>NC_064920.1:951768265-956768265 GCF_023897955.1 Schistocerca gregaria
GTTTGCGTGGTAGTGCACTTATTGTGTACGCGTACGTGGAGACAGTGCTTGTGCAGCAATCACCGACATATGGCCGAGTGCACCAACCCCTGTCAAAAACGTGATAACCAAGGTCCCGCGATCATGGTTAAAAGTAAATCGCGTTTAAAATATTTCTGCAGTGCACCAACGTTAATCGGTGGTCAGCAAACCGTCGACAGCCAACTGTGCGTTTGACCGCGGTAAACTCTCTACATTGCAATGGAACGTGTCCTGGCGACGCAAAGATGTTACTAAACATGAAATTGCACAGATAATAGCTGGTCCCACGTTCTATCTTTGCTGTTTTTTGGGTCGACAAGCAGAAGTGTGTGTACGTACCTCGGTACCTATTTCTGATCTTTTGGTTTATTTTTTGGAGAATAATGGAGAATAAAAGAACAACACCGAATTTATCAAAGTACGAGATAGATGTAATTCTTGAACTAGTGGGTGCAAATGCATACGTTCTTGAAAATAAGAAAACCGACGGCTGCAGCTTAAAAGAAAAACAGGCAATGTGGTCCCATGTCGAGGCGCAATTTAATTCTACTCCTGGTAAGTTTACTCATAAATGAATAACTTTTCTAGGTTCATCGTAAGCGTAGGATATGGCACACACTGGCTTTTAGTTTGAAATTTGAAACTGTTATTGGCATACCAATGAAATACGTGATAGGACTATGTACATTTACAGTTGGAATTGTTTTGTTAGTTTTAAATTTAAAATCCAATGCCGTGCTACTGTTAACTAATGATTATGTGACTAACGGAATCATTTATGTTGAAAATTGTGAACGTACGTTTCTCACTTAGCCCTGTGCCGTGTTCTTCACATATGCCTATACCACTTTCTTTTTAATGAACTGATGTGTAAACAAAAGCCATATACAGATCTCAGATTTTTATTGCAGTTATAAGTTAAAAGCCTCAGAATGCAAAATGGAATTATGAATGTAAATAACATAAGAATTAAATTATGGTACTACAAACTACAACATTTATTTAATTTCAGGTGTGACAAAAAGATCCTGTGACAGGTTGAAAACCTGTTACGAAAACATGAAAAGAAGACTTGGAAAAAACCTTGCAGAAGAAAAGGTGGAAGTGTATAATACAGGTGGGGGGAAGCCTACCCAAAAAACCAAGATCCATGATCGGGCTAAACTATTGGAAATTGTTGGTTGCTCAATGAAACCGTTAACAAATGCATACGATTCCAATGCCCAGTTTAGCGTGATTGTAGATGTTTTCAAAATGGAGTGCAGTGCAATGAGAACACGTCACCTGCTTCAGTTGTCGAGTTAGCCGAGTGCACACAACCTAGAACTTCCCACACACCTGTCATAACACCAAGTAAACAGACACCAAATACTGTTCTGGTGGATGTCGCCCAGCTGCAATCTGTTTCACAGTCTCCTGATCAACCCAATGAAAACATTTGCACGCCGAAAAATACGTGGCATCGTCGCAGGATGCCTGCAAAACCAAGGCCATCAGGTTCGGGAACAGTAATCGAAAATTTGTGCAAGAAGAGAGTGGAACAACTGGAGGCCCAATTACACATGATGTAGCAGAGCACCAAAAGGAGCTGAGAATTAAAAATTTAAGGATTCTGGCCCTGAAAGGAAAACTAAAATACTGGAAGAAGAAAAATGCCAGTGACATTTGACTTTTTTTCCCGTGACAGTGAATTTTTGTAATTTTTTGTGCTGTTGTGTATTTTGTTAGTGATACGGCTTCTATCCTAGTTGGTGTCAGTCTAATTTCTGCTTACAGCTTATTTGGTCTGGACTCAGTTTCACCCAATTACTTAAAATTAGAATTACTTCATATATAAAAACAGATTGGCAACACTGCACTTTACACAAATAAGCTACATGTCAGTTGCAGGCCTACAGCCACAACGTCAGGTGCCAATTTCTACTTAAATAACTTAACAATGAGTAGACTGTTAATGAAACAAAATAATAGTAATAAAGCATCCTTGTTACTCTAACTTTGGAATGAACATATGTGCTGTAACAGTTATATTCATGAGGCCCAATGTTGTCATGTTTTGCATTGTTTACACCAGAAAAATCCTAACATATTAAATTATGGGGGAAAGTGCTCCAAATCATAATTTTGTTTGTGCCATTTTCCGTGCAATACTCTGCACCTGGTAATGTTTATAATGGAGACCTATATCTTTTATGACAATACAGTTTGAAGTGAGGCATGTTGAGAAATACATTGCTGTGGGGGGTTCTCTTTCCTGCAAACGTAAGCATAGCATATGTGGCTCTCCTAGCCACACCGCTTGGTAATGTCTGTGGTGGAAACCTGTAACATTTATCATAACAGTATTTGTAGAGAGGCATTATTGAATAGTACATTGCTAATATGGACGGTAGTGAGATTAGCATTGTGTAGCTTTTCTAGCAATACTCTGCACCTGTTAATGTTTACAATGTCAGCCCATAACTTAAATCACAACAAAATTTGTAGCAAGATATTTTCAGAAATGCATTCCTATGATGGGTCACTGTTTTCTGCTATAGTAATAACAGCATGTGTGGCTTTCATAGCAATACTCTGCACCTGCTAATGTTTATGATGGCAACCCGTAACTTCTGCCACAACTGTATTTGTAGTGAGGCATTTTTCTGGGGCACTATGCAGTGACAAGGTATTCCCTTCTGTACAGCTGAGCATTAAATATGCGAAAAAAAACTGCATCAATATCAGTGCAGAGTGAGGGAGGAAGTTTCCCTCAGTAATAACTTAAAGTATGACACATCGTACCGTGAACCCACAGCATTACGGTTCTGCTTTCATATCTTCCGAAGTAGCACACTCCTTAACTAATCATTGCTCTTGCACTGATCCCCGAAGTATTAGACATTGCTGACAAAATTCCATTGCCTTTTGTAGCAATGAGAACTTGTTTTTGGTGGCAATTTCTAAACACAAATTTGTCCTCAATTTCATGTTTTTTTTTAATACCATACAGTTGTGAAAAGTGCTGCTACAGGCATGACTGACTAGAATTAACAACGAAATTCAATTCTTTGCACAAACGTATAGCCACACACACTTGTGTTTGAAGAAATTCATATTGTAAATGAAGAGTAGTGATTAATATGGAAACAATTTAACAAATAAACAATCCCAAGCTGACATTTTATGTTATTCCACAAATGGTTATTTATTTTGTGCCTATGTGTTTACTGCATGTTCACAAGTTTAAGGTAATCTAGGTGATAAGACTGCATTACTACTGAGCAGAAGTGCAGTAAAATAATCTCCAAACTGAAAGGTTCTAATAATAAAGAATGTGCTCTTTTAATATTGCAAAACTGTTGGACATTCACATATTTGTTGTTACAGTAGAAAATTTAAGAGATGTTTAGGATCTATAGTGAACATAATTCAGAAATATCCATTATATTTTATTCCACTCGCTTTTACTCTCACACTCTGTAAATGTAATGGAGTCATTTGTTCTCTAATTTACGTACATAACCAGAAACTGAACATGTGTATATATAATAGAGTACTACATTGCTTTCACAACCAATGTGATGCAAGAAATATATCTTTAATAATGAATTATCAACAGTTCCACACTAAAAAAATATCTCAGAAAAGCAGCAGCTGGGTAATTGTCTGTAGGCAGCACATCCTGTCCCTGGAACGCCAAAACCTCAAATTTCGCATCACACACCCAGTTCAGTGAGTACTTTTATGTTCGCTAGACAGCAGAAACAAAATAGATTACATGTTGAAATAAAATGAAGAATTGAAAATACGGCGAAATCCCATAACTATAATCATAATTATTCATTACGAACAATGTCTGAATTTATTTTAGATTGTCGGAAATGTTCATTAATTATAGCACGGCGAACTGCTTTTCCAGGTAATGTATCATCACGATACATCTGCTGTCTAGGCACCCCTGGTTCGTTGTCTTCAATGTTGGGGCCTCTCTCATCACGTAACTGATTTAAAAGTCGAGAAATTCCAGGATCTTCTGGTGGTTCTTCACTGCTTGTACTCCTCGCAATATTGTGCAAGACAGCCGTACCCACAACGATTGACAGTGCTTCCTGTGGATTACATCTTATTTCTACAGATAATATGGGAAATATTCTCTTCCGCATGCCGTATTTTCTCTCAACAGTGTTTCTACTTTTAATATGAGACCTGTTATATCGATGCTCTGCTTCATTTTGCGGATTTAAAAGTGGAGTTAACAAGTAGGAGGTACATGCATACCCACTATCTCGCAATAAGTGGCCTTGTGGTGTTTCTCCGTTTTCAAATTGAGCTCTGCAAGCGCAGTTGAGAAATATGGTACTGTCGTGCACAGAGCCCGGCCATCGAGCGACAGTATCTCTTATTAACAAATTGTGATCACTAATAGTTTGACAGTTAAAGGAAAAATATGATTTCCTATTGAGGAAAAGTTCAGCATTATGTCCTCCCGGAGACTGAATTCTTATATGGGTGCAATCCAAGGTACCAAGAACGCCAGGAAGTCGGTCCAATTGACTAATACCATAATCACAGAGCGCACTTCTTCTCTTGTAGGAAATTTTATAAAGCGAGGAGACAGTGATGCTATGATGTCTGATACATCACTGATGATTCGTTCTGCTGTTGAACGTTGTATATTACTGTTGTCCCCAATAAGAATGTTGAATGCACCTGTTGCATATGCCCTTAAGGTAATCAAAAGTCTGTTTATCGGAGAAACCGGGTTATTCCGATCAGTAGGAAATTCTAAGCTATCATTAATTTGATTTAATAACCACCACACTGTTTCTTTTGACAGACGAAATCTCTCTTCAAACGTCCTGTCACCATAATCTTCAAAAGGGTTTCCCTTTTCCACAATCACTCTAACACGATTTCGGTCACGATTTAAATGGTCAAGGTATAACAAATCTTTCTCAGTGCCATCCATAACATCAAAACGCGCCGCCATCTTAATAGCGTATGCTTCTAAAACCACGGTTGTGTCGAGAAAACCGGGAAGAGCTCCGGTTAAATATAACCGCGGTCGATTCCCTCGTTTAACTTAGATCGATGTTGGTTACCAGAATACTGGGTTGAACAGGGTTATATATCGACTTAACCGCGGTTAACTGTTAATCGAGATTGGTCCACTCGGCCCATAGCGTAACTGAGGCGGAATAAGGGGAACCAGCCCGCATTCGCCGAAGCAGATGGAAAACCGCCTTAAAAACCATCCACAGGCTTGCCGGCCGAATTCCTGCGCACTCCATTCCGTCCGAAAAGCAGTCAGTTAGACCGCACCTCTACCCGAGCGGGCTTTCCCCATATTACTTCTTCTGTAGGCTTACTTCAATGTAGGCTCATGAGTGACTTGTTTCAACGCCATGGTGAAGTAATTAGCTTTGAAACTAAGTTATTCTGTCACATACAATATAACATTCATTTATTTGTGAAACAGAAGAATAAGGCGGTGAACGTGTAGGAAATGGTAGGACAGGTAGCCGGTCGTGACTTGATTGAAAAAGCAGTTGCTTTCATAGAGTGAAAAGAAACTACGGGAAACAGAAATTAATGTAGTTGATGGGCTTATCAGTCACCTTGTAAGTTACATACTCTACAGACTTTACAAAACTAAGACTCATTACCGTATGGAGCGCTCAAATGTTTGCAAACATTCATTTGTTCGAAACATACGCATGGCCCTTACGAAAATAAAATCACAATTCCGCATGAACTCTCGTGGCATCGCAAACATTCAGTTGTCCAAACCTCAAGGCATTGATTGGAGAAAGCACTCAGAAGGAATTTTCTGACTCGACCATATCGGAGGTCAAGTAAATTTCGAATTACCCTTGCGTCCGTGGTGTTCGTCATACAACTATGCCACAATTTCTAAGCGACACAGCAGAGCGTAGATGTTGTAAGCTTTCTTTTGAGTGCTGAAGCTGGCAAAAGGAGATGCGCGTGATATTCCAGCAGGTCACTTTATCGGTCGGTCGTGTGTGCTGAGGGAGAAAGCACTTGGTACACCTCCCAGCTGTCTGATACACGAAATGATGTTCGGCTGTCTGTTGATGCTGTATCTGAGACAATTCTAAACTATGCTTCATGCAGCGTACTGTTTAACAGAAACAAAACTGCGCACTGTAGACGTTCAGCAATTCCATGTCGCACTCGTCCTAAAATTCTGTTGCAGAGCATTGAATTGGAGTTAACCTTGGCAAGTCCACAATTCCAATCTTTGTCTTCTATGCTTATTTTTTTATACTGATCACAATGGGCTATCTAGATCTGACCATGTTGTAAACTCAACAGACCGAAGGAAGGAAGTAACATTAGAATCTGACGACCTGTCAAAATCGAGGTTATTAGAGATGGATCACAAGCTCGGATGCGGAAGGAAATTGGCCGATCCAGTTCAAAGGAACCATCCTGGCATTTGCCTTATACTATTTAGGAAAATCACGGAATACCTAAACCTGAATGGCCTGACTGAGATTTGAACCGTCGTTTTTCAGAATGCGAGCCGAGTGTGCTAACCACTGCACCACCTCGCTCGGTTCAATCTGTCGGATGATCACGTATATTAGGAGCTGTCAGTGGCAGTGATTCTGTCGCAGGAAACGTCGCTATCACAGAGGACACGTCACTGTGCTTTGACTGCTGAGACGGAGCTGCGAAGCACAGCTTGTTCAGCTCTGTTCTATATCTGGCTACAGCAGCCTCAGCACGTAGGGTGTTTTATTTAAAATACTGCAGTAATCGATGAAATACACCGTTCCATTCTTTATTCTTCCAGAGTCGTATACAGAAGTCTAGTGCCACAATCGTGACGTTGAAATAGCGGTCATTCGGCAAAGAAAAACATTTTCCAAGCCTTGTATTAGCAAGTGCTGTCATGTTAAAAAAATAATGTAGTAGAACAGTGAGTGTGACGTTCTAAGGACTAGTGACAGTAGACTGTCATTCGAGAGGGACGGCCTACTGCTTGTCTGTTCTCCATCACCCACATTTTGGTTTGCCATTGTTTCTCGTCCACTCTGCATGTGTCTCATCCTCCTCAGTATATCTCATTTTGGTATACCTAATTTATTTAAAACTACTGTGCATCGTAAATATATTAAGAAGCTACAAGGTCCTAATTACGAAACGTGTAAGAATGTTACTTGAGATAGACATGCTAATCAAGAAAACTAACTATTGTTAGCAGAATTTCACAAGAGAAATTGTTTGTAAGGTCCACTAACAAGTTCCCAAACACATTTGTTTTAACTAAGCCAAGAAAAATGAGAGAAAATTAAAACGGAGATTAGCCTCTGTATAAAAAGCATTGTTCATAAAACGGCGAGAAACATGCTGAGACTGTCATATAATTGAAAACCAATAGATTATTATAACATTGCAATGATTTCCTGTATTTGGTAGTCTCATGCGTTTTTCAAAATATATTTGTGTGAGTAGTAGTGACGTTTAGTAACCAAGTCGTCAGGGGAGGGGGGAGAGGGAGGGGGAGGCAGTGATTGAAATGCGTAGTTTGAGCGCTACGATGTGCCAAACTTTGAGTGCGGCAACGCCAAAGTGTCCTCAGCTACTGCTACATATGCTGATTAATTATGAAACCCATTAGCCATTCCTTCGAAGTGAATGAACGGCTTGCGTTTAATGGGTTTCCTGTGCATAAATTAAATGTTCCCATACTCCATGGTTATAAGCATAAATAGTTTATGTCGCATAACAGTAGAACTACAAATACAAACACCTGAAACAGAAATTTCTGTAATTTCAGACACCGTCACATATGACACAATCGTAACCGGTTACGACCATCTTCAAAAGCTATTGGTCATGAGTAGCAGTTGGGGATCAAGACGTTTATCATAAGTGCATTGTAGCGAAACAAGCGCTGTATCGTTTGCAAGATACAGAGGCGAGCGAGTGTTCGGGACTTACCCTGGTTCACTGCTAGTAGCTCCACGTCATCATAAAGATTTGTACCATTATTAAAAGTAAAAGTTAAAATTGCTTTTTCAAAATTCGTCATTATATACTTTAGTCTAATAATTGACACGGGGGCCGCCTTTCACAGTGCTAATCATATTTTCCTCCAAGTCTTGTGTCTGAAAACTTCCGACACGTCCTTCGCGATTTCCTGCTTCCTGAAACGACCCTGCCTGAAACATACAAGCAAAACTCTCAAGATTGGCAAAGCTCGAAACTTAGCGCGAACCTCAGTGCGAGATGCTTTTAACAACTACATTAAATGTATTCGAGACTGCGAATATTGACAACCATCAGAATTAAATTGGAATGACGACAATGAAAATGTGTGCCGGACCGAGACTCGAACCCGGATTTACCGCTTATCGAGAGCGGTCGCCTTAGCAACCCGTGCACGACTCGCTGCGAGACCCAAGACCATGTCGTCACCCATGCCTCGACAACTTGTACTCTTACATCCATTATGTATATTCCTGTAAGGACGAGAAATTTTACTTGAAAATCGATTGCTCGGAGTCAGGCGATGTATGTCCAATGGAACTTTGCATCGTATTCACGAAGCACAGCACTGCAATAACGCTTACAATAGTTTCAACATCGAAACTCTGTCTCCAAATCTGGCAGAAGATCCAAAGAAACTTTGGCCCTATGTGAATTACACCAGCGGAAAGACAGAATTAGTACGCTCACTGCGCGATAGTATTAGTGACGTTAAGGATGACAGTGCAGGGTTACTAAACACGGTCTTCCGAAATTTGTTCATCAAAGAAGATGAAGTATATATTCCTTAATTCGAATCAAGAACAACTGCCAACTTAGAAGTAGATACCCTCGGTATAGCGAGCTTAGTTTACTTACTAATACTGTCCCGATTGTATGCCATTCATTTTTCTTTCAGATATGCTGATTCAAAAGTCACACACTTAGCTACCACATGCAACCGCTCGCTCGTCGAGATATCCACACACAAAGCCTGGAAAGTTGTACAAGTTGCGTAAATATGGGAGAAACGAAATTGGAACAATTCGTTGAATTACTGACCCTTATCGCTAATGTCGATTTGCAGTAGGATTTTGGAACTTATATTGTATTCGAACATTATGGGTTCTCTCGGACAGAACACCTTATTGACAAACAGCGAACCGGATTAAGAATAACGTTCTTGTTAAACTCAACTGGGTCTTCTTTCCCACGAATTAATCGACAGCGGATGTGAAATTGATTCCAAGTTTTCAGACTTCCAGATGGCTTTTGACACTGTTCCTCACAAGCTACTTGTAATCATTTGCGTGTCTATGGAGTATCGTCTCAGTTGTGTGACTGGTGATCTCCTCTCAGAAAGGTCACCGTTCACAGAAAGTCATCATGACAGAAAGTCATGCAGTAAAACATGTGCAATATCTGGCGTTCCCCAAGGAACTGTTATAGACCCTTTGCCGTTCCCAATCGACATAAACAATTTAGAACACAATCTGAGCAGCCCTATTAGATTGTTTGGAGATGATGCCGTCATTTACCGACTTATGAAGTCATCACGTGTTCAAAAGAAATTGCAAAACGGTTTAGACAATATATGTACATGGTGCGAAAGTTGGTAATTGACTCTAAATAATGAAAAGTTTAAAGTCATCCACACGAACACTAAAAGGGGTACGCTAAATTTCGTTTACAGGATAAAACACACATCTACAGGCTGTAAATTCAGTTACATACTTAGTAATTAAAATTACGAATAACAACAGTTGACTCGATCACATCGATAATGTTAAGAGATGCAATCAAACACTGCGATTTACTGGCATAACACTTAGAAAGCGCAACAGGTTTGCTAAAGAAACTGCTTACACTTCGCTTGGTCGCCCTCTTCTGGAGTACTGTTGCGTGGTTTGGGGACCCGCATCAGATAGGATTGACGGAGGACATTGAAACACTTCAAAGAAGGGCAGCTCGTTTTGTATAATTGCGAAATAGTAGAGAGAGTGCCACCGATTTAATACTCCAACTGAAGTGGCAACCATTAAAGCAAAGGCGATTTTCATTGCGGCATGAAATTTTAATCACCGACTTTCTCTTCAGAGTGTGAAAATATTTTGTTGGCGCCCAACACCATAACAAAATAAGATGAATGGAGGACATTTGAGGAAGCTTTTGCCAATGGAGATATCATCATGATACTTTTTCAATGACAGGCCAAATGTCCTGTGTATACACTTTATGTGCCTTTAATGGACTTTTCCATTGCCTTCGCCATCATCATGCCGTTGATCATTGCTGATTCTTCTGCCTTTAGGAGCAGTTTCCCACCCCAAGGACAGGAGAGTGCCTGAATCTCTGTCCGCTGCTCCGCCCTTTGACAAGACCGTTGGCAGGATGAGGGTGACTTCATATGCCTCACGTCTTCGGGCGCCAGTGTTGATTATTAATCAAAATTTAAAGGGGGCAGGATTGGCATCTGAGACATTTTGGTTACTGATCAAAGCTGCAACCCCTAAACAACTTGTGCATCTATTCCTTATACTCTGAAAAAGAAAGTTCTCGAAAGCGAAGAAATAAGATTTTATTGACATTTATACATGAAACAAGTTCATTAATGTTGGCCATAACCAAAAATTTGGTCTTTTCGGCCTTCATGTAGCTCTTTTCTTCTAGCCTGATTCCTCAGGCATGCCTATTTGGGAATGTCCTCCAATAACATTTCAGAATTAGCAATACGCTCATCATCCGTCTTCTTTAATAGATTTTCAGGTAAGAAACCTGGATTAGATGCTAGGCTCTATATTCCTAAGCCTTTCAGTGTCACCATCACTTAACACCAGGCCAGCATCATTGGATGAAATTCAGATGACAGTAGATGAATAAATGTTGTCTTTAGGCATGTCTTCGAAATGAAGTTATTAAAGCTTTCGCTCGATTTTTGTGATCCACCGTTTTTGCATTTCTTTAATAAATCATAATTAATCGCATCCTTTCTGATGACAGGAAATATCGCAAACTAAGACAGAGCAGTGTAGAACAGGGTATAAGGCACTGGTCATTGGTTGAAACAAGATGTCTTGTACATGATTTGCAGCACGAATTAAATTCTGAAAACTGGAGACAATATTTTTAACATGCTACAGAACTAGCTTGGGGCAAAAAATGAAAACAATCAGTATTTTTCTCCAAATTTACATACATTCCCAGTTAGCAAATGCTGTGTTCCCGCTTCGTTCGCGGCCTCCGCCGGTGGTACGCTACAACCTTTACCCAAATAGCAGCCAGTTTAACGCTGACGCATGTCAGGCACTACTCTTGCGCTCATTACAAGTCTAACCAGTCTCCGTGATTGACGTGGAAGCGTAATCAGGAGCAGTTGTTATCCCAGACGTAGTTATGCCGCACGAGCTGCAGCTGTCGCAACAGCTAATGAGGCCGGCCGCTGCGCCGAATTCATATCCCCGAGTGTACGCATTCACGCCACACTGCAAAATCGTACGCTGAAGGTTCATCTTCCCTCTATACCTCAGTTCTTGTGGTTATACGTGTTCACGTTAGTTTGTGCGTGTGTGGACAACTGTTATTTCTACTATTTATCGGATTCTTCCTTTTTGTCATATTCATTATATGAATGTGTGTGTGTGTGTGTGTGTGTTTTGTGAACAGATTGGTGCCTAACCTAGCACTATTAGTGCCGCTTTAATACGGCCGGCTTGAAAATGAACTTGCTAGTTTGAGAGTAGTCACTGGTTTAACAAAACACAATAGTGACGGAATTACAATAAATAGTTTGTAATCTACACCGTTGGTTACACGCGCGGTTTGCAACAAACGATAACGTGAATGAGAGACACGTGCCCAAATGTCAAAGCGTCTTAAATATACTCTGAATATCGGTGCGAATCTTTTCTTTTTGCGAGATTGTCAGTTGATTTATGTAGGATTAACATTACTCACCAGAAGCATTAATACATCGGTGGAGGCCTATTACGAGTCGGGGGAGGAAGACGAGAAGGGTACAAAGAAAGAGAAGGGTATTAATTTGTCGTCAGCATCGAGGCCATTATGATGGAAAATCGACTAATGATCAGAGATGAAGCCGTTTGTAACCGTCTTCTAGGAAGAGTCTGTGGATCCACTTGAGCTGATAATGTGAAAGAACAGGAAACCGACTTCAGTCAGCCCGCACGTGTATCTGATCTCGTCCCCTTCCCAACACGTGTCTGCTTTCTTCGCTTCCGCTAGCTCGATCGGTAGCTGAAAAGAAAGTTGGAGAGGTGATTCTTACACTTTTTCGCATACTGTCAAGTGTATCCTGTCCCTTACATCTCACAGACAACAAATGCTTCCCTCCGCGAGGAATAACTCAACTGGTATAGCGTTTTGAGCAAAAAGCAAATTTCTGAAAGCTGCATCGCTTACGACATATAGTTTCGAATGGAAAATTCTATATGGCGCAGTACAACAGGGCTACGAGCAATTCTAATAGAGAGATGGTTTCATGGAAGCCGTTCATGAAACTTTACCCATTTTCAAGTGGAAAACATGTGTTACCGTGTGTGAGATTTTTAATTTCTGCATGTGAATAAAAGAGAGAGAGAAGAGTCTAACAAACACGAAATTCAGGGTAAAAGGTTTGAGAGGAAAGGAAATTTAAGTGTGTACTCCCATGTTCCTCTATAGCTTGTGGTAGGAGTTCGTTTCAGTAATTAGCAGCTACTTTAACACACACACACACACACACACACACACACACACACACACACACACACACACACACACACACGCACACACGCAGCTACTTCTACGAAGTTCCTAGCAATGGCACAGAAAGTAGGGCAATGAATATTTAATTGGCTGAAACACATTACGAGAAATGCTACGTGAAACCTTGCACCCATCGTGCATTAATTTAGAGCCGTATGCTTTGAGTGCAGCAGGAGTGGGTTTCCGTAAACCAAGTTAAAGATGTCGTAGGTAAATTAAGTAAATTTGCAAGAAAAACTGTATCCGTCACGACGAAAAGAGACGAGAAGCCAAAAGTACAAGCTACGTATAGGCACGTTAACATAAATGTTCATGGAAAACAAAATTCGCCACAGTTGTAAAATACTGTATGGACTGAAGTCTTGCAGACAAAAGTCGCTATGCACTTCCACGGTTTCGATGTCTTAGTCACACTAGCAGGTGCATCTGAAACCTAACAGTAGCAGGACATCTCTGCTAGATTTCAGATACACCTGACGATGAGGCTGAGACCCCGAAACCTTGATAATGCATAGAGTTCCGTCCTTACAGACTTATGTCAGTAGAGAATTTTCCAAATGAGTTATTTTTTTAATTTTTTTATTTATTTTTTAACACGAACTTGTTGCAGAGCAACTGTGAATCTCCATTTTACTGATATGGTATCACTCATTGGACACTGAAATCGTATACGTATGACTTCCAACTAATGCCCTAAGATGGCTTTATTGTTATAGACTTTATGCATTTTCAGTGGCAATTTTAGGGCAAGAGGAATTATCGCAAGCCGTGACTGAAAGTTGGAGTTCTTCGCAGTCACAATTTGAGATGTTATTCGCCGGTCCGTCTACAATAGATGTTTTTAAGGCAAGGACATGACGTCCTACTACTGCTAGATAGCCCGAGTACATTCGGTCCGGGCCTTGGAAATTCACGAAAGTGTGGAGATCATTAACACCTACATCCTAGCGAAGCCCTGGTATCTGGCTCAAGTTCTGCCAGTGCCCAAACAAATAGCACACATATAGTGATTAAACACACCACATATTGGATGTTATAGAGGAGCCACATCTTCAAGGTCTCTCTGCAAACTTGCACCCTGAATCTTGAAGATGGTGGACTGCGGTTAACAGACTTCCACGCCAAATGTGCGGCGCTCTTCGAGCAACGCACAAAAGCTATGATTGAAAAACGTTCTTTCAGTCAACAGCAACATTATTTCATAAATTATGCCACATTCCCTGGTTGCCCCATCCTGATCATCGGCATTCCCTATGCGCTGAACTTCGTGCGTCGGTTTTACCTCGACACCAGCTACCTTCTACCTTGTGCCCTGAAAAGCAACAGAGTCAGTGACATCGTTACCGCACTTCGTGAATCTCCAGTCCGGAGTAAATGGTAACTGCGACTGCCACAACACCAGTGGAACACCGTGTGCAAACATCTAGCCTCCAAGGTTCGATCTGAGAGTGCGTGTACAAGGTCGTCAATCGCACTATTCCGACAAACTCCAAACTCTATTCAGTTCACCTACGCGATCAACTGAATGTGATATGTGTGCGGAAGAGGACACAATTGAACATAGCTTTGCATGCCGCAGATTTCGTATCGTCTGGGACACTGTACGAGACATGCTGCGATTAATGAAGTATGAATGACATTACAGTGTCAGACGCAATCATACCATAATGGAAACCCTATCGCAAAATAAAGGAAAATTCTACGACTTGGATTGTGGGACGCATTGGTCACGCAATATTCCTCACAAAAGTCAGATAAATTGGATTTTCTGAAATATTTGTGGAATGAACACGGAAAGGAACAAACACGGATGAAATATAGCGACAGCTTTGCAAATTTCCTGGCGATGTCATTGCAAAAAACGTATGATGATAACGGGCCGTAATTTATTTGTTTTACCTTTCTTCTTGTGTTCTCTTTCCTCTTCATTTAATGTGATATCTTGTTATACTAAGCTATCAGTAGTCCTCATTTAGTTTTCTATACCCCATGTGCTGTTATTTTTCATTATGTAACACTTTATAAGGAGAGCGCTAACAGAAAACAGATGTAGACAACTTTGTCTCAAGAATGTTCTGGACTTCCTTGGTGCGGTGCACAGTTGCTTGTGTACTGGAGGTAAAAATTACAGTGGCGTCGAGACCTGATCTGTGTTCCACTATGGAATAAGCCAGTGTTACGCTTCCCGAAGCTCCAGAACATTGCTGTCAACTAGAAAACAGTGGCTTCAGTTAACTACAGTTAATTACAGTTACAGATGTTGCAGGACCAGATGCTATTCTCTTTAGTGCAGATCGCAGTAGTGTTGCGTCGGGGTCCGTCAGTTGACACATCGTTTAATGAGTTGGGAAGTCTGTCTAAGGTATTTACAACAGAAGTTCCAAGATTTCCAGATAAAATTATCGCTGTAGCGACGTATATCGATTTTATTGATGTGTTTGTTTATTCCGGCGCTTCAGTCTGCTAGGTGACAGCGGTACCTTGTCATTCTCTAGTTTAGCATGTGTTTCGAAGACAAGACTTTTGAAAGTATATCTTGAGTTCCACCAGCGATTGAAGCTGGGTTGGAGAAATAAGAATTTATTTTGTTTGTATCTGTATTTTAAGCGTACAAGTTGGTGTCGAACATTTTTGCTTATTCCACTCCGTGTCATGAGACGGCTACAGTAGCATTTTCAAAATCAAGTCTGTCGGCAGATGTAGTTATCGCGCCGACCGTGGTGGTTATGCGGCTCTAGGCGCTGTAGGCCGGAACCGCGCGACCGCTACGGTCGCAGGTTCGAATCCTGCCTCGGGCATGGATGTGTGTGATGTCCTTAGGTTAGTTAGGTTTAAGTGGTTCTAAGTTCTAGGGGACTGATGACCTCAGATGTTAGGTCCAAATAGTGCTCAGAGCCATTTGAACCATTTTTTGTAGTTATCGCGTTAAGACAATATTCTGAAATTTCATTAAGAGCTGTGCAGAACTTCAGTTAGCTGTTCAAATGGTTCAAATGGCTCTGAGCAATATGGGACTTAACATCTGAGGTCATCAGTCCCCTAGAACTTAGAACTACTTAAACATTACTAACCTAACATCACACACTGAAGCGCCTAGAACCGCTCGGCCACAAAGGCCTGCTTTCAGTTAGCTCCGGTTAGCTGATGTCTCGTTGGTCTCTAACCACCGTGAGCGCTATAGCGCCCCACTTCATCAAACCGTTTTGTTTTGTAACCTTGGCAGTGGCCTCCACAGTAAAACCAGAATTTGTGACTTGTCACAAGACACAGCACGGTTAACCCGACATTCCACTAACGGAGTCCAACTTAGCACCAAGTAGTTAAAGTTCGTTTTGCCATCAGCAGATTAAGTGAGTGATAATTCAGTAATTAATACTTCCGGGCTAAGAGGCCGTGGTCTAATAGTAGAAATACTTCTCCCTGACGTTTCGTTTCCAGCTGCAGGCAACATCATCTGAGGTGAGTCTACGACTGGCTGCTAGCCTTGGGGGTCCTGTTTATATAGAGCACGCAGAGGGCGCCACCACTCGTCACGTGCTGTCAGTAGTAAAACTATCTCTGGTTGGCGTCATTACTCTCGATCGAAGGTAATCGATTGTCACATCTTTGGTACAAAGTCGATCGCCATATCGTATTTAATTTCAAGTCTTCTTCTCTCCTGTTGAAATTATTGTGGTGTTTAAAAATCTCAACAGCCTCTCTATAAATACATGCATAATAACGCGATGTCTTAGCTAGCACGCTCGTCTCTCTGTTGACATCACGTGACGAGTGGTGGCGCCCTCTACGCGCTCTATATAAACAGGACCTCCACGGCCTAGCAGCCAGTCGTAGACTCACCTCAGATGATGTTGCCCGCACCTGGAAACGAAACGTCAGGGAGAAGTATTTCTACTGTTGGACCACAGGCTCTTAGCCCGGAAGTTTTAATTACTGAAGACGCCGGCCGTGAAAGCCTACACGCTATGATGATTGATAATTGTTCGTACAGTCATTCACGCTTTCCTACAGGCAATTATTTTAAAATTATTGAGTTCTAGATAATAGCGAATGAGCTGTTTTTATGGTCTGGATCACAATGGTTCTTTCTGTCCCGATATCGATGCTGACAGACGATTCCTTCTGAGGACCAACAGTCAGTGCAGGTACAAGCAGGCGGTATTACCTGCAGTTTCTTATATACAATTTATCCCCAGTATACCTCACCATGGACATCGACAGTCCATTCCTGCAGTTGGTGTGCCTCACTGTGGTGCACACGCTTCTCCATACGTCGGCGGCATGCAGTCTGTCACTGCCGAGGCCAAAGTTGCTGGTGCAACAAACGTCGTCGGTATGTTATTGTGTTCCAATGCTACCAATAAAGGTCCTCCGTTCGCTGCACAGTTGTTTTCAGTTTTTGTGATTAGAATAACATTTTCAGTACTCTTACATTACCGTTACATCATACAGAAAATGGTGAGAGGGAATGTTAATAAATTCGAGTGACTCACGATAAACAGATGTCTCAGCATCATCATCGGGCAAACTGCGTTGACTCGTGTCTGGGTTCACACACAAGGATATTAAGGATATCAGCGGGGAGAAGGCCGGCTGTCGCCCTGTTGTGTGTCGCGGACGACGTAAAAAGGTTCGCAGAATACACGTGTGGTCGTTGCTGTGTCACTGCAGAAAGTACGTTGATGACAATGGCATCTGTGGTATCCGCCCTCTCTCAGCCACCGACCGACATCGGCGGACGTCTACACGCTCCGCGCTGTTGCCAAGATAACACACGCGAACCGGGAAAATAGATTCGCGACCGGCAGCGTAGCCTATTTCGGGATGACCACTAGAGGGCCGGTGATGCGAGATGGAAGCGAGTCTCCACTCGGTCCCTGGTGCCACCACACGCCGTTTTCCCGGACTACCAGGACGGTATACAGGGCGAAAAGTGTTTAAACCGACAAACTCTGGGAGGTTGTACGGGACATCAAAACAAATATTTTTTCCCTAATGTTACTTTTTCCTAGGAGGAATATTTAAACCGGTAGAGGAAGATTTCTTTGGTGGCAAATTAACTAAACCAACAAACACGTTTTCATGACAAAGAGGCAACACATTAACACAACCCAATTTCAATTACAGTAGATGTTCAAAAATGCCTCCATTCACACGTAAACAAAGGTTAAACCGTCGGATCATGTTCTGTCTGACGCGGGCAAAAACCCCAGGAGTATCCTAAATTGTTCCTGCTGCTACTACTATCCGGGCAACCTTTGCATCTCTCCACGCACAAGAAAGTCCAGAGTGGAAATATCTGGGGATCGAGCACGCCATGGTACAGGACCACCTCTGCCAACCCACGTTTCTGGGAACCGTCGGTCCAGGAATCGACGCACACGACGACTAAAATGTGCCGGCGCCACGTCATTTTGGAACCACATACGTTGTCTTGCAGGGAGCGGGACGTCTTCCAGCAATTCTTGCAATGCTCTGGCGAGACAATTGTAATAGTGCCTGCCATTTAATGGCTTAGGAAGCAGATACGGCCCAATTAAACAGTCGTCAACAACACCGACCCGCACGTTAACGAAGAACCGCACTTGATGGGCGCTAGTAACTCTGATATGTGGGTTATCTTCACTCCAAACATGCTAATTACGCATGTTGAAGACTCCATCACGCCCGAACTTTGCTTCATCGGTAAATAACACAGAGGAGGGAAATGTAGGCTACATTCCACACTGTTTCCGGTACCACCGCGAAAACTGTGCTCTGGGTGGATAATGAACTGGTTCCAGGTTGCGGACAAGCTGTATGTGAAATGGACGTAAAAATTGCTCTCGAAGGACTGTTCTTACATTCGTCTGATTGCTCCCCATGCTACGTGCAATTGCAAGAGTGCTGATTGAAGGATCCCGCTCCACATGCTGCAAGACAGCTTCCTCAAATTGCAGCGTTCTTACCGTGCGACGGCGTCCCTGTGCAGGTAATCTGCTAAATGATCCGGTCTCACGCAGACTTTGGTACACAGCAGCAAAGGTCGTATGATGCGGGATACAGCGATTAGGACATTGTTGTTGATAAACCCGCTGTGCTGCTCGTCCTTTGTGATGCGCTACGTAGTATGCACCAACCATATCAGTGTACTCTCTCCAGGTGTATCGCTCCATTAATACACAAACAATGCACTACTACACTGGTGGACAGCAGTTTCCTACAACTGAAGAGCGTAATAAGCCCTCTAACAACAGAAGATCGTAATACGGCCTCTAAGAACTGAAGAGCGTAATATGGCCTCCACCGGTTTAAACAACCCTCATAGGAAAAAAAACGACATTAGGGAAAAGTATTTGTTTTGATGTCACCTACAACTTCCCAGAGTTTGTCGGTTTAAATCCTTTTCACCCTGTTTAGGCCACTGCAACAGCATCTTACAGCCAGTTCCATGCCTGCCTTCGCTCGTACTTGTGACAGCACGTACTAGGAACCCTGTGAAACTTAGGATACTGTCTCAACCATCTCGGGCGTGAACTGGACTGCCCTGGACTTGTGTAATTGCTATGGATTGTGTAGTGCTATTATGAACCAGTATCGTTGTGAATAAGTTATTTAAGTATTTGGATGTTATCGTGTTATACTGATATAACACAATGACACCGTGATAATGGACTGTGGCGTAACTACGAGAAAGGACAGGCGATGTATTTAGATCCGATTGTTCCCTCCGTTGAAAATGCTATGTTTGGTATGACTTTTATAGATTTCTTGTAGACATGAGAGCTCTATAATTAATTAAAATAAAACAAACTATATCTATTACATACATAGTCAATGAGAAGCTAAATTTCTCTTCCATTCGTTACTCAGAATGTGCAGTTCTCTTTCGCGACTGACGTAATGCTGCCATATCGAATACGTAGCCGCAAATGACGCAACGAGTATTGCGGAAGAACTGATAAGTCTTCCACTACAGCGCGATATGCATGTCCGCCAGCGTCCAGTCAGTTCCTCCGGCAGGATGAGGGATTCCTAAACTCGGGAAATGCACCGTAACTTAAACATATTTATAACACTTTATAATACTTCTTAGGGGACATCACACTTGGAAAGACACTGTCACACAAAATAAATTCCAAAATTATGTATTTCCTCCTTCAAGACAGGGAGTACTAGGATAGTAACTCCAATACGGAATGCCAAGAGACGTGTGGTACAATGGCTTAGAAGGATAGTAATCTTCCTGTAATTCGTTTGTGAAAGAGAAGTGATTCATTTTAGTGCTATCATCTAGTGTTCATACGTGAAGTACCTATAAAAGTAAACAGAAATTTTGTTAGCAGTGTCACACCACACTGAAATTATTTAATTTATGCCATAAGGTTTAATTTCTTCTTTATTGCGGAAAAGGATTCAGTACAAATTGGTACAGGTCAAACGAAACTACATTCGGCTTCACCAGTCTTATCCCGTTAGTACTCATATGAAAATGTATGCAGCAAATATGGAGCTTGAAGATGACCAGCATCTCACTCGTTGAAACAATGTAAGCTTCTGCATCTGCATACATACTTCACTAGCCTCCGTATGGTGCACGGGGGAGGTTACTTTAGTACTTTATACAACTACTAGTCATTTTCTTTCCTGTTTCAATAGCAAACAGAGCAAGGAAAAAATGTCTATATGCTTCCGTACGAGCCCTAATTTCTCTTTTCTTTGTGTTTCTTACGTGATACGTTCGTCTTTGTCAGCAGAATCTTCTGCAGTCAATTTCGAATGCAGTTCTCTAAATTTTGTCAACAGTGTTCCTAGAAAAGAGTGTGGCCTTCCCTGCAGGGGTTCACGTTTGAGTTCCCGAAGCATCTCCGTAACACTTGTGTGTTGTTCGAATCTTCCTGAAACCGATCTAGCAGCTTGCCTATACACTGTTCATAATCCGATGCGGTGCGATCTAGTTGTACACAAGAATGCGTCGCACTATTGGTCTACACGTTGCCTCCTTCACAGATGGACCATTTTTCTAAAAAAATGACTTCGCTTTCAGTCTCGCACAGGAAACGTGGTCGTCATATCGGTGTAACGTTGGGAAACGGATAACCAATGATGGCCCATGAATGTAACTTGTTCATCTCACAGTTATAAGACAATTAGCAGGCCACCAATCATATTAAGAAATGATGGATAAGTGCTGACATCACGATTCCACAGTTTGATAAACAAAGGATGTGTTGCTGTGTCCTGTAATGCGTCCTGTGCCCTGTGCTTGAAAAAATAACGCTGTACTCTCTCTCTCTCTCTCTCTCTCTCTCTCTCTCTCTCTCTCTCTCTCTCTCTCTCTCTCTCTCTCTCTCTCTTTCACACAAACAAACAAACACACACACACACACACACACACGCATACACAGAGAGAGAGAGATTTTCACTAAGGCGCTACGTTTATCTGAAATAAAAGTCTGTGGGCAAGCGGGTGGCACTCAGCCCTTCTGATGCAAACTGAGGAGCAACTTCATTGATGAGGGATCGGCACCGGTCGCAAAAACCGACGACGACATGCAGAACGGTGTGTTGACCACATGACCTAGCGTTTCCGCATGCGGTGACGCCTAAGGTTTGTGAGGCCCACGAGCAATACAGGCCTTGGCCTGAACGTCACAGCCTGTTATACTACAGTCTTACAACAGCCAGCAGCCGTCTCTGGTGGAGAGCGAGTAACTGTTTAAGACGAGTTTGACAATTACTGACTGCATTTTTACATACATGCAAGATCTCGATAGCACACGACAAAATTAGGACGTTTATAGGGTATATTTCCAATTAAATACATGTTTCCCGTGGGCCCTGCATGGATACGAGCGTTCTCGGAGTATGGTGTACAAGCTGACTAGTGTGACAAGTTCGTAGCAGGACCTGTATATCTCGATGGCCCCTTGAGGGCTGAGGATGACACGGCGTCCGGTCCATGCCGTTGAGCCCTTAAGGCCTGTTTGTGTTAGTTTATATGTCGAAAAGTTACCTATTTGTGGCTGAGAAGAGAAACTCCCCATCGAACCCCACAGAAGAGAAACTGCCCATCGAACCGCACTCAGATTTAGTGGTAAGATGGCCTAGTGGACAGCCCGTCAGAAACTGCACACAGATCAAGCATGAAAGCAGGAAAAAGGCGTACTGAACCGTTGAAAAAAGCAAAAGAGAAGCGGTAAACGGTCTAAGAAGAAGAAGTGGGATAAAGAGCAGCCTACAACAACAGCGGCATCGTGGGTAAGAGGTCATGTTGTTGGACTGGCATGCGGGCGAGCACTTTTGAAATCCCACTCCTGCCATTTACTTTTTTCCACAAAATTATAAACTGTTCGTCCTCTCTTTTAAATGTTTCTCTTTTTTTTGTAGTCTTGGCAGTTCTCATACTACACATTGGTTATAGAATATGAGTCACGTGGTAAGAATATGTTACTGTCTAAAGGAAATGTGATGAATAGCGAGAGCTGACGAGATACCACAGAAATGAAAAAGTCTCACAGAAATGGAAACAACAAATAAACGTGTGTGAACCATGTTACAACAAAGGAATTCAGGAGTCAAGACTTCCAAATTGGAAGGCAACTCCGAAACCGTTAAAAACATATGCTTTGGCAAGGCACAGAGAAGCTTTGTGATTGGGAAACTGTTGCGTTCATTTGTTGCAATTTACGTGACAAACTATTATGTATTCGTCATTTCCTTGGGAGTGATCACAATCATAAGTACACCTATTTCGGGCAAGGAGGCACATCCCACTCACTTACCAGTCACAGAAATTTGTTGCGTCGATAAGAGATTCCTACCGAATGACACACGTACTGTCACTAACGGTATGTAGGAACCCTAGACATGTTTTCTGGTGAAGGATTCGATTGACTTGTCAACAGACGTTTGCGGTTCCAAGTCGGAAGCCACTTTCTTTCGTCTGCTGATAGGGTAGTTGTGCAGCATGAACTTACACCTCGCTGTTGCAAACGGACGCAACACCACGACACAAACACACATTTGAATAAAGCGACCAGTCCAGAAAAAAAAATTGGCACGAGGGAGATTCGAACGCGGCTCACTCGCATGGCAGTCCTACACCGTAAGCTTTTTTTCTTTTCTTATCTCCTTCTGTTCGTTATTTTCCATTGCATTTGTTCGAGGCGGACGTACCACGAGTCCCGTTCTGGCTCATTGTTGAACCGTTCACTCAATTTTTTTTAATGACAGAAAGCCGTTAACTGTCTACTTAACCACAACGCTACTTGTATGTCCGGCTGCTCTACATTACACTTTCTGTTCTTGGAGCGTTCACTGTTTCTTTTTTGCTATTTTTCACAGTCCAGTACACTTTCTTCCTGTTTTCATGCTTGATCTGCGTTCGGTTTGTGCATAGGAGTTTCCCTTGTAAGTAAGGTAAGGTCGTAGGTGGAGGAAGACACTTTAATCACCAGAAAAGTTTTGTTCCATAAAGTTTTGTGTTCACTAATTTTGAAATATTTAGCGTTGGTTTGTATTTGTTACCTCCTTAATTCCACATTGTCGAGAACCAAGAATTTATCTCTCGTGTCTCTCAGGATTTCGAAGTTTACCTCACATATTCTCAGTACAATGATCAGCGTAGCAGATACAGGACCATCCTGGTTGCTGATGGCCGTCTGACACTAACCAGTGCATAGCCGTCGTCACTAGGTTCTGCAACTCTGAAATTTTATTTATGCAGCCTAGTGAAATTAGAGGCACCTGGGAAAATGTAGATTGCCTATGATGGCAAAACTGTCGGAGGAATGCCTCAAGTAATTATAGACTTTTGAGCGCTCAGCTGATAACCTACAAGTACGGTGTTAGAGAGTATACTGTTACGAAGAGCGACAGTTTAAAATACACCCAGACCATAGAAAAAGTATTATTCATTTAAATGGGTATGCTATCGGCAAGTTGTTGCTTGAGCCATCCAAGGGCCCTCTGTGATCTCACTTGGAGCAACTGCAGCTCATGTAGACATTTACACAAGTCCAGTGGGATGTATTGTAAATTTATATTTTTTTTTTCGGAAATTAAAGATATGTAAATGTCATTAATTTCACTGTCATAGGTGACAGACTCGTACAAGCACTGGTCCAAAATAACTGTCCTAACACTTATTTCTCTCCCTGTTACCAGCTTGTTATTTGTACAATCTGGTCCTATCATCATGAATTCGTCCTTGCTGTATATGACTTTCTGTTGCTCACATTAAAAACAGCTAAGTGGAGAAGCAACTATAATATGCAAGGTGAAAACCTTATCCAAATGTTTTGTGGCGGATAACCAATTATCTACCTAAATAGTGATTTACGGTATCTAAGTATCAGTATCGATCTTTTTTGTTTGGTTTTTTACATACGTAACAAAAATTGAGGGAGGTAACCGCGAGCTTTGTTAACTTTAAGACATAATTCTCTTGCTAGAGTTTGTGGATACAATAAAAATTTATTTTACTCCACATGAGATTTGGAGTTCAATCTTTAGCGTGAAACTTAAAGGTGTAGTTTGCAGGAAGCTCCGCAGGTATCGTAGAGGTGTGTGCTGTAGAAGCAAAACTATCATAAAATAGGCAAGTGTTACGAACTAGAATAAAGTCAGTACCATATGTTACGTATGCATTCTCTCATTAAATTATTCTAATATTGCAAATATAACTGCTATCTAAATTAAAATCTTCTGCGGAAAGGTAATTACATAATACCAATATATTTTGACAATTACAAATATGCTCAGGGAGGGACAGTGTCGGAACGGTGTAGCATAATCTTTGAGCTAAATTGGAGTATTATAAACAGCTGACTTCCGGTTTCCAGAAGAAACTTAAAATTAATACAGTGTCGTTTCCGCTGCGGGCAGGATGTGTTATAAGCAGTGTTCCCACAAGGTTGCTAGCTAGGAAATTAAATTTTCGTTTACGTCAGAGAACAAGCTGAAACAGTATTCAGAGTTTCGGATGATAAAATGCAAATTGTATTTCTCTTATCCAAAAAGATCACTGTGCTATAACGTCACAGGAGGTCGCGTGTTCTAATGAATAGGGAATGATTCTTCCCCACACAGTGACACTTTGCAAAGCTGTGTTCTCCATAATGCAACTCACCACTTACCTCAGACTTTGATGAGATGAAGTGGTTTTCCTTGTTCAATCTGCAAACAAAAATTAATATTCTTTAGAAGAAGAGTTTTTCACAGTCTATGGATACGCATATTATATTGGTTCCTATGAAAATCAATTCATACAAAGTGAGATATTACGTATGAAATCATAAAATGTTTCCAAAATTTACCAAAAATAATAGATGAGAGATCAGGTTGGTAGTGCTCTGAATAACTTTTAACGATCGATGCAACCATTACTCTTTTCAAACCGTTGTAAACAGTTCACTGACATGTGATCTGAGCTGTGATGTGAAATTTTACGGGACTTAACTGCTAAGGTCATCAGTCCCTAAGCTTACACACTACTTAACCTAAATTATCCTAAGGACAAACACACCCACATCAATGCCCGAGGGAGTACTCGAACCTCTACAGGGAACAGCCGCACAGGCCATGACTGCAGCGCTATTAAGGTCATAAGTGGAGGTAACTGAATGTTAAATACGCTGTGTCCTATAATCTTGTCCCACTTTTGAAGTTTCAGATAATTTTCAACATCAATATACTATACTGATTATTACCTAATTCACTTCTGCAGTGGTAGTAGATTAGAATAACAAAGAATTTCTCAATTTTTTCCTGAGAATACACGACATTAAAAGACAGCATTCGACGCTTCCGTTTCCATTTTCTTATGAACTAGTATAAACCACTTACTTGTGCGTATCAACAGTGGCATAATCCAAAGCCGACTTTATACACTCTTAATTCAGCAGATGTAATTCTCAGTAATTGCAGTCTACACCTGATATATCCACGTCGTTGCGTATGTCGACATGTAAAGAAAATGTTTTGGGTTTAATATTTTTTTCGATGCACTTACATGTAACCTGTTTTCTTTCTTTTTTTTTTGGCCAATTGGAGACACATTATCTACTTACTTATAAAAAAAAAGTGAGTGTGCAAGTGACAGTTGGTGAATGAGTGGTTCATGGAGGGATTCGAAAATGATTGGACGTTCGGGCGCGGAGTAACTTTGTGGAAAATCAAATAGCTTAGGTAAAGAAGAACACTTTTGTCAGCGGTGGAAGGTGGAGAGAATTGGATGAACCAAGGCAAAGTAACGAAGAACGTGGTAATTTAAAATGAGAGATAAACGGAACTAAGAACACTCTGGGGACTAATACTTCACTTGTTGCAAAAATTTACTAATATCTCGAAAAGAATATTTCATTACAAATGTATATGCAGAAGAGGAAAGGAAAGTCGGGAAGACCAAAGAAGGATCATAAAGTAGAAGACGCTGGAATTAAGAAGAAATTGAAGATACATCAAACAACCTACATACATCAAAAAAAGTTTTGCATCACCCCGGTTCCCAGAACTCCTGAAGACAGACGATAGATGTTGACTGTGGATATTGTATCACATAAACAGTCTCTTTGACTGTTAAAAGATGTCACTAAACCCGCCCAAAGGTGTAAACAACCATGCATGAGCAGCGCCTATTAGACGGAGGGGATCCGGCAGCCGATCAGTTGCAGTCATTCCACTAGGAAGGAGGTACATGGATCATGTTGTCTGTAGTTCAACAATGCCTAGACGGTCAATACCGCGGTTCGATCGCGTTCGCATTGTTATTTTGCGCCAGGAAGGACTCTCAAAAAGGGAAGTGTCCCGGTGTCTCGGACATGGAGAAGATAGATACAGGAGATACAGAGACACAGGAACTGTAGATTACATGCCTCGCTCAGACCGCCCAAGCACTGCTACTGCAGCGGATGACACCTACCTACGGATTATGACTCGGAGGAATTCTGACAGCAACACCACGTCGTGTTAGGACTCAAACTGCGCGCAATAGGCTGCATGATGCGCAACTTCACTCCCGACGTCCATGGCGATTCAGTCTTTGCAACAACGACACCATTCAGCGCGGTACAGTTGGACCCAACAACATGCCGAATGGGCCGCTCAGGATTTGTATTACGTTCTTTTCACCGATGAGTACCGCATATGCCTTCAACCATACAACCCGGTCAGGCTGAACGCCTTAGACACACTGTACAACGAGTGCAGCAAAGTGGAGGTTCCCTGCTGTTTTGGGGTGGGGCCAACGTACGCTGCTGGTGGACATGTTAGGTGCCGTTACTGCTGTACGAGACGTGAATGCCATGCTCCGTCCGATAGTGCAACCATATTGGCAGTATACTGGCGAGGCGTTCGTCTTCATGGATGACAATTCGCGTCCCAATCTTCCACATCTTGTGAATGACTTCCTTCAGGATAACGATATCGCTCGACTAGAGTACTGGGTATTAGAGGTACCGGTGTGCACAGCAATCTGGTCCACCACCTCTGAAGGTCTCTTTGTATGGTGTTACAACATGAAATGTGTAGTTTTCGTGAGCAATAAAAAGAGAGGAAATGATGTTTACGTTGATCTCTATTCCAATATTCTGTACAGGTTCCGGAACACTCGGAGCAGAGATGATGCAAAACGTTTTTTGATGTGTCTAGAACCAAAGCTACGACTTTAAGAGAACTTATCTGCAACATGATTTACGTGGTCGGCAAATACTGTCATTTCGTGTTACATGAGACAGAGAAGGTACCATGCATTTTACTGTTCTGCGGACTGATTGCGAAGAGGGACAACCGATATTGTTCTATACATTGAACTGTGAATTATCTCGAAAGATTAAACAGTGTGACAGCCTAAGCTTTTCCTCTTTTAATTTGAGTGAGTTTAATAATTCCAAGGTCCTTATCCGTTGAAGTTATTACGAGAGTAATCCCAAAAGTAAGGTCTCCTACATTTTCATAAGTACATATACCTCTTTATTTCCACAATGGTTTACATCAGTTTACAAATTGAACATTTAGCTTTTTTTCGACATCATCACCATTTCTGTCGATGCATTTTTGTTGACGCTGTGGCAGTTTTTGTACGCCCATGTCATACCAGGTCGCCGCGATGGTGTTCAGAAAGTCGTCGTCAGAGCTAAATCGTTTTCCGGCTAAATGTTCTTTACACCTATTGAACACCTAATAATCAGTGGGCGCCAAGTCAGGGCTGTAGGGTGGGTGGGTGATTATGTTCCACGGAAACTGTTGCAGGAGAACAACGCTTTGCCGAGCGATGTGTGGGCGAACGTTGTCATGTAGAATGTTTGCACCCTTGCTCAACATTCCTCTTCTCCGGTTCTGAATTGCTCGTTTGAGTTTTTTCAGAGTCTCACAGTACCCGTGAGTGTTAAATGCGGTCCCAGCGATTCAGCTTCGACGACGAGGTGAAAGAAAAGGTTGACAACTTTCTGAACAGCATGGCGGCAAGCTGTTATGACATGGGCATACAAAAACTGAAACAGCGTCTACAAAATTGCATCGACGGAAATGATGATTATGTCGAATAATAGCTAATCGTTCAAGCTGTAAACTGATGTAACCGTTGTAGAAATAAACAGGTGGATGTACTAATAAAAATAAGAGACCTTACTTTTGGGATTACGCTCGTAACTCGACATATATAATTTCGCATCCCACTTCGAAACAATTAAAAGCTTTACAGCGTACATTCGTTCCCGTAACACGTTCCTAAGCAATCACTGGAAGATTTTTTGAATTATTGGTAATTTTCTAATCATCACCGCCATTTTGCTGTGGTCTAGCGTTCAATAAATGGCAGCATGAAGAAGGCAACAAAGAAACTTCGTGCACTGCAACTTATTTCGAGGTCAGGCATATTTGTGATTTAACTGTTATCACTCACCCGCCGTTTTCATAGTCATATTGTGTGAAAAACAGAATTTAGAGAATGCGATTACGTAGACTTTTCGGTCGAAATGCTCTTTAAAGCCTTGCGGCCGGATTTCGTGGTTGTGACGACACGATATTTCGACGGTCCAACTGGCTGCCATGTTCAGGTGAAATTCCAGGTGCACATTCACACTGGAACTGCGGTAATATCAGATACGGTGGCTCATTTATATTCCGGGAACAGGACGGTGCACGTGAGCAAGAAGGGAAAGGGCTGCCCGCTGCGAAGCGAATAACTGTAGCGCCGGCAGTGATAGAAATTAATAAAAGCAATGAATTGTAAATTGAGTTGGAGCCGGACGAAAACCAGACCGTTCATGCTTTATATCTGATAACATAGGCTGCTTAAGGGAAAACCTTTATCAATATTAATAATGTCGTTGCATAATCTTATGCCGATGTGTTCCTTAAGTACACAACCACATTAAATGGAAGTCGGAGCTATAGTTTACTTATCTTTAAATAATATAGTACGCCATTCATTGAGACAATATTCAGCGACGGTAGATTTTACAGGGCTAGACTAAACGTGTTTAACGTTGATGTTCCACACATCGGTCAAGAACTGCACGAATTGTCTGTCGATTACTTGAATGTCAGTAACGGCATGCAGGTTTTTATACCCCAGGCTTCCTCAATCCTAAGTCATGTATAACGGATCTAAGAAGGTCCCTAGTTTTGGCCAGAGACAAAAGGACACTTTTAATACCAGAGTTTCTGAGGATTCCTGAAATTTTCGAAGAAATACTCCCCGCAAAGGGTAAATAAGCAACTGATTTCCAAATGTCTGTTGTTGGTTCACGTGGTGGACCAAATTGAAAAGCACAAACAATTTGGTGTTCAGTATATCCATTTTCGCTGAAAACAGATGTAAGATAATACACTTCCAGCGTTAAATAATCGGAATCCGAAAAGGAACAAGCTTTTCTGACCGGTGTACGTGGTGAAGAGAAAATTGTGGACTATAGGAAGGGATCGGTTGATATGGCGTATTGTGAGACGTCAAGAGATTACAATTTAGCACTGGACGGAGGTTTGGAGTGGGGGTGGGTGGGGGTGGGTGGGTGGGGGGGTGAAATCGAAGAGGGAGACCTACACAGCAAGCAGACTCAGAAGGAAGTAGGTTGCTTTATCCATGGGCTGTAGTAAGGAAGTGGAAGAACAATCACTTTTATAAACTCCTCGCTAAGATGTCACGTGATGGATGAGCTGATGCGTTGTCAAGGAGGCAGTCCTTAACTGATGAGCTTTTACAGGGGATACAATGCTTCCATACACAATTCTGCGAAAATTGTATGATCCATCCTGGAGCTCTTTTGTATACTGTGTACAATAGACATATTAACACATTAACTTGGTTGAACCAACGCTATGCCTTACATTTACCAACGGAGAGTCCATAGACGTATCATGACACTGAACTGAACAGATATTTGAAAGTTGTGCAGCATTAGTTGAATTTAGTGAAACTAAACTTCTAATTGCTGTTGTTTATAGGTCCCCTAACTCCGACTTCAGAGCATTTTTGATGAAGCTAGTGGGTTTTCTTGAATCACTTTGTAGGAAGTACCAGAAAGTAGTTATATGTGGTGACTTCAATATTAATTTTGTACATGATTGTGCAAGAAAAAGGATGTTGGTAGATTTCCAAAATTCATATTATCTAACGTAAACTGTGTTTTTTCCAACTAGGGTGCAGGGGAACAGTAGCACAGCCATTTACAATATTTTTATTCTTTCTTCATTACTAGATGGGCATTCTGTTGGTAAAAGGGTGAATGGCCTTTCAGACCATGACGCACAAATTTTAACACTAAAAGGTTTTTGTACTCTAAACAATGTCGTATTTAATTACAAACTACGCAGGAAAGTTAATCCAACAGCAATAGAGTGTTTTTCAAAACTTGTCAAGGAACAAGAGTGGCAAGATGTGTATTGCGCCGATAATATAGATGATAATTACAATGCTTTCCATAACACATTTCTCATGCTCTTTGAGAGTTGCTTTCCATTAGAACATTCTAAACGGGGTACCAGCAGTAATGGACAGCGCGTTTGGCTGACTAGTGGGATAAGGATATCATGTAAAACAAAGCAGGAATTATATCAAAATGTTATAAGTAGTCACAATCAAGGTAATGTGGCCCATTACAAACAGTATTGTAAGGTGCTTAAAAACGTTATTAGCAAGGCAATAAGTATGTGGTATGCAAATAGAATAACTAATTCACAGGACAAAATTAAAGCCATATGGTCTGTTCTGAAGGAAGTGTCTGGTCAGCAGCACAAGGTTGATAATATAAAGTTAGTTCGCAGTAATAATATTTCTGTTACTGATAAGTCAGATGTATGTACAGTATTTAACAACCATTTTCTGAGCATTGCTGGTGAATTAAATAAAAATTTTGTTTCTACAGGAAATCATATAATGCCTTTCCGAGATTGATGTCTGAAATACTCATCTGTGATACAGACAAGAGGGAGATTGAGTCAATAATTAAATCACTGAAGACTAAGGACTCTCATGGTTATGATGGAGTGTCTAGAAGAATATTAAAGTACTGTCCTGCACATGTTAGCCATATTTGTAATTTTTGCTTTAGGAATTGTCAGTTTCCTAAGCGATTAAAGTACTCAGTCATAAAGCCGCTTTATAAAAAGGGAGAAAGGGATAATGTAGATAATTTTAGACCTATTTCTATGCCATCAGTGTTTGCAAAAGTTATAGAAAAGGCTATGTATGTAAGGTTAATTGATCTTATATCACACTATTTGCTATCAAATGTACAGTTCGGCTTTACAAGTCGTTTGACAACTGGAAATGATATATTCTCTTTTCTCTGTGAGATACTGGATGGGCTAAACAAAAAGTTTCGAACGCTTGGCGCATTTTTTGATTTAACAAAGGCATTTGACTGTGTTGATCTCACAATATTGCTCCAGAAGATGGACCATAAGGGAATAAGGGGAGTAGGTCACAATAGCTCACCTCTTACTTTAGCAACAAGCAGCAAAAGGTCATTATTCACAATGTTGAAAACCGCTGTGATGCGGGATCTGAGTGGGTTACTGTCAAGTGTGTGATGCCCTAGGGATCGGTGTTGGGGCCGCTCCTGTTCCTTATTTATATAAATGATATGCACTCTAGTATTATGGGTAACACTAAAATATTTATGTTTGCTGATGACACTAGTTTGGCAGTAAAAGATGTTGTGTGCAACATTGACTCGGTTTCAAGTAGTGCAGTACATGAGCTCAGTTCATGGCTTGTAGAAAATAAACTAAAGTTAAACCAGAGGAAGACTCAGTTTTTACAGTTTCTAACACACAATACAACAAAACCTGACGTTTTAATCTTACAGAACGGGCATATGATTAGTGAAACTGAACAGTTCAAATTCCTAGGTTTTCAGATACATAATAAGCTGTCATGGAAAGCCCACGTTCAGGATCTTGGCAAAGACTTATTACTTTCATTTTCACCTTTCGAACGGTATCGAAAGTGAGTGATACTTCGACAAGTAAATTAGTCTCCTTTGCTTATTTTCATTCACTTATGTCGTATGGTATTATGTTTTCGGGTAACTCTTCCCATTCTAGGAGGATATTTTTGGCTCAGAAACGGATGATTTGGGCAATGAGTGTGTGAGATCACGAACTTCTTGTCGACCTCTGTTCACGAGTCTCGGTATTTTGACATTGGCCTCTCAATATGTATATTCCTTATTGTCGTTTCTTGTTACCAATTTTAGTTTATTTCCAACAATAAGCAGCTTTCACTCTGTTAATACTCGGCAGAAATCAAACCTCCATTTCGATCGGACTTTCTTAACTCTTGTGCAAAAAGGTGTGCAGTATACTGCTGCATCGATTTTCAATAAGCAGACACTCGAATTCAAAAATCTTAGCAATAATCCACGGGCTTTTAAATCGAAACTGAAGAGTTTCCTCATGGGTCACTCCTTGTATTCTGTCGAGGAGTTCCTTGAAAAATTAAGCTGATTCTCATTTTATTGCTGATATCGTTTGCTTAAACTTATAGAGTAATTTTCTTTCAGGTTCATGAACATTTATTTTTGTCTGTTATTACTTTTATGTTGTAAGTTCATGTAATGACACGTTCCATGACCTTGGAGATTTGCTCCTCAATTTGGTCCTACGGAACTTGACATGTAAACATAAAAAAAGGAAAGAGTTCAGGACGTCTACCAGTAGCATTAGCACTATCTAAGACAGTACCTATTTCAGGAGCAGGTCCTTTATAGCTTTACAGTTGCGCACAGTTTGGTTAGCATTATAAACGTTCTCGAGAGTATGGTCTTCTTACCTCAATACGTCGCTTAGTCTGATTAGAAGGAATAGGCCACTGAAAAATCAATAGATAGTTTTTCTCTCCGTATTTGAAGCTCGCGAACGCCATGCCTTTTAACTAGCCCGTGCGTACTTTAAAATTAGGGGGCCTCAGAGAATTTCATTAAATTGAATGGCCTTCTCACATAGAATAGGACCTCCTTTTTACCTTTTTTGTGTAAACCAGTTGCAAACAGCATGTTCGTGGCCAGATCCATAGTTTTACGACCTGTCGGTACACCACCAGAATTAAGCTAACTTGTAAAATGTGTGATGCTTCTCTGATTTTGTTGACTTGCCGATCACGCGCTCATTAGATAACGTGTTTGCGTATTCACCTTCCTCTTACCTTTTTTTGAGCTCATATCATTTTATGTCTCAGAAAGGATAACAAGTTGTACGTTTAGGCATTTGATTTCGCAAGTTTACTTTATGAGGCAGAGTTGACACAGGTGATCCGCAACGGAACACGAACGATTACGATTGCCGCCAGCTCGGTATTTAGTTATAAGTTCAACTCGCCTGCCTCGTTATTCAGTCTGCAGGTGGAGGCTAGTCCCACGAACTACTGTAGGGATTTTGACACGGTTTTCACTGATAGATGGTCTGATTCACGGTGGAGTTTGGTGTATGTAATTTATTACTGCTACGCCAGACAGGCCGTTCGGCTGTAAATACTGCGGCCCGTGCAAAGCCAGATCAGTACAACGTACATTTCTTCACAAAGGAGCGCACAATTCGAATAAAAATAACACACACACACACACACACACACACACACACACAGAGAGAGAGAGAGAGAGAGAGAGAGAGAAAGAGAGAGAGAGAGAGAGAGAGACGGGGGGGGGGGGGGGTGGAATGAAATCGACATCACACAGGTAACGGAATAAGGGGAATACCGGACTGAGTAGACTGCATCACAGTGTATCTTTTTCCTCTCTTTTCTGTTCTTTTCTTTTCTTTTCATTTCCTTTTTTTCACATAACTTTCTTTCGGCAGGTATGATTCCGTCCTATTTTTCTTTGTTTGTTTCTTTTTCTTCACGTCTGTTCTACACACCATCCCCACTATCCTTCACCCTCCTGAATTAACAATTCCTGTATGCCGTTGCAAATTATCGACCAACCGAATCCCAGCTTTTAGCTATGTTTTGCAGCAGGATAGTTTCATTGTTTCAAGAACTGTTTCTTTGCTTATATTATGTGTCCTCCCCATTGTGTATCATTTTTGCATTCCACTGATTTCATGTGTCAGGTAAGTAATTTTCCTGGGATTAGCTATGCAACTGACCCAGTACTTCAAATGATGTGAAAGAAATCTCTATGACATCGCCATGTTACTCTCAACAGAAGGTTCGCTTTGCTGTATTGGGTTCAGTTAAACTGCCATTTGTTAAAATCATTCAGTATATGGGAGACAGCTAAAGAGAATTTTTTGTAGACACTCTGAAGGACGCTTTGGCGGAAGAAAACCCGAATTACAGGACTATTATGAACTTTTAATGTATGCGTTCCGTTTTAATTTTTACTTCGAAGAATAACAAAATTTGTGGTCATCTACACACTTTACAAAACCAAGAATAGCTATTTTTTAATTTATATGTTTGTTATTTTTTCAAAATTTGATAAAAGGACATGCCGGAGTTCCTTAAATGATATAACCTTATAATTTTACACAATATAACAGATTTCAAATCAACCAACTTCATTATGAGTGGCAGTACTGTGTTCTGGAATGAAAATTCGGAGAAAACAAGTGAAGTGTACTACTAAATTTTTTCTTCAAACACGAAAATTCATTGTGATAGACATCTGACCTTTTTTTTCAAATTGCTATTCCTTAACAGATTATCAACGATGAGTAATAATGAAAGATTCACAAGGGCAGTGAACATTTGTTGCGTGTTTGGTATTCCGGGTGTTTGAGCGGTGCGAGCTGATACACGGCCTGTGTAGGAGGTCGTAAGCTGGGATCGCTCCAACAGAGGGCCTGTGTCACGCCCCCGGTCGTAATCCGGGGCTGTCGCTGCTTGCACGACGCCTCGGCCAATGGCAGCAGTGCGTGACTGGGTGGAATTCCGTACGTGCCGCCAGCATAGACCGGTAGAGCGGGGGCAAACGCGACAACGCGCGAAATGGCAGTAATCCATTTCGTGGCGTGTGCACTGAGCTCAAGCAGGCTGATATTGTTTCTGATGCGCCATCAATCTATATAAAAGAAAAATTTGATGGAGCCCACTTATCCACAACGAAGTAAAGTCTATCAATTTTGCGTAGTCTTCCAGAGAGATGATTATACCGAAGGTAAACAACATTATTCTTTCGGGCAAAGATAAACCGATAGTTCACCACTTCCCACACTTTTAGAAACACAGGGCACAAGACCATAATATTCTGCAGGAGGAAACTGGAGTATATAGATAAATAGCTAGCCGGGTTTTCATTGTAGGGGATAACACGTGTTCCATGTGAAATTGGATAGAAATTGGGATACATATCATATAATTACTTCATTACCAATAACTTTGGAATGCTTTATGGAATGTAACAGCTTTATTTTATACATAATCATGCTCTTCTTATCAACATAAAAGAACTAACCTTTAATACCTCTCTTCATTAATATCCATGAGTGACATGGACCCACCTTTCGTCAAAACATACTTATGATAAATCGTACTCTTTTTTTAAAGAGATATTTTCTGGTAGCAGAAAACTTTGTTATATCTGAAGGAATAATTCTGTTTTGTGCACTTAAATTTTTATTGCACATGACATATTTATAGCAGCTTTGCGCTTTTCACGAGAGTGAATCTCCTTTCTTGAGTCTTCTCCAGAGCATTATGTGCTGTACAACACAATACGTACACAGAATTGATTAGCACCAAGAACGTATTTACGTGCTTTTGAAAACTTATGTTTCGAAGTAACTAAATAACATTTAGTGGCCGGTGTGGCCGTGCGGGTCTAGGCGCTTCAGTCTGGAACCGCGGGACCACTACGGTCGCAGGTTCGAATCCTGCTTCAGGCATGGATGTGTGTGATGTCTTAGGTTAGTTAGGTTTCATTAGTTCTAAGTTCTAGGCGACTGATGACCTCAGAAGTTAACTCGCAGAGTGGTCAGCGCCAAAAACATTGGACCGCCAACAACACATACTGAAGCATTTGTCAATATTAAATTCGGAACGTATTTGAGACAAACTGTTGACAACCAATTTCAACTATTTCGAATTTGCCTCTACCCTCACTGAAACCGAAAAGTTTCCTGTTGTCTATCCTTCGAAATATCTACTAAAATTCAAGTATAGAACGTGTGTAGCTCACCTTTATCTATTTCTCTGAAAATTATTACGTACCCATCTGATACAAATTATAGTCTCTTAGTTCGATAGATAGAGGCGATAGGTACCACTTAATTTTATATTAAAAAGTGCTTTAATCCATGCTCACAGCATTAATAGTAGACCCACCTCCCTCAAGTCTTGGGTGTAATCTAGACGTTTGTGTAATGTTCATTGTTCTTCGCTCATGTCAAAATCATCCGTTCACCATGCGTCCGGCTTGTTCAACTAACTTAAAGTGTTACCTGTGGACGTAACTTCATTTAACCTTGGTTTTTTAAGCACTAACCGCTAAGTCGTTACCCACTTTTTGTTGAAAATGAGACACAAAAATCACTTAATCAAACAAACATAACGAATAGTTGCTGTATAATGTTTCACAACAAACAATTCTCACAAACCTATTTCACGATTCTCAAATGTCAAATCCATAGATTAAACTCGTGCCAACACATGGCATCTAAGCACAGAACGCGCAGTCTAAACGAAAACTTTATGTTCACCACCAAAAAGGAAGAAAGCTTTACAGGTGCAATATAAACGTAGGCTTCCGCGGCCCCTGTCACATTTAATAAAAATTTTATGGGTTTGTGGCCACATTGCCAATATATAAAGCTACTGACGTTTCAGTCCGCGTTGCACGTGACCTTCTCCAAGATTTTTGTTCACAAATATGTATTGACAATGCGGATACAAACACAAAACAATATATTGAATCTTTACAGATGCAGTTCACACATTTTCTATGTGAATCATCGGTAAGACTATGATTTTACGAGAAAAGAACAGAACATCGTAACTATGAGTGTAAGAGCAATGAGAAACAAACAGTAGAAGAACAAAATCTATATTCAGGTTCGTAATCACCTATCTGCCAGCGGCAATGCTGATATACTTCATTTTTAATTCGAGCAATCAATGATATATGTAAAACGTGCGCTCTTTCCGGATATTTGTGTGTCAGTGTATAAATTTTAGGTAACTGTTTTAAAGTAATGTTTCTTTTAGTCCATGATTTCTGTAATAGAGTGTTTTTGAACAGACTTTCTTCTCTTTGTAAATGCTACCTATTCTGGTCGTTTAATCTTACATCATACCTCTTAGTGCGAACACGGGATCCATTATTTCATATTTTATTTTATAGTAACGATTATTACCTATGGGCCAAAGATATCTCTGTGTAGCTGTTACTATCTCTCAGCTTGATTAGATTTGCTGATTACGTTAAACTGAAGCGGAAAAATGCGTTGATGTTTCGTCGGCTTACAATACTTTATACCGGTTTAGCATCCTTATTTTACTGTTTCCTGGTGAGCGTTAATGCCTGTGCTAAGTTATTAGTATTTTTATGAACCCTTGAGGATCATCGTGCAAAGTAATAACTTCTCATCCACATTTATAACGCTGTCTAAATGAGGTCTGAGGTCCGGTATACCAATATTTGTTGGCTGCAAACCATTTAATGCTACTCTCTGCAAACGATACATATTTAACATATGTAAAATATATACACTGCTCACATAATATATGGTGTGAAAAAGAAAAATTAAACGGTTTGAAGTTATTGAAACGGTAATCAGTTAATAAAGCTCATTTTGAATAAACATGGAAAAAAATTAAATTTTTTTCGTAAGACGAAATAATAGACAAAAACGTTACCATGTAACATGGAGTTCGTCTCTTTCGTGTGCAATGCAGTGCACATTGATTCATTGTTACATTAACGTGAGGTATAAGAAAGGCTTTTGTTAAACGTAATGGATGAAGAAGAATGAATGCGAAATTAAAATTAGGCATTGTTAACGAAAGCTTTTTAATATTCCATTGATGTAGCGTTCATTAGAAGTACAAGACTTTGAGAAGGACACAATCCGCATCATTAGCTGATTATCTTATCCTTTGCTACAGTGTATGGAAAAGAATAGTGAAAAGTCTGACAAGCAGTGAGAGAGATGAAGATAAAACGGCGGTTTACTCCATCAAGCCTTTCTTTATAGCGTATCCTCTTAAGTAATGTTATGAAAATACAAGATGTAGCCGTTTCGATAAGCTATTTGCGTAGTCGTAGTATCACTTTGGGGCGGCTATGAAGCAGAGGTTTCAAATATCAGATATTTCCTACCCAATTTCATTCCGAAGAGAAACGATCACGCATCATAGCAGAGTTAACATACACAAATCTTATGATAAGTACGATGTAGGTAGAACATGCCTACTTATTGTTTAAGAAATCATACATCTTACAAAATTCATATATGGTAACCAAGAAAGTTTAAATCACTAAAAACACACACACCAAGGTTAGAGCAGCAGTTCATGTTGGAGCAAAACATTGCGATGACGCATGTGTAAATAGGAAAACTGAAAAACTAACAGTATACTTATCAAATGATATTGTAAAAGGCATTAATAATTACCTTAAGAATCTACATCTATACTCCGCTAGCCACCAATCGGTGCGTAGCGGAGGGCACTATTCGCGCTAAAGCCATATTTCCCCTTCCAACTCCCGCCCTCTCCCCTCCCCCCTACAATCCCCCCCCCCCCCCCCCACACCCCACCTCCATTGTTCCACTCGCGGATCGCGCGAGGGAAAAACGACTATCTGGAAACCTCAGTACTTGCTCTAATTTCCCTTATCTTTGAACGGTGATCACTGCGCGTTATGAATGTTGGTGGTAATAATATATGCTCTAGATCCTCGGCGAAGATCGGTTTTTGTAATTTAGTGAGCAGCCCCTTCCGTTTAGCGCGTCGTCTGTCTGAAAGTGTGTCCCACTTCAAACTTTCTAAGAGATTAGTAACGCTCTCGCAATGGCTAAATGTACCAGTCACGAATCTTGTCGCTCTTCTTTGGACCTTCTCAATCTCTTGAATCTGACTCAACTGGTAAAGGTCCCATACAACCGAGCAATACTCTAATACTGTACGAACTAAGCAATTTCCTTTGCTCAAAGATTCCATCGCTTCAGGATCCTACCAATAAACCTCAGTCAGAGTCTTAACCGTTACTTGTATAATTTGATCGTTCCATTTGAGATCATTTCGAATAGTCACACCCAAATACTTGATGGATGTTACCGCTTCCAAATACTGGGCATCTGTTTTGCACTCGGACATTAATGGGGGATTTTCGCTTTGTTATACGCAGTAGGTTACACATACTAATCCTGAGAGATAATTGCCAGTCATGACACCATGCATTTATTTTCTGCAAATCCTCATAGATTTGTTCACAACTTTCCTGTGATACTATTTTCCTGTAGACTACAGCCACATCGGCAAACAGTGTAATGGCGCTGTCAATACCATCAACCAGATCATTCATTAAAATCGTAAAAAGCAGCGGACCTATCACGCCGCCCTGAAGCACACCTGATGATACGCTTGTTTCTGTTTGTCTCACCATTCAGGACGACATACTGCTCTCTGTCTGTTAGGAAACTTACTATCCAACCGCATATGTCATCGGACAGACCATAAGCGCGCACTTTTTGGAGCAAGCGACAGTGCGAAACCGAGTCGAACGCCTATCGAGAGTCGAGGAATATATCAATCTCGGAGACGGTATCTAGAGCCTGTCGTATATCATGGACAAAGAGGACCAGCTATGTTTCGCTTGACCACTGTTTCCTAAAACCGTGCTGGTTTCTGCAGACCAGCTTCTCAGAGTGTAGAAAGGTCTTTATGTCTGAACACAAAATATGTTCCATGATTCTACAACAAATCGATGTCAGTGAAATTGGCCGGTAAAAATGTGCATCCGATTTTCTACCCTGTTTATAGATTGCTATGACCTGGGATTTCTTACAGTCCGCTGTTCCCATGATCTCTGATAGATGATGGATAGGAAAGGTGCTATATTTGAGGCATAGTCAACCCTCTGAGCCAGATGCCTTTGTGGCGTGTAAGGATCTCAAGTTTCACAATCCCAGATACACTAAACACTATGTCAGCCATCCTTGCGTTTGTTCGATGATTGAAAAGGGGATGGTGTTGCAGTCCTCTAACGTAAACTAGTATTTGAAAGCTAGTTTTAGAATTTCGGCCTTCTGTTTATCATCATCAGTTACATTATCAGTACTGTTCGGAAGAGAAGGTACTGAATTATTTGCAGCGTTCATAGATTTTACGCACAACCAATTTTTTGTGGTTATTTTTGGAATCTGCAGATACAATATTGCTTTCAAATTCGTTAAAAGAATCTCTCATTGAGTTTGTGACAGCTGCTTTCATTTCGCATAGTTTATGTCAGCGGGCCAGTGACTACGTTTAAAACTACTGTGCAAAATTCTCTGCCTTCTCAGAAACTTAATAATCCGTTTGTTGAACCAAGGTGGATCCTTTTCCCCCCTATATTTTTGCTAGGCATATACTTCTTTAGCACATGGTGGACAATACCTTTAAATTTGGACCAAATAAGTTCAATATCTTTGTGTGCCGCGGTGAATGCTTGGAGCTGACTATGAAAATATTCATTAATGACACTTTTATTAGCTTTCCCAAAGAAGAAGACTTTTCGTTTTCTCTCTCTCTCTCTCTCTCTCTCTCTCTCTCTCTCTCTCTCTCTCTCTCTCTCTCTCTCTTTTGCGACTTCCACTGACATAGAAGCCACAACGACATTATGGTCGCTAATACATTCTTCTAGATCAACTTCCTCAAAAATATCAGGTCTATTTGTCGCCAAGATACCTAACATGTCCTGATCTCTAGTTGATTTTCTAACCAATTGCTCAAGGTTGTATGTAGAGAGCGCTCCTAGAATTACTGCACATGAGTCTTTGCTACAGCTCCCTGTGATAATACCAGATTAAAGTCTCCACCTATAACTAACGGATAATTTGGATATTTATTTCCTATGTAGTCAAGACTTTCCCTGAAACGTTCTGCGACGTTTGTTGCGGATTCTGGTGGTCTATAAAAACATCATAATACAATAGTCACTCTTTGTCGGATTGACAGCTTTATCCAGAATATTTCACAGTATTATCCAGTATCGATCTTAACTTTGTTTAAACAACTTTTCATTGCAATGAACACACCACCTTCCATTGCATCAGTCCTATTCTCCCTAAACATAGTCCAATCCGAGTTCAAAATTTCACTGCTATTTTTGTCTGGTTTCAACCAGCTTTCGGTACCTAATACAAAATTGGCATTACTACTATTTATGTTGGAGAGAGACACTTGCTACTGACACGGGCCATTTACTAACATTAGATTTAGCATATTTAAATCGTTTGGAATGACATGTTTAGGCGAACTAACAATTACTACAGTGAGCACACCAACATTATTGTCATGAACTGGTAATTTTTCAGGCCAACGGTTTGTTTCCCGTGGGTACAAACCTAATGTAAAAAACGCCATTTGCACGCCACAAGTACTGTTCTACCCATGTAGCTGCTTCCTTTGTGTAGTGCACCCCTGGTATACCGAAGGGCGTCCTACAACCTTCATTCGAGGAATCTACAACCATTTGCGTCACAGAGACGACGTAGCCTCTGGTTTAGATTCTCCACTCGACTCCAAACCAGAGGACTCCGGTACACCCTGAGTAGGATGCTAAAAATCGTCAGCTTGGCTTCTACTCCTCGAGAGATGGAGGCCGCCTTCGCCAATTAAGTTATCCGTCGAAAGGACCCAAGGATTTCCTCAGAATCCTGACGCCTTGCTTCGCTCGTGCCAATATGTGCAACAATCTGCAGGTGGCTGTACCCCGGACGTTCGATAGCCGCCGGAAGAGCCTTTCCCACACCCCGCCACTTCCCCCCCCCCCCCCCCCCCCCCTCTCGGGCAAGCACACCGAGTGAACGTTGGACTTCTTCCCCGCCCAAGCAGCTATATTCCTGAGGGTCTCCCACCTAACACATTGGAACTCCCAATAACTAAGACACACCTATCCCATGTGCCTGTCCGTTCCTTGCTAAAGGTGCGGCCACTGTCCTGGCAGAAGGTGCATTCTGATCCGGCGCTCAGCCCACCCCCCCCCCCCTCCCCTACACCAGCATCAGATGGCAAACTGAATCTATTAGCAAAGCTCATGGGATTTGGCAGGATCCTGCGTCCCCCATGCAGCCTTCGCCTCTACGCTCGAGACATCAACACAGTCCGCTACCCACACTAAGGTGAGAGTGGGTTGACTGGCTCAGTCGCACCTGAGGTCGGCTCATTGAGAGAGAGTTGTGATATCCCCCCCCCTCCCCCTTGCACGTATAATACAGCAGAGGCGGCTCCAGGCACCCTATCACCACCGCACTACAAGGTGGCACTGTGTCCCACAAAGCTTCCAGCTGTGTTTGGACTATGACAAATTCCTCCTGCATCTGCATACAACAGACACAGTCCCTATCCACAGTCCCTACCCTATGTGATTTACTATTAGAAACTTAAGGAACCTACTCACACACAATGTTTACAGCTACATTCTGGAAAGGACACTCAATAATGAAAACAATAAAAACGTATGGTCGAGGCTAGATCTGCTACTTATATTCGTGCTAGGGGCTAGCTAGTGAATACTAAAGAAAAAAATCACAAAAATTACGTTGATTGCATCATTTGCGACGTAAACAGAATGTGAATAATGTTGTCTAATTTCGTAGAATTTTCTGAGTCTTAAGGGGAATGAGAAATAACGCTGGGGTAAGATTAAATGAAGATTTTTCGGGAGAAATATGCAGCTAATCCATCATTCATCATTCTTAGAGAACATAGAAATGGCGTTATTTACATGTTAGATCAGAAGATGGTCACAATGACACTAAGCCGATAGTACCCCTGACAGAATTTCAGCTACGCTTATGTCGAAAGACACAATAGATTCACCACATTACGTGAGAGAATCTAACGCATTCGTAGGAAGTGATCATCATTATTTCCACTCTTGAAACCATGTGATCCATTATATCAAGTCCTGTCAGTCGGCAAGACTGAAAGCTAAATGACATCATTGTGTGAAAGAAAACATTCAAACATTTTTCGGGTTTTCATGAACAGCTTGGTCTTCATTTGCACTTTCGATGCTTCGTTAAGTGTTGCTTGTTCAACCATAAATGAAGCGTCTTACGAGTACTATCTGCGTTTCGCCTAAAATTCATAATTCATCAGAGACCAGAAATCACAATACGAGGTTACTACAAATGACAGAAGAGATTTCACAAATTTATTACAGTTATGTTATATACATTGAAAGACTTAAAAAAACTATTTTTTCATGTCGCAAGTGCTCCATATGTGTTCCCCCCACTGATTCTAGAGATATCAAGTCTGTAAACACGTTATTCCGGTGTACGTCGCAGCATTTCTCGCTCTGTCTGTTCAAAAGCACTGCGAACTGGTAGTTATGGTTGGTTGTCTGGCTGGTTGGTTGGTAGGTAGGTAGGTAGGTAGAGGAGTTATATGTCTCAAATGGCTCTGAGAACTATGGGATGTAACTGCTGTGGTCATCAGTCCCCTAGAAAGTAGAACTACTGAAACCTAACTAACCTAAGGACATAACACACATCCATGCCCGAGGCAGGATTCGAACCTTGCGACCGTAGCGGTCGTGCGGTTCCAGACTGTAGCTCCTAGAACCGCTCGGCCACTCAGGCCGGCAGAGGAGGTATAAATAATATATATTTCACAAAACCACGCAGAAATAAATCGCGTGGGATTAGATCAGGAGAGCCTGGTGGCCAATCCATGAATTCCTGACCATCAACTCCACCACTACCGATCCATCGGTTTCTAAATTTACTTTCTGAGAATTCACGAACATGTTGGAAGTGGGGTGGAGCCCCGTCCTGTTGGTAGATGAAGTCCACACTTGCTTTCGGCAGTCGTAGCACGAGCTAGTTTTTCACCATGTCTAGATACATGGTCTTTTAGCAGAAATAAAGGACTGCAAAATTTAAACTGTGGGAATGCTGTGATGATAGCGTGGGGATCCTCTGTCCTCCAGATTCGCACGTTTTGCCTGTTAATTGTGCCATTTATAAAAGAAAATGTTTCTTCATCACTGAAGATGAGTTTCTCACGAAACCCATTCTCTTCCATAAGCTGTCGCAACTGTGCCGAAACTTCAAAGCGTCTTACTTGGTAATCGCAAGTCGGGGTTTGTACCAACTGCATGAGTTAAGGTTTCGGCTTCGGCAGTTTCCTTAACATGTTAAAAGCGGTCGAGTGTGGAACGTTCAGTTCTCTGCCTGCTCTGTTCGCCGACGTCTGTGGACTACGGAGGAAACTCGCCAACACGCGGTAAGCACACTGTAAGCCTGCACGTTGACTTTCCCTTTCAGAGGCATACCGAAGCCGTGTCGTTGCACTGCTGCGGCAGACTGATGCGAATGCATTTGCACCACAATATACGCTTCCTCGGCGCTTACCGCCGTCTTGACTGTCTGCTCACTGCTGTGCTTTCGTGTCAAAAATCTGAAATACGGCAGTGACAACACAAAACTTTTGAGTTTTTTTATATGAGTTTTGATACGGTATGTCAACTAACGTGGCTACACTGACTTAATGAAATCACTTCAGTCATTTGTAATAATCTTGTGTAAATGTCATCCTATTTCCTATGGTAACCTCTACGAACTGCACTGTGTATATAAATTAGTTTTGGTATCACTGGAACAGTCAATTAATGTAGCTACAATGAGTTTATGAAACCACTTCAGTCATTTATAATAACCTTTTATAGATGTCATCCAGCGAACTGCATTGTGTGTATAAGTTAGTTTCGGTATCACTGAAACAGTATGGCCGACAGTATGCAGACAGTCAGAGTCATCTGCTGTGATATGAACTTTTTTTGCTAGAAGAGTAGGCTTTTGGACGGGCGAGGGTAAGATAAGAGAAGGATGGATAAGTATGCAGGAGGAGTGAAATGACATGAAAAACAGTATGTTTGACGAAAAACCTGATAGAGACATTGCAAGAGATCAGTTATTTTCCTTAATTTTTTCACAAGCTTCAGCAAGGATTAATTTTTGATATTTACCTGGTCTGAATATCGACACCGTAACAGCGAGTGTGGATGGCCAACGTTGAGTTGCAGAAACTTTTTACATCAGCGTCACCTACTCTGCTGTGCTCAGACCCACTGTATTATGCTGGGATTCTCATATATCAGTTCGACGTATCAGTACTGGCTACCTACCAAATACATGCAACATTGTAACGTGGCTAAGTTTCAAACTACTCCAGCGGTGTTCACCACTCTGGTTTCATAGCCAACAGGATGGCCTTTCAAGCTGCCGTGTACGCTTATTTACATCCAATGACGGTTGCATGACTGTGCTGTAGTTGTCTTCTACCGTACTGCGCGGGGTAGCAGCGCAGTCTATGGGTGGTTCCCCCTGTAGGAGGTTCGAGTCCTCCCTCGGGCATGGGTGTGTGTGTTGTCCTTAGCGTAAGTTAGTGTAAGTTAGATTAAGTTGTGTGTAAGCTTAGGAAACCATGACCTTAGGAGTTTGGTTCCATAAGACCTTGCCACAAATTGCCAATTTTATCGCGCCGATTATTTTTATATCAGTGTAAAAAAGTATAATTGTTCAAATGAACAACTTCTCATTGCATAGAAACAATTACGGAAATAGGGCAACAAGAACCATTCATAAGACAACTGACTGAAAAGCTTTACTGAGAATACTGTCCAAAGTGCGTCTCTTTGATGCAGGACAGAATAATGATACAAATATAATTGAAGGAAATACTGCGGCAAGAACAGGAAATTGTCAGCTTTCAAAGGAAACTTCGTGACGTTAACCTGAATTGATTTAGAAAATCTTAAAGCTGTACCTGAAAACTCCCTCCGCAAATCCGAGTCCAGTATTTTAATGACTGTGACAACTCACCCACAAATTAGTTCAGACATTTAATATGGGCGAGAGTTCATGTTAATTACGCTTTTGCAATTTCACGTGTGTATACACAAACCAGGTTTATTGAAGGAGAAGTCAATATTCCTTTCTCCACATGAGAGTGTATCTTCTACGGGCCATGTCTGTCGGTTGCTTACAGGGGGGCATTTAAATAGAAAATTCCAAGTGACTTATTTCTTCATATCGTCATGTGCTTCGTGGACGTCTCCGTATTGAGCTCATTTTATATAATTGTTGAAACCTTGCATTGCTATATGTTTGATAAAACACAATGACAGCACAAATAATGTTTCTTTGTGTGAGATACACTGTTTATGTTTGCTATTGAAAAACTGTTAGCAGCGTGCATTGTATTACTGTATGGCGTGAAAAGAGATTGACGCCACCCAATCATACTTGACATTCGCGACGGATGGTGAACGCTAAGACTAGGCATTATGATTAATGGGAACTCAGTTACCATGTTGTAACCAAAATTCTGCTGTTGTAGCTTTCCAGTCTTGACCTACATAAATACTATCGTATCACCGGTTTCGACTTCTTAAAATGTCATCTTCAGGTGACCCAATCAAGAAGGAAAAAATAAGTCTGTGTGTCAGTGTTTGGATAAACGTAAATAAACCCTCACCAGCTTCTGAATACGTTCCATAATAACAAAGCATAGAACAGTTCCGTGAAAGTACAGCACAGCGGGAGTAAACTGGAAGGGAAAGGAACTCCAACAATGAAGGAAGGTAAAAAACGAGAGGAACAGACATTACGACATATTACAAAATACTGCGGAAAATGTTTGCTATGGAGATCTCTTGGTTCATTTAATAAGTCACGTGGAGATTCTTTCTTACTATTATTTCTTTTGTTAATTAGCAAAAATTTCAAAAGTTTGCACAAATTGAATCGTTTATAGACATGTCACAAAAATAAATATGCATTTAACCAAACGAGAACAAAATGATTTTCTTTAAATGCGAACATTTTTAGGTTAGGCTTTACGGTGACTGTTACTGACATTAAATGAAACAACAAGTCCACTGTTACCAGTCACCGTTTTATTTATTTCCAAGACGCGTTTCGAAGGTTTAAACCTCCATCATCGGGTGGATTTACATTAGTAAGTATTACATTTGTGTGTGTATTGTGTTACGATTTTTGAAGGAATTTGTGACATTGCCTAGTGGAAAAAACCAGACACTATTTCAGAATATGGTTTAGGATTACTTTTGACAAAAAATTTAACTGATATCTAATGGTAAACATTAAATAAGTAAACTACAGTACCTTCAGTGGTCACAGGTTCCTTTTGCTGTTGTAACACATCACATGTATACTGCCACATTTGTAAACAAATATGACGTCAGAATCAGCTGGGTGTAAGGATCGTATAGCAGAAGAGAAGACATAATCGCAAAGTGCAAAGAGTATATATCGTAACAACATTATTACTGAATAATTGCTTTAAGCATTTGGTGGTGTTTGTCTTGAGGTGTCAAATGTATGTGTGTACTTCAGGTGGTATATAAATCCAATTCTGACAAGTTAAAACCGCTAAATATTCATGCTCGTTATACAATCACGTGAAATGTTAAAATGGCTTAAACTTCATACTTGTTGATAACAATTAGGTGATATGTTACAGACTTAAATTACAATGATCATATGGGCTACAACAGTATATTACACTCTTTGATTGGGATTAATAAACAGATGTGAAAAGAGGGGCTGCAGGCAGAAGGAGAGAGAGAGAGAGAGAGAGAGAGAGAGAGAGAGAGAGAGAAAGAGAGAGAGAGAGAGGAGAGAGTGATTATGAGAGCAAACATTTGCATGGCAAGGAGTCTTAAGATTGCATGCTCCATATATATGAACTGCCTAAAGGTTGGGGTAATACATCGGTTAATGTTATAAAATATGCAGAAAGATATACACTTGTGCCAGTAGTTGATGTAAAATATTAGGTGTGTGTGTGTGTGTCTGTGTGTGTGTGTGTGTGTGTGTCTGTGTGTGTGTGTGTGTGTGTGTGTGTGTGTGTGTGTGTGTGCGTGTGCATTTTTAAGAGTGTAGGAAGTTGCTGAAAATGGAGATGATACTATTGTAAATATTGTCATTTTTGTCATTTAAGAAGGATTCTGGTTGTTTCATTTGATGTTTGTATATTTGGAGTGTTTCAAGGATGTCTAGTTTTCTGCCATTTTGTTGGATGTGTAGGATGCTAATACTTGTGTTGTTAACATCGTGTTTTGTTTCATGCAGGTGGGTAGCTACTGCTGATGTGTGATATTTTCTGTTTTTTAGTGCTGCCGTGTGTTCCTTGAACTTAATGTCAAATGATCTGCCTGTCTGGTCTATGTAAAAGCAGTCACAGTCCAAACATGCAATTTTGTACACACCTGTGTGATGAAGTGGGTTTCGTGTGCCGATGTTGTGGGGTAACTTCTGTCCAATCTTGTTGGCTGTTGTAAAGGATATGCTTCTGCCTTTCTGTTTGAAGACATTGGCAATCTGGAATGAAATGTTACCCAGAAAAGGGATTGTATGGAAGATTGTATTTTCTTTTTGTTTTATGTGTTGTGATTCCTTTGCCATTATTGAGTGTTTTAGGGTGTCTACTATGGAGCTGTTATAACCATTTTCAATAGCTGTTTGTTTTAATATTTCAATTTCTTGATCGCATTAATCTTCTGAGAGTGGTAGTTGGATAACTCTATTAATCATGTACCGGAATGCTGCCATTTTGTGTGCTGCGGGGTGGCAAGAGGAGATGTGGATTGTGGTATGTGTTGTGGTATGCTTCCGATAAATTTCAAACTGATGTCTGTTGTTCTTTATTCTAATGGTAAGGTCTAAGAAATTTATACTATCATCTTTTTGGTCTTCAACTGTGAATTTTATGTTTTCATGGGAGTTGTTGAAGAACTGATTCACCTCAGTGATGTCATCTTTAGTGCCTTTGATTAAAATGATGGTATCATCTACATATCTGTAGTAGTAGATGATAATTTTGAGGAGGTGGTGATTGGAATTCAGGATTTTGTCTTCTAGGTTACTTATAAAGATTTCTGCTAGCAATCCGGAAAGATTTGAGCCCATTGCCAGACCATCTGTTTGTTTGTAGATTTTATTGTTAAATTTAAAATAGTTGTGTGAAAGTATGAATTCAAGCAGGTCCATTAGTTCATTAATGTAAGTTGAAGGGATTTTTTGTGTTTATGTAGGTTGGCATTAATTACCTGTAGTGTGGGATCTATTGGCACAGAGGAATATAGGTTTTGTATGTCAAATGAGGCAAGTGTGACTCCATCAGGTACTTGTATGTTTTTGACATATTGTGTAAATTCTGTTCTGTTTTTAAGTGTTCTCTCATTATTGAATGTGTATGCTGGTTTGAGAATTCTGAAGAGTATTTTATTGAGCTTGAATGTTGGGCTCTTCCTACAGTTCACTATGGGCCTGATGGGGGTCCCGTTTTTGTGGATCTTTGATTGTGATCTAAGGTAAGGTGCTTGTGGGCTCATCGTTACAATGTTTCTTGCTTCTTGGATGGTGAGTAGAAAGTTAATGTTGTTTGATGTGTTTAATCTCCTTTAGTATTCGGGCTGTTGGAACTTTATGTATTTCAGTTATGTTGCTGGTTTGGAAGAAATCTAAAGTTATTTCTATGTATGTTGTTCTGTCTATTACAACAGTTGTGTTGCCCTTGTCAGCTTTTCCAATTATTGCATTATTCACGTTTAATTTAGTCTTAATGGTAAGTGTAAGGGCTTCTTCTCTTTTCTTGTATGCTGGGAATGGTTTTGCAACTTCCTTTTCAATGATTTCGTTAATTTTGTGGTAGGCTGATATTCTGTCAGTTTGTTTCTTAAAGGCGATGGTTGAGATCTGTGTTGCACAAGGGATGAGCCTTTCATGGTTCTTTTGATCCAGCGGAGCTTGAACATTGTGTTTTAAGCCTTTGCAGAGTAGTGCCTCTTCTTCAGCAGTGAATGTTATGTTTGTGTTGTTGAGGAAAGGTGTGTAGAATGAGTGTTTCTTTTGGCTGTTTTGGTTCGGTTTGGGAGGTAATTGTTGCTTTATAAGATTGGCTAGTTTTTTTCTTCTGTGTAGTTTTGGTTTTCTGTACGATAAACTCAGTGTACTATTTGACTTTTTTGGTTATGGAATCATATTCTAATCTATGAAGCAACTTTCCCAACTGTAATTCTGCATTACAAAGCTGTGTATTGAACATTTGTTTTTTAATATAAAGTTCTTTCAGTTCATTTGCCCACCCAGAGTTTTCGTGCGATTTCCAGTGTTTTCTTCGCAGCTGTTGTGTTTGTTTTGATGGTCAATCTTGACATAATTTGGGATGACGTTATTCTTGAGACAATTCCTATTGAAGTGTTTGTGGTGTGTCGTCATTGCGACCTTTTCTGCACTGTTTTCGTACCCGAAAATAGCCATGGTTGCCTGACTAGGCAGATTAACTTTAAATGCGAACATTTTTAGGTTAGGCTTTACCATGACTGTTACTGACATTAAATGAAACAACAAGTTCACTGTTACAAGTCACCGTTTTATTTATTTCCACGACACGTTTCGAAGGTTTAAATCTCCATCATCGCGTGTATTTACGTTAGTAAGTATTACATTTGTGTGTGTATTGTGTTACGCATTTTGGAGGAACTTATGACATTGCCTAGTGGAGAAAACATGACACTATTTCAGAACATATGACATACAAAACCTACATTCCTCTGTGCCAATAGATCCCACACTACAGGTAATTAATGCCAACCTACATAAACACAAAAAATCCCTTCAACTTACATTAATGAACTAATGGACCTGCTTGAATTCATACTTTCACACAACTATTTTAAATTTAACAATAAAATCTACAAACAAACAGATGGTCTGGCAATGGGCTCAAATCTTTCCGGATTGCTAGCAGAAATCTTTATAAGTAACCTAGAAGACAAAATCCTGAATTCCAATCACCACCTCCTCAAAATTATCATCTACTACTACAGATGATACCACCATTTTAATCAAAGGCACTAATGATGACATCACTGAGGTGAATCATTTCTTCAACAAATCCCATCAAAACATAAAATTCACAGTTGAACACCAAAAAGATGATAGTATAAATTTCCTAGACCTTACCATTAGAAAAAAGAACAACAGACATCAGTTTGAAATTTATCGGAAGCATACCACAACACATACCACAACCACAACTCCTCTTGCCACCCCACAGCACACAAAATGGCAGCATTCCGGTACATGATTAATAGAGTTATCCAACTACGACTCTCAGAGGATAAATGCGATCAAGAAATTGAAATAATAAAACAAACAGCTATTGAAAATGGTTATAACAGTTCCCTAGTAGACACCCTAAAACATTCAATAATGGCAAAGGAATCACAACACATAAAACAAAAAGAAAATAATATCTTCCATACAATCCCCTTTCTGGGTAACATTTCATACCAGTTTGCCAATGTCTTCAAACGGAAAGGCATAAGCATATCCTTTACAACAGCCAACAAGATTGGACAAAGTTACCCCACAATATCGTCACACGAAACCCACTTCATCACACAGCTGTGTACAAAATTGCATGTTTGGACTGTGACTGCTTTTACATAGGCCACACAGGCAGATCATTTGACATTAAGTTCAAGGAACACATGGCAGCACTAAAAAACAAAAAATATCACACATCAGCATGAAACAAAACACGATGTTAACAACACAAGTATTAGCATCCTACACATCCAACAAAAAGGCAGAAAACTAGACATCCTTGAAACACTCCAAATATACAAACATCAAATGAAACAACCAGAATCCATCTTAAATGACAAAAATGACAATATTTACAATAGTATCATCTCCGTTTTCAGTAACTGCCTGCACTCTTAAAAATGCACACACACACACACACACACACACACACACACACACCTAATATTTACCATAAATATTGACAGCTACCAAGAGTACAAGAGATTGACCTCATTCACAGATAATTCAACACACCAACAGCTTGTACCCCTTGTCAGCTTAAAACTGTATGTAAATCAACTACTGGCACAAGTGTATATCTTTCTCCATATTTTATAACATAAACCGATGTATTACCCCAACCTTTAGGCAGTTATTATATGCAACATGCAATCTTAAGACTCCTTGCTCTCATAATCACTCCCTCCTCTCTCTCTCTCTCTCTCTCTCTCTCTCTCTCTCTCTCTCTCTCTCTCTCTCCTTCTGCCTCCAGCCCCTCACTTCACATCTGTTTATTAATCCCAATGAAAGAGTGTAATGTATGTATGACTTTACTGTTGCAACCAATATGATCATTGTAATGTAAGTCTGTAACATTTCAAATAATTGTTTTAACAAGTATGAAGTTTAAGCCATTTTTTCATTTCACGTGATTGTATAACGAGTATGAATGTTTAGCGGTTTCAACGTGTCAGAATTGGATTTATATACCACCTGAAATACACACACATATATTTGACACCTCAAAACAAACACCGACAAGTGGTTAAAGCAATTATTCAGTAATAATGTTGTTACGATGTTTACTCTTTGCACTTTGCAATTATGTCTTCTCTTCTGCTATACGATCCTTACACCCAGCTGATTCTGACGTCATATTTGTTTACAAATGTGGCAGTGTACATATGATGTGTTACGACAGCAAAAGGAACCTGTGACCACTGAAGGTACTATAGTTTACGTATTTAATGTTTACCATTAGATATCAGTTAAATTTTTTGTCAAAAGTAATCCTAAACCATATTCTGAAATAGTGTCTGGTTTTCTCCACTAGGCAATGTCACAAGTTCCTCCAAAAATCGTAACACAACACACACACAAATGTAAAACTTACTAATGTAAATCCACCCGATGATGGAGATTTAAACCTTCGAAACGCGTCGTGGAAATAAATAAAACGGTGACTGATAACAGTGAACTTGTTGTTTCATTTAAAAATGATTTTGATTAGGACCTGTGTTAGTGTGTTCTCTACACCAGGCTTGAAAAGATCTACCTGTCTGGCCCACGAAAAATTTCGGACACGGGCCACATTTTACCCGCACAAATCTGATTTTTGACTATTCATTACGAATTACTTCTCTTTACGCTGTACCTATTTGGGAAACTGAAGAGCGTGTTCAGTCACATATCCTATGTAAGTCAATTCATCTTTATTTTCTTTGTCGTTTATCATACACCGCTTGCTCACTTCTTAATCTCTTACGTGAGGTACTTATGTCTTTTGTCTTAGAACATTTAGTCACGTATACTTTTAAAATCATTTAATATCATGATTTCTTCTTACACTGCAGGGACTACGTAGAGTTCTGACTACTGATATCATCTGAATAGGCAGACAGGAAAAATAAGTTTGTACCCAGTTTTCATGCAGTAAGATCTAAGAAGGCTGTTATTTTCTTCTGTTTGTGACGTGAATTCAGTACCAGAATGTACCGTAATACATTTGTTTTTTCAGCACCATCTGTTAGTGAACTAACCCATTCTTTCTTTGAAGGAGAGCAGCTGAATCAAAGAATAGCTCATATGCCGGACACGTTTCGAATTTCGTCCGAGGTCTCCTGGTCTTCATTTCGCAAACTAAAGTGTCCTCCGATGTTACTACATTGCCGTAGTCAACGCAGGAGACAGTGTTACGGTGCGTCTACGGAACGTCATCCCACCACGGTGGCGGAGCACGAATGGACGTGTAACTTGAGTTGGGCCGCTTTCGAGCAGTGCCTCTTGAAGAAGAGATTCGCAATAAGCCTTCAGCAGCACAAGGCTGCGAAAAATCTCGTTAGCCGCCGTTTCCTGGTAGCTGGCTCTCGGCAGGGCCGACAACACGCGTTGCCACTCGCTCCCAACCTAAAGGAGGCGGAAAATTTGGCGATACTCCGTCAACATCAGGCACGTGCCAGGAGGTGTATTTAAGTAAATTATATGACACAAAAGCGAATATAGGAATTATGCTGAGCACGAAAGCGTTCACGCTATTCTTGTTTACTGTTTTCAGTCGTTCTATAGGTCCTAGATCATTGTAAAGATTTTTGTTCACACCAAATTAAGTGCGGTCAGTGCCAAGTTTCACACAATTGTGTTGCTCATTGAGTTGCTCATTAAGGAGCTCTTAGAGTTTTTATTTGAATTGGGCTGGGTAGTAAGTCGCGCCTTCTATGCAGATGGAAATCTGTAGTATCATTGTACCCCTGTCACATTGAGTGGGGCAGATCATTTTAGCATATTTCTAGAAAATTCTTTATCCGTTTGGCACAAAACTTGTATCATCATTCTGTCTGAAATCTCTCTTCGATTTCATTTTATTTCTAATTAGTATCTCAGTATCGAGTAGTGATTTTCTTTCGAATCAGTGTTATATAACCATTAACCTCTTGCATCGCCTTATTGGAGTCCTACTCTGGGATGATAATGGCATTGAAATAGAGGATGACACGCGTAAAGCTGAAATACTAAACACCTTTTTCAAAAGTTGTTTAACAGAGGAAGACCGCACTGCAGTTCCTTCTCTAAATCCGCGCACGAACGAAAAAATGGCTGACATCGAAATAAGTGTCCAAGGAATAGAAAAGCAACTGAAATCACTCAATAGAGGAAAGACCACTATACATGACGCGATACCAATTCGATTCTACACAGAATACGCGAAACAACTTGCCCCCTTCTGACAGCCGTGTACCGCAAGTCTCTAGGGCAGCGTAAGCTTCCAAATGATAGGAAAAGAGCTCAGGTAGTTCTAGTTTTTATGAAGGGTCGTCGAGCAGATGCGCAAAACTATAAGCCTATATCTCTGACATCGATTTGTTGTGGAATTTTAGAACATGTTTTTTGCTCTCGTATCATGTCAGTTTTGGAAACACAGAATCTACTCTGTAGAATCAACGTGAATTCCGGAAACAGCGATCGTGTGAGACCCAACTCTCTCTATTTGTTCATGAGACATAGAAAATATTAGATACAGGCTCCCAGGTAGATGCCATTTTCCTTGAAATCCGGAAGGTGTTCGATACAGTTCCGCACTGTCGCCTGCTAACCAATGTAAGAGCCTACGGAATATCAGACCAGCTATGTGCCAGAAGAGTTTCTAACAAACAGAACACAGCATGTTGTTCTCAATGGAGAGATGTCTACAAACGTTATAGTAACCTCTGGCGTGCCACAGGGGAGTCTTATGCGACCATTGCTTTTCACAATATATATAAATGACCTAGTAGATAGTGTCGGAAGTTCCATGCTGCTTTTCGCGGATGATGCTGTAGTATACAGAGACGTTGCAGCATTAGAAAATTGCAGCAAAAAGCAGGAAGACCTGCAGCGGATAGGCACTTGGTGTGGGAGTGGCAACTGACCGTTAACATAGGCAAATGTAATGCATTGCGAATACATAGAAAGAAGCATACTTTATTGTATGATTATATGATAGCGGAACAAAAACAGGTAGCAGTTACTTCTGTAAAATATCTGGGAGTATGCGTACAGAACGATTTGAAGTGGAATGATCATATAAAATTAATTGTTGGTAAGGCGGGTGCCAGGTTGAGATTCATTGGGAGAGTCCTTTTAAAATGTAATCCATCAACAAAGGAGGTGGCTTAAAACACTCGTTCGATCTATACTAGAGTATTGCTCATCAGTGTGGGATCCGTACCAGGTCGGGTTGACAGAGGAGATAGAGAAGATCCAAAGAAGAGCGAAAGGTTTCGTCACAGGGTTATTTGGTAAGCGTGATAGCGTTACGGAGATGTTTAGCAAACTCAAGTGGCAGACTGCAAGAGAGGCGCTCTGGATTGCGGTGTAGCTTGCTGTCCAGGTTTCGAGAGGATGCGTTTCAGGATGAGGTGTCGAATATATTGCTTCCCCGTGCTTATACCTCCCGAGGAGATCACGAATGTAAAATTAGAGAGATTTGACGCGCACGGAGGCTTTCCGGCAGTCGTTCTTCCCGCAAACCATACGCGACTGGAACAGGAAAGGGAGGTAATGACAGTGGCACCTAAAGTGCCCTCCGCCACACACCGGTGGGTGGCTTGCGGAATATAAATGTAAATGTAAATCATTCAAGTATCCATATGTATTTTGTTTGGAATTTTAGAAAACAAAAGTTGCAATCGTGCAGTGTTCCAAAATGCTCTCTTCCTCTCTAAGTTCTCGGAGATTGCGACAAATATCTCTGCTGCGAGTTTTCCTCGATAATTTTACAAGGATACAAGCATTTGTTTTTAAAGCGCGAAAAATTGGAAAGATGTGTTGTGTATAAGCCTGAACTGACTTTACACTTCCCTTATATATTCCAATTTTGTACATTGTGATAGATTCCTTGTAAGCTTATGCCGTTTTGCGTATAAGAATGAAGTTACTTCTATGCTGCAGAAATGTAACATTGCTTAAACACGTCCCTCTTAAACGGACTATTTCACGCACGATGCTCAGTGCTATGAAAAGCTTTCTTTCTTGTTTCTCATTAACTTAGACATATTGGGTATTTATTTTGCAGAAATGACTAGAGCTTTAAAGCTCAACTAATTCAAGGATTTACAGGACAACTAGGAAGGAAGTGGAGGTGGTGTAGATTTATCAGACGGTGGAAGCATTGAAGACTGAACTTTCTCGCCAGTCTATTTTAGAAGATGGAATAATTCATGAAACAGATGACTAAACTTTAAAACGTGGTTTGATCAATAATGAAAAGAACGATTATATAGGAGAAGATGAAAAAATTGGCTATGGTACCAGCCATGAGCAGCCTGGAAACTTTCAGCAGAACGCAGTGCTAGTTTGTGAATGTATATCTAAAAAAAGTCATTCGGTTTAAGAAGGAAAGGTAAATTTTAAATATACAACGGTCGTTTCTTGGTAGTAAGGTCTGCTCAATAACTGTTCTATAGTTAGATACTCTAGTCAGGTTTTCCCAGTACTTTTCTGCAGACGAAATAATAAAAATGATTGAGGATCTAATAGCTTTACAATATGCCGAATGCGCCTGCAGTTAGTTCGAGGAATAAAAGAATAGTAAATCTGGTATCAACATTTGCAGGTCATATGCCAAAAGTACAGGTACCATGCTATGACAGATCTCAGATAAATCATGTTTCTATTAACGACCCATTGATTGATGGTGAATATAACTGGCACATGGGTGAGGAGTAACTGAGCGACAGTATTATGGGGAAATACTAAATACGCTTGAGGAGCAACATATGGCATGTACGTATGTTTTACAATCCTATTGACATGACTGTAGCAAATTCCTGGTATACGAAAAGATAAGAGGTTCTCAGGGAAAACAAAGATTTCAGCAGAATTCTGGCGTGATTCGAATTTCTTATAAACGACGACTCGCTTGGTGTAAGGAACCCAAACACTGGGCGATTGAACAGTGGAAAAACGTTGGGTGAAGTGACGAATCACGGTACACAATGTGGCGATCCGATGGCATGGCGTGGGTTAGTGAATGCCCGGTGAACGTCATCTGCCAGCGTGTGTAGTGCCAACAGTACAATTCTGAGGCGGGGGTCTTATGGTGTGGTCTTGTTTTTCCGGAGGGGGCTTGCACCGCTTGTTATTTTGGTGGCACTATCACAGCACTGGCCTACATTCTGTTTGAAGCACCTTCTTCGTACCCACTGTTGAAGAGCAATTCGGGGACGGCGAATGCATCTTCAAACACGACTGAGCATCTGTTCATAATGCACGGCCTGTGGCGGAGTGGTTACACGACAATAACATCTCTGTAATGGACTGGACTGCACAGAGTCCTGACCTGAATCCTACAGAACATCTATGGGATATTTTGGAACGCCTACTTCGTGCCAGGCCTAACCGAAGGGCATCCGATACCTCAACTCAGTGCAGCACTCCGTGAAGAATGGGCTGCCATTCCCCTAGAAACCATCCAGCACCTAACTAAATGTATGGCTGCGAGAGTGGACGCTGTCATCAAGGCTAAGGATGGGCCAACAGCATATTGACTTCCACCATTACCGATGGAGAGCGCCACTAACTTGTAAGTCGTTTTCAACCAAGGGTCCGGATACTTGTGATCACATATTGTAAGTACCTTAGCTGGTTTCAGCTGTCTTGGAAGAATGTGCTGACATTACAGACATTTGTACACCTCACGCCGTCAAAAAGGAGTAGATAGTCCCCCTAGTAATTTCCACTAAGATGTGTCCAGGTACTTTTGATCATATAGCGTGTCTGACTGTACCTGTTAATTTTTAACTGATTCTACATCATAACATAATATTCACTTTTTCCTTAAAGACATTAGGTGCTCTGCCTGATAATTTAACTAAAATTTAATCACACTCCAACTAAAGTACAAATACAGTTCTTCTGTTTCAAAACTACATGTTGGCGATATATATTACGATAGCTGAGTTGGCACTATATAACTCATAACGTATTTTTCTCAATGGCACTCCTATAAAAAAAATTTCCCAATCAGTAACATGGGCTGACTAAATGGGTCATCCTGTAACTTAAAAAAAAAAAAAAACTCCACATGAAGATATATATGCGGTGATCGAAAGAACGGACACCATTTTGATCCAGCAGTCACATCGGACATGTACGAAAGAACAGCCACCACATTATAGCCAGACGGCCTCTTATCTCTTCGGTGCAGATGTAGACCAGGATCGAAATATTACGGGAATCGGCGAAATTCCTTGAGTAATGACTATAATTGGCAAGGGGAAGTACATCAGTAATGTGTGGGTGACCAGAAGATTTGGATCTGACGGGAGACGTACTCGGGTAGTCCGTGCTCTTGTGGTGCTCATTTTGTCCGGATAACTTAATGGCCAGAGAGTCTGTCTAGTAAGCAGGAGACCTGGGTTCGATTCTCGATACGACACGAATTTTAATCAGTCGCCCCCTGATTTAAATCAATGCCTACATGCAGCCAATGTCTGCAATTCCTTTGTCTCTCAACAAGATGAGTATTGTTTACAGTCTTCGATGTTCGCATAGCCTATGAAACAAAGAGAAAGCATTTATTACAATTTGTTGTAATGTTTGACACGTCATCAACAAACTTTAAATAAAGAGTATAAGAAGCAGAAAACTATACTTTTTTGTGAGTTACCTAAACAGTCTAATCAGGAGCAGCCTCAAGAAAACATTTAATTGCTGACGAAGTATTTTCCATTACTTATTTCAGTCTTAGACTTGAAAATATAACGTATAATGTCAGTACTGGTACATATTTAAGCCTTGTTCACCGAACACCAGTGTACGTAGCTGAGACAGTGAGGAGAATTAATTCGGTCTCTGTTTATTATTGTAGCTACAGTATTCATTGATAGGCAGAGAAGTAGTAATCTTTGATAAAGACGAAGGACATTCTACTGTAGTCCATATCTGGGTAGACGATTTAGTCCAAAGAACTGTGCGGTTTCAATGTGAAATCGCTCCACGACGATAGTATGCACATCTAAGCGAAATATCGATCGCTCTGCAGTGCACGGCAACATGTACCCATTTGATGACTCTTTGGTAGATCCTGATTCCCCACACGAACCGCTCAAGGTCTTAATTTACTCTCAATGCGATAGAATGAATTGCAGAGTAGCACGCGATCCTAATGACTACCTCGTGGAAAACACAAAAGCGTGCTGTAAGGTCACACAAAATTACAACTAGAAACATCAAAAGTTCTGCAGGAGAGCCATAAATTTTAACTGCGTTATTTAAAATGGCGGATTCTGAAATAAAGTAACGGTTATCACGAAAAAAATAATTGAATAAAAAATTATTTAGGTATTAGCTGGAAGAAATAACCTCAATTAAAGAAACAGATAAAGTACTATGATTCTAAAATAGAAGAAAGGCCAGAATAATGATACGTTGGTGACAGAGGCAGGAACGACAACTTCCTCAGTGAATTGCAAAGGTGTCACGTGCTGCTGTCTCTTACATAAACATTCATTAGAAAACTACAGCTTCAGTTGCTATCGTAAAATAGCACGATTTCGCTATTTTCTGCAAATAAAGACAAAATCATTGTTAGTAAAATATTTCATTGCTGCTCATGAACGGAGAAAGAACAATTAATAGATCGCTGAGATGAGACGAGATTGGAAAACTTGTGAAAACGATGTAATGGACAAATACGAAATCACATTTGGTAAATTAAAGGTTATTTGAAAGATACACTGAATGAAGAACGCTTTCGAAATGAAAGGTCGCCACTGAGTCACTTAATACGGAAGAAACCCTTTCCTAGTCAACAACCTTGTAAAGGCGACATATGAATGAGTTATGCATCTTTTGAATGACAGCGTAGTTTCACCATGCCTGTAGAACTTATGTAAAATTATTGACGGCGACTATAATTTGCATCAAACTATAAACCAATTATAGCTAGAGGGTAAAACACGTCGATGACATAATAGTAATGTACAGAGGTAGAATGACTTACTAAATTGCAGTACGATGCAATGACACTCCCTCGTGAAATATCATAAATGTCGGTCATAAAACATTCAATAGTGAAGTCATTTCTTCCACACATTATTTTAAAGATGCACTCATCGAAACACGATTTGAACATCGAAGAAATCCCAGGTCACACTTATATCTCATCCAAAGTTAATCAGCCGGTACTTTCGCGAAACGGTCCCTAAAATACTCCTCAATGGTACCCAACTACCATACCAAAAAACAGTAAAAGACCTTGGAATAATCTTGGATGAACACCTAAACTGGGAAGAACAAACAGTCACAGCTTGCCGGAAATCGCTCTCCTCCCTACATGCAATTCAAAAATTTAGAAAAATATTTCCAACCCATGTTAAACAAAAATTAGTCCAAACACTAGTCTTGCCTAATCTATACTACTGCGATGTAGTTCAACACGGCACAAATAGTGAAAATTCTAGATGCCTCGAGCTAGTGATGAATGCTTGCGTTAGATACGTGTGCAATATTCGGTTGTATGACCATATCAGTCCTTCATACTCCCAGCTAGGTTGGATACGCCCACATAAGGCACGCGATCTCCACACGATGTGCTTACTTCATCGATTTCTTAGCCACTGGTGCCCCCAATACTTATCTTCTCACATTAAACACCTATCATCATTCCACAATCGCAATATCAGATCGGATACGCCTATCATCTTGGCTGTACCTTTACATAACACAAAATCTTTTTCCGTGTCATTCTCCATCTCAGCCATACGACTATGGAACGCACTCCCCTGTGATCTGCGCCTTATCCAGAACTACTCAACATTCAAGAGGGAACTCAAAACTTACATATTAGGGACGGTATAGCCACCATTGTTGTGCCCCTCCCATCTCTTTCTTTCTCCTCTCCATCACAGCTTCGAATTTTACCATTCTTTTTCTCTTCCTCTAACCTATCTACCTCTTATATATCTCTTTCACCCCATTCTATCGTTTTATGTCTCTGCTGGATGAGAATAACTCACAAGCTGCAAGAATATAACGAGAAAATTCCCAACTAACAATGGGACTGACATTCCCAAAAAAAAGTATGTTTACTTTCATATACATAGTCACTATTATTATTATTATTATTATTATCATTATTATTATTATTATCATTATTATCATTATTATTCTTGATTGTTATAATATTTTTATTGTTATAATTATCATTGTACTACTGTTATAATCTCAATCTTTTTGTTTAACATCAATACTGCATAATACGTTAAATGTCCTTAATGTTATTTAGAAACTGTAACTCGTTCAATCTGAGTATGCCTGGTTAGGTGTAAGAGAGGGCCTGAAGGCCCTAATCTTGCCAGGTAAAATAAATGCATAAATAAATAAATAAATAAATACAATAAAGACCAAACAAAAAACATTAAAATATGATAAAAGTTCATAATTTATTAATTCATACACGCGTTCTCCGGGTGACGAGTGTTTGAACCTGTTACGACTGTCTCTCCATCCACAGTAGTAAAAAGACTTTCTGTGCTCTGTCTGATGTGATCTTTTACTACTGAAAGTCATATAATGTGAAGTGGCTTGGGGTAACGCATCTCCTGAATTTCGTGTAATGTACCTTTATGATTCTACTCCTGCAAGTAAAACGACTCTATAAATAAATAAAAGTTCAGCCTATCACTTGCGAAATCACTGTGTGCCTCTATTGTGATGGACTCACTTCTAAAGAATATGCATGTGTATACAACAGTTGTACAACACATAATTTATGGTGACAAAGTTTTGGTAGTGGTTTGTATATACATGCCTATTCTGTAAAGGTGAGTGACGTTACCAATGTCCATCACAATAGAGGCAGACAGTGATTTCGCTAGTGATAGGCTGCACTTTTATTTATTTATAGAGTCGGTTTACATGCAGGAGTACAATTATAAAGATACAAAATCCAGAACTAGAGATGCGCGACCCCAAGCAGCTTCGCATTATATGACTTTCAGTAGTGAAAGGTTACAGCAGACAGAGCACAGCAAGTCTTTTTACTACTATGGACGGAGAGACAGTCGTAAGCAACAGGTTCAAACAGTCGTCACCCAGAGAACACGTGTCTTAATTAATGAATTTTGAACGTTTGTCATATTTTAATGTTTTAATATTAACAAAAAAGCCGCCCATACCGTCGCAAGCTAGATCCCAGCATTATTCTTTGAAAGCTCTACGTCACCACCTGAACACCATTATAAGACAAGCCTAAAAAAGATTCGAAAACCGATTCATGGAATAATACTTCAAAAAAGTGAATAGCTGGGTTTTTCTGTATTTTTACTGAATTAAGAGTCGCAGGTTCATAAACATCCATAATGGATAAGCTTAATAAGCCGAATCTGTTCTGAAATTCTAGTAAGTCAATGTCGTGTCATCCGTCAGCCGCCCAGGTAGGCTTCTGAGCCACTACACCCATAGGCCACTTGCCATACACCTTCACCGCTTAAACTCTGCCTTTGGAATTTCAACTAACTCCCGCTTTCAACCGTGAAATCCGTTCCGCACACTAATTTCCTACCAGCCGTTGCCAATAGCTCCCCATTCCAGCTCCATCACAGCATGTCGTTTCCTTTCTCTCTCCTCCTCCTCCTTTCTTCCTCCTCCATATACCTCTTGCGGTCTTCCACGGTACCATCAAAATAAAAACCTGTTCGTCTCCATCGCGAAAGCGATCGTTCTGTTAGAGACGATAACGGGCTTGGAAGATCAGTTGAAAGGAACGGGTAGTGTCTTGCAATGAGGTGATAATACAAGTAAAAGTAGGAGAAGGATGTGCGTGCGTAGTTTCGTACAAAGATGATATTCGGTTAGGAAATGACTTGCTAAATGTGTTAAAAGAGTTTGAGCACTTGACAGCAAAACAGCTGGCAACAAGAAGATATTAGGACATAAAACACACGATTATAAGAACACAGGACGTTCTTTTTCTGGGAGCGAAAAATATAGTGACATCGAATGGAATTTGAAATATTAAGGAGTTTCTCCTGAAAGTTTTTGTTTCCATTAAAATGAGGTTTGGAATTAGATAATCTAAAGTCAAGAAGAGAACAGAGGTGCTGAAGAAGAAAGCAGAAGATTAGAAGGTCAGCTGCGATAGCTAAATGAAGAGGTAGTGTATCTAATCGAGGAGAAAAAAGCTGTATGGTACAATTTAACTGAAGGAAAGGACTTTTTGATAGAACACACCGCGAAGCGCGAAGGAATAGTTAATGTGGTAATGGGGGGACATGTTATGTGTAAAAACTGTACAGGAAGGCGAAGACATTAAAACAGTATGCAGATTGAAACGCAGAGGTGAAGTGGAACACGCGTAGGAAGGCTAGCGTGGAGAGTTGTATCGAACAACAGCATAGATTCGCCTATCGATTTTATACATTTTTCAAGTCGGCACAATGTATTGTTTTGAAATTACAATAACAATCACATTTATATTATTTGTTACTAGCTGACAAACCCATCACTGCCCAGGAATTCATTTTATTAATTTACTACTAGAAATGAAAACAAAAAATTAACTGTGTTTAGTGTGGTACAGAAAAATTTTCATTTACACGTATTCGTGAAAACACCTTTGAAATTATGAGAGATCCGTACAAAGACATATGCATTACTTATAGATGCATACGTACAGTATCCCTGACACTTGCTCTGGGAACAGCCGTTTCGCTTGCCTACAATGCGATTTTTTTAAAAACGTGTCTATTCCAGGCCCTCTTAATAGTTCTATAGACGGATATTGTTTACTGTTTTCGCCTACACCCGTTTGAGCTTCGCTGTTGAACTCAGCAAGTGTGAGGGATTTGATTAAGCTGAGACTCGACTGTAGTAATGTCTTAGCAGCAAATAATAAATGTATTAAAACTTCACGCTCGGTACGGCATTTTTTTCGCGTTTCTCAGTGTTTATGGCGCCATATCTCTTGAAGTACGTCTTTTACAATAATGTATTGGCAGATACATTCTGCGCCATATGTTCATAGAGCTTGCGAAATCTGTCGCGTATAGAGATGGTCGCAAAAACGTAATAAATTTAAACGTCGTCCATAATGGGGCAATTTTTCACTCATCTCACTGTTTATAACGTCATACCTCCTGAGCTATGTGTGACACTATGACATAATTTTGTAGGCGTATTTAGTGGAATATGTGGACACTGGATACGATATTTACGGCGAATAGAGTTAGTAGCACAGGAGAAATATGTATGACTTCATCTATTGTAAATCATATACTCTTTTGGCAGAAAAGCTTTCTTATCCGCTGCTACTCGGTCCGCCTTTTAAAAAAAATACAAATAGAAATTGTGAATGACAGTGGCATTCATATACTCGGATCACACGATTAATGTGTTTCGTCATAGGGTCATCCGAAACGGATCCAGACCCAATATTGACTAACAGTGTGGTGTAAGTAAACGACATTATGATAATGTATCACCTTGCCTCCATAATGTTGTCGCTGTTTCCACACGTGTTTAAACTCACTGACATTTAAAAACAATAGGTTTGGATACCAACGCTCAAAAAACTTTTAAGAACAAGTAATACAGAATTCATGAGTTCAGTCAGAAGACCGAGGACGATCATGCCGATTAGCTACATCAATTGTTTGAAAATGATGAAATGAAATACTGTTTCGCGCTACTAACGATTCTTCATCGCGTGTTCTCATATTTCAGATCGATACGTAAATATGAACAGATGAATATTTGAAGAACGAACGTATGTTGAAGCGACTATCCGCTTTTGTAGTCGATTCTGGTGATCTTCTGTTATTCGGCATGTTGCAGCGTGTGAATCCCTCTTTTAGACAGCGGTCCACGGGTCCCTTGGTATCTCATTTGGTTTTCTGTTTGCCGTCAGATTTTTGCCCGTTTGCCCGTGTCACACTGTACACGCCGCTGGTGGCCTTCCACCTCGACACTCGCGTTGTCATTCTGTTTGTCTGCAGGTACAGGACTCCCGTCACATTCCAACTGTCGACACAATTATCTCCAGCGCGCATTAATTTGAAACCGCAAATTCAATATTCCTCCGTACAGTGCATGGCTTACTGCCATCACAACACTCATTCGTTGTTCTTGCTAGCCTCTTTATCAGCCAATAGCATGTTGCTTTCGTTTTTGTATCTGGTCAACATGTGTAAAATAAATTCTTGTGACTGACTACGTATATCGCAAAGTTACATCAGTTTATCTTTATGCTATTTTATCTCTCAATGATTCACTGTGCTTCAGTACAGCTATGATGTGTAATGTCAATGCACCATAAAATATTTCACTGTTCAGTAAAAATACTCCATTCTCCAAAGGTGGTGACCCCCACGCCTTTGCGGTTCTTATTCGTTACTAACACTATGTGTAATTAGTTAGTGTAACTAAATGTAAAGCCCACTGTTGTCATCTACAGAATTCTCACTGCCGGAAAAAAACACTTTGCAGAGAGCCATAACATCCAGAAGTTTTGCAGTAAGCCGCACCTCTGAGCGTGTGCGTTTTATTTTTACAATCCGCTTCTTTTCGTGGTTATAATGTACACATTCACCGTGTGTTTGCCAAGATGAGTGTTGAACTAAAGGAATTTATGTTGAAAACGAACCTTGTCAACTAAACTGAAAGTATCATATTCACGAATTTTACATCAGTCCACTATTTACCTCACCCTATTAGTATTACAATAATATACTAGAGTTACAGTTACCGCACAGAATGTATAATAAACACTGAGTATCATTACCGCTGAAGTAGGCGAAATACTGAGTATAAAACTTAGAGACAGAACGGCTTTACGGATTATTTGAATTTATTTCCCTTCTTCAAACATCAGTAAAACAATAAAATTTGAAATGCAGTCACTAGCTACGTAGCAATTAACTTTAAATAAAACCAATTTTACGCTCGTTTAAACAGTCAAAACTATAATTATTTCCGTATTAAATTAATTTACTTATTGCCAGAAACCGAACCTTAGCATAACACGCTGTTTAATTTGTATCATTACGGCGCAGAAGCACTGTAGCAAATATGTCTGTAAGGGCCGAGTTGCTCGATCACAACTTTTGAAAGGGGGGGGGGGGGGGAGAGGGGGAGGCACTCGGCTGTTCAGTTGTTTTATTAACCAGCGGTTATTTCCAAAGCCATCCGAACATCTGTCCTACTGTAGATATGTTTCAGTATAAGCCTGGTGCCCAGGCAAATTGCGCGAATAGATTAAGTTGTGAAACTTCCTGGCAGATTGAAACTGTGTGCCCGACCGAGACTCGAACTCGGGACCTTTGCCTTCCGCAGGCAAGTGCTCTACTAACTGATCTACCGAAGCACGACACGCGGCCGGTACTCACAGCTTTACTTCTGCCAGTATCAGTCTCCTACCTTCCAAACTTCACAGAAGCTCTTCTGCGAACCTTGCAGAACAACCACTCCTGAAAGAAAGGATACTGCGGAGACATGGCTTAGCCACAGCCTGGGGGATGTTTCCAGAATGAGATTTTCACTCTGCAGCGGAGTGTGCGCTGATATGAAACTTCCTGGCAGATTAAAACTGTGTGCCCGACCGAGACTCGAACTCGGGACCTTTGCCTTCCGCAGGCAAGTGCTCTACTAACTGATCTACCGAAGCACGACACGCGGCCGGTACTCACAGCTTTACTTCTGCCAGTATCCGTCTCCTGCCTTCCAAACTTCACAGAAGCTCTTCTGCGAACCTTGCAGAACTAGCACTCCTGAAAGAAAGGATACTGCGGAGACATGGCTTAGCCACAGCCTGGGGGATGTTTCCAGAATGAGATTTTCACTCTGCAGCGGAGTGTGCGCTGATATGAATCTTCCTGGCAGATTAAAACTGTGTGCCCGACCGAGACTCGAACTCGGGCACACAGTTTTAATCTGCCAGGAAGATTCATATCAGCGCACACTCCGCTGCAGAGTGAAAATCTCATTCTGGAAATTAAGTTGTAACTGCAAAAACAATCATCCTTAAACAATTCAGGAGTGGAGCGAGACTGATAGTTCATATTTATCGGACAAAGGTCTAAGAAAAAATTTAACTTTCTGAAAAGATTTTGCTTCTTTTAGGTTTCATGTGCAAAAAAAAATTGTTCTTTTAGATTTTTGGTGCAAAACAGAAACAAATTTAACTAGGATAGTTTGAGGCCCGGCACTTCTGAACTTTGACTTGTACGAATCGGTTCAGATTTCACACGAAGGAAGGTAATTGTATAAAGACAAATCGAATTTTTATTCATTAATGTTTATTCGTTGTCGAGATACGATGGATTAAAGTAGAGCTAAATTTAACAAGTAAGACTCGTCCTTATGTAAACTGAATGAGCGGAAATGGTTTAAAGTGAATCAAAAACATATAAAAATTAATTCTTGCGATGAAATTGAACATTCACTTTTAGGAATCTTGCTTCATTGGGATTTCTCGTGAAAAACAAGTTGTCTATGAATTATTTTACGCGCGCCGCTTCTCTGTTTCAAACTTAAGCGAATCGTTTCCAATTTTTAAGAAGATGGACAAATATATATAATTAGCAGTCGTCCTGCTGTTTTGTGAAAGCTTTAATCGTTGCCACGATATGTGCAACATTGTACGAAAGGCAATAAAGAACTGTACCGGACCTGTCTTCACCTGGGTTGTTGCCAAACTATGGCTGTCTAATGCCAAAATTAAGGTACAGTAAACGCTGGAAACCAGACTGGAAAATGCTCCTATCGCAACACAAAAAGGCGAAATGGAAGACACTAGCTTTTTGACTTATCTGGCAGTGGGATGCATCTACAGTAGCAACTATCCGAGAGTAGGGTGACAATTGTCCCGGAGTGGTGATGCCATGTTGGATGACATGATGGAATGTTACACGACATGACATCGTGTACCTATCGTGTTGTTTTACGTGACATGGGTACTAATACAAACAAGTAAACAAGTGCGAAATGTCAATATGTCTTTGAACCAGCCAGATAAGTAAAAAAGATAGTTCCCTTATATTCAATCCCTAACTTTTACCAGTATATATTCACCTTCTTGTGCTACGATAGGAGGATATTTAATTCTGGTAACAGATTTTTTATTTTTCAGGCTTTAGCACGGACCACTACAAACCTAAGTCCTTCTCATTTTTCTTCAGAAGTGCACTACAAAAAATGCATTCTCACTGTAGGGTAGCTGATGTTTCTAAGGAACAATCGCCCTTGGCTTATTTTTTCTTTCTTTTCACTAATTCATCTTTACTAATCTGCAATATGGTCTTTAAGCTTTTCAAGTGCGTTTGTCTCAAATTACTAGACCTATCAGCTGCACTGGTAAACACTCTTTGTTGAGATACTATCTTCGCCAGCCAGCTTAGAACACACTGCTCCAACTCTTATTCTTCCATAGTTAAGTCAAATTATGACAGAAGTAATTTTAATGACTGTTCCCGGCAACTGTAACAGGTTAACTCACATTGGCACAACGTTCGAACGAAACATGTTTTTCATGCACAGAGTGTAGCTACACATCACTTTCATGATTTCCCTATTACATGGTTTAAGTTTCATCATCATATGCATCTCACTTGGCGAACTCAAAAAGTTTTTGGTGAACAGGTGACACACATTTCTCAAACGGATTTTGGAATTTGTAACTGCGGATTTATCAAATGTTTTTTATCTTCTACTTATCCGGTGAGGTAAGTAATGGATAAAATGTATTTTTGTGGTAAGGTCTATGGTACCAAACTGCTGAGGTCATGGGTCCCTAAGCTTACACACTACTTAATCTAATTTAAACTGACTTGCGGTAAGAATAACACACACACACACACACACACACACACACACACACACACACACACACACACACACACACATGCCCGAGGTAGTACTCAAACCTCCGACGTGGGGAGAACCCCACGAACCGTGACAAGGCGCTTGAGACCACGCAGCATAAGGCTACAGATTAGCTGGCTGTTTCTCAAGGACTTCCTTGCGAGGTGGAGGAATGGTTGGTTCAAATGGCTCTGAGCATTATGGGACTTAACATCTCAGGTCATCAGTCCCCTAGAACTTAGAACTACTTAAACCTAACTAACCTAAGCACATCACACACATCCATTCCCGAGGCTGGATTCGAACCTGCGACCGTAGCGGTCATGCGGTTCCAGACTGAAGAACTTAGAACCGCTCGGCCACGACACTGCACTGAACAGATATTTGAAAGTTGTGCAGCATTAGTTGAATTTAGTGAAACTAAACTTCTAATTGCTGTTGTTTATTGGTCCCCTAACTCCGACTTCAGAGCATTTTTGATTAAGCTAGAGGGTTTTCTTGAATCACTTTGTAGGAAGTACCAGAAAGTAGTTATATGTGGTGACTTCAATATTAATTTTGTACATGATTGTGCAAGGAAAAGGATGTTGGTAGATTTCCAAAATTCATATGATCCGATGCAAACTGTGTTTTTTTCCAACTAGGGTGCACGGGAACAGTAGCACAGTCATTGACAATATTTTTATTCATTATTAATCACTAGATCGGCATTCTGTTAGTAAAAGGGTGAAGGGCCTTTCAGACCATGATGCACAAATTTTAACACTAAAAGGTTTTTGTACTCTAACCAATGTCGTATTTAATTGCAAACTACGTAGGAAAGTTAATCCAACAGCAATAAAGTGTTTTCCAAAACTTGTCAAGGAACAAGAGTGGTAAGATATTTATAGTGCCGATAATATAGATGATAATTACAGTGCTTTCCACAATACATTTCTCATGCTGTTTGAGAGTTGCTTTCCATTAGAACATTCTAAACGGGGTACTATCAGTACTAGCGCGGTTGGCTGACTAGTGGGATAAGGATATCATGTAAAACAAAGCTGGAATTATATTAAAATGTTAGAAGTAGTCCCAATCAAGCTACGGTGGCCCATTATAAACAGTATTGTAAGGTGCTTAAAAACGTTATTAGCAAGGCAATATGTATGTGGTATGCAAATAGGATAACTAATTCACAGGATAAAATTAAAGCCATATGGTCAGTTGTGATGGAAGTGTCTGGTCAGCACAAGGTAGATGATATAAAGTCAGTTCACAGTAATAATACTTCTGTTACCGATAAATAAGATATATGTACAGTATTTAACAACCATTTTCTGAGAATTGCTGGTGAATTAAATAAAAATTTTGTTTCTACAGGAAATCATATAAATTTCTTAGCAAATGCCTTTCCGAGATTGATGTCTGAAATACTCATCTGTGATACAGACAAGAGGGAGATTGAGTCAATAATTAAATCACTGAAGACTAAGGACTCTCATGGTTATGATGGAGTGTCTAGAAGAATATTAAAGTACTGTCCTGCACATGTTAGCCATATTTGTAATTTTTGCTTTAGGAATGGTCAGTTTCCTAAGCGATTAAAGTACTCAGTCATAAAGCCGCTTTATAAAAAGGGAGAAAGGGATAATGTAGATAATTTTAGACCTATTTCTATGCCATCACTGTTTGCAAAAGTTATAGAAAAGGCTATGTATGTAAGGTTAATTGATCTTGTATCACACTATTTGCTATCAAATGTACAGTTCGGCTTTAGAAGTCGTTTGACAACTGGAAATGCTATATTCTCTTTTCTCTGTGAGATACTGGATGGGCTAAACAAAAAGTTTCGAACGCTTGGCGTATTTTTTGATTTAACAAAGGCATTTGACTGTGTTGATCTCACAATATTGCTCCAGAAGATGGACCATAAGGGAATAAGGGGAGTAGGTCACAATAGCTCACCTCTTACTTTAGCAACAAGCAGCAAAAGGTCATTATTCACAATGTTGAAAACCGCTGTGATGTGGGATCTAAGTAGGGTACTGTCAAGTGGGGGGTGACCCAGGGATCAGTGTTGGGGCCGCTCCTGTTCCTTATTTATATAAATGATATGCCCTCTAGTGTTATGGGTAACTCTAAAATATTTCTGTTTGCTGATGACAATAGCTTGGTAGTTAAGGAAGTTATGTGCAACATTGACTCGGTTTCAAGTAGTGCAGTACATAACCTCAGTTCATGGCTTGTAGAAAATAAACTAACATTAAATCACAGTATGACTCAGTTTTTACAGTTTCTAACACACAATTCAACAAAACCCGTCGTTTTAATCTCACAGAACGGGCATATGATTAGTGAAATTGAACAGTTCAAATTCATAGGTTTTGAGATAGATAGTAAGCTGTCGTGGAAAGCCCACGTTCAGGATCTTGTACAAAGACATATTCGAACGGTATCGAAAGTGAGTGATACTTCGACACGTAAATTAGTCTACTTTGCTTATTTTCATTCACTTATCTCGTATGGTATTATGCTTTGGGTAACTCTTCCCATTAGAGAAGGATATTTTTGCCTCAGAAACGGGCGGTTCGGGCAATAAGTGGTGTCAGTTCACAAACCTCTTGTCGACCTCCATTCACGAGTCTGGGTATTTTGACATTGGCCTCTCAGTATGTATATTCCTTATTGTCGTTTCTTGCTAATAATATTTGTTTATTTCCAACAATAAGCAGCTTTCAATCGGTTAATACTCGGCACAAATCAAACCTCCATTTCGATCGGTCTTCCTTAACTCTTGTGCAAAAAGGTTTGCAGTATACTGCTGCATCCATTTTCAATAAGCTGCCACTCGAATTCAATAATCTTAGCAGTAATCCACGCGCTTTCAAATCTAAACTCATGGGTCACTCATTCTACTCTGTCGAGGAGTTCCTTGAAAAATTATGCTGATTCTCGTTGTAATGCTGATAGCGTTTGCTTAAACTTATGGAGTGATTATCTTTCAGGTTCATGAACATTTATTTTTATCTGTTATTACTTTTATGTTGTAAGTTCATGTAATGACACGTTCCATGACCTTGTAGATTTGCTCCTCAATTTGGTCCTAAGGAACTTGACATATAAATAAATAAATAAAGTAATGTGTTCATGTAGCGATTATGGTGGTTGTACTATTCAGTATGTACACTGGTTTCACATTACGTTTCTTTTCTTTACGAAGATGAATGAAACGATGGATTGGTGATCGGCATTAACATTGGTGGAGAGGAAAATGACGAGATCTTTTCTTACACAAATTGTGGACGACTGAGATTCTTTCTCGCACCTACTGAAATCTGATGAAGTTTCTCCTCCATGATTTGTCTACCGAATGTCAGATACTAAGTTCCAGTACTTTCCGAAGTTATGGTCATTAGATACGAAGTTGAAGTTCAGTCGCACACGATATGATATATATCGATCATCATCTTCCGTCGGAACATTCTTTTGTCATTCTCATAATGTGGTTTCGCAAAACCGACATGACTTTAATGAGAGGGAGGGGGAATAGACTCGAACCCCATTAGTCTGCCGCAGGAGACTATCTTCAGCATTGCGACCATTCGAAAGCTGAAATCAATGGGCGCACCTTTCAGTATATCAGGGAGGGGTCTTCTAGCCCGCAATGGTAAATTGCTTAATCAGTACGATAGAGCAGAGAAACACGGTATTTTGGGAATGAGGCCATGCAACTCGAAGAAACGAGGCGGAACCGTGAGAAAATAGGGCTATGATGGTAGGACCCCTGTAAACAATTGTGACCAACTTGAGATTACTTTGAAATCATTGTATGTCAGTCAAATAAAATGAGATCTTGCCAAAAGCGCAGAAAACGTAAGAAGGGGAGTCACGAAGGTCTCTAGAAAAAAATTGTTCAAATGGCTCTGAGCACTATGGGACTTAACATCTGTGGTCATCAGTCCCCTAGAACTTAAAACTACTTAAACCTAACTAACCTAAGGACATCACATACATCCATGCCCGAGGCAGGATTCGAGCCTGCGACCGTAGTAGTGGCGCGGTTCCGGACTGAGCGCCTTAACCGCGAGACCACCGTGGCCGGCGAGGGCTCTAGAACTTCACTCTTAAGGGATCTACATTCGTTTCGCTGACAAACTACAGTGACATATAACAACTGAAAATTCCATTTATGTTCCAACTGCGCAACACTACAATAGCAAATTCCAGCAATGAAATCCAGCCACAGACTGCACACAGCACAGTCAGTGGTTTTCATACAGAGCACTACATGGCGTTACCAACATAAAAACCTAAACAGCCTTCTTACATGTTTCACAGAAATTTGAAAGGTGCTCCATTGTCGTGAAATCTTATGGTCACTTAGTACGCAGCAGTTGAGATCATAGTGACATGATGCGTATTTTTTCAACACAGGCTTTCACAACTTTTTCTGCTAATATGTTATTCACCATGCTTAATCTTGTCTAATCATCACTACCAGATGTCTATTTCGTTGCTACTTTCAGATAAATCAGCCTTATTTTAGGTTCAGTTACATCGCTGTCGCTACAAATGATTTCTGCACGCTTCTGACAGGTCAGTGATGAGACTTCCGAAGCTATATGAGAGAAACATGAAATCATTAACGGTGCGCTAGATATTCTGTAAATGACAATGGTGAGAGTGAAACCAGAATACAAAGAATTATTCGATTCAATGGAACCCTACTGTCTTTACCAATTAGACAACTGAATCCATAATAAAAGCAGAAACAACAACAAAAGTAAAACATAGTAAACTGTAAGCAACGGATGGAATGCGGAATATTGTACGGTAAGCGGCTGAAACGATACCAGTCCTCTATCTCAAAAGTCATGATGTTTTCACCGACTGTTCCCAAATACTTACGTTGGGGGAAAGGACCTGTACCTCTAACGACCCGTCCGTCGGATTTCATTCTCTTGATTTTTTTCTTTGGGGATACCTAAAAGACATTGTTTACAAGGGCATATCGACTATACCAGATGATATGACACAAACCTATTAATGCTGTCTGTGCTGAAGTTTCTGATGAAGTGCTAGCACGTGTGATTCAGTTTTCACGAATCAGTCCGTGAAAGTGTGTTAAAGCTTGTAGCCGGTATACTGAACACCAGCTTTGAAGGAAAACTCTCTCTACAACAGAACCAAAAGCATATGTATATTTACTTGTCAGTTTTAATAACATCACGCTGACACGTGGAACAGTGAACTGCCTGTATTTACAATTTTCAATCTGCAATTGCTCGTGGACAACTTGTCCTGAAGAAACATTGGCATTCTCTTCTTCATTATGTCAATGTCAATAGGTGTTCTTCAATTAACAAATGTGACTTTCTAAAATAAATACATTTTCCAATGACTATTAAAATCTTTATATCGCGTGATGTATAAAGCTATACGGAACTGTGGAACGCTTGGATCAAAACCAGTCAGTCTTGGAACACAAATGAGTTAACATCTGGAACTGAAGTTGTCTTTATAATAAGCATTTTGCAAACCTAAACATGGTGACTGGTTGGGTGTACTCACTTACGACATTTAAAAATAACATACATTACAAAAAATTATACAAATATTATGAAAAATAATAGAAAACATTAGTAGCGAATCTATGAATTAGGGGTCGTTAGAGTGCTAACATGTCGTGGAACACTATTCTGGAAAACCTTTTGGAAATATTCGTAAACAAACAGAATTTTATAAAACGGTCTCAAAGGACCCAAACTTAAAAAAAATGATTTCCTGTTTCTGAAGTACTAAGCAATGGTTAATTCTCCAATACATACGCACGGATCAATGTGCATTCCTTTTCTGAGTTATTGAGTCAGTTTACAAATGTGCAAATAAAATTTTTTACATTATACTTTACAGGTACATTTGATATATTTTTCCATTGGTCAGATACTTGGGATCAATAAGTGAGCAACCACGGGAGGGTGATCAGCATGTACTCAATAATAATTTTATATTCTCTATTTGATTCTCGTACTGTTGTAAAGAAAGCTGTTTACGAAACTTTCACCCTGATAGTGGAGTCGAAGGCGATACGTTGTGCATCTAGATGTGTACACACACACACACACACACACACACACACACACACACACACACACAGCACAGCACAAAGTGCTAACGATGAGTGATATGATAGTTACTTGCGAAGATTATACTTTATCAGAGTGAAAATGAGTGATTCAGTTAACAACGGATGTCCTGAAAATTTGGAGGTATCAAGTAAAGAAATTTTATGGTGAATAATGTGATTCTAGGGAAGAAGAGAAAAACGTAACAAATCAGATTAAAAGGTTTGCTCTTCGGGTAAAACGAGTAGTGTCCCTTTTAGCATAACCAGAGAAAAGACGTAATTACCAGGTATTGCGTAGCAAGCTGCTTATGCGTTTGTCCTAATCACCTCGAAAATTTCCGTTAGTCGCGTAATTTCCCAGATTTAGTAGCGATCGTCACCAAAGGGGAACGATTGCATCAGGAAAAATTTGTACCTCAGTTGTTGATATCGTGTCCATTACTGCGTAATTATTACGTGGAGTTTTCCAGTTTTTTAATAGAACGCCTCTATTACTGTATTTCCGGAAAAAAAATGGGGTATAATCGGCAGAGCTGGTTAGGATGACTTTCCCCCTAACGTCACTACACGGATTAACATGATCGTTGGTTTCCCTTTTAATACCTGAATCTCTGCTTCCCTTTTAATACCTGCATCTCTGCGAGTCTTTCTGACACGGCGTATTACGACGAGTTACCGAACGTATTTCATTTTTGCAGAATATTTTGACAGTTGTAGAAAGGGAAGATCGTGTGAAGCCCAGCTCGCTTTGTTCGTCCACGAGACGCAGAAAGCAACAGGTAGAGGCGCTCAGATAGATATCGTGTTCCTCGACATTCGAAAAGCTTTCGATACTTTTCCGCATTGCCACGTAATGAAAAAAATGGGAGCGTATTCAATATCAGACCAACTGGATCGAAGAGTTTCTAACAAAGAGAAAATCTCATTTCATTCTTAACGGAGAAAAGTCTTCAGACGTAAAAAGACCTGCAGAGGATCGATGTCTGGTGCAGTTGGTGGCAACTGGCCCTCAACATAAACAGACGTAACGTACTGGGAATACATACATAAGTGACGCTTTATTGTATGATTACTAAATTGCAGAACAGTCACTGGGCCCTTACTTTCATAAAATATCGAGTAGTATGCGTACAGAGCGATTTGAAATGGAAGAACCACATAAAATTTATCGCAAGTAATGCAGATAAGAAAATTTGTTTCATTAGAAGAAACCTCAGGAAATTTAGTCCCACAAAGAAAGTAACTTTTGAAACACCTGTCCGACATATACTTGAATACTGCTGGTCAGTATGGCGGCATGCCAGACACGACAGGACAGACAGAGGTAATGAGTTCCAAAGAACAGCAGCACTTTTCGTTGCCGTTTCATTTTGTAAGCGCGAAAGCGACACTGAGATACCGAGACAACTCCAGTGGCAGAAGTACCATCTACATCACTTTGTGGCCTACTGTTAAAATTCCGAGATTGTGCGCTCCTGGAAGAGTCAGCCAGTATATTGATTCCTCCTACGTATATTATGAAGATAAAATTAGAGAACGTCCATCTCACACTGATGCTTCCCAGCAAATTTTGTAGGGTGGGCATGTCATTTTGTTATTTCGTAAGTTTCTGACTTGCACGTCAGGGAGAGGCAAGTTGTGTTACTGTTAAACGATCATTGGTCTTGTTATGGCACAACCTTTGCCTCTGCGCAGTCTGATACACTTGTAGTTAATGTGTGGTAGGTGATGGACGTATTCAATAATTATGTGTCGAATCCTGATTGTATCTCTGAGATGATTTAATGCAATCACTGTTTACTCTATAAGCACAGAATTGTTGAAACTAATGTTATGTATCACGATCACGCGAAATTTTACTCTGCCTTTTTGAATACATTCTTCATTCAAAAATCATTGTCTTAGAACATCACGTCATAGGAATAGCCAGTTTCCCCATCCGACTGTTTAAAGAAGGTTAATCATTAGGCATTACTATAGTGCATCGTATGGTAAGCAACAGTTTGAATACTGTTTAGAAATTTTGTTTAAAAAATAGAAATCTATCTTGATTCTGCCTCCTTGATGTTTTCTGTTGTGCTTTCGAGAAATCTGCAATAATGTCAAGACGCAAGGTAAGTGGAACTTTTGATTAGGGCAAGATAATGGTTTTACTTCAGTTCCGCATTTAATACATACAAAGACAATTTGTATTCAGTCCTGTTACGGATCAGTTAGGTTCTGTGTAGTCAAAGGTTAGATTACGAGTTTGAATTATATAACAGTTTGTGGGTACATTGTTTTAGCAATACGTAGATTTTTATAGATTGGGGGTAAATCTGGACTACGTTTCACACAGAAACATATAGTGGGGACCTTACACGCTTTAATCGCGTACCATATGCGACGGGAACAGGAGAAGGGGCATATTACACTGGTACACGGAGTACGCTCCGTTACACAATGTAATAGGTCTTGCGGAGTACAGATGTAGATACAGCTTTCTCCTACAAATACTAGCAGTACTGATGTCGGTTGCGCTCTCATATTCGATTCAAGTATTAAACAGAAACTTTTAGATTCGTCCCCTGTTTACAATGTCCGATGGACTATATTCCTCGCCACACTTCTCATGTAATTTTTTTTCGAGTAGTGAATAATTTATATAATCGATTGTTCCTGATATCTTGAACGCTGCGTAAAGATTTATGTCTCATGTTTGCAACTAATTTCGAATGTGTCACGTGCAAGTAATGAGATCAGTGGCATAGTCTCTGAGCAGATACAAAATGATGAATGACATCAAAAGAAAATATGCTTCCTGGCTCATAAACTCATTTATATAACAAGGGGTGATTATCCTAAAGAGTTGATTCTGCAGAACCTGAAGCGTTTTAACATGCCTGTCTTCGTATATTTTATATCCTTACATATTTGATTGAACTTACATATTTGACTGAATGTACATAATTTTCCATGTCACTTTCTCACAGGGGATGCAGGGAACGGTTAGTGGCAGAACCTCTACTAGACGCTTCCGTAATGTTTAAAATCCTTGTGGTTTTATGAACAATTTTGAAACAGAGATGTTTTATTACTTCGCACAATGGTTAGCTCTCCAAACTAGTTGAATATATCCGTTTTGCCTGCGAAAATAGTTGACTGACTTTATTTCTCGATTACATTTGATTTTCTGTAATACTTCACTACAATTGTGATTTTACTGACGTGTCTTTCCAAATGCGTAACTAGGGCTTTATTAACTGCTGAAAATAGCGGCGTCATCTGCATGTGATCAGGGAGTTTACTTGTCCTTTCTGCATCTTGTTCGCTGGCCTCGGTGACCGAGCGGTTCTAGGTGCTTCTACGGTCGCATGTTCTGATCCTGCCTCGGGCATGGATGTCTGTGATGTCCTTAGGTTAGTTAGGTTTAAGTAGTTCTTTGTCTAGGGGACTGATGACCTTAGATGTGAAGTCCCATAGTGCTTAGAGCCATTTGAACCATTTGCACCTTGTTCTTACAGACATATGACAACTGCCAGAAAAACTCAATTCAAATACAAACTCTGTTCTCTTAACCAAAGTCTTAGGCTTGTCAGAAGCGATCCATTCACAGGCGGACCAGTTTGACGAATTGTCGCCCAGTCGATCGCCACAACATACCCCAGTGTGCGTGGCCGTTCCGACAGGTGTGACGAACCGTACTTAGCGAAAAGCACACTTCGCAAGCGGTCCGTGAGACTGACCATTTAATGGAATCATTTACGTTGCTGATAACAACTCCGTCGGTCAATAAGCGTCCTGAACCTACAGGAATGTCTTTCCTTAAGAAACTGAACCCTTAACTATTAAGAACATGAGGTGGTGACATTTGTAAAGCTGTTCGTTAAGGCGGATCCCATCAAACTTCCTTCGAATGTAAGCAGCACCCATTGCTATGGCCAACTATCCCCGCTCGACAGGTAGGTCACTAATGGTCGAGCTCCTTTTGTAGTCGAGTTCGATGCCCTGGAAAGTCGACCAGTCCGCAGTTATTCTCTGCCCCAAAGTTACACTGTCTGGATGCAGCGATTTCACGTTGTCGTATAAACAAACGATACGGCATTCTTGCAGGTGGCTCAAATGGTTATCTTCTGTAGAAGCTTCACTGACCTTCCGATACACGTCATTTGTATATCAGTCCCATTTTATTATATCTGCTGTGAACTAGCGCTAAATTATTACCCTCTAAATAACTGTACTTCGAGATAATGGTCCCATGTATCAGCTTAGATTAATTTCTTTCTCTACGAATTATAAGCAAAGTTTTTTTTTTTTTTTTTTTTTTTTTTTTTTGCGGTGGTAGGACACTTTCAGATGAATAATAACTTGATAGACCTCTATTTTGGGAGCAATAATGGACAACGTTGGCTTGTAGTCATTAACAATATGGGAAGTCAGACCATTCATTTCCACACTTCAATAGCCCATTTCTCGCCTAAGTGTTTAGTTTTAACCAAGCGATGTTCATACTGTTCACATACTTGTACTTCCTGCAGCGCCTTCTCCACTACGCGTCAAAACTGAGTGTAGACCAACTTATAGTTCCTCAACTCGAGGGTAATCCGAGTTAGAGCTGTCAACGTAAAATCAAACAGTACAATGAATACACTACCTTGGAAAGAGAAAAGTCGCATGGCCACTAAAATACATAAGTGACCCGTTGAGGAGACTTCCTTGTAGGGGTCGATTTTAAAAGACTGATATGTTGCAATATCTGTAGTCTTAATTCACTCCGTGCAATAACAGTTACCTTCTGTCCGAATTTCCCGGTCGCCGGCCTGTTTTCTCTTGATATTTTGGTCCTGCTACGCAGTGCAAGGTGTTTAACGTCTTTTCCTATTTAAGAAGAGAGAAGGTTACAAGAGAGCTTGCACTACAGAATCACAAAACACGGCTTATGTAATTCTTCTGTAATCAAATAAGTTCTAACTAACAACAATTGGTAATTAAGAAAGATTTTCAGACAACATTCACGTACGATGCTTCAATTCTTGACCAAAACCATAAGTTCTTATTTAACTCGAGATAGCACAACGTCTATATAATAACATTCATTTTTCGTTAGTGCTCGACCATTGTAGTCAGGTTTCTTTCTTCTTAGGAGTCCACAGCAGCCTGGAAAGTGCGAGTGGCCCCTCACCAGACAGTTCAAATTACACATCCGTTCTCTCTTTCTGCGCAATGCTCACATATTTCTTTCTTATACTTGCACATGAATTCCATAACACCCGGGCACAGTAGATGCTTTTTACGTTACTACCAATTAAAGTCCCGCGCTTTCCACACGCACATCTTTCATCGGTCTAGTAAAACTGAAGTGAGACGTGAACACTTGCTGGCAGATTAAAATTGTGTGCCGGACCGAGACTCGAACTCGGGACCTTTGCCTTTCTCGGGCAAGTGCTCTACCAACTGAGCTACAAAAGCACGACTCACGCCCCGTCCTCACAGCTTTACTTTAGTCAGTATCTCGTCTCCTACCTTCCAAACTTTTTCAAAAGTTCTCTTGCGAACCTTGCAGAACTTCAACAGAGATGTTATAACTGGCAAACAGACACTTCACGGCAAAGTTCTCAAACAAAATTTCATCCATTCCAATGGACTGAGAAATGAGATTGCTGCTGTAATTAACTCAGAACTTCCATAGAATCTTTGTTACATATGAGTTATGCAGGAAACACAACGAGGCACAATATGTCGTTTCCCCTGGTGGCTGTAGTTTAATGTTGACACAAAGAACCATGCTAACGCCTGAGAAGGAAATATAACCTTCTTCCGGTAAATTCCACTATTCGAGTACGAAATTCCAAACACTGGTCACATTGATGAGATGAAGTCGCTCTCACTCTCACCACTTCAAGGACTTCCACGCTCATGTAGCAATTGTAGGCACTGTTAATGTATTGAAAACGTAAATATTTTGTTGAGAGCGCACAGGTAATCTTAGGTGAAACGCTATATTCCATTTTAGCTGACGCTGAGTGTGTCTAATTTCATGCAGTTCCAGGACTTCAGCAAGAAACATCTTTTGGACCGTGTAAGGTGTCAGGCAAATCCAACACCTTCCATGAAAACCCTGACATGATAAACAAATACAGTAGTATGTCACATAGCTCGGAATAAATCGTGACATTAAATTAACCAAAGTAATACGAGTAACGAGTGAGCAAATGGAATACCACAGACTAACACAAGAATGCCTAAATGCATGTCGTATCTTCCCATCGTGAGGTAGACGCAGTTCCGAGGGGAGAAACGAGAACAGAAGCCGAGAGCAGAACCGTGTTAAGCTAGGAGGCCCTACGATAAGGGAGGGGCTGGACACCAACGCCGACAGCCTACCTGTACGACTACACGACCCGCACGTTTTAGCGTGAGACTTTTTCGCGTCTCAGGTACTTCAAGGACCACCCCCCAGCCCATGTTAAAAGATACAGCCCTCCAGAAGAACAATATAGATCTTACGATAACGCTAAAAGGACCACACTAGCTGCAGGGTTTAGCGTGAGACTTTTTAGCGTCTCTGTTACGTTGCAAACTTTAAAAACATTGCCCCACCACGAAAAGTATAACGTTTCTCATTGGATAGACAGAATCTTTGTAGGCGGAGCTTAAGGTTAACATTGAGACCCTGATTGGTCAGATGAAAACACAGCCAGATAGGTTTTTTAAACCAACTTCGGTAAATTGTAGTAAGGAGAAGTTAGGAGAGAGTTGGTTCCGAGACGGCGAGCTGGATGGCTGCTGCGCCGGCCGCTGCCGCCCTGACGCTGCTTAAACACCGACAAGGTAATGAACGCACGCGATGCCCCATTTTTGAGCGCATAAGGCTTCACTCAGAACTGCAGAAGTCTCATCTGTTACACCCCGTTTTTGCGTAATACTAGTGTCGATCGTTAATTAAAACTCAAGGTGTTCACATTTGCCACTTGAAGTAAAGATCTGAAACGCGATGATTTTTCTATTTTATAGTTATTGAGAAGCCACATCAGCCACTGTAATTTACGACAGGTTAGATAAGTAATTAAAGATAATTGAGGGTCACTGTAGACCATTTTGATAGTTTTCTCTTTTGTGAAACTTAATTTAAACCTAGATTATAGATGTGATATGGCATAGGTCATCCTTCGATCGATTGTAGAACTTGGAAATCCATTTAGGGAATATTCGTTCACATTTTTGTTGAACGCAGTTGGTTTTTACCATCCTGTATTAAAACATTTCCTTTTATCAATAGTGCAATTTATAAACGATGTTTTCTGAGTAGAATAAAATTTCCAATGGTAACCTTAACTGCTTTTTCGACGTTATTTTACCAGCTAACTAAAAATAGGAAAGCCTTGAACCCTTTCCACTAAATTTAGTTAGTATTAAGATTCTTTTACAGGGAGTGCAGTGGAGCTGACGCTGGGATCATTTAGTATTTGGTTATATCATCGCTAGTCTCACTGAACTCTTCTGAATTCTACATGTCATGTGTGGTCTGGCGTCTCCTTACCTGCAACAGGTCCCTGGTTCAAACTAGTTAATTCGCTAAAAAAAAACGCTCAGAGCGTCGTTGCGCGAAAGTGGTAGGCAGACACGATATAGAACAAATACACACCACCATGAATGTTTAGAACCGGAGGTGCTGATATGTGCATTGCGTCTGGCTCGTCAAAATTACCTACGGTGTTATTTTATATCTTTTGTGTAGAATTTCGAATTGCTATCATGAGTTTCAGAACTTGGGGATTATAGTTTCTGAGACCTTTATCTGCATTCAACATTGGACCCAGTATATCCAAACTAACATGTCATTATTATCAACAACAGAAACAACAGTCTGAGGAACATCGGAACAAAGAAATTCCATTTCATAACAATATGCTCCAGTAAACTCGTTTGTATTTATAAGATATAACATCACATTAGAAGGTAAGACTGTCGTAACAAGTAACGTATGCATATAAAATTTTACAACATTCTTTACGGCTCTATAAAACATGTACTTACGTGAAAGATTCAGTCAAGTGTATTCACTGTGCTTAGAAGTCACCAGGACCATGCTTTGCTATGCCGTTAGAATTCAGGAAAGTGATGTGAAAAGTAATGTGAACATCGACGCTGAATTCTTGTTTCGCAGCCGCAGACTGCCTGTCACGTGCAGTGACAGACCTTATGACACCCATTTCCTTCCATACGTCAGTTTCGTGTTCTCCCTCGCTACGCAGCTAACACGATACGCCCCGCTATTCATCTCAAGACATTTCATTCAAGGCACGATGCCAGCATTCAGCGGCAACAGCAAAAGAGAAATTTCTTTCAGTTGCAGATTTTCTGCTCTGTATGAAGTAACGTTTCTATGCACAAAGGCCGAATGGGTCGCCTGTACTGAAATGTATAGAGATGTACGTCAGTCCATCGTAACAACAGCTGACCTATTCGGATGGTGATTCCTTTTATAAGAAAAAAGAAGTGTATGCCACTGGACGCCACAATGCATGATGTGTGCAAAGAAAGACAAGAAGTTTCGGTTCTGCCGTCTACGACGAAATCATAGACAGGTGTCTCAAGCTTGGATTGTCCGAATACTGAATAAGGAAACGGCCACGTCCGAACCCCAGTATTTTAGTCAAGCGATTTGAGTGTGGTAAAGACCCACAATGTTAGAGGGTTGCCCCGAAAGTAAGGAGAGCAGTATGACAGGTTTGAACATAGTCGGAACCTCGTAGAGAAATAGAAAGTAAAGGAAGGCAAAATTAGCGAAATGGGTGCCATGCAGGAAAATAAAAATCACTCTACTGATATGGCACAAAATCCTAAGAAACTCTGGTGTTGTAATAAATAGCAAACGAACTATGAGCAGTGGTCTACACTTAATTGACCGAAACGGCATATAAACAGAGCATAACAGAGAATAGACCAAAGTACACACCACAAAAAGGTTTTACATCAACCAGGCTCCCAGAACTCCTGAAGATAGACATTGTATCACAGACACAGTCCCTTTGATTGTTCAGAGATGTCACTAAATCCGCCCAAAGATGTGAACAACCATGCATGAGCAGCGCATATTAGACGGAGGCGGTCCGACAGCGGATCAGTTTCAGTCATTTCACCAGGAAGGAGGTACATGGATCTTGTGGCCTGTAATTCCACCATGCCAAGACGGTCGATACAGTGGTTCTATCGAGTCCATATCGTTACTTTGTGCCAGGAAGGGCTCTTAACAGCGAAAGTGTCCAGGCGTCTCGGAGTGAATCAAAACGTTGTTGTTCGGGCATTGAGGAGACACAGAGAGACAGGAACTGTCGACGACATGCCTCGCAGGCCGCCCGAGGCCTATTACTGCAGTGGATGACCGCTACCTACTGATTATGGCTCGGAGGAACCCTGAGAGCAGCGCCACCATGGTGAATATGCCTTCTGTGCAGCCACAGGATGTCTTGTTACGACTCAATCTATGCGCAAAAGGCTGCATGATGCGCAACCTCACTACCGACATCCATGGCGAGGTCCATCTGAGCACGACACCATGCAGTGCGGTACAGATAGGCCCAGCAACAAGCCGAATGGAACGGTCAGGATTGGCCGGGGGAACTACGCCGAATCGCCGTCGATGAGAGGGACAATCTGGACCAACAGTGCCTTGATGCAGTGCCTTGATGAACTTGTAGATAGTATGCCACGACGAATACAGGTATGCATCAATGCAAGAGGACGTGCTACTGGGTATATTATAGGTACCGGTGTGTACAGCAATCTGGACCACTACCTCTGAAGGTCTCGCTGTATGATGGTACAACACTTAATGTGTAGTTTTCATGAGCAATAAAAAGGGTGGAAATAGTGTTTATGTTGACGTCTATTCCAATTTTCTGTACAAGTTTCGGAATTCTCGGACCCGAGGCGATGCAAGACTTTTTTGATGTGTGTATTAAAATTTTTCTTCCAAGATTATTTCACCGAGGAAGATCGTACTGCAGTTTCTCAATTCAATCGTCGCACGGATGCCGTAATGAAATTCAGGGTGGTCAGAAATATTAAGAAAAACTTGTAAGGATATGCAGGGCAGGTTGATATATAATTGAATTCTACTCACTTATCCGTTTTCGGCTTAATTAGCGTTAAAGTTTGGCAGTCATGTCACGGCGCGCGCCAATGTAAGTGGACCGCCAGAGGCGGTGAAGCCGAACGTATTCTTCGTTTAATCTCCCAAAGCTGAACAAGATAGCGCTACAGGAGTTGGACATGGAATGTTAGTAAGAATCGAACCCAACTCAAATACAAAGTAGTATCGTGTACTATGTATCATCTATACTATGAGAACATCTGACATTAAGTTCTTTTTTCGTTTTTTGAATTTGCGCTGACAATAGTCTCTTTGACTAATTTCAGTTAGAAGTAACTCGGAAAAGGCGCTTTTTCTTAACAAGAAGCAAATGCCAGCAGGACAGAAATCAACTAATCGACGAAAATCATTAGACCAGCTGGGATACCTACACGATTGTACAAATAATGTACGAAAGAACTTGCTGTTTATTAGCATCAGTGGACCATAGATCCCTCGAGGAACGAAGCTTTGTAAGTGGTTGGAAAAATGAGCATGTCATTTCCGTATCGAAGAAGGGTTTTGGAATAAATGTACACAGCTACTGGCCCATGTGATGATGGCAGTCTGTTGCAAAATTTTGAATCACATTTTACGCCCTCGTATTATGATCTTCCTAATGGAGGAAAATCTCTAAAGGGTAGGAAGAGAGAGATGTTACACACCACAGTGTGGTTTACTGTTAAAAGTCAGACCGTGCGTTTTAGAAGAGTCAACAAGTTACTGCTTCCATCTACGAACAGATGCGCTCAACAGGTTTCGATGACCCAAGATAAACATATATACTCTCTTTCCATGTACAATCACATCGTGCAAACTAAGTAGACCTACAAAATAATTTTTTTGCATTCAGTACTATACAATATGGTTTAGAGTTTAGCGTCTTCAAAGTATCCAACCTTCGCCCTCAGAACAGCAGCACAAACTCGTGGCATTCACGAGAGAACATTTCGTAGGGTTTTGCAGATATTGCAAACGAACACGTCTGTGTATTATTCCACACATCTTCAACATTAGATCACCTCAGTTTTCTGACCGCACTGTCAAGTGCATCACAAAAGACTTCAATGTGATTTATGTTAAGTACCTGATCTGGCCAAATCATATACTTCAGTTTCCCATGACTCTCTTTTCTATTGACATACCCTGAGCACAATTTAGAAGCATGTTCATCAATCAGTATCCTGCGATTCCCTTTCTTCTTTAACATTCCATTAATTCTCACTAGATCAACAACTTCATCACCCACAAAAAATTCCCATACCAAAACAACCAAGCTTCAGCGTCGGCGTCCCACACTGACTCTTTACACGTTCTGCGCGAAGTCGATGAACAAACATTCGACGATGGCTACTATATACTTCAGATTTGTCCTTGAATACTCCTTGGACCATTGCTGCACGCTTCTGGTTTTTTGTTACTGTACCTATTGCCAACTTTTCACTTCTTTCTGTTCTGTGTAATGGAGGATTCTGGACACTATGCTCCCTTTTAATCTTTTTTCTTGAAGGCTGCATTGTACTACTGAGACAGAGATCGGATGTTCTACCATACTGTTTATTTCTTAGCGAATTTTGGGTGCTGACGTTTGCTCTGTACACGAATGAACTGACCTTCATTGCGCTATGTTACTCGGTGTCATTCTGACTGTTAAATACTTCCATTGACACCAGATTGCTTGAACCACTGCACTGTATACACTATTGTAGATCGATCTACGCAATCTTTTATTACTATTGTCCTACTAGAATGGGTTTCCTGATTCAGAGCTACAATTACAGTGTGGTTTTTTTTCAGGTCTGCTACTTCCGACCCATTAGGAGATAATACAAAATGAACCTGATCAGGTATACAAACACAGTGATAGAGGCACACAATGTACTGTGAACTAATGCAAATTGTCCATAAAATTCTTCAGGGTATGTGACAGCATTGTCATTACGTTAATAGTTTTCCGCTGTTTTGCTTACTGGCAGCGCGGTTACATACCCTGAAGAATTTTATGGACGGTGACAGCGGCCGCGGAGACGTACGTTTACATTAAATGAGAACTGATTCTTATACAGAAAACTGAAGGAACGAGGAGTATTCCAATGGAACCGTACTAAGTAAAGGCATGTCAGTGTTATTGTGGATACTCAACACTCTACGAGAACAACCAGTGAAATATACAACACAGTCGTTGCGTCTTACATGTTCATACTTGTTTTATTATCATAACTATGATATGCTAGACTATTCAAAACGAAATCCCTGTTTTACCCACAGATCCATAATTATGATAAGTGACCAAAAATTCTGACCCGTAGTGAGTATCACTGGAAAGGACTGTGAAGGTAAAATCAGAGAGTGAAACTGATACGTAGACTTACGATCAATCCCTACAGTTAAAACTTCCGGGATGAGAGGCCGCGGACCTTGTATAAAACTGATTCCTGGCGTATCGTCTTCAAATGCGGGACACACGCTGCTCACATCAATTACTTTCCCCTCTTTGGGGAAGTGTGCGGGGGAGTTTGTAGCCTTGCGGCTTTTACTCCCCTGTGTACTTGTGTGTGTGATTATGTCTGTACTTGTTGGTGTCTGTGAAATGTGATGATTGTTCTGTGTGTGTATGGTACTTGCTTAAGGTTTGGCGAGATAAATGTGCTTATTTGGGTAGGAGCAGGATTTGGGGAAGGATATTGGGATTTACTCTTTGACTTAGTCGTCGAAGATCGTCATGGGGCGATTATGTTTATCGCGGGACATGTCGTACCGTCATAGGGAGTTGCGGGACACATCTTCCGTGGTTAAACGCCTACTGCGTCTCAGGCTTGAGGGACCGTCGCATTTACAGGGTTTATAGAGGGCACTTCCATACGTCAGGTGATGCCGACTGTGTAGCTATCTCGACTGAAAATAATGGATTGTCATTCTGTCGGCGCAAAGTCAACATCCATATTATATAATATTAAAGACCTTCGTTTATATTAAAATTATTACGGTCTTTATGAATCTCTATTGCTTCTCTATACATACATGAATGATAATGCAATGTCCTTGCTCACTGAATTTTGTTTCGTGGCTCCCATCTCAAAAAACATCTTCGCGCTACGGCCGATGTTTCAGTACATCCCACACAAAAGTTCCTTTTGTGTTCGGCTATGCGGGGGCTGACACTTCTTTTTGTGATTCCAATATGCACTTCTCGGCAACTGCTAGGAATTTTATATACACCAGGTGTTGCTAGTGGATGCCGTGAACTTCTGCTGTTCTTAAATATTCATCAATCCTCTTGATGGGTCTAAAGGTCGTTTGGACCACATACTTGGCCAAAATTTCCGAATGCGATCCGTAATTTAATAATGAACGGGAGGAAAAACTCTTGCAGATGGTGACCGTTGGTGCACAGTATTCCGGATTCTCCTCTTTTTTGATAGAGAGTTCAGTCACTCCCCTTACTAGCACATCCATTGTTCTTGAAGGCTGACCATAAGTAATTTAATTCATCTTGCAAATAAAACGGCTTACAGATTTTGTTGGCTCTGGCCCCCTCCCCCGCTACTCCTGCCCCCACCGCCAAGATTTTAATGACACCTCATTTTTGTCTATGTTGATGGTTTGATTCCTTATGGAGGTATCGATCAGGGTGTGTATCGTATCTGTATACCTTATGGCTCACAGTTCCGTCCACTGCCTCGGTTACAGGTACACCCAGAAAACTGAGTTGGCCATTGCTCTCTTTCTTCATCGTAACCTATATCGTTTGGTTAACAGTACTGAGATGCACCAAGAAGACCTGCAGTTCCTCTACACCGTGAATCCATACTACAAATGTTTCGTCCAGATAGCGATACCACTAAGAGGGTCTTTTACGGTTTGGAGCACCCGGTTTTCAAAGAACTCCACAAATAAATTGACAACAGTTGAAGTAAGTGAGTTGTCCATACCCACCCCGTCGATTTGTTCTTAAAATTCATTGTCTTACGGGAAATAAGTTGTGGTAAGACAGTGTTTAAACAAAGCTACTGTTTCAGTCGGAAAAATACCTGCTATGTATGAAATAGCTTCTTTTGCAGGAACCATAGTAAACAGGAACACTACGTCAAAACTTCCACAGTGTCACTTGAGGTGTCATTAATCTTCGGTTTTTCAATAAAATGCCAGTTCTAGCAGTATACGGCTTCATCAAGGAGGTGATATATCAGGCCACCTTATCAACAAGGACATCACATTATCTTGCAAACATGTATAGAGAAGTAGTAGTAATTCATGAATACCACTACAATTTTAGTAGAAGGACGCTTGAAGTAAGATAAAATAATAAAGTTGACTTTGCGCCAACAGAATGACAATCGATTATGTTCGGCCGAGAATGATGACGCCTTGCAGAGATTGTTACACAGTCGGTAGCACGTGACATATGGTCGTGCAGTCTATGCTCTCTATACATGCGAGAGTCGAAACAAATACACCACTAGCCATTAAATTTGCTACACCAAGAAGATAACATGCTACAGACGCGAAATATAACCGACAGGAAGAAGAGCATTCACACAAGGTTGGCGCCGGCGGCGACAATTTTCAACGTGCTGACATGAGGAAAGTTTCCAACCGATTTCTCATAAACTAACAGAAGTTGACCGGCGTTGCCTGGTGAAACGTTGTTGTGATGCCTCGTGTAAGGAGGAGAAATGCATACCATCCGACTCTGATAAAGGTCGGATTGTAGACCACTGTGATTGCGGTTTACAGTATCGCGACATTGCTGCTCGCGTTGGTCGAGTTCTAGTTAGCAGAATATGGAATCGGTGGGTTCAGGAATGTAATAAGGAACATCGTGCTGGATCCCAACGGCCTCACTAGCAGTCGAGATGACAGGCATCTTATTTGCATGGCTGTAACGGATCGTGCAGTCATGTCTCGATCTCTAAGTCAACAGATGGGGATGTTTGCAAGACAACAACCATCTGCACGAACAGTTCGACGACGTTTGCAGCAACATGGACTATCAGCCCGGAGACCATTGCTGCGGTTAACCTTGACGCTACATCACAGGCAGGAGCGCCTGCGATGGTGTACTCAACGACGAACCTGGGTGCACGAATGGCAAAACGCCATTTTTTCGGATGAATCCAGGTTCTGTTTCCAGCATCATCATGGTCGCATCCGTGTTTGGCGACATCGCTGCGAACGCACATTGGAAGCGTGTATTCGTCATCGCCATACTGGCATATCACCGAGTAGGATGGTTTAGGGTTCCATTGGTTACACGTCTCGGTCACCTCTTGTTCGCACTGACTGCACTTTGAACAGTGGACGTTACATTTCAGATGTGTTACGACCCGTGGCTCTACACTTCATTCTATCCCTGCGAATGCATATTCTCCAGATCTCTCACCAATTGAAAGCGCCTGGTCAATGGGGGCCGAGCAACTGGCACGTCATAATACGCCAGTCACTACTCTTGCTGAACTGTGGTATCGAGTTGAAGCTGCATGGGCAGTTGTACCTGTACACGCCATCCAAGCTCTGTTTGACTCAATGCCCACGCCTACCAAAGCTGTTATTACGGGCAGAGGTGGCTGTTCTCGGTACTGATTTCTCAGGATCGATGCACCCAGATTACGTGAAAATGTAATCACATGCCAGTTCTAGTATAATATATTAGTCCAATTAATACCCGTTTATCATCTGCGTTTCTTCTTGGTGTAGCAATTTTAATGGCCAGTCGTGTAGTTCAAATGGATCTAAACACTATGGGACTTAACATCTGAGGTCATCAGTTCCCCAGACTTAGAACTACTTAAACCTAAACAACCTAAGGACATCTCACACATCCATGCCCGAAACAGGATTCGAACCTGCGACCGTAACATCAGCGCTGTTCCGGGCTGAAGCGCCTAGAACCACTCGACCACAACGGTCGGCTATGCGAGAGTCCCTCAAGCCGTGATGCAGTAGCCAGTCGTTTTGCGTCGCAAATGACTCCCGAAGTTGGAGACGGAACGTTAAGGAGCACTTCTATATGTCTACCATGGTCTCCCAGCTCGGAAGTTTTAACTGAAGAAGACGCCGCCCGTGTAAGCTTACATTCCATGATTACCATCTACCCGAGCACTATTCGCCATAGGAACAAGACAAGTAGGAAGTGACAGTGCTACAAGAAGTATCTTCCGTCTCACACGATAAGGTGGCTTTAAGGTTGTAGACCAGAAGTTCTCAAACTTTTGTTTGTTGTCACGCACCCCTTCCGCCGAAAAGAAAACTTCCGTGCCCCGCCCCCCCCCCTTAAAAAAAGGTTTTCATTAATTATCAAGCAACTATCGAAAAATTTGCTATAGTGACGTCATGCAACATGGTGGGCTGTTAATGTATCGAGTCGCAGTTATTACGTCATCAGTCTAGTCTAGTAATTATAAGCCACTCCTTGGTAAAAAAGAAAAAAATATTTGCGACCTTTGCAGATTAGTGGATGCGGGCCATTATTTTAAGTTGTGTGTAGCTTATTACGTTCACTCATTATCAAAAATAGTCACTCAGTCATGGTGTTAACGAACAACGCTGATTTGTACTCCTATAGCGCTCCCCATTGTCATTGCGCATAGGTTGACATTTATGTCAAAGACAACAGTTACCGAACGCCCAGTTCTCAGAACCAGACAAAAACTAAAAAATCAGTTTTACGATATAATTTTGCAGACTACACATAACTTTAAAAAATATGAATAAAACAACTTTCTTACCTTGATTACATTCCCTTGCTGCACACCATTACTTCACCGTATATGATTTTAGGACTACTCTTCGCTTTCCATATCTAGGATAAACTTTCGCAGTGTCTTCAGCCAGACGAAATTCTATTCTTAGTTGAAATAACGTACCACACGTAACATCAGAAGCCATAAGGATCACACGCAGTGTTTATATTTAAATCAGAATCAGTATGTTTATTTTATATTGTTCCTTCGAAATAGTTTTTTTATAATTTTACAGTATTACCTACATGTAAGGATAGTTTGGAGAAAAATAACAAGTTCTCTTATAATGTGACGTATTTATTATAAAAATATTATTTCCACACACATATGGCAAGAAACAAACACTTCGTCTCGAAGTTCAAATAATCTTCCTAGCGTATTTCCTTTTGAGAGCCAGTGTACTTCTGTATGAAATAAAAGTGTTTTATACTCTGCTCCCAAGTCTTCAGAAAGAGACGTATATAACCGGGAATTTAACCCACTCTTTTTAATATGAATCACGATTTTATAATGTCACTTAAAAACCGTCTTGATTGCAAATATTTTTATTCATATGACCGGTTTCGGTTAATTCAGAACCATCTTCAGATCTGATATTTCAGTTACAGGAGTAACCCGTCCAAATCCAGCAGTTTTCACATGCTACGTAGCACATGCTACGTAGCATGTGAAAACTGCTGGATTTGGACGGGTTACTCCTGTAACTGAAATATCAGATCTGAAGATGGTTCTGAATGAACCGAAACCGGTCATATGAATAAAAATATTTGCAATCAAGACGGTTTTTAAGTAACATTATAATTTCACTGATTGCTGTTGTCCCATACGACATTATGTCTGTTTTTGCAAAGTCACGATTTTGATACACAATTTCAAGACATCATAGGGTTGCTTCGGAAGTGTCTTAGCTGCCAATGCTTGACGGTGTATTACACAGTGGATAGCAGTAACACTAGGGTTTTTTTCTCTGATCATCTGCACGAATCCTGAGCAACATCAAAGCATTGATGGGCGCCGTCTGTGCACACGCCTAACAGTTTTTGACATGATAACTCATTTTTACAAAAGAATTCAGAGACGGCTGCCAGTATATGAATTGTTTTGAAGTTGTCTTTAACTCTGTAGAAAACAGCAACTCTTGTTTAATTGCTTCATTTTCTATACAGGGTTTTACAAAAAGGTACGGTCAAACTTTCAGGAAACATTCCTCACACACAAAGAAAGAAAATATGTTATGTGGACATGTGTCCGGAAATGCTTACTTTCCATGTTAGAGCTCATTTTATTACTTCTCCTCAAATCACGTTAATCAAGGAATGGAAACACACAGCAACAGAACGTACCAGCATGACTTGAAACACTTTGTTACAGGAAATGCTCAAAATGTCCTCCGTTAGCGAGGACACATGCATCCACCCTCCGTCGCCTGGAATCCCTGATGTTCTGATGCAGCCCTGGAGAATGGCGTATTGTATCACAGCCGTCCACAATACTAGCACGAAGAGTCTCCACATTTGGTATCGGGGTTGCATAGACAAGAGCTTTCAAATGCCCCCATATATGAAAGTCAAGAGGGTTGAGGTCAGGAGAGCGTGGGGGCAATGGACTTGGTTCGCCTCTACCAATCCATCGATCACTGAATTTGTTGTTGAGAAGCGTACGAACACTTCGACTGAAATGTGCAGGAACTCCATCGTGCATGGACCACATGTTGTGTGGTACATGTAAAGGCACATGTTCTAGCAGCACAGGTAGAGTATCCCGTATGAAATCATGATAACGTGCTCCATTGAGCGTAGGTGGAAGAACATGGGGCCCAGTCAAGACATCACCAACAATGCCTGCCCAAACGTTCACAGAAAATCTGTGTTGATGACGTGATTGTACAATTGCTTGCGGATTCTCGTCAGCCCACACATGTTGAATGTGAAAATTTACAATTTGGTCTCTTTAGAATGAACTCTCATCCGTAAAGAGAAAATTTGCACTGAAATGAGGATTGACACATTGATGGATGAACCATTCGCAGAAGTGTACCCGTGGAGGCCAATCAGCTGCTGATAGTGCCTGCACACGCTGTACATGGTACGGAAACAACTGGTTCTCCCGTAGCACTCTCCATACAGTCACGTGGTCAACGTTACCTTGTACAGCAGTATCTTCTCTGACGCTGATATTAGGCTTATCGTCAATTGCACGAAGAACTGCCTCGTCCATTGCAGGTGTCCTCGCCGTTCTAGGTCTTCCCCAGTCGCGAGTGATAGGCTGGAATGTTCCGTGCTCCCTAAGACACCTATCTATTGCTTCGAACGTCTTCCTGTCGGGACACCTTCGTTCTGGAAATCTGCCTCGATACAAGCGTACCGCGCCACGGCCATTGCCCTGTGCTAATTCATACATTAAATGGGCATCTGCCAACTCCGCATTTGTAAACATCGCACTGACTGCAAAACCACGTTCGTGATGAACACTAACGTGTTGATGCTACGTACTGATGTGCTTGATGATAGTACTGTAGAGCAATGAGTCGCATGTCAACACAAGCACCGAAGTCAACATTACCTTCCTTCAATTGGGCCAACTGGCGGTGAATCGAGGAAGTACAGTACATACTGACGAAACTAAAATGAGCTCTAACATGAGAATTAAGCGTTTCCGTACACATATCCACATAACATCTTTTCTTTATTTGTGTGTGAGGAATGTTTCCTGCAAGTTTGGTAGTACCTTTTTGTAACACCCTGTATAGCGAACGAAAGTTAGCAGCGTCGGTACTCTCGTCTAACTGTATTGCGAAAAACTGCGACTGTTTGGCGGTCGTAACAAATTGATTTTGTATGTATTCGGCCTTATCATCAATCCGACGTTTCGTAGTATTGTCAGAAAGCGGTATTTGTGAAAGTTTTTGTATACTTTGTGATCCAAGAACAATATCAGCAACTTTCAACAAACAGGGTTTGACTAGTGTTTCTGCGATAATACGACTTTTCTTGGTCCTTGCAAGCGATAACTCATACTAGGCTTCCAGTACCTTTTCTGATGTCTGAACGAAGGATCCAGCAGTGTCCAACTTCATCCGCTTCAAATTATCACATTTTGCAGTAAAAAATTCCTTCGGCTTCTCTTTCAATGCACTGTGCTTTGCCCACAAATGGCGTTCCAGACGAGAAGGTCTCATGGAATTATTGCTCAATACCTCATAGCAAATAACTTATTGCAGCTGGTCAACACCATTTTTTTTGTATAGAAGCAAAACCTTATTTGTTGATATAATCATCATTATATTTACGTTTTTCATGGCTCATGGTGAAATAAAAAGAAAACAAGACGTTAACAGTACAATTTCGCACCAACACTGATTTTACTGAGGCACAACTGTGAAAGATTCAATGCGAATTCAGCAAAATCCAATACATCAGATGTGTCATCAACTGCAAGCAACCAACTGAAATAAAGGAGAGCTACTGTCGTCTGTCGGCACCTCAGATGACTGCCTGTGAGGAGTGGAGCGAAGAACGGGGAAGTCCAGCCGCAGCGCAGGTAGTCAGTGCACTGTCTGTCTGCGACCAGGGCTCTTGCTGGGAGAAACGGGCTTTTCCCGGATTAGGGAAGAAACAGCCCACAGGCACCCTAAGAATTTGCTACCTGTTCTGCGGTGCTGTTCTGAATAGTGCAGCCTGGGGTTTTATGCGATAATCGTTTTAGTGCCCAAGTGCCATTGTCGCAGCAAAGAACGTTCGCTAATTTCAAACGAAATTATGCCGTATTTCAGAAAGGCAGAAGAAAAATAACTGTTTTGTCAGATAAGTAATCCAAATGAGAGAGCTGTATTACTGACCGTTCGAAAAAAAAAAAAAGCCTCACTAATGGACTTCATTGTCTACCTACCTGGGTTATGTTTAATTGCTAGCATTCACGACAATGTTTCCAGAACGGCGTGAAGTACTCTGCTCCGAACAAACACTTGTACTGGTTTCGCATTCACGTCGTGCACATTTTTCTGGTGACAAAGGGCATAACCCTGGCGTCTAAATTACGAACCCGCCAGTTCATCTGAAGCGTATACAGTCTGTTAAAGTCACTGTAATCGCATCACATGGGGATCCACAGGTTGACAGGGTAATAAAACGGCATTTTTGCAGTTACGCAGTATAAGTGATTATTACTCTCATGAACACAGCCTACTACGGCTAAAAGTTATAACATGATTACGTTCAATTCATGTGTACAAATGTACGGAATAGTTAATACCTGACTTTTCTGTTTTCCAGTTGTCAGAAGTACGTTGTTTACAAATCTGATATATTAGAATTAACGCATATCGCCTTCGTAATTTTGAAAGTTTCTGAACGTGACATTATAAACGTGACATTCTTAACGTGATCTTCAAAAGCTGTATGCTCTAGGATAGGTTATTGAGATAGGATTGCGGGAAGTGGGACGCCAAATAATTGCATTTAGCACCATAATCTATCATCAATACCTGCACATTCATTTTTATTAAAATATCGATATTAAAAAGTAATATTAGGTTTATACCGCTAACTCCAGCCGCGCCTCTCTTGGGACATCATCCCCCCCCCCCCCCGGGGGTGGGGGGGGGGGGTGGGGGGGTGCCCACCAGTTTGGGACCCTCTGGACTGTAGACGAAGACGTTGAGACGATGGAAAACGAAAATCTGTATGGCCGGACTGGAATTTGGATCGGCACCTTCCCGAATACGGACCAATGGTCTTAATACGACGTAGCACTTTGGTCAATATAACGTGAGCCTGAGAGCCGAGACCGGCGGCTGCACAGTTTAGGGATCGAACGACAGCAGCGCAAGGAGGCAGCGAGGGGAGGCGAACCGCGCTGAAAGTGGTGTGACGTCACAAGCCGCGGCGCTGCCACGTAATGAGGCCGCTGTCAACTCCGGCAGTTCCCTCTCGCCGCCACCGCCCCCTCCCTCTCCCACTACCCACCCACGAGCCAAGCAGGCGGAACCGCGATGACTGGAGGGTCGCGGACGCCTGTCCTGTGGCCGACGGCCGGGCTAACGAGAAAGATCACGTGCCGGCAGAAACGTGCGCCCTCCCGTTTGTCGACGGCATTAAAAGGTCTCGACACTCGCGACGGTGGAAGAAAAATAAGGACGACAGGCGGAGGAACTATTTTATTTTGTAATATTCTCAACCAAGCATTCAGCATTCGCAGGTTCATTTAGTTCAACAACTGACTTTGAAATTCTTAAAATTAATTATACACTCCTGGAAATTGAAATAAGAACACCGTGAATTCATTGTCCCAGGAAGGGGAAACTTTATTGACACATTCCTGGGGTCAGATACATCACATGATCACACTGACAGAACCACAGGCACATAGACACAGGCAACAGAGCATGCACAATGTCGGCACTAGTACAGTGTATATCCATCTTTCGCAGCAATGCAGGCTGCTATTCTCCCACGGAGACGATCGCAGAGATGCTGGATGTAGTCCTGTGGAACGGCTTGCCATGCCATTTCCACCTGGCGCCTCAGTTGGACCAGCGTTCGTGCTGGACGTGCAGAGCGCGTGAGACGACGCTTCATCCAGTCCCAAACATGCTCAATGGGGGACAGATCCGGAGATCTTGCTGGCCAGTGTAGTTGACTTACACCTTCTAGAGCACGTTGGGTGGCACGGGATACATGCGGACGTGCATTGTCCTGTTGGAACAGCAAGTTCCCTTGCCGGTCTAGGAATGGTAGAACGATGGGTTCGATGGCGGTTTGGATGTACCGTGCACTACTCAGTGTCCCCTCGACTATCACCAGAGGTGTACGGCCAGTGTAGGAGATCGCTCTCCACACCATGATACCAGGTGTTGGCCCTGTGTGCCTCGGTCGTATGCAGTCCTGATTGTGGCGCTCACCTGCACAGCGCCAAACACGCATACGACCATCATTGGCACCAAGGCAGAAGCGACTTTCATCGCTGAAGACGACACGTCTCCATTCGTCCCTCCATTCACGCCTGTCGCGACACCACTGGAGGCGGGCTGCACGATGTTGGGGCGTGAGCGGAAGACGGCCTAACGGTGTGCGGGACCGTAGCCCAGCCTCATGGAGACGGTTGCGAATGGTCCTCGCCGATACCAGGAGCAACAGTGTCCCTAATTTGCTGGGAAGTGGCGGTGCGGTCCCCTACAGCACTGCGTAGGATCCTACGGTCTTGGCGTGCATCCGTGCGTCGCTGCGGTCCGGTCCCAGGTCGACGGGCACGTGCACCTTCCGCCGACCACTGGCGACAACATCGATGTACTGTGGAGACCTCACGCCCCACATGTTGAGCAATTCGGCGGTACGTCCACCCGGCCTCCCGCATGCCCACTATACGACCTCGCTCAAAGTCCGTCAACTGCACATACGGTTCACGTCCACGCTGTGGCGGCATGCTACCAGTGTTAAAGACTGCGATGGAGCTCCGTATGCCACGGCAAACTGGCTGACACTGACGGCGGCGGTGCACAAATGCAGCGTAGGTAGCGCCATTCGACGGCCAACACCGCGGTTCCTGGTGTGTCCGCTGTGCCGTGCGTGTGATCATTGCTTGTACAGCCCTCTCGCAGTGTCCGGAGCAAGTATGGTGGGTCTGACACACCGGTGTCAATGTGTTCTTTTTTCCATATCCAGGAGTGTATTTAATTTATCGTAAATTTCGGAAAGGGAAGGACACCAGTGCCAACTCATACAGGAATATTCAGCAACACGCAGCTTAGCTCACGAACCGACTTCGACTGTTTCACAATAATTTTGAACACAGATTTAGGAAAGCGGAAGTTACTGGATGCTTACCATATTTCAAAAGAAACTTTTAAAAACATTTATTTGATATCAACAGCCCAATTAATAATTAAAAACTGCCGCACAGTTGTGCTGTTTTCTATGGTATTACTCAGTTCTCAGCAAAAAGTTTAATTCTCGAAATATTTTCCGCAAAAGTAAATTCTCATTTCGGTTCTACGTAGAACGCTACCTAACAAAAATTACAACTGCATAAAATAAAAACTTTGTACGCAGTTAACTGTCTTACTAGGCTTTTACAGATTACGCTCCGTTTTGACCAACTACTCTCTAAAAACCCTAGTTTTGCACTAAGAAAGGAAACTTATTAAGCTTCATTGATTGGCGACTCCATAGAGTGCTGTGAGCACAACGGCCATACATGTGAATTTAGAAGGAAGGTCAGCGTTGGCCGTAATTTTGATGGTGTATTGACAGAAAAATCGATTTTCAATCACATAATGATCGTCTTCAGTGTTTTAGTGTACAAATTAATTCTAATAGGCACTGGTGTCAAGTTATTATCAGTAACCAAAGCTATGAAACGTTGACAATAACTGAAATACTGCAGTTATTGTGACCATTTAATAGCTTTGGTTACTGGTAGTAACTTGAGAACATGGGCTATTAGTTTTACTTTGTACAGTACAAGACTGAAGACGATCATTATGTGATTGAAAATCGATTTTTCTGTCAAAAAACCATCAAAATTATGACCAACGCTGACCTTCCTTCTAATTATTAAGTTTCTCTTGCCACTGGCAGGAGTGTATATCCATTTAAAAACCATATAAAATATTAACTAGAAAGTTAACTTAAACTTGATAGTTAAATGTAATTTACTTCTTTAGCACAATCCATCCCTCTTTCTCAAACTTTCAGACAACGTTACTCTTTCTCTCTGACTTAACAGCAACAAGACATAAAAATTAAACACAATTTACGAAATTGCCAATCGTCACCTGCAGTAGAGCAGAGTCCTACTTCCTTGACTGATTATATCTGTGCTGTACAGAACTGAAACATGCTTCAGTTATGTTCGCAAGCATAACCACATGGCAAAAACGTTGCTTCACTGGTTATTATTACTGCCGATTCCCAGGATTTACGCACCCACTGTGTCAGCATGTAGTCGAACTCCAGTAGCACGCTCTCCTCTCCTCGCTGATGCCCTTACAATCCACGCACGGTTGTACAGAATAGTCGAGGAGCAATGAACGGTTACAGCATCCGTACCTCGCCACCAGCTGCTGAATCCACAGTTCGCGTCGCTGCGTGTATCAGAGAGCCCAGCGAGAGCGCACAGCTCGGCCCGGTGCGGCCTCTCTTGGTGACAGTTACTTGCAGACAGCCACGCCACACCCCTGCTCGCCCATCTGCCAGCAACACGCAACTCCGCTCTCCAACTCAGTTCCTCCTGCTCCCCTTCTACAACACTCAGACATCGATTACACGACAAGCTGTTCAGTTTGTTTCTCTGAAAAACACTCGAAAAACTACTGCTGGACACCGATCTAGCAAGGTCTATACTTCCACAGGGCTGAAATTTCGTATTTATTATGCCTTCAAATGAGAAACTGGTGGTACCAGGGAAACCCACAAAAGTAATTTCAACAGAATTTTCGAAAAATGAAACGCGGAGAAAAGGCTGTTTACAATTAGAAGTGTGTGTGTGTGTGTGTGTATGTGTGTGTGTGTGTGTGTGTGTGTGTGTGTGTGTGTGTGTGTGTGTGTGTTTGTGTGTGTGTGTGTGTTTGTGTGGGTGGGTGGGTAGGTGGGTGGAAGGGTGTATCACGAAACTCTAACCTAATGCAACAGATCACGGCAGTTAAATTGGAATTACTCTGTACAAGTGAATGATAATTCTGACTTACAAATTTCAAAAATTATAAATACATTGCAGAGATGAATCAGTTGGAACATTTTAGATACATTAAAAAACAAATAAGTTGGAAAGTAATATTAAAATACAGAAAAAGAGCCAGAAAGAAAGTGTTAAAATTAGGAGGACTAAAAGGTAGAAGAATTAAGAGAATAAGTGAGATGTTCAGATGTGGTTTGAAAAGAGACAAAAGAGACACGCTGAAAAGGAACAACAGTATTGTAGAGAATGCAAGAAAGAAATGAGTGCTAATTGAAATTGGCGCGTGATTTCCTAACCAAATGGGAAAAAAGGAATATGTACACTGTACTTACGTAGTTTTGCGACAGACAGAGAGAGGGAGAGAGAAAGGGAAATCTAGACTGGCGGAAAAAATTAATATAGATTAATGAAATTTCGGGAATACATTTGTCTAGGTAACATATTTAAGTGATCCATATTGCAGGAACACAGGTTAATGAAACTGCGAAATAAGCAATTGCAAATCTGAAATGCTGGTACATTAACTAACATAAATATTAACATTAACACTAATATTTATGTGATCCACATTGCAGGAACACAGGTTAATGTAACTGCGAAATAAGCGATTGAAAATCTGGAATTCCGGTATACTAACAACCAGTTTAACCGCCAGAATGTTGAAAACAAACATGCAGATGTACATACGTTTTGTTGTACAGGTGCCAGATGAAACTTTGTGGGATGGAATTCCACACCTGTTGCAATTCGTCGGTCAGTACAAACACGGTTAATCCTGGTTGTCGATGACGTTGGCGTTTTCGTTCGATGATATCGCACATGTGCACGATTGGATGCTAATTTGGTAATCGAGCAAGCCAAGGAAACACATCAACACTCCGCAGAGTATGTTGGATTACAACAGAGGTATGTTGGCGAGCATTATGCTGTCGGAAAACACCCGTGGAGTGCTTTTCAGGAATGGAAGCGCGAATGGTCGAATCACTACATTGCCGTACCGTTTTACAGTCGGGTTGCGTGGGATAACCACGACAGTGCTCCTGCTGTCATTCGGAATCGGACCCTCGACCATAACTCCAGGTGCAGGTCCAGTCTTTCTAGCAAGCAGACAGATTGGTTGTAGTCCATCACCGGCACTGAGGCAGAACCGCTTTTCATAACAAAACAAGAACCTCCAATCTGACCTCCAAATAGCTCTCGCTTGACACCACTGAAATCGCTATTGGAGGCGGTTTGGGGTCACTGGAATGAACGCTACAGGTCGTCTTGCTTGCGCTGTCCTTGCAGTAACCCCAATTCGTTGTGTCACTGTGGTGCCAGCTGCTGTTTAATTGCCGCTGCGGATGCAGTACGACGCGCAAGAGCCTCACGCCCAACACTGTCTTCCCTCTCGGTAGTGCCACGTGCCGTCCGCAGACCGATTTTTTTGCGACCGTGCATTCTCGTGACCATAGCTGCCAGCAATCAAGTACAGTGGTTACATTCCTGCCAAGACTTTCTGCAATATCATAATAGGCACATCCAGTTTATCGCAGCCCTATTAGACGAACTGACTCAAACCCAGTGACAGTGGCATCTTTGTCACCTTAAAGGTACGACGTCCAACCTCGAAGGTACTAACACTCACGACAGTTACAGAGTGTATTTGTCACAAACCTGATTTTCATTCATAGTGGCACTACTACAGCCATTTTTATGCGAGTGGTGCGAAATTTGAATACAGAATTATTTATCAGATGTAAAATCATGCCTACCAATTTTCGTTTATGTCGCACAACTCCCCCTTGGTGTTGTGATTCTTTGCCTCTGCAGTGTATTACTTACTCTCATGTCTGGATGAACAGACACTGTTGACGACAGAAAGTCGATCTAAACTATTTCGAAATAAATAGGCTCAATGTGAATAACATGGCTTCAGCTGCATTAGGTGTCATTGTACTGCCCGTCGATGGCATAATAAATTTTGTGATCAATCGCGGCTCGAACTTGGATTTCCCGCTTATCACGTGCGGTTGCCTTACCATTAAGCGATCCGTGCACGCCTCCTGAACCGATCCAGACTTCCATATGCCACAATGTCTACATTCCTGTACCACAGTCTTGTTTATTCATCACTAAATGCTCGCAGCTATGCGCAGTATTTCCGCACCAGTGAGTGTGGTACGATGAGAAATTGAGATGTGTGATGTTATCGTCTATTGCTCGCCTCGGCACATACTATCTACTTGCGTATCTGTATGTGCAGACATTATTGACGAAAGGCAAGCAGTCGATAATATTTCGAAATAAATTTGCGAAATTCGAATAATTTGATTTCAATTGTGTTAGGTGTCGCTGTACAAAAGCCCCTTACACAGCTGAGGGCAAGTTATTCGCATTCAGTAAATTTATTTAGAAAAAAAAATCAATTTTTTCCTATTACTAAGCATACCTAAAGAGATACGTATTCAGATGATCGCACTTTCGGCATAAATATCTGCCATGTATGGTATTTTTCTTCAGTTTAGGGCTATTCTATTTAGTTCCTCTGATGTATGTATGGGGTATTACGTAGTTTCATTTTATAGTCCAGACGGTACTATCATCCATTGTCTCATAACACGTTAAGAACGAATTGGATTAGTGCAATGTTAACCATTATCAATGGAAGGAAGGAAACCTATTCAAGTAGTCTTTATTAGCAGTTTGAAGATGCTGATACATGTAAAGTAGTGCACACAACAGACGCTGTACCAATGCCGGAAACTACATGGGGAAAGCCGTCTACCGCAAGACCTGCGTGAATCAGGCCTCGGATATGTCGTCAGCACTCGCGATAGTACTGATACGTGTCTCTACGTTAGCCGACTGACCCAATTCTCTTACACACCGCTGGACGTGATGGCGACACGGTGGTTTCACCTGGACTTCTTCCTATCTCTGGGTTATTAGTCAAATACTGGCAACAAAAGGTGAATACCCAAAAGGAAAACAGGAAATTCAGTGGAAATTCATGGACTAAGAGGGAATGTAATTCTGTTTTAGTGGTTACAAAATAGAGTCTAATGTACAAATAACTGCTGCAGTATGATCCCACTTATCATTACGACTTTCCACCCCATCTGGGCTGAATGCATTCACTAATTCAGTTGGTGTCATAAAGCCGTTTTATCTTCTCCTGATGCAACGTGGTCCACAACTGTAGGAACTGGTCCTTGATATCATATATACCAGCACTAGGATGGAGTTGACGTCTTACTTAGTCCCACGCATGTTCTCTCATAAAGAGATCTTGTGCCTTTCTGGCCACGGGAGTTCATAGAGACGCGCGTCATGTGTGGATCATCATCATGCAGTTGAAGTCCGCGGCTCGTGGTCTTGCGGTAGCGTTCTCGCTTCCCACGCACGGGGTCAGGATCGATTCATGGCGGAGTCAGGGATTTTCTCTGCCTCGAGATGATTGGGTTTTGTGAGCCTTTCATCATCATTTCATCCTCATTCACTCGCAAGTCGCCGTAGTGGCGTTAAAGAACTTGTGGAGCGGCGGCCGAACCGCCCCGCGAGGGGTCTCCCGGCCACCAATGCCATACGCTCATTATTATTATTATTATTATTATTATTATTATTATTATTATTATTATCCAGTTGAAAATTGGTGTGTGGTAACAGATGATGATGCAGGATGTTCTTTGGCGTACTATTGTGCTCTCAGAATTCCCTCAATCACCATAGCCATGACGAACATCTGGCCAAATGGAGCCTCACATTGAGGTCCGTTTCACATTCGTGATGTTCCGATAACTGTTACTCAGCAACAGTCATTTGATCTTATTGATATTTACTTAATTACGACCCAGGTTTCAGCCTTTTATATCATTTTTAAGTGACTGAGTTTATGTCAATAACACATATTGTCCTTGACGTCCTGCAGTTTGTGTGAATGACATAAACTCAATCACCTGAAAATGGCATAAAAGGCTGAGACCTGGGTCGTAAGTAAATAAACAACAATACAGTCAAATGGCGGTGGTTCATTTAAAAAAAACTTTTAGATATTTTATAAATGATACTCCGCCTAAAAATCATTACATGCAGTTTATTTATGGAGGTCTTATTTCTGGATTCCTTTCGTTCGAAGTCTTGATCACGCATTGATATATACTGGGAGAAGTCAGTCCTAATTTTACGTCACGATCGTCAGCTGTCAGTGCCACTAAGCGAAAGGTAACGGTTGCGTTGTATGTTGTAAAGTTAGAAAGTTTCATCCATGCGGCAAGATGAGAATATACAAAGATTTTGTTTTAAACTGAGATAAGTAAATATCTCGAATACAGCTCTTCATACAAAAAATTTAAAAAAATGTACTGACGGAAAAGTTACTATTAGATAAGGATTCGTCTGTCTGTGCTACAACTGGCCGCCTACACACCATTCTTGCGTAGGCGTGATGGACTTTGTATTTTCAGGTGAGAACGCCCCATTTTTGTTGCGTATTCGTATCCTACGCAAAAAAATATGTACTGTTTACTCAAACCATTCTTTCCCATTCGTGGTAGATGGCACTGTAATCGAAAAAATATTTAGTGTGCCTGTTTTTCCAATTAAGAATGAAGAAATTTGACTCTAAATTTCATTTACGATGTAAGTGTAAACTTTTGTGTTCTAACAGTTGGGATTTATGTTTGAAATTTACCTAAGTGTTGCAAAATTGATTCCGCAGTACAATATGGTTTGCTGTTTAAATGTCTGGTTAGAAACTACGTTTAGCGTCATCCAGGAACAACGTCGTTTGTGTAATAGTTTTCTATTCACGTCGTGATGCTTCATATCGATGAGTCCCCTTGTTTCTCACGACAGGGTGCTTGATTCAGGCGAGTGCTCTTGCCTTTCCCCATTGGAGTGATTAATTTATGTGAGTATCCGTGGCAAGTGCCACCATGTACGAGGGCTGCTCAATAAAAAATCATCATAATTTTTATGGTCGTTATTTCTCGCACTAAAATTAAATCTTATGACATTCTGTTAACTTAATGTGCAATATACACGCCGTAGTAGTTTCGTTGATGGAACTCCTGGTTCCCACCTGTGAGAGGCAGGCCAGGTCAGTTATGTTCAGTAAGGCCCACCGCTATAATGGAGGTAACACGCGAGGAACAATATGCGTGTTCGAAATTCTGCTTTCGTCTCAAGAAATCTTCAGCTGAGGAATATACAATGTTACAGGAGGCCTATGAAGAGTCTGTTGTAACCTACAGAAGAGCTCGAAGGTGGTTTAAAATAATTGTAAAGAGCGAAGACAATCAATTTCAAAGGAAAGAGGACCCGGTGCTCCAGTTACAGCTCTTATGGAAGAAAACATCAACACTGCTGCTGTCATTGTGAGAGATGATCGACGAATTACCTAAAGACCACTTTCTGAAATACTGAACATTTAATTGGGTGCACCCACACTATGGTGACAGAAAAATTTCATATGACACATGTTTGTGCGCGATTCGTTCCAAGACTATTGATTCCCGAACAAAAGGACATTCCCGCGCAGGTCTGCATGGAGTTAAAGTTGATGTTGGATGAAGGTCCGGAGTTTCTTTCAAATGTAATCACTGCTGATGAAACTTGACAACAACATTTTGATCCTGAGAGCAAACAGCAAAGCTCAGTGTGGAAATTTCCTTCACCACCAATCCCACAAAAACCAAAACTGGTGGCTTCTGCTGGGAAAGTTATGGTCATCTCATTATTTGATATTTATGGAATGGTTTATCACCGTGTTGTACCTGCACACACATCAGTAACTGGACAATAATACAGGGATGTCCTGGAAACATTGCAAGTCCATATCAGGCGTAAAAGACCACATTTCCGTGAAGCAGGCTGGAAGTTGCTCCACGATAATGCGCGGTAGCATATTGTCAATGTTGTTGCTGAATTATCTTGCCAAAATCAACAACAAATTCAAGTGCATCCCTCACTCTCCATATAGTCTGGATTTAGCCCCATGCGATTTTTTTCTATTCCCTAACATGCAGAAACGCGTTCGTGGGAAGCATTATCAATCATCAGAAGCAATGGTGAAGGCTGCGGAGGCGATTTTGAAAGACCTCTCAAGAAACGGTTTCCAGCATGTATTTGAGGACTGGCAGAAACGCTGCGACAAGTGCATTGCATTCATGAGAGAAGGACCAATGAAATTAGGAGAATAAGTCAAAAAGTTATGATCATTCTTCAGTGAACAGCCCTCGTACATTTTACCTTATTTTGTGTGCTTGTGGTTTGTATTCCGTCGATAGTCGCAACGCGAGAATTACGTCAGCTGATGGAAACACACACCGAAATCAGTCACCCTAAACGCTTGGTTCGACGGTTGTGACCGAAATCAAACATTTCGATGGTTTGCGGACTCATGCAATCAACCGCACAGGAGAAAGAAAATTATGTAAGCATCCAAGTCAATTTCTGGTGATTTTATTGTTCTGTACAATTATGTTTACAACACTCAAATAATGTCTGAACATCAACATCAACACAAAGATTTACGTTTACATCATAAATTAAATTTAAAACGTATGTGTCGGCTCTTAACTGCAGAAAGCGGCAGACATGTTATGCGTCGATTACAGAGCCGTCTAAAACGAATGGAAAACAATGGTTTGGTAAACCGTACGTAGTTTTTGGCGTATAATCCGAACATGCAACAAAAAGAACGAGGGATGGGGGTATCACACTTGAAAATACAAAGTTGACTCTGCTCTTGCAGGAGCAATGTTTAGGTGTTGGGCAGTTCTGGCATAGACAAATATCGCGTCGTTTTCGAGGTATTTAGCTATCTCAAAACAAACGGCATATGGAAGAGGCAGTCAAACGAAAATAAGAGCGCCTATGTAAAGAGCATGGCGCGGACGTTGCTAAGGCAATTATGTGTGAATAGAAAAGCTCTCTCTGGGAAATCAGGAAGGAACAACGCCAACGTTTGCTACCTAATGTGCCATTTGCTTGTTAGATGTTCTCAACGTGAGGTCAGCGAGTCGCGTGTGCATCCGACTTCACTATGGAGAGCTGGAAGTAGGAACGGCGAGGTCCAGTGCGGTTTTTGGGAGTGGAAGGAGTGTTAGGAAGTGAAAGTCGTGCTCGAATGTCTGTTGTGTGTGGCGAATACGGTATATCACATGCGCGTGGAATAAACGACTTCGAGAAGATTGGTCAAGACAGTTTTATAGTGCTTCACCCGTCCTGTCACTGCCACGGTGAATGCTGCCAACAGAAATCAACGACGGCCAGCGGTGGAAGTCATTCGGCTCATCATGGTTTTCAATAAAGGTACCGCTCATGCCCTTAAGACAGAGCGTGGCTTCCCCATAGCCTCAAATAACAGCAGAAGTTGATGAGAATGTCAACATCACTGCAGCTCGTATTAACAATTACGGCTATTGCTTTTGCGGTTATAAGCAGTTTACTTACTTTTTCCATCTGTCTCGTTTTCATTGATCTGCCCCTTGTAGCTACTGACATTTTGTCTTAGTAAAAAAAAAAAGAAAGGTTCAAATGGCTCTGAGCACTATGGGACTTAACATCTATGGTCATCAGTCCCCTAGAACTTAGAACTACTTAAACCTAACTAACCTAAGGACACCACACAACACCCAGTCATCACGAAGCAGAGAAAATCCCTGACCCCGCCAGGAATCGAACCCGAGTACCCGGGCGTGGGACTCACGACCATGAGGTGTGGACTCTCAGTAAAACACGAAGAGAGGTAGCTGATCTGCTAAACTTTGATGAGAAAGTCAACATCACTGCAGCTCGTATTAACAATTACGGCTATTGCTTTTGCGTTTATAAGAAGCTTTCAGGTGGTCCACATGGTAGAACAATGCGATGTTACGACAACGAAGCCGTTAACGACGACACATAACACAGGAAAGTTACAGGTATTTTCGGAAGAATGGGTTTTCATTGGCGTTATTATCGCCCGGCAGGCCATCTAACCGATTTGTGGCAAGCGTAACTTGCCAGAAACTTACTCTACCACGTTTAAACAGTAAATAATGTACTGTACATTGAATAACTGAGCACGTCTACATCGTCGCTTGAGATAACTGACAACAATGGTACAGTGTTAGAATATTTATCATTAATGCGTTTCGAGTACCGACTCGACCATCATCATAGCATCATGTCAAGTGGTATCTTGAAACTCCGTTTTACGTTTTGCTCTCATATTCTGATGACGCTGCATGACGTGTTAATAGGCTTAATAACAAGTGTACACTTGTTATTAAAGACCTATAGCGGTGTTAGGCTGTGCTCGGTAATGGTCACTGGCCTCTTGAGAGACTTCATTTCGGAAGTTAAATTAATATATCTTGATACAGCGCTGAATAGTAGCTAAAGTTTGGTGAATATGGCCCATAAAACACACTGCTCTTTAAGAACAAAAATATGGAAATGCTGAAGATGAATGTGAAAGTTACCAATGCCATGAGTTCGTAGGTTCACGATTCTCGGAACAAGAATTATCTTAAGTGATTCATAAGGAATTTTCCTCAAGGTGATAGTGATACACACAACACGGCATAATGAGAAACGCTTTCAAACAAGTCATATCGTCTCACCGTCAGAAAATGAGCTTTGGGAGAAGATGGAAGATTCAAGCTTTACCCTCCTTGGATAGCTGTGGTTAGGTAGTTAGTGATTTACTATTCTTCAACTTATGAAGTGTCAATTGGATGTCTCTATCGCCTGGAATGTGATAAGAACTTGTACATGGTAGTTTTATGTTTGTGTTACAGTAAACTATTATGAGATTAATGGAGGGAAGCGAATAAAACCAAATGCTGATATTTACCTTGTATGTCTCAAAAATCAACAAAGCGGTAGCAAACCTCATGTCTACAGCCTTCTAAAGACCGCTGTGGTATGACACCTCACCTAATAAGAGAGTGTAGGGAGTTTACTAATTTTACACAGAGTACAAACTTTGATGAACAGGAAACTTTGACAAAATTTAACATTTCCTTGCCAGCTTGAAACTGAGGTTTCTTCCACTAAGAGGTTTCAAACTACCTATCTTCGCGTCAGACATTAGGAACTTTGGCTATTGAGGTGGGTCTCCGAAGAATTATGATGTATAATGTTTCGTGAATCGACAGTACTAACAACTTCAATCATTTCTTATCTTAGCCAATGATGGAAAGCAGTCTTGATACAGAAAAACGTCAGGGAGCATGCGGTGCCTCCTGACAGTTTCCTCGTCCTCTCCCTGAAGCGTCGTGGGACAGCAGTGTGTTGGGAGGGAGGTATGGATGGAGAAAGAAACAAGAACGGTACCACACCATTCCGGTTGTTAAAGCCGCCTTTCCAAAATGGTTCAAATAGCTCTGGGCACTAAGGGACTTAATTTCTGAGGTCATCAGTCCCCTAGAGCTTAGAACTACTTAAACCTAACTTAGCTAAGGAAATCACACACATCCATACCCGAGGCAGGATTCGAACCTGCAACTGTAGCGGCCGCGTGATTCCAGACTGTAGCGCATAGAACCTCTCAGCCACTCCATCCACCCCCGAAATTAGTCAGTCGTCATCGCCGGCGCGGTGAAGAGAGGGCGGCGGGGGGGGGGGGGGGGGTTGGGGGGGGGGTGAACAGACTCTTTTCCAGTCCAGCAAAGAAAAAAAATCCTTTGATAATGAACTACGATTACAACAAAGCTCTAGCTGTAAGTGATTTTATGCGCTATCCTCTGTAACAGAATTAAATAGTTAATTACCTGATCAAAAGCCGCTCCTGTTGCTAATAACAACTGTACTGTCTCCGTAACCGATTTCGGCCTTTACGTCAGGCCATTTTCAGTTTTCAGGCTGCGTACGGAAAGAATATATAGGGTGTTGAAAATGTGTCGAATATTTGAAAGTTCGTACTACCCACTGAAAAAAATAAAAAAGTCAAATAAACATGGGCCGGGAATCTGTTACCTTCTGGGATCTGTACAATATTTATGGCGACTGAAAGAAAAAGTGTGCAATATTGTTAGAGGTGGTAGTACAGATCACAACAATAAATAAAATAAAAAATAAAATTCAACACCGGTCCGAGAACACATACTTTCTGCCTCCTGTAGACTTGTTCATAGAAGAGGTTGAACCTGACGTCCATTCATGGCACATTTTATAGGAGGTGCTCAATGTGCAGTGTGACGTCTGTCCATAGCAACGCATCCCTCTGTCCTTCGGTATAAGAAATCGAGCACTCTTTGAAATAGAATTGGTGTTGCCATGCACTGAAGTCGCGGTCCTGTAGTGTCTGGACATTGTCGACTGGGGTGACATAGAGTATTGTTTCAAGTGTCCCCAATAAGCAAAAATGTAAGGGACTGAAGTGTGAGAAACGGAGAGGCCAAGGTGTGGGGCCTACCCGCCTAATCCAGCACTCATGAAATGTCAGCGTCAGATGTTCACATACGTTGCGGGGGATATTTGCTGGTGCACCATCGTGCATAAACTCCATCTGCAGCCTTTGCTCACAAGGCGCTTCCTCCAAAAGATAGGCAATACTTTAAAAAGCAGTCGATGATAATCAGCCTCAATTAATTTTTTGTCATACAATGTAGTCCCTAGTAATATGTAATCAGCCCGGCCGTTTAGCCGTGCGGTCTAACGCACGGCTTTCTGGATTGGAAAGGAGCGCCTGATCCGCGGCAGGGATCCGCCCGGTGCACTTGTGTCGAGGTCCGGTGAGCCGACCACTCTGTGGAACGATTTTAGGTGGTTTTCCAGCTGCCTCGGGCAGTGCGGGCCTCAGCTACACTATTTCGGCGATCGCGTACACCACCATTAATCTACTGCGCAAACAAAGAAGGAGTATACTCATCTGGTTTGAGACGTTTCCTGGGGTGGGGGGTCCATCGGGGGCCGAACCGCACAACAACCCTGAAACAGTGGTTCGGTGTGGGGCGGCGGAGGGGTGAACTACGGTAGACGTCGTGGGGTTGTGGACCAATGCGGCTGCGGCGGGGACGGAGCCCCTCCATCGTTTCTAGGCCCCCTGTTAACATACAATGCAATACAATATGCCTTCAAGAATGCCTGCCCAGTTTTTGATGGAGAAACGATGTTGATGCACTTTTTCTGTAATTACTGGTCATAGAATTTCAAAACGCCGTCTATTGTAAACCCCACCTCATCTTCAAATAAAATCTTTGACGAATAGAATGGATCAGCGGCACACTTCTCCTAGAGCGATTGAAAGAACTGCAATCTGCTACGGTGGTATTCTGGACTTAGTGCCTAGATCTATTGAAGGTAGGCATACAACGATTGTTCATGCGGTACCACCCCGACAAAAGGTCGACTCACGCCATCTGCTGCTGCCGCCAGGCAAGCCACAATGGCATCAGGTCTTTCGTCCATTAAATAAAGCACATGCTCCTTCATCCAAGGTGTGAGCACGGACAGGAGCCGTCCACTGTTCCATTCGTGGACACTAGAGAAGCTGCGTGCTTAAGGCGCTGAAAAAATCGGCCGAAAAGCTTATGGGATAGCACATTCCGACGTGGATATTTTACAGAGTAGAGGGCATGGGACCGCTGTCTACTTCCATTTGCTAACCTCACCATTTCCCTTGTGGAGTAATAAGTTGTCGTTGCTAGCACGTGGAAGAAGAATGAAGATGCAGTGAACCATTCATGCACAAGACAGTACAAACACCATAATAACAGTAAACAAACAATGAAGCGTTTTCTATAAGTAAATACGACACTAAGATATATCATCAGCGTTGCAAGTAATTTACTGCACAATAACACACTAACAACAAGACTGAAACTTCCGTACCACGCAAAGTACACAACTGTCTGTACTACCCGATACTCAGACTGATGTGTACACTAGAGTACGTTGATACGGAGTCACACGTGCAGCAACGAGCCATGTTGACGGACCACCGAAGCAACGATTGCGCCCGTAGAGTGTTTGTTTTCTCGATGTTTATTTTGACTGTCACGGAGACGGAATATCCACAACCAAACCTCTTCGGTAGCTGTACAGGTATCAGAAAATGTGCGTTTCCAGACCCATTTTAATAAACGTTTTTTCATATTCTGATCATTACTACCAAGTATCAAAACATTCGACACTTTTTTTTTATTAACGGCCGGTTTAAGTTACACTGTGTTCAAGTTAACTGACTCTACCTCTACTTGAATTTAATCTATAGCGTATAGGTCTCGTCTACGCTTATTTATTATATTTTCCAATAGTGTTCTTACGTAGCATCAGTTCACACGTCAGTGCCATACCTAAGTGGTTGTATGCTGTCGCCGGCCGCGGTGGTCTAGCGGTTCTAGGCGCTCAGTACGGTACCGCTCGACTGCTACGGTCGCAGGCTCGAATCCTGTCCTTAGGTTAGTTAGGTTTAAGTAGTTCTAAGTTCTAGTGGACTGATGACCACAGATGTTAAGTTCCATAGCGCTCAGAGCCATTTCAACCAATTTTTTGTGTGCTGTCGCTGGAGGGCTGAACCCCTTCCGTTAACTAGCAAGCCTACATTGACAGTTCTAGAAAATCCACGTTCTCTATCGGTGCCTAACAGGATGTAGTTTGCTGCACTGCGGCATGAGTATATATAACGCCGAATTCTTTTACAAACATGCGGATGTCATATAACATAGTCTGCTTTTACATTGTTGCATTGACGGATACCATTATTGGGTAATAGTTTTTTACTGATATTTGTCTGCTTTCTTAACTCTAAATATCTTTTTGTGCAGTGTACATATATTTCTAACATACTGTACACATATACTTGTAAGCTACCTTGCTCAGATAATTTAGTGTCAGATAATGACCACCTTAAATGGTTGCTCATAAGTTTGATTTTTCTTTGCATTCACACATTTATAACTTCTTTATTGTGGTCATTTGTGAAACCAAAATCCGATTCTTTCTTATCTGTAGGCCTATTGGTTTACATTTGCGGGTAAGTCGCTTCATTCACAATGAATAACGTTACTAATCTATGTCAGACATTTTATGCGGAATCAGAGAACAAATGTAATCAGTAGGTGGGAATCTTCTATGGTGGATAGCACCCATATATAAAGACGAATCTCCAATACCACGGGTCTCACGTCATTTTTGTGTGCTATCATGATATACGTCTGCAGAAGGGTTCAAGTCGACGGTCGTTGTAAAGCATCGATAACGACAGCAGATATTTCAGAGAGATAATAGTTTTTTGATGGCTGACCTCATCTGCCAGAGTCAATTTCAACCCAGAGACTTGTAATTTAAATGTGATGGATGTGTAGCCTGAGCGAAGGCGGAACTTACGGCTTCGGTATCCTTAGGTCTTACAGAGATTTATTAAGTCAGAAACACAACTAAAGAAACTGTGGATTCAGAAAACCATTAATAGTTAAGACCAAAAATGTAATTTTATTGATTATTAGTTTCGGATTACCTGCAAGCCATCTTCAGAACTTAAAAAAATACGTTGAGTAGTGTATTGTTGCTAACAGCGGGACGCTTCGTCGTAATTTTTTTTGAGCTGGGTCGTTTGTTCCACAAACCAATGGAACAAAGACCTAAACAATTTCAGAATAAAAGATCGTCATATGTAATGCACACTGACGCAATCAGAGAGTTTACATTCGTGGACGCTGACTTCAAGCTTGCCAGGTTACGTCATTCTAAAGTAGGCACTGTTATGGATTCTGTACTACGAGATGCCTCTTCCACATTATAAAATAGAGCTATGTAATCTCCTTATGTGAACATAAACATCAAGTGTCGCTCTTGACACAAGCCTGGGTAAACGAGGAAGTGTTCAGGCAGAGGACAGAGTCACGGCTTCTGGCGTTACTTTAGAATAACATAATGTAGCAAGCGTAATATCAGCGTCCACGTAAGTAAATTGTATGGTTCTGCCAGCATGCATTACCTAAAACGACCGTTTATCCTGAGGTAATTTGCGTAAGTGATCCACCTGACTACAGAAAACGATCCTGTCCAAACAAATTATGGCGGCTTAATATTAATCAATGCATTTTGTTATGATCTGAAAATGGCTTTTAGATAAGCGGAAACTAGTAATCAAGAAATGATATTTGCTACCTTGACTATTAACGATTTGTTTGAATTCACAACTTCAACACAACATGCCGCTTATCCCGAAATTTGACCATGTCAATTAATAAGACAACAGAAAGAACAGAAAAATATTCCGAATTACACAGTATAAAGTTTATCCTATGTTTTTTTCGTACAGAATCCAGTAAAAGAATTCACGAGTTTATTAAATGTGCCACTCGAAGCTAAATTAAGAGTTATGCGCTTTTGTATTAACCTAACTTTGGAGAAAATTTATTCTTATAGTCGTTCATGATTTGCCAACATTCAGTTTCGGACAGGCTCCGTCGCTAAAGAAAATTACATAGAATTTTGAATTAAAAGACTGACGACGCTTCATCGATAGTAATAGCAACATCACGTTTAAGGTGCTATATTTTGCGATTGTACATTTACTCATTTGTGGTAGACACAACAAGTATGTCAACATACTTCACTCAATAACCCATAACGTAACTTCTCACATTAGAATAAGGTTTGCTGCACTGGAATGCAAAACGAATAACAGATGCACGGTGTTCCTCTATTAAACTGTTCAGAACGTGAGATAAATTGCGAGAAGTGGTTCGTCAACACTATGTGCACCAAGCTGCTAACATTCCGGTACTGTTTATTTTTATATGGCGTAGTCCATGTACTCAAAGTACTCTGGGAATACTTAATTATCAGTTCCAGAGGGTCGTAGAACTCCACTGCCCCGAACACTTTGCTAATTTACTGCCGTGAAACATGCCTCTCTCCCTGCCCGTATGCAGTTGTTTCATCCACTGTAGTGGCTAGTTCCTTCCCTGTTTTCAAATGCCTTGAATGATGTTTAAGGAATTTGGGCCGAAAACTGCAAACTAAGAGAGATAAACCTTCATCAGGATGTTTCGGAAAGAAAAATCGTTTCAAAAAATCATTGGCAGATCAAAAAACAATCCGAGATCTTGTGCTCTCTGTCATCCATCATCCTCCATACTGTCCCGACTTGGTTCCATCCGATTTCCTCCTGTTTCCAAAACTTAAAGAGCACTGTGATAGTCATGAAGCGGTGCACGCTCAGGGCTGCGGTTGTGAGTCCGTCAATAAAGTCAAATATTCGACAGAAACGGTATCAACAGTATGGTCTGTTCTTAGGGTGACTATGTAGATAAATACTATGTAAATAAATACACTCTAAGACGAGAAAAACAACGAAGCACGATGTAACTATTGTAATGGCACGGAAATTGGTAGATGTTATGAGTGTGTATAGAGCAACAAATGATAAGAGTTAAAAAAAAGCAGGGCGTCACAAATTGAGCACAACGGAACGCTGACGATATTCTATGCCATGTTTAGTTGTCCTTCGTGGCAAGTCGTCCTGGCCTTACATTTCAGCCAGATAATGCCCGCCCGCTCACGGTGATAGTTTTTACTGCTTGTCTTCGTGCTTTCAAAATCCTGCGTTAACCATCGAGGTCGCTGGATCTCTACTGAATTGCGAATGTTTGGAGCATTGTGGGAGGGCTCTCCAGTCAGCTCGAGCTATTGACGATGTAACGCGTCAGTTGCACACAATTTGGAACGATGTCCCTTAGGAGGACATGCAGCAATTCTGTCAATGAATTCCAAGTCGAATAACTGCTAGCATAAGGGTCAGGGAGGGATTAACGAGTTATTGACTCTCTCAACTTGTGACGGTCTTCCTACTGAATAAATCTTCCATTTTTCTGAAATTGCAATCATTAATTTGTCTGTATATGTAAGTGACATTTACTGATTTCTGTCCCATTCAGATAAATTCCTTCGTGGTGTGTCGCTGCTTTTATATTACAGTGTATGCAGACATGAGGAATAAACAGTGTGACGTTTATAACGTATGTTTTACACTGAAGAGCCAAAGAAGCTGGTACACCATCCTAATATCGTGTAGGGTCCCCACGAGCACGCAGAAGCGCCGCAACACGATATGGAATGGGCCCTACTAATGTCTGAAGTAGTGCTGGAGGGATCTGACAACATGGTCTTGCAGGGCTGTCAATAAATCAGTAACAGTGCGAGGAGTGAATATCTCTTCTGAACAGCACGTTGCAAGGTATCTCAGATAGGGTCAATAAAGTTCATGTCTCGGGAGTTTGGTGGCCAGCGGAAGTGTTTTAACTCAGAACAGTGTTCCTGAAGCCACCGTGTACCAATTCTGGACATTTGGGGTGTCACAGTGTCTTGTTGTAATTTCCCAAGTCCGTCGGAATGCACAATGTACTAGAATGGTTGCAGGTGATCGGGCTGGATGCTTACGTACGTGTCACCTGCCAGAGTCGTATCTAGAGGTATGAGGGGTCCCATGTCACGCCAACTGCACACGCCCCACATCGCTACAGAGCCTCCACCAACTTGAATAGTCCCTGCTGGCATGCAGGGTTCATAGATTCATGAGGTCTATCCGCTCGATACAATTTTAAACAAGACTCATCCGACCAGGCAACATGTTTCTTGTCATCAACAGTCCAATGTCGATTTTGACAGGCCAAGGCGAGATGGAAGACTATGTGTCGTGTAGTGATCAAGGGTACACGAGTGGGCCTTCGGCCTTATCCTTAGGATAATTTCTGTTAAGTAGTGTGTAAGCTTAGGTACTGATGACCTTAGCAGTTAACTCCCACAAGATTTCACACACATTTGAACATTTGAATAGTTCGCACGCTGACACTTGTTGATGACCTAGCGCTTTGCGGAAGGGTTGCAGTTCTGTCACGTTGAACTATTCTCTTCCGTCGTCGTTAGTCCCGTTCTTGCAGGATCTTTCTCCGGAAGCTGCCATTTCGGGGATTTAATGTTTTACGTGATTCCTGATATTCACGGTACACTCGTCAAATGGTCGTACAGGCACTTCATCGCTAGCTCGGAGATGATTCGTCCCATCACTCGTTCGCCGACTAAAACACCACGTTCTCACGCCCATAAATCTTGACTGCCATTGTAGCAGCAGTAACCGATCTAACAACTGCGCCATACTTTTTTGCCTTATATAGGTGTTGCAGACAGCAGCACCATATTCTGCTTGTTAATATAAGTGTATTTGAATACTGTCCGCCCCTGGTAGCTGAGTGGTCAGCGCAACGGAATGACATAGCCGGGTTCGATTCCCGGCTGGGTCGGAGATTTTCTCCGCTCAGGGACTGGCTGTTGTGTTGTCCTTATCATTATCATTTTATCCCCATCGACACGCAAGTTGCCGAAGTGGCGTCAACTCGAAAGACTTGCACCCGGCGAACGGTCTACCCTACGGATGGCCCTAGCCACACGGCATTTCCATTTCAAAACCCATCCCTGTACCAGTTTCTTTCACACTTCAAGGTATTTAAAAAGCTTTAAGAGTTTTCACGTAAAAAATTCAGAGGCATTTCTTTTCGGCACGTCCTTCGGTGGAGGGGGCGGGGGAGGGGTGTTGGCCGTGGCCGTAGGATAATAATACGGGATGATACGTGCCCATCACATCCAGTGAAATGGTTGTGGGTGGAGTTCTGATTATATATATTACGCCAATAGTATATAAACAGTGTTGGAATGATATTTCTAACATCCAAACCGTGTAAAACCAGCTTAGGCCGTTACGCAGGGCGAAACGGCATCACAACCCTAGAATAATGTTCTTAAACCAAACAAAATAAGTATAAATCTGTGAGACATCAGTTAAGTCTCGATTCCGGCGTCTCATGTGCACCAACAACAGAACAAACGAAAAAAATCATTAACGCTCAGCTCGGGAACCAAGTACGAGTAATATTTGAGCGTAGGTCACAAGAAGCTCATCAAGTGCAAAATATGAAGCACGATCCTAGCACTAATGGCACAGGAATGTGAACGACACTGCCTTTGAAGCTGACAGCACGTACCTTGCAGGACCTCCACTATTCTTTGCGTATGGACCGCGGCCGTCGTCAGCGTAACTGCACGGTTACCCACACTCGTCGGGTAGATCCCAAGTGAACAGTTACACAGAGCAGTGAAGTGCGAGCTCTTCGCGAAGTCGTGAAAAACGCGGTGGACTGGCAGTGTTTCTTGCGAGCGCCCTCAGCGAGTACTGCGTCCGCCGGTGAAGAAGGCGCAACCAGAGGCAGAGGCAGAGGATGGGCTCCCTTATCGGTCTGCGGCAGACCGCTTCCTCGTCCCAGAAGCGGCCCCTGACGACGGCGCTCCTGCCATCGCGTCCGTCTCAGTGGGACGCAAGTAGGGCTCCGAGGGGGGGGGGGGGGCAGCCACACACAGGCCGCGTACTTCCTCCTTCACGTATAAGGCTGGGCAGCCTGCTACGACGTCTTCACGTAACAAATTTTACATACTGGCTGACAGAAGGTCACGGAGCGAAATGGTATCTGATGTTATTTCAGTCATTAGGGCATCGAGTTAAATTTACAAAGAATTTGGCAGTATGAGCCCACTTATCACTACAACGTATGAAATGGAAGTAGGAACTTCAGACAGCCGAGATCGCTGTAGTAAAGCATTTATTTTGATTACCAGCTTCAGCTATGTTGCCATCTTCAGACTTAATGCTATATACTTTAATGAATTTCGTCCATGTGCACACTACACGGTGTCACATCAATACATATCAGCCACATAATTGAAGAATGAAAAGTCTGTATTGTAGTTTTGGCTGGAAGTCCCCTTTCGGGGAGTTCGGCAGTCTGGTGCAAGTCTCTTTGTCTGAGTCCACTTCAGCGACTTTTGTGTCAGTTATAATCAAATGATGATGAGAACAGCACAACACCCATCCCCAGGGGAAAGAAAACCTTCGAGTCGATGAGGAAAGAGGAAATGAACCCGAGCCCCTCTGGCATTTAGCCGCCCTCAAAAATCCTTATCTTCTTCTCCTTCTTTTTCTTCTAGTCATTTTCTTCCTTTTTAGTCTGAAGCTGAAGGCATTTATAACTTCATTGGCAGACATGCAAATACGAATGTGCAACAGCCTTAGTACTAATATATGAAAATTTGTGCTGAACAAGACTCCAACCCTCAACCACAACACTAATACGACCTATTCTTGAGTACTGATCGGGCGTTTGGGATCCCTATCAGGTCGGATTGAGAGAGGACATAGAAGCAATTCAGAGGCGGGCTGCTAGATTTGTTACTGGTAGGTTTGATCATCACGCGAGTGTTACGGATATGCTTCAGGAACTCGGGTGGGAGTCTCTAGAGGAAAGGAGCGTTCTTTTCGTGGATCGCTACTGAGGAAATTTAGAGAACCAGCATTTGAGGCTGATTGCAGTACAATTTTACTGCCGCCAACTTATATTTCGCGGAAAGTCCACAAAGATAAGATAAGAGAGATTTGGGCTTGTACACATGCATCTAGGCAGTCAATTTTTCCCTCGTTCTGTCTGGGAGTTGAACAGGGAGAAAAGATGCTAGTTATAGTACGAGATACCCTCCTCCACGCACCGTATGGTGGATTGCGTAGTATGTATGTAGATGTAGATGTAGAACCCAGAATTCCTTATTTATACGAGTTGCCGCTTTAACCGTTTTTTTTTAAACCGTTCCCTCACCCCGTAAGTTTGGGCCTTGATGTTTTAATTTTTTTATTTTTTTATTTGTAATTAAATTTTCAAGAAAGGTACTAAAGCATTACAAAATACAAAATCTCAGTTAGGAATGATGCTAACAAAATTTGTGTACACGAACAGAATAATCATAGTTATTACGTGAAACAGCACTTGCTCTGAAATTAACCACTAAAAATTACAGAATACAGGTACCTAAGGAAACAGTTTTGAGTGTGTCTTTTTTTTTACCTATACAGCGTAAAAAGAATAACATAGCAAACTCAAAGATGCTCCTGGTGTCTGAAAATGAATCCGCGACGGTCCGTTTTATAGAAGTCGTTTGGGAACATGCCTTCGGAAAGCGAACGCCGAGCCTTTCATGGTCATGAGAATCTAGATTTACCTGTCACCGTGGAAGAGTTAGGTGAATCTATATTCTCATGACCGCGGTGGAGGTTTCAACTGCGCCATGGGTTGGAAAGAATGCTACATAGATAGAAAAAGCGGACTGATATTTAACGCGTTGTCTTGTTACGTGTTGTCGTATTACCAAAAATGCCCAAAAATCGATGACGTTCTTGGTCCATTTCCGAAACGTTAAGGACGGCGATGACTTTATCCAGGTGACCGCAAGCATCTTTGATGGCGGAGCACACTGGGGACGATCATGTGCATTGTTGCCCAGAGACAAAGAGGCAGCATCTACCTCAGGCACATTATCTCAGGCTTTTTCTTGCAGCAAATTTAAGAATGAAAAGCTTCAATACTCATTAGTATGCTGTCATTTACCAACCAGCACCAAAATTTTGATCGTTTATGGAAAAAGGCTGTTATTGCTTTCATTTTACTTTGTAAATGGTTGATGACCACGCAGACATGTTGAAAACTTTAGGGTTTATGGAAAAAATTAGTGTAAGAGGAAGTCTTGTACTTTTTACACAAGTTCGACTCTACAATAGTTATCAGCGTTTGTGTCCATTCTGCAGAATTCTGACGTGATACATAATTTGCCCGTGAACCACGGACCTTGCCAAGTAGGGTGATCCGTCTGCGTCTTCAACGCAGACAGACGTACCGTTGGTGCAACCTCATCGCAGGGGCTTGTGTGGAAAAGTCGGTCTAAGAGGCAGTTCCTGAAGGGGGAAGCAGCCTTTTCGGCAGCTGGACGGACGACAGTTAGGATGATTCACTGACCATTTCTCGAAAAACTAGTTCACGTGGACTTGCTGTGTTGGTACTACGGACGGCTGAATGCAGGGCGATAGTGAAGCCATTTTTTCCGATAGCATGCAGCGCTACTATATGGTTTAATAGTGATGGCACTCTCCTGGGTAAAATATTACAGAGGTAAAAAGTATCTCATTCGGATCTCCGTGGGATAAGAATTCAAAATGATGATGTCATCAGAAAAAAACAAAACGACACACTACTGGTCGGAGCGTATAATATTTGATACTTAATCAGGTAGGCAGATGAAGAAATTTTATATAGAAAGGGGAAGGTTGCTTCTAATTTTAACGGGGATTAGTGAAATGCTGTGACAAACGTACAGGTCTCCTAGCGAGGTCAGCAAACGGTTATAAAAGCGAAGACAAAGAGTGGTAATGCTGGAATATTTCTAATAATAAGATGAAAACAGGAATGCAGGTAAGCTACTATGAAGATCATAGTCATCATGACCTCGACAGAAACGAAGACAACACCCACCACAGTAGCACAAGTTGATATGCCCACTGGTCATGCAGATGATGAAGACGTTGACATGTATAAAGAGGTAAAGGAAATTATTGAAACAGGAATAGGGAGACGACAGTTTACCCGGTATATGTTATTAGATTTCGATAATAAACAAAAGTAAGAAAAAGAGAAGAAAAAACTGTGGGAGAATATGGATTGCAGGAAAGATTGTTTACGTGCAAGAGCGTGAAGAGATCTGAAAATACTGGAAGGATTAAGTTTGATTGTATAACGGTAAGACAGAGATTTCGAAACAAGATTTTAATTTGTATGACATTTTCAAGGGCAGATGTTTATTGGGGAGATGTTTATTGGTTACACATTGCAGATTAAAAGTGAGGAAATAGGAAAAAAGGTAGTAAATTAAGGAAGAACGTTCGTGAAATTGACCAAAAATGTCAATTTTCAATTTTTTTTTATTTATTAGTAGAACTCATCGACGATATCAATGACGAATCGCATTCGAAGTCCCAGAAACATTAAAAGTGTGACACGACCTTCCTTTGCCGGCGCGGTAGCTCAGTGTGTTCGGTCAGGGGGATAACTGCCCTGTGTAATAAAAAAAGTGAGTGAGCGGTTCAACGACGAACCTGAACGTGTGTCATAGGACTCACCCCGAACAAACGCAACGAACAATTACGAACAAAATTAATAAGAAAACAAAACTAATAAAACAAGTGGTAACTTACTCGCCTCCCATGCAGCAGACCTAGATTCGATTCCAGGCCGAGCTAAAAATTTTCTCCGCTCGTGGACTGGGTGTTGTGTTGCACTCATCACTTTTCCATTATCACCAACACGCAAGTCGTCCAATGTGGCGTCACCTTAAATATTTGGCTCTTGGTGGCCGAATTTCCAAGGATGGGGCTCCCGGCCATCAATGTCACACCATCACTTCGTCCTTTCCTCCTACATTCGTTGTAATTCATCTTTCTCGCCAGTATTCTCCCAATTAATTTCGTCCCAACACGATATTGTTATTTTCTTGTCTTCGTTTTCATCTGGTCCCTGCGGATTTTTTTCTTCCTTCTTCTCTTCTCGTGATAAGATTTTTACTTCTCTGTTCAAGGTGCTGCAGTTGTTCTGGGTCGGTGCGTCATTCTCTTTGGCATGGGCGCTTAGCTGTCAACTCGAACGTTTATTGGGGTTTGGTGGTCTTAACTCCACGTCTTCTATCTGTATTCGCTTTTCTTGTTCAGCTTGTTGATAGTGGTTTCTTTGTTGATAATTTGTCGGTCTATTGGTTCTCCAGTTCCCGTTCCAGTTGTCGTTATTCCCTCTGTAATAGGTCTTGCCGTTCCTGGGTGAATTATAGTTATTGCCATATTCTCTTCTAAATCCATAACCGGTTCTTTGTTGAAATCTATTGTCGTTTCTTGGTGCGAAGTTATCACGTGGTTCGTAATTATTGTTTCTTCGTACTGTGTCTTGTGGATTCCACTGCTTTCTGCTTTCGTTTTCACGTGCGTTTCGTCTTTTTCTTGCATCATCTTCCGAAAATATGAACTCTAGTTCCCTTAGAACACCTTTAAATGCTTCGACGTCATTGCCTCCGCGACCTACTAATGATTTCTGGTATTTCAATGGTGGCTTCATCGCCCATAATTTAATCAACTCTCCGCCACTGTATGGTACATCTAAGCATTGATTCTTGTTTGCCATTACTTCGAAACATTTCACGGGACTCTTCTCTCCTGAATTTTCAAATTATGGGTTCTGTAATAATTCGTACTTCACTCTGTTCTGTGCTTCGCTGGACCAATATTGTGAGAGAAACTTCTCTCTGAAATCTTCGTACGATCGGCAAGTCGCTGCAACGTTCTGCACGGTTTCTGCGACTGTTCCTGACATGTGTGCAGATATAAAGTCTAATTTGTGTGCTAGTGTCAAGTGTTCTGGAAATCCTACTCAGAATTGATCAATAAAAGTTTGTGGATGTAATGAGTTTCCTTCTCGAAAGTGTTGAAATTTTCTGACTGTGGGGAAATGATCGTTGTAGTACTTCGTCATAGTTCCATATGAAATTCGCGATTCTTAGCCACTTTTGTTTTTGATCATTTCGCCCGTCGTTCTTCCCTGGTGTGGTAGATCCATTGGATATTGTCCACTGTAATTTTCGCCTACCCTTGCGTAGTATCGTTGGAGTGGTACGCGATAATTTCCTTCAATTGGTTGTGAACGTGTAGCTGAATGCATTGCACTGTACTCTCCGCGACCTGGCTTTCCATTGTCACGTATGTTACTTTCCGCATGTGATTGGAATCGCAAATGCGTAATATTTTCGTTAATTGCTTGATTTTCCGATGCTCCTACAGATACGGATGTGGTTGCAGACTCTGTGCTTGTTCGATCCTGTTCACTACGCTCTTCAATGGTTTGCAACAACTCTGTTCGCAATTTCGGAAATTGTCGCTTCGTTTGCGCTTCTATTTTGGCTATGCTATTATCATATCTTTTTAGCGCTACTTTTGTGATAGGTTTGTGTAACACACTGTTTTCTACAATTTCACGCGCTGTACCTGCTGCTTGTCTAGTAATTTCGTTTATCTGTTTCTTTAGTTTCTTGACTTCTCCGTGGGTGTTGTTACGTAATGTTTTGATCTCGTCCTGAATGTCATTACGCAATGTTTGTACGTCCACTTTTACCTTGTCAATGTCGTTCTCAACTGATTGTAACCTGTTATTAAGTTTCCTATCACTTCTCGAGATTCTTTTGCCTCGTCTTCAATATGACTTAGGTGTAACTGAATTTTTTTGTTTTGTTCTTTAGTCGCACACATTTGTCTCGTGGTTTCTGCATTCTGAATTTGAATTTGGCTCGCTATGTCTTTATTTTGCATTGTCATGGTTTCAGTAATTTGTTGTAATAATTCTGCCAGACTGGTGGATCCTATTGCGTTTTCTTCCGACGTCCTACGCTCTGTGTTTTCGCCCAAGTGTTGGTTGGCAACCGATAGCATTGAACTGTGCTGTGACACGTTTCTGCTCGCATTCCTGGTACTCTGTGGTGAGGGAGCTCTGATTACTGGTACTATGGGTTCTACGTATTCAAGACGCAAGTTAGAATCCTCATCGACTGTCTCTCTACTTTACTGCTCCTCTGTCGTATGCTGACCTAGGTTCTCTGTGCCTTGGCGTACATTATGCTCGTTATGGTGTCTTATCTGTCCTATTTCTCGCGATACTCCATCGTCTGTTGTACTGTCCTCTATTCTCTGTCCATTTTCATGCTGGGTCTCTACCTCAATTCGGTCACGGTCTCGATCTGCCATTGCTAATCTTTCCGAATCCCTTATTTTCTGTTTTAAAAGTAATTCACGTGCCTTACTTCGCGTCAACATGCGCTCATACGATCTCACGCGTTTCATAAACTTTTTGTTCACACGACTTGTAAAACAATTCACTTACTTGTTGGGTCAGAAACAACTTGTCAACTATATCTCCGCCACCTGCGCGCTTGCATTGGAAAGAAAACTTAATTCTAAAAATTTTTGAAATTCATCACTTAATTATGCTATTGTCTCTGCTGGAATGTCTCTATTGAATACTTTCTTACTATCTATCGCTGCAACTACTGTTTTCGACTTTGTATAACTTTGGGGAAAAAAATGTTTACTACGAAAATTTTTCAGCAGGTATTTTTCTGACCTAGTTAGGCACGTGGTCGACCTTCAATCATAGTATTTTACCATCCTGGCAGGATGGTGTCTGTTTGTTCTATATGGTGTCTCCCTACCACTTTCGCGCAACGACGCTCTGAGCGTGTTTTTTAGGGAATTGACTAGTTTGAACCTGGGACCTGTTGCTGGTAAGGAGACGCCAGACCACACATGTCATGTAGAATTCAGAAGAGTTCAGTGATACTAGCGATGATATAACCAAATACTTACTGATCTCAGCATCAGCTCCACTGCACTCCCTGTAAAAGAATCTTAATACTAACTAAATTTATTGGAAGTGGTTCAAGGCTTTCCTATTTTTAGTTTGCTGGTAAAATAACGTCGAAAAAGCAGTTAAGGTTACCATTGGAAATTTTATTCTACTCACAAAACATCGCTTATAAATTGCAGTATTGATAAAAGGCAATGTTTTAATACAGGATAGTAAAAACCAACTGCGTTCAACAAAAATGTGAACGAATATTCCCTGAATGGAATTCCAAGTTGTACAATGCATCGAAGGATGACCTATGCCATATCACATCTATAATCTAGGTTTAAATTAAGTTTCACAAAAGAGCAAACTATCAAAATGGTCTACAGTAACCCTCAATTATCTTCAGTTACTTATCTAACTTGTCGTAAATTACAGTGGCTGATGTGGCTTCTCAATAACTGTTGTTGTTGTGGTCTTCAGTCCTGAGACTGGTTTGATGCTGCTCTCCATGCTACTCTATCTTCTACAAGCTTCTTCATCTCCCAGTACCTACTGCAACCTACATCCTTCTGAATCTGCTTGGTGTATTCATCTCTTGGTCTCCCTCTACGATTTTTACCCTCCACGCTGCCCCCCAATACTAAATTGGTGATCCCTTGATGCCTCAGAACATGTCCTACCACTCGATCCCTTCTTCTAGTCAAGTTGTGCCACAAACTTCTCTTCTCCCCAATCCTATTCAATACTTCCTCATTAGTTATGTGATCTACCCATCTAATCTTCAGCATTCTTCTGTAGCACCACATTTCGAAAGCTTCTATTCTCTTCTTGTCCAAACTAGTTATCGTCCATGTTTCACTTCCATACATGGCTACACTCCATATAAATACTTTCAGAAACGACTTCCTGACACTTAAATCTATACTCGATGTTAACAAATTTCTCTTCTTCAGAAACGCTTTCCTTGCCATTGTCAGTCTACATTTTATATCCTCTCTACTTCGACCATCATCAGTTACTTTGCTCCCCAAATAGCAAAACTCCTTTACTACTTTAAGTGTCTCATTTCCCATTCTAATTCCCTCAGCATCACCTGACTTAATTCCACTACATTCCATTATCCTCGTTTTGTTTTTGTTGATGTTCATTTTATATCCTCCTTTCAAGACACTATCCATTCCGTTCAACTGCTCTTCCCAGTCCTTTGCTGTCTCTGACAGAATTACGATGTCATCGGCGAACCTCAACATTTTTATTTCTTCTCCGTGAATTTTAATACCTACTCCGAATTTTTCTTTTGTTTCCTTTACTGCTTCCTCAATATACAGATTGAATAACATCGGGGAGAGACTACAACACTGTCTCACTCCTTTCCCAACCACCGCTTCGCTTTCATGTGCCTCGATCTTTCCACTACCATCTGGTTTCCGTACAAATTATAAATAGCCTTTCGCTCCCTGTATGTCATCCCTGCTACCTTCAGAATTTGAAAGAGAGTATTCCAATCAACATTGTCAAAAGCTTTCTCTAAGTCTACAAATGCTAGAAACGTAGGTTTGCCCTTACTTAATCTAGCTTCTAAGATAAGTCGTAGGGACAGTATTGCTTCACGTGTTCCAACATTCCTATGGAATCCAAACTGATCTTCCTCGAGGTCGGCTTCTACTAGTTTTTCCATTCGTCTGTAAAGAATTCGCGTTAGTATTTTGCAGCTGTAACTTATTAAACTGATAGTTCGGTAATTTTCACATCTTTCAGCACCTGCTTTCTTTGGGATTGGAATTATTATATTCTTCTTGAAGTCTGGGGGTATTTCGCCTGTCTCATACATCTTGCTCACCAGATGGTAGAGTTTTGTCAGGACTGGCTCTCCCAAGGCCGTCAGTAGTTCTAATGGAATGTTGTCTACTCCAGGGTCCTTGTTTCGACTCAGGTCTTTCAGTGCTCTGTCAAACTCTTCATGCAGTATTGTATCTCCTATTTCATCTTCATCTTCATCTACATCCTCTTCCATTTCCATAATATTGTCCTCAAGTACATCGCCCTTGTATAGACCCTCTATATACTCCTTCCACCTTTCTGCTTTTCCTTCTTTGCTTAGAACTGGGTTGCCATCTGAGCTCTTGATGTTTATACAAGTAGTTCTCTTATCTCCAAAGGTCTCTTTAATTTTCCTGTGACTATATAACAGAAAAATTATCAAGTTTCAGATTTTTATTTCAAGTGGAAAATGTGAACACCATGAGCTTTAATCTACGATCGACACTAGTATTACGCAAAAAGAGGGTGTAACAGATGAGATTTCTGCAGTTCAGAGTGAAGCTTTATGCGCCGTTATGCGGCATCGTGTGCGTTCATTGCCTTGTCGGTGTTCGTCAGTGGGCCGCGGGCAGCACAGCTCCGCTCACCTCGCCGATTCGGAACTAACTCTCCTCCTCACTTCTCCTTACTACAATTTACCGAAGTTGGTTTTAAAAAAAAACTATCTGGCTGTGTTTTCATCTGACCAATCAGGGTCTCAGTGTTAACCTTGAGCTCCGCCAACAAAAATTCTGTCCATCCAATGAGAAACGTTATACTTTTCGTGGTGGGGCAATGTTTTTAAAGTTTGCAACATAGCAGAGACGCGAAAAAGTCTTACACAAAAACCTGCAGCTGGTGTGGTCCTTTTAGCGTTATCGTAAGATCTATACTGTTCTTCTGGAGGGCTCTGTCTTTTAACATGGGCTGGGGGTGGTCCTAATGTAACAGAGACGCGAAAAAGTCTCACGCTAAAAATTGCGGGTGGTCGTGGCCCTTTTTGTGTTATCGTAAGATCTATACTGTTTTTCTGGAGGGCTCTAGCTTTTAACATTGGCTGGGGGGGGGGGGGGTCCTTGACGTAACAGAGATGCGAAAAAGTCTCACGCTAAAACTTGTGGGTTGTGTGGCCCTAGTTGTTAGCTGGCTACGTGGGTGTCCAGTCCGTCATTTTCGTAGGGTCTTCTAGCTTAACACGGTTCTGCTCTCGGCTTCTGTTCTCGTTTCTCCCCTCGGAACTGCGTCTGCCTCACGGTGGGAAGGTATGACATGCATTTAGGCATTCTTGTGTTAGTCTGTGGTATTCCATTTGCTCACTCGTCACTCGTATTACTTTGGTTAATTTAATGTCACGATTTATTCGGAGCTATGTGGCATACTACTGGATTTGCTTAACATGTCAGGGTTTTCATGGAAGGTGTGGGATTTGCCTGACACCTTACATACCTTACAAAGTAATAAAATTCTCCTGTTCGATATATTCAAAAAATCTCATGAGGGAAGCTTACTATATGCGAATAGATTAAACAGAGAAGTTTTGTAGAACTCCCTTGAATAGTTTCTGAGAATACTATTTTTTGAAACTAAAATTTTTGAATTCCATATAAAAATTAGATAAGTATAATCAAGGATTTTATTTCCTGTAATGCATGGTACAAAATTTCATTGTGGTAATCTTCAAATTTGTGTATTTGGTCCATCTTTCAATTAGTGCATGTTTTTCATGAACGTCACTCATTAAAAAAAATGAGACCTGGATCAGTTGTTGGAACGAGAGACTCTTGAGTGTTTCAGAGGAAGCATTAGGCAACGTTGGACTGAAACAGGGAAAAGAATGCAGTAGAAAATGAATGGTTAGCTTAGAGGAAATTTATGTTAAGATCTTTGGGACCAAACTGCTACTTAATCTTACTTAAATTAACTTACCCTAGGACAAAACACATACCCATGCCCGAAGGAGGACTCGAACCTCCGACGAGTATAGCCGCACGAACCGTGACAAGGCGCCAAAGACCATTCGGCTACCCCGAGCGGCTATGTAAGAGGGAACACAGCAAAGAGTCAAATGAGTAAAATGACCTAGTAGAGGCCTAGTAGAAATCCATAGATAACCAGAAGATAAAAATTTAGTAGGCAAAAGGAGAAAATATATAAATGCACCAAATGATGCAGATGAAAGGCAATAGAGAAGTCTAAAAACTGAGATTGATAGACAGTGCAATATGACTAAAGAGGAATGTCTAGATGACAAATAAAAGGCCGTAGAAGCAATTATAATTGATGAATGGTGGGCTCCATGTGGTTCCCAAGTTGTGCAGCGACCGTAAACCATAAAATTACCAAATAAGCAGCAACCAGTTGCAAAATCCTGTTTTCTTTATTTACTTTTGCAAATCGATTTCATCTGATTAACAGGCATCATCGGTGCTACAAATATAACAATAAAAATAAAAATAATTAATAACAGTGACCAAATGAATAAATGTGCATAAAGCAAAGTAAAACCAATTACATCAATGTAGACGCACATGCAAATTTACCTTTCAACGAATTCAAGGAATAATCAAGTGGTGGAGAGAGATGCTACTGCGTGTGCAGTGATTAGGACAAGAATTCTGTGGCTACATTTGGACATCAGATGCCATGAAGTAACTACGGAATTCATGTGGTACGTGATGAGCACCGTCTATGGGCGCGGACCAAGGTCAGTGTTGTCTGGGTTGGTGAGAAGCGTTTACATGGAGTGCAGCCCACGTCAAATGTTCCAGCGTCGAAGCTAGTTTTTCTTTTATAATTCTCTTTTTCCTGCTTGAGAGTATAGCCAGTTGTGGATTGTTCATCCTCCCGCAGTGTTCTGTCTGCTATTAAGGTGTTATGTAGTGACGTTTTGCACCCTTATGTGGGAAAGTGAATCCAGAACTTCCCATGGGCGCTAATCGTGCAAAACTTTATTGAAAGCTCACCGAATACACCACAAACCTCAGTGCACAAGCACAGTTGGCGCAGCGTTAGAGTCATGTGTTCCACAACACGTGAGCTGTCTCTCCGTGGTCGATCAGTGAGACATCATTGTTTCAAGCGGACATTGTACATAAACATGGGTAAACGTAAGGACGTGACAGAGCGGCAAAAAGGGGCAGCTGTGTTTGGCTGTGCCCATTGCCACACGATGTGTGAAATTGCTGGATTTACTGGCGTTTCGCGGTGAATTGTTTAATGTGTCTACAAGCTGTGTTGCAACACACGTGCCAACGAAACACAACGTCAGAATTGTGGTCGAAAAAAATCCTCACTGAAAGGGACCTGCAACGAGTTTCACGATCTATGAATCAAAACCAGGCGATGAATGCAGATCCATCCACACCTGTTAGCGACAGAGCTTCGCGACGGGATCTGCATGCAATGAACAATTGGAGTCTATTACACCCAAGAGGCCATTGCTCACAAAGGCAAATAAAAATGAACAGAAAAATTAATCGGGTTGGGTGAATATGTGATTGCCTTTCTTAGTATTTACTCATCTTGTTACATCTCGAATGACCTTCTAAATTGTCTGATAAGGGCCCCATAGAAAATTGGTGGTACGTATTGGAACAGTGGGAAAAATGCCAACATCAGCATTCCCACAATTTGGTGGAACTGTACGATCAGATCCTCAGTCAGTAGCTTAATCTGGATGCGACGTATTTCCACACCCTTGTGGACACACGTTGTAACCGAATCCTGGAGTTTACCATGTACAGGAGCGGAATTACGAAGTTTTAAATGATGCTTGTAATGACTTGTTCGGCGAGCTTATTTGGAATTCTTGTTAAGATTTATTTCTCTTTTGCTACATGCACGATAAACCTGAGGAGTTTGGTCGTTAGCAGTAGTTCCCGTAAAATTATTATGCGGCTTTATGCATTGTGGTGGAAAATGCCAGGAACTGCGTTTACGCTTTTGGTACTTTATGTCTGAGTAGATAACTGATGATTTTGTACGTCGTGCAGCTTCTTTATACTGGTTGTCACTATTGTATTTAATTTAATTATAAGCACTAGTACAAGAAGCTTCCTTGCGCCTCAACAACCCTGCCAATAAATATTTCAATAAAAAATATTCAGCTCAGCTTCCTCAGCTAACAAAAGCCCCGATTTTCAATCACAACCACTAAAATTTCGATTCAGTACTATATGTAATTATTCCAGAGGGCATGCAGCTCTAGTGTACGGTTAAATGATGATGGCATCCTCTTGGGTAAAATATCCCGGAGGTAAAATAGTCTCCCATTCGGATTTTCAGGAGTTGATTAATCAGGAAGATGTCGTCATCAGGAGAAACAAAAACGGTGTTCTACTGATAGGAGCGTGGACTGTTAGATTTCGTAATCGAGCAGATGGGTTATAGAATGTAAAAATGAATTTAGATATATTGAGCATTGGTGAAGTTCAGTGGCAAGAGGAACAGGAAATCTCATCAGGCAAATAAAGGGTGATAAATAAATACAAATTAAAATAAGGGTAATTAAGATCTAGGTTAATAAAAAATAAGAAATAAGGATGTAGCTTCGCATACGATGAGGAGACTAAAGAAATGTATGAAGAGATAAAAGAAATTGTTCAGATAGTTAAGGGAGACGAAGGAAAAATAGTAGCTGCATATGGAATAGGGGAAATGACAGGAAGCGGAAGCCAGCTGGTAGAATTTCGCGCATAGCATATTTAATAACTGATAACACTTGGTTTAAGAATCATGGAAGAAGACTGTGTACATGGAAAAGACCTAATGACACCGGAATGTTTGAGGTTGATTACCTAACATTTAGGAAGAGATTTGGGAACCATACTTTAAGCTGTAAGTCATTTCTAGGGCCGTATTGGACTCTGACCACAATTTACTGGTTATGAACTGTATACTAAAACTGAGAAAATTGCAAAAAGGTAGGAAGTTAAGGTGATGAGAACGGGATAAGTAGAAAGAACCAGAGGTTGCTTAGCGTTTTAGAGGGAACGTTGAACAACGATTGAATAGAATAGGGGAAAGGAATGCAGTAAAGGACGAGTAGGTAGCTGTGAAAGAAGAAATAGTCGAAGCAGAAGAGGATCAATTAGGTAAAAATACAAGACCTAGGACAAATCCTTGTATAACACAAGAGATACTGAAATTAAACGATGAAAGAAGAAAATATAAAAATTCATCAAATGAAACAGGAGAAAGGTAATACAAAGATATAAAAGATAATATTGAGAGGAAGTGCAAAATGGCTGAACAAAAGTGGCTAGAGGACAACTGTAAGAATTTAGGAGCATATTTTACTGGGAAAAAGGTAGACAAATAGAAAAATAACGAAGCCTTCGGAGAAAATGGAAGCAGCTGTATCAATATCAATCCTAATCAAAGAAGGGAAAGCTGAAAGGTGGAAGGAGTATGTAGTGGGTCTGTACAAAGGAGATGAAGTAAAGTTAGCATTACAGAATTGTAAGAGGTCTTAGATTAAAATGAAATGGGAAATGTGCTAAGAAGTAGAATCTGACAGAGCGCTGAAAGACGTAAGTCAAAACAAGGCCCAGAGAGTAGATGACATTTCGTCAAAACTAAAGATAGCCTTGGGAATGCCAGCCATGGCGTTCAAGATGTATAACACAGGCGAAATATCCTCAGGTTTCAAGAAGAATGTAATAATAACAATTCCAAAGAAATCGCTTGCTGACAGATGTGAAAACTGCCAAACTATCAGTTTAAAAAGTCATTTCTGCAAAATATTAATATGAATTCTTTACAAACGAGAAGATCTGTCAGGATTTCAGAGAAATGATGAAACAAGCAAGGCAATATTAACTTTATGACTTCTCTTAGAAGACAGGTTACTGAAAGGCAAATTTACGTTATAACAATGGCAAACATAGACGAAGCTTTCCATGTTGCCGGCTGGAATACTTCTGAAATTTTGAAGATAGCAGGGGTAAGACAAAGAGTGAGAAATGTGCAGTGTACACAACTGGTACAGAAACCAGGCGACAGTTGTAAGAGTCGAAGGAAACAATGGCTGAGAAGGGAGTGACATAGGGTTGTAGCCATAGTAAGTATTTGCATGGAGTGTGGCCACGTATGGAAATGAAACGACGCGCGGGATTAGCCTAGCGGCCTAGAGCGCTGCAGTCATGGACTGTGCGGCTGGTCCCAGTGAAGGTTCAAGTCCTCCCTCGGGCATGGGTGTGTGTGTTTGTACTTAGGATAATTCAGGTTAAGTAGTGTATAAGCTTAGGGACTGATGACCTTAGCAGTTAAGTCCCACAAGATTTCACACACTTTTGAACGTTTTTTGAACGGAAATGAAACATAGCCGATAACAATTTAGACAAAAAAGGAATAGAAGCTTTTGAAATGCGATGCTAGAGAAGGATGCTGACAACTATATCGGTAGCAAGTGAGGAGGTACTGAATATAAATGGGGAGAAAACAAATGTGCGGCCCAACCTGATAAGAAGGAGACATCAGTTGGTAGGACACATTCTGCCACATCAAGGGAAATGTGTGAGATAAACATCCTGGAGGGAGACCAAGAGATTAATACAGTAAGCAAATTCTGGCGGATGTATGCTTGGACGCATAAGTTCTTAAGCTGATTGTGCAATATTTCTCGCTCTTATCGGCCCTTGCTATCTTCGGAATTGTATGGGTGATATTTTGCCAAACGTCAGATGGACCTCCCCCAAGAAGCATGGACCTTGCCGTTGGTGAGGAGGCTTGCGTGCCTCAACGATACAGATAGCCGTACCGTACGTGCAACTACAACGGAGGGGTAACTGTTGAGAGGCCAGACAAACGTGTGGTTTCTGAATAGGGGCAGCAGCCATTTCAGTAGTTGCAGGGGCCACAGCTTGGATGACTGGCAGATCTGGCTCTGTAACACTAACCAAAACGGCCTTGCTGTGCTGGTACTGCGAACGGCTGAAAGCAAGGAGAAACTACAGTCGTAATTTTTCCTGAGGACATGCAGCTTTACTGTATGGTTAAATGATGATGGCGTCCTCTTGGGTAAAATATTCCGGAGGTAAAATAGTGTCCCATTCGGATCTCCGGGAGGGGACTACTCAAGATGACGTCGGTATCAGGAGAAAGAAAACGCGTTTTACGGATGGGAGCGTGGGATGTCAGATCCCTTAATCGGACAGGTAGGTAAGAAAATTTAAAATGGGAAATGGCTCGGCTAAAGTTAAATATAGTGGGATTTAGTGACTTTCAGTCGCAGGAGGAACAAGACTTTTGGTCAGGTGAATACAGGGTTATAAATACAAAATCAAATAGAGGTAATGTATGAGTAGGTTTAATAATGAATAAAAAATAGGAGTGCGGGTAAGCTACTACAAACAGCATGGTGAACGCATTATTGTGGCCACGATAGACACGAAGCCCACGCCTACTACAGTAGTACGAGTTTATATGCCAACTAGCTCTGCAGATAACGAAGAAATATTGACGAAATATATGATGAGATAAAAGAAATTATTCAGGTAGTGAAGGGAGATGAAAATTTAATAGTCATGGGTGACTTGAATTCGACAGTTGGAAAAAGAAGAGAGGGAAACGTAGTAGGTGAATATGGATTGGGGCTAAGAAATGAAAGAGGAAGCTGTCTGGTACAATTTTGCACACAGCATGACTTTATCATAGCTAACACTTGGTTCAAGAATCATGAAAAAAGTTTGTATACATGGAAGATCCCTGGAGATACTAAAATGTTTCAGATAGATTATATAATGGTAAGACAGAGATTTAGGAACAATATTTTAAACTGTAAGACATTTCGAGGGGCAGATGTGGACTTTGACCACAATCTATTGGTTATGAACTGTAGATTAAAACTGAAGAAACTTAAAAAATGTGGGAATTTAAGGAGATGGGACCTGGATAAACTGAAAGAACCAGAGATTGTACAGAGTTTGAGGGGGAGCATAAGGGAAAAATTGACAGGAATGGGGGAAAGAAATAAAATAGAAGAAGAATGGGTAGCTGTGAGGAATGAAATAGTGAAGGCAGCAATGGATCAAATAGGTAAAAAGACGAGGGCTAATAGAAATCCTTGGGTAACAGAAGAGATACTGAATTTAATTGATGAAAGGAGAAAATACAAAAATGCAGCAAGTGAAGCAGAAAAAAAGTAATACAATCGTCTCAAAGTTGAGATCGACAGGAAGTGCAGAATGGTTAAACAGGGATGGCTACAGCACAAATGTAAGGATGTAGAGGCTTATCTCATGAGGGTAAGATAGATACTGCCTACAGGAAAATTAAAGAGACCTTTGGAGAAAAGAGAACCACTTGCATGAATATCAAGAGCTCAGATGGTAACCCAGTTTTAAGCAAAGAAGGGAAAGCAGAAAGGTTGAAGACGTATATAGAGGGTCTATACAGGGGCAATGTTGTTGAGGACAAAATTATCGAAATGGAAGAGGAGATAGATGAAGATGAAATGGGAGATATGATACTGCTTGATGAGTTTGACAGAGCTCTGAAAGACCTAAGTCGAAACAAGGCCCCGGGAGTAGACAACATTCCATTAGAACTACTGACGGTCTTGGGAGAGCCAGTATTGACAAAACTCTACCATCTTGCCATCTGGTGAGCAAGATGTCTGAGACTGGCGAAATTCCCTCAGATTTCAAGAAGAATATAATAATTCCAATACCAAAGAAAGCAGGTGTTGACAGATGTGAAAATTACCGAGCTATCAATTTAATAAGTCACAGCTGCAAAATACTAACGCGAATTCTTTACAGACGAATGGAAAAACTGGTAGAAGCCGACTTCGGGGAAGATCAGTTTGGATTCCGTAGAAATGTTGGGACACGTGAGGCAATACTGACCCTACGACCTATCTTAGAAGAAAGATTAAGGAAAGACAAACCTACGTTTCTAGGATTTGTAGACGTGGAGAAAGCTATTGACAATTTTGAGTGGAATACTCTCTTTCAAGTTCTGAAGGTGGCAGGGGAAAAACACAGGGAGCGAAAAGCTATTAACTATTTGTACAGAAACCAGATGGCAATTATAAGAGGGACATGAAAGGGAAGCAGTTGTTGGGAAGGGAGTGAGACAGCGTTGTAGCCTCTCCCCGATTCTATTCAATCTGTATATTGAGTAAGGAGTAAAGGATACGAAAGAAAGGTTTGGAGTAGGTATTAAAATCCATGGAGAAGAAATAAAAAATCTTAGGTTCGCTGATGATATTGTAATTCTGTCAGACAGCAAAGGACTGGGAAGAGCAGCTGAACGGAATGGACAGTGTCTTGAAAGGAAGGTATAAGATGAACATCAAAAAAAGCAAAACGAGGATAATGGAATGTAGTGAAATTAAGTCGGGTGATGCTGCGGGAATTAGATTAGGAAAGGAGACACTTAAAGTAGTAAAGGAGTTTTGCTATTTGGGGAGAAAATAACTGATGATCGTCGAAGTAGAGAAGATATAATATGTAGACTGGCAATGGCCAGGAAAGCGCTTCTGAAGAAGAGAAATTTGTTAACATTGATTACTGATTTGTGTCAAGAAGTCGTTTGTGAAAGTATGTTTATGGAGTGTAGCCATATATGGAAGTGAAACATGGACGATAAATTGTTTGGACAAGAAGAGAGCAGAAGCTTTCGAAATGTGGTGCTACAGAACAATGCTGAAGATTAGATGGGTAGATCACATAACTAATGGGGAGGTATTGAAGAGAATTGGGGAGAAGAGGAGTTTCTGGCACAACTTGACTAGAAGAAGGGATCGGTTGGTTGGACATGTTCTGAGGCATCAAGGGATGACCAATTTAGTAGCACAACAACAACTGATGTACCCAGCCAGTCTCATATATATCACATAGCAACTGAATAGTCGTCTGGTTCTACTTCCTCGAATGATTTTCGGATTTCCATTGGAATGTTACGCAACCCTTCCGCCTTTTTTGATCTCAAGTCATCCAGAGCTCTGTGAAGTTCTGACTATTGTACTGAGTTCCCTATATCTTCCTTATCGAGTTCAGTTCGTTCTTCTATCTCATCGCCACCAAGTCTTCCCCCTCATAGAGGTCCTCAGTATTTTGTTTTCACATATCAGATCTCTCTTCTGTGTTTGACAGAGGAATTCCCGTTCCACTATCAATATTACCACCTTTACTTTCAGTTTTTTAGTATTATTCCAAAATATCCATGTAGCTTTTCTGAAATTATTAGAATGGTTCTGATTATGTTGATACGTCTTCCAGAACCGCACTATTCTTAGCAGGTAGACAAGCAATTCACAGAGGATATAAAACACGACTGTGCTTCCTTCGAAGCAATTATCTCACCCCTAATATTTATTTCTGGAGAATGACAGTCTTGCTTAAGAAACGGTGTTTTGTTTATTTTCAGTAGATTAGAAACATATTTAGCACGGAAAGATACTTTGTGTTTTAGACGGGGAATTAAGCTTCCTACCTGTCTTTCCCGCTTTGACCACTGGGAAATTATCAGTATCTTCTAGCATCGTTGTTTCATTGTGCAGGAATCTTCCTTTTACAACGTCACTCTGTCTTTTTTCAATGGGAAGCCTTTATCAACCTATATTCCGGTATGTCGGAGGGAAGTGGAACTGCTGTTTCCTGTGCAACCACGTATACGACGCACTAAACAACGAGGGTGTATTTCACAGAAGTTCACGCAGGATGTTGTTATTTATAGATATCAGAGTGGGAGTCTAACGGATCCTCGTTCTGCTGTTAACTCTGTTAACGTCAAACCCCGGGAATCCTGGTCTACTATCGCTTCTGACAAAAATAACGCTCTTTGGAAGGAAGATGTTCGGAACACGTGTATTACGCATTCGTACACAATAGACGTCACCCTAATGCAGCGGAAATTCATGTTTGTGGGAAACACGTCATATAACGGCGAAGTAAAAGAGTCTCTTCCATTAGAAGCGAGCAAATAGATGCATATCTTTGAAAAATCTTCACAAGGGTATCACCTCATAATATTGTGAAATTGAGTTCGTTTTTTTTTATTTTTAGAGGTGGGGGAGAGTGTGGGAGGGTTATGACTGTTCAACTCAAAATACTAACACATAACTTCCTTCGTTATATGTCAAATTTGTTTCCCTCAAGTGCCACGGAAGCTATTCCACGACATGAACATGGATCTTATGACACTGATACAATATTATCATAAAAACCTGGGCTGATGTTTGTGATAACTAAGCCTACAAGCAAATGAGTTGATTTGTATGTTACAGATTAGGTACACATCAGTAAACCATAGAATTGTATATAATTTCTTTCTCTATGAATTCAACTTGCCTGAAGACGCTACGTGTCTCAAGAAAGCCTTTTAACTTATTACTATGGAATCGAATGGTCCTTGACATACACCCGGGAATTCATCGCTGCACATTGATGGAGCATCATCACAATTATGACGACGACCACATCACGGAATGATTCATTCTTTGACATAGCAGACAAATACGCAGTCCAAGGAAAAAATGGTACCCAATGGTTCCTAGTTCATCCATGCTATGTGACACAAAGTGTTGCGTGCTGAAATATGGCTTTTGCAATTATACGAAGCATACGCAGTAATTAGCGCGACAAAATCTTTTTGATTGAGAGATTTTAGTGTATAATGTCCTTAGAGTGAAGAAATCGAGATCGGACGTCGTGTCCAATGGTGTTCAACAATCACACCTGACATATCGGCTTAAAATTGCAGGCGGCTACACTGGGGTCATCACGATGGCTTTAACAAGTACGTATGTCACTGTGATTCGGGATGAAGTGATACTCGTCACAAAACGCTATATTTTGCTGCTACAAAACCCCAGGGACCGTGTTCGCGACCTTATTGAATGTAATCCGTAGCTTTCGTAAAGCTTGGGATTGGTCCAACTCTGAACTCTGAACCGTTGACGGGGACTGTTCCAAGTTTGTTGCCTGTGTTCGAACTCCAAGTCATCTGTGTGGACTATCTATATCGTGTAATTATGGCAATGACCATTGCCGTGGTGAATTGGAATTTTCCAGTAATAAGGACTGTGGCCTGGAAGTGGCTGGGTGTTGCGACAAAATAACTATAATGTAGCAGTAAAACCTTTTATTCAAACACAGTCACTGAAATATGAAGTAAATTATTCTACAATTTTTTAAAAGAGCATAATAATTACATGAAAACCTTACTCGTTGTATTTCATCAATCATAATATTGCAAACAATAGTGCCAAAAACTTTCAGTGAGAGACTTAGCATTATAGGTAGTTCGCTAAATTTTCACAAATCATTACTGAAATTTGGCTCAACTGTACTAGAAACCATCAATCGGGGAATAACTCAAAACATTAACACTAGTCCCCTAAGAGGCATAATATAATATCGCTCTTAAAACGTTAATTACATAGAATAATACAATGTGGTGACGGTTGTGCGTTTGCAACCGACTGTCAGTAAGTAGTGAGAAATAGGGCGCACAGTTTCAAAATACAACTAGACGACATCACCGCGGGACGCCACGAAACCTACACTGCTTCAAATGGTTCAAATGGCTCTGGGCACTATGCGACTTAACTTCTGAGGTCATCAGTCGCCTAGAACTTAGAACTAATTAAACCTAACTAACCTAAGGACATCACACACATCCATGCCCGAGGCAGGATTCGAACCTGAGACCGTAGCGGTCGCTCGGCTCCAGACTGTAGCGCCCAGAACCGCACGGCCACTCCGGCCGGCCCTACACTGCTGAAAAAGAAAATTAGTAGATCCTTGTAGACATTTCGAATTCACTACAGGTTTGTGGTTGCAACAGTGCATGTGGAGTACATGAAAGGATTACGTGTACAGACAACAGCACAAGCGACTCTTACATGCCAGTTATCGACCCTCGCTGAAACACTCGTGTTATTATGTGGTGTAGCCCCCACAAGCTTGAATGCAGGCGCTCACTCTGGCATCCAGTCGAACGTACACAGGGAAAGTACTGTCCTGGGATACGCTACGCTATGCATGATCGACCTGTTTACGCAGTTCTTAATGAGTTGTTATCTGACGACTAGCACGAGTCGCTTATAAACCCATCATATCCAGCGCTTGTTCAACTGGAGGCAAATCCGGGGAGCGTACTGGCCAAAGAAGTAGCTGCCTGTCTTGCAGAGCACGTAGAGTTTTACAAGCAGCGTTTGGACGAGCGTTATCCCGTTGGAACAACACATCACCTTGCTATTGAAAGAACAGCAAAAAGGACAGTTCTGCACGTACCGAGCGGTGGTTAGCGTCCCCTAGAGGAACGCCGCAGCTGAACCAGAGTTGTAGCTTATCGCACCGCAGAAAATAAGACCAAGCGTTGCCCCAGTGTGTTTTGGACGAACACACTGTAAGAGACAGCGCTCACCAGGTCTACGCGCAAATAACCGTCTCTTGCTTTTCAGGCAGAATCTGCTTTCATAGCGACGCGAGTGGAGCCGTGCAAGTCGATGCTGTGGCGTGAGTGGAAGACAGGCTAGAGGTGTGTTTGCTCGTTGTCGCAATGAAAATTGACCGGTTCGCAAAAGTTCGTGCTGAAACGTCTGGTCTCGCAAGCCTTGTAGGCTTGTGGTAGCTGTACGATCTGTCATTGCTGTCCTTACAATGCGACAACCCTGGCGGGAGTCTGTGCTGCGTTGACGTCCAGAACCTCATCTATAGGTGTGAGAATGTTCACGTGACCACTGAGATCACCATCGTTACACAACAGACGCTGCACGTCCGAAACGCTCTTTTCAGAGTCGCTCAGTTGGTAGTAGGAAGCACGAGTGGGTCTCCTTGTGGCATGGTTAACTGCTTGCTTCATACGTTTGCCCCACACTGAGCCTTCTGCCTGTGAGCATTCCCTATTAAAGGGTAGATACAGATGGCGCTGTGATAGCTATGCCACTAGTCTATCTGTTGGCGGACGAAACTGAAACCATTATCAGTGCATCTATTGCCCCCAAGGTGACGTATGCCGTCATCGGATTAAATATGCGTCGTCTTTAGTGATGTACAATTTTTTTTCCGCCAGTGTATAACTAGTATCAAGAACTGTGAACTGAACAGAGCAAAGCCTGACAGCTTCCGTAAGCAGTGCTGTGTATAGTGCCCACAGCATTAGTCGTGGCCACGCCCGACAGCTCCAGGCACACACTTCCCGGGATCCAGATGAAAAATGTCCGGGCCACTCATCATCTGTTTGGCGCCACTGTCTCGGTGTCGACGGCCCTAAGTTGTCACTCCTCTCAGATGACACCAGGTTTACAGTCTAGACGGGCCATTGCTACCCGACTGCAGGGCAGACTTCACGAGACCAAACAACACTACCGGCTCGTCCTCTTGTTCTCGACGCCGTTATCCATATGCTGTGCGCCAGCAGCCACCAACGGCCCCTGTTACAATCTTCGGCTGTTACACTGCCAGCAGCTGCTCTTTCTCTTCACAAGTGCTGGCTTCAAGCTCACATTCGTGCGCTGCCCATCACAGAACTCCTCAACGCCGTGGCACTGGCCCACTTGTCCGGTGCGCTTTACTCGGCTACTTCGATGATACGATGCCATGGCATGAAGGCCTCATCAGCCTAGCAGTCAATTGTCGCGCTGGGTGGGACTCTAACTGTGATTCTTAATCACGGCAGAGTCGCAATCCACGGTCCTGACTCCACTCGCTTCAGTCGTTTGAGCCTATGTATAGCAGTATGTAAGCAAGTACCTTTAGGCTAAGTCATTGACTTACTGGCACATTATAACGCAGATGAAACAAAGTAGCGATTGTTTTCTCGCTTCTGCTTCATTTTATGACTCGTCTTCTACAGACGCAATTTTGACCTTTTGGATTACAGAAGAGAAGGTGTTATTGGATCTACCGAACACTTGTGGTTTGAAATTTAGTCTATTTGTTAAGGTGTTACCCGCGAACTTACCTGGCAATCACCATAATACTGAACTATCTACAATTGAGTCATCTGACCTGGTATTACTGGTAGAAGCGCATCTACAATGTTTCATTGAATTTCTCTTGCCGTTCCTATGTTTGATACAGCAGTTAAACGCAAAGGGGCTGGATGGTGCAATACGCAGAGCATTACGCAGTAAACGAAAGACATGACACATGACTTCGCGTAACATGACAATTAGTTCACAATAATCTGCATCTTGTAGAATATTATTATAATTTCACACCATTCACAATGAGATTTTCATCTATCAATCCACAAACATTTTAACTATAAATATATTAAGGGGAATTAGTAAAACGTGGTCGCCTGTCACAAAGGACATAATCTATAAAAATGTAAAGCCATAACAGTAAGACTTAGGTAAAAGTAGAGAGTTTTCAGTATGAGCACTTACTCTGGCCGGTGTGCACGATTTGAAGGTTTCTTCTTCCTTATGTTGACCTGCGGGAAAATAAATTACGTCACTTAAAGAAGAAGGAATACAAAGAATATATTGATATGATAAGCAAGAATTTTAAATCACAGTTGCAGTTCATGATCCTCTATGAAAATAATGTAAAAAAAAGAAATTATCATTAAATTCTATTGGACGGGATACTCATTGCATGATGGACACAAGAACACAAATGAGACCATGAAAAGATTAAAACATGCAAATGACCAGGTAACTAATTTTAACGACTCTAAGTCTTTCTTGACACCTTACATAAAATCTTCAACGAAGGTGTAAAAGAACACTTCACAAAATTATTAAAAGCGTCGTCAGAGTAGATAAAAACATCTTCAGTGATAATCTTACACATTCATTAACGTGATAACGTGATGACAATTATTAAGTTGGAGTAATTTATTAATGAAATAGAAAATGTGTCAGTTTATTGAAGAGCACACTTTCGGCCATTTCTGAATATACACACATTAAAAAAAGTTTTGCATCACTCCAGTTCCCAGAACTCATAAAGAGAGGCGTTGACTGTGGATATTGTATCACAGTCACAGTCCCTTGGACTGTTCAGAGATGTCATTAAACCCACCCATGCATGCATGGGCAGCGCCTATTAGACGAAGGAAGTCCGACAGGCGATCAGTCCCAGTCAATCCACAAGGAAGGAGGCACAAGGCTCGTGTTGCCTGTTGTTCAACAATGCTTAGACGGTCAATACCGCGGTTCGATCGCGTCCGCGTTGTTACTTCGCGCCAGGAAGTGCTATCAACAAGGGAACTGTCCAGGCGTCTCGGAATGAACCAAAGCAATGTTATTCGGACATGGAGGAGATACAGAGAGACAGGAACTGTCGATGATATGCCTCGCTCAGGCCGCCCAAGGGCTACTACTGCAGTGGATGACCGCTACGTACGGATTAGGGCTTGGAGGAACGCTAACAGCAAAGCCACAATGTTGAATAATGCTTTTCGTGCAGCCACAAGACGTCGTGCTAAGTCTCGAACTGTGTGCCATAGGTTACATAATGCGCAACTTCACTCCCGACGTGCGAGGCGAGGGAAATCTTTGTAACCGTGACACCATGCAGTGCGGTATAGATGGGCCCAACAACAAGCCGAATGGACGGCTCAGGATTGGCATCACGTTATCTTCAGCGATGAGTGTCGCCTATGCCTTCTGCCAGACCATCGTCGGAGAGGTGTTTGTAGGCAAGCCGGTCAGGCTAAACGCCTTAGACACACTGTCCAGCTAGTGCAGCAAGATGGAGGTTCCCTGTTGTATTGGGGTGGCAGTATGTGGGGCCGACGTCCAGCGGTGGTGCTCATGGAAGGCGCTGTAACGGCTGTTCGATACATGAACACCATCCTCCGACCGGTAGTGCATCATTATCGGCAGCATATTGGCGAGGCATCCGTCTTCATGGATGACAATACGCACCCATATCGTGTACATCATGTGAATGACTTCCTACAGGATAACGAAATCATTTGACTAGAGTGGGCAACATGTTCTCCAGACATGAACCCCATCACACATGCCCGGAATAGATTGAAAAGAGCTGTTTATGGACGACGTGACCCATCAACCACTCTGAGGTATCTACGTCGAACCGCCGTTAAGGAGTGGGACAATCTGGGCCAGAAGTACCTTGATGAACTCGTGATAGTATGTCACGTCGAATACACGCAAGTGTCAATGCAAGAGGATGTGCTACTGGGTATTAGAGGTACCGATGTGTACAGAAGTATGGACCTCTGAAGTTCTCACTGTGTGGTGGTACAACACGCAATGTGTGGTTTTCATGAGCAATAAAAGGGGCGGAAATGATGTTTGTCTTGATCCTGTTCAGGTTCCGGATCTCTTAGAACCGAGCTAGTGCAAAACGTTTTTTGATGTGTGTATTTCGTGAACGTTTATAAAACTGACGAACTGAAGGGACGGGTTCCTGAGTGGAAATGTAGGACAAAAGACTCTACGAACATGTGTCCGGAAATGGGCGGTGTACAGGCAACGACAACAAACCATCCTCAAACGGACTACAGAGGTGTATCGCGCCCACGTCACAACATATATTTAGAAGGGCCTCCATGGGATGCAATATGCACGGTTGTCGTGTAGGATACAGAAAATCGTACTTTGGCTTACACCATGTTGGCGGGCCAACTAGATTTCGTCCGTGTCTGGTGTACCCACATTACGCCGTCTGCCTGGACATTCGTCGGTCTGAAAGAATCCATGATCAACACAAATGCCCGAAAAGGTGTGAGGGTACTTGCTTTAGCATAGTCGTGGCACGCCTCGACCGTTTCCATCTCGGCTTGTTCCCGACGTGGATACTGACCATTCTGCTGCTTTACAGTACTCTGCATCAATCACACAGCCTGCAGCACACAAGGAGAACACGGCACGTTGTCAGAGAACTTTCATACGTCAGAGCGTGTACCGTAGCAACGACACATTTCCGGACACGTGTTCATAGGATCTTTTTTCCTCATTTCCTCAGGAATCCCTCCCTGCAGTTTCTCTGTTTTATTTTCGTATACCAGCGAGAACTGCCATGACAAACATTCCGAGGTACGGATCAAAACAAAACAAAAGTCTAGCAAACACAGGTTCTAAATTTAATATCTTAAGATCTCTGAGCACTTGTTCACTAGAAAAGATGTGTTTCACAGTAGCGAAGATGAAGAAATGTTCATAGCTCTTTAGGTACACATCTTAGGGCCCATGTATACTACAATTTTTTCTTGTTTTGGTGCATACTACCACACATGAAAGTTCGCTGGTAAAGTTCTGATTCACCCTCGTAACTGCCACGTATGTAACAATGTTTCATTTTTGTAACGCTATTTTGTGGTTATTTTCTTGAGAGTGTTGGATATGTGTACCCGGGGTGGGGGTGGGGGGGTGCAGCTACGTATTTTATTCTCACTGGGAAAGTGCGCTTCCGTTGTAGTCTTAACTTCCTGTTAGTCGACAAGCGGTGGTCTGTGAGTCTCTTTAGGAGGGGGCGAGCACCCTCAGAGAGTGTTGCTGTTTAGCAGGAGGTGGGTTGTTGCCAGCTGCGTACTTTCGTTGGCAGAGCCGATCACTGTCCTCACTGAGGTAAGAGAATACCATGCCACCACTGCCAGAGTACAACAGCGTATCACTTTTTACCTTGTCTATACAAGTATTAAAGGACGGGACTTGTAATGCCACCCGATCAATGTGGGAAAGTCGGTTGCTTTCACTCTAGATTTTTGGTATATCTAATCCCCTGCCACTGTGCTCGGTATAAAAATGCTACCCAATATAGGAGACACTGTTCGAGACCAGGACCAATCTCCCACTTGTAATGAGCGTTTTGTACATGAAGAATGAGACGTTCATTCTGCGTTTTACCGTTTTTTTCGTAAAATAAGCAATATTCTGTTACCTTACAATCGCAATAGCACCGTTTTTTACCGTCCATTGTGAGCTTCTTTTTTTAGAAAGTAAGGAGTTGAGGGTGTTGAACTGAGATCTGGGGTGATTCATTTTCTGCCCCGTCTGGTGCTGACTGGCGCCCGATAGCTGATTTTGGGAAAATGTAAGTGTCGCAGTTGCAGTAGCTTGATGCATGTTCTGAGCAGCAACCTACTTACTTTGCCACGCAACTTAGGTTGCTCAATTGGTTGTAATTTGTGGACACCTTTTGGCTCGTTAATCTTGAATTCACAAACTGCTGAGATCATCTTGATTTTTATAACCTTTCACACGATTTGGTGTCTCCTCTCAGTGTCAGCATCATTTTGTACTTTTATATTAATTTTTAGAGCACAATTCTCTGTTAATTTTGTGTTAATTATGTCAGTCATTAAGAGCAAATAAGTATCTGTTACTCTTAGTTTTGCCTTAGATTTCAAGTGCCTGCTGTCCTGCAACGTTTCCCTAGTTAGGTGACTCAAAAGTAAGAAATAAATGAATTTTTCATTCTGCAGTAGAGTGTACATCGATATGAAACTTCCTGGCTGATCAAAATTGTGTGCCAGACGGTCAGTGGGACAGAGCTGACAAAGCGCGACCCACCACCCGTCCACGTCAGATTTACTTTGTCCAGCACCCCATCTCCTACGTTCCGAACATCACAGAAGTTCTCCTGCGAAGGTTGTAGCACCAGCACTCCCAGAAGACAAGATACTGCGGAGACATGGCTTAACCGCAGCCTGGGGGATGTTTCCAGAATGATTTTTTCACACTACAGCGGAGTATACGCAGACGTGAAATATTCTGGAAGATTAAAAGTGTGTGTAAAGCCTGGACTCGAGCTCAGGATCTTTTCTTTTGGTGTCAAGTTCTGACACAAGTTCTGAGCTGCACAAGCACGACACAGGACCCGTCCTCGCAGCCTAGCTTCCGGCAGTGCCTCACTTTTACCTTCCAAACTAAGCCATATTTTCGCAACATCCTTTCTTCCAGGAGTGCTGGGCCAACAACTTTCGCAAAAAAAATTCTGCGAAGTGTCTATGTTAGCAGACGAGGTACTCGCGAAAGAAGAGCTGAGAAGGTGGGTCGTGAGTGCTACGTGGATAGCGCAACTTGTAGAGCACTTGCCACAGAAAGGAAACTTCCAGATCCTGGGCTCGTTCTGACTTTGACGGTGTTTCTGCGTTGTGCTCTGTGGCCAAACTCAACTATCAGTTAATTCTGAATACATAGAAGTAAACGAGGGTAGCACACGCTTGTATTACGTTATAACAGATTTGTTTATGGTCCTGAGAGACTTGCTTCGGTTTCTCCTTGGACTATAACCTGTCTTTGTGTTCTTTCACTGTATGACGGGAAAAGAATTGGAGGAAACAACAATACAAAATGATATCCAGTTGTATGCAATGTAATTATGTTCCACAGACCCTAATGGAACAAAAATACTACATCAAGATTATAATCGAGATATTTCAACTTAATACCGTCGCATACTTACGATTGCCTACAACTGAGTGGACAGGAGAGGAGGAGGAAGGCAATGAAGAAAAAGAAAATGAAACTAGGGATGAGAACGATGAGTAACAAAGGAATTAGGAGCAGGAAAAGCGTTCACTCTTTCATGTATTCACAGAAAATCGTTGTATATCCAGCACATTTTCGTACAAAAGTAGGTTTCGGAAAACGAATGCAGAGAAGATAATCACTTAATTATATGCGGGTTGAAAGTATTTCATGTTTCTTTTCAGAATAACAGTTAACAAAAAAGGACACATATCAAAATGTTATGTACACAATTGTAGATGTTAAGTTAAAGGTGAAGAAACGTGCTCTCTCTTCAGACAGCCAGAGAGCCTTTGAAGCAGTGTTGACACGGCTCTTAGCTACACGTAATCTACAAGTGAATCATACAATAGAAATGAACGGTCAATTTACTGACACATAACTAATCATTCATCCAGAAGCAAAATAGATTCAGTGGCTACAATGAGATAATATTATTACTAATCTACTCCGACTGTACATACTTGAATGAGTACATCTGAAAGGACTGAAGTTAGGTACATAGCAGACGAATGTGTTTCATGTTTTTATGCACATTTTGTGTAACTTGCAACGCCTTTCGGGTCGTCCATACATGAAAGCTGTTCTGCGTACATACGAAGGCAGGCGGTTTGTGGTTTACCTGACTACTGTCGATGTCAGAGACGATACGCAGGTTCTAATAGTAAACGTTGAGATAAAATGACAACAGCCTTCATAATGGAACCTCTTGGGAAATTTGTGTAAACGTATTAGAGAAACCGCAGAAGGCCTAATTTGGAATGACTAAACACGAACTCCAATCATGTCCCTCCTCAAGAACAGTGTCTCGTTCACTTCGCCACTTGGCCCAATATTGACATCTTTCACTCATTATGCATTCGCGCTCTTGGCTTTTCTTCACTATGAGTGAGTTACATGCAGAATTTTTAACTTAGGCATTGGATCATAGTACATAGAAGCCACAAATGGTTCTGACACTGGCAATTTCTTCCCCGGTACATATGTTTTATTTCTTACAAGTATCATTGTTGTTCACTTATCTGCTTGCTGGCCTGCTGATGAAGCAGTTCTGCTTCCCGTACTACTAAGTACACCATATAGCCAGCACATACACATTTCCATTTGGTTTCTTTTTCGTATCGTGTTGAGAACTATGGAATATATTTATGTGATATTGATATTCAAATGTTTTATATGTGTTATGTTTGCCTGTGATTTGTTGCTGTAATGTATTTGACCATTTGTCAGTTCCTTTCTCTCCCCTGTATGTTGTTGGCTATGATAATTATCTTGCTCTGCGATGGGACCTGTACTGTGATTATTTATTTTAACAATTCCCATGTCTATCGCCGTATCTGTGAGATGATGACTAAATTACTTAAATTGTTTATGTGTTATGATAAGTGTCATATTTACAACATTTAATATATTTTTGTATCCTATTCTGTAATAACTGTCAGTCATTCCAACATATATTTGGAAATTAGGTTGATATATCTCTGTTCCTTGTAATATATTTTTAATTTGCTTGAATAGTATTTGTTGTTTTACATTTCTGTGGAAGGCCTTTGTCTTCAAAATTTATGCCACTGTATGTGTTAATTTATATGTTCCTTACTATGCAAAATGTTCTCTGCTTGTCAGTTGCACAGTCAATACAGGGCTATTCAAAAAGAACGAAAAGGTTTCAAACATCTACTTCTTCCAAACTACAAAACTTAGAAACCAAATTTCAACGTTCCTGGAAAGAGAAAAGTTCAGTTTTTTATGTATTCAATGTGAGCATCATGTATTACAAGACAAATATGAAAATAGTGGCCCATTTAATGCCACACACGAAGCAGCTGGTGTCTCGTTACTGAATCCCAGCTTCACTTATACGATGTCGCAGACTGTCAAGAGTATCAGGCATAGCGAGGATAAAAACGCCGCCTTTTGTGTAACCCCGCAGATAAATGTTACAATGTGTGAGGTCTCGAGACCTGGGAGGTCACAGCCGATGTAGTTTATCTTCTGCTCCTCCTCTTCCTATCCAACGTCCCGGAGTGGTGTCATTCAGGTAATGTCGGACATGCTTAGAGAATTTATTACGTCGCATTTGTTGTGGCAGAAGATCTCTTATACTATACTTGACCGTAAGGTGGATTTTTAACCACACATGTACACTGTAAGTTTCACATAAATATCAGCAGTACTCTAAGTAACTTCTTGACCTCACAGTGTTCCAGTATTTACTTTTGATTCACTCAGGGATAAGCTGAAATGGTAAACTCGTACAAAGAATTGATTGCTGGGTAAAAATTGCCTATTTTCTGAGAGTTTTAGTTCTAAATAAGTGATTTAATCAAATCAATCGTCTTCTTTGTTCCCAACGATGTATTAACACCAATGAGACCCATAAGTTTCTGAAAAAATTGTGATTCTGAAGTGAAAGAAAAATCCTTTTCCTCACTGAGTAGACTTAAGAGTTCTATATTTCATGCACTGGCACCTGTTGGGTCACCAGTGTGCTTCTGCTGTAGCGAGGAAACTCTTTGGCTGTGATAGTTCGTTGTCTCTGCCCAGAGAGGACAAAAAAAGACTGTCGTACTGCAGTGTTGTTCTTTGTGTCATAAGAGTTTATGGACCACGCTGACGTGAAAGGACATCATTGCGAGTTACTTGATGTTTTTGTTTAAGTTAATATTTACTAATATTACTAATGCAATAAGAAAATAACCAGATCAAATACGATGACTATACCCTGTCGGTGCTCAGAAGTACCACTAGCGTTTTCCATATAAATTGAAATTTATTTGTGTATTGAAATGCATTGCTCTGGCCCGCATCTCGTGGTCGTGTGGTAGCGTTCTCGCTTCCAGCGCCCGGCTTCGATTCCCGGCGGGGTCAGGGATTTTCTCTGCCTCGTGATGGCTGGGTGTTGTGTGTTGTCCTTAGGTTAGTTAGGCTTAAGTAGTTCTAACTTCTAGGGGACTGATGACCATAGATGTTAAGTCCGATAGTGCTCAGAGCCATTTGAACCATTTTTTGCATTGCTCTGCTTTTAGTTTCTTGGGTAATATTATTCCCAAATATTAAATCTTTTGCTATAGTTTTTCATAGTTTGTGCAGGAAAGTGTTAATAAACGAAATTTTGATTGAAGAGGTGCTGATTACTAAGTACTTTTAAAAAAGACACTGTTTTACAATTCAAATGTAACGTTAGTAGTTCTATAATACATTAAAACGAACGACACAACATGATAAGAAGAAAAAATTAGGATTTTGGGGGAGCATATTTATGGCATGTTATCATGGACTGAACGAGGAATGAAGCAGTAATGATATCCACGCATCGTTTTAAATTGCTGTGGATTGTGAGTATTACTCTGCATTTACTTATTCACTGAAACAGCACCCTACAGAATGTTATTTCATTCTGGTAGTATAAGCAACTTGACACATAGTGAGAAATCTTTTGTGCCCAATAAAATTTCCTATCTACTATCTGTATTATCCGTTCGGTATTATTTGTTACATAGCGACATTAATTTATATATTTTTCTGATGTCAGTTTGCACTTGATATAGATTGCGTTGCTTCATATAGGACTGCAAAAAAATTATGTTGCAAGCAGTAATTTCGGAACCAGATTTTTAAATTTTATTTCTAAATATGGAAGACACCAGGAAGATGGATCCAAATTTTAGAAATTTTGCGGCTGAATGGATAGCAATCGTTCTTATGAATTATACCTTAGCTAGGCAATACCTGGGGAAGTCGGCGTCTGAGATATTCTTCGGCAAACAGAGATTTGGGGCCGCTCATTGTGTGGGACCTACGACAGTTCTTGTATCTAGGACGTTATGTAGTGAGATTATCCTTTTAATAGTCAATATTAACTTTGGTAAGTCAACTGAATTTCTGTGTCGAAGGATCTGTTTCGAGTGGATAAATACGTAAGAAGTCTTCTGTCCTCACAGCGACAGTATATAAACGCCGTTCAAGAGGAGAGGGGTGGTGAAGACTGTAGCCTGTGGCTCGCACTATTCTTTATGTAGCTACAGAGACATTTATCACGACTGCTGGAAAAAATACTTCAGATAACAATGATCATGAGAATGCTTCTTTCGACTGTCATAATTTTCTGAAATTTTGTTCAGAAAATGCAACTATTATTTTTTTTTGAACTCATTATACATGGTATTCTCTTATGTCTACACGTTTGACAGTTGCATTTCTAGTTTCTACCTGAAGTTTGGTTCCACAAGGTCTGTTTAATACGCATCTGTCGTTTCCCCAAACCATGGAGTCTGAAAGTTGTTCATATCCAAAGTTGTTCTGTTTGAGAATAGTCGACCCTCGGGACGTACCAAAGCTGATGAGCCGAAATGATATTCTAACAGTTCATTCTTTATATTCCTCGGTTTTGAAAATGTCATGGTGCTTTTGTTGGAATGCGCACTATCGTGATGAAAATTTACAAATTTCGCTTTGTAATACAATCCTTCTCCCACGTACGTTTTCATCCTGTAGGTTCACAATCCTTGCAAGACCACAATACAGGGAATAAATTTTGATTATCAGATTATGATATAAACTGACTGCTTTGATTCTATTACATTTGTGGTGTGAAGTTTCCGACCCACGTCTCACAATGACAAATCAGTACGCAAATAAACATTATTCATCATACTGTATCAACAATGCTGGAAAATTGTCTCCCGATTTTCTGCTTGATCCACATTCTGCAAATGTGGTATAGACATAGCGTTAAGCGATTCGACAACTAACTCGCCATTTGAAATGTACCGCAATATTACTCCATTTGTGCGTTTGGCATCATGTATTTCCTACACATCTTACCTGCTGGAAAGTAAAGAGCAAATTCATTTGTGTCTTTCTACGACATTTGAAGGATTTTTGTTTTTTAACAGTCCAAAAGGAATATTACTATAATTCCAGTTTATATAGATGGCGTTTCATAAGATTTGTGTCAGATGTCTACGTGTGGTAGTCATGTCATGGAAAACAACTTTTGTTACAGACTAAATGTTCGAAGACGCTTCCCAGTCACGGTGGTCCTTGGTAGTCGATATTTCACCAACTAGTAGGGTGTGCAATCTGTCTCGCACAGTAAACTGATAAAGTGAATTTCAACTAGAAAGCCTTAAGAATGAGTATCTCTAGGCAGAAAAACATATTTTAGAACAGAAAAATATATTTACAAACCAATCGAGAAATTTAATTTTGTTGGGACAACTCCATTTCATAAAAAGCAGGTGGCGAGATTATAGGCAACACACCAGACACACGCCGAATGCCTATTCCCTGCCGCCTGTCAGGGCCATAACCAACACAAAAAGACGCCTTGCATCACTGGGAAATCTCAGCGAATAAATTTGCTGCCAGTGATGTGTTTGATGTGTTCGATTACTTCGAAACGTTTGATGTAAGGGCTCTGAAATACCTATGTACACCAAAAAGGACACACCTCGAAGGAGATATGCAAAAAGATCACTTATCGTCGAAAAATGCAAAACTGTAAACTTCGGGGGCCGATGGATGAATGTGTGACTCTGCAGCACAGTTTCACCATGCAGCTGGCAAGGATAGAAAAAAAGGGCTAACAACTTAGCGAATTTCATTCCATGTACTCAGTTGGACAGTACGTACGCCTGGTAGACAGGCGCACGAACAATAAAAAAAATATTAGCATTTGAGGAGGGCCTGTAGTTAGGCTCAAAGAAGCCAGTGGGAGTAAACGGTGAATCGCTCGACATTTGAATAAGAGGGATGCTACTATTCGACGATGTTGGCAGCAAAGGGTGGATCTTGGCTGTACGCAGCGTCAAGATGGAAGCGGTCGACTTAGAAAGGTGGACTGAGAGTGGAGGGACGCGGGGGGGATGAGATAGGCTAAAGGATGGGCAGAGATTGGGGAGGACTAGATGGACAGTTAGAGGTAGCAAGGACGGATAGATAGATAGAGAGGAGGAGGAAATGGACAGGGAAAGGGGAAGGAGGAGACAGACGGAGGGGCAGAAGGACGTGTGGGAGAGGAATGGAAGGCTGTGAGATGTACTGAGCACGTGATGGTGAAAGGAGTGGGGGGGCATGTAGGGGTACATGTGAGGGTGGGAGGGCTGTGTCGAGGCAGGTGAGGAAGTTGGGGGTGGATGAGTGTAAGATAGAGGAGGGTGTATGAGCTTCCCAGCCAGGATTTTGAGCTTTTGTAACACTATTTATTTACGAGAGTTGGGTGATCACTAAATTTTGTAGGGTTTTTAATTGCATATGGATGGAAAGTTGAGAGGATGATGTATTTCATTAAGTTTCCTTCGTTTTACAACCCCGGTCTTACTGCCGAAAAGACACAAGTTGGGATTCGTTACCTGTTGTGCAGCTTATATATCTTCCTATTATCTCAGTGGTTTTGATAATGTGATTTTGGATTTTGTTGATTTAGAAAATTTCTGTCTAATTCTGTGGAAGATGAAAAACTTGGAATTCTAGTCCATGTAGAGAATATTGTCTTCGTCTATAGGAGTTTACTGAAGAAATTTTGTCCAATAAGTTCTGTTGAAGTGTTTTCGATACTGCTTGGAGAACGTAGGGGGGAAAAGCATGTTTTAATTTCGGAAAGTTAAACGTTGTAGGATCATGCTGAAAGAGTGATTTTATAAGTCCATTGTTACGTAGTCTGTTCAGCCCGAATCTGGTGATTTATTGTTTTATTCTGTCTACCATGTCCTTCGTTGTAAGTGTTTCGCGAAGGGAGTTTAACAAAGCGTAGATAGGCAGCTATTCGAAAAATCCTTCTGTCAGAGATAGAATTTTTTTCGTTTGGGTAGGTGACGTAATCTATGTCTGACATGCATATTAGAGAATGGGTCGGACAGATATATCGTATGTAACAAGGGCAAATGGTTGCTCCACTCAATGTGTTCCGTATTTCATGAGGCGTACTAAATTAAATCAGCTTTCAGTTTTTTTAATCTTTCAGCCAATTTAAGAGTTCATCTAGATAGATTACAAGATATTTGATTTATGGTTGTAAGGCAATTTCTTTTCCCTGAGGTCGAATGTTGAGTTTGTTGGAGTCCTGCTGTTGCCTATTAGTAACATTTCTATATCTGAATGAGGCAAGTCACTTTTGGTTGCATTAGGTCGGATTCTCCATTTATTGAGCCAGGTTCAAGTTTGTGACGTATCATTTGGCTAGTTCACTGAGTGCGCTGCAGGTGGGTGGGCGAACCAGTAAGTGGTGCCAACTGCGCGTGTTTTTATTTCCACCACCTGGATCATGGGACGTCAGCTGTATATATCGTATACAAGAATGGCGAGACTTCCGCTTTGGGATGATTTTTGACACTCAACTCATACTTGTTGTATTTTAGCATTTTGTGAAGATGTCCCGCGTGCCATAGCTTATCAAAGGCTCGTTCTATGTCTAGAAAGAGGGCAGCAGTCGCATCTGTTAAGTTGCATGCTTCTGGCTAGTTAGTTTTAATAATGGCTCAGCAGTACTTAGACTGTTTCTGAAACCAGCTTGTTCACGTGGTAAAATGTTATTGTCTTCTGCAACTTGTTGTAATCTATTGTTAATTATTGCCTCAAATATTTTGCCAATTATTGGACGTAACGTGGTAGAACTGTATGAGTTAGGGTGGTTTTTGGGTTTTCGAGGTTTTGGAATCATTCTAATATGTGCATGTGTCCACTGGGATGGTACAGTTTTTTGAGTTAAGGCTGCATTAAAAAAAATGTTTTAGAGTTTGAGCAAGTTACTGTGGTAGAAGTAGTATGAGATGTAATTGTCCAATGTTGTCATTTCCAGGAGCTATATTTTCGCCTGTTAGTGCGGCAGAGACTATCTAACATTGTGTTCGTTCTTTGAATAGTAGATGATCAGCTGGTGTGGCATTTTTTATAGAAGTAGATGAAGTCCCTTAGTAATAATTCCCTCGTGGCTGTAGTCAACTCTTAGGGTATTGTGTATGATTGTGTAGCTTTTTGAGTTATTCGCGGAATATTTCAATCTTCTCGCTTTTGTCCGCCTTCATATAGTCATCTGTTCGTAAAGCTGTTCCTGCGGTGAGGGTTTTGCCCAAAATTCTCTTGAATTCCTTGTAACTCACGTTCCCACCTATTTGCTATGAATTGGCGAATCTGCGATCTAATCAGATTTTTAAGACTAATCCATTCCGTTTTTCTCTTTCATTAAGTTGTCTTTTAATTTGCCCTTGTAACTTATTTTCACTTTCATTAAAAAACTACGTGTATGAAGCCTGTCCTAGTGCTTCGCGATGGTCGTCTCTGGTACACTGGTAGAGATAGCAGATCGTATAGACGTACAATCTTGACAGCAGTATTATATTTGTGGCGTATGTCAACCGGACTGCGGGAATGAGCAATGCATCGAGCGAATATTTATGTGGAAGTGTTTCAGGGCCAAAGATCATGCCATACACCTGTATACGATAAATAAATTTAACATCCACGTTACTGGAATCGTATAGCGTAAAGCAGCAGAGATTCAGACACACATGTGTTCCATGTATGTGACGTACGCATACGTGGGGGAAGCAGCGGCTGAAAATCACCATCGCAAATCCCTTTCCGGTGCCAAAATCTTCCTAGCCGATCTCAGAGTAACAAATGCTCCGTACACCCTCAACTAGATTTACTCCAGTCTGACTGTTCCCCTACAGTTGTTACATTCTAGAGCTCCCTGTCTTAACACATATTATATCACCCAGTAACCATTTCTTCTTGTCGTTTTCCATATGTTCTTTCTCTGCCGACTCTAGGGACAAACCGTTAATTTCTAATTTTTCAATCCACTTAATTTTCAACATTCTTCTGTGGCAGTACTTCTCAGTCGCTCTGATTCTCTTCTTCTCCTGTTTTCCCACTGTCCATAAGCTCCAAATTTCCTCCTGAGATTGTTAGTAAACTTCTTTTGGCCAGTAAAATTTTCTTTGCCAGTGCTAGTCTCTTTTTATATTCTACTTCCTTCGTCTGCCATGTTTTATTTTGCTTCCAAGATAACTAAATTCCTTCTCTTCGACTACTTTTTGAAGACCAATCTTGACATAAAGTTTCTCGCTAATCTCATGTCCGTTACTCATCAACTCTTCCAAATTTCGGCTCACGCTCAGTTCATAATAAGTGCTCAGTAGTCCATTCCTTAGGTATGTCCTGTAATCTCTCCCCTTTTTCGTTGAGTATAGCCATTTCATCCGTGAACATTATATTTTTTTCCTTTAAATCTGAACGCTAGTCCCACTCTTGAAACGTTCTTTTATTTCCGCCATTGATCCTTCGATGTACAGATTGAACAGGAGGGCAGAGAGACTGCAGCCTTGACATAAACCCTTTTCAATCCTAGCAATTATGTTCTTAGTCTTCCAGTCTTATTGTTTTCTCTTGTTTCTTGTACATATTGTATATTAGCTTCCTTGTCCTATGGCGTACTCCTACTGTTCAGAGAATTTCGAACTTGTACCATCCGAAATGGTCGAACGCTGTTTTCTAGGTTGAGGGGTCGTATGAATATGTCTTGATGTTTCTTAAGTCATTTATTAATAGCAATGTCAGAATTGACGTGTCTTTATCTTGCCGAAAGCCAAACTTCTTTACATTATTCTCGTCAGCAATTAGAATACTTAGCTATTAAGCTGATTGTGTGATAGTTCTTGCGCTCTTGCTGTGTACGAAATTGTGTGGACGATATTTTTTTAAAAGGACCTAAATAAGAAATTGTGAAAGATGGGGCGAGGATAGGTCATTACGTGGACATCTGGGAGACCATCCCACTTGACCGTTTCCTGCGTTTCAACTGGTCGAGAACTGTGACCGGCGTTCTGTCAAGGCGACCCGTACGTCAGCAGTCCATAGTTCAAGTACTGTACTTACCCAAGCATCACGAGCCGGGGCTGTGGACAAGCTGTAACCGGTGTCCTTCACAGCAGCAAACTTAAAGCATGGAACTTAAGGCTTGAATAAAAAATATTAAATAATTAATTATAACTCCCTCAAAATTTGTGCCCCCTGCACAAAACACATCGCTGGCTAAGTTCACTTTAAGTTACGTTATTGTGGAACTTGTATCATATTTCAAAACTTTTATCAAGCGCTCCACCAAGAAATATTCTCCTTGCACTAAGAGGCTTTTACATAGACGCCGTAGAGAGGGAGGGAGAGGAACTTCACGCAGGGTCGCCGAAGGAAACACTCCAGCTTCCTCCTGAAGCGCTTTCTCAAATTATTGTAAACAGTCACTTTGTTTCTTCCAGTCAGTTGCCGATTAAGACCCATGATAACCAATGTTTACTGACCGGCGCAGTGTTTGTTGTAGAGGGTGCTCATAATTTATTTACTTATTTAATGTGGCGAAGATTAGGGTTACACTTACATTTAACCAGGAATTCTTTATTTTTTACATTACATTCAAAGTGATTAAGACAGTATTTTATATCTGAACCGCTATCATGAATCCTTCAGTCTCTGAAGTCAAGCACCTTCATATGCAGACCGCCACCATCATTGGTTTTCGTCAACAACACAATATACAGTGTGTCGTAATGTCAACAGCCTGCAGTCTGTCTTTAAACTTGCGAGATACATGGTTCACGTGGTCCTCTGTTGTGGCCGTCGGCGAAGAGCATTGTGAGACGTGGCAGTGATTCATATGTGTACTGGGCACGCTCAACTCACACTTCACCATTAAGCTGGCAAATTACAATAATAAATGAGTCACACAATAAGATGTATAGCAACTTTTATTGGAATAAATTTGGTGAAAAAAGCATTGTGTTGCGAGTGGAGATAGGTAAGTGATGTGAATTTAAATTCAGTTTGTGATCTGAATTCATGTAAGGCAGAGGCAAGCGCAGAGAGCCACGGTTGCGTAGCATGGCGTTGTTGGCCACAAAAAGTCAAGTCCCCGGTAACATGGACTCAGACCACGCTGTCGGGAAGTTCCGTATGGTGGGGAAGTTATATTGTATCCAAAGCAAAATGGTTCACATGGCTCGGAGCACTATGGGACTTAACTGCTGAGGTCATCAGTCGCCTGCAACTTAGAACTAATTAAACCTAACTAACCTAAGGACATCAGACACATCCATGCCAGAGGCAGGATTCGAACGTGAAACTGTAGCGGTGGCGCGCTACCAGACTGAAGCGCCTAGAACCGCACGGCCACACTGGCCAGCTACCCTAAGCAAAAATTCTGTTTAGTATGCAGAAATGGACATCTGTGGTGGAAGAGTCCGATGTAGCATAGAAGGACAGAGGAAAGATAGGGCAGGCTATAGTTACTCATTTTCATAGATGGGACGTAGCGTAAGTGCACGCGGATCTCATTGTTAAGATTATCTGCAGTGGAGCAAGTTATTATAACGTTGAAGAGATTAACCATTCTGAAAGCAGTCGGTGTGACGTCAATGATTCTCAGGACAAGGCTTGTGCGCTGGAAGCCATCTTGTTTGTTACATAGGCAGGGTACATCTGTAGTTCGTTAAGCAGGATGCCTCGTGATGTATTGCTCAGCATGTTGAACTTTGTATTGTTCAAATGTTCAAATGGGACTTAGCTTAACTGCTAACGCCCCTAAGCTTACACACAACCAAAATTATCCTATGGACCAAAACACACACACACACACACACACACACACACACACACACACACACACACACACACACACACACACACACACGCCCGATGGAGGACTCGAACCTCCGCCGGGACCAGCCGCACAGTCCATGACTGCAGCGTCCAGACCGCTCGACTAATCCCGCGCGGCCGAACTTTGTACTGACTTGTGGATTAAGTACAAGCTGTTACAGTCCTCTGTTACAAAAGAAAAATTCATTATATTGCTGTTCTTTGAACAGTAAGTAATTCATAAATGGTAACAAAATTACCTTTTGCGACTGCTTATTAAGCAGAGAACACTTGTGTTTGATTGAGAGGTTACGACGAGCGCTGCATTGTAAACTAACTAAATGTGTCCAAATACGTTCTGAAATGTGAACATCTACAGTGCAGAATCTACACTGAATTTTTGTTTTCAGATACCAGTACTGGAAATACCAAGGTGCTGTAATGTGGCTGGCAGTAAAAGTAATTACGAATCTCAGTGCGAAGCTGACAGCACATTTTCTTTACAAAGCTATGAGGAACTAAAAAAAAAAAGTGGCTAAGGAAAAATCACACTGATTTCTCAAAGCTAAAGAAACCAGTAATATGCATAAAACAGTTTGCTGAAAAATGCATAATCAGGACAGAAGAGTTTGCAGTTGATGGATAAATAAAGATATTTGAAAGAAGGTATCCCAGGCTAAAAACCAACAGCAGTGCTTCCATATTTTCCAAATTACCAGAATACTTGACAACAGCTGGACCCTCGTGTAAGGTTAAGTGGTTAAGTGACGTAGAACGTGACAATCAAGAGAAACCAGTGGTAAGAAGTTAGGAAGATTACATGCGGTATTAAGCACAAACCTCTTTTAAATTTGGGAGCTATATGTAATTATTTTTCAAATGCAACCCATGTCAACAAGAAGCAGTGCTGCTGAATAGAGTATGAACAGCTATTTTAGGTTCTGTAACTATTAATACTGATCTAAGTGTTTTCTTTCTGTCAACAGATACAAAATTCCCCAGCATAAGGAATCCACCAAATTTAAGTCAATAAAAGCAAGCTTGTTTGGGCAGATTATTATAATATGTTGAGTCAACTGTGTCAGAAGGAGACAGTTTAAACAAGTGTTTGGTGGTTGAAAATGTTGTGAAAGTGCTATAAGATAAATTTTCAGATGATACATGTTCACAGCTGCAGCTGATAATTGAACAGACTCAGTTCCTCACAAAAAATGACAAGATTCGTAGATATTGTGGGAATATGTTATAACTGTCAAATTCTCTGTATGTTCATTCACTGTCAGCATACAGAGCTGTACACAATAGTGGTTAACTATGTTTGTAACATCCATGCACTGTCAGAAAGCTGAGAGGTAAGTTCAGTTTAAACAAGATAAATGTAGATGGCAGTGTAGAAAATATTTTTGAAAGATCTTGAGCTTGTGGTAAATGTGATGAAATTTACATGGAATCTAGTTTGATCTTTTTATGGTGCTAGTAACACTGATCTTGCCTTAACAGCTCTTGTTTTCATGATATCTAGTGTATTTTCAAAACTTAAAGATGTGACTATCATTTTTTTTGTCATCAGTCTACTGACTGGTTTGATGCGGCCCGCCACGAATTCCTTTCCTGTGCTAACCTCTTCATCTCAGAGTAGCACTTGCAACCGACGTCCTCAATTATTTGCTTGACGTATTCCAATCTCTGTCTTCCTCTACAGTTTTTACCCTCTACAGCTCCCTCTAGTACCATGGAAGTCATTCCCTCATGTCTTAGCAGATGTCCTATCATCCTGTCCCTTCTCCTTATCAATGTTTTCCACATATTCCTTTCCTCTCCGATTCTGCGTAGAACCTCCTCATTCCTTACCTTATCAGTCTACCTAATTTTCAACATTCGTCTATAGCACCACATCTCAAATGCTTCGATTCTCTTCTGTTCCGGTATTCCGACAGTCCATGTTTCACTACCATACAATGCTGTATTCCAGACGTACATCCTCAAAAATTTCTTCCTCAAATTAAGGACGGTATTTGATATTAATAGACTTCTCTTGGCCAGAAATGCCTTTTTTGCCATATCGAGTCTGCTTTTGATGTCCTCCTTGCTCCGTCCGTCATTGGTTATTTTACGCCTAGGTAGCAGAATTCCTTAACTTCATTGACTTCGTGACCATCAATCCTGATGTTAAGTTTCTCGCTGTTCTCATTTCTACTACTTCTCATTACCTTCGTCTTTCTCCAATTTATTCTCAAACCATACTGTGTACTCATTAGACTGTTCATTCCGTTCAGCAGATCATTTAATTCTTCTTCACTTTCACTCAAGATAGCAATGTCATCAGCGAATCGTATCATTAGTATCCTTTCACCTTGTATTTTAATTCCACTCCTGAAGCTTTCTTTTATTTCCATCATTGCTTCCTCGATGTACAGATTGAGGAGTAGCGGCGAAAGGCTACAGCCTTGTCTTACACACTTCTTAATACGAGCACTTCGTTCTTGATCGTCCACTTGTAAGCTCTTGGCGTCTTCGGTATTGTGTGTATGATACTTTTCCGAAAGTCAGACGGTATGTCGCCAGACTCATATATTCTACACACCAACGTGAATAGTCGTTTTGTTGCCACTTTCCCTAATGATTTTAGAAATTCTGATGGAATGTTATCTATCCCTTCTGCCTTATTTGACCGTAAGTCCTCCAAAGCTCTTTTAAATTCCGATTCTAATAATGGATCCCCTATCTCTTCTAAATCGACTCCTGTTTCTTCTTCTATCACATCAGACAAATCTTCATCCTCATAGAGGCTTTCAATGTATTCTTTCCACCTATCTGCTCTCTCCTCTGCATTTAACAGTGGAATTACCATTGCAAACTTAATGTTACCACCGTTGCTATTAATGTCACCAAAGGTTGTTTTGACTTTCCTGTATGCTGAGTCTGTCCTTTCGACAATCATATCTTTTTCGATGTCTTCACATTTTTCCTGCAGCCATTTCGTTTTAGCTTCCCTGTACTTCCTATTTATTTCATTCCTCAGCGACTTGTATTTCTGTATTCCTGATTTTCCCGGAACATGTTTGTACTTCCTCCTTTCATAAATCAACTGAAGTATTTCTTCTGTTACCCATGGTTTCTTCCCAGCTGCCTTCTTTTTACCTATGTTTTCCTTCCCAACTTCTGTGATGGCCCTTTTTAGAGACGTCCATTCCTCCTCAACTTCGTTGCCTACTGCGCTATTCCTTATTGCTGTATCTATAGCGTTAGAGAATTTCAAACGTATCTCATCATTCCTTAGAACTTCCGTATCCCACTTCTTTGCGTATTGATTCTTCCTGACTAATGTCTTGAACTTCAGCCTATTCTTCGTCACTACTATATTGTGATCTGATTGTATATCTGCTCCTGGGTACCCCTTACAATACAGTATCTTATTTCGGAATCTCTGTCTGATGTAACCTAATTGAAATCATCCCGTATCTCTTGGACTTTTCCAAGTATACCTCCTCCTCTTGTGGTTCTTGAACAGGGTATTCGCTATTAATAGCCGAAACTTGTTACAGAACTCAATTAGTCTTTCTCCTCTTTCATTCCTTGTCCCAAGCCCATATTCTCCTGTAACCTTTTCTTCTATTCCTTCCCCTACAACTGCTTTCCAGTCGCCCATGACTATTAGATTTTCGTCCCCCTTTAAATACTGCATTACCCTTTCGATATCCTCATACACTTTCTCTATCTGTTCATCTTCAGCTTGCGACGTCGGCATGTATACCTGAACTATCGTTGTCGGTGTTGGTCTGCTGTCGATTCTGATTAGAACAACCCGGTCACTGAACTGTTCACAGTAACACACCCTCTTCCTATTCATAACGAATTCTACACCTGTTATACGATTTTCTGCTGCTGTTGATATTACCCGATACTCATCTGAACAGAAATCCTTGTCTTCCTTCCACTTCACTTCACTGACCCCTACTATATCTAGCTTGAGCCTTTGCATTTCACTTTTCAGATTTTCTAGTTTCCCTACCACGTTCAAGCTTCTGACATTCCACGCTCCGACTCGTAGAACATTAATCTTTCGTTGATTATTCAATCCTTTTCTCATGGTAACCTCCCCCTTGGCAGTCCCCTCTCGGAGATCCGAATGGGGGACTATTCCGGAATCTTTTGCCAATGGAGAGATCATCACGACACTTCTTCAACTACAGGCCACATGTCCTGTGGATACACGTTACGTGTTTTTAATGCAGTGGTTTCCATTGCCTTCTGCATCCTCATGTCGTTGATCATTGCTTATTCTTCCGCCTTTAGGGGCAATTTCCCAACCCTAGGACAAGAAGTGCCCTCAACCTGTATCCGCTCCTCCACCCTCTTTGACAAGGCCGTTGGCAGAATGAGGCTGACTTCTTATGCCGGAAGTCTTCGGCCGCCAATGCTGATTATTTATCAAAATTAGGTAGTGGCGGGGATCGAACCGGGGATCGACGTTTTGATTGTGAATCAAAGACGCTACCCCTAGACCACGGGTACAGACCTAACATATGAGTTATAATTTAACTGCTCAATGTGTATGTATTATTACTGAAGTAGACACAGTTGGGTTTCCTGTGTTGGCTTTAATTTCAGATAATAAATCAGAGAGGTACTGAATTACCTATCCATAGTGGTGTTTATCAGCCTTGTTTTCAGTGTTCTAATGACAGTACTAGAAAGTTGTTCGTAATTTCTGACGAAGAAAATATACAGTTCTGTATCTGTAATAACTGGATTACTAATCTTACAGAGTCTTGGAGTTTCCATATTTTGATAATTTTCAAGTTGTAGCTATTGCACACTTTCAGTATTTAGTATTGATGTACAAGAATGGTAAAGGTTCGTTGGTGAAATACAGTTATTTATTGTCATTTGAGCTATTGTATCCTTCCAGTATGCAGACTAAAAATGTTGATATTGCACTCAAGATTTTTGATGACAGAAATGTTGTTGCTTTGAAGATCTTAGCTTCAAGAGAAGCAGATTTTGAGTCCCTGGACCTACTTCATTTTTCACACAAATAATTTGTAACTGGTGGCACGTTGTTTATGTGAAAGGTGCATACCAAGGTGAAAGGTTTAATCATCAATAATGAAGTTAACAGTTTTTTACAGTTAGGTTTTTTTTAAGAAAAATGACTTTATGGTTAAAAAATTGGAAACAAGTTCTCAAACTTTTCAAGCCCAAATAAATACTGTTGATGGGTATTTACTACTGATTCCATATGCACTTGAACATTATAAGCCACATATATATTACAGACTAAGTTTCAGAATGACAATCTGGAAGATAGATTTAGTAGTTACTGTCGAATGGGTGGGGCAAATTATAATGTAAGTTACATTGAGATACATGAGAGTGAAAAGAAAATAAGATTCAAAGATGTGGTACTACTGAATTCTTTGAATAAAAATATTCATCTGCATACATTGCTTTCTTGCTCTGGAATTTTCAGTAAATGCGTGAACATTTACAAATAATATGTAGCGTTAAGGAGAAATGTAAGTGTCACAAACACCTGAGAATATCCGTAAGTGCTGATATACTGTGGATTTGCTGCAAAGAAGGAGCTTTTGCTAAGAAAAATTGACATTTGCACCTCGCCTGAAATATCCATCCCAAATTAATTCATAACAGCACAATGATTGACTTAAAAGCATGCTGCAGTAAAGTACAAAACATTGTATGCGAATAACTACGTGAGACTGAACGACACTATTTGAGAATCTAAATGCAGTAGTGAAGTAGGAAACAATTATTTATGAGTATCATTGTGAGTGAGTGTTACGACTTTCTTTTTATAAAAAGTCGAAACAGTACAGTGTGTTGTTTTGTTAAACTGTATTAATCAAACGTTTTTGAGGCCAAAGGTTTGAAGTAATTTAAAGATAACATAATTACCGAGAGTATTATTTGTTTCGGATCAAGAGTAAATAATAATCAACGAACAGCAACATCATTTGAAATTTTGCGACCCAGACTCGGCAAATACGCAAGAATAGGTGCTTGCTGAACTGGGTCGTTAGAGGGCTCTGTTTTGGCCGCGGCACTGCTAAACTGACGTGATCAAAGCGGGCCCAGGGCAGTATCTGTAATCCGCCGCGCGCCCAAGACGGTAGTAGAGGAGGTGAAGCTCTCTTCTTGGAGAACTTGGCTGGTAGTTATAGAGGTCGGACATGTGGCGAACGGCAGCTTCACAGTTAGGGCATAATGCGCTTAGCATTTGCGCTTATTAAGTCATTAACTTCTCAGCAAGTGAAGTCGCTTGGGAGAGCATTAGTTTAGTCTTTCCAGAGTATATTTTGATTTGTAATTACTTACGTAGACATAGACAATGTCATACAATGCGTAAAGGTTATGTAGGGGGGACGCCATCACTACTGTTGGACAGCAACCCTCTTTATGGGTGCACTAATTAATTTTCGAAGCCATTACACGACACAGAGGGTAAAGGAAGACGGTCCTACTCAGATTGTGTGTCACAGTCGTAATCTAGAGTATGCGAAGAGTGCCAATATTGCAAAAGCTCTACAACGCCCGTACCTCATTGCTACACAGTGAGTAGGGCTGTAGCATGGGGTGCAAACTGCGCAGTATGACGGCACACAGAACGTTGCTCTCCAAACTCTTCAGCGCGGAAGAAACCTCCGAGCTGGCGAGAACTGCAGAGTCAGAGAAAACCTTCATACTTGAGGCAACATGGTGCGGACAGGATCACTGACCCCTCTGTTTAAACGTCACCAAGTGACAGCCTAACTTGCTACATTGACGTGATATCAGGCCTTAAATACCTGTCTCTCAGTGTGTATGTTCATTTCGTCGGCATTTCTGGTCCCGAGGGAACGACAGTTCCGCTACTTCCAGGTTAGCGACACTGGTGAACCATAATGTGCTGCTTGCCGTCTGTCTAAAGAGGTCATCCTCGAGACCGCAGCCTGCTGGCTGTGATTGGATATGGTCGCTCCACGCCATCGCTCTTGATAGGTCGCAGCCCTGACTAGTAGAAGTCGCAGACCTGCAGGCCGTTTCGAAGTGCACCGCGGTGCGTTCGCGGGCTGCCACACGGAATCTTGCTGCCCAGCCCACACTGACCTGTTCCACATTACACAAGCTGTTTGGGTGCTGTGTCCAGCATTTCTCACTGAGGTCTGGGCGAGCAGCCCAACCTGTTTCCTGAGCACATTAATAAGATGTAATTTCAGAAACCGTTATTGATCTGGCGCCGTGGGACACAAGACTGTAACACTCACGAGCCGTCTGGGCTCGTCCTTCGATACGCTGTAGCTTCACAGTCTCACCTGTCCAACCTCGACTCTCTATGAACTCCTGATCCGAGGGGTGACTCGACACAGTACGACTGGCGTTCGGAAGTGGGTGAGCACGTCACATCAACGCTGACACTGTAACAGTGGTGTGTGGTGTTCGCTGGCATCTTCCCAAGTGGCCGTCGCGTTGACATCACAGCAGTCAGCCTCATTCGTCTGGCTGTCTGCACTTCAGAATGAAGGGTGGTGAGTGAGAATTATTTTCCTACCTTGTAACTGCCTTGCTGTTCCACTGTATAAAAAATGGCTCTGAGCACTATGGGACTTAACATCTATGGTCATCAGTCCCCTAGAACTTAGAACTACATAAACCTAACTAACCTAAGGACATCACACAACACCCAGCCATCACGAGGCAGAAAAAATCCCTGACCCCGGTTACACTGTATAATTTGTTGTTCATGGAAGAGCTCAGATCCGCTCATTTTAATCTGGGGGTACAATACTGATTATTCCCAGACCTGTTCGAGTTCAGAGTCAATTGTCGTAAAACGTATTTGACACTTGTCAGGTGTGAGTCTTTTAATATTTCTGGTCTCTAATTCGCATGCATCAAGACTATGCTAGTGAGATGTTTTACATGTCAGCGTTGGGGTAATTTGTTATGTGATCGTAATGGATGTATGGATGTAGATGTTCTACGAAAGCCCGTAAGAATTAAAGTAATTCCTTTTGTGTTGTGTATCTTTTAATTGTAACAAAGTTTTCATTTCCCTTGTATATTTCTGTAACTAGGCAGTAGCGGAGTACACAATACGCCTATGGGAACACTGTCCGCTAATACTAATGATTCCTTTGCCACTACGGCGAAATAAATCGCTAGATTAAATGCTGTACCCATTTCTCGATGTGTAGCACTATCTCAGATGATGGTTGTGATGCAGCCATCTGCAGAGTAACGATGTGCAGCGACTGTAATTCGTTATTGTGGCACGACATATGTAAGGTCGTAGGCTGGCGATCTGATCGATGGATCGCAATTATTCTCTGATGGAACCCTGAAATATCTGCAGATTCCAGTGTGACAGTCCCGTTCGTTGGTCACACCATGGACCATTTTGTCTTACTCATACTACAGTGTACACAAGAAGATCAAATGTCAGGCAGCAGACATGATACGAATGAAATTTTTCTTGGCCCAGATTGTTGTCCAAGATGATTGAGGTCTGAACTGTCGGTGCATCTAAGATTTCACCATAGCCTCACTAGTCAAGACCAATGCCAGTGCACAGTCATGCTCACGATGAGTGTCCAACAGCGTCATAATCATAACAAGAGTCAACAACAGACCGGAGTCTGAATCAGAAGAACCATGTTTGTCCACTCCTCCCCTTCTACGAAACCTTTGTAAAACTCGAAAAAATCACCCACACAGCTGCCCCGACAACGGTTTTGTGCCAATCCCAAGACACCACAAGCGCCATGTCTTTCTTCTCGTTTGTCTGCTCTACCCTACAGCGATTCTTAACCAAAGTTAACATTATTCATTTCCCTGCTGGAGAAGCAGCCAGTCCCTGACTTGTAAATTCCATCACAAGGAGCAAAAGACGTTATGCTCCTGAATTGTTTTTCCCATGACCACTGTAGGTAGCTTGTTTTGTGTTTCCATTTAGGCCTAAACTGAATAAGTTTGGAAGGTAGGAGACGAGATACTGGCAGAAGTAAAACTGTGAGTAGCGGGCGTGAGTCGTGCTTCGGTAGCTCAGATGGTAGAGCACTTGCCCGCGAAAGGCAAAGGTCCCCAGTTCGAGTCTTGGTCGGGCACACAGTTTTAATCTGCCAGGAAGTTTCACACAGAGATCATTATCTAGACTGGCCAAATGTTGCAGCATGTCCGACCTGGGGCTTCAGCTAAACTAAGAGAAGTCCTTTTGTGTCCCAACATAGGTCATTTCAGAGTCACCATAAATGTTGCATTCCACTTTAAAATTCTTCTGAAGGCCTGGGTTTGCCAAAAAAGACTCTGCAGGCAGAGGGATGACACCACCTGACGGCTCCATCGATGGCATCTGGTCTAAGGTGAACAATTTTATGACAACCTTCCCTTTACACAATGAGCATTTACAAGACTGTCAAAATGCCTTGGGCTGGCGACCCACTTCTATCCCGCATTCTTGTCCCTGACGTGGCCACAAACACCTAATAGGTTGATACAGGTAGGCATTTTTCGCGTATTCGGCAGAAAGCATTGTCTGCACACCTCTTGGAATTAGTGCACTGTCCCTGGTATATGTTTCGAGGTGTTCCTAATAGCTGTTGGGGATTTCAAGCCCCAAATGTCCACAGCAATATTTACTGTTAAATAACCAAACTGCCTGCTTGTTATCAACTCCAGAAAATACTATCTGAAGGACAGCTACCATAGAGATCCCGCAAGCATCAACAATGCCCAGTCGCCATTCAAGCAGCTATGAATATGAAAATAAGTGAGAAAGTGTCTTGTTCTCTCACAGGCTTACTTGTCGTAATACTCGTTAACAGATTAAAGTAATTAAAGATTAAAACTTGGTACTGAGGATCAGAGTGTTTTTTTTTTCTTTTTTTGGTGTGACTAGGGCTTCCCGTCGAGTGGACCGTTCGTCGGGTGCAAGCCTTTCGAGTTGACTCCACTTCGACGACTTGCGCGTCGATGGGGATGAAATGATGATGATTAGGACAACACAAGACCCAGTCCCTGAGCGGAGAAAATCTCCGAACCAGCCGGGAATCAAACCCGAGCCCTTAGGATTGATAGTCTGTCGCGCTGACCACTCAGCTACCAGGGGCATACATCAGAGTTATAGTGAGCAGTAAACCCAATGACGTGAGTTGTTAAGCAATAACTGTTAAATGTAAACCTTTCCGAAATATTTTCTATGTATATGGTTGTCCTAGGATGACACGAACACAAAATTTGGGGCAAATTTCTTGAAGAAGGGAGGATTGTTTCAGAGGAACATTGTTTTCGGGAGCACTAATAAATTTTTGAAGCTCTTGATCCACACAGACAGTAAAAAAACAGAAGCCAAATTAGACCCTTAGTCACAACGGTAAACTAGAGTACCTCACGAGTAGTCAGCAAGCAGGAATATAGCAGCGAGTGCAAAGAGAGCAGTATGACGGCACCTAACACAATACGGCGTAATAGTATGCAAATTACGAGGTCCGCCACCCAAAGCTACTACTACTGATCAGAAATGGAGAGGGAGAGGAAAGCGTCGTTACCTGGGAGACAACAGTGCGGTCAGAAGCGCTACCACCTCTGTTTAAACGAGAGCAAATGACCGCCTAACCCGTTACAATGAAATGATATCTGGCTCTAAATACCCCTGTTACAGTCAGTTCGTTCTCAGTGTTTCCATTCGTTCATCTGCAGCACCGATGCAGGTGGAATAACAGGTTAGAGCTGCTGGCGAACAATGATGTGCTGCCTTGCCGCCTGTCTGAAGACTTCGAGACTGCAGCGTGCCGGCTGTGGGTGGTTTTCTCTCCGCGCCGTCACTCCTGATAGGAGTTCCTCAGGTGAAGGCACCAGCCAACCTGTCTGCAAGCTGCCATCTTCTACTTGCTGGGTGCGCGCCTAAGTGCCTTCTCACAAACTGTACGTGTGCCGCCTTCCTGTGTGTGCCGAGGGAGCCCTAGGCCTCCACCTTCATGACAGCCGCCACCCGGACGATGCTGTGAGTACGAGTTAAAGAGCGAATTTCTGAACGTCTGCGTTGAGGCCTTCAAGTTCATCGTGGCGTGTAGGAGGACCGTGGCTGCCGTTCACGTACCATTCCCTGTAAGACAGGGGGCCCGAACTGCCGCATACTGCGAAGCTGTTTGGGTACTGTGTTCAACATTTCTCGTCGACGCCCGGGCGGGCAACCCGGCCTCTTTCCTGAGCACTGTGAGAGACAGTAATAACTATATCAAACATGTTGGCAAAATGTTATTTCCTGTTAGTTCTCTGGAGCCCTCAGGGTTAAGACTTTAACACTCATCAGCTCAGTTTGAGACACCCTGTAAAGTCATCGTCTCACCTGTCCAACCTCAACGCCCACTGACCTCCTGAACCGAGAGGTGATGGCTATACCACAATACTTATCCGTAAGTTGGATGTATTTACCATTCCAAAATTTACTGCCTCAGTGTTATCGTCACTGATGACCCTTTGGTTGTGATAGGGAGATTACTATATGGCTTTGGTTTTGGGAGAATATCGTGTTATTACCTGCCAACAATTTCTAAATTACCCCCTGTTGTGCTGAGAAGTCAAATGTTGCAGATTGAAAAAGTCATATGCCGTAGAAGTGTAGTATAGTTGTGTCGGCATAGCAGTGCAAAATCGCATGCCAGTAACTTCTTCTTAAGTGTCTGTATTATTGGGTTGAGAGTAAGAAGTTACGGTCGCGTGAGCTCCGTGAATTCTGATCAAATCATTCTAATTTTGTGCAGTTGCTGTAACGGATGTACACACATACAATTAGAGGACACTGGGCCTCGACAGCACATCAAGATTCTACCAGATTTGAATGTTATTCATTTCCAAGTGTACTGACTTGTTGTCGTCTTAGCACAATTCGTTAACGGAGTTCATATGGCGGAGCGCAAAGTACTGGCAGCTGCATTGCATGTAAATACAGGTGGGTTTAACAGGTTGATGAGATGCCGTTGGATTTCTAAGGTGCAGAACAGACAGGTATGCCTGCTATTAAATTGAGCCACACACCGCTGTTAGACTTCCACTTCCTGATAAAGGAAGTGGTTTCTGGTAAAATGTTGGTTAGGTTTTGGACATCAGCTACTTTCTCTCGTTGTCAACAGATGTGTTCTCTTTCGTTTGACATTAAAAATTTCTCTAGTCAAATTATGGTAAATCACCAGAGCAAGTAGTGATGCTGAAGCACAGAGTTTTCCAAAGGAATGGTTCAAATGGACTTAACATCAGAGGTCATCAATCCCCTAGAAGTTAGAACTACTGAAACCTAACTAACCTAAGGACATTACACACATCCATGCTCGCGGCAGGATTCGAACCTGCGATCGTAGTGGTCGTGCGATTCCAGACTGAAGCGCCTATAACCGCTCGGCCACAACGGGTGGCAGAGTTCTTCATGTTACCATCGTTGTACAGAGACAGATAAGACAAACTCATCTCTTCACATTCTTAACTACCATACTGCCTCGCTCAGTAATTGTTTTAGTCCGTACGTCTCAAGCAGTCACGAATAGGTTTTATTTAATCTGTTCGTTAGGTATTCCATTGAACATAACTAATCTACAATTTCTGGAAGGACTACACAGAGTTTGAGCTGAGTTACTGACTCCATTAATAGTAGTAGTAGCAGTAGCACTTAAAGAGAAATCCTTGCCATTCTACTACCATATTGTTAGCACTACCAGTACGCAAGTAGGAACGAGGTTGAAGGTACGGATACAGATAATAGTATTGCCTCGTTCTCTGAATTTGCTGACTTTCCTAATAGCGAAAGTCTCCTCTCAGCACCACCCTGTTATCTCATTGCCTCTCATAAGCATCTGCCATGATTATGTGTGGATGAGTATAAATTAAGAGTTAGCACCGAAGAGTGGATCCATTCGTTGGGCTCGAGGAAGCGAATTATCAAATTTCCTTACATATTTAGTGGCATTAGTGACACATTTTGCCTTTACAGTATTACTAACGAAAGAGAAAACACCGGTTCCGGGAAAGGATAAATATAGTGGATTCAGACCTAAGAATTTTTTACAGCTTGCAAATAGGAGGTAGTGTCAGACAAACGATGAAGCACTTCATCTTCGCGTTTCCTTATAAACTGTTTCGAAGGCGACGATACATCAAAGTGTATATGAATTGGCTTTTCAGTTGAGTCTGTTTGTCACTCTAAGCTACGACAACATCTCCCGTTTCGTTTTACAATAGAGCGACGGTTCTTCTAGGAGGAATTTATTGGAGTGTTACACGTGTACATCATTATGAATTGTATAACTGCATGTTGAGCCTCGAGCGACTGATCTAGCGAAAGAAATAATAGTTTTTGTGTGTCTGGAGCAGAAGCGCAAACTTGCTGGATGGTCATCGAAATCGACGAAAGGTCAGTACAATTTCATGTCTGTGTCCACCTCCTCTGTCAAGTTGATGTATAGGGACCTTCTGCAGAGAGACATTGTATTAAGATGGTGGCCTGCAAGTGACAGTGCAAGATGGATCGCTCCGTAGCTGGCGGGAGACATTTCTCTACTTCATCAATAAAGCCTCAGACAAGCTATTATGTACTAAAGATTACAATGGTGTTTTTTGTGTGTTTTTTGGTAGGAGTTTGACAAAGTAACCAATGCATTGCGAGGCAAGCGTATTGACAAAATGAGAATTGAAAAACCTAAATACTGACGATCATAAAATTTAAGGAGGGGTAGGACGTCAAACGGGCCAACTTGGAGCAGGAGAGGCATCACAGGACATTTTATTTTCCACTGTCCGCCCGGAGTGTTCGAGCGGTTCTAGGCGCTTCACCCTGGAACCGCGTGACCGCTACTGTCGCAGGTTCGAATCCTGCCTCGGGCATGGATGTGTGTGTTAGTTAGGTTTAAGTAGTTCTAAGTTCTAGGGGACTGATGATATGTTAAGTCCCATAGTGCTCAGTGACATTTAAATTCATAACACCTTGTCAGCATGACCAGGAAGGGTTCAGGATTCACGGTCGTAGCAGCAGAAGTTCAAAAACATAAGAAAATTTTTTTTTAAATCTCAAATTTCATCATTTTTTCACTTACTATTGGCTGCATTTGTTCCTATAGGTTCACTTTCCTTCATAAGTAAGAGATACTGGCTCAAATGGTTCAAATGGCTCTGAGTACTATAGGACTTAACATCAGAGGTCATCAGTCCCCTAGAACTTAGAACTACTTAAACGTAACTAACCTAAGGACATCACACACATCCATGCCCGAGGCAGGATTCGAACCTGCGACCGTAGCAGTCGCACGGTTCCGGACTGCAGCCCCTAGAACCGCGTGGCCACCGCGGTCGGCTATGAGAGACTGTTCGATGAATTTTGCACAGCATACAAACCATACTCACAGGTGTCTGAAACTCTAGAATCTATTTAATTTGTGAAAAACTGAATGAGCTGTTACGTTTTAAACTTTATGTTTAGAAAAAAAATCGATTTTTGTAGATTTGGAAAATTCTAGAGTTTCATACACCCGTAAGTATGGTTTGTATGCTGTGCAAAATTCATCAAAGAATCTCTCTTACTTGTGAAGAAAAATGTATCTATAGCAATAAGTGCAGCCATCAGTAAGTGAAAATATAATGACATTTCATATCAAAAAGTAATTGTTTTGTTACGTTTTTGCACTTCCACTGCTTTGAGTGTGAATCCTGAATCCTTCCTGGTCATGCTGATACTGACAAAGTTTTATGAATTTATTTGCAAAAGTATAGACAGCAGAAAAGAAAATGTCCAGTGGTGCCTCTCCTGCCCGTTTGACGTCCTACCCCCCTTAATGTACCAAAGTATGTGTGGTAGACACAAGGCTTTAAGCCGAATCACTCCTTCCAACACATTTGCAAGTAGCAAGTAAATGAAACAAATAGATGCCTAATCACATATTCGTGTCCCAACGAGTATAAAACGTACGGTGTTTAGTCCGCAGCTCGTGGTCGTGCGGTAGCGTCATCGCTTCCCGCGCCCGGGTTCCCGGGTTCGATTCCCGGCGGGGTCAAGGATTTTGTCTGCCTCTTGATGACTGGGTGTAGTGTGATGGCCTTAGATTATTTAGGTTTAAGTAGTTCTAAGTTCTAGGGGACTGATGACCATAGATGGCAAGTCCCATAGTGCTCAGAACCATTTGAACTATGTTTTTGTCTTATTCTACTTCTACATAGATGTTTTGCAAATCACATTCAAGTGCCTGGCATTACCAACAAACGGGCTGTTGGTTTCCTTTTTAAAACAATTTACGTTTAATAACAAAATGCTTTATTCGAACCTTATATTAAATGGATCCGAGCGCTATTTGATGTGATTTATTTGTCCACAAAATATCTTTCCTTTGCTGAAGTAATAAATTTAAGGAAGTTTTGGCTTCCATGGGGATCCACACTCGCTAACTATTTAATAAAAGAATACATTGTCTCTTGTAGGCTGTATTATGCATGACACAGCAGTTGTGCATGATAATGGTTCACGGCCGAAATTAGGTAATAGCACGATTTTAATAAAGCGCAATACAGCTTCTAACGGACAATGTATTCTTTCATTATTTAAGGAAGCGCTCCTGCAGGATTAGTGGCAGCATAGGTTGAGTATTGGAAGTGACCGTGGGTTGTGGCGGCGCATACGTTTTTTTTACCAAAATACGCACACTATTTAGAGCACAATAAACAAGGCAAGTCTAAACAGGTGACAGTATCCTCTATTAAAATGTGCGTAGTAACCATAAGACCAGAACAGGAAGTCTTTTATAAGGAGCGATCAAGAAGTTTACTTTCGGAAGCTAAACAGTCCAGAATCGGCATGTCGATCCGACCGTTCAAAATCGCTGTGAGCATTGAGGCAGTCATCCCATAAGCTCTGCGTTACGGCATTCGCGCTATGGGAACGTGCGTTACCATGGCGCACCTTTCCGCAACGGTGACTTTTGACAGACGTACTGCCTCATAGACACCTTCCTCATTCTCCGATGGATGTCTATCGGCGTTTGTCCTCCTGCCGCCGAGAAAAAAAATAACAGCACGTTGGTCCGGTTTGGACGTATTTCGTAATCACATCGCCATAGTTTAAGTTATTGCATTTACCGCACGCTCGTGGGAAAGACATGAATGCTACACTAATCCCTTGCCTATATTTCTTTCTTTCTCGGGGCCCTTGGCCAACTTCAACGCGAGGTCGGCTTTGTTATTACGGATTTGGCAGTATTACTTGCAGATGGTGGCCGGATGCTCGCCCTGACGCCACCCTGAACCCCCCGGGACGAAAGTAGTGTACCCCAACTGTCTGCGTCTAGTGTAACTCATGAAATAGTGCGAACGTTTTCAAATGTCTGTGAGTCGTGTAACTGAGGCGGAACGTTTGGACCAGCCCGGTATTCACATATCAGGATGTGGAAAACCGCCTAAAAGCCACATCCAGCCTGGCCGGCATACCGGACCTCGTCGTTAATCCGCCGGACGGATTCGATCCGGGGCCGGCGCACCTACTTGAGTCCAGGAAGCAGCGAATTATCGCTCTCGGCTACTCTGAGGGTCCATCCCTTGCCTATATGTCGATGCTTTATACCTTCTTCGGTGTCGCTGTACGTTGCATAAACGTAAAATGAAACTTTTCTATCTCCCCTTATAAATAACACAGAATGATTATTCAGAGAAAAGCCCAAGGTTGATAAAATTCAAGAATAGCATATAAAGTCCTTGAACACCTACCACCATTTTACAATGTCTAAGGCTTTTCCCAGGTCGACATATCCTTTGGACGTGCCTTGAGATTTTTCTGCAGTCTTGTTTCCACTATCAAGGGCAGCAGTGCTTTTAGCATAACTGATAGTCTTTTAACTTCTTTATAATTATTGTATTCTCTGCGGGACATCCACAACTGTTGCTAAAATTTTTCGTGATGAATTAGTTCGCTCCCGTTATACTTAACAAATTCTTTGTCTGAATAAAATCGTACATACTATCCGGGTTCCGGGATGTAAGTTCCATCTTCAGGTGCTACAAAAAATAAAAGCAAGGAAAACTAAGAGGTATTCTTTAGTAAATTAATTAGCTTTATAATGGCCCATAGAAATGCGAGCATCTGATATTCCTTGATTGTGTACGAAAAGTCGTGCCAGTCATGTAAAAAATCCAGTAAATTTTCAAGTAGCATGCAAGTTTCCGTGTGAATGAGGCGTGAAAAGGTTCACTGAGTCATCCAGTACTACCACGGACAAATGAGGCCTAAACGAAAGACATGAATTAGGAAGTAAATAAGCACACATAGTCAGGATAATACAACCAATGAACCAACTGGGAATAACGAGACATGTGGCATGTGTTTAGGAAATTAAAATTAAGGCATAAAAGCAGCGGAATGCCAACTTGTGAACTCAAAAAGTAGCTTACTATGTAAGTGCCCAGCCCTCCACGTATCGTGGAAGCCCAGCAACACCAATCACCAGAAGGGCGCGCGAACCCCAATGAGACTCCTGTGTACACACACACGTCACAGAGTGGCCGCTACTGACTAATACCGAAGGCCGGGCGGGGCGGACCACTGTCGAAATCATAGGCCGAACCCTCACGTTTCTCCCACCCATAACTAAAGGGACTAAAGAAACCTGACTTACGCATGGTATTAACTAAGATAGGCCTTGTTAAGGGCAGACATGAAAGCGACACATGCGATGTATAATGGAGTTGTCAGCATATTAAAATAATAGAAAGGTTTAATGAAACTGTCACGAAATAAAATTAATGAAACCATACCACAAATAACAAAATTAATAAAACTGAAGTAAACAATAAAAAAGGGGCCAAACCGATAGACCACAAATTAAACATTATAGTGGAAGATATTTCACTATACAGAGTACGTCATATTAAGACTCCAAGGGTATGGATGTAGGTATTGCAACATAACGAAAAGGGTAACCTACATAATCAGGGCGAAAAAAATCTCCAATAACGGGGAAGCCAGCCTGACTAGCTGATTCCAAAAATACTAAATATATACATAGCTGCAGAGTTACACATTAGAAACAAAGCTGAGGAACTATATATTACGTAAAAGCCATTAAAAGAAAACATGAACTTCGCAGTTGGCTTAGAGCACCTTCTCCTGCTTCACCCACATGGGATCTCGCATGCTGATTAATAAATTTTCTGGATTCTTTACGTGATTGGTACCACTTTCTCTTCGCAGTCATCGTACACCCTGATGTTCATATCTGTATGGGCCCTTTTAATGTTAATTAATTTTATGAAGAAATCCTCTCAGCTTTTCTCTCTTATTTGTAGCTCTTGAAGATGGGATTTACATCCTGAAAACCGAATGGTGTGTACGATTTTAGCCAAAATAAAGGATCTGTCAAGTACAACTGGAGGGCATTTACTCATCATGAAAAACTACTGTATATTATTCTTGTCAGTGGTTGGGAAGCATGAGCTGTTAAGTTTACGTGCGATAGTTCTCACACTAATCTCCTCTTGCTATCTTCTAAACAGTGTGAACAATATTTTCCGAAAGTCTAATGGTACGTCCCCAGTCTCATACATTCTACCACCAACTTGAATAGTCGTTTAGCCGCAAATTTACCCAACGATTTTAGAAATTCCGATGGAATTTTGTCTATCCCTTCTGATTTATTTGATCTCAAGGCTTCCAAAACTTTTTTAAAAAATTCTGAGCAAAATATTAGATGGCTTATGTCTTCGATATCGAGTCCACATTATTCTTCTATCACGTAATTGGAGATGTAGATAAGTCTTCCTCTCGTAAAGCGGCCTTCAACGCTTTCTATCCACCTATCCACTCTTGACGGTGGAATTCTCACTGCACTCTTCATGTTACTACCCTTGCTCTTAACTTCACTGAAGGTATTTTTTGGTTGGCTTTTCTGTATGCCAGATCAGTTCTCCCATTTCTTTTTCTATTTCTTCACGTCTTCCTCCACCCATTTTTTTATGGCTGCCCTGCACTTCCTGTTTCATTCCTAAGGGATTTGTGTTGTGTTCGTATCTCTCCCTGATCATTTATGTATTTCCTTCTTAATCGATCAACTGAAATATTTTCTGTGTTTACCAAGGTTTCTTCGCACTTACCTTTGTCGTGGGTACAAAAATAGGTTCCTCATGGATCCATCTTTAAAGACGTGGGTACATTTAGCTGCAGCAATAAAGGCCGATAGGTTTCAGTCAGTGGTTAGGTAACACCACGCCGCTATGCCTGGAGAATGACAGGTAAAGTCAACACCACAAAAGTTGCCTATGCCTTCGTACACTGTCAAATCCACCATGTGAGATAAAATGGTGAGACATCGTTTCTGTTCCTTAAGTGCTCAGTTACTGTGTCTTTACCTAGTAAAATCGGCCCTATGAACTTCGAGTTGTAGTTTATATATTACCTGCAAATACATAAGGCAATTTTGTTACACCCGATCCATGTCATTTAATTTTATTTACTACATTTTTCGTGCTCAGTTCATTTGCGTACCTCAACATTTGTTATTACAAGACAATAAGTTAAGAATTGAGGAATGAGAATTTATTCAAGTTCTGCCTTCATGTGAAAAGCCTAAAACACTTCCCACTAGGCGATAAGCGATTCGCGGCATGCAAATATTTAACACCTTCAGTATTCAAGGTCACTCAGGAAGTGGTCACACCGAATTGCCTACGAAGGGTACATACATAATACTTCTCACCTGTAAGAATAAAGGACAGCCAACCAGTTGCAAAAAAGTTGGTGGTTTCCAAATAACTTTGACCACTGTTTCGACGGATCTAAACCTGTCTACTTCAGGATAGAGTGCACACAATGCGAAAACTTATAATAAAAACGGCATGGACCAACATTATGTGTCTAGCAGAAACTACTCTGTACAACAAGAAATTGTTGGAACATCAGAAAAAACATGTTACACTACGTGATCAAAAGTATCCGAACACCTGGCTGAAAATGACCTTCAAGTACGTGGCGACCTTCAACGGTAATGCTGGAATTCAATATGGTGTTGGCCCACCCTTACCCTTGATGACAGCTTCCACTATCGCAGGAATACGTTCAATCAGGTATTGGAAGGTTTCTTGGGGAATGCCAGCCCGTACTTCACGGAGTGTTGCTCTGAGGAGCGGTATCGATGTCGGTCGGTGAGGCCTCGCACGAAGTCGGCGTTCCAAAACACCAAGGTATTCCACAGGATATAGGTCAGGACTCTGTTCAGGCCAGTTCATTACAGGGATGTTTTTGTCGTGAAACCACCCAGCCACAGGCGGTGCATTATGAACAGGTGCTCGATCGTGTTGAAACATGCAATCACCATCCTCGATTTGCTCTTCAGCAGTAGGAATCAAGAAGGTGCTGAAAACATCAATGTAGGGCTGTGCTGTGATAGTGCCACGCAAAACAACAAAGGGTGCAAGCCCACTCTATGAAAAACACGACTGCACTGTAACAGCCCCACCTCCGAATTTTACTGTTGGCTCTACACACACTGGCAGATGACATTCACCGGGCATTCGCCAACCCACACCCTGCCATCGGATCGCCACATTGTGTGCCGTGATTCGTCACTCCACACAAACTTGTTCTGCTGTTCACTGTTTACGCTCCTCTCCTTACATCAAGGGAGGCGTCGTTTTGTATTTATCGACGTGATGTGAGGCTTATGTGAAATTAAAGTTTTCTTATCTCCCGCTTAAGTGTCATAGTACTTACAGTGGAACCTGATGCAGTCTGGAATTCTTGTGTGGTGGTCTTGATAGATGTCTGCCTACTACACATCACGACCCACTTCAACTGCCGGCGTCTCTGTCAGTCAACAAACGAGGTCTGCTCTACGCTTTTGTGCTGTACGTGTCCCTTCACGTTTCCACTTCACTATCAGTGGACTTACGGATGTTTGGAGTGTGGAAATCTCGCATGCAGGCAGATAATACAAGTGACACCCCATCACCTGAGAACGTTCGAAGTCAGTCAGTGAGTTCCGCAAAGCGCCCCATTCTGCTCTATCACGATGTATAATGATTACTGAGGTCGCTAATATGGGGTATCTGGCAGTAGGTGGCAGCACAATGCACCTAATACGATAAAATGTATGTTTTGGAGGTGTCCGGATACTTTTGATCACACAGTGTATATATCAACATAGGGAAATTCCTACTTGCCATCTTCGTACTAGCAATTCACTCAGTAAAAGCTGTCTGCACATAACGTTTATCGGCAAAGTTCTGTATGTTCGTATGTAAAAATTAGAGCTCTAAAGTCAAGGGCTTGTCATATCAGTAAAAACAATGACTTAGAATAACGGGCCACATTAGTAGCTACATGCTGAGGGAGAGTGCAGAGAGTTCGTACCAGAAAAGCAACACCTGAGGCGCAAGCTCTCATAAACATGTACACTTTGTAACGTTCCCTCTTTCTGTTTATTTAGGTTTGATTTGTTTGATTGTTATTCTTTATTTCTATTATTCGGAATCTCTTTTTTTTTATTAAATTGAGCCTGAAACTTACGTAATAAATACTTCGCGTGAAGTACGATTTGCAGCATAAACAAAAATTAATTTCGGAAATGTAACCCACTGAATATTAAAAGTAAAGCTTTTGAACAACGCGCGTGACTGACTAGATACATTCAGAGGGTACGTACATTCGCGTGCGAGTGGTTGCGGTCTGATGAGAAATTTTCATTGTGAAATAATTTCGTCGTAACACACTCGGAGATTGCGAACGTACATTCAGAGTAGAGACACGTACGTTCTATCATTCCCCGTGGTCTGGGTAAAAGAATGGCAATTATTTAAATCTAAGAGTATTTCTTTTGCATCGGACTAGTATTTTTATAAGAAAAAGAAGATTGCAGGTTCTGAATGTCTCGGCAAAACGAATCGGAAGTAATTTTAGCGGCCACGAAAGGAAAGTAGAGAGCACAATCACGTACCTCTATTGTTGAGCAGCGCCGTTTTGAAGATCTTCGGTTCCATCTAAAACTCGCCTTCTCTGCTTAACATAAATACTCCATAGGCATGGGAATAAGGCTTGTTGTGCGATGAAAATAATATAAAACACATCTTGCGTCTTTTAACTCATTCATTTACCACACACACACACACACACACACACACACACACACACACTAGTAATTAGACAATACGACATCCCACCAGCCCATCAGAACAAAAAGTAGTCGTTCATACAAGAAATAAAAAACGAAGGGCGAAATTGTTCCTATGTCTCTCAAAGATAAAAAGTTTACCAGATATTTCTCTGGTGTGTCACTGGAACAATTTTTCAGCACCTCTGCGATTAAATAACAATATTTTCAGTTCCTTTACAACTTGGAGGTCTAAACAGTCAATAAGCGTAAACACATTGAAATAACTAACAGAAATGCACCTTGTAAATCTACGAATATAGAATAAAATGTTAAAAAAGACAAGCCGGCCGGAGTGGCCGTGCGGTTCTAGGCGCTACAGTATGGAGCCGCGTGACCGCTACGGTCGCAGGTTCGAATCCTGCCTCGGGCATGGATGTTTGTGATGTCCTTAGGTTAGGTAGGTTTAAATAGTTTTAAGTTCTAGGGGACTGATGTACCCAGCAGTTAAGTCCCATAGTGCTCAGAGCCATTTGAACCATTTTTTGAAAAAGACAAATACGTAAAATATATAATAGCATACATTAAGACCCTTATAGGACTGTCAGTACATCATCACACTGAAATAGTGATGTCTGTGCATAAATACGTTATTAAAAGTATAATGCCACCAATGAAATTAATATCGCCTCCTGTAGATCATCGTACTTGAAGTAAAACTGCCAATGCATAAGCACACTATTAAACATAGTGACAATAAAGAATAAAAATTCATAGGTCTCTGAATAGCGACTAGCGTAGCAAAAGTGGATGGCACCAATAATTTCTAATGGTGTGATTGGAGTCATGTTTTTCTTCAATATAAGACATTTCATTTTTCATTCGTGTTGTAAAAAGTGGAGACAACATTAAAAAACTGCGTTTTGCACTGCGTAACAAACATCATTCACGGGTATTAATATTTGGAAAAAACTATTTAACCAAGACGGAGCAAAATATTTTATCTTGACACAAAACTTCACAAGTGTGCGATGTCTGGTACGAAGATGAAGTAGTAAAAGTGACATTAGAAGGATGAAGAAAGTGGAATTGACACATGTTCTCTTTGTTTTACGACGAAGAGGTTATCAACTATCTAAGAACATATTTTGGTTGCTGGAGCGACAGTGAAAAACGAAAACTAATGCATGTCACGTGATAAAATAGAACAACAAAGAAAAATATTTTCACTTCGTGGTCGCAAACATTGGTCTAGGATGAAAACTAGGATTTCCTTGAGGTGTACTAAAGTAAGTATGCAATAAAGATACGTGGACATTTACAGTTTGGGCCGATGTGAAAAGCTATTAACAGAATAAATAAAATATCGAAGTAAATGTCATCAAACAGAACTGAAGGAATCTCAATTCCTTTAGTTACTTACTTAGGGCGATGCGTAAAGCAAATGTGCTAACGTGTAGACATAGCTAATAGACATATACCTGTACAACATATCAGGCGAATTACAGGGATGACAAATTTTATTAATATTTACACTTTTTATCACACAGAGTTGGCCAATAAAAATCATCTAATCCAGATCGCGCTATATGTCATTACTTACAGCATCAATTTACTACAGATAGAAAACATGGTTGACGATGGACATTGCTTTCCTTTTAACAACCGCAATAAATTGTTTCTGGATTACCTACGTTACTCATCTTTCTCTATGATAGATCTTCTGTTTACCCTGAGACGAAATATGTCAGCAGTACCACAGTAGGCCAATATTGCACACACTTTTCCAGTCATGCTTGCGTTCTGTTCAATTACCTACAGGCGGACGTTCGATGTCTACGTTTGTGCCCATGTTTTATGAGTCAGTTTAATAATTTCAGACTTTGTAGTCATTACGAAAGGCTTATAATGGATATTATTATGCAAATCCTATTACAACAGCAAATTCCATCTAAAATTACCAACATTACAGCTTTTGCGATAATCTGTTGGTTAGTTGTACTGTAATAAGCTGCCAAAGCTGTAAAGCGTTGATGGAGCTGCTTATGTTTAATACTTGAAAAATTAGAAAATAAAAGTTTGAAGTGAAAATATCGCGAATGGTTAAGGTTTCGTCCAGTAATTATCATCTCTACAATGTGTACTGCAAATTAGCAGCCCCCTAATTTCTCCCGGGCTATTCGGATTTCTTTTGACAACGATGATGCAGAGTCCGAGATAATGTCACGAAACGCCCACCGCTTTTCATGAACTTCGCTACTGCAGCGTGGGGTGAAATAAAATAGTCTCTCTTTCTTATGCAGAGCTGTATTGATAACATAAGGATACGGAAATCCAGTCACTTTTTTCGTAGAGAATTAGAATAGTTTGAACTGAGAAATTTTTTGAAGAAGTGAACACAAGGAAAGGTGGAAGGGAAGTTCATTGTCACCACCGAAGTTTAACTGTTCACTGAAAAGAGAGATAAGGGACTGCTATTGTTTGTAAAGACCGGAAAATTAAAAATTAGCACAATAGGATTCATTTATGACACAACAGTGGTAGCAGAAATGAACAGGTATTCCGTTCAGTGCAAAATGTAATGGAACATCTGCGAGCTTTAGGTTAACATCTGCACATAAACAAGAAGAAAACGTTACAGTTGGACATACTAGATTACTTTATGTTACAGCCGGGAAAGTGAATCTAGAAAGGATACATACATTTTGATACTTGGGAAGCAGAATATAAAAGCATGATAGGCACAGGCAAGACACAGAAGCAAGGACAAGGCCAAAAGGTCTTTTAGATGAATAAATAGCGACTAATGTCCAAGAATATCAAAATATCGCCTAGTTTAGAATGTATCAAAATGAGTCTTAACTCTGGGAAAGAAAAACTCGCGAATTGAAGTACAATAGGTGGAAAACATCAGGAAATACGTGGTAAGCACTCGGATATACTCACTAACAATAACTTATTGAACTTAATTACATCAGTCTGCAATCGATATCTTGTCGTAAAGGATTTTGGATGGTACGATTGCGTCTCTGCTGCAATGAGGCGTAAATATTACAGTGTACTCAGATATTATTAACATATGTTAACAACAGCAGGATGTAGAATATTAGTTTAATTACATTTTTTTGTTTGTACCGGAAAAATCACCGATCAGTTAACTGACCGGAAAAATATGGCAATAACACCATTAAAAGTAGGAATACCTCATCTGATATCTTCTCTTACTCAATGCCATCCGCTTGGTGAGCTAGTATCACTTCACTTTGTCAGAAGATTGATTTCTTTTGCCGCATAGATTTCCGTAATTATTTGTCATAGATCGAGGTTCTATCTTCTATATGCTTTGACATAAAGTTGTCTAAGAAATTTTCACAAGAGCTTTTTCCACTGACTTTTCTTTACCGCTTGTAATTTCTGTGATAATGCTGAATACACTGAAAATGCTCCAACCAAAGGAAGCAGGGGAGAAAAAGACGCTTGCCGGGGTGGCCGAGCAGTTCTTGGCGCTACAGTATGGAACCGCGAGACTGCTACGGTCGCAGGTTCGAATCCTGCCTCGGGAATGGATGTGTGTGATGTTCTTAGGTTAGCTAGGTTTAAGTAGTTGTAAGTTCTAGGGGACTGATGACCTCAGAAGTTAAGTCAGAGCCATCTAAAACTTTTTTTTTTTTTTTTTTGAAGAAAAGACGTTGGATAATAAAGCGTAATTGGAGACGTGCTGGCTAGATATTATACGAATGTTTCGTCCGAGTGGAAATACAATCTCACTACAAATGATAACAGCCCAAAAAATCGTTTTGCACTAAAACGCATCCTCGAACGTGTGTGGATTTAGATTCTAGACAACCAGTCAATGGAACATTAACCTTTACTACACTAAAAGCTACTGTCCTGAGAACAAAAGTACTTACCTCTGCACATGAGTTTAATCAAAATCTGCTGGTGGGAAATATTCAACGTCATAGTGCTCCACAGAGTGCACTATAACACGCCTACATCTTTCTTAGCACGCTGTGTACGAGAGATATCGCCGGTGCAGCCGGCCCCTCTGCATTACGGCTGCCCTCCTGAAGTCGTCGAGCGTTTGCGGGTGATTCCTAAGACAACAAGCTGCATATTTCTATTGGTCCCAAGAATGTTCAACTAGGATGAGTCCGTACATAACGCACAGCACTGTGTTCGATTGAGTCTTGCCTTCTGAGGAAGGTGTTCCCATGTTTTGTGTATTACAGGGCCGTAGATTACCGTCTTCATGGACTAGTCCATAGCGGAAATGTCAAAAATGACCACAGATATTAGGATGAGGACATGTCCCCTAGAATGAAGACTCGGAATGAACTATGCGAAACAGCATACCAGATTTCGAATGAATCTCCATAAACTTAGACATTAACTCTTTTAGGGGAAATGTAACCATGTTGGCATTAACGGTTATACGCTTGTCTTGGTAACCAAAATTTTTCTCTTTTTTTGATGCGTTTCGGGTTACTCCAGCATCATATCTTTAATATCGATACACATAGACAGGACACTCTATGTCGATATTAAGGACCAACTATGCCCTTGAAATGACGCTCGTGGGGAAGGAGTACGTCTACGTCTACATGATTACTCTACAATTCACAGTTAAGTACCTGGCGGAGGGTTCATCGATCCACCATCAAGCTATTTCTCTACCGGCCCACTCTCGAAAAGCGTGCACGAAAAAAAAAACTACTAAATCTTCCATGTGAGCTCCCATTTGTCTTATTTTATTATGACGATCATTCCTCCCCATGTAGATAGACGCCAACAATATATTTTTACATTCCGAAGAGAAAGTTAGTGACTGACATTTCATAAGAAGATCCTGCCGCAATGAAAAACGCCTCTGTTGATACGTTGCCATCGCAAATCACATATCATATCCGTGGCACTCCCTCCCCTATTTCGTGATAACACAAAACGAGCTGCATTTCTTTGAACGTTTTCGATGTCTTCGTCGTTCCTATCTGATAAAGATCCCATACTACAGAACAGCATTTAAAAAAGAGTGTGGACAATCATGGTGTAAGCAGCCTCTTTAATAGGTCTGTTGCATTTTCTAAATGTGCTGACAATATAAGTCAGTCTTTGGTTTGTTTTAACTACATGATCGTTCAAATTTTAGTTATTCATAAAGGTAAATCCTAAGTATTTAACTGAATTTACAGCCTTCAGACTTGCGTGATGTATGGTGTAACCTAAATTTAGAGGAGGTCGGTTCGCCCCTGCAACATTATGCCTCCACATACCATAAAACCGGAACTATCATATTCGACAGTTCTGGATGTACCTCAATGTGGTAACGGGTGAGAAGACGTAATGCACCAAGTTAATAATGTCTAACATAATGGCTCTGATGGTCAAGGTGTTATGGTGTGTAGCTGTGTGGTGTTGCATAGATGTACTGATCTCCTAATGTTTGAAATGTTAAGCTCATAGATTAAAGTTTTGTCACCTGAATATGTTTTTTTTATATTTCATTTTATCTGTTACTAATATCGTATTATAATTTCATGTATTGACTCGTTCCATGACCATGGAGACTTCTCCTTAATTTGGTCCCACGGAACAATAAATAAATAAATGCTGTACTCCTTTCCAAACGTGCATCGTTTCATGGGTGAATTCGAACACTTTTATGGATGACAATGCGCGACCCTATCGAGCAGCAGAGGTGTAGGAGCTCTTGCAACGAGAGGATATTCGGCGAATAGACTGGCCTGCCCATTCCCTCGATTTAACTCACAAAGCGTATGTATGGAATGCGTTTCGAAAATGTACTGCAGCACGTCGGTATGCACCAAAGACCATACAGCAGTTGTCAACAGTACTGGCTGAGGGATGGGGCGCCCTACCACAACAACTTCTTACAAACCTTGTGGCTAGCGTGGAAGCACGTTGCAAAGCATACATTGCTGTCCATGATGTTAAGGACCATGTCCCGCTGAATTATTGTGCAGGGGACTATCATACATCGAAGTGACTTCAGTGTAATTAATGTCTGAATGGAAAAGACATTTTGTTTGTCTCACAGTATAGTTCTTTGAGTTACGACTGAGGCCGGCCGGAGTGGCCGAGCGGTTATAGGCACTTCAGCCTGGAACAGCACGACCGCTACGGTCGCAGGTTCGAATCCTGCCTAGGGCAGGTTTGTTTGTGATGTCCTTAGTTAGGTTTAAGTTGTTCTAAGTTCTAGGAGGCCGATGACCTCAGAAATTAAGTCCTATAGTGCTCAGAGCCATTTGAACCATTTTTGAATAGTTACGACTGAACGCCAAGAAACTGGCATAGGCATGGGTATTCGAATACAGAGACATGTAAACATGAAAAATACGGCGCTGCGGTCAGCAACACCTATATAAGACAACAATTGTATGGCGCAGTAGTTAGATCGGTTAATTTTGCTTCAAAGGCAGGTTATCAAGATTTAAGTAAGTTTGGACATGGTGTAATAGTCGGCACACATGTGACTGTCACAGCATCTCCGAGGTAGCGATAAAGTAGTGATTTTCACGTACGGCTGTTTCACGAGTGTACCGTGAATATCAAAAATCCGGTAAAACATCAAATCTCCGACATCGTTCCGGTCGGAAAAAGATCCTGCAAAAGCGGGACCAACGACGACTGAAGAGAATCGTTCATAGTGGCAGAAGTGCAACCCTTTTGCAAATTGCTACATTTTCAATGCTGGACCATCAATAATTGTTAGCGTGCGATCCGTTTCACTAAATATCATCGGTATGGTCTTTCGGAGCCGAGGCTTTACACCTCCCCTGGGCCCGTCATCACCGATATTGGGCTTTTAATAAGTGGAAACATGTTGCCTCGGCAGACAAGTGTCGTTTCAAATTGTGTAGAGCTGATGAATGTGTACGGGTGTGGAGAAAACCTCATCAATCCATGGACTGTTCAACACTGATGGAGGCTCTGTAATGGTATGGGGCGTATGCGATTGGAATTGGACGCTGATACGTCCAGATACGACTCTGACACGTGATACGTAGGTAAGCATCCTGTCTGATCACCTGCATCCTTTCATGTCTATTGTGCATTGCGACACACTTGGGATATTCCAGCAGGACACTGCAAAACTTACACGTTCAGAATTGCAACAGAGTGGCTCCAGGAACACTCTTCTGGGTTTACACACTTCCGCTGGCCAGCAAACTCCTCAGATATGAACATCATGGAGCGTTCCTTTGAATGTGCTGTTCAGAAGACATCTCCATCCCTTCGTAATCTTACGTATTTATGGACAGCGCTGCAGGATTCATGGTGTCAGTTCCCCCCAACACTAATTCAGACATTAGTCAAGTCCAAGCCACGTCGTATTTGCAGAACTTAAGCGTGCTCGTGGAAACCATACACGGTATTAGACCGGTGTACCATTTTCTTTGGCTCTGTAGCAGTTCTTTCAAATTATGGTCCAAGTTTCACTCGACTGTCCCACATCATTCAAAAGTTTGGGTTTGGTTGTTTGCGGAAGGAGACCAGACAGTGAGGTCATCGGTCTCATCGGATTAGGGAAGGATGGGGAAGGAAGTCGGCCATGCCCTTGCAGAGGAACCATTCCGTCATTTGCCTGGAGTGATTTAGGGAAATCACGGAAAACCTAAATGAGGATGGCCGGACGCAGAATTTAACGGTCGTCCTCCCGAATGCGAGTCCAGTGTCTAACATTCGAAAGTTACTTTCGTCCTTAAGGTGTGCACATTAGTGTATTTTGGGCAGTTTTAGTAACGAAAGTAAAATACTAGATCATATTCGTGGGTCTAAGTAAGCACTTCCGTCCGCCGGTGCATTGAATAAATTGATGGAACAAGATTGCTGTTACTGTTACGAAATAACCGGTCACTTAGTGTAAAATTAAGGCTAACATGATATTACCACTGGTGAACGTGCGACGTTAAACGTATATGCACTCAACTGGGCTAAACCGTCTATTGAGTCTTCAAGTTAGGAAGCCATAGTTTAAAAAGTTTGCTTTTCAGGTTTTCAGTGTAACTTTTAGGTTATATTCTTTCCTCAGACAAAACTGCTGTTGTAAGGAAGAACACTATTATGGCCTTCCAACAACTTGGAAAAGACCACAGCGGGAGATTACGGAGCTCCAAAAGATACACGATGAAGCCGGGATGACTCCGGGCGTACGTCTGCTATTGAATTCATCAGCTAATCCCTGGGACGCGCCAGGAGCAGGAACTCATTTTTCAAGCTGGCTGTGCCCTCAGCGCGGCCTGTCTATCACGGCCGGTCATTAATCTCTGCTGGTTAGCGACGGCCGCGAGCCATCTCTGCGTGGCGTGGCGCAGCCCGGCGCTGCGCGGCGGGTCCGTGCCGGACGTCGGCCCACGCCTCGTTAAGCTGCGGACCGGCCGAGGTCTCGATTGTCGATGGCGGACCGACTATTGTTCGCACGTATGCAGCCGTATGTCCAACAGCGCAGCGGTGTACCTCTACATCAATCGTCTCTCATGGTGTTGTTGTCTTGCTTAGTGACGTGCGCTAGCAAGTGATGGATCGATTTACCTACTGTACATATAGGTGCGTAATTCTGTACTTCTGACGGCGAACATTTACTATGTGTCGTGAAAATGGAAGATCATTTCGTACAAGCAAATGGAAGGGTCTATTTCTCATTTATTCGTATCTTTTGTTGCAAATGCTATAGAAAAAATTATAAAGGAATTTTTGGCATTACATCCATCACTAGTTGTCAGTACGATTTTTGTTGCTGTACAATAGAAATATCTGGTCAGCAGAAATCAGATAAGCGATAAACGAAGTAGAGGCAGTGGCGGGAATCTGCTAGCTTAAAAGCTTGATTACGACTGACGGCTAGAAGAAGGTAGGTATAAAAAATCACTCAAATCCACTCTTTTCCAGTCATTTACTATCCAGTGACGTCGCTCTACAATATACGATAACTCAAGCGTCACTGAGAAATGTGAAACTTATAATGACCATTTGACCCCCATTTCTTTAATCTTCCACGCTCACTTATAGTGTTAGCTGCGCCACGGGTAGCACTTCGGAAATCTCGTGTGGTTCCTTCAGCCGATTCCTGTGACTTTTTACAATTCCCCCGCCCGCAATTTTCGATGGTTCTTGTCCATCAGTACAAGAGATCTGCCAGATCTTGGATTAGCTGTGGTTGTTTTTTTTGGTCTTATCTTCACGGCAACATCTCAACAGTCATCCTGAGCAGCCTTACAAGGATTGAAATGTCTCTGATAGATTTGTTGCTCTGCTGGCATTCAATGGCTACTCCATATTTTGGCACAGGAAGAATACACCGAAAGAAAAATAATACCAGTATTTTAGCAGCTAAGACACACTGCAAGCAATTAAAACAACGATGTTGAAATTTGCCAATTTCTTCATCGCCAGGTGGCTGGAGAAATGTACATCCTTGCAATAGCTGTAGCAGACAGCATATGTGCAACATGGTGGCGAATACCCTTGACTGACGGCACATTGGTAAGCAGATAACGCAGATAACGCAAAGCGACTGTGCAGGCTCTGATGTGACGCCATCCTTTCCGGCACAAGGAGTGGTGCGCTGATCACAGGGGCAGGTCAGTGTTCTCCTTTGACCTTGCGCATAATGTATTGTGTGAGTGCAGAGCATGAGGGGTTTATTAGGAGCAGCTCTGTCGGCGAGTAGTTAGCAGCACTCACTGGTAATTTGGTGGCCTGCGTTGGATTTCCGCCGCTACTAATGTATTTTTATACTTTTCAGTTTACATTGATACTTTCTCTGATATAACTGTTCACCATTGCTGTTCGCTAGAATCTGCAACTCGTTGAACAACTACAATAATTAGCAGTGGTTGCTAATAGCAATTGTCTTTGTATAGGTTCCAAAGTCTTAGAGTAATGAGGAATCCAATAAATGTTTTCAATCTTACAAAGATAAAATATGAAGAACGCGGTATGCAATCGAAATAACCTACTTCTCCTGAAGACCCATATTTGCGTTATTTATTAGTTAATTTCTTAGATATTCGTTCTAATAATGTAGACATTTCGTTAGTAATTGTTGATATATTATAAGAACTGTGTGCTTTCAGAAAGAAAAAAAACTATAAATATTATGTTTAAAAGAAGGATGGAGAAAGCGCTTATACTTAAGCAGTGTCTAAAGCAGGTTTATTTCGTAAAATCTGAATATGAGTTGGGTAAATGGAAGAAACCTTTACGCGAAGTACAAAATATACGCCAAAATGAAAATTGCAAAGGTGTGAAAGAAGAACTATTCGAAAGAGTTGAAACTCCTCATGGGAGTCTGTGCACAGTTGGAGAGTGAGATCTACCAGACTGGGCACTCTGAGTTCCAAGTGTAAGGAACATTACTGATTTCCAGCTTTCTTCGACGTGGTTAAACAGATTTAAGAAATAACATAGAAAATGAAGTCACAAAATTATAGAGTTTCCCTCACGTGGAGGCATTATTAAGTAATACTAAAGAGAAATTCGTAGCTGACGTGAAAACGAAGCTTCTTGTTATCCCCTAGAAGATGCATACAAATCAAATTAGTCAGCTTTTGTGCAAACTGCACTTTAGCACTCAGAGTGAAAGAAAGACAGAGTAGCTTGTATAGTTGATCACTGCCATGATAAATTTGTGTACAAATGTGATAAATTCAGTGGATTACTGTTTCTGCAACTTTTGTTGGACTCTTGGCCTGGACCTAACAAAACCTCTGTCTTTAGAAGCACATCGAAAAGACTGTTAATATAATTCGGATTCCACACTGAACTTACAGTATAACTCAACCTAAGAAATTTCTTCAACAATATAAAGCATTTTTCAGGTAACTGTAAGATCATATACATTCTGATAGCTCTTTGTCGTCTCAAATTTACTAGCACAGTAGCATTGTTAAACCTCAATCACATCTGAGTTGTCAGTTTGATCACCACATTTTACGAATTTGATTAAGTACGTCTGGTTTACAGCAAAATGTGTAGCACAAGCCACGACCATTCATATTCTATTTCAGTTCTGTCTAAATGAAATTAGCAATTACTGTGAAGTTTCTGAGTGCATTAATATTTCTTTTATCAGGTGCGTCTGGTGTAGGGAAAACGTTTGTTTTAATCATTCAGTAGACCTTCCGCGTTATTGTGACTACTACTGTGAATGAACAAGGAACTGTCTCATTGTTAGCAAGATATGCTCATTCAGAGATTGTCGTAAGAACTGTGCTACAATACTTGATATACATTACTTAATATTAAGAAACTGAAGTCCCAATTGATGAGGGTTGTCTGTAATGAACATCATACACTGGCTCGATTTTCTTGCTACTCACTTTACATCTGCTACAGTTTGGCTGTTCGTTTATGCTGTAAGTTATTCAAAAAACTAATGATGTGTGACATTTTCGGTAAGGTTTAAGTGCTTAAAATTCGCGTGTGTGCACTTTGGACTTCACGTCATGCAGCGCTACGTCCTCGTGTGACGACTACATAAAAAATTGATAGATTCAAGCGCCAGGCGGGATGGAAGGTACAAACCGCTGTTATCAGCGGTTCTTAATGCTACAAAAATATATTTTTTTAAAAATACCTGCGGTGCTACTTAACTGTTAAAATTTTGACAGTGCATTACTTTCGGCTTATTTTATCCGCGTGAAAAATTTCAGTATAGGTTCCGACATATCAATCTGTACCATTTCCTTGTGAGATTCCATACTTCTGACGCTTCACCACTTCCTCCTCGATCGCAGGTAACACCTGCCACACAGCATTCACGACACGTACCTGTGATTTCGAAGGCAGAGGCGTTCAGAGAAATGCTCAGCACTCATTTAGCCTTGCAGCCCATAATACTTCTTCAACCATAGTGAAACACAAAGTTCGAAGTGGTGTCTTACTATCCTTAGTGAAAGTGAAGAATAATTACAGGATCAGTTCAATGGAATGAACTGTCTGATGTATACCGAAAATGGATAGAGAGTAAATCGAAGGAAGAAAAACGTAATGAGAAGCATTAGAAATGAAATCAGCGGGAAACTTAACTTAAGGACTGGTTATCATGAAGTAGGCTAAGTTATGGAATTGTGCAACCTACGCAGCAAAAAAACCTATTTCAGATGCAGCAAGGAGGACATAGAAAACAGATTAGCACTAGCAAATATGACATTCCTGGCCATAGAATCAGATATAGGATTTAATTTGAGGAAAAAATTTCTGAGAATGTATGTTTGTAGCACATACTTGTATGGTAGTGAGGCATGGACTGTGGGAAAACCGGAACAGAAGACAGCAGAACCAATTGAGATGTCAAGCTAGAGAAGGACGTTGAAAACTAAGTGGACTGATAACACAACGAATGATGAGGTTCTCCGAAGAATTGACGAAGAAAGGGATATACGGAAAACACTGACAAGAAGGAGGGACAGGGTGATAAAACACCTGTTAATACATCAGGGAATAGCCTCCATAGTACTAGAGACGGCTGTGGAGGGTAAAAACTGTAAGGAACTCAGTGACTGGTGTACAGTCAGCAAATAATTGAGGAAAATGTTGGTATAGGAGACGAATTCGTGGCGGGCCGCAGGAAACCAGTCAATAGATTGATGACTATATAAAAAAATTTACGGTAATCTCTGACATTAACTGCCGATAAAATTCTCGAATGTTCTAAATATTGTTTTAATCTGCCGCTGACAGCTCGACAGGTTGTTGTCGTGTAATACTCACCCTAAGATAGTTTTAGTAAGCCAAAATTTGCGAATATCAACTAACACGTGAAACGTGGGTTTGACAATGGACTCTTCATTTGGGTGCCGTCAGTCCCGTTGACCTCAAAGGGTAATTTCCGTTTCAACAACACCAGTCCAGGGGAACGGCAGTATCAAGGTCAAACAACGAATATTTTAATAAAGTTCATCAAAACACACAATACAATTATTTACACATATTACAATAGCTAACCATCTGTTTAGTAATTTAGCTCTACTGTGACAGACCATTTTTGTATTTGTCTTGCAACATACAGAAAAAGATCATCACACTTTCTGCACCTTTATTTTATTTCTTCCCAATCACTTTTTGGTTCTTCTTGTATCAGCATTCACTGGAGTTTCTTCATGTGAATGCCATGTGAGCGCATCTGCCAACGGTTTTTGAAATATTGTAATTATTTTCCTTCCCGTCACATCTTGGGAGACATGTAACGCATTCACATCAGCGTTATTGTAATAAAGATTAAATGTTAACTTTCTCAATCGACTGCTATATGCACTCGTCGGATCAGAAATGTCGCCAGAAGTTTTTTCCCTTATTATATTCAGCAACAATATTTCGTTTTCGATAAACCCCTCTTTTTTTTTGACACTTTTGCCGTTTCACACGAAAATTTGCTGGAATAAAATAGAAACGTCAATTTTGTCATTCCGTTTCAGGCCTTTAATTCCTTGACTATTTTCTTTAAGAGACAGTTCCCAGCGTTTCAGTTTGGCCATTACAATTTTCTTGGGGATTCTCTTAGAATTTAGTCGAAGTTTACAAACCAAATGCGTATTCTTTGTTACGAGTTTGCTTGCCAAACTGGTATGCCAGTTATCAGTGTTTAATGTAATGGCCTTTACTGAACCCATTCTTGACACTAGTTCATCACAAAATTTGTTGCTGTTGTATCTTCTTTATCAAGTACTTTGCCGGCGTAAATTATAAAACTGTAGTGGTATCCATAATTGCAGTATAATTTAAACATTTTAATGCCACACGTATCTCTTTGTTTCAAATATTGCCTGAGTATAATTCGTCCTCCGAATGGTACTAGAGACTCTTCGATACATAGTACTTCAGCAGGATCATTATGTCTTTTTTAAATATTTTTTCTTTATTTCGTCAGCGATGAACGGAACTTTTAGAGACGATTCAAAGTATCAACATCTGTATTTTCTGCTGAATTACGCGCTCTCAACAGAATTACGAAACGATCACTAGTCATTACCTTTCGTAGGAATATTTGAACAAACAGTTGATCCTGAGACCAATATAAACTAAAGGTAATGTTTTAGAAATTCTGTTACAAAATCAATCCACGCAACAGCCTTATTTTGTTCCTGTTTTTTGGTGCACAATTGTTCAAACGTTTGGAAACCATTGCTGTTTGTGTAGTATACATAGTTGCTTGTCCACAGATGTGCTCAAATTCCGATCTGTGACAGAAGCTCCGTATAGATTTTCGATTTTGTTACATTTCTGCACGTTTTTAGCTGTCACTTTCGCATCATGTGCACCAGTCGTGGCCTGTTGCCATGCTCTAACGTCATACAGCACACTGTAAATGTCCTACTTAAATTAAGCCATTTCGCTTCGCATGCGAGCCGGAAATTACACTAAAATTACGCCATTTATCTTTGAATGTAAATAAAAGAGACAAAAATATATTTTTCGTGCTCTCTCGATGATAACTAGATACCAGTGTCGAGTGCTGAAACAGCGATCATCAGCGCTACGATCAACTCAAAAAAGCGGCGCAGCTGTCTGTTTCCTACTGAGCATGCTGTGTTGTGCTGTCATCCATTCTGGCACTACGAATGCTACGTTGCTCACAGCACCATGCCAGCATTTTTCTTCGCAATTGCGTGTAGTATATTCTGCAAGCGTAGATTATCAGCGATATTAAAAGCAATAGTCTAAACTTCACCAGAGGAGAGTGCTGTAAAGTATAGACTGATAATTTGCGGACCTGCGTTCCATTCTCGCAGGTACAACCTTTTCTACATTTCAATTTATTTCTAGCAGTGTTAATGCATAAATTATAAAAATTTATAAATATTTAAACCGCTTAATTTACATCAGTTACATTAATATATTCGGTTTGTGTAAGAATACTAGCACTGTAAGTCAAAAGCTTATAAGCCACCACATTGTAGCACGCTAGTGTCATTTTACACGAGCTGCCAATTGATGAGCAATCGTAAAATGCAAATGTTCGTGTAGTCGGTTCGAGGATCAAACTACATACCGGTACTTCTATCACTAACCACACCATCAGACGAATTCTCAATTTCGGATGATGGCAGTCACGTTGCACGGTGACGTTTAGATGGTACGAATATCGCATTCGTTGTGTCACTGCCTCCTCCTTGCGACACTTTTGCTTCTAGGGGCAACAAAGTTTTTTTGAAAATAATTGCTGTCAACTAATCCCTCCTCAGACAACTGGGGCTTTCTCTGACTTTCTGTGCCTTGGTAGTTGTCTTCTTAACATACCACGCCAGTTTGTACACCAACTCAGTAGGCGTCTAGTGCTGAACATACACTATGTTTACTCACGCAGCTCGGCGATAATTGCCCGGAGTGTTTTACCAACGGTAACGCCTTTCTGCTGGGTGGTTTGTGCTGCAGAATTGTCGGATGGGTTGCCGGCCGGCAGGCGCATCCTTACGCGAACATCTGTACGCCAGTTCTGCACGTCAGGCGGTCGCGCTCCAACGAAAGCTCTGAAATATCAGCTCCGCTTTCCACGTGTTAATAAATACAGCGCAGTATTCTCAGAAACATTTTTAGTTGTTTAAGTGAATTTTGATTCCACATGTTATAGTTCTTATATTACAAATCTATTTCTTTCCTAGGCTTGAAAGCAATGACACCTGTGCCTACCGTCCTCATTTAACACTGTTTGATATGAACTGCAGTTGTACTGTCTACATGTTGTGCTTGATTTCAGCTCGGAATGTCAGTTTGTGGTGATCAAACTATTTAAGTCTTCAACTTCGCGATACTTTATACCCTTTTATAACAAACCTTTCATTCCAGCTACTACTGTTTCTGTCTGCGCCCTTTCTGAACGCGTCAGACAGCCTATAATTCATTCCACCATCAAAGTTTAGTCACCTAGAGCACGTATTATCTCCGAGCTGCAGATACTTCTCTTCATATACAGAATTAATCTCCAAGATCCTTCAGTTGCTGACAAATATTTCCTACGTTGTCGTGTTGGAGGTTTCTTCAGTCATGGAAATTTGAATACGTTACACTAGAAAGATTACTTAACGTCGATAACGTAAGACAAATAGGTGGGTCTCTAGCGAAAACCGTCTACAATTTATACTCACAGTATTTAAAAGTCAAAGTTTACTTGAGACAAGGATAAACCACATCAAGAGTAGCTATAATAGTATTTAAGGACATGTCTTCCACTATTGGAGTTATTAGAGGTAATGCCAAAATGGTGTTTTGTGTATTGGTGGAACTTCTATTGCATGAAAGAGACGTTTATCCTTTCGTAATCAGCCGTGTAAGGGGTTCTTTATGTAAGTGGTTTACTGTTCACTGTCATACTTTAGCATATGTAATTTCGATGTATTGCTCACGCGCTGCCTCTGTTATTAAACATCCCTGCTGAAATAGAATCGCAGGTAAGAGCAGTGTCGGCAGCAGTAATAGTCACTCGCTACTGCAGAGCAGTCGCAATAGTTTGTTGTTATGGAGCAGACGCAATAGCTTGATGTTACGGAGAAGTCGTAGTAGCCCACTTCTACAGTATAGTTGCTAGCCATGTAAGAGCAATAGCAGTCGCCGCTTGTGCAGCGCAGTTCATTGCCATGTAGTGCAAGGTAAACTTTATTATTCTTCATCGTCATGCGCGTACTTAAATTTGTTTTCTGAGAAGTTAATATGTATCTTTTTGTTATTTGTCAGCACTAATTAAGTCAGACATGTAATGTTAAATTTTTTATTTAATGGTTTGCAGAAATGTTTTCAGTAATAAGGTTTTTTTGAAACATAATTTTTTACCAGTCATTTACTTGAATTTAAATATTTTACAAATTTTCCAGATCATAGTCATATGTTGTTTTACAATCAAAGGACCAGCTATGCAGCTCTGTCAACAAGCCAAGTCGGTTTTATTTCCAATAATGCAAATCTCAGACAAATGTTGTTCAGTAGCGTCCTGGGACGTCTACTGTTCCTGATCTATATAAATGACCTGGGTGACAATCTGAGCAGTTCTCTTAGACTGTTCGCAGATGATGCTACAATTTACCGTCTAGTAAGGTCATCCGAAGACCAGTATCAGTTGCAAAGCGATTTAGAAAAGATTGCTGTATGGTGTGTCAGGTGGCAGTTGACGCTAAATAACGAAAAGTGTGAGATGATCCACATGAGTTCCAAAAGAAATCCGTTGGAATTCGATTACTCGATAAATAGTACAATTCTCAAGGCTGTCAATTCAACTACGTACCTGGGTGTTAAAATTACGAACAACTTCAGTTGGAAGGACCACATAGATAATATTGTCGGGAAGGCGAGCCAAAGGTTGCGTTTCATTGGCAGGACACTTTGAAGATGCAATAAGTCCACTAAAGAGACAGCTTACACTACACTCGTTCGTCCTCTGTTAGAATATTGCTGCGCGGTGTGGGATCCTTACCAGGTGGGATTGACGGAGGACATCGAAAGTGTGCAAAAAAGGGCAGCTCGTTTTGTATTATCATGTTATAGGGGAGAGAGTGTGGCAGATATGATACGCGAGTTGGGATGGAAGTCATTACAGCATAGACGTTTTTCGTCACGGCGAGACCTTTTTACGAAATTTCAGTCACCAACTTTCTCTTCCGAATGCGAAAATATTTTGTTGAGCCCAACCTACATAGGTAGGAATGATCATCAAAATAAAATAAGAGAAATCAGAGCTCGAACAGAAAGGTTAGGAGTTCGTTTTTCCCGCTCGCTGTTCGGGAGTGGAATAGTAGAGAGATAGTATGATTGTGGTTCGATGAACCCTCTGCCAAGCACTTAAATGTGAATTGCAGAGTAGTCATGTAGATGTAGATAGGTCAGCTTTGCACCAAGCTGTGCCATTTAGGAGCAGATGTATAAACAGCGTTATCTGGCGACACCTTCACGAGGTAAGAATTTTTCAGGTTATTCAGGTTGACTTCACAGGGTCATGACGTAGCACTGCTTGCGTTCAAAATTTATCAGTTTCAATTCTCAGTCAATATGTAACAGAAATTTCTTATACACAGGATGGTTACATCCGTACATGTTTTAGGGTTTAATTTCTTTTGACAGTTTGGTCATTCGAGCAACGATGTTTCATGTTTAATTATTTAACCACGTAATGTATAAAGGCATTTCTACACGAAGAGAAATTGCTACGTTTTTTACGAGCTGTGAAGTTTACGTGTGTGTGTGTGTGTGTGTGTGTGTGTGTGTGTGCGCGCGCGCGCGCGCTCGCGCACGTTTGTGTGTGTGTGTATGTGAGTGCGAGTATGGGAAGGGGGCTGTTTGGTGGAGGGGGTGGGGGTGAGAGTTCTCAGCTCTTGGCTTCCAATCACTATGGCCATACATTAAAGGAATACAGCTTCGTGAGAAAATGGGACAGCTAATTCAGTAAAGTTGATTTCCTCTCCCATTATTTTTAGGACAGCCTACGTTTCAATTCTAATGAACCAGACGTGAACAGGATATCGAGCCTTAATGTTAGAACACTGATGTGTCTTGTAATTGTTATTGCGTACATTCATTAGTGTCAGTTTTCACTATTCATTATGTACAATACATTTTTTTTCATATCGTAAGCGACAGCCAAATATTTATTACAAGGCTTTTCCATTTTTCACCCTGTGTATGTTATCGTCTTATTAGTCTGACGATCTTATTAGTTTCGTACGATCACCTTATTTCGGTGACCTATCATTTCGAAGTGCTAGCAATCTCGAGAAAGTGCACATTATACGTCGGCGTTTTAAATACATAGCTTCAGTCGTAGTAGACTCGTTCTCGTTCGAGTCTGCATCGCAGCAGCTGTATATACTATCCAATTACATTAATGTGACCACCAGTCAGAAGCCTGAACAACAGCCTGTCGCAGTGCTGCCCGCTGCGAGACGTGCAGGAGGAGCGAAAGTGAGAATCTGTAAGGTGCCGACAGGGATGTGGGGCCATTTCGACTCCACTGCCGTGACCGGCATCGTCAGATTTCTTCGTTGAGGATCCATGGCGCGAACGGCCCGATCGAGGTGGTGCCACAGATTCTCGATCAGGCTTAAACCGGGAGTTCAGTAGCAAGAGACCTGCTGTAAATTCATCCTGATGCTCTTCGAACGACGCACGTTCACTGCGAACTGTGTGACGCGCTGCATTTTCCTGCTGGTAGAGGCCATCGTGTCGAGGAAAATCAAACTGCATTTAGAAGTGGACGTTCTCGCTAGGGACAGATGCATATTTGTTTTGGTCCACTGTACCTTTCAGAATGAGTAGATCAACCAGCGAATGGCTCTTGTCGGGACACTTCGGACAACACACTTCGGACAACTGGCGCAGGATGTTTGCCGAAGATCTTTCATGACGTGTATGACAGCTGACGTATGTCCGATCTAGCATGAAACGTGATTCATCTGGGAATGTCATCCGTTGAATCTGAGTGGAAATCCATATGCTGTACTCGCGTGCAAAGTCGAACTTTCGCGGCCGATGAGGGGCAGTCAGCATGGGTGCATGAACCAGGCGCCTGCTGCGACGCCCATACGCAGCAACGTTGAGGAGACACTGCTAATAGCCGCTTGGTTCAAATGGTTCAAATGGCTCTGAGCACTATGCGACTAAACTTCTGAGGTCATCAGTCGCCTAGAACTTAGAACTAATTGAACGTAACTAACCTAAGAACATCACACACATCCATGCCCAAAGCTGTATTCGAACCTGCGACCGTAGCGGTCGCCCGGTTCCAGACTGTAGCGCCTAGAACCGCACGGCCACTCCTGCCGGCCCGTTTGATTCATCTGGGTGGTTAGCGGTTCGGCAGTTCTACGTCGGTTCGCTCGTACACATCCCCGCAGCCGTCGTTCACCCCCGTTAACTATGGCAGCACCGTTGCCTCGGCGGCGGTTTTGTTGGTGCACCACAGTTACGTAGGCGCCGGTTTTGGATAGCACCAGTTTTCCGTGTACAGTGTACTTTAAACACGGTCACACGCGAATAGCTCTCCGAGTTAGCCGTTTTGGACAATATCCACTCTTGGCCTGAAAGCCTATGATCATACACTTACACATGTTAGATAAATCACTCTGTTTCGACATTACAAAGACTGCACTGTTTTCCGCGTCTCTCAACACATTTTATGTACCCTCCACAGACGACGTTGCAACCTGACTTCTATTAGCGGCTACTGCATTTTGCCGTCGAACGTAGTCGGTGGGCATTTACTCGATTGTATGTTTGTATGACAGATGTGCCTCGTGTACATTTTCGACACTTCAAGCTCTTCGAAACGGCACGTTACCAAAATCGGGTGACCGTTTAAAATTAATTCATGTTTTCGTAGTACAGGCCAGGTGGAAAACGGAACTGTCCTTTAACCCAGGAGACTGCTGCTTCTTCCTAATGTTCGAGGGTCGTGAGAAAAGTAATGAGGCTGACAACACCGCGAGTGATCTATCGACGCTGCGTTGTTCCACTTGTGTAAACCGATGTGTTCATCCTTTACAGATGCTCAGTCCGAGTTACAGCTCCGTAGAGTCATAACGTTAGTTTTGAGAGGACCATGGCGGAAGTCCTAGTTTGGTTGTGTTATTAAAACGGAACAATAAAACAGCGGAATTTGGAGCAACGTTATGCCCTTTCCTCTTTTGTTGAGCTATGGGAATCAGTGATTGTGACCTTTGAAAAGGGACATTCCTTTTCAAGAGGATGTGTTTTTCAATGGCCTCAATCATTTTTCGAACTCCAAGAAGACGTTGAGATGAACCTCGCTCAAGGAGACAATCAACTTCAAAAACCGACGAAACTGTCTAACGTGTTCGCGCCCTTGTGAGATCAAACTGACGTTTAACAATAACTATGATGCGTAACCTGTTAATCTCAAACAGATTCATTGTACATGAAACTGTGAACGACATTTTGCACTTGCGACAGTTCTGTACCAAAAACGTGACCAAAAACCTCACACCTGAGCAGCAGAACAATCTATGAAACGTGTGCGTTGATCTTCTTGAAGAAATTGCCTCTGTCCACGAATGGTTCAGTCGTGTGATCGCAGGTGATAAATCCTGGATTTTTGGGCACGATCCTGAGACAAAGCGGCAAAGTGAGGAGTACACACAAAGACATCGTCTCGACCAAAAAAGCTAGCTCGAATGAGCTAACCAATGTTAAAAACAATCCTGATTTGCTTTCTTGACAGTAGGGGTATTGTGCGTAAAGAACTCTTTCCTCCAGAACAAAATGTCAACCAAATGGTTTACACGGAGATCCCTGAAAGGCTGAAGAAAAGTGTGGATCGCGTGAGATCGGACTTTGTAGAAAAGTAGATTGCTGAATCATGACAACGCCTCATGTCACAAAGGTCACTTCCATCTCGGAATGTTTGACCTCAAAATGTATTCCAGTTGCTCCACAGCCCCATGAGCTGAGTGCCTGTGACTTTTTCTTTTCCCGAAAGGAAAATATCTTCACGTAATTTTGAGAGTCTGGATAAAATTTAAAAGAACGGGACCGTCATGTTAAAGGTTGTACCACTTGAAGCCTCTCAGTGATGATACGAAGACTTGGAGCATGTAGAGTTGCCGAAGGGAGGTAATCTGAAGAAGGCAATATTGTTATTTGAAAAACAAAATAAGAAAATTGGTTGATAAAAAATAGTCTAATTCTTTTTCTCACACACGTCGAAGTAGCGTGGCGATGGGAGAGCGTTAGACGACATTGCCAGAGCAGTGACGGTTGCTGCAGCCCTCTGGGACTGGGCTTCGCGATCGACGGCGTCGCCCCCAGAGCAGAGTCGTCGAGGCTGCGCCCAGCGCGGTGGTGGCGCGACTGGCGCTGGGATCGAGTGCTAATGAAATGCGGCGGCCGCCCACAATGGCAGCGCGAGACAGGCCGGCAAATTGGCCGAGAACGCGCCTGCCCCTGACAGCCCGCAACCCGACCTACTTGACCGCCGCCGCCGCCGTCGTGGCAGGAGCCTCAGTCTGCCTATTCCTTTTGCTAGCGTTCACAAGTTAGACCACTCGTCTTCACGTGTTCCTCTGCAAATAAGTTAACCATCAGCGTATCCTGAAGTCTGCTGGCGTATCTGAAGGAACTCAGCTGCTTGCAGCTTTACAAATACTGCTAAGAAGTGTCTTTGTGTGGTTATCGCTGTACGGGATGTGCTAGCATTAAAGTACCTTTTGTTACAATTTAGTAGCAACAGGGGTGAAACTTCCTGGCAGATTAAAACTGTGTGCCGGAACGAGACTCGAACTTGTGATCTTTCGCGGGCAAATTCTCTACCAACAAAGGTATCAAAGAACGACACGCGACCCGTCCTCGCGGCTTCAATTCTGCCAGTATCTGGTCTCCTACCTTCCAAACTTCACAGAAGCCCTTCTGCAAAGGTCCCAAGTTCGAGCCTCGGTCCAGCTGACAGTTTTAATCTGCCAGGAACTTCCACATCAGCGCATACTCCGCTGCCTTGTGAAAATCTTATTCTAGTAGTACGTATATTTGTACGAATTCGTAACTAAACCGGAAAAGGTAATTAGTCACCCCGAGCAGACGAAACGCTAATATATAATGGTTTTGCACCGAGGTTTCATACTATATATATAGTATGGAGGTAGTGTCTTTGAGTATTAACCTAGACGTCATGGGAACCCAAACACTACTTCGATTTTTTTTAAAAAGTCATCAAAAATGGCTCCCGAAGACTTTGGTTGTAGTGAGTTATACTAATTCTTCCAACGAACGTGTCAAGAGGATGGTGGAGCGCATAGTGACTCAGAGTACTCTCTTGTCCTTTACGTGGGAAGCTGTCCCTACAAGGAGGAAGATAGAGCAGTAATCAATGGCATGAGGGTGCAGAATCCAATGGAAGCCTCTGCGTCAAAGATACATAATGTGCATCCAAGAACTGAAAAAGTTGCATGATAATCTCTCCTTTGAGAAAATACCTCATTCGGATCTTGGGGAGAGGAGTGCCGAGAAAGAGGCGACTTTCACAAAAATTCAACGAGTCGGAGGGTGGACTGTCAGAAACCGTGCGGCATTAGCCGATGGGTCTATGGCGCTGCAGTCATGGACTGTGTGGCTGGTCCCGGCGGAGGTTCGAGTCCTCCCTCGGGCATGGGTGTATGTGTTCGTCTTTAGGATAATTTAGATTAAGTAGTGTCTAAGCTTAGGGACTGGTGACCTAAGCAGTTAAATCCGATAAGATTTCACACACACACTTCAGAAGTTTGCCCTTAATAGGCCAGCTAGAAAATCTAATAAGTGAAATGCAAATGCTCAGTCTTGATTTAGTTTGGTTCAATAAAGTAAAAAGGAGAGAGGATAAGGTTTTTTGATCAGACTGTGTATACGGTTATATCAAGACCATCTTAATATGGGGTAACGGGAGTAGGATTCGCTGTAAATAGGAAGGAAGGACCGAGAGTGTGTTCAATGAACATTACAGTCCAAGGGACATAATGAGAATCAACAGATAACTAACGTCAACTACAATAGCTCAGGTATACATGATGTACAAGCAGAAGATGGATAGATAGAGAACGTGTGTGAGGATATCGAACGTCTTATTCAGTATGCAAAGCGAGGTAGTAATCGAATAACCACTGGGGAACTGCAAAGCTGTTGCAGGATATGGAATAGGAGGAGTTAGGGAAACTGTTGGCTTGGTAGTAGGAAATATAGAGGAGAAAGACTAACCGAGTTCTGCAACAACCTGCATTTAGTAATAAAAAAATACTGTTCAAAAATCACAAGCATAAGATATATATACAGAAAAGACATGGAGTCAATGGACGATTCTGGCTCTATTGCCCCACAGAGATTCCGAAATCAGGCATACGATTGTACTTCACAATATAATGAAGATCAAGGGCAGGCAGATTTAGAAGAATCATCCACAAGAATAATTGTGAAATGGAGTGGGATACTGGTGTACTGAAGAAACTGACATGCGTTTGAAATTCTCTATTATTGTAGAGAACGATAACGAATATCACAGCAGACAGTTAAGTTGAAAAGAAATTGGCATCTCTAGAAAGGACAGTCACAGAAGTTGGACGAGGAGAAAGAGGCACAGGAAAGGAAACTACGCAATAACCTAGGATAACTGAAGAAATATTTAAACTGTTCGACCCCAAAGAAGAGTGTACGAGAATGTTCAGAAAAAGGCAGGAAAACTGCAGTATTAAAGATTAGAAATGAAATAAACAGAAAATGCAAGGAAATCGACGAATAAATTATCATTGGAAGGACTGATTAAACATCTAGAAAAGTTAAAACAGCTTTCGGTGAAATTGAAATAAAAGACATGATCATTTAATGTAGAATGAGGATTCAACTGTTGAATACAGAGAGAGGATGGATATGTTGAAAAAGGACATTAAAAATGTCTACGAGCGGATGACTAGTGTGATGGTGTAATACGCTAAATAGGAGTCATACAGAAGAAATAGGGGATTCAGTACTATATTCAGAGTTTAACAGAACGTTGAAATACTAGCGAACAAATAAGGTATAAGGAATAGATAAAATTGCTATGTAATTTTTAGAATCATTGGGAAACGGGCAATCACCATTTGGGTTGTTGAGTAGAATCTGACCTGGGGACACATAGCATTTTACATTCGGAAAAATGTCATCAACGCATTCCGAAGACAAAGGACACATTAACAACGAGAATTACCGCACAAACAGCTTAGCAACTCTTGCACCCATGTTGTTGTCGAGATAGTATATAGCGCAACGGAAAAGAAAACTGAATATCTAAGATGGAATAACGAGTGCACTGTTCTTATTCAAATGATTTTTGTTTATTTATAACTACTTTTCGGCCTATTAGGCCATCTTCAGGAAGCAATTAACATCTGAAAGAGACACTAGTTCTAAGGTAACAAAACATTATAAACAAAGACAAAATCACTTGCATAGGCCGGCCGGAGCGGTTCTAGGCGCTACAGTTTGGACCCGCGTGACTGCTATGGCCGCAGGTTCAAATCTGCCTTGGGCGTGAATGTGTGTGATGTCCTTAGGTTAGTTAGATTTAAGTAGTTCTAAGTTCTATGGGACTGATGACCTCAGAAGTTAAGTCCCATAGTGATCAGAACCATTTGTACCATCACTTGTGTATCAAACTTGCTTCTTAACGTTGAAGTTATAAATTACATAATCGACGATGTTTAGCATAATGCGTAATGAAACTATACGATAACATAGGTTAACTGGTTATAACGCTAAATTTTGTGAGGTATTGGCATTGGCTGAGAAACTTTTAAACGGAGCACCCTTCATTTACGTTGTGCACCAAACATGGTTTTTAACACTGTAAACTAAACTTTAGGCAGTGAACAGTATTACACAGTAATTAAAATACATAATCTTGCAGTGTTACAGGTTGTACTGTGATAAAGCAATAGGTTGGGAGGTTCCTTATAAACTATGACATCATAAGCATATAAACTGTAATACTACAAGATTATGTATTTCAATAGTTTTGCGTAATACTGTCCATTACTTGAAGTTTAGTTTACAGTGTTAAAAAATATGTTAGTTGCACAACATTGTATACAGTATAATTTCAATGTTAAGAAATGAATCTGAGCCCAACACGCTGATTGTGATTGTACCTTTGCTTATAATTATTGATTACTTAAGAACTCGTGGCCTTTTCAGATGCTACTCAACCGTTTCCTGAAGATGTTCCAATAAATCGAAAACTAGTTTGAAGTAAACAAAAATCAGTAGAACAAAAAGAGTGTATTTGCTGTTCAACCTTAACTATGGAATTATTCTACTTACAAATAACGGAAAAATCCAAAAATGAACCTGAGTATCTCTTAGAAGACGATCAATTTAATTTTCGGTATGAGAGGCAGTTAAGTCGTACCAATCGGAAAAGGAAGCACGCTTAAGAAAAATCAACACATGTTCATAGGATGTGAATATATCTATTAAATCTTTCTGATGACGTCGGAATAAAGCCCACGACAAGAAAAACGTATCTCTTTAAACTCTTCAGTCAAGTCAATGTTAAAATCGCACGCAGCACAGACTTCGACTCTGACAGTGGGTTCCTCTTACACCGAGTATTGTGGACTACCGGCAAAGTGTTTTCCTCCATCCTTGATAATTACGTGAAATATGTCAATTATTAGGTCAAACTGAACCGTAATGTGTACTGTTTTATGAATATCCTAAGGAGTCATAAATATCTAATAAACGTGTCAGAAGAGCTCACACTATATCATCCGCTTCTGTTTTGTTGTGTAAGTCGGTGTCAGCAACTATACCAAAAGAACGAGTCTTAACAAACGAACTTAATAAGAAACGCCTTATCTCAATGTTCACAGGAAGCTTATGTGGTGAACAGTATCATATCAAGCAGGCCACAGGGAATGCAGACCCCTTGATTGTTGGCTCAACCCCTAGAAAAGTCGAGACGGAGAAGCAACGTCCTGACTATCGGGGAAGATATTGACTTGGTGGTCCTGCTGACTGACTATATAGCTGAGAGTATTGACCAGGAAGAATAGGTTACCAATATCGCCCTTATAAATACCGAAAAAGGCAACAGAGACACATTCATTTAAGCCCCGGACAGCTCTTAACTTTCAGAAGGAGACCACATTCCTGTATTATGTCTTTACGCCTTCAGTGGCTATGACAACTGCTCTATATTTTTTCGATAGGGAAAAATCAGATGTATAAATGCATTTAAAAAGACGGCGAAACACCAACGCATCGCCTCAGGCGCCATTCTTGATAAGGTCTCTGCGCATGGATGGAAGCTTCAAACCTACGAATGAAATTCGTGTGCACGTATTCCAAAGAGCTTTATTGCAAAATAATAACTTCAGTTTGGCATGTATGTGTCCCAATGAAGCCGCCGCTCGCCAGTGTTACCTCAGGATCAATTTGCAGGTTCAGTCCTGGAGGAACATTTCAGTTGAATCTACAGAAATTAGGATGGAAGACCACAAAAAACGGTCGTATACTTATCACAACCATCGTACCACGTCAACACAATATTCTGTATGTTCAAGGAAGGGTGTCAAGCATCTCTACCCTGCCGGAAAGCGTCTGATAAATGCTCGGCTTCATGCAGCTATTGCGTTGGTCTTTCATACCTTACTTCTCTGGCGAAGACGAAATGTTTCTCGATTCGATGTAAACTGACGATGCGACTGACATCATCGAGGAGTAAATGGATTTAGATCCCATGCCACAAGAAAACGTAGAACTGGAAGTCGCCGTTGCCTCCCCGGGACCAGCTTCCTCAAAACGTAGAAAAAACATCAATAAATAAATTGCAGATGAATGTAAGTACAGAACAATGATTCCTTAGAGAATGTTTGTAAAAAATTGATCTCTCATCGATGTTACAATTGTGAGAGCTCTTTGGCGCAGAATTTGATGCTCGACAACTTTAACGCTCGACACTTTTCATTTGAATTTGAAGGTTTTTATAAACAGGCATTGAAACATCAGTGTAATTCATTTTGCCGCCAAGCTGGTGAGAATTCCCGACTTCGACGATCGAGTGAGGCTAAGGTCTGAACAGACTTTAACTTATAAGTAGGTCGTTCCGTGTAAAATTTTATGCTCTTTCAATTTGGTGTATTGGGAATTTTGTGTAGGACCCATCATTTTCAAGTTATAAATGAAAACTTAAAAAAGTCCACAAGTTATAATTCGTACTCACTGCTCCTCTTTTGTTCATGGCTTACAAATGGTTCACAGCACCGTGTCTGCTTCTAAGTGCATTTTTTTTCTAACCGAGTGTAGATAACTTATCTGTTTTGTATATTATGGAGAACAGGCTGTAAATTTAAAAGCCTAGCGATTTTTTGCCGATATTACAACTTTTATTAAGATTGTGATTATAAGTTGTTCGTTAAACTTTCCTTCCACAGAACACTTATTCCAGCATAGGATCTTTCTTTTTAACAGACTCAACTGTAGGTTACATCATACTTGTGTACAAGGACAAAATCAGTGGTAGTTTTAGGACACCAGCCCATGCGAACTGACTTCGAAATTGACAAGCAGCTCAGAGAAAAAGTTAAAAGACGCAAATATTTTGGATGCAGTACTACATATGGTGCAAGTAGGAAATACAAAAAAGTTAGTGGTATTTCATTTTTTCTATGGAACTATAGGTACGACGTTGAAAAAGATAGTCCACAGAGATAAGCTACTGAAGTTCTGTAAGATGATGGCTACTCTAAGAATACTATATGGATGTGAAAACTGGATCCGCAAGATGAGGACGAAGAGAGAGGACAGGCGTGTGTAATGAACATCCTTAGATAAGTGGCCGGATATACTTTAATGGACAAAAGGAGGACGTAACTGACACAATAAAACAACGTCAGGTAAGATGGAAAGAACGCGTGTACCATATTTCAGTAAAACTCGCTGCTTGCTGAGAATTCAGTACATCACCATCGTTTTCCTTCGCAAGGTCACGCTATAGCCCAACTTTCGAATTACGGCAAGACAGTTCTCCTCCTCTAATAAAGTTTAACACTTGAATGTGACTTCAGAGGAGGCTTTTATGCTATGCAGCAGATAGTAAATTCCTTTCACAATTGCACCGATACGTTGTTTAATTCCAATCATACGAGACAACCAGATCATAGCAGCAGCAAAAAGCACTATTGGCTTCTTGCCGCAAGGCACGTAGAGATCTTCGTAGTCCACGTTTCAGACTGCAGGCGCTCTTCAGCTGCTGCTGGATTCTCAGTAAGCAGTTAAAAGAGAGAGGAACTTCAGGAAACACGCAGAGATTATAAATTTTATGGGCAGAACAATTAACAGAGCTCCTGCAATAAAAGGGCTGGCAAAGTGGAATAGCAAGCAGAAAGCAATATATCGGCTTGCAACCGTGCCAGTTTCATTGTTTAGGGCAGATGCACTTCTCCTTGTATCCTCTTCGGGATAATTAAACTGAAGTACGTCTAGATACGACTCGCTGGTAAGCATAAATCTCGATTCCACAGGACGTCTCTTGTTAGGAGCCTCGGCGAGGGCATTAATCTAAATCCAGAATTAAATGGATGTTATTTGTGTAGTAATTACTGCAACTTCTCATATCACAGTGCAAACAAAGACACCAAAAAAGTCACATCTGCTGTCTCCTCGAGTTAGTGAATATGCTGGACTACGATTATTTTCCGTTTCATAAGACAATCCCGTAACATAGCTATCAGACAGGTTAAGGAAATTACTTGTAGTTCCTTCCCGCGAATGACTTGACAGCTTTGGTACTAAATATTTTTCTCGTGTCCTGATAAGCTTCGTCCAAAATCCTTAGTAATACGCATTTAATTCTTCAGTGCGTCGTGCCCCAGAGTATTCCCTTCTTTAATTGCCTGTTACTGGATGACAGCTTAAAGCTCTCTCAACGAAGATCACATGAGATGGTATGACAGAGTAAACCTTCACATCAGATCGTCCATGACATAACAGTTGCCCGCATCTCGTGGTCGTGCGGTAGCTTTCTCGCTTCCCGCGCCTGGGTTCCCGGGTTCGATTCCCGGCGTTGTCAGGGATTTTCTCTGCCTCGTGATGGCTGGGTGTTGTGTGTTGTCCTTAGGTTAGTTAGGTTTAAGTAGTTATAAGTTCTAGGGGACTGATAACCATAGATGTTAAGTCCCATAGTACTCAGAGCCATTTGAACATAACAGTCGAAATTTTTCGAATATTTATTTCGGTTCACTAGCTGTATTTAACATAAACATCAACATTAAGCTTTACGATAGCACTTTTGAAGTATACTGAGGTGACGTAGGTTATGGGGTAGCTATACGCACATATACAAATGGCGGTAGTATCACGTACATGGGAATTAACAGACTCTGAAAGCGGAATGATAGTTGAAACTAGATGCACGGGAGATCGCATTTCGTAAATCGTTAAGGAATTCAATTTTCCGAGAGCCTCATTGTTAAGACTGCATTTGCTAACAGCACGACATCAATTTCACCGCCTCTCCTGATCTCGTGACCATATCGGTTGAAACCTAGACGGCTGGAAAACGTTGACCTCATCGGGTGAGTCCCGATTTCAGTTGCTTAGAGCTGATGGCAGGTTTGTAGTGTTGCGCAGGCCCCACGTTTCAATGAACTCAATTTTTCAACAAGGCGCTGATCAAACTGGCGGTGACTCCATAATGGTGTGGGATGTGTTTACATGGAATGGTTCAAAATGGTTCAAATGGCTCTAAGCACTATGCGGCTTAACTTCTGAGGTCATCAGTCGCCCAGAACTTAGAACTAATTAAACCTAACTAACCTAAGAACATCACACACATCCACGCCCGAGGCAGGATTCGAACCTGCGACCGGAGCGGTCGCTTGGCTCCAGACTGTAGCGCCTAGAACCGCACGGCCACTCCGGCCGGCTATATGGAATAGACTGGGTGCTCTCGTCCAACTGAAACACTGACTCCGATAACTGGAGTCCGATGTTACCGATTTATGAGTTTCATGTTCCCAAAAAAACTATGGAATTTTTATGGATGGCAATGCGCCATGTCACTGGGCCACAATTATCCTCGATTGCTTTGGAGAACACCCAGATCTCCCAACATGAATTCAATCAAACATTTATGGACATAATGGAGAGGTTCGTTCGTTCACGTTTGCAACACATATATAGAGGCAGCACGGCTTAGTATTCTGCGAGGGACTTCCAACGACATGTTGAGTCCATGCCACTGCGTTGCTGTACTATGCCGGGAAAAAGGAGGTACGTCACAATATTAGGAGGTATACCATGACTCCTGTCATCTCAGTGTATATTCCTAAAGTATACAGAAATTTGATCAAGGTTTACATATTTCTTATCGAATCTTACAGTATCTCAGGTCAGCGACGAGGTTATTAGAATCAGTTTTTCTTTATACATAACAAGGGTTTTACGCATAATTACCCATCCACTGAGTTAATTCTCAAATCATATGTTGTATGTTAATCAACCAACAAAACTTCAGCACGATTTTATAGTATCTGGAGTTATCAGCTAGTCTTTTCTTAGTGACGACTACCTTGCTACATAAATTTTAGTTGCATAGTGTGCCGTGCTCCTGAAAGAATTCCTTAATTGCTATATCTTCGATGATGAGATGATGCATAGAAAGTGACTTTTCGTAAGCAATTTGATAAAACTCTGTAACCCGTGTGGAGTTGCTCGTCTCCCATTGGGCGCCTGCCAAGGTGGTGGATAAGGGAATGCTCACAAGATTTGGTGGGCACCAGGGAAATAAAATACCCGGGGTGGACCAAAACTAGCGGCTGCTGCCTTGTAATATGATGTTGTCTTATCAAAAGCTAAAGGAAGAAAAAGAAAACCTTGAGAAGAAATAAGCACACAGAAGGCAAAAAACATGTTGAGGCAACCTCTAGGGCTAACAACTATAGTTAAAACCAAGATACATATGCGTCAAAAACAAATTAAAGTCAAGAAGCATGACGGCAAAACATTTAAAGAAAATTACCTCAGGTGGTAAGCCTTTGGATGAATCCCTCGTCGTGAAAGCCACGACGCACAGGCCTCATTCGTCTTCTAGGAGCGACATAGCATCATGCATTAGACGAATCGGAGCGTCTCGGTGTGTTCCGTGCAATCAAAAACTCAGAACTAAATCAAAGCATTTCTAGCAAACATTCAACATAAACTCATTCACACAAACTAGCAAGCTGAGAATCCTCACCAAAGCCCTACATGAATGTCAGATATCCATATTTGTCCTACAAGAAACAAGTTATCCAGATGAAGAGGTCTTTCATTCCGACGGCTACTGGTTTCTCAAAACTGGAGCTCAAAAACGGATCTTCAATGGAGCTGTGATGCTTGGAACCGCGTTTGCCGTGAGAACCACAATCCTTAAATCGGTCACAAACTCTGAACCAGTGAATGATAGATTATCCATACTGACAGTCGCATGTGCCAACAAAACCTACGCGCTAGTAAACGTGCATCCCCCTGCAAATGATAAAAACAGATCTGACCCAGGAGAAGCGGTTAAATTCTAGGACCTACTGAATGCAAAAGTGTCTAAAATTCCTAAATACCATGTGAAACTCCTTATGGGTGACTGCAATGCTCAACTCGGCCGAAAACGATAATACAAGAAAATTATAGGAAATTACTCTGCCCACAAGGAAACCAAACAAAACGGCAAAATATTTGTATTAATCTGTGAAAATCACAGGAAGCAGACCACCTGTCGGTCTCCCGTCCAAACCATCAGAGAGTTCCACGTAGACCACGTCGCGATCGCCAGGAGGAACAGCCCTGAAATTATGAATGTCAAAGTAAAGAAAAACATAAATAAGACTCAGGTCATTATATGTACACAATTAAATTGAAACCTATAAACACAAACACCAGAAAGACCACCAATAAAATTTATGCCTCGACAGTGATAAACTTCGACAAATGGAGTTCAAAGAAAAGGCAAGACCAAGCGAATGTGACTTTAGTATCACCAAACAGCGCCTTACAGAGGCTGAAAAAGAAGCAGAAATCAAAAGAAGCAGAAAGCATGCCTAGTTGAATGAAACATGTGAGTCAGTCTTCAACGAAAGGCTCAGTACATGGAAGCAATACTATTCTACTAAATTGGAAACTAATAGGGAAACCTACAAAATCTGAAGTGCCCAAACAGCCACGCCAATCAGAACCGAGAAACGGATGGAAAAACACTCACTGAAAAGATAGAACCAAATTTTAAGAAGGTTGAAACAATAGAGTACTACAGATACTTCAAACGCAAAATGACCGGTTACAAACCCCCTTCACTAAGGTTTCAGTGAAAGGGCGGTACACTGGCGACTTCAAATGAAGCAAATTTTTAGGTTCTACCAGAAAACTTTCTAGAGCTACTGAACTGTAATAAACCCCCTAACCCAACTGAGACAAACGTCTCACTGCTTAGGTGCTCAGAGTCCAGACCACATGACAAAGAGAAATCAAGCGCCTCATTGACCGTCACAAAAACAGCTAAGCACCTGGAGAAGACTCAGTCGTAGCAGAAACGTGGAAATATACAAGAAAAAGGAATGACTTGAGCTCTTAAAGAAAGAAATAGTAGAAATCTGGAATGAGGAAACACTGCCCGAAGATTGTAAAACGGCCCTGATCCACCCCTTGCACAGGAAAGGCAGCATGAAAGGCATTAACAACTACCGATCGATATCCCTGCTACGGGTTAGCAATAAAATTCTCTCACTCGCCATTCTCTCGTAGAAGCCCAAATCGCATATCAAATAGGTGAAAACCAAGGGGGCTTCATAGAAAGTCCCTCAACAGCCAAACAGGTCTATAACCTCAAAACAATAATCAGATATTATACTCTAAGGTCCAAACACCATGTGTCAGTCTTTGTGGACTTCCAGAAGGCATACGACTCGATAGACCTGGAGGTCCTGCTCCACAACCTAAATGAGTTCAGAGTTGACCTAAAACAGCAGGCATTAATTAGAGCTACCCTAACAGATACAAAATCCAAAGTAGCAATCCAGGGATGTGTCTCGGATTCCTCTGATGTCAAAACAGGGGTCAGACAAGATGATGGAGTGTCTCCAATGCTTTTCAACTGCCTCCTTGGAAAGATCATCAGAACCTGGCGCGAAACGTTACTGGAAACCAACTACAGTCAGTAGCAAATTGGAAGCAAATCGAAGAGGATCGAGATGGACTGCTTGGCTCTTGTCGATAACATTGCCATTCTGTCAAACGACGTAGGCACCACTAGAGCTCAAATCTAACTGCTAAAAAAAATCGCTGAACAAACTGGTCTGCAAATATCATTTGACAAAACAGAATTCATGACTAACATTAAAGACGCCCCATCAAAACTCCGTACGAAATAGGGAGTAATCTTCCAGATAGACAGATTCAGGTACCTGGATGAGATCATCATGAAAAATGGACTGGATAAGGAAGCGCTTAGGGAACGGATACGACAACTAGGAACAGTTTACGAAACATCCCATATGATCTACAACAAGAAATGCCTTTCCCACAATAGTAAGATGCGTCACTACGAAACAGTTTTGAAGCCAGTAGTTTTGTATGCAGCCGGAACATTATCCCTAAGCTCTGATGAAAGACTCGTCGAAGAACTGGAGGGAAAAGAGCGCAAAATCGTTAGAAGAATCCTAGGATCGAAGTACAAGAATGACACCCATCAAAATAGATCCAACAAGGAAGTCTACAGTAAAATAGAAAAAAATTACAGACACAATATGCAAAAGACGGGTACGATTTTATGGTCACCTCAAACGAATGGACGGGAATAGGTTAACCTACAATACAGTCCTCTTTTGATTCAAATACAAAAACTACGTTTCCGTGGTTTAGAAACACCAAAGAAGACCTCCAGATGCTACATATCAAACCCGAAGATGCTTTAGACACAGTTATTTTCCAACAGCAGATAGTGACAAACGGAATAACCCGAGATGAGCAACGGGGAAAAAAGACAAGGTGACCTTTGGACAAAGAGCGCAAGCAGGCCCATTCACAACGAATGAGGGAAATCTGGACCCAGAAAAAAAGCCAGGCAGGCTAAGTGCTATGCGCAACAAGACTTAATGTGGTCCTAGATGTCCCCAACGAATAAATAATAATAAATAAAACTCTGTAATCAGTTATTCTTTCCAATGTAGGGAGAGCCTACAGCTACCTCTGGAAGGTATAAGGCTCTGATGGCAGGAGATCTTGTACCACTGCGTGTGTAAGGCTAAATGGTAGCACAGAAACTTAGTATGGTAACCGCATATTGCGATGAATCACAAAGAAACAGGGATCTACAGTTTTCCGGAAAAGGTGACTGCGTTACACTAAAACTCTGTACCTGTTTATGACACACGGCAACTAATGTTGCACGCGTTGCAAAATGTTTCTGTTTTGTTTTTAAATTACTCTGATTGTGTTTTTCCTAATGAAATGCACAACGCTCTTTTAAAGTGCACAAGGACAGATAGTTGTGCAATGAAACGGGACATTTGCATTACTCTTACTTTGGCTGACTGTAAATTATATGAAATATGAACGTTCGCTAGATGACGAGTACATGTACTTTGGAAGCTAGTTAGTTACTAAAATCACCCCACGACTACCGCAGTAACACTAGTACAGCAACCGTAACAGATATTTAGAAGAGAAAAACAGTGAAGCTATCCCATTTATTGGGTCGTTTTCATACAACTTGGCTGTGCCATTTTGGCATACTACTGTTCAATTTTTTTTAACGGCTCTCCCATGCAATACACGATCCACCATAACGAGCAAGTTAACAGGAATTTGTTCTCTAAGTCAGGTGTCGACAAAATTAAGTGTACAGAATATTCCGTAGAGTATATCGGTCAAACATGGAGATATTTTGCTGTTAGATTTAGCGAGCATCTACTAAGAAGAAAAAAGTCAGGTGAAAAAATTTTCATCCCTTTCCCAGCATCTCAAATATTTAAGCACCTCAAATCTTTCGGCCATCGCCTGAGAAGCTTAGAAAAAGTTAAAATCATTCACATGGCCAACTGAATTTACTGGAAGAGTATATCTTTTTGAAATCTCCGAATTCAATAAATGAACAACTCTTTTCGAAACATCAAACATTTTTTTATATAAAGACGCCTATCTTTAACTGACAGAAGCACACTATGTTACTAATTTATTATTTTATTTAAGCGTTAGCTCGCCACCTTGTGACTGGCCGGTGTGGCCGAACGGTTCTAGGCGTTTCAGTCCGAAACCGCGCTGCTGCTACGGTCTCAGACTCGAATCCTGCCTCGGGCATGGATGTGTGTGTTGTCCTTAGGTTAGTTATGTTTAAGTAGTTCTATGTCTAAGGGACTAATGACCTCAGATGTTAAGTTCCATGGTACTTGGAGCCATTTGAACCATTTTGAGACATCTTGTGAGCCTCTTTTCACTATGGTTTCACGGGGCCTTGGCACTTGCATTGCAGTTTAGTTGCCTTCATGAGAGAGCGTACTCACGGTACTATAAACAGACCAAATTTGTGTTCATGGAAAGGTTTTTTGTGGGTAAATTATCATCGTTATAGTTAGTTTTCCGAGTTAGCGTTGCTTCTGGCTTCGTTGCTTCATATCTATACCAAAATTTTAACAGTACCTTTACTCTTATTAGTGACAATTCATATGCCGGGGGTGTACTAAGCTACCAATTTTACGGGTGCATTTTGCACTCGTAGGTTTTTCCTGCTCACTGATTATGCCTATTTGCCTAAGTAAGATACCCATTGTACCTTCTAATAGCTTTTTTTCCCTACTGACATTTCCTTTTTTTCCTGTCGCTTGTAGGTGATGTAATGAAGCATTGACAATGGCTATCTGGCTCTTATCTCCCAGTTCTATGGGAGTCTTAATTACGTTCGACGCCTCCGTTAGAATTAGGTAGAATTTTTATCGGTAAGCTCACTTGTGGTGCAATATTTTATGATATGAAATTTATACCCGTCGTCACTCCCTGAGACACAAATGTGTCCTGTGTCAATCGGAGTATAACCTCCTCTTGTTATTTTTAATTTATTCATTTATCATTGCTTTAATGCCAATTAATACTTACACCAGTTTGTACGTAGTTACCCCAGATTTTCTTATGATTCCTAGAAGAGGCGAAACATATGAAGGTTCAATAAACCTATCTTCTGCAACCAACATTGTTTTTCTGTTCTAACTAGTTTAACTGCATTATTTTTGTTCAGTTGTGATGAAAGTATAACAACATCAGATCAGGTAAGAAACAAACCGCAGTCAAATTTCAGTATTTGTTCACCATAGTAATATACTTTCAAAAAGGCTGAATACTATTGGAAGGGGGGGGAGGGAGGGAGGGAATCTTGGTGCTTCCAGGGGTTTTCCCTTGGCGGCAGGCCTGTGCGGGGTGCACTACGCCTCACGATGTCAACCGAGCAGCTACTCGGCAGATTAGTAGCTGTTCCAACGTCAGGAAACCCGACAACGCCCGGGAGAGCGGTGTGGGCTGAGCAAGTACCCCTGCGTACCGCATCCGTTGACTCTATTTGGGGAAGGTGACGCGGAGATCGGTCTCGCCAGAGTGGCAGGTGTAGGGCCAGAACGCGGAATTTCATCTTGTTGTAGTAATATACCTTAGACGCACCATAAATTTTGACTTGCATCGAAAATTTAGGAAGCGAACAGAAATTAATGTTTCAAAAATGTACATATGGCTAGGATTATTCTACCTCATGTTAGAGTGTACTTAATTACATGCTTCACTTCCTATTACTTACAGTCTCCCTTTATCATTAATTTTATCACCAATCCTTCTGCACTGATGGTCTGATATGAAAAGAAACACAGTAACGTACACGTGAAAGGAAAGAGCATAAACGTCTACAAGTGGTAGTAACGGCACTAAAATATCCCATTTGAAAATAAAACATTTGGTAACACGAAAACAAGTAAAATATTGAAATTACAATAAAGCAAACTCTATTCTTGAACAGTAATCGGCGGTGTTAGCTGGTTTTGTGTTCAAACAATGGTAGTTCTGTAGTTACAGGTAGATTGATTCCAGATTTTCGTATATTCTAAAAATTATTAATTTCACTAGTTCATGTCTTAATAAAGGTCTAGTGGAAACGCGTACTCTGGCTACTTGTGATAAAATGGTTCAAATACCTCTTAGCAGAACTACTTAAACCTAACTAACCTAAGGACATGACACACATCCATGCCCGAAGCAGGATTCGAACCTGCGACCGTAGCGGTCGCGCGGTTCCAGACTGTAGCGCCTAGAACCGCTCGGCCATTCCGGCCGGCACTTATGATAAAGATGAGCGACTTCGTCATAAATAACTGTAATTGGACCAAGGTTGCTTGTGGATGAATATTACAAATACATCCACTGAGACAAGTTCATCGAAAGCATGAAGTGCTGACATATGATTTGGTGTGCCCTTATGAGAGTTTCCATAAGATGGCGTCACTCAGGCACTGCTTTCCACACGTGCTTGGTGTACCTGTGGACTGCTCCTACGCTGCGGCCTTAGTTGATTCGTTGCTCAGGACAACTTTCCAACCGTAAATGCCGGCTGTAATTATGGTTCTTTAGCCTCAGAGGATATTTTCGTCATTGCATACATAACGCTATATAAACAAAAAGCTACTGTGTGTTTTGCGAAGAATATAAATCTCATAACTTTCTGCAAAGTGTGTGCCGGAATCATGACTCCGGTCTTGGACACTTGTATTAGGTAGTATACTGCTCTTACATCTTTGCAATCCAGGCGCAACTCGTGCCCCGCCGTCACTGCTTTGCTTTCGCCAGTACATCGTCTCCTACCGTTCAGATTTCACACAAATGCTCCTGCGTACCTTGTGAATCTAGCACAACCGGGAAAAAATAAAATTTCATACTGCAAACAATTTCTTGGTCTGTTTCTACGCCATCTTTCCGCAATTCTTCCAAACGTGGTAGTTGCATAATATGGAGAAGCATTTAAATGAGGTTTGGAAGGTAAAAGACGAGATACTAGCTGAAGTAAAAATATAAAAACCGTTCATGAGATATGCAGAGATGCGTCAGCCGGTTGAGCACTTGTCCGTGAAATGAAAAGATCCCTGGTTTGAAGCCCGAAACGGCACGAAGTTTTAATGTGCCAGGAAGCTTCACATTAGCGCACACTCTTCTGTAGGCTAAAAATTTGTTTTGCTGTATAAATTATCATAGGATGTCGTTCGCGTAAGTAAGACCACATTTAGGTACAGAAAAACCATTTAATTGTAGCATTCAATACGAAAAACGAACTCATTCACAGTCCATGTAGGAACCAAAACTCTCTCTGGTGGATTTACAAATACCTCGCATTCAGCAGATAATCTCTTAAGCAAGGTAACTAATTACAAAGACCTAAAGGGGCTAATTGTCATGTAGAGGCGGCAGAGCTCATACGCACAGTTATTTATACATGCATGTCTAAATTTTGTCGCTCCTGCTTGCACTACCTTGACCGCTAATTTAAATTCTGCAACGATGCCAGGCATATGTTAGGCGTCGGACCGCAGCCAATTTTCTTGTAGGTCACGAATATCTCTTGCTATTTCGACCTCATCTCTGCTGTATGCATGATAATAGTGTCTTCGGAATCAAAGGAATGTAACAGTATGGCTGAAACTGTTCACCGTAAGAATAGATACGACACTAAAAGGAGCCTCTTGTATTTCCTGTCATAGTTCGCTTCAGAACGGAGATACCATTCCAGGCAGAAATATTATCCGTTCTTTGAATGGCACTGACAAAGGAACCACAACAGTTCCACAAAATATTATCCCCTTAATTCCTTCCAAAGACAGGTTGCTGAAATAATGATTGTCACTTTGTAATACTGTATAAGAGTGCTGCTCCTTCCAGCTTATAACGTGACCACTTTCTTAACATTAAGAGATAAGCGCAACAATAAACTTCGGTAAGCGATACACCGTTATGGAATAAATAAAGATTTAGTATGAAGCACAAATACATGCAGTTATTTAGGTATTTGTGATTTCAACTGTCATGGTCCACTGCTGAGTGTATTCTCAACAAAGAAGACAGGCAGTTATGTTACCCAATGAAATACAAATCTGTGGCATTCAGAACCATATTAAACCGTATATATGAAGGACATCTTACTAGTGGTCCTTACTAGTGAAGCTAAAGTGGATGAATATGAGGTTATACAGAACAGATCGTATCATAACTGTACAATCCAGAATCTGTTAACACAGTTAATAGAAGTATATTAAAAAGAAAAACCTACTTTCCCATAGTGGATCAGAGGAAGGTTTTATAACGCTTAGATCAGCTGAGCTGACTAAGGAATTCTCTACTTTTGGTGAAGCCCGCATCTCGTGGTCGTGCGGTAGCGTTCTCGCTTCCCGCGCTCGGGTTGCCGGGTTCGATTCCCGGCGGGGTCAGGCATTTTCTCTGCCTCGTGATGGCTGGGTGTTGTGTGCTGCCCTTAGGTTAGTTAGGTTTAAGTAGTTCTAAGTTCTAGGGGACTGATGAGCAAAGATGTTATGTCCCACAGTGCTCAGAGCCATTTGAACCTATCTGGGTGATGATCGGAAAACTAAGCAGATGCGTGGGACCTAAAACATTATTCCACCGTATTATGCCTTTTAGCACCTAGGCAGAAACTCAAACGGAACGCTGTCGTAAATAAATATAACGAAGCGGGAGTACAGTGCATTACACGCAATGAATGCCTTAAGAAATTTATAGGGCAGACCGGTAAGTCATTTCGAATAAGATTTCAGGAACAGCTTAACTTAAAAAATGACCGATCTGTATTAACAGCACATTTATGCGAAGAGGAGCACAGCATCGCAACACCTTTCAGAAAATTACAAGTTGTTCTCAAAAAAGGGAAAGGAAAGATTTTGAATATATTAGAGGAAGCAGAAATGAATAAATATAAGAAAGAAAATGCACAGTTCACATTGAATAACGAATTAGAATTAAAGCGCCATAGCACTCTGTTTAATTTTGACTGTTTATACGCTTAAGTATTAGTACGTAATTACACTCTGTATTAATCTCACGTGTAAAGGTAGCGACCCAGTGCACGTATAGTCATGAGTATATGATGTCAAACTGTCCACGTCGATGCCAACGAGATATACGGGACCTGTAACGAACTTGTGACGTCACTCTAGTCGGCTCGTCCGCAACACTTCGCGAACGCTCGGCTCGATGCTGTGTACACGGAAAATCAATATTTAATTGGAAAGACACCCACTAAAGGTCTTAATTTTCTCGTGTGGCGTCAAGAATTTGCATGCATTGAACCACGCAGTCAGGAATTTTTAAACTCGACTGAAATAGTTGCTCGCTCGCCGCTGAAGATGCCAGCTGTGTCACGTGCTGTGACGCACGCGCCCCAGTCTTTCTCGCGGGCCTCGGTCCACATGGATACCTTCAGTTCCGCCAGCCAGCCAGGCCCCCTTTGTCATTCATGCGGGCTACTTTTACTGTACTTTGCCCCGCGCCAAGTTGACCTGCCGTCACACCGGGCAAACACTGCCAACTGATACATTCTACGTAGTAACTATCAGAGTGCCGCTGGCAGTCATGTTAGCAGTACGATTTCTATCGCCAATCCGGCACTTTAAATATCTTTCGCGTCTCTCGCTGTGAACTATTTTTCTTCTTTTATTTTAGATGCAGACAACATAAGTTCCTAGCCGCAAGTTTCATCTATCAGCTATTTATTCTACATGAATGGAGCATATTTTTGTCACCCTCCGCTCCACGTAGTATTGCCAATATTCACTGAATAATAAATTTTGACTAGGGGCTTTGCGTATGCGTATAACCTTTTTACATTTTGAGTATATTTTGGACATTTCTTTATTAGTTTTAATACCCACAAAATGCAGTGACAGTGTACTTTGCTCTCTAGCATGTTGCTTGCACGTGATAATGCGGCTTTAGGCAGGGAAACCGTTTGTGTTTCAGTACACAACAGTTTAAGCAGCAGGCATCAGAATTCTTCATAATAATATACCTTTCAACAGCTGCGGATGTTCAGAATACAAGACAGCAGTACAAGGGCAATCAATAGTAATGCGCTAAATGCTTAGTATTATGGTCAGCAATCAAATTAGCTACATTTATTTGAAATCTTGCTTCCAAACCAATGTCATAAGAGACCCCGATTGATACGCTACTTTATTTTCACACAGCTACGCTAATAACGACGCAAACCACAACAAATGTTGTGTACACTGGTAGCCACAAGAATAGTTAAAGAAATAATCAAGGGAGATTGTCATTACAACAGTAGCAGTAGAGGTAGCAGACGTATTAGTAGTAGTAGTAGTAGTAGCAGTGATGTAGTATCAGTGTAATTAACAGCCAAATTATGTAGGGAAAGCTGTGTAATGTATGTGATCGTCGATAGTATTCATTGACTGAAGAAGGAAAGAAGTAAACAAGCAAGAAAGGTTAGCAACACGTACACTGAAATGGAAATCATTAGAGAAGCAACATGTCATCATTTAGCTCATGGTGTACAGACAGATGACCTAATGATTTGGCCACTACCACAGCGAGACTGAATGTCACCTGGTGTCAATGACTCATCAGTCTTATGACTCGTTTGATGCGGCCAGCCACTGTACCAACTTATTCAGTTATTTGCTGGATGTATTCCAGTCTCTGTCTTACTCTACAGCCTTTACCCTCTACATCTTCCTCCAGCACAAAGAAAGCTATTCCTTGATGTTTTAACAGCTGTCCTATCAACCTGTCTCTTCTTCTTGCCATTGTTTTCCATATGCTGCTTTCCTCGCCGATTCAACGGAGATCCCTCTCATTTCTCATCAGTCCATCTAATTTGTATTATTCTTCTGTAGCATCACACCTTAATGGCTTCGATTCTCTTCTATTCCTGTTTGTCACAGTACACAACTCACTACTTCTATAATTATGCATTCCAAAGGAACATTCTCCAAAATTTGTTCGTGAAATTAAGATCTATCTTTGATGCTAGCAGACTTCTCTTGGCCAGGAATGCCCTTTTAGCCATTGCTATCCCGCTTTTTGTATACTCCTAACTTCGTCTACTCTGTGATCCCCAATCCTGATGTTAAATTTCACGCTGTTCACTTTTTTGCTACTTCTCATTACTTTCGTCGTTCTTCGATTTAGTCTCAATCTATATTCTATACTCATTAGACTGATCTTCGATTCAGCCGATCATGTAATCTTTAGCCACTTTCACTCAAGATAGCAACGTATTGAAATTCTTTCACCTCCTTCTTTCATTTCGTCTTCGAACTATAAATTTGAAGAGCAGCGGCGAAAGACTGCATCTCTTCCTTACAACTTTTTTGACCCGAGCTCATCGTCGTCCAGTCATATTGTTCTCTCTTTGTTCTCGTACATATCGTGTATTATCCGTATTTCCCTAGAGACTGTACCTATTTTTCTCTGAATGTCGAACATATTGTACCATTTTACACTGTCGAAAGCTTTTTCGGTCAGTCAAATGTAATGACCGTGCTCCGATTTTCCTCCTTTATTGCTTCCATTATCAACCGCAACGTCAGTGCTGCCTCTCAGGTGCCCTTACTTTTACTAACACTAAACTGATCATCATCTAACAGATACTCAATTTTCTTATCCATTCTCATGTGTATTGCTCTTCTCAGCGACGTGGTTGCAGGAACAATAAAAAACAACACTGTACATTCAACAGATGTACACGAAAATGACGATGGAAGTCCGAGACACGGTCAAGACCATCCAGAACAGGATCATGACACACGCAAATCATCATTATATGTGGACCCACCGAAACAACATACCCCCCAACCCCAGCAAATTAATTCTTTCATCAAAGGACGGTTACTGCATAGCGAAATAACTTCAGAAAAACTATGAATATGAGACATCTAACTGTAAACCATACATGCAAACTGTAAGTTTTTTCTTTGCAGAGGAAAGATTACACTACCGGTTCCAACGAACTATGTCGTCATGTTCAAATGAAAAATGACAACTTAGTTCGTTGTAACTGGAAATGCAGCTCTTCCATTTCAACCAAAAAAATTTATATGCTGTCACTATGGGTTCCCTATGGTAATGTTATATAAACATTTAAGTTATATTTTAGTAACATTACTTGTTGTTGTTGTTGTGGTCTTCAGTCCTGAGACTGATTTGATGCAGCTCTCCATGCTACTCTATCCTCTGCAAGCTTCTTCATCTCCCAGTACCAACTGCAGCCTACATCCTTCTGAATCTGCTTAGTGTTTTCATCTCTTGGTCTCCCTCTACAATTATTACACTCCACGCTGCCCTCCAATACGAAATTGGTGATCCCTCGATGTCTTAGAACATGTCCTACCAACCGATCCCTTCTTTTAGTCAAGGAGCTTCAAGAAGCTCCTCTTCTCCCCAGTTCTATTCAGTACCTCCTCATTAGTTATGTGATCTACCCATCTAATCTTCAGCATTCTACTGTAGCACCACATTTCGAAAGCTTCTATTCTCTACTTGTCTAAACCATTTATCGACCACGTTTCACTTCCATACATGGCTACACTCCATACAAATTCTTTCAGAAACGACTTCGTGACATTTAAATCTATCCTCGATGTTAACAAATTTTTCTTCTTCAGAAACGCTTTCCATGCCATCGCCAGTCTACATTTTATATCCTCTCTACTTTGACCATCATCAGTTATTTTGCTACCCAAATAGCTAAACTCCTCTAATACTTTAAGTGTCTCATTTCCTAATCTAATTCCCTCAGCATCACCCGACTTAATTCAACTACATTCCATTCTCCTCGTTTTGCTTTTGTTGATGTTCATCTTATATCCTCCTTTCAAGACACTGTCCATTCCGTTCAACTGCTCTTCCAAGTCCTTTGCTGTCTCTGTCAGAATTACAGTGTCATCGGCAAACCTAAAAGATTTTATTTCTTCTCCATGGATTTTAATACCTACTCCGAATTTTTCTTTTGTTTCCTTCACTGCTTGCTCAATACACAGATTGAATAACAACGGGGAGAGGCTACAACCCTGTCTCGCTCCTTTCCCAACCACTGCTTCCCTTTCATGCCCTCAATTCTTATAATTGCCATTTGGTTTCTATACAAATTGTAATTAGCCTTTCGCTCCCTATATTTTACCCCTGCCACCTTCAGAATTTGAAAGAGAGTATTTCAGTCAACATTGTCACAAGCTTTCTCTAAGTCTACAAATGCTAGAAACGTAGGTTGGCCTTTCCTTAATCTATATTCTAAGATAAGCCGTAGGGTCAGTATTGCCTCACGTGTTCCAATATCTTCCCCGAGATCGGCTTCTATCAGTTTTTCCATTCGTCTGTAAAGAATTCGTGTTAGTATTTTGCAGCCGTGACTTATTAAACTGATATTTCGGTAATTTTCGCATCAGCCAACACATGCTTTCTTTGGCATTGGAATTATTATATTCTTCTTTAAGTCTGAGGGAATTTCGCCTGTCTCATAAATCTTGCTAACCAGATGGTAGAGATTTGTCAGGACTGGCTCTACCAAGGCTGTCAGTAGCTCTAATGGAATGTTGTCTACTCCTGGGACCTTGTTTCGACTTAGGTCTTTCAGTGCTCTGTCAAACTCTTCACGCAGTATCGTATCTCCCATTTCATCTTCATCTACATTCTCTTCCATTTCCATAATACTGGCCTTAAGAACGTCGCCCCCGTATTGACCCTCTATATACTCCTTCCGCCTTTCTGCTTTCCCTTCTTTGCTTAGAACTGGGTTTCCATCTGAGCTCTTGATATTCATACAAGTGGTTCTCTTTTCTCCAAAGATCTCTTTACTTTTCCTGTAGGCAGTATCTATCTTACCCCCAGTGAGATAAGCCTCTACATCCTTACATTTATCCTCTAGCCATCCCTGCTTAGCCATTTTCACTTCCTGTCGATTTCATTTTTGAGACGTTTGTATTCCTTTTTGCCTGCTTCATTTACTGCATTTTTATATTTTCTCCTTTCATCAATTAAATTCAATATTTCTTCTGTTACCCAAGGATTTCTACTAGCCCTCGTCTTTTTACCTACTTGATTCTCGGCTGCCTTCACTACTTCATCCCTCAAAGCTACCCATTCTTCATCCATTGTATTTCTTTCCCCCATTCCTGCCATTTGTTCCCTTACGCTCTCCCTGAAACACTCCTCAACCTCTGGTTCTTTCAGTTTATCTAGGTCCCATCTCCTTAAATTCCCACCTTTTTGGAGTTTCTTCAGTTTCAATCTACAGTTCATAACCAATAGATTGTGGTCAGAGTCCACATCTGCCCCTTTAAATGTCTTACAATTTAATACCTGGTTGCTAAATCTCTGTCTTACCATTATATAATGTATCTGAAATCTGCCAGTATCTCCAGGCTTCATCCATGTATACAACCTTCTTTTATAATTCTTGAACCAAGTGTTAGCAATGATTAAGTTGTGCTCTGTGCAAAATTCTACCAGGCGTCTTCCTCTTTCATTTCTTACCCCCTATCCATATTCACCTACTACGTTTGCTGCTCTCCCTTTTCCTACTACCGAATTCCAGTCACCCATGACTATTAAAATTTTCATCTCCCTTCACAATCTGAACAATGTCTTTTATTTCATCATACATTTCTTCAATTTCTTCGTCATCTCCAGAGCTAGTTGGCATGTAGACTTGTACTACTGTAGTAGGCGTGGGCTTCGTGTCTATCGTGCACACAATAATGAGTTCACTATGCTGTTTGTAGTAGCTTACCTGCATTCCAATTTTTTTTATTCATTATTAAACCTACGCCTTCATTACCCCTATTTTACTTCGTATTTATAACCCTGTATTCGCCTGACCAAAAGTCGTGTTGCTCCTGCCACCGAACTTCACTAATTCACACTATATCTAACTTTAACCTATCCATTTCCCTTTTTAAATTTTCTAACCTCCCTGCCCGATTAAGGGATCTGACATTCCACGCTCCGATCCGTAGAAGGCCAGTTTTCTTTCTCCTGATAACGACGTCCTCCTGAGTAGCTGAGTAGTCCCCGCCCACAGATCCGAATGGGGGACTATTTTACCTCCGGAATATTTTACCCAAGAGGATCATCAACCGTACAGTAAAGCTACATGCCCTCGGGAATAATGACGGCTGTAGTTTCCCCTCACTTTCAACTGTTCGCAGTGCCTGCACAGCATGGAAGTTTTGATTAGTGTCACAAGGCCAGATCAGTCAATCATCCAGACTGTAGTCCTTGCAACTACTGAAAAGGCTGCTGCCCCTTTTCAGGAACCACGCGTTTGTCTGGCCTCTCAACAGATACCCCTCCGTTGTGCTTGCACCTACGGTACGGCTATCTGTATCGCTGAGGCACGCAAGCCTCCCCACCAACGGCAAGGTCCATGGTTCATGGGGGATAACATTACTTATGACAATCATTTCAGAATATACAACCTGTACGTTTCGTCTACAGTGGCAATACGCACGAAAAGACAACTTAGGTGCAAGAAACAATTATCAATGAGAAACAAAAGCAAACAGAAAAGTGGCCGCACAGCGTATGGATACTAAAAACAACATGAACACACAAAAAGCTCACTGAAATATCACAACAATCTTCACCAGATGAGACACCCCATTACGCAAAACAGAAACTACATCAAGAGATAAACACCACACCTCAGTACATCAGACAGAGTTACAAACCCATGAAGCAAGAAACAAAGATTACGATGACATCGAAGAGAATTTGCGCCTAAGTCGACTGGAAAAGAAAGGAGTATTTTAAACTGCACTAAGACTTTTAGCAAGATTGAATGAACCATTGGGCGACGCTATATGCTACCCCACGACTGAACAAAGGCAGAATGATTCTACCAACCAAAAATCTACCAACAGATAAACTCGAACAGTGTAATCTTTTACGCCAATGTCTACAAGGACGTGATAAGTGTGCATGGACGGGTGCACCTCGATTACGCCCAGAGCGTGCCAACGTTCTTTGTTTTTACTACATTTGCATAGTGAAAGTCTTTCAGCTATCCTGTACGGGTAACACGACAGTGGACGCAGAACTTGGCAGGCTGGTGAATGAGGTATGGGCGGACATGTTGTGCCTACAAGAACCGTGCACACGAAGTGGAAGAATTCCAGGCCTTCTGAGGCAGTACATGCAAATCACAGGCACAAACAAGGTCAAAGCTGCAACGTTATACTTAACACTAACATTACAATAACACAAATAATGTAGCTATGCACACAACGTACGGTTACTGTCGAAATAACTTCGGGCAGGGAAACATATCATCTCGCCGATCTACGCCCTGTACTGATTTGATACATTGCCTTTTGCTGAAGTAGTAAAAACAGTTGCGCGATTTGCAAATGGCTGTCGGCTACCTAACAGAGATAAATGCTAGGTCAACCCTCTGGCACACTGACAGAACGGATGCAAGAGAACAAAAAACTGTTGACGTTATAAACGAATGTAATCTTTTCGTTTAAAACTAACGAGGCTAACCGCCAACTTACTACGGAAGTAGTGCAGTAAGCAGCAATACAGACATTTTGCTGGCAAGCAGCGCAGTATTAATACAGGTAGCAAACTATCTGGAACTCGATAGCAGAACACTCGATGATCATAACCAGTAACTATGTACACTTAAACAAACATTGTCGTAGGTATAGACACAGACACATCACAACACCCAAAGTTGCTGCTACGTAAAGCAAGCTGACAAAACGCTAAACCTAAGGCACGCGATTGAAGCGTTTCCTCTACCTCCTGTCTCGCAGGGAAACATAGACTAGAGAGCCGCGCTGGGTAGCCCAGCGGTCTGACGCACCTTGCACGACTCGCGCGGCTTCCTCCAACCCCTCCCCCCACCCCTCCCCCCACCCCCACTCGCCGTTGGAGATTCGAGTCCTCCCTCGGGCATGGGTGTGCGTGTGCATGTTGTCCTTAGTGTGAGTCATTTTAAGTTAGAGTAAGTAGCGTGTAAGCCTAGCGACCGATGACTTCAGCAGTTTGACCGCATGGTCCTTACCACAAATTTCCAAGGTTTACAGACGTCTTACAGAGTGTAACGGCTCCATGTGAGCCGCTACATGCCTTCACGCAGTAGTTTTATACTCAGAACACACCGGGATGCCCTTCCAACACTCAGGGACGTGCAATATGAGATTTATTATTCGAAACTATGTTACATCAGAGTCTGTAAATGTGAATGCGGGTTGTCTGCTGACGTATGCGTGGGCTATCTGCTGGGGGTTGTGTGAATCTGGGGATGCAGTTTAGCCAACCATTATATCAAGTAGAGTGCGACTGCACTGGACCAGAGACACATGAGTTCCACGCGCGTGTTAGCAGGCCCCGTTAGGTTGGCAAATAGCCGCTGTGCAGACTCTCTGAGCCCTTCCGGCCACCGTGTGTGGACCCCGGACGAGGGGACGGTTGGGCATTCCCTGGTGAGACTCTGGTAAGTACGGACGCTCTGCGCGATAGCTCCTACAGTCATCTTAATTAGGAGAGATACTCAGGTTGGATAAAATTGCTATTTCGGTTTTGTATTACGGATGAAGAGCCAGCATTCCATAACTGTACTAAATGAGTGACTAAGTAGGATTTTCATGAATTTTACGAAATAAATGTTGTTCTTATAGAAAATTTGTAACTTTGTTTCTCACAGCAACACCGTGTTTCCGTTACCATTCCAATTAAGTGATTCAAACTTTCAACGTAAAGTTAATCAATAAGCAGAAATTTTTGTGGTGATGTTTGCTCACACGAACGGTCGTAGGCGTCTTCCACAAAAGACAGGTGCCAATTTCAAATTGAGGATGCCTGCCAAGGCTTTGCGGAGAGCAAGTATCATGCAAGAGACCAGAAGCGACAGCAATACTTGCAGCATGTGACGCACTCAAACAAAGGGCACCATGGACAGCATTACTAACAAGTCTAAGAAAAGACACAAGTGATAAACGACAATAGTACCACAAAAAAAGACAGCACATGAAAGAGAAATTAAATTCCAACATTACCGCGACGCTAAAACCCGGTACCAATATGAACTATATAAGACCACTGCACACATATGTTAGGACAAAGTAACAGAACAATATCTTTGGGGGGAGGGGGGGGGGGGGGAGGGAGACTGAACATATCAAGACCACTACAATATTATCAACACTGAAGAAAGCAGGTTGTACTACCACAAGTGGCTGGAGATGCGCAGCAGAGTATCTCCTCAAGAAGTTACTTCCTGATGACCATACTCAGTATAACAAACTTCACACCGCCCCTCGTATATTACTTTATGACGAAATGGAAGATATCCATTTTGCTCGTGAGTATGTTTCATTGGCAAAATAAAGAACAAAAAGGCTCCGGGCCCTCATGGTATCCACCCAGAAACCATCAAACAAGCTGCTCCATTTATCACACCATATCTCACAGATTTAGTGAATTATGCTTTCCTAGAAGGTCGAATGCCGAAAAGATGAAAGATGGCAAATGCAGTTTTAATTGAGATAGCAGAAGTGAAAGACTCAACTGACCCTAATACATACAGACCAACATGCCTCATTAACATTCTGGCAACAGCAGTTTGGTTTTCAAACAAATATATCCGTCGACGACGCAGCAAACAGGGCCGTAGAAATGTCACAGACTGTGCATGGGAAGTAGATGGCAGCAATAGTAATTTACATAGCTGGTGCTTCAGACAACATTTGGTGGCCGGCGCTGTTTCCAAGACTCAGAAAGATGAATATTATGCTGGATCTATACAACAGCCTTTGAGATTATTGTAAAAACAGGACATTTCAATGGAAAACTGGTCACTAAAAGGTTAAAAAGAGGTTAACAAAGAATTTTCCGCAAGGATTTCTATGCGGACGGATTTTCTGGGACGTAGCCATACGACCATTGCTGAATGCCCTAGGAGACGTCTACATGGCAAACAGGGTGGTCGTGAACGTTGATGACCATATGACCATGTTATCTGCAAACTCCAGGTCCAAAACAGAGAGTAAAGCCACGCGTCTTCTCGCGTTCATCGGTAAATGGTACACGAACAACAAACTCACAATAGCATCTAATAATGCTATTTACCTACACTGCAAATAAATACAGTTATAAAGTTGAACATCATGCCTACAAAAAGGAAAGCTATGGCAAGATATCTCGGCAAATATATTGACCAACATTTACACTGTATCGAATATGCCAGTCTAACAATTGACAAGGCGACGGAGCTCATGCATAAGCTTGCAAGACAATATTGTAAGATACGGACTACCCCTATAGATAACGAAGACACATTACGCAGCATTCTTTGAGTCAATAACTTGTTTTGCATTAAGTGCTGGGGCACACAGATTATGCTTAGATACGCATGAAACCAGGTGAGGCACAGAAGTGTTCTGCTTTGAATCTCGGAGGCTATCGGTACGACCTCTATTGAGGTATTGTGTGTGGCACTGGCAGTTTATCCTTTAGATACTACAATTTACTTCAAGGCAGCGGCCTACTGGCTGAAGAGGGGAAGATGTGGCAAGATAAGGGGGATAAGTGGTTAAGACGTAACCGACAAACGGAAATTAAACAAGTGGAGAACTGATACATGGCAGACGGAATGAGTCACAACTGATAACGGACGATGAGTATACTCCTTTTTCCCCGGTATTCGAGAACGGATGAATTTAAAGTACATAAATCCAACACGCGATACGGTGAATTTTGTCACGGGTCATAGCCCGTATCCCATTTCCATAGGTTTGGCCTAAAACCGACATTGTGCCATCTGCAATGCCCTAGGAGATATAAGACCGAAGTTAGGGAACCAAGACATAGTACTTAATACGCACGCAAGGTGACGTGACCTGTGTAAACGACATCGCAGACGAAGTATCGCGACCACTACATGCTGCATAAATACAGGAGAGTTCATACGGTAGAGTAAGATAAGTTCCACATCTGACAGATAAGCAGTACACAGTAAACAACACAGATACAAACATGGACACTGACTCGGATGCTGTATCACCCAGAGGAAGCGAAGACAAGATAAACATACAAACTTAGTAAAAGGAAGCTAAGGTTCTCCAACACCTAAACAATCTAAAAATGTATCTCTGTATGTAGTCGATTGTTATACCACTTCATAGCATGCTACCCTGTCCGTAAACGTAACTCCTTTTGCTGCATCAGGTGTTACTGGCTCGAAGTGTTATCGATCCCTCGCACTTGATGCAGCTGACTATGAGATATTAAATCAACACCCAATCTCCAGTGTAACATTAAGTTCGGAAACGCATTGTAACCTAATTATCGTTCAAGACAACATATGTAACAGATGTAACCGTGCACATAGAATATATAAAGAGAAGAACTGTCGTAAAAGGGGGAACTGTCACATTGTGTCAAGTCAAACTGTCATCTCTTGTTTCTTCCATTATATAGACTTTTAATTTTAATTTAAAATACGTCCACAACCTACTATGTATTTTACTTATTATCATTCTCTACGTTAACAACATGTTTAGACAAAATTTTGCAAATAAATGTATACTTATGTATCGTTTTCATTTGTTATTTTTGTATTTTACCCTTTTATAAAATTCTCAAAACAGTGTACTAATAATAAAACTGCATTTGTATGATATAACATGTGCAATAAATGTGCGACCTGCTATATAACAAAAGGGAACAGGTCCTTACTTGAGAAATAAATAAATGAATTTACTCGTTTCAGTAGTTGTTCCCCAGTGGTAGTACTGTTGCCCGTCATAGTATTATGCATTCGAGTAAGATTTTCCCCTGGTTCGGTCCTCCGAAGATTATTGTCAGCGATAATGCGCCTTGTTTCTCTTCGAGGGAGTTTCGGGACCTCTGTTTCCAATCGAGGTTTAAACACGTCATCACGACACCTTATTACCCGCAACCTTCGCTCGCGGAGCGTGTTAACCGTAAATTAAAAGTATTCTCTGATTATTTTCCGCTCCGAGGCTCAAACTAAATGGGATCGTTCTTTAGCATGGCTGAACCCAGCCCTTAATACCGCGCAGACATGGGGTGCAAAGAGCTCCCCCAGCATCTCTCACGTTTACGTATCCCACTTAAGTCCCCTTTATCAAATATCTGGTCCATACATGGTTTGCTGCCCAACGATATTAGTACGGAGTTAATCAAGAATAATTGTCGTAGAGGCAAGGCACATATTCATAGCGCCCACAAAAGGGAAGCGGCGAGGTACAACCAGGCCCGACGTCCGGGGAACATTCCGGTCGGAAATTTAGTCTACGTGAGAAATTGTAAGTGATAGAGACTCTGCGAGTAAGGCGTGCGGAAAACCGTCGCCCCGCTTTTTGAGGTGGTATAAGGTGTTGGAGGTACCCACTCCGGTCATGCTTAGGGTCCATAACAAAGACAATTGATATGAATTGCGGGTGCACATTAACCAAGTTAAGAGTGGTAGTTGAGCCGCGCGTAGCTCGTGTTCGTGCCATCTCCCTCTTTTTACCGTACTGCCACCTCGTTTGTTAATTCAGTTACTAGTGTTGATTTGCTGCCTTATCTGCCCGTGAGCGGCAGCAGCAGCGGTTATCGATGTACGCCCCGCCATATTATATCTGTTGGACTGCTATTACTTCCCGGCTGTCGGTGTTGAGAAGTTTGTTCGTATCTGGCAGTGAGTTGCAACGCGCCAGCAGTAGAGTTCGGACCTGGCAGTCGGACAGTTGGGACGCGGTAGGAGTCGGTCAGGTTGGAGCGGCAGTGAGGTTCGGATAGCCATGACTCGCCCGACCGTTGCCGGCACACATGGTTTCAATTGGGGCGGTTTTGGCTGATCGCCGGTTGGTCGTCTTACTGGACGACGTGATTGCTCGCCGATCATTTATGGGTTGGCGAAGTGTGTGTCTCGTGGTTCGTCCCCGTCACTGCATAGTCACTATTTCTACCATCGGTCGCGTTCTTCGGCCAAGTGTTTGTGATGTTGCGTGTAGGTTGTAATGTTGATTGCCCAGTTATTTTAGTGCTGTTTCTGGGCTGATGTGTAGCAGTTGGTCTGTTGACGGTCTGTCGGTCGGGTTACCGTCAGATTGTGGATAGTTGGGCCGAATGCCTGTCTCAAATAAGGGAACCTTTATATTTCGAGTGCAGATGGACCCCCCCCCCCAGAAATTTCTGAGCGACGCTGGCTGTATTGCCTTTTCCTATTGGTGTTAGTTTGTATATTTGAAAGGCTCATAGCTGATGGTTTGAATTTGTATGCTTTTAGTTGGGTTTTAAATAATGGGCCTTCAGCCGTTTTAAAAGTTCCTTACGTATTAAGTCTTAGATTTTTAGGCCTCCAGTCTCATTTAAAATATTTTTTCTGGATAAAGCTTTGGGGCTCCTGCCTTTTGAAAATTGCTTTTGGTTGTGTTTTCAATCATGAGTCTTCAGCCATCTTAAAATTTAAATTCCTTACTTGTTAAATCTTAGATTTTTCGGGCTACTAATGAAGCTGTATGTGTTCGAGTGTAACTGACAGCCACTAAATTTTGGCCCCTTTCCACATTTCCAACTACCAGTTCTGTCCTGCAGATTTAACCAGGAGTTTCAGTAGTATTAATTAAGTTTCCTTCATGAGCTCTACCCCGCCCCCGGGGGTTCTTGCTTGAGTTTGAGGGGGAGGGTGGTAAGGGGGGGAGGAGGAGGTTGTGTGATCGATAGATCGCGCCGGGTCTCCTGGATCATAATCTTTGGCGTGAAGGAAGCGTCGCACTTTGGCCGCTAGTGCCACTGACATCGTTTTCTGCGTAGAGGCATTGAGTGAAGCAGCGCCGACGCGACGTCTGCTGGACAACGAGTCTACCATCTGTCTAAGGCGCTGCAGTCATGGACTGTGCGGCTGATCCCGGCGGAGGTTCGAGTCCTCCCTCGGGCATGAGTGTGTGTGTTTGTCCTTAGGATAATTTATCTTAAGTAGTGTGTAAGACTAGGGACTGATGACCTTAGCAGTTAAGTCCCATAAGATTTCACACACATTTGAACATTTCTACCATCTGTTCTGCCGCCAATTCAGCTTCCAGGTTGCTCTGTCTGAGGATTTTACGGCACGAGGAACACGCACCGGAAGCAGGAGTGGACACATTATTCCTTTGGATGACCAGATTTAGAGGATAGCGGTGGGTCGTCGTAATTCAAACATCTTCTGGCGGCTCCAAGTTTTTCTACTGTTTGTCGTCGCACTGCGGCGTTGTATGCTCGGTGAACTACTTTCAGTTCGTTGCATCGGTGCCTTTACCACGCGGCATTCATGAAGACTGATCTTGCTCTCTGCTGTATGTGTGATAATTGTAACTGGTTCGCTTCCAGCGCGTGTTTGGCTCCCACTGTTTCTAGATCGGATTCTATTGAGCCTTGTGTTCATGTTCTTCTCTGTTCCTGTGTCTGGTCAGACGACTTGAAGAGCGTGTCGCTAATACCAAAATGTAATAGGTTCAAATGGCTCTGAGCACTATGGGACTTAACTGCTGAGGTCATCAGTCCCCTAGAACTTAGAACTACTTAAACCTAACTAACCTAAGGACATCACACACATCCATGCCCGAGGCAGGATTCGAACCTGCGACCGTAGCAGTCGCACGGTTCCGGACTGCGCGCCTAGAACCGCTAGACCACCGCGGCCGGCATGTAATAGGTCTTATATGGTAATTGTCATACAGTTCTCATTTGATGTTGTGTTTTAAATTAATGGAGTTATGTAAATTGCTTTAATTAGCATGTTCAAAGTATTTTTTTTGTCTTACGTTGTGCGCTAGATAGGAAAGTCGCCTTCATTAGTTATTTGGAGCCCGCTAGCTTAATCGCCTTACCTGGGGCAAATCATGTTGCATCTACACTCATATTCACAATTTAAGGATATCTTCAGAATGTGGTTCCACACGACGTGGCACTACACAAAACTGGCGCTAATAGCATAGGCACATAGGGAATACACACGACACAGATCTGTAATACCACGGTATTGATGATTAGTTGAGAAAACCACCCCGAAACACATTTGATACAAACCGCCAATCTTTCCTGCGCATGTACCCCGACATCAATATGGGATATGATATGATCATCATGCACACGCACACAGGCTGCACAACGGATTGGCATACTCTGGATCAGGTGGTCGAGCAGCTGCTAGGATATAGCCTCAAATTCTGGCACCAGTGCCTGTCGGAGCTCCTGGAGTGTCCTAGGAGTTTGAAGACGTGCAGCGATACGTCGACCGAGAGCATCTCAGACGTGCTCGATGGGGTTTAGGTCTGGAGAACAGGCAGACCACTACATTCGCCTTATATCTTCAGTTTCAAATAACTTCTTCAAGATGGCACATCGGTGGGGCCGTGCGTTATCATCCATCAGTAGGAAGGTGAGACCCACTTCACCCTGGAAAAGACGGACATACTGGTGCAAAATGACGTCTCGATACACCTGACCTGTTATGGTTCCTGTGTCAAGGACATGCAGGGATGCACGTGCACCACTCATAATCCTACCCCACACCATTAAACCACGACCTCCATAGAGGTCCCTTCCAAGGACATTAAGGTATAGCTATCTGGTTCCTGGCTCACGAGAGATGAAACCCCGGAGAGAATTACTGTTCAGACTATACATGGACTAGTCGGTGAACATAACCAGGGACCACTGTTCCAATGACCATGCACTGTGTTCTTAACACCAGGCTCTACTGGCTCTTCTGTGATCAGAGGTCGGTGGAATGCACCTTGCAGGTCTCCAGGGGAATAAACAATGTCTGTTCAGTCGACTGTAGACTGTGGGTCTGGAGACAACTGTTCCAGTGGCTGCTGTAAGGTCCCGAGCAAGGCTACCTGCAGTACTCTGTAGCCGTCTGCGGGCACTGATTGTGAGACTCTTCTTGTCGTGTTGTACACGGTGGACGTCCTGTACTGTAGCGCCTTTTCCTGTGTGCTGGAATCGTTGTCATAATCTTCAGTTCACACTCTGTGGCAAACGGAGGGCCTGTGCAACGACCTGCTGTTTTTGACCAGCCTCCAGTTGCCATGGTATTCTACCCCTCATAAGGTCATCAATATGTGTTCATAGTGCCATTTTTGAAGACACACTAACCATTAGCACGTCTGGAAACGTCTGCACACTTACTCGCTTCACAGTAGTCTGACATGAGCAACACACCTCTGCGTATGTGGACTGCTGCCAGCGCCACCGGGCGACAACCGCAGGTCAAATGCATCGCATGATCATACTCCGAGGTGATTTAAACTTGCAAACCGCCCACCAAAGTGTTGTTTCACCATGTATCAGCATTATCCTTAATTTATGAGCATGAGTGTATTTTGGTGTGCTATACTTCCAACCCAAGCCAGTGTGTACACAGGTCAGGTTTATCAGCCAACCATCGGCGTCTTTCTTCCACCTGTGTTTTCCGTCCCGCGTGACGGTTAGTTATTTACCGTTTCCGCCTCGTGGCGTGATTTGAATCTGAATGTCGGTTGGCCGCTGAACTTCCTTACTCTCATTTAAAGTGGGGGTAATTGGTTCAAATGGTTCTGAGCACTATGCGGCTTAACTTCTGAGGTCATCAGTCGCCTAGAACGTAGAACTAATTAAACCTAACTAACCTAAGGACATCACACACATCTATGCCCGAGGCAGGATTCTAAACCGCGACCGTAGCGGTCACTCGCTTCCAGACTGCAGCGCCTAGAACCGCACGGCCACTCCGGCCGGCCTGGGGGTAATTGCCTTAGCCAGTTACCTTATAATCTCTTAGCAACTTTTCACAACTGCTTTGTCCCTAATGCCAGAGTATAATCTGATATCTTTTGTTTTCAGTTATTTTACTTAAAAAGTACTCACGAACTTGCAGTATGCTGCAGGTGAGAAATAGGTCCGCAACTTGCCTTATAATTGAAATATATGGTTCTAGATCTGTCACAGGTTGCACTGATAACTATGTATTTTATTTCTTGATGCGTACTAGATTTGGACTAGTTTCAAACCAATCGTGCCATAGGCCTACGTGTGACAAATACTGGCAATAGACCATGTACAGAAACTGTCCCTGAAGTAATTAAACCGTATATGGTCGATCACATAGGACGGACATGTCCGTCCTATATGGTGTATTTTGCTATTGTTAAGTCGGCCATTACGACTGGGGCAATTTCTGTACATGAGCTATCGCGAAACTAGTCGCCATCAAGAAATAATATACATACTTCTCAAAGCAACTTGTGACAGAGCTACAACCACTTATTTCTTATAAATTGCTTGTCTGTTCATTAGGCTATCATTGTACCCTTGTGCCTTGGGGCGTGTTCCCACTGGTTGCATAGGAAAGAAGAAGCGCGGTGAAGAGCGTATCGCGACTGCCTTGAGTAATTTCGGGTCGGTTCGTGCCCACCACATAGTTCGACATATGGTGATGGTTTCACATCGACCAGTATTTTTGTGTCCTTTTAATGAACTCCATCCTAGGTAAACCTCAATTATTAGTTCTCAACTATTTGTTGTATTTTAGTAAAACATGATCAAGAAACTTCTGTGGATTAGCTATTTAAGACTGTTTGCTCAGAATCTTTGGAGACGTTGTTATATCACTACTACCTCCTGAATACTAGGCCCTACCTTGCTTCATTTATTATAATTCGCTGTAAATATTTCAACAACAGTAACCAATGGCACAGAAAATTTGTATAGTAGTGAAAAGAGAATAAAACTTATCGTAAATTTAAATTTTCAGACTTCATGTTACTATGAATGACTTTTGGAGAGTTGAGAGCACGTCTTTGAATTACCACTATAACTTGCTCTCTCTAAAATATTTCATAAATTGTTGACCGTTTATCAGTAAATGTTCTTAAGTAATTTTACTTAATTTAACAGTTTGCTCTTAATACGTCAGGCCTACTAAGTGTTCGTACGAATGATGTTCAGCCCTAACTTGGCCCGTTCCTTCCATTCCCATGTAACCATGCGCCAATAGTGCGTTCCATGTAGTAACACAAAACATAGGAATTCAACCGCGAAACCCACTTTTCCGATACAGGCCAAAATAAAGGCATTAAGAAGAAAACAGGTGTGTTGGTTTGCACAGGCAAGGTGCATTTCTAGCGATTCAAATAAAACCATTGTTCACGATTTAGAATTGTATAAGGGATTATAATTTCAGCGTAACTCGTGGTAGGAGAGGTGCTGGTGTCATCACACTAGTGCAAAATCACGTTTTGTAAGTGTTGTAAGTCTTTATTCGCAGATTTCACGATTCTGACGGGACATTACATACATTTCACTAAAAGTTAATTGTGTTTACATCTTTTCGTTACATATGAGTGGTCCGATAATGAAACTCGAACCTGTCGTAATTTCTTTGTTAATCGCGGTGAACATTATGAAAGAGCCACATCCGAACTGCTTCATTAACTACAACTCTTTAATATACACATCTACAATCAGCATTCAAATGTGAAAATCTCATTAAATACACACGGTATTCCCAAAAGTTCGTGGATGTCAATCCAGAATCATTTCCAACCCACTCTCATACTTTCGTGTAATAATTTCGTGGTTATCGAATTTCATCCTTCATTGTATATTCATGGAATATTATAATTATATTTTTCAAACGTTGTGCCACTATATATTTGCAATGTCCACAAAAGAAAAAAAATTCTGTCATATCTATTATACGTACTGCGTACAGTGCTAAAAAATGGAAAAATCGGCATAGTTAAAATAAGCAGTACTTGTGAATTAAGTTTCATATTCCGATTTTGAGTCAGTGGATTCAGCGCTTCACCTTGCATGCAAATTGAGGTAGCGACAGTTTGGGGTCGTGTATCGTGAGCTTTCTGGATGACGTATGAAGTACAGAATCCATTAGATGAAAAGTTTAGTTTACCTTTTATATTAGTCTTCCAGTTCATATCGATAACAAAATGTCTCATACAAATTTATGCAAAATTCGTTAGTAGGAAAAAAATCAAACTAATATCGACATTACAGGTCAGAGCATTCCGTTCACCGCGTCGCTACGATGATACAACTACTGAGCTTCATGATTCCGTACTACGTTCAGGACGCAATTATTTAGGATCAGTACGTTACTTTTCCTCATGTGTATAACTTACGAATATTGAATCATAACTGTATGCAAGTTTCGCATAAGAGCCTATGTAAAGTTTGGAAGGTAAAACATCGGTAGTGACACAAGTAAAGCCATGAGGACGCGTCGTGAATAGTGCTCGGGTAGCTTAGTCGGTACAGCACTTGCATTTGAAACGAAAAGGTCACGAATTCGAGTCTCGGTCCGGCACACAGTTTTAATCTACCTGGAAGTTTCGTCGAGTCAGTGCACACTCAGTTGCACAGTGAAAATTAGATTCTGTCAGCTTTCCTTTTATTTGGCTCCATAAATATAAAGTTACTATAATGTAGTATGAAGATCAAAAAGTAGTTAATATATTTAATGGGCAAATAAACACCGCTATAGCGCCGATAAGATGCTGCTGGGGAGCATAGATTTTCAACACTCCCTGTTATGAATGTTGTAATCATGAAGCGAGACACCACTGCTTCTTCTTTGGTAGCTGTCAAGAGAATAGTGCAACATAAAATTCTTCAGTATTTGCTCCGAAATGAGAACTATTTCTTTGTGACTTACCAGAAATTCCATTCCAAGCAACGTAACATAAATGCAGTTTAATTTACTGCAGATGTATCCGTTTTCCGGCTCCCCTCTTCCCCCCCCCCCCCCCCCCCCCCCTCTTTCACCGGACCACCATTTGCGCCGCGGACGAAAGGCGAGAACATTCCAGAGAAGCAACATTAAATACAGACTACGGAAGAAATAAAGAAGCGAGGCTAGGTCGAGTGAGGGGGTTGATGGATGAGGACTGCCGGCGTCACTGTGAAGGACGGAAGCGGACATGCGGGCGGCCTCCGGGCGCTATCTGCAGGGCAGGCAGCGCGCGTTCTTCCAGGCGCGTGCTCCAGAAGTCGCCGCTGGAATGGAAGGAACGTGCCTGCCAAATGTGCTGGAAGGGAGAGCAGCGAGGCGGCCTGAGAGCCTTTCTGGATACCGGGCCCAGCGTTCCGGCATCTGCTGCAGAAACGGGACAACGGCTGTACCGCGAAGTGAAGTTATATCAGTCGAAGGCAGCGCAAATCTATTGTTTTCGAAAGCAGTAGGTTCATTAGAAATAAGCCGTTAACTATCATTTTTACTTAGTTTACTTTACACACTTCTGTGTCTCTGGAACCTTAATCACGAGGATTGCGACTAGAATATTCATTCTGGTCCAGTTTCCTGTTTTCGTGTGAGGCTCTTTCACACGGTGTGAGCGAACGTGTGGGTGCTATTCTGTCATTCTGCGCAACGGATTAATCTGAGATGTACCTTTTACCCTGTGGCTCCTGCAAGATGCAATTTCCATCCCCACACTACTACAGGAGTCACACAAACGCTCCTAACGTTCTGAAGAAAATACCTGAAAGACTTTCAGCAATAAATATCTTCTGGAGTCACAAAATTTCTTAAGTAACTAGTGGGATACTTGGGTACTGGAGTAGTGCTAGTTAGTGTAAGAAAAACATAAAACTAAGTAAAATTATTATGTTTTTTTCCTTTTTGCAAAAATTCTTAGAAATTACAATGGCCCTTTTAGTTATGAACTGAACAAGTTATTTCCGGGTTCTTTTCGGAATGTGAAGTTACCTCTTAAGGGTAGGATTCGCTAATGAAATGTTTATACAAAGTTTAAGACTGTTATTGACTTGGCAGAATGGCTGAGAGCCGCGCCTACTCAACTTGAATAATTATCCGTTAGAACGTTGCTAGTTACGGTCGAGGCTGTCACGTGTGAAATGCAGTTAAGTGTACTGTTGTGGCGGAAATATGTGGCACGCAAGAGCCATAGCGCACAATATCGTAAGCTGCGATGACTGCTGTCTGCACCACTCGCTGCTGACAAATAAGATAACTCTCGTTCTATCTGGATTGACCTTCGTCAGTCAAAATCTCCCTACTCCTTGATGAAGTCTAGGACTCCTATTCGCTCCAACTGTTGGCGTGGTACACCGGTCAGATAACCAGTCCACCATGATGCCACTCAAAAATTCGTTCGCAGGCGTTTAACTATAACTTCGTCCGTTCACACCGCACAATAAGTGTGGCGGCCAACACAGTGAACAATGCTTAATCGCAACGACTCAATACAAAGTCGCACTCCAATTCGCTCTCGACAGAGGTGCTCTCCCAGTGAAGTACTGTGGAGAGACTTGTTCCTCACTCTTTGAGTACATGTACGAGTGCACACTCTCTTGTTACGTGTTCTCACTCCAAGAGCGACAACAGAACGGCCCCTCTCCACGCCAGATGGGAAGGGCTATATCTTTCAGTCTCTTCCATTACTCCTTCAGCTCAAGGCGTTAGGAATACCGTCTGCCAATCAGCATTGCTCTTCTAAAACGGGAGAATGACGTTTCGTTTAAGGCAACCAATCCGGAAAACTGTAGCATCGGCGTTTGCTGTTTCCCTGTGAGAACCTCTGAAATTGCATGCTATGTTTTTAAAGAATGCGTAGGCTGGGCGCCTGCACACAATGTAGCGGAATTTGCTATAAAGTCGAACACGAGGTCATTCTCCCTTTCAGTCGGGCAAACACTGTCTGCTCTATGGGCTCTCGCCATCCAACGTAAATAGGTTGACTCGTCCTCTGAAGGGACCGGCCTCCTGGTGTGCAGTTTGCCTCTCCGGAGCTAAAAGCTTTTGTGGCCGTCGTGTCTTGAATGTGTGTGTGTACGCCAGCCTCGAGAGTTTCAACCCCGGTGCGCATCCACGATTTACTTTTGTTTGCATATTGTTTACATGAATTCATACAACACTGAGTTTATCTTATCGAGTTTGGGTTCGAATGATGCGTCTTGATGTGTGGAATATGTTTGTGAGGGCGGAATATGTAAGCAATGAAGGTCTGGAGACCACGACGTCTTACAATGGATGGTACGTCCGTACCTTCAGCATCTGGGATTAAAAGCCAGCAACAGAAGGAAAATGAGCGTGCACTGGTAAACAATTACGGTACAGCTACCGTCTTTCAGAGATAGTGCACAGGTTTTCACGGCGAATGACACAGTTCGTCGGGTCAAGCCCGTTAATGGCTGTCACATAAGCGTAACAGTCAGGTGCATGGTGGAGGTGGCGCTTGAAATAATTCCATTTGGTCGTGGACAGAATGTCGTGCAAAACTCGACTTTTCACGTGCAATCATGTCAAGGGCGTGTCAAAAATACTTTGATTCGGAGGAATTAACAGACGTTGACACAACCTGGTTGATGGCAAAGGTTACCGACGACTATCGATGATTCATAAGAGCGGATGGACTGCCACAGTGCTGCCAGTCACTCGACACTTCCGTAAGTGGCAGCGAGTATGGAGATAAAAAAGTCAGCACATAACACGAGCAAGTCTGAGCTACTTGTGTCACAAATCTCAGAGATTGCCACATTGATAACAATGATGAGTCCATTTGATTCCAGCGTAACGTTGAGTCAAGTGGTGGAGGAATTTTGGTCAGTTAGATGTTTTAAAATGATAAACTGGACATTCTCATACGTTTTCTATCGTCACTCACTAGAGAACGACATAAAAAGTTGCTGTACGGTCACGAGCATCCAGTTTTCGCCTTGAGGACAACGCCGACCTGTAGCTACATTCCAACAACAGGAAATGGAAATGCCGTGTGGCTAGGGCCTCCCGTCGGGTAGGCCGTTCGCCTGGTGCAAGGCTTTCGAGTTGACGCCACTTCGACGACTTGAGTGTTCATGGGGATGAAATGATGATGATAAGGGCAACATAACACCCAGTCCCTGAGCGGAGAAAATCGCCGACCCAGGGGCGGACACGCCGACAATTGAACAATCTATTGAATAAATCTGCAGTACCAATGAAAGAGGTGTCACTGCACGGATCTAGCTGTGTCCAGCCTATACAACTTACACGTGGTAGTTCAGCTAGGCCCGATCAGGATAGTTCAAAAAATGGTTCAAATGGCTGTGAGCTCTATGCGACTTAAATTCTGAGGTCGTCAGTCGCCTAGAGCTTAGAACAAATTAAACCTAACTAACCTAAGGACATCACACACATCCATGCCCGAAGCAGGATTCGAACTTGCGACCGTAGCGGTTGCTTGGCTCCAGACTGTAGCGCCCAGAACCGCACGGACACTCCGGCCGGCGATCAGGATAGTTACTCATTACTCAACGCTTTTGGTTCTTCGTGCAGCCCATGTCAAGATGAGCCAACCCCCTCATCAGGATGATGGCGGGTGCCACTCGTTGTCGTAAGTGTCTGTTTCTCATAATTCTATGTCGATAACATATATTTGTTCTTCATTCATAATGAAATGGAGCATATTTGTTATTGTTTACAAAAGTTGCTGTTATTCTTTTGTTTTTCACGGATTACAAATTATTTCACGAGTATGAAATCCTATCTTGGTGCGCAGCAGGCACTATGCTTCGGTAAAGGAAAAATGGTGTCCTCATCAGTTTCGCTGATCAGCTGTTGATCATAGAAATTAAGCAACCACTGGACTCCGTATTTCGGTGATACCCTCGATCATCAATTTTCCTACACAAAGTGGTATGTATCACGATGTCTAGCAAATATGAAATCGCGAGTGGCGTAACTGAATCGACTTCTACCGTATATTTTACCGTAATTCGAAGACATTCACAAGAAACTTCATACAACGATGAAAACTAAGATGTGGGATACCTGAATACTGTTATAAAGGCGATCAACACACAAGATAAATGTTAGTTCAGAGGGGCTCTTATAATTCCAGTTTCTCTATGAGAAGAGTAGTAGGTAGTATGTTTATAATCACAAAGCCAATCTCTTCAGTGTCTACACTACGCCAACTCGTTCGGGCCTACCGAGTACAGTGCAGAGCAGTAATGGAATTAGACAATATTCAGAAGACATTGGTTCAAAGTTTGTGTAGCCTTACTATTATGTCGAATTCTTTCACATTGTTTCGATAAATATTTACCTGATCCAGTAGACGCATTTCCCCTAGATTATGAAACAAATAACTGATTTGCATGGAGCAAAGTTCATATTGACCAGCCAGACTTTGTGGCTATCAACAATTCTTAATTTATGATACAAAGGTCATTCTAGAATTTCATCTGACAGTTACAAGAAAACAGATAAGAAGCAAATCCTTTGAAACAAAAGTACAATACATAATTAGCATTGCTTCAATCGAAAGAAAAGGAATCACTGCATCATAATACCACCGAACGCTTGTATAAAATTTTCTAGGTGTTTAGACTTGCTCAATACATATCTAAAACTCCAGCTTCTGAAGAAAAACGCCATCTTCATCGTCAGGAGATACCTGCCGTTAGCGACGTCCGCCTCCTCTATAGTGTGGTCCACCACTGTGACAGCGCTTGGAATTTTAACGTCATCAACTAGAGGAATGCTCAAATACAGGAAATAATTAACGCAGCGCTATCTCGCCTCTTCCCCATCAGGCCGCTAATGAAGGCTGGAAGGGTAACGGACACCACTCCCAGTATCAGTTCTTCTTTTAAGAGAGATGAATTATGGTTACATTTCTTTGAAGTGTCTTACGCTGACAATAATCAAATTATAGCCTCCATCTCTGTTAAAACTGTCACTGCAATGCGAATTTCTACAGCTTCTTTTGTTACCCAGTAGGTACATGTGTTGGAGAGAACCGCCCTTTTCTCAAAGTCGATCTTGTGCCCTTCCGTACGGCTGTGTTCAAAAAATGGTTCAAATGGCTCTGAGCACTATCGGACTTAACTTCAGACGTCATCAGTCCCCTAGAACTTAGAACTACTTAACCCTAACTAACCTAAGGACATCACACACATCCATGCCCGAGGCAGGATTCGAACGGCTATGTTCCGCTATTGCTGATTACTCATGATTTATACATTAATGTGCCGACAATGTTCAGTGCAGGGCAGGGCTGCTGTCTGGTTTACTGCTCTATACGGTTTTCGTCACGTTCACTGTGTTGTGTGATGTACTTAGGTTAGTTAGCTTAAAGTAGTTCTAAGTTCTAGGGGACTGATAACCATAGATTATAAGTCCCATAGTGCTCAGAGCCATTTTGAACATTCACTGTGGGCACCAGGAACTTTCAAATACAGGCTTTGTTTCACTGGACGCTGCAGAACATTAACTTTCATGGAGGGCGGGATACGGGTCTAGTTCCACATTTACATAATATGCCCACAAGTTTGCTCCTCAGAATGGAAAGAATGTTATGTGTTTGTCTTACACCGTTCGGTGGGTTGGGTTGCACCTCCGTTTACCAGAAAATGAAGCTCGAATCTGGTTCGGTACGTATTCGTTATTCCCAAACACATTCTTAAGGTGTTCCAGTTTACATTCTAGGTGATCATGGTCTGAAACTATCTGCGTTCTGTACTATAAAGCAGCACAGATTGCTTGTTATCTGGACCGTGGACACTGCGCCCATTTAAATGAAGACCTGTGTGAATCTTTGCCCTCCAGATGACATCACCACCAAAAGAAGTTAGAATTCCCGACTATGTCCCATAAATATTTGATGGAATCCCTAACAGGTGACTCCCTAACAGGTGACCTGGGTGCTGTTCAATTCTGGCCCAGTGACATTGCGCTCTGTCACCCACAGAAATTCTATCTTTGTCTGGGAACATGAAGTTCATGAATGGCTCACGCAAGTCTCCAGGTAACCGAACATCGCCATTTCCAATCACAGATCGTTTCAGTTGTACCAGAGGATCCAGTCCACTCCATATACACTCCTGGAAATGGAAAAAAGAACACATTGACACCGGTGTGTCAGACCCACCATACTTGCTCCGGACACTGCGAGAGGGCTGTACAAGCAATGATCACACGCACGGCACAGCGGACACACCAGGAACCGCGGTGTTGGTCGTCGAATGGTGCTAGCTGCGCAGCTTTTGTGCACCGCCGCCGTCAGTGTCAGCCAGTTTGCCGTGGCATACGGAGCTCCATCGCAGTCTTTAACACTGATAGCATGCCGCGACAGCGTGGACGTGAACCGTATGTGCAGTTGACGGACTTTGAGCGAGGGCGTATAGTGGGCATGCGGGAGGCCGAGTGGACGTACCGCCGAATTTCTCAACACGTGGGGCGTGAGGTCTCCACAGTACATCGATGTTGTCGCCAGTGGTCGGCGGAAGGTGCACGTGCCCGTCGACCTGGGACCGGACCGCAGCGACGCATGGATGCACGCCAACACCGTAGGATCCTACGCAGTGCCGTAGGGGACCGCACCGCCACTTCCCAGCAAATTAGGGACACTGTTGCTCCTGGGGTATCGGCGAGGACCATTCGCAACCGCACACCATTAGGCCGTCTTCCGCTCACGCCCCAACATCGTGCAGCCCGCCTCCAGTGGTGTCGCGACAGGCGTGAATGGAGGGACGAATGGAGACGTGTCGTCTTCAGCGATGAGAGTCGCTTCTGCCTTGGTGCCAATGATGGTCGTATGCGTGTTTGGCGCCGTGCAGGTGAGCGCCACAATCAGGACTGCATACGACCGAGGCACACAGGGCCAACACCCGGCATCATGGTGTGGGGAGCGATCTCCTACACTGGCCGTACACCTCTGGTGATAGTCGAGGGGACACTGAATAGTGCACGGTACATCCAAACCGTCATCGAACTCATTGTTCTACCATTCCTAGACCGGCAAGGGAACTTGCTGTTCCAACAGGACAATGCACGTCCGCATGTATCCCGTGCCACCCAACGTGCTCTAGAAGGTGTAAGTCAACTATCTTGGCCAGCAAGATCTCCGGATCTGTCCCTCATTGAGCATGTTTGGGACTGGATGAAGCGTCGTCTCATGCTGTCTGAACGTCGTCTCGTGCTCTTAGTAAATGCCGTCGGGTCGATCGTCTGCTGTCATGGCGTATTAACGCCAAAGTTAGCAGCATTGCCCTAACGCATACGTTCGTCGTACGTCTCATATCGATTTCTGCGGCTATTTCACGCAGTGTTCGTGTATGTTAGCGCTAACAACTCTACGCGAACGCCACTGTTCTCGGTCGTTAAGTGAAAGCCGTCAGCTCCTGTGTTTTGCTGGTAGGCCGTAATTCCTAACCTCTGGTATTCGCGACACGCTCTTGAGAATGTAGGTCCCATACGTCCAGCTCCAACCACCACTCCGTGTACAAAGTCTATTAATTGCTGTCGTGCTTCCACAATCACGTCGGAAACCTACATGAGTCACTTGAGTACAAATGACAGTTCCGCGAACGCACTGTCATCTTATACCTTATGCACGCGATATTACCGCCGTATGTATATCTGCCTATCGCTATCCCACGACTTTCATTACCTCAGTGTAAAAGTTCAACAGTCGATAGTTGCTTGCCACTCCTCGACGTAATCTTGTAATCGGATAAATTAAGGAAACTGTTTAAGAGATTCACCAAAGAAAGACCGAACAGCTGGTGAACGGACATTGCTTTAGCGGTGAGGGATTTCCATTTCACGAGAGAAACGAGTCACTGCGAAATTCCGTTTTAAGCCAGCAGCTTTATCGCTCAGAGTGCGGCTGTAGCGGAGTGCCCTTAATGGAGAGCACAAACGGCGGTGGACAAACCGAACGTGTGGTCCCGCCAGGGCCGGCCGCCCCCCGGGCGACGCCTAATCCGGGTCATGTTTCGGGCTCAGCAGCCGCCGTATGAATAATTCGCGAGACACATCCGGGTTCCCGGGTTCCGCCGCTTCAGCGAGCTCTGGAAAGCTCCCAGTAGCTGCCTGTGCCGGCGTACGGCGAAATCATAACGCACCGATCATTCCGAGGAAATATTTGGTAAGAAACTCTAATTTCAGGAGACAAATTCCAAAGCGTGTGACGTACAGCTGCACTTCAGTCCCAAGAAAATAAAAATAGTTTAAACATAACCAGTTCTAAGAAGATTGGACTATGACGTACGAGGGTAATTCCAAAAGTAAGGTCTCATTTTTTTTATAAATACATAGACCTGTTTATTTCTGCAATGGTTTTCATCAGTTTACAGCTTGAAAATTTAGCTACTTTTCGACATAATCACCATTTCTGTCGATGCAATTTTGTAGACGCTGTGCAGTTTTTCTATGCCCATGTCATACCAACTTGCCACCATGCTGTTCAGAAAGTTATGAACCTCTTCTTTCACCTCGTCGTCAGAGCTGAATCGCTTTCCGGCCAAATGTTGTTTTAACCCAGGGAGCAGCTAATAGTCACTGGGCGCCAACTCAGGACTATAGAGTGGGTGGGTGACTATGTTCCACTGAAACTGTTGCAGGAGAGCAATGGTTTGCCGAGCGATGTGTGGGCGAGCGTTGTCATAGAGAATGTGTACGCCCTTGCTCAACATTCTTCTTCTCCTATTCTGAATTGCCCCTTTGAGTCTCACAGTACCTTTCAGCGTTAATTGTGGTCCCAGTGGGCATAAAGTCGACCAACAATACCCCTTTCCGACCCCAAAAAACCGTTGGCATAACCTTACCGGCAAACTGTGTTTGTTTGAATTTCCGCTGCTTTGGCGAAGAAGGATGCCGCCACTAGCGTGATTGTTGCTTGGTCTCAGGTGTAAAGTGTAATGACCAGGTTTCGTCACCCGTGACAGTTGATTCCAGAAAGTTGTCCTATTCGGCTGCAAGACGGTGAAAAAATGCGCGGGAAGCATCAACTCGTTGCAGCATGTGGTCCTCAGACAGCATGCGTTGCACCCATCTTGCGCACACCTTCCAGTAGTTCAATGTTTCCGTTAACATTCTGTGAGCGGTGCTTCAGGAAACCTCAGGAACCAACGTGCAGAGATCATTGAGGGTGATCCGCCGATCTTCACGCATACTTTGCTTAACCTTCAACACTGTCTTCTCAGAAACTGACGATCTCCCGCTCCTTTGTTCGTCGTGAATTTAGGTCCGACCAGCTACAAACTCTCTACATCACTTACGAACAATGTGGACATCCATGCAGAACTCACCATACACTTCCGTCAACTGGCGATGGATTTCAATCGGCGCAGTGTCCTTTGCGTTCAAAAACCAAATAACTGCGATCAGTTCGCACTTGGTGGTAACATCCAACGGGAGGTGCATTCTCAATGGCAGCCAACCCAAGACTGAGGGGCTCAGAGCGGCGTGCACATGTTGGTACACAGCGCGTGAAGCACTCTTCGTAACAGTTTGACCAACTGCCACACAAACAATGTACTTACAAAAAATAGGAGAAATGGTTCAAATGGCTCTGATCAATATGGGACTTAACCTCAGAGGTCATCAGTCCCCAATAACTTAGAGCTACTTAAACCTAACTAACCTAAGGACATCACACACATCCATTCCCGGGGCAAGATTCGAACCTGCGACCGTAGCCGTCACGCTGTTCCAGACTTAAGCGCCTAAAACCGCTCGACCACAGCGGCCGGCTAAAATAGGAGACCTTACTTTTGGGATTACCGTCGTACAAACGCTTTTGCTTCCCCTCTTGCTCTATCCCAACAGATTAACTTTTAGTACATGTTATAACAACAACTGAACTTACCATTACTGCTTGGCATTACACGATAATAATACAATGCAGGGAAAGAAATTAGTAGACCGTTTTAGAGATTTCCAAATCACTCAAGATTTATTGTTGCAGCAGTGCATACTGAAGCCAAACGCGTCTGAGCACATGGAGTACATAAAGTGATTCAGTTACGGGTCAATGGTACAAGCGGTTCTGAGGTACCAGGTATCGACCATGCGCATTAGTGCTTGCTGTAGTGTCCACAGGCGGCAACAGGTGCTGAATGGTATACAATCGAACGTACAGATATTGAATACTGTCCTGCTATACGATATGCCTCGCCTGGTCGACCTGTTCACATAGTTCTGCAACAGTTGGTTGAAGAGTAGTACGAGTCACTTCTTCTACCACCATACCACACACGGGCTCGGTGTGAGACCAGTCGGGAGATTGAGATGGCCAGGGAAGTTGCTGCAGGCCTTACAGAGCACCTAGAGTTTCCCGCACAGTGTGTGGGAGAGCCTTCTAGCTGTGAGCTTTCCGTCTTAGCGCGTAGACACAGATGGCGCTCCGATTGCTATTCCACTACGCTATCCGTCGGACGATGTTAAAACCATTATCAGTACATCTCTTATACCCCAGCAGCGTGTTAAATAGTAAACCTGTTCCTAGTGATCTGCACAAGTATATTATGTTGGTCACGAACCGACTTGCGGCATCTTCAGACAACAAACGAATCTCGCAAATACAGATGACAAAAGAAACGTGGCTTTAAATACCCATACAGCCAACATGCAGCTTGCCATTCGATGCTGCATCGCCTCACATGTGTTCCGTTATTTGAATCAGTATTTCAACAGAACTACAAACCATCAAACACATCACTTCCAGCAATTACTCTAACTCTTCCGTGATTGATAATACAGTACGAAAAAAAAATGCGTAAACCTACACCACATCTGTAAGCTGGCCAACAGCAATCAGTGGTTACCAGGCCTAGAGTTAAATCCCATATATTGGCAACATTTCAGATAAAACCTTGCAGAATTTAGCCTCGCAACTGCAGACCTCCATTTTATAATATCAAAAACATATTAAAATCTTTATTCGATTGTAAAGGGTTGCAATTTGCAATACTTTGCACAGAGTGGTGTGTATACAGTGACATGCAACCAGTGTAGAAATCTATATATTTGTCACTAAAGCAGAGCTGTTACAATTAGGTTTTCTGAACATGAGAGAAGCTGGAGAAAGTCTTACATACTGTTAAGAAAAGCAAAGAGATGAACCTATTGGAAATAATTAAATACATGACACAGAATTCCAGATTAGTATTACTTGATCAAACTCAGTTTCCTTTTTCCCTTTGTTAAATTAATTTTTCGTTACAAGTACTAGACTCAAATTGTAAATTCATGTTATTTCTCAACAGCTGTTAAATTTAGCTGCACATAAAAACTTCATTTCAACTCTTTCTCGTTTTTAGTTATTGTAATTACGTGACTAAAAATTAAATACTTTCCGCTGTAAACACTCTAAATCTTTACTTTCTTTTGTACAAATAATATCTGTGTAGGTCATACGTCATTTTCATCTGTTTTTGTGACATTCACTTGTCACCTGGTCACCTGAAAATGGCCTAAGAAGCCGATGACTGGTTCGTGACCAAATTAATATATAAGTTCGTAGGCATCCTCGGGGAGTGTTATGTCATTGTAGAACAGTAAAGCAAGTAAATTTCCAACGTTTCGACCGATTTGCTGCGGTCTCTAGTTACGTCTATTTGCTGTAGTGTTTTACAATAACGCGACCTAATGTCGAAAATTATTTTATTCAAATGAATATAATTTTGCAGCACATTAGTGTTTTCCTATCTAATATGTTAACACAGACTTAATGCCTTGCACGCAGTTACGCAACAGTTTGGAATCAATGGTACTTACTCTGATAGAAGTGGGAAGCGTTGAACGATGAACACCTTGATCTAAATGGTACCAAACTCATATCGTACATCAGTACTTGCATATCTCTGCGACAAGTTGATTAAAATTTCACGAGATCTTATTTCCAGTACAGAATAAAGCCATTTGTACATATGAAATCTGGTGTGGGTGATGATAGCTATCGGATTAACTAACGTTACTGGAATTTATCGCCGGCCGCTGTGGCCGAGCGGTTCTAGGCGCTTCAGTCTGGAACAGCGCGACCACTAGGTCGCAGGTTCGAATCCTGCCTCGGGCATAGGTGTGTGTGATGTCCTTACGCTAGTTAGGTTTAAGTAGTTGTAAGTGCTAGGGGACTGATGACCTCAGATGTTAAGTCCCATAGTGCTCAGAGCCATTTGAACCATTTGGAACTTATCAGCAGGAGACCGTAACACAAACGCAGCATGTCCAGAAAAGGTGTAGATGCTGCTTATTAACATTTTTCAAATCATTCGCATGAGGGTCAAAAGATCGTCATAGCGACAGATTTCACAGACATGTACTCGACTTACTGACGGTTGGAATAGCGATCAATACACTTTTGAAATATTATATGTATTGGTCAATGGTCGCGATTTTTTATTTGGCCTACTAGTTACCGGTTATGGCACGCAGTACCATCCTCAGGCTATCCCCATGAATGCGTAAGTTATGCTCGCAGACAGAAGATCGTAAGAATGTTAGACTCTCTCTGTCTTGCGGACGGTCAAAGCCTACGAGCCGTGGATCTTCACGAACACTCGGAAACTGATTACTGGAACATGGATTGAGACCCGAATTACCTTGCGTCATTTGTCGCTGACACCATGCTACAGACAACAGAGTCTTACATCGTGTCATAGCCAACAGGGACAGAGTGCCATTCTGTAACGTTCAGTGAAGAGTTTAGCTTCTACTTGAGGCCAAGTTGACCGCAGAGGTCCTGGTGAAAGGTCGCATGAATATGGTAACTCTTATAGCAAGGTTGAGTTCTCACCATTGTGTGAAAGAACGATTAATCCCTTTGTCGTACCTTTCAGGTCTAGAGTGCCCAATCGCTTATTTCAAGAGGATAGTGAAAGACCCCAAAGTGCAGTTCACAATATAAACGCCTTGAAAAATGTACCGATTATCGAATTAGATTATCGAGTGACCTGATGTGTCACTGATAGTGCGTGGGAAGACATACACATTCATATCAGTACTTCCATCTCAGCGTCCAGCCCGCAGTCCTGACGCACTGACACAGTATATGTTTCAGGCATGGCCAAAAATTCGTCAAGATTATATTCGGAGGTTGCTACCTTCCGTACCTTAATGGGTACAAGAGTTAAACGCGCCCTTGTGGATCACACCTCGATCACACTTCATGATGATATTGATCGAGGAGATCAGTTCCAAATGGAACATAACTGAATCTGTGAGCTCGATAGGCGTCATTTTTCAGGAGACATAAAAAAAATGTTTTACTACCAGCGGGCACAAGTATAGTGTTGTGGCCCGTCAGATTGCTGTGTGATCTAACGCACTGCTTTCCGGGCGGGAATGCGTGCCGGTTCCCGGCACGAATCGGCCCGGCGCAATAACCCTGGGTTCGGTGTAGGGCCGCGGTAGGGTGAGTGGTCTGCTGTAGCCTGCTATAGAGGTTCTGAATCACTGAGGGCTACGGTGGGGACGAAGTCTCCGTCGCTTCTAGGTCCCCTGATCCATCCAGTACAATAGTGTTGTGGAATTCCATGTGGCAATTGGCTCCAGGGTGAAACAATATACACCATTACAATATACTTTACTCATCGACTCTCTTCAGTAACAGAGTCTGAATGTACAGAACATGACCCCTTTTCGAACCTAATGATGTTGATGAGGCAAGTAGCGTTCTGTAAGCAGCAAAAGGACTGTGTTTTGAAGTTTATATTATATATATATATATATATATATATTCATTGCAGCAACAAACAGTGTGCTATGTGGACATAGGTTTATTCATAACGTACCTAAAATACAACCACAAGCAGAATACAGCATAGCAGACAATGGCGCATAAGGTTCATCCTTATCTTGTCCATCCTTCACTGGACAGTAGCAGATACTGTTATAAAATGTTTCTGCTAGTCAGGAATGCACTGTCGAATTTTGTTTACGTCCTGTAGTGTCTTCTTTTTCATTGAAATGGGACCACTAAACGCTTATTCATATGGACATGGCTATTTGTCTAAGTCAATACCCTTCTAACTAGCACTTCTTTTGATGGTACATGACCCCGTATTAAACCAAACTATGCGCGCAGAGACTCGTACAAAGATAGGTTACCCCTGTAAACATAATCTGAAAAAAATTAAAAAATGGATTTGGCCCCTTTTCCAACTCATCGATTCCGTTTGATTATTTAATAACACTGTTGTAAGATTTCACATATATGTTACTGGTGCTTTACGGTGTAACACTTTCCAATCCCCTCAGTGCATACCTCTCATTCCAGCGTTTAGGAGACGCTAAATAAGAGCTGTGGCCGTTCTTGCTTGCATCACTAAGGCGACGTGGGAACGTCGAATTACGTCCTTAGAGGAAATTTCATAACAATCTGTATCTTCAGTTGTTAACCACGTTAGGACGTCTGTATACGGTGGATACTGGAATGACCACGCGTGGAATGTAACGCTGCATACGTTGTAGCGTTGCCTGTACGTTGTCAATTACTAACAGGAGTCACTCGGGTTACTCTGTCAAACAACCAAACATTACACATCAGATTACTGGATAGCAGCTGAACGCTTTTATATAGGTCGTATAACAAGTTAAAATATATGGATGGACATGGAGCAAAAAGAGGAACACTCATGTATTCCCTTTTTCCCGTCTGCCCAATCATTTCTGATTGTACGACATTAGGACAGATGGCAACATACCGCGTACTGTAGACTCCTAAAAGCTCTAAGGAATCATCGGCTTTGCTGTTTCATGTCCTAGACACCGCACCACCACTGATCCACTGATCTATGTTCCCACTTATTCAAAAATGTATGTAATTGATGTCCAAGTTAGTTATAGATAATCAGGTTTTCATCATCTTACTTCCCTTACAGATGCCAATCAGAGCAGATAAAAGCAAATTCTACGGATAGGGTACACATACGGCTCCTTCCATGTCAAAGGCCTCCCTGTTAGTGTTTCTGTACCCTTAGCTCAGAGGAAGGTTTTCGATACATGAATTGTATAGGAAAGGAGTCATCAAAGGCTAATTAATGATATCATACCATACTGAAAGATATTCGTATAGAGTTTGTTTGGTTAAAGTTACCACGTTCTCAACAAAGTTTCGATAGATGGGGGTTTGAAACCCAATGTGATGTATGAAGTTTGAAGATAAGCAGACCTTTCTCTCGGGTAGACATTTCCGTATGTCCTCTTTTAGTTAACGTAATGTGTCCAGGAAATACAATATCAATGAATTTTATTGATAATATGAAATAATTTAACTGTGACGACAGTTTTACTCCTTATTTGTATATTCAATAATATGAGTCCAGATTCGAGTAGATTTAACTCATATTTAACGCCGGAAATACGACACAAAAAATTATATGTTTACACAAGTGAAATTAATGGCTGATTAAACAAATACATTAGCGTGAAAGACCAGTATCAACATCGAAATATTCCTGCGTTAAATTAACACCGATTATTACCAACAGAGCTCAAATTCAGTATGTTTGGCCATGAAAAAACGGTAAAAAATGACTATCTGCGTTTCCATCCGTTCACTTTGTGCTTGCAATCACAGTGATTCACAAAGTCGTACGGAACAAAATATTTATAGTGCTGATTTGATAAACAGTTTTGATCTCTAAACGAATAGCCGGAATGTACTATTGCGTTAATAAAAGAAAATTAATAAAGATGGTGAGATTAATCTAAACATCGGTAAATTTAAGATTTTCTTATACAAATAGTAAAGTTTGCTTTTAAAATGTGGGAGAACATTGTATAAGGCAGTGATTGTGCCACCATTATAGGCGTATCCATCTCTTTTCTGCCAGTGCAGCTAGAGTGAAGTGTCAATAAGTTCTGGACCCACTTTTTAAGGCTTTTGAGTACGATGGACGTAACGAGCTCTTCATTTTACTTGATGCGATGTCTTAATAGTTCGGCGTTCTGCCTCGTTACCACAAATTAGGAGCTTGCAAACTAGGTCTCACCTTAGAATATACGAACTGCAAACCTGATATCCAGCGTAAATAAACACTAGGCGCTGTTGAAGTACTGTATAGAGAAGCGGCACATGGCTGGAGGCTCTAAGCGCTCTGGGACTCAACTTCTGAGGTCATTAGTCCCCTAGAACTCCCTAGTTACCAACTAACTAACCTAAGGACATCACACACATCCATGCCCGAGGCTTGATTCGAACAAGCGACCGTAGCGGTCTCGCGGTTCCAGACTGCAGCGCCTAGAACCGCACGGCCACTTCTGACGGCACATGGCTGGAGGGTGAACCTTAAAAGAATTTCAAAATTTCCTGGCAATGAATTTTTAAGCAAAGGTCTCACTCAGTGTTTTTCTTGAACTTCTAAGCAACGGTCCCACTCCGTGTTTGTCTTTCTGTATAATGCCGCAGTCATTAACATCGTTCGGTTGTCATGGCATCATAAGAAAGTGGCAACACTGAGGGTAGTTTCTTTTTGTTTAAGGTACACATAGATTTATTTATAATATAAATCCATGAATATAAAACTACAGTATTAATGCTGAATCAGGTCGCAGAGGATAACTACAAGATGTTGTGGACAGTAATACATTTACTGCAAAAATTTAGCATTTTTTTCTGTGGCGTGGACCGTGTTAGCACCGAACTTACTTTGTGGGTATACGCCCATAAAGATTCCAATGATGGCATGAGGAAGAAAGAATGATTGAATGTTAATGATCCTTCCACGGCGAAGTCCCTGGAGTCGCAGCAGTACTCACATTAGAAGCTTTTCGGTTCCAGTGAAACTTTTAAGAAAAATTTAAAAGCTTGAAATAATGTTGTTCAAATACAACAAAAATAATTTCTTTTGATGATTTGCTATAAAAACACATATTCTGGTGCTATGTCCCGACTCGATTGTTTCCTAGAGCTACTCACGTCGATGAAAGCTGTTTTGCCCACCTATTTGTCTTACTTGATATACTGTTTTACTCGTTAAGTTTTCTAGCTGGTTGCACAAAACGAGCATTGCTATTGTTTGAGAAGTATGAATAACAGTTTCGACTCTTTGATATGCAGGCATCCAGCTTGCAGCCTGGCACAAGCAAACACAAATCGTGCGTATGGTACGACAGAATGATCGAAGAATAGGCAATAGGACAAATACAGATGGCATTAAGGACGGCAATGTCTGAGAGCGGAAGAAGTATTGGGGGGGGGGGAGGAGGGGGAGGCAGAGGAGTATTATGAGGTACTGAGAGGTATTGGTACCCTTATCTGAGAAAAACTATATGGGCTCTAGGGCAACAGCCTGAAGTTATGGCACATAACACAACGGATTTCCGTGTCAAGATACGATACGAAGATTGTGGAAGAGGGGGGGGGGGGGAGGGAGGTAGGAGAGGGATAGAGAGAGAGAGAGAGAGAGAGCAATCTATATGATCAGACAGGGCGTTGCTGGATGTACTGCTGGACGTGGAGATCAAAGGGGCAGCGTTGTCTGCCTTTCGGGGGAGGAATCCTCTTATGTTGTAATGACAAAGCAGCGTGACAGAACTGTTATACGACTGTCAGCATAGAAGCAAATGGTCAATGGAATTATAATGAACGCAGGAGGATTGATTTTTGGAAGCTGGAAATCTATGACGTGAAAGCGCTTTATTAAAAACAAATACCCTCCCAGTACCGCTTTGAAGCTTTTATTGAGTAATACGTTTTGATGCTTCTGATCGTCACATTTGAAGTTAATGCAGAAAAACATTATTAAAGTTTGTGCTTACTAAATGGTCGTATAAATTTGGTTCATTCATTAGGTTTAAATCGCAACAATATATTTACATCTCATTAATTATATTTTGCGATAAAGGATATGGGCAGCTTTAGTTATTTACATCTGCATACATATTCTGCAAGCCACAGTATAATGCCGATGGTAGCTTGTACAACTACTAGTCATTCTTGCCCCACTCGCCTATAGCACGAGGAAAAAAATAAGTCCTTGTAACTCTGTTCAAGCCCTGATTTCTGTCTCTTTGTGATATGTACGTTGGTGACAGTAGAAGCGTTGTCTTTCAGTCAGTCGCAGATGCCGAATCTCCAGATTTTCTCAGTAATGTTTCGCAAACAGATCATCATTCCCCCACCTCGACGCCTCCTCCACCCGCCAAGGATTTTCACTTGGGTTCACGAGGTTAATAGAACCTACCGGTAACAAACATAGCAGCACTAAAGGTAATTATTTTCATATTTTCGATGCATTTTTTCCTGTTTCTGAAATAATCTTAGTTCGTTGTTACATAATTAGGACCTAGCAACAGTGTTATTCGTTCATCTGTATCAGTACAGCATTGGTTTAACCATTTTATAAATCTATTATACACTGACATGACAAAAGTCATGGGAATGCGATATGCACACATACAAATGACGATAGTATCGCGTACACAAGGTATAAAGGAGCAGTACATTGACACAGCTGTCCGATCCTGGTAGCTGAGTGGTCAGCGCAACGGAATATCATGTCTAACGGCCTGGGTTCGAGTCCTCGCTGAGTCGGAGGTTTTCTCCGCTCAGGGACTGGGTGTTATGTTGTCCTTATCATCTTCATTTCATCCCCAGCGAAACGCAAGTCTCCGAAGTGGTGTCAAATCGAAAGACTTGCACCAGGCGAACGGTCTACCCAACGGTAGGCCCTATCCACACAGCATTTCATTGACAGATTTGTCACTTGTACTCAGGTGATTCATGTGAAAACGTTTCCGGCGTGATTATGGCCGCACGATTAACGGACTTTGAACACGGAATGTTGGCGCTAAACCCATGGGACGTTCCATTCCGAGATTCATAGTGTCAAGAGTGTGATGAGAATAACACCTTTTAGGCATTTTCTCTCACCACTGACAAGGCAATAACCGTCGGCCTTCACTTATGACAGAGAACACAAGTTTTCACGTAGAGCTGTCAGTTTTAACAGGCCAGCAACACTGCGTGAAATAACCGCAGACATCAATGTGGGACCTACGATGAACATGTCCGGTAGGACAATGCGGTGAAATCAGGCGCTAATGGGCTATGGCAGCAGACGACCGACACCAGTGCCTTAGCTAATAGTATTAATGGGACAATCGACTGTTTTTAAAAATCGATTGGTCAGTAGATTCTTTTTCCGTTTAGTTGGTGTTTTCAGTCGAATGGAACAACCGAATGAAACGAGTCTCTGCGACCATGTGAGATATATGAATGTTTTCAATCACTCATCGTCTTTAAGTGATTTCACTTACACTTTTTTCTACCTTTTCGGTCATACGTGAACCATGAGTAGGGCTGACAACTTTTATAGATACAAAAGTACCTTATTTCAAGGCGATGAACAAAAAGGATATTTCTAATAATAAAGTATGTTCATAATGTGAGTGTTTACTTACTGAAATACAAATTTCGTACTTGTGGCATTAAATATCTATTTTTTGTTGGATTTAAAGGTTTGATGTCTGCCTCTGCACTGTAGATTTGTGTACACATAAATGAACAATCACTTTCTAACACTTTTATATTCGTGTTTTTCTTCAGTATAAACTTTACTATTGATTTTAAACTAGCGTCTCCATAAGCTAGAGACTTGAAACTTTCAACATAGAACTAGATAACACTGTAATATTAACTCGCTTTCGAGACTGTTTGTGGCGGAGGGAAATAAAAAGGGCGGATATGTTTGTGTTGATCTCTGTTCCGATTTACTGAACAGAAAATTGTTCAAATGGCTCTGAGCTCTATGGGTTTTAATATCTGACGTCATCAGTCGCCTAGAACTTAGAACTACATAAACCTAACTAACCGAAGGACATCACACACACCCATGTCCGAGGCAAGATTTGAAACTGCGACTGTAGCGTCTAGAACCACTGGGCCAACCCAGCCGGCTTTCTGTACAGGTTCGGACTATCTAAACAGAGCTGATGCAAAACTTCTTTCGATGTGTGTATCTTCTTTGCGCACTGTGTGGTCATTTAGCAGATACAGAAGCGAGGAACACATGACGTTCATAAACAGAAAATTCAGATATTAATTTGACCTTCTTTTTATATCGAACAGTAAAAATAGTACAGAAGTTTGTTTGCAGTTTTTGCAGCGTCAGTGGCTAATAGTAGATTTGAATGTATAAATACATACAGACAAAAAATATTTAAAAATTTGTCACTTTTCAGTACAATGTCTACTCAGGAGATGGAGCCCTGCCACTAAGACAGTGCAAATGTTATTCAACTAGCCAACACACAAATCAGGGTACGAGTATTGGTCCACGAATGTTCTAACTTGGCATATCCGCCGCTGGAGCCCCGGAGAGGCGACGCTTGCATCTCATTGGCAGGAGCGTAATCGTTCGCGGCAGCGCCCTGTGCCGTGATCGCGGCTATAGGAAACGTAAGGGCGTACCTAGCGGCGTGCATGTTGGAAGATGTGCCCGAGCGGATATGCGGCCGATACAGAATGCAACATGCTGCCTGTAGCAGCGCCACGACAATTCTGCTTCCTCGTCTTCAGATGGCATGACGGAAGCGCATCGCCACGCAGACTGCCGCTCTGCTCTGATCATACTCTATGCTGGGTCCCAGGCCTTGGTTTCTCGAAAGCCATTCTCCTTATTTATTAGTCTGCCATGGATTGTTGCAAAAACTTGATGTCGCCAAAATTCACGGTATGTCGTTGGCAGATCCAGTGTTCTGCCACAGCGGACATTGTTGTCTGTGTGCAGTTTATTTCCAGCATACGTGCTGACAGCTGCTTAATAACTCGGGCATCCAAGTTGCTAACAATACAGAAGAATGGAAAACAGAATTGAGAATACGTCAGATTTTATTAGTTTGGTTTCAGGACATGTAAAGGCACAAAAAAAGAGGCAGTTCTGACGTAGTGGTTAATAATGAAAGCAAGACAAAAGAAAAATCAAGACCTGTTATGGGATTTGTCGCCCTGAAAAAAGGATTCGACAGTGTGAAATGGTGCAAGATGTTGGAAATTTAGAGAAAAATACGGGTGAGCTATAGAGAAAAAAAGCGTAACATAAAATATGTACAAGAGCCGATAGGGAATAATAAGAGAGGACGACCAAGAACGCAATGCTCTGTTAAAATATGGTTTAAGTCAGGGATGTAGTCTTTCGCCCCTACTGTTCAACCTATGCATCGAAGAAGCGATGATGGAAATAATGAAAGGTTTAGGAGTGGAACTGAAATTCTAAGTCAAAGCATATCAATGATACGACTCGCTGGTGACATTGGTATCCTGAGTGAAAATGAAGAAGAATTACATGATCTGCTGAGTGGAATGAACAGCACAGAATATGGACTGAGACTAAATCAGAAAAAGACGAAACTTGTTAGCAGTAGCATAAATGAGAACAGCAAGAAACTAAACCTCAGGACTGGTGATCTCGAAGTAGTTGATGTTAAGGAATTCTGCTACCTAGGCAGTAAAATAACGCATGACGGACGCAACAAGGGCATAGAAAGCAGACTAACATTTCCCAAAATTGCATTCCTGGCCAAGAGAAGTCTACTAGTATCAAATATGGCCCGTAATTTGAGGAATAAATTTCTGAGAATGTACGTTTGGAACACAGCATTTTATGGTAGTGAAACATGGACTGCGGGAAAACCGGAACAACAGGGAATCGAATCTTATGAGATGAAGTGTTACAGACTAATGTTGAAAGTTAGTTGAACTATATAAATCAAGCAACGAGGTGGTTCTGCGCCGAATAGGAGAGGAAAGGAATATATGGGAAACACTGACAAGAAGAAGGGAAAGGATGATAAGACATCTGTTAAGACATCAGTGAATAACTTCCATGCTACTAGAAGGAGATGTATGGGGTAAAAACTGTCGAGGAAGACAGAGATTAGAAAACATCCAGTTAATAATTAAGGATGTAGGTTGAAAATACTATACTCCGAGATGAAGAGGTTGACACAGAAGAGGAATTCGTGGCGGGCAGCATAAACCAGTTACAAGAATGATGACAAGAAAGAAAAAAAAAAAAACAGTCATCTCTCCTGGCCTGGATGCGGTAGACCTCTCCCATAAGGTTTTCGTGTTGGCTTGTGGGCGGAACGCGCACAAGCCTTAGTGTTCCCGCAGTATTCCTCTGATTTTTGCTGATGTGTTTCCGACCTATAGAATAATCGCCGTCGCAACCGCTTTATCTTCGTTTTCAGCAGGAACGTTGTATGTGGCTGTTGTTGTTGCCGTTCGTACGGGAAACGGCTTGTAAGTGGTTCAGTTCATCTGCTTGACTGCTACTCAGCGATTTCGTGTACTCTTTGCTCTATGGAGCTTAGAATACCTTCTCATTGTGAGGGGATATGACAGCTGGCGGCAAGCAAGTACAACACTACATGTGTCGACTTAAGGTAGACGCTGTCTACTAGTCTGTCATCTTGGTCTTCGTCTGATGAAACCAATGTGATTATTGTTTCTTTAGAGGTATATACATGACTGCAGACCTGGTACACATTAGAATATTTGCGCCACAGGCAAGTATCAAGCTTTTAGAGGAATGAAAACAATATGGTGCCGAGCCCGGTATAGTATCTAACGTGTGGTATTTCACTTTTTGGGGAAAAACGGTGCAGTGATCCATAGTGACTTGATGGAAGTGTACAGCAACAATGCATCATCAAATGACATAATGATTGGGAGTGCGCCAGATGTTCATCGAACCGTGGCAGCAGCGGAAATGTTTCACCTTTGTCTGATGAGTCTTTAGCCTTCGAACCAGAGTATAAGAGTACTAGGTGTATCACTATGCCTACGAGACAAAGAAACAAAGCACGCGATGGGAATATGCGGATCCATAACCTCCGAGAAAGGCCCAACAATCAGTAGGCAATATGAAGTAGAGTGTAACTTGAATGTCATGGTGTGATGCTAATAGATTATACCGATAAGGAGCAATCGGTAACAAAAGCATACTACCGATGTCTGTTGGGGAGATTTGTGGACTAAGCCAACACGAAGCGTCGCGTGGTGCTGTCTAAGGGGATGTTGTTTCTCCACGACAACGTCGCAGTTCATTATTCACAGGACATAGTATAATACGCTGCATCTTTAGGTTACCGACTTTTAAATACATGTATCTTCCTGAGATGGCACTCGGTAAATGCTTGTTCTTTCCTCAGATTAAGAAACCATCGACTGTCATGCATTTCTAGAATAACGGTGGTTGTCGAGGCAGAACATTTCCTGGACAGCGAACATGCGGAATTCTGCAATAAAGGCTTCCGCCGTTTATCGTAGGAGAAAAATGAGTGACGCTGAAGTGAGAACGTATAGAGAAGTGCTGACGTGAACACCGAGATACGTGGTCGTACCTCGACTTTCCCGAGGCGATAGACTCTGAAATGCCGAAAGTCACGGCATAGCGACATGGGCATACACAAATAACGGTGCACAAGGTACAGAAGGGCAACGCACTGGAGCAGCTAATATTTGTTCTCAGGTGATTCATGGGAAAACGTTTCGGACCTGATTATGTCCACCCGATGGAAATTAATAGGCAGTGAACGCGAAATGGTAATTGAAGCTAGACACTTGGGATACTCCATTTCGTAAATCGTTCAGCAATTCCATACTCCAAGATCCACTGTGACAAGAGGGTGCCGAGAACACCACATTTCCGGCATTACCTCTCACCATAAACAACGCAGTGGCCGACGGCTATCACTTCACAAGCGAGAGCAGTGGCTCTGCGAAGAGGTGTCGGCACGAACAGATAACCAACACTGCTTGAAATAAACGGAGTATTAAGTTTGGAGTGTACCAGGAACGTATCCGTTACGACAGTGCGGCATTCAGCTTTTTACCTACCACTGTATCATTGGTGGACCGAAGGTAGTTAAGTACGGGGAGGACTGGCGCAGTCCGATTCCTCTGTGAGTAATTAATACTGTATTGATGACAGAAGTAACCTTGTATTTATATTCTTTACAGAAAAAAGTAGATTTGTTTGTTAAAACGTTTACAGCTGAAATTCGTGTTCCATAAATATTAAAGGAAAGAAAACTGAAGTACACTTCAACCGTAAACGTTCTAAGAAATAAATCTACTTTTTTCTGTAAAAATAAAAAAAAATCACGGGTGATCATATTAAAAGTTAAGTTAATAGTTGCAGTAAGGATTGTACAGAGGGTCTGACTAAATTAACAGTACTGAAAATAAATAAACCTTACTGTATTTTAAAAGCTCAACTTTTAGAAACTAAGTATGGTCGAAAAATTTCATTAGATTTAAACAGTAAAGATAAAATTATTCTTCCTGATCGCTATGCAAAAATCTTTTGTAAAAATGAAAATAAATTGGAAAAGCTAACAATCTAACACTTATTCATTAATTATTTATAATAATTATTTATTAATTTAAATATTACTCCGTTCATGAAATTTCTTTTGGATGAATTTAATTGTTTTTATTTTTCTAATTTTAAGCAAGTAAATTAATTTTACCGAAAATTTGTTTTTAATTACCTCTTAACCCTGATGTTTTTGTCATGGTTAATATATATATTTTTTTATAAATGGATGCATCATGCAATGAGAATGAGAAAATTAGCACTTAAATATTTTATATTTGTATGTTATACTGATGATTAAGAAGATGCAGTATCTAAATTCAGAAATCGATTGGTTGATGGAAATGTGAACTATTTATTGAATTTAAATAGAAAATTAATTAGTATTGCTTATAAATAATTTGAAAAATAGATGTATGTTACTATGGTACTTCATTTTTATTTCTGCCTTTAGATTGCCGCTTGGGCTACAAAAAACCGTAATCTACAAAATATTAATTTTCAAACGAAAAAAATTACGTTTTAACTTATAGGATTTGAAAAAACTAAAACACGGTTTTATATTGAAGAAAACTTTGAATGTTTGATTTTCGTTTGAAACTGTGCAAGTACACAGAAATTATATCTACTGGGAAAGGATGGCCACGTTAAGACCTTTACTCTATTGACATTAGGAGTGTCATCGATAGACTTTGCGTGTCATTGAGTCAGTATCTATCAGTTTTGCGGTTAGTTGTCGATGGATGAGAGGGAAGGACGTCTTAGAATCACCTTAGGTTCGGCTTAGTGTACTGCTATGGTGTATCGCCGCCAACATCAAGGTAATAGAACGTCCTTTAGGCCACTTGGTATCTCTGCCTCGTGTGTACTTAGGACTTCGTGTACATTAATGTGAAATACATCGCATTTGGAGTAGAGGCAATGTAAGGGTCAAGGATTTACGTGAACTGCATCTCTTCAGTGCCCAAGAATTGCAAGAATTTAGTGAAGGCTTTTAGGTTACGTTCCATCGAAGCCAGTTACAGAGTGGAGTGCCTAATATGGCGAGCAGTTGCATAGACACAAAAAAATCGGTACACTCTACGTAAAAAACAAATAAATAAATAATTTATTTCTATATTATATGTGTAGCAAAAGGCGTGCAGGATTGCGTTCTAAACGAAACAGACTGCCGCAATTACAAGCTACAAAATACTCTTTAATATCGAAATTTGATAGAGCAAAGTCGAATGGATCTACAGTTAACTACTGGCATCTGCAGATGTGGGAACTAGAGGCCATTAAAATGATTGGCTTGGGAAATTTCAGAACCTCGATTCCTTTTGTGTACACTCTTAAGGCTGAATATGACACTTCATTCAGGTGTATTACTACGTCTGTTACACGTAATGACATAGAACACAATAAGAGTATTCGTCAAAAGGCACAACAGATCATGGAAGAAATGAACACGTTTATGACAGAATAGGACGTGGAGAAAGGAAATGTTGGGAATAGTGACCAGTTTCTGGTACTGTATCACGTGTCTTCACCATCAACATTCTCCCACAGAGGAAAGAAAAGTACGGCTAGTGTGTTGCAGACTACACATAGCTCTACCCATAGCTACACAATTGATGTGGCTTTCTCAATGACAGGCAGACTAGCAAACAAGCTGTACATCTGCCATCAAGAGAAAGAAAGCACTTTCGGCCCAAATATTTTAAAGAAACCTGAAAAAACCTGCAAACGAAACATTCATGTGGAGGCAAGCGAAAGTGGAAAAATGACTGAAGAACTCTTGAAACGTTTTCTAACTTCATTCCTTGTCGAACACGTAACTAATGAAAAGAGCCTGTTGCTGTGTAATTGCTGGTCAGGTCATATAGATCGTAAGCTTCTAGGTGCAAGGTTTCCAAAGAAAGGTGTTAGACAGAAGATATTGAGACCGAATGTAACAAAATATTTCGAACCCCTTGACGTTTACCTCTTTCGACAACATAAGCTCTATGTCCGAAGGACTGCTGATTTTTATAAGACTAAAATGTGCCACACCGTAAGTGAAGAAACATGAACGTTAATTCATCACAAAACTTCACTTTGTGATTTACAATAAATTTTCTGCACCTATGTATATGCCTATGTTACAATACCCTTGGCGAAAGACAGGTTGTGACATTGACATACCCATAGCATAATTTGAAAATGTAATTAGTGTGGCTTTTGATAGTGGACTACTCGACTGCGAAAGTGATTCTGAATGTGAAAACATGGCTTCAGTGAGCTGTACACACTGTTCCGTTCCACCTTATTTTAACAACTCCACCGAAATGACGCATCTGCACAATGAAGACTAATATAAGCCCTATCAGGTGAATAGTATATGTGTACTTTGTGCTTTTATAATCACTTTAAGCAGAGGAATTTTGGCACTGCCAATTGAAATTTTGATGATACACTGATGTCACTGAATTACGTGTAATTTCCCTCACATGTTATTGACATCCTGTTACTTTTTTCTCTCTATTAAAATGTCACTTGTGGTAGAACGCAACGTTTTGCATGTAAATGACACAGACCAATGTTGTTTTTATGATCGAATGTTATTCTAAGCCTAATTTCGTGCAGTTCTTAGCATTCGAGGTCAATGGTGTCCCTTGTCGGAAAGAACTGCTGCAGTACAGTACAGAAAGTAACTGCAAGAGATACGATGTGAGACGAACAGAAATTACACTTTATTCGAAGACGATATTTAAACTAAAGCCACCACGATTCATGACGGTCCCCTGTACATTACAAAAGGCACAACATCATTCTTAATAGTGTGTGATCATCGCGGACGTCAGAACATGATCTGCAGCTACAAGGTTGGTAAGGAGGTATTGGGGTAGGGCGTTCCATTCCTCCAGTAGCGCGACGGACAACTGCTGGAGTGTCGTCGGTATGTGTGCGCACTCCGAAAATAGTCTCGTTCCATGAGCTCCCGAAGTTCGATGCGTTCGAGCGTTGTCGTCCATAAAAATGAAGTCAGGGACGAATCTACCCCTCAAACACGAACGTGAGGAGGGGAGTACAGTATCACTATGACGGCGTTGTGTGTGTAACGCATTCATTGATTTGGTTGACAGTACGCTCATGCAATATTGTGCCTCCTCACACCATAACACCTGCACCACCAAAGCGATCATTTTCGACAATGCCCCTTTGTGGATTTCGTGTGTTCCCGCCACCCGCCGTATGACGGTACACTCAGAATCTGCTCTCGTCGGAGCGCAGCAACAGTTCAGAGACGTCTTACTTATCTTCCTTCTGTATAGGTGTTTGTTATTATATCAGCTGCAGCAATATTTTGCTTAGCAGTTTTCTTAATGGTACGTAGCTGTCTGTATTTCTAAGAATGTATGCTGACGAGTGACGTGTACATAGACAGTTCTACCCTATCGTCACAGACTTACCGCTCTTCCTCCACCGACTGCTCACGCTGTTAATTTATGTACCGCCTCGTGGTGACGTTACGTCACAAATTCAAGCGAGGAACACTGTTGTAAATGCATAAGCGTTAAACAAAATAGATAACACTTATTCCTTCGTGCTCAAGGCTTGCGAAAGCTAACAACACCCTTGCAAACCCACCGACTACGCCTCGCGGCTTTAGAATAAGCTACCAGGCGTGTACCTCAGTTCCATGCATACATTCATTGCTTCCTGTGGCACAGTGACACAGAAAACGACTGCGTCAAAGCTGCTGAGTGCAGTGCAGCGCCACTCTCGAGCTCGTTACGTCGCTCGCTGGAGCACAACTACAAACTAATGCCTGCACCTGACCTAGCACAGCAGCACCTATTTCGAGTTGACAATAACATTTTGCTGTGGCGCCAACCTCGCGAGGTCACTCATATTGCTGTCATTAAGGCACTGCGACAGTCCGCACTAACAACAAGTCTTTCCACAGAGCCTGTCTTCTGGTTTACTTACTTCATTGTTAAGTGAATCACAAACTCTGAAAACGAATTACAAAGAATTGACTGATAATTCGTAAGGGATATATTTACATCAACTTTTCCGATGAGAACTGAGATGTAATGAAAGAACAGCCGTTCCACCCATTTTATATGATACAAGCAGAAGAAATTAGCGGCAAGATGAAGTGACGTTGGTCGCCGCTGTGAAGCGCCACTCTATAAATAGCAGAAATAGCTTGGCTATGTTTTGATACTTTCCTTCGTGAAGACAGTGTAACACTTGAAGGCTAGGAAAAATTTTTTCACAATAAGAGAAAATCGTATGTTCGATAAATAGTAAGCAGTTTCCTTCTATCTGCAGACAAGCGTTCGTTTATCACTTGTATAACCCCACAAACGACTTGTGGTCTCAGCAAGACAATCACTACTGAAATGTGTCAATATTACGAGGACCACACTGTGGATACAAGAGCGTTTTCATGGGATCCAAGTCATCTGAGCTGATTCCAATAGCTGTACATTGGAAGTTATCAAGGAAGACGGTCTCTACGCCAACCATTTTCAACATCGTATGTGATTTATGCAGATTTTTTCTGCTGAAAATATACGATAGTTTGCACTCTCAAATCAAATTATGTATTTGGAAACCGATCTTCTATGAGGAAAGAGTAAATATGGCTGTTGTACAGATTTTTCAACCGCGAACTGTGTATCCGATCTTCATCGATGAGTCGAAAATTATGCAATTTTTCTGTAGGTGACTACAGATCTCAAAACAGATATTTCAATTAAATCTACTTTGTAGACAATTCATTCCATGATAAATGACGACATTTGAAGGTAGTTTTTCGCAGTGTTAACAATATCTACTTGCCTACAACTTTACTTACAAGTCTTTGTAGTCGTGTACGTGAGCCAAGGTACCCATTTCGGATGGAAGAGTTGGATTTTCACCAGACGCATCCTTACCTTTGCCTGCTGTATACTGAGAACGTTCCATGTTATAAGTACTTAAAGGTAACACTAATAAGTGATACGAAATGGGACAATCAAGTTAAATCAGTTTTACGTTCGACAAATAAAACTTAAACTAAACTCCATCCGAACAGGCCATGATGGTCCAACCGTACCGATCTGCCCCCGTGTCTTCCTCAGCCCGAAGGCGTCACTGGATGCGGATATGAAGGAGCATGAGGTCAGCACACCGCTCTCCTTGCCGTATGACAGTTAACGAGACCGACTTTAGATGAATAGAAGATTTAAATTTATTGAAAGGTTTTTGGGAAAACACAATAAATCTCTATTTGAAAGGCATCCGAGATGCAGACTTCCAGAATAGGCTTATTGTTCCAGGGTTTGGACATCGAATAATTTCAGACACGCTTTGGTCAACATGGAACAGAAACACTCGGGAATCTTAAATCAAATTCTTTGCAAGAAAGAACACGTATTTCTCGCGCGAACTTTTGTGTAAACTTAGACAACCCGTACTCGAAGATGATTATGCATCCGTTATGTTGCCACCGTCGTATAATATGAGAGAGGTTACGGTGTGTAAATGTACACACAGACATTTTTCTCTCGCTTAATATATGAGTTGAATTGGATAGGATATCCCTAATTTTGGTACAATGTATCCTCCAACAGTAGAGTGTATCTGTAGATTGCTTTCAACAAAGCTAACAAGAATTCTGCTGATACCATTACCCGAATGCTGCCCGCTATTTCGACAGGATCAGTGGTGGGGTCCTTCCTATACGTTGGCCACGGGACTTGAAGAAGGCGTAATGTAACGCTGAAAATGGTTGCACAGATAAAATAAAATTGGATATTATACGGCTGAAAGTGTTTTGTTTTGACATTTTATTTGACATTTCACACTGAGTTAATTTTGACTGCTGAAATCATTATCTACTCCCTGTAGCGCTGTTCTCTCTCAGCTCGATGGTGATGGGTGTCCCAGTCGAGATGACGTGGAACCGCGTCCGTCAATCACGACAACGCCAATCTCTAACTACACTCCTGGAAATGGAAAAAAGAACACATTGACACCGGTGTGTCAGACCCACCATACTTGCTCCAGACACTGCGAGAGGGCTGTACAAGCAATGATCACACGCACGGCACAGCGGACACACCAGGAACCGCGGTGTTGGCCGTCGAATGGCGCTAGCTGCGCAGCATTTGTGCACCGCCGCCGTCAGTGTCAGCCAGTTTGCCGTGGCATACGGAGCTCCATCGCAGTCTTTAACACTGGTAGCATGCCGCGACAGCGTGGACGTGAACCGTATGTGCAGTTGACTGACTTTGAGCGAGGGCGTATAGTGGGCATGCGGGAGGCCGGGTGGACGTACCGCCGAATTGCTCAACACGTGGGGCGTGAGGTCTCCACAGTTCATCGATGTTTCGCCAGTGGTCGGCGGGAGGTGCACGTGCCCGTCGACCTGGGACCGGACCGCAGCGACGCACTGATGCACGCCAAGACCGTAGGATCCTACGCAGTGCCGTAGGGGACCGCACCGCCACTTCCCAGCAAATTAGGGACACTGTTGCTCCTGGGGTATCGGCGAGGACCATTCGCAACCGTCTCCATGAAGCTGGGCTCCGGTCCCGCACGCCGTTAGGACGTCTTCCGCTCACGGCCCAACATCGTGCAGCTCGCCTCCAGTGGTGTCGCGACAGGCGTGAATGGAGGGACGAATGGAGACGTGTCGTCTTCAGCGATGAGAGTCGCTTCTACCTTGGTGCCAATGATGGTCGTATACGTGTTTGGACTGCATACGACCGAGGCACACAGGGCCAACACCCGGCATCATGGTGTGGGGAGCGATCTCCTACACTGGCCGTACACCTCTGGTGATCGTCGAGGGGACACTGAATAGTGAACGGTACATCCAAACCGTCATCGAACCCATCGTTCTGCCATTCCTAGACCGGCAAGGGAACAATGCACGTCCGCATGTATCCCGTGCCACCCAACGTGCTCTAGAAGGTGTAAGTCAACTACCCTGGCCAGCAAGATCTCCGTATTTGTCCCCCATTGAGCATGTTTGGGACTGGGTGATGCGTCGTCTCACGCGGTCTGCACGTCCAGCACGAACGCTGGTCCAACTGAGACGCCAGGTGGAAATGGCATGGCAAGACGTTCCACAGGACTACATCCAGCATCTCTACGATCGTCTCCATGGAAGAATAGCAGCCTGCATTGCTGTGAAAGGTGGATATACACTGTACTAGTGCCGACATTGTGCATGCTCTGTTCACTGTGTCTATGTGCCTGTGGTTCTGTCAGTGTGATCATGTGATATATCTGACCCCAGGAATGTGTCAATAAAGTTTCCCCTTCCTGGGACAATGAATTCACGGTGTTCTTTTTTCCATTTCCAGGAGTGTATTAGAAAAAAAACTCCACGCGTGGTTTTGTTATTTTCAGATACTGTATCTCGGAAATATCACTGTCTCGATGGGGCAGCACGCCGGAGTTTGTGCGCCGCCCTTGCTTGTAATGAAAGCAGCTGTGTTCGTTGTCCGTCGATTTTACTCACTTAGAAATGTAGCGACTGCACCATTAGATAACGCGATGCCTCCATTGACCCGAAATAACCAAAAGTCCTTTTAGTGTTTGCGACACACCCTCCAGTGTACGCGAACTCGCTGACTATAGTTAATAAGCCCGGTTTGAGAATGGTTATTCAATCGTTAAAAAATAGTGTCTTGACTCATCATTCCATCACCCAAGCCGAGGCCGCATTATGAATTTTGCGAGGATATTAAGTTGTTAATTATTATTCCGTCATCAAGGTGTCGCTACGTCGTGTATTCAACAACTGCGTAAGTTCAGAGACAACATACCCTTGAGCTATGTTCAGAATTTGTCGTAATTTTGGCGTAAAGTTATTGCCATTCACATTTAAACTATCACTAGTTCACTTGGCACTTTTATGTTATCCGAAGACTCAGTCAGTTTCACAAATGCACTTTAAATGTCCATGAAATGATGTAGGTGACACGAAGAATCAAACTTTAATTAAGGTTTATTGTCTTTCGTAATTATTGTTTGTTCCTACGCTAAGCACGCACACCGATATAACATTCAGGGAATTATGTCCGTTAACATAAGTAATCCTGACTTTGACGATAACTTCTGACATTACGGCGAAATTGTAATCTCTTCTTGACTGCGTTTAGTTGTGGCCTACTCAAGTCTAATAATCCAGTATATGTCGGCGATCAGTCTCTTTCTGTGTCCTTTGATTTTCATGACTAGTAAGCATCACAAAGGCTAAGTCCCATCATAAATCGATAATCACACTATTTACTTTTCTGTCACATACACTAGAATGCGTTTATTTGTCCAGACGCTGAAGAAGATCTTACGTTATTCTAACTTCTGATTGATACTTTCCATCTATATTGTAAAACTTGAAACTTCATATCGGTTTTAAAAGAATCTAGTAGCGTTTAGCATGCGTTGCCGAATACAAGAGAGAAGTGAAGTTAACATCTCCATTGCCGAGTCACAGCGAACTTACGGTTCGATGCGGCTACAACTCTCTTCTAGGATAAATGTTACCTTTGATAAATTTACGGTTTGGGCCTTAACCTTCGTAAATAACAGTTTTTGAATTTTTTCTTTAAAGTTTCTGTTTTGTATCACATGGTATTCTTTCATTCAGTCCTTTCTTTATGATAAGCATTAGTATTTATATAACAGTCCTGTTCTTCAAACTAAGAAGAGTGTAAATTTTGTTGTCAGTAGCTGCCGTCACTGTCAGAGTGACTAAATCTGCTATTTCTTTTGCAATAAAAGGTTGGTAATTGTGGGTTCTATATTTGTGGTGTTACATCCCAGACAGGAAATTGAAGGCCCAGCCGCTCATCAGGGAGTTCTCTGAAATGGAGCCAAAGGAAGAGGTGAACAACTTTGCATCAGCGGGAGTCCACGAAGAGAGAGCCGAGCCGCTCGCCTGTTAATCCAGCTGCGGTGCCGCTCTAGAAAGCTACATGACGTCACGCCGCGCCGCACCACACTGGAGCCAGCTGCGCGCTGTCAGGTATCTGGTGACACGGTTCTGCAGCCGGTGCGCCGATCGTCCACCGCCCACGCCGCCGCCACCGCCAGAACTTCACCACCCCCACTCCGCCCCCACTCGGCCCCCCGGCCTTGTTTATTGCATTCCGCACACCACCCAGCGCCGAAGGCCGCCGGCTGTCGCTGACTCTGGCTTCCAACTACCTCGATCTCTCTCTCTCTCTCTCTCTCTCTCTCTCTCCGCCACCAGACGGCTCTCTCATTTCATGCATATGTCTTCCTCTCCAGAGAAAATGCCTTTCGAATATCGTCCCACGCAGACGCTGCCGGGTCTTTCAGGCTCTGCAGCAGATTTAAACTTTCACTTGAAAAGTGCCTAGCGTGGTGTCATTGATTAAAAAAACAGCCCTGAGGCGCTGGGTTCAAGACGTTTAACAAATGGAGCGAACTGTGCATATGTATCTCACTTTATTGCTTCAATCAGCCGTAATTATTTTTACAAAATTCTTGCTATAGACGAATGTTTTACAGCAGAATGTCTTTAGCGAGACAGGTTGTATCAAACTGTCTACAATCAGGTACAACCCAACGTTTTGCGATAAAGAAGGCTGTAAAGAAGTTAATTCTCAAACGACAGAATGACATAAGAGGAGCACAGCTATTAAAAGAAAGGCCGCTGAAAACTGGAGACGACGAAAGGGAGCTTAACGTGTTACCGATAGGTAACTCTTTATGTAAATGGAGATTAAAATCTAATAATTTACAGATTAATGAAGGAAGTAAATGAAAGAACTGCGAGAAAATGTGAGCACAATAACTGGAAAAATATGAAAAGGAAGATGAAACTCTAATAATTTACAGATTTATATAGGACGTAAATGAAAGAATTACGGTAAAATGTGAACGTGGCATCTGGAATGCGAGTATTGCAATATGCAGGGTGATCGAAAAGCCAGTATAAATTTGAAAACTTAATAAACCACGGAATAATGAAGATAGAGAGGTAAAAATTGACACACATCTTTGGAAAGACATGGGGTTTTATTAGAACCAAAAATCAACAAAGTTCACAAAATGTCCAACAGATAGCGCGTGAAAGGTCTCTTGCGCACTTCGTTTGATGATGATCGTATGCTGAGCCGCCACTTTCGTCATGCTTGGCCTCCCACGTCCCCAGACCTCAGTCCGTGCGATTATTGGCTTTGGGGTTACCTGAAGTCGCAAGTGTATCGTGAACGACCGACATCTGTAGGGATGCTGAAAGACAACACCCGACGCTAATGGCTCACCATAACTCCGGACATACTTTACAGTGCTGTTCACAACATTATTCCTCGACTACAGCTATTGTTGAAAAATTATGGTGGACATATTGAGCATTTCCTGTAAACAACATCATCTTTGCTTTGTGTTACTTTGTTATGTTCCAAGCATGTGTGTCAATTTGTACCTCTCTAGTCACATTATTCCGTGATTTATTCAGTTTTCAAATTTATACTGACTTTTTCATCACCCGCTATTTCCTTGTGAATGTATCATCATATATATCGCTCTGCGATAATATTGTACATAGAACTTGCAGATTAATGTTCTTAACTGTGCTGGAAGGAAATACGTACTAAGCGGCTCCTGGTGAAAGATCCATGAATTTCCTTTCTCTGAGCCTGATGTTTTAGGATACAGTAAAAGACGTAGGTGATCGCACCGCTGTGAATACAGAACGGCTCGAGCCCTTCCCTGCTGAGCTTTTGTTTCGCACAAATGTGTGGCCACACGCGGGCTGGTTACCGTTGTCTGTGGGTGACGCTGTCATCACAGGTATAGTAGGGCTGCCGCAGATCCCGTGAGCATTTCTGGTCTTACGAATCTGCATTATATGTCGGCGGTGGCGTATACCCAACAACGACATTGTGCCGTCTTCATCGTGGGAATATTCTGCAATCTAATTGTCTGGATAATGTAACCCATTCTGAAGAGCTCTCGGCAAATGATCTGTAGTGTAAATTCTGAACCGGTGACTGGCGACACAGCATACTCAGTGTAGCAACCTCTCGTCAATCAGTGGAATAGTGGTCGGCCGCTGTGGCCGAGCGGTTCTAGGCGCTTCAGTCTGTAACCGCGCGACTGCTACGGTCGCAGGTTCGAATCCTGCCTCGGTCATGGATGTGTGTGATGTCCTTAGGTTAGTTAGGTTTAAGTAGTTCTAAGTTGTAGGTGACTGATGACCTCAGATGTTAAGTCCATAGGGCTCAGAGCCATTTGAACCATGTCATAGTGGAAGCGGTAGTGAAGACGTTTTGTCAGGATTCCCCTGCGTTTCAGCGTGTTGAGAAGAATTCTTCGTCATCACTGTGGCAAAAGTTGTGAATCCTCCCGTCGTAGAATCGTTTTTCTGGGGGATCAGAGAAGAATCAGAGGTCGAGGAGTAATGTCTGCTCGAGAGGGCGCATCGGGAGAAAGAAACAGAGACAGAGAGAGAGAGAGAGAGAGAGAGAGAGACGAGCGCTTGGTCGCGCCCTCGTGCAGTTTTCGCTGAATCGTTCAGTTGTCTCTAAACAGCTCGCAATTTGCTAGAGTAATTCCGCAACTTGTGTTGCTTTTTCAGTGTCTTTACTTGCTTGGACCTTGAATCTAGTGTTATATTGCGTTTGCGAGGTGCACAGATTCTGGAAAGCCAGTAACGGTTCGATAGCAAACTTCCTCTGAATTAGATGTATCCCCCACTTGTTAGCAGAACAATCTGTCCCAAGCTAGCTTCACTCAAACGAAGGTTTCTTGTGCTTTTGGGCACATCAGTAAGAATTCCACTGTGGACTTTCATTTGTTCGATTTTGTAGATATAATTTGTCTTTTGACTGAACAATATATAACAAACTGTTCATAGATTCATCTCGAGAAAATAGCCAAATTACTTGTGAAGCAATTTCGAGAAAGTGTTTTATTATTTTTATTGTCCTACAACATCTCAGGCCAGGCGAAGCTCATGGAATAACAAATATGATCGATTTTTTTTGCGTAACTGGATTGTGCTCTTACGGTGAAGGCGCTCCATTGTAAAACGAAACCCCTACAGGAAACTAAATATGTGCGGTAAGAAATGTAATTAAGTAATTAATTTTTACGGCAAATAACTATCGAGATCTCCTTCTTTCATACGCACTGAATTTAGTACTCAGATAACAAAGCTTTTTCAATTACTGTGGTTAGCAAAAAAAATGGTTCAAATGGCTCTGAGCACTATGGGACTTAACTTCTATGGTCATCAGTCCCCTATAACTTAGCACTACTTAAACCTAACGATATCACACAACACCCACCCATCACGAGGCAGAGAAAATCCCTGACCCCGCCTGGAATCGAACCCAGGAACCCGGGCGTGGGATGCGAGAACGCTACCGCACGACCACGAGATGCGGGCTGTGGTTAGCAATTTGCCGGGTTAAGGCAATATAAGGCTTACACTAGAATGAATATTGACTGCATGATGAGCACGTAAGGATGGCAGGCCAGTAGCACTTTCCACTTCCGAGACCCAGAACGTCACGCTCACTCGGCATTTAGAAAAATAATTCAGTGATGCTCGCTTGTCTAGCAATGTATTTACCTGCTCACTGAGAATGAGAGTCGAAGATAGAAATGATGAAATGGTCGTATGGCATCTATTGGCCGCGATATCCCCTTCGGGGTTCGGCCGCCGTGTTGCAAGTCGATTCTGCATAACGTAAGTGTAACATGAAGAAGTAGGCGTAGGAATGTAATAGAAATTAGTTAGCGTTCATGGAGTCGCAGCGCCTGCTCCGTTCACCACCCCGTCCGTCATGATGGTGGTAGGTCTGAAGAAGGTCTAAAGCCGACCGAAACCGGTAACCTCGTAAAAAAGGAAGTTTCGTTGCGGTTGTGGCTTTTCCTGTTCATTTTTAAACATAACGGAAAGCAATGAGAGAGAAGTGGCACTTATCATACTAAACCTCGCATTACCAAGAGGAACTCTTAAGGCCACAAGTGGCCCATGGGAATCATCCGACCACCGTATCATCCTCAGTTGAGGATACGGATAGGAGGGGCGTGTGGTCAGCACACCGCTCTCCCAATACCAAGAGGGAGGGTATTTTATGATCACCTATTGAAAGTATTGTAATCTACACATGTACTTCATATTTTAAATTTTTGTTGAAATATTTATTGTTTTTAATGATTTCTTATAGCAGATTCCGTCATTGTTTTTAAATTTTCAGTAAAACGTATCACCAAATTTTTGTATCTTTGTAGTGAACGTGGATTTTCACAACAGAGGCCATATTCATATTTTCGGGTTCAAGACCAATATTATACTTTTATAGATCTTTCAAGAACGCGTTTGCAAAGGCTCGGTTATTATGTGTTTCGTCCATCAGAAAACATGTCCACTCACATTGCGATGCTTTCTTCCTCTGAAGTACGGTGCATACGCCTTTCCTACTAATTCCGAACAATTTTCCTCTATTAGGAAAGATTTAGTATAACCAGTAGCCTTAATCGCGTCCAACTCGTGCAAGAAATGTTTCTCAGTATCAGGTTAGTTGAGTGAGTAATTCAAAGGGAGTTTGTTAATGAAAACTTCAATATATAGTCACTTGTTTCATAAAAAACGCTGCCAGGTCCTTGCTGATCCAAAGTTAAGGTTTCCACATTAACACGCAATCTTATTCACTGGTTATAGCCAGCTTATGGTAGTTTACCGAACCCAGTACCAAAAAGATTACCGAATCGGATTGTCTGAGACGAAGTTCGCTCAGATATTACACAATTTTACCACTACGACTGTTTAGTTGAAGGTTACGACTTACATAACACGCCATGCGCATTTTCGTTATGCAGCAGTCACAGTTCACATATTACAATCAGAATTTCACATGTTCGGCTTTCTCACACGTTCCCGTTCACTTTGTGGCATTGCTCGATCATTATTCCGTAAGATTTTCACATCTAATCAGAGCTCCTGATACCCTAGTACGAACGTGATCAACGCTAAGCTCCGAACTGTGTTTAGGCTCCACAAAGCAATTTTCTTAGCTCACTAAATACGCGCTGTCCTCTGACTGGCTGATATATAGTTATACAATTAAACAATCCAATATTACTATTCAACCTCACAATCCTGTGTGCTTTACTACTGATCAATCTCACCGTAATAGCTTTCATAAACGATTTATAAAAAAAATTATAAAAACCGACGAATATCAAAATAACTCCCTCTTTAAATAACAAAAGTAGCGTAAAATATATCTTGTTTCACCAGTACCATAAACTGGCTAATTGTAATTTTCAATTTCCCCTGAGCATGGTTTACTATCTCTCAATGCAGCTCTCCGCAAACGTAGGCTATACTCAGTTAGTAGACACAACAATTATTTAATTTTTCACATTTAAACTATCATTCCCACTAATAATTAAACGAAAGAGTAATAATTAATTACAGTCGAAATTATTGGAATATATACAGTTTTGTTTCCCAAATATACAGTTTTAACGTCTTGATAATTTCGAAGTCCGTAAGATGCTGAGACCTTACGGTCACAGTCGAAAATTCCGTGGGCTGGATCCAAGAGCATCTGTCATGCAATAACCATGAATCATTATAACTCCCTGCTCGCTTCCGTTTCTTACTTACATACGAGGCTTGCCTGGAAAGTACCACAACCCACTTTTTTTCTCATCCGAAAACAATGCTACGAATGCGAAACGTTACGTTGGTATTTTTTGAAGTCTTCAGATCGAGCGCGCCAAATTTCCGTCACTTCCGACAGAGAGCGTAGCTGTAGGACTGTTTCAAAATGGCGTCTGTAGGTGCTTTACGTTATAAGCGACGTGCAGCCATTGAATTTCTCACTGCAAAGAAAGAAACTGGAAAATATTCACAAACTCTTGTGCAATGTCTATAGAGCATCTGCTGTCGACAGAAGTACAGTTTGTCACTGGGAACGGAGGGTGAGGTCATCAGAATGGGGAATCGACGGAGCCTCCGCCATTTTTAGTGATCGGAAGACTATCCACGGCTGCTGCATCTGTCAATCGGCAAAGCAAGTGTGAATTCAACTATTCGCACACTTGGATATTCAGAAGTGTGTGCAAGAAGGGGTCCCGCGGTGTCTATCGGTGGATCACAAATCGCACAGAAAAAAACATTTGTCTTGATTTATTGCAATATATTGAAGCTGAGGTGGAAGCCTTGCTGCCCCGAATTGTGACGTGATGAAACCTAAGTTCGCCACATTGAGCCCAAAACCTAACGACAGTCGATGGAATGGCGCCATTCCCACTCAGCACCGAAGAAAATATTAAAACCAACTGCTTCCTAGGATAATGTCATGATAACTTGGTTCTGGAACTTTGTAGGTGTGATTCTCATTGATGTGATGCCAAGAGGCGGTACCATTAATTCAGAAGCATATGTTAACACATTAACAAAACTCGAAACGCGCTTCCAGCGACTTCGGCCCCACAGCAACCCAGGAGAAGTTTTGCTGCAACACGATAACGCTCGGCCCCACACGAGTCTGATGACTGCTGAACACATCGCAAAACAGGGTAGGACAATGTTACCCTATCCACCCTATAGACCTGAACTAGCCCTCTCGGACGTCCACTAATTTGGACCGTTAAAGAATGCCATTAATGGAAGACGTTTTGAGCACGATGAGGAGGTGATTCACACATTGAAGTACTGGCTTCCCCACCTGGACAAGGAGTAATATCGACATTGCATACACGCCCTTGTTTCGCGCTAGAGGAAAGCTATAGAACTGTATGGAGACTACGTGGAAAAACAGGGTATGAAGATAAAATACCATTCTTTCATGTGTGTATTTCTTAATTATGTTCAATAAAGAATTGTTGAAGACAAAAAAATTCGGTGCATTACTTTCTGGACAACCCTCATTAGTGAGATGCACGGCGCTACACCTCTCTATGTAAATAAAAGTCAACAATAATCAAAGAAGATTGTATTTTTAGAAATAAGTTTCTAGTGGTTATAGAGTACCATTCCCGTGGCTGTCCACTTCACAGGAAATGCTTTGGTATAGCTAAGATTGTGTTAAAACATATTTTCAGATTCTGGACACCACTTATACATCAGTACTTATTTAAAATGTATGTTAGTAATAGAAATTAATAACACTTAACGAAACTAGTTTTTTCCTAATTTTTTGTGGTGGGCATAGGGTACCGTCCTCCCTCTTGGTGGTACATATTGTGGAAAGTGGGTTGGTATTACTAAATAGATTTACAATAATACAGTACACTATCACGTCCCTGTGTACGTAGGTATACCTCAAAAATGCTGTATAACACAGATAAAACATATATTGCGGCGGAATATTGTGCCACATTTCAACTTTCTGTTGGGCGGGGACTGGAACCCAGAATCTTGACTTACGTGAGCAACACTCTTACCGACTATCTAGACATGACTGATTACTCCGCCCACCCGAATTCTACCAGCATCTCTTCTAATTTCGAAATATCGCAGAATCTATGGCACACATTCCAGGAATAATACTCGTTGAAGGAAGGACGTCGCAGACAGATTGCTTGCCACAGCCGAGAGGTTGTTTTCACAATTAATCTTTCGGTTTACAATGGGGTGTTGGTATTTTGAATCTGCCTGACAGGTTACAACAGGTTTGAAAGCAGAACTCACTGCACCGCAGAAAATTGATTTTGTAAACATTACTCGGTTACAGGAGGTTAACTAAATTGTAGAAAAATGAATAACAAATTACTTTTAGGACTGTGAGAATATAACAGCAACCCTAGGGTTATGTTTTTCCCCGATATGCATCTAAAAAAATCATAAAATGTAACTGCAGGAGATTTATTTCGATGCAGCTATGATGAATTGTAATTTACTTCAAACAGTCAATGAATAAGGATGAAAGTGACACATTCTGGGAGCAGCTCCTAATTAGTGATGTAATAAAATTAAATGATTTAGAGCAGAAAAAGCAATTAAATAAATAATAGCCATGAGATACTCAAGTTGCAAGGATCTGAATGCTACATGTGCTCTTCCTGTAACATTAAATACTGCTTTTATCACAGAGCGAGGTGGCGTAGTGATTAGCACACTGGACTCGCATTCGGGAGGACTACGGTTCAACCCGAGTCCGGCCATAGGTTTTCCGTGATTTCCATAAACGCTTCAGGCTAACGCTGGGGTGACTCTTTTGAAAGGGCACGGCCGACTTACTTCCCCATCCTTCCTCAATCCGATGACGTCGCTGTCTGGTCACCTCCTCCAAACCAACCAACTAACCAACTGTTTCGATTCTTCAGAATTAGCACGTCGGTACACAAGATTTGATAAAACGTCATATTTAAGATAGTCCTATGAAAACGAAATTGTATTAAAATAAATTAACGTTTGAATGCTGAGATCACGTAATCGTTTTGAGTAAGTCGTCCGAGGTAAATTAATTCTACCTGCATATTTTCGAAATATGGCAGGGTCCATTATTCACGTCTGCTAATTTTCCACAATCAGAAAGGCACCAGTTGTCCAAATAAAGGCGAATAGAACCAAGCGTTGCCTTCAGCAGTTTTGTGACCACAACATAATGTTTTACTGTACTGCCTGAGTTTTAAGACCACAACAAGAGTGATTTTTCTTCCATATACACCAGTGTGTCCAGCATACGTATATCTCTCTACCATCAGTAGTTTTGTTGCTGTTTACGTAGATTTCCTCTCACATATTAATCTTTTCATCTGAGAGCAGCACTTACATCGCCCCCAATTATATCTGCGTATGTTTCAATCTCTGAATGCAAGATTTGCCTGTACAGTTGCCTCTAGCATCATGGAAGTTACTCACTGAATGCCTTAGCGCATGTTCCACCATATCGTTCACATAGTTGGTTCCACACTATTCTTTCCTAGCTGATTCTTTGGGGAATCATCTCTTTTATTACATTACAAGTACACACGATTTTTAGCATCCTTTCGGAAAATCGGATGGGGTATACTTCGATTTTCTTTTTTTCTGTTTTCTTTTTCTTCCGCCGTCCGTAACTTCCAAATACGGCTCACTTTTAAGGCCTGTATTTCATACAATAAACTTCGTTCGTTGAGAATTACTCTTCGTGCTTATGCTAGCCCGTTTCGTATGTCGTCCTTGCTTTTATGAAAATATAATTTTCTTACTTATTTCTCTTTTGTTTCGCCCTAAAATTTTATCTCACTTTCGAAACTTGCTTTTATTTCCGTCATTGCTTCTTTGATATATAGATGGAACAGCAGCATAGAAGGACTGAATCGTTGCCATACCACCTATTTAATCTCTGTACTTCTTTCTTGATCTTATATGTTTAGGTTCTCTTTCAGTTCTAGTACCTATGGGATATGTTTACCTGTCTTTGACTACAGCTTACATCTCTTTTCCGGGAAAGTGAAACATGTTGCACCGCGTTAAATTGTGAAATGATTTTTATAAAGCGAGGAATCCAATGAAAGTGCCTTAATTTTTCTTAAGCTTTCATTCTATTAGCCAAGTGTTGCGTTACACTTGTATTGATTGCCGCGCGGGATTAGCCTAGCGGTCTCAGGCGCTGCAGTCATGGACTGTGGGGATGGTCACGGCGGAGGTTCGAGTCCTCCCTCGGGCATGGATGTGTGTGTTTGCCCTATAATTTAGCTTAAGTAGTGTGTAAGCTTAGGGACTGATGATCTTATCAGTTAAGTCCCATAAGATTTCACACACATCTGAACTTTTTTTTTTTTTTTTTTAGCTTGGGTTGATCCATCCCGATAAGGAAAATGATCATTATGAAACAGATATTTAATTTTCTGTTGCGTTCCTCCACGCGTTATTCTTAGGAGCAATTTAGGTTTTTGAGCCGTCAAGCAAAAGATGTGATAGTTACAGCTTTTATCCGTTATTGCTATCTTCGTGTTTGTCTGGATGATATTCTTCCAAGTATCCAACGCTCTGTTTCCAGTCTAACAGATTCTACACACTAACTTGGAAAATCGTTTGGCTTTTATGTCCTCAAATCTTCCAAAGATTTATCAGATTAAGAGTAACAGTTGATGCTCCATGTCCTCCAACTCAGCATCCGACATGACTAATACCGCAGTATACATTTCTTTCTCTAAATATTTTTGTATTCTTTCTTCCACCGACCAAATGAGACATTTCTTCTACTCTCCATAACTACTTGGCAGTTGCCTTTCTTATGACTGTATTTGTTCTTCTTCCTTCCGTGGATGCTGGTGTTAGGGATGTCCATTGCTCCTCCATGTAACTACCACAATCGGCATCACAGTAGGGATAGTCTCAAAGTGTTTTGAACGTACAGAGTTATTCCTCATTACCTCTTTGTACGTTCACTCCTCATGACGATTCTCTTAAACTTCAACCGCCTCTTATACCTAAAGTGTGGTCTAAGTGTATATCTGCTCTGTGGTATACCTTACAGTCTAGTACCCGGTGCTTGGACGTGACTTCCTATTACCGCTTGATTTTAGATAAAAATGATGATGTTCCTAAGACCTCAAAACCATGGTAGGTATAGCGATTCTGTGGTGCAAGACTTCAGTCAATAAATTATTTTACAACTGTGGTTGATTTGTTTACCCTAGAGCGTTGCAGAACAATTGCATAGGTAGACGTCCAACAAAAAAAAATTAGAGAAAGCTTTTGCCCAAATCGACTGGAATAATCCGCCGGCAAGAGTGGCCGAGCGGTTATAGGCGCTACAGTCTGGAACCGTGGGACCGCTACGGTCGCACGTTCGAATCCTGCATCGGGCATGGATGTGTGTGATGTCCTTAGGTTAGTTAAGATTAAGTAGTTCTAAGTTCTAGGGGACTGATGACCTAAGATGTAAGTCCCATAGTGCTCAGAGCCACTGAAATACTCTCTTTGAAATTATGAAGGCAGGAGGGGTAAAATACAGGTAGTGAAAGGCTATTTACAGCTTAAACAGAAACAAGATGGCAGTTGTAAGGGTCGGGGAGCATCTACATCTAAATCTACATGACTACTCTGCAATTCACATTTAAGTGCTTGGCAGAGGGTTCATCGAACCACAATCATACTATCTCTCTACTATTCCACTCCCGAACAGCGAGCGGGAAAAACGAACATCTAAACCTTTCTGTTCGAGCTCTGATTTCTCTTATTTTATTTTGATGATCATTCCTACCTATGTAGGTTGGGCTCAACAAAATATTTTCGCATTCGGAAGAGAAAGTTGGTGACTGAAATTTCGTAAAAAGGTCTCGCCGCGACGAAAAACGTCTATGCTGTAATGACTTCCATCCCAACTCGCGTATCATATCTGCCACACTCTCTCCCCTATAACGTGATAATACAAAACGAGCTGCCCTTTTTTGCACCCTTTCGATGTCCTCCGTCAATCCCACCTGGTAAGGATCCCACACCGCACAGCAATATTCTAACAGAGGACGAACGAGTGTAGTGTAAGCTGTCTCTTTAGTGGACTTGTTGCATCTTCTAAGTGTCCTGCCAATGAAACGCAACCTTTGGCTCGCCTTCCCGACAATATTATCTATGTGGTCCTTCCAACTGAAGTTGTTCGTAATTTTAACACCCAGGTACTTAGATGAATTGACAGCCTTGAGAATTGTACTATTTATCGAGTAATCGAATTCCAACGGATTTCTTTTGGAACTCATGTGGATCATCTCACACTTTTCGTTATTTAGCGTCAACTGCCACCTGACACACGATACAGCAATCTTTTCTAAATCGCTTTGCAACTGATACTGGTCTTCGGATGACCTTACTAGACGGTAAATTACAGCATCATCTGCGAACAATCTAAGAGAACTGCTCACATTGTCACCCAGGTCATTTATATAGATCAGGAACAGCAGGGGTCCCAGGACGCTTCCATGGGGAACACCTGATATCACTTCAGTTTTACTCGATGATTTGCCGTCTATTACTACGAACTGCGACCTTCCTGCCAGGAAATCACGAATCCAGTCGCACAACTGAGACGATACCCCATAGCTCCGCAGCTTGATTAGAAGTCGCTTGTGAGGAACGATGTCAAAAGCTTTCCGGAAATCTGGAAATACGGAGTCAACTTTTGAGATCCCTTGTCGATAGCGGCCATTACTTCGTGCGAATAAAGAGCTAGCTGCGTTGCACAAGAACGATGTTTTCTGAAGCCATGCTGATTACGTGTCAATAGATCGTTCCCTTCGAGGTGATTCATGTTTGATAATGTTTGAAACGGAAGCACTGGTTGAGAAGGGAGTAGAGAGTGTTGCAGCTGATATTCAATCTGTAAACTGGGCAAGCAGTAAAAGCAACCAGAGAAAACTCTGTAGTAGAATTTCAACTCCAGGTACAACAAACAAAAACTTTGACGTTTGCAGATGACATTGAACGGAGTGGACGGGATCTTGAAAATCCAGGATGTAAGATTAACATCAACAAAAGCAAAACAAGGTAATGAAATGCAGTCGAATTAAATCAGGAGCTGCTGAAGGGAATAGATTTGGAAACGAGACTCGTAAAATAGTTGATGAGTTTTTCTATTTGGACAGTAAAATAACTGCTAATGGTCGAAGTAGAGATGATTTAAAATTCAGACTGGCAGTGGTCAGAAAAACGTATCTGAAGAAGAGAAGTTTGTTAACATCGAATATAGATTTAAGTGTCACGAAGTTTTCTCTGAATTTATTTGTACAAAGTGTAGCCATGTACGGAAGTGACACATCGATGACATGCAGTTCAGACAAAAAGAGAACAGAAGCTTTTGAAATGTGGTGCTACAGAAGATAGCTGAAAACTACTCAACTAACGAGTACGTACAGAATGGAATTGCGGAGACAAGAAATTTGTGTCACAACCTGATTAGGAGAAGCGATGGGACATTTCTCAGCTATCAACGGAACACCAATTTAGTACCGCAGGGAAGTAGGAGAGGGGGGGGGGGAGAGGCAGGGAGGGGGGCAGAGGGGATAAAATCGTAGAGGGTGACCAAGAGATGAATACAGTAAGCAGATTCAGAATGATGAAGGTTGCAGTAGTTAGTCGGAGATGCACGGGATAGAGTTGCATAGAGAACTGCATCAAGCCCAAACTTCGGACTGAACACCACGACAACTTACGAAATAGCGATTTCTTACAGGAACCCTGCAAAATAATTAGAGAAGGATAATATGGTCTCAATAAAATCAGCTAGCAATCAGCATTTTTTATTATGGTCAAAGAGTTTGTTATTAGGTACCGCGGTTGAGTTTGTGTGCCGGCAGCGGTGGTCTCACGGTTCAAGGCGCGCAGTCCGGAACCGTGCGACTGCTACGGGTGCAGGTTCGTATCCTGCCTCGGGCATGAATGTGTGTGATGTCCTTAGGTTAGTTAGGTTTAAGTAGCTCTAAGTTCTATGGGACTGATGACCACAGCTGTTAAGTCCCATAGTGCTCAGAGCCATTTGAACCAGTTTGTAACGGAAATCGGTAGAATATTATGAAATTATATGACAGTCTAGACAGCGACTATACATTTGTTGTTGGCACCGTCTCCACACAATACACACAATATACCTTTTGGGTGGCAGAATTGTTGTAAGTTATTCTTGTTTTGGTCGTATCGTAGCCAGTTGGTCTCCTACAACGCTGTATTTTCCATTAGTTTCAATATTATTATCACTATACAGACATTTCTCGTTTCTGGGGTAAAACAGATTGCGCGACATCATAGATGTAAATATTCAGCTGTGTATTACTGTTCTATGCATTCAAAATTTTCGAATATGCTGAGTAGTCTGCAAGTATAACAACGTTGATGAAATATATTAGCGCGTCTGAAATTATTTACCTTGTTTGCCAGGTAGAGGCTGCGCAGAATCCTATTTCTCTTTGTACAAGCCCCTTGGTGTACGAAAATACATGAATTACCTAGGACACAACGTGAGAAAGGCAGCCCTGCAACAAATTTTGAGTCCTTCGGTGCTAACTGAATGTGATCAAGCCCCTTTGTCCAGAGAAGACATACAAATGCAATCCAGCAGTTATTATGACTGTGGAAGGTAGTGTACTTTCTAGCCTCCGTGTGTGAACAATACAGCAGCCTGAAGTTTAATAAGGCAGGTTAAGGGCTATAGCAACCAGCGACCCTTGTTTAATCAGGAAATTCTGGCGGTGAGAACCAATGCTTCCTATTATTTAGCCCGTACAATGTTTGATATCCAGCACTCCTGGGCTCAATCCCAAACCACTGCACAGTGTCTCATTAAGCGAGGGCGGTGACCGCTGCTAATGGTCATCTGCTCATCTCCCATTTCGATAAAGACCCTAAGCTCGTAGGGCACTTTGGTGTCTACTTCTGAAATTTTCCCGGCGCATTTCTTCTTCTAATAATTTCCGGGTATGCAGACGGATCCCATCGACATTCTGCCACGATATTTGGGCCCAGAGACGTCCGGCCATCATCAGGTGAGAACACAACTACTGAAGTGCCCAGGTGCAGTCGCGGTATTTATGCCGAATCTCACGCATGCGAAATGTACTGGCATCCTACAGAGCATGCGTCAGGTGTTGACATGCGGGGCATAGCCGAGTTGTACGTGCTGCCCTCAGTGGTGAAAGTAAAAGATCATCTAGTCATTGAGTATCGAATGACGCTGTCGATTCCGCTATGATTGTATAAATTTAATAACAGGATTCCAATTTCTATCCAGGTGGAAGCCGTTGTCATGATTTATAAGATTATCGGGAAGGCGTATATCCACGGATTCTTTGATTATGGAATCCCAAAATCCGGAAACCGGAGCTAAAATTTTTGTTCCATTGTATTCCATTCAATGTCCCAAAGAAATACAGTGATCTGCTACTGCCGACTTTGACGGTTGTCGCAGACGAGTGTAACTTTCATGTTCTGTACATCGTTCATGGACAGTTCTTGTCGTCTGGCCAATATATGCAGAGCCACATGCACAGTGAATTTTGTAGACGCCTGCTTTCTTCAGTTGTAAATCGTCTTTAACGGATCCAACCAGGGCCCGGTTTTTTGCTGGTGGACGAAAGATAACCTTCATTTTATTTTTCTTCAGTAATCGGCCTATTTTAGACGACACAATGCCGGCGTATGGAAGGTTCAAAAACTGGCTCTAAGCCCTATGGGACTTAACATCTGTGGTCATCAGTTCCCTAGAACTTAGAACTACTTAAACCTAACTAACCTAGGGACATCACACACATCCATGCCCGAGGCAGGATTCGAACCTGCGACCGTAGCAGTCGCGCGGTTCCGGACTGAGCGCCTTAACCGCGAGACCACCGCGGCCGGCTCGTATGGAAGGAAAGTAGTTGATTTAAAGTCGTCATCAGCGTCCTCAGTGCCTTGCTTCTTGTTATGACAGTTGCGTATGGACTTCCTTATTTGGGGTGAAGTATAGCCATTCTTTATAAAAACCTTCTCCAAGTGTTCTAGTTCTGCATGGAGGTTTTCATCATCTGATATTACATGCGCTCGATGTATTAAGGTACTGAGAACACCGGCTGTTTGTGCTGGGTGAAGGAAGCGCCGCCAAAGGGCGCTACTGGAGGTGAGGGTCATTGGGTGTGCACAGTTGGCTCCACGACATCGCGCTACCGTTATGAGCACTGGACGGAAACCAGCTATTCTGTTGCCAACTTGATATGCTGGTAAATTGGTACTGATACATGATATCACAAACTGGACGTATCTTTTGACTTAATTGGCTTTGAAGCTTAAATTTTTTACAATCCGTGAGTAATCATGCATATTTAAATTACTCTGAACTAAGAGGCGATGGTTTTCTAAACCGTTTACTCATGAATGACATTTACATACAGAAAGTACATGGTAGTAAGTCATGGCTGCACCAGTAATCAGCGAGCTTTTGTTAAACAGTATATTTAATGGCAATCTCAAAATAAGAAAACTGAGAGTAAGATTATACGTTTTTAAGAAATAACTGTTTCCGGATGCGGGAAGCATCCGGTCGTCCTCGCATGTCAGTTGTAGAATTCATCCCTTATACCTCTCATAGTGCTAACAATTAACACCATATGTTTCCTTTTGAAACTCTGTATGCAGGGTAAGTTATATTTTTTTATTTCTAGGAGCTACATTATTCGACCAGACTTTTACACTACCATTTTTCGAATTACAGAAACGGCAGTTTATAAAATTAGTACTTTTTGTATAGAACTGACCTAATGGATCATTGTTAGCACTGATGACATTATGAATCCTTCAACAGCGAAAGAAAAAAAAACGGGTGCAGAGCGGTTCCATCTCTTTAACGCCACCTTTCATTTCAAGTTCGCGACTTTTTCGTATCAGAATACGCCACAAAAGTGTTTCCTGAAGTTGAGGGAGATTAGAGTGACTTAATTTGCACGTGAGATGGCAGCCGCCTCGTTTCCACCAGCGGTGTTATCTCAGATAGTTTAGGGCAACGGCCTGTGGGTCGCAAGAGGTGGGGAACGAGCTGTTTACTGCTAGTGGCCTCCTAATCTCCTGAGGTTTCTCTCTTTACGGGAGAGTAAAAGAAAGAGCTTCTTTTAAGCTCCTCATTTTTCATGCTACTAGAATGAAGACTTAAAGTCGGAGATACCGTGAAGGACGTCGTGTATCATGGAAATTTTTGTCTTAAAGACCCGGGAGCGGAAGTGCCAATACAGAATGAAAACCTTGCTGTCATCTACAGCACGCATAACTGGTTTAACGCGATAGTTTTTTTTAACACAAAATGTTCCCAGCATCGAGAATCATCAATCCACTGATTAAATAGAGGTGGAGTAGAGCGCCGGGGCGTGGCGGGGAGAGCAGTAGTAACTAATTATGTGTACCTTGCCAATTTGTTTTCTGCGGCGGCTATAGGTATATATAGTGTCTAATATCCTTGAACCCGCTAGGTTAGCCGAGCGCGCTAACGGTCTGATTCCTGGCCTTGGGTAGGCACGCCGGCCCCGGATCGAATCCATCCGTCAGATTAACGACGGGGGCCGGTTTGCCGGCCAGCCTGGATGTGGTTTTTAGGCTGTTATCCGCACCCCCCTAGGTGAATACCGGGCTGGTCCCCACGTCCAGCCTCAGTTACACGGCTCGCAGACATCTGAACACTTTCGCGCTATTTTATGGATCACACTAGTTGCAGACATTTGGGGTACACTAATTCCTTCCCAGGCGGGTACGGGGTGGCGTCAGGAAGGATATCCGGCCACCGCTTCAACTAACATTGCCACATCCAATTAACCATGCCGACCCTGCGTATCTGCGCGAACAACGGCGCAAGGGAAAGAAAGTGTCTAATATCCTTAATCCATTTGGTTGGTAACACCTTCCAATAATGAGTAAATATCTCTGTAAGCAGCGGGACTTAATTCCTTACAAGTAGAGGTCCTGTTGGTATATCTATTATATTTTTCATGGTATCTCAGATCTGGACAGTTTGATCTGTTTTTATAGCCATAATTTCAGTAACAAGTCAACAATTACGGTTGTATATATTGGTCATCAAAAAAGACTCTTTTCTAAGGAACTTAATATAGTTAAATTTTATATTGAAATACGCGTTCGCTGGAGGCCAGAGTTTTTCGAGTTATTCAAGAGAAACTCGTTCGGATGTCACTTCTGTAGGTTTTTCTTGAATAATTGGAGAACTACGGCCTTTTGCAAAACCGTATCCCACCATAAAATTTAACTACATTACGTTTCTCACAAAAATGTCCCAGTCAGTTTTTCTGTAGAACTAATAGTATGCACTCAGCGATCAACAGAATAAGAAAACTCACGTGTGGTTCTTGAAGGCATTACAGATGCATAAAAGTATAGGCATGTGCTTCTGAAACTCCCTGTACAGCATTCACCCTTAATTCACGAATGCATTCTGTGCATCGCGAAAAAAGTCCTGAAAATACAATGCATGCATACTGTACGGTCACGACCATTTTATCTATTGGCTGTGATAGGCATGTTAGTTTTGTATCATACAACTTACGGAAGTTTGATTTGAGAATAAACAAACCGCGACATTTGCTAGTATTTCTTAATAAATAAACTCTTTAAAACAAAAGTCCGGTGGAAACAATGAAATGGTTATGTAGGGAAGCGTAACGGCTCCCGTTTTTCATCCTATTCTTTCTGGAGAACAAGGACAGCAGTTGCTAAAATTTACCTGACTTGGTTGCAGAAAAGCTGCTTTGGAACTGTCGTATAACACGGTAGAAAAACACGAAATCTCATTACAAACTGAATGTGCAGACTGAGTTGGTACGCTGACTCCAAACATGAAAATACACTACTAGCAATTAAAATTGCCATACCATGAAGATGACGTGCTACAGACGCGAAATTTAACCGACAGGAAGAAGATGCTGTGATATGTAAATGATTAGCTTTTCAGAGCATTAACACAAGGTTGGCACCTGTGGCGACACCTACAGCGTGCTGACATGAGGAAAGTTTCCAACCGATTCCTTATACACAAACAGCAGTTGACCGGCGTTGCCTGGTGAAACGTTGCTGTGATGGCTCCTGTAAGGAGGGGAAATGCCTACCATCACGTTTATGACTTTGATAAAGGCCGAATTGGGGCCTATCACGATTGCGGTTTATCGTATCGCAACATTGCTGCTAGCGTTGGTCGAGATCCAATGACTGTTAGCAGAATATGGAATCGGTGGGTTCAGGAGGGTAATACGGAAAGCCGTGCTGGATCCCAACGGACTCGTATCAGTAGCATTCGAGTTGACAGGCATCTTATTCGCATGGCTTATCCACGTCTCGATCGCTGAGTCAACAGAGGGGACGTTTGCAAGATAACAACCACCTGCACGAACAGTTGGACGACGTTTGCAGCTGAATGGACTATCAGCTCGGAGACCATGGCTGCGGTTACACTTGACGCTGCATCACAGACAGGAGCGCCTGCGATGGTGTACTCAACAACGAACCAGGGTGCACGAATGGCAAAAGTCATTTTTTCGGATGAATCCAGGCTCTGTTTACAGCATCATGATGGTCGCATCCGTGTTTAGCGACATCGCAGTGAACGCACATTGGAAGCGTGTATTTATCATCGCCATACTGGCGTATCACCCAGCGTGATGGTATGTGGTGGCACTGGTTACACGTCTCGGTTACCTGTTGCTCGCATTGACGGCACTTTGAACGGCGGACGTTAGATTTCAGAAGTGTTACGACCCGTGGCTCTACCCTTCATTCGATCCCTGCGAAACCCTACATTTCAGCAGGGTAATGCACGACCGCATGTTGCAGGTCCTGTACGGGCTTTTCTGGATACAGAAAATGTTCGACTGCTGCTCTGGCCAGCACATTCTCTAGATCTCTCACCAATTGAAAACGTCTGGTCAATGGTGGCCAAGCAACTGACTCGTCACAATAGGCCAGTCACTATTCCTGATGAACCGTGGTATCGTGTTGAATCTGCATGGACAGCTGTACCTGTACACGCCATCCAAGCTCTGTTTGACTAAATGCCCAGGCGTATCAAGGCCGTTATTACGACCAGATGTGGTTGTTCCGGGTACTGATTTCTCAGGATCTATACACCCAAATTGTGTGAAAATGTAATCACGAGTTGGTTCTAGTAAAATATATTTGTCCAATGAATACCGATTTATCACCTGCATTTCTTCTTGGTGTAGCAATTTTAATGGCCAGTGGTGTAGGTCGTACGAATCCCGGACAGAAACGTAAAGGAAGAAGAGTAAAAGATACTAGTTAAACTTTACTAGAGACTACGTCCAGGGGAACCTCATTTAGCGAACGTCGGCCCGAAAGAAGAGCGTGCTATGAACTAATGAAAGCAATACCGGCTGAAAGTGACACTGAGAAAAATAGCGCGAGAAGACCCAGCGAGTTACAACATATGTGAATCTTCATTTTTCCCTTCAAAATGTCTTCACCAGAGATACGAGAAAGTGCCACTTCAAAGCGCTTCGCACACTCTTATGAGGCGGAAACGGTTCGACCTAGGAATAAATCTTGGCTGGCGAGCGTCCAGCGACGTCGACGGCGACAGCCTGTGGAATGTTGGCGGCTGTTCCCGGCGCGTCAGCGGACTCCTCGCGTCGCTCTCCCACAGTGAATAACCTCCCGCATCATTGAGACGTCCTAAGGCCCTGGTAAGCCTACCTATTTGCACCTTCGATACATTACAAACAAAAAAAAAGCTGTACACGAACAGCAGCTGTTCTACTGATAGGATACAACGCTCGCATTTCTGATGCGACGACACTGCATGATTCATATCATGTCGTTATTTCTCCCTATGATCACATTATTAATACGCACACCAACAAAAGATTTCTATCAAGAATTTATTGTGAAATTCATGGCAGACAAAATAAAACATTGTTTCAGAGGCCCGCACCACCAAATCAAATCAGACATTTGTACAATGACTAAATCATTTGTATCCCATGAGAGGTTTTTGACAGCACCCCTGAGCCACGTCAATACCTTGTGGAATATTCCCTTGACTGGAGAGGACTATATCGTGGCCAACCGTCGATTAGACGATGAAGCCATGCCTGGTCTCAATTTCTCCATTCTTCAGTGGCGATTCTGTGCAAGTCACGCAGACTACATGGTCTTTGTCGATGTCCTAACACAGCTAGTTTCACTCGCATCCACACACGATAGATTTGGTTCGTGTGCAGAGAATAGACATGCCACTACATTCAGGTGACCCCGAAATGCTGAAGGAACGTGTTAACGAAAGCACGCGATTATCATTCATCAAGACGAAATTGTCATTTAAAGCCGGCCGGGGTGGCCGAGCGGTTCTAAGCACTACAGTCTGGAACCGTGCTGCTGCTACGGTCGCAGGCTCGAATCCTGCCTCGGGCATGGATGTGTGTGATGTCCTTAGGTTAGTCAGGTTTAAGTAGTTCTAAGTTCTAGGGGACTGATGACCTCAGAAGTTAAGTCCCATAGTGCTCAGAGCCATTTGAACCATTTGTGTTTATGTTTATAAACAACCTTGGCGTTGACATTCTGACCGGTACAGGAACAGTCACAATACCAGCACACCTCCCCGACATGTCGTTCTGATGCAAAACTTACGTTGCCGCGTGTGTAATAACTCCTTTCTGACGAATTGACGGCACAATGGTCTACGCAATGGGGATAGAGGGTTTCTAAATCAGTTCACTCCTAATAATTTATTTCGTTTTGTTACGAATGTCACCCGAGGTCAATGAATGGATAGTTCCTTTAGGAACTTGTCAATAACTTCCCCAGTCTGCATCCTTCCTAGCTATCTCTGCCTCGAAAGAACGCTACAATTTAACATCCTTCCTTGATTGCACTGTGCTTTTAGGACTTTAACTTCAGCTGTCCTTTTGAATAATTCCTGACATCACTTCTGTACAAAACTGGACTCATTACAAGATGTAAGGAAAGTTGATACCTGCTTGTTATGAGAGGAATCTTTGGAAGGGCTGCTTACTCGACAAGGAAGAAGACAATTGTTAGAGCTATTCTGCTGTCCAATAGTTAGCATAAAAAAGTAGAGATATTATTATTGGTGTCAGTGAGACATTCATGATACTTTCCTAGTGACAGCAGTGAGTCAGCACCAAGTCTACGGCTGTGTGTTAACGTTGTTTTATCACTAGACCACACATATTTATCAACCATAGCTTGTTTAATTTTAAACATACACCATAACAAACCACTAGAAAATTTGTTTTTAATACTTCTCCGAGAACTGGACTGCCTTAATATTATTTTCATTGGGCGTATCTCAGCAAACGCAGTGTGAGCTCAGTTAAATGACTGAAAGCGCTCAACACTTATTTCCATCACGCGAAACGTGTCTGACTGAAATTGGTTAAGCTTTAATACTTCAAATGCACAAATGTTAATAGGCATTTCCTTATCAATTGTCCAGTGGTCGTAGTTGAAATAAAATTTCTTACTGAAATATGGGGTAAGTTTATTTATTTATTTTTTATTTATTTAACCTGGCAAGATTAGGGCCATCAGGCCCTCTCTTACATCTAACCAGGCATTCTACTTATTTTACAGTCATTTGTTTTAGTAGGCATGTTAAACTACATCTAATACAAAAAGTGAGATAAACAATTAGAAAGGTACACCTCGAAAAATACATTATTGAAGAGAAAGATTTTAGATAGGAGTGCTGGCAGCAGGGAGTATGAGGGAGACTCATGGTGAAGGGAGGAGAAGAATAGAGAGACATGATGAAACATAATTAAGGGAAATATAAAAGAAAAGGGACTGCGTGGCTAATAGAGATAGATGAAGAGGAAGGCATCTCAGGAGCAAGATAGGAGACGCTAGCTTTGCTATTTGACAGATGAGAGGATTGGCCTTGCACATTAATTTTGTGGAGAATTTTATGCGGATGATAGTAGGAAATGCTTCAAATTCTTCTTAAAAGCAACAGGAGATTGTATTTTCCTCAAGGTAAGGGGCAGTTTGTTCCAGAGGCGGACAGCGGCAACTGAGAAGGAGTTTGCAAAAGTTTTTGTTTTGTGAGTGGGCACAGTTAGGATACCAGATAAGAGTGACCTCGTGTTTCGATTATGATGGCAGGACAGGTTTTTAATCTCTGAAGCTAGGTACTGGGGTGCTTGCGCGATGAGGAGTCGGTGAAGTAGACATAGAGTGTGGTAGTCACGCAGTTTGTCCGGCCGCAGCCACCCTAGCTCGGAGTATGAAGCACTAACATGATCATATCGGTGAATGTTGCAGGTGTAACGCACACAGGCATTCATGGTTAGCTCTAGCCGTCTTTTGTTTTCACTACTCATGCCTTGTTGAATCACATCACAATAGTGGAGGTTCGGTAGAACGAGTGCTTGCACGAGCTGGCGTTTCAAGTCCTGTGGGAATATGTTCCGAAACTTTTTGAGAGCATAGAGACAAGCAGACGTCTTTCGGCACACTGCGACTGTATTCTCCGCCTAGTTGAGATGCTCGCCCAAAGTTACACCCTAATTCTTCACTGTTTTCTGATATGGTATTGGAGTACCTTCGAGCAGAATAGGTGGTAGCCGTTCTCGTAAATCTGAACTTATTAATTTCTGATGGGCTATTAAGATTACTTGCGTCTTTTTTGCATTTAATTTAAGCCCAAGGTTTTTCGCCCATGTCACTACTGAAGACAGATCATCATTCATCAGAGCGATTGCAGTGTTTACATCTTCAGGTCTGACGCTTACGTAGAGCTGGAGGTCGTCGGCATAGAAATGATGTTTACAGGAGGACAAAACCGACGAAATATCCTTGACATATAAAGAAAACAAAAGTGGTCCTAAGACTGATCCTTGTGGCACTCTCGAAGAAACATGTTTCCAGGAAGATTTTTCATTTGCGCAGACAACACATTGCTGTCTGTCTTTTAAGTAGCTTTCAAACCATCTCATTGCACTATCAGAGAAATTAAGCTGTTGCATTTTTCTGAGTAATATGTCAAAGTTAACAGTTTCAAAAGCTTTGCTGAAGTCCAGTAGCGTCAATATTGTTGCCTTTCGATTGTCGATGGCATATTTCAGGTCATCAGTTACTTTAATTAGAGCAGTGTTTGTGCTGTGATGTTTACAGAAACCGGATTGAAATTTGTCATATAGACTGAATTCATGCAAGTGTTCAGTGATTTGGTCATGAACAGTATATTCAAGTGCTTTGGAAACAGCAGGCAGTATGCTAATTGGTCGGTAACCACTAGGCAGTTGCGGGTTTTCGATCTTAGGGATGGGTCGAATTATGCTTCTTTTCCATGCAGTGGGGTATATTCCGTTCACGAGGGAAAAATTAAATATGTCAGTTACGACAGGTACTAAGATATCAGCAACATTCTTAATCATGGTTATACCGATACTGTCGTTGCCTATTGCATCAGAAGAGATTCTCATTATTGCTTTTCTTGCCGTATTTGTTGTTACATGTTTTAGATGGAAGGTATCGTTGTTAGTTATCCTGTTTGGGGATTCTTGTGGACGGTAATTATCAGCTGTGCTGGTATTCAGAGGTGCAGAGAAGAATTCATTTAATTCGTTAGCTGACACATGAAAAGTAGTTTCCGATTTTACCTTTCCGACCCCCAAGCTACGGAGATTCTTCCATAGAGTCGTGGGTGTCAGATCGCTGCATACAAGGGAGCGAGCGTGCCTGATTTTGGCATTGTGAATGCATTGTTTCACTCTGTTCCGTAGCTTTCTATATTCTTCGAAACGCTCGGGTTTCGGATCTGCCTTGAAACGCCTGTGGGCAGCATCCCTATTAGTCATCATTTGACGTAATTCAGCTGTCAGCCACGGAGCAGGAGATTTTCTTACACGGACTGTGCGCACAGGTGCATGTTTGTCATAGAGGGCAGTGAGTTTATCACCAAGTTCATTAATTTTGCCGTCGATTGTAGGTTCTCTGATTATTTGATGCCATGAGATTTCTGAGCAATCGGCTGTTAGTGCGTCAAGGTCAATACGTTTCATGTTCCTACAAGTTATGTAACGCGATTTGATCCTTGGGGGCTGCACAGAGTAGGCCAGAAAGATTACATCATGTGCTGAGAGGCCAGGGGCCGATGATTGACCAACATCTCTTACTTTGTCAGTCTGTTTCATTGCGATCACGTCTATAAGAGTATGACTGTGCGCCGTATGGTGTGTAGGTTGTAATGGAAGAATGTTCATGCTATTGCAACTAAACAATCTTCTTAGGTTTATTGCGGAGGGAGTGTCTCTTAGCAGGTCTATGTTCAAGTCACCCATTACGATGACATGTTCGTATTGACACTGAAGTGAATGTAATTCCGACTGGAAGGAACTCATTGAGCTTATTTTTGGCGGCTTGTACACGACGCCAGTCAAGAATTTCCGACTTTGTATATTTATTTCAATGAACATGAATTCAGCCTCTTTTTCTTCAGCAGGATTTGACGTACATAAGACTTTCGCTTTGAGATCTGTTCGTATATATGCGCCGACCCCGCCACCTCGCTTTTTTGATCTGTCTGCCCTAAGAAATGTGTACCCTGGGAGATGAATAGATGCAGAGGATATGTGTGGTTTCAACCACGTTTCGGATAAGAGGATTACGTGGTAGTTTAGTTGGTTGAAGAGGAGGCTAAGTTCTTCGTAATGCGCAGGTAAAGACTGAATGTTGCAGTGAGCTGCTAAAAGCTCGGACGCGTTCCGCTGAGCAGCCTGGAGTAGGGTGGCAGACTGGTTTGTCCCTTTGTTAGGCGCTACCTGCCGCGAGGGGCACTGGCCGGTGTTTCCGCCAAGTGACATAATACAGGGGTGTCCGAGATTTTGCGCGCCCTGTTTGTGACTCCGCCAGTGCCGAAAGGAAGGCGACTGCAAGAGATTTCCTGAGGTTGCGGTAGTATAGAAAATGGATTAGTGGTATTCGGTGCAGGGAGAATATGACCAAAATGGTGACGGCTGTGTGTGACTGAGTATCCTATGTCGTAAGAGGAGAAATGTAATTAGAGTATTTGAAACAGCTTAGGGTGGAAATAAGGGAAAGGGCAGTGATTTAGAGGCCGATGCTGCCAGCAGAGAGAAGTAAGCTTAATATTTAATAGAGTATCGTAGGAAGCTAGAATTAAATTGAAATTTACTAGAGTGATACTGGTAGTGATTATCGTAGGAAGCTACAATTAGATTTAAATTTGCTAAACTGATACTGATAGTGATTTTTGTTATGAACAATTTAAACCGAAGAGATGGTTGACTAATGAACTAAAGGAGAGACTAATAATTGCAATAGAACTATTACAGAATGGAAGAGAATAAACTGAGAAAATGAAAAAAGTATTAGCAGCAACTAAAACTAAGCAGTGGCTACAGCTAAAGACACAAAATATAGTAAAAAGTTAATACAGTTACAAAAACAATTAGTTGAAGGTACAAATAATTAAAAAGTTAATACAGTTACAAAAACAGTTAGTTGAAGGTACAAATAATTAAAAAGTTAATACAATTACAAGACTATATCTGAGTATAGGACTGTTAAAATTTGCAAATGGTGTTAAGTTTGACTTTTGGCTCAAGTACGTTCACTTAATACTATTTAGTTCTGTCATGTTTGTGACTGTCTTCTTTCCAGCTGCAGTCTTAATGATTACTCTGCCATCCTGAGTCCACACATTCTGAAGACCGAAATGGGATATGGCACTGTTTAAAATCTTTAGCCGCTCGTGTATCAGATCTTCCCTTATTGTAATCCCTGTCCTTGCTAACTTCTTCTTCTGGGTAAAGAACTCAGCCCTTTTTCGGTACGACACAAATTTAATTATTATTGGACGAGGTTTGGTAGCACCTGGTAGTTTTCGTCCCACCCGGTGGCTCCTGTCAATGTCTGCCTTGGTCACTTCGACGCCTAATTTTTCACGCGCAACCTGTATAAGCAGGTTGTCCGTGTCTTCTTCTTTATTTTCTGCTACTCCAAACAGTCGTAGACTATTTCGCCTTTGGTACTGTTCTAGCTCGTCTGTGGCGGCAGATAGTTTCACTTCCAACTCTCGTGCCTTTTTCTCGTATTCAGACACAGACTTTTTTAGTGCTGTAATTTCGGCAGTATTGGCCTCAACAGTTTCATGCATTTTGGCCAATACTGCTGCCGTTACAGTATCTGATATGGTGCCTGCTATCAGATCGAGATTGTTTTTATCGCGAAGCGCAGCGTTTACCTCAGAGCGGACCAGCTCCGCTATACCGGGAGCCGCGGCCGCACCTTCCGCCAGGAGCAGGCCCGCCGCACCTGCTGCTTCCCCGCTGCTGGACGCGCTGCTGTTGATTCTTCTGTTTACCATTTTCTCGCAGATATTGGCGGAGCACAGAAAAAAATAGCACTACTGCAAAGAACACTGTTGTTTACACGATTTCCACTTGTACTGGACAACACCACCTGCGAGAACACCTTCGAATTCCACTAAATTTCGCGAGCCGAACTTAACACGTGTTACACTGCAGCCGCCATGAGCTGTATATCATCTACACATTTTAGGACCGATATTTCAGTTTGCTGTGGGCATCGTCAAGTTGACGTGTGATTTGAAATGTCGTTGTCTTATGTTTTCCAGTTCTGTAGCTCTGTTTGCAGTTATGCAACTATCCACTGCTTTCCTTGGAGTCACTATAATGTATGTCGCACGCAATTTAATGAGCGCAACATGGTAGGTCACTATCATCATTGAAACGCAGAAAGAAAAGAAAAGAAAAGAAAAGAAAAAGAAACAGTTTTGTAACAAACCGTCTTGTCTTCCGTTGAATATCCATAGATCTTCTTATGCATTACACGGTAGTATTGCTGCGGAAGTATTCGAAACCTGTTAATAACTGGTTTTTGCTATTCTGTTGATCTTCCATGTGCAACTATGCTTAGTACCAGCTCTTGGAAAATTATCCTTTACTACGTTTCACTGGAGACAGGATTTGTGGCCCCCTGCCCGTCAAGGCTGGGTACGTGTTTCGCTGTCACTTTCTCTTGTTGAGCATCATTGCACTTATCATGCATATTGTCCGTACAGTCGAACGCATACGACACCACATATTCCACTGATCTAACTTAGAAAATCGCTGATATATGAGTTGCTACTTCCTTCCCTCTCTGATAAATTCCTTTGGTATCTTTGGGTAGAAATGTCACCTGTGACAATTGTTACTGGAGATATAGTGCAATGTTTGTTCGTTTATCGTTGTCATTGCTCTGCTTTGTGTCAACACCGCCAGCAATATAGGAGTGTTGTGAGCTATTCTTTGACTATGCAGTTCAACTACGCTCGGGAGCCTCATGCTGTGCTCACCATTGGATGCCTACAGAAGTGTCCCCTTTTGCCGTTAGCAGTCCATATTGTGCTAGCACGGTAGACAATATGTGGGCCTTTGAGTGCCTTGCAACCAAAGGGTTCCTTGCAAGTGACGGCCTACCTGCACCCTTAGTCCTCGTCCACCGGAGAGGCTCCTTGTGAATTACGGACTACTTGCACTCCGTAAGTCCTCGTCCGATCGAGTAATTATCTGTCACAGTGCGACTCTAACATCGGGGGGTGCACCTTGTGGGTTTGCGTGTCTGCAACAGCCATACGGAAGTGTCAACGACCATCTGTGGTAAATCAAGGAAAAACTATGACGTTTGCATATACACCATTAAAACGTGACTACGTCGGCTAGTGTGGCCGAGCGGTTCTCGGCGCTTCCGCCTGGAACCGCGCGACCGCTACGGTTGCTGGTTCGAATCCTGCCTCGGGCATGGTTTGTCTGATGTTAGTTAGGTTGAAGTAGTTCTAGGGCACTGATAACCTCAGATGTTTAGTTCTATAGTGCTCAGAGCAATTTGAACCAAAACGTGACTACGATTTGACCTTTTGACAACAGAAATCAAGTTATTAGTGCGGAGTGCTTCAGACTAAAGACTGCAAGATAGTTCAAACGAGCAACTGTGTAGACTTCCAGATGACGGTCGCTTAAAGGTGCGTAAGACACTAAATCAGCCAAAGGCATTGTCGCTAGAGGAAGATAAGCCCGAAGAGCTAGGTGATCTGCACGATCGAGGAATGATTTTGATACTAAAAGTAGGAAGTAACGAAGAAAACGTTGTAGACGCATCGGGCCAACTACCACGCTAATGAGAATAAAACCGGAATCACATTGGGAAGTCGATCTTAAAGCAGGGGTGATAACTATGAATGACAGTAACAGTTTTCTTTGAAGTTGTAAGACTTTAGGAAATATAAGAAAATTATTTTGTCTGCATCAGTTTATAAAATGAACTACGAACACATCCCACTGTGAAAAAATTTGGTATATAGTTCTCGTTTGAGTACCTTCAATGCTCTTCATTATTATAAAGTAAAATACGACGAAGAACTCTCAGCTCTTCCACCAGCCAGGCAAGTTTCAGAGGTCGGACAGGGGATTAGTGGACCTTCCTTGACCTTTTCTGGGCGCACATTTCGCTGGGGGTTCTTTAGAGGATACCAATTCGGCAGACGCCAAAAAAGAAAGCAAACGAGTCTCTGGCCCTCCCGCTGTGGTACGATTATCTTTGAACCAGTTTTTTCTAAATTGGTTCAAATTGTTTTGAGCACTATGGGACTTAACATCTGAGGTCATAAAAAAAAATGGTACAAATGGCTCTGAGCACTATGGGACTTAACATCTATGGTCATCAGTCCCCTAGAACTTAGAACTACTTAAACCTAACTAACCTAAGGACATCACACAACACCGAGCCATCGCGAGGCAGAGAAAATCCCGGACCCCACCGGGAATCGAACCCGGGCGTGGGAAGCGAGAACGCTACCGCACGACTACGAGATGCAGGCTGAGGTCATCTGTCCCCTAGACTTAGAACTACTTAAAACTAAGGACAATACACACATCTATACCCAAGGAAGGATTCGAACCTGCGACCGTAGCAGTCGCGCGGTTCCGGACTGAAGCGCCTAGAACAACTCCCCCACAGCGGCCGGCTCCAATTTTTTTTTTCTTCGTGATGTTTTAGTATCTCTGTGATCCCCACAGTCAGCAATGTGGACACCAATATTAGTCAGAAATGTTGCTTCCACTCCAAAATGGAGAATGTGCGAGCTCTATGTTGCGTTCTACGAGACCCACGATAAGTGCAGATTCAGGAGTGCTCATTCAGTGTAAACATTCTTTCATCAGCATGACTTCCGTACAAGACAATGTCGGCGTCGTGACAGCTACCTCAGCGTACCTCGCTGGCAGCGTGCGTAGCTCCATGACTGGATGTATACACCAACCTGCTCTTTGCTGCCGCGGAAGACTAGAAGTAACTAGTGAGGGCCTTTTCTGGCACGAGGATGCTATGAAGCCCGCATCGAGCAAGCTTAATGCTGGACTGCTGGCAGTTTCCAACAGTTGGTCAGACACAGGCGCTCAGCGATATACCTGAGTCGATCAGAGTGTCAGACGATTCGACTACTGGTCGAAGTAATATCTCGTAAAGCAGTGGCTATCTGACGATGCCTCGTGGTAAGGCTGAAGCTGCTCGGCCCACATTCGACCGTTGGCTGGCATAGAGACTGTCACAGTACCTGCTGGTATTGAAAGACCATGAACCGGTCGCAGCACAATGGACACTGGTGCATTTATCAGTGGAGCCACCAGAGGATGACAGCAGGAGACTGTAGACGGTTGTGAGCGCCACCGGCGCCGGATTGGGGCAAGGCGCAGTTGGCGCTGGGTGGTCAGCTGCATCCATCGAAGAGAGCAACATCTGCCAGCACACAGCGCCGTTCCCATACACGATGCGAGCGGTGCGTCCTTTATAGTAAGCACAGGGCATAGAGGCCTGTGGCTGTAGCTGTAGGTGCCACTCGTTATCCATGTTCAAGAGTCTCAAGGAACTGGTGTGAAGGACAGCACCGGAGGTAGCGACGGTCGGCAGGAGCATAGCTGCCATGTCAACATCTGGTGTTTCTGTTGCCGTCTTTCCCAGTCGGACACATCAGCTAGCAGTGGAGGCGACGGAACAGCTTCAACAGATCATAAGGAGAACACTGTGAATGTTTTTACAGTAAATGATGGCTTCCTAGTGGCCTTGTGTTTAAGTCAGTGCACAGTGGTGTGTACGTACACGGATTAACTGCGGCCGCTTTAAAAAAAAAAAAAAAAAAAAAAAATAACTTCCTGAACGGAAGCTTGTGAAATCGGAGTAACGGATTGTCTGTATTCGTTATTGATATCTCAAAAGTTTGCTGTTTTTCTATATAACAATGAATTCTATACATCAATGAATTACATATTGTCAGCGGGATTCATAACTGATTCTGTACTAATTTATTGTAATTGCGCCATTCACTCATGGGGACTAATTTTTTTTTGTATCGATTTATATGAATAAACAATCATGGACGTAAGTGGACAACTATTTATTTAGACATAAATTTGGAAAGCTTAGAACCGCGCGATCGCTACTGTCGCAGGTTCGAATCCTGCCTCGGGCGTGGATGTGTGTGATGTCTTTAGGTTAGTTAGGTTTAAGTAGTTCTAAGTTATAGGGGACTGATGACCTCAGATGTTAAGTCCCATAGTGGCCAGAGCCATTTGAACCATTTTTTTGGATAGCTTGCTAGTGTTGTTGGCTGTCGCTAACCTAGTTTTTGGTGTTGATATTTACAGTAGAACAAGGTTTGATCGTAAATTAGTTAAGTATTAATTGACTTTGTACGTTTTCAGTTGTATAGTTACGGTTGTCTTCTTCTTCTTCTTCTTCTTGTGTTCATTGGCGCCACTCCGTTTGCAAGCGTTGTCTGTCTGCTACTGGCAGCAGCGGCTATTAACGATATCTAGTAACGGTTGTACTATCTTTGAGGCGACGTTGTGGTGTTTCTGTGTGGTGTGAGTCCGCAGTTCGGTTGGGAACGGACGAGCAGCCAGGTCCGAGCAGCGCAAGAACACGCCGGGACCACTGCGGCACGCATGCACTGCCAGATGGAAGGGCTGTAGTCAGGAGGGGTACAACTTCGCTGTCAGCCGGACCCAGGAAGTTCAGTGGGCCTGAAGTAGTGAAACCACTACCATTGTGAGATCTCGCCATTCGCTTGCGTGTTGCTGCTCACAGCGTCCCCGAGACGAAGAGCAGCGAGTGGAGCGTTTGGGGAATGAGAACTTAATTAGTCTTCCTCCACTTCTTATTGCTGACTGATGCATTCTATATTTTGTTATTTGTGAACTTCAAGCAGAGGTACTTTTCCTGCCTAGTGGCCACTAACGACTCCGTTAGTGTATGTTGCGGGAGTGTACTTTTCCTCGCCTTGCCGCTGCAGTCCGGTAAGGCGTGTAGTTCAAATGGTTCAGATTGGTCCGAGCACTATGGGACTTTACATCTGAGGTCATCAGTCCCCTAGAACTTATAACTACTTAAACCTAACTAACCTAAGGACACCACAGGATTCGAACCTGCGACCGTAGCAGTCGCGCGGTTCCGGACTGAGGGCCTAAAAGGTAACACGTCTCATTAGTACGATTATCATTACTGATCACATGCAATAATTATTTTTTATACGTCCAGCAATGGTCCCTACGTCGTCATAAGCGTATATCTTGGCGTTAAGGAAGCTCTGTTAGCGAGCTGAAAGTCAAGCGCTAAGTGAACAGGCGGATTGGGCGTGTGCAGCTCTGTAGGCGCAGCTTGTTGCACCGATGGCGGCTTATGAGGGGAGGTGATGTCGGGCCGCCGCATGGGACCCGCGCAACCTGTGGTGTGTCGCCCCCCTGCTCTCCCGGGTGTTCTGTGTAGAGGGAGTGGCCGTGGCCCCGGGCTGTGCCACTCAGGCGCCTTCAGAACACCCTTCCAGGCACGGCCGGCATCTCGATGCAGCCCCGCTCTTCCACGCACTACTTGCATACACGACTTCACTTGATGTTCAAATGTGTGTGAAATCGTATGGGACTTAACTGCTAAGGTCAACAGTCCCTACGCTTACACACTACTTAACTTAAATTATCCTACGGACAAACACACACACCCATGCACGAGGGAGGACTCGAACCTCCGCCGGGACTAGCCGCACAGTCCGTGACTGCAGCGCCTTGACCGCTCGGCTAATCCCGCGCGGCGACTTTACTTGATACTGAAGTGTAGCGGCTTACGGGAACGAACAGAGATGGTGTGGCGATAAATGTACATTTCAAGAAGTTTCTACATCTACATTTATACTCCGCAAGCCACCCTACGGTATGTGGCGGAGGGCACTTTACGTGCCACTGTCATTACCTCCATTTCTGTTCCAGGCGCGTATGGTTCGCGGGAAGAACGACTGCCGGAAATCCTCCGTGCGCGCTCGAATCTCTCTAATTTTACATTCGTGATGTCCTCGGGAGGTATAAGTAGGGGGAAACAATATATTCGATACCTCATCCAGAAACGTACCCTCTCGAAACCTGGCGCGCAAGCTACACCGCGATGAACAGCGCCTCTCTTGCAGAGTATGCCACTTGAGTTTGCTAAACATCCTCGTAACGCTATCAAGCTTACCAAATAACCCAGGACGAAACGCGCCGCTCTTCTTTGGATCTCCTCTGTCTCCTCTGTCAACCCGATCTGGTACGGATCCGACACTGATGAGCAATACTCAAGTAAAGGTCGAACGAGTGTTTTGTAATCCACCTCCTTTGTTGATGCAGTACATTTTCTAAGGACTCTCCGAATGAATCTCAGTCTGGTACCCGCATTACCAACATTTAATTTTGTATGATCACTCCTCTTCAAATCGTTCCGCACCCATACTCCCAGATATTTGACAGAAGTAACTGCTACAAATGTTTGTTCCGCTATCATATAATCATACAATAATGGATCCTTCTTTCTATATATTCGCAATGCATTACATTTGTCTATGTTAAGGGTCAGTTGCCACTCCCTGCACCAACTGCCTATCCGCTGCACATCTTCCTGCATTTCTCTACAATTTTCTAATGCTGCAACTTCTCTGTATACTACAGCATCATCTGCGAAAAGCCGTATGGAAGTTCCGACACAATCTACTAGGTCATTTATATATATTGTGAAAAGCAATGGTTCCATAACACTCCCCTGTGGCACGCCAGAGGTTACTTTAACGTCTGTAGACATCTCTCCATTGAGAACAACATGCTGTGTTCTGTTTGCTAAAAACTCTTCTATCCAGCCACACAGCCGGTCTGATATTCCGTAGGCTGTTACTTTGTTTATCAGGCGACAGTGCGGAACTGTATCGAACGCCTTCCGGAAGTCAGGGAAACTAGCATCTACCTGGCAGCCTGTATCTAATATTTTCTGGATCTCATGAACAAATAAAGCGAGTTGGGTCTCACACGATCGCTGTTTCCGGAATCCATGTTGATTCCTACAGAGTAGATTCTGGGTTTCCAGAAACGACATGATACGCGATCAAAAAACATGTTCTAAAATTCTGCAACAGATCGACGTCAGAGATATGGGTCTATAGTTTTGCGCATCTGCTCTACGACCCTTCTTGAAGATGAGACTGCCTGTACTGTGTGTCTACTAGCAGTGCAGATACTGGGTAACAATTACCGAAGTATAAGAAAAGAAATTGTCATAACTTCTCAACGGTTTGTCTTAGAACGTTCAAACTGCACGGCTGGCAGCGGGGCATCATGTGAATTAGTGTGCACATGCACACGCGCCTGGTTGTTGTCTGCCGTTTGCAGAGAAAAATGTAACAGTGCATTGTGTCTGAGCGAGCATATGAAGTCCTATAACGCGAGCAGTAACAGCCCAAATCCGTCCCTAAGGGAGTTTGTGACGAGGTTCAAGCTGACGTCAATAGGTCCAAGGGCGCTAACAAACAAGAATTTGATCCGCAAGTTTGAGAGAAAGAGTAGTGTTGGCGATAACATTGTTGGTAATGTCGGTCGTCCAAAAAGTGTGAAAACGCCTGAAAACATCGAGAAGAAAAGCGCAGTGTTTCAAACTCGCCCCAGGAAATCGATCAGACGAGCTGCACAACTGGTGGGAATCAACCCAGAGACACAAATTGTTGTTGAAGGCCTGCATCTCTTCCTCTACAAAATTCAAACCAATCAGTCGTTAAGACCCAGAGCCATGGAACAGCGGTCGTGTTTCGACAACACTATTGTCCATAGAACTCACGAGCAGGACTTTGATTTGAATATGGTCTGGTATAGCGACGAAGCCCATTTTCGCTTGGATGGGAAGCAAAATTGGCGCGTTTGGGGGCTGGAAATCCACATTTTGAGATCGAGAAATCTGACACTCAACGGGGTATTGTGTGATGTGCGGTGTACAGTCAGGGAATAATTAGCGCGATATTCCTTGATGGTACGGTAGCGGTACGTGAAGGGTTTGGAAGATGATTTCATCCCCAATGTCCGAAGTGACCTGGATTTCGACAACATTTGGTTCATAAAGACGGAGCTCGACTCAATGAATGCAAGAGGCGTTTGAAGTCCTGGAGGTGCGCTTGGCTCTTGAGTTCTCAAAGGCCACTGGCATGGGCCTAGATTGACCACCATATTATACGGATCTGAACATATGCGACTCCTTTTCGTTGGGCTATATTAAAAGCGATGTGTACATCAATAATGCGAAAACCATTGTTGAGCTGAAAACAGCCATCCAGGAGGCCATCGATAGCATCGATGTTCCGATACTTCAGTGGATCATGCAGAATTTCGCTATTCGTCTGCACCACATCTTCATTTTTTCATGTAGTTTAATAATTGTCACACTGTATTACGTTGTGGGTGCATCACTGAGACATCACCAGCAATAAAAAAAAAGTTGGTGAGTGTCGTTGTGCCCTTCAGTTAGAAGACTGCGTTTGTTGACGATCTGCACCGTTAGCCTGTTCAATTCCGCAGAGCTACCGCACCCTATTTGGCTTGGAGCCCCTCTATAGTTCCACTTCGCCATGCCCATCTCCCCTCCCTTACTTTGATGCATCACCTGATGCATCACCTGATCATGGATTAGCCAAGTTGGGCCATAAATTTCTCGTCTCCTCAGTACGACACATACATCTTCAAAGTTATCCGATCTATCCATCTAACCTTCACCGTTCTTCTACAGAACAACCGCCCTCTTTTTATCTGAACTACGACTTGGCCCTGCTTCACTTTCGTACAAGGCTACGCCCCAGACGATTGATTCAAGAAGAAAGTTATTAACACGTAAATTTATGTTTACATGAACAAATTCCTCTTTTTGTGTAATAATTTTCTTGCCATTAGCAATCAGCACTTTACATCCCCTCCACTTTGGTCATCGTTAGCTACGTAGCTGCACAAATAGCAAAACTCATCTCTTTATTATAGTGTCTTTTTCTCTTACCTAATTTCGTCAGAATCTCCTGTATTAATCAAAGTGCACTCAATCTTCCTTGTTTCGCCTTTGTTGGTATACAAACAGAAACTGAATGTAAAATAATTTGAAAAAAAGGTAAAAGAAGGAAAAAGACTAGTCTCAGCAGATATCGTCCTTCCTAAGATATACAAAACAACGAAATTTAACAAAATTAAAAACGAAATTACTCAGGTTAAGTGAAAATTAAAATACATAGAATAAAGTGACGTCATATAATACAATTGCAGGCCTTGGTTCACAGCCACCACTGCGGATACCACAGTTTATTGTTAATTTTGATATATAGCCATTAATGTGGGCCGAATTGGGAATATTCCAAATGTGTATCAACGGCGATTTAGTATTTTTTATTGCGTTAATACTAAGAATTTTATTGTATACTAGCAGGGTGTATCATGTATTCTGTGTTCGTCTTATTTACTCGTTTTCGTACACTCGGATAGAAAATCTTATTTTATGTCAAATCAGAGTTTATTAATCTGTACCAGGGCACGACATAAATATGTCTACAACATGAATTGTCAAAATCAAATGTAATACAACATTGTATGGATGCATGGACAAGTTCTGAGAGCCAATAAATTAGAAAAACAAGAAATATCTATCTGATCTGTCTTAACTCTAAGGTTAATCCTTACAGCGTATATTTCTGGGAGGTGGGTGAATCTACCAACTGACCACACCGTTGCGCCCTTACTTTCTAGCAATAAGGACGAGCTGTTATACAATGATGACAGCATATCTCAGCCAGCATGGGATGACTCGTCTGTAGAGCCAGTGGCTGATTTTCTGGCCATATAGGGTCAAGTGCAGAGGGCGGGTGTATTAGTCATTGTGTGACTGTAATGTTTGTTATACTGTGACGTGACAATATGCAGCATGGCAGCGACTGCAAGTAGTTTTCTTATGCATCACAGACCAGTGGCGAACTATTTCGTTTTCACCTAAGATTTATGCCTGTCGGTACGTTCGTCACCTGTATCAGTTGCGTTAAAAATCAAATGACAGAGATCACACACATCTAAAAGGGTTTGCATCACCTTGGTTCCAAGAGTTCCTGAACCTGTACATAAAACTGGAATAGAGATCAACATAAACGTCACTTCCGCCCTCTTTAATGCTCATTAAAAACCACACATTGTATGTTGCACCACCATACAGCAAGACGTTCAGAGGTGGATGCCCAGGTTGCTGTACACACCAGTACCTCTAATACCCAGTGGCACGTCCTCTTGCATTGATGCATGCCTGTATTCGTCATGATATACTACCCACAAGTTCATCAATGCACTGTTGGTCCAGATTGTCCCACTCCTCAACGGTGATTCGGCGTGGATCCCTCAGAGTGGTTAGTGTGTCACGTCGTCCATAAACTGCCATTTTCTATTTATCCGAGGCGTGTTCGATAGGATACATGCCTGGAAAACATGCTGGCCACTCTAGTCGAGCGATGTCGTTACCCTGAAGGAAGTCATTCAAAAGATTCACACGATGGGGCGCGAATTGTCGTCCATGAAGACGAATGCCTCGCCAATACGGTGCCGATATAGTTGCACTATCGGTTGGAAGATGGCATTCACGTATCGTACGACCGTTACGGCGCCTTCCATTACCACCAGCGGCGTACTTCGACAGCACATAATGCCACCCCAAAAGAGCGGGGAACCTCCACCTTACTGCACTCTCTTCAGATTCTGTCTAAGGCATTCACCCCGACCGGGTTGCCTCCAAACACTTCTCCGACGATTATCTAGTTGAAGGCATATGTGTCACTCACAGGTGAAGAGAACGAGATGCCAATCCTGAGCGGTCTATTCGACATGTTGTGAGGCCCATCTGTACCGCGCTGCATGGCGTCGTGGCTGGAAAACCTTTTTCTTAAAGTGTATATTAACTGCTTCAGATGTGTTTATCTACTGCAACCGTGTGGACAGAATGGTTATATGGTAAAAGTGGAGATCTTACAAGTGCAACATTAGCCATGCAATGGAGCCCTCTCAGCGAAGTCAGAGACAGGTCGGGGGAAAAGACCAATGTTTACCGCAAGGTGTCATGTAAGGTGCGGAGGACGCTGTGATCGTTAGCCGGCCGGAGTGGCCGAGCGGTTCTAGGTGCAACAGACTGGAACCGCGAGGCAGCTACGGTCGCAGGTTCGAATCCTGCCTAGAGTGTCCTTAGGTTAGTTACGTTTAAGTAGTTCTAAGTTCTAGGGGACTGATGACCTCAGCAGTTAAGTCCCATAGTGCTCAGAGCCATCTGAACCATTTTTTGTGATCGTTATTCGACACACGTAGTGCAACCAGCTGGACATCGTAGGTTATGACAACGCGATTGACGTTTGCTGCTTATTTTCTGACGGCATTTATGGTTCCCTTAGGCAGTTGGCTGAATTGGTGAAGACAGTTACGATCTGACGCCTGGTCCTATTTGTAGAACCGTACCACGAGTTTTCGCTCTCCTCTAGTTCGGTGCCGAGTGGAAGATCCAAACCAGAGGCACACAGAGACTTGCAGCTACATCGGATGCTAATTTCTCGACCTCCGCCGTCGGATGGAGAGTTTTAGGTGACACATCAGTAGATCAGGCGTGCACTAACAAAGGAAACGGCTGCTCAGGTATCAGAGTACACGCCGGTTTTCGACGATTGCGAGATCGAAGATAGACGAGACACATCGCTCTTAGAGAACACTGGGCCTCAAAGACCGAAAATATTCAGATTAATATGATATTAGTAAACTGAAAGGGCATTCATGGCAAGCACCCAGAATCAGTACCGCTTGTTAAAGGTAATAATGGTCAGTGTGCTGTGTTAATCGTGGCACCGTGGAGGTCCCGGCTTGCTGATTAGGTGACATCATATTTAACAATCAATTTTCTGACTGTGGACGAAAAGACGCTAGAGATGAATTCTCGCAGTTTGCGCTAGCGGTGTCCACGAGGCAGTGGCTGCATTGACCGGGTGGAGTCCTTCATGCTGCACCGGAATGTCTGGACAGCTGGGCAGCGAGTGGTCTACGCTGCAAGCGGCAGCCCGAGGAAGACGCCGTATCGCGAGGACAAGCGAACTTCGGAGCAGCTCGGTGACCGACGGGTTGGTAGGACAAGGAAGAGAGAGACGCTGTGACTGCTCAGAGCAGCGCCAGTGGCAATACTCCCGCACGTTTCTGTTTTTTATGTATGCAGGTTCATTAATGTTGCAGTGCACGTGCAGTACATGTGGCACTGTGCTGTACGCCCTGAGTTTAAGATTATCCAAGTGGAGCACTCCTGTTTGACTGTCAGTCCTCTGCTCTATCGACGTTTATGCTGAATTATTTTTCTGTGACGTCTAGCAGCGCATGACGTTAAATCATCTTGTATCTAAGTTCACTTAGGTCATTTTATAGTGCTTGTGGGTGAGATGACGTTAGCGACATTACACTCTCTTTACACGTAGTTTTTTATTTCTTTTGTTAACCCAATGCTGGTTTAGGGACGTGATCGTCAAACGTTTTTGCTCATGGCCCAATCCCGACATTCTGTGACGGAAACTCCGAACGCAGTTATACTGATGTTTTTACTAAATTATTAAACTACATAAATTAGTATATTACCAGCCTTCAAAAAACCAGCTATCATAAATGGGCGATGTATTAGAAGTCGGTATCCAATTATTGCTAGTTAAGAGTCGGCACCATTAGTAACATTTTGCATCGATTGTTCTCTGCTTCATACTGCTGTGACACTATAGACGCTGACGATGTGTTGTTGCGTTATCTGTGTGAGCCGATGAGTAAATGATTAACAACACTGGTTGTACTTATACTTGAATACATTACACAATAGTTGACACGATCACATATATTTACTAAATGTTTTGAATGTCATATTTCTGTTAGCCATTGCGTTGTATTACAAGAACCTTAACTCAAATTCATATTACTTGCTATAATTATGTAGCACATTTCAAAATAATCGTCTATACACTGTGCTGACGAAAGACTGGGATCCCTCCTAATGAGTCGGACCTCCCTCTGCGAGGCATAGCGCAGCATCTCGAAGCGTTATGGACTCAACAAGTCACTGGAAGTCAAAAAATGGTTCAAATGGCTCTAAGCAGTATGGGACTTAACATCTGAGGTCATCAGTCTCCAAGAACGTAGAACTACATAAACCTAACTAACCCAAGGACATCACACACATCTATGCCCGAGGCGGGATTCGAACCTGCGACCGTAAGAGCCGCGTGGTTCTGGATTGCAACGCCTAGAACCGCTCGGACCACTGGAAGTCCCTGGAAGAAATAGTGAGCCTGGCTGCCTCTATAGCAGGTGCAAGATTTTGTGTACAAACTAATCTCACGATTATGTCTAATAAACGATCGACGGGCCTCGCGTCGGGCGATCTGGGTGGCGAAATGATTAGCTCGTATTGTCCAGAATGCTCTTCAACCAATAGTGAACAACTGTGGCCCTTAGAAATGGAGCACTGTCAACCATAAAATTTCAATCGCCGTTTGGGAAGATGGCGTCTACGAATGGCTGCAAATAGTCTCCAAGTGGCCGAACTTCCACAAGACCCTGTCTATTCCATGTAAACACCGTCCATAGGGTTATGGAGCCAACACTAGCCTACACAGTGCCTCTTTGGCAACTTGAATCCAAGGATTTGTATGTTCTGCGCCATACCCTAATACGATTGCGTCTATAAATACAGAAAAAGTTTTTACAAATGAATCAATCACTCACTCCATTGCCAAAATGTCGTGTGTTCCCTAATACGACCATCAGCTATTACCTACCGAAATCGGGACTCACTTAATCAGGCCACGGGTTTCCAGTCGTCTAGGGTCCAACCGATGTGGGAATTTAAGCAGATGGGATCTGGATAAATTGACTAAACCACAGGTTGTGCAGAGTTTCAGGGTGGGCATAAGGGAACAATTGACACGAATGGGGGAATGATATACAGTAGAAGGATAATGGGTAGCTTTGAGGGATGATAGAGTGAAGGCAGCAGAAGATCAAGTACGAAAAAAGACGAGGGCTAGTAGAAGTACATGGGTAACAGAAGTGATACTGAATTTAATTCATGAAAGGAGAAAATATAAAAATACAGCAAATGAAGTCGGAAAAAGGAATAGAAACGTCTCAAAAATGAGATCGATAGGAAGTGCAAAATGGCTAAGCAGGGATGGCTACAGGACAGATGTAAGGATGTAGAGGCTTATCTCACTAGGGGTAAGACAGATACTGCCTACAGGAAAATTAAAGAGACCTTTGGAGAAAAGAGAGCCACTTGTATGAATATTAAGAGTTCAGATGGAAAGCCAGTTCTAAACAAAGAAGGGAAAGCAGAAAGGTGGAAGGAGTATATGGAGGGTCTATACAAGGGTGATGTATTTGAGGACAATATTATGGAAATGGAATAGGATGTAGAGGAAGATGAAATGGGAGATATGAGACTGCGTGAGGAGTTTGACAGGGCACTGAAAGACCTGAGTCGAAACAAGGACCCGGGAGTAGATAACATTCCATTAGAACTACTGACAGCCTTGGGGAGCCAGTCCTGACAAAAGTCTACAATCTGGTGAGCAAGATGTCTGAGACAGGCGAAATACCCTCAGACTTCAAGAAGAATATAATAATTCCAATCCCAAAGAAAGCAGGTGTTGAAGGATGTGATAATTACCGAACTATCAGTTTAACAAGTCACGGCTGCAAAAGGCTAACACGAATTCTTTGCAGACCAACGGAAAAACTGATAGAAGCCGATCTCGGGGAAGATCAGCTTGGATTCCGTAGAAATATTGGAACACGTGAGGCAATACTGACCCTACGGCTTATCTTAGAAAATAGATTAAGATAAGGCCAACCTCCGTTTCTAGCATTTGTAGACTTAGAGGAAGCTTTTGAAAATGTTGACTGGAATACTCTCTTTCAGAGTCTGAAGGTTGCAGGGATAAAATACAGGGAACGAAGGGCTATTTACAATTTGTACAGAATGGCCGTTATAAGAGTTGAGGGGCATGAAAGGGAAGCAGTGGTTGGGAAGGGAGTGAGAGAGAGTTGTAGCCTCTCCCCGATGTTATTCAATCTGTATATTGAGCAAGTAGTGAAGGAAACAAAAGAAAAATTCGGAGTAGGTATTAAAGTCCATGGAGAAGAAATAAGAAACTTGTGGTTCCCCGATGACATTGTAATTCTGTCAGAGACAGCAAAGGACGTGGAAGAGCAGTTGAACGGAATGGATAGCATCTTGAAAGGAGGATATAAGATGAACATCAACAAAAGCAAAACGAGGATAATGGAATGTAGTCGAATTAAGTCGGGAGATGCTGAGGGTATTAGATTAGGAAATGAGACACTTAAAGTAGTAAAGGAGTTTAGCTATTTGGGTAGCAAATTAACTGATGATGGTCGAAGTAGAGAGGATATAAAATTTAGACTGGCAATGGCAAGGAAAGCGTTTCTGAAGAAGAGTAATCTGTTAACATCGCGTATAGATTTAAATGTCAGGAAGTCACTTCTAAAAGTATTAGTATGGAGTGTAGCCATGTATGGAAGTGAAACGTGGACGATAAATAGTTTGGAAAGGAAGAGAATAGAAGCTTTCGAAATGTGGTGGTCCAGAAGAATGCTGAAGATTAGATCGGTAGATCACGTAACTAATGAGGAGGTATTGGATTGGGGAGAGGAGAAGTTTGTGGCACAACTTCACTAGAAGGAGGGATCGATTGCTAGGACATGTTCTGAGGCATCAAGGGATCACCAATTTAGCATTGGAGGGCAGCGTGGAGGGTAAAATTCGTAGAGGGAGACCAAGAGATGAATACACCAAGCAGATTCAGAAGGATGTAGGTTTGCAGTAGGTACTGGGAGATGAAGCAGCTTGCACAGGATAGAGTAGCATGGAGAACTGCATCAAACCAGTCTCAGGACTGAAGACAACAACAACAACAACAACAACAATTTCCGAAACGTAATGTCCCATGCGTTTATCTCGAACTACTATTCCGCGTTCAAGTTTCGTAAACTCACGTCGTGAGGCCATAACCACATACGAATACTTCTCACATGAATCACCGAAGTATAAATGACGACTCCGTCAATGTACTGCCATTTTATACCTTGTGTACGTGATATTATCGCAACCTGTATATGTGCATATCGCTATCCCATGACTTTTGTCTTCTCAGTGTATAATGTGCGTACCCGAAACCATTTTACTTCTGTTTCAAAATTTATGTCATGGCAGCTCATCGGTACGAGTTACTTTCGCCCAAGAGTTGTCAGTACATGTCAGCAGTGGCACAGAAACGATGAATCTTTCCCTGTCCCACGTCTTCTGACGTCGCAGTAGAGGGGCAACCTACCCTTCATACCCCTCCCCTCCCTTCTTAGAGGTATGACCAACTTCCTTAACTCCAGAACAAATTCACCAACGACAATTAAAATTAAATAAATTTCAAATGGCTCTAAGCACCATGGGACTTAACATCTTAGGTCATCAGTCCCCTAGACTTAGAACTATTTAAGCCTAACTAACCTAAGGATATCACAGAATCCATGCCCGAGGCACGATTCGAACCTGCGACCGCAGCAGCAGCGCAGTTCCGTACTGAAGCGCCTAGAACCACTCGGCCACAGCGGCCGGCAGTTACAATTAAGCACATATTAAAACTTTACAGCCTTCAATTATTTCTGTTTGTCGCTGGGCAGGAGAGCTACACTCATAAGAAGCTCCTAAGGTTATTTGCGTTCTTTTGGATCCACTGTTAGTTGCTAGATGCATATGCATTACAAAATACGGCTGAGGTCCGCGGGCCGCACGCACAGTACTTGCTTGATTGGGGCCACATGCGGCCCGCGAGCAGCACTTAAGACGACCAAGGGTTTAGGGTACTTTTATTTTCTTTTTTATTGTTGTGTTACCCAACAACTCCCGGCCTTGCCACTCGACAGCTCCAGTAGCGCAGCCCCATCACCAGTTAGTATTAGGAACAAAGCTGATCGAAACCGGAAGTCGACAGCAACGAAATACTTACTTCTGTCTACAGTACAAGGGTTGATCATGTGCTACTAGTGACGGCATAATTGTTCTAAGTAATTCGATAATATCTAGAGAGGTTATTGCAGATACCAACTTTAAAATAATCTAGGTGAGTTTAAGCATTAGAGGAATCGGATGTTTTTATAGACCACATGCATCAGGAGCTTTAACAGCAGAGCGCTTAAGAGATAACATGAATAATCTCCTGAGTACATTTTCTGTTCATTGTATTGCAATATTGGCAGACTTCACTTTGGTAGCTATAGATGAGAGACCCATGCGATAAGAACTGGAGGCGAGATTGTCCGATAATACTTCGAGGAACTAGAAAACAAACTCGGGAGTGGAAGGCCTCAAATCTCGTAGCAATCAACAGATCTGAACTTTCCAATAAACGTGGATGAAGGTAATAGTGATCATAAGACTATTCGAAAATACATCACTTCGGAAACATTTTCACATTAATCACATGAGTACAAATGAAGGACACTGTGACATGAATATACAATGTTTAACCACAGCCATTATAACAATCTATGAGGTATCCATGCCTCGACTGGCTAAAGTGACAATAAAATATTCGCCACTCCCTATGCGGGAATCACGAACTGTGCGAGCATCATGGTTATGGACTTCGTGACGTATGGAAGTCTGATGCTCTGCTGAAGATGTGCTCGGCTAGCCGAAGCGATTAAGGCGTCCGCCCGCCATAAGCGCGATATCCTGGTTCGAGTCACGGACGGGCACTAATTTTCATATGTTGCAAAAAGGCTAACAAAATACGTATTCGCAGCTTGCGAATCTGTTTTGTAACGTTATAACATAAATGACTAATAATGTTAAGAAAGATAGTAAAATATTTTTGCTAACAAGAGTAACACGGTATGAAGCGCAAATATTCATACCATAGGACGAAGATGTGGAGCACAAATGGGTAAAATTCAAAATCATTGGTAAACAATGCTTAGCCACTTATATGCTCAATAAATGTTTTGAGGCGTAAGGAAGATTCACCGTGGCATAATAGCAGTATTAGAACGTTTCTACGAAAGTAGAGAGATTTATAGCACAGGTATAAGCGAAGTTAAACCCAAGCTGACAATTAAAACCTGAAAGAAGTGAAAATGGGGGTAAGTAGACCAATGAGACAAATTTGCATGAATTAAAACGTAAAATTTTGGCAACTGATGTGACTAAAATTCCTAAGTGGTATCGGTCGTATGTAAAGTCAGTAAAGGGATCTCTCAGAGAAACCGAAAAGGAAGATGAAAGAGAGAAGACCGAAGTACAGCAATCCACCCTGTTAGCCGAACGGTCTGAAGCACGGAGTGGGAAGGAGCGCGTGGTCCCCGGCACGAATCCGCCCAGTTGTCTTGTGTCGAGTTGCAGTGAGCTGGTCAGTCTGTGGATGGTTTTTAGGCGGTTTTCCATCTGCCTCGGCGAATACGGGCTGGTTCCCCTTATTCCGCTTCAGCTATCCTATGTCGGCGATTGCTGCGCAAACAAGTTCTCCACGTATGCGTACACCACCATTACTCTACCACACAAACGTAGGGGTTTCACTCGTCTGGTTTGAGACGTTCCCTAGGGGGTGCACGGGGGGCCGAACCCCACAATAACCCTGAGTTCGGTGTGGGGCGGCAGAGGGGTGAAATGGACTGCGGTAGTCGACGTGGGGTTGTTGTGGACCACTGCGGCTGCGGTGGGGACGGAGCCTCTACGTCGTTTCTAGGTCCCTGGTTAACATAAAGTATAATACAATACAGTGTTCGTTCTTCCAATACAGTTTCCCCAAGGAAGATCGTAATACGACTCGTTCTTCAGTCATCGCTAAAACACTAAAAAGGCAGAGAGGAAGGAGACTTGGCCCCGATGAGATAACTGTGAGATTCTGCAGACGTTTAGCGACTGAACATCTTAAGGTGTCAGCATTTGTTTATCAAATCTGTCTCACTAGATGCTACCCAATTCTTTACATCAGTATATATGTTACGATACCATGCGAAATTCACTATTTGTGTATTTATCTTCCAATCCAGAAAATTTACTGCGGACAGACCGCTTTTCTAAGACCGAACCTATAAGTGTACAAGTGCGCAATCTGAGATGGATGAGATGATAATAGGGCATAGGTGTAGTTTCTAAAGTGGAGATTTCGGTAATGAATATCATGTGACTGGAAGATATTTCATAAAAGCCACTGTCGTTTAGACACTCAAATTTCTTAAAGCACTGACTATAGTTGCTCTTGAGAAAGAGAACGTGAAAAAAAAATTGAAAAATGCAACCTGTATGAACTCCCTATTATTAAATAATTACGGACAGTAGTGTTACTCGTCTAACGAACAAAAGTCAAACCCTCTTAACTCAAATCCCGATCTGTGACCCAAATTTAGTCCCAAAAAATCCTAATGGAAATAAAACAGTGACGGCAACCTTTGCGGCTGGTTAATAAGCTCATGCATACAGAGAAGATGCGGGCGTGTTATTAACAACACGGACCCCAGTCGTCTCCAAACATGCGCTACCTTCCGCTCTCGACTGAAGTCCTTATCCGAAATCAAACTAGGTCTGCTCTCCACCGGGATTCGCGAGCGAACCTCAAGAATTTGCGTTTCCTTTACGTACCTGCGCTGTTTTTTCAGTCCTACGTTGTCCGTTGCTAGTAAAAAACTGGAAAACACTACTGCCCAATAGCGAGGTTTCCCTCCAGAAAGACAAGTCCTACCAACACAGTGTGTCGCTTTCAGACTACAATGCTATCTGAAAATTCTCCTCTACCGCTAAAAGATACCAGCGCCAGCTCTGCGCTCGTGGCTTCAGACTTTAGCAAACCAACCCCACCATTTACTACCAAGGTGGTAGCCTCGTTTCAGAGGGCCACAGATATTACAAAATACTGCACGCAAGGCTAGCTCATTATTTTGTCCACCTCTCGTTTCCGGAAGCGGCTGATGACAAGGCCAGTCTGCCAAACAAGAGAAAACCAAGCTTGCTCGCAGCGTATAGCTCCTGTTCGCCCCCTGGCCTCCAGTTAGGCTACACAACACCATAAACAAGACAGTCGTTTAGCGGCCCATTGAGACGCCTCGGCGTACAATTCACACACTCTGGGTCTGGCCTCAAGGTCGCCGTGCAGAGCACTGTTTCTCCATGTCATTGCTGCTTGCCTCACCTCAGCTCCAGCGCTGTGTCTTCCCATGCGTGCAAAGCACTCGAAAGGCATTACGTAGGGCATCGCACTCACAGTCATTGTGATCGAAGATCTTTTTAATAAATATTCTCAGTGCAATCCCCTAATAAATTTATGCATTCTTTAGATTATTAATTCAATACTGAAATTAATAGCGAAGAGCATGCACATTTTCCTCCCACTTTTCAACCTAGATGATGGATACCAGTACAACAACCGTCGCAGAGCTTGCAGCTACGTCACAAGCTACAGATTTAGAACGGTGTATCGGCGGTTCAAAATGGTTCAAATGGCTCTGAGCACTATGGGACTTAACATCGGTAGTCATCAGTCCCCTAGAACTTAGAATTACTTAAACCTAAATAACCTAAGGACATCAGACAACACCCAGTCATCACGAGGAAGACAAAATCCCTGAACCCGCAGGGAACCGAATCCGGGAAACCGAGCGCGGGAAGCGAGAACGCTACCACGCGACCACGAGCTGCCGACGTGTATCGGAGGCTAATATAGTTAAATTCAAGCTAGGCTATCGTCATGGTGTGTCGTGTTTATAGCAGTGCTGTCAAGGGTGCATTAGCTGTTAAGTAAGAAAACTCGAGGTGGAACAATGAATTTATCGAGCAACGTGCAAACACACACCAAACCTACTTTCTGTGAGCATGATCTCAGCACACATTTGTCTAGTGGGAATGTACTAGTCGATAAGATCATGGAAATAATACGGAGCAACATTGTTTCGTAGTGTTGTTGATGTCCCGTTATGTGGAGGTTTCGTGTTGAATCGGAATACATGGTTTTGCCCAAAGGTGCAAAGACGAAATACTGAAACGGCATATGCAGTCCGGATGTCCCTTGGGGCGATAACCGCTCTTGGGCACACGTTTCACGCTGGTGAAGATGTCATGTACAGTCTGGCCAAATCGAAATGTCATTTGCTTCTACTAGGGCTTCATAACGCGCATGCTAAGCATGTCTGGCGGCGAGATGTGATAATATACGGTTACTTTCTTTGTTGTTGTGGACGGGATTTATGATTTAGTTACATTTTCCTGAATTTGTATCTATGGTTTCAGTACTTTTCTAATGATTTAAGTATTCGGAACACTGGAGTAATGCAAATATCTTGTGATTACTCTTTCTTTTGTAAGCATTTCGATATACATTATAGACTACATAATCTTATTTCGTGTCTATACCTGTTTTGTGGACACTATTATAGTAGTTGGTTAGCACTGTCCTTTTTTTCTTGCTAAAGATTTCTGCTGGTATCAAACACTGATGTTGATTTGAGTAATAAAGTCCGGAGACTGAGATTACAAAGAAGTTAAAATGTAATGCGGTAGTATGATTAACGTGAAGTAAACGAAGCAGGACTAGCAACGCGGTGCCTCGGAAGGAGCTTAGAACCTAACACGTAAAATACCAAATATTTAGACGCTTAAATCAATAGGCGAGGAAAGAAGAAATGTTGATGTCTCAATAAGGAGCCGTATTAATAAACTGAGGAATTTGTACTTGCCTCTGGAGAGGGGAAACTTTGGAAAAGTTGTCAAAACCAAAACTGTTTACATCGGCTAAAATAAATCTACAAGGACGTAATTTATAGTTGGCATGAAGAGACGAACGCATCGTTTTATAACAGAAGGAGACGGAACGCACCGTAAAAACCATCAAAGTTCTGACTTGAAACAGAAAAACGAAACTGCAAGATTTATTCAGGTGTTTTGTCTTATTTTTAAGTGGGTTTTCTACAAAGCCACTCTACAGTAATATGCAGCTTGGAAGATGATACTACATTCACCCCTTATAGGATCTGAGTAAAACTGAAGTAGCTTTAACATTGTAGTAATGCCCTATGCGTGTTAGGATGAAAGATGCGGTTTTTGGCAGGAACGCTGTGGTTAGACGGTCGGCGATAACGTCTTTTCTTCGGAAATCAAGCAATTTCCGCAGATGTGCAGAGACGTATGAGAATGACATCGATCTGAGCTATAACGTATAAGACGTAAACCAAATGATGGGATCGCCTGAATCATCGTGTTCGGTCTTTCGGTCGGCCGAGCAGCTGTGGGGTATAACGCTGACAGATTTCCATTACTTGCATAACACAGTCTAGCAACACACCCTTGCGACAAATTGAGGTCGTAAAAATACTATTTCCATGAGTATAACGCTGGCTTTGGACATCTGCCAACAAATACTTTACCGTCAGAAGATTGTGTAAATTTTAAATATATGTATTAAGTTGTTTACAGACTGCAATAAATGTTTTCATATGAAATCAACCCGATGGTGTATTTTGCTATGCACGCTTTAAACACTACAGCAACGTACTACATTGCATTAGGTCACATACCACCGTGCTCTACCATGTATATTTTACTTGTAGGTATGTATTCTTCTCAGCAACTGCGTTGCATGTTTAGGAAATAGGGCAGCTGTTGGTACTCAGGTAGTTACTATTACAATCTGATAGCATTTGGGACAGGAATAATTTCCAAAGGCGACACTCATCGCGTCATTCTTTACAGCACTAACTCCCTTGCTGCTGAAGAGTCACCGCTTCCGCAAAGACGTTCTACATCGAAAGAAGCTCCTTTGATTATAGTGATCGTAGTAACAACAATGTAAGTAGTAACGACACGTACCGGGCGGCGTTAACTGTCTGATGCGGAAAGAAAACAACGTTCACAGTATTTACCAACAATCAAAAGAGTAGGTTATTGATCCCAATGTGTTACAAGACTACTGAAGCTTGAAGAATGAGTTCCCAAATTTTCAAACTCTTGTGAGGTATCTCGTACGCTTTTAGAATTGTCAAGACGCTTGACAATGCACGTCCTTATCATGAGGTGCCTGATTTGTCGTAATATTACGGAAAATATTAAATGATGAAAGAAACATCGGAAATGAAATTACAGTCAAAAGATTACTGTCTTACTGAAGACTGGAAATATTACAGGTTTTACTCGTGGAACGCAGCATATTATCACCAAATCTCCCAGCAACAAGAAAAATTCTGTATTGATGTTCAACGTATTGGACCTCCGAAACATAATGCGGAATGTTTTGACAGCGTGGGAAACTATTATTTGTTCGCACTCTACATTATATGGTTAGCGAATATGTTTCTTTACTACTTTCGCGGGATACTTAACTAGTGCAGAATAAAATTACATTTAAAAACTAGAAGTTTTACCGTACACTAACATCATTATTCAGTACTGTTTTGTTTCTTTTCACCGCTGTCTATCTGGTAATCACTTGGTGCAAAAGAAATTAATTTAAACCTTTGGTTGAAGGGTGAACCGAAGTCGCCTGTCAAGGGCGATGTATTGTTTTAATCGAGTGACAATTTTTTGTAATATTTTTCATTGTTTAATGAAGAAGAACCTTTATGTTAGCATGAAAGTTATTTTGGACTATAACAGAATGTCAGTGATTGTTCTTGTTTATTTGAATCTTCATGCTTTTGGAGCCAATCGTGTCCTGCGTATACGGCATCTGTAAATGCCTAAAACCAAGCTGCATTGAAATAGTCACTTTTCGTACCAGTTTCGACTGTTACTAATCGCTGTTTGGCAGAAGAATATCAGTTACAGTGTCTGTTTGGATACAAACATGATATTCCCTGTCATTCTACACAGTGCCAAAACCACGGACTCGAAACAGCATTTAACAAGCAGAATTTGAATGTTTTAGAGAATATCCATTATGCCAGAAGTGCAGAAGTACACCGCGTCCAACTACTGGAGAATTACAAACGGTTAAAACCATTTCAATGTTCCGCTTCGGAGCCACGACTACTGGTGTGTCCAAATGAATCTGTTGTTCATTTTACGTAAACAGTAGCCCAAAACCAGGTAACTGAATGGGGATTTCTGTCCATCATGAAAGACCCAACAACGGCGCCTCCTCACTCGGTTTTGACCACGATTGTTAGACTCTTCTTGCCGTCAGACTGCAGCTGAAAAACAGCAAGCCACGCCAAAATCTACATAATATACCTGAAACGTAACGCAAAAAGTATAAAGCAGTTCTTAAAAAATAAATATTTCTTTCCTAATGTCTCTAGTTTAATAAATTGTACATTCGATACACAATAATCCCTACATATGTAGAATTATATTTGCTGTCCAGGATATAAGAGTACTCTGCAGTGAAGTGCGCGCTGTTTTGTTACTTCGTGACGGACAGGAACGTGAACCCAGAAACTTGCCTCTGTAACCGACTATGCTAGTCAAACGTAACTAACTATCCACCTTCGCAGCTCTACTTTCAGCAGAGCTTCTCTCCAACGTTCCTAATTTCACACAAGTTCTGCTCACCTTGCTCACCTTGAGGTACTGGAGTTCATGGAAGAGACGATTCTGTGGAGAAATGGGATAGGCAAAATATAGGGGATTGTTTCCAGTGTAACGGGAATGTTCTGGGTTCGAGTCCTGGTACAATGTCGCTTCCTCTTCCCTCAAGCTGAACAGCAGTGGTTATATTTTTAAATTGTAGAATTATTTCACTAAAAGCAGCGTTAATTAGGAAATACATGCTCGTAAGACAGATACAGTAGCGATAATCAGCAAATTGTGAAGTTTTGTAACTAAAAAGCCCTGGAAAATAGAAAAGCTATTCACGTGAAGAGGGCACAGACAGTATATGTAATAAGTCACATTAACGTAGCTTCGCCAGGACTCCGGAACTGGTCCTACTAACGGATTAAATATTTCTTATTCCGATTATTTTTCCTTTTAATTCGTTTTAAACATAACTATCACAAAACATGGTATGATGACGTATTAGTCACACAAACAACAATGTGAACAAAATTTTTAGAAATAAATAAATGCATTCAGCAGCAGAGTGTTATTTTTGCCTATTCTGAGCCACATCTTAATTGGAAATGTCTTTCCTCTAGCTGAAATGATAAAGTGATTTAGCTTGGGAACCATGCGACGGTAAATACCCCATGGGTAGGCGTAACGCGCAGAATCTGAGACATCACTATAAATTATTATCACATGTGACAACGTACGTTGTTATTAGCTTTAAACACATCTCTCAGCCGTTTATGGAACGGTAATACTAAAGCCTTCAGTGTTTCTCTTTTCGCATTTTAAACGAGTCGTCGGCGGCGGCATGTTACACTCTAATTTTCCTTCCCGTTCCACAGCGCTGCAAAGCATTGTGTTCAGATGAGAGAAATTAATGTACGGTAGCCTAAAAGCTTTCAGCCGACAAATGTGCCTTGAAATGACATTCAATGTCCCATGCACCGACAATGTTGCAAACAAACCCCCATCGAACCGGAGTAACGACAGTAAATTTTTGCAGCGCCTATAAACAGAAAATATTTTTCAAATAGTTACAGAAATCGTGATGGCTACAGTTTCTGTTGCCTTTGAGCGCCAGCCGTCATCTTTACTAACAATTCAGCGGCATTACGTAGCTTGATTTGGTTTATTGATTTCATTAAGCGCTGAAGTAAGCAAACCTATTTTTACATTGAATTGCCTTCCAGCATACGCGTTGTTTTTATCTGACAACTAAGTTTTGCTGCGTTCCTAGATTAGGTTAGGTTAGTGTTTCGTTCCATAGATCTGTACTGAGGAGATCCTCGTGGGTGTGGAACACGTCACTTTTGTTTTAAGCAGAAGTAACAATACTAATAGCATGAGTATATACAATACATCATTTTTTTAAGCTGAAATAACAGTACTAATGGTATGAGTATATACAATACATCATTTGTTTCTATTAAAAAATTCGTCAATGGAGTAGAAGAAGTTGACCACTAGTAATTCTTTCAGGCTTCTTTTAAAATAATCTTTATATGTAACTAAATTTTTTATGTTTGCTATAAAACACACATCAATAAAAGTTTAACATCATGCCGATATATCGTGTAGGTGTATTGCTAATGGTGGTTGCTGTGTTGTTATTGTGACTGTTTCTGTACTGAGCGGAATCCTATCTCTGAAGTCGTCTTGTACACATACACACCATTAAAAAAATGGCTCTGAACATTATGGGACTTAACAGCTGAGGTCATCAGTCCCCTAGAACTTAGAACTACTTGCACCTCACTAACCTAAGGACATCACACATATCCATGCCAGAGGCAGGATTCGAACCTGCACCGTAGCGGTCGCGCGGTTCCAGACAGAAGCGCCTAGAACCGCTGGGCCACACCGTAGGCACACACAACTAGCTTGAGCGCTACCAAGGGGTAGAACGCCGCACTCGAATAGATTGCAGCATTTCAGTTGAAAGTGAAGCATCAGTGGCGACATATTATAGACGTGTGTGGGACAATACAGTGAACAGCCATCATGCAACGAAGGATAATCACTAGCAATGATCGTGCCTGCACTTAACACGCAAGCCGGCCGCTGTGGCCGAGCGCTTCTAGGCGCTTCAGCCCGAAACCGCGCTGCTGCTACGGTCGCAGGTTCGAATCCTTCCTCGGGCATGGATGTGTGTTATGTCCTTAGGTTAGTTATGTTTAAGTAGTTCTAAGCCTAGGGGAATGATGACCTCAGATCATAAGTCCCATAGTGTTTAGAGTCATTTGAACCTTTACGCGCACAAGGCTTGTCAGTCAGAGAAGTTGCTGTATGTATGCATCGTAGCCAAAGTGATGTGGTAGTGGGCATGGAATCGGTTCCATGTGATAGGAAGTGTTGAGGACGTACTCTGCGCAGGCTGTCCACGTTCCAACGTCCCACAGGTACATAGGGTGATCCATGTTTACGACTTTACGTCAAAGAAATCGTGGTCAGAGTGCGTTGGAAGATGCGCAGGACGTCATGTATAACATCAAACTGTTAGGAGGCGACATCATTAAGCAAATCTCCATTCCCGATTACCATTTCAAGGACCACGCCGTGCACCACAACACCAAGGACTCTGTTACAGATGGGCAAGATATTGCCTCAGGGTTACACTGGCCACCGCACACAGTGTGATTGGAGACAGCCCGGTAGTATCTAACGCCTCCAACACCGTGGCCCATATTCTCGACAAGATGATGTGGAGTGATGTTCTGGGGTAGCGTTACATGGGACCAAAGTAAACCTCTCGTGGTTGTTGAGTGCACTGTAACTGCTCTACGATAAAAGGACGAAATTCTGCAACAAATAGCTGGACTGCATCGCCAACATTTTGGTGAAAATTTCACCTTGGAGGATTACACCTCGCGTGCTTATCGCGTTGTTCTTGTGAACACGTTACTTCAGCGTACCAGGATCACCAGCTGTCTGCATGTTCCCGGGACCTGAACCCAATTGAAAATGTGTTCTATGGCCTGAAATGAGCTGTTTCTGGGCGTCTGCTCCGCGTGACTGAACACTGAAGTGTAGGGATCTCATGGGCAGTTCCACCACGTACTGACGTTGCTCAGGAATGCTGCATACACTTCACCACCCCACCACCTCTATGGAAAGGACTACTTTGTCGTTACACAAACGTTTGTTTTTTTGTAAAACCTTTTTTATGGCTGTCTTCAGCTGTTATTTGTTTTTAGGAAAACATATTTCGCCATCAGCTGTACAACTGTATATTTGCTATCTACAAGTTTCAGTAATGACAACCACCTTCACAGGAGAAAAACAGTGCACCCCCACTGGTTTACACTTTCATTAAATACGGCAAAGTCAAATGTAGATTGCACATTTTTTTTATTTGGTGATCTGGACACTGCAAGTGAATACATACGCATTCATAAGAGATAATTATTGATTTCTGTGCCATCAATTTCGAAATAAAGGGGTGATGAAGAGCTTTTGTTGTAAGTATTTTTCGTTTATCTTACTATCTTGACGCTTCTTGTGCACCTTCACTTCGTTCAAGAAGGTACTTTCGTACAAATAAACGATGAGGAAGTTCAATAGACTGGCACATTATTCTACACCTTTTATATCATCTTTATCAGTTTTAGACATTTGAACTGCCCTTGATCCTATTAACGATACAGTTAGGAGAAATGGCTGTGGATTGTGGTTGTAACTGGCGGATCGGTGTATGGAGGAAGATCTCTGCGATGACAACTATCAACCCTACACGCTGCTGCTCTGATTTGCAACGTCGCTGGAGAGACTACGGCACCTCAGCTGCCCCTATAGATACCTGCTATCCTGACGCCGCTCTACCTCGCCCCACCTACACATATAACGTGGCCGATTCACTACGATCCGAGAACGGGTAGTGATCGATGAACTAGTGTCAATTCACTGGACAAGAAATGAGCTGGTTATAATCTTGTGTTCTGTAGGTGCTAACAGATGAGGTACGACTATATTCCTCCAGTACGCAAACCATTACAGTTATTTGGTACTAGTGATGCAATTATGTTGAATTCCTCGCCATTATTAGCCAATCTAAGACAGATAACAAGAGCTAGATCTGTTTCTAATCGATTGCTTCAGACAGAAGGCCCTTTCAGCGACGAAGCCCACTTTCATTTGGATGGGTTCGTCAATAAGTAAAATTGGCACATTTTGGGGGCTGAGAGTACGAATTTCGCGATCGAGAAGTCTCTTCACCCTCAACAGGTAATTGTGCGGTGTGCGATGTCCAGTCACATAATAACTGGTGTGATATTCCTTGATGGCACAGAGACTACAGAACGGTACGTGAAGATCTTGGAAGATTTCATCCCCATTATCCAAAGTGACCCTGATTTCGACAAGATGTGGTTCATGCAAGACGGAGCTCGAACCCACTGAAGCAGGAGAGAGTATGATGTCCTGGAGGAGCACTTTGCGGACTGCATTCAGGATCTGGTGTACATAGAGGCCACTGGCATGGGAGTCGATTGGCTTTTTGTGGGGCTGTATTACAGACAAGGCTTACAGCAATAGCCCCAAAACCATTGCTGAGCTGAAAACAGCCATGTAGGTAGTCTTCGACAGCATCGCTGTTCCGATATTTCAGCGGATAATGCAGAATAGTGCTATTCGTCTTCGCCTCATCATTATTTATCTGAGCCATATCATCCACAAGAATGGGAGACATATCGAACGTGTCGTAACTTAAATCCGAATATTTGCAGTGACGTTTACATGTTGAATAAAGTGTTTGCACGCCATAGTTGGCAACTAATTTTTTATATAGTTTAATAATCGCCACTCTGGAAAATATTAAATAGTTAATCTTTGATCCGATCTGACCATCTCTATTCACATCGTCTTCTTACTTTTATGTACTTCATTAGCTCAGTGCGATTCAAGTTCCCGCATTTGATTTCCTGTCAAGAAGTTATTCTCGGCATTACTAACATTTATTGATACACATAACAGCCTCTTATTCGTAGTGGCGCAACTGCTTTTATGGACTACCTTCCATAAAATAATCCCATCAAGACGATTTTTTCTTTGCATCAGTCTTCTAACTGGTTCGATGGGGACCACCCCGACTTCCTCTTCTGTGCCACCCTCTTGCACCCAACGTCCTCGTGTATTTGTTGTATTCAACTTGAAGAAAAAGATCATCGCAGCTGAGATCTTATTTTAAATCTTTGTTTACGATGACTGGATTCGGTAAACAGAGTTGCAGTCATCTGATCTCAGAAGAGGTTAATACATGTCCACAATTTGTGCTACAAATTCACTCCATATCTTACTTAGCTTGACTGTTAAGATAATTTGATATATTACATTCTCTCCCTTCCCCGGCTCATTTTAATTACTACAGCTCCCGGCCAACATCTCCTAAGTCATTCCCTCATGTCTGAACGTGTCCGATCATTCTATGCAATCTTATTGTGTTTCCTTAATACGTCTGGGAAGGACCTCTCGTTATTTATTTTATCTGTCCACCTATTTTCAATAACCTTCTACAGTATCACACCTCAAACTCTTAGATCCTCTTCGTTTCTAGTTTCATTTATTATTTCCTTGAAAGTATGAAGTCAAAATTCCTCGATACAGGTAAATTATTTAGTATGACAAACAGTGATTTAATTGCTACTATTGACCTAAAACATCTTTAATATTTTCCTATAACTTTTCAGTTAACTTTACTCGATAAAATCCTACTCATGATACGATTAAGGTTTGAGGGGTGCTCAACATTGTGTTCATCAATGCCCGGCCGGCCGTTGTGGCAGAGCGGTTCTAGGCGCTACAGTCTAGAACCGCGCGACCGCTACGGTCGTAGGTTCGTTTCCTGCCTCGGGCATGGATGTGTGTAATATCCTCAGGTTATTTAGATTTACGTAGTACTACGTTCTATTGGACGGATGGCCTCAGGTGTTAAGTTCCATTGTGCTCAGAGCCTTTTGAACCATTTGAATCATCAATGCCCGGTTCCAGTCTAGGGACATCTCGAATGATGATGAGGACCACACAAAAACCCAATCCCTTGGCGGAGAAAATCCTCTAACCGGCCAGAAATGGAACCCGGAACCCCGTGATCGAGAGGCAGCAACGCTAGCCATTAGACAACGAGCTGCGGACGATTCATGATACGTAACCAATTAATGGAATCCAGTAGTTAGTTATACATGTAAACAACATACTCATCATTTTTTATACAGATATACGTGACAGAGACGTAAGTGACCAATAACATATTGTCCTTCACTATTTAGAACGGTCTGCCAATGTTGGGATAACAATTGGATTCCGCGAATGTAGAAATCGCGGGGGTTTGAGACGAAGAAATTGTCGAATCACGTTCGGATCATATTTTTATCCGAAAAAGAATGTGGTTGATGGTTGTTCGATAGTGAGCGGAAAATGTGAAAATCTGATGGCATAAGGTCAGGTGAATAACGTGGATGCTAAATTACATCCCAAGCCAACTCCTGTATTACATGTTATGTCAGTCTAACGGAACACAAGCAGATGCTATCGTGGAGTACCTTCACTTCAGGTAGACATCCGTGTTTGTTTTGGGACTGGTGTGCAGAACGTCTCAGTTGTTGATAATAAATGTCTGCAGTGATGGTTACACCTCGGGGAAGCAGTTCGTAGCACACCACACAGTCGCTGTTCCACCAGATGCAAAACATTGTCTTTAGTGGATGTGTGATGGTCTTTGTGCCGCTACTTACTGCTATGTTTAAGCTCAACCATACACTTCATTTCCTTATATTAGTATAAAGGGACCGTTTCTCGTCACCGGTAACGATACAGAATAGGAACGGTTGGCGTTGTTCACGAGCCATTTGATGACGAGCAAGGAGAGGCGCACATGTGGCCACCCGCAGAGTCATGATTTTGGCTTAGAGCACGCGGTACCCTTATGCCCATTGCATGCAAATGTTGCACGATGCTGGAATTATCACAGATCATCATATCTGACATTTCTTTAGTACACTGACGCAGATTATTGTGGATTAATATTTTTAAAATATCATCACTACACCCCAGTCTTCCTGAACGTGGATAGTCGCTAATTTCAAAACGATGCTCCTTAAGACGAATAAATCTTCTGCTTGCCGTGCCCTGTCCAATGGCTGTATCCACATACGCGGCGCAAATGCTTTTGCCTGCCTACGCTGCTGTCTTCCCTTTATTCAACTCAAAAGAACGTTATGTCGGATTCAATTTTCTTCACCCGGCACTGTATTTACTATCTTCAATCAGTATCTCCAAATGAGAAGATGACCGTTTGTAAACTCTAATGTCAACAGTGAACTACGAGTAAATAAAATGATAATCGATAAATAAACCTGTAACAACCGGAATAGCAACATGAAAACAAAAACGCCACGAACTTATGCACCAATCTAATGTATAGTACTGGCCACTAAAATTGCTACACCAAAAAGAAATGCACATGATAAACGGGTATTCATTGGACACATATATTATACTAGAGCTGACTTGTGATTACATTTTCACGCAATTTGGGTGCATAGATCCTGAGAAATCAGTACCCAGAACAACCAACTCTGACCGTAATAACGGCCTTGATACGCCTGGGCATTAAGTCAAACAGAGCTTGGATGGCGTTTGCAGGTACAGCTGCCCACGCAGCTTCAACACGATACGACAGAGTAGTGACTGGCGTATTGCGACGAGCCAGTTGCTCGGTCACCATTGACCAGACGTTTTCAGTTAGTGACATATCTGGAGAATGTGCTGGCCAGGGCAGCAGTCGAACATTTTCTATATACAGAAAGGCCCGTACAGGACCTGCAACATGCGGTCGTGCATTATCCTGCTGAATCGCAGGTATCGAATGAGGGTAGAGCCACGGGTCGTACCACATCTGAAATGTAACGTCCACTGTTCAAAGTGCCGTCAATGCGAACAAGAGGTGACTGAGACGTGTAACCAATGGCACCCCATACCACCACGTCGGGTGATACGCCAGTATGGCGATGACGAATACACGTTTCCAATGTGTGTTCACCGCGATGTCGCCAAACACGGATGCGACCATCATGATGCTGTAAACAGAACCTGGATTCATCCGAAAAAATTACGTTTTGCCATTCGTGCACCCAGGTTCGTAATTGAGTACACCATCGCAGGCGCTCCTGTCTGTGATGCAGCGTCAAGGGAAACCGCAGCCATGGTCTCCGAGCTGATAGTCCATGCTGCTGCCAACGTCGTCGAACTATTCGTGCAGATGGTTGTTGTCTTGCATCTGTTGGCTCAGGGATCGAGACGTGGCTGCATGATCCATTACAGCCATGCGGATAAGGTGCCTGTCATCTCGACTGCTAGTGATACGAGACCGTTGGGATCCAGCACGGTGTTCCGTATTAACCTCCTGAAGCTACCGATTCCATTTAACAGTCGTTGTATCTCGACAAACGCGATACGATAAACCGCAGTCGCGATAGGCTACAATCCGACCTTTATCAAAGTCGGACACGTGATTCTACGCATTTCTCTTCTTTACACGAGGCATCACAACAACGTTTCCCCTGGCAACGCCGGTAAACTGCTGTTTGTGTGTGAGAAATAGATTGGAAACTTTCCTCATGTCAGCACGATGTAGGTGTCGCCACCGGCGCCAACATTGTGTGAATGCTCTGAAAAGCCATTCATTTGCATATTACAACATCTTCTTCCTGTCGGTTAAATTTCGTGTCTGTAGCACGTCATCTTCGTGGTGTAGCAATTTTAATAGCTAGTAGTGTATATATTTAGCCGTGTCGAGGTATGGACCTTGGTAGATTGGATGAAATTGCAATGAAATCCACACCATTACCTGCTTCCTGGCGTTGATAAATATCAACGGGGACAGTTGAAAATGTGTGCCCCGACCGGAACTCGAACGCGGGATATCCTGCTTACAAGAGAGACGATCTATTTTTTTTTAACGACATCCCATGAACACTGACCACATTAAAAAAATTATTTATAGTGGACCGGTGGGGGTTCAGCGGGAAAAGTGGGCAGGGGTCGAAACCCGAGGCCTGGCCACAGAGCCCCCTCCCCAACACCAAGCCTGTGGACCAGAGGGAAGTGGGAGACATAGGAATCAACATAAGCGCAAAGCGCTGTTGTTTGCATTTTTTTTGTAATATTCAGTATTATTATGAAATTATGTGGCACAAACATCAGTGACAGAGAAGAAATATATAAATGCATGGTAAAAAAAAGGAAAAGGAAAAGAAAAGAAGAAATAAATTCCGCACAATCTACGACGCGCTCTCTCATCCGCAGAGGTCAGCTGTAAGATCGATGATTCGTGGCTTAAACTCAAACACCACCGAGAGGAAAGGGGGGGGGGGGTGAGGCGGCAAGACATTTGGCAGTGGAAAATGTTTGTCAACCGGGTATAAAAACATTCGAGGTACGATTGTGTATGGTGAATCTTATAGACAGCAGGCAATGATTTGCTGCACGAAGCGCCAGACATCTTGCAACGAGGCGCATGTCACACTGTGGTCATCAGTGTACAGTTGCTGGTAAATGAGACAAAAAGGGGAATCTGACAATCCAATGTTGTGAGGAAGCGCTGGTTAGTGTTAGTCCACACTATAGGGCACTGGGTGGAGGGAAATACGGCGCAATAGTAGGCTGTAAAAATCCGTAGTCTTGGGTGGGCGCGTATCTGGGAGACTGGTATGTGTGTAAATACTGTTGAAGTAATAGATCGAAATGTGAGACAAATGCGACACGACCTGGTCGACATAGACCGGGGGTGAGGTAGATGCAGGCAGGAGGACGTCAGGCAGGGTGCGTGTTAGAAATGTGTTGACTGCACTCTTGTCGATGGCGTTGTCGACTTCGTCTCATATGGCTGCTACTTTCAAAGTATCCTCCTTCAAGTTGGGGAGGATGCGCTTGACGTAATGCAAAATAGAGTCGTCTGCTTCAGTATCAGCATCTTCTTCCCTAGAAGGACGGCGCTAGTGTCCGACGAATGCGTGGGCGGTGTCATTCTGGTTGGTCACCTCCAGGCCACGAGGCATGGTCAGTGTGTTGACGACATGCCGAAGATGACGTTGTTCGTCGGATACCATATGATGCATGATCCTGGCGCCGCTTGCAATTAGTGCAATTATCCTCCCCTTAGATCTTCGCCGTTTCAACTGGTTGTCTAGGGTTGGCGGCTGAGTGTCCAGATCTCGGAGAATCGCACAACAGAAGCCAACAGTTTTGCGATGCCAGTTGGCCAAGTCCTCCCCGTGTTTCATCAGTGTCCGTATCGCTGGTTTGGCGCGGTCCACCCACCATGTCAATGTCGAGCGGTAGCGGTGACGGCGTCGTTCGCAGGCTGTCATTGTCTCAGTGACTTGTTGGTGACAAGTCAGGTCATGCAGTTGAGAAGTATTTCTTTTCCATGGCGCAAGGCTGCGCCATACGGATTGTGCCGGAAGGAGGACCGTTCAGAAGTAAGTCCAGTGGTCTGAAAACACGAGTGGCCAGCGTTCGGCGTCCCGTAACGCAGATCTAAGAACTTGTGAGGCTTATATCCTGTCTAGGCAGCTTGCGGAATGACTGGTAAGAACAGTATGGCCAGAATGGTCGCCTTGTTCACCTTTCCGGGTATCGTGAAGTAGGAGATCCCGCACTACAATACGTAGTGCCTGGCATATATTATAGTGTGGAATTGGTCTTTGGGGTGCAGAACGCATTTAAGATCATATCCTAATAGGCAGTGGTCGAATCGCCCGAAAAACAGGGTGTCGATTTCCTCTGAATAAAACTGGGCCCGTTCATGTCGTTGGTCGGTGCCTGAAGGAGAGTAGACATTATTGATGCAAGTCCGCAGCTTGTGGTCTCGTGGTCGCGTTCTCGCTTCCTAAGCTCGGGGTCCCGGCTTGGATTCCCTCAACATGACTGGGTGATTGTGTTGTCATCATCATTTCATCATGATTCATGAAAGTGGCGAGTTTGGACTGAACAAAGGTTGGGAATTTGTACAGGCGCTGATAACCGTGAAATTGAGCGCTTCACAAACCAAACATCATCATCATCGTCATTAATGATGCATGTACCCATGGTAGTGAGTGCCATGTACCGAGCTGAGGGAAGGAAGGCGACGTCGATGAGAGAAATGACGTGGCGGACGTATATGACCACTCCACGGCCAGTAGGGTCACTCGCGGAGGCGTGGACGTTATAGCCATTGATATCCGAGAAACTGGCCAAGTGAACTTCCAGCAGAAGCGCGAAATCGATATCAGATTGATCTCCTGCATAAGGCGGATTTTCACCCTGGATGTTGTTGGTGTTGGTAGTTGCTATGCGGGAGGCCAGGTGACAGACTGCTGGAGGCTGGTCCACTCTGGACTCAGAGCAAAGGTGTCGACGGAACGATGTCTCGATCGCCCGCAGGGGGGAGTATGATAAGTGGGTAGGGCCCGACGGTGCAAGGCTCCTCGACCACCTCCTCGTGCCACGCCGCGGTGGTGGGCACCGGTGTGTCGTCCATTTTGTCTGCAGAAGATGATGTAACGGCTCGTGGTGTAGAGTCGGCTGTGATATGTTCATTAAATAGTTCAGGTCCGCATAGGGCTTCGGGGAGACGGGCCTAGGCACACCGGTGGATGTCTCCGCGCTCATAACGTCTTCGTTCGCAGTAGCGGATTCGGAGGCGTCGTGTTGGTCGACGGTTTCGTTATCCTCGACTTGCAACGTCTCCTCTTGGCCGGAAACGGTGCGACGCCTTCTCTTGAGGCGTTTCGGAGTTGTTTCCTTATGCGACCCTCCGTGTCCGACGACGGAAGAGAGTCGCGTCGCTCTGGCAGGAAGGCCGCCTTAGGGACGATGAGCGAGCGACCTCCATCATGTTGCCGGAGGTTGGGTCAGCGGCCGGTCGCGTTGGCACCGGCGAAGCGGAGTCCACGGCCTGCCGAGGCGGCCGACTGTCCGAGGCGCTCTCCCTCTGGGTTTGGTCGGGGTAAGTTGTGGCGTTGTGAAGTGGTAGGAGAAGGAAGAGCAGGTGCGTAGGTCACCGGCAGCACCGTAGGTTGCGACGTTGGTGGTCCTTCGGCAGCTGGAAGTTGCATAATATGCCGCTGCAGGCATTCGGATATAAGGCGGCCTTCTATGCCGCACCCGCAACAGGTCCGACGCTGGCCGTCGTGTATAATTATAACACGCCATCCGCCGATCTGTAAGTAAGACGGGACGTGGCTTTGGAAATCAATGATGACTTGTCGGACGCCATTTAGGACAGGATATGTCCCAAACTGTGTCCACTACTCCGCAGTATGGCCGTTGACTGTGCCAAGACGACGCCCTCCGCAGGAAGTTTGAATGGCAATTCGTAGGCATATCTAAGCCTGCATCGTCGAAGTTTACCGTCACCTCATTGCCATCAGCATGACAGAGGCGACGCCCCTGTTTGGTTTTACGTAGGATGCGTTAGCACGCCGTGTCGTTAATGATTTTAACATAGTCCGTGCTGCTCACGATAGATGTATGCCGATAATATCGGTCGCCGGGATCTTCACTTCCTCTCGCAGAAAACGCTCTACCTCCAGTGCTTTGGGAAGGGCATAATCGTACCAGAAAGTGTATCGGAGTGTGGATTTACGGTAATGGTAAGCCGACACTTAAGCAACGGCCGTCAGAATGTAAACAAAGCGGGCTCAATCTCCGCACGCGGAAAACACGGACACGTCCGCTCTCTTGCCCTGCCAAAGGGAGAGTCATCCGACTCAGCCATCGAGGACACAGAGGATAATGCGACTCCAGGGACTTATCTCTGGCACGCTCCCCATGGGACCGACATTTCCACAGACTTGATTTGTAGTACTCATGACTCACGGCAGTCAAGCTACCGATTCCCGTAAGAGTCTGAGCAATGTGAGTGCATCCGAACTGAAGAAGACCACTGGACGGTAAACCTTATCTATATGAAGATGGAATCTGTTCTTTCAGACATGGCCGAAAGAACAGATATCATTGGTGATCTTGCACCTCTCTAAGAATAAAATTACAAAGAAATCTAGACTATTAGCTGCTGATAAATGATAAATATCAGCGGTGACAGTTGAAAATGTGTGTGCCGCGCGGGATTAGCCGAGCGGTCTCAGGTGCTGCAGTCATGGACTGTGCGGCTGATCCCAGCTGAGGTTCGAGTCCTCCCTCGGGCATGGGTGTGTGTATTTGCCCTTAGGATAATTTAGGTTAAGTAGTGTGTAAGCTTAGGGACTGACGACCTTAGCAGTTAAGTCCCGATAGATCTCACACACATTGAACATTTTTTGAAAATGTGTGTCCCGATCGGTACTCGAACCCGGGACCTCCAGTTTACATGGCAGACGCTCTATGCGACTGAGTCATTTTTTTTGTGTTATCAGTGTGACTTCGTATTATCATGAAACTTCAGTAGACCATAGTCAAATCATCATGTAATATAAGCTGCAAATGGGAGAAGAAGTTATTTATCATAACAAAACAAAAATAGAAGAAGAAAGGAAAAAAAGAACCGAGAACATAGCCGAAAAAGCACCACGTAGCTCTCAATATGTAAATGAAACATTTTTAGTTTTTTATATTTCTTAGTTTTTTTGTTGAATTTTTATTTATGATACCAGTTTCTAGAAACTAAAAGCAGAAAGTCAAACGAATCATATTATATTCTAAATAGCAAACTAAAAAAATTCAGTATGATTTCAAGTAGTGTCTACGCTCATGTGTATAAATACTTCAACTATTCACATTTTACAATAGAACTGGAGCGACACTGAGTCAGAATACTAAGCAAAACGAGCAAGTAAAGTAGGAGAGAAAAAGCCAAAGCAAAGCAGATGGGAAAGATACTTAACAAAGGAAATGTCTTCGTCAGAAAAGTTAAATTAACCAACACCTTGCCGACGGAAAACAAGATTCAACATGTTGAAAAAGAGGTCTCGATATCGAGACACTCGCAAGCATGTCCAATAGGCCGTGATCATGTATTCCATGAAGTTCACGTGATCTTCCCCCTCGCCTTCTACAACATAATGAATGATGTGTTTCAGTTACCACATAACGGTATGTGTTTTCTACCGTGGAAAGAAGGAAGAATCGGGTCGCAATATGATGTCCGTAGTGTATAAAGTTCAGAGGATTGAGTGAGGAAGGTCAATTGTGTCCTAATCCAAGACCAATTTGCCATATGGCCTCCACAAATATAGCTTTGTCGAATCGTATCTGTAGACGTACGACGACTACATAAATCCGTGTCCCTAAGACCAATACGGAAAAGTCGCTTGTGCGTTTGGATCACGTTATTGACTACCTTATATCAAGAAGACGCGACACGCATCGGCAAAATCGGAAGACTAGTATTGCACCAAACTGTCACCCAGTTTGTTTGCGGCGATCCTCGGACAAGGCACTGCTTTCCACAAGGTCTGTTGGAATGTCATGTTTAGGACGACTCTCCATAAAATGTCAGCCCTTAAATAGTTCACAGTGAGACAGAAGTCACAAATGTGTTTTAACTTATAATTTATCCGAGCAACAGCAATAGGGAGTTAAAGACTAGCAGGACGGACAAAGAGAAATAAATACGACTTGATTGTGTGGGTTTCTTGAGTTATTAGAAGAGTACGTCGCACTTACAGCATCTACGTCTTCCTTCGTATGTCCGGCTGGCCCAACCTCTCAAAAGGGACGAGGCTTCGTGACCAGCTCATAACGTAAGCGAAAGATATGGCTTTTCTATAAGAAACAACAAGACAGTTGCTGCAGTTCGTTCCCCATCATCGAGGGAAGCGGATAAACTTGGGCCACGTAAGAAGCTTTGCATTAGACATATGTATCCAGTATTCTTACTTTCTGGAGCAGAGTAAGAGAACGCCTTTCATGTTCCAGTATCGCTCCTTGTATTTTTTCCGGAACACACTTCCAGATGAGCGTCGCCATTTTGAGTGGACAACGAACAAAGATGATACCGAGAGACGTATGCCAATCCACCACAGTAGCGCAACTCCAACAATAATAATCGATTACAGACTTAAGTCGAGGTATCTCCGCCGTATGCACGAACAGCTATAGTCCTTCCGGAAAGCGAAGTAGGTGCTCTAGCGACAACACAAAGTCACTGACAGCGGGCTTCCTTGTGGCACTCATTGAGGCTTATTTATCAAGGGCGACAGTTGGCCATTAACAACCACCGAAGCTGAAATATCCGTAAATAGATTTGAGAGCCCTCGCCATGAATCAACAGTAAAACCAGCTGCCTCCAGAAACCGAAGGAAACTGTCGTGGTTAATCCGATCAAATGCCTTATCAAAGTCTAGGAAATCAATGGCACAAGGGACGGATGTGACAGCAGCAACCGAAACCACGTCACGGTATTCGACTACATAAGTATGAATGGTACGACTAGGTACGTAGCTTTGATCCTTGGCAAAACTCATCTCCATCAGAGCAGACATCCTACTATTAACTGCCCTTGCCATAGTCTTATAATCAAAGTTTAACAGAGTAATTGGGTGAAAGCTATCAGAAGAAGCGGGTCCAGGGCGTCTCAGGATTAAAACCATTTTTCCCAGTTTGAACGAGGTCGGCACCACTCTACCCTGTAACACTTCGTTCAAAAGAGTTGTAAAGGCAGCACCCAACAGCGGGCAAAAGCGCACGTAAAATTCCTTGGGAAGTCCATCCAGACCCGGAGACTTTTGAGAAAGCGATCCCACAATAACTTTGGAAACTTCCTCAGGCTAAAATTCAGCTAATAGCGTTTCTTTATGCTCAAGTGTAATTTTCGTATCGAAGATGCTGGTTAGTGAGTCGCAAAGTGTGGCACTGAACTCATCGACGTCGTAGATGACTACATAGTATTGATGTAAGGCACGCAATATATCAGCTTGCTCCGATGCGATACGTCCTTTATTTGTCGTAAAAGAATGTATACAAGCGCGTCGGTGACGATTCTGATGCAGAAGGAAATGACAGAAGGAAGTCAGTTCTTCTGTCGCCAATAATCGTGGTTTGGATCGCATTTTGAACCCTTCCATTTGTATTGTTTTTAAGGTCAACAATTTTGCCTCTACACGCCTAACATCCGCTATTCAAAGAGGGGCGTGATCCGCAGCATCATGAAGTTCATGCAGGATGGAATACTAATCTTCGTGAGTTCTCCGAAAGTGTTACCCTTTGGAACCACAACAAAGCATCAAAGTTTGCCCGAGTCTCGGTTTTACCAGCTGTGTCCACCAGTCAAGGCTAGAAGAGTACTTCCCATTGGACCATAGAGTACGCTCCCACACGGCTCGCTTCACTTCATCGAGGTAGGGTTCAGATAGGTGAGCGACGTTTAACTTCCACGGAGTGCGAAACAATTTAACTGGTTGCCGTTCTAGATTGAGGGTTGTAGTCAAATCTCAGTGATCCGTAAAGGAAGCTGAGATGGCTCCAACATTAAGAATGCGATCGCGCAGGCAGCCTGATAAGTAAAAATTTTATAACCGGCTACCAGAAGTCGGAGTATAGTGAGTAAATTTAACTAACGACACGTATTTACGTATCCAGACGTCTTTGCGGTGTAAGGAGCGGACCAATTCATGTAATTCACAACAGAAATTAAAATTTGGAGACTGATCTGCTGGACGCAACACACAGTTAAGATCATCATCCACCAGACTATCCGAAGGACTCTTACGTAACAAATAAACAATATCGTCTGTATATAGTAGTGATGAAGAGTAGGCTGAAGTTCAAGACATTAGTCAGGAAGAATCAATACGCAAAGAAGTGGGATACGGACGTTCTCAGCAATGACGAGATACGTTTGAACTTCTCTAACGCTATAGATACATCAATACGGAATAGCGCAGTAGGTAGCGCAGTTGAAGAGGAATGGACATCTCTAAAAAGGGCCATCACAGAAAATGGGAAGAAAACATAGGTACAAAGAATGTAGCTGCGAAGAAACCATGGGTAACAGAATAAATGCTTCAGTTGATAGATGAAAGGAGGAAGTACAAACATATTCCGGGAAAATCAGGAATACAGAAATACAAGTCGCTGAGGAATGAAATAAATAGGAAGTGCAGGGAAGCTAAGACAAAATGACTGCAGGAAAAATGTGAAGACATCGAAAAAGATATGATTGTCGGAAGGACAGACTTAGCATACAGGAAAGTCAAAACAACCTTTGGTGACATTAAAAGCAACGGTGGTAACATTAAGAGTGCAACGCGAATTCCACTGTTAAATGCAGAGGAGAGAGCAAATAGGTTTAAAGAATACATTAAAAGCCTCTATGAGGGTGAAGATTTGTCTGATGTGATAGAATAAGAAACAGGAGTCGATTTAGAAGAGATTGGGGATCCAGTATTAGAATCGGAATTTAAAAGAGCTTTGGAGGACTTACGGTCAAATAAGGCAGAAATGATAGATAACGTTCCATCAGAATTTCTAAAATCATTAGGGAAAGTGGCAACAAAACGACTATTCACGTTGGTGTGTACAATATTTGAGTCTGGCGACATACCATCTGGCTTTCGGAAAAGTATCATAAACACAATTCCGAAGACGCCAAGAGCTGACAAGTGGACGATCAAGAACGAAGTGCTCGTATTAAGAAGGGTGTAAGACAAGGCTGTAGCCATTCGCCGCTACTCCTCAATCTGTACATCGAGGAAGCAATGATGGAAATGAAAGAAAGGTTCAGGAATGGAATTAAAATACAAGGTGAAAGGATATCACTGATACGATTCGCTGATGACATTTCTTTCCTGAGTGAAAGTGAAGAAGAATTAAATGATCTGCTGAACGGAATGAACAATCTAATGAGTACACAGTATGGTTTGAGAGTAAATCGGAGAAAGACGAAGGTAATGAGAAGTAGTAGTAATGAGAACAGCGAGAAACCTAACATCTGGATTGATGGTCACTAAGTCAATGAAGTTAAGGAATTCTGCTACCTAGGTAGTAAAATAACCAATGACGGACGGAGCAAGGAGGACATCAAAAGCAGACTCGCTATGGCAAAAAAGGCATTTCTGGCCAAGAGAAGTCTACTAATATCAAATACTGGCCTTAATTTGAGGAATAAATTTCTGAGGATGTACATCTGGAGTACAGCATTGTATGGTAGTGAAACATGGACTGTGGGAAAACCGGAACAGAAGAGAATCGAAGCATTTGAGATGTGGTGCTATAGACGAATGTTGAAAACTAGGTGGACTGATAAGGTAAGGAATGAGGAGGTTCTACGCAGAATCGGAGAGGAAAGGAATATGTGGAAAACATTGATAAGGAGAAGGGACAGGATGATAGGACATCAGCTAAGACATGAGGGAATGACTTCCAAGTTACTAGAGGGAGCTGTAGAGGGCAAAAACTGTAGAGGAAGACAGAGACTGGAATACGTCAAGCAAATAATTGAGGACGTAGGTTGTAAGTGCTACTCTGAGATGAAGAGATTAGCACAGGAAAGGAATTCGTGGCGGGCCGCATCAAACTAGTCACTAGACTGATGACTAAGAAAAGAAAAAAAAAAGAAAAAAAAACCGCGAATGATCCACTGCGCGACCAGTGCCCGAAGGAGCATATATCAGAACCAAGGTAATATTGAAAAGTTGAAACTTGTGACCCTGCCAGAATCCAAAATTTCTACTTCAGCGGTAGAAATTCCCTCGCGTAAGAGTAAGACAGTTCCCGTAGAATATTCGGGTGGAACATTAAAGATCACGAGAAAACCAGGTAAGGAGAAATGCCTAAATAACACCTCCTGTAAGAAGACTAAGTCTGCACATGAATCATAAATGAAGTGACGCAGCGAGGGCAATCGCAATTCTGATTCCCCATTATTAAGATTTAAGGAAAGGAACGTGTAGGCTTGGGTCATTAATAGCAGCTGTAGAGGGATGTACGGATCGTCCGAGCAGAATTAGCTAGACAGCTGAGAGTCAAGGTCCATTGCGGAATTCACAGAGGAATGAGACATCGGGGGACCAGAAACCCCGTCATCGCAACCTTTTTTTATTTGATTTCTTTCGTGACACCTCACGGTCAGGTTGTATACGCTGTTTATGTGGGCTACGTGGCATGATGGCCTCTGCAGACGGATGTGTGGGAGGGGTCATAGGCACAGTTCCCTGTCCCTCAGAATTAGGGTCAGGTAACGCAGCTCCAGTCACTAAGGCGGAAGCATTCTGTGGAACTGCCAATGCAACAGGTGATACTTGGTCGCTAAGTTTATCCTCCTCGAGAGTTACCGTAGTCGACAAATTCAGGAAACCGTCGGCAAGTGAAGACGAAGGAGCAGGAGAACACTGCATCGCCTCAAAATGTAACGGAGGACACGAAGGCGAATGGCGGAGGGGGGAGGGGGGGAGGGGGAAGGACTGCGCTCCCTCTCCACACATAGGCAGGGAAGAAGGAGCCACTTCACGAGATAACTTCTTCGGCACTCACTTTACCACGGACGGGAGGTATCGAAGCATCGAGAGGAACCGGGGACACAATCGATACGGAGAAGGTTGGCGCTGAAAGCACAGCCAGATCCTCACCATCAGCATCCTGAGTGCAATGTCTCTTCTTTGTCACTGTTACAGGTTCTATCCTGGGAGCAATAGGGTTCTGAACCTGTCGCGGAAGTAAAGACGGAAGGGCATTGACACGAATATCAGAGTTACTGTATGTTCATTAAGATCTGAAGCAGAATTACATCCGACGGCGCGAGGGGATGAAACAAGATCAGCAACCGTCAATTTGCGACGCTGCACTAATGACGGCTTTAATGAAAAACCCTCCGCGGGCAATCAGACCGAACGTGTCTACTTTCATTACACGGAAATCAGGTTCCATCTTCACCAGTATATATGACAAACCGTTCAAATGGATCTAGGCACCATGGGACTTAACATCTGAGGTCATCAGTCCCCTTAGACTTAGAACTTCGTAAACCTAACTAACATAAGGACATCAGACACATCCATGCCCGAGGCAGGATTCGAATTTTGCGACCGTAGCGGCCGCGTGGTCCCGAATTGAAGTGCCTGTAACCACTCGGCCACAGCGGCCGGCTACTCATGACACGAACGCGGTAACCACACACTTGTAAATGTGATAGAATATTTCGTTTGACATGCTTTTCCACGGAACGAATTGCACTATAGCACTGTAACGTTGCGTTGAGTACATCAACATTCACGACCGATGTTTTTCACGTTACCACAAGGAGTCAATATGTCCTTTAGAAAGTTGTCATCAACTTACGGCTTGAGGGTGAACACTCGAACATTGGTACATTCGATTTCAGCAACTGCACGGGACACCATACTAACAGAATTATCACTATGCTTGAACGGAACTTGAGAATCATCTCACGACAGTAATCTTTCACGTTGAAGGGCTCCATAGATTTCACGTAAAAATGTAGTCGTCTGCATCAAAATAAGCGGTGTGAACCTTATCGGAGTTCACAAGACTTGTATTTACAAGCCAGTCGTGGATTTCTAGACCCGTTATTTTATCGGAAGTAAAGCTCACTGTACCTTTTCGTGCAGTGCACTTAAAAACCATGGTAGCCATGGCGGATAGGCCGACGCCGCTGCAAGTAGACGAACACAAATAGAAAGTAAAGCGGAGCGGAGGCGCTGCGACTCACTCGGTAGACAGAACAACACTAACAAGGAAAAGTTCACACAAGCGAAGCTGCGGCAAGTGAAATAAACAAGAACCTTCCCGCTCGGCTCTCGAAACGGAACTCAGCCATCGAGGACACAGGACAGTGCGACTGCAGTGAGTTAGGACAGAGCGGCGAGTACGGGCGGGGCGTGGCTGTCTGCCAGTAACTGTGGGGTCACCAGCGGAGGGCGCACCGAGGCGACCACTTACGGTACCGGTGGGCACTGGCACACGCTGCGAGGAGAGCGGTCGAATCAGCAGGTGGCGCTGAGAGTGATGCCACAGGGACGGAAGTGGTATCCCTTAGTTACTGGTCGACTGTCTTGTATGACTGTGCGTGTGTTGGCAAGGTATCAGCGAAGACAGAGGAGCGTGCAGCCGATGCTCGACTATGTGCTAAGACAACTGGCACGTGAGTCTGGGGAAATGACAGATTTAATAACCAGTGAAGTGAAGTTTTTGCCATGCGACTGTGCTCGTGAACATAATTAAAATGTGACAGTTCTCTTCAATACAGGAAGGATCTGACTATCAAGGAAGTAGGACACTTGCCGTTCTGTAGTTGATGGCTGGTAATTTCATAAACTGTGTTCAGTTTTGCTGTCTTCTCCAGTGTGAAACGTAAGATAAGCAATTACATCCCTACTCTTAAATGTTTCAAGCCCAGGAACTTCTTTAACCTTATCACCATTATTTCGTTCCACCGCAGTAGTGAACCAACTATTTCCACACATCGCAGCATCAACTTTGGTGAAGGTAAAATTCACTACACAACCTAGGTATTACGTCTGCCACGGCGGCTTCTATGTTTACCATAGCCGCCGCGGGCGCAGAGCCATGTAGTTTTAACACAGACCGTGCTGACAGTACAGCTGCCGTTACAATGGCAAAGCGCTAAAGCGCTCTGCCCGTGCCGCGTCTCCTGCCACGCGCGTCCTTGAGGTTAGCGATAACGCGTCACGTGTCCATATAAGTAATGATTTTGTCAAAGAAGACGTCAGTCTTCGTGCAGCCACTCGTACAACAGCATTGGTCACATAGAACATGTCCCATTACGACACACAGAAGACGTTATCGTATGACTGTTTACAAGGCTAAGTTGTTTGAGAAACAAACCGAACAAAAGGCTGAGTAATGCTTAAAAAGTAAGCTACTGTTAAGTATCAGGTTTAAGTTAAATGTAAGTGTATATTTTGTAGTGGTTTTAAATGAGTATATACTCCTACTAATGTCAAGAAAAGATTTATAAATTCTCTGCCTTATACTAAAACTGGTGTGTTTTGAGCACAGTAGTTAAAAAAAGAGTGTGGTCTGTAAAATCCTAGTGGAAGCGGTATATGAAGCTGTTATTTTATAAAATCGTAATTTTTATTAACTGGTGTTCTACGCAAAACTGAAAACAAGAAGCCGGCCTGTGTGGCCGTGCGGTTGTAGGCGCTTCAGTCTGGAACCGCGTGACCGCTACGGTCGCAGGTTCGAATCCTGCCACGGGCATGGATGTGTGTGATGTACTTAGGTTTGTTAGGTTTAATTAGTTCTAATTTCTAGGCGACTGATGACCTCAGAAGTTAAGTCGCATAGTGCTCAGAGCCATTTGAACCATTTTTGAAAACAAGAATTTACTTGTGTAGACAGTATTCCGAGACTTAAACTTTTTGCTAAGAATTGGAAAATACGATGGAACACGGTACAACTGTTGAGCAATTTTTGATTCTTGTTGGGACTACTCAAGTCAAATTAGTTTTAAAAAAATTTTCTTTACATTCATGAAACCTACAGCTCGTTCCGCTTCCCTAAGTTCGTATCCTGTCATTGTTCATACACATATACAGCGATTATTGTTTTCATATGTCTTCAACTGTCTGTCCTCATGACAACCCAATCCAGCAGATGATCTTTCAATGTATGGGGGATCTAGAATCGTAATTTTATTCGTTATATCTTTCGTAAGATTTGCGTCAAATACCATTTTATTTGTGATATGGTTCATAGATATTGTGCAACTTGATGTATGGCTTGGTTGAAGCCACAAGAGTGTTAACACTGGTCACTGTTATGAAAGTAACCCCCACAGGGCCATTAGATAGCTTCATATAGCACTATATTTTCGCTCCTGGATAACATTACGGTAGCAGCATTGATGGCAGCCATTTGAAGTGCAGTACATACATGTTTCTATTTGTTATTGAGGCTAATATCAATGAAAAAAATACTACCACCTGTTTTGTTTGTTATTCTATCATTTAAGGTCACCGTAGATATGGTGTATATCTATTACCTGTATTTACTGTGTAATGCAGAGTAGATAACTTATACCGCAGCGCCGTCGCATTTAAGTTTCTTAGCATCTTCTGTTTGGCAGGTAACTCTAACCCTTCAGCAATAAGTCGGTTCGGATTTGCTGTGTCGGACGATGTACTTAGCAATCCAGAGGCCTCCAGTGCCGATGGTGAGGCATTGCTTCACAGAAGGCTTCTGCACTGAGCATGTCCACTCAGTGTCACGAGCACTTTATTGACAACGGGCCCCTCAATCCGAATTTACTTGCTACACCTGGCTAGTATAAACAAATGGCTCATTTAGTGCTGATTAAGATCTCATGCGTGGCGTTATTATCTAATTCTATACGACTTCATGCTGGAATGCATCAGTCTGTTCTGCACTTACCCGTCTTATTTATATTTCACTTTTTTAATTCACTTTCTCATCAGAGAAATTCTTATACAATTAAATATATCAGTGCTGATTATGAGCAGCCTCAGTGATTGCAATGATTAAGCCACCGTTCTGCTTTTTCTGACATTTCCTAAAACTTCAGTACTGTAATATTTGCCACTGTTTATTAGTTTAAGATTTGAAATAAAAAGGGCTCTAAGTGCCAAAATCGTGAATTTGATGAAAATAAGTTTTAAGTATGCTAAGTAATTAAGTGTTACAATTGCACAAATAATGTTTTTTTTAATTTCATCATAGTATAGATCTAGTTTCCAAAGAAAATTGCAAATACTGGACTGTAATACTATTAAGAACTTGCAGAAAGTGAAAATGCAATGAAAAGCTGTAAGTCCTATAGTTCAATACTGAGCGGAAAGATGCTAAAAAATTCATTCTGCTTTTGTATGTTCTCATTAATTGTCAGGTATTGCACCACTTCAGCCAAATCTTTCTCCTTATCTTCACATCTAGGTAACATAGTTGCACTTTCTTGAAGTCCTGTACTCGTACAAATTCTCGAAAAAATCGAAATATCTTCCCAGGTTTCAGTTCCATTTAAGCTTCTCCTGAGCTACATGATGCTTGTGTTTGGCTAACCGTAGTCAGTGTACTTTAGTTATATTTAGTGTGTTTACATTATAATCTGATGCTTTCTTGAAGTCTAAGAATTCTGATGCTTTCACGTTATTGACGATTAATGGTCTTATTTGTCTCGATTGCTGCATCATTTCCTTTACATCTCCTAGAACAATACGTCTGGCAAATCAGAAATCAACATTCTGCATAATTATGGTGTATGTTAGTGATCAGTAAAGAGACTTTACTCCCGTACCGGACGATCTTTTGCAGGAACACATTTATTACTTGAAATTGTGTACTCATTCCCTACGGTTTTCAGCTTTTCCCTCGTAATTACCACAATGTCTTATCCTCTAATTCGTCGTTTCTTTGCATTCCAGCTGTTACAAACATCTGCTGTCCCCACCATGCTATCCAACACAGAGGAATAAGCAAGTGGAACATAGAGCCTATCATATGTCAGCAGCAGTGGCTGTTGAATCGCATGCCATCTGTTAACTGAATGTGGTATTACATTTTCATTCGTGGAAGTTTGAGCCTTTTGTACGTTATTGGGCCTAGCATGTTGACCATATTTCAGACAAAACATCAAAATCCCTGATTAAGGCACTTAATGTGTTAATAAGTCTTCAGTTTAAATTACGAACTATGTCATGCCTAAAATAAAAGATTTACAACAACTGTAGTCGATTTTATTCAACATGCGAAAGTTTCGCTGTGGATGCCCGTCCAGTAAAAGGTTGTTCCTCGGTTTAGTTTTCTCTCAACAGTGGGTAGCTAATGCATGTGGGATTTTTCCTTCACCCTCGTATCTGAGTCGCATAATGAGCTTAGAAAAGGCGCAATCGTCAGCGGTCAAAGACGTTTTCTATGAATATGGTTGTCAGCACAGAATGTGAGTACACTGAATCCAACTTAACACGCCGGTACAATGAGCCGGACGAAAACTTGGCTCTCTGTTGAATTGTGTCTGCTGTTACAAACCAAAGTTATTCGGACAGAGCACGGCTCTATAGAACTTGGTTTACCACGGCCATCAGGCTTCCTAGAAAGCAAAAGAGCAGAACACCTCTTTCAGATGCAGAGCACACTGATTTTATAGCTCCTTCCATGAATCAGGACCCATTTCTCATACACAAACAGCAACTGACCGGCGTTGCCTGGTGGAAGGTTGTTGTGATGCCTCGTGTAAGGAGGCGAAATGCCTACCATCACGTTTCCGACCTTGATAAAGGTCGGATTGTAACCTATCGCGATTGCTGTTTATCGTATCGCGACAATACTGCTCACGTTGGTCGAGGTTCAAAGACAGTTAGCGGAATATGTAATCTATGGGTTCAGGAGGGTAATACGGAACGCCGTGCTGCATCCCAACGGCCTAGTATCAATAGCAGTCGAGATGACAGGCATCTCAACCGCATGGCTATAACGGATCGAGCAGCCACGTCTCGATGCCTGAGTCAACAGATGGGGACGTTTGCAAAACAACAACCATCTGCGCGAACAGTTCGAAGAAGTTTGCAGCAGCATGGACTACAAGATCGGAGACCATGGCTGCGGTTACCCTTGACGCTGCATCACAGACAGCAGTACCTGTGATGGTGTACTCAACGACGAACCTGGGTGCACGAATGGAAAAAAAACATTATTTTTTCGGATGAATCAGGATCTGTTTACAGCATCATGATGGTCGCATCCGTGTTTGGTGACATCGCGGTGAAACGGAAGCGTGTATTCGTCATCGCAATACTGGCGTATCACCCGGCGTGATGGTATGGGGTGCCATTGGTTACACGTCTCTGTCACCTCTTGTTCGCATTGACGGCACTTTGAACAGTGCAACTGGCTCGTCACAATACGCCAGTCACTACTCTTGATGAAGTGTGGTATTGCGTTGAAGCTGCATGGGCAGCTGTACCTGTACACACCATCCAAGCTCTGTTTCACTCAAAGCCCAGGCGTATCAAGGCCGTTATTACGGCCGTAGTTGGTTGTTCTGGATACTGATTTCTCAGGACCTATGCACCCAAATTGCGTGAAAATTTAATCACATGTCAGTTCTAGTATACCATATTTGTCCAATGAATACCCGTTTATCATCTGCATTTCTTCCTGGTGTAGCAATTTTAATGGCCAGTAGTGAATATTACTTTTTCAAACCAACAACTCAATTCATGAAATTAATACTAGAAATAAGAATAATCTTCACAAGGATTTAAAGTCACTTACTCTTGTACAAAAAGGTTTGCATTATTCAGGAACAAACATTTTCAATAACTTGCCAGCAGCAATAAAATGCTTAACTACCAATGAAATTCAGTTCAAGAGAAAGGTAAAGGATTTATTGGTGACCAACTCCATCTACTCCATTGATGTATTTCTCAGTTAAGTGTGTGTGTGTGTGTGTGTGTGTGTGTGTGTGTGTGTGTGTGTGTGTGTGTGTGTGTGTGTGTGTGTGTTTGTGTGTGTGTGTAAATACATTCTAGCATCTGCACAATTTCAGCGAAGTAATGTGTTCATTGTAAATAAGTATTATAGTAGTTCTATTACATGTTTACTACCTTATACACAAAAAATCCTTTTTTTTATTTTCAATTCAGTGCAGTAGTGTTTGTAAAATGATTCTTTCATATAGTGTTCATTAAAAAAAAAACGATCATTCCACTTAGGACCTGTGGAATGATACATTAGCTTAATTGTTTGAGTTGTAAATATTTGTCATGTATTATTGGTTTTCTGACAATTTCTACATCCTGGAGGGCCTCCTCACTACGGATCAATTGGAATGAAAGTAAATCTAATATGTATGTACTCCACTACACTTCCATGAGTGACGTCGGCGCTGAAGAGTCAGGTGTTCGCTTGACACCACTTATACACCATCTCTAAAAAGCGACTATTGAAATCTTTTAAGAGGGGGACTAATATACTGTCCGGTGAAGTTACGCTAATGTGCCATCGTCAACGTGTTACAAACGTCCTATTTTCTTAAACGTATGTCTATTTTGTAGTCGTCAATAGTGTGTCAACTGTTAACTAGCATCCGAGGTGTACCACTTACTGTAAGTAGTATAGTGGCCTCATTCTCTTCCTCTTGGTTGCTTGGAGTTTCGGAGGCCTGTTCGTGCTACAGTCCGGGTGCTCCAGGTCTTTGCGAAGCACGCGATCCTGCCACGCCACGAAACTACGACACATTGAAGAGCAGACCTGGGTCATCCCTCTGAACTCTGTAGTAGTGCAACAGTATTTTAATGAGGGACTCGTGCGTTACCTTGACCCCCGAGACAGCGTGAAGAAATCCTACTGATCTCAGAGAAATTCCAACTAATGGAACGGGGACATACAGCGCTAAACCGTTTAACGTCGAACTGGCTCGTTATAACTTATTCAGCAATCTCAGTAACTAAAATATCTCCGAATGAGAATTCAAAGATATGTAGGTTATGAAACGTCCCCTTAGAAAAATGATACATGACTGTGCTTAAACTGACACACAATAATTTTTATCGCAACGCAATCCGACTTTGAATAATACCTATAAAAGAATGGCCCTGACTAACATTAACCTATACCTTTCACAAATCACTTACCTCACAAAAATCTTCGTTACTCGAACTACTGCAATACAGCGAGCGCCGCTACCGCCAGCTAAATAGAAGATTCAAACTACTGAAGGCACTAACTACTGATAAGCATAGTTAGCAAGTGAAAGATTTTGAGAGGGAACAAACAATGTATTTACCTCAATAGTGTTCAAAAGTTATAATGTATATAGCAGTTTATGACATCCAGTCTTACAAATTTCAAAACTCCGTCATCTCTCTCCCCACATCCACCACTGCTGGCGGCTGACCTCCAACTGCACAACGCTACGTGCTGTTAACAGCCAACAGCCCAACACTACATTGGCGAGTATTACGATAATGCCAACCAGCCACAGACTGCACACAGCACAGCCAGTGATTTTCAAACAGAGCGCTACGTGGCGTTACCAATATAAAAAACCTAAACAGCCTACTTACAGTTAGTTCAGCACATGAAAATCAAACATTTCAGAGTCCGCTGGAACTATATGCTTTAATCCCACATAAATATCGGCAAGACTTAACGCTCGACCAACACCTCACAATGCGATCATCATTGAAAACATGGTTGCAGAATGGTAACATCTCACTAATGTGAAGCATGTAACCCTTGACTGTGAAAGTCCCAGCAGCTGCTCACTTGCCGCTGCTGTCGTAAATGCTACACTACTTTAGTCGGGACTGGCGATGGTCCCGTCGGACTAGTCGCCTCCTACCCACGGAGTTTACACCTAATTACTCAGTTTCGCTAGTCCAGTGCCACTCTTTGAGTTGATTGAGCATTTTCTGCAGAGCGGTCGTATTATGTCTTAGAAGCGGATCTGGGAACCGGAGTGATGCAAAACTTGTTTCTGATGTGTGTTTAATGTGTAGGATGAATATTACGGCAACTACATACTACAGAAATATCTCCCTCGTTATCGTTGCCTGTGATGAGACCTACACGACGAACCCTAGCGTCATGGTAGGTCACGGCGTGGAGACCTGGGCCGGTACTGCTAGCTTGTGGCGGCTGACTCGCTGCCTGCGCACACCAGGACGGACTGGACCGAGTCTGCCGGTGTGAAGCGTGAGACGAAACTGTTGGTACTGACAACTTGTAGCGCGGGAAGCAGGGAATGAACTGTTAATGCGGTCGGGCGGAACAGGGAGTACTGCCAGCTTCAGACGTAGAGCGTGAGTGACTTCGCATGTCCGGCGGATGAATGTTCGCATGGCGCTCCAAGGGCGAGATAATACCCTGCGAAAAGCACTCTCTTTTGCGACAGTGACGCTGTCTGTCTGTGCAGCTGGTGTCCTCAGACGCTATGGAGGCGACATTTAGCTCCATGGTAAACAGCACAGCCATACAAGGAAAATACACTCCTGGAAATGGAAGAAAGAACACATTGACACCGGTGTGTCAGACCCACCATACTTGCTCCGCACACTGCGAGAGGGCTGTACAAGCAATGATCACACGCACGGCACAGCGGACACACCAGGAACCGCGGTGTTGGCCGTCGAATGGCGCTAGCTGCGCAGCATTTGTGCACCGCCGCCGTCAGTGTCAGCCAGTTTGCCGTGGCATACGGAGCTCCATCGCAGTCTTTAACACTGATAGCATGCCGCGACAGCGTGGACGTGAACCGTATGTGCAGTTGACGGACTTTGAGCGAGGGCGTATAGTAGGCATGCGGGAGGCCGGGTGGACGTACCGCCGAATTGCTCAACACGTGGGGCGTGAGATCTCCACAGTACATCGATGTTGTCGCCAGTGGTCGGCGGAAGGTGCACGTGCCCGTCGACCTGGGACCGGACCGCAGCGACGCACGGATGCACGACAAGACCGTAGGATCCTACGCAGTGCCGTAGGGGACCGCACCGCCACTTCCCAGCAAATTAGTGACACTGTTGCTCCTGGGGTATCGGCGAGGACCATTCGCAACCGTCTCCATGAAGCTGGGATACGGTCCCGCACACCGTTAGGCCGTCTTCCGCTCACGCCCCAACACTGTGCAACCCGCCTCCAGTGGTGTCGCGACAGGCATGAATGGAGGGACGAATGGAGACCTGTCGTCTTCAGCGATGAGAGTCGCTTCTGCCTTGGTGCCAATAATGGTCGTATGCGTGTTTGGCGCCGTGCAGGTGAGCGCCACAATCAGGACTGCTTACGACCGAGGCACACAGGGCCAACACCCGGCATCATGGTGTGGGGAGCGATCTCCTACACTGGCCGTACACCTCTGGTGATCGTCGAGGGGACACTGAATAGTGCACGGTACATCCAAACCGTCATCGAACCCTTCGTTCTACCATTCCTAGACCGGCAAGGGAACTTACTGTCCCAACAAGACACTGCACGTCCGCATGTATCCCGTGCCACCCAACGTGCTCTAGAAGGTGTAAGTCAACTACCCTGGCCAGCAAGATCTCCGGATCTGTCCCCCATTGAGCATGTTTGGGACTGGATGAAGCGTCGTCTCACGCTGTCTGCACGTCCAACACGAACGCTGGTCCAACTGAGGCGCCAGGTGGAAATGGCATGGCAAGCCGTTCCACAGGACTACATCCAGCATCTCTACGATCGTCTGCATGGGAGAAGAGCAGCCTGCATTGCTGCGAAAGGTGGATATACACTGTACTAGTGCCGACATTGTGCATGCTCTGTTGCCTGTGTCTATGTGCCTGTGGTTCTGTCAGTGTGATCATGTGATGTATCTGACCCCAGGAATGTGTCAATAAAGTTTCCCCTTCCTGGGACAATGAATTCACGGTGTTCTTATTTCAATTTCCAGGAGTGTATTTGTTCTGACTAGAGCCGTTTACGGTCGTGCCCCTGGCGGGACGGCTACCCGCACGGCCTGCATGGCACGCGGAGGGATCGACTACCGGGCGAATGCATAACAACCGCATTTTGGAAAAGACGTTCAGATTAGAATGCAATATTCTGAGAAGCCTCTTATAGCTGTAGTATTGTTCCCAGAAGCAAACATATAGAGAAGAAGAGGAGCAGCTCTTCAGAGACTACTTACGCAGAAAAATTTTACAATACATTCTATGTTCCCTAATTAACAATTATCCCACAAAACAAAATACAACAACATTCTTTTTTGAAAAAAAATTTTCAAATGTGTGTGAAACCTTATGAGACTTAACTGCTAAGGTCATCAGTCCCTAAGCTTACACACAACGTAACCTAAATTATCCTAAGGACGAACACACACACCCATGCATGAGGGAGGACTCGAACCTCCGCTGGGACCAGCCGCACACTCCATGACTGCAGCGCCTGAGACCGCTCGGCTAGTACCGCGCGACTTCTTTTTTGATTACAGAATTGAAGAAAAAATAAAATTCTTCACTCAAAGAAGGGGTTACACGTTTTGCTGTACAACAAAATTGGTCTAGTCACTATAAACAAAAGTTATCACTTTCCGAAACGTTGCAAATAATTTACATCTAACTTGATTTTTAGTACTTAAATGTACCTATTTATCTTTTTCAGTCTTTCTCCAGTTACATATTGATTTACATAGTACTTAAATGTACCTATTTATCTTTGTCAGACTTTCTCCAGTTACATATTGATTTACAGCACAGGGTGTGTTTAAGACTCGGTATGTATTGCGATTAAAAGGTAACGCTTTCTATAATTCAAAGGCAAGTTTGAACATTGCTGTGCTGTACAGGGCTTGCTCCAATACTCCGTATTCTCTGGAAACGATAGTAATGTATGTGCCAGAGGGTACATGTACACATATGTTACTGATTCTCCCAACCGGTCATGGAGCACGTGTTGGGTGACTGCCGAAATACCTCTGTGCACCATGCAGCACTCTAATCATGTCTTCGCAACCCCTACGGGCGCGACACGTAGGGGGGCTCTAGGTTTTTCACTTAAAATTATTCACGAAATATTTAAACTACCTTTTCGAGCCCTAACTTTCGGTTATCATCAAGCATTTGCAGGTTGCGATGTTGCAGCGTTTCCGTGCTGCCGACTCGTGGACGGGATAAACTTACGATCATGCGAGCTGTTCTCCGTAGAGCACTTCCAGTACATCCTGTTAGACCTATCTGGTATGAATCCCACACATTTGAGCAATGAGAAATATCTTGTGACGACATTTTTCCAGTATCCTATGAATTGACAGAAGTATATCGCCTGAGCCGAATAAATCATTCCATCTCACATTGTAACCGCTCAATTTCATTCAATACGATCACGACGACACTCCTCGATCGTCATTAACACTCGTGGTGTCACTCACCTTCATACATTGAAGAGGACGTTTGAAAATTCGTGACGCTTGCTCAACGGTCCTCAATTGACTTAAATGTATTTGCCGGCTGACTCTTAATTCAATTATTGCCACGGGGGTGAGGAGAAAGAACACATCCTGGTGGTACCAGCATTATGCGTATGAAGATGTTCGATTAATCTGAATGGTTGCGATGTTGTAGCGATTCTATTCGAACTCTATGCTGATGTACCGACAAGGACCATTTTCTCAGATAAACATATAAGTACGTAATGGATGTTCAGTTTCTCAATATAATTCGTCGCACTTACACGTTATACATCCGCTGTAAGAACAATTTTATGCTTTTTACATTTTTGGTGTCCAACAATATTGGTTGGCTAATTATTATGACGATACGTTGCATACAACTTCCACAGATATTGTTTATCATGTAGTCAAGACTACGTAACGAAGCCAAAAATCGTCGATAAAATTGATATGTAGTTGGTTTATTAACACTTCTCTTTTCACTAATGAAATATGAATCAGTATTTCAGTATTTTAGGTCCCCGTTAATTAATATCTGGTAGTTAATAAGCGAACTATTTTTTATGCTGGCGCTTGGTTCGTATCGGTTACCCCCGCAACCGTCCAAGGATTCTATTAATGTTCCGCGCCCACGCCTTTCACCATTTTATAAAATGCAGAATTACGTAAACTATAGCTTTCCGTTTCGCACAACTTTCGTGGGTTCCACGACCATAATAAAGTCCCAAGAGTATTTTTCCCATCTAACACAAAATTCGAATTATGTTGTCGGATTCATTTTCACTCCACCCGACAATAAACGTCTCTGATCACTTCGTCACATGTAATTTATTTTAAACGTCCTTGAAGAGTCTTTAAATAATCTCCTTAACGAATATTGCAGGCGCGTACCACTTTTTCATCGACTAGCTCGATAGCGATACCTGAAGGTAGAGAGCTCACTAATGTGTTACAAGTTCTTTTATATGTATTAAAAAACAAATGCGCCCCTATATATTTCTGTCCCGCTTGTCTTTGCTACTTTGCTTTTTATTACTTTTCATTATATTGCTTCTTAGTAATACTGTGCAGTTATTAAAGCTTCCCATTACTTTCCCCTTTTTGTATTCTTCCAAAATAAAGTCTATTTATCCCCCATTTTAATTAATATGATGGTAATTGACACGCCTGCCCGCAAAGTACCGTTATAACATCCACATTGGTTGTTTCTCCCATATATTTGTCAGATTCTTACTGTGAGTCACTGATATATTAGTCATACTTCTGTGTTTTGTGAATAGCACAATTTTACATTCCTGTACATTCAAAGCAAGCTGCAAAGTTTTGCACCGTTGAGAAGTGTAAACAAGATATTCCTCGGTAATTGGGGGACTTTTTTCAGATACTTCTTCAATGCAGATACATCCGTCAGCTATACAAACCCTGACCTTATGGTGTGCCATGTTATTATTATACAAAGTGAGTAACAATGGTCGCAACAAATTGGCAAGGGACTCGCATTCTTCCCTCTGGTGCTGATTTACGTAGCTCCCTTTCAGTCTGAAGTGAACTGCGAACCACGAAACAACTTGTCATTTTTCATGTTAACAGAACAGTGCCAGAGCTGAAAGATACAGTAAGCCCAGAAAATATCGTAAGACGGACTGTGTATCGCACGTGAAACATTTGCACTTACAGTCCGACACCTACTCTCTGAATCATCACCCAACACATACCACGCACGTACAAATGTTTTTAGTTTATAGCTATACTTTTTTTAGATTTGTTTCATTATGTCCTCCAAAATTCCCCATCTTGTCCTATTTTGTTCTCATCGGCCGTTACTTTTTTCACGTACGAGGTTAACAAACTGTTCTCCTTTTTAATCATTTTGTATTTCTATAGAAATTCTATCACGTACTGAACGTTGCACTACCAACTTATATCACTGTGGACGCCATAGAGTATAAGAGAATATATAACGTGTTATCAGTTTTCGTGAGCTTTTAAGTTCATTTCATGGAGTCTTTTCCTCGTTTTAACTATAAAATGTGTGTGAGTTCCTAAGGGATCAAGCTGCTGAGGTCATCGGTCCCTAGACTTACACACTGCTTAAACTAACTTATGCTAAGAACAATACACATAACCATACCCGAGGCAGGATTCCAACCTCCGGCTGGTTTTAACTATACTTGGTCTCATAATTGTTGCTATGGATGCCGTGACGGAGTTCACGAATAATTTTTGCCTCTCATATAACGTAACGATCATTTTTACTGCCGTACTTGACTTAAGAAAATATTCAGTATCACAAATAACACACATTTCAGATGGCAAAGAAAGAAAAATGTGAAGGATGTTGTGGAAGGGAAGGCATGGAGCAAAGGTCTGCATTTACTGATTCATTGCTGGGTCTATTTTTCACGTTTCTCAGTAGAGACGTAGACCAGCGATCTAGCGGCGGTGAATCGGGTACCGGTGAGTTATGACTTTCGGTCCATTTCACATTCAAATCGGTACACCGGGTCCCGCCGGAAGCCGTTTATCTGTATCGGCCAAGAGAATTTGGGGGGGGGGGGGGGGGGGGGAGAGACTGAAAATACGAAACAACGACGTCATAAATAATTTGTAATTGGGTAACAGTAAGAGCACACAAGCGAAACGAGAATAATTCACCATATGTGCCACACATACCGCAGAGCAATCAATAGCGTGAACTGGGAAGCCGAACGGCGTGAGCTAAATAAACAGTGGACACATTCCGAATTAGATTAGAAATACGAGCCGAGCGAACGATTATATCTGACAGAAAATGGCACTAAACCTTTTAGCTTATTAGTTTTAATTCGCCACTGTTTACAAGATCGATTATCTACGGTCACGTAAATCATGCTGCAGCTACCCCTGCACGAAAGGGAAGCTTTGCTCTGGTACAGTACGGCATACTCGCTGTTTGAGTCACTTCCAGAGCTGACGGACATTCCTGAATGATCGTAAGTATAAACCAGCGGAGAAATACTCCTACTGGAGGACAAAAAAGGCAAATAGGTCCCTGTTTATTTAAAAGGATGTTTGAAAAGTGGAATTTCATCTACCTCTGTCTACCTTTCTCAGCATTTATAGAATTTTCCCAAACATTTTGGCATCCAATAGCGTATTCTTTAAGATGAAACTCACCTCAAACTTCTCAAGCTCCTCTAACTAACTCACACCCAATAGTCCATCGCCGAATGTCGCTCAAATCCATCCAATCCCCCCTATCTGGTTCTCTCTCTCTCTCTCTCTGTCTCTCTCTCTCTTTTTCTCCCTTTCCGTCTCTCTGTAATTGTCTCTTTTGTCACAGCCACAAATCCCCTTTCTTTCTGTCCTGCTTCTATAGTCTCCTCTCACTGTCACTGTCTTACTGTCACTGCCTCCCTCTTGCTCTCTCTTCTTGCCAATATTCCATTCTTTGAACTGCTGGTGTCTCTTACCACTGTCATTATCTCTCTCTTCGGCGTTGTGATTGTCCTATACTTTCTCTCTCATTATCGCTGGTTCTCACCCACTTCTTCTTTCTGATTATGCCTCCCTCTCCCCCCCCCCCCCCCTTGCACTCTCCTCTTCGTTGTTTTCCTGGCTTTGACCTGTCATTATCAACTACGTTCCGCTACTGCTGTGTCCCTCTCTTTCTCTCACATAGCTATTCCTTTTTTTCGCTCTTTCTACAACACAGTCACTGTCTACTATCTTCTAGTAACCATCGCTTTTCTCCTGTTTGCCACTACCACTGCTACTCTTTCAGCATAAATATAATATGTTCGCATGCCAAACATATTGTAAAATTCCTTAATGGTGCCGAGGAAGATAGAACGAGGCAGCTCGTATCCCACTTTGAGAGTCTATTAAATAAATAGGAAGGCGTTGGCATTTTTATGTCCCTATTGGTTCCCTTGTTTTTCCTGCTATAGCAGGCATCTGACTAATATGAAAAGAAATGTATTGATCAGTAGATACTTATATTAAACTGAAATAAGCCAAACTAATTCTACACCTCAAACCGGATTACGTCAAAGGCATCTTGCATTTCCTTTAGTACTACAACATCGGGTTCCCAGATGATAACGGGGACTGTAGGTAGCACACATAAGCGTAGACTTCCACGGCCTTTGTCAATGTCAGTAAAAGTCTTCTGGGCTCTCGACACTATTGTCAGTGAATAAAATTGTCTGACGTTGCGGCCACTGTTGCAAATGGCCTTCCTGTGGGCTTTACGCTGAGCTGAGTGTTGAGTCAGACTAACTTTAGATACTATATAGTAGCGGAGGAAACTGTTTACGTAGTTTGATAGAGCACTTGAGGATAGGAGGCGGGGCGTTACGCGTACTTTATCTGTTTTTATATTATTCCTGGGCATTGGTTGGTAAAGACTTGCTTGACTGGTGTTTACCTTACTTGTTGCCATTTGTGGAAACAGGTGAGTTAGAAACGGACGGTAGCTGTGACGTAGCGCCGTTCACTTGTTGCTACGTGCGGGCCGCTGTGTACCTGTTCTCTGAGTACGTACGCCCACCGTGGTCTCCCACGCGCCTGTGTGAGTTGCTTTGGGTCCACTGTCCTCCCGTAGTGTTGTCACTGGGACAGCCAGTAAGCCTATACCCCCCCTCCTCTCTACTCACGTTGGGGGGCAGCCTCTCTAATCTTCCTTCTCAATGTAAGTGACTGTTTGTAGCACTCATCCTGGTGTTCCGTCTAGCCTACGTACGGCACTTCACACACGCAACAGACTTCATAGACTGTTGCAGTGTTTAGCTTGTCGATCGAATCTTTCTATCTAGAAAGTCTTTCACTGTGTTATTAATCCAAAAGATCGGCTTCAGGCCAGCTCGGGGGAGAATTTTGCCCACAAGTTCAGTGACCTCCTGTAAATATGGTAATAGGGCTATGTTCTGTGTTTCCTTCTGCTCTTTTCTATTGGCTTCATCAAATGGCTCAAATGGCTCTGAGCACTACGGGACTTAACGTCTGAGGTCATCTGTCCCCTAGAACTTAGAACTACGTAAACCTAACTAAGGACATCACACACATCCATGCTCGATGCAGGATTCGACCCTGCAACCGAAGCGGTCTCCCGGTTCCGGACTATAGCGCCTAGAACAGCTCAGCCACTACGGCCGTCTATTGCCTGCATCCTTTCATTCTCTGTCGCCATAGTTTAACTACTATATTCTTCCCATAACAAATAGCTCGCCAAAATGGATACAGGCAGACAAGAACAGCGCCACAGTGGTACTGGACACAAGAGAGTACAAGAAACGAATGGACGATCTTATTAGAGAACCTATTAATAGGAAACGTAAGGGTAATCCGACGACCAAGACAGTAAGATGCACAAGCACTGCTGAAGGAAACTACAATAAACTTCGACACGGATAAAAGACTCATCCAGCAAGTCCCACAGGCATCAAGGGTACGTGGGGTACGGAAGGTTCACAAAGAGGATTTTGCTTTAAGACCCCTAGCCGAAAGTATTAATTCACCGATCTACTAATTAGCAAGAGAACTGGCACCGATGCTTTGACATCTAGTGAGTCACACAGATTCGTACATCAAGTAATCAACCCATTTTGTAACACTTTTAAAAGGAAAGTGTGTCTTCGCTACGGATCTGTTCACAAATGTACTAGTGTCAGACACGATGATCATCTTACAGGTGTGGCAGCGAAATCTGCGAACTAGTGAGCCACTCTTTAACGACTACCCATTTCAGGTGGAAAGGGAAATTTTATGAACAGATGGACAGTGTAGCTACGCGTTCCCTTCTCCCGCCTCTTGCAGCAGACATGTTCATAGACGCACCTGAGTAAACTTCTCTCCAGTCCCCACCATTATGCCCTGTTTTCTGGCTCCGATGTGTTGGCGATATCTTCTCTATCTGGCCATAAGGAATGAAGGAACTACAGAAGTTCCACCAATGTCTCAATCAACAGCACAGTAAAACAGAATTTACTGTGAAAATTTAAAAGAATACGGTGCTGCCGTTCCTAGACGTGGAAGTTTACCGAAAGCCTGATGGGCACAGGATATACAGGAAAGCCACCAGCACGGAAAGATACCTTTACACCTCCTACAACCATCGTCCTAAGCAGATGAAGTCCGCTCTCCACACTTTAACCAGGAGGGCCCGTGGGATCTGCGATGACGAACACCTGATGTCGAAACTAGGAAACCTCGGATGGTTATAGCAAGAATACGAAAGATAAAACTATGATGACAAAGCATGAAGGCAATAGAAAAACAGTAGAAGGAAACACAGAACATAGCACTATTACCGTTTGTACAAGAAGTCACTGAACGTGCGAGCAAAATTCTCCGCCGAGCCGGCTTCTACTCAATATTTTGGAGCAGTAACAAAATAAAAGACGTTCTAGGCTCAACGAAAGATTCGGTCGACAAGCTAAACAGTGCACGAGTCTACGAAATCTGTTGCGAATGTGGAGTGGTGTATGGAGGCGAGACAGGGCGGCCGATCAGCACACGACTTTCAGAGTATGAAACATATTTACGTCTGAGACAAAGATCCAGATCACCGGCGGCGGAACACAAAGTTGTGGTAAGAGTAATGTAACACCATCAGAGAAGGCTGCTTTACGCTCTCTCAAAAATGGTTCAAATGGCTCTGAGCACTATGGGACTCAACTGCTGTGGTCATTAGTCCCCTAGAACTTAGAACTACTTAAACCTAACTAACCTAAGGACATCACACACAACCATGCCCGAGGCAGGATTCGAACCTGCGACCGTAGCAGTCGCACGGTTCCGGACTGCACGCCTAGAACCGCAAGACCACCGCGGCCGGCTCGCTCTCTCAAAGTTGATCCTGATATTGTTATTTAACCTGTGGACAAGGGAAATGCCACCGTTGTTTTAAATGAACATGATTATGTACAAAAGATGCAACGTTTACTATCTGATTCAGCGTATCGCAGAATCTATGCTGACCCCACAAAAAGTGTTGAGAGGAAGACCAACAGCCTCCTGAAGGAAAGTAGTTTGTCGCAGGACACTATCAAGAGTCTTAACAAATATAGTGCTGTTTCCCCTAGGTTATATGGACTTCCGAAGGGTCACAAGAAAGGGGTCCCTTTACGTCCTATAGTGAGTAACATCGGCGCTCCGACATATCGTGTAGCCAAGTATATTGCTTCTTTGTTGAGTCCACAAGAAGGTCGGTGTGAACATCACATCAGGAACTCAGCTGATTTTTTACTTGTTTGGAGGGACTGCGGTTGGATGACTCTGATATTTTAGTGTGTTTCGATGTCGTTTCTCTCTTCACTCGTGTTCCTCTGTCTGATTCGGTGCTCAATTAACTAATCTCTTTCAGCATGTGTTGACATCCATTTACTTTTTATTCGATGACCAGTATTACGTGCAGACAGATGGAACTGCGATGGGTAGTCTGTTGTCTCCTTTGATTGCAAATTTGTTTATGGAAGACTTCGAGGAATGTGCATTGGAGTCGGCGCCTTTGAAACCCGCCTGTTTCTTTAGATATGTTGGCGATACCTTAGTTGTTTGGCCTCATGGTTGGGAGAATTTGGATGTCTTTCTAGAACATCTGAACTCGATCCAGCCGAACATTCGTTTTACGATGAAGGTGGAGGAGGATGGTTGCCTTCCCTTTCTTTCTGTGTTAGTTAGGAGTACGGATGATGGATCATTAGGATCTGCAGTCTACAGGAAACGTACTCACACCGACCTGTACTTACAGGCTAATAGTTGTCACCATCCGGCTCTGCGTGAAGGGAAACTTCGTACCTAGGTACACAGGGCACATGTCGTTTCTGACGCTGAGACTTTGCCAGCTGAGCTGTCCGATCTTGAAGTTGCATTTCGTCAAAATGGTTATAGTGATAGACTGAACGTGCGTTGCGCTATCGACCAACTGTATATCGCGTAATTGATGATAATTGTGAGTCAACACCAAATTCTACTGCCTTTTTGCCTTACGTAGGAAACACTTCCAACAAGATAGGTCGTAATTTATGGAAATATGATGTGAAGTGTGTTTTCCACCATTCATCTAAAATTAGAGTCCTTTTGAGTTCTATTAAGGACGATCTTGGTCTGCATCAGGCGGGTGTATATCGTATTCCTTGTAGCTGCGGCATGGCATATATTGGTCAAACTATCAGGACCTTGGAGGACCAATGTACTGAGCACAAACGGCACACACGATTACAGCAGCCAAGTAGATCTGCTAATGACGAACATTGCTTGGATACTAGTCACCTCATGTTATATAATGACACCGAGTAGTGGCATGCACGTCCAGCTATTGGGACAGTGTTATTAAGGAGGCAGTTGACATTAAATTAGCGAGCAACTTCGTTAACAGGGATGAAGGTTTCTGTTTAAACTCTGTTTGAAATCCGGCTCTCTCCCTTGTCAAAAAACAGAGGGACAGAGTCAATGCTACCCTTCAACCATAAATATAATAGACTGGCCCTGACGTCATTTTCGTGGCTCCATCTCTGGGCTAACGTCACGTGAAAGTTGGCAAAACATGGTTGTTTCGTGTTGCGCTTATGGCTGTACTTAGCGTTTTGTCGGGGGAAATGGCATTATATTTCACGTGTTTTTCTATGATAGTGCAGATGCGTTTATTGAAATCTGCTAAAGTGACTTATATGTTTTTTACACTTGAAATAGAGTATCTCGTAAATTAAAGTGTTGAAAGTGATGCCTATAAAGTCAGACTCATATTACATTTTGGAAAGTATCTGTGATAATTCGGTTACAGAAGTAAGTACAACTGTTTCTCGTCCCTACTCATAGGTTCCCTAAGGACAAAAACCGAAGGCAACGGAAAAACTTTAAGCCATCTGTACATACGCGCCTTTTTGTATATACAAGTGAGATTATAATAAGGTAAGAGCACCTATAGTCGACTCATGAAGAGAATTGTTTTCTACCTTCTAATACTATAGAATATATGTGGGCGCAAAAATTATTTTCTGAAACTTCAAAGTCTCACCTTTCATCTAAAATATTGTTTTAAACTGATATTTCAAACTTTTGTAAGTAAAGTAGGAACTTAACCTTTAAAGTGCACATAAAATTGATGGTCTAAAATGGACCTGCTCCTAAGGCCGACAATTTTGGCACCTGTAGTAGACATAATTCCCATATCCCATTTTCTTTTATAAGTGACTAGAGCTCAAAACGCGGCGAACGCAATATTTATAGTTTTGACACGAGCCGACTCTTACTGTTTAAAAGAATTTAACGACATTTTACTTTAATTGATAGTTTATAGTAATTTCGCCTCGCTGCCCACCAGGGGGCGTTCGATGTATTTGTTAGATTTTATAAATGGTACTGCGAATAAATCCAGGTCAAATATAGTTCTGACATAATTTTTCGCAAATAAAAAAGTAATTTTTGTTGGAAACGTTTGGCAGTCAATTGAGAAATGTGGGTAAAATACGATACAAACATAGGATGGCAGACCACCGATTTGAAATCCCGCCACGTTTTGCCAACAGTCACGTGGTCTATGTTGGAGCCACACCAGCGCTATCTCTTCTGCACAGCAAGGCCGGCCTACTAGTTTCTATGGTCGAAGATGCTGCCTCACCTGCGAATTCGTAATCTCACTATCGATAGCTCTGACTATGGTCATCTTTGGTGGCACTAGTGTTCAGTGTGTGTGTTATCTTTCCTGGTTCAGTCTGAGAACCGAGGTTTTAAATTTGCATGTACGACTCCTGTCCGTTGCAGTTTGTCATCTACATCTACATGATTACTCTGCAATTCACATATAAGTTCTTGGCAGTGGATTCATCGAACGACAATCATACTATCTCCCTACCATTCCACTCCCGAACAGCGCGCGGGAAAAACCAACACCTAAACCTTTCTGTTCGAGCTCTGATTTCTCTTATTTTATTTTGATGATCATTCCTACCTATGTTGGTTGGGCCCAACAAACTATTTTCGCATTCGGACAAGAAAGTTGGTGACTGAAATTTCGTAAATAGATCTCGCCGCGACGGAATACGTCTTTGCTTTAATGACTTCCATCCCAACTCGTGTATCATATCTGCCACACTCTCTCCCCTATAACGTGATAGTACAAAACGAGCTGCCCTTTTTTGCACCCTTTCGATGTCCTCCGTCAATCCCACCTGGTAAGGATCCCACACCGCACAGCAATATTCTAACAGAGGACGAACGAGTGTAGTGTAAGCTGTCTCTTTAGTGGACTTGTTGCATCTTCAAAGTGTCCTGCCAATGAAACGCAACCTTTGGCTCGCCTTCCCGACAATATTATCAATGTGGTCCTTCCAACTGAAGTTGTTCGTAATTTTAACACCCAGGTACTTAGTTGAATAGACAGCCTTGAGAATTGTACTATTTATCGAATAATCGAATTCCAGCGGATTTCTTTTGGAACTCGTGTGGATCATCTCACACTTTTCGTTATTTAGCGTCAACTGCCACCTGCCACACCATACAGCAATCTGTTCTAAATCGCTTTGCAACTGCTGCTGGTCTTCGGATGACCTTACTAGACGGTAAATTACAGCATCATCTGCGAACAACCTAAGAGAACAGCTCAGATTCTCACCCAGGTCATTCATACAGATCAGGAAAATTGCGGGGTGTTCTCCCGCCGAAATATTGGCAGTCGGTGACAGTGTTACCTGGCTGAATTCCCGGAAGTTATTTGAAAGGTGTATACGACAGGAGAAACTCAGGTCTCAGGATGTGTTAAGGAGATAAAATTCCGTGAAGCCCTCGTACTGGTGAAACCGCCATTTACATTGAGGAGGAAGATTAAAGAGGCGAGAGATACAGCCAATCGAACCGCCAACATGAATAGAGTGTACGGGTATAGGTTTCCAGGGTCCTGGTCGCCAGCGGTGACAATGCTTCGGGAGGACAGCTGGCGCAGATCGACTCACACAGGTGCGAGGCACACCACGGCGGTCTTACGTACACAGCGCGTTGGCACGCCGCAGCCCGCAACTGGCGACAAGTAAACAGCGCCACGTCACAGATACCATCCGTTTCTAAGTCGCCTGTTTCCACCAACCAAGCACGTCTTTACCAACCAGTGACATGGAATAATATAAAGACCAATAAACTTCGCCTAACATCCCTCCTCCAGACCTCAAGTACCCTATCAAATTCGTAAACACCTTCCTCCGATACTGTATAAGACCTTAATTGTCTCTCAGTCGGCAGTCAGCTCAGCATAATTCCTTGAGGGAGGCCTTTTGCAACAGTAGCGGAAACGTGTGACAATTTTATGTATTGACAATGCGGTCAACAGTCGAGAAAAATTTTATTGACTCTTCGCCGTAGAGTTGTGTGCTGCGTCACTTTATAATCTGTGTTCAACTCACACAGGATTTCGCGTGCGTATTTGCGTGTACAACAAGGATAAATTTGAATCTCTGTATCTTGGAAACGGATAAAATGAAGAAAAATTTGAAGATATGGTCGAGATCATAGGAATACAATATAAAAAGTACAGCCATTTGCTGCTCACAGCAGTCTCGAAAACCGTGGCTGGGTTTTGGGACCGAGAAAACAAGTTTTTGTGGTGCGTAACGGTATCTGATTAAGATTACTGAAAACGTGGAGATGGCTCTCCTACATAAATGTTAGAGAATGTTTCTTTGATATTTGAGTAACTTGCTTCAGTTATTTTCTATTTAGATTTGGCCTCACACGGGATTTTATATTTAGAAATAAACTTTGAACCTATGCATCTTGGAAACGCATAAAGATATTAAGAAAATTTTCAAGGTTGTTCGAGGTCGAGATCTTAGGAATATATCACAAAAATAAGTCATTTGTTGTGCATATCTTCTCCGAAATCTCGACTAGGACTTGGCCCGCCGGTGACGGCAAAAATATGGCAAAAAAACATCATCGCATTCCATCGATCTCAATCTGCTAACTGTATTCATCCCTTGTTCTTCTTCTACAATGTTAAACCCGCACGTTCCCCCAATACCAACCGGCAATTCCTTGACGCATTAGAATAAATCCTCTCAACGGATCCCTACCTTTCGTTAAACTGTGCCACATCTTTCATTTCACCCTAGTTCTATTCAGCACCTTCTCACCAGTTACGTGATCTACACATCTAATTAAACATCCTGGTAGATTAAAACAGTGTGCCCGACCGAGACTCGAACTCGGGACCTTTGCCTTTCGCGGGCAAGTGCTCTACCATTTTTTTAATATATCGTTTCTCCTTCCTCCCCTTTAACCCGTCCTTTACGCTCGCCTAGTGTTGCCTCCTCCGCCTGGCTTCCTCGCCTTTAAAGAATGAATGTAACATGATAATGTGGAAACGCGCTTCTTCTGAACGACAAACGAATTATGCTCCTTGTGTTTCCTTTGGTTGCAACGTGGCTTGAATAAAAATAAATATAAATTCCATTGAGAAGGCAGTCACATAATTGTTATGGAAATGTAACTGCATCTGTAAATTTCGTTCTCCGTGCGTGGAAAAACGGAAAGAAGCAAACTCATTATTGCCGATAAGTAAAATATCCTTTTTCAGAAGGTAATGAAGTAAAATAGGCTTCTTCTGCTTGATTTTACACATAATTAACATAAATGTGTCTTCTTGCGAAAAGAAAAGGAGAGAGAGACAGACTAAATAAAGGGTGTATACCAGTTTCATCACTGTGCTTCCCCGAAAACAAATTAATAGATACACATAGGCTTAACTGGTCTCTACTGATAAGCTTCTCTGATTACTTTCTGTTGGAAATCCTCCTTCTGCTACGTGAAGTACAAACTTTAACCAAAAAACATTCGTCTAATATACGAAATGCTTGGGTGTGTAATGTAAATTACGCATTTCTATTGGTTACAGGATTGTTTTAGTTACAAAATTTGCGTAATTTTCTTTGTACTTTTTAGTACAAATCAAATTGTAGTGCTCAGTTGTAAGGTATACCCAGAAGTCCTCCCTATTGTTTGATTCTTTTGTTAGAATATAATGCATCGTTTGGCCTTTCAAACAGTTAATTGCATTTCGTTTTGTTTTAGGATAAGGTATACCGTCAGGGTTTAAAAATTCAGCAGTCGTAACGGCATTAGGAGTAGTTCTGCTGACGCTCGCTATCCTTTGTCTTATGTAGAGCAATATTTCTTTTGCCCTGGCACACAGCAATCTATGCTCTTCGATGTCTGGTATATTACATAATGTACACAGCGCTGACCCGGCCAATCGAATAGAGTGAAGTTTACAGTTCGTCGTAAATTTTCTGTTTACAGCAAACTACCAGGTCGATTTGACATACGTTGGCAGGTTACGGCAGTGAATATTTTCCCATATTGTTACCCAGTTTTTTTTGGTCATCAGTCTACTGACTGGTTTTTGCGGCCCGCCATGAATTCCTTTCCTGTGCTAAACTCTTCATCTCAGAGTAGCACTTGCAACCTCCGTCCTCAATTATTTGCTTGACGTATTCCAATCTCTGTCTTCCTCTACAGTTTTTGCCCTCTACAGCTCCCTCTAGTACCATGGAAGTCATTCCCTCATGTCTTAGCAGATGTGTCATCCTGTCCCTTCTCCTTATCAGTGTTTTCCACATATTCCTTTCCTCTCCGATTCTGCGTGAGAACCTCCTGATTCCTTACCTTATCAGTCCACCTAATTTTCAACATTCGTCTATAGCATCACATCTCAAATGCTTCGATTCTCTTCTGTTCCGGTTTTCCCACAGTCCATGTTTCACTACCATACAATGCTGTACTCCAGACGTACATCCTCAGAAATTTCTTCCTCAAATTAAGGCCGGTATTTGATATTAGTAGACTTCTCTTGGCCAGAAATGCCTTTTTTGCCATAGCGAGTCTGCTTTTGATGTCCTCCTTGCTCCGTCCGTTATTGGTTATTTTACTGCCTAGATAGCAGAATTCCTTAACTTCATTGACTTCGTGACCATCAATCCTGATGTTAAGTTTCTTGCTGTTCTCATTTCTACTACTTCTCATTACCTTCGTCTTTCCCCGATTTACTCTCAAACCATACTGTGTACTCATTAGACTGTTCATTCCGTTCAGCAGATCATTTAATTCTTCTTCACTTTCACTCAGGATAGCAATGTCATCAGCGAATCGTATCACTGATATCCTTTCACCTTGTATTTTAATTCCATTCCTGAACCTTTCTTTCATTTCCATCATTGCTTCCTCGATTTACAGATTGAAGAGTAGGGGCGAAAGGCTACAGCCTTGTCTTACTCCCTTCTTAATACGAGCAACTCGTTCTTGATCGTCCACTCTTATTATTCCCTCTTGGTTGTTGTACATATTGTATACGACCCGTCTCTCCCTATAGCTTACACCTACTTTTTTCAGAATCTTGAACAGCCTGCACCATTTTATATTGTCGAACGCTTTTTCCAGGTCGAAAAATCCTATAAACGTGTCTTGATTTTTCTTTAGCATTGCTTCCATTATTACCCGTAACGTCAGAATTGCCTCTCTCGTGCCTTTACCTTTCCTAAAGCCAAACTGATCGTCACCTAGCGCATTCTCAATTTTCTTTTCCATTCTTCTGTATATTATTCTTGTAAGCAGCTTCGATGCATGAGCTGTTAATCTGATTATGCGATAATTCTCGCACTAGTCAGCTCTTGCCGTCTTCGGAATTGTGTGGATGATACTTTTCCGAAAGTCAGATGGTATGTCGCCAGACTCATATATTCTACACACCAACGTGAATAGTCGTTTTGTTGCCACTTCCCCTAATGATTTTAGAAGTTCTGATGGAATGTTATCTATCTCTTCTGCCTTATTTGACCGTAAGTCCTCCAAAGCTCTTTTAAATTCCGATTCTAGTACTGGATCCCCTATCTCTTCTAAATCGACTCCTGTTTCTTCTTCTATCACATCAGACAAACAGTCACCCTCATAGAGGCTTTCAATGTATTCTTTCCACCTATCTGCTCTCTCCTCTGCATTTAACAGTGGAATTCTCGTTGCGCTCTTAATGTTACCACCGTTGCTTTTAATGTCACCAAAGATTGTTTTGACTTTCCTGTCTTCTGAGTCTGTCCTTCCGACAATCATATCTTTTTCGATGTCTTCACATTTTTCCTGCAGCCATTTCGTCTTAGCTTCCCTGCACTTCCTATTTATTTCATTCCTCAGCGACTTCTATTTCTGTATTCCTGATTTTCCCGGAACATTTTGTACTTCCCCCTTTCATCAATCAACTGAAGTATTTCTTCTGTTACCCATGGTTTCTTCGCAGCTGTCTTCTTTGTACCTATGTTTTCCTTCCCAACTTCTGTGATGGCCCTTTTTAGAGACGTCCATTCCTCTTCAACTGTGTTGCCTACTGCGCTATTCCTTATTGCTGTATCTATAGCGTTAGAGAACTTCAAACGTATTTCGTCATTGCTTTGAACTTCCGTATCCCACTTCTTAGCGTATTGATTCTTCCTGACTAATGTCTTTAACTTCAGCCTACTCTTCATCACTACTATATTATGATCTGAGTCTATATCTGCTCCTAGGTACGCCTTACAATCCGGTATCTGATTTCGGAATCTCTGTCGGACCATGATGTAATCTAATTGAAATCTTCCCGTATCTCCCGGCCTTTTCCAAGTATACCTCCTCCTTTTGTGATTCTTGAACAGGGTATTCGCTATTACTAGCTGAAACTTGTTACAGAACTCAATTAGTCTTTCTCCTCTTTCATTCCTTGTCCCAAGCCCATATTCTCCTGTAACCTTTTCTTCTACTTCTTCCCCTACAACTGCATTCCATTCGCCCATGACTATTAGATTTTCGTCCCCCTTTACATACTGCATTACCCTTTCAATATCCTCATACACTTTCTCTATCTGTTCATCTTTAGCTTGCGACGTCGGCATGTATACCTGCACCATCGTTGTCGGTGTTGGTCTGCTGTCGATTCTGATTAGAACAACCCGGTCACTGAACTGTTCACAGTAACACACCCTCTGCCCTACCTTCCTATTCATAACGAATCCTACACCTGTTATACCATTTTCTGCTGCTGTTGATATTACCCGATACTCATCTGACCAGAAAAATCCTTGTCTTCCTTCCACTTTACTTCACGGACCCGTACTATATCTAGCTTGAGCCTTTGCATTTCCCTTTTCAGATTTTCTAGTTTCCCTACCACGTTCAAGCTTCTGACATTCCACGTCCCGACTCCTAGAACATTATCCTTTCGTTGATTATTCAATCTTTTTCTCATGGTAACGTACCCCTTGGCAGTCCTCTCCCGGAGATCCGAATGGGGGACTATTCCGGAATCTTTTGCCAATGGAGAGATCATGATGACACTTCTTCAACTACAGGGCACATGTCCTGTGGATACACGTTACGTGTCTTTAATGCAGTGGTTTCCATTGCCTTCTGCAGCCTCATGTCGTTGATCGTTGCTGATTACTTCGCCTTCAGGGGCAATTTGCCACCTCTAGGACAAGAGTGTGCCCTGAACCTCTATCCGCTCCTCCGTCCTCTTTGACAAGGCCGTTGGCAGAATGAGGCTGACTTCTTACGCCGGAAGTCTTCGGCCGCCAATGCTGATTATTTATCAAAATTTAGGCAATGGGGGCGATCGAACCCAGGACCGAAGATGTTTTGACAAGGATACTTTTGTTCTACGTCGTTTCTGGGTTTGTCTTATTGTAAAGTTCTTTTACTTTCATGACGTCTTTTTCAGGAATCCTTGCCTGTATGTAGCTGTATTCTACGAAAAGGTATTTCAAGTGGTATAGTCCTTTGGGTATGTGTTGGACATTTATAGGTGCACTGACGTCAGCAGGAGCTATTTCGTTTAACAAATGTGCAGCAAGGGTACCACATGGCTCTTTCCATTGTTTGTATGTGGTAGCAAGGTATAAGGCTTTTTCACGACTAGGAAGCCAACATCATCAGCCTATGCCTTGCACACGAGCTTTTCTCCATGTATTTGTAGTCCTTGTAGATGTTTCATAAGGGAGGCAAGCAGGGACTCGATGGCGATGGCGAAGAGTGCCATTGACATTGGACACCCATGCCTAATGGAGCTGGTGGCGTCAATCAGGCAGCTAATGTGTCCATTGATGACAAATTTTACTGAGTTGTTTGTTAATGTATTTCTTACTACTGCAATGATTCGAGGTGGGAAGCCCATTGCGCCCATGGTGCGAAGGAGACAACTATGATTAGCTCTGTCAAAGGCTTTATCAAAGTCGAGTGAGAGGAGTGCACATTTTATTTTGCAGACGTCGGCCGTTGAGATTAGGTCCCTTTAATCACAGAGGGTCTGGAGAATTCTTCTGTCTTTGCCCACACTTGTTTGATAAGGGCCAGTGACGCTGGTTATTGTGGTTTTCAGCCTGCGAGCGAGGACGCGGCCAAAGATTTTGTAATCGCTGTTTAAAAGCGTAATTGGCCTCAAAGCGCTTACAGATTTCGTATTTGTAGTTTTCGGCACTAACACTACGAGTCCCTCTCGAAATTCTTTCGGGATGTCATTTTCAGGGTTTAACAGTTCGTTGCACATGAGAGTAAACTTGCCTTTTACGAGGCCACTGAATCTGCGATAAAATTCTGCTGAGATTCCACCTTCCCCTGGAGCCTTATTTTTCGTGATTCCATATAGAGCTTCTTCGACGTCTTCTTCAGTCACTTCTGAGACGAGAGTCTGTGCTTCCGCGTGGCATACTTTGCCCTGGAGGTTCATTATTAGCTCGTCTTGAAGCTGTTGGTCAACCGGTTGACTAGACATTAAGAATTAAAAATGCTGTACGATTGCCTCTTTAATCTCTCTTTGCTTCGTCAGCTTCCTTCCATCATCAGTTGTTATTTCAGATAATATCTTGTGAGACGCAATTTTGCTTTCACGAATGACATGATAAATGGAAGTGACCTCGTGATGTGCTATATTCTGGGCACGCGACCTTATTTGGTAACCTTCCAGTTGTTTATGCCGTAGTGCTAAAATTTTTGCTTTAATTTTGTTAATTCTTTAGTAGTTGTCCACATCTGTTGCATCGGACTTCTACAAATGCCTTAGACATTGAAAGTAAAATTCTATAGTTGATTTGTAACAAAAGTTTTTGTCTTTGGAGTAGTTTATGAAAAACCTCCGTATTTTAGGTTTGGCATGTTTCAGCCACCAGTCAGTGCCAGAGATGTACGAGCTAAATTTGCTTTCACACTCTCTCCATACCTTGTAAAATGCCTCCTGACAAGCATGGTCTTCCAGATGTGAAATTGGGAATTTGGTCTTTGGCATGCAAAACACAGTTAAAATCTCCTCCCAGGATAAGGTATTCATATCGAGGTCCAAATAGTGGGACAATTTCTTCTTTAAAGAACTCCGTTCTGCGGTGCCTGTTACTGGATCCTGAAGGGGCATACACGTTAATGGGTCGTATTTTGTTTATTGTGGCCGCTATGCCTTTACTGTTTGGTAGCTTTACTACATCTTGAACTACTATGCCCTCCTTTCCGAGCAGTGCCGTGCCCATTTCCGCTCCATGCCCTGGGTTTGTAATGGCGTTGAAGCCAGGTACGTTACCAAGCTCAATGTCTGTCACTTCTTGTAAAAGTATAATGTCACTGTCAGAAGTATATATAAAATCTTTTAAGGTCTGTAGTTTAAAGGAACTATGAATCTTATTAAGGTTTACTGTCGCGATTTTGTATGCTTGTATGTCAGACATTCTTCGTTCTACTTGATCTAACTTTAAAAAACATTCTTCTGATTTGTCTCGCAAGCGTCAGCTTTAAAACGCATTCTAATAATATTCAACGGTAGCAAATGTTTCAGTGGTGTGTCCTTGTTTTTTAGAATGTTCGTTCGCGGAGACGTCTTCGTTGAAGAAATCAGCCAGCTTACAGTCTGTCTTAGTTTCTGAAACTTTTGTCATTTCTCCGTCGGCATCATTATGATCGCTTTCGTCCGCCCAACTGGTTGAGGTTGTCGCCGAGGATGGGACGAGGGAAGCTTCATGAGAGTGACTCGTTTCTTGGGGGTGGTTGGATGCTTTCTTTGTTGGCTTTCCTTTGACGTCTAGTTTTTCCAGCGCAGAACGGGAATGCTCCTCAGAAACTGGTGTCGCTTTCGTGTTGCTATAGATCTGTTGGCTTAAGGTACTACATATTTCCTTCGCTTTTTGTCCGAGTGTGACAGCTGTCTCCTCTTCACCATTGCGTGCCAGCCGGCATTTCCTGTTTTTCTTTGGAGAATTGGCTTTCGAGGGACTTTCTTCAGTATCCAAGTTAGTGTCGTTTTCCTGTAAGGTGTGTCGGTATTCAACTTCTGGCGATCTGCTGCCTTTACAGTTGCAGGTGCCTGTTTCGATGGAACTTCAACTGTTTCCGTAGATTGGCGGGACTCTTGTAGGTCGTCAGATATGACGGCAGTGACCTCTATCGAAATTTCAGTGTCTGGAGAATTTGTATTAGCACTATATTCAGGGGCTGAGGAAGCAGTCGGCCGTTCGCGTGCCACGGTAGCGTAACTTCCCGGCTGTGTTGTCATCGCCGGTGGCCTGGCGTTCTCGCCGGCCGGCAGCTGTGCAACGCGCCGCTGTATACATTCTGGGCGAACGTGCCCAGGCTTTTTACTGGCGGCACAGGTTCGCGGTTGGTCGTCATAAATTACAATCCCTCCATATCCGCAGACATTGATGTACGACGGGATGTGCTTTTGTAGCTCTACTCGAAGCTGCCGTACGCCATTTAGTACTGGGAATTATGCGCGCTTGACCATTTCTCGGCAAAGTTGTCGAGCACTTCCGCGAAGGGTGAAATTACAGCATTAATTTGGTCAGTTGTAATCTCAAAAGGCAACTCGAAGATTCGAATTGTGCGAATGCCAAAACCAGCATGTGCAACGGTGACCTCACCAACGTTTCCATCTGAGTGCTTAAATTTCATGAAACCTCCGGAAGGCTCAACTATTTTCTCACACAACTCGGAACTACGCATTTTAACAAACACGACACAAGCTACAATCGACAGGTGGATCCCAATTACATCATTAAAGGAGAGCTTCACACCTTCTTCTAACCAATTTTCTACTTCAATCGACTTGGGTCTGGCGTATCGAGGATCAAAGGTAAGTTTCAACGGATCTTTTTGACTTGGTTTAGCCATCACTGCATGTTACTCATTACTTCTCGAAGTGTTCTATAAACAGAGTTTTAAGCCGCAGCAAGCGCAAGACTTACCACGCGGTAGCACAGACGGCGCAGCGCACACCACACTACGTCCTACCTCCACGCCGTCCGCCGGCGAACTGCCATCTGAGCTACCGAAGCACGACTCACTCCCGGTACTCACAGCTTTACTTCTGCCAGTATCTCGCCTCCTACCTTCCAAACTTTACAGAAGCTCTCCTGCCAACATTGCAGACTTAGCACTCCTGAAAGAAAGGATATTGCCGAGACATGACTGAGCCACAACCTGGGGGATGTTTCCAGAATGAGATTTTCACTGTGCAGCGGAGAGCTTATGTAAAGTTTGGAAGGTAGAGGACGAGATACTGGCAGAAGTAAAGCTGTGAGTACCGGGCGTGAGTCGTGCTTCGGTAGCTCAGATGGCGCCGGCACGGTAGCTCAGCGTGTTCGGTCAGAGGGCAGGTTGGCCTTTGTAATAATAATAATAATAATAATAATAAAAACCTGAGTGGAAGGATCAAAAACGAACTTGAACGGATGTCATGTGACGTCCGCAACGACCAACCACACTCACAAAAAAAGATGGTAGAGCACTTGCCCGCGAAAGGCAAAGGTCGCGAGTTCGAGTCTCGGTCGGGCACACAGGTTTAATTTGCCAGAAAGTTTCATATCAGCGCACACTCCGCTGCAGAGTGAAAATCTCATTCTGTACACATCTATATTCAGCATTGTTCTACAGCATCATATTTCGAAACATTATTTTATCTCCTTGTCTGACATGTTTATCGTTCACATTTCATTTCCGTACAAGGCTATACTCCAAATACCTCGGAAGAGACCGCCTAACACTTCAAATTTGTGTACAATACTGACAAACTTCTCTTCATCAGAAACCTTTTTCTTACTATTGATAGTTTGTGTTTTATATCTTCTACTTCTGCCATCATCAGTTAATTTACTGCACAAATAGCAAACTCGTGTACTAATTTTATTATCTCATTATCTACTGTAATTCTCTCCGCATTGCCGCGTGGAGTGACAGCGTGGTTTGAGGCGGCATGTAACGAATTGCGCGGCCCCTCCTGCCCTCGGGCACGAGTGTGTGTTGTCCTTAGCATAAGTTACTTTAAGAAGTGTGTACGTCTAGGGACCTATGATCCCAACAGTTTTTTCCCTTAGGAATTCACAAATTTGAACATTTCCCTCCACATTGTCTGATTTAATTCTACCACAGTCTATTATAATTGTTTTGCTTTTGATCATTTTAGTCCCATATTCTCCTTTCAACATGTTGTCCACTGCTCTACCAACTCCTTTCAGTCTCTGAGTTACAATATCATCGCAGATCGCAAAGACTTTATACATTCTCCCAGAAATTTAATTCCTTTTCCAAATATCTCGTTGGTTTCCTTTACAGCTTGCTAATTGAACAGTCGGAATAAAATCGGATATAAACTACAGACTTCCTCACTCGCTGCTCGATTAACTCCTATCATGTCCTTCGACTCCTATAACTGCAGCCTTGTTTCTCCACAATCTGTATATAACGTTTCGTTCCGTGTATTTTATCCCTGTTACACAGATTTTTTTTTCAGTCAACAGTGTTCTGCCTGGTTTGATGCCACCCGCCATGAATTCCTCTCCTGTGCCAACCTCTTCATCGCAGAATAGCACCTGAAACCTATAACCTCAATAATTTGTTGAATGTATTCCAATCTTTGCCTTCCTCTACAGATGTTACGCTCTACATCTCCCTTTTGTGCAATGGAAGTTATTCCCTGGTGTCTTAACACATACACTATCATCCTGTCGCTTCTTCTTCCCACAGTCCACGTTTCACTATCATACAATGCTGTGCTCCAAACATCATACTCAGAAATTTCTTCCTCAAATTAAGGCCTATGTTTGATACTAGTAGACTTCCGATGGCGAAGAAAGCTCTTTTTTTCCAGTGCTGGTCAGCTTTTGGAGTCCTCCTTTCTCCGTCCGTCATTGGTTATTCACCTTCCTAGGTAGCAGATTTCCTTAACTTCATCTACTCCGTGACCCTCAATCCTGATGTTACGTTTCTCGCTGTCATCATTTCTACTACTTCTCATTACTTTCATCTTTCTTCGATTTACTCTCAATCCATATTCTGTACTCATGAGGCTGCTTATTCCATTCAACAGATCGTGTAGTTCTTCTTCACCTTCACCCAAAATAGCAATGTCGGCAGCTAATCGGATCATTGATATTCTTTCAGTTTGAAATTTAATTCCTTTACTGAACGTTTCTTTATTTCCATCACTGCTTCATGGATGTACAGATTGAACAGTAGGGGGAAAAATATGCAACCCCTTCTCACACACTTTTTAATCCGAGCACTTTGTTGATGGTCCTTCAATCTTATTATTCCCTCTTGGCTGTTGTGTACTCCTCATCTCTTCCTATACCTTACACCTACTTCTCTCAGAATTTCGAGCACCTCGCACCATTTTACATTGTCAAACGATTTTTCGGGTCGACAAATCCTATGAAAATGTCTTTATTTTTTCTTCAGTGTTGCTTCCATTATCAACCGCAACGTCAGAATTACCTCTCTCGTGTCTTTACCTTTCCTATGGCCAGAGGGATCATCATATAACAGATCCTCTATTTTCTTTTCCATTCTTCTGTATGTTAATCTGGTCAGGAACTTGGATGCATGAGCCTTTAAACTGATTGTGCAGTACCTCCAGCAAATCTCGGCTCTTGCAGCATTCGGAATTGTGTGGATGATATTTTTTCGGAAGTCAGACGGTACATCGCCATACATTTTACACACCAACGTCAATTGGTCTCTTGCCACTCATGAAGTGTTATCAATTCCTTCTGACTTATTTCATTTTATATCTTATAAAAGTCTTTTAAATTTTAATTCTAATACTGAATCTTCTATCTCTTCTAAATGCGTTCCTGTTTTTTCTTCTATCACTTCAGACAAATCTTCCCCATCATAGACGTCTTCAATGTACTCTTTCCGTCTATCTAATTTCTCCTCTGAATTTAAAAATGGAACTGCTGTTGCACTCTTAATGTTACCATCCTTGCTTTTAATTTCACCATATTCTAATTTTTCGGTATGTTGAGCCAGTCGTTACGAAGATCATTTCTTGTTCGATTTTTTCTCCTTTTTCATGCAGTCATTTCGCGTTAACTTCCCTGCACTTCCTATTTATTTCATTCCTAGGTGCCTTTTAGTTCTGTATTCCTGAATTTTCCTGGACATTTTTGTACTTCCTTCTTTCATCGATCAAATGTAGTATTTCTTCACTTACCCATGGATCCTTCCCCGTTACCTTCTTTGTACCTATGTTTCTCGTTGCAATAAGTTTTGTGGGGCACTCACATGTGACATTGGCAGGAATACTTGTTATCAATGTGCCGGTAGAACAGACCAGAACAAGGCAAGACAGAAGTATTGTCTGCCACACAGGTTATCTCTTCACATCTGCCGGCCGCTGTGGCCGAGTGGTTTTAGGCGCTTCAATCTGGAATCGCACTGCTGCTACGGTCGCAGGTTCGAATCCTGCCTCGGGCATGGATGTCTGTGATGTCCTTAGGTTAGTTAGGTTTAAGTAGTTCTAAATTCTAGGGGACTGATGACGTCGGACGTTAAGTCCCATAGTGCTTAGAGTCATTTGAACCATCTTCGCATCTGCATCGTTTATCCTACAATAAGTTATTGAGCTGGCTGCATCACACCATGTTCTCCTGCACCATTGTTCAGTGGCTAGCAGCCGCTCGACTTTGCATTTATCATCGCATGTGTAGCCTGTCGACACCACAACACAAATAACAGCTTTTTTTCGCCAGGAAACAGGGACTGCTGGAGAGTGGCGTCTCACTGCGATGAATCACGCTTCTGCTCTGCCGCAAAAAATCATCGTCGCCCTCGTTGGAGGGCACAGCGGTGTTACTCCTGCCGTCATGTTGTGAGGAGTCATTGGGTATGATTTGAGACTACGACAGTTGGTGACTGAGGGAAATTTGACGACACAAAGGTACGCCGTGTACCTTTTTCGTCCTCCTGTATTCCCCCACATGTGACAATACCGATGTGTCATTACTAAACAGTACAATGCTCGTCCACAAACAGCACTTGCCTCTAAGGATTGTATGTGATCTTCAGATTCTCCTGCGGCCCGCAAGATCCGATAGGACATGAGTGGGACCATTCGAACTCCTAGTACCAGTATCAAGTATCAAGAATGTCAAGAACCTGTTACAACAGTTGTGAGTCAGGTGGCGCATTCTACATCTACATCTACATCCATTCTCCGCAAGCCACCTGACGGTGTGACGTTATTCCCAACCGAATCAGTTCATGCATCCAGGCCAGGTGGGGTGGGGTGTAACGTGATACTGGTAAGTGGGCTGATGCTGCCAAGTTCTTCGTAAATTTGACTCGATTTTCGAATCATATAACATCAGATACCCTCTCAACCCGTGAAATTACTTTCGTTTCTGCTTTCATTGTGAACTTTTTTTTATTTTTGGCAATGTATTATCTAATGTAGCAACCGTACTTATAGTTGCGGAATACACTTGACCTCCTGTGCGGCTGAATAAGAAGTAACTGTTTCGAATTAGGATGGTGGAATAAGGTTACTACAGTTAGGTATTTATTACTAGATTAGTTCAGAATGAATCTCTCCCACTTTTGGAGAGTGCAAGTTCATAAACTGGAAACTGAAGCAGAGGACCTACCTTGCTCATAAGAGAAACTTCGAAAATAATTTAGCCCCATATAGCATACCCGCAATGTTATCTGCAGTGACATTAGCGAATATCTCACGTACGACAACCAAGTATCATAATCGGTTTTCATCGCCGGCGCGCTGTCAGAGCACTTCTTGTCGGGTCAGGGACCTTACGCAACCTCCTAGGATCGGACTGGTCGAAGACACACCAAGCCTGTCAAAGAAGACACGCCAGAACATCCAGGACGTCCGCTGTATGGCGATATTGCTGAGACTTACAGGCAGTCACCGAATCGGCATAGAAGACTCGATGTCAACGACATACTGCGTTGCCGGGCGATGTGGACGGGCGGTTCTAGGCGCTTCAGTCTGAAACCGCGCGATCGCTACGGTCACAGGTTCGAATCCTGCCTCAGGCATGGATGTGTATGATGTCCTTAGGTTAGTTGGGTTTAAGTAGTTCTAAGTTCTAGGGGACTGATGACCTCCGATCGTAAGTCCAATAGTGCTCAGAGCCATTTGAACCACGCCATACTGCGTTACGATACAAAATGACATGTCCTGGGTGGTGCTGGTGATGATATTTTAACAAAGGCTTGGTTAACGCGTTACCTTATCAATCACTGCAGTACAGGAGGTGGCGACAGAAGACCGAGAAGCAATGCACCGAGAACAGCTGAGGTCAACAGTTGCGGCAGACGAACAGCCAACACGCCTTCACTGGAAATCGTAAAAACAACAACACCAAACTGGAAACGCAGCTGCGTGCCGTGTCCCTACGCCATAGCAACCAGAGCCGGTGTCAGTTGAAGCCGGCGCTCAACGCTTATCTCTCGTGGAAAAGATGCTCCCTCGAACATGGCGAGTTATGCCCCGCAGCCAGGGAGCCGACAGACAACGGAAGAGTCAGATGTAACGGCAACGCCCTCCACAGCTCTCCAGGAACCGGTGGTGTGTTCCTACGGACCAGGGAGGCGTGCAATGCATTGGCCAGTGTGGCAGGCAAGAATCATCTTATTACAATAGTAGTACACATAAGTTTGATAGTAGGTGTAGTTTTTATTAATAGTAGGAAAAGCTATGACGATGGGAAGTAGTATTGTATTATAATAACGCACAAAAAAAGAAGAAGTTATTATCAATCTGCAACAGTTGCAGTATCTTTATTTTGGCGACTAGTTTCGAACTTACAGATTAATTTTCTATCCTGACTTCCTGAGGCTACAATACAAAAATAAATATACGTGAACAGTAAAATATAAATATGGAACTACAAATACGAACAGCAGTTACCTATTTGATTACTACCTAGGTTTTCTACACACTAAGTAGACGCGTTGTCCACTAATCGACAGTTGCACTTGCACAGTGGCCTTGTTCAACCGCACGGACTACCAAATCATGCGACCCTCTTCAATGCAAATTCCCATTCGCGCCTCGGCCCACTTGGTATTCCCCATTAACTCGATCAGCATTGCAGAGGCTCTCAAGCTCTACTGATGTGGCACCTCAGCATTGAACGAAACAGGGATCCCGCCTGAAACCCAGGTATAGGTGCTTTAATCAAGTGAAACTCTATAGTTTCAGAGATCTTTTCAAGTATCAGAAGTTTATTATGTATATATGCAGACTGAAGCGACGAATGTAAATTTATGCCAAGGCAGGGATTAGAAACAGGGTCTCTGTTGCTGATATATAGAATTATATGTAAAATCGGCAATGTAAAAAAATAAATAACAATGTCTGGATCGAAACAAAAAGCAATCAAATGGTTCAAATGGCTCTGAGCACTATGGAACTTAACATCTGAGGTCATCAGTCCCATAGAACTTAGAACTACTTAAACCTAATTAACCTAAGGACATCACAAACATCCATTCCTGAGGCAGGATTCGAACCTGCGATCGTAGCGGTAACGCGGTTCCAGACTGTACCGCCTAGAACCGCTCGGCCAGCCCGGCCGGCAAAAAATAATCAGTTTCTTTAAAGAAATTTAATTTTATCTGTTTTAGGGTGCTTAGTATCCTTCTTCAGAATGTTAAAACTATCTCATTATTTGCGAGTGGTAACAATATGTTACATACACCCTAGTGTCTGTTCAAAAATGATATAAATAAGCCAAACAACACTCACAGACATCATGCCAGAACTGGAGCTAATCAGATAATATTTCACCACAGCAATATGCTGCATGAATCTTGCTGTTGACTCTCGCATGTAATGCGATAGGTTTAATCTTCTGAAGAAGGGAACTAAATGCTCGAAACCGGTTAAGAAATCAAATTTTTTATATTTATTGGTTGCTGATTATTTCGATATACACAACTATAGGTGACGAGGAAGATGGGAATAAATACTAATAGCGTCTAGGGTAGGTGGATGGAACCATCGACCGCGCAAAAGCGTAAAAAATATCAGCAGATCATCATGTCGACAGTCGGCAGCAATTATATAGATTAGAGAAAAATCGCTGTCGTAGTTGACAACGTGTGAGTGGCAGGGTTCATCGTGAAACAGCTTGAAATTTAAACGCCAAATCCTATAACAAAGGTGTGTAAGAGGATTTTTTGTTTCACTGCTGATATACAACAATTACGAAGTGGCGTTTCATTCGTCTGGACAAGATCATCAAATGGCCACGTGACCACAACTCTACTATTTTTTCTCTTATCTGAGTACATTGTAACAATTAATTTCCTAGGGGCGCCTGTGTGTTCGTTCTATTGGACGTGACATAGTGTAGTTTCACTGCATCTGGGGAAGGGGGAGGGGGAGAGGAAGAGCTTTTGTTCAGCCGGAGTTAAGGAGCCGGTCTGTGTCAAATCCTCCTAAATGGGTAGGTGCCTCGACAAACGATGCCGACTTAAGGCCGAGTAATTTCCCAAAGACAGCAGATGTTTTCCAACAGTTGCTGCTGAGATAAATATGAAAGTCATAGCAGGAAACAGTAGCGTACAGAAGCGCTTCATGCCGGAGCAGGAAATAGCTGATCGAAAAGCCAATGTTGCAACGGACTGAAACGTAAGACCTGTCACACAAATTTATGGTCGTGCGGTAGCTTTCTCGCTTACCAAGCCCGGGTTCCCGGGTTCGATTCCCGGCGGGTTCAGGGATTTTCACTGCCTCGTGATGGCTGGGTGTTGTGTGATGTCCTTAGGTTAGTTAGGTTTAAGTAGTTCTAAGTTCTAGGGGACTGATGACCTAAGATGTTAAGTCCCATAGTGCTCAGAGCCATTTGAACCGTTTGAACACAAATTTACATTTCTTGACAGACCACCCTTTATCATTTTTCAAAACAATATTTTTCATAAAAAAATTTAAAATCTCTTTATTTTCTGTACTTTATCATCAAGAACATCCAAAAATATGCCTAAAATACTCATGGTTTAAAAACAGGTAAGATTAACATGTTTCATCTGAAATCAGCATTTGTCTCTTTGGAAGAAATGATTTCGCGTATAGGACTGTGTCATTGTAAATTCGAAAAAATGCCGTTATTTCAGCTGAAGTTGCGGTCCTCTTCAGGGCGGTTCACTGCTTGTGTCTTATATTATCTCTGAAGATGGCCATTCCACTTATTTAAAAGATAGCCGCTATAAAATATACAGATGTTTTAGTCATTTAAAATACTCCTTGTCAGTTAATAAGCATGGTTTTTCTTATTAACTGTTTTCTGAAAGCGTGGTGATTTGGAAGTTCCGAAAGAACACACACCACATGAATAATTGAGGTAAGGACTGCCGAAGTTCACTTCCATGGAATGCACACCACGCTCGGTTTCTTACGGGTATCGGCGAAATGCCGCGATTAATGGGGACAATGAGGATAAAGGACAAGGGCCACTACACCAGTAGTGTCCACACACTACTGGTGTAGTGACCCTTACCCATTATCCTCATTATCCCCGTTACTCGTGGTATTTCGCCGATTCGCGTAATGTAAGTTAAGAATTTTGGTCTGACGGAGGGCGTGCTAGGGTAGTCCGTGCAGTAGCGATGGCCACGGTATTGCATACGGCGCGGTGGTTAGCGCGTCTGGCTAGTAAGCAGACGACCGGGCTCGAATCCACATCCTGCACAAATGCTAAACTTCCCATTGATTTAAATCCACACCTACTGTAAGCTTATGTGAATAATTCCTTGGTGACAAGATTAATTGTAAATATTTTCTGATTTGAGCAGTATGATTTCATGTGACGAGCATGTTGGAATCCTGAAACCTGATTCTCATGCAGAGCCACGAGTAAGGAGAAATACGGATCTCCATTGAACAAATGGTAGCAGTTACGCAGATAGATTTGTAGACAGAGCGTGTGAATACTAAGGCTGTGGGTCTTACCTCAACGTAGTATCATCTGCACAGGAACAGTACACCCGGCCTCTAGGGGCTTGCAAACAAGAAGGCGGAGGCAGTCAGTCAGAGAGGGGACTGACAATGAAGATGGTCGCCGAGATTACGCGGACTTCTGTCTGCCTCTGGGATTGGAGTAGTCGGCAACGCCTGGAAACGAGGCTCCGCCGATGCGCCAGATTGGATCCTGATGCGTCTGCATTTTCTCCGATGCGGCTTATCTCGGCTGGAGGCCTAGTGGGTCAGCAGCACATCGTCTAATTCAGTCACGGCGCTGCTCCTCAAAGGCCTCAAGGGGAACGTCTTCTCCACAGAAGCCAAGAGAAAGGAATCTTCCCGACTGCTCATTTGTGAAGAGGTTATAAGTGATAATGAGAGAAGGTCGGGTCCGCCTTTCTGCAAGTACAGAATTATTGTCTTCCTTTAACACCCAATCAAGTGTCACCTTGTTTCTGGGCATCCCTCTCTAATTTTCCAGTACTGCATATATACAGATCATGTTTAGGTTACGAACTACGTTACTGGTAACTCGGGTTACCGAGTGTGTCCTGTCACTAAATTAGCACACCATGTCATCTGCAAACATGAGGGATGTTTGGATACAGCCTGTTTTGAAGTTTTGTTTATAGTCCAGCCATTAAAAGGTATATTCCGTTAAACTTCATTTGTAGTTACCATGGTAACGCTAAAAAGGAAACAGATATTTTAAAGTTCAAACTATAAAAAAAATTCAATGCAGACGATACCGTAACATTCATTATGTTTCCAGCTGACAAGGTGTACTAATTTAGTTTGTGGCTCATTTTGGTCGGTAATCATAGGACACACTCAGTTTAAAATGAAAGGTAAAGTACACATATAGTTCAAGTAACAAAAAAATCCGATGTACTAGTAACATATTTTCTGACTCAAACATAATCTTTATTTGTGTATTTGAGAAAAATAAAAGAAATAAGTCCATTGAGGATGCTGCAGCTATGATGAAGCACATTTTGGTGTTAAAGGGAAACACTATTCGTGTTCTTGCAAAAAGGCAGACATATCACTAAGTCATTACTATTTTTTGCAAGCACAGGAACTAATCTCAAAATTGCAGTATAATAGGTAACAAGTCTCTTACGCTGTGTTGCTTACACCGAAAGCAGTTCACACCTTTACATATAAGTCTACTATTTTATAATATCTTATGGAAGGTAAGATCATTCCTGAATACGTTTTTAACATAACAAAAAAGACGCTGTGCTTAACACTCGCCGACGTTACCTACCATAAATGCTACATTCAACTTTATTTCCCTGTCTCAGGGACTTAACTAAACTTTCTGCGTCCCTGCACCTTGCATCATGAGCTTTGCGAGCATCACAATTTTCTTTTCTGCAAGCTCCCATAAGGTTTCAACATCTGCTTGAAGAAAGCTGTATACCACAGTCTCAGAATGGCTTGGAGACATGAATGTAACTTCTAACAGTTTTTATAAATCTTGAACTGTAATGTGTTCATAACAGGTAATAAAATGTTAAAATACCCTAATTAGGGAATTTGTGATTGTTTTCTTCGTCACAGCAATAAGGCTACACTTTTTTTTCGGATGTACCACTTGGTTTGCATTCACCAATGACCTGTATTTTCAGACGCACAAGAAAGATAGCAAACGGAAGAAGAGAGTGAAAAAGAAGAGTTGAAATGTGATAACAAAAATGTTGTTCCAGCGAAGAAGCGCCCTGGAACACCGAAGCCTCTGCCAACAGCAAAAAATTCCGTGCAATGCCTCTACTTCAGATGATGAATAAAACCCGGAAAATCCATTTCAGGTATATGTTGTAAGAGTGTGAGTGTCTCACATCCGTGCAGTGTACTAAATTCAAAACGTCTCTGTGTGTCACAAAAAGAAGAAACTGTACTTTATCAGTTCCAAAAAAAAGTATCAGCAGTATGAGAAGCATTCTAATTGCTTTTTCACATAAAATAATAAAATAACCTTTTGTGATACTTACATAAATACATTTCCGTACCGCAGTCGTGAGTTTATAAATAAATTCCAGCAAAGTAAACCCTGAAAACATTTTAGAACCATTATACTTGGATCCTGATTTGCACATACGCTACTAGCCCTAATATTGGCTGAATCATGCCATTCTTTTTTTAATTTTGTATTGTAGTTTTATTTTCTGCGAGAACAACGCATTGACCACTGATATATACTTTGCATTCATAAAATTTAACCTCAAGACTGAGGCAGTTAACGTGAAGTGTGCCGAGGTTGGACATTTCTGATCTGTTCATACAGTGTTTTGGGTGTCGCTAGGTTCTCAGCTTCCGTAAGGTAAAAAGCACGTAACGTGCGACGCAGTTTAATAATGAGATCTAAACTTTTGTTCGCAACTTATGTGGACCGTTATGTTCAGCTGATTTCAAATCTCGGTAAGAAATTTTATGGAATCTGGGATTTAACATAATATATTCTGCTTTGATTAAGAACTATTTCCTTTTATTTTCGGGGGAGATACAGCGCCTATGTCAGGTATTGAGGAAACGTGGGTATTACGGAACAAATGTCAAAGCTGTCGAAGAATGAGGTCCTCTTTGTAATGGATGTAAAACAATTAAACTTTTTCATTATTTGGAATTGTGTTACACAGAGGTGTGAGCTGAGTTTGCCTGGTTCGAAGGACGGACTCGAAGAAGTGAGTAAAGCATCGTTACTTGGTATAATGGATATATGATCTTGTAATTTATTGGGCACTAAAGGTAAAAGTGGGCACAGAGTAGTGCATTAGGAAGGGGAATTCAATCAAAGCTATAGGGTCTCTTGGCTTCCGATCACTTTAAAGTGTTGTCAAAACTCAGACACCATACTCAATCGGTTACATTTCGAAATCTCACGCCTTTTCTATTGCTGGATTACGGTTATCAAAAAATGTTCAAATGTGTGTGAAATCTTATGGGACTTAACTGCTAAGGTCATCAGTCCCAAAGCTTACACACTACTTATCCTAAATTATCCTAAGAACAAACACACACACACACATGCCCGAGGGAAGATTCGAACCTCCGCCGGGACTTACCGTTATCAGTCCGACTGAAATCATCACCAGTGAATTCACCATACACATTTAAGAAAGGTGTCATACTTTCTATTCTGTTCTGTAATGTTCTGACCTGTGAAAGTTGTTTAAAAACATCTTTGCCGCCCGCGGTGGCCGAGCGTTTCTAGGCGCTTCATTCCGGAACCTTGCGACCTCTAAGGTCGCAGGTTCGAATCCTGCCTCTGGCGTGGTTGTGTGTGATGTCCTTAGGTTTGTTAGGTTTAAGTAGTTCTGATTTCTAGGGGGCTGATGACCTCAGATGTTAAGACCCATAGTGCTCAGAGCCATTTGAAAAACATCTTTTCGAACAGTCTGCCCGTTCATTTTCCACATCCATTAAAACAACTTATCAGATAAGTGTGGCAGTCAAAAATAACGTGTATCAGGTAATTATTAAAATGTTAAGAACATACCGTGATAGAGGATTTTCACAGTTTACGATTGGCTTTAAATAAGAAATTACGAGGGCGTGCTGAAAGTAATGACTCCGAATTTTCTATTCTGTTCTGAATACCGGTTGAGACATTACATGTCATGGATAATACTCCGTCGAATTACCCTCTTCGCTGACTCAGTTTATAGACTAATCTACGGCAGTCGGTTCTGCACTAGTCACTTCCGTGCCGTGCTGTCCAGGTGGGCCCTGTGGTTGCTGGTTCTACGCTCTCATGCGTTTGTTTGATGTATAAGTGATCCCCCACGACTCAATGGCCCAACCGCCACACATTTATGTTCTATAATTATGCGTTTACATCTTAAGATGAAGCTTTGAGTTCCTAAAGCGGTCGTGGAATAAGTTAAGGAAATCACTGACAACTGTAGCAGATTTTTGTTGTAGAAATGTGTTCCTCTGATGGGGATTCTCACCTGATCAAATATTTTGTCGCTGTCTCAAGCTGGAACTTCCTACCACTAGAGGGCTCCGAAATATAACGTACCACATATACATATATAATGTAGCACATATCGTTGCCTGAGAAACAGAGTGCTGTAATCGAGTTTGGAATTCGAAGAGCTCGTTCACTCATGGAATACCCTCTCCGTCAGCATCACAATGCCAGAGCACACATGAGCGGTGCGAAATCAGCAACAATCCAACGCCTTCGGTCCACTGTCATCCAACATCATCCATACAGTGCCGAACTATTTCCAATTGATTTTCTTCTCTTTTCTAAACTGAAACAACACTCTCAAGGACTTCACTTTGTTAGTGATGGGTTTCATGCAAAAAGGAGGCTGTGGCTCTTTCAGCAAAGTCAAACATTCTACAGCGATGGTATCAACAAACTTACCTGCAATGGAAGAAATATGTTCGTCACCAGGATGACTGTTTTAAGTTATAAATACGTAGACATGAAGAACAAAGACATAGAATGTTGATGAGGTTTGCTTTATTTAAGAAGATTTACGACTTTTCATAAAAAAATTCAGAGGTGTTACTCTTCAGCACACTCTCGTACGTACGCATAGTATAGATCCTGTGATACTACGATGTATGAATGAAAGGGAAATTTTTCTTAAGCTCCATTTTTAGTAACACAGCTAATTTCCGTTTTAATGACGAAAACACGCAGAATGTTTCTCTGTTTAGTGTCTGCGCTATAAGCTAATTTTGACAAACAGTTATTTTCAAGCACTAGTCACAAACCTTAAGCTTCACACCATATTTGAATAAATAGCCAGTACAATTACAGCGGCACATTCGTGTTCATGTGAATTTGTAGCACAAAGACAGCCAGTAGTTCCATCAATATAAAACATTTATCATCCGATTTTTCGAAAACAATTAGGAGAAAAAATGGGGTGTTTGGACATCTTATAGTCATCTTCACTTGATAATGGACTGAATTTCATTTCGTTTTACTCGCATGCCATGGTTACTGTGCAGCACCATATTAAGTAAAGAGTTTGCAGAGGTAAAAAGTCGCTGTGTAAACATTGCATATGGTTGATTTTAGGTTATACATAGCAGTGAATGAAATGTTTTTAAAATATAGAAATATTATTTAAATTTAAGAGCAGAGAGCATCCTCATTTTGTTCTCCAGTTAACGGGTTTTATATCCGAAGGACGGTTGCGCACGACGCTCCCATTCACGTCCTTGCACTTCGCGATCATGTGGTCATAAAACCCGCCATAATTCTTACACTATTCAAGATATCGTAAACGCAAATATTAGAGTTCAGTGAGACACATAGATTGTAAGATAACTATTCGAAACTTCTTTACTAAACGTCCGCAGCGGTGAGATGTCGGCTGGTAAAGACACATTGGGATTTCCATAGAACTATAGGAAAATCCAAACTGTGTGCAAATAAACGTTCGTAACACTAAGGAAAGGCGTAGAACGACGAGTACACACGCCCACAGTAGCGAAATGAATGATCTCTATATTTTGTTTGTGGTCATCTACATGGGGGAAATGATCAGCGCAATAAAGTAAAACAGAACTCAAACGGAAACATTGAAGCGTTTGCTTTTCCCACATGCTATTCTAGAGTAGAACATTTGAGAAATAATCTGGATGTGGCTCGATGAACTCTCTGCCAAGTGCTTAATAGTAAACTGCAGAGTAGTCATGTGGATGTAGTGGAAATCAAAGAAAAATATTTGTTAGTGTGTCAGTGGCTTTTTATGACGAGAATTGGCCTGGACGTTAAGGTAATGCTGAACAAGGCACAAGGTAATTATGCTACCTGACAAGTATTCGCAAGAAATGCGTTTGAAATTCCCGTCTGACCACCCATATTTGTGTGTTTTTTCACAGACGCTCCTGCAGATGCATGCATTTCTCTTTTGAAAAGGATACGGCCCATTTCATTCCCGGATCCGAGTTTGTTCTCCATCTCTGATGGCCTCTTGTTTCCTTCCTTAAGCAGGCCGCTATATTGGTTTGTGGTCGAAGGTGCGCAATAAAGAAATTGTCGTTACTGTCGCTTACTAGAAATATCACAAGGCCCGTGTACCAATCGAACAGCTGGGTCTTTGTAGCTGATACTTTGCGAATGCGAAGATAAATTAAGTGAATCATGTGTCAGCTCACTTTACCTAAAAAATACGTTTTAAATAAAATAAATTAAAATACGGAAGAATATTATTCATCTACACTTGTTTCAGGCATATACTCTGATTCATCTACCTGTTCCCTGAAATACACCATAGTTTAAACATTTATTGACTATGATAGTAAATCGGCAGTTTTGTTTTAAATTGCTGAACGAAGATTGTGAAGCATAGAATAAGAAATTTGTGACTTAATGTTTATGCAGGCAAATAATATAGGTATTAGTGCTGGAGAAGAACTATCCCATGCGGACTTACTCGCGTGAACATGAACTTAACTACCAGAAACAAGAAGGAGTTGTGAAGAGGCATGAATAAAACTTCATTCATGTGCGTGACAATAACATTATCTCGCAATGATAATACGATTTTAGTCACAAGAAGTTGTAATAACACATCATTTATTTGTATCTGGATAACTGCGACGTTACTATAAGTCGTTTTTGGTTTCGTAATTGTGACACGTTACTTGAGAGCAGACACTTTGCTACTCGTCGTATTGTTTGCAGAACTCTGTTCCTGCACAGAAGACAGACGATATGCCTGTTGGGTAGCTAAAGCGCAACTGGAGAAGTCAAATAAAGAAATTCCTATCTGAATTACAGGAATAGCTCAGGAATTGTGGTGGCCAACCTCCTGGGTTCCGGAATTCGACGTACGTATGGCAAGGAACTACTGCTGGAACTGGAGAGAGAGAGAGCCAGTACTGCAACCGGGCAGCAGACCGCTGGAGTCGAGAATTTCCTGCAAGTCTGAGACAGGTCTGCTTCCTTATATTGCCATGGCAACGAGACATAACGGACACCTTTGTCTGCCTCACTAGGTCATAGACTAGACGAAATTACACTCTTCATTGAGTTCCCTTCTGACGCAAGTACCCCCTTGTTTTAAATTCCATCCCATTTTCCTTAGATAACCAAGTAGAAATTGTGAACTGATTACGGCAGACATTGTGATCCTCAGAAACAAACTCCTGGAAAAAAAAATTTCGTGTTACGCATGCCAGGTAGTGGTAAGTATTAATTACATGAATATTACAAACAACTATGAATGTACCTGCATACTAGTACTTCATTTCTCTGCCGTGAGTTTCTATGTCGAACTGGGACATCCGCAGAATCGAATTAACAGTTTCATTTTGCATCCATACTGGGTGATCTTTGACCACCACTGCAGAGAGAGAGAGAGAGAGAGAGAGAGAGAGAGAGAGAGAGAGAGAGAGAGAAGGTGTGATGATGTTATTTGCTTACAGTGTCATGTATTGAGACGAGTGCTTTTCTTGTATTGTATATTCTTCTCCTCTTGTGTAACTCCTTACCTTCACAAGTATTCTTCAGACAGAGGTTATTTCTTCTTCAGAGTTCGTCCCGCTTACTGCAGCCGCTATTTATGTTTGGCAATCGTCGATTCACAATTCTGCAATTTTTTTTATTTTACTATTGTGACCGGATGACCTTCCTGCCGTGAAAATCTGTGTGTACCACGAAGAAAGAAAATAATTTGCTCCATATGTATTTCAGTCTTCTAACCTATCTTGTGTGTGTTTTCGTACTTTATGCTTCAGTGAGTGCAGGAACAGAAAACGGGTCGATAATCGGATCTTTATTGTCGATTCACTGATGTGACTTGAAAGTAAGTGCACTCCGCTGTAAGGTAAATGAGTAGGTCACAGAAATGCCCATTGTTAAAGGTACACCCAGCCTGTGTTAAATGCGTGAAGTTCTTTGCTAAAGGTACTGACACTGGGTATGGGACTGCATAATGAGTAAACGAGATACAAATGAAACACATTTTTCTTCACCTGAAGAAATTTGAAGGCGATGCACATTGCCGGGCGTCAGAGTTTAGTTACGTGTTCGTTTGACGGCATTAACTATCGATATTAAATATTGAATTTTGAGTTGTTGAATCGATGTCTACGTTCTGCCGTGACGTTGGTGTTGGTGAGTTCCGAAACAGGCATAGCGGTGGTGTTAACGCAAGAAAGAAACTACTCTAAGATTCCTTGAAAAAAGTCTTTGGAAACTGGATTGAAGCGCGAAAGAGACAGTGAGTACAAAATCCACGTTTGACCGATTCTTTAATACTGCTGATTAGAGTTGATCGTTACCAAAGAGAAGTAATACAGCAGGTCGCTAACATCTAAGGAAGAGTATGTTTACTCCCAAGTTCGTTTAGGAAGCAGATAAACCATGGTGCAAATGCTGATCTAACTTTGGTGGCAGTCGTAAGAAGGAAGTTTTCGTTCTTAGCGGAAAAATATTGAGAAGAAGAATCAGTACTTCCTCTCACATGTCTCTGGAAATGATCATGACACGTTAATGGAAATAAAATCGAGCTTATATTTTGACATAGAGACATACATTCTTACTTTGCACGTGGAACAGGAAAGGCGGAAAACCATTGTGATAGCAATCAACAGACAATGTAAGATGGTTTTTCGCGTACTGCTTAAATAATGCATTCCAAATCACCCATTTAACCTGGGGATACTTTTTAAAAATCATATGACAGACAGCCATGGACTGACGTTTACGTAGTGTAATCGAGTATGAGTTTGAACAGGAGCTGCTTTGCACTTAAATTACTCCGACTGGTCGTTAGCCAAGCGCTAACTCATAGCTGTCCGCTCGAGAACAGTGAGCTCGGTGCCAAATGGAGTCGAAGCACAGTTAATTGTTCTCTCCGAGGACCCACACAATAAAGCGTAAATTGCCTATGCTGTACTTTTGGCTGTTTGCCTGCGTCCTCTTTTTCTAACAGTCACGTAAGCTGTATTCAGTGGTTATGCAGATCTATAATGCAGTTTACACTGGTAACGTAGGGTTCGTAAGAGGAGAACTATCACGTTATTGCGCTACTGAAACCTGACGCATTTTGCGTACTCGATTTTGTGGCATATTTTCACTTTTCCTGTCGAAGGTCTTCATTCTACTGACTCTGAATCACACATAAACTGTCTACGTTTACGCACTGTACTTCAGATCTATAAATATCTACCCATTAAACAAAAGGTGCTGTAATTACATTAATTTCTTAAAAAAACGCTTAATCTTAGCAGTTAACTACAATTTCACGAATTGTGATCAATCAAGAAGCTATACATTAAACAAAACATTTTTCACAGCTTTAAGTGATTTGCCAAAGTCTTACTGCTCTAAAACCGAGTTTATATGAAAATATTTCCACCGGATAACTCTAAGGATTCAATGAGGTATCTTACTTCACAATCAGTTTCAGCGAAGTGCCTTGTAAGTGCTTTGTCACAGACCGTTTTTCATAAATTCCTGTCCAAACTTGCCATATTATTTGACTCGACTAGAGTCCACGTTTGCATAGCAATATGACAGCGAACACGTCACGATAATCCTCGCTATGTCTTTGACAGTGTCAAATATTACGGCACGTTTTGGTATCGAGTTATGACTTCTGTGAAGGTACTCAAAAACCTCTTGTATGATACTCGCCAGTCCAGGCACGGTACCAGTTAGGACTGCTAGAGGAAATAGAGAAGATCCAAAGAGGAGCAGGACATTTCGCTACAAGTTCATTGTTAATGTAGTAAGGGCGAAAGTATTACGATAACGCTCGGGCAACTCCAGTGGCGGAAGCTGCAACAGAGGCGTCATTTTTGGCGATGTGGTTTATTGTTAAAATTCAGAGAGAGGGCATTGGTTAAGTGTCAGCCAATACGCTGCATCCTTGTTTTAATTTTTCGCTTAAAGACCTTGAAGGTAACATTAGAGAGATTCGAATTTACACGGAAGTTTACCAATCCTCGTCCTTTCCGCGAACCGTTTGCAACTGGAACAGGAGATGGGGAAAGTGACCGTGGAACACAAACTACCCTTCGCCACACACCGTAAGGTGGCTTGTGGGCTATAGAAGTAGATGCAGAAAATGTATGCCAAAACAGATTGTAGATGCATTTGGGTATCCCCAGCCGTTAGTCGAAAGTGTTGCCTTTTGATAAACACAATACCACTGCTTCGCTTACCAAAGTATTTTACCTGTTTTCTGAGTTGTATTCTTCCTTGTAACCATGACTAAGAAAAAGACTGATCTGTACAAACTGTCGGGAATTATACTATATTAAATTTAAATTCTGAGAAGCAATTGAAATGTGGTGATTTTGGAGAATGTTGAATGTTAAGGAAACAATACGAAACTAAGAGTTGTTAAACAGAATAAGGGTGGAGGGAGATTTTAAGTCCATGGACGACTCTTATCAGAAGGACGGTTATGTTACGTAGATATCAGTTACAGAATCCGTGAATAGATAACTTGGTGCTGGAAAGGTATAAAATGTGGGGACAGTTAGGCCACTCGTATAGAAGCCTTTTGCGTATTTAGCAAATGATTTTATAAATTCACTAATGAAGTTGTTAAATTAAACCGAACTTTAGGCACTGTTACTGTGCACGCAGAAAGTATTGGTGAGCAGATTCTGCTTTCTTGTAAGATAATTTTGCCCAACTTGCCACATCTGTGATAAGAAAAGTTCAGTAAAAACTAATCATAAATCGTACAAATAATTTTGTTAAAGTGGATTATTATAACCATAGTTTGAGGCTAAATTATGTTCGTCTTTACGGAGTATGTTTCCCTACGAATGAATTAATACATCATTTCAAAACTTAAATATATTACTTTTAAGAAATCTAAAATTTTATAGGTAATCTATAAAAATGCTACAAAACGTGTTGCTACGTAACTGTTTGCTCAGTCATGAAGCACGTTTAACAAGTTGTTGAATAAAGAAGAAGAATGTAATCTTTGTCAATGAATGCAGTAAACTTAAGGAAAGTGAAAACATTAGATTACTACATGCAGTGTGTGACTGGGACGTTACCAGGAGATTCCTTGGTCTCGAGTTACTACTTTTAAACTTTTTTACATTTACTGAAGGTTTCCCCGCTAACCAATAAAACAATAATTTACAACAGTACCCTCAGTTACAATGTTAATTTTTTTTCGTTAAAGCGTAATTGGTCTTTAGAAATGGCTGCTTGGAAACATTTAGCTAACATCATCGCAGAGTGTGATCCAAGGTTTATGGATGTAGAAAGGTACACGTTGTCTGTTATTAAATCTTATGTATCTGAGAACCAAAACTGATGCCTTCTTTTAGAATCGACCCAGTTACTGATGTCACACATCTTTTCACATATGGCACGTGTGTAAAATTTTTGACGCTTGAGAAGGGGAATCGAAAATAAGTCTGTAATTACGGTTGATGTTGGAAAACTGAAAAAGTGGCTTCAGGTGTCATCCACGGTGCTTGTTATGGACAAGACAGACGGATTCCACTCGTATGTAGATACCTTTCGAACATATTTCAATGTGGACTGGTCACGTCAAGACAAATTTCGCATCATAATGCTAATCAGAAAACTCCTACATAACTTGATTCCTCAAGTTCGAGTATTTATTGTATGAAATAACCATACAGCAGGTGTCGCTCTGATGGCCGAAATGATGTTACACTAGAAGATTACAAACATTTATCGGACCAATAAAATGCATAAAAGAAAAAATGCGTTCAACTGAAAAAATTAGTTCTCCGCTTCTCACTCATTTTTCCGGAAGAAATAGTGACTAAAATAGTTAAATCTGTGTGTAACGCAACTTGTACATTGCTTTTTTCCGCTGAAACGTTTCACCATTTTCTGAATTCCAAACGCGTGCAACCAGTGGGATTACAGATAATCCTAGTTCCATGCTTGGAACCCAGAAAATTTTACAGCAAAAGAAAACCTCTTCTCTACAAGCAACAAATCTATCATTTGTCATAATCTAGGGTAATTAAGCAAAAGGGCCCTATAAAACATCTGCATTCTCTGGTGATCGCGCGTAGTTCACATTTTATGTCCTCTATTAGAAGAAAAAATTACGAAATACTGGTATCCCGAGTTAACTCGCACGTTTAAGCTCTAAATCCCTGAACAAAGAGCTGGGATTAAGTGAAACCCAAGCGCAATAGGTTATTGCTTGAATGAAATAATCTTCCACTATGGTCATTAGGCGGTCTATGAGTTGAAGTATTAGCGGTTTTAGTTAGGTGAACAATTTTAATCATGAATTTCCACAATATGTGAGATATTTCAACAAAAACAGCATTGTACTCTCAATTTATCTCTCAGATAACATTGTATTTGGGGCATAGAACGTAGAGAATTAGTGAACTATTAAAATGGTCTTCTAGTTTTCCCAAAGGAAAATACATAATTTGTGACAAGTTTTCAGGTATTTAACTGTCACTGAAATTCATCTCAATCGACCTATTAACTTTACTACGAGTTAGATGCCTACGTTGTCACATTTAAAAAAAACGTCGTTGCAGGGTCCGAAGAGCACAAACTGAGGTAGGAGGTACGAATAAGAACTGAATAGTTGAGAGCGATGACCTCGCTGTTTGGTTCCCTCCCCCGAATCAATCATCCAAGAATTGAATAAGTAAGCAATGTGGAAGCGACACATGTGTCGTAGTACTTGCTAGACAGAGCCTGGGCCTTAATTGCTACGCAACTATGTCATGCAATAATAGTACATCTCGTCTATATTAGAGCATGTGTGTAAAAAGTCACGATAGAGTATACACAGGCTAACACCCACATTATATCAGAAACGAACATTATTTTTAACAACTTCTCGTATTTTGAGTTAATAATATCATTAGCTTCTCGCTACGCTCGAAAATCTTTCTTGGTACTGAAAGATCCTCCATGACGATTACTGTATTTAAAAAATAATTTGTCCTTCTTGTTTTATTGTTAATGACATAGGATTATATCTTAGTGCAAGGGAAAAATTCAATTCACGTTTCTCAGTATATATTTTGCCTCCGTGTATTGCAACTTTTTCACTGCGGACTGAAACATACATTTGCATGTATACCAACCTTTCCTGTGGGCGGAATCCATGTTGCTTCTTACATGGCTAAGATTCATTCACCAAAAGTGATCATAATACGGTACCTTAAAATATATCCCTAAAGTGTCCAACAGATTATCGTCACCAACATGCGGCTTTAAATATGTTTGAAAACCGTTCGTGAAAACCGAAAAGACTTGCGTCATTTTCCTACAGCGTGGCACCCTTCGTTGTCCTCCAACCAACGATTAACTGCTGCTAGCAGGGGAGCAAGTTGCCAAGTATAGAATCGAATAGGTATCGAATTTTACCTTTTGTCTGTAGAGTGATTTTAATTCATTGTCTGTTTCACGATCACTTATCTCAGCATCGCTCATTGCGGTCTCGGTGGAAATAGGGACTCTTCTTACTATATGCAGCAGTGAAATGTAGGGATAATTTTAATGACTTCGGATAATGGATTTTTCTCTTTCTTGAGGGTCACCGAAGCTTTCCTTTACAATTCATTGAACGCTTCTCGCCCTATGTATCACAGTCGAGCAACTTAATCCATACAACCAAACAGATATCTCCACAGACGTACATCTTATACATCTGCACCTACATTCGTACTCCACAATCCATCATCGTGGAGGGCAACTTGTTCTATTATTACTTATTTCCTTTCCTGTCACATTTCCCAACAGAGATGGGGGAAAAATAGCTATCTATACGAGTAAGTAAGGTCCCTAATTTCTATTACGTTGTCTTCGTGGTCTTTATGAGAAGTGTACTTTTGCGGTAGTAAGTAGTGTGGCTGACGGAGAGCTATTTTTAGAATATTTCAATCAGTTATGAACTCATTAACATTCATTCTGGAAACAATGAAGAAGATTATGCAGTAAAATATGCTGGAAAATTCTTTCTCCTGTGTTTGCAGAACTCAGCGAGGTGAATCAATGACTACGATCCATCTACCTATCGTAAGCCACCATACAGTGCATGGCGAAGAGTACCTTGTAGCGCTACTACTCAGTCCCTTTCTTGATCCAGTGACAAATGGCAAGCGAGAAAAATAACTATTTGAATTCACAGACCACTTTTGGAATGCTCGCTTGTTGATCAAACATACCGGTAAGAAGTCTAGCAGCACGTCTTTCAATTGTTTGAATGTTTTCCTTTATTTTGACCTGGTGGGGATCCCAAACACTCTAACAGTACCCAAGTATGGGTCACAGGTGTTGTATACGTCATCTGCTTCAAAGGTCAGCAACACTTTCCGAAACTCCTCTCATTAAATCGATCATTCGTCTTTTTTTCGACCGACCTTATGTGCTCGTTCCACTTCATATCCCTCTGCAACGTTACGAGAAGATGGTTCAAATGGCTCTGAGCACTATGGGACTTAACATCTGTGGTCATCAGTCCTCTAGAACTTAGAACCTCTTAAACCGAACTAACCTAAGGACATCACACACATCCACGTCCGAGGCAGGATTCGAACCTGCGACCGTAGAGGTCACGCGGTTCCGGACTCAAGCGCCAAGAACCGCACAGCCACATTGGCCGGCTAGAGAAGATATTAGTGTGATTGTCTAAAACAGCACAACACTAATTCTGTATTGGAACGTTACAGGATTGTTTACTCTATTCATCTGCACATTTTTCTACATTTTTAGAGCAAGCCGCTGCTCCTCACTCCAACTAGTAAATCTGTCTTCTAAGTAAACTTGTAACCTCCCACTGTCAATTAACGACGACGCTTTCACGTACAATACAGTGAAATCGTACATTGGATCATGATGGAGCAATCACTTGTTATTCGAAAGGTTAATTTACACTTTTGATCATACTGTAATAGGTGCAGTGATCGTATGTGTAAATATTAGTTATAACATTAAGTAAAGACTTGGTGAAGGAAGCTACAGGGACTCAAGCACGCTAGCAGATACACGTAAGTGGAGCAGGACCGCGGAGAGGTAATCGTCCGATCGAGTATGCGAACCAAGCAGTCAGAAGTCTACTGGGGGCGTCGTCCGGAGGACATTGCCCGCCCCGCTGGAAAGCAGGGCAGAAGGATCAGGAGCCAGCATAAGTCACGTGTACGATACACGAGGGAACCTTCTAGCATCGAACCACAGAGGTCAGTCACTGTGCTACAAACGTCACGCCGCCAGCAGGAACACGAAATAAATACCCCGGAAAGAGGCAGCTCCCTCTCGAAGTTTGCAGCTTCTTCTGAAGTCTGCTGGGAGTCTGCTCGAAGTCTGGTGGAAGTGCTGGTCAACTTATGGAGTACGCTTGTCATGTTCCGGAAGCCTCGTGACGTTCGCTGGACGTGCTGATGTACTCCCGACGGTACATATGAAGAAGAAGCGGCACCTATGGAGGTCATAGGAGAGCATCGAACCTGATAGCAGCGTCTAGTTACCACGACCTACGAAGAAAGAAGAAGATGTCGTCCCTTCGCCAGTAAGTCACAGAAGTCGAGTCTTCGTTCTGAGTCAAGTCATTAAAGTCGAAGTCTCACCAACAGCAACGGAGGAAGACGTATAGTGAATAACCCGGGTGACTGGTTCGGACGAAGGGATGCGGCCGTACCAGTAAAGTCACCCGTGAATTGGGAAGAACTCCAGTTCAATGGACGCCGCCCAGAGCCGCCAAATCTGAGAACAGAAGTTCGCTCCTAGCACAGGGCAACTTTCGTCATCGCAGTGACCGGCCAGCCGCCCTGAATTGCAAGCCAGTACACTCACCGGCACACAGTCTTCCCGCGTAAGCAGCGCTCGACACGTGCGGCCGTCGTCAGCTGCTTTTTCTGGGGCATTCCTTGCAGTCTACGTTAGAATCTCCCGCCGCCGACAGCACCGAGGCCACTACGCCATGTTGCCACAGAAGCACTGAACCAAGCGAGTAAAGTAAACCGGTTGAAATCCGCTGAATGCACTGTTGTCAAGGAAATGTTTGACAATAAATAACTCTTGGAGTAAGGGATGTTTTATTGTACCTCCTCTGAGCCAAGGTAAGAACCCATGTATCCCAGCTCTCCATGCCTGACAAATAATAAGAATAACAAGAAATAAATAAATAGGGACGCTACATTTTGGTGTCAGAATACCTTGGCTCTTTCGGGTGTAGGACATAAATATATTCGCAGGAAGAACTTGGATCTATCCGGTAACTAGACGTCGGTAGTGGCTATATTGATTCGAGGACCACGGCGCAAGAAGTCATCAACACCAGTATCAGCCACAGGCACAAGATAGCTAGCAACCATCTACAATCAACAAGCGTTAATTCAGTTGTTGGTGAGTGCAAAATGGCTAACGATATTTCTTTTGCTCTTTCATTCTTTTTGTTTTTAGCGAAACTCATGTGAGTCACTATTATTCTTTTCAAGTAGTAATTGATATTGTATTTTGTTTTTTCCTCTTGATAATGACATAGACAAGTATTTATTATTTCTTGCATTAAATCAAATACTTGGTAGTGACTTCTGTAGTAAAGTTAGATATTGGTTTGTATGGTACTTGTTTAAACAGGAATATAGTACAATGGCAAACAGTCAGGTACAAGAAGTTTCCGCGACCGAAGCTATACAAAGCTTAGTTAATCAAGTTGCTCAGTTAAAACAAGATAACAATGACTTGTTAAACAGATTATATGAGAGTAGTTCATCTTCCAAAGCAACTCCAACCATGTTAGATCCATCAGCAGCAATCTTAGTGATCCCATTTTCTGGCAAGCCGGGTGAGGACATAGAAGCATTTTTTGCAGATTTATTAGGAGCAGCTTAAGTAGGGTTTTGGACGAATGAACAGCTACTAGAAATGACAAAATTACGATTAATTGGAGAAGCAAAGACACACGTCTTGTACCACGATGAATTGCGGAATGTATTTACATTTGAGGGAATGAAGCAAGGCTTGTTAAAAAGATATAAAAACAGAACAGTTGCCGTTTTTACAGAGAACAACTAAACACCATGTCTCAGAGACATAATGAAACACTGATGGAAGCTGAAAATAGAGCTTTAGATACTTTTTTACGTGGTTTGCCTCCCGTACTTCACGCCGTGTCCGTGCAGAATTTCCGAAAAACTTAAACGAAGCACTTAGAATTGCTCCGGCTTTCAAGGAAATCGATGTCGTGACAAAATACAAAGAAAATAAAAATGTATTCGCCACAGGAGTTCGCTGTTTTAGATGCGACAGACAGGGACACATTGCAGAAAATTGCAGGCAGCCACAGTGCACAGTTTGCCACAGAATAGGTCACACATTTCGGGAACGTAGAAGTGTAAGGAGATCAGAGAATAGGGGACAGTTAAACGAATCAGGGAACCCTGGAACCGCCGCCCGGCGTTCCCAGTAAAATTCCATGCTATCAAAGCGCATGCAAAGGCGGAATGCTGGTTATCTGGCATTATTAATGGTAAAGAAAGTAGGCTATTGGTGGACACCGGAGCTTTTGTGTCAGTTGTTAGTAAGAAATGTACAGTAAATAAGAAACACGACCCTCCAAGGTATAAGTTGAGTAGTATTGGCGGAAGCGACATACGTTCAGCAAGCTGTACGTCACTGTCCTTTCACATAAATGGAGTAAAATTCCAAGAAGTTATGGAGGTAGTATCGAGGGTGAGCGACGAAAACGATGCTATCCTAGGGTTAGATTTCCTGCACAAACATCACGCCATAATCAACCTCGGGCAACAAACCGTGGAACTTAGTGGAACCGTGTTTCGACTAAGTGAAACCGTTGCCAAGGAAATTCAGGTGCAAGATTCCTTAATCCGGAATGAGGAATCACCAAAACTGCACGCTATTTCCTTGAAGGTAGATTCGCGGGATAAAATACCGGTCGGTACGGGAAAAATACCTTGGGTAGACATTCATACTGCCGCACCCACAAACGCACTATGCATAGTGGAACCTTTGGAAGAAAATGACGAATTAGACGCAGAGTACAGTGTTTTGTGCGCAGGAGTGTAGTTCATGTTACAGAAATTGACGGAGTACAGAAGGTACCGATACATGTAGATAATTTTGGGTCTGAGGATAAAGGATTAAGGAAGGGAATGCTAATACCTAATATAAGTACATTGGAAGCGGATGATTTTGATTGGTCAGATTCAAGTACTGAGCCAGCCGCCTACAGCACTGCATTGCGCCAAAAGATTTCTCATTTGAAAGGAAGCGAACGAGAGGCAATAGAAACAGTGTTAAACGAATTTCAAGATCTTTTTAATCCACAAGGACCACTACCAGCTACAAAAATAACCCAACACCGAATTCCTACAGGAAATAGTGCCCCAGTTTACAGAAAACCGTACAGAGTTCCACATAAATTACAGCCATTACTCGATGGGTTCATAGATCAACAGCTAAAAGACGGTATCATAGAATATTCGGACTCCCCGTATAACACGAACGTTGTCACTGTTCCGAAAAAATCGGCTGACGGCACGAATTGATACAGATTCTGCTGCGATTACAGGCACCTAAATAGCAAAACCATGTCAGACGTTTACGCATTACCAAACATTACTGACACCATTGACCATCTCGGTAACAGTAGGTATTTTTCCACCATCGACCTACGTAGTGGTTACCATCAAATAGAAGTAGCCCCAGAGGACAGACACAAAACCGCGTTCTCTATTCCTAGCCGGCCGCGGTGGTCTCGCGGTTCTAGGCGCGCAGTCTGGAACTGTGCGACTGCTACGGTCGCAGGTTCGAATCCTGCCTCGGGCATGGATGTGTTTGATGTCCTTAGGTTAGTTAGGTTTAGATAGTTCTAAGTTCTAGGGGACTAATGACCACAGCAGTTGAGTCCCATAGTGCTCAGAGCCATCTCTATTCCTAGTGGACATTGGCAATTTAAAAGAATGTCTTTTGGCCTCAAAAATGCCCTGTAACATTTCAAAGATTGTTAGATGGTGTGGTACGTGGATTAAAACCTCGACACAGTCTCTTGTATTTAGATGACGTAATTATTTTCTCGAAGGATATCAACGAGCATGCGATTCGTTTGCGAGAACTTTTCCAACGCCTGAGGGATGCCAAGCTCACGGTAAGTTTAGAAAAATGTTAATTCGCTCTGAAAGAAATTACATATTTTGGCCACGTTGTAAGTGAAGACGGAGTAGAAACAGAGCCTCGATTAATATCAGCAGTCAGAGATTTCCCAAATCCCCAATCAGTTAGAGAAGTACAACAATTCCTGGGACTCTCGAATTATTATCGTAGATATGTAAAGGATTATGCAGAAACAGCATGACCACTCACACAGTTATTACTAAAGAAAGGTAGTAAATTTCAATGGACTACGGAATGCGAGGAATCTTTTCACACTTCAAAGAACAAATTAATACACAGCCCAGTATTGATCTATCCAGACTTCAATAAAGAGTTCATTCTATCGTGCGATGCATCTGGTCACGCGATTGGTGTGGTGCTGAGTCAAAACATTAATGGTGCAGAACATCCAGTAGCGTATGCGTCAAGACAGTTGAATACAGCAGAAAAGAATTATTCAACCACAGAAAAGGAATTACTTAGTGTCATTTACGGTATTAAATATTTCAGGTGTTACTTAAATGGTAATAAATTCAAAGTAATAACAGATCACGCAGCCCTTAAATGGCTACTTGGATTAAAAGACCCTTCGAGTCGGTTAACGCACTGGTCCCTGTGCTTATCAGAAATGGACTTTGAAGTCATTCACAAACCAGGCAAAAATCATTTAAATGCTGACTGTCATAGTCGAAAGATTGCACTAATAGAAGCCGTAGGTCGGAATGCAGAAGAATGGCAAAGAGCTCAGTCATCAGACGCTGAATGTAAAAAATATGCTAAACAAAGACAATTTTGCGTAGAGGATGGAGTCCTTTGTCGCATGACGAGACTCGGACCGAGAATAGTAGTGGCCCAACACCTTAGACAGGAAGTCATGCGGGAGACGCATGAACACATTCTATCAGGACATGGAGGTCAGAGAACTACGGAACGACGAGTAGCCGAACGTTTTTGGTGGCAGACGAGAAAGTTGGACGTCGCGCACTACGTACGTAATTGCATACCTTGTGCACAACGAGCGGATGTTTGCTGTCAACGTATAACTCTACAAAGAATCCCTGAAGCTTCAAAACCCTTCCAAATCGTAGGCACAGACGTCTATGGCCCTTTTAACAAAATAGCAGCAGGAAATAAATACGTATTATTTTGGACCATTTTTCAAGATATCTCACGATGGTCGCTCTACCTGATCAGCAGGCGAACACTATTGCACAGGCTCTAGTAAATTATTGGATTTTGAAGTTCGGTGTGCCGGAAGCTATCATAACTGACCAGGGGCGGAACTTCACGTCTGATATCATGCAGCAACTTTGTCACCTCTTAAGAGTACGGAAGTTACGAACCACTCCTTTACATCCACAGGCTAACGGACGAATGGAGAGAGTACACCGCACTATAGGGAAAATGCTTAGTCACTATATAAATAAGGAACACACAAACTGGGACGTCTATTTACCCTACTGCACTTCCGCGTACAAAACCAAAATTCACGAAGGAACGGGCATGTCTCCTTACGAAGTAGTCTTCGGCAGAAAGATGCCATCACCTTTCGACGTCATTAAGCCCAAAGAAGGAAAGAATGGAAGAGTTATGAAGTTTGCTAGAATAATTAAAGATGTATGGAGAAAGGTGCAAAAATCGAACACAAAAGCTTTGGAACGACAGGAAAAGGCAACCAACGTACACGCCAAGTATCCGAATTTTAAAATTGAACAATGGGTTCTACTATCAACACCTTAGGTTACGAAAGGAAAAACTAAGAAGTTCGTTACAAATTACCAGGGTCCGTACCAAGTAGTAGAAATAACATCACCAGTGAATATTAAGTTGCAATTACCAACTAAAACAACTGTAGTACATGCCAGCAGAGTAAAACCCTACAAAGGAGATATGACACCTCCACCAATACAACATAAACGTGCAGCACCAAGACGACGACAAACAACAGACACATCTGCACAATAAATACATACAGCACCATATCGTCGTCTACCGCGCACAGTGAAATAAGCATCCACTGCACAAACCATCCGACTATTGATGAAACTGTATACAGGTTTTGTAGCGATCAGGATCTTGTAGCAAGAAAGGTAGAGTGTAAATACAATACTAAACACTAAATAATTGTTATGGATTATTGGTACAGCAATAGATAATATGTATTAGACTGGGAGCAGGTAAGCCTGAAAGTTACTCACGGATACGAAGGTTTTACTACCTTGAGAACCATTGATTTATTATTATTATTATTATTATTTTTCTCTTTCTCCTTTCTTCTCATGGTCTCCACATACATTAATCACTTACTTATAGCAATTTACTTAGTAATCATATTTTTACAGGTATCGCCTTCCACTACAATGGAATACTACCATGCAGCAGTACTACTATTACTCGTAACATGCATGACCGATGGGTTGCAGGTTCATCAGTTGAGAAGTGGCGTCATTTTTGTTCACCAAGATCCGGTAATATTAACCAATCACCAGTGAACAATAGTGTTAGAATATAATCTATGGCAAATACGCAATGAATTAAGGAAGCTAGACGTAGAGTTCAGTACATTAAACACAACGGCACGAAAAGCAGAGATATTTAACGAGACAGAAACTGAGTATGAAACTCTACAAAACTTTTACAACCAACTACGAGATCAATTACATCAACTGCAAGAATTAGTACCTCATGCAGTTAGACTGGTCAAGTGAGGATGGATAAACGCTGGAGGGAAAGTGCTAAAAACTCTTTTTTGGTACAGCCGACGATGATATCATTCAATTGAATAATACTTTGCAAGATTTTACGGAAACAGTAAGTCACAATAGATCTAGCATGGCGTGGCATACCACAAGGCTGAACGATTTAGAACGAACAATACTTAATAACAAAAAGATCATTCGAAATGTCACGCAAGAATTAAATAAATACATCCCTACTACGTCAGCGTTACCAAATACGGATTTACGGATCGTCGAAACCAGGCTAGATTGGGCGGATCGGAAAATTTTAGTAGCAAAGTTACTTCGGTTACTCACAGATAAGTTAATAGATGCGCGGTTAGCAATAGGAGATCTCAAAGAAGCTGTACAACATGCAATAAAAGGGCATTTATCACCAACTTTAGTATCACCAAGAAAATTCGTAGTAACCTTGATCCAGATCCGTAAACAACTACCAGATTCACTCCAATTAATTTTTCCTCCACGCAAGGAATATTTACCGCAATATTACCATTTAGCAAAAATCTTTGTCGATACAGACGATGTAAAATTAAGAATGCATATTTCCTTCCCAGTAACTGGTAAAACTGATATATTTGATTGTTACACACTACACCCATTTCCAGTTAAGTGGAGTAAAATCAATAAATTTGTACAATTCCGCACAAACCATATATTGTTAGTTTCGAAAGCATCGAACTCAACCGCAGTAATGACTACTGCAGAATTGAATAAGTGCATACATGAGGAATTCATCATATGCCCATCACGTGCCACAGAAGTGAACGCCGAGAATTGTGAATCTCAGTTATTCTTCCAACGAAATAACGCCTTAAACTGCGCACGCGATGTACTAACTGATACATCGTTCTTTTTCGAACAAATAGGAAATCATTGGCTTATGCAGTACACCATCCAACCAGCGTAGTCACGCAATGTTACAATAACGGAGTAGTTACTGTAAGTCAGCACATTGAACTTCGAGATAGCGGATTGTTAGTAAATAGCATCTTTTGTTCCTTCTCCAGCTCAAAATTTCGTTTACCAGCAACTGTAAAGGGTTCAACTATTGTTTCCTCAAACTTCTCACTAATCTATTGGCCAGAAACAACAATGCAACTATTGCCTCCTCAAAATCTGTCATATCTAAATAATTCCCTAGATACTTCTATCTTACAATCCCTAGACGTTTTCATTAATGCACAACAAGGCAAAATAACCACCAATGCTAGACTGCAGCATGTGTTAGAGTTACAGCAGCAACATAAAATACGACTTATCACAGTGAGCACAGGTATTTCTGGAAGCTTCTTGGTTATAGTTATACTTCGTATTATTTTCCTGTACGTCAAATGTAAAATTAAAACAAACCCTAATGTAGTCCTACATCAAATACTGGCAGAATGACTGAAACCTACACATTGCCCACAATTGTATTTTTTCTTACCCTTTTACATACATTCCGTTAGAACAAAAATGTATTACGTGACATTATTATATTATAGTATTATAGTAAGGTTATCATTATGTACTTATATTTGTAATTTCCTCTTTTGTTGTGCTAGGTTAAGGTATAAATTCGGGACGAATTTCGTGGAGAGGGAGGAATGTCATAGGTACAGTAGTGACAGTATTGTGAAAATGTATTGCGAAAATAATAACCAAGAACAAAGTGTTGTGAGTAAATAGATGTGTTGTGGAGAATGAATTTCCCAAACTGTGGACATAGTGTAAATTCGTGGACGAAATTTTACGAACGGTGAAGAAGCGGCAGCTATGGAGGTCATAGGACAGCATCGAACCTGATAGCAGCGTCTAGTTACCACGACTTACGAAGAAAGAATAAGATGTCGTCCCTTCCCCAGTAAGTCACAGAAGTCGAGTCTAAGTTCTGAGTCAAGTCATTAAAGTCGAAGTCTTACCAATAGCAACTGAGGAAGACGTATAGTGAATAACCCGGGTGACTGGTTCGGACGAAGGGATGCGGCCGTACCAGTAAAGTCACCCGTGAATTGGGAAGAGCTCCAGTTCAATGGACGCCGCCCAGAGCCGCCAAATCTGAGAACACGGGTTCGCTCCTAGTACGGAGCAACTTTCGTCATCGCAGTGACCGGCCAGCCGCCCGGAATTGCAAGCCAGTACACTCACCGGCACACAGTCTTCCCGAGTAAGCAGCGCTCGACACGTGCGGCCGTCGTCAGCTGCTGTTTCTGGGGCATTCCTTGCAGTCTACGTTAGAATCTCCCGCCGCCGCCAGCACCGAGGCCACTACGCCGTGTTGCTACGGAATCACTGAACCAAGCGAGTAAGGTAAACCGGTTAAAGTCCGCTGAATGCACTGTTGTCAAAGAAATGTTTGTCAAGAAATAACTCTTGGAGTAAGGGATGTTTTATTGTACCTCATCCTCTGAGCCAAGGGAAGAACCCATGTAGCCCAGCTCTCCATGCCTGACAAATAATAAGAATAACAAGAAAGCAATAAAAAGGGACGCTACATTTTTGGTGTCAGAATACCTTGGCTCTTTCGGGTGTAGGACATAAATATATTCGCAGGAAGAACTTGGATCTATCCGGTAACTAGACGTCGGTAGTGGCTATATTGGTTCGAGGACCACGGCGCAAGAAGTCATCAACACCAGTGTCAGCCACAGGCTCAAGATAGCTAGCAACCATCTACAATCAACAAGCGTTAATTCAGTTGTTGGAGAGTGCAAAATGGCTAACGATATTTCTTTTGCTCTTTCATTCATTTTGTTTTTAGCGAAACTCATGTGAGTCACTATTATTCTTTTCAAGTAGTAATTGATATTATATTTTGTTTTTTCCTCTTGATAATGACATAGACAAGTACTCATTATTATTGCATTAAATCAAATACTTGGTAGTGACTTCTGTAGTAAAGTTAAATATTGGTTTGTATTATGAAATTGCATTGAGGTCTCCGATTATATGATAAACTGCATCGATACAAGACTTAATTAAACATTTTTTTTAAATATCGGGAAGTTTTCAAATTTCTAGTGGGGCGAATAAAAGTGGCCCGAACCATTTATGACAGCATTAACGGAGCAAAAAGAGACCTACAGTTACTTCCGTCAGGACGGAGCGACTGCCCATACTGCCATCCTACCCTTGAAGCACAACTGAACACTCTTCACGCCGGACAGAGTTAGCAGGCGTCAGTGTGGTCGCGGCCCTGTCTGCCCACTCAAGTCATCTGATCTGTCAGTGTGTGTTTACTTTGTGTATGGAGCTCTCAAGTCTAGGGCGAGCGCAATAACCTTCGCAGCCATCAGTAACTGCAGCGGAACATTTTGGATGAGACTGAAGTAGTTCCAGCAGTCCAGCTTTGATCCGCTTCAACAATTTGCTGCCGGACGAAGTGGCTACAGTCTGGAGCCGAGCGACGGCTACGGTCGCAGGTTCGAATCCTGCCTCGGGCATAGATGTGTGTGATGTCCTTATGTTACTTAGGTTTAATTACACTCCTGGAAATGGAAAAAAGAACACATTGACACCGGTGTGTCAGACCCACCATACTTGCTCCGGACACTGCGAGGGGGCTGTACAAGAAATGATCACACGCACGGCACAGCGGACACACCAGGAATCGCGGTGTTGGCCGTCGAATGGCGCTAGTTGCGCAGCATTTGTGCACCGCCACCGTCAGTGTCAGCCAGTTTGCCGTGGCATACGGAGCTCCATCGCAGTCTTTAACACTGGTAGCATGCCGCGACAGCGTGGACGTGAACCGTATGTGCAGTTGACGGACTTTGAGCGAGGGCGTATAGTGGGCATGCGGGAGGCCGGGTGGACGTACCGCCGAATTGTTCAACACGTGGGGCGTGAGGTCTCCACAGAACATCGATGTTGTCGCCAGTGGTCGGCGGAAGGTGCACGTGCCCATAGACCTGGGACCGGACCGCAGCGACGCACGGATGCACGCCAAGACCGTAGGATCCTACGCATTGTCGTAGGGGACCGCACCGCCACTTCCCAGCAGAGTAGGGACACTGTTGCTCCTGGGGTATCGGCGAGGACCATTCGCAACCGTCTCCATGAAGCTGGGCTACGGTCCCGCACACCGTTAGGCCGTCTTCCGCTCACGCCCCAACATCGTGCAGCCCGCCTCCAGTGGTGCCGCGACAGGCGTGAATGGAGGGACGAATGGAGACATGTCGTCTTCAGCGATGAGAGTCGCTTCTGCCTTGGTGCCAATGATGGTCGTATGCGTGTGTCGGCGCCGTGCAGGTGAGCGCCACAATCAGGACTGCATACGACCGGGGCACACAGGGCCAACACCCGGCATCATGGTGTGGGGAGCGATCTCCTACACTGGCCGTACACCTCTGGTGATCGTCGAGGGGACACTGAATAGTGCACGGTACATCCAAACCGACATCGAACCCTTCGTTCTACCATTCCTAGACCGGCAAGGGAACTTGCTGTTCCAACAGGACAGTGCACGTCCGCATGAATCCCGTGCCACCCAACGTGCTCTAGAAGGTGTAAGTCAACTACCCTGGCCAGCAAGATCTCCGGATCTGTCCCCCATTGAGCATGTTTGGGACTGGATGAAGCGTCGTCTCACGCGGTCTGCACGTCCAGCACGAACGCTGGTCCAACTGTGGCGCCAGGTGGAAATGGCATGGCAAGCCGTACCACAGGACTACATCCAGCATCTCTACGATCGTCTCCATGGGAGAATAGCAGCCTGCATTGGTGCGAAAGGTGGATATACACTGTACTAGTGCCGACATTGTGCATGCTCTGTTGCCTGTGTCTATGTGCCTGTGGTTCTGTCAGTGTGATCATGTGATGTATCTGACCCCAGGAATGTGTCAATAAAGTTTCCCCTTCCTGGGACAATGAATTCACTGTGTTCTTATTTCAATTTCCAGGAGTGTAGTTCTAAGTTCTAGGCGACTGATGACCTCAGAAGTTAAGTCGCATAGTGCTCAGAGACATTTGAACAATTTTCTGACCAGGGCCCAAATGTGCCAGGACATAAACAGTGGCCACTTTCAACAACTGCTACAGGAAGATTAGAACTGTATTTCCTTTCCTCTGCTATGTACTTTGTACCCTGGATCTCTGATCTCTGGGCCGCTTTTATCTGCACAATTTGCCCCACATATGTATGTCAATTGTGTTAGGAAATACCTGTTGCAAACTACTATGACTTGTAGAGGATAGAGATTACATATTATTTTCAATAGGTACACATGTCCGGAAGTGTACCGTTTCAAGTAAAGACGTCTGAAATCACGTTTGCTAGGTAAATGTGAATCTGGGTAGTAATGGTTGAAGGTGGTTACGCCCGATCGGCTGACATCATTTGATGTCTGTCATACTTCTCTAACCTGGCTCGAGCCGTTAGCACGTGCCTGTGAGCGTTTGAGGAACCTGGTTGACTATACGTTTGCGGAACACACCGACGTGATCCTTCTGAATGGCTCACAGCAACAGAACAGCTAGTCGCCACCTTTATCTAGATCGTTCTCCACAACCACCGACTCCACAGTATCTTTTTCGCCAAAATTAAGGAAGATTTCGAAAAAGGATACATTCACTGTCAGCAAAGTGAGTGTGGTGCATCAAGGAGACGCCGCACACCCGAACTGGAAGAGGCTGTAGTGCGTTATGTTAAAGGTCAACGAGTACCCGAGCGATTTTATTGGCCATTAGAGAGTGGAACTGTAAAACAAGTGATGTACTGCGTCACGCGTAATCAATTATTTTTGAAACAGGTCGCTTTACCAAAATATTTTCAAATGGCTGCAACACGGAAACGAAATGTTTTTGGGCATGCGTTCCAGTTCAATCTGTTATCTACTCACTCCTCTGAAAGTCCTAGAAGTTTGCAAAGGGATTTTCCACACCTCCTATATATCTGAGAATGTCGGCAAAAATCTCGAAAAGTTCTTGATTGATTTACTTCAAACTTTTACACGATACTCAAACATACAGATGGATTTAGGCTACATATTTTTAATATATGTAGATATATCACTACTACTATATAAAGGCAATGTGTTGTTTAACTTAATTACCAAAACTCTCGAGAAGTTTCTCTCCGATTTACTTGGAATTTTTGCTCGGTACTTTACTACACGTTCGGATGATCAGAGGCTACATTTTTTAAATACATATTGTACATGAATACACATGTAATATATAAGGATCAAATGTTTTCTACCTAAAGTCTCGAAAAGTTCATTTGCTTCGTGAAATTTTCGCACATTACTCTGATAAGATTCAGACTGCCATAGACCACATATCTTGTAGTATATAAGTATGTATGCGATACAGTAGGCAAACATTGTTCACACAACTCTCGAAAAGTTCATGATAGATTTATTTCAAATATCTGTACTGTTCTCCAGTAAACATTCAGACGGAATAGATTAACACTATAGGTGTTCTGTTAAAACCTACTGTGGGGAAACAAACATGATGTGTTGTGATGTGAAAGAGTTTGGTTTGGTTTTCTTTCTCGCAGGTATATAATAATGACTAAAATTTGTATCTGCAGTAATGTGCTCACTTGTTTTATTCCTCTCAGTCAATTCAATAGGAAACGGAAAGTTGTGTTTATGGCTTAATGGCTCAGGATCATAATACTATTACGGAATATGAATCGTCCGAAACTTCGTAGTTCCGCCCATTCGCAGATTACATCCACGCCAAATACAGTCGCTGGAGCTACTATCCTCACAGATCTAGTTATTGGAGAAGGCTCTCATACACCGTATGCCAATGAATGACCCCAATCGATTTGCCCCTTTAAGCGATTCCAGTTTCCAATCAAGGTTTCCTTTGCCAATAAAAAAGGCGCAAAGTCAGAGAGATGGAGGAGGTGCAGAAAGCCAGAGTGAAGGAGGGGGAGGAGATGGGCAAAGAGAGGGTGGAGGAGAAGATGGGCAGAAAAAAAGGAGATACGGAGATTAGGACGCACATCAAATTCCCCCACATATTTAGGAATTGCGAAGCATTGCCGGGTTCGCTAGTATCCTACAAAAAGACGAAGATAGGTTTCACTTGACCAATGTGTGAACTTTATGACTATTTGCTTAAATGTGGACGACCTGCTTAACACCGCGTTAATCCACCTTAGAAGACAATCCAACTGTGATCCTATTTGGCGTGGATTCGACAAATACATGGTAATATTCCAGCGGTATGTGACATCAAATATCTAAGCACAGATTACGCTATTAACGTAAATTACGGGCTGGAAATTTGGGCCCGTGGAGATGGTGCTCGATAGCGTCCCAGAGGTGTTAAGATGCGTTTAGAGGAGGCGAATTTGATGGCCAAGACATCATCGTGTGTTCACTGTCTTGACCCTGAATCTACTATCGCGCGATTATTACCTCGTGGCGAGGGCAGTAATAACGGAGGAATGTGTCATCATCATCGGAGATGACACCAAGCATGTAGGGAAACAGGTGGTCCACAAAAACGTTCAGTTAGTCGTCAACTGTCATTCTGCTATTTTATTGTAACTGAAGGTCTCCTGGAAGTCCGAGGAATGGGGTAAATATTTCGAGCAGGCGTTAATCTCGACATTGGCTGTAACTATACACGATCATAGACCAAGTGTTACAAAAAACGTGATTTATCCGACCAGGCAGAGCCCCATGTTCGCAGCACCGTGGATCAATAGAGATGTGCCGCCTAGCCGTTTCAGTGCGTTGGGTATGTAGCTGACCGATGCTAGACCTCTATGATGCTGCAACCACACATAACCTATAATTCCTTTGTCTGAAAAAGCTGAAGTATTAATTGCGTTTGCAACATGTCTAAGTAATGGTTTTCGTTCACGCTAATAGACATACAACAATGAAACTTCCGGCAGTTACACATTAAACACGGACATCCAAGGATGTCTACCGCATTTCGCTCCAACACATCTCTGGCGCGAAATTACAAATGTTCCGAAATTTTTTTAACAGCCTCATATGTATATATATTGGGTGACTAACTATTGAGAGCAAGAATAACTCTGAAAGAATGACAGGAGCTGGAAAGTTTGTGGGACAGAAGTTTTATGGGACAACGGGGAACATAATATAACGTTGGTTTTTTGTTGTTAGGTGTGGTCGCTTCAGAGATATGAAGGTCAACTTGTAGTTGGTTTTTTTTTTTTCTGGGATGCTATAATTTGGTACTTATTTGATCATAGCGGCTATCGAGACGAATCAAACGATGTGTAACAGTAAGGTCTTTGAGGGTCAACGAAGGTCACAAAGTTGGCATGAATGTCCATTTACAGAAGGTGTTCGAACTGGTGACCATTGGTATCAAATGCAGTACTGCAATCGTTGAATTTGACGCGGAGGAGATGCACCGTGGCCGGCTCGTTCGCCAGACTTAGGGCCTCTGGACTTTTCTTGCACGGATTTATAAAAGACATTATTTATAAAGACTTTCGAACTACAGCTGAAGAGTCGCGAGAGAGAAATGTCAGAGCATGTGCTTCGATAAGTGCCGATGTGATAAAGAATACCATTCAGTCCATGGTAAGAAGATTGGAGCACTGCATTGATACCAATGGTCATCTCTTCGAACACCTTCTGTAAATGGACGCTCATGCCACCTTTTTGACCTTCGTTGACCTTCAAAGACCTTACTGTTACACATCATTGGATTCGTCTCGATGGCAGCTATCAGAAAATAAGTACTAAACTATAGCCTCCCATTAAAAAAAAGTTGACCTTCATATCTCTTACGCGACCCCACCTAGTAACAAAAAACCAACATCATATTATGGCCCCCGTTGTCCCATGCAACATTCGTCCCACAAACGTTTCATTTACTATCATACTTCCGGAGTTATTCTAGGTGGTAGTAGTTAGTGACTCACCTGCGCGTAACAGATACACTAGCCCATGTAACTCTCATACTTCGTGAAGGAAACGTACATGCGACCTCGAAGGATAGGAAGAACCTTTCAAATTAGACCATACGGCTTCACTTTCTGCCTGTCCTGCCATTCATACTGCCTCAGACAAAAGCAAGTTTCCCCCCATTAAGCAGAGTTTGCTTTACGAGATGAACCTTCGCCAAAGCTATTGTACGTGCTGACTACCTCTACCGCGATAACTGTGCCCTTGGCATCGATTTCAGAAGCGTATGTGTGCTGGCTAAGCTAACAGCATTTATAGAAGGGAAGTCCGAGAAGCGATTGTAACGTCTAACAACGCATGCAATTACAATAGAGAGGACGGCTATAGGTTCTGGCGACGTGGCTCCCCGCCATCAAAGAAGTGAAAACGCCGCCACGGCATACGAGCAACACAAACAAGCCCGTGGAAGCCAGCTCTCCGGACAGTAATATTTTGAATAAACATTCTCTCTCTCACGCTCTGCCCTGTTCGCTTCTAGACAATCACGTGGCCTACCAACAGCAACAGGAGGAATTTTGAACAATAGCTCTCTCCCAGCATAAGTGCGGGGAAAAATCCCTTGACGTTTTCCAATCAATGGTAGCCACAACAGTTTTAGCCAGTAACCTCCATCTTCGGCATTAGGCCGGGAAAACTCTTACAATTCCATGACGATGGTTCACCAATGGTAGTCCATGACTTTTATTAAAAAATCCAACTTCTGTAGCACAAGTGCGGAGAGCCTCCCCTTTATAAGAGAAGCGGCACTGATCTCTGGTAGTGCTCTATCTACAGTGGACACTAAACATGAGGAAGATCCCAGTACAGGAGTCGAATGTCAGTTTTTGAAGAAATATGATTCGGCCTAAAAACGCAGAAGAGATTTTAACTTCGTCTCTGTCACTGCCGGTCTGTGGACGTTACTACACCCACCCACCCACCCACTCTCCCACGAGCACAAACCACTAATCGCTCTTCATTATCGCAAATGTGTCCTCTAATATCAATCATCGCTTCTCAACTGGAACAATGAAATAGTGAAACAAAACAATAGGGTACTGAGGACTGGGTGCCCTCATTATTTTATCATCATCATCATTTGTGACAGTGGCTCCATTGGATTGTGTAAATGAAATTGAACTGTGTAATAATTGGGACTTTGCAAGGTCGCTGATGACCGCGGAATTGAGCAACCCACAAACCAAATATCATCATCAGTAAGGCACTCTTAACAACGTTTTTCGTCTACTTCAAAACAGGGATACACATAAAACAACCAAACTGCATATAGTCAAGAAATTTTTCTTGATAACGACTGATACGGGGCCTTCGACATGGAGGACGACAAAAATGCTACTGGACGGCTGAAGCCTTGGAAAACTCGTAAAGTCTGTTAGGGCTTTTGCTGCAACCGTTGTTTTTCCTCTACCTCATAGTGAGTCGTTATGAGTCACTTAGAAGAGGTGATAGGTACGACTGGTAACATACGTTGTATCGAACAGAGTGCAAGTGGTGTAGCGAACTAGAAAAAGCCCTGGTGAAACTACTGTCAAGTGATAATCAAACGTATGAGATTTCAAGCGGAACCTTAGCATATGGCCAAATAAATATGAGGCAGAAGCCATTTTCACAAGATCAGTGGCACCCAAATGCCCTCTAACAGCAAATTGTTTTCGGGGTTTGGTGTCCTTCTAAAAACTATCTACGTATGTTGGAATCGTATCGAACCAGCTCTCCTTCGCAACTAGATACTTCCTGTCATATGGCGCTTCCTCAACAATGTATAGATAGTACTTGAGCAAAAAAGAGCTCCTGGTAAGAGAGGGTACTAGTAGTATGAGCAAGAAGGGTACGTGATAGCGTCTGGAACGTTATCATGCTAAACTTACTTCAAAGGTGAAATTAAAATTGTGACATTAAAAACTAGATTATATTTAGCAGTGTACACATTTAAAATTAATAACACGCAACAAATAGTAAGTCACCATCGAGAGAAAGACATTGTGGTAAAAAAAGAATTACGTAAAACTGAATGGTGCAAATAGAAGCAATAGCAAAGGGAACGAGACCGGAAAAACGGGAACGCAGTTGATAAACTGTGTACTTCAAACCTCTAGAAATACGTGTCACCAATAACAGTGAAGAAACGCAGACACCACTAGCATTACCAGGCGAAGAAAATGAGATATCCTAGAGTCATATGGACGTTCGAGCCATTTCTCTACTACTTCACATTTCTCTATTACTGTAACGAAAACTATCTAGAAAATTTCTATTTTTTAGTTACATCTGTTCACTTAAAATGGATCTACTTCTGTGAGCAATTTTTTTTAAATATGTAATTCTTCTAACAGATCAAGCCTCTAACCTTTTACTTCTAGTCTTCGTGTTTCGTGTTGGAGAAGAAGCAGATGTCTAGCAAATGTGGAATTGTAGATGTGTCCTCCAGTTTTATTTAGAAAGTCCTCTTTATATCTTAATATGAGCGGTCTCCCTGCGTGTCCTATGCAACACATAGGGACATGTAATTTTATAAACACTGCAGTTGGTAAAACTATATTTCTTTGTTCTGACAGAATGGGTCAATTTTTGTTTTATGCTACTGTTTAGAGAGAAAGCAACTTTGCACCCATATTTCTCACTTAACAGTCTACTTATACTGTGCGATACATTTCCTAGAAAAGGTACGGAAACAAATATTTCCGTTTCGTGTCTTCAAACAGCTGTTGCCCAAAGTTGAGCACTTAAGGGCTGTTTTTAATCAACCATGGATCTCATCCGTTGTTAATTGCAATGTATTTAAATTATGGATATTTCTTCCTGGAAACTATACGGTTCTAAACGAGTGCCCACTGCGCAATGTGTTGCAGAATATAAAAAAGGGGTTTGTAGATGGTATGAATCACCTAGACTGATATTGTCTGCAAAAGTAGGTTTACAGAAAATCTCAGTTGATTTTGCTATTAAGTAACCTCAGTTTCATACCCAAAAAATTAACTTTTCTAATATCGTTTTGAATTTCTTTTGTGAAACTCATTTTTCTGATGATAATGGTTAAAACCATGGAACAGTTGTTGTCGATCATGGTCACTGCCATTGTTGTTATTATGGTCTTCCGTCCAGAGACTGGTTTGATGCTGCTCTCCGTGCTACTCTATCCCGTGCAAGTTTCTTCCACTCCGAGTAATCACTGCAACCTACGTCCTTCTGAATCTGCTTAGTGTATTCATCTCTACGACTTTTACCCTCCTTCTTTCGCTCCAGTACTAAATTTGTGATCCCTTGATGCCTCAAAATAAAACGTGTCCTACCAAATAGGCCCTTCTGCTAGTCAAGTTGTGCCACAAATTCCTCTTCTCCCAAGTTCTGTTCAGTACCTCATCACTACCCATCTAATTTTCAGCATTGTTCTGTAGCGCCACATTTCGAATGCTTCTATTCTCTTCTTGTATAGACTATTTATCGTAATGATTACAGTCTATACAAACACTTTCAGAAAAGACTGACACTTAAATGTATACACGATGTTAACAAATTCTATTTCTTGAGAAACACATTACTTGTCATAGCATGTCTACATTTTATATCCTCTCTGTTTCGACCATAATCACTTACTTTGCTCCCCATATTGCAAAACTCATCTACAACTTTTTCTAGTCTCTTTCCTAATCTAATTCCCTCAGCATCAACTGACTTAATACGAAGACATTCGATTATCCTCGTTTTGCTTTTGTGATGTTCATCTTATATCCTCCTTTCATGACACTGTCCATTCTTTTCAACTTTTCTTCCAGGTCATTTGCTGTCACTGACAGAATTACAATGACATTGGTAAAGCTCAAAGTTTTTACTTCTTTTCCATAGATTTTAAATCCTACTACAAAATTTTCTTCTTGGTTCCTTTAATGCTTACTCAATAGACAGACTGAATAACATCGGCGATAGGTTACAACCCTGTCTCACGCCCTTCCCAGTCCGCCGTTGTGGCCGAGGCGCATCAAGTCTTGAACTGCGCGACCGCTACGATCGCAGGTTGGAACCCTGCCTCGGGCATGGATGTGTGTGATGTCCTTAGGTTACTTAGATTTAATTAGTTCTAATTTCTAGGAAACTGATGACCTCAGATGTTAAGTCCCATAGTGCTCAGAGCCATTCGAGCCATTTGAACTCCGTTCCCAACCACTGCTTCCTTTTCATGCACCTCGACTATTATAACGGCTACCTGGTTTCTATACAAACTGTAAATAGCATTTCGCTACCTTTGTTTTACCCCTCCCACCTTCAGAATTTGAAAGAGTATTCCAGTAAGCATTGTCAAAAGCCATCTCTACAACTACAAATGCTAGAAACGTAGGTCTGCCTTTCCTTATTCTATCTTCTAAGATAAGTCGTAGGGTTAGTACTAGCTCGTGTGTTCCAACATTTCTACGGAATCCAAACTAATATTTCGCAGGGTCGGCTTCTACCAGTTTTTCCTTTCGTCCGTAAAGAATTCATGTTAGTATTTTATAGCTGTGACTTATTAAACTGATAGTTTTGTAATTTTCACACCTGTCAACATCTGTTTCCTTTCTTGAAGTCTGAGGATATTTCGCCTGTCTCATACATCTTTCTCACCAGATGGTAGGCTTTTGTCATGGCTAGCTCTCCTAAGGCTATCAGTAGTCTTGTTTCGACTTAGGTCTTTCAATGCTCTGTCAAATTCTTCCCGCAGTATCTTATCTCCCATTTCACCTTCATCTACGTCCTCTTCCATTTCCATAACATTGCCTTCAAGCAACTCTCCTTCTTTCATGATTCTTGAACCAAGTGTTAGCTATGATTAAGTTATGCTCTGTGCAAAATTCTACCAGGCGGCTTCCTCTTTTATTCCTTACCCCTATTCCACATTCACTTACTACGTTTCCTTCTCTTCCTTTTCCTGCTATAGAATTCCAGTCACCCATGACCATTAATTTTTCGTCTCTCTTTACTATCTGAATAATTTGTTTTATCTCACCATACATTTCTTTCAATCGCTACATCATCTGCGGAGCTAGTTGTCATATAAACTAGTACTCCAGAGGTAGGCGAGGGCTTAATATCTATCTTGGCTACAATAATACGTTCACTATGCTGTTCGTAGTAGTTTGCTCCTATTTTCTTATTCATTATTAAACCTACTCCTACATTAACCCTATTGATTTTGTGTTTATAGCCCTTTATTCACCTGACCAGAAGTCTCGTTCCTGTTGCCACCGATGTTCAATAATTCCCACTATATCTAACTTCAACCTATCCATTTCCCTTTTCAAATTTTCTAACTCTCCTGCCCAATTAAGCGATCTGACATTCTACTCTCTGATCCCTAGGGTGCCAGATTTCTTTCTCCTGATAACGATGTCCTACTAAGTAGTCCCCACCCGGAGATCCGAATGGGGGACTACTTTATTTCGGGAATATTTTACCCAAGAAGGCGCCATCATCATTTAACCATACAGTAAAGCTGCATGTCCTTGGGAAAAATTACTGCTGTAGTTTCCCCTTACTTTCAGCCGTTCCCAGTACCAGCACAGTAAGGCCGTTTCAGTTTATGTTAGAAGGCCAAGTTAGTGAATCATCCAGACTGTTGCCCCTGCAACTAATGAAAAGGCTGCTGCCCCTCTTCAGAAACACACGTTTGTCTGGCTCCGCAACAGATACCCCACCGCTGGAGTTGGACGTACCGTACGGCTGTCTCTATCCCTGAGGCACGCAGTCCGCCCCACCAGCACCAAGGTCCATGTTCGTAGGACGCACTGCAGTTGACAACTATGATTGTGTTGTCTACGTAATGAACGTAGAAAGAAATAATACTCTTTGAAACGGGATTACTACTGAAAAATTTGTTTCTTTCTAACACATTTACAAAAATATCTTACGAAATTGCGGTTCATGGACATCCCATAACTAAACTAATGGTTCCTCATACAGTTTCCCAATGAACTGAAAATAAGTGATTCAGTACTGACTGTAATAAAATCGGTAGTTCAGATACTTTGTAAATTTTTTATGTCACGAGATATTATTTTGAATAATTTTGAGAGTGAAATCTATCAGAACATTTGTATATAAACTTATAAAGTCAAAGGAAATCAACCGAGAGGAATATGAAATCTTCTTTTGATTTTAATGTGCAAAAATCTCGCTAGTTTTTAATGTGGACTGTTTATCTCGTTAACGATCCGGAGAAGTGGGTGGGTTTCTTAATGTAATTTCGACTGGTTTCTCAAAATATGGAGCTGTCGGCACATGCTAATTAACTCGTTTGAGGTCCTCTTATAGTTTTTTAGTGGCAGTTAAATGTTCCTAATTTCTTTTTGTAAATTGGAAGAAGCATTTAGAATTTCTTTCTTTTTGTTGCTTTTTGTTGCTTTTTAGCTAATTTTATTTCTTTTACTAGAAGATCACTGCATTCATGAGCAGTTCTGGTCGGTTTAGGTTCCTCTGTTTTAACAACATAAAGTCCAATTTTAAGATCAAATTACCTGCCACCTTGTTGGAGTAATTTAGCCTAGGTATAACGTAACATAGGATTTTTGTGATTTGTGAAATATACAGAAGTTTCATTTATTACTATTTCAAAGAAAATATGCTCACACTTATTAGCCACTGGTGTTGTAGAAGCACTGAACTTAGCTCTTTCATTTCTCAGTTTCACCAATTTACTTTCTTGTCTGTCTTTAATTTCACTTTTACTATTCAGAAACCAATAGTTAACATCAAACCCCATACTGTTTACTTTAAAATTAAAAAAGGCCTTAAATTTGCTAGTTGTTTTAAGGTAAAATAAGCAAACTTCTTCGTTTAGTTTGACATTTTTGTTATGCAGTTTACTAATTCTGTTGCTCATGATTAGCAAAAGTAATTTGGCTTTAATTGCTGCTATTTTATTGTACTGCTGATACTGATGTAAGTCTTGATGTAATCAAGCGTTCGTTGAACTCTATTACACTGCATAGTAAAATCGACGGCCATTCCTATCTCTGTCTTCCTCTACAGTTTGTACCTCTAGTGCGCTGGAAGTTATTCTTGATGTCTTAAAAGGTGATCCGTCATTTTGTCCCTTCTCCTTGTCAGTGTTTTCTACATATACCTTTTCTCTCCGACTCTGCGCAGAACCTCCTCATTCCTTAGCTTATCAGTGCACCTGATTTTCAACGTTCTGTAGCACCATATGTCGAGCCTCTATTCTTATTTCTGATACTTATCATTACATTCGTGAGTTTTCATTGGAGATGATGTTATCATCTGGAGTGCCCCAGGGAAGTATGGTAGGTTCGCTTTTGTTTTCTATCTACATAAACGATCTTTTGGATAGGGTGGATAGCAATGTGTGGCTGTTTGCTGATGATGCTGTGGTGTACGGGAAGGTGTCGTAGTTGAGTGACTGTAGGAAGATACAAGATGACTTGGGCAGGATTTGTGATGGGTGTAAAGAATGGCAGCTACCTCTAAATATAGATAAATGTAAATTAATGCATATGAATAGGAAAAAGACTCCCGTAATGTTTGAATACTCCATTAATAGTGTAGCGCTTGACACAGTCACGTCGATTAAATATTTGGGCGTAACATTGCAGGGCGATGTGAAGTGGGACAAGCATGTAATGGCAGTTGTGGGGAAAGCGGACAGTCGTCTTCGGTTCATTGGTAGAATTTTGGGAAAACTTGGTTGATCTGTGAAGGAGACCACTTATAAAACACTAAAATGACCTATTCTTGAGTACAGCTCGACCGTTTGGGATCCCTATCAGGTCGGATTGAGGGAGGACATAGAAGCAATTCAGAGGCGGGCTGCTAGATTTCTTACTGGTGGGTTTGATCATCACGCGAGTGTTACGGAAATGCTTCAGGAGCTCGGGTGGGAGGCTCTAGAGGAAAGGAGACGTTCTTTTCGTGAATCGCTACTGAGGAAATTTAGAGAACCAGCATTTCAGGCTGACTGCAGTACAATTTTACTGCCTCCAACTTATATTTCGCGGGAAGACCACAAAGATAAGATAAAAGAGATTAGCGCTCGTACAGAGGCATATAGACAGTCATTTTTCCCTCGTTCTGTTTGGGAATGGAATAGGGAGAGAAGATGCTAGTTGGGGTACGAGGTACCCTCCGCCACGCACCATATGGTGGATTGAGGAGTATGTATATACATGTAGAACTGCATCTCTGGTGTCTTTACCTTTTCTAAAGTCAAACTGATCATCGTCTAAGAGGTCCTGAGTTTTCTTTTCCATTCTTGTGTCTACTATTGTTGTCATCAACTTGAATGTTCTACTTATCAGCTCTTGCAGTGTTTGGAATTGTGTGGACCCTCGTGTGGGTTCAGGGGTTAGAATAGGCCCAAGGTATTCCTGACTGTCAAAAGAGGCAACAAAAAGAAATCTTCCACTTATCGGCCAGATCCGTTATGGTCCCTTTTAGGGGTCAGGTTGTTCACGGGAAACCGAGTGAGGCAGCGCAGTGGTCAGCAGAACGGACTCGCATTCGGGAAGATGACGGTTCAAACGCGCACCCGTCCATCTAGATTTAGTTTTCCCGTGATTTCCCTAAATTTCCCCAAGCAAATGCCGGGACAGTTCTTTCGTTAGGGCACGGCCGATTTCTTTCTCCAACCTCGACATCATCCGATATTGTGCTCTATCTCTAATGACCTCGATGTATATGGTACTTTAAACCCAATCTTCCTTCCTTCATCCCTTCCTTGTTTACAGGAAATCATACTGTTTTTCTATCATAAAGTAGGTTTCGCCGTGGCTGTACAATATAGAGGCTATGAATTTTTCAGAATGCTACCGAAATGGAATACCGATATTTTCTCTCCGCTACCTTGTACAGTCCTTAATGAGTTACAGAAAGGGAGAGTTCTGAAACCAATCAAAGTATAAACTTGACTGCGTATTACTTGCCCGAAATTCGTCCCCAAATTTCCACAAGAACACCTCTTCGCTTGCGCTCTTCTTAATAATGCGTTTGCATTTGAATCTTCAAAGTTTGCTGGGACGTCATTCAGATTTACACGACAGTACGATTTCAGTAGACCATGAAAAATAAAGTCGTATGGCATGACTGGATGGAGACAACTAAGGGCTGATTCAGTCATCTACTAGGCAAGTTTTTCCCAGCCCTTGCGCACGGTGGCACGTTTGCTTGGCGAAGTGTCTATCTGATACGTGTACATGGCTGTAATGTGTGCGCGCGCTCGCGTGTGTGGGTGGGTGAGCGCTTGAGCGCGCAAACGCGAAGGGTGATGTACTGTTTGCGTTGTATGACGGTGAGGGAAAGGAGAAGGTGAAATCTGGTGCCGTCAAATAATCTATTCCTCTGGAATAACAGGAAGTCAGGAAGTGAGTCGCCGAATTGAACGTCCCCATTTGTTGGGCTGATCACAATCAACAGTGCCGTGCGTCCTCGGTCCATGGAGTATTGCGGAGAGGTTTGAAGTTTAATACAGGACTTTGGCGAAAAGGCTAGTGTGTTTGAACTCTACACCGCCGACCCTTCTCACCTTTGTGTGAAAGGTAAAGGGAAAATTGGCAACAGAGCGTGATGTCCCCTCCAACAATCGAACACGCCAGGTGTTCTAATGGAAACTGGTGTATTCAACGAGGCAAGACATTAGCGTAGCAGAGAATGAAGAACTCGATCATGCTATTTGGTGATGCGTTCACCTACACTTTATCTTTGAACTTAAAAACAGAGGAACGACAGATTTTTGCGCTCGAGGAGAGGAAAAATATGGTCGAATATCAAGCTCGAAAACATGTTGAGTGCGGCATCCTGCCATGGAGTTATGAGTTCTACAATCCACGTGGCATGTCTACACAGTAACGTGCCAAAAAGCGGAGACGAAGGCCAATTTGATTCATCCCTTGGCTCTTAAGTGTTGAGAAATGATGAAACGTTGAAGAGAGAATTAGCCTTATTTATTTGTTGTCAAATTTAAAGCTTTGAGATCGGCACGTTCTGAAGTTCACATGATCAGTTTTATCAGAAATGGAACTTGTAGAATCTTACTCAGTCTCGAAGAAATTTCTGCAGCTGCCCTTAAATGTGTGCTATGTACAGTAGAGGAACTGTTCAGAGACGAATATTTCTTTGTGGTAGCATGAATGAGCACCATGTCATGAAGATGCATCTGTTAGGCAAGTCTTTGAGTTTAGTTACAGTGTAGTCTAGGCTCCAGACAACAGAAATCGACGTCGCTGCCTACTCTAGAGGAAGAATTGGTTACCATTCCTGACTTTCAGACATCTCACAGAAAGTGTCCCCAACGGAGTTGAAGCCGTCATAAAAGCGGAGGGTGGACACACGACTCATCAATGTCTACATAGTGTCCGGACACCTTGGACGGACTGAGTATTGGATTGGCATTCTCATTATGAGTCCATATCTCTCTGCCATAAATCAAAACTAGTACATCACACTTCGGAAGCTTCGTTTCGAGAGTACTATGACATTCACCAAAATCAATGCAGGTCGTCCTAAATTTTTAAAATTTTCTTTCATGTTCATCCGGCCGTTGTATTCAGTCACCATGAGTTTTGAAAACATTTCAATTGCTTCAAATGCTTCATTGGTAACTAGCACGATTTTAAAGTAGCTATACGTTTATTTTACAATACTCAAATCTTACTGTGTTTTTAGATTTATTTTCACGTTAGCTCGGTTACGTTCAGACATTCGCTGTGAAAGTTGTTATGCACAAGAGGAAAACAATACAGCACCACCGGAAAAAATACAATGTAGTGAAGTTACTTATAACTTTAGTATAATAAAGCGTCCACATCGCGTACGAATGTTTCTCAGAGGCAATGTTAGTTCTCTCCCTGGATGAAAATTAGTCGTAACAAAAATCACAAAACATGTCCAATAAAAGACAAACTGTTTCGCAACTTTATGCTTTTGTACGGTCTCAGCGGTTACTTCATTCAGCTGCTACGCCGTAAGGCTGAGCCCGTTCTCTTTTCACAATAGGAAAATGGTCGCATATAGGCCGCCAGTATCCGGCAAATGCAGGCTCTGAGAACCGTCCTGAAAGCTATAGCCGGCACGTGGTGTGCGTGAGATGTGGCGAAGCCGGCGGAAGTTACGCGCCGGCGAGCGCCAGCGAACAAGCCGCAGTGGCGCACAAAGGCAAGTTTCCGTGCACGGAAAACCGTTTGCTGCGGTTGGCTTTACTGGAATTTTCAGAAACAGCCGAGTGCTCTGATCTTACCGTAGTGATGCTCGAACAAATCCGCTGAAAACATTGTTTTGGCTCCGAAAGATATCTCTCGAAATTAAAGATCGTCGATAGCAGCTCCAGAGTTTAGGGGCACTCGCAGATAGAAGGTGATCTCTTATACCGATACGGGAATGAAGGTGAGAACAGGAGGTAAAAGCAGAGAAAACCCAGTTGGTATGTGTGTGTGGGGAAGGGGTGACACACACACACACACACAGAGAGAGAGAGAGAGAGAGAGAGAGAGAGAGAGAGAGATTGGTGCAGTGGACACAAGTTTGTTGAAGTCGAGCCGCAAGTCTGTTGTGAGTCCACTAACAATTAGAAACAGTCAAGCCGATCAGGGAATGTGACTTTTCGGAAACAAATTTTCAAAATGTTTCGTTGACATATAAAACATAGCCATAATTATTAATTTTATCTACTCGAAAGGTCAGAAAATTTTTCAGTAATGTTGATCGTGTTGGGACAGCAACCAGCCACAAATTTACTTTCATTTCCTTTATTCAAAGGGTACCGTTACCTGGTTCAAATAGTTGTGATTCATCCTCAGACGGTTTACACCCTTTATTTATGACATGTGGTTTTTTTTACAGATTAATGTCCCTAAAATATAAGTAATACATAATTATAAACAGGCCACACACACAGGGTTGCGTTACAGATTTTCGTTGCTTGTGACTTACGTGAAATGTCGGTTTGGAGTGTTTGTCTTCATAATATTCGTCCAACAGATGTGAATACATTCGCGGTGCATTCTTATTGTTGCACACTGAACACTTCAGATTTGTCACTGAGAAGATTTCTATCACGCACCACATGGTTTCATATATACAAAGAGCTTACAAACATATGAGTATCAAAGATGCTATGATATATCGTAAAATTTGACGATGATGTCCTAAGTTTGGAAAGGATCATATATTCATTTACGCAACTGTAATGCCGTTTACACTAGTACAGAGACACTGATTTTTTGAGTTGATATTGTTACATTATATATATATATATATATATATATATATATATATATATATATATATATATATATATATATATAGGTAAAATAGTACATTATTTAATTACATTTAGCATCATGAGAATTATAGTAACATATAAATTTGCCACTTGATCTGCAGGTAGGCGTAATAATATTATTTGCTTTGAAGGTTGGAAAATCATTGGAAATTTTTCAGGAAAGGGGTGTTAGTTAACTCTGTTTGTTCATTAAGGATATAATCTGGGGTTCTGTTTTTGTGTGTGTGTATTTCTATTTCTTCTTGTATATACACAGTGGCTCCTTTTTCTGTTAGAGGTAAAATTTTTAAGTTGTCCTCAATGTTTCTCACTAAATGGTTTTCTTCAGCAATATGGGCTGCAATTGCGGATTTGTTCATGTTAACAAGTCTTAAGGCATCAATGTGCTCTTATATCTAATTTCAAAACTTCTGACTGCCTGTCCAATGTAGAAATACACACACACACAAATTTAACGATATCAACTTTAAAAATCAATGTATCTGTACTTGTGTAAGAGGCATTACAGTTGCGTAAATGAATATATGATCCTTTCCAAACATAGGACATCATCGTCAAATGTTACGATATATCATAGCATCTTTGCTAGCATAGCATGTTTGTAAGCTCTTTGTATGAATCAAACAAGGTGGTGCGTGAAAGAAATCTCCTTCAGTGAGAAAAATTTACTTGTGCAACAATAAGAAAGCAGTGGGAATGTATTCACATCTGTTGGCCGAATATTATGTAAACAAACACTCCAAACCGACATTTCACATAAGTTACATGCAACGAAAATCTGTAACGCAACCCTCTGTGTGTGGCAAGTTTATAATTATGTATAATTTATATTTTAGGAATATTAATCTGTAAAAAACACACCACATGTCGTAAAGAAAGCCTGTAAACCGTCTGAGGATGAATCACAATTATTTGAAACCGGTAACGGTACCCTTTGAACAAAGGAACTGAAAGTAAATTTGTGGCTGGTTGCTGTCACAAACGATCAACATTTGTCCTCAAACAACAGCCACGGTCTCCATCATGTCATCATAGGACAAAAGTGCAATTTTTCAGTCAGTTACATGTCCTGGAGGTCAAATGAATTGGTTAAAAAAAGTCTTGGTTGCAATTTTAGTTTTTTTTTTTTCAACTACGCGTTTCACCTTATTTAGGTATCTTCAGGTTAATCTACATAGAAAACAGAGAACAAATTCATGCATTTAAAAATTTCGATCGCATTGTGCAGATTTGGATTACTTTAAAAGCAGATATAAACAGATCAGATACTAAAAGAGCAAATACCTTAATTTGGTATTTCTTAGAAATATCCTTTAAACGGTGTAGCCAAAGGGCATCGTGGAATACATCAGGCCAACATCGCCTTCGTTAAACTCAGTAAAAACTAGAAATATAAAATAGTGAAAACCGATAAAAGAATTCACCAGTGATCGGTCACTCAGAAATGCAATCATATTACCGAAGGCCTTATGACAAGGCCTTAGCTTCCTAGATGGACGTGAGTAGCTCCAAGACCTGCATAACGCGTTCCCGTTCACGTGAGAGAGTCCCATCTTATTGTATTACTTTCTCTCTTAGTATTTCATCTGTTTATACATTCTTTTAAGGTTATCCAAGTCTGCATACCGCGATCGCGATTTTAAATAGGTGTATTTGTTCACTGTTTTCTATGTAGGTCAACCTATGTAGGTCAACCTAAATGAGGTGAAACGCGTAGTTGAAATATAAGAAACTAAAATTGCAACCATGATTTTTTTAACCAATGCTGTTAAGCACTGGTTTATTGCATGCTACAGATGGATTGGAGATCATAAATGTGTCACTAAGATCTAGGTATGTAACGACAGGTCGCCGCCGGCCGGTGTGGCCGTGCGATTCTAGGCGCTTCAGTCTGGAACCGCGTGACGGCTACGGTCGTAGGTTCGAATCCTGCCTCGGACATGGATGTGTGTGATGTCCTTAGGTTAGTTAGGTTTAAGTAGTTCTAAGTTATAGGGGACTGATGACCACAGATGTTAAGTCCCACAGTGCTCAGAGTCATCTGAACCATTTTTTTTTTCTTTTTTTGACAGGTCACAAATCTACTAGTTTCCACCGATAATTACTTTTCGCCGCTCTTTATTTTAAATTACACCCATATTATCATGTTGAAATAATTTTATTAACTTTTTAAAATGCTTCGTTACTTTTCGGCATAGCTGCCGTGTTTTTCCAAGCCTTTCAGGTAACATAACACAAAGATATTGAAAATTAGTTGCGCTGATAAGGTAAGGAATGAGGAGGTTCTGCGCAGAATCGGAGAGGAAAGGGATACGTGGAAAACACTGACAAGGAGGAGGGACAGGATCATAGGACATCTATTAAGACATCGGAGAGTAGGTCCTATGTTACTAGAGGGAGTTGTACAGGGCAGAAACTGAAGAGGAAGACAGAGATTAGAATGCATCTGGCAAATAATAAATAATAGAGGACGTAGGTTGCAAGTCCAACTGTGAGATGTAGAGGCTGGCACAGAAGAGGAGTTTGTGGCGGGCAGCATCAAAAAACCAATGTTTCACACCATTGTTGTACGAGGTCGGGTTCTGTGTTCGTAACCAGTTGTTCACTGTTGATGTGACTTCATCGTCGGTGTTGAAGTCCTTGATTCCAAGATGACCTTTGTGTTACGGGAACATGTGGCAATTACTGAGGCCAAGATATGGTGAATACGATGGGTGCGAGAACACTTACCGTTTGAATCTTCCCAGCTCCCCTTCGTTTATTCGACCTTTGAGACCAAGTATTCTCACGTAGGAAGAAACATTTACGTGACAAAAGTCCAAGACAATGATGAAGTCACATCAACAGTGAAAAGCTGGATACAAGCACAAGACAAGACCTTTTACAAGACTGTATCGAAAAATCTTTTGTCACGTTACCGAAAGTCTTTGGAAAAATTTAGCAACTATATAGAAAAGTAACAGAAGCATTGTGCAGTGTCAATAAAATTATTTCAACATGATAAGTTGTGTATCGTATTTTATAAAATAGGGAAACTTACTTATTGCACTCCCCTCACTTTCTGTACCTAGTATTGTCAAGCACAAACAACTTTAAGTAGCGTTTGGATACTCTTGTGTGCTGTCAGACATTTTGCTTCCTTCGGCATCTTACCAAAGAAAGTCTGGAACATGAAGTTTTTATTGCCTTGATCGGATGTAGGTACATCAAATATTTAGTTTCGGCAGGGCTAAGCTGTAATCTTCAGATGAGCAGTGTACAGCTTAGCCCTGCCGAAACTAGTCATCCATTGTACTTGCATCCGATCAAGGCAATGGAAACTTCTTATCTGAAGCTTTCTTTGCGTTGAATTTTATGATCGCTCTCCAACTGGGAATGTCAGGTATTTATAAATATTATTTTCAGAAACTAACTTGGATTGTTGACAAAAATGTCAACTGAGATGTTTTATTAGGCTGTCGTTATTACTCCCAGATGCCTAAATTATCCTATTAGAGCATCGTATGTCACGTTAGCGCAGCAAACTCATAAGTTAGTTTATGGAGTGGAAATTTTTTTTAGACTAGCTGCGAAAGTCTGCATTCCACGGTGATTTATTTATAGATGTGCCCAAGATATCGTATGCGTGGAATTTATTTTTGATATATAAAGCGTCCTTGTATACAACGACTGAACTAGTTTCAGCGGGAACATGGAAAGAGAGCTTGGTTGCTTCACTAAAATGGGAGACAGTCGCGTATAGCTGGCCGTACGAAAGACAGCCGGCAATTGAAGATCGACCACCCCAACATGCAGTGTGTGCCCTTTTACTTTCTTTGTCGTCATGACATAACATAAGTTATATACACGTTTCAAGCGAAATAGTAAATTTTTAGGAATATGTGGGATACCATATATAAAAGCTTGCTGGCCTGCGCCACCTCCTGTGAAAATCTCGCTTCCATGATATTACGCAATAAAGACGTAAGTTTAAATCTTTGTGAATGAAGGGTTCTGAGGAGCGAGATAATGCATGATGCTCTCGAACGGAGTGGCGTCATGCCTCGCTTTCAGAAGGAATTTTCGAAGAGTGGGTTAAAGCCTGATGTCTTCAAGCCGTAGCAAGACTCGCCTTACAATCTTCATTGAATTCTTGATACCGCGTACTCCTTAGTCTGTAAGCCGTTTTTGTGTATTCAGAAACACTCGACCGTTTCCCACGAATTTTTATTCGTAAACGAAACTAAATTAAAACTTAATGATGAAGCAATGAAATCAAAAAGCAGATTTAATACATTCGGGTTACCTTGTAAAAAATATAAATAAAACTTGTCGAAAGAAACAAATTATGTCTTTAAGCTTTTAATACAGAAAGCGAAATCAGTAAATCTGAGTGTCCTAGCCAAGTAAATTGAATGTTAGCACGTATTCGTAAAGATGAAAATTGCAACGCTTAGTTCTATCAGTGACATAAACTTCCGAAAATTCGTCTTTCACTTTGTTAAAAAAACAAACTAACAGCGCTATCTAATTTACTATGCGGTCATGATTAAATATCTGAATTATTAAGCTGAGGAGAGATTTATCGATAAGTTTTAAATCACGCTATCTTTCTTTATGTAACATGAGTTTGATAAAATAATGCCTTTGCGTTGGACCAAACTGTGTTTACCTTAACCTTGAAAATCCCATGAAAATTCATTTAGGAGTTAGTGTGTTCAAACGAACATACAGATACGACGGTTTTACATTTTATCTGTAAAATATTAACCCCGAAGAATTAATGAATCAAAACAGGTGTAGTACTACACATTGTTGAGTACCGTGCTCCCAAAAACGTAAATTATTCTCATGTTAATTATAGTTGAAGCTGATAGGTTGAACTGCACGGAGTATTATTTTTACTGCTGATTTATTACACATCTATGATATTACTCTTGTTTAATGTTTCTTGTTTGTGTACTATCGTAACAGGATGGTAGATTACGAAATTTATTTAAGAGATAGTTTAAATGAAAACATCTGTTAGTGGGAGAAATGAAGAAAGATGACGAAATGTTTATCAGCTAAAAACTGTAGCAGTCCATAAAGTAAACCTGTCACCAAAACTAAGTTTTATTTAAACAGCGTAGTACTTTACTAGACCTGGTTCTATTACATGTTGATGCGGTTGCCATACGCCGACTTTCGAGTTGATGTACCTGCAGTTCATTCCGAGGCTCGATGCAGCTTGCCTTTTTCCATATTAACAAATATTGCCAGACAAGTTATATCAGACGAATAACTTCGGACTGACTGCGCAGCGAAACGTTATGATTTGGATTTGTAACAAAGCACTGAAATTGTAGTCAATCTCTGTCGATACGCTAAATAGTAAATACAACCAGGGTCTTGATACGTATCACAGTGACACCGGTCCCATTGGCAAAATGTATCACACTGAGTGTAGTATGACCATCCTTGATTAATGAAAGATATACAGCTGTGAAAATCGTGTTGGCTGGAGAGACCATTGATAACTTTCTACCATGTTTGCGAGGAAGTATGGAAATTCATTAAAACAAGTGGAAAGATGAAAACAGTAAACCTTCGTACATACATATTTAAATTGGATGAAGGTGGGACACAGCTGGAATAATTCTTATCAAAAATAAAATTGACGCAATGTCAAAACTAGTACCGAAGTAAATATAAAATCTTAAGTACAGCTGGAGGAATTTCATTTTTAATAAAAAAGAAAACAGTAAAATCGCAGATCCGGCTCAAGTTTACATAAAAGTGGAGGTGATTTCTCGGTCAAAAAAGTCGTCAGGGGTGCTGGAAGAGCATGATTGGCGTCGTGGCAATCAGACATGGGTCTTACCTCGGTCACACAACGTACTTAGAAAGGAGGGGATGGAGACTGTGGTCTGTCTTGGATTTCCACCCTATGCTTTTCGGATGAGACTCCAATGTTTTAACGGTGGCGCTACCCCACTAAATTGTAAAAATCACTGTATAAAGTTGCAACTGCTTAGGTAACCTCACATCGTGTTACATTACCGTTCCGAAAGATGTTACTAGGTTCTGCGTCGCAGAGGGATGTCGCCCCAGGGGAATCTCATACAGATCATTCACTCAGGTACGTGATATCGATTAAGATGCGGGATGTCACTGAAACGATGTACTACAGGTTCGATCAGCCGAAGTTGTATAACATACTGGGTGTCCCAGGAATGTTGTGTCAAACTTGTAGTGGTGGAGAGGCACATGATATAGATTGACAACTGCATAGCAACCCATGGCCACCAACGTCGTCCTACGCCTATAGCACTCAGGAGAGTACCGAAGGAGAGCGTGAGTGTTTTTCCCGGCTTGCTTGAAGATGCTTCAGTAAATGTGAGGCGCAGCATGTAGTTCCAACAACAAGGGGCATTTGCTCATTTTGGGATGGTTATTTGTAGGCAACCCGAAAAGGCTAATCTGTCATCGATGGACTGGACGTGGTGGGTTCCCTGGCCCCCATGCTCACTGGATTAATCGAGCCGTGACTTAGTTCTGTGCAGAGCCACGTAATCCCTCATGTTCCGCGATCCTGGGGACTCTGAAATTGATGTAGTCGCAAGAACCGACTGCGCAACTGCTACAGTCAAAGAAACTCCCAGTGTGTTCGAGTGTGTCCGACAGTCAGTGTTCCTTCAGTGTGTAGCATGTGTGGCTTTAGAAAATGCCAACTTCGACTCTCTGTTGCTATATCAGAGCTGTATTCTAAGTTGTACTCCATATGTACTCATGATGTCCAAAATTTATTTCAAATGAATCACTATCTTTTTTTCTTTTACGATCTTCGACCTCGGTTCTCTGCTACCATTTACCCTGACCTTTACGGCCGTGGGGGGCTACGATACTATGCAGGCGTTTAAAAGAAATGAAAAATATATGTTGTCAACGCGAACGCACGAGCACGTGAGTGTGTGTGTGTGTAGGGGGGGGGGGGAGGGGGGGTTGGTGGGTGGGTGAGTGGGTGAGTGGGTGTGTGGGTGTAGGTGGGCGTGAGGTGGGGGGTGACAGGGGCACCGCCATTTTGAAGGTCAGAAACAGATATAGCTCTTTGTGCAACTAGGAAAATGAAAAAAGGGACAGCAAGTGTAAAATGAAGTGCCAGTAGTTTGTACCACTTTGGAGAAGGATCACAAATAGAGTACAACTACGCTACAGCATTATATCTCGCGTAGTTCAAATTGCACCGCATATACTTTTCTTGCTCCGGCTGTAATAAGCTGAGTGCTTGGCAACGAAATACAGTCCACTGTACATCCCAGCCGTTAACTGTGTGTTAGAACTAGTGTCTTTAATAAAACAGAACGAGCTGTAGGGGTGGAACAAATTCTGGAAACACGGCGAGAAATGCAAATTTGAACATAAATGTAAATAACAGCCAAGTCTGTAGTTAGTGCTGATGTATTTGGCCACGAATGGCACATGTGCTATGTCCTCAAGTGACAGTCGTGGACAGAAGAGTGTTCTGTGTAATTGTCCGTGTTTGACGTCACAGCTAAGCGAATTAGAAAGGTGGGCAACTGGTTGGTGCTCGTATGGTGGGCGCTTCCGTAACCAACGTAGCCGAAGTGTTTGGTGTTTTAAGCGTCACTGTATTAAAGATTTATACCGCGTACAGGGAAAGAGGAAAACGTCATCCAGTAAGTCACTTTCCGGAAGAAAATATGTGTGTGCTCCTGACGGATGATCATTATAGATGGTCAAAAGTCGCCGTAGAAATCAGTGTCGCACTGGCCAACACTGTTGTTGATGCAGCTCTGCATGCTACTCTATCCTGTGGAAGCTTCTTCATTTCCCAGTACCTACTGCCACCTACATCCTTCTGAATCTGCTTAGTGTATTCATCTCTTGGTCTCCCTCTACGATTCGTACCCTCCAAGCTGCCGTCCAATACTAAATTGGTGATCCCTCGATGTCTCAGAACATGTCCTACCAAGCGATCCCTTCTTCTAGTCAAGTTGTGCCACAAGCTCCTCTTCTCCCCAATTCTATTCAATACCTCCTCATTAGTTATATGATCTACCTATCTAATCTTCAGCATTCTTCGGTAGCACTACATTTCGAAAGCTTCTATTCTGTTCTCGCCCAAACTATTTATCGTCCATGTTTCACTTCCATACATGGCTACACTCCATACAAATACTTTAAGAAATGACTTCTTGACATTTAAATCTATGCTTGATGTTAACAATTTTTTATTCTTCAGAAACGTCTTCCTTGCCATTGCCAGTCTACATTTTATATCGTCTCTACTTCGACCGTCATCAGTTATTTTGCTTCCCAAATAGCAAAACTCATTTACTACTTTAAGTGTCTCATTTCATAATCTAATTCCCTCAGCATCACCCAACTACATTCGACTATATTCCATTATCCTCGTTTTGCTTTTGTTGATGTTCATCTTATACCCTCCTTTCAAGACACTGTCCATTCAGTTCAACTGCTCTTCCAAACCTTTGCTGTCTCTGACAGAATTACAAAGTCATCGGCGAACCTCAAAGTTTTTATTTCTTCTCCATGGATTTTAATACCTACTCCGAACTTTTCTTTTGTTTCCTTTATTGCTTGCTCAATATTGAATAACATCGGGGAGAGGCTACAACCCTGTCTCACTCCCTTCCAAACCACTGCTTCCCTTTGATGTCCCTCGACTCTTATAACTGCCATCTGATTTCTGTACAAATTGTAAATAGCCTTTCGATCCCTGTATTTTACCCCTGCCGCCTTCAGAATTTGAAAGAGAGTATTTCAATCAACATTGTAAAAGCTTTCTCTATGTCTACAAATGCTAGAAACGTAGGTTTGCCTTTTCTTAATCTTTCTTCTAAGATAAGACGTAAGGTCAGTATTGCCTCACGTGTTTCCACATTTCTACGGAATCCAAACTTATCTTCCCCGAGGTCAGCTTCTACCAGCACTAAAATAAGACGAAAGGAGCTCCATAAGCAGGGAATTGCAGGGAGAGATGAAAGTCCAAAACCACTCAAGAGTGATTCAGATGCCCTATTGAGGGTAAAGTGGTACCGAAGCCATAAAACATGCAATGCTAGCTTCATTTTTGTTTCACACTGTTTCTAACTTCTGGCCCACTTTACGTACCAATGGTGAGGGTCCGGTTATGATCTGAGCAGTCGTATCGTGGTATTCCATGGTCGTTACAGTGCCTAGGATTATGAGGCCGTGTTGGCTGATCAGCTGAATCGCGTGGTATGAGGTTTCTCCCGCAATGTTTACGCTGTGTTCCAAAACGACAGGGCCCCTGTTCACACAGCTCTCGTCGTCCGAGACTGGGAGCGCGAGTGTGAACTTTCGAATGAGGTCACCACAGTCGTCAAATCTCCATATTATTGGGCCTGTAGGTCTACTATGGATTAAATGCCACCTGATTGCTATTCACCACCATTACCGTTAGCCGAATTCTTAACTATTTTGCAGGAAGAATGGTCGAAGATTCCCTTACACACTGTACGGACCTGCGCTTAATCATTCCGAGGCGACACGAAGCTTTTTACAATGCCAACGAGTCTTCTACACGGTGCTTGCTAATGTTTTGTGTCGTTGGTGCAATTCTAACTCCTGTAGGCGGAACTTTGGGCTCGCAATTGAAATCGGGAGTTGCTCAAGTACTCATCTGACGTTTCTTCATTTACCCCCCTTCTTGCAGCGGTGTACCGTAGGTCTCTAGAAAAGCGTAGCGTTCAAAGGATTGGAAAAGGGCACAGGACATCCCCGTTTTCAAGAAGGGACGTCGAACAGATGTTTAGAACTACAGACCTATATCTCTAACGTCGATCAGTTGTAGAGTTTTGGAACACGTATTATGTTCGGGTATAATGACTTTCCTGGAGACAAGAAACCTACTCTGTAGGAATCAGCATGGGTTTCGAAAAAGACGACCGTGTGAAACCCAGCTCTCGATATGCGTCCACGAGGCTCAGAGGGCCATAGAAAAGGTTTCCCATGTAGATGCCGTGTTTCTTGACTTCCGCAAGGCGTTCGATACTGTTCCCCACAGTCGTTTAATGAACAAAGTAAGAGCATACGGACTATCACACCAATTGTGTGATTGGATTGAAGAGATCCTTGATAACATAACGCAGCATGTCTTTCTCAATGGAGAGAGGTCTTCCGAAGTAAGAGTGGTTTCAGGTGCGCCGCAGGGGAGTGTCGTAGGATCGTTGCTATTAACAATATACGTAAATGACCTTGTGGATAACATCGGAAGTTCACTGAGGCTTTTTGCTGATGATGATGTGGTATATCGAGAGGTTGTAACAATGTAAAATTGTACTGAAATGCAGGAGAATCTGCAACGAATTGACGCAAGGTGCAGGGAATGGCAATTCAATCTCAAAGTAGACAAGTGTATTCAGCTGCGAATAGCTGGATAGAAAGACCATTTATCATTTAGCTACAATATAGCAGGTCAGCAACTGGAAGCATTATCTCTGAGTAGGCATTAGGAGAGATTTAAATGGAATGATCATATCAAGTTGATCGTCGGTAAAGCAGATGCCAGACTGAGATTCATTGGAAGAATCCTAATGAAATGCAATCCGAAAACAAAGGAAGTAGGTTACGGTATACTTATTCGCCTACTGCTTGAATATTGCTCACCAGTGTGGGATACGTACCAGGTAAAAGAGATAGAAAAGATCCAACGCAGAGCTTCGTTACAGGATCATTCAATAATCACGAAAGCGTTACGGAGATGACACATAAACCCCAGTGTAAGACTCTGCAGGAGAAACGCTCAGTAGCACGGTACGGGCTTTTGTTGAAGTTTCGAGAACATACCTTCACCGAGGAGTCAAGCAGTATAATGCTGCGTCCTACGTATTTCTCGCGAAGAGACCATGAGGATAAAATGAGAGAGATTAGAGCCCACACAGAGGCATACCGACAATCTTTCTTTCCACGAACAATACGAGACTGGAATAGAAGGAAGAACCGGTAGAGGTACTCAAAGTACCCTCCGCCACACAGCGTCAGGTGGCTTGCGGAGTATGGGTGTAGATGTAGATGTAGATATTGCAGGTGTGCTAGATTCTTTATAGATGATTCCTGGATAGTTTCATAAAAGGGAGTTATCTAAAAATATGAGTCTTCATTACATCCAGCTCACACCATGATTATAGTAGTAGTATCTGATTATATATGACCTTATCCAGTTTATTATTCCAGTGCTTATTGAACACACCTTTTCGATCAACTGATAAAACAGCTGGTAGTCTAATTTTGCATCAGAACGCTCAGATTTATGTTCCTGCGAGTAGAGCTCTGTCCTTGTATTGTAGCTAGAATGGCGACTTGTGTACATACAACACATTATTCAAGCTCAAAGTAGTATAAAAAACATAAAATATTATGAATGATAAATCTGTCGACACAAAAAGCAAGGTAAACAGAGCGACAGTCGAGAGTCGAGAGAATAAATCCTGATGATGGTTGCAGTACTGAGTGTAATTAATGCGCAAACTTCACATGAGAGGCAACAGTTAGTGCTTATATTGTAGGAGGAGCACCTCAATTATCGACTACAAGCCTCATGGAATACTGTGTTTACCCACAGAGCACTGTATAAATATAAAGACATTGTTTATATGGCAATGGTGAGTGGCCAAATCTGTCGACAACGTGGTTACATTTGGAGCAGGGAAGCAGGTTTTGGCAGCGGGTGGTTCGTAAATCGAAATAAACCCAATTACTGAGTAGATCATTACCCAATTGTAAATCGAAGAATGGCCTGCAGTGGCAGGACTTTGTGGAATGGCCTTTGACTATAGCACTGATTCCGTTAACTGACGACGTACCATCGGCTATTGATGACTCTAAAATTCTTTGTCAGACTGTATGGCCAGTGGTCCTCCAGTGGCTTTCAACTTCATTTGAGGTTTGTTAGAAGCTGAACGAACACCTTTGCCGATCTTAACTGTGGCAGTCAGTATTACACGAAGGCCTTTTGAAGAGTCCCCAATTTGACGAATAAAACTAGTTTGCCACGTACACTGCAAGTTTATTTGAAGTATCACTTGAGCCAAACGACGGTCTAATTACGAGGGAAGTTTAAGTGCGCCTGAGCGTAAGATACTGTCAAACACATCGGCAAATCTTTGTGTAGTCAGTGCGAAGCTCGAAATGTATAACCTATGTTAAACACAGCAGCATGCCAAGAGGACACGGTACGTAACATCGGCAGTGGCCAAAAAACAAATATATCAAACTAAGCCTCAGATACCGAGAAACTAGAGGAACCTATCAATGTTCAGGATAGTCAACAACACAGTTACATAATTTAATATCTGACGCGCCCTATAGATGTCCTCATGATTCTGGGGAATCAAGACATTGTTCTATACCTACGTTTGCGTATTTCTAAGAATATTAGAACTATTTCAAATCAGACAAAAGAATGTTGCTTTCTTAACTATCTGTTACAAGGAACCATTAAGATCTATTTAAACAGTACATTGTTTCATTATAGAACCTCACGAAGCCTCCAAAAACCATCAAAATGTTCGCCCAAATGCTCTATATTGCAGCCGTTAGCTGTGTAAAAACATTTTGCATCCATGTGACTGGTACAGCAACTACCAGATATCGTTACTAACATATGCCGTCTGCATCTTCTATCTATGCATATAGCCTCGTAATGGAAAGAAGGATATGCAACGAGATGATACTGCTTTTTTATCACTATTAATAGTGAGAGCATCGCTGTAGAAAATACTAAAATTCCATGTGGATGATAGTGTCAGTAAAGCTCCATATACTCATCTCTCTGCAGCAGATTGGGCATGATGCGAAAAGCCGTCTGTATCAAACGTTCGTAATATCGATGAGCCCGTTCACTTGTCAGTCTACAGGAAGATGATAGCTTTGGCATCAGATCCATATTATACACTGAATTCAGAAGAAACATGATTGCAGTGAACAGACGCGAGACAGCACTCTAGTTTTAATTTGACAAGATTATTATCAGCAGAAGCAGAATTCTTAGTATTTGTGGATTTCCTATTTAGCACGGCTCAGTTACCCGACCTGTGGAGGATTATGGATGAAGGCTAACGACCTCATTGCCTATTTTAATGGTATTTAGCAATTATTGCACCAACTTGAACTTCGGGTGCCATACTGCACGTAGGTTTCACTAGATTCCAGAGAGTGAACACCAATCTTGTTCACACCAGTGCAGGCGAACGTTTCTCATTACCTCTACAACAGAAAATACACCAAACCTCTTTCAGATACTTTCGTTTTTGACATGATAGAGTATAGAGACATCCGCACTACGTGATATTCATAACGTTCTACCATCGTTACCGCAATGTGCTTCACAGTAGACACCCGTTTACTTTTCGTAAATTATTGTGGAAAGACAGACTCGGTGTTAAGGCACAGAAAACAAATGTATTAGTTATGGTGGACGTTTGCATAAAAAGGGAAAATCTTGGTACGAGTTTCTACATTTTAGAGGGTCACATGCTATGGTGTACATGTATACAGGATACTTCAGGATGTATAGTAAATATTTTAGAATGCTGTGATGTAAAATATTTCAAATAAAACTTCCAAGCCACATATTGTGATACCCCCAGTAGACAAAAATTAGTTCAAGCTCTACCTTGGCAGCTCCTGGAGGCTGAACCGTCTGTGTCAATGACCATTAGAATGCCAACTAAGGGGAAACGCTGAGGAAGTTGCGGCGAACACAGGAGCTATCGGAGCATGTGAGAACGTCTGAGCCCTCAAGGCTGCAAGCGAATGATAATCTACATCTACATTTATACTCCGCAAGCCACCCAACGGTGTGTGGCGGAGGACACTTTACATGCCACTGTCATTACCTCCCTTTCCGGTTCCAGCCGCGTATGGTTCGCGGGAAGAATGACTGCCGGAAAGCCTCCGTGCGCGCTCGAATCTCTCTAATTTTACATTCGTGATCTCCTCGGGAGGTATAAGTAGGGGGGAAGCAATATATTCTGTACCTCATCCAGAAACGCACCCTCTCGAAACCAGGACACCATAATAGAAGCGAGATACACTCCTGTAAATTGAAATAAGAACACCGTGAATTCACTGTCCCAGGAAGGGGAAACTTTATTGACACATTCCGGGGGTCAGACACATCACATGACCACACTGACAGAACCAAAGGCACATAGACACAGGCAACAGAACATGCACAATGTCGGCACTAGTACAGTGTATATCCACCTTTCGCACCAATGCAGGCTGCTATTCTCCCATGGAGACGATCGTAGAGATGCTGGATGTAGTCCTGTGGAACGGCTTGCCATGCCATTTCCACCTGGCGCCTCAGTTGGACCAGCGTTCGTGCTGGACGTGCAGACCGCGTGAGACGACGCTTTATCCAATCCCAAACATGCTCAATGGGGGACAGATCCGGAGATCTTGCTGGCCAGGGTAGTTGACTTACACCTTCTAGAACACGTTGGGTGGCACGGGATACATGCGGACGTGCATTGTCCTGTTGGAATAGCAAGTTCCCTTGCCGGTCTAGGAATGGTAGAACGATGGGTGCGATGACGGTTTGGATGTACCGTGCACTATTCAGTGTCCCCTCGACGATCACCAGAGGTGTACGGCCAGTGTAGGAGATCGCTCCCCACACCATGATGCCGGGTGTTGGCCCTGTGTGCCTCGGTCGTATGCAGTCCTGATTGTGGCGCTCACCTGCACGGCGCCAAACACGCATACGACCATCATTGGCACCAAGGCAGAAGCGACTCTCATCGCTGAAGACGACACATCTCCATTCGTCCCTCCATTCACGCCTGTCGCGACACCACTGGAGGCGGGCTGCACGATGTTGGGGCGTGAGCGGAAGACGGCCTAACAGTATGCGGGACCGTAGCCCAGCTTCATGGAGACGGTTGCGAATGGTCCTCGCCGATACCCCAGGAGCATCAGTGTCCCTAATTTGCTGGGAAGTGGCGGTGCGGTCCCCTACGGCACTGCGTAGGATCCTACGGTCTTGGCGTGCATCCGTTCGTCGCGGCGGTCCGTTCCCAGGTCGACGGGCACGTGCACCTTCCGCCGACCACTGGTGACAACATCGATGTACTGTGGAGACCTCACGCCCCACGTGTTGAGCAATTCGGCGGTACGTCCACCCGGCCTCCCGCATGCCCACTATACGCCCTCGCTCAAAAGTCCGTCAATTGCACATACGGTTCACGTCCACGCTGTCGCGGCATGCTACCAGTGTTAAAGACTGCGATGGAGCTCCGTATGCCACGGCAAACTGGCTGACACTGATGGCGGCGGTGTACTAATGCTGCGCAGCTAGCGCCATTCGACGGCCAACACCGCGGTTCCTGGTGTGTCCGCTGTGCCGTGCGTGTGATCATTGCTTGTACAGCCCTCTCGCGGTGTCCGGAGCAAGTATGGTGGGTCTGACACACCGGTGTCAATGTGTTCTTTTTTCCATTTCCAGGAGTGTATATCGTCATACCAGTGACGAAGGAGAAGGTCAGTTGCAGAGGATGACGGGAAGACTAGGTACAACCAGTAAATATCTTCTCAAAGGTGAAATTGCGAATGTCTGAAGCTACTCTTTGAGGTCACAGCAAGGGACGCCGTTACACATATCATAGCATCACCACCAGCGCAGAGCACACTGGGTATACCAACATAAATATCCCCTTCTTCTTGATAAATATGTGATTTTTGAGTGCTTATGACCACTGTCGAAAGCATAGTCTCAGCCCTTCTATCAGCTGCAGCTACCCATTGAGAGGGGAGCTATGGAGGTCGTCCCTGAGCATGCGTAGCTGCATTCGATCATCCATGGAACTACGAGTCCAGCTGGGAGGATGCTGTTCTGCCATCTTCACTGCCGACTTCTGGGGCAATACTTATAGGGTGCAAAGACAACCATCACCCTGTAGGTCTGATTAAGGCTTTTCCCGTGCGACATGGACATTTACTATCATCTGCCCTCCAGCAGGAGAATCAATACTGCTGCTCATCCGTTCCTGTGGCAGACGCTGATGCTGCCGGCTCCTGTGTCCTTAATGGGTGCGAGAGCCTATCCCTGCAAACCACCGAGTACTGCATGTGGACGAGATGTGACTCCTGAGAGCATAACTTCGGTATCAACGAGAGCATTTTGGAGATCGATAAGTAGAGTTGGAGCCTGCTAGTATCAATGGGGCGACAGATGGTCCATTACAAAATACGGGGCACCAAACTGCTGCGCTGGCGAAAATACAAGACGATCACTTTTTGCACTGCCACTGGTGACGAGGCCACTGCTCTGTCGGCCTGACTGTGGCAGTCCTGTATTCTTGCGTAATAAAGGCGTATGAAACTGGTTATTTTGCTGCCTAGATGACTGAATTCTTTTAATTCGACTTCTTCGTGACCATATATGCTGAATTAAGTTTATGGCTATTCTCATTTCTGCTAATTCTCATTACCTTCGTCTTTCTTCGATTTCATCTCGACCCATATTCTGTACTCTTTAGAATGTTCATTCCACTTAGCAGAGCATGTATTTCTTCTTCACTTTCACTGACGGTAGCAATGTCATCACCAAATCGTTAATACCCTTTCACCTCGAATATTAACTCTACTACTGAACGTTTATTTTATTCCCATCATTGCTTCTTCGACGTACAGACTGAACAGTAGGGACGAAAGACCACATCCCTGTCTTACACCCTTTTTGATCTAAGCACTTCATTCTTGATCATCCGCTCTTATTATTCCCTCTTGGCTCTTTTACACACCGTATATCACCGTTTCTCCCTACGGCTTACCCATAATTTCCTAATAATTTCGAACATCTTCCACCATTTGACATTGTCGATCGCTTTTTCCATGTCGACAAATCCTATAAACGGGTCTTGATTCTTTCTCCTATTATCAACTGTATCGTCGGAATGGCCTCTCTAGTGCCTTTACTATTCAGAAAGCAAAAGTAATCGTCATCTAACACGTCCTCAATTTTCTTTTCCATTCTTCTGTATATGATTCTTCTCAGCGATTTGGATGCATAATCTGTTAAGCACATTGTGCTATAATTCTCGTACTTCTCAGCTCTAGCAGTCTTCGGATTATGTGGATGATGTTTTTCCATTAGTCGTTTGGTATATCGCCAGACTGGTATACAAGTATTCTACACACCAACGTGAATAGCCGTTTTGCGGCCACTTCCCCCACAGATTTTAGAAATTCTGATGGAAATGTTATCTATGCCTTCTGATTTATTTGATTTCGAGTCCCCCAAAAGTCTCTTAAATTCAGAGTCTAATACTGTATCTCTTATCTCTTCCAAATCTACTCTTGTTTATTCTTCTATCAAATCAGACAAATCGGCCCTCTCATACAGGCATTCAGTGTACTCTTTCCACCCATTCGCCCGTTCCTCTGAATTACTGAACTACCGCTGCACTCTGTATATTGGCACCGTTGTTTCTAATTTCACCGAAGGTGGTTCGTCTTTGCTGTATGCTTAGTCAGCCATTCCGAGAATTATTTTCTTTCATTCCTTCACATTTTTCTTTCAGCCATTTCTTCTTAGCTTCCCTGCGCTACCTATTTAGTTCATTCCTCAGCGACTTTTATACCTATATTCTTGAATTTCTTTGAACATTTTTAATATGCCCTTGTTTCATCGATCAACTGAAGTATTCCTTCCGTTACTTACGGTTTATTTGAAGTTAACTTCTTTGTACCGATATTTTACTTTTCAACTTCTGTGATTCACCTGTTTAGAAATGTCCATTACTCTTCAACTGCCTACTGAGCTACTCATTATTACTGTATCTGTAGCCTTTGAGAAATAGTGCCGTATCTCTTTATTCCTTAGTACTTCCGTATCCCGCTTCTTTGCGTACTGACGGCCGTGATGATCGAGCGGTTCTAGACGCTTCAGTCCGGAACCGCGCGACTGCTACGGTCGCAGGTTCCAATCCTGCGTCGGGCATGGATGTGTGTGATGTCCTTAGGTTAGTTAGGTTTAAGTAGCTCTAAATTCTAGGGCACTGATGACCTCAGCTGTTAAGTCCGATAGTGCTCAGAGCCATTTGAACCATTTCTTAAGTTCCATAGTGTCCAGAGCCATTTGAACCATTTTTTGAGTATTGACTCTTTCTGAATAGTCAATAACTTCAGCCAACTCTTCATCACTATCACAATGCGCTCTGGGTCTGTATGTGCTCCTGGGTATGCCTTACAATCCAGTACCTAATATCGCAATCTCTGCCTGACCATGACGTAATGTAACTGAAATCATCCCGTGTCTCCCGATTTTTTCCAAGTATACCTCCAGTTCTTGTCATTCTTGAACAGATTATCCGCTATTACTCTCTGATGTTTATTACAGAGCTCAATTAGTCTTACTCCTCTTGCATTCCTAATGTTAATCCTCACATTCTCACGTAACCCTTTCTACTACTCTTTCCCCTACAACCCCATAGCTATTAGATTTTAATCTCCATTTACGTAGTGGATTGCCCGTTCGATATCGTCATACTCTTTCTGTATCTCTTGATCTTCAGATTGCGACATTGGCATGTATATCTAAACTGCCGTTGTCAGTGTTGGTTTGCTGTCGACTCTGATAAGAACAACCTATTACTGTACCGTTCACAGTAACCCACTCACTGCGTGCCTTCCTACTCATAACGAATGCTACTCCCATTATAACATTTTCTGTTGCTGTCGATCTTACCGTACGCTGTCAATCTTACCGTACACTCATCTGACTAAACATCCTCGTGTTCTTCCCATTTCACTTAACGGGCCCTCACTGTATTTACACTGAGCGTTTAATTTCACTTTTCCGATTTTCTAGCTTCCCTACCACGTTACGATGCTGACATTCCACTCCATTAGACTGATAGAGCATTATCATTTCGTTGGCAATTCAGTGTTTTTCTCATGATCACATTCCCCTTGGCAGTCCCCTCCAGGGGAGCTGAGTCGGGGCTTTTTCGGAATCAAATGCCAATGGAGAGATCATCATGACATTTTCAATGACAGGCCGCGGCCGCATGTCTTGTGGATACACATTGTGCGCCTTAAATGCAGTGCTTTCCATTGCCTTCTGCATCCTCATGCCGTTGATCATTGCTGATAATTCGGCCTTTATGGGCAGATTATCAACTCATAAGCAGGAGAGTGCTATAGTCAAAATAAGGCTGACTTCTTGTGCCCGAAGTCTTCGGCCTACAATGTTGATTTTTATTCAACTTTAAGCGGTGGCGGATTTCGAACCCGGGACCAAGAACATTTTGATTACTAAACAATATTTCAACACCCCTTTCTTATCTCATTTTGTTCTTTATTGTTCGTTACATTTATTCGGTCCGAACATTCAATGACACCCATTCAAGTACATAGTTGATCCGTTCACATGCGTTTTGCATTATTACAGAGAGCTGCTAACCTCTGACCGAGCACGCTGAGCTACCGTTCCGGCTTTAACGTGGCTAATACCTCTAGACCATGACTGCTGCCTCTTAGGTAGTCTGTGAGACTGTTAAATGACAGTATTTGCGATCGACCCTCCGGCGTGTATAATTTCCTAAACGTGAAATATAAAACTTCAGCTTCCAGTTTGCTGTCTTGTGTTGCCACACCAGACTGGTCGACGAGAGGCTGGACAGAATCCTTCGGCCAGCTTAGTAATTTTACGTAGGCCAGAATTTTGTCGCATTCTCGGCAAGATCTTTCTTTTTTTGTACCCAGAGTGCTAGAATCTTTGATTCATTAGCGTCTGCTGAATTCCGGTACTTTCCGTCCTTAATTCACTGAGATCTGTATGTACTTCTCCAGAGCGCGATTAATAATCATTTTAAAGTTTGCCCATATTTCGTCTACGATCAAATGATGTCCATCCATTGTCTAAGTAGGATGTTAGTATAGCTTGCCTACTCTTTCCAGCAAAACTACTTTCTTAGCTTTCCCAGTGATTTTATTGAATTTAGTAAGCATCTTCGTTATGAAATAAAATCATACTAACTGGTACGTCCTTGTATAGTGACCCTGTCGATCACGTCAAGCCTGTTCATATACTACTGGCCATTAAAATTGCTACACCACGAAGTTGATGTGCTACATGAAGAAGATGCTGTGATATGCAAATGATAAGCTAATCAGAGCATCCACACAAGGCTGGCGCCGGTGGTGAAACATACAACGTGCTGACATGGGGACAGTTTCCAACCGATTTCTCATACACAAACAGCAGTTGCCCGTCGTTGCTTGGTGAAACGTTGTTGTGATGCCTCGTATAAGGAGGAGAAATGCGTACCATCACGTTTCAGACTTTGATAAAGGTCGGATTGTAGCCTATCGCGATTGCGGTGTATCGTATCGCGACATTGCTGCTCGCGTTGGTCGAGATCGAATGACTGTTAGCAGAATATGAAATCGGTGGGTTCAGGAGGGTAATATGGAACGCCTTGCTGGATCTCAACGGCCTAGTATCACAAGCAATCGAGATAACAAGCATCTTATCCGCATGGCTGTAACGGATCGTGCAGCCACGTCTCGGTCCCTGAGTCAACAGATGGCGACGTTTGCAAGACAACAACCATCTGCACGAACAGTTCGATAACGTTTGCAGCAGCATAGACTACCAGCTCGGAGACCATGGCTGCGATTACCCTTGACGCTGCATCACAGACAGGAGCGGCTGCGATGGTGTACTCAACGACGAACTTGGGTGCACGAATGGCATAACGATACTTTTTCGGATGAATCCAGGTTCTGTTTACAGCATCATGATGGTCGCATCCGTGTCTGGCGATATCGTGGTGAACGCACATTGGAAGAGTGTGTTCGTTTTTGCCATACTGGCGTATCACCCGGCGTGATGGTATAGGATGGCATTTGTTACACGTCTCGGTCACCTCTTGTTCACATTGAAGGCACTTTGAACAGTGGACGTTACATTTCAGATGTGTTACGACCCATGGCTCTAACCTTTATTCGATTAGCGCGAAACCCTTCATTGTTGCAGTTCCTGTACGGACCTTTCTGGATACAGAAAATATTAGACTGCTGCCCTGGTCATCACATTCTCCAGATCTCTGACCAATTGAAAAAGTCTGGTCAATGGTGGCCGATCAACTGGCTCGTCACAATACGCCAGTCAACTCTCTTGATGAACTCTGGTATCGTGTTGAAGCTGTATGGGCAGCTGTACCTGTACTCGCCATCCAAGTTCTGTTTGACTCAATGCCCAGGCGTACCAAGGCCGGCATTACGGCCAGAGGTGGTTCTTCTGGGTACTGGTTTCTCAGGATCTATGCACCCAAATTGTGTGAAAATGTAATCACATGTCAGTTCTAGTATAACACATTTGTCGAATGAATACCCGTTTATCATCTGCATTTCTTCCTGGTGTAGCAATTTTAACGGCCATTAGTGTAGCTGCAAGATTTATTATATGCATTCTGTGGAGTCGTCGAAATAGTTCGTGAAGAGTTTTCGGTAAACGTGTTAAGAACTAATGATAAATTCTTCTCGGGTTGACAGCCGAGTCAATGCGTTGTTCTCCAGCAACGTTTCAGCAAGTTTCTTACTTGCCATCTTCAGGCGAAGTGCCGGGTTCACGTCTCGTCCGGGTCTTTATAGCCGCTGGACCAAGGGCATCTCTGCATCTTTCTTTGGCGCGGGTCGGGCCAATCAGGCGCGAGCGGAATCGGCGCGGAGGCGCGTAGCGCGGAGGGGGGGGGGGGGGGGGGGGTGGAGCCGCGGGTGCCGGGTCCTGGCGTCTCGTCTCGGTGCGGCCTGTTTATTCCATACGCCGCCACCGACCTACCTCCATCGCTCCGCTCGTCTCATTCTTATTAATGTTGTATTCCACGCTCTGCTTAGTTGGAAGCCACTGTCCCGATTGACCAGGTTGTCACTAACTCTCCACTGCCTCTTTAATAACTGAGTCCCAGAAACCTTTCGCTCTACACAGTCTCTCGGTTTCTTCAAACTGAAACGTGTGTTCTTCACTGACGCTGTGCTCCGCTACCGCGGATTTTTCTTTTTGTCCGAGGCGGACGCTTCTCACATGTTCAGAGATACGTTGCGTTATGCAACGCTGCGTCTGCCCAATATATTGTTTCCCACATTCACAGGAAATACTGTAGACACCCGGAGTTCTTAGACCCAACTGGCCTTCATTGAGCCCAGCACATTTCTGATTTTTGTTGGAGGATGGAAGATGGTTTTTATCTTGTTTTTCTCCAGTATCCTGGCAATCTTGGCCGTGGGTGGTCCTGTGTACGGGACGAACGCCAGACTTTTGTTGTTCTCATCATCCTGAAGGTTCTTCTCCTTCTTCTCCTTGGTCATGTGGAGAGCGCGTCTAATCTGCGTGTCGGAGTATCCATTCATCAGGAAGGTTTTCTTCAGGTGCTGAATCTCAGCAGATAAACTGTCCTTGTCGCATATGTCATGAGCTCTGCGGACCAGGGTAGTGAGCAAGCATTCCCGTTGTGCTGGGTGATGGCAGCTGTTGGCGTTGAGGTACAGGTCTGTGTGCGTTTTCTTTCGGTAGACAGAGTGTCCCAGTGTGCCGTCCGTTTTCTTCTTTATAAGGATATCGAGGAAGGGTAGGCATCCATTTTCTTCCATTTCCATTGTGAACTTGATGTTCTCGTGTATGCTGTTCAGATGGTTCAGAAATTCCGTTAGAGTGTCTTCGCCGTGCAGCCAGACCGCGAAAGTATCGTCCACGTACCGATAAAAGACCTTGGGTTTAAGGCGTGCTGTTTCCAAGGCGATATCCTCGAAGTATTCCATGTACAGATTAGCGATACATGGTGCCAGTGGGGATCCCACAGCGACTCCATCCACCTGTTGGTAAAACCTGCCGCCACACTGGAAATATGTGGTCGTGAGTGCATAGCGGAATAATTCCACTGTGTCTTCGTCGAAATGATTATCCAGTAGTTTCAGGGAGTCCTCTAACGGTACCCTTGTGAAAAGGGATATAGCGTCAAAGCTGACCATAATATCATTTTTGTCAAGGCGCCACTCCTTGAGTGTCTTAACAAACTCCGTAGAATTCTTGGTGTGGTGGGGACATTGACCCACGAGAGGCTTAAGTAGCAGCGCCAGGTGTTTGGCTATACCATAGGTGGGAGAGTTGATCGTCTCTACTATCGGTCGTAATGGTACCTCCCTCTTGTGTATCTTGGGGAGGCCGTATAACCGTGGTGGAACCGGAGCTCTGGGGTAAAGCCTTTTTATTAGGTTGTGGTCCAGACCTGAGTTGTTGAGAAGAGCGATGGTCTTTCTAGTTACAGAAGAATTTATCATCAAGATTCGCCGAGAAAGCCTGCATTCTCATATAACGTGTTAAGAACTACTTCACAATACGTCTGTCCGTACTAATTGTAAGGAATCCCTAGACGTTACAGTCTATAACATTAGTTATTTTCAAACAGTTTGATTCATTTACTGATGGTACGGACGAATGTGCACGATTTATGTTCGTGCACAAATTATTACATTTTTATTATTATGTATAAATTAGTAGCAAGTGTTTCATAAGACAATGGTAGCAACGTCCAGCTTGTATTTGACAACCGCTGCTCAAAATCAAAACCACGAACGTAACTGACAAAGCAGTATAAAAAAATTTCAAAACAATCTTCACACTGTTCAGCCATAGTAATGTGAGCATGTGTCAAAAGCCTGATTAACCACCGCCTGCTGTGCAGGCCACTACGAGACCTGCAGGAGGAGAGTCAATGAGGTTCTGGACGTTCCCGACAGAGGTGTGGAGCCAAACCGACTCCAGTGTCGTGGTCAGCAGCTTTAGATTTCACGGTTGAGGATTCACGGCACATACAGCCCGTTTGAGGTGGTCCACGGATTCTCGATTGGGTTTAAGACCGGGTGCACTTCGAACCACGCACGTCCACTGTGAGTTGTGCAATACGTCGCATTGTCCTGTCTTGTGTCGATCCACTGTGCCTTCCACAAGGACGAAATCACCAGTGGAGTGCCACGTAAACTTCCTCGGGCCATAACGCTCCATTCGCCGGCCTGGACCCTTCCGACGATTGTTGCAGGGTGTATGCTTTCAGACGTACTACTCCGTGCACACCAACGGCCATCTGTCCGACAGAGCATGAAACGTTATTTATTTGAGAAGGTCACATGTCGTCACTCAGTGGACGTCTAACTTCAGTATTGGCGTGCAAATTCCAGCCTTCGTCGCCGATAAAAAGCAGTTAACGTGCTTGCGTGAACCAGGCGCCTGCTGCGTAGACTCATTCGCAACAACTTTCGCCGAACCGTCGTTGACAAGACATGCTTGGTAGCCACTTGGTTCATCTGGTGCTCTACAAGTTCAAGTCTGCTTCACATCTACACACGCCCCATTCAACGGCTTAATCTATGACGCGTCATGCATCACAGTTGGCGCTTCGTACATCACAGTTGCCCAGCCACTGGTTATGGATAGTGCCATTATGCCATGCACGTTATATTCAAACCATGACGGCACGCGGAAAGTTCACAAACTTTGTCGTTTCGGATATGCTTCCACTTTTGACCTGAAAGTCAGTTATCATGCCCTTTTGGACGTCAAATAAATCGCTTCGTTTGCACATTACGGCAATGATTGCACTGTTTTCCGTCTACCCCCGAAACGCTTTATGTATCTTCCACTCCTTGTACAGGCACCTGCCGTCAGTGCATTATTATTGCACGTTGACATTGAACATGGATGGTGTCACTTTAATATGACTGGGCCGTCTATTGTAGATATCATTTTGCCTCATATAACTCTTGAACTTACTTTAAACCTGTAAAAATAAATTAGGTCAATTCCAGCTAATATACAGCACTGCGAACGGAACCTTGCCTTAAGAACTAGAAATTTTTTAACGTGATGACAGAGCCAATTACTTTACGTAGTTATGAGAAATTTACACTGAACAAAAAGGAGAATAGTGTTTGAAATTCCTTAGAAGAATAGTTGTATTGACCTTAGATATTAATTAAGAAAAGGAAACCTGCAAGAGGATTCTATTTGACGTTAGGTTTATAGGAGTAAAATGTATTTAATATAGAGTGAGACGTCGAACTTACTCCCCCTCAATAACTTTTGCCTCGTTAAAAGTTTTTATAATCGCTTTTCAGCTAGGCGAACGGTTCCAATATTGATCTATACACCACCCGTCGAAGAAGTTCCACAACGAGTTTTGTTTCTAGCGTGTAAGCAACGCCGGTACACTAAGGTGGCAGCTTGAGTCAGCTGCTGTAAAAGTTGCGGCCGGCCGGGTTGGCCGTGCGGTTCTAGGCGCTACAGTCTGGAGCTGAGCGACCGCTACGGTCGCAGGTTCGAATCCTGCCTCGGGCAGGGATGTGTGTGATGTCCTTAGGTTAGAAGGTCCGTGTAGTTGTAATGACCATCGTGTCAGGACGGCTTACCGGCCAGAGCAACTGCCGAGTACGAGGAGAACCGGGCTACCTAATCTCGGTCTGGCACAAATTTTCAACCCTACCTGTTCATTTCAATCAATGCCCACTCACAGCCAATTTCTGTAGTCCCTTTGTGTTTGAACATTAAGTCTATGAACGGCTGCAAATGGTGTCCGAGTAGCGGAACATAACTCTTTCCAGTCAATGACAAGTTTACTTGGACCAGAGGACCGAGTTCATTACACGTAAACACAGGCCACACTGTTATGGAGCAACGATCAGATTGCATAGTGGTTTGTTGACAACTTGGGTCCATATCTTGGTGGGGCATGCAGCCACACTCTAACTTTACCATCAGATCTTACCAACTAAAATTTTGACTCACCTGAGCAGGCCAGAATTTCCACTCGTCTAGGATCCAAACTATGTAGCTACGAGCCCAGAAGAGGCACTGCAGGCGATGTTGTTCTGTTAGCAAAGGTATTCGAGTCGGTCTTATGTTGCCATTGGCCATTAACGCCAAATTTCGCCCCACTGTCCTAACGAATACATTCGTCGTACGTCCCAAATTGATTTCAATAGTTATTTCAAGCTGTGTTGCTTGTCTGTCAGCACTGACAGCTCTACGCAAACGCCTCTGGTTTCGATCGTTTAGTGAAGGCTGTAGCCACTACTTTGTACATGGTGAGAGGTAATGCGTAAAATGTGGTATTATTGACATACTATTGACACTGTGGCTCTCAGGATATTGAACTCTTAACTATTTCTGAGGTGGAATGTCCCATAGGTCTAGCTCCAACTACAGCTCTGTCTTCAAGGTATGTTAATTCCCGTCATTCGGTCATAATCACGCAGAAAACCTTATTACACAAATTACCTGAAAACAAATGACAGCTCCACCAAGCATTGCTCTTTTACGCCGTATGTACGCGATTCTACCGCCATCTATATGTGTACATATGGCTATCCCATGACTGTCACCTCAGTTTTGTGCTTACGTATTTACAAATGCCATTACCATCATTTTGTTGTTTCACCTTATATAGCAAAAATAAAACAAATAATTAATATTGAAATTAGAAAATGACGAATTTTTCCTGACAGTTAAAAGACGCAATATATTCCATTCTTCCAGAACTTGTTGAATTCCGTCGATGTTTTTCAATTAAGGATTTCTGATGGAGAAAACAATCATCCACAAAAGTTTTGAATTTATAAATTAATGCTCCGTATCTGCATCTCGAAAAACTAAAGCGCTTTGGAATGTTGATTCAGTGCACAGAAAATGGCTTTTTATTTGTGCTGGAAGATATTACTTAACCACAGAGTCATTTAATGAGATATAAATGCTGTTAGAAAACTTCACAGACTCACACTTTGTGCTCGGCTTTCGCAGAATGGCAAAGCGGAATGTTATAAGCCAAGAGTGTCTGCGGCTGGGCTTATACAAGCCTAAGAGAAGGGGAACTTTCTAGAGATAATCCTGATGGTCCCACGGGTGACAAACGACTTTGGGGAGCACGCTGGCTTGCAGTCTGCCACCATGTTCATAAAGTGGGGAGGGGGGCACTTTCTGCTTCTTTGTCCTTTGTTCGTGTTCCTGAAGCTGAAGAGTCAGCAGAATAAATAAGAAAATCATAAAATATAATAAATAGCATCTATAAAAAGCGAAATTAATACTAGCAGTTTTAAAAGCTAAGGTCAGTTTATTTTTCGAAGTTGACAACAAATGTGAACCACACACAAAACTAACTTGTTGTTCATAAGCAAACTTTTTCTTAAAACTGTGACCAGTGCTATAGAGCTACGAAAGCACCAAATGCTGCTGTGAATGTGTGTTTCTTCACAGATAACGAGTTTCGTTGCATAAAAGCGTACAAGAAACATTTACAAGCGAAAAAACTTGTGGTAAAGGGTGTAAAAGTCGTCGAATCCTCTCTTGAAGCGAACTGACAGATGACTATTGTAACCTTTGAAAAGCTCTTGGGTTTCCATCTGGTTGGCAGTATTATATAACCGTGACAATTCGACGAATGTCACACATACCTTCTACCTTCTGGCGAAGTGTTGACATGAAATGTAAAGATTTTAAGGAGCCAGTCTCCCGGAACCAGGTGGCGGAAGGGAGGGGGGGGGGGGGGGGGGCACACAGCGGATATAAGTAGGACTGCATCCGCAAAATCTCGACATTTCGAAAGAAGATGATGATTATGTCACTCATCGGAACGTCGTGGTCTTGTAATACTGCCACCCGGATGTAAATCCAAGAGCTTTACATCAACTGTAGAAGTCAGGAAGTCTACATTTACAAATTGTTGTGACCTCCCGTTCATAGCATGGAAAATGTACTGGGACTGAGTTGACGTTCGAGTTGGTCCCACATAAGTCCTACTGGGAAAAGATTGTGAGGATTTTTCTGATGAGTACTTCATCATGTAGACAGTTAACACAGACACGTGCCATGTGTGAACGAGCAATGTCCTGTCGAAAAGCGAAACTGCGTCGCTTGAGTGGTAACACATAAGGACTTACCGTTGCGCCGTCAGAGTTCCCACAATCGCTTCCAGTTATACCCGATTGACCTGTGCACCATGACACCATGAATAACACCGCTGTGCTCTCCAAACATTGGAAGAATGGGCCCCTGTCGACGATGTCACCATAATTTCCGATGATGTTCATCCGGTGTGTGTAGAACCGCGATTAATCACTAAACACAGTGCGACGCTACTCTTTAGCATTAATGCTTTCCGGCCACGGTACCAGTCCACGGTGTTAAGGATAGCCACAAACGGGACCGTAATTCACTAGTTCATCTGCTACATAGTCACTGACGAACGCTGCCTGATAACACAGAGAAGGGACTTCACTATTTGTTCTAGGATGGCGTGGGCAAATGCGAAGGGGTTATGATGTGTTGAGTGTCTTCACGTTCCCATGCATTTTAACGTCGGGCCACTGTCATATCAGAATGTTACATGTGTCAGGATATTGCCCGATTCGACCAACCATCTAAATGGCGACTTGCAATGGGCTCCTTGAAACTGACCGGTGCAGACATGCTTTCTGCACGAGCCTGCGATACATCAATGTCTGTCACGGTGATCACTCAACATCTGATATAGTTCACGCCTCATGTACACCCTACCAGGCCAGGAAACAAAACTACACACGAACAACACTAATAGACGCGGGTTGCCGTTCTCTTGTCACAGTGAATTGCAACCCTAGTCATTTAGGTACTCGGCGGTGACGTGTGCATTAAGAAGTTCAATTGACATCCAGTCTTATCTTCTTGGTGTTACACTTTCATGTCAAACAGTGTAGACAGCAGATACGGATTACCATTACATCAGGCTGAAGGGACGTTCCTTGGCACCATATATGTAACTCTTTTCAGGGGCAGCGTTTTAATCAGGTAGTTAAAAAAGTAATGTATGTAAAGGCATTAAAGTGTATAATTTACAAACATGTACATATTATAGATTTGAACAACTGTGAAGTAACTACCTGTCTCATATAAATGTACATACATTAGGTGATCAAAATTATCCCATACCTCCAAAAACATACGATTTTTTTATATTCGCTGCATTGTGCTGCCACCTTCTTCCAGGTACTCCATATCAGTGACCTCAGTAGTCATTAGACATCGTGAGAGAGCAGAGTGGCGCGCTCAGCGGAACTCACGGACTTCGAACGTGGTCACTGTACCATACGTCTGTATGCGAGATTTCTACACTCCTAAAAATCCCTATCTCCACAGCTTCCGATGTGATAGTGGAGTGGAAACCTCAAGGGATACGTACCGCACAAAAGCGTACAGGCCGACCTCGTCTCTTGACTGACAGAGACCGCCGACAGTTGAAGAGTAATGTTTAATAGAGAGTCACAGGAATTCTAAACTGAATCAGGATCCACTGCAATTTCTATGTCAGTTACACGGGAGGTGCGAAAACTTGGAATTCATGGTCGAGCGGCAGGTCATAAGCCACGCATAACGCAGGTAAATGCCATACGACGCCTCGTTTGACGCAAGGAGCGTGGTCATTGGACTATTGAACAGTGGAAAAACGTTGTGTGGAGTGACGAATCATGGTACACAATGTGGCGATCCGAAAGCAGGGTGTGGGTATGGCGATTGCCCGGTGAGAGTCATGTGCCAGTGTGTGTAGCGCCAACAGTAAAATTCGGAGGTGGTGCTGTTACGGTAAGTTCGTGTTTCACAAGGAGAGGCTTGCAGCAAAGGCCTACACTGATGTTTTAAGCACCTTCTTCCTTCCCATTGTTGAAGAGCAATTTTGGGATGGCGACTGTGTCGTTCAATACGATCGAGCACCTGTTCATAATGCACAGCCTGTCGATTCGTGCCAGGCCTCACCAACCGACATCGATACCTCTCGTCTTTGCAACACTCCGTGAAGAATGGGCTGCCATTCCCCAAGAAACCTTCCAACATTAGATTGAACGTATGTCAGCGAGAATGGAAGCTGTCATCAATGACAAGGGTGGACCAGCATTATACTGAACTCCAGCATTACCGATGGAGGGCGCCATGAAATTTTAAGTCATTTTCAGTCAGGTGTCCGAATAAGTTTGATCACATAGTGTATTTATCATTAGCCACCATGTGCACACGTCATTCCACTGCAGTTTTCAGCACACTCTCCCGTCACAGCGCTACCTTAAACTGACGACTCAACCAGCTGATGTTTCAAGAATGAGGTTTTCACTCTGAAGCGGAATGTGCTGTGCAAAGGTCCCGAGTTCGAGTCTCGGCCCGGCACAAAGTTTTAATCTGGCAGGAGGTTTCATACCAGCGCACACTCCGCTGCAAAATGGGAATCTCATTCTGGAAACATCCTCAGGCGCGGCTAAGCCATGTCTCCGCAACATCCTTTCTTCCAGGAGTGCTAGTTTTGCAAGGTTCACGGAAGAGCTTCTGTGAAGTTTGGAAGGTAATAAATAGTGCCACTATTAAAGTTCCAACCCTTGTAGTTGCTTCGTATAATATGCTACTTACAAAAATGTTCAGATTGTATGGAATCACATGATACATTTTGGTTAATTTTTTTGCTTCGTAAAAATCTGTCAAGATTATAGAATTTAGTAAAGTAAATGTTCACTAAGCACAGCCTAGCCAAACAATGATTTAACTTATTGGCAGCTTTGTTCAAAACAATTCAATATTGCTTTGTTTTGTAAAAAAAAACCTTGTTATGTAGAAATCATTCCAATATGTAACTTCAAAATGGTTCAAATGGCTCTGAGCACTATGGGACTTAACATCTATGGTTATCAGTCCCCTAGAACTTAGAACTACTTAAACCTAAGTTACCTAAGGACATCACACAACACCCAGTCATCACGAGGCACCAATATGTAAGTCACAGCAATTAATTTTAGTGCTATTTTATCCAACATTAATGACGTAGTAATTAAATTTAATTATCGAAGTTTCGTAAGACTTAGAATCCAGGTAGTTAACTAATATTTGGCTCGGAAAAGCTATCTTATTCGTGGGAAAAGAAACTGAATTATCTGAAACATGTAACAAATCTTTCGCTTCACTGGGGAAAGAAATTATTAGGGAGAAGATAAAATGAAAATTTTTCCAGGCAACTTTACATTTTTAAATCTCGTCGGACGAACACAAAAATTTTCCGGTAGATAACAGGCGCGTGCTATGTAATACTAGTCCAGTAACAGTTGACAGAAATATGTAGAAGTAATCATCTTTATGTGACGCCATCTATGAGGTAACGAGAAAAACTTGACCAGTTACAAACTACCACTGTAACACCTGTTGCAGAATAGTCAATGGCACATTTCTTATTCTTACAACTGGGCAGTCGTTCAGGTGACACAGAGAATTGCATTTTTCTTGCACTGTTACTAGCGTCAAACGACTCACGAAGTCGGTACGCATTCTGAGCGTAAGAGAATAATGCCTGAGCAGCGCACAGAATCCGCCCCCACTTACCAGCGGATAAAATTGCAGGCCTAACGAATTTACCCTCAATGCTTTATGGTTGGACTTCGCTGACCTACCAAGGCGGACAATAAACGACGACTTAATGCTGGTCTTTAATTGAGGGAAATCCGCCCGAGATAAAGCGATTTTCGGGGATGCGCAGCGTAAAGAAAGCAGAGAAGGCCTGCGTGTGTGGAAATCGTATTAGCCTAAGTACATCTATATTCCACCCACAAAATGCTGCCTGTTCCTTATGTTAAGAAATCCTTTCAGGTATGAAACAGAGGTAGGGAGGCACGACTTAACCGCAAGCTCGATCCCACAGGTTTCTATAACTGTATTTCCACCGTAACCATTGCAACTTTTTGTGAGCAGCGAATCACACTGGAAATCAGTTAAGGTCAGCCGGCTCTGAATTTGATGTAGCTAACCGACACCTGTGTAATGGTGCTTGACTCTTAGGTCTAAGTTTCAGTTCTGGTATTGGAATGAAATTTTCACCATGAGTATGGGGCCTGTACTATGAGACCATCAGACTGTAAAATTGTCCGGCACTGGCTATAAATTCTAACCTCAAGCCAGTGTCTTAATGTGTGACGCCAAGTTACATTGCCGATCGTGATCTGAATGTCGGACGAGGTCATTAAAATAGTAGGTTACCTTGAGGCTATTCGAGAGGAGGAGGCTATGCGCTTCTTATTTCTCTAATCATTGCACAACACAAACATGACAATTCACTGTATCCGCACCCATTGTAGTTCTCTACAAGCAACAGATTTATTTATCACAGAACTCTCACAAGCCACACAGAAAGAAACAACTTTGCGGGAAGGAGGAAAACCGTTTTTCTGTTAGGTGGTCGAACATTAGCTGTCTAAGCTATGTTTCTCATTTTCACCTTACATTTTTTTCAGCATTTTGTCTCGACTCAAATTTTTATGAATGAGAACCTGTCGCAAAAGCCACTGTACTACTAATGAACGAGAACATTCTATTCCTGCGTAAAGAGCACTTATAGTAGATAAACAACTAAAAACAATTATCTTTCAAATACCGGAGTCGCGATGAGTGGCCGCGTGGTTTGAGGCGTTATGTCACGGACTGGGCGGCCCCTCTCGCCGGAGGTTCGAGTCCTCTCTCGTGCATGAGTGTATGTGTTGTTCTTAGTTTAAGTTTGTTTAAGTGCTGTTTAAGTCTAGGGACCGATGACATAAGAGTTTCGTCCCTTTAGAATTCATACACATTTGAATAACAAATACCGGATTTGTTTAAGATATTGTCATAGCCGGTACATTAGACAGCCTGTACATCAACCTGTTCCATTGTGGAACTTTGTCGTTCCGTGGAGATCACTAATGATCATAAATTTCAAGAGAGCAACTTAACCAAAAAAAGTACCACACCGACGAAATAAAAAAACTTCAGCCAACCAGTTGCCAAATACAGGTTTATTAAAGCTGGACCACTGTTTCAACAATTTTAAAACCATAAAATTACCAAATATGCAACAACCAGTCGAAAAATAATGTTTTATTTATTCACTTTTGCAAATGGATTTGAACTGATTAGCAGCCATCATCGGTGCTACAAATACAAGAATAAAAGTAATTAATCACAGTGACCAAATGAATATATGTACAAAAAGCAACGTAAACCAATTACATGTATATAAACGCATTTAATTGGTTTACGTTGCTTTATGTACATTTATTCATTTTATCACTGTTATTAATCATTTTTATTCTTGAAACTTCCTGGCAGATTAAAACTGTGTGCCTGACTGAGACTCGAACTCGGGACCTTTGACTTTCGCAGGCAAGTAGGCAGAAGTGAAGCTGTGAGGATCGGGCGTGAGTCGTGCTTCAGTAGCTCAGATGGTAGATCACTGAGCACTTGCCCGCGAAAGGCAAAGGTCCCGAGTCTCGGTCGGGCACACAGTTTTAATCTGCCAGGAAGTTTCATATAAGAGAACACTCCGCTGCAGAGTGAATATCTCATTCTAGGTTTTTATTCTTGTATTTGTAGCACCGATGATGGCTGTTAATCAGTTCAAATCGATTTGCAAAAGTGAATAAATAAAACATGATTTTGTGACTGGTTGTAGCATATTTGGTAATTTTATGGGTTACGGTCGCTGCACTACTTGCGAACAACATGGAGCCCACCATTCATAAATGTTAAAACCGTCTTCTTCAGAAGAGGATGACACGCTCATGTACTAGAAAAAGCCGTCGACACCCACATTGAATATAGATTATGTGGTTTGTTGAATATTTACTCATAGTACGTTAGACAGCCTGTGCACCCGCGTGTTCTTTTGTGGAACTAATTTTCATAAATTTATGGTCACAACACAACATTCGAGAATTAAATAGCAATTGAACCTCCTCAGCTAGCAGCTACGCTCACATGTGATGAACTCCAGGCCATCGTGAAAAATATTACTGCATCTTTCGCCATGGAGATAACTAAACGAATGTTAGGAGACAAGTCAAGAGACGGAAGTAAGATACCACTTTCAAAGGCCATAGTAGTTAAAGTAGTCAAGTAGTACTTTGATATGTAGAAACTAATATAGAGAACAAACTTATTTTTCGTCTCAAATCGTGCAAATTTTCTTTCCAAGGGCAAGAAGATAATGATGTAGCTGGACTAGCAGTGGTGATAGCTACCTCACGAAAACTCGTTATTGGAACGTCTCACTTTACGCAAATCTTTACCAGCACCTCAATTCATTTCTTGTGGAAAATAAAATATCAAAGGACAACTGAACACCGTCATGCCTTCTCTGCGCTGTAAGAATTGAAATATTGACGGCGACAGTGCTGCTGACTCAGAGTTACTAAACAAACCCTTTCCGAAATTTCTTCACCAAAGAAGGCGATGTAGTTATTCCGGAAAACGAATCAAGGTCAGCTGTCAGCATGAGTAATTTAGAAGAAAGTATCCTCGTAGTATTGAAGCAACTCTAATTAATTAATAAAAACAGGTCTTCCGTTCCAGACTGCATCCCAATTAGGTTCCTTTCAAAGTACGCTGACACAATAGCTCCATACTTTACCATCACATACAACCGCTCCGTCGAGAAAGATCCGTAAACAAAGACAGGAGACTTGCACAGGTCTCACCAATATTCAAGAAAGGCCGTAGGAGTAATCCACTAAATTACAGGCCCGTACCATTAACATCAATACGCATCATGGTTTTGGAACATATGTGTACGAACATTACGAATTACCTCGAAGAGAACGATCCGTTGACGCATAGTCAACACGGATTTAGTGAACATCGTTCTTAAGAAACAGATCCAGCTCTTTACTCACACGAAGTGTTGAGTGCTACTGACAGCGGATTTCAGATTAATTCCGTATTTCTAGATTTTGCAGAAGACTGTTGATACCGTACCTCGCAAGCGGCTTATTATCAAACCCCGTGCTTATGGAATAACGTTAAGCGAGTGGATTCGTTATTTCCTGACAGTGAGGTCACATCTAGGTACAAGTGGCGGACATTCATCGAGTGAAACTTAAGTAACATTTCACGTTACTCATTGTAGTGCTATAGACCCTCATCTATTCCTTACCTACATAAACGATTTAGGTGGCAATCTGAGCAGCCGTCTTATGTTGTTTGCAGATGATATTGTCACTTGTCGTCAGTTAAAGTCATCAGAATATCAAAACCAACTACAAAATGACTTAGGTGAGGCATGTTGATGGTGCGAAAATTGGCAGTTGACTCTAAATACAGTAAAGTGTGAGGTCATTCACACGCCATGGCTACTATATAAAGAGACGGCTTGGGATAATTCTTGTTTTGTCAATTTTATTGATGACAAGAGCCGCTAGGCTTCAGCTAATCTAATGTACCATCATGTGATGTAACTAGGCCCATCCACGAATATCGACACCTACGTCAATGGCTAGTCAACTTTTGTTTTGCAACTGGTTGGCTGATTTTTTCAACCACTTCAGATTTACACAGTTGCTGTTTCGCAGCCATTTTTAAGATTTTGATAATAGACAATTATTGTGAAGGGGGTTCGATTAACCATCTGCCTGGCACTTAAGTGTGATTTACAGTTCAAGAGTGGCATAATTAGGAGGGATGTGCAACTTATTAAAAACATCACCATAAACCGTTGAAACAACAATAGAATTATTTTAGACTTGTATTACTGTAACTAATTACGTCTCAGTTGTAAGAAAGACCTCGAGATCATCAAAATCAAAACTTAACCAAATCACGGTCGCTAAGCAACCGCTTATCCAACATACTACATGAGGACATGGTAATTATAAATGTATTCCTTTTTTGGGTACTGAGTTCAGGTGATTATCTGAAGGAAAGCTAATAACCCATATTTTTTTAGCTCAGTGAGAATATGTCTGCTTCGCTTTTAGAACAGAATTTGAAATTGAATAGTCGAGCTGCTACAGGCTGATGCCTTAACTGATTGAAAATGAATAAAGTGACTCATGTGCAACGGCATGCTTACTGAATATCAGCTCATTCACCCCGTTTCATTATCATGCTTTGGTCCATGTTAAGGCTACTAATCAACGTATCACGTATTTTGTAACTATTTCGTAGCATTGCAACACCTCGTCTTTATCTCTAAAGAGACACAGAGATTTATCTTCACTGTATAACAGTTCGTGTATACATATACGGAATAAATTTTTTTTTTTTTACTTATACTAAATTTCTTTCATTCTGACAATGAGTCTCCATTGGAAACGATTTCTTAATAAATGAACAACATTCGTGTTTGGCACTTTTTCTTTGTTTGAACAGAACATGGTAAGTTGGATTTATTAAATATCTAATTGGAAACCATCTCCAGTGGTACTGACTACTAAGAACAGGATAATTTACAATCGTAGAACTGTACGAGACTGACTGACAGGAAACAGATTAAGTACAATAATAAAAACTGTAGCAATACAATAAGAAAGCTAATAATTCTTTCTCGAAAACAACTGTAAGATTTGCAATCCAGAATAGAAGTATACTTCGGAAACAAGTACCATAGAAGAAAATTTCTAAATCGCCGGATAGCAGAGGTGCGCAACGTACGCAAGAGAATAACTAATATTAAATACAGTACTGCGACCTGAATAGCACAAACAGTGGGGAAAACACCATGAAGTTAACAGATCCTAAGTCTCCTAGTGTTTAGATAGTTCAAAAACCAAGAGTGCACCCAAGAAGTAAGGTGAGAAACCCTTCAGTTGGCCGAGCTACACTTGCATAAACACATTTAAATTAATAAATCTAGTGTAAGCCAGTTAACGCTTCAACAACTTACGTTAACTAGAAAAAAAAGAGTCAATGGAGAGCTGCAGTAGGCGCGCAATGATTAAGACAAATACCTCGACGTGTTATACAACCCTCTCTTCACAAGGCATAGTGGGTTCGGAAAGATTATGTGGTGCAGGACCACCTACACCCGGCTGGCCGTTTCGTCGAGCACGGACTTGGCTCCGCTTTCGGACGCTGTGCTTGCTGTATCAACCAGGCAGATTTCGCCCAAGGCTCACAAAAGCAACACACAAATGGTAGCTTATTCAATAGAGGAATACATAATTTAGTAAAGGAATTGGGCCAGGCGTCTACTATAGCACGAACGCCGCAGCATCACGGTCAGAATTACAACAAGAAGAAAAAGTAAGTTTTTCAACGAGTTTAACGAAGTGAAATCAATGAAACTTGTAAGGCAGTGAAAATCTAAACATAATTCCAAATACAGTTACCGAGCAGGAAGTTAGACTACCAACCACAAGTTGTACCAAACTAACGCCACATTGTAGAGGGATTAACAAGTAACCGCCACTCGGTGCGAAGCACAAACGCCATGCAAACGCACTCGGTGGGCTAACGATCCCATAAATAACTGCAAATAGAACATAACCTTTCGAATAACATAACAGTAGCGTAAATTTAGTAGTGACAAACGAAAAATTAAGTCATCACTGAGAAAGAATAATTATGATTAGGAGGTCCCAACCTTGTTGTCATTGTTGTGGTCTTCAGTCCAGAGACTGCTTTCATGCTGCTCTCAATGATATTCTATCCAGTGCAAGCCTCTTCATCTTCGAATAACTACAGCAACTTATACCCTTTTCCAGACGTGTCAATTCGAATAAAATCCTCAAGTTTTCGATGGCCATCTCCGCAATCGGCGCCAGAAGTTCACTGACTGCTGGAACTGCTTTTTTTTTCTTTATTGATTTTCAGTTCCAAACGAAGGGGGGGGAGGGGGGCTGGCAGCAGCTTAGTACGCTGCTCTACAGCCTACAGACTTTTTGGTAAGAAAATGAACAAGAAAGAAACAAGGAAAAACAGGGGACAAAATGACGACTTAAAGTGTAAACCGGCGAAAAATTAAAACAGAAAGCAAAAGGGGTCGGCAATGTCGATAAAATACATTGGAATCGGACAAGTAACATAGTAGACACACAATTAAAAAAACATGGCGACAGTCTGGTTTCTGTTCACAAGAGATAAAAAAAATCACACCCAGCATCTGTATGATGGCTGTTTGCTACACGTCCCTAAAGACACACCACAGAACACTCACTGGAAAACACACACTGTAAAACACTGCCCGAAAAAACGGTGGCACAAATACGACACTCCCGAGGCAAAGGCAGATTGTGGGCGGGACCTGGAGGAGGCAAAAAGAAAAAAAAAGGAGGGAGGAGAGGAGAAAACGAAAGGGGGGAACCAAGGAGGGAGAGGGCTCATAAGGGGGAGAGGGGCAGGGTAGCAGGGCAGATGCGAGGGGGAATAGGAAGAGGCAGAGGAGGGAAATGCAAAAGGACTCAGGGGAGAGAAAGGGGCAGCGAGAGAGGAGGTGGGGAAAAAAGAGGAAGGAAGGAGGATAGAGGGAGCCCAGGAAAAGGACAGAGGAAAGAAGGGGGAGTGAGGATCAGAGTTGATAGGAGGGATAAATGGAGGAAGAGAGGGAATCATCCGGGAGGGGGAGTTGATGAAAGCCACCTTGGGAAAGGAGATGTAGGGTGTAGAAATGGAGGGTAGGGGGGATACAACAGTGAAGACGTGGAAGGGGGGCGAGGATGGGAGAGGAGAGGAGCAACCAGGGGGTGAGAGGGATGAAGGCGCCTGGAGGTGTAGAGGATGCGGATATGTTCGAAGAATCTGGAACTGCTACGGTTTCTCGCTTATATAGTCATGATGACATCATCAGCAGCCAATCAAATCGACTCAATGTGGCGTGCGCACGTAAGTCGACGTGGGCTATTGCTATTTCCCGTGGAGGCACCGGTGATGTCAGGTGGCGCCAGGGGCAGGCGCCACGTTTGATACTGCCGTCCCCGCGTCGAGCATCTGTCTTTGCTTTCTTTCGATGTCCAAAGCGTGCGCCAATGTCGTCGGCAAACCTCAAAGTTTTTATTTATTCTCCATGAATTTTAATTTCTACACCAAATTTTTCTTTTGTTTCCTTTACTGCTTGCTCAATATACTGATCGAATAACATCAGTGTTAGGCTACAACCCTGTGGCAGTCCCTTCTCAACCACTGGTTCTGTTTCGTATACCTGAATTCTCCCCTCTACTCTCTAACTACCGTCTGATTTCTGTAAAAACTATAAATAGCCTTTTGCTCCGTGTATTTTAACCCTCCCATCTTTACAAACGATAAAAAACCGTCATATTTGGTAGTATAAACACCTAATGAGACATACTGGTGATGGTTCCACTAAAGCGGGGTTACTAAATGCAGTGTTCCGTAATTCCTTCACGAAAGAAGATGAAGTAAATATTCCAGAATTCGAAACCAGAACAGCTATTAGCATGAGTGACATGATTCCCAGAAGACTTTTGACACCGTTCCTCGCAAACGACTATTAATGAAAATTGCGTGCATAAGGAGTATAGTCTCAGTTGTGTGACTGGATTCGTGATTTCCTTTGAGAGAGGTCACAATTGGTAGTGACAGACGGTAAATCATAGGGTAGAACAGAAGCGATATCTGGCGTTCCGCAAGGTAGGGTCATAGGTGGTGGTGGTTGTTAGTGTTTAACGTCCCGTCGACAAAAGGTCATTAGAGACGGAGCGCAAGCTCGGGTGAGGGAAGGATTTGGAAGGAAATCGGCCGTACCCTTTCAAAGGAACCATCCTGGCATTTGCCTGAAACGATTTAGGGTAATCACGGAAAACCTAAATCAGGATGGCTGGAGACGGGATTGAACCGTCGTCCTCCCGAATGCGAGACCAGTGTGCTAACCACTGCGCCACCTCGCTCGGTAGGGTCATAGGCCCTCTGCTGTTCCTGATTTATGTAAATGATCTAGGTGATAATCTGAGCAGCCCTCTTAAATTATTTGCAGATGATGCTGTAATTTACTGTGTAGCAAAATCTTCAAACGATCAGTTCCAATTACAAAATGATTGAGAGAGAATTTCTGTATGAAAAGAGGCAATTGTCACTAAACAAAGAAAACTGCGAGGTCATCCACATGGGTACTAAAAGAAATCCGATAAATTTTGGGTATACGATAAATCACATAAATCTAAGGGCTGTCAATTCGACTAAATACCTAGGAAATACAATAGTGTGCGCAAGGCGAAACAAAGACTGCGCTTTGTTGGCAAAGCACTTAGAAGATGCGACAAACCCACTAGAGAGACAGCCTACATTACACTTGTCCATCCTGTGCTGGAATACTGCTACGCGGTGTGGGATCCTTACCAGGTAGGATTGACGGAGGACATCGAAAAAGTGCAAAAACGGGCAGTCCGTTTCGTGTTATCGCGCAATAGGGGTGAGAGCGTCACTTATATGATACGCGAGTTGGGGTGGCAGTCACTGAAATAAAGGCAGTCTTCTTTGCGGCGAGATCTATTTACGAAATTTCAATCACCAACTTTCTATTCCGAATGCGAAAATATTTTGTTGACACCCACCTATGTAGAGAGAAATTATCATCGTAATAAAATAGGAGAAATCAGAGACCGAACGGAAAGATTTACGTGTTCCTTTTTTCCACGCGCCATTTGGGAGTGGAATGGTAGAGAAGTAGTATGAAAATGGTTCGATGAATCCTCTGCCAGGCACTTGAGGGTGAATTGCAGAGTATCCACGTAGATGTAGATGTAGATGTAGGTGAAACTGTGCGCTCCAATACTTGTACACGCAGGGCGTGGCACATGATGCGAAATCACTTTATATATAAATATGCGCCGACACACATCCACACCTTACAACAGCCGACTAAAAAGTTGAGATCGAACTTCACAAATATCATTCAGACTAGATAATTAAATAAAGAAACAAATTCAGTAATTTTATAGGAGTGCTCAGGCAACTTCCCTGCTTAGAGACAGAAGCGGCATCAATTAGCATAAGTTTGATGTGGAATGGGACGTGAAGGTCCAGCAAACAACCAGAAAACTACCGAACTAAACAGGTCACAGTACCGATAAAGGAAATCGCTACTATTGGTATGGTTACTGCAGATGCTCTATTCATTCACATACCATAGTCCAAATCGGAAGCTCACCAGACATATCTATATGACGACCCAGGAAGCACAGCGTGGAGCCGACACACAACTTCAAAACAATGGCGGACCGTCGGCCGCCTATACATCCGGCCGGTCGCTGAAGCTCGCAACACACTCCTGTCCTCAGTACGTTTCCAAAGTTTACAGGCAGCGGCTACCGATGTAATAATGGTTTGCCATCCAGGAACCCGCCTAAGTGTCTCTTCCTGGTGCCGGCCGGGGTGGCCAATCGGTTCTAGGCGCTACAGTCTGGAACTACGCGACCGCTGCGGTCGTAGGTTCGAATCCTGCCTCGTGCGTGGATGTGTGTGATGTCCTTAGGTTAGTTAGGTTTAAGTAGTTCTAAGTTGTAGGGGACTGATGACCTCGGAAGTTAAGTCCAATAGTGCTCAGAACCATTTAACCATCTCTTCCTGGTATCGCTGCAACGCTCAGAGATGAATTTGTAATAGCCATCAACTGCCGCCAGGTTCCAACTCATCCACCTCACACTCGTGCCTCCAATCTCCACACCAACCACGCCCTCCTAAGGCAAAGATGCTCTATTAGAGACCGTGGTGCGACCTACGGACCGCGCAACGGTTCAGAATCTTCGGTTGAATCATGTACCCGGTCCGTCATTCAACAAGCACGTAAGTACTCGCAAACACACTGTGCCTTTTTTCTACCAGTAAATAAAACAGGGAAACAATTTACTCAGTTTATAAAGCAATTACATTCTTAATAATGAGTTGCAGATTATTTTCAAAGTACATATGAGTGCGAGATTACAAGCGACAACACAGATACCTCACTACCTATAACTACTTATTGCGGCCTCTGATATTCTACACTCTATATCTTGCTGTCAAATGCAGATGAATAATGCTATGACTTTGTTGTACAGTGTATTTTCGTAGAGCGTGCAAAAATGTTGTAGGACATGGAAAATGATCCACTGATCAATTTGAAGTAAGGAACCTGCGTTCAGAAAAAAATGGCTCTTGAGGACTATGGGACTTAACATCTGAAGTCATCATTCCCCCAGAGCTTAGAACTACTTAAACCTAACTAAGCTAAGGACATCACACACATCCATGCCCAGGCAGTATTCAAACCTGGCGACCGTAGCGGTCGCGCGGTTCCAGGTTGTAGCGCCTAGAACCGCTCGGTCACGAACCTGCGTTCAGAGAAGTCAGCTCAAGGAGATAGGGAAGTAAACTCGTACATCGATTTGTCTAACACTACAGTTTTCCAGATTATTTACAACTAACATCGTAGAAGTTTACACGTTCGGTGCTATTTATTTACATGTATATTCCTTATTTCTGTGCAAGGGAAAGAAGACGACGATCTGGATTACTTGGAAGTATTTCCTGGTCGCTGACTTCAGAGGGGAGGTCCTACAGCGTGGGCCGTGAGGTCACCTGACCTGAATCACCTTGATTGTTCCTATATGGATATCTGAAGTCACTTGTGTATGAGTCCTCAGTCGATACGAAGGTGAAATTAGTTGCCAGAATTGCAGATGCCCGCAAGGCGATTCGAAACTCACAAGTGATATTTGTGAGGATGCGTCAGAATCTTCTTCGCCGATGTCATCATTACATCGAGGTGATGGCCGTCAGTTTCAGCATATTTTGTAAGATACAATACAAATGGTACGTTCGCTGTGTCAGTAATGGTATTTGCAACTAACTGTAACTAATGTAAATATATAAAGTATGCAGTACCGTAATTGTATTCCTATTATCTCCTAAAGCTGGCTTCTCCGGCCCCATGTTCCCTATCTCAAATTATTCAGTGAAGAATTCTCTACATCCTGTTAAATTTTTGCACGCTTTTACGGACAAACCCTGTAAAGGTGATGGTTCACGAGATGCTGTAGGAAACGGAAATTAATACATCTTCGTTTCTCAAGCGTAGGAAGGTATACTAAAAAGAGATCTAACATTTCCCTTCTTATTTCAGCTCGTTTCTCACCACTCTGGGAACTTTCAATTCTATGTCCAACAACAGAGAAAGTTAGTGGTGAAACAATCCGTGCGACTGGTGCAGAAGTAAAGGAGTGAAAGGTTAGTGGTACAAATTAAGATTTTTCTGGGTTTTCCTAAATCATTCCAGGTGAAATCCGGGATTGTTCTTTTAAAGCAACGCGACTGGTCTTACGCCAAATCTCAACTTGCGTTTCGTCTGTAATGAGCTCGTAATGGACTTCGGTTTTTTTACATCGCATTCTATAGAAACGAAAAATATAGACGGTTGTGCATTCCTTCCGAAACTCCCCTCTGCCTCCCTCCCATCCCCACGACCCCACTGCTCACAAGGCAGCGATCGTTAGTAGTTTGCTGTGTACTTAGTGCACACACTGTGCGGTCCCAATTAGCTGTTAATTGCGGTCGCTATAGGGAGATAATCCTTGCAGGTATTGCAAGTTAGGAGCGCTGCAGAGTGTTAATGCTACAAATCTCGTTCTACAGGGCCATAATCCCCACGATAGAGTATGTACACATTTCAAAACTGCAGGAGGAAGTGATGTGAATGTTCCTCATGTACACAGGGTAGGAAGAGAGATGGCAACACCCAATTTGTTCACTCATCTAGAATCTGAGATCAGTGATATTCCAAGCTACTGTGCCAGAATGTACTATAACGTAATAAATGGGAGACAAACACAGTACAGAGGATGAAACAATATTTAACGTGTTTATAACACACGCATCGTGCTATACAATCTAAAAAAAGTCCTTCACACTCTTTAGTACACATAACGAACCACTCACTTTTGTTCAAAATGGTTCAAATGGCTCTGAGCACTATGCGACTTAACGTCTGAGGTCAGCAGCCGCCTAGAACTTAGAACTAATTAAACCTAACTAACCTCAGGGCATCACACACATCCATGCCCGAGGCAGGATTCGAACCTGCGACCGTAGCGGCCACTCGGATCCAGACTGTAGCACTCACTTTGTAAACGAACGAAAATGCATTACAGAAGTTGAGAAATGGGAGACTTGTTGTCATTTAGTTGCTGTCACGCATTTCTTAAAATCTAGTGCTAATTCTATCAGAAAACAAAAACATAGGAAATATATTCTTGGTAGGAATACACTCCCATAAACACATACAGTCCAATAGCCAATTCTGGGCTATGAAGTCTTTCGAGAGAGCTTGTTAGTTAACGTAAATCGAAGACTTAAGCAGTCCCTCACTCTTTGGCACTGAAGTCCGTAACAACGAGAGACCTGTAGCTAATGCAGTACTCTCTCCAGTTAGTAGGTTCATTATAAGCGCGACAATAGAGGAAGATCGCTCAACTTTGCAAGAAGTCAACTGCGCATATTTACGCAAAGAGATTGTGCTAGGAACAATATTGGCAGGGTGTTCTACAGTTCCAATGTTCAAAATAACAATATTTAATCGTCCAGAGCTCTTACTCTGCACAGGTTGCACTTTACTGTAATCTGCACCACCCACTTCATCTGATGGAACACTGACCTTCTGAACTGTATATTCCATTATTCCCACAGGCTCTTCGAGGGGCACACTTGAAGTCTCCAGTTTCTTCATACTTTCGGGAAGCCACCTGAAGTGACTTGCGATGCATGAAACTGTACTGAGCAATTCAGAACAGCTGACTGCTGACAATGATTCACTCAGAAACACTACAGGAGCAGAAGAAAAGTCCTCCTTTACTGACTTCAGAGTTTCAAAGTTCTTACTGTAGAAAACTACAGCTTCAGCGAGGGATTGCGCTCCTTTTACCAACACTAGCAGCCATATTGCGTTGAAAATCCTGAAGATGGTCTGAGGAAATGGCAGAAAACGGTTACTAACAAATAAAAAACCTATATAAGAGATAGACAATGTTTTTATTTGAATTTTAGCATTTTATACCGGTCGCTGTGCTCCAATCACAGAATTCTCTCTAAAATTTAGAAACAAAACAATGAAAATTACTATTTTTACTTTCCTGCTATGCAACGAAACTGTATGAGACTGATGAAAATGTATAATAATTCCGCAGTAATATTAAAAATCTAAAATTACGTAGTATAGTGTGAACTATGCAATATATCTCAAATATATTTATAAATATGTAATACAAAACTTAGAAGTAAGCGGCCTTTCAGTGTAATTCGTCAACATTTTAGTTTCTGTTATAACTATAAAGGAACAGAATATGTAATCACATAAAATTCCGGGCTCTAATCATAAGCTTTGCATTTGTTCATTTGACACTGATTATGTCTGAATACGGGGAGTTGTGTAGGCAGTGCTTTCAAATGGTGCTTCAAATTATATTTTGATATAATATCTGCATACCTAAACAGGGACATGTTAACTGAACTGGCAGTTCGTGTCTAAGTCCCGCATAACAGGGCAACAAAATGATTGTAATGGCATGCACAAGTAGATAGATCGGTACAGCGGAATTATCTTGTCGATCAGAATTACTTTCGATCGCGCGATCTCCTTGAATTCTGATGAGCTGTCAGCTTTGCATAAATGTTGTAAAGTAACTGAGGTCAAATAGTCTTTGTCCACAGTTGATTTTACCAGATTAGTTTGTTCATTCTTTAATTATGTACTGACCCCATCCGGTATGTTGGTGTATTCATGCGTTCAACCGGTTTCATACACTATATGATCAAAAGTATCCGTACACTCCCCAAACCCACACGGTTTTCATATTAGATGCATTGTACTGCCACCTACTGACAGGTACTCCATATCAGCGACCTCAGTAGTCATTAGATATCGTGAGACAAAAGAATGGAGCGCTCCGAGAAACTCACGGACTTCGAACGTGGTCAGGTGATTGGGTGTCACTTGTGTCATACGTCTCTACGCGAAATTTCCATACTCCTAAACATCCCTAGGTCCACAGTATCCGATGTGATAGTCATGTGGATACGTGAAAGGCACATACAGCACAAAAGCGTACAGGCGGACCTCGTCTCTTGACTGAGACCGCCGACAGATGAAGAGGGTCGTAATGTGTAATAGGCAGACATCTATCCAGGCCACCACATAGGAATTCAAAATTGCATCAGGATCCACTGCCAGTACTATGCAGTTAGGCGGGAGGTGAGAAAACTTGGATTTCATGGTCGAGCAGCTGCTCGTAAGCTACACATCAAACCGGTAAATGCCAAACGACACCGCGTTTGGTGTAAGGAGCGTAAACATTGGACGACTGAACAGTGGAAAAACGTTGAGTGGAGTGACGATTCACGGTACACAATGTGGCGATCCGATGGCAGCTTGTGGGTATGCAGAATCCCGGTGAACGACATCTGCCAGGGTGCGTAGTGTCCGCAGTAAAATTCGGAGGTGGTGATGTTATGGTGTGGTCGTATTTTTCGTGGAGGGGGTAGCACCACTTGCAGTTTTGCGTGATACTAACACAGCACATGCCTACATTGATGTTTTATTCAGCTTATTGCCTCCCACTGCTGAAGAGCAATTCGGGGATGGCGACTGCATCTTTTGACACGACCGAGCACCTGTTCCTAATCCACGGATGTCGTGGAGTGGTTACACGACAGTAACATCCCTTTAATGCACTGGGCTGCACAGAGTCATGACCTGAATACTATAGAACACCTTTGGGATTTTTTGGAACACCGTCTTCATGCCTCTCCGACCGACATCGATACCTCTCCTCAGTGCAGCACTCCGTGAAGAATGTGCTGCCATTCCCCAAGGAACCTTGCCTGCGAGAGTGTAGGCTGACAACAAGGCTAGGGGTGGGCCAACACTATACTGAATTCCAAAATTACCGATGGAGGGCCCCACGAACTTGTAAGTCATTTTCAGCCAGGTGTTCGGATATTTTTGGTCGCATAGTGCCAGGTACGTTGCAGAACTCAATTTTTGGCTGGGTCTGACTCTTGGTACAGTCTTGCGTAGAGCAGGTTTTTATTCGAATTACCAGCAAATTTCTAAATTAGATTGATCTTATAAAGGAGAGAAGCAAACCATGTTCCAAAGTTGTCATTGCCATTAGTGAGCCCATACAGAATTATTATAAATGACCAAAAATCAGAGGCAGTGAATGAATTCAGTTTCTAGGTAAATATCATCTCCCTTAAAAGCTAAAAAAGTACTGAAAAACTGGAAAATTCAACTACATTATAGGAACACATATAAGCTGTTTAAAAGTCTGTTTCAACCGTTTAGGGGCGTTACGTGATGTCTTGGGGAACAAATTTTGTTACAAACAAATAGTTTGCTGGCATTATCTGGAAATGCTAGGTGGCGTATATAATTGGTTATGCTCTTGAGAGGCGGCAGGGTGGAGCACTCTACAACGTTGTTATGCAACGCACGTTGTTGTTGTTGTGGACTTCAGTCCTGAGACTGGTTTGATGCAGCTCTCCATGCTACTCTATCCTGTGCAAGCTTCTTTATCTCCCAGTACCTACTGCAACCTACACCCTTCTGAATCTGCTTAGTGTAGTCATCTCTTGGTCTCCCTCTACGATTTTTACCCTCCACGCTGCCCTCCAATACTAAATTGGTGATTCCTTGATACCTCAGAAAATGTCCTACCAACCGATCCCTTCTTCTGGTCAAGTTGTGTCACAAACTTATCTTCTCCCCAATCCTATTCAATACTTCCTCATTAGTTATGTGATCTACCCATCTAATCTTCAGCATTCTTCTGTAGCACCACATTTCGAAAGCTTCTGTTCTTGTCCAAACTATTTATCGTCCATGTTTCACTTCCATACATGGCTACACTCCATACAAATACTTTCAGAAATATCTTCCTGACACTTAAATCTATGCTCGATGTTAACAAATTTCTCTTCTTGAGAAACGCTTTCCTTGCCATTGCCAGTCTACATTTTATATCCTCTCTACTTCGACCATCATCAGTTATTTTGCTCCCCAAATAGCAAAACTCCTTTACCACTTTAAGTGTCTCATTTCCTAATCTAATTCCATCAGCATCACCTGACTTAATTTCTACTACATTCCATTATCCTCGTTTTGCTTTTGTTGATGTTCATCTTATATCCTCCTTTTAAGACACTATCCATTCCGTTCAACTGCTCTTCCTAGTCCTTTGCTGTCTCTGACAGAATTACGATGTCATCAGCGAACCTCAAAGTTTTTATTTCTTCTCCATGGATTTTAATACCTACTCCGAATTTTTCATTTGTTTCCTTTACTGCTTGCTCAATATACAGATTGAATAGCATCGGGGAGAGACTACAACCCTGTCTCGCTCCCTTCCAAACCACTGCTTCCCTTTCGTGCCCTTCGACTCTTATAACTGCCATCTGGTTTCGGTACGAACTGTAAATAGCCTTCCGCTCCCTGTATTTTACCCCTGCCACCTTCAGAATTTGAAAGAGAGTATTCCAGTCAACATTGACAAAAGCTTTCTCTAAGTCTAGAAATACTAGAAACGTAAGTTTGCCCATTCCTTAATCTAGCTTCTAAGATAAGTCGTAGAGTCAGTATTGCCTCACGTGTTCCAACACTTCTACGGAATCCAAACTGATCTTCCCCGAGGTCGGCTTCCACCAGTTTTTGCATTCGTCTGTAAAGAATTCGCGTTAGTATTTTGAAGCTGTGACTTATTAAACTAATAGTTCGTTAATTTTCACATCTGTCAACACCTGCTTTCTTTGGGATTGTAATTATTATATTCTTCTTGAAGTCTGAGGGTATTTCGCCTGTCTCATACATCTTGCTCACCAGATGGTAGAGTTTTGTCAGGACTGGCTCTCCCAAGGCTGTCAGTAGTCCTAATGGAATGTTGTCTACACCCAGTGCTTTGTTGCGACTTAGGTCTTTCAGAGCTCTGTCAAACTCTTCACGCAGTATCGTATCTCCCATTTCATCTTCATCTGCATCCTCTTCCATTTTTATAACATTGTCCTCAAGTATATCGCCCTTGTATAGACCCTCTATATACTCCTTCCACCTTTCTCCTTTCCTTTCTTTGTTTAGAACTGGGTTTCCATCTGAGCTCTTGATGTACATATCTCCAAAGGTCTCTTTAATTTTCCTGTAGGCAGTATCTATCTTACCCCCAGTGAGATAAGCCTCTACATCCTTACATTTGTCCTCTAGCCATCCCTGCTTAGCCATTTTGCACTTCCTGTCGATCTCATTTTTGAGACGTCTGTATTCCTTTTTGCCTGCTTCATTTACTGCATTTTTATATTTTATCCTTTCATCAATTAAATTCAATATCTCTTCTGTTACCCAAGGATTTCTATTAACCCTCGTCTTTTTACCTACTTGATTCTCTGCTGCCTTCACTACTTCATCCCTCAAAGCTACCAATTCTTCTTCTACTGTATTTATTTCCCCCATTCCTGTCAATTGCTCCCTTATGCTCTCCCTGAAACTCTGTACAACCTCTGGTTCTTTTAGTTTATCCATGTCCCATCTCCTTAAATTTCCACGTTTTTGCAGTTTGTTCAGTTTTAATCTACAGGTCATAACCGATAGATTGTGGTCAGAGTCCACATCTGCCCCTGGAAATGTCTTACAATTTAAAGCCTGGTTCCTAAATCTCTGTCTTACCATTATATAATCAATCTGAAACCTGTCGGTATTTGCCGGCCTCTTCCATGTATACAGCCTTCTTTTATGATTCTTGAACCAAGTGTTACCTATGATTAAGTTGTGCTCTGTGCAAAATTCTACCAGGCGGTTTCCTCTTTCATTTCTTTGCCTCAGTCCATATTCACCTACTACGTTTCCTTCTCTCCCTTTTCCTACTACCGAAGTCCAGTCACCCATGGCTATTAAATTTTCATCTCCCTTCACTATCTGAATAATTTCTTTTATTTGATCATACATTTCTTCAATTTCTTCGTCATCTGCAGAGCTAGTTTGCATATAAACTTCTACTACTGTAGTACGTGTGGGCTTCGTATCTATCTTGGCCACAATAATGCGTTCACTATGCTGTTTGTAGTAGCTTACCCGCACTCCTATCTTTTTTATTCATTATTAAACCTACTCCTGCATTACCCCTATTTGATTTTGTGTTTATAACCCTGTATTCGCCTGACCAAAAGTCTTGTTGCTCCTGCCACCGAACTTCACTAATTCCCACTATATCTAACTTTAACCTATCCATTTTCCTTTTTAAATTTTCTAACCTACCTGCCCGATTAAGGGATCTGACATTCCACGCTCCGATCCATAGAACGCCAGTTTTCTTTCTCCTGATAATGACATCCTCTTGAGTAGTCCCCGCCCGGAGATCCGAATGGGGGACTATGCAACGCATACTGCTCGTAATTCTGTCATCTGCTCCAAGTGAAAGGAACACGACGAGCTTCTAAAATATCTTACCCTGTCTAGAGACGCCGATTCTTAAGTCACACTGGTCAATTTACTGGGGAAGGCTGTATGCAGATGCACGATACATGGTTAGAACACCATGCCAATTCGGTGAAATCTCATCATCGATGATTTTTTTAAGAGGAAAATAAGACATTATCCGTCACCTTCGATGCAACGAATCTGAAATCTGTATCGTACACCGCATAAAAAGGCAAGGAAAAAAAACCCTAATACAGTTCTACAAAGCAATGGCGTAAAGTATGACAGCAATACTTGGATAGTAAAAACTGAAAACGAACGAAGAATACAAGATGAAATAATGACAATCTGCTGCGACTAAAACAATCTGACTATCTTCGATTTACGAGGATGAAGGAACAAGTCAAAAAGTTTGAAACAAATGGTGAGATTACGTCACAAGAATGAATTAAATTAGAATGCGTAAAAAATGGTTCAAATGGCTCTGAGCACTATGCGACTTAACTTCTGAGGTCATCAGACGCCTAGAACTTAGAACTAATTAAGCCTAACTAACCTAAGGACACCATACACATCCATGCCCGAGGCAGGATTCAAAACTGCGACCGTAGTGGTCGCTCGGCTCCAGACTGTAGCGCCTAGAACCGCACGGCCAGTCCGGCGGGCCATGCGTAAAATAATGATGCGTTATCGACCAACATGGAAAATAAACTCTAAGGGAAAAAGAAGAAACAGCACATCACGAAGGAATCATCCGAATGAGATGGAAATCGGTAGATGTGATTTACATGTTTAGAAAAATTTGATGACCTATTCATAAGAAAGAATTTCCCAAACTGGGCAATTCAATAACGCTTTGGTCAACCTCTGGCCTTTTAGATTGACCAATAGAGATGTTGGATGTCGTCCTGAGGCGTAACGTGTCAATTCGGTCCAATTGGCGTTCTTGATCGTCAAAATCCCAGGCTGGTTGGAGGCCCTGGTCGTAATGCTTCGAACGCTCTCAATTGGGCACATATCCGGCGACATGGCTGGCCACTGTAGGGCTTGGTAAGCGCGAAAACTGGCAATAGAAACTCTCACTGCGTGCTGGCGAGCATTATCTTGCTGAAATGAAAACCCAAATTGTGCCGCGGATGACAGCCAGAGGGATCCTGCATGAAAAGAAGTATCACGCTAGAAGATCACTCCTGGTTCTAGGGCCACATGGCGGGCGACGGTCTGGTAGGTATCCTACTGCTGCATGGAGCGTCTCCAGACACGCCTTCGCTGATCATCGGGGCTCAGTTCGAAGCGGCACTCGTCACTGAAGACAGTTCTATTCCAGTCAATGATTTTTCATGCTGAAGACATGTCTGAAGACTCCCTGACGGCTGTGGGATAGCAACGTGTCGCCCGCCGTACTGACCGATAGCCAGGAGTGATCTCTGTTGATACATTGTGGACGAAGGACTGTGGCTATTAAGAAACTTAGAAAGAAATTCGCCAAACATCCATGCCAACTGAGAGGTTATATTATTTTGTTTTCACTACCATTTTCGGGCAGTTCAACATGGCGTCTCAAAAATTATCGATATGGGCTTACTAGGGCCATCTGGTTTTGGATCTCGTGAATTCTAAAGCGCTTCCTTCGAAGACTTGACTGCAAAAAGACTTTATTGCAAAATCCATGAGCGACTGTCTGGGGTGCCTTTTCGGATCATACCAGGGTCCCTTTAGACGTCCTCTGCGGCAGCGCAGCGGTAGGTCGACTGTATTCTACGCCCCGTTATGTTGCCCTTCATGGCAATCCATCCTCGGCTTGCATTTCTGCAAGACAATGCCTCCCGCACGCTGCGAGAGTTTCTACTGCTTGTCTTCAATCTGGACAAACCGTAGCGTGGCCAGCAAGGTCGCCGGATCCCTCCCCAACTGAAAACATTTGGAACATTATTAATAGGTCCTTGCAACCAATTCAGGGAACTAAAATTATCTAACGCTCCAGTTGTACAAAATAGGGCCCGACATCCCTCATCAGGTTACGCAACAACTCTAGCAATCACTGTTATGCCAAATAGCTGCTTGCATAATCATTAGAGGTGGATCAAGGCATTAGTTGTGCAATTTGTGAGGCTCTTTCTCTTGAATAAATCAATTAAATAAATCCAAATTTTCTGAAATAATAATAATAATAATCATTTGTTTTTCAGTAGACATACATAGTTCTTCAGTCTTCTGTCCAGTTTGGGTAGTTCCTTCGTGGTGCGTCGTATTTTTTTTTTTTTTTGCTTAGAGTGTTCCTATAAGTAGACCAGAAAAGAAAGAGCGCAAACAGTAACTAACAACAGACAATAGAGGCACTGCACAAACACTTGAAGATAGACGAAGAACTGTTACCTGTGCTTAACTGTGTTCAATAGCACCAACTCACTCTGTGTATCGTTCGCTGTCTTTGACACAGACCGAATCTTCCAGGTTTATAAATGGATGTCAGCGTGACACGCCTTTGTTATGGCGCTCTGCAAATGTTGTCCCATGTATCCGATAATCTTTCTCTTTGGTTAGTGGATACCCGCCGATTAGGGTGCGGGCGACGAGCTCGTCTCACTCAACCACTGGACCAGAAGTGGCAGTCGCCGCAGCGTGGCGCTCTCAAAGGCCGCTGCGCCGCGCAGTGCCGTGCGGTGTTGTGTTGTGTTGTGTTGCACAGTCTGCGCACACCTAGACGTAGCCGATAACCGCACCTCAGCCCGCTTTCCTGTGAAAGAGCCGAGTCTGAAAGGTACGACGCTACATACGCCGCACACGAGCGTCCGGAATGCGCCTTTCATTAGCTGGAGCATCCGTGTGTTCTTTAGCTGTTGTGAGTCGTTTCTGTGCTGCAGTATCGATTATCTCTGTAGGCAAGTTAGAGGCACGTCAAGAGCCAGTAGCCCTTTCAACGTACAAAGATCCCAAGCCACTTTAGTTCTATTTGGTGTTGCCGATATCCTAATCTCGATCCCGCGCACAGTTTTAATCTGCCAGGATGTTTCATTATAGTGAACTAATTGATATGTCGGTTTCAAAATCAGCCTGATATACATCCTAAGGAATTCACCGTAGAGTGTTCACAGCAGAGCTTCTAGCCACTCACAGAGCCCTCCTTTTTGTTTCTCAGGCCTTCTTCCAGAGTGTTTTAATTTGTTCAGATCGCGCTATCGAACGCCATCACCGCGCAGACAAATCAGCGGCTCGCTATTTACGCGAATTTCATGGTCTGTGTGTATATACCTAGTGCCACATACCTCCACAAACACACTAACAAACTGTCGGATCCGTGATATGCAAAATCAGTGATGTATTTCGTTCCAAAAATTTAAAAAGAAGCTATTAAACAGATGGTCATAATGTCATAATATCTTGGCTCATGAGTGTATACCGTACGGTTACTGAAGTCGAGAAACAGAAAGAAATAGTGTAAAAGACGAGATTTTGTTCAAGGAATATCCTAATATATCTGTTTTTTCTCAGCAGTCACGTTTCTCTGGACTGCCGATACTTCTAAGAGTTATTAGATTGCGCCAATACCTGAATGAAGATAATACGACTGCAGGGAAACTGACGGAATGGAATAGCTGTGTGTCTGACACATCAGCAATTAGCGCTGTGTTGTATATACACTATCTGATGTAAAATAGCTGGACGTCACTACAAGATGTCAGAGAGGCGGGTGTGGCTGTTTAAAAAAGACGTGGAGTATTGTGTTGCCGGTAGAGAATGAGTAATAGCAGAATAGGTCAGTGAGGAGACAACAGTCGATTCGAAAGTTAAATAGTCGTCGGACACCACCTAAGTAATAAATCCGTTAGGGACACTTCAATTTTTCAACAGCTGTCCGGGTCAACAGTTGGTGATATGATATAAATTGGAAACGCGAAGGAACAATCACAGCTAAACAACGACTAGGCGGCGGACGTCATATACTGATAGAAGGGCGGTCGAGCATGGAGGAAAGTGGTTGTAAGAAAATCGCATAAAATCAGTAGAAGGAATCACTCGTGAGTTTCAAACTGTTATGAGAAATTCATCTGTGCATACGGAGTTAAAAATAATGGGGTACAGTGGGTGAGCAGCTCTTTCTGTAGTGGTGTGAAGAGCACGCCGCCGGACAGTGGATAGCTGGAAACGATTTATTTGGAATGGTGGATCACTCTGTAGCCTTTGACAATTCGATAGAAGGGTTCGGGTATGGTGAATGCAAAGAGAAATGTACCTGCCGTCAAGTGTAGTGCCAGTAATCAAGTACGAAGGAGATGGTCTTAGAGCAGAGGGGGCAGGGGGGTTCGTGGTTAGGGCGTGGTTCGCTTATTGCGCTTAAGAAAATGCTAAATGCAGAAAGATATCAATAAATTTTACAGAACTAAGTACTGCATACAGTAGAGGAACAGTTCGGAGGCAGTGATTGATTGTATCAACATGACAGTGCACGCCATCAAGTAGCATCTGTGAGGCAGTGGTTTGTTAGCAATAACGTCCCTGAAAAGGCTGTCCCGACCTGAACCCAGTGGAACACATTTGGGATGAGTTGGATCGTGAACTTCTCTGTAGACTTCATCGTCCATCACCATCAACTTCTGTGTATTCGGCAAAGAAGAATGTACAATCATTTCTCCACAGACATTCAGACAGCTCACTGAAAGCCGAAACAGAGTTCAAGCGGAGGCGAAGGGTGAACAAGGCAATGAACAGGTGTCCGGATACTTTTGATCAGACAGTGCATATTTACGCTACTACTGGAATTTATGGTAAAATTCGTAAGTCTAACTGAGACTTATCCTTGCTACTCAAAAGTTAGGTCGACGCACTGACGTAACTAACGAATCTTCGGTATACATATAGAAGTCCGATTTATTTAATGTTTATGATACTGGAACAATTTTTATGTCTTTGGAAGATCTGACATGCCTATTCCGGACATGAGAACTGCTTTCTCGTGATATGCATCGACTGAAAAATGATCCGAATCACTAGTTCTTTGTGAACGGGAACAATTCTTTCCGCATGCTCTCTAACGTTTATCCACAGATGAGCTGCAAACAACGTGATCCAGACGATCATCCAGTCCGTAAATTCAACTTGAAAGAGATGTGTATTTATTTCCGTAAAATTTCTATATTTTCTGATTTCTCTCACTCATCTCACCGTGGTAATGTGAGTTATAAAAGCCACAAAACGAATTAAATTTGCTACAGGGGGCATAAATAATTTTTGTCGGCTTGTTCATTTGGCTGAAAATAGCCTCTCTAATTTGAACCGAAGTTTTCGTCTCTACTCAGCAGTGCATCATAACTGCAATGTCGTCTTTGATCCATTGTAATTCACCGTTCGTTACATATCACTCATAGCTCAATAGTGGTCGCCTACAGTGTCATGCAAGTTTTCTCTTTCTTTGAGCCATCTGCGTTTAGCCTGGCTTGATGCGGAGCATCACGCTTTCTTCTCCTGTGCTACGCTACGTCAGAGTAGTACTTACATCAAACGTTGTTAATTATTTGTTGGATGTATTCCAAACGTTGTACTGCCCATAATGCTACGCTCCAACAGCACATTATCAGAAATTGCTTTCTCAAATGAAGGGCTACTATTTTAGTAACCGTCAAATGGTGAGGAATATTCTGTTTGCCTTTGTTAGTCTTTTTCTTACTTCTTTCTTGTTTCGTTCATGTTGCTCCAATTTCCCACCAAGTTAGCAAAACTGCTTCATTTCGTATACTGATTGGTATTAATTGCTATTTTACGATTTGTGCTAATCTCATTTCTTCTGCTCCTTAATACTTTCGACTTTCTTTGGTCTGCTCACAGTTCATATAGTGTGTTCAGTAAACTGTTTCACTGAATAAATCGAGTAATTCTTCCCAACTGTCACGCAAAATGGCAGTGTCATTAGCGCACCTCTTCTTTGGTAACCTTTCATTCTGAATTTTAAACCCACCTATGTCTGTAATTTATCCTTACATTGACAGCGAGACCATCGAATTCCTGCTCCTTCGATTTATCGTCGTTCCATACGCTCAAAAATAGCGTGAAAAATTTGTTGCCTTACAAATAATATTTTACTGAATCCGTTCACCTTGAAAAGTAAAGATCACCAGCGCTGTAGAGAAGATAAGGTTCCCACTACGGGACTAGGGAAAATACCTGTTCTATAAGTCTTAACGTAGCAAATCGAATAACATTAATACAATTTTACCGAAAGTTTAAAGTATAATGAAGCACTCAAAATTTCACTGGAAGTGGTAAAAGTGACTCAAGTTGTTGTCACATTGAATATTGTAGTAACACGACCTAACTGATTATCCCCTGTGGCTACATAAAGCTAAAATAGTAAGAATCATGCTAAACTTGATAGAACACTGACACTGCTTCTGGAAACGCTGATGATGCAGTGACACATTATTCTGACCTGTGCAGAGCTGGTTGTGAAATTTATACCATCTTGCAATTGGGTTAAAATTTAATTTCTCTTAAAATATTCACTTGACCAGTACCATGTTATTAGGGCTGTCTCTTTAAAACGTAACAGGCCCTTGACATTTCACGCTTCTGAATGTTTTAACTATGTAATTAACGGATTTATTTTCCAAAAACAGAAATGAAAACATTTCCTCAGAGTAACATACAACTCGACCTTTTTTTTTTAAATTTATAACTGCTGAAGAGTTTCTAATACTCCTGCTTGGCAAATCATTTCCCTATCAACGATGAAAAATTCCACGTCAATTTCACCTAAAGGTGATTCATTATGGATTTTTTAGGAATATGTGAATGAAGAACAATGCTTTGCATCTCCTAGAAAGAAAATAAGTTTTCTGTCATTCCAATGTCTTACTTTTTATTGTAGTAGACATTATCCTGAGAGATTCAACAACTTTAACGCACCACTCACAGTTTATTTTTAGCCACGATTGTACATGTGCATTGCAAGATATTCAGACTGAGCCTAGCTTCAGATATTTAGTCGTCAGAAAGTGTAGAAAAATGACAGTCCTCGATCACGTCTCATGCTACTGTAAAGTATCACTAAGGGGTGATTAGGTTGTGATTATTGCTGTCATTAGTGTATTAACATTGCAGTGATGTTTCCCATTTGTAAATGCTGTTCTGATGCTGCTATTGGAGCTTCTTTATCCCACTATGGTTGAATTTAGTATCGAGAATCGAACAATCTAAGACTGTGAATACTTATGAGAATTTATAATTTGTTATTAGGATGAACGCAACTAGATAGTATTTCGTAAACCAGAAACAGGTCTGAGATCGCTTCTAGGACGCAATGCAACGTATTTTTTGGAGCACAATAGCCTGGGTTAGCCGCCACTAAAAACAGTTCTCGGGCCAAGAGCTCGCGGGAGTAAAGACATCTCAGAAAGAGCCAGGCTGACAGACAAGCACTTTGAGAAGGACGAGGTGACCTTGCTCGAACAGGTCACTGACGCAGCCCAGAAAGACAAGAGGCAACAGCATAAAGGGCTGGTAGAGATAAATGATGAGTATCGCTAATGGGTTTGTGCGGCTCGCCAAGACAGTCAGAAGTTTTATGAAACAATTTATACCTTTCCTGAATTGCAGAGTTAACTAATGCATGCAACCCTTTCAAAAAGTGCGGCGCTCTGTTTATCTCTAATTCCACAAAGAGGTGCAAGAACTAAAACTACTGCTGAGCTCTGTGCTAGAGTTGATTTTGGTATCTATACTGTAATGTATTAGTAACTAGCTGTTACCCGTTGCTGTGCTCACATATCAGTACATGAAATGAAATTTCGTGTATGATTTCATTCGTGGGGTGCTTGGTGCTAGGCTTTTTATTTGACACCACTTATACGACTTGCGCGTCGATTACGGTAACCTTGTGATGAGTACAACACGCACACACCCACGCCCGAGCGGAGAAAGGTCGACACGGTCGGCAATCGAACCCGGGACCCCACAGACGAGGGTCAAAAATGTTATCCATGATTATACGAACAGTGGATGCATTTCGGCACTCGTCGTAGAAGTTATAAGACAGGTGTGACGCTCAGCGCCTAAAATGCACAGCATTTGTGACTAATATTAATACGGAAGTACGAATTAAACACGTATATGATTGTATATGCACTGTATTCGTTACATTGAATTGTATTATGTGGAATATAACAAATTATAAAAGTGTTTTCACAAATAGAATAAGGTTCAAAGGTCAAAGTGTTTATAGGTTTCTGAAAGAGTATATAGAGCTCCTCCTTATCCATGTAATTAATTTCGACAAATGCAGATTGAGGAAAGCTATAACTTTATTCGCACAAGGTTGAATTAGTTCAATAAGAGGAGAGAAGGTTTTTAAACACAAAGAAATACAAATATAAAAAGAATAAACAACAGTCTCTGCTTTCTTCCTCGGAATAAACAAGAACGTACACTGTGCGCTCAGTTTCGTAATGGCGACCCTCAAACAACCCCCAACCTCTACCCTGCAGTGCCGGCCGGGGTAGTCTCGCGGTTCTAGGCGCGAGGTCCGGAACCGTGCGACTACTACGGTCGCAGGTTCGAATCCTGCCTCGGGCATGGATGTGTGTGATGTCCTTAGGTAAGTTAGGTTTAAGTAGTTCTAAGTTCTAGGGGACTGATGACCACAGCAGTTGAGTCCCATAGTTCTCAGAGCCATTTCAACCATTTGAACCCTGCAGTGTTACCCGCCCACGGTTGAGTGGAACTCCGGAACGCAGGGATACTTGAGTGGCGTGCTATGCGTCTGCCAGCCTTACAACGTTTCAGAGGCTTCTGCAGCTCCTCCTCCAAGGCTGCCAGTTACGTCTCTAACCGCGTAGTCTCTTGTTCTTGCCGTTCCAGCGGTACATAGCCGTCTCTATTGTCATTGGTTTTGCCTCTCCATCGGGCAACAGCATGTGAGCAGGTTTTACTCTTTCTCTGGAGACAGTTTGCTACTTTTCGCGAAACTCTGCCTTCGGGATCGTGTGGCTGTCTCTTGCTAATACTTGTACAGCTCAGAGTAATGCAGTTGCACAGGCGGTCGTATTGCATCTGTCCGTAACCATACTTGGGAACAGTCCCCCAGGTTTTTGTCTCCGTGCACGACGTAGTTTGGAAATTCCTTCTCGTACTTGCTACGTTAAATAGGCGTGCCTACCCCACTGCTTCCGATTGTGCAGAAAAAAATTATGCTGGTAGTCGAAGTGCTTTGCCACAAACCAGGGGAAGCGCTCAGTAATCCCAACAACAACACTTGTAAGGCTGAAATGCAGATCTTAGCATGGTACATCAGAGCAGCCTTCAGGGTCACTGGACAATGCCATTGTTTTCAGGAAAGTAGGCTATCGTGTTGTGGTTCCGGAATCCAGAAAATTTTGTCATCTCTAAAAATAATGATTCAGACTCGTGGCCCATCGTGTGAACCGGTCTACAACAGTAAACAAACAACGGTAACCTTCTGAGGACGTCAGCGGTCCCACGATGTCTTGGTGAGCGTGTGCCACAAACTCTGTAGACGGTGGAAACACTCCTAGTAGTCTGTGAAAATGTCTCCAACCTTGCTTTTTTGGCATGATATGTATGTTTTTGCCAACCTACGGCAATCTATCTCTGTGCATGGCCACACAAAGCGATCCGCGAGGAGTTTTACAGTGCCGGCCGCATTGGAGTGCTACAGACGGTCGCCTTCTGCAGTATCTCAGGAACAAAAGGTTGAAGTTTGACTCGTGACATGTCGTACCAAATGCTAACCTTCGTCCCCGCCGGTCTCACTTGTTGCAGTTCCAGTCCAGCAGTGACGTCCTGCCGGTACTCTCGTAGTTAGGGGTCTTTGGCCTGTGTAGCTACCAAATGTTCATAATCGACTATCTGGGAGATGGTCTTACCACTTGATCAAAAATCTCCCACACTGTCCTCCGCTCTCTCTATATGACACAAATCTGTCGTGAACTGGCCAATTACCTCTGCTTCTAGGGTTCGTCGTCATTAGATTTGCTGAATACGAATGTAATAAGTTTGTGGTCCATTTAAATAGTGAATGTTCTGGCCTCAATGTAGGGACGAAAATACTCGACAGCTTCGTAGATTCTCAGAAGTTCTCTGTCATATGCACTCCATTTGACGTGCATTGCTCTGAGTTTGCGTGAAAACGAAACTCAGAGGCTGACAGTGGTCTTGGCACTTTGATGGGGGGCTGCTCCTATTGTGTCTCGACCTTCGTCGACGCATATAACATACGCTGCATGCGGTACTGGGTGTGCCAATAGAACCGCCTTCTTCTGATCTCCTTTCACTTAGTGTCTATGTCTGGGGTCCACTTCAGGAGACGCTTGCCGTGTCGCTTTTTCCTAGCAGTGTTGCTGTCAATGGTGCTTGAACTTAGCTCTCCTTGGAGGTGTCGACGGTAGAAATTTACTCTCGATAAATGTCTTCTACGTTCTTGGTGATAGGTTGGTCGAGGTATTTCTTTGATAATGACTACTTTATCCGTCAGACGGCGTATTCCGTCTGCCGACACCGTGTGAGCAAAATGTGTCACCTGCTGCTGTCAGAAGATGCATTACTCCTCGTTGATAACTTTTTCATATTGCTTAATTCTTCCGAAAACGGACCTGAATCGTTCTTCATGCAACTCTTTTGTCTATGAGTGCGACAACATATCATATTGGTATGGGAAAGAATACTTTAGATCTCGTAGTACCTCGTACACAAACCTCTCACGTCTGCGCCACGTGTTTAGTGCTGGAAGGTATGCGGAGGTACTCAAGCAACCCGAAAGGGTTGTGACCGCCAGTTTTGGTATATCCGCCTCTGCAAGTGATATGTAATGGTATGCATTCTTACAGTCAGTCACACTAAAGACTGTCGATCGTGTGAGGACATTAGGTAAATCACTGAGGCTCGCTTCCGGGTAACGGTCTGGAGCTGAGCGGGCGTTTAACTTACGGTGCTCACCGCAGTGTCTGAAAGTACCATCCTATCTGTTTACTAAGTGTAACCGCGATGCCCATGGGTAGTCAGAACTAAGTAGCACACCTACTTTTAAGAAACCCTCGAATTCGGCCTTTGCCGCTATAATGTGATATGAGGCTAACCTTCTTGATCGTTGTGATACTGGTTGATTGAGCGTGGTGCTAATGTGGTGCACTCTGTTACGTGATACCGTTTGGTGATGTTGTGCTGGCATTTGCGCCCCGTGTCACCTCTGTGTATGCAGACTGTGGTGCGACAAATGTCTCCTCTAGGCGTACCTACGACGATTTCAGCACCTCTTTTAGTCTGGTGTTTATGTCGATTCGCATATTATCCAGCTCTGTGCCTAATATGAGCCCTGAGATCTCTGGTAGCACTAATTTCCAGTGGCTACGCCTACATTTCGTAGGTGCCATCAGTCGATATCGGTCACGCATTTGCCACCATGAGGTGCACCTGTGATGCTGTGGTGAATGGCAATGCGCTAGCTTTGGACCCCGGGTCAGTTAGATGTAACAAACGATCTCTGTGAATGAATGGTTAACACTGACAAATTACTCACCAGCCTGGGTGCCTCGTCGTGGTTACCTCTCTGCTGAAGGCGTTTGTGGTGATACTCATGGCCTGCCGCGCCAACTGCCGGCTGCCGTCGCCGTTTCGGTACGCACACGTTCTTGTACATCCCGTTGCCTTATCTGTGAACCGCCAGTGGCACCAATACATCTTCTCCTGCTGGTTGCCGCTGTTAGTAACATTCTCATCATTGTTTTGACCAAGTGATCTCTTCCAACACTGTAACAACTGCGACACTTGCCGTTTAAATGCTTCATCTTGACCCGTCAATTCATGCAGCTGAATGGCCAACAGCCATGCTGGCTCTTCCACATTCATGTCGTCTCTTGTTGCGCACAACCCTCCGCAACGAATGTCGTATATGCCTGCGCGTATTGTCCATTGTCGCGTTAACCTTGTATGCTACCTCTATCTATATCCCTCTTACGCAGGTTAACTACCGCCACCTTGTCGCACCTGGCATCTGTGCCTGCCAAATGTTTCGCAGTGTCATATTTCGTAAGTCTTTTCCTCCGACGGTCCCCAGCATATGTCACCAATGCTCGGAGGGGTTCTGTCGACCACCTGTTTTTTCTTCAACACCTGTTGTATGTGTTGTTCACGTGGCTTAGACATCCTGTCAATCAATAAATTCTTTACAAATGTACATTATCGTTCCGTCGTGGGACGAAGTATATACCCGTGACTATAGTAGCACCTTTGGTGTCTAATGCGTTTACGACCACTGGAATCCCCGTGTGTTCCTCAGTTACTTCATTTTGCTCGAATGCCAGTTCCGGCATGAAGAACTAAAGTTTCGGTTTTTCCAGCAGGAGCTGCGGCGTTCGTAATTTCATCTGCGGCATGCTCACCCTTATACATCCGCCGCTAATTCGCGTCCGTGGACCAATCGCCGGAATATATTGCTCTTCTGTTGCCGATTGCAACACCTTGATTTGTCTTTCTAGTTCGTATTGAAACCTGCTAACTGTTCTTGCGTATACGTTCGCGTCGTTCTCGGAATCGACGATGTTCATTGACTTTATGTTTTCATGTATTTCCGCTTGTTTGTGGGGTTACCACTTTATAACGCCCCTCATCCAATGCAATTAATCCATGCAATTAATTTCGACAAATACTCTTTGAGAAAAGCTACAACGTTATTCGCAAAAGGCTGAATTAATTCCATACGAGGAGCGAAGTTTTTTTTAAAAGAAAAACACAAATATACAAAGAATAAACAGTAGTCTCTTTTCTATCACGGATTAAAAAAACAAAGTGATGAACTGTGGACTCAATATGGTGACGGCGATTCCCACAAGTCATTCTTCTTCCATATTTCGCGTCACATTCTTCAAATCAATAAAATGTGTTGTACTACATACGTTCTAAAGTAGTCCTACATACTTTCTAAAGTAGTCTATGTCATTCCTCAGCATTCAAGCTACTTCCACGCTAACGTTCATAAAAATCGTTTCAGCGGTTTAGTCGTGAAAGCCAAACAAACAGAGTTTCTTTCGCATTTATAATATTAGCATCGATTAAAGACGTGAGTATGAGATCAGATTAAGGAACTGAACTGTTTTTATTACTGTCATGTTCCCTATTAACTGTCATTTGTATTATTTTTCCATGTGTTCTATCAACTGCTTCGAAATGAAAGGAATAATTAAATAGACATAGATAAAGGATGAAAATTTCACACTGCAGTAGAGTGTGGGCTGATATGAAACTGTGAGGAGTGGACGTGATTCGTGCTTCGGTATTTCAGTAGGTAGTGCACTTGTCCGTGAAAGGCAGAGGTGCTGAGTTCGAGTGAGAGACCAGCATGCACTTTTAATCCGGCAGTAAGTTTCAGTCTCATATATACAGGGTACTCCATTGATAGTGACCTAGCCAAATATCTCACGAAATAAGCCCCAAACAGAAGAACTACAAAGAGCGAAACCCGTCTAGCTTGAAGGGGGAAACCAGATGGCGCTATGGTTGGCCCGCTAGATGGCGCAGCCATAGATCAAACGGATATCAACTGCGTTCTTTTGAATAGGAACCCTTATTTTTATTACATATTCGTGTAGTACGTAAAGAAATATGAATGTTTTATTTGGATCACTTTTTATCGCTTTGTGATAGATGCCGCTGTAATAGTTACAAACGTATATGTATGTGGTATCACCTAAAATTCCGCCAGTGTGGACGGTATTTACTTCGTGATACATTACCCGTGTTATAATGGACCGTTTACCAGTTGCGGAAATGGTCGATATCGTGTTGATGTATAGCTATTGCGATCAAAATGCCCAACGGGCGTGTGTTACGTATGCTGCTCGGTATCCTGGACGACATCATCCAAGTATCCGGACCGTTCGCCGGATAGTTAAGTTATTTAAAGAAACAGGAAGAGTTCAGTCACATGTGAAATGTCAACCACGACCTGCAACAAAGGCTGATGCCAAAGTAGGTGTTTTAGCTGTTGTCGCGGCTAATGCGCACATCAGTAGCAGACAAATTGCGCGAGAATCGGGAATCGCCAAAACGTCGGTGTTGAGAATGCTACATCAACATCCACTACATCCGTACGATATTTCTATGCACCAGGAATTGCATGGCGACAACTTTGAATGTCGTGTAAAGTCCTGCCACTGGGCCAAGAGAAATTACGGGACGATGACAGATTTTATGCACGCGTTCTATTTAGTGACGAAGCGTCATTCACCAACAGCGGTAAAGTAAACCGGCATAATATGCACTATTAGACAACGGAAAATACACGATGGCTGCGACAAGCGGGAAATCAGCGATCTTGGTGGGTTAATGTATGGTGCGGCATTGTGGGAGGAAGGATAATAGGCCCCATTTTATCGATGGCAGTCTAAATGGTGCAATGTATGCTGATTTCGTACGTAATGTTCTACCGATGTTACTAACAGGTGTTTCACTTCATGACAGAATGGCAATGTACTTCCAACATGATGGACGTCCGGCTGATGGCTCGCGTGCGGTTGGAACGGTATTGAATAGCGTATTTCATGATAGGTGGATTGGTCGTCGAAGCACCATACCATGGCCAACACGTTCACCGGATCTGACGTCACCGGATTTCTTTCTGTGGGGAAGGTTGAAGGATATTTGCTATCGTGATCCACCGACAACACCTGACAACGTGCGTCAACGCATTGTCAATGCATGTGCCAACATTACGGAAGGTGAACTACTCGCTGTTGAGAGGAATGTCGTTACACATATTTCCAAATGCATTGAGGTTGACGGACATCATTTTGAGCATTTATTGCATTAATATGGTATTTATAGGTAATCACGCTGTAACAGCATGCGTTCTCAGAAATGATAAGTTCACAAAGGTACATATATCACATTGGAATACCCGAAATAAAATGTTCAAACGTACCTACGTAGTGCATTTTAATTTAAAAAACCTACCTGTTACCAACTGGTCGTCTAAAATTGTGAGCAATATGTTTATGACTATTACAGCGCAATCTATCACAAAGCGAAAAAGTGGTGCAACTAAAACGTTCATGTTTCTTTACGTACTACACGAATACGTAATCAAAAATGGGGGTTCCTATGTGAAAAAACGCAATTGATATCCGTTTGGCCTATGGCAGCACCATTTAGCGGACCAATCATAGCGCAATCTGGTTTCTCCCTTCAAGATAGACAAGTTTCGTTTTTTGTAGTTTTTTTCGTTTGACGCTTATTCGGTGAGCTATTTGGCCCGGTCACGATCAGTGGACCACCCTGTGATTGCCGAAGTTAAGCGCTGTCGAACGTGGCCGGCATTTGGATGGGTGACCATCCAGGCCGCCATGTGCTGTTGCCATTTTTCTGGGTGCACTCAGCCTCGTGATACTAATAGAGGAGCTACTCGACCGAATAGTAGCGGCTCCGGTCAAAGAAAACCATCATAACGACCGGGAGAGCGGTATACTGAGCACACGCCCCTCGTACCTGCATCCTCAGCTGAGGATGACACGGCGGTCTGATGGTCCCGATGGGCCACCTGGGTGACATGAGGACCGAGTTGCTGTAAGACAAAACGTTTGCTAAGACTGAGCTCTCCAAATTGTAAAATAAGTGATTGAAAATGACTTGATTAGCTGAAGAATAAAAAAATTTCATATACGAATTTCAGCCGTTATTTATAAGAATGGACATATAATACACTTGTCTTCGTTAGGCAGTGCACTTAGTGGACGATGCATGTTGTCAGCACACACGCCTCACCTCCGCAGCTGCAGTTCAGCCAGTATACCACTTATACTCCCCAGACTTCATAGAAGTTCTCCTGTGCTTTTGCTGAACTCGTACTCTGACGAGGAAGGATACAAGTCAGGGCTTGAGTATTTGTTTAGCGAATAATTTATTTTCGGAATTATCATAGAATCACACCCTCTGCTGTAAATTTGAGCCGGCCGGTGTGACCGAGTGTGGAACCGCGCAACCACTACGGTCACAGGTTCGAATCCTGCCTCGGGCATGGATGTGTGCGATGTCCTTGGGTTAGTTAGTTTTTAAGTACTAAGTTCTAGGGGACTGATGACCTCAGCAGTTAAGTGCCATAGTGCTCAGAGCCATTTGAACCATTTTTGTAAATTTTAAAGATTCATTCTTTAAATAACAGTATATCTGCAATCTTTGCTATTGCCCAGGACAATGAAAGCTGACTTTTTAAAATACTGTATATGTGGTTCGTATGTGTCACATCTCTTCAGTTCCCGCCTAACTAGCTGCTCAGGTTGCACTTTCATATTTTTCTAAAGAATTATGTCTGTGCCTAAAGTATTTGTCGGAATCAAATAAGATTATTCAGAGTAGTTAAGTAGTACAGTAAAAGCCCGATATAAGGCAGTTGTCGGAGCACACGATTTACCCTCGCGTTATATCTTACCTGCAGTACACACAGACTGAGCTATTGCACGACAAACTATTCCCTGAAAGTATTTAAAATCACACAGCCATTTAGACGTACCGCTGCTGAGCTGCACTACGTAGCTGAATTAGTGTCTGTTGGCCGCATACGGGCCGGCCGCGGTGGTCTAGCGGTTCAGGCGCTCAGTCCGGAACCGCGCGACAGCTACGGTCGCAGGTTCGAATCCTGCCTCGGGCATGGATGTTTGTGATGTCCTTAGGTTAGTTAGGTTTAAGGAGTTCTAAGTTATAGGGGACTGATGACCACACCTGTTAAGTCCCATAGTGCTCAGAGCCATTTGAACCACTTGTTTTGGCCGCATACGGAATCTAACATAAGGGGTGTCGAAGCACATGCCTATCACGCCGGCGCCTAGGAATCACTGAATGGCTGTCTCTGTACGAGGACGTTTTTAAAGTGTCCAACAAGGACGCATTGGTGGCACCCAGTGGCGAACTAGGGTTCGACAGATGGATCCTCTGCTGTTTTATTACTGCATGTGCCAGTGTCGCATCCCCTGTCTTTCCATCACTGACTCCCTTTATTTCAGCTCCATGTCGATTCTGAGAAACGGTCTGTCTGAAAGCTTTTCCTCGACCATCCATATAACTTCAATGCCGGTTGTCGCGATTCTAACCCCTATCGCAGATATCTAAACAGAAGGGGTGAAATGTGGGTAACAGGGGGTGTGATGACCTTCTCATCGTGTTACGCGTCCACAGTAGCGTGGGACACAAATGAGGTGAAATTTCTCATCAATGTGACATCATTAATCCAAATTACACTTTACATGAATTATGAGCTGTGCCCTTTTTGTGCCTGTGTCAACATTTTCCTATCTGAAGCATCGCCGACCCCGAGGGTGACGTCACAGGCGCTGAGCTATTTCACCGTTACAGAAGAAGGTTCATCTTTGACGCAAATTTCAAACGTCTGTTCAAAAATGGCTCTGAGCACTATGGGACTCAACTGCTGTGGTCATTAGTCCCCTAGAACTTAGAACTACTTAAACCTAACTAACCTAAGGACATCACACACACCCATGCCCGAGGCAGGATTCGAACCTGCGACCGTAGCAGTCGCACGGTTCCGGACTGCGCGCCTAGAACCGCGAGACCACCGCGGCCGGGTCAAACGTCTGTGACGCAGAAGGAGACCACTACGGAGTTTTGAAGAATGACCCTTTAAACTAGATGCGCAGTGTACATGGACATCGGTATATGGCACTCCTTAGTGCAGAATTAGGTAATGTAATGTATTTATCAGAAATAGAAGATAGCTGAGTTGACACCAGACGAAATTCTACTCTAACTGGTATATTTACATTATTGATGATACCGAAGCATTAATAACTGGTAAATGATACTAACTTCGGTATTAACGATATAAATATTCAATGTGGCGGTATAATTCTGCAACCGATTACAGCTCCATGACAGTGGAGCATCAATAAATCAGCTTCTAGATCAACTGTTGACAGTGGTTCCCATTAATAATGGACACACAGATGGACACCAAAGAATAATACTGCTACAAAGATATGTGGAGCCGTTGCTTATTTTGGTTAAGAAAAGCATTAAAGGTCCCAACGATAGTAGTACAAAAAAACCTTCGAGGAGAAAACCCCACTAAAGATTTGGCAAATTTGTCACCACAAAAATAAGTTCCTCTTTGTTTCCAAACGCATTTTTAGCGCATGGAAACTGTAGCACTACTTACGTATAGTTTACGTGCTTCAATCCCTACCCCGCCAATTAAATCGTGATATGCAGGGTAATTCAGCTGCCCTTACTAACGTCGTCTGATGTAACCCGCAATGTACTCGTAGTCTTCGAAAACAACACGCGAGATATTCATATTCTCCGCTCACTATGCGCAAACTATTAGTCTTTCAGAAAAATAGACATAACCTATTTGACGGAATGTAATATAGTACCCGTGACGAAGGGCAGTCGGCTCACAGCCGTGCTAGCGTGCGGAGCTGCTCCGCGCGCCGTCCGACGCTCCGCTCTCGACGGTGTTTACTTCCGCGTCGCGGTGTTTGTGTCAATCGAGTCCAGTTCTAACGTACACCATGGCGCACTCGTATCGCCGTGCAACGATCAAAGTAACGTTTCAGGCCGATCATCCACGACCCAGAGCTTTCGAAGAACGTTTGAACCCCCAGGACGTAATCGGCATACATTTCTCCATCACTGGAAGTGTTGTCTACATCAAGATGTCGACGGAGGAAATTTGCAATGACATAATTCACCGTCATGCCACCGGACTGAAATTTAAACACTCTGATGGACATATGGGAGCTGTGACAGTGGCCCATGCTGGATTCGGTCTCCGGACATTGCGGGTGTTTGAGCTCCCGTTCGAGCTGCCTCAGGATGTGGTCATTGCCGCTTTCCAACCATATGGCACCGTCTTGGGACACTTCGCGGAGAAGTGGCAAACATTTACGACCTTCTCCGTATTAAATAGCGTCCTGCAAATAAAAATTGAGCTGACGAAACATGTCCCATCGTACCTGCTGATTGGCGGTGTGAGGGCCATCGTCATGTACGATGGACAGCCACGAACGTGCGCAGGATGTGGCCAGGAGGGACATGTACGTTCCGAATGTTTACACCGTCGTTTAATACAGACGCCGTTACGTGAAGAAACCCAGGCTTCGACGGTCACGACCTTACCCATCACCTACGCCAAGGTTGCACAGGACCCCGTCGTACCAATCTCGATTGCACCAGCAGCATCGTCAACTCCACCCGCCGCAGCACAACGCGCAGACGACACCAGCACGGCGTCGCCTCCAGTGCTCGCTTCAGGACCGTCCGGGTCGCAGACCGCCACCGATGTTCCTGTTGGAACCATGGACGTTGACCTCGGTGTCGTGCCGACGTCTGCCTTTGTCCAGACGGGTTCAGCGTCAGACGACGGGCGACCACATTCTGATTCAGAAGGCCACATCAGAAAACAGCGGTCGCCTCGCAAACACAGAAAAACGACGACGAACGCCTTCCGATGACGCCCTTTGTCAGACGGCCCCGCGAAATGTCGACCTGATGTCTGACAGTGATCTCCCACATTGCGGCCAGTCACGCGATGTGGCAGCAACAGGCGCCCCTCCCGTGACGCCTACTCTCCCAGCCAAGGACGTGTCCTCGCCGTTGTCAAAGAATGATGACGGCGGTCCCCCTGCTACTCATGTCGCGGAATCCACAACACCCGTTCCGGCAGTACGTGACCGTCACATGTGCACGTCGTCAGCTTCCTGGGCCGACGACGTTGAAGAAGAAGTGGAACAGACTGCCAGCGTGTCTGCACAGGAGTCCACCTGGGCGACTCTGGGGCTGGCCCCCCGCCAGTAATTATCACCACCGGGGGGCCACCGGTGGGTCTCCACCTGCCGGCTACTTCTACTACACGTTCTGTAAATACTGAGGATGGCCGTACACAGCAATATCGTATCGCCACGATGAATCTTGTCACCATTCGTGCCCCCCCATAAACTGGCCATGTTCAGAGACACTATTTACTCTGCGGATGTGGATATAGCACTCTTACAAGAGGTGTTTGGGGCTGACTTCCCCGTTCCCACCGGATACAACGCCCATGTTTCCCCCTCTCCGACACCGGTAGTGGCGTCGCCATTGTGCTACGCGACGGACTCCCTGCGGAGGACGTCATCTACCTCCCCACTGCGCGAGGTATGGCCCTCACACTGTTCGGCGAGCGTATTATTAATATCTACGCTCCGCCCGGCACTGGGCGCCGTCATGACCGACAAACTTTTTGCCGAAAGCGTCACACCCCTCTTCATCGGTCCGCAGGACGATTTGGTACTCGGTGGGGATTTTAACTCGACACAAGAGCCCGCGGACCAATTCCTGCGACATTCCCCTCGTGCATCTCTCTCAGTGGTCATCGGCCGTCTACGACTTGTTGACACATGGAAGAAGCTCCACGGAATACAACCGGGCTATCCATTCTACACCTCTCACTCGTCAAGCCACACTGATCGCATCTACGTTACCCGCTCCCTTGCTGATGGCACACGTCATGCGGAAGTCTGGCCCTTGGCCTTTTCAGACCATGATGCATACCTCTGTGACGTCACTCTCGCCAGACAGCACGTGTGGCATAGTCGTGGTTTGTGGAAACTCAATATCGCTCACCTGACCTCCTCAGACTGTCGCGAATGGTCGAAGAAGCGTGGACACGCTGCCACCATCGTCGAGAAGCCTATGACTCCACCTTATCATGGTGCCTTTCTCGCCAGACCGGCAGTCGGTGGTCCATCGCACGAAGGCGCAGATCTCCTTGATCATGCGGCGTAACTTGGAAGGCACTGTAGTCCGTTCTCGAGCCTCTAATCGAATCCCCCAAGAACGTTCGTCGATGTACCACCTCCTTCAGGAAAGACAACGACGACGACGAGCTCTGATCCAAGTCTTCACTGATGTGGAAGGGCGCCGGCACGACACCCAACAAAGCATCGGTCGTGCTCTCCATGCTCATTTTGCCAGGTACCAGCCGTACCGCATTCTGCAGCACTGATCACAGAAGTCGCTCAGCTTACTACGAACGCTCTTCCGGAGGATGCAGTGCGTGACCTCCAAGACGACGTAGCCACAGACGAAGTGCTAGATGCTATCAAGGCGGGTTCCGATAACAGATCTCCTGGACCTGACGGTATACCCATCGAATTTTATAAAAATTTCCACTATTTGTTGGCTTCCACGTGGACGGCAATCGCACAAGAGCTCATGTCACCGATGACAGTGGTCCCGAGCGCCTTTCTAGAAGGCATTATTATCCCCGTACATAAACCGCGCGGGTTATCGAGGGTCCAGAACTATCGACCAATTACTTTCCTCAACAGCGACATGAAAATATTCACACGGCTACTGGCATCGCGACTCAAGAAGGTCGCACGTTACGTCACATCCTGCGACCAGACTTCCCTAGGAGGCGACAACAACATCCGTACGGTCCTTTGCCGTTACAGAGACTTGATAGCATTAGCGCATTATCAGCGTCTCCCTGGCGCCTTGGCTTCACTGGACTTTAGCCAGGCTTTCGACCGTGTTGACCATTTCTATTTACGGACAGTTCTTCAGCATATGGGTTTTCCTGGCAGTATTGTCACAGTGGTTATGCGCCTGTTGAGTAGTGCAACCTCTAAAATCATTTACAATGGTCGCCTTACACTGTGCGTGATCATCGCACGATCTGTACGACGAGGCTGCCCTCTTTCCTCGATTTTGTATGCTTCCGCCTTGGAACCTCTGCTCCAGGGCATGCGCCAACGTTTGGAAGGTATGGCTGTGCACGGCCACCGTTTTTGTTGTACAGCCTACGCAGACGACATAGGGTTATATCTGCGCAGTGAAGATGAAGTACGAGCAGCACTGACATGAGTGGCGACTTACGGCGAAGCTTCGGGGAGCTGCCTCAACGCGTCAAAATCCAAGGTCCTAGGCACTGGTGAGGGCTTCACGGAGAGATGCGTTGCCCCCCTTAGTGTCGCCGCCACCATACGGCGTCTTGGACTTGATTTCACAGCAGACCTGCGCCGCTCAGCGACTATCAATGGTAGACGCTTGCTACAGACAATCATAGTAAATCTCGCAGATCACCGGCTACGAGATCTCGACGTTATCCAACGCACGCAATACGTGAACATGTATCATGCTTCCCGTATATTGCACGTGGCTCAAGTACTACCCATCCCAAATCTCCTGGCGAGACGACTGTTAATGGCTCTCGGCTCCTTCGTCAGCTCGGGGATGTTATTCAAGGTACAGTATGAATCCCTTGCACTGCCACGAGAACATGGCGGGGTGGGATTCATCCACGTGCCGACTCGTGTCAAGGCACTATACGTCAGCTCCCAACTAAACCTTTGGCACAGTTGCCCGCAGAGCCTTACTAGCCTTCTGCTTCACAACTTTGCACCGGCCTCCTTGTCCGCCCCAGTACTGGTGTCGACCATTCCAACCCTCTTTTATTACATCCAACGATTTTTCCTGGAGTTCAGTTATATCTACCGGTCCTTAACACTTCCACGTTTTTACCTCACGAAAACAGTCTCCGAATTGTTACAACAGTGCCGCCCGTCCAACCACGTCGTACGTAAGTATCCACAGTACGTGTGGCGACACATATGGAAGGCGATCCATGCGCGTTTTCTTGAATCAGACGTTCAATCAGCGTGGTACATCACCCTGAATGGCAAACAAGTTAACCGAGATCGTCTGCACCGCATCCATCTCGCTGATTCATCCCTCTGCACCCACTGTGGAGTGGATGACACGGATGTCCACCGGTTCCACTGTGGCACAGCGTTCGACGTCTGGACACTTGCGCGGCGAATTTTGGTTTGGCGTTTCTTACTCGCCAAACACCGACTCAGATCGACGTCCACATGCTTTTGTACCCCGATAAGACTTTCTACCCCTCTGCCAAAACTCACTCTGCGAATTGGATCTGTGGCCACACGATCCGCTATCTTTTTACTTCTGGCGACAAGTCTACGCTAGGATATTGGACTTATCTCAACGAACGACACTGCGTCCTGATACGCAACCCACGCTATAAACAATATTTTTCCAATTTCTTACGGAGCACTTTCTATGACCCGCCTAGTGGCTGGAACGTCCAAGCCCTGAGACGCTGAAAACTGTATAAACCGAGCCGAACTGAATAGATCTCCTACCCAGAACCCACGCCTACGCCATGAGAAGACACGTTTGGTCGAACTGACACGCTGTAGGCGGAGGCACTTCAGGAGCTCCTGTAAGAACTGGACTTTAACTACAAGTCGCACGACGACTTTACGTAAAAACAAAAAAATCCTTCTTTATTCCTCATAAATTGTTCTTAAAAAACTTTGGTTTTGGCTTTGAAAAAAAATTGTTACAAATGATTGCTTCTTCGCCAAGAAGACGAAGGAGACTCATTTTTGTTTACTGGAAGGAGAAACCGATATAATTGGAGCCTTTGTTTTCTACTGAAAAAAAAACTTTTATTAAAAAAAAGGGGGTTAGCGTCTTTGATTCACAATCAAAACGTCTTCGGTCCCGGGTTCGATCTCCGCCACTGCCTAAATTTTGATAAATAATCAGCATTGGTGGCCGAAGACTTCCGGCATAAGAAGTCAGCCTCATTCTGCCAACGGCCTTGTCAAAGAGGGCGGAGGAGCGGATAGAGGTTCAGGGCACTCTCTTGTCCTAGGGGTGGGAAATTGCCCCTAAAGGCGGAAGAATCAGCAATGATCAACGACATGAGGATGCAGAAGGCAATGGAAACCACTGCATTAAAGACACGTAACGTATATCCACAGGACATGTGGCCTGTAGTTGAAGAAGTGTCATGATGATCTCTACATTGGCAAAAGATTCCGGAATAGTCCCCCATTCGGATCTCCGGGAGGGTACTGCCAAGGGGTGGTTACCATGAGAAAAAGATTGAATAATCAACGAAAGGATAACGTTCTACGAGTCGGGACGTGGAATGTCAGAAGCTTGAACGTGGTAGGGAAACTAGAAAATCTGAAAAGGGAAATGCAAAGGTTCAATCTAGATATAGTAGGGGTCAGTGAAGTGAAGTGGAAGGAAGACAAAGATTTCTGGTCAGATGAGTATCGGGTAATATCAACAGCAGCAGAAAATTTTATAACAGGTGTAGGATTCGTTACGAATAGGAAGGTAGGTCAGAGGGTGTGTTACTGTGAACAGTTCAGTGACCGGGTTGTTCTAATCAGAATCGACAGCAGACCAACACCGACAACGATAGTTCAGGTATACATGCCGACGTCGCAAGCTGAAGATGAACAGATAGAGAAAGTGTATGAGGATATTGAAAGGGTAGTGCAGTATGTAAAGGGGAACGAAATCTAATAGTCATGGGCGACTGGAAAGCACTTGTCGGGGAAGGAGTAGAAGAAAAGTCACAGGAGAATATGGGGTTGGGACAAAGGAATGAAAGAGGAGAAAGACTAATTGAGTTCTGTAACAAGTTTCAGCTAGTAATAGCGAATACCTTGTTCAAGAATCACAAGAGGATGAGGTATACTTGGAAAAGGCCGGGAGATACGGGAAGATTTCTATTAGATTACATCATGGTGAGACAGAGGTTCCGAAATCAGATACCGGATTCTAACGCTTACCCAGGAGCAGATATAGACTCAGATCACAATTTAGTAGTGATGAAGAGTAGGCTGAAGCTCAAGACATTAGTCAGGAAGAATCAATACGCAAAGAATTGGGATACGGAAGTAGTAAGGAATAACGAGATACGTTTGAAGTTCTTTAACGCTATAGACACAGCAATAAGGAATAGCGCAGTAATAATTACAGTTGAAGAGGAATGGACATCTCTAAAAAGGGTCATCACAGAAGTTGGGAAGGAAAACATAGGCACAAAGAAGGTTGCTGCGAAGAAACCATGGGTAACAGAAGAAATACTTCAATTGATTGATGAAAGGAGGAAGTACAAACATGTTCCGGGAAAATCAGGAATACAGAAATAGAAGTCGCTGAGGAATGAAATAAATAGGAAGTGCAGGGAAGCTAAGACGAAATGGCTGCAGGAAAAATGTGAAGACATCGAAAAAGATATGATTGTCGGAAGGACAGACTCAGCAGACAGGAAAGTCAAAACAATCTTTGGTGACATTAAAAGCAACGGTGGTAACATTAGGAGTTCAACAGGAATTCCACTGTTAAATGCAGAGGAGAGAGCAGATAGGTGGAAAGAATACATTGAAAGTCTCTATGAGGGTGACTGTTTGTCTGATGTGATAGAAGAAGAAACAGGAGTCGATTTAGAAGAGATAGGGGATCCAGTATTAGAATCGGAATTTAAAAGAGCTTTGGAGGACTTACTGTCAAATAAGGCAGAAGGGATAGATAACATTCCATCAGAATTTCTAAAATCATTGGAGGAAGCGGCAACAAGACGACTATTCACGTTGGTGTGTAGAATATACGAGTCTGGCGACATACCATCTGACTTTCGGAAAAGCATAATCCACACAATTCCGAAGACGGCAAGAGCTGACAAGTGCGAAAACTATCGCACAACCAGCTTAACAGCTCATGCATCGAAGCTGCTTACAAGAATAATATACAGAAGAATGGAAAAAAAATTGAGAATGCGCTAGGTGACGATCAGTTTGGCTTGAGGAAAAGTAAAGGGACGAGAGAGGCAATTCTGACGTTACGGCTAGCAATGGAAGCAAGGCTCATGAAAAATCAAGACACGTTCATAGGATTAGTCGACCTGGAAATAGCGTTCGACAATATAAATTGGTGCAAGCTGTTCGAGATTCTGAAACAAGTAAGGGTAAGCTGCAGGGAGAGACGGGTCATATACAATATGTACAACAACCAAGAGGGAATAATAAGAGTGGACGATCAAGAACGATGTGATTAAGAAGGGTGTAAGACAAGACTGTAGCCTTTCGCCCCTACTCTTCAATCTGTACATCGAGGAAGCAATGATGGAAATAAAAGAAAGGTTCAGGAGTGGAATTAAAATACAAGGTGAAAGGATATCAATGATACGATTCGCTGATGACATTGCTATCCTGAGTGAAAGTGAAGAAGAATTAAATGATCTGCTCAACGGAATGAACAGTCTAATGAGTGTACAGTATGGTTTGAGAGTAAATCATAGAAAGACGAAGGTAATGAGAAGTAGTAGAAATGAGAACAGCGAGACACTTAACATCAGGATTGATGGTCACGAAGTCAATGAAGTTACGGAATTCTGCTACCTAGGCAGTAAAATAACCAGTGACGGACGGAGCAAGGAAGACATCAAAAGCAGACTCGATATGGCAAAAAAGGCATTTATCGTCAAGAGAAGTCTACTAATATCAAATACCGGCCTCAATTTGAGGAAGAAATTTCTGAGGATGTACGTCTGGAGTATAGCATTGTATGGTAGTGAAACATGGACTGTGGGAAAACCGGAACAGAAGAGAATCGAAGCATTTGAGATGTGGTGCTATAGACGAATGTTGATAATTAGGTGGACTGATAAGGTTAGGAATGCGGAGGTTCGACGCAGAATCGGAGAGGAAAGGAATATGTGGAAAGCACTGATAAGGAGATGGGACAGGATGATAGGGCATCTGATAAGACATGAGGGAATGACTTCCATGGTTCTACTAGGGAGCTGTAGGGGGCAAAAGTTGTAGAGGAAGACAGAGATTGGAATACGTCAAGCAAATAATTGAGGACGTAGGTTACAAGTGCTACTCTGAGATGAGGAGGCTGGCACAGGAAAGGAATTCGTGGCGGGCCGCATCAAACCAGTCAGTATACAGATGACAAAAAAAAATCAAAATAATAAAAGTTAAATTTTGTAATGGGATACGTTTTCGCTTGAGGCACGGTTCCGAGTTTTTTAACAAAAACGTATGTGTGATCTTCAAAAGCACCTCCAACTTCACACCACCTCTCAGCAGCCATTATTTCTAGCACGTCGTTCGTGACACTCCCTCCTAGCAACATACAAAAGTGTTCGATTATACGAACTATTCACAATATCCAAACTTATATGGTCTCTATTAATTGGCCTATTACGCCACCAACTATTTCGTAAATGGGCCCGTGACGTTAATGAAAGAAAAACGACTTTATAAACGTCATGGTAAAACTAATTAGATTGACAGTTCGAGTTAAACTTAACCGTTACAAGGACAGCTGCTTCATAGTTAGGAGGCATTACGAATACAACAATGTGGTGCATTTTATGCTGGTAAAATTCACAATATTTTTAGGTAAAATTTACACAGACGCCAATTTCACAATTTGGAAGCGCTGGACTAAGCGGGTGGTGTACGAACGCTAGTCAAGAAGGTCAAAAATGTCGAATGTGGGAAATAATTCGTGCTGTCGTCAATTTTTGCATAATGGTACGAGGAAACGCCATGGAAAACGTACTAGAAATCCTAACCGGTTTGGGCTGAGTGTGGGTGTAGGGGGGCGTTTGAAGCTTGCTTCTGTACGTTTTTGTTGGACTGATACGAGGGTCGTTCGGAAAGCAATGACTCCTATTTTTTGTGGTGACTTTGAATGTCCACGCCAGATGTCGTTGGTGTAGTGCTATTGCTTGAACCTTCCTCTACCATTTGCAGGTGGTTCCGTTGCTCTGCGGTAGTATAAGAGGAGTTTTCCAAAATTGAGTCTGATTTTGACACGTGTATAAAAAGAGATGCGTGATTGAATTCCTCAGTGCTGAAGAAATTGCTTCGATTGGAATCCATCGACGCTTGCTTAAATTGTATGGAGACGATACAATAGACGTGAACAATGTGAAGCGATGGGTATGGCATTTTGAAGGTTGTGAAATGGTTGTGATTGACAAGCCACGACCCGATCGACTCTGCTCTGAAGGCGTCTTCATCATCAACTCATCCGTGCAAATAGGCGAATAACGACCAGAGAACTGTGTGCAAAGCTGAATCGTCAGCTGTAATACCTTGAAAACAATGTTGGAACATCTTTGTTATTGCAAAGTTAATGCCATATGGGTCCCGCGGATAGAAGAATTCATTGAGTCGAAATTCGTCGGGATCTGCTGGACCAATATGAAGTTTAAGGTGTCAATTTTCTGAATAGCATCGTCACCGGAGATGAGACGTGGTGTGACAAGTAAGAGCTAGAATCCAAAAGACAGTCCATTGGACGGCAACATGCGATTTCTTCGTCTGCAGGCAAAGTGATGACCTAGCCTTCTGGGATAGCCAGAGCGTTGTTCGTTTTAATGCCCTGGTGCCTGAAGAAATTGTCATTTCAGAACGCTACAACACAACACTGACTGAGGTGAAAGGCCAAATTTCCAGGGTAAGGCTAGAGAAGCAGGCCAACTTTCATCTGCAACGTGATAACACCAGGCTCCACACAAGTTTTGAGACCAGGCAACTCGTTGCAAAATTCGGCTGGACTGTGTTCCCACATCCACCATACAGTTCCGATTTAGCGCCTTTAGACTTCAATGTCTTTGGGCCTCTGAAAGATAGACTACGTGGAGAACTTTTTCAAGAAGCGGTTGCTGTTGTCAAAGCTGTAACGAAATTGTTATCCTCTTCTGGTCCCTATTTTTACAAGCACAGCATGCACGTTCTGTTTCATCATTGGCAAAAGTGCATAACAAATGCTGCTGACTATGTGGACATAATGACAGTCTGGAGCTGAAATATTTCTGTGTTTAGTTGTGTTGCTGTGATTTAAGCGTCTTCTGTAGTTTCTATGATTAAAATTAGGAAAGACCCTCTTAGTTCCCGAGCGTGTTTCTTTTAACTCAGATATAACACTTCGGGTTGCGTAAAACGACATCAGTAGGGGCAGCGAAACCACCCTGTATAATGTAATTACGTAAACGCTTCGTGAAACACCCTTGTGGTGGGTTAAAAACGATAGAATAGGCCAATACATTAAGCAGTTGGGAGGGGGGGGGGGAGGAGACAGATGTGGCAATTACTCCGTTCGGTTTTACGAGACTTTTCATTGGTATTTGCTGCAGCTGAGCAAAAACAAAAAGTAAATAAATAAATAAATGTTTTAACGCAAACCGTTTGCAATGCGGCGTTCACTAATATTTGTTCCGGATGTTTGCTTCCTGAGTAAACACGGCTTCCAAATTTGATTTGCGTAAAAGCGTTTGATGTAAAACAAAGCTATTACTCAGCAATGCAGAAATAAGTAGCATTAAAATTTTAATTAAATGCATTTGACAACACAGCTACCGCTTACAGTGAAAGCTACCAGACCAACCAGTACAGAATTATGAGTCTGGAACTAATATGTATATCGTGCCATTGTGTGTCCTATGCTAACTTACACCTAATACTGCGTCTCCCATCCCGTTGATACTGGCAATATTGACATTTAAAGCATATATTCGAAATCTCTTTTATGTCTCGAAGGTAAATACTCCATGCAACTTTATGGACCATACAACTTTATAGTCCATCTGCAGTCGGCGCCTCAGCTGCCTCAAAATATCTTCCGATGCAGTAAGCTCACGGGAATGATACATTTGGCTTATATGTGGAAGATTACTCACATTATTATCTACTTCTAACTAATCGGGCCTTTTGTACATTACTACATGTTAAACGTTAAGTTACTAAGAAATCCATCACACTGTTGGGAAGTTAATATGCTGTTAACCACGTGTGGCAGCATGGACAACAATGTGAACCTTCGTATTTGTATAATTTTTGTTGGGATGTCTGAAATAAAACCTACAAAGCACAACATAAATCAATACAAAAAAGGCTTTCACTTACCCATCTCACTTATTCTCTTTTTAACAGAGACGATCATTGTGTATTACCTCATCCTATCCACACATTATCAGTTTTGTCCTCTACAGATGGTACTCTAAGCTCATGGATCGCTTTCCTCCATCGTAATAATTTCATACTATAATATTAATAATTAACTAATTACATTGTTTATTTTCTCCTTTTCTTATTTGTGTGGTATACATTTAATTTGTTTGTATTTATTGACCCAAATGATCAGAGTATTTTCTTGCTTGTACCTATTAGCTGGATGCGATATTCCTTTTTCTTCACATGTAGCAGTTACTTATTTGAAGAAATACGGAATATAATGGTTATAAGTGCACATATTTTTTCATATGGTACCTTAATATGTACATGCATCAGTGCGTTGGTTGGTTTTTCTCAGCACTGAACAATCCTCGCAAGAAGACCTCACAAGCTTTATGACCTGACGTCTTCTGCACAGTCTTACTGCACCACTACTTGCAGTACCCTTCATTATAGGAAAATAAACACTAATGGCTTGCTCTTGCCACATGCACGAACTAACCTAAAATATATGGCTTGTAATGGCTATAATTATAATTCTGAAAATGAAGTAAATATTGATGTAATGTTATTTATTACACCGTCCTCAGTCAACCATGGCAACATCTGCACCTATTACCGTTGCGTCCGGTATACAGGGTGATTCGAAGTGATTTCATCAGACGCAGAGAGGTGATAGATCACGTAATGGGAAACACGTTTTGCTAGACACAGAATGTTCATTGATACTTCCCAGAAACGCTAGACGTCGTTTAGTATGGTTTATGCCTCTGAGAGGCGGCTGGATGTAGGACCTCTGCGATGTACTTCTGCACTGTATGTTGCCAAAATTTCAGTCTACTGCTCCCCGTGATAGGGGATAACCCAAGTTAGCGATTGGCTTCTAAAATTTTTCTGCACTTAGGTTATTAAGATTTTCTTCTTGAAAACCACTCTATCAGTTTATGGTGTCAGGTAGTATAGTGATGCAGCACATTTGGTTAGGAGACCCAGGAGTTCGCTGCGGTCTCGTCCTCCCAGAGCCAAGAGGAAGTGTCGGATTACATTTTATCTCTAAAATAGTTGGTACCCATGACGTGGCCTATCACCCCCAGACATTTACTGCAATCCCTCTCCCCACAGCCAACAATAAACCTGCATACAAATTCGATTCCTTGCATTCTTCTACGTTTTTAACTTCTTTCAGTTATCGTGCAACTTCAAGTACATGGTTCGCTGTGCTGGCGCAGTAATACACTCCTGGAAATGGAAAAAAGAACACATTGACACCGGTGTGTCAGACCCACCATACTTGCTCCGGACACTGCGAGAGGGCTGTACAAGCAATGATCACACGCACGGCACAGCGGACACACCAGGAACCGCGGTGTTGGCCGTCGAATGGCGCTAGCTGCGCAGCATTTGTGCACCGCCGCCGTCAGTGTCAGCCAGTTTGCCGCGGCATACGGAGCTCCATCGTAGTCTTTAACACTGGTAGCATGCCGCGACAGCGTGGACGTGAACCGTATGTGCAGTTGACGGACTTTGAGCGAGGGCGTATAGTGGGCATGCGGGAGGCCGGGTGGACGTACTGCCGAATTGCTCAACACGTGGGGCGTGAGGTCTACACAGTACATCGATGCTGTCGCCAGTGGTCGGCGGAAGGTGCACGTGCCCGTCGACCTGGGACCGGACCGCAGCGACGCACGGATGCACGCCAAGACCGTAGGATCCTACGCAGTGCCGTAGGGGACCGCACCGCCACTTCCCAGCAAATTAGGGACACTGTTGCTCCTGGGGTATCGGCGAGGACCATTCGCAACCGTCTCCATGAAGCTGGGCTACGGTCCCGCACACCGTTAGGCCGTCTTCCGCTCACGCCCCAACATCGTGCAGCCCGCCTGCAGTGGTGTCGCGACAGGCGTGAATGGAGGGACGAATGGAGACGTGTCTTCTTCAGCGATGAGAGTCGCTTCTGCCTTGGTGTCAATGATGGTCGTATGCGTGTTTGGCGCCGTGCAGGTGAGCGCCACAGTCAGGACTGCATACGACCGAGGCACACAGGGCCAACACCCGGCATCATGGTGTGGGGAGCGATCTCCTACACTGGCCATACACCTCTGGTGATCGTCGAGGAGACACTGAATAGTGCACGGTACATCCAAACCGTCATCGAACACATCGTTCTACCATTCCTAGACCGGCGAGGGAACTTGCTGTTCCAACAGGACAATGCACTTCCGCATGTATCCCGTGCCACCTAACGTGCTCTAGAAGGTGTAGGTCAACTACCCTGGCCAGGAAGATCTCCGGATCTGTCCCCCAATGAGTATGTTTGGGACTGGATGAAGCGTCGTCTCAAGCGGTCTGCACGTCCAGCACGAACGCTGGTCCAACTGAGGTGCCAGGTGGAAATGGCATGGCAAGCCGTTCCACAGGACTACATCCAGCATCTCTACGATCGTCTCCATGGGAGAATAGCAGCCAGAATTGCTGCATTGCTGCCGACATTGTGCATGCTCTGTTGCCTGTGTCTATGTGCCTGTGGTTCTGTCAGTGTGATCATGTGATGTATCTGACCCCAGGAATGTGTCAATAAAGTTTCCCCTTCCTGGGACAATGAATTCACGGTGTTCTTATATCAATTTCCAGGAGTGTAGATACACTCAATTACACTGATGTTTCCATCACACCCTACAATTTTCTTTATTTTCTAGGTAACAGTGGTCTATCGCCTCTTCCACTATTACAAAAATCTAAAGTTGCCATCACAGCTTTGTTGTGGTGGTGAAGGTACTCTCAGTGTTAGCCATAACGGAAAAATGAAATCTACTCCACTGGTGCATCTGTATTAATCAGGTATGGTGACAAGGAAAATACAATTATGTTGTTGTGATAAATTCATATCTGCTTCATTTAGTAAATTAATGGCAAGGCATCTCGCAATTTAGCATTACGTCGACAATGGGTTTATTTGTGACTCAAAACTTGCTTGAAATCACCACCCGAAGTGAACCACTTACTTCTTCCTTCTACCCACACATGTTTCATAGCTTGGAATACTGATACTGTTACTGGGATATTATTTAAGTAAATAAATAGAATACATAAATTAAATCGGTAATAACTGCAATGGCGGTGATGATCACGTATACAGAAAATTAAATGATTGTAAAATCACGTAATTCACATAAAAATAAAATAAAGACATTATCTAACAGTATCAAAATGTATCTAATAATTAAACCCTAAATGAAAATTAATAATTATTCTTATATGCAGGTTTGGTCAGGGGATAAATTAAAATGTTTAAAGGGTTTTTAGTTACAGGTTTTGGAAAATTATTTTTATTTTCGCTTTGTATATCCGCAAAAGTACGTGCACGTGGTTACATGTACCAAAGCCCAAACATAAATCAACCGAAATCTTGTAATACTAAACAAAAGCTTGAAAAAAATAAAGGTGTTTAATAGATAAGATTCTCTGATAACGGAGATGAACAAACAAATAAGTAGGGTCAATCTGTATTATCGATCACGGCGTAGGTTCCTCTGAAAGGAATGAGATACCGCCAAATTCCTTAGGTTTAAAAACGATAACTATCAGTACATCCTAGTTTGTTATTTAGCTTTCAAGGATTCATAAATTGAGCCATAAGGAAATTTTAATATTTCACCGTCAAATTCATAATTTAAATGCGATAATATAAATAACTATTTTAACCAACAGCTATAAAAATATGTTCCCACAATGGAGATTAGTGTACTTCAGTCAGATATGGAATGACCGAAAGCATTTTTTACTGTTTATTCAAGCGTGCATCTTTACACATAAGATAATTCTTTACAGCTCGGATATTTAAATATTGTTCTCATCTAGTTCCAAACGGGCCAGTACTTACTTAATTACACTGAATTATACGCTAAGACGATGTTGCAAGTAGTACAGATACTAGAAAACAAACACAAAATTATGATTTCACTTATTCGCATTCAGAACCTCGAATAATCAGAATAGAATAAAGGCTTCTTGCGCCGAAATATCGAGTGCACGAATAAGAACATTGTCACTGATGTCGCAAGTAGCGCAGACTAGTGGCCAATTCTTTTCTTTTTTCCCCTTCAGAGCTACGTCTAAGCATATAAGCGCGGCAATTGGCAATGTTTAACTATCTCTGACAGAAGAGGAAATCCTGTTCAAACTCTGTTTCCCGGTGTGTGAGGCAGCGCAATGCAGGATTGAGAAGACGACAACAGAACGTTATACAGTCTGAGCCTCATATTAATTACTTCCTTTAATATTGTTTATGACGCTCTTTCCTCTACCGTGTTTTCTCTTTTCTGTGCAGCATTACACAATACTTCCACTGACGCTGCCAAACTAAGGCATGGATGTGTCTGTACAATGCTAAATGTAATACAACGGCTAGTGTTATTACTCTTTTAAGTCATCAAACACTACAAATTACTGTGACCTGTCACAATTTATTTTTATTTTTGCTAGAAATTTCGGAGCTATAAACTTCCATCATGAAGTGTATTTTTGTCAATCAATAAAATATGGATTTACTATAAGCACGACTTTTGGGTAACCTGTTGGCGCTGCCTCAATTGTTAAGGGCTGCTTTTTCTTTCGTTGTTTCGTCACATATAATATGATTTGCACTTACCTCATCACACAAATTTTGTATAGTCTAGAACAGTACCTACAGACTTTTACTACCTTACTGAACGGTCTCCTTTCTTAATCAATCTCTGCAACACCACGTCCCATACAGCGCGCAGAAAAAAACGGACACCTGTAACTTCCCGCGCGAGCTCTGATTTCCCTAACTTTACTATGATGATCGTTCCTACCTATGTAGGTCGTTGTCAACAAAATGTCGTGAGAAATTCCTGCCGCAACGAGAAATATCTTTTTTTTAATTATGTCCACCCAAAATCCTGTACCATGTCCGTGACCCTCTCTTTCTCTATAGTACAAAACCTGCTGTCCTTCTTTGAAGCATAGTTTAGGGGGTCTGTTTATTAGATCCGTTGCATCTTCTAAGTGTTTTGCCAACAAAATTCAGTCTGTGATACGCCTTCCCTAAAAAATTTTGCATGTGTTCTTTCCAATTCAAGTATTTCGCGATTGTAATTACTAGGCATTTAGCTGAATTTCCTGCTTCTAGATTTGATTGATTTATCGTGTAATTGAATTTTAACGAATTCATTTTAGCACTCACATGGATGACTTCATAATTTTCTTTATTTATGTTCAATTGCCGAATTTCGCACCATACAGATGTCTTTTCTAAATCGTTTTGCAGTATGTTTTGATCTTGTGATGACTTTACTAGACAATAAATGACAGCATTATCTACAATATATTATAACACTACCGTAGAGAACGCTCGTAGTCACGTTGATTTTACTCGATGACTTTCTGTCAATTACTACTAACTGTGACCTTTCTCATAGGAACCCAGTCGCATAGCTGAGACGATATTTCATAAGCACGCAATATGGTTACAAGACTTCTGTAAATATGTAAGTACGGAACAGTTTAAAATTCTTTGTCGACACCACTCAACACATCGCGTAAGCAGAGAGTCAGTTGTGTTTCTGAAGAATTATGTTTTCTAAATCCGTGTTGATCGTGCGTCAATAGATTGTTCTAATCGAGGTAATTCTATGTGTTTGAACACAGTATGCGTTCCAAATATCCTGCTGCATATCAGAGTTAATGATATGGGCCTGTAAGTTAGTGAATTACTCCTATTGTCTCTCTTGAATATTGGTTCGACCTGAGCGGCTTTCCAGTCTTTGGGTACCGACCTTTCGTCGAGCGAGCGGTTGTATATGATTAAATATGGAGCTATTGCGTCAGCGTACACTGAAAGGAATCTAATTTGTCGTATACTGAAAGGAACCTAATTGGCACTTACACTGAAAGGAACCTAATTGGTATACAGCCTGGACCGGAAGACTTGTTTTTATTAAGTGATTTAAGTTGCGTCACTATTGCGAGGACATCTATTTCTAAGTTACTCATGTAGGCCCCTGTTCTTTATTCGAATCTGGTAATATTTCCTTCGTCTTCTGTGATCAAGGAATTTTGGAAGCTGTATTTAGTAACTCTGTTGTAGCAGCATTGTCATCGATAATACTGTCTTTCCATTGCCGTCGCGCAGAGAGGGCGTTGATTGTTTCTTGCCGCATACTTTACATGCGACTGGAATAATGCTATATGTAGCCATTTTTCCGTGGTCATGGTGCGTCAATAGATCGTTCCCTTCGAGGTAATTCACCAAGTTTGAACACAATAAATATTCAAAACCGTGCCGCTTACCGACGTTAATAATATGGACCTGAAATTTAGTGGATTACTCCTATTGCCACTCTTGATTTATTGAAGTGACCTGGAGGGGAACCACACCTTCTTGTTTACCAGTACTTCTGCGCTAAAGACGACTTGTTCCCTGCCTTATATCCCATCACGTAGACATTCCAATCGCCCGTTCGGTTTTACCTCACATCTTTAAAATCTGTTGCCGGTAATGCGAAGTTAAGAAAGCGCGCTATGTGCTCAGTGAGGCTCTCTCTCTTCTGTCTCTTTAGTGCTAAACCCTGAGGTTGGTTTGAAACAGTGCACTTTACCCTTAATTGTCCGTCTTCCTTCACATTTACACGTATGAATCACATCTCACATTACATATTATCTGTTGTTTGTATGACATCCTTGGTTGTCCCAGGCAATGATTTCTCTCAATAACTCCTTCTGCTATTGTTTCAGTGATGATGTGTCCCACGAATTTGTCTTTTCTTGCTTAAACGTGCCTGAGTACATCTTCATTGATAATTCTACCTCTCTAGTCGGTCGTTATCGTACTGTAGCACCAAGTTTACAGGACTGCCGTCTACTCTCTTGTTTTCATGTTGTCCAAGTTTAACACCCGTATGATGTTCTTGCTGGTGAGTTAGTTCTTTCTGAAATTAAATACAATTTCGGCCTGCTGTATTCTACCATCCCTTGTTATCGTGATTCCCAGGCAACTAAACTCGTCTATCATTTCTAACACCGCTCTTCCAGTTCTTATTCTTAAATGTCCTTACTCCAGCAGTGAGTACCATCATTTTAGTCACTCAGTTGTGTATTCACATACCACGATGATTAAAGAAAATCCCTTTCATTGTGTTGAGGAAGTCCCTACGATCTGCTTCTGTCTGCGTAACAACAGCAATATTACTTTTATAAAGCGTCACGTCTATTTTCTTTCGATTAATAGTGATCGCCACATCAGCAGTTTCGCGACTTGGTCTATAGTATTCTGGCTGTAATCAATAAATATAAGAGGAGAGAGAGCACATCCTGGTCTCACATGTTTGCTAACTTTTGCTTCTTGTTCGTGAGGAAAATTCCTAATAAGAGAGATTTAGTTTTTTTAAATTTTGGATCTGCCTCCTGCAGCACTATGAACATCTCTTGGCAGATAATATTATAGAATGCCTCTTTCTGCTGTATTTGTTTTTCAATAAGGAGCCTCAGTCCAGATTCACTTCTGTTGTTCCTAAGTACCTCCTGAATCCAAACTGATCTTCACACAGCGAATCCTGCACTTCCTCTTTAATCCTCCACAGAGTACTATTGATGCGTGCGATAGTAGGCTTGAGGTTCGGTACTGCTCATATTTCGTAGCTGCCGCCTTCTTCAGCATAGCAGCCATGACGCATTTCTGGAAGTCGGTTGGTGTCTCTCCTGTGTCGTAGATGGACATCACCAGTTTCAGCTGCACCACTTTCGTGTTATCACATTCTTCATTAGCTCTACAGAAATGCCACCAGCACCCTTTGCTCTGTTCTCCAGTAGACCTTTAAGAATTTTGACAAATTCCTTTTGCAGAATGTCGTCTCCTTTCTCATATTCATCTGCATCCTACTCTTTTCCTGTTACATCCTGCGATAAAGGTGTTCCGGCATACAGTTCCTGAATGTATTCTTTCCATCTTTTCCCAGCGTCTTCACCAAGCAGCATTTTCCTCTCTTTGCCTTCTACTGAACGCAAGAGTGTTGTTTTGTACTTGTTAAAAAATTTATGTGCTGTTGTTTCTGCATCTACATCTACTATATCAGTTCTTTCATTTCGCACATTTTCTTCCACTTTTCTGCACATTTCTTCAATATAGTTCCTTTTGCTTTCGTAGCTTATCTATGGACTAAATTCCTTAGTCTTCTGTATTCCGCTTTTCCTTGTTCGTCAGTTGCGCCTTCGCTTAGGTTTCTATTTTCTCTATGCTCAACAACATCTACTGTAATCCATTTTCTCTTGTTTTTAGGTTTAGTTATCCCAGCTACTGTTACTGATTTATGTATACGAGATTTACTTTGCTTCCAGCAATCTTTTATTCCACCATGTTGGAAATTTTTTTTTAAATGTTCACATGTGCTTGAAATCTAATGGCACTTAACTGCTAAGGTCATTAGTCCCTAAGCTTACACACTACGTAACCTAAATTATCGTAAGGACAATCTCACACACACCCATGTCGCAGGGAGGACTCGAACCTCCGCCGGGACCAGCCATGGAAATTTTTAGCTAGGTTTTCAGTGTCCTGTGGATATTGCCTTGTCAGTCCCTCAGTTTTCCCATTTTTTTCTGTCTTATTGTCCGTTTCTTCATGACTACATGTTGCAGTCTTTAAGAGTGCGTTGTTTCTCTTCTTCATTTTTTAAATTGGTACCCTCCTGCGTGTTTACTATCGTGGGACCGATAACTGATACGCAAGTTACGGGGCAGAAACACGATGTTATGTAAATCACATCCAACTGGGTATATATTGAATCTGCACAAGGTGTGTAACGTTATCTTATAATCGCCGTAATATAAGTCCTACGCGGGGCGACTAGTTTCTGACAAGATTTATTCGTTAAATTTCTTGTTCACGACTCTCCTCCAAAAATAACGATGGAAAACTATGCTGGCGAGTGTGACTGATAAATAGATGAACGCTCTACTAAAAATTACAATTACATACATTTGTTTTCTTGAAATGGAACACAAAAATGATCAGGAATTTGTAAAAGGAACTATCATGTATATGAATGTAAGCCGAACATGTAAATAGTTCTCATCTTACAGAACTGTACGCAAGAACCTAGTACAAACGACACTACATGGAATCTAGTGAACTTCTCTACTACCAGAGCAAAGAGGAAAGACAAATGTGTAACATCCATAACCTAGTGGGTAATCGTATGCAGTACCACGATATCCCCTGAGCAATCGAAGTTGTTCTACAGATTCAATCGCCTAGATAACTCACTTGGAATTTTTGACCGGCTGAAAAATCAACCCTACAGGCCGGACTTGCATATGTTACCGCCAGTACGGCGCAAGGCGGCATCTGATGAGAGTTGCTACTCGTGGTCGGTCGCTGTCTGGAGATAGGCTCCACCTTGGAAAACGATAGAAGAGCGAACGCGAAAACAACCGTTTACCCGGGTGGACGGATTAGTGAAACTGCGAATTAAATTAATCTGTAGCTGCTCTCTTAAAATCTCTGCCGACCGACCCTCAGAGAGCGACCCCTCCACTTACACGAGAACTCGGCCAGTCGTCGCCTTTAAACAAAGTTTTCACCAATCACGGTCTTGCAACAAGTCCGTCTAGACTCCCATTATCCTACTCCGTCAACCTAGGAGCCAATAAGCCAGCCGCGGTGGCCGAGCGGTTCTAGGCGCTTCAGCCCGGAACCAAGCGAATGCCTCAGGGTTGGATGTGTGTGATGTCCTTAGGTTACTTAGGTTTACGTAGTTCTAAGTTTTAGGGGACTGATGACCTCCGATGTTAAGTCCCATAGTGCTCAGGGCCATTTGACGTTCTTTTTTTTAGGAGCCTTACCATTCCTCTCCGCCAGTTCCCGACAGTGACTGCAAACGTTTGCTGAAGTAACAGTCGAGCAGCCTATCCTAGCGTCAGCCGGGACTTTGCGCGGGGAACTTAACTGGCGTGCTACATGTGACACCGTTCTGCTGGCTATCGCATGGGGTTCGCTGAACATTTCTCTGAAACAAAAGCACGGACACGGCACCGAGCTGGAGTGTTTCTGCCCACAATATGAGGCTTTCGTAAGAAAACTGCCCCCTTGCCACAGCAAAAATAGTGAGCATCCGTCGCTCTGGCCCCTGAAACACACATCAAAAGAGAAAGCGACCCAGTCGCGTTTCGGACCTCTGTCCGCAATTCCCACTGACCTGCTGTCCCCCTCCCCACTTTCTGATCGTTCACTGTTATTCTGAGTGGTATACCTCCTCAAGGACCTAAAGTACCCACTCGTTACCAACGCGAAATGAACTTAATTACGATATGCTTGCATCCTATTCCCGACCATGTACAAGCCGGTACAAAGCATCTGATTACCTGAATGAGATTTTTCACTCTGTAGTGGAGTGTTCGCTGATATGAAACTTCCTGGCAGATTAAAACTGTGTGCCGGACCGAGACTCGAACTCGGGACCTTTGCCTTTCGCGGGCAAGCGCTCTACCATCTGAGCTACTCAAGCATGACTCACGCCCCGTCCCCACAGCCTTACTTCTGGCAATACCTCGTCTCCTACCATCCAAACTTTACAGAAACTCTCCTGCGAACCTCGCACGTCGCACTATCGCTCTCCCATGTGTCGATCTTCATTCTTGATTACAGCTATGTCAGCTCGAACCACTCCGCCACACGTACACCAAAAGCGAAAGATTTTTATACCAACCTTCTGCGGGGTGCTCCCCATAACGTGGTGGAAAACAAGTACCCTACGGACCACTGGCCAAGAGTGTGGAAAACGATACACCACAACTTGTCATCCACGGTGCGTTCGAAGTGGTATCAGATCACCAACAAAAAATATGCCTCACGGCAGCGACTCCACCCTCTTGGACTGGCACTCACCTTATTGCCCAGTTGTCACCTCTTCGATACCGATGAACCTAACACAGAAGATATTGGCTTGTTACCTCCGGGTCACACCCTCAGACCCTACTCTGTCCTGATGAAACTTACTTTCCCGCCGCAAATTATCATGCGCTTACATGTTTGAAAGCACTTACCGTCGCCTGTATCTTTAGCGACGGAGAGAAAGAAGAGCTTGATAACTGATGGTTCTTACAAAATGCTCACAATGCCCTCGAACGCACACCGAAATACCGTACGCTCTTCGCAAATTATTTACGCAGCCGTTTCGTTAACCCCCCACTTAGTTGGGGAGTGCCAAACTGTGGTTAATGTTCTGTGCCGCATCACACTAACGGCTGAACATTCTGCCTTGTCAGCCATGAGCGCAGGAAGAGACAGGCTGCTGCAAGGGTGCTGTTTTCCTTCAGGCACTAGTGAAGCAGAATGCCTCCGTTGCAGATGCCATTCAAAGGCGATTTTGGAAATAGCAGATAACGATGGTGAAGCACCAAGTGGAATCAGTACATTTACTGAAGAACCTTTTAGTTGGAATTGCATCGGTGATTTACATTTTTATTTTTTTGATTACTCTTTTGTGCCACCTGTGATGTTGCAACACTTACTTTTAACACTTAGTGAGTAGAATTCTCATTTGTACACGTTCCCGAAATGTAATCATGTAAAAAAATACATTAAAGAAAGGTAACGTGCTTGCCTGTCAGGTGTACGTTGCATTTGTTAGCCTAACGGAAAAAAAGGTCGTATAGCACTTTCCCGCGAAAGGCAAAAGTCCCGAGTTCGAGTCTCGGTCCGGCACACATTTTTAATCTGCCAGGAAGTTTCATCTGATTACCTACTTTTCATGACAGTGTAATATGGTGGCGAAATGACATTAACTTGCATGTATACAAATTCAGATCTTAAGAATGCGAGATAGGCTGGTTGACGGCCCTCAATATGAAGAGACCAGAGGACCTGTCGTCTTCCAACATAAACAGTTTTTGTCTGGCTTCCGAAGTCACTGTAGTAGCAATTATTTTTGAAAATCCTTGCGAACGCGATTAAACTGTTCCTCCTACCGTTCCAAAACGTTATAAGCCATGTATACCGGGCATCACTTAACCACAGCGCGCTGTAAGCCCAGGGCCATTTCAGGAACGAGGAGGAACGGTACCTGAGGATTATTAAACAAGTAAAAACGGTTTACGGGATACTGAGGTAAATCTTGGTTCCAGCAGGAGGGCCTCAACGCAGCGAGGAGCCGCCGTAATCCCGGCGGCCTGCGTTCGACTGCGCCGACGGCTCCGCCGATATTGACGCAGCTTAAGCAGGATCAGGCCGGCGCGGCGGCGGCGGCGGCAGCGCCAGCGGCAGCGGCCAGCGGCGCGGGTGTACGGCCGGGCCCGCACGCGAGGGAAAAGGGCGCACCGCTCCTGAGAACCGCTTCAGCAATTTACGTGCGACAAATGACCATCACTGTCCGTCCATTCATTTTGTTCGTCGTGCCTTCCGCTTCTCGTCACGCTCGGTCGCAGCGACCATGCTAGGTTCCTCTTAACTAACGTATTGTTAAGTGGGGTAAAACACAGGGAGCGAAAGGATATTTACAACTTGTACCGAAACCAGATGGCTGTTATAAGACTCGAGGGGCAGGAAAGGGAAGCAGTGGTTAGATAGAGAGAGAGGCGGGGTTGTACACTCTCCCCGATGTTATTCAATCTGTATATTGAACAAGCAGTAAAGGAAACAAAAGAAAAATTTGGAATAGGAATTGAAATCCATGGAGAAGAAATAAAAACTTTGAGGTTCGGCGATGACACTGTAATTCTGTCAGAGACGGCAAAGGACTGGGAAGAGCAGTTGAATGGAATGGGCAGTGTCCTGAAAGGAGGATATAAGATGAACATCAACAAAAGCAAACCGAGGATAATGGAATGTAGTCGAATTAAGTCGGGTGATGCTGAGGGAATTAAATTAGGAAATGAGACACTTAAAGTGGTAAAGGAGTTTTGATATTTGGGGAGCAAAATAACTGATGATGGTCGAAGTAGAGAGGATATAAAATGTAGACTGGCAATGGCAAGGAAAGCGTTTCTCAAGAAGAGAAATTTGTTAACATCGAGCATAGATTTAAGTGTCAGGAAGATATTTCTAAAAGTATTTGTATGCAGTGTAGCCATGTATGGAAGTGAAACATGGACGGTAACTATTATGGGCAAAAAGAGAATAGAAGCTTTCGAAGTGTGGTGCTACAGAAGAATGCTGAAGATTAGATGGGTAAATCACATAACTAATGAGGCGGTATTGATTACAAATGGGGAGAAGAGGAGTTTGTGGCACAACGTGACAAGAAGAAGGGACCGGTTGGTAGGACATGTTCTGAGGCATCAGGGGATCACAAATTTAGCATTGCAGGGCAGCTTGAAGGGTAAAAATCGTAGAGGGAGACCAAGAGATAAATACACTAAACACATTCAGATGGATGTGGGCTGCAATAGGTACTGGGAGATGAAGAAGCTTGCACAGGATAGAGTAGCATGGAGAGCTGCATCAAACCAGTCTCAGGACTGAAGACCACAACAAAAACAACAACAACAACAATGTATTGTTTGTCCCCTGTATTGCATAATTTATTGTATACGTAAGCAACGGTGCAGAACTCTGCTCTTCAAACTTACGGGTCTAAAACACTAAGACTTGCTAAAACATTATTGGCGTGGAATACGGCAGCTATGATGAATTAAGGTTTCCAGAAATTACTGCAATGTCTCGCCTTTGCTTGCACTAATTTCTGAAATACTTTAAACAATGAGTTATTATTTTTCTAGCTGACGAATATTCAGGGGAAGATTGCTATCGATGGACCATATAAAGAAAATATGTTACGAAATACTTGTGTATATTAATAAATATTTTATTTTCAGTGTAGCTTGAACGCAATATTTTGTATTCCACTGCGCAGACACAGAAGCAGTAAATGTTCACTGTTAATGTAATATTTGAAAAATAAAAACATGTTCCATCGGCTCAGTTAAGGGGAGTGGTTTCTTTCATTGTGCCAGGCAGTTTCCGTGAATATGTGTATGGTAATTAACTGCAAAATACTACAAACATCTAAATACCTGTCAATACATTTCACATTCCTTTCATTTTTAAAAGTTTTTTATTTGCATCTTTACTCGAACAACTTTAATTGCAATCCCAGGAGGCTAAGGGTAGAAACATCGTCCCTGACAGTAAAAAAAGAAAAAACTTATTATCCTGATTATGAGACCACAACCCATTAGAAACATAACCAAACTCATTATTTAAATCTTGTTTACAGTGGCCTACTTAGCCTGAAGATTAGACAAAATTCGACGTGCCCTCATTCAAGACAATTTTTCACTGATCGCTTAAAGATATGAGACCACAAACCATTAGAAACATAACCAAACTCATTATTTAAATCTTGTTTACAGTGGCCTACTTAGCCTGAAGATTAGACAAAATTCGACGTGCCCTCATTCAAGACAGATTTTTCACTGATCGCTTTAAGATACCTAGTCTCTGTCCACACCACATAATTTTATGTTGCGTATATGACAAAATGGTGTGAATTTCTGGTACTTTCCAAAAATGACTTTAGAAGTTTAATCACAATTTCTGTATGAAAGCGACTTTCAATAATACTAATCAATTAGGAGAATATAGTTAAAATCTTACCAGTTTTCATGCCTCGTGTCTTCGTGGAAAAACTCACCACTACTATGATGGCGAATTCTGGCAACCCGGAGTCCCTGGGAGCTGCTTCTATATCAGGCTTTTCGGCTTCTAGAATTTTTGAGCGTTGGGTACCGTTGCATGGAACATTGTAGACATTGTTGATGATATTAGAGCAGATGCACCAAATAGCTCCTTATAATAAGTAATATTTACGACAGGCTTTTTCGGCTTTATCACCACTTTAAAGTACCTGAAATTACAATTTTGGTGAGAACAGGTATGGATGCCAATGTCATGTCTAGATTGATGTGACGTCCGTATTACGTTGTTAGTAGTTCGTTATATAAATGTCACCGGTTTAATGAGATGTCAAGATGTTGAAAAGAACTGTTAATTACGACGTGACAGCATTTTGACAGTTACACACTGACGACGCTATATGTTTACAAAGATTGTGCCAATGAACAGCCGTATTATTTTATTACCTAAAACTTGTTACGATTGTCTTTGTTTGATGGATTCGTTATTTCCGATTTATGTATTTTCGTGTTCTAACAGCTCAATACAATTTTTGAGGTAGTACTTGTGTCTAAATTCTGTATGTTCGTTTAATATTTCTTGTGGGTATTCTCTATTGTTAGTAATAGATTTATAATTCTTCAAGAGTGTTCAGTACAAAACATTTTGGTATTCTGTGGAGAATCTGTAGTACATTTTCGATCGTATTTTTTATATTTGTATGGACTATATGTTCGTGAAATATAAACAATACGTTAGAGAGAGAGAGAGAGAGAGAGAGAGAGAGAGAGAGAGAGAGAGAGAGAGAGAGAGAGAGAGAGAGAGAGAGAGAGAGAGAATGAATATAATCAGTCGAGCTTTTTTCTGCACTTAAAAACTCAAAATCACATTGCTGATACCATCGAAAGTGAACTACAGACTCTGAACAGAGCACCAAAAATGTTTTGCAATCAACGTTCTTGAAGAATTAGAAGTCTATATGTTCACTAGAAAATACCCACAGGAAATGTTAAACGAACATACATAATTTAGACACAAGTGCTACCTCAAAAACTTTATTGAAATTTTAGAACACAAACATTGACTAATCTGAAGTAACATATACAACAACCAAAGACAATCGTAACAAGCTTATGCTGATAAAATAATATTGTTTTTCATCTGCACAATCTTTGTAAACATGCAACGTCGTAAGAGCGTAACTGTCAAACTGCTGTCACGTCATAACTTTTTTTTTTCAACAGCCGGCCGAAGTGGCCGATCGGTTCTAGGCGCTTCAGTCTGGAACCGCGCTACCGCTGCGGTTGCAGGTTCGAATCCTGTCTCGGGCATGGATGTGTGTGTTGTCCTTAGGTTGGTTAGGTTTAAGTAGTTCTAAGTTCTAGGGAACTGATGACCTCAGATGTTAAGTCCCATAGTGCTCAGAGCCATTTGAACCATTTTTTCAACATCTTGACATCATTTACAATCTTACAAAAGCCGGAAAGTTATAAAACGATCCAGTAACGACGTAATATGAACGTCACATCAATCTAGACGCGAGTACAATGCAGATATTTGAATATAAATGTCATTGGCATCCATACCTGCTTTCATCAAAACTGTAATTGCAGGTACTCGAAAAGGGCGATAAAGCTGAGACAGCCCTACTTAAATAAAGATTACTTATTATAAGCAGCTATTTGCAGCATCAGCTTTAATAATCACGACGTTACCAGACATATATTTTGCTGCTGGCCCTAAACAAGAAAAAAATTTTGATTTTGTTCGGAATGGGTGAGTAAACTGTCAGCATAGATTATTTCTTTCTTGTGAAAGTGTTTGAAGCAATGAACAGGACGTTGCATGATGGATGCACATAACAGCGAAAGTTGATTTATGAGCTCCACAGTAGTAAGATGTAAATCGAAATCCGGAACTGAGGCAAAAAGGTACTGTAAGCTCAGCTGAAGCAAATTTAATTTTTTCACAGTTTCCCTGCAGCGATTAAGACGAAACTCACCGCCCCCCCTCCCCCCTTCCCCGTCTTACCAGGGGAACGATATGGAGAAGCTCCTGAGCCGTGTCTAATAACTTTCCTGTAGGCAGTACATAAAATCTTGAATTAGTTTCTTGCTTGTTAAACTTGATATCAAATTAATGGTTGTCGATGAAAAATGAAGTTGGTAACTTAGAGAGATAATCCCACAAAAAATATTAACTTTGTCGCCCCAACGTACGAATTAAGGTAACAAGCTATCCTACGAGACCAAAAAAGATGGATAGTTTTATCTGCCAGCACTTGTTTTGAATAATGGAATTCTGAAATATAAACTTGCAGAGCGAAAGCTTGTGCTCTTAGCTTCGGAGAAACCACAGTAATTCACTGTTAGGGAGAATTTTTCTGGTAGGCGGATCAGAAGTGAATTGCAAACCTGCTTCACCCTAGGCATACTCTACCGCCTTTCACAGTGACCGTTTACACCGAGATACCGGTATGTAAGCACTTACATTGAGCCAAGCTCTAGTACTTTATAGAAACTTTCGGGCGTAATATTGTGAGGGTGATAATAATTATATTTCAATTTGTAGCTGCTCCAAGTTTGTTATTAATTTTCACAAAGCGTTCCGAAGTGCTTCGTGGACGAAGTATTAGCGGTGTTTGGAGTAACAGTTCTGCAGCCTTACCAAAATGTGCAATGGCAGTTTACCAGAACGACAAGAATCATCTGCTTTTTTAATGGTCGTAAACCCTGGCTGTACGGAACTACTATAGTCTTGGTTAGTTTCAAGATTAAATTGCATTTATGATTTGCGTTTTTATACTAATTCTCTTTTGAGTTGTCTGAGACCGTCTGCATGCATTTCATTAACAACTTCTATGTACTATAAATTGTACAATCGTTACGTGAAAAAGCTTGAAATGGCTTTAAATTTACGTTCAAGCACCGCGGATGAAATACTTTTAACTAACTTTGTCGCAGTGGTTCTGTGAGTATAGGACTAGTGTAATATCATTTGCGTTAACTGTGTTCAAACGCAGACAGAGATACAAGGGCGGTGCTTAGAGAAAACTAGGCAGTACAAATCGTTTTTCGGTCAATTACCATCAAAAACCGTACAACGCACTCTTAGCTCACATATTTGTTTTATAGTTTTAATTCTTAATTTCTTTGCGTGTCTTTGGCTCCTTGCATAGTTTAATTCGTAACTTTCGGGCGTATTACAGTATTTGAGAGTTGTACCATCGCGTTTTAGTACCTGTATCGTGTAAGTTCGAGGAGTCGTCAGTGATTTTTTTGTCTTGAACGGCTTGTGAGATAAAAGTGAGGAAAAAAAATTTTAGGGATGGGTAGGGACTGCGCCTGTTGTGTACGGATTCAGGGGGAATTGGCCCCCGTCCGTAGACAGCTGGAAGCTTTGTTGGCCGTAGTAGACAGGCTCCTGGCTGTTTCCATGGGCCGTGGTGACAATGGGACACCCGAGGAGAGCGCTTTGGCGCCTCTGGAACCTGTAGCATCGCCAGGGATCTCTGATGCCACTGTGCCCTCGGATTCGGACGTCCCTGCCGGTCGACACTTGCCTGACTGCAATTGGCGAACCCTGGCGGGGTCGCGAATCCCTGGGTGGAATACGAAAGTTGGTGCTGGCCGCAAGGCTGTGCCCTTACGCCTCCTTAACTGGTCTCAGGTACTGCCAACTGCTGAAAGTCTTTCTGAGTCAGCAAGGGCGACCTCGCCAGATGCGGCAGTGGCCGGTCTTCCTGAAACGTCCGGACAAGAGCACATGATGGGACTGCTTGTAATTGGAAGCTCCAAAGTTATGCGGGAGATTGGGCCCCTCAAGGATATGGCAGCTAAGGACGGGAAGAAAGCCAATGAGCACTCCGTGTGTGCACACCGGGGGAAGTCATCCAGAATGTGGGAAAGATCCTTCCGGATGCCATGAAGGGTACAGGGTGCAGCCAAAAGTAGGTGGTGGCTCATGTCGGCCAAAATGACGTGTGTCGCTATGGATCGGAAGAGATTCTCTCTAGTTTCCGGCTGCTGTCTGAGTTGGTGAAGACTGCCAGTCTTGCTATCGAGATGAAGGCAGAGTTCACCATCTGCAGCATCGTCGACAGGGCCGATTGCAGACCTCTGGTACAGAGCCGAGTGGAGGGTTTGAATCACAGGCTCAGACGGTTCTGCGACCGTGTAGGCTTCAGATTCCTCGACGTACGCCACAGGTTGGTAGGGTTTCGGGTTCCGATAAATAGGTCAGGTGTCCACTGCACACAGGAGTCGGTTACACGGGTAGCAGGCCTGTGTGGCATGGACTGGGCGGTTTTTCAAGTTCGATAGTATCGGGAAATATCAAAAAGGGTTCAAGTCTCAAAGGGTACAGGGCAAAGAAGCGATGAGAATCGACCAAGAAACAGTCGGTATTGTAGTTGCAAATTGTCGTAGCTTTGTTGGAAAAATACCTGAACTTCAAGCGCTGATAGAAAGCACAACATTTGAAATTGTCATAGGAACACAAAGCTGGCTAAAACCGGAGAAAAAAAAATTTTCGAAATTTTTACAGAGGCGCAAACCATGTTCAGAAGGGATAGATTACATAAAGTAGGTGGTGGTGTGTTTGTGACTGTTGGTAGTAGTTTACCTTATAGTGAAGTTGAAATAGATTTTTCTTGCGAATTACAGTGGGTAGAGGTTATACTCAACAGCCGTAGCAAAATAATAATTGGCTCCTTCTACCGACCCCACAAGACGGTTCGAAGTAAACTTGAATCTGCCGCGGTGGCCGTGCGGTTCTGGGCGCGGCGGTCCTGAACCGCGGGAGTGCTGCGGTCGCGGGTTCGAAGCCTGCCTTGGGCAAGGATGTGTGTGATGTTCTTAGGTTACGTAGGTTTAAGTAGTTCTACGTTCAAGGGGACTGATGACCTAAGATGTTACGTCCCATAGTGCTCAGAGCTATTTGAACCATTTGAACCAAACTTGCATCTCATTACAAATAAGTACCCCACTCATAGAGTTACAATTGGTGTAGACTTCAATCTTTCCTCGATTTGTTTGCGAAAATACATGTTCAAAGCCGGTGGTAGACAGAAAAAATCTTTCGAAATTGCACTAAATGCTTTCTCAGAGAATTACTTTGAACCATTAGATCATAAGCCCACACGAATTGTAAATGTTTGCGAAAACACACTTGACCTCTGAGCCACGAATAATCCTGATCTAAGAGAGCGTCATGAGGGATACAGGGATTTGTGAAAACAAGGTCATTGTAGCGATGCTCAAAACCATATCAACCAAAACCACTAAAAGTAAACGCAAAATATATGGATTTAAAGCAGCATTCAAAAATTCGCTTGATGCCTTTCTAAGAGAGTCTCCATTCCTTCCAAGGTAATTACGTAGGTGTTAACCAGATATGGCTCAAATTCGAGGATATAGTATCGACAGAAAAAGATAGATTCATACCGCATAAAAAGTTAATAAGAGACGGGACTCATCCACCATGGTACACAAAACACGTCGGAACACTGTTGCAGAAGCAACGAAAAAAACATGCCAAATTCAGAAGAACCCAAAATCCCCAAAACTGACTAAGATTCACGAAAGCTCGGAATTTAGTGCTGCCATCAATGCGAAATGCTTTTAATAGTTTCCACAATGAAACATTATCTCAAAATATGGTAGGAAACCCAAAGAGACTCTGGTCGTACATCAGTGGCAAAAAACAGTGAATACCGTCACTGCGCGTAAGCGATGGAAATGTTACCGATGATGGTGCCACTAAATCAGAGTTATTAAATACAGTTTTCCGTAATGCCTTCACGAAAGAAGATGAAGTAAGTATTTCGGAATTCGATACCAGAACAGCTGTTAGCATGAGTGACATGAAAGTAGATACCTTACGTGTTGCGAGACAACTCAAATCACTTAAGAAAGGCAAGTCTTCCGTTCCAGATGGTATACCAGTCAGATTCCTTTCAGAGTATATAGACGTAATAGCGCCTTTCTTAGCAATCATACAGAACCGCTCACTTGACGACGAAACGTCTGTTCCTAAGACCTGGAAAGTAGCACAAGTCACATCAATATTCAAGAAAGGAAATTGGTGTATACCCATTGAATTACAGACTCATATCACTGATCTCAATTTGCAGTAGGATTTTGGAGCACATACTGGACTCGAACATTATGAATCATCTTGAAGAAATTGACTTATTGATGCATAACCAACACGGATTTAGAAAATCTCGTTCTTGTGCAACACAGCTAGCTCTTCATTCCCATGAAGTAATGAGTGCTGTCGACGAGGGATCTCAGATCGATTCCATATTCCCAGATTTCCAGAAGGATTTTGATACCCTCACAAGAGACTATTAATCAAATTATGTTAATATGGAGTATCGTCTCAGCTGTCTAACTGGATGCGTGATTTCCTCTAAGAGAGGTCACAGTCCGTAGTCATAGACGGTAAATCAACGAGTAGAACAGAGGTGATATCTGGCTTTCCGCAAGGTAATGTCTGTTGTACTTGATTTACACAAATGATCTAGGTGGTAATCAGAGTAACCGCCTTAAATTGTTTGCAGATGATGCTGTAATTTACCGTCTAGTAAAATCATCAGACGATCAACTCCAATTACAAATGATCTAGAGAGATTTTCTATATGGTGCGAAAAGTGGCAATTATCACCAAACAAAGAAAAATGGGTAGTAAAAAAAATCCGATAAATTTTGGGTATTCGATAAATCGTACAAATGTAAGGGCTGTCAGTTCGACTAAATACCTAGGAACTACAATTACCAGCAAATTAAATTGGTAAGGTAACATAGATAATATTGTGGCAAAGGTGAAATAAAGACTGCGCTTTGTTGGCAGAACACTTAGAAGATGCAACAAACCCACTAAAGAGACAGCCTACATTACACTTGTTCGTACAGCGTGTTTCAAAAATGACCAGTATATTTGAAACGGCAATATAAACTAAACGAGCAGCGATAGAAATACACCGTTTGTTGCAATATGCTTGGGACAACAGTAAATTTTCAGGCGGACAAACTTTCGAAATTACAGTAGTTACAATTTTCAACAACAGATGGCGCTGCAAGTGATGTGAAAGATATAGAAGACAACGCAGTATGTGGGTGCGCCATTCTGTACGTCGTCTTTCTGCTGTAAGTGTGTGCTGTTCACAACGGGCAAGTGTACTGTGGACAACATGGTTTATTCCTTAGAACAGAGGATTTTTTTGGTGTTGGAATTCCACCGCCTAGAACACAGTGTTGTTGCAACAAGACGAAGTTTTCAACGGAGGTTTAATGTAACCAAAGGACCTAAAAGCGATACAATAAAGGATCTGTTTGAAAAATTTCAACGGACTGGGAACGTGACGGATGAACGTGCTGGAAAGGTAGGGCAACCGCGTACGGCAACCACAGAGGGCAACGCGCAGCTAGTGCAGCAGGTGATCCAACAGCGGCCTCGAGTTTCCGTTCGCCGTGTTGCAGCTGCGGTCCAAATGACGCCAACGTCCACGTATCGTCTCATGCGCCAGAGTTTACACCTCTACCCATACAAAATTCAAACGCGGCAACTCCTCAGCGCCGCTACGATTGCTGCACGAGAGACATTCGCTAACGATATAGTGCACAGGATTGATGACGGCGATATGCATGTGGGCAGCATTTGGTTTACTGACGAAGCTTATTTTTACCTGGACGGCTTCGCCAATAAACAGAACTGGCGCGTATGGGGAACCGAAAAGCCCCATGTTGCTGTCCCATCGTCCGTGCATCCTCAAAAATTCTGGTCTGGGCCGCCATTTCTTCCAAAGGAATCATTGGCCCATTTTTCAGATCCGAAACGATTACTGCATCACAATATCTGGACATTCTTCGTGAATTTGTGGCGGTACAAACTGCCTTAGACGACACTGCGAACACCTCGGGGTTTATGCAAGATGATGCCTGGCCACATCACACGGCCGACGTCTTTAATTTCCTGAATGAATATTTCGATGATCGTGTGATTGCTTTGGGCTATCCGAAACATACAGGAGGCGGCGTGGATTGGCCTCCCTATTCGCCAGACATGAACCCCTGTTACTTCTTTCTGTGGGGACACTTGAAAGACCAGGTGTACCGCCAGAATCCAGAAACAATTGAACAGCTGAAGCAGTACATCTCATCTGCATGTGAAGCCATTCCGCCAGACACGTTGTCAAAGGTTTCGGGTAATTTCATTCAGAGACTACGCCATATTATTGCTATGCATGGTGGATATGTGGAAAATATCGTACTATAGAGTTTCCCAGACCGCAGCGCCATCTGTTGTTGACGATTGTAACTACTGTAATTTCGAAAGTTTGTCTGTCTGAAAATGTACTGTTGTCCCAAGCATATTGCAACAGACGGTGTATTTCCATCGCTGCTCGTTTAGTTTGTATTGCCGTTTCAAATATACCGGTCGTTTTTGAAACACCCTGTACTTTGCTAGAATATTGCTTCGCGGTGTGGGATCCTTACCATGTACGATTGACGGAGGACATCGAAAAGTAGAAAGAAGGGCAGCTCGTTTCATGTTAACGCGCAACAGGGTTGAGAGTGTCACTGATACGGTACGCGAGTCGGGGTGGCAGTCACTGAAGCAAAGGCGGTTTTCTTGAAGGAGAGATCTATTTACGAAATTTCAATCACCAACTTTCTCTTCGGAACGCGATAATATTTTGTTGGCACCCACCTACGTAGGGAGAAATGATCATCATAATAAAATAAGAGAAATCAGAGCTCGGACGGAAAGATATAGGTGTTCCTTTTTCTCACGCATCGTTCGAGATTGGTATGGTAGAGAAGTAGTGTGAAAATGGTTCGATGAACCTTCTTCCAGGCAATTAAGTGTGAATTACAGAGTAACCATGTAGAAGTAGATGAACTCAACTGTGAGTTTAACCACTTGGGCTAGACTGACATGAACTATTCCACATCTTCGGTCCTTCTACATTTTTGCGTAAAGAAAGGTCAAATTACCGACGACTAATGCAATTTTCAGCGTTGTCATACACAGTAAAACGACAAACTGACGTTCAAAAGATAAAAAAAATTCTCTACGTTATCGTAGTGATATGAGATGAATCCGGGTTAACAAAACATGTAAATGATTATGTATATTTTAGTCAGTGAAGTAGAGTGCGATGTAAGTCTAACACCTGCCTACATAGGAAATGAAGTAGTTAGAAAACAAATGAACGCGGGTCTAAGTAAGACTTCTAATACTGTCGCAAAGACGGAATACATCCCATTGCAGGTATTTGCCTCTCGTATCACTCAAAACCGTATGAGGAATGTGCGAACATGTAAAGTACCAAACGAAATTTCTGGCTGAACTGAGGATTCGTTAGTAAGGGGAACACGTGTCAATTTGGACAGAGAAAATCGCAAATGTAGAAGTAACATAAGGCGTGCTCCAGGAAAGTGTGTTGGATCCTTGCCGTCCACGTTGTATAATAAAAACGAGGCAGAAATTTTTTTGAAGATGAAGTTCTGTTTAAGAAAGCGGTGTCTCAAAAACCGCTCATGTAAGGTCTGATCTTGATACTATGATTTCAAAGGGGTGCAAGTTGTAACAACCTGCTTGATATTCTCGAATGTTCAAAACGGCATTCATAGAACACAAAACTGTTGTATCCTGACTACTACATCAGCGATTCGCAAATGCAATCAGTCAATTCGTACAGTGATTGAACCGGAATCATCGCACAAGGACATTCGGGAGTAAAACAGGTGGCAGGCTTACTCCATTCGTGCTATACTGGGAAAATGAAATCAGTTTGCTAAGGAGATTGCTTATAAAAGTCTTTGGGATCCATACCAAATAGGAGTGACAGGATATATTGAAAGTAGACTTAAAAGGGCAGCACGGATGGTATACTTACTTCATCAACGGGAGGGAGTCACGGAAATACTGAAAAACGAGAACTAGCCAGGCACTTGAATAAAGTCGTCAGCTGTCTCGCAAAAGGCAACTTACGAAGTTTCAGGAATCAGTGGCAGTGAGGACTCTTATATTACACAATAACTCCCTATGTACCGCACTTGCAACATTTGAGAAGACAAGACTACTTACATCACGCACAGAGTTATCTGAGCAGTTATTCATTCTGCACACCATACGGCGTCTGAACGGAAGACAACCTAAGGGTGGGGTTGCCATCGGTCCTATATATCGTGACAGTCACCTCTGTTGACCTTCTTGTCCCGATATCCCGACAAGACCCGATTTCGCAACATACTGTTACGACGTTAGCTCAGTTACTGAAATGACACCACCTGTTAGCTCAACATGTAAATGCAGTCTCAGTTAGTTTTATTTATGTCAACAAGTTTATGTTGACAAAGTCATCTCAAAGAAGTTGTTGCACGTAACGTATCCATATGCAAGCGCATCTAGCCCCATCATTCGAGAAAATACCAGGCTTCTCCAGTAGTACGGGACTGGAGCTATTTAAACAGTGTCACGATGAAGTATCGGGCAGTTACCATTTGAACAGTAAGCTGAAAAGAGGATTCTTTCTAAGTGTAATACGGATAACGAGTGTAGGTTAGTAATGTTTGAAGCGTTTACTGCGGGTATATAGAGCGTGAAGTGTATAGCGATGTGTACTTCGATGACTAAAGTGTTAGTGTAGAGCGTTTACCGTCTAATAAACTTATCATAGCTCAAGAAAATCCTTAAGTATGGAAAGAGGAAGTTTAATTTCTCGTATAAACGTAAACAGTAATCTTTTGTCAAAATTGATTAAAATAGCTCTGAGCGCTATGGGACTTAACATCTGAGGTCATCAGTCCCCTAGAACATAGAACTCCTTACACCTAACTAACCTAACGACATCACACACATCCATGCCAGAGGCAGGATTCGAACCTGCGACCGTAGTGGTCGCGCTGTTCCAGACTGAAGCGCCTACAACCGCTTCGCCACACCTTTTGTCAAGAAAGGACGTACCGTTGTGAAATTTGTAGCTGTTTCATCTCAGTAACTCACGAAGGTAAGGCAGATGAGATTCTAGGAATATTCATACAAATAGATGCGCAGTAACATCGATATCGAAACCTGGTTCTACATTCATGATTACAGTAGATACGCAGGAAGAACTGCTCGTTGGTGCTGCAGTACTAACAACAGCAAAAGCTATCAACCGTCAATAATCCTTCACTTCTCTTAACTGTACCGTAAAACTGAATACCACAATGTATCCTGATTCCGATCACCGCAATGTATCCTACAGCCAGGACCAAAGCTACTGCGATTGTTAAAAATATCCTCGCAGGACACTCCGTGTCTGAAGGCATAAAAAAATTGCAAGAAGTGTCATTTTACGGCCTAGGCATCGACGCATCGAAACACAAGGCCGAAAAGATGTTTTCTTCGTATGTTCAATACTTTAATGAAACTGACGGAATCCAGCAGAGGGTATTGAAGTTTGATTCGCTGAATGAGAAAACATCGGTGACAGCTGCGAAGTTTTGTCCAAACGCTTTAAAACAACTGCGAATTCCATTAGATAAATTAATCGCTTTTTATGGGAACAGTACCAACTCCAACTTCGGAGGGCTTCATCGACGCTGCCACCGTAATGTGTTTCACCAAATTAAAGAGGAACTAGGAAAAACTGTAGAAGAAATTGGATGTCCTGCCCACATTCTTCACAATACAGTATCAAGAAGCTGTAGCCTTAACTGCTTAACTGTCGACATTGAAGTAATAGTCATGAAAATATTTAATTATTTTTCGATGTACACGGTAAGGTCAGAGAAGCTGAAAGATTTCTGCTTATACATAGATGTCAGTCATCGGACTCTTCTGTCTCACTCAAAAACAAGATGGTTGTCGTTAATGCCCGCAGTTGAGAGAATTCTTAAGCTTTGGATTTCATTAAAACAACTTTCTGAAGCTGAAGACAGGCAACCTAAAACAATTTCACATCTTTTCAGTAGTCCGAGCAGTGAAATTAATTTATGTTTCTGCAGTCAAACTTAGCTCTGTTTGGCAAAAAATGTAAAAAGTATGGAGAAGAATAAAGTCTCGATAATCGAAATAAGAAATATATTAATCGACTCTCAAAGATGTCTGTACGAAAGGCTGCCAGTTTTATTGTCATGCAAACCGGGATGAATCTGAAGAAATTAAAGAACGAGAACCCTAACCTAGACATAGTTAATATGATTTCGAAATTAAAGGTAGAGACCATTTCTTCTTATACCATAACACTTGATTACTTTCATGGGGAGGTTGTGACATTGGGATCATTCATTTACTTCAAACTTGGTGCACCTTCAGTAGGGCATCAAAACAACTTCATGTGCAATTAGTAAGCTGTACCACTCTGGCAATTCCGAAAACATCGTAAGAGACGTTTTACGCGTCTATTATGTGGCTTTTGTATCTGTGCGTAGGTCCCAGCGGTTACAGTTTATGGTGCTCAGGCTCTTAGCATTTGAGCTTCGTAAGACGAGCGTGTGTGAGACGACGGTTTGACTTCCACTCAAACTTAATTATTAATATATCTTATTCATCAGCTGTCACATTATTTAATTTATATGACATTTGAGAGATAATACAGTGAAAAAATCCATGTGTATTTGCATGATCTTTCAATTTATGGTTTCCATGGCTGTATGACAAATACCATCTCGCAACGTGTGATGTGGAGAGCACATCCGACCAGAAACTTTTGTGGCATGGCACATTCCGACTTACGACACTACTGATTGTGAATGACGTCATTCGCATCATTGTTTATCGAGGTTCAACTTGGGCATTCCAATCCCATCCCTCGTTCTTGTAAAAGTCATTACAAATAGTAAATAGTCAAATAACATATGAAATTCACTACAACTTTACGGTTGTTTTCATCATATAACCTCTCAAATGTTATGTAAATTAAATTATGTGTGCAGTGATGAAAAAAATATAGATTAAAAATGAGTGTATTCGAACCGCTTTGCACAAATACATCATGATAGCCGCATAAAGCTTGTCTTGCGATTTTCTCAGAATTGCTTTAGTAGTGCACCTAGTAGTTGTATACCTAATAAAGTTAAACAAAGTTTGAAGTAAATCTGTGGACCCAACGTCGTGGACTCTCCTTTTTAGAGAAATGGGCTGTATCTTTTATTGAATCTCAAGTATTTGATTGGATGACGCTATCCCAGATCGGGTGATGATTGAAAGCACTATTATATATCCGAATAAAAATGGTGTGTGTATTTCAGATGACAATTTGTTCAGGAACATACGTATTAGAAGAGCTTTTTAGAAACCAATCGTGACTCTGAAGTCTAAACACTCCGTCGAAAAAAGATGGATTTACTCTCTTAAGGAAACCGAAACTGCTGAACACAAATGCACAGTGCTACTATCATGCGAGTATTCGTTTTTTATTCCCGCACACATCGTCACTGTAGATAGAGTATTTTCCCAGATGTTGACCCAGTGGACTGAAGAAAGAAATCGACTGCTGTCTGTAACTGTGGAATCAGTCTTACGGAGCCATTTTAACTACAAGCTCAATTGCACAGATTTTTATAAAAACGTAAAAGGGAAAACAGATTTGCTGAAAAAGGCGAAATCTTCCGAAAAACATGGTGTAATAACTATTTCTGCTTCAACAAGTTCCAAGTAATTGTGTTCTAATAAATAGTTGTTATGTTAAATACAATTTTTACTTCATTTCTACAGCCTCATCTCAGAGTGTCCCAACGATGTCCCAGGTAGATACGGCAACCATGCCTAATAGGTATTACAAATTTAAAGATAGATACACAACTATGTCACTTTCTTAATTCCAGGGCTTCCAAACTATCATAATTGAAGCTTTTGTTAGCACTGCAGATAATATTTTCAGTGTTGTTCGGGTACTCATTCTACTAGTCGCCCGTCGCAGTCAAAAACAGCCTACGGTCTACAGGAAAAAAGGACATTGCGAGCTCAAAAACTCTTTTAGATTCGCTTCCACTGTTGAGTCAGGTTAGACATTCGCACATACTGGCTGCATTGTGCAAATCTATACGTAAAAACCACACTGTGTTCCTTGTTATTCTTTGTCACTCATCAGTTACAATAGAAAAAAAAATGTAGCAAGGAAAATTCAGCACTTAGATGCTTAACAATGACATTAAAATAATATTTTATTTATTTGTCCGTTACTGCAAAATGTTACATATCTTGCAAGATTTTATGACACTCATGGGGCGCAGTGAAGCTGCAACATGAGCCATGACGTTTCAGTTCATTACTTCCTCAATAGCTCAGCATGAGGCCCACGAGATAGACAGGCCGTGGCGCGCACATCACATACGTGATACTGCAGGCCTTACGAGAGCAAGCAGCCGTCTCCAGCGGGGAGTGAGTAAATATTTCAGACGACTTTACTAATTTTTAACTGCGCGTTTAAATGCACATTAGTTCTCGATAGCACAGGACAACATTAAGGCTTTTAGTCGGTATACTTTCAATTAAATGTTAATTTCCCGTGGGTCCTGCACGGCGCCGAGCGTTCGCAAAGTGTGGCGGACAAGCCTACTAGTTGGACGTCACAAGTTCGTTGCAGGGCCAGTATATCTCGTTGGCGCCGAGTTCAGGAGGTATGACGTCATAAATATTGAGATGCACGAAAAACTATCTTTCACTTAAAATGGAACGCTAATTATCCTGTTTATGTTCATTCAGTGCTGCTTAATGAGAGCACTTACGGACATCCAACTAACTTTAAGCATAGTAACAAACCGGTCCCAAACTTTTCCCACGTTACATTCTTAAAGCGAAATATTTAACACATTAACTCATTTGTAATCAGACGTATAAAGCCGTTTCATTCATGACGGGTTCTAGTATTTAAAGACTCAGGGTTTACTAGTGTTCATTAAGATATTTCGTTCAGTTACATCTATGGCCGTACAATAAAAGTCACTGTGTAGTGCATGGCAGAGGTTACTTGTCCTTGTAATCTGTATGGAATGCGGGGAAGAATGCCTGCTTGAAAACGTTATACGCTGCTGTACACTAGGCTTTGATCTGTTCATCATCTGGTCTATTATCCATTTCGTAATGATTACCGCTAGCTTCTAGCTCCTCTTCTGAGTAAATTGCAACAATACACTATGTTGACTTTATAATCGTAGGTACTGAGGCAAAGAAATTATGCTGTAAAACCTAAACGGTTGTTGCATGTATATCATATCAATAGCAATTACTTGTTATCTGTTGCCGTAGTATCTCCAATTTATGACAGCCTGTAGCAGAATGTAATTGTCATACCACCGCGATGCCACTATTGCAATGCGCGGTAAGTGCGGATTCCAACAGCGAAGAGTGACAGTTTGGGTTTCGTATTCCAATACAATGTTTCTGGGTACAGCGACTGATGCACGTAGAAGTTTTTAGGAAGCAGCAAAATGGAAAACTCGTATGGTAACTCAACGTACAAAGGTCATTCAATAAAAGAACAATGAAGTACTGTATACAGACAATTTGTAGCAGTAAACGCAAAAACGAGCTGTGATTTATAGTGATCAGATAGAACAAATTGTTCAGAAAGGATTGTTGACTCAGAGAAATATATTCAGCACTTTCACTGCTGTTTTAGGTTATCGTAATCGTCCATTTGAATCTGTTTGTATACATAAACTTCTAGATTCCGCGGGACAGCTTGGATAATAAGTTGCAGGACAGAGCGACACAACTGTAGATGGTAAAAATCGTCTTCTTTGTTACCTTACTATTGATAAATCCAAGGCAAGTTAAGAAATCTTTAAAAGTACAAACTTGCTCGAGTCCGTATACTGAGGTCCCTAGGCATTACGTTTGCCGCACAGACGTGTGGAGTGGAAGGTACATCCCCAAAGTAGTAAGCGACATTTTTTTTTTCCTATCATTCTTTATGGGAATCGTCAGCGACAAGAAGTTTCGTAAAGATTCCAAGACACTAACTAAGTACTCTCATTCTCGACTACTGGGTGAATGAAGAATGGACATTCGCGAGTCGGGGACTAAACAACCTCCCCCCCCCCCCCCCCCACCGCCTCCCCATTCTCCATCCACCATCTTTTGACAGGTACGTGGACGTGGCTGTTACCCACACAGCTGTTCGTTTCCAGATGGTAAGTGAAGTGTGTGACAGGTTTGGCTAAAATCTGTCCAGTGGTTTAAGAGGAGACGTGGAAGATAGTTTAGAAAACGTAAGGAGTTATTAAATATTATTATTTCCAATCAATCGAATGCCTTCAGGCACAAACACGGTCGGGGTTTAGTATGATAACTTCATCCCCTCCCCCTTCACAGTACGCCCACGAACGCCCTCAAAACGAGAACAAACCCGGGAATCTCTGACGTTGCCAGCCAAACTGAGGGCAATGCGCTCTGGTGATGAGAAGCACTGTCACGAGTATGTAAGTAAACCTTCTTTTTTAATAATAGTCAGATGCAAGCTTTACGTTATTGTCTTATAGCCGATCTGATCGTCGGATATTGAGCATTATTTAAAGTAATCACAGATCTATTGTTGATCTAAAGATGGCGATCTACACCATCTCTTTTTCGAATGAAACGTAAACCTGCACTTTGCACGAATACTTCTCCATTCTCGATGTGGTATAATATAATTCTTTTTGCAGATTCTGACGAGAACCTCAAAGTCAGCAACACTACAATAAGAAGCGAAGTATAGCTTAGTGGTCTATACGCAAGTGTCCGTCAGGCAGTATCGCTCTGCGGCACAAAAGCAAATAAATTGAAACGCGATTCTAGCGCTTAGGGTTGCAATATATGCATAAAAACATGTTATCTGTCAAAGTCAATAGAAAGTTGGCATTACCATTTTCCATCTGATGCAAACGCCTCACATCAAGATGAATTACAACGATCTGTATCCTCAATTATTATAGTGAAACGACTAGTGGCTAAGCAGCGAAATTTCGCCAGGAAACAGAAGCAAGGTATACGAGAGATATTCATACAGTTTTAACTGTCACATAGAAAATATAAGTTTACATAATTACTTTTTCGTTGTAGGCACAGTCCTGCAGTCGTAATAAGTAGTGAAGCCCTGACGCCACAGTACCCCAGCAGGTCTAGACAAAAGGGCACACACCACCTCCATTTTATCAGAGGGCAGCGCCATTTTGTTTGGAATACTATAGAGGCGGGCTGCAGTACTATGATAGGAGAAATTCATTGTGTACCTGGCCTGCGGACACGCACTTCTAAAAACCAAAGAAATACTTCGTAACTTTGCTTTTTGGAGGCTATAACAAAACCTTACGACTATCCGTCATACCCGTCATGAGTCCACTGCCCGTAAAGATGTCATCTTAGCAACCCGCTGAATTATGTCTTGCTTTCAAAAACCACGCGCCAGCTTATCATGTTCTCTCGCTCGCTACGCAGAAACTATTAGTGGTACAGAAAAATGAACAGGAAATTCTTGTTGGAAATTTAATGTGATAATATTTTGCTGTGGGACACGTTCCTCATGTCCCACGCTCAGCCCCCAACGGTCATTGTTTCTAGTGTGTTGTTCAGGGCGCTACCTCCTACAACCGCAGAAAACTTTGCGACTGTACGAATTATTTCCATCATGCGACCTATCGTCTTCAGCCGGCCGCGGTGGTCTCGCGGTTCTAGGCGCGCAGTCCGGAACCGCGCGACTGCTACGGTCGCAGGTTCGAATCCTGCCTCGGGCATGGATGTGTGTGATGTCCTTAGGTTAGTTAGGTTTAAGTAGTTCTAAGTTCTAGGGGACTGATAACCACAGATGTTGAGTCCCATAGTGCTCAGAGCCATTTGAAACATTTTTTTTATCGTCTTCATTAAGTGGCCTTATCACGCCACCAGGTTAATCGAACAATTACAAATTGTAAAATTAACGTTTGAGTAAATTTTACCTATAATTACGTGAATTTTAACAGCACAAAATAAACAATTACGTCTTTGTTTTCGTCCGTCTACGAAACTACTGTGCTTGTAAGGGGTATGTATGGTTCGAATTGTCAAATTAATGTTAGCGTAACGTTTAAAACAGTCGTTTTTCGCTCATTACTCTAGGAGGCACGGTTAGATTAATATAGTTGACGAAGCAGCCGACTATGCTGGTGGCCTGATGCCCAATCAATCGAGGCCAATACAGGTCGAATGGTGGGAACAGCCGAATGTGGGGAACAGTTCGGGTAGTCGGAAGTATACGTACAGTGGTGCGATGGGTGTCACGAACAACATATTAGAAATCCTGGTGAGAGTGGTGATGGAAGTGTGTTTGAAGGCCATCTTCATGCGTTTTTATTGAAGAACTTTAAAACCATAGTCTCCAGTGGTAACAAATCCCAATAAAAAAACTAACTACACTGAATTTCCTACAAAATATCTTGCACTTTTTTGCTGTAGTACTGCTAGTTTGTACGTAGCGAGCGAGAAAACACGAAAAGGCCGGTTATAACAGTACAGTTTGCATAAAACGACAGTGGTAGGGGTAGCTGACTCACTCTGCATTTAATCTGTGCACATGAAGTTGGACAAAATATTACGACCTGTCGTTTGTACTAATTCTTCAAAGTTGTCAAAGTTCATATTTCTAAGTCACCCCATCTTAATCAAAGTATAATGTTTGAAACAAATGAAGCGACATGCGCCAACGATTCAAAAATGGTTCAAATGGCTGTGAGCACAATGGAACTTTTCTTCTGACGCCATCAGTCCCCTAGAACTTAAAACTACTTAAACCCTACTAACATAAGGACGTAACAAACATCCATGCCAGAGGCAGGATTCGAACCTGCGACCGTAGCAGTCGCGCGGTTCCAGACTGTAGCGCCTAGAACCGCTGTGCCACCTCGGCCGGCCGTCAACTATTCCGGAGGGGTTTAACAAACCGATGTTCGACATGCAAGGGACCTCGAAGGCTGGACGTTAAACAATATGAGATGGATATTATTACGCAGTAGGAGTGTGCGTACATATTTATTTCGGATGCATTCGCCTTTGCGCCAGGTCCTCTTGTTATATGTGTAGGATGTACGGCGTGGACCAGTGGGCTCAGTGAATAGCGGCGCGTCCCTCGGCACCACATTCACGTCGTGAGGGGCGGAGACGTCCTTTTGTGGTGTTGTTGTCTGGCGATGGCCCGGCAGCCGAAATGGACCCGGCGCCCGCCTGTCTGTGCCGCACAAAGGGGCGCTGGGGATAACTTCGTCGCTTTCCCATTGGTCCTCCACCATCTTGTATGCCTCATTTGTGCGTTATCTCACTATGCCTTTCTTACGGCCAATAGATGTACCCGACAATTAGAACTTAATTTTAGGAATGTATAAGAGATCTAACTATACAGCTGACTTCAAACATCTGTTGTAACCTCCCCACAAAATATGTTCCGTAACCTCCCAACAGTAAAAACAATAATTATTTATATCATTCACATTTTGTGTAAGCTTCCTACAGATTTATTCCGTGACCTCCCAACATCAAAAAATATCATAATGTCATTCACAATCAGTATAAACTACCAACAGGAAAATTGCGTAACCTATCAATAAAAAAAATGACTGATCTCTCAATAATAAAAATTACTCACTTATAACCTTTCAATAATTGAGTGTGAATTTAAACTGGTAAATTTTGGACGTCAGCACTGCTGCGTCATGGCCCTGAAAATTCATTCTAAATAAATTGAAAAATCTTACCTCAGTTAGGTTGCCGGATAACGCGTACATATCTGCTCCTATAAGAAATTTTTTTTGGCGCAGCTCAGTGCATTGCTGGCCGATAGATTTGTCATGTATAAAAAGAAACAACTGATTTTTCCTTTCAATAAACGGATGACCATGGAGTGGAGAAATTAGTGAATTCTTTAAATTGAGATGAATGTCAAAAGTTACTTTTTATGAGAAAGATTATTATTAACAGATTTTTTTTAAACATTTACATGGGACTTGATATAACAATACTACATATGCGCGACGCTGCTTTTACCTTATACTACAACGCTCAGGCTCCGCCATCGCTCCACACGACCGGCCCAGCCAACTTCACACTCCAGACTGCTACCAACTACTTACTGCTACTGCCACACAGTTCCTACTGCAATCAACACTGCTCTTTGGTCTGAGCTTCTCTTACAGCTTACATAGCGCAGGCAGCGCGTGAGCAATCCATCGAAATTACAATGCTCGAGTGCGCTAGCAACAAATTCTATAGTGATGGACCTGTTACACAGTGTGTTGCAAACTAGGTTCCCAGTCTGACTGAACGAGAGCAATTTACACCCTTGATTGTAAACTTATTTACTTCCACCAAGTACAATATTGGCTAGGTAGTCGTTTTTCAAGTGACTGAGACTTTATGCTACCTGGAAAACGGCGACGTTGTTAACCATGTTTATAACCAACATGGTCCACAGCTCGTGGTCTCGCGGTAGCGTTCTCATTTCAGGAGCAAAGGGTCCCGACTTCGTCGCTTTCCCATTGGTCCTCCACCATCATGTGTGCCTCATTTGTGCGTTATCTCACTATGCTTTTCTTACGGCCAATAGATGTACCCGACAATAAGAACTTAATTTTTGGAATGTATAAGAGATCTAACTATACAGCTGACTTCAAACATCAGTGTGTTGCAAACTAGATTCCCAGTCTGACTGAATGAGAGCAATTTACACCCTTGATTGTAAACTTATTTACTTCCACCAAGTACAATATCGGCTAGGTAATCGTTTTTCAGGTGACTGAGACTTTATGCTACCTGGAAAACGGCGACGTTGTTAACCATATTTATAACCAACATGGTCCACAGCTTATTTCAGGAGCAAGTTTTGTATCGTCAAAACGAAAACGGAATAATGTTAAATAGGGACACACTTTCTCTAGGTCACAGTTTGTTAAAATCTTTTGGGAAGATTATGAATGTAACGTCTGTCAACTACAGCTGTGGAATGAAAACAGCTAGCGCTAAGCACTGATTTGAAAATTACGTTCTTGTGCTCTGGATAGCAGACACTACGCAACCAATTTTTATTTCGATCGTACAGAATCGTGCATATATTAAGACCAGAACCTGTCCCGTTAGGATTAGTACTCATAATAACCATCAACAACAGAAAGGTTCTTGCCTTTATTGTTTTCTCCGATAATCAATAGGTGCTTTCCGACATACGTTTATAAGCTACAACTCTTTTTCAGAGGTTCAAAATGAGTCTCATTACTTAATTCGCAATTCATTGGAACAACTCTGCAACACTACGTGTGGAGGGTTGCTGGAAGGATGGGGTTAGGGGGGGGGGTGATGGCCAGTGGAAAAGGGGAGAGGTATTTAGCTTGCTCCTGCTTTCAAGTAAAGTGGGCAGACAGCTAGAGCGAATACTATGGGAAATCTAGGTCATCTTAGATCTTCATAAACGACACTATGTTTAATTTAATTTTATCTGGCTAAACAGTGCAAACAGTTACTTGCCATTGCACAGAATTTGTGCTGTCAATAATTATATGTGAAGCCACTTGTAATTCTAATATATATCTCCAAGATCAAGGACATGAATGGCAAACAATAGTTGAGAATGCAGTAAAATACGGTTGTAGCATCCCCCGTTGTTATTTAATCTGTACGTTGAGTTAACAATAAAGAAAACCATGAGAAACTAGGTAAGGGAGTTAAAGTTCAGTTAGATTATCATTGCGAATGACACTGTCATTCTATTAGAGATAGCAAAGAACCAATTTAACGGATTGGATAATGTCTTGGCGCTGCAGTCCGGAACCGCGCGACTGCTACGGTCGCAGGTTCGAATCCTGCCTCGGGCATGGATGTGTGTGATGTCCTTAGGTTAGTTAGATTTCAGTAGTTCTAAGTTCTAGTGGACTGATGACCTCAGATGTTAAGTCCCATAGTGCGCAAAACCATTTGAACCATCTGAATTTAATAATGTCTTGTAAAGAGACTATCGACAAACAACAGAAGTCAAACAAGGGTTACGGAATGGACCCGAATTAAGTGATGCTGATGTAATTAGGTTGGGAAATGGATGCTAAAACACTATACTAAATTTTGCTATTTGGGCAGCGAAGTAACTAAGTATGATCGAAATTCAACCGATGTAAATGCTGACTGGCAACTGCAAGAAAAGCCTTTCTGAAAAGATAAATCTGTTAACATTGAATATACATTTAAACTTATTGACACACACTCAATAATAAAAGAAATGGGTTGACAGGGCATATCGTAAAGTCTCAACGAATAATTAATTTGTTAATGGAGGGAAATGTTTAGGTAAGTATTGTATAACGAGGCGAAGGCTTGAGTACAGTAAGCAAGTTGAAACAGATAAAGATTGCAATGTTTATGTTGAGATGAAAGAGGTACAGCCCAGCGTGGAGAGCTGCATTACATCAATCTTCAAGGTAAAAAGGCCATGGCTAGAAGGTCACTCTCTTCAAACCAACGACCATCTGACGCATACTTTTATCCTTCTGCCTATTACAAGTTACATTCCTTCGGCACAGTAGTATAACTAACTTTGCGCCAGTGACTGTAGTTTAGACACTTCCGTGGTTGACACAGACATTGTGATTCACAAACTTGAATCTTTATCCTTGGAGAAACTTGCTGTCAAAATAAGATAAACGCCACATAATCTCCTAACTGTAACCCCCGTAATTTTCATGGGTCTTGAAGTCGAATAAAGATATTCATTCAAACTAAAACGTAGTAATGAGTGACTGAACAATTTCCGTAAAAATAATTCTGTCAGTGGATAAAGCAACAGAAGATAGTGTTATTAATTCACGTTAAGTCAGAACTTCCCATTTAATTTAATTTGCGTGAGAGAAGAGAAATAAAACAGATAACTTGGCAATTTAAATTCTGAGCTACACACGCTAATGTGTATCAGATTTCCGCACTAATTCTGGTTTAAAAAACTCGAATGCATCGAACTATTCCATGGCCAGTAACGTACCTAACGACCAAAGACAATTTCTCTAGATACCTTTCGCTTTTGGAAATCTGTCCGTCATTAAGTTTTCACTCCATTTTTCAGTTCCACCCATCCTTTACGATCTGGTTATGGCATCGCTCCTAGACCATTCCTCTAATTCAAAAGAAAGTTTGTATACGACGTCTACACTTCTTTCAATCCGCGTGTACAATTTCACGCCGCTTCTCTCATTCTAGCTATATATAATTGGACTTGCAAGCTTGCGTCATGGTAAAATCGATAGACAATCTCCTGCTTCCATTACGACGCCGGATTACACAGGAAATTGGCGTTTCCTCCGGGAATCGAACACGGTGCTAATAAAAATGGGCTTGTCGGACGCAGCCTTGTGGTTGGCACCTGTGTTGAAATGCAAACTGACAGAATCAGTGGATACATCATTTACCTGGACCTCAGTAGCGAGGTGTAACGGTGCTGCCGGAACCACTCTTTAGGAGGATCATAAATAATGGGAGCGAACAATACTGAAAAAATCTCTTTCACGGAATAAGCGAAAATATGTTACACAAAAGCGTCATAAGGGGAATACAACTTAGACCTCAGTGCAGAATCTCTCATATAATGCTTGGAGACATTGTAAGTAGGCTATTTAAGTTTTCTTATTGGTAACGCCACGTAGCGCTCTGTATGAAAATCACTGGCTGTGCTGTGTGCAGTCCGTGGCTAGTCTGCATTGTTGTCTGCCACTGTAGTGTTGGGCAGCTGGATGTTAATACGGCGTAGCGTTGCGCAGTTGGAGGCGAGCCGCCAGCAGTGGTAGATATGGGGAAGTGAGATGGCGGGTTTTTGAGAATGGATAATCTGGAGGTGTGTCCATCAGAAACAGTACATTTGTAACAATTGGATTCATGGACTGATATATACATATATTATGACTTTTGAACACTATGAAGGTAAAGACATTGTTTGTTCTCTATCAAATCTTTCTTTTGCTAACTGTGCCTATCAGTAGTTAGTGCCTTCCGTAGTTTGAATCTTTTATGTAGCTGGCAGTAGTGGCTCTTGTTGTATTGCAGTAGTTCGAGTAACGAAGATTTTTGCGAGGTAAGTGATTTGTGAAACGTATAGGTTAATTTAGTCAGGGCCATTCTCTTGTAGGGAATACTGAAAGTCAGATTGCGTTGCGCTAAAAAAATATTGTGTGTCAGTTTAAGCAGAGTCATGTATAATTTTTCTAAGGGGTCGTTTCATATGTTGACCCTTAGCCGAGGATACCTCACTGGAATCTTCTGACTTTTTCTTGTAATTTGTGTAATTAGTGCAGCCTTTGTTTATTGCTAGCGCGTAATTGTAGAGAGAATTTCCTTTGTAGTTGTCCTTTTTCATTCTTGTACAGTAAAACAGTTGTGGCATGCATGTAGATCTGCACCAAGTATTTCGCAGCTGCGCTTGCAATTAACGAGATATTATTTTCAATGCTATGTTAATGTGTTTTCTTATTTTGCTCTTCAAATTGTGGTTTTCTGTGTTGTCGTGTGAAATATTGTGACAATAATGGCGTGTGAAAAACGTAATACTAGGCTTCAAAGTAATCTGAGAAATGGCAGTGAAGACAGAAGCAGTGTGTTGGCGCTGCCGAGTAATGAATTAACTAATGTTCAAAATAGTAATTTGGTAATTCTGCATAGGGAAATGGAGCGGGCTGCAAATAATGGTGTAGGCAGTGAAACAATTAGTGAACAGGGAACCATTATCGATCGATCGGTCGGCAACAGCTCGCCTCAGGAATCCGAAATGACAGGACACAATCTTGCAAATACTGTAGATTCAGGTTTTGCGTCCTGAACGTTTTCTCAAATAAGTCAAGACACATTTTCTGCTCGTCAAAATGTGAATGTTGCCGGTGCAAATGCACTGCCGAAAAGCATAGAGGAAAAGATTCCAGACATTAATACATTATTATTGCAATTAAGGCAACAAATGGAACAAAATCAGAGACAAACACAGCAAAAGCTTCAAAAGTTAGACACAATGGCACAAAAGCTTCAAAAGTTAGACTCAGTGGAACATACGCTTGAACAAACACGTGAAGATGTAACTACTGAGTTACATAAAATCGAATCGAAATGTCAAAAAGTCTGTAATGACGTAAAAACACAAATTTGTGAGCATTTCCATCCTATTTTTTCGCGGCATGAATATACATAACAGAATCACGAATCAGCTATAAAAGAACTGCCAACAATTGTTCATGAAAACTATGAGACCTTGCAAGCTAAAATTGACTCAGTTGCATCTACCGATTCGGTTACGCACGTTGCAAAAACTCAGGAAAACTTAAAGGACACGGCTGATACGATTTCAACACAAATGGACACTCTGAAACTAGGTTCAGAAAAACACACTGAGGAAATAAGTTCATTATCGGAGAAAGTAGCCGAACTTTCGGATCAGTTCACTAACTTATCTGCAAAGGTAGATGATGATCTGAATGACACAAGACCTGTAGCCATCACTGACACAGAAGAGTATGAACAAATTAAGAAATTCAGACAAAATCAGAATCAAATTAATACGCAACACAAAAGAGAAATCCGGGAAGTACAAGATCAGTTGGCACAGGTAGTGCAAGAATTACGTATTTCAGAGGACGCTTGTGCTCCAATTTTTGAGAATGGATAATCTGGAGGTGTGTCCATCAGAAACAGTACATTTGTAACAATTGGATTCATGGACTCATATATATATATATATATTATGACTTTTGAACACTATGAAGGTAAATACATTGTTTGTTCTCTATCAAAATATTTCTTTTGCTAACTGTGGAGTAAAACATCAGTTCTTGGGAGCAATGTCCACTGATGTAGAACGCCATAATAGATTTAAACTGTTTGCAATATTTCAACTTGAATCGTGAGCTGTGTCTTTCTACTCAAGCGAAGACTCTGCCCAAGGAGAATCTTCCCACACCTTTCTCCTTCCTCCTCCCTCCACCTTACTTCTCGCACTCATTCTCTTCTACAGCCGATGATTATTGAATCATAGGTAGCGAGGATGGTGCTATAAATAAAAATTTAAGAGTTGCATTAACTAGAGTGATGGATTTGATGGCAATGTGATAGCTATTGGCTTTGCATAGGCAGCCACTTTTATTTTTCCACCTGTTTACTTTTTATTTTTACACTGCGGCTCAGTAAGCTGCAAATAGCACTTTTGAGCCATTCCGTGGATGTGTAAAAGCGGACCATAACAGGAAAACAGTTCGGTGCCTCATGTGTCACTAAGCCAACAATCATATTACACTGGTACTTAGCTGTATGGTCCATCATTTCTAATAAATACTGCAAAGATTGTGACGGAATATTTACACATATCGTAACTGAATTTTTAAAAATCACCGAGATTAAAAGCACGCTTGTTCGACACTACCAAGACGGAAAATTGCTGAGAGAGGAGAATACAGGAGTATTTCCTGAAGTATAGGATCTGACACGAAAATGTGGAATAGGCTTCTACACAGCATTCAAGAAACACGAGCTATTGAATGATGAGAGTGACTATGACTGGATGTGCGATGTATTGAACGTCTATAAATGTTAATTATGTACCTGAAAATATTTCGACGCTACAGCTCAGTCAACTGAGGTAGGCATTAGGAGTGTCCTCATTCCCTCCTCAGTTGACCGAGCTGTAGCGTCGAAATATTTGCAGGTACATGAGTAACATTTATAGACTATTCAATACATCGCACATCCAATCAATCAGCCGACAGCTCTTGTCTTTATATTGCACGTCTCAGTTTTATGTCGATGTACATCATAATGTACGAATATATGTGGCGTTTCGATCAGTTTCTAAATTCAGTACTGCGTTATGAAATGTATTCACAAATAGCAAATACGACTGTAAACAACCTATACGATATACTAGTAACATAAGAAAATTTGTGCCAGACCGGTACTCGAATCCAGCTTTCCTGCTTTACGCGAACAGTCACCTTAACCACTTTGGCTATCTGTACAGGACTCAGCGCCATGCCCAGACATCCATACGTCCTAGAGTCTGCTTTACCTCGGGCATGTGGGTGTGTGTTTTTCCTTAGGATAATTTAGGTTAAGTAGTGTGTAAGCATAGGGACTGATGACCTTACCAGGTAAGTCCCATAACATTTCACACACATTTGAATATTTTTTGATGGATGTTTTGCGGAAAGAAACAAAACTCATAAGACAAATGTAGTTTTCGGTATTGTATTTGACAGCTTGCGTGTTGACCTGTGACCTTCACATACTTTTCCTGAACCTGCGAATTCAGGATCCTGCCATCAACTAAAGTTTGTGAGCTCGCTCCATAGGCAGCACGAGCATTAGGATGATAAGAATTTTACCCAGCGAATCATTTTTTATCCATCTGTCTTCGTATCTGTCCATCTGTTAAGATTCTTTCTCTCTGTAGCTGTATGGCGTATCAAGTTCAAATTTATGTCGTATACTAAGGCCTACGATGTTTTGGCGGTGTAAAAATTTCAACCTTCGAAGTCAGTTCAGGCAAAAGATACGCCATTTACATCACATGTCTTCATACTCATCAAAATCTATGAGGTACTTGCTGTTGACCTAGAATCATGATCTTTGAGAAGAAACAAGGTGTCATAGAACAAATAAACGAAAACAAATCGAAAACTGTTAATTTCCAAATGTATCATACCAAAAATATTTATTTTATCATTTCGACTTCAAACTCGAAATTGAAGTTATCAATTTTTAAAAAATTCCTACATGTATTTTACATAATGTGTTTTTATCAGATTATGTTTTTTGCGTAAATGATGACTAAATCTAAGCCAACAGTACCGACATCTAGGGATGTAGGCAAACAAATGGTTCAAATGGCTCTGAGAACTATGGGACTCAACTTCTGAGGTCATCAGTTCCCCTGGAACTTAGACCTGCTTAAACCTAACTAACCTAAGGATATCACACACATGCATGCCCGAGACAGGATTCGAACCTGTAACCGTAGCGGTCCCGTGGTTTCAGACTGTAGCGCCTAGAACCGCACGGCCACTCCGGCCGCCGTAGGCAAACAGTTTTCCGGTAGCGAATGTACTTCGGTAGCCAGTTGCAATAATGACTGTGTGGACGATGCGGTTTATTCTACACCTTATTTTAGATCTATATGACGATGCTATGCTGATGATGTTTTTTAATGTTTTGACGATGCCATTATGGCCTTATCACTTTAGGACATGGTGCAAAAACGGTACGTTTTTTCGTATTTTGTGTACATCTCCCTGGTTGTATGATAGTATATTGTGATACGTATTGCTGTCTTATGTTGAAAGACACACTGCTCACTAGGTGTATATATTTGTATATTATAGATCTGAGGATGGTCATTACGGACTGAAACCTGTCATCGTCAAAAGAATTCATATTGTGATCAAAGACTAGAATAAATAAAAACATTCGAAATTAAAACGTTCTCGAAAGTCTTGGAATCCCTGAGACCGGTGTTTTTAAGAATGGATAAGCTGTCTTTATACAAACGGAACCTCGCACCTGAGAATTTGGTTTTGATTCAGTTACGTTATGTACAAAAAGAGATAGACTATATTTTGTTCTCCTGAGAAATATGAGATTAAAGACGTGGAACGTTTGACATTTCCACTCCTCACTTGTTACACTAGCCAGGCTGTAGCTTGTATTTTCACGTTCCAGGTGCGCAAAAATTCTCGTTTCTTGCTGGAGAGGCTTACCTGTAACCTCTGCTGTGAATTCCACGGCTAGTTTACTGTTCACGTTGCCTACGAGAATTTTTTCTGCACCAGGGAGGCGTTACGGAGAGACGTAGGGGCCACTAGAGGAGAGAACTAGTGTTAGTTCTGGTCGATAGACAAGGGAGATAAGCGGACGCCCTTCAGCTGCGCTGGTAGGAGTGTTGGCGCCAGCTCCGGTGGCACGCCGAGCCAGCGGCGGCCCAGATCCCTTTTAATTAAGCGCACTCTGCACGGCGCCCAACTATCCGAGCAGCGCGCAGGCAGTGCTGGCTTCTCGAGCGGGACGGGCCGTCTGGACTGCTTGGTGCAAGTTTTAGCTGCGAACTTACGGTGTTTATGAAGAAGTCATTAACTTGCTTATCTGACACCAAAGTAAGTTAATCAAATTGGTCCTCTAATTTGTCAAGAAAATATATCAAAAATTATGCTTGAGTCCGTCGCCCTTTGACAACCACAGGGCGAGGTTCACGACATTTCGTACACTGGGGTGACAAAAGTCTTGGGATAGCTATATACACATATATAAAAAGCGGTGGTACCGCTTACACGAGGTGTATTGCATTGTCGGCGCTGCCATTTGCAGGCAAGTGAACCGGTTCCCATGGGCGAGGGGTTCTAGGTGCTTCAGTCCGGAATCGCGCTGCTCTTAGTTTCGAATCCTGCCTCGAGCATGGATGTGTGTGCTGTAATTAGGTTAGGTACGTTTAAGTAGCTCTAAGCCAGGGGGCTAATGACCTCAGATGCTAAGTCCCATAGTGATTAGAGACATTTTAACCAGTTTTGAACCCAACTGAGTCATGTCATAAAGGTTGCGACGTGATTACGACCGCACGTCCAGGAGGAGGAGGAGAAGGAGATTAGCGTTTAACGTCTCGTCGACAATGTGGTCATTAGCGACGGAGCACAGGCTCGGATTATGGAAGGTTGGGGAAGGACACGGGCCATGCCTTTTAGAGGAATCGTCCTGGTACTTTCCTGAAACTATTTAAGGAAATCACGAGAAATCTGAATTTGGGTTCAAAAAATGGCTGTGAGCACTATGGGACTTAACTTTCGAGATCATCAGTCCCCTAGAGCTTAGATCTACTTGAACCTAACTAACCTAAGGACATCACACACATACAAGCCCATGGTGGGATTCGAACCTGCGACCGTAGCAGTCGCACTGTTCCGCACTGAAGCGACTAGAACCGCTCGGGCACCGCGGCCGACCTAAATTTAAAGAAATCATGAAAAACGTAAATCAGCACAGCCAGACGCGGCGTTGAACAGTCGTCCTCCAGAATGCGCGTCCGGTGTGCTGACAACAGCGCCAGTTCGCTCGGACTGCATGACGAAAATTAACAGATTTTGAGCATGTTAGGGAATTCTGTATTCCACATCCTACAGTGTTAAGAGTGTGCCGAGAATACCAAACTTCGAACATAAGCCTACCTCTTACCCCGGAGAAGGCAGTGGCCGACATCCTTCAGCTGACGAGCGAGAGCAGCGGTTTTGCATAGAGCTGTCACTGCTAACAGACAAGCAACACCGTGTGAAATAAAGAAATCAATGTGTGACATACGACGAACGTATTCGATAGGACAGTGAGGCAAACTCTGGCGTTAACTGCCTGTGGCAGCAGACTTTGTTTCCAGCACAACATCGCCCGTAGCGCCTCTCCTGGGCCCGTGAGTATATCGCTTGGAACCTACAAGACTGAAGAACCGTGGCCTTATCAATGCTGTCTCGATTTCAGCTGGTAAGAGTTGATGGCAGATTTCGAATGTAGCGCGGATCCGACGAAGCCATAGACCAAAGCTGTCAACAAGGCAGTTTGCAAGATGGTGGTGGCATCGTTCTTGAGTGAACTGTGTTTACATGGAATGGAATGGGTCCTCTGGTTCAACTGAAACGATATTCGACTACTTGGAGGCAATTTTCAATCATTAATGGAATTCATGTTCATAAAAAATTTCGGAATTTTTATGGATGACCGTTTGCCTTGTCACAGGGCCACAATTGTTCACGATTCTATTTTAAAACAATTTTTAATGTTTCTGAGCAACAGTCATACAGTAATATTTAAATGAACACAGCGCTATTTGACTGTATTGTTGTTTATTTAATTAAGACGCAGGTTTCGGGCTTTTACGCCATTTTCAAATGATTGAGTTTATGTCATTAATATATACTGCAGGACATTAAGCTCTTTTTTAAAACCTCCTGGACAATTCGAGTGAATCACCCGACATGAATCCAACCGAAAATTTAGAGGACATAATCGGGTGGTCTGTTCGTGCACAAAATCCTTTACTGGCAATACTTTCGCAGTTACGGACGGACATTGAATCAGCATGGCTCAATACTTTTGCAGGGGACTTCCAACTACTTGTTGAGTCTGTTCCATGTCGAGTTCCTACAGTACGACGGCAAAAAGGAGGTCCGACACGATATTAGGAGGTGCGACGTGACTTTTGTCACCTCAGTGTAATGTTCACTGGAGCTACAAAACATGACTTCCACAGAATTCGCACTTTATGAAAGTTGGACTCTGGCAATAGCTTTTCTTTGTATTTGGGCTTCAGTGGCGTAGCGGCCTGTGTCGTCACGGAATTCTAGTTCGTTTTATTCTCTTCTTAGTCGAAAGCCATCCCGAGTAGCCGCTGCTAAGAGGACGTGATGCTGAAGCTGTGCAATATCGCTTGGCAGGGGAAAACGAACATTTTATCTTTTATACGAACCCATAAAGAAACACTACACAATATAGCGTGGTGACACCAGAGAGCAGAACAGCAGGTGTTGACTAAGCTTCCTTTTGCGCCATGCCCTGCACCTTGGCCGTTATCCATTGTACTACAGTGGACCACAACGAATCTGCTTGTGGCTATGTGTCTATTAGAGTTCATAGATGTTACTATTGCGCTACCTACAGACATGGCTGACAGTGTTTAGCGATAACATAACAACGGCGTAAAATCAGAGATCCAAGATTAGATACCACATGCAATATTCACAAGACAAGTACGCAGTATGAAAGAGGAGGAAAGTTAGTATTCTTTACGGTGGTACAGGGCACAATCCTCGGTAGACTGTAATACAGTCTGAGAAAAGGAAAAAGAAAGGATCCGCCATGAATTAATTACGAAAATTGGCCACAAATTTATATTCATAAAACTATCAATGGAAAATGAAAAACTGTCAACGTTGGGGCCGATGGATGAATGTGCGACGCTGGAATGATAGTAAACAAGGGATATGGCTACACCGAGGTGAAGTCTGCGAACTTCATTCCGCGTTCATTTAGGCGTGCAGGAGGGAGTTTCCGACCTAGAGAGAGAAAACAACTTGAGGACTCAGTCCTCAGAGAGGCCGTCACAGCACCGGATTCATCATTGTCATCGACACCGCATACAACTGCTGCTTCAGTAACCACAAGCACCATTAACAGGAGGCTCACAGAAAATGCCGCTGAGCCCACAGAGCGCATTGCTCCGACTTTCCCTGTGCAGTGGTATCGGGCAAATTCGGTCCGCAACCTCTTTGACTGGAGTAGAATAGTCTTCAGTAATGAGTCCGAGGTTCTAACCAACACCCGACGACCAGCGAACGCGTGTCTGGAGAAGACCCTGACAGCAGTGGGAGACCAGCCTTACCGATGCCCACCATACGGCACGACAACCAAAACTAAGTTACGGAGTCTATGGGTGTCGTCCGTGGCGCCATTACAGCACAACGGTACGTCGACGATATTCTACGACCAGATTTGTTGTCCTTAATGGCAAGTTATCCTGGGCTTACATTTCAGCCAGACAATGTTCGTCCGCGTACGGCGAGAGTTTCTACAGCACGTCTTTGTGCTTGACAAAACCTACCTTGGCCAGCAGTATCGCCGGATAACTTCCCAACTGGGAACTCCTGCAGCACTATGGGCAGGGCCCTCCAACCAGCTCTCGAGATTTTGTGGATCTAATGCGCCAGCAGAATTTTTCACAATGTCCCTCAGGAGAACATCAAACGTCTTTATCAGTCAATGCAAAGCCGCAGATGGACTGACGCGTTACTGACTTGCTAATTTTTAAGGCTCACTCTCCTGAAAAAAATCAACCCATTTTTCTGAAATTGTGATAATATTTTTTGTTTGTTTGTATTATTTTTTCTTCTTAGAGTGTATGTGTCGCTCGTTTCATCTTTGGTAATGATATGATATTATAAAACTGGCGAGCTGCACATTGAACTGTGGGTCTCACTGTAATGTACTCATCCCCTCCCTCCCTAATAGAATATTACATAGAGACGCATAATGATATTTGGGTTTGAGAGCAGATTTACTTTTCATACTTTGCTTCATCAGTCGAAAAGTACGTTCCAGTCGTGGCACAAAGAATAGTGTATGAAGCCTGAGAAACAAAAGCTGTAGTAACTAATCCATTAATACAGGAACAGGCTTTGGCTTAATAGCAACAAACACACAGAAAATGTGTGAAATGCTTGTATGGATGTTACAGGGCAGGTTGCACTGAGACATAAATGTTAAGAAAGAAATTCGATACGTTGCGCCGTTTCCGAGTTATTTAGCACTGAAATTAGCCAATCGGGGCGTCCCGAGCTCACATACAAGCGGCGTGCCAGAGGCGGTGTTGCCCAACGAGGGTTTTGTCTCGTTAGCTGAAACTTGAATTTACGCGCGCGACGATCTGATTGGCTAACTTCAACGCTAAATAACTCGGAAGCGGCGCAACGTATCGAATTTCTTTCTTAACATTTATGTCTCAGTACAAGCTGCCCTGTTACATCCCTACAAAGCTGCTGCTAAACCAAAGAGATCTTCATTGGATATATATATATATATATATATATATATATATATATATATATATCCAATGGAGATCTCTTTGGTTTAGCAGCAGCTTTCTAACTTTCTAACACGACGATCGAATCGTGATGGTTCTTTCGTATCCCTCACAATTTTGCTCGGCACATACGTGTCTGAAATGTGTCCTATAATACGCCTGAACTTTTTCTACTGGTTCCCGACGTTGTCACAGCTGGAATTGAAACTTGTTTGTTGTCGCTGAGGCACTCTGACTCATGTTCCTCGTCGTTAACACACGGAGCTCGGAGCTAATGGTAAGACGGTTATGGCAAGTTTTAGGATATAAAACAATGTATACCAGGACTTATGGACGCCACATAAACACCTCCTGATAAGTTTTACGAGTGTTATTGGAGAAGGGATCCACGCAGCGCAAATCACTGTCCAATCTGAAGGAGAAATATATAGACTTCCTTCCTGGCAGGGGCTTGACTATGGCAGGATAGCTGATTTAAATGACCACAGCCAGTCACATCTCGTACCGTCGCATGGCACTGTGTCTCGGGAACATTTCATGGCTGTTACCATCAGGAAACCAAATTACTAAACAACGATTCATACCTGCGTATACATCAACTAAACTCATCAGGAATTAACTTACCTGCTGGAGAAGATATTCCCGATCACTGGGCAACTTGATCTGTAACAGAAAAAAAGAATTACTTTAATATTAGGGTTCAATAATAACTTACCATTACATTAAAACACACATCTGGTGCGCATAAACACTTGAAATGTACTGAGTAAAATCTGTTATAAAAGAACTGGTATTCTTTTTAGAGCTGGTAATTTCCTGGTAAGAAATTGAATAATTTAGACATATTTCTGTTTAAACTTCAGTGGATCTTAGAAAACATTTGATGTTGTCATTAATTGGAGAACCAACGGTCTTGCCGCAGTGGTAACATCGGTTTCCATCAGATCACCGAAGTTAAGCGCTGTTGGGCTGGTCTGGCACTTGGATGGGTGACCATCCGGTCTGCCGAGCGATGTAGTCAAGCGGGGTGCACTCAGCCCTTGTGGGACAAACTGAGGAGCTACTTGTTTCATAAATAGCGTCTCCGGTCTCAGAAACTGACATACGGCCGGCAGAGCGATGTGCTGACGACATGCCTCTCGATATCCGCATCCAGTGACGCCTGTGAGCAGAGGATGACACGTAGGCCGGTCAGTACCGTTGGGTCTTCATGGCCTGCTGGGGAGGAGTTCAGTTTTTTGTTAATTGGAGAGAATTAACAATCTGATTAACGACTTACTGATAAATCATCCATTTTATAAATTCACTGACAGAAAAAGAATCGCAGCACGGAGAAGCTATTGTAGGGCACGAAGGAAAATTTGTATACGTGTTTCTACACCGAAAGAACGAAGTCGATTCAGACTTTCCTGCGGAAGCATAAAGGTGGCGCTAGTAGCACCAATATGAGGATGCAAATCAGGTTTGCTTCAATTACACGTTGTAACCGTCGTGAGCCTTTGAGATTGGCAGGTGAGTTCATGTTAGTCAAGAATGCCTTTAAGACTATCTGACTGAGTTTGAACGAGTTGGTGTAATAGGGCTACGAGGAAGACTTGGCAGCAATGTAGCCACTGTACGTGACTGCTATTACCGGTGGTCACGAGAATATACGGCCGAAAGAAGAACTGTCTTCGGACGGCCATGTGACATCGCCAAGAGGGGAGAACATCGTTTTCGGTTTATGGCTCTGGCACAGCGTACTGCACCTGCAGCAGCAGTCTGAGCAGCAGCTGGTATCACAGTGACACAATGAACTGTTACAAATCCGTTACTTCAAGAATAGCTCTGGGCGAGATGCTCTGTAGCATGTATTCCACTGCCAGTAATGCGAGAGCTCACTGGAAGACAGGGTGGAGTTATTGTATTATTTTTTTTAATGAAACCTAGTTGTGCCTTAGTGCCAGTGATATAAGTGTGTTGGTTACAAGGAGGAGAGTTGTGGACCTGTACCCAACGTGCGTGCTAGACACACTGGCCCTAAGCGTGGAGGTATGGTCTGGGATGCGATTTCGTATGACAGCAGGAGCACTCCCGTGATTATCCCACGTGTGCTGAGTGCAAATTGTATATCAGTTTGATGATTCGACATGTTGTGCTGCCATTAATGAAAGGAATTTGAGGGGGTGGTTTCCAATAGGATAACACTCACCCACATAAACGCTGTTGTAATCCAACATGCTCTATCGTGTGTCGGCATGTTTCTTTGGCCTTTTCGATCACTGGATCTGTCTCCAATCGAGCACATTTGGGACACCATCGAACGACAACTCCAGCGTCATTCAAAAACAGCATTAACCGTCCTTGTATTGACAGACTAAGTGCAACAGATATGAAATTCCATCCCATAAACCGACATTAAGCACCCGTACAAGGCGATGCATTCATGTGTGCATGCTTGCATTCAACATTCTGGCTATTAAATTGGTTATTAAAGTAACAGCATTTTTCATTTCCAATGGCTTATCTTGTGGTGTCACCGCCAGACACCACACTTGCAAGGTGGTAGCCTTTAAATCGGCCGCGGTCCGGTAGTATACGTCGGACCCGCGTGTCGCCACTATCAGTGATTGCAGACCGAGCGCCGCCACACGGCAGGTGTAGAGAGACTTCCTAGCTCTCGCCCCAGTTGTACAGCCGACTTTGCTAGCGATAGTTCACCGACAAATTACGCTTTCATTTTCCGAAAGGATAGTTAGCATAGCCTTCAGCTACTTAATTGCTACGACCTAGCAAGGCACCAGTATCCGTACTATTGATAATGTGAATATGTACCATAAAGAGCGACGTTCTCCATTAATGGATTAAAGTTAAGTATTCCACCAGCTACGTCCGTTTTTCTCAGTTCTAATTCCATTGTCATGTTCCAGACCTCACGCCAGTCTGCGTGAGCTAAAACGCGTGCTTTTCGGCCTCCATTAGGAACACGGTTGGCTCTCCTGCCAACCACAACATATCTCGCGCTTGCATTAACCATTGATCTTGCAACGTTACCAGGGCAAATGAATTCCCGAAATTTCATTACTATACATTTGTTACCTTTTGGTGCTGCGATTATTGTTCATAAGTGTAGAATTGTCAATTATACATACAAGGAAACTGCTGAAAATAATTTAGCACCGCTTGCATTCCTGCGAACGTGAAGGACATGAAAAAACTATGTATTATGAAATGTAAAAAAAGTAATTCTACTGTGAAATGCATGCACATGTGAAGTCAAAATTGGCTGTTTGGGAACATGTTAATCCGTGTTCCTCTATCCTGTCTCACGTAACATGCTTGAAACTTCCTTACCATGCTGTCGGAAAGGGTTTTTCAGGTGCTACTGCTCAAGTGTGTCGCAGTGACTCTGAAGGGTGCTTCCGTAACAGCGTGAGAAAATGTAATAGGACATAGAGAACGCTCTGGTGAACCATTTGAGGTAGGGAACCTAGGGTCGAGGAAGTCAGCTTAAGGAGATCCGGAAGTAAACTTGTTTACCGATTTGTCTTGTACGACTGTTTTTCAGCTTATTTGCAACTAATATGCGTACTAGTTTACACGTACTGTGCTGCTTATTTACATGTACAATTTTTTATTTCCTGCAAGGAAACGAGGAGGACTTCTAGGAAGCCATGATGCAAGGTTTTTTTGCTTTAATTTTCCATAAGGTGATTCTGTGGTACCTTATTTACACTGTGTCATGACAGAACGCGCTGTGAACCAACGACAGATCTATTCATTCCTCAGTGTAATTCAGAGACGTACAGTACAATAATGATGGAGCAGTACAGGTACAGTTTCGCAAAACTCACTCACATGCACATTGTGTATGGAAAAGTTCGTTGCAATGTTCTCGCTGCTGAAAGGCTCGCACATCCGATTTTGAAGAAGTGCTGGAACGTGTTGTAGCGGACCCCACTACAAGTACTCGTTGTATTGCAGGTGAAATGAGCGCTGCACATACGAGTACTAGCAAGTGGCGAGTGCACCCATATCACTCACAACGAATCCATGTAATGCTTGTGGCATTGTGCCAAGGGTCGCATGAGTCAGTGGTTATTCCAACAATGGATTTACCGACCAGATTTCCTCGAAATCGTTGTGTTTACTGATGAGGCCTCATTTGGTTCAAATGGTTCAAATGGCTCTGAGCACTATGGGACTCAACTGCTGTGGTCATTAGTCCCCTAGAACTTAGAACTACTTTAACCTAACTAACCTAAGGACATCACACACATCCATGCCCGAGGCAGGATTCGAACCTGCGACCGTAGCAGTCGCACTCATTTGGTAGTGATGTTGTTTTGAACAGCAGGAATATCCATGTGTGGGCGAGGAAAACCTCATGCTGTAGTAGAGTCACATCATCAAATACGTTTTGCTGTGAATATCTGGATCGACATTGTGGGGGACAATCTCATTCAGTCTTATCTTCTACAAGGCCGTCTGAATGGCCACCTGCACTTGAGGTTCGTGCTAAGAGATGCCCTTGACTGTTCGTGAGAGAGCAGGGACGCAACATGGCGGCGCACCGCCTCACTTCAGTGTGGATGCTCGCTACCACTTCACTGCTGTATTTCGTGGTTGCTGGATTGGAAGGGGATGTGTTATTCCAATGCCTGCGAGGTCACGTGATCTGAATCTCCTTGATTACTTCCTATGGGGATACCTAAAGTCACTTGAGCATGAGACCCCAGTGGACACAGAGATGGAGTTAGTTGCCAAAATTGTAGGTGCCTGTGATGTGGTTAGAAACACAGAAGGGATATTTGTGAGGGTGCGTCAGAATCTTGTTCGCCGATGTCATCCTTGCATTGAGGTTGAAGGCCATCAGTTTCAGTACGTTTTTTAGGACACAGTACAAATGGTACGTTCGTTATGTACTCCCAGGACACACGTCGATCGTGTGCATGCGGTTAAGTATAGTCTGCCGACACTGTGCTCTCAGTTGCTTCCAGACATATACTGTGCAGTCCGGTTGACCTTCCCTCGTTCTCTAAGAGCTATTATACTTGCAGTCTGCAGTTGGTGTTGGGGACTGCGAGCGACTCTTGTGATGCTGACCTTCAGATTTTCGTGTCCCAGGATAGCGGATGAATGTTTGAGTAAAGTCAATATGATATGAGGGAATTTGGCGGTTAGGTTTGCGTGCTCACAAACCTTTTCACTATAAGGTAACAATGACGCTTTGGGGCATGTTATCACATTGAATCAGATCAAAAATCGCATAATAAGCCTATCACGAGGCGGTAAAAAAAATTCTAAAGCAGTTTATAACAGAATACACATTTTAGATTATACGAGAAAATGTATCTTTGTAATTATGCTAATCCAGTCCTTCCTAATCGTATCCATAATCCATAAAATCTCATTTAAACGTAAGCAAACGTATTTCGCAAGTTGTAGCTACACATGGAACTATTAGAAAGATTTATTGTCATCTCTCTTACAAAACTATTGAATCACGGAAAATCAGCAACACCAGTTGTGGCTATGAAGTAGCGTGTATTTCACAGACTACTTTAGGCTTTAAGTAACTGCATATTAGAAATACATTAATTTCAATCACGGACTTAGAAGGAAAATGACAATGTCTAAAATACATCGCGCACCTGAGAAATGAATATCTATTCCGTAATGTATTCAAACGCTTATTCTTTTTGAGTTCACAGATGATATTTTAAGCTGGTATTTCTTTTAACAGCGTTTTAAAAATTATCAATGGGACATTTTCATTCACCGTGTGGAATGAAATAGTTACAATTTCCGCAGCAGACACATGAAATAGTAATGACATTCCATTCCGCGACAAAGCAGGACCCGATGCTTGATAACAGAAAGCGCCAACTCGGCAAAGAGCCAACTCGTTTCACAGAGCGAACGGTTGAGAGAGCAGCAAAGTAAGGTAGCTCTCGACATTAAAGGGAAAACGTGCTGCAGTTGGCCAGCCCTTCAACTTTACGAAGTGCCGTATGAAGTGACCACGTATGTTAATAATAGCACCTGATTACTACACGTGCTGTCACGGACAAGCATTAATTGTAAGAGATTTACTGTTACCGAAATCTCGAACGCCGTCAAATGCCAGTCGTCGTTAAATAATGATTCGACATTTGTGTCTCGTCATTTATTTTCGTACTGACTTTGGTAGAATCTTCTATACTACTATATAAAGACAACGGTTAACGTTACAATAAAAACCCCGAAATTTTTTTTACCGATTTCCTTCAAATTTTTACGCCATATACTAATAAACGTACAGACGGACACAGGCTACATATTTTGTGAATATAGATGTTCATAAATTCATATATAAAATCTACACTACTGCAGAAAGACAACTCGTTCTGTAACGTTGATACAAAAGATCTCGAAAAATTGTTCGACCGATTCAAATTTGTACATGGTGCCCCAATAAACATTTCTACGGACATGAGGTATATTTATTTTTAATATGAATGTGTGTATTATATAAATATAATATAAAAAGGGAAAGTTATTGTCTGACTTAGTTAAAATACTTTTATGGTCATCTAATAAACGTTTACACGGTCATACAGTAAATATTTTTAAATAACAAGGGACTGGTCTTCTATTAACAAAGACTGTGAGACAGTAAGTGCTGTGCTGTGAAAATGTGCGCATTCGTTTTCTTTTCTGCAGGTAGAATATCATGTAGAACCAAGTGGGAGTTTTATCAAAACGATAGAAGTAGTCACAATCAAGCTACAGTAGCCCATTACAAACAGTATTGTAGGGTAAAAATGTTATTAGGAAGATAAAGAGTATGTGATATGCAAATAGAATAGCTAATTCACAGGATAAAATCAAAACCATATGGTCAGTTGTGAAAGAAGTGTCTGGTCAGCAGCACAAGGTCGACGATGTGAAGTCAGTTGGTAGTTACTGACAAATCATATATAAGTACAGTATTTAACAATCATCTTCTGAGCATTGCTGATGAATTAAATAAAAATTTTGTTTCTGTTTCGTTTCTGTGACAAGTAAAATATCCAGATGGTGTTTGTAGAGGAAGGTATTCAGTTGAGTTTTCATCTGTTTAATGTCATTTCAATTAAAAATGCAGACACCTAAATCTCCATGGGGCTGGTGGTTGTGCGGCAAGGGGTTGTCCATTCAAGCAAAATCTGTCTGAGCCCGTCAACTCGAGAGATGACCTTTATCCGACTGACGTGTCTTCAGTTCTGTTTCACGGATGACAGCTCTTATGGGTGGCTGCATGAACAGAGAGATACCTGGAGGATCTCTCGCATCATCTCGAACCACTGGGTGGATATCCTGGATGGGCTGCTTGACCCTACACCGGGTGTTTCAGCACGTTGAGAAGGTACCATCACAGAGAGATGAGACATGTCAACAAGTGAGTATCAGGAGGCTGCAAATGGCGTTTTCATTTGGTGAGCATTAATATTCATCACATTAGACGGATGAGCAGGAGAAGACTTAACTGCAGCAGCAAAGGTGGTCGTAGGGGATGGGCCAGAAGGGGCCCTGTGCCACAGATGTGTCAGCCGCCCTGAAGATGGGGAAACTTGTGCGGTCCTCTGATGGTGGGAATGGCCGATTTCTTGTTGGTTTCCTCCTTGTGGTATACAGGACAACTATTCCAGGACGCAAGATGGTAGGGGTCGTCAGAGGTGCCCAAACAACGGGCAGTCATGTGTTTTTCTGAGGCCGGGAGTTGGCGGCCCTCCGATGCATCCGGCCCAGGAAATTTGACACACTAGAAAGGCAGACAGCCGTAATTACTGCTGTGTCGCAAACGTTGACACCTACGATAGATGGATGGATAATTGCGGCCTTCGTATGATTCAGTAGTGCACAGGAGCTACCCGCTTCCGTAGATATGTTCGACTTATTCTCTCCGAAGAAAGAAGAAAACGTAGGTGTCACCTTCTGGGTTTCAGGGTCCCCCTTTCAGTACTGGTGGACGAAAGGATCAATGAACTCGGAATGCAGTCATTCATCCCTAACGTCTGTTTCTCTAACTCAGGAGGAAAAGTCTTTGATAAGAATTTTGTACTTCTGATGCCAGAGACCTGTTGGGTGTAGTAATTCTTTGTCCTCGACTTCACGACGTGGAGGACAATCAGGTAGTCGTCCATTGTGTCAAGCAGGTACTCGACATGGTTTTTGTGGTATACAGCCTGCGATTTAGGCGCTGCCGTTTGTGTTCAGTTTAATGTAATTGGTGAGATTTAATGCATAATAGACGAGATCTTCTCCTCCTTTGATGGTGGTGGCGGTGAAGAATTTGTCTAGTCCGTGGCACCAACAACAGGTGCGGTTTCCAATGGTTAGGAGGCATCCGAATCCGAACCACGACAGTTGCAAGCAGGATTAGACGAAACAGTAGTCCACGTGGTGGACTGTTTTAATGGTTTATTTGGTGCCGATTGGGCGTGACCATCAGTGGGTATGAGGTCTATCACCAGGCGATCACAGAAGTTGTCGGATGACAAGGTGGAAGATCGGTCGCTCATGTGGGCCTGTGGACAAGGCTCTCGTGAATCGGTATTGCTGTCAGTAGTTACCGGTGACCTGTGATGGGAGGCATGGCACGCTCGGCCCTTTGGCCGCTAGGTGGTGTCGGTACCGGCGCCTCCGGCGGCATGACAGGATGGACGTCGATCGGCAGACGTCACACTTCCGTGCGAAGGGGTGGCGGAAGATTCGCCTAGCTGCAGATTCCTGTCCTTGGCACTATTCATGTATTGCCTCGGCGTGACTGACGTAACCAGTGACCCGGCTGGCAGAAAGAACTCTGCCTTTAAATCCCAGGGAGACCGGGACGCGTACGAATAACAACAGTGCATAAAAAAGCAGACTATAATTTAACGTCGACTCATACACAATGAATAGCAAACGCCGAGCGGAACTCGTGACCGTAATGAAAGACGCGCACGTACTCGCAAGTAATCACTGTCAGGGCTCCAACCTAACTAGCGACTGCTAGTTCGCGGTGTTGGCCTTGTAGCAAAAATTGGCACGGAGACGCGTGCGCATTGGCGGCCGTCACAGAAGCGACCTCTATTGAAATCCACACCCCCTGAAAATACTGTTCCGTCTGTGCTGCTCAGGCGCATGCGTAAACATTACACAACATGTCCCCTCTGTCGGAAAGTACGCTCACAATGCTAAAATCAACATCATATGTCACCAGATGTATCGTTATGAATAAAATGTTTTCTCTCAAAAGAAATTAAAAATATCACCGGATCTCAACCTATGTCCAGTTGAAAACTGCCGTCACGATTGATAAGATCTTGCGCTAGACGTACTTTCACAGTTATCACCGATTTACTAGGCTTCGAATAGTGAGTGGGGCGCTCATGTTCAACGCACCATGTACTGTGCGTATCGTCTGACCTTTAGCAACATCACCACACTCGCAAAGAATTTTCTAAATTCGTACCTTCCGCAGTCCTAGATCGTCCTTTACCAAAACGAGAAGAGCACTAATATTTGCCGGTGGCCGAAGATTACCTCAACTTGATGTTTCCTTAGGATCCCGCCACTACAGACGAAAGGTTGCTTACATATGGAAGGAACACACTTCACTTCTACAGCTATTATCTTCTTTTTGATGTTGTGGGTGGTCACATTTCTCCATCCTTAGCACTGCAATAATTTGATGTGGAGAATACCCATTACCTTTCAGCACTGACTGTAGACATCTTAGATTCTTTGTAAGGCTGTCACCATCAGGAACAACATGTGCCCGCTGCACCAACGTTCTAAGGACGCCGGTAGTTTGTGAAGGGTGATGGCTACTCGACGCTTACAAATAGAGTTCCGTATGTGCTTAGTTACGGTACACGGGAATGCCTTAGTGACCCACCCACTTTCCTACTACGTAAGACATCCATAAACGGTACGTAACCATCCTCTATGTCCATCATAAGTTAGATGTTCTTATGGAACTTATCCGGTGGACATACCTTGTGTTATGTTTCCTATGTGATTTGGGTGTCCACTCATTTACGCTTCGATATCTTTATGAGTAAAAATACCTAGAAAACGGTCGAGTCTTTTCGAGTACACCAGAACAGTTAAGATATTGAGGCCTATGAGGTCTTAAGAATTCAATCAAGATCGTGAGGTAACACTTTTTCAGCTCGAAAACATCATACTTTACCCGATCTCTGTGAAATTTCTGCCTAAAGTGAGGCGCGATTTAACTCCGATCGAGAACCGCATGCATTGTCTTGCTCCTCAGGAGCCTCCAATGAGACTTACAGCTACTTCTCTCTCTGGCGCAGCATCATAGAAGCGGAAATTTCAATGTGATTTAGCGCATGTGAGCGATTCTTTATCCTCTGAAACCTACTTGTTCTTAACAGTTCATCATTTCGCTTGAAACAGGTACAATTCCCAGTGAAATTATTTTATTCCATGACCATAAACAAAACAGAGGGGCCGAAACTGCGTGTTGCGGGCATCGATATTAGTGTCAGTTGCTTTCGGCACGGCCAGTTCCACGTAGTTCTCTCCTCTCTTAGTAAAGCAAACATGCTCTTCGTTTATGCCTCCAATCAAACTAATTCAAACGTTGCACACAGAGAAGCTTTATAAGTAACAATAAATTCTATGCATACGAAGTCTCGGGCATACTTATAAACAAATACTCGTGCAATGTCAGGTTTCTCAGATATTTTTAAATACCTTATTTTTAAAATATTATTGTAGGCTAAGAGTTAACAGAACGTGGTAGCATTGTTTCAGATTGACGTTGTTATTGAGAAGGGTGGAGGCTCCAATTTTCATCTGGTCATCCTGACTTACGTTTTCGATGGTTTCTCTACATTACTTCAGGCAGTCTCCATGATGTTCCTCCTTCAAGACCATGGACGAGAACTCGTGCCATCCATGTAAGACATGACCCATAAGTATTTAAATGTCTAAATGTCTGTATATAAGAATAACGTAGTTTATGTTGTTTCTAATTTGTAGTGCGTGTCAAATATCTTTGTAAAAGTGTTCTACGAATGTATAAAACTACTACTGTTACTACCACCATTACTACTACGACTACTACAGCCAGCGAACTAACAGGGATCCAGAACACAGATTGCAAAATTGCTGCCGTAACTGCGCAGCAGTAATAGATTGGAAGTAGGCAGCAATGTTTACTTATTTATTTACGAATACAATGAGTAACGCAACAGGTAATTTTGCACTTAGTCACTGGTTACCTGGAAGCTGATGAAAGGAGTACTGTTCGTAAATTTAAGAGAAATTGAGAGTGAACTTTCGCAGCAAAAGTCTACCAAAACTGTAGAAACACGTAACACAATGCGTCTCTCGACTTGATGTTATCACGGTAGTCCTTTGGAAATGTTCCCTATATTCCAGGTTTCGCTTTGTCAGTAAAAAGTCCTCACTCAAATGAGCTGCATCCATGGCAGGCTGATGATAGTTCTTGCTAAGGTTGTGATCAGGGTGTCGAAGATTTTTCTACCGTGGACCTTGAGTCCCGTGACGCCAACGAGGTGTTTGCCACCACATACATTTTAGCCGTGGCTTTTCCAACCGTCAAAGGAAGTTGCAACACGGGAGAGGAGTAATTATGGTCAGATGTACAACGGTGCAAAACTGGTTGGTGATAGCCGTGGCTTTCCCGACCGTTTTATAATAACAATATGACTTCACATTTCATCCAGTTAAAAAACGAATCATTTGTATATTTGGTTGACAAATAGTTATCAGGATTTCCGAGGATGTGTTTAAGCTGGAACCTAAGTGTAGAACTTAATTTGCAGAAAAAATAAAACGAGTAGCAACGACGGTGCATTTCTCTGTTGCCGAGAGTGGGAGAGACCCTGTTGGGAAATACGACGGTGCAGAAGTGGTTGGTAGGATGTGCCATGGCAGCTGCAGCACGTACAAAAGAGGTCGAAAACGCCATTGTCTGAAAGCCCACGTAGCCGTGAACACGTACACTTATCAGGCAGAACATTAGGATCAGCAACCTAATAGCCGATATGTCCACCATTGACAATGAAAACACGGGCTATGCATCGTGGCATCACTGGCCGGGAGGCCCCTTACGGGGCAGGTCCGACCGCCTTGGTGCAGGTCGTACTACATTCGACGCCACATTGGGCGACCTGCGCGCCGGATGGGGATGGAATGATGATGAAAACAACACAACACCCAGTCCTTGAACGGAGAAAATCTCCGACCCAGCCGGGAATCGAATGCGGGCCCGTAATAGGGCAATCCGTCACGCTGATCACTCGGCTATCGGGGCGGACATGAAAGCGATGGAGCCTGGCGTAGGTCGCTGGACTGAGCTGGCACCACATCTGCACACACAAGTCAACTAATTCCCGTAATTCCAGGAAGACGGGCGATGAGCACTGACGGCAGGTTCATTCACATACCAGATGTGCTAGATCGGTTTCAAATCTGGCGAGTTGGGGGACCAGCTCATCAAACTCCATCGTACACACACCTTTAAACAAGGCGCAACCAGTGTACGATACCCATTGGCCGGCATGGTGCCTTGCATGACCAAATGACTAATGGATGCCCACATGAATGATCCCCAAAGCATACGAAAGCCACCGCCAGCTTGTCTTCGTCCTGCAGAGCAGGTGTCAAGGAGTTGTTCCCCTGGAAGACGACGGATATGCGACCTCCCGTCTGCATGGTGATGAATATATCTACGTTAATCGTATCATGCAACGATCTGCCGCTGCGCCAACGTCAAGTTCCAATGTTATGTACCCGTTTCAGTCGTTATTGCCAATGTCGTGGTGTTAACATTGCCCCATGCATGGGTTGTCAGCTTCAGAGGCCCATCGCTAGGAGTGTTCGGTGCACTGTGTTTTCAGACACACTGTTACTCTGCGTAGAATTAAAGTGTGGGTTTAGTTCCGTCGCAGTTTGCTGCATGTCCTATTTCGCCAGTCTGCACAGCCTACGACTTGGATGCGGTTTCATCTTGGTTTCGCCATGTGTTTAAGACATTCACCACAGCACTCCTCGAGCACTCGACATGTCGTGCAATTTCCGAAACGCTCGTGCCGAGTCTCCGGGCCGTCAGAATCTGCCCTCTGTCAAAGACAGATTGCACGCCTTCCCCATTCTACACAGGGACAGCACGCTCGCTGATACTATAGCCACGGTGTGTGTGTCTAACCAGCAGTTGTCATTTGATACTGCTATCGCCTTGACTAGTTTGCAGACTATCGATAGTAGGTCGGTGGCTGATCAGTGTATGTGCTGCTCAGTTCACCAGGAAAGACTGCTACTTCGCTGTGACAACGAGGTCGCTGTGTAGCAGGATTCGTTGACGAGTACTATTCTCTCGTTTCATGTTTGTGACGCGTTTATAGCTTCCTGCGTGGCTCGATCTTTTCACCTGTTCTGCTGAATCGTGCAAAGAATCGACGCTACGGGCTTACGATAATAGCTCGTGTGCATCGAGCTTTCCCAACGAGAACCGCTACTTCACACCCTTCTCAAGACGAAGCACTTCCAGAAAACATCCGTTGCAATTTGGACTCCGAGTGGTATTGGTAAACTATGGAGAAGAACATAAAATATGTTCATAGTTATACTATTAGCCACGAATCTTGCATATTGCGAGGTTCGTTTCATATTACTGACACTCCAAGCCGATGTTGTTACCAGTGTTTTACACCTAGGAACTGGTCTGATGCTAATAAACAGCCACCGTTTCACTCAAACTTTACGAGTGAAAATGTATGTGAGGTAACTCGGTCTCCAAACTAAGACAGTGAACACCTCAAGGACATATAAATATACCGCTTCTGCAACTTGAAACGCTGGTTCACAAGCATACAGCTTCTGTGCTGTTAATGTGATTACAGAATGTCTTTTGTAATAACGTTAAAAGAAAAATGGTACAATTTACTTGTCCGAAAATTTACACAATTACAACCGAACTGTCCAAAATCTTACAACAGCTTTTACTGTCTATCCGTCCTAATTTGAGAATGAATAAGTATTTTTACTCCCAGTTAATCGTACTGAATGGCAGCTTCATTATCCTAGCAAGATGGCGGTCTTGTGTGCATCAAAATTTTATGTAAAATTTTTAAAGTCATCATTCGACATTTCATATCAACAATTTGAAACAAGCTGTCGCTCAGTGATGCCACTAAACTTGGTATTCTCAAACAACCTTTACGATTTTGAAGGCTTGTCGTTGTACTGGGCAACAAAAATACAATAGCATTCCTGGTCTACCGACTTACACAATTAACATTTATCGTCCCGTTTATATGTTAACTACTGTGCTATGAATTCCTAACAGCTATATGTGGAGGTCGTTCGGGTCAACTGCGTCTCTCATCAGCCTGATACTTCTGCCGTTTGAGTACAGGTGATACAGATGGCCATTCACCCATAGGGTATATTCGTATAAACGTTCTATTATTCCCTGTCTGATATCACATTCCAGCACATGCCAGATAAAACCACTGACGGAATGACCTCATAACCGGGGTTGTTTCAATCGTCTGTGAGAGGCGACGGTAGACGTGCGAGCCACTACAACAGGCGCCTCCGGGTTGCTTGTGTCATTCTCTTCTACCTCAGCCCGCTAGCCCCTGGCCATTCAGTGTTGCCGTGTCAGGGTAATTGCTGACTAGCCGTTACAATTCGCTACGTCTGTGTAGCTGGTTTCGCTTTGTACGTGAACTGCTTTGCAGATGGTTATGAGCTATACTGAAGAGTAACGTTCTGGGAATTGCACAGCGATTAGTCCACGTGTTCTTGGTGTTTTCCAGGATCGAATAATTAGAAAACAAACTAATATTTAATATCTAGTGTCTTACTACTTTTTCAGCCGTTCAGGAAGAACAGCGAAACGTGTAAGCAGCGTCGTAACTTCTTCAAACGCACTAAATATGAATGCAGTCTTACATTCATTAAGAAAAGGGTGTTAATATGAGAGTAGATTTACTCAAACGAAAGATTTTCATAAATAAGTGGCCCCAAGAGCTGACAGTATTCTATGGCCAATAACATACGCGCCCATCTACAACACAGAAATGAGTATCAGGACCAGAAACGTGTATTGGAACGAAAGCCTATTTCCACCTCAGGAGCCACAGTTTTGGGTATCATGTGGTGCTTTCATACGAGTGACAAATCTCCCTTGGTTTATGTGGATGAAACTTCAGCTTCGCAACACCATATGAGAAAAAGTATGCTGCACGGTTAAGGAAAACGGTGGTTTGAAAGTACCTACATAAGCTGTACACTTTTATGTACTGTATGTTACTGTGCAAATGAAGAGTCTGTATGAACAGCAAATTAATCTTTTCCGAAGTGGGAAATATTCTTGGTTTTGTCAAGACAATTGTCGTCAAACAACGTAGGTTTTCCCATAGTCCATGTTTCCGCTGTTATCCCCTGTAATCAATAGTTCATTGCACACTGTCGTCGAATCGCTGAGGAAGGCCGTTTCTTCTGTTTGTGGTACCAAGTGCAATGCTCTGTTATTGTGGAATGGTGAAGGACCAGGTGCGTGGCATATGCATGATTTTGGTGACGGAATACCGTATGTTTGAGGATCCAGAATCAAGCCAAATACGTTGATATCACGCTTCTTGAACATTGTATCTGTGTAATTTATCTTCATACGAGATAAGGAATATTATTCTTTCAGAAATTTTCGTGTAACATGTGGTCTACATTATGGAACTGCTGAGAAATACTGACTGTTGGTTGGCTCTGTGTAGAGCATGTGCACACTGTAGCAAACAAAACTTTAATCTTAGTGAAATGCTGAGTTTCAACTATTAAAAATAAATCCTATTAAATACGAAAAAACTGTGTTTCAAACGAAAATTATTTAGCTCAAACACGATACTGAAGTACGTTATGAAGCGCAATGTCTGACTCGAAATATCCACAACATAAAATATGCTCAACAAATGTAGGAAATAACTGTTTAATATAACCTACACTGTTCACTGTAAATTAATCAGAGCACTAAGCACAACGCTTGGGCATTCTGACTACGTGCTATGTATCTCACAAAATGCAAAGTGAGAGCCACCCTGATATAAAAGTAACTTACCTCATACTCAGCATAGTGCTATGTGCCTGGTACACTGACGTTCTCGAAAGAGAACTGAAAGCAGTAAATGCAGCAGCTAAAGAAAAATTATCTACGCAAAATTTTTCTTTGCTTGTCAGAAACGATCAGTGTCGGCAATGCACACATGACAAAATATTCAAAACTTTATTGAGAATGAGCAGGAGGGTTTTACTTTAAAGGAAATCTTTCTTGGAAAATGAAACTCTGATTACTGTCAAAAAAGACTGTACAACATAAGAAGACTCTAATAATTACTAAATTTTATCATAACGAAAATTACAGGCATTTCAACCAGTTGCGTAAATATGACGAAGTGAAAACAAATAGATCAAATAAAACATACGACTATTAATATTAACTATGTAGGGGACAAAGGTTTTCTTCAGTTAACAGTTCTAACAGACAGACATTTCATTCTTGCCACGCTTTGGCGCCCTTTAGCCGTAATTTTAGTAAAAAGTAAACTTTAGTTAGTTTAATTGAAAGTTTTAAGTATTGTAGAGTAAAGGAGTAAGAATACTCTAGACTTGACTTCATTTGTTTGTATTAAACTGTAAATAATAAAGACAACAGTCTCTCGCTCTCACTACATTCAGATCTGTTCTGAAGGAACCTAGTCCGTTAGCACAAATCGCTTTGATGCGATGTAATTGAGAATTGGAAGTGGAAACAATATGTCAGTGTTATTAAAATGACGTTTTACCCGATTTGTTCGAAAAATTTAATTCGCCGTATGGTCGGCATTGGTTCCTGTGATCATGTTTTTTTCCCAAGTGTGATAAATCAATTACTCAAATAACAAGCTTTATTTTCGGAGACATAAGGAGACACATTACTAACAGATAAGGAAAGTAGACAGTGAACGACACTTGAGTGATAATACTTGATATTCGTTTTGTGAACTTCTAACGTAACAAAAATTACGCTGATAGTCATTAATTGGCCAACATTCACTATCAGCCTAGCTTCTCGGGCCGCTGTAGAAAGCAAGCAGTGAAATCTTTGCTACGAAGAAGTCGTTGCAAAATAATACCAAAGTACATTTCAGCTTGCTAGGACCACCACTATAATACCAGATGACGAAATACATGTTTTGTCTGAGATCCTGGATAGTTTTGTCTTCTTCCACGTCCCGAAGAGACACCGACGTGTGTATCATAATAAAGTGTACTGCTAGAACTTAACAAAAAAGAAGCCATGTGAGCCCATCGAACTTTCAATACAACCATCAATGTAAAAAAGTAGCCATGGTAAAATCACTTTAAATACAGCATGTATGGGTTACTTTGATGTATTCCTCCAAAAATCTTCTCCATCAGTACAATTAATGAAGCAGCTTTATAAACAAGTTGTCATCTCCATAATGAAGTATTCCACATAACTTCTCCCAGATTCACAAGCACCAGATCCCGCTACCATGCCTCCAATAAGAACGTCCAAACAGTGCACAATTGACAGGCCAACAAGCGCACCACAGATTACATTAAAAACAGAGTCAAGGGTCTTATCGACTACTCGTGCAGCGCGTTCATGCACGTTTGTCACAGTTTAGTGCAGGTGAATTATGTACGATGGCAGAAAACGTACGTAAACCTTGCAGTATCTTGCCAACAGTCATTCCAAGGTCTGGAGATACCCATGTTAGATAAAACGGCGAAACTGCTTCACCCACAGACGCGATGGGAGAGCTATTTTTGCAATAGAACAACTTTCATACAGTGGATCATATGTCATTTCGTTTCTTTTCTGATAGTTCATCATTGTGTTATTTGCATACTTAACATATATTTGCAATATTCCACTCAGTTGTCTATATTTATTATATTATAATTATACTGTATTAAGTTATGGATTTCGGTATTAACTTGCTTCATGTTCAGAAGTCTATGTAACTGAAGATGGAGTTACATAATTCGCAAAACGGACATTAGAACAAATACTAAGATGATAACAGAAGAAAAGTGAATGGAGTATACTAATCATATACTATTTATAAATAGTGCTAAACGCTTAAGACGCATTCCGGGAAAGACTGACCACATAAAAAATTGGTATCTTCCAGTAATGTACCTTAACGACAGTTGTTTGTCAGACTGACAAACCGATATCAAATGAGTGAGATTTGGCATGATTTATTTATTTATCGAGTCAGAATAAAACAATTTACAATCCAAACATGCGCGAACTAAACACCTTGTTGTCATCGAGAACAGGTAAAAAATCCACTGTCAGGACTAGTCAGGCAGACAGAATTTGTCTGTCGATCTTGGTCGTTGATCTAAATAAGTTTATTTGAACAATCATCATCATGTTTGGAAATGCTGTCGTCGAAGATGTGAGACAGAACTTCATTCGTCTAACACAACCCATTTTCTGGTAACGAGAGCAGCGCGGAATAATTCGCAGTAAGCAACACGCATATTCCGGTCTGTCTGCAACTCAAAGGCGCTGGGAGTGAAGCTGAGCAGAGACGGCAAGGAGACTTTTGATCTCCCTCGTGCATAATTCATCTTTTCATGCACACCACGGCTGATGACACCCAGGAGGACCTCAGCCGAACGCAAGGGAGGAATGCTGCCTTTTGAAGAGTCCTACGCTTTCCAGATGGTGGGTGCCTCACGAACACAGAAAAGCCACAAGCGGTGAAGCTCAGCGCCTCAAGACGCCTGACATGGCTTCCGCTCTATTCAAGCTGTTCTTACGCATCCCAAGTAGTATGATAAGCACAAGGCCGGCAGAGCGGTACTTTCTCCAGACTTGAGTAACTCTGAGGAAATTTTGTTACAATTGCTGCTTTTGAGCCAGGTTCTAAATTGTAGATACAAAATTCATTGCGACGCTTCTGTGATTTATTCAGCTCGAGAATCTGGATAAATATTACTTTAGAAACGTTGTTCTTATGCAACAGAGTAATCTCAACAGGTTTTTGTGCAACGAATCTCCATGACCCGGAGAGACAATTATCTCGTTATACGAAAAGAACGTAAAGAAAAGAAAAATATCAAACTGCACTCCTGGCACGGAAAATCGAGGTGAACATATGGACTATGTAAAGTAAGAGAGAAATCGAGTGAGAGAACGGGTATATTTTGAAATTACTTTGTGAAACAGCGCTGATCTGCAAGAACTCAACAACTGACCAGAATTCAGGGAATATTTCGTAGTACGTGTAAATCCCTTGATGGCAGTTTAGGTATGGTCAGCAGCATTTACATTATATGGAATGTTATGATTTATAATCGGCCAGATTAATTTCTGTCTCGTTTCTGAAACATCACATTTCAAAAACATTTACTGAGTTCCTGCGATCCTCCTTCCACCTCCACCCAGTGCTATGCTTAAGGCAACAATCTCAGAAACTTTATTTCTCGATTATGAGTCAATATTTTGCCATTCTAAACTTTAAAAAAAAAACTTTTTCCATACTCCTGCCGACTATCTGTTTTTTGGTGAATTAATATTGTGTTTAAAATAGATGGAATCTTTAGCGTCTTCACCAGTTGTTATAATAAACTTTCATCTTTGAGATTTTTACAATTTAGACAAATTGTATGAGACGTTGTCCGTCTAGTGGGAGAGTTTAAGTTTTCTTTTTTCAGCTTCGCAGCTTTCTGTCGTATGTGGGCCTTACCATTCCAGTCTGTAACAGTGCCTTGTTAATCCTGTTCTGAGATTTCTTTTCGTATCCTCAATTGCTTGTGTGTTTCAGGAGTTTCTCTAGGTCCCCAAATGTATCGAACATTATTTGTTTCTTATTCTTCCTTGACTCACGAAGTGTAAGCTGAAAAAGGCATCTCTGGTAAATTATCGAAAACGGTTTATTAGTCTTGTACTTCTAAGGGTTTTGTCTCCCTTGCCTGTGTGCTATATTCAAGTCAGTAGTTCATAAACAGGAGACGGTTAACTTAAAATATTTCCTCGTGGTGAAGAATGTTAATAGCTCATGGATTCTTTATTGGTATGATGATATTGTTGTCTTGCTAATCTGCATAAAATTTGCATACCATGTCTTTAAAGCTTGCATTTACTGTATCACCACAGAAGCTTATTTTTCCTATCTACGTATTTCCTTGTACTGTGATTCATCAAAGGTTCTCACCCATTCTTCGCATATTAAAACTTACGATTCACTTTCCTAATTTTACGTTTAATATTCCTGATCGACCCCTGATATTTTATACCGCAGTCTGCGTAAAAAGGCCTTAGATTTCACTCTTCATCCAGTCTGGTGTTGATTTTCTAGAATTTTCTTCCATTTTATTCCTAAATAGCCCATCTTTGTTCTCCTCTATTTATGTCCTTATTTCATCGTTACTGATTTGCCGTTATTTGTTTTGTTTTTTACCTTTGATGGCATTACTTGGAGTAAAATCTTAGACAATGGTTCTGATGCCCGAGGAATGTTTGTTTAACCTGAAACACAAGTTTCAATACTGCAATGCAATTTTCATAAATCCCGCCCAAAAATGCTAAAAATTTGTTTATTTCCATTAGTGAATTCGTGCTGTATAGCCATTCTGACGTGTAGTGCATGCACGTTTACTGCTCTCCAATGTGCTCCTCATGGCCGCTTCAATATACTCAGCCCCAGAGTCGTCCGCTGAAAACAAAATGATGTCACACAGCCCGAAAACTAATTTGTCAAAATCAAGTCTCTTGTTTCTTCCTTCCATTTATAAATGATAGGCCCCTGCACATCATTACGAGGCAACGAGATGCTAAATTTGGTCAACAAATAGCGTCTAGTATTTGGTTTCTAGATCTTTGACCAACCAAGCTAACCGGCACTGCCCTAGTTTTGTACGTGGATGGAGAAATGGTGCATCGTATCAATAACTTCTGGACGGCTCTTCAGTACATTCGCCAATTACAAAATAATCGATAGTCATCAGCTTTCCTTCCAATAGCGTGATCCTCTTTTCTCTGTCTTAAGATGTAAAATTACTACACTTACGTGGATAGGGCAGTTGCTTCAGCAGTAGCGAAACGAGGAGAAGATGTTTGATATTTTGGCTGGTCACCAATTGTTATGGAGTGACAGTGAAGTGACCAATAATACGGTGTTTCACAATCAGTTTCTCCTCTGAGGATTTGCCTCAATATTTCGCGCTTTAAATATACCACAAAGGACAGTTGCAGCACTTTGTGAACTATTTGTAGTGCCACAGCGTATCCTAGGGTGTCTCGCGTTCGAAAAGTTTTTCTGAAGCGCAAAGGCACGTTAGTGGATGTCAAACAGCGTCTTTGTAAAATGTAACTCCTCAATAAATGAAAAGTCATAATTATAATAGCAATATGAACAGATGTGTACGTCCGATTTCTGGAAAAGTGAAACGATCTGATGGTGTCATTCGCATTGCCTTTCGTTGAAGATCGCGGCTATACCGACGAAGACTTACCACAACATATTGCTGTGTGTTTTGTGTCAGAAACAAAAAAGGCAACTATTGAATGAACGCATCCTGCAATTCAAGAGATCCTTTCCGCTTCTGAATAATCATTTCCATATTTGGTTTCCACGAAGAACTCACTTCACTGTGGTTTTGAATTAAAGGTGAACATCTTATGAAGGACTCCTCCCGTGGAGCAGCTGAAAGGTTCAGGCTGTGATAGGAGGAAGAGCTTCTTGCTGCTGCTCTGAAATCCACTAAGTGGATGAGCACGGTAATCGCATTTCGGACCGTTCAGCACCAGCCGTCTTCGAGGAACTTAAGCTTCCTGGGTCTTACGCATTAAAATTTAACTGCATCAGCCACCATTAGACTGAAAGCTACTGGGATGCGGTCATATTCCACCTTTTTTAGAATGTGGACGATCGTATGCATTTATGACTAATACATTTGGGATTTCCCAATTATGTAGCTGACGGAAGAGTTTACTGGCAAAGCCCTTTAAAGTTTCGACAGAAGTGGTGTTTCAGTACTGACTCGTAGAAGTACATATCGTCCGGTAATCAAATCGGATTCCTTTCACTAATTTTTACCGCTTGAGCTTTTACAGTGGCATTCACAGGCATAAATGTAATACCCATTGATCACCTTATATGTGTTGCGCAGGAAGTAAGATATTGGTTGCTGCGTCTGAAAGAGTGTGTTCTACTGTCACTACAAATAAATCCAGTTTGTAACATTTCCTTTTGTGGGTCAGTGTAAATAGTCACATGGGAACAGTCATCAGCGACCACTGAATGTATACAGCTTCCAAGTTCGACTACAGTCACAGATTCGAAATACGTACGAGGTACTGGAATACCAGATTGTGTTGCATAAACACACACACTCACGCACACATAAACACACACACACACACACACACACACACACACACACACACACACACACACACACACACACAGACACACAATTCTGTTTGGATGCCTACTAAGGCATTCATCTTGTATTCAGACTCATTTGTGTGAGAAACTGAGTAATGATGTCTCCACAGAATTGAGGTGATGTTGAACTATTGAAAAATAAAAGGAAAATACTTGTCATGAGACGTGGAGCATACTGTTTTCCAGTAACATAACATACTCTACAGGTGGTTAAACATAGTCCGCTAGGTGTAAGTTAACGTCTAGTTTTACCCATCTGATAGTGAGGAAAGAAAGATGATATGTTCACGTGTGATAAGGTTGAGCAGGCTGAGCAGACGTAGACCACGGAAGACGGGCGAGAACATTCTGATAGTTGAATGCCACACTCACCTATATAGGCAACGCCTGTAGCAAGCGAGCACTTCGCCAGATGTTTGAGTTGTCCAGGTGACAACTTCCAGCCAGTGAGTAGTTACAAATCTTAAATTCAGTATGATCCAACTTTCCCTTAATTTAATGTGATGCGATCGTGTGGCATTGTTCGCCAGGAGACCCCATCCGGGGAAGTTCGGCCGCCTGTTTCAAGTCTCATTTCAGTCGACGCCACATGGGGTGACTTGCTTGTGGGCAACGATGATGAAAGAATGATGAGGACAACACAACATCCACTTCACGAGCAGAGAAAATTTCTAACCCGGCCGGTAATCGAACCTGGGCCCGCCTCATGGTAGCCAAACACGTTACCATTTTTTTTTAATTAGGCAGTTCACAAACACTAAATGAAATGCATCCTCTGCAAAAAAATAAATAATAATAATAATAATAAAACTAATACAAATAAAAAAACATTGTAAAACAAATCACAAATTTATAGGAACAGGGATGTTGTTTTTATTTATTTATTTTCCATAAAGATCACTCTGTTAAAAGGAACAAGTAGATCATTTCATGGTATAGTATGTGCAATACATATTGAGCGGTGAGAGAAGCGTGAGGTTCATTATCAGCTGTCAAATGTGCACACCGACTGCACCCGGTATATCCCAAAGTGCGTAGGGGGTCGTAGAAGACTGCCTTAAGATAGTTGGCAATGTTTTCCGATAGTGTGACCATCTATGAACCTCATTGTGGGCTTGCTGCAAGAAATACCAAAAGTCAAGTCGCGACTTGGCAGCATCCTCATAGAGGTACGCGATCGTCCAACCTTTGACCCAGATGATCGACTGTGATTTAGTCGCTGGAAAGTAGTCACTCGCCGGATGTAAGAAGAAAGCAGGTGTAATATGTTGCGGGGTCACACGAAGGTAGCAAGCCACCATCTGCCTTCCTAGTGGCCATACGTACTCCACTGCGATACAAGTTAAGCGGTGATGGTCTTCATCCACTTGGCGACATTTCGGGCATAGTGGAGTGTCCACTAGTCCAATTGCATGGAGCCGTTGGTTGGTGTTGAACGTGCCACAGGCGACAGAGAACCACAGTGCCCGAACGACGGTTGGAAGGAATTTTTGGTGCACATGTCTCCAAATCTTCGGCCAATGCAACTTGTGGTTTTTAAGTTCAATGACAATACGACTTATCCGTCGTAGCAGCGAAACATAAAAATCCTTCGCGCATGGCGGTCTCGTGCGCGGAAGCTCGTCTCCGATATAACTAAGTTCCACGACCGCCACCGGGGGTGTAATGGACTCTGGAACTAGAAGATCCAGTAGGCGGGATGTAAGGGAATCACGCCCTCTACGCCATTGCTCGTACATATTGGCTAGAAGGAGCGCCGTCGCTCGGCAGTGAACATTCGTAAGTCTGAGTCCCCCCTTGCCCGTAGGGAGCGTGGGCGTTGCGTATCGTACCTTGACGGGCGACCCAATCATCACAAAATAGCCTAGTGCTGATTGAAGTCGACGTCCGAGCGTGAGTGGTAGGGGCAGGATCTGCTAAATATGCACCATTTGAGAAACCACATAAGTGTTCAGATATTCGACTCGCTGCAAAGGATCAAGGCGTCGTAGGAGATGTTGTCGGACCATGGTACGTGTTGTCTGTAAAATACGTCGGTAGTTAACTGCCCCAGTATGTTTTACAGATAAGGTAAAGTCTATGCTGAGATAGCGGAATCGTTGCACATAAGGAAACGGACTGATTTCTTCCGGCGTAAGGCCCCGTCCAATCGGCATTGCTGCCGATTTGTTCATGTTCACTGCACTACCCGCTTTCACGCTGTGGTCCAACAACAGTTCAAGGACCGTCTTCACCTCTTCCTCAGAACGAACGAGCAGCAGGAGGTCGTCTGCATAGGCACGATATTTAAAGGTGTAACCCCGCAGTTCCACCCTAGAAAGAGAATTTGTTAGCCTCCCAATTAATGGTTCCAATGCTATCGCGAACAGCAGCATCGAAAGAGGGCAGCCCTGGCGAATGGATCGTCGAATTTGAATCGGCCCTGCTAAACGCCCATTAACCTGTACCAAGGATTGTGCGCCCCCATAAATCCTTCTAATGACACCAGTAAAACGGTCTGGAAATCCCATTTGTTCCACTACAGCGTACAGATAGTTGCGACGCACCTTATCAAAAGCACTGTCAAAATCAACCGCCACCATCGCCGCTTTAAGTCGGCACTCCTCCGCCAGCGCTATCACATCACGGCATTCGCCAGTAGCTGTTCGCACATTCACCGATCCACCCGGTGTCGTCTGTTCTGGAGAGAGAACGCTACGAATTAACATACGACATCGGGACGATAGCAACCGTGCGAATATCTTATAGTCGGCATTAAGCAGGTTGATGGGGCGATAACGTGTGACCGTAATTCCTGGCTTCGGTTTATGTACTGGCACCAAGAGGCCTTCCATAAAAGCCGGTGGAATAGGCGCATCGGAATTTAACATCTCTTTGTACATTTCCGTCCATCGCGGTGCCATTTCGTTGCGAAATTCTCGATAAAATTCAGCAGGAAGTCCATCAATGCCTGGGGACCGATTCAACGCACCCTTTGCGATCGCATCATGTACTTCCTCACATCTAATGGCTTCCAGTAAGGTTCCCGCGGCTTTCACCGTCAGTGTACGGGAGACGGACGTGGCTATACGTTCGAGGCCATCGACAGGGGCAGTTTCTTCCCGATAGATGTGTTGGTAATGGGCGACGAATGCAGAGACAATGTCCGCTTGACGAGTCACTCTTCGGTCTTCGCGGGTAATTAATTCCCGTACCAAAACGCGCCGTTGGTGCTTTCGTTCATTTACGACGTGGTGCATGGAAGGATTCTCGTGCGTTATCGTATCGTGACATCTGGCGCGCACCATGGCTCCCTGAAGATGTTTCCGAGCTAAAGCCACTAGTTTAGCTTTAATCCTTCTGCGTTCGATCCCGACGTCCGTTCCCGGCGGACCATCATCCAGGTCGCGCAGCGCTGCAAAATAAAAGTCGGTCGTACGGCGGCGCCATTCTGCCATCTCCCTGCTATATGAGATGAACGTACGGCAAAGCGCCGGTTTAGCATAAGTCAGCCACCAATCAAGCTTCGTCGTATACCTTCCAACCCTTCGCTCGCACATCGTCCATGTCTCAAGGATCCGTTGACGGCATTCAGGATCTTGTAGATGTTGAATGTTTAATTTCCACGGGGCCTTACTGTTCCACACCTCTCTACGGGGAAGAACCACCGTACAGATGTAAGCGCTGTGATCGGAAAATGCCAATGGCCAGCGTTCCGTGTCCTGGACGTCATTTGTGTGAGCCCGTGAGATATAAATACGATCTAATCTGCTCGCCGAATGACTTGTCACATAGGTGTATCCCATTGCATCTCCATGTCGTAATTCCCACGTGTCACTAAGTACAAGGCCGTTGACTACGATTCTCAACTCCTGGCTGATGTTTGCTTGCGGCCATTGGTCTTACTGGCTGAGAACACAATTGAAATCTCCACCAATTATTACACATTCATAACGTCCGTGGAATAGTGGGGCAGTATCTTCTGCATAAAATCGCGCCCTTTCCCGCCGCCGATTGTTTCCTAACGGTGCACAAAGATTGATGATGCATGTCCCAAGCATCGTGAAAGCCATTCCCCTGGCCGACGCAAGATAACACACGTTTTTCACCGAGAAGCCATCCCGCACGTAAACTGCCAGCCCACTCCCATTGTGATCTCCATGTGACGAATAGGATTGGTAGCCTGCGATGTATGGGAGTGCAGCTATGTGGACTTCCTGCAGCGAAGCAATATCCACATCAGATGCCCAAATCGTTTCCTTCAGTAGGTGTATTTGGGCCGGTGAACGCGTGTCATTAATATTTAATGTCGCAATGCGGTTAGCATGGCGTTGAATCCCACTCTGTTGAGGCGCAACAACATCTCCCTGCATCGGTGCTGGGGGTTGAGTTAGAAGATGTTCTCTCGGCCCTCTCCCTTCACCTTCAGCAATTATTAGGCCTTCGCCGGCTGCCTCTGTATGACGTCCGGCGCCTCCTTAATATCCTCATACCACATCTTTGCAGGCAGTGATACATTCGTGTCCATAGCCACAGCATCTGCATCTGGAGAGCCAACTGGTTGTGATTCCTCTTCAGCATCACCACGGCCCGGTACCTTCAATGTGACAGACCGCTGCGGGTCTGATCGAACAGTTTCCATTGCCTCATCCTGTTTCGTAGAGGCTGTTGTGTCGTCTTGGTCCACAGGCACATCGTCGTCGGGGTCAGGGGAGTCATCCCTAGGAGATGTCGTGCGACGACGCCGTTTCCTCCTTTTCGGGGAACGTTGTTTGCGTGATCTTCCATCCGTGTCCTCAGATTGTAGGGAATCACGGCTGCCCGACAGAAAAGCATCCGTAGGAACTGGAAGTGTTTCGAGTCTCATCGTTGTACTTGGCGGGAGTTCGGTCGATACTGATGTTGTCGTCACAGAGTGCGTTCCAGACGGAACAGCATCCGTAGTGGCTGGAACTGCTTCGTGTACTATCGGTGTGCTTGGTGGGAGTTCGGTCTCATCTGATGTTGTTGCCGTAGATTGTATGCTCGATGGAGCAGCATCCTCTATCATCCCGACGTCTGCTACAAGGTTTCGGAGAGTGCCATCTTGACCTTCCACCGTGGCTGTGTCCTTTCGGTCATCAGCGGACGCAGTGAGGGCTTTGGCACAGGCGATCGGTAGTACTGTCATCGCCGGCGACGGCTCCCGCACATCTAAAGGCAGTTGCGTAATCCGCCGTTGCATACAGTTCGACCTGAGGTGTCCCTCCTGGCCACATCCAGAACACGTACGTGGTTGAGCATTCTAAATCACCACCGCCCGACAACCACCAATTGTCAGATAGGACGGTATATGCTTCTGAAGATCAATAGTGATCGGTCGCACTCCGTTAAGAACGGGGTACGTGGCGAATTGCGTCCAGCGTTCCGCTGTGTGACCATGTACCGTGCCGTATGGCTTAAAAGCCTCGATAACTTCGTCAGCCTGTAGCTCAAATGGCAGCTCAAAAACACGTATTGTCCGTACACCCAGACCAGCATGTTCTACAGTTACCGTGCCGACATCCCCGTCACTATGGCAAAATCGGAGACCTGCTTTTGTCGCCTGTAGAATTCTCCCCCACGCCGCGTCATTTACCATCTTAACATACACCGTGGGACTAACGCTGGACAGGTGAATTCCGACAATATAGTTAGGCGGTATCTTGACGTCCTCTCGAATGAATCGTTCCACTGCTAAAGCCTTTGGTCGTTAGTAGTCTTTGCAGAAATTGAATCGTAATGTAGTTTTCCTGTACTTGTTCGCCATAATCGTTGTTACTAGCCCGCGCGCAGACTAAGTCCACAAGTAAACAAACACTCTCACACGCCGCACAGGCGGAAGTATCGGACCTCCGCTTCGCACGGCCGCTAGCGCCGAACTGCTTGTCCAGGTGACAACTTCCAGCCAGTGAGTAGTTACAAATCTTAAATTCAGTATGATCCAACTTTCCCTTAATTTAATGTGATGCGATCGTGTGGCATTGTTCGCCAGGAGGCCCCATCCGGGGAAGTTCGGCCGCCGGTTGCAAGTCTCATTTCAGTCGACGCCACATGGGGTGACTTGCTTGTGGGTGACGATGATGATAGAATGATGAGGACAACACAACACCCACTTCACGAGCAGAGAAAATTTCTAACCGGGCCGTGAATTGAACCCGGGCCCACCTCATGGTAGGCAAACACGTTACCAGTCAGCTAAGCAGACGGACCCCTAATGGAATAAAACTACAGGACAACTGAGTACAAAAATTTGTGCGCATACATCGGCGAGCTCGTTAATACTTTTTGTCTGTTTTTCCAACAAAATCTCTAAAAATTCTGGTCAATCCCCAGATTCATATCTCAAAGATCTCTGTGTGCAATCGTGTAACTAGCGTTAAGAGGCAGGACCCCAAATGAAAGTAGTTGGTGCAACTTGAAGCAGTGGGAACCATTTGTATCATTCAAATACTTCAGACGCGACGACTAATTGTCAGACCTGTTGAAGTGATAATTAAATCATGAAGCAAGAACAAGTACAGACACACAGAAGCACTTTTATTTAGTTATGTTAGAGTGTATCATTACCAAGTGGATCATGGCTGATACGTTGTTACTGAGCTAGTCATGGCTTCCACAGTGAGACGGCATGCAAGAGATAATTTGAGTTTGTGGTATCAGCTTGGTCAAAGTGGATCAGGCGTCTGACAGCAGAGACTCTTAGCCTTAAGACCAAAGTCTTGAACCAATATAGAAAAGAACTCAGTATATCTCACTTTACGTCTAGCTTGAAGGTGTACTCTGGCCATCTCGAATTTTTCACCTTACCATGGATTTTTTTTTATCTTTCGTTATTCTCCAGGTACGACGACTTTACGTATATTAAAGTTATCCCACAGTATTTCTTAGCTCTCTCTCCGAACCTGCGAACCCCAAGTTCAGTTGAGCAGTAAACTTCCAACTCGCGTGATTTGGTTTCTTCATTGTGAGTTATCTCTGATCTTGTTCGCCACAGAGTGGAAATCCCACAAGCAGCTACAATACAGCTACTGGGCTATAATGGGGAGCCATTTCCTGACAAGATTGTTTTCTTCGTTTCTTTAGGCCTGTCATTTACTTTTGAAGTTTGCACAGAGCGTCAGTTTATTTATTGAAGAAGGTATGCACAGTACCTCAGATTTATAGATATTACAAAAAAATAACTGATTGTCTTCAATGTGATTCTTAGTTCAATTCCTGATTATTCGCTGTGATCTTGATAATCCCTGCAAAAAGAATTGAGTTCCTTTTGACATAAATAGTTTATCCTCCACATTTCACGAAGTCCTTAAATAGCAACATGTATAGTATGTTGGATTTCCATGTCCTTAAACCAGTAACCTATAATATATACTGCTGTTCAAATTAAAGTTGATCTACCATAATTTTTATCGGTTACTTTCAGTGAAGGATATTTAGTCATGTATCTGTTATACGTGATTAGTGTTGGGGTCTCTGTTTAGGCAGGAGCTCCTATTTTCTGACTCAATCTTTAAAAAAGGCCTAGTTGTGCTACCCTGAGTAGCCGTTTCACATTCTGCAGCACTGTATCTTGAACTGTGATAGTTATCATGAGCAAAAGCTTCATTTCGCTGGTGTTTCATCTGTTTAAGGGTCCCTGCTGTTTCATGCAGTGCTATCTGTGTGCAGTATGCATAAAGATTTTGTAAAGCTCGTGCTGCCTGAGTTCTTCTCGCATATCAGGGATCGTCTGAGAATGAGCCATACCAATCCCGGCCGGGGTATGGCTCACTTTCTGACAGGTCACGGCTCTTACTCTGCGCACTGACACCTCGTTGGTCGCAGCCAGAAAGCTGCTTGTACATATGGGGAACATGGATCCCCAGGACAGATACTTTTTCACTCTCACCAGTACGAAGCAGGACACCAGACACCAATGGAGTACATCAGTGACATGATACGGGCAAAGACGAGTGGGAAATAGTAAATAAAATCGCTGATGATGTCTCAAGGACATTACATGATGAATACAGACAGACACGGCCGTATAACAGAACACTGCAACACACACGAAGCACGTAGGACAGCAGTTCTAATTCGTGCACCAACGCAGACAGCAGAACCGAAGCACTCACTCACTCAAACAGCAAACACTTTCACCAACACGTACCACAGACAACCTTGCAAAACATCGAAAATAATTAAACTGTATCAGAGTAAACAGTGTAATCCAATCAACCCTGTTCTAGCTTAAGTATAAACAGCAGGATTATCCAACCCGCAGCCATTAAACACCGCTGTTGGGATGTAACATTTGTAACTTAACACTTAGTATTTAAGCAACATAACACGCAAAATTCAAGACACTTAATATAGGAACTCAACGTTAAGAAGAACCCCAAGAAATAACATACACGCCACTCTGCTTTACACAATGTACATAACAGTCGTAGAGTTTTTGTATATACTGTTCACAAATATAAATTCGAAAATTAAACCGTAGCGAACCGGGATTGCAAGGCTCGAAGTAGTTTTCAGACTTTCAGACCCGGCTGGCTCAGATAGAGCAACAATTCTCTCTCTCTCTCTCTCTCTCTCTCTCTCTCTCTCTCTCTCTCCCTCTGTCTCTCTCTCTCTCTCTCTCTCTCTCTCTCTCTCTCTCTCTCTCTGTCTCTCTCTCTCTCTCTTACTAGGCAAGTCTTTCCTATAATCTATCATTACACGAGGGTTGTGTTTTAAGTAAGGGCCGTTCGCGCGTATAGTCCCGTATTCCGCGCAGACGCCGCAACAAACCACCGCGCCACTTGCCGGCATCCTTCCCGTTCACACTGATGCAAGTTGCAGTTCTGTAGCTGATGTGTACACATCGCTGTGCTACTTTATAATGTTTACCATTATTGAGTCGCCCGCCGCGTGTGAGATACGGTCAGTGTTAGGTTTTTTGACCGCGGGAAGCCTATCAGCTGCAGAGATTCATCGTCAGTTAACAGAAGTTTATGGCTTGAATGCAATGTGTGAAAATAAAGTGCGTCAATGGGTTAGAGAGTTTAAAAATGGCCGTCGAAACGTCCATGACGAAGAACGCTCAGGCCGGCCCTCTGTGATCACTGATGATTTGGTGGCTGCAGTCGAAACAAAGATTCGTGAGGACAGAAGATTCACAATTTCCACTCTATCTTTGGAATTTCCACAAGTTTCAAGATCGGTTTTGTACAAAATTGTCTCTGAAAACCTAAATTTCAGGAAACTGTGTTCTCGGAGGCTACCCAAACTCCTCACAGAGGACCACAAAGGGAAGAGATTTGCCACTTCATTAGACTTTTTGATTCGTTACGAGGAAGAAGGGGATGACATGTTGAGTCAAATTGTCACTGGAGATGGAACGTGGGTATCACGTATCACTCCCAAAAGCAAGCGACAATCGATGGACTGGCGACACACAACCTCACCCATCAAGGTCAAAGCCAAACAGACGCTGTCAAAGCGCTATATTATGGCAACTGTGTTTTGGCACCGGCGCGGTGTTTTGCTAGTGGACAACAATCAACTCAGATGCCTACTGTGCAACTCTAATGAAGCTCCGCAGAGTAATTCAAAACAAAAGGCGCGGCATGCTGGCAAAAGGAGTTTTGCACCTGCACGCTAACGCTAGGCCTCACACCTCTCAAATGACTCGGGATTGGATTGATTCTTTTGGCTGGGAAGTTTTGGACCATGCACCATAGAGCCCCGACCTTGCTCCTATTGATTTTCACCTTTTACGGTACCTGAAACACCATCTTGGCGGGCAGCGCTTCAATGACGACGATGAAGTGAAAGCGGCCGTGAACTCTTGGCTGTCGGAGCAGGCGGCCGAATTCTTTGAAGAGGGAATTAAAAACTTAGTTGTACGGTATGACAAGTGCTTAAATAAAGAAGGCAACTATGTAGAAAAACGGGTAAAAGTGTGTAGAATCAGAAAATAATTTTTTTTTACAAAATTATTTGTATCTTTTCTTAAAAATAAAAACGGCCCTTACTTATAAACAACCCTCGTATCTTATTAAACTTTGAATATTTTTGTATTTTTTCTTTCAATTTCTAGTATATTTTTAATTTATTAGTCCTATTTTAATTGCTGAAAAAAATTGTTGTTTATAATATGGAATATGTTTGTAATCTACATGAAAAACTGTAAAATGAACGACATGTTATAAAATGTAAGGAAACAGGTCTCTAACTGAGCAATAAATCAAATTTACAAATAAACTTCCTTAAACAATAAAAACACATATATTACACTTCTGTTAGTACTCTCTAGTCCTGCTTTAGTCTGTTTGTCGTCAGAGAGACTGAAATCACAGTGTTTTCTGTGGAATTGTATGTTAATGCTATTCAATGACCTAGTAAAACGCTTAAGGGCCTAGTAGCAACCCCCTTAGAAGTTTCACTCGACGCTACGGAAAGGAACGTCGATGCAGCCACAGCCCCGTTTACTTGAGTAAGGATAGAGCTGACCCGTGACACTTGCCCTAGAGGTTGTCGCGCACAACCTCTATCTAGCCTTTAGAAAGTGGCAAACCTTGAGATTCAGTTTCTGTTCCGTACGAGTTTTATCATCATCGCCATCCTAGAAGTTAAACCACGATCCCCGCTATGCTATACAATGCTCCGTGCATCATGCAAACCTTTAGTCACTGAAACATGCCGCTAGCCACTCGCCAGCTGAAGAACCCTGTCGACACTGGTCGACTTTCCAAAGGTGCTCGTCATTGGGAACGACCGGAAAGGCACCTGTGACTAAAAGACTGCCATGAAACCACGGACAGGGCGAGAATTGTGCTTAAACTCATCCCCCCGTCATTTACACGGGAGGTATTTTCATAGCCAATGCCGCTCGGCTGCAGTGGAAGGCAATAAAAGCACAATCAGGGTCCTGTGAATCATGCAAATGCTTAATTTTACAAGAGCGGATGTCCCAACGCGCGCGCTCCTGTATTTATTTGTGTGTGTGTGTGTGTTTGTGTGTGTGTGTGTGTGTGTGTGCACGCGTTATTTTGTACTACAGTCGTCGTCTTCCGCTTCTCAACTTCCGTAGTTCCCTGTCCGCCCAATCTTCTAACTGAACACACCTTGAATTCATCGCATCTCTAACAACTTGTATCCAGCTAGGTGGTCTTCCACGTTTTCTTCGCTCAGCTGGTGTCCATTCAAAGTTTCTATTTGGCCATCGTTTATCATCCATTCGTTGGTTATGTCCATACAAAGGTAATACTGTATTTTGCCATCTACAGGACCGAGAATAATATTTCTCATGTAATTTCCCGTATTCCTTCAGTTGTGTTCCAGACTGAAGATGGCACAAATTTCGTCGTCAAAAATTCATCTCAAGGGACGTAAATTTTTTTTCCTATTTCAGCGCCATATGTGATGATACTCTGTGCGACTGACTTGTGCAGAGAGACCATCGCCTTCTTTCAATTTTATCACTCCATTGGAGTTACGTTGGCCAATTACTGTTTTTCCTTACCAGATTTTGAGGTCTGTTGTATATTTCTTTCATTAGTTGTAAAAGTGACGCTCAAGTATTCATATGTACAGACGCTTTTAACTTTGTAGAATGATAGTTGTAAACCCTACAGCTCATGTCCTACTTACATTACAAGCAAAAACGTTGCTTATTTCCTGTAATTTATTCGGAATGATTCTGAAGACAATTAGAATTTCGGAAATGCACGTGAAGTGAATAGAGTCGGAAACAAACTGGTAATACTGAACACTTGTAAAGTACTAAAGAATATTTTGTTTAGTTCTAAATAAAAAAGATATGAAATTCAGGAATACATGCAAAAATGTGCTCGGACGGTATCTCAGGTCATAATCATCCCAAATAGACCATAGTCTTCGGAATTACTTTTACAAGGGCCGTTGATTAAATAACGCAACAATTTATTTCTGGCAAGAAGATTCTGATAAAACGTATTATTTCCCTCTCTGTTGGCTATAGAACCCTATGCATCGACATAATCTCCGTTCAGTGCTATGACCTTACGTCACCTTACTGGGAGTGTCCGTATGCCTGGATGATACGCTTCTACTTGTCAACATTGGCACCAACGCCTTACTGCGACAGTAGCCTCACCATCAACCACTTACTGCTTCCTTCGGAATGCATCCTTCATTGAGACACCGAGATAGATGTCGGAAGATGCGGGATCTAGACATTGCCGTCAATGAGTCAGAACAGTCCAGTGAAGTTTTGCGAGCTCCTCTACTGTGCGCCGCTGGCCTTGTCGCCGAGCGCTTCAGTCCGGAACCGCTCTGTTGCTATGGTCGCAGGTTCGAATCCTGTGTGTGATGTCATTAGGTTAGTTAGGTTTAAGTAGTTCTACGTCTAGGGGAATGATGACTTCAGGGCTTAAGTCCCATAGTGCTCAGAGCCATTTGAATGGTGTGCACAGACTTGTGTGAGACCTTACGTTGTCATGGAGAAGAAGAATTTTGCATTTTTGCTGCAACGAACACGCTGAGGTCGCTTCTTAAATTTCCTGAGGGTAGTACAGTACACTTCTAAGAACCTCTTCAGAGTCCCAGAACATCTCTATAACTTACCAGCTGAGGATGCGGCTCTGGACTTTTTCTCCGGAGGAAAAATGGTGTGGCACCACTCCATGGATTACCTTTTGTTTCCATTCAGAAGTGATTGGACGATGTTCGACAAAAAACTGTCACGATGAGCCTCGTAACACGCAACAACTTCTGCGCATATGGTCCTTAGTTGTTCTTTATGGTCTTCTGTTAGGCTTTGAGTATCCCAAACGGTGGATGAGTATGTCAGTACTACCAACAGTGATGTTCCGTTGTGTAGCGAGGTGTCTGATTGTTGTCTGTCGACCGCTCCGGATGAGAGGGTCCGCACGTTCCAAAATTGCTGGAGCTACATGTGCCGCCGGCCAGCACGACGAAATTCGACAGGTCTACATCTACATCTACATTCATAATCCACAAGACACCCAACGGTGTATGGCGGAGGGCACTTTACGTGCCACTGCCATTACCTCCCTTTTCTGTTCCAGTCGCGTATGGTTCGCGGGAAGAACGACTGTCTGAAAGCCTCCGTGCCCGCTCGAATCTCTCTAATTTTATATTCGTCATCTCCACGGGAGGTATAAGTAGGGGGAAGCAGTATATTCGATGCCTCATCCAGAAACGCACCCTCTCGAAACCTGGCGATGCAGAGCGCCTCTCTTGCAGAGTCTGCCACTTGAGTTTGCTAAACATCTCCGTAACGCTATCACGCTTACCAAATAACCCTGTGACGAAACGCGCCGTTCTTCTTTTGATCTTCTCTATCTTGTCTGTCAACCTGACCTGGTACGGATCCCACACTGATGAGCAATACTCAAGTTTAGGTCGAACGAGTGTTTTGTAAGCCACCACCTTTGTTGATGGACTACATTTTCTAAGGACCCTCCCAGTGAATCTCAACCTGGTACCCGCCTTACCAACTATTAATTGTATACGATCATTCCATTTAAAATCGTTCCGCACGCATCCTCCCAGATATTTAACAGAAGTAACTGCTACCAGTGTTTGTTCCGCTATCATATAATCATACAATAAAGGATCCTTCTTTCTATGTATTCGCAATACATTACATTTGTCTATGTTAAGGGTCAGTTGCCACTCCCTACTCTAAGTGCCTATCCGCTGCAGATCTTCCTGCATTTCGCTACAATTTTCTAATGCTGCAACTTCTCTGTATACTACAGCATCATCCGCGAAAAGCCGCATGGAACTTCCGACACTATCTACTAGGTCATTTATATATATTTTGAAAAGCAATGTTCCCATAACACTCCCCTGTGGCACGCCAGAGGTTACTTTAACGTCTGTAGACGTCTCTCCATTGATAACAACATGCTGTGTTCTGTTTGCTAAAAACTCTTGAATCCAGCCACACATTTGTTCTGATATTCCGTAGGCTCTTACTTTGTTTATCAGGCGATAGTGCGGAACTGTATCGAACGCCTTCCGGAAGTCTGGGAAAATAGCATCTACCTGGGAGCCTGTATCTAATATTTTCTGGGTCTCATGAACAGATAAAGCGAGTTGGGTCTTACACGATCGCTGTTTCCGGAATCCATGTTTATTCCTACAAAGTAGATTCTGGGTTTCCAAAAACGACATGATACTCGAGCAAAAAACATGTTCTAAATTTCTACAACAGATCGACGTCAGAGATATAGGTCTATAGTTTTGCGCATCTGCTCGACGACCCTTTTTGAAGACTGGGAGTACCTGTGCTCTTTTCCAATCATTTGGAACCTTCCGTTGCGGTACACGGCTGTTAGAAGGGGGGCAAGTTCTTTCGCGTACTCTGCGTAGAATCGAATTGGTATTCCGTCAGGTCCAGTGGACTTTCCTCTGTCGAGTGATTTCAGTTGCTTTTCTATTCCTTGGACACTTATTTCGATGTCAGCCATTTTTTCGTTTGTGCGAGGATTTAGAGAAGGGGCTGCAGTGCGGTCTTCCTCTGTGAAACAGCTTTGGAAAAAGGTGTTTAGTATTTCAGCTTTACGCGTGTCATCCTCTGTTTCAAAGCCATCATCATTCCGGAGTGTATGGATATGCTGTTTCGAGCCACTTACTGATTTAACGTAAGACCAGAACTTCCTAGGATTTTCTGTCAAGTCGGTACACAGAATTTTACTTTCGAATTCACTGAACGCTTCACGCATAACCCTCCTTACGCTAACTTTTACATCGTTTAGGTTCTGTTTGTCTGAGAGGTTTTGGCTGCGTTTAAACTTGGCATGAAGCTCTCTTTGCTTCCGCAGTAGTTTCCTAACTTTGTTGTTGAACCACGGTGGGTTTTCCCGTCCCTCACAGTTTTACTCCGCACGTACCTGTCTAAAACGCATTTTACAATTGCCTTAAACTTATTCCATAAACACTCCACATTGTCAGTGTCGGAACAGAAATTTTCGTTTTGATCTGTTAGGTAGTCTGAAATCTGCCTTCTATTACTCTTGCTAAACAGATAAACCTTCCTCCCTTTTTTTTATTCCTATTAACTTCCATATTCAGGGATGTTTGTGTGACTTTGTGTGACTTTGTTGCAATGACGACAGACGCTTCGCTCAATGACTTACCATACGTTTGTTCACGTCCAGCCGGCCTGATGAACCGAGCGGTTCTAGTCGCTACAGTCTGTAACCGCGTGACCGCTACGGTCACAGGTTCGAATCATGCCTCGGGCAAGGATGTGTTTAGGTTTAAGTAGTTCTAAGTTCTAGGGGACTGATGACCTCAGACGTTGAGTCCCATAGTGCTCAGAGCCATTTGAACCACTTCACTTCCAGGCCTCCATAGAGCGCCTATGAATAACTACGATGCACTGGCCTTCTGCCGAAAGAAACTCGGTGACAGCTGTCTGCTAGGGCAGGCCGGAGTGGCCGAGCAGTTCTAGGCGCTACAGTCTGGAACCGTGCGAAGCTAACGTTCACAGGTTCGAATCTTGCCTCGGGCATGGACGTGTGTGGTGTCCTTAGGTTAATTAGATTTAACTAGTTATAAGTTCTAGGGGACTGATGACGTCAGACGTTAAGTCCCATAGTGCTCAGAGCCACTTGAAGCTCTCTCCTAGGAAAGCATCTCCATTAGAGACGCCCTTTTGAAAGCTGCGGTACGTATAGCGCAGCCAACTGCAGGAACTTCATGAAACTATATGGGCTCAAGCGAGAATTTTCCATGATATCCCACAGCAAATTCAACATACGTTCATGCGAAACTGACCGAGAAAAAGTAATGTGTTTGTTGAACGCCTCGCGGATATCTGTAGTGTACTTCGATCCGTGATCGGTTATCTTAATGTCGTCACATTACGTTTTGGTTTTCGTTAAGGCACTCTACACAGCTGTTGTAGTGCTCTACAAGTTATGCCTGATCTCATGCGACTGATACATTCTGACGCCCTGGGGCTACAGATAGATCCCCGGGAGACTGCAGGTCGCGTGTATTGCCGATTGCGCCGCTGGCGGGCTGCGGGAGTTAATCCAGGCAGGGCACTCACGATGATGAGGCTGCGATTCTCAAGCAGCTGCCATAATGGATCGGCGCGGTGAGAGCGAGCACACTGCGAGCTCCGGCGAACGCGCCGTCTGTTTGCCGGCCTAAATCGCCGCTGCGCCCAGTCCATTACCAGGCGCATAATGCAGCGATCAGTCGAGCTCAACCCTCTGTGGACACAGGCAGGTATAAACGGTCAGTATGTGACACCTAAGTGGATTTAGCACCAGTTTCATTCAGTTGTAGTCATCTAGAAATAATACTGTATAGGCAATACACAATAAAAATATTTGTGCACTTGTCTTCAACCACACGAAGGCATAAATGTCCAAAGAGGGTGCATCTGCTGACTAAAGCTCAGTATAATAATAAATCTCCGAGGTAGTTTCTGATGGAGTTCGTATCTGTGAGTGATGGAGACATGTATGTCATCAACAGAGACATGTATGTAATCAACAGAGTTCAGCAATACGCGGAAACGTTTTGGAATTCTGCTCGCCACCCGTAAACACTTGCTGTTGCCATCGGAGCAGTTAGCGCAATCAAGGATTCGTCATTTTCCACAGGATCTTGTTTTAGAAGTTGTTTTGAATATCATATTTTCAAATACGCTAAGCAAATTCAGAATTTGTTTTAAAAGAATACACAGCCATTGACTTATATTTTAGTGCATTAACATCATTTTGCTGTGCACTGTGCTGTTCAACACATTTTCTTGACATGATATAAATGGCCGGCCGGAGTGGCCGAGTGTTTCTAGGCACTACAGTCTGGAACCGCGCGACCACTACGGCCGCAGGTTCGAATCCTGCCTCGGGCATGGATGTGTGTGATGCCCTTAGGTTAGTTAGGTTTAAGTAGTTCTAAGTTCTAGGGGACTGATGACCTCAGAAGGCCAGTCCCATAGTGCTCAGAGCCATTTGATTTGATATAAATGGTACAAAATTAACGTCTTGTAGGAGTGCAGCACATCATACAAGAACATCATTCTGTGGGAAAGTCAGCCCAAAAGAGATAAACACAACACGCCGCCTTTAAGACATAACTTATAAAGTGATATCAAAGAATGTAGACTCTACAAGATCTCACATAGAAAATATAGAAGTATGACAGATATAATATTACTAGTGTTAGCTGTCATCTGACTGTATGTGATTATCATTAGAGACGGTATCTTTGTATTTACATGTATGTATCAGATCGTAAATAATATGAAGTGAACATAACGTTATTCAAAGGGCGAGAGGAAGGGGGAGGAGCGGTTGGAGGGAGAGGGGTGTCCCAGCTGTTGAAGCCACATATTAGAATAGATAAGTAGGAACTGTAAGGTCAGAATTAGGCTCAGCTCTACCGAAAACTTTTTACAAATTCAGGAATTTAATTTTTCTCTGTTCTCGAAATATCCGCATCCCATGTGAAGCACAATTCGTTAACATTTCATACTGTCACGTATTATAGTTTGCAGTCTCTACTTAAATCAGTAACAAAGTTAGATGATCAAAATAATTATAGGTGGATTACTTACTTTTTACAGGCGTTAGTTCGGGGGTAAACAAAGCCTACACACAAGTAACGAACCCAACCGAATAGATCAATGTAGGAAAAGGAAGTTATGATGTATAGGAACCAAGGCTAAACAAACGGAAGATGAAGGTTAGAACTGAACCTCTCCTCGTCGACCACAAGGTGATAAGGCGACAGAGCTCTAACTCCAACTCGACACACGGAGGTTAGGAAATCATCGATGTCCACTGCAGACGAACCATCACTCCATTTGTCACATGCATTGTAGGAAAATCAAAGGAAACCTAAACCTTGGCGGCCCCAGGGGGAATAGAATCGTTGTCTTCCAGAGGGAGAGTCCAGTGGCTTAAGATCAACCACTTTGGTCGTGGCAAAGCGATATATGAAGCAGTTTTGAGCTGAAAATAAAAACCGCTCTCAGCAAAACAAAATTGCAGTGATAAACATAATGTCGTGTCGTTTCGGGGCACGCTACTGTATGCGTAGGTGTAGCCCAGGTAGTGCAAACTTGTGTAATGTCGTGCTATAAATGAATATCATAAATAAAGCTGGCGGAAAAAGTACTAAGTATGTTTCAACTTTGACTTCCGTATCGATGGTATGTATTTCTTCTTCAAATTACGTACAGTGAAGCAGAAGAAACGTCGATGCATTAAAAATACAATATCACTGTTATATTAAACATATTTCAGTATTATTTTGATTCACTACGTTACTGAAATATGCTTTATTATATAGATAATATCGACAAAAAAATCTTTTCAGACTTGTGTGTGCACGTTGGTAAAATCTGATGTGACGCCTCCCAGTTAACGAGGTGTCTTAGTTTGTTGTAAAATCATGTAGATCTTGAATGACATTTTCACAACGATCTCAGCCGTCCAATTATTTCCCTTATGTGGAATGTGGTACAGGAAGTGAATTCGGTAAAACCATACACGTTCATTTGCGGTGTTCGGTTGTGGCCGCACACGTTTAATCTAAAAGTAAATGAATGTGCCCACTTTCGTTCTGGCTATGCTGCAGGTGGTAATTTACTGCGAATTTCAGACAAAAGACACCGAGAAAACTTTTGTGCATCCTTAGAATTAAAAAAGTAAATATGTTATTGTCTTAATTGGAAAATGTTTGTGCTTGCCTACAGTCTTTGACAGTATCCAGGCTTGCATATATTTGTTAGGGGCTAATCTACGGCCATTGTTGTATTTCTTCAGTGCTCCTAAAATATGGGCTCCTAAAGTGTAAGGTCCACGTTTCCCATTTGTTTCGAATACGCTGCAGAAGTTTCGCTGGGAAGCCTTTACACGTCTTCCATACAGTCCCGATCTCTCCCCATGCAATTTCCATATTTTTTTGAACTCTGAATAAAGATATTCGTTGCCTTCGATTTGTTTCGGACCAAGAGGCGCATGCCCCATTATAGTCATGGTTTCTTAAGGCAACCGCAAACATTTTTCCGTGAAGGCATTGACAGACTTGTCTCACAACGGGATAAATGTATTAACAGTTATGCGATGCTTTTTTAAAATAATAAACAGTTTACTTACTTTTTACCGTCTGTCTCATTTTCATTTGACTGCCCCTTATTGTAAATGTCCACGAACCGGTGGTTTGTTTTTGGTTACCTGTCAAGCCATAGATGGGTGTTACTTGCTCTGCACAGGCAAATACATTTTACAAATGTCCTTCAGTGACTAGCATCATGAACAATACATGTGTACGTGGACTTTTGATTAAGATACATGTTCAAAAACATACATTGCGCTTTTTGAAGTTTCGTCACCGTGTGATACTGCCCAACAAAACATGGCAATGACGTTGCTTATCAGGAGCAAATTGTCAACGATATGTCACGAAACATAAACCGTACTGAAGAAGCAGTCTTACAGTGGAGGAGCCAGAAAGAGTACTGTATAGGTCTGATTCTGATCACGTAGAGTCCCCTGTGTTCCTTCGATCGCAGGGCGAGATATTGTAAATAAATAAGCCAGCACTCTTGCAGCATCTTCTGGGGATTGGAACCAATTCTCAATTTTCCATTGACATGCCTTCTGCTAGTCTTGAGTCAATAGAGGAGACCAGTCCGCAGATAGAGACTAGTGCACAGTAATAACTTATTCACCTACTGTAGTCTAAAAGAAAACTGTATTACATGATATGTTGTAATCCAGTTCATATATTCTATCATTATTCATTAGAAACGAAAGCGAGATTTTTTGTTTTCCGCCTTTTAACTTAAGTTGCATGTTGCTAAAAAACTCACAATAATGCTTTAAATCTGTCGACGGTACTGTAGTATGCAAGACACTGCTGCTTACCACTACTTTTGTAAAGTGATTGGTGTCAGTAGTAATAAACCGCTGTAGACACCTGTCTAAAATATATCTACGTGCAGCACGACATCATTTGAGACGGAGCACATACTGAGGTATGGGAATGAGATTGGCCGTCCACTCTGCCAAGGGGACCACCCCAGCATTGGCATTAAGCGCTTAAGGAAAATCAGGGAATTTATAAATTTGAGAGACGAGAGAGGATTTGAACCGCAGTCGTTTTGGAGATTAGATTAGAGCCTTCCCACTTCACCACCTCTCTCAATATCAAATGGAATAGATACGTAATAGAAAGAGGAAGAAACTCCGATTCTGCCTTTTCCGTCAGCTAAGGAACCGATCCAGAGAAAGAGATATGTTTACCAGGAGAGTGTGTAATAAAATGAATAACAAAAGGAATAATGTAACTGAGACAGAAAACAGTTGAGGAAAAACTAAGGATGATTAATGGTGCTATTACAGAATTACCGGTCTGATGCTAAGAAGATTAGCGACTTGCTAGGCTTCAGAACTGTGGAAAACACTGTAGTGATAAATGCCTCCGATCAAGGCAGATAAAGATGGAAAAAAGGAAACTCTATTTTGCTACGTGATTTTTAACGGTGGTAATACAAGATATAAATATACAAGCTTAATAGGGCTCTAATAATTCTCTGTCGAGAAGTGTACACACATGAACTATACTCTGTATTATACAAAATGTTGATACGAACCTGCCGGAGGAGTGGCCGAGTGGTTCTAAGCGCTTCAGTCTGAGATCGCGCGACCGCTACGGTCGCAGGTTCGAAACATGCCTCGGGCATGGATGTGCGTGATGTCCTCAGGTTAGTTACGTTTAAGTAGTTCTAAGTTCTAGGGGGCTGATGACCTCAGAAGGCCAGTCCTATAGTGCTCAGAGCCATTTGAACCATTTGAACCATTTGATACGGAACTGAGAAAAATATTCCTGAAAGTCCACATCTGCAGCGTAGCATTAAATTACATGGGAAGGTAAATTCTGGAAAATAAGGGAAGAACGTAACTGGATACATGCTACAGAATGATCTTAAAAATTGAGTCGTCAGGTGAGATACAAAATGAAGGATACGGCATGATATATATGAAAGTATGTTCCATTAAAAGGGAGAGATTAGTGAGGCGGAGGAACACGTAAGTTGACTGTGGGAGACACAAGGAGGAGCTGCCAACAAACAGATTGTAGATGAGGTATGATGTGTTAGAAGTATAGAGATGGAACGAAGAGTTCTCAGAACATACAAAGGAATGAAGACTCTAATCAACCGATCGAAAAACTGATGACATAAAAAAATTAAATTAATTCACTGTCAGTGTGCTATATTCAGGACTTTCCTCTTAAGGGCATAGGAAATTTCGTCCAGCTGAGAGTAAATAGTCCTAAATAAAGGTATTTAAACCTTATTTTAAAGAAAGAACTTGCACTGAGAGCATAAATAGTGCTACAGTTCGATATTACGGTATAGTAATTAAGAAGAAAGGAGGTGATTCGTTAAAAATAATACTGCACAGGAATTTGCTTTTTTTTAAAAAAAAATTTTTAATTTCTTTATTTCCAGAAAGAATGTTATTTATACATCTAGCCCACTGCCTTATGTGATTAGTGGGCCAAAATAGTTATACAAAGATATTAGTTGCAGCTAATTCTAAGTCCTATTTTAGTAACTAGTTAGTACGTAACCTATTAGGAGTGAGCAATGGGCAAAAGTTAATATGTTAATCTACTACAATCACGTAAAATTAAGACTAGTTACTAAGTCCTACAGCGTTACAAATGTGTCAGCTGAATTAGTATAAACCTACTGTAGAGCCTTGCTCATTGAGCTAACCCCAATGAGCGTGCCCCTGACACTGGGCAGGCCAAGATGTTAATCGCTGCAGGTTTCTAAGAATAATGTCTAAAAACTAAATCCTACAACTAACTTATCCTAAGGTCAAGTCCGGTGCGATTTCTAGTTCAGTAAGGCTGCACCCCACTCCCCCAAAATCCTGTGGCGCACCGGATTCAGACTGAGGAAGTTGGCCTTTCCGCACCCAGGCGGTTTGGGAGTAGGGTATCGAACTCTATTTGTGTTTGGGTTGTCTCCTATTTGTGCTAGTATAGTTCTCTCAAGTAGTCCTTTAAGACTTTCTGAGATACCGCGTTAGCCAGTTTATTGATGGTATGAAAGTGTCGCGATGTCTGATCAGTCTATATGTGTCGTTGTGTGGTAGTTGGTCACGCAGTACTGAGGCCACGTCATTGAAAAAGGCTCACTCGTAGACTACAAGGTCAGGAGTACCCTCCGGAACACCACAGTCACACGCAGGTGTCGCCTTTTTACCAAATCGACATAGGTATGTCGAGTACGGTCCATGTCCAGTGAGAAAGTGGATTAGTCCCCGGGTTGGATCGAAGTATGACATTCCCATCCTTTCCCTGACATCTGGTAGGAGCTCATAGGTTCGACGCCCTGTTTCTTCGCTTTCCCACGAATGTTGCCATAGCAGCTCCCCTTTTTGCCTGATCTCTACTTTATTTTCGGTCCTGCTGCCCAGAATTTCCTCAGTTTTCTCCAATTTCCCCTTCTTAGCCCAGTACCAAGCGGCCTGCTCCCGAATTTTGACATCCAAGGGGCAGAGCCCCATTATAACTAACAGGGCTCCTCCCGGTGTAGTCCTGTATGCCCCCACTGATCTCAAAATCATCTTTCTCTGCACTCTCCTCACTGTCATGGCGGGCACCACCCTCGTGAGCCTGTGTGCCCAGACTCCCGAGCCGTAACCCACTATAGATGTGAGTATGCTGTTGTGATATAGTTTGATGAGATGTGGTGGGAGATGAAACCGTTTATGCCCAATGGAGATGAGGTTGTTGAGTACTTGTAGGGCTCTTTGAATTACGGTTTCGATGTGTCTACCGAAAGACCACCTTTCATCAATGATGATACCAAGGTAGCGAGTCTCACGTCGCCAGAGAACTGGTGATCCATCTATTCTGACAGTTGGATTGCGAGCTAATTGTCCCTTCAGAAGAAGGTATGTAGACTTGGCCGGTGAAATTTTCATCTTCGTGTTACGGCACCATAGTTGTAGTGTATTTATTGTTCTTTCAATCTTGGGCTCTATGTCTTCTCGGCTACGGCCGCCGACCAGTAGGAGGAGGTCATCTGCGTAGGCTATCACCTCCAGAACTTCATCACTTTGCTGCAATTTGTCTAGTAAGGGTTCCATGTGGATGTCCCAAAACAGGGGACCCAGTACGGAACCTTGGAGACATCCTTTAGAGATAGTTTTTCTTACTCTTGTGCTAGTAGATGATAGCCAGACCTCTCGATCTTCGCAATAGCTCCTCAGACACCCATATAGCGGCCCTGGACACTCCTTCTCCCGTAAGCAGGAGAAGAGCGAAGACCACCACAGGTTGTCGAAGGCGCCACTTATGTCCACCATGATGCCAACAACGTACTTGTACGGGGGAGAGCCGCAGACCTCGGCCGCCAGGGCGATTGCATCAGATGCCGATCGTCCAGGCCTAAAGCCAAACTGCCTGCTGCTCATTCCGCACAGCACTCGGTGCGCAGCCAGCCTGTCAGCCAGAAGTCTCTCCAGAACCTTCCCAAGCAGATCAAGCAGGCAGATAGGTCTGTAAGATTTAGTTTCTGCTGGGTCTTTGTCGGCTCCTTTCTTTATAATTACAACATTTGCCCTCTTCCATATTCGAGGGAACTTTTTCTGCCTGAGGCATTCGTTGTACAGATGAGTTAGAGGGGCGACTCTCTGGGGGGCCAGGAATTGCACCACCTCCGCCACAATGCCGTCTGGCCCAGGAGCTTTTCCTCTCTTTAGGGAGTTTATATGGGCAGCTACCTCTTCTTCAGAGAATGGGTAAACTGCCGTATCATTTTCATATACGTTGTTGTTGTTCTCCCGCAGCTGCCCCACCTACAGACTTCTGGAACAAAGGCTCATTTCAAGGATAGACTATGGCTGATCAAGCCAAAGCCAACAGGATGCCCAAAAGAAAATCCCCAAGTAAAAGGAGGAGGGATGCCATGAGGGCGAGTGCCTTCAAGTTATTCTTGAGGTCGCTCACGGGCGCCACAACTAAAACCACTGACATAGGCACTCAAACTAACTCTACCACAGGAACTTGATTGTCAAAATTTTGCTATGTTATTTTTAACTGTGTTAATACAAGATATAACTATTTAAGCTTCATAGGGGTCTAATAATTTTCCGTCGCGAGCCGCACATACATTAACTATCCTGTGTTTTTCCGGAAATATGAATTTCTTTCCAATTCTAATTTCTTTTTGGTTAGCGTTTTGTATAGATACATTGAATCTTACAGTTTACGTTGAAGACATCATCTCATGGTAAATCTCTAATTCTTTCGTTTTCCTCGCAACTTATATCCTTTTTTTAAGGCCACATAACAAGAATTTTGAAGCACTATAAAGAAGTTTTCGTAAAATAATAGTCACTACTTTGCCAATTTTTGTGACTGTAATTAATCATAATCTTCAGAATACTGCACTGTGAGAGACAATGAAAGACGTAATGTGAGTCGCTTGGCACATGACGTAAAATACGTATGATAAGATACCAAAATCTGTTCCTGTGATAAGTGAATCCCATATAAGAACATGTAAAACGATTCCTGTGGTCGAGTATTACTGCAGAAGTTATCCGCAGGAATGTCGTCCGTTCATCACTGGTTATCCGGCTGCAGTACCTGTAATCCACTTGCCTCCGCGTCAGAGCCCAACTCGCTACTGGTTGTACTACCGTTTAAATGCAATTGGTCCTTGGCACGGTAGTCATCCCACTGTGTGGACAACAGACTAGACGTGTCATGCACTTGCTAAATAAACACCCAGTTCGTATGTTCTGTCCGCTCTGTGCGTGACATTCACTCAGATTCGCAGCACATTGCATCACTGAAATTGCCTCTAATGAAGTTGCCGCTCTTTTTTGTACATTCACATTATCGGTAAGGACGTGCAGGGTGTAGGCAATAATAATTTTTACGTTTAAAGGGTGGACAAAAATATGCAAACGTCAAATATACAGCATAGTACTATTGCCAATACGTTGCAGGAAACCGTCTGGCATTCAAAAAGGCTCACAGTAGTGTCACAATGGATAAATATAGTTCCTGTATGGTTTTAAAGGGTATCTTATATCATTATTCCTGAAAAATAGTGGCAAGCTCAGATAACTATGACAGAGGTCGACGGTGATCACGCATCCCTCTCTTTAAAGTAGGACACAAATGCTCAATAATATTGAGATCTTGTAATTGTGGCGGCCAGGATGGGTGTCACAATTCATATTAGTGCTCGCAAGTCTTAGAACACAGCACTAGCACTGGGGATAACGCGTTGTACCTCTGGATGGACCTGATCAGGCAAAATGGTCAGCAACGCGACCTTTCCGAGAAACCACGTGGCCCACGGAATACCACGACATGGTTACTGGAATAATCGAAAGCTCTTCATACGGATTTCACTCAACCAAATTCTAGAAACGGTGTGAAACAAGACTAATCTGACCAAATGACTTGCTTCCGTTAGTCTATGGTCCAGGTTTTGTCGCTTCGGCACCACGTTGCTCTGTTGCGTGCATTTGCATCACTGACTAGTGATATGGAAATACAAGATCGTCTTGCAATTCCCAGCCTGTGTAGCTGCCTCCGTGTTTGTTTTGGAGCTGGGAGGATTCGCGAGCTTGACATTCAGTTCTGCAGTGACTTTTGCAGTTGTCATCACCCTTATTCTGCATCACAATCCTCTCCAATGACCGTCCATCACTTTCTTCCTCGTTGTGACTTAGAGTATGATGTTGTTCGGCTTCCCCTAAAATGTTCAAATGTGTGTGAAATCTTATGGGACTTAACTGACAAGGCCATTCCCTATGCTTACACACTAGTTAACCTAAATTATCCTAAGGAAAAACACACACACACCCATGCCCGAGGAAGTACTTGAACGTCCGCCGGGATTAGCCGCACAGTCCATGACTGCAGCGCCTTACTCGCTTCGCCTGTATGCGACATACACTCCTGGAAATTGAAATAAGAACACCGTGAATTCATTGTCCCAGGAAGGGGAAACTTTATTGACACATTCCTGGGGTCAGGTACATCACATGATCACACTGACAGAACCACAGGCGCATAGAGACAGGCAACAGAGCATGCACAATGTCGGCTCTAGTACAGTGTATATCCACCTTTCGCAGCAATGCAGGCTGCTATTCTCCCATGCAGACGATCGTAGAGATGCTGGATGTAGTCCTGTGGAACGGCTTGCCATGCCATTTCCACCTGGCGCCTCAGTTGGACCAGCGTTCGTGCTGGACGTGCAGACCGCGTGAGACGACGCTTCATCCAGTCCCAAACATGCTCAATGGGGGACAGATCCGGAGATCTTGCTGGCCAGGATAGTTGACTTACACCTTCTAGAGCACGTTGGGTGGCACGGGATACATGCGGACGTGCATTGTCCTGTTGGAACAGCAAGTTCCCTTGCCGGTCTAGGAATGGTAGAACGATGGGTTCGATGACGGTTTGGATGTACCGTGCACTATTCAGTGTCCCCTCGACGATCATCAGAGGTGTACGGCCAGTGTAGGAAATCGCTCCCCACACCATGATGCCGGGTGTTGGCCCTGTGTGCCTCGGTCGTATGCAGTCCTGACTGTGGCGCTCACCTGCACGGCGCCAAACACGCATACGACCATCATTGGCACCAAGGCAGAAGCGACTCTCATCGCTGAAGACGACACGTCTCCAGTCGTCCCTCCATTCACGCCTGTCGCGACACCACTGGAGGCGGGCTGCACGATGTTGGGGCGTGAGCGGAAGACGGCCTAACGGTGTGCGGGACCGTAACCCAGCTTCATGGAGACGGTTGCGAATGGTCCTCGCCGATACCCCAGGAGCAACAGTGTCCCTAATTTGCTGGGAAGTGGCGGTGCGGTCCCCTACGGCACTGCGTAGGATCTTACGGTCTTGGCGTGCATCCGTGCGTCGCTGCGGTCTGGTCCCAGGTCGACGGGCACGTGCACCTTCCGCCGACCACTGGCGACAACATCGATGTACTGTGGAGACCTCACGCCCCACGTGTTGAGCAATTCAGCGGTACGTCCACCCGGCCTCCCGCATACCCACTATACGCCCTCGCTCAAAGTCCGTCAACTGCACATACGGTTCACGTCCACGCTGTCGCGGCATGCTACCAGTGTTAAAGACTGCGATGGAGCTCCGTATGCCACGGCAAACTGGATGACACTGACGGCGGCGGTGCACAAATGCTGCGCAGCTAGCGCCATTCGACGGCCAACACCGCGGTTGCTGGTGTGTCCGCTGTGCCGTGCGTGTGATCATTGCTTGTACAGCCCTCTCGCAGTGTCCGGAGCAAGTATGGTGGGTCTGACACACCGGTGTCAATGTGTTCTTTTTTCCATTTCCAGCAGTGTAGTTGGTCGCGAGGAGTGGCCGCGCGGTTGAGGCGTCCTGCCTCGTATTGCGCGGCCCCTCCCTCCGGAGGTTCGATCCTCCCTGGGGCATGGGTGTGTGTGTTGTTCTCAGCGTTGGTTACTTTCAGTAGTGTGTAAGTCTAGGGACCGATGACCTCAGCAGTTTGGTCCCTTAGGAATTCACACACATTTGAACATTTGGCGGCATAGTTCTTCGATATGGCGTCTTTTGAAACGCCAAATACTTAGGCTATTTCGGTTATGGAAGCACCCACCGCATGAGCACCAACAATTTACCCACTTTCGAATTCACTTAGCTGTTACATAACGCACGCACAACTTACAGAACACTGTGATGACCACGAGTAACGCTTGCACCACTTTTTAGAACATGGCACAGGTGCCGTTTTTGGAAGAAGACGACAACATGTTTTCACCGCAACAGATGTATTGACGGAGCAGAACGAGTGGTCGTTTCTGTAAATGGAGCTCACGCTATTATTACAATGATTTTGCGGCGCTTTTACAGCATTCTATCGTTCCACACTAAGCACGGGGATGTGATGAAAAGTAATGTCACCGAATGTTTTATGTGAAAAGTATTAAAGCTTTTCGCATAAAACTCTTTATTAACATACGAAATCTTTATTCTGCGAGTCTACATATTAATTGCTCAACATAGTCACCCTGGTGACGAACATATTTCTCCCAACTAGAGAACAATATGTTGATACAGTCACTGCAGAATGTTTGACTTTGTTGCCGAGCTACAACCTCATCTGAGCTTGCACTGCATCATCAGTATCAAACTGAAGTCCTCGAAGGTGTTCTTTAAGTCTTGGAAACAGATGAATATCGGATAGGGCCAAGTCGGGACGATGAAGGATGACCCAAAGCGTCGGGTTATTGCAGATGTCGCAGCCTTCGTATATGGTCTGGCATACTGAAGCAGGTGGTGCTCAGTGTGTGGACGAACTCTTATAATTCATGTTTCCACACACCGCCATAATGAATGCTACAATTCGGAGCCTTCTAACAGCACAGAGTTGCAACTTGGGCCAGCGAAGCTGGCAAGTGGACTGAGTAATACACACGACACGGAATACCGCAAGCGATATTGAGAAAAGAATAAAAGATCCGGAGACATTGCTCTTCCTGAATTATAATCATGGTGCTCCACGGTGAGACTGAAGTGTCTTATCCAATGTACCACCGCTCTGCTGTACTGAATGCTCAGAGAAAGGGGTTACGAAGTACTATCGATAGTGACATGATTTAATTAATCGCAACCTTGTACATCGATGATTCTCTACAACTTTCGGAGCAGAGCTCTCTTTGTTTACGGCGGCGTCATTGTCTTGCTATTACGTTCAACAATGTCCAAGCACTACCCATCACACGCCATAATTCCATTGGACAATCACTGTCTAGTGCAGAACGAACGTGTGCACCTGATTCCCACCAATATTACTTGTACAGTTTGCTGATGCGGTAAAACATATTCGAAAGTTTTCTGTCTATTAGTTGGGTAACAGTGAATAATTATTCAGTTAGTTGAAAAAAAGTGTAGCTTACAGAAATGCCAAACATGTGTCAAATTGAAATAAATTGTTCTGTGAAAGTGAGCACGTCTTGGTCAATGCATTCTTCCGAAGTGTGTCACCTGTGAACTCAATAAACTAAGTAAGAAATTCCATGGACTGGTATTCGAACCTGCGACCGTAGGGGTTGCGCGGTTCCGGACTGAAGCGCCTAGAACCGCTCGGCCACTCCGGCAGGCAGAGGCTTTGAGGAACATTATACCCTTCTCTGGCTTCCAATAGCGGATCCAGTGGACAGGTTAGCTGTGCGGGGACACTATTTGTAAGTGTCTGAAGAGTGGCGTTTAATCTAGGGAAACTTACTGTTCTAGTTGGTTTCGTGGTAGCACACGAAGTAAGGCGACGTTTTAAGCCTTACTGTATCTCTATTCACAGAATCTAATCTCTTATCAATAAAATAAAAATACGAAGAGAAGCCCTTTTCATACCGTCATTTTCCACTCAAAAACAAAAGTATCTCTCTATGAAATCTTTTACTGAATCTCATTTAACTGCGGTCTCAGGGTAGGATAACCCCCAAGCTTTCGATGAAGAAGGTCTTCACTGAAATCTTCAGATTTTATTCTATTGTGAACTGGTACAGTGACTGACAACTTTTTATCCAAAAATACCTCTTCACTCCTTGCTTATTTCCTCCTAGAACTTCTTCCCTGTCACTACCTTTAAATTCGGTTACGATCCAAGCGAGGGAAAAGCGAGGGTGTGATCCCGTGCGGCGCCGGAGCACTAATGAAACATCATTCAATTAACTATCCTTTACCGGCGCGAGTTTTACAATCACTCCCTCCTCTTCCCAGGGCTGACTAGCAGCGACTATGCTTAATCTGCGCTGCTCGAAAGCACGAGGCGGCGTCATTGCCTGGCGAGGGAGTAGCTGCATGGAGACCCTGATCCCCTCTATGATTGAAGCTGTTCTTAGGCTCGATCCCAGAGTTCTGCATACCTGTCTAGTCAGTTATCAAGAAGACTTGAAGGTTGAAGACACAACAGCAACTTGAAGGACAGCCTGAATGGCGGTGCCAGCGTAAGGCCAGTAGGGTGGTACTTTTATTGCCCCGCCCAGCACTCAAATTGCAGAGCTTTCAGAAGGGCAGATCGAATCTTAATCCACAGAGGATCGGTCCGGCCCCTATCCTCAGTTAGTCACTGTTGTGACAACCAGGACTGCAACTTGCAGATCAGAAGTACCCTCCATGAATGGACAGCTGTAGACTTGCAGCAGTGGACACAAAGTTGCCGGCAGAATGTAGACACTTGTCGAATTCGCCAGAGTTTCGTGCAACGTAATGGAGCTGGTCTTCCATCGGTATCTGTGTTGCAGATGGAGTGGCCTCTCCCTGAGGCTCACCTTGAGGGGGGCGGCGGTGTTACAGCAGGCGAAGATCTGAATTCCCCCCCCCCCCCCCCCCCCACTCCCCCACCCCACCACTGCCGAGCGGGTGGCGCAGTGGTTAGCACACTGGACTCGCATTCTGGATGGCGACGGTTCAGTCACTTGCCCGGCCTTCCTGATTTAGGTTTTCCGTGATTTCCAGAAATCACTCCAGGCAAATGCCGGGATGGTTCCTTTGAAAGGGCACGGCCAACTTCCTTCCCCGTCCTTCCGTACCCCGATGAGATCGATGACCTCGCAGTTTCGTGTCTTCCTCGAAACAACCGCCAACAACCCCCCCTCTCCCCCAGGTCACTACCCCACACTGGGGACCAAATGTGCCCTCGTTTTCTTAGCCTGTAAGTGTTCTTGTATGCTCTGCTGCTTAGCTTCATGGTTACAGGCCATTACGTTATGCGAAGTTTGCATCCTGAAAGGAGTTTTTGTGACATCTGTGGATGATATTATTACATTTAGCCTTGTTACTGTAGAGCGTTCTGTCTGCTCTGCACTGTTCTGAATGTACTTGTTGCTCTAGGCTCTCCTGGCAGTTTGGTTGAGCTGCAGGCCTCTGGTGTTGGCATTTAGCACGACACCGTTGCGCAGTAGGCAGACGATGCCCACTTAGCGACGGCGCAGTCAGTTTCTAACAAACTTTTATTTCTGCACTTATTTACTACTGTACTGTGCAGCAGTAAACACACAGACACATTAAGATTGACTCAGCATATCCACGATTTTATTGGAGACATAAGAACGTTCAACGTTTTCTTACATTACCATTCGGAGATTGTGGTAGCTTTCCACCTAATGCTAGACCAGCTTAAAAAATACCAATTAAACGAACTCACAGAACGTCGCCTCCCTATATTCAATGCAGACAAAATTATAATGGTAGCCGTGACTTTTTATCTACCAGATTCCTCATTCGACACATGTAAGAGCCCCGATCACGTGATGCGTTCTTTTTGACTCCCAGCAGACATTTACACTATGCCCTAGTCTTTACGTTTGAGGTCTCAGCTACCATGCAGGATCAAAAAGCAGTTGCATCTCACAGAATCGAAGTGTTCTCGTCGTTTTCGCTACCCAAAATACCATGCAAAACATGTGTACGACAATTATTGATTTCCAGAATGAGAATTTCACTCTGCAGCGGAGTGTGCGCTGACATGAAACTTCCTGGCAGATTAAAACTGTGTGCCGGACCGAGACTCGAACTCGGGACCTTTGCCTTTCGTGGGCAAGTGGTTTCGGTCCGGCACACAGTTTTAATCGGCCAGGAAGTTTCATATCAGCGCACACTCCGCTGCAGAGTGAAAATCTCATTCAGGAAACATCCCCCAGGCTGTGGCTAAGCCATGTCTCCGCAGTATTCTTTCTTTCAGGAGTGCTAGTTCTGCAGGGTTCGCAGGAGAGCTTCTGTAAAGTTTGGAAGATAGGAGACGAGATACTGGCAGAAGTAAAGCTGTGAGGACGGGGCGTGAGTCGTGCTTGGCTAGCTCCGTTGGTAGAGCACTTTCCCGCGGAAGGCAAAGGTCCCGAGTTCGAGTCTCGGTCCGGCACACAGTTTTAATCTGCCAGTAAGTTTCAATTACTAATTTAGTTTTCAAACACATAAGTTGCATATCCTTACGAACTATGTTTACCAGACTGTGGTACCTTGTGCTAGGTTCCAGTGTTTGACTTGCAGACGGAGTCCCGCTCAGGTAGCGGAGGTCAGCGGATTACTGTACGCTAAGCGCTCGCTTGCTACCTACACTGTCGTTCCTCAGCACGCCTGGACGACGTGGAAATGGAGGCAAAGCCACCACCCTGCTGCAGTTGCTGGGCCTCGTGCTCGGCGCATCAGAAGGTGGGGGATGCAAGAAGAAGAAGAAGAAGAAGAAGAAGGAACGGAAGGAGCAGTGCTTCCGCTGGCTAAGTCTTGGCCACGTTGCTAAGTGCTGCCGGAACCTAGTGGCGTGCCTTCGGTGTGCGCAAGCACACGATTCGCGCCACTGTACGAAGAAGGATGCCACACGCTGCTGCGCCAACTGTGGCGCTGCTCACGGAGCGAAGTATCGAGGCTGCAGTTATATCAAGAACTGAAGTCGCGGCGAGAAGACAAGACGGAGACGCAAGACCACCAAGAAGGCGGACACAACGCAGCCGTTGCATCCTTGCCACCCCCCGCCCCCCGGCGGATCCGGGGTGGTCGATGACGCTGCTGTTGCACCAGACGCAGTCAGCGAGGCGTGCGCCAGGTTCTGGGCCGCCGCTGACGAAGAAATTGCTGCCCTCAAAGCCTTAATGGCGGAAGAGAGGGCGGCAATCCAGGCCGAACTGGCGGAGGCCCAGCAGCTGGTGTACAGTCTACGTGATGCACTGGACAGCCAGCCCCGCCCAGTAAGAAGAAGAACACTGAGACGCAGACTGCCGCCTCCGTGCATCTTGTACAGGAAGCCATGGTGGTGGTAACACAAAACGCCGCCGTACAGACAGCCGTCGGAGGAGGCTCCCTGCCCCCTCTCCAAGACGCAGCTGCAAAAGATAGTTCCATCCATTTGGATACTCTCAGGTTTTACAACGCCCGCCCTCCTCTCACTACTGCTGAGTGGGAATACCTCATCGCCTAGGTAGAACAAGGCGAGAACGCAAGCAAAGAACAAGGGACGAGCGCGGCTGAAGACGCCGAAGTCGCCAGCTGGGAGGACACGCCAGATCCCGAAGTGGCACAAGCTTACACATCCAAGAAGAAGAAAAAGGACAAGAAGAAGCACCCAGACGCCAGGCGGACCTAGAAGATTCTCCTCCTTACCGCGCCAGACACCCATCGTCATCATCAACCACTCGCGCTGTCAGTCGTTGACTGGCATTCCCAGGTATCAACAGGGATATCCAAGTAAAGGCCCCTAAGTGACGCATCTTTATTATCCATTCAACCTACCGCATGTCTCTGACCGGCAATCATCAGTCTTCCTAACCACACACAACCATCCCAGTTATTCCTAAAAGTCCCAGAATGCTCTCAATCAATTCAAAGTGGAGAAACTGTCTAATGACAATGGAATCTGTAACGCCGGAAATGCATATCCTCCTATTTCCATCTATTGTACTATAATTTTTTCCCTTTATTTCGTTACCTGAAGATATGACACATCTGTGTCTTTATATATTGTAATTGTTTTACTATATATATATATATATATATATATATATATATATATATAAAATTTGTTTGTTTTGTAAACATTATTTGCATTTTATTCGCCTATGGAAAACTGTGCTATCGAACGACTACATCGATAGGTCGTGTGGAGAACCAAAGTGTTTAGGATCTTTGGTAGTGTTAACTCGGTCGCATGGAGCGCAGGGGAGGGAATCTAGCTGGAATAGGGTGGTGGAGCAGGTTTGTTGTGTGACGCTCCCGCGAGTCGCCGTGCTTTCGGGGTTGGGCAGCATGTAATTGCGCTCGACTTGCTATGATAGTTTCTGACACAGTGTCGCGGACGGGAAGCATTAGCTGGCGCACATCAAGAGACCGTTTCGCCTGGTGACAGTGTCGAGAAGAAGGCGCGCCAACGTCCAGCTTTTGCAACAGCGACGGCCGACAATGAGTGACTGTCGCCACCTCCTCGATCGCCGACTTCAAACCTTCAATCAACCAGCAAGGAAGACTGGAAGCACGTAAAGTTTTAGAACTATATGGCAGACCTCATCTTTTAAAATTTTTCCATTTGCCTCTTTAAATTACAGCAACGTAACATGAACCTTTGTTGCTAATTGTCCCAGTTGCATTACCAAGCAGGGTCCATTCCTTTTCCGGAATGAACCCGAGTGTCGTTGAAATTCAAACGCCAGCATTAAAGTATCATTCCATTTTACTGCTTTACTTTCAAAGTTCAGTTGAAGTATGCATAGCTGGCTACAGTGTTTAGATTACACAAGCACAAATTAACAGTGCGAGCTTTGTTACCATATTTCAGCTTACCTGTGACTGCAGCTCAGTTTGTAACGTACTAAATTTTATTACTGTTAATTGTTCAAAATCATTTAATTCAAGTTCAAAGTTAAATCTCTTATTTCTAAATTGCGTAGATTCAAGTAGCTTTTGAAATGATTGTTGAGGTAGCCCAAAACTAACCTTATTTTACTGAATTTCGTAGTGCTTCAGAAACAAAGCTCACTATTAATATCAGTCACTAAATTAGCTTTAAATTTTCCCGTTTTATTAATTATTTTCTTAAATTAAGTCAGAGTGTAGCTAAATTTATTACTTCTGACAAACTTTCAGTTTTCATCCAGCACGTGTCAACCTTCAGTTGCCACGCTTTTAGTGCTGATTATATGTGCATTACTCTTTCATTTTTAGTTATTATAGTCGTTGTACATAGGACTGGTGATCGTAATTTTCCCCAAATCTGAAATATCTAATTAACGCCAATTAATTGTTAACGTAACGACCGCACATTTACTTTCTTTATTAATTTTACCCTTTCCTCAAAATTAATTTTCACCAATTTCATTTGCATTTTTCCTTTCATTTAGATGTAACCCTTTCCTCCCCCTTTACCGACAAATTAACTTCGGTGACGATTGCTTTTCCCCAATTTCCATTAGGTGCTCGCGGTTTAATTTTTCACTGTCATTAAGGTCGATAAGTGAGGGGACGGTTACAACTCTTCCTTACATTCATCAAGAAGAGGAATTCAAGTGCGAAGAGAGAAAGAGACTGACCTGCAGACAGCAAATAAATTCATGCACTTGATGGACTGAAATATCATATGTTCCATAAGGAACTGCAAGAAGTTGAGTAATATCCGTTTGTTATAAGAAAACCAAAGATAACAGTTTTCTATAATCAACAATTGGTGCCTGTTCTTTATTTTATTTTATTTATTTATTTATTTATTTATTTATTTCAAATCAAGTTCACACCGATTCATCGCACACGTTAAGGATCACCACATCTGGAATGACAAGTACAGTCGTTCTCCAGGCTAGCTAGCGAGTTGCTCAGAGAAGTGATACATGAGCGACTCGGTGAGGTGATATGTGAGCCGCTGAGAGCCCTTGAGGCTTGCCCTGTTAGGTGGAAGGCCAAACGCTACACAGTGTGCAGACGTGCGGGAGTGCTGCACATGTGCGCATGTGTGCGACAGCGACATCTGTTATTAGACATGTGTCCTAAATGAACGGCGGCTGCTCCACTTCTCTGTTTATGTGGTAGAATCAAGAGCGCTACATACCAAGTCTCGTTTACCCCTGGTAACCGTAACCTTAACAGAGAAGTACTGAGAAATGGCAGGTACTGTGAAAAAGCAAAAGACGGGAGATCTATGTTCTCAGTCGTTTAAAAATGACTGGGAACTGCAATTCTTTTTTGTAGCCTTTGGTGAAAACTCACAATGTTTGCTGTGCCGCCGAATAATAGGCGGCCAGCGTAAGTTTTCAATTGAAAGACACTACAATACATATCACAAAGACGAGTATAGTGTACTCAACAGTGAAGAGCGGCAAGCAAAATTAAATGTCCTTAAGAAAATGGATGAGACACATAAACTCGATTATCATTTCTCATTACCAGTGATAAACGTGTTTAGATTTATTCCTTTCATAATTAAACATTATTGTTTACTAACTGTGCATTATTACCTCATTCTGCTCCATGTTACATTATTATCAGGACTGTTGGTCATTAAACCGATTGTTCCAATGTATACTTACATTTAGGTTTTCTTTAATGTGTGGAGGGCTACGATCACCTGAAGTCTATAAAACATAGCATTCATCTAATTGTTGGTTATTGTGCAGATTTCAGACGTAACTGATCAAAGATATAGCAATAATGGTATTGAAATAACAGGTGATCATCGAGAGGTCTGCGGTTATCATTCTGTTCAGAGGTCAGTGAGACAGAAATTATATGGGTGTAACTGAGGGCATAGAGAATTAGTTATAGTAAACCTTGCGTTAGTTTAATGTTATTTGAAATCATGAATGAGGTTCGTTGGAAGTCGCTACGTGCTCTCTTTCTTAAATACTAGATAAAAAACATTCCGCGTATTTACGTGCCGTCAGTCAAGCTTCCTTAATAAAAACCCATGCATGTTAACTGTATTATTTGTCTTACTGGGTTAAACTGTTACCATAAAAGTAGACGTCTCCATGAGTAGACTGTGGCAGTATTTTAAATGTTTAATACGCGAAATACCTTCCCATGGTCGGCTTGCAAGCTGTGGAAAGAGCACGAGATGCGACGGTACAGATTATCGCAGCAAGTAGATAAAGCGATATCTGTGCGTAGAAACATGCACTACATGAACGCTGACGGCTGCGGAGTGCACACTGTGGCCCGGTAGTTGCACATTAGCAGGAGCACTGCACGCGTACAGAATTTCTGGCCGGCCCTGCTATAGACGCTACTTGAGCCAGCCCGTCTCAGGCAGCTCGCACTGTTTTCAGACACTTCCTTGAGAGACTTCTCGCCATGGCTTGGAGACTGCTCCATATTTTGGTTTTCATTGCACTGGCTATCAGACAACCATAACTGCTTTGCCTGCAGGCGAATAATGTGATTAATCTGCACTCCACGCTGGATGCACGCCACCACCTGGAGATGCTGTTGGCTGTCTGCAGAGTGCTGTCAACATAACTGCTGACTAGCCAGCTGCCCTGTGATAAGTGGCATGCACTTAAGCGCTCCTGTCAGAGGAAACTAGTCAATATCCAATACGTTCCATGTAACAATGTCTGAAAACCCAAGAAACGATCTTGAGAAATTTTTCTTAAAGTGATAAGCATGTTATTATTATTATTATTATTATTATTATTATTATTATTATTATTATTTCAATAGTAGAGGAGAGGCATTAAACATTTGGCAAGTGTATTCTGTACAGTGTGGTGGAAATAAATTTTCCATGATCAAAAACACAAAACATTAAAAAACAAAACTATTTAATGCGTTGTATCTGCATCACTGCACCTGCTAATACTTTAATAGTGGCAACTATTGTAAATAAATAGTTGCCACAAAAAAATGGTTCAAATGGCTCTGAGCACTACGGGACTCAACTGCTGTGGTCATCAGTCCCCTAGATCTTAGAACTACTTAAACCGAACTAACCTAAGGACATCCCAAACACCCATGCCCGAGACAGGATTCGAACCTGCGACCGTAGCAGTAGCACGGCTCCGGACTGCGCGCCTAGAACCGCGAGACCACCGCGGCCGGCTAGTTGCCTCAGTTAAATTACCAATAATTCTTTGATTTATCATAATTTTTAGAACACCACACTAAATTGTTCTTTCCTCTGTACATAAAAGGAAGAGTTCTGTCTGACTGACTTACCATCATACAGCCCCAAACGCTAAGGAAACAACCTTGAAAGTTGAGGAGGGTTTTGATATTGTAATGTAGGCACCGTTTAAGAACGGATATTTCGAAACCCTTAAGGGGGTGAAATAGGGGATGAAAATATTTTGAGAAATTATGTTCGAAAATTGGTATTACAGTTCTTGTTTGGAAATAAAGAAGAGTCTTATTTGATGAAAGTTTGTATGGAAATAGCACCACAAAATCTCTAAAGGCAAAATTAACAAAACCCTCCGTCACCACCTACCAAAATCACAAGTACATTCTGAGAAGACCATGTTCCAATGGCCTTAATTACCCTAAATAGTTCAGAACGAGTTGTAGTTTGCGAATAACATAAAAATTCCAGGAAATAAAAATAAAAAAAATCTGTGCACATTATAGAGTCAACTCGAGGTAAGCAAAGGCGCTAAGCTAGTTATTAATATACGTAATCACTTTCAATTAATTCATGAACATGGGATCTTAACTAGCTAAATTCGTCAGCACCAAATTAGGGCCCAACATGGAGGGTAATAAAATCATCCCTAGAAACCCTTACTTCGTAAACGCACTGTGATACTTTGTCTACTTGTAGCAGGCCTCTTTTGTGAATATAGTTTTGCAGTTAAATTTCCTTCTGTCGTCTTAATGAGGGTTTTTCGTCTCGTTTCATCTTGTGAACTCTGTTTTTTTGGAGGAATAAAGCGTCCAAGAATTTTCAAACTCTGATTATGTTTGGGAGCGACCAGTTGCACTTTAAAGCGAAAACAATCGTTTTATTTGAACATGACAAAGTTGTTTTTAATGAACGTGATGCCGATTCGCTGGAAATGCCATTTTCTCCGACTAGTTGTTTAGGTTTTCACGTACCGATAATGTTACGTAGCACTTTGTAGTATAACTGCGTCTATCAGAGTATTTCTGAGGAGTTGAGGTTAGATCTCAATAATCTGTGTTTCCACCCGCGGCTAGTATACCATTTAGTTCTGGAAAGTGCCGGGCAGTAACGTCCTGACAGGTTTCTGGCGCAACAAACTAATAATGGGAAGCTGCGTCGTCTTTGTGCCGGGCTTCCTTTGCGCGACCCGGAAACTGGTGGCTACGGTGAGAAGCCCGCTGTACTTTCCGCGGCAGCAGCGATTCATCCGCCGCAGGAAATGAGATTGTCTACCGGCGCGCCGAGTCGGGAGGGGCCGCAGAGCGCTGCCAGGAACTGAGGCAGCTCCGGAATGTGGCCAGCGCAGCTCTGCGAAAGAAGCGTTTAATGCCGGCTGCGAACCCAAGTGTCACAGTGCGAGGGTCCAGAGGTAAAAAAAATGTACGGTAAGTCCACAAAACTGATGAGACCGGCTTGTGCCACAGTCTTTATTGCCACGAGGTTTTTCGTATATTACTTGGATTGTCGTCCGAATGGGAGAATGAGACGTGTAGTGAAATATGGCAGAACAGTCACGAGACTGTTTTCTTCTGTCAAGGAAGTAAGATAATAACAACGTCACTAGTAAAGGCAATACAACTTCTTATAATTGAAAAACCTGCTAAACTGAGATTACCACAGGCAATGGAAACTACTTATATTGCTGACTAGCTCACTAAAGCGGTATTCTCCGCTATACATTCCGCCAGTTTTCTGTTATGGACGGAAACTGTGTTTGTAGAGAATATCGAAAAAATTACAGCTCTATGTATTCATGACTACACCTTTGAAATTATAAAATAGTTGTATAAAGAAATATACGTGATGTACAAGTGTACAGACACAGGGTTTCTGTACGCTGGGTGCACTTGCTTCACGTGTCTACAACGTGATTTTGTTCTATGGCAGCTCCCCTTTATAGCGCTATGGAGAGCTATTGGGTTGGCCTACAGAAGATTGCACTTTGCAGTTGAAGATAGCTCTCAAAAGCGGTGCTAGGTATCAGAGATTTTCTGAAGTTGACTCGACTGTTGGATTGTCTTAGTAGTGAAGAATAAATGCATTAAAACTTCATGCAAGATGCGGCAATTTTCCAAGTTTCTCAGTATTTATAAAGTAATATCTCTTTCGCTTTGCGTCGTATAATGAGATATTTGTGTACGTATATTCAGCGGCATATGTGGATATTGTCTGCGAAATATGATGCAAACAGAATTAGTGGCAAAGAAATAATAAATTTAAACGTTATACATGGTGCGACAGCTTTCGACGCATGTATGATGTTACATCTCCTGAACCATTCGTGGCACTATGACATAATTTTGCAGGTAGATATTGTCTGGTAAACTAGTTTGGAACAGCGTTAGTAAAACGTAAGTAATAAATTCAAACGTCACGCATGATGGGGATTTTTTCAAGCATCCCGTTGTTTATGACGTCATATCTCCTGTACTGTGATAGGCAGGTGGAATACACACATATACATATATTCATTTTCATAACATTTGTGAATATCTAGTGATGTGTTGCACTGGAAGAGTTCTTGTACTTCCGATGGTAGAGGATGACGTCCTTCGAGCATCCGTGACTTCCCTTCAATACTCACAGTTGCTTTGAAACTGGCATCATACATGTCCGGCCTCAACCTTACAGAATTCGTAGCGGAGCCCCATATTTGGTGATATTCCGTTCGGCGGGATGTTAAACTCTAAAATTTACGGAATTTGGCGGCAGAAGTTGCTGATACGTGGTCTTCCAGCAAGAAACGTTAGTGCGGTATTGTCTAGGTTATAATGAGCCAGGGGTCGAATCGAACCGGAAGCAACCATTCGTAGTGTGACGTCGGCGTTAATAGCCAGGTTATATGAAATTGTAATAATCAAAAGGTGAAATCAAATCTTTTTTTTATACCAGTATTTGATCACAATATAAAATCTTTCGAAGATGACGGGTTTCAGTAGTAATGACCATCTTCAGATCTGTTCTGCACCTTGTCCTAATGTGATAAAGCTGTCATTGCATCGTCAAAACATACTTCTTGATTATATGTCAATCAAAAAATAATACTTCAAACCATTTTTCGAATATAAATGGCTGGCTAGACACTGCTCCAGATAAAAGGACACACTCGGATGCAGTCCATGACACCTACACGAACGGGTTCTCTGGAATCTACTGCACGGTGTGTTTGAAGGTACCTGTAAGGTACTTTCTCCCTCCCTCTCGCCCTCCCCCCCTCCCCAGCACCCCACTTTTCAATTCCTTATTTCACATCTACTGTCACAAATTTTTTGGCAACAGATTACAGGTTTCGGCCTATAATGACCATCTTCAGATCTGTTTTATAAAATCTTGTCCTAATGTACTGGAGGGATAGTAGCAACGTCAAATGCTAAACACAAAGTCAGCGCCTGCATCGTCTAATGATGCCTTTCGAAAATGATACGTGGGAAGAAAGACTGTCGGTACTTCTGGGCATGGGCCTGAATTTCTCTGATTTCAATACTGTAATGAATGCGCGAGACATATTTTTGAGAAAGTAATATGTTTTTCCACTCATGTAGGAACGTGGACTCTCGGAATTTTGTAGGGCTCTTCGCGATGCCTCTCTTTTTCTTTTTAGTGCCTCTTCCTCAATTTGTAGCGCAAATCTCTGATACATGCTCGCTAAACAAATACGAGGGGTATTCATAGAACTACTTTTCCATTAAGGCAGTTAGGTAAGCATCCCAAGGTATTTAGGAACAGAACTGTTTCTTGCATTTAATATTTATGTCCTGAGAACTCACGAGCCTGCCAGTGTGGCCGAGCGGTTCTAGGCGCTACTGTCTGGAACCACGCGACCGCTACGGTCGCAGGTTCGAATCCTGCCTCGGGCGTGGATGTGTATGATTTCCTTATGTTAGGTTAAAGTAGTTCTAAGTTCTAGGAAACTGATGACCTCAGATGTTAAGTCCCATAGTGCTCAGAGCCATTTGAACCATTTGAAGAACTCACGACTGAGACAAGGTAGCGCACACAATTTTTATCCGGAGCCACACGTGTTTAATTGCTCCTTAAAATAAAGAGCCTGACTGCGGATAATTGTAGGGATACCATCTACTCAGCAAATAAAATGCAATGAACTAAAGTATTGTGTATCGAGAGGGATGTGGTGGCTGTAACTTCATTACATCTCTTTGATTGAAGGAAAGTTTGTCATGGCTGTGTTGGTGAGTATGTCCAGTTGTCTCTAGCCATCGGACACAACTGGAGCTTACCAGTAATTTCTGAACGGCGATATCACAGGGTTAAGAGTGAGAAAACCAGTGAAATACTCGAGGTTAGTCATAATCTGCCCGATCGTTTCCCCCCATTCTCTTTTGTTCCATCAAAATACCACACATTTCCCTTGCTTTGGCAATAAGAATTGATACTCTGAACTGACTATTCTAATGGCTAAGATTGCGAACTTCCTTCAAAGATCGTCGGGCGTAGATGTCGGATACTGTAGTGGAAACTGCACAGTACTTCAAAGAGGCAGCTGCTCATCTTGGGCTAAGCGCAAACTGAGACGCGTATAGCACGTGTGACGTGCGCGACACTACAACGCGACGCGCACTTTCCGCGTATATCGCGCTCTTCCAACGCATATTGGGACACAACTTTGCACGCGCCGGTTGGCGACGCTCTGCGCTGACTGAAACGAAGCGCGCGCACCCTATCATCTTTCTAAAACGATTTTACAGGAACTATTCGGTAAAAATATTTGATTTTTGTCTTGATCGTAGCGTTATATGTCAGCTTCGTGGCGAAGTGCCCATCATCTCGCTAATGGTCGTACTTATAAGTTTCCGATCAAAAATAGGTGTCGGTATGATTTTGCGTGTATTACACCATATGTTGCGGCGTATGAAGTTAAGCTGTTGAATTTTCCTTTAGACTTTGGAGGAGGTCTCTATCTGTCTCCGATCTCGAGAAAACGGATCCCATGCAGCGCGCTCACTCCCGATCTCACGCTCGCGAGAATGAAATATTCACAACATTCCTCGTATCTCCTAAACCGCTCGAGACATCGATACGAGGTTTTGGCAAACGATAGCACACAAGGAGGAGAGTATTTTGCCAATTCGTAAGCACACGGAACTGTCTTATCTACGGCGCTATAATAGTAGATATACTTTCTTTATCATTTTCTCCACTTCAGTGACTGTAATTATCTGTGAGTTGTCGACAGCTAGTGAAACAAGAGTTTCCTAGTATGAAAATAAACGTGACGTTTCTTCTCTTATGTTACTGCAAACCGACACAATGAGGTTTTCCGTAAGTTTTTGAGCGCTGTACCTGCCAGTTACTTGTTTAATGAAGGCCTCTGTTTCAGAATTCTGTAGCAATAACTGCTGTAAGATGAGTCTTTATAAATTATACTGTGTTTTTGCAAAGAAAGTACAATTAAATCTGCAACAAGAGAAATGGGGCCGTTACTCATACGTGGTGATGCCTCTTCAAATGAGGTAAGGTTAACAATTTTCATAAAAACAAATTGCAAATTCTGTGGATTTTGGTTGAATCGCCGTAACCCATTATATTTTTAACAATGAGCGACTGGACTGGAAACACACCAGAGGATTTTATTCCTTTTCTTGATCTGAGCAGTATTAAAATAATGACGAGGGTTTCCATCAGGCGGGATGACAGGCACATGCCGGATGCTGATTACTCACCTACGGCTTACCAAACTGACAATGCGTGATTCACGAATAAAAGAGTTGTTGCTGAGAAAAACAAACAGTTCATCTGTCGCAGAACACAATGGTCAGCAGCCGAGAATAATGTGCGCAACAGGAATGCGTGTGCCCTGTGAGCGGGAGTTTACGTCTTTGGAAAAACATTGTCATGAAAGTATAACTGCCTTTGTCAGCAATAAATTTAGCAATTTAAATATATCAAACCACCACACTCTTTCAGCATGCTCATACTTCCGTAATAATACCGACCTTTTTCATTTGTGTAAAATTGTTGTATAATTAGTTGTTAATGCTGATATGTGTCTGCAACAATTGAAATGCTTTTTCTCGGCAACAACTGAAATGCTTTTTCTCGTCAGGGCGAGACAATTAAAACGCTGTTATTCGTGAGGGCTTCTCGACTGTTTCTAGCCTGCAGTGCAGATATAATGTCAACGTGTATATAGTATAATTTCTCTTATTACATCCATATGCAAGTAATAATAGTGAAACGTATGTGCTTCATCTCTTGGACGCATTTTGCCAGTAGCACAATGGGGTCATACCTGCAGAAATTACGCCTTTTCGACATTTTGCAACATATCGTAGAGATACGTCTCCATAACAAGCAGCAAGTAGATAACCTTGTTTTACTTTCCTGCCTTGCTTCTAGATCACATTATTTTATGATATTCCTTACTTCCTTATTCACTACCCTCACGATGTATCGCCTCTCGATTCTTACTATCTGAAAACATTGTGGCGGCACAAGATATACTTCCACTGGCTAACGGCTCGTTAGTTACTGAACTGTGCATTGTTCTTGACAAAAGAATAAACAAAACAAAACAAAAGAACTGTACAGATATATGAAACTGAAAACTATTACATACAAACGAAAAGAGATGGAACGCTAAATCGGCGAAAACAGAAACATTATTCAGTGACAATAAAATTCAGCATGCTGTAAGGCTGTATTTTTTTCGGATGGGCGGTAATTCCACTGCCAATATGTGCCATGCGAAGTGAGCGTATAGCCAGAATGCCTTCCCGCTCCACGCCTCACCCCTCCGCATTGCTCACGTTGGGCGCGGCGCGAGAAACTGTGCCACAACCACAACGCCGCACGACCTGGTGCAGACCCGTGTCGCATCCCCGTCGCGTCCCAGTCACGTCGCGTCCCCATTTGCGCCGTCCTTTTTGAACCTATGAAGTTCCAAAGATACGTGCTGCACTGTGCCACGCTATAAGCGTCTCAATTTGCACCTAGTGTAAGGTGCGACCCTAGTGGTGAATAACTTCTTTGGGCGCTGATGACCACGCTGTTTAGCGCCCGTAAACCTCACACACACACACACACACACACACACACACACACACACACAGAGTAACTTCTTTGATTGCTCAGCAGGAAAAACGCACAAGCCACGGGAAAGCCTTGGTAAGTGTTTGCTTCTTGTGAGCGGGCAGCATTGGAAACTTCAAAGAACGACGTAATTTCCACCAATAGTTTAGTCAGAATGAGTACTTGTGTACGTACTAACAGCTAGTTTCGAGGCGTGCCAATTTTCAAGTGCACAAATGTATGTGATCGTATCTTAATTATAGAACAATGCACACATGGTACCCACAGTTACATGACAATATATGTGTCTGTGTAGAGCTTGGGAAATTAGTTATATTCTTATGAGAGCAACGTTTTCACATATTTCATGCTCTTGCTGGAAACAGGCCAGTAGCGCTTGGCAAGTTAATTATTGAAAGTAAGAATCAGGTGTAAAACATGTCCTCATTTTTCAAATAGTTATTACGCTGGATAAGACTCAAACAGCATAGCTGCTATATTGCTTGCAGAACTCCCAGTTTTTGAGAGAAGCTGACTAAAATAACATCTCCGCAATTCCTGTGAGAAACTGTTGGACTTTTATGCCGTACACTCAACCCTAATACAGTTTCATTGGTGACAACTCTCATCTCCACTAACTAAACTGCTCTAGAATTTTTTCAAGCCACTAGTTAATGAAATGATTTATGATCGTTTCACTTCTACAGTACTAAAGCAAACCATCTATAATATTATTCTTTCGTGTGAAATTTTCGTGTTTTCTAGTTTTGCACACTGTAGTTGTCCAAGCAGCTTTCACAGCTATTGGTCCTTCCAGAGCCAAGTTAACTGTTCGTTGAAAACGAAACAGATGTACCACAACTTCTGTCTATTTTCATCACTTTTTTTTTCACCATCTACGTTTCACTTCCATACAGTTCTGAGCTCCAGACGTCATCAAAATACTTCTTCAGCTCCACATCATATTTTCCGACTATGAAACTGCATATTGGCCAACAGTAAGATTGCCGTTTTTAAAAGTAACGTAAGAGAAAGTCATTCTTAATTGCATTACATTTCACAAAGTCTGTAAAGGAAAACTAATCATTTTGCACTGTTTCCATTTTACAAAAAACAAAAAAAAATGGTTCAAATGGCTCTGAGCACTATGGGACTCAACATCTATGGTCATAAGTCCCCTAGAACTTAGAACTACTTAAACCTAACTAACCTAAGGACATCACACAACACCCACTCATCACGAGGCAGAGAAAATCCCTGACCCCGCGGGGAATCGAACCCGAGAACCTTTCCATTTTCCACTTAAGCATTTTATTAAAGGTAAGAGCCCCGTGGAGTGGCCGCGCTGTTTGAGCCGCCGTGCCACGGACTGCGCGGCCCTTCTCGCTGGAATTTCGATACCTCCCTCGGGTGGTGAGTACAGGGACCAATGACCTCAGCAGTTTAGTCCCTTAAGAATTCACACACTCAAAGAGACTGAACATCCCAAGCAAAAGCAACCCTACAGAGCTGAATTTCTATCCTGAATGTCCCAAGCAAAGACGACCCTACAGAAGTGAATGGCTACCGTGTAGAAATCTATGGTGATATTAGGGGAGCGAAGGCCGCAATGAGTGTAGCGTCGTTCAGTGGTATCTATAAGTCATTTCCCGAACACGAAGCAATTCATGAAAATGATGGCCATCATAAACAGAAATCACTACAGCCCACTTTGAATTCCTTTATAACCGAAAAACGGTTAAGAAAGATAAATACCCATCATACAGACTTTTGCTACGTTTGTTGCAGTGAACCAGAACTCAACTGACACAATTACAGAGGTAGTAGAGGGACCCAAAGAAAAGAACAAAATGCCCAAAATAATAGTGTTCAAAACAAGACTAGTAAATAAGGGCTCGAGAATACATACCTTAAGAGGTATGAGCAATTCTTCATCATCGCTACCGTAAGACACATCTCTTCCACCGCAAATTCTTTGTTTTCCTTTTCTGAGAGGTGGTAGCATGGATGAAAAAAAAAAAGACTATGTTCAGTAAACAGGGTCGCTAAGGTGCATATCTTAAAAGAGCTATGACCAGTTGTGCACCTTCGCTGCTGTGAAGTACATCTCTTCTGCTGAGAAAATGCTCACAGCTCCTAAAGAATACATTTAAAATCTCATGTATACAGGAGATTTTTTTTCTTGTTTTACTTCATGCTGCCTCCGCCCTAAATATGGAAACCGAAGAACTTGAAGAATAAGAGACGTGTTTCACTGTAAAAGTCAGTAGACTACATAATACTGATGTTTGCCTAGGTCAGCATTATGCAAACTGTGTTTAATACACCTGAAATCTGGAATCTACAACGACGTTTTATCCAGTGCCAGACTATGGTGCACATAGACCGAAACTAGTGGAATATGTCAATAAAGTTTACACAGCAGCTGAGGCTGTATACCACTCATTCGTTAAACTTTTATTAAGAGGCTATTTTTATCGCTTTCCTTAAACTTTGTGTTTAGAAATAGAACAAGGTAATGCAAACACTGACCTCAATGAGGTGGGCTACAGAATCAAAAGCGAAAAATATACGTCTTATACGTGATAAACAGGACCTTCATCCGAATCAAATGCTTGAATAAGAAAGTTGATTGGGGCAGAAACAATAAGGATGCAGCTCTGGAATTTCATTTGAACGAGGGTAAAATACCGTATATACTGATAATTGCTTCTAGTGTTAAACGAGTACAAATAATGTATTGAAGCGAAAATATGAGCTTTTGACGGAAATGAAGTCTTGATGTAACCATTTAATTTGGCTGGTTGTAAAATGTGGCATTTGTATTGTGACACGCCTATAAGACGTGATATGAGCTTTAGGTTATATTACCTCTCGTCGCAAGGTGCATTTCTATTTGTCGACTGGGTGTTGTGTGATGTCTTTAGGTTCGTTAGGTTTAAGTAGTTTTAAGTTCTAGGGGACTGATGACCATAGATGTTAAGTCCCATAGCGCTCAGAGCCATTTGAAGCAAATCTATTTGTCGTGTCGTCAGATGAGAACTCTTATTAATCGAATTAAAATCAACCATCGCAAGCACTGGTCGCAGTTTCATACATAAAAAACCAGTAAATACTGAATTTATATTTCTAATAAATTTAGATTTGAATGTAGGGTGGTATCGAAAAGTTCCCAAAATTAGATAGTTGCCTGCTCTTGTTGACGACTACATTTAAATACCCCTAGGTGTCTCCATATACATTTCTCTGTATTCAGTGTCGTAAGCTGCTGGTGAGGAGATTCTTATTGTGACGTTTCCGCAAGTTTGCGATTCCTTGATAGCTGACATGAAAGAGGGGCGTGTCTATATAGAGTTTTGTCTCAATCTTCTTAAAACCATTGCACAAACACCAAACATTGGACAACGGTTTATGTCAGAGTTACGACTCGTATCAGCGTTTGAAACACGGGCCGCCATTGAATGTTGACGACCGTTTCGATCTGACACAAACCGTAATCATACCAGAAAATGTTCAGAATGTCATAAAGTCGCTACTGCAGGACCGTAGACAGACCATACAAGACGTCTATAACACCCTGGGTGTATATTATGGTATATGTGAACGTCTCTGCACACTGAACATGAGACGAATTTCGGAAAAGCTTCTAAGACGGTTGCTTCAGACATTCAGTGCAACAACGCGCCAAATTCATGAACAACTTCACCAAAACAATCCAAATATTATCTAAATCATTGTCTCTGGTGATGAAAGTTGAGTTTATGGTATGATCTTCAAAGCAGAAATCTTCGCAATGGAATGGTTCTCCTTCACCTCAGAAAATTCCTCAACAAGAGTAACAAAGTGCTTGTTGATCTGTTTTTTTTTTATTATTAACCATTTCACAAAGGTTTTTACCAGCATAGCAATGTAATACACTGATGTGACGAATGTCTTGCGATAGAGGTATACAGATATACAAATGGTGGCTGCAATGCGTACACGAGGTGTAAAAGAGCAGTGCATTAATGGAGCTGGCGTTTGTACGAGGGTCGGTCAAAAAGTAATGCCTCCCATTTTTTTTCTACTTAAAAAAATTAAGTTAAGTGAAAAATTTGAATTTGGCGCCATTCCTCAAACCTTCTTCTGCAATCCACTGCAGTAGTAACTTTCTGTGTCAACAGGTGGCAGCACAGCAGAAGTTTGTAAGATGGCCGACATCGATGTTCGTTTGAGACAGCGTTGTGTGATTGAATTCTTGAATGCAGAAGGTGAAACGCCCATACGCATTCATGAAAGACTGAAGAAGGTGTATGGTGTTGTGACAGTGGATGTCAGCACTGTTAGACGATGGGTTCGTCGTTGTAAGGAAGCTGAAGGGCAAACACCATTGACTGACGAAAAGCGGAGCGGCAGGCCGGTGAGTGCAGTGACTCCACACAACATTCAGCAAGTTGATGAGATCATTCGTGGTGACCGTTGGGTGACTGCAGAAGAAGTGTGTCGCATTATTTCTCTTAGTAAAGGCAGAGTGATCACGATTATTAAACAATTGGGGTACTCAAAAGTTTGTGCATGGTGGGTTCCAAGAATGTTAACCGATCAGAATAAAGAGGCAAGGAAAACAATAGCCTCCCAACACTTGCAGCGCTTCCGTTTGGAGGGAGATGAGTTTCTGAAAAAAATTGTGACCGGGGACGAAACATGGGTGCATTTTTTTGAACCCGAATCAAAGAGGCAGTCAATGGAGTGGCGTCACACAAGCTCGCCGAGGAAGAAAAAATTCAAAACTGTGCGATCGGCAGGGAAAGTTATGGCAACAGTTTACTGGGATACAGAGGGTGTGATTCTGGTTGATTTTTTGGAGCAGGGATGCACAATAAATTCTGTTCAATACGTCACAACCCTCAAAAAACTTAAAGCACGTCTTCAGCGAGTTCGCCCAACAAAATCAATGGCAGATGTTCTTCTTTTGCATGACAATGCAAGACCACACACCAGTCGTCACACCTCTGACGAGATTGTCAAAATTGGATGGGAAGTTTTCCCTCATCCCCCATACAGCCCTGACCTGGCACCATCAGACTTCCATCTGTTCGGACCACTAAAAGAAGCTCATCGTGGGATTCATTTTGAAGACGAGGAGGCCGTCAAAACATCCGTGCGTCAATGGCTTAGGAAGCAGAGCTGTGATTTTTACCGTGCTGGGATACATGCCCTTGTTCAAAGATGGACCAAAACTGTAGAGATGGGCGGAGATTACATTGAAAAATGACAAAATGATCCTCAATGTTGTGGTTTTCAACCTATGTAATTGCATTTAAATTTCCTGACAATTAAACGTAGAAAAAAAAAATAGGAGGCATTACTTTTTGACTGACCCTCGTACTATGGTCGAGACTGTTCGCCGGGTGCAAATCTTTCGATTGGACACCACTTCGGTGACTTGTGCGTCGATGTGGATGAAATGATGATGATTAGGACAACACAACACTCAGTCCCTGAGCGGAGAAAATCTCCGACCCAGCCGGATATCGAACCCGGGCCTTGGGGTTGACATTCTGTCGGGCTGACCATTCTTTTTTTTCAAATCCTATTTTGTTCGTGTTTGTGTTATTTGCTCGGGGCGGACGTCGCAAGACACCCGTTTCAGTTCGTCATTGATCCATTGACTCACTTTTTTTTATTGCAGAGGTCAGCTAACCCTCTGACCGAACACGCTGAGCTACCGCGCCGGCGTCCACACAGCTACTGTACTCTGATGATTCACGTGAATAAGATTCCACCGTGATTATGGCCGCAGGACAGGAATTAACAGACTTTCAATGCGGAACAGTAGTTGGAGCTGGACGCGTGGGACATTCTATTTCGGAGACCGTTGGGGAAATCAATATTCCGAGATCCGCAGTGCCAGAGTGCACGTACACTACCAAATTTTAGGCATTACCTCACACCACGGATAATGCAGTGGCCGATCCTTCACTTAACGACCGAAAGCAGGAGCATTTGCGTCGAGTTGTCAGTGCTAACAGACAAGCAACACTTCATTAAATAACCGCAGAAATCAATGTGGGACGTATGATGAACGTACTTGTTACGACGATAAGACGAAATTGGGTGTTAATCAGCTATGGCAGCAGACGAATGACGTAGATGGCTTTGCTAACAGCACTACGTCGCCTGCAGTGCGTCTCCTGGGTTCCTGACTGTATCGGCTGGACACTGGACGACTGGAATTCCGTGGCCTGGTCACATGGGTTCCAGTTTCAGTTGGTAAGAGCTGATGGTAGGTTTCGAGTGCGGTGCAGGCCCAGCAAAGCCATGGATCCAGGTTGTGGACAACGCAATATACAAACTAGTGACGGTGTCCTAATGGAGGGACTGTGTTTACGTGGAATGAACTGGCTCCTCTGGTCCAGCTGAACCGATAGTTGACTGGAAACGTTCATGTCCGCCTATTTGGAGACAGTATGTAGCCAGTCATGGACTTCACCTTCCCAAACAACTATGCCATGTCACAGCGCGACAGTTGTTCGCGTTTGATTTGGAGAACATCCTGGACAGTCCGAGCGAATGATTTGGCCATCCAGGTCGTCCAGCGTGAATCCCACCGAACGTTTATGGGACATAGTCGAGATGTCAATTTGTGTACAAAATCTTGCACCCCATCACTTTCGCAATTATGGACGGCTGTACAAGCAACATGACTCAGTATTTCTGCAGGGGACTTAGAACGACTTGTTGAGTGCATGAGTTGCTAAACAACGTCGGGCAAAAAGAGGTCCGACAGAATATTATGAGGAAATCATATGACTTTTTTCACCTCAATATACACATTTGCGAATAGCAATGAAAACTTGCTGAGTTTATTATAGGTTTTTAAGTGTACTATGGAATATATCATACTAATTAATCAGGAGAAAAACAATTATACGTAGTAATTCCAGGGTTTTGCCAATGGCATTTATATATATACACCAGTGCCGCTCCTTGTCAGACGATCCCCAATGTGTGCTATAGCGATGTTCTAAGACGTTTGAGAGAGTACACGAGGAGAAAATGTCCACAGATGTGGCATACGAACGACTAGGTACCCCACCATGACAATGCGTGACCGAATACAGTGTACGTTATTCAAGAAGTTTTGACTGAATTCAAGATGACAGTTCCCCAAACACCGTACTGAGAAGACTTAGCTCCGTGAAACTCCTCCTCTCTCCCAAGATTAATATTAACTTTAAGGGGTGAGGGTCTGATACAGTGGAGGATATTAATGCGGAAAGGCGAAGTGTACTAAACACCCTAACGTAAAAAGATCGCTAATCTGTTTGTCAAAATTGGTAGACGCGTTGTAATCGGTGTATTATCCGCAAAAGAACCTATTCTCTGAAACTGATGGCTCATGTTAAGATCTCGGTAATAAAATTATAAACAACCAAACAGTTGCAATGGCTAAATAAATGCTTTACCTAGGTTTCGACAGAGTTAAATTTGTCTTCTTCAGAAGGTAACAATTTTACATTAGTAAGGACTAATGTACCATCCTTACTAATGTAAAATTGTCACATTTCTTTATCCATTGCTACTGGTCGGCTGTTTATAATTTTGTTACGTGAAATCGTTGCTGTCGAGCAGCTATGTTTAAAATATTGAATTTTTATTAATATATTTCGTGCGCTTTGGGGCACCATGCCACAATCAGATTTCAAAGATGGTACGACACGTTCCGCTACTTGTATAAACCTCGAATTCAAGCAACAGAATTTCGTGTTTTCTGCTGTATTACGACGTTCCCCGTCTTACGAGGCGAAAAACCGGATGAATTTCTTGCTCCTACAAAAGAGTAGTACTAAGCTGCACATTTTAAGTTCTGTTACGTGAACAACAATCTTGAACTGTGCACCAGAAGAGTAACGAAACGGAACGACAGCTGTTTTATTCTATGCCATAAATTTTGTGCGGCCTGTTTGCTAGATAAACGATCCCTGTCTGCCGGAACAGTCTGTTCCTTGAATGTTTAAGCGGAATATGGATGAGAGCCGGCGTGGCGTCTCCAGCCAACTTGGCGGAGGCCGCCGGAGCGGCGCAGCTGACGGCTCCAGTAGGCGAGCGGTGGGCCTTTTGTTGCCGCCTTGTCCAAAGTGTAGCCTGCGAAAGGGCGGCGGAAACCTGCGCTGAGAACTGGGCTTCGCCTGCAAAAGGGCTGGTGGGTTGTCATCATGGCGAGGAAGTGTTTGCGCTGCTCAATACTTTCCTCATTGCCTGTTGGTAAAGAAGGTCAGAATGAAGACTCCATACCACCAAAGCTATGCCATGTGGTCCTAGAGAGAATTTTACAATCCATAACCTAAAACTACTAGAATCTCTAATGGAACACAGCTGCCTCTACTTTCTTTAGCTGATGATAATCTGCTGTTTGCCTACAATCAAGATGAACTCCTACAACAAGTGTAAGAGCATTACAGCGCAAATTAAAGACAAGGCCGGAAAAATCAATTTGATGAACGTATCTAAGTGAAAGCAGTCTAAATGACGAGTGAAGTCCCAGAACCCTATGAGTTCTTGAAGTTAGAGTGGTGAAATAAGGAAGCAAAAGGGGTTCACAATGTCTGAAGCGATTTTGGTGAACTAAGTGTAGTTTTCGTAATTAAATTTCTACTCAGGCCCAAACGAATATTTTAGAATCAAGGTTATACATACTTCAGGAATACTTTTTTTTAATGGAAAACCATTCAGGTTAAGAGTGCAAAATTTAATAATGAACGTTGTAATAATAAAGTGGACATACACTGAGGCGTCAAAGAAAGTGGTTTAGACATGCATATTCAAATACAGAAGTATGTAAACAGGCAGAATACCGCGCTGCGGTCGGCAACGCCTATATAAGATAACAAGTTCAAAAAAATCATTCAAATGGCTCTGAGCACTATGCGACTTAACTTCTGAGGTCGTCAGTCACCTAGAACTTAGAACTAATTAAACCTAACTACCCTAAGGACATCACACACATCCATGCCCGAGGCAGGATTCGAACCTGCGGCCGTAGCGGTTGCTCGGTTCCAGACTGTAGCGCCTAGAACCTCACGTCCACTCCGGCCGGCTAGACAACAAGTGTTTCGCGCAGTTGTTAGATTGGTTAGTACCTCTACAATGACAGGTTATCAAGATTTAAGTGAGTTTTAACGTGGTGTTATAGTCGCCACTCGAGCGATGGAACACAATCTAGGAGGTAGCGATGAAATGGGGATCTTCCCACACGACCATTACAAGAGTGCACCGTATCAGGAAACCGGTGAAATATCAAATCTCCGACATCGCTGCAAGAACATGAGCAACGACGACTGAAGAGAATCGTTCAACATGACGGAAGTGCTACCCTTCCTCAAAGTGCTGCAGTTTTCAATGCTGTGCCATCACCAAGTGTCAGCGTGCGAATAATTCAACGAAACGTCATCGATATGGGCATTCGGAGTCGAACGTCCACACTTGCACTCACGATGACTGCACGACACAAAGTTATACGCCTCGCCTGGGGCTGTCTGACATTGGACTGTTGATGACTGGAAACACGTTGCCTGGTCTGACGACTCCCGTTTCAAATTGTATCGAGCGGATGGAAGTGTACGGCTATGGAGACAACCTCATGAATCCGTGGACACTGCATGTCAAAAGGGGACTGTTCAAGCTGCTGGAGGCTCTGTAACGAGCGTGTGCAGTTGGAATGATATAGGACCCTGATACGTCTAGATACGACTCTGATGACATCAGACACACTGTCTGATCACCTGCATCCACTCATGTCCATTGTGCATTCCGACGGACTTTGGCAATTCCAGCGGGATAACGCGCCACCCAACACATCCAGAATTGCTACAGAGTGGCTCCTGGAACATTCATCTGTGTTTAAACACTTCCGCTGGCCACGAAACTAACCAAACATAAACATTACTGAGCATATCTAGGATGCCTAGCAACGTGCTGTTCCGAAGAGATCTCTACCTACTCTTACGGATTTACGGACAGCCCTACAGGAGTAATGGTGTCAGTTTCCTGCAGCACTACTTCAGACATCCACGTCCATGCCATGTCGTATAGCAGCAATTCTGCATCCTCGCGGGGACTCTACATGATATTAGGCAGCAGTACCAGTTTTGTGGCTCTTCAGAATATAAGCAGACAGAGAGGCAGTAGGTGAACCACTGAAGTTATGTCCTTGCTTTCGAGGCTCAAATGGCTCTGAGCACTATGGGACTCAACATCTTAGGTCGTAAGTCCCCTAGAACTTAGAACTACTTAAACCTAACTAACCTAAGGGCATCACAAACATCCATGCCCGAGGCAGGATTCGAACCTGCGACCGTAGCAGTCTCGCGGTTCCGGGCTGCAGCGCCAGAACCGCTCGGCCACCGCGGCCGGCGCTTTCGAGGCATTAGGGCATCGGAACAGTGCTTTAGTTCCGTTTATCTCAACAGAAACACTTGTTCCATGTTCGATTCAAATTAAGGGTTCGGCGCACAGCACAAATTTCTGGCTGGCTGTCATTATGCAAAGAATAAATATTGAGAATGTCTGTGAATAAATCCGAAGTCCATCGTATTAGTTTGAGAAATCCAGCCAACCTCAAGCACCGAGCATAGTCCAAGTTCGCAATGCAGATCGCCAACAAGACGGCAACCGGCGCGTACGTTGTAAATGTGTAGAATGAACACAGCGCTGGCTTCGTGTCGCTGTGTGTGCAGCTTATGCCGCTTTGTAGACCGCGGGATCATGTCATGTGACGTGACGTGACGTGGCCGTACGGGGTGAGGAGTTTCTGTAATAAGCGTCTATTAACAGAAGAGCAATAATTCATGATGTTGAGTTACATATGTCTAAAAATATTTCTCAATTCGTCGTGTTTGGCATACTTCTATACCTCTTATTAAATTAGCTATGTTTACCTTCGTATTTCCAGTGATGTTATTACCGCGAAGATGACCGCTGTAAGTCCATCAAGAAATCAATTCTGTTATACAGTTCCAATGCCCAAATGTCAAGAACTAGGATTACACTTCTTTCCGTCGATGAGAAGGTGATTAGAAACAGACTGATTAACAAAGCATTCGGCCATATTGTTTCTAGAAAAGAAACACACGAATTCACGTTCATCGATTTAGATAAACTATATCTAAATCGAAGTCTGGAATGTCGGACAAGGAGTTTGATTCCACTCATCAGTAAAACCCAAGACGTCTTTATTCCATACGGATGACAGCCCCGAAAACATACACTTGTATTAGGTCCATCGCCACTATCAACACAAACAATGTGATATCAGTTGAAACTTCCTGGCAGATTAAAACTGTGTGTCGGACCGATACTCGAAATCGGGCCCTTTGCCTTTCGCGGGTAAGTGCTTTACCAACTGAGCTACCCTAGCACGGCTCACGCTCCTTCCTCACAGCTTTACTTCTGCCAGTACCTCGTCTCCTACCCTCCAAAGCTGTGAGGATGGGGCGTGAGTCGTGCTTGGGTAGCTCAGTTGGTAGAGCACTTACCCGCGAAAGGCAGAGGTCCCGAGTTCGAGACTCGGTTCGGCACACAGTTTTAATCTGCCAGGAAGTTTCATATCAGCGCACACTCCGCTGCAGAGTGAAAATCTCATTCTTGATATCAGTTGCTGGAGAACTGCAGCCCTGAGACCTCTCCAGGCCTTCAGTCGTAAGGATCCATGTTGGGCCTCCATGTTTCCTGTTGTTTCTAGCTACCTACTATTTGTAGATCGCTGTAGTTTGAAGGCTCGGCTCTGATGACATAGCGAAACTATTATTCACACCCACAACCGGTGGCGCCACATGCGAAATACAACCAGCGAGTACACCGCAACCTGCAGGTGACACGTCACGTCATCTTTAGAATCCGCAATTGGGTTAAATAGAAGTACACACAGTGATTAAAACATATTTTTAAATTTATATAATATAAACCATTATTGCTATTCTGTTAATCTGCGTTTACTAATGAGGACGTAATTAATCCCCCACACTGACATACCGATATATACAACGTGATTCTTATCAACCTCTAAAAATCCTAGAATCGACATAGATGACGTTGAAACAAATAATGTAATACATGGGGGTAAGGGGTCGCAAATCCCAGTAAATACTCCAAAAGTGGATGACAAATGTTCAACGTGTGACGTCACCAGATGTGGTAACTGGCTGCACATGGTGCTTGGGGTGGGCGTAAAAGGATGGTCGAGCGATGCAGCAGTTGCATTTGGTCAAACAGTGCAAATATCGAACATCCTTTGTAAATGTGATCAGTTCTAAACGTAGAAGTTTACAATATTTATGTCCTCGGTCTAACCAAATAAAAATGGTTCTTAATTTGTATGTTTTCACTTTTGTTCATTCTTTTCTTGTTTGCGGACACTACCTAGCAAAGGAAACGCTGGGCATTTACTGGTAACGACGCAATTCGGAAACTTATACTCATTTACTTGTGACGCAACACGGTAGGTATTTGTACTGTACTTTGCAATAAACCAGCAAAGACCGCGAGACGGCTAAATAAAATGAATCTTACCCGAATGTAAACACATAACCGTCTAACGCAATGACAAACTACTGTCTGCCAGACGCAAGACTCGAACCACGAAATCCATAAACTACCGCCCCGCAAGTGGGCTGAGTCTCACGAACGAGAAAACTTGATTTGGGCTGAGATGGTCAGTTGTGGCAAACCGATAGGCTCAACAGCTGCACGTGCAGCGAAGTATGACATGTAGTGACGTCACATGTTCAACAATTGTCAATCACTTCCGGGGTATTTCCCGGTATTTGCGATCCCATATGTCTTTTATTAAATTAATGATCTCAGAGCCATCTAAGTAGCTTCAGATGTTTTCAAACGTTAATAAGAGTCACCGTGTATACAAACTAAGGAAGCACGTTAATCGCGTGCAGCGCTGGGTACTCCGTATGCCTCTATCACATTCGAGTTTCCCGTTCATGTGAATTAATGTGCCTACATCAGAACAGGTTGTTACAAAACAAGTCTAAGAGAAATCGAGGTTACAGACAGATCGTATGATTAACCTTTTCGAATAATAATGAAAAAATATATTTATTTCCTTTGACTAAGATTGGAGAGTGGTCTGCCCTTGTTGTTATACATTATTGAAACAATGCGTTTCGAGTAATGTTTGTAGTTATCAAAAATGTGAAAATGAAATACTTTAGCGTTAACTTTTGACCTCAGTTCTGTAAGAGACAATTTATTTGTCAGTCTCTCGGCAGAATAATTTCACTACGAAAACAAGGTACCAACCATACCAAGAGCGGGAGTAAACCGCCTAATGAGACGTGAAGAAAGAAAATATTTGGACATACGAGAATGTAGGTACCGCGTTCGAGGTTTAATTATACCTGTAAATTATGAAAACCATAACAAAGCAAGATGACTCGTTCTGTTAATGAGTTTCTGTGTAAAGAGAAAGTGCGCTCATGGTTAAAATCCATGCATTAATGCTGACTGATAAAACTGTACAAGAATAGTAGCAAAGGACGTTTACCGCAGGAAGCAAGCTACAGGTCGCTACGCTATCTTATGTTTGATTAATGCTTGTTTCTACCTACATTGCGTTCCAGATAATAACAGATGGATATTCAAATTAAATACATTGAGTGCAAGGCCAAAGAGTAAATACACTGCACGCATTTGAAAATTTATGGTAGTTTATTCCCTCACACATGATTTTACCTTGCATCTTAATAAAACGTAGTTTCGCCGCAAAAAGGCATGACTGTATGTAATTGTTAGCAGACCTCGTTACTTCCAAACTGGTACGGCACTATTTATTCAGATTTCAAGACGAGTCACTAACTCCCTCCCCCCCCCCCCCCCCCCACACACACACACACACGTACACATATAAAACACACACGCACATGTTCGGTTTACATTGAGTATGATTATGTCGCGACGGTTCCATTACACGGACGTGCTGTAAGGGTCCGATGGAATCACCAATGCAACGTTTAATACTTTGAATATAGAGTAGCACTGTTAACCCAGTTCTTTTCGTCATGGAACGTATCAGTAAGTTGTTCCAACTAAGCGAGTGAGTTGATGCTATACTTGTTGAGGAAGTTGAGTATTTCACGTGAGTCTGTTCGCTGTGAGAATAGTATGGAAACAATACTACATTCAGTAGAAAGTTCTGTTTGATTTATAAATGGGGTAACAGCAGACTACCTGTTCCCCCAATGGCTGCAAAGGCAGTTGAAGAAGCGACGCTTTGCCGAGACATTCACCTCGCTAAGCGGACAGGAATGGCCACACCGATGGCATGAAATGAGGTCAGGAACTTCCACCACTACAGTAACTAAAACCATAAAAACACGTAAATTGCGGTGAAAATAGAAAAGCGTTATACAGCCCTTCTACGACTTGGACGTACGTAGTACTGAAAGCTTGCATATAATTTACAAGAAACTCGCCATAGCCGAAAGATACCTTTGTAGCTCCTCCTCCTTCCAGTACCACCACCACCACCACCACCACCACCACCACAATCACCACCACTACCGCCGGCCGCGGTGGTGTCGCGGTTAAGGCGCTCAGTCCGGAACCACGCGACCGCTACCGTCGCAGGTTCGATTCCTGCCTCGGGCATGGATGTGTGTGATGTCCTTAGGTTAGTTAGATTTAAGTAGTTCTAAGTGTAGTGGACTGATGACCTCAGATGTTAAGTCCCATAGTGCTCAGAGCCATTTGAACGATTTTAGCCACCACCACTACCACGTTCCCCAGGTGGTTCTATAACCTCTTCATCACAGGTGTAACTCATCCATTGCAGACGATCTACAACAGTTCCCTGTACCTCGGAACATTTTACACAATGACGGTCTACAACAGTGTCCATTTGAACAACTCACGGTTAAGCAATTTGTCATTCTCTCATTATGGGTAATCAACAAACCGAAGTCAACGAGTTAACCCTGATGTTCTGAAGATTCGCTTAACAGCGAATGGCGAAGAAAATACTTTTCCAGTCCTCTGACACTTCGTGAGAAGTACCTCAATGTTTCTGTATGTACTCCTTACACAACGGTAGTTACGTACAAAAATGAAAGAATATTTATTGCCAAAGGGAGTAACTGCCGATAAACAACGCCTTACCCCAATTTTACGCTTATCGTCACTCGTGTTCTTGTGAGAAGACAGTAGTATCGATCTGCTGGTTAGGTAGTGTGACGTTCCAGAATGAATTTTCACTCTGCGGGTCCGCAGCTCGTGGTATTGCGGTAGCGTTCTCGCCTCCTGCGCCCGGGTTGCCGGGTTCGATTCCCGGCGGGGTTAGGGATTTTCTCTGCCTCGTGATGACCGGGTGTTGTGTGATATCCTTAGGTTAGTTAGGTTTAAGTCGTTCTAAGTTCTAGGGAACTGATGACCATAGATGTTAAGTCCAACAATGCTCAGAGCCATGTTTTTTTCACTCTGCGGCAAACGGCGTGCTGATCAGGAGCTTCCTGACAGATTAAAATGTTTCCTGCTCTTGGGGCGTACATTTACATACATTTCGCAATCGAAAATGACAGTTTTCAATAAGATGTGCGACAGAACAACGTTCAGAGCGATGTTTGACAATGCTGACAACCCCCAGTCTACTCAACCCTTCTATAAGGACATCGTGGGGCTACGACCCCATTTTTGATCTGGTACACAGGGTGGACGTACGAAGGTCTTCTCAAAACCATTCGAAGAAATTTCGTGATCTGAGGCAGCAAAGGGTGTTAAAACTTTTTCAGCCCCTCTGTTTCGCACGCTCAAGTGGCGCTCCTTGCCCCCATGATCACGCCACAGGAGAACTTACAAGGCTGTAACACCCTTTGCTATTTAGGATCACATTCATAATTCAGAATTTCATCGAATGATTTTGAATCGCCCATAGTGATTCCACCCTATAAAACAGAGCAAAATATGCAGTCGCAGTACTACACTATACAGGGGTGGCATCACGTTCAAAGGGAATGCAGGTCCACGATGTCCTTCGAGAAGGACTTAGTCGACGGTAGAAGCCAGCGCCGTCAAAGGTTTCAGGAACGTCGTCCTGCTCATTGCAAAATATAGTTTTTGACCACGAAGTGTATGGAAATTTTCCCCAGGGGACGGCGTGGTTTCATTGACGACATTTATGCCATCCCCTGAGGCCTCTTCGTGTCAGTATTGCTCGGCGGTGTGTCTGAATGTTTTCCTCGCCACACGTAAGAAAATCGTATAATCTAAACGCTGGGTGTCGCCGTTCTGATCTTCATAGCAGAGGCGTCAAAACAAAAAGTCAAGTGTGGGTAAGAGGACTTTCGACAACACTCCCTCGTCTGACATGTCCGTGGTGACGTTGGGCAGAATTGTGGTGATATTTGATGCCAGCTGTGACGGTACGTCACATAAATTTTGAAATTTTTATCGGTTGTAAACAGTGAACAATATTGTTAAGGGTGAACCAAAAATTATTTGTATTTTATGTATTTGTATTTTATGAACATAATTAGTATAAAAGATACAGTTAATGTTCCTGAAACAACTGATATGCAGCGGTAATTTAAAAATAGAATCTTTATTTAAAACGTGTCTATGAAAATAATTAAGGATTTAAAAGAGACGCGATTGTACGGCCGAGGAGGAAGGATGTACTTTGTGGTACACACATTGTTTTGTTTCGCGATACGGAAGGCAGCAATGAGCGGCTGCATATATTTTATGTAAGTTATTCGGTATTCTGCTAAAATAAACTAATTATTGTTATCACAAAATGACTTTCGTTTTAATAGTTGTTACCTCAAATGGTCGCAGCGGCTAATTATTTTTAATGATCATTTTTTCAGTAATTAGCGCTGCGAGAAGCTCATCTTCCGATCCAACCTCTGGTCGGCCATTACGCGCCGAAGTATTAATTTATTTTTCAAACTGTTAACAGGAACTGTAAATGCGAGAAATTTCGTTGTAAGAACCTTTCTAAATTGCAACAGATAATTAATTTACGTTAAAGTTCATTTTTAAATTATACAGATTCCATGAGTTCAGTAAGTTTTATCTTGGCCGCTCCACGGCAACAATCGAAATTCTCTCGAGCCTTGCTTTGCAATCAATAAATAGAAATTAACAAAATTAAATTCAGTTCAGTTAACGGCAACTATATTTTAGTCATCACGTTCAAAATCTTAAGTCGGTACATAAATAACAGTGGCCTTTCAAATGGTTCAAATGGCTCTGAGCACTATGGGACTCAACTCCTGTGGTTATTAGTCCCCTAGAACTTAGAACTACTTAAACCTAACTAACCTAAGGACATTACACACATCCATGCCCGAGGCAGGATTCGAACCTGCGACCGTAGCAGTCGCACGGCTCCGGACTGCGCGCCTAGAACCGCGAGACCACCGCGGTCGGCAACAGTGGCCTTTCAAGAACCCGTTTGATATTTACTTATTCACGTAAGTAGAAGTGATAAGAAAAGGTAGTATCGCTATGAGAAAGAATCATGCTCTAACAAAAGAAAAATTCGTGCTGATAAATAAAAAATAAAAATATATGAAATATGTATATAATTTTTTTTATATTTAACGTAACATATGGCAACGTAACCATGTTAGCTAGTTAGTTAGTTGGTTGCGTGTTCTATTAAACAGTCGCTCGGTACGGTAGCCGTTATGATGCGGAACGTGTGAAAAGTGTACAAACAATGAACAAATGAACATATGAAATAAGATTTTCTAATATATATATATTAATATTTTTATTATTTACCCCAGTCCCTTAAATGGCACAAAATGTATAAGCTTTTTTTACAGATTTATTTATTCCTATTCAAGAATTCATCTATGGTATACAAGGAGTTGTCAAGAAGATATGATCACAAGTTATCTTTGAAGCTATTACTGCTGTCTGTCAGACATTTTATTTCATCTGGTAATTTGTCGAACATTTTTATAGCAGCATATTTTACCCCTTTCTGTACCAGAGATAGGTTGAGTAAAGGATAGTGTAAGTCTTTCTTTTTCTATGGTATTATAATCATTAACGTCACTGTTGTTTTTTTTTAAAACTGGTCCATGTTGTTGAGAACAAATTCCATTAGTGAGTAAATGTACTGTGAGTCTGTTGTAAGAATTCCCATTCTTTTGAAAACATGCCTACAAGATGAGCGACTACGAACCCCACACATTATTCTGAACACTTTCTTTTGAGCAGTGAATACTTTTTGTCTAAATGTAGAGTTACCCCAAAATAATATTCCGTATGACGTCAGAGAGTGAAAGTATTTAAAGTATGTGGTCTTACTAATTTCTATATCCTCAAAACTTGCATTTATTCTGATTGCAGAAGTTGCTAAAACTAGTCGCTTTAGAAGATCCAAAATATGAATTTTCCAATTAGTATGCTCTACGCTGTCCACTGACTTCGGTTGATGTGTTATATTTATTGAAGGAACTGTACTTTTGCAGTAGAAAATTGAATGTACTGTGTTTTTTCAAAGTTTAGACCAAGCTCATTTGCAAAAAACCAACATTAACCCGCCTTACACCTAACATGAACTTCTGAGCACTGATGCTTTTGTCGCTTGTGTCGACACCCTGCTGCTCGAAGCCTTGCCTAGCCCAAGGCCGATGTCGCAATGCGACACGCTTTTGCGTCATTACGTAAGGTTGTATGTACGCTGGAGCCGAACTTCCGGTTATGCGTTCGGAGACATTTACGGGATACATTTATGGGATTTTCAAAAAGTGCCTCTTTAAAAAAAGTGATTCCTTAATTCTGGTGCGCAGTGTAGTTTTTGTAGTGAGCCAAACAGAAGAGGTTCACAACTTTGGAAACATTGTACTTCGTAAATATCAGCTGCAATATGAAAAAGTGCTGATGACGTCAACTGTCGCTTACCGATAAACGTTGAATAGTATATTAAGTATAATATCGTTATTCAAGAGTAACTGAATTAAGGAGGCTTCCCTAGTATTTAAATTAACGATAATTGACAGCTGTTAGGAATTGGATAGAAATAAATTCAATAAATGTGAGTAGAAAATTCGTGCCGACCAGCAGGCGAACCCGGATTTCCCATTTATCGCGATCGGTCGCCTTACAAACAGGCTATCCGTGCACTCCTGGACTGACTCAACTTTCCATATGTCAGACTGTCTACATCCCTTTACAATAGTCTCTTACTTTCATCATCGAATCCAACACGCTTACTTGTGTATTCCCGAAATAAATCTGTTTATTTCTATACAATTTCTAACGGCTGTCAGTTCAAAAATGGTTCAAATGGCTCTGAGCACTATGGGACTCAACTGCTGTGGTCATCAGTCCCCTAGAACTTCGAACTACTTAAACCTAACTAACCTAAGGACATCACACACATCCATGCCCGAGGCAGGATTCGAACCTGCGACCGTATCAGTCGCACGGTTCCGGAGTGCGCGCCTAGAACCGCGAGACCACCGCGGCCGGCTCGGCTGTCAGTCATCATCATTGTAAATAACACATGCCGAGAGCCGTACTAGATGATAATTTACAGGTCTCGCTTCCCCATAGGCGCTCTCGCAAACAGTTCTCTTAATTTTTGCCCACAAGAGTAAAGTCTAGAGGAGACGAATCTTTAACAGACAAATTCAAATAAAAACAATACTTTCTCCCAAACTCGCCTCATCCCTGTGACATAAGGGGTTTATATGGTCTAAATACCCAATGACTGTGCCATGCCAAACAGGTAATGTGTGCATGAAAAGTGCAAGAGTTAACGACACTTGCTGATTTCGTTCTCTTGTGGATGGGCCTGGGACACCCATCAAGCCCAGGTTAAGTATCTAGAGGTGCATGGTAGGAGTTGTCAAACATTGTTATTGACTTGCACCGTTTTTGAAGCTCTTTCTCTTCAGTATATTATCGAATCTTTCTGAAATTGTTAACATTTGTTTGTCTGTACACGTACATCACATCCACTAATATCCATCCCATTCGTATTATATATTCTTGGCACCTGCTTTTTTATTTTATTTTATATATCTTACTTAGGATGTATCTTCAACATTTTCTCCTAAAGTACTGGGTCTATTTCACCCAAATTTAGTACAGATACTACTTATTGTCTGGAAAGAAGTACTGTGGTGTTAAGAACGATCTAGCTCCCGTAGGTATGGCAGTGGGGGTGAAAGGGTTTGATAACACTTAACATATTTCTGCCCTGATGACTGGAGAGTTGTTTATGTAATATTCATATGCATTACAGGGGGTAAACGTGAAGATAGGCACGGCTGATCAGTAAGGGAGTAGGTAATGGGTAGAGAGAGAGGAAGATAGACGGAGGAGATGACGTGGACATAGAGACGAGTAAAGAAGAGGTGGTATGAGAGCAAGGGGGAGGGGAGGGATTATTTGCAGACAGTGGAGAGGAGATAGATAAAGAGGAGGGAAGAGGTGAGGGAAATAGGGGAGGAGGGGATGGAAAGAGAGAGGAGTAATGAGATGGCCAGAGTGGAATGATGTGAGGATGAAGAGAGAGAGGGGAGGACATAGACAGACTGGTGAAGAAAATATGGACAGAGAGAATGAGGGGGCACGGCTACTAACAGAGATAGGATGAAAGAGGAGATGGACTGATAGAACATTCCCCGTGGCTCCCCCGGTCGGAGGTTCGAGTCCTTCCACGGGCATGGGTGTGTGTGTTGTCCTTAGCTTAAGTTACTTGAAGTTAGATTAAGTAGATAAGTAAGCTCGGAGACCGATGACCTCATCAATATGGTCCCATAAGACCTTAAAAAAAGATAGAACATTGGAATAAATAAATACCCACACAATACACAGCATTTTAAATACTGCGTCCTAGCAAACCTAATTATAACTGCATGCATTTTATTCAGTAGTCAGTATTCGGCATAATACAATAATCTCAGCGGCTTAATCATTTTTTTTATCATCAGTATTCTGAATTGTTTTATGCGGCCCACAATGTCTTCCTCTCCTGTGCTAACCGATTCCTCTTAGAACTGCACGTGCACAAAAAGTTCTCAATTACTTGTTAGATATATTACAATCCCAGTCATCATGCTCAGGTTACATCCTCTAGAGATCCCTGTAATTTTTCGACACTCTTCTGGAGTACCACGTCTCAAACGCCTCAATTTTCATGTTTTCCCACAGTCCATGTTTCATTACCATAGAATGCTGTACTCCAGACGTACCTTCTCAGAAACCTCTTCCAAAAATAAAGGCCAGCGTTTGACAGCAGGCATCTTTAGACCAGGAACGCCCACCTTGCCTTTGCTGGTGCGCCTTTCATGCCCTCCTTGCTTTGTCCGTCATACGTTGTTTTGCTTCAAATGCGTCAGAGTTTCTTTACTTCATCGACTTCATAATCCTCTATTTTGTTGTTAAGTTTATCGCTATTCTCACTTCTGCTACTCATTACTTTCGTCTTTCCTAGGTTTAGTCTCAGTGCATATTCGGTACTCATTAGGCTGTTCATTCCATTCATCAGTTCGTGTAAGGCTTTCCCGCTTTCACTGAGAACAGCAATAAGATCTGCGAATCTTATCTTTGACATCATTCCACCTAGAATTGCAATCCCACCCGTCTTTTATTTCAATCATTGCTTCTTCGATGTACAGATTGAACAGTACGGGAGACAGATTGTATCCTTGTTCTATAGCATTTCTGAACGGAGCACTTCGTTCTTGATCTACCGTTTTTATATTTAGAAGCTTATGGTGCTTGTTGTTTCATCTTTTTCGGCTTACTTTTAAAATACGGAAAATTACCTACAAGAAGAATAATGATTTAGATTTGTCGTACTGCCATTACAGGTGATGCACAGACCTTAAACGGGCAAGAAAGGAAAACGACTATGAACTTCTGTATGAAACTGTCGTGGAATTCGAATTAAAATATCCACCTGAATCCCGTACAACGCAAATAGGGATTGGCAGACGATATTTTTAATCTTATTCCTCGCAAAATTAGATCTAATGCTCTAACATATGCTCCAGGTTGCTCGCCAAAAGAGACCAAGTCAGGCACTCTAAGTTTTGGCGTTATGCACACTTTCAGTCTGTCGCAATTACTTTCAGTTCCAGAATCTTGAGGGTGAACTTAATGATACTGTATAGGAACCAGACAAGTATTTTGTTGTAGTCGCTTTTATACCATTACGCGTTTCTCAATTATTCTCAGTAAGCGACAAAACATATTCTATTCACTCCCATTATTGTCTCTCTTTTCCCAAATATATGGAAATTTCACACCCTGTACACCGCAGAATATAGCAAACCGTTGATTTTAAAGTCTTTGTAGTGACATGTGGTACGTACTGGAAATACACAGTGAGAGTCTTTCTTTTGTACTGCAATACGCAGTTTTCACATACGTTCGTAACCGTGTAAAACACCTCTCATTAGCGGCATAAGGGTATTTTAATTTCTTCGCTGGCTACCAATAAGACCTCACATGTGTGTGCCACAACTACAGGCCTTGATTAAAATGAGAACAAAAGCCATGTGATGATGAGAGCATGACAACTGTAACGTAGTTGGTTTGTTGGAAGTAACGCATGTTATTTCATTTCCTCAGGAAATGTAGTCCATCTACTAAGGAGACAGCCTTGAAATGTCAGGTTCAACCGTTACTCGAGTATTGTTTGTCATTCTGGGACTCACACAAGGAAGGATTCGCAGTGGAAGTACAGAAGATCCAAAAAAGAGTAGTTTGTCAAACGTGAAAGCGTGAAGGGGCCACTCAAGCCAGTGGTAGATGCTACCAGAAAAGCGCTGTGCATCATGGTGTGGTTTATTCTTAAAATTCCGAGAGCACACATTCTTAGACTAGTGGGCCAATGTATTATTTCCTCGTATTATATCTAACGAGAAGCCTACGCGGTTAAAATATGAAATATTACAGCTCATACGGAGGCTTTACAAGAATCAATCTTTTCACACACCGTTCGCGATTGGGTTAGGACAGGAAAAGCGACAGTTATACCTAAACTAAATCTCTGTCACAGCCCATAAGGCGTGTCCCGATGTAGGTACAGATTAATGAAATGTTATTTCTGTAAAATTAGGTACGTAGAGTATGCCACAGCAGTCCCTTATTCACCCCGCCCCCCCCCCCCCCTCCCAGCCCTGCCGGCCGATGTGGCCGAGCGGTTCTAGGCGCTTCAGTCCGGCACCGCGTGACCGCTACGGTCGCAGGTTCCAATCCTGCCTCGGGCATGGATGTGTTCAAATGGTTCAAATGGCTCTGAGCACTATGGGACTTATCAAATGGTTCAAATGGCTCTGAGCACTATGGGACTTAACATCCGTGGTCATCAGTCCCCTAGAACTACTTAAACCTAAGTAAACTAAGGACATCACACACATCCATGCCCGAGGCAGGATTCGAACCTGCAACCGTAAGGTCACGCGGTGGCAGACTGAAGCGCCTAGAACTGCACCCACACCGGCCGACCATGAATGTGTGTGATGTCCTTACGTTAGTAAGGTTTAATAGTTCTAAGTTCTAGGGTACTGATGACCTCAGAAGTTAAGTCCCATAGTGCTCAGAGCCATTTTTCGAACCCTCCCCCGCCATGTTCATTGGACTGTTTTTGATACGTATAGTGCCAACAATTCAAGTCCATAATTATAAAGGTGTATGAGGAAGAATAGAGTGTAAAGTTTTAGGACAATATCGGAAAAACTCGCAAATTGCCTCATCACTGAGCCTGAGGTGATGCCCACAGTCGACTTCGGCGCAGAGAAGCGGATTTTGCATGAACCGCCGGCGGCGGCTGCGGGCGGTTACTCTGACCGCTGTGGCCAGGGTAAATATTTCCGTTGACGGAGCGTTGGCTTTTGTTCCACACCGCCAGCCGGCGGCATCTGTTTATTCCGAAACACTGCCGGTTAGCTGCTGTGCGCACAGGGAGCTTCTCTAAACGTGCCAGGATGAGTTCGGCGGGCATTATTCCGTAACTTCTGTAGGAAGCGTGCGCTAGTGGTTTTCGTAAAAAGAATAAACACTTCTAACTACTAAACAATAATATTAAACACTTAATCATTAAAAATGTTCAGTCGTATTAACGTCGCCAGCTGTGAACCTCTCAACTTAAATCTTTCGCCTGTTACCGGTGAGACTGTACGCGGAATGAAAACGCACAGCGTTAGTACTCGGGAAAAGTCCACCTTTCTACACTCAAACTGAAAGTAAAACGAATTCATTCTGTAGATACAAGGATTGTGCTATAACATGGGAACACTTATGGAATACAAAATTATCAACAGAGACTACGAAAATATTTACTCAACAATAAAGAAAATTAATGTTCTTTTTAGTCAACAACAGTGCCATGAAATAAATTCAAGAGACCTATTCTCCTACTTACAGAACTGAATGATTATCATCATGTATTTCCTTCCTTGAGAAAGCAAAGATGTACATGATACGCATGATTGTGCTGAGAAACAGCTGACGGCTTATTGTGTACTTCAATTCATTCTTTACAAATGTTACACGAACCATCACCGAGCTTGCTTGGTGACCTCTAGCCGCAATATGCACAATATTGTCTTCAACTAAGTGTGGCAATTTTCCGCATCAAATATATCAATGCGTTTTCCGCACTTCTTTCATACTTTTTGTGATATTTAATCCTGCAATGGTACCTTAATCCTTTGTTATTTGGCAGTGTCATGCCCTTTTGGTACTAAATTTTCTGTATTAAAATCTCACCGGTACTTGAAAGAGAACGGGTTGAAAATATTTCTGTTTTATGTAAATCACGTGGCAATTCTCATTGGCCACAGTGACGAACGCCACTTTCTGCCCCAAAAAGTCGGGTTCCCACTCTGAAGAAAGGACAGAGACATACGAGGGTGATAATGAAGTGTTTCTACAGAACGTTGATTTATACAGTCATGACGAGTGTATTACGTCAGGACTCCTATAAACTTGAAGGATGCAGCGCCTTGTTGTTGACCTTTTTGTTAATACCCCAAATATTTTATCTTTTTGGATGTGAAATTCATTGAATGCCGAGTAGTGTTGTATTCAGCATCTGAGTTTCGGTTAGTCAGATCTGAAGCACGTGGAGACACCTGATAACCACATTAAATCAATTCACCAGCTTTCCATGCATTTGTTTCGCTTTCATCGACAATGATTCAGTATTTCGCGATTGAAGTGAATATTTTTGCAGACATTAGCTTTTCGCGAGAAATAATCCTGTTGCTTTGTTACTGATCCTCAGACCACGTGACGAGTAGCTGCTCATAGTATTGCTTAATAGAAGAATAATTATACGTGGCTGAGGAACCTGTAACGCAGCAAGTTAATAAGAGATGACATTCGTTGTTCACATTTGGTACACAGCATTTTGTTAATAATAGAATGATCCTGTCAAAATTTCCAATTTTTATTTATTGTAGTTCTGGAGATAAAGAGAATTACCTAAAACTACTAAAACTTATGCTTGTTTTTTAAAACCAAGTTAGGAACAATAACAGATTCACTTTCATTATCATTTGAAGCCATTCGAAAGTTTTCAGTGCATAAAAATCAATTAATTAAAATTTGATTTTTACTGTGCATTACGTAATACAACAATCGGTCAGAATTATTATTTGATTATATTTTGCCGTGTGACTGTGTGAGAATGATTGAAAAAGTGTATGTGGGGCATACGTTTCATTTTACGTAAAACCTTGTACAAACGAACAGTGGGAAAGTTATGTTGCAAGCACGACTCAAGTGACGTATGCCGGTGTGTGCTTGTTTTTGTATAAAAGCTGCCAGAATGGAAGTTGGAGGTGGAATAAGGTAATCAATTTGGAGAATACTTCGCACTTCATTTATTTTGATTAAACAAAATACAAGAAATTGAAGTTTTGCTAACATTAATTACTATCAACTTTGTGATTGGATAAGACAAGATTTGCCGCGACAATGATCTGGAAGGAACTTTCTGATTGGTCGTTTAGACCAACAGCAAGTCAGAATTATGCTGTTACCGTGCGAAAAGAGGAATGGGCATATGGGAGAGTACTTCAAGGAGAGTCGCTTGCTAGCCGATCTACGGCTAACACCATGGCAGATCCCTCCTTAAAAATGAGGAAATAGTAAGCTAATTTCGGTTCGAACATATAGTGACTGAAGCGACTGGAGTTTGGACCATTCTAATGAAAGTTTGGTGTTTCTAAATTAAATAGTTTGAGAGATATGAGAGTGTGAACTTTCTGGTCGCAATAACTCCGCGTGGCATGTTTCGTGCTTTGTACGAAATATTTAGGTGCACACCTCTTACGAGGAAGCTCGCTGAAACGACCGAATATTTAACTCGCGAACAGTTGTGAATCTGTGACTGGTAGAACGTGAAAATTAGTCGGGTCGGACTTAAGTAAAATTCTGGATGGTATATGAGTAAATATTTGTTTACAGACAGTGAAATGCTAATGGTAACGTTTTACCACATAAAATAGAGACTTGATTGCCATTTCCTATGTTTCAATATGAATAAAAAGCAGAGTTAATCAAACTTTAAACGCTTTTCTGCAAATAGACTGAAGATCCCGAACGTCCAATTTTTCAGTCATGAACTTGCAGGAACTGACTTCGACTAGAGTTACGCGGTCTTTTTCTAAGGTGTCAGGCTAATCCAACACCTTCCATGAAAACCCTGTCATGATAAGCAAATTCAGTAGTATGTCACATAGCTCCGAATAAATCGTGACATTAAATTAACCAAAGTGATACGAGTAATTAGTGAGCAAATGGAATACCACAGACTAACACAAGAATGCCTAAATGCATGTCATATCGTCCCACCGTGAGACAGACGCAGTTCCGGGGGGAGAAACGAGAACAGAAGCCAAGAGCAGAGCCGTGTTAAGCTAGAAGGCCCTACGATAAGGGACGGACTGGACACCCACGTCGCCAGCTAACCACTAGGGCCACACCACCCACAAGTTTTAGCGTAAGACTTTTTCGCATCTCTCTTACGTTAGGACCACACCCCACCCCATGTTAAAAGATAGAGCCCTCCAGAAGAACAGTATAGATCTTACAATAACGCTAAAAGGACCACACCAGCTGCAAGTTTTAGCGTGAGACTTTTTCGCGTCTCTGTTACGTTGCAAACTTTAAAAACATTGCCCCACCACGAGAAGTATAACGTTTCTCATTGGATAGACAGAATTTTTGTAGGCGGAGCTTAAGGTTAACATTGAGACCCTGATTGGTCAGATGAAAGCACAGCCAGATAGTGTTTTTTTTTTTAAACCAACTTCGGTAAATGGTGGTAAGGAGAAGTTAGGAGGTGAGCGGATCCGTGCTGCCAGCCGACGCCCTGAAGCTGCCTAAACAGAGACAAGGTAATGAACGCACGCGATGCCGCATTTTTGAGCGCATAAGGCTTCACTCAGAACTGCAGAAGTCTCATCTGTCACACCCCCTTTTTGCGTAATACTAGTGTCGATCGTAAATTAAAGCTCATGGTGTTCACATTTGCCACTTGAAGAAAATATTTGAAACGCGATGATTTTTCTGTTATATAGTTATTGAGAAGCCACATCAGCCACTGTAATTTACGACAAGTTAGATAAGTAATTAAAGATAATTGAGGGTCACTGTAGACCATTTTGATAGTTTTCTCTTTTGTGAAAGTTAATTTAAACCTAGATTATAAATGTGATAGGGCACAGGTCATCCTTCGATTCATTGTAGAACCTGGAAACCCATTCAGGGAATATTCGTTCACATTTTTGTTGAACGCAGTTGGTTTTTACCATCCTGTATTAAAACGTTTCCTTTTAACAATAGTGCAATTTATAAACGATGTTTTGTGAGTAGAATAAAATTTCCAATGGTAAACTTAACTGCTTTTTCGACGTTATTTTACAAGCTAACTAAAAATAGGAAAGCCTTGAACCCCTTCCACTAAATTTAGTTAGTATTAAGATTCTTTTACATGGAGTGCAGTGGAACTGACTCTGAGATCATTAAGTATTTGGTAATATCATCGCTGGTCTCACTGAACTCTTCTGAATTCTACATGTCATGTGTGGTCTGGTGTCTCCTTACCAGCAACAGGTCCCAGGTTCAAACTAGTCAATTGCCTAAATAACACGCTCAGAGCGTCGTTGCGCGAAAGTGGTAGGGAGATACGATATAGAACAGACACCACCATGAATGTTAGATCTTTGTAGGTATTGGATGGTGGTTTCACCAATGCTCCTTTACACTGCCTAGCACGTATCTGCTACCGCAGAGTAAAGGGACAGCGGCAAAAATCCCATCCACGTAGGTGGACTGAACGATTCTGATATTAAAACGCAGACGAACAACCCCGCCCCGCCGAAAACTCATCAAGTGCACTGTAATAAGCTACAGATCGTGTGATGAATGCTCCAGTCATCTGCCTACCGCTAGGAAGCGTTTCTCTTATACTATTCTTCCTTTCCTGTAGATAGTTGTCTCCCGATTTGTCCATCTGCAGCCCCAACAAAAACGCAGATGCAACGCATGAAATTGCAAGGAACCTCTCACGGTCTCTGTAAGAAGAAGAAAGAAGTGCATAAATATAGCATTTGGTTCTCGTTCAGTCGTCAGGGATATTGCGTTGTCATCGTGCTACCGTTTTGGTAAATTAAACCCAGGGGCTTGTGTATTACGTTTCTACAGCCCTTCCGACAGCTGCATGTAAGAAAGATTAGTAGAATATCGTCCCTTCTAGTAAAGGATGCATCCTGTCTTACTGCAAGACACGAAATAAAATTCAACTGAATGAGTCAAAGAGGTTGTTTACTTTTGGAAAGTTATAATCATGCAATTATTCCTTGCGATCATTCTATGAAGGTAGTCTTTCCTCTCCGCCCTCCTGAATATCTATGCATATGACAGAACGTTATCGTCGATTAATCATAACCTTCACCCCTAGCTTTGTTGACTTACGAATCCTAGTAAAATCCTATTTCACAAACCCAGACATTTCTTTTAGAACTCAAAAGTCGTTTTCGTGCTTCAGTGTCACATTCATTAGTGTTCAAAACGTGGTTCATTTTCTGGGATAATAGTGTTTTGTTTTTACATTTGATGTCTACAAGAGTTACATTTATTCATATAAATATGATGGTCTGAACTGTTTCGGGCCAATGTGCCACTGATAGTGTGAGGTTTGCAACGTAACAATGCACAGTACTGTAGCGGCTGCAGCAAGCAATGTTTGAACTGCTCGGAGCAGGTTTACTCGTCAAATACATAAGAGGAGATAAAAGCAAATCAAATGGCATAGGCTATTTCGTTTATTTTCCCTGTTTTGTGTATATTTGAAAGTTTGTCGCGCTACGCGGAAACGCACTGAACAGAAAAAGAATCTAGTACAGGCATGCACATTCAGAGTTGTAAACATGCAGAATACTGCGCTGCCGTCGGCAACGCCTATACAAGGCAACAAGTGTCTGACGTAGTTATTTGATCGGTTACTGCGGCTACCATGGGAGGTTATCAAGATTAAAGTGAGTTTGAACGTGGAGTTTAGTCGGCGCACGGGCGACGGGATACAGCATTTCCGAGGAAGCGATGATGTGGGAATTTCCCCGTACGGCCATTTCACGAGTATACCGTGAGTATCAGGAATCCGGTAAAACATGAAAGTTCCGATATCGCTGCTGCCGGAAAGAGATCCTGCAAGAACTGGACCAACGACGACTGAAGAGAATCATTCAGCGTGACAGAAGTGCAACCTTTCCACAAGTTGCTGCAGATTTCGCTGCTGGGCCATCAACAAGTATCAGCGTGTCAACCATTCAACGAAACATAGTAGATACGGGCTTTCACTCGTGTACTTTTCATGACAGCACCACATAAAGCTTTACGCCCCACCTGGGTCCGTCAAAACCGACATTGGACTGTTGATAACATGTTTCCTGGCCGGACGAGTCTCTTTTCAGATTGCATCGATCGGATGGACGCGTACTTCTGTGGAAATAACCTCATGAATTCATTGAGTCTGCATGTCAGCGGGGGACTGTTCAATGTGTTGGAGGCTCTGTAATATTGTGGGAGAGGTGCTGTTGGAGTGATGCGGGTCTCCTGATACGTCCAAATATGACTCTGACATGTTACACATACGTAGACATCCTGTCTGATCATCTGCATTCATTCATGTCTATTGTATATTCCGACGGACTTTGACAACTCCAGCAGGACAATGCGACACCCCACACGTCCAGAATTGCTACAGAGTGGTTCCGGGAGCACTCTTCTGAGTTTAAACACTTCCGCTGACTTCCACACTCCCCAGACGATATCATTATTGAGCACATCTGGGATGCCTTGCAAAGTGCTGTTCAGCACTCTTACGGATTTATAGACAACCCTGCTGGATTTATGGTGTCAATAATCTACGGCTCTACTTCAGACAATAGTGGAGCCGTGTAGCGGCACATCTGCGTGCTCGTGGTGGCCCTACACGATATTAGGCAGGCGTACCAGTTTCTTTGGCCATTCAGCATAAATATCCATTCATACCATACGACTTTACATTACAACACATGACCCTCCATATTTCATAAATCACGGCATTTTGTTACTAATACTGGCTCTTGGCTTAGAATTCCATTTTACTTCATTCCTGAGTAGCTGCTGTCACACATTGTATAAATGAAATAACGCCTTACCCCTCAATCTAGTAATAGTGAAGCTGTCTCGAACGGTGAGCCCCACAGAGCAACATCTTCCCTAAACAAACTCGCATCAGTCAACATTCCAACAGCCTTCTCAAAGAATGAAAAAAAGATCAGTGTTTTATGCGGCGTCGACAGAGAGGTCATTAGCGACGCAACACAAGGTCGGGTTAAGGAATGATGGCGTAGGAAATCGGCCGTGTCCTTTCAGAGTCACTTGCATTAACTGATTTACGAAAATCACGGAAAACGCATATCAGAATGGTCCAACGTAAGCATGAACCATCGTCCACCCAAGTGAGAGTTCAGTGCGCTAACCATTGCGCTACCTCGCTTCCCCCGTCCTCAAAGAAACTAAGAAAAATTCAGTAATACCAAATGTCACCAATAAGCTCTACAAATATAAAAATCCTATCCCTAAGAGTAATCAATCGACGTAACTTAAATATCACAGATGAATTGTGCCTGACCTTAATAAATGTAATCAATCATCTAAACTAAAAACCAGCCTTTCACACTTCTCAGTCACATGCAAAAACATTGATACTGTACCTATTAGAAAATACGACTACTAAAATTACAGTATCATGAAAAACACTGTTCTGTTCTACTCTGATCGCATGGAGCTTCAAAAACAAAGGAATGACGTGATAATTGCTGTTACTCAATTACAAGACAATCAAATATTAGTTTTCGACACGTGGTTAACTGACAACTTGATCTGAATCGCAGTTGCTAAGGCATTCACTTTTCTTATACACTCTTGGAAATGGAAAAAAGAACACATTGACACCGGTGTGTCAGACCCACCATACTTGCTCCGGACACTGCGAGAGGGCTGTACAAGCAATGATCACACGCACGGCACAGCGGACACACGAGGAACCGCGGTGTTGGCCGTCGAATGGCGCTAGCTGCGCAGCAATTTTGCACCGCCGCCGTCAGTGTCAGCCAGTTTGCCGTGGGATACGGAGCTCCATCGCAGTCTTTAACACTAGTAACATGCCGCGACAGCGTGTACGTAAACCGTATGTGCAGTTGACGGACTTTGAGCGAGGGCGTATAGTGGGCATGCGGGAGGCCGGGTGGACGTACCGCCGAATTGCTCAACACGTGGGGCGTGAGGTCTCCACAGTACATCGATGTTGTCGCCAGTGGTCGGCGGAAGGTGCACGTGCCCGTCGACCTGGGACCGGACCGCAGCGACGCACGGATGCACGCCAAGACCGTAGGATCCTACGCAGTGCCGTAGGGGACCGCACCGCCACTTCCCAGCAAATTAGGGACACTGTTGCTCCTGGGGTATCGGCGAGGACCATTCGCAACCGTCTCCATGAAGCTGGGCTACGGTCCCGCACACCGTTAGGCCGTCTTCCGCTCACGCCCCAACATTGTGCAGTCCGCCTACAGTGGTGTCGCGTCAGGCGTGAATGGAGGGACGAATGGAGGCGTGTCGTCTTCAGCGATGAGAGTCGCTTCTGCCTTGGTGCCAATGATGGTCGTATGCGTGTTTGGCGCCGTGCAGTTGAGCGCCACAATCAGGACTGCATACGACCGAGGCACACAGGGCCTACACCCGGAATCATGGTGTGGGGAGCGATCTCCTACACTGGCCGTACACCTCTGCTGATCGTCGAGGGGACACCGAATAGTGCACGGTACATCCGAACCGTCATCGAACCCATCGTTCTACCATTCCTAGACCGGCAAGGGAACTTGCTGTTCCAACAGGACAATGCACGTCCGCATGTATCCCGTGCCACCCAACGTGCTCTAGAAGGTGTAAGTCAACTACCCTGGCCAGCAAGATCTCGGGATCTGTCCCCCATTGAGCATGTTTGGGACTGGATGAAGCGTCGTCTCACGCGGTCTGCACGTCCAGCACGAACGCTGGTCCAACTGAGGCGCCAGGTGGAAATGGCATGGCAAGCCATTCCACAGGACTGCATCCAGCATCTCTACGATCGTCTCCATGGGAGAATAGCAGCCTGCATTGCTGCGAAAGGTGGATATACACTGTACTAGTGCCGACATTGTGCATGCTCTGTTGCCTGTGTCTATGTGCCTGTGGTTCTGTCATTGTGATCATGTGATGTATCTGACCCCAGAAATGTGTCAATAAAGTTTCCCCTTCCTGGGACAATGAATTCACGGTGTTCTTATTTCAATTTCCAGGAGTGTATTTAGGTCAGAGCTCTATTTAATATGACAACGTGCTGGGAAGTAATGCCTTGGAGTCTTTGTGTGGGAACTCTTTTAAGCTTTTTAATTGAAACTAACTTTATTAACATTCTACATCGTTATTCTTGATGTCTAAGGCCGGCCGCTGTGACCGAGCGGTTGTAGGCGCTTCAGTCCGGAACTGCGCTGCTGCAACAGTCGCTGGTTCGAATGCTGCCTCGGGCATGGATGTGTGTGATGTCCTTAGGCTAGTTAGATTTAAGTAGTTCTAAGTCTAAGGCACCGATGACCTCAGATGTTAAGTCCCAAAGTGCTTAGAGCCTTTTGAACCATTTTGATGTCAACATTGTCACCCCTTTCTCCCAACGAGAGACCAACTTGTCATTGCACAGTGTTGGTTGTCGGAACCACAACCTCACGTCTGCTTGCACAGTGAAGTCCACGAAGGTATTCCTTAAGATTTCGAAACCCTAAAATCGGATGGGTCCAGATCGAGACCGTATTGATCATGATCGACTACAGCGAATCCAAAGAGCTGGGTTGTTACGGATGTCACAGCGCTCGTATGTGACCTGAAATCGTCAAGCTGAAGGAGAAGGTACTCCATGTGTGGGCGAACTTTTAGAATTCGTGAAATTTGATTACTGTTCGCTGTTCCCGAGACAGGGACGTAGTCACGTTACACACCGCCATGATACATGTAACGCTCTCCAGCCATCGAGCTGCAGAGCGGTTGCAACATGAGTCGGCGTAGCGGAAGAGTCGACTGAGTAATATGTATCACATGTAATACCTCATCTGGTATTGAGAATAGACTGAAAAAGATCGGAGGCGTTACTTCCCACCACGTCTTCGTAATGTGCAAGTTGACACCATCCAGTCATACAAACAAACAGGTAATGTATATGGTCTGTGAACTGGCTCACTCCACACTATTTCGACAGTAATCGAGTAACGACCATTCAATAAATCAGAAATGCTCTAGCCTAATGTTGCTGTCTCTGTATCCGTCTTGCCGAAATTTCTATCTGTCTACTTACTCCTTTACCGATGAGGAGCATTTATCTGTGGCTATCTAACAGCACACACCATCCCTCTGGGTGCTGGGGGCACTGCGCTAGCCCGGTGCATTGTTCAAAGACATCTACTTTTTTATGCAAAAATAGGTCAACTCGGATAGCTATTAGACTCAGTAATGCCTTAAAGTGTCACATTCTGGAACTTGAGGTAGCTACCATTCTGTCATTAAAATTTTTGACCATTGCTGACCCTATCAGATGAGTTTGAGTTTAGCTTAAATGCGGGCGTACTGGCATGATGATTTTCAGATACGGATAAGGAAGCTTTCCTATCTTGTTCGAACTTACAGAGCCGGCCAGTGTGGCCGAGCAGTTCTAAGCGCTTCAGTCTGGAACCGAGCGACCGCTACGGTTGAAAGTTCGAATCCTGCCTGGGGCATGGATGTGTGTGATGTACTTAGGTTAGTTAGGTGTAAGTGTTTCTAAGTTCTAGGCGACTGATGACCTCAGATGTTAAGTCCCATAGTGCTCAGAGCCAGTTGAACCAATCGAACTTACAGGGCAAGTATAAACAATTTAAAAATGTAGTTCTCGCAGCAGCCTACGACAGTACATCCAAGAGCAAATCTTAGGACCATCATCCTGAAGTATGCAGATTTACGAAAGCTCTTATATCGTAGTAACGAGACAGTTTACGGGAGAGCCACTCTGAACGGATTTAACTTACCGGAACTTCATGGTTATGAGGAAAAAGGTAAAACAGGAAGGAGAAGAGAGAAGCAAAGCATGAAGAACGAACCACGAACCTACGCTGAATGTTTTCCGTTAGTCTTCAGTATGAAAACTATATTTTTGAAAAGGAAATGCGAGGTAATCATGTAGTCCAACCGAGAAAACATTGCGCCTTGTCATTTACTGATTAACTAGCAACATATTGTAGTTCTGTGTAGTTCAATGTACAGCCGAATTTAATATGGCAGCAATTCCACAACCCTGCAATGCAGTTAGTCAAGAATGTTAGTATTACTGAGACATTCTTCTGTATAAAAAGAAGACTCTGCTCGCGGATTAGGTAAGATTAAATTCTGCATGGTCTTTAATGTTCTTTGAGTAGCGGGGAGCGAATTTTTAAAGCTATGTAATGATTTATTCTAAAACGTCTATGTGTCTAAATTGCGGACGGTACTAAATATAGTGCAAATGCTGACGATGAGTCGCGACTAAGAGTTTACCAGCTACTTCGCCCTTTAATTTGTGTCATCAAGATTTTGTGTGACTTGATCAACAACCACGTCCAATGGTGTGAAGAACGTAGGAGGAAATAAAATACTTTAATATTTGTTTTCCGTAAAATTTTTTGCAAATTGTGTATTCTTTAGATATTTGTAACAAACGTAAAGCTTGACCTTTTTACTGTTTACTGCTTTCTTTGGATCTTAACGGTGCCTGTGACATCGCTAAAATTCATATTTGTCGACGTGATACTACTATCCAAAATAACCAAATTGTGCAATCATTTCCTGCAGAATAGTAATTCTTGGAGCATGTGCGATGGATTATCTTATATTATTAAAGATCATGAAACTCGTTTCATTTTGAAATTTACATGTTTGAATCTGCAGAGACTTGCATCATAACTTTATCTTCATCCATTATGTAGATGAGTTAATGAATCATTCCAGTAACAAGTAGGAAAACCGATACAAAAATGTCAGAAATGTAGTGGCAAAATTATAACTACTTTGACTAATAAAAGAAGAGGAATAGAATTCGAGAAAATATTAACTGGCCATTTTCACAAATTATAGTGTAGCCCAGGATGCAACTTTCCTGACAAGAACAAGCGAAACATATTGCTGATTCTAAATGTGATTTTTTGAATGTTCTTTTGATGCTCGTCTGTTATTTCAGCAACTTACTACCGAATACTGATCTCAGATCTTTATGGATTCTAAGAAATTATAAAGACAAAAGAGCACATTATGAAATTATTTTACTCCTCATCTGTCTTTTAAACCTCTGCAAAATTAAATACGAAGCATGCTGTATGTTTCTTCTTGTGCAGGTAAAAGTATTAAATCGTCCAATCAGCACGTTTTTTATTTGAATCACGCACGCAGAGCATCCTTAAATCATCATTTCCGACTAAACCACACAGAGAACGATATATTATGAAGAATAACGCACTATGGAAAAGGAATCGATATCATAATTACTTACTACAGAGCTGAATTTAAACGAATGACAATGACATTTATGCCGGAAAACGTGGTAGCTCGCATTCGTTATACAGGGTATGATCAAGTGAAGTGACGATATCCACGAATGGTTTACGAGTCTCAACTTTGTCTAAATTACGAAGAGAAAAATGGAAGCACATTCAGAATTAACCAGCAATCCCAAAAATTGTTCAAATGTGTGTGAAATCTTATGGGACTTAACTGCTATAGTCGTCAGTGCATAAGCTTACACACTACTTAACCTAAATTATCCTATGGACAAACACACACACCCATGCCGGAGGGAGTACTCAAACCTCCGCCGGGACCAGCCGCATAGTCCATGACTGCAGCGCCCTGACCGCTCGGCTAATCCCGCGCGGTTAACCAGCAGTCCACTATCTATCAAAATTTGTGGAGACTTTTATCACTTAAACGAGTATTACATTATTAAACTATCATTTCTTTTTGAACTGATGTCCACCATCATTATCTATATGAGGTGTGACCCCCAAAGAAATGGATGCATTGTGCTAGTTGTGGCTTGGACGCAAGTAATCTCCAGATGTCATCGTGAGGAATTTTTTGCTCAGCCTGACCCAAATGCTGTGTCAGTTCATGAGGACTGCTCGCAGTAGGCAGATATGGAACTGTAGGCCAATCTAGGGTTCTCACCATCCTCACAGCGTTTGTGGTGTGAACAGTGTTGCGTGATCTTGCATCATCCTGTGTAGTTTTGTACCCTGATCATAACGGGTATGACAACAGGATTTCTCATTCATATCAGCCTCCCTTCAATGATGACCAAATCAAATACGGCCAGTTACCAATAGCTACCTACACCAAAATTCCAGAATATGGAGGCGCGCCAGTCTCTGGTACCACTGCTTTCTATGATCTTTGACTAGGTCATCCATGGATGCGCTGGTGTCGATTAGACAACAACTAACATAAGCGAGACCCGTCACCGATCGCCGCAGAAACCCACTCAATGTCCTTGCTGACTCTCGTTCTGCACCATACACGTGTGGTGTAGCGGTAGCGTTAAACGACCCTCTTTCGACTAATAGGATCCAGGCAGTTAGTCATGATACCCTTCTTGTAACTTGCGGCTGCATTTCGACTGTTGTCACCAGGTTAATGTCTGAAGGTTTTGTGGGAAATGCTGTCAGTTACATCACAACCTGAGATTACTAGAACCATAGATCCGTAGGTCGCTGACGAATATGAATGTCTTTATTTGTTGCATTTACCGAAGTTGGTACGAATTCAAAGGAATTCGTCAAGTTTGCGGATACGTTTTGCGAATTTTAATAGTTGCGGAACCAGATATACGGTTCAATCGTTCAAATTTCGTGATTCAAACCATTGGGTGGTAATTTTTCATTTCTGTTACCCTGTACGATCATTTTGCAGTAGAGCCTTAAGTTTCTTTCCTTCCTGTACTTTATTAGAATTTCTACAGAGACTATTTGGTTTCATGTCCATCGAATTAAAGCCGAATTAAAATTATCATCTTCAGTTACTTGTTTTAACAAGTGTAACATTTGTTATCAGGGTAGAAAACTGTGTTATAATATATATATTTCTGACCAACGATTCTTTGATTAATTTATAATTCTGTGTTTCTGTTATTATGTCCGTCACTTGGGACAGTTTAATGTTATTGTTTACTGTGAGAACAAATCATTAAGTTCCTTCAACATTTACTCATCATTGTGCCATTATTAAATAATATCGCAGCACTGCCCAAGAATTTTATGTTTGGCATTATTTACTATGGTGTCAATTTCACTTTTCGAGAATCATTTGGAAGCAACCAGTAATCAAGAACCTTCAGTTCATAAATACATCACACCGGATTTATTGCAAGATTCACCAACTGGATTCAGATTAGTACTGAACAGTGATTATTTATCGCACTGGTTTTGGCGCGGCCGTTAATGTGAGATTACGAGAAATAATGTGTACAGGATGAACCACCTAAAACTTGCGCTGAGGTATTGCGAATATGGAAACTGCTGCTGATGAGCGGTTTTCACATAGTGATTGGTAGCCAGGGGCTCGTATTGGTAGCCAATCAACAGATTGTAGTAATACTTAGAAAGTATATTTTTGTGCTAACATACACTTTTTTAAATGTAACAATGCCTATCGACATTAACAAACTAAAACAGCGTAAGTTAAAATGTCAGTGTTGTTTGTTACTGGATTGTATTGTGAGTCGTTTACGAGAAATCGCATTTTGAACGATTTGTAAATATTTCGTGCATTATGGGCTGTACAGCCTACATGTTGGTACCACAGGTTCCTCCTAGACAGCAGATGGAACCCTTGCAGCGTCTTCTAGTAACCGTGAAAGAGAATGCGATTCAGTGTTCCGTCTATGAAAACTGGGATATTAGCTGATGTTCACTATCCCACACCACACATTTACAGTCCATGGACGCTGACGTTCGAAGTGACGAAGCCAGCGGGAATTGTCAACAGACTAATAGTGCATTTTTGGCAATTTTACCCGGCCGTTATTGATAAAACGTGGCTTCATCACTGACGAAGATACTGGAGTATCCTGTCTTAATCCTCATGTACAGAAATTAACACGATTCTCATAATCGATTTCATGCAGCACTTGAAACAGAAAGATATGATACCTAAGGTGGGTCGGAATCGACGGGTACATCGATGGAGAACACGTAGGACTCTTGCCTGACTCATTCCACTTAGTCGTGTAATTGTGTAGGAGCTAAGGTGTGGATCAACTACAGTAGACGCAAGAACATTAATTTCCCCCTCTTCTGTCATCAATTGTTTTCTTCTGCTAAGTTGTCTGAGCGTTACGCTGACACTATTACGTAACTAGTTGACGAGGTTGATAAATAGCTGCCGAGGAGATTGACGTCTATTGGGATGTCTTGCTGCATACAACGTACAAGAGAGAACTTCATTCTTCCTACACTGCCCACGTATCATAAGCATGCCGACTTTTTCTACATTGGTAAATCCCACTGTCGACTCACGACTTACTGTGACTTGGATGTCCTCCTGCTCCTCCTCCTCTTTTGTTCAAAGACAATAATTACACTGAAGTCATCGAGAGTCATAATGACCCCCCCCCCCCCCGGTACTAGAAACGGCGGGAAATGATTCTTAACAAAAAAGGCTCTGAGCACTATGGGACTCAACTGCTGTGGTCACCAGTCCCCTAGAACTTAGAACTACTTAAACATAACTAACCTAAGGACATCACACACATCCATGCCCGAGGCAAGATTCGAACCTGCGACCGTAGCAGTCGCACGGTTCCGGACTGCGCGCCTAGAACCGCGAGACCATCGCGGCCGGCGATTCTTAATAGACCGTGTGATTACCAAGATATTAGTCATGACAGTTTGGTCACTTACGGTGTGTCAGCGAGTTCTAACATCGTAGGAGAACGTTACTGCTGGACAGCACTGCTATAACGTATAGCATAAACCATTCCAGATCATCTTTCTGAAAAGAACATTCACTTCATGAAAGATAGTTACGAAAAATATTCCCCATACTGTATATTGGAAGTACTCCCAAGAAGGAATTTAGGGAACTTAAAGAGTTATACGTCGGGTTACACAGTCATCAAGTAGAAATATGTGCGCAGAATATATACAGTTTTCAGTAAAACATGTAAAAGTACTCCAATATTTACAACCACGTAACCATATCCAGCCAGCCGCGGTGGTGTCGCGCTTCTAGGCGCGCAGTTCGGATCCGCGCGACTGCTACGGTCGCAGGTTCGAATCCTGCGTCGGGCATGGATGTGTGTGATGTCCTTAGGTTGGTTAGGTTTAAGTAGTTCTAAGTTCTAGGGGACTGATGACCACAGCTGTTAAGTCCCATAGTGCTCAGAGCCATCTGAACCATTTGAACCATATCCATCACTGTCAAAAACTGTTTCCCAAGCACAGTATGCACGAGTTAAATGTCTACTGATTCATTAAACAGAATAAACGTATACTTACGTGCTAATTTCCTTGAAAATTATTCTGACACTGATCACAGATGCTGTTGACATCTAAGGTAATTCACGTGAATTCAACTTCGTTCGAGCATCTGACGAATGTGATTTATAGTCAGGCCATTCTAATAATATTCTTCATGTCGGGAAAAGGTTTTAGAAAGTAACTATCATGAGCAGAAATTTGCTATTTAGCAGTAAACACAAGAACGCGGAGAACACGACTAGAGTATCACACAGACTGATGCTTTGCTTTGCTTTATCAGTGTATGTCCTGCTTATCTCTTGAGTGCAGCTTCCTTCGACACCAAGCTGCTCTTTATGTAATACGATCCCAGGGTCTTTTAATGCGGCCAGCATCATACTTTTCTCGGCCGTAGTGTTACGTAATGCGTGTTATTAAGTGCCTTTAACAGAAAGATTGTTATGGATAAGATTCCACAATTTTCCTTATTCTTCAGTACTTGTTTTATCCTATCTTGTATCAGTCTCGTTGTTTCCGAATGCCAATTTACATTAGCATCCTCAACAGTCTCAGCAACATTTAAAAATTCCCGTATTGCTCTGTAGCACACTGGACTCGCATTCGGGAGGACGACGGTTCAATCCCGCCTCCAGCCATCCTGATTTAGGTTTTCCGTGATTTCCCTACATCGCTCTAGGCAAATGCCGGGATGCTTCATCTGAAAGGGCACGGCCGAATTCCTTCCCCGTCCTTTCCTGATCCGACGAGACCGATGACCTCACAGTTTGGTCTCTTCCCACAAACAACCCAACCCAACACGTATTGCCCAGTAATATTCTTCTCTATTATTCCACGTGACATAACGTCGTGACGTTGACCTTATACACTCGCAAACAGAAGTGAATACAACACTGACAAATTTCATTTGAATGGTACACTGTCATTTACAATAGAATTAGCGTAGATCGACGTCTAAGTAAGGTTGAAAGGTCCATTATGGAGCATATCCTACACATAATGGATATGAATGAGTGGTTCACGTTTTACAATGTTATGGGTCAAAGCAGACGGATCCGAGAGGTAGATTTAATATTTCCCTATTTTTAAGGCATCTACCAACTACATTTATGCCATATCTCTGTCTCACCACAGGTCTCACCAGAAATCTGCGTTTCTCAATGATTTTTACGCACTTAAATTCTTCATTGTAATACCGAAAACAAATTTGGAGAACTTACAAACGACATTCAGACCACCTTCGAAATAGAAGAGGGATGCCATGAGAAGCAAATATTACCCTAACTAAGGAGAATATTTTTCTTTCTTTCTTTAAAATAGAAATTGCATATTTTAGAAGAATACAAGCAGTAGTCGTACGTAAGTTAACTGTGCCCATAGTTTCGTGCCTTCGCAGACACATACACCAAGGATGGAACGCAGGTAAGTATTTAATATCACAAAAATGGTGAGTTCATTATAAACGGAACACGACGTTGCATAGGTGGGAAACGAGCCATCCCAGATTTAGCTGATTTGAGAACACTGTGGTTACGAAAACGACGTCATCCGTGACGGCACTATTGTATAAAATATTCTCGTACTTTTTGCCGCGTCAGTTCAAGGTAAAACCTCAAGCTTTAGCGATTTCCTACGCCTTCGTCGGGAGCAACGCGTCAGTTCAAGGTAAAACATCGAGCTTTAACGATTTCCTTCGCCTTCGTCGGGAGCAACGCGTCAGTTCAAGGTAAAACCTCGAGCTTTAGCGATATCCTTTGCCTGCGTCTTGAGCAACGCTCCTGCTCCTGATGAAAACGATGGTAGAAGTCGTCGAAAACCCGAGGTTTTACTCTGAATTTACACGGCAAGAAATCAGACAATGTTTTATGCAAGACTTTGGTTAACTTAAGTCTAGATGACGGGACAGAAATTACAGCAACACTTCTTCCAAACACTATCCATTGCCGCCTAAACTGATAGGCCACCTCACTCTGTAACACGGCATTTTTCTGGTATTTGAAGCGATTAACGGGGACTGTAAAACATCATGACTGATAAAACTCTTCCGCCTAAGTCCTATGAAGGCAGGATTTGCTTACTCGTGTAAGAGTTTGACAATCCAAAAGTGCTAACTTTGTGGGACATGTTTGAGAACATAAGTTTTACAGACATAGTTGAATTGTTAAGACGCTATTCATTGCTCCGCATAAACTGTGAATTCTGATGTAAATACCAACTGGCGTTTCCAGTTTTTTCTTGTTTACTAAAAAATACCTAGAGCAACCAGTACCAACTTCTAGGTATCTGCTTTTAGAGTCCTTCCGGTTCACTTTCTACCACACGTCTCTAACTGGTATCGTCTCCTGTGAAACACTGACCAATTTTAAGAATAATTCTTACTTGTCTTCAGCGCACACTTAATACAAACTGCTAGGATGGACACCATTTTCAGTTTCGTCGAAGTTTACAATGACTAAGGTATAGAAAATAGATCTGATGCATTATTTTACGTTTGAGATTTTGAAATGACGCAAGTTAGCGTGAATTTATGCAGCGTGACAGAAACTGCTGCTATCAAGTACACCATCGTTGCATTATTGTCCGTCGAGCTCTACCGACAAAACACGCCTTTAAGTGAAATGTAAAATGGCTTAATGGAAAAGCATAAAGTAGTGAAGTCACCATGATTTTTTACCACTGTTTTTCGGACGAATGTTTGCTGCACATTTAATAATCTCGATACTTTTTACATACTATTTAACATGAAAAAATGCTCTAAATTATGAGACTGAGAATAATCGCACTGAAAATGTGATGATAAACGTTTCGAAAGAGCTGTACTCGTATAGTATATGCGACCGTCTGAAGGCCGAACGGGGAATGAAAAGAACAATGATATTAACCTGACAAGTAACTTGACTATGATAAAAACCTAAAATAAGGGCTGTCTGCTCGAAAGTGCAAATCTTTGCAGATCTGAGGTATCAAAATAATCGGCTAGGTAATACAGAATACCATGCTCAATCCTGAGTAATTCAACATACGTGAATCCTCGGTGGCATACTCACCGCCATTTGGTGTTGACACAGAAGCGCAACCATGTTCCCTTCTTCCACTATGTGAGGAAGCTCGCTGTGACGACGCACTACAGATTCTAAGCACGAATAACCAGGTTCACGTATACCGCAGACTATTCCAGTCACCTGTTTTCTTCTCGCAAAAGGAAATATTTTAGGATGTGAGCGTGGTAAGATCGTGCACTATTTTTAGAAAAGACCAACCAATCGTCGATATGTTGAACTGACGATTGACGGAAAGCACCTGTCCCGATCCTGCACAGCCCTCGATGGTGATAAGAGACGTTCTACACCCGCACATGATACCCATCCAAACTTTAGTGACCACTTCCCAGGTGGACCCACGGGACAGCATATCACCTGTGCCGGCCGCCAACACACTGTTCTACATTTTTCGGTGAAGAGAGCTCGTTACAGTGTCTCCACGTTCCATTTCGATGTTAGCTTGTCCACCTTCTCCTCACACCTCGATGCTGAGGAAATTGTGTCGTATCACACGCCTGTAAACCACGACTTCCTTGTGGAGAAGATTGTGTAGTGTCTGCGTCGACACAAATCTTGCACTTGTCTCCAAAGTGGCAGCGGTCGGAACTGTTGCATTTCCCTGAGTACCTAGGATCACAACTTGTAGCCGCAGGTCGTGTTGACCGCGAGCGACCACTACGTGGCTGATCTTTAATGTTTACTATCTCTCAGCTGGAAGTTCGCCTCATATTGCTGTGGTTTACGCCAAATCTGCAGCCACCTTCTACTTTCAAGAAGCGACTATTTGGATGGCGTGAGTGGAGTTGGTTCTGTGCCATGAGGCACTCTCCCAGCTCGCTACTTGCCAGTTTTCCTCGGAAGGATGGTAGTGACCTATGTTCGCCAGCAGGCGTAGTGAGAGAAGATTCAGAATCGTTTATTTATTTCCATAAAAATGAGTGTAGCGTCTTGACTCGTGGTGGTCATCGTCTGTCAATGCCCACTGAGGAATCGCGTCGTTACTGGCCTTCAGTCCGCTCACGGCATCTGACTTCGTTCCAACGGGCTGCTGCAATCGCGGTTCGCCGCTTGCGGTGGCCCCTACTCTGGCTGTATGGCGACGCCGCGGCATCGAGTGACGCCGACGGGTGTATTGAACTTGCAGACGACGTCTTGGTTGGAGCTCTTTCCCCTCCCGCTCACTGCCCTTCTCCGTCATCCGTCGTACCGCCATATTGGTTGCTTTTTAGTCGTGCAGTTCGACGATATTGGGTTGCCGCCGAAATTTCAGGAACGCTGGTGTCCTGACCCTCGTGGAACAGAAAGACCCCAGGTCCCCAATCAGAAAAAGGGTCAGACTGTAGAGCTGAACTCTGCGACTGGCGATTCTAGCCATTTCTCCCAGTACTGGCTGCTGTTGCCCACAGCGTGCAGGAAATCTATAACAGAATTGTGCCAGGTGTCACTTCGCTGCAATCAGGAAGTCGAGTGCGAAACGTCGTGATCGCCATGGATGCGTCTGTGCCTTTTGAGCCAAACTGCTGAGGTATTCATGGAGCGAAGTAGTAAATAAATGTAAATGTCCAGTGACTACGGCCTCCCGTCGTGTAGACCGTTGGCCGGGTGCAAGTCTTTCGATTTGACGCCACTTCGGCGAATTGCGTGCCAATGGGACTGAAATGATGATGATTAGGACAACACAACACCCAGTCCTTGAGCGGCGAAAATCCTCAACCAGGCCGGGAATCGAACCCGGGCCCTTAGGATTAACATTCTGTCGCGCTGATCACTCAGCTACCGGGGGCGGACAGCAAAGTAGTGTTTTATGTTTAACCGACATCATTCATCATCACTCGCTGTTACGAAGATATCAGCTGTTGCCCTGCTGCTGTGCTAGCTTCACGAGTTTGTTATAGCATAGGTGATGTGATCCTGTCTGGCCGTTCTGACCCACTACATTCTGCTGAACTTTGTTGCCTGGCTAGCCAGAAACGCCGGTGTTGCGTTTTGTCCTCATCCAATCTTGGTGGCGAAATGTTTTCATTGTGGCCGCCTCATTCCGACATTCCCGTGATGTAGCGAGGTAGCCTCGCTCTGGGAGTTTGAATATTTTACCTGTTTTACTGCCCTATACATGGTCGGCATGCAATACGGTGATGACAAACATTCATACCATAATAAAACGATGCAAGTGCTTTCTCAGCTTTGAAATAACCCTTCGAGGCACGTTGTGAACTGAAAAGTGTACACAACCCAGAACTGAAAAGTGTACACAACCCACGTTGTCTAAGTCATGATTGGAGGTAGAATGTATTCTATCGACTTTCACAGAGAACCCATATTTTCTTCCGAAAACATTACCCAAAACGCTCCTCGTAACGAGTTGCCATCGTCAAAACGGTACTGAAAAACAGATTTAAAAAAAAAATAATTAAAAATACACGCAAATCATACGAGTCTTGAAGGTGGTAAAAAACTTATTTTTTGACATTTTACGTCATTCATGCGATTTTAACAAATGCAGAACCTGACTACGATGCGGGTACACTGTGTATGACTACCGACAGTATTTATGTGAAACCAGCTGTGTTTCTTGATATAAAGTTTTTCATTGAGGACCAACTGAATACGAAAATCCACACGTATTGTAAAAATGGATGGATGGATGTGTGTTCCACATCTCATCCTAAACCACCGAACAGATTTCAACCAAACTTGGTACAAATATACATTACTGTTGGGCAAAATCGCTGTGGGGTAACGAACCACCTACTTATCATAGTTCAGGAGATATGACGTCATAGAGAATGAGATTCGCGAGGAACTGCTGCGCCATGCATGAGGTTTAAATTTATGCCTTACGTGCTACTAAGTCGATTCGCAACGTATTTCGCAAACTGTATCCATATATGTCGCTCAATGTATCATTGTACGCCACGTATTTCATGAGTTATGACGTAATAAACTCTGAGATTGTATATGACATTTTAATACATTTATTCTTTATTACAAACAATAAGACATTTGTACACTCGACTCAAAGAAATGCCAGACATCTGGGAGTGTTTTTGACGGCGTAAATGGCTGTAGGCGAAACCAATAGTCGTCTACAGCTATGAAAAGGCGTTGCCATAGATGCTTGTACAAAGTCGCGTTGTAGACACTAGAAGCAGCTGCGCCCAGAGTATAGAAACTATTCGAGATCATCTCAACCTGTCTACTGCAGGAGCACATACAACGTTTCGATTTGACAGAAAATTGACAGAATTAATACCTAAGAAATGGTGGGTTTGTGAGCCAGTAACAAATAAATAGGGACGTGATCACTGACACACTTATTAGTCTTAGAGCCCTTTGCCCTTGATAAATGGAGAAAAGATTTTTATTTCATATTTTAATGGGAAATGATTTTATGTCAGATTACGCTTAAAACACAGTGATACATACCCATAACCAGTTTTGTTTAGGAAACACGCAACTCGTTTTTTGTCGTGATACTGTGTTTCATGATCTTTAGCACCTACAGAAGGGATACCTCGAGAAAGAAGTGGAGGTAGGTGAGCACTGAATAAAATGTCGATCAAATTGGGTGGTTAGACATCGAAATTTTTCAACACCATACCACATCTCAAGTGAAGAACGGTGTTGGTTATCCTCCAGCATTATATCACGGAGATATTCACAAGGCCGAACTGTTTTTCAGTGTGTTAATGTCTGAGTAGTATGGTCAGAGATTCATAAGTGAAAGATATTGATTGAACTACCATGTTTAAATATTCATAATGTGATTCGTTTGAATTTCTTAACGTAAATCGTGGAAAACCTGTATCATGATGTCTGGAAATAATTTGAGCTTGGATATTCTATAAAACCGTGACTTACGAATTTCCTAATGAAAAGCATTCTCTTTCCAATCAATTTTTAATATAATTCCATTAGCATCACATAATATGACTTTACTATATTCCATTAGATTTGTTAATGTACATCTCACAACTACTTTTCATGACAATATCCATTCCATTCAAAGAACTTCCAAGTCGTAAGCTGTGTCTGACAGTCTTCAGCAAACGGTGAAGGTCTTATTTATTCTCCACGAATTTTAATTTTGTTTTCTCGTCCGTTCCCATTACTACTTTTTCAATGTACTGCCTAAATATTGTGCGGCTACAGATGTTGATCTCGCTACGACGCACTGAAAGTTAACTTTTTCCGACTTTGCTGCAGTATCAAAGATGCCTCAGGGATCCTCCCTCGCTGGGCAGTACGATGTACGTTTGGCCTCTGCAAACAAGGAACGCAGGCATTTAGTCTACGGGGTTGACTTGTGTGGCAAACATGTACGAGCTGTCCGCGGAAACGATGACACGAGCACTGGCAAGAAATTATTCTATTACTTAATACTGTGTAATACAAACAGAGCTTTCTTGCGGCCACGGAAGTGAATTTTGAAAAGGGCAATGGGTAACTCAAATGAAACTGTAAATAATGTGCGTGTGCATATACTCTACGTGATCCGTCGCACTCCCTTCTCAATTAATGTATCCCCTTCATGTTCGTTGCGTCTTATAATAAAAGTCTGGTTTCTACACAAGCTAGAGATAATGCTTCTGCTAACTTCAGAATTCGAAAGAATGCGTTCCAGTTAACTTTATCGAACTATGTTTCTAAATCTACAAATGGAATAAATGTGAGTTTGCCTTTTGGAATCTATCTTTTAAGTTAATTGACAGAATCCTTACTGCCTCCACAGGTCCTACATTTCTACAGAACTCAAATTTTCCTTCAATAGATGACTTCTAAAAGCCGTTCCAGTATTGTATAGGTAATTCCTGTTAGCATTTTAAACAACGAGTTGTGAAAGTGATGCTATTGTAATACTGTGATCTGTCAGCACCTGCCATCTCCGATATAGGGGTTATTATAGTATTACGAAAGTTTGAAGGTACTTCACCTGTCTCATATACACTGCCTGACAAAAAAGTGAGGCAACAAAATGACATTATTGGTTGTCAGTGTAAATGCAAACACATACACACCATCGGCTGATACACTGTGTGGTCAAAAGTATCCGGAAACCCGACTGAAAATGACTTACAAGTTCGTGGCGCCCTCCATCAGTAATGCTTGAATTCAGCATGGTCTTGGCATACCCTTAGCCTTGATGACAGCATCCACTCTCGCAGGCATACGTTCAATCAGGTGCTGTAAGGTTTCTTGGTGAATGGAAGCCCATTCATCACTGAGGAGAGCTATCGACGTCGGTCGGTGAGGCCTGGAAAGATATTCTATAGGCTTCAGGTAAGGATCCTGTGCAGGCCAGTCCATTACTGGGATGTTATTGTCGTGTAACCACTCCGCCACAGGCCGTGTATTTTGAACAGGTGCTAGATCGTTTTGAAAGCTGCAATCGCCATCCCCTAATTGCTGTTCAATAGTGGAAAGCAATAACGTGCTTGAAACATCAATGTAGGCCTGTGCTATGATTGTGCCATGCAAACCAAAAGGGGTGCAAGTCCCTCCAAAAAACAAAAACAAAACAAAAGCACGACCACACCATAGTAACACCACGGCCTCCGAATTTTACTGTTGGCTCTACACACGCTGGCAGATGACGATCACCAGGCATTCGCCATACCCACACCCTGCCATCGGATCGTCACATTGGATACCGTGATTCGTCACTACACATAACGTTTATCCATTGTTCAATCTTCCAATGCTTTCGCTCATTACGCCAAGCAAGGCATCGTTTGGCATTTACAAACGTGATGTATGGCTTATGAGCAGCCGCTCGACCATGAAATCCAAGTTTTCTCACCTGCCGCCTAACTGTAGTAGTACTTTCATTGGATCCTGTGTGATGGTCTGGATAGATGTCTGCCTATTACAGATTACGACCCTCTTCAATTGTCGGCGGTCTCTGTCAGTCAACAGACGAGGTCAGCCTGTACTCTTTTGTGCTGTATGCGTCGCTTCACGTTTCCACTTCACTATCACTTCAAAAGCTGTGGACCTAAGGATGTTTAGGTGTCAAAATCTCGCCTACGGACGTATGACACAAGTGACACCCAATTACCTGACCACGTTCTTGGTCCGTGAGTTCCTCAGAGCGCCACAATCTGCTCTCTCACGATGACTCAGGTCGCTGATGTGGAGTACTTTGGAGTAAGTAGCAGCATAATGCACCTAATACTTAAAACGTATGTTTTGAGGGGTGACCGGATACTTTTGATCACATAGTGTATGTAAGTGATTAGAGTTGCAATTCTCTGTGAAAGGTAGACTGGTCATTACAGTAAGTGTTCTTAGTGTTTAGTATTCTTACTAAGTCTGGTAGGGCGTGCAAGGTGTGTGAACAGCGGCAGACGATGAGTGATCAATGTGAAGGTCTTGGATATGCCGCTAATGGTGTGACAAAGCGTTATCTGTACCAGAGTATGACAGGGTTGGTCTTAATTTATCCAGCTGGTCGAATCGTGGAGTTTACAGATATGTCGGGCAGTTGGATGTGACAGGGGCCCGATGTTGACTTGCATGGGAGAGTGAGGACAGCTACACTCACCATCCTCATTAAGTTTCATTTTGTTTTCTCCTCTCGTTCTGGCTTGCTTAACAGCTTTTCGTCAGACAGCGTATCCTACGTAGCAAGTGGCAGAGTGTCGTTTAGACTGAATTACGTTGAGTAAGTGGAAATATCATCTACTCCATCTGTATTGTTTCGACATACGTCTTTCTAAGCCCACTATAATCAGATATTACATGTAGAAAGATCCACTTTAAAAGACATTCAAAGTTCAAATGTTCGAAATCAGAGCGTGGCTGAAGCACTGCAAGAAACTACTCAGTATGAATGTCAACCTCTATTTCCCTGCAAGCAATCGCTGACCGTCCTTCCCCACTTACATGTATTCTGTTCGTCATCTTCAAACATCACATAATATATTAACCTTAAGCTGCTGAGCGCGTCTTGAAAGGAGGATGTAAGATGAAAATCAACAAAAGCAAAACTAGGATAATGGAATGTAGTCGAATTAAGTCGGGTGATCTTGAGGGAATTAGATTAGGAAATGAGACACATCAGAAGAACTGATTATGGTCGAAGTAGGGAGGTCATAAAATGTAGACTGGCAATGCCAAGGACAGCGTTTCTGAAAAAGAGAAATTTGTTAACATCGAGTATAGATTTAAGAGTCAGGAAGTCGTTTCTGAAAGTATTTGTATGGAGTGTAGCCGTGTGCGGAAGTGAAACATGGATGATAAATTCTTTGGACAAGAAGAGAATAGAAGCTTTTGAAATGTGATGCTACAGAAGAATGCTAAAGATTAGATGGGTAGATCACATAACTAATGAGGAGGTATTGAATAGAATTGGGGAGAAGAGGAGTTTGTGGCACAACTTGACGAGAAGAAGGGATCGGTTTTTAGGGCATATTCTGAGGCATTAAGAGATCATCGGTTTAGTATTGGAGGGCAGCGTGGAGGGTAAAAACTATAGGGGGAGACCAAGAGATGAATACCCTAAGGAGATTCAGAAGGATGTCGGTTGCAGTAGGTACTGGGAGGAGATGAAACTTGCACAGGATAGAGTAGCGTGGAGAGCTGCATCAAACCAGTCTCTGGACTGAAGACCACAACAGCAACAAGCTGATGAGCAAAATGATTTCCATTGAAACGATGGGTCACTTATGAACCTACCAAACCGATCCACTACAACACGCCCTCCGTTATGGAGGCAGCATCTTCTAATGTGCCACTGCAAAGGAAGACGAAAGTTATTTAATGTAGGCCGGAACATTACAGGGACAAAATCGCTAGTAACGATAACATACTGCATTCTGTAACATAAACTATGATGACACCTGGCTAATACTTTTAACAAAACATAAGAAAAAAAGAGTTGTGAGATGAGCTCCAAAACTGTGATATTTTATAGAGGTCTCAGTAAAACCACCTTTTCAGTCACGTGGTAACATGGCCAGCGAATAACAATACAAAACACACGATAGATATACGTATTGACTCAAACAATACAAGGAATAAGTGACGGAAATAAACAGATATCACGAAACACGTGGGAAAGGGGAATCTCTAGCAATGAAGTAGAGTTACTAAGAGGGAGGGATTTTCTTGCACCCAACTATCATCAATACGTCTTCCACAGTTTGAAGCCATTATGCGGAACGCTGTCGCTTGAAGGCCTGACCTTCGTCCTTAAAGTTATTTTTATTACAATGTTACTAAGGTAAATATCCGCTCAGAGACTGGGTGTTGTGTTGTCCTACTCATCATCATTTCATCCCCATCGACGCGCAAGTCGCCGAAGTGGCGTCAAATCGAAAGCCTTGCACCAGGCGAACGGTCTACCCGACAGCAGACCCTCGTCACACGACATTTCATTTCATTTACCTTCCTGTAATTTTCATAGAGTAAAATGCCTCTTTTTAACTTTTTTTCTTTGCGAGTATATTCTCTTTTCTCTCTACTGTTCCATAGCTCTTTCCACTGCATAAACGCCAGCCTTTACGCATTACTCTGTCTGTGAACACTGTATTTCCAGACATCTCTCAGTGTAACATTGCGAGCCGCCGTCTCGTGGAGAGGTCTGAGGCCTCTAGAAAGGAAAGCAACGGTGGCCACAGAGCGCGATTAAAAATTGGCTGTTTCAATTGCAGCGAAAGTAAGTACTGCATTGTAAAAACGCAGTACACTAAAAGCAACGACATCTGGCTGATCAATTTGAGGAGACGAGCTGATTTTAATGAAAATCATAATTTGGCTAACATTATTACAAAAGGTAGTAATACAACGACACTAACTAAGAATGCCTTTTGATTTCAGGGCATATGTGGTATCACAAGAATGAGGAAGATGTTAGTAAGCAGCATAAAAACCAATAGTTACAGCCTATGTTTTATGATTATACAATGTGCCATTATTCTCCACGAATTCTGCATAGCTACACGCAATTTGAAGACAGAATGACTAACCCAGTTCCGTTCGCAATTGTCCCAGACGACCGAAAAAAGTTTAGGTCTATTTAATAGTTAGTTTACTGATTACATAAACGACCATTAATAAAATTCCAATTAATTAATAAATACATAAAATCTAAAGGCACAAATGAAAGGAGAAGAGAATGCCGCTTCTTTTAAGTGTTTTTTTGGCAGATGTCATCCATTGGTGGCAGGTATTCCCATCATATTGCAGGGGGAAGAGGAAGGTGTATTGGCGGGACGAATCCCATCGTTTTGCCAGTAATAACAGAATCATTCAAACACTTCTGTTGTACAAACCACACAAACTAGGATTTTTAGACCGAGCTGTATGAGGATATCGACCTCGGAAACCACTGCAAATCATTAACCAGATGTTTTTATGTCAAAGGAAGCTGTTGGTTTCGTGTGATCTTAACAGTATCCTAATAACTCATCCAGATTTACGTCAAGAGCAGCATAGCGCCAGTGCTTTTATTAGCCATAATAAACACGACGAGAAGACCGTAGTGGATGATGAGTGTGGCCGCCCACGACGCCCATGCTGACAGAAGGCATACAGACTCATCTCAGGGCACAGTGCTCCTGTTGTGCTGTACCCCCACATTCAGCGACCGCTCTGTAGAAGTCAACGATGAGAACGGCTTCTTCCCTGTGGCGCGTTCGAGGGTCAGCGATTGCGCTGCCTCCGTGCTCTGCGCCGAGCAATGGAGTTCTGTCACTCGTCGGCGTTTGGCGTCGATGTTCGTGGATATAGCTTTAATGTAAGTAATGGAACAAAAAAACTGTTACTCGACGATAAAATGTCAACGCTTACAATGCACGGTTTGTGCAAGCGAACTATTTTCTGCTGATTAGTCAGTTCTGACTTATTTTAAAGAAGAAAGTTAGTATCATCTGGTAAGGGTTGTGACACATGATGAAAATGGAGACGGCCGCTGTGGCCGAGATGTTATAGGCCCTTCAGTCTGGAACTGCGCTGCTGCTACGGTCGCAGTTTCGAATCCTGCCTCGGGTATGGATGTGTGTGATGTCTTTAGGTTAGTTAGGCTTAAGTAGTTCTAAGTCTACGGGACTGATGACCTCAGGTGTTAAGTCCCATAGTTCTTAGATTCATTTGGACCATTTGAACGAAAATGGATTTGAAGCACGATCAGCGTCATCTCTCTATCGCCTTGGCCACTTATTAAAAAAATAGGGGGTTGGGTTGGGTTGTTTGGGGGAAGAGACCCAACAGCAAGGTCATAGGTCTCATCGGATTAGGAAAGGACAGGGATGGAAGTCAGCTGTGCCCTTTGAAAGGAACCATCCCGGCATTTGCCTGAATCGATTTAGGGAAATCACGGAAAACCTAAATCATGATGGCCGGTCGCGGGATTGAACCGTCGTCCTCATGTACCATTCAGCGGAAAACGCAGCGTATGGGCCTGTGCAGCAGCCATCGGGCTTATGATCCCATGCTGACTGCTGATTATCGGCGACGAAGACATCCACTGAGTGGTGACGAATGGCATTTTCAGATGAATCACACTTTGTGCTGCATCAGAGAGATGGCCGTTGGCGCGGAAGCAGTGAAATATCAGAAACCAAACATTCCGCAACAATCGTCGGAAGGGTCGAAGCTGAAGGAGGGAGCCTCGGGAATGTTTTAATAGCCTGGGTGACCTAGTCATTTCGGAACGCGCAATGGATAAACACGGGGTAGCATCTATCCGTGGTGGTCATATCCATCCTTACATGCAATTTTCTTTTCCTCAGCACGATGGCATCTGCCAGTAAGGCAGTGTAACTTGTCACACGGCTTAAAGTGTACGAGATTGGTTAGAAGAGCACCAGGGTGAATTTATCGCATTCCCCTAGCAACAAAAATTAACGAACTTCAGCCAATGGAGGATCCATGGGACCACCTCGCTCTTGCTGTGAGCAGCATGTACTCGCAGCCGAAAACCCTAGTGCAGCTGACCATGGAGTTCGAGTTGGAATGGTTCCACATCACTGTAGATACCTTGCGAAGTCTCTGTGATTCTGTTCCTGCACATCCCACACTCCAAAAGGCGGTTACTGAGGCTTATTACAGGTGGTTAAACTAATGTTACTGAACAGTCCAGTTCGCGAACAGCGAGCAAGATTGTACGAAAATCTCGCATCTGGTTTTTGAGGGCAGCTGAATCACTCCGTCAAATAAATTTAATCATTTTATTCCAGTAATATTTATTTAAGGAAAAACTATAAGGAGTTCGTGTCTTTCTTTTGCTGCACGTACGTCTGCCGAGTGCTGAAGGCTGGTTTTCATGCAACACGCAAATGTCACGTCGCAGGACATGGTAGATAGCTGATCACCGCAACAAGAAGCTCAGAACTATGTCACACATCTCACAACGATTGTGATTATAATAAATAAAAGTAGCTGAGATATATGTCAAAGAACTGAATTTTACTAAAGTCTTAAACAGTGTCATTTTGGCTACGCCAGAGTCAACTTGGCTTAAATGTCTAATAGGTGATATTGTATTGTAATATCTGATGATAAATAAACCCAGTTGAATTTATTGTGGAAATAATTAACTGTCATTCAGTTATCTTTATCAGTTGGTGAATTTCTTGACTGTTTATTTTCAAATGCTCTTTGTATGGAAGCTTTTCATCAATTGATAAGTCGGAAAAAATGAATTGAGAGAAGTGCTGAAAGTGAGAAATTACATCTCTGGTTTTGAAATAGTTCACCGTTCTGTACTGACATTTGACATTTCAAACGACAGTGTAAACCTATAACTGAATACAGACGAAAGATATTTGTTGCAGTTATCTGAAAGATACCTTGTAGCATATTAATGTGGAATGCTTTAACTCCAAATCCTACTGAACGCGAAAAATGCCAGCGATACACAGAAATTAGCTGAGTGCCAGACCGTCTGGTTGGCTGAGTAACGAACAAAAACCAATAACTTCATTACGACGACGTCTGGTAAAGGTTCTAATGAAGAGTGTTTCTCCGTTCCCCAACCTATTTTTCCTCGAATGAGGCGAACCTGGAAACCATCACAGAATTAACGATATAAAATAAAAAAGAATTACATATCCTAAAAGACGTAAGGTGCAGGGCAAGTGGCTGTGGAGGCAAGGAGGAACCCCGAAGCATACAGGAGCAGTAGCATTCATAGATATACATTTATTATTTAAGTTCAGAACTCATTTAACTATCACTCAATTTAACTGATTATAATGGTGGTATTAAATAACAAATTTCGTATAGTAATCAGTGAGAATTTCAACGACTGATGTCACCGCTCACGGAAAGTAAACACGAGTCCTCAATCAGCCTCTTTATGCCAAAATTACTGTAACATTGCTTCTCCTAGAAAACATTAATTCAAGATAAATAAGCTATGGGGCCCTCTTCACCTCCCTGTTCCTGTAATACACGGTAGCCACACCCGAATTAGATGTACTGCTCTGTCCAATAAAATACAGGGACTAGGGGCTAGCCAAAGCAGTCTTAATGGCATCAAAGGCTCCACGTTTCTTTTACGTAACTGAGCCAAGAGAGCTGCCAGTTGAGCAGAATGGGACACGAACATTTTAAAAAATTGGCCATGCCAATAAACCTTCCTGTTCTTAGGTGGAGAAACTTACATAAATTCCTAGGCCTTGCCTGATAGATCCTCACCCCATCCGCTGACACTAAATGCCCTAGGAAGGAGATTTCATTATACGTTAGACTTAATTTAGACTTCTTAACAATGAGGCCGGCAACACGAAAACGAAATTTCTCAAGATGTTGAAGATGATGTTCGGTGGTAGTACTGTAGACCATAACATGGTTCTGAAAATTGTAAACTGACTACTATTTTAGGTACTCCAAACCAATACCCCAAAACCGAGAAAGGACTTTTACACCCATGGGCAATCCAATGGAACTCTGATAAACTCAAATAAGTTCCTGTCGATGCAGACGGGTGCATCAGTTAAGACTCTCCAGTCTGCGGGATCTGATAATAGCCCTGATTCAGATTCAAGATTCCAAAGTATCATCCTGATTCGACTGCTTATAACTGACATCCAGGCAGTACCTAGACTCCCCTTTATGGACTAAAAATGTGTGAGAGGCATGTGGAGATGTAGTAATACACCAGAAGAGAAGGGACAAGAGTAGTGTAGTCTGGGTCTTTAGTAGACCTGTTGCGTCTTCTAAGTGTTCTAGTAATAAATCACAATCTTCAGTTCGCTTTACCTAATACAGTATCTACATGATCGGGTCAATTTAAGTTGTTCTAATTGTAGTCCCTAAGAATTTAGTTGAATTCACAGCCTTTAGATATGTGTGATTTATCGTGTAAATGAAGTTTATCAAATTCTTTTTAGAACTCATGCGAATGACTATACACTTTTCATTATTTAGAACGAATACCTACTTTTCGCACCAAACAGATATCCTGTGTAAAACACTTAGCAGTTGGTACTGATCATCTGGTTACTTTAAGAGACAGTACATAACAGCATCGTCTACATCTCATAAGTTGTTTATAGGGGGTGAACATTACTAAAACCGAGAAACTGTGTAAGTAGGCTGTTTCGGTTTTTATGTTGGTAACGCCATGTAGATCTCTGTATGAAAATCACTGACTGTGCTGGCTGGTTAGCATAGTTGGAATATTCGCTATTGTAGTGTTGGGCAGTTGGATGTGAACAGCGCAGCAGGTTGCGTTGCGCAGTTGGAGGTGAGCCGCCAGCAGTGGTGGATATTGGGGGAGATATGGCAGAGTTTTGAGAGCGGATGATCTGGACGTGTGCCCATCAGAGACAGTAAATTTTTAAGACTGGATGTCATGAACTGATATATCAAAATCTTTCTTGCTAGGTATGCCTATCGGTAGTTAGTGCCTTCAGTAGTTTGAATCTTTTATTTAGCTGGAAGTATTGGCGCTCGCTGTATTGCAGTAGTTCGAGTAACGACGGTTTTTGTGAGGTAAGTGATTCGTGAAAGGTATAGTTTATTGTCAGTCAGGGCCATTCTTTTGTAGGGATTATTGAAAGTCAGATTGCGTTGCGCTAAAAATATTGTGTGTCAGTTTAGTGTTGATCAGAATAAGTAAAGAGCGAAATGTCTGAGTACGGTCAGTTCTGCTTAGCTGTTTGAAAATCAAATAAGGTATAGGGTTTATCAGCACAATCATTCATAAATTTTTCTAAGGGGAGGTTTCAACTGCAGGGACGGATTTCGCATTGGAAATAGAGGAGAGATGGTCATGTGTCCGGAAACGCATCATTGCCACTGTAGATCGCGCTGACGAACGGAAGTTCCTCTGACCCCGTGCCGTGTGTCCCTTGTGTGTTGTCGGCTGTGGAACTGACGCAGCGTACTGTAAGCATCAGAACGACACGGTATTCCTGTCGGGAACAAGCGGTGTACGGCCAAGAAAAAGGAAACGGTCGAGAGGCAGCACGGCTATACCAAAAGGACCACCCTCACAGACCCCACCACGTCACACAACTTTGCAAGCCCGGTTTGGGCGTTTGTGTGATCGTGAGTCCTTCCAGACGGCCGAAGATGCAGACAGGCTGCGCACTATCCGTACTCCAGATTTAGAGGAAGTCGTTGTGCGGGATATTGAGATGAAACCTAGTACAAGCTCCACAAAAGTGGCCCACCAACACAGTGTAACCTCAAGTATGATTTTGTGTATCCTGCCTAAAAACCGCCACTGTCCCTATCACCTGCCATGATTACAAGGCTTATTAGCTGCAAATTTCCGTTTACCGACAGCATTATGTCAACGGGTTTGCACCAAACCATCACAATTACGGGATATCTATCATCTGTCCTCTTTACCGACGAAGCAACCTTAACCACAACTGACATAATAATTCTTCACAATCGTCACCTGTAGGCTACAGACAATCCACGGGGAACGGTTGAGGCATCTCGACAGCATCGGTTCAGCCTCAATGCATGGGCAGGGATTCTTGGCGATTACATACTTGGACCGGTTCCGGTTATTATACCACAACGTCTCGACGGAGGGGCTCTGGGATGATGATGACACTGAAACAGAGGCTGACATGCGTAAAGCTGAAATACTAAACACCTTTTTCCAAAGCTGTTTCACAGAGGAAGACCACATACAGTTCCTTCCCTAAATCCCCGCACAAACGAAAAAATGGCTGACATCAAAATAACTGTCCGAGGAATAGAAAAGTAACTGAAATCACTCAACAGATGAAAGTCCACTGGACCTGACGGGATACCAATGCAATTCTACACAGAGTACGCGAAAGAACTTGCCCTCTTTCTAAGAGCCGTGTACCACAAGTCTCTAGAGGAATGGAAGGTTCCAAATGGTTGGAAAAGAGCACAGGTAGTCCCAGTCCTCAAGAACGGTCGTCGACCAGATGCGCAAAACTATAGACCTATATTTCTGACATCGATCTGTTGTAGAATTTTTGAACACGTTTCTTGCTCGCGTATCATGTCATTTCTGGAAACCCAGAATCTACTCTGTAGGAATCAACATGGATTCCGGAAACAGCGATCGGGTGAGACCCAACTCGCTTTATTTATTCATGAGACCCAGAAAACATTACATACAAGCTTCCAGGTAAATGCAATTTTCAATGATTTCCGGAAGGCGTTCGATACAGTTCCGCACTGTCGCCTGATAAACAAAGCAAGAGCCTAAGGAGTATCAGACCAGCTGTGTGGCTGGATTGAAGAATTTTTAGCAAACAGAACACGGCATTTTGTTCTCAGCGGAGAGACGTCTACAGACGTTAAAGTAACCTCTGGCGTGCCACAGGGGAGTGTTATGGGGCCATTGCTTGTCACAATATATTTAAATGACCTAGTAGATAGTGACGGAAGTCCCAAGCGGCTTTTCGCGGATGATGCTGTAGTATACAGAGAAGTTGCAGCATTAGAAAATTGCACCGAAATACAGGTAGATCCACAGCGGATATGCACTTCGTGCAGGCAGTGGCAACTGACCCTTAACACAGACAAATGTAATGTATTGCGAATACATAGGAAGAAGGATCCTTAATTGTGTGATTATATGATAGCCGAACAAACACTGGCAGCAGTTACTTCTGTAAAATATCTGGGAGTATGCGTGTGGAACGATTTGAAGTGGAATGATCATATAAAATTAATTGTTGGTAAGGGGGGTGTCAGGCTAATATTCATTGGGAGAATCCTTAGAAAGTGTAGTCCATCAACAAAGGAGGTGGCTTACAAAACACTCGTTACTTGAGTATTGCTCAGCAGTGTGGGATCCGTACCAGGTCGGGTTGACAGAGAAGATTGAGAAGATCAAAAGAAGAGCTGCGCGTTTCGTCACAGGGTTTTTCGGTAAGCTTGATAGCGTTACGGAGATGTTTAGCAAACTCAAGTGGCAGACACTGCAAGAGAGGCGCTCTGCATAGCGGTGTAGCTTGTTGTCCAGGTTTCAAGAGGGTGCCTTCCTGGATGAGGTATCGAATATATTGCTTCCCCCTACTTACACCTCCAGAGGAGATCACGAATGTAAAATGAGAGAGATTCGAGGGCGCAGGGAGGCTTTCCGGCAGTCGTTCTTCCAACGAACCATACGCGACTTGAACAGGAAAGGGACGTGGCACGTAAAGTTACCTCCACCACACACCGTTAGGTGGCTTGCGGAGTGTAAATGTAGATGTTTATGTAGAACGTACCTGGACTTCCTACGGATTACTCTGCCAAGTCTGATAGACAATGTGCCTCTGGCTATAGACAGATCATGTAGTCTCTGCATAACAGATCACTACCCCACTTCATCATTACAGTCCGCCTACGCCTCAACAGCATCTCTATGTTGGATAGGATGCGGAGGTCCTGTACAATAACCTGCTACATCACCTGATTTAAATCACCTGGAATTTTACCTCTTAGGGCATTTAAAAAGTGTTGTGTATGGTGAACCAGTTGCTGATGTGCAGGAGCTTCAACAGCTGGTTCACGACACCTGTGACGCTGTTCGGGGAGAGGTCAGAACGTGCGAAAGATGGGGAAGTGCATGATACGACATGCGAACGAGTGCATTAAATCCCACTGAGGCCACTTTGAACATTGCACACCACCCGTGTCCGTACCCATGTTCATAGGACCTATTGTCCACCATGTCCAGTCAGTTATCCACCCCTGCAGTTTCTCAGTTTTATTAATGTTCGCCCCTTATAGAGGAGGAACAGCAGAACGCCTATTACATTTCCCTGGAGAACGCCATATATCATTTCTGTTTTACGCGAAGACTTCTCGTCAGTTACTACTAACTGTGAGTTGTTGTTGTTCTGGTCTTCAGTCCAGAGACTGGTTTGATGCAGTTCTCAATGCTACTCTATCCTGTGCAAGCTTCTTCATCTCCCAGTACCTGCTGCACCCTACATCCTTCTTAATCTGTTTAGTGTATTCATCTCTTGGTCTCCGTCTACGATCGTTACCCTCCACGCTGCCCTCCAATACTAAATTGGTTAACCCCGTGATGCCTCAGAATATGTCCTACCAACCGATCCCCTCTTCCGGTGAAGCTGTGCCACAAGTTTCTCTTCTCCCCAATTCTGTTCAGTACCTCCTCATTAGTTATGTGATCTACCCATTTAATCTTCAGCATTCTTCTGTAACACCTCATTTCGAAAGCTTCTATTCTCTTCTTGTCTAAAGTATTCATCGTCCACGTTTCACTTCCATATATGGCTACACTCCATACAAATACTTTCAGAAAGGGCTTCCTTTCTTTTCTTCAGAAACGCTTTCCTTGCCATTACCAGTCTACATTTTATATCCTCTCTACTTCGACCATCGTGAGTTATTTTGCTCCCAAAACACCAAAACTCCTTTACTACTTTAAGTGTCTCATTTCCTAATCTAATTCCCTCAGCATCACCCGATTTAATTCGACTACATTCCATTATCCTTGTTTTGCTTCTGTTGATGTTCATCTTATATCCTCCTTTCAGGACACTGTCCATTCCGTTCAACTGCTCTTCCAGGTCTTTTGTTGTCTCTGACAGAATTACAATGTCATCGGCGAACCTGAAAGTTTTTATTTCTTCACGAATCCAGTCGCACAACTAAGAGGATATTACGTAGGCAAGCAATATGACTATAGGTCGCAAGTGAGGAACGGTCTTAAAATCCATTTGGAAACATCTAGTGATCTCGCTGTTGCCAGGACGTCAAACAGTGATCTTTCTTCTTGTTTTCGTATTATCTTTGAAATAATATTTGAATTATTCTTACGGCATTTTATTCTACTTTTGATAGTGGTATACAAGACTCTTTGCCCGCGTTTATCTAAGGAAAACTTCCACTGGTCATCGAAGTGGTAGGCCAGAGTAAATTGAATACGTAGCGAGGAGAGAGGGGCGGTTCGTCCTGTTAAGTCGCATCCGACAAGCGATACTGTGCGGCTGGAAAACGGATACGGCTTCGAAATCCCAGTTTGTCATTCACAACTGGAGGCGTCACCATCAGTGCTTCCAAACACTGACGCTGCTGCAACGTGAGGACGTATGAAAATTGCCTGGCCGGACCGGAGATGAAATTTCCAAAACCCCATTGTAGTGAAAGAAGGAACTGCTTTATCTTTTTTCTCCCCTTGACAATGGCGTTGCAAAACAAGCTTTTGTAACGCCGCTCGATACCTCATCGTCAGTTATTTGTTGGTGTCCGCGCTGAACGGGTATGGAGCGCAGGAATAAATGATTTTGTATCATCTGGTGAGCAAGATGTATGAGACAGGCGAAATACCCTCAAACGTCAAGTGGAATATAATAGTTCCGATCCCAAAGAAAGCAGGTGTTCACAGATGTGAAAATTACCGAACTATCAGTTTCATAAGTCACACCTGCAAAATACTAACGCGAATTCTTTACAGACGCATGGAAAACTGATAGAAGCCGACATCGGGGAAGATCAGTTTGGATTCCGTAGAAATGATGGAACACGTGAGGCAATACTGACCCTACGACTTATCTTAGAAGCTAGATTAAGGAAAGGCAAACCTACGTTTCTAGCATTTGTAGACTTAGAGAAAGCTTTTGACAATGTTGACTGGAATACTCTCTTTCAAATTCTGAAGATGTCAGGGGAAAATACAGGGAGCGAAAGGCTATTTACAATTTGTAAAGAAACCAGATGGCAGTTATAAAAGTCGAGGGGTATGAAAGGGAAGCAGTGGTTGGGAAGGGAGTGAGACAGGGTTGTAGCCTATCCCCAATGTTATTCAATCTGTATATTTAACAAGCAGTAAAGGAAACAAAACAAAAATTTGGAGTAGGTATTCAAATTCATGGAGAAGAAATAAAAACTTTGAGGTTCGCCGATGACATAGTAATTCTGTCAGAGACAGCAAAGAACTTGGAAGAGCAGTTGAACGGAATGGACAGTGTCTTGAAAGGAGGATATAAGATGAACGTCAACAAAAGCAAAACGAGGATAATTGAATGTAGTAGAATTAGGTTGGGTGATGCTGAGGGAATTAGATTAGGAAATGAGACACATAAAGTGGTAAAGGAGTTTTGCTATTTTGGGAGCAAAACGACTGATGATGGTCGAAGTAGAGAGGTTATAAAATGTAGACTGGCAATGGCAAGGAAAGCGTTTCCGAAGAAGAGAAATTTGTTAACATCGAGTGTAGATTTAAGTTTCAGGAAGTCTTTACTGAAAGTATTTGTATGGAGTGTAGCCATGTATGGAAGTGAAACATGGACGATAAATAGTTTGGACAAGGAGAGAATAGAAGGTTTGAAATGTCGTGCCACAGAATAATGCTGAAGATTAGATGGGTAGATCACATAACTGATGACGAGGTATTGAATAGAATTGGGGAGAAGAGGAGCTTGTGGCATAACCTGACTAGAAGAAGGGATCGGTTGGTAGGACATGTTCTGAGACATCGAAGGATCACCAATTTAGTATTGGAGGGCAGCGTGGAGGGTAAAAATCGTAGAGGGAGACCAAGATATAAATACACTAAGCAGATCAGAAGGATGTAGGCTGCTGTAAGTACTGGTAGATGAAGAAACTTGCACAGGATAGAGTAGCATGGAGAGCGGCATCAAACCAGTCTCTGGACAGAAGGCTACAACAACAACAACAACAACAGTCTCAGAACCGTGACAGCTGTACGGACAACAACAACAACAACAGTCTCAGAACCGTGACAGCTGTACGGATTTTTTCTTTGAGTGGAACTGAAAATTACTTTGGCCTTTGAGAATACAGCTTCATGCAGGTCGTACGTCACATTACATTAGGAAGCGGAAAAAATGAGTCCGTAATATCAGCATTTTCGCATGGAGAAATATTCTCACCATGGCTGTACTGCGCTTTGTAAGTTTCAAGTAATGAGTTAAGCAGATTGGAAATGTACAGAGACCACTGTTTACCCAGGAGCATATACGCTCCTGTATGTGCTCGCTCATAGATCGTAGAGCAACCCATTCACGCTTCCAGGGTTCGGCACCGCAGAGTTATCATTTCCGCAAGGAATTACTGCGGTTGATTGCCGGCAACCACAGTCACGCCCGCTCCAATTTCCGCTTCCGGCGAGCAGCAGCAGAGGCGGAAGGAACCGGGGAAAGGGTGAGACACAGGGCGCAGGAAGCGGGCCTCAGCCACCGCCGTAACAGTTTGCGACAGAACGGCTAACTAAGTTACTCCGCCGCCACTAGTTGGTCAACGCTTCGCGTCCGTGATTTCGATACTCTCTGAGTGATGTGACCCTCGTTAATCACAGTATTACCTCTCCAATCGGCGGCGAATCGCTGTGATGAGCAGCAAACACTACAGGCATCTTCCCTCTACACATCCGGCTACACAGGCACACACCTAGCAGGGTATTATCAAAGCCCCCTTCATCCACTATAGAAGCACAACGAACACTACTGGCCTTTAAAAGTGCTACACCACGAAGATGACGTGCTGCAGACGTGAAATTTAACAGACAGGAAGAACATGCTGTGATATGCAAATGATTACCTTTTCAGAGCATTCACACAAGGTTGGCGCCGGTGGCGAGACCTACAACGTACTGACATGAGGAAAGTTTCCAACCGATTCCTCATACACAAACAGCAGTTGACCGGCTTTGCCTGGCGAAACGTTGTTGTGATGACTCGTGTAAGGGGGAGAAGCGCGTACCATCAAGTTTCTGACTTTGATGAAGGTCGGATTGCAGCCTATCGCGATTGCGGTTTATCGTATCGCGACATTGCTGCTCGCGTTGGTCGAGATACAATGACTATTAGCAGAATATGGAATCGGTGGGTTCAGAGGGTAATACGGAACGCCGTGCTGGATCCCAACGGCCTCGAATCACTAGCAGTGGAGATGACAGGAATCTTATCCGCATGGGTGTAACGGATCGTGCACCCACGTCTCCATTCAGCAGCGTGGACTCTCAGCTCGGAGACCATGGCTGCGGTTAAAATGGCTCTGAGCACTATGGGACTTAACATCTTAGGTCATCAGTCCCCTAGAACTTACAACTACTTAAACCTAACTAACCTAAGGACATCACACACATCCTGTACCTGTACACCCCATCCAAGCTCTGTTTGACTCAACGACCAGGAGTATCAAGGCAGTTATTACGGCCAGAGGTGGTTGTTCTGGGTACTGACTTCTCAGAATCTACGCACCTAAACTGCCTGAAAATGTAATCACATGTCAGTTCTAGTATAATATATTTGTTCAAATTAATACCCGCCTATCATCTGCATTTCTTCTTGGTGTAGCAATTTTAATGGCCAGTAGTGTATTTCCTCTAGAGCTAGAAGAGAAACTGTAATACTCCCCATGGATGATTAAGGAAATCCTGTTCGCCACACATACGAGAGGTCACTCATAACGGAACAGGTGACGTATGGTTTAAATGCAATACATTTGCGACCGACGCAATTTGGATTACATGACTCCTGTCTAAGTATATCAGGTACGTGCCCTAGACGTGAAATGTATTCGCAGTGCAAACACAAACCACTTCCAGCTGTAAAACGGAATGACAACAATGAAAATGCCTTGCTGACCGCAGTGCCGTGGCCAGTTGCCTGCTGTGCTAGGTTTCTCGGATAAGGGACCATGGTACGAGGAGTCTGATCGAGTTTGTCTCACAGTTTCATGATAGGGTTTAAGTCAGAGGAGTCTGATGGTCAGCGAAACACAGTTAACTCATCCTGCTGCTCTTCTAAGCATGCGCATATACTCGAACTCTGTGACTCGTACATTGTCCTGCTGGTAGGTGCCGTCTTGCCCAGTGAAAACAAACCTGTGTGTAGGAGTGTACACTGTCCCCAAGGTTAGATGCATACTTGTGTCGACAGGATCTCCTAACGAATGCCACGAAAACATTATCCGGACATAACGATCCTTATTCCGGCCTGTTTGCTTTCAGGCGTTGCACTGTTCTCCAGAAAAGGCTGCCTGTCGGCACTCAGTTGTTGTATAGGCCTGCAAATCCCCAGGCTTCATCAACGGTGAACAGGAGTGAACATAGATGACTGAGTCAAGCATCAGTAGCTGAGACCAATACGTAGCAACGTAACGTTCGTTGAGGACAACACTTATGTCTCAATAACACAGGCGTCTGGTTTCGGTTACATTTATATAACCATCTTCAGACCCATAGCTTCCTTGGAGGATGGTAGGTGGAGCTCTCCTCAGCTGCTACGAAGTCAACTGATCCTCCAAGGAAGCCATGGGTCTGAAGATGGTTATATAGGTATAACCGAAACCAGTCACCTATGCTATTGAGACGTAAGTGTTGTGATCAAGACTGAACTCTAGTTAAAATATAATACTCTATTGATCACTGATTCCAAAAGTGTTTACCAAAATTGTTCGTTGAGGAAATTCATCTAGGAAGAAAGTTGCTCTGCAACTGCACGTCTACTACCCCATACACCTTGCCTTAGCTGTTGATCACCCCTAACATTTGCGGCCCATGGTGTACCGCAACTGCCTCGGCCGGTTTTAGATAGCGCCATTTTGAATTATACGGTAAAATTTAATCAAGGCGGCACGCGAACAGGTTACAAACTTAGTCGTTTCGTAAATGATTCCACCCTTGACCCGAAACCGAATGATTATATCCTCTTGACCGTCAGATAAATCGCTCCGTTTCCGCATACCGACAACGACTGCTCTGTTCCTCACGCCTCCTGACACGCTTTGTACAAGGAAAATTAGGAACAGAGCAATCAATCGAAACCCAGTTGGTTTTTTGTTACTCTTGCATATGCAGGTTTCAGATATAAATAGCTATTTTCAGTAGTAACAGGTAAGGAGATTATAGAATCAGTGCTGATTTAAATAAAACAATAAGTAAAATTCTATGTTATCCATTAACAATGATATATTGCAGTCAAAATACTATTTGAGCGAGCTATAATCCAACAAACTGATAAGAGTGCACTTCACTATATGACTTTACTGGTGTGCAAGCAAAATAAAACTCAGTTTGCTGCTCACAACAAGTACAGCATCTTCAGTTTGCGTCATGCAGTGGAAGTAACGCCCTCTATATTAGAAACTATCTTGCTCTTTCATTAGCTCGAAACACTCTTCTTAATAAAATGAAATCAGCAGGTATAGCCCTTTAAAATATGCCAAGAAATGCCGACTTAAAAACTGTTTTTTCATGTTTTAGTGTTGAAGGAATCCACCAAATATGCGAAAGATCATTAACAATCTTTTACAACTATCCTACACAGAATTGTAACATCACAATAACACTAACATTCTTTTTCAAAGCCGTCTTGTCAAAATATAGTTACATACCAGTTGGAAAATCGCCAAGCAGCTAAAATCTAGGGTATTCGCTCGTACCATTATTTTTTTTTTAACTCCGTCTTCAGGCCACAAGTGGCCCATCGGAACCATCCGACCGCCCTACCATCCTCAGTTGAGGATGCGGATAGGAGGGGCGTGTGGGCAGCACACCGCTCTCTCGGTCGTTATGATGGTTTTCTTTGACCGGAGCCGCTACTATTCGGTCTCGTAGCTCCTCAATTGGCATCACAAGGCTGTGTGTACCCCGAAAAATGGCAACAGCGCATGGTGGCTGGATGGTCACCCATCCAAGTGCCGACCATGCCCGACAGCGGTTAACTTCGGTGATCTCACGAGAACCAGTGTATCCACTAAGGCAAGGCCGTTGCCCGCTCGTACCACAGCGATCCATTAAATAATTAATACAAAAGAAATATAAAAATTCATACATTTTGTTTTAAAACAATCTGTTAACATCACAGTAAAATACTGAAGATAAACATTATAATGCTAATTTAACCAGGTATATTTAATAGAGACATACCTACGTCCTATGCTGACGTAATTTTCGGAGGTAACGTGTGATGCACCTCCACTAGCAGGGCGCTGTTTACAAAGAACGATATAACAATCTGCCTTATACCTCACGCCTGTAGCTATGTCCTTGAATAGTGTTTTATTTGCTGATGGTAAAACGGATACAGCATCGGGTAGTACGAACAAAACGAACAAAAATCGATCCACTGACAATAATAAGTTAGAGTCTTACATTTATCAGGGCAAGTACTTTCTTATTAAAGGTAGAAAAAAATTTCACATTAGTTCCTTTCTTCGTCATGACACGTCACGCACCCTAAGCAGGAGATTGTCGAAGAGGTCCCAAAATAGGCTGCTCTTCAAGAGCTCCTGCTCCCTGAGCAGGTAAATGCCTGACGAATCTAATGGCAGTACACATGTGATCAATAGTATCCGGACACTCCTAAAATCATACGTTTTTCGTATTAGGTGCATTGTGCTGCCACCTTCTGGTAGGTATCAGCGACCTCAGTAGTCATTAGACATCGTGAGAGAGCAGAATGTGGCGCTCCGCGAAACTCACAGACTTCGGACGTGGTCAGGTAATTCGGAGACACTTGTTTCAGACGTCTATATGCGACATTTCCACACTCGTAAATATCCCTAGGTCCACTGTTTGCTATTTGATAGTTAAGTGGAAACTTGAAGGGACACGTACATCTCAAAAGCGTACAGGCCGACGTTGTCTGTTGACTGACAGAGACCGCAAACAGTTGAAGAGGGTCGTAATGTGTAATAGGCAGACATCCGTCCAGACCATTACACAGGAATTCCAAACTGCATCAGGATCCACTGCAAGTACTATGACAGTTAAGCGGGGTGTGAGAAAACTTGGATTTCATGGTCTAGCTGCTCCTGCTAAGCCACACATCACGCCGGTGAAATCGAAACGACGCCTCGCTTGGTGTAAGGAGCGTAAACACTGGACGACTGAACAGTGATAAAACGTTGAGTGGAGTGACGAATCACGGTACACAGTGTGGCTATCCGCTGGCAGCGTGTGGGTATGGAGAATGCCCGGTGAACATCATCTGCCAGAGTGCGTAGTGTCAACAGTTAAGTTTAGAGGCTGTGGGTGTTATGGTGTGTTCGTGTTTTTCGTGGAGGTGCTTGCACCCCTTGTTGTTTTGCGTGACACTGTCACAGCACAGGCCAACATTGACTTTTTCACCACCTTCTTGCTTCCCACTGTTGAAGTGCAATTCGGGGATGGCGATTGCATCTATTTTTTTTTATTTTTTTGTTGCCGACAGCATGTTGGATTCCGGCATTACCCATACAGGACGCCACGAACTTGCAATTCCTTTTCAGCCAGGTGTCCGGATACTTTCGATAACATCGTGTATATCTCCAACTCCTTCAGGAGGTCGAAAAATCTGCCCTATGCAACACCCTGACACCCGACCTAAAAGAGGAAAGGATGTGTCTGCACTGAACTAGGTGGGCAGCGAAGTTAGATGTCCCAACTATATACAGTCTATTCAAAGCCACATACCTCCCCATTGTTAGTGCTGCCACCTGCCGTCTGTGAGTGGTTATTGCAGGTTGAGGTTGAGAATAGGCAGTGGTCACATTTAAGTGACTGTAACGTGCATTATTTTCAAAGTAATCACGTTAGAAATCGATATGTTTTAAAATGTTAAATATATTGTGGAAAAATTTCCGACAAGGACATGTGTAACAACAATATAATAATATCTCAGATGTGTGAAATAGGGGTAGAAATTAAAAGTGTTTTGTAATGCTCTTGGTGTCTGTTGTTTCTGTTTCGATGTAAGGCGATAATATGGGAAGGCTAAATAAACAATTACTGAATGTTTTTGCATCTTCAAATGTTCAAATTTGTGTGAATTCTAAGGGGCCAAACTGCTGACGTCATCGGTTCCTAAACTTACACAATACTTAAACTAACTTATAGTAGCTTATACTAAGAACAACACACACCCATGCCCGAGCGAGGACTCGAACCTTCTGCAGGAGTGGCCGAGCAGTCCGTGACATGGCACCTCAAACCACGCGACCACTCTGCTTGGCGATTTCGCTTGTTACAAAATTATCAATGAGTGCTATCAGTATTAATTTTCATCTATTCGTTTTATACATGATGCGTTTCAGGAAGTAACACCCATTACCTAGTACGTTTATGTGAACTATGACAGCTAAAGGTGAGATACTACGATATGTGAGCCGCTGCATTAATGTGGTGCCTCTATTTTATATGTACAATATCTTTCCCTATAGACAAGTTACTAACCTACAGATCCTGTTGTCGTTGTACTTTATACATACATCATTTTTGCAGCTGACTCTGCACAGTAAACTTAATAATAGAAATATACAATGAGACATAGTTGGTTCAAATGGCTCTGCGCACTATGGGACTAAACTTCTGAGGTCATCAGCCCCCTAGAACTAAAAACTACTTAAACCTAACTAACCTAAGGACATCACACACATCCATGCCCGAGGCAACGAGGTCATTAGAGACGGAGCGCAAGCTCGGGTTACGGAAGGATTGGGGAGGAAATCGGCCGTGCCCTTTCAAAGGAACCATCCTGGAATTTGCCTTAAACGATTTAGGGAAATCACGGAAAACCTAAATCAGGATGGCTGGAGACGGGATTGAACCGTCGTCCTTCCGAATGCGAGTCCAGTGTGCTAACCACTGCGCCACCTCGCTCGGTCGTGTAGAAACTCTCTAACTTATAATTTTCCTATCAAATTTCATGCTAAATGAAAAAATAGTAACTGTACTTAGTATTCATGTGTAATTTGAGACAAGAGTCTCCTGACTGGATTGATGCTGCATGTCAAGGTGAAGCCTGCTGAGCGCCTCTGTTCAATCCAGGGTAATACTTACATCCTCCATTCTCAGTTATTTGTTGTAGATATAATAATACCTGTTCGGTGTGTCAACGTCGGGAGGGGAGCGGGTGGAAGAAACATGGAGGATGTGTTGCCCCCCACCCCCAATACTTTTTGAAAAGCAATTTCAATTTTCTTATTCTACGTTGGCCACAAGTTAAACATGATAAAAGCTCTTGTGCAGTAATGATAAACGTTTTTCTGCATTTACTGCCATACGAGTAAATCAAATTCCAAGTTTTAATGAACTGCGTCTTTCGAAGTGAATTAGTGATTTTAGTGGTGGTCACGTCTGTGTCCTTGTACCTCATGACTTTAGGACACGTCTTACCATCCAGCCCTAACACATAGGTAGTGTCTTCCACCTATTCCATGCCTCATTGATGTTACTGCACAATTTTCTTTGCAAGCTGAATATGACCGCTTTTAAAATGATAAATGATGAAACGAGGTGAAGAGAAATTTGTAATTAACACCTTTTCAGTTACATGCCCGCAGCCCTGATACATACTGAAATACCTGTCCCACAAAACCGCAACACGGAGCTAGAAGAACCAAAGAAAGATGGCGCAGCGCACTGTCAGAGAGGATCACTGTGCAGTAATTCGATTTCACAACATGTGATGTATCCCTCAAAGCAAGTAAAATGAGTAAAATGAAATTTTTTTGAGTATTAATTGTTCGAGAGGTACGGCAAACCAAACTGGCGAGAGGAGTACCACAAGAATAAGAAGCTGTAGAAATTTTATTTTAAAATGAGCGTCCTGCTGTGGCGAATGAAACGCGTTTCCTGAAATTTGATATTCTGATGAAAGTCAGGGGAAGAACTCGTACTTGGAGAGCGAGAAGCTTTGTGACGCACGACCATGAAATTATTAAAGTGCAAAGCAAGAAATTATTTTATGACAATAGTAGTGATAATATGGCTATGTAAAAAAGAAAATTATATTGCTGGTGAGATTTGTGGAAGACATAAATGAATATTTGACAGCTCGGTGCGGTGACGGCACGCGCTTATCGCATCACGAAACCGTACATTTCCAATTTGCTTAATTAGCTGGAACATATAAGCACATACTACAAATAATATTAATGGAAGGAATTTACAGTTTTGTCAATAAATTGGACTTGATTAAAGTTCAAATTTTTATCATAACGAAATACATTCTTAAAAATTTTTATACATGGTTTTCCGCCTTCGGATTTAATTTCCAGAAACAGTAGAAACCCTTTTATTTTGTAACAGAGAAGCAAAACACAAATTTCATAGACATAGCTTTGAAAATCATTTAATAATGAAATAATTTCTTACAACTTTTCATCTTCTATTTCACTCTTTAAAGGGGCTGAATATCTAAAATTACTGCAATACGTATTTTTTATTTCCTACCGAGAAGTCAGATACCAATCTTCATAGATGTAGCTTTAAAAATTCTTTAGGTAGTTCTTTAATAACGATTTATTTTCAAAAATACTTTCACCCTCTATTTTACATCCTTAGTGGCTTCCAAAGATGCTGAAACACGTATTCTTCTATTTCTGACTCTGATTGACATTGATTCAGAATATAAAAATATTTTAAGGTGCTTAAAAATGTTATTAGGAAGGCAAAGAGTACGTAGTATGCAAATAGAGTAGCTAATTTACAGGATAAAATTAAAACCATATGGTCAGTTGTCAAGGAAGTGTCTCGTCAGGAGCACAAGGTCGACGATATAAAGTCAGTTCGTAGTTACTGATAAATCAGGTATATGTACAGCATTTAACAATCATATTCAGGGATTGCTGGCGAATTAAATAAAAAATATTGTTTCTACAGGAAATCATATAACTTTCTTGGCAAATGCATCTCCGAGGTTGAGGTCTAAAATACTCGTCTGGAAAGGGGGAGATTGAGTCAGTAATTAAATCACTGAACACTAGGGACTCTCGTGGTTATGATGGAGTGCCTAGCAGAATATTAAAGCACTGTGCTGCACATGTTAGCTCTGTATTTCACCATATTTGTAATTTTTTCTTCAGGAATGGTCAGTTTCCTGAACGATTAAAGTACTCAGTAGTAAAGACGCTATATTAAAAGGGAGAAATGGATAATGTAGACAATTTTAGACCTCATTCTGTGCCATCAGTTTTGCTAAAGTTATTGAAAGGGCTGTGTATGTAAGGATAATTCATCATTTTATATCAGCCGATTTGATATCAAATGTACAGCTCGGCTTTAGAAGTCGCTTAACAACTGAAAATGCTATATTCTCTTTTCCCTGTGAGGTACTGGATGGGATATACACAACATTTCGAACGGTAGGCATAAGTTTAAATTTTATTAAAGTGTTTGCTTCTGTTGATCACAAAATATTTCTCCAGAAGTTAGACCATTACGGAATACGAGGAGTAGCTCACAATTGATTCATCTCTTACTTCAGCAGCTGACAGCTAAACTTCATTATTCACAATATTGAGAACGGCTGTGATGTGGGGTCTGAGTGGGGCACGTCAGTTGCGGGGGGTTTCAAATAGTGTAGTTTATGATCTAAGTTCGTGGCTTGCAGAAGATAAACTAATGCGAAATCACAGTAAGGCTCAGTTTTTACAGTTTCTAACATGCAATTCATCAAAACCTAACGTTTTAATTTCACAGAATGGGCATATGATTAGTGAAACTGAAGAGTTAAAATTTCTAGGTGTTCAGGGGAAACTGTCGGGGAAAGACCACGTTCAGGATCTTGTTCAGACACTTAATGCTCCTATTTTTACTATTCGAACGGTATCTGAAGTGACACGAAAATTAGTCTACTTTTCTTATTTTGATTCGCTTATGTCGTATGTATTATATTTTAGGGTAACTCTTCCAATTCTAAAAGGATATTCTTGGCTCAGAAGCGGACGGTTCGGGTAATAAGTAGTGTAGGTTCACGAACCTCTTGTCAACCCCTGTTGACGAGTCTCGGTATTTTGACATTGGCCTCTAAACATATATATATCATACTGTCATTTCTTGTTACCAAAATTAGCTTATTCCCAAGAGTAAGCCGCTTTCACTCAGTTGACTCTTATCAGAAATGGAACCTGCATTTGGATCGGACTTCCTCAACTCTTGGACAGAAACGTGAGCAGTATACTGCTGCATTCATTTTCAATAAACTACCACAAGAATTTAAAAATCTTAACAGTAATCCACGCGCTTTCAGATCGAAACTGAAGAGTTTGCTTATGGGTCACTCCTTCTATTCTGTCGAGGAGTCCCATGAAAAATTAAGCCGATTGTTGTTGTATTGTTGATTACGTTTACTTAAACGTAAGGATTGACTTCTTCCTGGTTCATAAACTTTTTACTTTTATCTGTTATGACTTTTATGTCGTAATTTCATGTACTGACACGTTCCATGAGCTTGGAGATTTGTTCCTCAATTTAGGCCTACGGAACGTGACTTGTAAATAAATAAATATATAAAAGAAAGTAGAAGATTTAACTAATTGTCTTTATAAAATATAAGAGGGACGAAAATCAAACCTAGATATGTTTAGCAGTCAAAGTCGTAAGTCCTGCTATAAACTCAAAAGGATCCGATGTCTGACACTATGAACACAGCGATTCGTTATAAGCAATGCAAAAGTCGTATAGAGCTTTTCGTAGGTGATTGTCAAAAGCTGAGAAATGCAGATTTCTACCATCAGCTGTACAATTTTATCTTTATTCACTACCTGTTTCGGATGTTACAATCATCTTCAAGGAGAAAGACATTTTACATCAATGGTTCATCCGTACACTTCCGTCATATATGAGCCACACAAATGTAAAACATACACACTGATGAGCCATATCATTAGGATCTCCTGCTTAACAGCTTTTATTAGTCTGTCTTTGGAATGAAATATATAACTGATTGTGCGCATCAGATCCGACAGTTTCTTGGTAGGTTTGTGGACTTGCGTAGAGTTAGACGTTTACGCACAGGTCATCTAATACATGTAAATAACGGGCCGCTGTCTTGCGTACGCGGATTTGGCATCCGATAGTGATCTTGATGGGTGCTATAGGATTTACGTCAGGCGAATTTGTTGCAAAAGACATTAACGAGGGATCACTATAATGCTCCTCAACCACTGTGGCATGGTTCGGTCTCCAGGACACGGACAATTATACTGCGGAAAGGTGACACCACCCTCGGGGAAGACATAAAGCATAAAGGGAGTCACTTATTTCGCAGCTGTCAGCGTGTCTTCGGTTGCTATCACATGTCCCATGCAAGCGCAGGAGAATGTCTCAAATACCATAATACTGTCCCCACAACCGTACGTGCGTGGCTCACTGCATCTTTCGAGCCGCTCTTTACCGCAATGACGGCGTTTGTGGACACGACAATCGGCCCAGTGCAGCAAAACTGCTATCCATCCGAAGAGCCGACACTTTTCCATTGGTGATTTTACTTTGGCGTGGAACAAAAGTCATATAAACTTGTTTGAAAGATGTTGTCCCCATTGGACTGTTTAATTGGCTTTATTTCACAATATAGATTTCGGCCTTAGGCCATTTTCATGTGTTGCAACTACATATCAAAAATCATTAGCCTTGTGTTCTACTCATTACTAATGATTTTTGATAGGTAGTTGTAATCACGTCTTTTCTAGGCCAGCCGTGAGTGCGCCCTTCAACAACGTCTGTCATTGATTGATAGCCTGTTGTGTGACGTCACAGAACGATCTACATCTACGTCTACATCCATACTCCGCAAGCCAACTGACGGTGTGTGGCGGAGGGTACCTTGAGTACCTCTGTATGATCTCCCTTCTATTCCAGTCTCGTATTGTTCGTGGAAAGAAGGATTGTCGGTATGTCTCTTTGTGGGCTCTAATCTCTCTGACTTTATCCTCATGGTCTCTTCGCGAGATATGCGTAGGAGGGAGCAATATACTGCTTGATTCCTCGGTAGAGGTATGCTCTCGAAACTTCAACAAAAGCCCGTACCGAGTTACTGAGCGTCTCTCCTGCAGAGTGTTCCACTGGAGTTTATTTATCATCTCCGTAACGCTTTCGCGATTACTAAATGATCCTGTAACGAAGCGCGCTGCTCTCCGTTGGATCTTCTCAATCTCTTCTATCAACCCAAACAGGTACGGATCCCACACTGCTGAGCAGTACTCAAGCAGTGGGCGAACAAGCGTACTGTAACCTACTTCCTTTGTTTTCGGATTGCATTTCCTTAGGATTCTTCCAATGAATCTCAGTCTGGCATCTGCTTTACCGACGATCAACTTTATATGATCATTCCATTTTAAATCACTCCTAATGCGTACACCCAGATAATTTATGGAATTAACTGCTCCCAGTTGCTGACCTGCTATATTGTAGCTAAATCATAAGAGATCTTTCTTTCTATGTATTCACAGCACATTACACTTGTCTACATTGAGATTAAATTGCCATTTCCTGCGCCATGCGTCAGTTCGCTGCAGATCCACGTGCATATCAGTACAATTTTCCATTGTTACAACCTCTCGATATGCCACAGAATCATCTGGAAAAGCCTCAGTGAACTTCCGATGTTATCCACAAAGTCGTTTATGTATATTGTGAATAGCAACGGTCCTACGACACTGCCCTGCGGCACACCTGAAATCACTCTTACTTCGGAAGACTTCTCTCCATTGGGAATGACATGCTGCGTTCTGTTATCTAGGAACTCTTCAATCCAATCACACAATTGGTCTGATAGTCCAAATGCTCTTACTTTTTTCATTAAACGACTGTGAGGAACTGTACCGAATGCCTTGCCGAAGTCAAGAAACACGGCATCTACCTGGGAACCCGTGTCTATGGCCCTCTGAGACTCGTGGACGAATAGCGCGAGCTGGTTTTCGCACGATCGTCTTTTTCGAAACCCATGTTGATTCCTACAGAGTAGATTTCTAGTCTCCAGAAAAGTCATTATACTCGGGCATAGTACGTGTTCCAAAATTCTACAACTGATCGATGTTAGAGATATAGGTCTATAGTTCTGCACATCTGTTCGACGTCCCTTTTCGAAAACGAGGATGACCTGTGCCCTTTTCCAATCCTTTGGAACGCTACGCTCTTCTACGGTACGATTCATGGTAGACTCAAGTCCATTGAGAATGATTGATCAAAACAAAAACTGGAAGGCCGAAATTTAGATTGGAGAATAAAACCTGTTGGACAGTCGAATGGCGGTTATAGCTTTCAAAAACGTTTCCATTGATAGCCAGTCGAGCCCCGACGGTCCCGTGCCCACTTCAGTCGAAAGTGACTATACCGTTGGGCCAGCATGTGAACACACAGGAGTGATCTGCTGCAGAGCACCATGTTTAACGAAGTACGATGAACGGTGTGGTCCGAAACACTTATGCGTTCACTAGCATTGTGCTCCTTCGGCAGAGATGACTGACATACTTTTCACGGCAGACAAGCGTCCGAGCTCCTCGTTCCGTGAAGAGTCGTGGACGTCCAACCATTTAGCGCCAATGTCTTCCTACCTCTTTCCCTAGACGCCCACGACAGTAGCACGCGAAGATTTTCGACCAGCTTCGCCGTTTACGAGATACTCGTTCACAGTCTTTGGGTAATAACAATCTGTCAAGGTCTCTAATGAGGATGGATTTCCTCATTTGCAGCCCATAACTTCGTTAGGGTGATCACCCTTCGTGACTACCGCGTGACGTGCCGGCAAAGCCACCAGGGAGCATAAAACGTCGCTGGGCAATGGTTATTATACACTCCTGGAAATGGAAAAAAGAACACACTGACACCGGTGTGTCAGACCCACCATACTTGCTCCGGACACTGCGAGAGGGCTGTACAAGCAATGATCACGCGCACGGCACAGCGGACACACCAGCAACCGCGGTGTTGGCCGTCGAATGGTGCTAGCTGCGCAGCATTTGCGCACCGCCGCCGTCAGTGTCAGCCAGTTTGCCGTGGCATACGGAGCTCCATCGCAGTCTTTAACACTGGTAGCATGCCGCGACAGCGTGGACGTGAACCGTATGTGCAGTTGACGGACTTTGAGCGAGGGCGTATAGTGGGCATGCGGGAGGGCGGGTGGACGTACCGCCGAATTGCTCAACACGTGGGGCGTGAGGTCTCCACAGTACATCGATGTTGTCGCCAGTGGTCGGCGGAAGGTGCACGTGCCCGTCGACCTGGGATCGGACCGCAGCGACGCACGGATGCACGCCAAGCCCGTAGGATCCTACGCAGTGCCGTAGGGGACCGCACCGCCACTTCCCAGCAAATTAGGGACACTGTTGCTCCTGGGGTATCGGCGAGGACCATTCGCAACCGTCTCCATGAAGCTGGGCTACGGTCCCGCACACCGTTAGGCCGTCTTCCACTCACGCCCCAACATCGTGCAGCCCGCTTCCAGTGGTGCCGCGACAGGCGTGACTGGAGGGACGAATGGAGACGTGTCGTCTTCAGCGATGAGAGTCGCTTCTGCCTTGGTGCCAATGATGGTCGTATGCGTGTTTGGCGCCGTGCCGGTGAGCGCCACAATCAGGACTGCATACGACCGAGGCACACAGGGCCAACAGCCGGCATCATGGTGTGGGGAGCGATCTCCTACACTGGCCGTACACCTCTGGTGATCGTCGAGGGACACTGAATAGTGCACGGTACATCCAAACCGTCATCGAACCCATCGTTCTACCATTCCTAGACGGGAAGGGAACTTGCTGTTCCAACAGGACGTTGCACGTTTGCATGTATCCCGTGCCACCCAACGTGCTCTAGAAGGTGTAAGTCAACTACCCTGGCCAGCAAGATATCCGGATCTGTCCCCCATTGAGCATGTTTGTGACTGGATGAAGCGTCGTCTCACGCGGTTAGCACGTTTAGCACGAACACTGGTCCAACTGAGGCGCCAGGTGGGAATGGCATGGCAAGCCGTTCCACAGGACTACATCCAGCATCTCTACGATCGTCTCCATAGGAGAATAGCAGCCTGCATTGCTGCGAAAGGTGGCTATACACTGTACTAGTGCCGACATTGTGCATGCTCTGTTGCCTGTGTCTATGTGCCTGTGGTTCTGTCAGTGTGATCATGTGATGTATCTGACCTCAGGAATGTGTCAATAAAGTTTCCCCTTCCTGGGACAATGAATTCACGGTGTTCTTATTTCAATTTCCAGGAGTGTATTTTGGCTCATCAGTGTATAACTGTCATTGTCGTAACAAAGTCCATATAAACACGCCGTCCCTAGGCACAACTACAGCAGCGGACATTTGGTGATTACCTGACAGTTAATAAGACGCCCTTGAGGTTACAACTACATGACTACCACCTGCAAAGAAGAAATTGTATTTACACAAGCATCCGACGTTTCAACATCAATGAAACATAACAGAATCACTTGTGAATGGGTTATGCGAAAACCGTTCACTTTAAACAGGTAATGAGGAATTCAGTACTCGGAAAGAAAACAATTGGTTATAGAGTCGCTATTAAGATGATACGGTAGTGAGCTCTCGCCGTACTGGCCAATCCTTCAAGTATTGTTTTGATCTGTCATTCTCAATGGACTTCAGTCTACCATGGATCGTTCTGTGACGTCACACAACAAGCTATCAATCAATGACAGACGTTGTTGAAGGGCGCACTCACGGCAGGCCCAGAAAAGACGTGATTACTGCATGACGAAGTGCCCTCAGTCCGCGGAGCCAAGTTTGTGGGTCGCTGCACTGCAAGATAAATTCCTGGTCATTTGACTCCTAGGTCATCCCTGGCAATTTCTTTCTCCAAAAGCCCCTAAATCTCTTTCTTCATTATGCCTCTGTAGCGACGAACATGGAATTATCGATAGAATGTGTATCGGGAGTAGAGGTGGCAGTCTGCTTGAAGGGGGATGAATATGAAGAGATTAGTTTGACATCGAAATCTTGCAGAAGGAAAGTACGCATGAAGCGAAAATAGGACCAAGAAAATCTAAAAGGTGACGCTTAATACTGTTGTCAGTGAACTGACACATTTGTCAGGGGTTTATTGGAAAAGATGTGTGTTCGTAAAACAATCTTATCAAGAAGTTAACAGTTTGATTTATAACTCTGAAAGAAGTTTCATAGTAACACTCATCATCTGGGAGAACAGTTAAAATGTTTTGATGGTAACTACCGTATAATTTTGACAAGTTATCCGTAATTAATCATGACTGTGTGAATATGAGGTCTTTGCATGTAGCATTAGTCTCAGACATCTTCAAACTTTGACTCTAAAAATACATTTTCACTGTAGGCGATTCTATAATCTATTCAGAGAAAACTTTCCTTAAAGCAAGGAATCGTTTTCAGAGAGAGAAATCTACGAGAAAAGAAAAAAAAACACTCATCGTGGGTAAATCTTCGACGATCTCTGCTTTGAACGCGTAGTTTCTACGTTGTTGTTACGAAAAGCTGTCCAGACGCTCACGGATGAAAAGAAATGGAATCATGTTTATCAAATCGATAACACCACAGCTCGCTGCTGTATGACTACAATGTTAAGTAAATTGAATACATGTATAAAATAATAAAGCTGACTGACAAGAAGTGAAAAGAGTGTAATTTGAAAACGGTTGAAGAAATATCTTGAGGAATCCAAGGCCAGTCAATTTGCTAATGGAGTTAGCTGAGGATGGTAAGAGATGCGGCAAGAGAGTGAAGGACATCAAGACGTGACTCACACCATTAAAGATCCCGACATGATAATGAAATGGAGACGAAGAAGGACACGGCAAAGAAAGACGCCACTTCAAACAAAATGTGAAAGTATTGGAATAAATGAGGAGAAGCATTCTAGTTAATTGCATTTTGTATTAATCGTGTAAAGTATTATGTAGGATCCAACTACAGACTGGTTGCATATAAACTGTAACGTCAAACACGTCTGCTTTCAAATCTCTTATCTTACAGCAGACAGGTAATGGTAATCAAATAACATTAGTAATGCACGTCTTAATATCACATGTCGTGTCAAATTCACAATGGAGCTCCTACAAGATTCTTTGTAAAAAGAATATTGTAGCCATAGCTTAGCTTTCAATAAAAGTAGCAACAGTGATGTATTGATAATCTAAACAGCGAGTAAAGTTAGATGGGTGTTTGGTGACCAGTCACTGACCTGCACTTTCGAACGTTACATCTAGGTTAGTGACATGGGCATTGCCTACCGCGGAAAATTCAATGAAATATAAAGGGCCCGCATCTCGTGGTCGTGCGGTAGCGTTCTCGCTTCCCACGCCCGGGTTCGATTCCCGGCGGGGTCAGGGATTTTCTCTGCCTCGTGATGGCTAGGTGTTGTTTGATGTCCTTAGGTTAGTTAGGTTTAAGTAGTTCTAAGTTCTAGGAGACTGATGACCATAGATGTTAAGTCCCATAGTGCTCAGAGCCATTTGAACCATTTTTGAAATATAAAGTTTTCTGTTTTTATATTGACGGGAACGGATTATATTTTGCATCGACTGTTATTCGTTTCCAACTTCAAGAAACAACACCAACATAGCTTTCATGACACAGACGAAAAGAAACAAATAAATCTGTTGCATAGGCTATACAAATTACTTGTTTCAGACACGTAACTATTACGTAATTATCAAGCTACATATATGTTTAAAGGAAGTTCTCCTGCATATATGGTGAGGGTAGCACTCGTAGGAGAAATGAGTACTATCCCGGAACATGTGCAAGAGCAAATCTGTGAAGTTTGGAATGTAGGGGAGATGTATAGGCAGATGTCAAGGTGGTTATCCATAACAGAATAGGTGATGCGGCAGTATAGCTGCCTGGGAAATACAAGACTCCAGTTTCGTGTCCTGATACGATATCATGTTTAAAAGCACCAGAAACCTGAAAACATCTCACCCTCTTCCGTAGGGTGAAATATTAATTCTCGATAGGTTTCTATGAACAAACTGTTTTTTCATACACTCAAATTTTTTGTCCTAAACAGGATTCTAGCAGCATCTCTCACATTTTCTTTCATTCGTAGCGTCAATTCGCAAGGATTCGCAACATTAGTGCAGTACTATTCACCTTCTTGTTTAAGCGTCTTGTAACGTAGCTTCCTTCCAGGTGCACCGCGGGTACGAGAAACCATCTCATCCATTTTTCCAACCACTGCTTTAATGTGTTTGTGCCATTTCATATCGCATCGCAATATTACTGCTGGCTATTTAAAAAATGACAGCTTTCACAATCTTACCATTTGTCTTGTAAGCGGTCCTTTTTGGGTTCTGTCTCTTTGTCGTAGAAATTCTATTTCTATGGCATTTCTTTACATTTAATTTTGGCATTCTTTACATTTCTGTGGGATTTCTTTACATTTGAAAGACTCGTACCATTAAGTAAGTCAGGAGAAAATACAAAGTCTTTCAGATAAACTAATCCTTGACGCTTTAGGAAGTGTCTTGCAAAGCTATCCCTTCAATTAGTCATATTTCATCATAAGGCTTTTTCTCTGCCTATTCACACTCAGTATTTCACTAGTTCGTCCACCTCCCCAAGCAATATTCAGCTCTGTTTCCTAAAAATACATTTCTGGAGTCTCCATTCTCTTCTTGGTAGTTCTACTTGTCATCTACCTTTCATTTTACATAAAACTACATATTGAGGAAAGATTTTCCAACACTTAAAATTGTATTCGATGCTAATATATTTCTCCATTTCAGAAGAGCTTTTCTTGTTATTGCCAATCTATATTTTACATCATCTTTACTTCTGTTGTCATCGTTTGTCACCAAAATAGCCTAAAGAGCAACACTAAAAAAAAAACAAAACGTGTCGTTGTATAAATATTTCATTCAGTGTCACCCGAACTCATTCGACTACACTCTTACCGCTGTTCCACTTTCCGTTATATTCACCTTAAAATTTCTGTTCAACACATCCCGTTCAATTTGAGGAATATCCTACAAATCTGTCTCGCTCCCGTCTCAATCACTAGCTCTCTTTCATGCCGTTGAACTCCTATAAAAGCAGTCTAGTTTCTGCATAAGTTGTAGCAAACTTTTAATTCCTAATATTTTTGCATACGTATATTTTATGACTCACTCGAGAACATAGTTGAAGTGTGTGAGACCAATTCCAGATAGGACTAACATGGGACACTGAACGGGCAGAACAAAGGGCATAACGAATGATCACACTTTTGTTTTACTCATGGAAGATACGGTTGAAAAATTTGAACTGGCGGACGCTTAAAGGTATTAACTATTTCGTGAATCTCTGCTTACAACGTTTCAGTAATCACTGTTACGTGAAGAAGCGAGAAGTACAGATTTGCGTCAACGCCCATACAAGAATGAAACACGTATGATATGGAATTATAGAAAATATCATTTTCTATGCGCCTCGTAATGCTTTGCAGAGCATGGATTCACATGTCGATATCAGTAATAAGTTCAAAGTTTCATCGAATGTATAGTCAACGACTTTACCATATTTTTCTAAATCTAAAAACTAAAATGTCGGTTTTTCTTTCTTTGTCTGACCATCCATTCATCCAGAACAGTCTTCTAATTCAGAATAGTCTTCCAACTGTTCGCCTTTTAGCAGCTGCTCCATTCTTCTGCAGGTAATTGTTACTCGAAATTATTAAGCTGATTAATCACTAGTTCAGGACATGGCTTTTATTGCACGTATATATAATTTTTGCGTTTAAAATGCGAAACACACGATCTGTAGTGAGCCAAATGTACCAAAAATCAGGCCAGAGGGATAGTGACGACGAAGCAGAGGAAAAATAAGAAGGAAATAAATGCATTGGCTTATCGGTCGATACTGAGAACCCTCGAGTGTTCCACAGTAAACATATACGTCAGAAGCAAAAGCTAACGTACGATGCGACCCAGTGGTCGCGTTTGTCTCCTTGCAATCGTTCATCCAGGCTGCTCCTATGGTGCACCGGGTGGTTAAAATAGAATTTCGGGCTGGCGATCGGTGATGCTTGTGCCGTTGTTAGCATCGTTGGCATGCGTCGCAAAGTAACATTATCTAGATAGTAGCTTAGCGCCCTCTACATCTACATCTACATGACTACTCTGCAATTCACATTTAAGTGCTTGGCAGAGGGTTCATCGAACCACAATCATACTATCTCTCTACTATTCCACTGCCGAACAGCGCGCGGGAGAAACGAACATCTAAACCTTTCTGTTCGAGCTCAGATTTCTCTTATTTTATTTTGATGATCATTCCTACCTATGTAGGTTGGGCTCAATAAAATATTTTCGCATTCGGAAGAGAAAGTTGGTGACTGAAATTTCGTAAAAAGGTCTCGCCGCGACGAATAACGTCTTTGCTGTAATGACTTCCATCCCAACTCGCGTATCATATCTGTCACATTCTCTCCCCTATTATGTGATAATACAAAACGAGCTGCCCTTTTTTCACCCTCTCGATGTCCTCCGTCAATCCCACCTAGTAAGGATCCCACACCGCGCAGCAGTATTCTAACAGAGGACGAACGAGTGTAGTCTAAGCTGTCTCTTTAGTGGACTTGTTGCATCTTCTAAGTGTCCTGCCAATGAAACGCAACCTTTGGCTCGCCTTCCCCACAATATTATCTATGTGGTCCTTACAACTGAAGTTGTTCGTAATTTTAACACCCAGGTACTTAGTTGAATTGACAGCCTTGAGAATTGTACTATTTATCGAGTAATCGAATTCCAATGGATTTCTTTTGGAAGTCATGTGGATCACCTCACACTTTTCGTTATTTAACGTCAACTGCCACCTGCCACACCATACAGCAATCTTTTCTAAATCACTTTGCAACTGATACTGGTCTTCGGATGACCTTAATAGATGGTAAATTACAGCATCATCTGCGAACAATCTAAGAGAACTGCTCAGATAGTCACCCATAGACTGTATGGTCTGCACAGATTTCTTTTGTTTCTTTTTAACTGAATTTTTACGTTGTTCACAAATTGCATTACCTTCTAAATTTTCACGCTAATTACAGGCATAGAATGCATGTTCTTTCCCGAACGTACTTCTGACTAAAAAGTGATAATGACAGCTAGAGTCTAAGTTTTCTTTTTTTAATTATGCCTTTTTGCGTTCTTGTGGTGATATTTCAGTAGAAGCTCTTACCCTCTAACACATACATCTTTATATGAAAGCGAGAAGTGAAATACCAGTTCCCATAGATTAAGTTTAATTTTCGTACACGGTTTTCCCCCTTCGGATTGAGTTTAAAACAAGCGGTAGAAACAAAACAGAGAAGAAAAACATAAAATTCATAAAGATACTTTTGAAAATCATTTCATAATGAAATAATTTCATAGAACTTTTCATCCTCTGTTTCACTCTTTAAAGAGGTTGAATATCTAAAATTACTGTAATACTTATCTGGATACCAATCTTCATAGATGTAGCTTAAAAAATGCTTTAGGTAGTTCTTTAATAACGATTTATTTTCAAAAAAGCTTTCATCCCCTATTTTACATCCTTCGTGCTTCCAAAGACACTGAAACATGTATTTTTCTATTTCTGACTCAGACACCAAATAGCAATTTTTGTAGTTCTAGCTTCAAAATTGTTTTCATAGAGCCATGTTTTTAAAAAGCCTTTTGTCCCCTATTTAAGCCCTTAGGAATGGAACATCGAGCAATTACAATGCACTAGTATTACCTTAGTCTTCTTGTTTTATCTTCGTCCACAGTCATTATAACATTACATGTTGAAGACCAGTTTCGAGAACACACTCATCATCGAGTCAAAATAATTTAATTATAAACGTAAGAGGTTACATGGAACTGCGTGTTCTCTTTTGTCAGATGTTCCTCTGACTGTAGATATATTCGTGGTATTCATTCCTTCTCTTTCAGTCGCTTAGCACTGCTGGTTCATTGCTGAACTGTTCGACAGTTAACAAACAGAAATTGGAGAATGTGTAAAGGTAATAGATTCAAATCAAATATCTGTACTTCACAATACGTAATTCTCTGGCGCATTTCGTGTTCTTGGAAATAATAAACTGCATTTCGTTACAAACTTCTTTAAAATCTCTTGATCATTATGAACCGGTGAATTCACTTATTAACCTAGTTTCAGCACCTTTTTCCCTCCATTCCATACTGTCAACCACTCTCGGTTCCAGGAGATAGAGAGACGTGATCCACTTCGAACTGTTACAAACTCAAATGGAAATCCTAAAAGGCATTGAGTTATAATTTTTTTCTCCACCGAGATATCACTGAACTTGTATCCGTACATTACAAATCTGACTGCTCAAATTTGAATTCACTTAACAACCGGGCTCCAACAGTTTGCTACCTGATAAGTAACTATAGTAAATATATACCTTAATTAATTTAGTAATAACAACAGTTGGAACATAATGGGTTTCCTTATTTGAAAAGCAATAAGTCAAAGACCAAGGTAACATACTAGCTATCAATCTAAATTCTGACCTACATTCCTATTTCTAGTGATCTTCATGACTGTCTTCCCTTTCTGTCACTACCATACCACCTTTATCCACAGGCTACGGGATCTGATCGGAAGACAAAGTATGTCCTAATTCAGAATATTTTCCTTTTCCTTCGGAGATTTTAACTCTCCAAAGAGGTCTTACTATGCGACTATGAAATGTATTCCATAATTTTGCAACGGATTGGCTTATGTCTGTATGTATTTGTCTGGCGACATTACTTCTGTATGGTAATGACCACGTATTTTTACGAATCGACTACAGTCCTTCGTCGACTGGCAACACACTACTGCTTGAAATTGATCAGTTTTTCCCTCTATCAGTATATAATTAAACCGATTGTTATCAAATACGGTTGCCTTACCTGCCTTTATAGATTTTAGCTGATTGGAGGGGAGGAAACATTATATATGTCTCGAGTGAAGATGGAATTTAGGATTTCGACGTTTTATCTTTCATCTTCCATGCCAATCTGCACAACAGAGTAGTTTACTTTCAACAGATTAACGAATTTGATACGTACGGTATCTAAAATGCCTATAATTTTTATCAAACCGCCAACAATGTTTTACTGTTCCATTCACCTGACGCTTCCCGAACAGATCATCTTACTTTCACTTTTGCTTCGTTCTGGTTTTGTCTGTTAATATTTTTTTTTACTCTATTAGATAAATTTGCTTTTCTAGCGACGTCCTAACGGTGTGTCTTTCGCATCCCTCACGAACTTGCTGGACACATTAATTCTACACCGTGTCGTACAATACTTATGAGTTTATCCATTCGTACTACACGTCATTGCTCTCCGAGGTGAATGATTGATATTGAGTGCTCAGATAGTCAGCAATCAGCAGGACGAAATTTTTTTGTACTTTTCTCACCATTCCTTTTGGCACGCATATTATTGATTCTGTAGCTGCCGCATGGTCATTTATTACTTCCTGTACGTTAAGAGGTTAATTACATAGCAGCTGATGTGCTAAGAGATTTAAATGCCATGTGGCGTCCGTATACAACTTTGCCTCTCGTGCTGCAACCTTCCCACATCCCAGCTACATCTCGGGTTGCTATATGAATTTATGCTTCAACCTCAGTATGAAACATTGAGGAAACATCTCATTACACAACCATCACCAACCAGGAAAGTGAGATAACTGAGTCGATGTTGAAGAGCATATTCTGCAAGATCGTGTGAGACATATGCATGTATGCGTGTAGCAGACAATATAATTAAAAATAGTTCAGAGTTGACTGCAACAAAGGAAAAGGAAAAAGAAAAACAAGTTCAGCTGAAAGCAATAACACAGAAATGGTAATGAATCCTACACTGACAAATATTTGCCCTCTGGTGGCAGCAAGCGAAATGAAATGCGTAGCTTTTTGCAAGAGGAGTTTTCAGTAGTTAGTAATGTCTACGTTGCCGTAATAAAGTAGCGCTTCATTGCGTAGATGATTTTCATCAGAACATCTAGAATCTAGACAATGCGCATAATGAGTAATTAGGACTCGTTAGAGCTAGTCACGCTCACCTTAGCAGAAAATATTGTTTGTGCCCAGCGAGCAGTAACGCAGGTACCTGCATTGCTACAGCTGCTCTCATCATAAATTAATAAATTATGTCAAAAATTAAACAACATACTGAAAGCGTGCGAGCTACGTTGCTTGTAATAGCGGAAAATGTTACTTTGGTCTCATTACACTTCTAGTTTAGCAGTTCGCTTTTGCAGTGTGCTGTCAGATTCACTGCCTCCATGCAAGAGAACGTGTCAGACGTAGACGAAACTCTATGCAACTCCTTGGTTGTATTATTATCACTCAGAATACGCTGCTAATAAAAATCTCACTATCGTTTAATGAAGTTATTTAGAGAACGCTAACTATACGTCGCTACGAGCTCCTGCTCGTAGCACTTTTCGGTATTTCAAGGCACTAGCTGCTCTAAAACGAAGTGCCTCCCTGTCTCCCTCATCCTTGCGTAAAATGTCTGTCATTCATAACAGAAATACACTGCTGAACCGTCATAGAGAAAGAGTAAAAATACGAGCCAGTTAAAAAGATCCCGGAGTTTCGTTGTAGCTGTTTTGCTGCCCCTCGTATTCGTCCGAATTAATTACTCCGATTTTACTAATTATTGTTGCTTACTCTGCAATAAGTTGCACAATGATTTTTTTGTTTATTTACGGATAAAAATGTGTGGTGATCCGTTGGCACGATGTTGCAGTTCTAGCAAAGGGCGAACATCAAATTCATATTCAGCTTCAGCAAAATGGCTGCAGAGACTTTTTTATGGTGACGCTGTTTGAAAGAAAACGGCCTTTTACGAGTAGTTTTGAAGATTTTGGGATGGACGGGAATCGCTGGAAGACGAGCACCCCAGTGAAAGATCAACCTCCAGAAACGAAGAAATGGTCGAACAAGTGTAACTGTTAATCAGATTAGATGGACGATTGATTACTGACAACTTAGCAATCATTTCAGATGATGTCAAGAGGGAACGGATGCTGACTCCGGATCAAATGGAAACTCATTTGTTGACTGCGGCCGAGTGTTTTGAAAAACGCACAGAGGACGGGATGTTTCTTGAGATTATCGTTACTGGTGACGAGATCTAGTTGTACGCCTACTAACGGAGTAAAAAAGGTGGCCTTCAGAGTGACACACAACTTGCTCTCCTTGTCCAAAGAAAGCATTTCACGTCAAACCCAAAACAAAAATAATACTTGTAATCTTCTCTCTCCTTTTTTCTTCTATCTATTGTCCACATTAAACAATGCCCAGACCAAGTGATCAATACCCAAAGTTTTTTATGAAGATTTAAGATGAGCGAAGATTACAATAACCTTTTAAGTTTACTTAGCTTGTCATGTTCAGATGGCTCCAATTCATTGTTTAGGGGTCTGAAGCTGAAAATCTAACATTAAGTCCTCACGGTTGGTTTGAATTAGACAAATTGGAAGATTGCTGTTGCAGAATGTTCTACCTAAATATATTTTCCACTTATTTTCATATATATTAGTGTATCATACAGTATTTTAATATTTCACGTTAAAAAAGCCGAAATTACATTGTTTACACCCATTATACAAAAGTACGTTCGATAACATCACAGGCAAGCTTACGACTCTCTCACTCCACGGAAATAACGATATTCCAAAGGGTTTATAATTTTTCATAACAAATGAATTCATACTATTTTTCGTTACGCTATTAATTTCGATTATGATTTCCTAAATGAATCCATAAATAAACTTAGGAAACAGTACAGGATTGCGTAATTGATAGCAGAAATTTTATGTGCGCAAATAATTCGTAATTTCCAATGTTTATAAAAAACAATTTTAAACGTACATTCAGTATAGTACATATCGATTATAGCGTCAAAATTAAAATATTTTATAAAATAATTCCCTTTCATACATTTTAGCTTGAAATATAACATATTGTGTATAAAATTATATGGAAGTTTTCAGGAAAGCGACTGACATAATACTGACCTATCCAAACTTCGGAAAATAATACCGTTTGAAGAAAAGTAATGCTAGAGGAGGATGCCCAGTTACATGCTTCTTGCGTTTTTCGGCAATGAAGGTGTGGTGCAACATGAATTTGTAACAGCTGCACAAGCTGTTAACGGCCCTTCCTAAGTGCAGATTTTGAAAGGACTGAGGGAGACAACAAGACGAAAACGTCCTGCGGGTAGACATTGCATCAGGACAATGCTCCCTCCCACACTTCACTTGTCATTTGAACATGGCTCGCTGAAATTCCTCTACTAGCCTCCCTACTCACTGGGTTTGGTATCGGCGGATTTCTGGCTCTTCCTGAAAGGAAAAGGATCTCAAAGATAACCGTTTTGCCACCGATTAAGACATCAAAACCAACGCTGCTGATGGACTTCAAAAGATACCAAACCAGAACTTTAATCGCTGTTTCCAGCGATGGCAGAAGAGGAGCAAAAAGAGTGAGTGTGTGTACTGTCGGAACATCACCGTTATCATTAAAGTGAAGATATCAGGCACGAGATTCGCCTCACTGGTGAGTCTGGGTTTCACAAAATGCATTACTGTATGATTGTCATTACTAGATCCAAGCCCGATAAGGTGAGGCAGCTAAAACAGACCACCTGAAATATATCCAGAAAGAATAAACATACTGAGGAGCAGTTTTCGCCAAGTTATAGTGGAGAATAAGGCTAATTTTGTGATGTTCGCAATCGTTTATAGCGACCAAATTACGACATCGACTTTATTTTCTTCTAATGGAAGCGTATGCTTTCCTCTGTGGCATCTGAAAAAAGTGATATAATACATGTGGGACACGATCGAATAGTATCAAGACAACATCGCTGCAAGTCACTGCCTGGCTTCAGGAAAAGAGATTCGAAAAACGTTTGCCTCCTGTACATTTGCTTTTATCCGCTTATTTCAGTCAGCGTGCATTTTCAGCTGACGATTAGTGTATACTGCGAAGACCGATTTGCCGATTGTTTGTAAACGATGCTTTTCCCTGAGTTAAAGTTTCTCATAGACATGACGCATCACTTTGCACTTTTCGTAGATAATATTCTGGGAAGTGAAACCAATTTTGTAAGTCATTACCGAGAAACTGTAGACGCAGCGAAATGTGAAAAGGATGAAATGCGATGGAAGGGGTACTCCGTAATGGCGCTCAGTGAAATTTTTGCATTGTGTGTTAGTGCTGCTAAAACATTAGTTTCATTTCTTTCGTCATTTGCTCTTCTTTTCCTTTCGCGTATTTTATTCTCGACGCTTTAAGTTTCTAGAACTTCTTTTAATAATGTTTCTAAAGACATATCTTGAATGCTTGGCATGCTCTGGATCTCTTCGGCATACAACCGCCCCGCTCCTCTAATACTCTTAGTTCTGCGACTTTCGCTAAAAAAATTTTAACTTTTTGGACGGTCTTATACATTGCAAATGTCGCAATAGCTTTATGAGTAGGTTATGCAATGGCTACAATAACAGAACACGGACTGATATGCTTCAGGCCAGGCGCATAGGTAAACACAAGAATCATATCTGCTTATATTTGGTACGACAGCGAAAACTTTTGGTGAACCTCTTTGCTGACGGCGGGAAAGCGGTTTGCAACGCGGTTTTCTTCGCATTATTTGATCAAGCCCCGTACATTTTGGGTCGCTGAAGTTCTCGTAGAACCTTCTTTCTAATGTCACAGATTAAAGTTTTTTAGTTCCGTTAGGAACAAATCGTGGTCGGTGCTCTGATTCAGCGACTGCAAACGTATACAATTGCTTGCAAATGTCAGGAAATTCACCATAATCTGTGCTACAACTTGGCGAAAACCGCACGTCGATATATTTATTCTTTCTGGGTGTGTTTGGTGTGGTCTGCCTTAGCTGCCTCACGCTTAGTATGCTGACAGAAGGTGACATTAGGTGTTAAAGGAAGGTATTCATGAAGTTTTAACTACCACTTCTCAAAAAACAGAGATAATTAATGTATTCTCTTCTAGCCAAGTAAACGCCTGCAGTCCTAGAGATGAAAAAGATCGCGTATCACGCCAGTAGAGGAGCTGAAAATGGCGTAGTCCATTTGTAATCTAGAGTATCGTATGGTAATTCTTACTCTGCAATTGAAGGAGGATAATGCTATAAATAATCCATCTTGAGTTGGTCGAAGAATACGGCAACAATGTATGTTCATGTGACACAGTGGTTACTTGGCACGGATGATACCAGTGTGTTTAAAGTAGTCTGAACAATGAAGACCGCAGTGGTAGACGTTTCTCTGTGAAGACCGGGGACACCTAACGCAAATGGAGGCACCAGTGCTCCACGAACAACGTATCGCAATACAGGCAACAGCTGAAAAAAATTGAAGATCTGACATGGATAAGTATTCACCATGTGGTGTGGAATTTTTAACATGAGAAAGTTCGCCACCTTCTTTTGTTGAGCAGCTCCTCACACCCATTCAAAATTCTCGACGATGGGAGACAGCAGCTAATTTTATATCTTACGCATAAAAGTGACGCAGTGACACACAAAAATTAGCTATTTTGTTGCGGAGGGGAATTTGAATTACGCTGCACGTGAATGCGAGTATCATTTATTAATTGCAGCGGTATGTGCAATTATGTAAATGCCTCCAATTTGTTTTGTGGTTATGTTGCTAAGTGCATGTTTCGAAGGACAGTTATTTCCCAACAAGAATCAGGCATCAGCGCAAATGTAGTAGCCGTATTTTGCTTCTTCGTGACGTTTAATGTAATAAAACATAATTCCCCCGCTTAATTCAGAAAAAAACTAAAGCAGTGACTAGCAGTATGACATTAACGTATCATCACATCTGAAAATTAAATCAGTCGAGAAAACTCGTAAAAATTGACTCCCTGTGCTATATTTCTCTCGCCTCTTTTAATTACAGCATCTGTGTGCACCGTAGGGATATAACAAGATACGTTTCATAAAAATTGCTTGCAGCACAATAACTTGGCGGGCACTGTCACTTTATCTCGTGTGTGCTTGGACGTGTAGTGGGAAAGTTTTTCTTCGCCGCACGTATTCGCTCTTCACTGCAGACTTAATCAAATGGCCTTGAATGTACAGCGAACGGTGACAACGTTTCGTTACTGTAATGGAAATGCAGTGAAACGCTCGTGTTAAATACCATCAGGCAATGCTGCTGCATGCTGCGGAACAGACCGACAAACACAACCTGCTAAATATCCAGATAACCGTTTCCACCTCACTACGATGCAGTTATGACTTCGTAGCCGATTAGTTGTGTCAGTTGAGTAATTCTAGGTGCAGCTGCGAATTCCGTGGCAGATTCATTGAATTTACGCGTGAAAGGCAAGCAGCTTCCAACTTCCTCTGCTGTTGGATCTCGGATAAAAGCCAAACTTCGTTTCGCGTTAAGCAGTTGAGCGGATTCCGGTTCCCAGCTCTGTGCTGGACTCAGAAAGTTTCGTTCTGTCTTTCCCGATTTTTTACGAAAATACTTTTAGATTTAACAACTCTTCAGTCGGCTGAAGCGGTAAAACGACATACGGGTCTCGTACTACGCGTACAGCAGAGAAATGTGGTGTCAGAACACCCAGTAGGGGGGACAATCGACTAACGTTTACTATATACCAGGTGAATGCCTTTAGGGGGCGCTACACATTCATTTATTGAAATTTCAGTTACCTCAACACCGTTAATGTAATTGTACCCAGGTTGTTGGACCGAATGAGATGGACAGCGTTTAGAACACTTAGCGCTTAGAGCACTTGACTTTTATTCGATAAAACTACGATTAAAATCGCTGTACAGCTGTCAAGATTGAGGTTCTCCGTTATTTCAGGATATCCATTTAAGAGAACGGCAGGATGGCTCTGTGAGAAGCTCAAGGCTTGGCCGGGCAATATGGCCGAGCGGTTCTAGGCGCTTCAGTCTGGAACCGCAGTACCGCTAAGGTCGCAGGTTCGAATCCTGCCTCTGGCATGGATGTGTGTGTTGTCCGTAGGTTAGTTAGGTATAACTAGTTCTAAGTTCTAGGAGACTGATGACCTCAGATGTTATGTCCCATAGTGCTCAGAGTCATTTTGAACCAGCTCAAAGCTTATTTCCGTCTCCGTTGTTGACAAACTGAACCAGTGATCATCACGTTCCGGACAGGATACTGAAGTGCAACCTTTCATCCTCCTCAGCTACTCAATCTCGAGAATACGCGTCGCCACCTTTTTTCAGAAAGCATGACATATATAAGGGGCTGATCGAAACGTTTACTTTTGAGAGTGCTGCCGAAGCGTAAATACGAAGTAGCGCGACTCCGATGCGGGTATGAAAGCACCTGCATGTAGGAAACGGCTTAGGGCGACATTCCTGCGTGCGATAAATACAGAGTGACAAGTGTTAAATTTTACCTTGATAAATTGCCGCTGCGGCATTTTCCGTTCCCGTTTCTTATGGCGTTTTTAAAGTATGGTCATAATTTTGCGCGTCATATGGGGCGTTTCCGCAATCGATTAGAACGCAGTTTCCTGCCTTTTCGGGGATGGCATTTAAAAATTGTATGAAAAGATAGCCATCATTTCGTTGCTAGCAATTGAATCCGTAAATCTGTTGAATCACAATTGCAGTTAAACGTATGTTAACACCCCCACAGGGTTATCTTATATCCATTTGCAGACTGGCATTTATAAACGCAGACCTATCACTGAATAACGACAGCTGCGCTCACTAGAGACTTCTGATCCATTGGCGCACAGCCAAACAGGGGCAAATTGACGGGGCTGACAAGTAGCCGCAACTTCTAGATTGTACCCCTTTCGTTGTTAATTCATTCTTTCTCTCATGGTCATCTCACCTTTGGCCGTCCCTCCCGGAAATTCGAATGCGAGTCTACTCCGGAAGATATTGTCAAGGGAGACGTCATCATGCTACTGTTCAATAACGAGCCACATCTCCTGCGGACTTACATTATTGCCTTAATGTAGTGATTTTCATTTCATCTGGACACTCAAACGATTCGTTATAGCTGATCCTTTCACCCAATGATTCTTTCACTCACTGATTCTTTCACTCACAGATTCTTTCGCCTATCGGGCATTTTCCCACTGCAAAAGCGAGAGGATGCCCTCTATCTCTACCCGCTCCTCCTCCGTCTTTGACATGGCTGTTGGCGGAATAGGGTAAAGGGAAGCTCTACATGGCCTTTATAATGTAATAAAGTAATATGCTCTTGTGTTCCGGAGCGACGCGATTCTGACAACCTGGCGGACATTATGGAAGCTTATTACTTCATGGATGCTCTATCTTCTGTGATACAGCGTGTGTTGAAGGACTACCTCAGTACATGAGGTACAGCAGACATCTTTGACGTCAGGGCGACCACTCACTTTGAGTCCTTTCGGTTCCTTCTTAAATTACTGTTTTTCAATCTCCCCAACTAGGTTCTTCCCTAGAGATCGTTATAAGATTGAGATTCCATTGAACTGTCCTGGTAACGACGCCTGGCTGTTTCTTGAGATTCAAACGGTACTCTGAAGAGCAATTTTTTTCTTACAATTAATTTTTTATTCTTTCATATTTCATTTATGAACCTCCGTCATGTAGTTGTTGCGGTCTTATACCGATACAAACCAATATCAGTGTGTTAGAAAATATATGTTACGTTACATATTGTTTTCTTGGTCTCGCTAGCCTACCGTATCTCTCGCGAGTTTCTGTAACTTACAATAGAGACAAGTTGTGTACAACTAGGTTTGCTTGTATTTTGCTCGTTCCAGCTTTTGGTGGTAAATACTATCGGGCCGAAACTGCTGAGGTCCCTGAGCTTACACACTACTTAACCTAACTTAAACTAACTTTCGCTGAGGACAACACACACACCCATGCCCGAGGGAGGACTCGAACCTCCGTCGGTGGGAGACGCGCCAACCGTGACAAGGCGCCTTGGATCTCGTGCGTACCCACTGCGGCTACTCGTTCCTATTACTTGTACTAAACCTCATTTCTTGCACTTTCACTGAAAAGGAATTGCAGCGACAAATCCGACACAAAGTGACAGTCTCAAGAAATCCTGTTTCCGTAATGTTTCCAAAGCTTCAGGTTTATTCAAGATGGACACAATACACTCTCAGAAAAGAAATATAACAAACAAGCGATTACAATTTCAGAAAAATCGGTGATTTATTCAAGAGAGCTTCACAAATAGAGCAAGTCAATAAAGTGCTGGAACATCTCTGGCTATTATGAAAACAGTTACTCGGCTTGGCACTGATTGATGGAGCTGCTGGGTGCCCTTCTGTCACAAAATAAGCTAATAAAAAAAGAGGAAACACCAATACATCAAATTCTATCCATTTGGCGAGTTAGATAGTCAAACTTTCTATGTGCATGGAGGGCCCTGCCAATAATGCTCCAAACGTTCACAATTGGTTAAAGATCCGACGACCTTGCTGGCCAAGATAGACTTGGCAAACACGAAGAGAAACAACAGAAACATTCATGTTGTGCGGGCTGACATCATCTTGCTGAAACGTAAAGCCAGGTTGGCTTGCCAAAGGGCAACAAAGCGGGGCGTAGAATAGCGTCGACGCCCAACTGTGTAGAAAGGGTGCCGCAGATGACAACCAAAGGGGTTGTGTTATGACAGGCAATTTCACCCCAAACCATCACTCCTGGCTGTCGGGCCATATGACGGGTGACAGGTTGGTACCCCACCGCGTTTCCAGGCACTTCGGGGCTCAGTTCGACGCCGGACTGAAGACTGATGACTCCCTCTTCAAAATGAGCCCTGACCACCAGCGAGGACATCCAACAACTCTTTCAATCAGTGCTAAGCAGAATAAATGCTCGCATAAGGACGAGAGGTGAAGCAGTGTGTTAATGACTTGCTCAATTAGTGAAGCTCTTTCTCTTAAATAAATCATCCAATTTTTCTGAAATACTAATCTTTTGTTTTTCCCCGCAAGTACATCGCGTTTACCGATTTCCGTCCCGTTTCAATAACTTCTTTTTTTAGTCTTAGAGAGCATTCTTCTTTTAAAAAAATGGTCCAAATGGCTCTGAGCACTATGGGACTCAACTGCTGTGGTCATTAGTCCCCTAAAACTTAGAACTACTTAAACCTAACTAACCTAAGGACATCACACACATCCATGCCCGAGGCTGGATTCGAACCTGCGACCGTAGCAATCGCACGGTTCCGGACTGCGCGCCTAGAACCGCGAGACCACCGCGGCCGGCATTCTTCTTAAAACATGGAGCTCTTATCACAAATTACGATTATCCTACTCCCAGTGCCTCCGGTGCTGGTTGGACTCAGATCCGTATGGAAAGTGCGGGGATCATTCCTCTCTATGCCACATGGCTGATTTCCTGCTTCATCCTTGTCATAAGCGAATTCGTGGTTCGCCACTAATGATATTATCGTCGACTAGCCGTTAAACATTAAATGCTCTTCCTTCGCTCTTAATCTAAGTGCTCCGTAATATGCAAACGATAGTTTGATTCTAAGCTATGCTATATTTCACATTTTTACAACGCAGTATGCTGTGCGTTGCGTAACAATGGATGCTAGCAGGTCTCTGTGATACAGCAGTCCGTATGCAGCGCTGAATACTGCACGTCTTCCTACTAAGTGTTGTAGTTGGCAGGAGAGCCAACACCGTGTTACTAAAGGAGGCCGAAACGCACGCGTTTTAGCTCACGCAGGCTGGCGTGAGGTCTGGAACATGACAAGGGAATTAGAATTGAGAAAAACGGACGTAGCTGGTGGAATACTTAACTTTAATCCATTAATGACGAACGTCGCTCTTGACATTACATGATTCACAATATCAATAGTAACTGATAATGGCGCCTTGCTAGGTTGTAGCAAGTAACGTAGCTGAAGTCGATGCTAACTATCTTCTTGCAAATGAGAGCGTAGAAGTCAGCGAACCATCGCTAGCAAAGTCGGCTGTACAACTGGGCTGAGTGCTAGGAAGTCTCTGTAGACCTGCCGTGTGGCGGCGCTCGGTCTGCAATCATTGATAGTGGCGACATGCGGGTCCGACGTATACTAGCGGACCGCGGCCGATTTAAAGGCTACCACCTAGCAAGTGTGGTGTCTGGCGATGACATCACACTGCTCATTATATATAATATAAGGGAAACCCAGTTTTGTTACTAAGGACAGGAGCAACTCCAACTGTGGCCAAAATTGATCCCAAAATGGAAACTAATGTCTGGATCTCTCTTCTGTCGCAGTTTTTGTTTACAATATCGTGCAAGGTTGTGTAGTGGTTAAGACTCTGGAATCCATTCGCTGTGAAAGTGGGTCAAATTCCAACCCACACATCTACATTTAGAGTGTGTATCGTTCGTCAATGTCGATTACAGCGAATGCTAGGATGGTATAAAACGCGTAGACTATTAATGTTTATGGCTTCGAAGTCTTTTGAGACGTATTTCTTGAATAAAAATCTCTGTGTGTACATGCCGCGTCAATTCAGGATAAAAATCCAAGCTTTCGACCACTACCTCCATGGTCGTCGTCAGGGCTAAAACTGACAGTCAGTTTGAGCCCTGACGACGACCATGGAGGTAGTGGTCGAAAGCTTTGAGTTTTATCCTGAATTGACGCGGCATGTACACCGAGAGATTTTTATTCTATTAATGTTTATGTCTGCTAAATATCAGTTTTGATCCTAGTTTGCGCTACCGATCTATTTCTTTACGTGATGTAACATGACTGAAAAAATAAAACTTTAGTGGAAAAGTCTGCGGTTATTTATTCTTGTGCACTGGAGCTCATATCTTTATATTCAAGTAGCGGTACCGTCTGTTTCAGGCATCTGAAGAAGTGTCCTCTGAGCATGTGAAAAATATGCTCTGTCTTAACAGCAGTGTGATAGTGGGCTCCGATTGAATGCATCGTTTCCTTAATGCTGAAGTTTTGCAAGAAAATTTTTAAGGGGGCTGGGCATGTTGGTAATCCCTGTTCAATCCGGCCTAGTCGTAGTATACGGGGTGTCTAGGAAACCTGCTTTCTCGGATCGCTAAGCAACATTCAAACAGATCGTGACAAGGTTCTTCAGTATAACAATTCTAACAATGAGCTACATAGACTGTACAAGCAAGTAATGAACTTCTACGCTTCCACTCGGGTCCCTAGTCTTGAAGCTCTAGAAATGGGCCGCGTCCAGTCGGGTACTGCGCTTACGTTCTCTGCGCATAGAGGCCGCTACTGTCACATTGTCATTCTGGAGAGTGGTCGGTCAGCGTGCAATTGGCTGACGTCTTCTTCACATCCCCCTCTATCTCTCGTTCCAGAGTGCGGTGCCGGCTCTTGACTTTAGGCCCTACCTTAAAAAATATAAAATTTATTCATATGAAAGGTACATTTTATGAGAAACTATTGGGAACAAAAGCTTGTAAAAGATGTGGCGTGCAGGCTAGGCATTTAGTACTACTTTAACAGAAGGATTTCTAAAAATATTGATTAGCTTTACGGTAATAATTATTTCTGTAAAAAGTGGACATCAAAATAAGAATTGGTCTACATTCTTCTATGTATTGAAGGCTCTAACTTCTTTGTGATTCATAAAATACGAAAACCCTCGTGTCAAAATATGCATAGTACTTAGGTTAGTGTATCCTATAATTTTGAACAAATTCTGTCAAGCATAAGCTGAGAAAACGTACACTTTATTCTTAAGAAACACAACTTACAGGAAACGGCCATCAAAGATGTCAGGGCATTCCAGTTCCCTGAGATGGGTTGCCCGCTTTCTCTTCCATCTCTTCTTGAATTGTTCTTTTTCCTGCTCGTCTGCGTTGTCTTGCCTTTGTTTCAAAGCTTCTAACAGCTCTCTCTGATGTCGTAATTCTTTTTTTATTTAAACTTTACATTTGTTTTATCGTGAAACGAGCAACAGTTTGTAGCAATCTCTTCAGGACAACACACCTCGCAACATCTCCTTCATTGAACGTTGCCACTGCATGACAGACACCAAATTACACAGTACTAATCGACACAAACACTGCCTTGTTAGTTCTTGCCCAGAACGTTGTTGATGAACTCATTAGGAATTCTGCGTGCGGCCATGAAGACTTTTCTTCAATAGTCTTACATACGACAAATCTCTGAAAGTTTCATTCAAAACTTCCACTGTGGTAAAAGTTATAGCTGGTTTGTAAATAAAGTTCCCACCATTTTGCTGCGCTCTGTTGTATTTGTACCGTGAATCTCTTCCTGGAGTGCATAAGCCATGAACGGGTTTATCATTTCTAGTAAAGAAGTGAAACGAAACTACCGATATAACTTTTCTCATATTTTGTATGCTACTGATATTTTTCCTGGTGGCTATGCAATAATAAATACGGATTTTATCTCTGATAGATTCTATGGGTCTATTCTTACTATCTAGTCCTCTGACATCTTCCAACTTCTTTCCTTTGTACGCAGGGTTCAGCCGTCACAGTAATTCGCTTTCGTACATGACTCATCCACTTCAGTTTAGTGTTAGTTACATTTTCTCCACATGGCTTCTCTTCCTCAAATGCTATGGAAGACTGAATCACCATTACCAAACTAACTGACGAGTATTACCTTCTTCAACCGTTCAGATCCTTGGAAACTTGTCATGCGTACACAGTGTTTTGCCCAAATTCACGAATAAACCAGAAATAAGGCAGTTATTTATATGTACTACATATAACTGAAAAGACGATATCCCGTAGATTGCAACCAAAGAAAGAAACAAAAACTAAAAGTTAGAAGATTTCAACATGGCCCGCATCTCGTGGTCGTGCAGTAGCGTTCTCGCTTCCCGCGCCCGGGTTCCCGGGTTCGATTCCCGGCGGGGTCAGGGATTTTCTCTGCCTCGTGATGGCTGGGTGTTGTGTGTTGTCCTTAAGTTAGTTAGGTTTAAGTAGTTCTAAGTTCTAGGGGAGATGTTAAGTCTCATACTGCTCAGAGCCATTTGAACCATTTCAACAAGTACGGAATCCCTTAAATGGAGCAAGATATCTACAATCGTTCGTTTTGAGTTGTAGATTACTATTTACAATTCGCTTGGCGACACCAAATGTTAATTTAGAAAACTGTAACCTATTGAGCCACATGGTATAGTAATGTTTGACTCTATCGAACAATACTTCGACCATTATTTTGCTTGTAATAACCTCGTCATTCTTCCAGTCTCAAAAGTGTATCCAAAAAACGTTAATATCAACAATACTTTTTCACCCACTCATCCGTCGTTCCTAGTCTCTCTGAATCTTGTCAGCTCAACTCTGTCCACACGGCTCTCTCTGCTCACACAGACGACGCTCTGATGCCCCCGCCATCGACTGCGTGCGGCAACGTCGCACCGTGTTTACTTACAGCCTCTCCGAGGGTCGAAAGCAATGACAAACATTCATTCGCCTTCCATGTGATCGTGAAAGGAACACAAAATCCTTCTGGAGATTTCCTTTGTGGCACTCTCAGCACTATTATTCTCAAGTAGAAGAGTGAATTGAAATATTTATTTTCGTATAGAGAATTTCAAACAGTTGAAGATCATTAGAAAATGTGAAGTAACGACAGAGATTTTGGAGGATATTGTACGCTTCCAGTGATTCCTGTGGAAAGTAGACGACCAATTGCCTTCCCCGTCGTTGTCTAGCGGGAGTCTCTGTTCCAATTCTAAAGGCCTTGCTGTCCACAGTATTTGAACAACAATCATCCTTCCTTTTTCTAATTAACTTATGAATACTCGGAATGTTATACGAAAGTTATTGTCTATACTAAATTTCATAGACGTCCTTCTGCGTTGTCGTAAGTATTTACATACAGTTTCTTTAGTATTCCGAATGTCGACGACTTGTCTTTTCTCCGCGAAAGTATGCTACATAAGTGACAAAGTGCTTCTCAGACGTGCCCTGAATGGTCTGACACTGAGGTTACAGAGTTGTAAGTAAATTCCTGGTAGTGTACCAACTTTCAGTTTGAGGTTGTTGCATGTTGATGTGGTGTTGACGCTTCAGTCTTCAACAATAACTTGGCTTCGTTATCTCAAAGTTCGCGCACCTGTACAGAGCCACGTAACAGCAAAGCTTTCTTGCACGACTGAAAAGCAATGCTTTGTCTTCAGCTGCACGATGTCTCAGTATTAGCTACGAACAGAAGCAAAAACTTCTATAAAATCTACTACTGTCTTTAACACTTGTCTAAACATTTAGACTGATATCACAAAATAAAGAACCTCGAAAGTACTATTAAACGATGGTTAATCGTCTCCATAGGTATGTCCATTGGTGACGACAGTCGTGGCTACGGGTATGAAATAGTTTGGGACTTGCAGCGTAGTCGTCTTTTGGCATACACACATCTCTGTGTGCTCGTCGAGATATACTGTGATCATCGATTGCTATGGGACTAGTCGGTCTCATTGTTTGCACTACCACATTGCAGAATTTACGAGGGCTGTTCGGGAAGTAAGGTCCGATCGGTCGCGAAATGAAAACCACTGTGAAAATCAAACATTTTTTTTTATCCACAACAGCTTAGCCACACCTTCCAGCTGTCTCTAAACAGTTCCCTCTCCGAACTAGATATTTCTTGTGGCTATGTACAAACTTTCCAATACCCTCGTCATAGGAAGCAGTCACCTATACTTTCCGCCAATTATCTACGCTCGTCTGCCTTTCGTTGCTTGTGCTAAAATGTTGTCTTCGTAGCCAGTGGTTCTTGTGAACACTGGAGGAAGCCAATTAAGGACTATATTGTGAGTGATCAAACACTTCCCATCGAAAACACTGTAGTAGCGTCTTCATTGCCCCTGCAGAATGCTTGTCTTGAAGGAAGAAACGCATGACATTTATGTTATGTCGGCTATATAGCTCTAGGCGAAATATCTCAATAGCTCCATATATCTGGCGGAGACACTGTTGTTTTAGGCATTTCTACGTGATCGCTTTGCGCTCTGAACTAAAAACAGCGACGAGAAGGGATCGACAGGCACTCTTAAACACTGCCCAAAACATCTGTACAAATTTCCATGGATTTTTACAGTGGCTTCCATTACGCGCCTAATTGGACCTTACTTTCCGAATACGCCTCGTATCTGGGTCACACGCATAAATTAAATTTCCGTCAGTTTCAGTTCAAGTTGCCCAAAAAAGGTGTTACGTTTAATGCCACAAATCTCTAACAGGACTTCTGCTTACCTCTAATGTTCCTCTTCAGATACAACGTCAGTTCTGTTCAAGTCCCTGCCGCACTTGCTTTATGACCTGTCATTTCGGTTAACGGATGATGAGGAAGTTCTTATCAATAACGTTATGATATTGGGTGCAACACCTGTTACCCACAGATTCTCTTCCGTACTCGTGAATGATCATCATATAAATATCTCTACACGATTCCTCGCAGTTTTTGACATTTTATTTGTCACTGTTGTCCGGTATGGTTAATCGTAAGATGCACTACGATCGAGTGGCAGCATCGGGCACGACTCGTAGATCTTCAGCCGTCCTCACAGGGACGGTGAAGCTAACGTTGATGTGGACGAGACAGCTGACTTCACGGGAGGCAGCGCCGTCGACACACGGGACTGGCTGGCTAACGTGACTTAGCACCCTCCAGCGGCCGTTTTCGGCTTTATTCGAGAACCAAACCACACGGTTCCTTTAAGAAAATGCATGCACGTAAAATAGCTGCGTTTAATATGTTAGTGATGGTCGCAGAAGAGCAGTGAAAATCGCGAAGAAATTGTGCACTCGTCAGTCACTAGAACAGGGACTTACTGTATGTATTTATCGGTAACATACAAACATGAGCCAGTCCATAAACTGATGGATATTTATATTTTACACAAGCGCTGTACGGCGATCTGAGATACATATTACTAGAAATTATTCGCTAATTCAATTGCGTTTTCATTCCATTTTCAGTTATAGATCGAATGCAGTTTATGAGTTTGCACATGCTTAATATCCATTACTTTCGACGTTGAATCGACTACCAGCACACTGAGATAACGTACTTCACCACACAGATTTCCAGATCTAGATTTGTTTCCTAATATAATTCGAATGGAAAGAGATTTCTTCGAAGCTGCTCACCTTCACTGAGAAAGGTATTTATCGGTAACATACAAACATGAGTCAGTCCATAAACTCATGGATATTTATATTTTACACAAGTTTCACAAGAACAGAAATTTTTAGTGTGTCACTTTGTAACCTCCCAACAGTTTAACTCTTTCAGTAACCTCGCAATAAAAATCTGGCTAAACTCTCAATAAAATTGTGACTGATAAACAACATTTCAATAATTAACTGACTTTGAACCTATACTGGTAAATGTGGACGTCAACAGTGCTGCGTCATGGCCCTGAAAAATCATTCTGAACAAATTGAAAATTCTTACCTCCACGAAGTCGGCGGATAACGCGTATATATCTGCTATAAGAGATTTTTCTGGCACAGCCCAGTGCAATGCTGGCAGCTAGATTTGTCATGTATAAAAAGAAACAACGGATTTTTCTTTACGATAACCGAGATGACAATGGGTAGGAGGAATTAGTAAAATCTTTAAATTCAGAAAAATAATTGTCAAAAGGTAATTTTATCAGAAAGATTATAATTAAAAGATTTCTAAAAACATTTACATGGGACTTGATATAACAACAGTACAAAATCAGCTTTTACGAATTACATGCGCCTGCAGCTGCTTTTACATTATACTAACCTGACTGCCAGCTACTACTTCTACTGCTCCTACTGCAGCCGACGCTGCTCTCTGGTCTGCGATTCTATTGTAGCTTACATATCGCAGGCAGCACGTGAGCAATCCATCGAAACTACATCTGTTCGAGTGCGCTAGCAACAAATTCTTCTTACACAACTTTTGTTTTGTTTCTGACAGACAGTCACTTTAAGATTTCTGGCCACTGGGGAAATATTCCAGTAGCTGGTCTTTGCAACAAGAATTGCAGAAAATTAAACTTACAGTTATAAATGATATGACAAATGAAAGAGTAACCCAAACAGTTTTACCAAGAGCCTTATAAATGTTCAAAGTGAGCACCATTTCTCACACGCACACATCACGTCTATAGCCCAGTTCTTCCCAAACGTTGTGTGTCTTCAGTGATGGTAGCAACATCTGCTTCAACCCGGTTTCTTAATTCCGGGAGGACTGCTGGTAGCTGAGGCACGTACACACGATCCTTGATGAAGCCCTAAAGGAAAAAATCGGATTGGCGTTAGGTCGGGTGAACGTGAAGGCCATGCAAAAAAAGCCATGTCATTGGGCCCCTTGCGGCCTTTCATTTGACATATCATTTATGATTGTAAGTTTAATGTAATAAATATTATAAAGCGTTAAAACCTCGATATTCCTTTATAAACACCCTGTACTCCTATTATATGAATAAGAAAGCCCCAGATTCTTTTAGAACACAAACGGTAGGAGAACATCACAGCTCACGACACTATCAACTGCGCTACAGTTTCGACTTTGCTGTAAGGTCTCCGTATATGACACACTCTCTAAAGACTGTTTCTACAAATATCACGATGTAATATTTACTATGCAAACTGTTACACAAAGACGCACTTTTGTAAATCATCACTGTGCCGTAGCACTAAAATTGTATATTTTTGTAGCACACATGTTATAAATGAAAACATAAACAAGAGAAAGGCGTTACCTACACGCATATAGTTTACTATCATTTTATTACGACAGATCTCATATGGAACGATGCGTTCTCTATAGACCCTCAGTTGTCTGACACTTTAGCAGCTTATATTCTTACCATGCACTCTACGAAAAAGAAAATCCACCTAATACGGTGTTTAATGTCATATAACGTTGCAGGTCCAATCTTCTGCTTGTCACGGAAAATGAAGTGGCATCTCTCTGGCCAATATTCAAGAAAGGTAGTAGGAGTAATCCACTAAATTACAGGCCCATATCGTTAACGTCGATATGCAGCAGGATTTTAGAACTTCTGTTGTGTTCGAACATGAGTGACCTCGAAGGAGACGGTCTACAGACACACAGTCAACATGGGTTTCGAAAACATCGTTCCCGTGAAACACAACTACCTCTTTATTCACATGAAGTGCTGAGTGCTACTGACAAGGGATTTCAGATCGATTTCGTATTCCTGGATTTATGGAAGGCTTTTGACTCTATACCACACAAGCGGCGCGTAGTAAAATTTCGTCTCAGTTAAATGACTGTATCTGGAATTTCCTGTCAGAGAGGTCACAGTTCCTAGTAATTGTCTGAAAGTCATCGAGTAAACCAGAAGTGATTTCAGGCGTTCCCCAAGGCTCTTTGCTGTTACTTATCTATATAAACGATTTAGGAGACAATCTGAACAACAGTCTTCGGTTGTTTGCAGATGACACTGCCGTTTATCGACTAATAAAGTCATCATAAGATCAAAACAAATTGCAAACGATTTAGAAAAAAAATATATAAATGGTGCGAAAGGTGGCAGTTGACCCTAAATAACGAAAAGTGTGAGGTCGTCCACATGAGTGCGAAAAGGAACTCGTTGAACTTCGGTTACACGATATATCAGTCTAATCCAAAAGCCGTAAATTCAACTAAATACCGAGGTATTACAATCACGAGAACTTAAATTGGAAAGAACACAAAGAAAATGTTGTTGGGAAAGCTAATCAAAGGCTGCGTTTTATTGGCAGGACACTTAAAAAATGTAACATACCTGCTAAGCAGACTGCCTACACTACGCTTGTCCGTCCTCTTTTAGATACTGCTGCGCAGTGTGGGATCATTATCAGGTAGGACTGACAGAGTACAACGAAAAAGTTCAAAGAAAGGCAGCACGTTTTGCATTATCGCGAAATATGGGAGAGACTGTCACAGAAATTATAAAGGATTTGGGCTGGAAATCATTAGAAGGAAGGCGTTTTTCGTTGCGAAGGAATCTTCTCACGAAATTTCAAGCACCAACGTTCTGCTCCGAATGCGAAAATATTTTGTTGACACCGACCTGCATATGGCGGAACCATCACCACGGTAAAATAAGGGAAATCAGAGTTCGTACGGAAAGATATAGGTGTTCATTCTTTGCTCGCGCTATACGAGATTGGAATAATGGAGAACTGTGAAGGTGGTTTTGATGAACCCTCTGCCAGGCACTTAAATGTGTTTTGGAGAGTAGCCATGTAGATGTAGATGTAGATAGATGTTACTCCCCGCGATGCAAATATGTAACTGACCGGATTGTTTATCTCGTGTTTCGCTGTGTAGTGGAACACCGAGCAGGGCAGGGCAGTGGTTAGCACACGGGACTTTGCATTCTGGAGGCCATCCTTATTTAGGTTTCCGTGATCGCTCAAGCCAAATGCCGGAATGGTTCCTTCGAAATGGCACGGCCGCATTTCTTCTCCATCTTTCCTTAATCCGACCTTGTGCTTCGTCTCCAATGACTTCGATGTCGACGGGACGTTAAACACCATTCTTCTCCTCCTCCTGTGTAATGGAACGTGGAATTCCACGCCGTAAAGTCATCAGCTTCCAGTGTAAATGCGTTTCCACTTCCGGTGAGAGAATAGTTTTAGTGTGTATGACGCTACGTGATTCTTTCGTATCTGTCCCTCCACGATCACGAACATGCGCATACTATCGTTACTAATTGCGACTTTACAGCAAGGTCCGTTCACATCACTTTTGAAACAATCATTGCATACAGCGATACCTTTTAAAAACAAAGAAAAACAGATGAGAATGTGGTCAAAACTTAATAAAGTAATACTGACGTTACAGATCTTTATGTAGACAAAGAGTTTCTCATTTGCCTGTTTGGTTGGCTTAAAAATTAAAATAAGGAACAGTCTCATTCATACAGCATATACCGTGGTAATTTTGAACACATTTTTAATTAATGGAGGACAAAGTGAGATATTACTACAACAGATGTACCTCGTGTGCTGCAAGCCTGTGAGAACGTTAGGAGTCATTACCTCGCTTACACAGCTAGTAATTTTGATGCGAGTTTCCGTCCGCATCCTTGTGGTAGCCACGAATACATTACCAGCCGGAAAATTCACGAATCTGACAGTTTCAGACGAGACGAGCGAGCGCATATTTTAATTACGGCGTCCCTCTAGCGGGCGCGCGGAGTAGCAGGAGGGGATGGGGTGGGGGTGGATGGTGTGGTCGGGGGGCTGGGACGGTGGCTCTGTAATTAAGGCCCGCCAGCGCCTCCCGCCAGCCGCCGGATAACCTCGTTCGCCACATCTCGTCGCGTCTTGCGTGCACGGGCCTCGGCTTTGTGGGTTGCCGTCGGCACGAGAGGCGTCACCACGCAGCGAAATGTCTTCACGGCGGAGCACCAGTATATTAAGGTACTGTTCGGCTCCAACAGCCACGGTAGAGAGTAACTTTACGACGAAAGAAAGAGAGGACGGATGTGAACATACTACTCGAGCAGTCTGGTCTCTTCTTCTAGCGTATAATCCGGCTAACTGTGAACCACGCCAAATTCCGCATTTTTTTCACTTTTAATTAGCAGTTCATAGCCAGTAAATTATGGTTCGTGGACATGTCTGCCCCTGCAGGTATCTTGCAGTTAACTATGTGTTTTCGAAACCTCTGTCTTACCATCATACAATCATTTGAAAAATGATATATTACCGTCTTGAGCTGCTGGTAAATTTACTTACATAACCAGCTTCAGACGAGTAACAATCATCAGATTCTTAACGGTATTGATAGTGTTGTGTTGGCAGAAGAGCCAACACCGTGGTACTAATGGAGGTCGAAATGCACGCGTTTCAGCTCACGCTGGCTGGCCTGAGCAGGGAAGAACTATACTGAAGTGAGGTCTGGCAGAAAGCGGACGTAATTAGTTTCATACTTAACTTTAATCCATTAATGACGAACGTCGCTCTTGATGGTACATGATTCGCAATATTATCTGTTCAGATTATAGTAATTGAATATGGCTCCTTGTTACGTCGTAGCAAATGACGTAGCTGAAGGCTATGCTAAACTGTTGTCTCTGAAAATGAGAGCGTTTGGAGACTGTTGTGGTAGGCAGGAGAGCCAACCGTGTTAGTAAAGGATGCCGAAATGCACGCGTCTCAGCTCACGCAGGCTGGCGTGAGGTCTGGAACATGACAAGGGAATTAGAGTTGAGAAAAACGGACGTAGCTGGTGGAATACTTAACTTGAATCCATTATTGGAGAACGTCGCTCTTTATGGTACATGATTCACAACATCAATAGTACAGATACTGGCGCCTTGCTAGGTCGTACCACATAACGTAGCTGAAGGCTATGCTGAGTATCGTCTCGGCAAATGAGAGCGTAGAAGTCAGTGAACCATCTCTAGAAAAATCGGCTGTACAACTGGGGAGTGCTAGGAAGACTCTCTGGACCTACCGTGTGGCGGCGCTCGGTCTGCAATCACTGATAGTGGCGACACGCGGGTACGACGTATACTACCGGATCGCGGCCGATTTAAAGGCTATCACATAGCAATTGTGGTGTCTGGCGGTGACACCACATTCCTCCCCCGCAAATCGGCGTACGGTTGTGGAATAAGGCTTCCGCCCGCCGTGGGGAGGACCCCATGTTGACGTATGCGACGAGGTGGGGGGCCTAACAACAGGCGAGGCTGTTCCACCCGCACCCTGCCATTCGGACCACGGAGAGCTAGGAAACGCCTGAAAACCTGCTCCAAGGTGCACGCCAACATGCGGTGTATGCGCTCGTAGAGAGACAGGAGGGGACGAAGGGTAGGCCTCCATGGGCCGGGGCACCCGACGGGCGAAGACGACATGTGGTCCGGAGCGGGCAAGAGTTCCATGTCGGAGGACAACTGGTCACGGGAAGCGATCGGCGGCGCGTGACCCAGGGAGGGCCTGGCGGTTGCAGCGACGCGTCCACTGCGGGCGTCGCCGGAGGGAGAACAGGCGGCGGCGGCGGTGGCGGCGTCGCGTCGCCATGGGGCAAAATGGAAGGCAGCGTCGGTAACACCTGGGGTGAGGCGAGCCAGTAGATGGGTCCCCGGGGCGCTGACCGGACGGCAACGTCGCTGAAAGCAGACGGCGAGCGGCAGATCCCGTGCGACGACAGAGGCGCAGCTGATTGAGATACCGGCGCAACTCACCAGAGGCCCCCGAAACCAGATACATAGCGCGTCCGAGGCAGCGAAGAATGCGCCCTTCGAGCCAACGCCGTGAACCTCGGTATTGGCGATAGTAGACAACGTCGCCTGGATTAAAAGCAGGTGTCTGCCGCTGCACAGGAACCTGATGCGGCGTATGCAGCAAAGACATCAACGTTCGATGAGGACGACCGTGGAGCAACTCAGCCGGCGAGCGACCATCTCGGGGCTGAGAGCGATACGAGGACAAAAAGAGCAATAACGCGTCCTCCCGAGAATGCGATTGTTTCAACTTCAACATCTGTGACTTGAAAGTCCTGACCAATCGTACAACGGCACCGTTTGACTGTGGCGAAAACGGCGCCGACGTCAGATGTTGAATACCACTGGCCTTGCAGAATGACTGAAATTCTGCGGACATGAATTGTAGGCCATTGTCGGAAACAATAGTCTGTGGAAGACCTTCAATGCAAAAGATAGCGGATAACGCTTGGATGGTGGCAGATGACGTCGTGGAAGACATCCGGACAACAAAAGAAAAATTACTGAATGAATCTACCACAACCAACCGTCGAGCATTCCAGAATGGACCAGCAAAATCGATGTGTAATCGTTGCCAAGGGGAAGTGGCTTTTGGCCATGCAAAGAATTTCCGCGGTGGTGCTGATTGTTGTTCGGCACACACCATGCAAGAAGAGCACATATTCGTAATCGCAGCATCGATTCCGAACCAAGTACAGTGCTGACGAGCAAGTTGTTTCGTTCTCACTATAACCCAATGTCCTTTGTGCAGAAGCTGTAAGACAGAAGACTGTAACGAACGTGGTACCACGACCCTGGACTGATCATTATCAGAACGCAACAGCAAAACACCACGTCGTACAAAAAGTCTCTCCTTGTGAGCAAAAAATCGTCGAACCAACGGGTCCCCGATCCGTGACTTTGACCAGGGCCATTGCGTAGAAACAAAATGCAGAACGGGAGCAAGGACGGGCTCGGCAGCTGTGGCTGTAGCTACACGACGAAAATCAATCGGAAACGATTCGACCACGTCATCGGTTTCCGCATCAATGAACATGCAAGCAAGTTCGGAGGAATCGAATGTCCTATCGTCAGCAACAGGCATGCGGGACATCGCATTGGCGTTTCCGTGCTTAGCAGTGGACCGATACAAGATATCGTAGCGGTACTGCGATAGGAAAATAGACCAGCGAATGAATTTCTGCGCTGTACGTGGAGGTACAGGCTTGGTCGGATGATAAAGCGATGTCAAAGATTTGTGGTCTGTGATTATGGTAAACTGACGACCATACAAGAAATCATGAAACTTTGTAACACCAAATACGAGAGCCAATGCTTCTTTCTCGATCTGTGAATAATTTCTTTGAGCAGACGAGAGCAATTTGGACGCAAAGGCAATAGGACGATCGTGCGATCCATCTTTGTGCGCAAGCACAGCACCGATCCCGAAATCCGATGCATCCACCATCAACAAAAGGGGCTTCTGGGGATCGAATGGCGTAAGGCAAGTATTGGAAAGCAACGCCGATTTCAACTGGCGAAAGGCGCGTTCGCATTCCGAAGTCCAGACGAACGGAACACCCTTACGGCGTAAGCGATGAAGCGGAGCTGAAATGGAAGAGGCATGCTGAACATATTTATTATAATACGTAATTTTTCGCAGCACACTCTGTAGCTGCTTCAAATTCTGCGGCGACGGCAAGTCCTGTATGGCACGAAGGTGCGTGGGACTGGGATGTATGCCTTGGGCATTGAGTACATGTCCCAGGTATGGTAAGTCCCGAGAAAAAAACACACATTTATCCTTTCGCAAGCGAAGACCATTTTGTCGCCAGACCTGAAATAATTTTGTGAGATTGGCCAAATGTTCTTCTTCCGTCTTTCTGGAGATTACAATATTGTCCAGATAATTTGCTGCAGTTGGGACCGACGCACAAACAGTTTGTGGATAGATATTGCTGAAAGAATGCAGGGGCGTATGCACACCCGAATGGCACTCGTTTGAATCGATACAAAGCAAGATGCGTGTTAACCACCAAAACGCGCTGGGAGTCTTCGTCCACCGGTATTTGCAAGTACGCATCTGCTAGGTCCAACTTCGAAAAATACTTACCCGCGCAAAGTTTGTCAAAAAGATCTTCAAGGCGGGGTAAAGGAAAAGTTGCAACCACTAGTTGTGGATTCACTGTTGCCTTGGAGTCCACACAAAGTCTCAACTTTCCGGAAGGTTTTGGCAAAATTACTAAGGGTGATGCCCAGAGAGAAGCCTGCACACGTTCAATTACACCTTGTGATTCTAAATCGTGTAACGCTTTTGCGACCTCATCACCCAATGCGTGGAGAACATAGCGCGCTCTGAAAAATTTCGGTTGGGCGTTTACTCTCAGTTCCAAGTGAGCTTTATAGTTCTTAGCGCAACCGAGGCCCAGTGCAAAAATGTCTGCAAATTCTTCACATAGACGAAAAATACTGTCTGAAGGCACAGTCTGGTTCACTGGTAGGACCTTATTTACTATAGATAAGTTAAACAACTGAAATAAATCGAAGCCAAACAAGTTCACTGCAGAAGGAGAACAAAGGCCGTAAAATGACACAAGTTTTGTTTGTCCTTTGTATGTTGCAAGAAGGCTGCACTGTCCCAACACAGGGATCTTTTGTCCTGAATAGCTAGTTAATTGAACATTTGCGGCACGCAACGGAGGTGTTTCCAGCAGTTTGTAAGTATCTTGATTGATCAGTGAAACTGCAGCTCCGGTATCGAGCTGGAACGGTATCACTTTGCCTTTAATGTCCAAGTCTACAAAACGTTTATTGTCCTGCTGACGACAAGAGCGACTGTCTCGTGCAACGTGAACTGACACTGGTACATAAGCACTTGCGACTTGACGGGAGTTACAGCGATGTCGACGCACACTATTGTTGGGACGGACACAGTCACTGTTAGAGAGAGTGGCACTGGGCGGAGTGGAATGAACGACATGAATTTCCATGGGCGAAAATTCGCGAGCCTGAATATCCTTGATTCGATTCCGATTCTGGTGCGAAGCAAAGGGCCTGGAACGGTTTTGAGTTGCCGATCGGAGCTTTTTCTGGCAAACACTCTGAACATGTCCATTTTTATTACAATACAAGCAAATAGCTTGGCGTGACGGGCAATTCTCACGCGAATGCTTAGTAGCACAAACATGGTTCAAATGGCTCTGAGCACTATGGGACTCAACTGCGGTGGTCATCAGTCCCCTAGAACTTAGAACTACTTAAACCTAACTAACCTAAGGACATCACACACATCTATGCCCGAGGCAGGATTCGAACCTGTGACAGTAGCAGTCGCACGGTTCCCGACTGCGCGCCTAGAACCGCGAGACCACCGCGGCCGGCTTAGTAGCACACCGCGGGCATGATTTGATCACTGCATTTGCTTGCCTGCGCGGCACACGTGGCTGAGAGCCTGGCGGCAGTGGCGCGGCCGGGCGCGAGGGCTGTTTACTGCTCCGTGCTGCTCGCCCGGCGGGCCGGTTAACCTGACACACTGCTGGCGAGGTTTCAAATGATTCCTGAGCAAAGTCAAGTGTGTCCTGCCGATCCAATATGTCTATCACTTGGTGAAGGGAGGGATTTACTAGTTTCAAAATCTGTTCCCTTATACGAACATCAGAAACCTTCTGTGCAGTTGCATCACGCACCATAGTATCTGAATAAGGGAGCCCACATTGACACTCAAAAGCACAATCCCTAGTAAGCCCTTGAAAGGTTGCAACCCACTCCCGATTAGTCTGATCTGCCGTACGTTTTGTACGGAAGAAGGTATACCTTTTCGCTACTACACTGACTGATTCTTTGAAATATGCATCTAATGCAGACAAAATTTTGTCGTAGGACAGTGTTGCTACGTCTCGCCAGGGAAATAATTTGACTATCACACGGTACGTGGTCACGCCGACAGAAGACAATAAATAAGGCTCCCGCTCGTTACCTTGAATTCTGTAGGCGGCGACATGGAATCCAAATTTGCGTGACCACTCCGTCCAGCTTTCCAGTGCAGCGTTAAAAGGTCGAAAAGTGGGTGCAACAGCGTGTTGTGGCTGCGTTAGAGGTGAAGCGGCTGCTGCCGCATCGTTTCGCATCGCACGTTGACCCTGGACGAGCTGTCCAAGGGCATCCAGTAAGGCCTGCGACTGCTGATTCTGTAAGCGATAAATTTCGGACAGTACATTTGGAGATTGTGGCGAAGCCATTACACAAGTAAATCAGGGCCATTTAGATAAGAACACTTTTACTCTCGTCGCTAATGTTGTGGTTGGCAGGAGAGCCAACTGTGTTAGTAAAGGATGCCGAAATGCACGCGTCTCAGCTCACGCAGACCGGCGTGAGGTCTGGAACATGGCAAGGGAATTAGAATTGAGAACAACGGACGTAGCTGGTCGAATACTTAACTTTAATCCATTAATGGAGAACGTCGCTCTTTATGGTACATGATTCACAGCATCAATAGCAACAGATAATGGCGCCTTGCTAGGTCGTAGCAATTAACGTAGCTGAAGGCTATGCTAACTATCGTCTCGGCAAATGAGAGCGTAGAAGTCAGTGAACCATCGCTAGCAAAGTCGGCTGTACAACTGGGCCGAGTGCTAGAGAGTCTCTCTAGACTAGACCTGACGTGTGGCGGCGCTCGGTCTGCAATCACTGATAGTGGTGACACGCGGGTCCGACGTATAGTAACGGACCGCGGCCGATTTAAAGGCTACCACCTAGCAAGTGTGGTGTCTGAGCAAGTGTGGTGTCTGGCGGTGACACCACAGATAGCACCATGTTAGGCGAAATATAAAATCGCTACTGTCGCATGACAAAGCCATAAATAATACACTGTTATCATATCGCAATACAAATTGCGCCGTTTCTATAGATTTTATAGATAACAGCATAATGTTAATGGTTTTATCGCCTGACGATAGTGATTATGTACTTTGCTTAAAATGATGCTGAGAACCCTTTTATGAACCTGACTATGGCTGGTCAGCTGAAACTTACTGCGTAAATAAACTATTTTACTGGCAGCTCAAGCCGGTAATATGACATTTTTAAAATTCATCCCAGAAACTGTAGTCAATCTGAAAGTCTGTATCGTCTCCAGGTCTTTTCCACGTATGAAACCTTCTTACGTGATTTTTAAATGAAGTGCTAACGATGATCAAATTGTGCTCTGTACAGAAATATACTGGGCTACTTATTCTTGCATTCCTTTCTTCTGGTACACGTTCTATTATTTTCCCTTCACTTATTTTACCTACTGTCGAATTTCAGTCCCTCATCACAAATTTTCTTCTTCCGTAACTATCGGAAATTTTTTTTAATTCTGAACATTTACAATCTCTTTAACATCTGCGGAGCTAGTTGTCATGTGAACTTGTGCGATTGCGATGGATATTGGTTTGGTGTCTATCTTGGTTAACCTTAAGCCCTGCCTACAAAAATTCTGTCTATCCAATGAGCAACGTTATACTTCTCGTGGTGGGCAGTGTTTTTAACGTTTGCGAAGTAACAGAGCCGCGAAAAAGTCTCACGCTAAAACGTGCAGCTGGTGTGGCCCTTTTAGTGTTATTGTAAGATCTATAGTGTTCTTCTGAAGAGCTCTATCTTTCAACATGGGCTGGGGGGTGGTCCTGGCTGTTGGCTGGGTGTCCGTCCCTTATCGTAGGGTCTTCTAGCTTAACACTGTTCTGCTTTCGGCTTCTCGTTTCACCCCTCGGAACTGCGTCTATTTCACGGTGGGAAGGTATGACATGCATTTATGGATACTTGTGTTAGTCTGTGGTATTCCATTTGATCACTCGTTAATCGTATTACTTTGGTTAATTTAATTTCACGATTTATTCGGAGCTATGTGACATACTGCTGGATTTGCTTATCATGTCAGGGCTTTCATGAAAGGTGTTCGATTTGCCTGACACCTTACAAATGGCAGAGCATTTTGCGCTGACTACTACCACTGTCAACGACGTTCAGCGTCCTTTCGTTACCGTTCCACCATTGAAAGGGTGAGATGAACTTTAGGTCTAACTATTTTGTGACCTATAACTGTCCATTCTCCACACGAGATCGGGATCTGGCAGTGACTGCGTATAGTAGCGATAAAATCTGATACAGCGTGCTGTGGAAGTTGAAACCAGTGTCCAAGGAAATATTCTTACAATGTCTTAATTCGACACAACAGATAGGAAAGTTAACTCGTGGAGGGAGGCAATTTCGATCCCTCTTATGACACTGGACAGGAACTGAACTTGTCCCAGTCGTTACTGGAGCGTTGCCGTAGCGAACTATATAGGAAATACCTTGTATCGATGTTTAATCTTCGCCTGCCGGCCGCGGTGGTCTCGCGGTTCTAGGCGCGCAGTCCGGAACCGTGCGACTGCTACGGTCGCAGGTTCGAATCCTGCCTCGGGCATGGATGTGTGTGATGTCCTTAGGTTAGTTAGTTTTAAGTAGTTCCAAGTTCTACGGGACTAATGACCACAGCAGTTGAGTCCCATAGTGCTCAGAGCCATTTGAACCATTTTTTTTAACCTTCGTCTGCCTTGGATGTTGTGGACCAAGCAGCTCCTAAGTCGCTCTCAGTGTGTATTGAGAAGTTTCAATGCATCTGACCTTGGTAGAGGAGGCTGTTGAAAAACTTTTCTACGTAAACAACATAGTGTAGCCATATTTTTGATATTAGTAAGGCGTACGATACTACTAGGAGACAACTTGTTCTAGAGCGGCTTCATCAATGCGGCTTCCGTGGCCTTCTCCCTATCTTTATTAGCTCCTCTATAACAAAGCGCTTTTTGCGATACCGAGCTGGTGACGGGCTGTCGAACAGTTTCGAGCAGGATAATGGTGCTACTCAGGGCAATGTTTTGAGTGTTATCCTGTTTGCAAAACCCATAAACAGACTCACGTTTACTTTAAATTGTCCTGTACAGTGCTTCTTATTTGTGAGCGGTTTTGCAGTTTTCTGTTCCTACAGTATTATAACAGCAATTTTTATGGTGCAACGTACATTGCAGAAGGTGGAGGACTGGGCTGCAAAGACTGGCCACATGTTTTCTGCGGAAAGATGTGTGTGTGTTTATTTTAATCGTTCTCGACGTATTTTTAATTTACCTGACTTGCGTATGTGGAACGCCGTTCTCCCTTTTTAACACCGTGTTCGGTTTTTGGTCCACATTTTCGACTCCAAGCTGTCGTCGTTACATGAGGGACCTCTGTCTTAGACACGGGTCTTTGTGACCGTAATGGGAGTGTCTGCACCTATTTTATAGGGTTTTCTTTCGATAGCAGCTAAACTATGGATGCACATTGCATACGTCAGCGAGGCCTTCGTACCTGAAAATCATTGACATGGTAGACCATGAGGGCATCAGGCAGTCCACTGGCGCTTACAGGACCAGCCTCATATCCAGTGTTTGTGTTGCAGCTGGTGAACCGCCACTTACCACCTGGAGGCAGCTTCTCATAGGGCGTCAGGCATGTAAGGTCCTCACTGCAGCCACTTCCCCAGCATACTATGCTCTTGCTCGTCCAGCTATGGGGCGCATTTTTACGAATCGCCCGCAGGCAACGAGGCCTTTTGGGATAAATGCAAAATGTGTGCTAAAGTCTCTTGGTGTGGGGCATGTACTGGTTCAAGTCGGGGATTTCAACCGACTGCCACCCTGGTTACTGCAGAGGCCTAGTGTAGTTTCAGATTTAGTGCAGTACAAGAAAGACTGCACTCCTGCCTGTTATTCATGTGATTTTTTTCCGGCGTTTTAAATGAGCACCACAATTACGTAGCTGTCTTCGCGGGTGAGTCTAAACAGGGGGACTCCATTTGTTGCTCTGTTGTTTTTCTAGACTTGTCCTCGAGATTCGGTTGCCTCCAGAGTTCACTATCTGCGATCTTGATGGCGCTGGAGCAAAAGAGATATGCCATGCCTACTCAATTTCTCGTCTGTTCCCACTCCTTCGGTGCTCTTCAGTCTCTGCGAGGCTTGTATCCAGCTGTTAAAGTAATTCAGGATATCCGGGACGTCACTCTCCAGCTACAACGGCTGGAGAAAGAATTGTCCTGGGTGCCAGTTCACACGGGTATTGCGGGGAACGAAAGGACGGATGTAGCGATCCTCAGCTAGTTCAGAGGATTATCGCTCTGCACTCTGCACTCTATCATGTAGCTGCTGAGGCACAGTGTCATACGTCGATGGAACGACAAGTGTCTGGAAGTGAGAGACTATGAGCTCCGTCTCGTAAGGTCGACAACGTGGCCGTGGCGTCCTCCTTCCAGCCGGGAGAAGGACCGCCTTATTCGTCTTCGCGTAAGACACAGCCAAATGACGCATGGCTTCTTGCACTGTCACGACGACCGTCCATTGTGTGGAGCTTATGGCGTACGGATCACTGTGCGCAACATTTTATTTATTTATTTATTTATTGTTCCGTGAGACCACATTATGGAGAAGTCTCCATGGTCATGAAACGAGTCAATACATAAAATTATAACAAGATTGTAGAAATAGATAAAATGAAATATAAGAAAGATTTTCAGTTGTAGATTGTACAAAAAGATAAAATATAAGAAACATATTTAGGTTACAAGTCGTTAGTTTAAATAAAGAAAATCAAGAATGTAACACTGGAATTTGCTTAATTTTTTAGCTCTTTCAGGAGCTCCTCGACAGAATGGAAGGAGTGAGCCACGAGGAAACTCTTTAGTTTGGACTTAAAGGTGTTTGGGCTACTGCTAAGACTTTTGAGTTCTAGTGGCAGCTTATTGAAAATGGATGCAGCAGAATACTGCACTCATTTCTGCACAAGAGTCAAGGAAGTGCATTCCACATGCAGATTTGATTTCTGCCTAGTATTAACTGAGTGAAAGCTGCTAGACTGTGTTTCATTTTGGGACCTAGTTGCAGAAGGAAATTTGCTGGCAGATCTGCCCCCTGTTTTAAGTGTCACTTAAGTGAATGTAGTGAGAGTGTTAAGGTTTTTTGACTGTCCAACTTGTTTCCGCAAGTTTTAGGGAGATGGCCGTAATGTGTCAACAAGATGACTGGTTCACCCACGTTTTTTGTGAGTGGCCAATCAGTCACAATTCCCTCTGCCTTTCTTTTAGCGCTTCTGAAGTTTTACTCCTGCTTTAATCGCATGTACAGCACATTTCAGCCTCCATCCGTTGTCTTGAGAGTGTGAGATGGGTGACTGGCTGAGTGATTGCGAATTACGTGGGACTGAGTCAATGCTTGTCATTTTATATGCTTCCTTTTTACTGCGTAACAACAGTTTTAGTCATTTTCTCCACATTCGTTTCTTTTACTATGTGTAAGGCGCTGATGACCTCTGGTTGAGCGTCCGTAAGCTCAGCAAACACACATACTCTCTCTCTCTCTCTCTCTCTCTCTCTCTCTCTCTCTCTCTCTCTCTCTCTCTCTTCCCCTCTGGTGACGTAATCTTTCAGCAGTATTTTGTGATTAGACATGACTGTCCGAGCCTCTGACGCAGAATCGTACTACTTTAGTTTGCAGAGCATCATAGTGAACTCACACTGACGTCTCGGCGACCATGTTCGCCTGATGTACATCCTATCGACCCATCTAGTTCGCTATAGGGCGCCATCACCCCTGCTCGAATCAGCGGCCCGTTATTTACGGGCATTACATGAACTGTGTGTAGACATTGAATGCCACACACCTCCATAAATCTAACAACAAAATGTCGGATCCCTGATACGCAGAATCAGTGATGTATTTGTTTCAAAGACGGTCAAACAAGATATTAAGCAGGTCGTCATTATGTTTTGGCTCATCGGTGTAAGAGTAAGAGTAGTTATGCTGGTTGCGTGTGGTAGTAAATCTGTGTTTCACGTATTTATACACAAACGTTCCTCTCTCTTAACGGATTGTAAAGGCCACCTCTATGACTGATGCTCTGATAAAAACCCAGGAACACACATTTTACAGTGGGGCTAGTACTTGTGTTACTTTTGTGTTGTTATTTGAAGCCATGCCCTTAAGCAATTTCCGTTTTAATTTGTTGTGTTGTAAGCTACGCAACTTTTTTTAATTTGCCACACTGTAAGCCAGTCAGTGCTGTTAGAAAAATGGCTCTGGGCACTATGGGACTTAACATCTGAGGTCATCAGTCCCCTAGAACATAGAACTGCTTAAACCTAACGAACCTAAGGACATCACACACATCCGTGCCGGAGCCAGGATTCGAACCTGCGACCGTAGCAGTCGCGCGGTTCCAGACTGAAGCGCCTAGAACCGCTCGGCCACTCCGGCCTGCCAGTGCTGTTAGACAAAACCGCTTTTTAATACTACTTGCCACTATTGTTTTATTCCAACTACGATTGTTTCTAATGAGATGCACTAGTTCCTGTAAGTAGATACTGTTTCAAAAAGCTGTGCTCCAGAGATTTACGTTGTTTGGTATTCGTGGACTCAACCTTAAATTGGGAAGTGTTCACTAGTTGAAGTTACGTAATGACTGTTGCTCTACAGTGAACTCTGTTGTAACGCCTTTCAAAGGTTTTAATAATTTGTTTGGTAATTGCATTCTTCTGCAACTGGATTACGTCAAAATTTGCTAAAGCTGAGTTAAGTTAACTCAGGCTTTAAACTGTATACTTGTTATCTAAGCTTGTGAAAGAGATGTTAGTTTTCATACAATTCCTGAATTATAATCAATGTGTAAAACTTACGCAGACACATACACGCACACACACACACACACACACACACACACACACACACACATACAAAAGGGTAAAGAAAGAGAGAGAGAGAGAGAGAGAGAGAGAGAGAGAGAGAGAGAGAGAGAGAGACTTCTGTATAATATTCTGTTTTTCTGGGGCGGTTTTTGAATTAGTCAGGGCAGCAATTTCGGTGCATGACTTAAGGTGTAATAACATCAGTCTACCTGTCTGTCCCTCATTACACACTATACAAAGGCCTGACGACTACGGTTTCAGACATACATTATAATGGTAATCTCGTTTCCAGTATCCTAGTCCAACATTTCTGTATACTACTGACTACGCCAATCACATGTATGAAAATTTATTGATATTTGCGATTTACAGTACATGTTCAATAAAACTGTATCGAGTTTATGCCACCATGTCGTTTCACAGACATCTGGAGTAACCTAGTCTGTAAGTATGCTTTTGTCAAAATAATGCAACCTGAGGGTCAAATACTAGACGAATATTCATATCTGAACTAGGAAAACCAGTATTATTCTAAGCAGTTGAGTAATCAACAAGATACTTACAGGCGACAGCAGCCGTATAGTGCACACAGGCGTGAGCGAAGCTAAGGAAGTTACCAAATGTAACTGCTTATAGAGTGTAGACGTTTTAAGCCTGATGAAGGGACAACACTGCCCATATGAGACCCTTAAAGGGTAATGATTGCCACTATAATTGTGAAGTGACTTGTTTCCCATTAGTAAGAATAAAGCGCTAGAAACCATGAGTTCAAAATGGCAAACAAATCTTGATAAAAGCAGCAAATCTTTCACAAAACTGAAAACTTCTTCCTCAGCGCTGTTGACACGTGCTGCTTCAATACAGATTTTTTAAAATTATACTTTTGATATTTGAACTTTTGGTGCATATATCTAACGATCAACATTTGCTCTGGAACGGAGTCAGTATAATAATCGACGACGTTGCAAGTTGCCTCTATTTCTCTCTCTCATGGTATGTGTAAACGCCATGTGTAGTGCATCGGCTGTATATCACTCCTAACAGTCTATCGTTACTACCAGAAAACTTTCCTAAATCTATTTACGTCATAATCTTTGGCTTGTTTCTTAACCTAGAAAGGTAGTGCTGTAATAATTTCAGTGTTGTAGTTAATGTTAATGAAATGTTTGTCTTAATCCACAGTCTTTCTGTGGATATGAAAGACTGATTCCTTCAACGGAATGGCAGACCAGTAAATTCGAACCAGCTTTTTCGTGTGTAACTAGAGGCCAATAAAGTAGAGATTTAACAGCTAAAATGAGTTTGGTGATTGTGCTTTGCACGCCTTTCACGATTATTCATTTGAACGCAGATTTAATTGCGTTTCCAATGCAAAGTGTCAGCGTTGCTGTGCTGTGAGCTAGTTGGCGTTTGAAATCATTGTTGCGGCACCCTTAAACGCTTCGCCGTCTAAAGGTGGAAGTTACACTGCTAGCTATCAGGAATCTTGTCTTGCCTTATCAACTGTGGATAATGACTCATTTCCGATGCTGCATGCGTGGGCGTTATTATGACAGTCACTATAATTAAGTTACTTGTCTTTCAAGTTTTGTGCAACGAGCTGAATACAATAATTTATTTCTAATGAGGATACACATGGTGTTCTTCAAATGGTACTTTACAATGGGTAATGCTAATGCGCTCTTTAAGTGCTAAAATTTTGCCAAAAAGTACTTTTACGGCGTTTCCTTCTACGTACTATGTGGTACTAAACTCTACAACTTTAGCCCACCTAAGAGTTCATGAAACAGCTAGAAAAAATTTACTATAAATGGTGCTCATAAAAGGGAAATCTTGTAAACGAAACGGTTGGCGCTACTCGAAAGGAAACTGAGTTCTCGTGTAGAAGCTTTTGGGAAGTAAATTGTTGATTAATACTGACTAAAAGTGTTCCTGCTTTATTGAAATATGTGTAATTTACGTTTAGTTCAAGACATGAAATAAGTCCGATGAAAGAATCATACCAGTGGTAGCATCCATGAAAAAAGACAACGGCATGTGCAGGTCTCAAGCACAATGCTTTCAACAAAGATGAACCATGACTGAAGCAACCGAAATACTACCTTGTATTTCACGAGAAATACTAGCAGTTCATGCACTTTAGTAGAAACTGGTGCAGAGTTTCCCATCACAAGAGCTGACAGCCAAGAATTTTATGTGCTGAGTGCCTCGATGTATAGTCTGAAGGGTCATGTACAAGTACAGACGATAATTTTGCAGGAGCCATCGCCGAAATTGGAAGTTTCGCTCCATCGATAGGAACCTGGCGAAGAGTGCACCGACTGCTAACACAACAAACATCTCTACAAATCAACACCGACTTGTCACGCTGCTCAAATTACTATCAGTTTCTTCTCCTCTGTGGTAGCTTAGTCCTACGGTCGGAGAGTGACGAGCAACACACGTAGAAACCATCCGAGATCGAAGTTTCAACTGAACATGCTCGCTTCGTAATTTACTGGCACGCATTAGCGGTAGCGCGACGTAGCTGCCCGGAGGCACGCAGCGCTGAGAACCTCGTCCACTTTGATCTCAGACGTCGATGAGGACACTGTTATCCTCCAAGCTGCCTCGCTGCTGCTCATCGACAACGTTGTCATCAACCCGAAGCGCACTGTGTCCCCCCGGACAAGACGACGTCACCTGCAGCACCCTGACAGTGTATTGCTCTCCTTGTGATAAAGCCCCCACTGTATACTCGCTGCCGCGAGCCCATCGCACTGACGCATCGCAACCCTCTCCAGGTTCTCACCTCTATACACTCATCACCATACCCCGAACACCGACTAGGAAGGCGACGATACATTTCTACGCCTTTCACGCCGACTGGCAAAGGCCATGCTCCTTTTCCTTCTACGTAAAGACAAAGCCACATAAACCGATTTCATATTTGCCAGTCAATTTCTGTTACTCTCACAAGTAACCAACTATTCTATCTGGCACTCTTCCGTACCAGGCTTTTTTTAGTGTTTTTACGATTGCGTGAGTTTCAATTACTCAACAAACACGGTGACTCGATAATGGGCTCTAAATTATCGCAGAACTAAATATCAATTGGTATAGGATCAAATGATACTACTGTCATCAATGGCCTGTATGTGGTTTATTTACTAGAATGCTTTCGGAAGTATTGTGTTTTTTATATGAATTTACCGTCACTCGAAACTGAGTGGTACAGATCCAAACGTAATTTTTGTAAGCAACAAGAGTAATCTTGGGTTGTGAGCTCGTTTTCTCCTGCGTCCCATAAGATGATACTCCTCCATTCTGTATGTATCTTCATACAGATTCCTAAATTCACTTCCAGTTCATAGCTGGTCGTTCCCATTCACTCCTATACAGAGCTATGAAAACGTCTTTTTCTGTATGCCTGTGTATGAATTCTAATCTCCCTCACTTTGTTCTTACTGTCCTTGCACTAGTTGGACGTTAGGAGCACCAGAACCGTTCTGAACTCTGCCGCAAACGAACGCTAGTTCCCTAAAATTCCCAACCCAGTACGGCGAAAACATTGTCTTCTTCCTTCCAAGGACTGCTATCTACTTTCAGACAGCATTTCCCTACTCTGTTAATGATGGAGCCAGCCATATCATACATATCGGCACACATCCTAATTGTTTCAAAATCTTCGTTTCATCCCTCCCTGTTGTGATCGCAAACACTCGAGCGACACTCTGTGACTTGCCAAAGAACAACTGATAATCCATAGCGTGCTCAGGTCCCCAATTAAAAATTTTTACGATGCTATGTAAGCTATGACATGGACAAGGATATAGAACCTAAGATTAACAAGTATCAGTCAGTATGCCGAATGATGACCAAGGTCGCTAACGCACGCTTGGGCGGTGGCGCTCGACTCTGAGGTAAGTTGGTCTGAATCCTCGTGGTGGAGAAATTGTCACTCCCAGCGTTTCAACGACAAGGGGCTGAGAGGTGGTGGCGTAAGGCTCCTGATCGCTGGATTTTGCGCCAACGTCCCGATTCAATCACCAGACCTGTCCTCAATCACGAAGTGAGGGCATGTGAAACTGTTTGTAGTGATCAGTCCGTCGGATGGGGACGTTAACTTGGCGCACCCCTTTGTGCTATTCGTAAGGAGTCAGTTGTCTGCCGGTATCCGGTTTCACCTTCTCCTTTCTCTCAGTATCATCACCATACAACACACACATACATATATACAAAACATATACCTAGCGTGCCAGTAGTGTGGTAATGCAGCATGTTGTAAAAAAAAAAAAAAAAATATGGGAAATAATTAGAAAAACCTTCTAGAACACAATACAGAAGGAAGCAAAATCAAAATATTACAAAACAATTGCTACAGCTTAATAGCTATATGGAAGTGAGTCATGGATCCACAAAGACCGCGATAAGGGCTAAATACAAGTAGGAGAAATGAGACTTCTTAGAATATAGACAGGTGTTATCAGTGGAGACCGTACAAGGAATGAAGATTTTAAGAACATTATAATATTAATTATAAGATGGTACAAAAGTCACCTCCAAAGAATGAGTGCACAGAAAATCTGAAGTTGGCTATGTTGTACCAGCCAAGAGGAGGAAGGGGCCTACAAAGATCCAGATGAGGTCGCAGTAGAATGTGAAGACGGAACAGTCACAAGTTTCTAAGCCTTGAAGTGCAGAAAAAGAAGAAGAAGCTTTATGATTCAAATGGCTCTGAGCACTATGGGACTTAACATCTTCGGTCATCAGTCCCCTAGAACTTAGAACTACTTAAAACTAACCTAAGGACATCACACATATCCATGCCCGAGGCAGGATTCGAACCTGCGACCGTAGCGGTCGCGCGGTTCCAGACTGAAGCGCCTAGAACCCCTCGGTCACTCCGGCCGGCGAAGAAGCGTTATACACGCGCTCTTGCTTACAAGTGCACTACTCTTTCTCAGAACCCTGTTCATAAGTAACGGTTGGCCACTCATCTCTCTTATAACGAACTGTGCAAGTGACAGTTATACAGCGTATAATAAAAAAGAAGTTATGAAAACTTTGACAGTGGTGACGTTAAGAAACGCTCGTCAAACTACTGAGTGATGAATTTTGTTTTAGAGATGTTGCTGAAATGGTCCGTTTAAATTAATGCAGAACTGGCGTCTGCATGCTAATGATTGTGTAACACGATCAAAACAACCAGGCGTTTCACGAATAACAACTGCAGCTTTAGCCGAAAGGGTAACCAGCAGTCCTGGAATGTCTGTCGGTGTCTCCCACAACGAAACCATCTCCCCCCTACAAAACGAAATCCATAGGAATGAGGGTGAGCGAACGTGTTGGCACATATCTCCCAATCCAGCAATCGGGGAATCGTTCTCTAAATGTTCTCTGAAGACAACTGCAAAATTGTTGTGGCATCCCATCACGCTGGAACCATAATCGTTCCCTGACTGCTAGCGGTACATTCTCCAACATTTCTGGTCCTACTTCACGGAGAAAGATAAGATAATTTTCTCCACTCGGTCTGTTAAGCAGAAGATACGGTCCGACAACATGGTTGTGAATACTACCAGCTCACATATTTAGAATAAATCTCTATTGATGGTGGAACTTACCATCTGCTCGTCGATCTTGTAGTTCCCAGACACGTCTGTTGTGGCTGCTGAATAGTCACTCCCTTGTGTAGGCTGCCTCTCCAGATAATTAAAAAAAATCCAATACCATACGATCATTCCATCTAAACAGACAATATTTTTTGGGTTTTATGTAAACAATAAATGTCTTATTGTTTTGTGTTAGTTGTGATAATTTATCCTTTTAGTTTTATGACCAAAATAAAATTTTCCAGGTATTGTTTGCGTGTAAGATCTGTTTCTTCGTAAATGATGTCTACTGGGTATTTTGGGAGGAAACGGAAATTTACACTTCCACAGGAAAATACCCAGAAGACACCCTTAACGAGAACAATCTTGTTGATATTATAACAGAAAAAGGATAAACTAACACGAGAAAAAAACAATAGGGCATTTATCATGTACGTAAAATTACAAAATACTTTTTCTGGAACTTAAACGTACTCACTGATTTTCTGCGAAGTGTGATTACCGTTGTAAACATATAGCACCGGTAGACTCGCAGCTGTCAAAGACAATTTTACCCAGGTTACGCAAATAAAATTACATAAAAATAACATGATCTTAAGATAACAGAAAGACAGCTGGTACACTCCAAGATGTAAAATGGACAGCATCATATCAGCCAAGACGTGAGCGTAATGTACCATGCGTAAAGATAAAAATTGATCTCAGACTAAGGAATAATATTATACCTGAATGAGAATGCAGGCTTTCTCGGCGAATCTTGATGATAAATTCTTCTCGGGTTGACAGCCGAGTCAATGAGTTGTTCTCCAGCAACGTTTCAGCAAGTTTCTTACTTGCCATCTTCAGGCTAAGGTACACTTGATAGCCTCAAAAACGCCGGAACGGTCTCGTCGAGTAACTTTGTGATTATTACGACTAAATAAGTGAATAGTGCTGCAGAAACTTGTACCGAAAATTAAACATTTAATTGTTTAACAAAAAAAATGTTATAATGTGTGTGAAATCTTATGGGACTTAACTGCTAAGGTTGTTTAACAAAAGACGTAAACACTGCTAACAGCAAGGAAAACTTACCCTCCCTAGAAGTAGGAATTAACTGTGCTATTTATAAAATTCCAGTCTCAGCATGTAGCACACGAACCAGTCATAACAACTGCAAACGTTGCCCCATGGGAAGCACATCATAAGATCCTTCACGGACTCCTAGCCAGCAAACGGCGCACCTGCCTCGTTTGAGTCACATAATAATAGTGTTTTCTATGTCTCCTTTATGACTGTACTTGTGTACGTTGTTTCCTGTACCCTGTAGCTGCAACTACTCACTTCAATAGTGTTTTTGACCATTATCCTAACAACATGACATGACACTCATAAAAATGACTCTTTTGTGTCAAATTTTGAATGATCTGTATATGTGCTTTTGAGAAAAATACCAAGTGTCCTACAGTACATTGTTGTGACACGTGAGTTTTGTATTCGAGCTAAGGGGACAGGGGATATTGAAGAGGGTTTTTAGAAATAAACAAGACGAAGCCACGGTTCTCGGAGGTTGCTGAGCTACGCATATCCTATGCGATATTCTTCGTAACATTTATTCTCTCAGATTACAGACTCCGTGTGGCCTCTCTTGCCTTGAGACCTTCCATGTGCAGCTGTTCCTGATGGGGACCTCAACGACAGAGTGTGTTAACATTACCATTACATAAAAGGTAAATTCGTTGCTTTTGTTCAAAAATAAGTAACCAATATTAGCACGACAAAATGTAGAGCTATGAAAGTCTGTACCGTAACTCAGCTAAGTGCTAATCGCAATGATTATTCGAAGTGCAGTGTTTTAACAGAACTGATGTGATGTCTCCCAGTACGTTTTTTTAAAAGCATTTCATTAATTTTTGCAGTATGATAGAATAATTTCATTGTATGTGCTATTCGTAGGTGAAATGACGGCGAGCTTCACAACCAACATTTCTGGGCGAGACGTACTGGCCGCCTGTTATGTTATCGCTAAGTGGGAGGCAGAACCATTGAGGATTGCCACGGTTACCTGTATTGCACCAGATATTCTAAGAAATAGTTGATTCATAAACAAATAAATGTGTGTAGTGCCTTACATAATATTTCCTTTAACATCCAAAATTGCCACTGAAAAAAAGAAACTGCTGATTTTATTGAATTAAATTTTTTAGATGCAAAAAAATTACACTATTTTCTTATTTGTTGGATCACTTCTTTCTGTGAGCTAGCTGCAACAACCTTGTCTAATTAATCCCTGCATCTGTCGTGATGCTCCTAATTTCGTAAGGATCATTTGCTGCTAAGAGGCAATTATGTTTTTGCAATCTAAGAGGTAGTAATACATTCGGTATGCAGATAAAGTATGAGTGTCTCTCAAGGAAACCGTGTATCTAGAAGAGCGTTTTACTTTTTCTTATTCATCATTTTCTTGATCGCGTTTGGTGGATTTGTGATAATGAACGGATTTTAGTATAATGCGGATTTTATCCTCAAAAGACCTATCCTTTCTGCGAAAGTCACAAGGCAAAGTATCACGTAGTGCTCAACGTAGTAACTTAAAATCATATAATGGATGTAAATTTATCAAAGTAGATCACATGATCCAATTTCACATTCACTAGTTTCAGCTCAGCAGCTCACGAGAAATTTAATACTACACACCTGGGTCAGCCAAACCCTAATAACTCTGTGTTACACAAGATTAAGTACCCATTACCAATCACAAGTAAAAGGTTAGAAATGCACCTACATTGATGAACTGCCGCTGGCAACATTCTAATACGGTAGTTTTAAACTTAAATCCTACTTCCGCTAAATCAGCTTATCCAGTGTCGCACATAGTCTATATCGCAGCGTGAGTTTGAATTTTTTACATGTAGAGACCTCAACGTAAGAGGATTGATACTGGTTACTAGCAGAGACCATAATCGCTTGTCCACATTCGATAAAATTCCCAGCTTCCACAGCCCTCGTTAAGAGCTTTGCCTGTGTTTCCACCGAGCATGATTGACAATTTGAGTCTACTCCTACAGAAATAATCCTATGTGCGAGATAATTAGTGTCGTGGCCACAAACAATCCAGAGCTGATAGAGAGCATCATGACTGATACAGGGATTAGTGATCACAAGGTCGTTGTAGCTAGGCTCAATACCATTTCTTCCAAATCCATCAGAAACAAACGCAAAATAATTTTATTTAGTAGGAGTAATCCATTTAACTACAGACCTATATCATTGACGTCGGTTTGCAGTAGGGTTTTGGAGCATATACTGTATTCAAACATTATGAATCACCTCGAAGGGAACGATCTATTGACACGTAATCAGCATGGCTTCAGAAAACATCGCTCTTGTGCAACGCACCTAGCTCTTTATTCGCACGAAGTAATGGCCGCTATCGACAGGGGATCTCAAGTTGATTCCGTATTTCTAGATTTCCGGAAAGCTTTTGACACCGTTCCTCACAAGCGACTTCTAATCAAGCTGCGGAGCTATGGGTTATCGTCTCAGTTGTGCAACTGGATTCGTGATTTCCTGTCAGGAAGGTCGCAGTTCGTAGTATTAGACGGCAAATCATCGAGTAAAACTGAAGTGATATCAGGTGTTCCCCAGGGAAGCGTCCTGGGACCTCTGCTGTTCCTGATCTATATAAATGACCTGGGTGACAATCTGAGCAGTTCTCTTAGATTGTTCGCAGATGATGCTGTAATTTACCGTCTAGTAAGGTCATCCGAAGACCAGAATCAGTTGCAAAGCGATTTAGAAAAGATTGCTGTATGGTGTGTCAGGTGGCAGTTGACGCTAAATAACGAAAAGTGTGAGATGATCCACATGAGTTCGAAAAGAAATCCGTTGGAATTCGATTACTCGATAAATAGTACAATTCTCAAGGCTGTCAATTCAACTAACTACCTGGGTGTTAAAATTACGAACAACTTCAGTTGGAAGGACCACATAGATAATATTGTGGGGAAGGCGAGCCAAAGGTTGCGTTTCATTGGCAGGACACTTAGAAGATGCAACAAGTCCACTAAAGAGACAGCTTACACTACACTCGTTCGTCCTCTGTTAGAATATTGCTGCGCCGTGTGGGATCCTTACCAGGTGGGATTCACGGAGGACATCGAAAGGGTGCAAAAAAGGGCAGCTCGTTTTGTATTATCACGTTATAGGGGAGAGAGTGTGGCAGATATGATACACGAGTTGGGATGGAAGTCATTACAGCATAGACGTTTTTCGTCGCGGCGAGACCTTTTTACGAAATTTCAGTCAGTAACTTTCTCTTCCGAACGCGAAAATATTTTGTTGAGCCCAACCTACATAGGTAGGAATGATCATCAAAATAAAATAAGAGAAATCAGAGCTCGAACAGAAAGGGTTAGGTGTTCGTTTTTCCCGCTCGCTGTTCGGGAGTGGAATAGTAGAGAGATAGTATGATTGTGGTTCGATGAACCCTCTGCCAAGCACTTAAATGTGAATTGCAGAGTAGTCGTGTAGAAGTAGAAGTAGGTGGGTACTTCATGACCATTCTGATTTCACTTTTCCGTGCACGTGAATGCGTGTGAATTCTATGAAAATTTCGTTAAAACTCCACTTCTGGGTTGTAATGCGCTGTCTGTAGATCAGAAACCTTTAAACTTTAATATATCTTAGTAATTTTGTGTTGGAGTACACTCGATGTGTAACCAGATGTCGCAACGTAACAGGAAAGAAAAGCTATATAAGTATTATGAAGTAGACACTTTTACGGGAGGACGACACTGTTTATCCATTGAATGAGTAAGTAATTCAAAGAGCATAACTAACTTTCTTAATATTTTACTGCACGATGTCCGCCCCCGATAGCTGAATGGTCAGCGTGTCCGATTGTCAATCCTATGGGCCCGGGTTTGATTCCCGACTGGGTCGGAGAATTTTCTCCGCCCAGCGAGTGGATGGTGGGCTGTCCTCATCATCATCCTATCATCCTCATGGACTGCAGGTCGCCGAAGTGGCGTCAAATTTAAAGACCGGGCCACCCGACTAACGGTTTGCCCGACGAGGGGTGGGGGCTAGCCATACGAATAAATAAAAAATAAACTGATAAACTGCACGTTAAGTACAAATCTATTCTGTTCTGAAATGTATTTATTTGTGTTAAGTGAGAGTTATTCTGTGGTCATACATAAGTCCGTCATTAATGAAGCCCTCATGGGAAGAGTAACTTGCCATGGCACAGTGGATGGTAAATCTGGAATACTGATCCGCTTCAAAACCATCTTGGATTACAGACCGAGGTCTGCTGCAGCGTCGAAATATTTGAAATTTAGGAATGTTGACGATCAGTGTGGGGATTTCCCCAGAGATGGCTGTTGCTTTTATCTAATCTTTTCACCACATGGTGACCGCTTGTTCAACAAACCCAGCCACTTTCTACTATCTGTGATGTGCTATACATGATGGTGACCTCAGACACACGACAGTCCATCTTCAAATTCTACACTCCTGGAAATTGAAATAAGAACACCGTGAATTCATTGTCCCAGGAAGGGGAAACTTTATTGACACATTCCTGGGGTCAGATACATCACATGATCACACTGACAGAACCACAGGCACATAGACACAGGCAACAGAGCATGCACAATGTCGGCACTAGTACAGTGTATATCCACATTTCGCAGCAATGCAGGCTGCTATTCTCCCATGGAGACGATCGTAGAGATGCTGGATGTAGTCCTGTGGAACGTCTTGCCATGCCATTTCCACCTGGCGCCTCAGTTGGACCAGCGTTCGTGCTGGACGTGCAGACCGCGTGAGACGACGCTTCATCCAGTCCCAAACATGCTCAATGGGGGACAGATCCGGAGATCTTGCTGGCCAGGGTAGTTGACTTACACCTTCTAGAGCACATTGGGTGACACGGGATATATGTGGACGTGCATTGTCCTGTTGGAACAGCAAGTTCCCTTGCCGGTCTAGGAATGGTAGAACGATGGGTTCGATGACGGTTTGGATGTACCGTGTACTATTCAGTGTCCCCTCGACGATCACCAGAGGTGCACGGCCAGTGTAGGAGATCGCTCCCCACACCATTATGCCGGGTGTTGGCCCTGTGTGTCTCGGTCGTATGCAGTCCTGATTGTGGCGCTCACCTGCACGGCGCCAAACACGCATACGACCATCATTGGCACCAAGGCAGAAGCGACTCTCATCGCTGAAGACGACACGTCTCCATTCGTCCCTCCATTCACGCCTGTCGCGACACCACTGGAGGCGGGCTGCACGATGTTGGGGCGTGAGCGGAAGACGGCCTAACGGTGTGCGGGACCGTAGCCCAGCTTCATGGAGACGGTTGCGAATGGTCCTCGCCGATACCCCAGGAGCAACAGTGTCCCTAATTTGCTGGGAAGTGGCGGTGCGGTCCCCTACGGCACTGCGTAGGATCCTGCGGTCTTGGCGTGCATATGTGCGTCGCTGCGGTCCGGTCCCAGGTCGACGGGCACGTGCACCTTCCGCCGACCACTGGCGACAACATCGATGTACTGTGGAGACCTCACGCCCCACGTGTTGAGCAATTCGGCGGTACGTCCACCCGGCCTCCCGCATGCCCACTATACGACCTCGCTCAAAGTCCGTCAACAGCATATACGGTTCACGTACACGCTGTCGCGGCATGCTACCAGTGTTAAAGACTGCGATGGAGCTCCGTATACCACGGCAAACTGGCTGACACTGACGGCGGCGGTGCACAAATGCTGCGCAGCTAGCGCCATTCGACGGCCAACACCGTGGTTCTTGGTGTGTCCGCTGTGCCGTGCGTGTGATCATTGCTTGTACAGCCCTCTCGCAGTGTCCGGAGCAAGTATGGTGGGTCTGACACACCGGTGTCGATGTGTTCTTTTTTCCATTTCCAGGAGTGTATGTTCAGAATCTGCTGCCTGACAGTAAGTCCTCGAACATTATGAATGTATTCAAGACAGTTGAAGTGATCAATTGAATGGCGGTAGAGATTTCCTTTATTATAATCTCCAAGCAGAAAAGTTGTACATACTCAGCCAGAACAAGTCTTTGTTCACCGCAGAAGCGGTAGTTATCATTGAAGTCATCCCGTTGGTCAAGCCGGTTGGACTGAACAAGTTTTTGACAATGTCTAACTCGTTAAGTGTTCCATCAGACCCCTACATCTGACCAATATTCATTTTGTGAACATAGTGCGGAGGGCTGTTTAACTGTTTTAGTATGGAAATCTGATGAATGTCTTCATTCATTTCACAGCAGCAAGGCCTCCAACTGCTACAGGAAATGGACCTACACAAAACAAGCAAAACAAGAGAAGTACTTCAATTTTAAAGTATCCCGCCACATTCCTGAACTTGAGGCAAGGGTATTGGAGCATGGAAGAAAGGGTGAACAGAGGGACACTGAAAGAGAGGCTACCAGTGGTACAATGTGAATTCTTGTAATCGAACCCATTCCACACCTCCTTACGTAAGATCATGGTCTCATGGGAATTTCGCCAGTGATGTTGAATAAGGTAACGTAAGAGATTTTCCAAATAGTTCGTGATACTCAACGTCATATGGCGATACAGGTTAATAATTATGCTCTTTTCGTACGAGCAAAGTAGGAACAAGAAGTACCTTTGTACAAGAAACCAATCAAAGTACACTGAAGAGCCAAAGAAACTGATACACCTGCCTAATATCGTGTAGTGCCCCAGGACTACGCAGAGATGCCGCAACACGACTTGTCATGGACACTGCTAATGTCTGAAGTAGTCCTGGAGAGAACAGACTCCATAAATCCAGCTGGGCTTTCCATAAATCCTTAAGAGTACGGAGGGTGGAGATCTCTTCGGAACAGCAAGTTGCAAGTCATCCCAAACGTGCTCAATAATGTTCCTGTCTGATGAGTTTGGTGGCCTCCGAAAGTGTTTAAACTCGGATGTATTCCTGGAGCCACGCAGTAGCAATTCTGGACATGCAGGGTGTCGACTTGTCCTGCTCGAAATTGTCCGTTGGAATACACAATGGACATGAATGGATGCAGGTGATCAGGCAGAATACTTACATACGTGACACCTGTCAGAGTCGTATTTAGACGTATCAGGCGCCCCATACCACTTCAACTGCACACGCGCCACACCACTATAGAGCCTCCACTAGCTTGAACAGTACCCTGTTGACATACAGTGTCCATGGATTCATGACGTTGTCTCCATACTCGTACATGCAAACCCGCCCGATACAATTTGAAACGAGACTCGTCCGACCAGGCAACATGTTTCCAGTCATCCACAGTCTAATGTCGGTGTTGACGGACCCAGGCGAGGCGCAAAGCTTTGTGTTGCGCAGGTCATCAAGCGTGCACGAGTATGCCCGCATCTCGTGGTCTTGCGGTAGCGTTCTCGCTTCCCACGCCCGGGTTCTCGGGTTCGATTCCTGGCGGGGTCAGGGATTTTCTCTGCTTCGTGATGGCTGGGTGTTGTGTGATGTCCTTAGGTTAGTTAGGTTTAAGTAGTTCTAAGTTCTAGGGGACTGATGAACATAGATGTTAAGTCCCACAGTGTCAGAGCCATTTGAACCATTTTTTTGCACGAGTATGCTTTTGGCTCCCAAAGCAAATATCGATGAAGTTACGTTGAATGGTTTGGTCGCTGACACTTGTTGATATCCCAGCACTGAAATCTGCAGAAATTTGTGGAAGGATTGCATTTCTATCATTCTGAACAATTCTCTTCAGTCGTCGTTGTCTCCCTTCTGGCTGGATTTCTCCGGCCGCAGTGATGTCGGAGATTTGATAATATCTACGTCATCGCTACCTCGGAGGTCCTGTGTCCCATCGCTCATCCGGCGACTATAACGTTACGTTCAAACTCACTAAAATCTTGATAACCTGCCATTGTAGCAGCAGTAATCGATCTAACAACTGTGCCAGATACTTGTCTTATATGTGTGTTTCAAACCACAGGGCCGTATTCTGTTTGTGCACACATCCCTGTATTTGAAAACGCTTGCCTACACCGGTTTCTTTGGCGCTTCAGTGAAAATTACACATTTCCTACTAATTTCACGACTATCTTTGAATGCGAAAATACCAGAACTTACCTAATAACCAAGTACCTTCTAATACATTATAACGTACACATATCTGTTACTATGTGTTAAATATGCTAACATTCATCAATCGTATTGCTAGTGCCGTATGTGCTGGCTGCATGATATGTATACCAAAGAAAATAACCTTCTGTGTTGTTGCTGAGAGGCAAAGACTGGAAATGATCGTCGTATGATTGCGAAACAGTGTGCGTTTATCTTGGGACCATAGCAATATCGCAACCGGAAGACGACGGAGAAATAGCGTGTTAACGGGCTCTGGACACATGAAAGCGGACGTGTCTGATCGACGGAGTCGTTGCGACGCCGTCCAGAAAGTACTAAAGCAGTGATGGTGCGGTGCAAGAGCAGTGTTATGGTACAAACGGTTCGTAGAAGCAACACTGTATAAGAACAGCACAGAACAGGAACACTTCACAGTTAAATTCAGTTATGATTAGGTGTTACCATATTTTAATAATCTTTCAAGTGAATAATAAGTCTATAAATTTCTGCAAATCACAGTTCAGGTAAACCACAAGTTCCATTGCAAAAATAGATACTGTCTTTTCACGATACCAATCATAAGGAGTACGTTTACTTGTTACGTTTAATTATCAAATTAATTCTAACCTGTTCATCGCCGGAGATGAAGAATGCAGTCTTGCGGCTCTCGTGTCATCTCGTCCTGGAAGAATATTACAATAATGTTACTATTCCAAGCAATAATGACAAAAAGAAAAGTTTTAATTCCATGTAATACGGAACTACAGAAAACTGTCCGAATCCAAGACAATCAATCACGTCAAATTAGTGAATATTCTTCTTATTTTCCAATTAATGTGCCAAATTAAAAATAATGTGATGATTTATCTAACCAAAAGACACACAAATGTCATTGGCTCACACAATACACATTTGAGAAATTAAAAACGTAGTTAGTTTTCATTAGCTTTCGACATATAAAGTGGGCTTACGAGAGAAATCAAAAGGTATCCATTATACTTGTTCATCGTGAATAACACAGTACTTAAATTACGCGGTTGTGAGAAAACTATCTAAGTTTATTAATTAAGAGTTATTTTGTGCACATATATAAGCCCGTTATTAATTAACCCTCATCGGACCTCTCCCAGAGAAAGAACTTCGAAATATATTTGATTATCAGAAAAGTAAATACAAAAAGACAAAGAACTGAAAAGTCAAAAATGGAAATTCCGTAAGTTCGAGGTTTGCGGTGCCGACCGATCGTCTTGATATACTGAGTCTGAGTGGCAACCTTGTATCAGAGGGAAAACTTACTCTATAGTCCGAAGTAACAGATTTGAGTTGTAAATGCATTTAGAACACCGAAGAGATAAGAAGAAGGGGAGCCTAGAAAACTGATGGCAGTCACTCAAGGCAAACAAATCAGTTCAACACTTTTTTTTGTAACCTAAATTCTCCTACAAACTTCAGTGAGGAGCTGTTTCCTAAGTTGAAGTTATACAGTTGTCTCAAGCTCCTTTTTAATTTGTAAACTGTATCCTTTCATTCGGTCAATTGTGACGTTGTCTGGATCTAAATATACTACAATATTCGGATTAAATATCATTTAATTGTAAAGTGACAGTTTAATTTTGCCTAAAATCTAGGGCCAAAAATACTTGTGATTCATTATGGAACGAAAGAGTACTTTCTAGGTAATTTAACTTTTACCTCCAATAAGTAAAAATCCTCACAACGTGGGTGAAAGGTGTATAATATTTAGAAGCTGCATTGTCATACTTTGTGCAGAGAAAGAAAACCGTGTAACGTTAGCCTTCCACCCGATCCCATGTCATGGTTTCATGTGACACTGAAGTTAAATAAAGTGGTAGTAAGTGTGTGTGTGTGTCGGAAGGACGCTAGTACCTAATATTCCTTTCATGCAAATGTTAAATTAATTTGCTACCTACTGGTAATGGTGTGTCTTGTTTATTTGTAAATAGCGCAAGCAGTGTTTCATATGTATCTGTCAATGTAAAAGTAGTTCTGAGTATAATTTTGGACCAGGTTTCATTTTGCATTTATAGCCTAGAAAAATGGTTCAAATTGCTCTGAGCAATATGGGACTTAACTTCTGAGGTCATCAGTCCCCTAGAACTTAGAACTACTTAAACCTAAATAACCTAAGGACAACACACACTTCCATGCCCGAGGCAGGATTCGAACCTGCGACCGTAGCGGTCTGGCGGTTCCAGACTGTAGCGCGTAGAATCGCTCGGTCACCCCGTCCGGCTGTGATCTAAAAAAAAGTCAAAGTCAACATTCGAGTTTGGTCCGCATACAAATCGTGAACACGCAACCGTAACGAACCTTGAGTCTTATGATACCTTGCAGACTCTACTGTGTGGAATAAATCCTACATGTTAAGATTCGTGGGAGAATCACGAGGAAGTAAATGGCATCCTGCAGAAGCTTTCTCTTGATAACCGTATTTAGTTGACATTACTGGTTATATACAGAAACCCAAACTAAAAATATCAATGAAGCCAGAGAAATTAGCACATCCTGACTTCAATAGAGAGTGTGGAATTGTTGTATACCTAGTTAATCAGCTCCGTTTTACGACTGCCTTCCGTGACATGATACGACCTGACTGGAATTTTTCTAGTGGTTTTCTTATCCGAGAGAAAGGAGTGGATCCGCTGTGAATTGTTTGTAAAGTTAACCAATAACTTATTTTACTCAACTGACTCTTATGAATTACAGGACTAAATTCAGATTAATTGTTTCCTTTGTTTACTACGTTACTACTTCTTACTTTCGTCTCCCACCGATGTCTTAACTGCAGACCGTAAGAAATTATGAGAAAGTAATTATTTTTGCCTTGTAAATAGTCGTTACTTCAGAACTACTGTAGTTAATATCAGAAGGTTATTTTTAAGAAATTCATGTGGCACGAACTGAAATTAGCACAGTTATTCTCAAAACTCATTGTTGAATACAACTAATCATTTAGCTTACAGTGGTTGTATGATTATAATCTACTGTGAAATCTGGGCCAGTTTCAGATCATAATTCACTTCCTTCAGGCAAAATGGTTTAACTCTACAAATGTGACAGTACTACAGAGAATAGCGGCAACCGTATTTCAGTAAAAAACTCTAAGAGCATTTTGAATGCTTAAAGCACAATAATTACTTTTCTATTGGTTGATACGCTCAAATAAAACCTTCGAACAGTAGAATACAAGGATGTCCTGTTAAAATGTTTGAAAGTGAGTTTAAAAACATCTGCGCAACGAAGATCGAATTATTTTTACATGAAGAGTGCCTTTTATCACGTATAATATCTAATATTCTATTTCACCATGAAATTGTCATTCTTACAACTACAAACCAATTTCCAGTATACTAATTAATTCACAGAAATGAGGGTAAGGTTTTTGAATACGAGAGACTTCATTTTGCTTTCATTTAGCGAACAAATAAAACTGTTTCCTCCAACAACGCAGTCTTCATGGACCCAGCGATAATATTTCGCTAGAAAAAACGCCCTATGAAGAATAGGAGCGGTGTGATAATCGTAACTGGTCCAGAATGAGATTTTCACTCTGCAGCGGAGTGTGCGCCGTTATGAAACTTTCCTGGCGGATTAAAACTGTGTGCCAGACCGAGACTCGAACTTGGGACCTTTACCTTTCGAGGACAAGTGCTCTACCAACTGAGCTGCCCAAGCACGACTCGCAACCCGTCCTTACAGCTTTACTTCCGCCAGCACCTGGTCTCCTAAACTTCACAGAAACTTTCGTAACAGCGCTCAGAGCGAAAATCTCATTCTGAAGACATCCCCCAGGCTGTGGCTAAGCCATGTCTCCGCAATTTCCTTTCTTCCAGGTGTGCTAGTTCTGCTTGGTTCGCAGAAGAGCTTCTGTGAAGTTTGGAAAGTAGGAGCCGAGGTACTGGTGGAAGTAAAGCTGTGAGGATGGAGTGTGAGTCGTGCTTGGGTAGCTCAGTTGGAAGAGCACTTGCACGCGGAAGGTAAAGTTCTCGAGTTCGACTCTCGGTCCGGCACACAGTTTTAATCTGTCAAGATAGTTTCAATTGTAAAAGGTGTCTTAATCGTCCCTTTCAAGTGGTACATCTGTAGCAGACTCACTTGCAGTTTCCTCCGCTTTGCGGGTCCGTATTCGTGCTCTAGTGGCTAGCGTAGCTGCCTGCGGATCACGGCGTCTCGCGGGTTTGATTCCTAGCCGGGTGGCGAATTTTCTCTGACCGGGGACGGGCTGTTTGTCTTGTCCTCATAACTTCATCATCATCATCATTCGTGATAATGGCTAGATTGAACAGTGTCAAAATTGGGACTTTATACGGGCGCTGATGACCCTGCAGTTGGGCACCCCCACATCATCATCCGATTTACGGTGCGAAGGTTTTCCGTGATGGCGCTGTAGTCACATATCGCTATGTGATGTTTATTCATTTGATTTTCACACTTTTGGCTATGTTTAACGAGAGCACAAGGCTGACTAGCTCTGGAGAAAGGTTTCAGTTTATACGATATTGCAATGCTTGTGATGTTAAAAAGTACGGTGCAATGTTTCTTAACGGACACTGCGGCGACTGCAGCCGTCATGAAATACGCGAAATGTATTCACAGTTGCGAATACGGATAACGTCGGCTGCATAATGAAATAGTGACAATGACAATTGGTTCCGGACCAGGAATCGAATCCTGATTTCTCAGTTGTATGAATGCTTGTCCGAAGGAACATTGCATCGTTCTTCTGTAACAATCCAAGCACTACAATATCCATTCGTTGATACGAGGCAGTGACTCTCAATTAAAATGTCCTTCTCTGTATGGGAAATGCGCTACTAGCCGTTAAAATTGCTACAACACGAAGATGACGTGTTGCACACGTGAAATTTAACCGACAGGAAGAAGATGATGTGATACACAAATGATACCCTTTTCAGAGCATTAACACAAGGCTGGCGCCGGTGGCGACACCTACAACGTGCTGACATGAGGAAAGTTTCAAACCGATTTCTCATACACAAACAGCAGTTGCCCGTCGTTGCTTGGTGAAACGTTGTTGTGATGCCTCGTGTAAGGAGGAGAATTGCGTACCATCACCTTTCCGACTTTGATAAAGATCCTTTTGTAGCCTATCGCGATTGCGGTTTATCATATCGCTACATTGCTGCTCGCGTTGGTCTAGGTCCAATGACTGTTAGCAGAATATGGAATCGGTGGGTTCAGGAGGGTAATAAGGTACGCCGTGCTGGATCCCAACGGCCTCGTATCATTAGCAGTCACGATGACAGGCATCTCATCCAAACGGCTGTAACGGAGAAATCAACCACGTCTCGATCCCTGAGTCAAAAGATGGGGACGTTTGCAAGACAACCACCACCTGCATGAACAGTCGGACGACGTTTCCAGCAGCATGGACCATCAGCCTGGAGACCATGGCTGCGGTTACCCTTGACGCTGCATCACAGACTGGAGCGCCTGCGATGGTGTGCTCAACGACGAACTTGAGTGCACGAAGGGCAAAACGTAATTTTTTCGAATGAATCCAGGTTCTGTTTACAGCATAATGATGGTCGCATCCATGTTTGGCGACATTGCGGTGAACGCACATTGGAAGAGTGTATTCGTCATCGCCATACAGGCTTATCACCCGGCGTGATGGTAAGGGGTGCCATTGGTTACACGTCTCGGTCACCTCTTGTTCGCATTGACGGCACTTTGAACAGTGGACGTTACATTTCAGATGTGTTACTAAGCGTGGTTCTACCATTCATTCGATCCCTGCGAAATCCTACATTTCAGCAGGATAATGCATGGCCGCATGTTGCAGGTCCTGTACGGGCCTTTCTGGACACAGAAAATGTTCGACAGCGGCCCTGTCCAGCACATTCTCCAGCTCTCGCTTCAATTGAAAACGTCTGGTCAATGGTGGCCGAGCAACTGGCTCGTCACAATACGCCAGTCACTACCCTTGATGAACTGTGGTATCATGTTGAGGCTGCATGGGCAGCTGTACGTGTACACGCCTTCAAAGGCCTGTTTGACTCAATGTCCAGGCGTATCAAGGCCGTTATTATGGCCAAAGGTGGTTGTTCTGGGTACTGATTCCTCAGGATCTATGCACCCATATTGCGTGTTAATGCAATCACATGTCAGTTCTAGTATAATAAATTGTCAAATGTATACCCGTTTATCAACTGCATTTCTCCTTGGTGTAGCAATTTTAATGGCCAGTAGCGTACGTATGAGTGTACGAGTGCAAATTGTGGCGCATGAAGGACAACATAATTAAGTCTGGAACTGCCCCTGAGTCATGCTCGGACAATCAAAACGATTAAGTCGACCTCTCCCGTAAAGCGGGAAACCCGAATTCGAGTTCCGTCCGGCACAAGTCTTCGTTATTCACATTCCATTATAGTGCTGGCGGTTGCATGCATTTGCAGCTGCAGATAAATTTCATGTATGTTTCAGTTTGTCTTTGTGGGAAGTGAAAGGGCCAAGTGGTTGCCTAGTGGTTCTGGCTTGGCCAGAGAAGGTTCTTCAGAAAGGCTCGGTGAAAAGAAGTACATATCGTAGGCAATGATTTTGGAAAAAGCTTTTGCCGTCAGCCCCTGGCCGTGTGTTTCGGCTTTGAAAGCAGTTTTCTCCTTTCAAAGGAGCAGCCGACAAGGCCCCAGACCTGACGAATTTACCTCCGTGTACGCAAATCGCAGACGAGGCCGACTTGGTACTTCTAGGTCGCCGTGGAAAAATTCGTTACCTTCGTTCGAAATTATTGTTGCCCAATCATACGAATCTTGTCGGACTTCGTGCTTTAGCGAAAAGTGCTCGACCAATGAGTGGAGCTTGGTGAGGAGGCGATACTAACCTCTTGCACGTTCAAATGCGTTCAGTGAGCAAGAACGGCAAATTTGTGCAAGGTTCCTCTGTATTCTGAGAAATATAGTGAAATTCTGTTCGCTATGGCAATGGCTGGAGGGACTTCCCTCCACTTTGAATTTTTCGAAAAGTTAAGAGTTAGTTTCAGAGGGTGTATTCTACGAGACTTACCGTGGGGAATCTATCAGCACGTTTCCTGATATGGGAGACAATGGTGGCAGCCTTTCTCTGAAATTTTCGTTCGGTGCTGACTTGCGCGTTGTGGCACATCTTCGCTGAGTTCTAAGTAAGTTTCGTGTTTCGCATTTAGCTCTCTCCTTTATCTGAGCAGCTTAGAATTTGCGAAATATGCTGCGCAACTTGGGTTGTCTGATTAATTCTGTTAATTCGTGAGTCTTGCCCTCGTTTACTTCGCAATTACGAGCTGCACAGATTACGAAAGCGCGCTCCAAGCAGGCTTCCGGCTAACTTTGAGTTACCCTCCATTGTTTTAGCGGTACATTCAGATGCAGTTAAGCTTCTAGTGAATTATTGTTTGTAGCTAGTATTCGGATTACTGATGTTCATACGATAGTAACTGGTTAAGAGTCGTTTTACATTATGTAAATAGGCACACAAAATGTGAGTAGACAAAGACACACACACACACACACACACACACACACACACACACACAACCTTTCACATACCATATACTGATTTCAGGCGTAGCCATAACAGTTTTCAAATCGTAATTCTGCCTTAAATTATTTGTCTACTTTAAGGAGTATGTGGTTGGAGACGACAAACTATGAAAGAAGTCACTCTAGATACATAATACATCAGGAAAACCACACCATTTAGCAAAAAGGTATGAATTCAAAATTCCATGTGTTTTCTTGAAAAACGTGTGATTACGATTAAAAAAATTAATGCTTACATACAGTATAGAAATTCTTTAACAGCCGTAAAACAAAAGCCCACTGAAGCTGTTGCAACTGTTTGGGATCAAAAAAATAGTGCTTTTCTAAAGGCGGACCCCATCCAAAATCATACGTATTGTTTAAGCGAACACGGAAAAAAGGAGCTTCAACCCAAAAATAAATAATCGTTTTCATTGATGCCTGTAGAAATTTGATTTAAAAATAAACCGATATTGTGCGGCGCACACATGGTTTGCAGCTATAACCGTTATTATCGCATGACTGATGCTGACTAGGCGACTCCTCAAACGAGGCATATCTAATTTTTTGTCACACTGCGACGGCATTTCCGTTGCAAAACAGGTAACTACAGTTCGAAGATTATTGTTAATTTGTTTAACTGATGTAAAAAACCATTGCACTAGCTTGTGCAGCATTTTGATGTTGAAGATGTAATTATGGTAGACAAGCAGTACACGTAATTGCCAAGTCTCAGTAGGAGGCTAATCAAGAGCACGACGAAAAGTTCTTCTTACCGAGTAGTTCCCTGCCGATTTCTTCCCACTTTCTGTTACTGACGTCATATGTTTCGATTCCTGTAATCGCTTCGTGTAACAAGATGCAGTTAATAGCTTAATACAGTTGTAAGATCGGATCTCTAGAACGCATTACGATCTGTAAGGAATGTGTGATCTCCTTGTCCGTAGGGCTGACAATGTGGCCAACATAACTATGACCATGTTCACTCATGTTTTCCTCTCTCCAACTTGGCGATAAGTAGAAAATTCATGCTCCCTTAGGACGTCCTGCTGCATTAGATGTGGCCGGTTTTTGTTAAGACATTTCAAGAGGCTTTGACAGAACGTTTCATTCGTTTGTTAGCTTTCCGAAATCAACTGGATGTTAATAATCTGGTGACAACAGGATTACTGCCCAGCCAAATTCCTCTCTCTTGGGTATAGTAGTTTGCGAACGGCCCCATAAATAACATGTCGAGAGACTGAAGATGAATGAGGAGGGAAACCTAGTGAATGAACATGGTTTTCACGTGGTTTATCTGCTATACTGAGGTTGTGTATGTGTGAATAATATCCACCAAAAATCAAAACGAAAGGGTTATTTAAAGATGATTTCAATTAGCCTACAAAATTATTAAACCTCTTAAGTAAAATTATGAGTGTATATCCAACTATTTGGATAAAAAGTAGCACTGATCCTGAAGGCACACAGTGCATCAATACCTTCTGCATATTATTTTATTCTGATGAGGCCAAGACATCCCTTACATAGTAATAATAATACCAACATAAAAAAGAAAAGAGAGACATAGTTTTATGGCTTTGACTGCTATTTTAGCTGCCTAATTGAAAAGGTTTTTCCCATTTTTCACGCATCCTCGCTCCTTTCCTTGGCAAAGGGTGAACTGTGTGTTTAAGGGTGTTCCGTAAGTATAAGTGGCGGTTATCTGGATATGTTTAGTGTGCTGTCTTGTTTGTGTTGTATGATGGAAATGAGCGTTTGTTGTATGATGATGACAGAAGAGAGAGGCTGAAACCCAATGCCGGCAAATATCCTACTGCTCTCGAATAGAGCCACTTACCTTAACGTCCCCATCTGACAGATGACTGATGGTTGACGGGGGTTATGGGACTAAATGGCGAGATCGCCAGTCCCGCAAATCAAAAGGTTCTTGCGTAGGATGGAAGTGTCCGCAGAAAGAGGGCAGATGCAGTCAGAGGGGTCAAACTATAAACCGAGGAAGCTAAAAAAACACACAGTGGAGGGCATAAAAGGGTATTCCGAATCTAAAAACTGGATATACGGAGGGATAAAAGAGCGATATTTGCAAGGGGAGCGGTCATGGGTCCCAGACCCAGAAAGCATGAAGAGAGCCCCAACCACAATCACCCTGCCCCTGCTCTAGCAATGAAACAAAACCTTATAACAGAAAAAAAAATCACATTTTTGCAGGAAGCTGAAGACCAGTTCCACAATCCATGAATCGTCTGATGATATTAAAAAGCAAGAAATCTGGGAGGGTATCTTAGTATGAAGGGCCAAAAGAATGGGACAGTCCACCGACACATGGGATACCATCCGTCTAGCTCCACAGCCACATTGCAGGGGTGGCTCATTACTCAAGAGAAAACAATGGGCGAACAATGGGCGAGCCTGGTATGACCGACGCGTAGACGAAATAAGACAGTCGACGTCTTCCGAAAGGAGCAGAACAAAGAGCGCAAACTGCAGTAGTCTTTTTGATTGTGTGGAGTTTATTATTGAGAGGAGTAGCGCATCAGATATCATTCCACTTCTGGGCAAAGAAAGATTTAATGTCAATACGCATTTCTGCACCTGACTCATTAAAGGGAATGTGGGGTAAGTGTCTACCTCTCTAGCCAAATGGTCAACCAGTTCATTCCCTGGGATGCCCACATCACTCGGGATCCAGACAAAGGAAACAGAGCAGGCAGCACTATATGACCCTGGGAATAAACTGTGTTCCATGCCAGCAGGAGACGTTTTATAACGATCAGTCTAGGAAATGGTAGCACCTTGGAACTCTGCAAGAATAGAACGCACAGTACGCCACAATATGATAGGGCGAAAGAGATCTTAGAACCCTTGAATAGGTCGGATCTAATCCATGGTCTAGGCACCATCCACGGGGGGGGGGGGGGGGGAGGGTGAGGGAGGTGTGGGAGGAAATACAGGCGGAAAATTCCAGTGGGTAGAGACTGAGATACCGACAGAGGACAATGAGGCACATTCCAACCGGAAATTCCACTCGAGGGCGGGTATCAGGTGGGAGATGTCGGTCGTTTGCAAAGAGGACGGAGTGCACTGGATGGTCAGTGAGCCGTGGCAGCTCTTTTCACCTTCCCACTATCGATATCGTTCAGCTAACAACTCCCTGCAGTTATCGCTGCATCGTTTAATCTTCAAAAGCGGCCCCTAAAGTCGCACGCAGGCAGTGGCTGTGTAGTTGTCACACAGTGTGGAGCAGGGAGCAGCAGCAGCGCTTGGCGCAACGGACACGTGGTGCGGATAGGCACGGCTTGCTCCGCCCTATGCTCAACAGGCGTAGCACACTGAGCAGAAGGGTATCGAGGTCCATGTACATGACACTTTATCCGACCCCTGGTGACGTACGCAGCTCATGTCTGGGGATACTCTGCGCCCACACGCCTGCGCCGTCTGCAGATCATAAAAAACAAAGTACTCAAAATCATAAGCAATGCTCCACCATACACACGCATCGCGGACATTCACCGGGAATACCGACTTGAGACTCTCACGGAGGTAATCCACAAACTCACCACACGATTATACAGAAACTCCAGACATTCGCAGAACCCGTTTATTCTCAATCTGGGGAACTACGACCACAACCATATATGGAAACATAAAAGACCAAAAGACATACTTGTAAGGACCTAGCATCTATGGCCAAGTGCACGCAAACACAACGGTACAGGTGAGCCCCTGTTAGTCAGACACCATTTCCGGATATCCAGTTGAAACACACTTGCTGAATAACTGCTACCACACAGGGAAGCCGTTCCGTACACTTCATGCAGACAAGCTCCACACACACCCCACATAGTGAGAGGATCTACGGCCGATCTCCCACTACTATATAACGATCGTGATTGTTCAAGGAATGCAGAGGCTGCAGCAAACTGGTATACATCGCCATCGCTTGCCACGGTAATGATGCATGATACCCATACTAACAAACAAAATCTTGCATGAACTATCGCAGCTATTAAGCCACTACTACTCTTACTACCTATCCCACTGTCGCAGAGGCTTTTCTTCCCACGGCACGAACCTTGGCACTTTTTTCCCTCTGCTCTTCAAATTGCTACCCTCACTCGCGTTTCGTCCACTATCCATCACCTGATGGACCGTGTTAATGCGTAGTCTTACCCAGACGCACGGATGACACCACAGCCCAGCATACTGTGATCCAACTATTAGATAACTAACATGTTGACGGAGGTGACAGTAGAACGTTTGGTCTGGTCACCACGTTGGTGCGGGCGAGGAGGGACCCCATCAATAGGGGCATGGCGTCTTTTCCGGGTCGTCGTTCAGTCTTTGTCGCCAGAACTGAGCGGAAGGCGAATGGCTGGTCGCCTATGTGGTGCGCAGCTAGTAGTTCAGCTCTGTGCACCATTATCATGCTCCACAAGCTATCTGATCAACTGTTCGTGTTTATGTTCATTGAGTTGTCAAGCATACCATGTTATTTTGCTCTGTGGTTATAGACCTAGTGCATTTCCCCGTCTGCTCTGTGTGATTGTTGAGCAACTTGTGTTAATCTGTATTCTACTGGCCAGCTTTATTAGGGGGGAGGGGAGGCTATATATGTGCAATCATAGTTAAACCGTAAGTTTTGCTTGAAGTATAATACAGCCATATACATATCTTTCTGGTTTGTAAACAGTACTTTCTAGGTTGATGGAAGAGTGTTCCGTATCAGCGGCTTCTTGCCACGTGCGCCTGGCTTACTTACGGCCGTGCAACGGCTCTCAAAACATTTCTTCGCGCGGCCTGCTATTTGTTTGTATTCGCGCGTCCTGCCTGTCTGTGTTCAAGCTGTATCTCTTATGTTACCTGACTTGTAGTATAAACAAAATTTTGCTGTCGGCCAAGAGGCCTTTGATTAACTGGCTTGGCACGAGAAATTTTCCCTTTAACGTGTAATACATGTCGTATCCTTGTTCTAAGTTTTATTCGAAATTTTTTGGTGTAAAACTTTTTGGTAATCCCTAAAGGCCAATTGTCATATTTGTTAATATTTATCTCTTGGGCGATCTGCCTAATGCCTCTGATTTGAATTCGCTTGAAGAAATTTGTCTATAACTGTTTTAATTATTCTAAATGGCTCGTTTATTTAAAACTGTTTAATTTACAAATTTAGAAAAGTTCATTATCATTAAGGTCTTATTGTTTGAATTTCTGTGAGGGAATTATTATTGTAATTCGACGGCTGTCTCATTCACTATTTTGAACGCCTTCATAGGTATAATGGAAAAATAACTTAAATTTTCTTAGCCATTTTTCAAAAGGAATCTGTTGTAGCCAAATAATATATAAAAATAAATGCTGCAGTCCAAGGATAAACGATTTAGTTAAATGGGCTTATTCCTCCATGTCATTTCCCTGACTGGTGACCGATGGCCAAGCAGTTTGGTCCCTTCCATCTCTTTAAACCAACCAACCTGATCCTGGTAATTCTCCTTTTCAGTCAGGAAATCGCCAAATGGCGAAACAAGGAGTTGGCTTCATCGTGTTTGTAGAGCGGGAATCCCCGCTTCTGCGAGGAGACTGATGACAGGACTAGTGCGAATGGCGCCCTCAGCCAGACGCAACCCCTAAAAATGAACAGTGTCGAGCAGTTTAAGAGTGCAAGGGGCCGCTGAGCCATAAACGTGGGAACCATAACCTACACTGGACAAAACCAGGTTGCAGTAAATATTGAGAAGAGTAGCAAGGTCTGCATCCAAGGATGTATGTGCCAGGAGGCGGAGAACATTAGTCTTCCACATGCAGGTAGTCTTCAGGTGCAAGACATGTGGCAGCCAAGACAGTTTTCATAAAAAAGAAGGCCTAAAAACACGGGACTGCGATACAACTTCCAGGCGCTGGTTGCCTAAATCAAGTTCTGGGTCAGGGTGTACTAAGGGTCGATGGAAACTCGTTTTGGAGGGAGAAAACTGGATGCCAAGGAAAGGCCCACGCAGAGGCCCATTGGTTGGGTCCTTAGAGCTGGCGTTCAGCAGATGCTACCAGATGGAAGCGGCATCAGATGCTAAAATCGTCGACAATCAATGCCAGGGTAACCAGAGATCCAACAGAGGCGACAGCGAAGAATGTGACACTTAGCACAGAACCCTGTAGGATACCGTTCTCCTCTTTCCAAGAGTGCTGAGTGAAGTACCAACACTAGTCTGGAAGAACTAGTGGGATAAAAACTCGTGGGTTATAGCTGGAAGGGGACCGCAAGCCCCAGTCGTGGAGGGTAACTATAATGTAACAGTGAAAAGCTGTGTTGCATGCCTTACATAGATCAAGGAAGATTGCAACAAGGTGTCGGATTGCTGTTTCCAACCTGAGTAAATGGTTAGCTGTAGATCGAACTTCCCGGAAGCCACAGCGGTAAGGGAATAAAACACCCCAAGTTTCGAGTGCCTAACATAATCTAAAGCTAACCATCCTCTCGAACAGTTTACACAGTTCATTGGTCAAGATAACTTTTTGTTCTCTGGGGGTAGCCACGCTGTCTTGTCATAAAGGCACCTGTGAGCCATATGTGGTTGAAGACCATGAATGGGCTGGGGTTAGAGTCTAAAAAATTCCCATTCAGTGAATAATTCATTAAAGGCTTCAGCTTGGTGGGGATTGAGACAGAGGGGTTTCTTCAGCGTGTCGTTTCTGGCGGACAAAGGTAGCAGCAAAGGAAGAGGTGTTCTGCGAGGACCAACGAATCAATAAGCCGAGAGCACCCTGTAGGAAAAGACCCAGGACAATTGATTGGCGCTGGCGGCCAAGAAGGCTACGGAACTTCGATAAAACCTGTGATGAAGAGGTAAACGTGCCCAGGAAGGAAACAAAGCGCTCCCAGCAGTCCTATTTACTCTACCTGGTAATGGCAATGGAATGACAGAATCATCAGAAAATGGTCACTGTCACAAAGATGATCATGGGATGACCAGTGTAGTGAAGCCACAAGAGCAAAGGAGTAGATCATGAGATCGATAGCAGAAACGGTGCACAGAGTAGCAAGGAAGTGAGTAGGAGACCTGTCATTGAGGAGACAAAAATCAAAGCCTCTGTTGATCCAGTGTGGATGCAGGACAACGGATGGTCAAATATTTAAAAGAGTAAACCATCAAACAGGCGTGAAAATTAAGAAGCTATTTTATTTTATTTTGGCTAACAGTTTCAGCAGTTCAATATGTGTTCTTCATGCCCCTCCGTAATAAACACAGTATTTATTAAGAGTATATCAAGATGTACCACAACAAGCTTTGCAGAAAATGAGATGTAACAATAAAAGTACTTTAAAATTACTCAGTACATGAAGCAACATTAAGATGCATCCCAATGTGCATACGGTACAACAAAATGGAATGTGTGTACATACTGGTTAGCACTGAAACTATTTTAACATCACATTATATAGCACTGTATTTGAACACTTAACACACATCATAAGGAAAACAAAAGAGGAAATATTATAAACACTCACAATAAGAAAATTCGGTATGCTAAAACGACTCAGTATGCTATAACGACGATATAAGCTCAGTAATCACAAGTTTTCCGATAGATTTGTAACAATACCGAATTTATTTTCGGATAAAATTGGAAGACGAAACAGCATTGGTCGTATTTTTTTGTTTTATTATCCACTAAATCTATTTTCGGTTACTTAGTGACCATCCTCAGTGCTGTAATATACAATTAAAATTGGTAGGCACTGGTATCAACAAGCTTAGAGCGATTACATAAGTTTTTGAGTTTATCTGATCGCTCTAAGCTAGTTGATACCAGTACCTACCAATTTTAATTGTATATTACAGCACTGAGGATGGTCACTAAGTGACTGAAAATCGATTTTGCGGATAATGAAACAAAAAAATACGACCAATGCTGTTTCTCCTTCCAATAATATCCATTATCTGGTCGTGGTGCACAGAACACTCCATGGAGTCGCCCATCAATGAGACTTTATTTTCGATAATGAAGAACCTGTGCCATTCTTTTATCTCTGGAACCACAGTAGATGCTTGTTATTGAACAGTTTTGGCCAGTATTTATAGCCTGTGCTAAAAGAAGAAGAAGATAAACAGAATGTGGTTCTAACTCGCTCTTAGAGATCCAAATGATTAAGTAGCCTATTTCCCTATATGATATGTCAACAATATCTGTCTTACAAATAAAATTGAAAAAACGCGTTTTCGAGAGCTCCTGCAATTCGTCGAAGTTTATAACATGCATCTCATGAATGGAAATGTTTCTTATATGGTGCTACAGCCTCAAAATATTACGGTGGAAGTCTTTCATCTCTATCTACTGTTGTTGAGGATTCAGTTGCAGATAAAGACTTGTGACAAGCACGATTATGAAGATGACTGCTGCTAGTTACACTCCCAGTAGTTTAAGTCGTGCTCTTAGATTCCTGTCTAACCGCATACTCGGAAATCACTACATATTCGGAAAAAACGGTGAATTATTTCTGACAAGAAGAAATATAAAGGTCACTGTCGGTTGTTTCACTCACAGCAATTTCATCTCCAACAACTTCATATTTAGTATTTTAAACACACAGAAATCACGAAATCATTACTGAGGAATTGCGCTCTTACACGTAAGTAATTATGCAGGAAAATCTGAACATACACGAATAACAATGTCTCAGAAAGTGTTACATATATGAAGAGGAAAAAAATTTTTTTTTGCACCCATCTGTGCGTAAATCTATGTCCTTGCGTGTAGTAATCCCACCCGCTAACCACCTGGCTACACTAAACAACAGCTACACGTCGCTGAATTCTCGTACTATTGCGTAGGAACGTAGGCTGACCTCGTTGTCAAACGATGCTGCGTAAGTCAGAAATGCGTAATAGTTTGGAAGGTTTCTAATATCAGGCTTCACATAATTGATTTCCATTGTTACTTGAAAGTTGCAGAAATGTTTCGATAATTATTAACTAAACTATTTGTGGGAATAAGTACACAAAGTCACTAGTAACGTCAGTTCACGCTCATTTATATACGGAGGCAGAGCCGATGTCTCACTATTTAATGATCTTTAAGCTGTTATTTACATTAAAATAACACACATTTTGAGAGAATATTGACCGAACACGTTTTCTGTTTGGATGTAAACATTCACAGTGAAACGTCCCCTTAGAAAAATTTATACAGGACAGTGCTTAAACTGACACACAATATTTTTAGCGCAACGCAATCTGACTTCCAAAAATCCCTACGAAAGAATGGCCCTGACTAACATTAACCTATACGTTTCACAAATCACTTACCTCACAAAAATCTTCGTTACTCAAGCTACTGCAATACAGCGAGCGCCACTACTGCCAGCTAGATAAAAGATTCAAACTACGGAAGGCACTAACTACTGATAGGTATAGTTAGCAAATGAAAGATTTTAATAGAGAACAAACAATGTATTTACCTTAGTAGTCATAATATATATATATATATCAGTTCATGACACCAATTCTTACAAATTTCAAATCTCCGCCATCTCTCTCCCCACGTCCACCACTGCTGGCGGCTCACCTCCAACTGCACAACGCTACGCGCTGTTAGCATCCAGCTGCCGCTGCCCGACACTACAATGGCGAGTATTACAACAATGCCAACCAGCCACAGACTGCACACGGCACAGCCAGTGATTTTCATACAGAGCGCTACGTGGCGGCGGCGTTACCAATAAAAAAAAACCTAAACAGCCTACTTACAACAGTACCAATCTAACCATAGTGCTCAGAGCCATTTGAACAACCTAACCTAACCATATTTCTAACAAAGGAAGATAGTCTATTATGAACTCAACTTCCAACTGGATGCATCCTCTGGTGATTCTTTAGTAACGAAATCACTAAATCCAAAGCTGAAACCGCTAAATACATTTAAAATAACAAATTATAGGTGTACATAAACCACAGCTTACCGGTCGACAGGGCCAGACCGAAATCCAAAACCTCTCGGTACAATTGTCGTGAAGTCGGTGGGACGACCGTTCGTTAACAAGTCCCAGAAGCTTACTGAATAGGATATTTCGATAAAGAACCGAAAATGACGTCACTACCGAGCCTAACCTACTACACCGATCGGTACGAACGATAAAGAATAGGGCCCCAGGAACGAGCCACAACCGCAACTATGTGTTGGAACGGCTCTCTACGAAATAGGAGTTCTGTGTGGAAGTGCGTACAGGTTTTCCTTGGCACTGACGTACTGTATACTGTAACTGATGTCACTGCTGGAATCGTGGTATTAATTCATCGGTCCATCCGTGAATTGGCTTACGTCATATTACTGTACAGAGAATGTCACCAAAATTCCAGCGTGTAGTACAGGTGTATGCCCACCAGTACCCTATAGACGTAATCTGATCCCCCTACCTTCATGAAAATTGTTAGAAGGCTTTTTTGCGAAAACCACATCACGTGGTGCTACATCAAGGTATCCGTGGAAACAACGTACACAATTAAAACTTCCTGACAGACTAAAACTGTGTGCCGGACCGAGACTCGAACTCGGGACCTTTGCCTTTCGCGGGCGAGTGCTCTACCAACTGAGCTACCCAACCGCGACTCATGACCCATTCTAACAGCCTTAATTCCACCAGTACCTCGTCTCCTAGCTTCCAAACTTCAAAGAATATCTTATGCGAACCTGAAGAACTAGCACTCCTGGAAGAAAGGATATTGCTGAGACATGGATTAGCCACAGCCTAGCGTTGAAATGGTCCAAATGGCTCTAAGTACTATGGGACCACTTCCGAGGTCATCAGTCCCCTATAACTATTCTAAACTATTCTAAGGACATCACATACATCCATGCCCGAGGCAGTATTCGAACTGGTTCTGTTATACAGCAAGAAGTTCTGTAGCATTTAAGTACCCCATCCAGAAACTCCTCACGTATGTAGTGACCAGAACCATGATTTCTTCATTCTACGTTGTCCATTCGAGTACTGAAACAACCTACAAAAAATAAACACACTAGTCGGAAATAGTACGCAAAATTCTACTGCCAATTTTGTTTTTTATTTAATTATCACATTGCTACAAATACTGTGAGTGTGTACCTTAAAATTACAGGACTGTCGACAATCTTGTGAACAAGAAGTTCCAGTAATATGTCTTCACGGGTCATCGGGGCTCAATTAGAATCACGACTCATCACCGAAGACAATTCTTATACTGCCATGCAATTCCAGGCCAAAATATATGTCTGGAGTTACCACGGATAGCGGTGGGACCAAGCTGACTGTCGGCGACCATGCAGCCCGACAACCAAGAGTAATGGTGTGGGTAGCCATTTCTTTTCGTAGAAGGACGCCTTCGGTTGTCATCTGCGGCATCCTTAAAACACAGCGGTACGTCGAAGATATTATACGCCCTGTTTTGTTGCCCTTCATGCAAGGCCATTCGGGCTTACATTTCAGCCTGATAAGGCGCGCCCATGCACGGCGATAGATTCAGTTGCATGTCTTGGCGCCTGTAAAACACTACCACGGCAGCAAGGTCGCCAATTGAGAATGATTGGAGCGCTCTGGGCAGCGCCCTTCAACCAACTCGGAATTTTTACGATGTTCACACCAGTTGAACAGAATTTGTTACGATATCGCTCAGGAGGACATCGCACTACTCGGTCAATCGATGCCAGGTTGAATAACTACTTGCATAAGGGTCAGAATAGGACCAAGGAGTTACTGACTTCCTCAATTTGTGAATCTTCTTCTGTTGAATAAATTGCCCAGTTTTTTGTGAAATTATGATCATTTGTTTGTACGTGTATATCAGAGCCACCAATTTTCTTCTCATTAGATAATTCCTCCAATGTGCATGGTTTTCGTTTGGCTTAATGTGCATTATCTACTCAGTGGTAATGAATGAAAAATGAGGAAGCACGTTTCTGAAGGTCTACTATTCGTGCACGTAAAACTGGACATCCTCTAGTGAAAGGCAGCGTGACTGTACCGCCAAACGGGCAAAACAGTTTAGAGATTGCAGGCCACTCTCAATTCTGATTCGGTGCACGGAATACGATCTACTGCGATTTGACTTCATACATTATGATGAAATGGTGGGCAATAGTTTATGGTCTTGTTTGCGTGCTCTAGGGAAGGAAATACGATAAGCTTTACCTGCGTTCAAAGAAACAGGGTGCCGACTTAAATGACTGCAGTAAAAGGACGGCGTTGGACGACCGACAAAGTGCTTTTTTTCTGGGGAACGATGAGGAGACATATCCAGACGGCCGCGTGCAGCGGTCGCATCGTGCAAAACGTATTAGCTTGGCGCCGACAGGAGGGAGACGGACAGGTATATGGCCTAGCGCCGAAAGTCACCGACAGCACGTTGAAGCGCGGCAATAAAGCAGAGGATGGACCCTTGTTAGGGAGCAGGCAACCAAAAAGAAATGTAAACGTTCTGCAAATATCTGTGGGACAGGGAAACTGGCGTCCGGACGTCCAGACTCTGTTTCAAAAGATGTTTGTGAGAGCATGAAGCTTTTTACGATTTTATGGCCATTCCTTGGAAACTTTGAAATGGGCGAAAAGGGGAGATAACAAGCTGTTTATGGAGGGCTGTGCTTCCACCCTGTATTGTGTTAGAAAAAGACTCGGCAAACATTTGAGAAAGAGGCTGCGAAGCTGATTTTTTTCCGTTTTCTGTCAATTAACTTTAAAGTCTCTGCTGATTGGTCAAATCGGTTTGCAGTGCAAACACAATTGTGTGAGCTTAGAATACTGGGCTCCAGCTTGTGATTGACTTGTGCGAAAGAGGGGGAAGTCAAAGAAGAGAAATGTGCTTTTTGGAACCGAGCTGAGGAGGAAACACAGAGGAAGGAAGAAGGATCACTTTTGTACAAGTCTCTTGTACTGGCGTATTGCTAGTAAAGAACTGCAGGTCTCTACGTAAACGGTGAGACTTGTGTCCTTTCCTAGTGTGCGACTTGAGCCTGTGCTAGTCACCTTCTGAACTGTCAGAGGTACTGCTTACATCATCAAGGCCACAACGAGTGACGCTTGTGTGTACTTATTTGTCTTGAGTCTGCCGTCTAAACATTTGACGTATTCCGACACGTACAGCCATGGCACGGAGTCAAACTGGTGTGGCAGATCTGCAAACGGGTCCACCTGCACACTGGAATCCATTGGGGTTTCAGAGGCTCATAGGGCAGTAACTGAATTCCGAACTGACTGAACAGGAGACCGAGTACTTTCATTTTTCGGGAACGCGAATTTAACAACAGACTGCCGCCGTCCATGACTCCAGTCGCCGAACGCATAGAGGTGTGCCGTCTTGACCAGCAGGCTGGTAAAGTATTCGCTGCTGCGACGTAGTGCTATAACATACATTTCTCATCACCCTGTTCTTTTGAACCATATTTTTCTTTCTTTTTTGTATGGTAAAATATAGGTGCTTGGTGGTGGCGTAGTGTGATGCCATAATCTGGATCCACGTGTATGAGGTCAGATAAAGCGATTAGTGTTCTGGTTAGTGTTGTGTGTCGATCCTCAGCAGATCACTTTTTCCACCATAGATCCCATGTAGGTAAGGCGTTTGTTAAATAAAAATTTTTTGTATGATGTTTCTTTAATATTTTTGTTTTCTTGTCATGTTTGAGATCAATAAATCGATTGGGAATTAGACTACAACTTCTCCCTGAGTTCTGATTAACACTTCCTTCACTTTTTTTATGGCAGTCTAGATCTGAAATATAAGGAGTAGCTTATTCTCTTGGCGGCCATTGCGTGGATCTGTTACTTCATTTACAATAATCATCTTTCACTGTCTTTGTCAGTGAGCGAACAGTTACACCGCACTGCGATGGCGTTCTTCATTACAACATAGAAAGGAGACAATATATGGGTAACTTCACATGGGGGAAAATCATAGGGTAACTAGAATAAGGTGAAGTATAACGAGTATAGTCCAGGAGTTTGGTATTGTTGGGGAGCATTATGAATCGAAGACACTGCTGCCCGAAGGAGAGGAGGTGGTCGACCACAGTCAACTATATCAGTAGACGATCGCCACATTGTGCAACAGACCTGAAGGGACCTAAGTCGTTTAGCGTAAGCGGTTGCAATCACACTAAACAGGGCTGCAAGGCACGCAGTCTTGCCCTCCATGGTGGTATGGCGACTGCTCGAGGGTGAACGACCACGTCCCGTTGTGATCCGTTCACACCCTCGCATCAGCGGCACCGTTCGCGACCGTGACAAAAGCGTGAGGAGTGGGATCGCAACGTTTTCTACAATGACAACAGAGTCAGTGAACACCCATTGAGTAATTCAAAACCTACTTACATATCGTGAGAGGAGAGAACACGTAATGCACCCAGGAACATTATCTAACATGATCGTTTTGGTGCTCCAGTTGTCATGGTATGGGGAAGCATAATTTTGCATATGTGCACTGACATCCAGATCTTTGAAGACGGCAGACTCACCAGTCAACATTATTTTTGCTCTACAGTATTTCCCCATGTGAGCTCTTTCCAGCAGTGAATTCGTCCCTGATTTCATATTTATACATCAAAATGCGTCGGACAACGCAGGTGCAGGAGCTCTTGGAACAAAAGTAAACTCGGTGGATAGAATGACCTGGCAAAATAAATAAATAAATAAATAAATAATAAAAAATGTTCAAATGTGTGTGAAACCATAAGGGACGTAACTGCTAAGGTCATCAGTCCCTAAGCTTAGACACTACTTAACATAAATTATCCTGAGGACAAAGACAAACACCCATGTCCGAGGGAGGACTCGAAACTCCGACGGGACCAGCCGCACAGTCCATGACTGCAGCGTTGAGACCGCTCGGGTAATCCCGCGCGGCTGTCCTCGTCACTTCCCGTATTTACACTACTTGCCATTAATATTGCTACACTAAGAAGAAATGCCGATGATAATCTGGTATTCATTGGACAAATATATTATACTAGAACTGACATGTGATTACATTTTCACGCAATTTGGGTGCATAGATCCTGAAAAATTAGTACCCACAAAAACAACTCTGGCCGTAATAACGGCCTTGATACGCCTGGGCATTGAGTCAAACAGACCTTGGATGGCGTATACAGGTACAGCTACCCATGCAGCTTCAACACGTTACCACAGTTCATCAAGAGTAGTGGCTGGCGTATTGTGAGGAGCCAGTTGCTCGGCCACCATTGACCAGACGTTTTCAATTTTTGAGAGATCTGGAGAGTGTGCTGTCCAGTGCTGCAGTCGAACATTTTCTGTACCCAGAAAAGCCCGTACAGGGACTGCAACATGCGGTCGTGCGTTATCCTGCTGAAATGTAGGTTTTCGCAGGGATCGAATGAAGGGTAGAGCCTCGGGTCGTAACACATCTGAAATGTAACGTTCACTGTTCAAAGTGCCGTCAATGTCAACGAGAGGTGACCGAGACGTGTAACCAACGGCACCCCATACCGTCACGCCGGGTGATACGCCAGTATGGCGATGAGGAATACACGCTTCCAATGTGTGTTCACTGCGATGTCTCCAAACACGGATGCGACCATCATGATGCTTTAAACAGAACTTCGATTCATCCGAAAAAATGACGTTTCGCCATTCGTGCACTCAGGTTCGTCGTTGAGTACACAATCGCCTGCGCTCCTGTCTGTGATGCAGCGTCAATGGTAACCGCAGCCATAGTCTCCGAGCTGATAGTCCATGCTGCTGCAAACGTCGTCGAACTGTTCGTGCAGATGGTTGTTGTCTCGCAAACGTCCCCACATGTTGACTCATGGATCGAGACGTGGCTGCACGATCTGTTACAGCTATGCGAATAAGATGCCTGTCATCTGGACTGCCAGTGATACGACGCCGTTGGGATCCAGCACGGCGTTCCTTATTACCCTCCTGAACCCATCAATTCCGTATCCTGCTAACAGTCATTGGATCTCGACCAATGCGAGCACCAATGTCGCGATACCATAAACCGCAATCGCGATAGGCTACAATCCGACCTTTATCAAAGTCGGAAACGTGATGGTACGCATTTCTCTCCCTCACACGAGGCATCACAACAACGTTTCACCAGGCAACGCCAGACGACTGCTGTTTGTGTATGTGAAATCGGTTGGAAACTTTCCTCATATCAGCACGTTGCAGGTGTCGCCACCGGCACCAGCCTTGTGTGAGTGCTCTGAAAAGCTAATCATTTGCATATCACAGCATCTCCTTCCTGTCGGTTAAATTTGGCGTCTGCAGCATGTCATCTTCATGGTGTAGCAATTTTAATGGTGTAGTTTGCCGACGGTTACTCAGAGCTTCAAGCGAACAGAGTTCGGCGTCTCTATTTCCTTAATGAACGTTAGAATAGCCAGAGCAGGCAGAAAACCGTTAACCAGTGTAATCTCTCACACAGCCGTTCTTCTGCTGGGACTCCATGGCAACCGCGGAGCCGCCGCCGTCGCGAGGCAAGAAGCGACACACCTGCTCACTTCCCAGCGCCGCAGCCGTGGGAAGCAGCTCGCGCAAGAACGGAAACGCGGAACGGGCAGCCACCACGTCACAAGAAGCCGACCTCTCCAGTTTCACTGAAAGGAACCGTGTGTTCTTTTCAGATTACTTTCAGATTCAGCGTATGTTTCTGCACTGTCCTTCTGGTACGATCTTACGCCCAAATGAGATTAAAATGAAAGACATAATCCGAACTCAGTTTAAACGTATGGAAAGAAAAACTGATCTTAGGCTTTGTGCCCAAGCAACTCGGTTATGCCAGCACTCTTCACATTCTGTATCTGTATACAGGAGAAGCATTATCTATCGGCCGGCCTGTGTGACCGTGCGGTTCTAGGCGCTTCAGTCTAGAACCGCGTGACCGCTAAGGTCGCAGGTTCGAATCCTGCTTCGGGCATGGATGTTTGTGGTGTCCTTAGGTTTGTTAGGTTCAAGTAGTTCTAAGCTCTAGGGGACTGATGACCACAGATGTTAAGTCCCATACTGCTCAGAGCCATTTGAACCAGCCATATCCTTTTTTCACGCTAGAACAGACAATTAGTGTTGGTCACGTTGCCGTTTTGGAACAATTTGCCGCGACACAGGAAGCGTTCGTGGATCCATCAGGCACGGTGTTGTTCAAGCGAGACTGGGCTCGACCACATCGTACCGAACAGGCGTTTCAGTATCTTCGTGTCTATTTCGGTAAGACTCATTGTGTTGGGTTAGCCCAAATCTACTGGCACAGGCATGTAATGACATCCATATACACCCAGTCTGACTCCATGTGCTAACTCTAGGCTGGGCACATTGAAAGACACTGCCTTCCAGAATTATTCCACCAAGCCGGCACGCTGGACGAGATTTGATCGTCGTTGTGTGAGGCAACTCAATCCTTTTCTAATGAGACACTACAAGATATGATAGCAGATGTCACTGTTCACTTGCGTCACGACTCACTGATATTGACGGGCATTTTGATGAAACTGTGATGTGATTGCAAAGACTTTGACGGAGGACATGTTTATTTATGCATCATGATACCACCGGGCCATCTATTAGCAGTTCTTGTAACTACTGTATTCAAACTTTTGTATAAGAATCTTACAGGTTTCACAAAAATGTACAGTTTGTTGCATTCTTCTACCGATATATGTTTTTATGTTATGTGCGATTTAATACCGGATTCCGGGGATAGTGGGAATTTCCCTGCCTTTCCCACATTCTCCGCAGTTGAGCCAAGCCCCTCGTAATGTTTGACCTGGGTGTGCCTAAATAGCGTTGTACAATAACATACCAAAAATCTGAAAACTTAGTTGCAAAATCATGTAATTAGTTACTAAAAATGAATAGAAACGTGTAAACGGAATTAAGTTCGATGTGAAGCACCTCAGATCAATAGCTTTCACAGAAATCGACGTTTTAAGGAAGTTTTACGTCCACTGAAATTTGAAGAAAAAAATTTAAAATTTTAATGATGTAGGCCTTTTTGCATAAAATATTATTCACAAATATCTGTAGAGCTATGCACAACATTACTCAATTTTTTAGCGTAGTTCACAGTAAAACTAGCTCTTAACCGTAGCTTCACCTTCTTACACTATGTGGTCAAAAGTATCAGGACAGCTCCAAAACATACGTTTTTCATATTAGGTGCATTGTGCTGCCACCTACTGCAAGGTACTCCATATCAGCGACCTCAGTAGTCATCAGACATAGTGAGAGAGCAGAATAGGGCGCTCTGCGGAACTCACGTATTTGGAATATAGTCATACGTCTGTATGCTAAATTTCTGCACTCCTAAACATCCCTAGGTCCATTGCTTACGATGTTATAGTAAAGTGTAAAGGTGAAGGGACGCGTACAGCATAAAAGCGTACAGGCCGACCTCGTCTCTTGGCTGACAGAGACCGCCGACTGTTGAACAGGGCAATAATGTGTAATAGGCAGACATCTACCCACACCATTACACAGGAATTCCAGACTGCATCAGGATCCCCTGCAAGTACTATGACAGTTAGGCAGGAGTTGGGAAAACTTGGCCGGCCGGGGTGACCGAGCGGTTCTAGACGCTACAGTCTGGAACCGCGTGACCGCTACGGTCGCAGGTTCGAATCCTGCCTCGAGCATGGGTGTGTGTGATGTCCTTATGTTAATTAGGTTTAAGTAGTTCTAAGTTCTAGGGGACTGATGACCTCAGATGTTAGGTCCCATAGTGCTCAGATCCATTTGAACCATTTGAGAATACTTGGATTTCATAATTGAGCAGCTGCTCATAAGCTACACATCACACCGGTAAATGCCAAACGATTCCAAGCTTGATGTAAGGAGTGTAAGCAATGGACGATTGAATAGTGGAAAAACGTTGTGTGGCGTGACGAATAACGGTACGCAATTTGGCGATCCGATGGCAAAGTGTGGGTATGGCGAATTCCCGGTGAACGTCATTTGCCAGTGTGTGTAGTGCCAAGAGTTAAATTCGGAGGCGGTGGTGTTATGGTGTGGTCGTGTATATCATGTAGGGGGCCCGCACCCTTTGTTGCTTTACGTGCCACTATCACAGCACAGGCCTACACTGATGTCTTAGGCACCATCTTGCTTCCCACTGTTGAAGAGCAATTCCGGGATGGCGTTTGCATCTTTCAACACGATCGAGCACTCGTTCATAATACACGGCCTTTAGCGTAGTTGTTACACGACAATAACGTACCTGTAATCGACTGGCCTGCACAGAGTCGTGACCTAAATCCTATATAATATAGAACACCTTTGCGATGTTTTGGGACGCCGACTTCCTCACCGTCCGATATCGTTACCTCTCCTCAATGCAGCATTCCGTGCAGAATGGGGTGCCATTCTGCAAGAAACCTTCCAGCACCTGATTGAAAGTATGCCTGTGAGAGAGGAAGCCGTCATGAAGGCCAACTGTGGGCCAACGTCATATTCAATTTCAGTGTTACCGATGGAGGGCGCCACAAACTTGTAAGTCATTTTCAGCCAGGTGTTCGGATACTTCTGGCCATATGGTGTATATACGACGTTTGAGTTCTGGATCACCGTCGAATTCCTTAGCGATGCTACAAGACGTCGTTTCTGGTTTTCTACTACTCGTCTGATGCCCAAAACACCAGAAACGTTGCTTGGCATAAGCCATAGGATATTCCGTCGTCATCATAAAGCTCTCTGTTGGTGATTTGGCAGTTTTCGAGAACCATTTTCTTTACTAATTCCACAATGTCCTCAGTAAATTATGTGCAAAGATGTCCAGAGAGGCCATCGTCGTCACCATCTTCTCGCCCCTCTGAAACTTCTATCCTCGCCAAAAGCCACAGGTCACATTTTGAATGTAGTGCTTCAGATTATTCCATTTTTCGAGCAAAATTTAATGCAAATTCTATGATCCATCTGTTTCAAAAGTAAGAATTCATCGAGCACTTGAAACCACATAGAACCGTTATACTGTCAACATTAAAGTAAACATTGAAAACAGCTGAAATTGCTAGCATGCATCAGTAACATGTGTAACGTCAAGAGTAAACAATCTGAAAATCGTTTTGTGCTCCAGTGAAATGGAAGATTTTTATGTCTACATTCCATGAGGGTTTTCGAGAATGTCTTTCGTTGGTTATATTAAGAATGTTAATAAGTAGGACCAAGACATTTTTATTACACAAGGGCAAGTGTGCCAAATGCACGTTATGACGTCCGTCTGGCGATCTAGTGACCAATACTGGAGGAAATACGGTGTTTTTAATTATAGCGTTCTTTTTGGTTTTGTTCACTGTTGAAGTTTTTTGTATTTTGCAGCCAAAGAATCCAAAAAAACTCCATAAAATGTCTTTACTTAGTTAGTTAAATGTTCTCCAAACTTATCGCTTGTATGCTACAAAGAAGTAACTTTTCGATTCCAGTCTGCATTATTTGTACGTCGTCTGTACACATCGGAAAGTTAACCTGTATTTATGTAGAGGGGTAAACTTAAGAAACGTTTTACTCTTGAAGTGTTATGAACAAAGGTAATTTGCACGGGGTTACAGCAACGAGCTATAATATTTTAAATAGAACCTTACTTGTAGCTGATCTGTTTAAATTAACTGTGCAGTTGTCTATTTAACGGTGTCAGTTTAGTTCGGAATCTAGAGGCGTTCCAAGCTGTAGGGGTGGATGCATCTTGTGTTCATAATAGGCTCTCTTCATATGAATTTTTCTGGTTGTAGAATTTTCATTTAAGTGAGATGTTCAAACGGGTGCTGGTTTCCAGACTGAGAAACGGTGTGCGCCTTCTAAACCTCGACCAAGACATCTCTCAGCTCTTACGTGCAAATAAATGATTCGAGAAACAAATGGAGCGCAGTGGTAATAGAAGAAGACCAGCAAGAAATGAGGATGTGGGCGTGTTTGCTTTAGCTGGAATAGGTCGTGATATTACTGGAAAGGTACTAAGCGTTACCGTGATTACTGGTATCACTCTTAGGCACAAGTGAACAAGTGGCGAATAGGACATGGTCATAAGCTTCATCTGTACCACCTTTCACTGTGTGGGATTGATGCCAATCGGAGAGTTAATTTCGGCGAATGTGCCGATGAAAGTTTTACTCTGGACTCCTTACAAAATATTTGTTCTCGAGGAACTAACATTCACAAATTTTGGTGCAGTGAACTGTCAAAATACGCGTTACTGGGTCATACAAAATCATAGATCGGTATGTCACTCCAACTGTCATAGGATATGGTTCATTAAAGTGTGTTGTGGAGTCCTTGGAGATGAAATCACAGGTCCACGTTCGTGCGTTGGCACTCTGGCAGATGAGTGTACCGAGTTTTTACAGTCGACAGTTTACATGCTCTCCATTACCATTTGTCCAGATGCTAGAGGCCGTATGTGGATGCAGCGTATGATATGTGAGACCTGAACAATAAATTTCCCAGAAATAGGGTAGGATGCCGTGATCCTCAGGAATGGCCCAGTTACCACCATTAGATTTCTTTTTGGGCGGATGTCTACAGAATCGTGTTTTTACCACAGTACCCACAACCTCAGACGACGTTAAACAGTTCCTTGGGGAAGCTTGCCTCTCCGCGACGGTAGTAACTTCACATCTCGTTTGCAGGTCGTTTAAAAGGCACACCGAATTGTCCTCTCAGAGAAATGGGCATTCGTTTGAAACGTTCAGTAAATGAACATTGTGCCACCAGAAAGTACAAGTGAACAGGACCAGTTACGTTAAGACTAGAAAAATCTCTTATTACCGCATTGAGTTGGTGATGAAGTTCTATATTTACACAAACAGTTTCGATTGACTAACCATCACGAGGTTCAACATGTTAGGCGAACTATAACACAATTAACGTCAGGTCATAAAACAATGATTAAGACACTGTTATTGTATCTTGACATAAATTACATCGTTAGTCTACGAAAACTGTGCTCAGTCGACCGTAACTGCTAGTGGAAATAAGGATTATTACTAGCGGGTGAAGACGATATGTAACATGACACATTTCAAACATTTACCAGCTGTGGGGCACCGCTCTTGAAATTTATGGCTCAAATGGCTCTGAGCACTATGCTACTTAACTTCTGAGGTCATCAGTCGCCTAGAACGTAGAACTAATTAAGCCTAACTAAACTAAGGATATCACACACATCCATGCCTGAGGCAGGATTCGAACCTGCGACCGTAGCGGTCACTCGGTTCCAGACTGTAGCACCTAGAACCGCACGGCCACTCCGGCCGGCTGAAAATTATGTTAAGCATGTTGTAGCCATAACAATCGAGCGTTTCTAGCACTCTGATTAAAATTTATAGAAATTAGATTTTCACTGATTCGTAAATATGACAGAAAAAGTTACGTTATACTTTTAAAAATTATAACCTACTGCTACAATTTTCTGGGAAACAACTAAATAAACAATGTTCATAACGACTCAGAAAAAGTAACGCTTCTTACGTTAGCCAATTTAAACAAATATTTCTTTCAGTCATTAATTTGTAAGTTGCACATGAAAACACAGTATTAAGAACGCTTGTATATGTTTGTTTCACACTCTGCTATAAATTCGTCATTTGTAAATATTCATTATCTTCTTCCATCGTAAGTTATACATAAAGTCATAGATCTTTACAGTATCTGGGAAAATTACTCATAACCAGACTCTGCGAGGCACTAAAGGTGCCTTTCCCTCTCCCATATATATCTCACACTCTGTTATTCATCAAAATTTTCAGGTTTCTTTGTGTTATTATGTTTATACCTTTTGCATTAACGATGCTGTCTTTCTTCCTCAAATGTCAATTGACAAAGCGATTTTTCTTACGAGTACTTCATTTTTAGTACCGGCTGACAAGCTTTGACAGTGTTTTAATACGTTGTCGTCGGCGTAAAACAACGGAAATGTGTCAGACAGGAAGTTGCGGTATAAATGTGCGGCGTAGACAATGAAGTGAGGGGCAGAGGTTTTGTTCCGCCTAGAGATATCGACCTCCCCTTTTGTGTGTGGGGTGGTGGCGGCATTCAATTGGAAGTTTGTCGTACAAAGCAGGCGCTTGCGGCGTTGTTGACATCGCCGGCTGAGAGCTGCCATCCATCATGGCGCCGGCGGGAGGCGGGAGAGCGGGCGGCCACGTGCTGTCTCGCATTCCGCCCCATGCTCCCCTCTCACGCTTCGCCTCTTACACGCCGATACGTGTCTCGACGCGTCACGCCAAACACTTGTGCCTGAGCGGGCCACACACTGCTTATCGAAAACACGGTGCTCTCCGAGAAGACCTGCGTTATGCGTAAATGTCGGCTTTACCGGCGTGTACTACCGAGCGATTCCGTTCTGGTGGTCGTGTTGGTACATTGCGACCTTTCTAGGAGCGTCGTATCCATCAACTTGTTTTCCAGAGGATGATGAATATGAGACTCGTCGAAACGCCGCGGTTTATCAAAGCGCGACGCGGCTGGAACCCCGCCAACCTTTCATCAGAACTGACGTTCAATGGGTGCCGATTACACGTGGAGCCCATTGTCGCGTATCTAATTGCACGCCCCGAGAAGGAAGGAATGCAATATGCAGCCATCCATTGACCTATGTTCCTTTATTCCTAATGAACGTATCAAATGTGATTTAGAAAAGTATCAACATAAAATTGTTGCTCTGTGATGAGAGAAGGGTGGCAAGTGGGGAAAAAACCTTCTAATTAATGATTTGAGGAAAAACATTGTTATATATCGTCATCAAAGAACTTTGGTGCCACCAACAACCTTCGAATTCCGAGGAATGCATTATCTGGTCGCATCGCCATTCACAAATACTTGATCCCACCAATTAATATGCTGATTAAAACTGTCATATGCTTAAATAATATTACTTTTATTAACCACCGTCTTTACCCTGTGGTAAAAAAAAGCATATGGAATGCTACTGATTACGGGCATGCATCCAATACTAATTCAGCAATAAATAAATAAAAGTAATCTCTGAATGCAGTCTCGCGGCGATAACATTGAATAAAATTTTCTCGGGTTTCCAGCCGCGTCAATGGCTTAAAACTACACGAGCTTTCGACCAAGTACTGCTTGGCCATGGACAAGTGGTATGACAATGGCCAAGGAGTGCTTGGCCGAAGGCTCGTGTAGTGTTAAGCAATTGACGTGGTTGGAAACCCGAGAACATTTTATTCAGAAGTAAACTCTATTGGCAAGCATACATCAATATACACACAAAAAACTGAGATATTTGCAGCGATGGGTAAGCGATGCAGGCCACAGCCACAGCCTTCCACTGTAAAGTAGAACGAGTAATTGAACTATTTACTCGTCAGCCATTATTCGTCTGACGCAATGTATGTTTAAGCCAGGCTGGTGTAAAAACTGTAGAGGAAGACAAAGACTGGAATACACGTAGCAAATGACTGCGAACGTACACTATGCGTTTTTCGTATTAGGTGCATTGTACTGCCACCCACTGCAAGGTACTTCATATCAGCGGTCTCAGTAGTCTTTAGACACAGTGAGAGAGCGGAATGGGGCGTTCCACAGAACTCATGGACTACGAACGTGGTCAGGTGATTGGGTGTCACTTGTATCATACGTCTGTACGAGAGATTTCCACACTCCCAAACATCCCTAGGTCCACTGTTTCCGATGTGAGAGTGAAGGTGAAAGGTGAAGGAATACGTACATCACAAAGGCCGACCTCGTCTGTTGACTTACAGGGACCGCCGACTGTTGTAGAGGGTCGTAATGTGTAACAGGCAGACATCTATCCCGACCATCATACTGGAAGAATGAGATTTTCACTCTGGAGCGGAGTGTCCGCTGATATGATACTTCCTGGCAGATTAAAACTGTGTGCCGGACCGAGTTCGAGTCTCGGTAAGGCACACTGTTTTAATCTGCGAGGACGTTTCACCACAAAGGAATTCCAAACTGCATCAGGGTCCACTGCATGTACTACGACAGTTAGATGGGAGGGAAGAAAACTTGGATTTCATGGTGGAGCAGCTGCTCATGAGCCACACATCTTGTCAGTAAATGCCAAACGACTTCTCGCTTGGTGTAAGGAGCGTAAATACTGGACGATTGAACAGTGGAAAAACGTTGTGGCGACTCGATGACAGAGTGTGGGTATGGTGAATTCCCGGTGAACGACATTTGCCAGCGTGTGTAGTGCCAACAGTAAATTCGGAGGTGGTGATGCTATCGTGTGGTCGTGTTTTTCATGTAGGGAGCCTGCAACCGTTGTTGTTCTGCGAGGCATTATCACAGCACGAGCCTACACTGAAGTTTTAAGCACCTTCTTGGTTCCCACTGTTTAAGAGCAATTCGGGGATGGCGATTACGTCTTTCAACGCGATCGAGCACCTGTTCATAATGCAAGGCCTGTGGCGGAGTTGTTACACAACAACAACATACCGGTAATGGACTTGCCAGCACGGATACCCGAAATGTGAAATGATTTGGGTGAAGGCCACGGTTAAAGCAGGCTCAGATATGGTAACTGGATGTCTCTGTAGGCCCCCTGGCTCAGCAGCTGTTGTGGCTGAGCACCTGAAGGATAATGTGGAAAATATTTCGAGTAGATTTCCCCACCATGTTATAGTTCTGGGTGGAGATTTTAATTTGCCAGATATATACTGGGAGACTCAGACGTTCATAACGGGTGGCAAGGACAAAGAATCTAGTGAAATTTTTGAAGTGCTTTATCTGAAAACTACCTTGAGCAGTTAAACAGAGAACCGACTCGTGGCGATAACATAATAGACCTTCTGGTGACAAACAGACCCGAACTATTGGAAACAGTTAACGCAGAGCAGGGAATCAGCGATCATAAAGCGGTTACGGCATCGATGATTTCAGCCGTAAATAGAAGTATTAAGAAAGGAGGAAGATTTTTCTGTTTAGCAAAAGTGACTAAAAACAGATTACAGAGTACCTGACGGCTCAACACAAAAGTTTTGTTTCAAGTACAGGTAGTGTTGCGGATCAGTGGACAAAGTTCAAAACCATCGTACAATATGCGTTAGATGAGTATGTGCCAAGAAAAATCGTAAGAGATGGAAAAGAGTCACAGTGGTACAACAACCGAGTTAGAAATCTGCTGCGGAAGCAAAGGGAACTTCACAGCAAACATAAACATAGCCAAAGCCTTGCAGACAAACAAAAATTACGCGAAGCGAAATGTAGTGTGACGAGGGCTATGGGAGAGGCGATCAATGAATTCGAAAGTAAAGTTCTATGTACTGACTTGGCAGAAAATCCTAAGAAATTTTGGTCTTATGTCAAAGTGGTAGGTGGATCAAAACAACATGTCCATACACTCTGTGACCAAAATGATACTGAAACAGAGAATTACAGACTAAAGGACGAAATACTAAATGTCTTTTTCCAAAGCTGTTTCACAGAGGAAGACTGCACTGTAGTTCCTTCTCTAGATTGTCGTACAGATGACAAAATGGTAGATATCGAAATAGACGACAGAGGGATAGAGAAACAATTAAAATCGCTCAAAAGAGGAAAGGCCGCTGGACCTGATGGGATGTCAGTTCGATTTTACACAGAATACGCGAAGGAACTTGCCCCCTTCTTCCAGCGGTGTACGGTAGGTCTCTAGAAGAGCGTAGCGTTCCAAAGGATTGGAAAAGGGCACAGGTCATCCCCATTATCAAGAATTGACGTCGAACAGATGTGCAGAACTATAGAACTGTATCTCTAACGTCGATCAGTTGTAGAATGTTCGAGTATAATGACTTTTCTGGAGACTAGAAATCTACTCTGTAGGAACCAGCATGGGTTTCGAAAAAGACGATCGTGTGAAATCCAGCTCGCGCTATTCGTCCACGAGACTCAGAGGGCCATAGACAGGGGTTCACAGGTAGATGCTGTGTTTCATGACTTCCGCAAGGCGTTTGATACAGTTCCCCACAGTCGTTTAATGAACAAAGGAAGAGCATATGGACTATCAGACCAATTGTGTGATTGGATTGAAATGTTCCTAGATAACTGAACACAGCATGTCATTCTCAACGGAGAAAAGTCTTCCGAAGTAAGAGTGATTTCAGGTGTGCCGCAGGGGAGTGTCATAGGACCGTTGCTATTCACAATATACATAAATGACTTTGTGGATGACATCGGAAGTTCACTGAGGCTTTTTCCAGATGATGCTGTGGTGTATCGAGAGGTTGTAACAATGGAAAATTGTACTGAAATGCAGGAGGACCTGCAGCGAATTGACGCATGGTGCATGGAATAGCAATTGAATCACAATGTAGACAAGTGTAATGTGCTGCTGATACACAGAAAGACAGATCCCTTATCATTTAGCTACAAAATAGCAGGTCAGCAACTGGAAGCAATTAATTCCATAAATTATCTGGGAGTACGCATTTGGAGTGATTTAAAATGGAATGATCATATAAAGTTGATCGTCGGTAAAGCAGATGCCAGACTTAGATTGATTGGAAGAATCCTAAGGAAATGCAATCCGAAAACAAAGGAAGTAGGTTACAGTACGCTTGTTTGCCCACTGCTTGAATACTGCTCAGCAGTTTGGGATCCGTACCAGATAGGTTTGATAGAAGAGATAGAGAAGATCCAACGGAGAGCAGCGCGCTTCGTTACAGGATCATTTAGTAATCGCGAAAGCGTTACAGAGATGATAGATAAACTCCAGTGGAAGACTCTGCAGGAGTGACGCTCATTAGCTCGGTACGAGCTTCTGTTAAAGTTTCGAGAACATATCTTCACCGAAGAGACAAGCAGTATATTGCTCCCTCCTACGTATATCTCGCGAAGAGACCATGAGGATAAAGTCAAAGAGATTGGAGTCTACACAGAAGCATACCGACAATCCCTCTTTCCACGAACAATACGAGACTGGAATAGAAGGGAGAACCGATAGAGGTACTCAGGGTACCCTCCGCCACACACCGTCAGGTGGCTTGCGGACTATGGATGGAGATGTAGAGTCGAGACCTATATCCTAGAACATCTTTGGGATGGTTCGGAATGCCTACTTCCTGCCAGGCCTTACTTTCCGACATTGTTATCTCTCCTCAGTACAGTACCCCGTGAAAAATTGGCTGCCATTCCGCACATAACCTCCCAGCACCTGATTGAAAGTATGCCTGCGAGAGTGGAATCTGTCTTCAAGGCTAAGGGTGGGCCAACACCGTATTGAATTCCATCTTTAACGATGGAAATCTCCACGAACTTTTAAGTCCTTTTCAGCCAGGTGTCCGAATCTTTTTGATCACATAGTGTAGGTTGCAAGTGCTACTCTTAGACAGAAAGGTTGGCATAGGAGAGGAAATACTTGCGGGCAGCATCAGACCAGTCTGTAGACTGATGTCACAAAGAAATTGCTTTTAGTTGCAGATGTGCAGTTTGTTTTCTTTATTAATTTGTATGTGTGTGCTGGGACGATAGCTGCCACCGTAGCGCCTATAGTTAAGTACAGAGAAGATGATGTTACAGTATGGAGGTCTTTTTGTTGATGATGTGGTTATCTTATTGCGCTCTATATTTTACAGCGTACTGTACCGCCTACAGTACACGAAAAGTGTGCGCCCTGTCTTAATCAGCATCGATGAGGCAATGGTTCGTGGGCAACAATGTTCTGAAGTGTCCTTTCCTGACCGAAGTCCCAAACCGAACATAATATACGCCTTTGGGATGACTTATAACGAGAACTTAGCACTAGACACCAGCATCCAACATCCCTACCTACTTTTGTTCCGGCTCTTGAGGAATAACGGGATGTCATTCCTTTACAGATCATCATATACTTCAGTGAAAGTGTCCTCAGGAGATTCGAAGCCGTAATAAAGGCGAAGGGTGAACACACATTACTATCCACTAATTGGTGCCCCGGCACCTTTGATCAGACACTGTATATTACTTACGAGTGTAAATGAGGGATCGAAATACACACAAGAAAACTGCGCAGCACTACTCATATGATTACAGACCTACTACGCACAGTTCTTGTCCTAAAGTGGAGTCAATGGAGGATAAGCAATCAGAAACACCTCTATTTATCAATAGTTAACACAAAATTGTTGTAGCAAGAAGGTGTTGTGGAAGAAGTGGCAAGAAATTGCGTGACTGCAGGATTCCGCCTGAACGCCACTAGAGGCAGTTTGTTATGTTGAATGTATTTGATATGTACGAAATACAGAATTCAGGAAATGAATATTTTTCAGTTGTCAATAGTTTTGACTACGAAAGAGCACATCGTGTGATATCTTTTCAACTAAGTATTTTGTCTGATGTTGTCACACGTCAAGTACTATATGCACTGAGCAAGAAAGAGAGTCGATGATGTGGGCTACTAAATCTTCCTTATACCCGCCCTACGTCCTTCCTCATATAGCTTCCTCCCTAACTTCCCCTGTGTCCAGGTCCATCAACTAGGAAAAGCTACTAAAACTTAACTGTGAACAAGATTACAGTTTACACTTCAAACAGCATCTTCTCATCAACATAAAAGTAAACGTTTTTATTCCTTTAAATATATCTTTACACATTTTTATTTTTTTTTAATTCAAAGGTTGTAGAGCAGCAACATGGTCTCCAACAACCAAACTCTCTAGGAAGGGATGTGATTAACAAATGCCGGCCGCGGTGGTCTAGCGGTTCTAGGCGCGCAGTCCGGAACCGTGCGACTGCCACGGTCGCAGGTTCGAATCCTGCCTCGGGCATGGATATGTGTGTGGTGTCCTTAGGTTAGTAACGTATAATTAGTTCTAAGTTCTAGGCGACTGATGACCTCAGATATTAAGTCGCATAGTGCTCAGAGCTATTTTTGATTAACAAACAAATAACTATACTGATTGTCACAAAACATGGCGTCAAGAGGTACACAGAAGTATCTGGCGATTGTTATAGGTTTTACACTAGACAAATATTAACAACCAAGCTTTCATTAGGCCTCTTTATTTTTGTGTGGCAAATGATATCCCAGAAATGTTCTACATATAGATACAACAAAGTTTCCGGAAGGTTTTCTTTCGTTTGTACTGGTATACCCTTCCCAGATATTTCCAGTTGTGTTCTTATCTACACCACTCGCCAATGTAGATTCGCACCAAAAACCGGTGCTGCAGTCACTGAGTTACCGAAAGGTATAAACGCTGAGACGCCATGGATAAGAGAAACGCTCGAAGCGCTTAGTTTGCCTGGAGAGGAGGTGCTGTTGATAGGTGGTAGTTTCTGTACACTGTTAGGACCTGCTAACTGAGCTTTTGCGGGCAATGGATGTTGCTCACAGGTTTTCCGAGTAGGAGCAGCCGTTTTTCAATGCCGCAAGCGGAGCAGAGTTGCGCTATGCTTGGCGTAACACTGTCTGGGGATGATTAACAGCGTGTGCTGCTGACCCACACATCCAAAAAGGAAAAGTCTGTCATGTACTGCGAGTTGTGGCGGCAAGGATGGAAGACCTCGCCGCTGGCTATCCGCACTGAATTATGCAGCTTATGATGTGGCAGCACAAACAGAGTGCATACTGGTTGCCAGAAAACAACTGAGAGAGGTATGCAAACACAGGCAGCTACATTTATGAAGATGGGTCGACTATGCCAAATTCACCGGTGAGAGGAGTGGCTTTTGACAAGGCCTATAGCGCATCTGTAGTCGCAGAAGTGGTAGCCTCTAGCAATCAGTCTTTCGTGCCAATACCTCGCAACTGATCTTACTTTGCTAGGGCCCTCTTGTATTCCTCCTCCACAATGAACTGTCTGGGGGAAGAAGGCAGCTTATCAGCACCCTATCCAGTTACCCTTCTTTTTATTTACACATGAAATCTTGTAAACAATTGTACCATTTAAAGACACATGTTGTTAGATTTCCAAAAGGTGTTCGACGCTATAATTTATTTTGTAGAAGCAACAAAGGTAAAAAGTATCTTCTCAGATATGTGATTCAGTCAAATTCTTATATCTTTGCCGTCAATGAAGACAAGTCACTGGGGGAGACGGCTCACTTCATAGGTCTGGAAGCTCCGCCGAAGTGGTAATAAGTGCGCCAAGTTACCGACGTCATGCTAGTTGACGGCCTGGGCAACTACGGCGATGAAAACGTCAGTGCCATTTAGTTCTTGAAATGGCACCTCGAAACATTCTAACATTAAACAGACGTTTCATGAATAAGAGAAGTCAGGTGTGCCACAATGCTTTCAGAAGGCGTATGACATCTGAATCTCTTCACCCAACCTCAAGTCAAACCGGAGTGTGGAAAAGCCGCTAGAAGAAAAGAGAAAAATCAAGAAAAATCGAAAATTTTAAAGTAAAAAATGCCGAAACAGTGGGGTAATTTTTTTTTTTTTTTTTTTTTTTTTTTGTAATGCGCGTTAGTAAACACTTTATAATGTCCTCAAACCCAAATGGCTCTGAGCACTATGGGACTTAACTTCTGAGGTCATGAGTCCCCCAGAATTTAGAACTAATTAAACCTTATTAACCTAAGGACATCAAACACATCCATGCTGGCTATAATGTTCTATTTTTGTACTTAAACTGACAGAACTATGAGTGATCCACTTTTCACTTAGACCATTTTTCCTCTTAAAATTAAAGCATCAGTCGTTAGTCCTTAAAATGCAAAAAACTAAATAATTTCCTAATCATTTGAGCTAGGAACTTCTTTATTTTTAATCTTTTGCAAAATGTTCCGATAACAAAGCATTAAAAACTAGGAACTCAGACCGCTGTGTACAAAGAAGCCCTCAACTGGTCCAGTCAAAATAGGGGCCGGGAATTCGTGAGTGTCATCAGTAAATTTCCTCTTGACACAGCGATCCCTTCTATCATTATTTGCCGACTCAAAGATGGCGTAATGTAGCGCTGAAACTGGTTTATCAAATAATATAACTAGAAATTTAGACGACTGAAGTTATTTTGACTCGACATTTTGTACTGAACAACTGAGGACCCACAACCATCTGTATAAAGATTGACTTACAGAGACTTAACACTGCTGGCCGCACTTCGCATCTACTGCAACCTTTACTTCGATACATCTACTTGAGAAGCGGGCATGGCGACTACGTCCAGGGGCAAGAAGCTATCGATATATTTTAAGGTTTCACTTGACACCATACATTTTCTGTTGCAGAGGTGAAAAATTGGGAAGTGTTTCCCAAATTACTATTTTAACTATGTAATTCGATTTCTTGATCATAAGGTGGCCTGAGGATGGTACGCTGTACCGAAACCAGTAGCTAATAGACAAAAAAAATGCCATTTCAAAAATTCTTTTTACTGTTTTGCTCGCTGTTCCAACCAGGCAATATGTTGATATGTAAAAGTAAAAATCATTAGAAATTGGTGCAACTTATCCTCTTAGTTCAAAAGGGTTCAGTGCTAGATTAATAAAAACATAATCATTCAGGTGTCCTACATATACTGCCCCCACTTGAGTACAACACACAGAACATCAATCACTTGAAACTATCAAAAAATCTATGTTTGGGGTAAACACATTGCCTACACTGTCGGTTATGCCGTCAAAGCGTTGACTCTTAATGTGCCTTACTGCACTTCTTCGTTCCGTGTTAGGTTCATATTGATTACATAAAGTCTCGTCACCCGTGATGACATATTATACCAAATAGTTGTCTGCGTTTTGCAATTCAACCAAGTCACTGAAGGCATATAGGCATCGTTGTTTCTGTTCGGGGGTCACGTTCGGTGGGGCAAACATTACACATAATTGTATCTTCTCCAAATCATTGCGGATTATGTCTTAAACTTGGAGAGGAAATTCCATTTCAATTTGTGACTAAACAACGTTAACACACTACCGTCGCTTACACACTACTTAACACTGTCCCCTCTGGATTGGTCGAAAGCAAATATATTGTTTACAGTTGTTCTTTGAAGCTGAAGTTCACCCCTGGTCTAAGGGCAGCATCTTTGGGTAGTAATCACAAAGTCATAAGACCCAGCTTTGAACCCAGGGACTGCTTCAATTTCGGCTAAAAACCGTCAGACGGGGACTTACGGCATAAGAAGTCACATTCGTTCGGTCAACGGCCTAGTCGAAGAGGTTGAAGGATCAAATGGATGATCAGAGCACTCTCTTGCACTGGATGTAGGAAACTGTCCCTGATACGTGGAAGAATCAGAATATCAAGTTGATCCCTCAATTATCGAAAGATTCTGCTCCAGCTCCCAATCAGATCTCCAGAATGACTTCCAAGAGGGAGGTGACCATGAGTAAAAGATCGACTAACCAACGAAAGAGCAACGTTCTACGTATCGGGGAGTGGAATGTCAGAAGTTTGAACTTTTTAGGGAAGGTAGGAAATCGGGGAAGGGAAATGCTACGGCTCGCTCTAGATATTGTGGGAAGGAAGACAAGGATTTTTGATGAAACGAGAATAGGAAAATATCAGCAGCATCAGCAGGAAGCGGTATAACTGGAATATAATTGTTTGTGAGTAGGAGTATAGGGCAGAGTGCGAGCTACTGTGAACAGTCAGTGATAATGCCCTTATCAACAGATTCGACAACAAAATCATCAGCGCCAACGGTAGTTGAGGTACACATGGCAAGTCCGCATGCAGAAGATGAAGAAATATTCTCAAAATTGTAGAAGACGAAGGTAGTGAGAAAGTGTATAAAGATACCGAGCACATAATTCAGCATGTGAGGGAAAATCCATTATGAGTAATCGTGGGAAACTGGAACTCAGTTGCCGGGTAAGGAATAGAAGAAAGGATTACAGGAGGACAGGGGTTTGGCAGCAGAAACAACAGAGGGGAAAGACTGAGTTCTCTGATATATTTCAGGTGGTAATAGCGAATATTCTGTTCAAGAATCACAAGAGGAGAAGGTATAATTTGAAATGAACTGGAGACGCTAGAAGATTCCATCTAGATTGCGTCATGGTTAGACAGAGATTCTCAAATCGGATATTGGATTGTGAGAGAGGAAGAGTCACTCTCTGACTGTTCTGCATATTCTAGGGTAAAATTTGATGTTGATTTTTCACCCAACAAATCATGTTTGTGGGACGGATGTCAGCACGAGCAGGCATTGATGGAAGCATGTGTGTTGTTAAAGCATGTTCGATCTTTATGGTGACTCTTCTTCGAATAGTATTTTTCTGGAGTTGAGAACAACCAGGCAGTTGGTCATTTAACTGCAAATCTTGCAGTGGTCATTTAGGGCTTGAAAACTCCTTGCAGCTGCCAGGGAAAGGAACATCTCGAAGCACTTACTGTGGACAGAATTCTGTGACCAAGAATTTCTCCCACGGTGCGCAGACAACGAGTTTGGTCAAAGAGGTGGAAAAACCGTCTATCTAGTCTTACCTGCCAGGCTTCTCTTTGCACAACAGGGACCAGGGCTGTGAGAAAAATTTAGCTCGCCCAGCCAAAGCATTACGACAGCGTGGTAAATGCTCTTTGTGAACAGAGTCAGCAGGCTTGTAAACTCGTGAGTTTCCATGTTCACCATGGACAATACGCTATCGAGGGAGCCATCAGGTAGTGTCCTTCCTTGGCCTGCAGAGTTTTTAGGGAGCCTCAGGCCTTCAAAACAATTTTAGAAGGAACACAACAATCATGGCGGCTCTGAAATGATGTACGTTGGGACACAAAAGCACTTCTCTTAGTTTGGCCGGGGCCCCTGGTCAGACACACGGTAAATTTCAGGCCGTCCCGATAAAGGTCTCCATGATAAACGTGTTTTGCACTTTAGATCTATATGGAAACTGAAAATAACACTCTACCTACAGTGGCTATGGAGGGAAAAAAAGAAAGAAACAGTCGGAAGCACAACATCTCACCCTCTCTGTGAGGAAATATGCATGTCACGGATTGGCTGCTTGTCCTGAAAAGAGAAGAATATTGTTTGATTACGATATTACGATTGGCTGATGAGCAGAGCAGATGAATTAGAAGGGAGACACGGAGCTCGTGGAGTCTTGTGACTGGCGCGAAACCCTTCTGCGGGCAGTTGAGGGAGAGCTTTCGTGGAATTTACCGGGGTTTGATGGGAATTGAGGGATGGGGAAACTTGGGCTTCGGTTCAGATTATGGGCTGGGCTTGGTCTTGTGTTCAAGACTCCAAGCAGGAGAGAATTCTGGTCTCGACTTGGTTATGAGTGGTTTGCAATGATGACATTTGTCCTGGGCGTGACTTCGCAGTAGCACTGGGAAGCGTATAGTGAGGACGTAGCTGTACCGACAGTTTACACCTCAGTCATCTCGGAAAACTCGCTTTGCCTAAGGAAACCTTATTTGTGGCAGGTCTGCCGCTTTGATGTTTGATCTCATTTTGCGCACTGCCGTATAAGTGAGTCAAACAGGTCCATGATCGGCGATCGGGAGTGTCACACGCTGGAATCTGCCGAGATTTCAGTGCTCCATTATAGAGTAATTGCGATCCGTCTAACAGGTCAACAGCAACGATTTTGCAAATTTCGTGCCCGCGGTAGGGAAATACAGGCGCTGCACATCGCTGCTCTGTGGAAGTTTGAATCGCGACCGTCACGTGAGACAAGCCCGCACATCGAGAGAAGGGGTATTGTACTGCTGCTCCGGCTTGTTAGGGCAAACGTGATCACAATCTAGCCACTTTTCCTCAACTGCACCAACCTTGCATAAAATCTGTTTGGAATAAATCCATCAAGGTTTATTCAGTGTTAGATATTTCCAGACTGCATCATCCACGTTTTGAGACTGAGTAAACAGATTAATCAAACAAACCTTAGAGTTCGCCAACCAGCCACCAAATAATATTATTAACTGTTCGTTGCATGTTTATGCTGCCATCAGATCAGGTTTTATTTTTGTCATCTCGCTTGACATGTATTTATGTCCAATTTTTAATCAATGTGCTTGTGCCATAACTTATATCAACTTAATCACCCATCAAGAATTGACTAAAATAATGACGGGGTTACCATTTCATTAATATTGTTTCAGCATTCAATTTCATTTAGATTCTGATAACTGTGATAAACTGTAATGCAGTTTATCTTCAAAAATCCGTTGAAGTGGAAAATCAGTCTAGCATAAACAAAGGCAAAATTTTTAGGTTATTATTTACCGCCGCTTGTACAATTTGTTCAGTATGAGCACTGGAGACGTCGACTGCGTCAGATTTGCACCACGTGGCCAACATTGGAACTAATTTTTTCCAGCATAAATGGGTTCCGCGTTACCGAATTAATGTATGTGCCAAGTTTCGCTGTCATACGATAATTACATCCCACGCTGCACCTTTGTGACTGGCTGCTCTTTAATTATAGCCCAACCAGGAGGTACCTCAAGGTCAAGTGGTCCAAAATGCAGAATCGGTATCCAGAAAGGCAACTGACAAACAACAGATAACGGTACTAATCGCAAATGTTCTTGGCGGACGATGTAATTAAATAAGAAGATATTCAATATGTATGTAGGTGTGCGCATAATACATACCTATAATTTTCTTAAGTCGACCATCCTGTGTTGTCGGAAAAGGACTGGAAAAGAGAGGCGCTGGTCTCAGCTTGTATCTAATATGTGTAAGTTACCTACAGGGTGTTTAAAAAATGACCGGTATATTTGAAACGGCAATAAAAACTAAACGAGCTGCGATAGAAATACACCGTTTGTTGCAATATGCTTGGGACAACAGTACATTTTCAGGCGGACAAACTTTCGAAATTACAGTAGTTACAATTTTCAACAACAGATGGCGCTGCAAGTGATGTGAAAGATATAGAAGACAACGCAGTCTGTGGGTGCGCCATTCTGTACGTCGTCTTTCTGCTGTAAGCGTCTGCTGTTAAACACGTGCAAGTGTGCTGTGGACAACATGGTTTATTCCTTAGAACAGAGGATTTTTCTGGTGTTGGAATTCCACCGCCTAGAACACAGTGTTGTTGCAACAAGACGAAGTTTTCAACGGAGGTTTAACGTAACCAAAGGACCGAAAAGCGATACAATAAAGGATCTGTTTGAAAAATTTCAACGGACTGGGAACATGACGGATGAACGTGCTGGAAAGGTAGGGCGACCGCGTACGGCAACCACAGAGGGGAACGCGCAGCTAGTGCAGCAGGTGATCCAACAGCGGCCTCGGGTTTCCGTTCGCCGTGTTGCAGCTGCGGTCCAAATGACACCAACGTCCACGTATCGTCTCATGCGCCAGAGTTTACACCTCTATCCATACAAAATTCAAATGCGGCAACGCCTCAGCGCCGCTACCATTGCTGCACGAGAGACATTCGCTAACGATATAGTGCACAGGATCGATGACGGCGATATGCATGTGGTCAGCATTTGGTTTACTGACTAAGCTTATTTTTACCTGGACGGCTTCGTAAATAAACAGAACTGGCGCATATGGGGAACCGAAAAGCCCCATGTTTCAGTCCCATCGTCCCTACATCCTCAAAAAGTACTGGTCTGGGCCGCCATTTCTTCCAAAGGAATCATTGGCCCATTTTTCAGATCCGAAACGATTACTGCATCACGCTATCTGGACATTCTTCGTGAATTTGTGGCGGTACAAACTGCCTTAGACGACACTGCGAACACCTCGTGGTTTATGCAAGATGGTGCCTGGCCACATCGCATCGCCGACGTCTTTAATTTCCTGAATGAATATTTCGATGATCGTGTGATTGCTTTGGGCTATCTGAAACATACAGGAGGCGGCGTGGATTGGCCTCCCTATTCGCCAGACATGAACCCCTGTGACTTCTTTCTGTAGGGACACTTGAAAGACCAGGTGTACCGCCAGAATCCAGAAACAACTGAACAGCTGAAGCAGTACATCTCATCTGCATGTGAAGCCATTCCGCCAGACACGTTTTCAAAGGTTTCGGGTAATTTCATTCACAGACTACGCCATATTATTGCTACGCATGGTGGATATGTGGAAAATATCGTACTATAGAGTTTCCCAGACCGCAGCGCCATCTGTTGTTGACAATTGTAACTACTGTAATTTCGAAAGTTTGTCTGCCTGAAAATGTACTGTTGTCCCAAGCATATTGCAAAAAACGATGTATTTCTATCGCTGCTCGTTTAGTTTGTATGGCCGTTTCAAATATACCGGTCATTTTTGAAACACCCTGTATAATTTGAACGATGGACCAGTTTCATAATTTGGTTATACCTTGGCTGCCTCACGATTGCGTATAAGGCCACGCTCAGGCGCGCTGAGGATCATTCTGTCCTGAGACAGCGAGGCAATAACTTGTGCGTCTGTCTACTTGGGTCCATTAGCGGCAGTCAAGTGATGGAAACTGTTCAATGAGTGTCCGGGCTATCAACTTTTGTAGGGACTGACTAAAAATTACTGGCATTTGAACTTAGAATCTCACAGCCAGTTGCAGCTCAACATTTGCAAGTGCCTGACTGTGAGAAGCACTGGACTTCTGACATTTGCTACAGGTCAGCGTGAAAGACTTCATTAAAGCTTAATGAAAATGAGAGTTTAGTTAATGTACTACTGTACTTCAGCTGAGCACGTTAGCGGTCGGTTTACGAATAGTTAATGTGCTGTGGAACCTTATATTACGTGCATTTGCAATGAAGAGTTAACTGAGGGATCTACCTGCACTTTAATCACCCATACGCAATACTGCACATACATTGTTATCATCATTTTATTTGACGCAGTACTTGTTTACATTTTGTAGGGCCACCATTCAGTTTATTGTTTTTTTAAAGGGTGTTATTGATTCGTCAAAATCGTAGGTGTACCTACCATTACTGGTCCTAAGTGATTTATCTCAATCATTAGCAATTGCCCAATTCTATTTATTTTTAATTCTCGAGATCATCCGTCTTTAGAGTTCCGACTGTAGGATCGCTGACAAGACCATTTATTTTAGTTAAGTTAGCTGCAGAGCGCAAGTGTGACGGTGTGCAGCCTAGCCCTACGACGCATGACGAGGAAATATTAGTCAGGTTTGTGAATTTTCCCATCCTCTCCAAACAGGTCGGCCAAGGCACTCAAGTAGAATGAAGTTCTAACATTTTACTTGGTGTCTGTCTGTTCTATATCGTGTCTCCCTACCACTTTCGCGCAACGACGCTCTGAGAGTGTTTTTTTAGGGAATTGACTAGTTTGAACCTGGGACCTGTTGCTGGTAAGGAGACGCCAGACCACACGACACGTAGAATTCAGAAGAGTTCAGTGAGACTAACGATGATATAACCAAATACTTAATGATTTCAGCGTCAGCTCCACTGTACTCCATGTAAAAGAATCTAAATGCTAACTAAATTTAGTGTAAGGGGTTCATGGCTTTCCTATTTTTAGTTATCTGGTAAAATAACGTCGAAAAAGCAGTTAAGTTTACCATTGGAAATTTTATTCTATTCACAAAACATTGTTTATAAATTGCACTATTGATAAAAGGAGATGTTTTAATACAGGATGGTAAAAAACAACTGCGTTCAACAAAAATGTGAGCGAATATTTCCTGAATGGGTTTCCAAGTTCTACAATGGATCGAAGGATGACCTATGACATATCACATCTATAATCTAGGTTTAAATTAAGTTTCACAAAAGAGAAAACTATCAAAATGGTCTACAGTGACCATCGATTATCTTTGATTACTTATCTAACTTGTAAATTACAGTGGCTGATGTGGCTTCTCAATAACTATATAACAGAAAAATCCTCGCGTTTCAGAGTTTTACTTCAAGTGGCAAATGTGAACACGATGAGCTTTAATTGACGATCGCCACTAGTATTTCGCAAAAAGAGGGTGTAACAGATGAGACTTCTGCAGTTCTGAGTGAAGCTTTATGCGCTGTTATGAGGCATCGCGTGCGTTCATTACCTTGTCGGTGTTCGTCAGGGGGCGGCGGGCAGCACAGCTCCACTCACCTCGCTGTCTCGGAAGCAACTCTCTTCCACTAACTTCTCCTTACTACAATTTACCGAAGTTGGTTTAAAAAAACTATCTGTCTGTGTTTTCATCTGACCAATCAGGGTCTCAATGTTAACCTTAAGCTCCGCCTACCAAAAATTCTGTCTATCCAATGAGAAACGTTATACTTTTCGTGGTGGGGCAATGTTCTGAAAGTTTGCATCGTAACAGAGACGCGAAAAAGTCTCACGCTAAAACTTGCGGGTGGTGTGGCCCTTTTTGTGTTATCATAAGATCTATACTGTTTTTCTGGAGGGCTCTAGCTTTTAACATGGGCTGGGGGTGGTCCTGATGTAACAGAGACTTGAAAAAGTCTCACGCTAAGGCTCTAGCTTTTAACATCGGCTGGGGTGTGGTCCTAACGGTTGCCTGGCAACGTGGGTGTCCGTTCCATATCATAGGGCCTTCAGCTTAACACAGTTCTGCTCTCGGCTTCTGTTCTCGTTTCTGCCCTCGGAACTGCGTCTGTCTCACGGTGCGAAGGTATGACATACATTTATGCATTCTTGTGTTAGTCTGTTGTAGTCCATCTGCTAACTCGTTACTCGTATTCCTTTGGTTAATTTAATGTCACGATTTATTCGGAGCTATGTGACATACTACTGGATTTGCTTATCATGTCAGGGTTTTCAGGGAAAGTGTTGGATTTGCCTGACACCTTACGAAGTTAGTAAATTAGTTACTTTGTTTGTTTATGTTCCATGGACCATTTGTACCATTAAACACAACGATGCGGAACGAATCATTTTACATTCACATTACACATTCATTCATAAGTAAATATTGCTAGATGCTACGAATTTGCAATTATTTTTGTTAGTGCTGTTGTGAGTTAATAATTCCTCCCCACCGTTTACACTTTATGCCTGTCTGTATTGTTTTACCTTTTTTGCCCACGTCCCGCTCCTAATTCGTTAGATATCGAAATATTTCTATGCGTCTTTCTAATATTACTGGCGCCAGATTGGCACCTGGTGGCTAAACCGGTCCCGCCTTAACACATTAGAATGTCTGCCAAGTTTCGCATTAACACATTAGAGTATCTACCAAGTTCCGTGAGCATACGATAATTACGGCTCACACTGGACCTCTGTGAGTACTTGCACTTTGATTACAGCCAACTGGTAGCAGATAGAACAGTTGTACTTGTTGTTCCGCTTTATATGGCCAAAGTATTCGAGATTTCTTCAACAGAATGGAAGGAGTTTCCAGGGAGAAACTTTTTGGTTTGTTTCCGAATTTAATTTTGCACCCTGTCAGGTATTTTATATCATTGGGGGAGTGATTAAAAATTTTGGTGGCAGCAAGGAGCACCTCTTTTTTATGCTAAAACCACCCATTATGTAGAGTAATGAAAGTCATTTTTTCTTCTGGTATTCTAGTAAGAACATCACTGTTCCTTCTGATCTGCAATGGATTGTTTGCAAAAAAGTTCATTTGGGAATGGTTCAAATGGCTCTGTGCACTATGGGACTTAACATCTATGGTCATCAGTCCCCTACAACTTAGAACTACTTAAACCTTACTAACCTAAGGACATCACACAACAACCAGTCATCGCGAGGCAGAGAAAATCCCTGACCCCGCCGGGAATCGAACCCGGGAACCCGGGTGCGGGAAGCGAGAACGCTACCGCGCGACCACGAGATGCGGAGAAACGGAGAATTTGGTGGCGAGTCGAGGCCCGTGCCAGGGGCCTCTGGTAACTCCAGAGCCAAAACGTGGTCGCCAATGTGCTCCTCCAGGACATCAAACACTCTTCAGCTGCGATGGGGCCGAGCTCCATCAACCGCGTATTGTCGACACTCTGCATAATGGAAACGAAATCATCTTCCAAAACGTTCATGTATCGTTCGGCAGTCACTCCACCACCAAGGAATATCGCACCAATTATTCCGTGACTGGAAATTGCCCACTACACAGTCACCCGCTGAGGGTGAAGTGACTTCTCGATCGCGAAATGCGGATTCTCCGTCCCTCAAATGTACCAGTTTTGCTTACTGACGACCCTTTCAAATTAAAGTGAGCTTCGTCGCTAATCTAAACTATGCATACGCGTAGTAATTCCCATCATGTCCCGCGACCAGGCGTGCAGTTTGAACGTCCTAATTCCAACTGTTCAGAAGTTATGGTGATTTTATTCCATACTGATCAATAATTGTCACACTGTATGACATCAGTCAATGAAAATAAGCAAAATACTTCAGCTTACTCATTTCTCTCATAGATTTGTGATTACACGAAGGGAAAATTTGGCTGACCTAAGTTCTTTATGAAGTTCCAGAATGTGATTTTTCCAGTTTAAATTGTCATCAATAAACAAACTGAAAAGCTACTTAAGGTTTCCTCACCATGAAGCGAGCTCGTCAGTTCTGGTTTTTTGTGTGTCAAAGGAGGAGGAAGCGCACAAGCTGCACCAAACTAGTCTTCAGATTGAAGATAACAACAACAACAACAACAATTTAATACGGTCATGGGGATCAGACAAATTATTATTGTTTGTTTTATCTCGATTCCTTATTTTACCTCGATTATACTTCAAACGAAGAAATATGATTCTCTGTAGCTACTCCTTTCAGGAAAATCAGGAAAAATAACTTCCCTCGAAGCCTGGACTACGTCTGCCCTCTTAACCGAGTGCCGCAATGCCGCTACTCGATAGCAGGCGCTATCGTGAGGTATTCAAGCTTGTAGAACTCTGACCATTTCTCGAAAACTGAGAACTGCATCGTCCTAGAGCAGCAATTGTTACATCTCAGTAAGAACTCAAATGATGAGACAGATCAGAAATACGTTGAGTGTGTCCTTATATTTAGGCCTTTACCTTTTTTGTTACTCGTGTCAAAAAGCCATATGAAACTACTATGAAGTATGTTACGGCCTCAATTGAAGCGCCGGCACGCCAGTCAGGAACGATAGAGAAGGGGAGGCTGTGAGAAGAGAGCAAACAATCGCACGCTGACCGGACTTCCCTCCAGGACGACAACGTGACAGCAGCTGCCCCTATGTCAGGAGGATGTAAGTCCCGCGACCGACTGGTGTCGGCTCAGTTCTATAGCACTTTCAAGATAAGCTACATCAATAGAAGCGTCAACGTTAATTACTTCGGTTGTACTTTCTGTGTAACTAAGACTTGGGATTGTCTATACTGAAGAAGATTGATTATTTTGTGTGTCGCCCTTTGCTTGCGACAGATCTGTGTATTGTCGAAGTTAAGTATTGTAATTTCTTATTGTAATGAAATTCATTAATACGACTTGCTGATTGTTTGTCAATCATTATTTTTTCCTTTATTTGCCAGAATTCAGTAGTGCATATATAAATCGTTCTTGTTGATGAAGCTATAGCAGATAATGCAGCAATTTAGTTCTTTTTTTCATCTGTTCTGTCACCAGAAGTGGCCGTTTTATATCCAACGAAACATCCAACGTGCCGGCCGTTGTGGCCGCTACGGTCCCAGGTTCGAATCCTGGCTCGGGCATGGATGTGTGTGATGTCCTTAGGTTAGTTAGGTTTAAGTAGTTCTAAGTTCTAGGGAACTGATGACCTCACATTTTAAGTCCCATAGTGCTCAGAGCCATTTGAACCATTTTGAAACATCGAACGTTCTCGGGGAAGCTAACGGTGTAGATTGTGACAAATAGCCTGGCTGGTACACTTGTCTTGACCAATCCCTAACGAGGCAGTGAACGTGACTGCTCTCAGAATTCTGCAGTAGTCTGAAGGTGAAGTTTTGTATCACCCCAACAGCTGATTATCACATGTGGTAATGGTGTAGTGGTTCACGGTTAGTCATGCAATTAAAACATTTACGTCGTCTTAGAGGCCACTCACTTTGTAACTTCCTTTTCGCGCTTTAATTAGTCTGCATGCTGAAATTGCGTGTATATAAGGAAGAGATTGTGGTTTTCACTTTATGACACGTCTTAATATCAGTTCCATAGAAAAAATACACATATTTTGGCAACATCTTGTGTTTCAGAGATATCCAAGATATCCACTCAAGATGCCAAGTTATGGTGTCGACCAATTTCATTTCTTTCTTTTGTACTACAGTCATGAATGGTACACGAAAAGAAAGACTCCGGTACCCTTTTGCGTCAATTTAACAACGGGGTTACCATATGTTGATGAAATACGTTTCTAACTCATTTTGAAACGTCAGACTGTGCAGTTTTATGATCGAGGCACAGCGTCTCTAAACAGCAATTCGTTGAGAATTTTGATGTCAATGTCACTACGATTTTGTAAAATAAAATGTGGCTAGAAACTGCAGCGGTTCTCTCTCTATGTTTATCAAATGTGATAAGAATCTCAGGCCAACGAACAATGCTCAAAGGGATTGAAAAATCGAGGATGTTTAAACGGCCCTTTTCGTGCGTGATTATAAATAGCCTGATAAATAGTCGGAGGTTTCCACGGTTATATTTACGTGGCTATTATATTCTAAATAACTGAGGACGGAATCTTATAAATGAGTTACGTGACCAGTCACTAATCGATTAATAAAACGAAACTCACAAATGTTCAATAATATAACGTGTGGGTATAACTGAAATGTGTGACTAATTACCGAGTACGGTGAGCGCCAGTGATCATATAATGCTGGAAGCTGTTACGTCAAGGAAGCCATATTTAGCAAATATGCAAGATTCCGTGCGACCACTTCTGCTTTCTTGCTGGCTACACAATATGTTTGATAAAAGTAATTGATGTTGTCCTCTACTCTTTTCAACATTTCGACATAAAACAGCCTGTTCTGATGGCTGATGCATTACTATCTGTGGCTGAAGGTATTATATGATGCTTCCATGCAGTAAACGTGTTGTCTTTACATCTCCAGAATATCATTTGTAAAGAACCTAAAGTAAATCTAAGGTGCTTGGAAGTATCCGTAATATATCAGCATTCAGCATTGAAAATCTTTCAGATTAAAAGAGTGAAGTAAATTATAGCAGTCTTTTTCAATTATGTTCTATCTGGTGTGTTTTTTTACTAATTTAGGTAGAATCTATATATGCAATACATTACATTTATGTGCGTTGATGTGCATCTGCCAGTCTCGACAGCAGGCAACGATCACATGCAGGTCTCTTCATTTCGTAGGACGATTGTACCAATGTTATTTCCCTGCACACAACACCGTCATACGCCAACAGTCTACTGAGGTTAAAATCTATATCCGAAATAAGTTTGAATGGCGACCGCGGTGGCCACGCGGTTCTAGGCGCTGCAGTCCGGAACCGCGCGACTGCTACAGTCACAGGTTCGAATCCTGCCTCGGGCATGGATGTGTGTGTGATGTCCTTAGGTTAGTTAGGTTTAAGTAATTCTAAGTCTATGGGACTGATGACCATAGATGTTAAGCCCCATAGTGCTCAGAGCCATTTGAACCATTTTGAACCACTTTTCGACCTCTCCGTGGCATATTTAAACAACATAACTCACTGCCTCTTGCTGTCTCGTGCTGTCATCGCGTTCCTAGATATAGAGAGTGTTCTACCGTTGACACGTTCAACAAGTTCTCCAGGTCTCTCACGCACTGAAAATATTTTGTCATCGGTTTTTGAGAGACTAGCTCACCACCACTCGCCAGCTACTTCTGTTCATCAAATCTAGTGGAGACTTGAAGCAGCATAGAATGAATACCAGTCATTCAAACTAAAAAAAAATGTTCAAATGGCTCTAATCACTATGGGACTTAACATCTGAGGTCATCAGTCCCGTAGAACGTAGAACTACTTAAACCTAACTAACCTAAGGACATCACACACAGCCATGCCGGAGGCAGGATTCGAACCTGCGACCGTAGCAGTCGCGCGGTTCCGGACTGCAGCGCCTAGAACCGCGTGGCCACCGAGGTCGGCATTCAAACGTATTTCGACTAGATTCTCAGCCGTATTAGAAACGCTGCTTATGCCAGAGGTGGCTGCTGTGTGTAGTAGAGTCTTACGCTGTGCACACTCACATCACATACAAATTTATTGCTGGTTTTTTTTCATACTATAGTATGCACGCACAACCAATAAAATTTCATTATTTGCTCTCCTTCATGGTGCAGTAGTTTTCCATACTGGTTTGTTCTACTACAGATTACCACTGTAGAGGCGAAATTTCTTAATTCCCGTACTGTGTCAGTGTCCTTCAATGAACACATCTCCAACATATATTTGTCATTTGTAAGTAATTACTGAGTGCCCCACAACTATTGCAGAACCCATGTCACGTCTGCGATTACATGATAAGCGTTACATATTCAGTTGCCCGTCAGCGATAATGTATTGTGCAGTTGGTGAGCTTTCGGCCTTATAAAGCTACTTTTACTTTAGATAGGATCCGAAACAGGTAGGCCTATCTTCGAAGGTGTGAAGACTGATATTCGGAAATTCCATTCGATCTACTGAACGAGTTTGGATCTAGACATAGATTTAGTCACCGCACATCGTAAGAAAACTGATGATTTTTCTGTGCGTTTTTTAATAAAAATGGATTTAGCTGTATTTTCTGATAGCCTTACTTGACGTTTAACTTTTGGCGAAATCATAGAACTTGTTCGTTTATAAATATCTAATGAACATCGTGAAAGTTAGACCGACACTTCATAACTGTACAGTAGTTGAACGGAATCGATAATGCCTTGAAAACGGATAGTAAAATAAAGGCCACTTTTAAGTAATGCAAGGCTAATGGAATATATTTCAATTAAAACAGGCGATGCTGACGGAACTAGATTAGGTAGTGGTAATTTACATCATTCGTCCAAAAAGCACCGAGTTATTTCAGTACTGGCGTACAAGTGACGTCAGTGAAGTATCTTCGCTGTCAACTTCAAACAACATATGTGCAGCGAAGTGACTAAGGTCTCAGCTTGAACTAGCAACAGATGTGCTTCTACCATTCAGATGTGAGGAGGTAGCGCTATGTACTGGATGTGTTACCGCAGTGTTGCAAACTTTATTCTGCCACAAATCACAAAGAAGAAATAAGTGCATAAAGTTCGTCCCGCACAGTTTGACTCTCGAACGCGTCCCACAACTTGATTGAAACGCAAAACGCGGACAGTTCTTCTCATGAAACCACCATCACAGGTGCCGAGACTTGGTGTTATCAGTATGAACCTAGCGCAAAACGGTGAAGTGTGGAGATTTATATAAAGGGTCAAAGAATTGACATTGCAGCCGACATCCTAGCCAATGCAATGCATGAGTTGAACAACGTCCCAAAAAAGTAGTTTTCTGGCAGTTTCATACGGATGTATGAACATTCTGCCCGTTGGTTTGTAATGGGAGGAGAGGGGAAGGGGAGAAGTGCGGATGAACATATAGAAAATCTGAAGCATCAATACCATCAACTTAAATTTAATTTATCTTCTATTAATCCAGCCACCAAATTTCTGGGCTGACGGGTAATTTGCTATTTCGACAGCAAAATAACTGATGATTGTGAACATAAAGAAGCTACAAAAGACACATTGATAACAGTTATAAAAATACCTGAAAAAGATTGGGGTGTTAAAATCTAATACAAATTTAAGTACCTGTCTGCAGTGTAGCCATTTACAAAAGTGAAATACAGGTGGTAAACTATTTGGTCACGAAGAGAATACGACCTTTTGAAATGTAGTATTACAGATGAATGAAGATCAGATAGAACAACTTATCGAACAACTAATAAGAAAGAACAAATGTATGGCAAGAGAAGTAATCGGTTGACAGAACACTTCATGAGGCAATAAGGCATTGCCATTGTGGTTATGGAAGTAAGCGTGTTGGGGGAGGTGTAGAGGGAGACCTAAGCTGAACACAGTAATCAGCTTCAAGTGGATGTAGCTTGCAGCACTTACATAGAGCGGAAAAGAGTTGTACTGGGTAGACTAGCCTGGAGAACTCCATCAATGACGGCTTTTTCATTATTATCAAGTGTCGGTCGTAGAGGGGAATTATTGTAATCGATGTAATCTTTATTCTTTGCTTTCAAGTAGTTGTTGATAATAATTATACGACGGCAATGATAATAACAACAATTATTATAATAATTTCTATTATTATTGTTACTATTATTATTTTTCAACCTTGCTATAAGTTAGCTTCAATGATGTAATGTTCTCAATGTTGCTCTTCGTGGAAACTGTGGAATGAAACTTGCAATTAATTACTGCCGCAGCGATGGGCTCTAAGATCTCATTGATCAGGTGCAAATCTGTTGTGATTGCTCGGTTCCCAGGAAAAACTAAAGTGATTCTTTAGTTCTTCCGGAGACTGTCAGAGTACAATTCAGTTCAAAAATGGAATGTGGATGTCCTTCTGATAGCGTAGAAAATTCATAGAAAAATTATCATGAGTTAATAAATTTCTACACGTATTGTCCATGTCTGCAGATTCGACGCGGGGCATTAAAAACTTGTTGTCTGGTAGCCCTGTAACAGCAACCGTCGTCTACAATTTTATGTAAGTCTTTTAAATGAACAGCATTTACCTTTTAAAGTAAAATGAGAATATTCTGAATGTGACATAATTAACATCATACAGTAGCAAATTACACTGAAGAGCCAAAGAAACTGGTACATCTGCCTAATGTCGTGTAGGGACCCCGCGAGCACTCAGAAGTGCCACAGAACGACCTGACGTGGACTCAACTGAAGCCTGAAGTAGTGCTGGAGGGAACTGCCACCATGAATCCTGCAGGGCTGCCCGTAAATCCGATTGAGTACGAGGGGATGGAGATCTCTCCTGAACGGCGTGTTGCAATGCATCCCAGATACGCTCAATAATGTTCAAGTCTGCAGAGTTGGTGGCCAGAAGAAGTGTTTAAACTCAGAAGAATGTTTCTTGAGCCACTCCGTAGCAATTGTGGACGTGTAGTGTGTTTCATTGTCCTCCTGGAATTGTCCAATGGACACGAATGGATGGAAGTGACCAAACGGGGTGCTTTCGTACGTGTCACCTGTCAGAGTCGTATCAAGACGATCAGAGGTCCCACATCACTCCTACTGCACATGCCCCACATCATTACAGAGCCTCCACCAGCTTGAACAGACCCCTGCTGACATGCATCGTCCATGGATTCATGGGGTTGCCTCCATACCCGCACAAGTCCGGCTACTCGATATAGTTTGAAATGAGTCTCATCCGACCAGGCAACATGTTTCCAGTCATCAACAGTCCAATATCGGTGTTAAAGGACCCAGGCGGGGCGTAAAGCCTTGTGTCATGCAGTCATCAAGGATATACGAGTGGGCCCTCGGCTCCGAAAGCCCATATCGATGATGTCTCGTTGAATGGTTCGCGCGCTGACACTTGCTGATGGCACAGCATTGAAATGTGCACCAATTTGCGCAAGTGTTGCACTTCTGCACATTGAACTATTGTCTTCCGTCGTCGTTGGTCTCATTCCTGCAGGATCCTTTTCCGGCAGCAGCGATGTAAAAGATTTGATGTTTTACCGGGTACTTGATATTCAACGATACACTCGTGAAATGGTAGAACGGGAATATACCCACTTCTTCGCTATCTGGGAGGTGCTGCGTCCCATCGCTGGTGTGCCGACTATAATATCACATTCAAACTCAATTAAATCTTGATAACCTGCCATTGTAGAATCAGTGACCGATCTATCAACTGCACCAGACGCTTTTGTTATATACGCTTAGTCTGCTTTTTACATATCTCTTTATTTGAATATGCATGCCTATACCAGTTTCTTTGGCGCTTCAGTGTAAATACGACAGACTTTTACTGCTGTGACAACGGTAAACTTAATTTCTCCACGAGACCAACTCTATCAGTGTCCTTTCTCCTTCACGTTTGACTTGAGAGAGCTGCACTTCTTTAGTATAAAACTGTGTTTTCAGCAGAAAAGCACTAAAGTCAAGGAACGTCCGCTGGGCATTCACAATAGATTTACAGATAACATTTTATCCCGAATGAGATTTTCACTCTGCAGTGGAGTGTGCTCTGATATGAAACTTAGTTGCAGATTAAAACTGTATGCCGGACGGAGACTCGAACTCGGGACCTTTGCCTTTCGCGGACAAGTGCTCTACCATCTGAGCTACAGAAGCACGATTCACGCCCCGTCCTCACAGCTTTATTTCTGTCAGTATCGTTTAACATTTTATCCGTCAAGGACCCCGTTGAATAATGTAAACTGCCGTTGTCTCGCAACTTTGGATGCCTTAAAATCAAAAGTAATAATCACTCGGCACAGATAAACACAAATACGTATACAGATGTATTACGCTTTGCTTTATTTAAGAGAATGCCGGTCCTCTTTTTTTTTTTTTTTTTTTTTTTTTTTGAGTTACCCAAATATACAGGGATGTTAAATGTTTAGGTTCTCAGAGCTCTGAGGCTACCACAAAAGACAATGTTAGACAAAGACACATCTAGCTCTCTCACAAGAACCCTTAATTTCGGATTATAAACTACTGTCGGTTAACAGGAAGAAAGGGAAATAGAAGGATTGTAGGTATGCCCTGGCCCTAGTTCTAATAAATTTTTCCACTAAAATATGAAAAGAAACTCCAGTAATGCCTATGCTGCTCGAAATATATTACTTAATGCTACTGACTGTTGTGTCTGCCCAATTGAGATATACTACGTATTATGATATAGTCGAACTTTTTCTTTTAAACAAAAATCCGAAGATATTCAACCTCTCAAAAATTCTCAGCGCGGTACATGCGGGCTCTAACTGTACTCCATCCCCAACAATGTTTCTGACCGAAACGCTGAATATATTCGCGCGTATGATGTTGAAATATAACTTGGTGTAAGGTGAAGCTATTCTTTATTTATGACTATCGGGAAAGCTGCCTGCGGCTCTGACAGTGAAAGGCTTTTAAGTTAATCGCGTGGCTGCAAGCCAACAGAAGCGCAATACAAGACGAGAGTGGTTGCGTCGTCAGATGTCGAGCGACGCTATGTGAAGCTGGCGGCCCTTCTCGCTGAAATTAGACTGCGGCGAAACGTGACACGAATCTCTGCAACGAGTCCCAGCGTTCACTGTTCCAGTTAGATATTCTTAAAATTGTGTAACTTTGGCAAACATTATAATTTTTTTTTTCTTGTTAATAATATTCACAAAAAGCAGATTGTCCATGTGGTTGTGTGAGCTGTGGTTCATTGTTGAGTCCGTCGTTCTTCAACGTTCTCCAGTCTTAATGATGATGATGGTAATGATAATAAGGTTTTCAGGAAATAAGGCAACAAAGTCTTATGCGCTCATCGCACAAGTCCAGCATTCTCCGTATCCGAGCAATTCCTTGGTGATAAGCGATTACTTAGAAACACTAATATAAAACTAATACCTCGCTTTAACCAATTCTTAAAGACTCTTTTTAGATTTCGACATAGAAACAAATAAAAACGATAAACGAGAACACACGATTCCTGTTATGCAAGGTATTAATATACACCAATGAAGAACTGTTAGCCCGCAGAAGTGGAAGTATTCAAACATTTCTTCTAGAACTAAAAACAGAATAGATGAGATTATTCATTCCAATAAAGGAAAACTCTTCTTGCACATTTACGGAGGAGAGGCTGTCATAAAAACAAGTGTGGCTACTCGTATCCACATACAATGTCCTCGGAGCGACAAACGTGCGTATCCTGAGAAACAACTGCAAAGTAGCAGAAGACTAAGACACTGGCAGTCGTCTTACCATTAAAAAGTGACCTGACCACAGGTACACTCAATGTTCGCATGTTTTCTTCTACATGCAAAACACAAGTAGAGGTGCTCATATCCTTCAAGGTCCTGAACCTCCGTTCATTTGAAATGATATATATATATATATATATATATATATATATATATATATATATATATATATATAGGGTGAGTCACCTAACGTTACCGCTGGATATATTTGGTAAACCACATCAAATACTGACGAACTGAATCCACAGACCGAACGTGAGGAGAGGGGCTAGTGTAATTATTTAATACAAACCATACAAAAATACACGGAAGTATGTTTTTTAACACAAACCTACGTTTTTTTTAAAAATGGAACCACGTTAGTTTTGTTAGCACATCTGAACATGTAAACAAATACGTAATCAGTGCCGTTTGTTGCATTGCAAAATGTTAATTACACTCGGAGATATTGTAACCTAAAGTTGACGCTTGAGTACCACTCCTCCTCTGTTCGATCGTGTGTATCGGAGAGCACTGCAACATACATCGCGTTTCTACAGAATGATCTGCCAACGTTGCTCGAAAATGTCCCACTGGTAACGCGTCGACGTATATGGTATCAGCATGATTGTGCTCCTGCACATTCCGAAATTAACACTAGGCTGACGCTTGACAGGATGTTCGACGTGAGTTTCATAGGACGTGAAGGACGCGTAAATTGGCCAGCCCGTTCTCCTGATCTTAAACCTCTGGACTTCTTTCTGTGGGGTACGTTCAAGGAGAATGTGTACCGTGATGTGCCTACAACCCCAGAGGATATGAACAACGTATTGTGGCAGCCTGCGGTGACATTACACCAGATGTACTGCGGCGTGTACGACATTCATTACGCCAGAGATTGCAACTGTGTGCAGCAAATGGTGGCCACGACATTGAACATCTATTGGCCTGACATGTCGGGACACATTCCATTCCACTCCGTAATTGAAAACGGAAACCATGTGTGTACGTGTACCTCACCTCTCGTGGTAATGTACATGTGCGTCAGTGAAAAAGACCAATAAAAAGGTGTTAGCATGTGGACGTAATGTGCTGCTCCAGTCTCTTCTGTACCTAAGGTCCATCACCGTTCCCTTTGGATCCCTATGTAATTCGGTGCTCTCCGATACACACGATCGAACAGCGGAGGAGTGGTACTCAAGCGTCAACTTTAGGTTACAATATCTCCGGATGTAATTAACATTTTACAATGCAACAAACGGCACTGATTAGGTATTTGTTTATATGTTCCGATGTGCTAACAAAACTAACGTGTTTCCATTTAAAAAAACGTAGGTTTGTGTTAAAGAACATACTTCCGTGCATTTTTTTATGGTTTGTATTAACCAATTACACTAGCACCTCTCCACACGTTCGGTCTGTGGAATCGGTTCGTCAGTATTTGATGTGGTTTACGAAATATATCCTGCGGAAACGTTAGGTGACTCTCTCTCTCTCTCTCTCTCTCTCTCTCTCTCTCTCTATATATATATATATATATACATATATATATATATATATATATATATATATATATATATATATATATATATATATATACGTTGAGAATCTGAATAGGGCCACGAGTCGCGTTTCGATGGATGAATCTGAAAGGAAGAGCTCCATGTTAAAGCTCTGGTCCTCGCAAAATATTTAATCATGGAAGGTGACGACCTTGTTGCCAAATACGAAAGTTATTAGGAAAGATGCTGATATATTACAGGTTCTTGTAGTGAAAAGCATAGAACTATATTAGATGAAAATATAAATTGCGTACATATTCAACTGTGACATCAAGATGGCATTATTATCGTTCCACGTCCTTCGAAAATAGGGAAAAAAGACTCTTCCCTGAAAAAGAAAGGTTACATTTAGTTTTGTTTACAACTGTTGTCTGTAATGACGTTATCCTGCAAGGTCTTAGCAAACAAAACTCACGGCGTTTACAGTTTTCAATAAAAGAAATTGCTCTGAGCACTATGCAACTTAACTTCTGAGGTCATCAGTCGCCTAGAACTTAGAACTAATTAAACCTAACTACCCTAAGGACGTCACACACATCCATGCCCGAGGCATGATTCGAACCTGCGACCGTAGCGGTCCCTCGGTTCCAGACTGTAGCGCCTAGAACCGCATGGCCACTCCGGCCGGCCAGTTCTCGGTAAGTGCCTGTGCACCATATATCTGTAACGTTCTTCATTTTTATCATATTTCGCCATTACAACCAAAGATATCATGGATGCGTTCAGACAAGAGCAAATATTTCCTATACAGTCTCCCACCTTTACCGTCTTCTCAAATGACATGGTATTTCACATGTCTCTCTCGAACTTAAACGTTTAAGCAAGGGTTTCCCAAACTGTATTCCGCGGGAAGTCAAAGACTACTCCGCGAGAAACTATGAATAACAAGTCTCTCTGCGACATTACGATGATACTATTTCTTTAAATTTTATAATCATTTCTGTGGTATGAGTTGTGATTTAAAATTGAAGTAATCACCGATAAACATGTTTCTCTTATTTTTTAAAGTTTTATTAATCTTCATAATAAACAAGATGTTCCATCAAAGTACCAGAATTCTCAAAGTGTTCCCTCAGAAGAAATGTCGCACGGACTTAAGCGCCTTGCCACGGTTCGCGCGGCTCCCCCCGTCGGATGTTCGTGTCTTCCCTGTGGCATGGGTGTGTGTATTGTCCATAGCATAAGTTAGTTTAAGTAAGATCAAGTAGCGTGTAAGCCTAGGGGCCGATGACCAGAACAGTTTGGTCGCACAGGAACTTACCACAAATTTTCAAAAAAAAGTTTTCAGAAGAAATGTTTGGAAAACCCCGCTCCAACAGCAGAAAACAATCGTTATAGCAATAACTTTTATATCTGACAGCTTCAGACAGCAACCTAGTGAAAGTCATTTTCGGTCACCGTAACCTAACTTTCAAATTGTCTCCCTCACTGTGTCAGAGAACTGAAACATATTTCCCAACTCCAAAAGACAGTTAATGATCTCTCTATGAAAGCAACATTGATATCTTCCTTCGCCTTTTGTGTGCACCGCCCAGCTTCCTATTACTAAGCACCCTCGTATCCCGTAAGATCTTTTCATTTTACAATGTCCTCACCTGTGGTACTCTGTCCAAATTTCTCGCAAGCTGTGTCGTAATATCTCGCTTCTTTGCATCTACAGCTGACATTTGTATCTTCTGCCATCACTCACGTAATTACTATTATTATTGGTACTAGTTCTCAGTCAACACTATTATTGAAAAAGTTAAATGTAAACCTTCATTCATGTCATCTGTATTCCTCTGTTACTACTGTTATTAATGTTATTATTTATGATACTACAATTACTAACATAATTTTAGTAAACTATGATCTAAATTATATGTAAGAATTAAGCCAGCTCGAATGTTAAACACAGGTTTTGAAGATGGTAATCTGATGAGGTTAAATAAAGAAATAAAATATATCTGAAGCAGCACAGTACGTAACGTATCGTAACATAAGAATCACTTCAAACTCTGAAAATTCTGCGCAAACTTAAAATATCTCCTTTTCACTGACGACCAAGGAGTAATATTAGCTGCCCAGGAATTATCGCACATATAACTATTCTAAAAAATATGTAACTGGCTGTAACGTATGAAGGTAATACTTACTTCACTTTCAGCAACATTAGTCGTAGGCTGTATCATGGGCCCACTAGAAAATGATCTGAGAGACGTGAGAAAAATTTAACTAAATCAATTTATTTAAAATAAGTACAGATAAAATTAGCTGAGGAAGATTATTGTGTAGCAGTCCTAATGTAGATTCCAAAATTGTGTAGTAACTTAAATTTAGGACTTCGTATGAATATACTCTGAACTGGAATAGAAGGCTTCAGCGACGCACTTGACGTGCAAATGAAAGCGTATACATGAAGTGTTGTGTTGATGTCTTTAGTTAGCTTGAACCAATAAATGCCAACCTCAAAATATATGCTCGTTGGCTTGAACACAACTGGTTTTTTAAGATGACAGTTTAGTACTCAGCAGCATCAAAAATCATTTAGTATATTTTATTTGTTCAGATAAGTTACGGGAATGCAGTCGGGTGACATAAGGTTCTCGAGGACATCAATCTTCTGCATTCTCACTGTTACCTGGACATTCGATACGCCCAGGGAAACTCACGTTTCACACTGTGTTTTGTGTTATTATCACTGAACTGTACATGTACATTAGTGACACAATATTACAGACTATGACTGAACAAAGGCGTAACTTACTGACAGAAAACAAAGGCGAAAATAACAACATGAAAGAACAAAATATCAAACTGAAAACAGCAGCAAAAATAATAAATGGAAACAATGAACATACAGTTTAAGAATTTACTCAGGGATGAGTAACTGGGAATCCTCATCTGTTAGTGAGACCATCATGGCATTCGTTTGAAATTATCTGGAAAATCCAGTGGAATCAAAAGCTGGATGTCTGTATTGTTTAAGTAAGCTTATACTCTTATGTTGTTATAAGAACCATTTTCGTACTTATTAGTGAATTTTAGTGATCAGTTTTTGAAAAAGGATTGAACCCAGCCTAAAGCTGACAAACCTGGAAAGTGCTATTTAATGTCTTATTAACTTAAGTGAATCAATTTATGGAAATACATTTAAGTGGGCCAAAAGTAGCCCTCCCGGGAATGGAGAGTAACTCAGGATAAAAGCTTCTCACTTGGATTTGGAAATCTGTGATTTGTCACGTACTACCTTCAATTTGTGACTATGAAACCTGTTCTATAGTATTCAATTATTTATTTTTGCTAAGTCTTTAGATATGTACGTACAGTTTCTACTGATGTGTTCGCTGTCTTATATTCGGTAACTGGATGCTGCTGTTCATTTCGTGTCGTCAACCACACAACTCGTAAGCTGATGTGCGGCGGTATCATTGGCAGAATTTCTAACTTGTTACAAATAGAGATGTACCCGAGCGCCATCAAATTAGCATCAAATTAGCACAGTACGTGGTCTTGACGGTTTCATTTTGGAATAAATGCTTCTGCACAGAGCTGACAGAAAATAAAATTCCATATGACGACGAGGAATGACAGTATGTAAAATATTTTCAATGAATCGATTATGACTAATAACGACAGTACTCAACTTTGCTCGGAGAAAACTATGTGCCCAGTATTTTTCTTATATGATCTTTCCCGCTTCCTCTAACACTAGATGGAACCCAGCACGAAGACGAATGCGATTAAGAACGAGGCCTTTTAGTCTTCATTTAGTGGGATGCTGACGAGCGGGTATAAAATGATCTGAAGTTAACGTTCCTTCGCAGTATTCGTAAACAAAGTAATATTTAGCACAAATATCAGCTTTTTATCATTGGCGTAGTAATCCGAGGTCATAGACAGTGTGTCCTCTGACTTTTTTAATTTATTAGTGGTTACAGGCGTCTGCGGTAATTGGTACAGGAAAAAAAAGTTCCGGGTGCCTTATTAATGAGCAGGCCAGAAAATATGACTGCCCAGCACCATAAACGTGCACGTAATAAGCAGTACTGACAACGTTGAAATATGGCACCTCATTTCATAAAATTCTGCTTATTCTATGACCGCGTAGTGAATTATTACTGGGTCCAGCTTTAGCAAATCATGCAATTCCAATTAACAATATACTCGGTTCTCTCGCTTTCAGGTGAGGCCAGTTCTGTAAACAAAACTTCAAAATCTCGATTATAGGTAGTGTAAAGTTATTCTGTTTCACATTCAGTGTAACATTTCCTTGCCGCTATGATCAGTATCTAGTAATCACTTTGGAGGTTGTGTCCAGGAAAAGAGTGACCGTTTGGTTTAATTCCTAAAACAGCGATAAATAATGATTTATTTTGTGTGGTGAACAGTTTCCGTTATACAACCATCTCAAGACTAAACTAATATCCAAAGTCAGGTAGAGCATTGATAGTATCGACGAGGTAATTAATACCTTCTAGCACCGGTATCAGTCGTGGTCACATCTAGTTGGCTCCTCACAATTTACGCATATCTACTGTAAAATAGTTGATACTGTCAAAACTGTTGTCACACCATCGATATTAATGTGGTCTGAAAATAGTGTTGTAACGGAAATCATTTAACAAGTAACACAAATCTCTATTTGAGCTTTTTTAACTTCAGCATTGTCTTCCATGTTGGTAATTATAACTGTTCGTTACAGGAAACAAAATTTCCATGACCTTGAGGTTCCCCCGTCATCTGCGTCGTGATAAATGCGTTTTGTTGTAGCAGATAATAATAAACTTGTAACAATAACAGATTACCCCTCGTTAGAAACTGATTCATCAACATACATAACATATTTTATTCAAGACATATCAACAACTGCCGCACACCAGAAAAAAGTCTCTCAAACATTATGTATTAAACGACATTCATATTCTTCACGTTGATGTTCACTGCAACATTACAGCAGGGATATGAGACATATCGACTAGAAATCAGAACACACTGGGTTCCAGTGTCGATCCTAGGCATTGCTTATATTGTCAATAAAGCCGAAGACTTTCGGTGTGAGAAGTCACCCTCGTTCTACCATCTGCCTTGTCAAGAAGGGCGAAGGAACGTAAAGATGTCCTAGCACTTGATGTGGGAAAGTGTAGGTAATAGCAGGAGAATCAAGATGTAGAAAGCAATGGAAACCACTGCATTAAAGGCACATAGTGTGTATCCACGCGACATGTGGTCTGTAACTGAAGAAGTGATGTGATCTTCTGTTGGGAAAAGTTCCAACCTTCAAATAAGACTGAAAGCATAGATAAATTTCCTTCGGAATTTCAGAAGACATTGGGGGAAGTGGCAACGAAACAAGTACACAAGTTATTGTGTAGAATATATGAGACTGCAGACATAGCAACAGCCTTTCGAAAATTATTAGCGAAACAATCCCGAAGGTAGCAAGGGCAGCTAATTATGAAAACTAGTTTAACGGCTCATGAATCTAAGTTGCTGACAGGAACAAAATATAAAAGAATGGAAAAACTGGATATGTTAGACGACGATCAGTTCGGCTTTAGGAAAGGAAGACGAACCTGAGAGACAGCTCTGACGTTGCGGTTGATATAGGAAGGATACGTTCATAGGATTTGTTGATTTAGAAACACCTTCGACAATGTAAAATTGGGGACGATAGTTGAAATTCTGACAAAAATGGGATAGACTGTAGGAAAAGGCTTGAAATATCCAATATGTACGAGAATCAAGTAGGAGCGATAAGAATGGAAGATCAAGAAAGAAGTGCTCCGGTTAAAGAGGGTGTAAGACAAGGATGCAGACTTTGTCAGTCACTGTTCACTCTATGCGTGACGGTTAAAAAAGATTGCTTTAAGATCGGGACTGAAATTCGCACTGAAAGGATTTCTACGAAAAGATTCACGGATCACGTTGTTATCGTCAATGAAAGTAATGAAACACAGTACCTGTTAAATGGAATGAACAGTTTAGTAAATAACTTGTATTGAGATTAAACCGAAGAGGAAGGTAACAAGGTGCGGCATGAGTGTAACGATGAAATGAACATAAAAAATTGTGGAGTAGGAGATTCTGCTATCCCTGAAGAAAAGTAACGTCTGATATACAGAGCAAGGAGGACGTCAAAAACAGGTTACCTCTTGCAAAGAATGTATCCCTGGTCGAAAGACATCTATGAAGATTAGAGAGCTCAAAATGAGGAAGAAGAACTTTCTGTGAAAGTACATTTAGACTAAAAGATTGTATGGTAGTTAATCACGTACACTTGGAAAATCTGAAAAGAAGAGATTCAAAGCGTTTGTGATGTGGTGCTCTGGAAGGTTGTTGACGTAAGATGGATTGACAAGGAAAGACAACACTATCTGCAGAATCGATAAAGAAAGAACATGAGAACAATAACAAGGAGAAGGGACAGGATGACAGGACATGTTGCAGGCAGCAGGCAAAAAACGTTTATGGTGCTAGAGGGAGCTGCGCAGGGTAAACCTACAGGAATCTGGAATATATGCAACAAATAATTGCGGACGTACGATGTGATTGCCAACCTGATATCCTGAGATGTAGAGTTGACCACAAAAAAGGAATTCGTGGCGGGCTGCTGCAAACCAGTCACAAGACTGACGCCTCGAAATGAAACGTTATGTAGAAAGTTACTTGACGGATGCTACAGATTTTTTTTTTTTTTAGTCATCCGTATTGTAACTAGTTTGATGCGGCCTGTCAAGCATTCTTCTCCTGTACTGTGCCAACCTCTTCATCTCAGAGTAGCGCTTGGAACCTATGTCCTCAGTTATTTGATGGATGTATTCCCATTTCTGTCATCTTCTACAGTTTTTGCTCTCTACAGATCCCTCTAGTACCATCGAAGTTATTCCTTTATGACTTAAACGTCTTATCATCCTGTCCCTTCTAGTTGTCAGAGTTTTCCACATATTCCTTTCCTCTCTGGCACTGCGTAGAACCTCCTCATTCCTTACCTCATCAGTTCACCTAATTTTCAACATTCGTTTGTAGAACTACATCTCAAATGCTTCGATTCTCTTCTGTTCCGGTTTTCCCACAGTCCATTTTTCACTGCCACACAATGTTATGCTAAAAATCGTACATTAGCTAGTCTGCTTTTGATGTCCTCCTGGAGCCGCCCGTCTGTAGATATTTTGCTGTCTATGGAGCAGAATTCCTTAAGTAATCTTGATTCTAAGTTTCTCGCTGTTCTCAATTCTGTTACTTCTCATTACTTTCGTCTTTCTTTGATTTACGCTCAGTCCATATTCTGTACTCATTCATATGTTCAGCCGGCCGCGGTGGTCTAGCGGTTCAGGCTCTCAGTCCGGAACCGCGCGACTGCTACGGTCGCACGTTCGAATGCTGCCTCGGGCATGGATGTGTGTGATGTCCTTTGGTTAGTTAGGTTTAAGTAGTTTTAAGTTCTAGGGGACTGATTACCACAGATGTCAAGTCCCATAGTGCTCAGAGCTACTTGAACCATTTTTTTAATATGTTCATTCCGTTCAGCGAATCCTGTAATTCTTCTTCACTGTCACTCAGGATAGCAATGTCATAGAATATTAACATTGATATCCATTCACCTTGAATTTTAATCCGACTCCTGAACCTTTCTTTCATTTTAATCATCGCGTCTTCGATGTACAGACTGAACAGAAAAGGGGGGAGAGGGGGGAGGGGAAGATTACATCCCGGTCTTGACACGCTTTTTAATCCGAGCACTTCGTTCTTCGACGTCCATTCTTATTATTCGCTCTAGGCTCTTATAGATACTGTATATTACCCATCTCTCCCTATAGCTCACCCCTTTTTTCTCAGAATTTTGAACATCTTACACCATTTTACACCGTCGAACGCTTTTTCCAGGCCGACAAATGCTATAAATGTGTCGGCTTTTCTTCACTCTTGCTTGCATTATCAACTGCAAAGCCAAGATTGCCTCTCTGGTGCCTTTACCTTTCCTAAATCCATACTGATCGAAATCTAACACATGTTCAATTTTCTTTTTCATTCTTCTGTATATTATTCTCGTCAGCAATTTGGACGCATGAGCTGTTTAGTCAATTGTGCGATAATTCTCGAACTTAGCAGCTTTTGCAATCTTCGGAATTAAGAGGATGATATCTTTCCGAAAGTCAGATGGTAATTAGCCAGACTCATTCATTCTACACAACAAAGTGAATAGTCGTTTTGTTGCCACTTCCTGCAATGATTTTAGAAATTCTGATGGGATGTTATCTATCCCTTCTGACTTATTTGATCTCAAGTCCTCCAAATCCTCCAAAGCTCTCTCACATTCTGATTCCGATACTGGATTCCCTTTTTTTTTTTTTTTTTTTTTTTGTCATCAGTCTACTGACTGGTTGGATGCGGCCCGCCACGAATTCCTTTCCTGTGCTAACCTCTTCATCTCAGAGTAGCACTTGCAACCTACGTCCTCAATTATTTGCTTGACGTATTCCACTACCTTCCTCTACAGTTTTTGCCCTCTACAGTTCCCTCTAGTACCATGGAAGTCATTCCCTCATGTCTTAGCAGATGTCCTATCATCCTGTCCCTTCTCCTTATCAGTGTTTTCCACATATTCCCTTCCTCTCCGATTCTGCTTAGAACCTCCTCATTCCTTAACGTATCATTCCACCTAATTTTCAACATTCGTCTATAGCACCACATCTCAAATGCTTCGATTCTCTTCTGTTCCGGTTTTCCCACAGTCCATGTTTCACTACCATACAATGCTGTACTCCAGACGTGCATCCTCAGAAATTTCTTCCTCAAATTAAGGCCGGTATTTGATATTAGTAGACTTCTTTTGGTCAGAAATGCCTTTTTTGCCATAGCGAGTCTGCTTTTGATGTCTTCCTTGCTCCGTCCGTCATTGGTTATTTTACTGCCTAGGTAGCAGAATTCCTTAACTTCATTGACTTCGTGACGATCAATCCTGATGTTTTCTGGCTGTTCTCATTTCTACTACTTCTCATTACCTTCGTCTTTCTCCGATTTACTCTCAAACCATACTGTGTACTCATTAGACTGTTCATTCCGTTCAGCAGATCATTTAATTCTTCTTCACTTTCACTCAGGATAGCAATGTCATCAGCGAATCGTATCATTGATATCCCTTCACCTTGTATTTTAATTCCACTACTGAACCTTTCTTTTATTTCCATAATTGCTTCCTCGATGTACAGATTGAAGAGTAGGGGCGAAAGGCCAAAGCCTTGTCTTACACCCTTCTTAATACGAGCACTTCGTTCTTGATCGTCCACTCTTATTATTCCCTCTTGGTTGTTGTACATATTGTATATGACCCGTCTCTCCCTATAGCTTACCCCTACTTTTTTCAGTATCTCGAACAGCTTGCACCATTTTATATTGTCGAACGCTTGGCCCAGGTCGACAAATCCTATGAACGTGTCTTGAGTTTACTTTAGCCTTGCTTCCATTATTAGCCGTAACGTCAGATTTGCTTCTTTCGTGCCTTTACTTTTCCTAAAGCCTAACTGATCGTCACGTAGCGCATTCTCAATGTTCTTTTCCATTCTTCTGTATATTATTCTTGTAAGCAGCTTCGATGCATGAGCTGTTAAGCTGATTGTGCGATAATTCTCGCACTTGTCAGCTCTTGCCGTCTTCGTAATTGTGTGGATGATGCTTTTCCGAAAGTCAGATGCTATTTCGCCAGACTCATATATTCTACACACCAACGTGAATAGTCGTTTTGTTGCCACTTCCCCTAAGGATTTTAGAAATTCTGATGGAATGTTATCTATCCCTTCTGCCTTATTTGACCGTAAGTCCACCAAAGCTCTTTTAAATTCCGATTCTAATACTGGATCCCCTATCTCTTCTAAATCGAGTCCTGTTTCTTCTTCTATCATATCAGACAAATCTTCACCCTCATAGAGGCTTTCAATGTATTCTTTCCACCTATCTGCTCTCTCCTGAATTTCCCGCAGCAGTTTTATACTTCCTTCTTTCATCGATCAACTGAAGTATTTCTTCTGTTGTCCATGGTCTGTTCGCAGATACCTTCTTTGTACCTATGTTTTTTCCAGCTTTTGTGATTGACCTTTTTAGAGATATCCATTCCTCTTCAACTACACGGCTAACTGAGCTATTACACATTTCTCTGTCTACTTCAACCGTATCTCTTCACTCCATAGTATTTCCACACCCCACTTCTTTACGTATTGATTATTCTTGTTAATATCTTAAACTTCAGCCTAGTCTTCATCACTACTACATTGTGATCTGAGTCTATATCTGTCCCTTGGTTCTGATTTCCGAGTCTCTGTCTGACTATGATGTAATATAACTGAAATCTTACCGTATCTTCCGATCTTTTCCAAATATACACTCCTGGAAATGGAAAAAAGAACACATTGACACCGGTGTGTCAGACCCACCATACTTGCTCCGGACACTGCGAGAGGGCTGTACAAGCAATGATCACACGCACGGCACAGCGGACACACCAGGAACCGCGGTGTTGGCCGTCGAATGGCGCTAGCTGCACAGCATTTGTGCACCGCCGCCGTCAGTGTCAGCCAGTTTGCCGTGGCATACGGAGCTCCATCACAGTCTTTAACACTGGTAGCATGCCACGACAGCGTGGACGTGAACCGTATGTGCAGTTGACGGACTTTGAGCGAGGGCGTATAGTGGGCATGCGGGAGGCCGGGTGGACGTACCGCCGAATTGATCAACACGTGGGACTTGAGGTCTCCACAGTACATCGATGTTGTCGCCAGTGGTCGGCGAAAGGTGCACGTGCCCGTCGACCTGGGACCGGACCGCAGCAACGCACGGATGCACGCCAAGACTGTAGGATCCTACGCAGTGCCGTAGGGGACCGCACCGCCACTTCCCAGCAAATTAGTGACACTGTTGCTCCTGGGGTATCGGCGAGGACCATTCGCAACCGTCTCCATGAAGCTGGGCTACGGTCCCGCACACCGTTAGGCCGTCTTCCGCTCACACCCCAACATCGTGCAGCCCGCCTCCAGTGGTGTCGCGACAGGCGTGAATGGAGGGACGAATGGAGACGTGTCGTCTTCAGCGATGAGAGTTGCTTCTGCCTTTGTGCCAATGATGGTCGTATGCGTGTTTGGCGCCGTGCAGGTGAGCGCCACAATCAGGACTGCATACGACCGAGGCACACAGGACCAACACCCGGCATCATGGTGGGGGGAGCGATCTCCTACACTGGCCGTACACCAGTGGTGATCGTCGAGGGGGCACTGAATAGTGCACGGTACATCCAAACCGTCATCGAACCCATCGTTCTACCATTCCTAGACCGGCAAGGGAACTTGCTGTTCCAACAGGACAATGCACGTCCGCATGTATCCCGTGCCACCCAACGTGCTCTAGAAGGTGTAAGTCAACTACCCTGGCCAGCAAGATCTCCGGATCTGTCCCCCATTGAGCATGTTTGGGACTGGATGAAGTGTCGTCTCACGCGGTCTGCACGTCCAGCACGAACGCTGGTCCAACTGAGGCGCCAGGTGGAAATGGCATGGCAAGCCGTTCCACAGGACTACATCCAGCATCTCTACGATCGTCTCCATGGGAGAATAGCAGCCTGCATTGCTGCGAAAGGTGGATATACACTGTACTAGTGCCGACATTGTGCATGCTCTGTTGCCTGTGTCTATGTGCCTGTGGTTCTGTCAGTGTGATCATGTGATGTATCTGACCCCAGGAATGTGTCAATAAAGTTTCCCCTTCCTGGGAAAATGAATTCACGGTGTTCTTATTTCAATTTCCAGGAGTGTACTTCCTCCTCTTGTGATTCTTGAATAGAGTATTCGGTGTTTCTACCTGAAATTTATTACAGAGCTCAATTAGTCTTTCTCCTCTCTCATTTCTTGTTACAAGCCCACATTTTCCTGCATCCGTTTCTTCTACTCCTTCCCCTACAACCGCATTCCAGTCCCCCATTACTAGTAGATTTTCATCTGCCTTTACGTATAGTATTACTCTTTCAATACCCGCATATACATTCTCTATCTCTTCATCTCGAGCTTGAGACGACGGCATTATTCCTGATCTGTTGTTTTTGGTGTTGACTTGCTGTCGATTCTGATAAGGACAACCGTGTCACTGAACTGTTCACAGTAACAGACTTTCGTAACGAATCGTAAGAGCGTAATACCATTTACTGCTGCTATTGATATTATTCTATGCTCATCTCACCAGAAATCCTTGTCTTCTTCCCATATCACTTGTCGGATCCCTACTGTATCTAGATTAATCCTTGGCATTTCTCTTTTCAGCTTTTCTAGCTTCAGTAGCATGTTCAATTTCCAGAAATTCTACACCTTGACTCGCAAAACGTTATCCTTTCCTTGGTTCAATCTTTTTCTCGTGATCACCTGCAACTCGGCAGCCACCTCCTGGAGATCCGAACTATTCCGGAATCTTTTTCCAGTGGAGAGATCATGATTCTTTTTCAATTACAAGGCACTTACCCTGTTGATAAACGTTGTGTGTCTTTAATACAGTTTTTTTACAACGTCTTCAGCATCCTCAAGCCGATGATTACTGCTGATTCTTGCACCTCTAATGGCAGTTTCCCACCATAAGGGCAAGAGAGCGCCGTGAACCTCTGTGTACTCCTCCGCCCTCTTTGACAAGGCCGTTAGTAGAATGCGGTTGGCTGTTTACGGCGGAAGTCTTCTGACGTCATTGTTCATTGTTATTCAAAATTTAAGCGGTGGCAGGTATCGAAACTGGTACTTAGGACATTCTGACATAGATCCTATAAGAAGCGTTATAAGGTCGTTGCTACCGCCTATATGCAACATAACGCGACTCTGCTACAGGTATGTAAGCACCGACATGTAGTCAAGTGATAAGTGTGGCATCTGTGAAGAATGGTTGTGGTTCAGCATGTCCGTCCAAAACCACTCTTGTGGAGAAAGGTGCTGCTGCTGCATGATAATCCACACCCCGTATTGCAAATGCTGTAACGCAGAGGTCACGCCATCTGAAGTGGGAGACACTCAAGAACTCGCCGTAAGTAACGGGGCAACGGGGGTACTGAGACAGATAATTTATTCAAAATGGCAGCTGGAGTTTTCCGGCCCCATTCTGACATCTCACCCGCCTCTGGCCATGGAAAACTGTAGGAAGTAGGGTAACAGGGCTGTCGACCCTATCCTGTATTACCGCCCCCCCCCCCCCCCCCCCCCAAGCTTCCTGTGATGTAAACCCAGGAAATCAGAGGCAACTGTTATTCTTTGTGCAGCTGCCATAGATGAAGGTTAGTTTAGTGTACTTTATTTATTTCTGTGAGAAACAGTAACCCTATGCTGGAGAGGAAGACAGAATATCTAATGTATTTATCTATTTATTTACTTATAACTCAGTTGAGAAGCCTCCAGTAACCTGACTCAGAGACATGTGTGTTCACCTTCATGTGCAGGGACTGTCAGAGCTACCTTTAACTACATCCACCACAAGTGACTGTTGGCCTGCGCCATCCTTCCCTCCATTAATATGACATCATCAGCCCACACCACAACCCCTCCTCTGGAAATGACAGAAAACAGTCGCTCGATGCTCATCTACACAAGAAGAAATTTAGATTAGTGTAATTTAATTATTTTTTGTGTGAAACTGAAATAAATATCGCTCATAATTACACATCTATATGCATACCGCTACACAAGAAGTACCTCAAATCGCAATATAGCTCAAAATTGACGATGTCACACGATTGGTGTTATGTTGATAGAAAAAAATGGTCACAGTTCTACTCGAATCTAGTAGCAGGCAGGCTCAAATTCTAATCTACATAGGACCTCGCATTAACCTACAAGTCGAAATAAATTTCTCTGCTCCACTTCTGAATTCTCAGGAAAAAATACTCATTCTAAAAAGATAACGCAAACAACACCCCAAACTGGTAGACACACAGGAATTGTGGCAAAATGAGAACTGCAATGATATTAAAACAAATCAGACTATAAATATAGCTGCTACTGTAGTGTTGTGAAACGCTGAGTGTGCTTAGTTTATATTTGATACTGGAGTCCAGGATGTTACGACACTTCTTTTTGATTTTCCTCACTTTTCGAAGCACAGTTCCACAATGGGAGACCTGCACTAGTGCCTAAGCACAGACAGTACAATCAGAAGAATTACAAATCTAAATGTTAATGACTTATTTCGAACACACATCAGGCTGTGAAAAAAACGCAGATATACTGCAGATCGGATGTCTAAAAGATTCTCCTACAATTCGAAGCGCTACCCTACAGATGAGAAAAGTGGCTGGAAGTTTTGGCGAATTTTCGATATCCTATAACTGTTGTCCTGGAGATGCTCTAAAGCCTCAATGATGAGTGGTGGATAGCAATCCACAAGTCTTAATCAGAGGATGTTTATCTGCCTATACTTATCTCTGAACTCTTGAACAGAGAAGACGTCATGTGACTGGAACTTACTGTAGATGCCTTGATCTGCCCCTGTCTTGTTTGAACCAGTCTGTGAGACTCCTATGCCGACCGCAAAGGATGTCTTGTGCTCTATAACGTCATGGAACTTCCCTTGAGTGGAGCATTCTGATTGGTTATTACTAAATTTATTGCCAAAATTCTGCTGCTGTTGTGGCAGCACTGTCCTCCACTTTCGGCAGATGGACAGCTTACCAGATTCACCGGAAAATTATTTTTCCTCAGATCGAAAAAAGGAAAAAAAATGCAGCAATCGTGTTGCGCTGATAGCTAAACTTGACAAATGTGGTCTGCATATTATGAATATGGAAATTATTGCCAGATACACTCAGTCAATTACACTGCTCTGCTAATTGTCGAGGAAATCTTAAATTTTTCGGCGTGTAACCGATCTTCAGCGAGACTATATCACCACAAACGATTGTACCCCCATGCCACATCGCTATGCCGCTGTAGCAAAAACAATTCATATCCTACACCGTACAAAATCATCACTTCCGCATCTAGCTATCAAACCCAAGGCACTGTTACACATACCGCGAAACACAAACATCCCAAAAACTGTAGGACATTCCCCATATATAGTTACCGTGTTAGATATCCACAGCGAGATTGGTTGATCATACACCGCAGACAACGGTCACGGGGCAACTATTACACCCGACATGCGCTTGCGTGATGCATGATCAGAACATCCCTCATGGACAGCGGCTACTCTCCAAACTGGTGTACAAAGGCGGAGCTGGTTCTTTCCGGCAAGACCTGTTTGCTGCTGTGATTTCCGCAATGAGTTGCAACCATCCCCAGACTTTGAAATTACACGAATATTCACTTTCTTAGCTCTGTCGATGACAAATGGTTCTGCTATCGCGAATTAATTTACAAATCTTTAAACCGATAAGAGATCCAAAAAGAACAATATTTGCGACATATTTATGCTTAAACCATCAAGTAGCATATGAAATTTTCCACAAATTTCAAGATTTTTTACATGGTTTGCTAGAATAACATACAGTTTACGAGACTGTTCACAATGTCAGCAGCATAACGTTATGCTACAGATCGCCTGCAAAGTATGATTCTGAAGATAAAGAGTAGAAATTGTATCTTTGGGGAGCCGAAACTTCAGTGTGGGGCTCTCTGTAAACCCGTTGAGAAACTAGAAAATTATCTAGTCTGCGAAGATTTTTATGCGGGTACTCGAAATTATAGGGAACTGGTAACTACACTAGCGTTTTTGTACGGATGTCAATGACATAACAGATTCCAGATCATCCGTGTACGTTTTAATATTCGTAACATATGTCTTTCTCATGTCTAGACAACCTGCAAACGTCTCTTCCACCGGGTATTTCGATATCTCGAGACAATCAACACGTACCATAATTGATGTTCTCTCAACCAAATGAAGATGGGAAATGTGTAGTATGGCAGTATACCCCACAGTACAACAAGAGACTTCTAAAATTCTCGGATCTGCCGGACGGAGAGTGATACACTTGTGAAAACTTACCTCACTACAGTCCCAGCAAGGAAATGTGATGTTATTGACCCACCACCTCAAATTCCAAGAAGAGGCTTCTGTTTCCAGTCAGCAGAAAATAGTTACAGATAGACAAAGGGAAAGTCTGCTTTCCTCCCCCCTCCCCCTCCCCTTGGGAAATACCTGACTAGTTGTCATGGACCAAGAACGGAATGGTAAACAGCGATGTGCTTTCAAACGTTTTGGATGTGCCAGCACTGTTTGAAAGTGGTCCTCAGCTAAGTGAGATTAGGCTAACTTCCTCTCTGGCTGTTGAACACATACTGACCATTTCCCAGCATTTCCTACACTGAGGTCGTAGGGTGGGGGGGTGGGGGGTGGGAGGGGGGATGACATCATTGGAGACGAGAGAGAGGTGTGGAAGTTAGATTAGTGGAGGCAGCGGTGGAGGAGGCTCTGACGTCATGGAGGGGGGGGGGGGAACCCACCGCCGTTCTGAATAAATTATTTGTCCCAAAACCTGCATTACGCACTATTGCATTACAGTACTGGTCTCTCCCCACTCGATTATGACACCTTGGAGCCCTTAAAGATGGCCTTCAAAGTACGAGGATTCCTGCCAGATGAGGATATGCAACAGCATTTCTGCATGCAGCATGACGCGTAGTTTTATCAAACTGATGTCTTCAGTGTGATGCAACGGTGGGATGGTCGCCTCAGTGCTCACTGCGATTTTGGCTGTCTGGCATACCCATTCTGGACTGTAAGGATTTCTTACAGAAACTTTTTGATCACCCCCTGATATGTTACCTTGCCTCGTCCTTATCTTTCGCAGTCAGAAAAAGACCACTGCCTGGCCGAAACCGACTACGGGATTGTGAAATTCTTATATGATTGTGGCGTGAGGAATGAGAGAAAACAATGTGTGAGTACAATCATTAATCGCCATAGACATTACGTAATTTTACCATAAAATATTACGCAGTAATTTTAATTGGTTACACAAAAGTCATTTGTGTCGAGTACGCTTATGACAGTATATCCCTTCAGTAAACCTAAATCTTCCCAGATCATTAGAAATTTACATGAGAAGTGAAATGATAAGGTATGTAGAATTCTATTGAAGCAAGCCGCCTCATATATTCATTTAGGGATTTCGATCACATAAGTCTTTGTATGTGATTGAAAACGAGCCGGAACATCTTAACAATAAAATACCCAAAGGTGCGAAATCAGATCTGTGTCTTTGTATCAAATAATTCACATAAATTATGATGATATTGCAACACCTCGATTAGAGTAAACAAAAATTTTAGTCTTCCATGCTGTCTCAGTTCTTTTCTTTAAATAATTGACGAATCATATGGTGAATGGTATAATAAAGGTTTCAGTGTTATTCAGTGAGTACATGCACACTGATGAGCAATTGAATTGTAGATAGATGCCCTCCTGTGAGATTGCGCTCCTGTTGTGGAGCAAATAGCATGCTAGGTACATCACCACATGAGCGTCCCAGCAATGGGATTCTGATTAGGTTCCTATGTAGCATATCCAGCATGAGTACCTCAACTACATCAAAGCCGACGATACCAAAATAAACTGCCTTGGAAAAAAGTGGGTTAGACGAAGTTTAGATAGAAACAGGTAACACGAGGATCATATAAACCACCACCTGGTCAAAGACCTATAGGCGGTCATTTTAACCAGGGCCATACTTTTGTTGTGCAGCTCGAATGCTGACATCTTAGTGTTTGTTATTCCCTCATCAGACGACACTATATCATAGTTGCAGAAGACGTAGCGAGCGCTAGAAGCATTATGGTCGGCCACTTTGATGATGATTGGCGGTATTTCTTCGGACACACCGAATTAATTAAAGTGCGTTATACGTGGCCTAAGCTCCAGCTTAATGAACTGGTGGCACATTCTTTCACACGAAAAAGGGTAAACATTACATTTGAGGAAGTGAATCATTGTATTATGGAATGGAACGTGTTCTGAGAACTGTTGTAGATTGATAGGTGTGAACTACAAGAATGAAGGAAATAAATAATCTTGGGTATACTGCAATAGCAAAGAAATAGTGAAGACGAATATCCATCTTGTAATCCGTCAGATACTTCAACTGACCGATGGAATAAAACAACACACAAAGGGTGAGAGGAGAACCATCAGTGTCTTATAGAAATAAAATGACCAATGAAATACAAAAATTGAATATCAGAAAAGAATGGGAATGATTAGATTAGATTAGATTAGATTAATACTTGTTCCATAGATCATGAATACGACACTTCGTAATGATGTGGAACGTGTCAGGTTAATAAAAGATGTCTGTACAAGAAATTACATTACACAAAATATTGCATGACACTAATGATTAAGTTTTTTTTTACTTAGTTTATATTTAAAAATTCAGGCAATGAGTAGAAGGAGTTGTCATCTAGAAATTCTTTTAATTTATTTTTAAATGTTAGTTGGCTATCTGTCAGGCTTTTGATGCTGTTTGGTAGGTGCCCAAAGACTTTTGTGGCAGCATAATTTACTCCTTTCTGTGCCAAAGTCAGATTTAACCCTGCATAGTGAAGATCATCCTTTCTCCTGGTGTTATAGGTATGCACACTGCTATTACTTTTGAATTGGGTTGGATTATTATCAACAAATTTCATAAGGGAATATATATACTGTGAGGTTACTGTGAGGATCCCTAGATCCTTAAATAGATGTCTGCAGGATGACCGTGGGTGGGCTCCAGCAATTATTCTGATTACACGTTTTTGTGCAATGAATACTGTTCTACTCAACGATGAATTACCCCAGAATATGATGCCATACGAAAGCAGTGAATGAAAGTAGGCATAGTAAGCTAATTTAGTGAGATTCTTATCACCAAAATTTGCAATGACCCTAATAGCATACGTAGCTGAACTCAGACGTTTCAGCAGACCATCAATGTGTTGCTTCCAGTTTAACCTCTCATCAATGGACACACCTAAAAATTTTGAAAATTCTACCTTAGCTACAGACTGCTTGTAAAGAATGCTTGTAAAGAATGCTTGTAAAGAGTCAAAATAGGTAGGTTGCCAACAGAAAGATAAGAATACTTTTGAGGTAGTTGGTTAGCAAGGGTTTCAATCTACACATTCAGGTGTAAGGCTTTTGGTAAGGGAATATCTTTAAATCTATAAGAAGGAGAAGAGCTTTTTCGATGTATGGTTGACGAGGAGCAGGAAAGGCTTATATGAATGAAACAGGTGATCCATTATTCCATCATTTCTCGGAAGTGCGCCCAGTACATTATTAATTCTTGTTCCGATATTTCGGCTGAAAATCTTACGTCCATTCTCAAGGTGAATCAAATCACTTGCAAGATTTTTCAGTCACTTTACACGACATTGTGGGGGTAAACGAGCACATGCAGAGAGTGATTTCAGACTCATACCAGCGACTCACCCTGAGAACGGCTGTGAAGCTGACAACCGAAATACTGGAACAAGAAATGATAATATTCCAGATGCACTCCCGAAAGATGGCGGAATATTCGATACGGCTTGAGAACTTCTGGTAACTGGATACAGCATTCATTTCCTGGACATCAAACAGCAGGAATACATGACCAGTTCTTTGCGCTCACGATATCAGTGCGTCAGTGACGTATTTAGAAACGAACAATTATTTGCAACAGGTAGACGAGTAATCTAAAGCTTTTGTGAATACCAGCTCAGTGCGTGAAGTTAGTACTATAAATCTATAGATTCAAATTTATGTTGAATTCGTATAATAGTATTTGTCTATAACGTAAAACGTACCTTTTTATCCTTTGTGTCATACAGAATGAAAGGATATTATTTTTCTGTATTTAATGTTTTTATGTAACATTTTTGATAAGCTTAATTCGTATAATGATATTTGTCTATAATATAAAACATGCCTTTAGTACCCTCTGCGACAGACAGACTGAAAGGATATTATTTTTCTGTATTTATTGTTTTTTATTTAGTATTTTTTTCTTAAGCTTAAAATCATTTGTGTCTATCTAAGCAGAAAATGTATAACAATATTTAATCATGACAATTTTTCATGAGTGTTAGAGTGTAGATGCGAATCGGCAAGTAGCGAGTTTTGATATAACAATGAGAGGTCAGAAGCTACAGTATGTTGCTTGGTTGGTTGGTTTGGGGAGTAGAGTGCAGTATGTTGGTTGTTGGCCGGTGAACAGGTATGAATGGCGAATTTGTAACTGTGGGCATATAAAGTTTTCTATGATATCCTTTCAAAATAATGGACAAAGTGCATTAAATGTTTTGTGTGCTGGATTACTTTCACATGTAACATCGTAAACGCTGCGACACTAGAGTAGTGGAAAGACACGCCTACTAACGTGGAAGTTTACGAGGCGCCACACGGACCGCCAGGGTAAAATTCTGTGTAGGTGTGCCTCTTACAGTGACCTAACGTATCATGGAGTAACACAAAAGCAGCGACTGTAGAAAGACGAGTTTTACTGAGTGAACTGATTTCAATATTGAGCAACTACTCGAAACTGTGTACCGTATACGAAAACCACACCGTTCTAACAGTCCTTAACAATTGCTTATTACATGCTATGACGATGGTAAAAGTTAAGTCGTTCAGTGCAGATTACATTTGTTCTACATCGTAGACGGCCAGCGCTTCAACCAACATAGAGGCTGTACGATTTTTTCCCGATTTTCATACCATCAGTTTTAAAAGGAAAAGTACACTGGCTTATTTACCAAGGATTGTAATTATTGGATTATGTTTGTGGGCCGTCAACATGGGGCAGTGACTCGGCATTCCTCACAGTTAAGTTTCTTTTGGCGACCTTCATATCTTAAGGAACTCTCCTCCCACGATTATGTTTCTGAAATTAATTGTTAAATAAAACGAACTGTAGTTTTATTCAATTTCGGTGCATGTTTCTCATTGTTGTGAACCACTTGATCTCACGTAGTGCCAGAATCATTACATAATCCTCCCAGTGATTTCAAACAATGAATTAAAGATAATTCACTGTGTAATGCCTTTGCATTTAAATGTAAATGCCAGTGTTAAATTATTTTCGCACTTGTATGCAGTACACATTTTTTGTTTATTAGAGTAGTAAGAAATAACCTAGTAAATTTTTGTATTTTGTACTATAGTACATAAAGTGAAACCTTGAAACAAAAGAGGCATTTTTGAATGTATGTGAACAGAATTTACGAGGCAAGCCCAGTAAAGTATGAAATGCGTAAATTGTCACTAATGAAAATGTAACATCAAATGTAAAGGCCGCAGCTGTTACCGTTATGAAAGACGCTTATTCCGCTTGCTTACTCAACAGGTAAAATGACGGAAGCGGCAGATATTTGTAACACTGAGTGGAAAGAAAAGATTAATTAAAAGGAAAAGTACTGTGCTTGCAATGAGAAAAGAGCTGAAAAATGGAAGGAATATATACACTGAAGATCCAAAGAAACTGTTACTAATGTCTGAAGAAGTGGTGGCGGGAATTGACACCATGAACCCAGCAGGGCTGTCCATAAATCCTTAAGAGTACCAGGGCGTGTAGATCTCTTCTGAACAGCACGTTGCAAGGCATCCCAGATATGCTCAATAATGTTTCAGTCTGGGGAGTTTGGTGGCCAGCGTAAGTGTTGCCACTCTGTAGCAATTCTGGATGTGTGGAGTGTCGCATTATCCTGCTGGAATTGCCCAAGCCGTCGGAATGCACAATGGACATGAATGGAAGTAGGTGATCAGACAGGATGCTTACGTCATCTGTCAGTCATCTAGACTTGTCAAGAGTCCCATATCACTGCAAATGTCCCACACCATTAGAGACCCTCCACCAGTTAGGATGTCCCCTGATGACCTGCAGGGTCCATGAGGATGTCTCCATACCATAGCCGTAAACGTTTATCCACTCGATACAATTTGAAACAACTCCTCCGACCAAAAAACGTGTTTCAAGTCATCAACAGTTAAATGTGAGAGTTGATGGGCTCAGGCGAGGCGTAAAGCTTTGTGTTGTGCTGTCATTAAGGGTACACCAGCGGCCCTTCAACTCCGAAAGCCCATACTGAAGATTTTTGTTGAATGGTTCTCACGCTGACAGTTCTTGATGTCCCAGCACTGAATGATTCTCTTCAGTCGTCATTGGCCCCTTTCAGGATCTTCTTCCGGCAGCAGCGATGTCGGAGATCTGATGTTTTATTGGATTCCTGGTATTCAGTGCGTGCTCGTGAAATGGTCGTACGGGAAAATCCCTACTTCATCTCTACCTCGGAGGTTCTATTTCCAATGGCTCGTTCACCGACTGTTACACCACATTCAAACTCACTTAAACTTAGATCACCAGGAGTTGTAGCAGCAATAACCGATCTAATAACTGTGCCAGACACTTGTTTTGTATTGGCATTGCCGACCACAGCGCCGTATTCAGCCTGTTTACATATCTCTGTATTTGAATATGTATGCCTACACCAGTTCCTTTGGCCCTTCGGTATATGTAAGTTCAAGTAATAAACGGTATCGTGCAGAAGTGCACAGGGACTTAGTCTGATTGCTGATCGCTAACGTACACGGTACCAGGACAGCTTGTTTACTCTTCTTCATTTTTTTTTTTTTTTTGAAAGGAGCAAAAAGATCCAAAAATTTGCAGACCAGAGTAGGTAGATCTTCATTGTTTGAATTTTTCGGCGGCGGAAGATGTTTAAATTTGAATGTTTCATGCTGTATCAAGTTTATTTATATCAAAATTGTCTTCATATACCAGTATTTCCACCCATCTTTGGCTACGGCTTGATTTTGTTGAGTGGTGTGTATCTATCAAGCCACGTTTTACAAATATTTTTAGTTCTATCAAAATTGCTTACAGCTTATTCTGTAGTCTCTTCACTGATAAGGAATCACGTTTCTTCTCCTTGTTTAACGTTATTCGTCCGATTTTGTCTTACTTAACAAATCAAATTAAATGTCTAGATTTTTTATGAACACGGCTATTACTGGTATTACTGATTGGGAGACATTATGGGAGACATTTTTTCGCTACAGCAGTAACAATGTGAATTCTCATTACGCTCGGCGGAACGCTGATTTACACCGTACTGAGTTAGTTATTTAACTAATGACGTCAAGAATTAATTGTAAAATGTATTAAAGGAAGAATGAAAGTCCAATGTCAGATGCAACTAACTTGATGTTATGCCAAAACAAAGAACACATAAGCGCTGAGTGGAAGGCAATACATACTTTGATCAATACCCTTATGTATGAAGAATAAAAAAGTAAAAACGAATTTGACGAAAAAGTATAGAAAGGAGAATAGAAATTTAGACACACACACACACACACACACACACACACACACACACACACACACACACATAATGGTGAAAATACAGTATTACTTCAGTACTACCAAATTATGGAATATGGTCTAAGGAAAGGAGACACAGAAGCAGTTTTTCATAGGGGAAGATACTTTTCTTCAGTTGTAGAGGTATTCTGGTGCTAAGCATTAACAAAAAGAGGTATACATTTGTGAAACAACGAACTGCAGCTGACAGTGCAATTATCAATGTAGAAAATATTTTATGGAAAAAAAGACGAAATGGTGCAAAGCACATCGAAGACAGTGACTGTAGTACCTTCGCAGTAAGTTCAAGATAAGAAATTGGAAAAGAATCAAAAAAGGAGTTTAAGCAGTGTGTCAGAATTCTCCATTACATTTAAAACAATATAGCTAACTTAACACTGTTCTTTGGATTGTGTAAGATTGGAAATAAATAAGCACTCAGATAACGATACTAACAATCTGAGGGCGAAACATGGGAGCGCGATTCTAAGCATTGTTGTGAGACGACGTCTGTCTGCGACAGTGGAAGAAGTAGTGTCAGCCGAGAGCTCGGAGATAGAAGACGTGTCACGACGTCCTCACGTCGTTGATGGCAGATCTTACCACACTCATGGCCTGATTTCATTTATATAGCTAGGAGAGATTTAGATGGCTTAACTACGCTTGAAGATGGAATTCAAGGTAAAATTCGCAAGCATAGTGCAAAAGAAATTGCAGGGTCAGGCTCGTGATTGTTAGTCCGAGTTTGCAATAATCCCATGTTTTGCTAGTCAGTTAAAGAAGCCTTCTTATCCACCCAATAATAATTATTATTCTCCACATCTAATTAATAAATATGTTGTGGTTCATACAAGCTATTTAGTAGTCAACAGGACCCAAGCAAACTCCTTTTTATTAAATTCATTCTTAGTAACAATAAGCTTTAGGCGCTGCTGCTGTACGCTGCTGCATATTGCTGTAAACCACATGGAAAAAAGACAATCATCAAAAGTGGTGAGTGCAAAACTTGGGGCCGAAACAGACATTGACACGCCACGTCATGTACTCTAATCCAGTAAATTCCGTTCCACTTGTCAGATTACGTATCACTTGTAAATTCTTGTTAAAACAGGCAGTCAGATGGCTCAGGTAGTCATTGTTATAGGTTCATATGTTCATGGAGTTTTTCATATTCAAATACGGAGTCAAACAGCTTATCCGAATGTTAGTTTTAAGTTTTTCATGTAACTACCTGTGGAGGTCTTAACTGACAGTGAAATTGACACTCATACAACAAGCACACAGTGTTATGCAGGTTAGGTTCCTTTTACTAATAGCTTAGGTTGGTTATCCAGTCCATTTTCACTGACAAACCTAGGCATATTTGTTGCCTGTAAGTTTACATATTGGTTGTACCCTACGTAGCATATTGATTGCATGTAAGTTACAAAAGGTCCCTTATAGATACTACCCATATCTTTCAATTTTGTAAGATTTCCCAGTATCCTGGCTGTGTTCTAAAATCTTTATAATGCTGTTATAGACAATGATTAGAGAGATGCTGCGTGATATTTCTATAGCCTCTAAATACTCATGGGTGAAGGAACATGCAAATGGGAGACCAAATATACTTAGGTTTCGATTCACCATGTATGAAAAATGACTATTATTCCAAATTCATTTTTCCATGTTGAATAAATAAATAAATAAATTTTGGATCCTTAAAAACGCATGAAATTGGTTGAAGATAAAGTAAAATAAACGCCAAATCGAGAGATAAGGCAGACATTTCTGTTGCAATTCTTGAACAATAGTAGACTTAAAATATTGCTGATAAACGAAAGGAATCAGAGTGGATTTAATCTTCCACTGATGACAAGGTTATGAGGTAAGGAGCACTGCGCGAATTGAGGAAGAAGAGAGAAGGATATCTGCCTCGTCATTTTTAAGCGAACCCATCACAAATAACCTGTTAGCGATTTAGCGAAATCGCAGGAAACCTAAATTTTGATGGCCATCAGGGAAATTTAATCTTAGTCCACTCGAATAAATGACTGACTAAATCAGTGCGTCATCCCCGTCGGAGTCACCTGTCGAAATTGTACAGGTAAGACACTAGAGAAGCTGTGGAAGTCAGTTGAAATTCCAGGATGGCCATTAAGATTTACATTTTCAATTATTTTCGAAAAGTGACTCAGGTGAATGCCATTACGGTTACTTTGAAAAGGCAAGGATATTGCTCTTCCCCACACTTCCTGAATCGAGTTTGTGTTTCATCTACAAAGAACTCCCATCATTGGTGAACGCGCCGAAATATCGTACCACTAAGTTGCAGACATTAGGAAATTCGTCCTAAATTTCATGGAACGATTTTCACATTCTGCACTATCGCCCGAATGCGATACGTCCGCCGTGGAGCACCAGGCTCTACACTTCCCTTGTTATCCCCAGTCCTTCTTAGAGATTAATCGTTAAGGGGTTACAGACATTGGCTGCAAGTCGACATTGAGTGGAATGAAGGAAGTAGAAAATCTGTAGTGGATCGGTATTCGAACCCGGTCTTCTGCGTAGTTGTCAGATGCTCAGAACACTAAGCTATGCCGCAGTGGGCATCCGACGTGCACCGACTACCCTAGCTCGTCATCTGTCACACCCAAATTCTCAACTTTTCCACAAATTGTTTATATTACTCCTTGCCCAGTATACTCTTTAGTCGCGACGTTTCGCCGATTCCCTTAAGAGGTCGAGCCTGGTGTGCATCGGCAATGAAGAGATCATTGGCTGTCTTAGCCTTAATTATACATAAATCCCGTCTGTTCTGCAAACTCATTCTTCGTCATTCTGCCGTATCTGACCTCACCAAAAGTGTCTTCGTCACCTACATCACTATGCCATACGACGGCGCATTGTTGTTGCATAATTGCACAACTCAGCATGGATTTTTGCAGCCTGATTGGCTTCCAAACGATTTTCTACTCGTTAATACACATCGTCAATAGCTTATGCTATTTTCTTTTGACCTCTGTGCCAGTGCGTTCGATAATGTTTCGCGATTACCTCTTTATGTACCATGACGGCAGACATGTACCTGGAGACGGACAAAATTCAACTGCTTAAGCTTTTTCTTCTAGATGTCAGTTTTGATCATTTAAACCCTTTCTACGTCTCTTATTCTACTCAAGGGTTTTGTGGTCTGTGAACTTATAAGTGGCGATTTCTTAGGAGCCGGCCGGAGTGGCCGAGCGGATCTGGGCGCTATAGTCTGGAACCGCGTGACCGCTACGGTCGGAGGTTCGAATCCTGCCTCGGGCATGGATGTGTGATATCCTTAGGTTAGTAATGTTTAAGTAGTTCTAACTTCTAGGGGACTAATGACCTCAGGCGTTAAGTCCCATAGTGCTCAGAGCCATTTTTTATTTCTTTGGAGGTGTCATAAAAATATAGTATACTTTTTGAAGCGCACATCAATTCCACTATAAACCTAAACGTGGTTTTTCAACAGTCTCTTTTGGAAGCGTGCGCGGCTAATTCAATTACTTGCTGCCCGTAGAGTTATTTCAGATGTGCTATAACGAAGCTGCAGTCCTATTCCTGAAAGACAGTGTTGCGTATGTAATTATGTAATAGGCGTATTTAAACTGTTTTAGCATGTAATTATCTGAACTGTTTCTTATTTAAATTGTTTTGTTAATTAAATTGCATTGTGTATTATTGAGAAAGAGCGGGAAACCGCGCATAGATACATTTTGAGAAAGAGCGGGAAACAGCGCGCAGTAATACATCTGTAATGGTAGCAGGGATTGTCTGCACCAAAAACCATTGTTGGCGGCGAGACCGCACTTTTGTAGCATTGAGCGTTGGAAGCGAGCAGTTGCGAGTAAGATGTGAGACGAGGCAGTCGTAGCTAGCGAGACATGAGAGGAGGTCGCTGTAAGCGAGGTATGAATTAACACTTTGAAAGAAGCGGTGTGCTCGCCAGCCACTCGCTATATGTAGCGCAATGCTAGTTTTTAAGAATTTTTGTAAAGAACTATGCGCCTTGTAATTGTTTGTCAAGATCGTTCTCAGAATATAGTTATGTAATTTTGATGGAAAATTAGGTATGTAGCGCAACGCTACTTTTTAAGAATTTTTGTAAAGAACTATACCCCTTGTAATTGTTTGTCAAGATCGTTCTCAGAATATAGTTAACTTCTACCAGATTAAATGCATTAAGAATTTTCTATCCCAAAATCATTCACGTAAATGCTTTACGGAATTTATTGTTATCTTAAAAGAAAAGTCTAAACTGAGCTTCAGCTTTTATCAAATCTAAATTAACTTCAACTTAAAGAATTCCAGTCACAAAGTATTATGAAACTCCACCAGCAGCTTATAATTATGTTAAAGAGAAGTAAGTATATTCATTCCACAGTTTGCTGTAGCAGTCAGATGGCGATCCAGTATAAATAATTAAAGGTAAGAATCAGTCTTAATAATTTCAGGTAACGACTGAGGGCCACGGCGACAACACATTTTATGTTTCGTCGTAATAATCAGCAGGTAGTCTTGACAGAGCAGCAGTTAAAAGATTTTAAGAGACGCAGCGTTCAGTCAGCAAGCAAACGTTCATCCAATATTAGACGGGAAGGTTTCACTTCCAAATTTGTAACATTTTCTCCACTAAGGAAAGCAACAGCAAGAACAGTATCAAGAGCGTTTGTAAGAGATTTTCTATCAGTAGTAGGACGTGTACAGAAGGTTATTTCGGATAACGGTCCACAGTTTAGGTCAGACGTATGGAAGAAAATGTTAGTAAGTATGAACATAACACCTATTTACATATCAAGATATCACAGTTCTTCCAACCCATCAGAAAGAATAATGAAAGAGATCGGGAAGTTATGCAGAATTTATTGTCATAAAAGACATACAACATGGGATAAATATATTTAACAGTTTCAAGAAGTGATAAATGCAGTACCCAATGAATCTACGATGCTATCACCAACCGTAATACTGACAAATAAAGACCCACCGAACAAAATTACCGAACTAATTACTTTTCCTAAGACGCGTAGGCTTCGACATTGTGAAATAATAGACACAGCATTAGCAAACACTAAAAGAGCTGCAGATCGGCGGAAGAAACAACAGAAGCAGGTAAGTCGACTACAGAAGTACGAGATTGGCGACAAAGTACTGATTCGCACTCATTTTCTTTCCAACAAAGGTAAGCACAGATGCCGTAAATTCGAACTTCTGTATGCAGGCCCTTACAGAGTTCGTAATATTCCACACGCTAATGTAGTGCATGTGGAAACGCTACGTAAGAAGAAATCATTAGGGAATCATCATGTATCCAACGTGAAACATTTCTTGACTTAAATTTTTGCATTTCAGCTGACGAAAGGACGGCGTGACACGTAAGTATGCAACAATGGTAGTTTCAGCGCGCTTCAGTAACAAACAAAGCCGCGACACGCAGCGGGCCGCTAATATTTCACCGTACCTTAAAGAACACAGCAGTACTTAATGATGCTACGCCAGCCAAGACAAATAAAAACACGAGAAACATTTCCTAACTTAAAGAGAACATGCAGACAACGACACGACGTATGAATTTGTGCACTGAGTGCTCATAAATGAAAGAAATTTTTTTTATAACGTGACATAATTACTTAAGAAAATGTCGATTTTTGCAATAGCTAAACTGATAATATAGATCGTTCATTAATCAATTATTTTAGTGGTAACATTAACATGTACTCTTTATTCCAGAATGCAGCATTGTTGTCACACGTCATCAAAATGAAACGTAGTTTTAGTTAGAATAAGGATGTGAATCTTTAGGTCACGCAGATAGCTGACGCTAATTGTCATTACAGAAATTTTATAGGTCATGCCGGGAGCTGACGTGATTTTGCAGCAGTTAATATTATGATAAAGTGTTTTATAGGTCATGCCAGGAGCGGACGAGAAGTACCAGAAGATGTTTATTGAAGTCATGCCGTGCACTGACGATAATTAATACTGAATGTTTTATAATAAGTCATGCCGTGCGCTGACGTTAATTAATGCTGAATGTTTATAACAGGTTATGCAGAGAGTTGACACAGATGCAGAAGAAGAATGTGTATGTTATGTTAGTATATAAGAAATGTATAATGTTAAGAAATAATTTTGCTAGCATGTGACACATTGCAACACTATGGATGGGGACCACACATTACAATGTCTAACCAGAATAATGTTTACCTTAATTTTCAGCTGCAAAAGAATACTTTAAATAATTTTATGACAGTAATTTTATTGTATATTATGACCTGACATTTGACGACTCATAACTGACGACTACACCCCTGAATGGAAGATAAAATTTTAGGACAGTAAGTCAAGAAATGCATTGTCAACAAAATTTATAATTAATGATGTAAGAAACTAAGATATGTAAATACAGAATAAGTAATAATGTACTTGTCTATAACAAATCTGTATACTATCAAATACTGAATAAGTAGGAACTTTTATGTCTTTTATATATGGGAATAATTTTCTGGAAGAATTCTTAAATTAAAACTACATATTGTTACAAATTACGACACAACATATTTTGTCATAGGGAAAATTATTTGGTAGTCAAATTATGGTACCAACAATGTCCGTGAACCCATTGCCAAAACAATTATACCCGTACCTTAATTCCTGTGCATCCCCATGGTTATTGAGCATAGAATCAGTGAATTGTGAAACACGTGACTTCAACCAATGATGTTCTCGACGAGGTGTTTGCATACCTAGATGCACACCACAGCCCGATGTATGTCAATTGGTGCCTGCATACCTAGATACACACCACAGTATGATGTACGACAATAGGTGTTTGCATACCAAGATGCACACCACCAACCTTAATGGACCATTGGAGATGGAACTTAATCCTGATGTGGCTGCGGCAACTCAGGCTATTCGACGACGTACTTAGTGTTCGGATACACTAAAACTATGGAGCAAGGCGATGATGGAACCACATGGCGAAACCTGGTGTTGTGCTATGTGAGGGAAAGGAACAGACTTTTGAGTGCATTCACAGACAGTTGCCAGTGCTTTCACCATGCTATCCAATTCCTTTTGTACCTTCCTTAATTGTGGTACTAAGAGATGCCAATTTGAATTAAATGTTTCATAATATAAACTTTCAATTGCTTCATATAATCTGTATATTGATTTTCACATTTACTCTTATTCTTGTTGTTAAATTTAAGGGAACCAAATTTTACTTGATGTACAATTCCTACTAAAACCCTTTCTATTTACATATTCTCTTTATTAGAGATAGACAAATCATTTCGTATGACAGCATTTGTGTATACACTTTGTTCAAATTATTTTCTATAATCAAATTTTATACTTATGTTGAGTCCATATGACTCAACAACGTAGTAAAATTTTAAGAAAGCCGAGTAGCGGCATATGTAATTATGTAATAGGCGTATTTAAACTGTTTTAGCATGTAATTATCTGAACTGTTTCTTATTTAAATTGTTTTGTTAATTAAATTGCATTGTGTATTATTGAGAAAGAGCGGGAAACCGCGCATAGATACATTTTGAGAAAGAGCGGGAAACAGCGCGCAGTAATACATCTGTAATGGTAGCAGGGATTGTCTGCACCAAAAACCATTGTTGGCGGCGAGACCGCACTTTTGTAGCATTGAGCGTTGGAAGCGAGCAGTTGCGAGTAAGATGTGAGACGAGGCAGTCGTAGCTAGCGAGACATGAGAGGAGGTCGCTGTAAGCGAGGTATGAATTAACACTTTGAAAGAAGCGGTGTGCTCGCCAGCCACTCGCTATATGTAGCGCAATGCTAGTTTTTAAGAATTTTTGTAAAGAACTATGCGCCTTGTAATTGTTTGTCAAGATCGTTCTCAGAATATAGTTATGTAATTTTGATGGAAAATTAGGTATGTAGCGCAACGCTACTTTTTAAGAATTTTTGTAAAGAACTATACCCCTTGTAATTGTTTGTCAAGATCGTTCTCAGAATATAGTTAACTTCTACCAGATTAAATGCATTAAGAATTTTCTATCCCAAAATCATTCACGTAAATGCTTTACGGAATTTATTGTTATCTTAAAAGAAAAGTCTAAACTGAGCTTCAGCTTTTATCAAATCTAAATTAACTTCAACTTAAAGAATTCCAGTCACAAAGTATTATGAAACTCCACCAGCAGCTTATAATTATGTTAAAGAGAAGTAAGTATATTCATTCCACAGTTTGCTGTAGCAGTCAGATGGCGATCCAGTATAAATAATTAAAGGTAAGAATCAGTCTTAATAATTTCAGGTAACGACTGAGGGCCACGGCGACAACACATTTTATGTTTCGTCGTAATAATCAGCAGGTAGTCTTGACAGAGCAACAGTTAAAAGATTTTAAGAGACGCAGCGTTCAGTCAGCAAGCAAACGTTCATCCAATATTAGACGGGAAGGTTTCACGTACTTTACACGTAACAGCAAACACAGCAGATATACAAGGAGAGTTCTATACTTAATGCAACTCACCATTTTATCTAGGCCAGTTTAGAACGAAAAAACGCAGAATTTGTTGTGCGACATGGTGCAGTGTATCCACGTCAGCATCTATAGTTTCATCAGATTCTGAAGTGGGGGCGGTATGTGTAGCCTTCAAAATGGCGTCTGCAACAGAGATACGTACCAAGGAGAGAGCCACCACTGAATTTCTTTAGCAGAAAACTGTAGGCCCTTCTAGAATGTCTACGGAGTCCCAGAAGTGAACAAAAGTACGGTGAGTCGTTGGGCAAGGCGTCTGTCATCATGGCAGGAGTTGCAGCTGTATGTGGCCGACGGGCAAGCGGGGATCAGACACTTGACGTTGTTTAGATGATGACAGACGCAACAAGGCCGCACAAAACTGGCGATCTCCAGCTGCCGGCCGGCCACACACAGCTGCGTTTCCTACACTGTTGGAACGTGTGGACACTCTCATTTGAGGTGATCGACGGATTACAATCAAACACCTCGCTTCAAAAATTGACATATTTGTTAGTAGTTCTGACCAACTCGTCCATCAGTTAGGGTACTCATTGCTGTGGGTCCACTGGGTTCCTCGCTGTCTAACAGAAGACCAAAAAGAGCAACGAGGAACCATCTCTGTGAAATTGCTAGTGCGTTTCGAGGCTTATAGAGACAACTTTTTTTCAACGTTGTCACAGGCGTTGAAACAAGTGTTCATCATTTTTAGCTGGAAATAAAACGGCAATCCATGGAGTGGCGCCATGTCACCTCTCCTCCATAGAAAATGCTCAAATCACACCCTGAGCCGGTGACGTCACGGCGACCGTCTTCTGGGTCTCTGAGGGGAATATTCTGTATTATGTCCCCCCACCTCCACCTCATGGTGGAACGATTCACTCTGAAGTGTACTGTGTAGCCCTCAGAAAATTCAGCGCGTTCGTCGGCACAGAAATGAAATGAACTCATCCTTCTCCATGACGCAAGGCTCACACATGCCTGCACACCTGAGAGGAGCTCACAAAACATCATCGGACTGTTCTCCCTCATCCACCCTACAGCTCGGATCTCGCACCTTCCGACTTCCATCTATTTGGTCCAATGAGGGATGCACTCCGCACGAAGCAGTTTGCCGATGAGGGGCAAGTTGCTGACGCAACAAGTCTTTGACTGACACCGATCAGCAGAGTTATACCATGCTGGCGTACAGCCCATCCCAGTAACGAGGCGTGAGGCCCTGGCATTGAATAGAGATTATTTTGAAAACTAGGACTTTTTAACCAAAAGAATGAGGAAACAATGGATCAATGGACACATGGCGATACTGTGTCAAGTGAAATTGTTATAATGCGAAATAATTCACAGAAACAATTTTGTAGAATTTTCAGATCGTGCTGAAAGTTACTATTACGTCAAGGGAGCATCATGGGTGGAGATGCTCCCTGCAATCTGTTCCGCAAATGCTTAAGGTACTATGGGGCCAATCCGAAGGACGAATATAAAACTAAAATATACATTCAACTATTCAAATGGAATTAATAGGCCGGGAAACGACGTGGTGGTGTTCATCGTAAACTTATAGTTACCACTGCGTATTGGTAACTGTATTTCATTTGTCCCTCGACGATCAGAACCGTCACAGAAACTTAATCAGTCCATTATGGAACACGTGATCTATATGTAACGATTCATAACCGTATTCGTGAAAAGTACTTTCAGATGAATGAGTGTTCCCGGAAATTCCCCCACCACAAAACGGTTACGGCCAGTTATATTTTTCGCTATAAATTTCGAGATAGTTACGCGTTCTTCGAAAATCGCTTGCCACACATTTCGTTGCATGTGCACAAGTTTATTTCTATAGAAACACGGCGTTAGGAGTTAACAGAAAGAATATCAGTACTTGTGCCTCTGAAAAACTGTTTACTACTCGGAATTCGTGAAGGATATAGTAAATTACTAGTTCTGTGTAGGCGATATAGCTTCGATATGTTGGAGAATGATAAAGTTTCCACCAGGCTGTGCCTCCACAACCCCAGTACTAACTTAATGAAGTAATAATTTCAAACAGAATTCCGATGGAAACAATGCCATTTGTACTTAGTAGCCTAGACCAATTGTATCCATTGCCTTACCAGCCAAAAACGTATTTCTTCCATTAAACAGTTCTGCAGTTTTGGTTGACAAATTGCTGTCATTCCCGAAGGATCTACCATGTATTCCTATCTTGAACTACTACACGTTTTGTGACGTCGCAAACCAGCGACGTAAGACTTTTTTGTATCGTAATCTGAGGGGCGTTGTTTCTGTATAATTCACCGTTGTTGCATACATACCAGCAGTCCCACAGAGGCGTCCAAACCTCCTCCAGTGATCTAGCGTACAAGTCGTAGGCCTTTCGGAATATGTAGAAAATACACTGATCATCCCGTGCCGTGTTCACATTTCCGACCCCACTGCAAGCTTGTTGCAGGATCTGCAAGTTCTCTATCCATTGCACACACATACATGTTACTAACATGGCGCCTAGTTGCCGTGTATGATGTGCAATGTCTTAGAATGATACGTTCATTTTACCTCATTCTATCTCGCTCACTCTCATACTGCATTCTTTAACGTGAGCGTGGTGAACAGGTTCTTGATATCACGCTCCCATTTCGTCTGCTGGCTAGTCGTTCACAGATGGCTCAAATGGTTCAAATGGCTGTGAGCACTTTGGGACTTAACATCTGAGGTCAACAGTCACCTAGAACGTAGAACTACTTAAACCTAACTTACATAAGGACATCACACACATCCATGCCCGTGCCAGGATTCGAACCTGCTACCGTAGCAGTTGCTCGGCTCCACACTGTAGCGCCCAGAACCGCACGGCCACTCATGCCAGCAGTCGTTCACAGAGACTGGCGTAGTACTAACCTCCCTGTCCACATTAAATAGACAGTTTCTCGACCAACCTGTATCTCTGTAAGCTGAAATATTATTTTATTCATTATGCTTAGAGAACACTGCAGCTTTCTTCGTACATTACAATGGAGGGAATGATGCAACCTGCCACAAGATTTTTTGAAATTATTTTATTCACCCTTACTAGTTTCGGGCTTGAGCCCATCGCCAGATGTTAGTGTTTACTTTTTCGCAAGTTTTACATGTGTGTTCCACAATGTAACAAAGTTTTGTGATTGCATATATTACAAACGTTTTTACATTTGCTTCCTAAAATATAATAAAATTTTTGTGATGGCATATTTTACACTTATATATGCTCTGTGCAATGTACTCACTTCATCAAATGCATATACAAGTATAAAAATATGTCATAAGAAAAGCTCTGTTGTATTCTACAGCAAAAATATAAAACTTAAGTCAACACTACCGTCTGACAACAGGCTCAGGCCCCAAACTAATAACGGTTTAATAAAACCATTTTAAAAAACCTTGCACTAATTCCTATAGTGTAACTATGTAATATCTATCATTTACTGTTATTAGTCATTTCTATATGTTCTGCGAATCAGCACTCGTTCACGATATCCTTTATTTGTGCTGGAATATTCACAAATGTTATATACAAGCACGACTACACACTACCAAAGTTTCATAATTCAAGGAATTGTATTAACATTAATCTCGCGGAGACAACAGTGATCTTGTAACGTGGAACGGTAAGTAACGGAGACAACATCACTGTAAGCTAGTATGAAATTTACTTTCAGGATAATACATTGCGATAAGCGGTACTTCGCAACCGAACCTTTCCAATGACTGTAAAACAAGTATGTAGAATTTTTCTCTCAAATTCGTCATTCTGTGAGGGAAATGTGGAGGACTACTGCACAAACGAAAATAAAGAATATTCAGTCTTACGTAAAGCAGTAATTTATTATGACGTATTTGGCTTTGTGCCACTTCTAAAATTTCAATAAACAGTTTCACTAAAGGATGAGACTTTCATACATGAATGCTGCTCAGGTTGAACTTGAATGTTTCTTTGTATTCTTTGTTTCTATCGTTACGTACAGTTAGAGATAGATATTGTTCATAAACGGTACGTCACACAACTCTTGAAATTGATGTTACAACTTTTTGTCTACAAATTACGCTTCAGGAACTCTTGTTTTTATGATATAGGTGTATCCATTTTTATGGCCACGCTCTGATCGCATTTGTTACTTTCTTCATTTGGGCCAGCTGTAATTTAGCATGGAGAGATAAAAGTACTAGAAATTCACTGTCTAAACGGGGAAAGAACTTTAAAAAAATGGTCCAAATGGCTCTAAGTGCTACGGGACTTAACATCTGAGGTCATCAGTCCCCTAGAACTCAGAACTACTTAAACCTAACTAACCTAAGGACATCACACACATCCATGCCCGATGCAGGATTCGAACCTGTGACCGGAGCAGCCGCTCGGCCACCGCGGCCGGCGGAAAGAAATAGTCGTCTGCTTGAACTTCAGTAAACAACGAAGTGCAGCGGAATAGATTTACGTGGCAGTACTATGACAGCTGTTTAAAGCTAAGAATACACTGATTAGCCAAAACATTACGACTACTGCCCACCGCGACGTTGGATGCCGCCTGGTAGCGTTGCGGAAACTAAAGTATGTATGGTCAGCACACACAGACGGACAAACGGGTCTCTCCCTATCGAAGATTTGGGTTGCAAATGGGGAAATCAATTGAGAAAAGCAACTGTGACAGAGTACACATTATTATTAAGCAGAACTTGTGAACGAGTATCTCGTAAACATGGAAGTTAGTCGAATGTTCACTTGCTACTGCCGTGAGCCCTGTGGAAAGAAGTAGGAAGTCAGTGTAATTACCACTAGGTACTTTATGGTTGGACATGCACGACTCTTCACAGACTGTGGGGTATGGAGGCTTGTCTACTCTGTAAAGTTGGATAGGTGGTTATCTGTGGCATCCCTGCCTGAAGAGCACAATGCTGGTGTATGCACAAGTGTTTCGGAGAACACCGTTCACCGAACATTGTTGAACATAGAGCTCCGCCACAAACCAGCCCGACGTGTTTACATGTTGGCCCAACGACACCGTCAATTACAATTGCAGTGGACCCGAGGCCATCAGGATTTGAGAGTCTATCAATAGAAACGTGTCGGCTCTTCGGGTGAGTCACGTTTTGGCTACACTGTGTCGATGGCCGTCTCCTTGAACGTCATCAAAGAGGTCAACAGCGGCTCGAAATGTGCAGCGCGCCACGGACGCTAGCTGATGGGAGAATCTTTATGCTACGGGAGGTATTCTCCTACGCTTGCATGAGACCTGTGGTAGTAATACGAAGACACGCTGAGAGCTTCGAAATACCTGCATCACTTCATGCTTGGTGTCTTCCCCGACGGCGATGTCATCTTTCAGCAGCGTAATTGTCCGTGTCGCGGGGGCAGAACCGCACTACAGAGATTTTACTAGAAATGTAGTTACGTTGATGTTTCGGAGACCAAATTCACGTGACGTAAATCATGTGGAACCCATCTGCGTCGTTATCGGATACCACCACCGCGGCCGGCCGGTGTGGCCGAGCGGTTCTAGGAGCTGCCTCGGACATGGATGTGTGTGATGTCCTTAGGTTAGTTACGTTTAAATAGTTATAAGTTCTAGGAGACTGATGGCCTCAGAAGTTACGTCCCCTAGTGCTCAAAGCCATTTGAACCACCATCAACGCCTACGCAAGTCAGTGGCCCATTATTTACGCGAATTACATGACATGTGCGTTGACGTATAATGACTCATACCCTCAAAAACCTACCAACAAACTGTCGGATGATACGCAAAATCAGAGATGTATTTCGTTACAAAGACGGAAAAAAAAGTTATTAAGCTGGTGGTTATAATGAGGCTCATTAGTGTATATTGTTTCATTCTTTTTGGATGTGATGTTACAGATATGTGACAGTTTATTTAACTTCAGGTTGTTGCTTGACTTCTAATTTTGTTCTCAAAGTTCTTGTAATTTACTTTTACATAAAGGCCTACGAAGAGCTAAGGAATTAAAATATAAAGCTCTTGTTTAATAAACTTCTCTAATAATACCCCGGTACAAAGTTGTCTTCATCAGTATATTTTAATAATGTCATATTGCCTTCCGCCTACACAAAAGCCAGAAGCCTCTGTGTCTAGGACCTCACGCTGGGCCATTTAATATCAATTTCCAGTAACCTCGCTTCAGTAGCCGCTTTACTTTCCACCAGAATATTAACCTTCGTTTTCTACTTCTTAAAAGACATTCAGGGTTCCTTTCCTAGTGTCCTTTCTGAAATGTAAGCAGAAGGACTTACTCTAGATGCATTAACTCATTTGTTACTTTTAGTATCTCAATTCCAAATCTAATTCCTTAACCAGTACCTATTTAATTAGATTTATCCCATTACCCTTGGTTTACTTGTGCTTATTTAACTTTATCCATACACTATCAATTTCATTCAACTGCTCTCCCAAGTCCCTCGCCATCTCTCATAGCCTTAAAATGTCATCAGAAAAACCCAGGATTTCAATTCCTTCTCACTGAACATCAATTCCCTTTCATTGTCGCTCCTTGGTTACGTTCACACCATGCACAGACTAAGTAGAATAAGGGAAAGTCTACAAACCTGTCTTCTTTCCTTCTCAACTACTATACCTCTTTAATGTCCTGTGACTCTTGTGTCTGTTTAAGTTGCACGTAAGCTCCCTCTCCCCTGCATTTTTTATTTGCTGCCTTCATATTTTCTGAGAGTGTAATCTTGTCAACAATGTCAAGAGCTTTATCTAAATGTTCCTCATCTTCCTTATTTCTTCCTACCCTAAAGCCTGTTTATCTCATTATGCCCAAGTCTACCTTGAGATTGTCACTCTCTTGTGTGGCGTAAATTTCTTTCAGCAGCTGGTGTTTCATTTATTACGATCTTCACAATTTTCCGTTCATCCATGCGGTCTACTTGTTCGTTCCATTCATGGTTTCTCCTGTGTACCCACACATTAATGGAAGACAATTAACATTAATGCTTTCCGCTCTCTCTCTCTCTCTCTCTCTTTATCTCTCAGTGTCTTCACCACAATCCGCCACGGAATTCCAAAAGTCCTCAGTCCTTCTCTCGGTTTTGCATGTTGTAAGTGATCTCAATATTGTTTTGTATATTATTGTGGCTGCATCTTTTCCTAGGTTGTTGTTTTTCCAAATTGTACCATCCAGACAACCTGTCATTTTATTTGACTCTTGTGCTTCCTTTCTAACCTCCCTTTCGACATTTCCACTGCTGGATAATTCAAAACCAACGTGTTTAAATGTGGATAACTGTTGAACTGTCCGTCTTCGTAGCTGAGTGGTCAATGCAACTAAGAGCCATGTCGGGGACTTGAGTTCGGTTCCTGGTACTGCCACCGATGTGTCCTTGGTGAGAGGACTGATACGGGCTGTATTCAACTTCTTGAGGTAAAGTGAGGAGCTGCTCGACCTATCAGCAGCGGCTCCAAGGTCAAGAAATACTACAATGACTAGTACAGTGGTGTGCTGACCACATGCACCTCCACACTGTATTCGATGACGCCACTGAGAGGACGACACGGAGGCCGGTCAGTTCCGATTCGCCTGTCAGGGCCAGAACGTGGGACTTTACCTTGCCTTTACCTACCGATTGAATAATATTTCCATCTACTTCCAGTCTGTACCTAACTGTTTTCTTTTTCGCAGTGACGATATTTAGGTATTTGGCTGCCACGTTAAATATGTATAAAAGTTTCTGCAGGTTATCTTCACTGTTTGCTGGCAGAAATGTACAGTAAACATGAAAAATGATTTTTACTTCTTCGTCTCAAGCTCTATAACCACTACCTTTTGTCATAACCTCTTCCTTGACTGTATTATAAAAGTACTGTGCACGAAGAGTCAACCTGCCTAATACAACTGTTAACTGAAATACCGCCAGTAAACCTGGAATTAATTTTCGCCTGAATGTACTTTTTGGAAGAAATATCTTCAGTTTCTTTGATTAAGGTGGGAGGAATGCCACAATTGTAGATCAGGTTTATCACATCTGTTAATTCGATGCAATCAAAAGCATTCTGAAAGTGAATAAAACCAATATAAAATGGTCTGTGGCATTCAATGGACTTTTATAGGCCCTGCAACCTACTTAAGGACGACTACTGCATTGTGCATCACCTAAAAGCATAGTGCTCCTCTGCATTCGTTATAATATTTTTTTTATTTCCTATAATTTTTGGTGTGAGCTTGAGAGCTTGCTGAGTAGATTGTTCGCTCTGTAATTGGACGGACTTTATCTTATTTCTTGTTTATGAGGATAATGGTACTAAATCTCTATTCATTTGCAATTTTGATACAACATTGTTAGCTATCTCTAAATGTACAAACATTGTAAACGTATGTTTGACTTTCCTCAGCTTATCTTCAAGAATAAATCATAAGGTCAGTATTGCATCGCGTGTTTTCTGCATTTCTCCGGAGCCAAACTGGTGTCCCCTTAGGTCGGCTTCTACCAATTTTTCCGTTATTTCGCAGGTAATTCACGTTAGTATTTTGCAACGACGACTTATGAAGTTGATAGTTCAGTGTATACTCATCTGGCAGCACGTGCCTTCTATGGAGCTCAAACTATTACAGTCTTCTTAAGGTATTAGGATATACTTATCACTTGCCTTATAGATCTTGCTCACCAAGTCGAGTAGTTTTTTAACGGCTGGCTCACCTAAGGATCTCAGTAATACTGAGGGAATGCCGTCTACTCTAAGGGGCTATGTGATGACCCAGATCTTTTAACCTCCGAAAAATTTTCACATCTCATCTTCATTTACTGCCTATTCCCTTTCTATGATATTGTCTTCAAATTCATGTCCCTCGTAGAATACTTCTACATACCCTCGTTCACCTGTTTAGTATTGGCTTTCCATCTAAATTCTTAATATTCATGCAGATGCGTCTCTTTTCTCCAAATGTCTCTTTACTTTTCCTGAAGGTGGCATCAATCTTTCTCTCGTCATGCATGCTTCTATAGCTTTTTATAGGTCATCTAGTCACTCCTGTCTATACAATTTGCATATTCAATCTTATTTTCTAGATACATATGTTCTCTTTCGCCTACTTCTTTTTCTGCACTTTTATATTTTCTTCTTTCATGAATTAAAGTCAATATCTCGTGTGTTATCCAAGGATTTCAACTGTGCCTTGTCATTTTGCCTATTGATCCTCTGTTGCCTTCACAATTTTCTCTCTTAGAGCTAAACACATGTCTGCTATTATTTTCATGTAACCTATTGCAGTCAATCGTCGTCCAGCACTCCCTTTGAAACTCTGAGCAACCTCTGATTCGCTCAGTTTATTTTGGTCCTATCTCCTTCATTTCCCCCCTTTCTGCAATTTCTTCACTTCTAGGTTAAACTTCATAATCAATACATTATGGTCATATATATGCCAACAGAAATGTTTTGCAGTTTGAAAACTAGTTTGTAAATACGTTTTGCTATTATATAGTTAATAAGAAACGTAATGTTGTCTCCCGGTCTCTCTCATGCATACAAACTCCCTTCGTGATTCTGAAACCAAGTACTATTAATGATTAAATTATGGTTTCTGCAAAACTGCCAAGTAGCTTCCCCAATCAATGCTCTCCTAAGACTTTTCTTTCTCTCCCATTTCTTACTATCAAATTCCAGCCTCATCATCACTTGAAAAATTAGTAAGCACTTATAACTGCACTACTCTGGTGGGTGTTGGATTCATTTCTGTCTTGGCTACGTTAATGCATCCAATATGCTCTACGTAGTAGTTCACCCACATTCATATTTCTTATTCATTATTCGACCTACTACTACATCACCCAAAATGTGATTCTGGATTTACAACCCTGTATTAAACTTATCAGACCTCCCGTTCTTCCTGCGACCGAAATTCACTATATCTCATTATATTTAATTTCAGCCAATCCATTTCTCTTTTTAAATAACCTAATCCATATACACTATGTCATCAAAAGTATCCGGACACCCCACAAAATACGTTTAACATATTAGGTGCGTTGTGCTGCCACCTACTGCCAGGTACTACATGTCAGCGACCTCAGTAGTCATTAGACATCATGAGAGAGCAAAATTGGGCGCTCCGCGGATCTCATGGACTTCGAACATGGTCAGGTGATAGGGTGTCACTTGTGTCTTACGCCTGTACGCGAGATTTCCACACTCCTAAACATCCCTAGGTCCACTGTTTCTGATGTGTTAGTCAAGTGGAAACGTGAAGGGACATGTACAGCACCAAGCGCACAGGATGACCTCGTCTACTGGCTGATAGAGACCGACGGCAGTTGAAGAGGGTCGTAATGTGTAATAGGTGGACATCTATCAAGACTATCCATGACGCAAGCTTATTGACGCTGCTTTCTTACAGAACTAGTAAGTTTGCTGTCTCCGTTCGGAAGTAAAGAATGTTCGTTGCTTTCAATCTCAATGTTTAGCAGTACCTTCTGAAGAAACAAAACTGGTGTTCTTCAGGTAGCAGCATAGCGTGTTAGATCCCTTAATCTGGTAAATACACTGTGTGATCAAAAGTATCCGGACACCTGGCTGGAAATGACATGGAAGTTCGTGGCGCTCTCCATTGTTTCCCATTTTTCCCTTTATTACAACAATAGTATAACCACATAAGCACAAAAATAAAATAATGAAGTACTGGAACTTTTTCAACACGAATTGTATCCTACAATAGACTGAAGAACGCATGTCAATATAGTGCCATTCACAAGCGTACAGAACAGAACAAAATGACAACAGCATCTTCAGTCCAGACAGAGACACGGAACCAAAACGCAAACATATTAAAGAGAATTACAAAATATATATGACTGTCTTAACTAGAATTGCAGTTTTTTCAACTGATTCACAACCGTCTATAATCTTCACATTCAGTATGGTGTTGGCCCACCCTTACTTAGCTTGACGACAGCTTCCACTCTTGCAGGCATACGTTCAATTAGGTGCTGGAAGGTTTCTTGCGGAACGGCAGCCCATTCTTCACGGGGTGCTGCACTGAGGAGAAGTATCGATGTCGGTCGGTGAGGCCTGGCACAAAGTCGGCGTTCCAAAATATCCCAGAGGTCTTCTATAAGATTCAGGCAGCACTTTGTGCAAGCCACTCCATTACAGGGATGATATTGTCGTGTAACCACTCCGCCACAGACCGCGCATTATGAACAGATGCTCGATTGTGTTGAAAGATGCAATCGATATCACCAAATTGCTCTTCATCAGTGGGTAGAAATAAGGGGATTAAAACATCAATGTAGGCCTGAGCTGCGATAGTGCCATTCGAAACAACAAGGGGTGCAAGCCCCTTCCATGAAAAACACGACCACTCCATGACACCACCGCCTGCGAATTTTACTGTTGGCACTAAACACGCTGGCAGATTACGTTCATCGGACATTCGCCGTATGCACACCCTGCCATCGGATCGACACGTCGTGTACCGTGATTCGTTGCTCCGCACAACATTTTTCCACTGTTAAATGGTCCAGTGTTTACAATCGTTACACCAATCGAGTTATCGTTTGGCATTTACCTGCGTGATGTGTGGCTTATGAGTAGCCTCTCGACTTTGAAATGCACGTTTTCTCACCTCCCGCCTAACTGTGGTAGTACTTGCAGTGGATCCTGGTGTTGTTTGGAATTGTGATGGTAACAACAATGGCCGTAAAAATAGCGTAGATGACAGCAATAGAAGTGTCACTCCTTGTCGGTGATTATCGGTTTCAATCAGAAAAGCAGCTGCTGCTGTCAGCGAATGTTACCACTATGGCGAGGGAACTGTATGATATGATTATCTGGAGTCATACTACGTTGAATATGACTAATGTTCACTGTATCACAGAAAACTGTACCTCTTCAGTGGATAGTGCAACACAGAGACTTGGCAGTAGGCAACTGTAGATGTCTACTGCTTCTGACGAGTCGCTGTTTTACCTCTTCTGGAATAATCAAGTGCTTAGAGTTCATCGACGACACGATGGGGCGTTAAGCCAATAGTGCATAGGTGTATCTCTAGCCCGTGATGGTTCTGTAATGTTATGGAATTGGTTACCGTACTCATTCAGGTAAACCATTAACATGAAGCAATATGTTTATTTCACAACCCTCAGTACCAAGTACTAACAATTTCTTCTACATATTGGTGATTAGTGTGTTATGGACACTGTCGTCTTTCAATATGATGAACACAGGACTAGACATGTTGGTTCATGACTTGACGAACAGCCAGGAGCCCTATCGTACAACTGGCCAGCTAGACTCAGGGTATGAATGCCATAGAAGGTATCTGCGACTGTTTGGAACATCAGGTGAAACGTAGATATCTACATCCCCGAAAGTTGATAGATCTGCGTGATTTACTTACCAGTGAGCCGGTCCAGCACGACATGGCATACCTGATGAAACTTACGGACACTCTTCTTTGCTATCTTTCTCAAGACTAGAGGCAGTGGTACACACTATTAGCATGACGTCTCCTGGGGTTCATTACTTTTTTGCCCGGTTTTCTTTCGGGCTATTGTGTGGTACGATGTATTATCCAATACAAACACATCGCCACGCAGTACAGGAACGGCCGCCTTACTGGGGTGCCAAGGCTCACTGAACATAATAGTCCGTATGTGTACAGGTACAGGACAGGTAATTTCATCTGGAATAAAGAATAGCGGTACATCTTCTTACATTCTTCAGGTTACTAATGCGTGCAAACACACATGCAAGTTTTTCCGCTTTCCAAGTGCCGCTGTGCTATCTTTGGAAAGCGACTTTTGGTGGGAGAAAATGAGACTTCTGATGTATCTTCTATCAATCCCCACCATCGAACCGTCTTTGTATCCTGTTGTTCGCTTACAGTATCCTGCGGCATAATAATGCTTCTTCACATCGCTTCTTAGCTCCATTACAATGTCTGCAAACCATCCGGAATAACCAGGACGCTTGTATTCAGTCCCCATTCCTATTCCTTCCAGGCTAATTCTCCTCAATTCTATTCGGCAAATCTGAGTCGTCACTGAGTGAGGCAAAGACGCCTTCGACATGGACAGGCGCCAGTCATACTCATGGATTAGAATGAAACCTAACGCTTTCCGGATCTGTTACTACGACGCGCCGCTGCTGTCGTCATAGCGCCAGGTGATTTTAAATTCCTTTATGGGGCTCCAGTTCAGTTCTTAATAAGTTTACGTACATGAACAATGCATGCAAACATTTCCATGAATATGTGTGAAGTAGCGGACAATTTTTTTGATAATTTCGCTTTCATACAGAGTGGATCAACTATTCGTCTATGTAAATTCTCGAGCTCCTACATTTATAGTTGCATTGTAAATTGAGCAGTAGCACTATGCTCTAGCTTTGATGGGGGTTCGATATCTGGCCTTAAAGTCTGAAGCGGCTAGTCGTAACAGGGCGCGCATGGTGGCTCTAGAGGTAAGACACCCAGATGGGGGAAGGGAAACAGTGAAAAGGGGGGGGGGAGAGGGAGGGGGGCGATAGAGAGACAGAGAGAGAGAGAGAGAGAGAGAGAGAGAGAGAGAGAGAGAGAGAGAGAGAGGAGGGACCACAGAGTGTGCTCTTCCCAGTGTTCATAAGAGGTGGAATCATAGTGTCACTAACCTTGCGCAGAGCCGGTGTTTGTAGTATCCTGTGTGGGCGGGCGGTTGTATGTGCCGACTGGGCTCTGCCAAGCAGAGTGGAGTACGTATTGTCGCATTGTCTGCAAGCGGCGCGTGTTAGCTTGGCTCAGTTCCACGAGTGGATCGCACATTCAACATAGCAGTCGCTGTTGACTTCCTATCGAAGGCACCGTTCCGGAGATAGCTTGTGGGTCATTGGTCCTAGTGTGTGCAGCCCGTTCAGCTTTAGACAGGTCTCGCGGTAGGGCTAATGTATATGAGAATTGTACTGTAGCTCTAACGCCGGAGGAAACAGTAAAAGCTTTACATTTGGTAAGTACTTATCTAGCTCTAAAAATTCGTACAGCAGCAAACATGTGTGGAGTTCTCCATACTGGTTACCAGACATATATTTAGTTTCGGTGACCATGTAGTAATACTGCGGAAAGACCTCCTTCAATTTAAAGAGTGTAGTGTTTCAAGCACTTGAGGTGCGGTTCATTCATATTTAAATTTGTCACATAAGCTTGCCTGGTTCTTTTCCTTGTTAACTAAGTTTCTTGGTAATTTAAATTCCTTGCTTCAAATTGCACCAAGTAATTGAAGTGCTGTATTTGATCTTAGTATTTAAATTCCTCCGTTGGTCTGTCAGTTAACCTGTCTCGCTCCTTTCCTAGTTAAATATTTTTTGTGGGTATATTAAAAGCCGTTCCTTTACATTAGCCAACTACGCCAGGATCTGATGTTACTAAGGGCCAAAATACTTCATTCAGATTGATTGCTTGTGGTAGCTGCTTAACAGTTGTGTTGCAGGACCTTTTATTACGATGTGCGAAAATTATTTTGATGTAGGGTCGAAGTAACAACCATGGAGGTGGTACTGTATGTGCAAGTGTGGCCAACCGAGCGCTCAGTGTGAAGTTAATCCTACATGGAAACTGCATTATTTTGGAAACTAGGTGCTTGATGTACACGTAACATAAATGGGCATTGTAATAAAGATTGGCCTATTTGCATTACACTGCTTACCTTTGAAGAGAACTAATTCGTTGCCAGTTGTGAAAATCTGGTTTCTTAAAATTTATTGCAAGTTTAATCTAAAGACATTTTAAAAATGATGAAAGCTTTGAATTTTTTTAAAGTTGACGTTTCAAGTTTTAAAACTTAGTTTTATTGCAAAGTCTTCCTTAAATATAAATTTAAACTGCAATGGTTTCGGAAGTAAAAAGAAACTTTGCTTATACTTCCACAGATGTCGGTAGTTGTGATTGGACATTTGGGTATTTAGTAAAACCGCATCTTGTGGGCGTGCGGTAGCGTTCTCGCTTCCCACGCCCGGGTTCCCGGGTTCGATTCCCGGCGGGGTCAGGGATTTTCTCTGCCTCGTGATGGATGGGTGTTGTGTGATGCCCTTAGGTTAGGTAAGGTTCAAGTAGTTCTAAGTTCTAGGGGACTGACAACCATAGATGTTAAGTCCCATAGTGCTCAGAGCCATTTGAACCATTTGCCATTTAGTAAAATAAATAAGTCTCTTCAATAGTACTTAATATTTACAGCCCCGTCACTTCTGATCCACAAGTTTGGTCAAAAATTAATTAGTATTTTCTGATTAATACCGTGGCGAAAAATTAAACTATAATATTTTATAAAGGACGGTACCATAAATTAGCTGTTATAACAACAGTTACTAAAAATCAATGAACCAATCATCACTGAACATTAGAACAACTATGTTTCTGTCTCAAGTGAAAATATTGCCTTTATTTAGCAACTGACACAATAATTGGCGCAAACAAATGTTCTGACATGCTGAGTCCTCCCACAAACACATATTCAAAGGAATTGACTGCTTTTAATCGATTCTACGAACAGACACTGAACAGCCTTTTATAAATATTCTCTTGTATTTTGTTGGGTACTAAATTTGCAACAGGAAATTTCGTTAGTGAGCCATTTAATGAACAGCTCTCTGAAATAATGCAGTACGAAAATCCTGACTAGTTCGTGCTAATGGCTCAAATGGTTCAATTGGCTCTGAGCACTATGGGACTTAACTTCTGAGGTCATTAGTCCACTAGAACTAAGAACAACTTAAACCCAAATAACCAAAGGGCATCACACACATCAATGCCCGAGGCAGGATTCCAACTTGCGACCATAGTGGTCGCTCGGTTCCAGATTGTAGCGACTAGAACCGCTCAGCCACCCCGTTCGGCCGTGCTAATGGGAAAGCTTTATCAACTACTAATGAACTACTAATGCAACGTTCCGTTAACATAAAATCATGTATATTTGTTTCGATGTAACTGAATGCTGTAACTACTGTGCTCCATACTGACGATAAAATTTTTACACCCAGGTCATTCGTGTGACTTGTCTGACTTTATGCATAAGGAGCAGCCAAATGAAAAGGAGACAGATGACGAAATTGTTAATACACTTATCTCACAGTGAGATGAGATGGTCAATACCATCATGGTAACATGTTTGCGGTTGTACGGAACCATGTTTGTATCTAGGCGTGCACCCCTTCGTTCGAAGCAAATCAGAAGCAACTTCATGGAGAATGTGTCAGGGCATCCCAGCGAAACTCCTGCAGCATATGCAAAGTAAGGTGAGCGGGCGCTGATGAAAGACAGTCGTGGTTGTCGATTGGCTTCGTTTCCAGAACTCCGTTTACATGCCGGATACACTTTAGACTGGGGCTCGGCTGGCTATTTGTTCGGCCTTACACCAACAGCGTTTGCGCACATAGTAATAATAATTATGGCAAACATAAAAGAGTTAATTTTTTCCCATCTGTCTCGCTTTACTTGTAGTGGGCTACAACATTTGTAATTCACGAAAAGAGACAGTCCAGTAAAGACCTATGGCGATGTAACTAATTTATTGAGTTGCCAACTTTGACTATAGTGCAGTTACCGCTTTGTTGTCTTCAGTGAATAACGTATAGAAATGTAAATTGCCGCAGGAGACAAAACCAAACATCTCAGACTGAATCCATGGTTCTACGAAATTGTGATTGCTTTCATCTACGAACAAAGCCATGCGGGGCTGTTTTCTGCCTCAACCAGAATGTTGAAATAAGCCAGTAATGTAATTCGACCTTCCTTACTACAGAACCTCAACACGTTATGAACGGGAGAGTGTTCTAAGCTACAATGTGGCTACCCAGAGGGTTAGAACTACGTCGAATGACCAAGCCGGAAGAGAGTGTTATTCTAAGAACAGACATGAACGTCCATTCAGTGGTGCGTATGTATTCGAACGCAAAGAAATTTTTGTTATTTTCATCAACATCGTCATATCCTTTATTATCACCAAATGGCAACCAATGATGATCACTTTCTGCTTAAGCGAACTGCCTCTGTCTGCGATGGTACGGTATTTTGTTTTTGTATCCTATTAAAATACAGAGCTATATTGGAATGCTTTCCGTATCACTCAGTATTCCAGAAACAGTCTTTCTCTTTAGAGGAAAGTAGAGTGTTAGATTTTTCCTTTATCACAATTCCAGCGCATTACCTTCATTGCTCTCATACAAATCTTTTTTTGTCTGTGCTAAATCATCATATCATATACTTCTCCTTTTTAGCTCACTATATTTTATCTTTCAGTTCAGAATGCCCGGAGACTCTCCCTATCGCAATATTCTTGAAGTTATATCTCTTATATGTTTCTGAAGCTTTAAGTTTAATTAGGCAAATGTTAGTATAGATTTTATAAAACATCATATGGTCAGTTCAGACTATGAATTAGTAGACAAAAAGATCTCCTTCCTTCTCACATCATCGTGTTACACTTGTTGATACAACTGGTTACTGTAATTCCAATGTTCATACTGTGTAGCCTCAACTGACACTTAGGTCCGACCAGGACTGGTTAAGTTTAGAAGGATGTAGTTATCTTTTATTGTCACACGTGACAGGACTTTATATTCCTTATTTATTTCCCCTTTCTTAAACGGTTGAGTGATTCATTACGTATAGTGAACTACACAGCATAACACTTAAACTTATTAACCAGTCTGAATTTTAATCCACGTTTAGACAGTAGATTATGTCTTCCTCCAGTCTTCATATTTGTACGCATTCATGTCAATAAATTATTTAAAATATTTATTAATATTTGAATAGATTGGACAAATACGTTTAGACAGTAGATTATGTCTTCATATTTGTACGCATTCATGTCAATAAATTATTTAAAATATTTATTAATATTTGAATAGATTAGACAAAGAAAAGTAGTAACATAATGAAAAAATGGCTTGTTGTAAGTACATGAGCTTAATAGATTAATAGACGAGTGCGAGGAAGTTTAATCCGTATCCGTCAAACTAACTTTTAAAAGGGTAAATATGGTTCACGATTCACGTTAGTGATGTATACTCTTCACATTGGTACTAAAATATAGGGTAATGGATTGTATAGGGAAGAAATGTTGCATTGCTCACATTCCCAGCCGCAAGCAGTGTCATCGGAGCTGCCCGTAATGACGTATGTAAATTATGAAAGCTACATTTGCACCGTCGTCTGAAACGTCTCGGACCCTTTCTCCGTAAAGAAACGAAGGAGGTTAACTTAATTTGGCATCTGATTGTTTGAAGAGAGCGAATACGATAGGCGGTTGTACGTGTAAAGCAAAAGCAAATGTGAAATGGACTTCAGATCACGGTCGCTCCTGCTGGTGGGAATCAATTCGTTGTGAATTGTATGTCGGTATGAGAAATCAGTTGTCTGACGTTACCTTGTTTGCTCCCGCCGATACATATTGTCCTAGGAAAAAACTGATGCAGGAGTCTCAGCTCCTAGTGATAGCTTCAGCCTTTAGAAATATGCAAATTCATAGTTCTGGATTATTTATGTCTTAAGATAATTATACCTTGTATCAAGTAAGCAACTACCAGCGGAGAAACGGTCTTGTTGGAGCAGAGGAATGGTGAATAAGCTCCTCGTTAAAAGACTCTTGATAGAAAACTGGGCGACCAGCTACCTCACTCCTCATTCAGCATTCATCACCAAGAATTTTGGAATATCAGCATATTTCAGGTCTTCTAATGAAGAACATTCTTAATTCTTTTACCCAGCTTTTCTTTGTAGTGAAACCTGTATGCTCAGCATCTCCCTCTCACTGATACTGTCGACGTATGTCTGTCTCCCACTGTCCCGTTTTTCGCCAATTGGCGCTTTCTCTCCTCTCTCTCTCTCTCTCTCTCTCTGTCTCTCTCTCTGTGTGTGTGTGTGTGTGTGTGTGTGTGTGTGTGTGTCTCTGTCTCTGTGTCTATCTCTCTCTCTCTCTCTCTCTCTCCCATTGTTACTGTCTTCATCCCTTCCTCTGCTCTTTCTTACCAGTGTCATCTCCTCTGTTACTTCCAGTGTCTTTGTCCCATTGTTTCCTTCTCCCATTGTAATTGTCTCTTAGTTTTAGCTTCCTCTTCGGCCACAACGGCTTTCTCTCCACACATTTATTTGTGGATGGTTTTCTTGGGGTTTTGACCCCAAATCCGCGAAGCTCTGACATGTGCATATAGGGGATGGGGGAAAGTCAGCAATTTTTTTCGTGTTAAAATTCAATTTTTGTGAAGGGTGTGGTGGGGCGGAGTCCACTGCCCTATTCATGTTTTCTTTTCCATTTCCACAGTCTCCTCTCTCTTTTGACCTCACTACCACTGTCTCTATTCCAGCCTCTTCTCTTTTACTGCCACTGTCTCTCATTGGCCACCACTATTTCCTCTCTTTTTGGCTCCCACTGCTGTTGTCATCCGATATCTCTCTTTCTCTTTCACTGCCACTTTGTCGCTTTCACCGTAACTGTCTTCTCTCTCCTTCTCTCCCACTGGCACCGTCCCCTGTCTCTTCCATCGTCACTGTCCCTCTACTACCCTCATTCAGGATACAATATTGCGAATATGTTAACATATAAAAAATTTTGATGAAGGCGGAAAGAGGACGGAGGCAGCTGGTTCCTCACTTTTCTGTGTGAGTCTTTTAAACAGGATGATATTCTTCTTTATCGTGCTCTAACACTAGCCTTCTTTTGCTTGTCACAGCTGGGTGTGCTGCTCATACTTGACGAATTTTTAGGTCAATAGAGATCTGACAGCTTATTGATGTACTTAGAAATGTTTGCATACTTCGACACATATGAAAAACAAACAAGCCTCCCGTCCAACATAAGTTCAGTTTACACTACATTGTATAAAAATGGACAATATTATACGCTACACATACAGTATACCAAAAATGTCGTGTTTGATTTACAAGACAAAGAATTTCGTGTAGCAAAATTAGTTTTTATAAGGTGCTCACGCCGTCGGGTGGGACCATCGAATAATATCCAGGTTAAGACAGCCTATACAGGGTGAAGAACAATTCGCCCACTCGGACGTCGCAGCACGATTCCTCACATACTAGCGATACAAAAGTACTCCTCATACGATTTCGTACTGCACATATTTTCGGCATTAAATCGCACGTTAAAGATTGGAAACCTGGCAACACTGTAATCATCTGCACGGCAACTACCTCTCTCAATAAGTAGCAGTAATGCTGTGCACTTAGTTCAGTGGGTAGTGTTTTGGGTTAACATGCAGGAGGTCGAGGATTCGGTTCTGGGTCGAGGCGTATATGTTTTTATTTGCCAGTTTCATTCTCCATTTAATACTGTAGTATACATTGTTTCTTAAGCCACATATATCCCGCATCTACATAGTTCATATCCCAAAGAAAGCAGGTGCTGACAGATGTGAAAATTACCGAACTATCAGTTTAATAAGCCACGGCTGCAAAATACTAACGCGAATTCTTTACAGACGAATGGAAAAACTGGTAGATGCAGACCTCGGGGAGGATCAGTTTGGATTCCGTCGAAATGTTGGAACACGTGAGGCAATACTGACCTTTCGACTTATCTTAGAAGAAAGATTAAGAAAAGGCAAACCTACGTTTCTAGCATTTGTAGACTTAGAGAAAGCTTTCGACAATGTTGACTGGAATACTCTTTTTCAAATTCTAAAGGTGGCAGGGGTAAAATACAGGGAACGAAAGGCTATTTATAATTTGTACAGAAACCAGATGGCAGTCAAAAGAGTCGAGGGGCATGAAAGGGAAGCAGTGGTTGGGAAAGGAGTGAGACAGGGTTGTAGCCTCTCCCCGATGTTATTCAATCTGTATATTGAGCAAGCAGTAAAGGAAACAAAAGAAAAATTTGGAGAAGGTATTAAAATTCATGGAGACGAAGTAAAAACTTTGAGGTTCGCCGATGACATTGTAATTCTGTCAGAGACGGCAAAGGACTTGGAAGAGTAGTTGAACGGAATGGACAGTGTCTTGAAAGGAGGATATAAGATGAACATTAACAAAAGCAAAACGAGGATAATGGAATGTAGTCAAATTAAATCGGGTGATTCTGAGGGAATTAAATTAGGAAATGAGACACTTAAAGTAGTAAAGGAGTTTTGCTATTTAGGAAGTAAAATAACTGATGATGGTCGAAGTAGAGAGGATATAAAATGTAGACTGACAATGGCAAGGAAAGCGTTTCTGAAGAAGAGAAATTTGTTAACATCGAATATAGATTTATGTATCAGGAAGTCGTTTCTGAAAGTATTTGTTTGGAGTGTAGCCATGTATGGAAGTGAAACATGGACGATAACTAGTTTGGACAAGAAGAGAATAGAAGCTTTCGAAATGTGGTGCTACAGAAGAATACTGAAGATAAGGTGGATAGATCACGTAACTAATGAGGAGGTATTGAATAGGATTGGGGAGAAGAGAAGTTTGTGGCACAACTTGACTAGAAGAAGGGATCGGTTGGTAGGACATGTTTTGAGGCATCAAGGGATCACAAATTTAGCATTGGAGGGCAGCGTGGAGGGTAAAAATCGCAGAGGGAGACCGAGAGATGAGTACACTAAGCAGATTCAGAAGGATGTAGGTTGCAGTAGGTACTGGGAGATGAAGCAGCTTGCACAGGATAGAGTAGCATGGAGAGCTGCATCAAACCAGTCTCAGGACTGAAGACAACAACAACAACAACATAGTTCATACTTCAAATTATTTTCAAATCACGTTGCTAGCCCTGCTGATGACGTAAAGCCATAACAAACTACAATGGACCTGAATACGGAAAGAATAATAATTTGTACTAATCGATGAGACCATTGGGGGAAGGTACATAATCGATGGGACAATTGGAGGAAGGTACACAGAAAACAGGTCGGGAGTCTAGAAGATGAAGTGGTGTGAAACAATTCGGTCCACAACATGAAAAGGCTATTTTAAATGCGGACCGGTGAAAAAGATTGAACTTCCATTACTGTGTTAGTACTACTTAAGTGCAAACGTTTTGTACTAGACCCACTCTATGACGATTAAGACACCAGATTCCATATCACGCAAACTACATTTAGCAAATAAAAATAGATGCCCAAGGATCACCTGTGTGTGTGTGTGTGTGTGTGTGTGTGTGTGTGTGTGTGTGTGTGTGTGTATGTAGTGAGTGAAGTGTTATGAAACAATGTTTGTATAGTGTGTGCAGTGACTGATAGTGAAATATGAGTGAATAGTGTGGCATTACATTATTTAATGAGTTATTTGTAAATAAATTATTGTATACAAGGAGTAAAATCTAATGATTGTCTCTAACTAGAAGTCTGTAAATATATGTGTATACGAATTAGCTTTTGTAAATTGATCTAAGCTTGTAAATACTTTGACATGTCCTATATCCTTGTAAAAAGAGATCTACGGATGAATAAAACTACTACTACTACTACTACTACTACCTAGTAACGATCCCTTGACATACTGCATGCTAACTCCTACGGCTATCTACTGCACCAATAGCTCAGCGGTACTTCGATATACTGACAGAGACAGTTACCGTAAATGTCACATCGGTGTTGTCACACTGTCAATCTTTAACGTCCGGGATTTTCTCTGCCTCGTGATGATTGGGTGTTGTGTGATGTTCATAGGTTACTAAGGTTTACGTAGTTCTAAGTTCTAGTGGACTGATGACCATAGATGTTAAGTCCCATAGTGCTCAGAGCCATTTGAACCTTTAACGTCCAATTACTGCTGGAAATATACGAAGGATGAAATTTTGCGAGAGACATTTTTGTATTGGTGGTAAGTGAGGAATCGCGATGCTGAGTAAGAGTGTGCGAATTCTTCACCTTGCATAGACGTGAAGTGTCCATTATATAGAGATAGCGTGTCATACCATTGGTGAAAAAATGGCACTAAAATGTAGTTTGGTGTCCTGAGAACCCTTGGGATGACCCCGGAGCCCCTGCCGTGTGCCCACTACAACATTCAACTCAAACCGCATATTATGTGCGTATTTTAAGTGCGTAAGTACGATAACACTGAACCACTAGATCTCGGTAACGGGCAACGATACCGAAAACAGTTTCAAGATTCCCCGAGACGGTAGTCTTAAGAACGCATAGTAAGACTTTCGAAGATTTGCCATGAATAGTAATTTATCCCCCATGAACAAATAACGCTTTTATAAGCCGCCTAAGAACCACTTTAGTCTACTTCTGGTGCAAAAGAAGGAACCGGGTTGCTCAATGTGACTGGGATGAAGGAAGTGTGTAATGTTTAAATTTTGGTCCTGTACTGTAGGTGCTGTATAGGTATTCAAATGGTTCCTAGCCAAGGGCTATCAAAGACACTTGATCGCCCTGAAAAAATCGCAGTTTCACGCGCTGCTTTCTAGGAACACGCTGGACCAATTATTCGAATAAAGTGTGCGTGGGTGCAACAAGAGAAAAAAAAGTGCCGGTCCTTCGTGACAATTAACATTTAAGAAGCTGCAAAGGCAATGGATAAATTGTACAAATATTCTACCCAGCTCTGGACAGATTATGTCTTTTAAGAAACAATAAGCGGAGAAAAAGAACTACGTATGAATCATTTAACAAATTTATTTTTTATCTTGTTGATGCATGTGCTCCAATAATTAGGTGAGTTTTGAATGATCAAAACTATGTACGCATAAAGAAAAATGGTTTTACTTTCACTTTTATCCACACCCAGCACGAAACTACTGAAATGCACATTGCCCTCATACTCTCTTCGACAGTAGGTCAGCGTCTCACAGACTTAAAAATTTTACATTGGTGTATCTCAGAGGCATAAAATCTCAAATTAGTTTTATATCTGCTTAGTTCAGATGATTTTGTTTTCACCGTAGTATACATTGCGTTGAATATTTGTGACGAGTTTGTGCTCCACTGAAGACTTGAATCGAGTGGACTGCCAGTTTAATTATTTTGGAAAACTATGTATTATAAATTATTGTTTCGTTTCTTTTCGGGTTAGTATCATGACATTAACAGAATGACGAATATTTCGATGCATTGTGTATTTATGTTTGAGTATTGTGTGTAAAATGAGAGTGGTGTCCTTAATGGTGGCACAACAACAACAGAAAATAAGGAAGCCGAGATGATATTCCTTAGTTTGTACATCAACATGAGGGCTGTAACACAAAATAGGGGCAGAACAAAATGTTAAAAATACCGAATAACCTTTACCACTTAAATGGCACAGAAACAAACAAAATTTATAAATGTAGTGTTCATTGTTTCGCATATGTCCGGAAGAATGGAAACCACACATATTTATAACTAAGGAGAGGACGGTCAATGATCTGTTCAATGCGGATACACACGAGGCTCGAACTCTTATGATAAACACTGTGTTCGGATGGCTTAATCGCTAGAGCATCTGCCTAACAAACAGGAGACACGGTTTCGAATCCCAATTCGGCAAAATTTTTCAACTTTCGCCATTGATTTAAGCCTTCCGTGAGCCGTGGGAAACATGCTTCGCACTACAATGAACTCGTTCCTGGTCCTGTGGGGTTGACAGTTCCCACCTCTGTACGGTGAGTATGGGGTACTGCTTCCAATAGGAAGTTCCCGCCGTTTTTGCTGTACCTTCGAGCACAGCCATTGTATAGCTGAGTGTTGCTCTGTAGAGGGGCCTTTCAGTGCTGTTTGGGTGACATTTTGTGATTTTTTCCTCAAGGCTATAGTATAAGGTAAATACTTTTGATTTACCCAATTTTATGAAGGAAAACGTAAAATTGGAACGAGGAGAATTCCAGTTTGAAACAAAAGGAGCCATTTCTGCAGTAAAATGGATGGACAACCGTCCAGTCACTTTCCTGTCCTCAGTTCATGACACATGAGAAACAGCAACAGTGAAAAGGAGAAACAAGGATGGTACTAGTACAGAGATTTCTTGTCCTGAAGCTGCGGCAGAATACAACGAAATAATGGGTGGTGTCGATAAGTTTGATCAATTACGAGAAAGCTATGCTATTGGCAGACGTTCTGTAAAATGGTGGCACAGAATATTTTACTTCCTGGTGGACGTTGCTGCAGTGAACAGTTTTATCCTGTGGAAAATAAGTAAAAGAGAAAGTGGACAGCTTGATCAGCTCTCATACAGGATCCATATAGCAAGGCAATTGATCGCTGGCTTCTCATCCCAAAAAAGGCGTGGATAAAAACTTGTCTTTCTGGCAAAAAGGGGTAAAGTACCTGGAGATTTTCGTCATGTGCCTGTAGGGGAGCATCAACGCTTTTTAGGAGAAATCGACTGGACGTGCCGTCATTGTCGCACCAATGCTGCGGAAAAGAGCACTCGCTGTGTTTGTACATATTGTCAGATACCACTTTCTATAGACCCATGTTTCAGAAAATTTCATGGCAAGTAATTTTGAACAATCATTCGAGCAAGAGTAGTGAATTTATCAAAATGACATATATTGAAAAAGTTGTTTTTGTCATTTAACTCCAAGGAAGGGCGGTGGGAAGAATACTTCCCACCTTGTTGTGTGACCTCACTTTCACAGTTGGAGCAAATTTGATATTCTGTACGATAAATATACCTATCTGTCAACTACTATCTCCTCTCCATTCATTAAAAAAATTGCTCAATAATTTTGCACACGAAAGGGTGAAATTAATGTTCAGTTGCAGCCAATGTCTGTAATTCCTTTTAACCTTAAACAAAATTCAATTTGTTAATTACAAGAATTAGTTACACTGACATTGAAAACATAATAACTTCAGAAGGCATTGTAATCGAAAACTGCAACAGACCAGAGAATGACGGAACAACGACATAATGAGCTGGTTGAATAAATTTCCGCACCAAGTTTTAAAATCGTTATGATTTATATTCCAAAATAAAAGAGCCTAATTCAGTTAGCCAAGCTAATATAAATACAAATCTGTGTCACGGTAACTACAGCAGTGTTGTAGGTCGCCTCAGCTGCTGACTCTGAGATCGGAGCCCTTTCTTTTTAACGTTGCTGGTACAAGCCGGCTGGGCATTGCACCATTACTCACTGACAGAAGCACGCAGTGACGTGACACCACTCCTGTCTCCGCATATGTCCGACACGTAAAACGCGTCCATCATTTCAGGTGACAATTTCTGTGCACTTTTATGACTCTCCGCGGCTGAGAGCGAGCATATTTACTCAACTAGTGGCTCTGACCCTTTAACGAAACTAATTCATCCTATCCATTGACGTAAATAAGAAATTTCTTTTACTATTAAAAGAATGTACGTAACAAAAATGGCCTAATGCTTGAAGCGAGGAGGATAAAGAATGTATGCTTGCTTTTGTAGCCACCTTCCGGTTTAGCTGTTATATACCGGGTGATCAAAAAGTCAGTATAAATTTGAGAACTGAATAAACCAGGGAATAATTAGATACAGAGGTACAAATTGACACACATGCTTGGAATGATTTCGGGTTTTATTAGAACCAAAAAATTACAAAAGTTCAACAATGTACTACAGACGGCGCTTCATCTGATCATAATCGCAATAATTAGTATAACAACGTAAGGCAAAGCAAAGATGATGTTCCTTACAGGAAATGCTAAATATGTCCACCATCATTCCTCAACAACAGCTGTAGTCGAGGAATAATGTTGTGAACAGCACTGTAAAGCATGTCCGGAGTTATGGCGAGACATTGGCGTCGGATGTTGTCTTTCAGCATCCTTAGAGATGTCGGTCGATCACAATACACTTGCGACTTCAAGTAACCCCGAAGCCAATAATCGCACAGACTGACGTCTGGGGACCTTGGAGGCGAAGCATGACGAAACTGGCGGCTGGGCACTCGATCATCGCCAAACGACACACGCAAGAGATCTTTCATGCGTCTAACGATATGGGGTGGTTCTAACAAAACCCTATGTCATTCCAAACATGTGTGTCAATCTGCACCTCTCTATCTACATTATTCCGTGGTTTATTAAGTTTTCAAATTTATACTGACTTGTTGATCACCCGGTACATCATTCACTGTTTCTTCCATCACTAGCGTACTGCACCGAGCGAGGTGGCGCAGTGGTCAGCACACTGGACTCGCATTCGGGAGGACGACGGTTCACATCCGAGTCCGGCTATCCTGATTTATGTTTTCCGTGATTTCCCTAGATCGCATCAGGTAAATGCCGGGATTGTTCCTTTCCTAATCCTAGCTTGTGCTCCGTCTCTAACGACCTCGCTGTCGATGGGACGTGAAACATCTCCTCTAGCGTACTGCAGATTAGGAGTGTCTTATTCCGGATGCATTTCACATTTTGTTTCTTTCTTTGCGAAATCTTATCGGCGGTCGTTCTGAGAACGTGCCCCTATACTAGAGAGTCCTTCATAAATCGCATTCGTTTTATATGTCAAATTACGAACTTCATTTCTTTAAAACACGTTAAACAATATTTAAATGTGATCATGGTATCTGGAATATGACCATTCGTAGTGTGTTGGCATGCAAGAACTTGGACCGCGAAATTCGCACTGACTGACTGCTTGACAAGCTCCCACATGCATTCTGCCAACAGCACGTCTACTTTCTCCTTGAATTCGCGGTCGTTCCGAATCAATAATTTAAGATTACACCACAGTAAAAATAACTGGGGATTATGTCACATATCTCACTATACGTGGTGAGGTAATCAGGGAAGGTCTCGTGGAAAAATTCAGTTGTTGCGAGGGAGGTGTGACACTTGGCGTCATTCTGCTGGAGCCACAACTCTTGAGAATGAAACGAGATCACAAGGACGATATCTGTTTCCTTAAATTGTAACCGACTGTCCTGACTCATCTTACAAAAAAAGACGATAACGCCGTCCACCAAAGGCCACACCAAGTCTTCACCCTCTGTCGATGTGTTTCCCTCTGTTGAACGACAATTTTTTTTCTCGACCCCCTCCCCCAATTATATTTATTGACAAATACAATGAACTGGGAGGGCGCCTCGTTACTAAAGATGTTCCTCAGAAACAATCGTCTTCCTGTCACCATCTCAGTAACCAGTCACCAAAATGTTACCTTTTCTAATGAGTAACGTCTTTCAGTTGCTGCATTTACTAAATTTTATAAGGATTGTAGCATTTAAGCCCCGTGACAACCCATATCTTGTTAGATTTCATCACACAGCGTCGAAAGACTTACACGTATGTGCAGTGAACCGAATATTTTTTCGCGTAAAAATGAATTCGTTAGTTAAAAGTGCCTCGTAAAACATTCCTGTGCGAATTCACGAGTGTTCCACTTGTATGCCATTGAATTCGTGTGGAGACAACTGCATAAACTGGAAATAGTGCTCGATATTTCGTGAGAATCTGTGAATTTACATCGAAGTATTAGCTTTAGACTGGATCTAAATATTGTTATTCCTTCTTTAATTCTTCTATTTAAAAACAATTATTTCGAGTCTTTAATTAAAGTAATTTTGTGGATTTTCCCTCTTCCCATTCCATTATTCATAGCCGAATGTATGCTCGTGTGGAGCAACGACCTTCAGAGAAGAAGACCAACTGGGGCACCGAGACCACTTTATAAGACACGAGCTAAGCGGACTTCTAGGTGGTGAATTACGGAACATGCAGGTATGCTGGACCTTCTCTTTACGAGTTGGCCAACATAGTCCCCCACAGACAACAACAACTTACGCTATTAGCATGTTCGACGAAGTAATGTGTCACGGCCGGAACACTCCTTATCTCAACCTAATTAATTAACTATTTAGGAAGGGTTACGAACAGCTACATACTGATAATACTGGTCATACCGGAGAATTCGCCGTACTGAAGAATACCGTATGTTCAGTTATTCGGAGCAGAGGTGGAAGCACTTCGCTGGACTTAACAGCCACACTGTCCTGACCACCGCAATGTTTTCCACGGATCCGCTAAAACGAGGTCGACCAGAACTCTCAACGTTCACTGTTGAAACTATTTCATTGAAAATTTACAAAACGTTTGCGAACTGTTGACAATTTCGGTGCTTCATTGTGACCTACAATCGCTCTAAGACTGCGTTAAGTTTTTCATTCTGAGAAAATATTTTCACTATTAGGACACGCCGTTCACTTGTAAACTGCTCCGTGGTTAGACTCACAATAAAGAAATGAGAGAAATTCAGATTAAAGCAACAATCGAAATGTTATGAAAACTGAGGTGAAGGTTATCCGATAAACAAAAGTACACTATGTTACTGAAAACCGGCGCGCTTTTTGGAGGACTGCTGCTGATGCTTTGAAAATAGGAACGAAACGCGACTGGTGTAACATTGTTAACTTAAAATTAAAAATTGTTCCAAAGAATGAGATTTTACGTCTATCAGTAAATGAATCCAAAGCAACCAACACGTTGCAACAACAGGTGATTTTCTTCAACTTTTGAACATGGTTTGACGCATGTAAACCGATCTTCTTCAGAAATACATGTAACCTGAAGAGGATATAACAGTAGCAACTACAAATCCAGAAACATGCATGTAAAAATTATTCATCATACAGATATTAGAAACCCACAAAGGGTTGGGAATATTGCGTACGTCATAAAACATAACCAAAAGAATAAAAGCTTGTAATTTCACATTGGAAAACGCCAAATAATGAAGCGGTCTGACATTTGTCCAATTAAAATATGTTGTCAGGCTACGTCACTGTATACAATATTAAATTTACAGTCGTCTATGAGCAGGGCTTGACAAGTAACAATAGTTAAAATCCAGAAATGAAAACAATCAAACAAAATGTCAGGTCATGTTATGAGCTACACGCTGACTGAAAGGAAGCAGAGAGTGTGGACGCCAGGAAAAAGAGGCAGGTGGCGCCTCCACCGAGATCGAAGTACGCATGCGGCACAAACGGCCAACAAGTAGAAAGGCACATGGGGGGCTGGGGGAGGGGGAGGGGGGTAAGAAAACCGTGGTGAGTAGTAAAAAATGGTAACGGGTGACTGTAAAGTGAAATATGCCAAAATACATTAAAACCCTTACAAGATACGAAGAGCAATGAAATTATTGCGTGAACATGCCTTTGATAAACTTACGTGACAAGAAAGAGATTAGTGCATGAGTCATTGTATAGAGAGAAACATGCGGTAACAAGAGTGGGTGGAATGACTGTCTTCATAAAACATCCACAAATCCAACACGTACGAGTATGCACAACTAATGTATATTAAAATTTTGAGGACTGAACAACTCGCGAAGGCTACCGACAACCGTATGAAGATTTTATGCATAGTATAAGTTTGAAGACTTCTAGAAATTGTCTGCAAGAATCATGCTGCTGGTCATTCAGTAAATTTCTCTCACAGAGCACTAGATGTTTAAAGATCTCAGCCGGCCGGAGTGGCAGTGCGGTTGTAGACGCTACAGTCTGGAACCGAGCGACCGCATAGTGCTAAGAGCCATTTTAAAGATCTCAAGTTTTCCCGAAGATCTAACTTGTGTCCCTTGACTTCTCTGTGCAAAATAACTGCGTCTTAATTTGTTTAGAGTTTGGCCAGAAAACGTCGAGTTATGTATATTGATTCCTTTCTTACTTCACAGATAGTATTTACAGCTTGTTTTCACATCTCTGCCTCTGCGGCAATCGTTGCAGATAATTTTATAGACTCCAAAATTGAAAGACCACGCACCAATATTCTCCACTGTACGCAGAAATTTTTTTCTTTAAAAAATAGCTAGCTGGCCGGTGTGGCCGAGCGGTTCTACGAACTACAGTGTGGAACCGCGGCACTGCTACCGTCGCAGGTTCGAATCCTGACTCGGGGCCGGCCGGGGTGGCCGTGTGGTGCTAGGTGCTACAGTCTGGAACCGAGCGCTCGCTACGGTAGCAGGTTTGAATCCTGCCTCGGGCATGGATATGTGTGATGTCCTTAGGTTGGTTAGGTTTAAGTAGTTCTAAGTGTAGTGGACTGATGACCTCAGATGTTAAGTCCCATAGTGCTCAGAGCCATTTGAACGATTTTTTCGTAATCACATGTCAGTTCTAGTATAATGTATTTTCCCAATGAGTACCCGTTTATGATTTCCATTTCTTCTTGGTGTAGCAATTTTAATGGCCAGTAGTGTGTTATAATGAAACACTTGACACAGACAAAAGTAAATGGAACCCACTGATGATGGTGAATATTCAACGAAACTTATTCGTCCAAGCAAACAGGCCGCTATCAAGTGGACGGGCTTATTCTGTTTAAATGTTTTGTTAAACTTCCGAAATAATTTCATAGCTTTTCCTACGTGTATACGTATGTTGTAGAGGTGACCAGCGTGGATAATCAGATTATTCTTCGTCGGTCATTGCGTCGGGCTACCGTGCTGTCACGAACTCTACATTAGACATCACATGTCAGATTACAAGCAACGTGTGCAGTTACCCGGATCCGGGAGACTATTGCCAGTGTGTCCGCGGCGCGGTGCCGTACCTCGGCGAGCCGATCGTACGCTGGCCGAGCGGCCGTCACGCGGAAAATGTGTCCTGTCAAAGGAAACGCCGGCCGCACCGCACGGGGCCGGGCCGAGCGGCCTCGGCTGTCGCTGCGGCCGCGGCGGGCGACGCACTCGCCAATTAGGAGGCGCCTGTGTCGCGCGCCACTCCCTGCAGTGACGGCTACCGGACCAGCTAACGAGGAACAGGTGAGCGCCGGCGGCCGCTGCGGCTCCGGGCGAGGAGGTGCTGTCCGCGCGCGACAAGCGCTCACCTGCGTTCGCAGCCTCCCGGGTCAAAGCTCACAAGTACGGCTAACGATGTGACAGCACACGTCGCGGTCAGCTGTCAGCCACATCTTATTTTCTTCAGTCGGCTTTTCGGTACTGCTAGTCTTTTTATTTTTCAAGCTTCGAAAGGAAATTGGTTTCCTAATATAGTCTTAACAAGAGAAGCAGTTAATTAATTCCCCCCCCCCCCCCCACACACCCCACCACACCTATTTCCACTCAAAATGTTTTTCTTGTGTACTTACTTACTTTCTCACCAGAAGGTTCAAAATGGTTCAAATGGCTCTGAGCACTATGGGACTTAACATCTGAGATCATCAGTCCCCTAGAACTTACAACTACTTAAACCTAACTAACCTAAGGACATCACACACACCCATGCCCGAGGCAGGATCGAACCTGCGACCATAGCAGTCTCGCGGTTCCGGACTGAAGCGCCTAGAACCGCACGGCGTCACCAGAAGAAGCAAACACACAACTATACACCGTTTTAAAGTAACTGACATTTGACCGCTAGAGGACTGTATTGCTCTTGAATTGATAGTGACCGGGCGAAATTTCTCATGAAATAAGCCTCAAACAAAAAAAAAAAAGAAAACTACAAAGAACGAAGCTCATCTAGCTTGTAGGGGAAAACCAGATAGCGCTATGGCTGGCCCGCTAGATGGCGCTGCCGCAGGTCAAACGGATATCAACTGCGTTTTTTTAAATAGGAACCCTCATTTTTATTACATATTCTTGTAGTACGTAAACAAATATGAATGTTTCAGCTGGACTACTTTTTTCGCTTTGTGATGGATGGCGCTGTAATAGTCACAAACGTATAAGTATATGGTATCACGTAACATTCCACCAGTGCGGATGGCATTTGCTGCGTGATACATTACCCGTGTTGAAATGGACCGTTTACCAGTTGCGGAAAAGGTGGATATCGTGTTGATGTGTGGCTATTGTGATCAAAATGCCCAACGGGCGTGTGCTACGTATGCTGCTCGGTATCCTTAACGACATCATCCAAGTATCCGGACCGTTCGCCGGATACTTACGTTATTTAAGGGAACAGAAAGTGTTCAGCCATATGTGAAACTCCAACCACGACCTGCAACAAATGATGATTTTGCGCAACTAGTTGTTTTAGCTGCTGTCGCGGTTAATCCGCACATCATAGCAGACAAACTGCGCGAGAATAGGGAATCTCGAAAACGTCGGTGTTGAGAATGCTACATCAACATCAATTCCACCCTACCATATTTCTGTGCACCAGGAATTGCATGGCGACGACTTTGAACGTCGTGTACAGTTCTGCTACTGGGCACAAGAGAAATTACGGGACGATGACAGATTTTTTGCACGCGTTCTATTTAGCGGCGAAGCGTCATTCGCCTACAACGGTAGCGTAAACCGGCATAACATGCACTGTTGGACAACGGAAATCCACGATGGTTGCGACAAGTGGAACATAGCGACCTTGCTGGGTAAACTTCTGAGGTCATCAGTCCCGTAGAACTTAGAACCACTTAAACGTAACCAACCAAAGGACATCACACACGTCCATGCCGGTGGGAGGATTCAAACCTGTAACCGTAGCGATCACGCTGTTCTTTGTTACGCTGCGGCATTATGACAGGAAGAATTTCATCGATGGCAATCTAAATGGTGCAAGATGTTATTGCAAGATGTTTCACTGCATCACAGAATGGCGATGTACTTCCAACATAATGGATGTCCGGCACATAGCACGTGTGCGGTTGAAGAGGTATTGAATAGCATATTACATGACAGGTGGATTGGTCGTCGAAGCACCATACCATGGTCCGCACGTTCAGCGGATCTAACGTCCCCGGATTTCTTTCTGTGGGGTAATTTGAAGGATATTTGTTGTCGTGATCCGCAAACAACGCCTGACAACATGCGTCAGCGCATTGGCAATGCATGTGCGAATATTTGGAAGGCGAACTACTCGCTGTTGAGAGGAGTGTTTACACGTACTGCCAAATGCATTGAGGTTGACGGACATCATTTACTGCATTAATATGGTATTTACAGGATGCGTTCTAAGAAATGATAATTTCACAAAGGCACATATATCACTTTGGAACAACCGAAATATAATGTTCAAACGTACCTACGTTCTGTACTTTAATTTAAAAAACCTACCTGTTACCAACTGTCCGTCTAAAATTGTGAGCCATATGTTTGTGACTATTACAGCGCCATCTATCACGAAGCGAAAAAAGTGGTTCAGCTAAAACATTAATATTTCTTTACGTACTACACGAATGTGTAATAAAAATGGTGGTTACTATTTAAAAAAATGCAGTTGATATCCGTTTGACCTGTGAAAGCGCCATCTAGTGGGACAGCCAAAGCGCCATCTGGTTTCCCCCTTCAAGCTAGACAAATTTCTTTCTTTCTATTTTTTCGTTTGACCGCTTATTTCGTGAGATATTTTGCCTGGCCACGATCAATGGACCACCCTGTATACCAATAGGAGAAATTGCACTGCCGGCTCCAAATTATTTCCCAAGAAGTAGACTCTCCTAATGTGATAATTTTGCCTATTTGAAGACCTCACTCAATGGTAATATGGTAATATTGAGCTTTTACTGGAATAAAGTAGAACATCTAATGACAAATTTTTCCTTACCAACGATTGTCTGTTTACAAGTTGAGCTATTTTTAGTTTTAGAGTTGACCGTCCTGGAAGGACATATATAAATGAATTGGCAGATGTGGGTGAAGCAAGTTTGACTCCAAAGGCTATTGTAACTGTGCTGGCGTAAGCTGTCGCCAGCACACCGGTCGGCAAAGGTGAAGCGCGAAGATCGGTAGTAGGCTCTGGATCAAGTACGCGTATCATGAGAAACGTCAGAGAAACACCGCAAGCAATGTGCCGCCAACGCCCTCTCGACAGCACTTATTTAGGGCACCCTGCTCACCGGAGGGCCTCACTGACTCACTCAGCCAGCTGCTGTCTGTGAGATTGCTCGCAGGCTACGACTGCACATAGGGACTAGATTAGTGAGTTTAGTGTCTCCAACAGCGAGACTAAAATTTTTATAGCACGACTACCGAGATTGTTTGCAAGAGAAATATTACTGAAGAGCTTGTACCACAACATACGTACTCTATGCAAAATAGGTAAATGTTCATGTAAATAAAGAACCATATTAATCCACGTGTGCGTTTGTGTTGCAGAAAGTGGATACTGGCCACTCATATCATCATCATCTTCCTTGCTTTCTTGGTACAGACTCTACAGTAACCTTAAATGAAAGCACAGAAAATAAAATAGATATATCACATTTAAAGTAGGGTTTTAAAAAGGAGTAACAGTGGAAAAATCTACATTTCTGCAGCTAGTAAAGACATGCCTGGAAAACCTGCGTCAGAAGTGGTGCGTACACGAACGGTGTATATTATTATAACCTAAAATTATGCACTACAACAAATTGTTTTCGCCGCCGTGTTGGGTAAAACAACGGGAAATGAAACTTTTGTTCAAACTACATTATTCTGACACTATATTTTACAACAGTAGAGCAGAATGGGCCGGCCGTTGTCGCTGAGCGTTTCTAGGCGCTTCAGTCTGGAACCGTGCGCCCGCTACGGTCGCAGGTTCGAATCCTGCCTCGGGCATGGATGTGTGTGATGTCCTTAGGTTAGTTAGGTTTAAGTAGTTCTAAGTTCTATGAGACTGATGAGCTCAGAAGTTAAGCCCCATAGTGCTCAGATCTATTTGAACCATTTAGAGCAGAATCTACGGTTTAGAAGCATAGGTTTCTGCCCGACGACCGTAATTGTGCATTAATCGAAAGAGAGAAGGAGTAATGGATGTCATGATTACTTATGAATGGAAGTATGCAATGTTTGAAGCTCATTTAAGTATGCCATTCATCATAAGTGGAATCAGAATGACTGTTGTCAATGTTCATGTACGAATTATGAAGGGTGACCCAAACATGAAACTGCAGTCGGTGGAACAGCAATGTAAATGACCCAAACGCGGTGAATGTGTGCCGTAGTCATAACGTCATTGACACTTTGCTACATCATCATTTCGCTAAAGACAAAGGAGGAAATCAGCCACAAGAGAACATCCTTATAACCTAATTACAGCAGTAACTGAAATTAAGAACAAATTTTTAACACGAGTACGGACGCTGTAGACGTCTATTTCGCAAGTGATTTTCAATACTTTTGTGTGATTTCTGTAGGATATGGAGAATCTTCACACTCGCTATGACACGAATATGCAACGAATTGTAGAAAGAGTCTTTCCCGAAGCTTAAAGGTGGCAAAGGTAATGTCGTACGCCACTTTGTAAAAGTCTGTTGCCTAGTATTCCATTAATTTAATTATGTTCTTACATTGGACATGAGCAGGCAAGGCAACATATAGACTGAAACTTCCTGGCAGATTAAAACTGTGTGCCCGACCGAGACTCGAACTCGGGACCTTTGCCTTTCGCGGGCAAGTGCTCTACCAACTGAGCTACCGAAGCACGACGCACGTCCGGTACTCACAGCTTTACTTCTGCCAGTATCCGTCTCCTACCTTCCAAACTTTACAGAAGCTCTTCTGCGAAACTTGCAGAACTAGCACTCCTGAAAGAAAGGATACTGCGGAGACATGGCTTAGCCACAGCCTGGGGGATGTTTCCAGAATGAGATTTTCACTCTGCAGCGGAGTGTGCGCTGATATGAAACTTCCTGGCAGATTAAAACTGTGTTCCCGACTGAGACTCGAACTCGGGACCTTTGCCTTTGTAGAAGAGCTTCTGTAAAGTTTGGAAGGTAGGAGACGGATACTGGCAGAAGTAAAGCTGTGAGTACCGGACGTGAGTCGTGCTTCGGTAGCTCAGTTGGTAGAGCACTTGCCCGCGAAAGGCAAAGGTCCCGAGTTCGAGTCTCGGACGGGCACACAGTTTTAATCTGCCAGGAAGTTTCATATCAGCGCACACTCCGCTGCAGAGTGAAAATCTCATTCTGGAAACATATAGACTGTCTGTTGAGGATGTTGGATTACAGCAGTGGTATGTAGTCGAGTGTTACCCTGTTGGAAATCCAAATATTTAAATATTACTCTGGACCCAACAAAACTAGAAAGAGGTTTTCGAAATGCTCGAAGAAACCTCAGAGATCTATACCACAACGGAACTTCTCTTCCTTTTTTCGTAATTACTGTAGGAGACAGATTTTAAAATGATTTTCTACCACCAGAAATGAAAGGCGCTAAAACGGCCGCCAATAGGCAGTAGTAGGAACGTTATTACATGTGTATAGTTGGACTCGTATGCTAAAAAGTAAGAAGGTTCTGTGCAGTGTAGACGGTATAAAGAATATCTACCAGACACTAACGAGATGAGGATGTAAGACGATAGGACGAATAGTTAAGAGCGTAAATCAGAAGTGTCTCCAAGGTTAGACGGTATAAAGAAAATCTACCAGACACTAACGAGATGAGGATGTAAGACGACAGGACGAATAGTTAAGAGCGTAAATCAGAAGTATCTCCAAGGTACTGGAGGGAGCCATAGATGGAAAATATTGTAGGAAGAGACAGAAATTGGAACATTTACAACAAATAGTTGTGGACGTTACGTGCAGTTGCTTATCTAAGATGATTAGATTTTCACAGGAGGAGAAACCATGAAGGAAACGTCAAACCATTATGAATTGTCGTGACACTACTCCCCATCCGTAAAAGAATACAAATCATGTTGTTGATGCACATTAAAAGCTGTAAAACATGCATACCGTCTAGTATAGGCAATCGATTACATCTACACTCTCCAAACCACATTCTCATGTGTGGCAGAGGGTACCTCTGGAACTTCGACATTTTTCCCCCAGCCTGTCGCATTCGCTAGCGGTGTGTGGAAAAATCTGACTGGCGGTAAACGTCTGTTAGAGCTCATATTTCTCTAATTTCATCGTTGTAGGTATTAATGAGGCATTAGTGGGAGGAAGAAATATGTTGCCTGTTCTTCGTGGAAAGTACTCTCTCTAATAGCATTCGCACTGTTGTTGAGCATTTTCGTAACGCTCTCACGATTACTAGACGGTCCGTTGAGAAAACGTAACGCTTTCCACTGAATGTTCTCATGTTTTCACTCACTAGATAAAGCGTCCAATACTGATAAACAATAAATACACTGACGGGAAGAAAACCAACACCAAAAAGTAAACAGTGTATCTAATGAAATTTGGGAAATACATTTGTCTACGTAACTTATTTAAGTGTTAAACATTATACAAGTTACTATCAACGCGAAGTAATGTATTGAAAATGTGAACTGCTGGTACGTTAATAACTGGTGTAACTGCGAGAATGTGCATGCATTGTGTTATATGGGTGCCGGATGTGGTTTGTGGCTTGGAGTTCCGCGCCTGTTGCACTTGATCGGCCAATGGAGGGGTGGTTAATACTGTTTGTGGATGTCGTTGGGGTTGTTATCCGTTGATATCCATTATGTGCATAACTGGAGGTAGATCTGGTAATCGAGCAGGCAAGGCAACAGGTATACTATCTGTAGAGGATGTTGGATTACAACAGCGGTATGTGAGCGAGTGTTATCCTGTTGGAAAACATCCTTTGCAATTCTGTTCGTAAGCGGCAGCACAACCACCAGACTAAGGGACAGCTTAGCAGTCAGGAAGGGTGAGATAACGGCAAGGGTGTTCCTGTGTCATACGAAATTGCACCAGGACCATAAATCCAGGTGCCGGTGTAGTGTGTCTAGCACGCAGGCCGGTGAGTTTCAGATCTTTAGCTGGCCTCCTAAACAACAGACGGCCATCACTGGTCCCGAAGAAGAACCAGCTCTTAGAAGGGACAACAAATCTTCACTATGGCCTTCAAAATGGCTCTGAGCACCATGGGACTCAACATCTTAAGTCATAAGTCCCCTACAACTTAGTACTACTTAAACCTAACTAACCTAAGGACATCACACACACACACATGCCCGAGGCAGGATTCGAACCTGCGACCGTAGCAGCCCCGCGGTCCCGGATTGCAGCGCCAGAACCGCACGGCCACCACGGCCGGCACTATGGCCTTCAATGAGCTCTGGCGTGGCAGTACTGAAGTCACAAAAGGTGGTGGTTTGCGGTGAGGAGAATGCACGTTACAGGGCCTCTGGCTCGGATCTTTCCTTGAAGAAACAAATTCGTAATGGTTGCGTCCCTATGGTACCAGCTGCTGTTCATACTGCTGCTGCAGATACAGTACGAAGCCCCAGAGCCATACTCCAAACACCACGGTCACCCCAGTCAGTTGTAGTCGGGTCTTCTTGCTACTGCACATTGTCGTGACCACTGCTGCCAGCAATCATTTACAGTGGCTACACTCCTGCCAAGTCTTTCTGCAATATCACAGAAGTAACATCTATCTTCTCGTAGTACTATTACACGATCTCGTTAAAACTGAGGTATTAATAAAGGCCTACGACTCAGTTGACAGACGAACACTATTCCAGATACTTAATGAATCAGGGATAGAAGAAAACACCCGAAGACTTGTTGAACAGACGCTCACAGATACAAAATGAAGAATTAACTTTCAAGGCTAAATTTCTGAACCATTCAAAATCAAAACAGTCGTTCGACAATGAGATGGACTGTCCCAAATTCTCTTTAACTTGGTTTTAAATAAAATAGTAAAACCATGGGAACGCACATTAAAAAAACAGAGGCACAAAATGTATACGCATGTGCCAAGGAAAGAACAAATTTGAAGTGAAATGTTTAGGCTTTGCGGATGATATGGCATTGATAACTGAGAACCGAACAGACACAATAGTTATGCTTGATCTGTTACACGAGATTGCTGAAAAGACTGGGCTAAAAATATCCTATGAAAAAACCGAGTATATAGGACACAAACATAACACAGAAAGGTTTATGAAAACAAAGCATGGAAAATTGAAAGAGTTGATAGATTCTAATACATGGGGGAGTGGATCCAAGCCGATGGACTGGGTAACACAACAAATAAAGAAAGAATAAAAAAGTTAGAATTTTCATGTAAAGTAACACAAAACTACTGCAATAAGAAGTCAATATCCATACAATCGAAGATTAGACAATATAATTCAGTTATTAGGACACAAACAACGTATGGATCTGAGTGCCTAACATTGAATAAGAAAGGCGAATTAAGAGAACTAGAAAAAAGAGAGAGAAAAATACTAAGAAACATTCTAGGTCCTGAGAAAAATAAGGAAAATATGTGGATTAAAAGGAGAAATGAATACTTATACAAAAATACAGAAAAGATCACAGATACATTTAGGAAGAGACGGCTAAAATGTTATGGACATTTCAAAAGAATGGAAGAAACAAGGATTACAAAGAATATTTTTAATTGCGTTAGTGAGCTGGAGAAAACTGTAGGACGGATAGAAGCAGTAGACAAAGACGCCAACAAAATAGGTGTTACAGAAGAAATAATACGTGACAGGAATCACTTCAGACTACTGATAGAGAACGCAAACTATGATGAAGATGAGCCAAAGCCTCGACAGAAGATAGTGTGGACAGATGAGCAGAGACGAGTAGTTGGCGAGAAAATGTAGAAGTACTGGGAAGAACGGAAAAAAGAAAACGCTGTAAGTCTTAAGTTGCATGCGACCCGTAGCTGGCCAAATTCATAAATAAAGTGAGAAGGCGCCTTTGTCACCTAATGCGAATGGCGCAAAATTTGAATAGCCGCCATTGTTCAGGTGCAGAAACACGCCTACCAATTTTCGTTTATTTCGCACAACTCCTTGTTGGTGTCGCCAGCTTTCTCCGTCGCTGCAGTAGGGAAGACCAGCTGCACATTTACGCGGATTTCTTTTCGGAATTTTCATTTTTTTGCTTAGATACACACTTATTTAAATTGTTCACTATTATAAAATGGTTACTAAAGTATAACTTGATGTTTATACTTCTCAACATTCTATTTAATAGGGAAAAATAATTTTATATAGGCTCAAGTTGAATGAGCAGACGTGCCCCAAGTGTGGTGCAGGTTTACACACCTATGGGGTCACGTTTGGAGGCATGGTTACACATGTCACAGAAACAATAATTAGTAAACAAAACAGACTTTTAAATTATTGAAAGTAGATTCCGTTAGCAGTAAACAAGGTTACAGTATTCCTTACACAGATTCATGTGGTAAAACACAACAATTTTACTGACTGTAAGCAATATTTCAAGAGAACTTCCAAGCCTGATGCGGCCTACATGGAATATTGAATAATAATTAAAAGCTTGTTCATCATCGTCAGTGTTTCAACTTATGAACATCGGTGGCCCACTCTTAACATCTGAAAGCATTGTTGATTTGTTTTTAATTGGTTCTTTTTTCCATGCAGTAAATACAAGTATTTCACACTCATCAAATTTCTGTAGTTTATAAGAGACAGTAACACCTGGATGGGACATTCATTGAGACCAGATTGCTTGCTAATGGACGCTTTGGAAGAATACTTTGTGAAAAGAGACTGACAGGAAGGATGAGACATGCTATGAGGCTTCTGGCACACCCCTCAATCCTGGGTTCTGATCAAGAGGCCCTTCCTTCATGGTATGGTAACAGCACTGTTGTCATGATGTCATCAGTGACCTTGATAGCTTTAAGTCATCAACTACCTCGAATTCGTGATATCATCAAGATAGTGCGTAGTGGAGAACTAAGAAACTGAAGACAGCGATTGCCGTTAAATTTATACAATACAAGATGACGCTGACAGGAAATTTTAAAAACGTAATATGAGGATGTCGTGAATTTAAAATAAAAATTGCAAGACGGCATTGGCAGCAAATATTTTTCAACCAATCACTGTGCAATATATCACACTCTGTACAGTGCAGTTTTAAAGGACTTTACAGAGAGCTCAGAAGTATCCGAACACTTCTGAGTCTGATTTCATGTATATGATTTCTGCAAAGTAGACGAGTTTTTGACGAATTTAGACGTGGTAACGGCTTTATTTACTTTGGTAATTCGCGGCGAGAAATCCACTTTATCTGTGAGTTAGATCCGTAGTAGTGCCCCATGCGTGTTTTCCAATATGGCATTTATACCATGTTACGTCAAGCCGAGAGTCAAATGCATTAGGTGTCGGCAAGACAAGAATTGTTGGGAGAAGCAAAACGCTCAGTCACCGATTTCAGTCTTTCTGATGCCGGCGCCTGTCTGCCAACCTCGTGACGTTTGACTACAGTCATAGAACAATTTATTTGTGAAAAACGATTTGACGCTCCGCTGTGCCCACTCCGCTGTGTCTTGCGTTCAAAAATGTTCAAATGTGTGTGAAATCTTATGGGACTTAACTGCTAAGGTCATCAGTCCCTAAGCTTACACAATACGTAACCTAAATTATCCTAAGGACAAACACACACACCCATGCCCGAGGGAGGACTGGAACCTCCGCCGGGACAAGCCGTACAGTCCATGACTGCAGCGCCTGAGACCGCTCGGGTGTCATACGTCCTCTATGGTATAAACGTTTAACTTTGCTCCTGTGCATTTGCTATGTAAGTACATTCTGGATAAATACTTTTGAATACTGCGCAAGAAAGAAAAAAAATCGTATCATTCGGATATTTTTGATGGTCCTGTGAATTACTATGAAAGTAAACTGTGTTTTGCTGAGCGACGTTGTATTTTTTAAATCTGCTCCCATTACCACCATGAATATTCAAAGTTATGCTTGATTATTTTTTTAAATTTAAAATCACCATCTTGCTGTTTTAAAATTTTTCGCAGGCACTATCATTTCTTTTTATTTAACGGTATTCGCTATTTTAAAATTTTAAATTTGCCGTCACACACCGCCTTTAATTTTTAGATTTCCCATCATACACTAAATGGATGACGTCGTGCATTCAAGGTCATTGATGACATCATCGAAAAATGTCCTCACCGCGTTATGAAGCGAGGACCTAGTAGTAACGGGAGCTGTCTTATCGAAAATTCCAGAAGCTGTTGCAAGTAGTGCGGTATTAATCAGTACTTTAAAAAAGTGTGCTACGGTACGAAAGTAACACGACTCTTGGAAAAAAATACTTCTTAACCGTTCACAAATTAAAATAATATCAGAGTGTAACCAGCCTCTAATGTTGGAAAATGACAGCAAATAACACATAGAGCACATACAACTAACGCCTAGATACTGTAAGTGATAAAGCAGGCGTGGAAGGCCACATGACCGACAACGACAGAAGCCACCGAATGGGTAGTAGAGTACCAAGTGCGATAAAATTTCAGGAAACAATCATCATATTCTTCTCGTACAGAAAAATGGTGGATATTTTCAGCCAGGAGACAACAACATGTCGGGCATAATTGTGAAGGAAGGTATTACGTGTGAAAGCCTAAAAATTCTGAATTACGAGGGGCGTTTGAAAAGTCCGTGCAAATTCCGAGAGATGGCAGCACCGGCACGTATCTAGGTAATGTTTAGTTAGTAGCATCTTTGGAAAAAACGCACACCAAGTTTCAGCCATATTGTCTATTTCTTTGTGTTTGGCACTCGTATGAATCACGGAAGTCGAGCGATTGTCAAAAACTGGACGAAAAAGAATTTCGTGTGGTGATTAAACATTACTTTATGAAACGCAAAACGCCTTGGGAGACTAAAGAGAAGCTTGATGAACATTACGTTAACTCCGCACCATCGATTAGAACAGTTTATAAGTGGTTTCAAAATTTTCGGAGTGGCCATATAAGTGATGCTCAACGTTCTGGACCCCCTTTGGAGGTTACGACACCAGAAATCATTGATAAAATCCATGATATGCTGATGGATGACAAAAGAGTTAAGGTGCGTGAGATTGCTATTGCTATGGGCACCTAGAATGAACGGACACATAATATTTTGCAGCAACATTTGTACATAAGAAATCTATCCGCAAGATGGGCTATGTAAAGACCCATTCCGACTTATAGAGATACAGTACTTTAAAGTCTGCGCCAAGGATTAAATTGACAAGAATGTAGAATATAATATCTGTAATGTTCATATTAGATTCTCTTTTGTTTCATACTTCAAGAAGGAGTTAAAATACACTTTCCATTGTTACCTTGTAGGGGATGGAGGTAAATTTTGGTGTGTGCTGAAAGGCTTCCATCTTGTTAATATTTATGGTTTTTGCGACGAGCAGAGCAAGTCTTATTGTATTGTGAATACAAAGTAGTGGAAATAATCTAAGTTTTACGAAAATTACTTAAAGCGACTTAGGTAGATACACACGGTCAACAAAGAGAAGAACATCGATGGCGACCAATGAATTAACATTGTGGCAGAAGGACTAAGGTGAGAACTCTGAATAAATCAACAATGACCTAGAATTCAAAAATATTACTGATCGGAATTGCGAATTACATTACAGGAAAATTTCACGCAGCTCTGAATTTCACCGCATTCAATCCTGTCAATACCGTCCGTAAAAAAGACTTTCAAAAATTCTAAATTTAAAGTTCCATATCCATAATTATTTCCTCTTTTCAAAAAATCAATAAATTTAATTATTTTATTTATTTCGCCACACTGGCGAGCCCTAACAAGGACAGTGCTGGTGGAATAAAGGGTAAGTATTTGATTGTTGTACTACAATTTTACCTGTACCAATTATTGTTTCTCTGTTACATGACGCACATGGAGAATTCCGAAAAGGTGAAACAATATTAATTGTATAAACGGATGGCACAGTAATCAGAAGGAACAAGGACATGGATTTAGAAAACTAACGTAATCGTGCGTGACGCAGCTCAGCCGGAATTAAGGTAGGAAAGCGCAAACGCGTAGAGCGGCTGCACCTTGGCTTAGCTCTACTTAAAGCAGAATCTTTTTCTTTCTATATTAAAGGTCGTATTTGACACAACACACAGTTACACTTTGATAATTACATTTTTATGTTCAGCAATTAGAAGACGTAGTGCGCACCAAATAACTATCACGAGATATTTTTATTAATTCAACTGCGATAGAATTTAAACATTTAGATCAACAGTAAAGTCCACATAAAAATAATATCTTCACAATGGAATCAGAAAATTTTAATTTGACAAATCTTCATGGACACGTCACCGACTCTGACAACAGTAACGTAAATGATGACGCAATTAGTTTTTCAGCACAAAAATGATGTAGAAGTAAATAAAATTCAATTGCACTCCACAAAAATTAACAATAACGAACTACTTGCAAATGAAAAAGCTTGTACACAATCGATGAAGCATTGATTACCAGATCAGATGAATATATTTCGCGTGAAATCAGTGAACCTAGCACGGTTGCGATTCAATCAGACCCTGGTAGAGAAACAATGGCTACAAATAATGGCATAAATACAAACACACAAGCTTCGACAGTTACGCTTGAGGCATTACATAGTCTGATGCCAAACGTGATCAAGCAATTATCTGATTTAAAGATCAGCCACAACACAACGAAAAGAAAACTGTTGAATCTAGAAATAAGCCACAACATGACAAACGCAAAATCGTCAAGCATGGAAATCGGGTTCCAACAGCAGTTTTCAAGTGTAAACAAGCAGTGCAAGAACATTTCGATCAACGCTTAAATAAGCTCACCAATGAAATCGATCAAGAGATCGAAGACAAGGTCATCAAAACAGTCAATAGTGTATATATTGTATTAACAAATTATTCATACAGGAAATTTTCAGATCTTACAAACAAACAGGAACTGTCAGAAATCGTAGAAACATACAATCAAACACAAACGTTACGAATAGAAATACATGAAAACGTAGAGGCTATTCTATTAAATTTAAGCAGAGTACAATCCGGTGGTGAAGAAATACCTGACCAAGTTAATAAAGTTAACGAAGAAGTTCGTCTTCTGAATAGGAAACTCTACGTATTAACGCGGACATTATCAAAATAAATGAAACTATAGAAACCGGTAATGTAAATGAATCAATAACTGACCGGGAAACAAACCTTTTTGAAAAATTAGGTAATGAAATCAAATTAGCCAAGGACAGAATACGTAAGGAAATTGGGGGCAGACAGAATGTTTCAAATGATTTGCCTACGTCAAGCAACAAGCAACGTGACACTTATTCGCCCGTGCCAGATTACGATGTCAATAACGCAGAATATCACGCGCCCAGTCCAGCGTATGTGCGCACCCCGGCGCAGGCAAACAATGGCTATTCGCCAAACGGGGCGCTGCTACATGCAGTAGGCGTGCCGCATTGCATGTCGACGATTCCAGTGGATGAGAGCCTGTTAAAACACAGCCAGTTTTGAGTTTTCTCCACGAAGTACAGAAAACCTCATCCAGTCGTATTCGTAAGAGCATTTAAGAATGTCTTACCAAGAAACTAGACTGAGGCACAGAAAATTAGATATGTAAGTAGGCTTCACACAGGGCGACGCACTTTTGTGGGCCACAGATATGGCAGAACAGTGCGTCACATACAAACAATATGAACGGATTTTCTTGGAGAAATATTGGTCTACTAGGGTCCAAGAAAGACTGCGACGTGAGGTATTCAACCCACAACCGTTCATCCTCAAAAACGGCAGGATGAGAAAGTATTTCGAAAAGTATTTGAATAAGACACGCTATAAGAACAATCATATACCGCACTTAGATGTTATCAAAATTCTGAAAAACAGACTACCCGCGAACTAACGCGAAAAATTGATCTAATACCGTATATGAATAAGAGCCGAGCACAAGTAATCGGAATGAACACTCCGGAACCAATCAAAACAGCCGGCCGTCCGATTTGACAACAGGTGGCACAAACATACACACATTACATCTTAAACAATTATTTTTAATATATAATCAGGATGCTACCGTAGAAGAGCCATGTAAAGAAGAGATTAAAGTACCGAACAAGGTAAGTGACCTCGTGCAGGCTGTAATAACAGCAAAGCTAGGGGATGTAATTACCAACGTAATTTTAGATATAGACGCACCTACGAATATTATTTCTAACAGTTTATGTAAAGAAGTTTTGAAAGCATTAAAAGTACCAGTGTTGCCAACTGAAAATTTTAATATCTTGATAGCTGTAGGTAACAAGTCAAAAAGTATTTTAGTGGCAGACGCGAATACCTGTTACCATTAGCGATGTCACAATAAAGTGTACATTCTTAATCGTTGACAAGTTAATGGTCAATCGTATTTTAGGTATGGAAGTTTTACGGCAGTACAAAGTAAACATCGACATAGACAGTGGGCTTTGCTATTTCCGAGTGGGCAGTCGTAGAGTGAAGGTCAATCTTGTAAAGTCAACAATGGAGCGCAATGGCTAATTACGAAAACCAGCTGAAGTAAAATTAGTTTACCCACAGGTGTTATTGATAGATATTCCTTTCCCCGAACAATTTGACACAGAAATAATTAACGAACAGGTTGCCCACGACAAGTTAGGAAAATCCTCTTGTCTTTTAGAAACTCAACAAAATGAATTAGCAGATCTTATTTATGAATACTGAGACATTTTCAGAAAAGAGCCGTAGTGCCACAAATCATAGGCGATACCATGGGCAAAGAAGGAAGCGGTCCACAAGGAAATAGATAGAATGGTTCTGTGGAAGGTGATACAAACCTTCTCATTCACCCTACTGTAGTCCCATCCTAGCTGTCAGCAAACCCTCATGGATCAGTCAGATTAGTACTCGATGTGCGGGAAATTAATAAGATCGTACCAATTCTCACCAGGCCGGAAAACTTAGATGAGCAATTGCTTAAATTCCATGGAGTGAAGTATCTAACATCCGTTGACATGATGACTTCGTATTGTCAAATAACCCTACATAGTGATAGCTGAAAATATACTGCGTTCATTCATACTGGCAGAAGCTATGAGTTCCAAGTATGGCCATGTGAGTGCTGGGGTTTTTATAGAGGCTGTAGGCAGAGTGCTGGGTCCAGAACTGATTAACAAAGCGACGTTGTATGTAGACGATCTCTTAATAGCCACGGAGACCTGGCAAGAGCATGTAGATTTGGTACACAAGGTGTTCCAAAAGTTCCGAGAATATGACGTCACAGCAAATTTTAAGAAGTCCGAATACGGAAGAGATCGAATAAAATTTTTAGGCCACATTATTTCACCAGGAGGAATTTTACCAGATCCAAATAAGCTTGATGCCATAAAATATTTCCCCTCACCACATACACGTAAACAATTTAAAGTCTTTCTGGGGGTCACGTCATTTTTTCGAAAATTCGTGCCCAAAAACAGTTACCTTTTAAGGAAAAACCACACATGATTGTAGACAGAAAAATGTGAGGAAGATTTCGTAAAAATCAAACAGCACTCATAAACAGCACTCCGTTTTGAGGCATCCCGACATGAACTACAACTTTTGTTTAAGCACGGACACCTCATGTCAGGGATTAGGTTCTCGTCTGTTCCAGCTAGTAAATGACAATAGAGAACAGAAAGTAAACACAATTAGTTTTGCCAGTAGGACCTTAACGGAATGTGAAAGAACCTATTCGGCATATGAACTTGAAGCGTTAGCTGTAGTGTGCGCTTTCCGCAAGTTCCAGTCCTGTCAGTGGGGAAGACACACACGAGTTGAAGAATGAAAACAAAGGACTTGTAGCTTCCAACCAATTAATGGCACAGGGTGTGTGACAGTAAAATACAAGACAAAATCGCCACAATGACTGGTCAAAAATTTTGCAATTTTCGTCTATTTTTTTACCTGTAAATAATGTAAACAATGTATTGTATGTGTTGTTTCTTATTCCATTTTATGTGATGTATTTTGTATTTCATGCCAAGTATTTTGTATTTCATGCCAAGTCCCGTGACTTACAAATTTGTGAATACTTGTGTGCATTGACCAGAAGCATCGAGGGGAATGAATCTCGGTACAAAAATGTAAAAAGTGCTAATGCGAAGAAAAAAGTGTAGTGAAAAAGAAAATTTTGATCGCAATACTCGCGGTTAAAGTGGTGTGTGTAGAAATTAAAATTCTGCAAAGTAGTGCAACGTTGCAAGTGTCAGCGAGCCTAAACAAGTGACATCGAAAATTGAAGCTTGTATCGTCAAACGACCATGGTGACACAATAAGAGAAGACAATGCCAAACAAGTTTGACATGGCACGCTTCTTACCTGGAACTGCATCGACGGGATCGTCTTCCGCCTCGCACATAGTGTTCTTCGGGGCACATATTCCAATGTACCTTGTCGTATCTGGTCTAAGTACTGGAAGGAACTACAAAAAGCACACGCATACTGAGGTTCGGAAGTCTACACGGTAACCGCACGTTGGTGTATGTTTGCTGCACTGGCGCGCGCAAATCAGCCGACGTCGCCCACTAACGGACCGACTAAGCAATCAGGAGCGCTTATCGCCCGCCCATATTCAACACTGGGGCCAGCGTACAAAACTCGTCGCCCCAGAATAAACACAGAAAGCAATACAAGGACTTAACTTTCACCTCTGATCAGCAAGGAAACATTTGGAAATAACGTTGTATTCTTAGCAAATTTTATTGAATAAACTTTACTACATGATGTCGTTTTCTCAGTATAAATCAAAAGTTTGTATATTAGGATTAAGGTTTGTAAATATTAGCATAAGTATGCCAAGAAACTGAAACACACTCAGTAATACGAAAGAATTAACAGTGTCATGAAAATGAGGCAGAAAAAAATGAAGTTTTTTAAATAAAAGACACCCAAACCTATCAATTGCAAGGTCGACTACTGTATCCTGTCAACCAAATAAAATTTTCTAGTGACAGTATACAGTAGGGGGGCAGTTGTAATGACACATTCCGACGGTGAGAGATACAATACTTTAAAGTCAGCGCTAAAGGTTAAATTGAGAGGAATGTAGAAGATGATCGCTGTAATGTTCACATTGGACTCTTTTGTTTCATACTCCAAGAAGGAGTTAAGATACACTTTCGATTGTTACCTGGTAGGGGATGGGCATAAATTCTGGTGTGTGCTGAAAGGCAGCCACCTTTTTGGTATTTATGGTTTGTGCGACGAGCAGAACAAGTCTTATTCTCTTGTGAATGAAAAGTAGTGAGAAGTATCTAAGCTGTTCGAGAATTATTTAAAGCAACATAGCATTGTATTCCTTTGTTTCCACCGTCTTAGTGAAGGAAACCGATGCCGACTTAGGAAGATACACACGGTCAACAAAGAGAAGAGTATCGATGTCGACTAATGAATATTGTGGCAGAAGGAATAATTCTACGTCTAAGGTGAGAACTCTGAATATATCATCAAAGACGTAGAATTAAAAAATATTATTAATCTGAATTGTAAATTATATTACAGGCAAATTTCACGCAGCACTGAATTTGTCAGCATTCAAGCGGGTCAATACAATCCGTAAAAAAGGCTTTCAAAAATTCTAAAGTTAAAGTTCCATATCCATAATTATTTTCTCTTTTCAAAAAAATCAATAAATGTAATTTTTTTATTTATTTCGCCACAGTTCCGTGATTGCTCACGCTTGACCAAAACCGGAATCGTGTGATGTGTTGCAAGGATGATTTGCAGCTCTTCAGGAAGAATCCTCAGGACTTAAAGCGTTGTTTCGTCACTATGGATGATACATGGATACATTACTATACTTCTGAGACCAAAGAACAATATAAACAATGGGTTACTAAGGGAGAATCTGCACCAAAAAAGGCGAAGACCATTCCTTCGGCCGGAAAGGTTATGACGACTGTCTTCTGGGACTCGCGAGGGATAATCCTCATCGACTATCTTTAAAAGGGTAAAACTATTACAAGTGCATATTATTGATCGTTACTGGACCGTTTGAAAACCGAGCTGCAAGTAAACGCCGGCGATTGGACCGCAAAAATGTCGTATTCCATCGCGACAGTGCACCAGCACATACCTCAGCACCTGTGGTGGCAAAATTAATGGAATGGGCTCCCTCGGACTACTATTTGTTCCCCAATTTGAAGAAATGGTTGGCGCAACAAAGATTTTATTGAAACGAGGAGGTGATTGCTGCAACTAATAGCTATTTTGCAGCATTGGAAATTCCTATTATTCGGAAGGGACCAACAAAATAGAACAGCGTCGGACGAAGTGTTAAGTCTAAAAGGAGGCTATATCGAAAAATAAAAACTGTTTACCCCAAACACGTAAGTAGTTTCTATTTTTGCACGGACTTTTCAAGCGCCCCTTGTACGCCATTTCTGTGTTCTGCCAAAAATATCTGTGGATTCACGAATTCTATGTAGTTAGCTGAGGCTAACAATAAAATGATGAAAAGTAGAAAGAGCCACGTCAGATCAAAAAGGAGGTCAGTATGCCAACTGCAAAATTAGCGCTTCTTGATATCCGTATGCTTACTGATGTAAGTGTTGATAGAAGAGATAGAGAAGATCCAACGGAGAGCAGCGTGCTTCGTTACAGGATCATTTAGTAATCGCGAAAGCCTTACGGAGATGATAGATAAACTCCAGTGGAAGACTCTGCAGGAGAGACGCTCAGTAGCTCGGTACGGGCTTTTGTTGAAGTTTTGAGAACATACCTTCACCGAAGAGTCAAGAAGTATATTGCTCCCTCCTACGTATATCTCGCGAAGAGACCATGAGGATGAAATCAGAGAGATTAGAGCCCACACAGAAGCATACCGACAATCCTTCTTTCCACGAACAATACGAGACTGGAATAGAAGGGAGAACCGGTAGAGGTACTCATGGTACCCTCCGCCACACACCGTCAGGTGGCTTGCGAAGTATGGATGTAGATGTACCTTCTAAATATCCGTATGCTTACTGATGTACTTTCCTCTATGTCCTAAAAGACAATTTGTTTCAGTACGAACGCTGTAATTATGTTATTCTTCGGCATTTCCGTGTTAAATTTCGTACGTTTGAACGACTATTGATATCCCTTCGGATGCTGCTGTTGCCTTTGTAATTTATTTTCTTCCCGCTCTAGAACAATTCTACGTTTTTAATAATAGCACAATGATTACTAAACTGTAATTCAAATAGATCATCTCCGTCTTGTAAGTGAAAAGATCCCTTTTTCCCCACACATGTAGCGCAGATTTTTCCTTTCCATGCAGTCATGCCTTCTTGCAATAGAATGGCTATGAATAATGTGCGACTGGGTAAATAAGGACAGCCATTAGACCGCTATTAATATTGTACTGTATTGTATTGTATTAAACCGGAGACCTAGAAACGACGGAGAGGCTTCGTCCCCCCGTAGTCCTCAATTGCTGAGAACCCCACAATAGGCCACAGCAGTCCATCCATCCCACCTCCGCCCGACACCGAACTCAGGGTTATTGTACGGTTCGGCCCCAGTGGAAAGTCTCATACCAAATGAATGTAGCCCCAAATGTTTGCATGGTGGAATAACTATGTTGTACGATGTTTGCCCAGCAATTGCCGATACAGTGTAACTGAGCGGAATAAGGGGAAGCAGCCCGCATTCGCCGAGGTAGATGGAAAACCTCCTTAAAAACCATCCACAGGGTGGCTGGCACACCGCACTTCGACCCAAATCAGCCGGGTGGATTCGTGCTGGGGAGCGGCTAGCCGGGCGGGCGCTGTTAGTATTACCCTTTCGGCCATTAAAACTTCATCACTATGAACATAATTTGATACAAAAGTCATATTTGTTTTACAGTAACACACGACTGAATATGCAATAGATTATCAGATGAGTAGTTTTTTAGTGCAGCTGCACAATGTAAGTAGGAATAAAGACATCTACATTCTGTACATTAAGAAAGTTTGATAAGTAGGTTTTTCACACAGAAACTGAGTTGTAGTTTGTGAAAAGGTCATTGCTGCATTGCGTGTACGATGGACAAATGTCTACTAGTACGAGTCGGAATTCGACAATGGAATGATGTGACAATTCATCCTCAGGCACACAAAACTAGTCCTAGGAGATGAGAGCAGGGTATGTCACCTTGGAACTCGGCATCACCATTGCAGAAAAAAGGTTGTGGACCTGAGTAGTCAAAATGGTCACAATCGTTGACAGCGAAGCAACGTTGCAGAGTACCTGTGTGACCCACGGAAACTACGATATGCTGCCCAACGCCGTCATGTTTCACTCATGGGTGAAATTGGAAACATTGAGATACAAGACCCGTTCGACCAAATGACACGGTCCAATTGTTTCCATATTTTTATCCGACGTCTGTATGAGGCAGTACTTGTTACATAGCATGATTACATCTAACTGGCATAGCCAAGCCACAGCCATTACATTTGAGAAGTGTTAAGGTCGTTGACTGTGGCTCTTAGGTCTTGGTAACGATAACATCCAACAAGATAACGGAAGACCACATTCAGTCCACGCTGCTCGGACCTACCTCGATACACAGTGTGCTTTACTTTTGTCCTGTCCAACAAATTCTTCACATCTCTCAGCCATTAAAAACATTTGGTCATGGGTTGCCGAAAGACTGGCACGCCACCAGTTTGTCAGCTGCTACCGTGGATTGGTATTGATCTGAAGCAGCTTGGACCGATGTACTCGTATCTTTTATCCAAGATTGACTCGTTTCGCAGTCTTTGCTCTGTACACTGAATTTCGAATCATTGACACCCGCAAAGCACATATTCTTTGGAAAGAAAACGCACAGAAAGAAAAATCTCAGTATATGCTACTCTTCCAGGTGTTGCGTTTTTAATGACCAGCTGTGTACATATGTTATCAGACAGTAATGGATGAAACTTGGTCTTCAGGTGCATGTATGTGACGCTATTCAGCTATTTTTTATGCAGTAGTATGAAGGGACTGCTCCAGTACTATGAAGGGACTCAGTTTCAAGTGATAACAATAAACACTGAAGCAGTGATAGATTTATTCGATTCTTGTACGTAAAGAATGCCTTGCGCCGTTTTCCGTTGCCGGATTTCGAGTGTGTGGTGGAGCATTAGTATATTACCAGGTCTGTGCTTTTATGAAACAAGGCGTGGACGCTGTTGCTCTGTAATTCGAGTTTGTTTAAGTACATTGTGTATACATAAACATATCTGTATGAGTGCAGTGAATTCTCCAAAATCGTTTCAGTTTATTCATTTGGAAAAACTTCTGAAAATTTCTGGTTTGTTTTCCTTGTGTATGCGCTCTGGTAACTGGTCGATACTGTTCAAAAAATTAAATTATAAATGGTTACTAGCCCACACTTGCACATCCCACTCTCTCACCGATATCCCTTAAACAGTATGTCACAACAAACTGCTGTTTATTTAGTGGATTCAGAGAAATGTTTCTAATAGGGAGAACAGACGATAACAGTGATAGAGTGGTGTGCTGCAGTCAGGGTCTGAGAGCTTTAGTGGAAAAGGTATAACGTGGTCATAATGAGCCCCTACATGGCTCAGCATGCCATTGCGGTGTGCACATTCGTGTGCTGTCGTGCCGCTCCATGTGGCGGTGCCGACCGTGCTGGGCACGATATCGCATAGAGCAGTGCAGCGCCTGCTGTGGAGAGTTCCTATCCCTCACCAATGAAGTAAACTAAATTCCATCCGAACAGTCCATGAAGGCCCAACGGCACCGACTGGCCGCCACGTGATCCTCAATCCACTGGCTTCAGTGGATGCCGATATAGAGAGTTATGTGGTCAGCACACCGCTCTCCCGGCCGTATGTCAGTTTACGAGACCGCACCTGCTACTTCTCAATCAAATATTTCCTCATTTTGCCTCACAAGGGCTGAGTGCGCCCCGCTTGGTAACAGCGTTCGGCAGACCAGATAGTCACCCACACAAGCGCTTAACTTCGGTGGTCTGAAGGGAACCGATGTTGCAACTACGTCAAGGCCGTTGGCTTATCTCTCACCAATAAGTTCTTAAAATAAAGTCTACTTTGAATATTGATTAGTGCTGGCGTTCCTAAAAGTGGATCAAATAGCAAAGAAGAACAATTAAGAACTTCTTTTGTGAGAAGGTATGTAACGAGAAAATCGGCTTCCCGGTTCCTGAGATGTCGAAGGACGGGTATGGAGAAGTTCACTGTCCTCGGCGTTAGACAAAGAAAGAGGAAACACACACTCACTACCACTCTCACTACCACTTTCCCCGAGAATACGTTCATTTCCTCGTCAGACAGCAAGCGCTTACACCTTTTCAAATAGAATGCAACAATACAAATGAAGCCACAAGACTGACAAATTGCCGCTTCTGCCATCCGAGTTACACTGAGAAACCACCCGTAAATCTTACAAACAGCTTAGAGCGTTACAAGTATCGTCGTGGAACCACGTCAATAGCATTTTCTAACCCAACCTCGAATCGAATAAATCCGACATTACCACTCCTGTCTCATATAAACGTAGTTAGCACTAGAGGTATGACGTGTTCAAATACATACGCTCCCATCTAAACTGTATCAGTTTTACATCTCCTTTTTCTCTAATAGTTATGAAAGATAGATAGAGCTTTAATTTTTGAAGCAGTTGATAATCGCTATACGTGGCAATCACCTTGTAGTTCACATCTCGAAAATAAAAGTAAAGGAAATCTTCGTTTTAAAAATTTAAACAGACGAATGCATAGAAATACTGTAGTTCCGAACTTGTAGACATACGGTGCAGTACTATGTGACACTGACCTCGTAGAAGCGACATCTAGAGCAGATATTTGTTAAAACAGTCTACGTTCCATTCACTCCAAGAGAATAATTGCAAGTGTAGGACCTAAGCGAGCGTCATGCGCCTTACCCTACTCTGGCTGCTGCTTTAAGTAGCTAACTCGTGGTTACAAACTACTGCCAATTAACGGCCTGACTGCCCTTCCCTGTTTGACCTGTCCGTCTCAGTGAAGCATGGGCGCCATTCGACTAATTTAACTACCCCATTTATCTTGTCTACTCTTAAAACACCAGCTGCCGTCTTCTTCTGAAAAATGCAGTTCTCTCCTGTGTACAGACAACTATTACTGGTTCTCGCCTTTCAATGAGTGGTTTCAACTGTGGCCTACAACGATCGTCACATCTAAAAATTAGGAAACGAAACTGAGAATAACTAAAAATGTGCAATAACAATTTAAACCTCCGCTTAGAATTTTTTTAAAAATGACAGTGCTGGGAAACCTCTACGTTATTTGATATTCAAACAGCTGAGCAAAACTGAACCTACTCAGACATTTCTCTCTTTACTTATTCTGATCAACACTAAACTGACACACAATATTTTTTTAACGCAACGCAGACTGACTTTCAATCATCTTTACAAAGGAATGGCACTGACTACTGAAGGCACTAACTACTGATAGGCATAGTTAGCAAATGAAAGAACTTTCATAGAGAACAGAGTATTTACGTTAATAATGTTCAAAAGTTTATATATACATCAGTTCATAATCCAATATGAGCAAGATTTATGAGACAGGCGAAATACCCTCAGACTTCAAGAAGAATATAATAATTCCAATCCCAAAGAAAGCAGGTGTTGACAGATGTGAAAATTACCGAACTATCAGTTTAATAAGTCACAGCTGCAAAATACTAACACGAATTCTTTACAGACGAATGGAAAAACTGGTAGAAGCGGACCTTGCGGAAGATCAGTTTGGATTCCGCAGAAATGTTGGAACACGTGAGGTAATACTAACCTTACGACTTATCTTAGAAGAAAGATTAAGAAAAGGCAAACCTACGTTTCTAGCATTTGTAGACTTAGAGAAACCTTTTGACAATGTTGACTGGAATACTCTCTTTCAAATTCTAAAGGTGGCAGGGGTAAAATACAGGGAGCGTAAGGCTATTTACAATTTGTACAGAAACCAGATGGCAGTTATAAGAGTCGAGGGACATGAAAGGGAAGCAGTGGTTGGGAAGGGAGTGAGACAGGGTTGTAGCCTCTCCCCGATGTTATTCAATCTGTATATTGAGCAAGCAGTAAAGGAAACAAAAGAAAAATTAGGAGTAGGTATTAAAATTCACGTAGAAGAAATAAAAACTTTGAGGTTCGCCGATGACATTGTAATTCTGTCAGAGACAGCAAAGGACTTGGAAGAGCAGTTGAACGGAATGGACAGTGTCTTAAAAGGAGGATATAAGTTGAATATCAACAAAAGCAAAATGAGGATAATGGAATGTAGTCAAATTAAAGCGGGTGATGCTGAGGGAAATAGATTAGGAAATGAGACACTTAAAGTAATAAAGGAGTTTTGCTATTTAGGGAGTAAAATAACTGATGATGGTCGAATTAGAGAGGATATGAAATTGTGGAGAGGATATAAAATGTAGACTGGCAATGGCAAGGAAAGCGTTTCTGAAGAAGAGAAATTTGTTAACATCAAGTATAGATTTTATGGTCAGGAAGTCGTTTCTGAAAGTATTTGTATGGAGTGTAGCCATGTATGGAAGTGAAACATGGACAATAAGTAGTTTGGACAAGAAGAGAGTAGAATCTTTCTAAATGTGGTGCTACAGAAGAATGCTGAAGATTAGATAGGTAGATCACATAACTAATGAGGTGGTATTGAATAGAATTGGGGAGAAAAGGAGTTTGGGGCACAACTTGACAAAAAGAAGGGACCGGTTGGTAGGACATGTTTTGAGGTATCAATGGATCACAAATTTAGCATTGGAGGGCAGCGTGGAGGGTAAAAATCGTAGAGGGAGACCAAGAGATGAATACACTGAGCTGATTCAGAAGGATGAAGGCAGCAGCAAGTACTGGGAGATGAAGAAGCTTGCACAGGATAGAGTAGCATGGAGAGCTGCATCAAACCAAGACAATAACAACAACAACCTAATGCTATGTGCTTGTATAGCGTAATGCGCTGCGCACTAGCTTGTAAGAAAGCGAAGTGAGCCACACCTAAATCGAAACCAGGCTGCGGACGAATATCTGCTAGTCTATCTAGCGTATCGGTCAGCCTGGATGTGGTTTACACATGGTTTTCTAAAATCTGTCAAATCAAGAAATAACCTGTTTGGCACACCATGGTAAAGGCTAGAAAAGAGAAATTGAGCACTTTTGATTTTTCGTCAGGGTGCTGATGACCGTGATGTCGAGCGCCCCTCAACCCAGCTCATCATCATCATGTTGCAGCTTTATTTACGAACGTAAAGGGGGTACAAGTTATTAAGGTTGCCGCTAAGTCAGTAGGAAATAGATAAACAACAGAGTGTTTTGAAGCAAGATGCCGTGGCCAACAAGTACAGCAGCAGTAAGTAACGGAAACTTATACATATGAAGAACAATTAGCGAAAACAAATAAGTCGAACTCGTGATGAAAGAGGTCGCTTGCTTTATCATAAATATATGTCCAAGTGATGTTAAATGTTATTCAAAAATGGTTCAAATGGCTCTGAGCATTATGGGACTCAACTGCTGTGGTCATTAGTCCCCTAGAACTTAGAAATACTTAAACCTAACCTAAGGACATCACACACATCAATGCCTGAGGCCGGATTCGAACCTGCGACCGTAGCAGTCGTACGGTTCCGGACTGCGCGCCTAGAACCGCGAGACCACCGCGGCCGGCTTAAATGTTATTATCTTTACATAAAGGAAAACATTATCTTCTCAGATTGTGAGCTACACCCTTAATATTTTTCTATGAAATTAGTTAATTTATTCCACGCACTTTTGTTGCATTTGGCTGTGGTCATTTTCAGAACTCTAATTGATCATCAAATTAACTAATTTATTACGGATGCATTCTGAATTGCTGGTGTGTCCGTATATGACCACAGTAAAATAACAACAGTGAGTGCCTAAAGGAAAGTGAATGAGAACAGTGGCGTATTGAAGTTTACAAAAATAATGACAAGTTTTTATTGATCCATTTATGACTACAATGAAGCTGATGAATCTTTAAAAAATGAAAACCGTTATTAGGAAAGTAATGGTGCTTGTTTAGCAATGCATTCAATGGGATGGAAACTATAGAAGTAATCTCCTGAATTAATCCCTTCTACAACGCAATGAGACTCCGTTTAGATGAATCCACTGTGAGGCCAAATTCTATTGCAAATGGAACCAACTATGACCAGGTGACTATGGTTCACGGAGAACAGGAAGCTGTGAATATTATTTAACAACCTTAGGCCGGTACAGCAATACTTTACCTTTTCACGTTGATTCGGGCGGCAGTAGAAGAATGCACGCTGTGTGCGAGGGGCGGAGCGGCGTCAGCTGTAAAGTTTTGACGCATCCACGGAAACTTGAGAACTACGTGGACTGGCGTCCTGATCATTAGAATGCCGGAAACTTCGCTATCAGAATCCTGAAATCCCGCCAGATTACAGTGTCGTGTGCATCCGCTCGCTCGCTGGCCTGGCCAACCAATTTGACTCACAGGGACGAAGGCGTGGCGGTCGGGGTGGCCGAGCGGTTCTAGGGGATACAGTCTGGAACCCTGCGACCACTACGGTCGCAGGTTCGAATACTGCCTCGGGCATGGACGTGTGTGATGTCTTTAGGTTAGTTAGGTTTAAGGGGTTCTAAGTTCCAGGGGACTGATGACCACAGATGTTAAGTCCCATAGGGCTCGGAGCCATTTGAACCATTTTTTTTTTTATTTTTTGAACGAAGGCGTATGTTGGAACTGTCAAACATCAGACGGCTGACTCAGGACTACTAAGTTCACCCTTGTGACACACGATATGTCCGAGATTATATGCAGTTCCGCCGTTCCAAGTTGGAAACTGCCACTGGCTCAGTCCACCACAGGTTGCACACGACAAGCCTCACCCACCAGAAAAAGACCTGACGTTCTCTACCAGGGAGGACAAGAAGGTAAAAAATCACAATCATTTTCCACCAGGCCTTGTGCAGGAGCCGAATTAGCAGAACAAATCTGTCCCCACGTTGTACAAACAAATAGAACTATCCTCTGCTCATTGAAACTCCCCTCCTGACTGTTTAACTAGCCTGGTAGCCAATCCAGACACAGCAGCGGGGTTCGCACACTGGGGGAGCAAGTCTCTGCTTTGCATATCCTGAGGGGAGCCTTCAGTGACTCGAAATCTATCTGTATTAAAAATGAAGAAATTTCTTCAGCTGTATTTAATGTGTCGATACGTCCATATCTCACCACTGACTTCTAGTATCATCCACACGTCGTTGACGTCAACAAGTGTATGGGCCTGAAGATGACGTTGTTACAACGTTGAAACTAGTTGCCAAAATAAAATTGACGCCTTAAATACAGCTTGAGGAATTCCTTCACTTTTAACATAAATTTATACCAGCCGACATGCCACTGTCCTCCATGTCAACTATAGATGTACGAAGACAAAATTTCCCTTGTGTGAAAAAGGAAGATTTTAGACTAGGGAGGCGTCGTCCTCACGGTAAGCATGGCCATATTTCGACATAAACTAGACAGGACCACAGTCCCTCATTTATGAAGAGATCTAATCTTTCCAGGCCGAACATTTCCATTTTATGGAAGAAGATTGTTAAGCTTCCGAAACAGTCGTGCTCTGAAATACGTTTTTCCCACTCGCTAAAAGAACCTGGCGACTTCCTGGCGTCAAGGGAGTTTCAGTCTTGCCTCCACTAAACAAGTTCACTTGTCGCTCTGATCGTATCATCTTAGCTTCTAACATGAGAATGTTAACAGTTTCATGATCGTCCCAACGTCTGCATAAAAGCTCAGATTACAACAGTCTCTCTTAAATGGCTTCCTCCACCCACTTTCTTGCCATCTGGCTGTCTTCGCGACGGACGATCGACTGGACCAGGTGAAATGTATTGCGAGCCGATGCGGTCATGTTTTGACCCTAAGTGTGAAGAGTGTAGAACCACAGCCGGAGGTCCCTCTGTGGGTACAAATCGAAGAGCGCTGCTTCCCTGAATTACTGGCACAGCCTGGTCGCTAGACACAACGCTTATCGCTCACAATGAATCTTTCTCTCTGTTCTCTGTTGCCTCCACTATGGCCCCACGGTTACAAGTTCTTTACAGGCTACTCATGTAATTATGACAACGTTCAGCTCACAATTCCCTCATGTAAAAAAGTCATAAGGCCTTACATACTAAATGTAGTAATGGGGAACACGGAGATCATGACGTAAAATATGAATATTAATCTGACCAACAGAGTAGTTAAAGTGAGAGACTGGCTTGCTAGCTTTCAACGATGCTGCTGAGAATAATAACTAGAAAAACTTGGCTTTAACTTGCAGTCGAAAGACTCGCCATACAGACGCCCGTAACATGGAATGTTTTGAATCAGATATCAGACAGCAGGCTTATGTAACAATCTACGAGAGTGAGGAGATGGACGTTGGATAGGTTGGTCATGCGCCAATAATGATAACTTCAGAAAAGACGAGACAGAAGCCGTCAGCATATTAATTTATCGCCATTAACATGATTTTATGTCCATATCCAGATCAGGTTATGTCTAGAGGTAGTCCTGGTAGCGGTACTGAGATCCAAGTAAATTTTCATGTTGTTCCTGATTGTAAAATGTTTCACTGAAACGGAAGCTGTTAGCCAGCTGAACCAGTACAAATGCCGCTTATTTTTTCGCGGTACTGACAAGAGAGATCCTGCTTTACACCCTCTGTTACACGGTGAAGTGACAAAGTCGTGGGATAACGATATGTGCGTATACAGGCGGCGGTATTATCGCGTACACAAGGTACAAAAGGGTGGTGCTTTCGCGGAGCTACAATTTATATGCAGGTGATTCATTTTAAAATGTTTCCCGCGTGATTAACGCAGTACGATGGGAATTAACAGGCTTTGACTGCGGAGTGACAGTTGTAACTAGACGCATGGGACATCCCATTTCGGAAATCGTTACATAATTCGGTATTACGAGCGTCAAGAGCATATCGACAACACCAAATTTGAGGCATTACCTCTCACCATGGACGAAGTCGTAGCCGACGGCCCACGCTTAACGACCGAGAGCTGCAGAACATGCGTAGAATTTTTCAGTGGTAACAGGCAAGCAACTTTGCTTGAAATAACTGCATAAATCAATGTGGGACTACGACGAACATATCCATCAGGACAGGGTGGCAAAATTGGCCATTAATGGGCTATGAGCGCAGACGACCGACGGGAGTGCTTTTGTTAACAGCACAACATCGCTTGCAGTGCGTCTCCTATGTTCATGACCATATCGGTTGAACGCTAGACTACTAGGAAACCGTGGCCTGGTCCCAGCCTCAGTTGGTAAGAGGTGATGGTAGGGTTCGAGTGTGGTTCCATTGGTGTCAATGGCAATGACAGACAAACCTTTTTCCGTTACCTTTTAGCAAAAACTTGATTGTTTTTGAGTCGTGTGATGGGTAAGATAAGTCATTTTTATTACACTTGTTACCTCACTTTCATGCAGAGTAATAGATTCTTACAGTATCAATGTTTAAAAAACATCCTATGGCATACGAATGCAATTCCTTGTTATTTATTTCACTCTGATAGTTTCTTCTGCCGATGACTAATGCCGACATGGCGGTCGATGGGCAACAGTGGCCACACTACTCGTCGGAAATCGGGGCCAAGGTGTCCATCTGAATAAGAGTTTACTACTTCCGAAAACACGCATAACGCAACAGATAAAACTGGCTTCTAATCCCTTTTTATATACAACCCTATCATCCGCCATTCTATCCCTTTTCAATTAATTAAATTGTATTATTTAAAACCGATTCTGTTGCGTTGCATTTGGCCCGCTACAAAAGTCTGATTCCAAACGGTCTGCTGTGGTCACTTGGTATCGTTATAAATACTAGGGCGCAAAGATATCTAGAAAATGTACTCGGGAATCAGAAAAATATGCATGACATCCTGTTACGATGGTACTTGGAACAGTACACGAGTAGGTACGGAAAACTGGTCACTATGTAAGCCTTCATAATAGCTCATATGGTACCAATATATTGTTATCTTTTTCACTGAAATGTATTTAGTATGATACGTGTAATATAAAATGTAGATTCGAAATGTGTAAGTGGAAAGCTACTTTCAATAACCATTGCCTGGTGGACACTGAATTTCTCTTTGAGTGGCTACTTTTCTACCCCCTCCCCCGTCCCCCTACCTATGCCTCTCGAGGTATCGCCCTACAACGTCAATATCCCCTCTTTAGCAAAAATGTTTGACTACCACTGTAATACCACTTCAGATAAAAGCTAACAACTGACACATAGCTCCGTAACAATATGTCCAACGAAAACCCAACGAACGTAGGCGCAAGCTTATTTTTTTCATGTACAATTTATCGGTAATGATACATTAAACTGTACAACATTCCTCGCGTGATACACTGATTCGCAGTGGTCACATCTCACTTCTTACTGCGCGATTTTCACTCGGATTATTGAAGGTATTTAGCAGAAAAAAGTCAATCCACGAAAGTAGATAGTTTTATGTTGTTAATGCGAGTGCTAGAATCAGCGTTGTACGTCATAGGCGTAAGTACGAGGCGTCGTGATCACCTCGAAGGGTGCTGGGTGACATCGGGACGCCGGTGGCTGGAGGACGTCCCGCGGAAGCTCCTGATTGGTTCTGATCGGTGCAGACCACCGCGAGTTCTACGGCGGAACTGTTTTTGGATGGTTTTAATACTCAGACGTGTTACAAATGGGAGTAAAGTATCACTGTGGTTCCATCAGACTGATATTTTCACCAGGAGAAATATGATTTAGAAAATAAAGGAAGTAGTTGCCATGTTTGATGTTTCTGGTGATTTGGTGGACTGCTTCTTACACAATATTCTGAAGGGCCCATGTTAGATTCTCACCTGAGCCACAAATTACAATATGCACCAAAAGATGTCCACCTCCGGGAAAACCAAGTGAAAAAAACCGGGCTCAAACGTTGTAAGGAATTCCACTTGAGCACGTTTTTTCCTTCTCACGGATGGTTGCAAGTCTGTTTGAATCAAGTCATTACAGACATAAATCTAGCAGCAAATCAAAACTCAGAATTTTATTTTAACATGAAATTTAGTTTTTTCTTATTATCTAAAATAAGAAATAAAATAGCATTATCCATTTGCCAATATATTTCTTGGGGAAATTAGCGTGGTGCTCTACAGTTCTTTGTTCTTTCCTTGCTCTACATTATTGCAATTTTCCAGAACAGAACCATGGATAATTCCTTTTGTTTGTGGTCCTTCAATATTGCATTCTAAGACAAATTGTGAACAATGAATAAATAATCCAAGTGGGACAGGTATCGGTAGATGTGATTTACATGAATGGACATGCAAATGAATACCATTTCAGAAAAAACAGGATTATGTATCCATTCAATTGTGTCCAATTGGTATGTTAGAGGATCAGAAGCCTGAGATGATTGGAAGTCCCTGCCCATAACGCTCCTAACGTTCTCATTTGGGGAGATGTCCAGCAATATTGCTGACCAAGATAGGTTTGGCAAGCGCGAAGACAAGCAGCAGTAACTCTCACCGTGTTGGGGATGAAAATGAAAGCCCAGGATGGCTTACCATGAACGACATGAAAACAGGGCGTGAATTATAGTCGACTTACCACTGTGTTCTAAGGATGCTGCGGATGGCAACCAAAGAGGTCCTGCTCTGAAATGAAATGGCATCCTAGACCATCATTCTTGGTTGTCTGGCTATATGGCGGACGAGTGCTGTCCGAGGAGTCTCCAGGGACGTCTTCGGCGTGGAATATCATTGACTGGAATAGAACTGTCTTCAGTGGTGAGTCCCGCTTCGAATTCAGCCCCTATGAGCAGTTGGACAAAATTTGGCACGATATCCCACAGAAGGATTTCAAATAAATCTGTCGACCAATGTCAAGTCGAATAACTGCTGTCATAAGGGCTATAGCTGGATCAACCCGTTATTTACTGTCTCAAATTCTGACGCTCTTTCTCTTGAATAAATGGCCCAATTTTTTTTTGTCGCTAATGTACATCACATCAAACAATTTCCATCCTATATGGATAATTCCTTCGTAGACGGTCTTCTTTTGTCTCAGAGTGTATTAAAAATATATACGTATGATGACAAAACATAATGAGCAGTATGAGATATGTAGAAAAATCATGATAAGGGTGGAACAAGAATCATCAAGTTTTGTTTTTGTTGAACACTGTTACGTTAGCTGTTCAGGGTTAGTAAATAACCTTACCTTTCTAGCAAAACTCGGTGCTGTGAGTGGTCGTTTCAGATAAGTTTGTGTTTAGCATTAGGACCCAATACGCTATCATAGAATTATCATTAATTATTGTAACAATATGCCGATCTTGGATCAGTTAGGTACTGCTGTAAAAGCCAGTTGTCAACATTTTAGTTGTGAGTATTAATTTATGGGACTTTTCAGCAAACAGTAAGGATATGTTTGCCTCTCTCAATTCAGTGACTATAAAATTACAATCTCTATTAACTACGTAGTCTAGATGCACTATTAATAAAATTAATAACAACTGTAACATGCCTCTCACATAATTATTTTTGTTTATGTGACATTATAACTATAATTTCCATATCGATTGACTAAACATGGAAGGTCACTGTGTTAATAAGAAATCTATAAACTAAACTATCATCCGTCACATCAGTATAATTTTCTTACTTTTAAATTAAAGTTTTAGTTGCTACGTCTACCATGAGTGTTGAACAATACTGAAGATCTCAACCAAAATGAAATTTTCTGTGTAATGAAATCTACCAGCGACCTGCCACGGACACACTTGTCCCTTTCCTGACACCTTGTAGAACCACGGCTTGAAATCTGCCACGCGGCCGATCCCAAAATGATTGGCCTTTGTGGCATGTACTGATTCGTAACAGAGGGTACGAAGCTGGATGACTCTTGTCAGTCCCGTCAACAAATAAGGGTTGTCAGCATTGGTCTAGATGGCTAGTGGCTTTCGTATTAGTTACACGTTTGACAGTTAGGAACGAGAGGAAAATTTACTTGGAAATTAGTAGAACTACGAGGGCTAACTTCGCAGGTAATCTGATTTGCACAAAAACATTAAATCATATTAATACTGATAAATAAATGTGTCTTACAAGTTTTGTTTCATTCTTCTCTGTAGCTACCATTATAGACAAGTGAACAACCCAACGATTGTCCTTCTCCTTAGTCTGGTATGAAAAAGGTGACGGAAACTTGAAGAAAGATTACATAAACAATATAAAGTTTGCTGTCCGTTATCTAACTCACGGAATTCTGTATGAAGAGAGCACCGTTCCAATCTAATGATTCAGATGTCAAGGAATGTATCTGAACTGCAGCACCTCAAGACGTACCCTAATGGACATTAAATTTGCTACACCATGAAGATGAAGTGCTACAAAAGCGAAATTTAACAGACAGGAAGAAGATGCTGTGATATACAGATGATTGGCTTTTCAGAGCATTCACACAAGGTTGGCGCCGGTGGCGACTTCTACAACATGCTGTCATGAGGAAAGTTTCCAATAGATTTCTCATACACACCCAGCATCTGGCCGGCGTTGCCTGGTGAAACGTTGTTGTGATGATTCGTGTAAGGGGGAGAAACGCGTACCATCACGTTTCCAACTTTGATAAAGGTCGGATTGTAGTCTATCGCTATTGTGGTTTATCGTATCGCGACATTGCTGCTCGCGTTGGTCGAGATCCAATGACTGTTAGCAGAATATGGAATCGTTGGGTTCAGGAGGGGAATACGGAACGCTGTGCTGCGTCCCAACGGCCTCGTATCACTAGCAGTCGAGATGACAAGCATCTTATCCGCATGGCTGTAACGGATCTTGCAGCCGCGTCTCGCTCCCTGAGTCAACATATCGGGACGTTTGAAAGCTAACAACCATCTGCACGAACACTTCGACGACATTTGCAGCAGCATGGACTATCAGCTCGGAGACTATGGCTGCGGTTACCCTTGACGCTGCATCACAGACAGGAACGCCTGCGATGGTGTACTCAACGACGAACCTGGGAGCACGAACTGCAATACGTCATTTTTTTCGGATGAATCCAGGTTCTGTTTACAGCATCACGATGGTGGCATCCGTGCTTGGCGACATCGTGGTGAACGCATATTGGAAGGGTGTATTCGTCATCGCCATACTGGCGTATCACCAGGCGTGATGGTATGGGGTGCCACTAGTTACACGTCTTAGTCACCTCTTGTTCTCATTGACGGCAGAACAGTGGACGTTACATTTCAGACGTGTTATGACCCGTGGTTCTACCATTTATTCGATACCTGCGAAACCCTACATCTGAGCAGGATAATGCACGACCGCATGTTACAGGTCCTGTACGGGCATTTCTGGATGCAGAAAATGTTCGACTGCTGCTCTGGCCAGCACATTCTCCAGATCTCTCACCAATTGAAAACGTCTGGTCAATGGCGGCCGAGCAACTGGCTCGTCCCAATACGCCAGTCACTACTCTTGATGAACTGTGGTATCGTGTTGAAGCTGCATGGGCAGCTGTACGTGTACACGCCATCCAAGCTCTGTTTGATTCAATGCCCTGGCGTATCAAGGCCGTTATTTCGGCCAGAGGTGGTTGTTCTGGGTACTGATGTCTCAGAATCTAAGCACCCAGATTGTAATCACAAGTGAGTTCTAGCATAATATATTTGTCCAATGAATACCCGTTTATCATCTGCATTTCTTCTTGGTGTAGCAATTTTAATGGCCAGTAGTGTAACAATCTAATCCCCCTTCCCTGCCCGTATACATTAACGTTGGTGATCACAAATGGGATCATAAACATTAACATTGGTGTCTGCAGTGGTATACATTAACGTTGGTGTCACGGCGGTGTTATATACATTAACATTGGTGTCATAATCGGGATTCATTCCCACCGTTCATTTCATAGGGTGGTCGTTTACTTTTGGTTGATATTTGACGTTGTGTGGTCAGTGAATATTCACCGCTGTTATTCCACTAAGAGCCAAAGCTGGGTGCTGCAGCGCGCCGGCTGCGATGCCGCGTCGGACACTGCGTCCGCACATACCAGTGCCCGGGCAAAGTCTACTGCCTGCATCTCGCAGCACGCCGCACCAACATGAGCGCACTGAGTCCACCTAGATGCGGTCCACAGTGCACACGCATACTGCATTCACTGCAGCCCCTTTTGACGGTCGCAGTCAGCCCAGCTTCTCAATAGCCGCCCGCCAACTCTGAGTAGGGCGCCGAGACATGAAGAAAACGCGCTAGGGGTACGTGCCGCTCCCGTGGCTGCACAAAGCGGACGGGCGCGCTATTCAAGGTCGGCACGGCTTCCCTGCCACCGCCAACGCCCACCTACCGTCGCCCGTCTGCCACCGCACATTCGAATGCCCGGGGCGCGTACTTTCAGCGCCGTTCAGCCAGTCGTTCCGCCGCCCACGCCCTGCTACGCGTGTACCGCGTCCGTACGGCTCTCAGCTGCCACACCACCGCCGCCGCCGTCTCTTCTGTGCTGTGAGTGTTGATATGCGACGAGGCCTTGCAGAAAATTTATCCAGAGAAGAACTTAAATGAGCAGTAAATAATAGCAGATTTGATCTTTAAATTTCTATGAGTATAATTACCATGAGGCATGCTAAATTCCTAGATAAGCCCCTCACATATATGTTAGTTGGATGTTAATTTAAAGCCGGCCGGAGGTTCGAATCCTGCCTCACGTATGGATGTGTGTGATGTCCTAAGGTTAGTTAGGTTTAGGTAGTTCTGAGTTATAGGGGACTGATGACGTCAGATGTTAAGTCCCGTAGTGCTCACAGCCATTTGAACCATTTGTTAGTTTAAAAATACCCTCCCATTGAACAGGTTTACTGCCATAAATTTCTGATCCTTTTTTTTAACCTCTGTTGTTGTAGAGGTATGTCATGCTTAGTTGCTGTGATGAGAGGTGTCTTGAGGTACATTTTTGTGAACTTACAGAACGACCATCTCCAGGGATCTGAAGCTTGCACAATGTGTTTGGTAATCACAGATTTTCTCAGCTGTTCATGGCCTTTTCTTCCGTTTCGTTTTCGTGTCATGATCAAGTCATTTTTCTTTCATCTTTCCTGTAAGCATCATTTCTCCACCCTATGATGAAAGTGGGTTCCTTCTCCTTGTTCCACAGATGTGAGCGCTTTAAAGGCTCTGTCCATGCCTTCTATTTTTCCTAAGTGGTAGTTCCTTGCTTGGTTTACTCAATGCACAAAGCTACGATGTATTACGTGATGTACTGTAATAAGAGATATGAAACGGAATTGATCTGTTCTATCCCTGTAAATTGATAAGAGAGGATAGAGAACTCCCGGCTGTTATCTCCCAGAGGGCAAGGAAGTATTTTTTATATGAAGATATGTAATACATTGTTTTATTGAAGTTATTTGTGAGCAGGAACGAGGTACTGTGTGTGATATTAAACGGTCTGTTTTATGCTGCCACTCTAGAGGTCGGAGCAGAACCGTTAACCGTTAAGCATCATTCACTTCACCATGCAGCGAGTTTCCAGTTGAGACTGTTTTTGTTTTTTTTGTTTTTTGTCGTCTAAATTGCGGCCCATGTTATCAGTGAACGCTTACTACAAGCAGAGACCGCATGGCGCAACACGTGGGCTGGGATAGCCGTTGCCTTGTGATAAGCCAGTCACGCCCCCAAACGCAAACAATCCTCTCCCTCTTCTTTGTCTGGTCTCTCATAAATTAATTCTAATTCTCATTTAATTTATAAGTCATGTAATGCATATTTTTGTGTGTCTGTATGCGGAGAGTGTTGTTGTAAGTAACCATTCATCGTTTAAGGATAAAGATGGCCCAAGTCCATACCTCTTTGCATTATGTGAAAAGTTTAGACATTTATTAAGATTTTGAGGTGTTTAAAGGTACCCTCTCCCAACTACTACTGTATAAGTATTTGTCATTTGATGATATTAAGCTATTTGCATTATTCAGCTTGGCTGCAGAATTTTCGTGTTGTACTGTGTTTCACTTCACGATATCCTTTATTGACAAAGATTTGGTTTTGCCTTTCGAAAGAATACATCTAGTTTACCCTACTAAAGTTTTTCTACAAAGCTACTTTTTACAAGCATGTATTGTTTAACATTTTAGTTTCTTATCAAACCTAGAATGTAGAACACCTCCTTGCGGTGTCTATTCTATTTGTCTTTTATTGTTCAATAGAGTGTGATATTTCGGATTTTTGTCTAACTTATGGAAATGAATAATGCTCCACTGCTTTACACATGAGCTAAGTCTACTGTCGTTTTAGAAGCATTTATTTCCCTGGTTTCTTTCAAGCTGTATAAGATTAAAAAATGATTGCTCATTTTTATTCTCATGCCGCTGACAAGACTATAACTGTGAGGAGAGTTTGGAAGCCAGCAACCTTCTCCAAACTAGTTATCGTCCATGCTTCACTTCCATGCATGGCCACCGTCCATACGAATACTTTAAGAAATGACTTCCTGACATTTAAATCTATGCTTGATGTTAACAAATTTCTCGTTTTCAGAAACGTTTTCCTTCCCATTGCCAGTCTACATTCTCTCTACTTCGACCATCATCAGTTATTTTGCTCCCCAAATAGCAAAACTCCTTTACTAAATTAAGCGTCTCATTTCCTAATCTAATTCCCTCAGCATCACCCGGCTTAATTCGACTACATTCCAATATCTTCGTTTTGCTTTTGTTGATGTTCATCTTATATCCTCCTTTCAAGACACTATCCATACCGTTCAACTGCTCTTCCAAGTCCTTGGCTGTCTATGACAGAATTACAATGTCATCGGTGAACCTCAATGTTTTTAATTCTTTTCCATTGGTTCTCATACCTACTCCGAATTTTTCTTTTGTTTCCTTTACTGCTTGCTCAATATTCAAATAAAATAGCATCGGGGAGAGGCTACAACCCTGTCTCACTCCCTTCCCAACCAATGCTTCCCTTGCATGTCCCTCGACTCTTATAACTGCCATCTAATTTCTCTACAAATTGTAAATAGCCTTTCGCTCCCTGTATTTAACCCCTGCCGCCTCCAGAATTTGAAAGAGACGATTCCAGCCAACATTGTCAAAAGCTTTCTCTAAGTCTACAAATGCTAGAAACGTAGGTTTGGCATTCCTTAATCTATCTTCTAAGATAAGTGGTAGGGTCAGTATTGCCTCACGTTTTCCAATATTTCTACGGAATCCAAACTGATCTCCCCCGACGTCGGTTTCTACCAGTTTTTCCATTCGTCTGTAAACAATTCACGTTAGTATTTTGCAGCTGTGACATATTAAACTGATAGACCGGTAATTTTCACATCTGGCAACACCTGCTTTCTATGGGTCTGAGGGTATTTCGACTCTCATATATCTTGCTAACCAGATGGTAGTGTTTTGTCAGGACTGGCTCTCCCAAGGGTGTCAGTAGTTGTAATGGAATGTTGTCTACTCCCGGGGACTTGTTTCGATTTAGGTCTTTCACCCTGTTGCTTCATGGATTTTGGGAATTTTGTGGTAGTTAACGCTCACGAGGCGAAATCGCCCCTATGGAAGCAGAGCACAATATCTCCCTGGTCCATGCACTGCACTGGGTTACTACTATTGCTTTGAGTTGCTCGTCTATCCGTTCCAATTTCAACCATTACTTTGTAGCTCCCTCGTCCAGGACCGTGTGTCTTACATGGTGCAGTTACTGCCCGCATAGTGCCCAGCTGATCGGGTTATTCTTCCAGTTTTCGCTTTCATAAATTTATCCCTACCTATCTTTTTCATCTGTGCATCATTGACACATCACGACAAGGCTCACCTTCGCCTGCACTCTGGTTGGCAGCCAATCCTAACCAGACCTATTGTCTCCCCCCCCCCCCCCCCCTCTCGCCGTTCCTAAACCATTGAACATATCTCTCCGCTCTTTCCCCTCCCGTAAGATGTGCGTTACACCACAGATAATTCCCCTCTCATTAACCTGCTAGAGAGAACGGCCATTTAAGTTTGTCGACATCACACGCATATTTCTCCTTCCCCGCCGGATAAGCCCTGTGCTTTTCTCCTGTAAGTCAGAAGCCTGTTTACAAACAATGCGTGCTCTTCTGTCACACAGAACCACATTGTAGATGTGAATCTTTTCGTATTTAATGTACTGATTATAAACTCACTGTATTCTTTCCCTTTTTTATGTGAAGTTTTATGAATAGGACGAGGATATTGTTAGCTGTTTTCTCACTGTGAACACACATTTTAATTATCTTTTCTAGAGTTTTGCCTGTGTCTTTCTCCATGCCTACAACTTTGTTTTCCAAGCTTATTTTATGCCATATGACAGTACCCCGATAAACTCAAAACTGTAAACTCTAAGGACACTTGACAGAACACACATTTTGCTTGAACGTAGTCATTTTAGAGGAAAAAATAAGGCTGCAACAGATCTTCACTATATTTAATACTCCAAAAAAGTGTTCGTTTGGTCCTCTCCTTCAGAATTTCTTGATGTATTTTTACTATAGAAAACAGTTTGTTAATACTTACTGTAGCAGGTTTGTAAAACATAGTGGTTGAGTGATACTACTAGGAAAAATATTGAAACTGTATGACGACTAAGAAGTTCTGAACAATTCAGACCACCACTTGGTCACATTTAAACCTTTTTAATTTTCATTTGCTTTACTTGTAAATAATTAATTTACATGACAAATTAAGTGATGTACATAAATGCTATTACCCCTTGAGGTAATTTAAATGTGTAGCCTCTGTTATCCGTTGCATTTATCCATTATTCCAGTATTTTACAAGAAAACCTCTGTACCTTGTATTTTAACATGAGTTAATGTTGTTAGGGATTTTCTGGTGATTTATGGAGCATCAACTCTTCAGCTTGCTAACTGCCTCCTCCATCCTACTGAAATGTGTTAATAATTTGTAGCCGGTGAAACTTTGTGCAACTACCAACCGTAACTAATACGTGGAGGATATAGCACAACTTTAAGTCACTCTTTTTAAATGTATTTCACCCAGTTCTTAAACAAGTCAGATTGCATTAAGCTGATTTATTATGTTTTTACCCAAATACCTTGTTTATCCTAGAACTGAGTATTCTGTCATGTTGTTGATGCATTTTACTTTTGATATTTGTACCACTATGTAGCAATGAGATTAATACATGCCAAATAATACAAACAACGCCTGTAAATTATTAAAAGATCGGAGTTGATTCAGTTCCACCACCATCTTCTCCCTATGACAACGAGTTTGAACTGCAACAGCAGATTAATAACAGATTTTTTTTCTGAACTTAACAGAAACCAAAATATTTCATCCCCCTTTTAAGAAGCTTTTTGGTACGATTTAACATCGTATGTTTTAAGATCTGACAGTGATTATTCTAAACGTTACAGGAGATATTTTATTGTAATTTGAATAGTTAATATTTTACTATTTTCGTAACTCATGAAATTTGGTAAACTTGACTATGGGTTAGTCCCCTCCCAGCTTACACTAAATAAAATATTTTAACAGCTCCCTCCAATAGTATTAAGACCCCTACTAGGGCAAACCGTCTTTCCGAGAAGTGACTGACGGCGTTTTGTAAAAAAATTTTGTCACAACTTCTCTTTAAGGGGAAGGTGGCAACCAGTCAAGGAATATTTTAAGGTATTGGCTTCAAAAATTTATTTTAAAAGCCCAGTTAAATTTTTCCAGTTTACTCCTAGAGCAACATACGCTGTGCCTACGTGATACAAGTTGCCTGTCTTTCAAAACCGAGGCAGTTCTTTTTGTATCCCGCCTGGAAGGCGGCGCGTGGGTTGGATCAAGAAAACGTAAAACACGTCGGTACTGCTGTATGAATTTAAATCGCCTTTACTGAAGCAATAAGAATACATAGCTTGCAAGTTGCAGCGAACAGGGAATCAGTGATCATAAGGCCGTTGCAGCATCCCTGATTATGGAAGTTAATAGGAATATAAAAAAAAGGGAGGAAGGTTTAGCTGATTAGCAAGAGTAGTAGAAGGCAGATTCCAGACTACCTATCAGATCAAAACGAAAATTTCTGTTCCGACACCGACAATTTTGAGTGTTTATGGAAAAAGTTGAAGGCAATCGTAAAATGCGTTTTAGACACGTAAGTAAAACTGTGAGGGACGGGAAAAACCCACCGTGGTACAACATCAAAGTTAGGAAACTACTGCGAAAGTAAAGAGAGCTTCACTCCAAGTTTAAACGCAGCCAAAACCTCTCAGACAAACAGACGCTAAACGGCGTAAAAGTTGGCGTAAGGACGGCTATGCGTGAAGCGTTCAGTGAATTCGGAAATAAAATTCTATGTACCGACTTGACAGAAAATCCTAGGAAGTTCTGGTCTTATGTTGAATCAGTAAGTGGCTCGAAACAGCATATCCAGACACTCCGGGACGGCATTGAAACAGAGGATGACACGCGTAAAGCTGAAATACTAAACACCTTTTTCCAAAGCTGTTTCACAGAGGAAGACCGAACTGCAGTTCCTTCTCTAAATCCTCGCACAAACGAAAAAAATGGCTGACATCGAAATAAGTGTCCAAGGAATAGAAAAGCATTTCTATTCTACACAGAGTACGCGAAAGAACTTGCCCCCCTTCTAACAGCCGACTACCGCAAGTCTCTAGAGGAACTTAAGGTTGGAAAAGAGCACAGGTAGTCCCAGTCTTCAAGAAGGGTCGTCGAGAAAATGCGCAAAACTATAGACCTATATCTCTGACGTCGATCTGTTGTAGAATTTTAGAACATGTTTTTTGCTCGAGTATCACGTCGTTTTTGGAAACCCGGAATCTACTCTGTAGGAATCAGCATGGATTCCGGAAATAGTGATCGTGTGAGACCCAACTCTCATTATTTGTTCATGAGACCAAGAAAATATTAGATACAGGCTCCCAGGTAAATGCTATTTTCCTTGACTTCCGGAAGGCGTTCGATACAGTTCCGCACTGTCGCCTGATAAACAAAGTAACAGCCTACGGAATATCAGACCAGCTGTGTGACTGGATTGAAGAGGTTTTAGCAAACAGAACACAGCATGTTGTTATCAATGGAGAGACGTCTACAGACGTTAAAGTAACCTCTGGCGTACCACAGTATAGTGTTATGGGACCATTGCTTTTCACAATATATATAAATGACCTGGTAGATTGTGTCGGAAGTTCCATGCGGTTTTTCGCGGATGATGAAGTGGTATACAGATAAGTTGCAGCCTTAGAAAATTGTGGCGAAATGCATGAAGATCTGCAGCGGATAGGCACTTGGTGCAGAGAGTGGCAACTGACCCTTAACATAGACAAAGGTAATGTATTGCGAATACATTGGAAGAAGGATCCTTTATTGTATGATTACATGACAGCGGAACAAACACTGGTAGCTTACTTCTGTAAAATATCTGGGAGTTTGAGTGCGGAACGATTTGAAGTGGAATGATCATATAAAATCAATTGTTGGTAAGGCGGGTACCAGGTTGAGATTCATTGGGAGAGTCCTTATAAAATGTAGTCCATCAACAAAGGAGGTGGCTAACAGAACATTCGTTCGACCTATACTTGAGTATTGCTCGTCAATGTGAGATCCGTACCAGGTCGGGTTGACAGAGGAGATAGAGAAGATCCAAAGAAGAGCGGTGTGTTCCATCACAGGGTTATTTGGTAAGCGTGATAGCGTTACGGAGATGTTTAGCAAACTCAAGTGGCAGACTCTGCAAGAGAGGCGCTGTGCATCGCGGTGTACCTTGCTCGCCAGGTATCGAGATTGTGCGTTTCTGGACGAGGTATCGAATATATTGTTTCCCCCTACTTATACCTCCCGAGGAGATCACGAATGTAAAATTAGAGAGATTAGAGCGCGCACGGAGGCTTTCAGACAGTCGTTCTTCCCGCGAACCATACGCGACTGGAACAGAAAAGGGAGGTAATGACAGTGGCACGTAAAGTGCCCTCCGCCACACACCGTTGGGTTTCTTGCGGAGTATAAATGTAGATGTAGAAGTTGAAGCGAATTTTCCTGGCTGGCTGCACGTGATGGAATGGGCAGAATCTGTAGCGGAGCTCGTAGAGCTGCGCAGCACCAGCTAGAGGGCGCTGCCGCGGTATCTCGTGGTAGTGACAACCTTTGAATCTATGTGGCATCGATACTATCGATACCACCGTTCTGTCCAGTTAAAGCTGCTGACTAGAGACGCTCTGAGACCTCTGCTGAAACAGCTAGCGAATTCACGCCATTGGTTTTAGCCAGTATCGTGCGTGGGGTACAGGTCACGTTTGTGGACGCTGGTGTGTCTGCTGTGCGGAACGCAGTTGCTTCTCTCTCGCAATCCAGACCTCGAGCAGAACAGCCGTCTTTTGGGAAGGCAGAGCCTCTGGCTGTGCTTGTCACGACCGTTCATCAACGTAAGTTAACATGAACTGCTTCCCCTTCCGTTGCCCATTTGAATCAATTGTTTGACTTCCTAGACTGGCCTAAAGCTGGTAACTTCCGACCCCAGGCGCGGCCCTTGTACACCGTACCTCTTTGCTCTACCTCATTTCCTGTTTTGTCATTTAACGGCAGTCCTGGATGCCCACCCTCAAATCCTGACCCCTAGTCCTCCAGCACACTGTCGTGACGAGGCATATGTAACAACCTTCTCCCCCCCCCCTTCCCTGCCCGTATACATTAACGTTGATGACCAGAAGTGGAAGCATAAACATTAACAATGGTGTCAGGAGCGGTATACATTAACAGTAGCTTTGTAAGGAAGTGAAACGTGGGTGACAATTAGTTCAATGATGAACATTATATGGATGACTAATGGAGCGGGACTAGAGCGAAGCGCGGAGAAAATAAACTTATGTCCATCTTTACTAAAAGAAGGGATCGGTTCATAGGACAGATTCTGAGGTCAGTTTGGTAACGTGGCCTGACACGGTCATTCTTAAATCTGCCGTATCTAATTGCCTGTAAGAAAAACAGTGTCTCCTATTTTAGAACCTCCCTGATTTATTGGTCTCTGGTCAGATTGTAGACAATACGTAGGATCGGATTTCCCAAATTGTATGTGACGTTTACACTGCTGAACAACGTAGGCTGGCAGATTCCAGTCATTGAATTAACGCCAGACAGATATGCGCTGTCACTGCGTTGCATGTTGAAGGAAAACTCTTTCACAGATTCAAATTTTTGTTACTCAGCACGCCAGGCACATCTTTCGCGCTTAACGCTTCACGTTTCACAGAGGACGGCGAATGAAGCTAGGCAGAAAGAAAATACAGTTGAGATGATTCGAAGACTATTGTTTCTATGTGGGTCATGTCACCAAAATAAATGTGCCGCCAGAAATGGAAACTATATGTTATTCGTCATTAACACACATAAATGTATGAGATAACATTTAAAGTACATTTACTTTCCTGGCGTTCAGGACATTAGATTTATGTTCGGCAAGAGAGGGTAGTAGTATTCTCAATTTCAGATTAATCGTTAATCAGTTATAGTGTTAACATTTACCACATTTGGTTTACACATATAGTTATTCCTAATGCATGACGAAAATTTAGCTATTCGCTTTATTATTAGTATCTTATAATTGTCTGCACTCACATGTAATGTTAGGACTATCCTCTCCGACGATGCCGACGTACATTACACAATGATAATGCAACACGCAAACGCCACGTCTGGCTTGCTACCATTGTGCAGCCTCAAATACTTGACTCTTACTGCTTCAATGCACATTAATATCAGAAGCTACATTAACTATAAAATCATTTTTATGAATGTAAAAATTGCTCATTAAGGCAGTAAGATGAGATGAAATACATTTATGTCCGGTCAACATTAATCCTCATGCTTTAACGAGTGCGAGTGCGCCAGTACATGTAATACTTTTGAGATTTGTGTAAACATTAAGTTTTCATAGCATGAAACATCGTGCAACAGATGAGGTACAGGTGTGAACTACCGCACGTAAAAACTGCAAAATCGAGGACTGGCGGAGAAAAAAGGGGAAAGGAACAGATTGTGACACGGTGACATGTGCAACGGCCCCGAAAAATAATGAGGGAGGAAGTCTGGCACGCCACCAAAGTTCCGCAGCCAGAAGGCAGATTCGATCGACGTACTACCCAGTTCTTTGATTTAACACCTGCAGGCAGCCACCATCAATGCCACCAAGAAGAATGAGGGTTGTTTGACGGGTTGACAGAACTGGTGGTGCGGGACAAAATGGTGAACTGTGTGCTACAGTTCGCAGCGTGCTTCCTGGATTTCTGTTCCAGCACGAAACCTAAAACCTAATATTGTACCTATTCGCAAACACATTCGCTAGTGTGTTACGATGCGCATCACTGAAAAATGCGAGCAAGGATGTTGGAAACGTACCTGCTCTTTCTGGTTGCAATAACACTGTATTCCTTCGCATAGTGTCCTAAAATGCTCATGTGATGACCAGAAGCCATATTAAGTAATTATAAAGTATGAACGACCAGTTTGATAGAAATCAAACTCGATAGCTAAACTGATGCGATACTACCTCGTCGTTTTAACGAGACGTTTGTATTATCAGATCACAGTTTTGCTTCATAACATACAGTCAGCTTTATTTTAAACTAGTGACTTCTTAACTTCTGTAACGAAACAAAGGCTGGGCTTGCAGAGAAGTGCCAAGGTGAGCAATCAGTTATTTTCTGTGACACACTTCTGGAACAAGTAAAGTTGTGTAGTGTTCTCATTTACTATGCAGAAATCGCCTGAATGTCATACTAAATAGTAGTTATTGAACTCCGGGTATTGGAAAATTGTAAATGGTGGAAATTAAAATAGTACAGTCTCCTTGGGCCTCTGTTTTAGTTGAGAAAACCTCTATTTTAAAATTCCTTTGCGAAAATAAATAAATAGGGGTTTCAGAGGCCATGGAATGTCACTCTTACGTGGAATAAGGTCTTCCTCGAAACTGCTAAATGCCTTCATTGATTAACGAGGGATTTAGTGTCACTCCGTTCTGTTAATACTGTATTCTTAATGTTACGCGTCTGATTACGACACTTGTTTTACAGTATTATTTGTTGCAATAACAACACATCAAACCACTGTCACTGGAGTTGTAATGCTCTCCTCATATTAAGAAAGATAAGGTCCTACGGCAATTCGACATGATACAGTTGTGGAGGTAAGAGGCGTAGAGTACTGATGCTGGGAAGCAGAGTTGCCCGATAGCTTTAGGGTGCGCAGGCCTTCGTCCAGTGTCGGTTAGTCGATAAGGAAATTGTCAGTAGAAGGGAAAGTGACTCATAAAGTTCTTCAGTAAATTCGTAGTGGCTTGTAAAGCAAAATATGACAACTAATAAGTATGCATAATTGTTGTAATATATTTTTAATCTCTACTGGTTGTAAAGTTAATTCGCCTCCACGTGGTGCACCCTGGGTAACCCTAAATGAACTAACACAACTGGCGGCAGACCGAACGAAGAACTCCTGCCCCACAGAACGACAGACCTAGCGCTATGCAAGATGCTTACAAAGGTCCTCTTAGGGAGCAACTGACTAAGGAGCTTGGGCCATTGCATCCGAATCTGCCGTTTCAACATTGAGGGCATAAGCAGAGCAAAATGTCAAGTACTGCAGAGAGTTTTACACGATAACGACATTGACCTGGTAGACATACAGGAAACTCATGCTGAAAATAGAGCCCAACTTGAAGCTAGAGGAAGGATACTGGGATATGATCTATTTGGAGCCACATATGACAGACACTATGGCGTTGCGACATATCTGGGTGGGGACATGGAGGACGCCGTTCTAGTTGAAGCCTCCATTGCAAATGATATCCATGAAGTTGTCATCAAAGTAGCAGAAGTTACAGTAACTAACATCTATAGACCTCCTGCTACTACATGGCCGGCTGTCGTGATAAAGATCCACTCGCACCCAAGCGTATACGTTGGGGACTATAATAGCCACTACGAAATGTGCAAACAGTGTACGAATGATAGCAATGGAGACATACTGGTCGATTGGTCAGAGGAACAAAATACATATCTGGTCTTTGCCGCCAAGTACCGAGGGACATTCAGATCAGCCGCATGGAACTGCGACTATAACCAGGATCTGTGCTTTGTTTCGAGGGATACAAACGATAAACCACTGACAGCCTCTAGAAGAGTCCTGACGGACTTCCCTCATAGCTAGCACCGCCCCGTGCTTATTAATATCGGTATATCCATCCCCATAATAAGGTCTTAAACTCGACCAAGGTGGAATTTTACAAAAGCTGACTGGACCAAATTCTCTGAACAACTTGATTATACCTACACCTGGATCCCTCCAACCAGCAAGAGCTATGAGCGGTTTGTGGGAGCGGTCATTAGCTCTGCCAAAACAGCGATCCCAAGAGGGTACCGCAAAAATACATTCCCGGTTGGACTGAGATATGCGATGACCTGTATGTGGAGTTCCTCTAGAGTGGGACTGGGAAATAGCGGATGAACTATTACATAACATCGACTTTATTAGACGGCAAAAATGGGAGAATAGTGTTGAAAATATAGATTTTTCAAAGTCAAGCCGACAAGCCTGGTCCCTGCTGCGTAAGCATGGAGGCGCAAATCCACCTGAACATAAAAAGGACGAAATATCTCCCAACAAGGTTGCGTCCCGCATAGTTTTTGCGTCTAGAGCCCCACGAGATAGAAAACACACAAAAAAGTGAAGGAGGACTTAAAAACATTAAAAAGGACCCATGCAATGGACTCAGAATATTCATCAGATATTCTTATCGAGGAGGTTACCAATGCCCTGAAGAAGCTTAAACAAGGCAAAGGTCCGGGTTTCGATGGTATCCACCCTGAGTTCCTCATGCACGTCGGAGCCTACACAAAAAAATGGCTGGCTAAGTTCTTTACGGACATTCCCCAAGTGGGTAACATTGGTCCCTCACTTATCGAGCAGAGATCATCGTAGTCCTGAAACCTGGTAAACCAAGCGGTAAACCAGAGTGTTACCGCCTCATCGCCCTTCTCAGTATGGTCTATAAATTACTAGAAAGACTACTCCTCAACAGAATAGGCCAAACTATACCCAAAAAAATCCCTATCGAACAAACAGGATTCCGTCCCTACGCTGCTGTATAGATCAAGTCCTATCACTGACAACATATATAGAGGCGTGGATGCAGAAGTAACAAAGCAGCTGCAGCATTCATAGACCTAACAGCAGCCTATGATACAGTTTGGAAACAGGGACTCATGTACAGATTAATATGTGCCGTCCCCTGCAAGAAGATAACCAACCTCATTGACGATATGTTGTCAAATAGAACCTTCCAAGTAATAATGGGGAATGAGAGAAGTAAACAGATGAAACTCAATAATGGACTCCCACTAGGCTCTGTCCTTGCGCCCCTTCTTTTCAGCCTAACATCGCTGACATGCCTCCAACCAGATCCCACAAATTTGGTTATGATGACGACTGGGCTCTGGCAACAGCCCACAGAAACATAGAAACTGCTGAAGATATCCTTACGAGTGAGCTAGAGACTGTCAGCGAGTACTTTTGAAAATGGAGGCTACAACCTAATGCTACAAAGACGGAAGTATCTGCCTTCTATAACAACAACAAATTGCCAAAGAAATGGCCTACCTGTATATCTAGACGGGAAAATACTAAATCACATCAAACACCCAAAGTACTTTGGGGTTACCCTAGATAGGACACTAACATTCAAAGAACACCTGACGAAAATTGCAGCGAAACTTAAAATACGCAACAAGATATTGCAGAAGCTCTGTGGCACCACTTGGGGCTCCACAGCATCTACCTTATGAACCCCCGCACTTGGCTTGGTGTATTCAATGGCAGAATACTGTGCCCCTGTGTGGCTCAACAGCAAACACAGACACATGGTAGATAGTCAACTTAATGCAACAATGCGTATTATATTAGGCACAATCAGGTCAACTCCTAAGTGTGGCTGCCCGTTCTCAGTAACATAGCCCCTCCTAACCTGCACCGAGAACATGCTCTGGTTAGAGAATTTAAAAAAATCATGACCAACCCTCAATTACAAATCCATGAAGATACTCATGGCATCCAAGCAAACCGACTCCTGTCGAGGCATCCTCCACTAAAGACCGCACAGGCGCTGCACCAATCCAACTTGAAAATAAATGACCGATGGAACGGGGAATGTGAGAGCAGAACAGCAGTAAACTGCCGCAGTATACCATGCATCTTTAGTAAACCAAAAGGATTTGATTGCCCTCGCAAAGTTTGGTCTACTGTTAATCGCATCAGAACCAACTGTGGGAGATGCGCCGACTCCTTACACAGATGGGGTAAACTTCTTTGGCCACTTTCGACTATGGATCTGAGAGACCGACAGTCAAACACATCGTGCAGGAATTCCCACTAAGGGCATATGAGGTGAACCACAGGATTTCCTAATGGCGATCCAAGAGGCAATCGAGTATATATTATCTAAGTGGCACATTTGTTTCTGACTGCTCTTCTGTGAGTGTACATTTACAATTGGTGGTGTATTTATATACAAACTGTTATTTATTGCTCTTCTAACATTCTGGGTGGTGTCTGTTTGTTCTCTATCGTGTCTCCCTACCACTTTCGCGCAACGATGCTCTGAGCGTGTTTTTTAGGGAATTTACTTGTTTGAAACTGGGACCTGTTGCTGGTAACGAGACGCCAGACCACACACAACATGTAGAATTCAGAAGAGTTCAGTGAGACTAGCGATGATGTAACCAAACACTTAATGATGTCAACGTCAGCTTCACTGCACTCCCTGTAAAAGAATCTTAATACTAACTAAATTTAGTGGAAGGGGTTCAAGGCTTTCCTATTTTTAGTTAGCTGGTAAAATAACGTTGAAAAAGCAGTTAATTTTACCATTGTAAATTTTATTCTACTCACAAAACATTGTTTATAAATTGCACTATTGATAAAAGGAAGTGTTTTAATACACGATGTTAAAAACCAACTCGTTACTCACTCGTTACTCTTATTACTGTGGTTAATTTAATGTCACGATTTATTCGGAGCTATGTGACAAACTACTGGATTTGCTTATCATGTCAGGGTTTTCATGGAAGGTGTTGGATTTGCCTGACACCTTACGTATCACCACCATTCGAACTTAATTTTTGCACTGAATTTAGGCAATGATTGAATAGTTGTCTAAGTCAGTCAAAAATTTTCTAATTTATCTAAATTTTGTTGCATACTGTTCAGTCACGTTATTCTGTTCTATGCTAGTTTATATTACTAATTTATACTTTTATATTCTTCCATATTATAATTAAAAATGACAAGAGAAGAATATTTTTAAGTTATTACTAATTTTTAATTATTTTCTTTATTTATTTAAGTGTGATGTTTTTTTAGAAGTTTGTTATCGAAAGTGAAGAGTCTTTCACATAGATTTTCTTAGAAATATTGTTTTTATAAATGTAGTAATTAAGTAAAATCTATTCCATACACATTTTCTAAATATCATGTACAAGTAAAATATTATTGTTTCTAGACACTCATGTCAACATTGTTACACTAACAAATAAGAATTATTTCCAAGAATTGACAAAGAAATATACATATACCAGTATTGAGATATTATCCTCACAAATGGTACAAATGTTTAAAAAAAAGGGAAAACATCCAACAACATAATTTTTTATTCTTTGTTGTTATAAGGAGAAAATAAGTAAAATATAGTTATTCTTTTATTCTTATGAGGACAAAGTAAGTCGCATATTGTTTTAGTGTTTATTATGCCCTACTTTTGTTCTTTATATACATTCCATTTCAGAACTAATGACTTATTTTTATCGATAGTCTAATTTTTACTTAACTCCATAGTCAAAGACTGTTATTTTGTAGTTTATTAGCTGTCTGGTATGCTTAACTTATTTACTTTTTCACACGTTTCCTTTGCTCAATTCCTATATCACATAATTTGATTTAACACATTCACACAATCCTATGAAAGTTTAAGCATGAGGTTCGCGAATGTTTTTTGCACGAAGGTGATGGACTTGAGTGAGATGGATGTGGGCAAGTATTTGCTGTAGAGCTTAGTTCGTCGTTCCTTGTTGGCTTTGCAAGTGTGTGTTGCTGTTGTGAAGGTCCCATAATGGAATGGAGCTGTGAGTGCAGAATCTCGTGAATAACTGGCTTTGTATGCGTGAAAGTCATCGTTATGTGTCGCTGAAAGCGGCCATTTTTCGTTGTAATACTTCACAGACGACTAGCTTACAATAGGATAGGCATTTGGGAAGGTATGTCGTCTATTCTTCACCCATCTTCTTTCTTGGTCTGAATGTTGTGAATCTTCAACTTCTGTTCTTCCTGCTTCTTCTCTGCTTCTTACTTGCTTCTTGGTTCTTCTCTGGGCAGGATATGGAAATATTTATTGATAACTAGTCGCTTTGAATTTCTCCTAGTAACAGTTTGATAAACTGTTTGGGCGTGTCATTTTTACTTTGTGGAAGTTTTCTTCAGTTTCGTGCATCAGTCTGCTGTTTAATAGCAGTAGTGTGACTTTTACACATATTTTTTGCCATTGGTGGCTTGCCCAAGCAGTCTTCTCGTCGGGCCGTTTTTTGCTCGCTCCGCTGAGTACCAGTGTTTACGAGCGGTGAAAGTCCAGTGTTCGCTGGTCCGTCTGTGCATCGGTCCCTTCAGCAGTAGATTTACAATCGCTCTTTGTTGGTCTCACTGTCCTTTCCCTTCTCTCGATGCTTCTGCATTGTAAGAATCATGTCTTGCTAATTACGTCCTTTCCTTCTTGATACTTCTCACGTTGCAACTTGTGAGTCGCTGCATCTGGTCCTTGCTGGAGTTTTCACAATGGGTCTTAGAAAAAGTTTTACTTAACCTACTAGTCTTACGCCTTCTTAAAAAGCTTTACAAATTTCGGCGCGTTTTCCATGTTACAATTCTAAGATATTTGGTGTCTTAACGTCTACTCAAGAATCCTCAAATTCGTTTTTTATTTTTGTATAGTGTCGTGGTGTATAGCATTTTAGTATTTCATGCTGTTAGACTATCTACGCTTTATCCCTTCACCTTAATCTATGGTACTATTGGTGTTATTATTGAAACTACTTTCTTTCTCACACCTTCCTCTCTCTTCATTCTTCTTTCTCCTGACGATCTTATCTGCAACATAATCTTGAAATATTGTGCCGATTATTTACCAGTAATAATATTAATCTTCAAACTTGTACTGAAAGTGTTTAATACTGCCAGTCTTAGGTAAATGTACCTCTGCTTTATCTCGTGAAATACCCTCTGATACTCTTTTACTGTGTTCCGAAATACCGTGAACTTCTTGCAATTTTTCGTCGATTTCTTTATGGACTTCTAACATGACTTGCGGCGATGCCCCCTTTTGTGTATACCATTCTAATTCTTCGCCCTCTTTATCTCGCGCCATTCTTAATTGTTTGCTTATAACTGGTATTTCTTCTAATTTTAGCTTTTGCTCAAAGAGAAGTGTGACATTCCCGAGTGTTATACTACCTTTCCCCATATCTATTTTCGCTCGTCTCTCATTTAAAAAAATCTGCACCTATAATCAAATCTACAGTTAGTATAGGTATAATCACGACGTTGGCTTCGATCCTTTGACCTTGGCACGAAAGAGTTAACCTTGTTTGTCTCGTAACGTCCGCAGTATTGTTTCTAATAGGACCTCTTACTTTAATCATACATGTTTTCAGAACTGGCAATTCCTTATTGGCATTACACTGCATGAATAAATTTTCTGAGAGTCAGTTCACTGCCGCTATCAATTACAATATTGACTGGGATATGCTTTACCATGGCCTTCACAATTGGTTGAATTTGAAAGGGTTGGTACTGTTCTTCTACCTCTTGCATCAACGAATCCTACACTGAATCATACATGAGTCTTTTTAGGAACTTCCCTTGTGAATTCGAACTTTCTGTAGGATAAGCTTTGACTGCTACTTCTCTCTCTTTTATTTCCTCTTCCCTATTTCTTCCTTCATTTACGCTTTCTTCTACATCCTCTACTTTTTCCTCATCCTCGTCTATCTTCTCCTTTTTCGTTGCTACTTCCACATAATCGCATCTAAATGCTCTAATGATCGCTTCATAACTTCCTTCATTATATACGTTGGGTCCTGTGCCCACTCGTAACTTATTTTCAACTTCTGTTGACTGCGCATTATCCTCATTGAATTCGCTTTCCCTGGTTTCCATCTCAAATAACTGTGCAATACTCATTACTTCGTCCTTTCTTCCTACATTCGTTGTGCATGCCTCTGGTAATTCATCTTCCTCGTCAGTATTCTCCCAATTAATTTCATCCCAACACGATATTGTTATTTTCTTGTCCTCCTTTTCATCTGGTCCCTGCGGATTTGTTTCTTCCTTCTTCTCTTCTCGTGATAAGATTTTTACTTCTCTGTTCAAGGTGCTGCAATAGTCCTGGGTCGGTGCGTCATTCTCTTTGGCATGGGCACTTAGTTGTCAATTCGAACGTTTATCAGAGTTAGGTGGTCTTACCACCACCTCTTCTATCTGTATTCGCTTTTCTTGTTCAGCTTGTTGATAGTGGTTTCTTTGTTGATAATTTGTCGGTCTATTGGTTCTCCAGTACCCGTTCCAGTTGTTATTTCCTCTGTAATAGTTGCTGCCGTTCCTGGGTGAATTACAGTTCTTGCCATATTCTCTTCTAAATTCGTAACTGGTTCTTTGTTAAATTCTATTGTCGTTTCTTGGTGCGAAGTTATCACGTGGTTCGTAATTATTGTTTCTTCGTACTCTTTCTTGTGGATTCCACTGCTTTTGCTTTCGTTTTCACGTGCGCTTCGTCTTTTTCTTGCGTCATCTTCCGAAAATATGAACTCTAGTTCCCTTAGGATACATTTAAATGCTTCTACGTCATTGCCTCTGCGGCCTACTAATGATTGCTGGTATTTCAATGGTAGCTTCATCATGCATAATTTAATCAACTCTCCGTCACTTTATGGTACATCTAAGCATTGATTTTTGTTTGCCATTAATTCGAAAAATTTCACGGGACTCTTCTCTACTGAATTTTCAAAATATGAGTCCTGCAATAATTCGTACTTCACTCTGTTCTGTGCTTCACTGGACCAATATCGTGAGAGAAACATCTCTCTGAAATCTTCCTATGATCGGCATGTCGCTGCAACATTCTGCATGGTTTCTGCGACTGTTCCTGACATGTGTGCATATATAAAGTCTAATTTGTGTGCTAACGTCCAGTGTTCTGGTAATCCTACTCGGAATTGATCAATAAGAGTTCGTCGATGTAATGAGTTTCCTTCTCGAAATTGTTTAAATTTTCTGACTGTAAGGAAATGATCGTTGTCCTACTTTGTTATAGTTTCATATGAAATTCTCGATTCTTCGCCACTTTTGTTTCTGATCATTTCTCCCATCGTTCTTTCCGGTTGTCGTAGATCCATTGGATATTGTCCACTGTAATTTTCGCCTACCCTTGCGTAGTATCGTTGGAGCGGTACGCAATAATTTCCTTCCATTGGTTGTGACCGTGTAGCTGAATGCATTGCACTGTACTCTTCGCGATCTGACTTTCCATTGTCACGTATTGGTTGGGTCCCTTGTCTGGCTAACCTTGCTGCTTCATTGCACGATCCAGACTGTCTTGAGGCATACATTTGTAGTCCCGCATATGTTTGTGATGACGTTTGTTCATCAAGAATTTCGAAACGTGTTTCTTGCTGTGCAGGCTGTCTGATTTCACGTATGTTACTTTCCGCCTGTGATTGGATTCGCAAATGCGTAATATCTTTGTTAATTGTTTGTTTCTCCGGTGCTGTTACATATACGGATGTGGTTGCACATTCTGTGCTTGTTCGATCCTGTTCACTACGCTCTTCAAAGGTTTGCAACAACTCTGTTCGCGATTTCTGAAATTGTCGGTTCGTTTACGCTTCTGTTTTGACTATGCGGTTATCATATCTTTTCAGTGCTGCTTTTGTGATACGGTTGTGTAACACACTGTTTTCAACATTTTCGCGCCCTGTGCCTGCTGCTTGTCTAGTAATTTCGATTATCTGTTTCTCTAGTTTCTTGACTTCTCCCTGTGTGTTGTTACGAAATGTTTTGTTCTCGTCCTGAATGTCATTACCCAATGTTTGTACGTCCTCTTGTACTTTGTCAATGTCTGTTCTCAATTGATTGTGACCTGTTATTAAGTTTCCTATCACTTGTCGAGATTCTTTTGCCTCGTCTTCAATATGACTTAGGTGTAACTGATTTTTTTTGTTTTGTTCTTTAATCGCACACATTTGTCTCGTGGTTTCTGCATTCTGAATTTGAATTTGGTTCGCTATATCTTTATTTTGCCTTGTCATGGTTTCCGTCGTGAATTGCAATAATTCGGTCAGATTGGTGTGTCCTATTGCGTTTTCTTCCGACGTCCTACGCTCTGCGTTTTCGCCCAAGTGTTGGTTTGCAACCGATTGCATTGAACTGTGCAGTGACATGTTTCTGCTCACATTCCTTGTACTCTGTGGTGAGGGAGCAATGATTACTTGTACTATGGGTTCTACGTATTCAAGACGCAAGTTATAATCCTCATCGACTGTCTCACTACTTTCCTGCTCCTCCGTCGTATGCTGACCTAGGTTTTGTGTGTCTCTGCGTACATTATCCTCGTTATGGTGCGTTATCTCTCCTGTTTCTCGCGATACTGTATCGTCTGTTGTACTATCCTCTATTTTCTGTCTATTTTCATGCTGGGTCTCTACCTCAATTCGGTCAAGGTCTCTATCTGCCATTGCTAATCTTTCCGAATGCCTTATTTTCTGTTTTAAAAGCAATTCACGCTCCCTACTTCGCGTCATCATGCGCTCCTACGATCTGATGCGTTTCATAAACTTTTTGCACACACGACTTGACAAACCATTCACTTACTTGTTGGGTCAGAACCAACTTGTCAGCGATGTATCCGCCACCTGTGCGCTTCTATTGGAGAGAAAACTTAATTCCAACAATATTAAAATTCATAACTTAATTATGCTGTTGTCTCTGCTACAATGTCTCACGATTTATTGAATACTTTCTTACTATCTATCGCTGCAGCTACTGTTTTCGACTATGTATAATTTTAAGAAAATTTTTTTTACTGCGAAACGTTTTTACCAGGTATTTTTCTGACCTAGTTAGGCATGTGGTCGACCTTCAATCATGGTATTTTACCATCCGTGCAGGATCGCTATTTTCTAACATAACGGGTGGTGTCTGTTTGTTCTATATCGTGTCTCCCTACCACTTTCGCGCAACGACGCTCTGAGCGTGTTTTTTAGGGAATTAACTAGTTTGAACCTGGGACCTGTTGCTGGTAAGGAGACGCCAGACCACACATGACATGTAGAATTCAGAAGAGTTCAGTGAGACTAGCGATGATGTAACCAAACACTTAATGATTTCAGCGTCTGCTCCACTGCACTCCCTGTAAAAGAATCTTAATACTAACTAAATTTAGAGGGAAGGGGTTCAAGGCTTTCCTATTTTTAGTTAGCTGGTAACATAACGTCGAAAAAGCAGTTAAGCTTACCATTGGAAATTTTATTCTACTCACAAAACATTGTTTATAAATTGCACTATTGATAAAAGGAAGTGTTTTAATACAGGATGGTAAAAACCAACTGCGTTCAACAAAAATGTGAACGAATATTCCCTGAATGGGTTTCCAAGTTCTACAATGGATCGATGGATCACCTATGCCATATGACATATATAAATTAAGTTTCACAAAAGAGAAAAGTATCAAAATGGTCTACAGTGACCCTCGATTATCTTTAATTACTTATCTAACTTGTAAATTGTGGCTTCTCAATAACTATATAAGAGAAAAATCGTCGCGTTTCAGATTTTTACTTCAAGTGGCAAATGTAAACACCATGAGCTTTAATTGACGATAGACACTAGTATTACGCAAAAAAGGGGGTGTAACAGATGATACTTCTGCAGTTCTGAGTGAAGCTTTATGCACTGTTATGTGGCATCGCGTGCATTCATTACCTTGTTGGTGTTGGTCAGGGGCGGTGGACGGCGCAGCAGCCATCCAGCTCGCCGCCTCGGAACTAACTAACCTCTCCTAACTTCTCCTTACTACTATTTACCGAAGTTGGTAAAAAAAACTATCTGGCTGTGTTTTCATCTGACCAATCAGGGTCTCAATCTTAACGTTAAGCTCAGCCTACAAGAATTCTGTCTATCCAATGAGAAACGTTATACTTTTCGTGGTGGTGCAATGTTTTAAAGTTTGCAACGTAACAGAAATTCGAAAAAGTCTCACGCTAAAACTTGCAGCAGATCGATACGGTTTTTCTGGAGGGCTCTAGCTTTTAACATGGGTTGGGGGTGGTCGTTGACATAACAGAGACGCGAAAAAATCTCACGCTAATACTTGCATCTGGCGTTGTCCTAGTGGTTAGCTGGCGACGTGGGTGTCCAGTCCGTCCCTTATCGTAGGGCCTTCTAGCTTAACACGGTTCTGCTCTCGGCTTCTGTTCTCGTTTCTCCCCTCGGAACTGCGTCTGTCTCATGGTGGGAAGGTATGACATGCATTTAGGCATTCTTGTGTTAGTGTGTGGTATTCCATTTGCTCACTCGTTACTCGTATTACTTTGGTTAATTTAATGTCACGATTTTTCGGAGCAATGCGACATACTACTGGATTTGCTTATCATGTCAGGGTTTTCATGGAAGGTGTTGGATTTGCCTGACACCTTACACTTTGTTTATACATATGTGATTTTTTTTTAATCGTGTTCTTTCTGTAATTTTTACTATGATGTTATGAGCCATACGCTAAATAAATAGATAATAAATAATCTCTACTGGTAAATTTCCAGTTTCCAGTAGCTATACTCAACTAAAGATAATCTACATCTACATCCATACTCCGCAAGCCACCTGACGGTGTGTGGCGGAGGGTACCCTGAGTACCTCTATCGGTTCTCCCTTCTATTCCAGTCTCGTATTGTACGTGGAAAGAAGGGTTGTCGGTATGCTTCTGTGTGGGCTCTAATCTCTCTGATTTTGTCCTCATGGTCTCTTCTCGAGATATACGTAGGAGGGAGCAATACACTGCTTGACTCTTCAGTGAAGGTATGTTCTCGGAGCTTTAACAAAAGCCCGTACCGAGCTACTGAGCGTCTCTCCTGCAGAGTCTTCCACTGGAGTTTATCTATCATCTCCATAACACTTTCGCGATTACTAAATAATCTCTTGGTTTGAAACAGCTAGTATCTACTGCCGCCTGTCATTTCCTTACTATTCCTTTAGTCGTGTTGCACCAGAGGTAATTCATGTAAAAAGTCTGAAGAAACACACTATTCATACTCTACCATTTCCAATACGAATTGTTTTTGAGAAAGTTTGTTGCGTATGACTGACGAGTAAGTGATTACGTCTCGAGAGTATCACTCCATCTATTACGTACCATGCCCGAAAGACTTTCTGCACCTTAAGCTAGACACAAATTCTGCAACTATTGACGGAATCGTTAATAAACGCTTTAGCAGTAAGAGTCGACTTACCACTACGGCATTGCCTGGATGCATGCACTAATTTGGATGCGAAGGGTGTCATAAAACCATTGTACCCTCTCCTGAGGTAATGGTGGCCCACATCTGTCGTAACTGGTCCTTGATAGGCTGAATACTGTCTGAGGGGACGCAGTTGACGTCCAAGTTTGTCCCACACATTTTCCCTCAGGGACATATCTGGGGATCATACTGGACATGGGAGGAAGTCAACATCACGCAGACAGTTGAACCAGACACGAACCACATGTGAACGACCATTGTTCTGTTGAAAAATGATACCGTGATAATGAGATACCGTGATACTGTCACGCGACAAGTGACGTTTGCTGACGCAAGGTGCCCGTGAAGCACGGTGTACTACCAGTCGTGACCAGAAGTCACTCAATGGCTCCCCACAACATGACACCAGGATTAACATCGCTGGTGTCCCTCCAAAATCATTAGAACTTAAGTTCTCTTCCCAGGCTGCCGCCATATTCACCGAAGATGACCAGCTGCGGTAGTGCAGAATTGCGATTCATGGCTGAACACAATGCGGAGCCTTTCATAAGCCGTCCATGCTTCCCTGGCACTAGTACAAGGGCAGTCGTTTGTGATGTGGTGTTAAGGACACAATATGCATGGGCGGCCATTCCCTAGTCTGGCTGCTCCTGGTCTCCGATAAATGATGTGGCATGACACGGAATGTTGGAGGGATTCCAGTACTTGTTCTCGTATTGCAGGGGCAGAAGTAAAGGAGTTACGATGTCGTTGGTGAACAACACAACGATCCTCCTTTGTGCATGTCAGACGTGATGGACTAAAACTGCCCTCACGTTCTCATGCAGTCCAAGATAGGATCCCTGGAACATCCGAATGTTCCCCAATTCTGGAAATTCCACCTTTTGACCTACCGGCCAAAGGGAGACCGAAAATGAGGCCCCCTTCAATGCTCCCGGGTGCTGACAACCGTGTCTCAGACGAGTACGAACATCCTGGTGTCCTTCATACTGATCGCACTACGTATGATGCTGTTCACACCCCTTACATACCTCACCAGGCTTGATAACAACACTAATTATGAATAACATTAAAAAACTCTTGTGGCCATTCTATACGTCACAGAAAACTACAATTCTTTATCATTTACGTAATCGCCAATAGTGCTTTCATATATGAAGTTACACTGACATCCGAATACGTATTCTGGGTGCTTCACTTTTTTGCCAGACAGTGTATAATAACACAAACTGATCCATAAACTCCCCGATGCTGAGAACTTCGTTGATGCCTCATTTCATACTTTATTAGATCCTTTTCGTATTGATAAAGGCCTCATTGCATCAGTGTGAGCTCTTAGTGTTGCTTTCCTAAGAGAAAATTCCAAACACGATTGTGAAGTTCAGAATGGCATTTTATTTCGTTTTATTACATTTGTTTTGAGGTTTCCTGTTGGTTTTGTCGCTAAATAGTTTACTTCTATTCTACAGGTTCGTTGGACTTTAGTTGTTCCTTACGAAATATCGGAGTCCACTCGGCCCTTGTGAGGCCAACCGAGGAACTATTTAATTCAGAAGTAGCGCCTCTGGTCTCGAAAACTGTCAACGGCCGGGAGAAAGGAGTTCCGAACACATGCCCCTCCATATCTGCATCACTAATGTCTATCGACTGAGGATGACACGGCAGTCGGTCGGTGCCATTGGGATTTCGGAGGACTGTTCGGGCGGAGAGTTTTTGAAATATCGTAAAGCTTCCTCTGCATCAATTGCATGAGGACAGGTTACTCCCCTGTGGAGAGCAGTGCATGGTGCAGAACTAAGACAACCACTATATACAATTATAAATGCTGCGTGTTTCATTCCCTGATATAGCTCTACACGTGTTTCCAATAATGGCATCATAATGATACAAATGTTACCTGAAGGACCCATGTAACTCCTGCACACAACGACCCACAGCGGTTCAGAAGAGGGAACAGTTTAATAACACAATGACTACGGAAAGTTATCAAAGCACATCGTCTTTAAACTGTACACTTGCTAACACTCGTTAAACCAAAACCGCATGCGTGTGAAGTGGTCTGTTGGTAACATTATTTTCTTTGAAACATTCGAGACTTTATTAACCTAGAAAAATACATGTCTTATTTCAGTAGTAAGTAATTAAAATAGCTGTACTTTAAATTACTCACGTAAACATTTTGGACCTCTTGGATTCATCTATGCCAGACATGATTTTTACAAAACGTAAACGTGTCTTTGGTTGAGGTATTCACGTCAACGTGGAAACGTAAAATAGTCTCGATAACAAAGCTAGCTGACACAACCCAACTAATTATCAAATTACTGCATGTGACCTGAGGATGCTACACGATTCAGATATGTGTGTCTCGCTTGTATCCACTGGCTTTGAAAGGTTATAGTGGATTGTTTATTAAAAAAATAGCTAGGTATGTGACTGAGAGGTAGAAAAAGAAGGTGTGGAAGAGTGGGACATAATAGGCAACTTTTATATAGCAACCCATGTACACAACCCTTAACTTTCGGCGCTAGGAGTCATTTAACACCACCCTCAACAGGTAATGCGGTCTGGACAAAAGCGCAGAGCTTCTTCCGGAATTTGATGGGATGCAAACGCGTTGCATTTCAAACACTTGTTTCATACGATGTTGCACAGAGAGTGGCACTTGTGCATACAGCAATGTCTGGTGCGCCCTGTATCAATCTGTCAACAAACTGGTCCGCTATTATATCTCGTATTCTGCGGAGCGGAAGAGAAATGGAGCGCTTTTCTTGGTAGGAAAGGACAGACATGTAAGTGCTTAGGGGGCGGGCGATGGAAATACTCTAGCGGCTGAAAAGTTGTACACTCAGCGATGTTCAAAGATGTGAAATCCGGACGGACGTGGTCGTCATCGCACAGTGCATACACCAGGGTCTGAATAGGAGACGTTAGTACTGCTGCAAACATGCCCTCAACAAGATCGTAGAGTGTTGCTCGAGCAACGGGTGTAAGCCATTCGATGGACTGGCGTGTGTAAAATGATTTGTACCCTTACTGCCCTCAGAAAGTTCAAGCCCTTTGCGCCTAAGATTTTCCGTGTATCATTGAATTCTGCCCGTAGTTTTTGCAGAAGTGGTCCATACAACCTGATTTCTCACACTCAGAACTTTTTACGAAAGAGGTATCTTTTACGAGCTAAGGTGTGTCAAACAGCCACAGCCAACACATGTGGACAGGGGAATATCTGCTAATTGCCTTTGTTCTTGGTCACTAAGAGCGCCTCATCGTCAACATTCGCGCTAGTTTGGTAGGCGATAATCCGATTGGTCCATATATGCTCCACACACCCCCAAGCCCCCCCCCCCCCCTCCCACACCGACAGAACGCAGATTCTTAATCTCCTCAAGGGAATCACTGTCAAGGCTATTGGAAAATGTACCACTCAACCTGAATCACTGAGGCATCATTGCACGGCGTGTATTAAAGCAGGAGGGCGTAATTTCGAGCGGTTATTATGACTGTTTGCAGATAAAGGTTATGAAACGTGAATCCTACCTCTCTTCTACCTTCATCTGAGAAAGAAGTTGAAAATAATGCCCTGTAGACCTGCTACCATGTCGATCTTGATGGCGGGCCCTATGCCCACATTCCAGGTGGTGCGTGACACTGTTAAATGACGCATATAGCCACATAGGACGGCGCTTCCACCAGAGTGGTGGAGAGAGAGGGAAGCGTGGAGGGGTGAGGTTTGTGTAAACGTGGCAGCAGAGAGCGGGCAAACAAGGTCCGTGCTGCTATACCGTGTTGCAGCAAGAGGCAGGGTAATTTATCTACGGTACATCGCGTTATACGTCAGATCAATGAGAACACTACTAAATATTTTAGAGCCGATTTCGATCAGTCGTTTAAGAGACGTGTTCACGACAGTTCGTCGGCCCCTCCAAAGCTTCTGCGTGACGTTGGAAGGCTAGAATAGCTGACGCACGTTAGTAAAGAGATCAAGTACAGCTTTCTCAAAAAGACTATTTCTGTATCATCAAACCGGTTGCACCATTTGTCCTTTTAGCTATATTATAAGCAAAAATGTAGTACTTAGCATTACTAATTCCAAATACAAATCAAATTCATTATACACTGACAGAAAAAAATTGAAACATCAAAAGAGTAATTATGGCAGAGTAATGAAATATTTGGAAAACATTCGTATAGGTAAAATATTAAAGTGATTAACATTGCAAGATCATAGACTAATGTAAGTGCGAGATAAACCATTGCAAATGTAGCATGCTGATACAATAAAGTTGAATGCAGAGAATGCTAACGTGGGGCATTGTGTTGTACAGGTGCCGGATGTCAGTTTGTGTGATGGAGTTCCATGCCTGTTGCACTTGGTAGGTCTATGCTGGGAAGGTTAAAGCTGGTTGTGGGTAAAGGTGGAGTTGTCGTAAGATGATGTGCCATATGCGCCAGAATGTAGACAGATCTGATGAATGAGCAGACCAGTGCAACATGTTGACACACCGTAGAGCATGTTGGGTTACAACAGCGATGTGTGGCCGTGAGTTAGCCAGTTGGAAAATAGTGAAATGCAGCACAAGAGGTCTAATCACTAGACTGACGTACCAATCTGCAGTCAGGATATCAAACCAAACGCCTTTGAGCAGTCCAAATTTTGGAACTCTTATTTTGTTGCGGTACCAGTTTCGGCGATCTACCACGCCATATTCAGGCCCACTGACTGACGTGTATGAAGATTCCAACCCCGGTTCCGGTTAAAATAGGGGCCAGGATCGAAATACTGCTGGTCCTTATTTTGACCGGAACCAAGATTGGAATCTTCATACACGTCGGTCAGGGGGCCTGAAGCTGGCGTAATGTGTCACCGAATATGGTAGCCCAATAAAATAACCGTTTGGAAATTTTACACAGCTGATAGGTGTTCGATTTGACGTTCGGTACTGAACAGCCGAGGACTCGCAACCACCTCTGAAAAGGTAGATATACAGAGAGCTTGCACTGAGGGTGAGTGGGATACCCTGTAGTCACACAAGATCACACCCCAGACCATAACTCCAGGTGTATGTTAAGTGTCTCTAGCACGCAGATAGATTGGTTGCAGGCCCTCAACTGCCCTGCTAACTTCCACCCTATCCTCTGTTCATCTCTAGCTTGACACCACTGAAGTCGCGACGGTGTTTTCGGGTCAATGGAACGCACGCTACAGGGTTCTGGTACGGAGCTGTCCTTGAAGTAACCGGTTTTTAACAGTTTGTTATACCACTGTGGTGCTAACTGCTGTTCAGATTGCTGTTGCAGGTGCAGTACGGTGCAGCAGGGCCATACGCAGAACACGATGGTCTTCCACTTCGACAGCCCAAGTGGGCGTCTGGAGCCCGGTCTTCTTGCGTCCGTACACTATCGTGACCACCGCCGGCAACAATTATGTATAGTGACTGCATTCCTGCCAAGTCTTTTTGCAGTGTTGCAGAAGGTACATCTAGGTTCTCGTAGCCCTGTTACACGAGCTCGTTCAAAGTCAGTGAGGTGATGACAAGGGCGTCTTTATCACCTTAAAGGCATTCTTGACTGTCATCAACTCAATGCGTCACATTTCAAACGTAACTAATGCTCACCATCGTACTGAGTGTTTTGAAGCGAACCTGATTTGTAACCTATTAGTGGCGCCACTAGTGGTACTTTTAGGCGAAAGGCCTGAAATTCGAATAGATACCATCTTTCAGACGTTGAAACTCGCCTTCCAACTTCCGTTTATGCCGCACAAATCTTTCTTGGTACTGCAAGTTTTTCATTTGCTTGACAACTGATTCTAGTCCATAGAATAAAAAACTAAAAACATATAATTTTATAATGGTGTGTGTGTGTGTGTGTGTGTGTGTGTGTGTGTGTGTGTGTGTGTGTGTGTGTGTGTGTGTGTGTTTTGACTGTGGTTAAATGTAAATCACTGTGTGTAAAAAACAATTATTGCAAGCAAATATTAATGAAAAACGGTCAGTAGATTGTCACATTTTTCGCCGATATGGTGTAAACTAATTCTTTCGATATTACTCATACAGTGTGAGACCGCATTTATGATCCATAGAACAAGAATACAGCTAACCATCATCTTCGAATTACTTGAGGGAATGCTGCACTATAGCGTAGAAAATGACAGCTATCTCCACAGGTAACCACCCTGTCATTTTAAAATATTTTCCCGTTTGTTCCTTGAAAAAGACAGCGGTTTACCTGTCGAAATGTCGGAGTTTTCCTCGAGTTTATCCGCCCGCATTCTCGTGAGTTGTTATAGAACAGTACACCCTGGGGAGGGGGAATGCTTAAATTTCGCATCGACCTAGATGCTTCTCCTTGGGAAATCTGTTGAAAGTACAGTTATGTCACCGATAACAAGTGACTATCTGGATACTTTTGTGAGCACAAATTTACGATCAATGAAGTCTAGGAAGTTATCTCATAGACAAAAATGCGTCTTCAAAGCCAAGAAGTTTCATTGCCTTACTTTGTTCCAAAGTGTACGTCCACATACCATCGTCACCGCTTTCTGAGTGTGTCCGATCTATATGCCTGCAAATTTCCGATCATAGGTTCAATACTTATATGCATCTTCACTTCCTTATCGAAATCGTCTTCCTGAAACTTCTCAACGTGCCACAGACAGTCTGCGCACGCTGAAGAGGATATGATGCCTATTGCTTTTTACTCAAGTGTCTAAACATGGCTCTGAGCACTATGGGACTTAACATCAGAGGTCATCAGTCCCCTAGAACTTAGATCCACTTAAACCTAAGGACATCACACACATCCCTGCCCGAGGGTAGATTCGAACTTGAGGCTGTATTCGAACCTGCGACCGTAGCGGTCGCACGATTCCTAGAACCGTTCGGTCACACCGGCCGGCACTCAAGCGTCTGTTGTCTTGAATGTTCTGTTCTTGTCTGTGACATAACCTTAACCTGTGCCCAGAATAATTCCACCAGATTATACTGACAGTGATACGGGGGTGAACGCAAAATTGTGTGACCACTTGCACGTGCAAGAAAATCAAGTTCTCGCGTGACCTGCATACATTTACGAGCTGCAGAAGTTCGACACGAGTCTGGTTTATACTGTGCAGAATGTTGTAATTTGTAACCTAGAGCACAATATCCACTTTTCTGTGGTTTGTGCATGTTGCTGTTTGTGTAACAGATGAATGATGAGTGGCGTTGTCCACAAAACTGAACAATTTCGGAGCAAGATATTCCAAGAACTGTTCAGTGAACCACTTCTTGTAACTGACAGCTTTCATTTCCGAATGGTAGGCGCTGCTGTTTTTCTTACACCTATATATAAGTTTTCATCCAGATACCAAACCAGAAGAAGATCCAGAACGCATAATAAGCATCGGAGAACGTTTTCGTACGGGAACTTTAAAACAGCCCGTGAAGTCACTCATTTTACAACAGGTTTGCCTGGAATGGTTGAGATTCATTCATCTTTCATCAAGGTCATACACTGTTGAACTACCTCCTCCACTTATTTCTATATCATCTTCAAGAATGTGCTGCACCGACGTCATGTCTCTCCATTAAAAACTTTATTCCTACATTACCTTTAACATACTTTAATTCAATTCCTTGTAAATTTCTTTGCACTGAAGGAGCACTCGTTTTGATGCCGGTTTTCTCATGCCTAAATGTAACAAGATTTTCTGACATCGGATATTCACCACCTATATACATAGATCACCTTAAAAAATTCTTGTGTTAAAAACATCAATTTGTGTCACAGATTTCGTGCGACACGAAACCAACTGTTCATGCCGTTTCTATAGTTCTGACACTTTCTTCTACTATTTTATGCCCAATTCTCATCGAAGCACATGCTTCTACATTTAGGTCTTGTGTCATGAAAATCTTAACAATAGGAGTCTCGCATTGAGATTCACGTTTGAAAAAGCTATAGACGTGGCAAGTAATCCTTCTCCCCGACTTATGAAATACTTAGTATTTACTGGTCATCATCTAACATATAGGTTTTGACGTCGCACTAACACATTCACCGATATACATGCAAAGCTGTACACTACTACAAGAAAATAACGTCACCACCCGAATGAATAAAGCGGCCGTTATGTGAGCGAAACTGCATTGTTGTGCAGTACGGCAACAGTGAAGCGTGCAGGAGAGCGATTCCCGTCGTCTAGTTGTAACTCGCGGCTAGCCGTTCGTAAAGTGAGTGAATCTTATTGAGTGCCAGTGGTTGATCGAGGGAGTGTTTAAAGAAGATAGAAACGATACACCTTCCTTATGCGACAAAAATTTCACACATGCATCGTTTCTCCACTAAGGGACCACAGATGATTTTGACACTAATGTTGCTCTGAGATGATGTTCGAACTCCCATGTAATGAATATTTCTTAAGAGATGCAGCTGGAAATGTCGTCCGCTTACATTAATGCATAAATGCGTGCTAACGGTTAACTAACTGGCTCGAAATGATTCACGAATAATGGCTGGAGCACCCATCGAACAGGTAACCAGCTCTCTTGGAGCCTATCGGTGTGCCTCTCATCAAATGCTTTATGTCCCACTATAAAAAGGAATCCATAAGAGGTCAGAAACATATTCAAAACGACATTCGTCACTCTGCATCTTAACACCGTCTCTGGTTATCAGAAGCGCCAAAAACTTCATAGATCCAAGGAAGGTAATTGGGAACGTATAACATTTTTGACATAGAAATGTTCTTCTTCTATCTCCTTTAAATATTCTAAAATTTTGTGTGCACAATTTTTTTTTACACCATGAATGACATTTCATCTGACTGTTGGCCTTAAACTATGTCCACAAAAATGCAATGGTAAGAAAGACGGTAAATATATACTTTCATGTTTAGACGAGGATGGAAGAAGTAAAGGGAGAAATACTTGGGATTAATTTGTGACAAGATTTTTCAAAGTAATCTCTCTGCATGACTCTGTACTTTTTTCTTTCCATTTTACGACTAGAAGACATCGCGTGAAAGTTTCCGTGGCTCACATACAGCGCTGGTGAGTCCCAGTACAGCTCTCTTTGATGTTCAGCCAAGCACAGCACGAGCACAAGCTCACTTTACGGAAGACTAAATATATCGACTTCTGCCAAGGCACCTTTCTGGCATGCGACTGAAATGATTTAGGGAAACCACGAAGAAACCTAAATGATAATAGTCGGACGGGGGTTTGAACCCGAATGCAAGTACAGAGTCTCGCCAATGTACCACCCTGCTCGGTGTCGATTTTGAAGTTTATAATGGGTGAGTAGTTCCGTAGGGGCTGGATGTAAGGATTGGCAAAGTCCTGTTAAACGTTCCAACCGCGCATTCATGTTAAGTGATTTACAGAAATCAATAAATAACTACGAATTCCCGATCACTAATCTCCATACTTCCTGACTGTAGTCAGTTACCTAGATATGTCAGTGAATCCATCGATTTTTGTGCTTCATCACGGAGGACCAGGCTGTGTGAGACAAACACCAGGGACACACGTCCTGTTCCAGGAGAACCGTCACCTTTACGCCGGAAAGAGTCTGCCGCTCACAGACTAAAACAGCCGATTTATATGCTGAAGATTTTACAACAGAAACTGCGTATGTATCGAAAGCGAAGCAGGTCTGCCTGCCCTTATCCAGAGGGCATCTCGTCTCCAGCGTGATTGCGGAACGCCACTATCGTCGCTCGCGACCGCACGAAACATTCCGTGCTTCCAGCCGGACCTCGCCTTGCTCACGACCGTGCGAAGTGCACTTGCACACAGCGGCCGACTCAAGGGCGTAATAGGCGTCTCAGCCGTGGCCTCGTCTAGCTGCACAGAAGGCCCTGCGAGGGGGCGGGAGCTGCAACTTACTACCCAACACCGTTTCAGATACGAGGATTGAAAATCGCCAGGATTTTCATACCAGCTTAGTTAGGTACCCAAGGTGGAAACTGGTTGAGTTCATCCTTGTATATTGGGCGTATGTCCTCATATTGTGGTAACCGAAAATCTTCTATGTGGGGATCGACATGGGTTCCGGAAACAACGATCGTGTGAAAACCGGGTCGTTCTGTCCTTCCACCAGGCAGAAGGAGATAGCGGCACCCACGTTCCTTATTCCTGTACATTCGATAAAGATCCGCACTGCCACCTAACGAACAGTATAAGACCAGCTGTGTGACTGGACTGAAGAGTTTCTAGGAAACAGACCACATAATGTCATTCTTCAGGGTGAGAAGTCTTAAGATATAACAGCAGCTTCGGGTGTGTCCCAGGGTAGTGTTATAGGACCATTACTTCTCACAACATACATAAATGACCCAGAAAATATTGTTGGATGTTCAATGAGTCTTTTCACGGATGGTGCTGTAATATCTATTGAATAGTCATCTTCAGTGCTAAAAATTACAAAACAAGAGAAACAGGAACAAATGTAAGATAGTTAACATCCAATCGTTAAGTGCAAACATCAGCACCATACAGCTACATGCCATATAACAACAGCTGACATTAGTCCAAATGTCACACAGTGAACAATATTTGTAAATTGAAACTGTTTGTCGGACCGAGACTCGAATTCGGGACCTTTGATTTTCGTGGGCAAGTGCTCTATCGACTGACCTACCCAAGCATGACTCACGAACCGTCCCCTACGCTAAGCCATGTCATCACAGTATCCTTTCTTCCAGGAGTGCTAGTTCCCCGGGTTTCACAAGAGAGGTTCAATGAAGTTTAGAAGGTAGGAGACGAGGTAGTGGCAGAATTGAAGCTGTTCGGACGGGTCATGAGTGGTGCTTGGGAAGCTCAGTTGATACAGCGGTTACCCGCGAAACGCAAAGGCCCAGAGTTCGTGTATCGGCCTGGCGCACAGTTTTAATCTGCCAGGAACTTTAATATCAGTACATACTCCGCTGCAGAGTGAAAATTTCCATTGCTTGATGTAGTCTTATGTGAACTGGACTGAAGCCGTCGCTTACACGGCTGAACAGTGTAAAGGCAACAGTGATGAAATGTAAATGGAATTTTTATATTTTATGAAGTTGCCAAGACCGTTGGTAGCAAAGATGTGATGATTCTGGGATAGCTGCTAAGAAAAGTCAATAAAGAAGTCTTAAGCAGGCCAAGTGGCGCGTGTTCTTGGTGATTTAAAATTATACTAAATATCGTCAAGCAACATCTTTTGGGAACTGCCCCAAATATTACGTTACAGCAGTTATAACAGGAAGAAAATGTCACGTCCGAGATGTGTCGTGGCCTCTGTTGAGACACCGGTGAATAATCAAATAATAGTTAAATGATTTTTAAATGTTTTAAAAATTTACTGAGCAATAAAACCACGAGTAATGGTTAAAGCATAAAAAAAGAATTCACGTGTGTAGAGCCATAAGTACGGACCTCTCTATAGCAGTAATTACAGCATAGTATTTTATTTATTTCTGAACTACATATTAATCGAAGAAGATCCATTTACAATTCCATAAAACAGGGGAAAATACAGAATTAAAATAATAAACCAAAATAATTAAAATACTAAGGAATGAAGTTAGTACAGTAAAACACATTGTGACTGCTGAGCATAAACTAAAATCACATATCGTAAAAATACATTAGTTCCAGCTCTGGGCTTATAGTATAAACATGTGGAATAAAACAACATTAGAATTTCAAAAGATATGGCGCATTAGAAATGAATGAAAAAATGAAGTTAAAAAATGGATAAGATTTGCGAGAAATCAAATACTTTCAAAGAAACCGGGATTAAGTGATGCCGTTATTATATTTAAAATTGCACCCTCAGTGATCTAGTCAAAGCCACGAATCCATATAAGGAATAAGATAACCATGATTAGTTTAATTTTGTTCACATTTTATTCTCAGAATCAAATAAAAATTTGAAAGTAGTCTTGTAGGTTAGAAAAGCACCCATAAAAGGTATACTGCACCGACTAGAAAAAGCCGAACAACTTAAGAACACGGTATGTACTTTCAATAAGCGCCATATTGTGGCGTTACCAGAAACGCCGGTAGTACATTAGGTAATAGTATGTATCTTATTGTAGGTTGTAAATCGACTGTGTGACTATACAGCCAGCAATAAGATTTATCCTATTACTAAATATATTACCAGTGTTTCGGGTACCGCCACAATACCATACAAGTCGATCTCTGCCCTTGATAGTACCATACGGATTACAATAAACAAATGTAGCGTATGGCGGATAATTAGGAAGTCACATGGTTCAAATGGCTCTGAGAATTATGGGACTTAACTTCTGAGGTCATCAGTCCCGTAGAACTACTTAAACCTAACTAATAACCTAAGGACATCACACACATCCTTGCCCGAGGCAGGATTCGTAGCGTCTAGAACCGCTCGGCCACTCAAATAGGAAGTGACATTAATGAATCATTATACGAGTGAAGAACAAATGCTGGAAGCGGCAACACCCATAAAATAGCCAGAACCAAGCCTACGGATCGATTTAAAGTGGAAGTGACTAACCCCAGGTAAGTCAGAAACATTACTGAGCTTCAATGGATGATTCCTCATAAAGTGTAGTCCACCCACAAATGCGGTAGCTTACAAAACCCTCGATTGACCAATGCTTGAATGCTGCTCACCATCTAAGATGCGTAGCAAATGGGATTGACAGAGGCAAGCGAGAAGAGCGACAAAAGAGCAGCGCGTTTCGTTACAGGTTCGTTTAACAAATGCGAAACCATCACGGAGATGCCCGACCAACTCCACTGCAGACGCTGCAAGAGAGACGTCCACCATCAAGGCGTGGTTTATTTTTAAAAATCTTGGAGTGTACTTTTGTAGAAGAATCAAACAATACCTTGCTTACCCTTATGCATAACTCCCGACTGCGCCACACACGAAAGGACTTGCGCAGCATGTATCGTGACACACCGTATGAACTGAGATGAAGTAATTGTTTTGGTCGAGCGCGGCGGTTGAATAGTGCCCTTTGTGTCCTGGAGGCTATCACAGCGTAGCCGGCTGGCAGAAGGGTATGACAGCTGCGGAACGGCGTGGCGGGGGCACGTGCAACTGTCAAATCTACCCACTCCCAGAATATGACGTAATACTCGCCAGGCTGCAGTCACAAAGCCATGTATGGCTTTGTTCATATTTGCGCACGTGCGACGCGAACTATTGTTGCTAAAATAGAGCATAACAACCGACTCAAACAGAAGAAAAGGACGATTTTGTGGATGTGCAGGCGTGCCATGGAAATATTGTGTGAAAAAAATTACAGGCCCGAGAATGTTCTTTTAACGGAGATTCAGGAAGTAACAACTTTCGTAAATTTTGTCGCACAAAAGAGATCGATCCATCGAATAGTACTGTTAGTGTATACCCATACTCTCAGCTAGTTACATATTCTGTTGTTGTGCTTCTCAGTCACAAGACTCTTTTGATGCAGATCTCGACGTTACTCCATCCGATGCAACTACTGCAACCTACATTCTTCTGATCTGCTTACTGTGATCCTCTCTTGGTCTCCTTCTATGGTTTCTATCCATCACAGCTCAGTACTAAAGTGGTTTTACCTTGATGTCTCAGAATGTGTCCTGCCAACCGATCCCTTCTTCTATTCAGGTTGTGCCACAAATTTTTCTCCCTAATTCTATTCCGTACGTCCTCATCAGTTACGTGATCTACCCATTTAATCTTCTGTAGCACCTCACTTCCAAAGCTTTTATTCTCTTATCGTCTAAACCTTTATCGTTATATTTTACTTCCATATATCGCTACATTCCATACAAATACTTTCACAAAAGACTTCCTGACCCTTAAATCTAACAAACTTCTACTCTCCAGAGTAGTTTTTCTTGCCATTGCCAGTCCAAATTTTACATTCTCTCTACTTAGGCCATCATAAGCTATTTTGCTGCCTAAATAGCAAAATTCATGTAGTACTTTAACTTTCTCGTTTGCTAATGCAATTTACTAATTCGACTCCATTCTGTTATCCTCGTTTTGATTTTATTACGTTAATCTTATATCCCCCTTTCAAGATACTGTCCATCCGGTTCGTCTGCTCTTCCAAGTGATTTTCTGTCTCTGACAGAATTACAGTGTCATCGGCGAACCTCAAAGTTTTTATTTCTTCCCCCTGAACTTAAATTCCTACTCCAAATGATTCCTTTGTTTGCTATAATGCTCCCTCAATGTACAGATTGAACAGCATCCGGGATAGACTAGAACCCTCTCTCCCTCCCTTCTCAAGCACTGCCACTGTTTCATGCCCCTCCACTCGTGTAACTGCCGTCTGGTTTCTGTACTAGTTGTGAATAGCCTTTCGCTGCCTGTATTTTAGCCCTGCTATCCCAAGAATTTCAAAGAGAGTATTCCAGTCAACACTGTAAAGTCTACAAATACTACAAAAGTAGGTTTATCTTTCCTCACGCCGGCCTTCGTGACCGAGCGGTTCTAGCCGCTTCAGTCCGGAACCGCGCAGCTGCTACGGTCGCTGGTTCGAATCCTACTTCAATCATGGATGTGTGTGATGTCCTTAGGTTAGTTAGTTTTAAGTAATTCTAAGTCCTAGGGGACTGATGACCTCAGATGTTAAGTCCCATAGTGCTTAGAGCCATTTGAACCTTTCCTCAGCGTGCCTTCTAAGAGAAGTCGTAGGGTCAGTATTGCCCTGCGTGTTCCTACATTTCCCCGGATTCCAAACTCGTCTCCCCCAAGGTCAGCGTCTACCAGATTTTCCATTCATCTGTAAGGAATTCGTGTAAGCGTTTTGGAACCATAATTTATGAAAGTGTTGTATATTCTGTTTGGTTTTTCATAATTTTAGATGCTTCCACTATTTAGTTAATTTGCATTAGAATAATGAATGAAACTTGAAAAATATGACAAATGCGTTGTAAGCCACCAACGCGGACGAACAGGGCAATGAAGCCTGAAAAGTGGAAGCAATAAAGCGTGAAAAATAAGATCAGAGTGAAAAAAGGAAGAGGAGTGAAGAAGTTGTTCTTCCGAAGTGAAATTCTAGTCAACGAGACCGGTGTTAGTAGGGGCAGATATATAGTTTTGGATAAGTGAACGGTACAGTATTAGAAGTGATTATTTGTTCTTGCTGTATAGTAACAGTCAATATACTACGGAACATCAGCACATTGTAGTGAATACATACATCAGAGCCTCAGGTATAATATTCAATACGATCGGTTGTATAATGTATTTTAAAATAGATTTTGCGAACAAACTAATGGGAATATCACAGCTGTAAGCGAAAAGAAAATAATAACCGCAACTGCATGACCGACAACCACAATATATCAAGCATTCTTAGATTTTAGACCTATAATGGCAACCAGATTTTCATGTGTCTTGTGATGGATGAGGTACGGATTCCACAGGTGCCTCTAAAATCTGTGGAAATGTACGTCAATACTCCTGACAATACATGCATGGCCTGTTTGACTTGTCAAGAGTTTTTCAAAAAGGCACGTCATTTTGTCACAGTAACTAATGACAGATAATGCGTTATAGTTCTTGTACAAACAAGATAATGGGAGGGGATGAACTCACTTCCAGTTTGCAGTTTCGTGTGTGTGTGTGTGTGTGTGTGTGTGTGAGAGAGAGAGAGAGAGAGAGAGAGACTGAGAGAGACTGAGTGTCTCTCCTGTTTTGCTGATTTAACATTTACTCCCCTGGCATACAGCTAATGTAATGAAAGGATGTGCCAACTGTATTTGAGGACACATATCGATTACTTGTAGCAGCGTCACGGAAGTTAACAAATTTGTAATTCATCAGCCATCAATGGCAATACTGCATTCAATACTTTTATTCCAGCCTTACATATCACCTGATTCGAACCTTGATTACATAGCAACACTGACCTCCTCTCACCCTTAAGCTGGTTTTACTCATGAATGCAGAATACAGCTAAACCAAAGCAAAATAATCAACAGCTGAGCGGGATGGTGCAAACGCACTGGCTTCGGATGTACGTTAACACAGCACAACTGTGTCTATTACGTTGTTGACGGTAGTGATTCCACTATGTTACCTAATGCTAACGGCTGAAAGCAAGGGGAAACTACAGCCGTAATTTTTCCCGAGGACATGCAGCTTTATTGTATGATTGAATGATGATGGCGTCCTCTTGGGTAAAATATTCCGGAAGTAAAATAGTCCCCCATTCGGATCTCCGGGAGGGGACTACTCAGGAGGACGTCGTTATCAGGAGAAAGGAAACTGGCGTTCTACGGATCGGAGCGTGGAATGTCAGATCCCTTCATCGGGGAGGTAGGTTATAAAATTTAAAAAGAGAAATGGATAGGTTAAAGTTAGATATAGTGGGAATTAGTGAAGTTCGGTGGCAGGAGGAACAAGACTTTTGGTCAGGTGAATACAGGGTTATAAATTCAAAATCAAATCGGGGTAATGCAGGAGTAGGTTTAATGAATAAAAAAAAATAGGAGTGCGGGTAAGCTACTAGAAACAGCATAGTGAACGCATTATTGTGGCCAAGATAGAAACAAAGCCCATGCCTACTACAGTAGTACAAGTTTATATGCCAACTAGCTCTGCAGATGATGAAGAAATTGATGAAATGTAGGATGAGACAAAAGAAATTATTCAGATAGTGAAGGGAGACGAAAATTTAATAGTCATGGGTGACTGGAATTGGTCAGTAGGAAAAGGGAGAGAAGGAAACATAGTGGTTGAATATGGATTGGGGCTAAGAAATGAAAGAGGAAGCCGTCTGGTAGAATTTTGCACACAGCATAACTTAATCGTAGCTAACACTTGGTTCAAGAATCATAAAAGAAGTTTGTATACATGGAAGAATCCTGGAGATACTAAAAGGTTTCAGATAGATTATATAATGGTAAGACAGAGATTTAGGAATCAGGTTTTAAACTGTAGGGCATTCCCAGGTGCAGATGTGGACTCTGACCACAATCTATTGGTTATGCCCTGTAGATTAAAACTGAAGAAATTGCAAAAAGGTGGGAATTTAAGGACATGGGATCTGGATAAGCTGAAAGAACCAGAGGTTGTACAAACTTTCAAGGAAAGCATAAGGGGACAATTGACAGGAATGGGGGAGAGAAACACAGTAGAAGAAGAATGGGTAGCTCTGCGGTATGAAGTTGTGAAGGCAGCAAAGGATAAAGTAGGTAAAAAGACGAGGGCTGCTAGAAGTCCTTGGGTAACAGAAGAAATATTGATGAAAGGAGAAAATATAAAAATGCACAAAATTAAGCAGGCAAAAGGGAATACAAACGTCTCAAAAATTAGATCGACAGTAAGTGCAAAATGGCTAAGCAGGGATGGCTAGAGGACAAATGTAAGGATGTAGAAGCTTATCTCACTAGGGGTAAGATATATACTGCCTACAGGAAAATTGAAGGGACCTTTGGAGATAAGAGAACCAATTGTATGAATATCAAGAGCTCAGGTGGCAACCCAGTTCTAAGCAAAGAAGGGAATGCACAAAGGTGGAAGGAATATATAGAGGGTTTATAGAAGGGCGATGTACTTGATTACAATATTATGGAAATGGAAGAGGATGTAGATGAAGACGAAATGGAAGATAAGATACTGCGTGAAGAGTTTGACAGAGCACTGAAAGACCTGAGTCGAAACAAGGCCCCGGGAGTAGACAACATTCCATTAGAACTACTGACCGACTTGGGAGAGCCAATCATGACAAAACTCTACCAGCTGCTGAGCAAGATGTATGAGATAGGCGAAATACCCTCAGACTTCAAGAAGAATATAATAATTCCAATCCCAAAGAAAGCAGGCGCTTACAGATGTGAAAATTACCGAACTATCAGTTTAATAAGTCACAGCTGCAAAACACTAACGCGAATTCTTTACAGACGAATGGAAAAACTGGTTGATGCGGACATCGGGGAGGATCAGTTTGGATTCCGTAGAAATGTTGGAACACGTGAGGCAATACTGACCTTACGACTTATCTTAGAAGAAAGATTAAGAAAAGGTAAACCTACGTTTCTAGCATTTATAGACTTGGAGAAAGCTTTTGACAATGTTGACTGGAATACTCTGTTTCAAATTCTGAAGGTGGCAGGGTAAAACACAGGGAGCGAAAGGCTATTTAAAATTTGTACATAAACCAGATGGCAGTCATAAGAGTCGAGGGGCATGAAAGGGAAGCAGTGGTTGGGAAAGGAGTGAGACAGGGTTGTAGCCTCTCCCCAACGGTATTCAATCTGTATATTGAGCAAGCAGTAAAGGAAACAAAAGAAAAATTCGGAGTAGGTATCAAAATTCATGGAGAAGAAGTAAAAACTTTGAGGTTCGCCGATGACATTGTAATTCTGTCATAGACAGCAAAGGACCTGGATGATCAGTTGAACGGAATGGACAGTGTCTTGAAAGGAGGATATAAGATGAACATCAGCAAAAGCAAAACGAGGATAATGGTGTGTAGTCAAATTAAATCGGGTGATGCTGAGGGAATTAGATTTGGGAATGAGATACTTAAACTAGAAAAGGAGTTTTACTATTTAGGAAGTAAAATAACTGATGATGGTCGAATTAGAGAGGATATAAAATGCAGACTGGCAATGGCAAGGAAAGCATTTCTGCAGAAGATAAATTTGTTAACAAAGAATATAGATTTATGTATCAGGAAGTCGTTTCTGAAAGTATTTGTTTGGAGTGTAGCCATGTATGGAAGTGAAACATGGACGATAACTAGTTTGGACAAGAAGAGGATAGAAGCTGTCGAAATGTGGTGCTTCAGAAGAATGCTGACGATAAGGTGGATAGATCACGTAACTAATGAGGAGGTATTGAATAGGATTGGGGAGAAGAGATGTTTGTGGCACAACTTGACTAGAAGAAGGGATCGTTTGGTAGGACATGTCCTGAGGCATCAAGGGATCACAAATTTAGCATTGGAGGGCAGCATGGAGGGTAAAAATCGTAGAGGGACACCAAGAGATGAATACACTAAGCAGATTCAGAAGGATGTAGGTTGCAGTAGGTACTGGGAGATGAAGAAACTTGCACAAGACAGAGTAGCATGGAGAGCTGCATCAAACCAGTCTCAGGACTGAAGACAATAACAACAACAACCTAATGCTATGTGGTTGTATAGCGTAATGCGCTGCGCACTAGCTTGTAAGAAAGCGAAGTGAGCCACACCTAAATCGAAACCGGGCTGCGGACGAATATCTGCTAGTCTAGCGTATCGGTCAGCCTGGATGTGGTTTACATATGGTTTTCTAAAATCGGTCAAATCAAGAAATAACCTGTTTCGCACACCATGGTAAAGGCTAGAAAAGAGAAATTGAGCACTTCAATAGTCTCCATCTATTTCAGCATCTGAGACCTTCCTTATTGCTCAACTGAAGTACCAGTCTTGCATAATCCAAAATAACAGCATATACATCATACAATAGCGTAAATATTGTACTATCCCATTGCCAAAAGCCTACATAGAGAGACATCGTGTCAGTTGTCCATCTGCTGTAAGTAGGCTGTTTAGGTTTTCATGTTGGTAACGCCATGTAGCGCTCTGTATGAAAAAGACTGACTGAGCTTTGTGCAATCTGTGGCTGGTTGACATTGTTGGAATATTCGCTATTGTAGTGTTGGGCAGTTGGAAGTGAACTTCGCGTAGCCGCGTAGCGTTGTGCAGTTGGAAGTGAGCCGCCAGCAGAGGTGGATGTGGAGAGAGAGATGCCGGAGTTTTGAGAACGGACGATCTGGACGTGTGTACGCCAGAAAAAGATAATTTGTAAAGATGTATGGACCATTATTAAGGTAAAGACCTCGTTTGTTATCTATCAAAATCTTTCATTTGCCAACTATGTCGATCAGTAGTTAGTACCTCCAGTGGTTAGAATCTTTTATTTAGCTGGCAGTATTGATGCTCGCTGTATGGCAGTAGTTCGAGTAAGGAAGATTTCTGTGATGGAAGTGGATTCATGAAAGGTTCAAATGGCTCTGAGCACTATGCCAATTAACTTCTGAGGTCATAAGTCGCCTAGAACGTAGAACTACTTAAACGTAACTAACCTAAGGACATCACACACATCCATGCCCGAGGCAGGATTCGAACCTGCGACCGTAGCGGTCGCTCGGCTCCAGAATGTAGTGCCTAGAACCGCACCGCCACTCCGGCCGGCGTTCATGAAAGGCATATGTTATTGTTAGTCATGGCCATTCTTTTGTAGGGATTATTGAAAGTCAGATTGCATTGCGCTAAAACATTGTTTGTCAGTTTAGTAATGATCATAATAAGTTAAGAGAGGAACGTCTGATTACGTTCAGTTTTGCCCAGCTGTTTGAAAATCAAATAACGTGAGAGGTTTGCTAGCATAGCCATTTATAATTTCTGTAAGGGGACGTTACACTGTCTCTCCTCAGCGGTTCTGTCACTAGCGACGATAATAACGTCGTTTCCTCGAAGCGTTCCTTCAACACGTGACGCTAACGTTTGTTAGCTTTTTCACCCTCCTGTTTCTTTAATATATTTAACCGTTACTTAGTTCCCAAAAAATTAAGTTTCGATCTACACTTTTAGATTAGTTTCTGTCTTCGCCCCTTGTCTTTAAAATTTAACATTATGAGAGCTCTTTACTATAGTCACCTGCTTTTTGAAACTCCTTCTCTATCTTTCCCCCAATGAGAGGCTTTTTTGTTGTTGCCAGGTCGAATTGCCCTTACCTTCCTTTGTTCACAGGGACAAAGGCATCTTGACGCCATGTTGCACAACTTTGCTAAAATATTCAAAAAAAGCCTTTGGCCACAAAACAGAAACCGATACAGATATAAAATCTAAAACAACGAAAAGCAAAGCAGTGTACTCCAGTATGATTTTTCACTCTGCAATAGAATGTACACTGATTTGAAACAGTGTGCTGAACTGGGCTCGAACATAGGACCCTGGCATTCACTGGCAAGTAAAGTTTGGAACCTAGGCGATAGGGTACTGGTGGAAGTACAGTAGTGAGAGTGGGTCGTGAGTCGTGCTTAGATAACTCTGTAGGTGAGCAGTTGTTCACGCAAGGCAAAGGTCTCAGGTTCGAGCCCTAGTCCAGCATATAGTTCTAATATGCCAGTACGTTTCAGTGCATGCAATGTTACTGTAGTATCTGTACTTCCCTTGTGTCAATGTGATCTGTAACAAATATTTATTAACATTTAAAACATAATGTCATTTTGATACTGTCGGTTAGGGTAGCATCCAAGTGAGATGCAGACTGCAAAGTTTAACATCTACATATATACTCCGCTGGCCACCAAGCTGTGTGTGGCGGAGGGCACAATTCGCTCCAAATTCGTATTTCTCCCCCCCCCCCCCCCTCCCCCCCCCCCATCTGTTCCACTCGCGAATTGCGCGAGAGAAAAACGACTGTCTGAACGCCTCAGTACGAGCTCTCTAATTTCCCGTATCTTTGAATGGTGATCATTGCGCAATTTGAAAGTTTGTGGTAATAATATATGCTCTACATCCTCGGTGAAGATCGGATTTCGGAATTTAGTTAGCAGCCCCCTCTGTTTAGCGCGCCATCTATCTGCAAGTGTGTCCCACTTCAAACTTTCTATAAAATTTGTAACGCTCTCGCGATGGCTAAGTATACCAGTCACGAATCTGACCGCTCTTCTTTGGACCTTCTCATCACTTGAATCGGACCCAACCCGTAAAGGTCCCATACAGACGAACGATAAGACTGGACGAACTAACGTATTGTAAGCTATTTCCTTTGTTGAAGGACTGCATCGCTTCAGGATTCTACCAATAAACCGCAATCTTGAGTATGACTTACCCGTTACTTGTGTAATCTGATCATTCCATTTGAGAGCATTTCCAATAGTCACACCGAGACACTTGACGGATGTTACCGTTTCCTAAGACTGGACAGTTATTTTGTACTTGTACATTAATGGGGATTTTCGCCTTGTTACATGCAGTAGGTTACACTCGGAACTGCACTTTAAGCAACCGATTTGTAAAGGTTTCTTGTGTCACTGTGGTGCCCACTGTTGCTCAGATTGATGCTGCAGATACTGTGTGATGCGCCACAGCTCTACGCCGAACACGAAGGATTTTCCTCTCCGTACACCCACGTGGCCGTCCAGAGCCTGGTCTTCTGCGACAGTGCATTCTCGTTGCAAGATCACAGGGTAAAGTAATAGCAAGATAGGCCACTACAAATGTGAAATACTGGTACATTAATAATTGGTATAACTGCCAGAATGTTGCGTGCAAACATGCAAACGAGCATGTGGCAGAAAGAATGAAGTGTTTTAAGGCGACGGTCCCGAGACAGGATTAGAGTTCGCTATGTGCCGTGTAGTGTCGACAAGATGGTTCACGAGCCTACTTCCCGATACTTTGCATTAATCCCAAAGAATTGTGCAAAACAATTTTGTGCAGGGTAAACAGCTGCTTCAGACGGAACACTTTCTCACCACATAGATAAAAAGAGTCTCGGGGCTGGTTGGTATATATACACGGTATGTACTGGGTGTGACACTGCTAGCTAGGGCATGGCCACCTATGGTAAACTAACATACGCAAACAGCTACAAACGTCGGTAAGCCCCTGCATATCAGCAACACTGACTGGAAACTACCAGCTGCTATTAGAACCGACCAACAAGCCACAGCGGGGCCACCGACGAGCTCGCCCACAGGCGCACAAACAATCTGCCAACATTCCCTCACACTGTGCTTCCGATATATGACCTATCGGACACAAGATCGATAACAAACCTAACTGTTGCAGGTTGCTGACGCTGAACGTTGACTCTGTACCAGCTCACAGCGCCAGCCGCCGAGCAGCACAATCGCACAACGCCAAGGTATCGACTTGCATGATACCCACTACTAACAAAGCCTATCCTTGCAAAACCTATCGCAGGCAGCAAGACAACCGCTGCTACTCTTACCACCCGACCTAACTATCGCATAGGATTTTTTCCCTTGGCTCTTGCCTTGGCACTTTTTTCCCTCCGCCCTTAAAACCGCTACCCTTCGTCAGATTTCGACCAATCTATCTCCAGATGAGCGCGTATTAATGGTTAATCCTAACCAGACGTGCGCAAACATCGCAGTACCCACATCCTGCGACACCTCACTTTAGTGAATACTAACCCTTATGCAGAGATGGCAGTAGACCTTTTGTGTTGGCCATCATGCCGGTGTGGGCGTGGAGGGGCTCCACCTCTATAAAAATGGTGTGACGGGTATAAGTGCAGATAGGTTTATACGTGGTATCTTCATAAGTACAACCGTCAGTGTTATGGTTGCTTTTTCTCTGTTTTGAACAGTCTTCCCACGAACATTTCATAAACTTTGTGGCTTGATGTTTTCTGCACGGTCGTACTGCAGCACTAAGTGGACTACACCTGTCAGCATAGAATAACTGTTCTGCCTTCAAGCTTCCACACTTCAACACGTGAACTGCTCCCTTGGGAAAAATCACTATCTATGACTTGCTCTTGTCATACGTACTTGGAGTGACTAGCCGAACTAAAAACATAAGACCTGTAAAGAGCACAATTATTCGTCTGCAAATGACGTCAATACTGATATGTTGTTCAGCACACCGTCCTCAATCTCCAATAGAAATATCTTCACTTAGAACTGTTACACCCAGTATATAAATCGTGGTCAGAAAGAGACTGAAAAACTTGAAAGGGTACTTCAGGGTGGCCTGTGACAAGAAATAGTTCTTGAGATTAAAACTCGATACGTTGAAAGGTTTCCAAATTAATTAGCATTGTAGTTAACCAGTTACGCCATTCCGCTGCCGGTCGGATACAATTAGTATCAGTTGTTCTCATGACAGCGCATTAGAGCATTCAGTCTTTGGTCCCATTTACAATTTTTGTACCGCTCTCTTGTTCGGTTTTAGGGAACCAAACGAAGAACGCTGTATTAAGTGAAAAGTGGGTAGTGTGAGTGAAGGTCAAATTAAACTGAGTATTATTTGTAGCAACATGGTAAGACTTAACGCATCAGAACAGTGTCAGATACGCATCCACCACCCACGTCGTCACTATCTAGAAAAGCCAACGTTACAGTCAGCTGAGCAGCCAGCAGCTATGGGCAGTGTATGCCACCTCATTGTTTGTCGAATTATTAATCGCTGGAGGTCAGAGTAGTAATTTTTCATGAACTGTACCGATTTCGTATACCCACGAAAAGTAAAATACGTAGATTTTACAATATTTACGAACCTGGTTTTGTTTGGAAAGCATACACGAATTCTACCGATTTTGTGGAATATGCAGATGGCAGCGCACACATTTTGTACTATCGGTAGAGTTGGTCACAGATACTAAAACAAGGAACAGGTCTGTGCCGACGTTTAAGCAGCCTTGTTTTACCCATGCGCGAGAAGTAGCTCCAGGTTAGTGGTAGCAATCTCAAAGTGAGCATATTCTTCCTATTTATATTTGTAGGGTTGTTCATGTTCTATTATCAAAGAATTAGACAATACCATAATTTTCTGTCTTTCGCACCACCTTTTGTGCATCAAGAGGGTTTATTTATTCACTGATGCTGACGTGATCTTACTGTAGTATTTTTACATACGTGAGAAGTTGATTCAACAGAAAATACTTCCTTGTTTATCGAAACTCTCTTCCTCCCCGCAACTATAAAATCGAAGCACTATACATCTACATCTACATTTATACTCCGCAAGCCCACCCAAAGGTGAGTGGCGGAGGGCACTTTACGTGACACTGTCATTACCTCCCATTTCTGTTCCAGTCGCGATTGGTTAGCGGGAAGAACTACTGTCTGAAAGCCTCCGTGAGCGCTCGAATCTCTCTAATTTTACATTCATGATCTCCTCGGAAGGTAAAGTAGGGGGAAGCAATATGTTCGATACCTCATCCAGAAACGCTCTCTCTCGAAACCTGGCGAGCAAGCTACACCGCGATGCAGAGCGCCTCTCTTGCAGAGTCTGCCACTTGAGTTTGCTAAACATCTCCGTAACGCTATCACGGTTACCAAATAACCCTGTGACGAAACGCGCCGCTCTTCTTTGGATCTTCTCTATCTCCTCCGTCAACCCTATCCGGTACGGATCCCACACTGATGAGCAATACTCAAGTATAGGTCGAACGAGTGTTTTGTAAACCACCTCCTTTGTTGATGGACTACATTTTCTAAGGACTCTCCCAATAAATGTCAACCTGGTACCCGCCTTACCAACAATTAATTTTATATGGTCATTCCACTTCAAATCGTTCCGCACTCATACTCCTAGATATTTTACACAAGTAACTGCTACCAGTTTTTTGTTCCGCTACCATATAATCATACCATAAAGGATCCTTATTTCTATGTATTCGCAGTACATTACATTTGTCTATGTTAAGGGTTAGTTGCCACTCCCTGCACCAAGTGCCTATCCTCTGCAGATCTTCCTGCATTCGCTACAATTTTCTAATGCTACAACTTCTCTGTATACTACAGCATCATCCGCGAAAGCATCTCTTACCATTTTTGTAGAAGAATGGAATTTTTTAATTTATTTATTTTATTCTTAGGAGCACACAGCCAGCAATAGTTATAACAGTACAGTTGTAAAACTCTGAATTAAAGTCAGCTAACTCTGTATAGTGAATAGTATAATATAATAAAGAGATTTAATTGTCGTCCTCACTGTATTACATACAAGTTCATTCTAGGAAGGCTTTCATCTAAAGTATGTTATAGCACATAGATTTAGTCTTAATACAGAAATAAAAGATTTTGATTTATACGTACACAAAACTACAATAGTTGGTAGAAGGAAGGGAAATGAGTGTTCTTATGTTCCTCTGACGAAGCGGATTAAAACCTCTCATAAGATTCGGGAAGCAATGCTGCGCTGTCCTTTCCCAGAGGGACCATCCCGGCGTTTGTTTAAATTGTGTATAGAAATCACAGAAAGTCCAAATCTGTATAGATGAACACAGATCTAAGACCCTACCCGGTGGGCCCACTGTCTTAAGCACTGTACCACTGAGGTGGTGTATGTAATCTTGATCATCTGCATCTGGTTAACGGCTTCCTGAAACTGATTTCTGTACGGACGCTGAAGGAGAGAGAGCCTTATCTCCTAGACATCTTTATTTATGCTAGCCAATAGGATTTTTCACAATGGATTGTAATCTCTTTTCAAAAGATTTAGTGCTGTGGTCAAAGGCATAGTATTCTGCTTTATTTATTTTTGAAATACACTCCTGGAAATTGAAATAAGAACACCGTGAATTCGTTGTCCCAGGAAGGGGAAACTTTATTGACACATTCCTGGGGTCAGATACATCACATGATCACACTGACAGAACCACAGGCACATAGACACAGGCAACAGAGCATGCATAATGTCGGCACTAGTACAGTGTATATCCACCTTTCGCAGCAATGCAGGCTGCTATTCTCCCGTGGAGACGATCGTAGAGATGCTGGATGTAGTCCTGTGGAACGGCTTGCCATGCCATTTCCACCTGGCGCCTCAGTTGGACCAGCGTTCGTGCTGGACGTGCAGACCGCGTGAGACGACGCTTCAACCAGTCCCAAACATGCTCAATGGGGGACAGATCCGGAGATCTTGCTGGCCAGGGTAGTTGACTTACACCTTCTAGAGCACGTTGGGTGGCACGGGTTACATACGGACGTGCATTGTCCTGTTGGAACAGCAACTTCCCTTTCCGGTATAGGAATGGTAGAACGATGGGTTCGATGACGGTTTGGATGTACCGTGCACTATTCAGTGTCCCCTCGACGATCACCAGAGGTGTACGGCCAGTGTAGGAGATTGCTCCCCACACCATGATGCCGGGTGTTGGCCCTGTGTGCCTCGGTCGTATGCAGTCCTGATTGTGGCGCTCAACCTGCACGGCGCCAAACACGCATACGACCATCATTGGCACCAAGGCAGAAGCGACTCTCATCGCTGAAGACGACACGTCTCCATTGGTCCCTCCATTCACGCCTGTCACGACACCACTGGAGGCGGGCTGCACGATGTTGGGGCGTGAGCGGAAGACGGCCTAACGGTGTGCGGGACCGTAGCCCAGCTTCATGGAGACGGTTGCGAATGGTCCTCGCCGATACCCCAGGAGCAACAGTGTCCCTAATTTGCTGGGAAGTGGCGGTGCGGTCCCCTACGGCACTGCGTAGGATCCTACGGTCTTGGCGTGCATCCGTGCGTCGCTGCGGTCCGGTCCCAGGTCGACGGGCACGTGCACCTTCCGCCGACCACTGGCGACAACATCGATGTACTGTGGAGACCTCACGCCCCACGTGTTGAGCAATTCGGCGGTACGTCCACCCCGCCTCCCGCATGCCCACTATACGCCATCGCTCAAAGTCCGTCAACTGCACATACGGTTCACGTCCACGCTGTCGCGGCATGCTACCAGTGTTAAAGACTGCGATGGAGCTCCGTATGCCACGGCAAACTGGCTGACACTGACGGCGGCGATGCACAAATGCTGCGCAGCTAGCGCCATTCGACGGCCAACACGGCGGTTCCTGGTGTGTCCGCTGTGCCGTGCGTGTGATCATTGCTTGTACAGCCCTCTCGCAGTGTCCGGAGCAAGTATGGTGGGTCTGACACATCGGTGTCAATGTGTTCTTTTTTCCATTTCCAGGAGTGTATGTACATCTGATATAATTTTCAGTTACTTCTCACGTCCCATTTTTATGGTTCTGTACCTCAGTCGGTAACAACGGGACGGTTATAGGATGACTTTGTTGTCCGTCTATCTGTCTGTTCGACGGTTAAGACTCCACTTTCATTAACGGCTAGACAAGTCAAGTTAAAACGTATGTCACGTACTTGACGATCTTGAACATTTAGGCTTGACGGTGTAGAACATTTATGTCACATGTATTGATACTTGTAAACTCACTCATCAAAACGTATAGGATTCTCCCGTTGACTTAGAACCCATGAAAATTGGCAAGAAGTAAAAGTTGAAAGTAGAAGTAAAGGAAATAATCCTAAAACTGTTAATTTGTAAATATATCATACTGTTTTATTTAACCCTGCTTTCTGTCGGGCCTTACTTTATGTCAGGAATGAGGAGATATATCGTGCTGAAATTTGTGTCACACACTAAGGTCTGTGGTCCCTATGCCAGACATCATCACTGATCCTGTCATTCTTTTTTCCCATGCCGCACTGTTTGTCGAAACCTCAGGATGTTCTAACGACAGTTTTAAAATTTGAAGTTTTCATGATGTGTGTAGATTAGACGATCCGGCAATAGCTACTGAAAAGTTGCAGTTCTGTTGTGTATGTGCGTCATGCTAAGAAATGATGTGGCAGATGTATCATGTAAAAGGTATTGCTTCAATAACCAGGACGCTGCCAGCGCCATTGTGAGTGCGTGCATTTTGAAGTGTTAGAGGTCCGGCAGATTGGTGTTAGGAGGTGGCCACAATGTCAAAACAACTCGCTATAGAGTGTGTAGATACCGCGATGTACCATAAAAACGACAACGATTATATTTCTCTCCTGATTATTGTAGGAAATTTCCCTCGTGGGCCTGTAGTCTTTATAAATTATCAACATTTTTTTTAAATTATACAACTTAACAAATTTGTAGTTTGTGACATATGAAAGAATACATTTTCAAATTTGTTTGCATATTTTTGTTGCAGGTAGAGGTTAAGTAGACAGCACTAGCATCGCTGTTGTAAAATGGCGTCACGTGAGGAAAAGTCGCAGTGTGTTCTGAGGCATCAAGAGACAAAATCTCCTTTTACCGTGCTACTAAACTTTCTAAGACAATACGAAAGAGAAGCACCTGATAGAAGTACTGTTGCGTGGTACATGAAATTTCAACAGACCGACAGTGCGCTGATCTTTTGCAAACAGGGAGGCCTTCGGTTAGCGTACAGAGTGTCGAAGTGGTGCAACAGGCGTTCTTACTAATCCCTTCCAAAACTACCCTGTGCGCATCTTGTGAAGTACGGACTCCTAGTTTCACAATGCAGCCCCGCGGGGTAGCAGAGCGGCTCTCCTCGTCGGAGGTTCGAGTCCTCCCTCGGGCATGGGTACGTGTGCGTCGTCCTTAGCGTAAGGTAGTTTAAGTTAGATGAAGTAGTGTGCAAACGTAGGGACCGATGACCTGAGCAGTTTGGCCCCATAGTAACTTACCACCACCACCACCACCACCACAACCACAGTGCCAAGAATTGTACACCACAGCATTTTCTGACACATATATTGCCAGGAATCGATACGATCAATGAGTATCTTCAATGAATTTGTTTTTCAGATAAGACTACTTTTCACATATCGTATAAAGCTATCGATAACAAAGTGACGTTTCAGATCTCGGAAAATCCTCACGTTACCTTAGATCAATTTATGGATTGCAGTTGTCACTCTTTTTTGGTCGGACAATCAGGAACAGTGACATCTGTAATTCGGTGTAATGGTCCCACTGCCAGGACTGCAAGATCGCCAGACATAACGCCTTTAGATTTCTTTTCGCGGGGCTTGCTACACGAATACCTCATCTGGATACATTAAGAAGGGGGATAACAAATGCTATTGGTGGTGACGCGGGAGGTTTTGTTTTCAAATGGCGTGATATCGAATATAGCGCACCAAACGGTGCTCATGTTAAAGTTTATTGACATCGTGGCGAAAACTTGGTAATTTATTCTTTCTGATGTCATAAATCACAAATTTTTAAATACTATAATTTGTATATACTATATACATAATACTATAATACTATAATTTGTGAAAAATAAAAACTGATAATTGTACAAAGATTTTAGGCCTATTTCTTTTCCAAAGGCGTGTTGTCATTAACAAACCCAGACACTTCAAGGGCTAACACGATTATCGATAACGTTTCTTCGAACTTTGATATACAAAGCGACACTATTCATTCTTTCTTCAGTCATCACTTACAAATTGGATACTGCTTTAGTATTTAAGTAATCAATTATTTTAATTTTTGATTTTCATACGAACTACTAAACCCACGTTTGACGGCAAAGGCGCCCGATTAGGAGTGAAGGTAACGCCGAAAATGCTCTGGTCTTGCAAATACCTAACCACTCTCACCTCAAAAATACGAGTATTGTAGCTATAAATTTCGGGGAGTGCCTTATTTGGAAAAATTTATTAGTAAAATATCTACTTGTTAGTTTCGATTGTCGATGGGAATTTAAGTTCCTGGACTAAATTTCCAAATAACCTGTGACTAGTTATAATTTAAAACTTAACGACGCATAAGGGCATAGTATCGCAATATAGCGTATATACACTCCTGGAAATTGAAATAAGAACACCGTGAATTCATTGTCCCAGGAAGGGGAAACTTTATTGACACATTCCTGGGGTCAGATACATCACATGATCACACTGACAGAACCACAGGCACATAGACACAACAACAGAGCATGCACAATGTCGGCAGTAGTACAGTGTATATCCACCTTTCGCAGCAATGCAGGCTGCTATTCTCCCATGGAGACGATCGTAGAGATGCTGGATGTAGTCCTGTGGAACGGCTTGCCATGCCATTTCCACCTGACGCCTCAGTTGGACCAGCGTTCGTGCTGGACGTGCAGACCGCGTGAGACGACGCTTCATCCAGTCCCAAACATACTCAATGGGGGACAGATCTGGAGATCTTGCTGGCCAGGGTAGTTGACTTACACTTCTAGAGCACGTTCGGTGGCACAGGATACATGCGCACGTGCATTGTCCTGTTGGAACAGCAACTTCCCTTTCCGGTATAGGAATGGTAGAACGATGGGTTCGATGACGTTTTGGATTACCGTGCACAATTCAGTGTCCCCTCGACGATCACCAGAGGTGTACGGCCAGTGTAGGAGATCGCTCCCCACACCATGATGCCGGGTGTTGGCCCTGTGTGCCTCGGTCGTATGCAGTCCTGATTGTGGCGCTCACCTGCACGGCGCCAAACACGCATACGACCATCATTGGCACCAAGGCAGAAGCGACTCTCATCGCTGAAGACGACACGTCTCCATTCGTCCCTCCATTCACGCCTGTCGCGACACCACTGGAGGCGGGCTGCACGATGTTGGGGCGTGAGCGGAAGACGGGCTAACGGTGTGCGGGACCGTAGCCCAGCTTCATGGAGACGGTTGCGAATGGTCCTCGCCGATACCCCAGGAGCAACAGTGTCCCTAATTTGCTGGCAAGTGGCGGTGCGGTCCCCTACGGCACTGCGTAGGATCCTACGGTCTTGGCGTGCATCCGTGCGTCGCTGCGGTCCGGTCCCAGGTCGACGGGCACGTGCACCTTCCGCCGACCACTGGCGACAACATCGATGTATTGTGGAGACCTCACGCCCCACGTGTTGAGCAATTCGGCGGTACGTCCACCCGGCCTCCCGTATGCCCACTATACGCCCTCGCTCAAAGTCCGTCAACTGCACATACGGTTCACGTCCACGCTGTTGCGGCATGCTACCAGTGTTAAAGACTGCGATGGAGCTCCGTATGCCACGGCAAACTGGCTGACACTGACGGCGGCGATGCACAAATGCTGTGCAGCTAGCGCCATTCGACGGCCAACACGGCGGTTCCTGGTGTGTCCGCTGTGCCGTGCGTGTGATCATTGCTTGTACAGCCCTCTCGCAGTGTCCGGAGCAAGTATGGTGGGTCTGACACACCGGTGTCAATGTGTTCTTTTTTCCATTTCCAGGAGTATATATGGCATATTAATATAACTCCAAAATTAATAAAGTAAATAAAAGGTTAGAATAGGAAACGAGAAATTACACGAAAAAATTAAACTTAAAATTACGGTAAAACGTGAGAGTCTTCGAATTCACAGGACTGATATCTTGTTATATAGATATCGATACCAGGCAGAAATTGTCAAGATTCTCGATTCCTGGTATGGATGAATTATCTATATTAATAATTACGTCGGCTCGAACGCTTACAACGGTAGTTGTACAAGCTCGTGGGCAATTTTTTCTTGCACTGACGCCATTATATTCATCTTCGGCTTCACAGAGCAAACGTTGGTATGTGTTGGTGTGTGTGGAATAACTGGAAGAGATAGGTGTCTGCCAGTGTTTTCATTCTAGGAAATGGTTCTTCCAGGGATATTCTCTGTTACTTTGTTGAGGTTGTGATGAATGGACTACACTGCAATCACGTACAGTAGCCACCTTTTGCAGACACGTGCTCCGGGACGAGGGAATCCACAGGGCGTTTCAGCCAGACACCATTGTATGTCAAGGGAGCAAAGTTCTTGACGTTCTGTGCAAGAGGAGTTGCCGCCTCACACATTGTCAGGCTGGAGTTACGGAGACGTTACCAGATGCTGGTCCGGAGAATTGGTCGAGTTCGCAGAACACGGGATGACAATGTTCAATGGACGACGTGCAGTTTGATAGAAATATGATTTTATGATTCCACGCCTCAATCTATGGAAACGAAACCCTTACAGGATCGCTCTCTTGTCCGTTTGTCTGTCTGTCTGATTGTTAAGAAGCATTTATTTCAAACGTATCTACTCATCAAAACCTGTAGAGTATTTCCCGTGAAGCTGAAATCATGACATTCATTAACAAGCAAGGTTTCACAGTACAGATTAAGGACAAAAATCAGGAAATTTTTAATATGTGATTATATACCACGAACAAATATTGTTTTCATTTTTACCGATTTGTCTGTCTGTCTGTCCCCTTCTTCTCGTGAACAGGCTGAAGTATCAAATTTAAATTTGTCACTAAGGTATCTGGTCCATTGGCGATGTGAAAATTTTAAGCTTTTATGTAAATGAAATGAAGATTCGTCCATTTGGGTCCTATATTGACGCAGAAATTAGGCAAAAAACTATGTTTCTGAGTGGAAGTTAATTAAAAAAATCTTGCATGTACTGAACAGTAACTATATAATTGTGGTACATAGAATATATGTTGTTGGTATTTCAACATACATTGCATTCGTCGTCCACCTAAAGCATAACAGACGAACATAACTGCATGGAAACATAAAATATAAGTTGTAGTCACGTTTTACTTGCAGTCACGTTTTACTTGCAGTCACGTTTTACTTAGAGGTGTTAACAGAGACGGAGGCAAAAGTTGGACTAGGAGACAGAATATAGGATATCTACTCTTAATCGATAACATGCAGTTTGACAGGTGGGAGGGATGTCGGCTACAGTATCGTGTATGTGGCAATCCTACTGTGGGAATTGTGGGTGGATAAAACTTTAACAGGAGTGTTGAACAATTATTTGACGAGGAGGAGAATAGGAACTACCCGATCAGGTATGCGACTACGTTCATGGAGAGAGCCCTGAAGAAGGCAAACAGATCACCCTGGAAGGACACTTGTCCAGAGGGCGATGGGAACAGTTCCTGGCGAGAGTCTTCCGCCGGCCACCAACGCGGCACATCTGCTGACGGCGCCGCCAAAGCCACACCTCTCGCGCCGACTGAATGCCGCTTCCCGGAAATGCATTCACCAATTAGCGCCGGGTCTGCCACCCCACCGACAACAGCCCAACCACCACTGGTAAGTGCAGTACAGCTCTCTCGTCCAAGTCTGCCCAACAATTCCCGCTGTCTCACGACAACCAGGAGTTAAAACCACGCTAATGTCCCTGAGAATATTGTCATTGATAACGGGAAAATTATTTTACTTTAGTTTGTTTTTCACGAGTAACAGTAGTTTGTATATTATAATTAAATAGCCGTTGTGCAACAGACTTATTTAAAAAAAAATTTTGTGACTAATCTAAAATTCCTGCAACCGACGCCCCTAATTTCTTTTGTTTAATATGTATTTTCTGCACTCAAGTGCAATTTAAGATACTTTAATAGTCAAAAGCTAATAATCTGACTACCACACGTTTGCAGTAGTCTTGTGACCCAGTCTCACTCAACTAGCACTCTTTCTCTGCCAATTTTGTTGATGCACACTGTTGTCAACATCAGTTACAGGCGACCCAAGATGTAGTCAAATGGTAATGGAATTGACTGCATTCTAACAGAACACCGAAATCAAAAGTAGAGGTAAAAGTTAAATCTGTTTCACAAAGAGATTTTTGCGAAACACGAAATCTGCAGGTTATTTTATTTGACTGTGAAACTATAGAACTAATTCCACTTTGCTTTTATGGTCACCTATAATACCACACAGCAGAGAAGGGAGTTCTCCCGTCTGTGTTTTGAGCCGTACGTCACAGGCAAGTATGATATCTAGCGGCACGTAACGTTCGCGTTTGTGCAATGCACAACAGGGGCAAAACAGCTACGCAAACCAGCTACCGACGACTATTATGTTTCACCTTCTCACAGCTACCATGGTCAGAACTCGAAATAGGACAACGGAACCACTGGCGCATCGTCTGGTGTATAAATATAAACATTACGTTATGATAAAAGGCATTGGGATAAGTATGCAATAAAATCAGTTCAACAGACACTTTCATGTGCAGAAATCACATGTGAGACCAAGTTAAAAGTTTATGTTCCTGATGATAAACTAATTTCAATATATATTGACACTGAAGATACATCCTAGAAAGCTAATTTCTTTGTAGAGTATAATACGTGACCTAACTCACACAGCTATTAGAAAATGTTGACTTATTTCTTAAGGAACAAAATCTGTCTTATGGCTCTCAATTTTCTATGTCTTGACCTAAAATTGTTGTTATTTTTAAAGTCATAAGAATTTAATTATATATGTGTCTAATTACAATTATCCTGCATATATGAGACGAGCCAATGTGCAATTTACTGTGTAGACATGTTTACGTCAAAATTAAAGACGATACGTTATAGTACACGGCGCAGACAAAACTAACATTTCCCCCCGTTGCGACGCGGAAGTGTAAAATTTGGCTCGAAGGTATCTACCACGTTTTCCTTAGTTCACTGGTCTACCAGTTTCGGCGATATATTACGCCATCTTCAGGCCGCCTGATCGATGGCGTAATATATCGCCCTGGTAGCCCAATAAAACATCACTTTGGAGATTGAACACCTGAAAGGTTTTTGATTTGACGTTATGTACTGAACAGCTGAGGTCCCGCAACAATCTCTGAAAACATGGACGAACAGACATTACTTTTGTAATGGTGATAAAGCGTAGCACCCTGCGACTTCACCCACGGGCTCAGCGTCGCTTCAAACACCATGATGCCGACACATGTGGAAAAAGGTCCAGATCTCAGAAGTTCATACAAAGTGTAAAGTGGGTTAATGATGCCATACTGACACCAGAGTTTACCACAGATACGCTCGGTGCCACCGTGGACGTTTCACACTAGGGGAACATCGTCACAGCTCACCTTAACCAATGATAGTGATTGGTTGTAATTAATATTTGTTTATCTGGAACGTGGACGTTTAATTATTTGGTATCAGACGCTTGACAATGGCTTTTTTGTAAATGCAATGTTATTCGTAGTTAACCGTGAAATAAGACTCAAATAATCGGACTTCCTATTCAAATCGTTTCCAAAGACTGCTGCGGTAAGTGCGGACTCAAAATCTAAATCACAATATTAGAATAGTTTGCCAGCCATGTCAATACGTCGTACAGAGGTGACTGTCTACTAAACATAAAAAAGTTTACACAGTTAATTAAATCAGATATATTCAACGAATAAGCCTACAGTTAAATAATTCTACTTCCTTTCATAAGTGGCGTTGAAATCTCGCGGTTTCCGTGCAGATGGCACATGAAAACTTTTTAAACATTCCTCTGCTCAGAATAGACACTTAAGGTTCTCAGGTGGTGTTGTAAAGAGCTTAAATGACACCTTCCATTTTTTTTGAACGGTCACTTATACTTTTAGCGATTTAAAACACTATTTTGCAGTGCGATATGCAACAGAACTACATTCTTAACAACCTTTCGCACTGCCGACACCCGGTGGAAAGTTCACCTCTTCTCTAAGGACGTTGTGGAGATGAACACTCACTGTACGTGGTATGACCTCTTCTGACTACAGCATGACCGTAATGTTTGGCCCATTATACAGGGTGGAACCACTAGAGACCGTTCAAAATAATTCGATGAAATTTGAAAATGATCTGAAGTCGCAGAGGATATTTATGTTTTTTAGTCCTGTTTCACACCCTCCTGTGGCGAGATCTTGGTGTTAGGGAGGAGGGAACGTGCGACATTGATAAGAATATGAATAAAGCGCCAAAGGTTTTCTCTGAGATCCCCAACCTGGTAACACACTCGGTGCCACGTACACACTTTTGCTGAGCACTTTAAAAATGTACCTGTACCGGGAAAACACTTGACCGATTCCTTGCTGTCTGCAGACAGAAAACCGCTTTGACACCCTGCAGCTGAATTCTGCCACAATGCCGCACTAGCACCTGCTTGCAAGAATGTGGAATCTGAATGATGTCGAAGGGGTGGCCTGTTGCAGTGCAGAAAAAAGTAGGTGTAATCACTTGTGGAATGAACAGGGATTGAAAGTAATCTAGAATCTCATGTCTCCATAACTGGGATCATGCAGGACTGGAACATTTCAAGATAGACACATGATATGCTATTAAGAGGAAGGCGAAGAAGCAAACGAAGCATGTCATAATAACGACAAGAAGCAAGTAATACATCAGAACCTCCAGGAGGTGCTGATATGATAAGTCATACAGTTTCACTGTCTTCAGTAGATAAATATAATAAACATTCAACAGTACAACGCTTTGCTGGCTGTATTTCACATTTTATTGTTGACGGGAGTGCCGCAGGATAGTTTTATTTGAAGCTATAGCACGAACGTTGGAATACAGGCTATTGTGAAGGACTTCGAAATACCTTTGACCAGGTGATTGGAACCAGCAATTAATTAAGATTTATTTCATCAGCAGCTCTTGGCAGTTTGAAATATTTCTTGTTGTGTAACATAAACGAGCTGTACAAAATAATATAAAGGGCTATTGAAAATAAGTCGAGCGGTTTAGCCACTTAAATGTTTTACGACTGACTGCAGTACACTTTACTGAGAAAAAATTATTAAAACTTCACTAAATGGAATTTATTTGAAAGCATTCCAGCAGCTTTCCCGATATCTAAGGGGGAACGAGACTTACCGTCACTTTCAATGTCGCTAATTACGACGAAGTGTGCGATTATCACTCCGAGCTAAGTAGCTTTCCTCACGGTCGGATTTTTCATTTAATGATATTTAATGATCGGTGCAGGGCAGTTATTTAACGTAATCACTTTAGCCACAAACTGCAGTGAAGATCAGAACTGTCAAATCGTTTTCCAACTGCGCCCGGTTTTACCGCTTACGGTCTTTCTCCGTATATCTCCATTGACGACTGGCTTTTTTAATTTTCTTTAGAACTTTTGATTACATGTAAACCCGGATTCTACTGACAGAAGCAAGCGACATGCAAACACTTTAATGCCTTTAACGGACAGGAAAATTTGTTGGAAATAAGCTTTACCTCTTTGAATTCGTAATAACGGCTGAATGTCTCATGGAGGAAAGTCGTTTCGTTAACCGTAAATAACAGATATTTTAGTTTATTAGCAACAAATAATAAGTCTGTTCTCAGACTTCCTACCCAGTGACAAGCACTAACATAGTTATTCACCTATTTCTTAACATCATTCTCAGAGGGAGACGGATTTATTATCCATTTACTTGTATATGGCATTTCTATAAGAATTAATATATGAACACCTATTTTCTCTTAGATTTGCAGTAGAGTTTTCGTTACGAAGTGGCCCCAGACAAATCTTCTCCTATTTCTCCTCGTCGTCCTCCTCCTCTTAGTTCTTCTTCTTCACAAGGGTTTGGCCTTAGCGTCCTGTGGCGGCTTCAAGAGATTTAGTCCCATCTTCCCTTTGGTCTCTCCACACTACTACTTCCGACTGGCTTGTCTCTACTTGCTGCTTCTGGTAATATTCTTCCATACACTGTTTTAGATGGCCTTTCCATTTTTTATATAGTGCTGCTTTATTTTAGGTTACATATTAGCAGCTCTCCTCTAACCTCTTCATTTATAAATCGATCTCGTTTACAACATCTTTTTACAGACCTTAGTAATTTCATTTCTGCTGTTTGTTGCAAGCGAGGCGTTCTCTCTCTCTCTCTCTCTCTCTCTCTCTCTCTCTCTCTCTCTCTCTCGATGCCCGTGACTTACTTCCAGAAAGCAGCATAGGGGCAGGCTTAGCATCAGTATCACCGTTGTCATCAAAAAGATATACTATATACAAGGTAGCTAGAGACTTGTTCAATTGGTTGTCGATCATTATTTTGGCTCTTAGACGGTTTACTCATGATGAAACAATCTTCTTCGCTTTGCATATGTAATTATATTGAATAGAGAGCAGCTGCGACTTTTTAAGTAGTTTTTGCAGTCCACCTTCAGTTTTCCCTATAAGCAGCAGGTCGTCGGCAGCTAGCCGCATATTAATAAATTAGCTACGTCTTAGGTCAATACTTTGTCTTGGAAGGGTATGGTGCCACATACCAGGGGTGTCTAAATGTACTCGTGTATTAAGCACTGTCGGAGAAAGACTGCATTCTTTTCTTACACTTTGTTTTATAATTAATACCATCTGCTCTCTTCCTTTTTACAGAAGTCTCTGGGTGTTCAAGTACAGACTTTTTATTGCCGAAACAAGATTGTCGTTGTAAAATTGTCGTAAGGATTGTGGCACAGCAAATTCGTTTCCGTGTGCTTGTACAAATTGTTGAAGTTATTACTTGGCACAGACAACAGGGATTCAGGTCCGGTATGTGGAGCACGCTCGACCCGACGGGTAACCACTACAGAACCTTCCTGTCTACGTTGTCGAATGAGTTTTTCAGAATCAAACTACACAATATATGTCGGAAGGTTGTATTCTCTGCGCTTATCCAATATTCGGTTTCTTGTGTATACATTTTCTGAGCTGTCTGTTCCTTATCTAAACCCATTTTTAACGTCAGCTGACTTGATCTCCGCTAAGTAAATGAGCGTCAAGTATCTTAGCGTACATTTTGTATCCACTGATCGAGATACTTATTCCTCTTTAACTTTTGTGCTCGATTCACCTCCTTTCATGATGACTGATATTTTATTTGTTACCATCCACCGCTCCCGTACACTGTTTCCAAGCTAGTATATATTTGCCATATGCAGCAAACGATATTTTAGTGGGTTGGTTGGTTGTTTGTTTGGGGGAAGAGACCAAACAGCGAGGTTATCGGTCTCATAGGATTAGGGAAGGATGGGGAAGGAAGCCAGCCTTGCCCTTTCAAAGGAAATCACGGAAAACCTAAATCAGGATGGCCGGGCGCGGGATTGAACCATCGTCCTTCCGAATGCGAGTCCAGTGTGCTAACCACTGCGCCACCTCGCTCGGTGATATTTTAGTAGCATTCCTACTTATCTGAGTAGTTTCGCAGCGTTTCCTCCAGAACCGGGGGCCTCTCCATTTTCCCTAATGCTACTTCCAACTCTTCTATAGTTAAAGTGATTGAAGCCTGTTTCTATCATCTCCTCTTCTTCTGTCATCTGATAATCACTGTACCAAAGATTTTTACTGTTTCCACCCATTGCTGAATTTCTGTTATACCTCTGATCTATTCAGGTTTTTCAACAATTTGCATGAAAAGGCCGTATATCCACGTACATAATGTTCTATTCCAGCGTTCATTATGTGCATTCCTGGTTATTGCTTTAGCTCTGTGTGCTGAATGATTCCAGACAAGCTGCAATATACTGACGGAAAACAAGTATCAACACCAAGCAGGAGTTGTGCGAGGTAAACGAAAGTTAGTAGTCGTGTTTCTTCATCAAAATTCTATTCAATTCAGTCAAATGTCTATTCAAGTATCCCACTAGTTGCATAAGAATATTGCCAGTAGTGACACTATGAGGATGAAAATCAGGTTTCCCTCAAATATGTGCTGTGATGGTCGTGAACGTTAGTTACCTATGAGATTGCACATTGTGAGCCGATATAAGTAATGTATGCCTTTAAGACAAAGATGACGCCATTATCACCAGCTCAGTGAGTATGAACGAGGTCTTGTATTGGGGCTACAAGAATGTTCCTTCCGTGATGTAGCAAAAAGACTTAGCAGGAATGTAGCCACTGTACACGACTGCTGGCTGGGTGGTCATGGGAAAGTATGGTCGGAAGAAGACGTAGTTGTGGACGGTCACGTGGCTCTCCCAAGACGGAAGGCCGTCGTTTTTTGGAGTATGGTTCCAGGACATCGTACTGCATCTGCAGGAGCAATTAGAGCAGCAGTTGGCACCGCAATGACACGACGAATTTACTTCAAGCAGAGCTTCGAGCAAGACGCCTCGTAGTGTGCATTTCACTGATCTGAAATGACCGCCATTCGCGACTTCACTTTCGTCAAGAGCTAGCTCATTGGAGGGAGGACTGAAAGTCAGTTGTTTTTTCCGATGAAAGGCAGTTCTGCCTCGGCGCCAATAATGGCCAGTTGTTGGTTAGGAGGAGGGATGATGAGCACCTACAACGGAACTATCTGTGGCCTAGACACATTGGGCCGGCCCGGGTGGCCGAGCGGTTCTAGGTAGTACCGTCTGGAACCGAGCGACCGCTTCGGTCGCAGGTTCGAATCCTGCCTTGGGCATGGATGTGTGATGTCCTTAGGTTAGTTAGGTTTAAGTAGTTCTAAGTTCTAGGGGACTGAAAACCTCAGAAGTTAGGTCCCATAGTGCTCAGAGCCATTTGAACCATTTTGCACCTAGACACACTGGATTTATTGTCTGGAAAGCGATTGCATGAGAGCACGAGTACTCTTGAGGTTATCCCACGCTCCCTGACTGAACTCTGAATATCATTTTGGCGATTCTACCAGTCGTGCTGCAATATCTAGGGGGTGTTTCTCGACTGGATAACGTTCGCCCAAATACCGCTCTACGGAGTGTTGACATATGACTTGCCCGAGCTCGTATGGGGCATCATCGGACGCCAACTGCCGTGTCATCCACTGCCAGCATTATGTATCCACGCATTGACCCATTATGTGAAACAGGCGTGGAAGTCCATCCCACAAACTGTCATCCGATACCTCTGACACAATGTATTCAGGTTTGTATGCTGGCACTCAACATTCTGCCGATTGTAGCGGTTGTTAATGTAATTTCACATTTTCAATTACTTTTCTCACGCTTACATTATCCTATGATGTTAGTCACTTAAATCTGTTACCTAGACAATTATATTCCCGAAATTTCATTAAGCTACATTGATTATTTCTTGGTGTTGCGATTTTTTTTTCGTCTGTGTGGGTAGTAGGGCGTCTTCCTTACAACAAGTCGGTTTCGGTTACAACCCTATTCTCAAGTAGTTGTTACAGCTGGTAGACCTACTTGTGTTTATGAATGTCTGCCGGCCGCGGTGGTCTCGCGGTTCTAGGCGCGCAGTCCGGAACCGTGCGACTGCTACGGTCGCAGGTTCGAATCCTGCCTCGGGCATGGATGTGTGTGATGTCCTTAGGTTAGTTAGGTTTAAGTAGTTCTAAGTTCTAGGGGACTAATGACCACAGCAGTTGAGGCCCATAGTGCTCAGAGCCATTTGAACCATATGAATGTCTCATGTAAAGGTCAGTTTACGTCTATATTTATGTCTAGTTGGAATACAAGCCCGTATTGCAACAGTGAGTGAACTGTCGAGTGTCAATTTGTTTCCTGACTGTTGTAAGTCACGTAACGTCTATTTGTGTAGAATTTTTTCGGTGAAATTCCTTTTACAGCTATATCGACTGTTTATTCTCGTTAACGCTTTATGATTACGGTGTAATCTTTGCTACTCAGTAATGTTAGTTGTCTAACAGTGATTCCATAGTTTTGTTATTATTTTATATATGGTTATCTTTTGTTTTCGTTTACTGTATGTTTTTATTCTTTCTAGTTTTCCAAAATATCAACAACCTTTTTAGATAATGTTTGCACTTAATATCAATTTGTTTATGAAGAACATCATTTAGCTGGTGTATTTTGTGCTTATACGAGTATCTCTCTAATTCTCGGAAAACGTGCACAGCATATCCTTATGGTATTTTGTGTAGAACTTACAATGAATTTCCGATATTTTTCGCTTTATGGTTTTGGTTTTTTTACATATAGGAAAGAGTTTGACAGCTGTCGCAATTTCGTATGTGTTGTTTAAATCTAATGCTAAAGATTCATCCAGTTTGACCGAACGAGTAGTGCAGTCATTAGAGGAAATTTTGTATATGCCTGGGAAGGCAAAATAAGCAAATTTCGTTTCTCCAGATCGCATTTTCGCCTTTCAATTGTTGTTTATTCGGAATGTCTGTTTTAAAGACAAAAATTATCTAGAAAACGACAACTACTACAAATATATAGTAAACGAGAACTACAGATAATTCTTTACAAAAATCATTATAAAATTATAATACCACTGAAATATAGCTAACATCACTGACTAACAAAGATTATATCGTAAACATAAAGCATAAACGAGATTAAATTGTCGATATAGCTGCACAAATACAAATTACGTGATTTATAACAGTCCAATAACAAATGGACGGTCGACAATTTACTCACTGCTACAATATGGGCTCTATTTCAACTGGACGTAAGTGTATATGTAAACTGACCTCTATGTCCCACTTTTATAATCGTAAGCAGACTCATCATCTATATACAGGTTAACTTGATAAAGGCGCTGTAGCTGAAAGAACCCTACAGCAAGGAAGAAGCCCTACTATTTAAACCAGCAGCAAGTATCCTTGAAATCATTCATAATAAAATATATTTTGACGTATTGTATGCTGCGGGCTCGGCCGAAAAGAATGTACTGCTAAAGCTTTGCTTTTTATTGTCTGTATTTTCTGTTGATTGTTCTGATCCAATTTGTATAAAATTATAGTTCGTCCTATGTATTTTTCTTAATGCCTATTTAATTTCTGTATCAATATTCTTAAGCAATGGTAAAATATTTGTGAATTCCTAAGGTACCAAACTGTTGGGGTCATCGTTTCCTTGACTTACACACTACTTAAACTAACTGAAACTAATTTATGCTAAGAACAACACACGCACACACACCGCCATGCGCGAGGTAGGACTCGAACCCCAGGTGGGAGGGGCCGAATAATCTGTGACATGGCTCCTCAAACCACGCGGCCATTCCACGCGGCTCAATGGTAAAGGCAACCTGCCTAAGGTAGATGGTCGTCCAGGTTGGGGTTTGTAAAATGGGCTGGTACTTCATGTTCATAAAACTCTAAAACACTCAAAAATTTCATAGGTAGTAGCCGAACGGATCTAATAGAAACACCCTAGGAATATGACATCCTCAAACATCGTAAAAGTTTAATGATTTTGAAAGAAGATGTTATCAGGATAATAAATTTTGCGGTTTGAATATTTTTAACTTCCCCATATAGAGAGACGTCATATCTGTTATGTTTTATAATTAAAGCTGTACTACTTTTTAATTCTATCCGTTCTTCTTTTCATCATGATGTCCATACGATAAGGGCACTCGTGCGGCTATAAGAAATGTTACGTTATAACAATGGTGTACGACTGAACCGTAAGCATATTCTGCTGTGGTTAGAGAACTCTGGTTGTCTGGAGAGCCGCCATTTCACGTCAGACTACACACAAAGCCGCCGGAGGAAGAGAGTATTAGCCCGTGAGAAGGTGTACTACGTTAGTTAAATTTAATGACGTCAGTGGGTCAGATGCTGTAATGTTACCTATGTACACTCTAGGGTTTTCGTTATCCCAACGTCTGAAACTGCGTTCTATATTTCGGCGATTCTTTAACACAATGTCATAGCAGGCAAGATAAAATTTATAAACACTTGTGAATTTCGTTTCTCAAATATAAATTGTGCAACAGTATGTCCATTGCTTAAATATCTACACATAAAATCTTTTCTTTAACCACCGACTATATTAACGTTTTAATAAGATAAGATACTTGCACGTCATGTAGAAAACACATTTCTTTTCAGCCACGAAACCAAGATATAAAGACCGAGCGAGGTGGCGCAGTGGTTAGCACACTGGACTCGCATTCGGAAGGACGACGGTCAATCCCGCGCCCGGTTTTCCGTGATTTCCCTAAATCGCTCCAGGCAAATGCCGGGATGGTTCCTTTGAAAGGGCACGGCCGACTTCCTTCCCTGTCCTTCCCTAATCCGACGAGACCGATGACCTCGCTGTTTGGTCTATTCCCCCAAAAAACCAACCAACCAAGATATAAAGCTACTTTGTGGACAATAAATACATAGTGCGTGATTTGCGTTCGTGTGTGTGTATGTGTGTGTGTGTGTGTGTGTGTGTGAGTGAGTGAGTGTGTGGTTCAAATAGCTCTAAGCACTATTGGACTTAACATCTGAGGTCATCAGTCCCATAGACTTTGAACTATTTAAACGTAACTAACCTAAGGATATCACACACGCCCATCCCCGAGGCAGGATTCGAACCTGTGACCGTAGCAGCAGCGCGGTTCCGGACTGAAGCGCCTAGAACCGCCCGGCCGGCTGAGAGAGAGACAGAGAGAGAGTTCGAAAACGATAAGGGGGGTTGTCAGATATCGTATCCATTGGTCTCTGTGTTTTAAATTCGACTTACTTGTTATACTTTGTTTTCGAACTGCTATGACTAGTTGCGTGTGCACAAGAAGCTTTTGGTGGTGCGGCTACCACCTGAAGTTCCCTCTGCCTGCCCTACTTGCTGTCGTCTTCGCTGTCTATTTTGCCGTCGTCTCCTTAGCTTTCATAGACCCTTCTTTCAGACAAACCTACGGCTAAGATGCTTCCAGCGTCAGATGCATCGTTCCAGAGGCCATTCTCTCCGCCGTAGCTACATCAGAGCCGCGATGGCAGGCACTTGCCGAGCTCCCCTCAGAGCGTTCGCAGCTTCCACAAGGGTACTTCACGGACTTTACACTTTATTTCTCCACCTACTCACAACCTCTTTTTTTACGGTGTTCTCCTACGTCGTTACACACGTGGTTATCCTGCGGGGACCGCTAATGGCTGCAACGACGTTCATGCGAGGGTAATTCCATTTTTCTTGATAACTATATACGAAACACTTTAAAAAATATAGAAATCAGTATAACATTTACAAACTGTTGAGGATGCATTTAACCGAATTAAAAAGATCTGCGTTGCGAATCGAGAATATCGCTATCTGAAACGCACTACTCATGCGTTGTTCAATAGCAAAGTGACAGAACTATAATTGTCAAGTAACAGTCAAGGTGTTCTTCGTTGTAACTTAAAAAATAACAAGTGGAATGATTTTTAACTTAGAGAGGTAAACGTACAGAACTTTATCACCGGAATTACGAATATAGTTAATTCAGTCACTTTCCAGGAAGATGCATTATTTTCCAGAGAGTAACAGCAAATACTTATAATGTTTTAAATAGAACATTTTTTTCTGACATGTAGGTGATGCATTTCCAAGTGTATTCAAATTAGTTTACGTCAAAGTTTTGTATGTTTTAGTTACCGAGATATAAACATTAAAGTTTCAGAGGTGGATCCACCATTATGTACGCAGTTAACTCTGTTGATATGGATGTTCTGCTGCGGAAATGTTCAATTGTGTGAGGTTTCCAAACGAGTGCCCGTTTGAGTTGTGAATTCAAGAAAACTTCCAGCTCAACAAAGCTGGTTGCGTACACTTTGTTGTATCCACCCCTAAAATCTTGAATGTTTCTAGCACTCTAAGTAAAATTGATAGGGACTTGATTTAATAGATCTGTACCCAGTTGATTTAAATATAAATGTGCGTGTGGAATCCTATCGGACTCAGCTGCCAAGGTCACCAGTCCCTAAGCTTACACACCACATAACCTAAATCATTCTAAGGACACACACACACACATACCCTTGCCCGAGGGATGACTCGAACCTCCGCCGGGACCAGCCGCACAGTCCATGACTGCAGCGCCCCAGACCGTTCGGCTATTCCCGCGCGGCTGATTTAAATATGCGAGAGTTGGATAAAACTTAGTGGCAACACTGCCGCAACGTGAAGCACTTGCGTTAAATGACATGATCGCTACCTGTATCTGACAATAGAAGGTCATTTCAAGTAGTGCAGTGAGCAACGACGGCTGTGTTCCAACTGCTGACGTGTACTGTCTGAAAATGGTGGAGGCCAGTATGCTTAGGATACACAAAAGTCGTGCGTGGATGAAGACTCAAGTGGCGCATGGCTCGAGCTCACAATAATGTTTTCAGGGAGTGTGTGAGACGTGTGGTAATATAGCATGCAATATCTTACGGAGGCGAGATAAGTTAAAGTGTTTCGGGATGGCAAGGACGTCATTCACAGGACAGTCCAATCGATGGAAATGTCCTTCGTTATCCGTGCCCATAAACGTGTGCATTGAATCACCTTGTACCAAAGTGATATCTGTGGGTTAAAAGTTGTACCAGAGGGGCAAACGGTCCACCGCTGCAGGTTACTACTGTAATGTTCTGCCATATCACCTTCGTCCCTCACTGAGATGACAGCGACGGAACCTGCTGGCACTACGTCCCCTCATCCTTCATGCCAAGCACGAGTCCACAGGACGAACTCCGTGCAGCGGTTCCAGCGTTCGTGGGTTGGCAGGTACCTCAACATCTACCGTATGCACCCGATATGACTCCGCGCGATTACGACCTGTCTGCCAGAGTGAAGGAACATCTTCGTGGCACGCGCTGCAAAGCATGAGAAGACGTTTCTGCAATGGAGAAAATGACAGAATGGACGCGCTGAAGGTATACGCCGCATTCCATTTTTATGGAGAAATCTCATCGATATACGGGGCTAATTTATACTGAGGTCATTTAATACGGTTAAAGTGTGTCAGTAAAGTTTGGCATGAATTGTAACAGTGTTGCTACTAATTTTTGTCCAACCCACTTATCAACTCCATATATGAGGGTGAGTCAAATGAAAACCTTAAATATTTTTTAAAATAATATTAATTGAGCAGAAGTGATACAAAGCTGTATCACTTTTAAACATAATCTCCCCCACGGTCAATGCAAGTCCTCCAGCGCTTACAAAGTGCATCAATTCCTTTAGAAAAAAATTCTTCTGGTAGTCCGCACAACCACTCATGCACCGTGTGGCGTACCTCTTCATCAGAACGGAACTTCTTTTCTCCCATTGAATCTTTGAGTGGTCCAAACATATGGAAATCACTTGGGACAAGGTCTGGCGAGTGTGTTGGATGAGGAAGACACTCAAAATGAAGTGAACCCAGGTTTCGTCCCCAGTAACCATTCTTGCAAGAAAGCCATCACCTTCTCGTTCAAAGCGCCGAAGAAGTTCTTAACAAGCTTCAACACGTCGTTCTCTCCTTTCAGGAGTCAGCTGCCGTGGCACCCATCTTACAGACACTTTCTGAAACTGGAGCACATCATGCATAACGTTGTGTGCTGACCCATGACTAATCTGTAAACATGCTGCAATGTCATACAGTGTCACTCGGCGGTTTTCCTTCACTATGACCTTAACTGCTGTAATGTTCTGTGGAGTCACAATTCGTTGTGCCTGACCTGGGCGAGGAGCATCTTCCACTGATGTCACACCATTTTCGAACTTCCTACTCCATTCGTAGACTTACTGCTGTGACAAACATGCATCACCGTACATAACCTGCATTCGTCGATGAATTTCAATAGGTTTCACACCTTCACCTCGCAAAATCCGAATAACAGAACGCTGTTATTCCTGGTGCAAGCCGGAAGTGGAGCGGCCATCTTTATACAGATATAGTGACGGTATGCTTGCATCTGCACTATGCTGCCACCTTCAGGCCATTCTGAATGATTACTAACTTACAGGATAACGGCGCAAAATTTCGATTCGTTATTACAAATTTAATGTTTTCATTTGATTCACTCTCGTATATACAGGGTGTTACAAAAAGGTACGGCCAAACTTTCAGGAAATATTCCTCACACAAATAAAGAAAAGATGTTGTGTGGACATGTATCCGGAAACGCTTAATTTCCATGTTAGAGCTCATTTTAGTTTCGTCAGCATGTACTGTACTTATTCGATTCACCGCCAGTTGGTCCAATTGAAGGAAGGTAATGTTGACTTCGGTGCTTATGTTGAGATGCAACTCATTGCTCTACAGTACTAGCATCAAGCACATCAGTACGTAGCATCAACAGGTTAGTGTTCATCACGAACGTGGTTTTGCAGTCAGTGCAATGTTTACAAATGCGGGGTTGGCAGATAACAATTTGATGTATGGATTAGCATGGGGCAATAGCCGCGGCGCGGTACGTTTGTATCGAAACAGATTTTCAGAGCGAAGGTGTACCGACAGGAAGGCGTTCGAAGCAATTAATCGGCGTCTTAGGGAGCACGGAACATTCCAGCCTATGACTTGCGACTGGGGAAGACCTAGAACGACGAGGACACCTGCAATAGACGAGACAATTCTTCGTGCAGTTGACGATAACCCTGATGTCAGCGTCAGAGAAGTTGCTGCTGTACAAGGTAACGTTGACCACGTCACTGTATGGAGAGTGCTACGGGAGAATCATGTGTTTCCGTACCATTTACAAAGTGGGCAGGCACTATCAGCAGCTGATTGGAGTCCACGGGTACACTTCTGCGAATGGTTCATCCAACAATGTGTCAATCCTCATTCCAGTGGAAATGTTTTCTTTACGGATGAGGCTTCATTCCAACGTAATCAAATTGTAAATTTTCGCAATCAACATGTGTGGGTTGACGAGAATCCGCACGCAATTCAGCAATCACGTTATCAACACAGATTTTCTGTGAACGTTTGGGCAGGCATTGTTAGTGATGTCTTGATTGGGCCCCATGTTCTTCCACCTACGCTCAATGGAGCACTTTATCATGATTTCATACGAGATACTCTACCTGTGCTGCTAGAACATGTGCCTTTACACGTACGGTACAACATGTGGTTCATGCACGATGGAGCTCCTGCACATTTCAGTCGAAGTGTTCGTACGGTTCTCAACAACAGATTCGGTGACCGATGGATTGGTAGAGGCGGACCAATTCCATGCCCTTCACCCTCTCCTGACCTGAACCCTCTCGACTTTCATTTATGGTGTCATTTGAAAGCTCTTGTCTACGTAACCCCGGTACCAAATGTAGAGACTCTTCGGGCTCGTATTGTGGACGGCTGCGATACAATACGCCATTCTCCAAGGCTGCATCAGCGCATCAGGGAGTCCATGCGACGGACGGAGGATGCACGTATCCTCGCTAACGGAGTACATTTTGAACATTTCCTGTAACAAAGTGAAGTCACGCGGGTACGTTCTGTTGCTGTGTGATTCCATTCCATGATTAATTTGATTTGAAGAGAAGTAATAAAATGAGCTCTAACATGGAAAGTAAGCGTTTCCAGACATATTTTCTTTCTTTATGTGCGAGGAATGTTTCCTGAATGTTTGGCCGTACCTTTTTGTAACACCCTGTATACATACCCTCAACCTCCTTGTCCATAAACGTGTACCATGAACCACCTGGTACCAAAGTGATATCTGTGGGTTATTCGTTGTACCAGAGGGGCAGACGGTCCATATTGTAGCTGCCTAGAAAATAAACTAAGTAATCTATTTCATAAATTCGCAGTGAGAATAATGTATCTGACTTTTACCCTCGTAAATTAATCTTTCTCTCACCTTTTTTTTGTAAGCTCGAAAGGAAAACCCTTATGTGCAACACCCAATGACAGAGATACAACATTGCTGAGGTAAATAGAGCTGTGGAAGATCCAAAGCGACTTGTCGACAGGCATTGCAAATGATTCCATCCAACAGTACTGCGAAAATGTATTAAAGTAGCCCACTACTCAAATGTTCAGTTAATTAGGTCTACAGTTCGCAAGTTGAGAGGAGTGTACCTCCTTACTGGTCAAATTCCAACCTCACTTGTCATTCTGAGTGGTTTGATATTAAATTACTATCATTTATATTTCTCACACACTTGGTCATAACTTAAAGCAAATATTGTAATATATAAGGGGCGATCGAAAAGTTTCCGTTTGAGGGTGTTGTTGCACCTTATAAGCAACGTCGAATGACTCCGTTGTAGTATAAAAGTACCGACATGTGGACAAGGGATTAGTTGGCATGGGTGTCTTTCCGACGTGCTTGGGGTAGATGCGGAAACGTGAACTGTAGTGACGTTGTTATCAAATGCTCCAAATGGGACCAGCGCCCTGTTAATCTATTGTTGACTGCCGAAGAAAAAACGTAGAGAGACATCCTTCGAAGAACGAAGATTGTCGTGGACAGCATGCCTGTCGGAAAGCACAATTGTGGAATGGTGCGCCAAATTCCGTGCTGGCCGCGATTCGACAACTGATGTCTCCGTCACTGGGAATGGTATAGGGCAACACTGGAGAAATTAGGGTGTGAAATTAAAGGGCAAAGTCCTTGAAACCGCTAAAAGGGGTGCTGCTCTTTCAAGATAAAGCATTCCACATGTCCCTTAAAAGAGACCTCGAGACGTCGACGATTCCTAGCGAACGAGGATGAGCAGCAGGCACTACAGGACTTCTTCACGCAGCAGGACACGGTACGTTATCAAACGAGTAGCTTCAACCCGGTGCGTCAATAGGATGATTGCCTCAATGCTCACGAAGACTCTGCGCCGTTGTCCTGCCGCTCATACAGTTTAAGTGCGACTTAACAGATTGAAATAACGTCTATCACTTTTAATGGCTGAAATGGACATTAACGTAACTATTAACATCACCAAAGACCTATGTGTGGAGGATTCAGAATCCTGGTGCATTTGTATAGTCAGTCATACCTAAAACATTGATTTTACTCGAGATAGTTTGATTGAGTCGTGTATTTCGGTGTATCTTTAAATTCTGTAGACGTATTTGTAGATGTGAAACTTAATTCCTTGATTGACGGCACGGGTTGTTTCCTTAGATTACTGCGATTTCGGCGATTGTACACTGCTAGCCATAAAAACTGTAACACGATGAAGGCGAAATGCACGAAGTGTACTGCATGTTTGGCTACGTGAGTGATTAGCTTTTAGAGAAACCGCAACAGAATATGCAGTAGTAAGACAATAAGTGTACTCTAAGTGTAGATGGCAGGTTCAGAAACTGAATTTCACTATCTATTGTTCGTGAAAAGGTCGCGTTATGTCTCCTGGGAGAAGGAGAAACTTCTAACAACACAAGTCAGAGAATTCGACAGCAACAAGGTCGTAGCCTATAGAGACTTCTGTTTATCGTTTCAGACTATTGCTGTTCGTGTTTGCTACGATCCTCCGGCAGTCAAGCGATTATAGAATCAATAGACCAACACCCAACAGCGTGTGTGATTTAAACGGCGGCATGCAACTAGTGCTCAATAGGTAAGGTATATTGTTCACTCGTACGTGCATGATAGCACTGTCACGATACGTACCTTGACTCAGGAAGTGGGCCAGTTCTCAGCAGGACAATTAAACACACGATGAGTATGGCAGCGTCTGTAGTACTGCGGACATTCAGCGCGGCGGTCATTGCTTCGGGTTCCATTTACACGCCAGTAGAGAGATGCGGTGACGGTGGTACTCCCAACGACTATAATGGGCACAGCCGTGGTACCATGTCCCGCATTGGTGAAAGTTTGACGTACACCATCATGATGGAAGTAGCTATCTGTGTAAAGGTTTCGAGGAGAACGATCGTTGACGAAGTACATTCATCATCGTAGTAACGCTGAAGATCCTCGTCTAACGAAAGGGGTGCCATTGGGCACCCAACACGATCATTTCTAGTTTTCATGGCGGTAATTTCGACAGTAAGCGTTACTTTCTTCACAAGTTACAACCCAAGGATGTCGATGTTTGATGTCTCCGTAGTGATTTCAAAAAGATCCCACAGTCGCTGTATTTTAGACCTAGCAGCCTCAAACAGGCCTGACCTTATCGAAAGTGAACAGAGATAAGGAATAGTAATCGTGATGCCATCATCATGATGGTTACTGACGTTAATAAACGGTTCAAGAAGACTGAGTATTTTTTATATAAAGAGCAAATAAGTTGTTAGCGCCCTTCTTAGACAGTGAATGGACATCATTTAGTTCCAATATGCATGACTTAGAGGAATTATGAGCAACGTTCAAACGAGTGTGAATCGCGCTCTGAAGAAGATGTAGCGAGTAAGTGGAATAAGAACGGGAAAGACTCTTAGCGGTTTAATAACCAAATTTCGAAAATATGGTGGAAGCAGAGATTACCGCACTCTCGGTTCATAAAGGAACGCGCCAATGACGACAGGCAAAAGCTAGTAGAAATTTGTGCGTCTGTTAAAGGATCGGCATGCGAAGCATTCAACAACTACTTCTGCCTTACATTAGTAAAATAAATATTGAAAGGAACACTCAAATAAATTAAATTATATTTAGGTGCTGAAATGCTGCTGTGCGTCTGTTAAAGTTTCGGCATGCGAAGCATTCAACAACTACTTCTGCCTTACATTAGTAAAATACATATTGAAAGGAACACTCAAATAAATTAAATTATATTTAGGTGCTGAAATGCTGCTGTGCGTCTGTTAAAGGTTCGACATGCGAAGCATTCAACAACTACTTCTGCCTTACATTAGTAAAATAAATATTGAAAGGAACACTCAAATAAATTAAATTATATTTAGGTGCTGAAATGCTGCTAAAACTGACAGAGTCCAATTGGTCGCCTCAGCTGATTTATTGTAGTTGACAAGAGACTGTTACAACTGGTTTAGTGCCTTGCAGGAACATTCTCAGGTGTATTCCTGCGTGAGAATGTTTATATAAAACATCATGAGAGCCACGCTACTGACTACCAAGTTCAGAATTCTTAATAGTAAAATATTAAAATCATGGCATGCATATTAATAGCAAAAGAAATCACCTGTTATCATAAAATTACTTACAAGCTCTAATCCCATGTTATCTACACTTAATGCGTAGTCCATGATGCAATCGAGAGCACAAACTGACGCAACCAACAGCGGTAGTGAAACTCAATAAAGCCTGTAGGCCTTGGTAATTTACGTTCGGGGAGCAGCAGTCGTACATTAAACAAAAGTTTTATAAAAGTTATGGTAAGGGCGGTCCAACAGGGGCAACAGTTAGACCCAAATCAACGAATAATAAAAACACTAACGTCGGAGTCACATGTTGTAACGTGAAACCGTCTAGACTGGTGAACGTCTTGATTTTGAGATGACACCCTGTGTCCACCCCTCCAATTTTGACAGCACATGTATTCATCAGGTCTGCTTGTTTCATGGTACACTTAGAACATCGGCACGCTCCCTTCTTGCGGTGGAACCTTTGTGTCTGACTTATATCTGGATATTTGTCTCTTTGAGAAACCAGGCAATACCGACATACTCCGCTGAGGTCATCTGTTCGTCAAAGATGTAGTAGTTTGGGGAACTGCTCTGATCAAGACCGTAAAAAACTTGCGGTTTTGTCTGCCATTGCGTGAACACATTAGTACTGCTCCTGGGTTGAAGGACGACATAACCTCTGTGACGAGCATACGGAGTCCAGGTAGCAGAACTGTAAACCGATATGGTTTGAAAAAGATCTTGCCAAATACCCGACAAAATTCTCGTCCTACCTAAAATAGATAGGCGGGTCGAGGGCTTGTATCCAGTCACTCGTTGATCAGTCTCTTGTGAAAGTGTAAGACAGCGAAACGAAAGCCGAAATCTTAAATATCGCGTTTAAGAAATCATTTTCGCAGGAGATCGTACAAACATACCATTATTTGCCCATTGTAAGAACTCCATGCCATATAGAAGCAACTGAAAGAGTTGAAAATAACTATGCCGCCAGGTCGGGATGATATCCCAGTTTCTCTTTGGCGTAGGCCCTAACTTAGTTTGCGTTATCGCGAATATGTCGCCTAGCGCCACGTCCAAAGCGACTGGAAAAATGAGCAGGTGACCTCTACACACAGGCTGTCTTAAGCCTTATGGGTCAAACTGAAACTGATGCTAGAGATCCAAAATCGATTGCAATGAGGCAGGGAACCAATAGTTGGAAACACATATTTATTTTGGTGTGGACATACACTGCGTATAACCGCATGATGACAATGTAGTTCACAGTAATTGTTCAAAGCGATGACAACCAGTCGCAGTGAATGCACTACAACGACGCGTGAAGTTCTGTTGCACTCTCACAAAGATCAAGGATGTCTGTTGAACACTGGAACAGGCTGATGGTGGTTAATAGCGTACATCCCTGACCACTGGACACACATACCGTACACAAATTGGCTCGTAACACTTGTGTTAAGCGACGACCGCATGCGTAGCTCCGGAGTATTAACCTGTGCGCAAGCACATCACTATCCCTGGTGTCAGTTGTCCATTGGATCAGGTAGCTTGTGATATCTCCATGTGAGGTGTGTTGCTGTGTACAGTGCTTGATGCGAAGTTAAAGATGGAACGTTACTCGTCTCTAGAGTTGGCAGACATTCATTTAATGGACGGTAGGATGTAGTCCCCGTAAAGCAGCACCAATGTACAGAGAACGGTTTCTCAACAGGTGTCATCCTAACCGGAAGAATTTTATCTCCATGGATAGCAACTTATGAGAGAATGAGTCGTCCACGCTACAGAGATCCGGCCAAGGTTCCCGCCAAAGACATATTCGCACCCTAGACTTAAAATATATGGTGTTGGGTCGTGAGGCCAACCACCCAACAATAAGTACTCGTCTACTTTCCCTAGAAAGTATACGGAGTGTAGAGTACTTGTGGAAGAGGTATTGCCAGCCGGTGCAGCCGAGCGGCTCTGGGTGCTACAGTGTGGAACCGCGCGACAGCTACGGTCGCAGGTTCGAATCCTGCCTCGGGCATTTATGTGTGTGATGTCCTTGGGTTAGTTAGGTTTATGTAGTTCTAAGTTATAGGGGACTGATGACCTCAGAAGTTAAGTCCCATAGTGCTCAGAGCCATTTGAACCATTTTGAAGAGGTATTACACCCCTACCATAATGAACGTGTGCAAACCCTGGTGTAATCGGATACTGAGCACCGCATTTACTTCTGTCATGGATTGTCCACTGCAGTGTTGTGCTGCCGAACTTAGTACAGTTCGAATCGTTCATGGATGAAACCTCATTGAGCCTCAGTAGCCATATCTGGAGTGGGGACAATTCCCTCGCCTCGCACATCAGTGGCCACCAGCAACGAATCTCTGTCAGTGTAGAGGCAAGCATTGTCCAATACCACTAAAGAGGGCATTATTTACTACCTCGCCGTTTGGCTAGTTCATGTTACCAAGAGTTTTTGCGAGATGTGCTACTCATAGTTGTTGGAGACTGTTGTCCGAGAAAGGATGTGGTTTAAACACGACTATGTACTTCGATGTTAATCCGCGGGTATCTGAACGACACGTGCGCTCAACGCTGGATTATAAAGGGATGTCCTCTCCAATAGCCAGTGGGACAGTCGCATCTGGACTGTTTCTTGTGGGGCTAGGTTAAGACTTGTGTGTTTGAAACCCCAATAGAAACTGATGAACACCTGCTTACTAGGGTTGAAGCTACCTGTCTCCTGATACAACAGACGCCAGGGATCTTGGAGAAAGTGCGCTAGAACTTCAAGCGTTGTTGCCATGCATGCATTGAAATTGTCGGTTGTCACTTTGAATAATTACTGTGCGTTGTGTTGTTGTTATGCGGTGTGTACTATATATGTCCACAACACAAGAAACATACATTTGCGATAACTGATTTCCTATCTTAGTATAATAACAATGGCAATAGAACTGACCCATAAAATCACAGAACAACATCCTCAGCATCGGTTTGCTGCACAATTCTCGAACATATTCTCTGTTCAAATATAATAAATTTCTTTGACACCGAAGAACTTCTGTTCACAAATCAGTACGGATTTAGGAAGCATCGCACTTGCGATCCCCAGGTTGCCTTTTGTCACATGATATCTTGTGAACCATGAATGAAGGGCAACAGGAATACTCCACATTTGGCTTAGAACAAGAGGATAAGATAGGAGTAATTAGGGCTCGTATGGAGGAATATACTCGTAGTCAGTCGTTTCCCCCTTGCTCTATTTGCGAGTGGAACGGAAAAGGGAAATGGGTACTGGTGGTATAAGGTACCCTGCGCCAAGCGCCATACGGTGGCTTGCGGAGTGTGTATGTAGATGTAGATAACGCCTGCTGCTCGTACTGCCGTGACGTATCTCGATGCAGAGTGTGTCGTAATGTGTCAATAGCCAGTAGGTTGTACAGATGTCTCCCAATGAAAAACATCTGTTGCCACGCGACCGCTTGCTAGCCACAACGACTAATGTCTCTGGTATAGAATGAACAAAAATCGAATGATGTACCCGTGCCAGCCAACCAGACACAATTTTGGTCTATGCTTAGGTGCGTTAGAGTCGTCACTGGTACCAGAGGTAGCGGGTCTGAGTACTAAATTTTGCATGCTCTGTACGCACAAATCGCCTAGAAATGTAATCTTCTTCTCACTAAACGGACACGGACAATAAGTAAAGTTTCAGTGTTTACAGTCCTTCCTGATGTTGGACGTTTATTGGACAGCTCGTTTCGCGTGCTCGAAAGGCATGCTGCATACCGCTACCTTACCCCTCTGCATGCCGACAGGGAGAAACTAGGACCCAACGCTCCGCTTAACTCCATCTCCTCGTGCCGGGCACTCTCGCGTTACCTCAATTCCCGTAGTCTGATTGTCACAACCTTGCGGTTACAACCCTTGACCGCTGTTAGTCAAGCACTGTGCGTTAGCTTACAGCGTTACAAGCGTGGTAGACTATACGTAATAAAGAAACAGATTATTGCCAAATGCGTCAGTGCGTCAAAGTTATCTGTTCCAAAGAAGAAAATAAATTTAAAAAATTGGAATCAGTTATAATTGAATCGTTCTAGGATTTTGACAACTGATAAAAACTTCAAAGTGGTTAGTGAAACTTCGGATAATGAAGTTAAATTTTTTGTAGTTTAGATTGCATCGGTTATAGAAAACGGTCACCAGTTACAGTATGAGGGAACAATATTATATAGTTGTTAACCTATTTGGAAAAGTATTTGTGTCGTAATTCATGCACGACAATCAGGCGGGAACGCGCACAATAACATTGATTCGAGATCAGTTTCAAAATTACAGTTAACAACAAGAAATAAATCTGGTTGTGAATTCAGTAAAGGAAGTTGTGCTAAGCACATGTATTTGAATGCTAATTCTCTGGCACTCACTCTGCGTAAAGAGATTCGAGCCACGCACCAGAATGCAAGAAAAAAATTGTTCAAATAGCTCTGAGCACTATGGGACTTAACATCTGAGGTAATCAGTCCCCTAGAACTTAGAACTACTTAAACCTTACGAACCTAAGGACATCACACACATCCATGAACGAGGCATGATTCGAACCTGCGAACGTAGCGGTCGCGCGGTTCCAGACTGAAGCGCCAAGGACCGCTCGGCCACGCAGCCGGCTACAAAAATGTTATATTAAGTATTGTTAAATACACCTTAATACATGCTGTCCATATTTCAACTATTGTAATAGTTCTTAAATAAATATTTTCTGTTAAGCAAAATATATCTTATTACCAAGTAACTTTCACTAAATAACTACTGATTAACGTTCACTGCTTTTTTGGAAAAGAGCATTAATTATTGATTACACAAAGGAATTAAGCATTCTGATCTACAATAATCTTCAAAGGCTCACTGAAATTACTTTTTCATACTCAGTGAATATTAGTACTGGTTTTTTAAGCGAAGACGTCGCTGCGTAACGAAGTTTATTATCTTTAACTATCAGTCAGAATATTTTTAAGCTTTGATATCTTTCAGTTTTTTAAACAAATCATCAAAATTAAATTATCTCAGCGGTTTTAGTCCTTTTATCATCGACAGTGACACTCTGTTTTAATTAATAACGACAAGATACGATCCTACTTACTAATTGTTCAGGTTTAAGCACCTGTAACACGGCGTTATCATTAAGTTAGTAATTACTCGCAAAATGAAACTACTTCGCTGGTTAGCCTTTATACGCGTCTGAATATTGAAGTTGGTCTGGTCTTACTTCAGTGAATGGCTGCTGGTATTGCGTACGGTAATAATTGCCGACAATTCATGGTAACGCGCTCTGCTTAGCGTAGCTTTGCAAGAAACAATTTTCTACCCATAGTGCTCTTATTTCATATCGATTCTTCTTGGTGCATTTTTCACTGTGCCCAGTTAACAGCGTAATTGTGAAATATAATTATGAAGATATGATTTTTTCACTTTAGTACCTTACAATATGCTGCACTGCATGCCGCCAGCAACCACTACGCCTGAGGGCTTCTGTCAGACTCTACAGCACAAAAGATGGCGCCAGATTCAACGGCACTGTGCGCGTCCGCGTCCAGCGACAATGCTCCCTACTTTAAATATTATCTTTGACCGTTTACAATATCGAAACGCGCTCACTAGATCAGCGTGTTTACAAGATGTTAACACATAAATCTTTTTTAGAGATTGCATTTAAAGTACATAACTAAATTCATTCGTAACAAATTATTTACCATATAGTTACGAAATATATTATGTATAAATTGCTTCATTACTCAAAACTACAACACTGATTTTGCAAAAAGATTTTATTTTAGACACTTTGTTATCTAACAGCATGAATGCCTTTATGGCAACAGTTTATAGCATGTTGAGACTCTACGGTCCGACCTCCGTCTATAAGGGAACGGCTCTTCAGTGATTATCGGAGAAAAATAAATCACATCGCTAGACTACCTCTGGTAGGTATAGCAAAAATGCATACTATATTACATCTCATAACTCTTAAAGGCTGGTCGCATGTAGAGGTTTGAATAGTCTCATTCTGTTCCCACAAACTAATTGCCTTACAACTCCCTCTGTGCATGCAAATACCGATGTTAGTGCCTGCTGAGAGCACGCGTGAATCTCACAACAGCGGTAGCTACCTAACAGACCTCCGTGCAGAACGTAAGGACGAGGCAGATAATGTAACACAACATATTAGCTAGTAGGTAGGAATGAACTAAAGTGCGGATTCAGAGGATTCCCAGTCGTGGACGTCACATGGCATGAGGTCAGTGTAACTGTTGCGCCAAATGGGGCTGAACGGCAGCAACAGGTGGTAAAAAGAAAGAGTGCGTGTACATATACATCTAGATGGATAGTCAGCAAATTACATTTAGGTACCTGGCGGAGGGTTCATCGAACCGCCTTTACATTTCTCTATTAATCCAACCTCGTTCAGCGAGCGGAAAGAGCGAAAACCTTTTTATTTTCCTACGAGCTCTGATTTCCCTCACTTTTCCATGGTGATAGTTTCTCCCTGTGTATGTCGGCGTCAACAAAATAGTTTTGCCCTCGGAGGAGAAACCTGGTGATTGGAATTTCGTGTGAAGATTGCGTCGCAACGAAAAACGCCATTCTTTTAAAGATGTACAGCTCAAATCCTGTATCATTTCAGTGACACTCTTTCCCCTATTTCGCGATAATACAAAATGTGCTGCCCTTCTTTGAGATTTCTCGATGTACTCCGTCAATGCTATCTGGTAAAGATCCCACACCGCGCAGCAGTATTCCACAAGAGGACGGACAAGTGTAGTGTAGGCAGTCTCCTTAGTAGTTCTGTTACATTTTCTGAGTGCTGTGATAATAAAGCGCAGTGCTTGGTTGGCCTCCCCCACAACATTTTCTGTCTGTTCCTTCCAATTAAATTGTTCGTAATTGTAATTCCTAGGTATTTAGTTGAATTTACGGACTTTAGAGTTGACTGATTTATCGTGTAACGGAAGTTAATGGATTCCTTTAAAAACTCATGTGGATGACCTCACACATGTCGTGATTTAGGGTCAATAACCAATTTTCGCACCATAAAAATATATTTTCTAAATCGTTTGTAAATTGTTTTGATCTTCTGATAAATTTACTAGTCGATAAACTACAGCGTCATCTGCACTCAACCTATGACAGCTGCTCAAATAGTCTCCCAAATCGTTTATATAGCCTACTCGTAGATAAGAAACAGTAAAGGGCATCTAACACTACCTTGGGGAACACCAGAAATCACTTCTGTCTTACTCGAAGACTTTCCATCAATTACTACGAGCTTTGACCTCCCTGACATGAAATCACGAATCCAGTCACTTAACTGTGACGATATTCCATAAGCACGCAGTTTCACTACAAGCCGCTTGTATGGTACGGTGAGAAAAGCCTTCCGGAAATCCATAAATACGGAATTAGTTTGAAATTCCTTGTCAATAGCTCCCAGAACTTCATGCGAGTAAGGAGCTAGTTGTGTTTCACAAGAACGATGTTTTCTAAATCCATGTTCACTGTGTGTCAATAGACCGTTTTCTTCGAGGTAGTTCATAATATTCGAACACACTATTTGTTTCAAAATATGTAAATCAGAGAACAGTTACGGTGTTCTGTTGTGCTGTTCTCTATTAGAAAATGGTCTGGAGACTACACTTGAATCGCTCCACATACGGAAAATCACAAAGAAACTGGAAAAAAGACTAAGCGTGAGGAGTGTACCCCAGCAGTTATAACCCAGCAGTTTGGCATTCCTTACAGAATTGTTTGACGTGCATGGGGGAGTTTCCGAACCACGGGTACTGCTTACCCAAGGAAGTGGAGGTGGTCGACCTACAGCAACAGATGACCGCTAAACCGTGCAACCGGTAAGAATGGGCCCCGGTCAAATGGCGGGTGCACTTAAATTCAAAATCAAGAGGACCGCGAGGCACACAATCCTACGCTCCACAGAGGCACGGCGACTGCTTGGCGATGGTCTGTTTGCCCGACAACAGCAAGTGTTCTGTTGACACCCGCACCCCGCACATAAACCGCAACGTCTGCAAAGGCACCAAAACCAAAAGGACTCGACCAGCAGGGTGTAGCGTAGCACACTCTTCTTCTCTGTTATGAGCAGTTTCTGTCTAAGTAGTGACTCTGGATGTACCCTGATACGTACAACACCGCGCCTGAGTTGTTCAGAAGTACGATGGAAATTCCTAAGAACATCAGCGCATGTCCGAAGGAACAGACACTGCGGGACTACAGCTGTGATGAAGTACACTGACGGGAAAAAATCGCAACACGAAGAAGTAGTTGTGTGACGCAAGAGTCGCATAACAGTGGCGCCAGTTGTATAAGAGTGGCGCTAGTTAAGATTGGACATGGTAACTTGGTATAAGTCAAAAATGCCTTTAGGGCGTCGTAGATCGCATTAACAACAACTGACTGAGTTTGTACGAAGTGGTGTAATAGGGTATGATAGGCTGGATGTTTCTTCTGCGATACCGCAGATATTGTAGGCAGGAATGTAACCACTGTATATGAATGCTGGCAGCGGTGTTCACGAGAATGTACGGTCGTAGGAATACCGGGCTCCGGGTAGCCATGTGCTGTAACCGAGAGGGAAGAGAATTAGCTCGGGCATGGATGTGTGTGATGTCCTTAGGTTAGTTAAGTTTAAGTAGTTCTACGTTCTAGGCGACTGATGACCACAGCAGTTAAGTCCCATAGTGCTCAGAGCCATTTGAACCATTTTGAGGAACATTATGTTCGGTGTATGGCTCTGGTGCATCGTACTACATCTGCACAGTTGGCACCACAGCGTCACAACAAACTTTCACATCGGTTACTTCAAGGACTGCTCCCAGCCAGATGGCCTGTAGCGTGCATTCCACTGACCCGGACCACCGCCATTTGCTACTTCAGTGGCTTCAATGGAGAGCTCATTTGCGGGCAGGTTGGAGGTCTGCCGTGCTTTCTGATGAAAGCTGGTTCTGCTCTGTGCCAGAGATGGCAGGCATGGTGTTGGATAGGAGGAGGCCAGGTCAGGGCTTGCAAGCAACCTGTCTGCGTACTGGACACACTGGACCTACACCTCCACTTACAGTCTGTGGTGCGAGTTCGTACATACGTCAATCTGGTAATTCGACCGGTTGTGCTGCCATTCACGGAGAGCACTCCAACAGGCGTTCTCCTACAGGGTAAGACTGTCCCACATACCGATGTTGTAAACCAACCTGCTCTGCAGAGTGTCAACATATTGCCTTGGCCTGCTGGATCACTAGATCTCTCTCCATTCGAGCGCATATGGGACATCATCAGAAGACAGCTCCAGCGTCATCCACAAACGGCATTAATCGTCCCTTTCTCGATCAATCAAATGCAACAGGCATCGAACTCCGTTCGACAAACTGACATCCGGCGCCTCTACGACACAATGCGTGCATGTCTGCGTACTTGTATTCAATAATCTGGCGCTTACACCGGTAGTTAATGGACCAGGATTTCACATTTGCAATGGGTTTGCAAGCTTCTTCATCTCCCAGTACCTACTGCAACCTACATCCTTCTGAATATGCTTAGTGTAGTCATGTCTTGGTCTCCCTCTACGATTTTTACCGTCCACACTGCCCTCCAATACTAAATTGGTGATCCCTTGATGCCTCAGAACATGTCCTACCAACCGATCCCTTCTTCTGGTCAAGTTGTGTCACAAACTTCTCTTCTCCCCAATCCGTTTCAATAACTCCTCATTAGTTATGTGATCTACCCATCTAATCTTCAGCACTCTTCTGTAGCACCACATTTCGAAAGCTTCTATTGTCTTCTTGTCCAAACTATTTATCGTCCATGTTTCGCTTCCATACATGGCTACACTCCATACAAATACTTTCAGAAATGACTTCCTGAAACATTAATCTATGCTCGATGTTAACAAATTTCTCTTCTTCAGAAACGCTTTCCTTGCCATTGCCGGCCTACATTTTATATCCTCTCTAACTCGACCATCATCAGTTATTTTGCTCCCCAAATAGCAAAACTCCTTTACTACTTTAAGTGTCTCATTTCCTAATCTAATTCTCTCAGCATCACCCGACCTAATTCAACTACATTCCATTATCCTCGTTTTGCTTTTGTTGATGTTCATCTTATATCCTCCTTTCAGGACACTATACATTCCGTTCAACTACTCTTCCAAGTCCTTTACTGTCTCTGAAAAAATTACAATGTCATCGGCGAACCTCAAAATTTTTATTTCTTCTCCGTGGATTTTAATACTCACTCCGAATTTTTCTTTTGTTTCCTTCATTGCTTGCTCAATATACAGATTGAATAACATCGGGGAGAGACTACAACCCTGTCTCACTCCCTTCCCAACCACTGCCTCCCTTTTATGTCCCTCGACTCTAATAACTGCCATCTGGTTTCTACACAAATTGTAAATAGCCTTTCGCTCCCTGTATTTTACCCCTGCCACCTTTAGAATTTGAAAGAGACTACTCCAGTCAACTTTGTCAAAAGCTTTCTCTAAGTCTACAAATGCTAGAAACGTAGGTTTGCCTTTCCTTAATCTAGCTTCTAAGATTAGTCGTAGGGTCAGTATTGCCTCACGTGTTTCAACATTTCTACGGAATCGAAAATGGTCTTCCCCAAGGTCGGCTTCTACTAGTTTTTCCATTCGTCTGGAAAGAATTCGTGTTAGTATTTTGCAGCTTATTAAACTGATAGTTCGGTAATTTTCACATCTGTGAACACCTGCTTTCTTTGGGATTGCAATTATTATATTCTTCTTGAAGTCTGAGGGTATTTCACCTGTCTCATACATCTTGCTCACCAGATGGTAGAGTTCTCAATCTACATATATACTCTGCAAGCCACCCAACGGTGTGTGGCCGAGGGCACTTTACGTACCACTGTCATTACCTCTCTTTCCTGTTCCAGTCTCGTATGGTTCGCGGGAAGAACGACTGTCTGAAAGCCTGCGTGCACGTTCTAATCTCTCTAATTTTACATTCGTGATCTCCTCGGGAGGTATAAGTAGGGGGAAGCAATATATTCGATACCTCATCCAGAAACGCACCCTCTCGAAACCTGGCGAGCAAGCTACACCGCGATGCAGAGCGCCTCTCTTGCAGAGTTTGCCACTTGAGTTTGTTAAATATCTCCGTAACGCTATCACGGTTACCAAATAACCCTGTGACGAAACGCGCCGCTCTTCTTTGGATCTTCGCTATCTCTTCCGTCAACCCGATCTGGTACGGATCCCACACTGATAAGCAATACTCAAGTATAGGTCGAACGAGTGCTTTGTAAGCCAACTCTTTTGTTGATGGACTACATTTTCTAACGACTCTCCCAATGAATCACAACCTGGTACCCGCCTTACCAACAATTAATTTTATATGATCATTCCACTTCAAATCGTTCCGCACGCATACTCCCAGATATTTTGCAGAAGTAACTGCTACCAGTGTTTCTTCCGCTATCATATAATCATACAATAAAGCATCCTTCTTTCTATGTATTCGCAATACATTACATTTGTCTATGTTAAGGGTCAGTTGCCACTCCCTACACCAAGTGACTATCCGCTGCAGATCTTCCTGCATTTCGCTACAATTTTCTAATGCTGCAACTTCTCTGTATACTACAGCATCATCCGCGAAAAGCCGCATGGAACTTCCGACACTATCTACTAGGTCATTTATATATATTGTGAAAAGCAATGGTCCCATAACACTCCCCTGTGGCACACCAGAGGTTACTTTAACGTCTGTAGACGTCTTTCCATTGATAACAACATACAGTGTTCTGTTTGCTAAAAACTCTTCAATCCAGCTGGTCTGATATTCCGTAGGCTCTTACTCTGTTTATCAGGTGACAGTGCGGAACTGTATCGAATGCCTTCCGCAAGTCAAGAAAAATAGCATCTACCTGGGAGCCTGTATCTAATATTTTCTGGGTCTCATGAACAAATAAAGCGAGTTGGGTCTTACACGATCGCTGTTTCCGGAATCCATGTTGATTCCTACAGAGTAGATTTTGGGTTTCCAAAAACGACATGATACTCGAGCAAAAAAACATGTTCTGAAATTCTTAAACAGATCGACGTCAGAGATATGGATCTATAAGAATTCAGGGACTTCGCCTGAAGATGGCAAGTAAGAAACTTGCTGAAACGTTGCTGAACAACGCATTGACTCTGCTGTCAACCCGAGAAGAATTTATCAAATGGGTCTATAGTTTTGCGCATCTGCTGGACGACCCTTCTTGAAGACTGGGACTACCTGTGCTCTTTTCCTATCATTCGGAAGGAGGGCAAGTTCTTTCGCGTACTCTGTGTAGAATCGAATTGGTATCCCGTTAGGTCCAGTGGACTTTCCTCTGTTGAGTGATTCCAGTAGCTTTTCTATTCCTTGGACACTTATTTCGATGTCAGCCATTTTTTAGCTTGTGCGAGGATTTAGAGAAGGAACTGTAGTGCGGTCTTCCTCTGTGAAACAGCTTTGGAAAAAGGAACTTAGTATTTTAGCTTTAAGCGTGTCATCCTCTGTTTCAATGCCATCATCATCCCGTCGTGTCTGAATATGCTGTTTCGAGCCACTTACTGATTTAACGTAAGACCAGAACTTCCTAGGATTTTACTTTCGAATTCACTGAACGCTTCACGGCCTTGTCAGGACTTGCTCTCCCAAGGCCATCAGTAGTTCCAATGGAATGTTGTCTATTCCGGGGCCTTGTTTCGAATAAGATCTTTCAGTGCTCTGTCAAACTCTTCACGCAGTATCGTATCTCCCATTGCATCTTCATGTACAACCTCTTCCATTTCCATAACATTGTCCTCAAGTACATCGCTCTTGTATAGACCATCTATATACTCCTTCCACCTTTCTACTTTCCCTTCTTTGCTTAGAACTGGGTTTCCATCAACGCTCTTGATGTTCATACAAGTGGTTCTCTTATCTCCAAAGGGCTCTTTAATTTTCCTGTAGGCAGTATCTATCTTACCCGTAGTGAGATAAGCCTCTGCACCCTTATATTTGTCCTCTAGCCATGCCTGCTTAGCCATTTTGCACTTCCTGCCGATCTCATTTTTGAGACGTCTGTATTCCTTTTTGCCTGCGTCATTTACTGCTTTTTTATATTTTCTCCTCTCATCAATTAAATTCAATATTTTTTGTTACCCAAGGATTTCTACTAGCCCTCGTCTTTTTACCTACTTGATCCTCTGCTGCCTTCACTACTTCATCCCTCAAAGCTACCCATTATTCTTCTACTGTATTTCTTTCCCCCATTCCTGATAATTGTTCCCTTATGCTCTCGCTGAAACTCTGTACAACCCCTGGTTCTTTTAGTTTATCCAGGTCCCATCTCCTTAAATTCCCACCTTTTTGCAGTTTCTTCAGTTTTAATCTACAGGTCATAACCAATAGATTGTGGTCAGAGTCCACATCTGCCCCTATATATAAATAAAGAGACATTTGGCTCTCTTCCATGCCGAACTGAGGCCATTATCAAGTGTTATGCGGCATTAGCGTCATGTGTCGTTGTTATGAATTTTTTCTCTGTGCTTATAAATGTTTTTCAATGTAACTATTATGACGGTAACGAGTATTTATACACTACTGTTTGTAAAATCAGTCCCCTAGACTTAGAACTACTTAAACCTAACCTATCTAAGGAAATCACACACATCCATGATCCATGCCCGATGCGGGATTCGAACCTGACACCGTAGCAACCTAAGGACATCACAAACATCCGTGCCCGAGGCAGGATTCGAACCTGACACAGCGCGGTTTCGGACTGATGCGCCTAGAACCGCTAGGCCACATCGACCATATGTGATCACAGTGCGAGATGATCACCATCTCCACCCCTTGGCCGTAACGGACAGAACTAATTATTCCATAGTATTGGCGACGTTGGAGCACTGTAATGGGTGTGGAGATGTGTTCGTTAACAGTTCGACGTCATCTTATGCGGGCTGGACTGGTCACCACATGCCACTGAATAGGCTCCCGTTGACGAGCACCAACGCCACGGACTGCTTTGGGTACGTGAACGCCCTTGCTGGCGTGCTGAGTGAAAAATGTAGTATTTTCGGTCTAGTCCCTTTCCAGTTTGTCCTACAGTGATGGCCGCATACGTGTTTGACGCTGTCGTGGTGAATGCAGTCAGGCAGACTGTATTGTTGAGCGGCATGGCGGACAGAAGTCAAGTTTCATGGACTGGAGCATCACCGCCTGTAACATGTTATCTCTTCTCCTACGTCTTGAGGGCAGGGACTTTTAAAACCCGCAGCACTGCCCCTCTTGTAGGCCGCTCCACATGCCGTTTTCCAACAGTACAACGCGGGGGAACATGTGGCGAGGAACGTGGAAGCCTGCCCGTTCGACTGACATGTCGCCCACCGAACATGTCTGGGATAGGGTTGGTCGGCAGCTTATACGTTCAAATCCTGCTGCAACCACAGTAGATGCATTGTGGACGCGCCTGCAAATCCTTGGCAGAGTTTCCCCCTGCAGCATCTTTAATTCCATGTCACTCTACTGTATGTCCCAAACTGGTGCACTAAATTTCATTGGGATCACCGCTCTAGGTCTTAGTGTTCCACTCTTTCGGAACAGTTGTCTGTAATGCATAACTTTCCTTACCATTAATGACAGGGCAAGAAGGAAAAGAGTGAATGTTCTGGAGTACAGCCTTCACACGTAAATAGTACCAAAGCGCTAAACTGGTTACGTTTCTCACACAACGGCTGACGAAATTTAACGGCGGGATGTCGCTAATTCACTGCGTGAGACAGACACTCCTGGCACTGAATTAGGTCATAGTCTGGCTGTCACGTACTGTAAAGCAACAAAAACTACAATGACAGAAATATTTTTTCACCTTTAGGATTCTAACTGAATACCTACTGTTATGGCTACTGCACGGTATCATTTGGTGTCTGAATTTGCTTTCCAGATATTTTATACTAGTATTTTTTAAAATGGAAAATCGCACTATTTCAGAAAGAAATAACACAAGTCATGGAAAGATGAAGAAAAATAACTTTGAAAATAACTAAATACTAACTCAGCTTCGACAAATAAATTTCGCTTAAGTTTTATATGCAAGTCCTGATACAAGTTTATATTGCGTACCATGACTCAAATTAGACACGGACTAAAATGTTATTAGTACGCCAATGAAGTCACCGGAAAAGGTCAGGAATGAAGACCTCGATCTGATGGTTATCGTTTAATTATGGAAGCACGTAGCCGGTGAGGTAAAAAAGTCTGTGACGGAAGCAAAAAAAAATTCATTTTCATCAACAGTCCATTATTGAGGAAACTGTCAGTTATGTGCTATCAAAAGGTGTTACACGCTACAACCAAAATGATTCTGAATCGCGTGTCCACAGATGAAAACGTTAATACTTTATGGAATACTTCTACTGAATTAGCCTGTGGTCTGTGTCACTTCTTTTTGTTAGTACTACTTCTAGAACTTATTTTTTTCATATATAATGAACACTGCGTGTGTGCCGAATGTAGTTTTACGTTGTGCTCCAGCTAAGAACAACAACACACCACTATGTAAAATAGGCACCAGGTTTTTCGCATGTCTCCTGAAATCGTCAAGCGTCAGTGCCGCTTACGTGCTTGCTCTTTTACTGGACACAGCTGCTGTGATTCCGCGACACGCGAACCCCTCGTTACCACCTACATCCTTGCTTGCTGACTGCAAGGCCTAACGTGCTCCTGCTAGATAGACGAACACGCAAAGTGTTGAAGCTACCAAGCAGATGTTAGCGATATCAGCCCCTGCTTTAAAAATGCGAAAATTTCTTCTGTTCTTAGGAATATTACCAACTCATACCCTTCCAAATATTACCGACTTAAAGGTTATCTGAAAGAACTTATGATTTAGAAATTTAAGACAGAATTCTCAATTATTTCTTGTAGGTTTATGGCCAGCTATCAGTTAATTGACAAAACTGCACAAGTGTTTTTTGACTGACTCACTTCTTATACGTATGTTATTTTATGCGGAATAGTATAACATGAATATTTGCGGGACATAATAAAATACTGATCTACTGTTTATGTACCTGTTTCACGTAAATAATTATTGCCTGGGCTTGTATAGTACAGTGTTTTTGTATGGTATAAATTATTATGGAAAGTAAATGACAACAGGTGGTCGACGCCGCTGCCGGCAAGGGAAATAACACATTAGAAGAGCTCTAATAGGAGAGAGGAATCCAATGTCACTATTGCATATGTGCACGGGCAAGCGGAATGGTAGGTCCAACCGCAAGGTTTTGATTCGCTTTTGTATTCGCGGCTATTAAAACATTGTGGAACTCTACAATCTGTTCAGTACAACAGTAGTACTGTACTTGAAGGCTACACCACACCTACTCTAAATTAGTACTGTCATGAAATCCATACGTTCTGCTTTGAAGATTTTCTATACGTTAATTATTGCACATATGAGATGTGAATCGCATCATATTTAGATTTTTTTTCTCCTGAATCGATCCCAGTGTTGTAAAATTTTCGTTGTTCGTGTTTGATACGTTTTAGTGAAAGGTGGTGGATTGACATTCCGTACAAGAAGAATGGACAGATCCGATCTTTTTCAAATACCATACAACTTTATGTATACTTGAAACTTTTCTCAAGATTTGATATCCTGTCATAACACTGGTGAGCAAATCCTAAGGACGAAAGCAACTTTCGCGCGATGTGTCACTGCCAACTAGCAGCTCGCAATGAAACTTGGACCACGTGTAAAAAGAATTGCTCCAGCATAGTATAGAAATAACTAAAAAAATACTCAATGACACTAACGGAACTGACAATAATTACACTGACGTCACTGCAATTCATGGTCATCTCCTGGACATTCGAAAGATGGTCCATGGTACGTAAGAGGCTGTGCGGCCACCAGTGACGGCATTGGTTGCCCTGCGGCGTGCTCTCACTCTCGCCAAAATGTTGGTAAGGGGTTCTTGTCGTAGTGCTTTTCATTCCTTCACCAGCTCGGTTGACAACTGCTGTATCATCCTTGGTGAATATGGACGTGCTTCAAAACGCCTCCTTAATGCATCCCACGTGTGCAGGATGGGATTTAAGTTGGGGGAACGGGCAAGTAGTCCATTCGCCGCCTATCCTCTCGTTCCAAGAACTAACCTACCTTCGCTGTTCGACACGGTCTCGTACTGTCATCCGTAAAATCGAAGTCAGAGCCGAATGCATCCTCAGAAAGACGCAAATGGGGAAGGAGTACAGTGTCACAATAACATTGACTGGTGTGTCTGCCGTGTTCGAAGATTCGTTGGTGAGTACGCCCATGCAACATTATGCCTGCGCACACCATAACAGTTGAACCACCAAAACGATCGTGTTCGGCAGTGTTCCAGATGCAATGCGTGTTCCCAATTGACTCCGTATGATGGTACGTCCGGCGTTGTCAAGCATGATCTTTTAGATGGTCCAGGAATACAACCCTCTACTACAAAATCTCTTACCACGATGGAAGCATATTGCAGAACATGCATGCCGTCCATAGTGATCACACCACCTATGTAAGAACCATGTCCCGCCTTCTGTAATGTCCAGGGCACCATCATGAATCGCGATGATTTCAGTCGCCTTTGAATGAAACTGTCATTTATGCTCATCTCATTGCGTATTTCTTTCAGCTACCTTCCGTACTACACTGCAGGACTAAGTCCTGTGTATGCTCCAAGTTTCATAGAGGTATATTACTTGGCAGATTCACACACATTGCGAAAGCTACTTTAAGTTACTTTCGTCCGTGAATTTTGCACACCTATATAATTCCTTACACGGATTTTGAAGAAATTGTCTCCCTGACATTTACATAATCCCAGAATCAAATGAACTCGTATTGGAAATTATCATACGTTGCGAGTTATTAAGTTTCAGTCATACGATTACTTTAACTACATCATTCTCCACTATGGTAAATGCTGTTCGAATCCCACACTTAGCAATTTAATAAGCACTGTTTTGGTACATTAGTAAAATACGATTAAGGGAGATATACATGGTGGACCTGATTTTGTGACAGTCGTTATATTTGGCATCTCTATTACACATACAGGAATCAGACCACGCGACATGAATTCTAACGGACGGAGCCTACTATAATTGCCTCTGTGGCAACTTCCTGTTGCGCACATTGTTTTGTTTTTACAGGACGAACAAGAGTAACCAAAATCTTAGACGTTTGATAAGCTGACGGAATGAGCATGCACATATACATGTGTAGAAAGACGGAGAAAGGGTCATGCAGCAGCCTCAAGCCTATTCAGATGGAAAACAATGCATTTATTACATGACAATGATAGCTCTGGTGTTCAATGGAGCCTGTCTCCCGCCCATGACAAACCGTCACGTCACAATGGCTCACCTACTCAGTGAATTTCAACAGTTTTTATGGCCTAAGGAAGCTATATTTGGTAGTGTTTTACTCTTTCTTACGGTTACTGCTCCATACATGAAGAAGGCAGCCGAAGGCCCTTCAGTAAGTTTTCCACAAATGATATAAGTAGCCTCTACATACACGGTTTACTAAGAGGATGTGAGCAGATATGTATATTGTATCCTCAGGTGGACAGCCTGGTCTCAAATGGCACAAAGTTGTTTGTGAAAGCACAAACAAGAGTTGTTTCGTTCACAGTAAGAAATCCTGATTTCGCACTTCCAACTAGACCCACAGTCACTCGTTGGAGGACATGGTAGGAAGCAACAGTGTATCATGTAAACAGCTCTGAAAATTTTAAGTCGGTGACTGGTGAACTAAATAAAGGTAACACTTCTTCAACTGAAATTCTTTACAACGTATCAAAAATGATTCAAATGGCTCTGAGCACTATGGGACTTAACTGCTTAGGTCATCAGTCCCCTAGAACTTAGAACTACTTAAACCTAACTAACCTAAGGACATCACGCACATCTATGCCCGAGGCAGGATACGAACCTGCGACCGTAGCGGTCGCGCAGTTCCCGACTGTAGCGCCTACAACGTATCCAGCGACAGTACACTAAAGAGTCAATTGCCTTACATCTCTGCAAATTTGGGTATTTTGTTTAATTCTATTTTTAAAAAATGGAAACATCAAACACGTTGTTAAACTGAGACAGTAAACGAAGTGCATGACATTGAGAAAAAATTAATTCAGTCAAAGGCCCAAAAGTGGAAACTATCAAAGAGAAATTAAAAAACATATTTGAAAAAGGGGTGCATTTCATACTACACAAAAACTTGCCAAGTTTTTGGAACCGTAGGACGTTAGTGAAATTGAAAATGTGAGACAGTGAAGTTCCTTTGATGAAATACACAAGACTGTCATCATACGACGTTGAAAAGTCGTCCTCCCAGTATGTTGTTTTTAGACAACCAGAATCGGTTTGTGATAGAAAACTTGGAGAAGGCTTCTGTGGCTAACTGCAATAGTGAGATATTTCAGTTCACCATTGCGTCAACGTGACTGATAAGTGATTCCTTAACGTAACTATTTACAGTTTTGTAATATTGAAACAAAATATTTTTGCGTTTTATGCATACTTCTTATATTTTTCCTAGATAAGAACAAAATATTTTAAACCCTTTTAGTACATGAAAATCGGTTCCCTAGGATCACCAGCATAATGCTCTCCTTTTCATTTGGAATCCTGGACGAAGACAACATTTTGGCTCCTAAAAGCATATCAGTACTATTAACGTTTTCTTAAAGGCTTTCCATACGAAACGACGCTGGTGTGCGAAGGATTAAAATTGATTAAAATTGTATTTTGTCTCAATTGTTCGTAAGCGTAATCTGCCGAAAAAGAGCAAGGCATACGCCGACTGGATTTCGATGTTTCATTGTCCAATCTGTAGTATAAATCCAGAGGGAGGGTTACGCTGTTTGCGAGAGAAATTGAAAACGATATCAATTCCAACTGTATAAAATTGGATCAGATGGGTGAAGCAATGCGTATGGAAAACCGCCTCAACGAACAAACTGTGAAATATTTTCAAAAGTCTTCCACTTCGTACTAGAAAATTAATTTTAAAGGTTAGAAGTGCAATGATACTGAATGCCATATATCGCTGTAATTTCCTAGAAATAAAGGCCACCGTGTTTTCAAAATATTGTTCATCTATAATCCCGAGGTTCAAGGCTATGTTATTGTGTGACTGTGATGAATAAATAGGAGCAATGTAAATGGACGAAAGGAAATCAGAGTAACTGTTTGTTGCTCTCGTTAGGATTTTAAGTACTGGTACAATATTTCACAATTACAGTAATTGCCTTTAATTGTGTTAGAATATGTCACACATTTCTATCTGATATGATTCTTCATTAGAAATGCTTTTTCTAATCTTACAAAAACATTTCCGTGTTAATGTCAGTTGATACATAAAATAATGACACAGAGGCTCATACCTGGATATGGCTTTCACTTCAATACCCGAAATAAAAATTTCTAACGTAGCACTCTACGTCAAATTTCCATTATCTTAATGCTTTGGAGGACAGATAGTCGTTAACAGGTAATCAATCAAAACAGTATTACGTGCTGCGTTTAAAATATTATAAAATGTATTCTAGGGCCTTTTGTGAGGTCAAGAGGGTAAAGCGATACAATATTATAATATACTTGTCCGGTATAAATTTTTTCTTACCAAGTGGAAATTTCAGTAGACGATATTTATTCAGTGAAAGCCTCATTGGGGGATATCACATTATAAACATTCTGTAAGTCTGTCACATTCATGTAAATCAGTGGTTCCCAACCCCCTCCCCCCTCCCCAAGAGCAATTACATTTTCTACTACCCCTATCCCCGTCCTTTGCCGTCTTTTGCGCTCCCCCTCACCCACATTACCACCAAATTTAGTACCTAATTAAACTGCAGAATAAAAGACTTTTCTTGGAACACTTACTTTCCTTAAAAAAAAAATGCAATATGAATGATAGTTTGTGTGTGTGTGTGTGTGTGTGTGTGTGTGTGTGTGTGTGTGTGTGTGTTAGAATGACTCGCCTCCCAAGCAAGCTGGCCCCGATTCGATTCCCGGCTGGGTTGGAGATTTTCTACGCTCAGGGACTGTGTGTTGTGTTGTCCTCATCATCATTTCATCCCCATCCCGGTGCCCAAGTCACCCAATGTGGCGTCGAATGAAATAAGACGTAGCGGCCGAATAGGGGCCTAACGGCCGACGATGCCACACGCTCATTACCATTTTTTGCGGTAGAATGAATGACAAATGACTTCGTGGTGCATCGCAAACGCTGCCCACAACTCATTCTCAGATACGAACGATTCACAGAAAACACTTGTCACAAGACAAATTTCTCCTGTGCTGCTACTCGCCATTGCGGCAAGTGTGATATCCACACTGCAACCCCATTTAAAATTAACAAAGGAAGGCACTATACTTTAGGTTCATAAATCACTTCATTGCTGCACTCCTTACGTATGAACTAGCAGAAATTTGAAGGGTTTAGGCTGTTAATGTTTTGTGCCTGACCACAGCCACTAATTGAAATAGGAATAATAATAATAATAATAATAATAATAATAATAATAATAATCAGAGGAAAACGAAATCTTAAGACAGCCACCAGAACAAGCACAAATAGAACACGAAGTAACACACATGTTAGACATAGAAGAAAAATTTCAGCTGACATATATAGAATACAAAGACACAAATACAGACATTAGACCATTCTTGCATAGACCACCAAAAAACCCACAAGTCGAAACAACAATAACAACTATCAATACAATCATACACAAGAAAATAAATGAAAATACAACTATGGAAGAATTACAACTACTGGTTTATATAGGATCTCTCAGTACACTAAATATACACACTAGGCAGATATCAGAACCAACTAACACACAGAAGAAACCCATAAAAGCAGCATGGCAACACAGGCTACAGATCAGAACAGTAAAACTGAGAAAAGAAATCGGGCAGCTAACACAATTTATAAGAAATGAAATAGCAGACAAAAAACGAGAAAGGTTAGGTAAAATATCACAACAAGAAGCGATATAGCAATTAGATGAAAAGAAGCAGAAATTACTAGCATTGGCCAAACGACTTAGAAGATACAAAAAAACGTGGAACTAGAAGAAAACAAAACCAAACATTCACACAAACCAAAAGAGATTTTACCAGACAATAGATAAAACACACATTGAAATAGACAATCCACCAAACATAACAGACATGGAACACTGCTGGAGCAAAATATGGTCAAACTCGGTACAACATAACAGACATGCACCGTGGATACAAGCAGGAACAGACACATACAAGATGATACCACAAATACCTGAAGTGATAATTTTGCTACATGAGGTCACCCGAGCAATTAATTCTATGCACAATTGGAAAGCCCCTGTAAAGATAAAATAGCAAAATTCTGGCTAAAGAAGTTCACCCCAACACATTCACATCTAACTAAATTGTTTAACAGTTACATTGCATACCCATACACATTCCCTGATACACTTACACATGGAATAACTTATCTGAAACCTAAAGATCAAGCAGACACAGAAAACCCATCAAAATATCGTCCCATAACATGCCTACCAACATTATACAAAATATTAACTTCAGTCATTACACAGAAATTAATGACACATACAACTCAGAACAAAATTATAAATGAAGAACAAAAAGGCTGTTGCAAAGGAGCATGAGGATGTAAAGAGCAACTGATAATAGATGCAGAGGTGACATATCACTCTAAAACGAAACAAAGGTCGCTACACTACACATATATTAATTACGAAAAAGAATTTGATACTGTACACCACCCATGGTTACTACATATATTGGAAAAATACAAGGTAGATCCTAAATTGATACAGTTACCAAACATAGTAATGAAAAACTGGAAATCCACACTTAATATCCAAACAAAACAAATTATATTACATCACTGCCTATACAGATTAAGCGTGGAATATACCAAGGAGTCTCATTAAGTCTTTCCTGGTTCTGTCTTGCTCTGAACCCACTTTCCAACATGCTAAACAATACAGATCGTTGTTGTTGTTGTGGTCTTCAGTCCTGAGACTGGTTTGATGCAGCTCTCCATGCTATTCTATCCTTTGCATGCTACTTTATTTCCCAGAACATACTGCAGCTTACATCCTACTGAATCTACTTAGTATTCATCTCTAATTGTCTCCTTCTACGATTTCTACCCTCCACGCTGCCCTCCAGTACTAAATTGGTGATCCCTTGGTGCCTCAGAACATGCCCTACCAACCGATCCTTTCTTCTAGTCAAGTTGTGTCACAAACGTCTCTTCTCCCCAGTCCTATTGAATACTTCCTCATTAGTTATGTGATCTACCCATCTAATCTTCAGCATTCTTCTGTAGCACCACATTTCGAAAGCTTTATTCTCTTCTTGTCCAAACTATTTATCGTCCATGTTTCACTTCCATACATGGCTACACTCCATACAAATACTTTCAGAAATGACTTCCTGACACTTAAATCTATACTCAATGTTAAAAAATTTCTCTTTTTCAGAAACGCTTTCCTTGCCATTGCCAGTCTACATTTTATATCCCCTCTACTTCGACCATCATCAGTTATTTTGCTCCCCAAATAGCAAAGCTACTTCAAGTGTCTCATTTCCTCGTCTAATTCAATCAGCATCACCCGATTTTATTCGACTACACTCCATTATCCTTGTTATGCTTTTGTTTATTTTCATCTTATATCCTCCTTTCAAGACACTGTCCATTCCGTTCAATTGCTCTTCCAAGTCCTTTGCTGTTTCTGACAGAATTACAATGTCATCGGCGAACCTCAAAGAATTTTTTCTCCTCCAGGGATTTTAATGCCTACTCCGAATTCTTCTTTTGCTTCCTTTACTGCTTGCTCAATATACAGATTGAATAACATCGAGGAGAGACTACAGCCCTGTCTCACTCCCTTCCCAACCAATGCTTCCCTTTCGTGTCCCTCGACTCTAATAAATGCCATCTGGTTTCTGTACAAATTGTAAATAGCCTTTCGCTCCCTGTATTTTACCCCTGCCACCTTCAGAATTTGAAAGAGAGTATTCCAGTCAACATTGTCAAAAGCTTTATCTAAGTCTACAAATGCTAGAAACGTAGGTTTGCCCTTCCTTAATCTAGCTTTTAATATAAGTCGTAGGGTCAGTATTGCCTCACGTGTTCCAACATTTCTACGGAATCCAAAGTGATCTTCCCCAAAGTCGGGTTCTATTGGTTTTTCCATTCGTCTGTAAAGAATTAGTGTTAGTATTTTGCAGCTGTGACTTATTAAACTGATAGTTCGGTCATTTTCACATCTGTCAACACCTGCTTTCTTTGGGATTGGAATTATTCAATTTTTCATGAAGTCTGAGGGGTATTTACCTTCTGGTGAGCAAGATGTATGAAACAGGCTAGAGTTTTGCTCTCCCATGGCCGTCAGTAGTTCCTATGGAAAGTTGTCTACTCCGAGGCCTTGTTTCGACTCAGGTCTTTCAGTGCTCTGTCAAACTCTTCACGCAGTATCATATCTCCTATTTCATCTTTATCTACATCCTCTTCCATTTCCATAAAATTGTCCTCAAGTACATCGCCCTTGTATAGACCCTGTATATACTTCTTCCACCTTTGTGCTTTCCCTACTTTGCTTAGAACTGGGTTTCCATCTGAGCTCTTGATGTTCATGCAAGTGGTTCTCTTATCTCCAAAGGTCTCTTTAATTTTCCTGTAGGCAGTATATATCTTACTTCTAGTGAGATAAGCCTCTACATTCTTACATTTGTTCTCTGGCCATACCTGCTTAGCCATTTTGCACTTCCTGTCGATCTAATTATTGAGACGTTTGTATTCCTTTTTGCCTGCTTCATTTACTGCATTTTTATATTTTCTCCTTTCATCAGTTAAATTCAATATTTCTTCTTTTAGCCAAGGATTTCTACTAGCCCTCGTCCTTTTACCTACTTGATCCTCTGCTGCCGTCACTACTTCATCCCTCAAAGTTACCCATTCTTCTTCTACTGTATTTCTTTCCCCCATTCCTGTCAATTGTTGCCTTATGCTTTCCCTGAAACACTGCACAACCTCTGGTTTAGTAAGTTTATCCAGGTCCCATCTCCTTAAATTCCCACCTTTTTGCAGTTTCTTCAGTTTTAGTCTACAGGTCATAACCAGTAGATTGTTGTCAGAGTCCACATCTGCCCCTGGAAATGACTCACAATTTAAAACCTGGTTCCTAAATCTCATGAAACCTGTCAGTATCTCAAGGCTTCTTTCATGTGTAGAGTCTTGTTCCTCCTGCCAGCGAACTTCACTAATTCCCAGTATATCTAACTTTAACCTATCCATTTCCCTTTTTAAATTTTCTAACCTACTTGCCCGATTAAGGGATCTGACATTCCACGCTTCGATCCGTAGAACGCCAGTTTCCTTTCTCCTGATAACGACGTCCTCTTGAGTAGTCCCCGCCCAGAGATCCAAATTGGGGACTATTTTACCTTCGGAATATTTTATCCAAGAGGACGCCATCCTCATTTAATCATACCGTAAAGCTGCATGCTCTCGGGAAAAATTACGGCCTTAGGTACCCCTTGCTTTCAGCCGTTCTCAGTACCACCCCAGCAAGGTCGTTTTGGTTAGTGTTACAAGGCCAGATCAGACAATCATCCAGACTGTTGGCCTTGCAACTACTGAAAAGGCTGCTGCCCCTCTTCAGGAACCACACGTTTGTCTGGCCTCTCAACAGATACTCCTCCGTTGTGGTTGCACCTACGGTACGGGTATCTGTATCGCTGTGGCACGCAAGCCTCCCCACCAACGGCAAGGTCCATGGTACATGGGAGCAGGCACTACAAATTATGGATACAATATTACTGGAACATACAAACACAGAATCTCACATTTGCTATACATGGATGATCTAAAACTACTGCCAGCAACAAATCAACAACTCAACCAATCACTAAAGATAACAGAAGTATTCAGCAATGATATAAATATGGCTTTCAGAACAGACAAATTTAAGAAAAATAGCATAGTCAAGGGAAAACACACCCCAAGATGATTACATATTGGATAACCACAGCGACTGCATAGAAGCGATGGAAAAAACAGATGCCTATAAATATCTAGGCTACAGACAAAAATTTGGAATAGATAATACAAATATTAAAGAAGAACCAAAAGAAAAATATAGACAAAGAATACTGAAAACAAAATTGACAGCAAGAAACAAGACAAAAGCTATAAATACTTATGCTATACCTACTCATTTGGAGTAGTGAAATGGAGTAACACAGACCTAGAAGTACTCAATACACTTACACGATCACAATGCCACAAATATAGAATACTTAACATACAATCAGCAACAGAAAGATTCACATTAAGCAGAAAGGAAGGAGGATGGTGATTTATCATATAAATACATCGGCTTCACCATTGCAATTTCATAACGACTTCTACAACCCTTTAGATCACATAACATCAACAGATACGAAGAAAGTAAATTTGAAAAAGAAAACACTACATGGCAAGCACCTGTATCATCTAACACAGCCACACATCGATCAAGACGCATCAAGCACATGGCTAAGAAAAGGCAATATATACAGGGAGACAGAAGGATTCATGATTGCAATGCAGGATCAAACAATAAACATCAGATATTACAGCCAGCATATTATTAAAGATCCCAATACCATAACAGATAAATACAGACTTTGCAAACAACAATTAGAAACAGTAGATCTCCTCACAAGCGAATGTACAATACTAGAAAATACAGAATACCCTAGAAGACATGACAATGTAACAAAAATAATACATCAACAACTTGCCATACAACATAAACTAATAAAACAACACGTTACAACATACAAATATGCCCCACAAAATGTACTGGAGAACGATGAATACAAATTACACTGGAACAGAACCATTATAACAGATAAAACAACACCACATAACAAACCTGACATCATACTCACCATTAAAAAGAAGAAATTAACACAACTAATCGAAATATCCATACCGAATACAACAAATATACAGAAAAAACAGGAGAAAAAATCGAAAAGTACATCCAACTGGCTGAGGAAGTCAAGGACATGTGTCATCAGGATAAAGGTGACATTATACCAATTATACTATCAACTGCAGGAGTCCAACCATACAATATCCACCAGTACAGCAACGCAATACAGCTACATCCAAACTTATGCATACAACTACAGAAATCTGTAATTATTGATACATGTTCAATTACCCGAAAGTTCCTAAATGCAATGTAACATATACCGTACAGTTAAAAGGAAGTCACGCTTGATCAAGGTCTGCGTCACTTTTAATTTTTTACCAGACATATCGTCTGAGAAAGGAAAGAATAATAATAATACTATGTAAAGCATTAAAGTAGCCTTTATATAGTCACTGCTGTGTCGTACTCTCAATTAATTCAATTACCTGTTTCGAAGCGAGTAATGAAGAATTATCTGGACCACTGCAGGGTCTATCTACAACTTCGAGAAGACATTTTCTTGAGATATTTCCTTAGCATTTGTTACGTAAATGCCTTACTTTTATCATCAGAAATGTGTAGGACTAAGCACAACATGTGTATGACGACTATTGAGGAACCTGTAACCGCCACTACATTAATGCTACTAACTGAGAAAAATTATTACTAATATTTTATATAATCAATACTAGAGTCTTACAAAATTGTGATAATATTAATGATCTTTTGAAAATAACTTAGTTTTGTGACTGAAACAGAATGGAATCATTTAACTTTTAGCTCTCAGAAAATTTCATCTTAACTGTCAGAGGATAATTACCCAGGTTGGGAACCACTGATGTAAATGAACTAATAAATGTAATTTGGGTCACAAGCTGCATCTAGATTTAGGGGAAGTCCACTAGAGGGTTACGGTTTGTTTTTCTGCTGCTGATGAAGTAGCTGAACGAGGCTGAGTGGAGAAATGGAGAAGCAAACACAGGACCATGCTTTACCACAGAGGGGTCTGAAAGCGGTGCAACTGACGCGCTTGGCAGCTTATTCCTGATAACCATCAATTTTCAGGGATACAATAAATTTTTTGTATTATCTATAAAATTTAGTTATTGTAGTACGATATGTCTCGAAAATGCCAGACTTATTTATACAAAAAAACGCAAAAAACGCAAATTTAGATGCTGGCCAACCCCTCGCCCCCCTCCCCACCCCCTTTCCTGCACAAGTTCTGCGGAAACCCAAGCATTAGTAGCGATTGGAACATACCAGGCAGCAATCGTGCATTTATACGTAATTGAATACCAGTGCTTCATCATTGTATGTGCTTAAATAAATCTACAAACTGATCTGATAATACGCGCAGACAACTCAAGTAATTTCTGTAGGACATAGTGTGTGTACGCAGAGTAATATAACCGATTTTCTTCCATAACGAGAAAATGCAGGTATAAATTGGTTCATAGAGGCTCAGGAGCGTTCGAATTACATAAATCTCCGTCTGCCTCGTGGAGTCACTTCATCAGCAGCGGCGAGAGAGTTTGGGGGGGAGGGGAGGAGGAATGCTTCTGTTGATATGGCAAATGAAACGGTACCAAGTGTTGCGTAACTGACGCCATCGGGCTGTCTGCTGGTTGTTTGCATGATATTATAGGAGGCGGAAGTCGTTCTATTTTAGCAATCATGGAATTTGATCGCGACAACGTTGTTGTTGCTAAATTAATAGAACAGTAAGTTTCAATGCCGGACAAGATCTGGGTTCCTTACCTACTGTTTGTATCTATGATGTATGGAGAGAGTAAGAAGAATGCAGTTCGTTCTTGTGCCTCGTTCTTGTTCCTCTCTTGCGCCAAGATTTTCATCTCAGAGTAGCAATTAAACGTTCCATAGTGTCAATGTTACACCGTCAGCACCTCTATTCGAATATATAGGGTGAATCACTTAAAACTTGAGCCACAATTATTGCCGAAATGGAAAGTGCTGTTGATGTGCGGCTTTCACAGAATCGTGACAGTCAGGGACTCGTATTGTTAGCCAACAAACAGATTTAAAAATAATTAAGAAGTGTACATTTTGTGCAAACATACACTTTTTTAAATGGAGACATGGCTTACTGACACTAAGAAACTAAAAGCGTGGTAAATTATAATGTCAGTGGTGTTTGTTGCGGGATTATAATGTGAGTCATGTACGAAATACCGTATTTTGAAAAGTTTCGTCACACACTTGTTTGTGCTATTCAACCTGCATAGTTGCTAGGTACGATATTGTTATGTTAGCTTACAGTGTGATTGTCCCTTCCTTGAGTGCATTGCGACATGCTAGTCATTTAGTGTGTAATAGTCCACGTAGTACGGTCTGAGAGGACGATGGAATTTACCAAAGTAGAATCAGCCGACGTGCTCATGGTGTATGGAGAGTGTAGGAAGAATCCAGTTCGTTCGTGTAGGTTTGTGACAAGAGATCCCAACAGACGTCAACTATCTCGGCAGCTACTTATCAGCTTTTTCAACTACTTACGTTAAGGTCGTAGTGTAACACAAAGACAATGTAGCGGAAGGAAACAGGGGGAAATTACTGTTCTTGCTGTTGTAGCAGTTGATCCGCCCGTTAGCACCAGTGCAATCGCACCAGGAAGTGGCACGAGTTACACAAGTGCCCTGCGCATTGTCCATCGACATAGGATCCATTCCTATTATATCTCTCTCTCCATCAAGAGCTGCATGGAAACCATTATGAGAATCCTGTTACTTCTATATATGAGCATTAAGAGAGGGTACTCCAGATGTATTATGAATCTTGTTTATTGATGAAAGCACATTTACCAGTCATGAAGAGGTAAACCGCAGAAACATGCGTTATTGGTCTGTTGATAATCCCCGTTGGCTTCATGAGGTGGAACGTCAGCGTCAATGGAGTGTAAACGTGTGGTGCGGGATAGTAAATAATCATCTCATAGGCCCGTTTTTCATAGACGGATCACTGATCGAGCATAAGTATCGCTGCCTCCTCCCAGACCATCTTCCACAGATGCTAGAAGACGTTGCTCAGTGGACTAGGAGGAACCTGTTGCACCAAATTTGAAGGCTGTCCACACCACGCACGAAGTACTACAGCTTGTCTTAACGAATTGTTTCCAAGTCGTTGGATTGGACGCAGAGGACCTGTACCTTGGCCGACCCGTTCCTCAAGTTTGACGCCTGTAAACGTTCTTCCGTGGGGAAAGGTGAAAGACGCTGTCTTCAAGGACACACCAACTACAGCCATGATAAACAACGACCTCTTATCGCAGCCTTCCCGGACATCTCGGCTGATGCGCTAGCACGTGTGCAGCAGTCGTCCTGTACCAAACGGAAAGCGTGTACTGCCGCTGCCGGTGGTCATTTTGTACACAAAGTGTGATGGTCAGGTGTCTCGTTACTAATAAGAATCCACATAACTAGTGTATGGACATTTGTTGTCCTTTAATGTTTGCTAACACAGGTATTGTACAAATGTTGAAGTGGGAACTTCTCAAAATACGACATCTTGTAACCGACTCGCACTAGAATAGTGTAACAAACACCACTAACATACTAATCTACCTTCCTTTTAGTCTTTTAATGTCAATAGGCATTGTTCTATTCAAAAAGTGTGCGTTCGTACGAAGCATGTACTTTCTAAGTGTTACTGCAATCTGTTGATTTGCTCACAATACGAGGAACTGACAAATTCCGTGGAAACCGTACAGCGGTGGCCGAGCAGTTCTAGGCGCTTCACCCTGGAACCGCGCGACCGCTACGGTCGCAGGTTCGAATCTGCCTCGGGCATGGATGTGTGCGATGTCCTTAGGTTAGTTATATTTAAGTATTTCTAAGTTCTAGAGGCTGATGGGCTCATATGTTAAGTCCCATAGTGCTCAGAGCCATTTGAACCAAAACCGTGCATCGATAGCACTTTTCAGCAAATTTGCGGTTCAAGTTTTAGGTGGTTCACCCTGTACACGTTTTTACCAGATTCCACTGCCGTCGGCAAAATGTTGATGAAAGGATTGGTATCTAATATTGAGCTCCACAATTCATAACCGTCCCTAAACTGTAACTCTGTTCTAGCGCAGTTTTTAGAAAAAAATATGTACACATTTGAGAGATGGGATGGCTGCAGTTAATATTACAAGCCAGGGAAAAGCTGACCTAGCCTGAAGATTCATGGCACGCGTTACAGCACATAGAGAACAGGGTGCAAGTGCGTCGCAAACCACATGAGCTAATGCCGTCCACCTCTCACTGACCCCTCTGGGTGGTGTTGCGAGAATTCTCGTATGGGGGATGTTTCCATAGCATAGAAGCAACGACATAGACATCAAGCGCTTCAAAGCGTGCATCCGTTTCTCCCCCAGATGCTACGCAACATTTCCGTCCATCAAAAACGTGCAACACCCCATCGTGCTGGAACTGTAAGACCCAGTGCTCCAGTTGTGTCAAATTGGTTTCAGGAATACTACATAGACATTGGGAGCCTGCTCCCACCTAACACCAATACTATTGAGCACTTCTGGGACATCAAGCGAGATGTGTACATCTGGGACCCACTTCCAGCCAACATCTGTGGCCTGTGGGAGGCAGTGTGTGGATAATCATCAAACTAGATCACCCCCTCCCACCCGTAACCTCCCCAACCCCGGTCACAACCACCATTTTCCTGAATCAGGTGGAGTACGTGCAACGAAATATGGGTTCATGCTAATTAGGGACTCTTAAACTAAGTACGTGTTTACAATAAAATTGTTCCTGAGTTTATCAATCGAAATGAACTCTAATGTGTGTATTTTTCCATCACCAGCGTTTTATTCTATAATACCAAAGTAATACACTCACACTACAATGTAACACATTAGTGGATAGTGTACATATTGATTAAAATGTTCTACGAAAATTATAAATTGTAATAATCATCATAATACGGTAACTATGCATTTATAAAATGTCATTTTAAACCTGTGGTGTACATATTCACTGCAGTGGACAGCTGTTAATATCCGTTTCTTTGGCGTTTTCTATCAGTCCTGAGGCTGTAAATTCGCGCAGGGCACTGCACCATTAAGAAGGAGTACCCACTACAGTGGGCTGCATGCATTTGCAGCCTCAGGACTAACGCCAAGAAAGCCAAGGAAGCGGCCACCAACAGCTGTGCTCTATATTACACCTGTGCACCAAGGGTTAAATGTAATAATAATGGCTTGTTGGTGTGAACTTTCCCGGGATTCAGCTGGAATGATACAACAATGAACTATGTATTGATTCCGAGTCATTAGCAGAAAAATACTACTTTACTGCATTCAATGTAGAAAGTTAAAACTATGGCAACATCAGTTAAATGGGTCCCACTTCTTTTCTGAAAAGAATTTAGTTTTAAAGAGTCCCATTAGCATGGTATGAAGATTTTGTTTACATGAATGAGAACAACGCTGCAACAGGGCATTCTGAACTGGCGGAGGTGTTCGACTAGTCTGTCATCTCATATTACATACAGAACCGGTTATGCTCTTGTCTTTGTGTTGCCTTTTGCACTTATATTTCTGAAGCTACAAATAATTCCGAAACGCTTTATGCATACCTCGTTCAATAAAGCCTTTTTTCTCCCGCTGCATCACTTTTTATGCGACCTAGCCATCATGTCCACTCGTATTTACTAGAATGATTGCTAGCGTCGTGCGTGACTTTATGTCGCTTCATTATTATTTGTTATACTGTTTCATTTTGGCTCCACTCTGGTGGCAGGCTGCGAAACCTTGACGCGGAAGTGCAATTAGTACTAGAACTAAAGATGTGTACCTAAAACTAACAAAAAATTATTGTGCATACTTCCAATGTGATAATTAAGGTTTTCTAATTACCCTTCGTTGTACATATTGTCAAACTCAAATCTCTCAAGAGAAAGTAGGTACTGCGATATTAGAGTAAGAAACACCATTAAAAAATTTATTCTTAAGCATCGTTAATCACAATCAAAATGTGCCAAAAGGCGCTTTTGGACTAAAAGTATCCTTTATCGTTTAGATATGCGGCACCAAAATGACGTCAAGAGCCAGCCGTGGTAGCCGAGCGGTTCTAGGCGCTTCAGTCTGAAACCGCGCGACTGCTACGGTCGCAGGTTCGAATCCTGCCTCGGGCATGGATGTGTGTGATGTCCTTAGGTTAGTTAGGTTTAAGTAGTTCTAAGTTGTAGGGGACTGATGACCACAGATGTTATGTCCCATAGTGCTCAGAGCCATTTTAACCATTTTTTGACATCAAGAGATGTCCAAAGTAACATTATTATATGATTACAAGAAATCGTTTTACACGCAGATAATAAGCTAAAGAGGTGAGACGATACGTTGTGGGAAAGTTGTCACAGATTGATGTCTCCATTTTACGAGGATGAGTCAATAAATAAGTTGCAAACTCCAGGATATCTCAAAAAGTCTTAAATTTCTCGCCTATGCGTATGTAGAATGTTGTAATTGTAACACAAAGTCACACAAGAAGAATACGACCATATTTCAAATCAACAGCAGTACTGCACAATTGCTGTATTTGTCACTAAATAAAAAGCCAGAAGTTGAAAAACCAAAGACTTTATTTGAGACCTTCATCAGATTGTCTGGAAACCAGAAATACGTACCAAATAACAGAAAATGTAACCATACAAAGAATATAGGAAAAAGTATGAAACTACAGTATCGTCAAAATTAAACATGTGAAATATACTACACCAACATCTTCCTGATCATATATATAAAGACAGTGGCGAGCTAAGGTTCCTTGACGCGGAACAGCAGCTGTGTACCATAAAGACAGTATGTAATAAACACACCTGTATGGAGGATTAAAAACTAGGTACATCGCATTAACCAGGAAGACAATTTAGGCCAACAGACGGCGGTGTTGAATAAACAAATAGCGCCCGTAGCGACAAAACATTTTTTTTTTCTTTTTCATAAGAAATGTAGTATACAAAATAAAACATTCATAAGAATTGACAAAGTGTGAATAATAAAATGAACAAAGAAGAGAAATAAGACAAAAAAGCCATAAGTGTACACTGGAAAGTCAATAGAACAAAAATTCGAGAATCAAACCTTCGGGCAAAATTACGTAAATAAAACAAGTGAAGAGAGCAATATAAAAAGGTACAGTAAAACAGAAATAATGAAACAATTATAAGACAGGGCAAGGACTTAATCCCTTACGAGATTAGGTGAGGGCAGCACACATCGTGTGAAAGGTATATACTACTTATTCCGCTGCCAATGGTTATGATCTACAGTCAGTTCAAGATGGTGGTGTGCCATGAGTGTACCCGACTAGAACGACGAGATTCTTGGGAGTCGAGGGATTGTCCGCAGATCACGTCCATCCCGACGTTTGTCCCCCCCCCCCCACCCCCCTCCCAAATGTTTAGAACTGTATTTCATGAAAATTTGTCTGCAGTGGTGGGACACATGAATTCAGCTAGGAACAGAAAAATCACAAACACATCCCGTCCGCGCTGGTTACACGATGATGGATATCATTTCCACGCCTAGGAGTATTTCGCAACCCTTATGACACAGTGGTCTTGTGGGTTACAGCAATTTAAGGAACCAAAAATTTCTTATATCCTGAGAGGGCACTGGTTAGATGCGAACGCTGCCACAATAATTCTGTCGTGCAGTGTTTTAGTCTCTCGTCGAACGATGGGATGCATGTTTCGGTTTACAGTTGGAGTATGTTGAAAAGCATAATAAATTTCAGGTTGGTACAGGTGGCTGTTATGTCTCTATTCCAATTTGCGCGCTTATTTATTGCCACGCTCTCGTATATGATAATACGTCACGCTCTTATTTATTGACACAGCCTCATATACGATAATACGTCACATTTTAGGAGTCTCGCAGATCGATTATGGCCTCGTTATCTTTCGTGCAGCAGTCGATAAGAAGCCTTCCACTTGGTTAGAACTTCAGGACTGAGAGCTGCGAATGAAGTTTGTAAGATCTGGCTCACACGAAAGGCACGGCACCGTTCAACCAATCTCACGCGAAGTGTGTAGGCTGAAACCTTTCACAGTTGCCACTCTTCCACTCCCATCACCGGCTTTAGGCTTCTGGTTCAGGCAGCCTGATGTCCTGTGAGACCGTTTATTACATGTTGTGACTTTGTACTTTTCATTTTTTGTGGTTACGTGAGTAACAATATCGTAAGTAAGATAACGTTTCTAGTCCGACAATGTAAAAAGTAATGGTGACTCGCTTCTGTCCGTAGAGATGGTGACACATGATATTGCTGCAACTTTGAATACAAGCAAAAAGGTGTTGCCAGACCTAGCAAAGAAATGTCACAGAAAGATCAGAGAACATTAAAATCATCGAAGCTGGAGATTCCAGAGAAAAATTTGTAACGTTAAGGCTGATAGCTAAATTTTATTTCTGAAGATCTACTCGTATTGATCATAATTAATGTCACAGAAGCAACATCCGACAGTCAGCGAATTACACTGAAGCGTCCAGGAAACTGATATAGGCATGCGTATACAAATTCAGAGACACGTAAACTGCTATAATACGGCGCTACGGACGCAATACCTATATAGAGAGATAGAATCTTTATACCACCTCATAGCTAAGACAATAAGCTCAAATGGTTCAAATGGCTCTGAGCACTATGGGACGTAACTTCTGTAGTCATCAGTCCCCTAGAACTTATAACTACTTAAACCTAACTAACAAAGGACATCACATACATACATACATGCCCGAGGCAGGATTCGAACCTGCGACAGTAGCGGTCGCGCGGTTCCAATCTGTACCGCCTAGAACCGATCGGCCGCTGCGACCGGCAGACAATTAGAGCCTGGCACAGTTGTCGGATTGGTTACTGCTGTTACAATGGCAGTTTATCAAGATTTAAGCGAGTTTGAATGTGGTATTACAGTCGGCGCAGGAGCGATGGGATACAGCACCTGGAAGGTAGCGAGGAAATGGGGATTTCCCAGTACGACTATTTCACGAGTGTACCGTGAATATCAGGAATCCGGTAAAACATCAAATCACTGTCATCGCTGCAGCAGACATTGATGGAGCCTGGTATGGCGCTAAAAGCATGAGGGATTTTTATGATTCTTAGCTCTCAGAAATGGCATGTTGGAAGTTGAAAGCAACTGGAGGTGAGCCCATCCCTTAGTAAATGTTGCTGGACAGGTCCACAGCCATACAGGGCACACAATGCAGCCCGTTGTCGAGACAGGTCCAGCAGAACAATGGCGCACTACCTGCCGTGGCGCCAGCAAAGGCCTCAAGGTCTCAAGGAATGTGTCTACACAGTGGAGTCATAAACTGGGCATTGTGTGCAGAGCCACGCCCAATAAAAATTCATAGGTCTTTCGTGTTCGCTGATAGCGCAAATAGGGCAGTGAACCACTTACCATGGATGCCTCGGTTGTATAACAAAAATCTGGCGTCTGCATCTGAGAAACGTTTGGAGATAGAATCTTTATAACACCTCATAGCTAAGACTAACGAGCTCCAAAGCACAGGCGATTTAGATAAACATCTTTGAGATTGTATCTGTTCGCTTGTTGCCATGGGAAGAGACACGACTTCTGAATGAATCAACTTTCCCCTCTGTGAAATTTAAAAAAAAAAAAAAAAAAAAAAAAAAAAAAACCCGGTAATTGGCGTTTTTTTTTTTTTTTTTTTTTTTTTTTTTGGAGTCCTGGGTTTCTTACTTCTTGCCCTGGTTCGACATGAGTTTGTGCTGTTGTGGAAGGGTAGACTTTGAGCCTGTAATTGGCTGAAGACTTGGTGAAGGCGGTGTTGCCCGTACGTTTTCCGGGAAAACGGATTTATAATAATATTTTTTTTTTTAACTGAAGAGGTGCGAAGCATTCAGGTGTTGGATTTTTATCTGGAAGCACTTCTGGTCGAAGCTCTGGCATGTGTGGTTGGTAGTTGGGACCTGTCCTAAGACTGAGTCCACTTACAAGTAGTTTAGACTGGTGAGCCTGAGGTAATGTTCTTACTGTATTGACGTGTGACTTCAAACATATCTGACTACTCGTTTACCGAGGGCACTTTTATTCGCTTTTGGTTAACCAATCTTGACATTTGGTATCCTTGTGCACTCTGTCGTATAAGTGAGCCAAATAGGTCCTTGATATCACCAGCAAATGAGTGTGTCACACACTGAAATCCACTGTGATTTCAGTGCTCTTTTAGAGAGTTAATTGCGATACATCTGTCTGATCACCAGAGCATGTGATTTTTGCATTTCTTTCCTGGCCACGACCGCTTCATAGGTGCCACCTCCACGTCTCACCTCCGCCGCACACATCTCCCGAGGTGCAAGTTACATTGCCGCATGACGTAAACAGGGTAACGCACTGCCACTGTCACGGCGTACAGGTTTCAATCACCACTTGGTCTCAGCTTCACCTGTGAAGGGTAATTTCCGTAGATTTGATCAGTCAAAATCTGCTCAGCGTCGGATCAGTTCAGCTTGCGTTATCCACATTTTTAGGGCCAGAGTACTTGACACAATCCACTAGTTAAACTGTTTTTGCCTCCCAGGATCCTTGTCCAGTGTAGTCTTAATTCACCTGTTAGTTGTTTGCGGTATTCAATAAATAACTTGTTTAACATAATTTATGTCTGTCTTGGGAAAATAAATGTAGTTAGTATACAAAAATTTTGCCTACATTCTCAGCTGTTAATCAGTCCCACCAGGGTTACCTTTCGTAGTGTGATCTTAGTGAACTGAAGATTTAGTGAATTTTAGCGACTTGAATGAAATGTAATATTGTGCTTGTATTTCGTGTAGGAGGTCGAAGTTTGGCTCCACGCCATCGCGCACTCCTGCTGAATTGTCGATTTGTAATACGTCCTATTTAGGTATTGTGTGTTTCGATAGTAGCAATTTCTGATCTTGATCACATTAAAATACAGAGGCGCTATGCTCGCCCAGTTTTAGAAAAGTCTTTGTCGTTCTGCCTCTCGTTCTGCATTACGAGAATGATTTACGATATCATGCACGGCGATTTAGATTCCCTATCCTGCTGCTGATTATTGGGTAGATAACTTATTGAAATATGTATCGCCTTAAATAAAATATATTTGCTACAATTTACGTCAGAAATATTTTGTGTTCATTTAGAACAGTACCTAAATTTTTAACCATAATGCCATTTGAATGAATATCTTTTCTGATGCTCGTGAGTGTTAAAACTTTCCTTTGTGTATAATGTATGATGTATATGTATGGCTATATGACGCGGCAATCAACTAAGCGGTGTAAAGTTCATTTACGTGTAACATATTTTCGAACCTACATCTTCATGATTTGTTGTAAGCACTATATCCTTTTGTTGCTTGCAAATAAAGTGATATGTCTCATTGCCATTAAGTCTACAGATTGAAAAATCAAGTATTAAATAATTTGTTCCGCTTTTGAATACATTTCCCTACGACAAGATAAGTTTTATTAAGTCGCATATTGCAGATCCTACAGTACTCTTGAACAGAATAAAAATTATTGGCCTTCAGAGCCTCCTCTGAATCAGAACTGTAGCTTTACAACGGAAGTATATCGGCTTGAACAGGAATTCGATGTTCCAATTGTATTTAGAAGCTTTACATAGCATTGTGATGATGTTGAAAGCATCTCATTAAGTCAATCTTAGTTTACCTTCAGTCGGATTTTAAAAACGTAGATGAGGTTCCTCAATAAAATGCCGGCAACAATCGGCAAAATCACAATAGGCACATTTGGCGAAAGCAATATCTAGATTGTACTTAGAACCGCAGTCTTGAGTTGCAAAATGAAATGCCACTTAATTGAATTCAGCAAAATGTGCGGCAGCATTGTACCCAACTACCTGCGAGGAACATTGAAGCATAGGCTGATACACTGGAGCAACAGCAGGTTATGAATAATTGACTACATCTTCAGTATGAAAATTCTGTTTCTTAAATTAGTGTCGAAGTCACTGCTGAAAGTCCTTATGGAGTCTATTAGCCTTCTTGCTCATATTTTATTTTGCTGGAAGAATTGTGCATTCAAATGGCTTTACATATTTGGTTGCCTTGGTGGAATGGTCATGCTTTCAGTGTCTTTATCCGTGAATCAGCCATTTACTATTGTTTTGTCCTTGTAAGAACTCAAAGAATCAGAAAGTAGGGTATACTTTTGGTTATTTGCAAAACTGTTCTTAACGACACTTTAAATGGCCTTCAAATTTATGTTTCGTGGAAGACTTCTTCAATAGCCTTATAATCTTCCGAGCCGAAAGTTTCTCTGAAAACAAATATACAGTTGATTTGTTAAGTGTCCACTAAATAAAAGCCTAAAAGGTGTTGTGAAACTATGAGTTGCAGAGTGCACCAAGGAAACTCTTGGTTTTTTCCCCTTCTTAGATAGTGTCGGACCAGAAGTTAGTTCATACGTAAATCCATTTTGATCAGTGTTCCAAATGCAGTATTCCTGTACATGGAAACTTGCAGTTTTCTGGTATAGTTCTTCGGCAAAAAGGGCCCCAGACTGGCGAAAATTTTGGTCTTTGTGTACATCTCTGGCTGATATGATAGCAGTTATGTGTCTACGCCACATTCTGAATTCTTTCTTCACACATGCTATGTAAGCTGCAGAACGTTTAAACTTTGTAAGCCTAGTTCCTCTTGCCGTTTGCATTGCCCAAAATTACAGAAGCCAGTAATGGGCACAAATTCTCTTCGTCCCTTGCTATTACCAACGGGTGTAGAATGTGTTACTTTATTTCCTGTTATTTGATTACCTTTTATTTCTCCACATAATGAAATATTACTTTGATGTTTGATGTGTTTTTTATCGGTGAATGTCTCTTCAATAACGAGCTGTATGTCGCAGCTTTACGTGCAGCTGTATGATAATCAACATAAATACGTTCAAGACGTTTTTCAGAAAATTTCGTCACATTAGTAACAGTACTGGATTTATTTTATGGTAAGGGATCATAGTAAAAGAACTGTTAGCTTCTCTTTGAGGAGTACTACTCCCACCAAAGCCACTAGAACTTCAGTCTTCAACTAGTAATCGTGTTATAGCCTATAAAGTCGTTGTCTTCATTAACTATCCTATCCACTGTAACTTCAGTTGAGCAATCAGACGAATATTGAATGTTTTTGAATAATCAAAGCGACCAAAAACATTCCGTAAATGTCATTATCCTATCCTAAACTGTCTTCCGTTGGATAACACCTTAACTTGCTTTTCACAATGTTTAAAACATTAAAAACATTAACGTTCAAATGTTCAAATGTGTCTGAAATCTTATGGTACTTAACTGCTAAGGTCATCAGTCCCTAAGCTTACACACTACTTAACCTAAATTATCCTAAGGACAAACACACACACACCCATGCCCGAGGGATGAGTCGAACGAGCTGCACAGTGCATGAGTTTAGCGCCTTACACCGCTCCGCTAATCCCGCGCGGCTATATATTAATGGTTTCAGTCATTTTTGCTATACACATATGATAATCCTCACACACGTAAACTGAACACGGCAACAACTTTCTGAGTTAACTGACTGGCGTGTAAACCCTCCCTATCCAAACACTGCAACGACTGTTGTGTACAAACCAAGAGCAATACAGTTCGTCGGAGCCATGGCTAGAGAAGTGAAATGGGTCCGTGTACACTTTTTAAACACAGATTCCTGTGCGAGGCGAGAGACGTCACTTGTTAGTGCAATTTGGCCACTGCAGTGCCTCACTTCCGGACACAACCCTAAAGGCGAGCAGCAGGTCGCGGCGGGAGTTGCTGCAAGCTCCTTGACTTGTGCAGAGTGAGGAGAATGTGCCGCCGGGAGACCTCTATTAATCAGAGAGCGAGCAAGACACCACAGGAAGAGCGGCGAGACGCCGTTGTTCTGAAACTTGAAACAACACCTCGTTTACTTCCTCCATTGCTGAGGAAAATTTGTGATGAAGCAGGTACGTGACGAATGTTTCCTCTTGAATCTTTCAATATGGAAGTAGTTATCATGTGGTATACACATGGTGCGTTTGTTGTCGAATTTCTCTGTTCCGGGAATGTAAAACAAAGATGGTTGAGCACAAAGTACAACAGCCAAACCCACAGATAAATTACACTAATGATGCCCAGGGTTTTTCTGAACAGCCTTACCATTTGCATAAACAAATCTTAAACGCGTACAATTTCTTTTAGCTGCAGTTTGCTGCAGCCAAAAATTTATTTCTTACTACCCGGTAACACACTAATTACTATAGCTCGTGTGGCCCTCTGCTATGTAACATTAGTGACTTCTCGACCACACTTTGTAGCAGCCTAGTAAGTCCAGGAAGGGCAGGAAATAACGAAATTTCACTTATTGGGCGTATACAGTATAACAGGGTCAACATGTGACGTGCAGGCAATTAGGGGGTATAAAAAGAGAGAAATTTAGTGTAAAGAGCTGTCATCTATGACTGCAACAATGGCTCTAACTAAGCTCCTGTCGATTAGAGGTGGGTTCGGATGACAGGTTTGGGTACGTCAATTTATCCTTCTTTATATCAGCATTCATCAGTCACAGCGGCTAGAAATTAGTGGTTTGCCAAACTCCTTGACACCCAGTTGCTAGATGTTTTCAGTGATCTAGCTAAAGCTTTTGATTGTGTTAACCATGATAGCCTTATACAAAAGTTAAAATATTATGGGATAATAGGAGTAGCGGGCTCATGGTTCTGATTCTACCTTTTTAATTGCAAACACAGTGTGTCTATATCAAGCTTACCACATAACAAGTCATTCAAAATATGAAACCATTAAACAAGGGGTGTCCCAGGGCTCTATTTTAGGTCCCTTGTTGTTCCTATTATATTTTAATGACCTTCCATAGTGTCAATAAGCTAACGAAATGTTTGTAAGTATCAATGTTTGGTTAACAGCAAATGGTTTGTCACTGAATTTTGACAAGACCCAGTATATACAGTTTAGTACCTCACAAAGAATGCCTGGCCCTATAAGTATAATGTATTAAAACAATAAAATTAAAGCTGTAGACAGTGTCAATTTTTTAGGGCTACAAATTGACCACAACCTAAATTAGAAAACTCAGTCTTTAGACTTAATGAAACGCCTTAGTTCAGCTACATTTGCAGTAGGCATGGTAGCAGAAATAGGTGATTTAAAAATGAAGAAGTTAGTTTATTCGGCCTATTTCCATTTACTAATGAGTTATGGAATCATCTTTTGGGGAAAGTCCTCTCACAAGGAGAACATTTTCAAAGTTCAGAAACGAGTCATTAGAATTATATCTGGAGTCAGTCCTAGAACATCATGCAGAGACCTCTTTGAGAAACTTGGTACTCTAACTACTACTTCTCAGTACATATGCTCATTGAATTCCTTTGTCATTTCCCACAAGTCTCTTTTTATACAAAATAGTGCAAAACACGATAATAATACCAGAACCGAAATCAATCTGCATAAGGACTACAAAAGCTTAACATTATTACAAAAAGGAGTCAAATACATGGGAACTCATATATTCAATAACTTACGAAAGAATATCAAGATTTTCTAAGCGATAATGATCGATTTCACAGCGAATTAAAGAATTTCCTGTTAGCCAACTCCTTCTACTCCATCGATGAATATCTTCACAAGCATTATAGCTCCTAACTCTAACTCTGTCCGCAACTGAATTGTACAATATCCATGAGAAAAAAAAACACCACCATTGACTCCTTCCACATCCGAGAGACTCCTCTCCATGGAAGACAACAAAGGTAATGTAATAAGAAAGTAATGTTGGTGAGAGATGTGACGCCGTGACGCCGAGGGCAACAGTCGGACACACTCTGTGTCGAGGTAGACGTTAAGGGCAACGTGCTGTCTTCCGGTATCTTGTTGGAAATGAGACAAATATCGGCCTAAACACCTCAAAATCTAAGTATTACTTCTGCTATTCAAATTACAGGCTATCCGAACCATGGATGATTATGTGATTCTTGAGTTTCTCCAGGCGTATTTGGTAATCAAAATAATCAAAATATCCACGGGTATACTGCTGGTCTACAGCGTCGCGGCGACCGAACCCAGGTCCCTCTGAGCAGCCATAGCGTACGGATCTCCTTGCTGGCACGTTCACAGGAGCTCAGTTCGTCAGTTCACCTGATGATGGCGACATGTATGATCGCCGAAATATTGTGCGCGTTGGACACTGTAGACCGGCAGTACACCCGTGGATATTTTGATGGATGATAATGTTGTGGCAATCCGTATCACCACCCAGATGCTGGGCCTATTGGTGACAGGTTCGTACTTCTCTGAGCCTCCACACACAAATAGTCCATGGTGATTCTGTATGCAGCACAGGGACTGGGAAGACTATATGGTGACACATCTGTGTCCAGTGTGGTCGTTGAACGCATCACCTTCGGCGCGCCTGTCTCCGCAGCTGCGTCAAGGTTAAGTCACACCTGTCTTCGCCGTGCTCTACAGTCCATGGTGCTCCATACGGAGAAAACTACTGTCGGCGTGGGTACTTTCATTACTACAAACAAGCCCATTTCCTGACTCGATGTCTCTGGTGGCTGTACGATCCAACATGGCGAGCTCTTAGTCACGGTCTTGCGTAACCTTCAGCATGGCCATCTCGAAACCATCGACTCCATCTTCTTATGACACATGTGGAATCCTGACCGACATAAGTAGCAACATCGAACAACGAGAAACGCAGCCTCGGTAAACCATGATCTTACCCATGTCGGTCTACTTGTCCTGGTAGACATTATCTCCTCCCAAATAAACATCATTCAGATGCAGTGTATGTATATGATTCGACTATATTATTCCGCACAGCCGAGTGAAACATTGCTGCTTCCTGGAGCGCTGGTCATGTGAGGCTGCTGAGATCCTGCGTAGTGTTATATATAACCATCCTGAACCCATTGACTTCATTTCTGCATGACGGTTTTAGGATCCAGGCCAACGCTAGTAGCAGTTTCAGTATTCTGCTTCAGTATTCTGCTTCAGCTTTCTTACATACAGAATGTAAAGACGTTGCCCTTATCCAATTTGTGTGGTAATGCTAAAACAATTGTGCATATTTACGTCAGCAGTACACTTCACGCCAGTCCGATTTTTGTTGCGAAGTCCACAAATTGCAATTCTAAAAGCATCACTTTATCTGGGACTCTCAACTGCCTATATTTGGGACATGCGTCGTAGGTGGTACGATGTTCATCTAGGATTACGTTACGTTTTCTCCCATCGGCACGACAATTTACAGGAGGGCAATGGTCTTTATCACAAGACTAGTGTCTTGTTGAAATGGCGTGACTAGTACCGTGATGAATTACAACTGTATCGAGTCGTACATTCACTCGATGGTAGATATTCCTAGTATGTCTCTTGTATCAACTAGCGAAAGACCGTAGCTCACGTACCACCCACCTCCCGAGCTCTGTGAAACAGTTGCGTCTTTCCTATGGAAAGATTTGAGGTGGGAGGTACACCTAACATAAATACACAGATTCGCAACTCGGTGCTGCTACATAAGATAGGTGAGGGATTTGAAATATAACCTAGGACTCAGGTCAATATTTGTTGATTGGTAACACAATCCCGTAGCTTCTTATCTCCTAACACAACTAGGGGAAGCAAAGTTTTTTTTTTTATTATTATTGGAAGATCTGTGGCCGAAGTATACTGACTTAACAGTAACCAATAACTCCCTCTATATTTGCCGTAAGGTGTCACTGAAAAAGATTCTGTCAAAGCGTCGTTGAATAATAATAGTATGTAACTTTAGCAATATTTTACTAGATGACAATGAAATATTATAAAGAAATTACTGTAAACAATATGAATGCACAAAGAGCAACATAATTTCTAGCAATACCTTTAACGTTAATTTTCATGGTCACGGCTTCGAATTAAGGAAGTCTATCGTCTTACGCCATAAAATCACATGTATGAATACTGTCTCAATGCAGTTCTTTTTAAGAGTGGAAATCTGAAGCGTGAACAGATCGAAACCCGGAAGGTGGTTTTGGATGTACAACATTTTATTCATTACAACAGAAAATTTTCTGGAAGTGACTGAGCAGTGTTTTTGAAACCCTGTATCAACAAGCGTAATATAAGTAAAAATATCCTATGTCTAAATTACCCAGAGCCACCCCGGAGTCTCAATATTCTGAGCGCTGAATAGTCTGCATGCAAATGCTTCGAATTAACAGCTAATTACCCAGCCCAAGCATAATTATTCTGGGCGAGACGTCATTATGGAAAAGAATAAGCATCTAGTGGTTGCAACTCTCAAATTTGCCAAATGTAACAGCTCTGGTAGCAAAAAGAATATAATTTTCTCAAGAAGTCTGCTAAATCTAATTTAGGAGCTGTATTAGACAGTTCAGTTGCATTTTTTTCCCAATGTAACAGATACGCCTTAATGACTGAGGAGGTACAATGAAGTTAACTGAATAACAGTGAGATTGTCTTCTGGAACATTAGAGGTATATTTCTATAGCCAGTTCCATCTGGATACGACGTTACGATTGTAGCTTCGTAAATCACCGTCATCGTGGGATCAAATGGCTCTGAGCACTATGGGACTTAACATCTGTGGCCATCAGTCCCCTAGACGTAGAACTGCTTAAACCTTACATCACACACATCCATGCCCGAGGCACGATTCGAACCTGCGACCGTAGCAGCATCGAGGTTCCGGACTGAAGCACCTAGAGCCGCTCGGCCACAACGCCATTGTGGGGATAGGCTGTTTTCTTGTATTGAAAATGAAAAGTAACATCATCGGAGTAAGCGTCCATTAGGCCGCCACTGTATAGCGTCAATACAAGCACAAGTAAATTCCCATTATGTAATTAAACTACCTGCATCACTGTGTTGGGGGTACAATGGTATTGTAATTTTGCGGGTTTTCTGATAACCTGCTGATTGGCCCTGTAATCTGACATGAATTAAGACACTTTCCAAAACAATAAATTAGGAAGTCAGTAACTTCTAATTGAGAGCGAGCCACAATTTTGTTTATTAGGATCGCGACTCATAAATCATCTGACAAGCAAAATAGTGTTTAAGTGCAACCTCGTATATGGGTCTAGGGTAAGATTCTAATAATCGCTTATTAAATGAATCAAGTGAAGTCGCGAAGTTGTACTGTGTCTTTGTGATGTTAGTATAATAGACAGAACTAGAGAAGGGAATGCATTGCAACTGCGGCTGGAGTTGGAAGCAAATCTGAATCTGAAAACTGAACTTCAGAGTGAAGATTGAGGTTACCGAAATTCTACAAAATGACTTCGTTGTCCCTCTGAATCATCTCATGGTCATGGCTCGATTTCGCCATATCACACTGTACGGGCAGAATGAATTCGCTGCATATTCACTGATGGTAGATCAACGACCTTCGCCCATCGCTAAGTTCAACGCAGCCCAAAATGTTTCAGAGTCCCTCAGCTCATCTGCTCTGATGACATCACACACTAGCATAGCAGAGGTCTAACGGCGGAGGCTTCCTGAGGTCAAAAGATGAAGTGATGAAGAACTGAAGAGGTGAAAACGTCTACTGCAGAAGCAGTTTTGTACCGAGTGCTTACTAAAAGGGGAATTCATTTTCCTGCGTTTTGTGTTCTTTTATCTGTTCAGATTACCAGAGGTAATATATTTCTTAAAAGACCCTGGTCCCTTTCCCTGAGGTTTTCTTTAGGCACTTAACCAGTAGCATGTGTGCTAACATTTCGTGTTGAAACTAGGCATCTCACTCCATTTTTTTCTCTCCCTGTGGCCAATGAAGTGGGTCCTCAACAGCACAGTCGAGTTTCTCTCTCTAACTTCCCGTTTATTTACTTAGCCAATCCTGGCAGTCCTTATGTTATTTAAACATTTCTTTTCTGTGAAGTCAACGTTCGATGGTGTCCCAAACTGCAGGGTCCCAATCCATTTCCTAGATATTATCTACAGGATCTAGTGTGTTCCTAAGAACACAGCTTTCTACGTTTTCTGCATAGTAGTTCCTTTCTGAACCTTTCTTCTCTTTCCACTTTGTAACTGTAGAACGTTCACTGCTGGGGGCCTCAGAACAGAACACCGTACCTGTGTGGCCTGTGGTGCGTCCAGGAAGGAAAGTTCAGTGGACTGCAAGGCACTGACCTGCGCTCCTCCAGGAGCATCCTTCTGAGAAATATCTACAGGGTGGTTCCTATGTCCGCCTGTGGGCCTCGGCTACTCGCCTGAGCACTGTCACCTCATAGCGATGTGCTTGCAAAGGTCTCTTATTTATATAAAGCACGCTGTTTCCAATAAAAACGTAAATTATGTTAATTAGCTACTGATAATCACTGGTTCTGATATGCATTACATTTCTCAGTGTCGATTAATTACTCCTATGTAACGACTCTTTCAGTTCTGATTTTATAATGGTTAGTGAGCAGTATTGAAGAAAACGGTTGCGTAACGGTATGTAAAACTAATCTTGAATCCCTTCATGTCACTGTTCTTTTTCTGGTGACGCGATTTGTTTAAATCATCTTCAGATCACAATGTGATGAGCTGGCAGCATTGAAAGGAAAGAAAGGAAGCTAAGGGTTTAATGTCTGGTTCGCATAGAGGTCATGAGAGTCGGAGTTCAAGGTCGGATTATTTCTAGGGGAAAGACATCGGCTGTACGCTTTCAAAGGAAGCATTTCTCTGGAGTGATTTAGGAAAGTCACAGTAAACCTAAATCTGGACACCCAGATGCGGATTTGAACGGTCCCACACATAATGTGAGTCCATCGTGCTGAGCAGTGTACCAGCTTGCTGGGGGGCAGCATTGACATGTTGTTTATTTTACACATATTACTCGTTCCTAGTACAACGTACTATTTAATCATTGCTAAGAGCTTTGGTTCAAGAGAAATCGATCCCCCAAAAGATAAATAAAAATGCAGCAGAGGCAGCTCACTATCAAGCGCTGAAGTCCCATAGACACTTTATACTCTGAGATGATGTATGCGTGGATTTAAAACCACAGTCCGCAAACTGATATAAACTGTTGTCCAATGCAAGCGATCAGAAGTGATTAGGACGTATATTAACACATACATTAACTGAACTACCTCATTAAGAGAATTACGTAATATCGATTGCCGGAGGATAGAGGAAATTATTTAGTGGACTTTGCCACGTCACGGAAACCAGTTAATGTAGCGAGTGGCGAGGGAGTTAGCAGACAATTTTCAACAAAAATGCTATTAAGAGCTTAGTGCAGGAGGGAAAGTAACAGCGCCAATTCAATTACGTAATCCTGGAAGCCGCCCTCTGCTGTTCTCTTAATCCACCTGCCGTATTATACAGAGAAAGTGGGCGTGATCAGCACTGCCACTGAGCTGAGCCGACAGGTGTGTAACACGTTACTGTACACGTTACTAAATTGTTCTCTGTGCGTATAAAAATAGCGTAAAAGACAGCTGTTCTTCCGAACACGCCTATTCGTGGAAAAACTGTGGTTATACTCTAAGCTGGGATGAACTGCGACCGGTACTAGCAACTATTGCATGGCGTATCAGATTTCTTTGACTTTTCTTGACTTGTTTATGAGAAATACAGAAAAAATATTGTAGTATTGGAAGTAACATTTGACATCCAAAAAGTGGAAGCAGTGCATCAGGTACTCATAAAGATATAAAAAATAGTACAGTGAAGTTTCGTTGTAGGTTTTTTCTTTCTCCACTCAGTGAGGCTGTACGCTACGTAGCTGCTTAGCTGCTTGGTCAAAAAGTAAATTGTTATACATGATTCTCAGAATATCAATTAAAATAAAATCCGAGGGACTAAAGACTGCAGACATTGGCAGGCATTCCGAATGGTCAATCTTATGTGAACACCCAGTTATTTCTGGAAAGATTGCAGAAAATGCAATGTGATTTTCGTAAAGTATTAGTGTGCACTGCAGCGAGTAGGGTATACTAGGGTATGCCTGGCATATAGTGCAACTATTTTATCACGTAATGCCTACAATACACGTATTTACAACTTCTTGAATGGATAAAACACCTATTATTCTTATTAGAAACAAAGATTTGTTGAATTGTTATTGGAAAGCAGGTGTGACAAGGAATAAAATTAAATGTAAAATACAAATATTGCGGAACAGTTATCTTGCAGATACTATTAGTACTTGTAGGCTCGCGGTTGTAGGCTTCAAATGGCTCTGAGCACTATGGGACTCCAACCTCTGAGGTCATAAGTCCCCTAGAACTTAGAACTACTTAAACCTAACTAACCTAAAGACATCACACACATCCATGCCCGAAGCAGGATTCGAACCTGCGACCCTAGCGGTCGCGCGGTTCCAGACTGAAGCAGTTGTAGGGCAGTGGACGTATAGAATATATTTGTACCTGAAATATCATGTTTGATCATACAATGTAGGTATAGTCTTTACTTAAAACTTCCTGGCTGATAGGCCGCGGTCGATGTGTAAAACTCACCCCTGACGTTTCGTCTCCGACTGCACGAGACATCCTCCTAGGTAAATCGGCGATGGGCGAGGAGAAATCGAGGAACCGCTGATTACACAGGCAGTGCAAAGGGTGCCACTGTCCATCACCACGAAGATAATCAAGAATTAAATTTCAGCGAGACGAGCGTTAAATCTAAAGCCTCGGATTATAATGCACACGTGTCTAAGGAGGGTATCGAGATTGATAAAACGGTAATAATTTTAATAGGAAAGAGGAAGGTGTTAACTGTATAAAATGTGGATGTCAGCGTTGCATCGGAAGCGTGACGATCGGTTACTTTCAATCGAGAATGTTGGCATTACCAGAGACAGCCTCATAGCCTACGCCACTTGATGGACAGTAGCGCCCTCTGCACTGTCTAAATAATTAACGATTCCTAGAGTTCTCCTCGCTCTTCGCCACTTTTCTTCGAGGATGTCTCCCGCAGTCGGAGACGAAACGTTAAGGAAGAGTTTTACACATCGACCAAGGCCTATCAGCCCGGAAGTTTTAAGTGAAGGATATCATGTTTCGTTAGACGTTTCCCAAACACAATCATAAAGCATGAACATTACAGACTGTCATTTAACGAAACCCACACGTTGATCTTGTCACTTCCATGATGCTGGAAATTGACTGTCAGCGGTTGAGTATTCTGTTATTAGGAATAAAGTCTTTTCTCATACTATTCTGTATCGACTCAGTTTCCTTTAATGTTTATTTTCTATGAACTTCGTAGCAATTGCGGTTTCGTCTCGAAGCACTGTATTCCTGGACGCACAAACCGAGCGAGATGGCGCAGTGGTTAGCACACTGGACTCACATTCTGCAGGACGATGGTTCAATCCCGCGTCCGGCCATCCTGATTTAAGTTTTCCGTGATTTCCCTAGATCACTTCAGGAAAATGCCGGGATGGTTCCTTTAAAAGGGCACCGCCGATTTCGTTCTCCATCCCTCCCTAATTCGAGCTTGTGCTCCGTCTCTAACGACCTCGTTGTCGACGGGACGTTAAACACTAAATTCCTCCTCCTCCTGTACGCACAAGGATACAGTACTTCAAGGTGAAGCTGTAATTGCTTCTAAACCTATTACAAATAAGCAATATAAAAGAAGTGTAGACTAAATAATGAGAATAGATTTTGTTCACTGCAGTAAAACAGATTTCGGTTTGACAGCTTAGTAAATACTTTGTATGTACACAACCATTTTGAGAAGACAATGTGTTTAAAGGGATCATGATAGCATAACGGGTGAGACACACTTGTGTTTGGCAATAGCTTTCGGCCATCAAAGCTTAGGTTTTCTGTAGTTATCTTAAAAAAACATCACGTTGATACCAGGTTCGTTTCGTTCCCGTTCCTTTTCGTCAGTTGAGGCCAACTGAACTAGAGAGCATTGCTGGACGATTTATACAGGGTGTTTTACAAGTCATGTTACACACTTCTAGAGGTGTCAGAGGGGGCTTAATGGATAAGTTTTACACAAGAACTCAAGTCTGGAAACTTTCTCCAACAATGCTACATAGCGTCAAAGTTACAGACGCCAGCGTCCGCGGCGGTGCCTGCAGATGTATGCCTACGCAGGCTAATTCCGTGATGATGTTACAAACTTTATAGGATGATAGACTTTTAAAGGATCAGGCTAACTACTACACAATGCGTTTCTTGATATATATCTTACAACTTGTTAACACAGGGCTTGTACAGAAATATGGATATACTGCGAGAAATGCATGCTTGAAGATACGTGCAGAAGCGAGCCACGTACGGCACTAGTGCAAAGTTCAAAAAGGATTCAAAGGTTTATGAGCAGTATGGGACTTAACATATGAGGTCATCAGTCCCCTAGACTTAGACCTACTTAATCCTAACTAACCTGAGGACGTCACACACATCCATGCCCGAGGCAGGATTCGAACCTGCGACCGTAGCGGTCGCGCAGTTCCAGACTGAAGCGCCTAGAACCGCTTGACCACACCGGCCGGCTAGTGCAAAGTCCTTAATACGTTGCAAGTGTCAGCGTGGTAAGAACAGTGTCCTGCCTAGTTGTGAGTGCTTTACATCGGCGCTACAAGACTTCGAACCTGGTCGAATGTTGGTCCTCTTATGGCGAGTGCTACCGTGACCAAGGTAAGAGCTGTGTTTGTTGCTTCAAGAGGCACCGTACTGAAGATCTATACTGCGTACAGAGAAAGCGGAACAAGTCACAACCGGACTAAGGTGTGTTGAGTGATCGCGACAGAAGAAAATTGACGATTCTAAAGAAAAACAAGAGGATTATAGCGCAAAAGTCACCCCAGAACTGAATGACACACGCGCGAACCTTATCAGCGCCATAACAACCCGATAGCAGCTCCATAAGCAGGGAATTGCTGGGCGACCTCGAATTCTGAAACTATTCATCAGTGCTCCAAATGCCCATAATATACAAACGTGCTGCCGAAGCCATAAAACCTGTACTGTGCAGCACTGGAAGAAAATCGTTTGATGGAGGAGGTTCGGTGATGGTTTTTGCAGCCATATCGTGGTATTTCATGAGCACTGTTATTACTCTGGAAGGACGCATTTGTGCCACAGATTATTTGAGCAGTTTGGCTTATCGAGACCATCCCGTGGTACAATAATTGTTCTCCTATGGTGGTACTGTGCTCCAAGACGACAGTGCTCCTGTTCCCATAGCTCATGTAGTTCAGGACTGGTTTTGTGAGCACGTAGATGAATTGTCACACCTCCCAATGCCGACGCAGTTACGTGATGTCAGTATAATTGAACGTTTGTGGTGTACTTTGGAGACAACGGTGCGGGTTCGCTATCCTTCTACACCTGACCTTGCCGCTATTTGGAGACAGAATTGTACATGATTACATTTCGAGACGACTAGAAGCTTTTTTGAATCCCACATGTTTTCCTACACCGTATTGGACATCGTGATATGTTTTGTATTTGATGTTTCCATCTTTTTGTACATGTCAGGAGAGGGAAGAGGTAATTTGAAGGTAATCATTTGAAAACGAAACAGATTCCGACCTAGTTGAGTAATTGTGTAAAGCGATAAGTTAAATTCTCCCTCGTGTACTGGGTGAAAGAATCTATGATTAGGTGTGGGGGATATTTATTGCTTTTGTAATTAGTTAACTTGCTACCAGAGTACAGAGCTGAGCTACACACCACTACACACCACTCCCTACTTCAGAATGATAACTGCGTTTAACATTAAATATTTGTTTACAAAGTTCCAGCAGATTCAGAAGTGTATAATCCATTTGATTTCGGTTTTGTCATTGTAGGACAGGAATGATAAATCTTCGGACATGGATTCCTACTCCCGCTACATATATAGCCAGCTGCCGAGAGGGGGTTTGCAGTAAACTGTTTGCGGTTTAGAAGTTCCTGGTTCAAGTCGCCTAAGACTTAGATCTGTAGAGGAAATTTAGAAATTAGGTTGGATATGAAAAATATATATTAGATATATCGATGACAATTATTTATTTCCTGTTGAGTACTTCTGTTGCTAGGTGAAAATTTACAAATTCATATGATTGGGTTTGGATTCCAAATCGGCCCTAGTACGTTTTCTGTCTATTATCTCTTCTGTCATCTCAAGAAAATATATATTATTGTGGAAATGCCCAAGTTATCCTGTGGATAGGAATCCACGCTGTGCTTGAGGATCGAAGACTAGAGTGTACATTCCGCTGCTGTGTGTGTGTGTGTGTGTGTGTGTGTGTGTGAAATCTTATGGGACTTAACTGCTAAGGTCATCAGTCCCAAAGCGTACACGCTACTTAACCTAAATTATCCCAAGGACGAACACACACACACCCATACCCGAGGGAGGACTCGAACCTCCGCCGGGACCAGCAGCGCAGTCCATGACTGCAGCGCCCAAGCCCGCTCGGTTAATCTAGCGCGGGATCCCGCTGCCGTCGAGGTCATTAGAGATGAAGCTTTAACGACACGGGCCTTGTGAGGAGCCTAGTGCTGTATCCAGGACGTGGGTCGCATCCAACTGACTGAGCGTCCTCAGCAGTGCCTCAGTTTTCTGGGCAATGTTCAGTTTTCAGGAAATCTTGACGGCGCTAAAGTATGCGTCAGCATTTGTCTCTCACATTAACGGGCCCCTTCTGGCCTTGTGCAAGGAGGTACCCAAAAGAAATCGAAGAAATGTTTTCTGGGCAGAACTTTTGTAGTACAGTAAGACTTCGATGATCCGGTATTCGATAACCCTGCAACGTCGCTTGTAGGGCACACATCGGATGTTTTCCCGTATTTTTAATTCGGCGCTGTTGCAGTACAGACGTACACATTCAACAAGCATGAGAATCGTTCGGCGCGGCACCTTGTCAGTAACAATTGCCTGCCTCACTAAACAACTGTTCTCGCCAAGATAATCTAGTTGCTTTGTTAGCTTTGTGCTAGTATCAACGATTCCTCATTGACTGGGTCATAATGTACTGTACTTATATTTGCATCAGTGTTGTGCAATTTTGCTTAGTACTTGTTTAATATAGTCATTGTGCAAACAGTTCGTGAACACAGTGAATATGTTGACCAAGGAAAGCAAAAGTGTGCCCAAAACAGAATAAAGTAAACATGTGACAATGAAAATCTTCGACGAAATGGACATCATAAGAAGACTGGAAAAAGGTGGGAATCGAAACAATACTGTGAGTGAAATTAATATCGCATCTCCAACCATATCTAATATTAAGAGAGTATAGACGTTAGACAAACTTTGAAAAAACCTAGATTAGAATCTCTAGATAAAGTTTTGTAAGAGTGCTTCAGTGCAAAGAGGGCGGAGGGAAAGTCAGTAACGGGGCCAATATTAACTGAAAAGACCAATTGTTTTTTTTTTTTTTTCGCAAGGAATCAGATGTGCCCAAAGATGTTTCATTATCGAAAAGGTGACTTCATAATTTCAAACTTCGTCATGGTATCCGTAAACTAGACGTTTCTGGTGAAACGAAGTCAGCTGATGAGGCTCCTGCTAATGACTACAAAACAAAGATCCTGAAGCTTGTTGATGAGCGTAAGTTGTCCCCACACCAAATTTACAACGTGTTACGGCGATGTTTATCAAATTCAACCCTGGTGGCAGCTGAGAAGTCCAGCGCGAAGGATGTTAAAAAGAATAACGACAGGCTGACTGTCTTAGTGTGTGGAAATGCTTCAGGTGACCATAAAGAGCATTCAAATGAATTCGCAATTGCAAATAAGGATACCATCGGCTGTAGGATGGAATGACAACCAAAATTTTTGCCGGACCGGGACACGAACCAAGATATCCCGCTTATCGTGAGCGGTGCCTTACTATTTGTTTTTGGTTGATCTCATTTTGTTCTGTATATTGTCCGTGGAATTTGTTCGGGGCGGACGTCTGATGACATCCGTTTAGGATCTTCGTTGATCCGTTCACTCGGTTTTTTATTACACATAGTAGCTAACCCTCTTACCGAACACGCTGAGCTACCGTGCCGGCAACTGTTTCGTTATCCGGACACGACTCAGACCATACCCGAACTTCCAGTTGTCGTCAACTACGCGTCTACGACATCTGCTCGTACATCCATTACGTATATTCCTGTACAGGCGGGAAATTCGGGTACGATTCCCGGTGCGGCACAAATTTTCATCGTCGTCATTCCATACTACAGTCGATGATAGCCCTTATTCACTACTGCGAAATGATTTGATGTGTTTCCTAACGACTGTGGTCGCCGCAGTGCCTAAAGGAATATTGCATCGTAATCAAAGTAACACACGGACGGCAATATCCTATATATCGTTTCGTATAAACAGCCTTTGTTTCTGATTGAGAAATATGAGAAGCAAAGAACTCTAAAAATGTGATACATATGCCGGTTGTTTACGGGGTCAGAATTTCGTTCCAGCTGTGAAAGAAACAAAATTTGGAAAAATAGGACTACCAGCAAATTCATGCGCGGTAATTATTCTTGACAACTGCCGAGCTCACTTTCCAGAATCGGAGTTTATGTCACCTAATATTTTTTTTCACACTTCTTCCTGTCAGTGTTACGTCACTAATACAGCCCATGGACCAAGGGGTCATACAAAATTTCAAAAGCTGGAATAGAGGTATGTTGGTGCAAAAACTGCTAAGCTCATATTGCAGCGTCAAAGAGTTCGAACGCATTTTTATCATTACAGACGCTATTTTCACTGCTTCAGTTGCTTGGACCTCTTTGGATAATACAACACTGCAAAGGGCCTGGAGAAAACTATAGCCTAAACTGGTAGAAGAAGCCTAGAGAGAAAACTATGTGAATGATGATGATTCGACAGCTGACCACTCTGAACTGTACGAGCGATAAATTTTGCTTTCGCCAGTCAACTGAGTGCGTTATCAGCTGAAGAATTTGAGGAGTGGTTCAGCAATGACATAAATATCGTTATCGAAATGGAAGTGGCTATGTGATACTACAAAACACTCTCAACCCACAGGAGGCACCAGAAACAGAAAGATGAAGAAGAAGGAACGCCTACAACTCGGATCCCTTGGGCTGAGGCTGCAGAAGCCTTAAACACCTCCGTGAAATTCGCTGAGACTAGCAAGCAGCACAACGCTTACGAAATTATGAATATGCATATCATACAAAATGCTTTTTCTCAAAAAAGAGGTCAATCCAAGAACTAGTTAGCATTTTTGCAGTTGTGCAGATGACTCGGAAAAAAAATTCGGATAAACAATTAGCGGTAGTTACCAGTCAAACATATTCTACACCCTCGATATCTATGCTATTTCTATAGACAATTAAAGTCCACAAAATTCTTGGTATCAGTATTTATTAATTAGCTTGTTCCTGATCTTTTCAGTTCAGTGGTGGTTATTTTATTTCGTAACTGGCACACAAAAATTGTGGAAGTTTCGTCTATCGAACTTTTCTAAAACTAGGCGACATAAACCGGTATGATAGAGCAATGAAGTATTCGAGCTCCAACCGACATTTTTTTCTGCAGAGAAGTAATGCTAACTTTCATTTTTTGCACTGTAGTTTCTCCTGTTGCGTTTAATAAATAAAAGTTCCTTGTATTTCTAGGTTAGAAATGCAGGTTTTTAGTTATATCTCTTTTTAAAGCTATTTTTTAAACCTGATATTTGGTAATGGAACATTCACACACCGCTGAGCATCCGGTTTGTCAAGATCCTGCAGTACCGTATTTTGCCACTAAGAGCACAAACAGCGAAGATTCCAGACTGAGCAGTGTTGTCACTGGAAAAGGTGAGAACTAGTTTTGGCGGAGTTTATAGTGGCAATTGTTTTGTGCTACTGCCGTTTTCACAATGGGTGATTTTCGTAAACTGCGTGCGGCGATGAAATTCGGTTTTTTTCTTTGGAAAATAGAAACAGACATCCTTGAAAAGTTAAAAACGGCACACAAGGTTGGCGCTATGGAGAAAACACAAGTGTGTGTCTGGTTTTCCCGTTTCAAAAAACGGTCAAATGTGAATCTATGACAAACTTCGTCCTTGTCGTTTTCCACAAACAGAACACATGAAAATGTTGAAAACATTTGTGCAATCATCAACGGAGATCGACGGCAGACCATTAAAGAAATTGTAGAGTTGTCGTCAGTGACATGGAGTTCACTGGAGCGAATTGTGGTAGAAGATTTGGAAATGAAAAGGGTTGCTGCCAAATTCGCGCCATGACTGCTGACTGGTGAACAAAACTAAGATACGTGGGAGCATGCTTTGTTTTGAAAGAATAGTCCTCAAATGATCAAAACTGTTCTCCAAAAAATATCACAGGTGTGCGAAACACTGTGCTATGCTTACGTTCCTGAGTCAAAGCAACAAACCAGTGATAGACTTCGAGTTTGCCTTGCCCCAAGAACGCTCGTGAGGTGAAACTAATCATTAAAATAATGCTGATTTGTTTTCCCGTTGTGAGAGGAGTCGTCTATTCAGAGAGTTTGTTCGACACGTTCAGAGAGATAAGCAGGCTCTCCACTTGCATATTTTGAAAAGATGGTGCAACAGTGTAAGGCTGAAGCAGCCTCATTTGCGGCAATCGGGCGACTGGTTTTCTCGCAATGACAATGCCCCTGACCTCACAGCCCTGTCTGTACGATAGTTCTTGACCAACAGTGGTATGACCCTATCAGGAACCCTCAAACTCACCCAACCTTGTCCCGTGCGCCTTTCTGTTTGTTTCTTCGAATGAGGAAAAAAATAAACAAATAAAACAATAAGCGACGAAGGCGCTTTCAGGCACCACAAAATATGAAATTAAACAATGTATTCACGAACAGAATAAAAGATTAGATAAGTGCAAGTGGAGAGTACTTTTAAGAGGACTGAAGGTTCGTGCTTAAAATGTGAATAAATAGGTTAAAAATCGTTTTCTTTTGGGTGGCCCTCGTTAATAATATACCCAGGCTAGCGGAACAGACTAGGGTTGTACACTGACGCAGGCCGCGTGACAGTCTCTGCTGTGGGGTCGCCGACGCACATCTCGCCCAGCGGTCACCTTCGCAATCAAGTTGCCAACCAACGATCTTTACAGGGCCGCCTGAGATTGATCCTACTGCCGACTCATGGTTTGAGGTACAAACGTAAGTCCTACCAGCACCGACCCGTTAGGGCCGGCCGACGTCAGCCGACTCACTCCAACGATCGGTCCAGGGTTCGTCACTCTGGGCAACTCCGCCGTCTCCCGCGTCACGCCAGGAGCTTTCGCCTGGCCTGTCGCCAACCGAGGTGCGGGGCTATGACCGGCACCGCCGTCTCAACACCTGGTGCGTCAGCATCGGCTGTGCGTAAGCACCAGGGGTCGTCACCCGCGCGTACTGTACCGACGAGGGTACATTACATATCCACGGAGGTTGTGCCCAGGAAGAGGTTCCGCAGCTGTAGTTGTTCACGTTTGTACGAACAATAGAATTTGTTTGTACACAGGCTGTCTTGCTGCAGCCACCCACAAGATTCTCCAATATCTCCCGCCAGCCAAACAAACATGGAACACCTAGGTGGGGAAACAGAGTACGTACCAACCAACCTGAAGAACGGTTCCCACCCTCCGTAGATTTCATAGCACATCAGGCCTCTCCAAACGCATACCAGGATTTTGGAATCAGAGAAAAAGGAGTCGGCCGTTCTTAGTTGAGTCAGAAATGGAAAGGAAATCAGTTAGGAACCGTTCTGGCATTTGATTTGTGTTTCTTAGTGGAACAGTGGGAGGCGTGGGGGGGGGGGGGGGACGACCTACATTAGTATACCTTGAAAGGAATTTGAGCTACAGTCCTTCAAAATTTCGAGTCCCGAAACCTGTTCACTGTGTCACTCAGTTTGGTAGGAAGCTGCGAATGCGCAAGACTCTTTTGTCTAGGTAATTTAGTGACAATTGCTACCCCACTTCGTCTTTCCCAGCGCACATTAGCGAAAATAGATGGCTATATTTTATCATTTCCGTTGAGAACTGTGCAGGTGCAGGTGCACCATCATGCTGATACCACATACGTCGACGCGTTTCCAGTGGGACACACTCTATTCCACTCCGTAATTGAAAACGGAAACCACTTGTGTACGTGTACCTCAACCCTCATCGTAATGTACATGTGCGTCAGTGAAAAAGACCAATAGAAATATGTTAGCATGTGGACGTAATGTGCTGTTACAGTCTCTTCTGTACCTAAGGTCCATCACCGTTCCCTTTGGATCCCTACGTAATTCGGTGCTCTCCGATACACACGATCGAACAGCGGAGGAGTGGTACTCAAGCATCAACTTCGGGTTACAACATCTCCTGATGAAATTAACATTTTGCAATGCAACGAACGACACTGATTACGTATTTGATTATATGTTCAGATGTGCTAACAAAAGTAACGGGTTTCCATTTAAAAGACGTAGGTTTGTGTTAAAAAACATACTTCCGTGCATTTTTTAATGGTTTCTATTAACCAATTACACTAGCCCCTCTCCTCACGTTCGGTATGTGGAATCGATTCGTCAGTATTTGCTGTGGTTTACGAAATATATCCAGCGGTAACGTTAGGTGACTCACCCTGTACTTGTATGTACTGAAAAGCTCTCAGACTTAGCGGCGTGTTACACCCATCATCTTCTGGTAAAGTGGAGAGGCATTGGGAGTATACTGTATCATTAAGTCTGTTGCAAAACAACACAATTCATTTCGTCTTAACACACCACCAAGCGTTGGTTCACCTACATAATTTTTTAATTCTTGCTCATCTGTCATAAGCAATTGGTCTTGTTCTTAATAAATTCCGCAGTTACCGTTCGTAATGCTCGAATGCCCCTTCTCAAAGAGGGTAACATGCAGTGTACAGAACGGATTAACTGAGAGAAATGTATTTAGGATTGACGGACAGCTAATTCAATGCAAATAGGAAATCCTCTTCTTTTTCTTTCTGTTAAGGGCAATGTTAGCATGCCATGATAATCCCAGAGGCAAACAGTACGTCACTAACGTAGATAGTGACCGTTCCTCCTAAGCTCCCGTAGTGAACGTGCTTGTTCCGGCAATTCAAATATTGACAGTACGCTTCGGAAACGATCCAGGCGTACTCAGATGTTCCTCGGGCTTACGACTTGGGGTTTGCACAAAGTTAGGAAACCGAAGTACATGTTACAGTATATATATATTTGCTTTAACTGAATTAGGTAATACTGGCAGACAAAGGTTAACAGAGTGCTGTATCGCCATTAATAAATAAATCTTTGCCTCTAGCTGATTTTCCCTTATGTAGTACTGTATTGTAGCTGAGCGGATCGCTTCAAAAAAAGTCGTACGGCCGGTGGAAAAATGGCGTTAGTATTCAGACTGCTCACTTCTCACGTTTCGGTTTTACTTTAATCATCAGATATTTAAAAATTACGATGAGAACAAGTTTGTACATAGATTACGAAAAAATGTAACAGGCACTAACAAAGTGCAAAATGCAATATATGAAAACCTACACAAATGCATGAGGGCCACAGGATTCTAGCGGGAGACAAAGGGGGAAGGCAGACCAGATTGGCCACAAGAGGGCAAGATTACATGATGGCGCCATGGGCCTAATATCTCACATTTCGTATACAATTATGCCAAACTATTTTTACAAAGGTTTACAGACTTAACAGTAAAGTAAGTAAGAAATGCACAAATATCAGCTGAAAATTTCTTGGTTCCGAAATTCGATTAGACTACCTGAAACAGCGGATGTGATGTATCATGGCCTGTTCTTAAAGACAGAACAATAAACAACGTGAATTAAGTTATAAAAGTCTTCATAATTACAGCACCTTTGTAAAGAACGGAACATAGGGCTGTCTGTCTTTCCTGCTTTTGAAATTCTACTATTGCGACCACCTTCTTCTTTCACACTTTTTTCTATGTTTCTGTTGTTTGTGTTAAGTCTCCCAAAGAAAACTGAATCATCTTCCAAGACATGAAGCTAGTGAGTGGACATCCTTGCTGAGCAAATACCAAGCAGATAGTCCTCACTTTGTTAATTTCATCTTACGGTAAGAGCTTGTTTCCAGCTTTCCTCTTTAAATAAAAATAGTGTGCGTTACAGAAGCTCATTGAGAGTGTATACTTCATATATGACGTAGTTTCTGGAAGGAAAAATTTGATGTTTATAAAAGAAGAAAACGCTGTTATATCGATACATTTACGACCTGACTTGCAGTCTGTAATGCGCCGTACTTATGCAAAAGATTTTAATCGTAAAAAACGGTAGTAAGAAAAGTGCTGAGTACAAAATAATATTGGAAATTACGGACATCAGTACCTGCAGCTCTATATGGGGTATTGTGCCCAACAATTGAAGACTGGTACTTATTGTGGAAGTGTATTTGTATTGTAAGTATCAAGTAAAACAATACATGTAGAATGTATCGGAGAGAATGCAGGTCACATGGAGAATACATCACAGATTGAACTTCCATGATTTAATTTTTGTTTTAGATTTTCGACTAGATGTACATGAGTACCATCGTAAACGACAGATATTGAAAGCAGAGCACCGTTTGCGACTGTGGAGCCACATCGTCGTTTACATTTCCTCAGTACCAGAAATTTAGCTGAAGCACGAACGTAGTAGTACACATTGCCGAAGGAACGAAGTCTCATAGAATACTGACCTCCTTAAAGCTACAAACGTACATAATATGTACTGAAACAAGGGTGACGAAGTGCTCAAGAGGACTTTGTGTGTAGTCTGACCATTCTGCACCAAATTAGCACTGAAAACTAAATTTTGACTCCAGTGCCTTCCAAGTGTTAGTGTTCCAGGTTTGTTTGTCAAAGTAAGTACTTTACTTTAGACTGAAATTCTATATTTAGCTTTGTCAGCAAATTTGTAGTAAACTTACAATTTCTTCATCAGCTGCTTTCATCTGCTATACCAGATTACTTAATTAATATAGAATAGTCAAGACATCCACACATCCAGCCACTACTTCGCCCTACAAGACAGTAGATAACTTCAGACTGCATACGAAATTCCACTCTTAATTTCTATTCTACCAGTATTTTAGGAGACCAAATGTATTATCTGAAAAGCTAACAAATCAAAAAACGTCATGGAATTTATCGGGGGTTCACTCTAAGACCAACAAGTCCAAAAGGATTATAGTCTGTTGCGGAGACCTTACCCTCCGTGGTGTCGGCAAATAGGGTGCGACAGCGTTATGTAGAATCCTTCGACACGCAATGCAGCCGTTTAGCAGAATCTGTAACGAAAGCAAAGCAGAAAGATTAGAATATAGGGTCGCGTCGAGGGCGATGTCATTAAGTACGAAGTTTAATTTCAAAATGGATAAATGTGGAAATGGAATCGTTAGTATCCTTTCAATGAATTGCATCCCGATATTTGAATTGATCCAATTAAGCAAACAACAGTAAAACCAAATCTCGAAAGCCTGAGGGAGAATTTCCATCCCGAGTTATCCAAATGGGAGAACAGTTTCTTAACCACTGCGCTACAGTGTTCGGTATCGCGAACAAGAAAACATTCAACATGGCTGCCCACGCTACAACAAGTAACAGAAAAAAATTAACTTCTCTTATTCTAGATGGAGGCGTGCGTACTCAGAGAATATATACACACAGAGATAATATTATAAAGCCACAGGTAGCTAATGTGACTTTTTGGACGAATTATAATGAAAAACACACTACAATATTGTTATTATTTGTAGTTATTCTTTCTCAGTTGCAATGAAAATATGATGAATGAAAAGAAAAAGATGAAAGACGGACAATGTTTTCACTAATAATAATTTCCCACAAAAGAGAAAACTATTAATTTAATAATAAAAATTGGAAAAATATTTCGTTCAGGAATTCAAAAATAAAGTAGTAAGAAATAAATATTAGTTATGGTGGGAGCGTTTTCTCACAGTCCATCCGCACAACGAGGTGTGGTTGGGTTGTTTGGTTCACAGCATAAACATGGCATGTACAAGTTAAAAGATTATGAAGTAATACGGGGTGGCGAAGAGAAAAAGAGCCCCATGTTATACTGAACGTGACATCTGAAGCTATCTGAGTGTTATTTCTTAGCTCTAGAAACATAAGACGCCACGTGATGTCGAGCGGCGATTTAGTGAAGCGCTGCGTTGTCAGTTGTCGCTTTGAAGCTTGTTGTGAATGTTTGTTGTTTAAAGCTTTTTTGAATTTAAATCGTTTAAATCATTAAATGAAAGGTTCACGATAAAATGTCCACAGACAGTTGCTCCTACAAATGTGTTGCGCAGAAATTTATCACCTCATTTAGAGCAACAATGTAATCGTGTAGAGAAACTCTGTCCACCGGAAAATATTGAACGTGTTCACGAGTCTATGCCAATAAGTCCACGGAATTCAACTAGACGTCTTTCCTCTCAACCAAACAGTGAACAAAAGTCTTGCCAAAAATATTTAAGCATTCACATAAATGAGCATACAATGTCACAACGACAACACTATTGCGATCTCTTACTACGTTCCTGGTGGATATGTGGATCCAAATCTGTACTGCTACTCAGACGAAGCTTCGTTTCACCTTAGTGGGTATGTGGACTCTCAAAACATGCTGTTAGTCAGCAGACAATTCCAGGTAACGTTTTGAGGTGCCTCTTCACGACTTGAAAAATAGGCGCTTAATACGTAGTTTAGGCTAGGGATTGTAGGCCCTACTTTATTTAATAACACCGTGAACTCTCAAGAGTGTATAACGGAACTGTTGGAACCATTTGTAGAGCTGCTAACGGAAGAAGAACGAGGGTATGTGTTTTCAGTGACATACGTTCATGAAGCTTTCGGAGAGGAACGTACAGTTTCCGTAGGTTTATGGCTACAACATCGCCAGATCTGCCAACCTGTGATCTTTACTTTTTGAGCCAATTTAAAGAGTGAGGTCTACAATAAAAACCCCCATTCCATTGAAGAGTTGGAAACATTCGCAATGCGACTGCGGAAATCACATGAAATGAATTGATGAAAGTTTCCAGAAACATGCTGAGAAGTGCTGAGTTGTGTATCGAAATTTATGGTACTTCCTATGAACTAATGACCTACTGAATGCTCAGTGCGCTGTTTATCAAAATAATAATAATTTACTACTTGGTATTCTGTATTTACAATAAACTAGCAATTGTCTCTATGTTTCGTGAGGGTATTTTTTGTTCTGTCGTAATTAGAAGAAATGCACGTTCTTTCTCCAGAGGCGAGTCGCTTTATTGATACATATCATCATTAGTGCTCTGTAATTTAGTTACTTACATTTTCATTAGATTAAAAATCGGAAAACTGTTCGTTAACAATACATTAGTGTTTACTTACAATTATTTCCGCTTGATTTCTCGTCTACGTCAGGAAAGGCCTTCTGCTAGCACATCGTTGTTTTTTTTTATTTAGACACTTACAGCTGTGGTCTAATGTTCAGTTGCTCAGCAGTACTATGCATTTTCTACGTTTTTTCACAGCACACGTTTCCGCACACCACTGTTTTCTGGTTGTTTTTGTACTTCTAAGGATACATTGTGGGTTATGTTTTGTTGTATAGTCGACATAATATCGCCATTAGTTTGTCTTTGAACTACACTCCTTTTTTAGTTTCTTGTATGTGTGTAATTTTGTTTAACTATGCTTCTGTGTATTATATGCTATGAAGTAGTAGGGAATTAATAGTGATGTGTTTTTTCTCTATTTTGGTCGGGGAGGGTGAAGCCGTGATGAGTGGTCATAAGTGTATAGAAGTGTGATGGACTGCGAGTTGGAGGAGAAGATGAGGAACAAAATGTGAAATGAAGGAGGGGAGGGGTTGGGGATTGGGAGGGACAGGGTGAAGGATGGAAAAGGCTCTTCTCTTTCCATGTGATTCAATCATTTATTTTATACAGAGTCTGGTATCCAATACTTTCTGTCGTTGCTTAACTGCTTATTTCTTGTTAATGCTTTGTGTATGTGTAAATTCTCTTGGAGAGGGAGGACGTGTCTGTCTTTACTGATTCTTATGATGTTCGTATCTTTCTCAATATTACTTTGTCTATGGTATTCTTGAATTAAATGATCTGCAAATGTTGACTGGTTTGTACTGTATTTAAATGCTCAGGCGTGTTCTTTATACCTAGTGTCGAATGTCTTGCCAGTTATTCCATTGTATATCTCTTCACAATCTCAGCAAGTGAGCTGATAGAAATAAGATTGTTGGTATCTGTCTGGTTTTGATTTTACTTTTGGGATGGGCTTTTGTAATGAGCTGTTTGTTTTGTAAGCAATGTTTATGCCTTGTTATTTGAATGTTACCAATTTTTGTGTGACTATGTTGTGATAGGTCACTGTATGCTATTTTCTATAGTAATTCAACTTGTATGTGTTGGTGTGGTTTGGTTAGTTTTTTTCGCCATTTGTTTCTTTATTTTTCTGTTCAGTTTGCCTACCATTGTTTGGTTTGTGTCCATTTTTGATGCTATTTATTTTATGATGGCTAGCTCTTTCTGGTAATCAGAAGTGTTTAGGGGGATCACGTTCAGTCTGTCTAACATGTAACTGATTGCAGCCAGTTTGTGATTTTGTAGGTGGAAGAGGAATGGACGTCTCTAAAAAGGGCCATCACAGAAGCTGGGAAGAAAAACATAGGTACAAAGAAGGTAGCTGCGAAGAAACCATGGGTAACAGAAGAAATAATTCAGTTGATTGATGAAAGGAGGAAGTACAAACATTTTCCGGGAAAATCAGGAATACAGAAATAAAAGTCGATGAGGAATGAAATAAATAGGAAGTGCAGGGAAGCTAAGACGAAATAGCTGCAGGAAAAATGTGAAGACATCGAAAAAGATATGATTGTCGGAAGGACAGACTCAGCATACAGGAAAGTCAAAAGAACCTTTTGTGGCATTAAAAGCAACGATGGTAACATTAAGAGTGCAACTGGAATTCCACTGTTAAATGCAGAGGAGAGAGCAGATAGGTGGAAAGAATACATTGAAAGCTTCTATGAGGGTGAAGATTTGTCTGATGTGATAGAAGAAGAAATAGGAGTCGATTTAGAAGAGATAGGGGATCCAGTATTACAATCGGAATTTAAAAGAGCTTTGGAGGACTTACGGTCAAATAAGGTAGAAGGGATATATAACATTCCATCAGAATTTCTAAAATCATTAGGGGAAGTAGCAACGAAACGACTATTCACGTTGGTGTGTAGAATATATGAGTCTGGTGACATACCATCTGACTTTCGGAAAAGCATCATCCACACAATTCCGAAGACACCAAGAGCTGAGAAGTGCGAGAATTATCGCACAATCAGCTTAACAGCTCATGCATCGAAGCTGCTTACAAGAATAATATACAGAAGAATGGAAAAGAAAATTGAGAATGCGCTACGTGACGATCAGTTTGGCTTTAGGAAAAGTAAAGGCACGATAGAGGCAATTCTGACGTTACGGCTAATAATGGAAACAAGGCTAAAGAAAAATCAAGACACGTTCATAGGATTTGTCGACCTGGAAAAAGCGTTCGACAATATAAAATGGTGCAAGCTGTTCAAGATTCAGAAAAAAAGTAGGGGTAAGCTATAGGGAGAGACGGGTCATATACAATATGTACAACAACTTAGAGGGAATAATAAGAGTGGACGATCAAGAACGAAGTGCTCGTATTAAGAATGGTGTAAGACAAGGCTGTAGCCTTTCACCCCTACTCTTCAATCCGTACATCGAGGAAGCAATGATGGAAATAAAAGAAAGCTTCAGGAGTAGAATTAAAATACAAGGTGAAAGGATATCAATGATACGATTCGCTGATGACATTGCTATCCTGAGTGAAAGTGAAGAAGAATTAAATGATCTGCTGAACGGAATGAACAGTCTAATGAGTTCACAATAAGGTTTGAGAGTAAATCGGAGAAAGACGAAGGTAATGAGAAATAGTAGAAATGAGAACAGCGAGAAACTCAACATCAGGACTGATGGTAACGAAGTCAATAAAGTTAAGGAATTCTGCTACCTAGGCAGTAAAATAACCAATGACGGACGGAGCAAGGAGGACATCAAAAGCAGACGCGCTATGGCAAGAAAGGCATTTCGGGCCAAGAGAAGTCTACTAATATCAAATACCGGCCTTAATTTGAGGAAGAAAATTCTGAGGATGTACGTCTGGAGTACAGCATTGTATGGTAGTGAAACATGGACTGTGGCAATACCGGAACAGAAGAGAATCGAAGCATTTGAGATGTGGTGCTATAGACGAATGTTGAAAATTAGGTGGACTGATAAGGTAAGGAATGAGGAGGTTCTATGCAGAATCGGAGAGGAAAGGAATATGTGGAAAAAACTGATAAGGAGAAGGGACAGTATGATAGGACATCTGTTAAGACATGAGGGAATGACTTCCATGGTTCTAGAGGGAGCTATAGAGGGCAAAAACTGTAGAGGAAGACAGAGATTGGAATACGTCAAGCAAATAATTGAGGACGTAGGTTGCAAGTGCTACTCTGAGATGAAGAGGATAGCACAGGAAAGGAATTTGTGGCGGGCCGCATCAAACCAGTCAGTAGACTGATGACAAAAAAAAAAAGTGGTTTGATGTTGCATTTAAGACATTGTCACTTGTTGTGGGTTTGTTAAATTCGTTTTTATATAGTTGTTTCTAGAAAATTGACTGAAAATTCCTGTTCTTCCTCTATTGTGAACTCCATGTTTTTGTTTACGTCTTTATGTCGATGTATACTTGTTGTATTCAATTTTTAGGTCCATCTACCATGCATATTATGTCGTCCAAGTATGTGTACCAGTAGATGATGATGTGGCTTTTCTTTGTTACCTTGTCTTTCACATATCAAATTCACTACACCATCCATGAAAATGTTGGTCGGTTTTGTATTTCAGGTTTTCTTCAATCATCTTTATGCGTTCGTTGACAGAACACAACAGATTAAGCAATACTGAAAAGGATATGAACATCATACGAATCAGAAAATGGACACCTCTTCAATTTCCAAGAAAATGTGCAAATTCACGAAGCATTAACACATAACAAACAGCTGGCCAGACTCCATATAAAATAACTGATAAAAATCTTACGAAACAGAAAATAACCTTTCCCATCCTTCAATCTGTCCCTCACAATCTCGCCCCCCCCCCCCCCCCCCCAGTTTCATTTTATTGGTCCTCATCTTCTGCTCCTACCGCAGTCCTTCACACTACTATACTCTTATGTCCACTCATCATGGCTTCACCCTCTCCCAACAAATTAGGAAAGAAACAAAAATCATATCACTAGTCCTTCTCTACTCTTACGCTGTATATAAATACATAGCAACATAATTATCAGATTTACACACACACACACACAATAAAATAAGACTATGGTTCAAAGGCAAACTAACGAAAAAGATATGTTGGCAACACTACAAAACACGACCCACAATACATGCTTAAAAGTACGAAAACAAACACAAAAGAATCCTATTTTAAAAAACGTGGGTGTAAAATATAAAAAATGAGTAGTGGTTTAAACTAAACATTAGACCACAACTATCAATGTCTAGAGAAAACCCTGAAAGATGCGCTAGCAGAGGGCCTTTCCCGATGTAGGCGAGAAATCAAGTGGAAATCACCGTAAGTAAAAACCAACATATTTTTAACGAACTGTTTTTCCATGTTAAAGCAAATCAAAAAGTAAATAACTTAATTACAGACAACTGGTAATGCTTTACTTCAATAAGGCGAAACGCGTCTGGTAAAAAACAGCACACATTTTTTGTAGTTGCAACGACAGAACGAGAATACTCAGAAATTGTAAAGCAACTACGGACGATATGACCACTAATAACAAATATTTGTCTGTACGTTGTTTCTAAGAAGCGTGGCCTCTTTTTTATTTTGGCCGCCGTGTTCCTTTGTGTGACAGCTTCCAGTTTAATATATAAAGATAAATATATGTTATTTTGTCTGTTCTCCTTATATGGGTTCCTGCACTATTCATCCGATTCTGATAAAGGTGATGAATAGCTGTCTGCACGCCCAAGAAAGCTTCTTTAAGTTGCAAAACAACTACCGCCCATAGTGATGGTATAATGTTCCAGGTTCTTTAATAATGGTATAATAAAATTATTAAGATTACATTGAATGAATGTCTGATCTGTGGAATGGATACAGAACTCGAGTTGTCGTGTTGCGTGTTACAGCTGCAAGTGGTGTTCTTACTCCGTGTTATTGTTAGCAAAACTTTACACGAATCGACTGGGAAACACAGCTCCCAATACCAGTAACTGAATACAGCCATTGCAAAGTACATTCAGCCCCTTAGGCACTGAATCATCTGGCCATGTTGAAAACTGATAACTTTGGCCCCAGTGCACGTAACAAATAAATGAAATTGTCTAACCTCTAAAGCAGCAACGGTGGAACGTGATATATTCTGGTCTCTCATAAAATAAATGTAAATGCTAGCTACAGGTTCAGCAGTGTGCAATCCAGGCCATAATACTTGAAATGCAAGTAATTCATTTTGCTGATATACGAGGACATTTACGAAAATCCATCAGCTTTGGAAAATATATGACTTGGACTAGGAGGCGGTACTGATTATGGTAAATTACTAATACTCAGTTTTTTAGTAGAATTATATTGCAAGTTTGTCTTTTCAGAAACATCTGATAACTGAAGTTGCATTACTCACAATTGATTCACAAATAATGAAATTTAAACAGCAAGTATTATTTAACTTCGTTATCCCAGCATAAATGCATATCAGCAAATTACACATAGCTGTGTTAACAAAACTTAAAAGAATTACAAATTATCAGCCAACTCATCTACACTAACGTACTGGAAAAAACAGAAATCGTATATATTGAACACTTTACCATATTTGCATCAAGACATCTGCTTCCGTGTTGACCATTATTGACATACCAACATTAATCTAATTCTTGGTTGCTTCCCACAGCACACACCAAAGACTGCCTACTCCATCATCATTCCCTCACAGACAGCTACATACAACTGTGCGCCAAGCGCTCTCTTACTCCCGCTAGCAGTATCTTTAGCTCTGCTGTCGCACACAGTCAGCCATTCGCATTGTTGAACCTATCAGAGACATTCATCGTTTACAGTATCCAAGTTCGATTTTAATTTATTAATATTCTTATCTTATTCTGGTGCCACATACAAGTGTGCCCCAGTATACTCCTGGGGTGAGAGATAGGTGTCAGAATATTACTTCAGAAACGTTTGGAGCGATATCAATCAAAATTTGTACTTACTTGACTCATTGTTTGTGTTTTATTCTACGAGAACAAGGCGCTGCTATGTTCTATTATATTTTAATACAATAGGCATATTTTGGCGTGATTGTCGTCTTCAGGTTATCTGTGAAAGTACATATTTTGGTACAATATTTCAGATTTACAACTAGATAATTTAACTTACTATAGAATTATGCTTTACTACGTACCTAATGTAGTCTTGATATCAAAATGCCAACGCTGTCTCAGTTGCTATCACTGCTCTATAAGTTTACTCCTTTGATGCTGCAGGAGCTATTACATGTGTTAAGCTGCAGCTGCAGCAGTTATTTCTGAAGTTTCCCAATCATGAAAGTTTATGCCATAATGACGTTACTTGAGTGTTGTACTGACAGTGGAGTCAGCGACGTTTGTTTCCGTGATACCACCAACATCAAAGGAGCGAACTTACACAGTAGCGACAGCAAATAAGCTATATTACTACCTGATGTACGTAGCGAAGCATAACTCTATAATACGTTGAAATATCTACTTCAAAATCTGAAATATCGTACCAAAATACGTATTTGCACAGATAACCTGAAGATCACAATAAAACCGAAAGAAGTGTTTTATAATAAAATGTAAACGAACACCGCATCGTCTTGGTCTCACCGGATAGTGCATAATGTCCTTATACGACACATACGACGCAACGTGAACAGAAGAGTAGATAGACGCAATATTTGTGTCATTATTTGGACAGAAATATTACGGGAGTATAGAGGTGGGGGTGGGAAGATGACATGGAAAAATATTCTATAAAGGCCGATATTAGTATGAAATCTATAGTTGTCGGGGTCGGTACGTTTATCAGTGACTGTGACGTTTCGCGACCATGTTTGCATTTAGCAGATATTGAAGGCCGATGGATGGGGTGGAGGGTGGGGAAGGAGAAAAGGTAGGGGCAAATCAATAGATCCTGTAACACCTGAAGGGATTTCTAAAAAAATTTACACAAAATCTCCGGCTATCTGGAAAAATTTACTGTGACATTAAGACATGCCCACCACATCTACAGTTGAGTGTTTGGGGTGAAATGTGGTGACTTGAAAGCCTTACTCAGGAACGCCTGGAGCAATTTTAATCACTTTAGGTACATACGCGTACATGACTCATTATTTGTATAAAATACGGTGGATGTAAGATACCTAATACCACTAGGGATGGAGGTAACTGAGAAAGGGTGACACGCAGAAACATCCTAAACGACCTATTTGTGTTTTTTCTCTCAGAAAGTTGACTGGAATGCTTCAAAACTGAGGCTCCAAATGTCTCTTATTTACGTAGTTAAGTGCATCAACCACAACGTGAGAATGAGCACTACAGCCAGCCAATAATTTAGCGAGCGTGTTTCGGAGGCAATGAGTGCCCCACAGCTCAGTACCACAGATACTTTCAACGTCGTACTCTAGAGTCGCACTCTATAAAGCAGAGGAGAATTAGAGAGTTGCCAGCGGTAATCCTTTTTGTCGAAGAGCAAATAATTTGCTGATAGAATAACAAGTGTCCGCATAATTCAGATGAATGTGTGAGGATAAATGGTTCAAATGGCTCTAAGCACTATGGGACTTAACATCTGAGGTCATCAGTCCCCTAGAACTTAGAACTACTAAAACCTAACTAACCTAAGGACATCACACACATCCATCCACGAACCATGATTCTAACCTGCGACCGTAGTGATCGCGCAGTTCCGGACTCAAGCGTCTAGAACTGCTCGGCCACAGTGTGGGGATAAGTTTGCTAGAGATGTGGATGCAATGTGTGTGCAAATTTATGCGAAATATGTTATACGTATGTGAAATACAGATGTGCATGGAATGTGGGTGACATGCATACACCCAGGCGAAGTTGCGGGCGAAAAGCGTCGACTGTGTACAAGAAACCTGAAAAATTCATGCTTTCCGCATTGTCAGTTACATGATCACTACTGTGACACGTAGAAATTATTTGTTTTTGCAGAAGACAGAAAAACCTTAAATATTGTATATCCCAAAGTCCATGAATAAACGTTTTCAACGTGAATTTAATTCACAAAATATCATTTCCTTTCATCCTTGTTGTTCATGCTTTGTGTCTCTCTACCTACCTAGACAGAAAAAGAGGTACTGCAGCGCATGTGGCGAACAGCTAGCTAACTGTATGAAAAAAAGAGCGTACGTGCCCGCTTCGAAAGTAATTATAATTTAAATTATTTTATATGAACTACTGACTTTAAGCTATGACTAAATTTTCTTCCGGTTTTCCGAACTCCAGATATATTACTTTACACTATCCACCTCCCGTCCTTTTTTTCACGATAAATTGAAACTGATTCAATTAAATGACTACTTCCAACCTCAGGGTGACATTTCATTAGTGTTAACTGTTCACACATGTTAGACAAATGTGAAACATTAGCAGTAATGTAAAATATGTCAATGATAGTAAAAGGGCGCAGTGATTTAACCTTCAAAATTTGTCGAATTTTAAAGAGTTTTCGATCACAAACTACTTTGTTTTACTTTATGAGCAGATTTCATCAGTATGATCATCAAGTACACCTGTTTTTCCTTCTATCTTGGCTACAAGTTTTTATATGTTTCAGATATTAGCTTAAGAAAATGGGCGTATCTGGTGATCATATGTAACTATTCGCCATAAAATATAAATTTTCTGATCGAAGATTGTTTTAAGGTCCACAAACTGATTGGAACGCTTCAAATCATACTTGGCATTTTATAGCAGGATGGTAACTGGCGGGAGTCCTCTCGCAAAATACGCCGCTTCGGCGAGAGCTGTGAAAGACATTCGTCGGACGTACGTGTGTTCTCACAGACCAAGCTATCGGTTACAGAGGATCAGTGTTCACGTTTAGTTTCGACTTAAACAACATTGTTCAAAGTGAAGCCTCGAATATTAACGTGAACACAGAAGTCTACGACAATGCGATCATCCAGGTGTCAAAGACCTGGCTGCTTCTCACAACATTAGCAAAGTTCGTACTGTGTGTTAACTTGAATTCGTTTGGTGAGCTCGTGGTGTCTACACTTCCAATCAAATTATTGATTAAGACAACAGTCATATTGGTTACACGTCTTTTAATTCTCACTCTGTACTGAATCAAAAAGCTTTCCCTTATACTACCACCGTACGTAACATTTTGTTTCATCTACACACACTGCCTGACCAAAGTAAAGCACCCACAAGACATCGGTGGCTTGTCAACATAACCTCGTACATGTACACACCAGCGGTGGATATTTAGATAGTTAGATTTGCAAGTAGGGGCGGGAACAGCGTCGGATGTTGAGTGATCACTGTGAAGGACACAGAGATTATGGGCACTCGTGTGAGATAGCGTTATCGGCGGCTGACTTACACTATTGGACATTAAAATTGCTACACCACGAAGATGACGTGCTTCAGACGCGAAATTTAACCGACAGGGAGAAGATGCTGTGATATGCAAATGATTAGCTTTTCAGATCATTCACAAAAGGTTGGCGCCGGTGGCGACACCTACAACGTGCTGACATGAGGAAAGTTTCCAACCGATTTCTCATACACTAACAGAGTGATGAAATGCTGTTGTGACGCCTCGTGTAAGGAGGAGAAATGCATACCATCACGTTTCCGACTTTGATAAAGGTCGGATTCCAGCCTATCGCGATTTCGTTTTATCGTATCGCGACATTACTGCTCGCGCTGTTCGAGACCCAATGACTGTTAGCAGAATATGGAATCGGTGGGTTCAAGAGGGTAATACGGAACGCCGTGCTGGATCCCAACAGCCTCGTATCACTGGCAGTCGAGATGACAGGCATTTTATATGCATGGCTGTAAGGGATCGTGCAGCCATGTCTCGATCGCTGAGTCAACAGATGGGGGCGTTTGCAAGACAATAAACATCTGCACGAACAGTTGGATGACGTTTGCAGCATCATGGATTATCAGCTCGGAGACCATGGCTGCGGTTACCCTTGACGCTGCATCAGAGACAGGAGCGCCTGTGATGGTGTACACAACGACGAACCTGGGTGCAAAACGTAATTTTTTCGGATGAATCCAGGTTCTGTTTACACCATCATGATGGTCGCATCCGTGTTTGACGACATCGTGGTGAACGCACATTGGAAGCGTGTATTCGTCATCGCCATAGTGGCGTATCACCCGGCGTGATGGTATGGGGTGCCATATTTCAGATGTGTTACGACCCGTGACTCTACCCTTCATTCGATCCCTGCGAAACCCTACATTTCAGCAGGATAGTGCACGAGGGCATGTTGCAGGTCCTGTACGGGCCTTTCTAGATACAGAAATTGTTCGACTGCTGCCCTGACCAGCACATTCTCCAGATCTCTCACCAACTGAAAACGTCTGATCAATGGTGGCCGAGCAACTGGCTCGTCACAATACGCCAGTCACTACTCTTGATGAACTGAGGTATGGTGTTGAAGCTGCATGGGTAGCTGTACCTGTACACGCCATCCAAGCTCTGTTTGAGTCAATGCCCAGGCGTATCACGGCCGTTATTACGGCTACAGATGGTTGTTCTGTGTACTGATTTCTCAGGATTTGTGGACCCAAATTGCGTGAAAATGTAATCACATGTTAGTTCTAGTATAATATATTTGTCCAATGAATACCCTTTCATCTGCATTTCTTCTTGGTGTAGCAATATTAATGGCCAGTGGTGTAGTTTGAAGAGGCCTCATTGCGGGTCTGCATTTAGACGGCTAGTCGATTCGTGCTGGGGTATTCGAATGTGACAGTGGTTCCAAGTTTCACTTCGTGGGAACGTGGTGGCAGGCATACTCGTCACGTTCGAGCCGACCACATCTGACCATCACAAGGGATGGTCGCTGTATTGGAACCAGACACCACCTAACAACTGCGCCTGCCAGCCAAGAACTGATAATTGGCTCCCTGCAAATTTGTCGAAGATTATTAGCAGCTGAACTAGAGAATTACTGTCCCGTACGTAGGATGCCGTGAACAACACAACACTACAGAACCGGTTGCGTCTAGAGCAGTGTCCTGCCCGGGAAGCATGTATTGCTCATGAGTATTGTCGCATTACGTTCAGAGATGAACAGTGGGTCTGCACTACACCGGCGACCTGCGGTACGGGCCCATCCTTCTAATTCTGGGTGGGAACAGCGGTGTTACACATCGAGTCATGGCGTGAGCAGCGTTATTGTAACACTTCAGGTCACTGCTGATAGTGACGGAGGGAACTCCGAAGGCAAAACGGCACGTCACAGAGAGCGCGCGTCGTTACGTGTTGCCTCTCATGCGACAATATCGTGCTGTCATTCTTCAACATGACAATGCTCGTCCACATACTGCAGGCGTCTATGCACTGTCTATGTGATATTGAGGTAGCCCCTTGAGGGAATACAACGGCTGTATCACGTCATTCCCAAACGAATCTGTTCATGCAGCCAGGGCCAATATAATGCGACGTCATACTGGTAATTCTGCTCATACTGCCAAGTTCTTTGCATATTTGACTCGATTTTGTAATCACGACAGTAACATTACATACCTCATGAACCCACAGAGTTCCATTTATTTTCCTTCTTCCCTTCTCGGTGCGTCAGGTTTTTTGTTATGCAGTGTATTTACAAGCTCCTAGAATCCGTTGTCAGCAAATGAGTTTCGTTCAGTTCAGCTACTGTCCTATGTTTCCCGCCGTCAGGTGCTATTATAACGAATGCAGTGATCATGAATTGTACTCACTCATCTTGTGGACGTTCCAAATAACCGGCAGTTTGCAGTAACCAAAATTACCATTGTTTCGCTGGTCGATCAATCAGTTCTTAAGGTGAGTTCGATTCTGTCCTCCATTCCTATCTTTGTTAGCGTACCTGCTGCATCTTACATCATCAACGATCTGCTTTATAAACTCTTACGCAGGAGTGCGCTATTGATTCTTGAATTTTACTAAATCTACAATCCAGATTTCTGCCAGTTCCTAAAGCGAGTTTTCCATTTTATCTTCAAACGTTTGCCCTTACCTCAAATTTGAATAGTTTTTTATTTATCCTTACTGTCGACGTTTCCCACTAATACAGAGATCTATACTCCTTATTTCGGTCTTCAGGAATCTTTTGCTGGTTTCCAAATATATATTTTTAGAATGCCTGAGGCTCACTGACGGCGCTTAAATATTCCTGTTGTTTCTGAAATAATTCTCACTGTGTCTTCGACTGTGACTCATACAATAATTTTCTTTGTAGCATTTCTTACACACTAGGGGGCCAGGTGACCAAGAAACAGTTACAGGTTGCATTTGGCTTAAGTTATCAGATATTATCTTCAGTCTATAAGACATAACATTATAACGTACATCATGGTGTAGAACAAATCTGAACATAAAAACCTTTTTCAGCGTCCAAAATACTCATGTGCTGTAGACACTAATGATAGGTATCTTCTTCTCAGGTACACTTGGACATAAATAGGTGCAAGATGCACCGTCCCTCCCATCATGTTTGTCCTAGGTACGGGCATTATTACAGAGACACACAAAGAAATGATGTCACAAGTACCTCTACACAGTGTCATCGTCTTGTAATTCAGAGATTAATGCAAGTTCTCTATAACTGAGTAAATTAATTGGTTTCACCCAAATACGGGGAATGTTCGTCGTCCAGACTGTTGTGTTGGTTTTTCTGACGGATTAAAGGTGAATTGTTGTAGACCATCGCCCATGTGACTGTTTTGAGATACTGGTTATAAATCTTTTACAAACTGAGTGTACCCGAATAATACTAAGCGTAGGTGGTTGCTTGGGATAAGCAATAGCTTCTAAAGTCCCCGCTCTTTGTCACAGACGATAAACAATTAAATTAATTTCTCTTTCTGTCGAAGTTATTTGAAAGTGCTACTCCTAATTTAGATCTAAAGTATTTGTGAGTGTTCATCGACCCTCTAAGGTTTTGGAAGAAGGTAACTGCTGTAGCTTCTAAGATTTATGTATGACAATTACCGATATTAAGTTTTTGTTTTGCACAGATGACAATAATTACAACAGTACTCTGTACAAGTTCTGCAAATGACGAGAATATGTAACTTTTCTTTTAGCACAACAGAGTGTTGTAAGATGGTAAGACATTCATTCTATATTTACAGATTTGTTTGAGTTGATACAAATTTCGATGTATATATATATCTTCGGCAGAGTACAGTATCTCAAAACCTGATTTGAATTTTTCATCATTATCAATAACTATTTAAGGGTTATGCCTAGTGTTCCCGACATTTTCTCTGCATATATCGCTACAGTAGCTGGTAGTGTCTTTCTGCAGCAGACAAGCACCTTTCATTAACTGGAAGAAATACGACGGAGAAGTGCTTCTTCAGTGCAGTCTGAAAACTGCAGAGAAACGCCGAGAGTTTCCGAACAACATTCCGTGCAGAGTGCAAAGCAAACACGCTGGAAGGAAGTGTCCTAACTTCGCCCAAAGTCACATAAAAGGACCGTAATGAAATTGATTATTACTCTTCACATCTGGAAATCCTCGTACTCCTACATTATTTACAGGGTGAAAGAACTGTCTTACTTGTAAGAAAGTATTAAATTGTATTTTATAAAACATATTTACTGCTTTCTCAAAAACTGAAGCAGTTGAAGAAATAAGAAGCGTCTTGAAGTAGTATTATGTAGCAATTTCGTTTATGTAATGAAATAAGCTTTTGAGGATACTTGTAGTAACAACTGTCAGTCACTTTTATGATTGCTTTCATAGAAAGCCATAGCTAATAAACGCTGACAACATAGTAGATCCACACGCTCGGACATAACAGGAGTCACGCTTCTTTTGTAATTAGTATTCTCAACTAATCTGAAAAGAAAAAAAATGAGCAGAGAAACAAATAAATTTCGCATTCATGTGGCCATAGAACGTAGAAATTTCTGCCTTCAGATGTAAAAACACTGCACAAAGATACGAAGAGATGTTTTTCTCATAAAATCCTGATAGAAAATGTTAGTTTTTTTGTAGTTAGTGTTGCATTGTATCAGACTGTTAGTGTACATACACTGAAAATTGGTATCTGTACATATTACTGCACCTAAGAGAATTTACTCAGAATAATTATTATACTTAATGCATGAAAGGCAGCAGTTTGTCTTGCCTTAAGAAAAATCAAAATTCATTAAGTTAACAGGGCTTGCCGACCTGAAAAAAGTGTTCGACAATGTAAAATCGCACAAGATGTCTGACATTTTGGGAAAAACGGCAGACAGGTTTAGGTAAAGATGGATAGTATACAATATGCACAACCACTATGATTATAAAGGTTGTAAGACAGGGGCGCAGTCTTTTTCCTCTACACTTCAGTGTATACAACGGAGGAACCGAGGGCGGAAATAAAAGAAAAGCTCAAGAGTGGCATTAAAATTCAGGTTCAAAGCATATCAATAACAAAATTCGCTGATGAAATTCCTGTGAAGAGAAGTTGCAGGACATGTTGAACAGAAAGAATAGAATATGGATATGAAAGCGAACTGAAGAAACGAGAAAGTAGTGGGACGTACAGACATGAATAATGATTAACTGAACAGCCAAATTCCATTCGAGAACTGAAGGAATTCCACTACCCTGGAACCAAAGTAACACATGACAAACCAGGCAAAAAGGAAAAAATAGCACATTAGCAGAGGAAAGGAGACATAAAAGGCGGACTAGCACATCACAGATAGCAATCAAGTCTGCTTCTATTAAATATGCGGTTTAAGAAACTATGTTTGGAGCATCGAAGCGACTGAGATGTGGTGCTGTAAATTCTAAAGATAAGGAATCCACAAAATCAACGAAGAAAAGAACTGGCAAACGCCTAGAAGAAGAAAGGAAGGGATGATTGGACGTACTAAGGCACTGGGGTATAACCTCCACGATCATAGAGGAAGATGTGAAGGGTAAAAATTGTAGGAGACACCAGAGAATGTAATTTATCCAACACATAACTGAAGACGGAAGCTTCAAGTGCTAGTCTGAGATAAACAGGTTGGAGCAAAAAAAAAAAAAAAAAAAAAAAAGATATAAAATATAAAATATCAGTCACGTGTTGTAGCATATCATTTCAATACGTGTCCGCCACGGTAGCTGAGTGGTCAGCGCGACAGGCTGTCAATCCAAAGGGACCGGGTTCGATTCCAGGTGGGGTCGGGGGGTCGGAGATAGTATCCACTCAGGGACTGGGTGTTGTGTTCTCCTAATCATCATCATTTCATCCCCATCGACGCGCAAGTCGCCGAAGTGGCGTCAAATCGAAAAACTTGCACCAGGCGAACGGTCTACCCGACGGGAGGCCCTCGTCACACATTTCACTTCATTTCAATACGTCGCTCCGTATAGTTCCTGTCCCCTTGCTATGAATTCTTCCAAGAATCTTGCACCTTTTGCTGCAATTCGGCAATGGTTCTTCCAGGATCTGAAGAACGAGTGAATTGTCGCTGCATGTCCGTATACGTTCAGTTGCGAGAGATCTGGTCACGCTGCTGGCTAGAGCAGCTGTGAGCTGCGTGTCATTCATTTTAAAAGTACGTCAACAGCCGTACTATGAATTGTGCGCCGTTTTGGAACTTCTTGACTGATTGAAGCTGTGCGCTGGACTGGTTCTCGAACCCAGTACCATGACTTCACATTTTGCAAACTTTGACGTAGCTTGCGTATTATTTTGACACTGTTTACAGAATTTGATGAAAATTTCGAAATATAATGCAATACAAGTAATCAGTTGCTTATGAGGGTATTCCACTGATATTATTTTCAAATTCATATTTGATCACTAGACTCCTACTCGGCACAAAAGAAAAAAGTACAAAACTACAAATAGAATGATACTCTACAGCCATTTGTGTCGTATGAATGAAAACAAAGTATGTGAGAGGTTTTGTAATATGTCAGCTTGCAAAAAATTTCACTCATATGGTTCCAAGGGATCAGAACTGATCTGGAATAGATGAAAATTAACGAACATGAAATCCTGAACAGAGAGATGTCTTCCATTCGCATCTCCAGAAAAAACTAAAACCAGAGAAAAGCAAAAAAATGGCAATAGAACAAATTCTTAAATGGCAAAACACTGATCTTATGAGAAACAGAAGTTAAATTAGAAACAATTATTTACGTGGTCCATAGGAGGCACAAATAGAAGGGAAGAAAAAAGGATAACCCTTAGGTGGCCGGAAAAGCACAAATTTAGTACTTCACTACTTTCCTTAGTTCCATTATTGGAAAGCAGACACAAATCCTTTATTACTATCTGTACGTCTTCTGCTACAAATATAGCGAATATGCTAAAATGTATGTGGAACAAAGGATATCTTATCAGCAAATATCACGAAATAGCCAATGACTTAGTGACGACTGCCGCAGAAAAGTGTAAAATAAAAGAAATGGTACACCAGTGTCGTCAGAATGAAAGATATCACTGGAAAGAGGAATATGAAATAATATGTGTCAAAAGCAAATACAGCTTTTGAGGTCTAGAAAACACACAGATAAATGATAACAAAAATTTATAATTCCCATGAGATTTGATCATGGTTTGCTTCCCGTTTAACAATTAGAAATTTTGTTCGAAAATACACTTTATGATTTCCTACAATCAAGCAAATGGCATCCTTACAACATTTAGCCAGACGTTGTTAACTATTACCCAATAAGAGGGCCATCCTGGCATGTCAAACCGCAAATTGATTTTAAAATAAATATCGAGGGTTTTTAAATATCAAAAGATTTTAACTCTGCTTTTAATGACCTAGTTACTATTGTAAGCTTTAGTCTGAAGACTGGTCTCATTCCACCCTTGCCCGTCGGTGTGCGCCCGAGCGTTTCTAGGCGCTTCAGTCAGGAAACGTGCGACCGCTACGGTCGCAGGTTCGAATCCTGCCACAGCCATGGATGGGTGAGATCTTACGTTAGTTAAGTTTAAGTAGTTCTAAGTTCTAGGAGCCTGATAACCTCAGATATTAAGTCCCATAGTGCTCAGAGCCATTTGAACCTTTCAAACGTCCATTGAGGTCTATACTATTCAAGTCCTTATTTCTGTGGAAATATTGCAACCAACATCCGTCTGAACCTCGTTACTAAATGGCTTTGAATTGCTCTACAATTTTCATCCCCAAAACGTCTCCTACACTGAGGTGGAAAAACTCATGGGATTTCCACCTAATATCGCGGCTGACCTCCTTCCGCCCCGCGCAGGGCAGCAAGAAGACGTCACATGGACTCAACATCTCGTCGGAAATTCACTGCCGGAAATGCTGAGCCATGGTGCCACTATAGCTGTCCATGATTGCGAAAGTGTTGCCGCTGCTGGTTTTTGTGAACAAAGTGACCTCTCGATTATGTCCCATAAACGTTAGATAGGACTCATGTCGGGCGAACTGGTTGGCCAAATAATTCACTCCAATTAACCAGACTGCTCTTCAAACCAATAGCGAACAATTGTGGCCCCGTGACATGCCTCATTCTCATCCATATAATTTTCATCATCGTTTGGGAACGTGGTCCATGATTGGCTGAAGATGGCCTCCAAGTAACCGATTATAGCCATTTCCAGTCAATGATCGGTTTGCTTGTGCCACCGTCCATTCCATGTACACACAGAACAGTGCATTATGCAACCAATACCAGCTTGCACAGTGTCTTCTTGATCAAAGGCTTTGTGGAGTCTGCGCCACACTTGAACCCTACCATCAGCTCTTACCACTGAAACTGGGACTCCTCTGACAAGGCCACGCTCTTCCATTCGTCCAGGGTCCAACCGATATGGTCGCGAACCCAGGAGAGGCGCTGCAGGCGACCCTGCGTTGTTAGCAGAGGTGCCCACGTCATTCGGCTGTTGCCATAGCACCTTAACACCAAATTTCGCCGCACTGTAGTAACGGATAGGTTTCCGAAATGCAATGTCTCATGGGTCTAGCTCCAAATACCATTCCGTAATCAAAGTCTGTTAATCTCCATCGCGTGGCCAAAGTGATGTCGTAAAATTTTTCACATGAATCACCTGAGTACAAGTGTGAACTCCGCCAATACACTGCCTTCTGTATATGTGCATATGGCTATCCCGTGGCTAGTCGTCTCAGTGTATTTCCCTCCCCGGTCAAACAAATGCTTGACCGTTCCGGAAGTGGTCTGCCCAGCTATCCCATTTTCTGATCAAGTTAAACAAAATAGATCTTTCCCCTCTGATTCGATTCAGCAGCTTTCAACTAGCTATCCTATCTACACACCCTATCTGCACTCTTCTCTAGCACGAAATTTGTTTATTTCACGACTCTATTTATATTGAAAATGTAAGAAAAATGTTGTATAAATTGGTAAAGTTACCTCGGTCAGTAAGGTGTTGCTGTGGACACACGGAGCGAAGATGCTAAGTATATGCCACATTATGTGGAACTCTTTAGCAAACAGAGAATTATAGACAGTGAGGAGAGAGAGTAGTGCTCGTCTACACTGGTCTGATGCATTGCTATTGTTTACATAAGCTGAAACCCAATCCAAATAACACCCAGACTTGCCTATTCCATCTCAACAACAAAGAGGTGAAGCGAGAATTGAATGTTTGGTGGAATGACACAAGAGTAACACACTGCCCTGTCCCAGTGTACTTGGAAGTTAATCTTGATAAGACACTGTCATTCAAGCGGCACATTGGGGAGAGCAGGGCAAAAGTCCAATCACGTAATAACTTACTTGGCAAGCTAACAACATCAAAATGGAGAGCTAATCCAAAAGTTTTACGCACCACCGTAATGGCACTCTGTTACTCTGCTGCTCAGTTTGCAAGTCCTGTCTGGGAGCGGTCATGCCACACAAACAAACTGGACACAGTCCTGTACCAGACGTATAGACATATTACTAGGTGTCTTAAGCCAACAAGAGTAGAATACCTATACTCCTTATCAGGAATTGCTCCGCCAAATGTCCGACGTTCAATACAGAGCAGAATTGAATGAACAAAAGAGGCTCAGGGTCAATGGTACCAAAACGCCTTAAGCCAAGAATTAGTTTTCTCCACCCAACTGAAGCACTCACAGATCCACAAAAAACTTCTAGAAAACGACTTTGGCAGGAACAACAGGAATCTGCTCACGATTCTTAGGAAGTGCGGCCACCACGTGGGGAACTTGAGTGGAAGAGATAGATAACACTGAACAGGCTGCGTTTAGGAATGGGCAGCTGCAACAAAAATATGCAGGAGTGGGGAATTAGTGAAAGTGGTTTGTGTCCTTGTAGGAACATCCTAACTATGAACCACCTACTTCATTGGCCGCTAGTAAACCGTCCAAGAACGTGCACGACCCAAGACATGATGGCGTGCAGCGAAACAGCGAGGACATTTTTGGACTTCTGGAAGAATGAGATATGAAGCAAAGACTGCATAATATTTTATTTTGCTGTATATAATGTTCCATGTATTCTATTTTATAAATTAGCATTGTAATATCGTAAATTTTGTAAAGGGCAAATTATTCAGTAATGTGAGAATTTATTGCAAACTGTTTGTAGTACGCATACGAAATATAAATACAGCAGCATTTTTCTTTCTTGACGAAAATTTTGAGAAACAGTCGTAACGAATAGAGCAGGTAGTTGTCACAGGGCCAGTACCGATAACACAGATCTATTGGGACCGTTTTATGCTATCTTTGGAATTTCAACATTCTCTGAAGCTCAGATATGGGTTTATGATTAAATTTCCGAACATGACCTGAGACAGAAAATTTAAAATGCTATGCACAATGGAAAGCAGCAGGCGTCACTTTGTTCCTCTATACCGTCCTCATCGTTGTTATTGTGACAAGGTTGACTTGTGTAATCGTAACATCTATGCTCTCCGACGCTTCACTTATTACACCTATTACTTCCTTTGCTGTTCATATCGAACGCTCTTAGGTCATGGAATGAATATTCATAATTTATACACTCCTGGAAATGGAAAAAAGAACACATTGACACCGGTGTGTCAGACCCACCATACTTGCTCCGGACACTGCGAGAGGGCTGTACAAGCAATGATCACACGCACGGCACAGCGGACACACCAGGAACCGCGGTGTTGGCCGTCGAATGGCGCTAGCTGCGCAACATTTGTGCACCGCCGCCGTCAGTGTCAGCCAGTTTGCCATGGCATACGGAGCTCCATAGCAGTCTTTAACACTGGTAGCATGCCGCTACAGCGTGGACGTGAACCGTATGTGCAGTTGACGGACTTTGAGCGAGGGCGTATAGTGGGCATGCGGGAGGCCGGGTGGAAGTACCGCCGAATTGCTCAACACGTGGGGCGTGAGGTCTCCACAGTACATCGATGTTGTCGCCAGTGGTCGGCGGAAGGTGCACGTGCCCGTCGACATGGGACCGGACCACAGCGACGCACGGATGCACGCCAAGACCGTAGGATCCTACGCAGTGCCGTAGGGGACCGCACCGCCACTTCCCAGCAAATTAGGGACACTGTTGCTCCTGGGGTATCGGCGAGGACCATTCGCAACCGTCTCCATGAAGCTGGGCTACGGTCCCGCACACCGTTAGGCCGTCTTCCGCTCACGCCCCAACATCGTGCAGCCCGCCTCCAGTGGTGTCGCGACAGGCGTGAATGGAGGGACGAATGGAGACTTGTCGTCTTCAGCGATGAGATTCGCTTCAGCCTTGGTGCCAATGATGGTCGTATGCGTGTTTGGCGCCGTGCAGGTGAGCGCCACAGTCAGGACTGCATACGACCGAGGCACACAGGGCCAACACCCGGCATCATGGTGTGGGGCGCGATCTCCTACACTGGCCGTACACCTCTGGTTATCGTCGACGGGACACTGAATAGTGCACGGTACATCCAAACCGTCATCGAACCCATCGTTCTACCATTCCTAGACCGGCAAGGGAACTTGCTGTTCCAACAGGACAATGCACGTCCGCATGTATCCCGTGCCACCCAACGTGCTCTAGAAGGTGTAAGTCAACTACCCTGGCCAGCAAGATCTCAGGATCTGTCCCCCATTGAGCATGTTTGGGACTGGATGAAGCGTCGTCTCACGCGGTCTGCACGTCCAGCATGAACGCTGGTCCAACTGAGGTGCCAGGTGGAAATGGCATGGCAAGCCGTTCCACAGGACTACATCCAGCATCTCTACGATCGTCTCCATGGGAGAATAGCAGCCTGCATTGCTGCGAAAGGTGGATATACACTGTACTAGTACCGACATTGTGCATGCTGTGTTGCCTGTGTCTATGTGCCTGTGGTTCTGTCAGTGTGATCATGTGATGTATCTGACCCCAGGAATGTGTCAATAAAGTTTCCCCTTCCTAGGACAATGAATTCACGGTGTTCTTATTTCAATTTCCAGGAGTGTAGATACATTTTTTCCACTGTCGCTACCTGACAAAATTCTCAGAATATACAGTGAATTTTGATGCACGTACGAAAAAAATTCCAACGTTTCTCTTTTATGATCTAGCAACGGTAGTATAAAGTTGAAATATACATGAAAACGTGGCATGTTGGCAGTCAACACTGTCTTCATCTGGTGCAAAACTGTTGTGGCCACTTCAGTGTCACTAGAATTCCACAAAGAAACGCACTTTGTCGCCTCGGTGACTGTGCAACTGATTGAGATGTAAACAGATAATTTTTCACCATGGAACTCGTATTCAGTTAATAATAATAATAATAATAATAATAATAATAATAATAATAATAATAATACATTACTGGCCATTAAAATTGCTACACCAAGAAGAAATGCAGATGATAAACGGGTATACATTGGACAAATATATTATACTAGAACTGACATATGATTACATTTTCACGCAACTTGGGTGCATAGATCCTGAGAAATCAGTGCACAGAACATCCATCTCTAGCCGTAATAACGGCCGTGGTACGCCTGGGCATTGAGTCAAACAGAGTTTGGATGGCGTGTACAGGTACAGCTGCCCATGCAGCTTCTACACGATACCGCATTTCATAAACAGTAGTGACTGGCGAATAGTGACGAGCTATTTCCTCGTCCACCATGGTCCAGACGTTTTCAAGTTGTGAGAGACCTGGAGACTGTGCTGACCAGAACAGCAGTCGAACATTTATTGTACCCAGAAAGACCTGTACAGGACCTGCAACATGCGGTCGTGCATTATCCTGCAGAAATGTAGGGTTTCGCATGGATCGAATGAACGATAGTGCCACGTGTCGTAACACATCTGAAATGTAACGTCCACTGTTCAAAGTTCCGTCAATGCGAACAAGAGGTGACCGGGACGTGTAACCAATGGCACTCCATACCATCACGCCGGGTGATACGCAAGTATGGCTATGACGAATACACGCTTCCAATGTGCGTTCACCGCGATGTCGCCAATCACGGATGCGACCTGCAGTCATCAGACAGAACGACGTTTTGCCATTCGTTCACCATGTTCGTCGCTGAGTACACCATCGCAGGCGCTCCTTTTTGTGATGCAACGTCAAGGATAACAGCAGCCATGGTCTCCGAGCTGATAGTCCATGTTGCTGCAAACGTCGTCTAACTCTTCGTGCAGATGGCTGTTGACTTCAAACGTCGCCATCTGTTGACTGAGGGATCGAGACGTGGCTGCACGATCCGTTACAGACACGCGGACAAGATGCCTGTCATCTCGACAGCTAGTGACAAGAGGCCGTTGGGATCCAGCACGGCGTTCCGTATTACCCTCCTGAAACCACCGATTCCATATTCTGCTAACAGTCATTGGGTCTCGACCAACGCGAGCAGTAATGTCGCGATACGATAAAACGAAATCGCGATAGGCTAGACGATAAACCGCAATCGTGATAAGCTACAATCCACCTTTATCAAAGTCTGAAACGTGATGATACGCTTTTCTCGTCCTTACAGGAGGCATCACATCAACGTTCCACCAGGCAACGCCGGTTAACTGGTGTTTATGTATGAGAAATCGGTTGGAAACTTTCCTGATGTCAGCACTTTGTAGGTGTAGCCACCGGCTCCAACATTGTGTGAATGCTCTGAAAAGCTTATCATTTGCAAATCACTGCATCTTCTTCCTATCGGTTAAATTTCGCGTCTGTAGCGTGTAATCTTCCTACGGTAGCAGTAATATTGTCAAAACTGCTACTTTCCTCAGTTGTCACTTACTAAAAATAATATCAAAGTCAGATACTTTCAGCCTCATATACATAATACTGTGCTACACATCTGAAAATATATCATGTGAACTACAGGCGCCATCTATCCATCAATGGGTATGGCTATACCTCAAGGTGTGCATAAAAGAAAAGTTCAAATGGCTCTGAGCACTGTTAACAATCTCTTCCTCCTCTCTCAGTCTCCTCTTCGCCTCTGTGTCCATATCCGTCTGAATGTTCAGTACATAGTGTGTAAAAATTGAAAGGGGAAAAATATATAGCCTATGTTCGTCCGAACGTGCGTTAGAGTGTCCTGTAAAAATTTCTAGTGAATCAATCAATAAATGTTCAAGATTTTCGGTAACAACGTTTCTCCTTTACGTATTACATGCGTATTTATATATTTTATATATATAACTGTAAAATTGATTCTTTTTTGTGAACATGTGGCAGAAGGACTATGAAACTGGATGCAGTTTCTTTATCTCCTTTGTCATAACAAAAGTACCGTTACAAATACTAACATAACAAAAAAATCGATCAGCCTGGTCTAGCTGTTCTCAAGTGGTGATATTTCACAAGCGATTTTAATTTCTGACTTTTCCGATGAATTCTCCAACAGTTTTCTTTCATGCAAACATAACTAACAGAACAAAAATGGTGGAGGAGGAGTAAATGGCTCTGAGCACTATAGGACTGAACATCTGAGGTCGTCAGTCCCCTATAACTGAGAACTACTTGAACCTAACTAAGGACATCACACGCATGCGAGGCAGGATTCGAACCTGCGACCGTAGCGGTTGTGTGGTTCCAGACTAAAGCACCTAGAACCGCTAGCCCACAGCGGCCGGTATGTGCATAAAACATCATAGAAAATGGAATTAAGGTACTTGTAGTTCATATACTTTCAGACTGGACTACTGTAATAATTTTACCAAATGTAAGAGTTTTATTGTACGAAATGATGGAAACAAAGCACCTCACAGCTCTAATGTTTAAGAGAAGAGAACGAGAATCTTTTTTACAAGTCTCGGTAGCAATGATCACGTAACAGCAGCAACTGCACACTGCCTATTACGAGAACCTTTGACAGCATCTCTAGAACACACACGTTGGTACACAGAAATCCCACATGAAGGACGGCCTGTGAAAACACACACACACACACACACACACACACACACACACACACAAGTGTATGCGCGTATGCGATACAGACATCAAAGACGCACGCTGACACAGCCAATATCGCTGAGTTGGCGTTCGTCCACACAGGAAGGGTAGAAGAGAAAGAAGGCGAAGGGGGAACAGCGCTGCCCGCCAAGACGCTGCGGCCTAACAAAATAATGAATTACAGGAATCCCATGAGAACGAATACAAACGTCTGTCAGTTTCTACTAGACAAATCTTCGCGTAATCATATTCAGGTAATAAACGATCTCATACACTGTTGTTTAAAACGAATTCCACTCTAGCTACCTCCGATGTTTTGTGTATCTCTACAGCAGTTGTGAAGTCAACGAATTCACATCCAAATTCTGACCTGACCCAAACGATAAGGATTGCTACGTCGCAGCAAGCCTAGATTAAGAATGAATCAGCTCAACAGCATCATCGAAACCGTCCTGATTCGCCTGACATTGAATTTTCAAAAATCTGAAGAAATGAATCGTAAGGTAGGCAAATATGAGATGAGAGTTTTATAGTCAGTGTGTAACGTCAATAGTGAGAAGTGCTTATGGCGGGGTGAGAAATGTTCCCATGAGAACCACTACCATGCTCGTAAAGGCACGTAACAAATTTTCTCCTTCTCGCAGTGTAGTACACAGCGTGGAGTCATGAATATATAATTCTCTGGAGTTGTATTTTGGTTGTTTGTCTCTAGCAGGAATACAGTTCCTGATGTGAAACGTAGCGCGTCTGCGATGCGGGTATATAGGCATCGACATGTGGGCAAAGGTAAGTAAAGCAGTAAATGCAGACACGTGAACCATGGTGACATTATTACCTAATGTTTCCAAACAGAACCAGCTTGTTGTTATTCTCTTCATGGCTGCCGAAAAACTGGTGGACACCCATCGTGATGAATGTGTATGCGTCACCATGTCTGTTTATTCCCACCGTTTTGGAATGGTGTGACAAGGCATGCAGCTGCTTCCTGATAAAGCATGTCCCCATATCGCAGATACCACAACGCAGAAGATACCCATGCTCAAGTTGGAGACACTTGTATTTACTGACTCACACTGACGGAAAAATGTCGCAACACTATAAAATATTAATATAGATAAATGAGATTTCGGAAACACCTCTGTCTAGGTGATATGTTTAAGTGAGTAACATTACAAGATCAGAGGTTAATATAAGAGTGAGATAATCAATTGAAAATGTGCCATGCTGGTACATTAATCACCAGGGTAGCGGCCAGAATGTTGAATTTAACCATACAAAAGTGGATATATTGTGCTGTACAGGTGCCGGATGTCGAGTTTCTGGGATGGACTTCCATACCTGTTGTACTTGGTCCGTCAGAATAGTATGGTTTAAGGCTGTTTGTCGTGACACTGAAGTTGTCGTCTGATATGTCTTATATGTGCTCGACTGGAGACAGATGTCGCGATCGAATAGGCCAAGACCGCATGTTAACACTTTGTAGAGCGTGTTGGTTTGAAACAGCGGTAAGTGGGCGAGAGTTATCCTGTTGGAAAACACCTCCTGGAATGCTGTTTATGCATTCCAGCATAGTAGATCGAAACACCAGATTAATGTAGAATTTTGTAGTCAGGTTGCGAGGGACGACCACAAGTGTGTTGCTGTTGTCATACGAAACTGCACCCCAGACCATAACTCCAGGTGTAGATGCAGTCTGTCTAGCACATAGTTTGGTTCCAGGTCCTCAGCTGGCCTCCTCCTAATCACCGGAAGGCCGTCACTAGCACAAAGTCAGAACCAGCTTTTGCCTCGGGCATGGATTTGTGTGATGTCCTTAGGTTAGTTAGGTTTAAGTAGTTCTAAGTTCTAGGGGACTGATGACCACAGATGTTAAGGCCCATAGTGCTCAGAGCCATTTGAACCATTTTTCAGAACCAGCTTTCGTCAGAAAACTCAACAGACCTCGAGCCTGATCTCAAATCAGCTTTTGTTCACACCTCTGAAGTCACAAACTGTGGTGCCTTGGGGTCCTTAACGTAGCCTATTTTTGACAGTTCGTTGTGTCACTGTGGTCCCAATTGCTGCTCAAATTTCTGCTGCAGATGCAGTACGATGCGCCCGATCTATACACCGAACACGATGGTTTTCCCTCTCGGTAGTGCCACGTAGCTGTCCTGAGTATTCCTGCAAAGTCTTTCTGCAATATCACAGAGGGAACATTAAGCTTCTTATAGCCTTGTTACACGACCTCGTTCACAACCAATGAGGTACTGATACTGGCGTCCTTATCGCTTATTGTAGTTAAAGCATCCTCATATTGGCGCTACTAGCTCCACTCTTATTTGACTCATCATTATTATCATTTAATACTGATTATACCTTTCAGCGTTCAGTCTAGAGCATAGTACCCCTATTCAGTGCTAACATTGGTACCTCTACTGATGTTAAGCCTATTACTTCAAAATCATTCTTACCCAAATCCAGGTACCTTCTTTTTAGTGTACCGAGACTTCTCCTACCCTCTACTGCTGAACCCATGAGTCTCTTGGGTAACCTTGCTTCTCCCATGCGTGTAACATGACCCCACCATCTAAGCCTGTTCCCTCTGACTTCTACATCTGTAGAGTTCATTCCCAATTTTTCTTTGATTTCCTCATTGTGGACACCCTCCTGCCATTGTTCCCATCTACTAGTACCTGCAATCATCCTAGCTACTTTCATATCCGTAACCTCAACCTTATTGATAAGGTAATCTGAATCCACCCAGCTTTCGCTCCCATACAACAAAGTTGGTCGAAAGATTGAACGGTGCACTGATAACGTAGTCTTGGTACTGACTTCCTTCTTGCAGAATAGAGTAGATCGTAGCTGAGCGCTCACTGCATTTGCTTTGTTACACCTCCCTTTGTTCTAGTTCCTTCACTATGTTGCCATCCTGTGAGAATATGCATCCTAAGTACTTGAAACTGTCCACCTGTTCTAACTTCGTTCCTCCTATTTGGCACTCAATCCGTTTATATCTCTTTTCCACTGACATTACTTTCGTTTTGGAGATGATAATCTTCATACCACAGTCCTTACATTTCTGATCTAGCTCTGAAGTATTACTTTGCAAACTTTCAATCGAATATGCCATCACAACTAAGTCATCCGCATATGCGAGACTGCTTAGTTTGTGTTCACATATCTTAGTCTCACCCAATCAGTCTATTGTTTTTAACATATGATCCATAAATAATATGAACAACAGTGGAGACAGGTTGCAGCCTTGTCTTATCCCTCAAACTACTCTGAACCATGAACTCAATTTACCGTCAACTCTAAGTGCTTCCTAAATATATATGTAAAGACCTTTAATTGCTTGCAAAAGTTTGCGTCTCATAGAACAGACAGTAACTTCCTCCTAGGAACCCGGTCATATGCCTTTTCTAGATCTATAAAGCATAGATACAATTCCCTGTTCCTCTCGTAACACTTCTCCATTATTTGTCGTAAGCTAAAGATCTGGTCCTGACAACCTCTAACAGGCCTAAACCCACACTAATTTTCATCCAATTTGTCCTCAACTAATACTCGCACTTTCTTTTCAACAATACCTGAGAAGATTTTACCCACAACGATGATTAAAGAGTAGTTGTTACAATCTTTTCTGTTTCCATGTTTACAGATTGGTGTGATTACTGCTTTTGTCCAGTCTGATGGAACCTGTCCCGACTCCTAGGCCATTTCAATTATCCTATGTAGCCATTTAAGACCTGACATTCCACTGTATTTTATGAGTTCCGACTTAATTTCATCCACACCAGCTGCTTTATTGCACTGCAATCTATTGACCATTTTCTTCACTTCCTCAAATGTGATCCTATTTCCATCATCATTCCTATCCCATTCTACCTCGAAATCTGAAACATTAGTGATCGTATTTTCACCTACATTGAGCAAACTCTTCAAAATATTCCCTCCATCTGCCCTAAGCATCATCAGGATTCACCAGCAGTTTTCCTGGCCTGTCCAAAATACTTGTCATTTCCTTCTTATCTCCCTTTCGAAGATTGCTAATTACACTCCAGAATGGTTTTCCAGCAGCTTGACCCAAAGTCTCCAATCTGTTTCCAAAGCCTTCCCAAGATTTCTTCTTGAATGCTGCAATTATCTGTTAGACTGTGTTTCTTTCTTCAACAAAACCGTCTATGTCTACCTGAGTTATAGTATGTTGTCATTTTTATACGCCTTCTTTTTCCTTTTACAGGCTGCCTTGACTGTGTCATTCCACCAGGCTTCATCCTACCTTTACACACTACTTTTCCGAGACGTTCTTTAGCACTTCTAGTACTGTGTACCTGTACCTTGTCCATTCCTTTTCCAATGACGTATTTGAATGCAACGAAATTTAAATAATCATCTTTCAGATGCAGAGACACGCCTACCAAGTTTCGTTTACGTCGCACACCTCTTTCTTGGTGCTGTGATTTTTTTACCGTCATTGTATTTAGCCAGTTTTGCGATGATCAATAAGTTCCGTATAACAAAAAATAGGCTCGATACCAAAAAAAAGGTACTTGCACAGAAAAGAACGTTCAGTATTGCAATGATTAGTATTTATGCTACAAAGATAGGTGCAAAGAGAATTAATATGCAAATATCGAGAGTTGAAATAAATTTCCATAGTAACTCGCAACAGAAGGGAGCGGCATATAAACTACGATGATCGTTAAACAAGTAATGCCCCTCATTTTTTTAAAGCCAATAATATACGTAGATAAACGTCCTTGTTGATATTTCACATCTGATGTTTGTTCTGTACGACGGTGAAGTTTAGAACCGGTCTGGCAGATGGCAGAGCTGTAGTACAGCGTCAAAATGCGCGTACAAACGACTCACGTTACAAGCAGCGTGCTGTTATTGCTTTCTTGTGTGCAGAAAAAGAAACCGTGGTGAACATCCATACACGTTTTTGAGCAGTGTATGGTGATGATGCAGTTGATAGAAGTACAAGTGGTCGATGGGTAAAGAAAGTCACAGCCTCAGGAAATGCAGAATCAGAGCTCCATGATCAGCCACGCTCGGGACTTCCTGCCAGTCACTGCTCCAAGCATGCTGCATCGTGCGGATGCCATTATTCGTGCCGACCGGCGCGTCACAATTCGACAATTGGCTTTATAGTTGTCGGTCAGCACTAGAAGTGCGTCAGCTATGATCGATGCAGTGAAAACACGCCTAAGCCTACAGGAAAAGAGCTTCAACCAGCAGGGAGTATGTGCTATTCCACAACGTTGGCGTACGGCCATAGAACGTGATGCAGACTACGTAGAAAAATAGGACACGGACAAGACGTGTTGATGTATATTGTCATCAAATACTAACTCTTAACAATAAATATATTCTGAGTAAAAACTGCGGGGCCTTACTTATTGAACGATCCGCATACATCGTTCACTGAAATAGCAGGAGAAGAATTTACGTAAATTTGTCAGGCAACCCGTCGTTGTAGACAGTTTCGAGAAATGGGTCGATCGGAAAACGATGGAGAGTTTTCACATCAATGAAAAGTTGGTGTTAACGTTCGGATTCGACGTCAAACTGTAGGCTCATTTTCTACTACAGTATTACCATGGTTGATGGTTGGAGTGCTGACAAGTAAGTTTCAGATTATCTGCGAATCCAGTAATGCTGGCAATTGATGGGTTATGCATGGGGATCGCATCAACCTGTGCCGCATCAAAACAGCCTGAAGATGACGCAATGAAGCGATGAAACTGGTAGCGGCAAAATAAAATAAAATCATAAGGACGGCTGCAGGTGTTTTTACATTTTGTCACGATAGTTAAACGGCCGTCGTCCCAGAGACGTCCTGTTAAAAGGATGCACATACAAAAGCGTGGCGCAATAATGTTGAATACATCAGAAACTGGAAATATTGTGCTTTCTCGAGACAGTATTAACAATACCATCACCAGCCTCTTGCGATCTACAAAATGGATATCTTTGCGTTCTCTGCTCGTTATTGTTGAAATTGAGTTGAAAACTAGACCGAAGAGTGTCATTGTACGACTGCATCGAAATTCATAAATCATTATTGGCTTTGTGGTGTGTTAGTGCAGATGAGTACAGAAACGGAAATGTCAAGAATAAATCATATGATTTGTTGCTCATGAAATACAGGGAATGACGACAAATAGGGATTTTTAAAATATCTGATTAATGCAAAGTTATTAATAAAAGCATATATGGACATTTATATCACTTACACTAATATGAAACTTTGGTGCACCTATTATTACAGGACGTTTCCAAATACTTAAAGGTGAAACTGGACTGTTAAATTCCACGTCTTCAAAATAACTGCCAGCAGCAACGTATCGTTGAGAAATACATAAGCGGTGATTTGATGGAATTGCGTCTCTCACTGCAGTATTATGTTTTTAGATCATAAGGGTATGGGAGTCCGAAGAAATTTTTTCATGAACGGATGGAGGGACAGGGGAAGACGGTGTGCTAGACATCACAAGTGCCATTTTTGGTAAAAATGAGTTGGTTAGTTTCGAGATGTATCAACAACCAAACTTAGTACATGACACAAAGACTCATTACATCCAAGAGAAATGACGGTTATCCATTCAATATTCGCTACAAGAAAATTAATTTTATACTTAAAACCAACAAACAGATATACAGCATATAAGTGTAGTCTTCCGCGACCATTGTCACAGTCAATAAAAGTTTTACGGAAACGTCGGTAGTTTTACATACCGACAGTGTGGTCAGAACCCAAAAAATTATATTGACTCTTATTAAGCAATTGACGAGGCCTTAGTGTTGTCTCACTGTGATCAGACATGTAGTGCTACATTTGAACAAGAGAGAATTTTAGCGGAATCACGGAAAATCACTTCTAAAGGTATGTGAGAATTTTGCAATGAATCAAATGTTCTTATTCCAGATTCCAAGAAATAGGGGGGGGGGGCTGGCAATTTGCTATATATGCAGACACCTATGTATCGGGGCCACGATTTCCTGTTATGTGTCAAATGTTGGCCACCATCACATAAAAAGGTAAAATAATTTTTGTTTTTGTTCAACCTCAATTTTCTCAACAAGTTTTCGTTGATCTTTCATGCTTCTTTGACCAATTTTTCATCACCCTTTCCTGTTGCAAAGAAAGTAGAGCAGTTACCACAGTAGCGGCGTCTTTCCCGTTCAATATTCCGATGACAATATTATTGAGCAGCCAAGGAGGACTTAATTAATACCGCAGAATATTATTGCCCATTATTGTTGATCGTCTAGGTGCGCTTTAAACTGTAGGACCCCTTTCCTCGGTTTGATAACTGAGGTAGATACCACTACTACTACTACTACTACTACTACTACTAATAATAATAATAATAATAATTTTATTATTAATGAATATGACGTTAATTAACCTCCACTAATTTTTTTTATTTATCAGCAAAAAATTAGTTTGTCGCCTTTTAAGTACAAATTTCTAAAACTACACGATTTGCTCATCCGGTATATTTTTCTCCTTTATAGTAGATCGAACTAATACATTATCAAAGTTCAAAATATTGTACACTTGATCGTGCGTAATGTGGGATGTTTATATTTAAGGTTCTGACATAATTTCCGATTTTTAAAATATGATTAAGTGAAAGAGAAATTAAATACACAACTACTATTCACACTTTATTCTTAACGTTAAATGACATGAAAAATTATATCTGTGGTACTTGGCAAGTTAGGCCCGCAGACATTTTCATATTTTCAATTAAAAGTACGTCCTCCACAGAGAAATTCCCAAAACTTCTCATAATGATCAAAGTTATTTGTAGAAATCTCACAAAAAAGGGTTTGTCACCCACTGAGCGACAATTTACTACAAAATATCCTAAAACTTCCTTCCAGGGAAATCCGATGGCTTGCATGTGCTGTGTACCTGACATGACATCCCAACCAATGTAAATGTGTCGTAAATTATATAATTTATTTATTAACTTCACCTGCGAAATACTGTAGCCTTCCATATTGAAACTAGTTCCTCCCATCCATTTCACAAGTGTTGACAGCACCTTAAGTTGTACCGTGACCTTACCAAAAAAAAGTGAAACACACACATACACACACACACACACACACACACACACACACAGAAATAAAAGTAAACAGAGGCATTATCTCTTACTGAAAATGTGAGGAGATAACATTCTTCACGTACTGAGAACCAATCATTATATAAATTATGCCTCTCCGCCCCGGAAGTTTCAGGTCCGAAGTAATATCTGCAGCGTAAATTGCCATATAAAATTATGATTGTCATAAAATGCATTAGTTTTCCTAGGATCGGAAGCGTTGTAGAGAAAGCTATGCTATAACGACTCCTCGACGAAGGTCATTAGAGACAGGTCTCACGATGAATTGGACAAGAATGTAGACCACCTCAGCCGTAATTTCTATATAGGAATTTTAGTAAATTTCGAGAAATGGTAGTTCTACAGGGAGATGACAAGGCCAATGGGAGATCGTAATTATTTAGCAGTTATAAGCAGTAAATAAGTTCGTACTTTATTTGGCATAGCCCTCTGTGTACTGACTAAATTCACAGTAGACATACAGTTGCAGATTGCGCCTGTCATTCTGCCATGCATCATCAGCAAAACTATTTGGGAAATTAGCTTTTGTTTGTGAGGCGACAAGTCATGGAAACTATCAAACATCAGTGTCGTTTCATATGGACGTCACTAAAAGAGGACTCTCAAACAACCGAGCCAACAAATGTGTCCACATTTATCATGCAGGCAGGTCATTTGCGCTCTTTGGCTCGGTTAAACAGAAATGAATAAACATTGCGCCGATTAATTGTTGTTAAATACATATAGGAACAAAATATAGCCTAGTTCTAGCGTAAGCAAATAAAACAATCAAACCGTACTCAGTTAATGAAGTCCCATTTTCTGCCATTTGTAACGCATTTCCATATTACGTACACATCAGTGGATTGCGACCGAACGTAAAATATAGCCATTATAATTATGAAACGAAACAGGCTACTCTGTTTCATCCCTGCGATATTGAGATACGTTTTAAATTCTATTACTTAGTTTGTTGGTAGAACTTACCAAACAAATGCTTCGATGACATGCCTCACAGGAAAAAGAGCTAACAATGCGAATGAGTCAATAAACTAATTATAAAAATTATCTGTTCTTCAGTTATGAAGAAAATACACCTTGTGACGAATAAAATATTGCTCCGAAGTATTTTCCATAAAATTTCTTGGTATGGGTAAGTAATAGCGATTATACTATATCATCATAGTCATCACTGACCATTTGACAACCACTGCAGGCTATAGGGATTTTCTGAATTTATGCATACATTTCGTGCCTCCGCTGTTATTATCTATGCCGTTACTACACTACAATCCTTCTTCTTAGCTTCCGTTGTGTATTAGCCTCTGTGTTTCACAGCTCTTGGTGTGCGTGGGGGTTCTTCCTTTTGATTCCTCTACTATCCACTTGCTTGAAATAGGTCTGTTTTTATTGTACTCGGTATCACATTTCCCCCAAAATGTTGATCCCTGATCCCCTTCCTAGTTTACCTGTCTATTCACTGCATACTGAACAACCGACAGGCTTATAATGGTTTCTGCATTAAGGTTCTTGTGTCATGGTCGTCCGTGATACACCGAGATTGTAATCTTTCCGTCTCACACATATGGAGCTTCAGGTCTAAAAATTCTAATTATATACCGAATCTTATTTGGATCAAACGCGATACTTTTATTCTAAGTGTTCTAAGAGGTCAGTTTCTCCGCTCCTACAGTATTTCCACGCGTCTTCTATTCCTGGAATCGAACTGAGTACCATGCGCGTCACTGATTGTCGTTTCCGATAGAGATATGTTGAAACTCCACTGACGCTAGGTAACGAGACTTGGTGAGCAACCCATGACGAAGTGTTCAAGTGGACTAATTGTCCAATTAGCAGAGAGTAAGCCCTAAAGGGGTTAAGCGCTGTGGACTACCGCGGGATCCAAGCGCCGCTCGCTTGTCGGTAACTGCTAACTGAGTTTCATGCGGGCCTCCACACAATCGTCTCTCCTTGTTGCCAGATAAGCAGACGAGTTTACCTCGCCAGTGACCGTCGCACAGCGGCTCTCTTTGAGATCAAGACACGCTTCCTCCCCCATTCGGCTTTCTCTTTGCCGTTAAACTGAGCGTGCAAAAGCTAATCTGCAGCTCGGATTTTACCACGAAATCCGGCCATGTAATTCTGCGTCCTTTCGTGGAACCACGGTCTCACGGAGAGAGTTCTCCGATAAGGACTTACAAAATAACGGTAATCTCAAGCACATTATTTGCAGAAATCGACAGTGCATAAGAGGTCTAGTTATGGGCCTGTATAAGACGGTATAGTTTACTATTAAACAAATTTATGCATATTAATGGCTAGGCTGTTACACCATGAACATCTTGACCGAAAGCTATACAACTTATACACCAATATTTCCTGTGATATGGTGATTAAAATTTCATCCCAATGTGGGGTTACTTTCAGTACAGAAAAATTCATTCGAACAGATGAAGAATGCTGTGAGTACATTTTGGCTTTTCGGGGTGTCTAGCTTTACTGGATCTTCTCGGGTGGAGATCGAACCACAACGTGCGCTTTGTTGGACTAGCTCTGACGAAGAGAAGCATAGTAATTAATAATAAAATTTAGAAAATACTGAGGAAGCAGAAATTTTTTGCAATCTCGCTTCAAAAAAGAAGGCGCAATTGCCGACAGGTGAAAAGTAATATAAATTCGTGCTTCCGTAAGAAGATTGATGCTTGAAGCATACAACTTCCACCGTTGTACCATAATGAAAGTTGCAGAAAAAAGAAATTTGTGGCATAGTTTGACTAAACTGAGGGATCTGTTGACAGGATACATTCCGAGACATTGAGGGATCACCAATTTAGTATTTGAGGAAAGTGTGGCTGGTAAAAACTGTAGAGTGAGATTAAGATTCAGAAGGATATAAGTGGCAGTAGTTATTCGGAGCTGAAGTGTCTTACATAGGATTCAGTAGCACGGAGACGGGGAGCTGCTTCAAACCAGTCTTCGTTCTCAAACCCGACACAAACAATAAATTTCATTAATCGCCCCAGGTAACTGAGTGGTCAGCGCGACATAATGTCAATCCTAAGCGCCCGGGTTCAATTCCCGGCTGGGGCCGAGATTATTTTCCGCTCATAGGACTGGGTGTTGTTTTGTCTTAATCATCATCATTTCACCCCCATCGACGCGCAAATCGCTGAAGTGGCGTCAAATCGAAAGACTTGCACCCGGCGAACGGTCTACCCGACGGGAGGCCCTAGCCACACGACATTTACATTTATTTATTTAATTCCATTAAAATTACGAAACCTGAATGCTCTTGCTGAAAGGGGACCTAATTTTTCATTAGAATAGTGTCTAATTTAGTTCTTTAGTAAATTATTTTGTGTACTATTAGTAGTGTAGTGAAACCGTGCAGTTATATTTGAGTGAACTGCCCACCGCACTACTTAAAAAAGCTATGGAGACTGAGTATTGAATTATGCTTAATTCAGAACCTATTGACATGTGGTTTCGAGTACTCCAGCCCAAGGGTACGTTAGAGCCAAAGGCCTAGTTTTCGACAACGTCAGCAGGAAGACTTGCGTTATTCTGTGTGGTAAATCGCCAACCCATTTCGCTGTGATCTTAAAACTAATCGCTTGTGTGTGCGCCATCATTTCTTGTATAATTTTCGCTCAGCAGTAGTTTGAACTCTAACGTTCTTTGACGATTTCGAGCCCTTGGCCGATTTGTGGCGACCGTTTCTGAGAACCTGTTATATTTCAGTTCTGGATACTGTTCGTGTGGTTTTTTCACTTTTTACACATTGTAGGGACTTGCATTTAGTTCTTGTTTGAGGAAACGTCAGTCCTTCAATTTACCCCCACTTGAAGAACACTTTTATTTTGAGCATTAGCGCTCCGAACTTTGCAAGTTGACACTGTTTTCTGCAATGTATGGAAGTTCAAGAGCCATCCTGCAAACGTAGATTATAAAATTTAGTTTTAAGCACTCTTCCTCGTCCAGATCTTTCTGTTAATACCAGTGCAGGCTAATAACAACCACCAATGAACGGAGTTTAACAATTTGCTTAAGGGAATTTCAGTTTTAATACAAACAATTCGTTCTGCTTACAGTATTTTATAGCAACTGGCAGCTTAGCGATGCAGTTATTTGTGCACTTACATGTTATAGGGAGCAGCCATTTTAAGCCCTTACTGAAAACGACGGATGCAAGCAAACACAACGTAGAGCAGTTGAAAGTAGAATAGTTGCATTTCACTTCAGCCATACTTCACAGAATAGTTTACATGTGTTAACACCTTGGTAGTAGGTTAGTGAAATGTTATACAAAATTATTTTTGTAATGTGGACTGTTACGTTTGTCCGAAAACGGAATATGGAAAGGCAAGAAAAGAATAAAAACTTCAGAAATTTGTTGTTAGATGAAAATGCTGAAGATTAGATCGATATATAATGTCGTGTGACTAGGGACTTCCGTCGGGTAGACCGTTCGCTGGGTGCAATTCTTTCGATTTGATGCCATTTCGGCGACTTGCACGTCGATGGGGATGAAATGATGATGATTAGCACAACACAAGACCTAGTCCCTGAGCGGAGAAAATCTCCGACCCAGCCGGGAATCGAACCAGGGCCACTAGGATTGACATTCTGTCGCGCTGACCACTCAGCTACCACGGGAGGACATTATATCGGGGGCTTTAAGTTATATAGAAACGAGACACGTTTCATATAGCTTCATTTACGCCATACATGTTTCGGAAGATTCGAACTTTCAAACATCTCCAATTGTCCTAAGGTATTTCTTCGTCAATACAACGTTTTCGTCGGCTATATTTTGAAATTTTATTCTTTAATTTTAAGATCTTTTTTCGGCCTTTATCCGCATGGGTAAAACAGATTTCACTTCACTGATGCCACCGTGTCAGATATGCGTTTCTATAAGTTTTATTTATAAAGGAACATTAGATGGCTGCATGGCGTGTGCTGCATCGTGTGTTAGTATGTAAAAATCATTGACTTAAATTTCGTCAGTGGATCCATGCTTTACAAGCAGCAGATGGACGTGTATTAATTAATGAGGGACCTTAGATGGTATCCGAACCGTTGATGCACTAGTATTCTCTGAATATACTTCATGTGAGAAGTAGGATGAAAAGTTAATAAATGCTACTGATTGTACCTTCGCATTTTCTACAAAGCACTGCTGAATGTGTCAAATAATAATCGATGTAAGATGACCGCAACTTTGAACGTTATTAGACGGTCAGTGATTTCAGATATCGTTTTCTACAAGTTAGTAAACGTCGATGAGATGCCTATAGGTATACTTGTGGTGATAAGAAGAATTTAGGATTACTGTCACAAGTGAAATATTTTATCAGTAGCAAATTAGTCTGGAAAATGTATATTATCAGTAGCAAATTAGTCTGGAAAATGTATATTTTGTCCCTTAAAAGCAGAAAAGAAGAACCTCAAACTAAAATTACATTCGTCACAGGTACTGCTATGTCATTTACTGTATTACTGAATGATCCATTAATACAGGATGTTTCAAAAATGACCGGTATATTTGAAACGGCAATACAAACTAAACGTGCAGCGATAGAAATACACCGTTTGTTGCAATATGCTTGGGACAACAATACATTTTCTGACAGACAAACTTTCGAAAGTACAGTAGTTACAATTGTCAACAACAGATGGCGCTGCGGTCTGGGAAACTCTATAGTCCGATATTTTCCACATATCCACCATGCGTAGCAATAATATGACGTAGTCTCTGAATGAAATTACCCGAAACCTTTGACAATGTGTCTGGCGGAATGGCTTCACATGCAGATGAGATGTACTGCTTCAGCTGTTCAATTGTTTCTGGATTCTGGCGGTACACCTGGTCTTTCAACTGTCCCCACAGAAAGAAGTCACAGGGGTCCATGTATGGCGAATAGGGAGGCCAATCCACGCCGCCTCCTGTATGTTTCGGATAGCCCAAAGCAATCACACGATCATCGAAATATTCATTCAGGAAATTAAAGACGTCGGCCGTGCGATGTGGCCGGGCACCACCTTGCATAAACCACGAGGTGTTCGCAGTGTCGTCTAAGGCAGTTTGTACCGCCACAAATTCACGAAGAATGTCCAGATAGCGTGATGCAGTAATCGTTTCGGATCTTAAAAATGGGCCAATGATTCCTTTGGAAGAAATGGCGGCCCAGACCAGTACTTTTTGAGGATGCAGGGACGATGGGACTGCAACACGGGGCTTTTCGGTTCCCCATATGCGCCAGTTCTGTTTATTGAGGAAGCCGTCCAGGTAAAAATAAGCTTCGTCAGTAAACCAAATGCTGCCCACATTCATATCGCCGTCATCAATCCTGTGCACTATATCGTTAGCGAATGTCTCTCGTGCAGCAATGGTAGGGCGCTGAGGGGTTGCCGCATTTGAATTTTGTATGGATAGAGGTGTAAACTCTGGCGCATGAGACGATACGTGGACGTTGGCGTCATTTGGACCGCAGCTTCAACACGGAGAACGGAAACCCGAGGTTGCTGTTGGATCACCTGCTGCACTAGCTGCGCGTTGCCCTCTGTGGTTGCCGTACGCGGTCGCCCTACCTTTCCAGCACGTTCATCCGTCACGTTCCCAGTCCGTTGAAATTTTTCAAACAGATCCTTTATTGTATCGCTTTTCGGTCCTTTGGTTACATTAAACCTCCGTTGAAAACTTTGTCTTGTTGCAACAACACTGTGTTCTAGGCGGTGGAATTCCAACACCAGAAAAATCCTCTGTTCTAAGGAATAAACCATGTTGTCCACAGCACACTTGCATGTTGTGAACAGCACACGCTTACAGCAGAAGATGATGTACAGAATGGCGCACCCACAGACTGCGTTGTCTTCTATATCTTTCACATCACTTGCAGCGCCATCTGTTGTTGAAAATTGTAACTACTGTAATTTCGAAAGTTTGTCCGCCTGAAAATGTACTGTTGTTCCAAGCATATTGCAACAAACGGTGTATTTCTATCGCTGCTCGTTTAGTTTGTATTGCCGTTTCAAATATACCGGTCATTTTTTAAATACCCCGTATGTCTTTGCCTAATGAAGTTATAAAGTATAATAGCTATGATAACTATATTTGTAAGTCCCGATTGAATCAAGAAACCTTAAGGTATGTATTTAAATTACGCTAAATCGAAGAGGAAATCATTCTTCAACACCAGGACAGAAGTTTCTTTATGATAAAGCGATCTTTGTCTGACTCAATAGCAAATCGAAAAAAAATGCTAACGAGCTACGGCTACAGAAGCCATGACAATGAAGTGCCGCAAACCGCAGTACAACACTGTGATTGCAGTGAGTTTTTTCACTGCTGTTGGTCTGCCCTTTCCTCTGCCGGCTCTCCCAGCAGGCAACGAGATTGAGTTCACGACGCCGTATGTCAATAGTGAGAAGTGGCCTGGCACGGCTTCTTCAGTTTCTCTCTAACCCAGTTCACAGTTGCGGGTGTAATTTATTCTTTCTGGTTGTCAAACGAACTCTTGTTAAGGTACATTTACCTGTGTGCGTGTACGTACTGCAATAGTTCCCTGGGTCAAAGCGTGTATCGAGCTCGGGCTCGAACTGCTTATTGCATTTGTCACCGACGTTTGATGTTTTCTCTGTTTGCCTTGTACGTGCAAACAGACAGAGCAATTCAGTTTCATTAATTTCTTAAAACTTTGTTCTGGTGGCGCAAAAGTACCCATAACGAGAACTGCAATAACTGGATCTGATTATTGGTAAATGAGGTACAATGCGAGCGAAAAATGAAAGAAACTGATGTGACTTCCACATATTTTAGTTTTGAGCTGATGTTTTCATTTCTGCGCTGAAAATTTGCATGGTAATCTTTATTTTCCCCAGTAATTATTCCCTCTACTTCAATTTTGCAATTAATCTATTGTATCTCTTAATAATGGCTTTGCATAGAGTTTTTTTCCACTCCTATATGTCATATTTTACGTAATTTTTTGGTATTCTCCTGTAGAACCCTGTCATTATTTAAAGTTCCTCTCCAGTTTTGCATCTTTCACCGACGATTCAGTGGCAAATTAATTTACTCTTATGGTTCCTTTTACTGTTTATTTCTGCATTTGACTATAGGATGCACAGTCGTGTGGCTGAGGCTGTGCATGTACTAAATGTAAAGCACAAATAAGAACTAGGTAAGTTTCAACGGTTAATTAATTGACATGCTAGGTTCGAATCCTGCCTCGGGCATGTATGTGTGTGATGTCCTTAGGTTAGTTAGGCTTAATTAGTTCTAAGTTCTAGGCGACTGATGACCTGAGAAGTTAGGTCGCATAGTGCTCGCAGCCATTTGAACCTGTTGACATGCTAGAATATTTTGGTAGCTATAGAATCTTTGAACTAAGGAACACATATGAAAAGCGGAACAAAGTCTGTACATGTTATTCTTTAGCAGAAGACAGAATCACAATAACTGCACTGATATTAAGGGAAAAAGAGGACAGGACAGAAGAGAGTACTGGAAAAAAATGTATTAATTCTCTCTCACTAGTGTCTGGTAGGTCTTACACCCAGAATAGACATAGCGTTTGCATCCCTTGTCCATGTTTCGTAGTTACATAAGGTCAATTAGTTCCCACAAGTAGCCCTGAATATAGTATTGTCATGGCAACCGTCGTATGTATACCGCTAAATCTTCCCCATCTTCTTGTATCGTCACTGAACAACACAACAAAATTTCAGTGAATACAAAAATAATAATTATATTAGTCTATTTACAGATACTCTGGGTCCTACCTGTCTTGTTTGATAGGTGGCGTACACTTCTGAGCGGAAAAATCCTCTTGTATTATGAATAAACTTTCACAAAGTATTTTGAGTCTCCTTCAAGGAAATGTTCAGTTCAGGTAGTAGTGATTTAGCAAATGTCATTGTTATTTCTTAGGCTCCACACCATTTTTTAATGCCAGCACTTCGGTCTTGATCTTACTTTCTTATTATTCCCTCTTATCTCTTGTACTAGTGAGACATACGCACGGTGCATGTAATATCTGTGCGCTTGCTGCCCGTGTGTAGAATGAGGTAGGCGCTCGACCTCTCTGAATTTCACCGATCGCAGATTGTAATGGCCCGTAGGCTCGGCATGATCATTTCGGAAACTGCACGACTTGTTCGGAAAGTGTTGTGGTGGTTTCAACACGTGGCGATTGGTGAAGCCTCGTCAAGACGTCTTTGGGCTAGTCGACCACCCCGCATTACACATGTCGGTCGTCGTGCGCTGAGAAGACCGTTAAAACAGGACATCCCGTGAACTGTAGCGGAACTAACTTCAGACTTTAATGCTGGGCAGAGTACAAGTGTGTCTGAACACACAGTGCATCGAAACTCTTAATGATGGGCCTCTGCAGCCGACGACTCATGCGTTTGACAATGTTAACACCACAACATGGTCATCTACAACTGAAACAGGCAAGTGAACAACGGCACTGGTAGTTGGTGCAGCGCCAGTCCGTCTCGTCCAGGGGAACAGCTCCTAGACACCTCCCTAGTGTGGGACGAAGACAAGCTGGCGGCCTCTCCATTGTGCTCTGGGAACATTCAAGTGAACATCCATGGGTCCACTGGAACTCGTGCAACGAACCATGATGGCCAAGGAGCATCGTACACTCGTTTCAGACCACAAACATCCCTGCATGAAGGCCATATTTCCTGACGGCAGTGGCAATTTTCAATAAGATAACGCTCAATGTCACAAGGCCAATAGTGTAATGGAATATGTTAGATAAATACAATGCCAAGTTACAATTGATGCGCTGGCCCCAAAACTAGCCAGATCTGAACCAGATCAAATACATATGGGAGGTGACAACGTGGCGTCAGAGCTAATAATACCCCCCACCCCCCACCCCCCTTGCCCTCACTGGAACTTATTGGTGACTTCATTGCAGATGTGGTGCCAGCTTCTTGCAGCGACCTATCAAGGCCTCATTCCTTCCATGCCAGCCATTGCGCGTCGCCACTTCTGTCCGTGCCAAACGTGGACATACCGGCTATTAGGTAGGTGGTCATAAAGTTCTAGCTGATCAGTGTACAGCCGTCTATAGGGATATGAGGAAGCGCTGCCATACAGACGTTTACAAAATCGCGTTGTAGACATGCGAAGCAGCAGCACTCAGCGTACAAAAACTGTACGGAATACAGTAATTATGTATTTGTACATTATGCATATTTCTTTGTACGACTGTTTCATTATTTCAAAAGTGTTTTCAATAATACATCGAAATGAAAGGTTTTTGATGTTACACTACAAGCACAGTTTAGTTTATTGTTTTAGTTCTTAACACAGAATTGGCATAATTTATACCTGGGCAATGCCTGCCTTGTCAGCTAGTAACTTATATAAATTGTGGGCTGGTCGATTTTGCTTCCAAGTAGTAATTTAATTTCTTGTCAATTCTCGGAATGATAGTTGAACTAAAAATAAATGTAAATGCCTTGTGGCTCGGGCCTCCCGTCAGGTAGACCGTTCGCCTGGTGCACGTCATTCGAGTTGACGCCACTGCGGCGACTTGCGTGTCGATGTGGATGAAGTGATGATGATAAGAACAACAGTACACCCAGTTACTTAGCGGAGAAAATCTCCGACCCAGCCGGGAATCGAGGCCGGTCCGTTAGGTATGATAGTCAGTCGCGCTGAACGCTCTGCTACCATGGTCGACGTAGTTCAACTAACTATCCGAGGGTCATCACTCCCATGACTTTCATAGCCAGTAGCACAGAGTATCACTATAGTCACAACAAACAGTAAGCAGTAACAAGAAAGGAGAAAAACTTATTGGTCCTGCCTTAAGCTATTGTCCCCACTGTAGAAAGGTCGTAATACTGTATAATATTGTAATAAAAAAGATTTTATTTAGTTACTGAACTAAATTCGCATCAGTCAAAAACCAAAGAACTGATAAAGTTGGTGTGGCTTTCAGTTCCAAGACTCGTTTGCTGCAGCTCTCCATGCCAGTATATCCTGTGCAAGTCTCTTCATCTCTCTGCAACCACTGCAGCCTAAACCCGTTTGAACCTGCTTATTCCAAGTGAGAGTTGGACTTCCTTATTTCCCACACATACCCTCATTACTAAACTGGTGATTCCTTCATACCACAGGACATGTCCTGCCAACAGATTCCTTCTTTTAGTTAGACTCCGTGAAATTTCTTTTTTCCCAGTTCGGTTCAGTATTTCCTCATTAGATGTTTGAAGCACCCATAAAATCTTAAGCATTTCTTACGTACGATATCATCTAAAAAGCAGCTATTCTCTTTGTGTTTGAACACCTGTTGACAGCTCGATAGCTGAAAAGCACGATTTGACACTTTTTTGATAGTTTATTTACTCTGATCCTATATGCCCACATATTATAGTTAGCTAAGCAACAATAATGTAATATTTCGCTGGTTGCATTTCGAGGAAATTATATCTTTGGTCTATGTTTTGATGTGCATATGTAATATCCCTTTTTGGTGTTCCAGAATGTCAGTAAAGTTTTCCAGATAATTGTCTAAATTGTGTGTTTTTGAGTATTTCGTCTGGATAGTCTTTATATATCTATCCTAATCATCGAGTATGTTCGTAGTGAGTAAATACTACTCAGAATACGAAAAGACATACTATGAACGTACTTGAATAATTGTATAATATATATGCACACAAAAGGACTATAAGACGAAATACGCAACAACCCATAGATTTAAACGTAAATATTATTTGGAAAATTTTACTGACATACTGGAACACGAAAAGGGATATTACATATGGACAACAAAACATACTCAGACCAAAGATATAATTCCCAACAACACCCAATCAGTGGAATATAACATTCACTTTGCTTAGCCAACTATACTTCGTGAACATGAATCAAATGAGTGACAAAATGTATTTCACACGTTGATAATTACATGTCACGTAGTCTCTACGAGTTAGACCATGTCAGTTTACTGTAGATGCAGTATGGACGCCAAATGAAACGAGACGATTAGGGGTAAGTACCATTGTACGATTCCACTGTATAGTTATTCAGATGGACAATTATCATATGTGTTGCTAACTTCCCCAACGTTTTATTCGCAGTTTACTTGAGAATGGTAATAAATCCGCCCAATAGCTGTCGTAATAAAAAATATTGAATTTATTGCAGCTGGTCTTATCAGTAATTTGCAACCATAACTTATTAAACAGATGGCTAATTGTACAAAAGTCAGCAACTGCCGTTTCTGGAATTGGAATTATTTCACTCCTTCGGGAGTCTTCACGTCTTGCACATGACATGCATTGTTTTGCTGGTGCTCACACCCTTTATGTTCCGAATTAGGCCTGGTAACAACACTGGAGGCGAGGAACACTACCGTACTCTGGCGGGCGCTGTAGCTGTTCATTTATATACCTGTCGATGACGTGTACGTGTCCAAAGTTCCATTTACATCCTATGGTGTCTTGTAGGTGCCTCACATTTTTTGTCGGGCAGTTTAGTTTACATACTACAGATGCTATATTTGCACCTGCTGAACTGTGTTTTTTCGTCACTCATTGCACCTTTTTTAATGATTAGAGGCAATGACCGAAATACAAGGATCACTCAACAGTGCCATTAAAATTCAGACTGAAGGGATATCAATGTTAAGATTTGCTAATGACACTGCTATCCTCAGTGAAAGTTAAGAGAAATTACAAGATCAGTTGAATGCAGTGAACCGAGTAATGAGTACAGAATATGAATTGAGAGTAAATCGAAGAAAGGCAAAAGTAATGACAAGTGGCAGAAATGAGAACAGACAAACTTACCAGAATTTGTGATCACGAAGAAGACGACGTTGAAGAATTCTGAAGCCTAGCCCATGATGGACGGAGCAAGGATGACACGCAAAGGAGCCTAGCACTGACAAAAACCGCATTCGTGCCCAAGAGAAACCAACTTCTATTAAACGTAGGACTTAATTTCAAGAAGAAATTTCTGGGAACGTAAGTTTGTAACTTAGCACTGTATGGTAGTGAAACACAGACTGCGAGCAAAACGAAACAGCTGAGAATCAAGGAATTGAGATCTGGTGTTACAGAACAATGTGGAAAATAAGGTGGACTGATAAGGTGAGGAATGAGGAGTTCTCCGCAGAATCAGCGAAGAAATGACTACATGAGAAACACTGACAAGAAGAAGGGGAGGGTAATAGGACTTCAGTTATGACGTTAGGGAACCACTTCCGTGGTACTGAAAAGAATTGTAGACGGTAAAAACTGGTGAGGAGACAGATAATGGAATATATTAGCAAGTAACTAAGGTTGTAGGTTGAAAGGGATACTCTGCGATGGAAAGGTTCACACAGGAGAGAAATTCGTGGCGGGCGGCATCAAACTGGTCTGAAGACTGATGACAGAAATGAGAAAAAAAAATTCTCGATAGTCATTTTGCCTCGTATCATTCGCGAATGGAACAGGAAAGGGGAAAATAGACAGTGCTCTAGTATTGTGGCAGTACCCGTCGCCACTCACTAAGGCGTGTTACTAGTAGCAGCCTACGGCACACCTCAAGAGGGTCTGCGGAATGGAGATGTAGATGAAGTGAAACTCTGTACCAAACTTTAATGTGTCTTTGGTACCAGTTCTATTAAGCCTAATAAGATAAGTCGACAAGTGTCCGCTTCATAGCTAGGCCATCCATTGTTATGAAAACAAAGTAACCTTCCTCTTATCTCCCCCCTCCCTCCCCCTCCTCTCACTCTCTCTCTCTCTCTTTTTTTTTTCTCACTGTCTCTCTACCTCTCTATTTAATTCGTCCACTTAGTCCACAATCTGACCGTCTGGAAGTCAGGCGGCGGTAGGATCAATTTTCGTTTTTCGCCAGTGCCCGGAGAGGCAGGAGCGTGGATGTCCTCTAGACTGGATGAGACAGTTGTTGCTTTGTAGACAGGAGTCGAAGTTTACCCCATATTCCGGCAGCCCACTCATCGAATGTGCTCAGTCCAATTCTCTTTTTTTCTGAAAACACATTGGGATATTCATGTTCGGTAATTGGTAGTACCTTTACTAGTATCTGGAATTCATTTTTTTCATCATACGGGTCTCGAATAAATTGTGATGTACTTACGTTATTTCGTGGTACCAACATTTTTAGTGTTAAGTCTTAAAAGCTTCTAGGGTCGAAACTATTGACAAGGAAAACTTTTATGAAGCTATATATCACAACCATCAGACCAGTCCTAACCTATGGAGCAGTAATACTGAGTTTAAATAAAAGAAAAACACCCGTCACAAGCATTTGAAAACAAATTTTGTAGGAAAATCTTTGGTCTAAATTATGGTAACGAATTTCATAGATGGAATAGAAAAAACACACAGAAATCCGCATGTTATCGCAACAGGCAGCAATAATGAGCTTAAGAAATTCTATAAGACATCAGGGTCAGGTCACCTGGTGAGACCGAAAGACCATGTGATTTCAATAATATTCATGGAGAGGACATTTGGTAATACCTCAATGGGGAGACCAAGGTGTACTAGAACTGAAATTTAAGTAATATGCAACAGGATGGGCACAAATAATTGGCAGATTTTAACCCAAAATAGAGACATATTCAGGTTTTCGTATAAAATGTATTTTAACCATCAGCTGTTTACTTACCCCATTAGTCAGCTACATACTGGATGATGGATAATAACCGAAACCGGTAGATGACTAATAGGACAAATACACACCTGATGGTTGAAATACATTCTTTAAATACTTTACGCCTATTGAACCCCACCTTACGGAAATATTACACATATTCAGGTAACAAGAGAGATCGTCACTGGACGCTTCGAGTTCCTTAGACGAGAAGAAGATGATGATGATGATGAAGAAAAAGTCTGACTAACCGGACACGGAACAAATTCCCCTCTTTTGTCACACTTTTCAGCTCAGAGTAGCTCTTGCACGATACGTCCTCAATAATTTGTGGGATGTATTCCAGTCTGTGTCTTCCCCTACAGCTTTTACCCTCTGTAGCACCCAGTATGAACAAAGAAAATATTATCTGATGTCATAATACATGTCCTCTTATCCTGTATCTTCTGCTTGCCAGTGTTTCCTAATATCTCCTTCCTCTAGATTTCACGAAGATCGACTTCATTTCTTTTCAGTTGGTCTAATTAACATCCTTCGCTAGCCACACACCTGGAACACTTATTTCCTTGCCTAGTTGTTTTCCGCTGTCCATGATTCACTACCATTGAATGCTGTACCCAAAAGCACAAACTCAGCAGTTCATTCCTCTAGTTAAATCTTATGTCTCATAGTGCCCTCTTTACCAGTGCTGGTCTGCCTTTTATGGTCGCTGCTTCGTCCGTCATAAGTTACTTTGCTTCCAAGTTTGCAGAACTCCTTAACTTCGTGCTCATCAGTCTGGATATTAAATTAATAGCTGTTCTCCTTTCTGCTACTCCTCATTACGTTTAGTCTCAGTCCATTTTTTCTTTCTTTTTTTTATTCCATTCAACATGTCCTGTAATTTTTCTTTGCTTTCATGTAGGTTAGTAAAGTCATCGGCGGATCTTACTATTGATAACTTCTCTCCCTGTATTCCGATCCCACTCTATAATTTTTTAATTTCCAGAATTAATTTTTCGATCTCGAGATAAAACGACGAAGGACAACACCTCTATTGTATACCTCTAGCAATTTGAGCACTTTGTTTTGGAGCTCCTGTTCTTGTTGTTCTCCCTCCGTTCTTGCAAATACTGTATATTACTCGTCTTTTCCTATATTTTTGTTTTTCTCGGAATTTCGAATTTTCTTTTCCAGGTAGGCACATTTTATGAACTTTTGTATGTTCATTCTTGTGATTGGAGATCTGGAAGACGTCGGCCGTTCACTTATGTAATACAGCGAAACACCTACAGCAGTCCCTATGATGTCGGTTTTTGTTTGGCTATCAGTTTCGATTCTTCGGTATACCAACTTCACGACATAGCAGATACTGAATTGGGTTAACACAATCCGTATACACGATGCGTCAGTGGCCAACATCCATAATTGGATTTCGCAGACTGCCTGTAATCGGAATGTTGTCTCTCCAACCACAAACTGCCAACTTGATAGTTGATGGTTGGAAAGACGACATTCCGGCAACAGGTATCCTACGGAAACCAGTTACAGGTTTTGGCCAGTTACTGATGCAACATGTATACCGATGGCGTTAACCCCCTCAGCATCTGAAGATTGTGCACCGAAGCACCGAAGATATTAGCCATACAATAACTGACATCACAAGGACGGCTATAGCTGTTTCACTTTCTTACATGTCCTATGAACATCTTTTGAATTTACTCAACTCTTGCTGTGACTCTACATATCCGAAAGCCAATATAATAATCACCTGACAGAGTCTCATTTTTTTTCATTCTTCTGCATATTGTAATTGTTAGCAACTTGGATGCTTCAGTTGTTGAGCTGATTGTGTGATCGTTATAGCTCTTATCTCCTCTTGCTATCTGCGGATGCTAAGTTTCAGAAAGTTTGATGGTGTTTCTCCAGTCTCATAAATTCTACAAAAGAACTTATTAGAGCTTTAGAAGACTTTCGATCAAGTAAGGCTGGAAGCACATAACACTCCTTCGGAATTCCTAAAATCATTAACGGAAAACCGAACGACCTCGTTTAGCTGCCATTTCCTCCACAGATTTTAGAAATTCCGAAGCAAGGTTAACTGTCGTCTCCACTCTCTGCGTTTAACTGTGTTTTCCCTCCTACACTCTTTATGTTGCCACCCTTCCTCCCAAAGTTTGTTTCATCTTTTTAATATGCTGAATCAATCTTCCCAACAACCATTTGTTTTCCGATTTCTTCTCGAAGACACTTCCTGCTTACTTTATTCCTAAGTGAGCTATATTGCCGCATTCCTGTCTTCCCCTGCAAATGTTTTTACGTCCTCCTTCCGGCGATCAAAACCGCCTCTAATGACCTCTTTGTCGACAGCACGTTGAAACGTAATCCTCCCCTCCTTCCTTCCTGCCTTTCTCCTCCAACAATAGAAGTATTTCTTGTGTTATGCAGGGTTTACTCACAGTTACCTTCCTTCTACCAACGTTGTTCCTTCCTTGTGTTTTTGTGACCGCCCTCTTCAGCTGAACTGCCAACTATATAATCGATTGGAATAGATCTAATCGTTTCTTAGTGTATCAGTATCACACTTCATCCAACATTCCTCTTTCCGAGCGGTTCTCTTCAACACTATTAAATTGTGATCAGAGTCTATAGCTAAATCTGATTATGCCTTACAGTATCTGATTTAGGAATCTTTTACTGAATGTGATGGAATCCAGCTAGATTTACTCAATTTAGTCTCATACTAATGAGCGTAGACGAGCAGATGCACGAGTTCTGCATCTTCTATCTAGGCAAGATCCTAGTGGAGGTCGTTTGTCATTGCCTTCCTCCGACCTGTAATGAAACGTAATTTCTGTATCTGTATCATGTGGATGACTGATGAGTATGTGGACAGTGTAGTGCGGGGGCTGTGTTGTTACGGATGAAAGGAAGGGAGAGATTTAAATTGGTGTTGGCACGTAGCACGCTGGTCCGTAATAGCTCCAAGGAAGCCACCGAAGTTAATATTCCTGTCGAAGGGTGGATCACAGTAAATAGTGTCACATTACCTCAATTCTTGAGACATCGCAGAATGGTTTGGAATTTAATCCAAGACATTGGCGAAAAGATTGGTGATCAGGATCTTTACGCCAGCACCTCTCCGCCTCTTGCCGGTCGAGCCACCAGGGTTCGAATCGGCGTACCTCCGAATCGTGAGCCACCGCACAAGCTTGCATTAGCGGTCTGGGCTACAGCCATGGGTGCAGACTATTTTTGCATCTCACTCCTCCTACGAAGGCCATTTTCTCCCGCAACTGTTTCATCTACTCTGTCCTAAACCCTCAATGGTTATTAGAGTATCATCTCCATTTACATATCGGAATTACCCAATGAATATCTTCAGATATTTTTCCTCTCTCTTCATCTTATGCTTATGGCATAGACATACATACAACCAATATATTTGGAGTCCGGTGGCTGTCGAATCCGACAAGAACAACCCCATCACTGATCTATTCACAGTAACTCACTCTCTGGTCCACCTTCTTATTCATACCAAGTCCTATTCCTGTTATACCATTTTCTGGTCCTGTTGGTGTTTACTTATATTCGTCTGACTAGAAATGCTTATCTTTTTTTCCATCTCACTTCACTGACCTCCGACATTATCAAGACCTGGCACTTCCCTTCCCCATATTCCAGCTTCCCTGTCAAGTTAAAACTGCAGGCAATCCACGCTCCGACCCTTAGAATGTGATCTGTTCCTTGGTTTTCAGTATTTTTCACGTGGTTAGCTTCCCAACTACAAATCGCGCTTGCTATATTGAATACATTCTTACAGATCGCTGTTTTTTTTTTTTAAATTTGTTCGTCATTCGTTTGTCAACGACAATTAAGTACATACGTTGTTCATTACGAGGAAGAATTAACTAACGATCTTTACTCACAGCCGGCCGCGGTGGTCTCGCGGTTCTAGGGGTGCAGTCCGGAACCGTGCGACTGCTACGGTCGCAGGTTCGAATCCTGCCTCGGGCATGTATGTGTGTGATGTTAGGTTAGTTAGGTTTAAGTAGTTCTAAGCTCTAGGGGACTGATGACCTCAGAAGTTAAGTCCATATCCCTCAGAGCCATTTGAACCATACAATAGAGCTACATACTCTCGGGAAAGATTATGGCTGTTAGTTTCCCCTCGCTTTCACGAGTTCGCAGTACGAGCATACCAAGTCTGTTTTGGTTGATGTTACAAGGTCAGATAAGTCAATTATCCAGACTGTTGCCACTGCAACTGTTTTAAAGGCTGCTGTCCCCGTTCAGGAATCACACGTTTATCCTAGCAGATACCCCTCCGTTTTGGTTGCACCTCCGGTACAGGTATCTGTATCACCGAGGCTCGCAAGCCACTCCACCAATGGTAGGGTCCATTGTTATGTCTCCCTGTGTCGAGGGAGGTCGCCTTTAAGTCAGTAGTGTTCTTCCTGGAGAATGAACTACGGCCGCAGGCTCGCTATACAGCCGGCCGTTGTAGCCGAGCGGTTCTAGGCGCTTCAGTCCGGAACCGCGTTACTGCTACGGTCGCAGGTTGTGATCCTGCCTCGGGCGTGGATGTGTGTAATGTCCTTCGGTTAGTTAGGTTTTCGTAGTTCTAAATTCTAGGGGACTGATGACCGCAGATGTTAAGATCCATAGTGCTTAAAGCCATTTTGAGCTGGCTATACTAGTAGTTTGGCCATTATTATCAGTGTCTTATATTTATGTTTTGCAGTCATGAAAGTTGATTACTTAAAAACTGAATGGAAAAAAACGTTGGGCGACGAAGTTTGTAGGAGCAGTACTATATTACTTATCTACTTTCTGGTTCTTCACCATGGCTTTGGAGGAACCTCTCTCACGCCAAACAAGAGAGCTTACGTTTTCCAGTGGAGTCCCACGTAAGATTGTCTGGTGTGCCGGCCAGTCTGTGGATGGTTTATAGGGCGGTTTTCCATCTGTCTCGGCGAATGCGGACTGATTCACGTTATTCCGCCTCAGTTACACTACGTCCACGATTGCTGCGCAAACACTTTCTCCACGTACGCGTACACCATAGTTACCTTACAACGCAAAAAGTCGGGGTTGGACTTGTCTGGTGTGTGACGCTCGTGGGGGCGGGTGAGGGAGGGGAGGAGGGGGGATATGGTTGAAGCATTGGGGCCGAACCGCACAATAAACCTGGGTTCGGTGTGGAGCGGGGGAGGGGTGAGAGGACTGCTGTAGCCTATTGTGGGGTTGTGTACCACTGAGGCTACGGCGGGGACGAAGCCTGTCCGTCGTTTCTAGGTCCCCAGTTCAATACAATACAATAAAGTACAAGACACCAGGGAAAGAGGCTAAAAACCAAATAGTAAAGCACAGACAGTATTCATGTATAGCAATTGTAACGTCCATATGCGTGCAAGCGAGAGATTAAGGTGCTTTGAAAATTTCTCGAATAAGGATACATTGTATTACATGTAATTATTTAAAACATGACATCATGTGTCTTTCATTTTAATAATGTCAATGTGTTGTCAAAATATTAAATAAAAATCTTTTGCTATAATGAAATGTTAGAAGTGTTCAGTTCCTCAAATGTCGCTGTCTCAAATAATTGACATACCCAATTATACCTTACAGGTATAACGTATGTCAGATATGATCTTATGTACTCTATAAGACTTCATTACTCGTAATTTTCAAGTAGACATTTATTCCAGTATTAAGGAGTTAATCTTCCTTCCACAATCAGGAAAATCATCTGTGATGAACTACAACCTTTATAGCTACATTTTTTTTATTTATGTAAACTCTTTAGACCTTATTATACAGTTTCCAGTCACATTTTGTGTATGTTTTCCGCATTCTTCTTTATACTCTGGATGTAAATATTTCTTCTTTCCTCTTCCATAGTGTCAGATGACAGGTTTGAATTCACTATCTGGTATCCATTATTTTCTACTTACTGAATTTATTGAGGCACCTATCCAGAGAATATTGTTGTGATACCCACGTCAGTTTTCAGTCTTTCAACCGTACCTTTTTAATGTCTATGTTTCCCTTTGAAATTCCAAGAGGTAGTAGTGTACCTATGAAAGATGATCTCTTATGTAAAGTGAGTTTCCTTTTCCAGGGAAAAAACTTAAGCTACATTTTGAACGATTCATCTCCATGAATGGCTCTTACGTTTTGATGCTGCACTTGTTGCTCAAATAGTTCAATAAGCTAACACCTATAGCGGAAGCAAGTCATCGGTTTCATTCTGTATCAGATGTCGATAGAACTTCAGTAGTTTGATTACGCCCAGGACACTCCAAAATGATAGCGATTTGGATGGAAAAGACGGCTGTGTCGTCGGCAAGCGTCGCTGCACGGTCAGTGTGCTACTGCTGTGCATCGTTGCTGGCGTTTACTGGAGCAAAGCTTTCGCTCCAGGGCGGGTCAAGTATCGCCCTCGGATGGCAATTAACTCACCCCCACGCGTAATTGGCCAGCTGTACGCAAGGCCAACCTCTACGCTAGGGAGAGGTCCAATAACCATAAGCGACGCCAGTTTCGTAATATCTGCAACGAGATCCCTCCAGCTTGCTAGACTTGGTGCAGGCTTCCTCCACAGGAAAGCTTCGCGACAGAACAAAAATGGTAGAGAGACGTCCACCTGTCGTATATACGCCTAATAGTTCCCCATGTGCCGTAAAAAAATAAGGTTTCGGTTAAAATTTCAAACTAAATAACATGACAAATTTTGGGGAATTTGTTATGAAATTTTTTTAAAGTCAGAATTCATCATTTTGAGCTTGTTCTTCGAAACACATTACACCACTCACATATTGTTGGAGACACAGACACTCAGCCTGGATATCATAATTTAGTTTTCACACGAATTATTGCGTTAAGCATTAACTGAAAACCATCTCAGTAGCTGTTGCGATTAAGTGTGATACTGCCAAAAATTCCTTGAGGAAAACTCTAAATACCACGAAAAATTTTAGGTACAAGTATACTTACTGCATGTACTTAAAGTCTGCCCAAGATGATCTATAGCCAAAAAGATTGGAGTAACTTCTTATACATATGACGCAATAGAGAGAATGGAACGACTCCGTGTCATATTGCAGCTATTGCGTAAGAAACGTGCCCACTGATTCAGATGATACAGGAGTGTACAGTAGAACCCCTCTAATCCGACCTTGGATGGTCCGTCACTCTGGTTAGTCCGACCATGCTGAGGCTCCGAGCCTGTGCCGACTTGTCACTGACTGGGCGCCTGTCGGGCCATTGTTGCGGTGTCTATCGTTGTGCACACTGTTATACTGTACGTTATTGTGCAGTTATATCTATCGTTGCGATTGAAAAACTTCGTTGTTTGCTTTATTCCGTGTTCTCTGCCGTAATTATTACTGTAGATTCACTGCGTGTACAGTTGTCTGTTTTTCAACATGTCTGGATTCGAACGTAAACACGTAATTCTTTCACTAAATGTAAAATTATCAGTGCTACAAAGACTAGACGAAGTAGATTCGCTCCAAAAAATTGCAAGGAAACTGAATGTAGGCGTTACGACAATTAAGGATCGGAGGAAGAATTGGAAAGATATTGACTCCTATACAGTTACCATTGATGGTGACAACACTCTCAAGAATCGCAAAACATTAAAAAAGCCTAAACTTGAACTGCTTGATAACGCATTGTGGATGTGGTTTTGTCAAGAAAGAAGGAAAGGAACTCCAATATCTGGGCCAATTCTCAAAGAAAAAGAAATAGTTCTGTACAAAAAACTGGAAGCCGAAAGTGAAGGCTGGATTGATCCTTGGAAAACTCGTCAAAAATGTATCACTGACGTTTTTCCAAGTAATTTGTTGTCGTTTTTGCTGCAAAAACAATGCGTGCAGTATAATAATTTCTTAGTTTATACGTACAGTAGTTTATTTCTTTGCAAAAATTTCATTTTTATATACAATACTATAAACATTTTTTTAGTTTACAGTATATATCGTTTATACGTTATTATGTACAGTACAGTATTGTAATTTGTTTGTCGTTTTTCCTTTTAAAACCAATACATATTATAGTGTGTGTAGACGTTTTTTAGTTAATATACTGTATAACACTGAGTAAAAAGCATCTTTTTATATTACTGTAGACATCTTTTAGTTCTTAAATAGTTTTCGGATAGTCCGACCTTTTTCTCGGACAGATTAGTGGGGTTCTACTGTATAAAGTTAAAGAGATGGTGGTATACACTGAGTATAATGTAACGTGTCACGAAAGTATAAAAGGAAGTAACTTCTTGTGGAGTTTACGTTAAATATTGCTTAGTATTTTACAATGGCGAGGTCGAGATATTCTTTCTGAAAAACTAATAAAAAATAAATAAATGCCTTGTTGTTGAAGCATTATCACAAAGCAGCAATAACCATCAGCAAACTCACCTGTAGTAACAGGTGTGAAAATACAGTAGTACCGGAAAGCTGAATCCAGATTTCAGATCGACTGCTGGGTTATTTCTGCTTGCGACAATTTGAGAGCCAAATTACCAGTCGTTTAAATTATTACTGTGCCCCAACATTGCTAAAGGCAAACCAACCTCGATCAAATTTGTACAGATAGAGGCTGAGTACATGAAAGAAAAACGGCTAATAGGGCATAAAATAAATTACAACAAACAAATTCCATATTAAGTTTGAAAAGCAAAGAAAGGGCATTTTGCTCCACTAATATTTGCTTGTCATAAGCCTGTTTTAAACTTAATTGGTCATCACAATTTGACAAACATTTGTTTTTCAACATTAATTATGAAATGACAGAATTACACATTAATCCTCTGCTGGCCGTCAAAGTTGGAACACCAGGAAGGATACTAAATAAGGAAATTTTACTGATTCTGCGTATATAGTGGAATAAGAGGCTGACATGATTAAGATGTAGGTGATTTTGGGGTATGTACGAAACGAAATCTAATACACAGAGATCGTACTTCTGGTAGCAACACTTTATAATGCTGATGGGTACTCAGTCAAACTGAGGATGATTCTCTGATGATCTTAAAAACGTTCATGGATGGTGGAGTGGTGCAAATGTACCAAATTGAAGTAGGGAACTCTGGTTCGCAAACGACCGGGTCGTAAGTAACAAGCGAAAGTCGTTCTGATACGTTTGACAGTGGAATATATGTACAATTTTGCAAGCGGTTTCTGCTAAGCAGCAAAAGCAGAACACCTCCGAAAAAGACAGGAAGAAAATAGCGTATTTATGGTTTTGTGGCTCAATATCAGGGAAGATTGGCCGGCTGCTAAAGAAACGTAAAATTGGTATAGTCTTCATGTCACCAGCAAAGATTCCGCAACTAATGTAACCTCGTGAATGACGATGTAGGCCTCAAAACACCGGGAATATACAAAGTACGGTGTGGGTGAGGGCAGTTTTATGTTGGTTAGCCTGTCCGTACTATTGAACAGCCTTGCTTAAAAAATGTTAGGTGTTTCCGCCTAAGGTGTCAGCTGTAATGGAGTATGCACTGAGAAAGGACACAGAACTGCATTCGACGATGCTACTGTTATTAAACTGACCACCGGCGTCTGGGATAGCGTAATACATTAAACAATAGAGATCAAAATGTCGGACACCACCCTCAATAAGGACGGAGGACTGCAGCCGATTACGGCCTGAGATCCCGTCGCGCAACCAAAACATTGCCATCTTTGGCGCAGAACCAGGCACTAGTGACGTCACGACGGCGGCGCGGCTATATAAACACGGCAGCGGCATTCATATGTCAGTCAACCACTTGACAGTAGCAGAGAAGTTCTCTGGCGAAAGCTCGTGGGCAGTTAAGCACGTGACGCGGTATAGCGTCCCCATGGATGCTTTCGAGAACTAAATACACAACATGCGAACGATATGGATTTTTCTTAAAAGTGAAATATTATTCCGATACTAGAAACGGTAATGAAATATGTAACTTTATACCTTTATTAAATATTTAATTTATGATGAGGAAAGACTATGTATAGAAGAAACCAAAACGTAACCACTGGTTGCTATCTTTTAACATACATAATCGTGCGATAAGATTATTGCTCTGGCTTCTGTTCGTTTTGCTCTCTTGCTATTTTCTGGTCGCTTTGTTCGCTTGCTATTGATCCTATGTAGTAGAGCTGAGTAATAGCGAATTGCTGTACTCATTGTGTTATTCGGTTAAATTTGAGTTATTCTGAAGGAGGGATTTAACAATAAGTGTGGTTACATGTTTTCATTTATAAAAATTTAATTCCCCTTTGCCACATTATTGAGTTTTCAGCATTTTTAGCACACACTGCGGCAGAGACGAACATAACATCGATGCTCCTCTTGTTGTCCGCATTTACGCGGAAATTTTAATTTCCAGGGATTATTTATGAAGTACAGCAACCTAAGGCGCACAGGAGTTCTGAGATTTGGGCACGACAAATGCCTTTCTACGAAAGTTATAGAACTGATGTAAGTAGAAAGTCCAGAATCGATTAAGGCTTGGCTTGATGCTTAAGTTAAAATAATGAATTGTCAGTTTACGCTGGAATAATAGTGAAACACATTGAACCTTATCAACATTAGTAATTTAATGAGGATATTTTGCGATACTGAAACTGTGTGTGTTGTCTAATTAATAGTTTATGTGCACATAGGTAGAGACACGAGATTGTTTTTCTTGCATAGACAGACTAAATTATTTTCTCTTGTACCGGAATACCTTAAAGACTTAAGCTACAGTTACTTTCTATGTACAAATTACTTAGTACAAAAGTTACAGACATTGTTTTTGTGGCCTATGTGTAATGAAGAAGTAGTAGTAGTAGTAGTAGTAGTAGTAGTAGTAGTAGCCGTAGGAGCTGTTTTCATCCATAGACCTCTTTTTAAAAGGTTATAGGACATGTCAAAGTATTTACAAGATTACATCGATTTAAAATAAACTAAATTGTTTGTGCATACACATACAGAATTCAATTTAGAAACAATAATTAGATATACTCCTGGTACACAATACTTATTTTACAAATACCTTATTACGTAATGTAATGCCACACTGTTCACTCATATCTCACTGCCAGTCACTGCTCACACTATAGACACATTGTTCCATAACACTTCACACGCACACACACACACACACACACACACACACACACACACACACACACAAACACACACACACACACACACACACACTGGTAATCTCTGGGACATTTTCTGTACCGATTTGAATTCCTGAAAAACTGAGTCAGCGTCCCTCTTTAATGAGTGAGATGTTGAGCTCAAAAAGAGGGGGATGTATTAGTACTATGCTATGCACAACTTGGTGGTAAGTTTTTCCAGAAAAGGAAAAAAACATGGAAAGAAACATAGTGTCAAGGTGTTATGTGGAATGTAGGATGTTTTACAATCACTCCTATTATTTATTTGTATAACTTTTTTTAACCTAACCCCTAGTCTGTTTTGTCTAAGTAATCCTTCAATGTATAAAAGGTGTTACATAATGGGTACCTACTAGCTGACTTTTTAAATAAGTGTATTTTTGCAATTTCTTTAATCCTTTCTGGTAATTTATTGTATAGTTTTATCCCTTAGTAGAAAATGCGTTTTTGAGTTTTATGTTAATTTTTTTCTTGGTAAATGTAAGCTGAGTCTAGCTGTTGTTCCACGGTCATGAACAGAGCTGCTTGTGCAGTAATTACCAACGTTATTTTTGATGAGTGCAACTGACTTGTAAATGTATTCATACGGAGTGGTTAAATTCACCTGTGTTTTGAACGGATCTTTACAATGAGCTCGACTAGTATTTTGGGTTATCATTCTTATGGCTCTTTTCTGGACTTTGAAAATTGTGTTCATATTTTGTGCATTTGATCCCCAAAAGAGAATGCCATAGATAAGAATTGAGTGTACATATGAATAATATGTAACTAAAAGACACTGCATGTTACACACTGATGATAGGATTCTAAGGGCATAACATGCTGATGACATTCTGTTCGCAAGTAGCTTTGTGTGTTCACATCACTTCAGATGGAAAACAATATTCATTCGTAGAAATTTTGCATTTGTTATACAGTCTATAGAGGCACCATCTACATTTAATTTAACATAGTCATTTTCCCTCTTCAAAGTGAAATTCATGGCAATGATTTCCTTTATGTTCAAATTTACATTATTGCTTATTGACCAATCGCAAACGTCCTTGAGAGTTTCGTTTGCTTTCTCTGCAAGGAGTTCTCTTGTTTTATCAGTGACTATAATACTGATGTCATCAGCAAAGAGCATTCTTTCACCATGAGTAACACTACTGGGAGACTCATTGATGTATATCAGGAATAGTATTGGTCCTAATATGCTACCTTGTGGAACACCTATATTAATGTATTGTCGTTCTGATAATCGTTTTAATAAATGTTGGGATCTATTTGAAATATTTGTTATCTCTGCTCTTTGTACCCTATCTGCTAGATATGATCGAAACCAGTCACCAGCTACCCCTCTTATTCGTAATGCCTCTAATTTATTTAACATAGTGTTGTGGTCGATTGTATTCAAGGTCTTAGAAAGATCCAATGATATGGTGACACACTCATCTATGCCAAGAGCATCAAGTACAGCATTTGTAAATTCTACTATGGCTGACTACGCATTTTTGCCACTTCGTACCAACAAAATCCCACGCTATTACTTTCGCGTTTACTGACGAACTATTAAACTTTCTGATCTTTTAGAGTGTACAACCTTTAGCCATTTATAACGCACAGCACTTCAAAAACATTTAGTGTCCATATCAGTAACAATCTCTCCATCCAAAAGACACTAACTAACCGAAAATAGTATTATTTTCCACTAAGACACTACAGCAGCTGGAAACCCGAGAATATTTCATTAATGGATATCGCCCCGAAAGCATTCTTTCGCTCATAACGCACCTCTACGGGTAGGAGACGTGGTGCAGCAACAAATGTCTGGGGAAGCAGCGCGTTAAGATGATCAGGTTACTGAGCTGGAAACCCTCCCTAATACGCTGCCGTGGTGAGAAGATCCCACGATTTGCCATCATTATCCATCACATCGACACTTCAGTAAGCAGAAAAGTATTTCGCCTTGAGAGTTTTGCCCTGCTGCGGCTTTCACTACAACAACATGGGGCAATATGACAGTAAGAAACTTCACCACGGGTGCCATCTCATCACTTTGTTCCTTCACCAAGAAGTATCCCTTTCACTGACATATTAAGTGGTCTTGAACAAGCAGTTCGTAAGTTTCCCAGTGAAACAGTAGAACTGCAGAAGAAACTCGAAGAGCAACTAGCCACATTCTTTTAAAATCAAAGCCGCCAGCACCAAAAAGCGATGGCTTTCGTGCGCACCTACCCTCTCACCTTCGTTCTGCCACCTGACAAGGACCATGCTGCCGTCCTAATGGAACCTGTCCACTATGACGGAGAACCTAACGGATGCCAGAGGAAGATACTTTCTAAAAACTACTTCGGGACCCAACATCCAGAATACTGAGGAAGACCTCGGAGCTTTGCTGAAAGGGTGAACAATCTCCTCCCTCGGGCACTCAGACCATTAACGTTCTACGGTCTGCCAAAGATGCACACGAAGGATACACCTTTAAGACCTATAGTGAGTACCATAGGATCAACGACCAACAGACTTGCAAAGCATTTGCCCAGCATCTTATCGACGTACGTTGGACACTGTGCGCAAGAACACAGCGGACTTCATCGATCGAATTAAACACTACGCCATTGTGAAGGTGATATTACGGTTAGTTTTGATGTGGTTTCCCTATTCACTCAATAGACTTGCTGCCCGACTCTTTGACGACACCATCGTGGATTTATTTAACTATGTCTGACGGCATCGGATTTTTTTGTATGGTGGAGAATATTTCGACCAGACGGACGGCGTCGCGATGGGGAGCCCATTATATCCAGTTGTAGCGAACCTCATTATAAAAAATGTTGAGGAGGTCGCCTTGGACACGGCTCCTACAAAACCTAAATGTTTTTGACGCAAAGTCATATGGCCTCTTGGACAGGCAATGTTCAGAGAGTTCCTGTAACACATCAGAAACATTCACGACCACATAATGTTGAAGATGGAAGTAGAGAAGTTAGTTTCCTTGCCATTTATGGATGTCCTAGTCTACCAAAAACCCAATGGTTTACTACAAGCCCATCCAACGGATTGGTATCTGCACGCCACCCTGCTCAGAAACGATCTGTTCTGAGGACCTTGCTATATCGAGTGGACATCGTCTAGGTCCCCGACAACCTGCCGACGAAACTGAGCCACTACGTAAAATTTTCAAAGAAAACTGTTACAACAACAGACAAATGTCGCAAGCGGTTTCTGCTGAGCCTCGAAAGCTCAAGACCTCCGAAGAAGATACGAAGAAAATTGTGTGTTTGCTGTTTTGTGGCTCAGTAACAGAGAAGATTAGCCATTTCCAGAATAAACATAAAATCAGCCGTCTTCCAAGCAACCAGCAAAGATTCGGTAACTAATATAACCCCGATATAGGCAAAGTAAACAGAGGGAATATACAAAATAGCGCGTGGGTGTGGGCAGTTTTATGTCGGTCAGACTGTCCGAACTATTGAACAGCGCCGCATTCAATTTGAAACGCGTTTCCGCCTACGCTATCCAGAAAAATCAGCTGTACTACGCACTGGGAAATGAACACCTAATTGAGTTCGACGATACTTCTGTTATTAAACGGATCAACGGGTTCTCGAATATCGTAATCGACGAGGCAGTAGTGATCAAAATATCGGACACCACCCTCAGTAAGGAGGCTAGATTGCAGATGAGTACGGTCTAGGATCCTGTGATCGGGAAACTGAAGCGGGCACGGCAGTCGAGCAACCAAAATGTAGCTGCATATGGCGTGGGCTAGGCACCAGTGACGTCAGTGAGGGCGTCGCAACTATATAAACACGGCAGCTCCATTCTGACGACAGTGTACCACTTGACAATGGCAGAGCAAATCTCCGCCGAAAGCTCGTAGGCAGTTAGCCACTTGACGCGGCTTGAAACCCGAGATTATTTTATTAACATAGCGGTAGAATTGTTGGAAGTATTTTAGGGTAAGCAATCCTGACGATAACATAGATGTAGATGTTAGGATAATAACTCAGCTGGCCCAGTGAAAATGGCGTACTATGTACTGACATGAGTAATCCTGCTGTACAATTAATGTAGTAGGCTGCAGAATGCGTTTGCAAGTGAAGTACTAACGGCGATCAGCTTTCAGCAAATGGAAGTTTACCAGGTGACGGAGATTCGAGGCACGATTTACGTGTATGAAGAAGCAAATGGGAACAGTAGATAAGCGGAAATGTTGTACACGACCAAACATCCACGTGGAAGACTTCATGCTGATACTATGTTTCCACAACTGTCCAGCGATTACACGAATCATGGCGATTGATTCCACTACACAACAACCGAGGAGGAGAACTAACTACACGGATTCCCGAATTAGAAGATGCGGTGCTTGTTCGAGTGGACGAGGCGCCTGCTGTCAGCACTCAGTCGGTAGCCGATGAAAGCAGTTTTTCGCAGACAATTGGGAGGCGAGTGTTACGGGAAATACAATTACCCCTATTATCCATTGAAAGTGCATGCTTTGACCCTCACTGACTGTGGAGATCTTCGGGTCAGTTAATGGTTCTAACAGTGCCTTACAATCAGTCCTCACTGTGTATGTATTTCCCACCGCTGAAGCCTGCTTCACCAGAGACAGGCCAAGTTCGGGCCGACGAGGAGCCCCATGCTACGTTTATGAAGAACCATCACCACAGATTATTAGTCGATGTTTGGGCAAGTACAGGTTGTTTATAAATGAATATCGGGGGTTTAACGCTTTATAATATTTATTATATTAAGCTTACAGTTATAAATGATATGTCAAATGAAAGAACAACTGAAACAGTTTTACCAAGAACCTTATAAATGTTCAGTGTGAGCACATTTGTCACACGGCACACATCAAGTCTATAACTGAGTACTTTCCAAACGTTGATAAGTGTGTCTTCAGTGATTGTAGCAACAGCTGCTTCAGTCCAGTTTCTTAATTCAGCGAGGTCTGCTGGTAGCGGAGGCACGTACACACGATCTTTGATGACGCCCCGAAGGAAAAAATCGCTTGGCGTTAGATCGGGTGAACGTGGAGGCAATGCGAAGCAAGCCCTGTCAATGGGCCCCTTGTGGTCTATCCCGTGCTTGGCTATAGAATTGATGTGTGCCGTTTGACAAATGGTGCTCACAATGAACATTTATAAGGTTCTTGGTAAAACTGTTTGAGTTGCTCTTTCATTTGACATTTCATTTATAAATGTAAGTTGAATGTGATAAATATTATAAAGCGTTAAAACCCCGATATACATTTATAAACACCCTGTAAAATCTGTGTTTACATACTAGGCCGTTTCTCCTTCTCACCGCGTAACTGCACCAGCCTATATAGTGTTTATCAGAGACAAACCACCCACGTTCCCGGAACATAACCCAATTTGTTATTCGTCAACGGATATGGTTCCATCTTGATGGGACTCCACATCACTTTGGACTGAGGGTTGGTGAACACTTGCATCAGAAATTCCCACAAAAGTGGTTAGCCAGTGATACGGTGTATTTATTGGAATTAAGGAAAATGTGGAATGGAGGACCCACCAATACAACTTTCTTTTCACACAACCTATTCATTTAACAATATATAACTGTGTTTTACTGATAATCGAATCATTTAACTAAATTTTTTTAACAAAACGAACAAATTTGCAAATTTTTTTGACCTTAAACCTTAAGCTGAATAAGCTTTTAATCTCTGCAAAAGACATTTGAAGTGATGTATTGCAAAAAAGCAAACAATATGACAATTATTAAAAGACGGCCGGACTTTCAGTCCTCCCGTTATCGTGTGAAACAGCAGTGTTTACTACCTTGCTGGACACAGTCTGCCTTATTGAATGCCCTTCTGCAGCACATGAAAGCTATATATAAACACCATGGATGGCAAGAGTAATTCAATTACTCAAAACAAATGACTTAACTTTTAATTTGTAAACTGTATGTGGAAAGGTTCGGCGTTAAGATGCACACCTGTACTTAAAGGTTCAACAGATTAGCAAACAATATGACAGTTATAAGGCTTACTTCATAGTAACCAACCTATTAAATTCAGTCGGCAACCAATGTGCTACTGAAACCCAACCCATCCCTTCTGGCAATTGACAAAAGCCCTGGTGACAGTTGGCTGGCCGACCGGCGTGGCCGAGCGGTTCTAGGCTCTTCAGTCTGGAACCGCCCGACCGCTACGGTGGCAGGTTCGAATCCTGCCTCGGGCATGGATTTGTGTGATGTCCTTAGGTTAGTTAGGTTTAAGTATTTCTAAGTTCTAGGGGACTGATGACTTCAGTTGTTAGGTCCCACAATGCCCACAGCCATTTCTTTAACAGTTAGCTGTTAATATTTTCAAGGTTAAACTGATTGTCAGTTATTGAGACCACTCTGAAGGAACGTCTGAAAACATCGCTTGTGAACACTTATTACAAAAGAACTCACTCGATGGAACCACAAGATCCAGTTAAAATACATCAATAATGACCCGATCTTTCAAACACGCTTCATATTGTAACTAATGACCGAGAAATACAATTACAATCGAAGAATTTAACCGGTTAACAAATATATCTAACCACAAGGTCTCTCTTTTGTTTAACGGCAACCTGTGCCCTAGTACAATTGTCCCGGCCGTATTTACGACCAAGAGCTGATTAGTTAGAAGATTAGTGATCGGTTACAAACCAGAAAAGGAATGGCGGGAATAGCGGGAAAAATTTTCAAATGAAAACTAGTGTCTTAGTACAATACTACAGTCTATATTTACCACCAAGGAGCCGACCGAGTAAAACTATGACGGTCATGTACAAACCAGAAAATAACGAGGGCAGGTAGACAATGAAATAAATCACCACAAGGATTATAGACTGTTACTCCCCTTTATCAGCAAGCAGTTCCTTGGATCCACGGTGAGTTGTAGCAGTTACAGACTGGTGCCGATGAAGGACAAGTAGAAGAGGGCAGCCAGGCCACGAGCGGTCATCCGACGAGAATGTTTCCAACCAACCGACGGGATGCCAGCCTGCTGCTTGCAGTCGACGCTCACCCCGGTAAAGTACTCCCGTGTCTTCGCCCTGCGCAAGCCCTCCTTGAGCATCTCGTGGCTTCGGCCGCTCGGACCTCGCGACCACCTCTTGTCGCGACGCTACCGCCAATTCCCAAATTTCCCTCTCGGGCCAGCGAACCCTAGCAGCCTATCGGTAAGCAAAGACCTTCTAAGGACACAACGCACAGATACCAACTCTTCCTCATGAATACTGTCAAAGGCACCGCGATAGGGTTAGTCGATACTGCACCTGAGCCAGTGGCGCCAGACAGAAGTCTACTAAGTCAATGGCGCCACAGCTCAGCCAGACGAGGTCCTGTTTAGTGGTCAGCCCCTCCACCTGCACGAGACACCTAACGAAACTGGATTGCATATCCTGGCAAGAATTTTCCTTACCTGCGGCTCTATTTACAGGGCACCAGGGCTAGTTGAATAGCTACGCAAAGCTTTCTGCGGCGATGCCATGCCTGCATTGATGCTGGAGTATGTAACTTTGAACAACTGTTGTAAATGCATCAACTCGTGAAACTTGTGCAGGTAAACGGAATTCATTATTAATGGACTGTAGACAGGATTATCTGTCTCACATCTTGTGTTGTTACTAGTCCATCAACATCGGAAATTATGCGACGATAGTGGAAAGTATTTAGCGGGGATTTTGTACGTCATCATCATCTTTTGGGAGTTGGGACCCTTAATCAGAGCGCTGCGCGAGTTAAAGGCGAGAATTGAGTAGACTTTCGTTTATAGCTGAGCGCAATACGCTTATAGTCAAGTACCCAGTATTATTTGCTCGGCCAGAACATGTACACCGGAGTTTATTACGTGTGTACGTGATGCATTTCTGTAGGCCTGATACCATTCTTTGTATCTTTTGGACTGGGCAGTATACTCTAAAACGGAAATGTGCGAAGTGTTTAATGTCGACCACGGCAACAAACACAATGAGATCTTTTACGTAATTTAAACGTGACTTCTCGTGTACTCAAGACTGTTTTATATCTGGCCACCACATAATGTTCTTAAAATACTGAAAATTGTGTTTGCCTGCTAAGACTTTTGCATGGTTGGCAGCATATGTATTGAGCACCTGTAGTGCCAACTAATATGAAGATGCCTGCTGCCGAGTTATTGGCAAAATATAAAATAATAATGCCTGCTTTGCAGTCAAGATTGTTTGACTCCTCAGAGGTCTTTTGGGCAGTTTAATAATCAGTTTTCTACTCTAAAGGAAGCCAAACAAAGTTTCCATAATGTGACAATTCAAGAATAGACGAAAGCAAAGAAATCATAAAACATTGGTCCTCGAAATGTTTGACGGTGTGGTAAATCCACACCAACTAAGGCTATTTTTCAGTGAAACAAGACTGGACCCAGACAAAAATGAAGAAAATGCTAGCCGTCAAAATGGATTTCGTGTAGAAAGCCAGATCAAAAACTCATAAGGAATATTATTCAGGCAAATGAATCAGAAAAGTCACTAAAGTGGCAAGTAAAACTGTAAGAATGCTCTTTATTACAGTCATGAACGACTTCTATCCCTTCGTCTACATCAAATGTCATAGGTCAAAACAATATCGATGCAACATTAACCGTTAATCAAAGAGAAAACTAACTGTCTCATGGAAGATCATTACCCGACAGCTGAAGACCACCCATAACTCTCAATTGTACTGTGAAGTAAGTAACAGAAACCTCTAACTTGAATTTAATGAGCTTAAAGGTATGCAGGTGGCACGTGGAAGCTATAGCGGAGTGCTAGGTTAATTACTCCCTTAAACTTCAAGCATTTAATCCATTATCGTTAATTTGTACAGAAAATGATAGCTTTACCAGGTACTGATAATGGCTCGATGTTGTTTTGTAACACTGTGAAAACAGTAGCTAGAAAACCGTACTCCATATTAGGAATAATTTATTCGACACTCCGCGGCAGAGGCTAATGAAACTGCTAAAACATGTGCGACCTAGATATCTCCAAAAGTATGACAGCTTAGATTCAAGAGCGGCAGATAATGAAGGTTCTACGAAACTAGCTACAGTAACTTTATTGAGGAACAGAAACAATACAATAACTACAGTAAAGGCAGTCTTTTAGAAAAGGCAATCAAATTCTGTTATTGTATATCTTTACATACCGTTTTGCTCCATCTCTCGCGCTGAAACGTAATCCTCCCTGGCATACTGTTCACAACGTTGACGATACATCACACATCAAGTGTCCACTACTACGACGGAAGTCATTTCGAGGTCATCCAGCGTGTGTCCATCACCAACAGAATAAAAGCTTTATTACAATTTCCACATTCCAGTAGAACTGAAATGTGTTCAGTTACAGGAGTGTTGAGGTCGATTGTTCGTATGAATTATTGGTATATTAATAAAATAAATTAAATATACTTAAATAATAAACGCAATAGGTGATTAAAGAATTCTATTGCTACAAATCAATGGAAATATTTGCTTTCACTTCACTTGATTTGGTACACAGACGCCTAATGATCTCACTTCAATTATACACGCAAGTCGTTTATTACATCAAATGTTATTTTCGTCCGTCACAGATACTACAGAACAAACAAATATTTTTAAGAGCGGAATTTACATCTATATTTAGCTGTAATGCTGCAGAAAATGACGATAACTTCTCGTATGTTTGTCGTGAACAAAGTACTAACTCCCAAGTCAGTTTACAAGTAAAGGAAACACTCAAGAGACGGAATCACGTGTCAGAGGCGTTGGTACCATCTATAGAATCTAAACCTACCACCAGTGGCACTCAAAAACAATTAACCTCCTCTTTATTAGCGTTCCTGTGGTATTGCGCGAATTAGCAATGCTTGGCATTCAAGGGAAAATGTCACATCTGCAGGCCAATGTGGCCGAGCGGTTCTAGGCGCTACAGTCTGCAACCGGGGGACCGCTACGGTCGCAGGTTCGAATCCTGCCTCGGGCATGGTTGTGTGTGATGTCCGTAGGTTAGTTAGGTTTAAGTAGTTCCAAGTTCTAGGGGACTTATGACCTCAGAAGTTAAGTACCATAGGAGTGAGAGCCATTTGAACCATTTTGAATGTCACATCGACTACCACTACACTGGTAGCAGTTACTTCTGTTAAATATCTGGGAGTATGCGCGCGGAACGATTTCAAATGGAATGATCATATAAAATTAATTGTTGGTAAGGCGGGTACCAGGTTGAGATTCATTGGAGAGTCCTTAGAATGTGTAGTCCATCAACAAAAGAGGTGACTTACAAAACACTTGTTCGACCTATACTTGTGTACTGCTCATCAGTGTGGGATCCGTACCAGATCGGGTTGACGGAGAAGATAGAGAAGATCCAAAGAAGAGCGGCGCGTTTCGTGACAGGGTTATTTGGTAACCGTGATAGCGTTACGGAGATGTTTAGCAAACTTAAGTGGCAGACTCTGCAAGAGAGGCGCTCGGCATCGCGGTGTAGCTTGCTCTCCAGGTTTCGAGAGGGTACTTTTCTGGATGAGGTATCGAATATACTGCTTCCCCCTACCTATACCTCTCGTGGAGATCACGAATGTAAAATTAGAGAGATTCGAGTGCGCACGGAGGCTTACAGTCGTTCTTCCCGCGAACCACACGCGACTGGAACAGAAAAGGGAGGTAATGACAGTGGCACGTAAAGTGCCCTCCGCCACACACCGTTGGGTGGCTTGCGGAGTATGAATGTAGATGTAGATGTAGATGAGAGGACGCTCAAGGTCAGACGTGAAGAGAATCCATCCCAAAACTTGCTTAAATCGGTTTAGAGAAACCAGGGAAAAACTAAATCCCCATCGTGGATGGGGATTTGAATCGATGTCTTTCCGAAATCGAGTCGCGTAATAGAACGGCTGCGCCCAGTGCGGTGATTCACGGATCCAGTTGCACCTAAACTATTAAGGTGAACAAGCAATAATGCGTCAATAGAGATTTAAATACAGACAGAGGAAAAAATGGCTTAGTCGTGCCACTTCCCAAAGAAGTAATATTTCGTTTGAGGTGACGCTACTGTAAAACATCTGCCAAAAGGGGCTCCGTAGTTGTACGGTATCTCCACCGGCTACTGAGCGAATAACTGGGGTCCTAGTAACTGTATCTTTCTACGGGTTCCTCTCACTTGACTGTGCAGCTAAGAGACTACTAGTACCTTTCACCTACGGTATATGAATATTTACCCTTTGGTGTACTAATTTACTAACGACCAGGGTACAGGTGCCAAGACGTGCCGCAGCATCAGCAGGCGTCCGAAGTGATGAGTTCACTTTGTGTCTTCTGTCGGAAGTGTAGCAGTCTTCATACAACACACAAAGGAGACACTCATCTACTGGTATAATTGAATCAATGTATTTTTTAATTTTAAGTTTCATTTGGGGAAACGCGTCAACGTGACCTTCAGACGTACGAAGACACTATGTCGTCAGTAGCCATGTGGCAAAATGTTGATTTATCGGTCTTTAAGAAGCTCCATTTACCTAATCGACAATTCTTTACTTTTTCTTTCATTTTCTTCGCAGTAAATTCATACTTTATTAAACAGTATTCCTATTCCATTTCATTACTCTCATATACACGTCATTAGCTCTTTGAATTAGCTCGTACCGTCCTCACACGTGGCCACCAAACAAGGCGTGTAATTTAAATCCGACTTTGGATTATTTAAGACAAAGAATTTTTTATAACTTATGTTTCATTGTTAATTGCATTCCGTAATGCAATAGTGAAGTGCATTCCTAAAGCAGACGTTGGGACCGATGACCTCAGCAGTGTGGCCACATAAGACCCTACTACAAGAAAAATATCTAAAGTAGACGGAAGTTTTCAGCTCTCAGTGAAGCATTAATTTCTACGTAATCAACTTCTTCAAAAGATGCGCCGGCCGGTGTGGCCGAACGGTTCTACGCGCTACAGTTTGGAACCGCGCGACCGCTACGGTCGCAGGTTCGAATCCTGCCTCGGGGCCGGTCGGAGTGGCCGTGCGGCTCTAGACGCTACAGTCTGGAACCGAGCGCCCGCCACGGTAGCAGGTTCGAATCCTGCCTCGGGAATGGATGTGTGTGATGTGCTTAGGTTAGCTCATAGACTTGCGTATCCAACTTTTGAAGGAAAAAATGGTTCAAATGGCTCTGAGCACTATGCGATTTAACTTCTGAGGTCACAGTCACCTAAAACTTAGAACTAATTAAACCTAACTAACCTAAATACATCACACACATCCATGTGCGAGGCAGGATTCGAACCTGCGAGCGTAGCGGTTGCTCGGTTCCAGACTGTAGCGCCTAGAACCGCAAAGCCCGTCCGTCGGCCGGCCTCTAAAATCTGCAGCGCTTTTGTTAAATACGGGATGCAAAAATCTACATATACCAATTTGTAGAGTTATTAGTGGTGATAAAAAAATACTTGCGTTATACGACACAAGTGCACCATTTCCCCACTAGAGTTCTTAAAGGGATTTTACGCAGGTCTACCTCGTTCATGTAAACAGTAGTTCTGACTGCTGCGTATGCAACAAGTTGACAGTGGAAGGTGATTTCCAACAGAATTATAACTTGCTGGTAGGAAGGGTAAGTTTTCAAAACTGTAGGCATTGCCCACGTCCAGCGATACACAATGATATTAGCATTGTTTATGTTGTTTTTAAATGAAAGTTTCTACAGATGTTTACAAGTTCTGGGATGGCTTATTACACTCTAACAGAGTGTGCTAACAGGCATGTCATTTATGAGGAGGCATGAATCAACAGTTGAGCAGCAAGGCATCTGTTTGCAAAGCGATTTACAGGGTGGACGTTACAAATCATTTCACAGACTTTATTGCCACCTTCATGAAATATGATCCCCTGGACATCGGACTGGTACACTTCGCAGTTTGTGTACTGTTCAGTTTCAGGAAACTGCTTTATAGCAAATTGAGGACACCACTTTTAATAGCTGAGGGGCTAAATACCTCCAACGTCAATTTGTGGAGCGTCGTACACGAGACAGGCATACATTAGTTGAAGTATGTACGGGTACAGGACCTATGAATCTGAGACATTCCTCAGCTCGTGGAATTCTGCAAATGGTATTTACACCAGATTTGAAACATCCCTAACTTCCAAAGTGTTTTTTTAATATCAAGGTTGTGATTTTCATTTTAAATAGACACAATAATGTTGTGGAGTTGTAAAATTCCAAGACAACTTAGGTGTTCGATCATCAACAGTGTTTTATCATAATTGTGTGGCCCGGTAGCGTTCACGACAGTCTTAATGCGATGCATCATCTGGCTAGCATGCTTGGAGGGAGAAATTACCGTACGTTCCCTGAAGATCTATTACCGGAATTGTTGAAGAAATGTACCTATAGGATTCAGCCGACGATTATGGTTCCACTATATTTTGCCGTTGGTGCACTATGGTACTTAACATGTGAGGTCATCAGTCCCCTAGAACCTAGAACTACTTGAACCTAACCAAGCTAAGGACATCACACACATCCATGCCCGAGGCAGGATTCGAACCTGCGACCGTAGCGGTAGCGCGGTTCCAGACAGAAGCGCCCAGAACCGCTCGGCCACAATGGCCGGCTTGCTGTTTGTGTCTGAGATCATTTAGACCATGTTTACACCAGTTACTGGTTGATGGATTTTCCTTTATAGGGTGAGATGAAGCGTTTGTTGTACGGGGCATCGATAAACGCTACAGATGAGCTGGTTGCCAACCTGTAGCCATTATATGTAAAATAACCTCGTCGTTTGTAGTAGGCAGATGCCAGCTGTGCATAAATGTAAATGGACGACATTTTCAGAAACATCTGAAAAATGTTCATCACATGACAGATAAAATACCATCTCTGAATGTTACTGGCAACAAAACCTTCACTGACCCCAGTGAGGGAACGGTGCACTTACGATCTTTCAGTCAAATAGAAAAAAAATGTTGCTGTTAATCTCGTCTAAAGACACTTGAAATTTGTACGAGTACAGTGAAATTCTCATAACGCCGAAGAAGCTAGCAATTGTGAACATACAGTCAATATTTCCTGGCTTTACATTACATTTCTGATTAAAACTCCTCAATTAATGCCTCTAAAACCATACTGTAACTTTTTGTTTGTTCACAAGTCACTTCCTGCATTGTGTGATATAGAACTGGTAATTTGCGGTAGGTTCTCATGTTGAAAGGCTAACGACCGCTACACACACACACACACACACACACACACACACACACACACACACACAGGCGTAACACGTCTTCTAAGCCAGCTGGTGGGTATTTATGTTGTAACTGTCGCTAATTCGACGTAAAGATCTCATATATTTGCTTAGTTCCTTAATAGTACAAGTTTCGCATGAGAAAAGTGTAATGCTCTGTGTACGGGTGCTTAGCCGTGAAAACAAATGCGTACCTCCCGTTAACAGCCGTAAAAAGAAATTAACTCATTATGGAAATAAACGGACAACCAGTGTAATATCAATTAGAATCCGATTAGCGTAATGTAATGGATTGTGTTGATTTGCTGCAGTGATAGACCGGGTCGGACTTCATGTTACATAATATATGCCATAATCGTGTTCGCGAGCGCAGTCGACACATGTTGCCCCTTTGCATTATATATGCCGCACCGCATGGAGGTTTCCGGTGGCTGCTGCTGATGGAACGCAGGCGCAGTCGCTGAGCAAACCCGCTGGGGCCGGAGCTTCTGTTCGGTGCCGCAAATTCCCCCTCGGCACGCCGGCTGGCTGCGCGTCCTTTTCAAAAGACTCGTGTTTCTGTGTAAAGAAAAATCGCTAAGGGCCGCCAGAGAATTGGGGAATTCTTTAACAAACACGCACGCAGCCAAACGTGCGCTCACGCACACATAGCGAAAGACGATCTACAACGTAAGAGATTAACACAACAAACGTTGTCCAACAATTAAACAGACGAGCATTTCTGTTTCCACAGCAGTACGAATCACGTAACGACTGTTGAAGGAAAACACAAAAAATTATGGCTGGTTTTCTTATTCGTCAAGAATCCTATATTGAATAACGCTCACAGATTTCAATACAAACCAGTATTGATGAAATAATACTACGAATTCAGTACGCACGATAGAGCCTTAAACTGTGCATGGGTTAAAGCTTTCTTAGTCCCCAAGCGACTTCATTGTGCGTGGCGTGTGACTCGGTCGCATCGTGAACGCTGATTTTTATTCCTTCCACACAACACGTTGTATTTGGCGTCTGAGGAAACAGTACTGTTTTAAACACTGTCGAATTTCTTATGTGCATTATTAAAAGTTCGTGAGATTCATGTAGCCGAAATGTGACATTAGTTGAGTGATTTTTGAATGGGGTTTTTCGGGTTTTCAGCAAGTCTCTCTATTAAACTGCGGCACTAGAGTTTGATCAATATCTCCATGACGTTCACGCGCTAGTTAAACGAAAGCTGGAGGATACGCTATGCGCCATACTAATCCTACCAGATAAGTGTCTCAGAGGCTATTCAATAATCGGTGAAAAGAAAATAGGCTAGCTATTAATTTCTTTTGGATATTTTTTCAACGAATTTCAGCTCAGCTCCTTCCATTACTGTACTTAGTTTTATGTGGTCGTTTCACCTTAAATAAACAATTTCAATGATTGTTCAGCACCTTCCAGATGAAGGAATAATAAGCCTTTCATCTACTTACGCATATTAGATCGTGAAGACACAAAGCAAATTAAATACTTAATCATCATCGTTTTCCTGGAATGATAATTAAATGTGTGCAAATGTAATAACTACATCATCATATTATTCATAAAAAACGCTAAGTTGTAACATGAAAACGTAAAACTACCTAAGAAAATGTAAAATTACCTAAAATACAGCACAGATGGGACACTACAAATGCCTGCATCCAGAACGCATACACATAACCCCAGAGTTCTTTAAAGACTAGTTTCTCCCTACATCATAATCACATCACTTCAAGGTTATGTGGTGGTGCTGTAAAACACATAAAGCCATCATTGTCTTATGATAATATTTTTCAATAACATTTATAGGGGTGATAAATGTTTGTCCTTTCTGCTTTCTTTTATTAATATTTCCACGCGACATATATTTATTGAATAAATGTACGTCTAATGTTGTTTTCTTTCTTTTTCTTTTCAGTCATCAGTCTTCTGACTGGTTTCATGCGGCCCGCCACGGTTTCCTCTTCTGGGTCAACCTCATCTCAGAGCAGCATTTGCAACGTACGCCCTCAATTGTTCGCTGGGTATATTCCAATCTGTCTTCCTCTACAGTTTTTGCCCTCTGTAGGTCCCTCTGTCACCATGGAAGACAGTTCCTGATGTCTTAAGAGGTGTCCTATCATGATGTCCCGCCCTTCTTTGCAGTGTTTTCCAAATATTCCATTCCTCTCCGATTATGCACAAAACTTCCTCATTCCTTACCTTATTTGTGTACCTAATTCACAATGTTCTCCTGAAGCAGCAGATCTCAAATGCTTTGATTCTCTTTTGTTCCGGTTCTCTCAAAGTCCATGTTTCAGTACCACACAATTCTGTGCTCCAAACGTGCATTCTCAGAAATTTCTTCCTCAAGTTATTTTTGATACTAGTACTTCCCTTGGCCTTTTGATGTTGTTGTTACGTGCGTCACTGTTTATTTTGTTACCTAGGCAGTAGATCGACTTAGTTACCTCCAATCCTGACAAGTTTCTCGCTGTTCTCAATTCTACCTCATTACTTTCGTCTATCTTCGATTTGCTCTCAGTCCATACTCTGCACTCATTAGACTGTTCATTCCATTTAGCAGATCATGTAATTCTTCTTTACTTCCACTCAATATAGTAGTTTCACCAGCGAATCGTATCACTGCTGTCCTTTCACCTTGCAATTTAATTCCACTCCTTTCTTTTATTTCCATCATCCCTTCTTTGATGTGCGGATTGAACAGCAGAGGCGAAGGACTGCATCCTTCTCTTACACAGTTCTTAAACCGAGCACTTCGTTCTGGGTCGTCCAATCGTATTATTACCTCTTGAATCTTGTACATGTTGTATATTACTACCTGTAGCTTACCCCTATTTCGCTCAGAATTTCGAACAGCTTGCTTCTTTTTCATCGTCGCACGCTTTTTCCAGGTCGACAAATCTTATGAAGGTGTCTTGATTTTTCTTCAGTCTTCTTTCCATTATCGATTGCAACGTCAGAACTGCCTCTCAGCTGCATTTATCTTTCCTAAAGCCAACATGGTCGTCATCTAACATATCCTTAGTTTTACTTTCCATTCTTCTGTATGTTATTCTTGTCAGCATCTTGATGGATTAGCTATTAAGATGACTGTGTGAAGAGAGATGAGAATAATAAATTTCAGCTAGTAATAACGAATACTCTGTTCAAGGACCACAAGGGGAGGACGTATATTTGGAAAAGGTAGGGTGATACGGGAATATTTCAGTTACATTACATCATGGTCAGACAGAGATTCCCAAATTAGATATTGGATTTAAGGCCACTCAGGAGCAGATATAGGCTCATATCACAAAGTAGTAGTGATGGAGAATAGGCTGAAGCTTAAGAGATTAGTTAGGAAGAATCAGTAAGCAAAGAAGTAATCGCACAGTCAGCTCTTCAGCCTTCGGAATGGTGTGGATGACATTTTTCCAAAAGTCAAATGGTTTGTCGCCAGACTCGCATTCTATACACGAACGTTTTCTTGCCACTTCCCTCAATGATTTTAGAAATCTGATGAAGTGGCCCTTCCGCCTTATTTGGTCTTAAGTCCTCCAAAGCTCTCTTAAATTCTGATTCTAATACTGGATCCCCTATCTCCTCTAAAAAGACTAATTTCTGTTTTTCTATTACATCAGACAAATCTTCTCCCAAATACACGCCTTCAATGAACTCTTTCCTTCTATCCGCTCTCTCGTCTGCATTTAACAGCGGAATTCTCATTGCGCTCTTAATGTTAGCACACCTGGTATTAAGTTCACCGAAGGCTGTTTTCACTTTCCTATATGCTGAGTCAGTCCTTCCGACCGTTCATTCCGACAGACATTACTTTTTCGTCTTATTCACGTTTTTCATGCAGCCATTTTGCCTTACCTTCCCTGCATTTCGTATTTATTTCATTCCTCAGCGACTTGTGTTTCTCTGTTCCTGAATTTCCCAGAACATTTTAGTACTTCCTTCTTTCATTGATTAACTGTAGCACATCTTCTGTTACTCATTGGTTCTTCGCAGTTACTTTCTTTGTACGTATGTATTTCTTTCCAACCTCTGTGATAGGCCTTTTTAGAGATGTCCATTCCTCTTCAATTGTACTGCCTACTGAGCAATTTCTCATTGCTGTATCTACAGCCTTAGAGAACTGAAAGCGTATGTCGTCATTCCTTAGTACTCTGTTGTCCCACTTCTTTGCTTACTGATTCTTCCTTCCTAATCTCTTAACTTTCAGCCTACTCTTCATCACTACCACACTGTGATGTGAGTCTACATCTGCTCCTGGGTATGCCGTACAATCCAGTATCTGATTTCGGAATCTCTGTCTGACCATAATGTAATAACTGAAATCTTCCCGTATCACCTTTTCTTTTCCAAGTATACGTCCTCCTCTTGTTCTTGAACAGAGTATTCACTAGTACTAGCTGAAATGTATTGCAGAGATCAATTAATCTTTCTCCTCCCTCCCTCCCTCATTCTCTGGTAGCCATTTCTTCTACTCATTCCCCTACAACTGTATTCCAGTGCTTCATAACTATTAGACTTTCATATCGCTTTAGTACTGTACTACGCTTGAATCTCCTCATATATTTTCTCTGCCTGTTTATCTTCAGCTTGCGACGTCGTTATGTGTGCCTGAAGCATCGGTGTTGGTTTACTGTCGATTCGGATAAGAAGAGCCGTATAACTAAACTAGTCACACTAACACACTCTCTGCCCTACCTTCCTATTCATAACATATCCTAAGATGTCTACGCACAGGTTGTGTAGTTCACATACATAACGAGCCGCTGATTTGCGTACGCGGTGTTGGCGAATCTGGTTCCCGAGACATCGACGTGAGTTCATCACTATAATGCTCCTAAAACACTGCTGCACGGTTTAGGCTCAGAGACACGGACAGTTATACTGCTGAAAGACGACATATTAAGCATGAGGGGATGCAGGTGGTTCGCAGGTCCAGCGTCAGTGGCGCTCTGCACGTTTCGAGCCGCCGACCACCTCGATGACGGCGTTAATGGAGATGGACATAGACCTAGTGCCGCAAAAAATGTGATTTACCCCAATGTGATTTCCACTGATCCATTCCCTACGGTCAAGTGCCCACTGGAATCGTAAATGACGTTGTCGTTGGGTCAACAAGTGAACACATAGGAGCGGCCTGCTGCGGAACCCCTTGATTAACAACATACGATGAACGGTCTGCTCCAAACATTTGTGCGTGTACCAGCATTGAGCTGCTTCGATAGAGAAGCCACAGACCGTCATCCGTCCTGCTTTACAGAGAAGACACGGCTGTGAACTCCACTTGCTGTCCAGAGTCGTGCACGTCCAACCACTTAGCACCTATCGGTAACCCCACTGTCCTACCTCTTTCCGTAGACGCTCAAGACAGTGCACGTGAACATTCGACCAGCTTCGCTATTTTCGAGATATTCGTTCACAGTCTCTGCGTGATAATAGCCTGTCTTTTGTCAAATCCGCCTATCTCAGTGTATTTGGCTATTTGCAGCCCATATCTTTGTCAGGGTGGTCTCGTGTCCGTGTCTGCTCCGTTTAGATACATTTCTTAACGCGTCACGTGCCCATAACGCCACCAGGTGGCATCCAACGTCGCGTTGGGCAGCGGTCATAATGATTTGGCTGATTAGTGTATATAGTAGACGGATAGAAATTACTGATCATTCTCTTTAGTCTCAAGAAAGATACGAAGAACCTTAAGTAAGTATTTGCGAGTTATGTATGGCAGGAAAATAAAAATGCTTCCCTGTGCTGCTTCACTGTACAATAACAACCACAATTTTCTATATTTTCTCGACCTTCATAATGGTAAAATAATGAAAGATTCGAAGCTAGTTCTTCCAAATGTATGCACAGGAGCGACAGAGACTCATTCTACCAGTAACTGCGAACCTTAAACTAAGAGGCAGTTATCTGCTGTTGTGAAAATTAACAGGCGTTCATTTGACAATCGCTACGCTGCGACGTGCTTTAACAACCTTCTTGCGGACAGAAATAAATTTAGTAAATTTTTACATGCTGGAGGATGGGGTACCCAAAATGGGAATAAATATCAACGTAATTTCAACAAAATTTACAATACCAAAAAAAAAAAAAATCGTTCCAAGCCGTAGAAATCTCTGACGTTCCGTAGTCTGTTGGCCCACTAATGGTAACTCATTCCACCAAAAATGGGTGGTCGAACTTTAAATGTACTGTACAGCTAACTAACTCATTCACTAAGCCCAAAAGGAGCTATATATGAGTGTGCTTTAGCTGCAGATTGGTTCCAAAATGAATCCTTTTGGCTAATGTGCCAGAGTGAAATAGTTCGCCTTAGTTGGTGTAGGCCTCACTCCTTACCTGTAGAAGACAGGAGACGTGGTTCGAAATGTTCTGTGGCACAATTTTTTAAGCAGAGCAGAGTTTTTGTGTTTACTTAACCTCTGTAGATCATTACTGTCGCTCAGAAAGGTTATCTTCCTTATACCTAAGCGAGACGCAGAGACGCAAATCTGTGCGTTCGCTCTTTTCCTCAAAAATTACAATCACTCCGGTGAAGCTATTTCATTGTTGTGATTTTTCACTTGAAATAATCTCGCCATTTTCAGATAGGATGGAGGACGGAAAAACGGATCTGGTACGGACATACACTATGTGATCAAAAGTATCCGGACTCCTGCCTGAAATACACTTACATGTTCGTGGCTCCCTTCATCGACAATGTTGGAATTCAACATGGTGTTGGCCCACCCTTCGCCTTGATGTGAGCTTCTACTCTTGTAGACATACGTTCTATCAGGTGCTGGGCGGTTTCTTGGGGAACGGCAGCCTGTTCTTCACGGAGTGCTGCACTGAGGAGAGGTATCGATGTCGGTCGGTAACTCCTCGTACGAGGTCGGCTTTCCAAAACATACCCAAGGTATTCTACAGGATTCATGTCAGGACTCTGTGCAGGCCAGTCCATTACAGGAGTGTTATTGCCGTGCAACCACTCAGACACTGGCCGTGCATTATGAACAGGTGCTCGATCGTGTCGAAAGGTGCAGTCGCCATCCCCGAATTGCTCTTCAACAATTGGAAGCAAGAAGGTGGTTAAAACATCAATCTAGGCCTGTGCTGTGATAGTGCCACGCAAAACAACAAGGGTTGCAAGCCCCCTCCATTTAAAACACGACCACACCATAACACTACTGCCTCCGAATTTTACTGTTGGCACAACGCACGCTGGCAGATGACGTTCACCGGGAAATCGCCATACCCACACTCTTCCATCGGATCGCCACATTGTGTACCGTGATTCATCACTGCACACAACGTTTTTCCACTGTTCAATCGTCCAATGTTTACGCTCGTTACACCAAGCGAGGCGTCGTTTAGAATTTACCGGTGTGATGTGTGGCTTATGAGCTGTCGCTCGACCATAAAATCCGTTTTCTCACCTCCTCACTGTCATAGTACTCGCAGTGAATCCTGATTCAATTTGGATTTCCTGTGTGATGGTTTGGATAGATGTCTACCTATTACACATTACGACCCTCTTCGAATATCGGTGGTTTCTGTTAGTCAACAGACGATGTCGGCCTGTACGCTTTTGTGCTGTACGTGTCCTTTCACGTTGCCACTTCACTATTTCATCGGAAACAGTGTACCTAGGGATGTTTAGGAGTGTGGAAATGTCGCGTACAGATGTAGGACACAAGTGACCGTCAACAGAACACTTTCGAAGTTGGGGACCTCCGCGGAGCGCCCCATTCTGCTCTCTAACGTTGTCTAATGACTACTGAAGTCGCTGGAGGACATTACAGCACAACGCACCTATTATGAAAAACATGTTTTTGAGGGTGTCCGGATACTTTTGACCACATAGTGCATTTGCTGTAATGGATACGATATCGGCAGAGATACGAATTTAGGTATGCAGCAAAATTATTTTCGACTAAAAACTAGCCGGCCGCTGTGGAGGAGCGGCTCTAGGCGCTTCAGTTCGGCACCGCGCTGCTGCTACGGTCGCAGTTTCGAATCCTGCCTCGGGCATGGATGTGAGTGATGGCCTTAGGTTAGTTAGGTTTACGTAGTTCTAAGTCTAGGTGACTGATGACCTCAGATGTTAAGTTCCACAGTGCTTTGAGCCATTTGAACGAAAAACTAAATTTACATATGTACAATATAGCCATCGCATAGTGAGCAGAGTAGGGTACGTTCAAAATGTAGCCGTATCACTGTATTTTGCTCCAATTCCACGACCAGAAGATACGTGCCGGAAAACGACTGTCACACACCACCATGTAAGTCCGAAAGTTACAAGTTTTACTGTCACTATGATTACACCTCATTTGCGGAAGTGTGTCATGAGCTGATTGTGACGATTGTGTGTATGGTGTTGTGTTTATGTTGTTACGAATTGTGCTGAAAGTAATACGGGATAGCACAGCCTTATTTCTTCACGTAGATATCCCCTTTTTACTGACACAAAGGGAAAAGAAGGTAAACGTATACAGTGGAACCACACATCTTAAATGCCATATGCGCTTAGATAGTTTTCGGCACTGGTCCATATTTATGCAGACGCCAGTGATCGGCATATGCATAGCTCTGCCCCAACGTGCAAACCTCACTAATATTCGAATCGGTCGTCTGCAATCGTATGATCTCACTTATTAGGATGAGACCATGTAATACGTAGGTAGATTATAACAGAAGTTCAGAAAAATATTTATGAAATTATTTATTTCAAGAGTATGCATCGCTGAGCACTATGGGAATAATTAAGCATACACTTGACAAAGACATATGAGGAGGGAGTTGTCTCTTCTTTTCTACAGTTCCCATGTACGAGTCGTCTCATATGTAACTATACATTGAGGTGCTATGTAGTATGTGAATACATTTACTGCGACTTTTGTACAGCTACAAATGACTTTGGAGTGCACTGACTAATGCCGTATATCCGTTCGCCTTACCACGTTCAACAGTCATGTACGTACACATTCCGTGGCAATAAGTGTGAGAGCTTCGTAGAATATTGATACTAGGCAAATTATTGCGAGAACTGGGTCTGAGAGATTCACCTACAAAGCTAATTCCACTTTACTAAAGTTTCTTACCCCTCTCTTTCAAGGAGAATATCCTTTCAAAATCATATCCTTTTCACGTCATTGTGTGAGCAGGCTCTATAAATCCCATAAGAAATATAGTAAACAGTTTATCACAGAAACATTAATTTTTTTTTAATTTATGGAGAAACACACGACTCAGTACTTAAAAAGTAGTATTTCATTTGAAAAATGCGACTGGTGTATGAACTGTCCTAGCAAGCAGATACTTAGCACCGTTCGAGCGAATGCAGATAACTGAAAATTCAAAGCAGAAGAAAAGTCAACGCTTAAGAGTAGTGCACGCATACGTCTCCTTTTTTCTCGTCAATGGCTAGTATATTTGGCAGAACCTCCCAGAGAATAAAACCCTTGGACGTTCACTTGAATAAAATGCGAATCATGACAGCGCTCCGCCATGTTCCTTGGTGACCCTGTGTGACAAGGCTTGCCACAGATCATTTCAATTGGTTTTGCATAAGTTTAGAGCCTCAGTCGGTATAGCTCTCAGAAGAGCTCGACGTTAAGGTTTCCCATATACATCGAATACTTGTTACATTTTGCGATAAGCTTATCACAGGCAGGCGCTGATAGCGTGTCGCCTCTTGTCGGGTGAAGGTGAGGGATTGCCAAACATTTCGCTGGGTGGTTTTAAGTGTTCGAAAGTGGTACGCCGCACGTTAGCTATGTAAAACAGTCTAGAGTGGAAAAACTTTAGGTGAAATGGTTACGTTTATGTCCTTCGGCAGGAACAGACAGAAATTTGACTGTAGAATTTGAGAATCAATCTCAAAGAATTAAAGAACTGAATTAAAATTGAAGTTATCTGTCTCCCGTAGCAGAGAAAACAGATGTATTTCTTAAACGAAAATCAATGTGTTTATTTGACAGTACAATAGTCAAACCATAGTCAAAGTACATAATTTTTTTGTTTTTATAAAAAAAGACGGTTACATTAGCGGTTACAATGAACTACGTCGTCATTTTCAAGTGAAAAACATCAGTTAGAGAATAAATAATCCCTATTACATATTATCCAGCTGTTGTTTTACATTTGAAAATGACGACGTAGTTCGTTGAAACCGGTAACGTTACCCCTCTTTTGTTAAAAGAAAAAAAAATTATGTACTCTGACTATGACTTCACTTTTGTAGTGTCAAATAAACATTTAAGTTATATTTTGGTCACACTCTTACTACAGTTATGTCGGAAAATAGAACACCAGTGTTACGTCAACATAACAGTGACCTTGCGGAAGTTAAGATGCAGTGTAATTAGGAGAGAGCTTGCCTGCACCCATTTTGGAAAAATAAAGATGTAAGCTCTAATAGTATATGCCAGCATGATTTCTGAACCTTATCTCTACCCACAGTTTTGTTTCTCCACCATAGTAATGACTGATATGACATCGTCTGTTTGATGCACTTTAGCGTAAAAGACTCTCGTGGGTATGTGTTTTAATGAAAGGTGCCGTTAGTACCTGGGAAAATGTCTCAAGTAATCAGCTGTTACCTGCTCACCTGAAGACCCTCCATCTTTTGCTTCCAAACGTGACCACTATATTTTTAACTAGTCACATGACTAGTGGATATTATTATTCTCTAAGGATTATTCTTTGTCGTTTCCCTGAAGCCATCTTGTGCACTCTCAAGTCCCCTTCCAAACTTCTCGCCGGGATTTTGCAGTCTCCGTTTTCTGCAAAAGGGGGTATCCCTGTCGCAGGTATTTAGACTGGGATGGATGTGTATACGTAACTGTAATTGGTTCCCTTTGGTGCCCACCGAGAGAAGAGAACGCCAAGGACTCCATGTGCGTGCGCGCCGGGTTTCTGCAAATACCGCTCACCTCTGGAATCGAGCGAGGGGTCGTCCTAGCTATTCCGCTCCCGTGGAACCAATTACTGTAGTCTGCTATGCATCTCAATGATACGTTATTAATGGTCAAATACGTCAACATTTTATTTAAACAGTGCAGCGCAGCTTCGTTGTAGTGAACGGCGTTACGATACCACCAAAATGTGATGTAATGTGTATTTATTCAGGGAGAAAAAGGTTAGATCAGGCTTCCGTCTTCAACTAACGGATTAACGCTACACGAAATCAAAAGATGATTCCTTGGTGACAAATACATATTTCTTTTATTTCAGGGGTTGTTTGAAACGTGCATGATCAGCTACCTCATATAGTTTTCGTCGGAAAGAGAAAAATTTAGAAGATAAATGCAAGTAGATGTTACAATTACACCTTTCACGCCAAGAAACATTACTTTGATTTGACATAGTTTTAATCCACGCCATTTTCTATTTTAACAGATATATAAGGATGCAGGATAGACATTTTTGTTAGCATTTAATTTTCGGAAATTATTCTTTGCCTAAAGCTCTGGCGGATGTCTCTCATCCACTGGCGGTGCATCATTAAGTGACCCGCCTGGCTGTAGGAGTTTTCTTTCTTGTCTCTTTTTTCACTCTGTATCGCTTGCAAATAGTGAGAATTCGTTGAGACGCGTGATATTCTCTCTTCTACATTTCTGTCGCGAATTACGCAGAGTTTCCGTCTACACTTCGGAGACAGACCCTGTTACAGCCACTTACTCTATTTATGTGATTACATTCACTTATTCAGATATCCTCTCCTAATTTAATGACAAATTTATGAGTATAAATATTGCGAGTTGTAGAACATCGGGTTCCTAATTCGTATATATTAGTTTTTAGGCGTGATTACCTTTAGTTTCCTGGGCTATCTGAAAGTGCACGTAGGGCCAGAGCGTTAGATTCAGTACGGAGACGACCAGAGAACAACTGACATCCTGCCTTTCTCTTTAAAAATTTTATGCCTCTTACCTGCTCTCTGACCTGGTTATGGAGACTCGATTAGGGCTGATTGTGTATTTCACACCTGTTCTATTTAATACAGGCCTATGGGTTCTTGTTCCCGTCCCAGAGTATATTTAAATATTATTCTTAATAAAGAACTGTCCTAGTTGTTACCTCGTGTTAGATTTCACCTTCTTGAAATACGTTAGGCACTGTTGTATTGCTGACTAGAGGGACTCGCCGTTTACGTTTCGCGAACGAGTGTGATGCTTCGTACTCTTCGCGCTATTACTAGCACTTCCCTACTCATATAGTCGTTTTTTGAAGAGAATCGCTTACGTGCATTATAGCGTACGCCGGATCGTGTTTCCTTCGTCACACGTTCGCGGTGTTAGTGTTAAGTGTTGTATAGTTCACCATGAAACGACTTATCACCCTGACACGGGCCAGGTCATACAGACGGCACTACAAATCTGCCATCAACACCTACCGACAGATGTTCCGTTGTATGCAATGTCCGGCCACCGGATGAATTACCACTCTAGGACGCACAGATTCTCCAGCAGCAAGAACATAACTTAGAGCATCAACCCAAACAGGAACAGTTTCAGCTACCGCAGAAACAACACCAGCAATATCACCACCACCACCAACAGTTGCATCAGGCTGGTCAGCAAGTTATCCATCTTAAGGACTCTTCCACCTTCTCACCTGAAGGCAATGCACCTGCAGGTCAGCAGCAGGAAAGTGGTCCCCTTAGTAAACGGCTGTGTGTGGACTCACCTCCTATCCAGAATGAGTTACCTGGTTCGGATCCCCCTTGTACTTATGGTAAAAGGTAGATAAACTCATAATGCTGAGTCAACCGTCGACTTCCATTGCTGAGGTCGTACGGCCAAGTGTGAGCAATCGGTACAGCCGAGCAGATTCAGGCCCTTACATTGTCTTTGTGGAGACCCAAACTCCACCCTATGTCGGTAGGCAAGTTATTATTTCTCTATAATTCTCATCTCGAACACGACATTGTTGGCATTGGTTTGTCAGGCAGAAACAGGTGAAGACTGAACGGAAAACTGCTGCGGCTGCCAACGCTTTGATAAATGTTTCCGATTTCAAAGATGGTTGGTTTGATGTCTACAATCACGACATTCTACCCAATATATACGGCGTTATTCTTGATCTTGAAATCAGCCTGACAGACAAGGAGATCGTTGACACAGTAGAGAGCACACATCCTGCCGCAAGTATCAAACGAGACACTAAGAAACGCCATTCACATCCTAAACAAAAGGTGCCGACTCTAGTCAGTCTAGTGGTGCTTCGCTCCCAAACACTCCACTCACCTGTTGCTGGTTTGGGCACGCGTTGTCCAATGAAACCCCACGTCGCTCCAGTCATTCAATGTAGAAGGCAATGTAGAAGTCATACTAGATGCAGCAAATGATTCATGTACGACGCCCTTTCAGACGTGTTTAAATTGCTATGGTCTGCACCCAATGACAGAATGTTCATGCGCAGTGTTTCTCCATTAACGCGAGCTCCAAGGTGGTGCAAACAAAGCCCACGCTGCGTCGGGGAGGGTAATTGGTAGCTCGCAGACCTCTACACTCCACTGTTCTCCGACAGCCTCCCAGTCCCAAAAATACTACAGATTTCCATCCTCTAACTTCAAGGAGTTCCCCGCAACCAATGGTCGTTTACAAGATTCTTCTATGCGACCAACGTCACCACTAGTGTTGCTTCAGTTAGGCTCTCTCCCTCATGGCCCTGGGTATCGTCAGCGTGACTTCCAGTTGGCTGAGAGATCGGGTGCCACCTGTGGCACGAAAGGTCCATCGAAATGGCGTGCTTCTAGGCCAGTCTGGCGAGAGGGCTTCTCAGACATTCGAAACTAATATTCTGTCTTTCATCGTCTCCACAAAGACCCGCTACAAACCAACCCACATCCTTCTCAATAGAGTCAACAGCCACAGCCACCGCCACTTTCTAATAACAAATACGTCGTTTATCATGTACTTGTTGGAAGAAGCAACGACACAGCCACCTGGAACTTTACACATACAGCCTCTCCGACAACTGTTAACGACCCTACTTCTGTCTAGTAACTGTGGCGGGTTTTAGGGTCTTCCAATGGAATTCATGACTTGGGATTGCAATAAAGGAGACTTCCAACATGAACATTGGTCGTTGGCAACCCAGAGATGTGTTTCAACCAGGTTCTGTTGTCTGGCTTATCGCAGAGTCTGAGATGATGGTCGAGGTGGTGTCGCCCATAGCTGCCAGGCTCTCTACTTGTGGCTATTTACTGCCGGCCGAGGTCGTATATTCCCCGCACTGATTCAGCAGTTGGAACCTCCATTCTTATTTTGTGGGAATTTTAACGCGCACAACAGACTAACAGGTTAGGTGATCCCGTAAATGGAATGTTATGCAGGGAGATATGTCACGGTATGGCGCACTAATGGATGTCAAACTATTGCCACTCCTCAGCGTGGCGTCCTCGCAATCAAGGACCTCTATGTTTAGGAATTACATTATTCTAGAGGCATTCCAATGTTTTTTACAGAAGAGGATGATGACTGGCACCTTCCGATTCACGATTCTCTTGTGCGACCCATGATGTTCGCGTAGGGTGGCGCAACGGATATTGGCTTGCAGTCTTCTTAAACGGGATACCACATGGAGGAACTACGTTGCCTACAAACGGATGGATGTGTTCACTAAGCGCTTTCTTACGGCCGAAACTCCTGATGGACGTATTTGGTCGATGGTGAACTCGCTGAAAAGGAAACCAGTAACTCGTAAGCGATTAGATCTGAAAAGACGAGTTTGCCGCTACTGTCGCACTTCCTACTTGCATGCCCTTACCCATGGATCTCGTGGTTACAGGTGCCGCTGACGATCTACGAGATGGTGTAATCAAGCCATTCACACTCACCGAACTACACAGCGCCCTGACGTCTTCATCAGATACAAATCCTGGTTATGACCAGATTCACTACACCATGGTTCTACATTTGTCTGACGATGCAAAACGTGAGCAGCTTTAATGGCAACTGGAGGAATGGAAACGCTCCAGACGACTGGATGACTCAGATATTTGTGCCCATACTGCACCTGGAAAGACGCTGCTCATGCGGCATCTCATCGCCCGATCGCATCGTCATCCTGTGTGTGTAATACCTTCGAACGTCTCCTGAAGCTTCATGATTTGAATTAACAAGAGCACATCATCTGTTAGAAATCTTTATTGAAGAATTCGTCCACCTTCGCAAATTACATTTGCATCCTCAGGTGTTACAGAAACCAAATGGCAGTTATAAGAGTCGAGGGACATGAAAGGGAGAGAGTGATTGGGAAGGGGGTAAGACAGGGTTGTAGCCTCTCCCCGATGTTATTCAATCTGTATATTGAGCAAGCAGTAAAGGAAACAAGAGAAAAATTCGGAGTAGGTATTAAATTCATGGAGAAGAAATAAAAAAGTTGAGGTTCGCCGATGACATTGTAATTCTGTCAGAGACAGCAAAGGACTTGGAAGAGCAGTTGAACGGAATGGACAGTGTATTAAAAGGAGGATATAAGATGAACATCAACAAAAGCAAAACGAGGATAAAGGAATGTAGTCGAATAAAGTCGGGTGTTGCTGAGGGAATTAGATTAGGAAATGAGACACTTAAAGTAGTAAAGGAGTTTTGCTATTTGGGGAGCAAAATAACTGATGTTGATCGAAGTAGAGAGGATGTAAAATGTAGACTGGCTATGGCAAGGAAAGCGTTTCTGAAGAAGAGAAATCTGTTAACATCCAGTATAGATTTAAGTGTCAGGAAGTCGTTTCACAAAGTATTTGTATGGAGTGTACCCATGTATGGAAGTGAAACATGGACGATAAATAGTTTGGACAAGAAGAGAATAGAAGCTTTCGAAATGTGGTGCTACAGAAGAATGCTGAAGATTAGATGGGTAGATCCATAACTAATGAGGAAGTATTGAATCGGATTGGGGAGAAGGGACGTTTGTGGCACAACTTGACCAGAAGAAGGGATCGATTAGTAGGACATGTTCTGATGCATCAAGGGATCACCAATTTAGTATTGGAGGGCAGCGTGGAGGTTAAAAATCGTAGATGGAGACCAAGAGATGAATACACTAAGCAGATTCAGCAGGATGTATGTTGCAGTAGGTACTGGGAGATGAAGAAGCTTGCACAGGATAGAATAGCATAGAGAGCTGCATCAAACCAGTCTCAGGACTGAAGACCGCAACAACAAAAACCTCAGGTGTTTCAATTCAAACGATTCAGTTTCTATTTAAACCGGATAAGATCATTCCCAACATTTAAATCCACGTATTTAAAACTTCTCACTCACGAATGAGCTAGTGCCTGTGATAAAATGTATTGGGGGTTAAGGTCAATCCGCTCCAGCCAGTTCAGGAAGTGTTGCTGTTGCCGGCGCCAACTAAACGCTATCGGTATTCTCAAGCCTCGCTAAGAATGGTGGTTGGACCATGAGAACTTACTTCCGCGGACGCAAAACAGCTTTCTTAAGGACCGAAGTACTTATAACGATATTACCTTGCTTGCGTTGGACTTGGTTCAAATGGCTCTGAGCACTATGCGACTTAACTTCTGAGGTCATCAGTCGCCTAGAACGTAGAACAAATTAAACCTAACTAACCTAAGGACATGACACACATCCATGTCCGAGGCAGGATTGAAACCTTCGACCATAGCGGTCGCTCGGTTCCAGACTGTAGGGCCTAGAACCGCACGGCCATTCCGGCCGGCTGCGATGGACTTCGAAAGCATGTTCTTTACTGACGCACACTTAATGGCCTCATTTTTTGTCTTTTAGAGGGAGTACAACAATGTCCTGATACCTAAACGTATCAAAAAATTGCAACTGCTGTACTTCCGGGTGGTGGTCTTACGGGTTACACACAGTCAGTTTTATATACAGTCAGTTTGGTTGCCGTACGGTATATATCCACTATAAGCACAATGCTTCGTCCCCGCATAATGTTTCGTGGCTTTCCGCAGGTCACGATATTGAGTCGCTTACCGTATATCCTGTATGTTGCCAACCTAGAGACTTTGTTCAGGCTTACTGCCTATGGCTTACTGACGTATGTGAAATTTTAGACGCATGGGCGTTCAGAAGTTGGCGGACGTTGTGACCTGACAAATCAGTTGCTGTGATATTCACAAGGAAACGGCACAATGACTTCTCAGGTTGGCCCGTACACATTTCCTGTTCGGTCACATGCTAAGCTTCTCGGTGTCTACTTCGACGGCAAACTCATGTGGATGCGACATGTTGCGTAATTCATTGACAAGATGTATAAACCTGTGATTATCTTGCGTATACTTGCCCGAGTATGGTGAAGAGCGGAACCGGTTATGCTCTTGACTCTGTATAATGTTTTGATCCTTTCTTTCTTAGATTATGGTAACGTTGTCCACAGCATGTAACACAGTCAGCTTTGTGCAAGCTTGATGTCATCCACTAGAGAGTCATTCGTCTTATCCCCGGAGCCATAAAATCAACGCCCGCCAGTGCTCTGCTAGAGGAAGCATCCGTAATGTCTGTAAGACGGCAGACGTTGTCATATTTTTCTCTTCAGTCGATCTTCGACGTCCGATTGTGCGTCCCTTAAGGTGGTGGTTCATTTCTGGAGAATCAATCGGGCACCTCATACACGACGCGTTAACAGAACTCCTTTACTAGCTCGCAGCTACGAGAAATCGCGCCATCTCTTTCCATTCATTCTAAAGGACACAAAACTCCCACGTTTCAGTTTTTCGTGTGGTCTGTTCTTCACCCTAGCCGAAGTGTCATAACTGCCGTCCGATTTCCAAATGGAGATTAACATCATTCGCCACCTGGAGCAATTTGTCGGCCGCAGTACGCTCACATTTATGAGGGAAGTTTAGTATCTGAGGCGGATGTGTGATGCGCTTTCATTTGGCCTTCTAGGGGCGCTTGCGAAATGTTCACGTTTCTATCTGAATCTTCTGTCTAGATGGCGGTGTTACTGGCCGTGAGGTCAGCCATTCATTATGGTACCCAAACATTCAAGTTCGTCCTGATACTTACGGACTCTCAAAGAGTGCTACAGAAACTGCAACATCCCGCGTTTGATAAACAGATCAAGAGATACATTCTGAACGTCTTGGCAGCCATAAGGGACGCGCAGCCTTTGGTCATTGTCGTCCAATTATAATCGATTAAAGGACGCCAAGGCATTCTCCCCGGAGGAGAATTACGGAAGGACAGTTCCGCCCAACGTGAGATCCCTTACACGAATCTCATATCGACAGTATGGGCGGCTGTTTATCACGCTCTTCCTCTGAATGGAATGTCTCTCGGCACTCTAAGGGCGGCCACCTGGCTATCATACAACCGAACGTCTCTTCTCGACCATGGTACGCCTCTGTGCAGCTTCGTACACGTCAAGTGACTTCTATACCCTTATGCAGCTGGGACACGTGTTTTACCACACACACCTATATTTGTTAAGATTATCACTTCTGGACAATCGATAAGGACTCAACGGCAGTAGCGGATCGTAACCACATCATACTGCCATGTTCCCCGTACATGATTCCACGGACAGTCTTGTATAAGAAATTGATTACGAGAGGATACCCACTCACTAGCAATGTTTCTGTTTTAATCGACCGTTTTGATAAATATAACTTGCTCACAGACTATTTGAAAGCCATCGGCATCCAAATTTAATTTATGAGTAGCCGAGGCCTTCATTTTCACTCAATTTCACATGGCATCAGCCCGGTTTGTAATCGGGTGTGGAATTTTGTGTTTTAATTTGGGTACAGAACTCTAATTGTACATTAAACTTTCATTATTACTGTCGTGTCCATTTTATGTCACTGTTGTATTGGCACTATTGTACATACTGATGGTTTCACTGTGTTTGTAATTTTTGGTTTTCCTTTTACTTAAAATACGTTTGTCTGTATGCTGCTTTTCTCATAATGTTATATCTTGTTATTTGCAGTTTTGTTCCTTAGCTATTAATGTAGGACGTGCTCTGGTTGCCCTTCTATGTTTCTTTTACTTTAAGAGTGTATGTATATTTGTCATAGCGATGTTGTATAGTGCTGTTTGAAATTCTGCTCCAATGCTGTTTTTGTCACTGCCGCAGGCTGTTTGGCGTTTGCCTAGTTGCGCTTTTATTTTACGTTGTGTGCAAATTCGTAATTTTATTCTATTCTGCCTTTCAGCAATTATGTTTGTTTGGCACTTTGTAACCCATTTTGGCTGTTTGGTCATTTTAACCCAAAGCCAAAGTAAAGAAATAAGTATACTCCTGGAAATGGAAAAAAGAACACATTGACACCGGTGTGTCAGACCCACCATACTTGCTCCGGACACTGCGAGAGGGCTGTACAAGCAATGATCACACGCAAGGCACAGCGGACACACCAGGAACCGAGCTGTTGGCCGTCGAATGGCGCTAGCTGAGCAGCATTTGTGGACCGCCGCCGTCAGTGTCAGCCAGTTTGCCGTGGCATACGGAGCTCCATCGCAGTCTTTAACACTGGTAGCATGCCGCGACAGCGTGGACGTGAACCGTATGTGCAGTTGACGGACTTTGAGCGAGGGCGTATAGTGGGCATGCGGGAGACCGGGTGGACGTACCGCCGAATTGCTCAACACGTGGGGCGTGAAGTCTCCACAGTACATCGATGTTGTCGCCAGTGGTCGGCGGAAGGTGCACGTGCCCGTCGACCTGGGACCGGACCGCAGCGACGCACGGATGCACGCCAAGACCGTAGGATCCTACGCAGTGCCGTAGGGGACCGCACCGCCACTTGCCAGCAAATTAGGGACACTGTTGCTCCTGGGGTATCGGCGAGGACCATTCGCAACCGTCTCCATGAAGCTGGGCTACGGTCCCGCACACCGTTAGGCCGTCTTCCGCTCACGCCCCAACATCGTGCAGCCCGCCTCCAGTGGTGTCGCGACAGGCGTGAATGGAGGGACGAATGGAGACGTGTCGTCTTCAGCGATGAGAGTCGCTTCTGCCTTGGTGCCAATGATGGTCGTATGCGTGTTTGGCGCCGTGCAGGTGAGCGCCACAATCAGGACTGCATACGAACGAGGCGCACAGGGCCAATACCCGGCATCATGGTGTGGGGAGCGATCTCCTACACTGGCCGTACACCTCTGGTGATCGTCGAGGGGACACTGAATAGTGCACGGTACATCCAAACCGTCATCGAACCCATCGTTCTACCATTCCTAGACCGGCAAGGGAACTTGCTGTTCCAACAGGACAATGCACGTCCGCATGTATCCCGTGCCACCCAACGTGCTCTAGAAGGTGTAAGTCAACTACCCTGACCAGCAAGATCTCCGGATTTGTCCCCCATTGAGCATGTTTGGGACTGGATGAAGCGTCGTCTCACGCGGCCTGCACGTCCAGTACGAACGCTGGTCCAACTGAGGCGCCAGGTGGAAATGGCATGGCAAGCCGTTCCACACGACTACATCCAGCATCTCTACGATCGTCTCCATGGGAGAATAGCAGCCTGCATTGCTGCGAAAGGTGGATATACACTGTACTAGTGCCGACATTGTGCATGCTCTGTTGCCTGTGTCTATGTGCCTGTGGTTCTGTCAGTGTGATCATGTGATGTATCTGACCCCAGGAATGTGTCAAAAAAGTTTCCCCTTCCTGGGACAATGAATTCACGGTGTTCTTATTTCAATTTCCAGGAGTGTATAATAGAGGGGCTTGCAAAATCATGTTAGTGTAGTTAATAAATAAGAAATAAATGTGTAAATGTAAGATGCCATACTTTCTCTGTCAGGAAGACAGCTGGGACCACCATTTCCTGCCCTCATAATATAATTTTTTACTTTTAACTTTATTATTTCCCATATGCTGCACATAGTAGTAGTCTCTCTCTTTCACTTTCCCAGCCTTATTCCCAACAGGTGGGGTCTGCTGGTTAATCGGATGTGGCATTTTAATTTAAGGGGTGGCCGAATGCCCTTCCTGTTGCCACCTCGTACCCCCGGAAGGGAATTAGTGTACGCGGACAGTCAGCATCTAGTGTAATCCATGGAATAGTGCGAATGTGTTCAGATGTCTGCGAGATGTGTAACTGAGGCGGAACGTGAGGACCAGCCCAGTATTCACTTAGCGGGATGCCTAAAAACCAAATCCAGCCTGGCCGACACAGCGCCCCACGTCGTTAATCCGCCAGGCGGGTTCGATTTGACGGCGGTACGCCTACCCGAGACCAGGAACCTGCGCGTTAACGATCTCGGCTATCCTTTTCTTTTTTCATTTTCTTTGGCCCCGACCGGAACTCGAATCTGAGATCTCCTGCTTACATGGCAAACGCTATATCCGACTATTTTTCCCAAAGCACTTATTTAAGGCAACCAGTTAAAATAAAAGAAGTAATTTCGGCAAAAACAAAGGGGTTAAATCAGAAAAACGTATTTGAAAGGATATGGCGTTAATTTTAACGTCTTCACACCTTTGCTCACTTCTACATCGTCGAACATTTAAATCTTAACAAAAGTGTTCACCAAAAAGGATGTATTTCGACTCTTCCAATTCCTTGTCGAAGAGAAACAAGATACAGCGTATTAGAAAAAAGTTCACGATAACGTGGCATCGTAGCATCCTGAGCCATGATGTCCAATGGGCTGTGGCCATATATTGGGAATAGGTGCACGGATCTGTTTCATATCCACTCACCATCACAAAGTGGACATAATGTCCAACGAGCCACATGATGGCACTGTTTTTGGATCGGGGAAAGATGGTTGAATCGGGACGCACTAGAATCTCCCCCGAGATAGCCACCTCCGACGTTATGAGGAAAAAAGCAGATGTCTGCGAACCCATCTCCAATGGCAATGACCACAGGAGATAACCGATGATATAATGTATCAGTTTCGTGGAAACGATTGCTACGATCCGTCACACTGAGACCAATACGAAAAAGTCGCACGTTGGTAGGTACAGTAACGTGAGCAACTTCGTACCACGAGGACGCCACTTCCATCGGGAAAACCGGGAGACTAACGTTGGACCAACCAATCTTCCAATTAATTTCTGGTGACAGGGCTTCCCGAAATGGAATACTATGAGGAATTGGCCACCAGCTTAACAGCATTTTTAAGGAGAGATTCGCTTGGTAAATCATATCTAGTCCTAAATAACTGACTTCAAGAAAAAATTCCTTAAATTGCCGTAATTTATAACTAATCCTACCAATATCTACTGGAAGTCAGATACAGTCACGAAGGCTAGCTGTAAGTGACTGGGGGGCGCGTAGACACGTAAAAACGGTGCGACGTATCAATAAGGCAGAAGCCCTAACCCGATTGTCGGGGAGGCCCAAACCTCCCAGTAGAGGGGGGTGTGCCATGATCCCATAACACACGCGAAATACAGAGTTGCGCCATACAGACCTGCCAGTTAAACTCTGCAACTTGCCATACATCGTCAGAGAAAGTGGAAATATTTGTGTAATAAAGTAAGCCTTACTTACACATATATTTCCATGGCCCGGACCTTATGAAGAACTGAGAGGGAGCGATGGTCGTATTCGGTGATTGCTGCCTGAATCTTATCCGTGGCAGGCTTCCAGTACTGAACATGTCATAATTAGTGAGGAGTATTAATTAATATCACAGTACTTCGCTCAGGTATGATACGATGTCGACCCACTTTTCAAGGTACACTCTGTATATACAGCGTCTTTCTTCTATTACCTACCATTTAATATCTTTTCAATATTTACTAGCCAACCGCCCGGGTATCACAGTGGTAGCAATAAACATCTACGGCTGGACAACTTTCCTGGCGTAGAGGTATGGCTGTGTAGATATACTATTAAAATGTTAGCTGGCTGAATATCGTCACCTTCACGCAACTTAAACGACTTAAGTAGCACACTCCAGGAGAGTTCAAAGCAGACGCGAATGTAGCCAGTTACACATACAAATGCGTTTGGAGTGACATCTCGAAGAAATGATGGGAGTTGCGAACTACTGCTTCGCCCGCTGTGTGTAACTGCATCGCCATTTCGGCGTGAGCTATGGCCACTTGCTGGCCTCGCCAGTCCTGCGCGGCCTACATTTTTTGTGCGACCTTTTGCTGGATATTCCAACGTAACGTCGCTACAAAGCACCCTTTGCAACACAACGTAGCTACGAAGCCCTCTCTGCTACGTAACATCAGTATGAAGCAGCCTCTGACACGCTACATTGGTAGACAGCATTCTCCGCCAGGCAAGACTGGAACGGAGGTCCCTCTGCTTGCAACATCAGTATGAAGCATCCTTGACACAAAATATTGGTACAAAGCACTGTCTGCCATTCAAAACTGGTATGAACATCCTCTGTCACAGCCTTCCGAAGTGGCCGAGCGGTTCTAGGCGCTACAGTTAAGAACCGCGCTACCGCTACGGTCGCAGGTTCGAATCCTGCCTCGGGCATGGATGTTTGTGGTGTCCTTAGGTTAGTTAGGTTTAAGTAGTTCTAAGTTCTAGGGGACTGATGACCACAGAAGTTAAGTCCCATAGTGCTCAGAGCCATTTTTTTTCCTCTGTCACAAATAGGCTGAGAAGCACCTTGCGCCACACAACATTTCTACGAAACACTCTATGCGAAGCAACACTGTTGTGCATAATGCAACCTGTGCCACAGTAAAGACATCTACTGTAAAAAGTAAGGAGTGCCAAGTAAAGAGCGGTAGCCATTTTTGGGCCAAATGACTTGCGCTTTCCTATAGCGTATGAAGGTCCCACTGCGTCAAGACGAGTTTAATCATTTTTCGAAGACAGTGGAAATCCAAAACACAGGGCAGTAGCTAAAATTGTTATTATTTGTGCGAACTGTGCCGAAAAGATTCATCGGGGGTGTGACAGAAGAATGACTGCAAGTCGTAATGGTTTTCACTTAGGTATTTTGCTTATTTTGATATTTTCAAATAGAATAATAACAACTCCAGAGCATCATCCACGCATTTCTCCTCTTCTACATTGTACCTACAGTTTTTCTGTTTCTTGACTTAACTAATTTTAGTCAACGAAAGATGGTTTATATGAAATATGCAGTCGACCTATCGGAATCTTCAAGTATTTTCTGTCCAACTACATACTTTATTGCCGCCGCAACAATGATTCAGGAGCATGTAGGGTAGGCCACAATTCATTTTCTCGTAATATGCAAGCCTTATAACACTTTCCCTGATACACAACGCAATCTTTAGTTTCATTACACAATTTAAGGACACGTTGGAATGAAGAAAAAACTATAAGTAGAAGTTTGTTAACCTATACAACACCACATGAAAGTAACAACCCATCTAATTTTCTGAGATGATTCCTGAATGTCTTCAACTCTGATATACACCGGGTTATAAAATACAGCTACTGTTCTGAAGAACAAGGATGTTGGCAGTGGTTTCTGTTACATGACATCTACCTCTTCCAATGCCACATTCATGCCATATAGTTCGATTTTGTTCACCCACATCAGATACAGATACATCGATCATTAAGCCAGTATCTTCACACCTCTTCATAATGTCCCACAAGAATGACTTGAGAACCACAGATAAAAGAGACTTTCTAGCGAAATGATTCGAAAAATCTTTGTTCCATCACGTACTTAGTCCTCTGTGCATGAACACCAGTGCAAAGTGTGTATTTCCTTTGAACCATTAGCTAACCTAGCACAAGAGCTAAGTTAATTCACTATGTCCATCTTAACTATCAATGCAGATGCCTTATTATCTACTGCATCTGGTGAAAATATCAGAATTTCCGTATTTCTTTGCAGCATGCATTCATTTGGCATTGGTTTCCCAGCTCCCTCACTGTAGCCGCTCCTTTCGCAGGCTAAAAGGATCTTCAACGTTCTGTTTATTGTTTCTGATGAGCATTTAATTCCTCTCATTGCTAACTTACCCAGTAATGCAAACTGACTTTTATGAAGAAAATGCTTTTTAAACACAGACACACTTTCAATCTATGGATTTGTACTTAGCTGTTTTTCTTTCTTCTTTTTAATAACTGAAATTCCCACTGTAAAATTTAAATAGACGATTGTAAGGTGTTCCCATCAGTTTTTTATAAATTTGCTCCACTGTCATCTGATGAACCCATCTCCGTCAAAAGAAACATCTAATCCATTCAATGAAAATATGAGAAAAACCATTGTTGTAATTCAATGATATATTTGACTATCTCAGCAGATGAGAAGTGAGGAAAAGGTGTGAGTTTTTCTTGAGTCCTGTGATATTACTGTTACATACTGGTGTTATTTTCTGAAATTATTTGATGGTTATTTTATTGAGCGCACCGCGCATGTCGGCTATAGAGGACGGCTTAGCATTTCTTGGCCTGGGAAGATTCACTCCCGGTGTGGTCACAGGGTCCTAATCTCGGCAGAAGGCAGTCAGTGAATCTTATTAAAAAAGGCTAACCTCTGCAGGGAGATAGGCAGTTTCTGCGAAAGTAAGGCAGTGGCGTACTCTGCGCTATTGTGGGAAGGTGCCACCACTGTCATCGCCAGATAACAATTGCGTTTTCTGTATGAATATTACAGATCAAGATGCCACGGTGCCCCATCGGCATCTCGAGATAAATGGTTAGTTTTGCTCCAGAGTTTTTGTCAGCCAAATGAAGTGAGTTGCCGCACCACCGTACCTGTAAGGAAGAAGTCAGTCAATAGAGGAGACATGCGGGCTGCCATTTGGTGCTGATCGACGTTCGCTAGAATTTGCTGGGGAAATGTAAGCGTAGCAATTACGGTAGCGTGATACACATACTGGACGGCTCGTTACTTTCTTACTTTGTCACGCAGCTTTGGTTTCTTAGTTCCGCTATACTCGTGTAATTTGTGACTTCTCGTTCCATCGTTGACTTCAGTTTCGCGAGCTGCCTAGATAAGCAGATCTTTGTTATGAAACTTCCTGGCAGATTAAAACTGTGTGCCGGGCCGAGACTCGAACTCGGGACCTTTGCGTTTAGCAGGCAAGTGCTCTACCATCTGAGCTACCATACACGACTAACGCCCACAAAAGGCAAAGGTCCCGAGTTCGAGTCTCGGTTCGGCACACAGTTTTAATCTGCCAGGAAGTTTCATATCACTGCACACTCCGCTCCAGAGTGAAAATCTCATTCTGGAAAGATCTTTGTTATGCTTTCTCCATACAGTCTTCCAAACTCTTTTCGTAATTCCCCACACTGTTAGCGTGATTTTGTAAGATGATTTGAGTTTTAGAGGACTTCGTTTTCTGGTATTTTGATTGCACTTTACTTCAGTCATCAGAGTAAATAAATATAGGTTAATCTGAGATTTCGAATCCTTTAAATTGCCCTACAACTTTTCGATATTTAGATGACCCACTAACAAAAACCGTAAGCTGCTGGACACCTAACTTCGTTGTTCCCACTGTAACAATGTTATCGCTGTGCATGTGGCCGAACACAACGATCACTCTCCCTTTACTCACTGAAGGTAACGAGCATTGGGCTCGCTCGTCTTGTTTCACTGTAAATCTGTTTATGGACTAGGGAGAGCTGTGTCTATTTCCCCTAGGATTATAAGTCTACTGCGTGTTGTTCCACGACCATCTGGCTACAAACCTTGCAGCATTCAGAAGTAATACAACATAACGAACAAAGATCCACAAACACGTTCATCACCTTGAAATATTATCTGAGTCGAGATCCAAATTTAAATTGCCCATACATGTTGTTGGGTTTCTTTTCTTCTTTGCAGAACGATGGCTGCAAGTTGATGGTAAACCAGTTTTCTTTAGCTTTCTAACAGCTTGCTTTGATTATTTTCGAACTGATCGGATGTAAAGTGAAGCTCAGAAAAGAAAAAAGCTGAGGTTGAATGTATGACATATTAAAAAATTCTTCGTGATTTACATCGGGGCCTGTACGACAACTCAGCTCAGTGAAAGAAAGTGGCATCATTCTCTGGCGAGAGACAACAGTTTTACGTAAGTGTGGCTCCTTACCTGGCACAGTTTAGTTGATTCACAAGAGAACTCTCCCTTTATCAGTATTCTATGCAGCCACGCCTTGCGCGACGTTCCTCATTTTTCCTCATTTATTTCCTCTTTTACGGTTATTAATGTGTGTATGATCAGATCTTGAGCTACAGTTCATGACGCAACAGTGAGGAATTACTCCTGAAAGAGTAATAACGGCAAGAAAACATAAATCTCGCTATCACAGATGTCTCTCAGAGACAGTTATTCGGAATTTGCGTCACATTTACAATATTATCTCTGATTAAATGAAAATATTTGTTGCTGACTGGTTGTTGTGTGATGCCCTTAGGTTAGTTAGGTTTAAGTAGTTCTAAGTTCTAGCAGACTGATGACCATAGATGTTAAGTCCCATGGTGCTCAGAGCCATTTTTGTTGTTGTTGTGCGGTGCTTGTTATTTGTTTGTACTGTTACTTATCTTACATGTTAAAATCTAAAAGAGGATTGAATGAGGATCTAATCTTACGCAAACGTTAACTGCACTGATTCAATCAATGCTTATCAGCACTAATGAGTGGTAATGTAAAAATGAGTTCATAATTCTATTGTCTCATGTAAAGGGTAAAAGGATATCTACTCAGTAATTTGATGATTAAGCAAATACAGTGTAAAATAGTTATATTAAACATCAGATGAAAGTGAATTATCTAAAATCTTCCCCACGCACAAAAATACGAGGGATATCGCTTAGTACACCATAGTAACTTAAATACAAAATCACTACACCTAGCCTTGAATTCTACCGCAAAAGCAAGGCAGTAAGTTCTGTAATGGATACAAAACGATCCTGATTGACATAAAAGTTTCGCATGATAAAATAAATCTTACATTAGTACATTTCCGCAATAAGTGTACTTAGTTAGTTGTCCCACAAATGGCTGCCGAGTACCACTTCACATTCAACTGACCAGTGGCAGCATATGATTGTCGTCAATCCACACATACATGGTTTTCGCTACACAGTGTATACAACAGGGCTTTATTTCACCACAGTGAGGGACTTTAGTTCATCAGAGTTAGGTCAGTTTACACGTAGTTTTTATAAATTATACACAGACCTTCCTCCTGAATAATTCGATCTATTAAACTGTATCGGAGCCGAAACTTCCTGGCAGATTAATCTCATTCTGTATCAAAACTCTTATGGTAGTTCCTGAGATGAGACCGAACGTACAGACAGTACTGCGGCAAGTGACTTCTATTTATACACACTCTATGATTTGACCAGAAGTATCCGGACACCCCTATGCCTACTACGAGCGGCAGACCTACCAGCATAGGGGGAAGCGAAGAGTGTTAGGTTGTCAGTTGAAAAGCAGTAATAGCGGTGTGGGTCGGTCACGAGAGCACAGTGAATTTGAACATAGACCAGTTACTGGACGGCTTCTGAATACTATTTCAACTCTTCTAAAACTGCTGAAATCGACTGTTGGTGATGTGATTGTGAAGTGGATATACAGAGGAACAGCCACAGCTCAACCAAGACGATTCGTGTAGCGTCAAACATTGACGAGGGTACTTAAAGTCGCATCAGATCACTATAAGACATCACTCGTTAGTTCTAAAGTGTCACCAGCAGTCCAGATAGCGGGAAGACCGACGTTAAAATGAATGAGGTTCATTGCTCGAACAGCTCATAAGCCAAACGTTTCTGTAGTCATAGAGTGTAAGATTAAAGGGCTGGTTCTGAAATCACTTAAAGGTCTGGACTAATAGGACGTGGCACGTGTATGAAACTTTCTCCTAACGTTTCCCCTCCGAATGCGGGAGATATCTTCAGATGTACCATTGAAATGAAGCAACAGAAGAAAATTTTATACGTCGAACACGGTCTACTATCTCAGAAATTTAAGCGATTTCAACAGTCAGTTCAGGAAACATTTGAGGTGGTATAAGGAGCTACAGCAGTGGAGGGTGAATGACTGGGAACTCTGCACCCTGTGGCAGTTCCAGGGAGAGTTTGAGTTGGATGAATACCTGGAGAACATTATCTGTCATAATGAGTAATGCAAACAATGAATTGTGGAGGTGGTGATGTTAGGTTATTACCCTGGATTTACTTTCGTTGATATTTGTGCAATGATATCTTTTCATGAGTGTATATAATACTTTCAACTAACATTTCAAGTCATTTCGAATCTTAACTTTTTATTTTCTTTGCATCTCTCTCTCCCTCTCTCTTTTTTTTATTAATGTCTGCGCTAACTTAACGTCTGCCCTTTATGATCTTCAAATAACAATAGCACAGACTACAAATGTCACACTTCAGCCAAGTAAACTTGTACTCCTAAAGCATTCAAAATTTGTGTGAGAGCTTTTTGATATTAACTCATCTACATCTTCGTGTGTGCGTAGAGTAACACACTATTGTTGTTCTTGTTGTGATCTTCAGCGCAAAAACTGGTATGATGCCTTCAGGCTACTCTACCCTGTGCAATCCTCTTCGTCTCCGAGTAACTATTGCAACCTACATTCTTCTGAAGCTGCTTACTGACTATATCGCTAGGTCCCCATGTGTAATTTTTATGCCTCCTCACTTCCCTCCAATACTTGGCGATCACTTTATTTCTCAGAATGTATCCTACCAACTGAACCCATCTTCTAGTCAAGTTGTGCCTCGAATTTCTTTCTCCCCAGTAATATTCAGCACCTCCTCATTAACTAAAATCCTACCCATCGAATCTTCAGCATTATTCTGTAGCCCCACATTTCAAAAGCTTCTATTCTCTTCTCGTCTGATCTATTTGTCCTCTGTATGTCAGTTCCACCTTTAGCTACACTCCATAAATTCGCTTTCATCTAAGATTTACTTGCACTAAAATCTGTATTCGATGTTTACAAATTTCTGTTCTTCAGAAATGCTTTTCTTTCCACCGCCAGTCTACGTTTTACACCCTCTGAACTTCGGCGATCGTCGGTAATTTTACTGGCCAAATAGCAAACCTCATCTACCAATTTCAGTATCTCATTTCCTAATCTAATTCACTCCATATTACCTGATTTAATGACTACATTCTACTGAACATCTTTTGCTCTTGTTGGTGTTATTCTGATATCAACCTTTCAAGACACTGTCAATTCCGGTACCTGCTTTCGAAGTCGTTTGCTATCTCTAACAAAATTAGATTGTAATAGGTAAACCTCAAATGTTTTATTTCCTCTCCATGAACTTCAGTTTTCCTTTTGTTTCCTTTACTACTTGCTCAATGTGCAGATTGAACAATATCTTGGATATGCTACAACTCTGTCTCACTCCCTTCTCAACAACTGCTCCCATTGAATGCCCCACGATTCTCATAACAGCCATTTTATTTTGTGTAAAAATTATAAATCTCTTTCCGCTCCCTGTACCACTATTACCTTCAGAATTTCAATGAGATTATTCCAGCCAATATCACCAAAAGTCTTTAAGTCTACAAGTGCTTAAAAATATGTTTGCCTTTCTTGAAACTGTCTTCTAACATAGGTCGGCTGGAACCAGTTTTTCCATTCTTTTGCAAAAAAATATTCGTTTTAGTATATGTACACCTGTCAGCACCTGCTTTCTTTGGAATTATTACATTCGTCCTGAAGTCTGAGTGTCTTTCGGCTATCATATGTTGCACAACAGGTGGAAGAGTTGTATCAAGGCTGGCTCTCCCAAGCCAATGTCATCTACTCTCGGTGCCTTGTTTCGACTTAGGTCTGTCACTACTCCATCATATTCTTCTGGCAGTATCATATCTCCCACCTCATCTTCATCTACGTCCTCTTCCAGTACTGTAGTACTGCCTTCAAGTTCATCTATCTTGTATAGACTATGTATTCCTTCCACCGTTCAGCTTTTATTCTATTTTTCCATATGAGCTCTCGATAATCATACAGCTACTAACACACTACCCAGCTGTTTCTGAGGCTGGAACAAATGGATAAATGGTAATTGAAGGTCACGAGGGAGCAGTGTTAGTACGAAGCTAAGTACCAACTTCTGAATGTTTCAGTGAACGGTGAACGTTACACGCAGTGACAGTAGCGACGGATTGTTCCAGTGGTTGACGAATGCGAATCCTCGGTGGTGTCATCGCCTGGGCTGGTATTAAGGCGGGACCGTCAGCGGGTCGTGTGGCGCAGGTAGCCGGCGCTCGTCGCGCGGTGATAATGGCCGCTGCTCTCAGCGGGTTCCAAATGGCCTCTCCTTGCCTTAATGGTACGGCGCCCGCCTCCTCCAGGGCGCGGTCGGCGCGCCGGCCGCCAGCACGTAACGGCGCCAGGCCACCTAGCCATCGGGTCGCCACGTAACACTACCAAGTCCCGAGTGTGGTGCTGTGACACTGTACGTAGCACTTGTGGGCTTCAAGGGGTACGGAACTAGCTCCGCAAAGCTACAGCTGTTGTTTCTGGTGAGTCCCAGATGTTTCACAAATAATAGTTTTTATCGGAATGTCACTCTTCTGCTGCTCTAGTTCATCCATCTTTTCCTCTAATTCAGTTCATCTTTTTCCGAATTAACTGCTTCCTCTCATTCTCAACTTCTCCCTTCCAAACTGAGTTTTATTTTTAATTTTCTCATTATTTTCAAGAAACGAAATACTCGTATTTAAAAAAACGCCAGAGCCGATAAAAACGAATGAATATTAGTATGCTTAAAAATCAAACAAAACTATATGCTTCCAGAAGACTTTTCAAGTCTCAAACGTCTTAAAGTGTACATGCAGAATCATGCGATGAATGAAAATTGTACTGGGCTCTAATTCTAACCTGGGTCTCCCGCTCACGAAGCAGATGCGCTAACCACTATGCCCCTTGGCACAGTGGCTTTACACAACTGCACAGCTACCCTGGCACGCCTCTTTCCTCAATCCAAATCCCCATTCACTCCTCAGACCATTTGGTATTGCACCTTAACTCGAATAGCAATGCACAGACTCTCCAAGTGTGGTGATGATGTTTGGTTTATGGGGCGCTCAACTGCGCGGTTATCTGCGCCCATACAAATTCCCAACCATTGCTCAGTCCAATAGCGCCACTTTCATGAATGATGATGATGAAATGATGAGGACAACACAAAAACACAATAATCTTGAGGCAGGTGAAAATCCCTGACCCCGCCGGGAATCGAACCCGGGACCCCGTGCTCGGGAAGATAGAACGCGACCGCGAGCTCACGAGCTGCGGGCACTCTCAAACTGTATTGGAGTAGCACCTCAACATTGAACGAAACGGAAGATACTGCCCGAAACCTAGCCATGGGTGATTTCATCAGGCGAAACTATAGCGTTCCAGAGATCTTTTCATGTCTCAAACGTCTATGATGTCTAAATGCAGACCGAAGTGACGAATGGTAATTCCAGATATCTTTTCAAGTTTCAAACATCTGTGATGTGGACTTAAGCGACGAATGGGAATTTGGATTGAGGAGCGAGGTGTGCTAGGGCAGTCCCTGCAGTTGTGGAAAGCTATTGTGGCAAGGGGCTGTAGTGGTTAGCGCATCAAATCCGGGTTCGAATCCCTGTTTTAGTGCAAATCTTCATTCGTCACTCCAGTCTACATACATACTTTAAAAATGGTATCCGAGGATGCCAACGTTGAACATTCTGTCCCAAAACCAAAGGTGTGGCGCAGGGGACGACTTTCAACCCTTAAACAGGAACATTCGGTTTTTATTATAGAATCGGATACTACTGGGAAAATTACGTACCATTGTATGTCTCCCTCCGGTTGTTGCGCGATAGATGACGCTGTAATTGATTAAAAAGCAATTGAATTGCTAAACGGTATTATCTTGAGAATAATGTATTTGGTTTAAACCATAAAAACAGATGTGTGTGGCAACGGGTTACAAGTGGTTCAAATAGCTCTGAGCACTATTGGACTCAACTGCTGTGGTCATTAGTCCCCTAGAACTTAGAACTACGTAAACCTAACTAACCTAAGGACATCACTCACATCCATGCCCGAGGCAGGATTCGAACCTGCGACCGTAGCAGTGGCACGGTTCCGGACTGCGCGCCTAGAACCGCGAGACCACCGCGGCCGGCAACAACGGGTTACAGTTCTCTCTGTGTAGCTGTTGTGAAAGACACAGTCATTCATTCATTAATTCATTATTTTGATTGATATCATTCCGTGCCCTCGTTTCATCACAATCTGACTGCGTCATTAACCAGAGTGCAGGTTGTTACGATAGAAGAGGGAACTAAAAAAACTTGCATTTAGGGAGAAAGTGGGAGGGATGTCACTAACGCTGTACTCCTTGTGCTCAACACAAAGAAATTACTCACACTGGTTGAAAGTGGGCACTAATTGAAATCCATGAGGGGAGTTGAAAATTTTTGCCGGACTGGGATTCGAACCCGGGCCCCTGCTTACTAGGTAGATGCTTTAGCCACTAAGACATCCCGACACAGTCTCTCGGCAACTGCGCGGACATCCCTAGCACGCCTCCCGTCAGAGCAAAACTCTCAACTTATCCACTAATTAAGCTCCTCTTGCCCCTGATCCTTATTATTAGCGGCATTTTCCGTAATAGCTCGAGTCTGGTGTACATCTGGAGTGAAGAGATAGTTGACTGTCTTGCCTTAATTTTATATATACGTGGTGACTGTTCTTTTGGACATGCCCGAAAGAACAGACACCATTTTCATCCTGTAGTCATTATGAATTAATACTCAAAGGAATCACAGACACTGGCTGCGAGCGAGCATTGCGCTCGCGCACTTCTTTTTGTTAGATACAAGAAGTTACCACTTAACTCCATTGACAACAGTCGTACATGACCCTAACAGGGTCGAGAGAAAATACGTTTTATCCTACCATCGTACGCCTATCTTCTAGCTGCATATAACGATAGAGCCTACTATGAAGCACTACACGAAGTTTTTCACACCGCAATAGCCCTTAGCGCCATCTCATTTGTGGAATGACAATAATGACGATACGAACGGCAGAACAACAAAGACCCAGAGTAGAGAAATTTCCGACACTGCCGGAAATCGAAATCGTGCCCTTCAGTTAGCAATCCCCCGCGCTGACCGCTCAACAACCGAGGCGGACGATTTCAGCACAGTTCTCGGGCACTTTTATGAAATGTTGAGATGGCAACATTTAAAAGTGTTATATCACTGCATTCGTCTTTTCGAGAGTTTTCAAATGCAGGTAAATAAGTCTTTGCATTACAAAAATATACCTGCTTCATTATCACGGTTACTACAGGTGTCGACTATTACATATGCAAGATTTCCCCGAAAACCTCGTTGCCATAAACTGAACTGTTCACTGAATAATGGAAATGTTACCTCTTACACGACTTACATTACTTGATATCAATGTGGAAGAAGGATTAAGACAATGTGTCAGTTTATAATTAGTGACGTTTTAATTAATTCGGCTGCAAACTCTGTCACAGCCATTGTCAACTCGATACGTTGATTGAACGTTTAAGTAAAATTCCAGTTCGGGGTTATAAGAGATGTATACGCTCCTGATGTATTCAATCCGCGACTACGTGAGTCAAATACGTCCTACTATTAAATGTAAGACCTGTACGACATACATGATTGAATCAGTCTCACATTAAAGTACGCAGTCTTAGAAAAAATATATGAAAAATGAAATAGCATCTGTTTGGGCAGAGAAAGAAAGATATCGACGTGATATTTATTTTTTTTACCATGCGCAAATCATCGACCAAACTGAAATCAACCGTCATATACAGTCTCAAACAAAGATTCCTTTAAGATCAAAGAAGCTACAGATGCATTTTCTGTATAAACTGAATTGCACTTCTTAAATAATACTATGGATTGTAAAACATTTTATCATATAATTATTTACATAAACGACGACTCTTGTTTCAGCAGATTTCCATTTTCATGTTATCGTTTTTAAGTGTCAAAATAGAGTTTTGGAGTGTATATGGAGATAGTGACTTACTTTCAATGCTTTTGAGGGTTGTTAGAACTTCGTGGGTTGTCTGTAAGTTCTTTTAATTGCGCTTTCAGTAGTCTGTTAATTCCACTGATGTGCCAGTTTCAATAGGCACTGCCAAACTGTTTTGTGACACATAGAAACCATAACCTAAAAATGACAAATTGCCGAAACGAGACTCCTCGTGTATGTTACTAATTACCTACTAAAATATATGTTCAGCTGAAAACAGGAAAATAACAATATGTCATTCACTGACCTACAACATTTTCCTTGTGTTCTGCGACGTGTAACTGAATGGAATACAACAATCACTTTAGCGACAATTGCAATTTCATATTCCTACTTGCAATTCGTCCGCCGCCGGGGTGGCCGAGCGGTTCTAGGCGCTACAGTCGCGAACCGCGCGACCGCTACGGTCGCAGGTTCGAATCCTTCCTCGAGCATGGATGTGTGTGATGTCCTTAGGTTAGTTATGTTTAAGTCGTTCTAAGTTCCAGGGGACTGATGACCTTACAAGTTAAGCCCCATAGCACTCAGAGCCCTTTTTTTTTTACATTCGTCGCGCTGGTAATAGAGACTGATTGCATCCAATGATATTCTACTTGTTTGTGTCGTTTTATCGGCACATATGACAAACATTCTCTTTAGGCCAGACAATGGTTTCTCATGATAGACGAGTGCAATATCTGTGTACAATTACCTATGTCCCCTGTGTGGTTGGCATATGCAAGACGTTGCCTTCTGGTACCCATAGTGAGGAATGGTTCTGAACTCTTAAAACTCATATGAACACACTTGGGCGTGGCATAGTACAGCAGAGGAACTGCATCATTTTCCTGATCCATATGTTTCTCTTGTATCTTCTAAATTTTTTGTCCTACTCTCTTCCTTGCTCTTTTTCTGTGAGCGCATCCCTTGATTTGTTTTCTCTACCTTTTCCACCGAACACATCCTGACGTTTTCCCTTATAGTAAATTTTAAGTACTGTCACATGGTTACTGGCCATTTTTCATCACTTAAGTAAGTTCATATGAGTGCTTTTCAGCTGTTATTTCAATAACATTTAGCCATCTATTTGGTTAGCTTTAATGAACATGTACTCCTCCGCATTATTCCTTTGCTCACTGTTGAAGTAATTTAATGTGAGGATGTTGGTTCCACACAATATTACAAGATAAACATGGAAACGGGACGGAAATAAACTCACCCACCAGTGACTACATCAGCTTTGTAGTCAGCCAGTCTCTTCCCTACTGCATCTAGATAACTCATCTTGTCAACTGCCACCAACGTAAGAATTTCACCATGACATTCTTAAACAGAAAGATTTACTTTTTGATCAGAAGAATGTCATTCATAGTTAATGAGTTGAGTATTTTGCCGAATAGGAGAACAGTAAAAGGATAATTACCAACGGCGATGCCACAGCCAAGATGTGCGTGCATTGCTTTTGAGAAATGATGTGGCAACGCTGGCATCGCTGTGGGTGGTCGGCCGACACAGAGCAGGTGGCCGCCTGCAATCTATGGAGCGCTTTCAGAACGGGAAGCCGATTTGGTGCGAGAGACTTCCATGAATTGTGAGCAAAAGTATAGACACAGCAACCCGGCACAGGATGTTACGATTTCTGGAGTAGTCTTCGCCAGTAAGTACACTATTGGCCATTAAATACAAGATAAAATGACATGAGCTGTATTACGTGCCTGGATACGCAAATATTTAGCATTCTCGACCAGCTAGAGAAAGAAAGTACACACGTGTACTGCCTTAGATATATATCCACACAAATTGGAAAAATGGATGTACGGCGGAGGGGGGGGGGGGGGGGGGGGAAGAACCATCTAGCTATCGAAAAGGTGGGGATGAAATAGCAATGTAACACAAGACTCAGTATTACTCGTACTTTAGTCATCCATCATTTGAGAATGACAGCACACAGAGACTTACAACAAACTTTACACATAATTTTAAATAGTTGAAATGATAATTAAATCAAGACGCTTAGCTGTCAAGACGCATTAATGTACATCAATGGGGACAGTTGAAAGGGTGTGCCCCGACCGGGACTCGAACCTGGGATCTCCTGCATACATGACAGACTCACTATCGCACCGGGGGCACAGAGGATAGTGCGACAGCATGGATTTATCCCTTGCACGCTCCCCGTGAGACACACATTCCCAGCTTAATGTCCAAACACTAAATTCGAATGCCCCTACCCATTACAATCATAACTCGTGGCAGACAATCCTACCAATTCCCGTAAGAGTTCGGGCAATGCGTGTGCAATGGCCGGTTAGCTTAACTATATGAAGATGGTATCTGTTCTTTCAGACATGTCCGAAAGAACGGATACCATCTTCATATTCATTATAGTTCTGCTCTCTGACGGCCCCCGAAAAATGATGAAAGAAAAAAAGCTTCTTACTAAATGCAGTAAAACTGTCATATGAAGCTTGACATTAAATTTATTACTTATTTATAACTAATTCTATTCCTAACATATTTCGCAGACAGTAGGCACGTGTTATGTGTGAAAAAGGTGTGAAATATATTTGACACTAAGCATGCGAGCAAAGCAATGGTTAATAAATACATCCTAAACCTCTGGAAAGATTTCAGTCAAATTTGGTGCACATATTAGTTAAAATCAGGAAAGAAATACTGTAGAGGTAAGAACTACCAGCTTCTAATTGCGCTGACTATGACAAGTTAGGAGAAAGAAGGGAGAACCAAGAACCGACAGCATGGGTGATGAAGGCGATAGTCACAGACAGGGGAATAGGAGATGGACGTGGATAAATGAGGGGGGGGGGGGAGGGAAAACAGGGCGGAGGGCCGGGGGGGGGGGTAGAGACAGGCAGAGAAATAGGGGGGGGGGAGGTAGTGGACAGAGAAAGGGAAGAGGAGGAATAGGTCAAAGAGAGTGGAGAGGAGGATCGGCACAGTAAGGAAAGGGAAGGACATGGGCAGGGAGCGGAGGGTGAGGAGATGGAATAATATAATATAAATAAATACCCAGGAACGCCGGGTACTCAGGTAGGTTTGTATATTAGATTTATTACGCAATGAGGATGTCCTGAAATCCAATTTGAATGTCGGCTGTTTGTAAGAAGATGATATTAAAATTTGTATGGTGAAGCATACATATTTCACCGTAATACGTTAGCGAAAGATCTTGCCGAGAACCCGAGGTTATTCCGGTGCTACATAAAATCGCCAGGCTGATTAGAGGACTTCCTTTATGTCATTTGTCGATCTCCTTTGGGGTGGCCACACAAGTCTGCAGAAGGAATGCTGAAGTTTAAAATCGGCGTTTGAAAAATCATTCACACAGGAGGGTTTTTCAGACACCATCATTTCACAATTGGACAGACTCCCCTATGGAGGACGTATGAATAGGCGTGCATGGCGTTGAGAATAAATGAAAGAACTGACAAGAAATAAGCTGGAAGGCCCAGAGGGAATCCAAATCCGATTTTACAGGGAGTACTGCGGCACTGGCCTCTTTCTTACAGACCGATCCACGTACGATGACGATCCACGCAGGTCTACGCATAGGCAAAGATGACAGCGTTAGTGGCCCCAATTAACATTTGTGGTACGGGCATACAGGTGCTTCTCGCCTGAAGAAAACGTGTAACCTGGAAATTAAGTGTCTCCGTTGTTTATGTAGAATTTTTTGCTAACTACCATCACTACCCATTTTAATGCTCGCACTGGTTACAACGTTCACAACAAAGCACTCAGAACGCCACTGAACGCTCATTTGTTCTTGGAGAATGCGTGACGTCTAGTGCGCTCACTAGCCTTAACTCGACCACCATCGTTCGTGACACCAACTATAGAAACATACATCTCGAACCTCTCGCGTAGTGCAACGTCCGAACAATTGGAAAAAAGCCCGGATGACACATGCATATAGTAAAAGTAAGACAATGCACCGGAAAAATTTCAGATCAGTATCCTTAACACCGGTTGTCCGCATAATTCTAGAGCATACTCGAAGTTCTAACATAACAAATTTCCGTGAGGCAGAAAGTTTCTGCCCATAAATCAGCACGGATTTAGAAAGCAACGCTCGAACGAAACTTAGAGTGCTCTTTTGTCACACAATATCCACGGAACCACGGAAGAAGGGTAACAGGCAGATTTCATATTCCCCAGTTTCGGGAAAGCGTTTGACACAGTGCCACACTGCCAATTGCTATCAAAAGTCGAGCATACAGAAAGGTTCCGAAGTAAATGAATCTACGCTCCAGCCAGATGTCGGGATTGTTTCTTCGAAACGAACACGCCCCACTTATTTCCCCACCCATTAAACAGTCTGAGCTTGTTCTACATTTCTAATGAACTCAGTGTCAATGGTACGTTAAAGCCTAAGCTATCTTCCCTCCCTTCTTTACTTAGTATAATGCAGCACAATAACCATGACGAATACTGAAAAGAAATTCAGTCCTCCAAGGAACGAAAATTTCAGGCTGTAAAATTTGAAACATGAAATTTCTTCATCAAATCTCTTTCTTAACATGGGACGATAAATAGCCCAGAGTCGCTGGAATGTCTGATCAGTTACGCCACTAACAGTTCATGTAACACAGCTGCACTTTACATAAAACAGAGTAAGAATATCTCCCTGCGTTTCGTTGAATCACTGGCAATTTGTCCTCCTTATGTAAGAAAGCATTCACTTTGTAATCGTATATGAAACAAATCGTACGTGAACTAACTGATACTGTCACATGAAACGGAATCAAGAAACTGGTTCAAAATTACAGCCGATGTATTAGAGCAGTAACAGAGATGCAGTCATTCTTTCCATGAGTTAGTCTGGTTAATAATATATGGGGGACTGCAATTATTATGGAAGGAGAACTATGAATCAATACTGATATATTTGTATGTTTGTGTACGTAGTAATTCATTTCTACAGAAACATTAAATTGAAGCCCTAAGTTGTCAGAGTAACTGTCTTTATTTTAGATCAGTTTGGCGAAATCCAGAACAGCAGACGAAGCCGTTGTGACTATTGCTCCAGAAATATCCAGCTAGACTGAATGGAAAAACTAGCAGGTTCTGAAGAATGCTATCTTTCACTGCAGTAGTTAAAATTGATTCTATGACATTGCAAACCATACTAGAAAACTACTGCTGATCTGTCATACAGTTTGTCAACGATAATTATCATAGTAGACAATAAACATTGTATTGACAATTTCACTACGAGCCGCATGTGTGGTACAGTGTCAAACAACACTTCATGTGATTAAAGAGCTAGTTGCGTTTCACAGGAACGATGTTTTCTAAACCCATGTTGATTGGGTAAATAGACCGTTTTCTTCAAGGTAATTCATAATGTTCGAACAAAATGTGTGTTCCAAAATCCTGCTGCATATCGGCGTTAAAAATATGGGCCAGTAATTTAATGGATTACTCCTACTATATTTCTTGAATATTGATATGACGTGTGCATCGTTCCAGTCTTTGGGTACGGACCTTCCGTCAAGCGAACGGTTGTATATGATTGATAAGTATGGAGCTAATGTATCAGCATATTCCGAAAGGAACCTAACTGGTATGCAGTCTGGACCAGAAGACTTCCTTTTATTAAGCGATTTCAGTTGTTTCACTACTCCGAGGATATTTACTTCTACGTTACTCATGTTCTCGATTAGAATTCTGGAATATTTACTTCGTCTTCTTCTTTTGTGAAGGCATTTCGGAAGGATGTGTTTAGTAACTCTGCTTTGACAGCATTGTCTTCGATAGTATATCCATTGCTATCGCGCAGAGAAAGCATTGATTGTTTCTTGCCGCTAACATACTTCACATACGACCAGAATCTCTTTGGATTTTCTGCCAGGTTTCAGGACAAAGTTTTGTTGTGGAAACTGTTATAAGCATCTCGCATTGAAGTCCGTGCTAAATTTCGAGATTCTACAAAATATCGCCAATCTTAGCAGTTTTCCATAAAACACAAGAGATACATAAAACAGAGAGTTTAGTCACCTCTAATATATTCTCCTCTATTTCCAAAAAAGTCTGACAGTGCTGGAATAACTTTTCGGCTCAACTACCGTGAAAATGATGTGCTTTTGAGGTGAAGCACTCATTGAGCCATCTTCGGAGCGCATTTTCATCCCGGAAGGAAGTTCCTTGAAGGTTGTTGAATAAAAGGCGGAAAAATCAAGGGGAGAAGATCTGGAGAAAAAGTAGGTGCGGAATGACTTCCCAACCCAACTCCTCTATAGTACTTTGGAACAGTTCAGCAGAATGCGGACGGGCGTTATTGTGGAGTAGTATCACTTCACACAGTCTTCCAGGTCGTTGTTCAAGGACTGTATTTACAAGACGTCTCAATTCTTGGCATTAAATGTCGGTAGTAATGATTGTACCTCGGGGAAGCAATTCGTAGCACACCATACCGTCGCTGATCCACCAGATGGATAATGTTATCTTTTGTGGACGCACGGCCGTTTTTGTACGGGCGTTGCTGCTTTGTTAGGGTTCGACCATTCCTTACTTTCCCTTATGTTCGAATAGGGACGCCATTTCTTGTCACCAGTAACGATACAGGACAGGAATAGTACGTCTTATAGACGAGCCAATTGATGACGAGCAAGCAGAGATGCACATACGGCCATCCGCTGATACTAGTGAGTTTGCCTTAGACGATACGGTGCTCATACACCCGATATATAACCTTCACCATTTCATACAAATGTCGCACGGTGGTGGAATGATCATACCTTATCACATCTGTCAGTTCCTGAGGACTCTGTCGTGGATGATTTCGGAGTAATGCGTTTAAACCATCTTAATCAAACCCCGAAGTTCTTCCTGGACGTCGAGGGCCACTAATGTCAAAACGATCCTCCTCAAAACGAGAAAACCATTTTCTTGGCGTGCTCTGTCCAGTGGCATTATCCTCGTACACGGTGCAATGCTTTTGACTACCTCAGCTGCTGTCAGCCATCTACAGAACTAAACAAAAGAATATGTCGGGAACGTTCCAACTTCTGTACTTGGCGCACCATTTTATAGCGTCGACTGCTCCACTCACTATCTCCAAATGACAAAATTACAATATGTAAACTCATACAGCAACAACGTACTACGAATAAGAAAGGGAAATCGATAAATGTAGCCCTTCCAACCGTAATACCAACATACAAAACGAAAACACTACGAACTTGTGCACCAACATAATAACGCTTACTGACTCTGGCCAATATGCCCTCCACTCTTATGACGCCTTCCTCTTGTTGTTTTAAAACCCACGAGAATGAGTTTACTGCACGTATTATTGCTAAAACGGTACACAGAATTATTTTATATAAGTCGTGCTCTAACATTCTGCGTGGTGTCTGTCTCTTCTATATCGTGTCTCCCTACCACTTTCACGCAACGACGCTCTGAGCGTGTTTTTTAGCGAATTGACTAGTTTAAACCTGGGACCTGTTTCTGGTAAGGAGACGCCAGACCACACATGATATGTAGAATTCAGAAGAGTTCAGTGAGACTAGCGATGATATAACGAAATACTTAATGATTTCAGCGTCAGCTCCACTGCACTCGCTGTAAAAGAATCTTAATACTAAATAAATTTAGTGGAAGGGGTTCAAGGCTTTCCTATTTTTGGTTGGCTGGTAAAATAACGTCGAAAAAGCAGTTAAGTTTACCATTGGAAATTTTATTCTACTCACAAAACATTGTTTATAAATTGCACTATTGATAAAATGAGATGTGTTAATACAGGATGGTAAAAACCAAGTGCGTTCAACAAAAATGTGAACGAATATCCTCTGTATGGGTATCCAAGTTCTACAATGGATCGAAGGACGACCTATGCCATATCACAGCTATAATCTAGGTTTAAATTAAGTTTCACAAAAGAGAAAACTATCAAAATGGTATACAGTGACCCTCAATTATCTTCAATTACTTATCTAACTTATCGTAAATTACAGTGGCTGATGTGGCTTCTCAATAACTATATAACAGAAAAATCATCGCGTTCAGGTTTTTATTTCAAGTGGCAAACGTGACCACCATGAGCTTTAATTGACGATCGACACTAGTATTACGCAAAAAGGGGGTGTAACAGATGAGACTTCCGCAGCTCTGAGTGAAACTTTAAACGCTCTTATGCGGCATTGCGTGCGTTCATTACCTTGTCGGTGTTCGTCAAGGGGCGGTGGGCGGCACAGCTCCGCTCACCTCGCTGTCTTGCAAGCAACTCCTCTCCTAACTTCTCCTTACTACAATTTACCGAAGTTGGTTTAAAGACAAAACCATCTGGCTGTGTTTTCTTCTGACCAGTGAGGGTCTCAATGTTGACATTAAGTTACACCAACAAAAATTCTGTCTATCCAATGAGAAACGTTATACTTTGTGTGGTGGGGCAATGTTTTTAAAGTTTGCAACTACTGGATTTGCTTGTCATGTCAGGGTTTTCATAGAAGGTGTTAGATTTGCCTGACCCCTTACAGAGCTTAGGCTGTGATAATTTTTACATTTTTAAATTTGCCTTTTTGGCTGCCTTTTAAAGGTAAATATTGAGTAATGTTTCTCGTGGATTAACTGCAGACTTTTAAATGAACGAAGCACTATATCAAATTTATCACTGCCATAAGTACTGTATATTAAATAGAAATAAAGTTTCAGCAGATTTACAAGGTAAAGTTACTTTATTGAGGGGGGGGGGGGGAACATAGTTATTAGCGACTGTTGATAATGTAGATGTTATAATTAACCATTAACTCGTTAGGTGACTTTTCTGTAACGTATACCAGCTGGTGAGGAATCTGGGACCCCTATGTTTAAACCGAGATTCAAGGCAAAAACCATATAAAGTTTTAATTGATGCTGTACAACATTTATTTTCATGGTTATTTAAGTGTTCCATTTAATTGCTCCTTGTTTAACTTATTGCACTAAGCAAAGCCTGCAGCATTTTACTATTTACCACTCAAAAGCGCACAAATTTTGTGTGGTTCTTTCAAATGTTGTGGTCTTCAGTCCTGAGATTGGTTTGTTGCAGCTCTCCATGCTACTCTATCCTGTGCAAGATTCTTCATCTCCCAGTACCTACTGCAACTTACATACTTCTGAATCTGCTTAGTGTAGTCATCTCTTGGTCTCCCTCTACGATTTTTACCCTCCACCCTTCCCTCCAATGCCAAATATGTGATCCCTTGATGCCTCAGAACACGTCCTACCCACCAGTCTCTTCTTCTTGTCAAGTTGTGATACAAACTCCTCTTCTCCTCAATTCTATTCAATACCTCCTCATTAGGTATGTGCTCTACCCATCTAACTTTCAGCATTCTTCTGTAGCACCACATTTCTAAAGCTTGTATTCTCTTCTGGTCCAAACTATTTATCGTCCATGATTCACTTCCATACATGGTTACACTCCATACAAATACTTTCAAAAACGATTTCCTGACACTTAAATCTATACTCGAAGTTAAAAAGTTTCTCTTCTTCAGAAACGTTGTCCTTGCCATTGGCAGTCTACATTTTATATCCTCTCTATTTCGACCATCATCAGTTATTTTGCTCCCCAAATATCAAAACTCCTTTACTACTCTAAGTGCCTCATTTCGTAATCTAATTAACTCAGCATCACCCGACTTAATTCGACTACATGCCATTATCCTCGTTTTGCTTTTGTTGATGTTCAGCTTATATCCTCCTTTCAAGACACTGACCATTCCGTTCAACTGCTCTTCCAAGTCCTTTGCTGTCTCTGACAGAATTACAATGTCATCGGCGAACCTCAACTTTTTTTATTTCTTCTCCATGAATTTTAATACCTACTCGGAATATTCTTTTGTTTCCTTTACTGCTCGCTCAATATACAGATTTAATAATATTGGGGAGAGGCTACAAACCTGTCTCACTCCTTTCCCAACCACTGCTTCCCTTTCATGCCCCTCGACTCTTATAACTGCCATCTGGTTTCTGTACAAATTGTAAATAGCCTTTCGCTCCCTGTACTTTACCCCTGCCACCTTCAGAATTTGAAAGAGAGTATTCCAAGTCAACATTGTCAAAAGCTTTCTCAAAGTCTACAAATGCTAGAAACTTAGGCTTGCCTTTTCTTAATCTTTCTTCTAAGATAAGTCGTAGGGTTAGTATTGACTCACGTGTTCCAACATTTCTACGGAATCCAAACTGATCTTCCCCGAGGTCCGCTTCTACCAGTGTTTCCATTCGTCTGTAAAGAATTCGCGTTAGTATTTTGCAGCTGTGACTTATTAAACTGATAGTTCGGTCATTTTCACATCTGTCAACACCTGCTTTCTTTGTCATTGGAATTATTATATTCTTCTTGAAGTCTGAGGGTATTTCGCCTGTTTCATACATCTTGCTCACTAGATGGTAGAGTTTTGTCAGGACTGGCTCTCCCAAGGCTGTCAATGGAAGGTAGTCTACACCCGGGCCTTGTTTCGACTCAGGTCTTTCAGGGCTCTGTCAAACTCTTCACGCAGTATCGTATCTCCCATTTCATTTTCATCTGCATCCTCTTCCATTTCCATAATATTGTCCTCAAGTACATCGCCCTTGTATAGGCCCTCTATATACTCCTTCCACCTTTCTGCTTTCCCTTCTTTGCTTAGAACTGGGTTTCCATCTGAGCTCTTGATATTCATACACCTGGCTCTCTTTTCTCCAAAGGTCCCTTTAAATTTCCTGTAGGCATAATCAATCTTACCCCTAGTGAGATAAGCCTCTACATCCTTACATTTGTCCTCTAGCCATCCCTGATTAGCCATTTTACACTTCCTGTCGATCTCATTTTTGAAATGTTTGTATTCCTTTTTGCCTACTTCATTGACAGTATTTTTATATTTCCTCCTTTCATCAATTCCTACTTGATCCCCTGCTCCCTTCACTAGTTCATCCCTCAGAGCTACCCATTCTTCTTCTACTGTATTTCTTTCCCCATTCTTGTCCATTGTTCCCTTATGCTGACCCTGAAACTCTGTTCAAAATCTTTTTTGTCAGTGTATCCATGTCCCATCTCCTTAAGTTCCCACCTTTTTGCAGTTTTTTCAGTTTTAATCTACAGTTCATAACCAATAGATTGTGGTCAGAGTCCACATCTGCTCCTGGAAATGTCTTGCAATTTAAACCTGGTTCCTAAATGTCTGTCTTATCATTATATAATATATCTGATACCTTCTAGTATCTCCAGGATTCTTACAACCTTCTTTTATGATTCTTGAACCAAGTGTTAGCTATGAGTAAGTTATGCTGTGTTCAAAGTTCTACCAGACGGCTTCCTCTTTCATTTCTTAGACCCAATCCATATTCACCTACTATGTCTCCTTCTCTCCCCTTTCCTACTCTCGAATTCCAGTCACCCATGACTATTAAATTTTCGTCTCCCTTCACTACCTGCATAATTTCTTTTACCTCATCATACATTACATCAATTTCTTGATTACGTGCAGAGCTAGCTGGCATATAAACTTGTACTACTGTAGTAGGCATGGGCTTTGTTTCTATCTTGGCCGCAATAATGCGTTCACTATGTTGTTTGTAGTAGCTTACCCGCACTCCTATTTTTTTATTCATTATTAAACCTACTCCTGCATTACCCCTATTTGATTTTGAATTTATAACCCTGTATTCACCTGACCAAAAGTCTTGTTCCTCCTGCCACAGAACTTCACTAATTCCCACTATATCTAATTTTAACCTAACCATTTCACTTTTTAAATTTTCTAACCTACCTGCCCGATTAAGGGATCTGACATCCCACACTCCGATCCGTAGACCGCCAGTTTTCTTTCTCCTGATAACGATGTCCTCTTGAGTAGTTCCCACCCGGCGATCCGAATGGGGGACTATTTTTCCTCCGGAATATTTTACCCAAGAGGATGCCATTATCATTGAACCCTACAGTAAAGCTGCATGCCCTCGGGAAAAATTACGGCTGTAGTTTCCCCTTGCTTTCAGCCGTTCGCAGTACCAGCACAGCAAGGCCGTTTTGGTTAATGTTGCAAGGCCAGATCAGTCAATCATCCAGACTTTTGCCCCTGCAACTACTGAAAAGGCTGCTGCCCCTCTTCAGGAACCACACGTTTGTCTGGACTCTCAACAGATACCCCTCCGTTTTTGTTGCACATACGGTACGGCCATCTGTATCGCTGAGGCACACAAGCCTCCCCACCAACGGCAAGGTCCATGGCTTTCAAATAGTTCACATAAATGGACTGTTAGAGTACTGAATTTTACATTCTTAGTGTTACATAATCTCTGTAACAAATGAATTTCCAAATACATTTAAATTCTAGCGTTTAAATTTGCGCATAAGAACTCCACTCTATAGGTACAAAAATAAAGTCTGTCAAATTGACATTCATTGCTTGGAACTACATTTCCCTTTCACGGCTAAGAACATATTCAATTTTAATAGACACTTTAAGTATTTCATTAAAGAAACAGATCCCCATCACAACTTTCCTGACGTCCTACCTCTGAATGATTCTTGTGTCCGTTAGCAGAACTGTGATCACTGGCTAATGGAAAATCGTCGTCTCTTTCGTTTACTTCTTTGTCCGTATCACTGACACCTTCCTCCATAAACCGTCTTACAATTTCATAAAACTTGGGTAAGTCAAAATTGACACATTCGTGCGAACACATTTTGAGCTATAGGATACCCTAGTGAAGAAAACAGGTACGTAGTTCACGGAGTGCGGCGTAGGAGTCTCCAAAACCTATCAATAACACGTGTCAACAATAAACACAGAAGGCGACAACAAAAGGAGGTTACGGGGAGTATGGAAGCATTCCACCACACTTCGTGAGCTAAGGGTTAATATTTTTTGAGAATGACTAGTTGAAACTAAGGAAATTATACTTCTACAAAACCTATTCCGATTTACTGTAGCATACTGCCACTTTAAGTACTGTTTCTCTTTCTATTTTTAGTTAAACCCGTTTTCTGTCATCGGAATCAATATGTCGGCTCTTTATTGAAAACGCATATTTTTAAAAAAAATCTGTTTATGACTTCGATGGGTGTTCAACCGTCATCAGTAGAAACTTGTCTGTTTTAGCCGCTTAAGGCGCTTTTCATTTATTAATTTTTAAAACAGAAAGTTACACTACTGGCCATTAAAATTGTTACACCAAAAAGAAATGCAGATGATAACCGGTTATTCATTGGACAAATATATTACACTAGAAGTGACATGTGATTACATTTTCACCCAAATTGGGTGCATAGATCCTGAGAAATCGGTACCCAGAACAACCATCTCTGACCGTAATAATGGCCTTGATACGCCTGAGTATTACGCCAAACAGAAATCTGTCAACAGAAATCTGGAGAATGGTTTGGCCAGGGGAGCAGTCGAACATTTTTTGTATCCAGAAAGGCCCGTAAAGGACCGGCAACATGCGGTCGTCCATTATCCTGCTCCACTGTAGGATTTCGCAGGGATCGAATGAAGGGTAGAGCCACACATCTGAAATGTAACGTCCACTGTTCAAAGTGCCGTCAGTGCGAACAAGAGGTGACCGAGACGTGTAACCAATGGTATCCCATATCATCACGCTCGGTGATACGCCAGTATGGCGATGACGTATACAAGCTTCCAATGTGCGTTAACACCATATTCGCCAGACACATATGCGACCATCATGATGCTGTAAACAGAACCTTGATTCATCCGAAAAATGTCGTATTGCCTTTCGTGAACCCAGGTTCGCCGCTGAGTACGCCATCGCAGGCGCTCCTGTCTGTGTTTCAGCGTCAAAGGTAACCGCAGCCATGGTATCCGAGCTGACGATCCATGCTGCTGCAAACGTCGTCGAACTGTTCGTGCAGATGGTTGTTGTCTTGCAAACGTCCCCATCCGTTGACTCATGGATCGAGAAGTGGCTGCTCGATCCGTTACAGCCATGTAGATAAGATGGCGTTGGGATCCAGCACGGCATTCCGTATTACCCTCATGAACCCACTGATTCCATATTATGCTAACAGTCATTGGATCTCGACCAACGCGAGCAGGAATGCCGCGATACGATAAACCGCAATCGTGATGGTCTATAATACGACCTTTATCAAAGTCGGAAACGTGATGGTACCCATTTCTCCTCCGTACACGAGGCATCACAACAACGTTTTATCGTGCAACGTCGGTCCAACTGCTGCTTATGTATGAGCAATCAGTTGGAAATTTTCCTCATGTCAGTACGTTGTAAGTGTTGTCACTGACGCCAACCTTGTGGGAAAGCTCTGAAAAGCTAATCATTTGCATATCACAGCATCTTCTTCCTGTCGGTTAAATTTCGCGTGTGTAGCATCAACATCAACATGTTCCATCGTCTGTAGATAAGACACTGATCTACCTGCAGAATGCTTTCGCGCCTCGTTTTATTCTTAAATGTGGTGCCATTGCTTATTACTCAGCTTTATTGGTCGGTTTTGCTCAGCGACGGCTGTGAAACGATTTGCGGCCTTTGAGTTTCCGCCACATCGGCTCCCTCATCCCACACACACCGCCTTGCAGTCGACACTCGCCCGATGAAAACCACTCGCACTCGGTCTGCCTGCTACCCTAGTGGCAGCCGCCGATTACTTTCGGCGGTCGGCGCATCCAGCCAACAGCGGAGGCGCAGGTGTCGTCGGCTCTGCTGCGACGGCGCCAGCACGCTGCTACCACGCGTCTGTGCCCGCCTGTCTCCGGACTCGCGCCGTTCCGCGACAACTGTGAAACCAGTGCGCGTTACCTCTGCGTCGTTAGACAAATGCAGACTAGAGGCTGCAAGAGCGCCCGTGGATCACAAAAAGTTCCCATCTACAGTCGGCTATACGTGACGGTATTACGTGCAGTGGGGCTTCAGGGCAGGAAGAAGAGAGAAGGCAACAGCGAAACTATAAGACATCGTCAGAGACAGCCTACTCAGGGATGCCACTGATGTGAAACTAACGCAATACCAGTGGAACATCGTACTGCAAGGTATCTCGGCGCGTTTTATACTACGAGAAGTCCGCAGTACGTGCTACAAGGCTGTAAACAGGACGATACCGACCAATGAAAAACTGGCAAGAATACAGTTTATGGGGACAGAAGCCTGTGACAGGTGCAGTAAACTTGATATTCTGGAGTACAGGAATTAGTTTCGCACAGTCGCAGCCGTTTGCCGAAGTAGTAAACAACTAGGCCGATCAACACAACTGCGCAAAACTATTTCGACGCATCAACAGTCAGTACAGCACACCTTAAGCCTTTCCACTTGAGTTTTTTATCACACTGTACTGCCAATTAACTCCTAATATTTGCGCTGAAAATACCCTCTATTACATATAGTGAAATAGTGCCAAGGGTAAATATAAACCAAACAATAAAGGTAATAATACAAAAATCGTAACACTTAACATACTAAAATGTAGACTTTCACGGTCGGAAATATCATGTCCATTACAATTATCCGACTCAGTAGCGAGCCAGTGGGTGTGTTGGACCTTCCATCGAGCTACGGACCCCCTTGAAGATGTCTCCCGCAGTCGGAGACGAAACGTTGGGAATCGACACAGAATTCATCAACTGACCACAGCATAACAGCCCGAATAATTATAATGGACATAATACTGAACAGGCCATGAAAACATGAAAACTTTCATTTCATGTATTTCGTCACTTGGGCACTGTATGTCTTCAAGGTGTGGTACTTCTCAAGGTATTCATCCCGATTGAGACTTGGTTTTCCCGGAATACGTATTACAGTAATAAACAGTTTCCCTTCTGCCACCTTCGACCTTCCTGTGACAGCGAATGGTTCTATCGTTGCTGTTACTCTTTTCACTAAAGTAAGTGAAGTACGACTGCTTTGACAGTCTCTCTTTCTCATCGAAAGTAGATTATTTTCCTCTTTAGCTTCCATCTGTGTGGCGCATTTTCCTAATCAGAGCTTTCAGAAGGGTCAATTGTGCCTCATCTTTGGTTTCTGGTTAGAAACAGCATACAGATTGTACAGAGTGAAGCTATTGACTACTGCTACTCTAGCAGCCACCACCTCGTTTTTGATTTCCTGATGAAGCAGTACAATGCACAATACTGGTCGGATACATCAACTCCACCCATGCTTTTACTACAGTCACCCATGACTTTGGCCTTTAGGAAGTATTTCAAACAATAGTGGTGTGCGTTCCACAAAAGGGAAGATGTCAAAACACTTCAGTACAAGAAACACGGCGGTGAGAGCCCCGACATACGAGTTATAGCGAACTGAAGTTTGCATCGGACGACGACCGACTGCGGGTCTATTGCGATATTTACGCTGTCGGGGCTGTCCAGACGGTTGAGGGCTAAGCGTTAAACTATTGACTGCATTCAAAAGATCAGCCACCACATGAGTAGCTGCCCACATACGGAACTCCGTCTTCTATCCCCTACAAGTTACAATTCCTAACTTATCTATGGGGCCAACACGAAAGAAGGAAAAACGGAGAAAATAAGGTAAACTCCAAAAGCGTATAGGAATCCAGCTGGAGCAGCCAGACTAAGGAGGCACCCATCGACATGGGGGCGGTTCCCCAGAACACCCACCCACAATGAACATCCAGCTGTGATTTAGAAGAATCGACAAGGGTAGTGAATTTGAGAACTGAAACACTCTTGAGTAAAATAAAAGTACATTTTTCTATGGCTGAATTGACTATGTAAGTTCATAAGATGAAAATAAAATTTTCTGTAATAAAAAAAGGAATTATCTTTCGTCTCCCGGTATGACATTAATAATACCGTGTAAATGAAAGTAGAGCTTTTTCTCCCACTTTCACTTCTAAGAAACGTATCGTAGTGTTAAGGCATAGCTTATATAAATTTCTTGGTTGAATTATGTGTGTGGGACGGTAATTTGCTGTTTTCAGTTTCCTTCGCTTTACAATAGTCATGCAATTGAGAGTGCCGTTTCGCCATACACCTGTTATATTTGATGAAGTTACGTTATAAATAAAAAGCACAATACTGTGTCTGTTGCGATATATTCTTGCGACACAACAAGAAATTAGCTATGATGAATATGTTAAAATAACGAAGCTTCCATTTATCAGCTTCGTTTGGATGTCATACCCATCGAACTTCACTGTGAACATTTTTACGTGTTAAGCTCCGCACCAGTAAAGAAGTCGCATGACTAACGCACTGAACTTAATAATAGGAGCAGCAGCTGGATATCAAGATTTGATTTTATCAAGTTTCTTAAATCATCTGTGGCGAAGGCAGAATGTCTCCACCGAGAATTCGTGATTAATATCCTGGCCCCGAGTTTGCGTTCAGTTTTTGTATAAACAAAGGCGTTGAAGAGACGAACGAGAACTTTTCTCGTCTTTTATTTCTTAATTGTGTAAAACAACGTATTTAGTCGCTCGCTACGTCATTCCCACTGCAAATTTTGGTTCTAAAATCGCTAATGCTCCCAGAATCACTTTTATCATATTTTAAATACATGACATACCCGCACGCTGCTTACAACTAAATAAAATGTAATATTTTAGTTACCAAGTCAAAAATGTTGTATGTATGTATGTATGTGTGTGTATGTGTGTGTGTGTGTGTGTGTGTGTGTGTGTGTGTGCGCGCGATCTGTAATGGAAAAGGGCACCCTCTCTGGAAAGTATTCGATACTCATCTAACCACTTGGACTCTGCAAGTCATTTTGTCTTTGACCTTGCTTCGTTATAACCACAACCATCACTGAAGATGTCGTGCTAGTCTTGCAACTGTTTATTACCTCCCCAGTGGAAATTCATGGAAGTGCCCCAGTAAGCGGTAATCCACCTTGGCAATGTGCAACAGACATTACTGTAAGTAAATTCGAGACACACCCTTCAGATAATTATATACGGATTCCAAAGGTACGTGACCGTCATTATGATAGACGGTAGTAAACTTCTATCATGCTCTGACCTCTGGTTAATGCCATTGCATCTATGGGAGCTGTACGCTCTAACGAATTCTCAAAACGTTTTGTGTCAGCCTTAACCAAACTGAATGCAAGTCTTACAATTATTCATTTCCATTAGTATCTTTGATCCATGCGTTGGAGCATAAGTTTACCAATGGATGAAAGAATGAGAGAAAATTCCAACACAGGATGGCAGTGAATGGGACACTATAAAATATATCAATTGAAGATAGAAAGCGTTGATTTAAACTGAAACCGTTTTGCATGTCAGTGTTCGTTTCACAGGCAAACAACTCTTAAATTTTAATCCACACTTTGAGGCTACATTAATTTCATCTTTTTCTTCTGTCTCTTTTCTGAATCAAACTATACTAAACAAACTGTTAAGTAATTTAAATGTTTCCAGTGATTTTGGAAATTCTGACATCTGTTTATAATGTACTAGCTGCTACCCTCGGCCGCGCGGGGTAGCCACGCGTTCTGGGGGGTCTTGTCATGGCCCGTATGGCTCCCCACGTCGGAGATTCGAGTCTTCCCTCGGGCATAGGTGTGTGTGTTGCCTATAGCGTAAGTTAGTTAAAGTTGGATTAAGTAGTGTATAGGCTAAGGGCCGGCCGGGGTGGCCAAGTGGTTCTAGGCGCTACAGTCTGGAACCGCGTGACCACTACGGACACAGGTTCGAATCCTGCCTCGGGCATGGATGTGTGTTATGTCCTTAGGATAGTTAGGTTTAAGTAGTTCTAAGTCCCATAGTGCTCAGAGCCATTTGAACCATTTTGTAGGTTTAGGGACCGATGACCTCAGCAGTTTGGTCGCGTAAGACCTTAACACAAATTTCCAAAAAGAAAAATTTATACCCTCGGCTGTGATGACATACGAGTGGTTTTATTACAATGAGTGGTGGTAAGTAAGCTACTGTACGTCCGATAACGTTATATACCCTCACGTGCCTGCCTGCTCATATAAGCAGAGATCGTGATAAGCGCCTCACGCTCCCAGCTGCCCTTGCATACGACGTGACAGTACGCGTATGTGGTGCATACGGACAGGTGTTGGCAGGAGCACACATCTATTCATCATGCTGTTGAAGTAGCTACAGGGGCAGTCGAATGGAAACAGAACACCAGCCATAACAGGTCATGAAATGGACAGATTCAAAAGAAATAACTGGAAGACGAGACTATCAACTTCTGATTCATAGAATGCGGCCGCCCGCTGATGGATCCACAGCCACTCTTGGATTTCCTCGTACGTCTGAAACCGCTGTAATTTATCAGGTCACCAAATATGTAAAAGTCACACGCTGAAGGATCCGGCAGATACAGCATTTCTCACTAAAGCGAGCCTTCGTACGAATGGCAGTGTGAGCGCAGGCGTTATCAAGCAACAGGATCTTTGACTGCGAAAGCTTTCCTGGGGGTTTTGACTTTTAGCGAATCATAGTTCCGAACAAATGCCTTCATAGCGCTGCACATTAATTGTGATTCCACGCTCGAAGAACTCGATAAGCAGAGAGCCCTGGCAGTTGAATGAGGCCATCACTACCTTACCTAAACTTGGGATAACAGCTTTCGATTTCCTTGGCAGGGATGTTGCCACTGTTGGCTCTGCCGTTTGCCCTCGAGCTGTGGAAATTCTGTCGGACGGAATCATCCTGTTACACGATAATGCCCGCCCCCACATCGACCGTCAGGTGAAGGCTGTACTTCTATGATGTGGGTGTGACACATTCTAACATCCTCTGTACAGCCCGTATTTTTCACCGTCTAATAAGCACATTCTTTGGTGACCACAAGAAGAATGTGGATGGATGTTGGTCTTAGTCTTACGAGGAAGTATAAGAGAGGGAGCGGTTGTGTAACCGACAGCGGCCGGCGCGTTCTACGACCTGATCATCTCGCCTCCCAATGGGATAAATATCTTAATGCGAGTGGTGATTACTTTTGAATGGAACCATTCCTTGGTACCGTTATGGCTCGTGTTCGGTTTCCCTTTGACTGCTTCGACATATGTTATATACCATGTGCACATTATGCAACAAACTTAATAATTTTTAATATGATTTATGTGCACTGGTGTAAAAACAAATTCTTTCACTCCCTAACTCATCCTCATACGGGTGTATTTTTTTAAAATTTCTAATCTGTGTTCTTCCTCAGGGTTCAAGCTATTTCTGTACCAAATTTCATCGAAATCCGTTCTACGTTTTAAACTTGAAAGCGCAACAGACAAATATGCTTTCACATTTGTAATATTAGTACGGCTAAGATGTGACCATAAGTGTCATTACTGTTTTTTCGTTTCGCGTTGCGATGGTAACCAGACGCATTGCGTAATGCATGTACTAGGGCAATATAGACCCTCGATAAGTGGTTTGAAAAAGAAACCTGGCCATCAACCTGCTTAGCCATTCACTTTATCTTGATCCCATTAGTGGACTATTGCTGATACTACGCACTGTACGCTAACAAAAGACGTATATCAATATTTCACTTTATTTGGTAGTAAGCTGTTTCGCAAAGGCAGCAGTTACAGTATTGCGCCTATCTTGATGGTACTCTTGTTAAACAATATATTATCGCCAAAAAACGTATTCAGCCATTTTTTTATTTTTCTTTGCGAACAAAAGCCGTGTAGGACCTAATACTGCTTACGACAGTTGTTATTTGTACTTCGTAATTCATATCTTTGTGATATTGTGAATACACAATCTTTTTACATGTAAGAAAAATATGACTAACGTCTTGTACTTCGTCTCTGGAGTCACATGGCATGTCTACTACATTTAACAAACGGTTCTCGTAAAAAGCAAGATAAATTTTATATATCAATAAAGGTGTTGAAAATTTTCTTGAACACTTACATGCAGGTACCTGATAATCTTTTACCTGTATCATGTGTGCGTCATACTTCTGAGCACTTCCGTTTGAATATTTATTCAAGTGTGAAAAATTCTTGTATTTAGATTTTATTATAACGTTCTTTCTCTTGATACTCTACAATTTTCACCACCCTTTCATTACCCTTATATTCTCATATTTTTACATCCAGATATGTACCATTAACTTCCATTTCCCTAGAATATATCAAAATAGTAAAAAATTTCACATCTAATGGTAATAACAAATACGTTTAAGGCTTCTTTTGATCAGGAATAAGCCAGTTGACAGTCGGATGTTATTCTGTCACTACCTGCTGTCGGGTCTGATTATTTGAATGCCTTTAAGCTTCTTAGGAACTTGGCTGCCTCTTAAAGTTACATTTTCACCTATCCTGCCAACATCTATTAGTGCAATTGAATCATTATTTTGCGCGTCATATTTCGACATGGAGTTATAGGGATTCTTGGTTAAGTAGTCAAATGGTCAAATGTGTATCAAGGGACCAAACTGCTGAGGTCATCGGTCTCTAGGTTAAGTAGTCTTATATATTAGATTTTAGACATGCAACCTGAGAAACGACTGCTTTTGTATTCAGCTGACAGATTATCCTCAATAGCTTCAATATCGTATGTTTTTTCCATTGGTATTAAAACTAGCTGGTCTTCAATCCAATGTCACGGAAATGTAATGATTCTTATGTTCTGCAGTAAATCAGAGAAGAGCAAAAAAGAAAGCGATTCCTTGTATCCCTGCAATGAAACCTATAACATCTGAAAGCGTCATTAAACTTTTCACAACACCTGAACAACGGGATTAATTTTTATCGCTGTCGAGTTTTCTTTCGATAGGAGGACACTTCACACGAACGCCGTCATTACTGGAAGAAACCACAAGAGAGATATAAAGAGCTATTTGTGGAAATGCACATCTCTTACTATCGTAACCTCATTCCGCTTATCTCTGGGTTACATTCTACGACTACTTATAAACCTTCGTCTGTACTCTTCCTTAGTTTATTCTGAGGACTCAGTGTAAATAATGTACTGTTAGACGAATATTTTAACTAATCTTTTGTGGAGTTGGTTTTTCCGTAAAGTTTTAATACAAAATGCACATGTTGGCTATTTTCATGATACACTGTGAGACTGACTTGGGACATTTCCTGAAAACTAGTTATTAATTAACCAAATTTCCTCATCACGATAGTTTAAATGGCGAAAGCAAATATATTTTACAGTTATGAATACAAAGATTAATCTGATTTTGTATCATCTATTTAATTCTATACGTATACCCAGTCTTTGTCATTCATAAGTTAGCCACAATGTAGGAGAATTTAAACCCATACGTGAGACAGGTTATCTCTAGTGAGGCTTCGGAATTCCCATCTACTTCATTGTGAGTCTCTGTGTAACAAGTCTCAAGTCTGTTTGCAATTATAATAAAATTTCATTCGCCACTTCTCTTGCGTGAAGTCGCAGAAAATTCATTTCTGGCACAGATATTGCGAAATTCTATTCTGTCTTGCGAATGAGCCAACCTAGTAAAGCCGCACACCATGTGCGACCGCCCATTTAAACCAGTAAGCAGTGTCACTGCACGGGCCGCCACAGATGTTATACGCCAGAGATATTTACTTGGAACCGCAAAGGCTTATATGCCCTTTATTGAACGTGCTAAAGAAAGGCAGTCGAGGGCTGACGCTCTAAACAGAGATACTGATGTGGCGATAAAAGAAGCTCTGTGCCGACGTCTTTGCGAGCTAAGTCGATTCATTGTGGCTAAACCACTGTTTAATTGAATCCTTCAACAGGTGAAAATACATGACTTGTTACATAATTGAGTCACAAAAGCATGAACCCGATACCGGTAGTCTGATGCCTTATACCATAATGTAAACTCATACAAGCAAATCGAGCAAGAAATCGGACAATCAATTACTATCGCCAGCAAACCTAAATAACAGTGTGTAACATGGCTTCTAGCTTTCATAAAGGCCTCGATTTAGTCTAAATGTTTCTTCAGGTTTGTCACATCCAACAAAACCCATTCATTGAAGGTTAGATTTCGCAGGGTTATTAAATTTAAGGAATGTTGAGTGATTCTTGTAAACGGCTGTTTCAGACGATCGGAAAAATTCTCTTCGGGACTAAGATCGAGCGATTCAGTGGTTCAAATGGCTCTGAGCACTATGGGACTCAACTGCTGTGGTTATCAGTCCCCTAGAGCTTGGAACTACTTAAACCTAACTAACCTAAGGACATCACACACATCCATGCCCGAGGCAGGATTCGAACCTGCGACCGTAGCTGTCGCACGGTTCCGGACTGCGCGCCTAGAACCGCGAGACAGCGATTCAGTGGATCAGTCGAAATGTGACACGGTACCAGAGGACTTTTCGAACAAATAATGTGTCTATTGTCGTCTTCGAAGACGGAAGTGTTCACAAAATACTCGCCATCACAATGTGGAAGAAGAGAATGTTGAAAGAAACATTGCGATTCACATTCATGATAATCTGAATCATTGGGGCACGGTCGCGAAACAACTTCAAACCTCCACAGATTCACCTCCGATCTGAATTACACGCGCCACACACTCCGGGTTTAAACGACTCATTGAAACATCGACGAACACCAGGAACTGCATCGTTTGAAACGACAAAATTGCAGTTCATCAGACCACATTACATGTCATCAGTCAGCTACAGTCCAGCTTTTGTGTTGTTTGGACCGTTGAAGAAGTGTAGTCTTATGTGTCGCTACATACACTTAACTTGCACCCGTAGTCTACGGGTAGCTACTTTGATTAGTAACCAAAAAGTCCTGGGTCTGGGATCTAAACACGCTACCACTTCATTTTTGGTTAATAATCCGCAATTTCGGTCAAAGACTACCGGAATCCAGAGTCACCCTCTTTCCGCTAATGGCCTTGCCAAAGAGGGCGGAGGAGCGGACAGAGGTTCACGGCACTCTCTTCCTTGGGGTTGTACACTGCTCTTAAGGGCGAAAAAAGCAGCAATAATCTACGGCATGAGGACGCAGAACGAATGGAAACCACTGCATTAGAGATACAAAAGTGTATACGCAGGACATGTGGCCTGTAACTAAAAAAGTATTATGATGATCTCTCCATTAGCAAAAGATTCCGGAATAGTCACACATTCGGATCTCCGGGAGGAGACTGCCAAAGGGGGAGGTGACTACGAGAAAAACATTAGATACCCAACGAAAGGGTAACGTTCTACGAGTCAGGGCGTGGAATATGAGACTCTTGAACATAGTAGGGAAGCTATAAAATTCGAAGAGGGAAATGTTAAGGCTCAGCCTAGATACAGTGGGGATCAGTGGAGTGAAATGGAAAGAAGACAAGGATTTCTGGGCAGATGAGCTTAGACTAATATCAATAGCAGCAGAAAATTGTACAACGGGAGTAGGATTCATTGTGATTAGGAAGGTACGGCTGAGGGTGTGTTGCTGTAAATAGTTCACTTGTAGGGTTGTTCTTATCGGAAATGATAGCAAACCAACACCGACAACGACAGTTCAGGTACCCATGCCAATGTCGCAAGCTGAAAATGAAGAGAGAAAGTATATGATGATATTGAAAGGGTAATACAGTACATAAAGGGAAATGAAAATCTAATAGTCATGGTGGACTGGAATGTTGTTCTAGGGGTAGGAGTAAAAGAAACGGTAATAAGAGAATATGTGCTTTGAGAGAGAAGAAACACTAATTAAGTTCTGTAATAATTTCAGCCAGTAATAGCGAATACTTGGTTCAAGACTCACAAGAGCAAGAGGTATACTTGGAAAAGGCCGGGTAATATGGGAAGATTGTACTTAGGTTACATCATGGTCACACAGAGATTCCAAAACCAGATACTGGATTGTAAGACGTACCCAGGAGCATATATAGACACAGATCACAATTTAGTAGTGATGCAGAATAGGCTGAAGTTTAAGAGATTAGTCAGGAAGACTCAGTATGCAAAGAAGTGAGATAAGGAGGTACTAAGATGAGATACGTTTCTAGTACTCTAAGGCTAGATATACAGCAATAAGGAACAGCTCAATAGGCAGTATAAGGAATGGACATCTGTAGAAAAGGTAATCACATAAGTCGGAAAGAAAAAATAGGCACAAAGAAGATAACTACGAAGAAACCATTAGTATCAGTTCAGTTGATCGATGAAAGAAGGAAGTACAAAAACGTTTACGGAATTTCGGGAATACAGAAATACAAATCGCTGAAGAATAAAATAAATAGGAAGTGCTAGGAAACTAAGACGAAATGGTTGCATGGAGAATGCGAACAATTTGAAAAAGAAATATTTGTCAGAAAGACTGACTCAGCATATAGATATGTGAAAACAGCCTACGGTGAATTTAAAAGCGAAGGTGGCAACGTTAAGAGCGCAACGAATTCAACGGTTAAATACAAAGGAGAGAGGGGATAGGTGGGAAGAGTTCATTAAAGGACTATATGAGGGGGATGATTTGTCTGATATGATAGGAGGAGAAACAAGAGTCCATTTAGAAGAGATAGAAGAACCAGTATTAGAATCAGCTTTGGAGACTTAAAATGAAATAAGGCACAAGAAATAGGTAACAATCCCTCAAAATACCTAAAAATTATTGGGGAAAGTGGCTACAAAACTACTACTCACTTTGATGAGTAGAAAGCCTGAGTCTGGCGACATACCATCTGACATTCAGAAAAATATCAGTCACAAAATTCCGAAGACTGCAAGAGATGACAGGTGCGAGAATGATAGCACAATCAGTTTAACAGGTAATTCATGTTAGTGACAAATGTAATACACAAAAGAATGGAAAAGTAAATTGAGGATGTGTTAGATGAAAATCAGTTTGGCTTTGAAAGGTAAAGAGAGCACAGACGCAATTCTGACGTTGCCATTGAAACTGGAGGCAATACTAAAGAAAAATGAAGACACTTTCCTATGATTTGTAGCAATGTAAAAGGCATCCGACAACATAATGGTGCAAGATTTTCCAAATTCTGAGAAAAATATGGGTAAGCTATAGGGCTGAGACGGTTAATATAAAATATGTACAAGCACCAAGAGGGAATAGTAAGAGTGGACGGCCAAGAACGAAGCGTCTGCTCAAAAAGGATGTGAGATAGGGATATAATATTTCGCCCCTACTGTTCAATCTGTACATTGGAGAAGCAATGATAGAAATAAAAGAAAGTACCAGAAGTGGAATTAAAATTCAAAGTGATACGTTTCGCTGATGACTTTGCTATTCTGAGTGAAAGTGAAGAAGAATCACATGATCTGCTGAATGGATTGAATAGTCTAATGAGTACAGAATATGGACTGAGAGTAAATCGAAGAAAGAGGAAAGTAATGAGAAGTAGCCGAAATGAGAACAGCGAGAAACTTATCAGGATCGCTGGTCACGAAGCAGATGAACGTAAGGAATTCTGCTATCTAGGCCACAAAATAACCAGTGACGGACGGAGAAAGGAGGACATCAAAAACAGACTGGGACTGGTATGGTAGTGAAACATGGTCTTTCGGGACAACCGGAACAGAAGAGAACTGAAGCATTTCATATGTGGTACTACATACGAATGTTGAAAATTTGGTGGACTGATAAGATAAGGGATGAGGTGGTTCTGCGCGGAATCGGAGAGGTAAGTACTACATGGAAAACACAGACAAGGAGAAGGGACCTATGATAGGACATCTGTTAGGACGTCAGGGAATAACTTCCATGGTACTAGAGAGAACTGCAGAGGGCAAAAATTGTAGAGCAAGACAGAGATTGGAATACATCATCAATCAAATAATTGAGGCTGTGGGTTGCAAGTGGTAGTCTGAGGTGAAGAGTTTGGCACAGGAGAGGAATTCATGGTGGGCCGCATGAAACCAGTCAGAAGGCTGACTTCAAAAAGAAAAAGGTTATACAGTACCCTTGGCAATGTTCGCTCAGCAAGTGTTTAAGATCCTGTTCGACGCCATGTTAGACAGCTAAGAGTGGAACACAATTTGTTGTAGAAAAGTACAATTTTGTTAATTTTTTCAGTATCTTCGTTCCTTACCATTCCTAAATTGCTTTTCTGCTGAGACGAGACTGTGGTTTTTCTTTTTGTTTATACCCTTGTCTATGTGCTATCCCATTACTTATTTAAATCTTCTTTCTTTGTTATGTGAGATACGTGTATGAACTTCTTTGGCATTAAACTTATATAAACAACTTTTAAGGTATACGTTATATAGTTCTGCACTGTTATTATATTTTATTTTGGATTTCATCCATCTTCTTAACATTCTAATTTCTGAACTAACCAAGAAGAGGTCTGAACCCATTCGGTACCTCTACATACACTCGTCACTTTAACAATCATTTTATTATTGATAACAACACATTTAATGAGTGATAGTTGTCCTCTGGCTGTCAACATACAGTTCTGAATATTTCTGTTCCTAAAAAAAGGTATTTGGTGTTTTCAATTGGTTAAATAGTGCGATATATTAACTTTTTGTCCATTTCTAGTTAATACTACTTCCCTGAAGGTGCCATCACTTTAGCAACCAGGATTTTTAGCATTCTAGCATTGAAGTCTCACGCAGTGCATACATGAACTGTTTTCACTATTTTATTCAATACCTTCTGGAGTTTGTCAGAGTTTATTCTTATGGGACCTGAAGTCCGGTAAAAATAATATGGCCATAACTATTTCAAATATTAAAGCTACAATTCTTTCAGAGACACTTCTATTTCTGATTTCAATGAATTGCGTATATTATAGCAACTCTAGCGTCAGATCATCCGTGCTTTGTTAGTCTATACATCATTACGTTCTTTGTACCTTTTAATTTCTATTTTGTATCGGATATCGTGACTGTATCAAGTTTTTTTTTTAAATTTTAAATCTATTCTTTGTAGTTAAACTCCTTAGGTTTCATAGAGAAAATTTAGTTTTTCGTGATATGCCAAGTGTGTCGTCCATTTCCTGCCTAATCCCTCGCCACTAAAATCCATCCGGCTTTCTCTCTACGTGAAATTTACGAGTAATTGTGGATGTCCTCTGCATAGATACCGACCTTTAGCACAGTAAATCTTATGATGGATCTGCCAGATCGAGGCCTCATGACCATCCTCTTAGTTCGATGTTTCCTATGTCTGCTGTTCCTTTCTCAATGATTAAAATTTTATCTTTGCTGTATTTGACATCGTTTTAAATTTTTGCATTATTCTGACCAGGAATGTCCTCTTTGACTGTGCCGTATGAAATGTGCATGTGGCTAGTCTTCCAGTTTGGTAGTTTGGTACAAATCCTTTTCGTTGACACTGTTTCGTCGCCTTGCGTGTTGATTTCTCGTGGTAATTTGCCTTTTATGTCTTACTTCCTTCGTCCGTAATGTGTTATTTTGCTTCCAAGGTGGAAGAATTCTTTCATTTACTTCGCTGTCACCGAATTTGGTGTTGAATTCATCACTGTGGTGATATCAGGAATTATCCATCTCATTCGTCTTCCTTCGGTTTGATTTCAATCCAGTTTCTGTACTCAATACACTGTTCATTCGATTTAACTGCGCCTATAATTTTCCGTTTCATTATATCATTATAAATATTAATCCAAGTGTACAATCTTTCTTTTACTTCCGTCTCTGCTTCTTTGACGTATATCTTGAACAGAAGGAGCGAAAGACAGCATCTCTACCTTAAACCCTTTTCGATCGAAACTCTTACCTTTTCAGTCTTATTGTTCCCTCTTGCCTATAGCTCTTTCAATCTCGGTCCGGCACCCAGTTTTAATCTGCCAGGAATTTTTATTGTTTCCTCTTGTCGTTTGTACATATTGTTGATCGTCTGTTTTTCCGTCATCGTATTACTATTTTTCATAATTTTGAACAACTTGCACCATTTTACATTGGCGAATGCTTTTTTCAGTTCGAAAAATTCTATGAATGGAGCTTCATTTTTTTCACTCGTCCTTCCATTATCAATAACTGCCACTCTGGTCCCTTTAGCTTTCCTAAAGCCAAAATGATGTGATCTAACAGTTCCTACAGTTTTTCAAAAATTCTTCAGTGCATTATCTTGGTCCGAAAGTTGGATGAATTAGATGTTAACCTTATTGCACGATATTTCTCTTACGTATCAGCTTTTGGTATCTTCAAACTTGTGTGGCTGGTTTTTTTTTCCGAAAAAGTGACGAAGTGTCGCAGTCTCATAGATTCATACACCAACTTCAGCAGTCGTTTGGTTGTCAATTACCACAATAATTTTAGAAATTTCTAAGGATGATATCGGTTCATGCTGCCTTATTTGTCCCAAGTCTTTCAAAGCTATGCTCAATTCTAATATTGGATACCCTATGGCTTTCCTATCGACTACTGTTCCTTCTCTCTCGTAGAGGCCTTCTGTGTAAGGGTTCCATCTTTATGCTCTCTCTCTCTTTCTCTCTCTCTCCCTCTCTGTTCTCTGCGTTTAACAGTAGAAGTAGAATTCATAATCCACTCTCGATTAGGACGCCCTTGCTTTTAATTTAACCTATGGCTGCTGTGACTTTTCTATATGCTGGTTCAGTCCTCCCGACGGACAGATGTTTTTTCAGTTTCTTCGTATATTTCCTGCAGCCACTTAGCCTTGGCTTCCATCTTCTTATTATCCGTTTCATTCCTAAGTAATTTTATGTATTGCTGTTTTCCTCTAACATTTAGGTACTAGTACATCATCCTTACCTACATCTGTTGAAGAGTTTCTTCAACAGTGTTTCTCCACCAAATTTTCTTTATTGCCATTTTAAGAGGTATCTCTCGCTCTTTTGTTGAACTGCCTACAGTGGTATTCATTACCGCTACATCTACAGCATTGATTGGAGAACGTCAAATGCGTCTAATCATTTCTTACTAATTCAGTAATCAATGAACACTGGTTCTTCCGGACGTTCTCTTAAATTTCATTCTACTTTTTAACATGATAAAATTGTGATCCGGGTATGTATCTGCTCCTGTGTATGACTTTCAATCCAGTATTTGATTTCCGAACCCCTATGAGACCATGATGTAATCTAGCCAGAATCTTATGGCTTCTCCAAGCATTTTCCAAGTATACCTGCTCAACTTGTGACTTTTGAACAGTATATTCCCAATTACTAACCGAAATTAATCCACATCTCCTTTTTCCCATCACAGTTGCCAAGCATGCATTCTCCTTAACTCCTGCTATTCTGATCACTAATAACGCAATCTAGACCCCCTTCATTACTAGATTATAATTTCGCTATAGGTGCTTTCATGTAGTTTCAAATGGTTCAAATGGCTCTGAGCACTATGGGACTCAATTACTGTGGTCATTAGTCCCCTAGAACTTAGAACTACTTAAACTTATAATAAACTACTTATAATTGGCTCCTTCTACCGACCCTTAGACTCCGATGATACAGTTGCGAAACAGTTCAGAGAAAGTTTGAGTCTCGTAACAAATAAATACCCCACTCATACGGTTATAGTTGGTGGGGACTTCAACCTACCCTCGGTATGTTGGCAAAAATACTTGTTCAAAACCGATGGTAGGCAGAAAACGTCTTCCGAGATTGTCCTGAATGCATTCTCCGAAAATTATTTCGAGCAGTTAGTCCACGAACCCACGCGAATTGTAAATGGTTGCCAAAACACACTTGACCTCTTGGCCACAAACAATCCAGAGCTGATAGAGAGCATCATGACTGATACAGGGGTTAGTGATCACAAGGTCATTGTAGCTAGGCTCAATACCATTTCTTCCAAACCCATCAGAAACAAACGCAAAATAATTTTATTTAAAAAAGCGGATAAAGTGCCACTAGAAGCCTTACTAAAAGACAATTTCCATTCCTTCCGAACTGACTATGCGAATGTAGACGAGATGTGGCTCAAATTCAAAGATATAATAGCAACAGCAATTGAGAGATTCATACCTCATAAATTGGTAAGAGATGGAACGGATCCCCCGTGGTACACAAAAAAGGTCCGAACGCTGTTGCAGAGGCAACGGAAAAAGCATGCGAAGTTCAGAAGAACGAGAAATCCTGAAGATGGGCTAAAATTTACAGACGCGCGAAATTTGGCACGTACTTCGATGCGATATGCCTTTAATAGGTTCCACAACGAAACATTCTCTCGAAATTTGGTAGAAAATCCGAAGAAATTCTGGTCGTATGTAAAGTACACAAGCGGCAAGACGCAGTCAATACCTTCGCTGCGCAGTGCCGATGGTACTGTTATCGACGACTGTGCCGCTAAAGCGGAGTTATTGAACGCAGTTTTCCGAAATTCCTTCACCAGGGAAGACGAATGGAATATTCCAGAATTTGAAACACGAACATCTGCTAGCATGAGTTTCTTAGAAGTAGATACCTTAGGGGTTGCGAAGCAACTCAAATCGCTTGACACGGGTAAGTCTTCAGGTCCAGATTGTATACCGATTAGGTTCCTTTCAGATTACGCTGATACTATAGCTCCCTACTTAGAACTCATATACAACCGCTCGCTCACCGATAGATTTGTACCTACAGATTGGAAAATTGCGCAGGTCGCACCAGTGTTCAAGAAGGGTAGTAGGAGTAATCCATTTAACTACAGACCTATATCATTGACGTCGGTTTGCAGTAGGGTTTTGGAGAATATACTGTATTCAAACATTATGAACCACCTCGAAGGGAACTATCTATTGACACGTAATCAGCATGGCTTCAGAAAACATCGCTCTTGTGCAACGCAGCTAGCTCTTTATTCGCACGAAGTAATGGCCGCTATCGACAGGGGATCTCAAGTTGATTCCGTATTTCTGGATTTCCGGAAGGCTTTTGACACCGTGCCTCACAAGCGACTTCTAATCAAGTTGCGGAGCTATGGGGTGTCGTCTCAGTTGTGCGACTGGATTCGTGATTTCCTGTCAGGAAGGTCGCAGTTCGTAGTAATGGACGGCAAATCATCGAGTAAAAGTGAAGTGATATCAGGTGTTCCCCAGGGAAGCGTCCTGGGACCTCTACTGTTCCTGATCTATATAAATGACCTGGGTGACAATCTGAGCAGTTCTCTTAGACTGTTCGCAGATGATGCTGTAATTTACCGTCTAGTAAGGTCATCCGAAGACCAGTATCAGCTGCAAAGCGATTTGGAAAAGGTTGCTGTATGGTGTGTCAGGTGGCAGTTGACGCTAAATAACGAAAAGTGTGAGATGATCCACATGCGTTCCAAAAGAACTCCGTTGGAATTCGATTACTCGATAAATAGTACAATTCTCAAGGCTGTCAATTCAACTAAGTACCTGGGTGTTAAAATTACGAACAACTTTAGTTGGAAGGACCACATAGATAATATTGTCGGGAAGGCGAGCCAAAGGTTGCGTTTCATTGGCAGGACACTTAGCAGATGCAACAAGTCCACTAAAGAGACAGCTTACACTACACTCGTTCGTCCTCTGTTAGAATATTGCTATGCAGTGTGGGATCCTTACCAGGTGGGATTGACGGAGGACATCGAAAGGGTGCAAAAACGGGGAGCTCGTTTTGTATTATCGCGTTATAGGGGAGAGAGTGTGGCAGATATGATACACGAGTTGGGATGGAAGTCATTCCGAATGCGAAAATATTTTGTTGAGCCCAACCTACATAGGTAGGAATGATCATCAAAATAAAATAAGAGAAATCAGAGCTCGAACAGAAAGGTTTAGGTGTTCGTTTTTCCCGCTCGCTGTTCGGGAGTGGAATAGTAGAGAGATAGTATGATTGTGGTTCGATGAACCCTCTGCCAAGCTCTTAAATGTGAATTGCAGAGTAGTCATGTAGATGTAGATGTAGATGTAGAAACCTAACTAACCTAAGGACATCAAACACATCCATGCCCGAGGCAGGATTCGAACCTGCGACCGTAGCAGTCGCACGGTTCCGGACTGCGCGTCTAGAACCGCGAGACCACCGCGGCCGTTTCTCATATAGTTTCTCGATGCCATAATTCTAGGTGAGAGAAATAGACTACATCAAGAAGCAGACGTCCCGAATAAGAATTGCTGTCTCACTGACTGTGCCCATGTGGGGTCCATGGTCGCTGATCGGAAGGTAGGACCTGTGCCATTCTCCACATAGCTTTTAATGACAGCTAAAAACACTATCCCATTGTTGTTGTTGTGGTCTTCAGTCCGGAGACTGGTTCGATGCAGCTTTCCATGCTACTCTATCCTGCGCAAGTTTCTTCATCTCCCAGTACCTACTGCAACCCACATCCTTCTGAACCTGCTTAGTGTACTGATCTCTTGGTCTCCCTCTACGATTTTTACCCTCCAAGCTGCCCTCCAATACTAAATTTGTGGTCCCTTGTTGCCTCAAAACATGTCCTACCAACCGATCCCTCCTTCTAGTCAAGTTGTGCCACAAACTTCTCTTCTCCCCAATCCTGTTCAATACCTCCTTATTAGTTACATGATCTACCCACCTTATCTTCATCATTCTTCTGTAGCACCACATTTCGAAAGCTTCTATTCTTTTCTTGTCTAACTACTTATCGCCCATGTTTCACTTCCATACATAGATACACACCATACAAATACTTTCAGAAACGACTTTCTGACAATTAAATCTATACTGGATGTTAACAGATTTCTCTTCTTCAGAAACGCTTTCCTTGCCATTGGCAGTTTACATTTTATATCCTCTCTACTTAGACCATCATCAGTTATTTCACTACCTAAAGAGCAAAACTCCTTTACTACTTTAAGTGTCTTATTTCCTAATCTGATGCCCTCAGCGTCACCCGACTTAATTCAACTACATTCCATTACCCTCGTTTTGCTTTTGTTGATGTTCATCTTCTATCCTCCTTTCAAGACACTGTCCATTCCGTTAAACTGCGCTTCCAAGTTCTTTGCTGTCTCTGAAAGAATTACAATGTCATCGGCGAACCTCAAAGTTTTTACTTCTTCTCCATGACTTTTAATACCTAATCCGAATTTTTCTTTTGTTTCGTTTACTGCTTGCTCAATATACAGATTGAATAGCATTGGGGAGACGCTACAACCCTGTCTAACTCCTTTCCCAACCACTGCTTTCCTTTCATGCCCCTCGACTCTTATGACTGCCATCTGGTTTCTGTACAAATTGTAAGTAGCCTTTCTCTCCCTGTATTTTACCCCTGCCACCTTCAGAATTTGAAAGAGAGTATTCCAGTTAACATTGTCAAAAGCTTTCTCAAAGTCTAGAAATGCTAGAAACGTAGGTTTGCCTTTTCTTAACCTTTCTTCTAAGATAAGTCGTAAGGTCAGTATTGTCTCACGTGTTCCAAAATTTCTACGGAATCTAAACTGATCTTCCCCGAGGTCCGCTTCTACCAGTTTTTCCATTCGTCTGTAAAGAATTCGCGTTAGTATTTTGCAGCTGTGACTTATTAAACTGATAGTTCGGTAATTTTCACATCTGTCAACACCTGCTTTCTTTGGGATTGGAATTATTATATTCTTCTTGAAGTCTGAGGGTATTTCGCCTGTCTCATACATCTTTCTCACCAGATGGTAGAGTTTTGTCATGACTGGCTCTCCCAAGGCCGTCAGTAGTTCTAATGGAATGTTGTCTACTCCCGGGGCCTTGTTTCGACTCAGGTCTTTCAGTGCTCTGTCAAACTCTTCACGCAGTGTCATATCTCCCATTTCGTCTTCATCTACATCCTCTTCCATTTCCATAATATTGTCCTCAAGTACATCGCCCTTGTATAAACCCTCTACATACTCCTTCCATCTTTCTGCCTTCCCTTTTTTGCTTAGAACTGGGTTGTCATCTGAGCGCTTGATATTCATACAAGTGGTTCTCTTCCCTCCAATTTTCCCTCTTCAATTTTCCTGTAGGTAGTATCTATCTTACCCCTAGTGAGATAAGCCTCTACATCCTTACATTTGTCCTCTAGCCATCCCTGCTTAGCCATTTTGCACTTCCTGTCGATCTCATTGTTGAGATGATTGTATTCCTTTTTGCCTGCTTCGTTTACTGCATTTTTATATTTTCTCCTTTCATCAATTACATTCAATATTTCTTCTGTTACCCAAGGATTCCTATTAGCCCTCGTCTTTTTACCTACTTGATCCTCTGCTGCCTTCACAACTTCATCCCTCAGAGCTACCCATTCTTCTTCTACTGTATTTCTTTCCCCCATTCCTGTCAATTGTTCCCTTATGCTGTCCCTGAAACTCTGTACGACCTCTGGTTTAGTCAGTGTATCCATGTCCCATCTCCTTAAATTAGCACCTAGAAAATTTATGTACATAATTTGTAGCCTGGGAATTTGATGCTGACAGAGAGTGCCTGAGGACATGATGCAGAAATGGGAAGAGTTACACAGGGTGATACAGATGCCCAACTCTACGTCGTTTTATACAACCCTATACAACCCGAAATGTTATACCTGGCCTTCAAAAACCACTCCCAGCGTTTTCATATTCTCTCCCTTGATACGCGCAAACCACTGGCTCTAGAGAAAAAAATGAACAAGACGTTTTTTGTAGGGACTTTGATATAATTAAATTTTGTACTGGCTACGTTTTCGCTGGACGCCAGCGTTTTAGAGTTATTAAAGAAAAACTCACGAAAGTGACCTTCAAACTACACTCATCCCTCAATAGTCAGGATTTCTTGTATGTACTTCATGGCACTCCCTCCTACCACTATACAAAAATGTCCGAGTACAGGAACTCTTCCCGACGTTCGACCTTATTTGGTCTCTGTTGATTGGACTATTACGCCCCAGTAGAGCCGGCTGTTTCTTTATCATTATTAATCTAATCGAGCCCGTGAGAGTAATGGAAAAAACCGCTTTTGTGAACATTAGTCCATGATTAACAACCTTGGCAATTCGATTCAAATTTAATCCTTACAAGCACAACAGTTTTCTATTCAGAAGACCGGACGAAATTAACCACGTAATTGTTGGTCTTCAGGCTTTCCCGCTGAGACGTTGTCATCCTGGAAAATTGGGTTTTATGCCCGTAGTTCTCGTCGTACCTGCACGATATTTCGAACACGTATGTCGCAGTCTTCATCACATACTCCCTGAGCCTCAGTACAAAACGATTACCATTATAAAATTCAAGTACATTAAATTTCCTATAAAAAGGTCATATTCATGTTTTCATTTTTTTCTGCAGGACTGATAGTTTACACATAGCGAGCGAGAGAATAAGAAAATCTCGCCCATGATTTATGAAGGCCAGAAATCACACTGCAATTCGCAAAACACGACATCGCTGTGGACAACTGAATTATTTTTATAGGACGAAGAGATTGGTGTTTACAAAGTTCCACTCCTCTGGGGAAAAGCATGCATTGCTCAAACTATGTTCAGGTGTACGGAACATCAAAAAATGGTTCAAATGGCTCTGAGCACTATGGGACTTAACATCTGTGGTCATAAGTCCCCTAGAACTTCGAACTACTTAAACCAAACTAACCTAAGGACATCACACACATCCATGCCCGAGGCAGGATTCGAACCTGCCACCGTAGCAGTCGCGCGGTTCCGGACTGAGTTCCTAGAACCGCTAGACCACCGCGGCCGGCGTGTGTGAAACATCACCACTACACAAGGTTACAACAACATGGGAGTCAACGGTAGTGGGGAGTTGCTTGGGTAAGTGACGTGTAACGAATTATGATGATACACATGTGGCTATTGGAGTATCTCGTTATGGAACTGTGTTTTGAAAGAATCCACTAAAATTAGGCCGACTGTTAAGCTAATTCACAGGGAGAGGGGCTATCCTCAGAAAAAGTCGTGGCATCCAGAGCTGGCCTGCATTTAAACTCGACGTTCGCAACGCGTAAAAAAATTTGTGCGTTAGTTACGAAATTTTTTTAAAATTTCTATTTATACTCATCAACCGGAGGCGTTTCAAGTGTGGAGGCAGCACACACGACGATTGGTGCATGCACTGAGTTCTCTTAGGTATGCCAAATCCAGAAAACAATTCGTAGGGAGGGTATATCATAGTTCTGCTTCGATTTCAGCGCAGTTAAAGCGTAAAAAACAAAAAAAACCTAAACGTGGACAACGTGAGTGAAAGGAGAGCTATCAGAGAACCCTTCAATGAATTTGAAACAAAACAGTTGCCGAACGATCTGCATGAAAATTAAAAAAGTAATGCATTTTATCTTATGAAAGAAAGTGTGAACATCGAAGTCACCTACTCTGTCACTCAATAACCATATTAACACCGAAACAGACTATGACAGAAAGAAGGCCGAATTACTGAGTTCGGCCTTCCGGAATAGTTTCACTGCGGAATGTCGTAATACAGATTCTTCTTTTAATCATTCCATGACCGATATTGAAATAAGCTATTCCAGAATTCATAATAAACTGACACAGATCAACAGGGGAGAGGTAACTGGACCGAATAATATGGTTGTGAATTTGTTCTAAGATTATGCGAATCATATTGCTCTCTTAGTAGTAGCTTATAATATATCAGTGGAGAAAAGAAGAGTAACTAGAAGCTGAAAAAAGTGTAGGTTATTCTAGTTTTAATAAGGGTCGACAGACAGTCACGCATTAATAGATAACCATGGCGCTGACGCCAGGCTGTTGGAGAATAATAGAGCAGGTTCTATGCTCACGGATTATGCCATTTTTGGATAAGGAAAATCTACTCCGTAAAAATCAGTAAAGATTTTCCATGAAGTCTCGGAATTGTGACTTCTTGCTACGGTTTTTCTGCTGACAACTATTCTGCCATTTTCAGGAGAGTGTTTTGTAATGGAGATTGCTTTTTTTTCGTTCATTGTTACGTCATCCCTCTGGTCCCATTTGGGGGTGGGGGAGAGCAGTCAGTAGTACAATATTCCACTATTCACCCAAGGATATTGAAGGTCTGTGGGTAAGATAGTGGTAAGAAAAGGAAACAGATTGTTAGATCACATCACTAACTTTATGCTGTGGCCGCCCACTCCATACGTCATAGCGTCCACTGCACTGGCATCCCACTTCAAGTCGAACCAACACGGGGTGCCTGCATTACAGGGCGAATATTCTCTAGGAAAACCTACGTCGTCTATGTTGTCAAAAAATGTTTATTGGCGGCCTCAACACAACACCAGGTCTCCACCAGGGGCCGCCAGGGACAGCTAGCCGTTTGCGGAGCCTGCAGAACAGCTTCACCAGAGGTCGCGGTTACCCCAGGAACTACTTTGATACGCCAGGCACGTGATCGCAAATAGTTCCGGCAGATACATCCGCCAAACGTGTTGTAGTTTGCAGGAGAGACAACCGTGTTCCTAAAGGAGGCCGAAATGCACGCGTTTTAGCTCACGCAGGCTCGCGTGAGGTTGGAACATGACAAGGGAATTAGGATTGAGAAAAACGGACGTAGCTGGTGGAATACTTAACTTTAATCCATTAATGACGAACGTCGCTCTTTATGCTACATGATTCACAATATCAATAGTACGGATACTGGCGCCTTGCTAGGTCGTAGCAAATAACGTAGCTGAAGGCTATGCTAACTATCGTCTCGGCAAATGAGAGCGTAGAAGTCAGTGAACCATCGCTAGCAAAGTTAGCTGTACAACTGGGGACGAGAGCTAGGAAGTCTCTCTAGACCTGCCGTGTGGCGGCGCTCGGTCTGCAATCACTGATAGTGGCGACACGCGGGTCCGACGTATACTAACGGACCGCGGCCGATTTAAAGGCTGCCACCTAGCAAGTGTAGTGTCTGGCGGTGACACCACAAAACGGGCTTTATAAGGCGGCGCACTGCCGGCAAAAAATAGTTCGACATATCGCTTGGAGCTGAACACAGCTGCGAGCCGTGCAACCACGACCAATCGCCTCTTCTAAATAACTGATCTCTTGTAGACGGACCTGATATAGTCGACGAACTTTTTACTTTGTAGAATTGTCTATGTCATCCCTCCCCGTGATGAGTCAGGTCGTTTTTATTATTACTTCTTTCCTTTCTCAGACGTTATGTCTGTTTAAAAATGTAAAGTGACGCGGACCTTGATCAAGCGTGACTTCCTTTTAACTTTGTGGTATATGGTACATTGCATTTAGGAACTCTCGGGTAATTGGACATGTATCAATAAGTACAGATTTCTGTATTTGTATATAGATGTTTGGATGTAGCGTATTGCGTTGATGTACTGCTGGATATTGTGTGGTATGACACCTGTAGTTGATAGTATAATTGGTATAATTTCAACTTTACCCTGACGCCATATGTCCTTGACTTCCTCAGCCAGTTGGATGTATTTTTCAATTTTTCCTCCTGTTTTCTTCTGTATATTTGTTGTATTGAGTATGGATATTTCGATTAGTTGCGTTAATTTCTTCTTTTTATTGGACAGTATGATGTCAGGTTTGTTATGTGGTGTTGTTTTATCTGTTATAATGGTTCTGTTCCAGTATAAATTGTATTCATCATTCTCCAGTTTATTTTGTGGTGCATACTTGTATGTGGGAACGTGTTGTTTTATAAGTTTATGTTGTATGGCAAGTTGCTGATGTATTATTTTTGCTACATTGTCATGTCTTCTGGTGTATACTGTATTTGCTAGTATTGTACATCCGCTTGTGATGTGATCTGCTGTTTCTATTTGTTGTTTGCAAAGTCTGTATTTATCTGTTGTGGTATTGGGATCTTTAATAATATGTTTGCTGTAATATCTGGTGTTTATTGATTGATCCTGTATTGCAATCATGAATCCTTACATCTCACTGTATATATTGCCTTTTCTTAGTCATGTGTTGGATGCGTCTTGATCGATGTGTGGCTGTGTTAGATCATATGGGTGCTTGCCATGTAGTGTTCTCTATTCCCAATTTACTTTCTTTGCATCTGTTGATTTTATGTGATCTAAAGGGTTGTAGAAGTGGCATTGTAATTGCAATGATGTAGCCGATGTATTTATATGAGTGATTGCTTTGCGTAATTTGCTAGTTTCTGCTCGTTCTATTAAGAATTTTCTTAAATTGTCTACCTGTCCATAATGTACGTTTTTTATGTCTATAAATCCCCTTCCTCCTTCCTTTCTGCTTAATGTGACTTTTGCTGTTCCTGAATGTATGTGTTGTATTCTATATTTGTGGATTTGTGATCGTGTAAGTGTATTGAGTGCTTCTAGCTCTGTGTTACTCCATTTCATTACTCCAAATGAGTAGGTCAATATTGGTATAGCATAAGTATTTATAGCTTTTGTCTTGTTTCTTGCTGTCAATTCTGTTTTCAGTATTGTTGTTAGTCTTTGTCTATATTTTTCTTTTAGTTCTTCTTTAATATTTGTATTATCTATTCCTATTTTTTGCCTGTATCTTAGATATTTATAGGCATATGTTTTTTCCATCGCTTCTATGCAGTCGCTGTGGTTATCCAATGAGTAATCTTCTCGTTTAGTGTGTTTTCCCTTGACTATGCTATTTTTCTTAAATTTGTCTCTTCTGAAAGCCATATTTATATCATTGCTAAATACTTCTGGCATCTTTAGCAATTGGTTGAGTTGTTGATTTGTTGCTGCCAGTAGTTTATATCATCCATGTATAGCAAATTTGTGATTTTTTGTTGGTATGTTCCAGTAATATTATATCCATAATTTGTATTATTTAGAATGTTGGATAGTGGGTTCAGAGCAAGACGGGACCAGAAAGGACTTAATGAGTCTCCTTGGTATATTCCACGCTTAATCTGTATTGATTGTGATGTGATATTATTTGAATTTGTTTGTATATTAAGTGTGGATTTCCAGTTTTTCATTACTGTGTTTGGTAACTGTATCAATTTAGGAACTACCTTGTTTATTTCCAATATCTGTAGAAACCATGAGTGGGGTACACTATCAAAAGCTTTTTGGTAATCGATGTGTGTGGTAGTTTAGCGACCTTTGTTTAGTTTTAGCTTGATATGTCACCTGTGCATCTATTATCAGTTGCTCTTTACATCCTCATGCTCCTTTGCTACAGCCTTTTTGTTCTTCATTTATAATTTTGTTCTGTGCTGTATGTGTCATTAATTTCTGTGTAATGACTGATGTTAATATTTTGTTTATTGTTGTTGGCATGTTATGGGGCGATATTTTGCTGGGTTTGCTGTGTCTGCTTGATCTTTAGGTTTCAGATAAGTTATTCCTCGTGTAAGTGTATCAGGGGCTGTGTATGGGTCTGCAAAGTAAGTGTTAAATAATTTAATTAGATGTGAATGTGTTGATGTGAACTTCTTTAGCCAGAAATTTGCTATTTTATCTTTTTCAGGGGCTTTCCGATTGTGTATAGAATTATTTGCTCTGGTGGCTTCATGTTGCAAAATTACCACTTCAGGCATTTGTGGTATCATCTTGTATGTGTCTGTTTCTGCTTCTATCCACTGTGCATGTCTGTTATGTTGCAACAGATTTGACCATATGTTGCTCCAGAAGTGTTCCAAGTCTGTTATGTTTGGTGGATTGTCTATTTGAATGTGTGTGTTATCGATTGGCTGATAGAATTTCTTTTGGTTTGTGTTGAATGTTTGGTTTGGTTTCCTTCTATTTTCACTTTTTTTGTATCTTATAAGTCGTTTCGCCAATGCTTGTAACTTCTGCTTCTTTTCATCTAATTGCTCTATCGCTTCTTGTTGTTAGATTTTACCTAACCTTTTTTGTTTTTGTTCTGATATTTCATTTCTTATAAATTGTGTTAGCTGTCCAATGTCTTTTCTCAGTTTATCTATTCTGATCTGTAGGCTGTGTTGCCATGCTGGTATTGTGGGTTTCTTCTGTGTGCTGGTTGATTCTGATCTCTGATTAATGTGTGTATATAGTGTTGTGAGTGCTCCTATATAAACCAGTAGTTGTAACTCTTCCGTAGTTGTATTTTCATTTATTTTGTTGTGTATGATTGTGTTGATAGTTGTTACTGTTGTTTCGACTTGTGGGTTATTTGGGGGTCTATGCAAGAATGGTCTAATGTCCGTATTGGTGTCTTTGTATTCTATAAATGTCAGCAGAAATTTTTCTTCTATATCTAACATGTGTGTACTTCGTGTTCTATTTGTGCTTGTTCTGGTGGCTGTCTTAAGATTTCGTTTTCCTCTGATTGTTTAATTGATGCGAGTTGTTATATGTATGCTTGGGATGTTTAAGTCCATTATTGTATTCTCTTCTTCTTCTGATTGCACAATATTTTGTTCCAGTATTTTTTGTACTTGTTGTTTGATGTTTTCTAATTCTGACATGGGGTATCCTGTTATTTTGGATTATAAAACAGATCTGATCAGCTAGTCGTTGTTCTGTTAAAAATTTTAATTCTGTGTATCTGGTAATAAATGTTGTGTATACTTGTGGTCTGGATCCAGTTGTGTTGGTTCCTAAGTTTGTTGCTTGATAATAACAGAACATGAGGTGTCGGTTAACTTCATGTGACCATCTCATCCTCTGTCTTTGTTTTCGTTCTAGAGTAGTTACAGGAAGAATATCCTGCAATACACCTAATTTGGATTTAAATCATTTTCCGTGTGGCTAGCAGTGTCCTTACCGTTGTGGACGGGCATAGGGTTCAAGCGTCGTCCCCGACCAAGACAACGCTTGTCCGAGGCTTCATTATTTCTGTCCCAAACCAACTAATCACACTAAAAGGGGGGTTAGCTTTATTAGTGGTTTGTTCTTTTCGTCGCCTTTTTGGACTTGGAGTTTCCGCTTTTGTATTATTCTGCTACCGTAGATACTTCACTTTATACTTTAATTCCGCGGGGAAACACACGCGCAAGAGCAGCCGCTACATGGATGACCTCTGCCTTGTTTCGTGTCCTCTTCGAATATTTACCGAGCGATGTGGGGCAGCGGTTAGTACATTCGACTCGCATTCGGGAGGATGACGGTTCAAACCTGCGCCACATTTAGTTTCCCGTCACTCGCTAAATGGCTCCAGACAAATGTCGGGATGGTTCCGTTGAAAAGTTGCGGCCGATCTCCTTGTCCATCCCTGACGGCGTTCGAGCTGCTTCTCCGTCTCTAATGACCTCGATGCCAGCGGAAAGTTGAACACAATCATTTCTCCATCTATGGCGCGCAGACGCATGCGTAATGTGGAACTACATGCTCGCTTTTTGACGAGATGCGGGCTCTCAAAGCTAAAATTAAGACATCAAATTATTAAAATTAATTGTCGTTAGACGTGCCATTAGTCGCAAAATGTTTTCTTTCTGGACGTATTCAAGAAATCATTGGGTCCCAAGCCATATCCAGGTGAAAGCCGCCATCACAATAAATCAGATCTTCCGACAAACGTATTTCCACTGACTCCTTAATAAAGGAACCCCAGAAGGATCTTGTCGAGGCCATAGTTTCCACTGCAGAATAATCCGTGGAATGTTATGTGGAGATAGGCTACGGCTGACTTCCTGGGCTTTGGAAGGCGAGTGCGCCGATCTTGTTCAACGCACCTTCCACGCACTGTGAGCGATTTCTGATCAATGTAGGCTTTGCAATTTGTGGTGTAAGGTTAGCGATGTGAACTAGTAATCTCCAGGGAAAATCACTCCCCTTACTATGGTTGAATGCTTGTCAGCCGACATTTAAGAAATCGACGAGATCGGGCTGCAATCCCGTAACTTCGTAGAATACTCTTTACGCCGGGAAAATTTGAAGCTCGCAATATGGATTTTGCATACAGTAACATTGTGAACTACATTCCGCGGCGTTTGTCAATGAAATATGGAGACCCGTAGACATACGTGCCCCGTTATATGCCGTGCGGCTTAGGTTGTCCACATTCTGCTCCCTGACTATGGTGTTAACTATAGGAATGTTTCTTGCAGAGGATGGACGAATGGTGCCGGGATTAGCAGTTGACTCTGGACGTAAATAAATGTAATATATTGCACATAAACAGGCGAAGATATCCAATGGTGTAAGAATACGCGATTGGCGACAAATGGTTGGCAACAGTTACTATCGTAAAGTACCCAGAAGAAATTATCCAGAACGACCTAAAGTGGAATGGCCACATAAAAAATAAAAAAATAAAAGCAAATGCCAGGCTGAGATTCATCGGAAACAAATTTAACGGATTGTATTTCATCCACGAAAGTAATATCTTACAAAAGATTTATTCGACCAATTTTTTGTTCGTCAGTTTGAGACCCTTAACAATTAGATTTAACAGAAGAGATACAGATCCAACTAAGAAAGCGCGTTTCGTCACGGGATCGTTTATTCAGCGCTGGAGCGTTCCGTAGTTGCCAAGTAAATTCAGCTGCTAGACCTCGCAAGAGAGACATTATGCATCACAGATTAGTTTACTTTTGAAATTTTAGAAGCATTCGTTCCACTAGGAGTCGGCCGACATTACTTCTCGCCATATACGTCTCGCAAAATGATCACAATGAGCTAATCAGAGAACTTAAAGCTCATACGGTGCTTCACCTACAAACAGTCATATCTCGCTCCATTCGTGAATGGAGCAGGAAAGGAGCGGAAAGCCAATGGCACCCGGAAGTACCCTATGCTACAACACCGCTATGTTGCCTGCGGAGTATAGATTTGAATGTATAAGTAGGCGGTGTGCACGACAGTGCGTGTTGTGGAGCGAATGTAACCTCCCATTGTCTTTAACTCTGGCATACTGCCGAGGTGCACACGGTGGAGTCATGTGCCAAGAAAAGGAAATAGGAATTGTACAGCAGTCGCAAGATGGACCATTGATGGACCCCACGGGCGCTTAAATACTTTGTTCGTGAATGTGAGAGGGTATGAATAACACAGAATAACCGGGGTAGAATCAGAATGTCTACACGTTTCATGAACATCAATAACAATTTCCTCTTCGGCTGCCATAGAAAACATACAACAACCCTGAAATCTTTGAAGATTCGCGTCGACCAGTTCCTTTTATACGATATATATACGACATTGCAGAGCCTATGTTGTTCAGAAATACAATGCAATGTTCCTTTGGAAGTGCATCAAATGTATTGCCGTACGGAAGTTTGGGTGTGCCCGATGCGTCGTGCGTTCAAGGGGACTGATGACCTCAGATGTTAAGTCCCATAGTGCTCAGAGCCATTTCAGCCAGTTGATTATGTGACCACTTTGGCTGATCATGCCCATCACATGCTGTGATCCGGGAAGACAGGGGCCCTGTTCACACAGACAGCACCGTCCAGCACTGGTTTCGTGACCACGAGAATTAAATGTCGCCACCACAGGCACCCGATCTCTGCACTATTGAGCCTATGAATGTGCTTGATAGCTACTCACCTTCATCATCGTTACCTGAACGTCCCGTTATTTAGCACGAAGAGCACTCCTTTGAAAACAATACGGGATTTATATTCATCCACCCCAAGGTGACTGGAAGCTGTTTTGAATGCTAGCGGCTTTTCTTCATTAAGCAATGTTTACGGTGCTTGCATTGAGATACTCTTACAGACCCTAGCCAAACAATACTTACCGTAAGATAATTTGACATTGGGGGACCAATGTTGCAACGAGAATAGCTTACATCCCTTACTCCCTTACGGCCGATACATCGTTGAGGCAGTTCATTGTTGACAAACGTTTCTACATGCAGGTGCCAGTGCGGTTGTGACCCGTCCTGTTGATATAGCACGTTCTCGATATTGTGGAACATGTCAGCTCCCCGCCATAGACCGGTTCGTGATTAGAATGAGATTTTCACTCAGCAGTGGAGTGTGCGCTGATATAAAACTTCCTGGCTGATTAAAACTTTGTGCCGGACCGAGACTCGAAGTCGGGACCTTTGCCTTTCGCGGGCCAGTGCTCTTCCGTCTAAGGTACAAAAGCACGACTCATGCCCCGTCCTCACAGCTCCACTTCTGATAGTTCTGCAAGGTTCCCGGAAGCGTTTCTGTGAATTTTGGAAAGTAGAAGACAAGATACTTTCAGAATTGAAGCTGTGAGGACGGGGCGGAGTCATGCTTGGGTAGCTCACACGGAAGAGCACTTGCCCGCTAAAGGAAGAGCTCCCGAGTTCGAGTCTCGGTCCGTAACACATTTTTAACCTTCCAGGAAGTTTCATATCAGCGCACACTCCGCTGCAGATTGAAAACCTCATTCTGGAAGCATCCTCCAGGCTGTGGCTAAGCCATGTCTCCGCAATATCCTATCTTCCGGGAGTACTAGTTTTACAAGGTTCGCAGAAGAGCTTCTGTGTGAAGTTCGGAAGCTGTGAGGACGGGATGTGAGTCGTGCTTGGATGCTTGGGTAGCTCTAACGGAAGAGTACTTTCCCTCGAAAGACAAACGTCCCGAGTTCGAGGCTCGGTCCGGCACACAGTTTTAATCTGCCAGGAAGTTTCGGTACGTGGTGTCTGTAACATTTTCTTCCGCCAAAATGATCGGGTCTTACATAATTTTTCGGCGAGGGAAGCAAAATACAACAATCTTGGAAAAAACGCTGTCTTCATTTATATAAATGATGTAGTTTCACCTGCTGCGACATGGTCTTGTGAAATGCGACGAATTTTTTTGAAACACGCAGTACTTTGGTTCTCTGAGTATGTTCAACGTTGAACATTTATGTCAAGGTACAACTGCTTGCCAGGATGGAAATCGAACGACGTCACCATAGATAGCGAACAATTATCTTAAAATTGAGCCTGCTGAGAATAGTGCAGAGTGCGCTGGAGCAAAAGAGTGGCACCATTCATAAGACATTCAGGGAACTGAAACTGAGCATCCACAGAATAGCATTCATGTCTTATTCAGATACACAAATGTTTCGCGTCACTATGTTCGAAAATCTGTTTTCCTTAAATAAATGTGTTCATAACAGCGTCGTTTTTATTGTTAAAGGGAAAGTCATTCATAGCCGTTCTGCAAATCTAGCCACCGAGAAAGATGCGTCAGCGATTGTCGTTTAACACAACAGACTCGTATTCACGTGAATAGTCGTTCTGGTATCCTGATTTAGGTTCTTTGCGGCTTTCGTAACCAGCGATTCCGGAAGGGTTCCTTTTGAAGATGACGAGGCCAGTTTTATTGGCCATCTGTGACGTACCTAAGCTTCCTCTACTACATTGGTTATATAATCGCTAATGGAAAGTAAAATCATAACCTCTCTTATTTTCTAACAAGTAGAATTCATGAATGTAACGAAACGACCGGAGTTCATATTTGCAGTTTGAAAAGTATTACCCTATCTGGTGAGAGTGAGAGGTATATAGCAATAAAAAAGTGATTTAAAAAAGTGTTTTGAATCTCTGAAATGATGTATCTAATTGTAAGACATAAAATTAATTAGAGTAACAATAGACTCGTCTTTCACTGATGCAAGATATCAAACTGCATGGTTCGCATAATCCACGAGACCAATATCCACTAATAATCTTTAAAATTCCAGGGCAAACAACGAACTTTAACCCTTTAACTGTTAGCGTCGTATGCATCTCTGCATTGTCTACAGGCACATGTACAGGCATAGTCCACCAGCCACCATACGGTGCTTGGTGGAGGGTACCGCATTCCGCTTTTAGTCATTTGCTTTCCTGTTCCCATCCCAAATATGGAGGAGGAAGAACGCTCTCTATAAGCCTCCGTAGCTGTTCACAAGCCTTCGTACTGTCATTTCTCTTATCTTCGTGATCCTTACGCGAAATGTACGTTCGCGGCGGGAGAATCGTTCCGCAGTCGGCATCAAATGCCGGTTCTTTAAATTTTCTCAACAATGCCTCGCGAAACCAGTCGGCCTCCATCCAGGCAATCCTATTCCATTTCTTTGTAATAAGTGCGGTCTGACCGAACCTACAGGCAAGCGGGCTAGAAGCTCGCGTCTGAAATGCTTCGATAAATTTCTTTAATCCGACGTCGTCAGATCCCTAACACACGAGAAGTATCATGAATGGGTCGCATTTGCATACTCTAAGCTATGTCCTTTATAGATGAGCTACACTTTCCCAGAATTCTCCCAATAAAACGGAGTGAAGCATTCGCCTTCCCTACCACCAGCCATACCAACTATTCGTTCCATTTCATATCGCTTTGCAACGTTCCGCCTAGATATTCAATCAATATGACTCTTTCAAGCAGCACCTCTTACGGGAATGTTCTTCCTTCTCATCTTCATTAACTTACATTTTTGTGCAACTAGAGCACACTGCCGTCCATCACACAACTAGAAAGTCTGTCGTAGTAACTGCTTACCCTCCGGCACCCAACAATATCTTCCCGTACACAACACACCATCAGCCAACGGCCGTAATTTGCTGCTTACTATGTACATCAGATCTTATATAGAAACAACAGACCTGTCACACTTCCTTGAGGCACTCCTGGCGATACGTTTATCCCTGATGAACAGTCGCTGTTGGGCACAAAGTAACGTCTTTTATATCTAAAAACGCCTTCCAGCCACTCACTTATCAGGCAACCTAAACCTCACGCACGGACCTTCGTCGACAGTTTGCAATGGGGCATCGTGTCGAACGCTTTCCGAAATCTAGAAACATGGAATCTAACGGCTACCATCCATTCGTGGTTTTCAGGTCTCCAAGTGAGAAGTCAGTCGTCGTGACTCCAGTGCTAATGACGTATATACGCGAAGGTAGATGAGCGTGTCAAGAATTCCAACGTCATGGTTTCGAGATTTTCTCGGTAAATGTGCGCTGTACTTAATGGATCTCGAGTACAGGTTGTAGATGCATGGGTGACGACATATGAAAGTTAGGGTCTGGCCGCAGGTCGTGGGCAGATAGCTAAATGGTGACTGGAGCACTCGTGGTAAGCAGGAAATCCAGGTTGGAATCACACTCCGGCACAAATTTTCACCGTTGTCATTCCATTACACATCTGATGGTTATCCATATTCGCAGCAGCGAGTACATTTCAGGTACTTCATAACGGCTGTAGACACTGCAGTGCTTGACCCTATGGACAAGCATGCATATCCGAAAGAAATTTTCATCGTAATTCAGAATAACACAGTCACTGCAATATCGTATACATCGTACCGTATGTTGGAAGATACCGATTATAGCCTCATATAACAAAGATATTTGCTCGTTACTTTCGGAAGACTGACATTTAGGCTACACTCATTTAAAATCTAGCATCATACGATTACTGGCTCCTAGGATTCAAGATATAATCCTCAAGAGTTTTAGATACACGACCACAAAAACATAGCATTTTTCATTTCACGTGTTCATTTTTTTTATCTCTTTGTTTTGACATTTGGTTACAAGTACCATGCAACCAACAATGGTCATAAAGTGGCAAAGAAACATAATCGCAAAAAAGCAGAACAGCACAAATTTATGAAATTAGCACATAAATGCAGTCTTAAAGAAAAATAAAAGTGCAGTTAGACAAACACCAGCGATCCGACAGCAGTGCCGACAGTGATAATGGACGACTATACAGCAACATTATGAGAAATGCACATGTGCTCTTACAGATAATGGCAAATATTAAAGGGCAAACACCGTACGTCATACAACAAGTACAACAATATCTGAAGAACAGAAGTGGAGATAACGTCATATAACAATGTAAGAATTACAGTACATGGACAGACGTATTTAAAATAAAAAAACCCAAAATGACAAACACAATTCAACCAACGATATGTAGAATAGTGCCACTAGAACAGTAGCATAAAATACACAAGAGAGCAACAACGATAATATAATGTACAATTACGCAGATTACGCACCCGAAAACGAACGGAGCTGATGTCATGTGAGAATGAAGACCTCGGTAACTCATACATTAAATTTCGATGCCGATGGCTTTCAAATGATCTATGAGCAAGTTCTACTTATCAGAGAGATTAAGTAAAACAAGAACACTGGAAGGGAGGATGTAATCGCTCGCAACTAATTTATTAAACACGCCTGACTGTGCTGTCGTGTAGTTATAACATGTCAATATGATGCGGTAAGATCTGTTACTGCTGTTGTGTCCTTATCGCTGTGTCCAGACGTGATAATCTTCAACTGACATAGCTGCGTGGGGTGCCACCAGTGTCCCAGCCTCATGCTAGAGAATAGAAGTCAAATGACATCTACAAAGCTCCACAGAGGCGAACCATGGTCGAGAAGAGATGGTGTTGATCGTTTATTTAATCGGATATATTTCAACGAAATAAACGCTCACCCTAATAAAAAATTCAACGTTTTTGCAGTCAACGTATTTACCGGGAATAATTTACAGACAACTGTCTATTCGTTACTTAATTTGATGGCAGAAAGAGCTGCTATCTTGCACACCAAGTAATATTTTTGCATAGCAGAGTGGAAGCTTAGAGGTAATGATAAAATGTATCTGACGAAGGTAAGATGTACGATACCCTGAAACCAAGTTAGGAACTCTTCTCCTATTTTTCGCGCAACCTAGTAAGTATCTGCGATCTCCATCACTATTTTAATTACGTTGCTGCTGCAACAGTTATGTTATTGACTAGTATATTACCATCGTCCTGCATCTCATTTTTATTTCAGAGTAGTATTTCTACCTCTGCATTGCTACCAGGGTGGATACTTTCTGCATTACTTGCCTGCTCTCTGGTCCTATTTGGTTTCCAACCTCACAGTTTCTTCAGTTGCGACAACTAGTGTTCTCAGGTGTTTGAGTAGACGCCCCACCAACTGGGGAAGTACTCCCATATTGCTTTTCCATGAACTTCATTTTACATCTATTGCAATATCTCCTCATCTCGTAGTTTATCAGTCAGCTTCTTCACAACCAGCATTGTCAAGCTATTACGGATGCATCCGAAGTCATTCTAAGGCTGATATTCACTGTCGTTCAGTCATCTTTTGTGTTTTAATTAAAATCACCGTTTAATTCTCATGTTCCTGCATATTCAATATATCCGTAGACTAAAAATTGACTTACTGTGACATTTTATATCACTATGAACGCAAACAGGCTTTTATTATTTCTAAATTTTTAGGCTAAGGATTGACTTTTGTGATTATTTATCTGTTACCATAATATACTCCTGATCTCAGAATTTCAGAACATGATATTCTTCCACTACCGAAAAATCTCAGCAGTGATAATACATATCGACAAAATACCACTACGTTTGGGGACCGATGACCTCGCATTTTGGTCCGTCCCTCCCCCACCTTGTTTTAAACCAACCAACCACTACTTTTGAACGACATAGCATACTAACACTTGCACTGAAATGTTATCATACTCTGTGTGAGGGACGGGTGGTTGTGAGAGTGAGTGAGTGAGGGGAGATGGTGGGAAGAGAAGAGGAAGAAGAGATAGAGGAGGAGGAGTACTCACTTATTAGTGAAGAAAGCTAAGACCATTTTTGTAACATTTATTTTCTAATGAAAGACCAAAAATGTTTCCGAAGTAGCGGTTTACTACTTCTACACACAGAATGTTACATCGATCCATCTTCCTTGATGTATACGCCCGTTACAATGTGCTAATGTGGTGTCGACAAAGAAACGGGGGAGTTATCTCATATTGACGGGACATGCAGTTGTTCAATCACAGGACAGAGACATAAAATACTTTGTAAAACGTTCGACGCTTTCTTTGTGACGTACTGCGCGAATCAACCATAATTATACAGAACTCGCTGAATATTCGACAAAAATCGCATGAACCGTGAATCTACCAAATGGACACTGAAATGAAACCTTTTACATAGCAAATTGCATTGCAAATAGCTTGGCTATTGTTTAGAACGCTATGATGATAAAAAAGATAGAATTGTAAACTCAACAAGTAGAAAGTTTTGCAAGGAAAATAAACGTTTTTTGACGTTTTCAGAGTTGGGAACAAGCGAACTGTCGTATTTCTTTTATATTAAGTATTCAAAATGCTGGATGTGAAGATCGCAAACAAACAAAAAATCTGTTCACAACCGAATGCATTCCAGTATGAAACTGCAAAACATATTAAACTACATTCTCGTTGCCCATTTAACGAGCAAGTTAAATCATTGCACTGCACTTGAAACACATTAAAATAAATCAGATATATAATATAAGAATTACAATATATAAGTTGCAACAGAATGGAGAGCTGGATGAGAATCAATTAAGTTTCTTGACTCACTGAGTGTTGCGCCTTAGTTGTCTGATAACAGACAAAGATAATCAAGGGTAAGTCTGATACTTAAGAGAGAAACAGTCAAGCGGGAGTATTTCAATGCGCAGACACAACTAAGTTCACCAGAATCTAGGTGATTGGCATTATGCGCGTTCCCAGCGCTAAATCACTGAATTAACCATCAGCCTCGAGCAAGCTTGGAACTAAACACGATTTGTTCCTGAACTCCAACTCCAATGTACTGGAGATTGTTGAGAGGCATTTTCTAAGTATTTCTGTGTGAGGGACCCATCCTCTCGGCAGATTTTTACAGAGCAGTAGCATCTTGTTTGATTTAATGCTATCTTTGACCTTTGAATGCCAACGGCCTTGCCGCAGTGGTAACACCCGTTCCCATCAGATCACCGAAGTTAAGCGCTGTTGGGCTGGGCTAGCACTTGGATGCGTAACCATCCGGTCTGCCGAGCGCTGTTGGCAAGCGGGGTGCACTCAGCCCTGGTGAGGCAAACTGAGGATCTACTTGATTGAGACGTAGCGGCTCCGGTCTCGTAAACTGACATACGGCCGGGAGAGCGGAGTGCTGACCACATGCCCCTGCATATCCACGTCCAGTGATGCCTACGACGGACGGTCAGTAGCGTTGGGCCTTCATGACCTGATCGGGAGGAGTTCAGTTGTGTTTCAGTTTTGACCTTTACATGTACTGAAAATATCTGCAAAACAGTGAAAATGTTGACGATGCACGCTGTGTCTCTTGTTTGGAAACAAACTTCTTCAATTCACTTCATTGTGCATCATGTTGACACTTTTGATCTTCAGGCTTGCATTCATTATTGCTCGGTCCTATCTCTGGTTTGTTTTCATAGCAATAGTAGTTGCATAAACGGCGATCAAAACGTTCCAGTTAGAATATCGTACAGTCCTGAATAGGTATACCGATCACGAAAAATCTCCGTCATAATTTAGGCAATCGTTCCACCATCGGACGAGGTTTAAGACACGCGTCTTGTAGAACACAATGCCCTGTAGCGCGAAGAAGTCCTTAACTACCTGCTGTAAATATTCGTCCGAAGGTAATCGTCTACACTTCGGATCTTTTTTAAGGATCGAAGGCGTGATACTCGCCTAGGAAAATATTAGGACTAAAGGTGGTTACGGAGGTGTCTTCCACTTGAGCTGGCCTGAATTAGCGTTATGACATTCTATAGCCGCGCGGGGTACCCGAGAGGTCTACGGCGCCATGTCACGATCCGCGCGTCTCCCAGCGCCGGAGGTTCGAGTCCTCCCTCGGATATGGGTGTGTGTGCTGTCCTTAGCGTAAGTTAATTTAATTTAGATTAAGTAGCGTGTAAGCTTAGGGAGCGATGACCTCAGCAGTTTGGTCCCATAAGACCTTACCACAAATTTCCAATTTACTTTTACTATATGGGGGCGTGCCCGTATCATAAATTCCGTAAAGCAGACTACTCGACTGATTATTATTTTCCTTAATACAGTCCGACGAAACCGATGTTCGGCCTATGTCCTCTTCCCAAAAGCATTGAGACTGAATACAGCTATGTATGGTAGCTTTCCAATCTTTCCCTCTCACCCAGGGAGTTTTCGAGTTAGACTGATGTGATAGCTGAAGTCAAATGACAGAAAACAAATGGCGCAAGCAAAATTCATGCATTTAAAAGACCAGTTACGAATGAAATGGTATTTCTTTACACTGCAAACTATAATCAGAACGATTATAACATCCGTAAATAACGCAAGCTGGAATTTTCTTATCAAAACACTTTCATCAGAAGCTAATATTAGGGTCAACCGACATGGCGGACGTCAGCTTCAAGTTTGTAACGTCATGATAACTCTCCTTATTACACTTACGTGACATCTTTCACCCATGGTCTAGGAGTTGCGTTTTTGTTTGCCAATCAAAATGTCTTCGGTCCCGAGTTCGAAACCCTCCACCACTTAATTTTTGATTAATAATCAGCATTGGCGGTCGAAGACTTCCGAAATAAGAAGTCATCCTTGATCGGCCAACGGTCTTGTGAAAGAGGGAGGAGCAGCGGACAGAAATTCAGGGCACTCTTTTGTCTTTCGGGTGGGAAATTGCCCTTCCAGGCAGAAGGATCAGCAATAACCAATGGCATGAGGATGCAGGAGGCAGTGGAAACTACTGCATTCAAGAGACATAACTTGTATCCACAGTACATGTGGCCTATAACTGAAAACGTATCGTGATGATCTTTCCATTTGCAGTCCTCCATTCGGATCTTCGGGACGGGACTGCCTGTGGGGAGGTGACCATGAGAAAAGATGGACTAATCAACAAAAGGCTAACGTTCTACGAATCGGGGCGTGGAATGTCAAAAGCTTGAACGTGGTAGAGAAGCTACAATATCTGAAAAGGTAAATTCAAAGGCTCAATCTAGAGATAGCAGGGGTCAGTGAAGTGAGATGGAAAGAATACCATGATTTCTGGTTATATGAACATAGGGTAACATCAACAGCACCAGAAAATTGTATAACGGGAGTAGAATTCGTTATGAATATGAACATACGCAGAGAGTTTGTTAGTGTCAATAGTTCAGTGATAGGGTTGTTCTTATCGGAATCGACAGCAAATCGGCACCCGACAAAATTTTTCAGGTATATATGTCGACGCCGCAAGCTAAAGATGAAGAGACAGAGTATATGACGATAGTGAAAGGGTAATATAGTACATAAAGGAAGATAAATATCCAGTAGTCATGGGGGACTGGAACGCATCTGTAGGGGAAGGAATAGCAGAAGAAAAAGTTGCAGATGAACGTGGATTAAGGAATGAGAGAGAAACACTAATGAGTTCTGGAATAAATATAGCTACTAATAGCGAATCTTTTGTTCAAGAATTATAAGAGGAGGAAGTATACTTGGAAAAGTCTGGGTGATAAGTAGAAGAGTTCAGTTAGATTACACAAAGGTTAGACAGAGATTAAGAAATCAGATACTGGATTTAAGGCGTAACCAGGAGCAGATATAGCCTCAGACCACAATGTAGTAGTGACGAAGAGTAGGCTGAAGTTAAAGAGATTAGCCAGGAGTAATCAACACGCAAAGAAGAGGGATACGAAAGTACTAAGGAATCACGAAATACGTTGGCAATTCCCTAAGGCTTTCAATACTGCAATAAGGAATAGGTAGGTAGGCAGTACATTTGAAGAGGAATGAACATCTCTACAAAGGGCAGTCCCACAAGATGGAAAGAAAAACATATGTGCAAAGAGGGTAACTGTGAAGAAACCATGGGTAACAGAAGAAATACTTCAGTTGATTGATGAAAGGAAGAAGTACAAAATTGGTTAGGGAATTTCAGGAGTACAAAAATACCAGTCACTTAAGGACTAAATAAATACGAAGTATAGGGAAACTAACGCGAAATGATTGCATGAAAAATGTGAAGAAATCGAAAAAAAAATTGATTGGTGGACGGACTGACTCAGCATGTAAGAAAGACAAAAAACCTCTTGTGAAATTAAAAGCAAGGGTGGTAAATTTAGGCAGCAACGGTAATTCCACTATTAAAAGCAGAGGAGAGAAGGGGACGATTTGTCTGATGTGACAGAAGAAAAACCATGAGTCAATGTAGAAGAGTTAGGGGATCCAATATTATAATCAGAATTCAAAAAGAGCTTTGGACGACTTATGATCTAATAAGGCAGAAGGGATAGGTAACATCCGATCAGAATTTCAAAAATCATTGGGGCAAGTGGCAACAAAATGACTAATCACGTTGATGTATGAGACTGGTGACATACCATCTGAATTTCGGAAAAATATCATCCACAAGAGCTGAAAAGTGCGAGAATTATCGATCAGTGAACTTAACAGATCATGCATCCAAGTTTCTGACAAAAATAACATGCTGAATAATGTAAAAGAAAATAGAGGTGGTGTTAATTGACGATCAGTTTGGCTTTAGGAAAGGTAAAGGCACCAGGGAGGCAGTTCTGACGTGGGAATAATAAGAGTAGACGACCAAGAATGAAGTGCTCACATTAAAAGTGTGCACGAGAGGGATGCAGTCTTTCAACCCTACTGTTCAATCTGTATATCGAAGAAGCAGTGGTGATGATAAAAAAAGGCTTCAAGAGGGATGCAGTCTTTCACGCCTACTGTTCAATCTGTATATCGAAGAAGCAGTGGTGATGATAAAAAAAGGCTTAAAGAGTGGAATTAAAATTCAAGGCGGAAGGATATCAGTGATACTATTCGCTGATGACATTGCAATCCTGAGTGAAAGTGAAGAAGAATTACAGGCCGTGTTGAATGTGATGAACTGTCTAATGCGTACAGAATTACGGATTGAGAGTAAATCGAAGACAGTGAAAATAATGAGAAGTAGCAGAAATGAGAACAGCGAGAAGATTAACATCAGGAGTGATGGTCACGAAGTTGATGGGGTTAAAGAATTCTGCTACCTGGGTAGCAAAGTAACCAATGACGGATGGAGCAAGAAGGATATCATAAGCAGACTAGCACTGATAAAAAAGGAATTCCTGGCTAACAGAGTTGTGCTAGTATCAAGCATAGGCCTTAGTACGAGGAAGAAATTTCTGAGACTTCACGTTTGGAGCACAGAATTGTATGGTAGTGGAACATGGACTGTGGGAAAACAGGAGCAGAAGAGAATCGAAGCATTTGAGATGTGGTGCTATAGACGAATGTTGAAAATTAGGTGGACTGATAAGGTAAGGAATGAGGAGGTTTTATGCAGAATTGGAGAGGAAAGGAATATGTGGAAAACACTGATAAGGAGAAGGGACAGGATGATAGGACATCTGTTAAGACATGAGGGAATGACTTCCATGGTTCTAGAGGGAGCTGTAGAGGGCAAAAATTGTAGAGGAAGACAGAGAGTGGAATACGTCAAGCAAATAATTGAGGACGTAGGTTGCAAGTGCTACTCTGAGATGAAGAGGATAGCAGAGGACAGGAATTTGTGGCGGGCCGCATCAAACCAGTTAGAAGACTGATGATCCAAAAACAACAAAAAAAGAGGTATCCTGCAAACGATCATGGAGACCAGTCATCGCTCGTACCAATATACTCATGATAATTTATTCAGCAACCTGCGAAATTTTGTCGGCGTATTTCCAGGTCACCCTGTACATCGCACATGGGGCTTAGTGCTCTTTCCAATGACAATACTTGGATCCAGTTTTGAAATAAAAATCAAGATAGAGACAACGATAACTTTTCCTGTAACTTCTAATGAATCTTAGAATACTGTAAACCGATGTCTTTGCAGCTATCTACAAATAATTTCGAGCTTCCTTACAAGGAATCATTTGTTAATAGTATCCTATAATTCCATGTGGTGTGAATAAAGAAAGAAAAGTTACACTCTGAGTCCACTATTTGTTGTCTCTTTTATCCAATTCTCGGTGAGAAGGCACACTTATATTTAAATCGAGTTATGTAACCGGAACTAAATAAGCTAACGATGGGATCCACACAGAAACTAGAGTCATCAATTGTTTGTTAGATTATGGAAATAGGATTTCCTACCACAGAATTAATACTGTTTTACGAAGAATTGTGTAAGTTCATATTCATGGTAGAAGACCACATCAACAAGAGAAATAAAATATCCACATTTATGCAGGAGGGTTCTGGTACATTTTTACAACGATCACAACGTGTTGCATCTTTCTGCCGTATCTAGTGGGTAGAATTTGAGGCCACAGTCTGTAATCCAAACTGATTGCGTTAGGCACTAATTAGAAGTTGCAGACAGATTCTCCTATCGCACGGCAGTATCGGGAAGCTGTTGGGCCAATTTACAGCATTAAATCATCTCTGTATCTGGCGAATATTCGGATGGGCATAAGTAAATAACCAGCAGAAACAGATAGCGAGTTCGGTGTGGTAATGAACGCATATCACGTCCACCGTGCAGAGGCATACCTGTATAATCTGGAATTCGAGCGGACAAGATTGTATCCAATTTATTCAGTCTAATGAAAAATGTCACACTCCAGTAAACTACGTGTAATTAGCCGCACCATCAATTCCGCTTTGCGTGTATGGCACTTTATCTTCTGAGGCTTAACAACGCGAAACATCCTCTTTGCTTACGTTTCCTCGTGTTCTTTAATTGGGCACATAGCACGTATGTGGATGACAGGAATTGTACACATTTTACTGTCGCTGCGAAAAAGTATCCTAATCAAATGTTCCTCTGGTTAATAATGGGTTCGTGTCCATGGTAATTTTTCTAGTGCACTTAACGCTAATGAGACAATCGACTTTTCCGACTAGCCGTCTCAGACTGTTGTAACGGCCTGTATCTAATAGGTCAAATTTCTTGTGGCTATCGTATGCTTAAATATGACTGAGGAGAAACATGCCCGCATCTCGTGGTCGTGCGGTAGCGTTCTCGCTTCCCACGCTCGTGTTCCCGGGTTCGATTCGCGGCGGGGTAAGGGATTTTCTCTGCCTCCTGATGGCTGGGTGTTGTGTGATGTCCTTAGGTAGGTTTAAGTAGTTCTAAGTTCTAGGGGACTGATGACCATCGATGTTAAGTCCCATAGCACTCAGAGCCATTTGAACCATTTGGGGAGAAACAAAAATATTTCTTTATGTCACGAGTAAATGGTCTCCAGTAATACGTTGCTGTGTTCAGAGGCAGTATCTTGATTTGATAGATAATCTATCAATGGCACCAAATGCGCTATAATAGAACATTTGATATTTTATGAAATGGCCGTGACAGTGAAAGTGAATGTCAAAGTTTTAGACGAATACCACAATGAACAGTAAGAAATAACTCTAATAACATCAAGAACGTTCGTAACGTCGCGAAATAATATCAAGAGAGTTTGTAAATTTGTGGACAGAAGTGAGAGGACAGCTGGAATAAAGATATCAACGATTGTCACATAATCACAGATTCGGTTGACAGGAGACATACAATAGCCAAATTCTGTCGTCACTGTCGCCGGAAAGAACAGTACTAGAAGTGATCATATCTACAAAATTCAAGTAAATTCTCTCAAAAAGTATAACAAAAGAAATTAAAGCCAGAATAATGTGGAGATGTTGAGCAAAGAGTGAAAATTGATGGGTATGTTTGTACAAAAAAATACTATCAGTATAGAACAAATACTAAGAAGTATATAGGAAGAATGTTAAGCAACTAAAGATTGATTCGAATGGAAATCAATCAGCAACCCATGTTGTCTTTCTCGTGTAGCCCAAAGAGCAATATACCAAAGGAAGGTGGGTACCTCGAAGCGCATTAACAAGAAAAGACAGTCGCTGCAAGCTGCATCGACGAATTAAGGACATCGGCGAGGCCACGCCCACCAACGTTTCTCCGCTCCATCTCAACGGCTCTTCTCCTTACGGCCGAGCACAGTATCGCTCAACCAGTCCGCTATCACCGACTAAATCGACAGCATCGTCTTTTAGTAGGTCAGCTGAATGATCAATGTATCTACGCGAAAGTTATTGTTATATGCGCTATGAGTGATACACTTGTACTTTGTCTCCATAACGTAGTAAGTGAGTGTACAGACACAACTGTAAGTTCTCGTGCTCTTCCTGTGGAAATGGATTGTACGAAATTAGGTAGTTGTTGTTTTCTTTCTTGTATTAAAGAGTGTTAATATTCTAACATTCTATTTGATATAGTATCCACTCTCTCTTACCGGAGGAAAACGAAAAATCTACAGTTGTACAGACGAGTGTATTTTCGTTCGGCTCAACAGTTTTCTTGTGGATAAGTGGAACACTAATGTACGTATCAGTATTTGAACTAAATTGTAATGAATCATTTTCAGACCGTCTGATCGCTGTGTGGTCGCTAGGGTCATTCTAGAGGCCATTGGTCGGCCTATCCTTAACCAATCTAAGCACGCTGTAGTCTGGGCTCACTAGTCCGGTCCACGCCCATGACGGGTACGAACATATGAACGTACTGGAAGGTTGGGGCTACTTCTAGAGAAGGTCTGTTGGTGAGTGCAGGAAACGGCCAATGGCAATGCTTGAGATTTGTTCCAGAGGCTGTGTGGCTAAAAGAGTTGTTCATATAGTTACGCGATTTGGAGCTGGCGAATCGAGGATTGAGCCGACAGCCCTCACGGAGGCTGCGCTGAAGTTTGTCTTTCGAGTCGTATTCCTGAAAGTGATAGTAATTGCGAGTGACCAACCTAGCTATTTTTTCAAAAATACGGAATTACTGCAAGAATCTGAAGTAGGTTCCGTGCTCGGGTGTGGAATACTCTTCTTGAGACTTTTCCGGTTTGTTAGGTGAGTGTGGCCTTGTAGCGAGCGCCCCACATGCTCAAAGGACACAGGCCTCTAATGAGTCTGTGGAGCCATGTTGCTATCTAGTGTTTACTGACTAGGTTCTATTTGTTTCTGTGGAAAATTGGGATGTGGGGTTTTTGTTTTCCTTTTGACCGATGAACCCTGAAGAGATCATATCCGAAAGTCACCTGGTAATGGTGTATGAACTGTCAGCAGTGTTCGTTTTCCAATCGAGTGGTCGGGCCTCGGAATATTTCTAAACCTCCTTAAATAGCTTCAGGACTTTATTTATTGACTGATTTTAGCAGAATAGCAGTTCGAAGAATCTATCTATTTTCGGTAGTAAACGTTTCCCTGTATGTCGAGTGGATGTGTACGTTGGGTCTAACGCACTGCCTATTAAGAATTTGAAATACAGTGGTCGAGATCGACAAATTAGGATACCATTGCTGTTGCTTCCTATTAATGGATTAACACAGAAACCAAAATAGAATTGTAAATGTGAGACCTGTTGGTACACAATAATGCATAGAGCTCTCTGATTGGGTCTACACCAAGATGATCCAAGCACGAGTGAATTCAATGTGTCGATTCCAGCCCTTTGTTGTGCTGCAGCGTCAGCGAGAACGATATCACTGTTCTTTTCTGCCTATGCAGAATGTTCCAAATCTTTAGGGTCAATATTGTGCAGATGGTTTCGGGTTCTAAACTGAGTTCCTGCTAGTACGGAACTAATGGCAATAACTTAGAAGATTTAGTTTCTTGACAGTTACTAACGGCCTACATCTTCTTGTAATAAGTTCACGCACCCGTCGAAAGTGAAGGTTATCAATCTCAACACATGTTTGATAACATAATTTGCTGTCAGAACTGAATATACAAAATCGTTGCTTGCTAATGTTGTCTATGACGGCCGTGTAACTGGTCCAAGAGAAATTTACATAGGTTATTCTCTGAATCGTATATTTCACAGGCAGGTTGAAAGTTACTGAAGAAACTAGCATCATGCGGCATCCCGAGCGGGAAGGGGTTCTGGTCCCGGGCACGAATCCATCCCCATATTAGTGTCGAGGTCCGGTGTGCCGGCCAGCCTGTGGATGGCTTTTAAGGCTTTTTTTCCATCTGCCTATGCGTATGCGGGCTTGTTCCCCTAATCCCGTCTCAGTTACACTATGCCGACGACTGCTGCACAAACACTGTCTCCACGTACGCGTACACCATAATTAGTCTACCACGCAAACATTTCGGGTTACAGAATCTGCTATGAGACATTCCCGGAGGGGTCTACTCGGGCCGAACCGCACAATAACCCCGTGTTTGGTGTGGGGCACCGGTTGGGTGGGTGGATCACTGTGGCCTGTTGTGGTTCTGTGAAGCACTGAGGGATATGGTGGGACGAAGCCTCTCCGTCGTTTCTAGGCCCCCGATTCAATACAATACGGCTGAACAGTCTCCTCTAATCCAACAGATTGGAATTCTCTGTTGTAAACCTTGAGCAGTTTTGTGTGTCTTTGCACAGCGATACATTTCTTAAATATGGGGTTCTAACCTCCGCCCCTTTTATCGACCTTAATGACAGAGAAAAATTAGAAACGCGTGCACCTAATGGAAATTTGGGAAAAAACTATCGTCACCGAAGTTAATCTGTCGATAAAAAGGGAGGAAAGGGTTACATCTAAATTGAAAGGTAAAATGCAAATGAAACTGGTCGGAATTAATTTTGGAAAAAGTATAAAATTAATAAAGAAAGTAAATGTGCGGTCGTTACGTTAACAATTAATTGGCGTTAATTAGATATTTGAGATTTGGGTAAAATTACTGTCGCCAGTTCTATGGACAACTACTGTAATAACTGAATATGAAAGATTAATGCACATATAATTAGCACTAAAAGCGTGGCAACTGAAGGTTGACACGTGTTCTGTGAAAACTGAATGTTTGTCACAACTAATAAATTTCGCTACACTCTTACTCAATTTAGCAAAAGAATTAATATAACCGGAAAATTGAAAGTTAATTTAGTGACTGAATTTAATAGTGAACTTTGTTTCTGAATCACCACAAAATTCAGTAAAATGAGGTTAGTGTTGGCCTACCTCAACAATCATTTCGAAATCTACTTGAATCTAAGCAATTTAGAAATAAGAGATTTAACTTTGAACTTTAATTAAATGATTCAGAACAATTAACAATAGTAAAACTTACTACATACCAAGCTGAGCTGCAGTCACAGGTAAGCTAAAATATTGTAACAAAACTCACAATCTTAATTTGTGCTTGTCTAATCTAAATATTGTAGCCAGCTATGAATACTGTAACTGAACTTTGAAATTAAAGCAGTGAAATGGAATGATATTACTTTAATGCTGCCGTTCGAATTTCAACGACACTCGGGTTCGTTCCGGGAAAGGAAGGGACCCTGCTTGGTAATGCAATTGGGACAATGAGCAACAAAGGTTTGTGCTAAGCTGCTGTAATTTTGTGAGGCAAATGGGACAATTTTAAAAGCTGAGGTCTGCCATACAGCTCTAAAACTTTACGTGCTTCCAGTCTTTCTTGTTGGTTGATTGAAGGTTTGAAATCGTCGGTCGAGGAGGTGGCGACAGTCACCCATTTTCGGCTGTCGCTGATGCAGAAGCTGGATGTTGGCGCGCCTTCTTCTCGACAGTGTCACCAGGCGAAACGAGCTCTTGATGTGCGCCAGCTAATGCTTCCCGTCCGCGACACCTTGTCAGAAACTATCATAACAAACTCACAAGTCGAGCGCAATTGCATGTTACCAAAAACCGAAAGCGCGGCAACTCGCGGGACCGTCGCTCAACACACCTGCTCCACTCCCCTACTCCAGCCAGACTCCCCTCTGCCCGCGCTGCATACGGCAGAGTTAACACTACCAATGATCCTAAACACTTCGGTTCTCCACATGACCTATCGAAGTAATTCGATAGCACAGTTTTCCCTAGGCAAGACCCAGCGTAAAAATACGAATAGTATTTGTAAAACAAACCAAACTGCAATCTATAAAGACACAGATATGTCATACCTTCAGGTAACAAATAAAGGAAAAAAAATTATCGTACAGTAGATGGCAATAGGAGGATATGCATTTCCGGCGTTACAGGATGACGTCCTCTATGTCCGTTCGACGTTATTGCTGCACAATATATTAAGCGAATTTTTAAAGTTCTGGCAACACATAATACTCCATCATCGACAAGCTGTCACAGTAGCAGTGACGAACACTATTGTCGGCACCTCAGGAGTGATTCTGTTTCGTTATGGTAGCATTGTCTACGTCTTTGGGGGCGGACAGGTGTAGGTTACGAAACGTAATCAGTTCATAGTCTAGTTGCTCATATGCCTTGCTCTTTGAACATATAACACCAGAAACATTCATTTCCAAACATTATTTTCTTCTACATGTACATCTGCTTAACTGATTTGCAGTTTAGATTTCCATGTTTGGCTGAAGATTCCTAGGATCTCTTTCCGCCGTTTCACTCTCGGATTAGAGATGGGAAAATTGGCACCTTAAATTTTTCTATCGGAGTCCGATTTCTTTTATCTTATCACGATGCTTGTTTTTCCCTATGTAAGTGAAGGCCAACAATTACTTTGGATTCGGAGCAGACAGTGATTTTAATTTCCTGCAAAGGTCTCCTATATCTTAGTGACTGCCACCCCGCCTCTAGCACATCCGTGAGACTCACCCCCATTTCCGCGATAGCATGGGAAAAGCTACCCTTCTTTCAGCTTCTTCAATGTTCTCCGTCAATCGTACATAGTCAGTATAGAAGAAGATTGACACGTGCAGTGAAGACACTCTTTTCTGTACTCGTTTCACTAGTAACAGTCTTTGGTTAGCCTTCCCCACAATACCTATTTTCTATGTGGTGATTCCAAGTTAAGTTGTATGTAATCTTGATTTTGATTTCCAGTTGAACTGTCAATCATTTAATTTGTGCGATTTTACGTTTAACCGAATTTTAACGGATTTTTTTTGTTTGGTTCCTATGATCTAGCACTTTTCATTCTTAAAAATGAAATAGCATTTGTCGCTTGCTGCAGATAAATTATTTGAATCGTTTTGTGAATCTTTCAGATCTTCTGATCATTTAGTGGACGGTACTCGACAGCAACATTTTCCAACGAGCTAAGTAGGCATCTAAGCCCGTCTGCTAAGTGATTCATACAAGTTAGGTGTCACCAAAACTACCAGCACACCTCTGCGTAATGCGGAGTTGACCACTAGATGCCAAGAGAGGCGGAGACACCAGTAAAAATGTCCTGGGGAGTATTGAGTTGTAAACAGAGAAGGAATGACCGCACAATGGGTCACTCAGAAGAGCTCAGTGACTTCGAAAGTGGACTGGTCATTAAATTTCGCCTGCCTTGGAGTCATGAATCATGTCATCCTACGTGGCAGTGAGGTGGAAGGATTTGTATTTTTCGAATGCACGTAGAACGTTACCTGCCATTATGTGAAGTGCCAGCAGTGAAATACGTGAAACGTCCCCTTAGAAAAATTGTACACGACTGTGCTTAAACTGACACACAATATTTTTTTTAGCGCAACGCAATCTGACTTTCAGTAATCCGTACAAAGGAATGGCCCTGACTAACATTAACCTACACGTTTCACAATTCACTTACCTCTCAAAAATCTTCGTTACTCAAACTACTGCAACACAGCGAGCTCCACTACTGCCAGCTAAATAAAAGATTCAAACTACAGAAGGCACTAACTACTGATAGGCATAGTTAGCGAATGAAAGATTTTAAGAGAGAACAAACAATGTATTTACCTTAATAGTCATAATATATATATCTGTTCGTGACACCAATTCTTACAAATTTCAAAACTCCGCCATCTCTCTCCCCACGTCCACCACTGCTGGCGGCTCACCTCCAACTGCGCAACGCTACGCGCTTTTAGCATCCAGCTGCCTCTGCTCAACACTACAATGGCAGACAACAATGCAAACTAAACACACACTGCCCACAGCACAGCCAGTGATTTTTCATACCGAGCGCTAAGCGGCGTTACCAATATGAAAACCTAAACAGCCTAATTACATAGCCCCCATGCTCCCCACAAAAAATTTTTACAAATTGTTTTGGGCAGTGGCCAATAATGATTTGATAAAATTTTTCATAATTACTATAACAAAGATATCAAATGCACACACTTATTGATACAATGTTGGTCAAAAGCTAAAATTTTCTCACAGTCCATATAGACAGTCCTGATCATTCATCACAGTAAAATAGTAGTGTTTTTCTCAAAGACTGAGCAATAAAAGAAAATGCACACGGAAGTAGTGGATTTCCATGCAGTCTTGAAGAAGTAGTGTTGTCCTTCCAACGAAAGACAGTGCTGACTCTTGACATGCAGACAGGTAATGGGCCACAACAGAGTCAGTCGACGTTGAAGACTATCGGTAGGTAGGTCATAACAGAGCAGACCCACTGTAGTCCTGGTAGAGATTACGGTATTGGTGGGCCACCAGAGGTGCAGACCCACTGCAGTCCTTGTAGAAATAATGGTATTGGTGGGTCATCAAACGTGTAGACCCACTGTAGTCCTTGGAGAGATGGCCAGCAGCCATATGTTTGACTGTGCAGGTGCACAATCACCATTGAAGAGTCTTGCGGATAATATAACAAGTCCATAACCACCACTTGTGCTCTCAGAAAAAATGTTTTTGAAATGTCCTTAGAACCAGCAATGCTGTTATCCAGTCCCTTACTGAGTTATTAACACATGTGCAAACACTATCAGTCCCTACTTCTCACATATTGTCCATATACTATGACCAACAGAAACGTGTGCAGTGAAATATAATTTACAAGTTACTTAATTTGATGAACTGGTGTCAATTACAATTTTATAACATAAGAATGCAATAACAAAGGTACAAAATACATCTTTAAAGAACATAACACTAAAGATAACATTTGCAGTAGTACAAGCTTTACAAAAGAATCGAAATAGCAAAAACATCAGTGTTACAAAAATTACGACATAAGTACATACATAAAAGATCAGAATAACTTTTGAAACATCAACTTCACACATGAGCATTAGAACAAAATAGAATAAATAATGTCTAAACATCTTGACAAAGTAAATAACATACTATTGATGCAAATTATATTTGAGGATAACAGTATTCCTCATCATAGTGAATGTAGCTTAGTATTAGAACAGAAAAAATTCTATGAAACAGTACACAGAGACAGGAAGAAAATAAATACACAAGTGTACACAAACACATAGTGGGATACACAAAAGGAAAGGACAGGGTTTGTTTTCAGTGTAACATTTGGTGCTGCAGTTCAACCCAAAGCTTAGGGTCGCCATATGAAACGTCCCATTAGAAAAATTGTACACGACTGTGCTTAAACTGACACACAATATTTTTTTTTAGCGCAACGCAATCTGACTTTCAGTAAACCGTACAAAGGAATGGCCCTGACTAACATTAACCTACACGTTTCACAATTCACTTACCTCTCAAAAATCTTCGTTACTCAAACTACTGCAACACAGCGAGCGCCACTACTGCCAGCTAAATAAAAGATTCAAACTACAGAAGGCGCTAACTACTGATAGGCATAGTTAGCGAATGAAAGATTTTAAGAGAAAACAAACAATGTATTTACCTTAATAGTCATAATATATATATCAGTTCGTGACACCAATTCTTACAAATTTCAAAACTCCGCCATCTCTCTCCCCACGTCCACCACTGCTGGCGGCTCACCTCCAACTGCGCAACGCTACGCGCTGCTAGCATCCAGCTGCCTCTGCTCAACACTACAATGGCAGACAACAATGCAAACTAAACACAGACTGCGCACAGCACAGCCAGTGATTTTTCATACCGAGCGCTAAGCGGCGTTACCAATATGAAAACCTAAACAGCCTACTTACATACGGAGGTGATGGTGTTAACGGTATGAGCGTACTTTTCGGGGCTCGGATGAGGGCCCTTGTTGTGCTTAAGGAAACGCTAAATGACAAAAGGGCGTGAAGATGTTTTACAAGATTCTGTACTGCTTACAATAAAGTGACAGTTCGGAGACGATCATTATGTTTATTAGCATGGCGGTGCACACTGTCATAAAGCACGTCCTGTGAGGGAATCGTTTGGTCGATAACATTCCTTAAATGATCTAGCCTGGCCATAGCCCCGGGCTTAAGCCAATGGAACACCTTACAGCGTCGACTTCGCTCCAAACTCCAGCACCCAATACCATTAGCTTGTCTGGTTGCGGCACTTGAGGAAGAATGGACTGCCAGTATTCCAACTACATTCATGCACCTCACAAACAGTGCCTCCAATAGTGATAAGCCCTCATAAAGGCGAACTGTGCTCACATTAATGTCGACTAATAAGTGCCCGGGTAGTTCTTTATCAGATGTTGTACTTCGCTCTCTTGGGATCTACAAACGTACCTAGATGATATTCTGTGAGTTAGTCCGAGCAGTGACTCTTCTCACAGGAAAACATATTTCCAGCCGCACATCTGAGAACACTTACTAAATGGCTCTAAGTACCATGGGACTTAACTTCTTAGGGCATCAGTCCCCTAGAACTTAGAACTACTTAAACCTAACTAACCTAACGACATCACACACATCCATGCCCGGGGCAGGATTGGAACCTGCTGCCGTAGCGGTCGCGCGGTTCCAGACTGTAGCGCCTAGAACCGTTTTGCCACTCCGGCCGCTGAACACTTAGTAGCCACCCAATTTGATCAGAAGCTTCTTGTAAGAAACTCTAGAAATATGGAATGAACTTGAGACCCCTGTCAGTATCATCAATTAATTCGTGTGAATAATGAGCTAGCTGTGTTTAACAAGAATGGTATTTCCTGAATGCTTGCTAGTTATGCATCAGCACATCGTTTCCTTCGAGTAACATTACCATGTTTCAGTAGGTTACAAAACTCTACTACAAATCGGTGGCCATCATAGCGGTATTTTCTTTCTTGTGTATTGATTACACCTGTAAAAATTAACAATCTTGATTTCTATACTTAAGATTCTCCTCTAAAGTAAATTCCTGGATAACTACTAGTACTCTTCTTTACTGAAGGTGGCACTGAATTAGCCGAATGAATCCTCCAGCAGGGCTTAATGTTACATTTCTGTGTGCCATAGTTCACTATCTGATTTTATAATAATTGTGGGTCAGATTTCCTGTTGAAGACAGTGACGTGATTCATGGCTTCCATTTTCTTTAATTATTGCGTTGTCTGAATATTTGCCTTTGAGCATATTTTATATTTTGTTACTAGTGTACCTCAATAATAAGCACATTTCATGTGTCTAAGGGGAATGTAGCGCTAATTCAGCTTTATTTCTTGGCTAAAACTCCTACAACTCCCAGCCCTTCGACTTAACATCTCCATTGCCGGTCCATCCTTATTGTCGAATGAACAGCTATTACTAAGAACGGAGCTGTTTCATGAACCCGCTCTGGAAAGAACCGTCCTAGTACATTGTATGGACTGGAAGGCTTTCCTCTGAGTGCCTTAGTTTCCTTGTCACACCGCGGTAACTATTTCCTAACTGCTTAATTTTGTGTTCCTGACACAGATCCCGAAGTACACTCCTGGAAATGGAAAAAAGAACACATTGACACCGGTGTGTCAGACCCACCATACCTTCCCCGGACACTGCGAGAGGGCTGTGCAAGCAATGATCACACGCACGGCACAGCGGACACACCAGGAATCGCGGTGTTGGCCGTCGAATGGCGCTAGTTGCGCAGCATTTGTGCACCGCCGCCGTCAGTGTCAGCCAGTTTGCCGTGGCATACGGAGCTCCATCGCAGTCTTTAACACTGGTAGCATGCCGCGAGAGCGTGGACGTGAACCGTATGTGCAGTTGACGGACTTTGAGCGAGGGCGTATAGTAGGCATGCGGGAGGCCGGGTGGACGTACCGCCCAATTGCTCAACACGTGGGGCGTGAGGTCTCCACAGTACATCGATGTTGTCGCCAGTGGTCGGCGGAAGGTGCACGTGCCCGTCGACCTGGGACAGGACCGCAGCGACGCACGGATGCACGCCAAGACCGTAGGATTCTACGCAGTGCCGTAGGGGACCGCACCGCCACTTCCCAGCAAATTAGGGACACTGTTGCTCCTGGGGTATCGGCGAGGACCATTCGCAACCGTCTCCATGAAGCTGGGCTACGGTCTCGCACACCGTTAGGCCGTCTTCCGCTCATGCCCCAACATCGTGCAGCCCGCCTCCAGTGGTGTCGCGACAGGCGTGAATGGAGGGACGAATGGAGACGTGTCGTCTTCAGCGATGAGAGTCGCTTCTGCCTTGGTGCCAATGATGGTTGTATGCGTGTTTGGCGCCGTGCAGGTGAGCGCCACAATCAGGACTGCATACGACCGAGGCACACAGGGCCAACACCCGGCATCATGGTGTGGGGAGCGATCTCCTACACTGGCCGTACACCTCTGGTGATCGTCGAGGGGACACTGAATAGTGCACGGTACATCCAAACCGTCATCGAACCCATCGTTCTACCATTCCTAGACCGGCGAGGGAACTTGCTGTTCCAACAGGACAATGCACGTCCGCATGTATCCCGTGCCACCCAACGTGCTCTAGAAGGTGTAAGTCAACTACCCTGGCCAGCAAGATCTCCGGATCTGTCCCCCATTGAGCATGTTTGGGACTGGATGAAGCGTCGTCTCACGCGGTCTGAAAGTCGAGCACGAACGCTGGTCCAACTGAGGCGCCAGGTGGAAATGGCAAGGCAAGCCGTTCCACAGGACTACATCCAGCATCTCTACGATCGTCTCCATGGGATTATAGCAGCCTGCATTGCTGCGAAAGGTGGATATACACGGTACCAGTGCCGACATTGTGCATGCTCTGTTGCCTGTGTCTATGAGCCTGTGGTTCTGTCAGTGTGATCATGTGATGTATCTGACCCCAGGAATGTGTCAATAAAGTTTCCCCTTCCTGGGACAATGAATTCACGGTGTTCTTATTTCAATTTCCAGGAGTGTATAATAACAACGTTTGTGCAACGTATGTATTGTTATCTGTTCCATGTTTCACTAACGTCTGGAGTGACATCTCATGACTAGTCAACTACAATGGCGGTTGAATCTGGAGAAGCAGTAAAGTAAATCGCAGCAGCAGAGGGCAGCGGAGATGCACCAGCATCCGTACATATGTGTACATAACATTAAGTCCGTTGCCGTATTTTTCTCTCTGAACGTGAATGCTAACCTCATAACCTAGTGCTGCAATTTTGGAACTATTTTCACTGACTCACGAGGAAGGTGTGCTATGATTGACAAGTTGTCCGCCCGTATATGCCGGTTCCTTGCGAATCTGGGACGGGTCAAGAGAAAAGTCATATATTCAATAAACCAACACCTCAGTACCGATTTCCTTCAGAAACTAATTTGCAGATCTCCCGTGCCTTTGATGCTCTACTAGTATAAGTTTTAGAAACAATTTGAGGACATGATATTGAGTTTTGTTCGCATTACCAATCAAAAACATTTTAAACCAGGGCCAAGTTATATTGTGGACCAGGTACGTAATTTTATGTTACCAACAGAAAAAAAGAAGTAAAACATACAATATTGGCAACGGCATATTTTGTTGTGAAATGCAGTTTTGTAGCTCTGATCTCACACTATCTGTGGTCTTCGGGGTTTTTACGTAGCATCAGTTTGCGCCTTCAAAGCTATTGCTGATACGTTCCTCGTGCAATACTGTCCATCAAACAGATTGCCGCACTGTTCAGCTGTGTGAATAATGATTTCTAAAAGAAAGTCCACACCGTAAAACCCTGCCGAAGGGTCTCTCATCCAGATTCACTGCTTCATGTACACTGAGTATCTCTTCCGTATCGTCATGCGCATTTGAAGTGGGGTTTCAGCAGGCCAAAATTTTCGTTAACATCTTGTAAGCTACATCTAGTTCGCTATGGTTATTTTCCTTAAAGTGACCAGTTTCAGTCTAGTCTTCAGATATCTTCACAATAGCACCATCAGCTGAAGATGACGATGTCCAGAGTCAGTCAGTAGACCTCAGCCGATGAAACGGCCATGACTTCAGTGACTGGGTTGTACTGGCTGTTCTGGACATCGTCATCTTGCGCTGATGAGCTATTCTGAAGATGGCCTAAGACTAAGACTAAACAGGCCATTTTAAATAAAATAACCATCGCTATCTAAAACTAATATTCCACTGACTTCATTTCAGGAGGTATTTGCAATTTCGTTCTTGCTATGTGTAGCTGGAGCCAGCTCAAACAAGTACTGCTTATTGCGTCTCTCATGTGATACTTAGTTTCGACGAAAGGTTTTGACTTGTTTCCCGTTAGAAACAAATTGTTTTTTAAAATTGAATTTTATGTGCCCGTTCGACAGAGCGGTTCCGGATTAGTCTAGCGCTATAGGTATTAACAGGCACAGCAAAAAGCGACAAAGAACCCAGAACTCCAGCAGCTACAAAACAGCGCTCCTGCATACCTACTTGACGGTAGCAGTCAGTAGGCATTTATTCTTTGTGTTTTACTGTCCCTGTTAATACATAGAGATGAAACGAATATCGCACTAGACTAATTTCGGATAGCTCTGTCGAATGGATGTATAAAATTTCAGTTTTAAAACATTTTTCTTGCAATGGGAAACAAAGTTACGCTTTCCGTCGACTCTAGCCGTCACATGAAAGACTTTGCGAGCACTATGTGTCTGCCTGACTGCTGCTACACTTCGCAAAAGCGAAACTGCACTATCTGCGAAAAACTAGAGCAAATACGCCTAACGATCTCAGGAGAAACGACATATACAATGTGTGTGTGTTTATTTCCCGAAATGAAATCAGCATCCGCCACCTTCATGATTATCCTGTTGGCTAGCCTACGAAAGTATCTTCAAAGGCCACTCAACACTGCTATAATATCTTTCTATCGGCATTATATTAAATACGAAGATGGTTTTTATACGTTACATTGCAGATCGTATACTCCTCACACTAGAAACAGTTAAGTACTGGTTCTGACTCTTAGGGCAGAAACAGTAACTTTCTTTACGATTTGAGAAAACAATAAAAGTCATGCGGGATTAGCCGAGCGGTCTTAAGCGCTGCAGTCATGGACTGTGCGGCTGGTCCCAGCGGAGGTTCGAGTCCTCCCTCGGACATGTGTGTGTGTGTGTGTGTGTGTGTGTGTGTGTGTGTGTGTGTGTTTTTTTTTTTGTCCTTACGATAATTTAGGTTAAGTAGTGTGTAAGCTTAGGGACTGATGACCTTAGCAGTTAGGTCCCATAACATTTCACACACATTTGAACATTTTGAAAACAATAAAATAAGTGAAACAGAGAAACCTAAGCCCAAAATAATGTGGCTAACGTGGAGAACTTCAAAAGAGCACATTCACATAGCATTAAAAACTGAAATCATAAGATTTGTACCAGTACAAGTTTCGACGTCTCAGGCATCTTGAGGCCCCCTATGCACTCGATGTATAGAGAGTGATATACATCGATGTATGCAAAGCCGAAACCATCAACACATTTACTCCGTGCATTTCTTGCGAAGAGTATATTTCTAAGACTTCACAACAACTGATTACACGATCAGTCCAAGTTTTAGAATGGAAGGGGGCCTGAAAATGGCATTAATGACATGCTATAACTGATTATGTAAATTAAGTAGTTTCGGAAAACTTATGGCTGTTTGATGATATTTGTTTTTTAAATATGTGACCGGCTTCTGTCCTGTATCCATGATGGACCAACAGGGAAATCATAAGAAGTCATAGGAATAAATATCTGATTGATTGGTTGGTTGATTGATTGGGGGGGGGGGGGGAGGAGAGCAAAGAGCGAAGTCATCGGTCACACTGGATTAGGGCAGGAAGTCGGCCGTAACCTCTCAAAGGAACCATACCGGCATTTGCCTGAAGCGATTTAGGAAACTCACGGAAAATCTAAATTAGGATGGCAGGACACCGATTTGGAACATCGTCCTGACGAATGGGATCCCAGTGATAACCACTGCGGCATCTCGCCCGGTAATAAACATCTGACTGTGGGTTGTTATAGTGATCTCACTTCCAAGACATTTGTCACTTGTCTGAACGCATAAAGAAAAAGAACTATTCGATCATTAAGGACGGAGAACAAGCTTGGATTGGGTAAGGATTGGGAATGAAATTGGTCGTGGCCAGGGATTCGCCTTAACAGATTACAGGTAGTCACGGAAAACCTAAATGTTGATGGTCGGAACCACCGTCCTTGCGAATACGAGGCCGGTGTCACAACACAGCAGTAGGTATCAGAATGTACAGAAAAATAGACAAGTGGACTCAGTTTGCTTTGTATTTAGATTCTACTCTGACAGCACGTATTTAAGTAATAGAAATACAAACGATATCGTCGATTCAGATACCTGTGCTTCGAAGGCCAATTACTATTGAAGAAAATTTAAAGAGCATGCGAAGTTTAGTACCAGAATCGTTACGTAAGAGCTAGGGAACCTAAAATATACGTATGCAGTCGGAATTCTATCGCCGCCGCCACCGGGTTTAATAATGTCGGACTAAGCTATCTGTATTGCCAATTCCTCTGCAAAGAGGAGGCGATTTCTAACTGTGAGGTAAGAAATATTAGAGCTGCTCCGTAATCACAGGATTGCAATTAGACGGCACAGATTTCCAGTTCTGTGAGCACTCGCGAGTTCCGCAAAGTTACCCTCTCCTCTTACTACGGACAACAAGACGGAAATTACGTAACTCGGTAACACCCCAAACTCTAATGTAAGCAGAGTACGTACAGAACATTCGTTCATAAAACAAGGGAAACACCCGTGTTAATAACACAAAGCACGACTCGCAGCTACACCAGTAAACATAATTTATTCTGAAGGCATGGCGTGACAGTAAATTGGCTTCGTTGTATGTGATACACGGATGCACGTGAGACACACGGAAACACGTTCCACACATCACCAGGTAGGAAGCAGTGGGAACAAGCGTTAGCACCATTCAACGTGCACCAGAGGCGCAGCCAGCTCGTATTTTATTTCTTCCCGAAAACACGTTGGCAGTTACTGGTACGTTTCTACGCTTCTGATCCACAGGAACAGTTGATTAAACGGTCTTTATCTCCACTCAAAGTCAACATTCATTGAGGATAAGCTTACTGCTTTTGAGAGATCATTGCTAATTAATATATTAAGAGTTTCTTCTGCACCCATGACTGACTATCGCAGAACAGACAGGCTGAATCTGCAGCCTTACTTGGAGTGGACAGTCGGATGGAAGACAGATGAAGCCATCCGTAGCACTTGAAGGTACAGCTTATTAGATGAACGAATATGCTATCCTGATTAACGTAGTGGAAAACGGTTTAATCTTCCGCGAATCTTTCATGCATTCCTAGTTGCCAAAATCTGGCCAACACTTGGTCCATGGAACCTTGGTCGATGCTAGAGTTAAGTGTCACGAAAAAAAAAGAATCTTTATTATATACATATTACGTTGTGGAGATCAATTTACATTAATATAATTCCCGCATTTATTCTGATTCTGCTAATATGAGGACTGTTTCGTTCGCCTTTTTTAATAGTTGCCTTACACAGCTTCCTCTGCCTATAGATTACTGTAGTTGAGCTTATCACTTCCTCTTTTCCGGAATTTCCAGGAATAGTTGTTTAGTGTACTTGCCACAAACTTGGCAACTGTAGGGTGGGGCCACATGCTGTTGAAATTTCGCTGGGAAACTCTTACACACTTTCCATGCAGTACCGATCTCTCACCATGCCATTTACATATTTTCGGATCCCTGAAGAAAGATATTTTGGGCCGTTAATATGCTTCGGACGAAAAGGTCCACTTCCATAGGAAACCACGGAACGTATTTTCATGAAGTGGATAAAAATGTTAAAAATTACGACAAATACTTTTGAAATAATAAATGGTTTACTAACTTTCTTCCAGCTGTCTCGTTTTCGTTTATCTACTCCTTGTAGAATGTAGAGTGAATGTATCCAAGTCAGTCCACTGCTGCGCTAACAGTCAAGGTATGCTTTATTCCTATTTCGAGATATTATTCTCTCTCAAATAGCTCGTGTCCATGAAATTGTATAAGCTTATTTTCCTTATAAAATGCGCTCTGTAAATATACAGGCTTAGAACGAACCTTCATGTGAGTCTCATTACTTGATCTGTGTGTGTTTTATACATAGTTGTTGGTACCTTAACACGTACCCGCTTCAGTGAGTTGCTTCTTCTTTTTCAGCATCTAACAATATTCCCGCAAACACGTCACATAATTTGCTTCCTTATGTTTTCTGCACGGTCGTAACTGCACCTCTAAGTGCAGTGCACTTATCAGTATGCAGTACCAGTTTTGCATCCACACTTCAGCACCTGAACGGCTGCCTAGGCAAATATAACCAATAATGGGTTCTTCTTGCGATATGTATAAAGATGTACTGATCAGTCTAAACACACACTACTCGTAATAGCTATCAAAATTAGTCTAAAAATGAAGTAAATACGCCTGTAACATTCAGTACACTGTCCAGTCACCAAACACACACACACAAACACAAACTATCACACACATACACAAACACCCCCCCCCCCCCCCACACACACACACGTACACGAAAGAGAGAGACAGAGGGGGGGGGGGGGGGGGAGGTCAGAACATTTCAGTATTGGAATCGAATTTTTAAGTCAAACAGTTGTCATCAGGTGCACCATTATGAATCAGTATTAGTGTGATTATGTACTAACGTAAAACCAATGCAAGGTTTTTAACGAATACCTCCAGGGTTTCAGAAGACGGCAGTGTGGTAACTAGAGTGCATACTGAAAGGACACATCAGTGGATAGAAGATCTCTCCAAGTTTCAGTTCGTAATATGTAGAGTGGTGTGGTTGCACTAAGAGGCAGGAGTTTGAGAATATGAATGCAAATCATAAGCTCCGTGTTTGTCACATCAAATCACTTCGCACTTGCAGACAAGCAATGCTACTTGGAGGTGACTTTAAGCTACTATGTATAGACTGGGATGTCTATGGATTTATCGGAGGGCGTACAGACAGATAGTCACGCGAAATACTACTGAACACCTTTTATGAAAAGTTTTTTGAGCAGCTAGCTCGGCAAATCACACTCATTGAAAGAACTTAGACCTTGTAGCTAATAATAGGCCTGATCGTATCGACACTTTCAGTACAGAAACGGGGATTACCGATCGTGTTGTCAGTAAAGCAACTATGATTACGGAAATTAATAAATCAGTCAAGAAGAACAGGAGAGTGTTTCTGCAAGATAGAGCAGATAAGCTTTTACTAGCATCTCATTTAGACAGTGAACTTTAAGATAAAAGTAAAAGAATTATGGGCAACGTTAAAGCAGGTTGTGAATCGTGGTCTGGAGAGTTACGTGCCTAGTAAGTGGATAAAGGATGAAAAAGCCCACCATAGTTTAGTGACGAATTTCGGAAGATGCAGAGGAATCAGAGGCTGTTGCACTCTCGGTTCAAATCAGAAAGAACGGATGACGATAAGCCAAGTTTAGTAGAGATTCGTGCATCTATGAAAAGATCTATGCACGAAGCAAACAGCAACTGCCACTGTCACACCACAGCAAAAGATCTGGCAGACAAGCCGAGATAATTCTTGTCCTATTTAAAATAACTAAGCAGATCTAAGACGCCCATTTAATCCCTTGTTGACCAGGCAGTTGAAGATAGCAAAACGGAAGCCGAAGTTTTAAATTTCACTTTCAAGAAATCGGCCATAGAGGAGAATCCTACAGACATGCCGTCATTCGACCATCGGACAAACTCCAAAATTGTCGACGTAATAATAAGCATCCCTGGTGTAGAGAAACAACTGAAAGATTTGAAAGCAAATAAGTCACCAGTTCGGTTTTACGAAGAGCACTCTACCGCATTGGTCGCTTACGTACCTTGCATTTAACGCGAATCTCACACGCAACACAAAGTCCCAAGCGTCTGGAATCAACCGCAGGTGACTCCTGTATAAAAGAAGGGCAAAAGAACGGACCCGCACAATTACTGACCAATATTCGTAACTTCGGTTAGCTCCAGAATCCTTTAATATCTTCTCAGTCCGAATATACAAGGGTCACTAGGTCACTAATCACCATAGTTTTAGAAGGCACTGCTCGGGCGAAATCCAGCTTCCCCTTTTCTCACATGGTATACTGCGATGAAAGGCAACAGGCAGATTACATATTTCTATATTTTCAGAAATCATTTGACACGGCACCACGCTGCCGACTGTTAAAGCAGGTAGAAGCTTACGGATTATGTTCCCAGGTGTGCGAGTGGCTCGAAGAATTCTTAAGTAATAGAACTGAGAATGTTGTCCTCGACAGCGAGTGTTCATCAGAGACAGGGGTATCATCAGGAGTACCGCGGGAAGTGTGATAGGACCGCTATTGTTACCGATATACATAAATGATTTGGCGGATGGTGTGGGCAGCTATCTAGGGTTGTTTGCTGATGAAGCTGTGATGGGCGGTAAGATGTTGAAGTTAAGTGACTGTAGGACGATACAAGACGACTTACACAAAATTTCTAGTTTGTGTGATGAGTGGGAAAATGTAAGTTAATACGGATGAGTAGATGAGTAGGAGGAACATACCCGCAATGTTCGGATACAACATTGGTAGCCCATTAGTAGTCTACTGCATGACAAAGTCTGTAAAATACCTGGGTGTAGCGTTGCAAAGCCATATGAATAGGAACTAACATGTAAGGACTGAGGTAGGGTAGGCGAACGGTCGACTTCGGTTTAATGGGAGAATTCTAGAAAAGTGTGCTTCATCTGTAAAGGAGACCACTTACAGGGCACTGGTGCGACCTATTTTTGAATACTACTAGAGCGTTTGGGATCTGTTCCATGTCGGATTGAAGGGGGACATTGAAGCAATTCAGTGGCAGCTGTTAGCTTTGTTACTGGAAGTTTCGAAAAACACGAAAGTGTTACGTAGATGCTTCGGGAGCTGAAATGTAAATCCCTGGAGGAAAGGCGAAGTTCTTTTCGAAGAATGCTATAGAGAAACTTTAGAGAACCGGCATTTCTGGCTGGCATCTGAATGATTTTAATGCGGCCGACAGACATTGCGCAAAAGGACCACGAAGGTAAGAAGAAAATGTCAAATGTGTGTGAAATGGTATAGGTAATGCTAAGGTCATCAGTCCCTAAGCTTACACACTACTTAACGTAAACCATCCTAAGGACAAACACACAAACCCCTGCCCGAGGGAGGACTCGAACCTCCGCTGGGACCAGCCGCACTGTCCCTGACTGGAGCTCCCTAAACCGCTCTGCTAGTCCCGCGCGGCACGAAGATAAGATACAAGAAATTAAAGCACGTAGGGAGGTTTGTAGGCAGATGTTTTTCCCTAATTCTATTTGCTTGTGTAGCAGGAAAGGAAATTAGTAGTAGTGGTACATCGTACCCTCTGCAGCGCACCGTACGGTGGCTTGCGGAGTGTCGATGTACATGTAGACCTTATTACAGATGGTGGAGGAATGGATGGAAGTTCGAGTCACACCCTTTTCCTTCAGGTGGATAACTACCGCTAAAAAGCGGAAGAGTCAGCAACCTCCAACGGCATCACGAAGCTGAAGTCATTGGAAGCCACTTGCACTAAAGACAAGAGCGTGTGTCATGTAACAGATAAAGTGGCACAGTGAACTTTCCGTTGGGAAAAGACGCCAGGTTTCTCCCCTTTTCGGATCTCACTAAGTGGGCTGCCAAATAGGAGATGAGAATGAAAAAAATGATTCAATAAACAACGAAAGTATAACACAGTGTGAGCCGGAGCGAGGAATGTTGGAAGTCTAATTGTTTTAAGGAAACCATAAATTGTGCGACGAGAAATTGAAAGGCTCTGTCTGGATATGGTGGGAATCAGTGAAATTGGTGGAAATCAGGTACGGTTTTCTTGACAGCCGAACATAGTTCAGTATCACCAGCAGCAAAATATAACAGGAGTAGAATTCATCGTAAATAGGAGGGTACGGAAGAGAGTGAGTTAATGTGAACAGTTCAGTGATGGGATTATTCTCATCAGACTGGAAAATAAACCTTTATCAACTAAATTAGTTCAGATGGACATTCCATAGTCATAAGCGCAAGCTGTAGATGTTAGAGAAGAAAGCATATGATTAATTCAAACGAGTAATACAGTATGTACAGGGAGATTAAATATCTAATAACCATTGGTGACTCAAATGTTTTAGTAGGGGTAGTAGTTCAAGAATATTACGGCACTGTATGTGCTTCGTAGTGGGAATAAGAAGGGAGGAAGAATGATAATGAAAACGACCACACTAGACAAAAATCATTAGAGGTTTAGGTGTACTTGGAAATGAGCCGGAAACATGGGAGGTGGATTACATTATAATCAGACAGCGATTTCGAAATCAGAAAGTGGACTGTAAGTTTTTTTTTTTTTGTCATCAGTCTACTGACTGGTTTAATGCGGCCCACCACGAATTCCTTTCCTGTGCTAACCTCTTCATCTCAGAGTAGCACTTGCAACTTACGTTCTCAATTATTTGCTTGACGTATTCCAATCCCTGTCTTCCTCTACAGTTTTTGCCCTCTACAGCTCCCTCTAGTACCATGGAACTCATTCCCTCATGTCTTAGCATATGTCCTATCATTCTGTCCCTTCTCCTTATCAGTGTTTTCCACATATTCCTTTCCTCTCCGATTCTGCGTAGAACCTCCTCATTCCTTACCTTATCAGTCCACCTAATTTTCAACATTCGTCTATAGCACCACATCTCAAATGCTTCGATTCTCGTCTGTTCTGGTTTTCCCACAGTCCATGTTTCACTACCATACAATGCTGTACTCCAGACGTACATCCTCAGAAATTTCTTCCTCAAATTAAGGCCGGTATTTGATATTAGTAGACTTCTCTTGGCCAGAAATTCCTTTTTTGCCATAGCGAGTCTGCTTTTGATGTCCTCCTTGCTCCGTCCGTCATTGGTTATTTTACGGCCTAGGTAGCAGAATTCCTTAACTTCATTGACTTCGTGACCATCAATCCTGATGTTAAGTTTCTCGCTATTCACATTTCTACTACTTCTCATTAGCTTCGTCTTTCTCCGATATTCTCTCAAACCATACTGTGCACTCATTAGTCTGTTCATTCCGTTCAGCAGATCATTCAATTCTTTTTCACTTTTACTGAGGATAGCAATGTCATCAGCGAATTGTATCATTGATATCCTTTCACCTTGTATTTTAATTCCACTCATGAACCTTTCTTTTATTCCCATCACTGCTTCCTCGATGTACAGATTGAAGAGTAGGGGTGAAAGGCTACAGCCTTGTCTTACACTCTTCTCAATACGAGCACCTCGTTCTTGATCGTCCACTCTTATTATTCCCTTTTGGTTGTTGTACATATTGTATATGACCCGTCTCTCCCTATTGCTTATCCCTATTTTTTTCAGTATCTCGAACAGCTTGCACCATTTTATATTGTCGAACTCTTTTTCCAGGCCGACAAATCCTATGAACGTGTCTTCATTTTTCTTGAGCCTTGCTTCCATTATTAGCCGTAACGTCAGAATTGCCTCTCTCGTGCCTTTACTTTTCCTAAAGCCAAACTGATCGTCACCTAGCGCATTCTCAATTTTCTTTTCCATTCTTCTGTATATTATTCTTGTAAGCAGCGTCGATGCATGAGCTGCTACATTCGTAGTGCCCCTGTCGATTACACTCATTACTCGCGGCAAACAATCTTAGCGAGTCCCGTAAGAGTTCGGGCAATGCTTGTTCATCTAGTACAGAAGAAAAAGGTCAATTACCGGTTAGCCCTAACTATATGAAGGTGGTATCTGTTCTTTCGGACATGTCACCATCGGTGACCATGCACGGCAGGAGCACTACGAATGTAGTGTGTGGACATTAAGTTGGGAATGTGGATCTCACGGGGAGCGTGCAAGGGACAAATTCCAGCAGTCGTAATATCCTCTGTGCACTCGGTGGCTCAGATGGATAGAGCGTATGCCATGTAAGCAGGAGATCCTTGGTTCGAGTCCCTTTGATATGTATTGAGGCCTGTCGACAGCTTAGGGTCTTGTTGTCATTGTCATTTCACTCATTTCAACAGCTCTGTTGCGTCTGACTGAAGTCGCAGTTCCGCAGATCTAACTGTCATATCCGTGAGCTGACTCCGCTGAGGCAAAGTGAATACTGAATGGCGATATACGTCACTGTGCTGAGCAGTGTCTCTCCTGGCGTCGCCGTGACGTAGGACTGTGAGTCGAAGAGTGACGACTACTGGGACTGCAGTGCTGCGCCGCCGCACAGGGGCGTGGACCTGGCGCCGGCGGGGTTGGACGGCGCCCGTTGATAAACGATCGCTCCACTTGTACTGCCAACGTCGAGCCTTCGATGATGAGGGCCGCTTGTGTGGTATCGGTAGTTCAACGATACCACATCTTCATCTACACTCCTGGAAATGGAAAAAGAACACATTGACACCGGTGTGTCAGACCCACCATACTTGATCCGGACACTGCGAGAGGGCTGTACAAGCAATGATCACACGCACGGCACAGCGGACACACCAGGAACCGCGGTGTTGGCCGTCGAATGGCGCTAGCTGCGCAGCATTTGTGCACCGCCGCCGTCACTGTCAGCCAGTTTGCCGTGGCATACGGAGCTCCATCGCAGTCTTTAACACTGGTAGCATGCCGCGACAGCGTCGACGTGAACCGTATGTGCAGTTGACGGACTTTGAGCGAGGGCGTATAATGGGCATGCGGGAGGCCGGGTGGACGTACTGCTTAATTGCTCAACACGTGGGGCGTGAGGTCTCCACAGTATATCGATGTTGTCGCCAGTGGTCGGCGGAAGGTGCACGTGCCCGTCGACCTGGGACCGGACCGCAGCGACGCGCGGATGCACGCCAAGACTGTAGGATTCTACGCAGTGCCGTAGGGGACCGCACCGCCACTTCCCCGCAAATTAGGGACACTGTTGTTCCTGGGGTATCGGCGAGGACCATTCGCAACCGTCTCCATGAAGCTGGGCTACGGTCCCGCACACCGTTAGGCCGTCTTCCGCTCACGCCCCAACATCGTGCAACCCGCCTCCAGTGGTGTCGCGATAGGCGTGAATGGAGGGACGAATGGAGACGTGTCGTCTTCATCGATGAGAGTCGCTTCTGCCTTGGTGCCAATGATTGCCGTATGCGTGTTTGGCGCCGTGCAGGTGAGCGCCACAATCAGGACTGCATACGACCGAGGCACACAGGGCCAACACCCGGCATCATGGTGTGGGGAGTGATCTCCTACACTGTCCGTACACCTCTGGTGATCGTCGAGGGGACACTGAATAGTGCACGGTACATCCAAACCTTCATCGAACCAATCGTTCTACCATTCCTAGACCGGCGAGGGAACTTGCTGTTCCAACAGGACAATGCACGTCCGCATGTATCCCGTGCCACCCAACGTGCTCTAGAAGGTGTAAGTCAACTACCCTGGCCAGCAAGATTCCATTCGCAAACAGAGCGAAGGAGAAATGACTGCCTACATCTCTCCGTGAGGATGATGATGATGAGGTCCCATACTCCTTGACAGAGCGTACGGGACGATGCGGGAGACCCGCACCGCCGTACTACGGCAAGGTCCTAGCGGAGATGGTTTGCCATTGCCTTCCTCCAACCCTAATCGAGATGACTGATGATGACGAAAACGATCCAGTAACATCCAGTCATCTCGACGCAGGAGAAAATCCCTGACCCCGCCGGGAATCGAGCCCTGGACCCCGCGCTCGGGAAACGAGAACGCTACCGCCAGCTGCGGATCCTGTACGTGACTAATTTCTGTTATCTCTGTGGACCTTGGCAGCAGCAGCAGCAGAATCTTTCGACAGTCAGCTTCAAAAGTGCGTTCTCTTAAAGTCCTCAACAACGTTTCTCGGAAAGAACGCCGCCTTCTCTTCACCTTCCTTGACAGAGCGTACGGGACGATGCGGGAGACCCGCACCGCCGTACTACGGCAAGGTCCTAGCGGAGATGGTTTGCCATTGCCTTCCTCCAACCCTAATCGAGATGACTGATGATGACGAAAACGATCCAGTAACATCCAGTCATCTCGACGCAGGTGAAAATCCCTGACCCCGCCGGGAATCGAACCCTGGACCCCGCGCTCGGGAAACGAGAATGCTACCGCCAGCTGCGGATCCTGTACGTGACTAATTTCTGTTATCTCTGTGGACCTTGGCAGCAGCAGCAGCAGCAGAATCTTTCGACAGTCAGCTTCAAAAGTGCGTTCTCTAAAAGTCCTCAACAACGTTTCTCGGAAAGAACGCCGCCTTCTCTTCAGGGATCCCCACTTGAGTTCCAAAAGCATCATAAAGTTTTCCTGTTGATCGAACATACTGGTAACGAAACTAACATTCCGCCTCTGAATTGTTTCGACGTCTTCCTTTAGTCCGACCTGGTGGAGATCCCAAACACCCCAACGGTACTCAAGAATGTGTGGCACTATTGTTCTATACACCCAGTTGCCTTTACAGAAGATCCACTCATTCCTAAAATTATACCAACAAACAGAGGTCGACCATTCACCTTCCCTACTACAATCATTACGTGGTCGTTCCATTTCATGACGCTCTGCAACGTTACGGCTACATACTGAACCGACGTGACTGCGTACAGTAGCACACCGCCTCTGCTGAATAAGGTGGTGGTCTGGATGTGCCGCACGGTTCGGGTCTTACAGTAGGGGTAAAAACTGCAGGACCAACTTTAGCAGCAGTGACAATGATAAAACCAACTCTCATCAATGGTCTTATTACATTGCCTACTCTGGTGTCTGCGGCTGCTGTCTCTACTACCGACTCTCGCCGGGATATGCTCCCTCTGCAGTCTATAAGTAATATCTCTCATCCCCGGGACATCCTCTTAACGTTCTCTGCAGCTCTCTCCGAGCGTGGCCATACACCCGATTGGCCAGCTCATGTTCTTCTTGTAACCTATCAGATTAGTGGGCAATATCCTTATTAACTATTTTTTACTGTCGAGAATTCTCGGGCATAAATACACGATGCAACTGCGAAAGAATCCATCTTGGAAGATATTCCATCCCTTCGCAAATGAAACGTCGTCGAGCGGACTTACTCATTTGTCATCTCCGCCTTTATACAAGACGTGCCAGCAGGAATTGCCGGTATTAAGGGATATAGTAGGAACGATCATTCGACGTAAAAATTTCTAATAAACCTTGCCCCTAAAATTCATATCTTAAGAGCTTTGAACACTTCTTCGTATTGCATACTGTGACATAAATTTCATCTATTACATAACCTCTTCTATTGCAATATCTCTTCAAACACATACTTTAAGAACTATGAACACTACATCTTCCATACAAAAACAATTCTAAGCCTTTTGCTTTCTGTATCTTGGGAGGAAGTCGCATGGACCAAAGAAACAAACAAATGAACAGTAGATATGGACTCTAATGTGCATAGTTTAAGAGCTGTTAAGTACTTGTTCGTCAACGCTATTGTGAAACGCATCTCTTCCTCTGAACAAGTGTTCATAGCTCTTAAACTGTGTATTTTAGAGCCCGTGTTTACCAGATCTCTTTGCTTCGAATTATCATTCGTAAAATATCGCGGAATATTCACCATTCCTCCTGGGACACTATGTATTTGCCTACATCTGCTTTCACTTCAGCTTCACAATATGTGTTTGGGTCCATAACGCACCGTTCAGACAGACCTGTAGCGGGTGGTGGAAATCCCTGGGTCGTCCCTTTGCTGTGCGCCTTTCCTAGCCCTGGTATAATGCGGCTACTTTATCTGTGCTGTCTGCTGAGGGTCTCGTCTGGCCAATACTTTGGAGGTATATGGGTCGAGCTGGCACGTAGGTCAGTGAGCAGACGAGGGCACCCGGCAGGGTTCATCTATGGAGAAATAAACAGCACTCGGCACCAAACACTCTTCCTCCATCCCATCCTTCCGCCTAACTGATTAAGAGATTGGAAGTTTAGCACCACGACCACACAACAAGTATTGCAAACAAGTGAAACGCCAGCGCTGATCACTTACATATCAAAAAATTTCAATTTTTTTTCTTATTATTGCATAGTGTTTTCAATCACCGAGTGGTTACCTTTAATGTAAGACGAAGCCCAGTGAACTCACAACCGAACACACAATAAGGAGTGCTTCAGAAGTGCTGCTCAATAATTCACACATGGAAAGTACAGGCCAAAAGTAACTCTGTTAACATGCGTCCGCAAATCAACCGTTGCCAAGGTATCACATTAGAGTTGGGAAAAAAATTGTAAACTCCCCTGTATACCGCGGTATTTACGTTGCTAGCTCTATGTTTGGGATCGACTACATGTTTGTTTACGGATGCGCAACTACTTCCCTCTCCCCCTCCGTGGACTGTGTAGTACCGACCATACAATCAGTTACCAACTTGAAGGCACCATGGACAGAGGTTACACCAATGAAGATTACTCTCACATGCACTTCGTGTATGGCGAATTGCAGTGCCCTTGAGGCTGTACGTATGTTTGGAGAAGCATTTCCTCTTCGGAGGTAGAGCGACAGGCGTACATTTATCCGGTTACATCAGCGCCTTAGAGAAACCGGGAGTTTCGCACATGTACGAGAAGGTCGACCCAGATCCATAACATCTGAAGCGGTACAGAAAGTGTTACGCATTGTACATTAACGTCCCAAAACTTCAACAAGGAGGATTGCTAGCAAAGAGCGTGTCCTGAGTCACAGCTATGCGTGGCGGGTTTTACATCGGCAAGTGCTCTTTCCATATCATCTTCAGCGAGTTCAACCTCTCAAAGGTGCAGACTTCCCTCATAGAGGGAATTTCTGTCAATGGATGCAACAAAAGTGTACCCTGAATCCCCTGTCTGTGAGCAGTATTCTATTCAAGGATGAGGCTGGTTGTACCTATGACGGAATTTTTAACTACGATAACTGTCACTTATGCGTCGATGTCAATCCTAATGTAACATACGCTTCACGACATCAGCATCGTTATTTATTGAACGTCTGGGGAGGACTGCTCGGAGACCGCATAATTGAACCAAATTTCCCACAATGCAGACTAACCACACAGCAGTACACGCGATTTCTGCGGACTGTAGTTCCAGATGTGTATGACGATGTCCCACTGAATCAACGCCTGAACATGTGGCTCATGAATGACAGTGCTCCAGCACATTTTTTGTGCCGGTTTCTAACTCTGACATATGGTAAACATTGAATAGGTAGAGAGGCCCTACAAGCTCTCCGGATTTGAATCCCGTGGATTTCTGTGTGTGGGATCATGTCTAAAGTCTGGTCAACTCTTGAGGGATTAGGCTTTCGGGTTGAAGTAGCCTTCCAGCATTTACAGAATTCCCCAGGACTGCCTGAGATGTTTCGCGATTCAGAGGCGAGTTCAATGTTGCATTCAGACGTATCGACAACATTTCGAACACCTACTGTAAACGTTTAGAGATACCATGTGTTCCTAGACACTGATGAACCGCAACAGAAAATCTGTGGTATCTCGAAAATGGTTTATTTGTGGACACATTTTAAATGGAGCTTTTTAGTCACTTTTGGCCTGTACTTTCCATATCTGAATTATAGGCGATCACTTCTGAAAAACCCCGTATAACTTCAGGCATAAGTGTTTAAAATTAAGAACATGTCATGTTTGAAGTTATATTTTGTACATGACAATGAGTCCCTTGGACTTCGTACTGCACTGGAATGATCACTCTGTGATTGCTTGCGATATGCAATAACAGAAAAACAATTTCAAATTCATACCTCCGAGACTGGTTTCCCTTGTTAGGAAAATTGTTTTAAGGGCTAAAGCAGTTACAGAGTAAGGAATGCTTTCTAGCTGAGACATTCTTTACAATAAACGTGAGAAGGCCTGAAACGTGACGGGCATCTGTAGAACGAATAATAGTACAGTATGATGAGAGAAATAATTAGGAAAGTAGGTGGGAGGGGCCAGTCGAGTGTATACTACGTCTCTGCATGCGACACAGCTGTCCCACCTCTGACCAGTTGTACCAATTAAAGATTGGAAGAGCATCTAAGATTCATTGTACTGCTACTGGTAAAACGGAAAATAGTGTGTGGTACAAGAAAGGGTAATTACATCTAGAAGCAATTAAAAAAGAGTAAATTTAGTGTGACCAAGATAACTGGAAATGGAGGTAAGATCGTCTCCCAGACCTGGCATGCAAACCCAACTATTCTCACCACGTACCAAAAGTAGTTCAAACCCCTATATGTAAGAATAAAGAACAAATTCAACTGGCCCAGAATCCTCCCGCAACAGTAAACGCAAGGAATCAGGATGACCGTTCTTATCAGGGAGAACGAGGAGGAGGGGGCATTCTACCAGGATGTGAGCTGTTGTCTGTAACACTCGACGTAGGACAGCTTATTACGTAAGTCTACGGGTGAACCTGGTGTGATCGATACGGAGGCGGCATCGGACGTTGCATTCCTTTGAGCAGGAGCGAAAGGATGAACGTCACGCAGCAGTCCTTGAAAGTACGGAGATTATTAAAGAGGCAGTGATTCGTCAGATGTTGCTCCAAGTGGGAAGTCTTATCAGCACCCCCCCCCCCCCAAATCCTCACCTGAAATTTCTTGATGCAATAATTTACCAACAGCCGTATGTATCGTAGAAACTTATTTTCTACAATACATACGGCTGTTGGTAAATTACTGCATCAAGAAATACATGCCAGCCATTGTCCCACGGTCCATAATGGATCAACGAAGATCACCGGGAATTGTCGAAATCGAATGTTGAACAAGTAATCGTCTCTGTAGCCAAATGATTGGCCGTTCATTTCCTCAGATACATGCATGTCTTCGGATCCAGAGATAGACAAGTGAGCAGGCAGTACGACTGAGGTTAGAAAGAAGATCAAGAATAGCAGATATGAGAGGATGATATGAGTAAGATAGATCAGCAGCAAGGAAACTTCTCATTGAGTCACTACAATTTAAAATTTGGAGGAAGGTGGTCAAGAATCAGTTAATGACTATCAGCTCCACCGTAAAAAGCACATTTGTTTTTGGCAACTAATGTTGTTCCTGACCGATCGGAGACTAAAAGCGTATCCCATCCTATCCACGGTTTTAGAGTCATCAGTGTAAATGAATGCAGCACCCTGATACTTCCGAAGAACAGAGAGGACCAGACATCGAATAATCATATGATCATGATTTGCGGGGGACTGAAGCATTACGTTCTTGAAATTGTCAGATCCTTCGTTGCCTGGGTTCTAACAAGGGTGAGGAGGGGGGGGGGGGGGAGCTGAGGGAGCAGAACACGGGGAACATGTTCTGAATCTCCTAGGCAGAGAGCGTCGGGGCGAATTCTGACTGGTAGGTCAGCCATGCCGGGCTCCGTCTTTGAACTCCCGCCCCGCGCGTCTGGCGGCTCGGAGCTCGTGACGCAAGGGGGCGTGGTGGAGTGTCACTAGGCGGCTAGGAGCGGCAGCAGATCGCTCGGGCAGCCGGTACTTTGGAGCCGGACCGGAGGGTGAGCCGCGCAGGGCCCCATGGGCGGTATGTCCCGTTCGAGCGAATTTGATGTACCATGGATTGATTAATAGTCCTTTACACGTCTTATCCACTTAGTAGTTTGGGCACAGGTGTTACCAAAAGACGGAACATTTGTGTTGTCTTGACTGTTTGAATTTACTGTTGGTTCTTCTAGGGAGAAGACACATAATGGAAGTAGGTTTCTTGTCCAATAAATTGCCTGATTTGAGTCGTGTTGAGTGCCTCAATACTTCGTTGCGCTGCCTCGGAAGGGGTTAGGGTAACGTCTAGCAACTGAAGACACTTGTTATTGCAATCCCATTACCCAAGTTCAGTAGTGGATTCGATGATTTGGTAATCCTTTACAGGGAAACTTCTTGTCACATGGAAACTCTGTGCCTTACCGAGACTCGAACTCGGGACCTTTGCCTTTCGCGGGGAAGTGCTCTACCAACTGAGCTACGCAAGCACGACTCACGGCCCGTCCCCACAGCTCTAATTCCGCCAGTACCTCGTCTCTTACCTTCCAAACTTCACAGAAACTCTCCTGCGAACCTTGCCGATCTATCACTCCTGGAAGAAAGGATTTTTCAGAGACATGGCTTAGCCACAGCCTGGGGGATGTTTCTCTACAGCGGAGTGTGCGCTGATATGCAACTTCCTGGCGAAAGGCAAAGGTCCCGAGTTCGAGCCTCGGTCGAGCACACAGTTTTAATGTGCCAGGAAGTTTCATATCAGCGTACACTCCGCTGTAGAGTGAAAACTTCATTATATAAATCCTTTACATTGTTTTCAGAGAGACCATGTTTGGCCTTTCGGCAAGTGCTTGATGAAGATCATCTGAACAGTCCGTTTATCTGCACAAGTACTATGGAGTCGGGGTTGCATTAAGTCAGGACGTTAGTGGAATTTAGACGCTCCCTTAGTCTGTTTTAATTTTCTACTCTTGTAGCTCGGTTTGTCTATTTTGGACCTGGACCCACTGCGTGCTCATGGCATTATGGCTGTTAACACCACGAACCAACGGAAAATTTGGACAGCCAAGACCGCTCCAGTGTTCCTCGTTTTGAAAATACCCACCCCCATAGCTATTAAATGGACAACAGTTTAAAGAGCTGCCAATCACTCCACGGCACAAGTTCACCAGAACAGCAAATACCACCCACTGGCCCTGCGCGGCTTACCCTCTGGTCCGGCTTCAAGACATCGACAGCCCGTGCTGCCTTCCCTCGCCGGCCAGCGCGGCTCCTCCGCGCCACCTGGCGCCACAAGCTCCGAGCCTCTGTCCGTCTGTTTCATGGGATACACCACCACCGGCTACCATTGAAGTGCCTTCTCTCAAGCTAGGTATACTGTTTCAAATTTTGTATGAAAACTATACCTTTTTAAGCTTGGGGCTCTGTTGATGCAAGTGATCCTGTTGGACATAGTGTCGAGAAGCTTTAGAGGCCACATGCTGGTCGGTTGTACACTCCTGGAAATGGAAAAAAGAACACATTGACACCGGTGTGTCAGACCCACCATACTTGCTCCGGACACTGCGAGAGGGCTGTACAAGCAATGATCACACGCACGGCACAGCGGACACACCAGGAACCGCGGTGTTGGCCGTCGAATGGCGCTAGCTGCGCAGCATTTGTGCACCGCCGCCGTCAGTGTCAGCCAGTTTGCCGTGGCATACGGAGCTCCATCGCAGTCTTTAACACTTGTAGCATGCCGCGACAGCGTGGACGTGAACCGTATGTGCAGTTGACGGACTTTGAGCGAGGGCGTGTAGTGGGCATGAGGGAGGCCGGGTAGACGTACCGCCGAATTGATCAACACGTGGGGCGTGAGGTCTCCACAGTACATCGATGTTGTCGCCAGAGGTCGGCGGAAGGTGCACATGCCCGTCGACCTGGAACCGGACCGTAGCGACGCACGGATGCACGCCAAGACCGTAGGATCCTACGCAGTGCCGTAGGGGACCGCACCGCCACTTCCCAGCAAATTAGGGACACTGTTGCTCCTGGGGTATCGGCGAGGACCATTCGCAACCGTCTCCATGAAGCTGGGCTACGGTCCCACACCGTTAGGCCGTCTTCCGCTCACGCCCCAACATCGTACAGCCCGCCTCCAGTGGTGTCGCGACAGGCGTGAATGGAGGGGCGAATGGAGACGTGTCGTCTTCAGCGATGAGAGTCGCTTCTGCCTTGGTGCCAATGATGGTCGTATGCGTGTTTGGCGCCGTGCAGGTGAGCGCTACAATCAGGACTGCATACGACCGAGGCACACAGGGCCAACACCCGACATCATGGTGTGGGGAGCGATCTCCTACACTGGCCGTACACCTCTGGTGATCGTCGAGGGGACACTGAATAGGGACACTGAATAGTGCACGGTACATCCAAACCGTCATCGAACCCATCGTTCTACCATTCCTAGACCGGCAAGGGAACTTGCTGTTCCAACAGGACAATGCACGTCCGCATGTATCCCGTGCCACCCAACGTGCTCTAGAAGGTGTAAGTCAACTACCCTGGCCAGCAAGATTTCCGGATCTGTCCCCCATTGAGCATGTTTGGGACTGGATGAAGCGTCGTCTCACGCGGTCTGCACGTCCAGCACGAACGCTGGTCCAACTGAGGCGCCAGGTGGAAATGGCATGGCAAGCCGTTCCACAGGACTACATCCAGCATCTCTACGATCGTCTCCATGGGAGAATAGCAAACCTGCATTGCTGCGAAAGGTGGATATACACTGTACTAGTGCCGATATTGTGCATGCTCTGTTGCCTGTGTCTATGTTTTTGTGTTCCTGTCAGTGTGATCATGTGATGTATCTGACCCCAGGAATGTGTCAATAAAGTTTCCCCTTCCTGGGACAATGAATTCAGGGTGTTCTTATTTCAATTTCCAGGAGTGTATATCGTACGTGTCATATTAAGATGTCATCCGAATTTCTGATTATTTAGCCCGCCGATGATAACTAACTGGCACATTTGAGGTTCAGGTGTGCAGAAAAGCAAAAGGGTGTAAAATATTAAACGTTACTACGCTCTAAAGGTTTCTTATATGTTCGTTCGCTAGCCGTTTGTGACCTGAAGAGTACAAGAAATTTATTCTTTGTCTCACACCTAGTTACAGTTTTTTTGTTCAACTATTCCTTATTTAAATATTTTAATGAGGTGACCATTTTACACGTTTTATTTGCTGATTTATTTTTTATATATTTATCTTTTGCTAGAAGTTGATTCTCAGTACTAATTACTTGTCATCTTCCATTCTAAATTTCTTTCTTAAGCCACTATGCACACACGCTCACTTACTTAATTACTTCATTGTTTCCTAAGGTATACCTTAAGAGACTATTTATTGTGGATCTCGAGGCAGTTGTATCAACCTGTGCACATTCGTCCTCTTATTAATTACTTAACTTGGAAGGAGAGACAGCATTGGTCGTATTTTTTTGTTTTATTAACCGCATATGTGATCGCTCTAACATTGTTGACACCAGTACCTACCAATTTAAATTGTATATTACAGCACTGAGGATGGTCACTAAGTGACCGAAAATCGATTTTGCGGTTAATAAAACAAAAAAATACGACCAATGCTGTCTCTCCTTCCACGTATATCCATTATCTGGTCGTGGTGTACAAGACACTCCATGGAGTCGCCAATCAATTATTTAACTATTCACTGGGACGGGATTTAAGGAATCTTGCTCTGTCTGCCTAAAGACAGTACTAAAAAACTTAAGCACCTTTTTCCTTTATTAAATTTTCTAGTTGCCCTTGGAGGTGCATTTTAAGTTTTTCTATTTCTTAGTTGTCCCGAGGCATGTGTAATTTACTCCGTGTACTGGTATAGCTCTTAAAGTTTTAAACTTTTGAGATCAGCTACTGTCTTTCAGAGCCATCTGTCTCCGACCATTAATTATTTGTTTATCTATCTTCCTGAGTTGTCGTTCGTTAAGGCAGAAATTTTGAGTCTGAAGTCTAGAAACCGCTATCACACACAGCTTTTGCCTTCAACTATTACCTTGTTTGAATCGACACTAAATTTAAGTGTATACTTTCTTAAATTTGAATAGTTTACAGTGTTCTTTGAAATCCTGTTAATCTGTCTGATCTTGGTTCTCGTTCTTTAAATAAATACGTTTTAATAAACAATGGTCCTTCCGCTTAATTTCGTGTTTGCTCACCCGCAGGCGAGTGTTATGTGGTCAATGGTCTTCGTATAAAAAAATTTTGGATAGTGATTACGTAAGTCAGAGTTGGTAGCGTCGAAAGGTAAGAGGAAAGATCTCCACTTTGGCGAGGAGACACTTCGGCCTGGTTTACTGTACAATGATGGACACTGCCCTGTAATATCACAGTTGAAGATATTGCGGAGCCACAGACGTCGTAATCATATCCTAATTATTGTAAGACCTGTGTATGGTACTGATAGAGAGGTGTAGACAAAGCAGCTTTAAGCTTGCACAAGCAGCTTTTATACAGGACAGAGGAAGCCACGAGAGAGGATCCAAGCAAAGGCTATTAAGATGGCGTCTTGGTGTTGATTTTCACCGAAATGCAAATGTCGCCGACATATAGCGCAGGTATAACCACTGGTATAACATAAGTCAGCAGCTCATTGATGGCAAATAGTGAAAGGCTGAGCACGAAACCCTACTTCACGCCATTCTCCTTTGACCCATGAAGGGCTGTTGTACCGACTCGAAACCAAAACAGATGCGTAAAAACTGACAAATAAAAAATCGGTAGGGGGCCTCGAAACCACCAGTCAGTGAGGTTAAGTAAAATGTGATGGCTTTATGTAGGTCAAAAACACTCAGCGAGATGATGGTATAAGGAAAAAGCCTGACCGATTGCTGTTTCTCTCCTGATTGGTGATTATGGACCGCTTCTCCCGCAAATCATACTGATGGAGAGACAGATGTCTCTAATTTGTGGAGTCTAGCATCCTTTCAAGCGATTTGCAGAGACATTTACCACCAGAAGAAGGTTCTTACTCATTGGTCTGAAGATGACCACAGTAGTGGTCGAAACCGGTCACCGTAATAAATAAATTGTGGCCAAGACTGTTTGTGATATTAAATATTTGTAACACATTGTTCACTGTTCACTCCCACAATGTATTAAAAGTAACTATCAGTTTGGCTTTAGGAAAAGTAAAAGCACCATCGAGGCAATTCTGACATTGAGGTTGATAATGGAAGTAAGACTGAAGTAAAGTCAAGCAACGAACATTCGATTAGTTCACCTGGAAAAAGGGTTCGACAATGTAAAATAGTACAAGATGTTCGATATTCAGAAAAAATAGGGGTAAACTACAGGGAAAGACTGGTAGTACACCATATCTACAAGAGCCAAGAGGGAACAATAACAGTGGATGAGCAAGAACGAACAACTCAAATTGAAACAGGTGTACGACAGGAATGTAGTCTTTCGTTCTTACTGCTAAGTCTACACATCGAAGAAGTAGTGAAGCAAATAAAAGTAAGTTTCAAGAGTGGGATTAAAATTAAGGGTGAAAGGATATCAATGATAAGACTCTCCGATGACATACACAATAATCAAAAGTATCCGGACACCCCCAAAAACATGTTTTTCATATTAGGTGCATTGTGCTGTCACCTACTGCCAGGCACTCCATATCATCGACCTCAATTGCCTTTAGAAATCGTGAGAGATTAGAAAGGGGCGCTCCGCGGAACTCACGGACTTCGAACGTGGTCAGGTGATTGGGTGTTACTTGTGTCGTACGTCTGTACGCGAGATTTCACACTCCTAAACATCCCTAAGTGCACTGTTTCCGATGTGATACTGAAGTGGAAAAGTGAAGTGACACGTACAGCACAAATACGTATTGGCTAACCTCATCTGTTGACTGAAGAGACTGTCGACAGTTGAAGAAGGTCGTAATGTGAAATAGGCAGACATCTATCCAGGCCATCACTCAGGAATTCCAAACTGCATCACGATCCACTGCAAGTACGATGACAGTTAGGCGGGAGGTGAGAAAACTTGGATATCATGGTAGAGCGGTTGCTCATAAACCAGACATCACGCCGGTAAATGCCAAACGACGCCTCGCTTGGTGTAATGAGCCAAAGCATTGGACGACTGAACAGTGCAAAAACGTTGTGTGGAGTGACGAATCACGGTACACAATGTGGCGATCCGATTGCAGAGTGTGAGTGTGGCGAATTCCCGGTGAAAGTCATCTGCCAGTGTGTGTACTGCCAACAGTAAAATTAGCAAACGGTCGTGTTATGGCGTGGTTGTGTTTCTCATGGAGAGGGATTGCAAACCTTGTTGTTTTTCGTGACACTATCACAGCACAGGCCTATTGTTTTAAGCACCTTCTTGCTTCCCACTGTTGTAGAGCAGTTAGGGAATGGCGATTGCATCTTTCGACAGGATCGAGTACCTTCTCATTATGCACGGCCTGTAGCAGTGTGGCTACATGAAAATAACATCCCTGTAATGGACTGGCCTCCACAGAGTCCTCACTTCAATCCTATAGCACACCTTTGGCATGTTTTGGAACACCAACTTCGTTCCAGGCCTCACCGACCGACATAGATACCTCTCCTCTGTGGAAAATGCAAGAAACCTTGCAGCACCTGACTGAACGTATGTCTGCGAGAGTGAAAGCTGTCATCAAGGCTAAAGGTGGGTCAACAAGATATTGAATCTCTCCTTTACCGATGGAGGGTTGCACGAAGCTGTGAGTCATTTTCAGCGAGGTGTCCGGATACTTTTGATCAAATAGTGTTGCTATGCTCAGTGAAAGTGAAGAAGAATTCCAGGCCGTGTTGAATGGGATGACTAGTTTAATCGGTTCAGAATATGGATTGAGAGTAAATCTAAGAAAGACGAAAGTAATAAAAAGCCATGAGAACTGGAAGAAACTTAAAGTCAGGTTAAGTGGGCAGCAAAATAACCTACATCTACATCTACATCTACATCTACCCACGACTATCGGAGCATGAGGACATACAAAGCAGACTAACACAGGCAAAAAGGTGATTCCTGGCCAAGAGAAGTGTACTGGTATCAAATAAAGGCCCTAATTTGAGGAATAAATTTCCAAGAGCAGACAATTAGAGCAGAAAATTGTATGCATGTGAATGAGAGGTGACGGAAAAACGGAATATTGGAAAATAAAAGTTTTTAAGACGTGGTGTTATAACAGGGTGTCGATATTCAAGTGGTTTCATAAGATAGGAACTAAGTAATCCATAGAATCGGCGAGGAGAGGGATATGTGAAAAACTATAACAAGAAGAAGGGACAGGACTATAGAACATATGACAATACATCAAGGAATAACTTCGATAATAAGTGAGGGAACTAAAGAGGTTAATAACTGCTAGGGAGAACTGAAACTGGAATATTTCCAACAAATAATTAAGGATGTTAGTTTCAAGTGCTACTTTGAAATGAAGTGGATACCAGAGAGGAATTCTTCGTGGGCCGCTGGAAACCTGTCATAAGGCATGACTGATGGTCGATGACGTGAAAGATATAGGATTGCAAATACATGTAGAACAATGGCATTTATCCAAGACAGCTTACAATCTGACGGCTTGGTAGAACACAGTGCTTCCAGATACCAAAGAAGCTATCAATGTGAGGGAAGCATATTAAGATCAAGTATGTTGAAAAGTGAGATGGTCGGGCAATGGACGGGTTGGTACATGACAAATTACATTTTAATTAATATCAGCAAATTTTTCTTTTTCTTTTTTTGGTAACAACATCACAACAACACATTGCCTCTTTATTTTTGGAAGTTGGTCGTAAGTTCCTGTGGGACCAAACTGATGAGGTCATCGGTCCCTACGCTTGCACACTACTTAATCTAACTTTAACTTACGCTAAGGGCACACATTACTTTTCTGAGCCAGTTGCGGTTCAAATAATGCGGAATTTGTTGTGAGACTTCGTAGAATGTTGTTGCTTCAGCCCCTACAATTTAATGAAGGTCCGATAGGTGGTGGCGCAATACGCAGCCTTCAAAATGAGTCTCTCAAGAAGGTGAGTTTCAAGCAGAGAGCTGTCACTGAGTTTCTTTTGACGGGAAATCATAGCATCACAGGTAAACGAAGGCACTTGCGAAATGACTACGGAAGACTGACACTGAACAAAAGCGCGATAAATCCTTGGGCGAGACGTCTCTCATCATCGCAACTAAATCACGCAATTCTGTCCCGTCTCCCGCTTGCCTGGCGGCCACGTACAACTGTGACTCCAACAATCTTGGGACGTGAACATTCCCATTCGAGGTGATCGGTGATCCACAAATACCTCGCTTCACAACTGTACGTCTCTGCTGGTAGTACTGACACACTCGTTACCAGTTAGGATACTCGAAGGTGTGTACCCGCTTGGTTCCTCGCACATAACACAAGACTATAAAGTACAATGAAGGGCGATGTGTGCTGAATTTCTTAGCCTTACCGGACTGCTGCCGGCCGGAATGGCCGTGCGGTTCTAGGCGCTATAGTCTGGAGCCGAGCGACTGTTCTCGTCGCAGGTTCGAATCCTGCCTCGGCCATGGATGTGTGTGATGTGCTTAGGTTGGTTAGGTTTAATTAGTTCTAAGTTCTAGGCGACTGATGGCCTCAAAAGTTATGTCGCATAGTGCTCAGACCCATTTGAACCATTCGAACGGGACTGCTCGTGATAACTGTTTGTCGAACGTTGACACAAATGATAAAACACGGATGCGTCGCTTTGAAATGGAAACGAAACGACAATGTATGAATAGCGCCACACCCCCTTTCCTCCAAATAAATTGTTCAAAGTCGCACCCTCAGCCGGTAAAGTCTTGGCCACGTCTTCCGTAACTGAGGAGGGGTTATTCTGTTCGATGTCCTCCTTCATGCTGCAAGAATTAGCTCTGAACTGTATTGTGCCATCCTCAGGAAATTGAAATAACAATTTCTGCGTGCTACTCGCCACAAAAGGCTAACTAACTTTTCCTTTTCCATGACAACGCAAGGCCTCACTCAAGTGTGCGCACTCTGGGAGCAGCTCACATAACTTCGCTGGTCTCTTCTTCCTCGTCCACCTTGCACTACGGATTATGCACATTGCGACTTCGATCTCTTTGTCCCAATGTAGGATGCACATCGCGGCGAGTAGTATATGGATGATGGGGAGGTTATTGATGCATAGAAAAGTTGATTCTGACATCGACCTCTTGAGTGTTACTACGCCATATAACACCCCGATTACAAAAACCCAAATAAACAACCCTTTGATGTAAGAGAAGTAGGAAAATTAATCATGCCGACAGTGACGGCAGCTACTGACGACAAAATTAGCACTTGTGATCATTTGATCAAGAGGAATTTCATGTGAATAATAATTGTTATCATGAAATAGAGACTGAATGAAAGAATATGATAGGATTCGCAACAAAAACATCAAAGAAAGAATTGCATAATAATTAACAACGAAGGTTAAAACCTAGATGGTAAATTGGCCAAAGATAACATTTACCATAAAAGGGAGTTGTTGCCGCATCGAAAAGGAAGTTCCATGTGACTACAATGCAACTCGGAAATGGAAATGTTAGTTTCAGTTGTTATCTAGTCGCTCTCTATTAGTATTGCGATCGTAGCATGCATGTAAGCCCTACTAGATTGTTGTAAGCTAACCGGAAGTTTGAAAGTTTTGCGACATAGACTGAAGCATTATTCAGAAGTCATACTAAAGCAAAGTAATATTTACCGTCAGCAAGATAACGGGATACGAATATTCGTATTAGTTAAATCGTGTGAGATATTTTATGGGACTGAGCCTTCGTGATATTGAATAAGTACGAACGTTCAAGGGCACTGAAAAAGAAAGATCGCCGACAGAGAACACAATTATTTATCTCGAGCAGGTAACATACAAACGCCAACACGAAGAACGTACAATTTCACCGAGTTGTCAGAAATTGTCGTCAACGACAGTATTACTGATGTAGACGGAAGCAATTCCCTGAGTGAGAAATCCCTATGCGTGCTCAGCATAGCGACAATTAATTACAATGAACCATAAAATTGGATTCAAACTTTAATTTTTCGTGTCGCATACGTAACTGAATAGACAGTATCACGTGTATCATTGAAAATTAATTGATATTAGAATATTATTAAGTGAAAATGTGAATTCATTATTATTTAACAGTGAACAATCATCGATTTCTCCCAAGATTACAACGCATTCTGAACATTGCTTAAGTATATGTTATCCCTGGAATCATGTCGTGTAGCTATTGAACGCGCGACGTAGCGACGTCTTGACGACGGAATAACAATTCATTAACTTAACATCCTCGCAATTCCATAATGTGGCCACGACTTGGGTGATGGATTGAAGATTCAAGACTTTATATTATTAATATTCAACAACCATTATCTAACCGGACATAATAAAACGAAGAACTACAGTTTACCAGATCGCGCAAGCTGAAAAGTCTGTCGCGGACTCACAACAAAAGAAAACCACGCTAGCAGTTTGTGTTCTCTTACTACTTACAAGGTGGCGTTGTCGTGAGCGATGGACACCGTTCCACGTCATACTGGCTGGAACAACCATCCCCAACGAGTCGTGTCAACTCTAAGGAGACGCAGACGCTACAGAGGGCAAGATGGCGTAAGGCCGTGGAATTGAACGGAAATCATGCTGAATATGGTTTTGTAACATAAAGAGTGGGGAATAATATGGTGTACTGGAACCCTGAATAAAACCGACCTGCTTTCAGAAAAAAGTGTTGTATTACTTATTGAACGCCCCTCGTAAATTACCCGATGAATACCGTATTCTTCCATCTCTCTCTGAGAATAAAGACAGAATTTTTTTAGTAATGAGTGTTTCGACTATCTTGATGCAGTTTTCCCCAGTCAGGTATGTGCCCATCCTTTCATATCTACGCACGTTTTACATCCAGATTCCCCTATAATTTGTTTCTCATTTTCTGGGCTTGGCCTTCTCTTACAATTTTCCCTTTCAGCTAGTCCTTCCAGAAACAGATTAAGTACGTCTGAACGTCAGAACCTTCTAACTTTTGCCTCTTTCCGGTAACTGCTTCATCATACTTGTATCTTCACTTACGTTTATTAATTATTCATGCAGAAACATGATTAAAAGAAGATCAGCGCATGTTGTCACGGATTAATTTAGTAAGAGTTATTGTTTGACGACCAAAAATTGTGAAGTCAACAAATAGCCGTCATAATATAAGCCTAGGACTTCACTTCCTATGAACTCAATGAAATGTATCATTCGTAACGTCATTATGTGAGGAATCGTATTGCATCATCCCACATCGTGATAATAAGCTAGAAATCAGTCTTGTGTAAAAGCTAATTTTATTGATGAAGGCAATACATTCCACCTTATTAGTCTTCGATTATGTGTTTATTTCTTATTCTCATTTCTGATTATGTCGCTCTTCAGTGAAGGAAATATGAAGAGAAAAGACAGTGCTGAAATTAGAACAAAACTTTTGGGAGTACAGTAGAGTAATCAAAATTACACTGCCGTTCTAACCAGTAACATCTGCATGCCCTAGTTTACACGTCAGAGGGAAACAAGAACAGAGGATTGTAGCTGAGCTTGTGACTAATGCTCTAAATTATATGCAATAATATACGGCAATCAGATTTATTATCAAAAAGGAAAACTGTGGAATGTTATGTCCAATAGAGAACCTCCGCCGATCTAACCATAAATGGGCCAATGGGGACCGATCGAATACCGGGTCATGATCAGCCAATAGTGTCATTTGGGTGCGGTGTGGAGTGGCGTGCGGTCAGAGCCCACCCTCGCTACAGTTGTCGGCGTGCAGACATTGGAGCAGGTGGTTCTCCTTTAAGTAGATCATCAGTTGGCATCACAAGGCATAGTGTACCCTCGTCCAGCCCTCTCATCAAGGATAAATGCATTGTATTATAAGAAATGTAACTCGGGACCTCTGAATGACTGGCATCTACACTCATGTCACAGCTAAGAAGGCGGACGTTCCGTAGACAAAATTCATACATAATGTACAATGCACTGTTGATGAAGAAAAAATAGTACCACACAGATTTGTAACATTTTCCACAATAATATAATGCAGAATTAATACATTCAGAGAGTCTCAGGTGAATCACTATCTCAACACTGCACTCGCTGTGTACTTGCAGTTACAGATTTATCATTGATAAAGTTGTAAAAACCTGCTTTTACAATGAGACGGTAACAGAAAACATTCTTATTTACAAAGTAGCCATATTTGTGCTACAAACTATGATGTATATTGATTTTAAAAAAGTGGTTCAAATGGCTCCGAGCACTATTTTTTTTAAACAATAATATTTTATTTATTCATTGAATTTTAATGTCCCAAAAGAAAAATCATATGTAATAAAGAAGGGAAAGAAATATAGGGCTGAAGTGACATCCTCGTCACTTCACTGGGAGTACATCCTATCCCTCGAAACAACGTAAACCTGGGACTCCCCACCGCTTCGGGGGGTTATGAAACATGCTAACTAGAAAGTTCGCAAAATGCGTTTTATATTTAGAGTGGTGTCGGATGCTTTCGTGATGTTCTAGTAGATAATGCCAATAGTCTATGCCCGATATCAAGGTCCGCGAGAGCACGTAGTGCGATGCGTGTCCTCCAACCCATCGGATTGCCGAAGTATTTGTGAGAGGAAAAATACAGCGTCAAGGAAAAATAGAGTGTCCGTCGTGATCATTGATTCGTCGGTGCGTCTGAGGAGGGCTATGATGCGTTGCGTCAGCCGCCAAACATCCTTTGCCTCACCGCACTGCAGACAACGTTCATCGGTGTCCTGCATGCCACATATAAGGCAGAGCGGGGAATCCACCATGCGAATGTCGTACAATCGTTGGCGGTTGACTGTCTTGCGGTTGATTAATGTATACCATGACGATCGCGCTGCTGTGGTGAGGAGAGGTGTATGGACAGCTCGCCAATCTGTCGCCAGTTTTGTGTTGGGTATTTAAGTTCGACAACATTGCTGCCATGATGACGCCGCAAGTATCGATATATCTCACGGGTAGTGGGGATTCTTGTAGAAGGTATTTGTAACTTAACATAACTAAAATCAATAAAAAATCGCGCGACGTGAGAAAAGGAGGTCGAGATTGTGCCTACCGCCACCGGTGGTTCAAAGGACGTGGGAAGAAGCACATCCAGGATGGCCGACGTGAGGGCGTGTTGCCGGTGGTTCCAGGTGCGTAGCGTCGCTCGCAGGTATAGAGCTAGAGCCTAGTTCCGCACATCCGTGAGGTTAAGTCCTCCAGAATGGTGTGGGAGAGTTAAAGTCTCGTATTTGATCTTAAACAACATTCCTTGGCTCACATAGTACCCAAAGGCCGCCATTAATCTGTCAGCAATACCATGTGGCATTGGCAGTACCTGTGCCAGGTGCGGCAGTCGCGAGGCCAGGTGAACATTAGTGTAGTCCACCCTTTGGAGCAGGTCGTGCGTACTGAGTGAATTGTTGCGTATGTGCAGTCGGACGTTCTGGAGGAGACGTCGATAGCTCGCCGCCGCTGATTGCCGTAGCGATCGAGTGAACAATACACTTAAGCATCGCAAGATGTCCACCGTCGTAAACGGACTATGCAGAGCGTCCAGCCGTCGACCGATGTGCATGATCTTGGTTTTATTCATGTCGACCCTGCTTCCCGCAGCTACTCCGTACGTATTAAGAAGGTTAACCACCTGACTGACTTCGTTCTCCGACCGGACGAGTATCATCAAGTCGTCGGCATATGCACGACACGTGAAGGAGCTCGCACGGAGTCGGACGCCTGTTAGAGTCCGTCTAAGAGTCTGCATCAATGGCTCGAGCGCTACTGTAAACAGTATCAACGACAAGGGACATCCTTGCCGAACTCAGCTGCAAATGGGAATCGGTCCTACTTCCCTGCTATTTACTCTCACCGCAGAAGAAGCGCCGCGAAGGAGGCGCATAAGGACGGTAATAACATCCTGTGGTATCGCCATGCGTCGCATGGTCGAGTCAAGCAAATCATGGTTGATCCTGTCAAAGGCACGATCAAAATTCACCGATACGAACGCCACTCGCATGCGACAAGTTTCCGTCAGGGAAATTATGTCACGGTATTCGCCGAGTATAGAATGTATGTTGCTCCGAACCCCGAGACAAGCCTGGTCTTGTGGTATTGTCTTGGATATTACAGTCTTGAGCCTTGCCGCCAACATTCGCGCAAATATCTTATAGTCAGTATTGAGCATCGTGAGCGGTCTAAATTGATAGGCGCTGACACTCGCTGTCGATTTCGGTATTGGTATAAGCAGTCCCTCCATGAACTGCGACGGAACGTCCGTGTCAGCGCTCAATAACTCATTATACATCAATAACAACTGGGACATCATTAAATCCGCAAATTCTCGGTAAAATTCGAGTGTCAACCCATCTGGCCCAGGGGATTTATGCACCGCACCCTTCGCGAGTGCGCCCCGGATGTCATCTTCCGTTAGGGGTTCCAATAGCGCCTCTGCGTAAGGACCATCCACCTCCGTTTGCATCTGTCGCAAAATTTCTTCTCCTGTCCGATTGTCCGTCGGCGTCCCAGTGAAAAGGCGGCGGTAATGCTCCAGAAACTCAGTAGCAATGTCCTGTTGTGACGTCAAGGGCCGACCATCGTCATCATGGAGGACTGTGATTAGGGATCGGCGATTACGCGCATGTCCCTTGGACACATGATGCATGCCAATACGTTCTCCATCGACGTTGGCCAGGCACCGAGCACGTATCGAATGTCCCTCCAGTCGACGTCTCGTGATCGATAAAAGGCAGGCCTGAATGCGATGGACTTCCGCTTGACGCTAGGGCGATGGGGCCCTGGAGGACAGGTCGCGGAGCACCATGTAGTAATATTCAAGTGTATCTCGGAGCCATTTCGCTTTTTCCTTGCCATACGTTATGAGAGCTCTCCGTATCGCCGGTTTTGCACACTGCAGCCACCACGAAAGGACCGTACGGTGCAGCGGCAGACGGCGAGTGCAAGTCTGCCATGTTTCTTCGATCCGCTGGCGACATTCGAGATCCACCAATAAGGATGAATTAAGTTTCCAGGAACTACGACTCCACCAGACCCGCTGCCGTGGGAGGGTTAACCTGCATAAATATGCAACGTGATCCGTAAAAGCTGTCGGCCAACGTTCAGCAGCCAACATGTGATCTCTTAATCCGTCAGAAACGTAAATCCGATCCAGCCTGCTCGCGGAGTGGCTAGTAAAATACGTGTAGCCCTCTCGCTGCCCATGGATCTTTTCCCACGTGTCCATAAGGGCCATGTCTCGGCAGATCGTGTTCAATGCGTGGCAGGAGCTAAAATTAGGAGTTTAATCCTTCGGTGTGAGTACACAGTTAAAATCCCCCCCTACCAAGATGTGGTCATACCTCCCATGGAATAGGGTGGCAATCTCCTCCGAGTAGAATCGTGCACGCGCCTGACGATTATCAGATCCGGAGGGTGCATAGATGTTGACGATACGAATGCCGTTCACGGTCATAGCCAAACCCCGAGCCGAAGGAAGGTAGTCGAGGTCACGCATTGGAATCCCTTCCCGGACGAGTATCGCTGTGCGACGTCCTCCATCTGGAGTCGGCGCTAGGTAAGTGTTGTATCCATTCCACGTCGGGAAAAGCAGCAGTGCAGGTTTCCTGCATCAGCAGAATATCAACGTCTGTGGCGTAAATCATGTCCCGGAGAAGTTGCATCTTTGCAAGCGAACGTGCGGTGTTAATGTTCACTGTGCCCACCTTATATGCTTGGTTCGTTGTCGTTGTCATGCTCGTGTCATGTCATTGAGAATTCCAAGAGCTTTAGTCCACGATTCGTGCTCAGAGGGGTGCCCGCCAACGGGCTGCCCTCCTTTATTGTAGTTCCGTGGTGTGCATCCTGTAGGTGAGTGGTCATCATTTGGGGGTGGCAACTCCTGTATGTCTTCGACTGGTTCCGCCCAGTCGCAGTGGTCATCCATCCGAGAAACGTGGCTGCCGGGACATTGGTGTCCCGGACTCCTTCGTCGGCAGCGCTGGGTCAGCCGGTGTCAATGAAGAGAGACCATCTGAAAGGCAGGACATCCGGTCACCATCTGACGGAATCCGGGCAGCGTCATCTAAAGGCACGTTTTCTGTGTCAGACAGTTCTGCGGCTAGGATACCTTCCGTGTCCCCTAGGCTAGGGGGGGGGGGGGGGCGTGTCACTCGAACTATGGCGACGCTTTTTGCAACGCTTCGGCGATCACTGTTTGCGTGCCCTGCCCTCTGCTACCTCACTGTGTTCGTCGATCGCTCGTTGGCCCGTTGCCGGCGCCACTGTCTCGACCTCTCCTTCCACGCCGCGTGCTACATGTGAGTTTTCGGAAGGTTCCTCTCTCAACTGACGTGACGTGGGTGTAAGGACATTCTCCGAGTCACCTCCATGCTCCCGTAACTCGGTCTGCTCTTGCATAAACACGTTCTTGTCACGCTCCGAACTCGGCAACACTTCCCGGCGCGCCACCGACACGTACGTCATCGGCAGTTGCGTGGGAACTTCTCGCTGTGACGCGTCTCCATGTGGCAGTTGCACGACGCGGCGTTGTATGCACTCCGAGCGGATATGTCCTTCTCCACCACAGCCAGAACAGGTGCGTGGCTGGCCATCGTAGATCACAATAGCTCGACACCCTCCAATGTGTAAATAAGAGTAAGTAAGGAAGATCCGCACCTGTCGCACGCCGTTTAGCACAGGACAGGTACTAAAACTTGTCCAGCGTTCAGACGTATGACTAAGTACCGTTCCATATGGTCGCAGCGATTCAGTAACCATCGATTCTGGCACCTCAAACGGCAGTTCAAAGATCCGAAAGACCCTTACACCCAATCCTGAAGAAGCTACTGTTACGTCGCTGATATGGCCATCAGAGTGTCGAAATTTAAATCCTCTTTGAGCAGCGGTGAGAGTTCTTTCACACGCAGCTTCATCGGTCATCTTTACGTACAATGTACTGCTGACAATGGACAGGTGTATTCCAATTATGTCTGCAGCAGGTAAACGAACTTCTCCCCTCAAAAAACGCTCTATTTCGAATTCTTTGGGTCTGGCAAATTCGTTGTCGGACGTAAATTGGAGCGTAGTCTTTCGAAAATTGTGTGCCATGGCGATCGAGTCAGACAACAACACGCGCGAGTACCGGCGGTGTAAACACTTCCTCGTCCACGCGCGCCCGCGGCCGGGACAGCAGGTCCGTGCCGCGCCACCGCCTATAGCAGACTACTAGCACTATGGGACTTAACATCTATGGTCATCAGTCCCCTAGAACTTAGAACTACTTAAACCTAACTAACCTAAGGACATCACACAACACCCAGTCATTACGAGACAGAGAAAATCCCTGACCGCACCGGGAATCGAACCCGGCAACCCGCATGACCACGAAGTGCGCACCATATTGAGTTAAATCATGTACGATAGTTTATCAACAAGCAGTGTGTTGAAGATATCCTTTGCGATCACAGTTTATATTATAGATTGCTTGTTACCTATTCTGTTTGAAATGTTATATTAGCTGATGCGGAGTTTGTTTATTTTAAGCCTCTTATCTTTTCGTGTGTTTCCATTAATTGAGGATGTATAATTAAAGTTCATTCAGATATAAATTAAGAACGTAGAACGGCATTTGCTTTATTTTACATTATACCTCCATCCAAAATTTGTGACAGGTACTTGTACTTAACTGAATCTCAAATGCAATAAATCTCTGTTGCTTTTTAAAATTTATTTCTCCCTTAATTTTCCGTCCGATATACTCTAACTAGAACATCTGAGGTAAGCAGTATACAAGGACTTAACTCCATATCACCTCTACTATGCTAATAAGCTATCCTGTTGACCTAGATATTGAGCCCTTTGCTTCTGAACGTCGGTCCTGCTTCGCCTCATGTTACATTTGCTTACCTACCACTCTCACAACAGCTTCACATTTAAAGAAGTACAACTAGGGGATGGTATGAAGGTTGAAAAAAGTTAAGGTTTGCGTTTTTTAAGAAGGATAGTTAATAAACATCATGAATCAAATGTCGGACTTACATAACAGTAAAAGGAAATTTGTTGAATAAGGAAGTATTAAAAAGATAATTTGAATATTGAAAAAGAATTTAAAAAATTTGGAGGACAAAATATATCGATTCAAGTCAATCTGCCTTGTTGTGTCACCATCCATTTCAATTGACGCTAAATAATAATTTGCCGGTCCGTTCCACATTTGTAATGTCAGGAAGTTTGTGCATCAGAATGAAAAACTGCTTTCTGCATTCAAACTTTTATTAAAAATGATCGATAAACACCACCTGAGAGCAATATTACACAGCAGGTACTAATGTTTCACGTGAAAAGTAATTGAGACACCGAAAGCCTTAAAGGTCCAAAGCACACCGTTGTCGAGCCCACATATAAGCGAATATCAGAGAAATCAGTGAGACAATTTTTCGTGAATGCACATACATACATTGTTAGCCTACACCACAGACAAACCTGACTCACCGTTAAGATCAACAGATGGTTCTCAGCGCCTCAATTCATCCACTTCGCTAGATTTAGCTGCCAGTACAGGATGAGCCCATGCATTACAAGTGACTATATTGTTTAGTGTTCCCAATACTTCAGGTATAATTACTGGCAGTGCATTTTCTTTGACAAATGACCCAGCGGAAGATGAATTAGTGGAACTGAGAAATATACAGGAACGTATAACGCAGAAATTGTTACAGAGAGACAGACAATTGCTCTTTCTGCGGAATACCTGTACGCGAAAAAAAAAGTTTGGATCGTATGCATCTTTCACCAGGAAATTTCAGCTCCAACACTTCACGTGAGGGAAGCGAGAAACTGAAGTACCAAGTAATTACCTTTCTGTTTAATCTGTCTCGCGACCGCTATTTGTACATTAAATTTGGCAGAATGACGTTTTCGAATCTATGAAATTTAAATGTCCACAGCTCCGCAAAACTAAAGAACGCAGTAGGTAAAATAATAACGTAACATATTAACAAGAAAACGGAAATGAACGAAAGTGCGGTGGAATGTTGCCAGATGTCTCAGAGTATTGCGCAGACAACTTCTTGTCAAGTGGTGTGATGTCAGTGTGACCGTGGCGCCACATGACTCTAACCCCGCGACATGAGTCGAAGGAACGGAAAAGACTGTGTGTGTGTGTGTGTGTGTGTGTGTGTTAGAGAGAGAGAGAGAGAGAGAGAGAGAGAGAGAGAGAGAGTTAGCGAGTAGTTAGGGTGGACTGAGGGGATGTTCTTCATTACAAAGTGGCCCAGAGACAACACTTGGATGACTTCAAACGGCCAAGTATCATCGAAAAGCGGAAAGAAGGACGAAGTGTGAGAAAAGTAGCCCAGGAGTGTGGCACGACTCACACCTTTGTTTCACTTGCTTGGGGGGAGGGGGGGGGGAGGCTTTCCACATCGCAGGTACTGCTACACTGAGTGAAGCTGGCCGAGCACAGTCAACTACAGCAGCCAATGACCCCTGCATTGTGTAACAGTGAAGTGGGGAACCACGTCGACGGCGGGTGCAATTGCACCCACATTTAACAGGACTGCAAGGCACGCAGTCTCGCGGTCTACAGTGGCACAGCACTTGCATGAAGGCGCTGACTGCTCAGTGACCAATAACTAGAGTTCCGTTGCCATCCACATATCGCCGGCACTGTCAGCGATTGGCAGGAGCATAGGGAGTGGAACAACGAGCAGTGGGATCGTCTGTTCCTTTCTGTACTCTTTTCGGACGAGAGAAGATTCAGGACGCAATCTCATATGGTACATCCAGGAACATTGTCGAACATGACCGTTTTAGTGGTTCAGGTGTTATGGTTTGAGAATCTATAATGTTTCGTGGGCGCACTGACCTCCAAATCTTGGATCACGGTACACTCACCAGTGAATTTTATTCTGACACTGTACTCCTCACAATGTGCGTCTTTTCTGGGATGCATTTGGCGGTGTATTCAACTTTATCGATGACAGTACGTGACCGCATCGAAGAGCGCAGGTCGGGCAGCTCTTGGATCGACGGGATAATCGGCAAATGGACTGGCCTACCCGTTGCCTCGACTTAAATCCCGTCGAGTGTGAGACGTTTCGCAGCATGTCTGCATTGACCAAAGATCTTACAGCAGTTGCGACGCTTGTGAAGGAATGATTCGCCCTCCCACAAAAACTTAGCAAGCTTGTGGCCAGCATGGCAGCACACTGCAATGCATGCATTGCCTTCCATGGTGATCATATACCGCATTACGAAGCATTCCCCATCTTTCTTCAAGTCCACGGGACCACCATAAATCGCGGTGACTTTATTGTGATTTTTGTCTTTGAATTAAAGTGTCATTTCCATTCGCATACTCTAGCGATTCTTCCTGCTGAGGTGATTAGTCCCCTAGAACTTAGAACTACTCAAACCTAACTAACCTAAGGACATCACACACATCCATGCCCGAGGCAGGATTCGAACCTGCGACCGTAGCGGTCGCGCGGCTCCAGACTGCAGCGCCTAGAACCGCTCGGCCATTTCGGCCTGCGAGGAAGAGTAGATTAGAGTTAAACGTCCAGTCGACAACAAGGTCATTGCATATGTAGCAAACTCTGAATAGGGAAGGATGGGGCAGGAAATCGGCCGTGTCCTTTCAAGGAAACCATCCCGGCATTTGCCTGAAGTAATTTAGGGAAACCACGGAAAACCTAAATCAGTATGGTCATATGCCGGTTCTTCCAGAATGCGAGTCCAGTGCCCTAACCAAATCGGTCAAGCCATTCTCATGCGAAGATCTTTCATAGATGCGGCAATTGATTTTTATTTATATAGATTTCTATGTGATGATGCTTTCTATCAGCTGTGTAAACTCATAAGCAATCGGAATTATTGTGTCTTCTGAGATTCTTTATTTTAAGAGAAAATATTCTACGTAACTTATATTGGGGTTATTGTAGTTCGTGATTGTACATGCCGTAGTTTGCCGCGGACACATATATGGCAAATAAACGTGTAGAGTGAGTCACAGATTTTTTCTACTTATTTCAACGGCTTACAGTGGACTGCAATGAGTGATCATTTTGAATAGGAGCCCGTACCTGAATACATGGCGCTTTCATCATGGAACAAAATAAAAAATATAATTAGACCCCAGCATGACAATTGCTTCGTAAGCCAACGGCCGCAGCGCAGCGTTAAACAAACATCAGTAGACAGTCCTGTCGATGATGAAAAGTTTCATTTGAAACATATAATTTAAAATCGTTCATTTCAAATTAACTTTCATTCCATCGTTGAATAATTTGTTTTGGTGGTGTGTTAAGTTTTAACCGTAGAATGTGTAACGAAACAGTAGAGTCATTGTGAATTTATATTAAACGAAGTAGTAACCGTATCGAAGTCGGATCGAAATGAATCAGTGAAATCAATAGGTGAAGTTAACGTTTGAAAACGAGGATCAGCTTCCGAGATAGTAATCTGAAGAAGAATTAGTGAAAGGCTGTGGTGCCTAGTTCAATCTATTTCCATTATTGTAAACGCGCTCTGATAACATGACTTATTAATGTTATGTCACATACAGAAAACACAACCTGCATTTAACAAGGTCAAGTTGTCTTCTGTTATCGTATCTAACTTAAAATGGTAATATGTACATGTAAAATTTAATTTGGTCCTTGTTTTAAATTAATCTCCCATTTTCCTAATATCCTGCTGTATATTTACAGCTCCAAATAATTGTCTTAGAAGGCTGCAAAGACGGACTGGAGGTTTCGGAGGCTAGATGTCACAGTTCAGACAGCAACTGCAACTTAAGTGATTTCAGAAATGACAACAATAACACGCAGTAAGCGTTAACTGAAAGCGCTGGCTTCAGCTTTTTCAGTTGGAGAATCTTATGCCACCAACCACTGACGGGACACCTTGCTTTTTGGTACTTGTTATACTTCACATAGCAATACCTTTTAACCGTAATATTCGATCTTTTTAATAGAGCAGTCAGATGATTATGTTAGAGGCACTCGAAATTAATTCTGATTTAAGAGCTGTTCACAAAGTCCGTTTCATGAGCACTTTGCACCATGGTCTGCTGCACTCCGCTGCTAACCGTTTTAGCTGTCGCTGTCGAAACAGAACTGGAGGAAGATCGTCTTAGGTTTGGGGAGAAGTGTAGCAACAACGGAGCTGTAGTGACCCAACGATTTACAAATTTAAAAAAGAAGAAAAGGCAAACCTACATTCATAGCATTGGCACAAATGGAAAAAAATTACTACTTTAACTGCAATGATTTCTTTGGGATGATGTTACTGGAACAGAATTCAAAGAACTGAAAGATTTTTCAGCTTGAAGAGAACCCAGGTTACAGTTCTAAGAGTTGAAGAACGTGAACGGGAGGCAGTAAACGAGAAAGTTTGACAGTGCTGTAGTTCTTCAGGTGAACAGGGGACAAAAAGCAAAGCAAAGCAATGAGAAATCTGGAAAAGTACTAGAAGAAGACATTAAAGTATTATCGGTTTACAGTGTGTAATGACATTGTAATTCTAACAGAGAACCCATAGGTAAAGTTCACTGCAGCATATTAATGAGCACGAGGAGTTTCGGTAGAATGCTATCATCAGGTGCATTCCAGTTACATGTGCATTAAATTAGTATGAAGTTTCATTAGGTTCAGTTGATGTGTGTGCCACTGACGTTATGTATCACAAACAATCCTGATATAAAAATGCAAATCACTAAATATACACATTAAAATGCAAAGTGATCAGAAACAGTCTGAAAAGCTTGTAACTGTGTTGCAGAGTAGGTTGTGCTGAGAAATAAATGTTAAGAAAAAGAAGCGACACGTTGCCAACTTTCTGAGTTAATTAACGAATCAGGCCGTTGCGCGAGGAGATTCAAGCGGCACACCAAAGACGGTTTCGCTAAACGTGTTCTTCTTTTGGTTTCCTGGAACCTGACAAAAAAGCAATACAAAGGTTCGACATGAGACAGAAGAGAGGATGGAAACCGAGACAAAGGCGGAGCAGTATCGTGCGGTATCATTTACGGTATGAGAACAACTGACAGCCTTTGTACCCGGCGGGCAGCTTGAATTTTCGTGCGTAACTGCATGACTGGCTAACGCCAACGCTAGTTAACTCGTAAACGGCACAAGGTATCGAATTTTTTTCTTAACCACTATTTCATAGGACAACCTACGCTGCAAGACGCTTACAAGCTTTTTAAGTTGTTTCTGATCACCCTGTGTAAATATCTTTGTGTACTGGAAAGCGGCGTGGTAGTTAAATGTTGGTGAAAAGTGACGGAAGCAGTAGAAATTACTTCATAAATTTACAGTACTGTCGCAGTCTTGAAAACTTCCTATGTAACAATTGAAGTATAGATAGTGTTGAAAGATGAACGTCACTAAACGAAAAAGGGCAATGGAGTGTAGTCAGCCTACGCAATTTGTCACAGGGGCAATTGAATAAGAAAAGGTGAAGACTTATTTTCGTATTTTGGTAGAAAAGTAACCAAGGATAGACTTAAAGGTGACGACACCACGTGAAGACTTCCTGAAAAGACAAGTTTCTTCACACCTGATATATCTTTAAGTAATAACAAGTTTTTTAAGGGGGGAGGGGATTTATTTTTGGTGAAGCCTTATATGATATTTGATCATCATGATTATATTTGGTTTGTGGGGCGCGCAACTGCTCTGTCATCAGCTCCCGTACAAAGTCCCAGTACTGACAGTCCAATCAGCCAGTCACGAGTGATGCTGATGGTGATTAAATGATGAAGACAACACAAACAACCAGTCCTCGGGCAGAGAAAATTCCCAACCCGGCCGGGAATCGAACCCGGGGCCCTGGGATCCAGAGGCAACAACGCTAGCCACTAGACTACGAGCTGCGGACGTAGCCTGACATGGAAATGAAACATGGTCAACGACCAACACAGACAAATGGAAAATAGAGGATACGAAATGAGTGTTTGTGGCGAAACAAGCGCTGTATCATTCGAGAGATACAGAGGCGAGCGTGTGTGCCGGGACTTACGCCAGTTCACTGCTATTACAGTCCACGCCGTCATAACGCGCCTGTGCGTAGCATACAAAGTATTGCGCCCTAATCTAAGGATGAAATTAACAGTTAAAAGTTACTTCGCCAGATATGTTTCAGCATATTAATGCCTAAATTGTTAAATCACAGAGTCATCAGATGAATATCTTTCCCCAAATACATAGTTTTAAGACAAGAACAGGTGGCGCTAAATAATAAAGCTAGAAAGCGAAATGTTGGTCATAATGTGGAAATATATTTCAAAATCAACAGTTACAAGTTTCAACTTGATCACAACCTTATTTTGGCCAAGAGCGGATTTCTTTAAGAAAAATTGAAGGCTCTAAATATTAGGCTTAGAAATATGAATATTCGTATGAAACTTCAGTACAACATAAAAAAAGTAACTATGTGACCCTATTAAGCTACCACTAATAGTTTCCGAGTTATTTACTGAAAACTAAATTTGAAACAAAAACGTTCCTACTTGCAATAGATTAAGTACCTGTTATGTTAATGCTAGAACATTATAATTACAGCATGTGAGTGGTTTAAATGGCTCTCAGCACCATTGGACTTAACTTCTGACGTCATCAGTCCCCTAGAACTTAGAACTACTTAAACCCAACTAACCTAAGGACATCACACATACCCATGCCCAAGGCAGGATTCGAGCCTGCGACCGTGGGGGTCGCGCTGTTCCAGACTGTAGCGCCTAGAAACGCTCGGCCACCCCGGCCGGCACAGCATGTAATTAAACATATTAAATAATGAAGATCTAACAAGTTAAAAGAATGTAATGTAAATAACAATCAACACCAGGTCTCTTAAAGAAGTAGTTCAGAGGTCATGCTCTACCGTCAGTTGCGTTCTAAAAATTCTAGACGGTAAAGTTTATATGTAGCAAAGATTTTCCTGTGATTAAAGCCTGCTTAACTACACTCCTGGAAATGGAAAAAAGAACACATTGACACCGGTGTGTCAGACCCACCATACTTGTTCCGGACACTGCGAGAGGGCTGTAGAAGCAATGATCACACGCACGGCACAGCGGACACACCAGGAACCGCGGTGTTGGCCGTCGAATGGCGATAGCTGCGCAGCATTTGTGCACCGCCGCCCTCAGTGTCAGCCAGTTTGCCGTGGCATACGGACCTCCATCGCAGTCTTTAAGACTGGTAGCATGCCGCGACAGCGTGGACGTGAACCGTATGTGCAGTTGACGACTTTGAGCGAGGGCGTATAGTGGGCATGCGGGAGGCCGGGTGGACGTACCGCCGAATTGCTCAACACGTGGGGCGTGAGGTCTCCACAGTACATCGATGTTGTCGCCAGTGGTCGGCGGAAGGTGCACGTGCCCGTCGACCTGGAACCGGACCGCAGGGATGCACGGATGCACGCCAAGACCGTAGGATCCTACGCAGTGCCGTAGGGGACCGCACAGCCTCTTCCCAGCAAATTAGGGACACTGTTGCTCCTGGGGTATCGGCGAGGACCATTCGCAACCGTCGCCATGAAGCTGGGCTACGGTCCCGCACACCGTTAGGCCGTCTTCCGCTCACGCCCCATCATGCAGCCCGCCTCCAGTGGTGTCGCGACAGGCGTGAATGGAGGGACGAATGGAGACGTGTCGTCTTCAGCGATGAGAGTCGCTTCTGCCTTGGTGCCAATGATGGTCGTATGCGTGTTTGGCGCCGTGCAGGTGAGTGCCACAATCAGGACTGCTTAGGACCGAGGAACACAGGGCCAACACCCGGCATCATGGTGTGGGGAGCGATCTCCTACACTGGCCGTACACCTCTGGTGATCGTCGAGGGGACACTGAATAGTGCACTGTACATCCAAACCGTCATCGAACCCATCGTTCTACCATTCCTAAACCGGCAAGGGAACTTGCTGTTCCAACAGGACAATGCACGTCCGCATGTATCCCGTGCCACCCAACGTGCTCTAGAAGGTGTAAGTCAACTACCCTGGCCACCACGATCTCCGGATCTGTCCCCCATTGAGCATGTTTGGGACTGGATGAAGCGTCGTCTCACGCGGTCTGCACGTCCAGCACGAACGCTGGTCCAACTGAGGCGCCAGGTGGAAATGGCATGGCAAGCCGTTCCACAGGACTACATCCAGCATCTCTACGATCGTCTCCAGGGGAGAATAGCAGCCTGCATTGCTGCGAAAGGTGGATATACACTGTACTAGTGCCGACATTGTGCATGCTCTGTTGCCTGTGTCTATGTGCCTGTTTTTCTGTCAGTGTGATCATGTGATGTATCTGACCCCAGGAATGTGTCAATAAAGTTTCCCCTTCCTGGGACAATGAATTCACGGTGTTCTTATTTCATTTTCCAGGAGTGTACATTGATAGAAAAATTACGAATATTGTAAATTGATACGCCACAGTGTTATAAAATGATATGAGTTCGAGAGAGCAGCCATTTAGATGCTGCTACCTGGGGATAGAGCGGGTGACGACAGGTGTTCTCTTCGGCCGTCCGCTGTACCCATAAATAAATAGAGGCAGAGAGGCTGTAGAGGACCTCACTTCTCTCCCAGCTACCATTTGGACCGCATCAGTCAAACGCTGGCCTACGCGCCGTCTCGGGTAACGTCACAGCGAGGCTGCAACTAAACGCATGTTTACAGTACAAACAGGAAGTGAACTCGCAAGGACTGTACAGCGTCCTGGATCGCTTTGATTTCGCAGAAGTAACTGTTTGTGTGCCTCCAGTAACGTTAACAAAACCGCATGGCCATTGGTGACATTATTTTCCACTTTAGTGGCGAGCAATTATCTTCAATTATCAGAAGTCAGGGCGAAAGATTATTTAATGGGAAATTACCGTAGAGATAGCCTCTGAACTGTTCGTATTGCTGTTTATGATAGAGACATTATTATTATTATTATTATTATTATTATTAACAGGAATATTACTATACTTGGTTGAGAAAGTTTATCAAATTTATCGATCAATTAGGACCCAAAAATTTCGTTTATAATCATAGTTCCTGATCGTTTTGACTAAATAGAGAGTAGAAGGTTTCGGCCCCACAGGTTACACCAGAATACTGAAGTTTAGCATTAATAAAGATTAGAACTAATAAACACAAAAAGTATGAAAAGAGCTTTATGATACTACTTAATTCCAAAATTATTTATACTGAGGTGACAAAGTCATAGGTTAGCGACATACATATACGTAAATGGCGGTAGTGTCGCGTACAGCAGGTATAAAAGGGCAGTGCACTGAAGGAGCTGTCATTTGTACTCAGGTGTTTGATGTGGAAAGGTGTCCGATGTGATTATGGACGCCAGACGGAATTAACAGACTTTAGAAGTGGAACAATTCAAAAAAATGGTTCAAATGGCTCTGAACACTATGGGACTTAACTTCAGTGGTCATCAATCCCCTAGAACTTAGAACTACTTAAACCTAACTAACCCAAGGACATCACACACATGCATACCCGAGGCAGGATTCGAACTTGCGACCGTAGCAGTCGCGCGGTTCCGGACTGAGCGCCTAGAACCGATCGGGCACACCGGCCGGCCAGTGGAATGGTAGTTGGAGCACTAGACGCATGGGACATTACATTTCAAAAATCGTTTGGGAGTTCCATATTCTGAGGTCCATGGTGTCAAGAGTGTGCATAGAAAACCACATTTCAGGTATTACCTCTTCACCTTGGACAACGCAGTGGACCGGCGGCCCTCGCTTGAACCACAGAGAGCTGCGACGTTTGTGTAGGGTTGTCGGTGCCAACAGACAAAAATGCGTGAAATAACCGCAGAGAACAATGTGGAACGTACGAAGGACTTAGCTGTTAGAAAGTGTGGCGAAATTGGGCGTCAATTATCTATGGCAGCAGACGACCGACGCGAAAGCCTTTCCTAACAGCACGACATGGCCTACAGCGTCTCTCCTGAGCTCGTGACCATATCGTTTGGACCCTAGACGACTGTAAAACAGTGATCTTGTTGGATGAGTCGAGATTTCAGTTGGTAAGAGCTGATAGTAGGTTTCGAGTGTGGCGCAGATACCACGAAGCTCTGGACCCAAGCTTTGAAGATGGCACTGTTCAAGCTGGTAATGGCTCAGTAATTGTGTGGGGGATGAGTTTGCATGGAATGAACTAGTTCCTGTTGTCACACTGAACCTAACATTGACTGGAAATGGTAACAATCGGCTACTTTGGTACCACGTTCAGCCTTTCATGAACTTCATGCTCCCAAACAACGATGGATCTTTTATGGATGACAATGCGCCATGTCACCAAGCCACAACTGGTTGGCTGAATGGATTGACGAACATTCTTCAATTTGAGCGAATGTCTTGACGAACCAGATAGCCCGGTATGAGACGTAATCAAGAGGTTAGTTCGTGCACAAAACCCTACGATGGCTACAGTTTCTCAATAATCTACGGCGGTCGAGGGCCCTTGACTCAATATTTTCTCAGCGGACTTTCGATTTGTGGAGTCCACGCCAGGTCGAGTTGTTGCACTAGGCCGGGCGAAAGGAGATCCGACACGATACTAGGGGGTATCCCATGATTTTCGTCACTTAAATGAATACTGATAAGACATATCTTGAGGCAGTAGCGAATACTGAATTCGGTAGTGGAAGGAAGTAAGTGGTGAGGGAGAGAAGAGTGGAATAATATATGCAGAGGAAAACAAAGGGCTGAATGCTGTAAGCAGGTTCAAATTGATGTAAAATGCAGTAGTTATGCAGAGAGCAAACGTCTTGCACAATATAGCCGAGCGTGCGCTGAGTGTAATTTGTCTTCGGACTGAAGACGAAGAGGGTTACGAAAATGAAAAGAAGAAGAAGAAAGAGAAACAGAATCATAAGAAGAAGACGTCGACGGCAACGAAGACGACTACGAGGACGAGGAAATCAAACAACAAAACGCTCATTACTTCGTCGCTGAGTTCCCATAAGCCACAACCATCAACAGCTGCCTGCGAAGGTTGGATGTGCATTCAGTGCGCTTCTGCTGCGTTTATAGCTGATTCGGTGTCTTACTGTTGAGTAAGCCATACGTTAAGAAAGTGAATAGAAACAGCAGTGTGACAAGTCAGAGGGCCTCGTGATGCTGTGTTAAAGACTGGTCTTCCTTTTAGCAGCTGTCAGTCACTTGAAATATTCACTTTAGTAAACATGCTATCAGGCCATTAATTTCTGAGACACTGAACTGTTTTAGAAACAGTATCTGCTGACTGTTTAAACAATGTTCACGTACACGGAAGTTTTGCAACAAAGGATATACAATTTCACCAAAATAACTAACGAAGGGAAGATATTTTATGAACGGAGGGTTAACTTTCGCTTGTGCGCGTAACGAATTAAAACGGCGTGGTTTATCGACACTCGTACACAGACCAAGGACAATGATGTGGATGCTGGAACACACACACCATACCCGACAGCCATACTCAACTCAACATTTTGTGCGTTTTCAGGTCCCCTGAAAAATTTGTGTAACGATTAACTCTCAGAGTCGCATGTGGGGAATTGTAAGTAATACTCAGTTTCAGTTTCTGAACTGAAACTTTAAATCTGTAGCGTAGTATATGCAGCAGCTAACCTGAACCTGAACTCCAGTATGCTACACAATTCTCACCTGATGATCAAGGGGGGGGGGGGGGGCTCTGAGCACTATGTGACTTTGGGGTCATCAGTCCCCTAGCACTTAGAACTACTTAAACCTAACTAACCTAAGGACATCACACACAACCATACCCGAGGCAGGATTCGAACCTGCGGCCGTAGCGATCGCGTGGTTCCAGACTGAAGCGCTTAGAAGCGCTCGGCCAATCCGGCCGGCGATCATGTTCACTGATTCAGCAAAATATTCACGTGTTCTTTCTACAACACGATTGTATTAGATCAAGTAATGTGTGTCAGAGAGCCCTTTCCAGCTACTTTTTGTTGTACAGCCCTATAGCCCCACAATTCTCCGTCCCAAAATAAAGGTGTATTGTCTTAGAAAAGACCAAGCAACAGCATAGAAAAATCGAAACTGACACAAAAATGTTTCAGAAGTTAGCGAACGTAAGACTATTGGGACGCAAAAGGCTTCTGATAGTTAACGGTCTCCATTTTAAACGTTGTCTGGACGTTAGCCAGGCAGTAACAACAAAATCAAAGAGATAATGTGCCATAGGAATTATTTCATCGTAGTAAATGAGTAAGCAAATGCATCACTCCCAAAAAATGAAAGCAAACAATTTTGTATGAGAATTAAACAATTGATCTGACTCGATAAAAACGAATGTCCAAAACAAAATAACTGATACTACATAATAGGATGGAGGACTATATGTTGCTGAACTGTAAATCTCACTGAAAACGTTTTGTATCCAGAGTAAATAATAACGATTACATACTTGTTTGCTGTTTTGAAAGGAAATTTCTAATCATGTTCTGTTTATAGAGCTGGGCTTTAACTTGCCGTGAACGACTACGTTATTATAAAGGACACACAAGTTCGTACAGAGATGGGGGAAGAAACTGCTGCGTTTGCGTTAAGCAGCTTAGGGAAGTCATTGAAGACGTATAATTGGATAGCCAGGAGGAGGTGAACCCTAGTCCTCCCGAGTGCGAAACCACATTCTAATCCACAACGCCACAATGCTCGATCCATTTATTTGAAGTTGTATTGTGTTATTAAAAATATGAATGTAACAGCGGACTATAGCGTGTTGATAGCGAGAACATCAAACACGAAGTACTACATCACTTAGGAGCAGAAGAATTCTTTAAGGATGCTGAATCAGTTAAAGCTGTGTGTGCAAAGGTAGCTAGCGACGTCAGTGCTCGAGACATTGGTCTCACAACACTCCGCCGGCGCTCTATTTGTTTCACGTAGTCTTGCTCGCAGATGCTCCGAGATGGAGCCTGATGAAAATTAAGTGTGTATGTTTCAGGTTAGCCCATGTGCGGTGTCCTTGAACTAAGACCAAATATTTCGGGTGATGTGCGCGTATTTTCCTTCGAAGATTTTGTTAAAGCAAACGGGGTAAAAGCCGCTGTGAACTGCCGATATCTCTCGGCAGATTTATTGTTACTTCAGACATACGTTGCTTTATGTGCGGCGTTCTGGAATTGCAGCTCTCATTCAGCAAGTTATAAATACCTTGTTTATCGGGCTTGACTGTTAGTTATTTTCTCGATTGTGTCGCACCTCTGGCGCAGTAAAAGGCGGCAATTTTACTTGGCCATGCCTGGCTGATGAAGAACACGCTTATTGTTCCCTAGTCACAATGGCCGCAGTCCTGGAGATTTACGCACCTCTGGCCCCGAACAGACTGTTACGACTTCCAGAGGCATTTGTCGCAGCTGACCCCTACCTCAAAAAGACTGCCTTTTATAAAACCTGTCATGGGAAGCGGTAGGTACTTCGCCAAACAGACTGCAGTTGGTTTAGCGTTTTCATAATTAGGGTTTGTGTTAACCCGCTGTGCCTGAGCAATGGTTCTGTGCACTTACTGCTGCCACGTGTCTTCCTTTTTAGTGTTTCCTGTTTTATTAAGCTGGTATGAGGTGTAAAGTGCCTCTTTCTGTTGTTTGCAAGTCAGCTGTTTAATCTTTTCTGGTTAAATAGCATGTATGACATGTGAAGCTTTCACAATATTTTTCCACTCTGAAGATGATCAGTTATCGAAACCGGTTGTGAATGAATATACTGTAAGACAGCATGGTGTTTACCATGCATTTACCAAGAACAAATGGTCTGGTTGTTGAATGTAACATTAGAGACTAAATCTAATTCTGCCGACAACCTAGCGTAAGTATGACGAGCAGGCACGGCACGATGCGTACAGTAAACTGCGCAGAGGAGCCTGCTCCACTGAGCCACTTGTAATTTTTTCTGTACAAACTTTTGTAATACGTCACAGTTTCATTAGACCAAATGCGGAGCTGCTTGATAAAATAAGAATCGGGACAGACCGTCAGTCTAAATGGCATCAGATCGAAGGGATTACTCTAAGGACAATAGCCACATGACATCATCATCATCATTATCATCATCATCATCATCATCATTGTCGTCGTCACCACCACCACCACCACCACCACCACCACCATGATCAATATCATAATCACTTAAAACCACATATTACTTTTCGTTTCGGCAGACCCGTCATGAAATCGATTAAGGCAGAAACATTCAGAAGTTTTGCGATTTTGGCACTAATTTGTATGCGTTTTAAAGTTCTGACATTACTTGAACTCACCTCTATCATCATGACTGGGGATAAGCTCAGGTTTTCCTCTTTTAAACCAGGCGATATGTTGTTATATTTATTTTTATTTTCTTGATTTTGTTTAATTTTATGTCTTGAATTCATTTGTTGACAGGTTACAAGTTAGGCATAAAGCGATTTCATAATAGACCAGTTTCTAGGCGATATCCGAGATGACTTAAGTCTTCATCACTTCACTGAAAAACTTAGTTAATGCACAGTGGCAGCAAATTGACATCAGTTCGACGCTATATGGAATGAATATAAGACGACATAACACTTAAATTAAAAAAAAAAACCACACACACTAAATTATCTTACAAAAAGTTCTCGGAACACAAAACGTCTATCTTCATTATGTCAACTAGGAATTCTACATCATTGGTGATAAAGTATTAGTAATTTAAAAAGTTCTTCTCACAATGGTAAAGTTCCATAGTGCTCAAGTTGCAACAGTGGTATGAGACCGACGGTTCATCGAAGCCGTTACAAAAAGGATAGATTTATGGAGTCGACGAAGTCAGCAACAGTGAAAATAGGAAATTATATGTAGCACACAATCTCTCAGCTATTAACAATACAAGAGGATTTAAAGGTTTTTCTACTTTTAAAGTGAATATATTACCATTTTTAACACACGTTATAAAACTGACACCAGCTCTCAGTTCAAATTACTCTCATAAAGGCTTCACTCTGGTCCAACCGTTCATGGAATAATACTTCAAAACAACAACATTGTTTCACGATTCCAAATACCTCAGCTTGTTTGTGAGAAAGAAACACCCGTGTGGACTATAACTACATTTCTACAGGCGAACAACTTCGACAACAGATGCCGAATTGAGGACTCAATAGACAGCAGCCGAAAGCGTTGCACAGAACGCACCTGGGGTTATGGACGCTGCTTGTGACGTACAATGGAAACGCGTAAACAATGCTGGCATCGAACCCAGCCCCACGTGTGCGCATGACGACGGCACTATTTACTCTCCGCGCCAGTCACTGTGCACGTTGTTTACAGCATAAACCGCTTCAATCCGGAATGTGTACCACCAAACTATTCACCTCAGTAATAATGCGTACTAAGGTACATGGCAGCTTAATGAAAAACGAAGAAACATGTAATAACAAAAAATTACTGATAACAGTTTACGAATTCTGGAGTCTAATTAATTTCTTGTATTATTACGTTGTTTAATGTGTAAAGGCTGCTAAACATTCTTTCTTACACAATTTATTTTACATCTTTGCACAGTACGTGAAATAGTAACTTTGCTGACGTTTAATGTAACACGTTAACGAATATTTCAGATCGAAAATGTTACATTAGAGTGCAGAGTGCAAGAAATAGAATTATTTGTTTCAAAAAACGGCCGAAATTAACAATAAATATTTTAAATCAACAGTGTCTTTCGAAAATTTCATAACGGTATTTCCCTTATTGAAGCTGATTCGAGCACAGCGAGAAGCCCAAACGCGGGAGTTATTTACACAAAGCCACAGTGAACGTAAACGTTTCCTTCAACGTAAATCAGAAAACAATTTTTCTCTTGAGACAATGAATTAAATAAATATTTGGTAGAGTTAGTTATAGTTAAGAAAGCCTAAACTCAAAGGAACTACGGGTGGCTAAGTTAGTCAACTTCCCCAATTACAGAGTCCTTCCACATGCACTGTATTTTTGAACAATTTAAAATAGTTCACGGGTGTAATGCTATTGCCACTTATTATTCTCAATTGAACTGAACTTTATGGAACCCTTACATTATAACTTTTCATTAATTTACTTGAAGTGGTATAAAATTGAGTAGTCCAGTTTACTCATTCCGGCACTATCTACTCAATCAACGTTAAATGTTACTGAACATAAACATTTTCAGGGGTCTCAAATATTTAGTATTGTTTACAAATTTGTTTAACGAAAAAAAATTATTTTTCACGTGCATATAAAGAACATTTACATCCATCAGTAGCTTAAAAGTGAACGATTGTAAATATTACTGTCAAACAACTTACAATTGGTACAGTCCAGACACCTATGTGTTGACTTTAAATAATGAAATCGTTAAGGGTGGTACAAATAGATAATAACTTAATGAAATATCCATCATAAATTGGAAATTTATTCAGTGTATGAGTCAAAAGCCTTCTGAAACTTCTATTTTTGAGAGTGTACTGAATATCCAAGAGTTTTTCACTTTGTTTGAAACAAAATCTCGAAGTGATATCTTTACTGATAGACAGATCAGTAATCTTCTAATGATACATGACTTATTCCAATTAATTTAATGTTGAAGAAATTAACGGTTCAGGTCGTCGAAATAATGAAGTCTCGCGGGATTATTAGCAACATATCAAAGTTTAATGCTTATGAGAAATTAGGCATTACTCTTGTAATCATGTATTACTACTGGCAAATGAACGCCTTTGTAAAAACCAGCTGTTTCTTCTTAACTAATTCATAGGCCTAGATCATTGCTATCAGTGTAAAACTCTTCGGCTAGGAGCTAAATGCTAATTTCGTTTGGAGAGAATACTCTTTGAAAGTAAAGTTTTCTTTCATTCACTGACGCGGAATACTTTGATCGCGACAGAACCGTAATAGCAATGAAACGGCGTATCCGTTCGTTGATCCCGACCAGGTGTAAGGCCACGAGTAGTGCATCAAAGCTGGCGAAGAGCTCTTTGCCAACCGAATTCCCTATATTCCGGAACGTCTGCGGCTTCCCTCGTCTTGCTGCGTGTACTTTGTTTGCTTTCAACACCAGAGAGCCGTAGGTCGAAGTTTAATACGAGTTTCGTAATGAGTCTGCCCCAAAAGCGCTTAATTATGACCTGTGGAAAACTAATTACTGTATCTCGCAAGGTGACAAAGAGGTATAGGAATTTCAGAAACATTTTAAGGCAGGCAGGCGCAGACGAGGAACTAAATTCGGCTGAAGCATCTATAACGGAGACTTTTTATCATCCCTTGATAGCATCTGAAATATTACATTGAGGCTACACCAAATTACTTCATGAAACTTGAGGCCAATATCCCGTCTGTCTTTACATTTCGTCGAATATCATCGAGAAATTGCTGAGTTGTTTTGTATCTAACACGGCAATTTGTCAATTAGTTTTCTTATAATTATGTTCTACAGCGCAGTATAAGCAATGACGACATTTTAAAGCACCCCTTTCCAATGTACTAATTCCATCTAATATACCAATAAAAAGTAATGTAAAGGAGCGACAGTTGCAAAAGGGTAGACACTCTTTGTCTCTAATTCATTTCACACATGAAGCAACGAAAATGTAGGACATTTTGCATAAAATTAACCGAATATTCCTTCCAAATGAATTCGTTATAACTGTCTTACATTATGAAAAAATCCCAAGTGTTTCCAGCCTAGATGAACCAACGTCCCCTTTCCATTGGAGAACAATAATTTAAAGTACGACGTAACAGTAATGCTCTGCATATTTGTGCCGAGCTATGACTTTTATAAGTACAATAAGTACTGTACAATAAACATTTTCTACTTCAGAAGAAACTCAATTCGCGTAAGATATGTTGTAACTAATCACGCTTGCTGGGATGTGTAACGTAGCCCTTGACGGTACAAATCTGTAACAGCCACGGAGCAGTGTGGATACATGGAACTGGCAAATAAAGGAAAATTCGTGAAGTCCGCTTTTCTTTCATTGTCATTCGCATTCAGAGCATTCTTCTATTCGTCTGAGCTATCGCGCGTTCTGTGAAATTAACTTACGTGGAAGATTATTTTCAATCATATGGATGTGTTTTATTCCAGGTGTATCAGTATTTTTCTCTGGTATTATAGTCAAGGACTGTTTATATTGCGAAGCTTTGTGGAGCGACAGGAAAAAAAGTTGTGAACAGTAGCTTTTGTGTCATGGAATTGTTTATCACAATGTGACCTCGAACGAAACTACATTTCGCAGTAAAAGCATTCGCTAAACGAAATGTTTTCGTTTTGCCTTTAACTGTTGTATTTATATTGTTCCTGTGGTTATAGAATGTCAGGATCATGATATAGAGCACTCTTTAAGACAGTTTTATAAACAATTAGCAGTAAGAGTAGCAGTTGGGCTCTGAGCGACGATCTTCATATGTAGTCAGTTTATTACATTAGTGCTCTTGCAATTTTTGAAAACACGAATGAACATAGACTGAAGGGCACATAAAAAAGAAATGGTCACATAAATTATTCTGTGGACGATGTCCCTGGAATTGCAATATTGTGATTCGTAACGTTTGATACCAGGCACATACAGTTACGGTATCATAGTTAAATAACATTACAATGCGATATGTTCCGCAGGACTCGTCGTCAGTATCTTCGGCATCCTTACATCGGTCTTGACTTTCAGCTCAGCAAACTGCAATGTAACAGTTCTGCAACATAGCGCCCGAGACTGACGGAAAACAATCCAAGATAGTCACGTTGTAATGTTGTCTAATGTGTTATATTATTATGATTGTTTGTGTCTCGTAATAGAATTAATAATTAAGCATTAATTTGGTTCATCACAATCACAACTCTTATATCTGTCTATATGAGCAATTCTGATGTACAAGGAGGATAAGAGCATCACTGTGGTAGTCAGTTTCCACGAGATACTAAGCTTCTTTACTTGAGTGGCTGCAAGGTTAAAATTTAGCAGCGTTTCTAGAGCAGTAGTTTTACACTCAATCTTTCTTACGCTCAGTCTCTCTTGCAAGCTGCAGTGTCCCAGAATCTTAACAGTGAATATGGCCTACCATTAAGTACAGCTGAGACTATGTGAAGGTGTCGCTTCGAGTCTTCACTGTTACTGACAGACACTTGTTTAACGTTAAGTCTCACATTAAGCAGGTAGTCAAAGGTAACCACACCTTTACGTCTCGTGAGATGTGTAACTTAACGTTAAGAGCATGTTTGGCAATATTTGCACCCTGATAATGTTTTCTCAAGTTTTCGTGCAAGAGGGAGAAAAATAGGGAAACGCTGTGTAGTAGAGAAAGGTTGTTGTGGTGAGCAGATGCCGGGAGACAGCACCAGCACTTACTTGCCAGCGGAGGTCCTCGGTTCGGGTCGGGGCAGGGTAGGGTACGCGACCGACAGTGGCGTCGCGTAGCGCGCGCGCCTCTCGCCGTGGTTCCGAGCCGCGCCGTGCTCGTCTGGGCTGGGCAGCGCCGCTTCTCTGCGCTCGCGTCGCGTCAGCGCCACACTGCCGCTCTGGGCGGCGAGCGCTTCGCCGCCGGCGGCTGCGACCGATCTGCGCGTGCGCCGGGGCCGGCGTCCAACTCCGTACCCTACCCTACCCTACCCTACACCACACCACTGCCACGCTCGCACCCGTCTTAGCGCCAGATTAGCGCACGTATTGCATCGGCCAGCTGGACCACTTATATTATTTGAGCAAGCTCGATCGGAGTTTTGTAAACAATATCTTAGGTGTTCTGATCAATGCGGCAGCCAAAGTTTAATTCGCATCTTACCTTTGCAGTAGTACATCCTGAAGGGATGTGAAGGGACGATTTATCGATCTTCGTGGAGGTGTTTATCATATCATTAAAATTTAATCCCGTTTCGACTGAAGTCTATCCTCAGCATCAGTACTATGTGTCACCACCACAGACACAAATACAATCTTGTATTCAAGGTGGGAGTTTAAGGAGATGGGACCTGGATAAACTGAAAGAAGGTTGTACAGAGTTTCAGGGAGAGCATAAGGGAGCAATTGACAGGAATGGGGGAAAGGAATACAGTAGAAGAAGAATGGGTAGCTTTGAGGAATGAAATAGTGAAGGCAGCAGAGGATCAAGTAGGTAAAAAGACGAGGGCTAGTAGATATCCTTGGGTACAGAACTTAATTGATGAAAGGAGAAAATACAAAAATGCAGCAACTGACGCAGGCAAAAAGGAATACAAACGTCTCAAAAATGAGATCGACAGGAAGTGCAAAATGGCTAAGGAGGGGTGGCTAGAGGACATATGTAAGGATATAGACGCTTGTCTCATGAGGGGTAAGATAGATACTGCCTACAGGAAAATTAAAGAGACCTTAGGAGAAAAGAGAACCACTTGTATGAATATCAAGAGCTCAGATGGAAACCCAGTTCTAAGCAAAGAAGGGAGAGCAGAGAAGTGGAAGGACTATATAGAGGGTCTATACAGGGGCGATGTTCTTGAGGACAATATAATGGAAATCGAAGAGGATGTAGATGAAAATAAATTGGCAGGTATGATACTGCATGAAGAGTTTGACAGAGCATTGAAAGACCTCAGTCGAAACAAGGCCCCGGGTGTAGAGACCATTCCAGTAGAACTACTGACAGCCTTGCGAGAGCCAGTCCTGACAAAACTCTACCACCTGGCGAGCAAGATGTATGACACAGGCGAAATTCCCTCAGACTTCGAGAAGAATATAATCATTCCAATCCCAAAGAAAGCAGGTGTTGACAGGTGTGAAAATTACCGAAATATCAGTTTAATAACTCACAGCTGCAAAATACTAACACGAATTCTTTATAGACGAGTGGAAAAACTGGTAAAGCCGACCTCTGGGAAGATGAGTTTGGATTCCGTAGAAATGTAGGAATATGTGAGGCAATACTGACCCAACGACTTATCTTAGAAGAAAGATTAAAGAAAGGCAAACCTACGTTTCTAGCATTTGTAGACTTAGAGAAAGCTTATGACAATGTTGACTGGAATACTCTCTTTCACATTCTAAGGGTGGTAAACCACAGGGAGTGAAAGGCTACTTACAATTTGTACAGAAACCAGATGGCAGTTATAAGAGTCGAGGGACATGAAAGGGAAGCAGTGGTTGGGAAGGGAGTGAGGAAGGGTAGTAGCCTCTCCCCGTTGCTATTCAATCTGTATATTGAGCAAGCAGTAAAGGAAACGAAATAAAAGTTCGGAGTAAGTATTGAAATCCATGGAGAAGAAATAAAAACTTTGATGTTCGCCGATGACATTGTAATTCTGTTACAGACAGCAAAGGACTTGGAAGAGCAGTTCAACGGAATGTACAGTGCCTTTAAAGCATGGAATGAGACGAACATCAACAAAAGCTAAATGAAGATAATCGAGTGTAGTCGAATTATGTCGGATGATTCTGAGGGAATCAGATTAGAAAATGAGGCAATTAAAGTAGTAAAGGAGTTTTGCTATTTGGGGAGCAAAATAACTTATGACGGACGAAGTAGAGAGGATATAAAATGTAGACTGGCAATGGCAATGAAAGCATTTCTGAAGAAGAGAAATTTGTTAACTTCGAGTATAGATTGAAGTGTCAGGAATTCGTTTGTGAAAGTATTTGTATGGAATGTAACCATGTATGGAAGTGAAACATGGATAATAAATAGTTTGGACAAGAAGAGAATAGAAGCTTTCGAAATGTGGTGCTACAGAAGAATGCTGAAGATTAGAAAAGTAGATCACACAACTAATGAGGAGGTATTGAATAGAATTGGGGAAAACAGGAGTTTGTGGGACAACTTGACTAGAAGAAGGTATCTGTTGGTAGGGCGTGTTCTGAGGCATCAAGGTATCCTCAATTTAGTACTGTAGGGCAGCATGGACGGTAAAAATCGTAGAAAGAGACCAAGAGATCAATACACTAAGCAGATTAAGAAGGATGTAGGTTGCAGTAGGTACTGGGAAATGAAGAGGCTTGCACAGGATAGAGTAGAATGGCGAGCTGCATCAAACCAGTCTCAGGAATGAAGACCACAACAACAACAGCACAACAACAATATTCATTGTGCGATGCAAGCATACGAGGGGCGTTTGAAAAGTCTGTGCAAAGTCCGAGAGATGGCACCACCGGTATAGAGGTCGTGTTTAGTTAGTAGCATGTTTGAAAAGATCGCACACGACGTTTCAGCCACATTGGTCTATTTATTTGTGTTTGGCATTCGTGTGAACCAAGGAAGTCGAGTGAGTGTCAAAAAACGGACGAAAAATAATTTCGTGTGGTGATTAAACATTACTTTATGAAATTCAAAACTCCTCAGGAGGCTAAAGAGAAGCTTGATAAACATTACGGTGACTCTGCACTTTTGATTAGAACAGATATAAGTGGTTTCAAAATTTTCGGAGTGGCCATATGGGCACAAATGATGCTGATCGTTCTGGATGCGCTTGGAGGTTACGACTCCAGAAATCATTGATAAAATCCATAATATGGTGATGGATGACAGTAGAAGTAACGTGCATGGGATTGATAGTGCTACGGGCATCTCGAATGAACGGATACTTAATATTTTGCATAAACATTTGGGCATGAGAAAGCTATCCGCAAGATGGGTTCCATGATTGCTCACGCTTGACCAAAAACAGAATCGTGTGAGGTATTGCAAGGATGGTTTGCAGCTGTTCAGGAAGAATCCGCAGGACTTCAAGCGTCGTTCCGTCACTGTGGATGAAACATGGATGTATTACTATGCTCCTGAGACCAAACAGCAATCCAAACAATGGGTTGCAAGGGGAATCTGCCCCAAAACAGGCGAAGGTAATTCCTTCGTCCGGAAAGGTTGTGGCGACTGTCTTTTGGGGTTCGCAAGGAATAATCCTCATCGACTCTCTGGAAAGGGGTAAAACTATTACAGGTGAATATTATTCATCGTTATTGGACCGTCCTTTTCCATCACGACAAGGCACCAGCACACACCTCAGCAGTTTTGGTCTCAAAATTAATGGAAATAGCATTCCAACTCGTTTCACACCCCCCCCCCCCCCCCTTCCCCCGTATTCTCCAGAGGTGGCTCCCTCGGACTACTCTTTGTTCCCCAATTTGAAGAAATGAATGGCGGAACACAGTTTTTATTCAAACTAGGAGGTGATTGCAGCAACTATTAGCTATTTTGCATACTTGGACATGTCCTGTTATTCGGAAGGGATCCACAAATTAGAACAGCGTTGGACGAAGTATATAAGTCTTAAAGGAGACTATGTCGAAAAATAAAATAGGTCTACCCCAAACACGAAAGTGGGTTTATTTTTGCACGGACTTTTCAAACGGCCCTCGCACAGTCTCCAAGTGTAATGTTGTAGAATTTCATGCCAGACCTGGAAAACGTGCTGCATCACTTCATGAAGACAGTTACCAGGGAAGTCTTAAAATATATTCGGTTTCTCATCGCATCCTGGACATAGTGTAAAGGTGACATATCAAATAAGTGGACTGGGTAGAGCAATAATTGGTCAGTAAATTGTTCAAGGCTTTTGTGGTATGAATTGCATGGCGTGGCCGTGCAATGTCCCCCACTGGAAAAGCCATTTGGTACCCTAATCATGAAACGTTTCGCAACAGGGCGTATCATTCGTATTACATACTATCGTTCATTTAGCCTGCAGCTCAGACCTCTTATTGTTTCAGAGCTGCTGGAGCAGGAATGAATGGGCCGTGAGAAGCATTGTTTCCCTCGATCTTTGACATCGTCTACTGACACAATGGCGTCGACCTGGCAGCAATAAAGAAAAGGTGGCTCATCTGCGAACCCCACAGAATCCCACTTCATACCGCAAATGACTCTTGCTCTGCAGCATGTAACTCTCTGCAATACAGTATATGTGGTAAGCGACGTACGGTAGCTCGAGATGTCAACCCAGCTTCCAGTAATCAGTTCACAACGGTTCATGGTGACTGCCTGTAGCCTCTGCCGGGATTTCAACTCTTGTTATCCGTCTGTTCGTGAAAGTAGTCCTCATTTCAGATGGACATGTGCCTTGTTTTCCTACCACACTTCGGCTCTGAGAATGTCTTCAGCTCTTGTCCTGTGGTCTTTGCACTACATCCAACTGTCATAGCGCTATTTTGGTATGATGCTCAATATCCCTCGTGCCAATTTTCAGACTTTTCTCATATACCGAAACATGACGCATGTGCGCGTGCGCTGGGAAGGCTGTGTTACAATCTCGACCTGAAACTTTCCATTACCGTGAGACACGTGTATATCTCTTTATTGTGTAGTGGTAATGAAAATAAGCTCACATAGGGAAGAAATTGAGATCAACATATATTACACACATTGAAGTACTTGAATATTAATTTGGCAGCATTAATTCAACGTGTTGCCTATGTACCACTTCCTGTTCTGTCAGTCCATGAAGATAATAGTAAATGAACTGTATTTGTGTCCGATTCGTAATATTCAAGGTTGCTGTGCTGAGTGGTGACAGTTCCGGCGATACTTAACCCACAGAGGTTGAAGCGTTTGTGGAACTGGAAATGGAATGCCTTGCAATCCGTAAGTATGTAATGAATGGAGCGATTTCAAATAGTAACCGTACACACATCAAGTGCCATATGGAAACACACTGGTTGCAGAAGGCCTATCACCGATTGGCGAAGGTTGGTGCTGCGAAGACGGTAACATCGAAAGTAGTCATACTATATTTGAAGAATCGACAAAAGGCATTCACGGTCGCTGACTGATTGACGAGATACCCAATGAAATTTTGTCCCTAATAGTGAAATAAGGGTGAGGTCGGGATAACGTAAGATTAATATCAGGTGAACGGTCATTTCCTCGAAATCTCTGAGTGTAGTTTTGTAGCGTATAATTCATTCCAAGTAAAACATTAAATAAAAATCGAATGATGATCTTACAGTAGCTGCTGGAAACAGGAGGCTGCGTGGTTACGTTCAGAGTTTGAATGGGAAAATGTTACAAAGTAGAGTAGCTTTCATAATTAAACAACTATTTTGGTTGAAAGTCGTTACATATTACTACAGTAACGCAGCGCAGCCTCTTTTGATTCCTGTGTTATGAACTGGCCGGTTCTGACTCCAGAGCTGTGTGTGGGAAGCTGTGGTAAGGTTCTCCAGTACCGCAGCAATTTCAGTGTCGGGAAGGTTTACTAAACAGGAACGCTGTTTATTACTTGATGCTTTCTGTACAGAACACCACTGTCGGCGATCCCGGCGACAGTCACAACTGGTAGGCAACCTGTGGCATCCTCGGCGGTGTACCGAGACAGCCGTGGCTGCTGACGGCATCGCAGACGCCAGCTGCCGTGCCACAGAGCAAAGTGGTGCATTGGTTAGCACATTAGAGTCGCATTCGGGAGGACGACGGCCATCCTGACTTAGGTTTTCAGTGATTTCCCTAAATCGCTTCTGGCTAATGCCGGGATGGTTCCTTTGAAAGGGAACGCCGATTTCCATCCCCGTTCTTCCCTAATCGGAGCTTGGGCTCCATCGGCATTAATCACCAATCCCTCCACGTTCTGTCAGTGTCGTGAGGCCAAGCCAGGAACAACACCGCCGGCTTTCTGTGGTTTGGGTAGGATGTGCGCAGGCCCAACTCCGAACCCTGGACCCTAAAAAATGGTTGGAGTGTTAGAAGATGGCACAGACTGGGCCCCTCATTTCAGCGAATCCATTTCACAATCCGGACACATCAGGGTTAGCCGATGGCTCGTAGGTCGGTTGCATGTGAATTGCGTACACCGGGTTTCTCTTCATTATCTTTCCATGTGAACTGCGGACCGAGCAGACTTATCAGTTTATCGACTAATCGTATTATCACTCGTCGACTCTCTCTATCGAAACTTTTGAAATACGGAAAGTCATTTAGTCGCGTTCGAGAAACACATCGTTCTCCTCATGCAATCGGTTTCATTAACTTTTACTTATTCACTACTCATGTAGGTGTTCACGTACCCTCTTCATCTGTCCTAATTGTGGTATCATCGCCCATCAATACCACAAAGGAGGCAATCGATTCGGCGGCAGATGTTGTCAATGAAGATTTCAGCATCGGCTGTTAGACGAAGACACAGCGGCAAGCGCCGCCCAGTCACTGGACGCGGATGTACCACGCCTCGTCCGGGAGCGCCGCCACAGAACTCAAACCAAGTGTATCAGGGGCCGCCGATCGTGCTCCAAGAGACAACAAATAAGTGAAAATACTAATGTTACTTTTAACATTGATACATATATCTAACCAATAATATCTATATAGTAACGTATAACAATTTACAATTCAACCACTCATACATGTGTTTCAGATTTTTTCCGTTCACAGAGTCATGGATGTAACTACAGATTTCATGGACAGATAGAGATCGCATCTACCGTATGTAGTGGACGTATAAGGCAACTTGCAACACGCCAGATAGTTTGTGCCTGAGTAAATTCTTCGGGCTACTTTTCTTGTGCCTAGATGGGATTATGGAGTGCTTCATTGATGATTTCGTGGCAGTTACCCTGGACACTGGGAGAGGGAAGACATGGAGAACGTCATGAAATAGGAAAATTTACCGGGTACGTTTCCGGCAGGTGTATATGCAACCTCCCTCCCCCTACCTCCAGGAACCGCGTTTCCGCACACTCGCCCACCTGCAATCGTACCACCAACAGCTGTGGCGGTTTGTTTTATTCTGTCCTTCTTTGTATTCACCCTCTTGCGCAGACTCTGGTTGAGGTGCAAGGAGACATATACATGAATATCAGGAGTGCAACGGTGGCGTAAGAACTGTTGAGAATGAAGCATTATTACAGTAGCTGATCGAACACTTGAAGGAATGAGTGATTGATCGGTTCGGTTTTGTTAAAGAGGTAACTTCAAGTTTTTGACCCAAGAACTGAAAAAGACGAAACCGGACGGCTTATTTTGACGATCCGTTGATATGTTTGTTGATTGATGTTTCCATTGTAATTCCGGTAACGGAAATGGGAGACGATCAGTCAGCCTCCTCTAGGTGTCTCTCTGTTAACGCTAACTAATTTTTGACTAATCTTCCGTCTGCAGTTCGCACGTCACCGGTTTGCCACTGTTCGCAGTTCACATAATTAAGAGAGGGCTGTTCACAAATTGTGCACAGACCGGTGGCTTCACCTAGTTGTTGACACTTCTCGACGAGGCTGCAGTGGCCGAGCCGTACGCACGTAGAAAGAATGACCCGGACGGAGGGTGTGCCGGTGAAATGCACGACGCACGATCAACACTGCTAAAGGTTGAGTTGGGAGGGTTTATTCTCACTGAATCCAGAGTGTGTCGTGACACAACGCATGTTCAAATGGCTCTGAGCACTATGGGACTCAACTGCTGTGGTCATCAGTCCCATAGAACTTAGAACTACTTACACCTAACTAACCTAAGGACATCACACACGTCTGTGCCCGAGGCAGGATTCGAACCTGCGACCGTAGCAGTCTCACGGGTCCGGACTGCGCGCCTAGAACCGCGAGACCACTGACAACGCATGTCCCCATCACGTAGTCGACTGTGGAAACGCTGCATTGCGATGCACCATGTCGCAACCCCATCAGTTACTGCCGATAGAATGCTACATTGTAGAGTGCAGTGCCAGCACTGAAATGCTGCCACCACCTGCTTAAGTACTGAAGAACCAGGGCCGTCTAGAAAGTAACAGACGTTCAGAAATAAAATATTAATAACAAGGAAAAACCAAAATTTTATTGCATACGCTTTCAAGTTACACTCTTAAGCAGTTTTTCTGCATGATCGCCATTCAAACTGAAGCACACACTTTTTTTTGAGTCATTAGTCTTCTTCTGACTGGTTTCATGCAGCTCGCCACAAATTCCTTTCATTTGCCAACCTCTTTGTAGGGCGCAGCCGACTCGTCTCTTATGGGGTGCTTAAAGGATGTTGCGTACTCGGATAGCTATACGACAGTTCAAGCAAATCACATTAATAGTTTTTATTACAATAAAGAAGAATGACAATATTAACTTTGAAATTACAACGGTGTCGGAAGCGATGGGCGCCAAGCAAACAATCAAAGTCCTTCGCTGCACACAAGGTCCATGTAAACAGTTGATATGGACCACATGTCAATGATATCGCAGTGCTCTGCTAGCGCTGTGCTAATACTGTGCGTCCCGGTCTGGTACTCTGCCCGAGGCTGGCAAGAGCGGCGCTTATATTCTCTTCGTATAGAGGCCGCTAGTTTAGTGATGCGATCCATGTCAGCGAGCTATTGGCTGACGTCGTCTCACATCATTATTTGCTCTTGCGTTCTTCATCTTCGTGCCGTCGCTTATCGTTACGCCGGAACTCACTTCATTCACAGTAGCATTTGCTGCAGTATTCCAATCTCCGTCCTCCTCTACAGTTTTTGCCCTCTACAGCTCCCTCTAGTAGCATGGAAGTCATTTCCTGAAGTCCTAACATATGTTACCTCATCCTTCCCCCTCTTCTTGTCAATGTGTTCCACATGTTTCTTTCCTCTCAGATTCCGCGCAGGACCTCCTAATTCTTTACCTTATCACACCACCTAATTTTGTACATTCGTCTGTAGCACCACATCTCAGATGCTTCGATTATCTTCTGTTTCGGTTTTCCCACAGTGCATCTTCCCCTACCATACAATGCTATGCTCCAAACGCACATTCTCGAAATTTATTCCTCAAGTTAAGTCCTGTATCTGATACTTGTAGATTTCTCTTGACCAGGAAAACGTATTCTACCAGTGCTCGTCTTCTTTTAATATCCTGCTTGTTCAGCCCGACACGGGTTATTTTGCTGCCTATGTAGCGGAATTCCTTAACTTCAACTACTTATTGACCATCAATCTTAGTGTTAAGTTTCTCGCTGTTCTCATTTTTGCTACGATGGTGAGTCAAATAAAAACATTAAATTTATAATAACAAATCGAAATTTCGCGCCGTTAACCTGTAAGTCGGTAAGCGTGCTACAAACAGCGTGCAGTATGACCTGTAAGTGGCAGCATAGTGCAGATGCACACATACCACCGCAGTATCAGTAAAAGATGGCCGCCCCACTTGCTACTTGCACCAGGGAAGAACAGCGATCTATTATTCGGTTTTTGCGTAGTGTAGGTGTGAAACCTATTGAAATTCATCGACGAATTAAGGTTCAGTACGGTGATGCATGTTTGTCACAGAAGCAAGTCTATGAATGGACTAGGAATTTCGCAAATGGTGTGACTTCAGTGGAAGATGCGCCTCGTCCAGGTCTGGAACAACGAGTTGCGACTCCACAGAACATTGCAGCAGTTGAAGCCATAGTGAAGGAAAAACACCGTGTGACACTAAATGACACTGCAGCATGTTTACAGATTACTCATGGGTCAGCACACCACATTGTGCATGATGTGCTCTAGTTTCACAAAGTGTCTGAAAGATGCGTGCCACAGCAGCTGACTCCTGAAATGAGAGAACGACGTGTTGATGCTTGTGAAGAACTTCTTCGGCGCTTTGAACGAGAAGGTGATGGCTTCCTTGCAAGAATCGTTACTGGAAACGAAACCTGAGTTCACTTCCACCGACCGGAAACGAAGAGAGCGAGTAAGGGATGCGCCATTCCTCATCACCAAAACCAAAGAAGTTTCGAACAGAACAGCAGCAGGGAAGGTTATGCTGACTCTCATTTGGGACGAAAAAGGCGTCATTATATGCCTAGAGGGACCACTGTCACCAGTGGATCATACACAGATCTCCTAAAAAAATCATATGCGGCCTGCAATCAAATCAAAGCGACGTGGATTGCTGTTAGCCGATTTCCTTTTGCAATATGACAATGCAAGGCCCCACACTACCCGTACAACAGCTGCAACAATCACAGACCTGCATTTTGAGTGTCTTCCTCATCCACGATAACCACTAGACCTTGTTCCAATATGTTTGGACCATTCAAAGACGCAATGGGAGGAAAGAAGTTCCGTTCTGATGAAGAGGTACGCCACGTGGTGCATGAGTGGTTGCGCGGACTACCAAAAGACTTTTTTCTAAAGGAATTTGTGCACTTTGTAAGCGCTGGAGGATTTGCATTGAGCGTGGGGGAAATTATGTTGAAAAGTGATACAGTTTTGTACCAATTCTGTACAATAAATAATATTTTTAAAAAATTAAGTTTTCATTTGACTCACCCTCGTACTTTTCATTACTGTCGTCTTTCCTCGAATTACTCTCAGTCCATGTCCTGTACTCATTAGACTATTCATTCCCTTCATCAGATCCTGTAATTCTTGCGCACTTTCCCTCAAGATAGCAATGCAATGAGTGTGCCGCAGGGGAGTGTCGTAGGACCGTTGCTGTTCAAAATATCCATAAATGACCTTGTGGATGGCATCGGATGTTCACTGAGGCTTTTTTCGGATGATGCTGTGGTAAATCGAGAGGTTTTAGCAATGGAAAATTGTACTGAAATGCAGAAGGATCTGCAACAAATTGACGCATGGTGCAGGGAAAGGTAATTGAATCTCAATGTAGACAAGTGTAACGTGCTGCGAATACATAGAAAGAAAGATCCTTTATCATTTAGCTACAATACAGCAGGTCAGCAACTGGAAGCAGTTAATTCCGTGAATTATATGGGAATAGGTATTAGGAGTGATTTAAAATGGAATGATGATATAAAGTTGATCGTCGGTGAAGCGGATGCCAGACTGACATTCATTGGAAGAATCCTAAGGAAATGCATTCCGAAAACAAAGGAAGTGGTTACAGTGCACTTGTTCGCCCACTGCTTGAATATTGCCAAACAGTGTGGGATCTGTACCAGATGGGATTGATAGAAGAGATAGAGAAGATCCAACGGAGAACAGCGCGCTTCGTTACAGGATCATTTAGTAATCGCGAAAGCGTTATAGAGATGATAGATAAACTCCAGTGGAAGACTCTGCAGGACAAACGCTCAGTAGCTCGGTACGGGCTTTTGTTGTAGTTTCGAGAACATACCTTCACCGAGGAGTCAAGCAGTATATTGCTCCCTCCTACGTATATCTCGAAGAGACTATGAGCATAAAATCAGAGAGCTTAGAGCCCACACAGAGGCATATCGACAATCTTTCTTTCCACGATCAATACGAGACTGGAATAGAAGGGAGAACCGATAGAGCTACTCAAAGTACCCTACGCCACACACCGTCAGGTGGCTTGAGGAGTATGTATGTAGATGTAGAAAAGTATCACTGACATCCTTCCACCTTGAATTTTTATCCCACTCCTGAATTTTATTTTATTTCTATCACTGTGTCTTCGATATACAGAGGGAACAGGAGGAGCGAAATACTGCATTCCTGTCATACACCCTTTTTAATCCGAGCACTTCGTTCTTGGTAGTCCTCTCACATGATTCCCTCTTATCATACGGTGGCACAATTTTTCAATACCGTCTCTGTGATATCAGCCACCCGCGGTTGAAACAACTTCTTTGTACCGCGATACAGTTCAGCGACAGTATCAAAGCGTGTGTAGAGAGCCATGTCTTCATTGCTGGGAAAAGGTGGTAGTCGCTAGGCGCTAAATCCGGGCTATATGATGGATGAACAGACACCTCCAATTCTAAACCTTGTAGGTGCTCTCGGGTACAATTGGCCGTATGTGGACTTGCGTTGTCGTGAGGGGAAAAAAGTTTGCGCTGTGTTTTCCCTGACGCTTGTTTTGTACGTCTCTCAGTTAACTGTTGTACCACATTCAAGGAAATCAATGAGAATCACTCTGTTAAGAGTCGTAAAACGTAGCATCCCTGATATTTCTTACTGACAGCTTTTGCGAACATTTCCTCGGTTTCTTGGGAGAATTTCTGTCACCACTCCACCGACTGCCAATTTGTTCCACAATTGACATCTTTCTCCTGAGTCTCGACACCAGTTACAATACGATCGATAACTTTCTTAGCATTTTCTCGTAAACTTCGAGGAGGGTTAGTGCTGCAGCCAGTCTCTGTTTATCGTTGTCTTCCGATAGGATTTTGGGAACAAACCTAGCACAAAATTTATGGTAGCCAAACTTCTCCGTCACAATTCCATGCCACGAACTCAATGAAATAGTGGCGAAGCTCGCGAAAGTTCCGTAAGCATGAGTCGACGATTTCCACAAATTTTATCGTTTATTTTCATCACCAGTTCGTCCCTCACAAGGCTAGGCCTATCACCGTGGTTGTCATCATTTATAATCAGTACTTCACTGCCTCACACGGCTTTCACTCATTTTTCCTTTTCCGTGCACATCACAGAGGCCGCGATAAGTTTCAGTTGATTTCAGCTTTTTACCAATAGTCACCTAATCACAAAACACACCTCACAACCGTCTGGATTTTCTATTACATCGCACATTTTAAGTCGTCACAGAACGCAAAGTAGCAGAGACACAGATCACACGATACCACTGCTGGATGCGTACTGCCTATGGAAATACACTCCTGGAAATGGAAAAAAGAACACATGGACACCGGTGTGTCAGACCCACCATACTTGCTCCGGACACTGCGAGAGGGCTGTACAAGCAATGATCACACGCACCGCACAGCGGACACACCAGAAACCGCGGTGTTGGCCGTCGAATAGCGCTAGCTGCGCAGCATTTGTGCACCAACGCCGTCAGTGTCAGCCAGTTTGCCGTGGCATACGGAGCTCCATCACAGTCTTTAACACTGGTAGCATGCCGCGACAGCGTGGACGTGAACCGTATGTGCAGTTGACGGACTTTGAGCGAGGGCGTATAGTGGGCATGCGGGAGGCCGGGTGGACGTACCGCCGAATTGCTCAACACGTGGGGCGTGAGGTCTCCACAGTACATCGATGTTGTCGCCAGTGGTCAGCGGAAGGTGCACGTGCCCGTCGACCTGGGACCGGACCGGAGCGACGCACGGATGCACGCCAAGACCGTAGGATCCTACGCAGTGCCGTAGTGGACCGCACCGCCACTTCCCAGCAAATTAGGGACACTGTTGCTCCTGGGGTAGCGGCGAGGACCATTCGCAACAGTCTCCATGAAGCTGGGCTACGGTCCCGCACACCGTTAGTCCGTCTTCCGCTCACGCCCCAACATCGTGCAGCCCGCCTCCAGTGGTGTCGCGACAGGCGTGAATGGAGGGACGAATGGAGACGTGTCGTCTTCAGCGATGAGAGTCGCTTCTGCCTTGGTGCCAATGATGGTCGTATGCGTGTTTGGCGCCGTGCAAGTGAGCGCCACAATCAGGACTGCATACGACCGAGGCACACAGGGCCAACACCCGGCATCATGGTGTGGGGAGCGATCTCCTACACTGGCCGTACACCTCTGGTGATCGTCGAGGGGACACTGAATAGTACACGGTACATCCAAACCGTTATCGAACCCATCGTTCTACCATTCCTAGACCGGCAAGGGAACTTGCTGTTCCAACAGGACAATGCACGTCCGCATGTATCCCGTGCCACCCAACGTGCTCTAGAAGGTGTAAGTCAACTACCCTGGTCAGCAAGATCTCTGGATCTGTCCCCCATTGAGCATGTTTGGGACTGGATGAAGCGTCGTCTCACGCAGTCTGCACGTCCAGCACGAACGCTGGTCCAACTGAGGCGCTAGGTGGAAATGGCATGGCAAGCCGTTCCACAGGACTACATCCAGCATCTCTACGATCGTCGCCATGGGAGAATAGCAGCCTGCATTGCTGCGAAAGGTGGATATACACTGTACTAGTGCCGACATTGTGCATGCTCTGTTGCCTGTGTCTAAGTGCCTGTGGTTCTGTCAGTGTGATCATGTGATGTATCTGACCCGAGGAATGTGTCAATAAAGTTTCCCCTTCCTGGGACAATGAATTCACGGTGTTCTTATTTTTATTTCCAGGAGTGTAGTATGGGATGAAGATGGCGGCTTCAGCCCCGCCTACCGCCGTGATAGACCAAACGTCTGTATCTTTCGGGATTGCCCTCGTACAGTCCCATTTTTCACCCTGATCGTTATGTAATAATGTCATTCGTACCATAATCAACTAATTTTGGTCGTTTGTCATTTCCAGGTGCGGGCTCATATACTCGTGAATTGACATCGTCACCCTTCGAAGGTGTATGCAAATACATAACCGCTGTAGTAAACACGAGTGAGAACATTTATGTTCGTCAGCGCTTTATAGTGACGCTAGCTAGCTTATCCCCTGCTGCTTCACTATCGTAGATTGCATGGCCTGCTGGTATTTTTTCGTTTTTATTTAGTACAATTCTTATATTGATCACAAATTGCAACACCTTCTAAGCTTTTTGCGTCAATTGAAGCCATATAAGCACGGTGTTTCCTGAATGTAGTTTCGGCTTCTGGTAGCTGAAGTCCAAAGTTTTTCTTAATCGCGGCTTTTGTGGAGATATTTCCTTAGCAAATTCTATCATCTAGCAAATATCTCTTTATATCTAATCGACAAGTGAAATATATGTAGCTTTAAATTTTTTTAATGTAACGAAATATTTCCTTAAAAATATTCATACCCTGTTTCCTCCTTTAGGGGTTGGATTTTCAGTAGCGCTGAAAATGTATTTTCTGATTTTCAACCAAGAAGTCAAATACCAGTACTCACAAATGTAGCCTTAAAATCCTTCTGTAGTTCTTTAGTAATTCTTTATTTTCAAGTAAATCTTCACCCACTCTTCTACACCCTTGTCTTTGAATTTCAAAAAATCTTCTGCCTGAGAAACCAGATACCATTTTTCGTGGTTCTAGCTTCGAAATTCGCTTAACAGCGACTTCCAAAAATCCATTCATCCCTTATCTCACCCCCTTAAGAGTGTAATTTCTAAGAACCCCTTGTTCAAAGACGCTGACAGTGTAAGATCCACACCTCTCCGAACTTCCAGTTTATATTCTTTGCGGTATGGGCTGGGCGATTATGAGTCAGTAAATCAGTTTGATCGTGTTTCACCCCAGTAGGGGTTTAATTTCCAAAAACACAGAAACACATATATTTTCATCCGTAACTGAAAAGCCAAACATAAATTTTCAAAGATTTAGCTTTAAAAATGCTTGCACAGTGAAATATTTTCATAAGACTTTACTGAAACAGTGTTTTTTCTAACTGAGAATTTAAATTTTCATTGGTGGAATTTTAGAAATGCTTGCGTAATAAAATATTTTCAACTGATACCCTATTTCACCCCTTATTTTCCAAAAACACTGAGAATTCAACTACCAATGTTCATAGACGCAGCTTTAAAATACTTTAGTTGTTCCTTAATAATGATATATTTTCGAAAAAAACTTTCAGCCACTGTTATATCCTATAGTGTTAAATTTCCAGGAAAACTGAAACATACATTTCTTTATTTCTGACCGAGATACCAAATACCAATTTTCGTAGGCCTTGCTTTAATATCGTCTTAATAGCGATATTTTTGAAAAACAACCTTTATCCCTTTTTCATCCCCTTAGGACGGGAATTTCGAAGAATCCCTTCAAAGAGGCCTTTGCCAGACAGAAAGCCGCCTTTCAGAGACGAGGGACGCCACACAGGAAGCGGTCCCCACAGAGCGGCTAAGGCTGACAGTGGCGCACGAGGAAAACTAGTTTTCCGAATTTATTGCTGTAGAAAATACTGTATGTAAATTACGAAAAACCACGTCAACTCCTGTAATTAGTTTTCCAGTAGAGATTCCTTTAAAACATTAAAAACTACTTCTCTCGGTTTTGTGCGTTTTCTTCACTATGAAATGCCTCTCACTCGATTCTGAAGAAACTAATTGCCACAAATAGCTGATATTTTCATGTGTTATAGTTTCACATTATAGCTTGATGCTGAATTATCTATTTTATCAATGTTCTCATAGGTACTGTGGTACCTAATTTACAATTAGTGTGTAGCATACATTTTGAAGGGATTGCAATGAAAAATGAGTCGCTCGCTACTTTACGTTTTTGTTATTTTAGATGATATGTTGCTGTAAACGAAATGTAGCTAATATATCGAAATTGTTTTAAAGTTGGAACGAAAGCCGTAGCTGAGTACAGTATAGAAAATAGAAGTTAAAGTACTTTATTTGTGTGCGATGGCACCGAGCAAGATGCCTGAGCGCGCCGCGGCCAAATACCGTAGTCTTCAGCTCAGTCGAGAAAATTTCGTGAAAATGAAGCACCTTTTTTCAAATTAGCGATCGCGAATTACTCTTGTACATACTACTGAAAGAAAATGATGAAGAAGAAGACATGTGAGCTGTGTGACGGCTCAAGTAACGTGCTAGAAAAATCTAAATTTCAGTTTAAACACAGGTACTCAAAGGAGATAGGGAGCTAGGGATCTTTGCTGATGGACAAATTTGTGATTGGCACATAATTTTAATTTCCACTAAAGAACAAATTTCATTATTACGGAGTTACAAAATTGGAATAACAACATAAAATTTAACTCAGACCTTTGTCGTCTTTAGAGAATATACAATTGACTTTAACCATCTGTCAAGAATTAATATAACAGTATTTTAAAGATAATAATAATACCTGATAGCAAAAGGATCTCTGACAGTCAGCAGCATAAGCCCACTCTTCAGTTCATTGCTTACGTAACCAAAAATACCTCATCCGTCCCGGCGGACTGGCCGGTTACTTAACTAATGGATGGGAGCACGGCTTACACGCGGTCTGACTCGGAACAAACGAGTAGAAAGCAACCACCAAGCAATTTTGAAGATTATCAGACTGCAAACCAGGGCAGAAAACACGCCACATACACACACGATCTCACCCTGCCCGCCAAGGCGACGAACGCCATCTGCCCCACATGCCAGACAATTGCTGTAACAACAAATAATTCACGCGGCAGACAAATTCACCTCGTGATTCAGCTTTTTCAAGACCATGCAAGGCTTACTAACTACGCGACTACCTGTAACGTAACTGAAAACCAAACTGAGACATTTACGAAATAAATGAACAATTAAAATTACGCTGACTTACAAAGCTCTGCCCCTCATACTACAGGAAAGCCTAAAAATAAAACTGGGCGGAACGCACACTAATTAACATACTCCACCAAATTTATACAGCAAGGAACCTTTAAAACAAGCAGTAAACAACACTTGGAAGCCTTAGACTTCATATGTTCAGTATAGCACTCTCTTATTCCGAACCGTCCTTAGACGATCACCGGCAAAACAACATGCCACCGTAAGTTTCACAGATCTTCACACGTTAACAGTAGCAAATGAATCATACGTAACTTAATTTACTTCAGTTACGCGATGAAAAGATGTCCAGCCTGAGATGAGGGACCCGCCACCCTTTCGCACGCAAACGCGTCGAGCATCAGCACCGTACACTAGGCGTGCAGCAAACTGCAAGGACGGCCGGGCCCAGGCACAGCGGATAGAGACGAGGCCTGCCTTCAGAACATGTTGGCTCGTTTAAAGCCGACCATTGAGAAAGTTCTGCCACACTCCAAGCCGGACAACCAAAGGCGGAACAGTCAGAGATATAAGACCAGACGAGTGTCGATATCAGTGGCGCTAGTGGAACTAGCGCCAATCGCCAAGGCTCAACCTTGCCCTCCTATTAGAGAACCACCCGCCAGAGGGGCTAACGCAAAAAAAAAAAAAAATCTCTCACTCCAACTTAACCTGTCTCAAGTGTCTCTGGAAATCCTATCCGAGCTAAGCTCCTTTACCTGGAAATTCACTGGGCTAAGAATCTTATAGATTTGGCACAGCCCACGATATCTCGGCTTAAGCTTCCCGTTTGCATCCTGACCCATGGAAGTGGCCAAATTGTGAACAAATACCAAATCACCAATTTTTTCCCGAAAAGGCTTTTCGCCCTTTATTGTACCCATTTGCCTGCCGACTGTGCGATAAATATATAATATTCCTAGCCCGCTGCCAATTTTCTCTCAAACCTTCAGGAGCGATCGATGCCGGCAACAAATCACTGATATTCCACAAGTTCGAGAGGGGAGAATTGACAGAATACGCGATTATTAACGCATGGGGTGCGACACCAGTGGCGTCATGTCTCGCGGAATTAAATGTCTGATTAGGCCAGGGAAGACTCAAATCCCACCTACTTGGTGACTTAGAATGATATATAGTCAAGGCCGCCTTTAAATTCCGGTTCACCCTCTACGCAAAGGACGTCTTCGGATAATATGGAAGGTGGTAATATGTTTGGTTCCCGTGGTAGAAACAAACGGCCTTAAAGGCTTTGGTAAGAAGGCCGGGGCATTGTCACTCACCAAAGATTTAGGTGGCCCAAACCATGAAATTATTCTAGTCGACTGGTGAGTGGTAATATCAGCCGTAGCTCCATGAGTTCGTAGCAACCACACAAAGCGAGGGAAAGCATCAGCTACAAGCATTACATATTTGTTACCGCTTCTAGTGCTCGGAACTGGTCCGGTGTAATCAATAAAGACTCTATAGGGAGGGTAATCTTCCCTTTGAGACTGTAACAGCCCATGAGGAGCGCCCGAGTTGGATTTCACCCTTTTGCCTGTCTGACAACTTGCAACCAAACGACGCACGTCGCGATACAGTGAGGGCCAACCAGATCTTTCACGTACCTTGGCTAAGGTCTTATAGCAGCCACCAACTACAGACTAATGGAAGAACTCAAATATCATACGTGCCAAACTATTGGGCAAGCAAATCTTTAACTGCTAGTCCTTGCTCACCTGCCTGCACCACGACTAAGACAACAACCCTGACAGAGTCCTTCGACTGCTTTTCTTGCAGGTCGCAAAATAGCTCGGGAATATCCGACAATATAGCTCCCACCACATACTGCGGTTCGGATCTGTGGGACTCGGAGGCTCCTCAGTAAACAAACGACTTAACGCGTCAGCAAAAGCGTTATCGGAACCCTTAATGAGTTTGACATCAAAACGAAATGCTGAAATACGCACAGCCCAACGAGCAATTCCACTTGTTTTTCGTGGTCTAGCCAGAACGCAGCTCAAAGCCTGGTACAGCTGTCTCCAGGAGAAAGTGCTTATGATGAAGATAAAAGTTGAAATTCTCTAAGGCAAATATAACTGCCTGGGCCTCCAGTCCATAAACAGAATAATTAGACTCGGGACCAGATAAACAGCGGGACGCTTAGGCTAAGGGCCTCCTTTCTCCCTCCTCCTCCTGGAATAAGACTGCTGCAATACCCGCCTGAGGAGTTTTAGTCTGTACGACCTAGTTCTTATCGAAGTTCGGTAGAAGCAATAATCTTGGACTACAAATGGCAGCCTTAAGTTTTTGAAAGGCAATTGGTTGGGCCTCACCGAAATGAACTCACTATCCTTCTTACAAAGGTCGTTGACGGGAGTAGCTAATTGGGAAAAATTCGGTATGAACTTGCGAAAGAAATTCGCCATTCCCACAACACGGGCAGTTTTCCTTGTTACTTTCTAGAGGGGGGGGGGGGGGGGGGGGGGGAACTCGCGCAAAACCTTAGTTCCTTCCTGATCAATGTTGACCCCCTTAGCCGAGACCAAATGTCCCAAAAACGATATCTGCGACCTACAAAGGATAATCTTAGAAAGTTTCACGGTCAGCCCTGCCGAATGAAAGCGGGCTAAAACTTGGTCCAGATGACCTACGTGATGCTCTAGGGTTCGACAATAAACCACTAGATCGTCAAGGTAATTATACAGACAATTTTCAAATCGCCAATCTAGTAAACGAGGTAACACAGCGGCACCCGTGGCCAAACCAAAGGGAACTCGATTTAGTTCGAAAAGGTCCCAGTCGCTGCAAAATGCTGTGACTGGTTTCTACACTTCCGATAAGGGCATCTGGTAATACGCTTAGTTTACATTGGGGATGGTGAACAGGGTTGCGTTAGAAAACCAGGTGAAATAATTGTGTAAATCTAGAAGTGGCACAGATTCCAGGACTACCTCCTTGTTCAGGCGACGGTAGTCTATAACAAAACAAAAATCTTGGCCTTCTTCTTTCGGGACCAAGAAAACGAGTTCAGAATATGGTAGGTAGATGGTCTAATTACCCCTTACTGAAGCATTTTATTAATTTTTGCTTTAATATCCCAATCTTCGGAGGTGATAATCTATACGGCGCCTGGCGGACATGAAAACTGTGAGTCAAGATTATCTAGTATCCCAACAGCTTCGTCTCGCCTAACCGCTTGGACAACACCTCTGGGCACCGTCTCTAAACCTGCGCTTGCTCGGTAGAAAGGTGACCCATTTCCACCTGCACATGACCCAAATAGTCGACACTGGTCCCCCTTGACTGATTGCACGAACACAGCGACATGACAGAATCAGGAGAAAATTTAAAATGGGGAACACCGGCCGCATAATTAATAACCAACCCGGTACGTCATGCAAAGTCGTATCCCAATGTCACGGGAATCTTCAAATTACTAGCAATGTTAAAGTTATGTGGCCGGGTAAACCCATTAATGTGCAAATAACCCCGCACCTCCCCTGCCGAAGGCAACTCACGGCCATCTGCAACCCGACATCTTTGCGCAGCAGGATGTGGCAAGGAAAATTTACACAAATGTCGGAACTCTAGGTATCACGTTCGGTCAGAGATACCGAACTACCAGAATCAACTAAAGCACATACCGGCTCATGTCCAATCCGAGCACAAAATATAGCAAGGAAGAACGACTCACACCCTTAATCGCCTTACAATTCCAAGGCCATTTACGATCTTTACTACCCTTAATTCGCCTCTCGTGCCAGCGATTCGGCCTAGGGGTCCTGGACGCTGGACACTGCCGCACTCGGTGATCGGTAGCTTGGCAACGGTTACATCGTAACACGCGAGGACTATAAGACCCCCTTTCCCTATCACCACTAGAAGTTACCACGCAAGGTTGTTTAATTTGACTTTGCGGACGTTGATCATCAACTAGGGAGACCTTTTCTACGTAATCAGTTAGCTACTGGAACTGTGCCAATGAAGTCGGAGAGGACGCATCCCCTCAGGCAGGTGTTCAATATTATCTATTTCTGATACCATGTCAAGAGCAACTACTTCAGTACGCACTAGATCAAAATATTTGGGTAGCGTCTCATCATCTGCTTGTAACCTCCAATAGAAATCACGCTCCCACTGTATCGGTATTCGATGCGAGAGCTTTCTCCCTAAAATTTTCCGACGGAGTTCAGCCAATGTTCCTCGAATCGTCAACTCCTCCGCTAAGATCTCACCAAAGCACCCTCGAGACATCGGATACAATAAAGACAAAATTACACAATGCTCCATCCCCAGTGCATCAGCATGAACTTGCAATCGGACTTACAACCACAAAAATCGTTGAATATGATCCAAGGTTTCAATATGTAATTCAGAAATCCCTTCAAACAATTTTACAATAGGATTCAGCAATTACAAAAAATAATCAGAATATACAATTTTACATTGCACTCCCGCATCTTTATGTGTAATCAGTACAGCGGGCTCGCCTCCCAAACCTCCGTCACCCAAAGCAAGCGCGACAGTAGAAGCTTGCAAATCGAGAACGTCACAAACGATTTGTTTCCGAAGTGTCTGCATTGCGTCACAGAGATGGACAGTCGATAAATCCGTTAAACAGTTATTATAGTGATTTAGATGAGCCTGCACGCCGCAAATTTGCCTCTGCGTAACTTGAGATGATCTCAATAAGTCGAGTGCACGACCAATGTCGTCCACCGACACTTTAATGCGTGCAAACCACTCACCCACATCAGCAAGGTAATCAGCAGGAAGGGAGACCGGAGTATCCGCCACCCCGCCCGGAGCTACGCTGCCAACTCGTCAACATTGCCCTTCAGGGGCAAACCGCGTACGCGTAGCTCGTAAATTAAATGCTCGCTGCGCAAATATGAAATTCCAGGGCAGGTCAGTCCACTCATGCTGGGCAACTTCCTGAAACAGTAAACCATATTAGCCAAGTTACCAGACACTATTATCACAAACTTTGACCATCAACACTAAGGGTAGGAAAGAACGAACACCCCCCCCCCCCCCCGCTCCCCTTTATTAGCTCTACTACCAGTTACGCGATGAGAAGATGTCGAGCATGAGATGATGGACCCGGCACCGTTTCGCACGCAAATGCGTCGAATGATCAGCACCGTACACCTGGGCGCGCGGCAAAACGGCGAGGACGGCGGGGCCCAGGCACAGCGAATAGAGGCGAGGGTTTGCCTTCAAAACATGTTGCCTCATTAAACGCTTACCAGCGAGAGAGCTCGGCCACACGCCAAGCCGGACAACGGACAACCAAAGGCGGAACAGTCAGAGATTTAAGACCACACGAGTGTCGAAATCAGCGACGCAGCGCCAGTCGCCACGGCTTAACATTCTACTCCTACAGCTGCGTAATGGAAAAGTTGAAACATGTGCTATCGTTAAGACATGGCTTCACAAACATTTCGTTTATGACACTCATCAATAATCATTTATTAAACGGAGACAAAGTTTTGTGAATTCTTAAGGTAAAATATTTGACAATTTAACTATTTCGTAGATACAGTCAAAGGAGCTTTCGGGAAGAATTCATCAAATACATATTTGTAGGCAATAATACCTGACTTGAAATTAGCCCTAACATTAAAGCAAGACAAGTCAAAACACTTTGAAAACTGCAGTAGTTTTTTCTGTCGTAAATGGTGTTTCTCCACATACCTGGGAAATACGAACAAAAGTACCACAGTCGCATTTTCACTTCAGGTGGAACATTCTACTGTTTTCAAGACAGTCAAGCGAGTTTACCTTAAAATATGGAATAACAAATTATCTAAACTGTGTCAATACTTATCAAGCTGAGCCAGTCGTAGCCACAGAGACATTTTCTCTAGTATCTCGTAACGCAGTTAACTGAAGAGCTAGCTATGTTCTATTTTCAGTAAAGGGTACTTCGTAGACTTCTACAGTACTACATTTGAATAAATTGTATGCCTTTAAAGATCTAATTTCAATTTTTATGCATCCGCACGTAACCCTGCATCTACATACAGTGAACTGCCAAAGAAATTGGTACAGCTATGCGTATTCAAATACAGAGACATCTAAATAGGCACAAAAACTTTCTGCGGTCGGGAACTCCTATATAAGAAAAAAAGTGTCTGGCGCAGTTATTAGGTCGGTTACTGCTGCTACAATGACAGGTATCAAGATTTAAGTGAGCCTGAACGTGGTGTTATAGTCGCGATGGAACAAAGCATCTCCGAGGTAGCAGTGAAATGGGAATTACCCAGTACGACCGCTTCACGAGTGTACCGTGAATATCAGGAATCCGGTAAAATATCAAATCTCTGACATCGTTGCGGCCGGCAAAATGTTCTGAAAGAACGGAACAACGACCACTGAAGAGAATCGTTCAACGTGACAGAAGTGCAACACTACCACAAATTGCTGCAGATTTCAATGCTGAGCCATCAAAACGTGTCAGAGTGCGAACCATTCATCGAAACATCGTCCACATAGACTTCCGGAGCCGAAGGCCCGCTCGTGTACTCTTGTTGCCTGCACGATACAAATGTTTACGCAACTACTGGGCCCGTCAACACCGACAATGTACTGTTGATGACTGGAAACATGTTGCCTGGTCGGATGAGACTCCTTTCAAACTGTACCAAGCGGATGGACGTGTTCGTAAGTCGATGGACCGTGCATGTCAGAAAGGGTCTGTTCAAGCTAGTGGAGGCTTTGTAATGGTGTGGGTCGCATGCAGTTGGAGTGACATGTCCCTTATACGTCTAGATACGCCTGACTGGTGACACGTACTTAAGCATCCTTTCTGATAACCCCCATCCATTCAGGTCCGTGCATTCCCACGGACTTGGACAGTTCCAGCAGGACAATGCGACAGCCCATACGTCCAGAATTGCAACGGAGTGGCAACAGGAAAATTCTTCCGAGTTTCAACACTTCCCCAACATGAACATTATTGAGCATATCTGGGATGCATTGTAACGCGCTGTTCTGAAAAGAGCTCCACCCCCTCATACTCTTACGGAGTACCCTGCAAGATTAATGTTATCACTTCCCTCCAGGACTACTTCAGACATTAGTCGATTCCATGCCACGTCGTGTTGCGGCACATCTGCAGGCTGGCTGGGGCCCTACACGATATTAGGCCGTGTATCAGTTTCTTTTGCTTTTCAATATATATACTCGGCAAACCGATGTTAATTAGGTGGAAGTGTGTATGCACTACTGTACGAGCTGTAGGGAATTTTTCCCGTTCCATTCACGTATTGACTACGGTAAAAATGACTGATAACTTGCCTCTGTGTGTGGTGTAATTAGTCTGACCCTGTCCACACCATCCACATGGTAGCGATACGTACGCGATTGTAGAATATTACTGGAGTTGTCATTTAAAGCCGGTTCTTCATACTTTGTAAGTAGGATTTATCGGGTCAGTTTACGTGTATCTTCAAGAATCTGTAAGTTCAGTTCTTTCAACATCTGTGTAAAACTCTACCGCAGGTGGAACACACCTGTGATCATTCGTTCTGCCCTTCTCTGTATACTTCCACTATCCACTGTTAGTCCTGTTTGTTATTCATCCCACACACTTGAGCAATATTCTAGGATGGGTCAAATGAGTGATTTCTAAGCTCTAAGCACTATTGGACCTAACATCTGAGGTCATCAGTCCCCTAGAACTTAGAACTACTTAAACCTAACTAACCTGAGGACTTCACACACATCCATACCCGAGGCAGGATTCGAACCTGCGACCGTAGCAGTATCGCGGTTCCGGAATGAAGTGCCTAGAACCGCTCGGCCACCGTGGCAGGCTGATTTGTAAGTAATGTTTTTTTTTAGACTGATTGCATTTCCCCAGTATTCTCGCAATAAAACGAAGTTTGATACGTGCCTTACCCGATCCATCACTGAGCGTATGTAGTCGTTCCATTACAAATCCCTACAAAGCATTAGAGCCGGCTGGAGTGGCCGAGCGGTTCTAGGCGCTACAGTCTGGAACCGTGCGTCCACTACGGTTGAAGGTTCGAATCCTGCCTCGGGCATGGCTGTGTGTGATGTCCTTAAGTTAGTTAGGTTTAAGTAGTTCTAGGTTCTATGGGACTGATGACCTCAGAAGTAAAGTCCCATAGTGCTCAGAGCCATTTGAATTTGAACAAAGCATTAGAAACAGGTATTTTGGCTGATTCCAACTGTGACTCGTTTTCGCCTTTTGTGAGGGGCACCATTTCACATTTCTGAACATTTCAACCCAGTTTCCAATGTGTGCACCACACTGAAATTTTAATAATATCTCAATGAATGTTTATGCAGCTTCTTTCTCATGGAGAAACCTTTTTATGTTTGAGGTCAGAGTGTGTTCCAAGATACAATAAATGTATGTGAAGGATATTGGACGGTAGTTTTGTGGACCACTTCTGCAACATTTCTTGTAGATGTCTGTGACTTATGCTTCCATCCAATTACTGGGCATGGTTTTTTGTTGGAGGGATCTATGTCATTGTTAACATGGGAGCTAACTCAGGCGCAGGATCCCGTCAGGCCAACATAGGATTATATAGCGAACCGGTTCCAAATTACCGATTGATACAGTGACCTAGATTCCGGCATCTACTAGGCGTATGTTCATCACAATGAAATTTTGATAAAGCTAAAAATTACATTTCGGAAAAGCAATGATCTGATTTTAGAGCAGCTATGTTCAAGTCCAAAATAAAATGAAACGTTCCAGCCATTGCCACGAGAGAGCAGCTAGGAACAGCATCAGACTTACTACAAAAGTTAAGATAGGAGGTATTGCTTTGAACTGTTTTATACAACCAGTGCATGGAATAATATCTTCGACTGTTAGTGTAAGAAATAAGCATGGAAATAATTCGTTTTGACATCATAAATACAATGCCTCATAGCTAGACAATTTTCATTTGAATGCGATAGTTAATGGTCTAGGTGTTGTCTTTGTTTTGACCGGATGGTTGTTTAAGTATTTGATGTAGTATCTTTCGGATGGTTAAAGATGCGATACATACTAACTGATTTACAGTCCGTACCACTGTACAGTACTTTATTTTATGTAACTTACTGTTTGTGTGAAAATTAAAATTTTTGCAAAAATGTTTACCGTTTTGAACCAGTTCAACAGCTATACTCCTCCATGATGTGACCTTCTTCAAAATGTTCGTATAATCTGCACCGCCTTGTACTTCCTCACCTGTTCGATAATTTTTTTTGGTTTGCATGATTTTCGCCGATATTTCAGATCTACCTGCCGCCACTGCTGGCTCCGCCGTTGGTGTGAGAACACGGCAAAAAATGAGGCGGCGAATTTGTATTTATGGACAGACTGGTGCTCGCCGCAGCTGCAAAATCACCCTTTGTATGACTGACACGATGCAACAACACGCTTTTCAACGCTGTGGATCGCGTTCTGTGTGGCCAGACATTAAACGATAAACGATATGATCCACATCTTCTACAAATTTAAAGTTTCTATACTTAGCGGTTTGGGCTGTGCGATGACGAGTCCGTCAGTCAGAACACTGCTTTTCACGCAGGGTGTTCATTTCTACTGAAGACACAGAAATATCTCGAAAACTACACATCTGATCGAAACAAGTTATCATTTCAATTTGTATGTCTCAAAGGGGGACATGCAACGATACAAACTCGATCCGCGACCCCAACCCGTGCGTGGATGCCAGGAGTCAACTTTGAAATCTTCAGTGGGAATCCTCGTTTCTTACTGCAAACATACGTTTTGTCTGAAGCACTTCGTTTCGCTACAAATGGCGCTGTAATCGCTGGTGTAGGAATGAGTACACAATCATAATTTAAGACATGGTACTCAATGAGCCTTGAATAGCCAATGGCACGTCGGACACCACCTCCATGCCATCAGGGTAAGACAGGCCAGTAATTGGTAGCCTCTAATTGGAAATCCCATTCGCAACATAGCGTTTCTCCGACATATCGAACAGCGGGCTGCTCGAAGCGCCACCGTGGCCGTGCAGAGAACTACGACGTATCACAAGAGGCTGTATACTACGACTGGAGCTCACTAACGTGCAGACGTAGAACAGATGGCGGCTCTAAACGTTACAATACTTCGGCTGCGTTTATTGCCTGCACACCTACCCATCATTTTGACGACAGATGTGCAAGTGGATGATGAATGTTGCCAACCACAGAAGAAAAAATTGACGTGATATTGATCTACGGAGACTGTAGAAGATACGTTTAGACTGCTGTTGCTTTGTGTGCCGAGCGTTTTCCCGAGAAAGGTCGCTCCCGTTCGTTCTTTTATAAGGCTGCGAACGCCTTTACGTCTAATGGCAACGTACAGACTGGCAAAGGAAACGAAGCAAACATCTTACAGGAGGAGCTAAAGAAAGAGATGTGCTAGCGGCAGTGCACCACAATCCACAGACAAGTGCTTGGCAATTACACCGCGATTCCGCTAAGTCCGTAGCTATTATTGTCACAAAACTGTGCCGTCGTAAGTATCATCCAAATCAGGTGTCACTGCATCAAGAACTTCATGGTGCCGATTTCTATAACCGGGTACTGTTTTGTGAATTTTCACGTCAACAAATGGAAACGACCCCTTGTTCTTTGCTGAGGTACTATTTTCCGACGAGGCTACATTCACAAACAATGGTTAAGTGGCATAACATGCGTTACTGGAGTGTAGAAATTCACCACTGGTTACAGCAAGTTGACTATCAACGTCCTTGGTCGGTTAACATATGGTGTGGCATCGTAAGAAATAAACTCATTGGTCCGTATTTCATCGACGGCACGTTGAATAGAAGCAAATATCTAACATATCTGGAACACGAGCTACTGGTACTAATGCAGGATGTTGCCCTGAACCTTCGACAATCTATGTGGTTTCATCATGACGGTTGCCCAGCACATTGCGCAGTTGAAGCACGGGAGGTATTAGATCGTGATTACACTGGTCGTTGGATTGGCAGATGTTAGTTGTTCCCCTAGGTCGCCGTGTTTGACGTCACTGGATTTATCTCTGTGGGGATATTTAAAAGATAAGCTGTACCAGCAAATGCCAATAGGCTGTGAAGACATGGTCGACAGCATCAGAAGCGCTCATATTCCCGCAGATATGCTTATCTTCCGTGTTCGGTCATTTGAAAAGCGGATAACTAAGTCTGTTAAAACGGCAGTATTACGTTTGAACACTTACTTTTGAACACTTCGACTCCAACCACGGCCACAGTGGCGCTTCGAGCGTCGGAGGAATACAGCGTTAACGAGGTATCAATTAATTGATATGAAATACTGGCCTACCCTACTCTCGCTTCATCGAGATGGGGTCCCACGTACCGATGGATATTCAAGGGCATTGAGCAGCATGTAGTACACTAAGATTGTGTACCTCCTCCAATTACAACGCTATCTATGGCGAAACGAACAAAATTCTTCAGGCAAAACGTATGAAGATTTCAAAGTGGGGAGTCAGTCAACTGAGGTATAATCAGAGGCCCCTCCGAGCCAAACGAATTGGAATTATAACTTTTTTTGATTCAATTTGTAGTTTTCGAGGCATTTCAATGTCTTCAGTTAAAATGAGCATCCCGTACATTGAGAAAAGAATTACTCTCACAGTGGCTTGTCAGAGTAAACATAAAAAAAAAAACCATAATCTAGCGCACTGGTATGGTTCTCTACTCAGTTTAACTGGGTTCCTTGTAGTTTTTAGTAAACAGGTATTGCAAGAAATACCGACTAACAGTCCCCACTGACTATTGGATCACACTTGAGCATGCTTTATTATTATACATATTTTGGCGGGGTATTTAAAGTACACAGATATATCATCCTTACATCGTGTCATATAAAAACTCATTTTATTAAATGAAATCTAAACTTTAAAAACAACTATTTTCAAGCACTGAAATTTAAAACTTTCATAAACTTGATGAGGTTGTAAGCTGTCATATACTAATACACATGTAATTAGAGACTGTCTGGACACTTACATGCAAAATTCATTATGTTGCATTTCGTCATATACTCGGATAAAATTCTACAAAATCCTTATGCTACGTAATTCTGTTTGTTCATTCAACATATTGTCCTGCTCTCATTCAACATTCACTTATACAGGGCCAAAATTGTGAATATTATTTAAACCGATTACCTATGGGAGGATACAGGGGACACTAAAACAAAACTTTTTCTGTAATGTGAGCATTTTTCAATGCGGCAGAGGGCGTAATCGCTCGCAGCACTCGTGCGTTTGTTCACTACGTACGGACGAATCGGAAGAATGTAAGAAACGTCCTTCATGAGCAATTATTAATCCATTTCACTTGCAGCTTTCACACAACCTGGAATCAAATGATTACCTAGTCAGAGCACAGTTTTCGGAGCGGCACCTGCATTTGCGTCCTCTGTATTGTGTATAGATAAAGGAACTTTCAGGTTTGTTCAGCATCCACAGTTCGCAAGTTTTGAGTGAGGTTAACACACACGCCACATTTATTCGCACTCGTCAATTGCCGTTCTACGTGACTGTGGCTACACATGCTGTAGAAGATGACTCTTTAATTCTGCTATATGTTCTACCTACACCTTCAAACAGTAGGCATTACAGAGTGAAAAATATTTACACCGACAAACTCTGAGAGGTTGTAGGGGACATGAAAACAAATATTTTCCCCTAATGTCATTTTTTCCTATGAGGGATATTTAAACCGTTAGAGGAAGATGTCTCTGGCGGCAAATTAATTAAACCAACAAACACTTTTCCATTTTTATGACCAAGGGACAACACATTAACACAAACCAATTTCAATTACAGTAGATTTTCAAAAATGCTTCCATTGACACGTAAACAAAGTTTAGACCGTCGGGTCACGTTCTGTCTGACACGTGCAAAAATCACGGGAGTATCCTGAATTCTTCCTGCTGCTGCTTCTGCTACTACTATCTGGGCAATCAGATCCTCTTCTGATGCAACAGGAGTTGCATAAACAAGACTGTGCATCTCTCTCCGCTCAAAAAAGTCCAGAGGGGACACATCTGGGGATCGAGCAGGCCATAGTACAGGAGCACTTCTGCCAATCCACGTTTCTGGGAACCATCGGTCCAGAAATCGACGCACACGACGACTGAAATGTGCCGGCTCCCCGTCATGTTAGAACCACTTGCGTTGTCTTGCAGGGAACGGGACGTCTTCCAGCAATTCTGGCAAAGTTCTGGGTGGACAATCAACTGGTTCCAGGTTGTGGACACGCTGTAAGTTAAATGGACGTGACAGTTGCTCTCAAAGAACTGCTCTTCCATTCGTCTGATTCTTCCCCATGTTACGTGCAATTGCACGAGTGCTGGTTGAAGGATCCCGCTCCACATGCTGCAAGACAGCTTCCTTAAATTGCAGCGTTCTTACCCTGCGACGGCGTCCCTATCCAGGTAATCTGCTAAATGACCTGGTCTCACTCAGATGTTGGTACACAGCAGCAAAGGTCGTACAATGCGGGATACGGCGACTAGGATATTGTTGTCGATAAACTGGCTGTGCAGCTCGTCCGTTGTGGTGCGCTACGTAGTACGCACCGACCATATCAGTGTACTCACTCCAGGTGTATCGCTCCATTAGTAAAGAGAGACAATGCACTACTACACTGGTGGACAGCAGTTGGCTACAACTGAAAAGCGTAATGTGCCCTCCAACAACTGAAGATCGTACTACGGCCTCTAACAACTGAAGAACTAAAATGGCCTCCACCGGTTTAAATAATCCTCATGAGGAAAAATGACATTATGCAAAAATATTTTTTTTATGTCCTCTACAATCTCCCAGAGTTTGTCAGTTCAAATACTTTTCACCCTGTATTACTGTTTCCTTGCAACTGCATTACCAGAGTTGCTGGATGGCGTGCCACTCGCTACAGGACAGAACTTGTAGTTGCAGCATGACGGGCCGCCGGCACATTTGAATCGTTCTGTGCGTCAGTTCCTGAACCGCTAGTTCCCAGAAAAGTGAATCGGCAGAGATGGTCCTATATCGTGGCCTACTCGATTCCCTATCTGACCTCTCTAGACACTTTTGTGTGAAGAGAGATGGGCAATCATTTCCGTTTTTACAAAACAACTGCTGAATCAGAAAAGGATCTGGTTGCCTACAGAGTAGCAGCAGTAGTAGGAACTAAGGATACTCCTGCAGTCTTTGGTTTAGACGGAACATTAGCCACCGCTGAAACTTCGGTTTACAAGACAATGGAGGCGTTTTTGAACCTCTAGTGTAACTGAAGTAACTGAGCTGTGTTAATGTTGTTGCCTGTTGGTAACATAGAATTAAAACATGTTTCAAAAATGGTTCAAATGACTCTGAGCGCCGGCCGTAGTGGCCGAGCGGTTAAAGGCACTACAGTCTGGAACCGCAAGACCGCTACGGTCGCAGGTTCGATGTGGATGTTTGTGATGACCTTAGATTAGTTAGGTTTAAGTAGTTCTTAGTTCTAGGGGACTGATGACCACAGCAGTTAAGTTCCATAGTTCTCAGAGCCATTTGAACCATTCTTTTTGACTCTGAGCACTATGGGACTTATCTTCTGAGGTCATCAGTCCCCTAGGATTTAGAACGACCTAAACCTAACTAACCTAATGACATCACACACATCCATACCCGAGGCAGGATTCGAACCTGCGACCGTAGCGGTCGCGCTGTTCCAGACTGTAGCGCCTAGAACCGCTCGCCACAAAACATGTTTGTGTCACCTTTTGCCCTCACAGGAGAACACATTAGAAAAAGTATTTCCATTGTCCCGTGCAACCTGCCAGATCCTGTTACTTTAATTTAGTTTCATCCTGAGAAAGGTCCGTCTATTAGTTAAAAAAAAAACCTCTCAGGAAAGTAAGACATTAGAGAAAATTATTTGTTTCGATGTCCCGTACTGCTTCCCAGACTTCGTCGCTTTAAATAATTTTCACCTGTATTTCCATTTCGCGGATTGCTTTCATAACCTCTCTTTCTTTTGCATGTATGTAGTATTTGTAGGGCTTTGGTGGCCTCTGAAATACTGTGGGCGGTCTCTTTCAAATGCGTTGCCACTGCAGAATTATTTTTGTCAGCCCATATAATGCTAAAGCACATTCCCACTGACCTACGTAAAATTTCTGGCATGTGTCACAGTAAATTTAATGGATCCCAGTCCTTGGCGAGGATCTAGTTTGTTGATTGTGTGAGCCGACCTGTCCAGTGTGTTCTTAGTACGGAAGCCGATAATAGCTTTTATTATTATTTTTTTTAACTGCTGGAATTTTGTTCAAGGTTTCACTAATGTACGGTAGCAAGACACATAACTACCTCTCCTTCCTTAGACAGGGCAATTCCCGTGTCAGATGCCGCTCTACTTTTCTCGAATGCTTGAATTTGTTTGCTTACATTCTATTTATTATTTTTGATTTGAAGCTATTGTTTTACCTACCTGTCGCAAGGTATCTCAATGGCTTTTTACGGAAATGACATTAATTCGATACGGCTTGTATTGAGAATATTACTTTTTGAGCATGGAACGTAGAAGATAAATAAATTGTGCAAGTCATGAACTTCTTTTTAATATTCAAATTCATTATTAGGAATGTAGCTAGTCCTTTTTACTTTAGTCTCTTTTAATTTTTCGGTGTACAGTAAGCACTTCTAGTACAGTGATTATACACTGAGGTGGCAGAAGTCACGGGATACCTCCTAATATCGTTTCGGTCTTCCTTTTGCCCTGCTTAGTGCTGTAGGTCGACGTGACGTGGATTCACCAAGTCGTTAGAAGTCACCTGCAGATATATTGAGCACGGTGCCTCTATATCCATCAGTAACAGTGGAAACGTTGCTGGTGCAGGATTTGATGCACGAACTGGATTATGTCCCATAGATGTTCCTTGGAATCACAGTCCGGCGATCTCGGTGACCAAATCATTGGCTTGAATTGTCCAGAATGTACTTCAGATCAATAGCAAACGTCCGTGGTATGGTGCATGGCACAATGCCATCCATTGGAGTCCCGTTGTTGTTCGGGGACATGTCTCCAAGTAGCCCAACATAACCATTTCTAGTAAACGATCGGTTCAGTTGGACATAAAGACTACACCTTCTTCAGAACAATAAAACCCACAAGTGTCTAAGAAGACCTTTGTCAATGATTAAAAGAACACAATAGCTATACATTTATAAACGAAAAAAAAGGAAAACACAAACAGTACATGTGTACAAAGTCTCGCACCGGCGTGTGTTAGATGGGCACAGGAGAGGAATTCGTGGCGGGCCGCATCAAACCAGTCAGAAGATAAAGATAAAAAAAAAGTTTCCAGCTCTCCCGCCATAAACTCCATTTTGCAATGGAATGTACCAAGTGTCTAGCTCCAACTGCCACTCGGCATTCAGAGTCTGTCTGTTAATTCCCGTCGTGCTGCCATAATCGCGTCGGAAACTTTTTCCAACGAATCAGCTGCGTACAACTGAGAATTATTCCAATGCACTGCCCTTTTACACACTGTTTTCATGATACTACCGCCATCAGTATACGTGCTTATCGTTATCCAGTGACTTTTTTCACCTCAGCTTAAGCTATTGTTTGGTTCCAGAATCAACGGAAGGAAATTAGAAATTTGGTATTTTTGCAGCCGTAGCACTGGAGTATACACTCAATGCTGTGCCTACGTCTGACACTACAGGAATGGTAGGTGCATTCTCACTAAATCTTCTCAGGCCTATGTGATAGCTGTACTAATGTGTCTTCTTAATACTGGTAACAAAAGATAAGTGAGATCCAACTGGCATGTGAGTGAGTGCTGTAGATATCTTTATGGTCGTTCCGTGCCTAGTCAGCAAACGAGCAGTTATGCTCCTCCTCTACCAAAGTCATGGTATTCGTCAATGTCTCATCATCTTCGGATATACACCTGCGAGATTCACTAGGTGAAGAAAGTATGCTCATATATTGTTCAGAAGCGACAGCTAACGACACTTACGTGTCTGAAACGTAAGACTTAGGGAAAGCAGGAAAAGATGTGAACGGGGCCTGTTCACTTAACGTTGGTTGCACAGTAAACACATGCATTTTACTTAAGGAAATAATTTATAAAAGCAATCATTTTAAAAAGATGTCCGCTCCGGGTATCTGACTGGTCAGCACGATAGAATGTCAATCGTAAGGGCCCGTGTTCGATTGCCGGCTGGGTCGGAAATTTTCTTCGCTCAGGGACTGGGTGTTGTGTTGTCCTAATCATCATCATTTCATTCCCATCGACGCGAAAGTCGCCTAAGTGGCGTCAAATCGAAAGACCAGCACCCGGCGAACGGTCTACCCGACGGAAGGCTCTAGTCACACGACATTCACATTTATTTTCAATTTTACAAAAATTGACTGTAACACAAGCTACACTGACAGCTGAAGGCCTTATTAAGAAAGATTTCAAAATTATTTGTCGGCCGAAGAGCACAAGCAATACTTCAGAACAATTAGCAGCTGAGGGCCTGAATTACAAGTGAGGAAGGGAACTACATGTTGAAAATACCAAAATAATTTTTAAAACAATCATTACAAAAATTGCCTGGAACACAAGCTACACCGACGGCGTAAGGCCTTATTAAGAAAGAATTCACATTATTTGTCGGCTAAAGGCCACAAGCAACAGAAATAATTTAAAGAAAATATTATTTTTAAACAATTGACACAATCAGACCAAATAAAGAAGGGAGTGATCCACAGATAGTTCTCCAAGGAACGACCTGAGGAAAGTCCCTACAGTTGCATAAGTGGTGAGACAGGCAGACAAGAGTTATGCTCACCTAACAGGATGGCAACTCAAACTAAGGACCGTTTAATCGCCGGCCAATTCCCTTACCAAATCCACCAAACATGTGATAACCAGTACAACAATGGAATAATTCAAGTCAGGGCGAATTGACACACAGCAGAATCCGGCTTTTAAAACATCGAAAGGAAGAAGAAGCCACTACAACCAAGGTAGACAAAAGAAACCACAATCTACATGGCAATCAAGGAGGCAGTCGAACTACGCGTCATGCTGGCCAGCGTCGGCAAGACGAGGAATAGTACATTGCCGCAATAAAACGCTAACCTCCAGGGCAGGTAACTGGGGCGTTTGCGGTCACTGGGCAGTAGAATACCGCTCGTTGCACTTCACCAATAATAACACAAAATTCAAAAACTAATAACAGGCAGTAGAAGACTGCTGATAGATTCCACCAACTCGAGACGCTCCACTTGTTGCTGTTCGTCTCACGGCGACCCTGCGAGCAGATATGCACGAACAAACGATGTGATCACAAAATAGTGCAGGTTCCACTACTGGATTAATGTTCACTCAAAGTTCTGATGCGGCGGACAACGTGGTTGTGAGCCTCGCAACTACAGCCCCTTGATCCGTCAATGCCTGCACGCCGCCAGGGGCCCCGGCGTGCCCTGGCTCTGCCAGACCTCTCTGCTGCTCCGTCCCAACCGAACTGCCACACACACCCGACCCGGAGAACACTTCAGGTATATCCAAACATAGTATGGGCACTAGATATTGATAAACGCTGTTGCTGCCACTCGCGGACAGACAACACCAACAAACGTAGTGGCGCCAGTAAACAGAAGAAGAAAACGAGACGCCACTATCCCCATTACACGATGCCAACCTACCAACGGCACCAACGCGAGCCGTACACTGCTCAGCGTCATAACATTCGAGAACAATGATGGAGTGAAATGTCAAGAGTGAAACGTCATTTTCAGTTTTCGGTTGTGAGCTAACTGAATTTTCCTCATCACTTTGTTGAGCAAACGATACGTGTGACAAACATGACCGTTATCCCACATTTTGGATAGTGTACATCATCTATGACATCGAAAGTACTCTGAAAGTCGTGGCATCGAAATTATGTGGGCCTTTTGAGTAACCCTTCACTTGGTTTTAGGCGTTCTAGGTGGCTCATAGGTTACATATTGGTTTCGCATTCTGTAATGGTGAATCAAATACCCAGTCAGTCATCCAGATTCCCCCCCACCAAGGTGGTGATTTTTATTAAGCTTTCTGCTATATCTTTTGGTTTTATTAAGTCTTTTAACGTAAATGTTAGCATAGTTTCCATGAAGAGGATGCTGCCCACTACAGTCCTTCCCCAACACGATCTTGCACTCCGTCTCTAAAGACACCGTCGTCTACTCATTGTTGTTGTTGTTGTTGTTGTTGTTGTCTTCAGTCCTGAGACTGGTTTGATGCAGCTCTCCATGCTACTCTATCCTGTGCAAGCTGCTTCATCTCCCAGTACCTACTGCAACCTACATCCTTCTGAATCTGCTTAGTGTACTCATCTCTCGGTCTCCCTCTACGATTTTTACCCTCCACGCTGCCCTCCAATGCTAAATTTGTGATCCCTTGATGCCTCAAAACATGTCCTACCAACCGATCCCTTCTTCTAGTCAAGTTGTGCCACAAACTTCTCTTCTCCCCAATCCTATTCAATACTTTCTCATTAGTTATGTGATCTATCCACCTTATCTTCAGTATTCTTCTGTAGCACCACATTTCGAAAGCTTCTATTCTCTTCTTGTCCAAACTAGTTATCGTCCGTGTCTCACTTCCATACATGGCTACACTCCAAACAAATACTTTCAGAAACGACTTCCTGATACATAAATCTATATTCTATGTTAACAAATTTCTCTTCTTCAGAAACGCTTTCCTTGCCATTGCCAGTCTACATTTTATATCCTCTCTACTTCGACCATCATCAGTTATTTTACTTCCTAAATAGCAAAACTCCTTTACTACTTTAAGTGTCTCATTTCCTAATCTAATTCCCTCAGCATCACCCGATTTAATTTGACTACATTCCATTATCCTCGTTTTGCTTTTGTTAATGTTCATCTTATATCCTCCTTTCAAGACACTGTCCATTCCGTTCAACTGCTCTTCCAAGTCCTTTGCCGTCTCTGACAGAATTACAATGTCATCGGCGAACCTCAAAGTTTTTACTTCGTCTCCATGAATTTTAATACCTACTCCAAATTTTTCTTTTGTTTCCTTTACTGCTTGCTCAATATACAGATTGAATAACATCGGGGAGAGGCTACAACCCTGTCTCACTCCTTTCCCAACCACTGCTTCCCTTTCATGCCCCTCGACTCTTATTACTGCCATCTGGTTTCTGTACAAATTATAAATAGCCTTTCGCTCCCTGTATTTTACCCCTGCCACCTTTAGAATTTGAAAAAGAGTATTCCAGTCAACATTGTCAAAAGCTTTCTCTAAGTCTACAAATGCTAGAAACGTAGGTTTGCCTTTTCTTAATCTTTCTTCTAAGATAAGTCGTAAGGTCAGTATTGTCTCACGTGTTCCAACATTTCGACGGAATCCAAACTGATCCTCCCCGAGGTCTGCATCTACCAGTTTTTCCATTCGTCTGTAAAGAATTCGCGTTAGTATTTTGCAGCCGTGGCTTATTAAACTGATAGTTCGGTAATTTTCACATCTGTCAGCACCTGCTTTCTTTGGGATTGGAATTATTATATTCTTCTTGAAGTCTGAGGGTATTTCGCCTGTCTCATACATCTTGCTCACCAGCTGGTAGAGTTTTGTCATGACTGGCTCTCCCAAGGCCGTCAGTAGTTCTAATGGAATGTGGTCTAATCCGGGGGCCTTGGGAGAGCCAGTCATGACAAAACTCTACCAGCTGGTGAGCAAGATGTATGAAACCTGTTAATTGATGACTGCTTTAGATACTGGTCCCCCCATGACCCATGGACCTTGCCGTTTTTTGAGAGACTTGCGAGCCTCAGGGATAGACAGCTGTACCGTAAGTACAACCACAACGGAGGGGTATTTGTTGAGAGGCCAGGCAAACGTGTGGTTCCTGAAGAGGGGCAGCAGCCTTTTCAGTAGTTGCAGGGCAACAATCTTGATAACTGACTGATATGGCCTTCTAACACTAACCAAAAGCGACTTTCTCTGCTAGTACTGCGAACTAGTGAAAGCAAGGGGGAACTACAGCCGTAATTTTTCTCAAGGCATGCACATTTACTGTATGGTTAAATGATGGCGTCCTTTTGGCTAAAATGTTCCGGAGGTAAAATAAATCCCCATTCGGGTCTCCGGGAGGGGGCTACTCAGGAGGGCGTCTTTATCAGGAGAAACGAAACTGGCGTTCTGAGGACCGGAGCGTGGAATGACAGATCCCTTAATCGGACAGATGGGGCTTAAACATTTAAAAAGGGACATGAATAGGTTAAAGTTAGATGTACTGGGAATTAGTGAAGTTCGGTGGCAGAAGGAAAAAGACTTCTGGTCAGGTGGATACGGGGTTGTACATACAAAATCAGATAAGGGTAATGCAGGAGTTGGTTTAATAACGAAGAAAAAAATAGAAGCTCGGATAAGTAGCTATGAACAGCGTAGTGAACGCATTATTGCAGCCAAGATAGACACGAAGCCCAAGCTTACCACAATAGTGCAAGTTTATATGCCAAGTAGCTCTTCAGACGATGAAGAGATTGAAGAAATATATGGTGAGACAAAAGCAATTTTTAAGATAGTTAAGGGAGACGAAAATTTAATAGTCATGGGAGCCTTGAATTTGGCAGTAGGAAAAGGAAGAGAAGGGAGAGTAGTAGATGAATGTCGACTGAGGGTAAGGAATTAAGTGGGAAGCAGCCTGGTAGAAGTTTACACAGAGCATAGTTTAATCATAGCTAAAACTTAGTTTGAGAATAATCAAAGAAGGTTGTATACGTGGAAGAGACCTGGGTACACTGGAAGGATTCGAGGCATCAGATAGATTATGCAGGGTGTTACAAAAGGGTACGGCCAAATGTTCGGGAAACATTCCTCACACACAAAGAAAGAAAATATGTTATGTGGACATGTGTCCGGAAACGCTTACTTTCCATGTTAGAGCTCATTTTATTACTTCTCTTCAAATCACATTAATCGTGGAATGGAAACACACAGCAACAGAACGTACCAGCGTGACTTCACATTGTTACAGCAAATGTTCAAAATGTCGTCCGTTAGCGAGGATACATGCATCCACTCTCCGTCGCATGGAATCCCTGATACGCTGATGCAGCCCTGGAGAATGGCGTATTGTATCACAGCCGTCAACAATACGACCACAAAGAGTCTCTACATTTGGTACCGGGGTTGCGTAGACAAGAGCTTTCAAATGCCTCCATAAATGAAGGTCAAGAGGGTTGAGGTCAGGAGAGCGTGGAGGCCATGGAATTGGTCCGCCTCTACCAATCCATCGGTCACCGAATCTATTGTTGAGAAGCCTACGAACACTTCGACTAAAATGTGCATGAGCTCCATCGTGGACGAACCACATGTTGTGTCGTACATGTAAAGGCACATGATCTAGCAGCACAGGCAGAGTATCCCGTATGAAATCATGATAACGTGCTCCATTGAGTGTAGGTGGACGAAACTAAAATGAGCTCTAACATGGAAATTATGCGGATCCTGACACATGTTCACTTAATATCTTTGTTTTATTTGTATGTGAGGAACGTTTCCTGAACGTTTGGCCGTACCTTTTTGTAACACCCTGTATAATGTTAACACAGAGATTTAGGAACCAGGGTTTTTAATTTTATGACATATACAGGGGCACATTTGGACACCGACCACAATTTATTGGTTATGAAATGTAGATTAAAACTGAAAAAACTGCTGAAAAGTTGGAATTTAAGATGACAGGACCTGGATAAACTGAAATAACCAAAGGATATAGAGTGTTTCAGAGTGAGCATAAGGGAACGATTGACAAGAACAGGGGAAAGAAATACAGTAGAAAAATAATGGGTAGCTTTGAAAGATGAAATAGTGAAGGTGGCAGAGAATCAAGTAGGTTAAAAGACGAGGGCTACTAGAAATCCTTGGGTAACAGCAGAGATATTGAATTTAATTGATGAAAGGAGAAAATATAAAAATGCAATAAATGAAGCAGACGAATAGGAACGCAAACGTCTCAAAAATGAGATCGACAGGAAATGCAAAATGCTTAAGCAGGGATGGCTAGAGAACAAATGCAAGGATGTAGGAGCATGTATCACTTGGAGTAAGATAGATACCGCCTACATGAAAATTAAACAGACTTTTCGAGAAAAGAGAACCACCTATATCAATACCAAGAGCTCAGATGGGAAACCAGTCCTAAGCAAAGATGGAAAAGCTGGAAGGTGGAAGGAGTATATAGAGGGTCTATTCCAGGGCGAGGAGGATCGTACGCTATAGCACCACTAGTCATTTCGTTTCCTGTTCCACACGCTAGGGAAAAACGACTGCTGTATGTCACCGGTGAGCCAGAATTTCTCGCGTCTTAGCTTCGTCGTCCTTACTCGCAATTTATGTTCGCAGCAGTAGGATCGTTCGGCAGTCAGCTTCAAATGCCGGTACTCTAAATTTGCCCAATAGTGTTTCGCGAAAAGAACGTCGCCTTCCCTCCACGGATCCCCATTTGAGTTCCCGAAGCATCTCCGTAACATATATGTGTCGCTCGAAGCTACCGGTAATAAATCTAGCAGCCCGCCTCTGAATTGCTTCTATGTCTTCTTTCAGTTCGACCCGGTACGCGTCAAAAACATTCGAGCATTACTTAAGAATAACTCTCTCCAGCACGTAGAATCCTTTACAGGTGAAACACTCTTTCCTAAAAATGTTCCAATTAACCGAAGTCGACTTTCTCCTTCGCTACCGCAGTTGTCACATGCGTGTTCCATTTCATATCGCTTTGCAACGTTACGACCAGGTGTTTAAACGACTTGACTGTGTTTAATAAGGCACTGCTAATACTGTATCCGAACATTACTAGTTTATTCTTCCTACTCATCCGCATTAACTTACATTAATCCACAATTAGAGCTTGCTGCCATCAATCACACCAACCAGAAATTTTGTGTAAGTTGTCTTCTATCTTCCCCCAGTCATTCAACTTCGATACCTTACCGTGTACCACGGCATCGTCAGCAAACAACCACAGATGGTTATCCACCCTGTCTGCCAAATCATTTACGTATATTGAGAACAACAGCAGTCCTATCACACTTCCCTGGGGCACTACTGAACATTAGCGATCGGAGACAACATAATGGCTTCTATTACTTAAGAAATCTTGGTGTCTGTAGCTAGGTAAGGAGCCAATGGCGTACCGTACTCTTTCCAAAACCGAATGGAGATTCCATCCGGGCCTCATGATTTATTTGCTTTCAAATCTTTCAGTTGTTTCTCTATTTCAGGGAGCTCATTACTATGTCGTCCATAAGGGAATGTGTTTGTACGAAGTTCATCATTCAACGATTTCTCGAACGTGAAATTTAAAGCTTCGGCTTTCGTCTTGCTATCTTCAGCTGCCACACCAGACTGGTCAACAAGGGACTGAATGTAAGACTTAGACCCGCATAGTGACTTTATATGGGACTTTCGTGGTGCTCGAGGTAGCCCAAAAATGTAATATTGTACGTGGGACACATTTTGGAATACATGCAAAAAGTGCAAAAAAAAATTTAAATTTCTTGTATGTAACCTGAGATGAATATTTTGGAGAAAACGAGAAAATCTTGGTTTATGAATCCATTCAGAATACTGATGACCTATAAAAATCTATTTTGTATTACACCTGAAAGCCCAAAACGTGTTTTCTAGACTCTTACGAAACTCCATGATATCTGCATCAGCATCTAGAATTTGATATCTGCCTCAGCATCTGGAATTTGCTGACTGATGACAACTCTGTTAAATGGAAATACGTATAAGAAATACAAGTACATGGAAAGCATATACTTACTAGTCTGTTGGCATCCGCCTATGACATTTGGGACACGTATTACGAATCTCTCAGGTTTAGACTACAAATGTTTAACACTCAGCAACACGAACAATACCATATCGATATTCGAATTCCTCCCATACTCGAGAAAGCTTGTCCTTCGTCGCTGATGTCATGGCAGTACGGATCTAATTCTCAAACTCTTCTATGTTCTGTGGTAGTGTTGATGCGTAAGCGATGTCCTTAATGAAATTCCGCAGGAAGAAGTCAGGGCGGCAGGTCCAGTGAATGTGGGGGCTAGTTGAGAAGTCCTACGTCGCCGGATGTTTGACGGCCAATTCAGCGACTCGGTAGAGTTTAATTCAGGTGTTCACACAACTGGCGACTCCAGTGACGCGGTTCCCTGTCATGTTGAAAAATTATGTCGCCCTCGTGAGCCTCGGCGATAATTAGTTTTGTAACATAGAAAGATACTAGTGACCACTATTGGTGTTTCCATCAAAGAAGACTGGGCCGTAAACGGACGGATGGATCACATTATGTTCAGTGTGTGCCTGTGAGTTACGTAGGTCTCAACCTCAACATTCTGTTAATTTACTTTCCACTAAGGTGGAAAGTCACTTCACCACAGAAAACGATGCGTTGCGCGAAAGTATTTGCATTGTCAATAGCGTTCAGAAGTTCGTGAGAAAATGCCATACGTTTGCGTTTGTCGTCATGAAGTAGAGCCTGTAACAGCTGTAACTTGTACCGCTTCATAACCAACAGACGTCTCAAAACACATCAAATTTTTATTGTAGGCAGTTGTAACTCCCTATTGGCACGATGGGTTTATTTTGCATGACTACGCTGGAAAGCGGAATGAATTCACACGAAATTTTTATCGGAAACACGAGGACGGCCATGACTCTTTTATTTCCATACACGTCCTGAGTCTACAATTTGCGAACGTTCTCTTCATTCGGAGGTACCGTAACCTGGAATGTCTTCGCCTGTGATCACGCAATTACACTTCGCAAACTCGATATATAACATGATTTCTCCTGTAATGTAGCCATTTTGCAACATATGATGGTATCCAAGCAAACAGAAGACAACCGACATCTGGTGCCAATGAATATTAAGTAAACAACGTACTCGTTGTTGCAATAACCGAGCCATGGCGCAACTACCGACATTTCCGATTACATAATACGTATAATCTTTCTGAAACACCATGTGTTGTCCATATGTGCCACGAAGGTGCCGACGGATGTATAATCGTTGAGACACTTTTTTTTTAATCAGTCTACTGACTGTTTTGATGCGGCCTGCCACGAATTCCTTTCCTGTGCTAACCTCTTCATCTCAGAGTAGCACTTGCAACCTACGTCCTCAATTATTTTCTTGACGTATTCCAATCTCTGTCTTCCTCTACAGTTTTTGCGCTCTACAGCTCCATCTAGTACCATGGAAGTCATTCCCTCATGTCTTAGCAGATGTCCTATCATCCTGTACCTTCTCCTTATCAGTGTTTTCCACATATTTCTTTCCTCTCCGATTCTGCATAGAACCTCCTCATTCCTTATCTTATCAGTCCACCTAATTTTCAACATTCGCCTATAGCACCACATCTCAAATGCTTCCGGTGCTGTTAAGGTTTTCCCATAGTCCATGTTTCACTACCCTACAATGCTGTACACCAGACGTACATCCTCAGAAATTTCTTCCTCAAATTAAGGCCGGTATCTGATATTAGTAGACTTCTCTTGGCCAGAAATGCCTTTTTTGCCATAGCGAGTCTGCTTTTGATGTCCTCCTTGCTCCGTCCGTCACTGGTTATTTTACTGCCTAGGTAGCAGAAATCCTTAACTTCATTGACTTCGTGACCATCAATCCTGATGTTAAGTTTCTCGCTGTTCTCATTTCTACTACTTCTCATTACCTTCGTCTTTCTCCGATTTACTCTCAAACCATACTGTGTACTCATTAGACTGTTCATTCCGTTCAGCAGATCATTTAATTCTTCTTCACTTTCACTCAGGATAGCAATGTCATCAGCGAATCGTTCATTGATATCCTTTCACCTTGTATTTTAATTTCACTCCTGAACCTTTCTTTTATTTCCATCATTGCTTCCTCGATGTACAGATTGAAGAGTAGGGGCGAAAGGCTACAGCCTTGTCTTACACCCTTCTTAATACGAGCACTTAGTTCTTGATCGTCCACTCTTATTATTCCCTCTTGATTGTTGTACATATTGTATATGACACGTCTCTCCCTATAGCTTACCCTTACTTTTTTCAGAATCTCGAACAGCTAGCACCATGTTATATTGTAGAACGCTTTTTCCAGGTCGACAAGTCCTATGAAAGTGTCTTGATTTTTCTGGCGCCTTGCTTCCATTGTTAGCCGTAACGTTAGAATTGCCTCTCTCGTCCGTTTACTTTTCCTAAAGTCAAACTGATCGTCACCTAGCGCATTCTCAATTTTCTTTTCCATTCTTCTGTATATTACTCTGGTAAGCAGCTTCGATGCATGAGCTGTTAAGCTGATTGTGCGATGATTTTCGCACTTGTCAGCCATTGCCGTCTTCGGAATTATGTGGATGGTGCTTTTCCGAAAGTCAGATGGTATGTCGCCAGACTCATATATTCTACACACCAACGTGCATATTCGTCTTGTTGCCGTTTCCCCCAATGATTTTAGAAATTCTGAGGGAATGTCATCTATCCCTTCTGCCTTATTCGATCGTAAGTCCTCCAAAGCTCTTTTAAATTCCGGATCTAATGCTGGATCCCCTACCTCTTCTAAATCGACCCTGTTTCTTCTTCTATCACATCAGCAAATCTTCACCCTTATAGATGCTTTCAATGTATTCTTTCCACCTATGTGGTCTCTCCTCTGCATTTAACAGTGGAATCCCCGTTGCACTCTTAATGTTACAACCGTTGCTTTTAATGTCACCAAAGGTTGTTTTGACTTTCCTGTATGCTGAGTCTGTCCTTCCGACAATTATATCTTTTTCGATGTCTTCACATTTTTCCTGCAGCCATTTCGTCTTAGCTTCCCTGCACTTCCTATTTATTTCATTCCTCAGCGACTTGTATTTCTGTATTCCTGATTTTCCCGGAATATGTTTGTACTTCCTCCTTTCATCAATCAATTGAAGTATTTCTTCTGTTACCCATGGTTTCTTCGCAGCAACCTTCTTTGTACCTATGTTTTCCTTCCCAACTTCTATGATGACCCTTTTTAGAGATGTCCATTCCTCTTCAACTGTAATTCCTACTGAGCTATTCCTTATTGCTGTATCTATAGCGTTAGAGAACTTTAAACGTATCTCGTCATTCCTTAGTACTTCCGTATCCCACTTCTTTGCGTATTGATTCTTCCTGACTAATGTCTTGAACTTCAGCCTACTCTTCATCACTACTATATTGTTATCTGAGTCTATATCTGCTCCTGGGTGCGCCTTACAATCCGGTATCTGATTTCGGAATCTCTGTCTGACCATGATGTAATCTAATTGAAATCTTCCCGTATCTCCCGGCCTTTTTAAAGTATACCTCCTCCTCTTGTGATTCTTGAACAAGGTATTCGCTATTACTAGCTGAAACGTGTTACAGAACTCAATTAGTCTTTCTCCTCTTTCATTCCTTGTACCAAGCCCATATTCTCGGGTAACCTTTTCTTCAACTCCTTCCCCTACAACGACTTTCCAGTCGCCCATGAGTATTAGATTTTCGTCCCCCTTTACATACTGCATTACCCTTTCAATATCCCCATACACTTTCTCTATCTGTTCATCTTCAGCTTGCGACGTCGGCATGTATACCTGAACTATCGTTGTCGGTGTTGGTCTGCTGTCGATTCTGATTAGAATAACCCGGTCACTGAACTGTTCACAGTAACACACCCTCTGCCCTACCTTCCTATTCATAACGAATCCTACACCTGTTATACCGTTTTCTGCTGCTGTTGATATTACCCGATACTCATCTTACCAGAAATCCTTGTCTTCCTTCCACTTCACTGCACTGACCCCTACTATATCTAGATTGAGCCTTTGCATTTCCCTTTTAAGATTTACTAGATTCCCTACCATATTCAAGCTTCTGACATTCCACGCCCCGACTCGTAGAACGTAATCCTTTCGTTGATTATTCAATGTTTTTCTCATGGTAACCTCCCCCTTGGCAGTCCCCTCCCGGAGATCCGAATCTGGGGCTATTCAGGAATCTGCCAATGGAGAGATCATCATGACACTTTTTCAATTACAGGCCACATGTCCTGTGGATACACGTTACGTGTCTTTAATGCAGTGGTTTCCATAGCCTTCTGCATCCTCATGTTGTTGATCATTGCTGATTCTTCCGCCTTTAGGGGCAATTTCCCACCCCTAGGACAAGAGAGTGCCCTGAACCTCTATCCGCTCCTCCGCCATCTTTGACAAGGCCGTTGGCAGAATGAGGCTGACTTCTTATGCCGGAAGCCTTTAGCCGCCAATGCTGACTATTTATCAAAACTTTGGCAGTGGCGGGGATCGAACCCGAGATCGAATACGTTTTGATTACGAATCAAAGACGCTACCCCTAGACACATATGACTTTAAAGTGACCACCCTCTGATAATTTAAAATCCGTCTTCGTCCTATCAAAATAAACAAAAATTATTGATATCAGTATGAAATTACCAAACTCTCATCTCTCTGAATTAGTGCTGTCATGCAACAAATTAATTTTAATCCATGGTATACTATATTGAATGTGTATGCCACAACGCACGATCAAACAGATATAGGGTTAATCATAAAGATTACTGTGAATTTCAATTCGCCCGAATGATCTTTTATCCATCCACTGCTGATTAGAACAAACTATAGTACCCCAAATTCACGGAGGTTTCTCGTTCTTCAGATCAAAAATTTCTGGACCTCCACGTGGGCGTTTAAGATATGTGCGGCGAATCCCATTATGGAACCAAACCGCATTACGAATATTAAACCACCCGAAAAATAAACGATTTTCTCTCACATCTTGCGAAGTTGGTCATTGAGTTTCTCTTAAAATTCGTACATGTCTCTCTCCAAGATGTGTCGCAAATACATTACTTCTCCCAACTGTAATCATTCTGAAACAAAATTAGAGGACTATGGGCTTATGCTGAGGCATATTCATAGTTGACATATTCTATTCATCGACTTCAAATGGTATAAGGTATATGTAAAACGATATCGCTAGACTATAGTATACACTCCGCCAAACTAAGTTTTTGCCCGACAACACACTTTAGAGCGATCGCATTGTCTGTAGACAACATTGTACAACGTCTTGAAGAAAAAAACGTTCATTAGATACTACTGCTGTATATATGTAGGTCGTTGGTTGACGTTGTTCCAAACATCTGGAAATGTACTTGAGCAATTTACTACAAAGTTTTACACACTATTCTAATATATATTGCCACTAACACAGGCTATATCTTTCATATACATATAATGTGCAAATGTGCAAGGTGATTCTTATTTATGTTTAAAAACTCCCGAAGCTACATAGACGACGTTGCGACAAATAATCTCTACAAAATACAAAGTCCTGACTGAATGACTCATCATCGTCCAGCCCAATCTACTTTGGATACGAAGTTGTTAGGAGAGGGTGTTGAGCTTATACTGCAGGCGTCGTTTAAGAAGGGATTTTTCGAAAATCCACTGCTAAAAGAGTGAAATAGGGGATAACATATTTTTGGTAACATGTCACTATTAATGTAATTTTGAAGCTAGAATGACCAAAATTGGTATTTGGTTTCTCGGTAAGAAGTAAAATAACACTTGTCTTATCACTTTTGGAAAGTTCATCCCTTGGGGGTTTAAATAGTTCTTGAAATTATTTTTAAAGAAAATGATTATTATAGAAAAACTAGAGCGTTTTAAAGCTATATCTCTCAAAATTAGTATTTGGCTTCTCTCTTAGAAATAAAAAAATACAAGTTTCAGCATTTTTTTTAAAATTCAAAAAATAAGGGAGTGAAATATTTAAGGAAATCTTTCATTATTTTAAGGAAATCTTTCATTTTTGAAGCTAAATTAATGAAATTTGTATATGGCTTCTCTCCTGGAGATAACGATAACGTGTTTCAGTGCTTTTGGAAGTTCAGCATCCAAGGGGTGAAATAGGGTCTGATTTACACTCATGTTCATAAGGAAAATGCTGGTATATAGTGAAACAAATCTCTGGTGGGCGATTTGCGGGTTTAAATCATGTCGGGGTATGGCCATGCGGTGCCTTTGACCTGCGGTCGTAGCACGGTGGCGCTGGCAGTAGTCCACATACGCAGAGGTGTGTTGGTGCATGTCAGAGTACGGTGCAGCGAGTAAGTGTGCAGACGTTTTCAGACGTACGTATGGCGAATGTGAGTTGAAAATGGCTCAAAGAACACATATTGATGACGTTATGAGGGGTAGATACTAGGGCAAAGGTAGGCTGGTCAAATACATCAGGTCGCAGCACGGGCCCTCCGCGTGCCACAAAGTGTGATCTCACGATTATGGCAACGAATCCAGCAGACAGGAAACGTGTCCAGGCGCTACAGTACGGGACGTTCACAGTGTACTACACCACAAGAAGACCGATATCTCATCATCAGTGCCCGCAGACGGCCACGAAGTAATCCAGGTAGCCTTCCTCGGGACCTCAGCGCAGTCACTGGAACATTTGTCTCCAGACACACAGTCTACAAACCACTGAACAGACATAGTTTATTCGCCCGGAGACCTGAAAGGTGCATTCCACTGACCCCTGGTCACAGGGGAGCCCGTAATGCCTGGTGTCAAGAACACAGTACATGGTCATTGGATAAATGGTCCCTGATTATGTTCACGGACGAGTCCAGGTATAGTCTGAACAGTGATTCTAGCAAGGTTTTCATCTGGCGTGAACCAGGAACCAGATACCAACCTCTTACTGTCCTTGAAAGAGACCTGTATGATGGTCGTGGTTTGATGGTGTGGGGTTGGATTATGTTTGGTGCACGTACACCCCGGCATGTCTTTGCAAGAGGAACTGTAACAGGTTAGGTGTATTGGGGTGTCATTTTGCACCAGTATGTCCGCATTTTCAGGGCTGCAATGGGTCCCACCTTCCTCCGGATGGATGATAACGCAGGGTCCCACCAAGCTGCCATCGTGGAGGAGTACCTTGAAACAAAAGATATCAAGCGAATGGAGTGGCTTACCTTTTCTCCAGACCTAACCCTCTTCGATCACGTCTGGGATGCTCTCAGTCGATGTATCACTGCACGTCTTCAGACCTCTAATACACATCAGGAGCTTCGACAGGCACTGGTGCAAGAATGGGAGGCTATACCCAGCAGCTGCTCGACCACCTTATGCAGAGTATGCCAAACCGTTGTGCGGCCTGTGCACGTGTGCTTGTTGATCATATCCCATATTGATGTCGAGGTACATGCGCAAGAAACAGTGGTGTTTTGTAGCACATGTGTTTAGGGACTGTTTTCTCAACTTATCACCAATACCGTGGACTTACAGATCTGTGTTTTGTGTGTTCCCTACTATGCTATTGGCTCCAGTTTTGTGTAGTGCCAGGTTGTGTGGCACCACATTCTGCAAATATCGTTAATTAATGAGCATGAGTGTATTAATTGACGCGTCATCGCCCATCAAAACTGTTCAAATGGTCCAAATGGTTCTGCGCACTATGTGACTTAACTTCTGAGATCATCAGTGCCCTATAACTAAGAACTACCTAAACCTAAATAACCTAAGGACATCACACACATCCATTCCCGAGGCAGCATTCGAACCTGCGGCCATAGCGGTCCCACGGTTCCGGACTGTAGCGCCTAGAACCGCTCGGCCATTCCAGCCCGCCCAAAAACTGTTAATGAAAGAGGATGTTGGTTCTATACTATCGGCATCGTTTACTAAGGGATTGTTCGAAACACCACCGACCGCGCTGGCCGAGCGGTTATAGGCGCTTCAGTCCGGAACCGTGCGACTGCTACAGTCGCTGGTTCGATTCCTTCCTCGGGCATGGAGGTTTGTAATATCCTTAGGTTACTTAGGTTTAAGTAGTTCTAAGTTCTAGTGAACTGATGACTTCAGATGTTAAGTACCATTTGTTCGAAACACCACCCTCTAAGTCTGTGAAGTAGCGGATGAGAGGATTTTTGAATATACGTCGCTTTTGAGGAAATTATTGTGCTAGAGCTACGAAAATTGATTTTTGGTTTCCGGACAGAAACAAAAAGAATGTGCTTCAGAATTTTTGGAAATTAAGCCACTAAGTAAATCACTAACGACGTAAAGTAGTGAGTGGAAGTTTTTTTTAAACAACATACGTGGGCCTGTTTCTGGAAATTAAACTCCTGAGAGAATAAAATAGGAGATGAAAGTTTCGAAGGAAATATTTCGTTACGAAAGAATTTCTGAAACGAAATCTCTGGAAATTAGTATTCGGATACTCGGTTATAAATAACAAATAGTGTTTCGGTGTTTTTTGGAAAGTTTACCCTTAAGGGGGTGCTACAGGGATGAAAATTTTTATCAAAATATTTCTTTATATTATGACCTATATAAGGCCACTGCTACGAAAATCTGAATTTGACTTCTAATGACCTTTGAGTTAGGGAATGAAAGTTTTTATGGATATATCACCACAAGAACTCAAAAGTTGAAATTAACAAAGACCTCCTTCTCTTGCTGCTACAATCGCTTTTTGGTCAGATGTACTTTCGAGGAAGGCCAAGCTTGTATATCTTTAATTAGCGTGCAAAGTATAGAAGATGTTGCGATTTGTGAACAACGTAAAATGTAGATTAAGAGAAAAAAATCAGTGCAGACTATACAGTCAACGCGATCGATGTAGCAGCCGCTAAGCCAACATAACATAAGACAGACGGGGCAGGAAATGTCGGGAAATGCCCCAAAAGTGTTGAACATGCGACGTCACCGGCTAAACATGCACCATTAGAGCCTATCGATCTCGCGGTCGTGATCATCCCAACCCAATTAAAGTATTCACGTCGGTGTGTCCCTCGTCCTGCGAGGAGGAACTTAGCGCGCAGGGCTCAGTGTTCGAGTCTTCCGTGTGGATGGCATATTTTTTTTCCTTATTTTTAAATTGCGTTACTGTTTTTACATTGAGGTAGGATTTACTGTTTTACTTATCAGTCTCGCGGTCTCCACAGGTTAACTGCAAAGTATACTACTACAAAAACGTAATGTATTGCTTCACGAGTAAATGAGTATAAGCTTCCGAACTGCGTTGCTTCCTTTAAATAACCTAAATAAAAAAATAAAGTCCATAAGCAAATAAAAGAAGGAGTGAAAGGAAAGAATGAGACCAGTTTGTGCTTGGTTACAGCGAGGACAATAATCTCGTAATTTCTAGGTTTACAACAAATAACATTAACAATTGGTGTCAGAAAAAAAGAGTAGCCTAGAGGAGCGATGGGCATCACTGCACCCCTTCGGGAGAGCGCAGGATCGACAAGTCGAGCCATTGCATTTGTGGAAAGTTACGTCATCTAGAGACGATATGGGTTAAAAATTTTTCATCCATATTTGGGATGTTTCTCCACATTTGCGGCCCCATGTACCTTTTATTAAGTTGCTTGTCTCAGCGCCAACTACGTGATTCGTGGTATTTTGAACGTTGAGAAGAATCACCCTCTGTATGTAATGTATAAATGAAGTTTCAGACCGATTTGCTTAAATTTTTTACGTAAAATCTCGTGAACATTCGGACAGATATATGGTGGGAAACAGGTTTACCAAAATCTCGGAAAGTACTTGACTGAATTATTACAAATTTTTATACGATACGCTAATGAACATATGAACATTCGACCGGGTGTTGGTTGTAAAAACTTTTAATATACCGGATGTATCAATATATAGAAACATGTTGTTACAAATATTTCGAACACTTTTTGACGTTTTACTTAAAATTTTTATACGTTACTCAAATAAATGTTCGGTTGGACATAGTTCTTGACCAGTTCATTTGAAATTTTTAATGGTGCTACAATAATAATTCGGATTCACAAGATACATATTTTTTTAAAAAAACAACGTGCAGTTCTTTTTGTAAAATGCGATTCTGAGATATAAAATGGTGCGCTGTGCTTTGCTGTGAAAACGTACGGTTTCGTTTTTTATCCTCCAATCAGTTTTCATACAAAAAGGAAAGTTGCATTTACGGCTAATAGCTTTATGATTAGAATACTGTAAGTGGGCTCTTTAGGTTTTTATATTGGTAACGCCAACACCACGTAGCGCTATGTATGAAAGTCACTGGCTGTGCTGTGTGCAGTCAGTGGCTGGGTGGCATTGTTGGAATTTGCTACTGTAGTGTTGGGCAGTTCGTTGTTAACAGCGCGTACTGTTGCGCAGTTGGAGGTGAGCCGCCAGCAGTGGTGGATGTGGGGAAGTGAGATGGCGGATTTTTGAGAGCGGATGACCTGGACGTGTGTCCTTCAGAAACAGTATATTTGTAAGAATGGGTGTCATGAACTGCTATATATATTATGACTTTTGAACACTATTAAGGTAAATACGTTGTCTGTTCTCTATGAAAATCTTTCATTTGCTAACTATGCCTATCAGTAGTTAGTGCCTTCAGCAGTTTGAATCTTTTATTTAGCTGGCAGTAGTGGCGCTCGCTGTATTGCAGTAGTTCGAGTAACGAAGATTTTTGTGAGGTAAGTGATTTTTGAAAGCTATAGGTTAATGTTAGTCACGGCAATTATTTTGTAGGGATTATTGAAAGTCAGATTGCGTGGCGTTAAAAATATTGTGTGTCATTTTAGTGCTGATCAGAATAAGTAAAGAGAGTAATGTCTGGGTACGTTCAGTTTGGCTCAGCTGTTTGAAAAGCAAATAACGTAAGAGGTTTATCAGCACAGTAATTCATTAATTTTTCAAAGGGGACGTTTCATATGTCGACCCTTAGCCGAGGATACCTCACTGGAATCTTCAGATTTTTTTCTTGTAGTTTGTGTAATTAGTGTAGCTTTTGTTTATTGCTAGCGCGTAATTGTAGAGAGAATCTCCTTTTTAGTTGCAGTCATTCATTGTTGTACAGTAAAACAGTTGTGGCATGCATGTAGCTTTGTAACAAGTATTTCGCAGCTGCGCTTGCTATTATAGATATTATTTTCAGTGCTATGTTAATGTGTTCTCTTATTTTTGCTCTACAGATTGTGCTTTTATGTGTTATCGTGTGAAATATTGTGACAACAATGGCGTGTGCAAAACGTAAATAGAGAAGCTGAAAGAGGAGCTGAATAGGGAGAGGATGGAGGAGGAGATGGATTGGGGAGGAGGTGGACAATGAGAGAAGAAGGAGCTGGAGGTGGATGGAGAGAGGAGGGGGAAGCAGATTAGGACATATATCCCATACCCATACATATTTAGCAATTGTGAAGCATTGGCGGGCTCACTGGCCTTTGATGAAACGTAGATTTGAAATTAAAAGCAGAGGAAATTCTGACAGAGAAAATTTTTTCACAAATTCTCCCTGTATTAACAAAGTTTTACATTTATTTCATCAGCTGCTTACCAATGTAATACTTCCCTTCATTCGATTTACGTGCTCATATGAGTCACTATGAATGAACGAATCCCCACAAATCTCTCGATGAAGCTTAACAAATACTGGATTACGGTCATGCGAGAGAGTAATGTACAGTTGAAAGTCTAACTTACACAGCAACAAAATTCATCTAGCATTATTAAACTCTAACAGGTAAAAGCTTTTATCCCACACAGTAGTTTTACAGAGTTCGTACCGACGGATGGGTATAAACTGACTAAGGAGTATTCCCACACATGGTTACGGAACGAGTAGCAATAATAAATATTATTTAATTCAAAAGCAGCTTTAGCTGTTGCTCTCACCATTATTCGTATTTTCTTTAGTGCTGTAGAAAATACTGAGGTAGCCCTGTGCTGCAGTGAAATACTCGTGGATTTAGATATAAAAGGAAGCAGAAGAACAGAACAGATGAAAGAGCAAACGACAAATCCTACAGTAACTAAAACATTTAATGTGTAAAACCGACTAGATAAAGGTATTTTATCTGTTAAGCCGGGTATGCTGATTTAGGCCGTCTTATGGTTTAGCACTAATATACCGACCTGTTGCTACTACTGACAACAACTCGTGTGCTTTGCAACAACACAACAACGCGTATTAGCTGACGCCATTGGTAGCAGTAGACCTGTACTTTAGCGTTAAATTTGGAAATTGCATAGTTCCATCGAAAACAGTCGTAAAGCATAAGAAAAAATGATATGCACTATTAGTTCGTTAAACATGAACACATATTATTGACTTTTCCTAGGTTTAGTTCATGCTGATTATTCATTATTTTATAGTTGTCAACAACAATCTACTCCGAAGAATTTCTAGTTCGGACGCTACAGAGCAGGATGCCTAGAGCACAGACCAATATTTCATGACCTATGCTATCCTGCTCTAAATGAGCTCGTCCTCTATAATTAATATCGTGTAAGTGAGACATTAAATAATACTTTCACCATTCTGACAATTAAGTTCATGTAGGGCGACCGGTGTTTCATATGAAAAAGCGTTGGGGAGAAAACTGCTGTCGATTTCTACAAGAAATCTTTCAGCATGTACTGAAATTTATGAAGACGGTTGAAATTCTAAAAAGGAAATTCTGGATGGGGAATAGAACAACCCATTTTTTTAGGAATAGGACAGCGTACTACGCACATCATGCAGTTTGGATATAGGAATATACTGTACACATGGAAAAATGACGTCGAAATTGATCCAATGGCGGCTTATGCCACCTTGAGAATAGTAGATGGAATGATAAAGGTTTCAACGTCATTCACCAACAGATAGCCTAGTGACATAACTACTAGATCACCATTTTTGTCTACCCTTTAATAAGGAATAACAGAAGGAGGTCATGCGAGACACAGTTGGCCCTCTTTGCGCATGATACACAACAGGCTCTAGATACCGGGTCCCAGGTTGATAGCATATTTCTCGACTTCCGAAAGGCGTTCGACTGACTTCCGCACTGTCGCTTGCTCCAAAAATTAAGCGCTTACGATCTATCCGATGACATATGCGGTTGGATAGAAAGTTTTCTAAGAGACAGGAACGGTATGTCGTCGAGAAAGGGGTGAATCAAACAAAACAAGCGTAACTTCAGGTGTGCCCCAGGGCGTAATAGGTCCGCTGCTTTTTACGATTTACGTAAACGATATGGTTTATGGCACTGACAGCGGCATTGGACTGTTTATCGATGATGCTGCATTCTACAGGAAAGTAGTATGACACGAAAGTTGTGAACAAATCAATGAGGATTTGCAGAAAATAATTGCGTGGTGTAATGACTGGCAGTTATCTGCGGTTGCAGGAGCGTTGTAGCGAGTACGGCCCGCTGGTGAGAAAGTGGACGCGAAGTGAATGAAGAGACGGAGGGTTTCTGCGTACGGATTTGGCCTTTGCTTGGCCGTAGTGTGATGTGCCCGGGCTCGTGGTGTTCCTGCCGTAGCGCCTTCCTGAATGTTGCCAGTTTGTGGAAGATGGTTTGGTTCCGCCTTCGCCTTGGTCTATGATTTAGTTCTTGGCAAATCCGAAAGTCAAGTGTTTCGTATCTGGAAGGTTGACAGATTATATGTGGGTAATATCTCAGTCTGTACTTCGCAGTTGCTTCTCATTTTACTTGTGGCAATCTTCACTGTTTGATTTAGAAAGTGCCTTTTAATTTGGTATAAGAGGCTTGTGTCTCAATGTGTTCTATATCACCACTTTAAAAAAAAGAAATATGAAAGGAAAAAATTTGCTACAGATTTCCTTCTGAGTGTTACTTAAGCTAGCTGTTGAGCTGGTGTAAGCTTGATAAGAAAGGAGTTCTTTCTATAATATTGAGAGCAAACTGTGTACTAACGTTTTCCTTCTTTTATTATTAAAACTTTTCTGTGTTTTAGTCGTTTCCCTCGACCGCCGCTAAGAATCGTTGCGTGCTGGGGACAGTTCGATTACGGCGCGTGATACTTTGGACATGCGCTTCAATTCAGCGCAGAAAAGCAAGTTGAAATCTGTAAGCAGTTTTGTTATTAAAAGTAGCACTCCTCTATGTGCCTTTGGCTATCGAAATGCCGTTAATAGCAGTTTCTGTGTTTGAGCTCCTCTGATGGCTAATGTTAGTTCGTAGCGCTGATATTATTAGACATGTTTGTTTTACGAAATTGTTCTCATTACTTTGTGTCGTTAAGGCAACAATTTTTAAGTGCACTTTTGTTGTGTTTGTTAGCAATCGATAAGTGTCATTAATAACTGACTGAAGGAGCAGCATGACCCTAAGCCCTTACACATTTTCTCTTAACTCGACATAAGGGTTGTTAATGAACTATTGTCGCAGCAATGACTGAAGTGAGAGAGTAAATATTTGAACTGTTTTATTTTATTTGTTTGTCGCTATCTTTAACTGAGTTTCTTGAAACCTGTACAGACAACTGTTTCGTATACAATCTGGTGCTGAATGACTACAATATGTTAAATAATACTGTTCCGTCTGTACTATAGGTGCACCTGGGCATAGATTTGTCATTTAGAGGCTTGTTTAAATTTATACTGTTGCTGTGTTTTGACCTAGCTCAGCATTGGATTTTGATTGGATTTTGTTTTGCATCACGGATGGCCTTTAGTACTGTTGTTCAGTTTAGACCAGCACCTTCCTCTCAGCAGCACTTCCTGGTGTCGACTTAGACGCAGTTGTCAGGCTCGGACACAACTCTCACACATGCGTAAGGAAAAGACCCAATGTGCGCAGAGAAAGAGCCTCTTTCCGTTCGTCTTCTGAACCCACCGCGTGGATTTTCTCAGTGCCACACGAGTGGTGGAGCAGATCTGAAAGGTTCTGGCAAACACGTACAGCACGGGGGGGTTCTTCATAGGTACTGAGAAGGCTTTTGATCACGTCTGGCACGACGGCCTACCATAGAAGCTCCACCAGTATTACTGTCCTCAGCTCAGCACCTGCTGAATATCATCCATTAGTTTTTAAGTAACAGGAAGTTCTTCGTGTACATGGATATATATAAGAGTAACATTACGTCAATCGAGGCAGTAGTGCCCCAGGGTTCTGTCCTGGGGCCCATCTTGTGTGGTTTGTATACCAAAGACATGCCAAAGCGGGACAGTACCCGTGTACCCGTGTTTGTCGACGACACGGATAGTTATGCCAACCACCCAAACCCCAGTTATATCGTCCTAAACATCCAAATCCACCTCGAACAGATTACGCAGTGGTGGCTGGCCGGAGTGGCCTAGCGGTTCTAGGCGCTACAGTCAGGAACCGCGCTGCTGCTACGGTCGCAGGTTCGAATCCTTCCTCTGGCATGGATGTGTGTGATGTCCTTAGGTTAGTTAAGTTTAAGTAGTTCTACGTTCTAGGGGACTGATGATCTCAGATGTTAAGTCCCATACTTCTCAGAGCCTTGTGAACCACTTGAACACAGTGGTATAATTTCTGGGAAATTAAAATCATTCCAGCAAAGTGTAATACAATAATGTGCAGACTCAGGAGAAGACCACCCAACCGTCACCTCTCTATCGGCGGACGGGTCCTCTCCCGGTGTGACACAGTCAGGTAGCTTGTCCTAAGGATCAATAGCAAACTGTTGTGGAGCTCAGAAATAGCCGACGCATGTAATCTGGATTCGGATAGGCTCTATCAACTATATCCATTGCTAAGAGTCAATGGACTGATCACCGAAGCAAAATTAAGAATCTGGAAGATGGTCGTCCTTCCTGCCATACTTTATGGCGGTGAGGTCTGGGGCGTGGCCACACACATTCACCGAATAAAAGTGCAAATTGTGCAAAACGAGACCCTTAGGAAAATAATATACGCCCCCTGGTTCGAACCAAATGCACTCACACATAGAGACAATAAAATGTCCACCATCCCTACAATCATCCATCAAAGAGGCCAGTCTTTCTATACCAAAGCAGAAAATTCACCATACCAGTTCATTTCTAGCTTGGGATCGAACCCATTACATGTTAACTACAAGTATCCCAAGAGTTAACTAACCAGACACTTCAGGTACTAAGTCATACTAAGACACAAACAAAATAGACAAAAAAACGCATGTAAGAAAATTAAAAACCCGAAGCTTCTGGAAACCCCAGCCAAGACAAAAGGCATTAAGGCCACAGCGCCTTCAGGAACCACATGAGCTAGGGCCCAGACATGAACAACAGCGGCGGCTTCTCAGCCAAGATTGCCATAGGACATTCAACTTTAATTTCATTTATTAACGGAAACACAGAGTACTCTACATATTGAATCTTGAGCGTAAAATTATTTTTCCCATGTTATTTTGTCAAGAAATGGTAGAGCAACTAATTGTAAATGGAATTTAATCATATACCTGTGCGCCAGAGTGAGACTGCACAAGCTGCTAGGCCTTTCAGTATTCATTTTCCGTATCGGCATGTCGGCAACGTTGGCTCCAAATGTTCTTATATGACTGTCAGTACTTTAAGATGACTCATTTCGCTCATCATCCCAGATGAGACTCTTATAAATGTATTGGGTATGTCATGTACTACATCTGTGGGAAAATGATATTGAGATTTTGCAATATCGTTAAATGGTCAACTTTTTCTGATTTCTATAGACAGTGCGTGTAGTGGAGAGAAAAAGTCAATGGTTTTGAGTTGAACATAGCAATATACGGTCATTGAAATCATATTCCTGATTTGGTCTTACTATTTAACGACGTGTGTGTGTGTGTGTGTGTGTGTGTGTGTGTGTGTGTGTGTGTGTGTGTGATCTCTAGTTGTGAGAAAGCTTTTTGAATTCATCAGCTGGATTAACCTTCGTTGCTCTGGTATACCGGCCAGCCTGAGTGTGATTTTTAAGCTGTTTTCCTTTCTCGTGTAGGTAAATGCTGGACTGGCTTCCAGTTTGCACCAAGAAAATAAGCAACACTGGGATATTGTCAAATGAGAAATAGGATAGCCAGTCGATTGTCACGCTGTTGCTGCAATGTTGACACCCAGCTTAATGCCTTCAACTTTTCCATTACAATTATTGCAGTGTTTGGCAGTCTCGATAGCCTCTCTGTATCTTTGCGCATAATAATGCGACGTCTTTGCTATGACGGTCGTCTCACTAAACTTTATTTCATGATCACCTTCCTGGAAGACATGATCCGCTACAGCCGATTTATGAATATGTCCGAGGCGGCAGTTACTTTTATGTTCACCCAGACGAGTGTTGACGCTTCCTTTTGTTGTACCTATATAGACCTTTCCAGAAGAGCGCGGAATTTTATAGACACCTGATGTAGGTGGAGGATGTCGTTTATCTTTTGCGGATCTTAAACATTCTTTTATTTTCGTGGTGGGTCTGAAAACACTTTCCACATCGTAATTCCTTAAAAATTTTCCAATGCGATCAGTGTCCTACTAATAAATGGTAAGAACACTTTCCCCTCGGCTTGGTGTCAATCCTCGTCCATCCTGGTTGCCAGTATAGGGCGTAGTGCACGATCTATCTCTCTGTTGGAAAACCCATTCTTCTTGAAAGTCACTCTGAGGTGTTCAATCTTATCATCTAAGTGAGCTGGTTCACATATTTTGTGCGCCCTGTCTATTAATGTTTTAATCACCCCTCTTTTATGTCTTGGGTGGTGGTTAGAATGTTTCTGCTGATAACGATCAGTGTATGTGTGTCTTTTCTGAAAACTTTACGACCCAATGATCCGTCCTCTCGTTTGATTACAGTCACATCGAAGAAGTTCAGGTGACCATCAATTTCCTTTTCCATAGTGAATTGAATTCTTTGATTAATACTATTCAAATGTAACAGGAAGGCATCCAGATCCTCTTCCCCATGGGTCTATATAACAAATGTATCCTCTACATACCGATACCATCTGGTTGGTCATTTTCTAGCTGTTTGCAGCTCCCGTTGTTCGAAGTTCTCCATGAATAAGTTAGCCACAACTGGACAAAGAGGACTTCCCATAGCCACCCCGCCAATCTGTTCATAAAAAAAGTTATATAAGTGAAACAGAACAAGAAAGACGCAACGCGAAAGACATGACCAAATGGAAAAATAAAAGAACACACTTGATGAGGAAACCAGCAGTAAATACCGGACAAAATTGTTGTCAATAAACGTTATAACATATTAAAATTGTCAAAGCTCCACTGTCTCATTCAAATGAATGCAATACCATAGCTTATGTACAAGTCCAGGAAACGAGGGCAGAGGAGCAAGAATCGTGACTCGCCGTTCTTGATGTGGTCTTGGTGGAGGTGGTTTACCGTACCTTTCCTCCGACCTGGTATGGAACGTCAAGTGCACATCTGTGTCGGGATGATGACTATGATGAATGCGTGCACAGTGTACTGTTGAAAGTGTTTTGCCAATATCAAATGAACCTGCAAATTTTAAGTGTTGGGAACTCTTTTCTGAAGTTTTTCGTCTGCAGCACGGGAGTGAAACGTGGACGATAAACTGTTCAGATAAGGCTAGAATAGAAACTTTGGGAACGTGTTACTACAGAAAAATGCTGAAGAGTGGGTGAGTAGATCGCTAGATCGCGTAAATAATGAGGACGTGCTGAAGAGGACCGAGGAGAGAAGAGATTTGTGGCAAAACTTGTCAAAAGGAAGAGATTGGTTGTTTCGACACATTCTGAGGCACCATGAGATCACCAATTTAGTACTGGAGGAAAGAGTGGGGGGGGGGGGGGGGGGAGGGGGATAAAAATTGTAGAACGAGAAGGTGAATACAGCAAGCAGTTTCAAATGGATTTAAGTTGCAGCGGCTATTCGGAAATTAAGAGGTTTGGGATATAGTAGCGTGGAGAGCCGCATAAAACCAGTTTTCGAATTGAAAATCACAACTACGACAACATTCGATGACATATATGTAAAGTGAACTGGCAGACAGTAATGCAACGTTTTTTAGTGAAGCTGCTTATCACTCTTTAGATTCAGTTTTTGTTTTTCCTTCAGAGCTATGACGTGTGGAACTGCTCGATGGGACAGTAAATCTTATTTCTCGGTAAGTGTTGATACGGAATCAACTGGGGTTCTAAAATTCCTAACACATAGCTCTTTAGGGAAAATTAGGGTTTAATCTCACATAAATGACAAGGTCATCAGAGACGGTCGCAAGCTCAGTGGAATACAAACAGAGGAGGTATTCTGCCGTTTTCGAAATAACTATTACTGTGAAAGTAATTTAGTATTTTAATGGTACTCGATTCATTCAGTTGCAATCTAATCCCACCTTTTCGTTATTTTCTGAGTGAGTGAAGTGGCTCATGAAAGCACACTGAACATGTGTTCGGGAGTATAGCGGTTCAGATCAGCGCCTGGTCGCCTAGTTTTAGGTTCTCTTTATGGTTTCCGTAATTCACTTAAGGCAAATGGCAGTTGGTTACATTTGAAAGGAACTCCATTTTAGTTTCTGCTCCGTCTTTAATGACCTCATCGTTGACGGACCTTGAAATACAAGTCGTTCTTCCCTACTTCTGTGTTATCTGTTCAGAGCATTTGGAACAAGTCAATCGAACTGTTTTAACATGCTGAAGTGGCTAAAGCTAGTACCAGAACTGTACACAAGGTGGGCCCGCGAAGCCGTTGGTTCACACATCGCAGGACCAGTTTAGCAGCCGTCGTCCGCCGCCACAGCTTCAGCGCTGATTACTGAAGAAGCAACTAAAAGTGCGATTATGTCTTTATCTCATAACAGTTGTGAACATTAAATGTTAGAAAATCGAAACGTTTCAGAGTGTTTGAAGTAATAAAACAGTGAAGAGAATATGCACATCTCATTGAAGTAATAAAACAGAGAAGACTGTACACACATCTCACACACACACACACATATAATTTTCATTTTTGGCTGGGACAACACCCTCAACGAACGATGACCCAGAAATGAATTAATATGGTTCCAATCTCTCGGTTCTAATGAATGTTTTCAGGAGGTTTCCCTTGGTAGTAAAGCGAATACAGGGACTGGTAAGTCCCTATTACTTATACTCAACTGGAATACACCATTGCCACACTATCAGTTTGCCTGATGACTGACTGACCATGACTCTTAATGGGCTACATTTCGAACACCCAGCACCACTCCTAGGAGTAAAAAAAAAAGGGCCCCTTAACATCACTTGTTTTGGAGGTCATCAGTCGGCTGACTGGTTTGGTCCCAATCTTCATGTACAGTTTTTGCCCTCTACAGCTTCCGCTACTACCAAGGAAGTCATTCCCTCATGTCTTAAAAATGTCATATTGTCATCGCGCAAATGGGCAAAACATCTGAACACTCTTCTCATGCTCAGTGTGGCAAATTGACATTCTAAATAACCTGGCCCGGTAAGGCAGCTAATATTAGGTGTGGATCATATCAAAAATCATTAGAAAGTCTTTTGTCACATAACTAGATTGCATGAAGTAATAAAAGTGAAAGCTTGAGATCTATTCTAGAAAGACAAGACAGCTATTCCCTTTTTTATACTACATGTAATTTATCATCTGTGCTTTCATGGATCAAGTGATGCATAACAATCATGGTCAATTACTTTTGACATTCAATAACAAAATATTTAACTCTTAGACATATTGAACTACGATTCTTGAAATTGTTACCTCTACACATAAGAAAAGAAAATTATCACAGGAAAGAATGATCAAAAATCTTCATCAGGTCATTTACATCTACGTTGTCGTAGCTGGTCAATGCACTGAATTGGTGGAGAATAAATTTACTGTTTGAACCAATGAAAAAACTCTCATGTAAACAATGTGAAGGTAGGTTAGTATCTACGCTTTTGATATTTACTGTGACCTAATGCGCAATGGTGCTTTAACTAGTAGCATCTGCAACGGCGTTGTCACCGTGCTCGACCTGAAACGCTAAATACCTATTCTGGCCTTGACTGAATTCTCTGTCTTAACGTTCCTGCGTTCTGTAGAATGTTAATCTTCCCCTAGTCGAAATAATGGCAATTGCACGCTCTATAAGGGTTGGAGCAATGTGCACAATTTCTTTGCCCGCAAAAATTCCCACAGGAATAATTAACCACCTCTTTGCTATGTGTTGCCACGATACGTGAAGAGCTCTCTCTTTGCAGAAAGCAAAGCTCTCATCGCCCTCGCTATTTTCCATGCTCTTGTGCAGTATACCGTAAGATGAGAGGTAGAGAGAGAGATATGATAATTTTAGGTTCAAAATGCTTTTATATAATGGGGATCTCTCCACCATGTTGCGTCTGTGGCGTTCAGTATGGCTTTAGCCATTTACTGTCTCTCGAGAGGTGAATTTTATTTCTCTTTCTGGGTCACAGCCTAGCCCTGTTAATGTCATGCAGCCACTTACCCTCAGTACTGGCTGTATTTACGTTAAAAGGAATAATATATTGTTCTAACCTTATCCCTTTTTGCTCTGCAGCTCGCCGTTGTCTTGCTAAATGGGGCTTGCTGATGTCATTAGCCACCTTCTCGGTTCGTCTCCAAGATGCGTTTTAATAAGCTTGTTTATTGAAGCCCCTGTCCATATACTGCTAGATATTGTTCTGTTCGTACAATATCATCGTGTCTCTTCTCGTTCTTAGAGTTTTCCACATATTCCTTTCCTCTCTGACTCTACGCAGGGCCTCCTGATTCCTTACCTTATCAGTCCACCTATTTTCAACATTCCGCTGTAGCACCACATCTCAAATACTTCGATTCTCTTCTGTTCCTGATTTCCCACAGTCCATGATTCATTACCATACAATTCTGTGCTCTAGACATACATTCTCAGAAATTTCTTCATCATATTGAGGCCTATGTTTGATATTAGTAGACTTCCCTTGGCCAAGAATGCCCTTTTCCCAGTGCTAGACTACTTTTGATGTCCTCTTGCTAGGTCCGTCATTGGTTAACTTTATCTACTTCGTGACCGTAAATCCTGACGTTACGTTCCTCGCTCTTCTCATCGCTGCTGCTTCTCATTACATTCATCTTTCTTCGGTTTACTCTGTCTATATTCTGAACACACCAGATTGTTCATTTCATTCAGCATATCATGTAATTCTTCTTCTCTTTCACACAGGATAGCAATGTAATCAGCGAATCATATCACTGATAGCTATTCACCTTGAAATTTTATTCCACTCCCATGAACCTGACTTCATATTTCTTTAATCTTGATATCATTATCAACCGCTGTGTCAGAATTGCCTCTCTGGTGCCTTTACCTTTCTAAAGCCAAATTGATCGTCATCTAGCACATCCTGAACTACCTTTTCCATTCTTCTGTATATTATTCCTCTAAGCAACTTGGATGGATGATTTGTTAAGCTGATTGTGCTATGATTCTCGCACTTGCAACCTCTTGCACTCTTCGTAATTATGCGGATGATATTTTCCCGGAAGTCAGACGGTATGTTACCAGACTCAAACATTCTATACACGAACGCGAATGGTCGTTTTATTGGCACTTCCCCCAGTGATTTTAGAAATTCTGATGGACTGTTATCTATCCCTTCTGTCTTATTTCATCTTAGATCTTCCAAACCTCTCTCAAATTCTGATTCTAATACTGGACCGGATATCTCGTCCAAACAGAGACCTGTTTCCTCTTCTGTCGCAACAGACAAATGTTACTTTCAAAGAGGCATTCAGTGTACTCTTCACAACTATCCGGTCTCTCGTTTGCATTTAACAGTGTAGTTCCCGCTGTACACTTAATGTTACCACCCATCTTTTTTAATGCCACCCAAGGTTGTTTTAACTTTCCTATATGATGAGGGAGTCCTTACGACCATCATCAGTCATTCCTTTTTCGATTTCTTCACATTTTTCATGCAGCTATTTCAGTGTTAGCTTCCCTGCACTTTGTATTTATTTCATTACTCAGAGACTTGTACTTCTGTACTACTGAATTTCTCTGAACATTTTTGTCCTTCCTTCTTTCAACGATCAGCTGAAATAGCTCTTCTGCTGCCAGTGGTTTCTTCACAGTTCCTATATTCTTCTTTCCAACTTCTGTGACAGCCCTTTTTAGAGATGTCCATTTATCGTCAATTGTACTGCCTCCTAAGGTATTTCTTACTGTTGTATCTGTAACCTTAGAGAGCTTCAACTCTGTCTCATCATGCCTTCGTACATCTGTATCAATTTTCTTTGGATACTGATTCTTCCCGACTAATATGTTGAGTTTGACCTACTGCTCATCACTACTACATTGTGCTCAGATTCTACAACCGCTCATAGGTGCGCCTTACAATCCAATATCTGATTTCAGAGTCTCTGTCTGACCGTGATGTAATCTAACTGAAATCTTTCCGTATAACCCGGTCTTTTCCAAGTGTACCTGATCTCTTGCTATTCTTGAACAGAGTATTCGCTATTATTATCTGAAATTTATTACAGAGCTCAATTAGTCTTGCTCCGCCCTCATTCCTTGTCCCAAGCTCATACTTTCCTGCAACCGTTTCTTACTTCGTCTCCTATAACTGCTTTGCAGTCCACCATGACTGTTAGATTTTCATCTCCCATCATTTACTGTATTACCGTTTCAATGTCCTCATATACTTTCTCTGGCTTTTCATCTTCAGGTTGCATATCTGAAAAATCGTTGTCGGTGTTAGTTTTCTGTCGATTCTTACAAGAACAACTCTATCACTGAACTGTTCACTGCAACAGACCCTCTGGCCCTCCGTTCTATTCACAACGAATCCTACTCCCGTTATGCGGTTTCTTCTGTTATTAATATTACCGCATACGAATCTGACAAAAATCCTTGTCTTCTTTCCATTTCACTTCACTGACCTCTACTATATCTAGACCGAGCCTCTACATTTCCCTTTTCAGATTATCTAGCTTTTCTGCCACATTCAAGCTTCTGACATTCCACGCCTAGACTAGTAGAACGTTATCCTGTCGTTGACGTTCTTTCTTTTTCTCATGGTCACCTCCCCCTTGCCTGTCCCCTCCCTGAGATCCGAATAGTGGACTATTCAGGAATCTTTTACCAATGATGATATCTTCATGAGAATTTTTCAATTACAGGCCACATATCCTGTGGATACACATTAGGTGTATTTAATGCAGTGGTTTCCATTTTATTCTGCTTCCTCATGCCGTTGATCATTTCTGGTCCCTCCGTGTAGAGAGGCAGTTTCCCACACCAGGACGAGAGAGTTCCCTTAACTTCCATCGGCTGTTCGTCCCTCCTTAACAGACAAAGTCCTTTGTCAGAATGAGGGTGAGTTCTTATACTTCTTCGGAACCAGTGCTCATTATTAATGAAAATTTAATCAATGGCGGGTTTCGAACCAATACCGAAGACATTTAGGTTTGGGTTACTAATAAAGGACGCTGCTTTTTTTGTTTTGTTTTTTTGTTTTTTGAGATGAACCTTGCCGGCGCCCCAAATAGGGGTGCAGGAAAAGGGAGCAAGGATCGCAACCCGAGGCCTGGCCACCGTGTCCCGTTCCCACCCGCCAGGAACCAAAGAAAGAGTGGGGAACGTGGTGTAGAGGTTCAATCAACATCTATTATTAATATTCCTTCTCTTTCTTTTTCTTAATTTTATTTATTTATTTATATATTTTGACATTAATAACACCGAGAATATCAGGGCGAGGAGAAGGGTGCAGCAAGACGTCAGACAAATTGAGACTATCCACGTATAATTTTTGCGTGAAGAACATTCGATGACCAGTGAATATATGGTTTCTAAGCGTGGAAGAGGCGGGGTTCAACTCTTCATGACAGAAACATCGTAGCTGGGTTAAGGAAGGCACTACAAAGGAAACTGGAAAAAAATGCCTATATTTTGGATTGCGGGCACGTGCACAATGGCGTTCATTAAGGAATTGCCAAAAGTCCAGGACACTTTTCTCGCCATCAGCAAACAAGTAGTTTACTGCGTGCCCGCAAATCCACTTCACAGAGTTCGTCTTCGCTTGCGGGAAGTTATACCGCGTCGGGAAAGAGGAGCAGTTCAGTTGGCATATGATGAGGAGTCGTACGGCTGATTTGGGACACCAACTGTTGCACCATAACCAGACACATCTCGCCGATCTGCACACCAGGTGGTGCCCGTCTGTGTCCATAACATCACAGTCGATCCACAAGGGGAGTCTGGAAAGTGAATCTTATGAGGGCGTGACCGGCATACTTGCTTCCCTTTGACAGTAAGGTACCATGGAGGCTGGACGTCAGCGTCAAGATAAGGAGCGCACACCAAACGGCACGACAGTAGACATTTGGTGTGCTGCTAAAAGGAAACTATAGATCGCCTTCGTGGGTGTCAATTGCCCTGGTAGTAACACAGTATGTACTTAGCTCGCTTCAAGGAAAAAGTGAAGAAAGTAAAAGAAGGACGGCGGGACTTCCGGAAGTTGGGTGGGTCCTGAGACACAGTGTGGTGCAAGGGCCTCCAGCAATAGGGCGGTAAGGCACGTAGGACTACTGCACGCAACGTCATTTTAGACCCAATGAAAAGGGCTACCGCTCTGTCAGGCACATGACACAGACCTAAATCGCCCTTGCACCGCAGGAGGGGGAGGTCTCTTACCTCATCTCGAACAGCAAGCCGTGGAAAACAGACGAATCCAATGCCGCTAGTGCCGCTAGCATTCGGCGGGCCATGGATGGCGGAATAGAAGTATCTGTTCCAAGGGGGGGATACGTGACGCCAAATATACATTTACGTAGTGTGTCCGGTGCAGAAAATAGAGCGCTCGTAAACGGTGATCTAAGAGCCCAGCTCGTAGTTGGGAAAGTATATGTCGGCAGTTGTACGCCGCAGATAACTTGCGAAATCGAGTCCTAAACATCAGAGTGTATCACTTAAACGCAATGGAGCAGCACTGTTCGCAGGTAGTCCCAAACATATAGCAATGGCGCTCGATTTGGCGACGTTATTGGAGCTGCCGGAAGCTTCGCCGTAGGTCGTAACCCATGCCACTGACTCTCTGACCTCAGCACCGGTGTGAAGAACGTTGAAAACATCGTCTGTATGAGTAGTGCAGCTCAATACATGGTCACCGACAAACATCCCAGAGAGGCATTGACGGAGCTGCGTAGCAAACGGTACCATGGCGAATGCGTACAGCAGTGCAGAGAGCGGGCATCATTGACGTACTGATCGACGAATCGAGACGGGAGGAGTAGACTACACGAAACGTAGCTCCGCGAAGGAGATGCATGACCGACTCGATAGAAAGCCTCGACGATTAGCTGCTAAAAGTCCAGATGCACGACGGACGTGAGCAAAAACGATTATATACCGATAGTGCAGAGGGCAGTGAAGATGTTATTGGTGCCTCACAAAGTAATTTGATCGGAGCAAACCATTTACCGAGCTGTCCGTTTAAGCCGCGCAGCCAACAACAGGGTAAAGATTTTTGTACCGTTGTTGAGTAACATCTGGGGTTGGTAATCGCACATTCGTGAGATACCCGAGATGGGAATGAGGGAACCATCGAGGAAACCGTCTGGAATCGAACTCTCGTGGATAGGGTCATGGACCTCGTCCTCCGTGACGTTAGTCATCAGATTCATTGTCGGATCCAAAAGAACTGAGCCAAAGGAGAACCTGTAAACCGCCGTAACGTTGGCTGAGCGGTGACATCGTTCAGAGGATAGTGTAACATAATGCGCACAGAGGGCAGACCGGACATTCCGTTGCGTATCATAACGGTGCCCATCATCAGTAGTAAGACCATTAATTAAATTCCTCTGACGATGGCGTCGCTCCGCTCTTTCACAGACCCATCGTGCTTGCGCGCCCTGACCATAGCTCCTTCAAGATGGCGACGAGAAAGTGATGTGAGCTGTCCCGTAGCACGGTTCGCTATCGCCTAGCACTCTGGCGAACATGGCATCATAGTACATTCACAGAGAATGGTGGAACAGAATTTCTGAGTCTGTCTCCACCACACCGCAACCCCCTCTCTGTAACCAATGAAGGCCTGTCGGAGGAATGGTTTGCACAGAGCACCCACAGAGACAGGGCAGACTGATAGGCATCACTGCGAGGACGACAAGCGGCCCACGTAGTCTCGATGAGCTGCCGGTAGTCGGGTGAAGTAAGGTGGATTGTGTTCAGTCTCCATGGTCCACGGCCGCGCCACACCGTTTGGCGGCAGAGACTGATGGCGCAGATACATGCGTCGTGGTCAGAGAACGCAATGGGCGAGACTTAAGCAGCCTGTACCCTACTGACACTATTGCGGGAGATGTAAACAAAATAGAGTCGGCTGAAGGAATGGCTACTGAAAGGCGTAAACCCTGGATGATCGCCATGGACATACTCCCAAGAATACACTGGCCTTCGTTGATGGAGAATTGTCGCTAGCGCTCTCATTGAGAGTGACGTAGTAATTGGTCTTTGGGTGCCTGGGTGAGGTTCAAATCGACTGCCATGATCAATGCATCCTGCCGACACAGGAACATAAGCGTGACTGTCTCTGAGAAGAAGGTGGAACGTTCACAGCGACGACCCTAACCAGATGTGGCATAGATATTGACGATCCTGATGCCGTTAAACGTGAGAGCCATACCTCTGGCATCATGAAGATTGGCAACTGAATCAGAGAGAATACCGTCACGTAAGAGAATCGCCACCCCAATACCAGTAGGGGAAGCATGAGAGAAATGCGCTGTAAAACCATGGGAAGCACAGAAGATAGCAACATGCACCTCCTAAAGGAGAGCTACGTCAACGTCCACGGCATACAGCATGTCATAGAGCAAAGCCAGTTTGCATCGTACGCGAATGGTGTTGACTTTTGCCATGGCCATGCGGTAAGTCTGGAAAACTGCCATCGACAGGATGTTAGCCCCCGTGGTAGGGCGCATCACTTTGATGGATAGGGAGCCGACCCCACCAAGGGGGGTCCACCGTTCTGTACATCTCCAGAATGTCCACCCTCGTCATCGACGTCGTCCGGCCAGGAGACAGACGTGGTGGCGCGCCGGTTCAGTGCAACATTATCACGAGATGCGCCCAGAGGTAGCGTCAGACACAGAAGGGGAGGCAACAGCATCAAAGGCAGGCGGGGGAAGGTCGGTGTCAGGAGGTGGACGCTGACTGGAGATGGAGGCATGTAAGGACATCGCTTCGTCAGGTGTCAGGGCCTTAGAGGACAGCGCACCATCAGTAGCACGGTCGTCATCCTGTGCAGACTTCCGATGGATGCAGTCATCAGAAGGGGTACAGCGCTGTCTCTTCAGTTTTCTCGGCGACCGTTGCTTCCTAACATGCTGTTCCGTCTCGGATGGTGGGCATCCGATATGTAGCCAGATGCAAGAAAGGTGGAGATAAGTACAGCTCCATAATCAACAACTATGGGGTGGGGAGACAGTTTGTGCCTGCTGACGGTCGTCGTTCTGTATTATAACCTCCGGCAGGAGGTAGGGAAGACACGAGAAACATCCATCACGTCGTCGAAAGGGGCTACAGCGGTACCGACTGATTTAGAGGGGCCGTAGCAGGCAGTACCGCTGCAGACGCATAAGATAGAAGTAACACAGTGAGCACCGCAGTAAGAGCGACGTCTCCGATCGGCGTCTGAATCAGTCTATGTCGAACATTCAGAACGGACAAGGCCACAGGTTGAAGGCTGGCCACCGTACATGACGACATCTCAGCAGCCGGCGATAACCAATTAGGACGGCACGTGTTCAATTTTTATCTGAGCGACACCACTAAGGACACGGTATGTTTCGAACGTATTCCAAGTTTCAGCCATGTGACTGACGATGCTGTCGTTAGGTTTAAAGTTAGCCACTACAGCGATACTCCAAACGGGAGATGGAAAATCCGCAACTTTCTAAGACCAAATCGAGTGCGATCAACCACGACAGTACCTATATGTCCTTCAGAGTATCGGAACTTGAGATCGTTGGCATGGCGCTGCACAACGTCGGCGCACAGCTCGTCATTCGCCAGATTTATGTACACAGTAGTATGAGGATTTAAAAATGAATTCCGACAGTTTCTTGTGGCGGGAGACCGATTTCATCCTGCATAAAAAGTTCAGCTGCATACGCCTTCGGTCATTCGTGATCTAATCTGAAGGTTAATATAATTGTGGTGTGGCGGTAAAAAAAGGCCATGGTGGTCGATGAAGTCGGACTCTGAGACAAGCCGCTACGAAGTAAACGCGCGCTCTTTCGCAAGCAGCACAACAGTCTACACGCAAACAAGGCGTGCGCGCCTCACCACAGCCAAAAGCTGACTACCCCTAGACCAGCGGTGCACGACCAATAACATCAAAATCAAATCTTAATTCTTGCCTGAGGCTGTAGATAACATTTTGCCAGAAATAAACTCAAACAGTTTCAATCGTGGTTTCCACTAAGATTTCTGGTAGGTTACCTTTAGCTATCAAGTGACTGCTGGAAGTCTTCTCCTAAATATTTGAAGTTGGGATTGCCTCTGCTACATTGCCAACCAGCTTTGACGTCTAGCTGTGAAGAACTGCGAATATTTTCAGAATGGATCTTAAACTGCCCGCTCTGCTCCATGGAGTAAAGAATAAAATCTGCACTAAAGAAGCCTCTCCACACATGTGAGATATTTATGTATAAAAACTAAATTTTTCAACAGCCGACCCTGCTCTCGCGAACTGGGAATAAAAGATGTAAAAAACAAAAAATACACTGCATGTGGACTAAAATCAGTAATTTTGCAACGTACACATTGAAGCAAGAACATTTGTAAACACATACGGTACGCTCAAATTTTTTTGGAACATGTTTCCACGAATTACATAAAAAAAAATTTTTTGCCCTTCGGTCTGACCAAAGTTGTCTGGAGGTTTTCTTTTATTACAAGGGTAATGCTAGAATTGAAATTTTCCTACCAAAACACTCCCAATCGCGACTTAACAGCTGGTCTGGTAATAGGCTCGAACGTCCTCGACTGAACACGGGGTCATTATTCGAAATGGTCAAGAAGAAAGTAATAAGACGTAATCTGCCTATAGAACTAGAAACATGATTTGCATCACGTATTGAGCATTTCATTTCAAGACGGTAAGCAACAGCTACAGAAGACTTACACGAAGAAGTAATTTCATGTTCAGCACTTAAGTTTTAATGTGTGGTGATTTACTTAGGCTGTTCATATGTGTTTCATGTGTTGGTTATATCAGATACAAACAGAAGTCAGTTCTGTCGTGTGCCTTTGGATTGTTGCCTCCGTTTTATACACAATACTCAGGTTCTGCGAGCAGTTTCGTCACGCGTACTTGCTGTTGGGACTCCAAAGAAATTATTTGTATTGTCGGTGTCGCGCTGTTGTTTGCTATCCAGTTCGACTACTGGCAAACAGTACGTGCCCATTGGTGTGCAAGACTGTGAAGAATGGGCATTAACTGGAAGATTTCTGGAAGTAAATCAAAGATACTGTTTAAGAGAATAAATGTAACGGAAGGCATATGCAAATACATCTTAAAAGCAATAAAATTTTCATGAAGGAGGATAGTTTTCTTATATCGTAGAAACATCTGCTTGGAACGGCTAAAACTGGAACATGTAACTTGAATAACTCGTTATTTTGAGTGTGAGAACCGTTTGAAAATTAAAGAATCGGCACAGAACAAAACTGCAAGCATCAAACAGGTTATTATCGTAAAATGGAGAGTTTTCCTAGGTGAAAAATATTTTCAATAGTAATTATGTTCCATAAAACCTACGTCTTTAGTTAGAACATAAAGCCAGTATTAGAGGAGTGAGAGTTTGCGTATACTTAGTCGTCTACTTTGATTGTTTATGGAACGATGATAGATAGATTAAACAATAAAAATAACCTAGAACCTAAGAACGACTTTATAATGTGATAAATGAGTGCATGTTAACTTGTTTAGGCGGAAATTAAAAAAAAATCAACCAATACAATTCAAGGAGACGAAATATATCTGATTATACCAAAATAAATAGGAAAATGTAGACAAAAACCCATCTGGTCACTTGTTCAGTTTTTTATTGGAAAAACCGCAAGAAATTCAATCCTCCCATACTAACGTCCTCTTGCTTAGACAAGTAGATTCAAACTGAAGTGAAATGAAGATATACCGTAATCAAGATATTACCTGTGGCATGCGACATATAAAGACTGTTCTTCGGTCGTTTGATTAAAATAAAGTGAACATATCTTAAAATAACTAGAAAAATTTTGGTACTGAAGTTGGAAAAGAAGTCGTGTTCGCGCTAGGCAAACATGGAACGCTAACGCATTTATGCTGTCTTCTGTGGCCCCAAAAAATTAATACGAATAAAAATAACGAGGCCGTACTAGATAACTCAATCAGCGTGATGAATATTTTAATTCTCTTCAACGTCAATAGAACGTAATAATATCAGCTTTAAAATTTTAGCACAAATCATAGCACGTCCTTCCAGTAATATGATTTACTGAAAATCATAAGTGACGTCAGCAGTTAATACATATTTACCACACACAAAACAACTAAGGCATAACGCCATTATTCGTGCTTACCAAAATACATTTTTGCGCAATATCTAAATATTTTTACTTCATAATGAAGAAGACGATGCGTGATTAATAATATTAGCAATAAATATGAAATCTATAAAATACATTGTTTTGTGTTAATGTTGTAAATGTATTCGTTTCGGGATATTCATTTCGGGACATTCAATACATAGTGTGGAAGACATATAAAGTTATATTGCAGTTTAAGTTACATTACATTAGATTAGAGCATTGCTTTCCGTTTGCAGAATAGTTGCACATTCTGACTGTTAATGGTTCAATCGGCTCTGAGCTCTATGGAACTTAACATCTGTGGTCATCAGTCCCCTTGAACTTAGAACTACTTAAACCCAACTAACGTAAGGACATCACACACATCCATGCCCAAGGCAGGATTCGAACCTGCGACCCTAGCGACCTCGCGGTTCCAGACTGAAGCGCCTAGAACCGCCTTGCCCGACCGGCCGGCCAAAATTATCAAATTTTTCTTTGTGGGAAGTAATTATTTTAGTCTGCTCAAAGCAATGAATGCACCTTGATAGAAATAAACCAAACATGTGTAAGTCTTCTACATTAAAAAAGCTTAAGTTTCACAAAAGGCCCTGTTTTCACATACCAAAGCTATTAAATATGGGTACCACTGTGATTCTTGAGTTTCTCCCGGCGTATTTGATAATCAAAATATCCACGGGTGTACTGCCGGTTTATAGTGTCCAACGGGCACAATATTTCGGCGATCAAACATGTCGCCATCATCAGTTTTTCGCAAGTCCATGATTCGCTTCCATACAATGCTGTGTAACAAATGTACACTCTCTAATTAAGATTGGTGTTTGATACTAAACGATTCTGTGCGACAAGAATAGTCCTCCCTGCCCGTGCTAGTCTGCATTTTTCATCCTCTTTACCTCGTCTGTCGTTTATTATTTTAGACCCAATCTTCACTTCAACTACCTCGCGCTCACCAATTTTCATGTTAAGTTTATCACTAATCTCACTTCTCATCATTTTCAATTGATATGTGTGCTCATTTCACAACTAACTCCGTTCAGAACGTCCTGTATCTCTTGCTTACTTTCACTGGCAATAACAGTGCCATCGGCGATTGACATCTTTTCACCCTGAATTATAATCTTTCCTTTCAACATTTATCTCCGTCAAGAGTTCTTCAATATTCAAGCTGCACCACATCCCTGCCTTATGCCCTGTTTAATCCTAACGCTTTTCTCTTCGTCTCCTACACTCTTTATTCCCGTCTGATTCTTATGAAGGGTGAATCACTTAAAACTTGCAGATATTGCAGAAATGAAAGCGCTATTAACCGCTGTGCGGTTTACACAGAATGGATTGGTAGCCAGGGGCTCGTATTGTTAGGTAATAAACAGATTGTAATATTACTTAGAAAGTTTATTTTTTGTACAACAATAAATTTTTAAATGGAACAATGCCTGTTGAGAAAAAAAAGTGGATTAAAGTGTCAGTGCTGTTTGTCGCTGGATGTTAGTACGAGTCGTCTACGAGATATTGTGTTTCTAAAAGTTTCCACAGCGATACCTGTTTGAGCCATTTAACCTGTGTAGTTCCTAGATCGATGTTCTTATGTTTGCTTACATTGTGCATGTTTGTTCCTTAAGTAACAGTCAGTCAGTGTGTGATAGTTGAAGAACATGTCGTCAATGGACAATGGGATTTACCAGTGCTGAAAAAGTAATTGTGCCCATGGCGTAAGGAGCTCGTACTAAGAATGCAGATCGTTCTTCTGCAGTGTATGCTGCAGGAAGTTCCAATAGACGTCAGTCATGTTGGCATTTGTTTATCACCCTCTTTATCCAGCGGATCGGGGATTTTGGCCACCTGGAGACTGGTCGTTTGTGTTGTTCTCATCATTTCATCATCATTCGTGAAAGTGGCGAGACTCTACTTTGTAAATATTAGGAATTTGTACGGGCGCTGGTAACCACGCCGTTGAGCACCCATTCAAATCAGATGTCATTATCATCAACATCTTCATAAGCATCATCTTTATCAAGACACATTAAAGTGGTAGTGTAAAACCTAGACTATATAACAGAAGGAAACAATTGACATCAGGACAACACAAGAGGGGAAAATTAATATTCTTACTGTTCTTGCAGTTAATTGCACGTTAGCTCCAGCGCAATAGCAAGAGGAAGTGGGATGAGTAAGGTAAGAGTCTAACGCATTCTCCATTGATACTGGTTTAATCCGTATCATATAATTCTCTGCTTTGAAAGAAATTATGAGAATCCTGTTAACTTCTGTACAGGGTAATTAAGACACGATAGTCCAAGAGTCGGCCTGGAAAAAGCGTTTGACAATATAAAATGGTGCAAGCTCTTCAAGATTCTGAAAAAAGTAGGGGTAAGCTATAGGGAGAGAAGGGTCATATAAAATATGTACAACAACCAAGAGGAAATAATAAGAGTGGACGATCAAGTATGAAGTGCTCGTATTAAGAAGGGAGTAAGACAAGGCTGTAGCCTTTCGCCCCTACTCTTCAATCTGTTCATCGAGGAAGCAATGATGGAAATAAAAAAAAGGTTCAGGAGTGGAATTAAAATACAAGGTGAAAGGATATCAATGATACGATTCGCTGATGACATTGCTATCCTGAGTGAAAGTGAAGAAGAATTAAATGATCTGCTGAACGGAATGAACAGTCTAATGAGTGCACAGTATGGTTTGAGAGTAAATCGGAGAAAGACGAAGGTAATGAGGAGTAGTAGAACTGAGAACAGAGAGAAACTTAACATCAGGATTGATGGTCACGAAGTCAATGAAGTTCAGGAATTCTGCTACCTAGGAAGTAAAATAACCAATGACGGACGGAGCAAGGAGGACATCAAAAGCAGGCTCGCTATGGCAAAAAAGGCATTTCTGGCCAAGAGAAGTCTACTAATACCAAATACCGGCCTTAATTTGAGGAAGAAATTTCTGAGGATGTACGTCTGGAGTACAGCATTGTATGGTAGTGAAACATTGACTGTAGGAAAACCGGTACAGAAGAGAATCGAAGCATTTGAGATGTGGTGCTATAGACGAATGTTGAAAATTAGGTGGACTGATAAGGTAAGGAACGAGAAGGTTCTACGCAGAATCGAAGAGGAAAGGAATATGTGGAAAACACTGATAATAAGAAGGGACAGGATGATAGGACATCTGTTAAGGCAAAAACTGTAGAGGAAGACAGGGATTGGAATACGTTAAGCAAATAATTGAGGACGTAGGTAGCAAGTGCTACTCTGAGATGAAGATGTTAGCACAGGAAAGAAATTCGTGGCGGGCCGCATCAAACCAGTCAGTAGACTGAGGACAAAAAAAAAAAAGTCCAAGTGTATTAAGTATCTTGTTGGATGTTGAAGCCATATTTAAGGGCAGGTAAACCACCGAAACATCCACAGTTGGTCTACTTACAATATTCGTTGGCTTTGTCAGTCGAACGTCAGCGTCGATGGAGTGCAAGCGTGTGGTGTGGGGTAGTGAATCATCAGTTCTTACATATGTTTCTCATAGACGGAACACTGAAAGCGCAAATGTATAGGAGCCTCCTAACAGGCAATCTGTCACAGATGCTGAATGATGTTTCTCTGTAGACTACAGGAACCAGTTGTACCAACATGACGGCTGCCCAGCCCCTAGTGCATGAAGTACTACAGCATGTTTTCTCGAGTTGTTTCCAAATCGTTGGGATGGACACAGAGGACTGTGGCCATCCGTCCCTTGGGTTTGACGCCTCTAGACTTTTTCTCTGTCAAAAAGAACGTACCAACTATACCCGATGATATGCAGCTACGTATTACTGCAACATGCTCGGTCATCTCCGCTGAAAACCTAGCATGTGTGAAGCAGTCGTTCCATACCAGACTGGAAGGGTGTACTGCCGGTGGTCGTTCGAACACAGCCTGTGATGGTAAGTTGACTCGCTACTGGTCAGAATTCACATAATCAGTCTATGCCCTTGTGTCGTTTCTCAGTGTGTGCTACAACGGGTATTGAACAAGTGTCGTTGTGGTAAATTTTCTAAGTACGATATCTCTTAAACGACTCGCAGTATAATGCAGCAACAAACAGCACTAGATTCTACTCTACCCTACTTTTAATTTGTTTATGTCAATAGGTACCAGTCCAATTAAGACAGGGTATGCCTGCACAAAAAGACAATTTCTGTTAATTGATTAAAAATACGACCTCCTGACAACCAACCCATTCTGTAGAAACCTACCCTCAGTGACACATTCCATACCCGCAATTTCTGCGGTGCAAGTGTTAGGTTATTACCTTACACAGCTTACACATATGTTAATAACATCTTCTTTATGCTGTTGACAAATCTTAAGAACGAGTCTTGATTTTTCTTAAGTCATGCTTCCATTACTGAATGCAACGTTAGAACTACGTAATGATCGTCACCTAACACACCCTCATTTTTCTTTTCCTTTCTTTTGAAAACTATTGTTGTTAGCTGATTGTATGCATGATCTGTTAAGCTGAATGTGTGACGGTTTTCGCACTTCTCTGCCCGTACTGTCTGCCTCATGTTTGTCTTGCAAAGCTCTGTTTGGTCCCAATACTGGATCCACTACATCTTCCATATTTACTCCCATATCTTTCTCAATCACGTCACCAGACGAGTTCTCCCCCAAGCGGGCTTTCAGTGTACCCTTTCCACTTATCCGCTCTCTTCTCTGCATTTAAGAGTGGAATACCAGTTTCAGTCTTAATGCTGAAGCCTTTGCATTTAATTTCGTTGAAAGTTATTTCGACTTTGCCACTCACTTGATCTGACAGTGATTTAGTGTTGGATTTCTTCTCATGTTTCCAGAAACCATTTCGTCTTAGCCACCCTGCGCCATTGATTTCTTTACTGTATTGCAGTATTTCACTGTTTTCCTGAACATACTAGTACTTTTTTCTTTCGCCTTCTTGTTCTTTTTCCTGGCCTTAACCTACGTTGACAGTACTGGCTTGTTAATCTGCACTTGGCAATAGTACCTGTCGGGCGAGCTGCTCGTCAACCGCGTCCACTTCGGCTGCGTGTGGACACTGACTAGTACGTGGTGGACCTTACCTAACTTCTTTTTTTTTTTTTAAGTCATCGGTCTTCTGATTGATCTCATGCGGCCCGCCACGAATTCCCCTCCTGTTCCAACTTCTTCATTTCAGAGTAGCTCTTGCAACATACGTTGTCCATTATTTGCTGGTTCCATTTCAGTCTCTGACCTACAGTTTCTGCTTGCTACAGTTCCCTTTCGTACCATGGACGTCATTCTGTCTTGTCTTAACAGATTCCCTATCATCGTGTCCGTTCTCCTTACCAATGTTTTCCACATATTCATTTCCTCTCCGATTTCGGGCAGAACCTACTCATTCCGTACCTTATCAGTCCACCTAATTTTCAACGTTTGCCTGTAACAACACATCTCAAACGCTTAGATTCTCTTCTGTTCCGGTTTTCCGACAGTCCATTTTTCACTACCACACAATGCTGTGCTCCTAACGTACATTTCCATAAAAGTGTCCCTAAAATTGAGACTAGTAGACTTCTCTTGGCCAGGAAAGGCGTTTTTGCCAGTGATAGTCTGCTTTCACGTGCTTCTCGTTCCGTACGTCACTGGTTATTTTGCTGTCTATGTAGTAGAGTTCCTTAACTTCGTCTACATCATGATTATGTTACGTTTCTCGCTGTTCACATTTCTGCAACTTCGCGTTACCTTCGTCTTTCTTCGATGTACTCTAAGTCCATATTCAGTACTAATTAGACTCTTCATTCCATTCAACAGATCATTTAACCCTTCTTCTCTTTCATTCAGGATAGCAATGTAATCAGCGACTCGTTTCATTGCATCCTTTCACCTTGAATTTTAATCCCATTCCTGAACCTTTCTTTTATTTCCATCATTGCTTCTTTGATGTGTAGATTGGAGCAGTAGGGGCGAAAGACTACTTCCCCATCTTACACACTTTTTAATCTGAGCACTTCATTCTTGGTCGTCCACTCTTATTAGTTTTATTAGGTTGTGCATATTGCATATTACTCGTCTCTCCCCTATTTTACTCAGAATTTTGAACATCTTGCACCAATTTACAATATCGAACGCTTTTTTCCAGGTCAATAAATACTATGGAATTGTCTTGATTTTTCTTTAGCGTTGCTTCCATTATCAACCGCAATGTCAGAATTGCCCATCTCGTGCCTTCATCTTTCCTAAGGCCAAATTGATCGTCATCTAACACATCGTCTGTTTTCTTTTCCATTTTTCTGTATATTTTTCTCGTAAGCACCTTTGATGCATGAGCTGTCAAGCTGTTTCTGCAGTGACTCTCACACTTGTCAGCTATTTGCAGTCTTCGGAATTATGCGGATGATATTTTTCCGAAAGTCAGATGGCAACATGGCATGTCGTTTGATTCATACATTCTGCACACCAACGTGAACAGTCATTTTATTGCTACTTCCCCAAATGAGTTTGGCAATTCTGATGGATTGTTGCCTATTCCTCCTGCCTTATTTGTTCTTAACACCAACAAAGCACTCTTAAATTCTGCATCTGACAACGGCATCTCGTATACGTGAACTATTGTCGTTAGCTTTGGTTTGATGTCGAGTCTGACAAGCATAAGATTATTGTGTTCTTAACGATTAATCCATATCCTGCGGCTGTTAATATTACATAATATTCATTCAGCCAGAAATCCTTAAAAATTACTCTGAGTACTATGGGACTTAACATCTGAGATCATCAGTCCCCTAGAACTTAGAACCACTTAAACCTAACTAACCTAAGGACAGCACACACATCCATGCCCGAGGCAGGATTCGAACCTGCGACCGTAGCGGTCGCGCAGCTCAAGGCTGTGGCGCCTAGAACCGCTCGGCCACTCGTCCCGTCAAAAATCCTTATCTTCTTTCCATTTTACCTCACTGATTCCCACTACATCAACACACAGTCTCAGTATTCCATTTCCAGATCTTATTGCTACCATACCTCGTTCAGTCATTCCACACTCTGATACATACAAGATTAAGTTTTCGTTGATTATTATATCTTTTTCTCATGGTCATCCCCCGTTATATTAATAAGTAGATTAGTTATCATTGACAAAAGTGAAATAGTAAATATATTCTAAAAGTGTGGTTAACTTCATATTTTCTTTGATTCAAAGAATTCGACGGTGCAGGATCCTGTACGGACCTACTTGCCGACAAAGATGAGTACGGATTGTGACATCGAAGAAACTAAGCTTTACCTAGTGATGGGTCATAAGCATGTGCGAAGTGAGTCATTAATCATTTAAAAAGAGAAAGCGATAGGGGGGGAGACGATTCTGCAGAGTCATGAAGGCTTACTGATAATTTTATTTCAATAATGTCTAGGTAACGTTTATTTATTTGGAAAACGTGACAGAATATCCCTCCTAGATACTGTTCACCATGTCTGGTTGTGTGTGGTATATGGAATAAGGGCTACCTTATAATGACGAATTAAACTTGAATATCTTCTTCACATAGGAAAATGGAGACGAAAAGTGCTTGATTTATGTGCTCTAGATGTAATCTGCGCAGATGTGCTTTGAAATAGCAGCTTTCCTGTGACTATGAGCCATACAAAGAATTAGCAATCCCATTCATCACTACCTTTCTCACAAAGAGTTGGCCTTCAGAGAGAGAAAAGTAGGTATCACGGACATTATTTTGTAGATCAGATCTGTTCTAAATGGTGCTGGAATGTATAAGTGTCGAAGAATGACCGGCTAGACATAGTCACGAAATTGATTTTATTACGATTAAACGAAGAATCATTGTCCAAACGGCAGTTGATTCTTTTACGACATGTCCATTTGTGTGTTCCACAGCACATCGGAATAGGGAATTGGCGGTACGTAGTGTGACTCAACGTTGAATTTTCGTGATTCACATTGTGTGCTCCATCACCTCGTCGTGGAAGAAAGAGTATCTTTTCTGTACCATTGCCGCAAATTTGGAGGAATTCACTTTTCTTTTGCAAGCAGTTTCTTTTGATAACTGCATGGCTACGCTACTACTTCAGCGCTTCAAAAAATACATATACTTCTGCTGACGATACGTCATTTTAAATCTGTATCTACATACTCAGGTTCAAAATGGCTCTGAGCACTATGGGACTTAACATCGTTGGTCATCAGTCCCCTAGATCTTAGAACTACTTAAACATCAGTATTTTAGTTTCTTGCAGATTAATAAGTGTAGCTATTACAATTAATGTTTTTATGTTGGTTAACACCTCCAAGTACATGTGGCAAGAGCAAGCACTTAATGCTTATATTTCCCCAGGCAGCAGGTCAGATGTTGAAGTGTGGACTCGTGGTCACTAGACGCTTAGTCTATACTGACAGGCGTAGTCTACTTGGTGGTGCACTTACGACCGTACAGAAAGTTCGGCAAGTTTGTGACGTGGTTGTCGGAAGACAGTTCGGCTCAGGGAAAAAACAACCAATACACTCATGTGTGTGCATGTTAAGGTACCACATATAAAAATGTTGTTGTTGTTGTTGTTGTCTTCAGTCCTGAGACTGGTTTGATGCAGCTCTCCATGCTACTCTATCCTGTGCAAGCTGCTTCATCTCCCAGTACCTACTGTAACCTACATCCTTCTGAATCTGCTTAGTGTACTCATCTCTCGGTCTCCCTCTACGATTTTTACCCTTCACGCTGCCCTCCAATGCTAAATTTGTGATCCCTTGATGCCACAAAACATGTCCTACCAACCGATCCCTTCTTCTAGTCAAGTTATGCCACAAACTTCTCTTCTCTCCAATCCTATTCAATACCTCCTCATTAGTTACGTGATCTATCCACCTTATCTTCAGTATTCTTCTGTAGTACCACATTTCGAAAGCTTCTATTCTCTTCTTGTCCAAACTAATTATCGTCCATGTTTCACTTCCATACATGGCTACACTCCAAACAAATACATTCAGAAACGACTTCCTGATACATAAATCTATATTCGATGTTAACAAATTTCTGTTCTTCAGAAACGCTTTCCTTGCCATTGCCAGTCTACATTTTATATCCTCTCTACTTCGACCATCATCAGTTATTTTACTTCCTAAATAGCAAAACTCCTTTACTACTTTAAGTGTCTCATTTCCTAATCTAATTCCCTCAGCATCACCCGATTTAATTTGACTACATTCCATGATCCTCGTTTTGCTTTTGTTAATGTTCATCTTATATCCTCCTTTCAAGACACTGTCCATTCCATTCATCTGCTCTTCCAAGTCCTTTGCCGTCTCTGACAGAATTACAATGTCATCGGCGAACCTCAAAGTTTTTACTTCGTCTCCATGAATTTTAATACCTACTCCAAATTTTTCTTTTGTTTCCTTTACTGCTTGCTCAATATACAGATTGAATAACATCGGGGAGAGGCTACAACCCTGTCTCACTCCTTTCCCAACCACTGCTTCCCTTTCATGCCGCTCGACTCTTATTACTGCCATCTGGTTTCTGTACAAATTATAAATAGCCTTTCGCTCCCTGTATTTTACCCCTGCCACCTTTAGAATTTGAAAAAGAGTATTCCAGTCAACATTGTCAAAAGCTTTCTCTAAGTCTACAAATGCTAGAAACGCAGGTTTGCCTTTTCTTAATCTTTCTTCTAAGATAAGTCGTAAGGTCAGTATTGCCTCACGTGTTCCAACATTTCGACGGAATCCAAACTGATCCTCCCCGAGGTCTGCATCTACCAGTTTTTCCATTCGTCTGTAAAGAATTCGCGTTAGTATTTTGCAGCCGTGGCTTATTAAACTGATAGTTCGGTAATTTTCACATCTGTCAGCACCTGCTTTCTTTGGGATTGGAATTATTATATTCTTCTTGAAGTCTGAGGGTATTTCGCCTGTCTCATACATCTTGCTCACCAGCTGGTAGAGTTTTGTCATGACTGGCTCTCCCAAGGCCATCAGTAGTTCTAATGGAATGTTGTCTGCTCCAGGGGCCTTGTTTCGACTCAGGTCTTTCAGTGCTCTGTCAAACTCTTCACGCAGTATCGTATCTCCCATTTCGTCTTCATCTACATCCTCTTCTATTTCCATAATATTGTCCTCAAGTACATCGCCCTTGTATAAACCTTCTATATACTCCTTCCACCTTTCTGCCTTCCCTTCTTTGCTTAGAACTGGGCTGTCATCTGAGCTCTTGATATTCATACACGTGGTTCTCTTCTCTCCAAAGGTCTCTTTAATTTTCCTGTAGGCAGTATCTATCTTACCTCTAGTGAGATAAGCTTCTACATCCTTACATTTGTCCTCTAGCCATCCCTGTTTAGCCATTTTGCACTTCCTGTCGATCTCATTTTTGAGACGTTTGTATTCCTTTTTGCCTGCTTCATTTACTGCATTTTTATATTTTCTCCTTTCATCAATTAAATTCAATATTTCTTCTGTTACCCAAGGATTTATAGCAGCCCTCGTCTTTGTACCTACTTTATCCTCTGCTGCCTTCACTACTACATCCCTCAGAGCTACCCATTCTTCTTCTACTGTATCTCTTTCCCCTATTCCTGTCAATTGTTCCCTTATGCTCTCTCTGAAACTCTGTACAACCTCTGGTTCTTTCAGTTTATCCAGGTCCCATCTCCTTAATTTCCTACATTTTTGCAGTTTCTTCAGTTTTAATCTACAGGTCATAACCAATAGATTGTGGTCAGAGTCCACATCTGCCCCTGGAAATGTCTTACAACTTAAAACCTGGTTCCTAAATCTCTGTCTTACCATTATATGATCTATCTGATACCTTTTAGTATCTCCAGGGTTCTTCCACGTATACAACCTTCTTTCATGATTCTTAAACCAAGTGTTAGCTATGATTAAGTTGTGCTCTGTGCAAAATTCTACTAGGCGGCTTCCTCTTTCATTTCTTAGCCCCAATCCATATTCACCTACTATGTTTCCTTCTCTCCCTTTTCCTACACTCGAATTCCAGTCACCCATTACTATTAAATTTTCGTCTCCCTTCACTATCTGAATAATTTCTTTTATTTCATCGTACATTTCTTCAATTTCTTCATCATCTGCAGAGCTAGTTGGCATATAAACTTGTACTACTGTAGTAGGTGTGGGCTTCGTATCTATCTTGGCCACAATAATGCGTTCACTATGCTGTTTGTAGTAGCTTACCCGCATTCCTATTTTCCTATTCATTATTAAACCTACTCCTGCATTACCCCTATTTGATTTTGTGTTTATAACCCTGTAGTCACCTGACCAGAAGTCTTGTTCCTCCTGCCACCGAACTTCACTAATTCCCACTATATCTAACTTTAACCTATCCATTTCCCTTTTTAAATTTTCTAACCTACCTGCCCGATTAAGGGATCTGACATTCCACGCTCCGATCCGTAGAACGCCAGTTTTCTTTCTCCTGATAACGACACCCTCCTGAGTAGTCCCCGCCCGGAGATCCGAATGGGGGACTATTTTACTCCGGAATATTTTACCCAAGAGGATGCCATCATCATTTAATCATACAGTAAAGCTGCATGTCCTCGGGAAACATTACGGCTGTAGTTTCCCCTTGCTTTCAGCCGTTCGCAGTACCAGCGCAGCAAGGCCGTTTTGGTTAATGTTGCAAGGCCAGATCAGTCAATCATCCAGACTGTTGCCCCTGCAACTACTGAAAAGGCTGCTGCCCCTCTTCAGGAACCACACGTTTGTCTGGCCTCTCAACAGATACCCCTCCGTTGTGGCTGCTCCTACGGTACGGCCATCTGTATCGCTGAGGCACGCAAGCCTCCCCACCAACGGCAAGGTCCATGGTTCATGGATACTTATTAACCGAAACACGTTGTATATTCAGAAGAGGTCAGGGTGAGCCAAGTCTTTGAAAATAGGTTTAATTGCTGTAATAACAGCAGCAGGAAGAGAATGCTGGTGAAAATGCCTTTCCGTTCCGTCATCAACAAATACAACAAAAAACACATAAACAAGCACTGAAAACGAAAGTATAACAACTGCATGCAATCACATTTGAACAAAACTAACCGCGTGTTAGAAAGCGTGATATTTGCAAACAGCAGAAAGAAAAGAATACCGAACGTTGTAGCCAACACACTCTGGGGTAAAAAAAATCCCTAACGTGCAACGTAGAGGATATAAGGATCTAAAATTTATGCAGAAAACTGTGTGATAAAAGCGGCCTTGGCACATAAACACACGTGGTAGGCAAATGAGTACTTGAATAAAACCTTAATCTACCGGAATATGATGAAGACCGAAAATCCATTTTTTTCGACCTGAACCACTGTGTGGTCCCCTTAAGAACAAGTTTGGCAACACTGTCTTTGGTAGCTGCTTGAGTATGCGAGCTAGATGACTTTTCTGGCTAACTTCAGTGTTAAGTTATTGAGAAACGGGGCAACGGATCGAATTTCTTTCAAACTGATTATTTCTCAGCACGATCTCCCCTGCAGCACCATTACAACCTTTTGAGACTATTTATGATCACACTATATGTGAAGAGTTTCTCAGACAATATTTAATTATAGATAACTGTTTCACGTGCGATAAATCTCGGCAGATTGTATTATGAAAGTATTGAAAGACAGTTGGGCTTCTAACACGGCTGTCTGCGAGGAGCACTGCGGTTGTAACATTACAGAAGCGTACTTTCTTTTCTTCGTCTCTCTTCTCCCCCTCACACCACGCGTACAGCGCGCGTCTCTCTCTCTCTCTCTCTCTCTCTCTCTCTCTCTCTCTGTGTGTGTGTGTGTGTGTGTGTGTGTGTGTGTGTGTGTGTGTGTGTGTGTGCGTGTGTGTGAGTGTGTGTGCTTGACAAACTGTTATCGTTTTCAACTGATCCGTTTACGAATACTGTGAAGTTAGCATCGGAAGACGTGTTATCTTTACTAGGGTATAACAGATATTAAATCACTTGCATTGCTAATACTTGGCAGATTTACATTTTGGGTTAAATCTGATAAGAAGGCATTCCATCTATTGGTTCTAGTTCAACAGAAATCTTCAGAAAGTCTAGCAATGCACATTCCTCTTTGGGCGCTTACACATTCCCGCGCCGAGCGCTGCGGCCTGGAGTGTACCTCTAACAGCGCGGCAAGCGACCTAACCATGCCGGCCGGTCCAGCGGAACGCAATATCGCTTGGGGTCGCGTAATCCGCCACCGATTCCGCAGAGCCGAGCTTACCGCCCTCCTTCCTGAATACTGGCTGTAGTCGATTGAAAGATCAATTACAGACAAATAGCGGTACGGCTACTTACGCGACGTAAGGCGCTTTCCGGGCAGCGAGAGAACTGCTACAGGCTCTTGCAGGACATCGGCGATGGAAAAGTGGAGAAAACAGGAAGCGAATGTTAACTCACCCAAGCACAATGATGAATCGTAAAGACTGTGTTTAATATCAGTAGAATTATCTTGCCCAGGAATGTCCTTTTTGCCAGTGATAGTCTTCTTTTGAAGTCCTCCTTGCTCCGTCCGTTATTGGTTATTTTGCTGCCTAGGTAGCAGAATTCCTTAACTTCATCTAATTCGTGACCGTTAATTCTTTTCTAATTTCTGCTACTTCTCATTACTTTCTTCCATCTTCGATTTACTCTCAATCCATACTCTGTTAAAATTAGATTGTTCATTCCATTCAGTAGATCATGTAATTCGTCTTCACTTTCACTCAGAATAACCAACGAATCATATCATTGACATCCTTCCACCTTGAATTGTAATTCCACTCCTGGACCTTTCTTTTATTTCCATCACTGCTTTTTCAATGTACGGATTGAACAGTCGGGGGAAAAGACTACATCCCAGTTTTACACCCTTTTTAACCTGCTCTTGGTCTTTCTCGATCGTCCACTCTTATTATTCCCTCTTGGCTCCTGTACAATTGAATATGTTACCCGTTACTACCAACAGCTTACACCTATATCTATCAGAATATAGAACATATTCCACTATTTTACATTGCCGAAACTTTTTTCCAGGTCGACAAAGCCTATGAACATGTCTTGATTTCTATTTAATCTTGCAACGTCATAATTGCCTCTCGGCTGCCTTTAACTCCCCTAAAGGTAAATTGATCATCATCTAAAACAAATTTTCTTCACTATCTTCTGTATATTATTCTTGTAAGCAACTTCGATGCATGAACTGCTTTGCTGATTGTGCGATAATTCTCGTACTTGTCAGCTGGGCAGTCTTTGGATTTCTCATGACTTGCCCGTAGGTACTTTTATGTGTCTATGTTTTTCTTGCCAACTTTTGTAATTGTCATTTTTAGAGATGTTCATTTCTCTTAAACCGTACTACATACTGAGCTGTTCCTTATTGTTGAATCTATAGCCTCAGACAACATCAAACGTATCTCATCATTCCATAGTACTTCCGTATTCCACTCCTTTGCGTATTGATCCTTTCTGAGTAATATCTTAAACTTCAGCCCTCTCCTCATCACTACTACACTGTTAACTATATGCTCCTGGGTAATCCTTAAAATTCTGTATCTGATTTCGGAATCTCTATCTGACCACGATCTAATAGAAATCTAAATTAAATCTTCCCTTAACACCTGGCCTTTTCCAAGTATACTACCAACTACTGTACTGAACAGTGTTTTGCAATTACTAGCTGAAAATTGTTACAGAACACATTTGGCCTTTCTCCTCTCTCACTTCTTGTTCGAAGCCTATATTCTCTTGTAACCATTTTTTCTACTCCTTCCCTTCCAACTGCATTCTAGTCGTCCACGACTATTAGAATTCATCTAACTGTATTACACTCTGAATATCCTAATGTACTTTCTTTATGTCTGCATCTTCAGCTTGCAACGTCGGGGGGATTGATGACCTCAGGTGTTAAGTCCCATAGGGCCTAGAGCCATTGCTGTGTCGGCAGGTATACCTGAACTGTCACTGTCAGTTTCCTGTCGAAACGGATTAAAAATAAACCTGTGATTGAAATGTTCATAGTAAACACTCTCTGCGCTATGTTCCCATTCACAACAAATTCTACGCCCGTTATACAGTTTTCTGCTGCTATTCATATTATACTACACGCATCGCACCAGAAATACTTGTCTTCTTTCCATTTCACTTCCCTGAGCCCACCTACATCTAGACTGAGCGTTTTCATTTCCATTTTCAGATTTTCTAGCTTCCCTAATAGGTTCAAGCTTCTGATGTTCCACTCACCAAGTCGTAGAAAGTTATCCTATGGCAGGTTATTTAATCTTTTCCTCATGGTCATACCTCCTTGGCAGTCCCCTCCCTGAGAACCAAATGGGGACTACTCCGGAATCTTTTGCCAATGGAGAGATCGTCATGATACTTTTTCATTTACAGGTCTCATGTCCTGTGGGTAAGCGTTATGTGTCTTTAACGTAGTGATTTGATTTGCCTTCTGCATCCTCATGCCGTAGATCACTGCTGTTTCTTCAGCCTTTAGGAGTATTTCCCATCCCAAGGGCAAGAGTGTCCCGAACTTCTGTCCGCTCCTCCGCAGTCTTTGACTATTCCATTGGCAGAAGGACAGTGACTCCTTATGCCGAAAGTGTTAACCGGCCAATACCCATTATTAATCTAACTTTAAGCAACTTGAGGGTTTCGAAGGCGGGACCGAGAAAGTTTTGATTACAAACCAAAGACGCTACCTCCGGAACACGGGTGAAACTGTTGGGTACGAAGCGAAAATTTTGAGTGAATTGAAGACTATTTTGTAGGGGGGGGGGGGGGGGGAGGGCGCAAACATTTTAACTAGGGTGGAGAGTCATGGTCAGATGCGAAGTAACTTTAGGTGTGCCCTAGGGAAGTGTGTTGGGACCCTTGTATTCATATTGTATATGAATAACCTCGCAGACAATATTCATGGTAACCTCAGCCTTTTTGCAGGTGGTATACTTATCTCTAATGATGTACTGTCTGAAAGAAGCTGCGTATATAGTCAATCAGTTCTTGATAAGATTTCAAAGTGGTGCAAATATTGGCAAATTTCTTTTAAATGTTCAAAAATATAAAATTGTGCACATCACAAAACGAAAAATTATACTATACTATTACTGCTATTGCAATAAATCACTGTTAAAACAGCGATATTGTACGAATACCTGTGTGTAAAACTTTGTAGGGATATGTAATGGAATAATCACATTGGCTCAATCGATGGTAAGGCAGGAGTAGACTTCTGTACATTTGTTTATTGGTCGAATATTGGGGAAGCATAGACAAGCTATAAAGAAGATTGGTCACAAAGCACTCGTGAAATCGGTTGTAGAATGTTTCTCAAGTGTGTGTGGCCCAAATAGGAAAAACAGGCAATATTTAACGAACACAGAGAAGGGCAGCACGAATGGTCACAGATTTGTTTGATCTGCGTGAAAATGTCACAGAGATACGAATAAACTCAATCGACAAACTCTTGAAGACATATATAACCTATCCCCAGAAAATGTACTTCTAACCGGTTTTAAATGATGACTTTAGGAATATACTACAACCCCATACGTTAATCTCACATAGGGATAGCGAGGATAATATTATAATTACTGCAAGCACAGAGACATTCAAACCATCATTCTTCCCGTGACCCAAACGTGAATGAAACGGGAAGAAACCCTGATAACTGGTTCATTAGGACGTACCTATTGCCATGCAATTCACGGATGTTTTCAGACTGCAGATATCGATTTAGATGTAAGTGACGGCGTGACTGCTCTGTAAAGTTGTTTCGACTGCGACGTGTGGCAGATCCGACTAAAGAATGAGATAGGGGAGGTATAAGTGCTTCGGAGTGCACGATGTAGGGCACTTTATTGAACATGGGGCTCCACAGTAAAAGAATACCATGTGTTCCCGCGGTCACCCAATGATACTGTCAACTGTGACTGCAGTGGGCACGGGATCACAGTTTCAACCGTTGATCAATGCAAAGCTACTCATGGTTGGATGAATCACGACTATTGTTACACCATGTCGATGGCTATGTCCACATAAGGCATGATTCAGGCAAATGGCTGCTCCAAACATACACCGTGCTATGGACACACGCCGGCGGTGCCAGTATTATACTCAGAGAGACGTTCAACTGGACTTCCATGGGATTTGTAGTAATCGAAGGCATCATGACAGCTGTTGACTACATAGACATTAAGGCGGACAATTATATCCCTTAATGTTTGATATATCCACCGGTATTGATGTAATCTTCCAGCAAAACTGTTGTTCATATCACAAGGCTAGAATTATGTTGTAGTGGTCAGACTCGTGTGGTAGTGGATTCATGTTAATGTCTTGGCCACCACTTTCCTGATCTGAATGCAACGAAGCAACTCTGGGAGACTACTGTGTGCCACTATCCACTGCCCTTAAGTTTCGGCAATTACGCCTACATGACCTGTGCCTAGACATGGGGTGCTACACACCGCTGGAAACCCATGATGTTCTTTTCACGGTATCTTGTTAAAAAAAAGTAATTCAGTACTATTTAACCATAAATTATCGCTACTAAACTTGTCGAATTCTGTGTTATTACATTTCGGGAATTCAACCTGTCTTACTAGCAATGACCCTACTGGAAAAACGTATGTTAAGTTAGTGTCTTAGCGTGAGTCAATATGTCATACACGTTATATGTACAATGTCTTTCGCTAAATGAATTTCACTTCTCTAGACTTTGCATCATTATTTACTAGAAATCGAAGTTCCTCAACAATTCCCTCGGAAACGTGTTTTAAGTATTTCGCTATGCCATGAGTGAGAAAGGCTACGGATTTGTCGTAAACATCACGGTATGTTGGTTCCAGAATACTGTTCGAGTTTCTTCCGGTATTTGCCGCTGCAGTCGCCACGAAATCAAAGATGGCTATGTCAAAAAGTTGAAAAATACAAAATGGCGATGACGATAAATTTAAGTAAAGAAAGTTGGCGCTCATGTGAATTTTAAATATGAGAGGTGGTCGTGGCAGAAAGTTGAAAAATACAGGACGGCAGAGGTGGGAATTTTAAAAATGCAACATGTGGGTGGTGGAAATTTGAAAATGGGAAATATCGCAACGGGTCCAGTTGTGCTTTGTAGCCCCACTCTTCCTAAATCCCTGCCCCATCCCCCTCTCCAACAGTCACAACACTTTAATTCCTCAACAGATCCATCGGAAACGTTTTTTTTTTTTTTTTTTTAAATTGATTCGTTTGCTCAGGAGTGAGAAAGGTTATGGATTTCCCGAAAGCGTACCGGTACGTTACTTCCTTTACAACGTTCGAGTTTTCGCCAGTATTTGATATTAGGCAGCCAGTCACAGTGTAGCTTCCAAATTACATAAGCTTCACTTGAGTTGCACAAAAAAGGCTCCATGTTTAAAGAGATACAGTATTTAAATAAATTACGTAAAATGGTGTTATGTTCAAAGATATTTATCTGTACAACAACTTTGTGTGCCGTGAAGATACGTAAGCTACATGTAAATTACCGACATTTCTCTCTGTCTCTCTCTCTCTCGATCTATCTGTCTCTCTACTGTGTGAAGCGAGTTGTATCAAACCTCACACACAGTACAAATGCTTAATTTTCTATTTTGTATGAAGTTTTTCAGTTAGATATGTGGCTGGATATGTGGTTTTTGTAGTTCTGTGCTGTATAAACCTTCTATTACGGTCGTGACATGGTGTATGCCAGCATATATGCATGTTCTTGGATTGGGCTCCTGAACTACTTCAATTTTAAATATCTCAGTAGACCAGTTGGGAATGGGATCGTTCTCGAAAGTTTCCTTAAATGTTGAACTAAGTTAGTCATTTATATTGCGTCAACTACTAATTGGTCATCATAATCAAATTTTTCTTTATTAGATTCTCTACATTCTACAGATACAACTACTTCAGTGTGAGATTACATTCGCTTTGATTTTAGCATTTTCATTTAATCTAACAAGTAGTTTTAGTATATGTACTTCTATAAATTATCAGCTTTGTGTATCACTCATTTTTGTGAATTTTCCTTTTCTTTTAACTTGTTTTTCTTCATGCTTAGCTGAAACTCATAGTACTCTGTTGAAATTAGCTGAGGGGGACCCTGATTAGTTTCACGATTTAATATGAAATAGGAATCAGGGCGGCTTTACTTCATTTTTTGTCAGAATACACTATAATTATTTTCATTAGTATACTGACAGCTTTGATTTATTAAAAGGTGTTTCATAGTCTTTTATAACTCTGCTATACCTTTTCGTTTCATTTGAGTTTGAAGAAGTATATCTTGATTCTATAAAAGATAAATCAGTATATTTCATTTGGAAGAGCTTTTTTACTTTGATTGTACATGTTATTTTTTTATTGGTTCTAAGAGTTTATTGATTTCATTTCTTGTTGACATTTTTTAAGAAAAAAATGAAGAGAAGAGCAGAATTTATACCATTATAATTTCAAATCATATGCTGTTTTAGCTTATTAATTTGTTAAAAATTTAGTACTTAATTAATGTAGTTGATGCATTTGCTACATCAACATTAAATAAGAAATAGGTAAATAAATGATTCATAGAATTTTTCCTATTATAAGGTTCCTCAACAGGTATTTTTCCAATTCATGTTAGTAAACATAGAAAAACTGCTACAGTTCAGTATTGGAATTAAGTAAGAGTATCCAACAGAATACCACAGAACTATATTTCATTATAAAATAGAAAAAAAGTTAAAAATCTAATTGATAGAAATAAAGAAATATCGTCACCTAACTTTACTGCTTTTGACTGTAAAACTGTACTAGCAAATAAGAAGTCTCACACTGTTTGCAATCAACTGGTGTTAGAAGATAATTTGCTAGCAGAAATCTGTCAAGAACTGATAGAAAATAAGAATTAATTATATATAATACAATTACTAACAATATTGGGTCCTTAAATGTAAAATGAGGGTAGAATGCAATTTCTTCTTAACCTCCATTCAATTTTATTCTTTTTTGAAAAAATTAATTCCAGCTACAGTTGCAATGATAAGTGATATTCACAAAATGGAATATAAGAATCTATTTAATGTTGCATTGTCTGTGGCAAATTCTTCTCACATTCATAAATCAAACCTGTCCATAAATATGGTTTTGCTTGTAGTAGCTTTGTAATTACTGTTGCTTCTCATTATTTGTATCTTAGATCATGTGAAGTATAATCCTAAATAAAATTCTCCAGGTTTTTGTGACCACTGTAACTGAAGTTAAAATCTTTTGCACTGTTACACCATGCCATATTTCTTCAAAGAATCGATGTTTTGACCCCTCTGCCAGGCTCTCTTTCAGGGTCTTGTGTTGTCTACTGTTGACTGAGCACTGCCAGAGACTTGTGTCGCCTACCCTTATAAAATGGTGTTTTTCTGCACTTGCACTGGGGATGTGGGATTATTAGGTACGAAATCTTGGCCTACAATTGGTGGTCCATCATCACTGGACAGTAAGAGAAGCTCCTCCGCCCTAATGCTGAAGAAGGGCAAAACCTCCTGTGGCTACCACTGGTGTACGAACGTCACTGGTTAGAAATCGAATTCCTCCTACTGCTTTTGGTGGGTCCATACCATAGAAGCAAAATGGACACAGCATGAGATGGGGAATGTTTATCAAAAATATTATTGTCCTGAGAGATGGTTTCCAGGGTGTTGTTTATATTGCTCACAAACTGAAGCAGCGTTTTCTCTTTACTGACGACGCACAGCCCACACGCTGGTAGCCTATAGCTGTCCTCTCTGTTGAAGCTACATGCGTTTTTTGAAATTTCAATTCCTTCTCGGGCTTCCCTTCTACAAATATTGGTTTCTTTAGCCAGCACAAGTACGTCATTGAAACCCATGTCAAGGCCACAGTTCTCGTGATATTCCGCTACTACCGATTTCATACTTTGTTTCAGTCACATGTGCTGTTCATATTCCTTAATGCGTTTTTTACAGTCGTTCGTGTTTCACCCTATATACACTTTGCTGCAGCAATTCGTCATTTCACAGGATCAGGCACATACTCCCCCGATTTTTCCTTAGACGTCTGCTAATGATGGGTTAGTGACACCTGAAACAAACGCTAACTTAACAGAATGAGAAGGTGGATCCTTTTCCGTCCTATTACCATAATGAATATTTTGTTTCAAAGTTCTGTCTATAGCGAAACTGCATAGTTACTGGTCTTCATTGTTTTATTTTTAAAAAATGGCTCTTGGGTTTGCCCCACTTTGTCTCCAGTTAATGTCAACAATGTGTACATTCACCAATGCTCTTGGTCGAAATTGACTTAAGTAATCTACTTCACATTCAGTGCTTTTTAAAAGGTACCCGAATATTACAATTACAAACCTTCATTTTGCTCAGTGAAGAGATTCACAATTTATTTCGTATTACAATCTGCCCTTTTTTTGTTTTTGAGTCATAAGCCTTCTGACCAGTTTGATGCAGTTGTTCATGAAATACTCTTCTGTGCAATCCTGTTCATCTCAGAGTAGCACTTGTTGCCTATGTCCATAATTATTTGCTGGATGTATTCCACTCTGTCTTCCTTCACAGTTTTTGCCCTGTACAGCTTTCTCTAGTACCATGAAAGTAATTCCCCTATGTCTTAACAGGTGTCATTTCATCTTATCCCTTCTCCATGTCAGTGTTTTCCACAAATTCCTTTCCTCTCCTGCGCAGGACCTCCTCATTCCTTACCACATCAGTCGACCTAATTTTCAACATTTGTCTGCAGCACCACACCTCAAATGCTTCGATTCTCTTCCAGTTTTCCCACAGTCCATGTTTCGCTAGCATACAATGCCTAAAAGGACTAAACTATGCAGATGAGAATATTTGGCGCTTTAGACAATGGAGAACAGAACAGCAATTCATCAGAAAAGCCATTGTTGTATTGCAACAGATTTGGATTTTACCTATTACATACTCATCTTCAGTGCTACAAATTAAAAGAAGAATCATGAAGAAATATATTAAAACAGCTGACAGTATACTGCAAGTAGACACATAAGCACCATACAGTTACATAAAATATAACAACAGATGACTTAGAGCAAAGTATCGTGAAATAAACAGAGCAGGCGGTGCAGAGCATACAGGCGTCTAACATGAACTGAAGCCATTGCTTACATGGTTAAACAGGAAGAAAGTAAGTTACCAGAGCTGTGTGATGGCCTCTGTCAATCTGTCGGTGCACATTAAATAATAGAAAAGCTGTAAAATTTTATATTTGTTAATAATGTTACGAACTAGAAACCTTAAGTACACTCTAAACAATAAACATGTTTGTAGCCTTAAGTATAACATACTCAATTACAATAAATACAAGATAGTATGTACATATTTTTGCAATACAGACCAATGGAAGAACATCTATTTACAGTTTCATACAACATGAAGAAGTACAAATTGAAAGTAATGTGCCAAACTAAGCAGAAGTTAAAGGAATGAAAACATGGTGTGCTCTCCCTGGGCATATAATAAGAGTGTACAGTTTGTAATAATACATTACCGCCATCTATGGGTTTACAGCATAAACGTGTGGAATAAATCAGCATCACAATGTCGAAGGAAATGAAAGTAGAATAAAAATAAGAAGACAACTAAAATAAAGGAATGTAATAGTACAGTAAATATTTTGTACCCTCTTTGGGCTTAAACCAAACTTGTATTGATAGTAAAAGTACCATGGCGTCATCCCTGGACTTATAATAAGTACGTGTGGGATAAAAAACACTCAATACCGACAGATATGGAGCATAAAAAATGATGAGTGAAATGAAGGAAAGTTAAAGTTATTTGATTTACAATATGTTCAGACACCTTGGTATTACCCTGCTGATTATGTACTTAATATCTACAAAAAATAACCCTTTTAACTTAATATTTCACATTAACAGGAAATTGCTAAGGAGTACAGTAATAGAACTATGGAAGAATTCAAACCCTGGGGGTGAGGACAGTAACATGATGTACATTTCAGTGCTCTACTAAGTGATCTTCAGTACAGAAATTGCTTCACTTTTCAGGAAGTATAAAATAATCCTTTCTTTTTGAACTAATACTATGAGCCCTGGTGGTCAAGGAAGACAGATTTGGTTACGATTGTGGACGGGTCCGTAATCAGTTACTACTGGTTGGTTTTTCCTTTAATCACACATAATTTACTAAAATTCAACAAAAAATTAAAATAATGGCAATAATTTAAGAATTGTTTCACGGCTGAAGGCCTTAATGGCAATGGAATAAGAATTGTTTTAACTTGCTGCAACTTACGATTACAGTTATTAAAATATTGAAAAGAAATCACGAAGGTCTTAAAGGTTAACTGCTAAATACAATTACCACATTAGAATTTTAAGACAAGTATCAACAATCATGGCTGAAGACCTTTAACGCCAAGAATGTCAATTATTAAAAACAATTAATAAACATACTGTCAAACAGCAAGGCAATAGCAAAACTTAGTTTAAAAGACAGGCAACTGATCACCAAACAGGCGAGACAAAATGGTAGTAAACGTGGTAGCACAACCGTTTAAACGTACTGAAACGCCAAGAAAGGCAATTATATTTACAAAATTGAGAAACGTACAATACAGCAGCCAATATAGTAACCAGGTTAATTTAAAACGACAAGCCACTGATCACCAAACAGGTGAGCCAAATAATGGTAACTTGGTTCAAATGCTTCCAATGGCTCTGAGCACTATGGTACTTAACTTCTGAGGTCATCAGTCCCCTACAACTTAGAACTACTTAAACCTATTGAACCTAAGGACATCACACACATCCATGCCCGAGGCAGGATTCGAACCTGCGACCGTAGCGGTCACGTGGTTCCAGACTGCAGCGCCTAGAACCGCTCGGCCACCTCGGCCAGCTATAACTTGGTACTACAATAATAAAATAATAATACAATAATCAAACACAAGGGCTAGTCACAGACGATGCTCCAGGAATCGACTTCTGAGTAGGTCAGGTCAAAAACATTTTCACGAGAGATGAGAAAGGCAGCCAAGAATTGCATTCACTTCACAAGATGGTAACTCAGGCTAGTGGCACTCTATCGAATGACTAATGATAATCTGCTAAAGCTACGTAACGCCAATAAGCAATGCAACGATGGAACACCACGCCAAATCCGGAACCGGCGGTCAGCAGTACAACCTCAGAATGCTGTGTTTAGAGCGTCCGAAAGGAGAAACTGCTGCCAGAGTAGAGGAAACACCAACCAACCTACAGATCAAGGAAACTGTCAAAACTACACGCCTTTCCGGAGAGCAGCGTCAAGGCGAGTGAACGTATACTGTCGTTACATACACTAACGTCCTGGGCAGGTCACTGAGGCATTAGCGGTCACCAGGCAGGAAAAAAACCACCGGTTGAACTTAACAAATATTAACAAATAGAGTGGAAGAATTAGTAACAAGAGGTCGAGGAAGATTCATTATATCCACCTTCCCCAAGCACTCTATTCGCTGCTCTTTGTCTCGGCAACATTGCGACCAGCAACACGAACCCAAGTCACTGGAGTATCGAGAGATCTCGCATTGGTGGGGATTTCACTGCTACGATTGAAATCAACTCAACTTAAAGCTTTCTGGATCCGGTTGACGAATAGGTCGTGTACCTTCGCCACCACAGCCACTGCATCCGGCAGTCCCTCCATCCGGCAGTGCATGTGTGCTGCCAGTGGTCCCTTCTTGTTCCCGCACTGCCCTCCTGGCTCCACCAGAGTACCCATGCGAACTGCTCACTCACACGACGCGGAAGAAGAACGGCGTCATCCCATGATAGGGCCACAATTACTACATATCAGTAACGCCGCTGCTGCCTCTAGCGGACAGGCAACGCTTGCGATGCCAAGTGGCACCAGTCGGCACAAGAAGAATATAAACAACCGCAACCATGTCAACTAAACGATACAGTCTGGCCTCCAACAGAGGACGGCAACCTACTACAGCACCGACGCGAGCCGCAGCAATGCTCAATCTCCTCCTCTGTAGGAGATGTTTGGGGGGTGGGGTGGGAGGGTGTTATGAGACCCAACCAGCGGCCTAACCAAACTTAATATGACTAATGTGGACCCAGTATTGCTTTCTAGTACGGTTATCCTTAACCAGAAGTTTAATTGGGGCTAAAATTCGCATAATCGTACATGGACCCAGAAAACGGGGCGTAAACTTTCCAATGTTGTCAATATGCACCTCCCTTGATTGAAAATTACGGACATACGCCAGATCACCCGGCGTACTTCTAAAAGCTCGCCAATGACGGTTATATCGACCAGCTTGTTGGTTGTGGGCCCTGAGAATATTGTGCCTGGCACGATCCCAGTTTTCCTTGACGACCTGAGGGGGGATCTTCGAAGGAATTAGGTCTTGAATCCCCCATAAGTTTGAAATAGGGAATTAACAGGAAAAGAAAAGGAAACCGGCGTAGCCTTGAAAACCTCATGGCTGGCTGTATTGAAGGCAAAACTAAGCCAAGGGAGACTAGAAACCCACTTACTGGGAGACTTCTGATGAAATATAATCCGTGCGGATTTAAGGTTACCATTGACCCTTTCCGCAAGAGACTGCTACAGATAATACGCAGTGGTAGTTATATGCTTAGCACTGCTTTGAAAACAGAAGGCCTTGAAGGTGACCGAAAGGAAGGCTGGTGCATTATCACTAACGACTTGCTTAGGAGGTCCAAACACACTAAATACGTTAGTTAAATGCTCAATGGCGGTGGCAGCAGTCACATTACGACTCGGAAGAAGACAGATAAACCTCGAAAACGCGTCAGTAATAGCTAATACATACGGATGAACTCTTTTGGTTGGAGGTAATGGCCCCACATAATCAATATATATTTTGTCCATGGAGTAAGATTCACCCTCTGCTACCATTTGAGACCTGGTGGTCAAGCAAGGCAGGATTCGGTTACGATTGTAGACAGTAGCCGTAATCAGTTACTATTGATTGAATTTTCTTTTAATCACACACAATTTAGTTAAAATCATCAACAAATTAAAATAATGTCAAAAATTTAAGAAATGTTTCACGGCTGAATGCCATAATAGCAGTTAATTATGAATTGATTAAACTTGCTGCAACTTAAAATTACAGTTATTAAAATATAAAAGATAAGTGACTTAAGTCTTAAAGCTCGCTGGAAAATTACAATTGCGAAATTAAAATTTTAGGACAAGTTGTGATACTCATTGCTGAAGACCTTAATGGCAATAAATTAAGAATTGTTTCACCACTGTAGCCTTAATGGCAATGGTGCAGTGGAAGAGTGTTGGGCCCATAACCCAGAGGTCTGTGAATCGAAACCACGCTCTTCTACCATTTGAGACCTGGTTGTCAAGGAAGGCAGGATTCGATTTCGATTGTGAACAGGGCCGTAATCAGTTAAAATTGGTTGGTTTTTCTTTTAATCACACCCAAATTTATTTAAAATTGACATCAAATTAAAATAATGGTAGTAATTTAAGACTTGTTTCATGGCTGAAGGCCTTAATGGAAATTAATAAAGAATTAATTAAACTCGCTGCAACTTACATTTACAGTTATTAAAACATAAAATGCAAGTGACCAAGGCCTTAAAGCTAACTGCAAAAATACAGTTGCCAAATTAACATTTTAGGACGATTAACAACATTCACGGCTGAATGCCTTAATGGCAATAAATTTAGAACTGTTTCACAGCTGAAATCGTCTATGGCAATAAATTAAGAATTGTTTAACTTGTTCCAACATACAAATTACAGTTATTAAAATATAGAAAACTAATCACCAACGTCTTATAGGTTAACTACTAAAACACAATTGCCACATCAAAATTTTAAGACAAGTAGCGACATTAACGGCTGAAGGCCTTTAACGCCAAAAATATTGATTACTATAAAATTTAACAAACAGTAAGGCAATAGCAAAAGTTAGTTTAAAAGACAGGCAACTGATCACCAAACAGCAGAGATAAAATGATAGTAAACTTAGTAGCACAACCGTTTAAACTTGCTGTAACGCCAAGAATGGCAATTATATTTAAAAATTTATAAACATACAATAAAACAACAAATATAATAACAAGGTAAATTCAAAAGGACAACCAACTGATCACCAAACAGGTGAGATAATTGGTGGTAACTTGGTGATACAATAATAAAATAATAATACAACACAAAGGCTAGTCACAGACAGTGCTCCAGGAATCGACCTCTGAATAGGTCAGGCCAAAAACACTTTCACTAGAGATGAGAAATGCAGCCAAGAGTTGTATTCACTTCACAAAATGGTTACTCAGACTAGTGGCAGTCTAACGATTGACATCATAAAATGCTGAGACTACCTAACGTCCGAAAACTACTGCAACGATGGAACACCACGCCAAAGCGGGAACCGGCGGTCAGCTTTACGTCCTCAGAATGCTGTGTTTAGAGAGTCCGAAGGAGAAAGGAACCACCATTACCAGAGTAGAGGAAACACCAACCGACCTGCAAATAAATGAAACTGTCAAAACTACACGCCTTACCGGACAGCAGCGGCAAGACGAGGAAACGTACACTGCCGTTACATACACTAACGTCCAGGGCAGGTCACTGGGGCGTTAGCGGCCACCAGGCAGGAAAAACACCACTGGTTGAACTTAACAAATAAGAACATAAGGAATGCAGGCATTAGTAACAAGAGATCGAGGAAGGCTAATTAGATCCGCCTTCTCCAAGCACTACACTCGCTGCTCTTTGTCTCGGCGACACTGCGAGCAGCAACACGAACCCAAGTCACTGGAGAAATGCAAGATCTCACAGTGGTGGAAGTTTCACTGGTAGGATTAAAACCCACTCAACTTAAAGCTTGTTGGATCCAATTAACGACTAGGTCGTGTACCCTCGCAACCACAGCCCTTCCATCCGGCAGTGCATGAGTGCTGCCAGGGTCCCAGCATGTTCTCGCACTGCCCTCTTGACTCCACCAGAACCCCCAACCGAACTGCTCACTCTAACGACGCGGAAGAACAACGGCGCCCCAAAGATAGGGCCGAAATTACTACATATCGATAACGCTGCTACTGCCACTAGTGGACAGGCAGCGCCTGCGAAACCAAGTGGCACCAGTCCGCACAGGGGGAAGACAACACAACCATAACCATGTCAACTAAAGGACACAGTCCGGCCTCCAACGGAGGATGGCAACCTACAACAACACCAATGCTAGCCGCAGCATGGCTCATAATAACTTAGCGTTTTCTAGCCCATAAATACTTTTTGTGCACCTGGTCCCTATAACATTGTTAAAAGAGTCCTTTACATTTTGTGTTTTCCTGTGAGGCATTTCTTCCGAAGACATGGAAGTCCTAGATCTCTATATACCGTTTCTATTACTGCTCCCTCTGCTTCAGGGATTGTGTTTCTATAAGTAGCCTATATTCGGTTCCTGCTGCCCCAGCTTTGTGGTGTTTACAAGAGTCAACTGAACACAAATTGTGTAGTGACTTCTCATCATTTCAAATTTTGTGCAAAAACGTTGCCCATACTGCTTGTTCAATCCTTCTAGATTGTTTGCATTGTTTCTAATGGCTTCGCTATAATATTCAATTAATATAATATTAGCCGGTCAGGTGTCTAATGCTCTTGTTATCTTCAAACTTTATGCTAGAAAAGTTCTGCCTGATTTTATACAGTTGGGTATCTATACATTTCTGCACACAGATTAGATGGTCCAACATATGATTCGTTGAGTCATCACAGGTCCTTCTGGAGACAATCTGAATGAAATGGAATCATTATCACCAATTAATTAAATACTCACATAGTTCTTCACAGTGCTGAAAGATCTTCACTGCTGAGGTTCAAATGGTTCAAATGGCTCTGAGCACTATGGGACTCAACTGCTGTGGTTATCAGTCCCCTAGAACTTAGAACTACTTAAACCTAACTAACCTAAGGACTGCGCGCCTAGAACCGCGAGACCACCGCGGCCGGCACTGCTGAGGTCCTTTCCATTCTTTGACTGCACCGCTCATAAGTTTCCTGACAGTTGTGTTCATGCAGTTGTTTCTTTTCATTATTTGTACCCACATTTGTGCATCCATGGCATTGGTTTGGCAATATTTCATGCAACTGCATGGTGTCAATACTTATGGCAGTTACACAATAATTTTTATGTTGAGAGCCTCTTTTCTGCCATGATTCGTCAATTGCTATGCGAATACCCTTTTTACCACCATTTTCTTCAACTGCTTTAACTGTTGCAGATAGCGCTGATTCTTTGTACATTAATTTTACCATGTCCTTTAAAGCACCTGTATATATTGAAACTTTAGTAAGAGGGCATGAAAATTCGTAAGAGTAGGTAAACTGTTTCCAGGCCTAGGGTTCTTACCAATGCCTCTCAACCCCTAGAAATACTAGACATTTGTTTAAAAAGACTATTGTTCTAACGTTTTTCAGATGTCAAAAATTTTTCTTACTCCAACAAGAGACATCCAAACTAAGAACTAAACTGCGGCTTTTGAAAATATTTTCTTCAATTATTAACTCTTCACTACACAAACTACAGCATGCAGTTTGATTAAACGTTAATTTTAACACATTTAAACTGATTATTACCTGATACCACTGGAACCACTTTCAGTTAACACATCATTACTGTTCACTAGCTGCTGTTGTGAAGAACAATACTAATACTACAGTACTAATACTATACTAGTAATTATGAACAACGAAATAAATCCAGAAGCTCAGGCTAATGGAGGATTAATCATGAATGTTGCTAATAGTTTCACTACCTTAATTCCTGCTGGTACACCAATAATTATTATTGCTGGTACATAATATGATCTCTTGGACAAGTCTATTCCTATTGTAAATATATGTAATCTGCCCAAATAATGAATCCTATTGATACAGTTGATAACATTGGATTCATTATGAGATTCCACCTTCTTGACATACAATTTGTGAGATAATAACAAATCCTCGTGAGAGTTAAATATAAGCACCTGAATGACCAAAGAACCAGAATGTATTCTGCAATGGAATAGAACCACTTTCTCCTAAGAGGCAAATGAAGGAAGTATTTAAGTGTCAATTGGTTAATAACATAGTAATTGCACTAACCAAAATTTTAGGTTATAAATTGTAGAAAAGATGTAATGGGCAATCTCCCTTCAAAAATAAATGAAATTTGATAAATTTCTTTTATGCAAATATCTCCATACATACAAGGTCTCTTATTATTCAGGAGAGTATGGTCTATCTAACGGAACTACTCTTCAACATTGCCATTACTTTTTTTGCATGTTGTTGTCAGTCGACACAAAGGACCATTTCGTAATAGGCCGAAAATTATTTATCGAATAAAGATACTGTCAAAAATTAACACACACAATTACCACTAATAAATCTCTGACAGGGATTACTCACACAATAAATAAGGACTTTCACAATCTGTGAAAAATCGGGGACTGTCACACAACCCATATCATTTTGATGATATTATGGAAATCTCATAGACAGCACTTGCTCCAATGAGATTAATGCTTCTCAAGATGGTATGTGTTAATTATGTAGCTCAGACGGGAAATCATTGAAGTTAAAAAACAGATAACCAGATCAGACCAAGAAACAAAGCATGATTACAGATCCATGCGCTTCACCTAGATTCAACCAAATAATACTACAGTGTGAACCTAAACATATTTCTGAATACGTCATCGAGATAAGCGTATGAGTCCCTTATAGAAATCACCATTCATTCTTCACAACACAAAAAAATGGCTCTGAGCACTATGGGACTTAACATCTATGGTCATCAATCCCCTAGAACGTAGAACTACTTAAACCTAACTAACCTAAGGACATCACACACATCCATGCTCGAGGCAGGATTCGAACCTGCGACCGTAGCGGTCAAGCGGTTCCAGACTTAAGTGCCTAGAACCGCACGGCCACATCGGCCGGCTTCACAACACAACCTGAACTCAGATCTGGAGATTGTTCCGACGAACGAACATTCTCACACGTCAGCAACAGGCACGATAATTCTCAAAAATGGCCAAAGGTTGAACGTTGTGGATCGTGGTCTGTTCTTTAGCATGGTGAGGGTGGTTACCATTGCTGGACCTAGCCAGTCGCAGACACAACAAGAAATTGGTAAGCTCTGAATCGTCAGCATGTTACTCTACTTAATGTCTATGGAAACTCCTTGTTAAGTTGGTACTAGCTTACTATGATGAAACGGATCTTCTATACTACTGGCGAAATTCAATTCACTCATACACACCCAATTCTTTCATCCACACATTCGCACGTAATAGTAATTATTAAGTAATAACTGGAGAAACAGATTGGATGAAATAAAAAGGCGCTACAAACTTATTCTTTTTCCAAGTATTGAATCGCACAACAGAATAGCGTCTGAGAGACATTCCGATAAGCCAGCAGGACATCATAACGGAATGAAATATGAAAGGGAACCATAATAGGCCACTTTCAGAATGTGCATATGTGTTTCCTGTTTTCTTGAAATTAGACATTAGGCGTGACCGAGAGAACATACGAGGGGAGATTAATGGACGAGGGACGCTGCAGTGCAGCGTGCGATAATTTTGAAATATGATTCGTTCAGGGACTGTGTCCGGATAACGAATCAGCAGGCTGGGGAATGAACGTCTTGTTTACCTGTTATTTACGTCGCCGCCGTGCTGCTAGCTCACAGATTTCTTTACGTGATTATTCCGCCACAGAGTGCGAACATATTCTTAGAAATTCCGCTCACAGAATATCGACACTGAAGAATAATTTTTCAACTGAATATACTCGATCGAAAGCATCTGAAGTCATACAGTTTATCAGAGATGAAGATTTATTTTAACGATCTTGTTCACACCTACTTATCTGCAGTGAGCAGTGTGCAGTACGTGAAACTGATTAACAAAGACGTATGTGACAGAATTCTAGGAGCAACTAGAAATCGTTTTATTACCGTCACTCTGGTGGGTACTTCTGTGACGTAACTATGGAACAGGTGGGACCTGGACTCAGGACGATTCGTAATTTCAACTCCCTTCAGATGTAGTGGTATCAGCATTCTGTCCCTATGGGAAGATGATTAGCCATACAACTGGAAAGTGGGCTCAGTTCACCATATACCCGGTTCTCAATGAAGTGAGACAGATCTGCACAGAGCTAACCAAAGATGTGGCGCCTTACTTATATATTAGGATATGCCGCGCCATTATAATTTACGATGGACAGCCGAAAAAGTGCTCGGTAAGTGGCCAAGAAGTGCAGCTCTTTTATAGTTGTACGGAAAGCGGAATCGCACCACGGGACCAGGAAGCCTGGACCGCCCCTACAATGCTCCCGATGAGTTTGTCGAGGTTCTCTAATACGACCTGCGACCTCTATACGCGTTGGCTTATACTACTGAACTACCGTTGTCTCTGATAGTGCCTCTGGGTGCCGCACACGGAATGACACCAACGCCCTTGCCCCTCCTCCACCGCTTCTCTTGTGCGGTGGTGAGCAGTCTCTGACGCAGGGGATGGCCCTCGACTCCATGGTTGTGACTACCGATGTCTTATGCCTGACCGACAGGATCCCCAGGCGTCTTTGTAAACCGAAAATCACCTTTACTGAAGAGACATCGGAGCGGTGGATCGCCTCCTCTAACAACTATAGGGCTCAATCTCAAGACGATGAGACTCACACCAAGATTAACTTCCCATGGACAATTCTGTGGTGGAATCACCAGCCCACCTCCTCTTGGAGGTGTAACCATCAATGCATGCACCAGGCGCTGTGCCTATGGACATCAAACAGCAGTTGAGCCAGCACCACTCTTCCACAGGAGACATAACAACGCCTTCATGCTAGACAGGAACTCCGCGCTTCTACGTGGTCTGATGATGTAGACTACGAGATACCAATCGTTATGATAGTGCCAATGCTGTGGATGCAACAGTCCATGACTGCTGATCTACAGGGTTACTGGATGGGGATATGCTGGCAGCTGGGACTACAATCCTGTTCACTGCTGCACTTCATGCCTCAATGAAGTAGTCGCAAGTCCACCACAAGCTTACTAGATTGGCACAATCATTGTCAATACCACTGCCATCCCTGGCAAACTACAATCGCTCCACAAAGTGTTAGAGCGTCGGACCTCGGTGTTGTCCTCCTACAGGAAATTTGTTAGCGATGTTTCCGACTATCTTTGGCTATGTTTCACACCATGTGCTGGCAGTGGCAGTGGGACTGCTACACTTTTAAATGAAGGCACTGAGACAGGGGTCTTGCGGCGACTTTCCATGGTGTCGTAATGATCAGTGTTTATGCTTCCTCAGGCATGGCCATGCGAGGGGAATGGTCGCGATTGTATTCAGAAGAGATCGCTACTTTGTTTGTGGGCCGTTACGACCATTATATTCTTAGCGGCGACTTCAGTTGTAAGTTATTCCAGAAGGACCAACTACAAAATAGTCTAACATTCCAGGAACTGAAGCTGCTAGTGCACGAACTGAATCTCACCGATAGTTGAGGCCGTGTGCATGGTGATAGGCCTCGATACACCAGTCGTTCAGTCGGTTGTCTTGACAGTGTCTATGCCTCCCAAGTACACGTAACTTCCACACTTGACGCTGAGTTGCGGCCTAGGGCTACGCTATATCGCTTACATTTGCACTGTTTCCCTCCAGCAGCAGAAGGTGCGGCATGGTGTAGGCCCGTAAAAGGTGCATGTTGCCATCTCAAGGATCTGTAATGCAGGCAGGTCATAGAAACGACCTGTAACAACTGTGTCACACGCCTTCCAGCATATCCTTCAACATTCGGGTGATGGCTCGACTGCACCAAGCCCGCTCTACGTTGTTCGACGATGAATTACGCTCTCAACAAAAAGCTGAGTCAACGACATACCGTGGTATATTATTTGACTATTCTCCGGGAAATCTCAGGCCAGTCGCCCTCTGTTCAACGACAGGTTGAAATTCAACGGATTAAGACGAAGATAATTTCGATTATTCATCGCCGTCTTGAGGGCGCAATAGTACGTGAGAGGTGTTACGACTGGGTACGAGGAGAACCTCCGTCTATGCAGCTGAGAGAAACAGTGGTGTAGGAGAACGCTGTTCAACTCCCTCGACGTGGCAGGTGCTGCTCTATTGACGTCCCACAGTGATACCGCAGGCGCCTTTGTGGACCTCTACAAACAATTCTATGTTACAGAGGGCCATAACCCCACAATAATGAATGATATCCTCCACTCGTTGACTGGAACGCTTGACAGGGCGGCTCTGGAGATTCTCACATCGACGATTTCTGCGGAATCTTGCCTTACCCTTTCGGGGCATGCTCCCCCCTGCCTTCCACCCCCCCCCCCCCCTCCCTCAAGTCATCTCTATGGATCAAACGTGCTTTGGAGGTGACCGTAACATTCAGAAGGAGCTCAGCGATTATCAAATGGTTCAAATGGCTCTGAGGACTATGGGACTTATCATCTGAGGTCATCAGTCCCCGAGAACTTAGAACTACTTAAAACTAACTAACCTACGGACATCACACACATCCATGCCCGAGGCAGGATTCGAACCTGCAACCGTAGCGGTCGCGTGGTTCCAGACTGAAGCGCCTAGAACCGTTTGGCCACACAGGCCGGCAGCGATTATCGTGACATCATAGCCCTGACAGCAACCAGCGCGTATGTCGTGCATTACTGACAGTGAACGTAAGCCGCACCTTTGATGGAGTGAGTTATGACTTTCTGAAGAAAGTGCTGCAAAGGATGATCTTCCCCCAGAGATTTAGACACATCGTCTTGCCACTGCACCGAGGTGCCACGCCGCGAATGGTGGTCCATGGCCATGTATCGCGCAATGTTACTGTCGTGCGATCAGTCCTCCACGGACGTCTGCTGTTGGTGCTTCCTTAGGTCATCGCTTTTGAACCACTGTTACACAGTTTCCTTGAAGCTGGATGATTAGGGTACAGTGAGGATACATAATTTCATCTGCTGTGCGTCCGCAGATGACCTGCTGTTCTTGGTTATTTCGGGGGGATGAACTACGAGAGCCACTAGAATGGATGAACCAATAGAGGACGGCTGCCGGAAGCCGTGTGAATCTGTCGAATGGAGAGTGGCTCCATTACCATTACTGGACAACCTGGGAATCACCTTTATCCATGATATAGTCTACTTCATGCGTGATACACAGCAAGCGGCCTCACTTAACTATAAACGCCTTCTTCAAGTGATCCCTAAGAAAATTCGTGGCAACCTCCTATGAACATAGGACATGATACAATGGGTGGATTTTGTTAACACTCATGTGAGACAGGGTTGTAGCCTATCCCCCATGTTATTCAGTATGTATGTTGAGCAAACAATAAAGGAAACAAAAGAAAAGTTCGGAGTAGGTATTAAAACACATGGAGAAGAAATAAAAACTTTGAGGTTCGCTGATGACCTTGTAATTCTGTCAGAGACAGCAAAGGAGTTGGAAGAGCAGTTGAACGGAATGGACAGTGTCTTGAAAGGAGGATATAAGATGAACATCAACAAAAGCAAAACGAGGATAATGGAATCTAGTAGAATTAAGTCGGGTGATGCTGAGGGTATTAGATTAGGAAATGAGACACTTAAAGCAGTAAAGGAGCTTTGCTATTTTGGGAGCTAAATAACTGATGATGGTCGAAGTAGAGAGGATATAAAATGTAGACTGGCAATGGCAAGGAAAGCGTTTCTGAAGAAGAAAAATTTGTGAACATCGGGTATAGATTTAAATGTCAGGAAGTCGTTTCTGAAAGTGTTTGTATGGAGTGTAGCCATGTATGGGAGTGAAAAGTGGACGATAAATAGCTTAGACAAGAAGAGAATAGAAGCTTCTCGAAATGAGGTGCTACAGAAGAATGCTGAAGATTAGATGGATAGATCACATAACTAATGAGGAGGTATTGAACAGATATGGGGAGGAGCTTGTGGAAAAACTTGACTAGAAGAAGGGGTCGGTTGGTAGGACATATTCTGAGACATGGAGGGATCACCAGTTTAATATTGGAGGGCAGCGTGGAGGTTAAAAATCGTAGAGGGAGACCAAGAGATGAATATACTAAGCAGATTCAGAAGGATGTAGGTTGCGGTAGGTACTGGGAGATGAAGAAGCTTGCAGGCAGAGAATAGAGTAGCATGGAGAGTATCAAATTAGTCTCAGGACTGAAGACCACAACAACAACAACATGTGGCTTCGCGTCTAAACCATTTGGCACAGATTCTAACGATGCCGAAGGCAATAGCACACTGACTACCGGCAGTGTTCGGGTACTTTGTAACAACAACACGATAACTCTTCTTCCTCGAGACGGTGGCTTCTGTCTTATCAACGTCTATGCAAGGGCGTCTACCCTATATGTACATACAGTGGTTAAATCGTAGAACCGCCACCAAACCGGATTAACGGGAAGCCTGATTGCTGAACTGACCCCTCCCTTCCGAGTGGCGTCAGTTCCAGTAACACATATTTCTCCCTCCCTCTGACAAGCTAGGAGCTTCTCATCGAATACAGTTTTGTCCATACCGACTTTCACTGTACTAGGAAAACTACGGAACTTTATATCTATCGCCTAATGAGATCAAACTCGGAACGCGGTGAAAAACCGATATCCTATGGTCAGATTGCCCGTGGTCTGGTGTTCTCCGCATGACGTCCTACTCGACACGAACGCTAGTGCAAACGGGCATCTGGTTTTTAACGGGAAATACATGTCATAATCTCGTCTACATACCATCAACGTGACAGATTTGCCTCTTTTCCCACAATTTCACACGCTTGACGTTGATGAACATCGTTTGATGTATGGATTTTGATGTGGAGATACCCCGCAGAAAATGCTTATCTTTCTTCTACGTACAGGTCCCTATGCCATTGCACTGAAGTGAATTCTGTTTCCAGATGAGGTCTTTTTCTCACCTACGATGACCAATGCGGTGAACTGGATAAAAGACCTATACATTTGTTACATGTTTGATGAAGGAGGTAAAAGCTTTCTTGATGGTTGGGGATTCCAACAAGATCACCTTACTTCCTTCCCACACATTGGGAGATAGAGTCAGTGCTATACCAATTTTTTGAGTAGTGCTTTTCTGCTTTCCTCGGTCCCCTCCCCCTGAAGTTTGATTGTCTTAAGTATGAGAAAGTGACATCAACGTGTGTGTGTATCATCAGGACTTGGACTAGTGTACTGGTAAAATCGAATATTCTCCAAGAAGACGTGTCCAGAACATAATTAGATTATATTAGTACTTGTTCCATAGATCATGTATACGACATTTCATAATGATGTGGAACGTCTCAGGTTAATAAAAGGTGTCTACACAAGATATTACATAACATAAAATATTACATGACACTAGATTTTTTTGTGGTTGTGGGGGTTGGGGAAATTACCCACTTACTATAACCAAACATTCATGTAATGAGTAGAAGGAGCCGCCATTAAGAAATTTAATTTCCTGTTAAATGCTATATGTCTGTGTGTCATACTTTTGATGCTATTAGGTAAGTGATTAAAGACTTTTGTGGCAGCATAATTTACTACCTTCTGAGTCAAAGTTAGATTTAACCTTGAATAGTGAAGATCATTCTTTCTCCTAGTGTTGTAGCCATGTACATTGCTATTACTTTTGAGTTCGTACGGATTGTTAATAACAAATTTCATAAGTTTATATATATATATATATATATATATATATATATATATATATATATATATATATATAGTGAAGTTACAGTGATGATATCTAGCTCTTTAAATAAGTGTCTGCAGGATGATCTTGGATGAGCTCCAGCAATTATTCTGATTACAAGCTTTTGTGCAATGAACACTCTTTTATTCAATGATGAGTTACCCCAGAATATGATGCAATACGAAAGCAGAGAATGACAATAGTCATGGTAAGCTAATTTACTGAGATGTATATCGCCCTAATTTGCAGTGACCCTAATAACATAAGTAGCTGAATTCAAACGTTTCAGCAGATCCTCAGTGTGTTTTTTCCAGTTTAATCCCTCATCAATGCATACACCTAGAAATTTTGTATTCTACCTTAGCTACCTATTTCTGATCGAAGTCTATATTTATTAATGTTGTCATTCCAGTTACTGTGTAGAACTGTATATACTGTGTTTTTTCAAAGTTTAATGAGCAAAGAACCACTTAAAGATTTACTGAAAAACATCGTTTACAATTTCACCAGTTAATTCTTGTCTGTTGGGTGTGATAGCTACAGTTGTATTACCCTAAAACATGACCAGCTTTGCATCTTCGTGAAATGCAAGTCATTAATATATATTAAGAACAGCAGAGGACCCAAGACTGAACCTTGTGGCACCCCATTCTTGATTGTTCCCCAGTTTGAGAAATCACCAGTTTTTTTGCATATTATGAGTACTAACTTTGGATTCTGACTGCAGCTACCCACAATTTGGCAGCATGCGGATTCCATTTCGTGTAGTTCAATTGTTTGTTACTTATGCTAGTTGCACATGAATATTTTTCGCCTGGAGGGTGCGCTACTTGATCTTAAGTGCTTATTATTTGGGTAATGGTCACACATAATGTATGAAGTTATTGTATGATTTCCCACATACATTTATTTATGTAAAAATAAAAAAGCATAGAGTCTATTGTAAAATAAAAAAACTAAATGTCCTCTTAAGTTCCCTCTTCGGAAAAAGTCCCGACATAAAGAAAAAAGTTAAGGCAACCGCTCATGAGAAGCGGTAAATCGGTGATCGAGTACCGGGCTTGCAAAAATTTTCAACTTTCGGCATTGCGGTGCCACAATGCCCTGTGCCGCTGAAAGTCATGAATTCCCACCCATCACTTCCCTTTCTTTCCTCAATCTTTATTTCATATAAATGTATGTACCAGGTGGGTCATCGCTATTGGTGTCTGTTTCTGTCGCACAAAACAGATACACTCTAATGCGTAAAGTGCAGTATCTGACACAAATAATTTTTGGTGTGCACAGATCAGAGATGAAATCTGCCGCTGCTGATGATGATGATGAGGTAGAGCTGCAAGAATTTTTTGCTTCGAGAGGGAAGAGGGAGGGGCGGAGGACGGGAGAAGGTACAAAGCAAAACTGGATTAGTTCTAACATATTTATTTTCCAATCACTAACATCTAGCATTTTTAAATTTCCCACCACCAGCGTCATCTAGCGTTTTGAAATTTCCTGACGCCGACAACCTGTAATTTTTTGATTCCTCACCAGCGCCCTTTCGCCTTTTTTAATTTCCACTGTCAGGATCTAGGATTGTTCAGCGAATGTAGAGCCAACTATCGGCGTGAAATTGAACTGTTACCTTTGCTATACAACTTATACCAATGTCTTGTTTTCAAATGGCACGCATGCAAGTAACTGTTTTCTTTTTTTATAAATTTGTTTCCTCTGAATTGCTACTGCAGGCAGTTTCTTAAATTTTTGGTCGTTTCTCTACGAACATATCACAATATTAGGAAAACAAAACAGGAAACTGTTAATACTGTAAATCACAACAAATTTCTACTTGGTTGATTTTATGTGTACTTACGGATGTTCTTATTTTGGAAAAACCCATTAATAATTTGACATTGTGTCCTATAAGATCGGTAGTTGGGAATGTGAGAGTGTTTAGAGGGACAGAATATCGACGAGATTACCATGTGGTATTGCAAAACGTTATAATTCCCCTAAATATAAAGATGTAGAGAGGAAACAGGAAGAAGTACTCAGTGTAGAAAACTCGCAGTAACGTTAGGTTTTCTGCAAGACTGGAGTATACGAAACCTGTAGCAGAGGGGAGTCGAGCAGAAGCTCAGATTGAATAAGGACGAAACTACAACCTCACTGTAGGAGAATTTAAAATCATTTTTACTGGGAGCTGCTAGGGAGGATCATGGAAAAGGAGAAGGAAGAGGGTGGGGCACTGAAGTTTTAAGAGAAAGGCGTGAAGAAAATAAAACTGCTTACAAGGAATAGTTACGCTCTAAAAGGCTGGAAGATAGAGAGCACTACAAAACAATTAAGAAATAAGTAAAATGGACAGTTAGCTGTGCTAATGATGAGTCGTGGGAGACTACAACACAATTAAGAAATAAGAGAAATGGATAGTTAGCTGTGCTAATGATGAGTCGTGGGAGAGTTAATGTTTCGAGGTAGAACATTTATGGGATGAGCACGGAGACAACAAGAAGAACTCCACCACAAGATGAGTAGTAGAACATTTAGTTGGATACAACAGGACATCAGAAGCTTGGAGAGTTATACGTGAAGTGAGAGCTAGTGCTAAATTTAGGAGGTACTCCATCTCCTTGTCCCACATTATTAAAAATAATTACTAATGATCCTCTTTAATTCCTTAATTCCTGACTATAACTCTATGACGAGCTACCTTTCCAGGTTTCGAATTTTAAAGGGACTGATAAACTTCACCGACAGCCACCTCTTCCAAACGATAAATCTCCAATTCATCCTGTTCTTCTCGAATCGTTGTCGGTGAAGTTTATCACTCCCTTTAAAATTCTAAACCTGGAAAGGTAGCTGGTCATAGAGGTATAGTAAGGAATTAAGGAATTGATCATTAGTAATTATTTTTAATAATGTGGGACAAGGAGATGGGGTACCTCAAGAATGGAAGGTGTCATACATTCCACCTTAAATAAGAACGCGAGCAGGAAAGATCCGACTACTTACAGTGGAATAAGGTTAATGCCTTCAGTGATAAGGTTGTTCAGTTGTATAGTAAAGAACAGTTAGGGAAAGATTGCTGCTGTTGAATAGAAGGAACAGTCAAGTTCTACTGCTATCAATTAAGTGTTGTAACGTTTCTTGTGTACGCAACATGTGGCAGAAAATGAAAAAACAGGTCTCCGTTTTATTTTTGTTGATTTAGAAAAGGCCTACAATTATATGTCAAGGACTTACTATGGTCGGCAATGGAGTATGTTGGAGTGTATGGTGCTTTAACAGAGTAGGTGAAAAGAACGTACCAACAATGGATGGCAGCTGTGAAGAATGGTTGTAAGAAATCGGAAAGTTCTATGACACCAATAATTGTGAGTTAGAATACAGCATTAAAGTTTCCATTCATTACGGTTTGCTGATGATCAAATACTATGAGTCTGGATAAGGATGATGCCAAATATCAAGCGAGATTGTTAATGAGTACTTGTAAAAAATGGGGACTCACTGTCAACATGCATAAAAGAGAATATCTTGTTGAAGTGAACAAGGTGAGGATGGTGATTAAGAAATGTGAAAGTGTTCAAGTGCTCGGGTTCATTAATCGATAAGAGTCCACAATGTGGCTTGGGCATATCCCTCAGGGTAAGTCAAGCGAGGGTGGCTGTTAGATTCATTAAGTGGTATCTTTTACAGTCGGTACATATCCACACGGAAAAAATATATAATTGCGTAGGCCTCCGTGGCCAGAATCAGTCGACATAAAAGTTTTCTGGGTACGATGCCGTGTCATAATGTATAAAACTAACTACTGCTGCTGGAGAAAAACTAAAGTTCCGGCCACGGTTGCAGCGGCCTTCTTTTGAGTCTAATGGTGCGTTCTAGTTGTGCAGTGTCCTATATGTTTTGTTGTTACAGTTCACTGCGCATGTCATTACGTCATAATTTTAAATAGGTACTTAGTTTCATTGCTCACTTAAGGAAGAAGGTTAATAGGTTATTGCGGTAGAGGGAGAACATTATCACTGTTGTCTATTGGCTCTTGTGTTATGTGCCTTGATTGGTGGCCGCCGTCGAATGAGAAGTTAGCTGCTGTTTACAAAATGATGGACGTCGTCCGCGAGCGGCAGCTACTCGCCGGTAGTGCTCGTGCCTCGTGTTGACCGTGCGGTCTCTTGGACTCTAATTTCTGGCAGCCAAGATGGGGCAAGCCGGAGTCGATCCTTCCTGTTCATGTTATTAGGGTGTTTAAGTATTTCGATGGCCTCTCTGATTTTGCTTTTCGTCATAACCAGCTGCTTGCCCAACACACAGGTCCCGCTGAGTTTTATTTCTTATCCGCAGTCTTGCTAATGTTCAGCCACTGCAGATTCGTTGTGTTGCCCTAGACGAATACAGCGCTCGTGTTACCGAATGCGCATTGCTATTGGCCTACCAGTCTCGCCAATGTATGCCTCTCTTTTGTTAATTTGGCTGAGAAGATACCGTAACTCTTCCTCAATTTCACAGACAATAGAGCTGTCAGTATTTATTGAAGTAAAAATAATTTTTTAATAAACCGCAGTTTATAAATCAGCTTATTCCTGACCCGAATCAGACAGTCCTGAAAATATGTGATGGTGAATTTTTAATAGCTATGAAAATACTTGTAAGATGTAAGACGAAAAACATGGTGTGCATAAAAGTAAGGAGGTGATCTATTCCTTCATCACTTAGTAAATAGCTTATTGTTAAGGAGGTGAACTAATCGTGTATCATTTATGTATTACGTTTGCTCCATGCATTTCATTTAAACCTGACAAGTATTTTCATAGTTTCAGCAATTCACCATCACACATTCGCAGGACAATCTGTATGGAATTAGGAACCTGTATTGTCCCATTCAAACACGTGCTATATTAAAATGTAGTTTTTATTAAAATAATTCTTTTCCGCTTTTTTGTTTCTTCGTGTATGAAATTTTTTGGTGGATTTTAAACGTAGTGAATAGATTATAAGAGACACTTGTCGAATTTCGCGTTCATTTCATTGTCTTTCACCTGATAATATTTAAAATAGAAAGATGTTATATCTACATCCTATTAATGTATCAGCCTATTTAATATTATTTTTCCAAAAAATAAAATAAAGTAGCTGGCTAAATTAATTTTATATGATGTTTTATAAGACTTTATTTCATTACTAACATTACAACAGCTGCTCTATTCTTGAATGACGTCACACATATTGCTGCATAAATTTCTCCCTCCTCCTGTCTCAGTTCATCTCTTCCTGCTTCCTCTCTCTGCCTTTCTCCCCACCCCCCCACCCCCTCTCTCTCTGTCTGTCTACACCTTCCCTCTGGCTCTGTACATCTCCTCCACCTCATTCGGTGTCCAGAGCCTCCTTCCTCTCTCTCTGTTCATCTCCTTGTCCATCCTCTCCACATCCCTCTTTTCCACCTTTCTTTCCATTTTCTCCCCACTGTCCCTGTCATTCTTCCATATGGACCCTAACTCTCCTCTTGCCCCCTCTATCTGACTACCTGCTCCTCCCCCTCCATGTCTTTCTCCAGCTCTTCCTGCCCAGCTTCTTCTGCCTCTCTCTGCCCATTCCTTCTTCCATCCTCTCTGTCCAGCCAACCCCTCCTTTGCATCTCAATTTATATCCCATCCTTCCATCTCTGCCTCTTCCTCTTTTACTCCACTACCCATGTCAATCATATCCTCACTATCCATTGCCGCCTCCCCCCCCCCCCCGCCCCTCTCTGCTCAGCCATGCTCATTCACACATACATCTCCTAAAATGCATTCTGATACTACCTCCCAAACACACGTTGGCCAAGGAGCACAGCCTACATGTCAGGTGCTACCAAACATTTTCACACCCACCTCCACCACTTCAGAACAGACAGACCATAAAGTGAGTTAAGATTGAATTTTCAACCAGTTGAAAGCCATATTTAAAGTTTCAAGTCTCTAACTCGTGAGGAAGTTAGTTTAAAATATGTTGCAAAATTCGTACCAAACAGACAAACAGAGAAGAAAGCGAACGAATAGAAACGAAGTAAAATTTAATCCCCTCATTTCACTTCGAATTATAATCTTACTTCTTAACTTTTTCTTTATGTCGTTCATTGCTTCTTAGATATGCTGACGGGACAGAAGATTAGAAAGACTTAACCTTTGCCTTACACCATTTAAAATCTGAGCTCTTATCTCTTGATCATACATTCTTATCTATTGTCTTGGTTCTTGGACACAATTTATTTTACTAGCCGTTCCCTAGAGCTACACAAAATTTTTAGAAGTTTTAATAATTTTATACCAGTTTATACTGTAGAACACTTTTCAATTGACACGAAATTTTATGAAACCAGTTTGATTCTCATTAAAGCTTGCTTCTATTCTGAAACAAAATGTCAGAATCAGCAATTGTAGTTATTATTCAGTTCAGCAGCTTGGGTGGCTGAAATGCCCAGGTAACTGGACGATAGCTACTGCATTTTTCTACCATTGCTATTTTGCGAATTATTTAATGGTTAATGGTTTGACTGCGACATATTCAAAAGGTTTAAGAAATATCACAGGATTGTTAGATATCCTCAGAACTTTTTTGATGTCCGGTCTTCCAGATATTTTTCGATCTCTGATGCTGAGCCCTCTATATCCTCTAATTCGATACCTTTTTCTGCTACTAATGCATTACCATACAGTGCCATCACCACATCAAGGCCCTCAGTGTACTTTTTACACCTACCCATTGTTTCTCTGGTGGGTGAGGGCGCCAGCTCTGTTTGACAGCGACCGATATGTAGGTATGGTTTCAGCACTTCACTTTTATTTACAGAGGACGATTAGCGGTACCGTCGCAGTGGTGTCGTGAGCTACTGAATAATACCTTGCATTCATGATGCTGTCAATGGTTCAAATGGCTCTGAGCACTATGGGACTTAACCTTAGGTCATCAGTCCCCTAGACTTAAAACTACTTAAACCTAACTAACCTAAGGACATCACACACATCCATGCCCGAGGCAGGGTTCGAACCTGCGACCGTAGCGGTCGCGTGGTTCCAGACTCAACCGCCTAGAACCACTCGGTCACATCGGTCGGCTGATGTTGTCAATGCTGATAGGCAAATATCGAACGAATGACGACACACTCTTTACTCGGCAGTTGTTTTGTAATTCAGATGTGAGCTACTGGAAGTCCTTAAACTTTAATTTTCTCCGTACTAGTAGCACTCGCAGGGGTATGAGGCTAGTTGTGTTCCTTTTGGAGCGGAGGTTTTTTTTTAATCGTTACCGTGTCGGATGTCGGAAGTTTCTGATTCTTCGATCAACGAGGTTTCTTTACTGTACGGTACACCTACAAATATTCGAAAGTGTTTTCCAGTGCGGGGGTAGGGACTTCTGCGTAAACACTTTTCGCCTTTGTAGGCAAGTGTTGTAGTTTGGTGATCGTACAAGCAGAAGAGCTCAGAAGAAAGAAGCATAAAGTTCAGATCGCGGTGCCAGCAGCTAACTGGGAGGTATTGTTTGATGAAAATGACAATCCTGGTGAGATTAAATTGAAACCTACATTTAAGCTTGTAAATTGCAATGTCTGCGTTGTTGTGTTTCTGTAGCTTTTGTTTGTTGACATTGAACTATTTACTGTTTTGTCGTTGAGAAGATTACTGATGGACGTTTCCTTGCAGCCAGTGTGTTAAATGTTAGCAGTAGCATTTTTAGTGTTGTGGTCGGATTCGTTTCGACAGCAATTAGGGCTTGAACTATTGACTCTGGAGTAGCGGGTCATAGCAAGACTGGCAACCTTTACTGAGACTGATGTAATTGATGCTGGTCCACTAATGGGCGTTTTCGAGTAGATCTGCTGAGCAATAGGTTGCGTAATTTGTTTCACACGCTGCACATCGCTAGTAGCTCGTGGATTCTGGTTGCCGTGCTAACGTAGCTTCGTGCATACGACGGAAGCTCTGAGGACGGGCGAAAGCAACGTTTAAAGATCAAATGAGATGTTGAGGTTACACAGCACTCCCGTCAGAAGGAAGGGGAGATTAGTGGATCATTCGTCACACCACCCAATAAATTATGAAAGTGTCACTGGAAGATGCAGTAGAGGAGAAGACTTCAGTAGTAGACAAATAATATCGATTTGCATGATGCTTACGGGGGATTTTGAGTGTCATAGTTTGATAAGGGTAAAGATATTAGTAACGACTAATATGTAAACTTTATGTGCTGACGCATGTAGACAGTATTCGAATTCGAGAATGTAGTAAAAAACGGGATTGTACTTCCGGTTCTGAATTGATTCGTTCCGTTAGCTAGTAACCTATAATGGCTTAAACACTGAACAATGAAGGAGGTGAAGTGAAAGACCTATACCACAAATTTTTAGGTAACATTTCACTGTCAGACTCAGCACATACTGAAATTTAAAAATATTTGAAGGTGTCAAATTAAACGTAACACGTAACGGTACTGTACATGTGATACGTATATGTTACGGAAGAACCTTAGGCTACTACGTAGTCTGCAGAAAATAAAATACAGTATTCACGTGAAAGTAAACAGGTGTTTCTGCATGATGACTAATAGAATAATATGTTGTCAAAATATACCCCACAGATTTAAAATATACTGGTTATTGTGCATTTGAACAGGAAAGCATGAGAGCCCTTCTGTAATTATTTCATTAACTGTCAAAAAACATTTCTGCGTGTATAATGCGGGGCGGTGTCAATTGATTACCAGCGTGTGCTACCAGAGGATATTTATCGTGTGAACGTGCGACGTTTACAGCTTGCCTCGACACAGGCAATATCTCAACGGACAATCGAATTATGTAGCGGAAGTAACGTTCTCAATAAATACAGCCGGTGGTCGGCCGATATGATCAGCGCCATTGTGTCAGCAGCGTCTTAATACTGTCGCGTTTGCTTCCGCTTTCCAATAATCAAAGAATAAACTACCGAACGTCTTTTATTTGTGTATTTGGGACAGATTGTCTGATAGTCGACAAAGCAAATTGTGTTCCTAGATTTCTCGGGAACGAACTTGGTCACGTGATAAGGCTGAGCTACGTTCTGTTTCACAGGAGTTTTCTTTGTTACCTCGCAGTGTATGGATTGAAAGTAATAGGGGAGGATGTCTTCGTGTGCGAATGCAACGGATCGTTAATAACGATTGGCAATGACCAAGAAAAAGCGGAAATGACGGGAAAAAGACACAACGTCCATATAAAACGTCAGAACAGAATAACTGAAATGTGTACAAATTATTGAAGAAGAAACACAACGATAAGGATAGTGTGATTAGCACCTCCTTCCTAAAATAAGAGGAGGGTAAAGTAAAACGGTCAAACTCCATATTTCGCTGAGGATATCTTCGAATGAGGTGCAAAGCAAAAACATTAGGATAGTCGGGCGCTGAAGACCTTGCTGTCGTGCGCCCAAACCCCTCTACTACTATTACTATTAGGATAGTCCATGCTACGAAGAATGTTAGGACTTGCTAACATCTGCGGAAACGTTATACTTCAATTGAACTTGGCTCAGGAATAGCAAGAAAAGTCTATGAACCACATTTGTATCTATTGTATTTGGTTTCAAAGATGACAGATTGAAAGACATGTATACCACAAAACATCGTAGCGGTAAGCGTACACGACTATACATTTTTAGGTACGAATGAAGAACCAGCTAGAAAGCTGATAGCTTATTCAGAAGCGACGTGTATTCTCATTGTTTACAGCATCGGTAATAGGTAGACGCTGCTGAAAAGAAACCTCTGCTAGATTTTTCCAACAATACGGTCCTTATGTATATAGATTTATGTTGTTCACAAGCGTCATCTGATACTATCTGCTCACCCCCATTTAGTTGCCGTCTCTCTTTTATAATCTCTTGGAATCCAGGAACAACGTCCTAGGTCCATCATCCAAAACTCTCCTGCTTACACTTCCTGGCCAACTCATTTCAGTTTCATCACAGTTATAATAGATTTTATGGTATTCAAGACTTAAATTTGTTTCGAACTAACAGCTTTCTAATGAATTTCTAAAGCCCACTTTGTAATATAATTAAAACTTCGTACAAAAAAGTGCGAGAGATTTTCGGGATGTATGTTCTACTGTACAGGTGAAACATTTTTCTGACAAGTTATGAGAAATTTAAATCTATAAGACTGTCAATTGACGTTTAATTCTCGCTTGCCTATCACAACGCTTCATTTGTAGTAATAGCGAAACGTAAGCTGTTGGTTTGTATCTCTCTTCCTGGCCGTAAGCACGAAAGTGTTGGACACTTTGCATAATGAAACATGACACCTCAACGGTCGCTGCGAATACTGAGATAAAACTGTTGCTGCCGTCTTTCTACTGCTTTAAATCATACCATTCTAAAACCAAATTATTCTTGAAGAATCAAGTTGCCACGTATGTTAGTAAAGTTTTGCATTGTTGTTCCCGGTTTCGACAGATCTTCGCTGTCTTTATAGAATGTGAAAATTAAAAATGAATGTGGCCCAGACATATACGACTTCACATAACCACTGTACACACTACTGGAGCACAAGATTATTTATTTCAAACATATATAATTGCAAAATCAATTTCGCCTAACTTTATTCGATTCATTTGGATGACGCTGAACCAAATCGAAATATTTTGACACCTCACTGCTGAATCAGTCATCATTTTACAATATATTTCTGGTAAGTACTTCTTTAAATAGTAGTCTCAGTTTACCTTGAAAAGGCTATATTGAAATGGCTTTAAAATTGACGTAAGATGTGAATTTCGTTTATGTTTGGGACCATTTGAGCCAAAACCAGTTGGCTTTGAAACGGCTCACAACATAATTTAAAAGCTGATAACAAGGCATAAAGCCCAAAATAGAAGATTATACGAACTATGAAACACGAAGATTTACAAAGATGTACACAATACGGCTGCTGGACATGATTCTAAACTGCAGCGAGGAGCTCCTGTGAAGCATAAAATGAAGCTACCAAAAGGAACCCTCCCAACATAGACTTGAAAAATCAGAAGTTAAAAAAAATGTTGCTCAACCAGGACTTTCTGTTTCATTCATTCATGCATTTATTGTTTCATTCATCCTATCATTCAGACAGCATTCTCGCAGAAACACATCATGAACGTGTACTTTCAAGTACGTTAAATGGGCTGAGAAGTGCGCTATTAGAAAGATGTATCCGTCATAAAAGATTCCGAATGCTACGTAAAATTAACTTTAATTGTAATGTCCTTTGTTTATTTAAAAACTTAGAAATTTGGTCGATTACCCCTACTTACAAAATATTCCGCGATGTTATTAATTCGAATAAATTAATGGTAGTTTTAAGTTGGGCTACTTGCAGCGCATATTAGTACTAAAAACTTGCTACTTAGAATTTACGATTATTTAATTATGATCCACAAAATGTTTCAATCAGTTTTCCATAGAACAAGTCGGACAATTTCTTGTCATATGAAAGCCATCTCTCTAACTTTTAATACTATACGACCAATGTACCTTACATTCGATTTCTTCTACAGATTTAAGCATATCAATTTACCTCAGAATCTGAAAACTCTTACTACAAACCTCTACGTTTTCGCGAGTTCATTCGTTCCACATGTTTCTCATTATATTATTTCCGCTGTGCAGATTTTCGAATCTCTGTATTGACGACAAACAGGTTCGTTAGGATCGTGTACGGAATTGGCTTCTACAAAACAGTAACAAAATGTTAATCTCGCTTTCTGGTAAACGAAATGTCCTCATTATCTCCGGATTATCGGAGGTCTTCTCGCTACAACCTCCAGTTTATCCTACCATTTACGAGAACTCAATATCGCAACGGGGAGAAATAATCAAGAGTAGCAGAAATACGTATTGCAGGCGCGGCAGGGCCACCTGCGGCTCTCACGCAGATGCCACATCCAGAGGGGTACCGACGCAGCGTCTCTCTCCAAACGAGCGCCTACTCTCACGCCCCACTCAGCCAGAATTGTACTCTTCTTTCCACCAATAGCGGCACACCGGTGTACATCGTTATCGGAGCTGAGGAATAAAAGACGAATCACAACGAAAGAGGAGCGCGCTGCTCCTAGGATTACCGGCCGATTCAGAGCCGTGTTTGTCATCAGCCGGCAACGCTTTGTACCGGCGGCTCAGCGCCCAGCGAGTCCAGTTTATTTGCGCAAATGCTCGACGAGCTACCTATTGGTTCCGACCAGGAAACCACGCCACTGTGGCCTTTATCAGAACGTACCATACGCTCCAAGTTGTTGATTCGGTCTTTCTCAGCAATAGCCAGCTTTGTGTCTGTATATACATTGCTGTAGATTACAAAATAAACAAAAGTTGTTAGAACGGCTAAATGATACACAGAGTGACGTCAATGCTACTGTTTTCATGGAGTCTGAATGTTGAACCACACAACAGACTAAGTGCACACGTATACGATAGGTGCTGCAGCCAAATACTTGCAATATTACAGATAGTAGCTGTTTATTAATGTTGTTATTACATAAAAATAATCAGATTATGGTGGTCATTTCCTTGAATCAGACCTGGGTTTTACGCACACACACACACACACACACACACACACACACACACACACACACACACACACACAAACATTATATGTGACTATGCCATATTTCGTTTGAGTTATACAGGGTGTTACAAAAAGGTACGGCCAAACTTTCAGGAAACAGTCCTCACGCACAAAGAAAGAAAATATGTTATGTGCACATGTGTCCGGAAAAGCTTACTTTCCATGTTAGAGCTCATTTTATTACTTCTCTTCTAATCACATTAATCATGGGATGGAAACACACAGCAACAGAACGTACCAGCGTGACTTCAAACACTTTGTTGCAGGGAATGTTCAAAATGTCCTCAGTTAGCGAGGATACATGCATCCACCCTCCGTCGCATGGAATTACTGATGCGCTGATGCAGCCCTGGAGAATAGCGTATTGTATCACAGCCGTCCGCAATACGAGCACGAAGAGTCTACATTTGGTACCGGGGTTGCGTAGACTAGAGCCTTCAAATGCCCCCATAAATGAAAGTCAAGAGGGTTGAGGTCAGGAGAGCGTGGAGGCCATGGAATTGGTCCGCCTCTACCAATCCATCTACCACCGAATCTGTTGTTGAGAAGTTGCGAACACTTCGATTGAAATATGCAGGAACTCCATCGTGCATGGAGCACATGTTGTGTCGTACTTGTAAGGGCAGATGTTCTAGCAGCACAGGTAGAGTATCCCGTATGAAATCACGATAACGTGCTCCATTGAGCGTAGGTGAAGAACATGGGGCCCAATCAAGACATCACCAACAATGCCTGCGGAAACGTTCACAGAAAATCTGTGTTGATGACGTGATTGCACAATTGCGTGCGGATTCTAGTCAGCCCACACATGTTGAATGTGAAAATTTACAATTTGATCAAGTTGGAATGAAGCCTCATCCGTAAAGAGAACATTTGCACTGAAATGAGGATTGAGACATTGTTGTATGAACCATTCGCAGAAGTGTACCTGTGAATGTCAATCAGCTGCTGAAAGTGCCTGCACACGCTGTACATGTTACGGAGACAACTGGTTCTCCCGTAGCACTCTCTATACACTGACGTGGTCAACGTTACCTTGTACAGCAGCAACTTCTCTGACGCTGACAATAGGGTTATTGTCAACTGCACGAAGAATTGCCTCGTCCATTGCACGTGTCTTCGTCGTTCTAGGTCTTCCCCAGTCGCGAGTCATAGGCTGGAATGTTCCGTGCTCCCTAAGACGCCGATCAATTGCTTCGTACGTCTTCCTGTCGGGACACCTTCGTTCTGGAAATCTGTTTCGATAGAAACGTACCGCGCCACGGCTATTGCCCCGTGCCAATCCATACTCCGCATTTGTAAACATTACACTGACTGCAAAACCACGTTCGAGATGAATACTAACCTGTTGATGCTACGTACCGATGTGCTTGATGCTAGTACTGTAGAGCAATGAGTCGCATGTCAACACAAGCACCGAAGTCAACATTACCTTCCTTCAATTGGGCCTACTGGCGGTGAATCGAAGAAGTACAGTAGATACTGACAAAACTAAAATGAGCTCTATCATGGAAATTAATCGTTTCCGGACACATGTACATCTAACATCTTTCCTTTATTTGTGTGTGAGTAATGTTTCCTGTAACTATGGCCGTACCCTTCATTTAAGGCATCAGAAGTCGTAGCAATTCTGCATTCAGTGTGCTAATAATCACTACCTTAATCTACATCTACATCAATACTCAGCAAAATCCTTGACGGTGTGAGGCAGAAGGTAGTTGAGATAGCTCCCTTTATCTTTTCCAGTCGTGAATGGCACTTAAGAAGAATGATTGTCAGCTAGCTCTAATTTCTCTGATTTTCTTGTTGTGGTTATTTCACGAGACTTATGTAGGAGGAAGCAATATATTGTCTTCAGCGGAAATTACTACGTATCTTGAAATTTCAATAGTAAATCTCTACGTGATGCACAACATTTCTCTTGTAGCGTCTGCTCAAAAGTGGTTGAAGTGGCTCTGAGAACTATAGGACTTAACATCAGTGGTCATCAGTCCCCTAGAACTTAGAAGTAGTTAAACCTAAGTAACTTAAGAACAGCACACACATCCATGCCTGAGGCAGGATTCGAACCTGCGACCGTAGCGGTCACGCGATTCCAGACTGAAGCGCCTAGAACCAGCCGTACGGCCACACCGGTCGGCGTAGCGTCTGCCACTGGAGTACGTTGAGCATCTTAGTGACGCTTAAGCGCCGCTCTTCGTTGGATATTATCTGTATCCGTGTTATCTCTACACAGGGTGTCCCATTTATCTTGGACCCCCCCCCCCCCCCTAAGTAACTGTTTGTCCCCTTCGCTGTAGCTTTGTTTTTTACAAAGTTAGGCAAAGCGGTATGACTTTTTTAAAAGACACCCTGTATTTTTTTATTCGGTGATTCATTCCTCTCCCAAAGACCTATTCAAAAATTTATCACAGTGTACCATTCACTCAAACACAACGTTATTAATTACGTAACACGGCACTCACGGCGACGCTCCTAGCACTTAGTGTAGGTACTTGGCGTAAAGGAACACATCCATGTGCTGACGTTGACAAAAAAAATGGCTGTGAGCACTATGGGACTTAACTTCTGAGGTCATCAATCACCTAGAACTTAGTAATACTTGAACCTAACTAACCTAGTGACATAACACACATCCATGCCCCAGGCAGTATTCGAACCTGGTACCGTAGATGTCACGCGTTCCAGACTGCAGCACCTTGAACCGCGCGGCCACTCCGACCGGTCTACCGTTGACAGAGGACAAATGTAAACATAAATAGAATGACACACCCCTCATTCTGTCAACCATTGTCAGTTGAAGAGTTGTGTGAGTAGAATGTACACCAACGGAGAGAAGGGAGAAATGCTACTCATCTATTGGCAATGTAAGTTAGGTGAAAAGTACCTGCTATACTGTTTTCTTATGTACGGGTACATTTAGTACAGTAGTTTAATCAAATGGTTCAAATGGCTCCGAGCACTATGGGACTTAACATCTTAGGTCATCAGTCCCCTAGAACTTAGAACTACTTAAACCTAACTAACCTAAGGACATCACACAACACCCAGCCATCATGAGGCAGAGAAAATTCCTGACCCCGCCGGGAATCGAAACCCGGGAACCCGGGCGTGGGAAGCGAGAACGCTACCGCACTTCGACGAGATGGGGCATAGTTTACTCCTTTTAAATAGAGTTGTGTAGAGTAAGCATACAGAGAAGGCTGTCCTTCCTACCGACTGCATTGACATAACGTTTCTTATGTTGTTGTTGTTGTTGTTGTTGTTGAAAATAGGCGAAATGCTACGCAGGCAGCGCAACTGTACAGACAGCGATATCCTGGCAAGAACTCACCTTCCTGACGTCTTATTGTTATGCTTCAGGAAACGGAAAGTTTCAACCCACGACAACACAATCGTCATAGCACTCACACAGACGAAGCTGCCGAACTTACTTTTCTCACTTCCGTTGCTATGAATCAACATGTGAGCATACGACAGCTTGAACACGAGAATGGCATTACTAAAACCAGTGTACATCGTATTCTTACACGTCACCGGTTCCATCCTTACCATGGACACCTACATCAAGAATTGCATGGAATTTTTTCCAGAATCGTATAGAGTTCAGCTAGTGGGCACAGCAACAAACCCTCGCCAACCCGAACGTTTTCTCCAATGTTCTATTTACTGATGAATGTTCCTCTTCAAACAAAGTCCAGCGACAACCCGCGATGGCTTAGACAGGTGGAACATCAGCGTCAATGGGGAGTTAACGTCTGGTGTGGGATGCTTGGTACTACAATTATTGGCCCTTATTTCATCAGTGATGGTCTAGACAGCACAGCGTATGCCAACATTCTCAGAGAAGTTCTTCCTCCTCTTTTGGATGAAGTGCGGCTAAGAACCAGAATGCTTATATGATATCAACACGTTGGATGTTCAGCACATAATGCCTTGCGGGCACGTCGTGTTTTGAACCGAAGTTATCCTGCCAGCTGGATTGCTCGAGGAGGAACAGTTACTTGGCCTGCTAGGTCTCCTGTCTTAAATCCTGTGGACTTTTTTCTTTGGGGATGAATTAAAGACTTTGTCTATCGCGAATTTCCAATAACTCCAGAGGACATGCAGGAAAGTATCGTGATTGCTTGAAATTGTCTTCAGCAAGCAACACTGGAAGTAGTAAATAATTCTTTCACTCAACGAGTGCACCAGTGTTTCGGCGTCCAGGGTCACCACTTTGAGCTCCTTTGAATGTTCTACTCCTGCGAAATGGTACAGGAGAGTCAAAGTCCAATTTGTGTGATTTTTTTTACTTGGTTTGCATTTGAAACTTCCTGGCAGATTAAAACTATGTGCCCGACCGAGACTCGAACTCGGGACCTTTGCCTTTCGCGGGCAAGTGCTCTACCAACTGAGCTACCGAAGCACGACTCACGTCCGGTACTCACAGCTTTACTTCTGCCAGTATCCGTCTCCTACCTTCCAAACTTTACAGAAGCTCTTCTGCGAACCTTGCAGAACTAGCACTCCTGAAAGAAAGGATAATTGCGGAGACATGGCTTAGCCACAGCCTGGGGGATGTTTCCAGAATGAGATTTTCACTCTGCAGCGGAGTGTGCGCTGATATGAAACTTCATATCAGCGCACACTCCGCTGCAGAGTGAAAATCTCATTCTGGAAACATCCCCCAGGCTGTGGCTAAGCCATGTCTCCGCAATTATCCTTTCTTTCAGGAGTGCTAGTTCTGCAAGGTTCGCAGAAGAGCTTCTGTAAAGTTTGGAAGGTAGGAGACGGATACTGGCAGAAGTAAAGCTGTGAGTACCGGACGTGAGTCGTGCTTCGGTAGCTCAGTTGGTAGAGCACTTGCCCGCGAAAGGCAAAGGTCCCGAGTTCGAGTCTCGGTCGGGCACATAGTTTTAATCTGCCAGGAAGTTTCATATCAGCGCACACTCCGCTGCAGAGTGAAAATCTCATTCTGGTTTGCATTTGTTTTCTGAAAACTACAGCAAGTGGACGAGTTTGTGATTCCGGGCTCAAAATCAGTGTTGTGTTATGTAGTAAATAACGTTGTGTTTCAGTGAACTGCACAATGTGATACATTTTTGAATAGGTCTTTAGGAGGGAAATGAATACCGAATAAAATATACAGAGAGCCATCTAAAAAGTCATGCCGCTGTTCATGCCTTTGTAAAAAACAAAGCTACGACGGATGCAATCATGCTGATTGATGTCTCCATGACGACTAAAGAACATTTGCCTGAAAGACTTTGTAATTTGCGTCTGGACAAACAGATATTTAGGATGGTGAAGATAAATGAGGTACCCTGTATATAACCTATTAATGTGAGTTTTGTTGAGTAGAATGTAAACGTGGGGTTTAATTATCTCATTTAATTTATATACATTTTGTTTCTCTTTTTTATTTGATTTTTATTTCACTGCAAAGACATGCGAAGGCAAGGATTGTTCTTAGATTTTACTGACACAAAAATGTAGCATGGGGTACTGTATAATTATTGAAGTTACTTAAACGAATAAGTGCTCAAAAACAGTTAATCATTATAGCTTATATACCCACAAAAAGAGTATGTCATCATTTTCAGTACGTAAGGACCAAAGTGTGATTTCATCACGTCTTAGTGCAGGCTAAGGCTGTGTGCTGTTCCACGTGACATAAATCGTCTGAATAAAACGGGAAGTTCTTTGAAAATTTCAGTTTCCTACAGATCATGAACGAAAGAAATAACATCGCCGATCTCCAGCTTCACCTGTGGACAGAAAGGGATAATAATGACAAGAATTTGAAATTGCCGCTTAATGGCGGCCAATAGTCGCCGTCCAGCGATGTTCAGCTTACTGCCGACGCGGCGTCTGAAAGTCTTTTAAATATGATGGGACAAGCAAACGGGATACGTGGAGCAGGTTACAACAGCAATACTTTAGACATATACTGGAGCTCACTGCTCAAATAATAAAACATGAACACACCTTATTATGTAGATTTCGCAGAATTGCGTCCTGTCCGAACGAGACAAAGCAAGATAGTTTCTGGCCCTTTTTGTTTCACGCCGATACCAAAAAGAACGAAGATAATAATAATACTTACATTACAGGCAATAGTTTTTCTTTACACTCGCATTATTCATGGACTTTCAATAGAGTTTATTTTACATATGTCAAATATAATTGCTCAGTATCGTGGAAAATATGTAGGTTATTTTGCTTAATCTGGGCCATAAGACGTCATATCTCCTACCTGTCAAGGATTCCATTCTGATTAACAGAGTCTGTCGAACAAACGCTTTGGAGTCCACTTCTTTCGTGGACGGGCTACATTTCGTCAAGTTTCTTCCCATCAATCTCTCTCTGACATCTGATTTTCTTACTGTCTGCGGTCATTTAACTTAAGACGGCTGCTGGTGGTTAGTCTTAAACATTTTACACTAGATACTGTTTCCAGCAATTTGTCATCAATAATTAGCCCCGCCGTAGTGGATTTCTTCTGTGTATCCGCAATAAGTAAAATTTATTTCCGTTCAGCGTCAACTGCCAGTCCATACATAATTTGTTAATTCTCTGGAGGTCCTCTTATAAATCACTACTATCTTCTAGAGTTGCTACCTTCTTATAGACAACCCCAATATGTCGAACATGTTTATGGAGCTTCCTACGTTTTCTAGTAGATCCTTTATATGTACTGTAACAACACTATCACATTTCCTTGTGGTACACCTCAGAATACTTGTATATCCGTCGATTTTGACCCTTATGGAATGTTAAGCTGTATCTGCAACCAAGCCTAGGATTATGTCACAAGTTTAGTCCGATACTCGGTAATCTGGTATATATTTTAACTTAACGACAATGTGAAACTGTTTAAATGTTTTCCTGGATTCAAGGAACACGGTATGAACCTTAGCGCCGATGTCTCATCTCACAAAGAGACAGTGCGAACTTCAAAATATCTCTGTTTGCAGCATACACGTTCATTTTTATAGAGGAGATATTTGTTATCCAAAGCATAGGGCGTTCAATAATTCTATAAAAGATTGGCGTCAATGATACAAGTCTATAATTATATACGTGTATCCTCCGAGCATTCTAGGAAACGGGAATGACCTGCCCTTTCTTCTAGTTGCTAGGTACCCTCCGTTGCTCAGGCGACCTACGGTAAACAGCTGCTAGAAACAGAACTAGTTTTCCCTCATGATCTGTGTAGAATCTTACATGTATCTCATCTGGTTCAGATGCCTTTCCGTTACTAATCAGTTGTAGTTGGTTTTCTATTCCGCGATGACTTAGTCTTTTCCACTCCGGCATTAGTGCGATGACGGAAGGCAACAACGTTATTATGATATACGGCTGTGAAACCAAATTCAATATTTCGACTTGTCTCTGTCATCCTACGTATTGATGCCAGTGTGGTCACTGAGGGACTCGACTGATTATTTCTAGCCGCATACTGATATCAAGTAAGACCAAAACCTCTTAAGGTTTCTGGTCAGATCGATTGGCAAAATTTTGCTTTCAGAGTCACTGAATTTTTATTTACACTTCGTTCAGCATTTATTTCACAGATAGATTTTGACAACTCTTAAATCTTTGATGAATTTCTCTTTGTTTACACAACTGATTTCTGCCACGCCTCTTAAACCACGGTGAGCCTGCCCCATTCCTTGAGATCTTTCTTGGAACATACTTGCGTAAGGCGTATTGAAGAAAGTTTAAAATTTTTCCCATTTGTGTTCAACATCTTCGTCCTCAGGCCAGAACGGTTGATGATGACTACCCAGACACACAGCAGTCTGTATTCTGTCACTCTTGCTTATGAAAAATATTTTCCTACCTTTACTAACAGTCCTTATAACACCCTTAGTCACTGATGATACCATCGTCTTATCACTTATACCCTCCTCTACCTTAACTGATTCGAAAAGTTCCGGTGTGTGTCTTCTAGGTGTTGAAGACGTTAACTTCAGATGTTTATTCTTTAAGTGCAGGAAATGATGTTCGGATAAGGCATTCAGAATAACGTTATATGCATCCCTGTCTCTGGAACCAGTTTTGATCCCATGATTCCCCCATGCTGTACCTGGGAAGTTGCAGTCTCCCCTTATTAGCATATACTTACCAACATCAGCAAGTTCATTCAGAAGTGCTTTATCACAAAAGCTCCTGATGCAGGTGGTCTATAAAACCATCTGACTACCAGTTTTGTCACACCTTTGATGCTTAACTTAACGCAGATTAATTCACATTCGAAATCCTTCTTAACCTTACCAGGTATTATCTAATTCTTTACTGCAATAAATACACCGTCACCATTGGCGTCTAACATGTATTTACAATAAATATTCCGATCTGAATGTAGAATTTAGTTGATATTCAAGTCCGGTTCCAATTAACTTTGTGCTTCTAATACAATCGGAGCATTGTTAGCTTTAATAAGCGACAGTAAATCTGATACCTCGTACCGGACGATCTTGCATTTCACTAAGAGCACAGCACCATTTTCTGTTTCAAAGCTGGGGGGAGTGGGGAATGAGAATTTTCTGAGAATTAGTGGCTGAACTATATTCGATTTTGACGGGCAGACAGCACTGGTTGCAAGCTGGGGCGGGGGATTCCTATAACCTAAAAGAAAAACCATGAGCGCGTCATAGGTACCCGCTAGCCTATCAGCCGCTTCCTGTGTGTAGCGCACTCCTGATATAGAAAACACGAATCCCCGCCAGGTAGCGTAGGTCAAGAATTTGCATCCAGACGACCGCGATCGATTCATTGTACGATGGTTCAACTTGTGAGCTTAGCCTGGACCTTGCATGCGAAGCCGCCTTCACCAAATCAGCGATCCGCCGAAAGCAATCGATGATGGCCCCAGAAAGCAGTCTGGTATTATTCAAGCCAACATGAACCACGATTTGCGGAACGATGTATCCTACGCAATAGAATCTAAAAAGTTGAAAAATAATAACAATAATATTCGTTTTGAAACTGTAGATCATGGTAAGTTTTATCACAAAATACGAAATTTCTAGTACATAGTTGTAACTGATTATAAAAAAGACTTTTGACTCTTTGTACAAGGTAACTTTAAATCTTGTACTTTTAATTCATGAATTTAAAGGTGAAACCTATTGAGAAAAATTAAAACCTGAGCCCCTCATTAGTATACTCTATAAATAAACGTTATCACTCAACAACTAAAACCATGTTGCTAAATGCGGAAGTAGACGAGACAATGGCATAAATAACAATCCCATTCAATTGTATTATCAAGTAAACATTGAGAAACTGTAATATAAAAAAACTCTCAAAAAAATTTTACAAATATTATTGTCTAGGGAAAACAGTCATTAAAATGCACGGCCTGCTGTTTGACTGATTACGTTGTAATTACAGAAATTTTGCAAGTGTGGCAAGTTGAGGAAAATAACCATTAAAACAGTTTTAAGATTCTCTGGAAGAATTATCAAATGTATTTTTAAGACGATTTATACAACAGAGAATGATCTATGTAAACGAATTAAGTTTGAAATGCTAGTGAGGAAAATTGCAGTGAAAATGTTAGGATCATCAGAAAGAATGGTCCTCTGGAAAACTAATAATGTTGAGACGTGTGAAAAAATTTTCATGTTACAGAAACAGTATGACAAAGAGTATTAATACTCACTGATAATTTTACGGGATGAATGACTAAAGATTATCATAAAAAGTGTACACATCACTTTGCTAAATACAGTCAGCTGTAAGCTAGATCCAGGAGACGAAATAGAATGTACAAACAGATAATGTGAAAGACGAATAAACAGCAGATACACTATGCTCTACAGTGGGAATGCAACACACTGAAGGATTTCAGGGCTGGACAAAGTACACGGTTGAAGTGAAATAATAACAGTATATTATATGAATGCGTGAAAGTCCGACAAAACACACGCCATGCCAAAGCCGCAGTGTGACTGGAATTACGTAAATTGAAGGTGGACCGGTGGAGCAAGGAAAGTAAAGGGATGGAAATGAACTGTTAACGTCACCTGCATCGAGACTTTTGCGGAATCAGCGGCGACGAATGAAAATGTGTCCCGGACTCGTATTCCAACCCTTTATCTCAAACTTACTTGGGAGTTGCGTTACCATAGCACCATTCAGACTCAGTGTTCATTTAACTTGCGCGAACTATTTCGGACGCCTCCCAGCCGACTCACATTCCCGCCTAAAAACAGCTATCCACTGTCCCCGTCCACGTCCTACGTGCTCGCCACTTTGAGACACCCACAAGGACGCGAACGTAATTGTCCATGCGCACTATAGGTGGTGGATTCATTGCCAATCGAGTGGAATTAAGCATACGAATGTGTGGAAAATGTCCGAGAGAAAAGACACCACACATTCAGGTAATTCATTCACCTCAATGTGCGATGAATCCACCACTTTCAGTTGTTGTTGTTGTTGTGGTCTTCAGTTCTGAGACTGGTTTCATGCAGCTCTCCATGCTACCCTATCCTGTGCAAGTTTCTTTGTCTCCCAGTACCTACTGCAACCTACATCCTTCTTAATCTGCTTAGTGTATTCATCTCTTGGTCTCCCTCTACGATTTTTATCCTCCACGCTGCTAAATTTGTGACCCCTTGATGCCTCAACATGTCCTGCCAACCGGTCCCATCTTCTCGTCATGTTGTGCCACTAACTCCTCTTCTCCCCAATTCTATTCAATACCTCCTCATTAGTTATGTGATCTAATCTTCAGCATTCTTCTGTAGCACTACATTTTGAAAGCTTCTATTCTCTTCCTGTCCAAACTATTTATCATCCATGTTTCACTTCCATACATGGCTACACTCCATGCGAATACTTTCAGAAACGACTTCCTGAAACTTAAATCAATACTCGATGTTAACAAATTTCTCTTCTTCAGAAACGCTGTCCTTGCCATTGGCAGTCTACATTTTATATCCTCTCTACTTCGACCATCATCAGTTATTTTGCTCCCCAAATAGCAAAACTCCTTTACTACTGTATGTGTCTAATTTCCTAATCTAATGCCCTCAGCATCACCCGACTTAATTCGACTAGATTCCATTATCCTCGTTTTGCTTTTGTTGATGTTCATCTTATATCCTCCTTTCAAGACAATGTCCATTCCGTTCAACAGCACTTTCAAGACCTTTGCTGTCTCTGACAGAATTACAATGTCATCGGCGAATCTCAAAGTTTTTATTTCTTCTCCATAGATTTTAATACCTACTCCAAATTTTTCTTTTCTTTCCTTTTCTGCTTGCTCAGTATACAGATTGATTAACATTGGGGAAAGGCTACAACCCTGTCTCACTCCCTTCCCGACCACTGCTTCCCTTTCAAGTCCCTCGACTCTCATAACTACCATCTGGTTTCTGTACAAATTGTAAATAGCCTTTCGCTCCCCGTATTTTACCCCTGCCACCTTTAGAATTTGGAAGAGAGTATTCCAGTCAACATTGTCAAAAGCTTTCTCTAAGTCTACAAATGCTAGAAACATAGATTTGCCTTTTCTTAATCTTTCTTCTAAGATAAGTCGTAAGGTCAGTATTGCCTCACGTGTTCCAATATTTCTACGGAATCCAAACTGATCTTCCCCGAGGTCCGCTTCTACCAGTTTTTCCATTCGTCTGTACAGAATTCGTGTTAGAATTTTGCAGCTTTGACTTATTAAACTGATAGTTCGGTAATTTTCACATCTGCCAACACCTACTTTCTTTGGCATTGGAATTATTATATTCTTCTTGACGTCTGAGATTATTTCGCCTGTCTCATACATCTTCCTCACCAGATGGTAGAGTTTTGTCAGGACTGGGTCTCCCAAGCCCGTCAGTAGTTCTAATGGAATGTTGTCTACTTCCGGGCCTTCTTTCGGCTCCGGTCTCTCAATGCTCTGTCAATCTCTTCACGCAGTATCGCATCTCCCATTTCATCTTCTTCTCCATTCTCTTCCATTTTTATAATATTGTCCTCAAGTACATCGCCCTTGTGTAGGCCCTCTATATACTCCTTCCATCTTTCTGCTTTCCCTTCTTTGGTTAGAACTGGTTTTCCATCTGAGCTCTTGATATTCTCTTTCCTCCAAAGGTCTCTTTAATTTTCTTGTAGGCAGTATCTATCTTACCCGTAGTGAGATAAGCCTCTACATCCTTACATTTGTAGCCATCCCTGCTTAGACATTTTGCACTTCCTGTCGATCTCATTTTTGAGACGTTTGTATTCCTTTTTGCCTCCTTCATTTACTGCATTTTTGAATTTTCTCCTTTTTATCAATTAAATAATATTTCTCCTGTTACCCAAGGATTTCTACTAGCCCTCGTCTTTTTACCTACTTGATCCTCTGCTGCCTTCACTACTTCATCCCTCAGAGCTACCCATTCTTCTTCTACTGTACTTCTTATTCCCACTACTGTCAATTGTTCCCTTATGCTCTCCCTGAAACTCTGTACAACCTCTGGTTTAGTCAGCTTATCCAGGTCCCATCTCCTTAAGTTTCCACCTTTTTGCAGTGTCTTCAATTTTATTCTGCACTTCATAACCAATAGATGGTGGTCAGAGTCCACATCTGCCTCTGGAAATGTCTTACAATTTAAAACCTGGTTCCTAAATATCTGTCCTACCATTATGTAATCTATCTGATACTTTTTAGTATCTCAGTATGGATGCGTAATTACGTACGACGTCCTGTGTGAATCTCAATCTAGCGCGCATGGAGGGCATGGACGGGGAAAGGGGGTAAGTGACGCTGGGTGGGAATGTGCGTCGCCCGGGAGGCGGGTTGAGACAGTCCGCGTAACTGCGCTAGACGCTGTGTACGAATGACGCAGTGGGTAACCTATCTTCCTATTAAGTGGGAGATCAGGGGTTCGAATCCCGGCCCAGTACACGTTTTCAGTCGTCTACGCTGTTTCCGTATAAAGTTCCTATGGAGATGACATCGATAGTTCCTCCACTTTCCTTTCCTTCCTCCGACACCCCCTCCAATTTACGTAATAGCTATAATAATAGTGTCTATTGTAACGACACGTTACCAGAGCAAGAACATTTTGAAGAATAAGAGGCATATCGGAGCAGGATTTTCGCTGATTGAAGGCGAGAAGAAATTATCTAGTTTCAAGACACAGGTAATAGTAGCAGTCTATGAAAAAAAGTGGTTACCTTGAATTTGCGATCGAACATACTGAACAGAATCTTAGAGACACACACGTCCGCTCTTCATGAATACATGAACAATTTCCTTTATTATAGAGTCAGGGAAATTTCATAAATGTGATAGTCATGTCCTTGTCTTCTACCCGGGAACAGAGCTTACCCCTTTGTTTTTAATTTGTAAGTATTTACTTGGATGAAGCGCTCTGAAATCGAATCTTTTTCTTTCCAGCAGGAGAAGTATTCGGTACAAAACCGTCAAGAGAATGGGGATGTTCTTCCATAAAACAGTCATGAAATATTCGCAATAATTTATCGACATTGATAGCGTTGTGTTCGTAATTTTTATTGTCATTGTATCCAAAGTTAAGATCATAACTTTTCCACAATGTCTCATTATTTATCAGTATTATTATTGATGAAGGAAACGTACAGTCTAAGACAGATATGCGAATTACATACGGTAGTCTCTTCGATGTTCTTCGAGAGGAGTAACTTCTGGTCCGGTACCTGATTTCACCCTCTCCCTTACTTACTTTCCATGTATAAATATGACAAATACTGATCCTATGGTGATGGCTAAACACCCTCGTCAGATATCGCACAAATTTAAGAGTCTTATAGAGACTTTAAGATTAAGCAGTACCCTTACTGGCTTCATAATGGCATTATAACTGTTACGTTGCATAAACGTAGGTATAAATCCTCACAAACTTAATTATTGAAGAAATTTCAGTTTGATCATTCTAGTTACGTATCACAGACTAGTAAAAAATAGGTGATGGTGGGGTGGCGATTTGGCAAGTGGTGGGAAAGCCCTGCCCACACTTTTGTATGCCACAGCAACTGATGTCCATCCTCCCTTCTCGTTTTTTGCTTGACGACGACGAAAAGTGAGATTTTACACGTGTTGAAGTATTAGTGTTTAAAAATATTCGACATTACTTTGCCCTATGTCTCATAATGTATACCAACATCATTACTCGATACAGTTGTAAGTTAACATACATTCCGTTGGCTTGAAATGCATTAGAAATTTTTGTACGAATTGATAAAAATAATGTTCTGATATCGGAAACACTGTTTCTTATGAAGCTGGCAGAAGGTTGTGTAGTACAAATGCGGACGTGAAAGGTGTCTATAGCCAGATAAACTGCAAATTCAGTTGTAGTAAAGAAGCATGTAGATAAAGACTCGCCAGAGCCTAAAACATAGATACACAGTCTATGTCATCGCTACGTGGCGGACTCGAACTGCCTTAAGAATAGGAATATTGTGAAGATAAACTCGAGATCACGAGATGCTTAGGCCACATACAGTAGTAAAAGGCCTTGAGTAGAGCAACTCTATTCAGTAATGCCATGAGGAGACTTCCATTGAATTTTGGTTACTCAGAGTTTCACATAGTCCTGAGTTTCCTTGACAGGTATGCCGAGTTCTGTGCCCTGTAACCATTGTTCAGCTTGTAAGTTCTTTACAGAATAGAGTCCTACAAGGTGCCAAAGCGAAAAGTCACCCTTCGATTACATCTATCGAGGTAAGCCCTTGTCAATCAAAACGTGTCTTTCTCACTCCCTCTCGGGACGCGACAGAGGTGGCAAACACTTTTTGATGCCAGATGTGGTGTTTGAGTAATTGAGCGGGTGGACCGAGCAGAACGCTAACGCGAATCAGGGCACCAGAGCAGATGTAGGGAAGCTCAGCAATTTTATGAAAACGTCGACCGGGTACGTGTCGAGGGAACGATTTCGGGACAGAGGGCAGCTAATGCCGCATCCACCGCCACCGTGCAACCGTGAGCGAGAGGCCCATCAGACTAGAGGGCCGCCACTGACGCCGCTCCAGCCGAAGTGCAGACCGCGAGCGACGGGTTTGTCTAAGCAGAGGGTAACAGCCGCCAACGCCGCCAACCCCACCGACGTCGCCACAGCCGCAGCCACCCCCGCCGCCCGCGCCGCCCCCGCCGCCGTCGCCTTCGCCGTCGCCGCCGCACCCGCAAAGGGATGCTCGCCTGATCCGAAGGTAGACAGTGGGAGAGCAACGCAGCAGCCACCAAGGCGACAGGAGTAACGGAAGGTTAATGACCCTGAGTTCACCTGCCGAGTTCAATAGTGTCAGTCAAGACAATGGACGCCAACTATGAAGCAACCAATTGGAGCCACTGTAGTTCGAAATGGATCGCAAACAATTGTCGGAATTTGTTAATAACTGTGACGATAATATTTGATTAGTAGGCTGGAAAGTATCTAAGTTTTATAGTAGGACATATCACATGGACAGCCCATAACAAAACATTCGTGATCATACGGAATCCTGGTCCACAGTGCGTGTTATTCTGACCGAGAACTAAAACGAACGTTAGACTATTATACCTGCACATTCTTTGGCAGTAGGAAATCACGGATGAAAGTGTGGCTCAATGAAGTGCACGAAACAAATACAATGCAATTCCATTTCCGTTGTTGTTGTTGGGGTCTTCAGTCCTGAGACTGGTTTGATGCAGCTCTCCATGCTACTCTATCCTGCGCAAGCTTCTTCATCTCCCAGTACCTACAACAGCCTACATCCTTCTGAATATGCTTAATGTGCTCCTCTCGTGGTCTCCCTCTACGATTTTTACCCGCTACGCTGCCCTCCAATACTAAACTGGTGATCCCTTGATGCCTCAGAACATGTCCTACCAACCGATCCCTTCCTCTAGTCAAATTGTGCCACAAACTTCTCTTCTCCCCAATCGTATTCAACACCACCTCGTTAGTTATGTGATCTACCCATCTAATCTTCAGCATTCTTCTGTAGCACCATATTTCGAAAGCTTCTATTCTCTTCTTGTTTCAACTTTTTATCGTCCATGTTTCACTTCCATACATGGCTACACTCCATTCAAATACTTTCAGAAACGACTTCCTGACAATAAATCTACACTCGATGTTAACAAATTTCTGTTCTTGAGAAACGCTTTCCTTCCCATTGCCAGTCTACATCTTATATCCTCTCTACTTCGACCATCATTAGTTATTTTGCTCCCCAAATAGCAAAACTCCTTTACTACTTTGTCTCATTTCCTAATCTAATTCCCTCAGCATCACCCGACATAATTCTACAACATTTCTGTAAGCAACGAAAAGATTAATTAACGAAGAAGGTGTCACAGGAAGTAACGCATTGATCGGAAAACTCGAACGGGCGTTTTATTTCATGTATTGTACGAGGACCAAATAAAGAGGATTGTTAGACCTCGAGAGGAACTACTAACTCTGTCTGAAGGTAACGATTTAGCGTCAATTGAAAAGTGTGCCATAGTTTCGGATAGGGTAAAATTTAACGGGTCAGGCAGCTCAAGACAAGGCCGTGGATCTGGTGGAAAATGCTACCATTACGATCGGAAAGGTCACTTGGCGTATGAGTGTAAACCAAAATACCAAGTCCGACAAATTAATCAGACTTTGAACAAGTTCCCTATAAAAGAGATAGTCGTTCGTCACTTCAGCGACAGCGGTTCCAAGTTGCAATGTCTGCCTCCAGTAAATTGCAGTCATTGCAACCTGACGGAAGACACTCCCCCATGCATCCAAGCGAAACCAATGATATGTTTTACATGTCATCGCTCGGGCCACTACGCCAGGAGAGCCGATAGCTAAATATCCGTGAGAAGAATGCTCAGAGGAAAAAACGTAAGGCGTAATGATAACGCAAAGCGTAAGGACGACTTCACTAGCAAAACTGATTTTATTCAATTTAACTGCAGTGATTCACGTAACTCTCAGGTGAAGTTGCTCATAAATAGTGGTGCGCATGTGAGCTTCATGAAGGAGGAAGGACTGATGCAAGGGAAACACAGAATTAAGGATTATTGTACATTTCGTAGGGAACAGAATGAGTACAGAGTTTTCAGATAGGGGAAAGTATAGATTTACCCTTAGATGGTTTAGTCGGGAGAGATTTTCTGGACAAGCTCCACCTAACTATTGATCATGCAGGCAGAAGATTTAAAATATTGGACGAATGGATCGAGTTGCAAGAGGCCGAAAAATATGAACCAGTGGCCAAGTTGGATATGACGCCAAGCAGAAGCACCCACAAGAAGAAGGACACACAAGATGCGAAACGAGAATCAAGAGATCGAGAGTTAGCAAAAGAGCATCGCGAAGAATTACGAGGTGTCACAGGTAAACTCGGGAAGATGTAACGCAGAAACCGACAACAGCGCACACGGTAAAGAAAAGTTTACAGTCTATTAAACGCAAGCGGGAATGGAGAGAGAGTAGAGAAAGACCCAGACAGCGTAACCGAAAGGGATTAGCACAAGCAGCACTTTGCCAGTCAAAGTCCGTCAGAGTCGCAAAAAAAAAAAAAAAAAAAAAAAAAAAAAATGATTATCGCGGTAAAGGATTTCGCTAGAAAGACGTGTCAGCAGGTCGCTTAAAGTATATGGTAGTCCATAGGAAAGGCACCAGCATCAGTGGCAACAACAGGTGAAACGAAAACGCAGACAGGACCACGAGAGGTAAGTTTTGTGAAGGCACGCCTAACAGAAGTAACAGGGACTGAAGCTTTTATTCCGAGGCAAGAGCTGCGAGTGGGCGTATTTATCCCAGGTTAATAGTGACAGTGAGGGATCGGACACGTATTACTATCGTGATAAACAATCGCGGGGCCAAAGTACGACTGTCAATGCCCGAGGTACTTTTAGGACATATGCCTCCACCAGACGAATGTAAAGTTAGACACGTACGGAAAGAAACACCCGCTGTAACTAAGTCTAGAAAGAGCCTTTTTAGAGCATATGCAAGTAGAGTATTTGAACGAAGAGGATAAACAGTCAGTTGAACAACTATGCGTCGCTTATGATGACGTGACACATTTACCGGGTGAGCAACTGACGCGTGTGGCAGTAGTGACGCCGAAGGTACGGTTATCAATAAAAGACCGAACCGAGTTCTGCACGCCCAGCAGGGAGTACTGAACAAAGAAATCGACAGTGTGTTAGGGCATGGAATATTATTACCTAGTAAGTGTACCTGCAACTATGCTATGAAAGAAATTAGATACTAGGGGCCAACGGAAGTGGGGATTCTCTGTATGTCCACCTTGTCACATGAGGTTGCGGGACCTCGGCTGTTCAGTACAGAATGTCAAAATCAATTACGTGTGTGTTATTTGGCATTCTCTACTCGGAGAGTGGTAGCAGATTAGCGAAAGTTAAACATAGCGAAAACTCTTCCCTGCATAGATGAAATATTAGACAGCCTAGGGAAAGAAAAATAGTTTTCTACGCACTAATCAGCTAAGGGATACTACCAAGTGATGCCAGACGAAAAGATCTAGAGAAAACATCATTTGGCACGCCAATAGGACATTTTGAATACAATAAGATGCCCATGTGGTTGAAATAATCATGTTACACGTTGTAAAGATTGATGGACACCGTGCTGACTGGAATACAGAGTAACCAACTTTTTATCTCTTTAGATGACATGGTTCTATTGGAAACTTCACTCGAGGAACATAACGCCCGACTAGAAGCAGTACTGGAACGGCTGAAACCAAAGTGCAAATTTTTGAGAAAGGAAGTTACGTTTTTAGATCATGGATTGACGGCCAGCAGATTAAGCTGGATCCGTCCAAAGTGGAAGCTATCATGAAATATTCACAACCACAAACGACTACACAATAGGAAGGGCCTCGTCGAGTACTACAGGCGATTTCTGAGCGGCGGAACCCTTGTATGAATACTTGAGAAAGAGAGTTCCGTTTATCCGGGGGATACAACAGGAGGAAGCATTTCAACAGTTAAAAGACAATATAAGCACTCCACCCATTTTACAATACCCGTTTTGAACAGGAGCTTATAGTAACCACAGATGCCATCCAGAGTGCTATTGGTTCGGATCCCAGTCAAGGCCCAGCATTCAAGAATTTTCCTGTAGCCCTTGTATCCCGAATGCTTGTCGAAGTGGAATAAAATCACAGCAAGGTTTAGCATGAACTACTCGCAAGTGTGCGGGCTGTGAAATATTTTCGATCATAGCTCTTTGGAACTCCCTTCAAAATTTTTACAGATCACAAGTCATTCATTAGGTTAGGTAGTATTTCACACTCGTCTTCCCGTCTGAAGAAATTCAGGTTAAAATCAGAAGAATACAATTAGCAGATTTTATGTAGGAAAGGAAAATAAAGTGAAGTGGCATATGCATTCTCTGTACTAATATCCTAACTGTATGTATTATTGTCGATGTTCTTGTAGCACAAGAAATAATTAAGATGACTTATCGTCAATATGTAAATGCAGTTGTAAATGCAGAATACTCAATTCTGCTACACATAATGATGTTCTCTGATATGAAAAGTTGCCAATTAGAAAGTGCAACACCATTAAAGCCACCTTATGGAGCTTTGCTATTTTCAATAAAAAGGAATCTACTTTTCTTGGCCCCAGAAACTTTAGTTTTATGAGGACTTGTCGTTATTAGAATATTATGTTTCATGTTCCTTTCGCAGATGCGCAGTTTCGCTCTGAAACACGAAGCAGAAATGCTGTGTTAAAGTGCACCAAAATCTTGACGGTTACGTAAAAGACTTTGATTGTTGTGCGCACAATGTTAATGTATTTTCAACTGCGAGTTTAAGCAGTCTAGCATGTTTGTATTTAACGTATGAGACATGAAATGTAGCAAACCTAAATGTTGCGCACATTAAAATCCGACCAGCTTCATTGTTCTGTTCATGAGAAGAGACTCTGGGCTTTCTGTGAGGTTCGAATTGAAATCTTGTTATAGAACTGATTAAAATCCTTTGAAAGCTATTTTTTATTCACATCTGAATTACAAATTTTTTTATGCATTGAATTGTGACGACCTGATCAGTGTTGTTTGGTCCACGCTAACACAAAAACTGTTTTTGCAATGAAATATTAATTCACTGTCAGGTGAAACACTTAAACAGATGTTTCTCATCGAGTGACTTCCTATTTTTAAGCCGTGTGGCATAATGAAAAGCTTAAAATTATTTTCTCGCCGTTAATGGCGTCTTTGAAACACCATCAGCTCAGAATATGAAAACTGTAAATTATTCAGTAATAATTATGGGATGCCTTTCCCTACACTATTGAAAGAAAACACAAGTTCATACATTTATGGAATTAATTATTATTATCATAAGAATGATTTTTCTTACAGTATTAGTAATAAACACATACCATTCTCATCACGGATCGTTAATGGCATCCTTTTACAATCAAGAAGAAAACGAAGATTAGTTAGTTTTCTCTCTTTTTTCCTCGTTAGAGGAGTGTCTATTCATTTTTATCTTTGTTCGCAGATTATCCTTGAATTTTTCTATATTAATTTATAATATTTCACTGTATTAATCACAACACATAGTCTTTATCGCTTTTATCAATATTTTCGTTATTACGATTGTTTAAATATCGTCGCACTAGTTTCGTAAATTTTCACAATAAGGTCAGAGGGATGGCACATCTCTCGCATTAGGAATGTGCGTGAAGGAAGGAGTGAGCCAGAGAGGAGAGCAACAGAAAATGCAGTGAGTGTGGATGATAACACTGTAAACACTGGCAGTGCAACTGATGCAGTCACCAAGGAAGCAAAACTCGAAGATCTGCAGGTAACGCGAAGAGACAAGAAGACACCCCGCGCGACCTCAGAGCCACCGGGAGAGCAGTCTAAGTAAACGACGCAGACTTGAGTAACGAAGAGAAATTAGCCGTTATGAGCCCGTCCGGTTAGCTATGCTGTTTAACGCACTCCTTCCCGGGCGGGAAGGCAGTTTAGTGTCGAGGTCCGGTGTGCCGACCAGTCTGTGGACGTTTTTTAAGGCGGTTTTCCATCTGCCTCGGCGAATGCGAGCTGCTTCCCCTTATTCCGCTTCAGTTAAAAAATGTCGACGATCGAAGAGCAAACACTTTATCCACGTACGCGTACATCATAATTACTCCACCACGCAAACATTGGAGTTACACTCGTCTAGTGTGAGACGTTAGCGAGGGATGGGAGGGGGGGGGGAGGTGCACTGGGGACCGAACCGCACAATAACATTGGATTTGGTGTGGGGCGGCGGTGGGGTGAGTGGACTGCTGTAGCCTGTTGCGGGGTTGTGAACCATTGAGGGCTACGGCAGGGACGAAGACACTCCGTCGTTTCTAGGTCCCCAGTTCCATGAAATACAATACAATGCAATAGCCGTTATGAGACAAATGCACGTGTCTCCGATGGGAGGACATCCGGGTATGCGTGGAACCTACGAAAGGATGAAACAGCATTGCAGCTGGCCGTAAATGAAGAATGAAGACGGACATAGAGAAGTTTATTCGAAAATGCGATAGTTCCCGTAAAAGTAACATTGTCGAAGTTAAAACGAAGTAGCCGGAAGAGTTAACGTCTAACCCAGAATTTGATATAGACATAGTCAGACGACTGCCGCAATCGCATGCCGGCTACAAATACATTTTGATTTTCCAAGATTCACTGACGAAACTCGTAGTGGCAGAGCCAGTTGACAGATAGGGTACAGAGACAATCACCCGGAAGTTGATAGAGCACATTATATTGGAATTCTGTATACCAGTGAGCAAAATGGGTAGTAAATGAAGCGTGCGAGCAAACTATTAACGGCAGAGAAGCTGCAGACTACCAGTTATCCCCCTCAGACAAACGGTGCACAGGAAAGAAATCATAGAACTTTAACGTTCATTCTGAGACATTCTGTCGACAGAGATCAGGCAATATGGGACATGTGGGTGCCTCCTGCCTTATCAGTGTACCAAACGACCGCCCAAAGCACCGTTTGAATTATTCTCTGGGCGAAAGTTCAGTCTACCATGCATGTTGCAAAAGAAGCCGGCGAATGTTATCTATAAGTACACGATTAAGTCAGTGAGACAGGCTAGACAACGCGATTGTTACACCAAGAGTTCAGAGCCGCCACGCAGAAGAGCAAGGAAAGGAATCAAGATCGCTACGACAGAAAGCAACATCCCAAGAATTTTAAGGTGAACGGCCGTGTCTATTATACGATGAGACTGTAACAGGAAACAGATCGAGAAAATTAGACACCCAGTGGAGAGGGTGCTATAACGTTGTCGTCGTGGATGGACCTAATTTGATAATTAGGATAAAAGGACAGAAATATACTAAGATAAATGCAAAGTTGTTGTAAGAGTTGTTTTAATTGCAGAAAGTAAGAGTACGAGACATACGGGGATTGCTGATCATCAACAGTTAACAGAGACGTCGCGGACATACAATTACAACGATTCCACTCACCTCCAGAGATTTAGTACGACAATCAAGAAATTGTTAGTTTATACAGTATTGCCTGGCGTGTAGTAAGTTATTTTAATTTGAAAAAGTTGCACGAGAAGCTTGACAAAATCCACCAAGCGGCGAACCAAGCTGTGTCACGCTGCATAACGAAGTTACATAAGTAAAGCTGGTAAAATTAGAATGCGAAAATGCACAGCAAGCCGTAACATGGCACTTACAGAAGATAGGTAGCTCTTAAGAACTGATGCGGCAGTTAGCTACACATGAAGTCGTCAGACAGAGAAAAGAGATTTTGAATTTTATCAGGAAAGCTAGTAAAGTTTAGTTTCGCGCACTAGATGAGGATGTTGTCAGTTTTCTAAGCGAAGATAGATGATCCGGAGGAACGGCAACGACTATTATTACGATTATCAAAGAACCAAGTGACAGTGGCGGAGGCCTCCCTAAAGAGTTTTAATCAGAATGATCAAGGTGTTCACGATGAACGAAAAGATAATCTCTGACGGAATTTAGAAGTTAAGTAAACACGTGTAAGGGTGTGAAAATAGTACAGCATGTGTTAATTCTGATAACGGTAACAGAACAGTTGGAGCAATTATTTGCCATGTTCAATTAATTAGAAAGAAAATACGATTTGCTGAGTACAGGCATAGTTAATGCATAGAAATAGTTGCTGTAGACTCACTTAATAAATCCGGTACAAGTAGTACCGAACTTAGAGTTAAAAAAATTGGATATGAGACACAAAAGATTTTCGGTTGAACACACTTCAGACCATGGTAACTAATTACTGCGTATTATTAGTAAGAAGTACATTATGTTCCAAATGTACCACTAGTAGATAGGAGTGAGTATAATATATAATAAAGGTATGGCCACTACCAGCAGAAGTCGATGCAACTAATAGAATATTTACATGTATTGCTCCAGAAACCTTATTTTTAGTCATCGATGAAGCCAAGAGGCAGTATGCGCAAATGTGTCTTGAACAGAAAAAAAAGTGTAATTGTGTCAACGTTAAACATCAGGTATGTTAGCAAAATTTTGTGCTCCTGTCCACATATGATAATGAAATCTGCTAAGCAAGAATGTTACAAGCACTTAAATAAGTACTTAAAGACTGGAATCTAAAGTATACTGTGTTGAACGTAAGTCCCTGGACGCAGATAAGGGACAAGGAAAGGTTGTTAGTAGCTCTCAAAAACGAGGGGTTAACAGTTCTACGTAAGGAGTTACCACATGCGATACCATAGAATTCGGTATGGACAAGTTTACATTTTTGTGAAAATGCAATGGTTATGGAGCTCAGATCATGTTACAAGCAGAATGTGTGAGACATACTAATGTAAGACAACATATTGTTGTCTTACAGAACATGAGATGCAGACAACAGCAGAAATACGGTACCTTTAATGTTATCTTTACGCATGTAGTTCGCCAGCAGGATAACTTAAAATCCGCTAGACATGAGATTGAGGAACTACAGGGAGAAATAGAGTATCAACAAAGGACGACCTTCAAAGAATCCGCTACTTTATTTATATTAATAATCTAGTTTTGATTATGTGTTTATTGTGAATTTGTAGAGCGTTTGGTATCAAACTGTCCCACATACCGAGTGCAGACTAATGCTCGAATATGTGTAACCAATAATATTGTGAATGAGTGTGCTCCAAGCACAGTTGTACGATATACCCTGGCTCTCCAAACTGATGCAAACGATAAAGAAAGAGGGCTAAACAATTACGAATTAAGGTCAACAAAATATCCCCTTTAGTGTACCGAAGACTACAGAGGGCTACCAGTCCTCTACCAAGGATAACTGGGGACAGTAAATCCTTCTGTTCATTACCAGACCCCCTATAATACACACTGATTAAGGACGAATTCTCAGAAAGTTGCGAATAATGAAGTTAATGTCGTTTATGCCTGTTGAAAATGAAGAGTAATTCCAACTATAATTCTGCGATGTTTGATCAAATATAAAAATGTGAAATGAAGGGAATGTTGTATAGATCTGTTGAATATGAAAAGTGAATCCACTCTTAATTATATCAGTAGTGGTCAAATATAAAAGTGTAAAAGGAAGGTAATGTTATGTATGTGTGTTTAAAATGAAAAACGATAATAGACATAATGCCGTCTTCAGATGTAAACATGAAGAATGATATCAGTCATAATATTATGAGTTGTATGTAAAACTGTAAAAATGAGTGTATTATTATATAATCCTGCAATCAACATAGATGCCAATTGTGATATTGTGAATGGGTTCGAGGAAGTGTTGGCGGAATCTTCCGCTCACGCACCGTCAGCCTACCGCCGTACTGCACACAGGCAATGTACACACAAGAGGCGGACTGTAGCCAGCGAGTGACTCAGGTCCGTATCGAGCGCGAGACCGCAGTGTAAGTGCCTCGTGATTTGACCTAGTATGGTAATGTTCACACACAGAGGCCCACTATGTACGTCAGAGAGAATATTCCAGAAACTTGGGGAACGTTATAACGAGGGTATCCGCCCTAAAACGCCTGAGCCGCTACCCGTGTGTCGGTCATCTCCAGGCTGTGGACTTAGAATAATTGGGGGACCGTCTGAAGGACAGCAGTATTCAGAAGATAGACTCGGGATAGCGAGATCACAAGCAGCTCATTAGTAGACATGCGTAGGTCGCATTCAATAGTAACAGGTCTTCCGTTAGAGCAGCTCCAGTCAGTAGTTTGTTTCCTCCAGCGTCACGCCGTGTTCTATGGTCCCGAAACCCCGCTTAGCTTGTAGGTTCTCTACAGGGTGGAGACCAGCGAGTTTCCCACGCGAAAAGTCGCGCTTTGACTGCATCGATCGAGGTAAGCCATTGTGAATTAAAACGTTTCCTCGCTCTCTCTTGGGACACGACATATTACGAAAGTACATATCGATCATGTGATCCCGTGGATGTGGTGCAGAAAGGTCGTGACTTTAAGACTAAATTTAAATATGTCATTTAGCTAAGAGAACCATTCCCTAAGACCACCTGAATGTACGATTTCGGTCATGCACTCTTGAGTCGAAAGGTGTAGCTTTAGATCAACTTCAAGAGCTCGAAATTTACAAACATCGTATGAATAATCCAGTCAAGGAACTTAACGAGCACATCATCTCTAATCGTAAACGGTTCTCTCACATTTATAGCGATAAATTTGATATATAACCGTTTTTTGCTCTCCCTTGTTTCACAATCTTACTTCTCTTGTTTTCCTCCTTGTCGAAATGTTATTTTTAACTACTCTTTCCATCAAAAAAATTAATTATTTTTAAATATTTACGCCATGTAGTGCATGTAGCTATATTAGGACATATTCGCGCATATCTACGCTAGTTTTCATTTAGAACAGGCTCTGAATTACGCTGTTTAGGTTATTTGTTTTGCGCTCGTCATCTGTAAGCCATGCTTACTTTTTTACTGCGATTGCAGTTATTTTTCAGTGTTTTATATTTGTACATACTAATTAAAAATTTGTCACTATTTAGCATCACACATGCATCTACAACGCCATCTAGCGTCGAACATTTGCACCCAATTTGTCATACTGAGATTGCTATGAATTATACTGTGTAATTATTTTACATGTTGTATGTTGCACTAAATTCTCTTGGTTTAATGCTGTCATATGTAACTCATACGATGGTGCTGTAGAGTGCCACAGACACTTCCGTATCGCCATCTGGTGCTTAAAATTTGTATCCTCGCGTAATCATCAGTAATCTTGTATCATTCTGCACATATTTCTTACCACTATGATATGTAACTATTATGTCGAATAGTTACTTGAAATTCGGGGGGTTATATGTGTAATGATTCTAATGTTTTTCGTTGTATGACTATGTTACTTTCAAAACCCACTTTTATTTCACTTTCTTCTAATACGATTTTTTGAATTTTAAGTCATATCTACTGGTGGGAAACGCTGAAACGCGTAATACTGGATTAATAAAGTAATTTTACATTCAGTCAGTGACTTTTTCCTCAACTACCTACTCAACGTTTTGCATAATACACATAATAACAGATATTCTGCCTCCAGGGATTGCTAGAATCAGAATAAATTCTGAGGACAAAAACTCTATCTCACACTTATCTTAATTTTTTTACGTTTTCGCAGGGTGTTTCATTTAACATTCATTTATTTAATTTTTCAGTAATTATGCGCTGCACTTATCAATACAATTTTGTAATGAAATTTAGCACACAGAACAGAAAGAGATTGCCCACACATAAAATCTTGAGAACAGATAAAGGAATTCCAAATGCGAAAAAAGAAGTTTTTAGAAAAATTGATATTCAGGAGAAAGATATGAATGTCAGCTTATGAATTTGCAACAGTAAGGAGAACAGAAACACAGAATATGGAGTTCGAAAGGTTAAGAACCAGTAAAACGAAGAAACCAAATTGGATGAAATGATACTTATCGAGAAAACTTGAAAATTATGTTGATCTTAAAATACAAAAATCATTAACATCTTAATTATTGCATTAGTTGAATGGAACCATATGAAAACCCAACTTTTGCCGCATGGTGAGAGCGTCCTCTAAAATAACACACTGCCCTTTTATGAAGATTCCTAATCTGGTTTACAAACATTCAAATTACCAGATCTGTGCTTCATAGATGGAAAAGCCAAGTTTCCTCTAATTGAAGGGGAAACTGTAGATTACTAGTAATACACTTTCAGAAATTTCGAAACTGTGCAGAACCAAAATAGAAAATCCAAAAGGAAGTTCCATACCATAAATCTGAAGATTCATAACTGCAAAATGTGTAGGAAATTCAGAAAAATAATGAGGAACTAGAAACCACAAATATAGGGTGGAAAACGAGTTTCCTTTAAAAAATGTAGAAAATGCAGAAGTTATAGCTGTCAAGAAGCTAAGACGAACTGAAAAAATATGGAAAACTTAGCAATACCAAAACAGTTTCCAGTGACGTATTAAAATCCTTTGAAAAACCTTTAAAACTAGATCAGGAGGTCGCATGGTGAAACAATTAAGAGAATAAGAGGAAGTGGTTTGTAGAGGAAGATGATATGTGGAAGAGGTAATAAACCAAAAGCTCTTAATTAGCTATAAGAAGTGTGGAGCATGAAATCTTTATATTCCGTTGTTGACTTTAAAAATCCTAGGATTTCGTCAATAGAGATACAATATTCAGTATGCATGAAGAATATGGAGCTCACTATAAAAGAATGGCAATCATGAAACAGATTTTAAATAATACAGCTGTTATATTTTTAGGTGAAATTAAAACTGGCATGAGACAGGAGGATGTACTGCCACCATTATTATTATTCTTGTGAGTGTTGGAAAAAGTAGTACGAGAATAAGGAAAACAACTGAAGAAGAATAAATAAATAACATGAAACTTGGAAGGAAGAAAGAGAACCTTGAAAGTGACACCTTAGCCTTTGCTGATAATTTAGCAATCTAAGTAGAGAACTTACAAGATGCAACAAGTAAGTTGAACTTTCCCCGAGAGGTAGCTGAAAAAAAAACTGCATTTGAGAAAATCGATGCACCGAGCCACCAGATTACATGAAATTAAAATTTTAAAAAATTAAGGAAGTTTCATAATTTACATACTTAGGAGAATAAAACTGTCCAACAACTCACTACAGTTAGATCTCGTTAATTTTGAGGTGTTAGAAACTAATATGAAAAAGAAAATTTTTTATTGACTCTAGTTTCTGCGATTTACAGTAGGTGGAACTATTCTATTTTAATAGACTAATGGAAAGCGATACGTTTTAATTACATATGTGAACAACACTGAAAGTTCACTTTACATTTTTTAATCGTAGTTACTTTCTAAGATTTCTAAGTTGATAGAAGATTACATAGCACTTAATTAGGTCTGAAGAAAATAATGTGATGGCTTTATGAGGTCGTTACCTGTTGGCTTGCCTCTTTTGAGTGAGTTCTGGAGATTCCCTACATACAGACTAGCAGTAATCCGTCAGTATTACTTCGCTCCAATGGCCTTGATATCATTGTTCCATTACGGAAACATCTCAATGAACTACTTCTCCGCGTTTATCAGTGGCAACTCCACAACTTGGTTGATCATCTTTTTCGTCAAAAAAGTGGCAGGCTTATTGGATTCTTCTTCCGTACTGTCATAATTTTCTACATCATTTTAGGCTTAAAATACAAAATGTTAAGCTATCTGAAAGTGGACTAGGTCGAATATCTGATGAAAATTTATCGTAGTGAACTATTTTGCTTTTCTTCCATTTACAGTCCTGACTTTATTGGTGGAGGCAAGCAAGCCAACATCTGTATGGGTTGTGGGCCCCCTACAAATTGTAAGAAAGGCAAAAGCCACATACTGATTTAGATTTCTCAGTCATTCTCTCAATTTAAACAAAAAAGGGGAACAACATTGCGACATTACAGTATGCGGGTGAGTCATTGGTCCACCTAGGCCTGGTATTGACGATAAATGAATTTTTCGACAAAGAGCGCGTCGCCGGAAACGGGTAAATTCCAGAATTTTGAATTCGGATAGCTGATGCTCACATTGTCTTTGTGCAGAATGTAATCAAGGAGATGATGGAGTGTCAGACACACTTAAAGAAGACGAAGTTACAGATCTTTGAGATTCAACATCAACTATTAATGCAAATCTGAATACATTTACTATTTCAGATAAATTAAGTGCATATAATGAGACCACACTATTCCAATATTTTTAAAACTACAGGAGTAAATATTTCACAGTGAATAGACATTTCGACCATGAACCTCTAAATTGACAACCTTTAAACGTTTAATGCGGTTTCAAAAGACGTTATCTCAGATGAAAGCATTGCACTATAGCTATCATCCCTGAAAGATACCTATCTGTAGCTATTTTGCTTACTGATTTACGACGTCTTTTATATCGTTTTCTTCACGCAAAAGTATGTCAGAACTTCGTATTCTCCACATTTACGCAGCAAATGAACACAACGAAAGTACCTCGCATTTATCGTGTTTTAGTAATGAGTTACTATTACCCAGTAACTTTATTTAAATGTTGGTTGTAAGGGCCAGTAACTGGGGATAGACATAGTAAGGATTACCATTCTTGGGATCACATGTGTTTGAGATGCCCTCTCTTGAATAAACGTTATTCAATCTAATACTCTGTGGTTTAGATGAATTACAGATATTAGAATAGAACATAGAACAGATGTTATTAAATTATTCATTTATCTTTCACTTTACATTTCTGTATATTTTATTAATTTGCAGTTTCAGCCAGTGCAGAGAGTATTTTACTGCAGGATCACAGCTACAAGTTATTGTTGCATTGAATTATCTGCAGGACATGAAAGCAGACATGCGCGGCTTGACCCTACGACTCATCGAGCATTTCTTTTTAAACGGATACGCGCGTTGCCCAAGTACCTAAAACACGAGTAACTTCTGGCAAAGGCGCAACTGGTTTGCTCGTATGTACTGCTGTTTGGAAGAGCAGCTACGCCAAGCACAAACCGTTACGTACCGTCGTAATATACGAGCGGATTTGTGCTCTCATACTTTCGGAGGAACAGATCAGCTATAGATCAAATATTCACCCTGCGTCAAATTTTGGAAAAGAAAATGGAATACAATAAACCAGTTCATAATCTTTTCATAGATTTTACAAAAGCATATGATTCAGTACTGTAGTCAAAATTGTAAAGAATTCTTTTGGAACTTGGATTACCATGTGGCGAAAACTGCATAACGAAGAGGTTCACGAACTCTATTCAAGCCCGGACGTAATCAGTATTATTAAATCACGTAGGCTGCGATGGGCGGGTCACGTAGCTCGAATGGATGAGGGCAGGACAGCGCGCAGGATACTGGTAGGACACTTAGAGGGAAAACGTCCTGCTGGGAGACCGAGGCGTAGATGGGAGGACAATGTGAAGGCTGATTTGAGGAGCCTAGGTATTGAAGGTGTTTGGCTGGAAATAGCCCAGGAGAGTGACAGACGGCGAACCTACGTTGCTGCGGTAACGGACTCTCGAGTCCGGTATGACCAGTGAGTGTGTGTGTATACTAATATAGTTCTGTTAGGCAGGCTACACAAGAGCGATCAGATTGCGTTTTTGTGATAAAAACGTTATTGAACCACATACGCAACAAAAATTATTCTGTGACTGTACATATTTTCGTGGTACTTTGATTTAACACCTGTTGCACTTAAAAAGCTCTTGTGCACCAATTACAACAGAAATGGTATTAAATTCACAGTCACTGCAACGGTAATGATGTTTAGAACGTACCAATAGCTGAAGAATGTTTTTTTTTTTTTGTCATTTAACTGGTGTTACAACTCCACATACAAAATTAGCTCCAAACCAAAGCTTTACGCCGGAAACAAAGTTATTACACTCATTAAAAAAGATATTACTATTCGTTTTATAGTATTCAATGAATCAGCCTGGGATGCCATGAGCAGCGTGGAATCCCTACCATTCATAAGTAGTATCACTGTACTGCCAGTTGCACGCTAGTAGGTATTTTAAATACATTTCAAAGCATTTAGCTACATGGTATACTACCTGATAATCACGTGCACACACATTGTTTGTTCCATGAACGTACAGGTTAAGAGCCACTAGTGAACACGAAAAGTATGATTTCTATACCATACATGGTGAAAGACACAATGAAGCCTCAAATTAATTATCTTCCGTATGTAAGTTGTTCCATGCTGGTTGTTATGTTCTGCAATGGCATCGTCACGTCTGAAAAGCGTAAACTGTGCTGTCATTTCAATATGATGATAACATGTGCTCATAAAACGAACTGACATCACTTTGAGGTTTTTCAAGCAACGTTTCATCTTAGCAAGTACTAATTTATAAGCGGCGATCAAAAAGTTTCAGTTTGAGGGCGATGCTGTAGCGTATACGTATACAACACAGTGCGACTCCGATGTTGACATGCAGTCAAGGGATTAGTGTGGCATTCCCGTCTTTCCGGTGTGTGTGCGGTAGGTGGGGGAACGTGGACTACGGCGACATTATAACCAAATGTGACCTAACAGGACCAAAGTGTGTGTTCTTATTTTCTCGTCTGCACAAGGACAAATACCAGCAGATATCCGTTGGAGAATGAAGTATATGTATGGGGCAGCATATCTGTCGAAAACCAACGTTGTGGAACACTGTGACAAGGGTGTTGCTGCTAGAGCATCTCAAGTGGGAGCATTCTAGCACCTACCCTATAGTCTTGATGTCTCCCCATGTGATTATCACTCCTTCGAACCCTTAGAGAAGGTACTGAACAGCCGACGATTCATGTCGGACGAGGGGTGCAGCAGGAAGTTACATACTTCTTCACCTTGCAGGACACGGTGTTTTATCAAATGGGTATCTTCAACCTTGTGTGACAGGGAGTGATTGCTTCAAAGCTCACGGTGGTTTTTGCCGACTGGAATACCGATTCAGGACTGTACAGGTTTCCAAGGGAAACCTTCTGATCACCACTTATAATGAAGACGAAGATCTGCTCTAGAAACAGTAGTCTATGTTATTAACAGCCTAATATTTCCTTTTATTTGTATCTGAACTAGACGCATATGCAAAAACCTAATGAGGGACGCCACAGGTTTTACCAGTCAGTAATGTGGTGCCAAATCTCTGTAAAAGTTTTACAGACTGTAAACGCACTTCATTGAAGGGTATCACTTAACTAAATATTTTCCTAATAAATTCATTGAAGGGTATCACATAAACTAAATATTTTCGTAATACGCAAGGAGGATGTCAGCATTGTTTACTTTCATCACAACTAAGCCAAAGACAGCTCTATAATAAGAAAGGGATGAAACGTAGCCACAGATAACACTGCTACTAATCACAGATGGGAAGTGATGTCCTGAGAAACCCTGTTCGCCACCGACATAATATTTCACAATAAGTACAGATTTAAAGTACAAGATCCCGCACACACACACATACGTGTGCGCACTGGCGCGCACAAGCAACCAGCACAGTTTGTTTATCACAGTACACAAGTGCTGTATAATTACAGATCTCTGATCGCGAACTAAAATTACGAACTTAGCACCAAAATGAAATTATTTTCAAAATATGAAACTTAACAATACTTATGTCGCAGTACCATCGTAATTTAAGCATTCTTTAAGATTATATAAAAAATGCACCTACCTTGTCTATTGGTATTGCTGATACAACTTGTAGGTTAAGCACCACTTGTAGATGACGTTAGTTTATAAACTAATATTTTCATATCTTCATTGACTGTGTTGCTTATCAAAATACCATGGCAAGCTTATTGGCAGTAATGATAAAAAGTACAAGTTCTTAGAAGACCATAACATTATTTTTGTAGGTACACTTGACAGAAAAAAAACATGGATCACTGCCGAATACAACCAACATAACGTAGCTGTGTTGCAGGTCCTCTAAACATCAAAGCCCTGTGGGGTATAGTCGTTTGACTACACACACTGGGTACCGCAAGAGACTACTATGAGACCAAAGGTCTTTATGGCAGTCAGTTTAAGCGTCAACTAATATCGTCAGACAAAACATATTAGGAAACACGTTCTTAGCGATGAGACACCCCTTAACACTCATAAATTAACCTTAATTACAACAATTGACATTCCAAAAGTTCTGAGAAAACAAAATATTTTACATGTATCACACAGTAATTCTTAGTCAAAATGAAATTCTTGAGACAACATATGGAGCTACAAAGCTGTATGGGAATCCGAAAAAGGTTTTCGCTCTCGAAAAGGTTTTCCATCCATGTGCTGAACATCGCTCAACGGCAAGTGGTTCTGGAAACTGAATATTGGGCGAACCAGTAAAAAACGCGATTGACGACAACAAGAACTCTACGGAAATCTCAACATTAACAGCGAATCAACAGTAATATCATTGCTCTCGTAACACATCAACAGCTACGTGTACACAAAAATGGTTCAAATGACTCTGAGCACTGTGGGACTTACCTTCTGAGGTCATCAGTCCCCTAGAACGTAGAACTACGTAAACGTAACTATCATAAGGACGTCACACACATCCGTGCCCGAGGCAGGATTTGAACCTGCGACCGTAGCGGTCGCGATTTTCCGGGCTGTAGCTCATAGAACCACTCGGCCACTCCGGCCGGCACATGTACACAAATTTGAACTTTAAATGACATGACGAACGTCTTCGTTCTGGACCTGGATGCAAACCCAGCACCTAAAGCCATTGCTAACTAAGCTAGGCTTTGTTTGTGCCTTATTGAGACCCAATCACTAGGCATAAAGACACGTGAAGTATAGACGTTTCCACCAGTATCAGTTATCAATTCAGACCCTGAAAATAAATGACGAAAATGTTTGTACTGAACTGGGAATCCTGTCATAACACTTACCTTTCTGGGAACTACACCCAACGACGTTTAATATGGCGTCACTCACAAGGAACAAGGTATGCTCATGTTTAAAATTGAAATGCCACCATGTAAAGCTTGTGACAGGGATGCGAACGCAGCACCTAATCGAATTATTAACGAAGTACGTAAAATCAGAATTTAAATATCAAATTTTTTCACCAATAGCGAGATGTTGGAACCTTAAATGACGATAGAATTGTTTTTGCCTGACTGGGATTCGAACCCAGCATCTAGCGCCGTCGTTTTCTAGCCAGGAACAGATGATAAATAACTATGTGTTGGTTCACCAGTAGCGAGATGTGCGCATGTTTAGATAGACATCGGGTGACGGAAAGTTCTGTGCTGAATTAAATTGAAACCCCGCACACGTAGTCATGAACGCACCTTAACTATCAAATTCTCTTTCAATAAAAGCTAGGAGTGGCATGTTTGTACTTTCAATGATGTGATGGAAAATACTCTGCTGGCTAAAAGTTGAATCCACAACGTATCGTCGTTGGTGGTCACAACGAACACAAATACAAACCCAAATCCGTTTTCGCCAGTAGGATGGAGAGGAATGTTTGAACTTGAAAAGATGCAAGGAAACGTTTGATCTTGTAATATTGTGATAAAAAGCTCATCATGTGTCTGTGAGTTGAAACGAACACGTTACAGCTGACAAGGTACGAAGAGACGTCGAAAATGCAACTATTTTTCACCAATAGTTCGGAGGGTACATACAAGGGCTTGAAATGAAATAATGAATATTTTGTGCTGATCAGGATCCGAAACCAGATAGGCGCCTTTCGAGGCGTCCTAGAAGAGTTTGCAATCTTGGGGAACACAGTGAAATTGAATTCGGATCCCAGTACAGCACCACAATTGTCAACGTCTCAGTTTCAAATAAAGTAAGAGCCTTGTGAACTTAAACGGCCATTGGTTCATTAAATGAAATACGTTTTCTAGTTTACGACGGCTTGCTGTAGACAGAGTCTCTGGCTGCCGGGGTTTCTCCATCTGTCACAGCATTCGCACTGACGGAAGCATCACATTTTCCAATATGTGGGCATACTGCACGCTGTCCTGTGAAGAATTCCCGCCCCTCTCGCTGAAATCCAACCCCAGCAGGTAATAGCCGGCCACTTCTTCTCGTCGTGGATACATATTCGCGTCGATGGCGAGTCCTTTGCGGCCTGTAAACGATTCGTGGACCGTCGTTACGGTTGGAAAAGACCTTCTCATCAGTGAAAATGACGTTGTCCCACGACGCCCTCAGATGGAGCTACGCAAATGCTGGCTAGTATAAAACGTTGCCTTCGCTGAGCTCTGTTTCACGGCGGATCGTCGTGCATGCAGTCCAGTGTCCTTCAGCCTTCGGCGAATAGTGTCCCTGGAGCTGGGGAATTTGGTCTCCCGCCGCAAATGCTTCGCGTTCAGAAAAGGATTTTCATCTCACTGCAGTTGTATGTGGTATGCCATACCGCCTGCCAGCTTCGCGTTCAGAACATGCTCCTTCTTCAATGAAAGCGACGACTCTATCTCGAATGACCTCTCCCAGTGTGCCATTACGGCAGGCAGCCTGATGTGTATTTCTGCTTGCCGCTATTATGCTCATCCCGGGAGAGGAGGTAAACATATGTACGTCAAACGGAGCGGCAGAGGCAGAGGCATGCGGCGCAGCAGTGCTGGCTCGTCCCGGGCTGTTGGCCCACCAACGCCACCGCCAGCTTGCTCACTTCCGTTTTGCCTCGGCCAACTTGGCTGCCTCGCGAGCCGCTGCTAGTTCAGACCCGGGCCGCAAGACTACGATCATCCCTTGAAGGACCAGAAGCTACACCTAACCTACCCAAGTCTGTAGTATAAACTAACGCAGCTACAGCTATTAAGCTATAACATGTGCAGGCACACCAACAGTTGACGATTCATTTAAATATTTGACGAGCAATACGTTCAAAAATACATTCATTTTAAACATAGTTACCACAAAATATTTCACCTAGCTAGCAATAGCATGACGCAGGAAACTATTATTTCTTGCAAGCGCTCTGCATTAGACGTAGCCTTAAGAAAACGCGTATTCAACCACGACAACTAAGCTGAATGTAAAAGTAAACAGGTTTGGCGGCAGCGTCTCCAAATAACAGTATATACGTAGTATATAATACACGTTTTGTGCACTTATAAAATGTACTCAGTGCCTCTAAAACAATACGTGCCGCACGACGGAAATTACATTCTGCTGAGGCACTTCATTTATACCTCAATGATACGCGACTACAAGAGAACATTGCAATCCACTTGTAAATTAACACCATGATATCGCAGATATTAGACAACACGTTACTAGGGATGAGAAAGGCCTTAAGATTTGCAACTAAACATGCTACTCGTAGCTAATACAGAATAATAATTTCATTATTAACGTGTCTTTAAAACCATGTGTGCAGCGTTCGACTCTCAGTCAGCATAGACGTTTTCGACGTTTTATTTCTAGTTAAAACGTGCGCACATCTCGCTAATACTGCACCAACATTGGACGTTTCTCGTCTGTTCCTGGTTAGACAACGACGGTGGTAGGCGTGGGGTAATTGTCATGTTAGGGTTCCTGGTTTCGTACAAACATTATCGTCACTTACGTTCAAGTTCACAATAGATAACTGATACTGGTGCAAACGTCACTATTTGACGTGTGCTTCTGCCTAGTGATCGAGTGTCGATAAGGCACAAAGCTTTGCTTGGTTAAAAATGGCTTTACTTTCTGGGTTTGCATCCGGATCCAGAACGAAGACGTTGGTCATGTCATTTAAAGTACAACTTTGTGTACAAGTAACTGTTGATGAGTAATGTGATCAATGTTATTACTTGTGATTCGCTCTTAATATTGGGAATTCCTTAGAGTGCTTGCCGCCGTTAATCATGTTTCCTTTTAGCTGCTTAGTATTACATAAAGTTGCGAAACCACTCCCCATTGAACGCTGAACGACGTTCAGCATGTGTTGGGTAAACCTTTTAGACAGCAAAGAACTTGTTTCCAATTGCCATACAACTTAATAAATCCATATACTGTCTCAAATATTTAATTGTTCCTAAGTATTACTGAACGATTCATTTGACAAAATTAGTTGTCCCATAACGTTTGAAATGTCACTTATTGTGATTAAGTTTAGTTTACAAACGTTAAGGACTATCGGATCTATTCTGTACCATTGTGGTGTTACTTTACATCTGGATGGACTGTTATAAAGACCGGTGTTCTCTAGTAGTCTCTAGCAGCACCCGTTGTCTATCTTCCAACGACTGTACTGTCCAGGGTTGCGACGATGTGCAACACAGATATGCTACGTTGGTTGCATACATTCAGGTGCAGCCTACACGTTGGAATTCAGGCGTGACCCACTTTTTTGCTGACAAGTGTACAATAACGTCATGAATTAAATTCATCAAAACATATAAACATAGATTCCTTAATATTGCAAAGCACGCATGAGAACTACTGACGGTCAAACGTATTGATTAAAGTGCATTTTTCAACGAGAATAATCAATGTAAAGAATGCTTTTCCCACGCATAATGAGTCAGAAACTCGTCTATAAATCTAATATAGGAATCAGCGTAGTGTAATAGTGCGTGTATGATAGAATACAACTTCACCTTGTACTTCAAAACATTTGTCATCATCTGTTGTTGCACAGCAGAAACTGCATGACATTTCTATGACATAGCATACAGTATAGTACACCCCTGGAAATGGAAAAAAGAACACATTGACACCGGTGTGTCAGACCCACCATACTTGCTCCAGACACTGCGAGAGGGCTGTACAAGCAATGATCACACGCACGGCACAGCGGACACACCAGGAACCGCGGTGTGGGCCGTTGAATGGCGCTAGCTGCGCAGCATTTGTGCACCGCCGCCGTCAGTGTCAGCCAGTTTGCCGTGGCATACGGAGCTCCATCGCAGTCCTTAACACTGGTAGCATGCCGCGACAGCGTGGACGTGAACCGTATGTGCAGTTGACGGACTTTGAGCGAGGGCGTATAGTGGGCATGCGGGAGGCCGGGTGGACGTACCGCCGAATTGCTCAACACGTGGGGCGTGAGGTCTCCACAGTACATCGATGTTATCGCCAGTGGTCGGGGGAAGGTGCACGTTCCTGTCGACCTGGGACCGGACCGCAGCGACGCACGGATGCACGCCAAGACCGTAGGATCCTACGCAGTGCCGTAGGGGACCGCACCGCCACTTCCCAGCAAATTAGGGACACTGTTGCTCCTGGGGTATCGGCGAGGACCATTCGCAACTGTCTCCATAAAGCTGGGCTACGGTCCCGCACACCGTTAGGCCGTCTTCCGCTCACGCCCCAACATCGTGCAGCCCGCCTCCAGTGGTGTCGCGACAGGCGTGAATGGAGGGACGAATGGAGACGTGTCGTCGTCAGCGATGAGAGTCGCTTCTGCCTTGGTGCCAATGATGGTCGTATGCGTGTTTGGCGCCGTGCAGGTGAGCGCCACAATCAGGACTGCATATGACCGAGGCACACAGGGCCAACACCCGGCATCATGGTGTGGGGAGCGATCTCCTACACTGGCCGTACACCTCTGGTGATCGTCGAGGGGACACTGAATAGTGCACGGTACATCCAAACCGTCATCGAACCCATCGTTCTACCATTCCTAGACCGGCAAGGGAACTTGCTGTTCCAACAGGACAATGCACGTCCGCATGTATCCCGTGCCACCCAACGTGCTCTAGAAGGTGTAAGTCAACTACCCTGGCCAGCAAGATCTCCGGATCTGTCCCCCATCGTGCATGTTTGGGACTGGATGAAGCGTCGTCTCACGAGGTCTGCACGTCCAGCACGAACGCTGGTCCAACTGAGGCGCCAGGTGGATATGGCATGGCAAGCCGTTCCACAGGACTACTTCCAGCATCTCTACGATCGTCTCCAAGGGAGAAAAGCAGCCTGCATTGCTGCGAAAGGTGGATATACACTGCACTAGTGCCGACATTGTGCATGCTCTGTTGCCTGTGTCTATGTGCCTGTGGTTCTGTCAGTGTGATCATGTGATGTATCTGACCCCAGGACTGTGTCAATAAAGTTTCCCCTTCCTGGGACAATGAATTCACGGTGTTCTTATTTCAATTTCCAGGAGTGTAGTAATACACATTAATATAGGTAAGAAACGAGTGTTGTTAACGCTTTAAAAATCAGCCAAACGTTGCAGTGACTCTAGCTAAGAAACTTATTTTATTTTACAATACAAAACTTTAGTTACCTTTGCTGATTCTGATAAGCAAGCAAGGCAGTGACAGTTAATACAAATAAACAGGAATTCGGAAAGAGAAACAGTACACATCATAGAACGGTCTCCATTACATGGCTCAGCAAATTGGAAGTAGTAGCGAACAGTACCGAGTAGCTGGGCTACTGAGGACTGTCTCCTAAAAGACACATCGTTATTCTACAGCAGAATTGTGGGTGGCAGCCATTACTGATGGATATAAAACATGGGGAGGGGGGAGGAGGACAATGACGTTCAAATGACAAGGAGAGTGTTACTATCAAACACTTACATTTATCCTGTCTTGGTGAAATATGGCATGCTTGGAGATTACCTCAATGTGCCTGTGGAGACATCTGTAAGTCTAATCATGAAGTCAACTAAGTAAGCCAAGCCTTGTTCCAGTAAGCTGCTATTTGTTCCAGCATGCAAAAGTGATAGGTCAGCAAGATGAAATTTATCATGTCAAGATTGTTTCCCACATTGCAGGGGATGCCAGGTACTGGAGAAAACTGAACTCCTTTTATTTCGTCCATAATTCAATACAAATTTTTGTTGCCACATTATGGTAGGCATTATAGATAGCTAGAGAGAGGGAGAGTAAATTTATTCTTTTGTATAAGTCAGATGATGATGCGGCAGATGTAGAAATACTGTCGACATTCTTCTGAGATGAAATTTAGCGTTGAAGCACAACAGTATATACATAGTCGAACGTCAGGCAGAGAGTATGTGCGTAAAATTTATGACGACATGCCTTGAAATACATCAGCTTGTCCCCCCAATTGTAATAACTTGCCCTGAAACTGTAGCAACATGACCCCAAAAATACATCAGCTTCCCTGCAACTGTAACAGCTTTCCCCACAGTGGCTACAACTTGCTGCACAACTCTAACATGTATCACACTGCTACATCTTTCCCTATAACTGTAACAGCTTGCCCTTCATATGCAATAACTTGCCCCAGAACTGTAACAACTGGCCACAGAACTGTAACAATTTGCCCCCAGAAATTAACCATATTGTCTAGCATTTTAAGCAGCTTGGTTCTCGACTGTAACAACTAGCTCTGTAAAAATATTAACTTGCCCTGCAACTATAATAAGATACCTGATAACTCTAACTTGTTCCTGACAAATGTAAGAACGAGCCATTAATAAGGTGTCGGCTTGCCACTGGTAAAGTATCAACTTGCATTACAACTGTAGCAACTTGCCCTGAAACGGTAATAGCTAGCCCCATAAAATGGTACTAACTTTCTCCACAACTGTAAAAACTGACCTCACCACTGTAACAACTTTCTCTGAAGTGTATTAACCGGCCCCCAAACATACACAAACTTTTCCAACAACTATTATAGCTTGTCTCACAACTAGAATAGCTTGATCCTGCTAATGTATCAACTGTCATCGCTACTTTAACAGCTTACCCTGCAACTACTATAACTTGTCTCCTCCTCACCGAAAATACTGCCCCCAAAAACGTATAACTGAGCCCTGAAAATGTATCTATTTCCCCTGAAACTGTATCTGCTTTGGGGGGGCAAGTTCATACAGTTTTTGGGGAAGTTGTTAAACTTCTAGGGCAAGTTATTATTTTTGTGGTAGAAATTGTTACAGGTTTGGGGCAAGTTGACACATGGTGGGCAAGCTGTTACAGATTCAGGGGGAAGCTGCTAAAGTTGTGGGGAACGCCGTTGCAGTTATGCGACAACCTAATACATTTTTGAGTGCAACATTGTTACAGTTTGTAAACAAGTTGTTACAGTTGTGGAGCAAGATCATACATTTTCAGGGGTAATTCATCTCACACGTGTGACTGCAATTTTTCCACATCTGCTTCATCATCTCTGTGAAAAATGCACTACAGCAAATTTCCTGTTTCCCTCCTTCTAGCTCTCTTTAATGGTTACTTTAATGAGGGAGTAACGTTATAGAGTGTTTCAGAGAGGGTGAAAGGAATACAGATGTCCCCAGTAGTTAATATCCCCACTAGCTGACACCAATTGCATTGTGGGAACTTGTCTTGACTTATTAAGTGTCAGCTTGCTTTTGGAATGGATCTTACGACGGTAGTGGGTAATACACATTGAAGTCTCATTAGTTTGACGGGAGCTCCCACGTGCTATGGCACGAAAAATATGTATTTGTTACACTCAACTTAATTGAGTGCCCCAGAGATGTGGCTGGTCTCTATGCTTGGCTACGTTTTTCGTCATCGGGTGGGATCTTACACTCGTCGCAATTTTTAAGCTGAAATAAAATATAACAAAACAATGCAGGCAGGTATTGTGCTGAAATTTAAAATATATTGAGTCACTCACTTTGATTTATAATTTGAACAAGTAGTTTATTTTTGTTCAATATATTCCCTAAATACTTAAAATACAGTCTGAGGGGCTTTTACTTAAGGGTGAACTTTAACAACTGATGCTACAACACTTCACTAAAAAAATCATATGCATTCGACAGTCTGTTCACAATTCACAAAAGACACTCTTGTCTGCAGCCCTAAACCACTATAATGTGCTCCACTTGATGCCTTTCGACCGTGCCTACCAACCCCACTACTACCCCCAGATGCACGGCATGTCCGGCCCTCAGCGTCGCTCAGAACCAACTATCCCGTCATCAAAGATGGTTGCCCTATCCACCCTCGGAACTATTTCTTAACTCAAAACAATGTTTGACAAAAATTACAAATATTCTAAGACTATATGCACAGACATATATTGAAAAATACGGAAATTTTCCGGGCAATAACAATTGAAAGTCCAATATTTTGTATCTGCCACCGTTTTCTCACAAATAATGTTCTTGTGGCGTGATTTTGTTTTTCCGGGATTTTTGATACTAAACATAAATAAACAAATAAAAATACATACTCAATTATCCATCTACCTCTTTAAACTTAGAATGCTGTCGCTACTTTCGTCTCTTTAAATTTATTTATTACGAGAAACCCAGTTTCCCTCTATCGAATCCGTCTTCTGACCTCTCATTCAGAAATGGTACACACTATGCTCAATTGCCTATGGTTTCCTGATGCAGTTCTACTAGCGGCATCCGTAAACAGTTTGTTCGTATTAATTGGCCAAAGCATTGTCAATATATAACTTTCAAACTTTCATAAATTTACAATTTTTAAAATAACAATTACTTTTAAACTGTATGATAAAATCTTTTCTGGTTGACAGCCAAGTCAATTCGTTGTTCTCCAGCAATGTTTCAGCAAGTTTTTTACTTGCCATCTTCAGGCGAAATTGACAGGTAAGAAACATGCTGAAACGTTGATGGAGAACAACGCATTGACTTGGCTGTCAACCGAAGAAGATTTTATCATCGAGACTATTATATATGTTTGTGGCGCGTGTAGATAATTTAGCTTAACATATTTTTCTGTCCGTGAGTACCAACTCGCAATTGCGTGTCTCTAATGGTTTTGTTCTTACCAACTTTTCTCTGGGATATAATTTTCTACAAGAAAACAGAGACTGCCATGCTCGCCCCTGCCAAGCGCTCGGGTTGTTCCAAGGTCTCGTAAATGCTGGCCACTCGCCACGGCCCTGTAGCAACCACCAGCCACGAGCTCTGAGGCTAGAAATTGCCGCTCTAATCTCCCCCCACAGCTTGTACGGTCACAATTACCCCCACTTGCTACTCCATAAACGCAGTGCATGGTATAGCAAGTAGCACCAAACCCTATCTTCACCCTCAGAGACAAAATAATAAAAAATAAACTCTACATACGATAGCAGAAAAATCCAAATGAACGAGGCCTTATATTATCTTATGTGGCAGCACTTCCTACCCTAACTTAATTAAACTTTATGCTACATACATTTTATTCATCGGCGTTTCCATAATGCTGATATGACTGGCCAAAGGTTTTGAGTAACGAAACAAACGAATCGTAGGTAGACTACAAATTTTACCTCTAAAAAATTTTCTCTTTCTTTTTCTTCAATCTTTTTATTTCGATGCACTATATTTTTTAGGAGAAATTACACAGCACATACATTAAACACGACACATTTTTTTGGTCTTCTGTGGTGTGCCTCTGACCTGCCGGTCAGCTAACGCGATTGTACCAGGAACAAACAAAATTCGCCCAATCAACTTCCGATCAGAAAAGGTGTCTGGGTACCAAGGACCGGTTCGTTGTAAACCCACCCCCGCTGCTAACTAGACATAACACAGTTAAATCCAAATTTCAAGGCGAATCCTGACACAGACACACAGACGGTAGTGTTACCAAGAAATACACGCTACAGACTTTTCTTTGATCGCAACACTTTGTTACATTCAAGAAAAGAAATGGACCAAAATCATTGCAACTGTACAACATTGAGACAAGGTTTCTCTAACCAAAGTGAAACTAAGAAAATATGTGACCAGAATAGTACCAAACAGTTTATTGTATGATGTGTTCCATGGTAGGTTTCAGCAACAACTCTGTCTCTAGTGTTAACCCAAACAATAATCTAACTGCTGCTCAATGACCAATGAAAATTACAGCACCTCAAACTGAATAAAATCAAATATATAAAATAACCCTTAGCACAACCAGGTCCACAAATCAGCCTATATGCCTCTGAAGCTAAGTAATCCGAATCATGTAACCAAAAATAAGAACAAATTATATATCCCTCAAATCTAAACATTTCTTCAATGCATAGAAGAACGTATTATATGTATATCATTCAATTCCATACTCTCATCAGTAAATCCCATGCTGAACAATCTCCAGCCCCATGCACCAAAAAAACTTGGTGCATGACCAATCACAATCATCACTCATGAAAATTTTTGTCAATATTCGCCTCAATATCCCTCTTTCACATTCACATCCCATCATGTACATCTAAGTACTATACAGTGACTACAACTATTGTAGGTTGTATCACTAGTCATTATAAGAGAATTAATAGAGAATGAGCTGTGTCAACCAGCTGTTCCACAGCTTCCAGGATCACTAAACTTTTACCAAGATAACCATGAAAACCACTAGGTCATCCAGAACATTCTTACAACGAAACACGAAGGTAAATGGTATACAGTAATGAGTCCCTTGAAAAAAAAAGATATATTTGCTAACATACACATTATAAATTATCCTCTAACTGCCTCCCTCTCTGCTATAGGGTATTGCCTGACCTTAATGTGCTAATGTGGATTCACTTTACTGAATACTCAACGTCTGTCACCTTCCCTGGTTTTTCAGAAAACATATCTTTGATTTTACTCAGTAACTCATATAATTCTGCCTTCTCATCCTCAGAAATCCCCCTTCGATCATTTACTTTACTCCTTATCTCTTTCTCAACCTCCATCTCATCTATTAAGCACTGTGCTAAATGCAAACTAGCCACCAACTCTTAATCATGGAGTGTATTTTTGAATTTAATCCTTTTCTTTCACTCAATAGTATTCAGATCCAGTAATTGGTCCTTACAATTTCCATATGCCTCACATTTACTTAGGAAATTAATCTCCAACACCACATTCATACATTTGGGACTACCAAAAATGGGTGAGTAAATATTTCACCTCCACTGTTTACATTCTAGAACCACCTCTTTCATCGCTGGTTCGCTGAAGGTTCCTGTAAGATTTTTAATTCACACCCCTGTGACTGGAAATTCCACTGTTTCCCTGTTCACAATATGTTCACAAACACAGAACTTCCAGTATCCACCAAATCAGTTTCGCAGACCCCTACCAGACCAATAGTTATTATTAGCTGCAACTTTTCAATAAAATCATGTTTCAAATGTGTTAACTAGTCCTCCTCTATCTGATGTATACAATCTGAAGTCATTCTGCACACCTGCGCTTCACTAAAAGATTCAGTATCCTAATCTCCTGAGAATATTAAATCAAAGGCCTCTTTAATTCCAGAGTTTGCTACATTCAATCCCCCAGCTTTCTAGCAACTCTACATTTTTCTTCCTTCCATGTCTCTGGTATCAACTGCTGATGCAACTTTGCAAAATTAACCCAGTCATCAACATCATGATCACACTCATCTTTCCCCCTCCATTCAGTATTCAGGTCCTCATATATAGCTATATGTGGTTCATCATTATACAGTAGAAATTTTGGACTTTATCAATATTCTCACCTTCTTCACTAATTGAATCATTATTCACCGTATTATTATCAGCTATACCATTTTTTCCATGATAAATACACATTCTTCATCCAGTGGTTTAACATACTTATCCTCATTAACTATTTCCTTATAAGCTTGTTCGAACACCTCACTTTTCCTATATAAATCCCTGACTTTGCAGGTATAATCATGCTCGCTAATCTCCCAATCGTCAGGTGCCCACTTCGGAAAGCATTTTTGCCTCGAGCTATCCCATCATCAGAATCAAAATCACACTTTGCCTTCTTCTCCCATGCTTTCTTAAAAAAATATGTCTGCTCAGCTTCTTCACTAATACGATTAGCAACAGTCACAAAACCTAGTTGAATCAACATAATCCCTCACAGTTTCAACTACAATATCAGTACCAGCAGCTCTGTTCTGCAGATTAAAAACTTCACCCACAATTGCTGCTCGTTCTGCTCAGTTTCTTCACTAATACCATTAGCAACAGACACAAACTTAATTGAATCAACAGAGCCCCTCACAGTTTCAACTACAATATCAGTACCTGCAGCTCTGTTCTGCAGATTAAAAACTTCACCCACAATTGCAGCTCGTTCATCAGTTACAGGAACTACAGCCTGCTCACTGGTACACTCCCTATTATTACTGGAGTGAGTGCCTCCACATTGATTAACAACACATTCTGCAACTTTGTGCCACATATCAACATTGTTACCCATGACAACATCTGATGCAGGATCTACTTCCTGCTTAATATTTAATATATTCACATTGCTGGAGCACATATCATCCTGTGTATCTCCATCTACAACAAGATTTGAATCAGCCACCGTTGCCTCCACGTAATTTATACCTCTTACCACTGGTGAAAGTTCCATTCCATTCAATGAATTGCTATCTTGGCTGTCATTCAAATACACAGTCTCAACATCGTAGCATACATTTTCTCCCACATGTTGCACAGCTGATACATTCCCATTACTTAACATAATTGCCAAACCAATACTATTTTCATCTTTATCGCGCACGTTTTCGTCCCTTTTATTGAAAAACCCCCAAACATTTATTTCTTCCTCCTGATTCCTACATTTACTATTATTTTTACTTCTAAAGGCCCTCCTCTTTTCATGTTGATTAAGCCCGCCTCGAAACATCTGATCACTAACCATAATTGTCCCTATTCCACAATTTGTTTCTTCTGTCACTTGTATGTTTTCACCATTATCACCAGGTTCCCTGTTAGTTTGCCCATAATTCCTATTCCTTGCTTTACCTTCCTTTGTTCCACTGCTTTGGCATTCACTAAAATACGTCCCATTGTTTTGCCTAAAACTATTAAAAGATCCACCATTATTTCTCCCACAATTATTTTCTCATCTCATGGACCTATTTCCTGCATGGTTTATTGTTCCAAATTGGACCCTGTTTGAAACAAATCTCAGTTTAAAGAATTTTGTCCCTGTGGTCTCCTTGTATTAATCTCTCCTCTCCCATCTCTCTGTTCTTGCAATCACCTTTGATCACTGCTGTTTCCATTTCCCCATGCACCTCTCTGGTACCTGACATCGTCATTAAGTCTTTTCCTGTTATCCTCCAAGTTTCATTATGAATTCTATCTCTCTTTTCTCTCCACTTACCATTCTGATTACCTTCCGTGCTTGAATTATCGGTTATTACTTCTTGTCTCTACATTATTCCTCTGATTATTCCCTGGATTATTACTCCCTGAGTTTGGCTTATAGCAGATTGCCTGGTTCATTCTCTCAATAAAATACAAGAAATTTTCTATGGAACCGGTTTGACAATGTATCAGTTCACACAATACATTTTCGGGTAATGTCCTTAGAGCAGAAATCTCAATCAAAATTCCCTATGTCCTACGCAAATGTACCAACTGTCTTAACTCCCCCTGACAAAATTCTCTCATAGTTTGCCTACCTCTTCTGGAAACTGACACATTCCAAAAATTATTCTGTAATCTGCATTGATTTGCTTCGCTCCAATACCTATTTAGAAACATCTGTTCAAATATACTATATAATTTAAATTGTTCACTACATTGATTTGCCCATGTCTCAGCAAAACCCTCCAACAATCTTTTTACTAGCTTAATTTTTCTGTTGTCACTCGTACCAACAATAAAACAATCCTGGCATGTTGCCAGAAAATCGGCAACAAGGTACTTGCTTTCCCCTGAAAAAGTCTTACCACTTGCTACTTGTACCATATGCGACCCCGTACTTCCATTAGCATCACATAATTCTATGTTACTTAACCTAATTTTAACTTGGTCAATTTCTACATTACTCTTTACAATAAAAGCAGCCACATTTTCAATTTCCTTTCTTAGGTAGCTAGCTGTCCCTGCCAGTTGATCTAATAATTAAGTTCTGGTTTCATCACAACTAGCAACAATCTTCTGATCCATGTCAATCAGAGCTTGCCTTGTCTCATCATTCCTTGTATCACACAACTGCCTGCCTGACTCATCAACACATGCATCAATCTTAGCATTAAAATTTCCTTCTACCTCCTCAAATTTTGCTGATACAATCCCCAATTGATTACTTAATTCTCTTATTTTTGCCCTGAAGGAACTTTCAGTAGCCCCCATATCAGCTTTTAATTCAGTCTTGAAATCCTCCAATCAGTGTTTAATTCAGTTCTGAATTCCTCCATTTGGCTCATTAATGATCTAAGCAAAGCCACTACACTAGCCCTTGCTTCTTCTTACTGTCCGTGTGGGCTCTGAGGCTCACTCTCACCCTCTGTAGACTCAACATCACTAGCTGACTTCTTTATCAGCATCTCACTACATTCGTGCCTCATTGCTAAACTGGTTGTGTGACAGAGAAACGAGCATTTTATGATCCTACTACCAACACATAGCTTTGTTGAGAGTGCAGCTGCGTGACGAATTCTGTCTGATGCTGTCAGTTTCCGTGCGGTAAGATGCGGTTCAGTGTGAAATGGCTTGTAGGTGCGCGGCGGAAACAGCACCAGCTCTGGAGTGTGGCGGCGAAGTCGGCGTGTCGTTTTTTTGCGACCAGCGGTACATCAAATCCCACTTTGGTGGTCGACGTCTGACTCAGAGTACTACCCGGTGATCGGCAATTTCATTTCTTTCAATCTTCTTCTCTTTCAAACACTATCCTGCTCTGCCTACCGAGCCTGTTGATGTAAGACAATCCCGGACGAGAAACCCATATTACGACTGTACTGGGCTCTACACAATGAAGTCTGAATAGTTTGTCTTGAGCCTCCACTATGCTATGGCACGAAAAAATATATATTTGTTACACTCGGCTTAATTGAGTGGCCAGGACATGTGGCTGGTCTCAATGTTTGGCTCCGTTTTTCGCCATAGGGTGCCAGCTTACACCCATCGTAATCTCAGTTTTTAAGCTGAAATAAAATATAACAAAACAATGCAGGCAGGTATTGCGGTGAAACTAAACAATAATATTGAGTCACTTACGTTGATTTATATTTCGAACAAGTGAACTAAACACTTAAAATGCAGTGTCAGGGGCTTTTACGTAAGGGTGGTCTGTAGCAACTGATGCTCCAACACTTCACTATAAAATTCATATGTCGCGCTAACGGCACTCCACAGTCTGTTCACAAATCACAAAATACACTCTCGTCTGCTCTCCTGAACCACTATATTGCGCTCCACTTGATCGCTTTTGAACATGGCTACCAACCCCACTACTACCGCCAGATGCGTGGCATGTCCGGCTCTTAGTATCGCTCAGAACAACTCCCCATCATCAAAGATGGCTGTCCTATCCACCCATGAAACGACTGCCTACCTCAGAACAATGTTTGACAAAAATTACAAATATTCTAAAACTATACACATATACATATAGGACATATTGAAAAATAAGGAAATTTTCCGGCAATAACAACTGAAAGCACAATACTATTGTATCTGACACCGTTTTTTCACAAGTAATTTTCTTGTGGTATGATTTTGTTTTGTCGGATTTTTTATACACATAAATAAACAAATAAAATTATATCCTTAATTACTCATCTACCTCTTTAAACTTCAGATTGCATTCGCTAGTTCGTTTCTTTCTATTTATTGTCGCACAATCATGTTTGGCCATTTTTCATCTACTGTATGTCACCCTCTATGGTCATGTTGTGATAACGTAAACTACACTTAAATTTTTCTGCTACATCGACACAAAAAGAAAGTCATCAAAAGACTTCCTTCCTTTCTTGCTATAAATTTGTGTTTTAGCAATGTTGCGTCTATATGAATGTTCACATGACGCATTTTGATAAGATTTTGGCATTATTTGGATGTCGATTATTGAAAATAATGTGTACACATTTTTGCAGAGACTAGTCAACACATTTCTGATTGAAACACATTGCAGCATTCCTCTAAAAATTTTTTTGTACGTAAGTCTAAAACCTAGATCATACGCAAATAAAAAGGAATATTTGGCTGTTAATAATCTAAATTATATTTTAGTGTAGAAGATGATGTAGTATCTTTGTCTGCCTTGAAACGGTGCTATTTAAGGTGAAGAACTGCTGAAAAACTTGTGAAACCATGATGTGATGTCAGTTAATTCTATGAACCACCTAGAAAGTATCCTCAAACTTCAATGACCACATGCTATACGTGTTTTAGACTTGGAGATACCAGTGCAACATTAAAAGGCACATAGAATTTAGATGTGAAAATATCTAATTTTAGGCTGCATAGTGTCTTGCATGAAGTGTAGTTCTAAATAATGGAATTAATTATATTCTTGTAATAGATGGCAGTAATCCAGACTACCTTTTTGTGTGCATACCTGTTTAGCATAACATTTCACGTAGAAAACTTCTTCTGCAGTTATAAGCTAAGTCTGATTCGTTTTAGTAGAGCTTCCAAAATACGCCTAAGGGTGATGTTTACCTGCATGTTTAGCATGTTACTTCTTAGTCACATGTGACCATGCATGAAAACAGCACTGGAGCACTTAATTTAAAAGTTCAAAATCATGTTTTAGTCACAAGTTTGGTTACATCTGTCTGTTGTTTGAGTGTGTGTGTTGGGGGGTGAGGGTTGTTATTTTTGCTGATGTATTTTAGGTGTAGAAATACTACAAGACATACGCTTTTTGAAATACATATTTTTCAACAGATATCAAGAAAAATTAGAAATATTTTTGGGCGCAGGTGAGAGGGCTGTTCTGACGATGCATTGTGATTTCATTTTAATGCCCACTGAAATATTACGGTGTGACTGAGTGTTTCATTTTAATACTGCGCTGTTATTTACTGGACATGAGTGGGGTAGGAGGAGGCGACGGGAAGGACGCGGCTTGTCATTTGATGACGATGAGGTCATTGATAAGGGAATGGGACTCGTCACCATCTTCATTCGTTATTCATTACCGCAGCAAGCAGGGAAGACGTACTAACACCAGCACTCGAATTCAGTGGTATCACTAGGTTCAACACTGCATATACTAGTGCTATGCACTTGCTGCCTTTAGTGAATTGGTAACGTGAGGGAGAAATCGCGTGTTGCCCGCTGGTCGCCAAAGATCGTGTGAAAAGTACCGACATCTCTCTGCACCGGCATCCAACTGGTTGGAAAGTGTTTTCTACATGATTCTTTCAATGATATGCATCTTAACTGGTCAGATTTAAATACCTAAGGCGATCACCCCATCTCCCCGCCAAGACTGGCTTACTGTCTTACAAATCGATTCCGGCGCGGCCGAATGTAGGCCGGATTAGAAACTCCTTATGGTCAGTTAATATTATCTTTGAACGCATCCTAAAGACGCTGACATCTTGTCTATAGTGCTCAAGGAAATTTGCTCCTGCTCAAAATACAGTTACAGAAATAAGTAAACGAATCGAGGAACTATAGCTAATGCTCCACCAATTAATAAATCCAACTTCGATGTGATGTAAAAAGGAAAAAATTAAAACGAAATAATGAAAACAAATCACTGAATCAATGCTCAACAACCTGAGTAGGAACTTTTGAATCTTCTCTCGCCAGCACGGCAAAAAGTTTCTGAGAATCATTATACAAACGTTTACTCCAAACGTCCAAAACAGTGCCCTTCGACGACTGAGAGTGATACTGGGGAAGGGCTTCAGCTACGCTTATTGGCTCGTTATAACAGACAAAGCGCACAATTTAGCGCTTCATTTGACGGAGAACCTTTGCGTTCCTTTGTAGCGGATACACTCCGTGCCTGACTTCGTGATATTCTTCGTAGAACATACTACATGTGTGAATCAGTAACACTTTATATAAAAAGACTTCCCAGTAGGTGTTGTAGTTAATAATTGTAACAACACGAAGTAGAATAATCATTTGCGAGAAGGCCTCCTTTATGTTTTTGTTTACGAAGATATAAAGACTATCTTGCATCAGATTAGTTTCTCAGTAGAGACTTCTGTTCCGAAGAAATGCATGAAACGAAAGAAATTGGACAGCTACATTTTGTGCTAGCACGCCTGTTTTGCAGAAGCAACGCCTAAAATATAAACATGAATTCGAGTAGACAACATATTTCTCCTAAGCATGTCAAGATTCCGTTTTACTTGGTTTTTTTTCGGAGGATTGCAGATTGGTACAATAATGTTGTTAAGGACAGTAACTGCAAAAATACGAAAAATCTTATAGTATCGAGAGAGTGCAATGGAGGTGGTCCGGCGAGACTTTAGAATTCTTATTCATTCAGAAGAGAAATTTGTTTCCAACAATGCCAATACCCGTTTAAAGTGGGAGAAGCCTCTTCATTATACGAAACTCTCTTCCTCTCTCAGCGACTTTCTTAATGTTTGTGATCAGGTAATAGTAACGTGGAGATTATCCGGGCGGTTAAGTGGGTAGGTAACTACCTGAATCCATGCCTCTGCGTTTGACACTCCACGTGGTCACTTCTGCTGTAACTGGCCACGAAAACTGTTCAACTACATGGTGTTGACAAGGAACAGTCATGTTTCTACTCTTTGCCTAGAGTGAACGTTCCGTGTGATTTTTAGTCCATGATTTCGCAGAACATAACTATTTTTGCCTTTTTTCTCATGCCTTCCACCTTCACCAATGTCCTGTGGTGGCAGTAGTATTATGCCCCAACGCGACCATAGTCTATTAAAATTTCTTCTACACTCGATGGCGCTAAGAAGTCTTTCGATTTACGCTGCAATGACGTGCAACGGGTCATCGAAAGTCTGACCTGTTGATTATTTGGTGCGCAAAGAACAAAAGTGGGAACCCAGAGCATCAGAAAGATATGAAATGAGCTTCCTGAATGTGGACATAGCAAATTAAAATCATCAATTAATCGTAAAGGTATATGAGAAGCATACAAACACAGGTTCACTCACAAAAAAAAATACCCTACACTCCCCAGCTTAAACAGGTAGTATTCAGGACATCATTAGCAGCTCACACAATTACCTACGGAGTACTACGGGCTACCGACAACATTTTCTGCACCTGGGATCAATTGCCACAGAATTTTTATTGTATGATTTGGTCGTGTGTAATTTGTTAAACCACGGCGTTACCTTAACTAGTAAGTCACATTGGCAGCACAGTGGAAAACATCACACTATTTGCAAACTGGTCATATGTCATGTTCGACTGGGCACCAAAACCTCCTATTCTACTTACAGGGGGTGTGCAAAAATACGGAAGTACCACAAACAAAACACAGTATATGCATAATACCGTGTAGATCAACCGTTGGCATTCACTCTATATACACTCCTGGAAATTGAAATAAGAACACCGTGAATTCATTGTCCCAGGAAGGGGAAACTTTATTGACACATTCCTGGCGTCAGATACATCACATGATCACACTGACAGAACCACAGGCACATAGACACAGGCAACAGAGCATGCACAATGTCGGCACTAGTGCAGTGTATATCCACCTTTCGCACGAATGCAGGCTGCTATTCTCCCATGGAGACGATCGTAGAGATGCTGGATGTAGTCCTGAGGAACGGCTTGCCATGCCATTTCCACCTGGCGCCTCAGTTGGACCAGCGTTCGTGCTGAACGTGCAGACCGCGTGAGACGACGCTTCATCCAGTCCCAAACATGCTCAATGGGGGACAGATCCGGAGATCTTGCTGGCCAGGGTAGTTGACTTACACCTTCTAGAGCACGTTGGGTGGCACGGGATATATGCGGACGTGCATTGTCCTGTTGGAACAGCAAGTTCCCTTGCCGGTCTAGGAATGGTAGAACGATGGGTTCGATGACGGTTTGGATGTACCGTGCAATATTCAGTGTCCCCTCGACGATCGCCAGAGGTGTACGGCCAGTGTAGGAGATCGCTCCCCACACCGTGATGCCGCGTGTTGGCCCTGTGTGCCTCGGTCGTATGCAGTCCTGATTGTGGCGCTCACCTGCACGGCGCCAAACACGCATACGACCATCATTGGCACCAAGGCAGAAGCGACTCTCATCGCTGAAGACGACACGTCTCCATTCGTCCCTCCATTCACGGCTGTCGCGACACCACTGGAGGCGGGCTGCACGATGTTGGGGCGTGAGTGGAAGACGGCCTAACGGTGTGCGGGACCGTAGCCCAGCTTCATGGAGACGGTTGCGAATGGTCCTCGCCGATACCCGAGGAGCAACAGTGTCCCTAATTTTCTGGGAAGTGGCGGTGCGGTCCCCTAAGGCATTGCGTAGGATCCTACGGTCTTGGCATGCATCCGTGCGTCGCTGCGGTCCGGTCCCAGGTCGACGGGCACGTGCACCTTCCGCCGACCACTGGCGACAACATCGATGTACTGTGGAGACCTCACGCCCCACGTGTTGAGCAATTCGGCGGTACGTCCACCCGGCCTCCCGCATGCCCACTATACGCCCTCGCTCAAAGTCCGTCAACTGCACATACGGTTCACGTCCACGCTGTCGCGGCATGCTACCAGTGTTAAAGACTGCGATGGAGTTCCGTATGCCACGGCAAACTGGCTGACACTGACGGCGGCGGTGCACAAATGCTGCGCAGCTAGCGCCATTCGACGGCCATCACCGCGGTTCCTGGTGTGTCCGCTGTGCCGTGCGTGTGATCATTGCTTGTACAGCCCTCTCGCAGTGTCCGGAGCAAGTATGGTCAACAAAACTTTCAAGTCCAGGAACACTTGGTACTCCAGTACCTCCTCGAACAATGGCAACAGTAAGCCATCCATTACCATGGCCAAACGAATCGTTTATATCTATACTAAAATTTAGTCTGCAAACGACGAAAACAGCAGGACCATCCAGCAGAGCTTGTGCAGCGACAGACTTAACTGGAATACGATTCTTCTTGTCACCCACTGTTGTAGCAAATTCGATGTTCTCGATGGTCTTGTAGACAGTTTGTTTAGAACGGCGGCGATATCTTCTGTAAGGCATCTTGGCAGCGTTCAATGCAGTTGACTGTGCAGCAGCAGCAGCGCGACATAGCCGCTACGGGGCACTCGCTTGCTTATATACATGTCGGAACACGCGTGACCTTGATTCGGACTGCTGGCGGAGCGTTATCCCGGACGCGAGCACTAGTTGTTCTAGGTGCTCGCGTCCGCTCTGCGCCAGCCAGGCGCGCTGCCAAGACACAACAGTGGGTGACAAGAAGAATCGTATTCCAGTTAAGTCTGTCGCTGCACAAGCTCTGCTGGATGGTCCTGCTGTTTTCGTCGATTGCAGACTAAATTTTAGTATAGATATAAACGATTCGTTTGGCCATGGTAATGGATGGCTTACTGTTGCCATTGTTCGAGGAGGTACAGGAGTACCAAGTGTTCCTGGACTTGAAAGTTTTGTTGACAGAGACATTATAGCGTTTCGCACTTACCACATTTCTGAATTAGCTAATAAGGATTTTGGTAAATCAGCATATGTTTCCCCTTCTTCTTTGTCATTATATACGCGTAACAGGAGGAAAATATCTGTTAACGAATCTGTATTCATTTGGGTTAAAGGCAAAGGTGTATGTGAATATGTCAAATTTGTTCGTGATTGTACTGCATATTTCCATAAATAAATGTTTTATTTTTCAAACTGATCTATAGCGTAGCTTATTACCTTGACATGGGTACATCTAGTACCGGGGGGCTCAAGGAGGCAACAGCATGTCACGCCATTGCTTGTACTTCCCTCTCGCAGTGTCCGGAGCAAGTGTGGTGGGTCTGACACACCGGTGTCAATGTGTTCTTTTTTTCCATTTCCAGGAGTGTATATATGGTTAGTCACCTAACATTACCGCTGGATATATTTCGTAAACCACATCAAACACTGACGAATCGATTCCACAGACCGAACGTGAGGAGAGCCGCTAGTGTAATTGGTTAATACTAACGATAAAAAAATGCGCGTAAGTATGTTTTTTAACACAAACCTATGTTTTTTTAAATGGAACAACGTTAGTTTTGTTAGCACATCTGAACATATAAACAAATACGTAATCAGTGCCGTTTGATACACTGTAAAAAGTTAATTACATCCGGAGATATTGTAACCTAAATTTGACGCTTGAGTACCACTCCTCCGCTGTTCGATCGGAGAGCACCGAATTACGTAGGGATCCAAAGGGAACGGTGATGGACCTTAGGTACAGAACAGACTGGAACAGCACATTACGTCCACATGCTAACACCTTTTTATTGGACTTTTTCACTGACGCACACGTACATTACCATGAGGGGTGAGGTACACGTACACATGTGGTTTCCGTTTTCAATTACGGAGTGGAATAGAGTGTGTCCCAAAATGTCAGGCCAATAGATGTTCAATATGGTGGCCATCGGTTTTCCATTGATTGTCAGAGTTGTTGGACGTCCTTCAGTGGGACATCTACATCTACATTTATACTCCGCAAGCCACCCAACGGTGTGTGGCGGAGTGCACTTTACGTGCCACTGTCATTACCTCCCTTTTCTGTTCCAGTCGCGTATGGTTCGCGGGAAGAACAACTGCCGGAAAGCCTCCGTGCGCGCTCGAATCTCTCTAATTTTACATTCGTGATCTCCTCGAGAGGTATAAGTAGGGGGAAGCAATATATTCGACACCTCATCCAGAATCGCACCCTCTCGAAACCTGGCGAGCAAGCTGCACCGCGATGCAGAGCGCCTCTCTTCCAGAGTCTGCAACTTGAGTTTGCTAAACATCTCCGTAACGCTATCACGGTTACCAAATAACCCTGTGACGACACGCCGCTCTTCTTTGGATCTTCTATATTTCCTCCGTCTACCCGATCTGTTACGGATCCCACAATGATGAGCAGTGCTCAAGTTCCAGATACTGTCCAATTGATGTGTTAGATCGTCAGACTCCAGAGCTGGTTGTAGAACACTGCTAATAATGCTACAAATGTTCTCAATTGGGGAGAGATTCGGTGACCTTGCTAGCGAAGGTAGGATATGACATGCATGAAGAGAAGAAGTAGAAACTCACGCCGTGTGTGGGTGGTCATCATCTTGCTGAAATTTGATTCGAGGATGGCTTTCCACGAAGGGCTAACATTACATACTGTGGACGTACTGATTTGCTGTTAGGGTGGCGCAAATGGCAACCAAAAGCGTCCTGCTACGAAGTGGAACAACACCCCAGACCATCACTCATATTTGCAGGGCTGTACCGCGGGCGACAGTGAGCTGCTACCCCACTATTCTCCGGGGCGTCCACAGACACGTCTTCTGCCTGAAATCTCATTCACTGGAGTAGAATTGTCTTCAGTGATGATACTCGCTTCAAACTGATTTCCGATGACCAGCAAAGATGTGTCTGTCGCCCGTCATATGGCACGACAATCAGAAGCGATGGTCCGAGGTGCCATTTCATTACATTAGAGGATCCCTTACGTTGTCATCTATAACACCCTTACAGCACATTGAAAGAATGCATGCCATGTTACCCAGGGCTTACAATTCAGGAACACGGGAAGAGTTTCTACTGCTTATATTCATGTTTGTCAAACCCTTTCTTGTTTGGAACATTATAGGCAGCACCCTCCAATCAGCTCGGGATTTTGACCATCTAACACAGCAATTGAACAGAATTTGGCATGATATCCCTCAAGAGGACGTGCAACAATTTTAACACTAATTGACGAATAACTGCTTATATACTACTGGCCATTAAAAGTGCTACACCACGAAGATGAGATGCTACAGACACGAAATTTAACCGACAGGAAGACGATACTGGGATACCCAAATGATTAGCTTTTCAGAGCATTCACACAAGGTTGGCCCCGGTGGCGACCCTACACATTAGGAAAGTTTCCAACCGATCTATCATACACATACAGCAGTTGACGGACGTTGCCTACTGAAACGTTGTTGTGATGCCTCGCCGGTCGGAATGGCCATGTAGTTCTAGGCGCTACAGTCTGGAACCGAGTGACCGCTCCGGTCGCAGGTTCGAATCCTGCCTCGGGCATGGATGTGTGTAATGTCCTTAGGTTAGTTAGGTTTAATTAGTTCTAAGTTCTAGGCGACTGATGACCTCAGAAGTTAAGTCGCATAGTGCTCAGAGCCTTTTTTTGTGATGCCTCGTGTAAGGAGGAAATATGCTTACCATCACGTTACCGACTTTGATAAAGAGCGGATTGTAGATTATCGCGATTGCGGTTTATCGTATCGCGACATTGCTTCTCACGTTGGTCGAGATCCGATGACTGTTAGCAGTATATGGAATCGGTGGGTTCAGGAGGGTAATACGGAACGCACGGCTGGATCCCAAAGGCCTCGTATCACTAGCAGTCGAGATGGCAGGCACCTTAACGGATCGTGCAGCCACGTCTCGATCCTTGAGTCAACAGATGGGGACGTTTGCAAGAAAACAACCGTCTGCATGAACAGTTCGACGACGTTTGCAGCAGCATGGATTATCAACTCGGAGACCACGGCTTTGGTTATCCTTGACGCTGCATCACAGACAGGAGCGCCTGCGATGGTGTACTCAACGACGAACCTGAGTGCACGAATGGCAAAACTTCATTTTTTCAGATGAATCCAGGTTCTGTTTACAGCATCATGATGGTCGCATCCGTGTTTGGCGACATCGCGGTGAACGCACATTTGAAGCGTGTATTCGTCATCGCCATACTGGCGTATCACCCGGTATGATGGTATGGGTTGCCATTGGTTACAGGTCTCGGTCAGCTCTTGTTCGCATTGACGGCACTTTGAACAGTGGACATTACATGTCACTTGTGTTACGACCCGTGGCTCCACCCTTCATTCGAAGCCTGCGAAACCCTACATTTCAACAGGATAATGCACGACCGCATGTTGCAGGTGCTGTACGGGCCTTTCTGGATACAGAAAATGTTCGACTGCTGCCCTGGCCAGCACATTCTCTAGGTCTCTCAACAGCTGAAAACGTCTGGTCAATGGTGGCCGAGCAACTGGCTAGTTACTATACGCCAGTCACTACTTTGGATGAACTGTGGTATCGTGTTGAAGCTGCATGGCCAGCTGTGCCTGTACACGGCATCCAAGGCCTGTTTGACTAAATGCCCAGGCGTAATAAGGGCATTATTACGGCCAGAGGTGGTTGTTCTGGGTACTGATTTCTCAGGATCTATGCACCCAAATTGCGTGAAAATGCAATCACATGTCAGTTCTAATATAATATATTTGTCCAATGAATACCCGATTATCATCTGCATTTCTTCTTGGTGTAGCAATTTTAATGGCCAGTAGTTTATAAGGGCCAGAGGAGAGTTTGTCAGTTTCTTAAGTTCTGCCTTTTGAATAAATCATTCAATTTTTCGAAAATTGTAATCATTTGCTCGTCTGTGCACATTTTGCACATCTAAAGATCTCCATCTCCTCTTTTTTTAAAATGTGTAATGTGAACACTACGTGTGCTCTTAAGTTTCCTTGGAACTAAGCTGATAAAATCTGCATGAATAGTTACTATGAACCCACATCTACATCTTCAATACAAGTCATCAGAGGCTGAAAATACTGCTACAGTTGTAAGGGTCTTTTGCTTAGAACCGACCGGTTTCGGGCTCTTATACACAGATCTACAATACAATTCACAATTAAGGGCTTAACAGAGGGTTCATCGAACCACCATCATATTCTTTCTCTACCTTACCATTTTCGAAAGGTGCGGAGGAAACGAATACTTAAACCTTCCCGTGCGAGCTCTGGCTTCTCTATTTTTAACTGCAGTGATCATTACTTACTACGTAGGTGGCTAGCAGTAAAATATTTTTGCATTCGGGGAGAAAGTTGCTGCTTGACATTGCGTGAAAAGATCCTTCTGCAACAAAAACTTCCTTTGTTTTAATAACTGGCACTCCAACTCGCTCTGCCATATCCGTGACACTCTCCCACCTACTTTGCGATAATATAAAACGAGACGGGCTTCTTTTAACTTTTTCTAGATCCTCCGTAAATCGTACCTGAGTGGATCCCACATCTCACAGCAATACTGCAGATGAGGACGGACAAGCTTAAACCGACAGCCTCATTAGTTGGACTACTGCGTCTTCTAATTGTAAGTGCTGTGCCAGTAAAACATATTCTTTGGGTAGCCTATCTTATAGCGTTATGTGTGTGATCCTCCCAATTTAAGTTCTCGTAACTGTGATCGCTAAGTATTTTGTTGAATTCAAAGCCTTTAGATATGTGATATTTATCGTGTAACCGAAATTTAACGGATTGCTTTAGTATTCGTGTGAATGACTTCACGCTTTTTATTATTTAGAGAAAACTGCCGATTGTCGCACCACAATCATATCTTGTGTAAAAAATTTTGCATTTGATCATGTGATGACTTTACAAGACCGCAAATGACAGCATAGACAATCTAAGACAGCTGCTCGTATTATGTATTTTATATAGATCAGGAACAGCAGAGGGCCTATAAAACTTCCTTTGAGAAAGTCAGATATTGCTTTTGCTTGACCCGATGACTTTCACTCAGTTAATAAAATATTTGACCTTTCTGACAAGAATGACGAATTTAGTCGCGCAACTGAAGTGATACTCCGTAATCAAAAAAGTTGATGAGAAGTTATTAGGGAGCGGTGTCAAAAGCTGTAAATTGGCTGTTTAGGTTTTTAACGGCCTACTTACAAAGATTTCCGTAAGATTAGAAATAAGGAATCAATTTGAGATCCCCTATCGATAGCACTCACTATTTAATGTGAATAAAGAGCCTCTTGTGTTCCACAGCAACGATATTTTCTAAATCTGTAGTGACTATTTGGCCATGGATCGTTTCCTTTGTGGTAATAAATTGGGATCGAACACAGTATACGTTCCAACATCCTACTGAAAACCGACTTTAGTGATCTGGGTCTTTAATCCAGCGGGTTTCTCCTGTTTCCTTTTCTGAGTCCTGGTGTGACCTGTGAAACATTTCAGTCTACAGGTACAGGCGTTTCACCGAGCGACAGATTGTGTATGATCGCTAACTACAGAGCTTTTCTATGAGCATAGTGAGAGATAATGGATGTGAACTTCAAGGCAGTATTATTGAAATGGAGGAGGACGTACGTGAAAATGAGATTGGATATACTGCGAGAAGAATCTGACAGAGCACTGACACACGTAATTGAAGACAAGGCCACAGGTATAGACGACACTCCGTAAGAACTACTGATAGCCATGGGAGAGAGAGCTATAACAAAACTCTTCCATCTGGCGAGCAAAATGTATGAGACAAGTGAAGTACTCTCAGACTTCAACAACAAAGGTAATAATTCCAATTGTAAATCATGGTTCCAAAATACTAACACGAATTCCTGACAGAAGAATGGAAAAACTGGTAGAAGCAGGTCTCTGGGAAGACCAGTTAGGATTCCGGAGAAGTATAGGAGCAGCGAGGTAGTTCTGACCCCTGTATTTATCTTAGAACATAGATTGAGGAAAGTTAGAACTACTTTCATAGCATTTGTAGATTTAGAGCAAGCTTCTGAGAATGATGATGCAAATACTGTGTTTCTGTACGTACCGGGAGTAAAAAAATTGCAGCGGAAGGCTCTTTACAATTCGTACGGAAACCAGACGCTAGTCATAAGAGCGGAGGGGCATGACAATGAAGTAATGATTGAGAAGGAAGTGAGACAGTGTTGTAGCATATGTCCGATTTTACTAGATCTACACATTAAGCAAGCAGTAAGGAAAAAGAAAATTGGAGTAGAAAGTAAAGTTCAGGGAGAAGAAATAAAAAGTTTGAGTTTAGCCGATGTCATTGTTATTATGTCGGAGACAGAAAAGTACTCGAAAGAGCAGTTGAAAGCAAGGGACAGTGTCTTCAAAGGAAGATATAGGATGTACAACAACTATATGGGCAGAAAAACAGCTGATGATGACCGAAGAATAGAGGATATAAAATGCAGAAAATCGAATGTAGATATAAGAGTTTGGAAGACTTCTCTGAAAGTATTTGTATAGAGTGTAGCCACGTTTCGAAGTGAAACGTGGACGACAAATAGTTTAGACGTGCAGAGAATAGAAGTTTTTGAAATGAAGTTCTACAGGAAAGTGCTTAAGACTAGGTAGGTAAGTAACTAATGAGGAGGTACTGAATATAAATAGGGAGAAAAGAAATTTGTGGCACAATCTAGTTAGAAGAAGGGATCAGCACATTCTGAGACATCAAGGAATCACCAGTATAGAATTAGAGGGAAATGTGGGGGGAATCGTAGAAGCTGACCAAGAGATGAACACAGTAAGTAGATTGAGAAGGATGTAAGTTGCAGTAGTTAATCGGAGATGGAAAGGCTAAAGTAGAAGGAACTAAAGGATTAAGTAGCGTGGAGAGCTGCAGCAAAGCTCTCTTCGGACTGAAGGTAACAACAACAACAACAACACCATCTCTGAATGTAACCGAACTTATATACAGTCTGTGCAGAAGGACTTCCCTTTATTAACTGATTTAAGCTGCTTTGCTACGCCGAGGATGTCTAGTAAAAGTATTTCTTAATTACTCAAGATGGCAATTGTTCTTGACTTCAGATCCGTGATATTTGTCTCGTTTTCTCTGGTAAAGAAGCATGTGAAAAACGTGTTTAGTAGCTCCGCTTTAGTAAGACTGTCATCGTTAACATTATCAAGTATTTAAACTAACCTATTTGAGACAGTGGTAGAAGCGTCGGTTTTTGGTCAATTAGGGTGAATATAAGGTCTTAAGAAATCCTCTTATTTTGTGTAATAATTTTACTGAATATTAGTTCGGTTTGCTTTAGATCACACCTTGTACGACACCCATCAGTTTGTTACTTTACAGCTCACACCTGAGGAGTGGTAATTTCACGTTATCTGCCTGCCAGCCGTTGCTGGCGCCGTTTCGCAGGTGAGGGAGTCTGAGTTGCTAACGACTCGGTTGTGGACGGAGCAGAGAGGAGGCAACATCTGAAATGAGAAGGGGCTGGGCAGCGCGCAGGCGGTCTCTGGGCCGGAAACTGATCCGCTTTCATCCAACCAGAGGTCAGGGGCCTTCATTAACGGAACCGCCCCCACAGTTCTCGGACAAAAGGGCCCGTTTCTTCTCGGTCACAGGGGAAGTTTGTGTAGCAAATCATCAGGATGAAAGCATTTTCCGTTGCGAAAAAGTCTGTGCTGAAATAATTTCACCTTTTGTTTCTAGAATTCCACAGACTTTGAAATTCAGTGACGTTGATTGTAATGAGAAGTAGACGCACTTGCGGAAAAACGACACCATCTCATCTGACAAGGAAATACAGTTCCTCCTTTGACAATGGAAACTCATACTCATAGGAGCCTATCTTTTTAACGTCTTACTGGTCTTCAGTTACGAACAATACATTTCCTCTTGTTATAATTAGCTAACAAATGGTACACGTCTTCCTAAAGACATAATATAATTCCTATTCACATGTCTGGTAACATTTTCCAGCTTGTTAGTTTTGTGGATTTTTAAATCTGATTGGTAATATATTAAAACATAATAGTTTTGATTATTAATCGTAAATGATGTTGAAAAAACATTATTAATCGTAAATGATGTTGAAAACAATTTTTTGTTTTCATACAGCAAGCGCAACATAAACGTCTACAAACTCGAAAAGAAATGTTTTATTATTAAACATCAGTCATCAGGTTGAATTTTGTTTGTACTCAACCTATACGTATACAGTGACAACTCTATACAAAGGGTTCATAAATATGAGATTTTCAGTTACTGCCTTATCACACTTGAGGGATGATATGCTAATAAATAAATGAAAAAACATATGTTTCCGAATGTAAAACGTATTTCAACTATGTCTCCATTATACGGCAATATAAAAAAAGTTTCATCTTCGTCATGTCCAGTTTCGGTTTAGACATCCTTCCTTGCTCCAATTTCAAGTAGACTGCAGCTGGTCTCTTTTTAGGATTCCATCATTTCTTTTCCTTTAAGGTCAAGTGGTTGTAGCCTGTCACTGTTAGAGGGCATTTTGACCCACATGTCAATACGACATATTCTGCTTACTTTGCTCTCGTCGTACTGACATGTGGGTCGAAATGCCTTTTAACGGTGACAGGCTACAACCACCTGACCTCAAAGGAAAAGAAATGATGGGAATCCTAAAAAGAGTTGGAGAGACCAGCTGCAGTCTACTTGAAATTGGAGCCACATGTCAATACGAACTTTTCTGCTTATTTTCCTCTCGTCGTACTGACATGTGAGTCGAAATGATACCTGACGATAATCTTTGACGGTGTCGGTTTCAGTGCCTGTAAGGAGACATGAGAACATTTCATGTAACTGGGGATGTTCTGTTTTGTCTGCACTACATCAACTGAGTGTTCCTCCCCTGAAACATACTTCCGGCGTTACGTACGTATGACGTCATTTAGTTCTTGTCCTTTCAGCGATCGTTCCCTTTAGTTTCTCCCCATTTAACAAAATTACCCTTTATAAACAGGGCATAAGAATGGCGTTTACAAACATTTGAGTGTTTATGCGATATAAGAGAACTCCTTTTTCATATGAGTCAAATGTTAGAAGTGCTCCATTTCTACGCTAGGTGTCTGGGAATGTTCTGACGCAGTGACGTTCGGAGATGGTAGTCAAACTGGCGAAGTATTGTTTTGCAGAATTTATCTCATCATTACTGATTTCTTTTTGTGGTGGAAGACGAAATGTTGGTGTACGAGACACTGACAGACAGTCCAAAACTGTCGGTTGCCTATTTCGCTGAAGCTGAAGCTGTAGCGCGGAATACAAAAGTGTCTGGGTGATTATAATTAAAGTTAAACTTTCAAAACGCCGTACAAATAACACCACTGGTCAGAATGACGTCCAATTTGTAACGGAATATTATCGGAGAAGCGGGAAAACGTATGGCAGAACAAAAAAATAGTGTGAAAATTGATCAATAGATGGCACTGTATGTGTCAGAATACGTAAATGCAAGCAACTGTCAGGCGCACGGCCCGTTGAAGTTGGTATAAACACGGCTTTTCCTCCTTTCGCGTCTGCGACATTCGCCGCGACTCAATGCAGCATCCTGCTCTGCTCGTAAAGCTCTATTACAGGAATGATGACTGCGCACAAGTCGCTCTGCAAATGTTTCGGTCACTGAAGGGTCTGAAAAGAAGCGTTGCTCCGGTGACTGCCATGGGTCTGAAAAAAATAATTCGGAAATTCTAAAAGAAGGGTTCTTTTGGTGTGCAACCTAATAGAGGGAGGAAACGGATTGATTCGACATCAGTGGAATCAGTGGCCACAGCAAATCAGGAGGAAACGGCTGGTGGTGTGCAAACGTGTAGTGGGAGGAGAATCGCCCGTACATTGGACATTCCCGTGTGCACGGTGCGTAAAATCTTACGAAACATCCTTCTCTGAAATCCATTCAAAACTACCCTTCTGCTCGAGTTACTTCCTGTTGACCTTCAAGCAAGAGTGGCATTTGCTTTAGAACTTCTTGCCCGCATGAAAGTGGACAATGATTGGCCGTGGAAGATTTTGTGGTCAGATGAAGCCCACTTGCACCCGACAGGATATGTCAATACACACAATTGTCGAATATGGGCAACGGAAAATCCACACGCAAATGAACCATTACCACTTCATCCTGGAAAGGTCACTGTGTGGTGCGGGTTTACGGCATCATTTATCATAGGGCCATATTTTTTCGAAGTGGCATGTGCTTCTGGTCCTATTACCTGTACCGTCTCTGGTAAGCGCTATGAGTGTTTTTTGCGCAAACACGTCGTTCCAGCTCTCCAAAAGCGTTGATGTGTGGATGGGTTCATTTTTATGCAAGATGGAGTACCTCCGCACATTGTAAATCCAGTTCAGCAGTTGCTGAAGAGCCATTTCGGAAATGTTAGACTTATCAGTCGCCATTTCTCTACAGTCTGGACGTCCCGATCACCTTATCTTAATCCGCTTAACTTTTGGCTGAGGGACTATCTGAAACATGTGTTCAGTATACCGATTGTGAACTTAGTTGCATTGAATGCACGCATTGCGCAACACATTCTGAACGTCATCCCGGAAACACTTCGATTAGTCGTGGAACACGCTGTTTCTCGGTTTCAACTTGTTGAAGAAAGCGGTGGACAGCATACTGAACATGTTTTGTGACAGTCACATGGAAATTCATAATCCGATATGATTTTGATTGATGCTTCTTTTGCGGTTTTTGGCCTCAGTATAATTAAAATGGATATGATTGATGCTTTCTATGCGGTTTTTGGCCTTAGGACAGTTAAAAACTAATTCTTACCATTCCAAGTGAAGATCGAAAAGTTTCCCTGAATACACGGTTTCAGATTTATCATATTCAATCCCTTATTAATAGAACCTTCAGGAGTTGTAGTACCACGATAAAAACTTAATGTCATGCTCCTTTGAAATAGAACATGAACTTGATTGATCTTCGTTTGCTTCGTCGTTATCACAAATAACATATAGCATGAAATCATAATCAGTATCCACCTAGACATTTTCTTCATTATTACTAGTCGTACCTCTGTCCCTTCTTGAGTTTTTCTACTCTTTTCATTTGTACGTAATTCTATACTCTACATTACCTATTATCTGTTGTGTGTATTCCTTATCTGTACCACGATTTTTCCTGCTGGTGATCTTTCTTGTGCCACGTTAAATATATTTGTACGACTCACTAATTTGTTCCTGCTCTGGTATACGAGTGCCCTGGACTTCTATCCAACCCCATTGGTGAAGTTTCTTTTCATTTCGTTCCTAACAATGGAGCTAGTTTTTAATGCTCTCCAGAAGCACATTTCAAATGTTTACAACATATTCTGTTCTGAGTTTCCAATGTCCTACGTTTAATTTCCATATAGTACTGAACTGGAGACCAATACTTTCAGGAAATACTTCTCGAATTCGATGTCATTAGTCTATATCACAAGGTTCTTTTACTGAACAGCAGCTTTCTATGTTCATGACGGTCTACTTCTGATAGATTCCTACTTTGACTGTCATGTGTAAACATACTTCACATATCTTAAATTTTTGTCTTTTGCTCTTACTTTGGTATCTGTTTCTGTTGTACTGTTACTATAGATTTAAAATCTTCTTCCTTCACTATACTTGCACTGTCAATGCAAAAGTAATGGCATTCAGCTGCAGCATAGTTCACACATTTTTTAACACAACGTGATTGGCTTGATCTTTCAGAATCGTTTTTCCGCTTGTATTTTGTTAATGTGTCTACTTATTCTACATCAATCATTTCCGGAATGTGCATAATTTTCCGTCGTAACACTGTCGAAGTCTTTCTGTTGCCTCAAATAAGAATTTATCATTCTTTCCATTGCTCTTAACGAAGCTGTAACTTCTATTCTGCTCATTCCTGAAAGCATATTATTGTGGGCCTACCTCTCTTTAACAGTTCTTTTACTAAGTAACGGTGCTGCTGACGGCACAGGATGTGCATGATTATTCTAAAGAAGAGCAATGAATAAGAATTTTCTTCAAAATGTTCTAGGTTCAATTCCTCGTCCACTTATTTTCCTGTATGAGCCCCGATTTTTCTATATGACTTAAGTGATATATGATGGTATTTACTCCCGTCAGTGGGCATCTTATAATATAGAACGACTGTCTGATTATTGATTTCAACCAATCATGCTTACGTTAATATTAACGCCTAAGTGTTCCGGTCAGTTACTGACTGCATTTACACGTTGACCTAGTATGCGCTAAATTTTCCGTATCAGTGTGTGCAGATACACAACTTTCGTTGACGTCTTGTAATACTGAAACAAACCTCGGTAAAAAGACATTCTTCTGCACGTTTTTAAGCAAGTAACATGGTAGTTGACTTTGTGCCTTCTTTTATCCCGAACAGGTATTCGTTAAATGCTGTCATCTTCGGATGGAAGTTTAGCTAAAGCTATGCATATGCAGCATGAAAATTAAGTCCATGCATCTGTAACAATGCCTTATACTGTATATTGTTGTAATTCACAGATGACCGTTGGAACGAGTGGCTCAGTCAAGGACAGTGGAGGGTTAAGAGTTCATCCCTGCTCGCTGAGGATTTGGCCAGTGTACGACCACAAGTTTCTGATCAGAAGTATCCGGACGTGTTATTGGCTTTGAGTATGGACATTTATGTCGACACGAATTCTCCTGGGGATATTTTTAAAGAGGTGTATGCATTTCAGTGGTGGAATGACAGCCCATTCCTCCTCAAAAATCAAAACTGGCGATGAAAGTGATGCTGGGTGTTGTGATCTGAAACAAAGTTGACGTTCTAAATCATCCCAGGGTGTTTTCTGAGTTCAGGGCTAGACCCTGGGCAGGTCAGGCTACTTCAGGAGCGTTATTGTCCACAAAACATTGCCTCTTGCCTCATAAATGCAGCTTTATGATAGGGTACACTGTCATGCTGATGTAAACCATCATTATCTATACTGTACGTAGTCCTTCCACATTTAACTTTTTTTCTTTCAGAGCAATAAGGGAAACACGCTAATCATGAAAAATAGTCCCAAACCGGAACACTACCTTTTCTGTAATTCACTGCTGGCAGTGCATATGGAGGCAGGTGAAGTTCTTCAGGTAATCGCCAAACGCAAGCCCTTCCATTTTCAATCACACGCCTTCCAGAGGCGTCGCTCTTTACTGCTCTCAAGCATCCCTTAGTAGTGACTACAAGAATTTGAGGTTTATGAAGAGTTGCTCGGCCATTCGACACCATTCCTCTTCACTCCCTACACAGTCGTTGTGCTAGCTGGACTGCTGAGAGCATCTTGGAACTTAAGAGTGATTCCTTCCGCTGACGTAACGCGATTTTTTTACAACCACCCTTCACAGTGGCAGGCAGTCCCTCTCCGTCAGCACATGAGGTTGAGCTGTGGTTGTTCCGCCGGCCGGAGTGGCCGAGCGGTTCTAGGCGCTACAGTCTGGAACTGCGCGACAGCTACGATCGCAGGTTCGAATCCTGCCTCGGGAATGGATGTGTTCGATTGTCTTAGGTTAGTTAGGTTTAACTAGTTCTAAATTCTAGGGGACTGATGACCTCAGACGTTAAGTCCCAAAGTGCTCAGTGACATCTGAACCATTTTTTTGTGGTTGTTCCTTTGTGTTTCTATTTCACGGTGACGTCGCAGACAGTCGGACTGGGGAGCTTCGGAACGGTTTATATGTCCCTGATCTACTTGTTTCTCTGGTGACATTCAGTGACCAGTCGACATTGGGAAGTCACTGAGCTTCCCTAATCGGCCTGTTCCGCTCCTACTTCTTCTCGACTGACGATACAGCAATGATGGGTGCGCCTCTCGCGGCATGTATGGGTTGATCTCACATTACGTAGAGGGTCCAGATACTTTGTGGAATAAACAGCTGTTTCAATCTAGGAACTGTAAATTCGTCAATGTGATTTGGTAGTTGAATCTGACTGGAAATGGTTACGAATATAGTCTTAAATACTGTTAAGGAAAGTCGGTACGTGCTCCTCCTATGCCTCTCTAAACCATTGTTCAGGTTCCGCCAGCTGTATGAAGACGTTATTGACAGTCTCTGTTGAAATAATTCCCGTATCTGGTCCGCCTTTGACAAAGAGCGTAGCTCAGTGTGCTCAATGATTTCCTTTTCCTTTTCTCCTTTTCTCCTCTTCCCAAATTCTATGGCGACGTAGCACTGGACTGCGGTGGTCTGTTACGTCAGCAGATAAATTCTCTTCCTCATAGATCCCATCTTCCCCTTCATACATTCTTTCCATGTGTATTTTCACACATCCGCTCTCTTCTCTGCCTTTAACAGTGGAATTCCCATTACACGCTTGATGTTTCTTCCGTTGCTTGTAATTTCACAGAGGGCTGTTTTAATTTTTCTATATGCTAAATAAGTCTTTGGCCGATCATTTCTTTTTCGACTTCTTCACATTGTCGTGCATCATATTGCCTTGACTTCACCGCAGTTTCCTTTATTATCGTTCTCAAGTGATTTATATTGCCGTATTCCAGATTGACCTTTTTTTTGTACTTCCTTCTTTGGTCGATCAGCTGAAGTGTCTCTTCTGTTACCCAAGGCTTCTTTGGATTTAACTTCATACATATGTATCTCTAAAATCTGTAATTGCACGTTTTAGAGATGTCCTGTTCTCTTAAACTGAACTGTCTACTGTGGCATTTCTTACCGCGATGTCCAGATCTTTAGCAAACTCCAAAAGTGTCTCATTCCTCAGAACTTCAGTATTTCGCTTCTTTTCACAGTAATCCTTCTGTATGATTTTCTTAAACTTCATTCTACCCTTCATCATTACTAAGTTGTGATCTCAGTCAATACAAGTATGTACTCATGGGTACACCTTGCAATCCAGTACTGGATATCTCCTCATCATGCGATTCCTGTTACTAGTTGACAGTGATTGCCCATATTCCAAGCTCATATTCCCCCGTAAATCCACCTTCGAGCCTCTCCCTTACACCCACATTCCAATCTTCCATGATTATTACGTTTTCATCTCCTTTTTACATTCTGAATTACACTTTAAGTATTCTCCCATACTTTCTTAAGCTCTTCGTCTCCACCTTGAGACATCGACATGTGTACCTGGCCGATTCTTGACGGCGCTGGTTTGGTATCTGGAGAACTACCCTGTTACAGAGCTGGTTGAAGTAATTCACTTTCTGTCCTCCTTCCTATTCGTAACGAATTCTACTCCCACTCATTTTCCTCTGACCAGAAATCCTTATCTTCATTTCATTTCACTCTACAATTACATTGAGTCTTTGCATTTTTTCTTTCAGACTTTCTATCTCACTTGCCACGATCAAAATTCTGACATTCCACAGTCCGCCTCACAGGATGATACCCTTTTGTTGGTTGTATCTTTTTCTCATGATCCCCCACCCCCACCCCATCCCCCGCGATCACTTTCGCAGCCCTCTCCCGGAGTTCCGAATGGGGACTAACTTTGAATCTTTTGCCAGTGAAGAGATCATCATGTCTCTTTTCAATTACAGGCTATACATGCCTTGTGCCTTTCATTCAGTGGTTCTCATTGCCTTCCGCATACTCGTGCCGTTCATCATTATTCATTCATACGTCTCTTAAGGGCAGTTTCCCACCGCAAAGGCAAGAGAGTGCCCTCAATCTCCGATCGCTCCTCCACCCTCTTTGACACGGGCGTTGGCAGAACGAGGGTGACTTCTTATGCCGGAACTCTTTAGCCGCCATTGCTGATGATTTTTGTTCAGAATCTAATCAGTGGTTATCTTTCAAGCCGGACCCACGACGTTTTGATTACTAGTCAAAGACGCTGCCCATAGACCATATGTGCTACATAATATCCACAGAAAAAATTTGATAGAGTAATGAAAAAAAGGGTTTGGGGACGAGACCTTAAGGAAAAGTGTCTCCAAGAGAAGAAAAATACACACAAAAAAATATTTGTATGATTCCGGTTAGCAAAACAACTAAGGATTGACGTTGACTGTTCATATTGTATCACAGACACAGTCCGTTCAGCTATTCAAAGATGTCATTAAACACGCTCAAAGATGTAACCAACGATGTATGAGCAGCGCCTATTATACGGAGGGGGTCCGACACCCAGTCAGTTCTTGCCATTCCACCAGGAAAGAGGTACACGGCTTCTGTTGTCTTCTCCAACCATGCCTAGACGGTCAATACTGCGGTTCGATCGCGTCCGCATTTTTACTTTGTGCCATGGAGGGCTCTCAACAAGGGAAGTGTCCGGGAGTCTCGGAGTGAACCAAAGAGATGTTTTTCGGACATAGTGGGGATACAGAGAGACAGGAACTGTCGATGACATGCCTCGGTCAGGCCGCCCAAGGGCTCCTATTGCAGTAGACGATAGCTACCTACGGGTTATGGTTCGGAGGAACACTGACAGCCACGCCACCATTATGAATAATACTTTTCGTGCAGCCACAGGATGTCTTGTTACGACTCAAACTGTGGGCAATGGGCTGCATGATGCGCAACCTCACAGTCGACTTCCACGACGAGGTCCACCTTTGCAAACACGACACCATGAAGGGCGGTACAGATGTGCCCAACAACATGCCGAATTGACCGCTCAGGATTGGCATCACGTTCTCTTCACCGATGAGTGTCGCATATGCCTTCTACCAGACAATCGTGGGAGACGTGTTTGAAGGCAACCTGGTCAGGCTGAACGCCTTAGACACACTGTCCAGCGAGCACAACAAGGTAGAGATTCCCTGCTGTTTTGGGGTGGCATTATGTTGGGCCGACGTACGCGACTGGTGGTCATGGAAGGCGCCGTAACGGCTGTACGATACGTGACGACAATTCGCGCCCCCATCGTGCACATCTTGTGAATGACCTCCTTCATGATAACTACATCGCTCGACTAGACCGGCCAGCATGTTCTCCAGACACGAACCCTATCGAACATGCCTGGGATAGTTTGAAAAGGGCGGTTTATGGACGACGTGATCCACGAATCCCTCTGAGGGATCTATGCCAAATCGCTGTTGAGGAGAGGAACAATCTGGGCCAACAGTGCCTTCATGAACGTGTGGACAGTATGCCACGACGAATACAGGCATGCATCAGTGCAAGAGGACGTGCTACTGAGTGTTAGAGGTACCGGTGTGTTCAGCAATCTGGACCACAACGTCTGTAGGTCTCGCTGTATGGTGGTACAACATTCAGTGTGTGATTTTCATGAGCAGTATAGAACGAGATGATGTTTATATTGATCTCTATTCCAATTTTCTGTACAGGTCCCGGAACTCTCGGAACGCAGGTGATAAAAAATGTTTTTAATGTGTGTATTTCTGAATTTATTCATGAACTGGTCCTGCCCGCTTTCATATGGAGTAGCTCACTGGATTTTAGGCAACAGGCAACACACAAGGCATACGGACGCTGCAGGGGCACAATATCGCATCTTAGTGGTAATGAGTACGGGTAAAGTGAAGTGGCAGAAATGAGAACAGCGAGAGACTTAAAACCAGAATTGATGGTCATGAAATAGATGTAGTTAAGGAATTCTCCTACCTAGGCAGCAAAATACGCCATGACGGACATAACAAGAAAGACATAAAAGGGAAACCAGCACTACCAAAAAGGGCAATCCTGGCCAACAGATGTCTACTAGTATAAAACATAGTGCTAAATTTGAGGAAGTAATGTGTGTTAGGCAACTAATTCCATACCATACATGTTTATTCTCAAGCCGGGCGTACTATGGGTGCACGGACGGGGCCTGTTCTTAATCATAAAACACGTGCTTTACAATGTTTGCAGAGTGAATGCTACAATCCACACGTGTCTCTTACCAAGTGAAAAACAAACTTAGTAATAGGCACGTGTGGATTGTGGCATTCATGAAGCAAGTGTTGGCACATGGAACTGTATTATTAAGATCAGGCACTTCAGTGCAGCTTCAGCATACCACTCTTGCAAATGAACCTGTAAGGTTTGAAAGTAATTGCCTAATACAAATATTGCAACTGTTGACAGCATCGTCAGTAAAACCTTTAAGAGCCGTACGTAGATATTAGTACCTCAGGAATACCCGGATGTAGTATCGTAATCCACTCATGAGGTGCCCACCATGTTTATACTAAGGAATTTCAGTTATGTTTCCTCTTGTGTGTATCTGTAAGGGACTGCATGGTTTTTATATTTATCCCTGCATGCATCCACTGCGTTTTCTGTATAGAGTAGTTTTATTGTAATAAGTGTCCATTTCATAGTTGACGATCTACTGATGGCCTTACTCCCTCTCTCGCACTACATTTTCTTGCAAAGTCCGTAAATTTAGTGATTAGAACCATCAAGTTAAGAAAAGATTTTGTTGCCATAGTCCATACCGTTAGTCGTTTTAAAGTCACAGCGATTTCTATTGCGCAGTTTGAATGCTGGGTTACTAATTTTCCAGGGCTTAATCGTTGATTTCACTACTGCTTTGACCGACATTGCACACGAATAGATGAAGGGATATTAAAAAAATTCTTTCCCCGTTTGTGTGAGATCACAGTGTCGAAACAAGTCCACGCCATATGCTGAAAGGAGTAAATTAATGAATGACAATAGTCCGTGTGACGGAAGAAACGAGCCCAACAAGCCTATCGAAATATAGCCACTAAAATAAAGTTAGGGACCTCTTTCACTCGTGAGTGTTTCATTCAGCTGTACATTTGAAATGATCGGTGTGACCAAGCAACTCATATCCAGAATATTAAGTGTAAAGGAATGTATATAGTAACTGAAAATAAATAGACTGCAGATAAAAAATTTTAACCTATAATTGCCAAACAGTGACGGAATTTACTAAAAAAACATTGTTCTACCATAAATTTAATGAAATTCAGAGTGGCTATAAAATAATCTGTGGCCGATATCTTGCATTTGGGGATTTATAGCCTCGAAATGGTTTTTCGTGAGAGCAGACAACGATTAACTATCAAATTTGATTGATTTCAACAGTAAGACATATTGTCTTCCTGTTTTGAACAAAAATAAAACTAGCTTTTTAAATCATTTACAGTTATCAGGTTATTTCAAGAGATTAACAACGTTAGTTTTAATAAATACTACGAGGAAATTGGGATTTGTACATGAAACTCATGATGGCGTCAGCCTTGATCTAGGTTTTTACGCTTATGCTTAAGTACCATACATTTTTTCCGAGGGACGAATGACTTAACGATGAACTTTGTTGTAGAAGTTTGCTTTTCAACTGAACAGAAAAAGTTCCATATCGAAACACAGCTCTGAGGGTCACTCTGGAAATATCTGCCATGCAGTAGTTTCTTCATCCAAGGAAGGAAAAAAAATCACGTGGCCACGTCAGGGAAATGCGGTGGGGTGACAAAATTTAATAGCCCATAGGTGTAGCTTTCATTACATGTCTTCTCCAGATGTGGGGTGTTGTCGTGAAGCGACATTTCGCAGTGACTGCTTCCCTAATCTCAACAAAAGATTTCAGTTGTAAGTTTCTGTGACGGTTTGCTGCTGACGAGCATGATATGTAAGCATCACACTACGGCAGTCCCAAAAAGAGCTCTGCAGCACTTTGAACTCCTTGGTTTACTATTTTTTGTCTCTGGAACATAGTCTTACATCTGGAACTCGTCGATGGGAAAAAAGTAGATAATGAAATAACCTAGATTGGCCTCATTCAGCTTGTAGAATTTCATCTCGGTCTTCTCTCTGAAGATGAACACGCTACTCCTCCAGATTGGCTAACACGAAATAAGAACTAACATGGGCGTCTCAACAGGAGAAGCGATGAATGACAATCCCTGGGTAACATGATACCTGGTATAGCTTGGCTGACTTGTATTATAAGCGATAGCATTACACGTTTGCATGGTGGGTCCTTTCTGTGATTTACCCATGTATTTGCAGCGTAGTCAGCATCCGCACTTTCTCGATCTGTAATCTTCCTGGCTTACCTACAGTGCAGAGACTCCTGCATTCCTCGTCACCTTATGTGAGGAGGTGTACGTTTTCCACTACTAAATAAAGTTGTGAATTTATGCTAAAAATCATGTATATTCATGAGACATATTGGCCTCTAGGAAACTTTGTTACTACGTTTTAAGAAACAGTACCAATTACGCACTGTGCGACCTAGAATCCACTATGATGACGGCCATACGGTTATGCCCCTCCTTCTAACGCATACACCACTGGTGCAGCTGTTTGTCCTACTCAAAGTTGTGATAAGTCTTGGCACAATTAGGTCAATCCCAATTGTGCTCTCACGAGTATAATGCTCTTTCTGCCACACAGGTCTTCCCTACACAACGACAAGATATTTCCCAAAGGAAGGATACGGAACTGCATCATCCTGGCCCTCTAAAGTTTCTCAACTCAAATTAGAAACGATCAAAACGAACAGGTTATCATCAATCATTTGTCGATCACAAAACGGCAGTATAGAGGCAGCACAGGCGCAGCAGCTGACTTACCATGTTTGGTTCCATCGGTGTTGTTGTACAGAAAAAGCTTTGCTAAGTGAACTACGTTGGTCTATGCCTCTTGTCATCACCACAGTCCAAGTCAAAGTGTAATTCACTACTGTGAAATTGCTCAACGTACGTGCAAGTGAATGCACACATTCTTGCTCTTGCCGCGAGGGGTAGCCGCGCTGTCATGCCACGGTTGGCAAGCCCTCCCTCCCTTCTGAGGTGTTCGAGTCCTCCCTCGGGCATGGGTGTGTATTTTGTCGTTACCGTAATTTAGTTTAAGTTCGACTGAGTAGTGCGTAAGCTTTGCGCCGATGACCTCCGCAGTTTGGTCCCATAAGACCTTACCACAAATTTCTAAAACTACACTTACGAAATCTACGCCCGCTTTTCGCCTGCACTCCAAGTCTTAATAATGACGTTCCCGCAATCTTTCCCACTCTCTGCTCCACTGTGACGTCAGCCACCAACTTGTCATAAAACTGAACATGCTTAGATTTGTCTTTCCCTTGTAGACCTTCTAGAATTTCTTTCATCTAATTTTTGCCACTGCTCCCTGATTAGTTGTGTGTTGAAAGAACTATTATTTCCTTGCTGGAGGATGCTAGTAGGACAACCCCATCTTCCCCAGTGTAGTGTGGTGTTCTCCAATGGATACTGTATTTTAGTTTCGGTTCACCTCTACCGTGGCTGTGTTCCTCCACTTCCTGTCTCTTGAAAGTCACTGCGACCACACGGCTCACTCGGGAAGCATTTGGCACAGCCACACCTCCATCTGCGCTGGCTTGCTTGATGCCTGATATCAAGCAGAATTCTGATTCACAACTGTCAATGAAACTCTTTATAACTTTTGGTTCGTTGGTCGTACGAGAACTACTTTTGCTTCTGCCATTATCACTTACTCCAATTTACAGATGTTACAGATCAGAAATAGTCCTAAGGGATAGTGTCAACAATAATTCTGATCCCGATGCCACGTTCGAAGCTTAAATACTTCTGCTGATGCCACTGCTTGGTGGGCTTTTTGAATGGACGTAAGCAGTTATGTCAAGGACATTAAAATTGGTCCATAGCTGATTTTCACTTTTTTCACTTTTTCCAATTTCTGAAGGGGGAGAGCAGGAAGATCCCCGTATATAAGATGGGAAAGGAAAAGGACACACCAAAGGATGGGTGAACGATAAAAACATCATTTTTCCTGTCCCCGTTCACATTTATTTACAGAACACATTACACTAATAAATGGAATACAACATCAAACACATCAAAGAATGAGCAACAGCACTATATTTTTTTTCTTTTTTTAACGAATAATCGGTTTAAACCATTGATCAAAGGCCCGTAGCCACAAGCAAGAAATCTGAAATAACACAGAATTGTAAGATAATAAGGTAACACATTTCTTAATTAAGGCAATTTGGCTTCGGAATAATTGTACGAGCTACTCTTCCAAAGCTTTAAGAATAAATTGTCACTTATGGCTCTTAAAAGGGTTTTAAAAAAGAAATATAAATTAGTTTCAATATTAATCAGACTAGCCTACGAAAGGAATATCCACACCATGACCATGAAAGTTAGGTGCCGACAGTTATGAAGAAGAAAGATTTTCTATTACATGCTTGGAATGAATACAATACGGATGTGATGGCAAAATCATTAGAAAACATCTATACATTGACCACCAGAGAAAGTAAACTCACACTTTCCAAATTTTATCACAATAAGTACAAGCTGAAAAAAATCTGATTTAGGTAATCTGAAGGTTAACCATAAATAGGATAAAATTACCTATTTCAGGAGGGAGGTAAAATATTTTGTGGAAAATATTAACAAAAGAGTTTCATGTAAGAACGTAGGCGAATTAACTTCCGCTGCTAGTGCGAAAAGCTCTACTAAGTAATGCCTGGCACCCACAAATACACCAGTAAACACCATGCCGGTGTGTACAAGCAACAGGTTCCTGGCGCTAAGCGCCGCCGCAAGCAACGGACCAGCAACTCGTAAAACTAAGAACAGTTAACGAACAGCATTTAGGTGAAACATAAGCAATAACGTACAATTTAAGAAAATGAAATTCGTCACGCCTTAGTAGCTTAACGGCATGAAGAGCTCCTTAGTAGCTGGAGGGAATTTTGGTTTGGTGCGGGAGGTTGAACCATGGCGAGCTTACTCATTGAATCCCCGCGCCGAATTCCTGGTGTATGTCACTTTTCGCGTTTCGGAGCTTTTGGCGGCAGGGGGCGTGGTTGAGCCGCACAAGGTGGCGAGGAGCGTTCAAAAAAATGACTCTGAGCACTATGGGACTTAACATCTATCGTCATCAGTCCCCTAGAACTTAGAACTACTTAAACCTAACTAATCTAAGGACAGCACACAACACCCAGTCATCACGAGGCAGAGAAAATCCCTGACCCCGCCGGGGATCGAACCCGGGAACCCGGGCGAGGAGCGGCTGTGAAGCGGACGGGCAGTTGTTTTGATGCTGGGCTGGAGGGTCCCATGGGCAGTGTGTGCCGTTCATCCCAACTTGCCGTGCCACGGAGTGAGCCTTTTTAACGTCGTCTGCTCCATACTTTTGGGCATCGGTGTTATCTAAAGACAGAACTTTTGCGTAGCCTTGGCTATCTGAATTTGCTGTTGCTTCTTCTCGATGGAAGGTATGTTTTGCAAGGAGCTCGCTGATCCGACAAATTGCCCGATCTGAAATGTGTAACCTAATACCTTACGGCGTTGCTTCGGAAGCGGTTAGGGTAGCGTGTAGCAGCCGGAGACACTTGTTATTGCAATTCGATTTCCCTCGTTCATCAGTGGATTCGTTAATTTGGTAATGCTGTACATTGTTTTAAGGGGAGTACGTATGGCGGAATTGGTCAAAAAGTGACATTTTCGGATTATTATCTCTTATTAATATTTGATTTCTCCTGAATAATTTGATGCATTATTTGTCGAAAAATTCCAATTGAAAGTGTAGTTTTTACCATTTCAAAGTTAATAGTGCGTGTGTAAAATTATCCGGTCGATCTTCACTGACTTGCCTAAGTATCTCTATCTCTTGAACTATTCAGTCTAGAACGGTGTAGTTTTCAGCTATTGATTCCTTTAAATCATGTTAATGTTCGTCTTAAGAGGTTGGATACACTGTGTAAACAGAAATGGCGGTATAGTACATGCATTTTGTTTATTTACTTTGTGGTTTTCTTATTTCATAAGTTTTGAACTGAAAACATAGTGGTTTGGTGTGTTATTATACGCTCTTATACCTCTTTTTAACATGACGAAAGGAAATGGTTGTTTTAAGAAGCGACGTTTCCTCGGAAATCAGCATATCACTAAATCTGAATCCAGTGGTGATCCTGAAATAGATTTTTCACAGACCTGTGATAAGGACTAGTGCTTCGAAAAGGAAACTTGGAGACCATGAGGATTTATTTATTGGCAAATATCAAAATGGTTTAGGTTATGTTTTTTTTTTTTTTTAGACTTGAGTGTATTAGGACAGGTTTTGCAAGATGCTGTGTCATGTAAGGTTTATGGTGGGCAAATTAGCATATCTCAGGACTCATCTGCAAGGACTGGACCAGCTAACAAACTTGATATTCAGTGCGAAGTTTGCAGGCTTTCGACATCGTTTTGGATTTTTAAAAGTACAAGAATGACTTGTTTGAGAGCAATGTTAGATTCCTTTATGGAATGATGTGCATTGGGAAATGACTGACTGCAGCTGAAGTATTATGTGCAACGCTGAACTTGCAAAACCCACCAACCAGATCAAGTAAGTACACAGAAGTAATTGGTGAATGTGTCAAATCTGTTGCTGTTGCTTCTATGAAAGCTGCTGCTAAAGAAGCCGAAGAATTAAAGAACACAACAGACTTATCTGTGGCAGTTGATGGCACATGGCAGAAGAGAAGTTACACATAAAAAAATGCAATAGCAACTGTCACTAGTGTTGACACAGGTAAAGTTTTAGACACCGAAGTGCTAACTAAATACTGTAGTCAGTGCAAATCAGTTGATGAAATCAGTGAAGGCCATAAAACAAATTGTGCTAAGAGTTATGAGGGTACTAGTCAGGCCGGCCGGTGTGGCTGAGCTGTTCTAGGCGCTTCAGTCTGGAACCGCGCGACCGCTACGGTCGCAGGTTCGAATCCTGCCTCGGGCATGGATGTCTGTGATGTCCTTACGTTAGTTAGGTTTAAATAGTCCTAAGTTCTAGTGGACTGATGATCTCAGAAGTTAAGTCCCATGGTGCTCAGAGCCAATTTTTTTTTTTGAACCAGTCAGGGTATGGAGGCTACTGCAGTTGTTTCTATGTTCAGACGTTCACAACAGGAGAGAGGTATGTGTTACACTGAGTACTTGGGGGATGGTGATTCAAAAGCTTATAAATCAGTAGTGGAAAGCCCACCTTATGGCGATAAGCAGATTGTTAAGACTGAATGTGTGGGCCACGTTCAAAAAACGGATGGGAACACGTCTCCGAAAATTGAAGCAGACAAAAGGAAAAGAGAAGTTATCAGATGGAAAGATTTACAGACAAAAACATTGTTGAACTCCAGCATTATTTTGGAATGGCAATAAGAAACAATACACATGACCTACAAGGGATGAAACGAGCAGTGTGGGCTACATTCTAACACTGATGATACACCTATACATGGTCTTTGTCCACCTGGTGCTGATTCATGGTGCAAGTACCGCAAAGCTTAGGCAGCGGGTAGCGAGGCCCAATTTAAGCAGAAAAATAGCATACCATCTGCAGTGATGGAAGTTATTAATACAATATATAGGCTATTAGCTCATCCTGACCTTCTTTCCAAATGTCTCCATGGTCGAACACAAAACCCGAATGAGTCCGTCAATAATGTAATTTGGACCCGAATACCAAAAAATGTCTTTGTAGGAAGGAAAACTTTTGTGACGCTGTGATAACGTTTAATGATGGTATAAAGCGAAGAATTGGGGTAGTACAGGAGCTTGGTATCAATCCAGGTGCCAACACACTGCAAGCCTTTCAGCGAATGGAGCGACTTAGGATCATGAAAGCCCAGTGTGTAGCAGAGGAAATGACTAAAGTAGCAAGAGGCAGGGAAAGAAGTAAGCTTCTGGGTTTGCAGGATAGTCAAGAACAGGATCCAGATAATGTTAATTATGTGCCTGGCTGTTTCTAGAACATGCCTCCATGTGTAAGTTAATATCAAATAAAATGTTTGAACTTGATTTGCCGGAAATGACATTTTTAAAATTATTGGACCCATTATCTCAGGAACTATTACATATACATATCTCTAATTTTACAATATGTTACCACTTCGTGTAACATAGGGTAACTTACTTACGGAAGAAAAAGTGGACTTTTAAAAGAAAATATTGAACAACATTTTTAAAAAAAATCATAACTAGCTAATTATTTCTCTGTACATTTTGATTCTGGTTTAGTAATCAGAAAAGGAGTGATACTATACACCGCAAAAATTTCAGATCTCTATCTGTCACAGGTTCTGAGATAATGGGGTCATCAATATTGCAATTTAACACTGTGGGTATAGGACATATGTACTCCCCTTCAGTGCGACCGGCTTTAGCCTTAGACCAACTTTTTGAAGATCATATGAAGTGTCCGTTGATGTTCTCAAGTACTGTGGTCACGGGGTTGAATTAAATGGAATTTAGGTGCTCCCTTAGTCTGTTTCAGTTTTCTACTGTTGTGACACGCTTTCACTGTCTTTGACCCAATGCATGCTCAAAGCATTATGGCTGCTAACGTCGCCTCTGTTCGTAGGCTTCGTGGAATGCATCGCCGCCGGCTATCTTTGGAGTGCTTTCACTGAAGTTACGTAAATTACTTTTCCAATTTCTTTATTAAAATTGTGCACATTTTTGATGTTTCGAGCTTTGCTGAGTCAAGGGCCCCTGATGGACATAATGTCGAACCCCGTTAGGTTGGCAACATGTTGACCGGTTGTACATGAACCACACGTGAAATATTGAAATGTCATCTGCACATGTTAAAGTACGGACTGTTGATAATAACTAACTGGCGCATTTAATCTTCATGGCATGTAAAAAGAAAAAATGTTACATAATTATTAAGTGTTACTATGCTCTGAAGGTTATTTATTTGCTCGTTCGCCAGCCATTTGTGAGCTGAAGAGTAAAAGAAATTTGTTTCCAGTCTCAGGGCTACTTACAGCTTACTAGACGTAATTGTTCAACTATTTCTTATTTAAGTGTTTTCATGGGGTGACCTATTCTCAACTTTTCTTTATTTACCTTTTGCTGCAAGGTGGTTCTGAGTACTGTTTACTGGTTCTCTTGCCTTTTTAAATGGCCTTCTTGAGTCGCTATGCATACACTTTCACTTACTAAATCACTTAAGGGTTGTTTAATATATACCTTAAGAGAACTTTCACTGACTTCATGAAGGGAGTTACGTCAATCTGTGTACACTCGTTCTCTTCTTAATTACTTAACTGCTCATTGAGGCGAGATTTAAGGAAACTTTCTCTGTCTGGCTGAAGTTAGCTCGATAAACTTGTGCACTTGTTTACTTTATTAAATTATCTAGGTGCTCTTGTAGGTGTATTTGAAGAATTTTTTTTCCCAGCTGTCTCGAGGCAGCATTAAGTTACTCGCTCTTCCTCCGTGGCTATTAAGTTTTTAAGCTTTTGAGATGAGTTATGCTTCTATGTTGTCTTAAAGAGCCATCTGTTTCCTAATAATAATTATTTACTCATTTTTTGAAGTATTTTCTGTTTTAGGTTCGCAAAGGTAGAAATTTTGAGTCTGACATCTAAGAACCGCTTTTTCTTTGCCTATTGGATTATTGAAATTGTAATTAAACTAAAGTATCTAATTTCTTGAATCTGAAAAGTTAACAGTGTTGTTTGTAATCCTGTTAAATTGCTCTATCTGACTAGTTACTTTTCTTAAATAAATATGTATTGTAAGCGATGGTGAATGATGTGAACCCTAGTCCGTTCAGTGCTTCCACTTTATTTCCTGTTTGCCTGCTTCAGGTTTGCACTGATAGGGCTGCCTTACGTTCAGTTAGAGTTGATCTGTTATTTGCCGACATAAAGTGCTGAGAGAAACACCAAAAGCCTCCTGAAGAAAATTTCCTTATTGCAGGAAACTATCAAGAATTTTAATTTCTAATGCTCTATTCCTCTGCATTATACGACCTCCCTAGTGTCCACAACGAAAGGACCTGTCTGCGACCAATTGCAACATTAGTGCTCCTGTGTATCGGGTAGAAAAACACCTTGCTCTCTCTGGGGCCCTATAGTAAGGCCACGTGAACACCATAATAAGCGATCGGTGGACTTCATACACAAATTAGAGGGAATGTATTTGAATGACTCTGATAGTCTTATAAGTCCTGATGTGGTCCCTCTTTTAATTTGTCTTCCTCTGCCTGACTGGTTGCGGTTGTTTGAGGTTAGGTTTGGTGCTGAATTAACGGACCTACTTAGACTTGTGATGACCACCACTTACTTTTTATTGAATGGCCAGTACTACGAGCAGGCACATTGTTTTGGGATGGGAAGTCCATTGTTAGTATCATTGCCAATTTGTTTACGGAATATTTCGAGAAACGTGCCTTGGAGTCAGCGGCCTTGAAACCTGCTTGTTTCTTCAGATATGACGACGGTATTTTTATTGTTTGGGCTCATGGCAGTCAGACTTTGAATGACTTTCTAGACCACCTGAATACTTGTTTCACGGTTGAGGTAGAAAAGATTGGCTGACTTGCCTTCCTTGATGTGTTAGTCAGTAGGAAGATGGACGATCCGTTGGCACATACCGTTTGTAGGAAGCCTACTCCCACTGACTAGTGTCTCGAGGTGATAGTTGTCACCATTCTGCTCGACTTGAAGGGATACTTCGTACGTTGCTTCACAGGACCCTATGTCATCTCGGGCCCTCAGAGAATGTCAGCTGAGGTAGGTCATCTCGGAGTCAATATTCGTGCGATTGGTTACAGTGGAAGACAGATCAGGCGTGCGTTGCGCTATCGACCAGGTGTGTTCTGGTTAAGTGATGATAATACCGAGTTTGTACCAAAGTCTAAAGCTTTTTAGCATTACAGAGGATTTCAAACAAGACTTGGTACATTTCGTGGAAATGTGACGTGAAGTGTGTGTTTCCACCACCACCAGATATTAGTGTCCTTTTAGGTTCCGTAAAGGATGATCTTGGTTTGCGTGAGGTGAGTATCTACCGTGTTCCTTGCAGCTGTGGCATGCCATATATTGGTCAGACTATCAGGACGACACATACTCTTACAACAGCGGAGAAAATTCGCCATTGTAGAACATTGTCGTGGCACTGCTCAGCCTATGGAATATAACAACACGAAGGTTCTGGCATGCACTTCCAGCTGTTGGGATAGTGTTATTAAGGAAGCTATTGGAACTGAATTAAAATGTAATGTTGTAAATAGAGGTGAAGATTTTTGTTTAAATGCTGCCTGGAATCCTGCTATCTCCCTTCAAAAATCAAAGGGACAGTGTTATGCTACCTCACCCGCTGATAATTAATTTCACTGTCGATAACTCCTAACGTCGGTCATTTTTGGTTTCTAATTGCACTAGTGTTTACAGTGTGTGTGAGTGTTATCTTGCAGAAATTTTTCTGGAAATTGAGATTTTAAATTCCCTTCCACTGCTCTTACTTTCTGCTGAAAATAACGGCCATGAACTGCAATAGACTAGATATAAAGAGTGTCTGATAAGTCTGTCCCTAGTTTTAAGCAGTTATAATTTCTTTATTTATGAAGCAAGAAGAACTACTTTTTTTTGGAAACAAGGGCTATTGAGGTTGTGTTTAACATTATTTTTTCGCTTCAGTTGGTAAATGTCACCTGTGTTTATGTGGAAGAAGGGGCCAAAATAGCGGCTCTTTATGAGCTCTGGAGATGTATGGTGCGTGTACAAAGACGGTGGAGGGCTGAAAGAGGGATCCATGGAACACTGGATGCAAAAAGAATTAAAAATTTCCACGCCAAATTACCAGCATCAGGGAGTGTGGACAATGTAAGAAGATCAGGAAAACAATCAATTTTGAGGACAACAGAGCGTTTGTAAAATGTTCACGAAGAACACTAAGAAATCACTGCGTCAAGAATCTCGTGAAAGTGGGCTTTCACGTTATGCAGTTACAACGATTCCTAAGAAAGATCTCACGTTTACACACTGTAAGCCACATTATGTGCAGCAATTGTTTCCTTATGACTGTGACAGAACAATGGAGTTTGGAGAATGGTGATAGGTCTGAACATTTTCAGAACATCCTGTGGACTGATGAGTTTTCCGAATTGAAGCATTTGTAAACAGGAGTATCTACCATTATACGGTAGCCGAAAACCCAGACGAATGTGTTGAAGAAGACGTCCGAAGGTGGCAGTATGGTGTGGCATCCCGTCATCCAAAGTTGTTGGTCTTTGTTTCTGCGGAACTCAATGAATGGCGAAACATAGCTGGAAATGCTGCAAGATTCTGTATGGTCAGTAATTTCACTACGAAACAACACACAGCTTCACTTCTAGGAAGACGGAGCACCTGCTCATTTTGCAGATGATGTCCACAAACGGCTGCGTGATCATTTCCCATGTCATTGTGTTGGCAGATGTGGTGCACATGAATGGCCTGCCCGCAGGCCTGATTTAAGGCTTTGCAATTTTGTTTCTCTGGCCGTGGAGTAAGGAGGAGGTGTAAAAGAGAAAACCACGGAACTCGAGTGAATTGGTAGCAATTATACCTGGTGTCTTAGCCAATATTGTACATAACGTGTTGCAGGCAGTAGTACTGCACGTACCAGTTCGTTTAAAAAAATGCGTAGAGAATGCTGGAGCATATGTGGAAGTTTAAAATAATTTGAAACATAACATCAAGGTGTGTTGCTTTTAGCAAAAGTACTTCTAAGAAAATAAATATATTATAATTGTTTAAAATAGAGAGTGACTTATGAGACATCCTGTAGTAAATGTTACTTAAAGCTGGAAGGCGTCCAGAGAAGAAAAGTCGAATTGTCCGCCTGACACTGTTCCCTCACGCTCAGGCATTATTAATATACATTCTGCTAAAGTACAGGGTGGAGAAAATGAAAGTGTTCAGGAACAGTTTTCCGGGATACAAGGAAACACAGTAGAGGAAAGGAAATACAGTACTAACCTTACTATAGCAGATGCTGAAAGTGACCACTAATTATCTTTGGCACTTTCAGGTCCTTGTCGGTAAGCTGCTGTAGGCGAATCGAAGCTGGACTGCTTGAAGTGCTGTAGTCTCATTTGAAAATTACTGCTGCAGTTCCTCAAGACTATGAGCATTGTTACGATATACCTTAGACTTGAGGGCTCCCCACATAACGTAACAGCACACTGACAGACCAGGTTACCTGCGTGGTTAGCTAGGGGCGCGAGCAGACGGGCCTCTGCTACCAACGCTGTCAGCCGTGAAGATTGTGCTACAGACTCAGACCTGTTGTATGGAAAGTCGTGTTGGAAGTAACTATAGGATTTTTCCTCCTCTGTTAATGTCCCTTCTAATTCTATGCACTGATTCGGGCCATTTTTATTTGCCACACCCTGTAGGAACGCATTTAACCATACATAGGAACAGAAAACGATTTTGCGTTCTACTTATAAATTTAATTATACACCAGTAGTTTCATCCTGAACGAAAATGCGCCGTGACTAGATTTTGCATGTCTCAGCACCATTTCTAGACATCTAAACCAAGAACCATCCTACAGCGAACACACAGACACTCGGATATCCACATCCCACTTGCGCAGCTTCCACAGTGTAATTCTAGATCTCTAATTTACCATCCCAAGTCATTTCCACAACATAGGTTTCTTTATTTAAGGGGACTTGTGTCATGGCGTTAACGGAAGCCTGTTCGCTACACGGCGATTCACGTACCTTAACTGGTCATAGTTTCCAGCAAAGATGTTTGATGACACTGGGTGTTGTATAGGTCCGTTATCTATTTCCGGATGGCAGCTGCTACTGTCAACATGTTATGAAGTGCGTGGCGCACAGTATCATAGTCCTCCGTCGGTACTTGTCGACTAGCACCTTGACGTCGCTTATGATTTCCATGACGCACAAATTCAGTCTAACATTAAGGCACCGTCACGCTTAAACGCCCACAAGCCTTATATTGCACAATTCTACCAGCTAGGGACACGCAAGGTCACAATATCGCCCCTCAAGAGCTACGCTAATGTTCTCATGTGAACACGTAGCATTTTCCGTAGCTACTAACCAACCCTCATGATGCACTGCATCCCACGATAACATGAGCCATTCTAGCAGTCACACATGATTTCCGTTCACGATTAAACGTGTCTACGAACTGTGTCTTCAGTGGGGTGTTTACTGACAACTGAGTTGTTGACTCACACCAGCATACCACACCGTTGATAAGCTCAAGGCAGGAATTAATTATGTTTTTGATGTGGGAGAACACTTCCAGTTTTCCTCATTTCCAATGATTAGGCATGAATTTGTAACTTTTTAACAGATCTTCTGATGATTTTTGATCACCCTCTTTCTTCTGTAGCCGTTTCACAATGTACTGTAGGAAATGTTCTTTCACTTTCGTATTCTGGAAAAAATAGATTTATCCGTTGAAAATAGTCTTCTTGATCTGAAAGAATGTAAACAAAAAAAGAAACTGTGCATTTCATCGAAAATGAGCCGATACGGTGCTCAAAAAGTAATATACAACATAGTCTTGACAATATGTTTCACTCCTGGGTGCAATTGTATTGAGTACAAACGCGACACGGAGAGGTTAACGCATTTGCTGCAGTCAGAATAGAAACAGATTCCACTTAGTTTAAGTGGCACCGGAGAGCAACACATATTCAGCAGTTGCTATTTGACTAACAGCGGTCGGTTTATACACTCCTGGAAATTGAAATAAGAACACCGTGAATTCATTGTCCCAGGAAGGGGAAACTTTATTGATACATTCCTGGGGTCAGATACATCACATGATCACACTGACAGAACCACAGGCACATAGACACAGGAAACAGAGCATGCACAATGTCGGCACTACTACACTGTATATCCACCTTTTGCAGCAATGCAGGCTGCTATTCTCCCATGGAGACGATCGTAGAGATGCTGGATGTAGTCCTGTGGAACGGCTTGCCATGCCATTTCCATCTGGCGTCTCAGTTGGACGAGCGTTCGTGCTGGACGTGCAGACTGCGTGAGACGACGCTTCATCCAGTCCCAAACATGCTCAATGGGGGACAGATCCGGAGATCTTGCTGGCCAGGGTGGGTGACTTACACCTTCTGGAGCACGTTGGGTGGCACGGGATGCATGCGGACGTGCATTGTCCTGTTGGAACAGCAAGTTCCCTTGCCGGTCTAGGAATGGTAGAACGATGGGTTCGATGACGGTTTGGATGTATCGTGCACTATTCAGTGTCCCCTCGACGATCACCAGAGGTGTACGGCCAGTGTAGGAGATCGCTCCCCACACCATGATGCCGGGTGTTGGCCCTGTGTGCCTCGGTCGTATGCAGTCCTGATTGTGGCGCTCACCTGCACGGCGCCAAACACGCATACGACCATCATTGGCACCAAGGCAGAAGCGACTCTCATCGCTGAAGACGACACGTCTCCATTCGTCCCTCCATTCACGCCTGTCGCGACACCACTGGAGGCGGGCTGCACGATGTTGGTGCGTGAGCGGAAGACGGCCTAACGGTGTGCGGGACCGTAGCCCAGCTTCATGGAGACGGTTGCGAATGGTCCTCGCCGATACCCCAGGAGCAACAGTGTCCCTAATTTGCTGGGAAGTGGCGGTGCGGTCCCCTACGGCACTGCGTAGGATCCTACGGTCTTGGCGTGCATCCGTGCGTCGCTGCGGTCCGGTCCCAGGTCGACCGGCACGTGCAACTTCCGCCAACCACTGGCGATAACATCGATGTACTGTGGAGACCTCACGCCCCACGTGTTGAGCAATTCGGCGGTACGTCCACCCGGCCTCCCGCATGCCCACTATACGCCCTCGCTCAAAGTCCGTCAACTGCACATACGGTTCACGTCCACGCTGTCGCGGCATGCTACCAGTGTTAAAGACTGCGATGGAGCTCCGTATGCCACGGCAAACTGGCTGACACTGACGGCGGCGGTGCACAAATGCTGCGCAGCTAGCGCCATTCGACGGCCAACACCGCGGTTCCTGGTGTGTCCGCTGTGCCGTGCGTGTTATCATTGCTTGTACAGCCCTCTCGCAGTGTCCGGAGTAAGTATGGTGGGTCTGACACACCGGTGTCAATGTGTTCTTTTTTCCATTTCCAGGAGTGTATTTCAGCATGTTACACATTCTTTTGACATTACTGAACACGGCACGGTTTACAGAGGGAATGCTCTTAATACGTCTAGTTATACATTCTATTGCAGCACTATCATTGGCTCGAGATGTTACGTAACGCGTGTGAAGTTATGTTAGTATGGCTGCCATCGTACTGTTGCTTAATTGCATTGGCAGATATATACGTGTGGCAGCAGGTGCCTACGCACAGGTCACACAATTCCCATAAGTTATGGGACGATGGTTTCTGGGTTCGGAGCTGGTTTGTTTTGGCGTTCTAAACATATCCACTGCGTTCAGGTCAGGCGAATTTTGTTGACAAGACAGCAACGTGAGTTCTCTATCTCGCTGCTCCAACTACTGCAAATTGCGTCTCTCCATGACACACGTACTGTTATCTTGCTATAAAATGCCATCATCATCTATGAAGATTTTAAACTTTGTGGGATGCAGCCGGTCCGCAATAATGTTCATTTAGTCCAGGTAGTCACGGTGGCTTCGATTACTACCGCAGGTCCATACGAACCCCTGGTGAGTATTCAACGTAGCATAGTACTGACCTCACAAACTTGCGTCAGTTAGGCGGTGGATGTTTCGATCAGCGATTCGGCTGGATGACAGCGCCTGGACAACCGTCGACCTGGTGTAACGAGAAACGTGACTCATCCGACAAAGTGACTCATTTCTTTTTATATACGATCCAGTATTTATGAACAGGGGGCTCTGAAATACTTTTACCTGCACCAGCATTGTACTATATCGACAGATCTAGCTCAGATCGACACTGAACCTTTCTTTACGTAGCCGTAAAGCCTCTAACCTGCAGCTGTGTGATGAGGCGTCGACATACTATGCTTCGTAAGTTATAAATGCTGAGCTGTGGGGCGGTTGGCAGTGAAAAATACACTACGTACGTCGCTATTGCAGTGTAAACACTTTTATCGCCGGTTTTGACAGTCTTATTCTCCCGTAATCCTATATCGTGGAACTTGTTATATAACTGCCACGTTACAATATATGAAGTCAAGGCATAAGAGGCACTACGCACGTACGCATATCATGTTAGAAACCCAGTTGATAAAATGCTCGCAGTCTATAAAATGCACATGGCTGATGAAATCGTCGTACCATGCACGCATATCGGCAGCATCCTGTGTTCTTCACTTCCGTTTCCACACCTTGCCTCCTTCTCGTGGATTCATAGATTCTAATGACGCAACAGCAGCGAACAAACGCCCGACGAACTTCACCGCTGCGGAAAAACTCGTTTTCTGGCCGTACCTATAACAATATGCTCTATGTCAATGTCGCTTAGGTCAGTGGATTTCCCCATTTGCCGTCCGTATCGTCTGTAGAATAATTTCCCATTCGTCTCTGATCCAGTTCATGCGTCAATCGAAAATGAATCTTAATGTCTTGCTCTTATCCCACCTGCCTTATGTTTCTAACCAACCCAAAAAATACGACTTGTAAAAGCTATAATTATTAGTCTGCAAATGACGTAAATAGAGATGTAATGTTGTTCTGTACACTGACCTCAATCACCAATAGAAATATCAACACTTATAACCGTTATATCTTGTATTTTTCTTTTTATTTTCTTGTTTCGTCTACTTGGTTATACAAATATGTTTTCCTAGGTTCTCATATGTTTTATGCTGTTGTAAATCCTTCAGCTTTTCTGTACTGGACAAAGATAAGTGAGTGCGCTCTATGAGTCGTGAATAAGCTCCTTGACTCTATGTTTAGTTCTATCTGTGGCTGACTTGCTAGTCAGTCTGTTGTGCAGCGCTGGGGGAATTCTTATTCGCGGCCTTGTAGCGAGCTGTTCAGTTTTTCAGAGAATTAAATCTGTTTTCTGTGGGGGGAGAAGCTATCTGGAATAGTTCATTACTGAAATGAAAACTCATTTGTAATACTTCGTCTTTCTGTGTGTTGAACGAGAAGATTTTAGAGGAATGTTAAGTGACCAAGTCACGGGCAAAAATGAAATGTCAGACCTGTTAACACTAGGACTAAGTGATAACTTTCATGATTTGTGTTAATTTTTTTCCATATGCCACAAATGACTCAGTGGGTTGACATTTTTGTCGTTTCTTTGTAATAGGAGAGTTTTTTAATCGTTAGAGGCTGCTTATATTGTGCAGTCTTTTGTCAATAACCGATGTTTGGTTTCTCAAAACGACTTTTTTGGGGTAAAACTTACCAAAGTTGTAAATATTCTGGTGTATGTGCATTGCACCATAAGGCAAATTCAGCAACACATTGTTTATAACAAGAAAAAAAAATTAGAGTACGTTCTTTATCTTTAGGTGCTACATTTCCTGAGTTGTGTATTCTTTCGAGAATGTCACTATTCCAGACACACAAACGTATGCTGAGCGAGAGGCGAGTCACTTTTGTTTCAGGGCTGATCTCACCTTGCATTCTTGAGCAGACAGTGTGTGGTTATTGTGTGGTTATGATTGTCAGCTATCGTGTTAATTTTCAGTGATCGATAATGGTAATTTCAAATTGTTATTTTCTCCCAAGTAGAGCAGTAATTTATTTTTCTGTATTTGAATAGTAAACATTGCTCTTCATATCACACAACATTTATAATGTACTTCGATATTGTTTTTTTAGTTATATAGTTTTCACTGAGCACACAATTAGTTTCTCTTAGCATTTCATGGGAATCACTTCCTTTATTTCAAAGTTTTGAATTCAACGAAGTTAAAAGATTAATTTAACAACGCTGTTCAAATGCACAACACAGGGCCAACCAACAGTCAGTATTGCTCAGAAATTGAATACGATATGTAAAGTACACGTTACATGAGGAGAAAGTTTATTGGAACTAATATATTCAGTTTCCTCAGATAAAGACAATTTATTAAGAATGCATATACGTGTCGACTCTTTCGGCTTACGATAGTGCTCTGGTTTCCTGTTAGTGTGTAGTAACATTGCAACGTAAGTTCTTGAAAGAAAATGGGCGCTACGCTTTTAAGTACTAACATTTGTATTTTATCTTTCAGCTATTGTAATTTCATTGTCATTTCTGATTGTGATTTTTGGTATGAGACCTCTATGATTCATGAAAAGCCATTGTGCGTAATGGCAACATTGTACACAGATTTTGTGTTCATTCCTCTTTCATTTACAGAAATATTTAATCTAATATTTTTTGTGACTGGTGTGTAAAAAGATTTTATTTTGTGAACAATAGGAATTTTTCAATGTTCATGTTTGTTACAACTTATTATAACTTTCAAAACAATTTTTCTGCGTTTGTGGCCACATTGTCAAAATACATAAAACTACCGACGTTTGGTTAGTTAGTTAGCTAGTCAGATGATTTGTTTGATGATTAAAAACTTTGTGGCCTCTGTTACACCGGAGCAAAGGTAGCCCCTGAGGACCGGCAACCCATATAACACCACAGAGGACGAGATTGTCTATGCCCAAAGGTGTACCCAAAAGCACCATCGTAAACACCAGCTATATACCTGTACATACAATGTAATGGAAACACATGTCCAGCACTACTTTCTGCAGGGAGAGCTCGTGCCACATCCAGCATGAAGCATCACTACTCCGAAATCTGATTGTCTGGATACAGCTATTTAGGGGCTAGAACAAGGCCCGAAGTTCATGCCGGATGCCGACCTTCTGTACTGCAACCGTCGAAGATTACGTCTTCGTCTCGGAATTGGACTGTTACTAGTGTGTGAGTGTATTACCACGAACCTTTGTGGAAACTAAGAAGTGAACTTTTGTTTACCTCAATTAGGAGACTTTTATCGTTATTGTCACCTTTAGTTTCTATGTTCAGTCATCAACTTTGTGGACTTACATCAATAAAAGTTGTGTTTGAAAAATTGCGAATTGTCAGTCACAAGAGCCTCATGACCACGAAACAAAACTTATCCGAATCTGCGGAAAAAATTAAAATCTGGGTCAACATTTGTACAACTCTAATTCCTTTCTCTCAAACCCCACCCAATGAGGAGAGAGGGGGAGTTTTAGATCTAACGAGTCAAAATTTACGAAGTAAATAAGTATTTTTTATTTATCCGTAACCATTTTCCACGAAAAATGAGAACATGGATATTCTTGAATTACAGCGCCAAATACCAACAATCAAAACAAATGTTTCAGACAAAATTTACGTAGTTTTTTATGTAGAATCTGATTCTGCAATAAAAAATGCGGGTTCCCATTTGAAATTTTAAAGTTGTCTTCTGCCCCATCCCGAGGGGGCTGTGGAGGCGGGCTAATTTTAGCAGCAGCAAATGTTCTCTCGAAAATAATCAACTTTGGATTGTACACAGTTTTTCATGTAAAGCTTATTTTTCGAGCTATTTTGGTTTCTCAAATGAAAATTTACACACTGTGTGTTGTCAACTTTGGTCACAAACTCAGATTTTTTTTATTGAAAATGATAATGGCCGCTGAAGCCTACGTTTATTATTATAACATGTTACTATGGCTTCTTACGCAGCGTCTCTACCTGCGTTGCCATATGTTGGCATTTCTTTGGAATGTGAGAATGCAATTATAGTAAAACTGGTGCTACAGTTAAAGAAGAGGATGTATGAATATAATAAATTACAGAAAGAATTTGTCAGGTAACTAAGCGAGACGAAAACGTTACAGAAAGAAAATAACTACGTCACTGGTACAAAATACGAAGAATCAGGAATAAATGATTTTGACATTCAAAGAAGAGGGATGTAGGATTCCGGACAAAATTGACGAATTTACTAACATAGCGACACACTTGTGAAACAACACAGACAGAAAATCTGACGACGCTATACTGGTTTACTTTTCGAAAACAGTAGAATGCAAAGTTTCGGAGTGTCGATCAGATGCGAATCAACCAAGAACAGAAATACCAAGCAAATACTAGCACAAAATTAGCTAACGTAACTTTAAGTAGTGAAATACACCCGCTTGCAGAACAATTATTCAAAGAAAACAATACCATTACAGCACATGGAGAAAAACAAATTTCTACCCCGATCTGAGAAGAAAACGATCAAAAAGCTATCCTTTCGAGTAAAATTGGGAGAAACTCGGATAACATTTTTCTAATTTATTATTGATGTACCAAGAAACGCAAAGCTCTGTAACAGCATACAGGCAGTCAATATAATAATTTTGGAACAACAGCTAACACTTAGTGAAAGGAAACGCAAGTGCAATGATTTTGGTCATTCTTATTTATGTTTTCGTGCTTTTGGTATTTGTATGTGTTCATAACATTTTGGTGAATTTTCGCGATAACATGGTTTCACTCGCAGTAAAAACGGTGAAGAAGCTTGGTGGCACTCTACAGATATTTTGTGGATGAAGAAATCTTAGTCCTGATTACAAACGTTTTCACATAGTCAGCTTAGGCGATTATCTTGTACAAAAAGTCACTTACGCATAATAGAGTGAACAGTCCGCGTTCTGGTATACTGAGTATTTCAGCAAAATAATTACGAAAAGAAGTGACAATCTGAATTCCATGGATTTTACTATTTTCAGAAACAAGAAGGTGACCCTTTTTAGGTACATTGTAAGATCATCAATGATATCTGTACATGTATCAGCTTCATATAGTTACAATTTACCGGCCAATGATCGTCTTCAGTGCGGACGCACTCAAATTGTCCGAAATCTTACGGGAATCTGCAGATTGACTGCCCCGAGTAATGAGTATGGAGTAATGAGTATGGACAGGGCCACTACAAATGTAGTATGCGAAGTTCAAAGTGTGGGTCTCACGGGGAGAGTGCTAGAGATAAGTCCCTGCAGTCCTACTATCCTCCGTGGCTCAGTCTGATAGAGCGTCTCCCTGAAAGCAGGAGGTCCCGGGTTCGAGTTCCAGACGGGGCGCACATATTTCAACTGTCCCCCTTAATATTTATCAAAGCATGTAAGCAGCGAAAGGTCTAAATTTCATTATAACTTATTCATGAACAAAAAGTCACTGTTGGGTGCGTAATCAATGCACAATGCGTTTTGTGCCCATTTTTATCAACTTACCTGTTACAGTGGACACATAGTAACAAGTAGTGCTCAGAAACTACCGTTTCATGCCGGGTACAGCGCTTCCACGTCATACTGCGGATGTCTTCAATTCCTTTCAGGAGACGTTTAGAGATCAGATCAATCCTCTGGACACCTTAACATTCACTTCTAATGGGGTTATCTAAATGACATAGTCTTTAAAGATGGATCTGCAACAATCCAGCATATCGGTACTGTAATTTCCAGATAGATTCATGCGGTCTAAATAATGTTCTTCTGAAATTCGTCACGGAATTCAGTTCAAGGCTCTGCACATTCAGAATTGCAGAAGAAAAACATTATGAAAACTTTCTGTAATAAATTTCCTGCTGTCGCTATAGCAAGAGTACGGAAACATGTCTCTATGACCTCATCTTATGTTGTAGTAAACATAAACTTTCCAACACGTATTTTGCGCCACCCTGTAGCTGAAGAGTTCGCAGCTCGTGGTCGTGCGGTAGCGTTCTCGCTTCCTGCTCCCGGGTTCCCGGGTTCGATTCCCGGCGGGGTCAGTGATTTTCTCTGCCTCGTGATGACTGGGTGTTGTGTGCTGTCCTTAGGATAGTTAGGTTTAAGTAGTTCTAAGTTCTAGGGGACTTATGACCATAGATGTTAAGTCCCATAGTGCTCAGAGCCTTTTTTTTGTAGTTGATGATGTTATAGAAATTGTCAACCTAATATTTCAAGTATCTTCAATTGTCACACCATGAAAATAAAGATATACAACAGCTGTTGCTGAATAAGAAAAAAAACGCCCTTGAATTTTCTTTTCTAAGTTTAGGATACCTAAGTATTGACAGCGTACGATTTTCGGTGGTATATTAGCGCCAGGAAAGAGTCAGTGCAGTAATTAATAATGCTGAGAGCCATGTTTCGGATCAACGACAGACAGAAGGGGTCGCGACAACATGATCTGATTTGATCGACAAAACAGCTATTCTCCGGGCTGCTTTGACAGTGAACTCGATAACACTGCCAGCGCGACAACCTGCTGCTCCTCGTTACGTCAGGACCAGCAGCGTGATTTTCTGATGTCGATAGATGACACCGCGGGCTGGAGGCGTAGCACAACCTAGCAAACAGCAGCTATGGCCTGGCGGAGGAGAGTCACTTCAACAGGTTTAATTATTACCTAAGAAATGCAACTATTCTTTTAATGTCTCAGTTGGAGCTACTAGCCCTTAATGATTTTTTATCAGGTATCTGAATGTACAAAGGGTAACACACAGTACAGAAAGTAAAATATCTGTAAACAGCAGGAAACAGTAATGGGCACTGGGCAGGAGTGGATGAAGAGAAGGAGTTGTCTGTTTTACACTATCAGAGCAACTGGTGCCGGAGGTGTACAGCAATTTACGACAAACAGTTTTGGTAATCGTAGAGCAAATCAGTTTAAAATTTAGCGAACTGATGAAAGGAACTAAGTATAGCTGCTAGCAATCATATAGAAACAAAATTAAACTAAGGGAGAAAACAAATTACTTGTAAACAAATTATTTTACCGAATAACTGGAAGCCGAAATAAACAAAAACATTACGATTATTGTAAGTAAGGAGTCAGTAACATTAGAAAAATTATTTCATGATAACGAAGGATCTTGTAACTCGCATACAGAGTGTAAAACATACGACTACTTAAGAAATTTGAGGGCGAAGAACTGTAATCAATCTGATAGGTAAGATGAATTTTCAGTCTCTAAAATAAAAGCTGGAACATTTGGTTGTTTAATGCCAATACGACCACTCTGATCTCTAGGCAGTTGGACAGATTTCGATATTTTATTGAAATCGTGTAGGGCCAAAACCACAAGTTGTAAGACACAGGATACAAAAGGCATATCACATGAAAAAAAATGAAAAATACGTATGAGCTACATTTATCTGAAATGTTATTCCTAGTGCAGTTTATATATTATCCGACAAAATGCAATGATCTTTGATTTTAAAAAAGTATATAAGGTCTTTTCTTGTGGTGTGTTACGACTGTGACACAACCCCATCTATTGTCTGTATTTTGAAGCGCACAAAATGACTAATTTATAACAATTGCTATAATGAAGTACTGTAATTGTGTTTGGCGACCGATCTGCACTATTCAAAGAGTAAACGTAGGGCGTGGCGTGATTTGGAAAACATGTAGTGTGACATTAAAAACGTTCTGCGGTGTGTAACATCTGCGAAATATCTTCATCCTACCGCAAATACAAGATGATCAACATGAGAGTTTTGGACAAATCATCGAGCTGATTGTTTTTATGTCGTATCCACTCTCCGATTGTTAATAACATCTATGCAAATGCTTCAATACTTTGTGGAAGGATTATGACTGTTTATGTCAAGCTTTGTTTGCGGTCAACAGACTACTAACTGAGATTTGATATGTATAATATATAACCGAAGTTACCGTTCATGATTCTTACGAAATAACGTCCACTTCAACATTTGCTGGAGAATGTTTGGGTTCTTACAGGCAGTCGTCTACATCAGAAATTCCTAATTTTTTTCTCGCTTGTCGCCTGTCAGAATATACGAGCTGATGTAATATTTCCTAATGCAATAGGCACGCTAGATGCGAAATATGAACGTGACAGGTATATCGCTACCAAAAATACTGCCTGTTTTGGAATTAAAGAATTCCTTGTTTACTTAAAGATTCATTAGAAACACAGAGAATTCTTGGGGTGACTAGAGTCGAAATTAGGGGCCTTGACTGAGGATCTACCGAGAAATTTGTATAAAATGATTTCACGTAGTCATAGAACATCTCCATAAGAAAGACCGCCGATTCGAGCTTCAGACGAGGAGTAGAAAACGACCAAATATTCTTAGGTTTAAATTGATGATAATGAAAATTAATGATCGTTCTGTTCATTAAAACCATTATATATATTGCGGTCATATTAATAGAATCTTCCGTCGGTTCTTGGTAGGACAACCTTATAATACATGAAAAGCACCAGTTAGCTTTTTTTCTACAATATTACTTTCATTGTTAACCGGTTTTCGTCTTACTAGGCCATCTTCAGACATTTACTGAGTTTTGTCACCAAATAAGTTATATATTAGCAAACAACGTTGGAAGAGAAGTAACACATCTAGACTGAAGTAGAAACATACAGTAAGAAACATCTTTGCAGTGAAGAAGTAAACACTGAACAGTACATAAATAACAATGGATTACACAGGAAAACCTTTAGCACAAAATAGGAATAGCATGCCTTCATAACAATTTCTATTAATAAACAAAACTAATAACGTAAAATAAAATTAGTACTAGACAAGGCTGCATCAGGAGGTATGAAACAATGAGCGTGATACACAACCAATTAAAGAGACAGTTATCAATGTAACTACAGAATACATAAGGAACTTAAGCAATATCAATAAGATAAACAGAAATAAATAAATGTCGGAAAATGGAGGTGTTTGAAGCAACCTGCAGTTTGAGAGTGTGGTGGTACTGCATTTTAACATGAGCATTATAATCAAAGCAGTGGTGGTGTACTGTTCAGTGTTTACTTCTTCATTGCAAAGATGTTACTTACTGTATGTTTCTACTTCAGTCTAGATATGTTACTTCTCTTCCAACGTTGTTTGCTAACATTTAACTTGTTTGGTGATAATACTCAGTAAATGTCTGAAGATGGCCTAGTAAGCCGAAAACCGTTTAACAATAAAAGTAATATTGTGGAAAAAAGCCAAACTGGTGCTTTTCATTTATAGTAGGGTGGTCCACAGATGGTGATCAGGCCAAATATCTCACGAAATATGCGGTAAAAGAAAAAACTACGACGAACCAAGCTTGTCTAGCTTGAAGGGGGAAACCAGATGGCGCTAGGATACGCCCGCTAGATCGCGCTGGCATAGGTCAAACGGATATCAACTAAGTTTCTTTTTAAAAATAGGAACTTCCATTTTTATTACATATTCGTGTAGAACGTAAAGAAATATGAATGTTTTAGTTGGACCACTTTTTTCGCTTTGTGATAAACGGCGCAGTAATAGTCACAAACATATGGCTCATAATTTTAGACGAACAGTTGGTAACAGGTAGGTTTTTTAAATTAAAATACAGAACGTAGGTATGTTTGAACATTTTATTTCGGTTGTTCCAATGCGATACATGTACCTATGTGACTTATAATTTCTGAGAACGCATGCTGTTGCAGCGTGATTACCTGAAAATACCATATTAATGCAATAAATGCTCAAAATGATGTCGGTCGACCTCAATGCATTTGGCAATACGTGTAACGGCATTCCTCTCAACAGCGAGTAGTTCGCCTTCTGTAATTTTCGCACACGCATTGACAATGCGTTGACGCATGTTGTGAGGCGTTGTCGGTGGATCACGATAGCAAATATCTTTCAACTTTCCCCACAGAAAGAATTCTGGGGACATCATATCCAGTGATCATGCGGGCCATGGTATGGTACTTCGACGACCAATGCAGCTGTCATCAAATATGCTATTCAACAGCACTTCAACCGCACTCGAGCTATGTGCCGGACATCCATCATGTTGGAATTACATCGCCATTCTGTCATGCAGTGAAACATCTTGTAGTAACATCGGTAGAACATTACGTGGGAAATCAGCATACAGTGCACCATTTAGATTGCCATCGACAAAATGGTGGCAAATTATCCTTCCTCCCATAATTCCGAACCCTACATTAACCCACCAAGGTCGCTGATGTTCCACTTGTCTCAGGCATCGTGGATTTTCCGTTGCCCAATAGTGCATATTATGCTACTTTACGTTACCGCTGTTGGTGAATGACGCTTCGTCGCTAAATAGAACGCGTGGAAAAAATCTGTCATCGTCCCACATTTCCCTTGTGCCCGGGGGCAGAACTGTACACGACGTTCAAAGTCGTCGCCGTTCAATTCCTGGTGCATAGAAATGTGGTACTGGTGCAGTCGATGTTGATGTAGCATTCTCAACACCGACGTTTTGAGATTCCAGATTCTCACGCAGTTTGTCTCCTACTGACGTGAAGATTAGCAGCGACAGCAGCTAAAACATCTACTTGGGCATCATCATATGTTGCAGGTCGTGGATGACGTTTCTCATGTGGCTGAACACTTCCTGTTTCCTTAAGTAATGGAACTATCCGGCTAAAGGTCCGAACACTTGGATGATGTCGTCCAGGATACCTAGCAGCATACATAGCACATGCCCGTTGGGCATTTTGATCACAATAGCCATACATCAACACGATATCGACCTTTCCCGCAATTTGTAAACGGTCCATTTTGGGTAATGTGTCACGAAGCAAATACCGTCAGCGACGGCGGAATATTACGTGATACCACGTACTTATACGTTTGTGACTATTACAGTGCCATCTGTCACAAAGCGAAAGAAGTGGTCCAACTAAAACATTCATATTTCTTTACGTACTACACGAATATGTAATAAAAATGGGAGTTAATATTTAAAAAAAAACGTACTTGATACCTGTTTGAAATATGACAGTGCCATCTAGCAGGCCACCCATAGCGCCATCTGGTTTCCTCTTTCAAGACAGACAAGATTCGTTCTTTGTAGTTTTTTGGTTTGAATTGTTATTTCGTAAGATATTTGGCCCGGTCACTATTAATGGACCACTCTGTGTATATTGCAGTGTACTGTTTCGATATAGTTATATAAATGGAGATGAAACATCACTCTTTAATGTGAGATTTGGGTGGAGTGGGGTTTGCAGTGGGGGTTGTGTAGGTGTGGGGCTCAGTTCAACATTTATTTCGTTCAACAGAACATATAGCATGGCAAGAAAATAAATAAAAATTTCTGCATCCCAAAGAAACTTAAGCATTGCTAAAATAACCAAGCACAGTCCATGCTTTATACAACAACACAAACCGATCAAACATAAAACATATTCTTTCTGGCTATACTACGGCCGTCAGGCAACAACATATGCATTAAAATGTCTGGCACCCTGCCACTGACAGAAATGACAACAAAAAACTTATGGCGCTAGAAAACAGGTACTATTTAGAAAATATAATACAGCTTCTAAAGACAAGTTGCCGTGTTACTGGCGGAGAATACTTAAAATATTTGGTAATAATAACGTTGGCTCTGAATGCACCTTCCTCCTGCTACTGACACTTGACAGCTAAAACACCAATTACCAACAAGACTACCCAACTGCCCATTCTTAAGTCAGCGTAATACGCACAGACTAAAGCGCCAATGAAACTGCTATATACATGCATCTTCAAATACAGAGATATGTAACAGACAGAATACGTCTATATAAGACAAAAATTGTCTGGCGCAGTTGTTACACCAATTACTGCTGCTACAGTGGCAGGTTATCAAGATGTAAGTGAATTTGAACGTGGTGTTATAGTCGGCGCACGAGCGATGGGATACAGAATCTCCGAGGTAGCGATGAAGTGGAGACTTTGCCGTACGACCACTTGACGAGTGTACTGTGAATATCAGAAACCAGGTAAAACATCAAATATCGTACACCGCTGCGGCCGGAAGAAGATCATGCAAGAACGAGACCAATGACGACTAAAGAGAATCGTTGAAAGTGACAGAAGAGCAATCCTTCCACAAACTGCTGCAGATTTAAAAGGTGTGCCATCAGCAAATGTCAGCGTGCGAACCACTCAACGAAACATCATCTATATGGCCTATAGGAGCCGAAGGCCCACTCGTGTACCCTTGATGACTGCATGACACAAAGCTTTACCCCTCGCCTGGACCCGTTAGCACCAACATTGGACTGTTGATGTCTAGAAACATACTGCATGGTCGGACGAGTCTCGTTTCATATTGTATCGAGTGGATGGACGCTTGCGGTTGTGTAGACAATATCATGAATCGAAGGACCCTGCATGCCAGCAGGGGATTTTTCAAGCTGGTGGAGACTCTGTAATGGTGTGGGGCGTGTGCAGTTGGAGTGATGTGGGATCCCTCATATATCTAGATGTGACTCTGACAGGTGAAACTTACGTAAGCATCCTGTCTGATCACCTGGTTCCATTCATGTCCATTGTGCATACCGACAGACTTGGGCAATTCCAGCAAGACAATGCGACACCCCACTCGCCCCGAACTGGTATGTCTCCAGGAACACTCTTCTGAGCTTAAACATTTCCGTTGGACACCAAACTCCCCAGACATAAACGTTATTGAGCATATCTGGAATGCCTTGCAACGTGCTGTTGATAAGAGATCTCCACCTCCTGGTACTCTTACGGATTTAAGGACAACCCTGCAGGATTCATGGTCTCAGTTTTCCCCAGCACTACTTCTGACATTAGTCGAGTCCATGCCACGTCATGTTGTTGCACTTCTATGTGCTCGCGAAGGCCCCACCTGATACTAGGTAGGTGTACGAGCTTCTTTAGGTCTTTAGTGTATGATAAATTATTACCAATATGACAGTTTAGTAACATAAGGCAATAATAAATCAAAACGTTAATGTGGTCAATGAACCACGCGTTCAAACACAAGAATTCAATAAAGAGTCAACTCATAAAACCACTGAATAATCAGTTAATTCACACTGTGACAAAAACAACTAACTTCTTTCTTAATTTTCTTAATCACACCCTAGGCGTGTGCTAACACAATTATGCTGGCTCTCTATTCCTAAACGCATTGCTGCACAGCCAGCGTGCCTTAAGTACAAACAGACTGTTACACAGCAAAGCAGATTTCCGTTCAGGAAGTAGTGTTACAAGTGGCAACACTGAACGCACGCAACACTTCAATTATGAAGCCACCAGGCTACCAGTAGCATTTGCGAAAGCAAAGCAGAAGCTTTTCCTTCGCCTCCTCTGAAATTACTGTGCTACCAGCCAGGTGAAGACAGCATCCGCTGTGCCGTGGTGGTGTCCGTACGGCAGCCCCGTCTGTGATGAACGTCGTCTCGTCCGGCAACCGTCCCGCCGTGCATTCCAGTTGCTGAGGCCCCTCATACCTGGCTCTTTCCAAGACTCGCTGCTTCATGTCACTCCACCAACTGACTGCGTCATCATTTGTACACACTTCCAGCTAGGCCACGATGGCGTCCGCAGCACTCATATGAAGGCCGTCACACACCAATGACCATGTTCCCTGGTGCCAGGAAAAGAGCTGTTCCATTCGAAATGGAAGCCGTTCCATTCGACATGGCACAGCTCTTTATCACATCAGACTGATGCCCGTTATCTCTTTTAATGTTGAATATCCGTCTGTGTTCTTGCTTATTTCAGCTAATCTTACCACATTTACCCTACCACAAAGGAAATGGTACAGATGTCATCCCTCCAGCTGCCTCCGCGTGCCATGTGGAATCATGTTAGCTCTTGTCTGGTATCTCATTACTTTTCACGCTCAAGATCGCATAACTAACATGAATATTTATTGACTAAATCGATTACCAATACACAACAAAGAAAAGAAAATATACCTATAATTACAAACAGTTAATCATATGCAACCTGTACCATGTGATAGGTGGAGCTGGCACATAAAATACTCTTCTCAGACAACACTAACCGAGCTGTCTAAGGCGCAGCAGTCATGGACTGTGTGGCTGGTCCCGGCGGAGGTTAGAGTCCTCCCTCGGGCATGTGTGTGTGTGTGTGTGTGTGTGTGTGTGTGTGTGTGTGTGTGTGTGTGTGTGTGTGTGTGTGTGTGTTTCTCCTTAGGATAATTTAGGTTAAGTAGTGTGTAAGCTTTGGGACTGATGACCTTACCACTTACGTCCCATATGATTTCACACACATTTGAACATTTTCTTTTTCAGACAACACTAGGCGACGATCGGGCCTAACACCCCCATCAGATGGACAAATTACCATCAACACTGTCGCATGTCCTCATGTAGAGAGATTTGGGATTTAATTCAGGACATTGGCACAAAGACTGGTGATTAGGAAATTTATGCCATCATTTCACCTGCCCTGCAAGCCAGATACTGGCAGTGAGAATTTCATACACAATCAGGATGTCAATCGGCTTATCTTCGAAGCAAGTAGCACCACCCAGGCATGAGTTAGCGTCTCCGGTTACGGTGGCTAGTTGCTGAGTGTTTACTGCGTTGAGAGGCGAATGGAGCAACAAATTTATCTTCCAATTGAATGCTGTTCTAGCGTCAGCTTTTGGTGTTACCATATGCTGAAATGAATGTGACTTGCTGTGCGTCTGCTACCCATCACATGAATGTTACGGAGACCCACGGTGAGGTAAAGTGCTGTACTTATAGCAAACTCGAATCACACATGCGAGTGATTCAGGGCCCAACGAAAAGTCTTGGCTCGCCATGGGTTATCGTGCTGTTGAGCTCTGGTGCACCTTCTGTGTAGTGACAAGAGGTACCAGTAGTTACGTTTCGCTCAAGCTGAAAAAGGTAGCTGTTTTATTGGATACTCTTCAAGGACGCCGACTCAGGTGCCTGTCTACGCCTTATTACTTACTTAGGGAACCTAAGAATGCTGTTCTTCAACTGCAGTGAGGTACAGAAATAATTACATGCGTATGGTTAAGACCTTACGGAGCGATTTCCTCATATAGCCGTCTCATTATCAGCTGCATTTGCGGTAAAATCTTCCATTCCTGCAATAGAAATATGGACATCATACAACTCATTATAAATGAACATAATTACACGTGAATCTGAGACTTGGGAACGCCGTTTTCTAGGCAGATAGCTCACACGGTTTTTATATGTAATATTGGCCATTGTTATAATAAAGAGACGCACTATTCAACGTTCCCGTAGTGAAAGCAAAGATACAGAGAGTTCAAGATAACGGATGGAGAAATTAATATTTAAGTTTAGCGTACCGTCTACAACGCGGTTATTTTCAAAGGCAGAATTTGCCGTGAGTGCTTAAGGGAAATCACGGAAAACCTAAATCTGGATGCCCGAACTATCATCTTCCTAGATGCAACTCCAGTGTCTTAACGATTGCGACATCTCGCTCTATTAAAATAAGTAGTTATCGTCCTTTTGACGTTTGTCACTGGACATTGTTGCTAATTTTGTTTATGTACAATCCTTCAGAAATAAAACTCATTATTTCAGATATTCATTCCTGTGGAAGGGAGGCATATTCCTGATACATCTTATTCAGTGGTTCTATTGTCTGTGGTGGTTTCTGTTTGATATCTCCACCTCATTCTTATTTTAGTTATTGATCTTTTCCGTGATGGTTAATAATTCATTATTATTTTCTGGCATGATGTTTTCATTCATTCTTGTGACATGATCTCTCGACTTATTTCTTTAACCCTTGATTTGTTCGTTCGTGCTTTTAGGTTCTTGACTGAAATTAGACAGTCAACAGCCACCTGCTCTTCTTAAAAACCTTATTTCAGCAGCTTTGATTCTTCGTTCGTTTCCATCTGTCACCATCGACGCCTCTCTGTCATAAACAATACATGTTAACCTCACTGTTTCGTAGAACTTTATTAGTTCTTTCCCCACACTTTTATTCAGCATTGTAGTATGGTCCCACAGTCAAGAGTATTAGAAGAAATATCTACACTGTGGTAGTTGGGCGAGATTGCACCATTTTCGTAACACATGCGTCAGAGTAATAGTTCCTGAGCCTCCCGAAATGTGAGTACAAGAAAAATTATTGGAAAGAATGAAAAGGTAATATTTAAATTTATTACGTGCTGTAGATTCTCATGAACAATATTGTTTCCAAATTTCTCAGTGGTGGTGGTCAACTATTGGATGTGGTTCAAGGTGAATGTTCTCCGAGGGTATAATAGTATTACTGTACTTGAACATCTAGCTAATTCAGATTAAAATAGATGTGTGTAAAATTTGTACTTATACAGCGGAGTTTACTACACAGTTACTTGTAACTTATACTTTATTGCATCTCTCTCCAGACTGTATTGTATTGCACTATCAGGTGAACTCCTTCTAACGTGAATACCGATGTGCGATTCTCCTTTTCGTGCTTCTCTACACTGCCACGAAGGAAGCAGTATTTTACCGCTGACCTCCTCGTGATACCCCCTCGCAATTTCCCGATAGGAAGGGAGTTATAAATTTCTTTAAGGAGATACTTATTTTATATATCCGGAAATATCGGAACAAATAACGAGCAGCGGACGTCAATTCTAAGCGTAACTGTCACAACTGAGCGCAATTTACTCGCCGACGTCTCTAGAAAACTTATAATGTCTGTAAATTTCACACTCTGGTTTCAAATGTTCGGGCCTCCATACATCACACGAATAACGGCGTGGACTATGACGGAGGAATTCAGTAGTCGATAGACGTTCACCATTTTAACCGATACGTAAAGAAAAAAGAACGCAGCATCTCATTTTCAATGGAGAGAAGTCTTCCTAAGTAAGAGTGAGTTTAGGTGTGCCACAGGTGAGTGTCGTAGGACCGTTGGTATTCACAATATACATAAATGAGCTTGTGGATGACATCGGAAGTTCACTGAGGCTTTTTGTGGATGATGCTGTGGTATATCGAGAGGTTGAAACAATGGAAAATTGTACTGAAATGCAGGAGGATCTGCAGCGAATTGACTCATGGCGCAGGGAATGGCAATTGAATCTCAATGTAGACAAGTGTAATGTGCTGCGAATACATAGAAAGATAGATCCCTTATCATTTAGCTACAATGTAGCCGGTCAGCAACTGGAAGCAGTAAATTCCATAAATTATCTGGGAGTACACATTAGCAGTGATTTAAAATGGAATGATCATATAAAGTTGATCGTCGGTAAAGCAGATGCCAGACTGAGATTCATTGGAAGAATCCTAAGGAAATGTAATCCGAAAACAAAGGAAGTAGGTTACAGTACTCTTGTTCGCCCACTGCTTGAATGCTGCTCAGCGGTGTGGGATCCGTACCAGATAGGGTTGATAGAAGAGATAGAGAAGATCCAACGGAGAGCAGCGCTCTTCGTTACAGGATCATTTAGTAATCGCTAAAGCGTTACGGAGATGATAGGTAAACTCCAGTGGAAGACTCTGCAGGAGAGCCGCTCAGTAGCTCGGTACGGGCTTTTGTTGAAGTTTCGAGAACATACATTCACCGAGGAGTCAAGCAGTATATTGCTCCCTCCTACGTATATCTCGCTAAGAGACCATGAGGATAAAATCAGAGAGATTAGAGCCCGCACAGAGGCATACCGACAATCCATCTTTCCGGGAACAATACGAGATTGGAATAGAAGGGATAGATAGAGGTACTCAAGGTACCGTCCGTCACACACCGTCAGGTGGCTTGCGGAGTATGGATGTAGATGTAGATGTCTTGAAACTGTAGTGTCCATTATCTGCCACAGTTCCACGATTTATTTTTATTTGTTCACCTCTTCAGAATTGTTCAATACACTGTTCATTAGGTACGAACCCATGGAAGAACAGCGATAGTGCACTGCAATGACATCAAAGCTTTCTGTTGATAATTAGCTACAACTAAACTGAGTAAGAGATCTGTGTGCAGTGTTGTGTCGGCTATTGTGCGAGTGAGCACCGACATAAGCAAGCAGGGAAAGAAGTTGCTATGGCCAGTGTCGAGAATCAAAACTCACCTGTACGTACACTTGCAGATTAATAGAACTCTTTATTTTTGAAAATGAAAGAAACTTAACCTAACTTCTCGTTATGAAGTGGCTTGACGTGCTCTCTATCTCCTACACGCAGTTACTTTCCACGCTATTAGTACTCGCAGAACGCAGGCTAAATATCGTCTTTTACTACTACGCAGTGCTGGTGCTCTCAAAGTCTGCGACAGAACTGGACCGACCAGCGATTGGCGGCTGGTTAAATCAGCGTTGAATGGGGCCGCTGAATTCTTGTCTTCCTGGAGATGTGGAGCTCTTTCAATTTGAGCGCCCGGCCGCGCCATCTTGATGCTGTTACGCAGCGCTGCGCTGGTCGGTGTGCAATGGATGCCTTAGGACTGCAAAAAACAGAAAATCTTCACTTCTTTCACTCTTTAATAACTCTGTCAATTCTCCGCTCTATGACGTTGTTTATAACTACGGTCGAAATTAGGTAGGAACTTGGTGACAAGTGCACAACACGTTCCTTCTATAACATCGATCTATTCACCTGTGAAGTGTACGTAAAATTTCCCGCTTTTACGATGAAGTGTCGGCTGTTAAGTAGACGAAGTGTGATCATATGTTTTTGGAATATACCCAATACAGTCAACAACATAAATAAATCCGAATTCCATACAACTGCTATTGATAGCAATCCAAATTCTTTAAACGAACAGTAGTGATTTTGACACAAAAACGTAGATAGAAAGGACTTGAAATGACGTACTTAGAATACATAGAGTTATTTAGTTTATTTCAATTAGTTCATATCTCTTTTTTCACTTCCGCTAGGAAGCAGTGAAGACCTTCATACATGTCGAAGTTTTGTGGTTGCTAATACTGTGGACACAGATTTAGTTAAATGGTATGTCAAACTCAGAACATTCCTTAGCAGATTGGACTTGGAATCTTACCGATTTTTTAATGCACTCTAAAAATATGTTATACGTGCCTTCCAAATCGACGCATTTGCAAACTGGAGATGGTAATGTGATTATGTGGTTCCAATCACCAGTGGTTGAACTTCAACATCACTATGGTATATGTAAAGCTTCATGTACATGTGATTCAAGGGCACCAAGATTTTCCCTATTAATTCCGAATCCTCTTGCAGTAAATCACTGGTTAATCGTCTGCTGGATTGTGTGTACAATCTTCTGTACCTGAGATTATCGCTTCGTTTGGGTGAGAGTGAATGATCACGATTCCCAGTAGTTGTACGTGTTCATCCAGTACATGGAGACACTGTAGCTATTCATGTCCAGTAGATTTACGTATGCTATTCTTTACACATGCATGTACGTGATTACTCTGCTATTCACAATAAAGTGCCTGGCAGAGGGTTCAATGAGACACCTTCAAGCTGTCTCTCTACCGTTCCACTCTCGATTGGCACGCGGGAAAAACGAGCACTTAAATTTCTCTGTGCTAGCACTGGTTTCTCTTATTTTATCGGGATGATCATTTCTCCCTAGGAAGGTGGGTGGAGACAATGTCTGCGCAATCGGAGGGGAAAACTGGTGATTAAAAGTTCATGAGAAAATCCTGTCGCAACGATAAACGCCTTTCTTTTAATGATAGCCACTCCAATTCACGTTTCATATCTGTGGTACAACCTCCCAAACTTCACATTTTTCTTTATTCAGTGCCAATTACCACTTTTTGCGCCATACAGAGATCATATATAAATCATTTTGCAATTCGTTTTGGTCATCTGATGACTTTACAAGACGGTAAATGACGGCGTCATCTACAAACAATCTAAGACGGCTACTCAGATTGGCTCCCATGTCGTTAATATAGATCTGGAACAATGGAGGGCGAACGCCGGTTGTTACTCTGTTTTACTCGATGGCTTTCCGTCTGTTACTACGAACTGTGACCTTTCTGACAGAAAATCATGAATGCGGTCTCACAACTGAGGTGATATTCCATAGGTACGCAGTTGGGTTAGAAGACGCTTGTGAGGAACGGTGTCGATAGCTGTCTGGAAATGTAAAAATATGGAAACAATTTGACATCCCCTGTCGATAGCACTTATTACTTCATGAGTATACAGAGCTAGTTGTGTTTCACAAGAACGATATCTCATGAATTCGTGCTGACTATGTGTAAATAAATTGTTTTCTTCGAGGTACTTCATAATGTTCGAGTACAGTTTATGTTCCAAACCCCTACTGAAAATCGATGTTAGTGATATGGACCTATATTTCAACGGATTAATTCTACAGCCCTTTTTGGGTATTGATGTGACTTAAGGAATTTTCCTGACTTTAGGTACGGATATTCTGGTGAGCGCGCGGTTGTATATAATTGCGAAATTAGGAGTTATTGTATCAGCATAGTCTGAGAGGAAACTGGCAGGTATAGAATCTTGGCTTTATTAAGTGATTTAAGCTGCTTTGTTACACTAAGGATGTCTACTTCTATGTTTCTCATCTTGGAAGTGGTTCTTGATTGCAATTCAGGAGTATTTAGTTCGTCTTCTTTGGTGAAGCATCGGGAAATTCCGTACCGCGATAAAAATATTTAAGGAGAATCAACAAAGATTTAGAGTGCGAGAAGATGACAATGTTTTCCTCCTGATAGCATGAAATAAGCTTGCGCACTTAGAATAGCAGATTGAGGGTGACCAACCTTATACAGAACTTTAATTTTCACACACATTTATTAAAATAATAACAAGCATAAAAATAACTTAACTTGGTTCTGGATGCTGTTTACAATTAACAATCTGAAGTTCCTTTGGTCTCGGTACGTTATTCTTATTTTCACATATTTCTGATACTTGACAAAGTGTCTATACATTTATCATCACGGCTATGTACAAGAATATGATAATCTTATTAGGCACAGACTGAAACTTGACTATAGACTGGTTACAAAAAAATGCAGACTGATGCAGACTAGGGCAGACTGGCTCATTGGAGGTCTGTACACTCGTTGTAATACCTCGAGGGTTCAGGTATCACTGCGAGAGTGTGATCCGCGAGGAGAAAAGGTTCTACGTTAGCAGCAATCTCATTGGCTGCCTTACATATTAATACGCGGATCGGCGGAAACAGAATCTGTAAGACAGCGCCATCTCGTAGTGCGGAGAAAGACGAGCGCTGCGCCTGCGCTGTTGTGCTTAGCGGGGCACGCTCTAGCGGGAAAGTTGTGTACGCGCTGACTACGCGGAACTATGTACACAACAGTGTCAATAAAATGATTCAAAGGACATCACCCACATCCATGCCCAAGGCAGGATTCGAACCACTCCGGCCAGCGGTATGTTTCATTTATCTACATCTACGTCTGCGTGATTCCTCTGCTATTCACAATTAAGTGCCTGGCACAGGGTTCCATGAACCACCTTAAAACTGTCTCTCTACCGTTCCGTTGGTTGCATAAGAATCAGGAAACTTGGAAATGAAACCACAGTCAAGGAAGGCAACTGCGAAGTAACCACGGATAACAGACCAATTAGTTCAGCAAATCGATGACAGAAGGATGTACAAATATATTCAAGGATATTCAGGAATATAGAAATACAAGTCACTTAGGAACGGAATAAATAGGAAGTGCATGGAAGCAAAGCAAAAATGGTTCCTTGGAAAAGTAAAGCAGCCGAAAAAAATTATTGTCGGAAGGACGGGTTCAGCATATAAGGAAAAAGCAACGTTCTATAAATATAAAATAAGGATCAAATGGCTCTGAGCACTATGGGACTTTAACATCTGAGGTCATCAGTCCCCTATAACTTAAAACTACTGAAACCTGACAAACCTAAGGACAACACACACATCTGTGCCCGAAGCAAGATTCGAACCTGTGACCGTAGCGGTGGCGCGGCTCCAGACTGAAGTCCATAGAACCGCTAGGTCAGAACGGCCGGCTTAAAATAAGGGCTATAACGTCAACAGTGCAATAGGAATTCCATTGTTAAATGATGAGATTGAAAATGTACATTGAATGCCTCTATAGGTGGGGAGATCTCTGTGATGTGTTAGAAGAAGAAACAGGATACGACATTGAAGAGATAAGAGATCCAGGATTAGAATCAGAATTTAAAACAGTTTTGAAAAACTTCCAATCAAATAAGGCAAAAGGGACACACAACATTCCCCCAGAATTTCTAAAAACGGTGGGCGAAGTGTCAACAAAACGAGTATTCACTGGAGATATACCATCGCTATTTCTGAAAAACATCATCCAGAAAATTTCGAAGGTAATATGAGCCAACAAGTGGGCAAGTGCGAGACTTACCGGACAATCTACTTAACAGTACATGCTTCCAGTTTGCTAACAATAATGATATACAGAGAATGGGAAAGATAATTGAGGATCTATTAGATGATGATCAGCTTGGCTTTATGGGAACTAAAGACAGTCTTGTCGTTGCCCTTCATAATGGAAGCTAGACGAAAAAAAATCGAGACACTTTCACAGAATTTGCTGATAAAGGAAAACCATTGGATAAAATAAAATGCTGCAGGAAATTTGAGATTCTGAGAAAAACAGGTATAAACTATAGAGAATGTCCTTGAACCAAGAGGTAACAATAACACTTGAAGACCAAGCACGAAGTGGTCCAACTAAAAAGTGTATAAGGCAGTGATGCAGTCTTTCACCCCTACTGTGCAGTGTATACATGGAGGAAGTAATGACGGAAATAAAAGAAAGATTCAAAAGTGGGATTAAAATTCAGAACGAAAGGGTGTCAATGATAAGATTCGCTGATGACGTTGTTATCACCAGAGAAGGAGGATGCGATAAACAGAACGAACAGTCTAATTACTAAACAATATGGGCTGAGACTACATCGAAGGAAGATGAAACTAATGAGTAGCAGAAATGAGAACAGCAAGGGGATCACGAAGTGGAAAAAGTTAAGGAATTCTGTTATCTAAGTAGCAAAGTAACGAATAGCGGACGGAAAAAGGAAACAAGGAGCAAGGGATCACGAAAAGGAGACTAGAACTGGCGAAAAGCACATTCGTGACCAAGAAGAGTCCACTAGTATTAAACATAGCTCCTAATTTTAACAAGAAAGTTCTGAGAATATACATTTGGAGCACAGCATTCTATGGTAGCGTGTCATGGACTGTGGGAAAACAAGAACAAAAGAGAATCGAACATTTGGGATGTGGTGCTACAGTCGAATGTTAAAAATTAGACGAACTGATATGGTAAAGAATGAGGAGGTTCTGCGCAGAATCGGAGAGGAATGGAAGGTGTGGTAAACACCGGCAAGGAGAAGGGACAAAATGATAGGACATCTGTTAGGACATCAGGGAATGACTTACATGGTACTAGAGGGAGCTGTACAGAGTAAAAGCTGTATAGGAAGGCAGAGAGTCCAATAGGTACCTGAGGACGGAAGTTGCAATTGATACTGAGATGGAAATGCTGATTCAAAAGAGGAATTCGCAAATGCCACATGAAACCAGTCAGAACACTGATGACTCAAAAAAATAAATAAAAACTAAAATAAAACAACAAGTAAAAAATAAACAAAATTTAAAAAGTAAAAAAAAATTGAAAATCGAACCCTCTTACCTTCAATCTTCCATGAACCACTCCACAAAACGTTTAAACCAAATCTCAAATCAACTCTGTAGCACAAGTTCGAACCACATCCTGACAGCTATTCACTTTCAACTTTCTACAACTTTATAAAATTTATACCTGCCTAAGATAAGAAAAATCTGTGAAAATAATTGACTATAGGTTGTGGGGCGGCGTGTGGTATTTAAAATAATGAATTATGATAAAAATAATATTTGTGGAATGTTTTTCCCTGCGATGCACCATATGTAGGGTGGCGGGGGGAATTTTGTTGTTATTAAAATGTTCCTATAATTTATTTAATGCTGTTGTTTGCCTTTCTCAACACTGGCTCTCTACCTACAAAATTGGCAACCAGAAAGTGATTACCAAAACGTGAAGCCTGTAATTAGAATTCCTAGTGCCCACTTCATCTGAGAAATTCACTTACAGCTACAGCTTACAGCTCTGAGGAATTAGGAGATTGTCTGGGATTCATAATCAAAAAACCATTCACTCTGAAAGGTTCACTATATTCTAAGTCACAGACCAAAAGGAATCCACACAATCCAACTACCAGAGCAGTTCAGAGTCTAATGCGCTGATGCAACTATAACTGTTCAAAATTAAATGTATAAGTGAATTCTCGCCATAATTTGATGACAATGTTCATCAAACGCCACGCTAAATAATGGTAGAATGTCTGTCCCGCGGCGGCACGTGAAAATACAACATACGCTAACTGAAGATAGATCATTAAAGTCATCCCAGAATCAACACTTCACTCGAAAACGATTTCATGGTTACGCGTATCCCGAGTAACTTCTTACGGCATCCGAGGCTGTTTATAGCAGTGGTACCGACGCGACGCGACTCCCTCAGTGACATTGTTTGCTTCACAGGAAAACACTTCCTGGCAGATCTTCTTAAACGGATACATTAAGTAGCACGGTCACTCGAATTGCTCCCTATACCGGCTATACTGTTTGACGAGTTAAAGGCCTCCTCTCAGCGCCATGCGGCAGGAAATAAGTTAGCAGCAGAAGTAATTTAGCGCCTGGGTACGGAGAAGACGCGGAGAAGTGTCCCCTACAGGGCAGCAAGCCGGGAGGATTGCATAAAAGGTGGCTGCGATCGCAGCGCCTGTCATCAGCAGCGTCCCCGCCCCAAACCAACACTGACGACCGCAAGAAAATTGCATCCCCACCCTTTCACGCACGGCCCGCTTACTCCCAGTGGCGGAGACCTGCTGAGACAGAGGGTGGGCTGCGGGCTGGGGGGGGGGGGGGGGGGGGGGGGACTTTCGCCCACCTACTGCCTGTGATCCGTTGCTAGCGCTCGTTGAGGTGGGACGGGGGCGGGTTCAACCTCAACCTCCTGCAGAAATGCCACGCTCCCAACACGACAACTACGCGCCTGTTGCAAGGGTTTCTCGGAATCTAAATGCCAGCAAGTGGCTGCTAGCTGCAAATGTGCACAACTGGAAACGAGTTGTTGCCTCACTGTGTATTTCGTGTATACGGTTAGATGTTTATTAAGCAGAGCAAATAGCTTCCATTTGGTTAATTCGTAACTTTATAATGCACTGTCTACTGAATCTTTCTAGTTTTGAACTTTCATGGGTTAATTTCTAAATGTTTATCTGTGTAACGGATTCTTATATCTGTTCATATGATGCAAACCGACTGCAGTAAAATGATAGTGTGAGAATATGATACAAGAAAACTAATCTCGATTACTTTAATTGCAAAGACTTTATGTTCTGATGTATTTTCTGTATTTTCTACTAAAAGTAAGTGCTCTGCTGTACACGTATCGATATATTTATTTATTCGAATAACCTTTCCGAATGTTACGATAAATCAACTTTGGTTTCGCTTCTGTGTGCTTAGTTTCCATTCCTCTGTGCCTTTCTTCGTCCTTCGAGAGTGTATTTCCTTTTCTTCCTAGGTCTACTTTCTTCCTTTTGAAGACCTCTTTCCTTCTTCAAATCCTGCCTTTTGCGTTACTACTCTAAAAGTATTCTGTTACCTTTTATGTCCATTCTAATTCCAGTGTTGTTCATTTCTTTGTCAATTTTGGTAGCTGTTTAGTAAGTAGCTGTTTAGTAAGTTGAAGATCTGCTTGATTGGTCTGTCGCTATCCATTTGACATATGTGTCCATGAAACGGTTGACTTTTTTTCCTTAGTACATTAGTTAGCTTTTCCATTTTCAAGTACGTCTCTCTGTTCGATATTAATAACAGAATGTACCAAAAAAATCTTACAATCAAAAAAAATCATTACTATTACGTTATTTGAGATATGTGCGTGAACTAAGTACTGTTACAAAGAGAAAACTCTCGAGTTTTACACTGTTGCCGCTCTATAGGAGCAGCGTGCGCCCCTTCCAGTTCCAGTAAAAATGGTGTCCGGACAACAGAAAGCGTTTCGTGTTCTACGTTTCGCGCAGTGCGCGTCAGTAATAACGTTCAGTATGACTTTCGAAACTGGGTATGGTGTGGATCCTCCTACAGCACGGAACATTAGACTCTGGCATGAACAATTCCGAGAAACAGGTTGTTTGTGCAAAGACAAGGCACCGGGCCGTCCCCGAGTGTCTGACACGGACGTCGAATCCATCCCTCAAAGTTTCACAAGGAGTCCGCGGAAATCCGTTCGCCGAGCAGCTGGACAACTCAGCGTACCCCAGACGTATGTTGCGTCGACGTTTACCCATGAAACAATACAAAATTCAGCTACTGCATGCTCTTCGTGAAGATGACAAACAACAACCTGTGCAGTTCTATAATTTCGTTATTGGCAAGATGGAGAACGGCCGTTTTCTACCACGCTTAGTGTTTCATGACGAGGCAACATTCCATTGAAATTTAATGGTGACTAATCATAATGTGATAATATGGGGTACGGAACAATCACATGAAATTGTACAACACGAAAGGGACTCTCCAAAATTTAATGCGTTTTGTGTAGTTCGACGAGAAAAGGTGTATGGTCGTCTTTTCTTTACTGAGAACGCTGCTACAGGAACCACGTATCTCGATATACTTGAGAACCTTCTTTTCTCACAGTTGGAGACCGATTCGAACGACTTCACTTACCAACAGGATAGGGCACCGACACACGGGCATCTGGAAGTGTGGGAAATCAAAGAATTAATGAATGACGCATTGGTTCGCACTGGATCAAATGATTCAGCCTTACATTACTGGCTTCCAAGGCACCGAAGCTGACTATATGTGATTATTTGTTGAAGAGGGTTGTAAAAGACTTCGTTACCAACAACAATGAATGAACTGAGACGTCGCATAACAGCAGCAGCCGTGAAAACTGTAACTCAAGACATTCTAGTGCATCGCAAGTGGAGGGGGGAAATGTTGAACACCTATGGAAAGGTATGGCCAAAAATTTTCGAGTATCCCGATCATTGCATATGTTTCTTAGTTTCGGGACTATAGGCGTACCGAATCGAACGATCCTTTTTTATACACCCTGTATATTAGTATTAATTGTAAGTGCCAGAATTTTCCTTTCAATTCTTCTTTTCCCAGATTTTCAGTATCCCCCAAGTCGCATTAGTTTGAATGTTTCTGCTGTATACAGTGTTTCAGATCTTAGGACTGTTTGGCAGTGTCTTAGTTTTCTGTTCCTGGACAAAGTTTTGTCTTATATTTGATTTTTCTCATTTCTTATGCGCTTTCTATTTTATGTACTCTTATTTATGGCTATCTCTTCTTTTGTATTGCTTGTTACCCATTATCCTACCTATTTTAAACAGTTGGTTTTACATTATGGTGTTGTTATGAATTTTCCATTAGCTTCTCTAATTTGCAGCTGAAAAGTAGGGGTGAAAAATCATCCCCTGTCTTATTCCTCATATTAATTCGAAAGGTTTTGAGAGTTAGATGTTGTAGTTTCTTTAATAATTACTGTTGTTTTATTCACAAGTCTGAATTCTTTTGTAATTCTGATTAGTCCATTTCTAACAATTAGGTCACATGCGTTTTTAAAGCCTACATAAGTTACGACGTATTTAAAGATTCTCATTTTCCCCGTCTTGACGGTTATTTGTGGAAAAACGGTTAAATGAAATAAGTGACCGTCAGCTACTTCTTTTTAGTTACATTTATTAATTATACTTTGTTTTACGGTATCAACTGTTATCATAGAATATTCTACACTTCGACAAAATAAAACTTTTTCAATAAATTTACTATTCAATAGTCACACCTATCTTGTGCCCACAGTATTCTGTTTGAAGTTAATCACCTAACTATTTCTACAGCTCGCCCATGTATTTCCTTGTCCTTCACCGCTATGTCCACCATTGTCTACGATCGTGGCCACACTGTGGGATTATGTCGCTACCGTGGGGTCCCGTCCAGCGGTTTGGCGTCCCTCCGTCGAACGCTATGCTTTTAATCGATTGCGCAACGCTGTTTCACTTAATTTTTGGATGAGTATATAACTCTTCCAACAATTTCCCTTCCTTACTCGTCCTTTTTATCATCTAACACCTGCATGAAAATTTGCTAAGTTGAAGGTGAATTTAAATATTAGTTTACCTTCAAAAGTTTCAATTATTTCTCAGTAAACATGTAAGATGACGTCGAAAATTTCCTAAAATATAATTACTGTACAATTGAGTCATTTAAAAAGTGAATAATGACAACGGCGCCACTGTCAGTGCTGCGTTCTTCTCATCTTTTTTCTTTACCTCAGTTCGCCGCTTCTTTTTCCAAAGGAAACGGCTGTAAAGAGAAATTTTTCGGTGCAGCGTGAGTCAGAGAATAGAAGCCCTTAGGAGTTGTGAAGTAGCATCAGAAATTAAACGGAATGACGATGCAGAAGGCAATGGAATCAGTACATTGAAGATACATAATGTGCTTCCACAGGATATATGTAGTGATGATCCCTCCATTGACACGAGATTCCGTACTAGCTCACATTCATACACCCGGGAGAGGGACCATGACAGTAAGATTGAATAACCAACGAGGGGAGGAGTTTGGACGTGGAATTTCGGAAACTTGAACGTGGTAGGGAAGCTACAAAATCTAAAAGTGAAATCAAGTGGAAAGAAGACAAGGATTTCTGGTCAGAACAGTATAGGATAATATTATCAGTAGCAGATAATGGTATAACGGGAGTAGGATTCGTTATGAATAGGAAAGTACGGCAGAGAATGTTATTGTCAATAGTTTAGTGATAGGGGTGTCCTCAACATAATCTACTGCAGCCCAGAATCAACCATAATGGGTCAGGTATACTTGCCGACACAACAAGCTGTAGATGAATAGATAAATTGTATGAGGATACTGAATAGGTAATGAAGTACGTAAATGGAGATGAAAATAAAATAGGCATTGGAGACTGGAGCGCGATTGTACGGGAAGGAGTGGAAAAAAAGGGTTACGGGGTATTATGGGCTTGGTACTATGAATGACATAGGAGAAAAACTAATTTAGTTCTGCGTTAAATTTCACCTAGTAATAGCGAATACTCTGCACATGAATCACAAAGGAGGGGGTATACTTTGAAAATAATGGGTTATACTGTAACATTTCAGTTAGATTACGTCATGCCAGGCAGAGATTCCGAAATAAGATACTGGATTCTAAGACGTACCCAGAAGCAGATATACACTCTGACACAATTGAATAATAAGTTGTGGGATACAGAAGTACTAAGGAATGAAGAGAGACGCTTGAAGTTCTCTAACGCTGTAGATACAGCTGTTGAGAATAGATCAGTAGACAGTAGAGTTGAAGAGGAATGGACGTCCCTAAAAAGGGCGACGACAGGAGCTGGCAAGAAAAACATGGGCAGAAAGAAGGTAACTGCGAAGAAACCATGGGTAACAGACGAAATACTTCAGCTGATCGACGAAAGCCGAAGTACAAATATGTGCAGGAAATTCATGAATACAGAAGTAGAAGTCACTTAGGAATGAAATAAATAGGAACTGAAAGTAAGCTAAGGCAAAAAGGCTGCGTGTAAATCACTGTTGGAAGAACTGAGTCAGCATATAGAAAAGTCAAATCAACTTTCGATGGAACTAAAAGCTACAACGATGAAATTAAACGTGCAACGGGGAATCCACTGTTAAATGCAGAGGAGCGAGTGAAAAGAAGGAAAGCGAACATTGAAGTGGTCTAAGAGGAGGAAGACTTGCCTGATAGAAGCCCCGCCATAGTTGAAAATTGTAACCTCTTGGGAACTTCAGCCAATCCAGACACACTCGTGTGAACTATAAGCTTTCCTGATCACAACCACCACAGTTTCCTTTAACCATTGTAGCCGAAAACATATCGCAACTAACAACACTAGACTCCTGGCTCTGCTGCATTTCCTGCATCCCTGAAGTTAAGTGCCGTCCACTGGTCGATACTGCTTCATGCTGTCCCACGTTGATACCAAGGCTCCACCAGCCGCGACTGCAAGTCCAGCAGGCCAAGATACTTCATGGCCAACATCCTGTGGTGCGTCCAGCATGGCCAGGTGTAGCACGCAAAAACTCTCCAGCCGCTGCTGTCGACGGCCCCGCCATCACCGTCTCCGAGTTGACATTTTCGGTTATCTTCTTACACCAGACAGCTTCTTGCGGTGGCAGCAGGTAATTCTATGCCACGCCGCGGAGCGGCGCACGGTTATCTTGCTGTTGCTGGAGCCCTCTGCCACGGCGGAAGGCCACCCCGGCACTGGCGTCCAAAACCTTGTAATGTGTGATTACGACTACGCCTTAAATTGCTAATTCACGGTGGAAATAGTAGACTATGTTTATCTGCTTAGCTAATCTTACAATTTACTACCTATTTTTGCTAACTGCATTACATTAAACTCTTATTGTACTGGTGCCATGTTTATGTCTTTGTGAAAACTAACAGGCAAGCACGTCGTCTACTTAATAACGGTCACAAGCTACGTTCCGCACTCATCATCGTGGTCAATTGCAAATATTACTGCGTTGCACCAGTGTAGGTACAGAGAGCTGTGGACATCACATTCCATCTAACTACTTTTTTGACAGAAGTCAAAGCAATTATTTCAAAAGTCGCTCACATCACATTCACATGCCAAATACAGAAGAACGCAAAATCCCCAAGACTGGATAAGTTTCACGGAAGCTCGAAATTTAGTGCGGACGTGAATGCCAGATGCTTTTAGTAGTTTCCACAATGAAATATTGTCTCAAAATATGGTAGAAAACCCAAAGAGATTCTGGTCCTATGTAAAGTACACCAGTGGCAAAAAATAGTCAATACCGTCACTGCGCGATAGCGATGGAAGTGTTACCGATGATGGTGCCACTAAAGCGGAGTTACTAAATACAATTTTTCGCAATTCCTTCACGAAAGAAGACGAAGTAAATATTAAAGAACTCGAAACCATAACAGCTGTTAGCATGGGTGACATCAAAGTATATGACTTAGGTGTTGCGAAACAACACAAATCGCTTAAGAAAGGCAAGTCTTCCAGTCCGGATGGTATACCAATCAGGTTCCTTTCAGAGTACGCAGACACAATAACGCCTTTCTTAGCAATCATATACAACCGCTCACTTGACGAAAGGTCTGTTCCTAAAGACTGGAAAGCACCACAGGTCACACCAATATTCAAGAAAGGAAATAAGTGTAACCCATTGAATTACAAACCCAAATCACTGACCACAATTTGCAGTAGGAATTTGGAACATATACTGTACGCGAACATTATGAATCACCTTGAAGAAAATGACTTATCGATACATAACCAACACGGATTAAGAAAATATACAACTAGCTCTATATTCCCATGAAGTAATGAGTGCTGTCGACAAGTGATCTCAGATGGATTCCATATTCCAAGATTTCCAGAAGGCTTTTGATACCGTTCCTCACAAGTGACTATTAATCAAATTGCATACATATGGAGTATCATCTCAGTTGTGTAACTGGATTCGTGATTTCCGTTCAGAGAGGTCTCAGTTCGAAGTGACAGACGGTAAATCATCGAGTAGAACAGAAGTAATTCTGGGGTTCCGCAAGATAGTGTCATAGGTCCTCTTCTGTTCCTGATTTATGTAAATGATCTAGGTGATAATGCGAGGAGCCCCGTGAGATTGTTTGCAGAAGACGCTGTAAAAACATCAGACGATCAATTCCAATTACAAAATCATCTAGAAAGAATTTCTGTATGGTGCGAAAAGTGGCAATTAGCACTAAACAAAGAAAAGTACCCACATGGGTACTAAAAGAAATCCAATAAATTTTGGGTATGCGATAAATCGCACAAATCTAAGGGTTGTCAGTTCGACTAAATACCTAGGAATTACAATTACGAGCAACTTAAATCGGAAAGACCTCGTAGATGATATTGTGTGGAAGGCAAAACCAAGACAGCGCTTTGGTGGCAGGAAACTTAGAAGATGCGACAAACCCAATAAAGAGACGGCCTACATTACACTTGTGCGTCCTCTGCTGGAATATTTCTGCGCGCTATGGGATTCTTACCAAGTAGGATTGACGGAGGTCATCAAAAGTGCAAAGAAGGGCAGCTCGTTTCGTGTTATCGCGCAATAGGGGAGAAAATGTTACTGATATGATAAGCGAGTTGGGGTGGCAGTCAATGAAACAAAGGCGGTTTTCTTTGCGGCTAGATCTATTTACGAAACTGTCAATCACCAAACTTCTCTTCCGAATGCACCCACCTACGTAGGGAGATATGATCATCATAATAAAATAAGAGAAATCAGAGCTCGAAAGGAAAGATTTAGGTTCTCCTTTTTACCACACACCGTTCGAGAGTGGAATGGTAGAGAATTTGTATGAAAATGGTTCGATGAATCCTCTGCCAGGCAATTAAGTGTGAATTGCAGAGTAACCATTTAGATGTAGATGCCGCATAACAATCTATCGCACGTTAAGTTATTATTCAGTACTATGGTGCGACTCTTAAAAATGACGCTTAAATTATGATTACAAGATACATGAGTCACATTCGAACTTTTTCAGATCCAATGGAACATACATTCTTTGGTTGCCTTATTTCTTCTCACACCAACATTATTTCGAGGAATAGTTGGAAAAACATCCTATGACGTCAAATTGGACTTCTCGCAGCCAGAGTTCTTTATCGGGGATACTTGTTGCCTGTGAAGGACAGAAATGTTTTGGGTAGTATAAACTGTAGGTGCTTCCAGCTTTGAATTCCTTTGCCACATACACTGTTCAACACAATTAGAGGATTACCTTTCAGGAGGTTAGCTTCTCAATGCCCGCACTACGCTGAGATTTAGCTCAAATGTGTCTGCAAAATTCCTCACACAAAAAAATTAAACACGTGGCGCCCGCGACGATCTCTTCGAGCTCGGCGACGCTTAAATAGGCAAGGTGTCGACACATGTGAAGAAAGGCCGGTGATCATCAGTCCATGTGAGATGCAGGGTGCGTTAATGACACCACATTGCCACCAAATTTCAGCACAATATTACCCAACACTACCGTCGACGTGCCGTGTGGTGGGAATGTCGTCACAGTTCTTTACAATATATTTCATCTCTTCTTTTAGGGCCTCTGCGATGGAGGTCAGAAGCGTGACGCCTAGCGCTGAAATCATTCAGTTTTCTTAAGAATGGCCGATGGAAACATTTCAGACACACTGCCTCTCAGAATCGATGCAAAAAGCTCTCAGGGGATGACATAAAATGCACCAATGCAACCATCTCTTTCCCTGAGACGTTGATTCCCAGATAATTTCAAGTCGGAAACAGTTTGCGATGCGATGAGCAACAGGAAGACGTGCTTGGCCATCTTTTATACTGCTAACTTCTTGCAGGCTCTTTATCCCTTTTCTAAGGACATTGTGGGTTGGCAACAACACTGAATGTGATCTAACCCCTTTGGAGTGCAGTGCGACAGCAATGTTTGGTTTAGTGTGTAAGGTGTAGCCACTAGGGACCGTTCAAAACCATTCGACGAAATTAGAAATATGAGGGTAATCCCAAAAGTAAGCTCTTATATTTTTATAAGTACGTAGACCTTTTTATTACTACAATGGTTTACATAAGTTTACAGTTTCAACATTTAGCTATTTTTCGACATAATCATCATTTCTTTCAATGCATTTTTGTAGACGCTGTGGTAGTTTTGTATGCCCATGTCATACCAGCTCGCCGCCATGCTGTTCAGAAAGTTATGAACCTTTTCTTTCATCTCGTCGTTGGAGCTGATTCGCTTTCCGGCCAAATTTTCTTTTAACTTATGGAACAGGTGACAGTCACTGGGAGCCAAGTCAGTACTATAGGGTGGATGGGTGATTTTTTCCACTGAAACTGTTGCAGGGGAGCAATGGTTTGCGGAGCGATGTGTGGGCGAACGTTGTCATGGCGAATGTGTACGCCCTTGTTCAACATTCCTCTTCTCCGGTTCTGAACTACCCGTTTGAGTTTTTTCAGGGCCTCATAGTACTTTAGTACTTGTCAGCGCTAGTTGTGGTCCCAGTGGGCATAACGTCGACCAACAATATCGCTTTCCGATCCCAAAAAATGGTTGTCATGACTTTACTGGCAGACTGTGTTTGTTTGAATTTCCGCGGCTTTGGCGAAGAAGGATGCCGCCACTGGTGTGATTGTTGCTTGGTCGCAGGTGTAAAGTGGTTTATCTAGGTTCCGTCACCCGTGACAATTGAGTCCACAAAATTGTGGTATTCTGCTGCCAGGCTTTGAAGAAATGCGCGGTAAGCATCAACTCGTCGGCGAATGTGGTCCTCAGTCAGCATGTGGCACCAATCTTGCGCACACTTTCCGGTAGTTCAATGTTTCCGTTAAAATTCTGTCAGCGGTGATTCGGGAAACCTCAGGAACCAACTTGCAGAGATCGTCCAGGTTGATTCGCCGATCTTCAGGAATGCTTTGCTCAACTTTCAACACTGTCTCCTCAGAAAGTGACGGTAACTCGCTCCTTTGTTCGTCGTGAATTTCGGTCCGACCAGCTGTTAACTCTCTGCACCACTTACAAACATTTTTGACATCCATGCACGACTCACCATGCACTTCCGTCAATTTGCGATGGATTTCTATGGGCGCAGTGCCCTTTGAGTTCAAAAACCGAATAACTGCTCACAATTCGTTCTTGGCGGTAACATCCAACGGGAGCTCCATTCTCAACGGCTGCCAAGCCAAGGTAGCGCCTCAGCGCGGCGTGCGAATGTTTACACATAGCGCGTGAAGCACTCTTCGTAACAGTATGACCAACTGCCACACAAACAGAATTCTGTACTTATAAAAAATAGGAGACCTTACTTTCGGGATTACCCTCGTAGTTCCGAAGAAGCAAAGCATTTTTATGTATTTCAGTGCTCATGTTTCACGCCGTCGAGTGTCGTGATCACATGTGTAAGAGGTGGGGGCAGGGTTGACATATGAGTGCATAAAACGGCAAAGGGCCCTCTAAGACCTCTACTGCGGCAATAATCACGGTGACCCTGACCCACAAGTTCTTGAGAATAAAAAAAAAAGGTGCTTTTATAGAAAAATAGAGCTAGGCGCCTGCAAGCAAGCAATAACTTGAGACACCCTCGGTGCCCTTTGCCTTGTTCTGGGCGCTTAGCACTACTTCGAAGGATTTTTCTGTAATGCCACGTTTTTTAAATTCTTAACAAATGTGAGGGAGGGCGTGTCACCGAGGTTACTGCCAACCTGGGAGGCCTGAGGGGGACACTTCGCCGCTTTCTTCACCCTTGTGTCACTGGTGTATCCCTACGTGGTTATGTCACAGGTGATAGTGATGCAGGAGTATTGAAAGGCATCAAAACCATTTGCTCTTCGAATCACGTTGAGATTTCATCGAAGGGTTATTAACGGTCCCATATGGCTCCACACTGCAAGCCCGAACAAATATTGCCTTCCTATCACCCTCTAAGGTGGTGAGATCACGCTGAAAAGAGTTCCTATCCCACCGTGTCCTCAGAGAAGGGCTGAAGCGTCAGGGAAATATCAGCAGAATCGAAGATTTTCATAAACGTCTTCCTGCTGCTCTTGGCACTGCAAACTGACGTTCTCTACCGCAAAATATGGTGGTTTCATTGATACGCTTTATGCCACCCTCTGATGCCTTTCCGTATCGGTTCTGAGCGGCTGTCCGGGGAGTTGGTCAGAATCTTGGTGACGTTTGATACTAATGGGATAACATTAACCATTTTACGCGTCACATGAACGTATGAGATCTGGCCTTTTCTCGCTTTTTAAAACGTCGCCGAGCCCCGGGTTGATATTGCAGGCACCACACTTTTGTATCATTACAGATGAATATTGTAGGCACCTTTGAAGTACATTTCAAGCTTACATGTCGCAATGGGAGACAATTACGGGGATCTGAAAAGTTATCCTTTAATTCGGTTGCACAATTTACATGTTTCTGTGGATAATGTCTGCAGATCCTCGATGCAGTTCGCTGATGACGTTAGAAGGCTGTAGGAAATTGTTGAAAGACCTGTAGATGATTCATGAGTTGTGCGGTCACTGGCGTTGATCCTGAATGGAAGTAATAGGTAAAGACTGCGTTACTGGTTACAGCACTGCAAGTATTAATTACATTAAAATACATGGGAGTAGGATCCGGAGCGACCTAAAATGGAAGTGAAATAGAAAAAAAAACTGTAGAAAAAGCAGATGCCAGCCTGAAATGAAATCTTAAGGAAAGGACAATTTATCGACGAAGCCTGCATCTCGTGGTCGTACTGTAGCGTTCTCGCTTCCCGCGCCTGGATTCCCGGGTTCCATTCAAGGGTGGGGGGGGGGGGGGGGAGGTCAGGGATATTCTCTGCCTCCCATAGTGCTCAGCGCCCATCGACGAAGTCAGTGGCTTACAGAATACTTGTTCGACAGATTCTTCTGCTCAAGAATCCAGGGACGCTTCACTAGCTGGATGAATATAAGACCGATTAGTCGACACAGGAGCGTTACGGAGATAATTAACAAACTCCGGTGGCAGACGCTATAAGAGAGGAGTTATATACCACGGAGAAGTTCACTGTTGCTATTCTGGGAGCGTAAGTTCCGTGAAGAATGGAGCCCCGTCTTGCCTACTCCAGAACGCGTCTCTCAAAACGACTACAACCAGAACATCCGATAAACAGGGGTTAATAAGGGCGTTTACCGATCATCACTCCTCTCATACTTTATTGTGGAGGGGGATGGGGCTGTGAGGAACTATTAGTGGTACCAGAATGGTGCTGTCCCTCACGCCGTAAGGTTACTTACTGGGTGTAGAGTAGATATATGAGTGAACGTATGAACAGAACATGTTGTATCCAATTTGAGAATGTCGAAGTATGACTGACACTACCATCAATATTCTTGCATGTAGTTTTCTGACGTTTCAGTCACTTAAAAAATTTGAAACGGAAACATATAACTCTAGCACACTGTAATGAGGTTGTGGTAGATGAGATAGAAAGTGATTTGGCATCATAAGGAAATGAGTTTTTATTCTACATGATGAATCGTCTGGGCGATCATTTGAGTACTTTGAAAAATAATTGTGTAAAGGCTCTGAGACTTCCATATCAATTTCAAAGCATATTGTAATATTGTAGATTGATAAGTACCAGTAGTAGTTTGATCCGTGCTGAGTTTTACTGTTTGTACGCATGGACAATTCAGCTTATTCGTGCGAGACAACATGTCTGAACTGCCTGAGAGCTCCGCGACTGCCTCTGAAAAACGACAGTCGCATGTCGTTTCCCGTGTCAGAGAAGATTAGTTTTCTAGGTCTGTGGACAATTTCTACCCCTGTGTTTGCTGGTAATCTTAGGACACGACTGAAATGGTTCCGAACGGCGCTGGGAATAATCTTCAGCAATACTGCTTGTTCGTTTTGACATTAAGGAATGAGTAACGTGTTTCTCCCTCAGTGTTACTCGTTTCCCAGGAGTCTGTTCGACAGAACGGCTGAAAGCAAGGGGAAACTACAGCCGTAATTTTTCCCGAGGGCATGCAGCTTTACTGTATGGTTCAATGATGATGACGTGCTCTTGGGTAAAATATTCCGGAGGTAAAATAGTCCCCCATGCGGATCTCCGGACGGGGACTACTCAAGAGGACGTCGTTATCAGGAGAAAGAAAACTGGCATTCTACGGATCGGAACTTGGAATGTCAGATCCCTTAATCGGGCAGGTAGGTTAGAAAATTTAAAAAGGGAAATGGATAGGTTAAAGTTAGATATAGTGGGAATTAGTGAAGTTCGGTTTACAGGAGGAACAAGACTTCTGGTCAAGTGAATACAGGGTTATAAATACAAAATCAAATAGGGGTAATGCAGGAGTAGGTTTAATAATGAATAAAAAAATACTAGTGCGGGTAAGCTACAGCCAACAGCATAGTGAACGCATTATTGTGGCGAAGATAGACACGAAGCCCATGCCTACTATAGTAGTACAAGTTTATGTGCTAACTAGCTCTGCAGATGATGAAAAAATTGATGAAATGTATGATGAGATAAAAGAAATTATTCAGGTAGTGAAGAGATGCGAAAATGTAATAATCACGGGTGACTGGAATTCGAGAGTAGGAAAAATGAGAGACCAAAACATAGTGGGTAAATATGGATTGGGGGTGAGAAATGAAAGAGGAAGCCGTCTCGTAGAATTTTGCACACAGCATAACTTAATCATAGCTAACACTTGGTCAAGAATCACAAAATAAAACTGTATACGTGGAAGAATCCTGGAGATACTTGAAGGTATCAGATAGATCATATAATGGTAAGACAGAGATTTAGGAACCAGGTTTTAAATTGTAACACATTTCCAGGGGCAGATGTGGACTCTGACGACAATCTATTGGTTATGAACTGTAGATTAAAACTGAATAAAGTGCCAAAAGTTGGGAATATATGGAGATGGGACCTGGATAAACTGAAAGAACCAGAGGTGGTACAGTATCTCAGGGAGAGCATAAGGGAACTATTGACAGGAATGGGGGAGAAGCCGGTCAGTGTGGCCGTGTGGTTCTAAGCGCTTCAGTTTGGAACCGCGTGACCGCTACGGTAGCAGGTTCGAATCCTGCCTCGGACATGGATGCGTGTGATGTCCTTAGGTTAGTTACGTTTAAGTAGTTCTAAGTTCTAGGGGACTGATGACCTTAGAAGTGAAGTCCCATAGTGCTCAGAGCCAAGGGGGAAAATACAGTACAAGAAGAATGGGTAGCTCTGAGGGATGGAGTAGTGAAGGCAGCAGAGGATCAAGTATGTAAAAATAAGAGGGCTAGTAGAAATCCTTGGGTAACAGAAGAAACATTGGATTTAGTTGATGAAAGAGAAAATATAAAAATGCAGTAAAAGAAGCAGGCAAAAAGGAACACAAACGTCTCAAAAATGAGATCGACAGGAAGTGCAAAATGGCTAAGCACTGATGGCTAGATGACAAATGTAAGCATGTAGAGGCTTATCTGACTAGGGGTAAGATAGATACTGCCTACAGGAAAATTAAAGAGACCTTTGGCGAAAAGAGAACCACTTGCACGAATAACAAGAGCTCAGGTGGAAAACCTGTTCTAAGCAAAGAAGGGAAAGCAGAAAGGTGGAAGTGGTATATAGAGGGTCTATACGAGGGCGGTGTACTTTACGCCAATATTATGGAAATGGAAGACGATGTAGATGAAGATGATATGAGAGATATGATACTGCGTGAAGAGTTTGACAGGGCACTGAAAGACCTGAGTCGAAACAAGGCCCCGGGAGTAGACAACATTAAATTGGAACTACTGACGGCATTGGGAGAGCCAGTCCTGACAAAACTCTACCATCTGGTGAGCAAGATGTATGAGACAGGCCAAATCCCAAAGAAAGCAGGTGTTGACAGATGTGAAAATTACCGAATATCGGTTTAATAAGTCACAGCTGCAAAATACTAACGCGAATTCTTTACAGACGAATGGAAAAACTGGTGGTATCGGACCTCGGCGAAGATCAGTTTGGATTCCGTAGAATTGTTGGAACACGTGAGGCAATACTGACCCTACGACTTATCTTACAAGCTAGATTAAGGAAAGGCAAACCTACGTCTCTAGCATTTGTACACTTAGAGAAAGCTTTTGCAATGTTGATTGGAATACTCTATTTCAAATTCTAAAGGTGTCAGGGCTAAAATACAGGGAGCGAAAGGCTATTTACAATTTGTAAAGAAACCAGATGGCAGTTTTAAGAGTCGAGGGGCATGAAAGGGAAGCAGCGGTTGGGAAGGGAGTGAGACAGGTTTGTAGCCTGTCCCTGATGTTATTCAATCTGTATATTGAGCAAGCAATAAAGGAAACAAAAGAAAAATTCGGAGTAGGTATTAAAATCCATGGAGAAGAAATAAAAACTGAGGTTCGCCGATGACATTGTCATTCTGTCAGAGACAGCAAAAGACTTGGAAGTGCAGTTGAACTGAATGGACAGTATCTTGAAACGAGGATATAAGATGAACATCAACAGAAGCAAAACGAAGATAATGGAATTTAGTCGAATTAAGTCGGGTGATGCTGAGGGAATTTGATTAGGAAATGAGACACTTAAACTAGTAAAGGAGTTTTGCTATTTGGGGAGCAAAATAACTGATGAAGGTCGATGTAGAGAGGATATAAAATGTATACTGGCAATGGCAAGGAAAGCGATTCTGAAGAAGAGAAATTTGTTAACATCGAGTATAGATTTAAGTGTCAGAAAGTCGTTTCTGAAAGTATTTGTATGGAGTGTAGCCATGTATGGAAGCGAAACATGGACGATAAATAGTTAGGACAGGAAGAGAATAGAAGCTTTCGAAATGTGGAGCTACAGAAGAATGCTGAAGATTAGATGGGTAGATCACATAAATGATGAGGAGGTATTGAGTAGAATTGGGGAGACGAGGAGTTTGTGGCACAACTTGGCAAGAAGAAGGGACCGTTTGGTAAGACATGTTCTGATATATGAAGGGATCACAATTTTGGCATTGGAGGGCAGCGTGGAGGGTAAAAATTGTAGAGGTAGACCAAGAGATGAATACACTAAGCAGATTCAGAAGGATGTGGGTTGCAGTAAGTACTGGGAGATGAAGAACGATGCACGGGGTAGAGTAGCATCTAGAGCTGTATCAAGCCAGTGTCAGGACTTAAGACAACAACAACAGCAACTGTTCGACAGGTGCCAGGGCGTCTCATGATACAGATAACATGTCAGTTGACAGTCTGTTCTGATGAAACTGACACAGGTTAATACAGTATGATTATCAGGAATTACTCAAATGTCAGTTCCAAAACCCGAAAGCCTGTTTCTAAATTTCCTCTTCAGGAGCTAGACAAATTATAATGAGCCACGTAAGACAATCAGCTTACAACATATTGCATTGTTCGTTTTGGCATCGTAAGCGATACATATCAATCTGTTGTATCAGCTTATACTGGCTACTCAATTTCCTTTTGACTTTCTTAGCTATGATAAGAGACCTAAAGTCACGAAACTGCACGTAACAGCTATCCTGTTGACACAGAAGATGCTGGTATTATTAAGGTCTTTGTTAAATCAGTTGCTGCAACTCTTAATTTGGTTGCATCATTTCACTATTCCTTGGCTATCGTGTCACTGTAATGGGCTTTCTTAGGAAGGAAGAGAGATTTGGTTTAATGTCCCGTCGAGGTCATTAAAGACGGAGCACAATCTCTAAACCTGTCAAAGATGGGGAAGAAAATCGGTATTGTTATTCAAGGGAACTATCCATTTCCCTGTGGAGATTTAGGGAAATCAAGGGAAACCTTGATCTGTATGGCACGACGCGGGTTTGAAAATTCGTCCTCCCGAAAGCGAGTATAGTATGCTAACCAACGCGGCATGGTTCGCCCCGATAGCTGAGTGGTCAGCGTGACGGACTGCCGTCTTACGGGCCCGGATTCGGTTCCTGGATGGTCGGGCATTTTCGCAGCTCAGGGACTGGGTGTGGTGTTGTCTTCGTCATCATTCCATTCCCATCTGGCACGCAGGTCGGCCGATGTGGCGTAGAATGTAATACGACCTGCACCAAGGCAACTGGACGTGCCCCGCAAGGCGCATCCCGGCCAATGACGCCAAACGCTCATTTCCATTCTACCGCGGCACCTCGCTCAATCTTCGGAACGTGCAGACCGGTGGATCCCTGCCGCTGGTGGTTAGATGTGCAGATGAGGTAGCTGACTTGTTGCTGAAACCGAAAGTGTAGAGCAGTGTACCTGCAACAGGCAAACAGGAGACGGCGATCGATGACCTTCGGACCTGAGCCTGCTCTCTAGGACTCCCCGAAGCAACCGTTCTTCGAGGTTGGCGATGTTCAACTTTACGATGCCTTGTGGCGGATGATTCTGGTTACGTGAGGACATTGGGGCCGCGGAGCGCGACTGGTGCGCTAGGGGGACTGCATCGAATGTTAAACACGGACGTAGCAGGCTAGGAGAAGGCGATGCCAAGCTGGCTGGACCACACTGCGTGTGTCGGACCACGTGGCGTGTGCCGGTGGCGAAGCGGCCAGCTGCCAGGAGCCAAGGCAGTCAGCCAGCGGTCTGTGGTTGGCGCCCCAGGGACAACGGTGGCGGTTGCGTCACAGGTTCGGCACTGGCTGGCACAGACTGGACGTCATACTACCTCCCAGTTGTTCGATGGGCTTTTCCTGAAGTGGTTGGGTGCGGGAAGAAGTTTAAACACCACTGTACGGTGCTGACAAATGGGAAAGATTTCGTATTTCTGGGTCCCGTTGAAGCATCGTGAGTGTTGTAGGTATTGGACACCATCTGATTGTACTTGAACATCTCGAAGTCACCATTTTAGTCACAGAGCCGACAAGAACTCTATTGCCACAGCAAGAATTTTCATGGGCGGTACAGTCATAGTGAAACAACAACTAACGGTCGAGTGCTTTGTTGTCGCGTATGTGCAACCCAGCGCGACTGATATGTATAGGTACGGCCAAACTTTCAGGAAACATTCGTCACAAACAAATAATGAAAATATGTTACGTGGACATGTGTCCGGAAACGCTTAATATCCATGTCAGAGCTCATTTTAGTTTCGTCCACCTACGCTCAATGGAGCGCGTTATTATGATTTCATATTGGATACGCTACCTGTGCTGCTAGAACATGTGCTTTTACAAGTAGGAAACAACATGTGGTTCATGCACAATGGAGCTCCTGCACATTTCAGTCGAAGTGTTCGTACGCTTCTCAGCAACAGATTCGGTGACCGATGGATTGGTAGAGGCGGGCCAATTCCATGGCCTCCACGCTCTCCCGGCCTCAACCCTCTTGACTTTCATTTACGGTGGCATTTGAAAACTCTTATCTACGCAACCCCGGCACCAAATGTAGAGACTCTTCGTTCTCGTATTGTGGACGGCTGTGATACAATACGCCATTCTCCAGGACTGCATCAGCGCTTCAGGGACGGAGGGTGGATGCATGTATCCTCGCTAACGGAGGACATTTTGAATATTTCCTGTAACAATGTGTTTGAAGTCGTACGTTCTGTTCCTATGTGTTTCCATTTGATGATTAACGTGATTTGAAGAGAAGTGATAAAATGAGCTATAACATTGAAAGTAAGCGTTTCCGGACACATGTCCACATAACATATTTTCTTTCTTTGTGTGTGAGGAATGTTTCCTGAAAGTTCCTTATAACTCAAGTTTCATTATTCTCCAATCCAAGAACGATATTAGATAAACAATTTATAGATAGATATTTTTCCAGAGAGTGCCTTTAAAAGAATATTTCATTGAATCTGTTACATTGTAGTTGAATTTGTCCATTAATACATCGAATTTTTCATCGACCTTTGATCAGTCGTAATATCAGCGAGACACCTACAACACCGCCACATCTTCCTCCTGCACTCCTAGATTGAGGTTACCTGTCACTATACGTGACCACTGTCTGACCATATACATCAAGTCCCGCAGGCAACCATGCAGTATGAGCGTCCTAACGCAAACGGTTCAGAAGTTATGATGATTTTATTCCATATAGTTCAATAATTGTCACTCTCTGGTATGCAATGCAGAATTCTCATAACCAGATTGATGTGCCGATACTTACTTCTGTAAGCACGGCGGGTAAGTTCCTACCCTTGAAAGCCTTGTAACTGGAAGTCAACTGAAAAATTTGCTAGGCGTGTAGTGGTTCACGCTGATAACAACCGTCGTAATGGATTAATATTTTTTAGGGTCGATAGGACTGTTTGGATTTTCTCAAACAGACCAAGCTATTTCATGGATTTATTATATGTCTGTTTTTTCCTTTCAGTGTTTCACACATGTTTTACGGAACTCCTAGGACAGCATTTCTGTGGAGGGCTTCTACTGACCTGATATGAAAATAGCTGGTTACACAGCACGTTCGTAAAGAAGTAGTAAGGCCATGCACAAAACATGCACAGTAAATGAACGCCTGCCGTGTATCACCGCGTAACTGTGACGTCAGGTGGGTTGCCTGATGGTCTGACAGAAGGCTGAAGCCGCAGAGAGAGCGAAATATCGTATTTATTTGATTCTTAATTTAAGCATGGTTAATCAGTTGTTCTCCCAAGAAAAAATTACATTTACGTTCAGTAGGAGGTCTGTCTGTATCACACCTTTTTCGCAAGCACGAAAATGGGAAGAGGAATGTGTTTATGGTTATTAATTCGTTACAGCAGAATGTAGTGTTACAGCAGACCACTACTACGATATTATATTCTTTGTCGACAATATACCAATGTTTTGTCTTATGATCGAGTCTGAGGAAAATGTACACGGAGGATAATGCGTGTCTGGTACTGTGAGACCACACTGTTAATACTGAACGAGGTGTTGTCATTTGATCTGCGTAGACTTGGCTGACACTGGAGAATTCGTTACCAGAATACGTGAGATCCATCTTTTCGTACATATCTCCACTCACTCGTTTTTCTTACTATTCAAAAAATTACATAGAAACAGGATTTTGATGTATATTTTCCAGTACTGGTACTTCCAAATACACTAGTATGGAAATATGAAAAATTAAAAATTTTCATTGGCGTGCTTGTAGTATGATAATCTCACAGAAGTGCGGCTGGTGTAGTTATAAAAATAGGCCTATATTTCGGCGGATATAGTCTCCTTCCTCTACTTTCATCGCATTTCTCAGGTCAAAAACTAGAAGTATGTCTGTTGACGCTACAAGTTTTGTACCTAAACTGGATTCATCGAATCGACTGCGATAAACGTACAACATACAGGGTGTCCGAAAAGTCTTTCCCTGATTACATAAATTGATAACTCAGGCTAGAAGTAAGATACAAATATGAAACTGGTGTCTAATTGTTTACAAACTATCAAAGTTTTTTTTCGCACATCAGTAAACTTCCACATGAGCACCCTTTGTAGCACATCTAGCCGATATTCAATTTCCGTCCACACTTTAGGCGACATCACTGGAGGGATCGATTCAACGACGGTGGATATCCATTGCCGAATGGTTTCAAGATCTGGTACACGTGTTCGGTAGACCTCGTCCTTGACACAACCCCATAAAAAGAAGTCTAATGGGGTTATGTCAGGAGAGCGTGAAGGTCAAACCTTTGGCCCATCACGACCAGCCCATCGCCCAGGAAAGGTAATATCGAGATAGGCACGGACGTCCAAACCCCAATGAGGCGGTGCACCGTCTTGCTGAAACAAGACATCGGGGTGATACTGAAGCAGCTGAGGAACAGCATACAGTTGCAACATGTCCAGATACACTGCAGATGTGATGGTAGCGTCAGCGAAGAAGAATGGCCCCATAATTTGATTGTGCAATAGCCTGCACCAAACATTCACCTTTGAACTGCCTCTGGTGCACTCCATGACCTCGCCATGGGCTTGTGAACCCCAAATGCGCACATTATGGCGATTCACTACTCCACTGACAAAAAAGGTCGCTTCGTCGGAAAAGGCAATTCGTCTGAGAAAACCATCATCGTCCTTAATACGTGATAGCATTTCGACCGCAAAATCATATCGACGTGCACTGTCATTGAGCACAAGGCCTGAGCGATTTGCACTTGTATGCAGGAAACAATAAACATTTGTGTAAAATGTCATTGAGAGAGCTTTTTGGCATCTGTAATTCACGTGAGGCCCCGCACAATGATTTCTTCGGACTTCGCAGGAAAGACTGCCTTACGGCTACCACCCTGTCTGCTGAGGTTCTTGGTCGACCAGACCTCGGTAGGTCAACAACTGATCCTGTGCTCTTGAACTCCCCATACCAGGATTTATTTCTCTTGACATCAGGTGGATCCCAAATGTTGTCTGGAAGTGTCTCTGCACTGTGGTTGGTGATCGTGTCTCATGGTACCACAGGACACACTGTGTCTTCTTCCGATTGGATAACATGGCTTCTTGGGCACTGCACCTCATCCACTACTTACGTACTGCGAAGCTTAAACAGAAACAAAACTTTGATAGTTGTTAATAATTCGACACAAGTTTCATATTTGTATCTTACTTCTAGCCTGTATTCAGGGAAAGAGATTTCGGACACCCTGTATGTCCCATACATTGGTTGCAGAACATTGCCTCACTATTCAACACGCTATGGATATACTCCAGTACTCTCTCACTTCAGACTAGTATAGCAGTGTTCTGAAATACATGCTTGAAACTTTATTAGACCTCAGCAACACAAAAAGCGAAAAAAAGTACTGTTGTACTAGCTTTGTATCCACTATGTACTTTTACGAAAACATTACAGGGGTTCAAATCGGCATAATTTATTATTCAGCGAAATAGGTTGTCGCCATAAAAAAATGTTTCGCAGTAACAATTTCTGTTCCAGTTCCCCAGCAGGCGGCGCTTGTGTTTGCTAGACACATTCTCTCCTCGTTTTGTTCTTTTTTGCGGTCTGGGCCGTCATAGCTCCTCCTACCATGGCTTTAAATCACTCATCACTGGCAATCTCGTTTGCATTTGGTGTCCTGAGGATGACAGGGGTTTTGACTGCCTAAACAGATGCTGTTTTTATCCTCTGTAGTCTCTCTGTTGTCGATATGCATATTCGTTACATCTAACGAATCTTTAACGAACTGGCAACCCTATTTCACTAGTTACTTGACAAATATCGACGAACCTTTTATGACGGTAACTTATGTTTACTTTTATCATTATCAGCAAACTGTTCTCTGTTTCAGTGTAAATTATCGAATGTTTGTCGACTTTACAAAACTTTCCTTTCTTCATCTGAAGATTCATGGAGCGTAATACACACACACTATCAACTCTATCAGAGACAGCAAAGAACTTGGAACAGCAGTTGAACGGAATGGACAGTGTCTTGAAAGGAGGATATCAGATGAACATCAACAAAATCAAAACGAGGATAATGGAATGTAGTCGAATTAAGTCGGGTGATGCTGAGGGAATCAGTATGGAAATGAAACATGGACGATAATTAGTTTAAACAAGAAGAGAATAGAAGCTTTAGAAATGTGGTGCTACAGAAGAATGCTGAAGATTAGATGAGTAGGTCACATAACTAATGATGAATAGAATTGGGGAGAAGAGGAGTTTGTGGCACAAGTTGACAAAAAGAAGGGACCGGTTATTAGGACATGTTCTGAGGCATCAAGGGATCACAAATTTAGCGTTGGAGGGCAGCGTGGAGGGTAAAAATCGTAGAGAGAGACCAAGAGATGAATACACTAAGCAGATTCAGAAGCATGTAGTTTGCAGTAAGTACTGGGAGATGAAGAAGCTTGCACAGGATAGGGTAGCATGGAGAGCTGCATAAAACCAGTGTCAGGACTGAAGACCACAATAACAACAACAACAATCAACTCAAAGATAACGATAAATTTTGGGTGAGTCAGTCGCCTGGCTTCCCCACTTCAAGAATATAAAACTAAACCAATGATAATCAAAGGCAGATGTGATAATGTTTTGCTTCTGTTCATATAATGGCAAGATTTCTTTGGACTTATAACTTGACGGGAAACTAGTTCGCTAGTGTGAGAACGCTGCTAGAGTGATTACAAAAATACTTCTTAATGGACTCTAAAGGGGGACATTACTGCACCTCTGCTCTTCATGCGACGGTAAATTACGACCAAGGGAGGGCTGTTGCATTGGAATACAGCACGATAGAGCCTCAGGCCTTGGGATGGTAGGGAGTACAGAGGTTTTATATTGTACGTCTTTAATGATAATTTCAATAAATAGACAATGAAGAGTGATATGATGGAGCCCTCCTAGACAAAATTTGATCCAAACGACTTTCTACGTTACGATTATAAAGTGGACGTACATGACAGAAACCGTGTCGCTAGAGAGCCTCAGACTACATAGACATCTCTCGAAAGGTTATCCACCACTATATGTAAGAGCTTAAGATGTAGCCAAGGAGATATATTGAGGCCTGATGTTCGTGATAAACTACGCGTACCTCTCGTATTTGTAAATTTTTAGTGTTACAGGAGATCGAAGCAGCCCTCTTCATACCATTTATAAACTCTGTGCTCACGTTCGGCACCTCCAATGAATACTAAACATGTTGAAAAACAATGTACTTGGTTCGCTGCAGCATCTTCATATTTCTCTATCCACTTCGAAAACTTACTCTCATCTGTTTCAGCCATCGTACAAGAAATTAGTACTCGTAATGGCACTCAGACCCATTTAGTACAGTAGATTGCATTTCTGCTACTTGCTTAACATGCAATCAAGCCTGGGATATGTACTGCGTTGGGAACAAACTTTACGGATTTCATTTCCTTTTTATTTCGTATTAGCGCACCCATACCCATAATCATAACCATGGGTAGCTCTGTGAATTATGAATGTGTCTATGATTGGAAGGCATGTGCAATCGTAGAGTCAGAATAGGTTCCTTTGTTCTTGTTGTTTGGTTTCCAAAGCTTGGTGATGGTGTGACTGGGCATGAAGCAAACGTTTGTCTCCCTCTTTTCAATAAAGTACGGAGTGGATTACTGAGTTTGACACGTAGAAAAATGTGACATTGATGTGTAATGAATATTGTTAACTAGGTCAGGTGGTAGGTAGCAAAGAAAAGTGACCTGAAACTACGTTTTGGGTAAAAAGCATGTGAGTCGAAGGATATAAATATAAGGGGCGATCAAAAAGCTTGAAGCCGTTTCTGCAGCGCATATGAAACGTAGCACTCCTCCAATGCGGGTATAGAAGCTCCGACGTGTAGGCAAGGAATTAATGTTGCATCCGCGTCTTTCAGACGTTTATGTGGTAAATGCGGCCACGTGAACTGTGGTGGTGTCATTACTAAACAACAGAACCAGCGTGCGAAGAACAAACACCAGTAGACAGTCGTAATATCAAGAATGGGTATGGGACAGCATATCTGTAGAAAACCACTGTTTTGAAATAGAAACTGCGACAATCGGTACTGCTGCTTCATGATAAAGCACATACTCACATCGCTAACGTCGTAATGGAGACGTTACGCCAACTCAAGCGGGAAACCATCAAGCATCCGCCCTACAATCCTGACCTTTCCCCATGCGACTGTCACGGCGTTAGTACCTTAAGAAAGGCCTTGAAGCGTCGAAGATATCTGTAGGACGGGGATGTGCAGCAGGGATTTAAGGACTTCCTCAAGCAACACGCTACGTGTTTTACCAAAACGATGTCTTCAGTATGGTGCGTCGGTGGGGAAATTGCCTAATTCCTTACGGTAATTTTGCCTCACTAGCATACCGATTCTGGACGGTACGGCCTTCGAACGGAAACCATTTGATCACCCCTTATATAAAGATGATTTTCATGGTCACCTTGTACATTAACGAATGCTGAAGATCCACGTAGGAACGTTCGTCATTAATTGCGCACACCTGGCAATAGGGCTGGACATAATCTGTTCCAGGTAGCTGAGGTAAAGCACGGCTTATGGCTATCGGGGAAGTGGTAAGGCGCGAGGAGAGACACTGAACACGTGATGGATTTTCCTGCCACCAAGCTACGTCGCATGCGCACGCCCAGAATACAAATTAAACCAGCATGCGTAACTCTCCACAGGAACACTTATCGTGAAATCAGCGCAGAGTAGGCACATCCATAACCAGTTTCCTGTCTTAGTTATTTTACAGCATACAGTGTTTTTGATAATCACAATAAATTTATTGAAATAACCTACTAATAAAGCCTTGTGTCATATGTATGTGCTGCAGACTATTTTAGTTTCTAAGTGCGTTAGGTGAAAAGTCGGCAAAAGACAATTCGAAATAACTGGCCACTTAAATTTTATGTTAATTTGTATGTTTCTTTGATTAAACCATTGTTGCAAAAGTACACATTTTGGGTTGGTGCATGATCTCGTAGCACTTTTCAATAAGTTTAATAACACAACAGGTACAAGTAACAAAGACGTTAGTCACCAATGATCATTCTTCTTCACTATTTACAACAGTCTGCGAACGCTGGAGTAACTTTTCGATAGCATGACGTGGTTCTGAGGCGATGAACTCGTCGAGCCATGTTCGGAGCGCATTCTCATCTGGAAAGGAAGTGCCTTGTAGACTGTTCGACAGAGAGCAGAAAAGGTGATAAATCTGGGGATGCAGTGTAGATGAATATATTATGTGCGGAATGACTTCCCAACCGAACTTCTGCATAGCGTTTCCGGTCATTCTGGTAGGATGTGGGCAGGCGTTATTGTAAAGTAGCATCACTTCACTCAATCATCCTGGCCGTTGTTCTTAGACTGCGTCTGCTGTCAATAAATGTGAGCAGTGGTGGTGTTTCAGGGAAGCAGATCATAGTACAATACACCGACGCTGTTCCACCAAATGCTAAACATCAGCTTTTGTGAATGCGCACAGGTCTCTCTACCGGAAGTTGTAGCTTTGTTTGGCTCCAACATTCCTTTCTTTTCCTTATGCTACTATAAAGACATCATTTGTCGTCACGACTAACGATACATGACAGCAGTGGTCGCTGTTGTTCACCATCCAAATGACGACTAGGCAGTAGACACGCATGCACGGCCACCCGCCGGTTTTTGTTATTTTGGCTTAGAGCATGCGGCACTATACACCAGATCTTTCACCCTTCCCCGTTATATGCAAATGTTCACGATCCTCCTTAAAACGAGAATACCATTTTCTTACCATCCTCTGTCCAATGGCTTTATCCGCATGCACGGAAATGTCCCGATTTCTCCACTTGGCACTCGATTTTCTAACCTTCACAGCTCCATTGACTATCTGTAATTCAGAAAATGACAATGTGTAAACTCAAAAGTCAACAAAGATCTACGACAAGAGGTAATTGATAAATAAATACATAGCAACAATAAAATCAACGTGCAAAACAAAGCCGGCTGGAGTGGCTGAGAAGTTCTAGGTGCTACAGTCTGGAACCGCGTTATTACTACGGTCGCAGGTTCGAATCCTGCCTCGGGCATGGATGTGTGTGATGTCCTTAGGTTAGGTAGGTTTAAGTAGGTCTTAGTTATGGGGGACTGATGACCTCAGACGTTAGGTCCCGTAGTGCTCAGAGCCATTTTGCAAAACAAACGTATGATTCAAAAATACGAGGGTCGGTCAAAAAGTAATGCCTCCCATTTTTTTTTCTACTTAAAAAAATTAAGTTAAGTGAAAAATTTGAATTTGGCGCCATTCCTCAAACCTTCTTCTGCAATCCACTGCAGTAGTAACTTTCTGTGTCAACAGGTGGCAGCACAGCAAAAGTTTGTAAGATGGCCGACATCGATGTTCGTTTGAGACAGCGTTGTGTGATTGAATACTTGAATGCATAAGGTGAAACGCCCATACGCATTCATGAAAGACTGAAGAAGGTGTATGGTGTTGTGACAGTGGATGTCAGCACTGTTAGACGATGGGTTCGTCGTTGTAAGGAAGCTGAAGGGCAAACACCGTTGACAGACGAAAAGCGGAGCGGCAGGCCAGTGAGTGCAGTGACTCCACACAAGATTCAGCAAGTTGATGACATCATTCGTGGTGACCGTCGGGTGACTGCAGATGAAGTGTGTCGTATTATTTCTCTTAGTAAAGGCAGTGTGATCACGATTATTAAACAATTGGGGTACTCAAAAGTTTGTGCACGGTGGGTTCCAAGAATGTTAACCGATCAGAATAAAGAGGCAAGGAAAACAATAGACTCCCAACACTTGCAGCGCTTCCGTTTAGAGGGAGATGAGTTTCTGAAAAAAATTGTGACCGGGGACGAAACATGGGTGCATTTTTTTGAACCCGAATCAAAGAGGCAGTCAATGGAGTGGCGTCACACAAGCTCGCCGAGGAAGAAAAAATTCAAAACTGTGCGATCGGCAGGGAAAGTTATGGCAACAGTTTTCTGGGATACAGAGGGTGTGATTCTGGTTGATTTTTTGGAGCAGGGATGCACAATAAATTCTGTTCAGTACGTCACAACCCTCAAAAAACTTAAAGCACGTCTTCAGCGAGTTCGCCCAACAAAATCAATGGCAGATGTTCTTCTTTTGCATGACAATGCAAGACCACACACCAGTCGTCACACCTCTGACGAGATTGTCAAAATTGGATGGGAAGTTTTGCCTCATCCCCCATACAGCCCTGACCTGGCACCCTCAGACTTCCATCTGTTCGGGCCACTAAAAGAAGCTCATCGTGGGATTCATTTTGAAGATGAGGAGGCCGTCAAAACATCCGTGCGTCAATGGCTTAGGAAGCAGAGCTGTGATTTTTACGGTGCTGGGATACATGCCCTTGTTCAAAGATGGACCAAAACTGTAGAGATGGGCGGAGATTACATTGAAAAATGACAAAATGATCCTCAATGTTGTGGTTTTCAACCTATGTAATTGCATTTAAATTTCCTGACAATTAAACGTAGAAAAAAAAATAGGAGGCATTACTTTTTGACTGACCCTCGTAACTATACAAACTTTGTGAATGTAATGTATCATTAAAGTAAGACTAAAATGTTAAATAAAGTTTAGTCTGAAAATTCATAATTTCCGTGTTATAATACAGAACGTCTTTTGTGTCAGGCATTACATCACATATATTGAGAACATCCTGGAAATGGTAGAAGTAGATCCGACCATAAGACCGCGCCATGTAATGTACTTTTGGGGTTCCTTAATAAACTGGCGCCTGTTACTGTGACAACATTTCCACCCTTTTCATCTGCAGATGGTACTGGAACTGACATCTGTAAACTACCCAAAACGTCAGAATTCTGTCAGTGGTTACTCGAGGGACATTCTGCTGATCCACTGTTCGGTCATCTGGTACTGTTTACAGGTGACTGCCTCTTTACCGGTCAGCGTATCGTGAACGCTGGTAACATGCACATTTGGGCGAATCAGAATCCTACCGTAACTACAGGAAGATGATATCAACACAGAATGAGATTTTCACTCTGCAGGGGAGTATGCGTTGATATGAAACTTCCTGGCAGTTTAAAATTGTACCGGATCAAGACCCGAACTCTGGATCTTTGCCTTTCTAGAGCAAGTGCTCTACCATCTGAGCTACCCAAGAACGACTCACGCTCCGTCCTCACAGCTTTACTTCTGCCAGTATCACGTCTCCTATCTTCCAAACTCTACAGGTCCCGAGTTCGAGTTTCGGTCCGGCACACAGTTTTAATCTGCCAGTAAGTTTGATATCAACACAGTTTTGCAGTGAACATTTGGTGTGGTATAGTGGACACTCATTTACTGGGACGGCATTTTGTTCCACAGCACCTGACTGACAGAGACTATCGACAGTTTCTGGAAAATGAATGGGTGGTGATTCATGATGCATCATATACTACACGAAGAGACGTGCGGTTTATGCACGACGCTGCCCCCACGGATTTCACACAGGAGGCGGTTAGTATCTCAGTGTTGATTATCCTGACAAGGCTATGGATGGTCAAATGTTTGGCCCGTTAGATCTTTGGTTCTTGACACTCTCGATTTCCACCTTTGGGGCCGCCTCAAAAAACTTGTTTATGATGTTGCAACTGAGAATGTAGCACAACTACAGAAGCGAAATGAAAATGGATGTACGACTGTGCAGAGTGAGATTAATGGCGCCTGCAACAAGATCATTCGGGACGGAGGACGAGTTCAGTTTTGGGAAAGATGGAGAACGGAACCGGCCGTGTTCAGTTCGAATGAATCATACCGGAACTGCCTAATTTTATTTGAGAGTATCACGGGTAACCTGAATCTGGCTGACGGGTAAGGGAAGTGGACACTGATGGGTGAATGACGGCTGCGGAGAAGTTGCGTGCGAATGGACGTGCAACGGTTGAGCAAGTGACCTCCCAGACTGACGAAATGACTGCCAGGAGAATCTTCTCAACGATCGCACAGCGAACGTTGCTGCGTGTGGGCATCCGCAGCCAGTGCCTAATTCATACATCCATGCTGCTGTTTAACGGCGACGAAGACGAATTTACACCCCAAAACCGCAACTGAACTTCCACTGAATAGTAACAAAAATGGTTCAAATGACTCTGAGCGCTATGGGACTCAACTGCTGTGGTCATTAGTCCCCTAGAACTTAGAACTACTTAAACCTAACTAACCTAAGGACATCACACACATCCATGCCCGAGGCAGGATTCGAACCTGCGACCGTAGCAGTCCCACGGTTCCGGACTGCGCGCCTAGAACCGCGAGACCACCGCGGCCGGCTGATTGGTAACAGGTAGCCTTTTCCATTGAATGACCTTTTATGCTTCATTGGACAGATGGTCATTGGAATGTACGGCCTGAAACGTCTGATGTAGAACAACAATCGTCGGAAGGCTCCATGCCGAAGAAGGAAGCTGTATGGCCTAGGGAATTCTACCGTAGCATATCGTTGGTGATCTCCTCAGTCCGCGAGGCACAATGGATCAACACTGATATGCATTGATCCCTGGGGACAACGTCCACACCTACATACAGTACTTGCCTCCTCAGTACGATGCCCTCTACCAGCGTGAAAATGCAAAATGCGCAATACTCCGTGTACGTCAACTTAGAAGTATTACGAAGGCTATGTAGACTCTGACACACCCCTTAAGACCTGATGTTGATACACAAATATGCTCAGATTTTAAGGTGAGAACTTGCTATAAATCTATTAATACCTGTGTTTTAAAACAACTGATACTGAAAATGCGATGAAGGGAGCACTACCTATTTTAAATGAAATTAAAGTGAGGATTAACCCATGATTTATTACAACAGTACACAAGATGAACCAAAACACCAATTTAACATGATTTATTACAACAGTACACAAGATGAACCAAAACACCAATTTAACATGACAGACCATTAATCAGCACAAGTACGACCTTCAGGAAAGGATAATGCATTCAAGCTTCTAATTCCGTCAGTGATATGAATAAGCCCTACGGATTTGAATTTCATTACTCAGTGGACGGCTGTGCTCATTAAAATGTAAGGAACCCCTGTTCATGAAGGGAATAAGACGGAACTCTGCGTCGGTGTACCCTTATAAAATAGCGAACTCCCGCCCAATGATCTCATGCTGCACAATATGTTCACTAATATCTCTTTGTTACGATGGATGTGAACATTTGGGACACCTAGAGATCTGCACCAGCCCTGAATCTGTGGATCGCGCTAAATCGTCAGCATGACGTCCCAGAATGATCGCCCCCACAGCGATCGATCACGTGATGTCCTCTAGTACGACCGATCCCAGAGAGTTCGCGATCATACGTCCCTGCACCCAAGTCCCTGTTTGTGCCTGCAAAATGTTATTTACTTATGACAATGGCCTAAATATACAATGTTAATTGATCTCCCACAATGAATACATCAAACAGAGGGCCAATCAAGGCACACTTTCCTCTCGAAGTTTAGTGCGGAAATTCGCCTGTGCCGTCAAGAGGAAATGGGAGAATCAGAGTGCTGTTTATACATCTTAGAATTTCCAACTCAGTAAACGAACGCGGCGGGAACTCCATCATGTCCCGTCCCCATTGCAGAAGGCCTGGAGGCGTGGCCTCTGCAATAATTGGGAGTTCTCTCTAGATATTATCAGATGACAAGCAACCCCTTAAGACTCAAACCCACTAGCTGGGCTGCAGACAGTACCATACACCACAACACCGAAAACCCCGTCATCCTTTGAACGGCACGAGAGACCGGCAAGCTTCATTCGTGTGTCTACATCGACCGCGTAAGACAGAGACCTAAGCGTCTGAGTGGCGAACGGACTGCACCGTTATTCCCAATGTCGTATGCCTCGGATGTTCCCCACCTACTGGAGAAACGAACAGCACGTTTCCCACGAATTCCCTCGACCGATGCAATGTAAGTTCAGACGCATAACCCCTGCACTTTTCATCATATTCAGCACTCAGAATCAAGTATGGTTATCAGAGTTAAATGAAGTGATGAAAATCGTATGTCCCGCATAACTCCAATCATGACAAGGAGCAGATAGTGTTAGCTTATTAACGGGTGGAGACAAGCTTTTTCCTGTAAAATTTGAAGCGGTATTTGACCCTCTTAGGTAAGGTGGTGGGGGAACTCGAAGCAAAAATTCCGTAACTACGACCCATCAGAACTGGTTATAGCACCCGTAGAAATATGCTAAATGTCCAGCAAGGAATGGTATTAAAGATGTTGAAATAAACTCACACCATACTCATCCATGGGAGACCCATGCAACACACTCAATTTAAAGAAAGAGAAACTGGCCAGTTTTTGAGTAAAAATCTGGGTTGCGAAAGCAGACTTAACTGGTAACCAAGATGACAATATCCGAATAAGAAATGACCACCTGACAGCATATTCACACTATTTGGATCAGAGTCAATATTTACTACAAACGTATCAATTAAAACTCTGGCATCATTGGACAGGCTCCTGTTCTTCAAAAATGACTGCTTCCAAACGTAAATAGGAAAGAAAGCCCCAAGTTGAGATGTCTGAATATGGTCTAAGGTAAATGTTTGTTTGTTGAGAAAGGTGACAGAAAGTAATAATCATTGAACGGTTAGATACACTAGATGCAAAAAATTTTTGCAGTTTGAAAACATGAGATAGTTCTAGTACTTCTATAGTGTGAGCATGTTGTTCGATGATTATATGTAAATGAAGACATTGATACTAAATTGTAACATCGTTAATCGGAAAGTGGACGCAGAGCAGGCATAAAGTCATATAAGTAGAAACATATAAAAATTTACAGTGGTCCAAAATGTAATGAGTATTCTTTAAAGGCTCAAATAGCTAGAAATGGGAGCACAGTAATTAGTACTGATATATGTAAGTAACGCATTTAGACATGAAAATATCGCTCTTCTGTAAAGAAGATACACTTACAAATCAAGCACAAGGAATAAACAAAAGACATATAAAACAAAAATAAATAGCTTGCATCTGATTACTTAAACGTTTAGATCGTTGTCATTACGACCTTCAAATGAAACTTCTACATCTACGTCTACATTTACATAGATCACCCCCAAGCTACCGTATGGTGCGTGCCGGGGGTTATCCTGTATCACTACTTGCCATCTTCCCTCCTATTCCACTTGCACATAGAGCGACGTTCAAACGATTGTCTGTACGTCTACGTATGACCCCTAATTTGTCGTATCTTACCTTTGTGGTCCTTACACGCGACCTATGTTGGCATCAGTAGAATCATTCGATAGCCTACTTCAAATGCCGGTTCTCTAAATCTTTTCAGTAGTGTTTCTAGAAAAGAACGTCGTCTTCCATCCCGGGATTCCCATTTGAGTTCCCGTAGCATCTCCGTAACACTCTGTTCAAACCCACCGGTAATAAATTCTACTTATATTGAGACAAAAAGATTTGGTGTGTCGGACATTTAGTGTTTGGGATGTCCTAATATAATTGATAAGCTTTATCTACGCTAAAATGAACAAGCAGCAGATCACAAGGAATAGATCACTGATCGTGACTTAATACTGATACATAATTTATAAAACAAGTTCTTTACAGGTTGATTGCAATGCTTTCTGAAAAGAAAAATACACATGTGGACCAAGTGTATAATGTAACCTAGTTCTTTCCTTTCAGAGCGTCACAAGAGAGGTTGCGTGTCACTGTCACACGTCACGGTACAGCTAATTACACTTTCAACACGAGGTGGTGGTATTGTAGATGTTTGTCAATACAAAGGACGTGCTGACCCAGTGGAGAGTATGTAGGTGAGCGCGACACGGGTATGAGGTCCATCACCTCTATCACTTGGCTTTTCAGGTGCTCCAGACTGGTCACTGGGAGGTACCTCCTGGGAGTCTCTTGTCGTGGACCGTGGTATCAGTGTTGGCCTCCATCGGTGCTTGAGAGCTTCAGGACAACTATCTGGCTTGTGTTCCCTAGGGCACGTGGAGCCTTGTACACACAAGACACAGCTGAGGTGCCATATCATTTGTCCTAAGAGAGAGAGCTGGTGATGGCTCTTGCAAGAGCAAAAATTGGTGGAACCTGTAAGAGTCCACAACTTGTGGACCCGATCTAAAGGTATGGGATAGAAAGCTGATTGCTGATTTGACATCGACATGGGGGCGATAGCATGGGTGTGGTCTGTTAGAAATGTGGGAGCCTATAACGTCGGAAAGTCAAGGTCACCGACTGGATTGTTGATTCCCTAAGAGAGAATATGCAAAATGTCGAGCTGCTCAGTCCTGACTGGATGGATGGCTCCCGAAGAGAGACTAGGCAAAATATCGAGCTGCTCAGTCCTGACAGCATGCGGCAGGACAGAAGCTAGCTGGCTGACTCTTCATCAGTTGACCAGTTAACATGTTTTCTGGCTGATGAACGCGTCTCCCTGCACAGCCCTCGTGGCTCTAGAAAGGGCCACCGCCGCAGGTAGGAGGAAGTGGAAAAACAGACCCTTCCTCTGTCCGCAACTCGCCGCTCTATGTCCGTAGACCCAGGTTAGGGTCGCCGCCAGGCACATGGGCGCGGCCTGCCTCCTTACACAGCCACACCGCAAGTCACCGCCTCGTTTGGTCTCACTTCTCTGGACGTCTTTGCATTTTACTAATGCCGAAAGTCACGAACCATTAGAAGTTTGACTAACAAAATTCTCTTAACTATGTGCACGTGGTATAGAAAAGTGTATTATCCATACATAACACTAGGTCCAATCTCAGGCTGAACCTCTGCCACAAGGCCTATCTAAATTAATCTTTGCTCATCTTTCATTCATCTGACATTTACACACAGCATGTTAGATTAATAGTGTTATTGTAAAACTGACTACCCCACTGCTTACTGTGCTAGTGAAATACATGCAATACTACTTTGGTAACTGAATAGCAGCTCCCCACATAAATGTCATAGAGAAAAATAATGTCCGCCAACGAATGGAAACAAGCTCATGATTCCTCTTGCGGTTGGTATCTAGTCACACATTCGACAGTCGATTCTGCCTTCCATCAGTGGCCAAACACCTTTAAGATAAAACTAGTTAAACATACAAACACAAAAATGAACAAGGAACAAATAATATACATTTTTATACCAATTTAAAAATAGAGACATACACCTTTTGGTGGATACACTCACACTCTTTTGATTTGTAACCTCTTTCCATTAATGTGTTCCATTCTGTATTGTGATGGCTGTTATTGCTGACCATCCCTCTTATTTTTCGATATTACAACCTAATCATCTCGTCTTCAGTTCAAAATGTTACTGGGAAGAAAATTTCGTAAAACAAGTTCGGAACATTATTAATAAGTTTCTAATCTAAGTGTTAGTACCAAAGGTAGACTGTTCCTGACAGTATATTGACATTGTCTGGTTTCTCTTACTTGCAACACCCCACACTCCACCCTCCCAAATCAGACACAAAACTCTTTACAATAATCCGTGGTGAGTTCGAAGACTCTTTGACATCGGACGACATCAGAGGAAACAACAAAAACCACCACTCTCAAGATCCGGGTCCATGCAGTGGTGGAGTGGATTAGTCATAAAATGCGTCCTTCATCATTCTAAGACTGCATTAATGGCGCCGACGACAGTAACAAAAATCAAATAGACTTGCACTGCTTAAAGTCTTCCTACCAGCTAGGGACAACAATAACTTCATCATAAATTTAAATCTAAACCAAGGTTCAGATTGTTCCTTCTTTGTCACAGGCACCCAACGACAGTGTCTCGCAATTCCTGCGACACCCGTAGTAATTGAAATAAGAACATCGGACAACAAGTCATCCCTCCTCGACCACTCTTTATACCTTGAAACTCTTCCTGCCTTCCAGAGAAGTGTTCCTATAAAACGACACATAATATCAGGCCCAACGTTTCCTCATGCAATACGCTACGCAATATCTATGAATAGGAATTCACATACCTACACTCAATCAACAAAAAATTCCCCGAACTCAAAACATAACAGAATTGTTATATCTGTGTAACAGAAAAAACTGAACTTCTGTTTACTGTGGCCTAATTAGCTACTCTATTTGATGAATGGATTTAAGTGGCTAGTTTCGAGCAGTTTGACGGCCATCTGAGTGGCCTGTTTGGCATATACCTTCTCTCATCTTTTCTACTGTTTCATATGTGTTAATTACACTGTGGGTTGGCTGATTGAATGTAAACTACTTTATCGTGTGATTTATTTTGCTCAGGAGCAAATCGATTACGTCTAAAGAGTCACACGTTATATCTTCTGTTGTGATCGTGATTGTTTCAAGCTTTTTTTTCTGTAAGCGTACCGATTATAACCGTTATTTTTTGTCCTTTGCTAGATCTTAATATGGTTGGTGCACAGCTGCTGTCATTTGCGCTCTGCTCGCAGTTTGTGAATTCCAGTTCTCTCAATGTTCTTAAACACTCCTATATCATTGAGACCTCTATCTATCAACAATTGTTGGCGATTTTGTGAAGTCCTCAAATGACAGAAGCGGATAATTTCTTCATCACTGCACGGTTCATTGAGGAACTGCTTCTTTTCCAAAACTTCAAATGATTTGATACGACTTTTAAATCCTGAGGCACACAGATCCTTGCTGAAAATGATCTCATGTGTAACTCGTCTTGCATCTTAGACGATCATCAGTTTGCCAAGAATGTATTTCTAAATTCCTTATACGACACATTGGAGCGATCGTACGCATCGTTAATGCTACACCGCCCACGAGCTGCCGGTAGACAAAATTTGTTTTCGAGTGGCCACTATTGGGCTAACGATAGGATGAATTGTAAAGTAAAGGTACTTTGGTGAAATACGTTGCTGTCATGTTTATGATTTTAGGACTTCTGCACCGATACAAAGCGTGTGAAGTCAAACACCCCACCTGCTCGACCATGCAATGCCGATACTGTGAGAGAGTCCTGCACTGGTTCAGTTTTCGAAATACCAGCTTCGCTCACTAGCAAACTCGCTACGTTGCTAACACAATCATCTGTTCGACATAGTGGTACGCAGTTATCTCTATCACTCTTAGTTCGCCCTCCTCCTAAAATATCCTCCATTCATTCTTGTACTTTGTGTACTCATTTGCTATTGCTCCACTAGTAATTGGATATCGCTTTTACCTTTCGTGTCTCTTACTTGACCAGATTTTTAACTCAGTTTCTTAACTGCTCAATATTTTGCGACATTTCCATGTGTGCCTTCTTCCCTTCCTTGTCCGCTGCCATCGCTAACAGGTTTTCCTCCTCTGCTACCTTGAAGGCTCGCACAAGTAATGATTGTGAGCTTTTACCTTCCTGTTCCACTTCTATTATCATTTTCTTGCTCACTTCCTCTTCCCTATTTCCCACATGGTCTTTTACATTTTTATTTCATTTTTTATTCTTTCTTAACTTCTTGAAATTCTTGTTCCTCCTTCACAGACCTTTTCCATCTTCGTTACGCTGTCTTCTATTTCCTTTTCTCTCTTCATTGCCTTGTGTTCCATTTTCTTTAAGGAGATTAGTAGATCGTCCTCACCCTGCTACATTTCAGTCCTATTGCTACATGAGGCTCTACGGGAACTCGATCACTAGACTGGTCGACCAGGAGTGAATGAATTCTCAGTGTTCTGTACCTTACAGTCCAATAGGTTCGCTCGACCTTCATCGCATCGTGACGTGACATCGTCTACTTCTCGATTCCTGTTGTCATTACCAGGTGTTTTCACACTGTATTGGATCCCAATCACTTGCATAGTCGTCCCATCCCTTGTTTTCAAAGCCTTCTGTCTGACTGTGATCCGTGGTCTCTATCCTCTCAGTTTCGGCGAAATACTTCTGAACCTGACTGAGCCTTACTTCACGTGATGGTATAGAACGGAATACCTGTTTAAGCAAAACTTCAAACTTCGTGGCATAAGTAAAATGATTTGTCAAAGACCAACATATCTTATCGCAATACACTTCACAGATGAAAAGAAGGAAAGAGAAGAGTAAACAAATGAAATTAATCCTGTCATCTGACTACATATAGATAACTGAAAAGAGAATAAAGTGATTGTGTAAAATTACTTACATTCACTCCTTATCTGCCCATACAATCGCGTAAAGGACAAACCCCTTGCAGGCTCCGCCAATTGAAGCAATACGGCGCGAATGTGAACTTATAAGTCGTTACTGGATCAGAGGTTATATGGATTCCGACTCAAAGCGTAAGACCCAATGTTGATACACTTAACATAGCGAAAGTATTCTATCTGGAATTTGGCCCTAACATGAGAACCTAAGGTGCGGAATTTCTATAAACTATATTTTGAAAACAGTTGATAATGAAAATTAGATGAAAAAACCCCTATCTAGTTTAAATTAATTTCAAATCAAAATAAACTGGAGATGTATTACGAAAGTGTGACTTCATGCACAAGAAAACCAACAGAATGAGAGTAAGAACCTGACATGACAGACTATTAATCAGCAATAGTATGACGCCCAGGAAAGGATAATGGATTCAAGCTGGACATTCCTTCAGTGATGTGAACAAATCCCAAATATCTGAATTTGAGTACCCATTGATTGGTTGTCCGAATTGAAATGAAAAGAACCTACCTTCTCAACTGGAATCTAACGGCATTGTGCCTTTGCTGTACCCATATAAAATGATAAACTCTCACCCAACGAGCTGGTGCTACACAATATGTTATAAGGTGGCAGCCCAGCCCTTAAGACTGAAACCCGCTAGCCGAGCACCGGACAGTTCCGTACCCCACAACACCGAAAATCCCGTCCTTACGTGAGTGATATCAGAGTCCTGCAAGCCTCACTCGAGTGTACCAACCTAGTAAGGTAGGGACTTAATCCTCTGAGAAGCGAACGTACTCTGCCTTTATCCCCCGTGATGTGCGCCTCGTTCTCCGAATACTGGGGAAACGAACTGCAAGTTTCCCACGAATTTGCTCTGTCGAATCAAGCGATGTGTGTCATGTGTCCCGCATATCTTTTTCTGTGACGGAGAAGGAGGGAGCCAGACAACTGGTAATCTTCGCGTTCTGGATCCTAGTGCAGTTGGCCACTGCGCTGGAGTCGGCATGGCCTCACATCCCTGTTGATACCTACCAGAACGTCATTTACTCTTTTCCTGCACATCTCAATGCGGTGCACTGCATAAGGTTCAGGCTTCTGACGGGCGGTCACATTGATGTGAGTGAGCAGCGTACAACCTATGAAAGAGAATCAGCAATGGGTAGCTATAACCGTTTCATACCGTTTGCCGAAAGAGTTTTCTTCCAACAACACACCTATAAACGCAAATGGGTGACTAAAGATTAGGAAACATAAATGTATTATCTGTGTCTAACAGAAAGTGTGCATCAACAGTTGTATCTTCAAAGCGCTTGGTGTTCTTTGAATGAGAAAATCTACTCAAAATATTAGGGAAATTGGTAGAAATGTAGTAGGATTTATGGATGGTAACTGAGCTAAATCCATAAGATAAGAGCTGAAAATAGAGTGACGTTGCTCAAAGTGAGTGGAGACACATACGACGGAGAAAGTGACGCAAACGTGAACTATGGATAGCTCTGGATGTTACTGATAGTATACGACAGGCGCAAGAATCGAAAAGCACACAGATGCACTGAAAAACAGGGACAGTGAACTAAGAGATATCAAATAGGTGTCTGATGGCTTTCGGGCTATTTTAACAGAGTAAAATGTAACACTCTCAGTGCTTCCTATCTCAAAACCTACAGTTTCACAGGTTCTTCTATTTAGAGAAACAGACTAGAATAACGACATTCGTTGTGGTAATAGCGAAAAGTTTCCATCATAAAATTTTCACTCTGCAGCGGAGTGTGCGCTGATATGATACTTCCTGGCAGATCAAAACTGTGTGCCACACCGAGACTCGAACTTGGGACCTTTGCCTTACGCGAGAAAGTATTCTACTAACTGAACTACCCAAGCACGACTCACTCCGCGCCCTCAAATTTTCAATTCTGTCAGTATCTCGTCTTCTACTTTTCAGACTTGACAGAATCTCTTCTGCGAACCTTGCAGAACTAACACTCCTGCAAGAAAGGACATTGCGGATACATGGCTTAGCCACAGCCTGGGCGATGTTTCCAGAATGAAATTTTCACTCTGATAAGCCATCTCTCGGCAATATCCATCCCAGTAGTGCTAGTTCAGCAAGGCTCGCAGGATAGCTTCAGTGAAGTTCGGACGGTAGGAGACGAGGTACTGACGCAAGTGCAGATGTGATGACAAGTTGTGAGTCGTGCTTGAGTAGCTCAGTTGGTAAAGCACTTACCCGCGAGAGGTCAAGGTCCCGAGCTCGAATCTCAGTCTGGCACACAGTTTTGAAATGCCAGGAAGTTTCAGCGTAAATGATTCATAGCAATGGAACTCAGAATAGAATCGCTCCTAAAGTGGTGTACAAAATTATTGAATTATATGCAAATTATTCTGCACAGCTAGTGCGACTACGTTACATTCATTTGTTTTCTTCTAATTGAATGACTTCTGAACCCTTTTAAGACCAGCATCAAGAAGTATCCAGCAACGTCTTCCATAAACTTATTAGAAATGTTCTAAGAGGAATTATGTTAAATCTACATCGTTTTCCAGTTAACACTTTAAGTGCAGCGTTCAAAGCAACAGTTAGCGCGGATATTGTGCTACGTGATTGTAGGAGATTGTAACATGAGGTTTTCATATGTATATATTTATATATGTATGTAGTGATTAATTTAAAGAAATTATTGAGAGTGACAGTAAGTAAATCTAAAGTTATACTAACGTTGATTTGAATTTGTATCACTGCTTTTATGGGTTGTTTCGTTATAGAACCTCTGTGGCAGTATATACGTTTGATATTAACCTATTAATTTGTGGATCAAACTTAGTTCGGTATTTAGGGCTATAATTGGCTGTCCGGCATTAGTTCATGGCGTTACGGGGTCGTGAGAAAAATGAGAAATTGCTTCCAAATACATCACATGAAATCAAGAGTGACTGAAAACTGTATGTCGCAGTGATTCCAAGGTGAAATTACTTCCTTAAAACACTATACTTTTTGCTTGTTTGGTCTTGTATTCGTTGCTTACTGTGATAATAAAGGTTAGTTTTGGGAAAAATGTTAATTTTTTCATATTTTTTTGTGATTCAGAATATTATGAGATCTCGTACGTTGGAAATAGGACAGATACCCTTTAAGTATAAAACTTTACGTTTAATTTGGCATTATTTTTCCTGGATATAACTGGAACACTATAACTGTCGACGATAAATTTGCATTCAATAGAGTGGCACAGGATAAACGGACAGTACTTTACTCCGAAAAATTTAGTGGACGCAAGTCCGCTCCCTAAACCGAACGCCGACATACGTAATTCAGTTAAACACAATACGGCTTTGATGACGCTATTGGGCGCAACATTCGCGTAAAATCGTGAGGCTGTTTCTAAAAAGCTTTCTCTTGCGTGTGTGCAGATCTGTGTGCTGCGGGAAAATACAGTACCGTTTATGGTTGTGAAATACCCTAATTCAGAATTACGTGCTATCGTTATCCCAGAGAAGATATTAATTAATGTTGGTTTATAGAAAGATTAAAGAGCCAAGGTGAGTATATTCCGCTATGGTTTCAAAGATAAAAAAATGCTCTCGATTTATTAAAGAGCTCTTCAATTTCACGATAATTGAATGAGCTGTCTTCATGGATGCGTATTTGCTTGTGGATTGTTTTGCGTTTAACAGATTCTAGATTCAATTTTTTCCGCAGCATACAGTTGTTAATTTTGATATTATTTTTATTTCGTCACCTCCACACAAAGTAAAGAAGATTAGGAATTCAACACGTGGTCACAAGTAAAATATTTCTTACTCTTGACATCTGTTCAGTATGAGAATGTTCATAATGAATGGTAACTCGTGACATCTGATTGCTTCTCTTTTTTTAATAATTTGGTAACTAGATGTTTATGTAATTAAAAGTCATCTGGTTTACTGAATCAATTCATTATCAGTGGACACGTTTTATTGAAGTTTGAACCATTTATGTCCGTCTTTATACTGAAATACGATCACGTAATGGAGATCATGAGGTGAAGTTAGGCCTTCGTCCTTGGCCATTTAATACTTTTGTTGGTCGTCCAGTGCATCTTTTTCGTTGCTAAATATATTGCCCATAATGTAACGGTTATCTACACTCCTCCTTTCACAACGGATGAGATATTCATTCTATACACTTTCATCTACCTGACACGTTAAACATCATTACCAAGTGTCGTATTCATGATCTATGGAACAAGTATTAATCTAATCTAATCTGATCTTTACATCAAATAAAATATTTTCAGTTCAGTTTCACTTCCCCACAACAATGAGAGTTCTTCGTGGTACAGTTTAAACTGAACTATTCAATTTTGTCTTTTGATCCAAGTCCGCTCTGTACTCAGCACGTTCTACAAAAATTTAAATCTTGCTTCTAGCCCAATAACCTACTTTTGGATTACTATTTTTGTCCTTACTCGGTTTTCCCAGAGGAAGCCATGACTTTAGAGTTTTGTATTGATACATACCTTGTTATACATGTGCCATATTTTCTGTAGACTAACTAGTAAGCCAAAATACATTAAGCGAGAGGTACTAGTCGAAAAACGTATTTTAATTGTTGCGAACATGCATTCCACTATAACATATGTACTTATCTAACTTTTTTTTAGCTGAGTGAAAAGTCGCTTTGTACTGCCGTGGCAACAAGGTCATGGTCTTGGTCGAAATACTGTCGTTACTTGCGTGATTCAGTTTTTATCTCCATGAAAGGAATGTGCGAGAGCCAACACGTGCGTGTATGAGTATAAATGATTTTCTTTAGACAGTAGCTTTCAGATGTTGTGAGAGTCAGCTTTGCGTACAATACAGCTGGCTATTTATTGTCACTTTGTCTGAAATTGAACATTTATGATATGCAACGTTATCTCTAAGGGTTTTTGTCAAGACATTTACGTAAATTTTGGACAGGGGCTAGCCTGTAGATTGTTTTTGTTCAACTTAATATTGCTATTAGAATTTATGTATTTAAATTTTGGGCACGTTTATTCCGAATTCCAAAATTAATTATAAGAATGGACGATGTGGAATTAACATATTGTGGTCACGCTCAAAATAATTATAACGTATACTCGTAGACGCTGGTCAGGAATATGAGTACAGTTACGATTCGAAGTAGGGACGTGCAGTCAGTGCAGGTATACTGTTATTTTTCAGCCTGAGAATGCAGCCAACACTTCTTTGCGTGCATTGCATCTGATCGTAGCTGTCTGGCAACAGTGACTGTGTGACTTATTTACTCTGTCAGTTATATGTGCTCTATGATGTATGTGTTAGATACAAATAAATTGTACTGAGACTGGTATGGTTGTTGTTGTTCCTGATGTCTTCAGTTGAAGACTGGTCTCATGTAGCTCTCCATGCTACTCTATCCTCTTCATCTCCGAGTAACTTAACCGCAGAAGTCTACATCCTTCTGAACCTGATTACTTATTCATTTCTTTGCCATTTTAACCCCCCCCCCTTTCCTTTCTGCACCAATCTGACAATCTCTTGATGTCTCATTATGGGTTCTACCAACGGCTTTGTTGTCTCTGACAGAATTACAACGTCATCGGTAAACCTCAAAGTTTTTTTTTTCTCCCTGGCTTTATTTCCTACTCCAAATTGTTCTTTTGTTTCCTTTACTGCTTGCTCAGTATACAGATTGAATAACATCGGCGAAAGGCTACAACCCTGTCCCATTCCCTCCTCAATCATTGCTTTCCTTTCATGCTCCTCTACTCATTTAACTGCCATCCGGTTACTGAACAAATTGTAATAGCCTTCCGCTTCCTGTATTTTACCCAGCTCTAGATTTTGTAAGAGAGTATTCCGATCAACATCGTCAAAAGATTTCTCTAAGTTTACAAATGCTATAAACATAGGTTTGCCTTTCCTAATCTATCGTCTATGAGAAGTCGTAGGGTTAGTATTGCCTCACACGTTCATACATTTCTCTCGAATCGAAACTGATTTTTTCGGAGGTCTGCTTCAACAAATTTTTCCATTCTTCTGTAAAAAAATCGTGTTAGATTTTTGCAACCGAGGAATATTAAACTGACAATTCGGTAATTTTCACACCTGGTTTGTTCGGAATTGAAATTATTATATTCCTCTGCAAGTGAGTATTGCACCTGTCTCATACATCTTGCTCACTAGATGGAAGAGTTTTTCATGGCTAGCTCTCCCAAGCCTATCAGCAGTTCTAACGGAATGTTTAATACTACCGAGGCCTTGTTTTGACTTACGTCTTTCAGTGTTCTGTCAAATTCTTCATCCAATATCAAATCTCCCATTTTATCTTCATCTACTTACTCTTCCATCTCCACGATATTGTCCTCTAGTGCATCTCCCTTGTATAGATCCTCTATAGAGTATATTCCTTCCACGTTTCTGCTTTCCCTTGTTTGTTTAGGACTAGTTCTCCATCTGAGCGCTTGATAGTGATACAAATGGTTCTCTTTTCTCTAAATGTCTCTTTAATTTTCCTGTAGAGGACATCTATCTTTATTCTACAGATATATGGTTCTAAATGTTTACATTTGTCCTCTGACCATTCCTGCTTAGCCATTTCGCACTTACCGTCAATCTCATTTTTATGGCACCCGTTTCAATTGTTACAGTTTTATATTTTCTCCTTTCATCAGTTAAATTCGGTATCTCCTGTGTTACACAAGGATTTCTACTTGCCCACGTATTTTTACCTACTTGAGCCGCTGCTGCCTTCACTATTTCATCTGTGAAAGGTAACCGTAACTCTTCTACTGTATTCGTTTTCCCTGTTCTTATCAGTCGTTTCCTAATGCTCTCTTGAATTTATCTACTACCTCTGGCTTTTTTCAGTTCTTTCAAGCCCCATTTCCTTAAATTCCTACCTTTTTACAGGTTTTTCATTTTTTGTCTACATTTCATAACCGATAAATTATGGTCAGGGTCCACAACTGGAAATGTCTTTAGCCGGTCGGTGTGGCCGAGTGGTTCTAGGCGCTTCAGTCTGGAACCGCGCGACCGCTACGGTTGCAGGATCCAATCCTGCCTCTGGCATGAATGTGTGTGATGTCCTTAGATTAGTTAGGTTTAAGTAGTTCTAAGTTCTAGGGGACTGATGACCTCCGATGATAAGTCCCATAGCGCTCAGAGCCATTTGAACAATTTTTAGAAATGCCTTACAATTTAAAATCTCATTCCGAAATCTCTGTCTAACCGTTATATAATCAGTTTGAAATTTTCCAGTGTCTTCAGGTCTCTTCCGAGAATGTAGCCTTCTTCCATGATTCTTAAACCAAGTGTTAGTTATGATGAAATTACGCTCTGTACAAAATTCTGCAGGACGGCTTCCTCTTTCATTCCTTCCATTCTGTCCACATTCATCTAGTAATTTTCCTTCTTTTCCTTCTCCTAGTATCGAATTCCAGTCCCACATTAGTATTAAATTTTCGTCTCCCTTAACTATCTCAATAACTTGTTTCATCTCGTCATACATTTCTTCAATCTCTTCATTATCTACGGAGATAGTTGGCATATAAACTTGCGACACTGTGGTGGGTGTGGGTTTCGTGTCTGTCTTGCTACTGTGATTCATTCACTATGATGTTCATAGTACTTTATCCGCGTTCCTTTTTTTTTAATGACTAAATCTACTTTTGCATTACCCCTATTTGCTTTTGTATTTATAACCCTGTATTGACCTGACCGAAAGTCCTTTTCTTCCTGCCACCTAACTTCATTAACTCCCACTATATCTAACTTTAACCTGTTGATTTCCCTTTTTGAATTTTCTGATGTACCTGCCCGATTAATGGACCAGACATTCCACTCTCCGATTTTTAGAACGCCAGTTTCAATTCTCCTGATAACGACATCCTCCTGAATAGTTCGCACCGGAAGATCCAAATGGGGACCACTTCACCTCTCGAATATTTTGCCCCAGAGAATACCACGATCATCATTTAACCATACAATAGAACTGCACGCCCTTGGGAAAAATTACGGCTGTAGTTTCCCCTTGCCTTCAGGCGTTCGCAGTACCAACAGAGCAAGACATTGTTGGTTGATGTTACAAGGCCAGATCAACCAATCATCCAGAGTGTTCCCCTTCAACTATTGAAAAGGCTGCTGCTCCTCTTCGGGATCCACATGTTTGTCTGGCCTCTTAACAGATATCTCTCCGTTGTGGTTGCACCTATTTTACAGCGCTACCTGTGTCGCTTCAGGGACGCAAGCCTCCCTATCAACGGCAAGGTCTGTGGTCCCTTTTGGGAGCGGGACGAGGGGGGGGGGGGGGGGAGGGGGAGAGGGGCGGGGAACGGTACGGTTTTGTAAATAATATTCTGGTACCGGAACCTGAGAAATCTCGGAAATCCTAGGATGGCTGTAACGTATTAGTGAATCACTTTGGTTCTGGTAGTGAAATTACTGTTGCGAAGTACCTCTTGAATGAAGATCTGCGCCATTTGTGATAGTGCTCTTGAATCAGCGCATATGTGAGGTGCATGTGGATGTTACAGAACCAGCTTTGTTTCAATTATAATAACGCTGTAAAGGATGGACGCTGGCGGAAATTCGTAAATACAGTACTCGCAGTATGTCTTCCACAGATGACGCAGATGTAGCTACCTGTACAAATAATTATTCAACCTTTCGTAAAAGCAAAATACAAATACTCTTATGCGAATATTAACTTTGCATTCCCAGTTCGTAATCTTTTCTGGTCATCTACATCTACCTCTACATGGATACCCAGAAAATCACATTTAAGTGCCCGGCAGAGTGTTAACCGAACCACTTTCACAATTCTCTGTTACCAAGAAACGGAAAGTAGTTAAAAATATATTTAGTTTATATAACTTGTTAGGGCAAAGTATTTAATGTTAATTTAACTGGTGGGTATTGGAACCACTAACGACAATGTGAGAACATGAGAGAATTTCGTGCAAGTAGTCTTTATAAACTGACTACCATAAACTGGCTTGAAGAAACTACCGGTTGCCCAGGTAGTGGCGCAATGGGAGTTGGATATTGCTGTTTTTGCCGAAAACAAATGGGCATGATTCGTACTAGCAGAATCTAAGTGAAGCAATGTAACAGAAGCTCGTGTAACAACCGGTATAAAGTCGCCAAATGTTTCGGGGGCACGGTGGTATTTTGGTGCATTTATTCACACACGTAAGAATCACCAGCAATGCGTAAGTTTGCAGGAAGGACATGTTTCTTCTTACTAAGCTTTCTCTGTCTAATAGTATTTAATCTCTCTTTATTGTTTCTGAAAGGCAAATAGAATAAATATTTGTACTGTGATTCAGACATAGTCCGTTATTTGTCACACGCTAACTGAAAACTCTGACATCTTAACTGCGTACATTAAAGTGTTCAATTTTTTTTTCCTGTCTTCTAATTGGTTTGATGAGGCCCGACACAAATTCGTCTCCTGTGCCAACTGCTTCATTTCAGAGTAACACTTGCAACCTACGTCCTCAATTATTTGCTGGGTGTATTCCAGTTTCCGTCTTCCTCTACAGTTTTTGCCCTTTACACGTCCCTCTAGTACCATGGAAGGCATTCCGTGATGTCTTAACAGATGTCCTATCATCCTGTCCTTCGACTTCCACATATTCATTTTCCTCTCCGATTCTGCGCAGAACCTCCTCATTCCTTATCTTACTGTATCAGTCCACCAAATGTTCAACATTATTCTGTAGCACCACATCTCAAATGCTTCGACTCTCTTCTGTTCCACTTTTCCAACATTCCATCTTTCACTACCATACAGTGCTGTGCTCCAAACGTCCAGTCTCAGAAATTTCTTCCTCAAATGAAGGCGTTGTGTGATACCAGTAGACTTCTCTTAGCCAGAAATATCATGTTTGCAGACTCTAGTTTGCTTTCGATGTCCTCTGTGCTCCGTCAGTCATTGGCTATTTTGCTGCCTAGGTAGCAGAATTCCTTATCTTCATCTACTTCGTGACCATCAATCCTGATGTTAAGTTTCTTGCTGTTCCCATTTCTGATACTTCTGATTACTTTCGTCTTTCTTCGATTTACTCTGAATCCATATTCTGTAGATATTAGATTGTTCATTGCACTCAGCAGGTCACGTAGTTCTTCACTACCACTCAGAATAGCAATGTCATCAGCGAATCGTATGATTCATATTCTTTCCTGTTGAATTTGAATCCCGCTTCTGAACCTTTCTTTATTTCCTTCATCGCTTCTTCAATGTACGGTTTGAACAGTAGGGGCGAGAGAATACATTTCTGTCTTACACCCTTTTCCATCCTAGCACTCCGCTCTTCGTCGTCCACTCTTATTATCACCTCTTCATTCTTGTATATATTCTGTATTACCGTCTAACCCTGTAGCTTACCCCTAATTTACTCAGAATTTCGAACATCTTGCATCATTTTACATTGTCGAATGCTTTTTCAAGGTAGAAAAATCGCATGGCCGTGTCTTGATTTTTCTGAACAAGCTCTTGAAACAGTGCTAAGAGAAGCTGGGTGTTCCTTCTGCGATATTGTAGAAAGACTTGGCAAGAATGTAAATACTGTGTGCGATTGCTGGCACCGTTCAGCAGGAGAAGGTACATTAACAAAAAGTCCGTGCTCCGTACGGCCAAGTGGCACTACCTACAAAGAAGAACTTCGTGTTGGGCGTGTGGCTCTAGAGCACCATCTTGCATCTGCAGCAGCAATTTAAGCAGCAGTTGGTACCATAGTGACACTACGAACTCTTACAAATCGGTTGCTTCAAGGACAGCTCCGAGCCATTCGCCTTGTAGCGTGCAGTCCACTGACCGCTAACCACCGCTATTTGCAAACTCGGTGCTGCCAGGCGACAGATCATTGGTGCGCAGGGTTGAGCTTTGTTCTGTTTTTTGATGGAAGCTGGTTCTTCCTCGGTGCATGTGATAGCCGTGTGTTGTTGAGATGCAGGCCAGTTGACAGTTGAGCGCTTGTAACCAACCTGTTTGCGTGGTAGACACGCTGGGCCTACACCTGGAGTTATCGACTGTGGTGCGATTTAGTATGACAGCAGAAACACTCTTGTGGCTATCTCACACAACCTAACTGCAAATTTGTTCTTCAGTTTTGCAGTTCGACCTGTTGCGTTGCCATTCACGAATAGTATTGGATCAAATGGCTCTAATCACTATGGGACTTAGCATCGGAGGTCATCAGTCCCCTAGACTTAGAACTACTTAAACCTAATTAACCTAAGGACATCACACACACCCAGGCAGGATTAGAACCTGCAACCATAGGAACAGCGTGGTTCCGGACTGAAGCGCCTAGAACCGCTCGGCCACACGGCCGGCTACGAACAGCATTCCAGGGGGTGTTTTTCACCAGGATAACGCTAGCTTACATACCGCTGATGTAACCCAACATGCTCTACAGAGTGTCGACTTGTTGTCTTGGCCTGCTCGATCACCAGATCCTTCTCCAATCGAGCACATATGGGACATCATAGACGGCAACTCCACCGTCATTCACAAAAAACAATAACCATCCCTGTATCGACCGATCAAGTGCAACAGGCATGAAACTCCTTCCCATATACTGATATCCGACACTTGTACAACACAATGCATGGACGTCTGCGTGCTGCATTCAAAATTCCGGTGCGTACACTGCTTATTAATGTACAGTAGTTTTCAGCCGACGTTTCTTATTGTTTGTAGTGAAATATCTCAGTAAAACATTCGTTCACTGTGATTCATTTCGTTGAGTGTTCCAGGAGTCGCTTGAATATTTAGTTTTAGAGCAGTAAGGGTGTTAAGTTTTTGTGGCATTGGCATTAGCTGTTGTTTAGTAGTAATGATAAAAGTAGTTGCTTTCTTAGTAGAGAGCAAAATTTGATACTCTGAATAGTCCCGCTGTAGTAAATGAACTTAGGTAACATAGACGTTTAGTTTTTTCAGTAACTGTTAACAATTTACTATAAGTGAGAAGTGGGGGTTCGGTCGTATGATTGTATCAGGTTAACGTGTGTGATTGGTTTGCATTATTTTGAGTGTAGGAAATGCAGTTGGGAATTCAGTGTCCATTCTAGCGTAATCTTCCCCTAGAAATGCAGAGTTTGTAGCAGAAATATGTTGATAGAGCAACAGGAGCGTAAGATCTGTACTCTTCAGGTGCAGATACAAAACGCAAAGGAGGAAGATAAGATGAGGATGGTGAAGGATCGCCGGGGAATGGGAAGTGGCAGTTGGTAAGAACGCTGCTAGGAGGAAGAATATTCAGGCAGTTGTACTGTGGGTTTTAGCAATAGATTTGACCAACTGTCAGAGTTGAGTGTAGAGGAGCCTCATGTAGCTGTGGGTGTAGGAAAGATGCAGCAGTCTTTAGAAGTTAGGGAGCCTAAGTCAGCTGCAAATCCTAACGGAATGAAGAAGGTTCTGCTGTAGATAATTTGCGTGGCAGAGTTTTTGGCCAGCAGTTACAGGAAGTGTTGGAGAGTAAGTACCATATCACCAGCATTGTGAAGCCTAGTGCAGTGCTCGCTCAGGCGACTGTTAACGTATAGTAGTTATGTACAAATTTTATGATAGAGGATTAGGTAGTGATCATGGGTAAAGCTGGAAGTAGTTTACGTAGGGACGGGGTGTATGATATAGGTCGCGACCCGGTTAAGAAAGCTATAGAAACTGGCCGCTCTAATGTGCACTTCATCGGCGCCATGGTCGGCCTCAATGCTACTTTTGGGCCGTTAACATGGGGGTGGAGAAAGCACTGATAGCGGAGGGCATGGTTCAAATGGTTCAAATGGCTCTGAGCACTATGGGACTTAACGTCTTGATTGGGCCCCATGTTCTTCCACCTACGCTCAATGGAGCACGTTATCATCATTTCATACGGGATACGCTACCTGTGCTGCTAGATCATGTGAATTTACAAGTACGACACAACTTGTGGTTCATGCATGATGGAGCTCCAGCACATTTCAGTCGAAGTGTTCGTACGCTATTCAACAACAGATTCGGTGACCGATGGATTGGCAGAGGCGGACCAATTCCATGGCCTCCACGCTCTCCTGACCTCACCCCTCTTGACTTTCATTTATGGGGGCATTTGAAAGCTCTTGTCTACGTATACCCGGTACCAAACGTATAGACTCTTGGCGCTTGTATTGTGGATGGCTGTGATAAATACGCCATTCTCCAGAGCTGCATCGGCGCATCAGGGATTCCACGTGACGGAGGATGGATGCATGTATCCTCGCTAACGGAGGACATTTTGAACATTTCCTGTAACAAAGTATTTGAAGTCACGCTGGTACGTTCTGTTTCTGTGTGTTCCCATTCCATAATTAATGTGATTTGAAGAGAAGTAATAAAATGAGTTCTAACATGGAAAGTAAGCGTTTCCGTACACATTTCCACATAATATATTTTCTTTCTTTGTGTATGAGGAAAGTTTCCTGAAAGTTTGGCCGTACCTTTTTGTAACACCCCGTATATGATGAAAATGTTCAAATCTGTGTGAAATCTTATGGGACCTAATTGCTAAGGTCATCAGTCCCTAGGCTTACACACTACTTAACCTAAATTATCCTAAGGACAAACACATACACACCCATGTCCGAGGGAGGACTCGAACCTCCGCCGGGAGGAGCATCACAGTCCATGACTGCAGCGCTGAGACCGCTCGGCTAATCCCGCACGGCGTATATGATGACATAAATATTAATTTTGTAAGTCACTGTGTAATAAAAAGGGTGTTGCATGGTCTCTTAGATTCATACGATCTGATGCAGACTATGCTTTTTCAGTGAGGGTGCAGGGGAACAGTAGTACAACCATAGACTATAATTTTTTCATTCCTCATTACAAGGCGGGCACTCTGTTAACAAAAGGGTGAATGGCCTGTCAGAGCATGATATACAAATTTTAACACTAAAGGATTTTTGTGCTCAAACAAATATTAAATACAATTACAAACTACTCAGAAAAGCTAGTCCAACGGCAATAGAGAGTTTCTTAAAGCTAGTTAAGGAACTAGAGTGGTAGGATATTTATTGCGCCGACAAAGTAGATGACAAATATAACGCTTTCCTTCACACATTTCTCTTGCTCTTTGATAGGGGATTTCCATTAGACCGTTCAAAGCAGGATACTAGCAGTAAACGGCAGCCTGGGTGACTGACAAGTAGGATAAGCATATCATGTAGAACAAAGTGGGACTTCTATCAGAGTGTTAGAAGTAGCCTCTATCGGGCTATAGTATACCGCTACAAGCAATATTGTAAGGTGCTTAAAAAGTTGTTATGAGGGCAAAGAAGATGTGATACGCAAGGAGAATAACTAATTCACAGGATAAAAGTAAAATCATGTGGACAGTCACGAAGAGAGTGTCTGATCAACAGCATAAGGTCGACTATATACAGTCAGTACGTAGTAAAAATGTTTCTGTTACTGATAAGTCTGATATATGTACAGTATTTAACTATCACTTTAGGAGCATGCTGACTAATCAAATAAAAGCTTGATTTCCACAGGCAATCATTTAACTTTCTTGACAGTTGCCTTTCCGAGATTGACGTCTGAAATATTCTTCTGTGATATTGACTAGATGGAGATCGAGTCAATAATTAAATCGCTGAAGGATAAAGCTTTATCACAGATATGATAGAGTACCTAACAGAACATTAAAGTACTGCGCTGCACATTTTAGTTGTAATTTTTCCTTTAGGAATGGTCAGTTTCCTGAACGATTAAAGTACTGGTACTCAACACTAAAGCCGTTTTAGAAGAGGGAGAATGGGACAATGTAGACAATTTTATCCCTATTTCTACAACATCATTGTTTGGCTAAAGTTACTGAAAAGACTGTGTATGTAAGGATAATTGATTGTTTTATGTCATATAATTTGGCATCAAATGCACAGTTTGGTTTTAGAAGAGGTTAAAGAACTGCAAATGCTATATTCTCTTTTTTCTGTGAAGTACTGGATGGATTATACAAAAGGTTTCGGACGCTAGGCATCCTTTTTGATTTGACTAAGGCGTTTGATGGTGTTGATCACAAAATATATCTTTAAAAGTGGGGCCATTCTGGAATATGGGAAGAAGCTCGCAATTGGTTCACCTCTTGCTTTAATAACAGACAGCAAAAGGTTTTTCTGCACACCGTTGAGAATGACTGTTGTATAGGGTCTGAGTGGGGGATGGTTAAAGGGGGCATAATCCAAGGATCAGTACTGGGCACATTCCTGTTCGTTATTTATACAAAAGATGTACTCCCTAGTATTACACTTCATTCTAAGATATTTCTGTTTGCTGATGACACTAGTTTGATAGTAAAGGCTTTTGTGTGTAACGTTGGCTCTGTTTCAAATAGTGTAGTTCAAGACAAAAGCTCATGGCTTGTAGAAAAACTAACACTGAATCACAGTAAAACAAAGTTTTTACAGTTTTTGACACACAGTTCAATAAAACCCGATGTTTTAATGTCGCAGAATGGGCATATGTTTAGTGAAAGTGAACAGTTCAAATTTCTAGTGTTCAGCTACATAGTAAACAGTCGTGGAAATACCACGTTCAGGATCTTGTGCAAAGATTTAATGCTGAAATTTTTACTGTTCGAACAGTAAGTGACGTAAGTTATAGTTCGACACGAAAAGTAATCTACTTTTCTTTTTTTCATTCCCTTATGTGGTGCTACAGAAGAATACTGAAGATAAAGTGGATAGATCACGTAACTAATGAGGAGGTATTGAATAGGATTGGGGAGAAGAGAAGATTGTGGCACAACTTTACTAGAAAAAGGGATCGGTTGGTAGGACATGTTTTGAGGCATCAAGGGATCACAAATTTAGCATTGGAGGGCAGCGTGGAGGGTAAAAATCGTAGAGGGAGACCGAGAGATGAGTAAACTAAGCAGATTCAGAAGGATGTAGGTTGCAGTAGGTACTGGGAGATGAAGCAGCTTGCACAGGATAGAGTAGCATGGAGAGCTGCATCAAACCAGTCTCAGGACTGAAGACAACAACAATGTGGTATGGTATTGTATTTTGGGGTAACTCTTCCAATTCTAAATGATTATTTCTGGTTCAAAAACTGGCGGATCAGGCGATAAGTGGTGTACGTTCTAGAACCTCTTGTCGACCTCTGTTCACTAGTCTCGATATTTTGATTTGGCCTCTCAATATATACATTCTTTGCGGTCGATACTTGTTACCTGTATCAACTTATTCCCAAAAATAAGCACCTTTCACTCAGTTAATATACGGCAAAAAGAAAGGTGTGCAGTATACTGCTGCATTCATTTTCAGTAAGCTCCTACAAAAATTCAAAAATCTTAGCAGCAATCCACGCGCTTTAAAATCCAAACTGAAGAGTTTCTCATGGGTCACTGCTTCTGTTCAGTTGAGGAGTTCCTTGAAAAATTAACCCGTTCCTTATGTTATATTGTTCATTACGTTTACCTAGACTTATGTCTTGACTTTTGGTGGGATCATAAAAATTTATTTTTATCTGTTATTACTTTTATGTTACAATTTATATATTCACACGTTCCGTGACCTTGGAGATTTGCTCCTCAGTTTGGTCTTAAGGACCAAGACGTGTAAAACAAAAAAAAAAAAACAAAAAATAAATAAATAAACCAGCATTTCACATTTTCAGTGGCTTACATTAACCTACCATCTTGCAATGTTAATCACTTAAACATGTTACCTAGAGAAGTATAATCACGATATTACGTTACAATGCATTAACCATTTTTCTGAGTACCGATTTTTTTAACGTCAGCGTATATTATTTTTCAAGTCAACATACCCTTTTCTCGAGACATACCAGCAGTACAGGGATGAATGAGGTATCTTCACAATGGTTTTTAACCGGCTTAGAAGCATAATAATTTTTTTGTGAAATCTTGCTATTTGTGGAAAAATTTAACATAAATTACAGTTTTAATTATATTAGGGAAAAGGGCATTATGAATGCCAGCTGCACACCAACATTTTACGAAGGTAACTTAATAAGCTTAATATTATCTTATTACAAATATCATTTCATTTGTTTCAGGCTCCTTATTAGGTGGATAATTTGTATACAGCATTCTAATACGTAATAACCATGACCACTGAGGTATCCATTACCTCTCCCCGTCGTACAAGTTGCCTAATCTCAACGCATATTCTTTCCGAAATGTTTGTCATTGTCGGCTTGATTGTGGTTTTCTTATTGTTACTACGGCTCAATTTTTTTTACAGAAGATAGCAAGTGCAATTAAATTCCCAGATATACTGAGATGTTATTGTGGCGTTAGTGATATACCCGGTAAGAAACGAACACAAAATTCCAACCTATATATTTAGCGGTTATTAACTATTTTGTATTTTATATTCGTACTTCTTATTAAACTTCTCTTCAACAACTCGTAAATGTGAATATTGCTGTTGAATATTAGAAATTACAAGCAGTAATGCATTGCAGGCTATAAACAAGGATGTATAATAAATTCACTATAATTATTTCATGTAGTTCGTTCGATTTTTAAAGATATTTTCTTTTCTTTACTACAGTAATCCTTACAGCAGTGACTACACTTATTCCAAATACTGTCGTTATTTAAAACTACAAAAGTGCGAAAGTTTTGCACGGGTACCTGGTCAGTTGATATTTATGCAAATCCGAACCTGGAAAACGCCAACAAATACCTTTTATTCCACTAGGATGGACAATCCGAGAATTTAGAATGAGCCATCTCACGATAAAAGAATAGGAAGTTTTTATTCTGTGCACTATACTTATGGGATTATACAGGTACAGTTTTACCATCATGCAGGTGTCAAGCATGTAATATACTATGGGCCAGAATCCCTTAGTTCAGTATTTGCCTAATGAAATAAACGCAGTCAGAACCTAGAGGCATTAAGGGAAGAAAGACACATAGACAACTTTTGGCTCCAAACAATATGTCTCACAGGATGTACGTCACTCGAAGCAAAATGCTTACTCCAACAACATCGCAGCAGAATCTTAGGGTAGAGTTATCAACTAGTGTGAGCAGCTGTCTGACACCTGGGCCATTCGATTATAAAGGTATACTTAATTAACTGCGATGAGTCAATATTTGCCGCAATGAACAAGACTTAATGGGTTTTGAAATTAGTAAACTAAATTGTTCATGTCATCTGAGTTTATATTTCCGGCGCAGTGTAAAGTATGTTTAGGCACAATTTCTGTGTAATTTTGTTGATATTTTCTGTGTTGGGTCACAAGATCTCTTCTACGAATGCAGAAAATGCGAGCTACTGACTCCCAATAATCCGATATCATGAAATTACGTAAAACTATAAACAGCGGAATGCTTTCAAAGAATGAATAGTGCCGACGTAATGCAACACGCCTCATCATTCATATTCTGACATATTTTCATATTTTCTTTTCTGTTATTTCTATGTATGGCTTGTCTCATTCTAGGACATGTACCACCAATGTGGACCGTCAATTGAATAAATAAATAATTTGAATGCTACAGCCTGAAAGCATTCTCACGAAGGTCATATAGGACTGACCACTCTCTTTCTCCCGTCGTTTGGTTACGTATCAAGGAATTTTTCTGTTTGGCAATGCGATTGCACCATTTATTAATCCCAATTTCATCATAGCCATAGAGAGTTTAAAATGAAGTCCTGCTAAGCACATCCTTTCTCCGAGTCTCGAAATTTTCTTAAATGATTATGTCCCTATACATTTTTAGCTTCATAAATAAACTTCAAAAGAAAGCTGTGGTTATTTCTCAGAAATTATTTAGTTACACTATCATTACTCAGAAATGTGACAAAGTTTGCGGTTGCCAGTTTTGTTCAGACGAGATAATCATTTTTCTTTGACGATCCGATTGATCACAAGAAATCAGACGACACATCAATGATTGATTCTGTAAGCAAAGTACTACAATCCAAGTCTGCTTCCATAGCTTAGACGTTAGAGCGTCCGTTTAGAGGGTCCGATAAAAGGTTATTGTCCAGTTCACTTCGATGCCCCATGAATCTTCGAGTTCGCCTTCTTGCCTCGATAATTGTATAATATGTGCTTCGAATGGTTATCACATGCGAACAATGCAGTTGAATTTAAGTTTCACTTAGTTTAATTTTATCACCGCCGATACCCTTTTAGGAAGATTTCGTTAAATTAAAAATTATGGAAGCCTTTTAACACTTGGTTGGCACCTTATGTAGGCTGTCTTTAGCCTAACGTAATAAAATGTAGCACATATATACAATAGAGATGGTAGTCATTCTGTTTATTTGAAAAATATACAATTCCAAAATTAAAAAAGTTACTAGTTATATGTTTTTGCACATTATTCTGAACGTGTTACTTGACCAAGAGATCCAGGCAAGGGTTTTTTGGGCCCCTGAAGTTGTTTATTTGGATATTTCAGAAGGACACATATTAGTTTAGCGAAATTATACTTTTCTGGATTCAGAGAAATGGGGCCTAGAAAACAGTGACACTGAATTTCGAGAAGAATAGCATTTATAGATTCGAATATTTAAAAATATCACAAAAAGAGGAGTTTGAGCGTTTTTAAGCTAGATATGTTAATCGTAAAACCAACAACTCTTAATATGTTCGAATTTTCTAGTGCACTTTGGTTACGGATGTTTTAGATACTGGAAATATCTTTAAACCAAGTATGTCTACTTAATTTATCTCGGTAGCATCAGTTGCAGGAAAACTACGTGAATAACGAATTTTAAATCCCAAAAGTAAGGTCTCCTATTTTTGTAAGTACATAGACCTGTTTATTTCTATAATGGTTTACATCAGTTTACAGCCTCAACATTTACCTATTTTTTGACATAATAACCATTTCTGGCGATGCATTTTTGTAGACACTGTGGCGGTTTTTGTATGCCAGCATGCTGTTCAGAAACTTATGAACCTCTTCTTTCATCTCGTCGTCGGAGCTGAATCGGTTTAAGGCCAAATGCTCTTTTCACCTAGGGAACAGATGATAGTCACTGGGCACCAAGTCAGGATTATAGGGTGTGTGGATGATTATGATCCACTGAAACTGTTGCAAGAAAGCAACGGTCTGGCGAGCGATGTGCGGGCGAGGGTTGTCACGGAGAAAGGGCACGCCCTTGCTCAACATTCCTTTTCTCTGGTTGTCAATTGGCCATCTGAGTTTCTTCAGAGTCTCACAGTACCTGTCAACGTTAATTGTGGTCCCAGAGATTAAGCTCAGACGACGAGGTGAAAGAAGAGGAATGGCAGCGAGCTGGTATGACATGTTCGTACAAAAGCTGCCACAGTGTCTACAAAAAGGCATCGACAGAAATGGTTATCATATCGAAAAATAGCTAAATGTTCAAGCTGTAAACTGATGGAAACAATTGTAGAAGTATACAGGTCTATGTACTTGCTTTTGGGATTACCCTCGTAGTAACATCACAGATAAGAGTTCGTAAGGAACGATCGACAAGTATTTGTTCGAAGCCGTACAGCCAAGAATCGGTATGCCAGTCAGGCAAAATTGCTCTGACCACTGAGGCTACCATCCCACCGATGCACCAAATTGAAGGTACCCTTTTGGTAAAACCCCGTGTCCTGCTGCGTGAAGAATTCCATAACTGTCTGCTGCACCTCTTCTTCGGGCAGGAATATGCGGTCCTTAAACGCCTCTTTTAGGGGAGCAAAAGCGTGATAATCATATGGAGAGAGATCAGGACTATAGGACGGGTGCTCGAATGTGTCTCACTTGATTTGCTGTAAGCTTATATATTACGACAATTGCGACATCGGAAGGTGCGTTATCGTAAAGCAGTAGCACCCCTTGTTGTACGGCACTCGGTGCACCATTGCACAACTATGTTTCCGACGGACATCCTGCTCCATAGGCATTCTTCTTTCTCCGATGGATGTGTATCGGTGTTTCGCCTTTGGTACCCAAGAACGGTAGTTTGGTGCTGTTTGGACGCACTGGTAATAACCTCGCCATAGTTCACGTTCCCGTATTTACCGCACGCACATCGGAAAGACGCGAATGCTACACTAACACATTGCCTACATGTCGATGCTTATACATCCAGGTCGGATTCGCGCTACGTTGCATATATATGCTACAGTAATACCCTCAAATGAAAACTTCGTGCCGCCAGACCCCACACCCAGTATTTTTATACTGTACATATACAGGGACCAAAAAGAAGGAAGAAGGTGTTGGGTGAAATATAAAATCAGAGAGGACACCTCCACCTAGCTTTGTCACACCACGTTCAGTTTTGGGTACTGCTAGGATTTTTTCCCAAGTGGAAGGACTGGAATGTGTTGCGTTAAGCCTCTAAGGCCAGTTGAGAAGGTATCAGAGTAAAAATAGCTCCTCATATGTTTTAAAGGCTGTAGAGGCCGGCCAAGCGTTGTGCTGATTCGTCGGCCCCCACCCCCACTTGAACCCTCCCCCATAAATTTTTCAAATGAAGTCGCAAAAATTCACATAACGTCCTTGCGAAATATCTGCTATCACTGGTTGTAAAACAGACACAGTCTTGTCGGCGTTCGTCATTTCAAAAAAATGAATGCAGCCGCTACGAACGGAAAGAATCTGTCATAAACAGATATCATCAGGCAGCGGATGTCACGACTGTTGGTCAGCACTGGATGGTTATGCGTCACTAGAAGCCAGTGGTTATTCAGCATATGTGAAACAAATTGAACGCCTTAGACGTATGATTCTGCTACACAGCTGGGCATGATTGGTTGCATACATATAGGCGAAAAAAGTATTCTTTCTGCAGCGTGACGTGCGATGCGTTTGGTAAGGTACAGAAGATTATGATTGTTCTGAAGTACCGCGAAATAGAATGACCAAGTTAACCATGGTACTGGCATAGTGTTCGGAAGGCGTTAGTTGAGCCTGCTTTTTTCTCAAATCATTTCATGTAATCGTTGGATCGTTCTTTCGAAATGCCACCGCAGCATACTTTTCGTATTTCAAGTTACATGTTATTTAAGGCTACATAAGAAATAACCTCAAAGTCGATAAACTACAGAAAAATAATTTTCCCTTATTCTATCTACCTCCTGATGTAAGAAGTTACGCTTTTATTCACAATTCCATATTTAATATCTGTGTATATACTGATTTATTTGGCTCGGAGCACTAAGGGACTTAACTTCTGAGGTCATCAGTCCCCTAGAACTTAGAACTACTTAAACCTAACTAGCCTAAGGACATCACACACATCCATGCCCGAGGCAGGATTCGAACCTGCGACCGTAGCGGTCACGCCGTTCCAGACTGTAGAGCCTAGAACCGCTCGACCACCTCGGCCGGCTGATTTATTTAATTTGAGTGTTGTGTTCACACAGTTTGAGAAGTGAAACAAAATGTGGTTAGAGAAGCGTTTAAAAGTAATATTAGTTGACTATCGGTGTAATTTCTCCATATTAGGTTTTTCTCATTTTTTTATAAACTTTTTTGCATTGACCTGCACCCATGTTGTAACACCGTTCAGGTGACAAATGTTGTCCGACTGGAAAAATATGAGTTTTTTCGGAGTCTGCTTTTTATTTCATAAAATAGAATTTTTGCTAGACAGTGTAAAAATATTTTTCATTAAGCAATGTCTGCTTTATAAAGGCGTAAATCCAAATAACATCGAAACCAATTTATTCCTCACATCATGGGAATTCCAGTTAATTATTTAGTATGTTTGGGCACGTTATGCATACCTTTAGTAACATATTAGCAAATTATTCGGCTCTTTGAAAATATAAAGGACTTTCGTTTTACATCTAGATTTCCCACTGTCTGCTGAAATGATACAGAGGACTGTATCACAAAACAACAGAGATAGGCATCACTTGCTGACGACAGCAAAAACTAATGTTTCGTCTCTGCATATCAATAGATTTTATGAAGAATCGGCTTTTACGTAGAACCTATACTTTTATTCCGCTTCAATAACAACTCAGCACAAGTGCACATTCATGTGCTACTTATGTTAGCATATTATGCCCAGATAAGTACAGGAATATATGGTCTAAGGATACACCTTCCTACTACGTCAGCTAACATTTATTTTAATGAAAGCACAACACTGACCATTGGTCCGGCACTCCATTCATTCCGACTATGATTCTTCTGAACCTAGGAATCTGTCTATGGCTTTTACGGACTATTTAAGTTCATTACCAGCTATATTGTGAGGAAGACGTTAAATTAACACAAGTAAACTAATAGAAGAGAAGTTAAGGAATATGTAAAAGAGTGTCACTCGTCTGGTTAAGAAGCAGTGAGGCAATAGAAACGCCAGGTCTGTCGGATCATAAAGACAATCACCAAACCTCAGACAAAAATAAAATCGTTGCAGATGCGGATAGTGACGAGGAGAATACAAGCATAATGATGCTCCATAATGACATCGAAGATTAGCCACAAGGTCCTGCGAGCAGGATTATATCAAAAATCATTTTGACCACGGTTAATTTTCTTCGTTTTCGTTCACCTATGCAGGTGCTTTCCCTGAGTGGAGGATACTATTTGGATAAAAAAGTAGATTTGCGTCAAAAATTAATTAGTGAAACATTTGAATACGTAATTGTCGTTGTCGACTACAGAAGTTTTTGCCTTCAATAACATTGTCTCTTGATGATAGACTGACATGAATTCAAGTGCAGATAAATCCGCAACTACTGAATTACTGTTCTTATACTATCATTAGAGCCTATTGTCCCATCTGTCTTTACAACGGCTGTAAAACAGAAACAAATAACTGCGAGAGTAATTGCAGAAAATCGTGAAATTAGGAGGAGAATAAAGTTCACTGTGAAGAATGTTAGAAAGTATAGGCGTAGAAAGAAGGTAGGAAATAACAGACCAATGTGGTGCGTTCAAAATGGTTCAAATGGCTCTGACCACTATGGGACTTAACATCTATGGCCATCAGTCCCCTATAACTTGAACGTCTTAAACCTAACACCCAGCCATCACGAGGCAGAGAAAATCCCTGACCCCGCCGGGAATCGAACCCGGGAACCCGGGCGGGGGAAGAGAGAACGCTACCCCACGACCACGAGATGCGGGCAATGTCGTGCGATGTGTGAAAAGAAAAAATCGTATTCTCGTAACCTAGAATAAGAAGTTCAACGTTTAGTATTAATAAAAAGAAAATTGATTTAGATTTGTGTGCTTTCAGTAAGTACCCACTTCCACAACTCGGGGCTTGCAATTGAGCCGGCCGCGTCTAAGGATAGCCTCCTAGATCCCTGGTTCCATCACATCTATGCTTAAATTCCGAATAAATATCATACGGAATGACAGCCGATGGCTTCTGATACTATGAATCACCCTCATCTCTCCAACGGCCAGTCAAAGAGAGCTGCGCAGCAGAGCTTCAAGGAACCATCTTGACCCTGGGCTGAGAAAATGCACCAAAATGAGAAACGGTCAACGGAAAGGGAATGCAAAAGTTGGTGAAACCACTATTTTAAAGACACATAATGTGTATCGACAAGACATGTTGGCTGTACATGAAAAAGTATCATGGATGTCTTTATATTGGCAACATGTTCTGGACTAGACCCTTATTCTTATCTCCTTGAGGGGACGGTCAAGTGGAAGATAACCATGAGAAATGCTGTGACTGATTAACGAACGATTGGTTAAAGGCACGTGGAATATGGTTGGGAAGTTAGAGACCTGAAAAGTGTGCAAAAGCTCAAGTCCAATGTAGTGAGGGTAATTGAACGGAAACGCAAAGGAGATCAAATAGGTTAGTATCAATAACAGCAAGAAATTACATCAAAGAGTAGAATTCTTATGAACAGGAAAATAGAAAATGAGTGAGCTGCTGTTACTAGTTCAGTGACACTTGTTTGTTGTCAGCAAACACACACCAACAACAATATAAAGTGCAGAAGAGGGCACTTGAAGAGTTTGAGAGAATACGGGTTACTCCGAAACGGAGAAGTTGGCACTAGGGAAGTAATAGTGGCGGATCACATAAAACTGGTCAGAAAACTGTTTTTGTGGAGTCATTACGAGCCCTCTTGCCTTACAGTCCCGTTATGCTTATTTGGTACCAAACTAACACAAGCAAACCACCTCTACTTACTATTCTCGTCTTAATTCATTTTCCATTACGATTTTACAGAGTAATTATTCTAAGAAATTATGAGGCATTAATTTTCTTCTTTCATGTCCCAGTTTCACTTTGAAGCTGTTTCCCCTGGGGTCATCAGTTAAATATTTTTGCAGTGCTGACTAGTAGAAATTACCAAGTTTGTAAAATATGATATTTTAGGGAATTTTGTTGTACGTAGTACTCATAATACATTCTTAGAAAGTGACATTATATTTACTTTTTGTGACACATGTAAAACAATGCAAGGCATTCGCTAACTACAGCAATCACAATCATAAATTTGCTATGTAACGTGTCTTTTCTTGATTTCATAAAATATTTAATAATTCGAGCATCTCCAGTAACGATAAGTCGTTCAGAGACTTCATTGTAATAGATTAAACACATATCCTTAAGCATTTTCCTCTACGTCGTTCTTCTTTTCTTTAGTGTTTATCCCCTGCAATAACCGCTCACCTGTACTCAAATTGTGGGAAGAGTGTTTTACTTAACCGTGCTGCCAAAAGACCTACCTATGGCCGCAGCCATAAGCTACCTAAGCTACCTAAGGCAGCGAAGTCATGGACGCCAATGTCTGGAATTGTTCTGTATGTGATATATATTTGTATATAACTGATAAAAAAATTATAACACGGAAAAGATGTGGACAGACATAAACGAATAGACGTGCTGCTACAAGTGACAGGAGACGTCTGTTCAAATTTCACGCCAGTGGCATAAGAGAGGCGCTAATAGCGCCACTATGAGGATGCAGATCGCGTTTGCTTAAAATACGCTCTGTAACAGTCGTGAGTGTTTCTTTCCTTTGAGATTGGACGTGGTGAGTTGATGTTAGTAAAGAAAATCTTTTAGACGAGGAAGATGCCATTATTAGCGCCTAACTGTGTTTCAACGGGATCGTTAATAGGACTACGAAAAGCTGGACATTCTTCTGTGATACTGCAGAAAGGTATGGCAGGAATAAAGCCCCTGAATATGAACGAGGGTTGTCCAGAAAGTAATAAACGGCATTTTTTCTCAGCCAAAAACAATGCTTCAAAAAATGGTTCAAATGACTCTGAGCACTTCGGGACTTAACATCTGAGGTCATCAGTCTCCTAGAACTTAGAACTACTTAAAACTAGCTAACCTAAGGACATCACACACATCCATGCCTGAGGCAGGATTCGAACCTGCCACCGTAAAGGTCGAGCGTTTCCAGACTGAAGTCCCTAGAACCTCTCTGCCACAATGGCCGGCAGCAGTGTTACAAATGCGAAACGTTACGTATGTATCATTTGAAGTCTCTTGAGTGAGAGCGTCAAGTCTCCGTCACTTCTGACGGGTAGCGAAACTGCAGGACAGTTTAAAAATGGCGTCTACAGGTGATGTACGTTACAAGCAACATGCCATCATTGAATTTCTTACTGCAGAGTAAAAAACTGTGTGGAATATTCATAAACGCTTGTGCAGAGTGTATGGAATACCTGCTGTCGACAGAAGTACAGTTAGTCGCTGGACACGGCGGGTGAGGTCATCAGAAGTCGGTTCGGCGGAGCTCAACGATTTGCAGCGGTCGGGGAGGCCATACACAACCGTCACACCTGACATGTTGCAGGGAGATTATGTCATTTGCGAGGACAGACGCATTACGACTCGTTAGCTAGCGCTGCATCCGTCAATCAGCAAAGGAAGTGTGGCTGCTACTATCCGCACTCTTGGATATTCAAAAGTGTGTGCGAGATGGGTCCCGCGGTGTCTACCGGTGGATCACAAATCGCACAGATAAAACATTTGTCTTGATTAGTTGCCACGTATTGAAGCTGAGGAAAGGCCTTTTTTTCCCCGATTGTGACAGGTGATGAAGCCTGGGTTTACCCCTTTTCAGGCCAAAACGAAACGACAGTCGATGGATTGGCGCCATTCCCACTCCCCACAGAACAAAAACATCAAAGCAACTGCTTCCGCCGGTAAGGTCATGATCACTCTGTTCTGGGACTGTGAAGGTGTGCTTCTCATTGATGTGATGCCAATAGGCGGTACGGTTAATTCAGAAGGATATGTAACACATTAACAAAAGTCAAGATGCGCTTCTGGTGACTTCGGCGTCAGAGCAGCACAGGAGATGTTTTGCTGTAACTCGATAATGCTCGGTCCCACGCAAGTCTGAGGCCTGCTAAACAAACCGCAAAACAGGGTTGGCCATTGTTGCCCCATCCACCTTAGAGCCATGACGTAGCCCCCTCAGACTTCCACATGTTTGGGCCATTAAAGGATGCAATTCATGGAAGACATTTTGAGGACGATGAGGAGGTGATTCACACAGTGAAGTACTGGCTCCACCAGCAAGACAAGGATTGGTACTGACTGGGCATACACGCCCTTGTTTCGCGCCGGAGGAAGGCCATTGAACAGGATGGAGAATACGTGGAAAAATGCGGTATGTAGATAAAACACCATTCTTTGGTGTGTGTAATTCTCATTATGTTCAATAAAGAATTGTCGAAGAAAAAATACTGTGCGTTACTTTCTGGGCCACCCCCGAGTAATGAAATAATAAGAAACCAGTTGCATGAAAGCAATTTAATTTCTATACCGGTTTCAGGTACCTCGTGACTTTCTTCAGAAGGTTTTTTCTATCGCATTTCTTGCGAGTGTCAATAATAAAATGCTTACAGCAAAATGTCATGGTCCAAAAAAATATGAAGTAGCAGTAACCAATACAATACTGAATCCTTTAACTCAATAAGAGCTCTTCGATGCCTAGATGTAATTCATAGTGTCTGCATAAAACTGTACATGATTACTGCCAGTGGTGATCACCGGAATGTACGGACACAAGACCTTGTTCCGAATGACCACGTGGTACTACAGAGAGGATATACCTTGGTGTTCAGTGTATGGCTCTGGCGCATCGTACTGCAACTGCCGCACCAATCTGAGCATCAGTTGGCATCATAGTGACACAACGAACTGTTAAAAATTGGTTAATTCAATGATAGCTCCGAGCCTGAATCCCTGTAGCGTGTATTCCACTGACCCCAAACCAACCCCTTTTGTGACTTCAGCGGTGTAAAGCGACAACTCATTAAAGGGTAGAATGGAGGTCTATTGCGTTTTATGATAAAAGCTAGTTCCTTTCGATGTCAATGATGACCGCGTGTTCGGTAGATGGAGGTCAGTCGAGTACTTGCAGCCAGTCGGTCTATATGCTGGCCACATAGGGCCTACACTTACAGTTGTGGTCTGGGGTGCAATTTCGTACGACAGCAGGAGCACTCTCGTCGTTACCCACACACACTCACTACAAATCTGTAACTCATTCTGGTGATTCGATCTGTTGTGCTGCCATTTATAAACAGCTTTCCAGCACAAAGCTAGTCTGCATACCGCTGTTGTAGCCCAACGTGCTGTACAGAGTTACGACATGTTGCCTTGTCCTGTTCGATCACCATATCTCTCTTCAATCGAACAAATATGAGACACTATCGGACGAAAACTCCAGCGTCATCCACAAGCAGCTTTAACGGTCCCTATATTGACCGACCAAATGTGACAGTCATGGAACTTCGTCCCACAAACTGAAGGGATGCGTTCAACAGTCTGGAAGCTACACCGATAATTAATGTGCCAGCATTTCATATCTACAATGGCTTATGTCGCGCGTACATTGACCTGTGATCTTGCAATGTTAAGCACTTAAATATTTTATCTAGACAAATGTATTCCCAAAATTTTATTACCTTGCATAAGTTATTTCCGGGAGTTGCGTTTTTCCGTTGGTGTAGGTTTCTTTTTTTATTTTTGAGGTGGAAATTGGGGAACAGCCCAACATTTGCCTAAACGAGCGTAGGAAACCGCCTATAAAAGACACTCAGACTGGTGGTACACCAGCCCCCTTTGTTAATCAGTTGCACGGATTCGATCCGGCTCTGTCGCCTCTTCCCGTCTCGTAAACTAGCGAATTGCGCGGTATCCTTTATAGGCATGTTTCTTCTGTTTTTATTTCCCTGCGTCACTAGGAAGTTTAAATGAATAACTTCCTACAAGAGCAGCGCGCCGTCAGCCAACAATGCGGTATGTGGGAGTTACTTTCAGCTGTAGTACGTTAAGTACTACCGGACAGTACAAAAATAGACGCATTTGAAAACTGGTACGTTTAGAATAAATAAACCAGCTTAATCCATATGATAAGAGTGCTGGAACCCTATAACAGCAACCAGTGATTAAGAATGCGGAGAGATGGCCTTTCGTATGACTTGACAAGCGTTACGCCAATATTACACGATGGCAGTCAAAACGAGGAAGGAAAATTCACAATGTTTCGTCAGTGCTGAAGAGCGCCACATCAATATGTAGGTTCATTCGAGGAACCACGACGATTTTCTGGAAACTGATTTCGCATTACAGGGCATTTTGTCTCGTACAGGGGTGGCTGTGATGACAATGATGCACACTTCGAACCAATTGATAGAAGAATGTCATATGCAGTGAGAAGATGGCACATGAGAATCTCACCATTACATGACCGCCATATTATCTACAAGGCCCCGATGGTCAATATAGCTTAGTACATAATTGTCTCCATACTGGAGAATATCAGCTACGACACCATCTGCAGCGATCTTCGACCCCATAATCAACCCAAATTACACTTGGTCGGTTACCATCAACCAGAAATGTGTGAGGCTGGGCTGGATGCGTAAATGACGCCGCTTTCGTGCTGACTGGGGAAGCGTAGAGTTTTCCAACGAGTTCACAGACTGAACCGGATAAGAAAAATTAGGACTCATAGGGAGTCATGTAGATAGCCGTTTTTCTCTCGCCCCATTTGCGAGTGGAACAGTAAAGATATCCTCTGCCCGTACCGTATTGTGGCTAGCGGAGTATGTATGTAGATGTAGATGTACTTATTGATACATCAATTCACAACCACTCATAAAGTACATTTTAGAGACAGATACGAGAAACACTCATTACCTTCCCGGACACGGTCCTATCCGAGAGGGTTGCTGCCTCCTTCCTCTCACCTATTATGAAGTGCCAAGAGTTTATTTGTGTCGTTTGAATGCTTGCGACCGGTGCTAATCGTTCCTATGCAGTTAAGCGTTGTGTTTATGGAAGAGACGTTTCATATCAAAAAGCATCACGACACGAAGTACTGCAACGTAACCTCTAGCAGAAATTTCGTTCCTTGAAGTATTGATAAAATAATAATACTCTATAACGAATTGCCTCGGCACACTTACATGCACATCGAAATAATGTTAGAATTTTTTTTATAATATTTGGGAATTCGTAATGGACCAAACTGCTGAGGTCATCGGTCCCTAGTCTTACACACTACTTGAACTAACTTAAATTAACTTACGCTAAGGACAACACAGACATCCATGCCCGAGGGAGGACTCGAAACTCCGGCGGGAGGAAGAATGTAAAACAGTTCATATTTAAGAGAATTATCTTCCGTTTTTTTACCAGAATGCAGCTTTGTGAAGACACTTACGTGAGCAATGACACAAGTAAACAAAATCTATAGTAATAAACTGTTAGTACCGGCAGGTGCCGGATTAACAACAACTAAATTCGATTATACATCCGTTCGGTTTGTAAGTAGGCAGTTTAGGTTTTCTTATTGGTAACGCCACATAGCGCTCGGTATGAAAAATCACTGGCTGTGCTGTGTGCAGTCTGTGGCTGGTTTGCATTGTTGTCTGCCATTGTAGTGTTGGGCAGCGGCAGCTGGATGCTAACAGCGCGTAGCGTTGCGCAGTTGGGAGGTGAGCCGCCAGCAGTGGTGGACGTGGGTAGAGAGATGGCAGAGTTTTGAAATTTGTAAGCATTGGTGTCATGAAGTGATATATATATATTATGACTACTACATTGTTTGTTCTCTATTAAAATCTTTCATTTGCTAACTATACCTATCAGTAATTAGTGCCTTCCGTAGTTTGAATCTTTTATTTAGCTGGCAGTAGTGGCGCTCGTTGTATTGCAATAGCTTGAGTAACGAAGATTTTTGTGAGGTAAGTGATTTGTGAAACGTATAGGTTAATGTTAATCAGGGCCATTCTTTCGTAGGGATTTTTGGAAGTCAGATTGCGTTGCGCTAAAAATATTGTGTGTCAGTTTAAGCACAGTCGTGTATAATTTTTCAAAGGGGACGTTTTAGGTTTTTCCACAGTACACCGGGACAGAAGAGAATCCAATCCTTCGAGGATATTGAAAATTTTTCGCAGACTCGGTGATTGAAGAAATGTACCTGAAATGCGAACAATAAGAAGGGAAAAGAGGGTAAAACATATGTTGAAACATCAGAAAGCAACATCTATGGTCCTAGGAGAGCTGTGGAGGTTAAAATAATAGGGAGAAGCGGAGATAATTGAGGAAGTAAGGGAGCCTGTGCCAGTCTGAAGAGGTTGGCACAAGAGAGGACGTCACTGCGACGCGCAACCAACCAATCAGAAAAGAAAATCCCTACTCTTATTGGAAGGTACTGTATTCCTGATAACGCAATTTAATTCATTCAGTTCACGGAGGTTCCAAGCCATACTGAAGTGTTGAACAGACACAAAAAGCTGTGTGCTTAGATACTAATCACTCAAGGAAAGCGACGTTTGTTAGATTATTTTTCTTTGGCGGCTACAAAATTCATGGCGTACTGGCACGTCTGTGTGTGAAATAGCTAGATGGATAACTTTCTGCTTAAGACGTTGTTGGAAGAAGTAATAAAATGGCTCTGAGCACTATGGGACTTAGTTTCTGAGGTCATCAATCCCATAGAACTTAGAACTACTTAAACCTAACTAACCTAAGGACATCACACACATCCATGCCCGCGGCAGGATACGAACCTGCGACCTTAGCGGTCGCGCGGTTCCAGGCTGTAGCGCCTAGAACCGCTCGACCAGAAGAAGTAATCATCATGAATTTTTTTTTGCCATACGTTAACATATTTACTGACGAATGCTAGGCTCCTCTGTACACTGTAAGTGCAAACAGATTGACAGACCAAAGACTATTCATATGGTGTGTAGGAGTAGTGAAACAGTCACTTATCTTATCCCCAGTTATGCCACTGATTCTGATTACCGGTAATACTAATCACTGTTTCGAGGATATTTAGTTGGTGCGTAAGTTCTTAACGTTTTTCTTTTGCATAATGGTATTCCGATTGATATGGGTCTATGGATCGATTGTCATTTTTATTTCTAGTTCATTGTTATTATCTGAATTTACGTACTGTCATTTTGTAATTTGTATTTAATGACTGGAGCTGTGGGTGCTAGAAAATGAAGTGCCAATTAGGAAAGTCGGAACGTTTCCGATGTATTTGTGTGTATTTGAGCTCAGTAGAGGGGTGACAGCAGCGGAAGTAGCCAGAAATATTTATGCCTTGTGTGAGGATAATGCCTTGACGGAACACATCAATAAAATGTTCGTTTTATGGAGGATCGTTTTGATGTTAGTGAATATCCAAGTTCAGGAAGCCCTTTCGTGTTTGATGAAGATCGTTTTAATGAGTAAGTCGACAATGATCCATCTTATTGTACTCCATAACTGGCGAATGCGATAGCCTGTGATCATTCCACTATCGTGCGACATTAGCATGCAATAGGGAAACTTCAAAATCGGGTATATGAACAACTCATGCTCTTACCAAAACTCACAAAAATCAGTGAGTTGCCACAAGTCCATATCTGCTTGGTCGTTGTCAGTTTCCTTGTGACTAACACAGGCTGTTTCTACCCTATATCGTTACTGGTGACAAGTGCTGTGTTTTTGCTAACATAAGGAAAAGGAAGGAATAGCTGAGACCAAACAGAGCAGCAACTCCCCGCTCATCCAGAAAAGATAATATTATCCATTTCGTGCAACAGCGACGGTGAGATGTGCTACGAGCTACTTCCCCGAGGTGTAACGACCACTACTGACGTTTACTGTCAACAACACAGACGTCTTACAGAGAACAATGAGTAGGAAGTCTGCCTGAAGTGATGCTACTCCACGGAAAGCCAAGCTCGCATTCTGCTCCACAGACTAAAAAAAACTATATTGACGTTGGCTGAAGTCACACCACACCAACTTTATTCACAAGATCTTGTTCCCTCCGATTCTCACCTTCCCTGCTCCCTACCGAACAACATTCAAGGAACTTCCTCTCTGGATGAAAATACACTCTAACATATCTCGACGAGTTCTAACCCCAGAAACCGCATGATTTCTACAGTCACGGAATGGAAAAATTACCTCAGCGCTGGCAGACTATAGTAAATACTGAAGTATATATTGCTGATGACTTACGTCCCCATTATGTGTATCTGTAGTGTTTGTTAAACTTTTGGAAAACGCTCCGAATTTAAGCAACAACCCAATATTTATCTTACTTATACTAATGTGCTGAGATTTAGAATCGCCCTATTTAAGACGTGTACTAATTCTCCGCACCTAGGCGGACTTCCCGATGGGAATGGCAACGGACATGCTTTCCTACCATTTTACAGCATTATCCGATGCAGTGAGTGTTCTAGAGATCATTTTTCTCTCTTTTCTCTTCATGAACATGGGTTACAGAGTTACTATAAAATGGAAAACTTAATGGTATAGTATCAACAAGGTGACAGTCGGCCGTGCAGACATCTGTTCTTCCAACCGCTCCAGGAAGAACACAAAGGGCTTAACTGTTGTCATGAGTGACAACTGTACTTTATATTGGCGTGTTGGAGTGACGTAATATTGTTTAGACACGTCTATGAACTATAAAATGAAATACATTTGGTAGTGTTCGGGCATGAAACTTAACTTTCTGTTTATATCTTGCTTATTTTCCATTGGTTGCTGGAGGACACTCATCATAAAATCGTTCATTCCAATGCAACAATCTACTGTAAAAAGAAGCTACAAAAATGTTTACTTTTACAAGGATTTCAGTATTAAGCCGTTCCACAACTTGGTAGTTGTCGCCAGACTTTCCCCGAAGAACAGCTGCACCAAGAACACTGCCATTGATGTCCTTTAGTTGTAAGCCTTAAGTAAGACCCTTGGTTTCTAATGTCGCTGGAAGAGCGATTTGCCGAGATGTGCAGACATACGTCCGTGTCTTGATTATGTTCTAGTGTCGGAAGAAAATAATTTCCTACCATACATTGTGCAATCCGTAAAGTGTGTGTTTACATACCTGCTTGTGTGCTCGATTAGTTTCTTATAGATGTCCTCCCTTATCCATTCCACAACATATTTCGCTACCTACCCATAAGGTTGTATATTAAAGGTTACATTGCTTATTTTGATTGTTCTTTGCACATAATTATAAGTTCATCAGAAAATTTCAGTTAGTTTCTTGGCATCACAGAAGCTACAATCTTACACAAGTAATACTTGTTCTCAGAAAGAGATTTTCACTCTGCAGCGGAGTGTGCGCTCATATGAAACTTCCTGACAGATTAAAACTGTGTGCCCGACCGAGACTCGAGCTCGGGACCTTTGTGTTTCGCGGGCAAGTACTCTACCATCTGAGCTACTGAAGCACGTCTCACGACCGGTCCTCATAGCTTCACTTCTGCCCTCCTGAGAACCTTGCAGAACTAGCACTCCTGAAAGAAAGGATACTGCGGAGACATGGCTTAGCCACAGCCTAGGGGATGTTTCCAGAATGAGATTTTCACTCTGCAGCGGAGTGTGCGATCATATGAAACTTCCTGGCAGATTAAAACTGTGTGCCCGACAGTGAGTCGAACTCTGGACCTTTGCCTTTCGCGGGCTAGTGCTTTTAATACTTGTTCTTAATTTATTACTGATTTATTGCCCATTACATTGGCACGTAATTACATAACGTTGCAATCCTGTCAAAAACAGCAAAGGACTTGGAAGAGCAGTTGAACGGAATCTACAGTGTCGTGAAAGGAGGATATAAGATGAACATCAACAAAAGCAAAACGAGGATAGTGGAATGTAATCGAATTAAGACGGGTGATGCTGAGGGAATTAGATTAGGAAATGAGACACTTAAAGTAGTAAAGGAGTTTTGCTATTTAGGGAGCAAAATAACTGATGATGGTTCAAGTAGTATGAGGATGTAAAGTGTAGACTGGCAATGGCCAGGAAAGCGTTTCTGAAGAATGTCAGGAAGTCGTTTCTGAAAGTATTTGTATGGAGTGTAGCCATGTATGGAAGTGAAACATGGACAATAAATAGAATGGACAAGACGAGAATAGCAACTTTCGAAATGTGGTGCTACAGAAGAATGTTGAAGATTAGATGGGTAGATCACGTAACTAAAGAGGAGGTAATGAATAGGATTGGGGAGAAGAGAAGTTCGTGGCACAACTTGACTAGAAGAAGAGATCGGTTGGTAGAACAGGTCCTGAGGCATCAAGGGATCACAAATTTAGCATTTGAGGGCAGCGTGGAGGGTAAAATCGTAGAGGGAGACCAAGAGATGAATACAGTAAGCAGATTCAGAAGGATGTAGGTTACAGTAGGTACTGGGAGATGAAGGAGCTTGCACAGGGTAGATTAGCATGGAGAGCTGCACCAAACCAGTCTCAGGACTGAAGACCACATCAACATTGGCTAACAGCTAAAAATTAACAAGCAACGATTCTATGTCTTTCTTGACAGTAAAAACATGATGCCTCCACATCATCCCCTAAACATAGGGCTCAAATAATTTCAGGGATAATGCGTTTTCTTTCGAAAAGGATGATTATATGTAGGAAGAAAATCAGTAATACATTATCATACCTACATAACAAAATTCTCAAGTTGAGAAAATGTACCCTATGACCCACATACCGTCATGGAAAAGCAAAATCTCACATGCAACGCTCGATCTTTGTTCTTGTGTTGGGTTTTACAAATGTCTGCCACTGAAAAAGCACCGCACAGAATCGGAATATCGATTATAACCTGCAGTCTCATTGCAGCCCTCTGTTTTCTCTCGCTTTGTAGAGACGAGAATTTAATTAACGGGAACAGCAGCAGCCACATCCTTGTTTTCCATTGTGTATGCCTGTCAATGTGGTGTCATCATTTTGGCAAACTGATGCAATATATTCGTACTTGTTACGAATGAAACCCATCACAATTTTCCATTACTTGTACCTTTTCGGTATTTTTTAAATGAGAAGTATCCTAATAGCAAAAATTGTTTCATACTATTCCTCTGAAGGCCGAATATAAGAGCTCTCTGTGCGTCATCATTTTAGAATCACTTGTGTGGGAAAAGGGCTATATTTACGTAGTTTGTTGGAAACTAACTTTTCAATACCCACACATCTCCAACCAATTGCTTCCGCTTTCACAAGCTAGTTACGCGTTTGCAACGTAGTTCGTTATATCTCTTGCTTTGTCCGCTGACATGCAAACGAGGGCCTGACCTCGTACTCTGGTTTTCGTTAACAGAATGCCCTATATTCTAATGTAAAGTACTTTGTAAATGCTTTAGCCCACTATCATGCAATCCAACTCCACCCACGTTAAAATTACTGAAAGACGAGGTCATTTGTGGAAGCTTACAAAGAGAGAAGACTGTAAGTTATGTATGTAACCTACTTCGCTAAGGCCATTGTGCCAATCGTGCCAGTCCCGCGCGATAGAATTTCCTCCGCAAATAGCACTCGTCCGTAGAACTGTTACTTCTGCGTTTCTGACAAGTTATTTCTATGACCATCGATATGATGACAAAAACAAGAGAATCTAAATTATAGAGAAATGTATCGTGGAATCACTTTCGCTCTTAGGTGCAGAAGGGAATGGGCGTACTCAAGAAACATACATAATTGTGATTCCTCCCATAACGAATTTGTAGAGCACTGAATAGACGCTGTCAATGAAAACATCTTAACTTAAAATTTAGACCTCTCCACGCTGTATTAATTCCACATAATACTGTAACGCTATTCAGAAGTCATCAGCACACATCTTTTCATGATGTGTTTCGAGCTCTTCAACTATAAGCGGACAGATTTTGTATTCCCTTGTGTAACCGTCGTTTAACAGCGAATGATACTGACAGACGTTTTCCATTTAGAGCCTTCCAGTGTTCAACGTACTTTCGTTTCCTGAAATTCAAATCGAAATAGAATGTTCTTACCATGTACTTACTATGTTGAATGGCACACAGAAAAGTGTCCACCTTATCCGGAGCTTGTCAAATATGTATTGGATTCGTTGTTACTTTGATAGTAACGGCTTTTAGTTGTATCATTGTACAATACCTGTACTGTCATATTTAGTACCACGTTGACGGTTCAGGCGTAATACGAATTGCTCTCTCTGACGATGAAACACTGGCGGCAGTGTATTCTATTTAATTATAAAATAACTAGGTAACGGATTACATTTTCACCTACGGCCACGATTAGTTCAGCTGAAGCAATTAAGAAATGTGAACGAAGCTATGGTTAACACAGTCAGTGTATTTTAATTGCTACAATAAAGCAGAAATGTTCATTTGTATTTACCCAAAAAGTTTCATGCCATTGCTATCAAACTACCATGACATAGTAATTTCAAACAGGTTGGATAGTAAATTTGTTCGTTACAATGACAAATAATGGTCCTTTGTTCAGTCAAGAGATAATACTCGGAAACTGGAAACGATGCACCATTTACTACTCTGTTTCAGTCGTTCTAAATCCGTCACACGCTGGACGTGTGTACAGAACAGTTTCCCAACTGATGTTACTATCAGAACAGGTTATCCTGTCTTACTATATTTGTTTATTAATTTTCCTAAACGACTGCCTACTTAAGTTTTTAATACGAGGTACTCATTTAATAACCCAAACATTTAATCAAATATAAGATTTGTCAGAGAAAAATGAGGTATAGCGTCCACGATGTGTTATACAGCGTGATTCACCTAACGTTACCGCTGGATATATTTCGTAAACCACATCAAATACTGACGAATCGATTCCACAGACCGAACGTGAGGTGAGGGGCTAGTGTAATTGGTTAATACAAACCATAAAAAAGTGCACAGAAGTATAATTTTTAACACAAAGCTACGTTTTTTTAAAATGTAACCCCGTTAGTTTTGTTAGCACATCTGAACATATCAACAAATACGTAATCAGTGCCGTTTGTTGCATTGTAAAATGTTATTTATATCCGGAGATATTGTAACTTAAAGTTGACGCTTCAGTACCACTCCTCCGCTGTTCGATCGTGTGTATCGGAGAGCACCGAATTACGTAGGGATCCAAAGGGAACAGTGATGGACCTTAGGTACAGAAGAGACTGGAGCAGCACATTACGTCCACATGCTAACACCTTTTTATTGGTCTTTTTCACTGACGCACATGTACATTACTATGAGGGGTGAGGTACACCTACACACGTGGTTTCCGTTTTCAATTACGGAGTGGAATAGAGTGTGTCCCGACATGTCAGGACACTAGGTGTTCAATGTGGTGGGCATCATTTGCTGCACACAATTTCAATCTCTGGCGTAATGAATATCGTATACGCCGCAGTACATCTGCTGTAATGTCGCCGCAGGCTGCCACAATACGTTGTTTCATATCCTCTCGGGTTGTAGGCACATCACGATACACATTTTCCTTTAACGTCCCCACAGAAAGAAGTCCAGAGGTGTAAGATCAGGAGAACGGGCTGGCCAATTTACGCGTCCTCCACGTCCTACGAAACGCCCGTGGTACTGAAGCGTCAACTTCAGGTTACAAAATCTCCGGATATAATTAACATTTTACAACGCAATAAACGGTACTGATTACGTATTTGTTTATTTGTTCAAATGTGCTAGCAAAACTAACGAGGTTCCATTTAAAATAACGTAGGTTTGTGTTAAAAAAACATACTTCCGTGCATTTTTTACGGTTTGTATTAATCAGTTACACTAGTTCCTCTCCTCACGTTCGGTCTGTGGAGTCGATTCGTCGGTGTTTTATGTGGTTTACGAAATATATCCAGCGGTAATGTTAGCTGACTCACCATGTATATGATCCAAATATGTGCAGTAGGAGACCCTTTTCAGATCAATGCAACAAAGTCGAAGATGGCATTTCCGAAGATGACAAAAATGACACATTTTTTGACACATTTGGAAGTGCCATTTTCGACTTAATTAAGCTGATTTGAAAACAGGTCACGGCCCGAAACTAGTCATCAAATGAAAAATATTTTTTTTTCTACTTCGACTGCTTTTTCTTTCAATTGATTAACAGAAGTTGCTGGCCAAAGTTACTCCAGCATGCTGGAAGCTCGTAAATTGCTTATCGTCGACAAGCCTATGGAAGGCCCGCTGACGTCAGCAGCGCGCTACTTCCCTAGACGGCCCTCACTCTGCTTGTTTCTCTCGACAACATGCAGGGACAGCTACGTGCAAGGTGCGACACACTGTCCTCAGACAGGTTTCGGACGACGGCTGGCGTTATGGTGCAAAATCCCACTAAGAGCTCGGTGTCAGAGGCAGCAACAATTTCGGACGGCAGTCGGTGGGGCTGAGACCTCGAATCCCATGAAGGACCCAATGCACGCGACAAGCGAGACCAATATCGAACCAGTGGCTGCTGCTAGCAGTGCCCAGTCATCTCGCTGTCCGACGTAGCTTTGGCTGTTCCGCTGGTTTCCAGGCGTGTCAAGTCGTACTTGCTTCAAAATCCAGACTTACTTATATGCCACTGGTATAAATAGTTTCACTAAAAATTGTCACGTAATCACGTCAACTATAGAAGAGATCTGGCCTGGAATCGTGACAATACTCTGCTAGCTACACTATTACCACTGTGCGGTACAGTTAACTACTGTGCTCAGCTATGCTGGCTTAGCAAACCACTTGCGTTTCAGTAATTGTGACCCACATGTCACACTGATAGCCATCGGCTTGCGGCCATTATCGGAACACTCCACGGCTGCTTCCCTACTACTTCTCATTACTATTGCTAAATACTGATCACTATGTAGCGGCGCTACACGGTCTTTCTTCACGGAGAAAACCCGACCTATCAGGTCTTTTCCAGCAATTGCTACTACCCTTTTATCTATAAGGCCATCACATAATACTAAATCGGTTAAATACAATAAAAATTATACTATTAATTTGTGACTCGAAAAAAAACTATATTTCAACCCTCACTCGGGGGATACAGTGTGTGGGAACTCAAATCACTATTAAATCGGGTTCTCACATGGCTCTTTCTCTCAAACCGATACGAAGTAGACGGAATCGAGGTCATGTTTATATGTCTTCAATACTGACACTATTCCAAGTACTGCAAGAGTTGGTCTGCGGTGATCCAGCCCACCTGTGCTCCTGTTGTCTGACTTAATCAATGGATCAGCCTCAGTTCCCAGGTGTCGTTGAAAAAAGGTAGTGTTTTTATATATGAAGTCTCCACGGGTTGTCAGACGAGTAGCGTCGTCGTCTCGTGGCAACGTTTCGATGGAATGCGTCTCCATCATCTTCAGACGAAGTGTCGGGATATTGTCTCTTGCTCTCTGTAAACGACAGCCTCAGCAGAGGATGCCTAAGAAAGAGAAGTCTTTGTCGTAAGACAATTACTCCAAATAGATGGCATGAAGGTTAAAACTGGATAAAGGGAAAAACTGGGTTTGCCCGAGCAAGGCAGAAATATAATAGTTGGTATAAGTAGTATAGCGATCTTTCTTCTTGGTCCTCCCTCTTGGCACTACATCAACGATGCATTGCCAGTCCCGTGGCGTGAAGATCGGATGGGAATTAATCAGAGCTAGGTCATTTTTGGAGACGACGTTGAGCAGATTTGGGGCTGCCCAACCAAAGTCAAATGGCTGATGGGGAAGAGGAGGTTTGGGAAAATCAGGAGGGGTAAAGGGGTATGGATGGTAAAGGTAAGGATATGTACCATCTTACAGCGACTCCTCTAGCATGTCCATCACCAGCTTAGCCGCTCGCACGTTGTCTAGAAGCGGCAGGTGGACGTATTTGCCGTGTTTGGCATCTTCAGCAGCGACTTGTGCTGCCTCTTCGTCGGTCTCTTCTGCTGATTGCTGTACCACCTCCTCCTTTTCCTCAGCAACGTCTCCAGCAGCCTCCCCGGTTTCCTGTATTGCTACAGGTTCGGAGGGACCTCCGTTAGCGTCGCCACATCCAATCCTGCTTGTCGTCCAACCCCGTAAAGATGGAGTCCTGGGCAGGTGTCTTCTTCTGCATCATCCTAAGTTCTTCCTACAGCTGTTGAAGCTGCCGGTGAACAGCGATGAGTTCCTTCCGCATAGCTGCGTTCTCTGCCTCCTTTGCGGCTTTGAGAGCAGCCACTGCGTAGCCGGTGGCGGCGCTGGGCGAAACTCCAGCCAAGTCGTCTTCTTGGTGGCACGGTGCGTTTTCCCCTATGGAGTGGGGTGGCGGGGCGGCAACCTTTTCCCGTGTGCCGCATTCTTTCTTGTGGCGGTGGATGTCTGCTGCTTCAAGTATTTGTCGCGGTTTCTCACAGTTGCGTGTTATCATGCGCCTTGGCACACTTCAGACACGCGACTGGATCCCCGCACGTACTGACGACGTGCCCGACGTTCTGGCAGCGGTAGCACTTCCTCTGGTGCTGAGGTCTGCTTCGCTTCTTCTTGTTGCCCCGGCCATTTCCCGCCAGCGCGAGCAGAAGCTTGGCCACAGCAGCCAGCTTACCTCCCTTCCCGCGTCCTGATAAAGTGTTTGGCTAATGGCGTAGGCGAGCGACGGTAACGAAGTGAGCCTCAGCGAGTCGTCGGGATATCGTCGGTCGTGGTCTGATGTCTCTTCTGGCTGCTCTCTGGTATGGACAACCTCCACTGAGGTGCTCTACAGTATCGGAGTCGGTTGCCTATTGACATTTTCTGCACGAATATAAAATTTACTGGGATTAAAATGGTTAGCTAAAACTTGTCTGAGCTTGACAGGATGAAATGCAGTAGGTGCTAAGTTACTAGCGATGCGAGGAAGAGGAAAGTTTGTTCTTCTTCGTCTGCTTAACTCTTGGAATCCCAGCGATTATGCGCTGCCAGATATAGTCGGTAAAAATAGGGAAGCGGTTTATAAGGGCCAAGCCCTCTTAGGACCGACGGCGGTTAGACTGGCAATTGCCCAACCGAAATCATAAGGCTTGTGGGTTAGATGTGGTTTAGGGACATTGGAGTCGGTAACAGGGTACGCGGTATTGTGATGCGCTTAAGCCATGTCACGCAGTGATTTTGCGACCATCTTCAGTAGTCTGGGCGCAGTGATCTCTGCCTTTGTTGTCGGTCTATTGACTACCTCTTCTGTTCTTGGATGGTCGCAGCAGTTGTATCTTCATCTTCCAACCGCGGCTGTTCCGCCTTGTCCTCGGGAGGGCGGGAGGGCATTTCGATGCCGTTGGCCACGTCATCATGTGTTGCTGGTGGAGCTGGTTCGGAATCTTGTTTCCGCAGGCCCTCCTCTTTCGACGAGGGGGCAGACCCATTCACCACCTCCGTGGGCACCCCCATAGCGACCAGCGTTACCGCGGGAGCCGGGAGAGCGTCCATCTGCGTGGCGATGGTGGCAGTCGTAATGTCTCGCCCCTTGCGAGACTTGCAGGCCAGCAACTCGCGGAGCTGCACGAACTGGAGGGCGTACCTCACCCACCTCGGCCCGAAGTGCAGCCCACTCCTCTGTCATGGCAGATTTGAGAGCGGCAACTGCTTTGGCGACAGCATCGTCGATCTTGCGAATGCTGTCGGGATTGCAGCAGCACGATCCTCCACTCGCGCCAGCACCAGCAGAGGTGCCAGTGGCAAAATGCGCGGGCGGAACGTTTATTGCCACCTCTTCTTGCACGGCAATTCACCGTCGGCGTGTGTGCCGCCGCTTCCCGCGGCTACAGATCTTGAGATAACTGCAGCCTCGTTGGTTAGCGGTATGTGGACCGCCGAAGTTGGAACATGTAGCGGCGGCGTCCCTAGGCTTCGTGCCCTCGCGTGTGAGGGGCGACTTTGCGCACTACAAACACGCAAGTACTCCTGTGCAGTCCGCGGCGAAGTGCCCCAGCTTCTGAAGCGGAAGCACTGTACAGTATCTTCTTCTTCTGCTTGCTGTCGAGCGAGAGCGCTTGGCCCAGGAGGCTGACGATCGCGGGAACTTGTTCTCCTCGTCTTCCCTTCGGGAGTCCAGGCATGTTGGCGCACCGAGCGAGAGTAGCAGCGAGCAGCAGCAGTGTGACCCACAAGGAATGAGCAGCTGAAGTCGTCTGATGTCTCTGTTGGACCCTCTCTGCTTCCCGCCGCCGGCCAATCACGCGCCCGCGGAATCGCCCGATGCGCCTGGAGCGGCCGGTGGTGGTGGCGCGGGGGGATGCGTGTGCGGGGTTCGTGTCCCGGCGTCCGTCTCTGTCTGCTCCATCCGTGGCCCTCGGTGGAACAGAACGTGCTTCTCCCAGGCTGTGCTAGGATGGCAGCCAATGTCGCTGTTGTGTTGATTTACTATATATATATATATATATTTCTTTGAGTCCTCGAAATCGAAGGTGCGCTTCTCGTCAATACTGTGTTCCGCCACAGCAGATTTGTTGGTCAGACCACAATCCATGACTTGCTTAGTCAGCTGTCAATGCTGTTTAACACCCTCCTCTCCAATTTCACAAACTTGTCACTCTACGTGTTTCCGCAATTCCTCTTGCCGTTTCTGCTGTTTCTGCCAGTTGACTTGCGCTGTTTGCATCTGCTGTCCGGAATATGGTTTTCGGTATTCTACCCCATTGTTAATTCACCCCCTTTTGACTCTCAAGTCTGGCGGGTGTGGCCGAGCGGTTCTAGGTGCTTCCATCTGAAACTGCGCGACCCCTACGGTCGCAGGTTCGAATCGTGCCTCGGGCATGGACGTGTGTGATGTCCTTAGTTTAGTTAGGTTTAAGTAGTTCTACGTTCTAGGAGACTGATGACCTCAGATTATAAGTCCCATACTGCTCAGCGCCATTTGAACCATTTGACTGTCAAGAATTCGTGCGTCACCTCTGCGTTCACCTGCTCCTTTAGTAGAACATTTGCACCGAGAAATTGTTTGTGCACTCTTAAGACCCTTCTCAGCCTCCGTCTAGTAACTGTAAATTGTTAAATTCTTGAAAACACCTCCTGCAGTCTCTTAATTTCGTTCTGTAACTTCCACACATTAAAGACTAAACCTGACGTCCATGTGTCACATGATAATACCGCGTCAGGTTTCCTGGAAAACAAGCTCCTTCTTCCTGGCGATGAACCTGCCCCCAGCGAAGAAGTACAGCACTGCCAAAACTTGTATTTTTTTTTCTTTTTCGGCCCTTTTGCTATACGGACAGGCATGCATATAGCCTCCCGTTAGAAGGCTGCAGTTTCCAAACATCACGTCTTAGCACACTACAGATAAAACCTACCCTAAAACAAATATATAACCTTGTCTAATACCACGTTAATGCCCTATGCTACACACGTAAGAAAAATACGCCGAAGACCGCAGTTCATACCGAGTATGAGGTATCTCGATCTGTCTCTCTTGTCGCCCGCCCTTCCATTTCTTCTTTTTGCCTCTTTTCTTGCCTTCACTAACACCTCTCAGGGATTGTGTCCGATGCACCACTGAATGGTCGTACACGTACACCATGCACAATCGTTGTCGGTGCCTGCAGCTTCAGTTACTTCTATGGGCCCCGGTACCATATTAAAAAGTTCTTCGTCTTTCCCTTTAGAGGATATGAGCGTCACTACATCACCCTCTAGCACACTCTTTATCGAGGTAATGTTCCTACATGCTTCACCGCTTCTCCTGCTTCTCCAGTCCATTAATATCGATTTGCTGGACCTCCCCTACATTTCTCTCACCGTTCTTGCAAGCTCCTTGACCACTTCTGCTCTCCTGCCTCCTTTCTGGCTAATCATGTCGAATGGAAATGGCACCTTTTTCCGTATACCACCTCGAACAACGACAAGCCTGTGTTAGTGTTTACTTTGGAATTATTTGTGCTTACTACGAAGCATAGACTCGTGTTCCAGTCTGAATGGTGTGCATTCATGTAATAAGTAAGCATCTTTCCAATTGCCTGATGAACTCGTTCTGTCCTTTCGTTATCTTTTGGATTAAGTAGATTAGTTCTCAATGTGTTTCTTTTAATTTTAGCAACCGACACAAGTCTTTCTTCACGTCTGTCGTGAAGTTGCTCCGTTGATCCGTAATTATTTTCTCTGGCACCACGAACTTCAAGGTCTACCTATCAACCAACGCCTGCACCAGTATGACCACGTGCAGGCCCGGATTTAGCACCATATCTATGTAGTAATGGAAATGGTCTACTGCGGTGGCCACGAAACGAGTTTCTGCTAGTGTTCAGTTGATCTGGCCCAATATGTCCACGCCAGTCAAATTGGATGATTCCACTGCATCTTCAATCTCTGTAATAGTACCTCTTATGACATAAATCCACCCACTGTGCACAATCAACATAATTTCTGACATACCGATCAACATCATTCTTCCTTTCCTTCCACCAGTTCCTTTCTGCCACTCTCTGATTCGACGCCGTGCCTTCCCATGACCAGATAAAAATTGATTATCCATTTCATCTAATACTTCTAGTTCCAAGTTGTCTGGCCCCACCACATATGGTCTCAATTTCGTTTCTCTACATAACACTCCATCATGCATGCTAAATCGCTGATGCTTGCCTTACTGTGTACATACTTCGTCAACACTCTGTACAGCTTTCCGTGTTTCTTGCGAGGTTTGAGGATTACTTCGTACCAAATTCACTGAGTTTCAATGCCAATCTTGCTAGTCGATTGGATGGGTTCTTCAAACCTACTAACCACTTGAGAGCAGCGGGGTCTGTCACTACCTTGCATCTTCTGCCATACGGGTAACACAAAGCTAAGCATCACTCTGTCGATTATGGAGTAATTCCTTTCCACTGTGTTCAAGTGCCTCACTGCAAAGGTACTAGGGTACTTCTGACTTCCCAGCTTCCTGATTTAGAACACACCTAAGAACGGGAATCGATACATCGCATGATAGTATTAACTTCTTTTGAAACCGCAACATTTGCCTTGACGTTAATATCTTTCTTAATTGAACAAATGCTCCCTGACATGTTTCTGATCATACAAACTTAACACCCTTTGTCAACGACTGCTTAGGTGCTTTCTCAATATCTGCAGACCCTTTCACAAACTTCCCATAAATATTCATCAGGCCCAGAACGGACTGCAATCGTTTGGTGATCCTGGCACTGGAAGATTTTCCACTGGTTTCACTAACCTACAAACGGTTCATACATCATTCCAATAGGTAAATTCCTCTAGTGTGAAATGTCATTTTTGATCACTGAGCATCAAATGACGTCCCCTCAGACTTTGTCTATGCTCTTGCATATTCCTTGAAAAGCAATTACATCATTAAGATACGCTGGACAGAACCCTATTTCAGTCTTCCCAGCATTCCGTCCAAGAACCACTGGAATGTCACCAGTGTTTTTTTCAGCCGAGAAGTCATCCTTCTTTATTGGTGTGATCCCCAGGATGTAGAAAACGCCGTTTTCGGTCTACCCCTCAGAGCCAATTCCACCTGATAATTCCAACTATTTAAGTCCATTCCCAAGACGTACTACCTTTTCCTTTGGTTATCTATTGCCTCTGTAATGTTTGGAGTTAGGAAAGAATCTTTTGTAGCGTCAATTTTCAAGTGGCAGTAATCGCAACAAAAGTGATATTGTTTTGAGCTATCCATAGACTTCTTGTGTACAATCACTATTCCCGCTACCCAGGGGCTATATTGCTCTTCTATTTTCCCATCAGTTAATTGTTGATTTATTAAGTCCCCCAAAGTGAGCTGCAGCCATCATTGTATTCTTTATGGCCTTTGATAAACCAGAGCCTCATTCCCAGGAAATAACCAGTATTGTGTTACTTCCTTATTAGATAACGTCAATGTCAGAAAAGAACATATCCTGAAATTCCAGCGACAAGCACTCCATGTGTGTCCTGTACATTCTCCTTAAATGCTTCAATATCTCGCGAAATGCAGTCCTAGCACCAGTCCTAGATGCAGATTCCTTGACTTGCGCCATCGGGTGGTGGGTGTCCGGCTTCCGCTTAATAGGTCAGGAGTCCACAACAAACAGGAGACGGCTACACGGGTATTTGAGGCTGTGTGGAAGGGACTGGGCGGTTTTTTAGATTAGAGGGTCTCAGCGAACCACAGAAGGGATGTCCGTCTACAAGTTCAGTCGAAATTTTTTCAAACGATCTAACAGTGTTAAGAAAGGACAGATTAAATACAGTGGCTGGTGGAGTAGAAGTAGTTTGCCTTGTAGATAAATTGAAGTAGATACTTCTTGTGAAATAATATGAGTAGAGCTTATACCTGACAATCGGACTAAACTATTAATTGGATCGTTTTACCGACCCCACGGATCAGAAGATATAGTTGCTGAACACTTCAAAGAAAACTTGAGTCTCATTTCAAATAAATACCCCGCACATACAATTATAGTCGGTGGTGACTTTAATCTATCTTCGATATGCTGTAAAAATTATACGTTTAAATCCGGTGGCAGGCATAAAACGTCATCCGAAATTGTACTGAATGCATTCTCAGAAAATTATTTTGAACAATTAGTTCATCAGCCCACTCAAAGCGTAAGTGGTTGCGAAGGAATTCTTGACCTTTGCAACAACTATCCTGGACAAATAGTGAGTATTGTGACGAATACAGGGATTAACGGCCACAAGGCAGTTGCTGCAACGCTGAATACCGTAACACCTACAACCATCAAAAGAAACGCAAGATGTAGCTATTTAAAAAAGCTGATAAAATGCTCTTAACGCCTTTTTAAGAGACAGTCTTCACTCCTTACGATCTGATCTTGTAAGCGTAGAAGCATAGTTGTGAAATGTTTTCAAAGAGATAGTATCGACAGCAATTGAGAGATATATACAAGATAAATGAATAAGTGATGGTACCGATACCCCATGGTGCACAAAACGTGTCAGATCGCTGTTGCAGAAGCAGCGAAAAAAGCACGCCAAATTTACAAGAATACAAAATCCCCAAGACTGGCTAAGTTTTACAGAAGTTCGAAATATGGCGCGTACTTCAATGCGAGATGCTTTTAATCATTTCCACAACGAAATTCTGTCTCGAAATCTGGCAGAAAACCTAAAGAGGTTCTGGTCATACATAAAGCACACCAGTGGAAAGACGCAATCAATACCTTCACTCCGCGATAACAACGGTGAAGTCACTGATGACAGTGCCACTAAAGCAGAGTTATTAAACACGGTTTTTAGGAACTCCTTCACCAAACAAGAAGAAGTAAATATCAAGAAGAATTGCCAAGATGAGAAACATGGAAGTAGATATCCTCGGAGTAACGAAGTTGCTTAAATAACTTAATAAAGGCAAGGCCTCCGGTTGTAATTATGTAATAGGCGTATTTAAACTGTTTTAGCATGTAATTATCTGAACTGTTTCTTATTTAAATTGTTTTGTTAATTAAATTGCATTGTGTATTATTGAGAAAGAGCGGGAAACCGCGCATAGATACATTTTGAGAAAGAGCGGGAAACAGCGCGCAGTAATAGATCTGTAATGGTAGCAGGGATTGTCTGCACCAAATACCATGGTTGGCGGCGAGACCGCACTTTTGTAGCATTGAGCGTTGGAAGCGAGCAGTTGCGAGTAAGATGTGAGACGAGGCAGTCGTAGCTAGCGAGACATGAGAGGAGGTCGCTGTAAGCGAGGTATGAATTAACACTTTGAAAGAAGCGGTGTGCTCGCCAGCCACTCGCTATATGTAGCGCAATGCTAGTTTTTAAGAATTTTTGTAAAGAACTATGCCCCTTGTAATTGTTTGTCAAGATCGTTCTCAGAATATAGTTATGTAATTTTGATGGAAAATTAGGTATGTAGCGCAACGCTACTTTTTAACAATTTTTGTAAAGAACTATACCCCTTGTAATTGTTTGTCAAGATCGTTCTCAGAATATAGTTAACTTCTACCAGATTAAATGCATTAAGAATTTTCTATCCCAAAATCATTCACGTAAATGCTTTACGGATTTTTTTGTTATCTTAAAAGAAAAGTCTAAACTGAGCTTCAGCTTTTATCAAATCTAAATTAACTTCAACTTAAAGAATTCCAGTCACAAAGTATTATGAAACTCCACCAGCAGCTTATAATTATGTTAAAGAGAAGTAAGTATATTCATTCCACAGTTTGCTGTAGCAGTCAGATGGCGATCCAGTATAAATAATTAAAGGTAAGAATCAGTGTTAATAATTTCAGGTAACGACTGAGGGCCACGGCGACAACACATTTTATGTTTCGTCGTAATAATCAGCAGGTAGTCTTGACAGAGCAGCAGTTAAAAGATTTTAAGAGACGCAGCGTTCAGTCAGCAAGCAAACGTTCATCCAATATTAGACGGGAAGGTTTCACGGTCCAGATTGTGTACCAGACAGCTTCGTCTCAGAGTATGCTGATAACATAGCTCCATATTTAGTAGTTATTTACAACCACACGCTCATAGAAAGATCCGTACCTAAGGACTGGAAATTTGCTCAAGTCACACCAATAATCAAAAAGGGAAGTAGGAGTAATCCGTTGAATTACAGTCATATATCACTAACGTCGATTTGAAGTAGGGTCTTGCAACATATACTGTACTTGAACATTATGAAGTACCTCGAAGGAAACAATTTATTGACACATAGTCAGCACGGATTCAGAAAATATCGTTCTTGTGAAGCGTAACTATCTCTTTATATTCATGAAATAGTGCTATCGACAGGGAATGTCAAATTGATCCAATATTTTCAGATTTCCAGAAGGCTTCCGACACCGTTCCTTACAAGCGTCTTCTAACCAAACTGCGTGCCTACGGAGTATCGCCTCAGTTGTGCGACTGGATTCATGATTTCCTGTCAGAAAGGTCCCAGTTAGTAGTAATAGACGAAAAGTCATCGAGTAAAACAGAAGTAATATCCGGCGTCCCCCAAGGAAATGTGATAGGCCCTCTATTGTTCCTGATCTATATTAACGACGTAGGAGACAATCTGAGTAGCCGTCTTAGATTGTTTGCAGATGATGCTGTCATTTACCGTCTTATAAAGTCATCGGATAATCAAAACGACTTGCAAAATGGTTTAGATAAGATATCTGTATGGTGCGGAAAGTGGCGATTGTTCCTGAATAAGGAAAAGTGTGAAGTTATTCACATGAGTACTAAAAGAAATCAGCTAAATTTCGATTACGCGATAAGTCACACAAATCTGAAGGCTGTAAATTGAGGTAAATACTTTGGTATTACAATTACAAATAACCTAAATTGGAACGATAACATAGATAATATTGTGGATAGAGAAACCGAAGATTGAGATTCATTGATAGAACACTTCGAAGGTGCAACAGGTCTACTAAAGAGACTGCTTACACCACGCTTGTCCACACTATTCTGGAGTATTGTTATGCAGTGTGGGATCCGCATAAGGTCGGACTGGCGTATGACATCGAAATAGTACAAATATGGGCAGTTCGTTTTGTGTTATCGCGAAATAGGGGTAATAGTGTCACAGACATGATACGTGAATTTGAGTGTCTATCATTAAAACAAAGGCGTTTTTCATAGCGACGTGATCTTCTAATGAAATTTCAATCACCAGTTTTCTCCTCCGATTGCGAAAACATTCTTTTGGAAGCCTTCTACATAGGGACAAATGATCATCACGATAAAATAAGAGAAATCAGGGCTCACACAGAAAAATTAAGTGCTCGTTTTTCCCGCGTGACGTTCGAGAGTGGAACGGTAGAGAGACAGCTTTAAGGTGGTTCATTGAACGCACTACCAGGCACTTTATTGTGAATAGCAATCACGTAGATGTAGATGTAGATGTAGGTCTAGATGTAGATGTGCCGTCTTGCAGCCTACATCTCTTCCGTGGTAATCTTTCTAATCCAGAATCTCCGATGTTCCCTTCAACACTTTAACTTCCTCAGCCGCAAAATTATTCACTATTTCACCTCCGTCCATCTCTCGTATATGTACAATACTACGTTTTTGACCTAATAACACATTGTATCCAATACTTCATTACCTTCCAGTAGTTCTACTACAAGTAACATATCAACGGCTAAGTCGGGCTCAACTTTCACCCATAGCGACTTTCTGGTGCCTTCCGACACACAGTCATGTGAATGAATTCTTAACGAAATTGCTCGCTATCTAATTTGTTCGTCTATGTATACTCCTCATTCCTCGCAGCAGACCTACGTTGACAACTGTTTCTACTAGCAGGAATGCCTTCCCACTAAATTCCACTACAGGTCATTGAAGGGCAATTACGGCATGATGTTGAAACAGAAAGTTAACCGTGAGGTTATGGTGTACCTATCATTTACATGAGACACCTCCTCCACAGATTGTTTAAAGTTAGTTGCCTGCAATGAAAAATTCATTACTACTGATGACAATTACTACGTATTAGTAAACGTCGCTCTAAATAAATTGTAACAATGTGGGTCCCAACTCCTCCTACTAACTACCTTGAGGCCACCGACACATGCTCGCCTTTGTACAACAACACTTTATATTTCCGACTGTCACTCACACCTACTATGCCATATTCCACCTGTGCATTTTACTGCATTCACCTTTGGTAGGAACTTCTTCCGGTGGCTCTTGGGTACCCTCTTAAGTTTGAAGGGTGTATCTCATGAACGGTCCCCATAAAGGTTTTTTTAAGTTGGGGGGATGTGTAGATCTGGACATATGGAGAATTTTTAATATTTTCCAAGACGAATGGCCACTTCAAAGTAGGAATAAAACGTTCCAGTTTTGAGCTTGTAAAATCCTGCGTAATAACGACTTTTGAACCATTTTCTTGAAAAAGAAAGACAGAAGACATGACTATCTTTTTCGTTTTCCTGTGAGCTAGGGAAGGATACAACCCCAAATATCATTTCCATTAAACTGTCTGGACTCCGCACCATCTATGTTATTCCTCTGTGGCTGATAGCATTTTCTTTGCTCAATTTCTGCACGACCACAGTCAAAACATCTTAAATTCGACACAGGCACACTCCTCTGCCCCTGACAGCCATGGAGACATTAGCCTCCCCTAGTCTCCTTAGTCCCAAGCTGGTCTAACTGTCGCACGAAGATCTTTCAGCGCGCCAGTGCATACCCTCCTAGACAATTTATTTTTTTTTTTTTTTTTTGAGTCATCGCTCTTCTGACTGGTTTGATCCGGTTGCAAACTTCTTAGGAAAGCATCAGCCCTATGTTGGTCGGTTTGTGTAGCAATACTTTGTTTACCTCTTCATTCTGTATTAACTCACAAGTATGTATGTTTAGTTTCCCAGTCTTGTCTGCGAAAACCTCAACCACGTCATTTTGCCTCTTTGAAACGGTATTCTACCAACCATGGAAAAACCGTGCACTATTCTGCTTCCTTTACCTTTGCTATAACCTCTACCTTAGTCGGTGCAAGGTCACCACATTGCGTACCGCCTTTGTACACTGCACAATCAACTTCATGTACCATTTTCTATCTGTAACACGTCGGACCAATCCCCCTTTGTTAGCTGACGACCTGAGATCCTCCACAAATGCCATTACATTCTCAGATGCTCTGCTAGGGGAGGGAGAAACAAGTTTGGTAATTGCCATATATACTCCTAGAGCCTGTGACCTGAAGTAGCCTCCTTACTGGTGAAACTTTGGGTCTCCAATTCTACCACTGCCTCCTCCTCCTTACTCATCTTTACGACTCAAAATCAATACCACAAAACAACACAGAACAATAATCTAACAATAACCCAGGTTCAGCAAGTATCCGTAGAGCACTCTGCCAATGTACTTCTTCTGCCTACTCGTGAGCCGAAAATGATTAGACATAAAGCATACTAGTGCTACTGATTCGCCACAAGGGGCAGAATGCCCAAACAAATTGCACAATGGGCAGGTTCTAATCACTTACCGCTAGAATTCCCCTTAAGCTGTGACAAGTCTAATGGTTCGCCCAGTTTCGTGAAGATGAATCTTGTATAACCACGCCCCGTAAACATAGATCAGATTATTGTCACCACACAAGAACAAAAAGTAATCTTACTCAGTCCAAATAATGACTCTGAAGTAGGCTGGGGTTCGGGCGTTGCTATTTTGGACAGCACATCCTCTGCTGCTGGTTGTGACGATGTCGGCACTGCTGACACTACCCTGAAGGGTGTGTGATGAGTGGCACGGACGAAGTCCCCCGCAGAAATACTGTTCACAGTTACGAATGACTGTAATGACCTCAGTAGAGAATAGCTAGGCCATCATACCTCCCTGTGTTGCCCATGGCTGGCACTGAGGTATTGACAGCGCCTGCTGGCACCCTGTGTTACCGACGAAAAGCAATGGAAAGCAAGCAACCTTTGAGGCTACTGCCATTCACGCCTGCGGTGTCCTGCTTCCATTGGCGTCACGGAGATCTCAAGGTCCCTCGCTCCACCCGCACCACTGCAAAGCCACCCTAAAGTTGCTGTGTGTGGGATGTGATTTGTTGTCCTCTTTCCGCCTCCGTAGCGTAGTGGTAGTGTTAGCGCCTACTACGCAGGGGCCTGGGTTCGATTCCCGGCAGGGCACTGGGTGTTGTCTGTCAATCATCATCATCGACTCGCAAGTAGACGAAGTGGCGGCCGAATTCCCCCGAATGGGGCCTCCCGGCCAACATTGCCATACGATAATTTCATTTTTTTGTTGTCCTCTGGGAGGGATCAGAGAGCAGCCGGCGTTGTGCCACCAATTTCCACAAGGAATTCAGCTCTGTATGTGGCAGCAGTCTCGGGCAGAAGACTGTTGTCGCTGTGGCACCAGGTCCCATGAATGACATATTGCTGGCAGAACGTGCAGACCAGTCTCGAACCGATGGCTGCTGCTGACAGTGCCCAATCGTCTCGCTGTCCATAGTAGCTCTGGCATCCTGGTGATGCTTCTGGTTTCTGGCGGCAAAATATCATCCCTGCCTCAAAATCCAGACTTATTTATGTGCCTCTGCTACGCATCTGTTTCACCGAAATCCGGCATCTAGTCATGTCGTTCATAACAAGAGAGATACCCTATCCTGGTGACATTCCTCTGTTGGCTATACGGTTACTCCTGAGTAGCTCAGTTTAACTGCTGAACTTGGCTATCCTATCTTCGCAATTCGCTTGCATGTCTGTTACTGTGAAGCACGTGTCGCCACACGGTGGCCACAAGCTTGCAGCTGTTAACGCAGTGCTTCACATCAGCTTCCACACCGCTTCTCAATACTGTTACCGAAGGCATACAACTTTTATCCAAAGACCACTACTCTGGCATCACCAATACTTCAGTGATTAAATTTCGATAATCACCGTACAGGGCGTTCAACAATCGCTATTGAAGGGTTTTAGGGGCCGTGTAGGGAACTTCATAGGTACATATTTGACAAGGGACAGACGTCCAGAAATGTACTATTTCGATATCAGTTTCAAGATAGGAACATTTTCAAGCTTTCTACATTCCTACTTTGCAGTACGCACAAACTGAGTGTAGGTCTTCCTCGTCAGTGTTTGTTGTAATTATATCGCATACTGTTTTCACCTGATTACAGCAAAGGCTTCGAGAAACTAGTTCGTTCACAACTAGAAGGTTTCACTATTGTGTTCCAAGGACGCGCCGCACACTCGAGTTTAAAGGGGACGTCCTTTGCCGCGTAGAGGTGAACTCGATAACGAGTACTTGAAACATTGCCCATACAACACTCCTGTAGATAACATACATCAGAGCTGTGTGCATAGCATGAAGTGGGTGATTTTAAAGTGATCCGATCTTAAAAACTATTTTACATCCAACTAAGCATTTCAAGTCATCTATTAGTTCCCTCCTACAACCTCTAAAATCCTGTAATTGTGAAACATCTTGTATACATTGTAAGGAGAATATAAGCATTTTTCCATCGAGTTTGCACAATGTCACCTTTATTGTGTCTACTTAACGGACAGTTTCGCCCGTTATATATTTCCATGCCAGTTTTAGTGTATAATGCAAATGCATGCCATGTACCTCTAATAAGCAGGCATACATGATCTACTTACGCCACATCTCGTAGCGGAAAATGACTAAAATTAGATTTAGGGTACATTGTGCTACAAAGTGGAACACAGTTATGTTTTCAAACAATGTGTCGAGGGTGTTAAGACCTATATTAGGAAAATGCTCGGAAGAGATTGTTGTGGTTCGGACGATCCACAATCATTTCTGAATGTAAAACTTGTCAGTAGGTACAGTAAGTGCTAACAAGTATTGTTAAAAGTAAAATCTTACAGACTGTTAAAACGCTTCATGTTCCTCTTCAAGTTTCTTGTTAACAAATGAAATCGAAATTTAGATTTCATCAGAATCTCCTGGTATCTCCAGATAGCTGAGAATACTAAAGGACCCCAGCAGTGGGTTTAAAGGTTGATTTACGGAAGGGAAGTCTAAACAGGAACATTTCACAGCCTAACGTTCTAGGATATGTCAGCCTCAATGACAGCGAAGGTCTACAGACTTATAGAACAAGCACTGTGCATCCCTGTACACTCGAATATCTTGCAAAAAGCAGCTGTGGGTATTGTTTATTGCTTGTCTATAACATTTTGATCATACTATGATGAACGATGACAAGCAACTGGTATTATTGTATGACTTGGTTTCCGCAAGTCATTCACTCATGTCATCATTTAAATGATGCCAAAGTCAAAACACAAGCCATTCATATACAAGAAGCTGTTTAGTGAGCTCTACGCTAATCTAATGTCCTAGATACCAATAAGATGGCTAATATTCGGCGGACTTGATGAGGCAGAAATTGGCTAGAGGTTATTAAGCATAATTATTGTCTTTGACAGGAATTTTTGTCCTATTTTAGAGTTAAGTGTCCTCATAGTGAAGATCTGAACATCGAGATATGGCTAGGGACCACCTAAATACAGACGAAGTGCTTACTTGTGTAACAGTAACAGGTCTCAGAAAGGTCCAGATGTCAGTGTCCACCATTTTATAAACCTGTTACCTTCAGTCTGTAACATTTCACCAAGAAGTTGTTTCGGTTGCCACGGTATTCAGTCCCCGTGTTTCAGTGCTAACAAATACCGTGAATGTTGATGTGATTTTATAAAAACCACGTCGTCTCTCTTGACTTCTCTCACATTCTGCACGGTCAAGTCCTCACCTTCTATTTTGTTGGGTGAAACAAGGATGCCCTAAGCACTGCTCCTTCACGTGATGTTCTGGTTAGTCGTCCTACATTCCAGGCATCATCCCTTCGTAAGAATAATAGGTCTCTTCATGTATGAAGATAACGCAACTAGTCACAAATCTGTGATCATCTTTGCTGACACCTCTCTCCACTTCCCAATTGATACTTCCTTCCCCGTAATTAATAGTTGTACAACACGTAGGAGAAATATACAGACTCGTCAAGGAGAGAAAAAATGTAATTCTAGGCACATGTACGTATCTTGGGAAACTGCCAACTGATTTTTCTAATACGGGTTAAACGTTATGTTAGAGAAAGCTAATTTATGACATTAGTAACCAAAACTAAATATTCCCAGTCCTGGATAATCAAATATCTATATTCATCTGTTCTCTGGAGTCATTTGCTACAATTGTCATTAAGGTTTTCTCATTTCACCTCATATGTGCACTAGTCATATAGTTTCAAGTAATTTTTTATTCATTCTGGTAAACTGTAACCAGTTGACTTATTAACTAATGAAAGTCATCAAATGTCAGGTTCCAATTTATGGTGTGGTCTTAATTTGTTGACACATTTTTTCAGAAGAGACATATTTCTACATCCACATCACCCATGATCTTGAGCTTGTATTCGTAATTTACGTTTTCTGCGTCCTATGACGTATTTCTGACACATTACACTCTTACTGTGGATATTGCAGCCTCAGAAGCATTTTCTTTTTAGCGGATTATTTTTTTGCCATCCCATAACCTCAGAACCTCATTCACAGATATGATTCATCTTTAAATTGAGCTGAGAAAGTGAACAGCAGCTTTAAGAAGTGTATAGGAGCAAAAATAAAACATTAAAGTGCGTCATTTACAAAAGCTGTAGGGAAGAAGATTGTACTATGCGGCTGTACACCGAGAAATGAGTATTGTTCTTTGATTGGTACTTTAGTCTAGTGATTGAAGGATTGTACACTAGACACCGCCATTATCAGTTTCCGCCATTTTTCACAGTTTTGGTTGTTGGTATACGAAGTTGTGTTAAGCATTTTTATATAGTTAGTCTTATACACATATAGTGCTATATAATATATAAGAGCTATTTTTAATACAATGTTAACTCTTCCGTTAATCAGTTTTATGCTGAGTGAAATTCTATACATTTTTAAGTACATTTTTGAAACAAATCCCATACGGTTCTAGGTGCTTCAGTCCGAAAGCGCGCGACTACGACGGTCGCAGGTTCGAATCCTGCCTCGGGCATGGGTGTGTGTAATGTCCTTAGATTAGTTATGTTTAAGTAGTTGTAAGTTATTGGTTTCCATTAGCTTCTGTTTCGAAGGTGTTTAACTTGTAAATGGGTTTTAATACAACTTTCCCTTAATTTGATTTCACTTGCATTATGTAAAAACTGATTAACAAAAATTAAACTTCTTGGTTACCTTTAAGTAGTTCTGAGTTCTAGGGGACTGATGACCTCAGATGTTAAGTCCGATAGTGCTCAGAGCCATTTTTTTCAGATGATTATTCCATATATTCCTAAGGCGCTGTGTTACGAAACATCATGAAGTAGTGCAATAATTATGATATTGTAATAACACAGTTCGAACATGAATGCGAGCTTTCCACGTTCTTGGTATGTCACTTTAGTTAATGATAATTTCTGTCGCCTGTCTTTAATAGCAATATGGCCCTCTGTCGGCCACAGAAGAGAAGTACGTCCTTTATTAGTTATTGTTGCTGTAAACACGGACTGTGTTGATCTTGAGTTACATTAAATTTGTTCTAAAAGGCACTTTTAAACACTTCCTGGTAAGTAATGAATCATGCCCATACTTCCTGAGTGGCGCTTGATTTGGTACTTGAATTGCTCTCCTGACTACAAATAAACATTTCGTAATTTTTCTCCCTCGGAAGGTGTGTGGTATACTAGATTAGCGCCCATGCTTCTCAGGCGTAGTCTGTATGCACTGCACAGATTTCTTTCTTTTCCTTGATTGAAATTTTTATGTTGCTCACAAACTGTAACATCTCCTACGATTTTTACTCTTATTAAGACCATAGAAGCATGGTCTTTTCCGAATGTACTTCTGACCAAAAAGGGATTGTTTTAGCTGGAATCCAAGGGTTTTGTTAAGCATGCCGCTTACATTCGTATGGTGATATTTCCACATAAAATTGAATCACTGAAAAATATTTCTTTACATCCAACCGAGAGGTGAAACACAAGCCTCCGTAGACATGGTGACAAAAAATTCCTAATATAATGAAATATTTTATTAAAAATTTTCATTTTCTATTAGACGTCCTCAGAGGTATAATTTCCAAAAAACAGTGAAACACGTATTTTTTATTTCTAACAAAGAAGCCAAATTCTAATTTTCTTCGATTTATCTTTCAAAAGGCGTCCATAATGAAATAACTTCATAAAATTTTTCATCCACTATCTCATTCACGTAGGAGGATGGATTCCCAAAAACACTGAAAAACAGTTTCTTTTCCAAGCGAGAAGTCAGCCATAAATTTACCATAGGTAGCTTTAAAAATGTTCTTTAATAATGATTGTTAAAAAAAGTAAAATTTTCCCCATTAGCGGCTGAATTTCCAAAAAGCATGAAACACGAATCATACGATTTTTTGAGACTGAGAAACCAAACACCATTTTTGATGGCTCTGTGTTAAAAATTATCTTATTTGTTACAAACCATTCAACAGCCAAGAGCACATAAATCTTTTTTTAATTTAAGACAATCGGTTTCAACAGACTGTGCTGCCATCTGCAGGTCTTAAAATCTTTTTATTGTAAAACACATTCACTTTAGGTTGAAGCTCAAGCACAATAAAAATCAGGTGATTTGTAAAAGGTTCCTTATCACTAAGATATTTGTACCTTATATGCCACTTAAAGTGGATCTGCGTGTCCAGGATATGTAAAAAAATGTGCTATTGTGTATATGTTTGTATGATGTAACCATCATCTGTACATGTTGGTATGATGTAACCAGCATCTGTGAGCATTATGTATACGGACATGGTGATTTATATTTTTAAAATATTTTGGCGATGACAAGCAATTTATAAAGTGCTGATTTTTATCCACTTGACATCTTTTGCATGAAGTTTAGGGTGAATTGAACATATATTTTGTAAACAAAAAGACTTTAAGACCTGAAAACGGTTTCTCAGACGTCGGTGTCATCTTCAGATCTTAAATGAATCAAAAATAAATAAATATTGATATAAATAAATAAATAAATAAATACGCCAATACAGAAATATGTTTTGAGCTCTTGGCTGTTTAATAGTTTTTGACAAGGAAAAGAGATCGTCCTTAAATGCTCTCAAAATGAGAAAAATCAATAAAATTTTTTTAATAGCTTCATATTCTCAAAAAGCCTCTCATTCTGTATTTCCCTCCTATAGGAGTGGAATTTAGAGAAATCACTTCCTACAGTATAAGAACAACAATCTCTGCAAACTTTAAGTTTTTACTTGTTTTGACTTCAGTGAAGCAAGTGCGTGACTCTCCGACAAACATCGTCCAGGGTAAAGGCTAAAATGTTGCTTTGGCATTATCGGCGACCCGAATACCAGACGCGCCACTGCCAGGAGAATAAATTGTGCTGGATTGCCCAGATACTTCGCTTTCGTGCCTCCGTCATAATGGCCCGTATTAAGCGCATTATTAAAAACCGAGAGACCGGTCTCCTGCGTCGGGAGGAACTCCAAGAGCGGGTCAGAACCGTTCGTCTGTATTGTAGTGTCTTTTTCAGAGGACGAAAGAGCAGAGCTGATTTCGTGAATGCTTAATGAACAGTTCAGCTGGGGCCGAAACAGCAGAGCTGGTTTTGTGAATGCCTAATGAGCAGTGCAGTAAATTTCCGCTCCTAACGACCTATTGGTCCAGGAGACGATGAAGTTTAGGCAGCACTTACAACGGAAATTAATCCCGAAGATACTATTTTTAAGAAGAAGTAAGTATCTAGAACGCAATGTTAGATTGGTGCTTGATAAAAACGTACCGTTTGCGTAAAGTAGTGTACATCAATTGATGTCATTCCCCTAAGTAAAGTTGCCTTTTGCACAGGACTGTCTATTTCCTTAACATTGAAAGTAACATATGTTTCGTCATGTGTTTTAACTTAATAAACTCGTGGTCAATGAAATGAAAACATCAAGTAGGATAGCAAATACAAAAATTACACTTGTTGTGCCCGTAGAGTGTGGTAGGAATTCCACCTGACCACATTTGAATATTTGGCGTATACGTGATGCAAAAATCAGTACCCTGATTTGCCACCTCCAGCAAAAAATCTGTCTGTACTATTCCTGGTCCATCTAGCACGTCTTGGAAGAGAGATACGAGCGCTTCAGTCCATGCTGCTCTATGTCAAACTTCACTTCTGGACTGGAGCCTCAAAGGAAGCCCCAACAGTGGTCGCCATGCTGACAGAGCGTGGTGCTACGGACGTCACCCTGACCGTGTGATACACGTATTGTTGCAAACAAGCACATTTTCTGACCGCAAGTCCATCACTTGGGAGTCCATCACTTGGGTGTGTGATCCTGCACGACCGCGCTAACACTTTGTCCTCTCTTGCACTAGACGCGTGGGGCCGTTGAGGTCCTTCATGGTGCTGAGCATGGCTTCCCTGTTTCCCCACTACAGTCGTAGATTGACGCGAGCAGTAATATCGAGGAATGTTGACTGCAGCCTCCACAGGCCACGGTTCCTCCAGTGTCCAATTTCGACACGTGCTTGCAGGCTTTTCTCTTCTAACGCAGGACACAGCACGATCATTTCAAAAACAACCAACACACAAATGCGTCTTCTGAATAAGAAAATCACTGAGTTACTTTCCCTTGCACACAGAATCTTGGTGGCAATTCTTCTAACCACTTGATGTTGCTACTCTAAAATGCTGATCATATGCGTATCCAAGCTCGAGCTTGTAGTCCACATCTTTTGCATTTTGTCTTGATGGTACTGCAACTGTAATGTCCAGCAGAGTGTACACACTCCCATTCCCATTCATGGCATAGTATGATGAGCTCTTTTTTCACAAATAGCTAATTTGTATACGTATACAGTACTTTATTGATCATTTTTGTTGGACCTAGGTGTATACTACATATTTGTGACTTGTATGCTCACAAATGGTCTACTAATCAGCTTACCTAACGGAAACATATCTAGAACAAAGAAACGAACATTAGAGTTCCACGAGATCATTAGTCACGGAGAACAAGTTGACACATACGAGGGAAAGGAGCAGAGAAATGGTACCTGTCCTTTTCACCAAGCGAGGCAACGCAGTGTTCAGCACACTGAACTCGCAGCTTGGAGGACAACTGTGCTAACCCCCTTTCAGCCATACATATTTTGGTTTTTCGTGATTTTCGTGCAACACTCCCGGCTAATACCGGGAGAATTCCTATGAATAAGACACAACCTAATCCGGGCTTGTTTTCAGTCTTTAGTGGCAGTGCTGTCGACGGGACGTTAAACTCAAATCTTCCTTCCTTAGCAAAGGAATCGTCTCCGCATTTATCTTCACCGTTTTAGGGAAACTACGGCAAAACTTCTTCTTCATGGTTTGAAGGCGACTTGAATCTTGATGTCCTGGCTGCCGGCTTATGATATGCTAGTGTTAACTGGAGTCCTTCGTATTTGACAGAGTTAATTGAATGTCAGTTAACTAAACACACAGTCTATGATGTGAACAATAATGTAAAATCAGTGTTAGAAAAAATTGAGTGCTAGCTTAGAGCTGGGAGGGGTAAGGCGGCAGGACCAATAAATAAATAAATAAATAAATAAATATTGGAACCAGGAAAATAGTACTGCAAATATGTACTTCTTAAGCATGTCTTTATTAATTCTGAGAAACTTCAATAAACGCAGACAAAGACTATTTTAAAATTAGAAATTGAACAATTTAATTGAAGATTGATACCTGTTAAGATTAAGCAAATTCAAACAAATGAACTATGCAATTTTAGAGTTAGAAATTGAACAATCTTACTGAAGATAGGAAACTATTAAGCTTCAACTGACTACAGTGGATCAGCTTCAGCATAGCATAGTATTAAATGGGACGAAGAGAACACGTTTTCACAGGCAAATTCTGCATGCTAATAAACTAACACGAAAGGACATTTACAGATATAGTTATGAGCTCAGAGCGTGCAATTAGCCACTGTTAAAAAATTATAAAACAAATGACCAAAGATAAAAGATATGCAAATAAATTTAAGAAATAACGCTCGGCAAGCAACAACCAACGCTAATATATTTAACCTCGCGTACGCCAGCTTAGCTAAAATAACACTCCTAAATTACAAACTGGTCTCTAATGCAATAGGTAGGGATATCTGTAACACAAGTAGACAGAAGCCCTCACGAACGCATATAGATTGTTATTTTAAAATTCAAATAAGAGTATATAAATGTAACTTGAACCAGAAGACCCACATGGCTTCAGCTGACACAGGAAAATTGGATTTGCCTTTATGCTAAATATACGTTACACGCGCAACTTATAATGTCCATGAGTTGTCCACAGAGCAACAGGCAGATAAGCAAAATAAATTAACGAATGTAAATAGCAGTAAACGCCTCCTAGGAACACCGTGGTTCGCTGAAGCATGAAATACACAGCATAAAACCCCACGGCACAGTGAATTATTCCCAATAGCTTCTCGTACATTCTACACGTTACGTGCTCTCCAAGGGAGTCCTTGTGGCTCAGGCAGTACCCTATGCCTGCAGTTTCCGTCGACACCAAGCAGCAGACGTAATACCAGCCAGATTCGAGCACGCGCGGCTCAGATTTGCTGAAAGGGCTCTAGGAAAATGTAACGATTCTCTAAAAGGAATTTATACAAGAGGCGAGTGCGACAAACCATATCGTTTCAGTGTTTGGAGGCCGTATCGGGTTGGATGCGGAACACAAACAACACTCCTTACAGGAAAGTATTTCTCGTGAAATACTTTTCGGGATATTTAGATAACTCGTATTTGAAGATGATTATGTTCCCACCATCGTACGTCTCTCGCAGGCACCTTGAGAATAAGATTAGGGAGGTTATGGTGCGTACAGGCGCATATACCTACCTATTTTTCAATACGCGAATGGAGGTAGAAAAGAAAAATTAATAATATTGATGGATAAATGTAACACTAAGAAGATGTATTGTTTTGGCCACGACTAATTAGAATATACCCAAAAAAGCTGCATCGAACCTCACATAATGTTCCGTACTCTTTGTAAACTCAGAAAAGTGTGTGAGGAGCCCTTTTTGCGCAAGTAGGTCTTGTAGCATATGTATGCAGATTCTTAAACATTATTGTTGTATGGAATCACGCACACACAGAGCATTCTCATAGTCCAAAAAATCGTTCATGTGGCTCTAAGCACTATGGGACCTAACACCTGAGGTCACCAGTCCCTTAGACTTACAACGACTTAAACCTAACGACAGCACACACATCCATGTACGAGGCAGGATTCTAACCTGTGACCGTAGTAGCAGCAGCGTGGTTCTGGACTGAAGAGCATAGATCTGCTCGGCCGCAGCGGCCGGCCACTCGTAGTCCATCGACAGATTTTGTTTATGTTCAGTTCCACACAATGTTTAGGTTGCAGCACCTTTCAAAGGTAGCCGTGACGCGATATAGTTGTCGTGTTGTCGCCTCGTTCAGACATCGCCTTCGACTAGTTTCTGGTGGTTTCTACTTCGCCTCATTCGTTATCTCTATGCTGCTACCTCGCAGGCTGCTTTGACGAAGCCAGTTACATACGTGATTCGTATCGATGAAAGATACTTAAGAAAGGATGAGAACCGGGTATTTTGTTACACTTTTACCCCACACACAGAACAGTTCCACAAAAGTACATGGCTTTCCAATACTGTATTTTTTACTAATCTTCTTAAGTACACACTGAAGCAATGAAATATATTTATTGTGGCCATGAGTTATTACTACTACTTGTTTTGAACTGACAAAGAACCTCATCTCGAGCAAGCAGGTAATAAAATTAAAACTATACTGGATAGTGTCAAACGGGCGACAGGACAGCAAACCTATATATATATCATTTCGTAACATTTTAAATAAATAACAGTATTGTAACCGATAATTCACAAGCTGAAAGTATTTTTTAAAATAACTTTCCAAACATAGGAGCAAATATAGGATTAAATGGTTCAACTGAAGAAGGAAGAGAATATATTAAAAATGTAATTCCACAAAACTTAAAGCAACTAGAAGTAGTACCAACATCCTTCACTGAAATTAATACAGTTATAAAAATTATAAAAGACAAAATCTCGCATGGTGTTGAGGGTACTTCGTACAGAATTATAAAGACTTTTTCGAAATTAATAAGTAGTGTTCTTATTGACATATGCTATACATCACCGGAGAAATGTAGGGTCCCCCTGAATAGGTCAGGCGTGCACTACACGGCGGAAGGGGCTACGAGGGTAGCGGAGTACGTGTGGAGTGCACATGGGGTTTTTTTAGGTTAGAGAATTCCCTCCCTAGGCCCGACAAGACGCTTCCTGAGACGCGGCAAGGCAGGATAGGCAAAATGCAACAGGGAATAACAATATTAATGTGCTAATAGTAAACTGCAGGTGCGTCTATAGAAAGGTCCCAGAACTGCTCTCATTAATAAACGGTCACAACGCCCATATAGTACTAGGGACAGAAAGTTGGCTGAAACCACATGTAAACAGTAATGAAATCCTAAACTCAGATTGGAATGTATACCGCAAAGACAGGCTGGACAGTGAAGGGGGAGGCGTGTTTATAGCGATACGAAGTGCAATAGTATCGAAGGAAACTGACGGAGATTCGAATTGTGAAATGATTTGGGTGAAGGTCACGGTTAAAGCAGGCTCAGACATGGTAATTGAATGTCTCTATAGGCTCCCGGGCTCAGCAGCTGTTGTGGCTCAGCACCTGAAGAGTAATTTGGAAAATATTTCGAGTAGATTTCCCCGCCAAGTTATAGTTCTGGGTGGAGATTTTAATTTGCCGGTTATAGACTGGGAGGCTCAAACGTTCATAACGGGTGGCAGGGACAAAGAATACAGTGAAATATTTTTCAGTGCGTTATCTGAAAACTACCTTGAGCAGTTAAACAGAGAACCGACTCGTCGCGATAACATATTAGACCTTCTGGTGACGAACAGACCCGAGCTATTTGAATCAGTTAATGCAGAACAGGGAATCAGCGATCATAAAGCGGTTACTGCATCGATGATTTCAGCCGTAAATAGAAATATTAAAAAAAGGTAGGAAGATTTTTCTGTTTAGCAAAAGTGACAAAAAGCAGATTACAGAGTACCTTACGGCTCAACACAAAAGTTTTGCCTCAAGTACAGATAGGGTTGAGGATCAGTGGAAAAAGTTCAAAACCATCGTACAATATGCGTTAGATGAATATGTGCCAAGCAAGATCGTAAGAGATGGTAAAGAGCCACCGTGGTACAATAACCGAGTTAGAAAACTGCTGCGGAAGCAAAGGGAACTTCACAGCAAACATAAACATAGCCAAAACCTTGCAGACAAACAAAAATTACGCGAAGCGAAATGTAGTGTGAGGAGGGCTATGTGAGAGGCTTTCAATGATTTCGAAAGTAAAGTTCTATGTACTGACTTGGCAGAAAATCCTAAGAAATTTTGGTCCTATGTCAAAGCGGTAGGTGGATCAAAACAAAATGTCCAGACACTCTGTGACCAAAGTGGTACTGAAACATGGGATGACAGACTAAAGGCCGAAATACTAAATGTCTTCTTCCAAAGCTGTTTCACAGAGGAAGACTGCACTGTGCTTCCTTCTCTAGATTGTCGCACAGTTGACAAAATGGTAGATATCGAAATAGACGACAGAGGGATAGAGAAACAATTAAAATCGCTCAAAAGGGGAAAGGCCGCTGGTCCTGATGGGATACCAGTTCGATTTTACACAGAGTACGTGAAGGAACTTGCCCTCCTTCTTGCAGTGGTGTACCGTAGGTCTCCAGAAGAGCCAAGCGTTCCAAAGGATTGGAAAAGGGCACAGGTCATCCCCATTTTCAAGAAGGGACGTCGAACAGATGTGCAGAACTATAGACCTATATCTCTAACGTCGATCAGTTGTAGAATTTTGGAACACGTATTATGTTCGAGTATAATGTCTTTCCTGGAGACTAGAAATCTACTCTGTAGGAATCAGCATGGGTTTCGAAAAAGACGGTCGTGTGAAACCCAGCTCGCGTTATTCGTCCACGAGACTCAGAGGGCCTTAGACACGGGTTCACAGGTAGATGCCGTGTTTCTTGAGTTCCGCAAGGCGTTTGACACAGTTCCCCACAGTCGTTTGATGAACAAAGTAAGAGCATACGGACTATCGGATCAATTGTGTGATTGGATTGAGGAGTTCCTAGATAACAGAACGCAGCATGTCAATGGAGAGAAGTCTTCCGAAGTAAGAGTGATTTCAGGTGTGCCGCAGGGGAGTGTCATAGGACCGTTGCTATTCACAATATACATAAACGACCTGGTGGATGACATCGGAAGTTCACTGAGGCTTTTTGCAGATGATGCTGTGGTGTATCGAGAGGTTGCAACAATGGAAAATTGTACTGAAATGCAGGAGGATCTGCAGCTAATTGACGCATGGTGCACGGAATGGCAATTGAATCTCAATGTAGACAAGTGTAATGTGATGCGAATACATAGAAAGATAGGTCCCTTATCATTTAGCTACAAAATAGCAGGTCAGCAACTGGAAGCGGTTAATTCCATAAATTATCTGGGAGTACGCATTATGATTGATTTAAAAGGGAATGATCATATAAAGTTGATCGTCGGTAAAACAGATGCCAGACTGAGATTCATTGGAAGAATCCTAAGGAAATGCAATCCGACAACAAAGAAAGTAGGTTACAGTACGCTTGTTCGCCCAATGCTTGAGTACTGCTCAGCATTGTGGGATCCGCACCAGATAGGGTTGATAGAAGAGCTAGAGAAGATCCAACGGAGAGCAGCGCGCTTCGTTACAGGATCATTTACTAATCACGAAAGGGTTACGGAGATGATAGATAAACTCCAGTGGAAGACTCTGCAGGAGAGACGCTCAGTAGGTCGGTACGGGCTTTTGTTAAAGTTTCCAGAACATACCTTCACCGAAGAGTCAAGCAGTATATTGCTCCCTCCTACGTATATCTCGCGAAGAGACCATGAGGATAAAATCAGAGAGATTAGAGCCAACACCGAAGCATACCGACAATCCTTCTTTCCACGTACAATATGAGACTGGAATAGAAGGGAGAACCGATAGAGGTACACCAGGTACCCTCCGCCACACACCGTCAGGTGGCTTGTGAAGTATGGATGTAGTTGTACATGTTCAGATATGCAGTTATTAAAAGACTTAATGAGAAAGATGGCAAGGCAGATTTAAACAATTTTCGTCCAGTTTCAAAGCTGACATCTTTCCCCACAGCATTCGAAAAAGTAATGAACTCAAGAGTAGTAGCACACTTAAGTGAAAACAATTTACTTTGTATATCACAGTTTGCAACCAAGAAGGGTTGCTCGATTCAGAATGCTATTTACACATTCATTCATCAAACAGTACAGGTCTATAATAATAATATGTCGCTAAATGCTATTTTTTATCTTTCCAAGGCGTTTGAGTGTGTAAATTATGTTACTATCTTAGAAAAACTAAAGATTTAAGGATTTGTTGGCCTGATGCACAGCCAAGTTTTAATCATACTTAACAAACAGAATGCAAGAGGTTGTGTTGAATAATTCAGACAAGGTCGGAAAGGTAAACAATTCTAGTGGCAGAGGAAAAAAATCACAAAGGGAGTCCTACAGGTAAATTTTGAGTCCACTCTTACTCTTAATACATGTGAATGACCTAACAATTAACATTCAATAAGCAGACCATACTAGTCTTGTAGCAAATCTGATTAAAAAGAAAGCAGCAGAATAGTTGGTGAATGATACTTTGCAAAGAATTATTAAGTGGTTCTCCTAAAATGGACACCCTAAACTTTGCAAAAAAAAACACACAATACAACGTTATTAAAAAGAAATCAGCAGAAGAGTTGGTGGATGATACTTCGCAAAAAATTATTGAGTGGTTCTCCTAAAAAGGCCCCCCATAAAATTTAAAAAACAACACACTACGTTCACTTCAACACAACAAATAGAGTTATACTAACAGTTGATATAACACATCAGCTTGAACTGTAAGGATCATATTACTGCCCTTCTGAATCAGTTAACTTAAGCTACTTTTGTTTTTCGAGTAATTGCAATTCATGGAAACAAACGTATCAAACTCCTGACATATTTTGCATATTGTCACTCAATATTGTTTTACGGAATAATTGTGTGGAGTATCTCATCACTATGAGAGAAAGTTACAATGTTATTCACAAAGATTTCAGCTACTTTCGCTCTTCGTGTAAGTGCTAATCTTGGAAACAAACGTATCAAGCTCCTGAGATATTTTGCACATTTCCATTCAATAATGTCTGACGGATAAGTTTTTTGAGGTATCTCATGCCTTAGAAAGAAAGTATTGATTGCACAAAAGCGAGCACTAAGATTTGTGGTTTGCACGCATGGACGTTGCGTAAGCTCCTTTTCAAGGAGCCAGGCTTTTTAACTGCGCCATCTCAACACTTATTTGAGTCGAAGCGATGTGGTGCGGAAATGGAATCGGTTGAATTTCACAGACAGTGTTCAGGTCTTGCATCGTACAGGCCGTCCACGTTGACAGGTGCACAGGATGATCGATATCTACGATTTCTCAGTCAAAGGCACCGCGAGTATTGAGATCCACAATCGAATTTGGCGTTCGAAGCAGCTATAGGACGTCATGTATCGCATCACGCCGTTGCTAGACTATTTCCAGGTGTGAATCACCATTCCCGATGACCTAGGCGAGCACCACATCGCACACCACCACACCATGTATTCCATAACAGATAGACAAGAAAGCATATAGAATGGATCCCTCCCCCTCCAACCCCAAGTTTGATGTTTGTACGCTGGTAATCGGAGAAAACACGTTCGACGACAACAAGATAATATCGAAAGGTACCCCAACTGTGTCCCATGTGTGCAACGAGATGATGCTGGAATGATGTTTTGGAATGGTATTACATGTCAGTGCGCACCTCTAGTGGTTGTTGACGGCAATCTCACTGCGCTACGGTATAAGAACGAGATTCTGCATCCAAGTGTGGGACCGCATAATCAATATTTTGATGACAGTTTCATCTTGATGGATTATAAATCGCTTGCTCATAGTGCTGTTGTCTTGAATTATCACCAGAACGGAGTGGTCCGCCTGTTCCCCGGGCATAAATCCAAATAAACATAAGTGAGATCGAATGAAACCAGCTGTTTTAGAACGTTGAGAAAGACCACGTACTCTGCACGACTTAGGCAGAGCTCTCATTGAAGAGTGGAACAATTTAGATGATCTCATCGATGGTATGCCACGGCCGAGTCGTTGATTTCAACCTGCAAGGGACGTTCCACCACGTAATGATTTTTTTTGTTTGTTTTCTGCAATCTGCTCATTGCGAATCAATATGTGCGCGTATCTCAGAGCCAGTTCCTGTTTTCTGTGCCATGAATCTCTAAATAAATGGGTGTTAAAAAAACTTTTGATGATATGTGTGTATCAATAGAGTGGTTGCTGTCGATCCACTAGCTTAGTCGTGAGAAGCGTATCACAGTCTGTGACCATGCGCCAAGACATACGTATCTGTAATAAGCTGCTTCCGTCTAATTTCAGTTTCTTGTAACAGTTATAACTACATAGCCTGACAGAAAAAGGGAAGCACCCACAACGGATGGGGGAAACGAAGGTATGTGGCTTTATTTCAGTGATTACTGTTGGGGACTCCACAAGCAAAACAAATATATCAAACAGATATGAAACAGGCACCTGCTTCTTTTAGGAAAAATAAAGGTATTGGTTCACATTGAACCGACTGATGTAGCCTACTTTCTGGGAACGTGAAACAGTAGAAGCAAGAAGTGCCCGTAGTCGCCGAACTTCCTTCTGGCTATATGGGCGTCACCTGTAGGCGAACTGAGCGCCGCTTGTCGTGGTGGCGTTACCTACGAAAACAATCTGATGCTGTCTTTGCCATATGAGGACGTTGGTGAGTGAATGCCGAAGCCGCGTCTCCTGCAGGCCTGAGCGATTGCAACCCACTGGAATTTGGGGGACTGCATGCACCTATTCAGTTGGAAAGAGTGCCATAAAACCGCTGTATCCCAGCGTGGGACAAGCTTGCCTACAACTCTACATATGTCTTTTGATGGGGTCCGCCTTTAGGAAAACGTAAGTTTGTTTTTTATCCCAAACAAGCTTCTCTGCAGTTGCCGCATCATCAGTGGGTTTTATTTTATGGCTGTTAAAACATAAATAATGTTCTTTACTGTCTGAATACATGAAAATATTAGTTTTTAAAACCGTAATTACAGATTTTTGAAGAAACACATAGAATTATGACCTCATACCTTGTGTTTTGCTAAAGGCGAATCCCATCCAAAAGCATCTGTATTGTTAAAGCAAACACTGATAAAAGAGCTTCAATCCCCAGGTGATTATTGCCTACAACTGCTGTAACTGGTCCTTGATATTCTGGATACTGCCACTGAAGGCGTTGACGTCGGAGCTGATACCACATATGTTCTACAGTGGACAGATCTGAGGATTTTTCTGGCCAAAGGAGTGGCTCAGCATCACGCAAAACCTTCATAGATTCATGTGGCATTTCTGGGCAAGCACTGTCTTATGGGGACACCGGGTATCTGTTATGTACTGTTGCGCCACGAGACTTCCCTCTATTCCTACCACACGTGACCTGATGTCACACCTCATATCTTCCAAACCATGATGCCAGTTGTAGCACCGCTGTGCATCTCTAGAACATTGGAAGAATGTTCCCTCTCTCTGAGGGTCGCAGCCGTAATCGCCAAGGATGGTCATCCAGAACCGCGCAACGATACGTCACTGAACAGACTGTGACGCCATTCGTCAGCAGTTCAGGACACCACTCCGAACGCAGCTGTTCGTTTTGTGATGGTAATGGCGGCCCTTACAGGGGAAGATAATTCCTTAGACCGGCTGCTGCTTTTCTGCGGCATGGCACGGATTTTCGCAGGGAGTTTAATCTTTTTTCTCGGATGACAGGCACAAACGTGAAGGAGTTACGATATAGAACTTTTCCCAGATCATAGCTAGATGATGTAGCAACCTGCGATAAATGTTTAAATGTTATTCAGAGATAAACAGTCTTAGTTGGAAAACTGGCTTTATTACTTTATATTTTGCCTATAACGCGTTTCGCCATGCTTAAGGTATCTTCAGATTTGGTGACACAACAGGTATTAGCCACATAGGCGGCCGTTCATGCAAATGTCTTAGAAGGCAAAGATCGTTGTCAATATTTTAACAACATTGTGTGTTGCCCTGAAATAAAATACACGGAAAGTAACCTTTAAAATACGTAAAAAACCTCAACAGGTATTTGCTCTTGTCGAGTTTTAAGACTTCGCTCAGTGCCCTTGTAGCGTAGTCCAAACGAGACAATACGGCGATCCTCCATTATGGTGGCCAGACGTCATAGCCCGGAAAATCTACAACGAAAATGCCTGCACGTTCTTATGCAGTCCAACCGAGTCGCTGGCACACCGGAATGCCCGATAAAAGTCAATATTGCACCATTCGACTAAACAGCTATATGGAAACCCACTATGAGGCCCCTTAAACTGCAGGTGCTGGTAACGGTGTCTCAGACGAGTGTGTGGCATCTCCACGTACATCTCTGACTCCCCTTACATAATCTACAAGGTCCAGTAACAGCAGTCAGTGCGATCAACAGTAATATATTCCAGTGGCAGTTCTACCTGTCACGCGGACAAACTAGACTCCTTGCTTTACCTGGACGCTACTTACTGTTTCGTATTTACAACACGAGCGTTATTTGAGCGTGAAACATCCCAACAAAATCGATGAGTTATGTGGCAATAGACGACAAGTATTCTTTGCATTTCTGCAGAAAATCTATTATCGAACTATAACACAAACAATGGAACTTGCAAACACTTCATGTATTATAAATCACTTCCAAGACAGGAAACACTTTTGTCAATACACATTGTTTTTCCTTCCATTGTTCAAATCATTTTTGCATGTTTTTCTGTGAAGATGAGCTGGTTGCGCGCTGGTGGAGAAATGTTTCATTTAGATTAATTTATTTCAGAGACACACCTAAAATTTTATAGATAGTTGCCTCCATCACTTTTCTAACGCAGAATAATTTTAAGGAGCTTGGAAAACCTAGATCTGAGTGGTACAATGGCTATATTAACCCTATTCCTCATGTGTAACAGTAATCTTGAATGCTGTTTTACATCATAGAGCGCCTAAATGACTGATGCTTCAAGCTGTCTTGAACTGCACTCGTGATGTGCACTCGTGATGTAAAGATAGATATATTCCTGGGACAGTTTTACAATTTTTTTATGTCCATGGGGAATATTCTTGCTAACGTCCCTAGAGGAGCAATTTGCTTATTGCAATGAAATTCAGTATGTTTATTCTGCCCCTCATACGGCGAAACCAAACATGCAGCCAGTACACACTTAACGAGATTGCTGGCTCCTGGAATAATATTTCGGTTCCTCAGCAGGCAGTAAAGGACGGACGTTCCGTAACCGACAGTCTGTAAACATGGAGATAACTGGAGAGTCACTCGACAGACAGACTGTTGAAACCACACGCTTGTAACCAACATAGCCTTAATTTACAAACCAATACATCTCGGTAAATCTGGCACTACAGAAAGTATTATTAACGTGTGCATCTACTCAGTTTGTCAGCTCACATTGATTCCAGTTTTAAGCCTATGAAATTCATCCTGCAGGTACTAAAACGTTGTTAAACCACTTTAAAATATTTGAAATGTTTACAACTGGAAGCATTATTCGATCTTTCCGAATATTTGTATTGTAATTATTAACTCACGATTGTGTACCAGTATATAAAATAATCACAGTGCCGTTTACGACAAGCAATTGCAGTCCTCAGATGTGACACATTCACTAAAGAGCTACGTACACGATATAGAACAAACGCAGTTTGGCTCAACGAACATCACGAAGTCATCTCAAATATTTCAATCAATGTATATCATATCCTTATATGTTGCAAAAGATTCAATATGCTCTACGAAACGTTGTAGTGGATGTATCACATCTGAAAATTGCAACTCCTTGACGAAACCGACAAAATGAACATTTTATAGGCAGTGTAGGTAAGCTATCGTGACGTAATAAATTATGAAGCAATTTGGTCCAGCCGCTTCCGAGTTTCCTCTCAGTCAACTGTTATCTAAAATAGTAAAGAGTTAATTACATTATAATTTTATTATGCCTATTCTAGTATAATTAGTTTTAGAAAAATAGTTATCATAGGAAAAGAGACGTGCAATAAAGTTAATATTTAGTATTCACAAACGATAATCTTGTACGCAGCTTTTTAACACAGCTTGTGTGGGTGACTAATTGTTGCTCTCGATACATTCGTTTTAATAATTCGGGCCACACGTGTCGAAGTGCATCAGATGCCACTACACAATACTCTACTACTTACACTTTAGAATAGGTTTAAAAATGACAGTATTTAATTCTAACGTAACAGATCTTCAGTTTGTTTGTCATATTTTTTTAATAAATTCGTTGTAGGAAGCGATACACAGGACCTATGAGTAGTGGTACCCTTATTCCGCAAGCAGATTTACGAATCTCTTGGTGACACAGAATTTTTTTATAATAGTAGAAGTCGTCACGGAATATGTATATATGAGGAATGAGACCATAAGATCCTTGCCAAATTAAGAAAAGGAAATGAGTCCAATACATGGACCTCTGCAGAAAGAAAATCATGATTTCATGATGTATTGACCGATTTCTCAAAGAGTGGCCAAAGGATATTTGTTGTAATTTTTTCACAATTACAATAACAAAGAAATCAAATGCACACACTTATTGATACAATGTTGGTCAAAACCTAAAATTTTCTCATTGTCCATAAAGACAGTCTTGATCGTTCATCACAGTAAAATTGCAATGTGTTTCTCAAAGCCTGAGCAGTAGAAGAAAATGCAGACGGAAGTAGTGGGTTTCCATGCAGTCTTGAAGAAGTAGTGTTGTCCTTCCTATGGAAAGACAGTGCTGCCTCTTGACATACAGACAGGTAATGGTCCACAACTGGGCAAACCCACAGCAGAGTCAGTCGAAGTTTTGAAAAATATTGGTAGGCAGGTCACCACAGAGTAAACCCACTGTAGTCCTGGTAGAGCTTACTGTATTGGTGGGCCACGAGAGGTGCAGACCCACTAGACCCACTGCAGTCCTTGTAGAGACGGCCAACAGTCATGTGTTTCGACTGTGCAGGTGCACAATCACCATCGAAGAGTCTTGCGGAGAATATAGCAAGTCCATAAACCACCACTTGTCCACTCACAAAGAATTTGTTTGAAATGTCCTTAGAACCAGTCCCTTGTAGAATTATTAACACATGTGCAAACACTATCAGTCCCTACTTCTCACATATTGTCCTTATACTATGACCAACAGAAACGTGGGCAGTGAAATGTAGCTTACAAGTTACTTAATTTGATGAACTGGTGTCAATTATGATTTTATAACATAAGAATACAATAACAAAGGTACAAAATACACCATTAAAGAACATAACAATACAGAGAACATTTGTAGTAATAGGGGCTTTACAAAAGAATATAAATAAACACATACATCAGTGTTACAGGAATTATGGCATAAGTAAATACATAAACATCAGAATAACTTTTGAAACATGACCCTCACATATGAGCAACAAAACACAATAAATAATGTCTAAACATCTTTACAAAGTAAATAACATATTATCAGAAAAACTCTACAATGTAAGTCTCATCAGATAAACACATAAAGACAGGAAGAACACAAATATACAAGAATACACAGACACATAGCGGAATAACAGAAAGGGTAAGGACAGGGTTTGTTTTACTGCAATATCTTGCAAACAAAACTTTCTTTACTTCTTGGAGATCTCCCTTCGTTCTTCATTATTTCAAAAAGTGCTATCTATACCTGCTTTCTGTACTTTTTTCGTAAAATTTCTCAATGCATTTCTTACAATTCAGTGCAACTCATTACCTTATATAGTCTACCCCTCTTAAGCTAACTTAAATCTACTGAGCTCAGATGCTAAACTAAGGGATGAGGCAATGCAGCAGCACAAAACAATTAATGCAAACAGCAATGACAAAGAAATGCAAATTGACAAAGCAAGCAACAGTAAATCTAAATTACCAAGCAAATGCAACATTACAACTAATATGAGCCAATGTGCAGCAACAAGTAAAATAAATCAGTAGTAAAACTAGCTTAACAGAGTAATACAAAGTGAAATTTAGTAGCACTGTGCCTAGCAAGCAGCAGCAGCAAATGCTATAACTTATACCTAAACATTACAGAGCCAATGTGCAACAACAAGTAAAATAAATCAGTAGTAAAACTAGCTTAAGAGAGTAATACAAAGTGAAATTTAGTAGCACTGTGCCTAGCAAACAGCAGCAACAAATGCTATAACTTATACCTAAACATGACAAAGTTCAAGCAGAGAACATATTACAGTAAAAATGGCCATGTTTAATACCTATGTCATGTCTTAACATTAGAGTGATGCAACACAAGAACTTACGCCAGCAGATAAGTTACCAAATCGTTAGAAAAAATATTTATCCAATTCCTGTGAAGGGAAATGTCTATTTATTGGCCCTCGTTTTCTTGGATGTAGATCATAAATTTATTATTGACTGGATCTGTAGGCATAAAATAACAATATTAGTACATCTATTAAATTTTATTTTAACCAATGGTGCAGTGCAGCTAAAAACTAGATATTAAACAAAATGAGTAAATAAATAGATAAAGCCAGCCATATGGCATTTCTCTCAACTAGCAAGACAATAACTGTGAAATGTTTCTCATCGTTTCATTAGACATTTTAGTAAATATCATATATTAAGAGCTCCAGTACAATCATATGTTTTCAAGTTTGAGCTTGTTGTATTTGTGATGCTTTCTACAAAGAAATGTCAATAGCGAGAATAATGGCCTCCATTTTTTTTTCTCCACCTGTGCCTCTGAAAGGCACACACTAATACTTTTTTCCAGGCGACTGTGGCGCAGCTGAGTGCCCACGACGCATTACGTGCAGGTGGTCACTTAACTTTCTTACCGAAATATTTACGACACCAGTTTGCACTACAGTGACAATCCCATATAAAAAATTTCACAGGTTGATAATTTGCGTTACAAATGTGTAGAAACAAATTCCTGTAAATATAACAGTGTCCAAAAGTTTTTCGGCGGCATTGTGATACATTCACACATTTACACATATTTCATAACTCTTAAAGTACGACTCTTGGTTTCCAACATCGTTTTTCACAAGTCAGAGTCCCTAACCACTACTCCTTATTCCTTACCTTATTACACATGTACATATTCATCGACACTTCTTTAATATTTCATCATAATAAATATATATCATAATAAACATTCCTCAACAGCATAATACACATCGTCGTCGTAATAATAACACCATAACACCTCAGCCAAATCTCAAAAACGTCATAGCTTTCTACAATAATTTCAAAACCTAAAAAAAAATTCTCTGCTCATTTCAATAATTTCATCTACCTCAAACATACTTTAAAAATCATGATCTCATACCAAATACATCATTCAAAGCTCTCATAGTATCACAATGGTTCCGAAAAAATATGAACAGTTCACAAGTACAGACAAAATACAATTTCGTAGGTGTGAAGTTATCCAACGGTGTCATTATGTAAACATCTGTCACTGATGTAGTAAAATAAATGTTTGTCTCTCTCAGATAAATGATCAGATAGCTGTGTAATTTATGTGTTAGAGAAATATGGTACCGATATGTAAAGTTGTATAAGCAAATACCACATTAGCTAGAGCTCCTTGTGCTTGCTACACACATGGTACACAAAGTAAGCGTGGACCTCCCTGAGGATTAATGTAATTATACCCTTAGGTGTTACAGATTGCAGCAATGGAATGAAATGTATTACGGAATACTTTCTTTGTAATTCAAACATCTTGAAAAATAAATGGTTCAAGTAGAAAATTAATTACTCAAATGCGTGTCCTGTAGCGCTAAATGTGCGTCTTGCTGTAAGATAATTCTGTGGAAGTATCGTAGTTATCGTCCTCCGAAAACTAAGTTCTGCAGAAGTCAATGTACTTACCTCATGATAAACAAAAGTGAAATGCTTTGCGTATAAATGTCTTAGTTATTACGCTTATTGCCGTGATGAAGGAAGTACTGTGCTGTAACGTATTGTTGTGCTACGGAAAAGGCTGTCTCATTGTAGTTATACCACAAAAGTTAATACTAAAACATGTTTTCCTTTCTAGAAGAATTCAGAAAACCTGTGCAGATATAAAACAGAAACACCACAAAAGCAACATTGTAAATTGTCACTCATTAGTAGCGTCGTGATAAAATCGTGTAGCTGTCAAAGAAACCAAATACTAAGTCATCTTTAATGTCACAAAAACTACTTGAAATTAGGAATGTCTTTTCAAGTAAACCTAAATTTTGCATTCAAATCTCATTAGCAGTATATGTTCTAAAGTATGTAAGCCTTATAGTGCAACTATCAAGCAAGAATGTACACACACAGTAACACTGTGTCCTCTGTTCACTATCACAATGCAGTGGTAGTTACTGTCTAAATATGTTCCATAGGTTCTAGACTGGATAGTTAACTTCAAAACATTGTTGCATGATAACAGTTTCAAAGTGTGACAACGCATACTAGTAATGTGAAGTGAAAAGTTATATGGCAAAGACAAAGTTAAAAAGCAGATTATCTTTCAACAAACGGTTTTTCATGTGAAATGTGGTGTAAACCTTTACTCTTCCTAGTTTGCAGAGTTTCAACTTCAACGCAATTATCATGTGGTATACGTCGGATTCTGTAAGGTCCATTGTAAATCAGAAAGAATTTGTGACTTAAGTGTTTCTTATTATGTGACAATGAATGAGCTTTAATGAGAATTTTCAGACCAATATATAATTAATTTGCATTTGCTTTACCGTGTAATCTTCTCCTTTTGTCTGCTGCAGAATTTATATTTTTAATAGCCAAATCAGTTATGTCTTTGTGTGGAAGTTTACGTGTATTCGGAAAAGGTACAAGCTCTCTGATTCTGTTCGGTGGTTCTTCATTCTTCAGTACAAGATTAGGTGGTAAAGCAATGGAGTAATGAGGCAGTTCATTCCGCACGTTTTGAAATAAGTGTAAATATCTGTCCCAATGCTGATACTTTCTGTTACAATAAAGTCTGCAAAGCTTATTGATTCCTTTCATAATCCGCTCAGACGGGTTACAACGTAGTGAGTACAATGAAATAAAACAGGTTTGATTTTATGGTTCCGAAGCATGCGTGACCAAACACCAGATCTGAATTGCGGGCCGTCGTCTGAAATGACTTTACTAACGTGTCCAACTTCACGTAAGAAATTTTTAATAAAGGCGCTGGATACAGACCGTCCAGTGGCTTTACGTAAAGGAGAGAAACAAAACAAATTTTGAAGTAAGTTCAACAGCGACTAGGACGTACGAAAATCCAATCGATGTTCTGACAAGGGGTCCCAAGACATCAACAGCAGCAAATTCTTTTAATTTAGAAGGAATGATAGGAAACAACGGAGTACGATGTGAGATAGAAGATGGTTTCGCCTTTTGACAAAGTTTACAAATAGACAAGACTCTTCGAATTCTCTTTTCTATATTGTTAAAATAACAAGTTCGAAGAATATGATAACATTTTCGTGGGTCAAAATGTGCGTAGCTGAAATGAATGTAACAAATGAGCTTATTGACAAAATCGTCTGGAATGCAAAGTACCCATAGCTTGTCATTAACAGTGCAGCGTTTGAAGAGTATGTTGTTTCTAACCAGATAATAATGCCGAATCTCTGAGTGTGCTGCTTTTCATGCCATTTACTATTGATGTCTTTCCAAATCGGATCTTTATCTTGTTCATGAGCAATGTCCTTTAAAGATGTGGTGATGAAGTTTTCAAAGGCGACTTCCTGAATGTAAAGAATACTGAAATTTTTATCGAAGTTGCCTTCTGTGTTACTGTTCTCAAGCCCAGCCGGTGCGCATTTCAAAACTCCGCCATATCTCTCCCCACATCCACCATTGCTGGCGGCTCACCTCCAACTGCCCAACGCTACGCGCTGTTAACATCCAGCTGCCCAACACTACAATGGCAGACAACACTGCAAACGGGACACAGACTTCCACAGCACAGCCAGTGATTTTCATACAGAGCGCTACGTGGCGATCCCAATATAAAAACCTAAACAGCCTACTTACAGCGTGTTTTTGTAATGGATAATGGGTATCGGACAGTAATTTTGAATATTTCGCAGTTTAACAGAAAACAATAAAAGGCTTTGACTTTGGGGTATCATGAAAGTAGGAACGTTCATACTAATGAAACAATGAACGGTCGCCAGCCTAATTAGGCACATTACTTTGAAATATTATGATCAAGAAAATTAAATATTAGTTGTTATAGTGACTTTCATTAAGAGTCCTTTTGAATAGGACACTGGATACACACGAATTCGGGGCAATCTAAGTTATGGGTAGCAGTAGTTACCATTAATACACAAACCAGTAATCACAGAAAGCAAGATTGTACCCCACTCATAATAGTAACAGTTACAATCACTATGATTACTGGACTCAGTACTGAGACGTTACCATAGGAAGCACCGAATTAATGTTGGACGTGGAAAGGTTTCTGATTAAACTGACATTTAAGAACCAAAAATAAAATTAAATAATACTACAATTACACTGTTTATACACCCATTTATAGAAATGTATAAGATTTCTTTAGTAGCGATAATATTTCACATTCATGAAGAGGTCGCATCAATTTGAGGAATAAACGGAATAATCCGTTATCGTTATTATACCCCTTTTATGATGTACTTAGCGGAAGATACTTTTGACAGTTAGCACCAACTACTGTCCTTTGTGTCATAGTTACAATTTGGTCCACTACATAACGAATCCGTAATTCTGCTCGTTTTGAGATCCAACTATATTTTAATCACTGCTAGTTGCTTATCTACTACCAAAATAAATTCTGTAAGTGTGATTAAATCAACTAATGATACAATATTTCAATACATGCAAATATATGCTCCCGTTATTGTATGAGCTAATAGTGACACGTATTGTTATTCTTCTTCTTCTTCTTCTTTTCTCTCTCTCTCTCTCTCTCTCTCTCTCTCTTTTTCACATGGCCGTTTACTAGGCTGTTGGAGACACCAGCACTGGTTGCTAACATAGCGTGGAATGGGACTCTGTCGTCCTGGCGATGACGGTTCGTTATTTTTAGTAAGGGTTTTGTATGCTGATTGAAGGGATATCGAGGACTTCAACTAGCGACGGTAGGAACTGACCAATGGAAACCGTCGTCTTCTTGCTGCTGAAGGTGGCTGGCTGTAAAACCCTGGGTATTCGAAGTATTTAGTGAAGCTCCATTGAGGTCACTAAATGGGGTAGTTGGCAACCCTCACGGTTGTAGGCTGTAGGGTGATCCTCTGTGTTATAAGTGGTGATTAAAATTATTCAACATTTCGAAAGTTGGCAGCTAGTGGTCCATAATTTATTTCCAACAAATAAAATGTAAAACAATTCTCAAGTACTTTCGCCTGTGCAATCATTTCAGATTTCATCGGAAGTGGAGTAGTATATGCGTGTAATTGCTCGGATAACATCTCGTTCTGAGAAGTGGAGGTCTTGCGAAATGGACGAGGTTTCTAATTGAAGTTACGGACGTGAATAGGTCTACTAAAAGCTAACAAACTGCATTTAGTTCCGCCGAATTTGTAGTATGGTTTTCTTGTGTGCCTTCTTATCTATTGACTTTGAACTCTTGTGGAATTGTCTCACGGTGAAGAATATCGTCGGCAGTTGCTAGCAACTATCTGGAAGCACTGATCGGCTCTCGAAATCTTTCTGAGTTCAACTAAATAGCTTCAGTGTATTGATCTTTGCTTTTGAAGCATTGGCCATTGCAGCCCTATCTCGCAGTCCACTGTGAGGACGGTGACCCTTATTTAGATCGGTTTTTGCAATGTATTAGTGCAGAGAATTACTCCGGGTTCGCCAATGAGCATTCTTTAATGAATGTTTCGTACAGTGCTACTCATAATTTGTCTCGCACAAAAGCACAATGCTAGGAGAAAATTTACTTTGGCCGCGGATGAGCCTTCGAATGGTGCGAAGAACTATCCCAAAACCAAACAAACGAATATTTCAGTCCTATATTTTTGTAACAATACGATGAACATTTAACATCCAAAGTGACGTATAAGGATCACTTACATGAGGTAAATTTCGATAGTACAGATAAGGTCTGACACCATGTTCTTTGGTGTCACCCAACAGTATCCGGTGATTTTTGCGTTCTGTTAGTATTTCCCGCTTGGCATTTACGTATGTATACTGATGCACAGTATCTGGCCAGATGCTGAGCATATAGTCATACAGTTTATTATAGTTAAGGCCTTGCTTCTGTCCCGTACTTATTAGTATAGAGCAGGTTTCGTTATAGATAATTTTCCACTGATCATGGTGTATGGTGTAAGGAAGCACAACATTCTGGTAAATATTGAAAAAAAAGGGTTAATCACGAAGGAACACATGTCAGACAGTTTTCGTCTGGTGCAAATATTTAATTATCTATGTCTCAGGGCATCTATTGCTGCAACTAGTTGTTTAGCAGCACCTTGCTTCATGTATTTCACGTTTTCATCAATAGACTTAAAAATGTTTTTAGAAACCTATTTTCATCTAAGCATTTTCAGTAGAGTTGGTTGGTGGCTCTAAAATAACTTCTTACTCTCAGAATACAGCGATGACATCAAATAAATTCCTAAACTTTTCTTTAACGCTCTCGAAAAGTAACTTCCCAGGCACCAAGTTCATCAAACTAGGCAGCGTAGAATCCATCGTTCGTAACTCAGAGCGTAAACTGCACTGCGTCTTTGATATTTGTCTCCATTACATTCATTTCAATTATTTCATTAACATATTTAATTGTTTTTATAATTCCAACATATTTTTATTGAATGTCGTCCTGTACTTACAGTAACATTTACTTTAGTCAGGCATAACGAATTTTTTGAATGATTTTATTTATTTTTTGACTGAGTAATTCTCTATTTTTTTTCAAAATGTTTGTGTTATTTACTGTATGGATTGAATAAGTTTTCGAATGTAAGATCAAAAAGTCCTCTTGTGGTGTATTCGGTTTCATAAGATAATTCCGATAATGACTCCAGTGTATCATGGATCAAAAATATCATTTATCTAGCAGTCCTCACCCCACCTCATGATGAATCGGTCAGCTCTTAAGACCATGTTACGCCAGAGACAAAGTTAGCTGATGTGGTAACCAATATTTAAGGTATTCTGAAGAAGTTACGGAAAGATTTAAACATTTTATCTTCAAGATACGATGTCTGATAACACCTCTTTTTTTAAAAGACGCTGTGGAGGAGAGATAATCTTTTATGTCGCTTCGGAATCAAGGTCATTGTAACTGGGTGAATATAATCAGCTTTTTTTTTAAAAAAAAAAAGAAAGGTGGTGATTGTAGATAAAAACAAGAAAAAAGTCAAAGGTGGCTCAGTAGTTTTCCTGTAGTATCGGTAATACTCTTTCTAAATCTGTTTATGACTGTCTTGTGAAACCTTATACCAATAAAGAAGAAGACGCCATAAACGATGTATATAAATGTAGATAATGATAAAAATAATAAAAACTTTGACCACAGCGTCACACAGTGTACCATTACTTGTCGTCGGGGCATTATAGTGGATCCAGTAGGCCAAATTCACACTCTAGGTCAACAGTCGAGAAACATTTTACATTATCCTAGCGGAGGATTTTCTTTATGCTTCAGATATTTGTCACCATCAAGACTGGCATAAGTACAACTGTCTGAAATAGACCAGTTATAAGTACTGTTAAGACAATTTTCCCATTTTGAAAATTTCGCCACCACCTGCCTTTGAATAATGAGTTTTGACTGGATTACAGTCTTACTCGTCACAAACTTTCAACACTCTTCGTGGTTGCATAGATCTCAACCATGTAAGAAAATCCATACATCGACGATTGTCGAAAAGATTTTGGACAGTTGACTAAGTATGTAAACACAGCGGTTCTCAGTTACATCGTCCACTAAAGTGTTTCGACGATTAGGAAAGTGCGAAAAGTGAGTTGTGACGGTTCGCAGTTGTGTGGATCCTTAGCGAATCCTGAGCAGTATGGCACTCAAACACCAGTAATTGCTTTCGGTTACAACACTCATCTACCACCCTTCAAACATTTCAGCTTTTCATTTTAGATTATGTCCTGATAAAGTAACACACTAAAATATCTTAAAGGTGATTGTCAAGTGAAAATGTATGCCAGAAAACAAGCGGTATCGGTCAGTGTGTAACAGCAGCACTGTAAAACCCTCTTTTTTGGTAAAGACGCAGGGGAGAAGATCTGTGCGTAACTGAATAGTTCACAAGAGACTTGATAACAGTAATGTCAAATAATATTCCTGCTTTTCAACTGCCACGTGGCAATTCCAATGTTATTTGAGTTAATATTTTTACGAGATTATGTCAGTTCGATAGAATAAACAGTAAAAAACTGTCACACTTGGTTAAAAAATTAATATCTGCAAACCAGTGATCTTACAACAGTTCTGTCCTTGTACTAGTTGAGAAAAAAGGAACCGCAGATTGTAACCTTCGTGTTCTGGCATAGTCACGATACGGATTATGTGTACTCGATGTTTCACTTTATCAAAAATAATTCGGGCCATTTTCTTTCAAACTTGTTTTAATTTTGTAAAACGATGAACCTCTCAGTTCTCCTCTTTTAACTAAAATGTGACATTCATTTATGGATGTTGAAGCTCAGTTTGAAACGACTTGTTGGTGAAGTAATGATCGAGCACCATAAGTGCTCTGCAATCAGTTATTTTAATATTAAAATGTCGAACCTGCACCTTAATTTAAAGTCCGATTATTATTTCACAAAAAACTTCTTTCGCATGAACAATAATTACGTAAATAGTCATTCGTCACCAACTGCGCCGTTAACTAACAATGACTTCTTGTCCTGAATCTCATTTTTATTCATTCTACTGGCTGAGAAACACAGGGTTGCTAGGGTCAGAACATATGGCATGGGAGATGGCATGAGTACTTACAGATGTATGTCTCATGATGGATGGTATTTATGCAGTTATCCTGTTAGTAAGGATGTTTGGTCGCAGTGCGCGGCAGATTGAGTATTGTAGGCAAAATCCCAAGTAATATTGAGTAATAAATAGTCTTAGGTAAAGCTAAATAACATACGACTTAAGAGCTTACGGTATACGTGAAAATCGTATTATTATTTAACTCAGGGGCATCGTGATGATGATACGCTCCTCAACGTGTTTCAACCATACTGTGGTGGGTGTAAGGGGGTGATAGTGGTTTGCAGATATCTCATTGTGATGCGCGATGTGGACATTGCCATATTACTGAATATACTCGCTTATACATTATCATACTGTTCTATCCATATTGCCAGTAACTTTACACTACAGTGGGTAACACCACGGGGCCAATGTCAATTTAGTAGCACTCTCTTGACATAATAGTGTTTTAATGAAGCTGGGAAGGAATGGGAGTTGCTTTACTTTATTAGGCATTTACTTTACTGAACACAGTCTTATGTTCGGCATCTTGTTTAGAAACTAAATTATATAACGGGCAGTATTAAATAATCAGAGTCACTGCCAGAGGTTTGATAAGAGCTATAGTCACGAAGAATGATGCAGAAGAAGAGTAATCGAAGTGATTAACGAAAACATGCTCCATTACGTAAAGGACTATTCTCAAGAAGATTAAGCAAAATGTTTATTCGAAATCACTGTAGTGTATGGTTTGATTCTTAGATGCTAGTTATGAGTATTTTTATCTTTGAGTGTATCTGGATTTGTTCTTTGTGTCTCTCTTCATCGCCAGCTAATTGTGATTGACGAAAATGAGCCGAAAGTTGTATTTGATATTACATGTCGTTATTAAAATCTGAATGATGGAAACGTGCGAGGATCGTATTTATCGGATAAGTGAAACAGAAAAGGCATTTCACATGTAACGTAAAGTTTGTAAGCCACAGAGTACGTAGTTTCATTTTAAGAGTATTTATTGCTTCAAATTTCGTGGATTTTTGCTCGCCACACTCACCCACTGCCATGCAGCGTGACCGAACTCCTTATTAACAGCAAAAGACCAAGGGATATCTACCACCACAACCATGAGTGGGTGCCAATGGGTAGTTGTGGTGGAACGACCATCAATATGTATACACACAAACATTTTACATTACAGTCAGTGAAAACAATAATTCCATTTATAGTAAAAATAATCGACAATAACAACAGCCTCAGTTGCAGTTGAGAATAGTAGCACTTTATCAACTTTGGTGTGGATCAGTCAGTTTATATGAAAAAAACCACTTAAACTGGTATCCTAATTTTGAAAAATATAACTAAATCACAAGATTTTTTTTTGTTTTCTGACACAATGTTAGTTCGTTAAACTACCCTCACAATTCCTAAAAGTGGCTCAAAACTTTTACATTCGTTAAGTAACTGGTGGTATTTGAGCAAAAACCTCTACTACTTTCTGAATAACAAAGTCGAGAAATCACTACGACATTTTCCATCTAGCCAAACTACATTGTTAAGTCCTGCTTATTAGAAACTACTTCAAAATTTTCATATACACATGCATACATAAATTGCAGATATGAATAACATGAGAACACCTACAAAAATGTTAATTGCACCGCTTCCAAAAAAATTTGTAGTTAAGAAATTATAGCAATGGTCAGTGTTGTTGTAAAGGTAGTGAAAAGAGATTTGAATTTCTGTATTTATTTAATATACTTTAATTTTGATAGGCTTCATTGTTCTTGATCAAAAATAATATAGTTCGATAAACTCTTCCATCATATGCTTTTTAGGCAAGTCACTTAAAGGACTTAGTCAGAATTATAATCACACTTTTCAGAGTAAAAAGATTAAGGCACTGTTACTCTTCTGCTGAACGCTCATCAATGTGTTTATCAGAAAACTATTACCTTGATGTTTGATGATGTTCTTCACAACATATTTACGAAACGTAATCTTTTGTGTGATTCCCATTCATTCATATTCAAATTGTAACTATTGCTTTAATATTTTCAGTTAATACAGTCCTGCAAAGCTGGAAGAATGCGGTAAATCTTGTCACAAAATATAAAAATATTGAGTCAAACACCAAAATTATAGTTCACTCATGTTTTAAATGTAGCAGATAATCACTGAGTTGCGACATTCCATTTATGAAGACAATTATGTTATTCTTAAATTGTGGTAATTAGATCGCTTGCTTCTCGGCTAACTGTATAAAAAATACATTTTTGAGTGCTACAGTAACTATATTTTGTTTTCACGTAACATTCCGCTCACGATTGGCGTCAATACGACTGCTTATAAAACATGGAGTAGCTTGTTGTAACCATTCGTACAAAAACTAGATACTTTTAGTACTAATCCATATTTCAGTTACCCATTCTTCGAAAGAGGAAAAAATACCGGATGATCAAAACGTCAATATAAATTTATCAACTGAATAAATCACGGAATAATGTAGATAGAGAGCTACAAATTGACACACGAGCTTCGAATGCACCGTATGTGCAGTTGACGGACTTTGAGCGAGGCGTATAGTGGGCATGCGGGAGGCCGGGTGGACGTACCGCCGAATTGCTCAACACGTGGGGCGTGAGGTCTCCACAGTACATCGATGTTGTCACCAGTGGTCGGCGGAAGGTGCACGTGCCCGTCGACCTGGGACCGGACCGCAGCGACGCACGGATGCACGCCAAGACCGTAGGATCCTACGCAGTGCCGTAGGGGACCGCACCGCCACTTCCCAGCAAATTAGGGACACTTTTGCTCCTGGGGTATCGGCGAGGACCATTCGCAACCGTCTCCATGAAGCTGGGCTACGGTCCCGCACACCGTTAGGCCGTCTTCCGCTCACGCCCCAACATCGTGCAGCCCGCCTCCAGTGGTGTCGCGACAGGCGTGAATGGAGGGACGAATGGAGACGTGTCGTCTTCAGTGATGAGAGTCGCTTCTGCCTTGGTGCCAATGATGGTCGTATGCGTGTTTGGCGCCGTGCAGGTGAGCGCCACAATCAGGACTGCATACGACCGAGGCACACAAGGCCAACACCCGGCAAAATGGTGTGGGGAGCGATCTCCTACCTCTGGTGATCGTGGAGGGGACACTGAATAGTGCACAGTACATCCAAACCGTTATCGAACCCATCGTTCTACCATTCCTAGACCGGCAAGGGAACTTGCTGTTCCAACAGGACAATGCACGTCCGCATGTATCCCGTGCCACCCAACGTGCTCTATAAGGTGTATGTCAACTACCCTGGCCAGCAAGATCTCCTGATCTGTCCCCCATTGAGCATGTTTGGGACTGGATGAAGCGTCGTCTCACGCGGTCTCCCCGTCCAGCACGAACGCTGGTCCACCTGAGGCGCCAGGTGGAAATGGCATGGCAAGCCGTTCCACAGGACTACATGCAGCATCTCTACGATCGTCTCCATGGGAGAATAGCAGCCTGCATTGCTGCGAAAGGTGGATATACGCTGTACTAGTGCCGACATTGTGCATGCTCTGTTGCCTGTGTCTATGTGCCTGTGGTTCTGTCAGTGTGATCATGTGATGTATCTGACCCCAGGAATGTGTCAATAAAGTTTCCCCTTCCTGGGACAATGAATCCACGGTGTTCTTATTTCAATTTCCAGTAGTGTACTTCGCAAACGACCAGAATCTCTTTGGATATACTGTCAGGTTTCGAGACAACGTTTCCTTGCGGAAACTGTTGTAAGCATCTCGCATTGAAATCCGCGATGGATTTCGAGCTTCTGTAAAACATCATAAAACTTAAGGACTATGCGTCTGTTTAAATTTGGCAATAGTGTTCTAACCCCTGTTGTGTACCAAGGAGGATCAACTACGTCGATTGTTAATTTATTTGTTATAAATCTATCAATTTCTGCCGATAATATTTCTTTGAAATCAAGCCACATCTGGTCCACAATTACATTATTAATTTGAAAAGAGTTGAAATTGTCTCTCAGGAAAGCGTCAAGAGAATTTCTGTGTGCTTTTTTTAATAAATATATTTTTCGTTTATTTTGGAGGATTTGGGGTTTACAGTATTCAATCTCGCTACGACAACCCTATGTTCACTAATCCCTGTATCGGTTTTGATGCTCGTTGTTAACTCAGGATTATTTGTTGATATGCGATGAAGTATATTTTAACAACCGAATGGCGGCCACTGAGTGAAGCGCGTTTCTTCGGCTCGCGAGTTTTTCCGCTCATTGAAGGTGTTACAGAGAAGTGCGGCAGTCCACAACGTGTGCATCCGACTAAACAAGTGTTACTTGCCGTGGTGTATTGTTCTCCATTGATTACCACAAGTGATAAGTGATAAGTGAGTGAAAAATGGGAAGAGCACGAATAAGCGGCAGCAGGCGAGGCTACAGGGGCGCAGGCAGCGCGGGCGCCCGGTCTCCGGCGGCAGGTGAGGCCCCGCTTCCCGACATCGGGGAGCTCGTCCGGTCCCAGGTGAGTGCGGCGCTGCACAGCAAAGGCACGATAGACGTAATCGTGCAATCCATCACGGACTCTGTGACGGCCGCGGTCATGGACAAACTGAAAGAGTCTGTCGGGCGCAACAGCATCGAAATCCAGTCTCTTACAAAGTCCCTGCCGCACAAGAGAAAAAAGCCGCCGACCTAGAGGCTAAACTGTCTGCTGCCACCGATGAAATTGAGCAGTATCAGCGAAGGAACAGCTTCCGCTTGTTCGGGGTAGCTGAAAACGATCGCGAAAACACCGACGACCTGGCCATTAGCCTCGTGCGTGAGAAACTTGGCGTGACGATCGACGTGGCCGATATTGACAGAAGCCACCGTGCTGGGCGCAGGATACCAGGTGCCATGAAACCCAGGCCCATAATAATTATATTTGTGTCTTACCGGAAAAGAGCTGAAGTGTTTGCTCAGAAAAGAAAACTCGCCAAGAGTGGGGTTGCCCTGAGGGAAGATCTGACGCGCCAAAGACTAAAAGTTTTGAACGCTGCGATCTCACAGTTCGGCCTTCAAAATGTATGGACCCAGGATGGCAGGATCGTAGTCAAGACGGAAGGAGGGAGGAAAACGGTGACGAACATGTTCGAACTGAAAGACTGAGCGAAATCTCGCGAGACACAAAGTCTCATATTGTAATCTGTCTAATATAAGTTAATTTTTATTCTTTCTTTTCATTTTTTTAGCTTAAATATTGCTCTGTTATTTCTACAAGTACCATAACCTGTATGTTTATACTGTTTATACTGTCAACTATGTCTTAACCAATGTATTATCAAATTATTCGTTTCTCTACATAACTATTTTTTTATCTCTAATTACTTTTTCTCGTGTAAATTTTGTTATTATTTGGATTATCAACTTTTCGTTTCTCCACATAACTATTTTCATCTTTAATTGTTTTTCTCATATAATTTTGTTAATTATTACATAAGGTAGTCTCACTTTCTATGCTTAATTAGCAACCCACCATCATACTTTAGTTGTAATCCCCATAAGTGAAATTAATATCACACTCTGTCGTAACGTGCAGATTACTCCCGTTGTGTTTAGCGAAATTCCTTCCCCTGCCAGCCCACGGCTGCTTCCAGAACAGTTGCAGACCTTGCTGACCTTGGCCGCAGACCCCGTTGCATCCCCTTCCCCTTCCCGATCGCTTTCACTGCACAGAACTGGGAGGACACTCCCTCACCCCCCTCCTTTCACACGCCTTCCGCATTCCTCATGCCAGACCCTCTTGTCACCGCCAACCACGACCCGCAAACATCGGTCAGCAGCCTCCTCGAGCAATCAACACCCGAACGCACCAAGTTACATATTGCACATGCAAATGTTCAGTCTCAGCCAGCTCACTTCGACCAGTTCAAATATATATTTCAAACTGCTGATATACACGTAATACTTTTGTCAGAGACTTGGCTCAAACCAAGTATTCCTACAACTTCCGGAAACCTAGATGGCTATATCTTTCTCAGGCACGACAGATACAACAGACGAGGGGGCGGAGTAGGGGCGTACATACGCTCTGATTTGTCACCTACAGTACTACACACATCCGACAACAATGTAGATAAACAAGTGGAATATATGTTCATAGAGATCAAATCGCTTAACATAAAGTGCTTAATATGTGTCCTTTACAAACCTCCTAAAGTAGCTTCGAAACTGCCCTCTCTAGTCCCGAATCGTCATATGAACAAGTAATTATTGCAGGTGACACTAACATTAATTTTCTGTGCAATAGTCCTTCCACTGGGAAATTTAAGAGGATGCTTTCTTCCTCAAATATGACGCTACTTCAGCTGGCACCTACTAATCACACGACTACCAGTCACACTTTCATTGATATATTCGCAACGAAATCTTCGAACAGAATAATCCGCACCTCTCAAATATCTGCGCCGGGCATGTCTGCCCATGACATCATTTCCATGACGTATTCACTAGAATGTCCTAGAAAGAAACAAAAACTGTCTACATACCGAGACCTCAAACGCATAAATTTGCCTGAACTCGAAACTGAGGCACAAGAAATAGTTTGGGGGATGACCTCTGCTCCCCTCATGGACATAAACGACAAACTCCGGGATTTCACAAACAAAATTACTCGACTCTATGACAAATATGCTCCATTAAAGACCAGAAAAGTAAAAAGGCAACCTGCACCCTGGCTGACTGATGAACTAAAACAGCTCATGAATCTCAGAGATGCTGCACATCGAGCTTACAAGATACACCCTACACCTGAAAATCATGCTGTATACAAGCAGAAACGAAACAAAGTCAGTCAAGCGGTGAGAAACGCTAAGCTCAGACATGCCAGTACATTAGCTGACAATAGATGTAGACCAGCTATCCTGTGAAAAAATCTTCGTAGTCTCGGTTTAGGCAAAATAAAAGTTGCAGAAAATCACATGGTCCCAGCTGAAGAACTAAACCGATTCTTCACGTTACCTACAACCAAAATTGTACCGCAAAAAAACAGAGAATCATTGATTACTTCATGGGGTTGAACGACTGTAGCAAAGAAAAATTCTATCTACAGCACGTCATTTGCAGTACGGTCGAGAAAGCCATAATGCGGATTACATCAGCATCTACAGGGCATGATGGTATCACTATCCAGATGGTAAAACTTATTATTGACCAACTACTGCCCTCTATAACAGACATTTTCAACGATTCATTAATCACAAGCGTTTTCCCTGAGGCCTGGAAACTGGGACAAATTAAGCCACTGCCTAAAAAGGACATAGCCACAGCACCCTTTGACTACCGCTCCATCTGCCTTCTTCCTGCACTATCAAAGGCCTTAGAATATATAGTTCATGACCAGCTCGCCAACTACCTCACTACTAACAACCTACTAGACGAATACCAATCAGGTTTCCGTAAACATCAAAGCACAACATCTGCTCTGATAAAGGTGACAGATGACTTGAAACTTGCCATGGACAGACAAGAAGCGACTATCATTTGCTTCTTAGATTTCAGCAAAGCATTTGTTACTGTCGACTTCGACATCTTACTGGCCAAACTTAGCGGTCTAAATTTCTCACCAAGTGCAGTGCAATGGTTTCGCTCATACATGACGTCTCGTCAGCAACGCGTCCTATCTGGGAATATAAAATCACAATGGCGGCAGGTAGTGTCAGGCGTTCCCCAAGGCTCAGTATTAGGTCCTATTCTCTTCTCTCTGTGTGTCAACGATGTGTCATCGGTTCTGACCTATTGTAAATACCATATGTATGCTGATGACCTTCAGTTGTATCTAAGTGCGAAACCAAGCAATCTCAAGAAAGCTATTGAAAATTTCAATACTGACCTCGATGCACTGTCAAAATGGGCACAGGACATAGGTCTAAAACTAAACCCATCTAAAACACAAGCGGTACTTGTTGGTCACTCTAAGCTCATTAGCCCATAACATCGGGAATCCTTACCACCTCTTATCCTAAATGGAACAAATATTAACTTCTCTCCGTCAGCAAAGAGTTTGGGAGTAATAATAGATGAAAATCTAAATTGGACAGAGCACGTAACTGCAGTGTGCAAAAAAGCATCAGCATCCCTTCATGTCCTACAAAAATATAAAAAACTCTTCCCTTTCGATCTGAAAAAGAAATTAGTACAAACGCTTATACTCCCAATCATTGACTACAGCGATATTATCCTACAAGGCCTCTCTCAGGAAAATTCCCGACGTCTAGAACTGGTCATGAATGCCTGCGTCCGATATATGTGACGTTCGACTTTTTGATCACATTTCACCAGCATATGCAAAATTGTCCTGGCTGCGTGCAGACAAACGCAGAGATTTCCATACACTCTGTCTCATCTACTGCCTTATAAATGTAAACTATCCCTCATATCTCTCCTCGTCCCTAACGCTCATGTCGGAACAACATGACAGAAACACACGTTCCCATTATAATAAAATCCTCTCCGTTCCACTGCATCGCTCAGTCACCTTCTCCAAGTCCTTTTCAGTAGCGGGAACCCGACTCTGGAATAACCTCCCTCGTTATGTTAGAGAACTTAAAAACATGTCCAGCTTCAATAAACAGTTAATGACGTATCTACTTAAACAACTGTAATGCCTTCCTCTGTACATGAATGCACTTCACCTCATTACTTCCCTCTTTCCCCCTCCTTAAATCCCCATTCCCCAAAACACGCTAAACTAGTAAACATCTACTTTACACACCAAGATATTATGTATATCTGCACAAACCTTCGTTACTATTGCCAATACTTCTCATGTAATTATTATTTGATATTTTTTATTGTTATTACTATTGGATATTATTGCTTTTATCATAATCTGTATGTATAGCACCTGCTGTAAAAACACTGCCAGCATTTAATTTATTAAGTCTTAGTCATGTTTATCAATACATTTTATTATTGCTTTTATCATAATCTGTATGTATAGCACCTGTTGTAAAAATACTGCCGCATTTACTTAATTAGGTCTTAGTCATTACTCTTTATTCATATTGTCACTAGAGTAAGCTAACATTCTCATTTAAACTATTGTCATGATGTAACTCTGATGTGTGAAATGCTGCATGTGTGGAACACTGGTCCGATGTAAGAGAGGGCCTGATGGCCCTAATCTGATCAGGTTAAATAAATAAATAAATAAATAAAAATACTATTCGCGTGGGCTCATGAACTAACTGCTCGAAATAATTTTCAAAGAATGCGTCTAGCACAATTTCGGATGTTGTTTTAGGCGTACCTCCGGAATGAAACATGTATTTTCTGCAACATATCGAGGGTAAATTAAAATCACCAGTTTTCTTTGAACCTTTCAGTAACTGTATCATCTGAATTGGGAGATCGTTAAGAGGATGCCATATTCCTGTTGCCAACAATGACCTCTGCCCATACTAAAACACAGGAAGTATCTACTTCCATTTTTCGAGAAGATAAACTGAGGGTATTCCGGCTGTCTCATACATCTCCCTCACCAGATGGAAGAGTTTTGTCATGGCTGGATCCCCCAAGGATATCAACAGCTCAAACAAAATGCTGTCTACTCCTGGGCCCTTGTTTCAACTTTGGTCTTTCAGAGCTATGTCAAATTCACCACGCTGTTTCATATCTCCAATCTCATCTTCATTTACGCCCTCTCCATTTCAATAATATTGCAGTCAAGTACATCGCCCTTGTATAGACCCACTAACTACTCCTTCCACCTTTCTGCTTTCCCTCCTTTGCTTAGGACTAGTTTTCGATATGAGCTCTTGATATTGAAACAGATGCTTTTCTTTTCTCCAAAAATCTCTTTTAATTTTCCTTTAGGCTGCACTCATCTTCCATATCCTTACAGTTGTCCTCTAGCCAATCCTGCTCAGCCATTTTACGCTTCCTATCGATCTAATTTTCCAGACGTTTGTATTCTTTTTTCCTTTCTTGATTTAATACATTGTTAAATTTTCTCCTTTCGTCCATTAAATTCAATATCTCAAGTATTTCTACTAGCTCTCGTCTTTTTACCTATTTGATCCTCGTGCTGCTTCACTACTTTCACTATTTCAAATTTCAAAGATATTAATTCTTGTTCTAGTGTATTCCTTGCCCGTGCTCGCAGACATATCCAACGTTCGGTCGATTCCCTTTGCACTATAAGTTGCAGATCACAGCTCGGCCCCTCCTAGGATGCTGAGCCCACATCTCTGACAGATGTCGGAACAACTTGTTTCCTCCCCCGGTCACATTGCCCTTCAAAAGAAACTGTGTTTTTCAATTTCTTAATAAACATCTCTAGACCTTTAGCAGAGATCAGGCCAACGCCTTTTTTCATCCCCTTGAGCGTCCGGAGCTTCTGCAGGGCTACTCGTGCACAGTCACTGTTCTTGTAAAAGAGCTTTGCCAGCAGCGGTCGATCCTTCACAGAGACGCAAAATGAGAAACAACAGTGAGCCGTGGCCTGTTGGTGTGCATATCCTACGCCATCTATTCGTCATATCTTCACTAAATTCTACTTGTTGTGTGACTTTTCCCCTGCGTCAACGGCATGGTTTTCAAACTTGACGTCATCCTCAGCAAAGGTTCTCTTTCTACGGCATTTTGAAATTGGAACTTTAATTATGGACATACATAATTTTTGTAAGATGTGTTTTTTTTTCTTTTCACCAAGCTTAAGAAACATATGGGGAACATATATTTTCCAATGATTGCTCTCAAATGGGTCCATGATCAAGGAGCGCATTATATAGCCCAGGAATTCCACGACTGAAAGAAAGTTCCTGCCGTTGTTTACAGAGACATAGAGACTGTTGAGAAATAGCATCGTTTGCATGTGTCAGTATGAGGTAAAGTGCAGAGTTTCATAAAGTGACTTGCCCTACTACAATAATGTGTTCTGAAGTCTACTAAATATCAGATAGGAGTTTTGGATATATATATAACAAATAGTGACATAGCGAGATGTGTTCTAGGAAATGAAAATAAGTAAGAGCAGAAAGTGATTCGAATATATCAAACTGTTCTGACTTTGACTGCTTACAGTATACGACTAGTCCACGTATAGTTCAACTACATGATTAGAAATGGCCCTGCCGGTCCTTCAGGCAACTCCAGGCGTATTTCAATATGACTACGCCGACGTCATACATGAGCTCACGGAAACACAAGTATTCGTGGAAGGTTCGTAACGAAACAACGAAATGACACTGAAAAATATGTATATATGTATTTAAATCGCACACCGCGATGCACCTGTTACATGTACCCCAGCAGAATTGTGTCTGGAAGAAAAATGGAACATGTATTCTCTTCTCACAATGCGCCACTTTTGTTGCACACTCTTCTTAGTATTGAAAGCCATCTGTAGCTTTTTTTCTGGAGTCCTTACGTATATTATCCTGTGCATTCTTCTGATACCCGTTTCCTAAAGACTTCTGTGTTCTAAAGTATCTTAATTTCCTGCAATTTTTTGGGTGTATCAGGAAGTCTACTAACTGTCTCTATACGCTTAGGCTCGAGAAGCAGAATGTCCTCACTCTACCTACCCGTGGATGAGAACTTTGAACTTTTTAAGAGCAACAGAAAAGGGTAAGGAAGACAACGGCAAAGTTCCTTGTCAGTCTGGATGAATCTTACAAACATAACAGGTCCCGGGAACACGAATTCAGGAGTAATATAACCACACACGAATAGAAACTTTTTCAGGGAGCAGGTTGTGCGTTCTAAAATAATAAGAAGAGAACAATTCCAGTCTGAGCTGGAATGAAGAATAAGAACGGACGAGATAAAATGGAGAAAGGCATTAGAAAATCCAAGAGGTACAATATTAATAGTTAAGGACTATATGAAGTGCGGTGAGAAGGAGAAGCAAAATTTGAATTTGTAGACCATAAAGTAATGTTTGAGGTTCAAATGGCTCAGAGCACTAAGGGACTTAACGTCTGAGGTCATCAGTCCCCTAGAACATAGAACTACTGAAACTTAACTAACCTAAGGACATCACAAACACCCATACCCGAGGCAGGATTCGAACCTGCGACAGTATCGGTCGCTTGGTTCCAGACTGTAGCGCCTAGTACCGATCGGCCACACCGGCCGTCAGTAATGTTTGTATTAAGAGATAATAAGCATCAGAAAAGTATGGGTAAGAATATTTCGAAATCACCGAGCCAGAGTTAAAGAGTGCTATCAGGCAGCGTGCTGAGTGTGATTGTACCTCTTTTCTGCATTCGCGTTAACAGGCCAACATCTAATACAGAGGAAGCTGAACTAAGTGAAATATATGAACAAATAGCTGAAACATACAAAGAAAGTGGAAGGGCCAAGTAATATCTATAACGGTGAGAGGCTCGAATAGCATAGTACGGAAGGATCATTCGACAATGCAGTTTGAAACGTTGAGCGAGTTGGTGCAGTGGTTAGCACACTAGACTAGCTGTCGGGAGGACGACAGTTCAACTCTGCTTGCGGCTATTGTGATTTAGGTTTCCCGTGATTTCCACAGTCGTTTAATAAACGAAGTAAGAGCATACGGACTATCAGATCAATTGTGTGATTGGATTGAGGAGTTCCTAGATAACAGAACGCAGCATGTCATTCTCAATGGAGAAAAGTCTTCCGAAGTAAGAGTGATTTCAGGTGTGCCGCAGGGGAGTGTCATAGGACCGTTGCTATTCACAATATACATAAATGACCTGGTGGATGACATCGGAAGTTCACTGAGGCTTTTTGCAGATGATGTTGTGGTGTATCGAGAGGTTGCAACAATGGAAAATTGTACTGAAATGCAGGAGGATCTGCAGCTAATTGACGCATGGTGCACGGAATGGCAATTGAATCTTAATGTAGACAGGTGTAATGTGATGGGAATACATAGAGAGATAGGTCCCTTATCATTTAGCTACAAAATAGCAGGTCAGCAACTGGAAGCAGTTAATTCCATAAATTATCTGGGAGTACGCATTAGGAGTGATTTAAAATGGAATGATCATATAAAGTTGATCGTAGGTAAAGCAGATGCCAGACAGATTCATTGGAAGAATCCTAAGGAAATGCAATCCGACAACAAAGGAAGTAGGTTACAGTACACTTGTTCGCCCACTGCTTGAATACTGCTCAGCAGTGTGGGATCCGCTCCAGATAGCATTGATAGAAGAGATAGAGAAGATCCAACGGAGAGCAGTGCGCTTCGTTACAGGATCATTTAGTAATCGCGAAAGCGTTACGGAGATGATTGATAAACTTCAGTGGATTGATAAACTCCAGTGGAAGACTCTGCATGAGAGACGCTCAGTAGCCCGTTACGCGCTTTTGTTACAGTTTCGAGAACATACCTTCACCGAAGAGTCAAGCAGTATATTGCTCCCTCCTACGTATATCTCGCGAAGAGACCATGAGGATAAAATCAGAGAGATTAGAACCCACACAGAAGCATACCGACAATCCTTCTTTCCACGAACCCACAATACGAGACTGGAATAGAAGGGAGAACCGATAGAGGTACTCATGGTACCCTCCGCCACACACCGTCAGGTGGCTTGCGGAGTATGGATGTAGATGTAGATGTTGAGATATGCAGTTGTTAAAAGACTTAATGAGAAAGATGGCAAGGCAGATTTAAACAATTTTCGTCCAGTTTCAAAGCTGACATACCTCTGAAGAATTTTTAAGATGTTGTTATAGACATGTACACAAGATTACCAAGATGTTGTTATAGTTATGCAAACACGAATACGATACGTTAAGGGTTGAGAAGACATTTGAGGTCACTGAAATTATTACCAAGTCTGTTGAAAGAAACAAGAAATTACAAAGAAATTTCCTATGTGATTTCTCTTGTTGGTATGATGTTTCATCCTATCTGGCCTGGATGAGTGCACTGGTTCCTTGGGAAAGGTGTCATAAAGCCGTTTTATCCTCTGTTGAAGCAAGGTAGACGACAGTAATTGTTGTAACTGAACCTTGATATCCTGTATACTACATTACAGGCCATTAAAATTGCTATACCACGAAGACTACTTGCTACAAACGCGAAATTTAACCGACAGGAAGAAGATGCTGTGATATGCAAGTGATTACCTTTTCAGAGCATTCACACAAGGTTGGCGCCGGTGGCGACACCTACAAAGTGCTGACATGAGGAAAGTATCCAACCGGTTTTTCATACACAAACAGCAGTTGACCGGCGTTGACTGGTGAAACGTTGTTGTGATGCCTAGTGTAAGGAGGAGAAATGGGTTTCCTACTTTGATAAAGTTCTGGTTGTAGCGTATTGGGATTGAGTTTTATCGTATCGCGACATTGCTGCTCCCGTTGGTCGAGATCGAATGACTTAGCAGAACATGGAATCAGTGGGTTCAGGAGGGTAATACGGAACGCCGTTCTGGATTCCAACGGCCTCGTACCACTAGCAGTCTAGATGACAGGCACCTTATCCGCATGGCTGTAACGGATCGTGTGGCCACGTCCCGATCCTTGAGTCAACAGATGGGGACGTTTGCAAGACAACAACCATCTGCACGAATAGTTGCCGACGTTTCCTGCAGCATGGACTATCAGCTCGGAGACCATGGCTGCGGTTTCCCTTGACGCTGTATCCTATCAGGAGCGCCTGGGATGGTGTAGTCAACTACGAACCTAGGTGCACAAATGGCAAAACGTCATGTTTTCGGATGAATCCAGGTTCTGTCTACAGCATCATGATGGTCGAATCCGTGTTTGGCGACATCGCGACATTGGAAGCGTGTAATCGTCATCGCTACACTGGCGTATCACCAGGCGTGATGGTATCGGGTGCCATTGGTTATACGTCTCGGTCACCTCTTGTTCGCACTGACGCCACTTTGAACAGTGGACGTTACATTCCAGATGTGTTACGATCCTTGGCTCTACCTTTCATTTGATCCCTGCTAAACCCTACATTTCAGCAGGATTATGCACGACCGCATTTTGCAGGTCCTGTATGGGCCTTTATGGATAGAGAAAATGTTCGACTGCTGCCCTGGTCACCACATTCTCCAGATCACTCAGCAACTGAAAACGTCTGGTTAATGGTGGCCGAGCAACTGGCTCGTTACAATACACTAGTCACTACTCTTGATGAACTAAGGTATCGTGTTGAAACTGCATGGGCAGCTGTACCTGTACACGCCATCCAAGCTCTTTTTGACTCAATGCCCAGGCATATCAAGACCGTTATTACGCCCAGAGGTGGTTGTTCTGGGTACTGATTTCTCAGGATCTATGTACCCAAATAGCGTGAAAATGTAGTCACATGTAAGTTGTAGTACAATATATTTGTCCAATGAATACCCGTTTATAATCTGCATTTCTTCTTGGTGTAGCAATTTCAATGGCCAGTAGACTAGCACTGGGGTGGAGTTGGTGTCCAAGCTGGTCAAAAATACAGTCTATTGGGCAGGATTGGGGATATTACAAGTCACTGTCATATCTCCGCGTCGTCAGACAGTTCATACAGAAACGTGAAGTGTGTATGCAAGCATTGTCCCGTTGAAGAATGTCATCGTGATACTGAGACGTAACACACGAAGACGCGTTAAGATTTCCCTCAGTCACCACCAGCCATCACTGCCAGCCATGACCTCAAGGCAGACACGGTGGTTCCCCGTATCATGACTTCAGGAGCAATGCTGCCATGCCTCTTCACAAAATTAGCAGAATGGGACTACTACCGAGAAGCCCGTCAAAGACACCGACCATTGTCATGCACGTTAATGCAGAAACACGATTAATCACTGAACACAGTGCTTCGCCATTCGACAATAGTGCATGTTACCTGGTCACTGGTCACAGCCCCGTTCGAAACGTAGCCGTTTGTCTTGTGTTAACGGCAGCCGATGGATGGAATGGTGATTCTCTGGCTGCTCCTAGTCTGCGAATAACGGCGGCACAATATTCTCAGATAATGGACACAAATGTGAAGGAGATAAGATGTGTTTGATGCTCATTGCAGCGATCCTACCTCGTACAGGTCACACGCCGACAACCCCAACCTTGGCGAAGAGTATGCCTGACAATTAATTCCAACGCAGTCCATCATTAGGTCACTGTCACATCCGAATGCCTCACAGATGTGGATATTGCACGATTCGACAAGCCGACAAAATGGCGACCGCAGTGAGGCTTGCGTCAAACTCTTTCATTTGCTGACAACGCTTTCTCACACGAACACGCGGCATCTGCGTGTCCTTCACATTCATCACTCATCATCTGACGGTGTTTACACCTTCAACAGCCCCTGTCAACCCTGGTAACAACGTCAGACATGAATAACATGAATGCACTCTGCTGAATGTTCTACAGGGTGGTCCATTGATCGTGACCGGGCCAAATATCTCACGAAATAAGGGTCAAACGGAAAAATTACAAAGAACAAAACTCGTCTACCTTGAATGGTTGGCCCGCTAGATGGCGCTGCCATATGTCCAACGGATTTCCACTGCGTCTCCCACTTTTTTTACACGTTCTTGTACCACGTACACAAATATGAATGTTTTAGTTGTACCTCTTTTTTGGCTTTGTGATAGATGGCGCTGTAATAGACACAAACATATGGCTCACAATTTTAGACGAACAGTTGGTAACAGTTAGGTTTCTTAAATTAAAATACAGAACGTTGGTACGTTTGATCATTTTATTTGGGTTGTTCCAATGTGATACATGTATCTTTGTGAACTTGTCATTCCTGAGGACGCATGCTGTTACAGCGTGAGTACCTGAAAATACCACATTAATGCTATAAATGCTCAAAACGATGTCCGTCAACGTCAATGCATTTGGCAATACGTGTAACGACATCCCTCTCAACAGCAAGTAGTTCGCCTTTCGCAATGTTCGCACCTGCATTGACAATGAGCTGACGCATGTTGTCAGTCGTTGTCGGTGGATCACGATAGCAAATATCGTTCAACTTTCCCCACAGACAGAAATCCGGGGACGTCAGATCCGGTGCACGTGTGGGCTTCGACGACCAGTCCACCTGTCATGAAATATGCTATTCAACACCGCTTTAACCTCCGCGAGATATGTGCCGGACATCCATCATGTTGGAAGTACATCGCCATTCTGTCATGCAGTGAAACATCTTGTAGTAACATCGGTAGAACATTACGTAGGAAATCAGCATACATTGCGCCATTTAGATTGTCATCGATAGAATAGAGGCCAATTATCCTTCCTCCCATAATGCCGCACGATACGTTAACCCGCCAAGGTCGCTGATGTTGCGTTTGTCGCAGCCATCGTGGATTTGCCGTTGCCCAATAGTGAGTATTATGCCGGTTTACGTTACCGCTGTTGGTGAAGGACGCTTCGTCGCTAAATAGGACGCGTGCAAAAAATCCGTCATCGTCCCTTAATTTCTCTTGTGCCCAGCGGCAGAACTGTACACGACGTTCAAAGTCATCGCCATGCAAGTCCTGCTGCATAGAAATATGGTAAGTGTGCAATCGATGTTGATGTAGCATTCTCAACAGCGACATTTTTGAGATTCCCGATTCTTGCGCAATTTGTCTACTACTGACGTGCGGATTAGCCGCGGCAGCAGCTAAAACATCTACTTGGGCATCATTATTTCTTGCACGACGTGGTTGACGTTTCATACGTGGCTGAACACTTTCTGTTTCCTTAAATAAAGTAACTATCCGGCGAACGGTCCGGACACTTGTATGATGTCGTCCAGGGTACCGAGCAGTATACACAGCACAATTACAGCTCCATCTATCACAAAGCGAAAAAAGTGGTCCATCTAAAACATTCACATTTCTTTACGTACTACACGAATATGTAATAAAAAATGGGGGTTACTATTTAAAGAAATGCAGTTGATATCCGTTTGACCTATGACAGCGCCATTTAGCGGGCCAATCATAGCGCCATCTGGTTTCCCCCTTCAAGCTAGACAAGTTTCGTTCTTTGTAGTTTTTTCGTTTCCCGCTTATTTCGTGAGATATTTGGCCCTGTATATGTTGCAGACCAACTGCACCTCAGTCGTTTATATACCCGTCAATACTGTGAAAGTCTACAAAGTTACGCTGTGGTCAGAACATGTCTTCTGGGTACTTCAGCTGTTTTGAAAGGCAGAGAAAGGAAGGAGGTTTAGAGTTCAATGTCCTACCGACAGCGCGGCCGTTACAGAAGAAGCACAAGCCAAAATTACGAAAGGATTGCTTAGGAAACTGGCAGTGCCCTTTTCAAATCTTGGAATTTAATCGAAGCGATTTAGGGAAGTCACAGAAAACCTGCATGTGAATGGTCCGCTGGGGATTTGACCCGTCGTACTCCAGAATGCGACTTCAATGTGCTAACGACTACGCCACCTTGCTCGGTTTTTGACAGGCAATTTGGCGGCAGGTTGGAACACGTAATGCACCCAGGAACATGGTCGTTTTTGTGGCCCAGGTGTTGTGGTGTGTAAGGGCCTGATGTTTCATGGGCGTACTGACCCCAAAATCTTTGAACACGGTCACTTACCGGTCAACATTATTGTGACGATGTGCTTCTCCATATGTTCATTCGGCGCTGCGTTCATTATTATTGGCAATAATGAGCGACTGTATGAAACAGGGCAGGTCGAGCAGCTCTCTGAACGAGAGAAGCAGCGGCGAACGAACAGAACTCCCCGTTCTCCTGATTTAAATCCCATCGAGCCATCGAGCACGTTTGGGATGCGTTGGGAGTACATACTGCAGCTGGTCCACATGCACCATCAACTTTATAAAAGTTGTCACCAGGGTTGATGGAGGAATGGAACCACTTACCAGCTTCTTACCAACTATGTAGCGAGCATGGGAGCACATTGCAGACCATGGCACTCGAGGTGATAGTATACTATCTTAAGAACGACGTCCCCCCGTTTGTAATGTCCAGGAGACAATCACGAATCGCGGTGGCTTCAGTGAAGTGATTGTCAAGAAAAGTCTAATTTATGGGACATTTATATATACACGGATACTGTGCAAATCACATTTAAGTCCCTGGAAGATGGTTAATGAACCACCTTCGCAATAATTCTCTATTATTCCACTTTCTAACAGCTCTCGCAAGAAACGAACACATATATCGTCCGATCTCAGTTTTTCCTTATTGCACACTACTGGCCATTAATTGCTACACCAAGAAGAAATGCAGATGATAAACGGCTATTCATTGGACAAATATTTTATACTATAACGCACATGTGATTACATTTTCACGCAATTTGAGTGCATAGATCCTGAGGAATCAGTACCCAGAACAACCACCTATTGCCGTAATAACGGCCTTGATACGCCTGGGCATTGAGTCAAATGGGGCTTGGATGGCGTGTACAGGTACAGCTGCCCATGCAGCTTCAACACGATACCTCAGTTCATCAAGAGTAGTGACTGGCGTATTGTGACGAGCCAGTTTCTCGGCCACCATTGAGGACACGTTTTCAATTGCTGAGTGATCTGGTGAATGTGCTGGACAGGGCAGCAGTCTAACATTTTCTGTATCCAGAAAGGCACGTACAAGACCTTCAACATGCGGTCGTGTATTATCCTGCTCAATTGTAGGGTTTCGCAGGGATCGAATGATGGGTAGAGCCACGGGCCGTAACACATCTGAAATGTAACGTCCACTGTTCAAAGTGCCGTCAATGCGAACAAGAGGTGACCGAGACGTGTAACCAACGGCACCCTATAACATAACGCCGGGCGATACGCCAGTATGGCAATGACGAATACACGCTTCCAATGTGCGTTCACCGTGATGTCGGGTCGCAAAACACGGATGCGACCAGAACGTGGATTCATCCGATACAAAGACGTTCTTGCACCCAGGTTCGTTGTTGAGTACACCATCGCAGGCGCTCCTGTCTCTGATGCAGCGTCAAGGGTAACCGCAGCCATGGTCTCCGAGCTGATAGTCCATGCTGCTACACACGTCGTCGAACTGTTCGTGTAGATGGTTGTTGTCTTGCAAACGTCCCCCCCATCTGTTGACTCAGGGATCGAGACGTGACTGCACGATCCGTTACAGCCATGCGAATAAGATGCCTGTCATCTCGACTGCTACTGATACGAGGCCGTTAGGATCCAGCACGGTGTTCCGTGTTAACCTCCTGAACCCACCGGTTACATATACTGCTAACAGTCATTGGATCTCGGCCAACGCGAGCAGCAATGTCGCGATACGATAAACTGCAATCGCGATAGGCTACAATCCGACCTTTGTCAAAGTCGGAAACGTGATGGTAGCCATTTCTCCTCCTTACACGAGGCATCACAACGTTTCACCAGGTAACGCCGGTCAACTGTTGTTTGTGTATGAGAAAGCGCTTGAAAACTTTCCTTATGTCAGCATGTTGTAGGTGTCGTCACCGGCGCCAACCTTCTGTGAATGCACTGAAAAGCTAATAATTTGCTCATCACAGAATCTTCTTCCTTTCGGTTAAATTTCGAATCTGTAGCACGTTATCTTCGTGGTGTAGGAATTTTAATGGCCAGTAGTGTCTTACGATGATCGTTTGTCCCTATGTAGGTCGGCCTCAACAAAATATTTTCGGATTCAGAGGCGAAAATTGATTATCGAAATTTCGTGAGATCCCGCCACAACTGGAAGTGCCTTTGCTTTAAGGAAGTTTCACTCCAAACCCTGTATCCTGTCCATGACGCTCTCGCCTCCATTTGTAGGTAATACGAAACGTGCTGCTATTCTCTGAACTTTCTCAATGACGGAAAAGCGTATTGTAGGCATCCTCTTTAATAGGTCTGTTGCATCTTCTAAGTGTTCTACCAATAAATCGCAGTCTTCGGTTCACCTTCTCACACCGCATGTTCTACGTTCAAATGGTTCAAATGGCTCTGAGTACTATGGGACTTAACTTCTGAGGTCATCAGTCCCCTAGAACTTAGAACTACTAAAACCTAAGTAACCTAACGACATCACACACGTCCATGCCCGAGGCAGGAGTCGAACCTGCGACCGTAACGGTCGCGCGGTTCAGACTGTAGCACCCAGAACCGTTCGGCCACCGCGGCCGGCAACATTTTCTGGGTGTACTTTCCAATTGATGTTGTTCGTAATTGTAATTCCTAGGTATTTAGTTGAATTTACGGCTTTTAGATTTGATTGATTTCTCGTGTAACCAAAGTTTAACGGATTCCTTTAAGCACTCACGTGAATTACAGCATACTTTTCACAATTTACGTTGAATTGCCAAATTTCGCACTGTACACATATCTTATCTAAGTCGTTTTGCAATTTGTTTTGATCTTCTGATGCCGCTACTAGATGATAAAAGAGAGCACCATCTGAAAACAACCTTAGACGGCAGCTCAGAGTTTCTTCTAAATCGTTTGTACAGATAAGGAATAGCGGAGGGCTTACAACAGTACCTTGAGAAACGGCAGAAATCACTTTTGTTTTATTCGATAGCTTTCCACCACTTGCTACGAACTATGACTTCTGTGACATGAAATCACGAATCCAGTCGCATATCTGAGACTATATTCCATAAGCACACTTCTGGTACAGTGTCAAAGGCCTTCTGGAAATCTACAAATACGGAATCAGTTGGAAATCCCTTGTCAGTAGTACTCAACACTTCGTATGAATAAACAGCTAGTGGCGTTTCACAAGAACGATATTTCCTACATCCGTTGACTGTGTATCAATAGATCTTCTCGTGGAGATAATTCATAATGTTCGAACGCAGTATGTTGCAACATCCTGCTGCAAACCAACGTTAATGATATGGGTCTGTAATTTAGTGGATTGCTGCTGCTACCTTTCTTGAATATTGGTGTGAGGTGTGCAGCTTTCCAGTCTTTGGTTACGGATCTTTTGTCAAGCGAACTGTGTATGATTATTAAGTATGAAGCTGTTGTGTCAGCATACTCTGAAAGGTGCCTAATTGGTATGCAGTCTGGACCGGAAGACTTGCTTTTATTAAGTGATTTAAGTTGCTTCACTAATCCCAAGGTATCTACTTCTAAGATACTCATGTTGGCAGCTGTTCTTGATTTGAATTCTGGAATATTTACTACGTCTTCTTCGGTGATGGAATTTCGAAAGGGTGTGTTTAGTGTCAGTGCACTGGCAGCACTGTCGTCTACAGTATTTCCTTTGCCATTACGCACAGGAGTGCCGTTAGCGTACTTTACATACGTCCAGAATCTCTTTGGGTTTTCTGCCAGTCTTCGGGACAAAGTTTCGCTGTGGAAAGTATCTGTCACTGTAGTCTGCGCTAAATTTTGAGCTCCTGTAAAATATTGCCAGTCTTTGGGATTTTACCTTCGTTTAAATTTGGAACGCTTCCTTCGTTGTTTCTAGAAGAGTGTTCTGATCTGTTTTGTGTAACAAGAGGGAACAGCTCCGTTGTTTGTTAATTTATTTGGTGTATATCTATCAATTGCTGTCGATACGATTTCTTTGACTTCAAGCCACATGTGACCTAAACTTACATTATTATTCTCTTTCAGCTATTCGGGACTATAATGCAGCATATCGTTCTATGAATGGTCCACTTTTGATCAAGGTATGTTACTTGATACTGAACCACATGCGAAAGCTACTTTCGTCCTTTAGCACTATATCACTCTTCCCCATGAAACTCCACTATACCAGAGCTGACCGTGCTGGAGAGAGGGTTTGCGTGTACTGATGAACCGGAGAGCTATACCGGCGGTATTTAGTTGTTGGCAGGGTCAATCAAGACGGTCAGCCCTCTTCGGAGAAAATTGAAGAAGTGTGTCTCACAAACCCCCACTTTCCTTTATCCTGTCCAGTTTTTCCTCACAATGTAGCTGAACAGGAAGAGGTCAAAATCCAGTGTAGGCTGTCTCTCTAGGGCATAACAGGTCCATTTCCCATTGCTCCTGGGTGAAGATTGAACTGTTGGGATAGTGAGGACTAATGCAGGGGTATATGGCGTGGAAAGATAGCAAAATCCTGGTATACAATGAATGATTTAAAAAGAGATGTGGAAGAAGGGATACATGTAACAGTTACTGGTATTAGAGAAAAATAAAATTATTAAAAGTCACTAAGATACTTTTATACAGGGTGTTACAAAAATGTACGGCCATACTTTCAGGAAACATTCCTCACACACAAATAAAGATAAGATGTTTTGTGGACATGTGTCCGTAAACGCTTAATTTCCATGTTAGAGCTCATTTTAGTTTCGTCAGGGTGTACAGTACTTCCTCGATTCACCGCCAGTTGGCCCAATTGAAGGAAGGTAATGTTGATTTGGGTGCTTCTGTTGACATGCGACTCATTGCTCAACAGTACTAGCATCAAGCACATCAGGACGTAACATCAACAGGTTAGTGTTCATCACGAACGTGGTTTTGCAGTCAGTGCAGTGTTTAAAAATGCGGAGTTGGCAGATGCCCATTTGATGTATGAATTAGCACGGGGCAATAGCCGTGCCGCGGTACGTTTGTATCAAGACAGATTTCCAGAACGAAGGTGTCCCGACAGGAAGACGTTCGAAGCAGTTGATCGGCGTCTTAGGCAGCACGGAACATTCCAGCCTATGGCTCGCGACTGGGGAAGACCTAGAACGACGCGGACACCTGCAATGGACGAGGCCATTCTTCGTGCAGTTGACGATAACCCTAATGTCAGCGCCAGAAAAGTTGCTGCTGTACCAGGTAACGTTGACTACGTCACTGTATGGAGAGTGATACGGGAGAACCAGTTGTTTCCGTACAATGTATAGCGTGTGCAGGCACCATCAGCAGCTGATTGGCCTCAACGGGTACACTTCTGCGAATGGTTCACCCAACAATGTGTCAATCCTCATTTCAGTGCAAATGTTCTCTTTACGGATGAGGCTTCATTCCAACGTGATCTAATTGTAAATTTTCACAATCTACATGTGTGAGCTGACGAGAATCCGCACGCAATTGTGCAATCACGTCATTAACACAGATTTTCTGTTAACGGGCAGGAATTGTTGGTGATGTCTTGATTGGGCCCCATGTTCTTCCACGTACGCTCTGTGGAGCACGTTATCATTATTTTATACGGGATACTCTACCTGTGCTGCTAGAACATGTGCCTTTACAAGTACGACGCAACATGTGGTTCATGCACGATGGAGCTCCTGCACATTTTAGTCGAAGTGTTCTTACGCTTCTCAACAACAGATTCGGTGACCGATGGATTGGTAGAGGCGGACAAATTCCATGGCCGCCGTGCTCTCCTGACCTCAACCCTCTTGGCTTTCATTTATGGGGGCATCTGAAAGCTCTTGTCTACGCAACCCCGGTACGAAATGTAGAGACTCTTTGTGCTCGTATTGTTGACGGCTGTGATACAATGCGCCATTCTCCGGGTCTGCATCAGCGCATCAGGGATTCCATGCGACGGAGGGTGGATGCATGTATCGTCGCTAACGGAGGGCATTTTGAACATTTCCTGTAACAAAGTGTTTGAAGTCACGCTGGTATGTTATGTTGCTGTGTGTTTCCATTCCATGATTAATGTGATTTGATGAGAAGTAATAAAATGAGCTCGAACATGGAAAGTGAGCGTTTCCGGACACATGTCCACGTAAAATATTTTCTCTCTTTGTGTGTGAGGAATGTTTCCTGAATGTTTGGCCATACCTTTTTGTAACACCCTGTATAGAACTTGATATCGAAAATGAATTATACGTGTGAAATGTAGGCGCCCTTAACTAAAACAGAATTAGGAAGATCTGCAAAGGCGATGAGAAATGGAAATCTCCCGCACCAGGGAAAGTATAGCAATAGAATTAGTGCAGTATGGGGAAGTTTGTGTTGTCTTCTTAAATCATGCAATGTTAGAGGGAGATAAAGCGCCCAAGGAATGCCATGTCTAATTCCACTTAGTAAGAAAGGCAGTAAGAAGGTGTCTGGAAATTACCGTGGAGTCTGTTTTACAAACACTATTGGAATCTTGTATGATCGAGTTTCAAACGATTGCACAGAGGTGATATTGATAGACTTTGAAGAGCTATGTGGATTCCGGAAGGAAAGATCATGTTACAAAACTTTTTATGTAAGGCACCTAACGGTAAGGAACCTAAGTAGCCATTTAATGTTCATAGATCTGAAGAAGGCATATGACACAGTGCTGCTGAAGAAACTCAAGTCATGTGGGACAGTGGGCTTGAAAAGATGTACGTTACAAATAGCTACTCACACAAGTTTGAATAAATCAGGTGTGCTACCTGTCTCCCACATCGTTTAAAATACAGTCCTGGAAATGGAAAAAAGAACACATTGAGACCGGTGTGTCAGACCCACCATACTTGCTCCGGACACTGCGAGAGGGCTGTACAAGCAATGATCATACGCACGGCACAGCGGACACACCAGGAACCGCGGTGTTGGCCGTCGAATGGCGCTAGCTGCGCAGCATTTGTCCACCGCCGCCGTCAGTGTCAGCCAGTTTGCCGTGGCATACGGAGCTCCATCGCAGTCTTTAACACTGGTAGCATGCCGCGACAGCGTGGACGTGAACTGTATGTGCAGTTGACGGACTTTGAGCGAGGGCGTATAGTGGGCATGCGGGAGGCCGGGTGGACGTACCGCCGAATTGCTCAACACGTGGGGCGTGAGGTCTCCACAGTACATCGATGTTGTCGCCAGTGGTCGGCGGAAGTTGCACGTGCCCGTCGACCTGGGACCGGACCTTAGCGACGCACGGATGCACGCCAAGACCGTAGGATCCTACGCAGTGCCGTAGGGGACCGCACCGCCACTTCCCAGCGAATTAGGGACACTGTTGCTCCTGGGGTATCGGCGAGGACCATTCGCAACCGTCTCCATGAAGCTGGGCTACAGTCCCGCACACCGTTAGGCCGTCTTCCGCTCACGCCCCAACATCGTGCAGCCCGCCTCCAGTGGTGTCGCGACAGGCGTGAATGGAGGGACGAATGGAGACGTGTCGTCTTCAGCGATGAGAGTCGCTTCTGCCTTGGTGCCAATGATGGTCGTATGCGTGTTTGGCGCCGTGCAGGTGAGCGCCACAATCAGGACTGCATACGACCGAGGCACACAGGGCCAACACCCGGCATCATGGTGTGGGGAGCGATCTCCTACACTGGCCGTACACCTCTGGTGATCGTCGAGTGGACACTGAATAGTGCACGGTACATCCAAACCGTCATCGAACCCATCGTTCTACCATTCCTAGACCGGCAAGGGAACTTGCTGTTCCAACAGGACAATGCAAGTCCGCATGTATCCCGTGCCACCCAACGTGCTCTAGAAGGTGTAAGTCAACTACCCTGGCCAGCAAGATCTCCGGATCTGTCCTCCATTGAGCATGTTTGGGACTGGATGAAGCATCGTCTCACGCGGTCTGCGCGTCCAGCACGAACGCTCGTCCAACTGAGGCGCCAGGTGGAAATGGCATGGCAAGCCGTTCCACAGGACTACATGCAGCATCTCTACGATCGTCTCCATGGGAGAATAGCAGTCTGCATTGCTGCGAAAGGTGGATATACACTGTACTAGTGCCGACATTGTGCATGCTGTGTTGCCTGTGTCTATGTGCCTGTGGTTCTGTCAGTGTGATCATGTGATGTATCTGACCCCAGGAATGTGTCAATAAAGTTTCCCCTTCCTGGGACAATGAATTCACGGTGTTCTTATTTCAATTTCCAGGAGTGTATAATCCAGACAGTCTGAGACTTATGGAATAGGAAATTAGCAGGAATGGGCATTTAGCTAAAGAAAGATCAATATATGTACACTTTGTTCTTCGCAGATAATCAGATAGTGGTGGCTAGTGAAGAGGATGGTATCTGCTTTACGCTAAGGAAATTATTAGAAGGACATGGTAAGTAGAGACTGAAAGTAATTTATTGACAGACTTAGTACGTATACAATGGAGAAATGTAGGAAACGTGATAGTGGATGGCTAGCATATTAAGGAACCGAAGTTTGCCTGGTTTGGCGAGAGTTAGAAGACAATAAAAAAATAGAAGACGACGAATCATGAGAAGATCAATGGAGACAGATATGTAGGATGTGCCGACAGCTTGGCAACCGTGGGGGAAAACACAGAGGTTATGAAGCCCGATTTTGCTTCAGTTGTCCGTAATTACCTCGATGCACCTTTTCTCGGTAAATGGACTGGTCATGGTTCTCAATAGCTTTGGGCCCTTATTGTCCAGAACTGATCTCCTTACATTTCTCTGAATGCGGTTAATCACAAGTGAAGAGCTGATGAACTCTTCCTAGCTATGTTTAATAGGCTAGACTTTAAGTCAATTCAATTGCCCTGAATTGTAGTTGTATTGTGATCAATGTTGCTTTATTCATCTCACATGTGTAACAAATTTGCGTTTGGTAAGAGGTGTGTAGGGATTTTATGATCTCTCTGTGCCTCTATGTGAGTTATGGGTTGGGAATCTGCAAATACATATGCCTGGGGATTCGTTTACTTGCCAAAACTGAATCTTAGGTATATCTCAGCTTAACACAGCGGGATACATGCTGTCCTTGGGGTGACACAGAAATACTTCAGCAAAATGGACACGTGACACGTGACTTTCTGTAATGCGTCGGGACGCTTTCGTTTGAACTAAAGAGGTTCGATAAGATTCTCCGTGGCAATATTGCACAATTAAGCGTACGCGTGAGTAACTGACTTCAGCAGTTATTAATGTTACGTGTATTATCACAAAAGAATGTATGACGAGTTATGAAAGCTTATCACGTTTATGCCTGGGCAGTACATCATGCTGAAAAGAGGCGTTGTACAGTTATCACTGCAGTTCAGTTTGGTACAGATAACGTAAACGCTATACTTCCTAAATCCGATATCTGTTTCATAAGCCGTGCTTGCTGTTCAGTAGATCAGCAGTGATGGAGGATTCGTTCAACATAAGATACACTGTATTCCACTGAACGATTCCATCCTTTACAATTACAAAGTATGATCTGCACAACAATTTTCGCCAACTTTTACCTCACTCGTCTTAGAATGTTTTGCAGCAAATCATATGTCCCTCTTGCATATTATAAGCCTTAATGAATGTCTTTGAAGATAACTGAAACTTAAAATTTTAATGTCTCCATATCTTACTTTAAGCATAAGAATTCTCAATTTTCGATTTGGTTCTGAACTAACAGAACGATAAATGGAATCAATAAATCTACGATTGTGGCCTATTTAGATGTAAAACGCCACAGAGACACTAAAGATGCTTTTACTATGTACTGATTTCCATACTCTCGAATCTTAGTTTAGTTCTGCACTGAAGGCAAAGCTTGTTCAGTATTATCTGAATGAAGAGAACAGCACTAATTTCTTCGACGTTAGTCCCTTAGGTCTTTATCAATCACTTCTCTGACATGTAATATATTTAAGTTATAGATTCCCCAATTCACTCCAAAATAAATGTACATATTTGTAGATATTTACACGGAATGTAAATCCGTGAGTTCACAACACTAGTTCCAACTAGGCAGGCTAAGTGATCCAAGTATTAGATCAATTACGCATTTTCACATACATTCACTCTGAAGTCTAAGCTGGCATGAATTACCTAGATTCTATAACACGTTATCGACATGTTGCTATTTTGAATTCTAGTACCGTGAAAAGATTCTTAGTTTAGCAAACCGGTGTTGAGGATCTCTAACAGAACTAGTCATAAAGAGGCGGGTTATGATGTAGACCTGCCTCTTCCGTGCTTTTTAATTCTCAAATTCTTATGCGTCGTTAAGGCATGTGCCTTTTTTTTTTAGGTGACCGACCTACCCTTACTTTAATTCGAATTTAATTTTTTGGTTTCTTTCGTATATTCGTTGTGATTTAAAGCATAATGGTAAGACATTCGACTGAAAGATGGACGATGTCAAGAGTTAAGATGTGAATGTTTTTTCCTTTTGCTGATTTACACACTCACAATCTTCTATTTTAATTTTAGTCTACAGCAGCAAATACAGAAACGTGTCTGTTCTCCAGTGACCATCACTTCAAGAAAGACGTTTACAAACTTAATGAATTCCTTTCTCACGAAATCATTTAAGATTTTTACAGACCTTTCTAAAGATCTTGTAAACCGTCATAAACGTCTTCTTAGAATATTCTACATCTTCTTGCATTTAAAATTCTCAATATCCTGAGATTTATTTCACTGTCACAGCTTTACGCCCCCGCTCCCCTCGAATTGTAAATACAAGACAGAAGTTACTAATATGCTGTGCGCTGGAATTCATTAATGCTGCAACGAGGCCTCTTACCCTGGAAGAATCTGAATATCCAGAACCTTGATAGTTGCGACTGAAATCGTCTGCAAATTTTTCAAATATGGGTGACTTTCATTCTGCCTCATTCTTATGAGGGACATCAGGAACACTGGGTACCTTAATATACTGGCCAGTCACAGCTGCCTGTGAAAACAGGACAGCTTGTTGTTGTTGTTGTGGTCTTCAGTCCTGAGACTGGTTTGATGCAGCTCTCCATGCTACTCTATCCTGTGCAAGCTTCTTCATCTCCCAGTACCTACTGCAACCTACATCCTTCTGAATCTGCTTAGTGTACTCATCTCTCGGTCTCCCTCTACGATTTTTACCCTCCACACTGCCCTCCAATGCTAAATTTGTGATCCCTTGATGCCTCAAAACATGTCCTACCAACCGATCCCTTCTTCTAGTCAAGTTGTGCCACAAACTTCTCTTCTCCCCAATCCTATTCAATACCTCCTCATTAGTTACGTGATCTATCCACCTTATCTTCAGTATTCTTCTGTAGCACCACATTTCGAAAGCTTCTATTCTCTTCTTGTCCAAACTAGTTATCGTCCATGTTTCACTTCCATACATGGCTACACTCCAAACAAATATTTTCAGAAATGACTTCCTGACACTTAAATCTATACTCGATGTTAACAAATTTCTCTTCTTCAGAAACGCTTTCCTTGCCATTGCCAGTCTACATTTTATATCCTCTCTACTTCGACCATCATCAGTTATTTTGCTCCCCAAATAGCAAAACTCCTTTACTACTTTAAGTGTCTCATTTCCTAATCTAATTCCCTCAGCATCACCCGATTTAATTGGACTACATTCCATTATCCTCGTTTTGCTTTTGTTAATGTTCATCTTATATCCTCCTTTCAAGACACTGTCCATTCCGTTCAACTGCTCTTCCAAGTCCTTTGCCGTCTGTGACAGAATTAGAATGTCATCGGCGAACCTCAAAGTTTTTAATTCGTCTCCATGAATTTTAATACCTACTCCAAATTTTTCTTTTGTTTCCTTTGCTGCTTGCTCAATATACAGATTGAATAACATCGGGGAGAGGCTACAACCCTGTCTCACTCCTTTCCCAACCACTGCTTCCCTTTCATGCCCCTCGACTCTTATGACTGCCATCTGGTTTCTGTACAAATTGTAAATAGCCTTTCGCTCCCTGTATTTTACCCCTGCCACCTTTAGAATTTGAAAAAGAGTATTCCAGTCAACATTGTCAAAAGCTTTCTCTAAGTCTACAAATGCTAGAAACGTAGGTTTGCCTTTCCTTAATCTTTCTTCTAAGATAAGTCGTAAGGTCAGTATTGCCTCACGTGTTCCAACATTTCGACGGAATCCAAACTGATCCTCCCCGAGGTCCGCATCTATCAGTTTTTCCATTCGTCTGTAAAGAATTCGCGTTAGTATTTTGCAGCTGTGACTTATTAAACTGATAGTTCGGTAATTTTCACATCTGTCAGCACCTGCTTTCTTTGGGATTGGAATTATTATATTCTTCTTGAAGTCTGAGGGTATTTGGCCTGTCTCATACATCTTGCTCACCAGCTGGTAGAGTTTTGTCATGACTGGCTCTCCCAAGGCCGTCAGTAGTTCTAATGGAATGTTGTCTACTCCGGGGGCCTTGTTCCGACTCAGGTCTTTCAGTGCTCTGTCAAACTCTTCACGCAATATCGTATCACCCATTTCGTCTTCATCTACATCCTCTTCCATTTCCATAATATTGTCCTCAAGTACATCACCCTTGTATAAACCTTCTATATACTCCTTCCACCTTTCTGCCTTCCCTTCTTTGCTTAGAACTGGGTTGCCATCTGAGCTCTTGATATTCATACACGTGGTTCTCTTCTCTCCAAAGGTCTCTTTAATTTTCCTGTAGGCAGTATCTATCTTACCCCTAGTGAGATAAGCCTCTACATCCTTACATTTATCCTCTAGCCATCCCTGTTTAGCCATTTTGCACTTCCTGTCGATCTCATTTTTGAGACGTTTGTATTCCTTTTTGCCTGCTTCATTTACTGCATTTTTATATTTTCTCCTTTCATCAATTAAATTCAATATTTCTTCTGTTACCCAAGGATTTCTAGCAGCCCTCGTCTTTTTACCTACTTTATCCTCTGCTGCCTTCACTACTTCATCCCTCAGAGCTACCCATTCTTCTTCTACTGTATTTCTTTCCCCTATTCCTGTCAATTGTTCCCTTATGCTCTCCCTGAAACTCTGTACAACCTCTGGTTCTTTCAGTTTATCCAGGTCCCATCTCCTTAATTTCCCACATTTTTGCAGTTTCTTCAGTTTTAATCTACAGGTCATAACCAATAGATTGTGGTCAGAGTCCACATCTGCCCCTGGAAATGTCTTACAATTTAAAACCTGGTTTCTAAATCTCTGTCTTACCATTATATAATCTATCTGATACCTTTTAGTATCTCCAGGGTTCTTCCACGTATACAACCTTCTTTCATGATTCTTAAACCAAGTGTTACCTATGACTAAGTTGTGCTCTGTACAAAATTCTACTAGGCGGCTTCCTCTTTCATTTCTTAGCCCCAATCCATATTCACCTACTATGTTTCCTTCTCTCCCTTTTCCTACACTCGAATTCCAGTCACCCATTACTATTAAATTTTCGTCTCCCTTCACTATCTGAATAATTTCTTTTATTTCATCGTACATTTCTTCAATTTCTTCGTCATCTGCAGAGCTAGTTGGCATATAAACTTGTACTACTGTAGTAGGTGTGGGCTTCGTATCTATCTTGGCCACAATAATGCGTTCACTATGCTGTTTGTAGTAGCTTACCCGCATTCCTATTTTCCTATTCATTATTAAACCTACTCCTGCATTACCCCTGTTTGATTTTGTGTTTATAACCCTGTAATCACCTGACCAGAAGTCTTGTTCCTCCTGCCACCGAACTTCACTAATTCCCACTATATCTAACTTTAACCTATCCATTTCCCTTTTTAAATTTTCTAACCTACCTGCCCGATTAAGGGATCTGACATTCCACGCTCCGATCCGTAGAACGCCAGTTTTCTTTCTCCTGATAACGACATTCTCCTGAGTAGTCCCCGCCCGGAGATCCGAATGGGGGACTATTTTACCTCCGGAATATTTTACCCAAGAGAATGCCATCATCATTTAATCATACAGTAAAGCTGCATGTCCTCGGGAAAAATTACGGCTGTAGTTTCCCCTTGCTTTCAGCCGTTCGCAGTACCAGCACAGCAACGCCGTTTTGGTTAATGTTGCAAGGCCAGATCAGTCAATCATCCAGACTGTTGCCCCTGCAACTACTGAAAAGGCTGCTGCCCCTCTTCAGGAACCACACGTTTGTCTGGCCTCTCAACAGATACCCCTCCGTTGTGGTTGCACCTACGGTACGGCCATCTGTATCGCTGAGGCACGCAAGCCTCCCCACCAACGGCAAGGTCCATGGTTCATGGGGGGCTTAATTACTTACTGTAAATGAGAGAAAAATGTTTCTTCATCTCAAAAGTAAGCCTTCCTCTCAATTCATTTCCGGTGATCCTACAGAAACCTGCAAATTGCGTTGTCACTTGCATCACAAACTTCTTTAATTTTTATTTGGTGTGGAGAGGAGGGGAGATCTGAATTCATTCCACCGTTTCTTTTCATAATGTATCACACATTGCGTGATGATTGGGTAAGTATGAATTTTGGATCAGTCTATTGCACCGTCTTCATCGTATCAAGACAGATATACCTCCCTACCTTGAGATCTGGTCCTGTCGACTATAAAGTGATAATCGAGGAAGCTCAAACACGGATTTGGGAAGGATCTCTGCAGCTGTGCCCTTTTGAAGAAAGCGTATCGAAAGACACCTAATGCAATTTAAAGAAGTCACGTAAGATTTAAACCTGTATGCCCAACGGGTCCTATCAGTATCTTACCAATGTCGCCCATCGATCGATGTATGTGAATGGAAAATGTGTGCTATTCACCAGTCCGACGATTTGGAACGACCACTGAGACGGACGCAGTTTATTAAATAATCATCAGATGAAACATAGGTGGTTATGAACATAATCTAAATGATAGCTCAGTATCTTAATGTTAAGCTTTAGTCAAAACAAAGCTAACTGTACTTTACGCACCGTGCAGCCACATGTGTTCTGGTCTGACAGCATAGCAAGGCGTAAGAATTTTGACCGTGACGAGAACGAATTATAGTTGATTTCGAACTTGGCGTTTGTTTTTCATGCTAATTACCCGCTGAATACGACAGTCGTTTCACATTAACATCTTCCACTACAAATTTTTAATTTAAGGATATAAATTTGTAAATTTATCATTCTTTCGATCTGACTGCTCCTGCCCTTCCGTTTATCATATTTTTAATCATTCTTCCCCAACCTTCCTTTTTACCGCCTTAAACGTAATCGATAATCAGTTTTAGGATACCATATCCCTGGTCTCTTCGTTTGTCCCCTTCGGTACCAAAATAGCTCTTCCCGTCTACTCATCGGTTGGCGTCAAGATTGCTGGAATTCTCTTGCCCTCAGCGGGAAAGGGGGGGGGGGAGGGGGAAGGGGGGGAGGCGCCGGTACCAGCGACACCCGGATAATGAGCGAGGACCCGCAGTGTCTGAAAGTTAGTGTGTTGTGGAGCAACAAAGTGACACGGAGTTGGAGAGGTACTAGCGGAGCCGAGTGGTGGTTAGTGGCTGACAATACGGCTACGTGGTCCCCAAGACTGGAAACAGAGGTGTTTTCTTAATGTCGAGAATTCTGTTCACTGCTCTCCACGGTAAGTATAGACTGGGCGCTGTCTCTTCCATCCAGACTTTCACAAGGACCTTACAGGTGCAGTAAGTCCGCCTGATATACAGCCGACCTTTTCTTACTCTATGTAGAGCATATGGACAGCAGATCGGTGCAAAGTTAGCCACGTTCTTACACTGTTAACGGATTCTGTATGTTAATGGTTTCCCTTTCTTGAGAATCTCCTGAATAGTAAAAGGATTCAGTACGGAAAATACCCACTGTGGTTTAACAACGAAATTTGATAAAAATTAAGGAACCAAAGGTGGTTGCGCTTTGGTCCAAAAGAGAACGCGTAAATGACTACAGGCGAAAGTTAACAGAATTTTGTGCGTCTGTAAAAAGATCGATGGGCGAAGCTTGCAACGACTATCACCATTACACTTTAGCAAAATATCTCGTGGAGACCATAGAAAATACTGGTCTACGTAAAATCATTAAGTGGTTCTAAGGCCGTGTCAGTAGAAAATAGCAAAAGTAAAACAGAAGTTTTGAATTTTGCATTTAAGAAATCGTCCTGGACCGAGAATCGAACAAACATACCGTAGTTCGACACTCTCACAGACACCCATATGGAGGATATAATAATAAGCAACCCTGGTGTAGAAAAACTATTCAGATAATAAAAGTAACTAAGTTGTTAGGTCTTGATGCAATCCAAATTCAGTTTTGCAAAGAGTAATCTACTACACTAGCTCCTTACTTAGTTTGCATTCATCGCTAATCTTTCACCCGGCGCATAATCCCAAGCAATTGAATAATGCGAAGACGACACCTGTGTATATGAAGACTAACAAAATTATCCGTAAAATTACAGACCAATATCCTTAACATCGGTTTCCTGCAGAATCCTTGAGCATATTCACAGTTCGAATACAATCAAATTCCATGAGAGGGAAAAGTTTCTGTCCACTAATCAGCATGGTTTTGGAGATTATCGGTTGCTTACAACTCAGCTGGCCCTTTATCACATAATATGATGAAAACAATGGATAAATGTCGAAGGGTGGATTCCATATTCATAGATTTCCGGAAACCTATTGACACGGTACCCCAGGGCAGACTGTTAATGAATGTACAGGTATGCTAAAAAAGTTCCGAGATATCTGACTGGCTCGAATGCGTCTTAACTAACAGAATCCAGGATGTAGTCCTCGATGACGAGTATTCATCAGGGTATCGTCGTGAGTGTCCCGAGGGAAGTACGATAGAATAGGGTAAATAGCAGTCTGCTCTTAGTTGCTGTGAAGGTGTCGTCACTGAGTGACTGTGGGAATATACAAGATGACTTAGACAATGTTTCTAGTTGGTGAGATAAATGGAAACTAGTTTTAAATGTAGAAAAATGTAAGTTAATCTAAACGAGTAGGAAAAACAAATCCCTGATCCTTGAGTGCAGCATTAGTAATGTGCTGCTTAGCACAGCTACATAGATTATATTTCTAGGCGTAACTTTGCAAAGCAGTATGAAATTGAATGAGCATGTAAGAACCGTAGTAGGGGAGGTAAATGGTCGACTTAGGTTTATAGGGAGAATTTTAGGAAAATTGTGGTTCATCTCTAAAAGAGACCGAATATAGGGCACATTATTGAATACTGCTTGAGTATTTGCTATCCGCACCAGGTCGGACTAAAGAGAGCATCTAAGTAATTCAGAGACGGAATGCAAGATTTGTTACCGGTAGGTTCGAGCAATACACAGGCATTAAGTAAATGCTTCGGGAACTCAAATGAAAATCACTGGAAAGAAGGCGACCTTTTTTTTTCTTGGAGCACTATTCAGGAAATCTAGAGAACCGGCCTTTGAGGATGGCTGCAGAACGATTCTACTGCCGCAAACGTATAATTCACATAAGGATCACGAACACTGTATTAGGTAGATTAGATCTCGTTTTTCCTTTGATGTATTTGCGAGTGGAAGGGGAAAGGGAATGACCAGTAGCGGCACGGGGTACTCTCCGCACACGCACAATACGGTGGCTTGCGGAGCTGGTGCGTCGACGTAGCTGCAGATTTCGCCCATTTATTTCATAAGTTTTTACTCAAGGACATTTTGTGTAATTATGTGATTTATTATTGTGGGGATGGTGATGGTTATTTTGTTAACTCTGATGCTTATTTCATTGCGTCATTTTGTTGGGCTTGTGAGGTCGCTGAAGTACCCTGTGCATTTGATCGATAGGGTCAAGTGTAATTAAATTTTATGTCTGATTCCATGTGCATTCATCTTTTATTATAAAATTTTATTTGCCCCTCATTGCAAATTGTAATTCTTTGGCTTATCCTAGTGTAAATTAATTATGTTATCTATAGTATTATTTGTAATCTCCTTTTATTCTCTAGCAAGTGTCCTTAATTTTAGATTTTAATTTTTCAACGTCTTGTTCCTGTTACTCTGCAAGCGTGTAGTGTTGTTCCAAATAATCTGACTACTTAAATTTGCTATTCTTGTGGGTTTCTTAAGGATTTCCTTTCACGCTCTATATTTATTGTGAACTGCATGCCATGTTGCGAATCTTGTTTTGTGCTTCTGTTGTTAATAAATTATGTAATGTGATGGGGATTGAACACCGCTCACAACAGTTAAGTTTATGTTAAGGCCGGAGTAAGTCTAGACCCAACATTACTCTTATATGACAAAAGATACTAAAAAAATACCATAGTATTTTAAGGAAAGCCATTAAAAAGTCCAGAAGTATTCATGACCTTTCAGAAATAAATAATGCAAATAATAAGATTAAAAGTATACGTGACATTGTCAAATGGGAGACAGGACAGCCAGTAAGTGTACAAGATTCCACAACAATTAAACTAAATGACAGTAATGGGACCGACAGTTCGCATGTTGCAAGTACTTTTATGAATCACTTTCTAAATGCAGCAACAAATATAGGATTAAATAGTTCAGCTGAAGAAGCTACAGAATATTTTAAAAATTTCATTGCACAAAACTTTACGCAACTTTAACTAGTTCCAATACCCTTCACTAAAATGAAGACAATTACAAAAATTCTAAGAAAAAATAATTGTGGGGTCACTGGCATTTCAAACAGAATTTTCAGTAGTTGTTCCAGTTTAATAAGTAACGTCGTTAGTGATACATGCAACTCATCACTAGCACAGGGAATTTTTCTAGACCGGCAAAAATACACAGTTATTAAACCACTTCATAAGAACTGTGACAAGACAGACTTAAACAATTATTGTACAATTTCCTGACTGACATTTTCTTTCCAGAATACTCGAAAATTTCTGTATCCAAGAATAATCGAATTCTTAGTTGGAAATAGTTTATTTAGTAAACCAGAGTTTGGATTCGAGAAAGGTTGCTCGACTGAAATGCTGTTGTACATTCATTTATCAAACAGCACAAGCCTCATTTAACGATATATCGCCAAGTGGTATATTTTGTGACCTCTCCAAGGCCTTCGATTATGTTGATCATAATACTCTCTTAGAAAAACTCAAGTTTTATGGAAGTGATAGCTTGTCAAACAGCTGGTTTAAATTATACTTGACAAACAGAATGCAAAAGGTTGTGTTCAATAATTCAGAAAATGCCTAAATGGTAGAAAATATTAGAGACTGGGGAAAAATCACAAAGGGAGTCGCACAGAGTTCAATTAGGGATGCCCTCCTACTCTTCACATATGTGAATGACCTTCCAAGTAACATTCAACAAGTAAAACTGGTACTTTTTGCAGATCGTGCTAGAGTTATAATAAATTCCACCAGAGATGAGGCAACAGAAATGTCAGTAAATAATGTTGCCAAAGAATTATTAAGCGGTTTTATAAAAATAGTTTCTCCCTAAATATTGAAGGAAACACAATACATCCAGTCCTGTACAACAAATAGTCATACCAACAGTTGATGCAGCACATGAGTCACTAAATCATGTAGAATGCCCAAAGTATTTGAGTGCCCGTACTGAGCTGGCCAGAGTGGCCGTGCGGCTCTACATTCTGGAGCCGAGCTACCGCTATGGTTCCAGGTTCGAATCCTGCCTCGGGCATGGATGTGTGTGTGATGTCCTTAGGTTAGTTAGGTTTAATTAGTACCAAGTTATAGGCGACTCGTGACCTCAGAAGTTGAGTCACATTGTGCTCAGAGCCATTTTTTGCCTGTACTGATAAAAACTTGAATTGGAAGAATCATATTACTGAGCTTCTGAAACAGATAAAATCAGCTACTTCTTCTTCTCGTATAACAGCTTGTCTTGGAGAGAAACACATCAAACTCTTGAATTTTTTGTGTATTTCCACTCAATAATATAATGTAGAATAATGTTCTGGAGTAACTCATCACTTATAAAGAAAGTATTGATCGCACAGAAGTAAGCAGTAAGAATAATATACGTACGTCATTGAGGTATCTCTTCAAGAAGTATGCATTTTAATCGCGCCATCGGAATATATATTTTCGCTGATGAAGTTCGTCACAAATAATCTATCAAAACTTTAGAAGAACAGTGATGTACACACGTGCAACACTTGAATACTTTTACTATCCCATATTAAAGCTGTCTATGACTCAGAGAAGTGATCAATATGGAATATTAAATTATTTTATCGTTTTCCCCATAACACACGTAGTGAAGCAAGTTTATGTAAGGTGTCAGGCAAATCCAACGTAAAATCCCTGACATAATAAGCAAATCTAGTAGTATGTCACATAGCTCCGAATAAATCGTGACATTAAATTAACCAAAGTAATACGTGTAACGAGTGAGCAAATGGAATACCAAAGACTAACACAAGAATGCCTAAATGTATGACGTACCTTCCCACCGTGGGACCGACGCAGTTCAGAGGTGAGAAACGAGAACAGGAGCCGAGAGCAGAACCATGTTAAGCTAGAAGGCCCTACGATAAGGGACAGGCTGGACACCCACGTCAGCAGCCTACCGCTAAGACTACCACCTGCAGGTTATAGCGTGAGACTTTTTCGCGTCTCTCTTACATCAAGGACCACCCATGTTAAAAGCTAGAGCCCTCCAGAAAAACAGTATAGATCTTACGATAAAACAAAAAGGGCCACTACCACCCGCAAGTTTTAGCATGACACTTTTTCGCGTGTCTGTTTCATTAGCACCACCCGCCCAGCCCATGTTAAAAGATAGAGCCCTGCAGAAGAACAGTATAGATATCACAATAACGCTAAAAGGACCACACCAACTCCAGGTTTTAGTGTGAGACTTTTTCGCGTCTCTGTTACGTTGCAAACTTTAAAAACATTGCCCCACCACGAAAAGTATAACGTTTCTCATTGGATAGACAGAATTTTTGTAGGCGGAGCTTAAGGTTAACATTGAAACCCTGATTGGTCAGATGAAAACACAGCCAGATAGTTTTTTTTTTTTTTAAACCAACTTCGGTAAATTGTAGTAAGGAGAAGAGTTAGTTCCGAGACGGCGAGCTGGATGGCTGCTAAGCTGGCCGTCGCCCCCCTGACGAATACCGACAAGGTAATGAACGCACGCGATGCCGCATTACAGCGCATAAAGCTTCACTCAGAACTCCAGAAGTCTCATCTGTTACAGCCCTCATTTTGCATAATACTAGTGTTGATCGGAAATTAAAGCTTATGGTGTTCACATTTGCCACTTGAAGTAAAAATCTGAAACGCGATGATTTTTCTGTTATATAGTTATTGAGAAGCCACATCAGCCACTGTAATTTACGACAAGTTAGATAAGTAATTAAAGATAATTCAGTGTCACTGTAGACCATTTTGATAGTTCTCTCTTTTGTGAAACTTAATGTAAACCTAGATTATAGATATGATATGGCATAGGTCATCCTTCGAATCATTGTAGAACTTGGAAATCCACTTAGGGAATATTCGTTCACATTTTTGTTGAACGCAATTGGTTTTTACCATCCTGTATTGAAACATTTCCTTTTATCAATAGTGCAATTTCTAACAATGTTTTGTGAGTAGAATAAAATTTCCAATGGTAAACTTAACTGCTTTTTCGACGCTATTTTACCAGCTAACTAAAAATAGGGAAGCCTTGAACCCCTTGCACTAAACTTAGTTAGTATTAAGATTCTTTTACAGGGAGTGCAGTGGAGCTGATGCTGAAATCATTAAGTATTTGGTTATATCATCACTCGTCTCATTAAACTCTTCTGAATTCTACATGTCATGTGTGGTGTGGCGTCTCCTTACCAGCAACAGGTCCCAGGTTCAAACTAGTTAATTCCCTAAAAAACACACTCAGAGCGTCGTTGCGCGAAAGTGGTATGGATACATGATATACGTAGAACAAACAGACACCACCATGAATGTTTAGAAAATGGCGACCCTGCCAGGATGTTAAAATACCATGATTGAAGGTCGACCACATGCCTAACTAGGTCAGAAAAATATCGTGCTGAAAAAGTTTCCTAGTAAAAAATATTTTTTTTGTAAAGTTATACATAGTCGGAAACAGTAGCTATAGCGATAGATAGTAAGAAAGAATTCGAGAAAAAGTGAGACATTTTAGCAGAGACAATAGCATAATTGAGTAATGAATTTTAATATTGTTGGAATTAAGTTTTCTCTCCCATGCAAGCGCACAGGTGGCGTATACATCGTTGACAAGTTGGTTCTTATCCAACAAGTAAGTGAATGGATTCTCAGTCTTGGTAGTGTCAAGTCGTGTGAACAAAAAGTTTATGAAACGCGTGAGATCGTATGAGCGTATGTTGACGCGAAGTAGGGCGCGCGAATTGCTTTTAAAACAAAAAAATAAGGGATTCGGAAAGATTAGAAATGGCAGATGGAGACCTTGACCGAACTGAGGTAGAGACCCAGCATGAAAATGGACAGAGAATAGAGGAAAGTACAACAGACGATGCAGTATCGCGAGAAATAGGATATATAACGCTCCATAACGAGGATAATGTACGCCAAGGCACAGAAAACCTAGGTCAGCGTACGACAGAGGAGCAGGAAAGTAGAGAGATGAGGATTCTAACTTGCGTCTTGAATACGTAGATCCCATAGTACAAGTAATCAGAGCTCCCTCACCACAGAGTACAAAGAATGCAAGTAGAAACGTGTCACAGCAGAGGTCAATGCAATCGGTTGCGAACCAACACTTGGGCGAAGACACAGAGCTTAGGACGTCGGAAGAAAACGCTATAGGACCCACCAATTTAGCAGATTTATTACAACAAATTACGGAAATCATGACAAGGCAAACTAAAGACATAGCGAACCAAATTCAAATTCAGAATGCAGAAACCACGAGTCAAATGCGTGAGATTAAAGAACAAAACAAAAAAAATTCAGTTACACCTAAGTCGTATTGAAGACAAGGCAAAAGAATCTCGAGAAGTGATAGAACACTTAATAACAGGTCACAATCAATTGAGAACAGACATTGACAAGATACAAGCGGACGTACAAACACTGCGTAATGAGACTCAGGACGAGATCAAAACATTACGTAACAACACCCAGGGAGAAGCCAAGAAACTAAAGAAACAGATAAACGAAATTACCAGACATGCAGACATGCAGCAGGTACAGCGCGTGAAATTGTTGAAAACAGTGTGTTAGACGAACTTATAACAAAAGCAGCGCTTAAAAGATATGATAACCGCATAGTCAAAATAGAAACGCAAACGAAGCAACAATTTCAGAAATTGCGAGCAGAGTTGTTGCAAACCATTGAAGAGGGTAGCGAACAGGATTGAACAAGCACAGAGTCTGTAACCACATCCGTATTTGTAACAGCACCAGAAAAACAAGCAATTAATGAAGATATTACGCATTTGCGATTCTAATCATAGGCAGAAAGTAACATACGTGACAATGGAAAGCCAGGTCGCGAAGAGTACAGTGCAATGCATTCAGCTACACGTTCACAACCGATGGAAGAAATTATTGCGTACCACTCCAACGATACTATGCAAGGGTAGGCGAAAGTTACAGTGGATAATATCCAATGGATCTACCACAACAGGGAAGAACGACGGGAGAAATGATCACAAAGAAAAGTGGCGAAGAATCGCGAATTTCATATGGAACTATGACGAAGTACGACAACGATCATTTCCTCACAGTCAGAAAATTTCAACACTTTCGAGAAGGAAACTCATTACATCCACGAACTATTATTGATCAATTCCGAGTAGGATTACCAGAACACTGGACGCTAGCACACAAATTAGACTTTATATGTGTACACATGTCAGGAACAGTCGCAGAAACCATGCAGAATGTTGCAGCGACATGCCGATCGTACGAAGATTTCAGAGAGAAGTTTCTCTCACGATTTGGTCCAGCGAAGCACAGAACAGACTGAAGTACGAATTATTACAGAACCCATATTTTGAAAATTCAGGAGAGAAGAGTCCCGTGAAATTTTTCGAAGTAATGGCAAATAAAAATCAATGCTTAGATGTACCATACAGTGACGGAGAGTTGATTAAATTATGCGCGATGAAGCTACCATTGAAATACCAGAAATCATTAGTAGGTCGCGGAGGCAATGACGTCGAAGCATTTAAAGGTATTCTAAGGGAACTAGAGTTCATATTTTCGGAAGATGACGCAAGAAAAAGACGAAGCGCACGTGAAAACGAAAGTAAAAATCAGTGGAATCCACAAGACACAATACGAAGAAACAGTAATTACGAACCATGTGATAACTTCGCACCAAGAAACCAGAATATATTTCAACAAAGAACCGGTTACGGATTTAGAGAATATGCCAATTACTATAATTCACCCAGGAACAGCAACAACTATTACAGAGGGAATAACGACAACCAGAACGGCTACTGGAGAACCAATATACCGACAAATTATCGACAAAGAAACCACTATTAACAAGCTGAACAAGGAAAGCGAATATAGATAGAAGACATTGAGGTAAGACCACCAATTCCCAATAAACGTTCGAGTTGACAGCTAAGCGCCCATGCCAAAGAGAATGACGCACCGACCCAGGATAATTGCAGCACCTTGAACAGAGAAGTACCAATCTTATCACGAGAAGAGAAGAAGTAAGAAACAAATCCGTAGGAACCAGATGAAAACTAAGACAAGAAAATAACAATATCGTGTAGGGACGAAATTAATTGGGAGAATACTGACGAGGAAGATGAATTACCAGAGGCATGCACAACAAATGTAGGAGGAAAGGACGAAGTAATGAATGTTGCAGAGCTATTTGAGATGGAAACCAGGGAAAGCGAATTCAATGAGGATAATGTGCAGTCGACAGAAATTGAAAATAAGTTACAAGTGGGCAGACAACCCAACGTATATAATGAAGGAAGTTATGAAGCGATAATTAGTGCATTTAGATGCAATTATGTGGAAGTAGAAATGAAGAAGGAGAAGATAGACGAGGATGAGGAAAAAGTAGAGGATGTAGAAGAAAGCGTAAATGAAGGAAGAAATAGAGAAGAGGAAATAAAAGAGTGATAAGTAGCAGTCGAAGCTTATCGTACAGAAAGTTCGAATTCACAAGGGAAATTCCTAAAAAGACTCATGTATGATTCAGTGGAGGATTCATTGATGCAAGAAGAAGAAAAACAGAACCAACCCTTTCAAATTCAACCAAATGTGAAGGCCATGGTAAAGCATATCCCAGTCAATATTGTAATTGATAGCGTAAGTGAACTGACTGCGATATCAGAAAATTTATTCATGCAGTGTAATGCCAATGAGGAATTGCCAGTTCTGAAAACACATAAGTTTAAAGTAAGAGGTCCTATTACAAACAATGCTGCTGAAGTTACAAGACAAACAAGGTTAACTCTTTCGTGCCTAGGTTAAAAGATTGAAGCCAACTTTGTGATTATACCTAAACTAAATGTAAATTTGATGTTTAAATGAGAGACGAGCGATAATAGATGTGGGGAAAGGTAGCGTAACATTCGGGAATGTCACACTTCTCTTTGAGCAAAAGCTAAAATTACTAGAAATACCAGTTATAAACAAACAATTAAGAATGACGTGAGATAAAGAGGATGAAGAATTAGAATGGTATGCACAAAAGAAGGAATCACCTCAACTCATGTTAGAAGTCCATAAAGAAATCGACGGAAAATTTCAAGAAGTTCAACGTATTTTGGAACACAGTAAAAGAGAATTTGAGGGTATTTTTACCTAAGGCTGGCAGTATTAAACACTTTCAGTACAAGTTTGAAGATTAATTTTATTAATCGTAAATAATCAGGACAATATTTCAAGATTAAGTTGCAGATACAATCGTCAGGAGAAAGAAGAATGAAGAGAGAGGAAGGTGGGAAAAAGAAAGTAGTTTCAATAATAACACCAATAGTGCCATATATTAAGGTGAAGGGATAAGGCATAGATAGTGTAACAGCATGAAATACTAAAATGCTATACACCATGATACTACACAAAAATAAAAAGCGAATTTGAGGATTCTTGAGTAGATGTTAAGACTCCAAATATCTTATAATTTTAACATGGAAAGGGCCCCGAAATTTGTAAAGCTTTTTAGGAAGGCGCAAAACAATGTATGTACTAGACATATGTTAGATGATTATAAGTAAAACTTTTTTAAGAACCATTGTAAAAACTCCATCAAGCAAGAGATTCAACGACCCACAAGTTGCAACGCGAGATTTATCAAGAAACAAAAGGACGTAATTAGCGAGACACGATTCCTACATAGCAGGAATGTCGAGAGAAGGGAAAGGACAGTGAAACCATCAGAAGGCCCTTGTATAGAATGTGGGCAATAAATTTGCCCGCTAGGAGGAACCCCGCTGGGATGGAACACCGAGCCGCACAGTGACAGACCCGTGCAGAGACGGGACGGAATGCCGAACGTCAGAAGCGACCGGTGCAGGGACACCGCATTTTCACTGCTCGTAAACCCCGGGTCGCCACCGACTCAGTGGAGCGAGCATAAAACGGCCGTCGAGAAGACCGCTTGCGCAAGCCACCACTGGCAAAAAATATGCGTAAAAGTCAAACTACTGCTATTAAACAGCACGATGATGCACGAAACTGAAGAACTTCCACGAAGTAAAAATGACGCACCCAAACAATTTATCAAACTGTTACTAGGAGGAGAGCTTCAAAGCGACTAGTTATCATTAAATATTTCCATATCCTGCCCAGAGAAGAAACAAGAAGCAAGTAAGAAGCAGAGAAAAAACAGGAAGAACAGAAGTTGAATATTCGCAAGATTGAGACCAAGAAGGAAGATGGGTGAAGAACAGACGACATACCTTCCCAAATCCCTATCCTATTGTAAACTAGTCGTCTGCGAAGTATTACAATGAAAAACGATCGCATTCAGTGACACATAACAATGACTTTCACGCATACAAAGCCAGTAAACCACGAGATTCTGCACTCACAGCTCCATTCCATTATGGGACCTCCACAACAGCAACACACACTTGCAAAGCCAACAAGGAACGACGAACAAAGCTGTAAATCAAATACTTGCCCACATCCATCTCGCTCAGGTCCATCGCCTTCATGCAAAAACATTCGCCAACATCATGCTTAAACATTCATAGGATTGTGTGAATGTGTGAAATCAAATTATGTGATGTAGGAATTGTGCAAAAGAAACATGTGTAAGACCAAATAAGTTAAGCACACCAGACAGCTAATAAGCTACAAAATAACAGTCATTGACTATGGACTTAAATAAAAATAGACTATCCATAAAAATAAGTCATTAGTTCTGAAATGGACAGTATATAAAGAAATAATATGCCACTTACTTTCTCCTCATAAAAATAAAAGAATAACTATATATTACTTATTTTATCCTTATAAAAAACAAAGAATAAAAAATTATCTTGTTGGATGTTTTCCCTTTTTTAACATTTGTAACATTTATTAGGATAATATCTCAATACTTGTGTATGTATATTTCTTTGACAAAGCAATTCTTGAAAATAATTCTTATTGATTAGTGTAACAATGTTGAAATGAGTGTCTAGAAACAAAAACATTTTACTTGCACATGACATTTATAAAATATGTTAGGAATAGATTTCACTTAATTACTACATTTACAAAAACATTATTTCTAAGAAAATCGATGTGAAAGACTCCTCACTTTCGATAACAAACTTCCTAAAAAACAAATTACACACTTAAATAAAGAAATAAAATAATAAAAAATTAATAATAGCATAAAAATATTCTTCTCTTGTCATTTTTAATTATAATATGGAAGAATATGAAAATATAAATAAGTAATACAAACTACCATCGAACAGAATAACGTGGTTTAACAGTATGCAACAGAATTTAGATAAATTAGAAAAATTTTGACTGACTTAGACAACGATTCAATCTTTGCCTAAATTCAGTGCAAAAATTAAGTTCGAAAAGTGGTGATATGTAAGGTGTCTGGAAAATCCAACACCTTCCATCAAAACCCAGATATAATAAGCAAATTTAGTAGTATCTCACACAGCTCCGAATAAATCGTGACATTAAATTAACCAAAGTAATGCGAGTAACGAGTGAGCAAATGGAATACCACAGACTAACACAAGAATGCCTAAATGCATGTTGTACCTTCCCACCATGAGACCGACTCAGTTCAGAGGGGAGAAACGAGAACAGAAGCCGAGAGCAGAACCATGTTAAGCTAGAAGGCCCTACGCTAAGACTACCACCTGCACATTTTAGCGTGAGACTTTTTCGCGTCTCTGTTACGTCAAGGACCATCCCCCAGCCCATGTTAAAAGCTAGAGCCCTCCAGAAAAACTGTATAGATCTTACGATAAAACAAAAAGGGCCACTACCACCAGCAAGTTTTAGCATGACACTTTTTCGCGTGTCTGTTTCATTAGGACAACCCCGACCCCATGTTAAAAGATAGAGCCCTCCAGAAGAACAGTACAGATCTCACAATAACGCTAAAAGGACCACACCAGCTCCAGGTTATAGCGTGAGACTTTTTCGCGTCTCTGTTACGTTGCAAACTTTAATAACATTGCCCCACCACGAAAAGGATAACGTTTCTCATTGGATAGACAGAATTTTTGTAGGCGGAGCTTAAGGTTGACATTGAAACCCTGATTGGTCAGATGAAAACACAGCCAGATAGTTTTTTTTTAAACCAACTTCGGTAAATTGTAGTAAGGAGAAGAGTTAGTTCCGAGACGACGAGCTGGATGGCTGCTAAGCTGGCCGCCGCCCCCCTGACGAATACCGACAAGGTAATGAACGCACGCGATGCCGCATAACAGTGCATAAAGCTTCACTCAGAACTCCAGAAGTCTCATCTGTTACAGCCCTCATTTTGCATAATACTAGTGTCGATCGGAAATTAAAGCTTATGGTGTTCACATTTGCCACTTGAAGTAAAAATCTGAAACGCGATGATTTTTCTGTTATATAGTTACTGAGGAGCCACATCAGCCACTGTAATTTACGACAAGTTAGATAAGTAATTGGTTTTTACCATCCTGCATTGAAACATTTCCTTTTATCAATAGTGCAATTGAGGGTCACTGTAGACCATTTTGATAGTTCTCTCTTTTGTGAAACTTAATGTAAACCTAGATTATAGATATGATACGGCATAGGTCATCCTTCGAATCATTGTAGAACTTGGAAACCCACTTAGGGAATATTCGTTCACATTTTTGTTGAACGCAATTGGTTTTTACCATCCTGTATTGAAACATTTCCTTTTATCAATAGTGCAATTTCTAACAATGTTTTGTGAGTAGAATAAAATTTCCAATGGTACACTTAACTGCTTTTTCGACGCTATTTTACCAGCTAACTAAAAATAGGGAAGCCTTGAACCCCTTGCACTAAATTTAGTTAGTATTAAGATTCTTTTACAGGGAGTGCAGTGGAGCTGACGCTGAGATCACTAAGTGTTTGGTTATATCATCGCTAGTCTCACTGAACTCTTCTGAATTCTACATGTCATGTGTGGTGTGGCGTCTCCTTACCAGCAACAGGTCCCAGGCTCAAACTAGTTAATTCCCTAAAAACACGCTCAGAGCGTCGTTGCGCGAAAGTGGTACGGAGACACGATATAGAACAAACAGACACCACCATGAATGTTTAGAATAATATTTCACAGTTTTAGAAGAACAGTGATGTACATACGTGCAACACTTGAATACTTTTACTATCCATTATTAAAGCTGTCAATGACTCAGAGAGGTGATCAATATGGAATATTAAAGTTTTTGATCGTTTTCCCAACAACATTAAATATCTGATACGTAGTGAAACAAGTTTTAAATCTAACTTGGAAACAAAACTCCTTTAATTCTGTAGACGAATCCGTACTTAAAAACTGGCTGTAACTAACAAAAAAAGTTTTAATTGTAGTTACATGAGTAAGAATAAAATGATAATATCTACATTAATGTTAACATTATCCTTCTGCTCATGCCATGTAAACTGACATCAAGCAGTGTGGGGGGGGTGCTATGTTTTAGAATTTAATTTCATAATCTTTCTTAGTTTCGCTTTTAAGGTTCCTGTTAATTGTTCCTAATACCTGGCTGAATTTATTAGCCTTACTTTCTGTAGCTGTACTGTAGCCATACGTTACCTCACATCCTAGACTTTATCTAAAAATCTTCTGAACTACCACTATTTTGGTTCAAATGTGTTCTTTCCTCATGAAGACCATTGTCTTAGATTCTTCTGTCGAGATCTCCATGTCTAGCAGTTAAGGCAGAGGACACTCAAAATTCTGTTACTAGTGAATTTATTTTTGGAGGCCCTCTTTCTTGTCTGCTAGAATCACCTCATCGTCAGCAGATAGTAAGATATTGAAAAGAATTCTGTTTTCCGCCAACGCATGATTTCATTTATGTGCATGTTAAAGAAATTTGGGGAGATAAAGCAGCGTTATCGTACTCCTTTGTTAGTATCTCATCAGTCATTTTTCCGTTGAGATCCAGAGAGATATTTGCGTTCTGATACAAAATTTTTATTGAATTTTTACATGTTTCGGATATCCTTGATTCGACATTATCTTCCAAAAATTCTGTCTACTGTCAGAGACAAATTTTGAAACAATAATAACGAGTAATCAGGATAAAAAAAAGCAGAACTGTAATGTAGTATTTAGGACGTTAAACCACTTCTTCACGCAGTTGATAAAATGTGGCTACCAAAACATGGGAGATGCTAGTTATATACCTTTCTCCATTTGTACTCCCGAAATTATCACTTAATAAAAGCAAGTGGTTATAAAAGGTCCCCAATTCACGTAGTAAGTTAACAGATTATTCTATCATTATGATTCGACTCAGAGGCAGACAGAGAATATGTCGTCACTCACAACAAATGATGAATACGCACATGAAATATGAACCATGGAAAGCAGCAATAATTGAATGTTCAGTGCAAATGAATAATGAGAGTATGGCATTGGTGGCCGGCAGACTCCTCGCGAGGCGGTTCGGCCACCGCTCCAAAAGTTCTTTGACGCCAATATTCTGGTGAGATCCGCTGAGACAATTTTTGCGTAAAGTTCTTAGCAAACCTCTGTGATAGTCTTGCAGTATCAGTCTCATAAGCCTCGATGTATACCCTAAACTGATTCATTTAGGCTAACTTCCTTCTTAAGGCGCATCTCGAAAATAATAGCCAGGCCTGGCCTGCACGAACCAATCAAAAGTAGAAAGCTGCAAGTATAAGTTCCCGCTCGGCCACGCCTGTAGCGCATCAGCGGTGTAAATAAATGTCTCTACTAACTCCAGCACACGACTCACCCGCGAGCGTAACCGACGCGCCAAAGTTGGTGAAGAAACAGTAGCCTGCTATGGACGCGGAAGATAAACACGTTCCCGTGAGTTAGGAAAAACCAGAGTAAGAGAAACTATCGATACCGCTCCTTGCACGGGTTTGTAATTCTTTCTCACTTTTAGCGAGAAAAGCAATATTCTCGGTAGATTTGATCATTGGCACTCTTTCTCCCTGATTTTGATACCTCTGCTTAATTGTTTCTTCGAAGTGTAGTTATATAATAATGAGGTTATTTCTTTAAAACATTTTATTTCACAAAAAATACATCTCCAGGTATAGCCACCCTCGGTATGCTTCCCCCCTCCCTCTTCTATCCACACAACGCTTCGTATGATTATTCCAAGATGGCTTCAGTTGTTTCACCCTTCACTGCTATAACGAACTGAAAACTTGTTCCTTTTAAGGCAGATTTGACTTTGGAAAATAGTTAAAATTCACATAATGCTAGGTGAACCAAATAAAGTTTGTGGACTAACAATGGACTCCTATACTTCGCCAGGAACCTCTTAATAGACAATGCAACAAGATCTGGTGCGTTAAACCTCTTAACACACGATGTGGCATGAGCTGGTGCGTTATCATGATGCAGAACCCATGACTTTTTCTTCCACAAATCCGATATTTTTCTTATTTTATAGCATATTTCAGCACGAACATCAAAGTAGTAATTATGATTAACAGTTTGACCTACAGGAACACAGTATAGGTACAGAATTCAACGAATACCTAAAAAAAACAATCATTATCGTTTTGAATCTTTATTTGCTCATTCGAGCCACCATGGGCTGGTGCTTGAATTATGGAACATAAATGAAAAACCAAAGTTCTTCGCATGTTGTCAGTCTTTTCAAAAAATTAGGATTGTTTTCAGTGATGTTCTTTCAGTACTAACATTCTCACGAAAATCTTTTTGTTCAATCGCGAGAATTATCCGCACCAGTTTCGTACACACTTTTCTGGTGTTAAACTGGTTATGCCAATTGGTTATACACATCCTTTGTCAACTCCTACAGTTACAGGAATCCATCGAATATTCAACCGACGGGCAGATCGAATCACACACCTCCTTTTTCGATATTGCCATCGTTTTCCTTGTTGAATGGCGTCTAGGTGTGAGTTTTTTTCAAGGTCTTTTCGTTGATCTTGGAAACACTTAAATTACTCAAAAACGTGCGTACGTGATAAGCAGTCTATGCAATACAGTTCTCTTAGTAAGAGATAGGCTTCAGTAGAATTTTTCCCAAGTCTGATGTGAACCTTCACGACAGCTCGTTGTTTTTCTATTATACTTACGTTTTTCCAGTAAAACAAAAGACAAACTCCTATACAAACTTTTGTATCCCTCCTGAAAGACGGAGCGTGGGTCTGCTCCTGTAAACTGAAGGGTAGGCCGAATGTAGGAAGTGAGTAGGAGCAGGAAAAGGTGAAATGCTTCGGTGCTTCATTTAACTTTGCAAAACATTTAATACAGAATATTAGTCAGTGACATAAGTAACTTCGCACTGAAGAGCACTTAGGTGCGAAGCTGGATATGCATCGACGCTAATAGCCACTATCATTGAAATAACTGAAGTAAGAAAGTCTGTAATGGCTAGCCCCCTTTGAAGTAGAAACAATGTTGTTAGGTCGTCTCCTCGGAATGAAATGGGCTGAATCTAGAGCGGAGCACGTAGTTCTGCACAGCGACGGCTAGAGGGCGCTCTCGTCGGTGTCGGTGAGTTAGTGCCAACCTAAGAACCTGTACCTACGCCGTGGCATCGTAGCTATCGATACCACACAAACGAAGTCCACGGCCGCACTAATTTGTATGCAATCAGAAGTGCCACATAAGACTGAGAAGGATTTGCGCTTTACAGCTACTGGTCGTTCATCTTTGGCGCATGCATCAGTCTCGTTGTTTTATAGCGGTCGTATTTTATACAGTAATGGGAAATGCTGCATCCCTGTCTGACACCCTCATTTAATCTGAGTACTTCGTTACTGATCTTCCGTTTTCGCAGTACCCTCTTGAATATGGGACACAATCTCTTTCCCTGTGGGTCACACATTACACAATTTTACATCGTCGAATGCTAAGTCAATGTATCCTGTGAACGTGTATTGCTTTCTGATATGACTTCGTTCCGTTATCAAGCGCAACGTCACAACTGCTTCTGTTTTGCACTTACCTCTCCAAAAGCTAAACTAATTGCCATCTAACAGATCCTCTGTTGTATTCTTCTCTTTATTAGTCTTATTAGCATGAGTTGCTAAGCTGACTGAAGTACAGTTTTCGCACTTACCTGAGCTTGCTATCTTCAATGTTGAGTAAATGATGTTTTTTGAACGTTTGGTATTACGTCTCCTGTCTCAAAGATTCCGCACAGCAACTTGAATCGGCGTTGGCTGCAACATCCTGCAATGAATTCAGAAATTCCGAATGAACCTTATCTATACATTCTGCCTTATTTAATAGCAAATCTTCCAAAGCCTCCTTAAACTCCCATTTCTTATTCTACCACGCTAGAGGCTATCAATGCACGATACTCTTCCCAAATGTCACCTCTATCTTTAACAGTTGAATTCGTCTTTGTCTCCTAATGCTGACGCCGTTATTTTAATTTCACCAAATACACTTTCGCTTATTTTCTATCTGTTGAATGTGACCTTCTGAAAACCACTTTTTACGGTTCCTTCATAAAATTTTGCTGCAGGTGTATCACTTAAGCTTCCCTTCCTTTCATACTTAAGTGATTTACACTACTGTATTCCTTCCACTTACTGATTATTTTTGTGCTTCCTTCGTTCGTCCATCAGTTCAAGTACTTCCTCTTTTACCAAAGATCTCTTCACAGTACCTTTTCCTGTAATATACCTATATTCATCTGTTCAACACCTGTATTTACCGTTCCAAGAGATGTCCCTACTTCTTCAAGTGTACTACCTGGTATCGCTGTATCTATAGCCTGAGGGAATCCAAATGCACAAAATCAGGTTCTTCATTACTTCAGTATCACTCTTCTATGCACATTGTCTCCTCCGGACGACACTCTTTAACTTCAGCCCACTCTTCGTCTTTACGAATTGTGATGCCAGTCTATACTTGCACCTTGGTACGCCCTACAATCCAGTATCTGATTTACAAATCTGTCTGATCATGATTTAATCCAGCTGGCATTATCCCCCATCTCCAGGCCTTTTCCACGTACATCAGTGATTCTTAAAAATTGTATTCGCTGTTACCAGCTGAAATCTATTGCAGTACTCAGTCATTCTTCTTCCTCTGTTATTCCTACTACCAAATAAAATTCCCCCATGATTATTAGATTTGAATCTTTCGTTACATACTGAACTATCCGTTCAAAGTCCGCATACACTTTCTCTGTTACCTAAACTATTTTTATTGGCGCCCATTTGCTGCAGATTCTGATGAGAATAATCCTATTATTGAACTGTTCACAGTAAATTACTGTCAGTCTTATGTTCCTACTTAAGACGAATCCTGCTCCTATTACATCATTTTCTGTTCATGTTGAGATCATATACCTTTCCGATCGGGAATCCTTACCCTCTTTACATTTCACTTCATTAAGCCGCACAGTACCCAAACTTAAGCCTTCCATTCCTCCCTGCTTATTTTATAATATTCCTACTAAATCCAAACTTCCGTGATAATACGCACTGATTAGCACGACGTTACCCTTTCGTTGTATGTACAGTCATTTCCCATGGTCACTTTTCCATTTGCTGTCCCCTTCCTAAGGTCCGAATACAGTGCTAATACGGTGTCTTTGCCCAGTTAGAGATCCTCGTGATATTTTTTCCAAATATGGCTTTCATGCAGTGGGTTCCACTGCCTTCTGCGTCCTCATGTCGTTGATCACTGCTGATCCTTCCGCCCATCAGTTTTCCGGTCCAGGACATAAGGGTGCCCTGAATTTTTGTCCATTTTTCCACCCTCTTTAACTCGGCCGTTGGGAGGACGACGGCTACTAATCATGCTATAAGTCTTCGGTTGCCATTGTTAGTATGTTTTATTGAAAATTTAAGCAGTGGCTGGGTTCGAAATCGGGATTCAGAATGTTTTTTGTAACTAATCAGAGGCGTTACTTACAGATCATAGGTACCTAATGATCAAGGATAAAACAGTTAACGGAAGGACTTAAATGGAAAACTCTAACAAAGGGGAGACAGGTTGATGAGACTCGTGGCACAGTAGGAATGGATAGAATTGTGGACTCGTTTAAAAATTGAAATAATTCAGATAGATTAATATACCATCTGGTGGTACACGTTTACAAATATGAGATATATACTGAAAGATTGGCTGATTTCTTTCGATAGAATAAATTAATAATTGCAAACAAAATACAAACTTAATTCTTCAGTGACAACAATACTGTCAAATTTGTTTGGCAAATTACGCATTTCGTCGAAATATTTATCTGCTAACCATGTTCTACATTACACTGCTATTCTTATCAGTCTTCATCAACGGTATGAAATCTGCTGCTGGGTAAAGTCCCCTTCTAGACTCTTACATGCATTACGGTTTTACGCAAAGCTCATTAGCGTAACAATGCTAATGTTTCTGAGCAAATGTCATTCTTCAGACATTAAAGGTCAAGATATTTCGCTCTTAAAAATACTACTAAGGGAAGGAAAGTTCAGAACTTGTAATGAGGTGATTCGTGTATAGTGATTAAAACTACTGACTTGTAGCATTTCGAAGAGTTGAACTTAATTCTTTTTCTTACGTAAGGACATAATAAACTTGCTCTGACTGAGTCATAAATCAGAAGAACAATTGAAGGCATAAAAATGGCAGGCCAAAGTTTGCTCTTCATGATTTGAAACCGATTACTTCAGGGAAACAGTTAGTGTAGATTTCATATCTTCTTAAAGATAAAACTGGGGATGCTGAGCGCAACATTGCACAATACGGTAAACGTTATCCTGCGTGGAGAGAAGTACTTGGCTGAGCACTGTAGAAGAATTCCACGTGTCAGCTAACATGTGTTATCATGCTTTGTACCCTATTGTGCAGAGAGCTACAGCAAAAGCGCATTGCATTTTTTTCGGATACATTTTATTCTTCCCCATTAAAGGATTCTGTATGGAAGTTGTGCATCCAGCATTTCGCATACGACGTGTAAACAGAATAAATCTTTTAAAAATTAAAATTTAAAAAATCGTATTTTACATATTAATTTTTATAGGATTGTAATATGTAACAAGACTAAGGAATACAAACTGAGCGAAGAGTGACAACGTGTCTCTTTGTTTACGGCGAAACGAAAGAAATAGTGAATATTATGTTCTTGTCACCTAAATTGTCATGAAGGGCGAAGCACAGACAAAGAATGGGGAGGGAAGAAAGCGAGAATGAGGAAGGACGTAAGCGATGTCATACGTAGACGAATCTTCTCATTAAGCACAGCATCATTTCGTCCGACACCTTCCTCAGTACCAGAATCTTGATAATATGACCGTCCTGATGATTTAATTAATCCGTTTATTTATTAAAAGCAGGCCAGCTCTTTCTATTATATTAAAGAGTGTAAGTGTATCTGAAGACACAAACTGAATAATGAAACCTTTTGGTGCTCCTCACTGAGCGCTAGTTTATCTAATAGACACTAGCACCACAAAATCTTATGACATTGTCATAGGTTGTAGTGTATTAATACAAATTTCATGATAATGAAATATCTGCCACTGCAGAGATATTATTTATATTGGCATGTCTGACAGTGTAGTTTCCAGGGTATGTAGGTATTTACTTTGTTTATCAGGCGACAGTGCGGAACTGTATACAACGCCTTCTGGAAGTTAAGGAAAACGGCATCTACGTGGGAGCCTGTATCTAATGTTTTCTGGGTGTCATGAACAAAAAAAGCGAGTTGGGTCTCACACGAGCGCTGTTTCCGGAATCCAAGTTGATTCCTACAGAGTATATTATGGGTTTCTAGAAATGACATGTTACGTGAGCAAAAAACATGTTCCAAAATTCTACAACATATCGATGTCAGAGATATAGGCCTATAATTTTGCGCATCTGCTCGACGACCCTTCTTGAAATCTGGGACTACCTGTGCTCTTTTCCAATCATTTTCAACCTTCCGTTCCTCTAGAGACTTGCGGTACACGGCTCTTAAAAGGGGCGGAAATTTCGTGTACTCTGTGTAGAATCGAATTGGTATCCCGTCAGGTCCAGTAGACTTTCCTCTGTTGAGTGTTTTCAGTTTCTTTTCTATTCCTTGGACACTTATTTCGATGTCGGCCATTTTTTCGTTCTTGCGAGGATTTAGAGAAGGAACTGCAGTGTGCTCTTCTGCTGTGAAACAGCTTGGGAAAAGAACGTTTAGTATTTCAGTTTTACGCGTGTCATCCTCTGTTTCAATACCATCATCATCATCAGCGTGTCTGGATATGCTGTTTCGATCCACTTGCTGATTCAACCCAAGACCAGAACTTTCTAGGATTTTCTGTGAAGTCGGTACATAGAATTTTACTTTCGAATTCACTGAACACTTCAAGCATAGCCCCCCTTACGCCAACTTTGACATCGTGTAGCTTCTGTTTGTCTGAGAGGTTTTGGCTGCGTTTTAACTTGCAGTGAAACTCTCTTTGCTTTCGCAGTAGTTTCCTAACTTTGTTGTTGAACCACGGTGGGTTTTTCCCGTCCGTCACAGCTTTACTCGGCACCTACCTGTCACAAACGCATTTTACGATTGCCTTGAGCTTTTTCCATCAACACTGAACATTGTCAGTGCGCAACCGCATGTTGCAGGTCCTGTAAGGGCCTTTCTGGATACAGAAAAGTATTCGACTGCTGCCCTGGCCAGCACATTCTCCAGATCTCTCAATAATTGAAAACGTCAGGTCAATGGTGGCCGAGCAACTTGCTCGTCACAGTAAGCCAGTCAGTACTCTTGATGAATTGTGGTATCGTGTTGAAGCTGCATGGGCAGCTGTACCTGTACACGCCACCCAAGCTCTGTTTGACTCAATGCCCAGACGTATCAAGGCCGTTATTACGGCCAGAGGTGGTTGTTCTGGGTACTGATTTCTAGAATCTATGCACCCAAATTGAGTGAAAATGTAATCACATGTCAGTTCTAGTGTAATATATTTGTCCAAGGAATACCCGTTTATCATCTGCATTTCTTCTTGGTGTAGCAAATGTAATGGCCAGTAGTGCACATACCATCAGCCTCTACAGACGTCCACCTACTTCTTCATAACCGTAAATACAACAGCACAGCAAAAATATTAGTACTTACCATCTATAAAATGTAACATTTCTCCAGCACACCCAGAAAAAATTGTAATTTCCTACTTCTTACGCATCGTTCTCCAGGCTTATAATTTTGTCTTGACTCATACTGTAGAATACCTAAATTCATAGTATTTATAATTATGGTTTTCATTAAATATTATTGTTCCTAAAAGCTGAAAAGTCGGTTACCATAAGCAAATATCTCTACATGAGGTCAAGTTTTAACATCAAAAGTTAGTTTATATCATGTAAGAAAAAAATTAATTTTGAAAGTTAAAATCTAATATATTGTTTATCTTATAAGGGAAACGTAAATATCTCTTGTATACACTTTATGTTTCTTGTTCATACATGTGTTAACATATTCATCAGTTGGTTTCACTACAACAATAGCTGAGTATTGACCACCTCCTTCTGTGTAACCTTCTTTAAAAGTGTCAACGTATAAAAAGACATTTCAATTTAGAGCAAGTATCATTTACAGAATACCATATTCTCTTCATTACAGTGAAAAAATGAGACAAATGCAATAAAAATGGAGCAACACATATTCCATCTTCAGAAATATAGGTTATTCGATATAAGAACGTAGCTATGTATAAATATATGAAAATGAAAACTGTTCACAAATGATTATGTTATTACTGTTTTGTCATCATCAGGGATTACAACACATTTGGGTAATATAGTCATATTTAGTTATAACTACTCAATCTTCCTCTGGATATTTCGACAGCTGAAGAGTTATTTTTGATACATACAATGGATAATAGGAGAGTAGAAAGCTGTGCAGAAAACTATCTACAGAAACAAAATGCAACAACTTGGAACTCTATGCACAAACCTGCACGTATTCGCTAAGGAATGGTGAACCGCTGGAAGGCTTTATGTGAAAAATTCGAAAATTTTAACTGTTCTAACCGTCAAGAAACGCTTGTATTACAAACTGTCATTCTTCAGCGTACGGAATGTTGTGTTTCGCACCGCATTGGCCGTCCACTACGAGAGAAATCTGTTGCCGAGAATGTCCACGTGCAAGCCATAACGTTTTACGTCTATTTAAATTTTCTGTTTCAATTTCTCTGAGCGGATCACGAACCGCATACGATTCCCTTCTTTGTTCTTAGTTGATTATCATTTGACCATCTGTATAATGCTTCAACGCTTGCTACTTTTAAGCTTCCGGAAACTGAAACGGTAAAATATCAGAATGTTTTTCCCTACTGGTCGACAAATTTGTTACTTTCGCGGTAAATTCATCACCTTTCGCAGAAATAATACCCAACTCTTTTTTCTCTGTTTCCGATAGTAATTTCAGTGTTACGTTTTGTTCTCCTGTTTCTCGAATAATAAAAACTTTTTAAACATTCTGTTCTTTCCCTTTAGTAATCAGTGCACCCGGCACTATGCTATTTATTTTAGCCAAGGATTCTCCTCTGTTCTGACGCTAGGTAGTTTCAATATTTGAAATCCCATCACCTACCTTTTCATCTGTTCCTGTTTTCCGCTTTGTCGACAAAGTTCCATCTATTACTTCGGGATCCGTTGTCAACGCGAACCCCTACGGGCCGAAAGTCATTGTGAAACCCTTTCCTAATTTGCGCTGACAAATTCAGTAACGGTACTTTTATCCCTTCCCACTTCACTTCTTGTGATCTGGTATTTTCTTCCAGTTTTTTTATCCCTCCCTGTGACATATTATTTTGTTAGTTATTTTTTCGTTTCACCTTTCAGTTTCCTTTCCTGTTATTTACCACTGTATTCTTATAACTTTATATTTTGTTCCTGTGCCTTTTCATATATATCAACAGTTCTACAGAGTCGATGTTACCAGATTCAACACTAATGGCAGCAAAAGGAGATACAGGGCTAATCTGCACAAAGGACGTTGACGCCAAATCGGGATCTACCTTTGCTGTGCGCTCTTTTTGTGTTATGTCCATTTCCCATAGATTCTTCCTCTAAGCGTAAGGTTCCACTTGAAATGTCCTGATCAGTACTTTGATTCGATAATGAATTAATGTGAAGCTGCCCGTTTGCTACGGTTTCGGAATTTTTACGGAGGTTACTAATTTTCGATAATATTCAGTGAATTTAACTTCTCTCGTCGCATAATCCTCGTTTTGAACTTCCCACATTTCTCTCGCACGATGACTTGATCTAGTGTTGTTAGGCACAAATAATGATACGTTCAATCACACACGGTCTACTAAAAGTTAAATTGTTCCAGGTGATGAACACATAATAAGTACTTTTAATATATTAAATAGAACCTCATAAAATCTGCAGTGACCTCCGTCTGCGCAAATACTGTTCATCAAACCGTGAAAGTCCTACGCAACTAACCAACACAGTCTCTCAAAATAACATAAATCATCAAAATACAAGTGGCAGTACATAGAGAAACCGGAACTGAATAACTATATTCTAACTAATTTCAACCAAATTAATTAGAAGTTCAAACTTTAAACTAAATAAGCTGTCCTGTGACACAGTATAGTATGGTAAAGTGAGCAGTGCTACGTTGTGAGACGTCACAATAAGTGACTTGCAGTTCCAATCCATGAATTTAACTGAATGAAAATGCTTACATAAAATTATTAATTGAATTTCCTAACAATACGAAATAAAATCTGAAATAATCTTGTGGCGGCAAGTGATATCTGTCAATGGACATGACAGTGACTTTTCCGTGTGTGTTATCTTTATGTATGTACTTCTTTGTTTTATTGTCCTGGTGCTCGCTTTCTGTACGTTTTTGCGCCAACTCGTCACGTTTATAATTTGCACTTTAGTGTAAATATATTGCGTTATCTAGCAAGTGTAGAGCTTTTTCGCCATAAATTCTATTCAGTTAAAGTAGATAGAAAAGTGGTGACGCCGCCGAAGAACTAGAATCGTGATTAAATATCGCCGGCGCCACAGTTACGTCGGAGCCACAGCAGCAACCCCAAAATATGCTACACAGGACACCCTAGCACAGGTAAGCTCTTCAAACGAACGTACAATTTCTGCAGTTCATGTTAGGACCTTCTCACTTTCTGGACGAAACGACCGCACCTATTGTTCAGGAAGGTAGGTAGTACGCTCTTCCAACACAGCGTCCTAGCTTCAATCGAAAAGAGTCATCGTGTGTTGTGGTACATTTGTGGGGCACGAATTATGCAAAATGATGACTTGTTTTGAGAAGATTGCTTGAACTGTTACAGGAGTCGCCGATAGGTGACATGTCGCCGAAACAAATGTCGCAGAAACTAAAATCACTATCTGGCAATGATTTTTTGTGTGAGGATTCTCTTCGGTTACGATGGCTTAAGCACCAACAACCAACGATCAGCACTGTCTTAGCAGCACACTCCGAATTACCTTCGGCAGTCTTGGCCAACAAAGGTGAGGTCATGGCTGAATATTGAGAGCGTAAAAGTGTTAACACTACCAAACAGACCGGCACTACTGAATGCCCGAACCGAACATTACCAGTACACGTGACAAGGTGGCCCCAACTAAGATATAGCGCTAGCCCCGCCCTTAAGCAAAGTGGAACAACTGGAGGAGTGTGAGAGGGAATTACAAGCCACGCTTGCGGCTCTGAAACGCGAACCAGTAGCTACTGTGGAAACAAAAGTAAACACAGATAAACAAATATCGTCAATTCAAACTTCGTTGTTGATTCGACCGGCGTTTCGGCAAAAGTGCATGCCCATGTATCACTCCGTGCAATTTCTCAAACTAGTTCGACCACTCCGGAAGGGCATAGATAGTCGTCGACAAAAAACCGCCATATTACTTCTTCTTCTCCCGCATCTACCGCACCGGTGTTATAGGACTCGACGCGAAACACGCATGGGTATGGCATGCGAGAACATTTCCCCGGGCTCACCCGTCGTCGAGTGTCAGGTAACAGTTCACATATCTCTGATGTGTAACAGGACGCATGATAGCATTGACGCAGAGGCCTCAGAGAAAACAGCGCATAAAGTTTATGGAGGGATTCGAAAACTATGTATGTGCGGGGCTGCAGTTGGCGGATAGGAGGCAACTGACGAAAGGGTTCGGCCTTGCGTGCGCAACCGAGAACCAGTCTCACCGATTATTTGTTAGGGACAACACTTCTGGACAATGTTTTTGGTAACACAGGTTTTGACTGCAGCGTGTTACCGGCTGGAAGTTTCGCAAGCGACGGGTCCAAGATTCCGATAGCTCTAACGGCGAAAAATAATTCCGGAAATGAGATCATGGACAGAAAAGTTGTGACACGTTATCGTGAGCTGCAACACAAACTCACGCTGCCATTCCTCTTGGCAAACGTGGCAGAAACAATTTCGGGGGCGGATTTTTTGCAATCGCTCCGACTGGATCCAGACTTGTCTTCTGACCGACTGCTAAAACAGGCTCAGTTGCAGCAAGGTTCCATCGAGAATACCCGGAGATTGGAGAAATCTAGAAACCGGGACGGTTCGCAAGCACGACACTCAGAACTACATTAAGACTTCACCCGGGCCCCTTACGCAGGCTTACGCCAGAAAAATTCGCCAGAGCTAAGGATGACAGACAGACTTCTGAAGGCATCGTGTCTCCCTCAGATAATCTGTGGGCGTCACCAGAACACCTAATCAAAGAAAAGGCCGGAAACTGGCGCATGTATGGGCAATATTGAGTTCTAAATTCCTTTACTATTCCTGACAAATATCTATTACCTCTGGTGGCAGACTGCAACAACGCCGTAGCAGAAGCGGGAGTTTTTGGCATATGCACAGATTCCGGTTGCAAAGGGCGTCAAGAAGAAGACTGCAATCACTACTCCGTTTGGTTACTTCCATTTCAACTTTATGCCCTTTGGTCTTCAAAATGTCGCATAATAATGGCAAAGGCTTAGTCACCAGGTTCTTAGAGGGATTCCATGCCTGTTTTGTTACATGTACGACATTCTCGTCTTTTTCAACAGTATGGAGCAATGTAAGGAGCACCTACGAACTGTTTTCTAGAGGCTTAAGGACTTCAGTGTGGTGACCAACAAAGATAAGTGATTTTTGGGACACAGAGCGTACAGTTTCTCTGGTTCATTGCTTCCGCAAAAGCTTTGTCTCTAAACCCTGAAAGAGTACATTTCATCCGTGACTTCCCAGTCGCGAGGACTTTCAAGTAATTACGAAAATTCCTGGGAACGATTAATTTCTATCGACACCATCTTCTACAAGCAGCTGCGAAACAGACTCTTTGACTGCACTTGTGAAGGGAAAGTTCATCTCAGGGAACAAGAAGGTATCGTGGAATGAGAATCCACTGTAGGTGTTTAAGGATGTTAATGGTGCTATGGCGGAGGCTGTGCGGTTACACCATCATATTCAAGGTGAAAAACTTGCAGTCAGGAGGCTCTCGGCGCGACACTACAACAGAGAACCAACCCTTGTTGGTTTTTGCAAATCTCTTTACAGAAGCACATCGCTAATGGAGCGCTATAGATCGTCAATTACTAGCCAGTCACGCAGCGGTTAAATTCTTCAAAGAATATTTGGAAGGCAAGCACTTTACAGTTCATGCAGATAATGCACCGCTTTCTTTTCGAAGACGACAGAACTATCATGACGCATTGCGTACTTCATAGCACGGTACCCCACGGGCGTTAGACATATAATCGACGTGAATAATGTTGCGGCTGATTTATCACACAACTGCGCCAGCACCAAGACAATCTGCTGGGAGAAAATAGCAGTTGATTAAAAGGAAGAATCTGAGTTGCCTCAGTTGTTGACTAATCAGTCTCATGGGTGGTGTTTGATAAAGCAGATGTGAAAGAGCTGCGACTTACCTTATTTTGTGATACATCACAGGGTACATTACGTTCTTACAATCCACCAAAATACACGAAAGTTGTTTTCTGCCTCTTAACAATTTAGCACACCCGGGCATCAGAGATTCAACTAAATTGCGGGCAAAATACGTCATATGGCACGGAATAAGAAAGGATTCCCGTAGCTTGGCTGTATGTTGTTTACAGTGTCGGAAGTGTGAGACTGGTAGACATGTGCACCCTAACATGAGAAAATTTGCTGAACCTACAAGCCGTTTTATGCACCCACATATTGATTGGGTAGGATCTGTTCCAAGTTCCGAAAATTATAACTACATGTTGAAGGTAGTTACCCATTGGCCAGAAGTTTCCATAGGTCCAACATTTCGGCAGACATTGTGGCTACGATACTACTGGCACACTATTGGAAGATCTTGGATGTTAACAGGCAAAGTTGGTGTTTGGCGCTGAAGTACGCCCTCCTATGGGCCGACAAACCTATAGTCCTACCGTCTCTGGAACACACATCCGATTTTGGAAGACAATTGAAAGTGTGAATGTCACGGCTCAGCATCTTTCGCTCGTAACATCATGAGAACAAAGCATTTTCCGTAGACAAAGATCTAGCCACATCGACGCACGTGTGGCTCCGGGATGACAATGTACGCCACCCTCTCTGCCAACCATATACAGGCTCGTTCCACATTCTGCGCAGATTGCCGAATTACACCACTGGCCATTAAAATTGCTACACCAAGAAGAAATGCCGATGGCAAACGGGTATTCATTGGACAAACATATTATACTAGAACTGACATGTGATTACATTTTCACGCAAGTTAGGTTCATAGATCCTGACAAATCAGTACCCAGAACAACCAAGTCTGCCCATGCAGCTTCAACATGTCATCAAGAGAAGTGACTGGCGTATTGTGATGAGCCAGTTGCTCGGCCACCATTGACCATATGTTATCAATTGGTGACACATCTGGATAATGTGTTGGCCAAAGCAGCAGTCGAACATTTTCTGTATCCAGAAAGGCCTGTACAGGACCTGCTATACGCGGTCGTGCATTATCCTGTTGAAATGTAGGGTTTCGCAGGGATAGAATGAAGGGTAGAGCCAAGGGTCGTAACACAACTAAAATGTAGCGTCCACTGTTCAAAGTGCCGTCAATGCGAACAAGATGTGAACCAGACGTGTATCTATTGGCACCCCATACCATCACACCGGGTTATACGCAAGTATGGGGAGACGAATACACGCTTCCAATGTGCGTTCACCGTGATGTCATCAAACACGGATGCGACCATCATGATGCTGTAAACAGAACGTGAATTCGTCCGAAAAAATGACGTTTGGCCATTCTGCCACACAGGTTCGTCATTTAGTACACCATCGCAGGCGCTCTTGTCTGTGATACAGCGTCAAGGGTAACCGCAGCTGTGGTCTACGAGCTGATAGTCTATGCTGCTGCAAACGTCGTCGAACCGTTCGTGCCGATGGTTGTTGTGTTGCAAACGTCCCATCTGTTGACTCAGGGATCGAGACGTGACTGCATGACCTGTTACAGCCATGCGGATAAGATGCCTGTCATCTCGACTGATACTGATACGAGGCCGTTAGAATCCAGCACGGCGTTCCGTATTACCCTCCTGAACCCACCGATTCCATGTTCTGCTAAAAATCATTGGATCTCGACAAAGGCGAGCAGCATGTCGCGATACGATAAACCGCAATCGCGATTGGCTGTAATCCGACCTTTATCAAAGTCGGAAATGTGATGGTACGCATTTCTCCTCCTTACACGAGGCATCACAACAACGTTTCACCAGGCAACGCCGGTCAACTGCTGTTTGTGTATGAGAAATCGGTTGGAAACTTTCCTTATGTCAGCATGTTGTAGGTGTCGCCACCGGCGCCAACCTTGTGTGAATGCCCTGAAAAGCTAATCATTTGCATATCACAGTATCTTCTTCCTGTCGGTTAAATTTCGCGTATTTAGTACGTCGTCTTCGTGGTGTAGCAATTTTAATGGCCAGTAATGTACTTCATGATAAACTGGAACGGAAAGGATGAAACAGTCTCCATAGAATTTCTGAAACCATGTCACTTAGATGCACAGGACCAGGGGACTTCCAGTGCAGGCGTTACGGAATACGCTGTTAGTGGTCCACACAGACCTCGGACTACGACCACACTGAACCCATTACAGACCCTCCACCTGTTGGTGCAGTGGCCACACGGGCAGGAAGAAATGTTCGCCACCAGTATGCCGATATACCAAGGACACAAAATTTAAAAAGAAGGGGCGCTGATGTAGCAGCAAATGCTATCAAACAGTGGACAAAATTGGCTCTTACATGTTTCAATGTGTTTGTAATTCTTTGATCTATTGTTCTGGCGCTCTCTCTTGATACGTTTTGGCGGTAACTCACCGTGTTTGTAATTTGCAAATTAGTGGAAATAGATTAAGTTATCTAGCAAATGTTGAGCTGCTTCTTTCGCGCTATCAATTCAATTCACTCAATCTTTAGCGAAACTGAAGTTTGAAAAACAGAGTTGACTTTGGATAATGTAACTATAACCCGTATGTACTGTAAAACTAACCCTAACAAATTTCGTGTGGCTTACCTGTGGCAATGGAAAGGTAGTATTGCTCGAAGTGATGAACATGAAATATGCAGCACAGCAGTAAGCAAGCTAAGTAGGAAAGAAAGAGCCCTGCGCTGTGCAGCGCATGGACGTCAAACTATTCTAAATAGACCAGGCTTCAGGCACTGTGTTCCACAAAGTGCAATGCTGCGACACAAATAATCAGAAAATATGAAATTATTTCGTGAAGGGACTGTAATGGAATTTGAACTTGCAAAATAAATAAATGGAAACAAACCATTGAAAAACTTTATTGGACCTCATAGTCTAATTATTACATTCCACATTATCTTCTACAACAATTATTACTCTGTCAATTAATTGATTAATGAAAATGAAAAATAAGTGTTAAAATCTATAACCTCCGAGTGCAATCCATATAAATAGAAAATTGTAATGATCTGAAGCATTTAAATCAGAACTGTTTCTGATTGATGGATGTAGTTTCCTATTTATCTTTTAGGGTACCTTTATTCCTTGAGGAATACATGGCTTATTTATTGAATTTAGTCCAGTCTGGGTTAATTTTTGGGAAAACAGTTTCTATTAAATTAAGAACATTATTAATAAGAGTGTTTGAAAACTGGTAGTCAAGGAAGGCAGGATTCGGTTACGATTGTGAACGGGGCCGTAATCAGTTACTGTTGGTTCCCTTTTGCAATTACACACATTTATTTTAAAATGGTAATTCCAGACTCGCAATAAATAAAGATATCACACGTTATTAATGAAGGCATAATTAAGTGTGTAATTAATAGCGCTTTCAGTGCATACGATTTACCAAATGAGCATAAAATACAGACACAGCAAATAATATTTTTTAAAAAAGCCAATGTGATCCCAATTAGAATATTAAGGCAAGTAACCGCAGTCACAGCTGAAGGCATTTAACGCCAAGAGCGGTAATTATAAGAAATTTAACAAACATACCGTGAAACAGCACTGCTATAGCAAAGGTTAATTTAAAAAGACAAGCAACTGTTCACCAAACAGGTGACACAAAATGATGGTAAACTTTGTAGCACAATCATTTGAACCTGCTGTAACGCCAAGAATAGCAATTATATAGAAATATTTAGAAACATACAATAAAACAGCAAATATAATAATAAAACACAAGGGCCAGGCATAGACGGTGCACTGGGAAAGGAACTAGGTGTAGGTCTGGCAACAAACACTTTCGTGAGCGATGAGATAGGCAGCCAAGAGTTGCATCCACTTCACAAGATGGTAACTCAGGCTGGTGGCAGTCTAACGAATGACTAATGATAATCTTGCTGAGGCTACCAGACGTCCAATAAACCAAATGCAAAGATGTAAAAATACGCTGAAGCTGAACTAGTGGTCTTGACTCTGCCCATGGAATACTGTGCTTACAGCGCCCGGAATGAGAAAGGAATCCAGGAACACCAGAGTAGAAGAATCGCCAACCAACCTAGAATCAAGAAAGCTGTCAAAACTACACGCCTCACTGGACAGCAGCGGCAAGACGAGGACACATACACTGCCATTGTATACACTAACCCACAGGGTAGGTAACTAGGGCATTAATGGCCACGAGGCAGGAAAAATTCCGCTCGTTGAACTTAAGAAATAGTAACAAACTGAAGCCAATAAATAGTAATCATACGTCCAGGAAAGCTAATCAGATCCGCCTTCCCCAAGCACTCCAGTCGGTGCTCTTCGCCTCAGCAACACTACAAGAAGCAACATGAACCCAAGTCACTGGAGAAGCTCAAGATCTCACAGTGATGGAGGTTTCTCCATCTGAATTCAAATGCACTCAATAAAGCTTGCAGCATCCGGTTTACGACGAGATCGTGCACCCTCGTGACCACAGGCCTTCGATCCGGCAGTCTATGAGAGCCGCCAGCGGTTCTGACGTGTTCCCGAACTGTGCTGACGTGGCTCCTCCTGAGTCCCCAACCGAACTGCACACTCACACGACCTGGAAGAACAACGACGTCTCCCCAAAGATAGGGCCTCAGTTACTACATATCGATAACCACTGCTGCTGACACCAGCGGACAGGAAACGCTTGCGAAACCAAGTGGCACCAGTCACCACAAGAAAACAAACAACCGCAACCGTGTCAACTAAATGATACGGTCTGGCCTCCAACAGAGGACAGCAACCTACAAACAGCACCAACGTGAGCCTCTTCACGACAGTGTTGTATTTCTCATTCATGCCATGTGGACTCTACACATAACTCCAATTCATGTTTTTGTGTATTTCACCGAAACAAATAATTTCTGGTTTATTAACCACCCTCTTGAGCACAGATTTAGTATTATAACCTCATTGGCATTAACATTTAGCAAAAGAAGCTGCATGTCATGGTCTTAGGGGCTACTTGTAATTGGTTTTATAATATAATCTAGTTCGGTAGACATTTTTATAAAGTTATTATCAATGTCCATTCTGAGCCCTTAGCTGTTCTAGTTGAAAACTTAGCAGTATGTATTAAGTGTAATGACCATGCTACTGACTGGTTCTTACGGGAAGATTTTTAAAGAAAGTCTTCATTAAAGTAAAGAAACAACCACTAATTCTTTCTTTTTTGTTGTCAGATAGGCCAAGAGCTTGAAAGTAATTTGTGAACAGATTACAATTAGGTGCTGGTAATCGGTAGACACGTACTATTATGTATGATTTATTCCAAAATTACGTTGTACATGGTCCCATATACTGCTATAGGCAAAATCTGTGAATGTTTATGTTTTGAAATTAGTGACAGTTCTTGACGAATGTGTCAGCTCTTCCATTCTCCATTGCCCTAAGGAAATAGGAATCTAATCTAAATCTTGCAACACATAACACATCTGTATCAGTGGTCACATGATGTTCATGGAGGCAGAGTATGTCAACTGGGTTGGATGACTGATTCATCAATGCAGATAAAAAGTTCACTGATTTTACTTCTTAGATCTCGAATATTTTGACACAATAAAGATAGTTGGCAGTTCACACTGACTACGATAAAACTTGATGGAAATAACATTTCTGTTGATTAGTGTGAATTTTTAACGAACAGCCGTATTTTCTGATCAGATTTGCCTGAATTATGCTGTTCAGTTTTATTCTCAGACTTAAGGTTCATTTCAATCCTGACCTCTCTTAGAAATTACTTCTTTCTGTCTTACCTGTACCAAAGATGGCCTATAAGTTTATAGATCCAGCAAATTAAATTTACGGTGCGTTTGACAAATAAGAAATAAATCAATGGTGGTATACGCTGTAATTAAAATGCTGGAAAGAAATAAAGAGTAATTAAATCAAATTCTTTAAGTTTACTGCGCCTAAACGTAAGTAAAAGTACGACTGCAACCCTATTTTATGATCTTTTCGCGTATCCTGGTATAATACCCAAATGAAAGTGAAACCGTTAATGGTAAATTTGAAAACCCACTAATACAATTATTTAATTAGTTATTGGTGGTAAACTAAGTTTTATTTCAGTCTAAATCACTTATCGGGCGTCAGGCATCTTCCTTGGCACAGGATTATTTTTTAAATTCTCAGTTAATTTAGCAGTTTGGACATACGTTGTTTTACCTGTTACGTGCAGTTTATGCCCGAAATACTAGAATGGGCAAATTCATTATGTTTAATTTACATTTGTCTTTATCGCCTGTTAGAGACGCTACTTTTACTACAAACTAGAGTGAAAAGTACAGAAGCACTTAAATACATTTATAATTTTGTGATCGTACTGTACACTTTTCTCTGTGTGAAGCATGATATTGTCTAATGTCTCTTTGGCATACCATACGAATGTGTATAACATCTACGTATGGGAATAAGTATTTTATAGTAATTTATTATGCACAAGGTAGAATCTCGCCTGCTGTAAATTATATGTTTTAAGAGTGGGATTAATTTGTTATAAACATAACACTTTTTTCAAAAACTGTCATCAACATACTCTAAAATTTTTATTTTAGTAATTAGTTGTTGTAAGAGAATATCAACTGGAAAATATATGTTTGCTTTAATTAGATAGTAAATTAGCAGCTAATTCCTAGTTGGCTCATTTGAACTAAACGAAAAATTAAGTGGTGTAGGGAATAACAATGAAAACGTTCGAAAATAATTGATATTCTCTCTACAAAGATATTCATAGCTCAAGCCGTAAAAATATGTTAAATCAAAACTAGAGTTTAATTTAACGATACTGTTTTTGGGCGTAGGTTGTAGATGTTAGCGAACGTTCTTTTTTCCTTTTTGTTTTACACAGACTAGTTGGAATTAATGCGTAAGAAAATTATAGTTTAAGCCCATAAAAAAAATCGGCTTAAATGGAAAACCTCATTTTTAAAGTATCTATAGTTTTAAATGTCATCGTTTACATACATTACAGAACCGATATATGTTGTTTTGTTCAGTATTTCTTTCGAATCGTTGCGGTTTGTTATTTTCAAAAATCTAAGTGTATGTATGTATACACTTAATCGAAATTAGGAGCCATATTTTAATAGCTAACCCAAGCCTTTCTTGTTTCTCTAAGTAGCCATTTTACTTTCAATAATTTGCTGTTAGCCCCTGTCCCAGTTGCTACTTACTCTGATTCAGTCGAGCAAGGAACAATTTAACCACAGACCAAAGAGTTGTTTCCTGAATGAACCTATCACGATCTAGCTGAACGTTTAGAAAGATTTTAGCATAGTAAACCTGCGACAAGAATCACGATGGAAGTGTTCCTTTTCTGCATTTTTAAGCTGTGCTTACGCTTCTGCGGTCTTCGACAGTTATTTATTTTAGGTACCGACTTCGGCGAATGCACCAGCCTGTCGGCTTTTCCGACTCAAATCCGTCGATCACTTACGAGATGCGTTGGGGAGACAATGACAGCAACTGCATCTTCATCTACAACTACATCCACTCCACAAGCGAACGTGTGGTACATGGCGGAGCGTACCCTGTACCATTGCAGGTCACTTCCTTTTCTGTTCCAATCGCAAATAGAGCTCTAATCTGTCTAATCTTCTCGTCACGTTATTTACGTAAAATGTGTAATCGCAGCAGTGGGATGGATCAGCAGTCAGCCTTAAGGAACATCGCCTTCCCTCCAGTGCTTTCCATTTTAGTTCCCAAAGAATCTTCGTAATACTTGCACGTCAACGTGCACCAACAACCATGCAGCAGTTGTCAACGGCGTCCGGTGTCATCACACACACACACACACACACACACACACACACACACACACACACACTGATTACAATCATGTACTCCCCTACTGCAGTATCCAGTGGACCATTATGAATCTCCGTGCCTGTGCTATTTTTGAATACAAGTGTTATTTCTGCTTCGTCTCATTGCGTGTTGTTCCAGTTACCTTCCGCCACATATGTAGTAATTCTTGTGTGGTCCGAGTTACATCGAGCTATGAAACTTATCATTGACACATAATACAGAAGTTAACTGCTCCCGTAAATATTGCACCCCAGTGTATTTGGTCACTGTATGATTTCAAAAGTAATAAGCACTTTCCTACAAATGTGCTTGTACCTATGACACAAATTAATAATTTTATTTCATTATGACTCTTTGTCCTGGATCTGAGGTACCTTAGGGCTTGGGAGGACCTGCTGAAACCTGTTGTTATCCATTTGTTTTTTTAAGACATGTATACTGATGCTGGTACTCTTGAAATGTCTCCGCAGAGTCCAATTTTAATAATTTTGAGAATGTAGAGAATTTTGTATTTACATTGGTTTCTTAACTCATTTCAGTCAAACTCTGATTTGTCAGTTCTCTTGTAAAATATTGTATTTTGTTTTCTGACAAATGTCTTTTGCGGACCCGCACCTCAGGGGTCTTTTCCATATCGGATTTTGCCTGTTATTATTTGTGAATTAATAGGTGAGACACGGAAACAAAGACGTGGATAGGGAAATAGAATGTAATGGGAAGCGGGATTACGTCTGAAATGACAGGAGACGGAACATGTAACTAGCTGAATATTTAGTATACTGACTAAGCAAATTCTTGTTGCCTTTGAAGATATAAGAAAGGCACCACATTACACTCTAATGGAATTTTGTTAGAAGGTAGAAAGGAACAACGTGGATACATATAGTTTAAGATCATACACATGGTATAATGAATTTCAACAATATTATCATCAGAGTTGTATTTGTTTGCTATACTAAACCAAATGCTATCAGTTCTGTTATAAGAAGAGAAATTAGACAGCGAAGAACTTAAACGTAAAAATATGAAAAAAGTACTAACTAAATAGTAATCCATTTTGGCCTGACTATATCTCTGACTATATCTCTGAAGAAAGTTCGAGTTTAGCACTTAACAACCAGTAAACTACGATATTATTTTCTTCTGCTTTTCCCTCTGTTGTAGGATGGGCCACTACTATTAACGATGGCCTGTATAATTGTGGTGTATTGACCCAATAATCAGTTGCAGTATGCAGTTGGCCGTAGGCACATAATGAGTTGTAAGGGAAGTGAATGACGTATGGAAACGTTACGCAAAATATCACAGGAAAGATAAAAAGTGAAGAGTAGTAGTATATCTCTGTAGCATAAATAAACAATCCAAATCGACGTTGCAGTATGAAACACAGATATAAAAATACGTATTCACGAAAAAATTAATGCAAGACTGTTAATCATCTGTTGAAAATTCACCGAAATAAAAATATTGTGTGCAGAAGATAATTTAATTTACATTTTCAATGACACTTATTTACACATTTAGTAAAAGAGACATCTACGTATCAAATAAGATGCGCAAGGAAATAAAGCAAAGGCCGTGCACAGTTCGGAGGTATACAGTATCAGAACAAAATTCGGTAAATAATGTTTAGGTGTGGCTCATACGTTGTATATCAATACAGTATAGAGTTTTGTATGAAATAAAGACGCGAAAGTCGCAATTACAGATTTTTGTACGTTGTAAATAAGTAACTACGAGGAATTTAGTATATCCACAAAATTAAAAATGAAGTTACGTGTTTCTTTGAAAGTCCTCGACAGCTGACTCATTTGATTTTGAGGTAACGTATCTTTGAACAAGTTGCACTAGAAGAAAAGTCAAATATATATCCCCCAGTTCTGAACAATTTGAAGGTAATGAAAAATTAGTCCCATTACGATAAGAGGGTGAACACAAATTCCACCGACAAAATTACGAAGGATATTCACGAATGTGTTCTGAGTATCTATTGTCTCCGCACTTCCGTTACAGAGAAACAGCACTTCGTCTGATTTCTTACCTCATTTATTTTTATATCTGTATTACACTGAAAATATCAGCAAAGCATTGTATTTGTCGACTGTAGATTCTGTGTATCTTGTCTGGAAAGGAACCTGCTCCACACAGCGTACTTCCTGTAGACAAGAGTAATGCACCCTTTAACTCTTCGCTATCAAGCTCCCACCCAGTACTTTATCCTATGTATTTTTGTTACAAATTTTGCTGACCGCATATTACGTTCTTTGCCCCTGTTGTGAAGAAATTTTCGCTGCCACAAAGGTGTATTGGGTAAATAGGGGGAATAAATGTAATTACATTATTGCTCTGTAACGAGTCATCGGAGACCGTTGGTCCGATATCTGTAAATACCGAGAAAAGACCCGTGAACAGAATCCGAAATTTTGTCGCCCTGTGGAACAACGGCGCACTCTTTTGTATACACATTTTTTTTAATGCAAATGCGTTTCCGTTAGGTAATTAAGAATAATTTTGGTCGTTAGTTGCGTAGACACCAGTACTTAAACTGTTTTGGGAGGATAGTGTAGAAAGTAATATAACATGAACACCCACCTGTAACTATACCTGCAAGTACTTTACTTATAATACGCATAAATAGTTCAATATCAGAGCATTAACTTCAGGAGGTAAAATGTCAAAAAGCTTTTTCCTGTCAGAAACTTCTTGACACTTTATTTATGGGTCATTGCGCAGAGTAATGATTAAATTTCAGAGAACAGCATTAGGCAACTAAACATCATCATTTTTCAAATAAGGAACGATTTAAGCAGCGCAACCCACGAAAGTTCTCACTTGGCTCAAATGTTATGCTTTCCATATTTAACTGGCGTTCGGAGCGACATCTCGTGGAAATTATACGAACTGCGAGCTATCGTGCCGCCTGATCCACCCTGAATCAATGCATCTATTAGCTAAAATCGTAAGAAAATCTCTCTAGTAGTTCCTGAGATTAGTCTTCACATATAGTAAGAAACACGTGACCGAGTACTCTGATTTATGAAAGACTGAGAAGAAGACGTTTATAGATTGTGCTAATAATAGTTTCGTGTGGCTCCAAGGGGTAGTGCAAGTCTATCAATTACAAGCCACCTTATGTCCGTACTTGGTAACATTGACCTGATACGCCAATATGTGTGGGTACTAGAAAAACACACAAATGCATAACGGAAGACGGTGACTTGGAGAGAGCGCAGAACCGTCGCTGCTGCAAGGAGCAGCGAAGGTCAAACAGACAAAAGCTCTCGATTACGTTGCAGCAGTTCGCGCTACGAGTTCTGCCATTCACCGCTAGATGGCAATGGCATCATTTTCACAAGAGTAGTTGACTGATTCATGATAGTTTAGCCAATACGATCGAAATGTTTGTAAATTATATACACAAACATTTTTCGTAAATTAGTCTACCTAAACTACCTTCAGCAAAACTGTATCAAAATGCCAATGGCAATCCATGAGATTATCCCGAACGTACAGTCCGTAGCGATGCGAGGACTGAGTTCATATACGAAGAGGAGTATTAAGTTTACGTATGGGGCAGGGGAATTAAATCTCAATAAAGAAAAAAAATAGTGACTTTACGCTGTTTTTACTCGCCTTTCTAGAACTTGCTTTTTTAAGAACTGTGCTATGGTAATCGTCACAGTGCTCGCAATCTTGGACACTTCAAAAGTAGCTCATGTTTCGTCAGTATTTAGGTACCATGCTTACCCGCTTCTTTCCAAATAAATTTTTCCTGGCGATGCTCTTAAACTTCAGGTCACTGTTCATCACTAAGCAGTCAGTGAATCTATATCGCTTCCTAGGTATGTCTTGCAATCCAACATATGATTTTTTAATCTTTGCCTGAATATGATGAAATCGAGCTGGAATCTTCCACTGTCTGCAAGTTTTTCAAAGTTTACTGCTTCCTTTTGTGATTTTCGAACAGAAAAGAAGTCAGTCATTCTGATATTTCATTGCTAATAGCAAGCCCATAATTCTCCCATAACTCGCTTCTCTGTACGCCCCCCCCCCCCCCTACCAAAGGGTCCCCCATGACTATTATATCTTCATTTCCATTTAAACAATAAATTGCCCGTCAAATACGTTCATACTATTTCTATATGACTTCATCTTCTGTTTACGACTTATGCAGCATGGTTATTCTCGTTGATTTCCCGTCAATTTTGATAACAACTATCCCAGTTACACAGTTTTCTGCAGTTGTTGATAGGACCTTATATTAGTCTGTCCAGAAACAATTATCTTCTTTCCAGTTGACTTCAGTGCTCTCGCTATATTTGGACTGAAACACTGCATTTTCTCTCCGATTTTCTAGCTTGTTTAACGCATTCAGACATCCGACATTCCAAGCGCAGACTCGAATGTTGTCCCTTCGCTGGTTATTCAGTTCTGTCCTAATAATCAACTCATCCTTGGCAATCACCACCTGGAGGTCCGAATGTGGGACAAATCCGGAAGTTATTGACAAAGAAGAGATGATCATGATACCTTTTCAGTGACAGGTCACGATACTTTTCCAGCGACAGGTCATAGCTCCTTTAGCTACACTTTGTGTCTAACGGGGTGGTTTTCATTGCTTCTGTATCCACAAGCATTAAAACATATGACAGAAGTATTTGAAAATAATTACAAGTACAAGAAAGCTACAAGTGAAATTGGTTATATTCCGTCCTTAGCGACTGGAGTAAAAGTCTTCTTTACGCTATTCACAAATGTCCTTATTTCACAGCATCTTCAAAGATCACTAACGATTTAATTCTTCTTCGAAATCTGTTTATCAAGATTGTTATCATGTTTTACATTCTAAAAAAAGTAAGATTGAATTACAATGATTATGCACGATTTTTTGCTTCCTATTGCATTACTAATGTCTTCCCAGCATAGTATCTCGATTTTTCCAACACTGCACTTCACTGACACAGGATGCATATTCGTGTTACTGAAATACAAAGTTCGAAAATCTTGATCACTGATTGGAAATATAGGATAGAATTTCTACAGTTCCCGTATTGCGGTTTATTTCGGGACCATTTCTCATCTCGTAAAACAGGTGACTTATTTTGGGTTTTAGTTTGGTAAACGATCGGTTTGTAGAAGATTAATGAAACGAATGTAGACTGGCGACCATCCCCAGTTTCGCACGATTAGCATTTCGTGTCTACAGCCGTAAGACTTGTCGCCCGTAGCGGTAGTAAATTATACACACAAACCTTTCTCATCAACAAGCCTATCTGTTACTGAAAACCGTATCAGATTCCCTACAACAGTTCTTGAAAATAACGTGAGCACAGAGACAGAGACTACGACGGAAGACTTTAATTTATAATTTGTATGGAAGACAAAGAAGATCGATGGATAGAAAATACGGATTTAGATGAACACTGAAGGAAAATTTCTCGGGCGAATGGTCGTATCGTCGTGTCAGGCATGTGCAATATTTTGTCAACAGTATAGGTTGTCATCACTGGGTGCAATAATGAGTGAGTGAGCTGCTCGACATACGTGCGATTGCCTTCTGGCGGTCAGGAGTTCCATGTTCTGCCGGAGACCCAGTGCCGCACTTGGCTCGTAACATTAGGTCTCGCATACCCCGACACTGCTCTGTCCACCTCGTTTTCTTTCTACGGGACTGTGGCCGGGAATCAATCATTGATAACATGCACGCGTTATAGTAGCGAGTTCTTTATTATTTAAGAACATGCGCTGAGGGCTGGATAAAATTGACTGATATACACGCCTAGCACAAACGGAATATCATAGAGGAGAATGGCCCATATCTGAACAGTTTTTTGCTACTGAACTTGCATTTATGGGACTTCTATTTATTTTCAACAATATTATCTTCTGCAAGAATATGAACAACTAGTATAGCAAGGCTACTTGAATCTGTCTCTTCAGGCGCACAGAGGTTGGATCAAAATACGTGAAAATCGCGCGAGAGAGAGAGAGATCATAAAAATAATCTTGTTGTTTTCAAACGTGTTCATTTTACGTTAAACCTCACGCCAGATTGTCATGTGGAGATAAATCTGCATATTATCACAAAAAGGTTTTTAAGACCAAAAGATGACAGCAAAGTCTGTCGAAACAATATGACGTAAATAAAGAAATGTATATGCGATCTTGGCTATCGACTATTTTTAGCAAGTAAAACAGACCACTCTATGGGTCTTCTCACAATGAGAAAATTTAGTTTATTTGCAAGAATTTTCACTGTTGCCCTGTTCTTTGTACAAATTCCCAATTTTTTATGTGCTGGATGTTAATATCTTACATGTTGTTGTCTGAATATCAAGAGTCTTTTCGAAGTTTGATGTGGACGTACAGGGTACAAACAATAATAAAAAAGAAAAAAAAACTTGTGTGTCTATTCATCGTCTACAAGAAAACCTAATTGAACATCTGAAAGTATATCTCATGAAAGATGATTAAAATGCACAAGAATAACAATTATCCTACAATGGAACCTTGTAAGGCACTACACTTAAATGTTGTTATTAGGAAGATGACGCATTGTTTGTGTATCTTTGAAATTCTTTGTTTATGTTACAGATTCAACAATTTTCCTTTTTTGTCTGTGAGGCAGTAATGCTCTGATTTACTTATAGCATTGTCATGTTTCTTGCTGAGACGTTTCCTAACAGAAAATACCACCTCATTATTGAGTGAAATACAGGATAAACCAGAAGTTCTAATTATTTTGGTACTCCGTAGGTGGGGATAAATGGACGTTAGCGGCAAGAGTACACTTCGAGCATTAGGTCCCTACCGCGAAAGTGTGTTACTGTGAACAGTTCGTGATAGGGTTGTTCATACTAGAATCGGCACAAACCAACACCGACAACGAAAGCTCAGGTATATATGCCGACGTCACAAGCTGAGAATGAAGAGACAGACAAAGTATATGGGTATATTGAAAGGGTGGTACAGAATGTAAAGAGTGATGAAAATATAATAGTCATGGGGGACTCGAATGAAGATGTAGGCGAAGGAGTAGAAGAAAATGTTACAGGAGAGTACGAGCTTGCGGCAAGGATTGAAAGAAGAGAAAGATTAATTGAGTTCTGCTATAAATTTCAACTAGTAATATCGAATACTTTGATCAAGAAGGAGGAGGAGGTATACTTGGAAAATGTGGAGTTATTTGCGATGATTTCAGTCAAAATTACAGAATGATCAGACACAGATTCCGAAATCAGATACTGGATTGTAAGACGTACCCAGGACAAGATACAGACTCAGATTACAATGTAATAGTGATGAAGAATAGGTTCAAGTTTAAGAGATTAGTCAGGAAGAGTCAATATGCAGACAATGGGGATGCAGAAGTACTAAGAAATGACAAGAGACACTTGAAGTTCTCTAAGGCTATAGATACATCAATAAGGATTAGCTCAGTAGGAAGTACAGGAGAAGAGGAATGTGTGTCTCTGAAATGGTTAGTTGCGGGACTTGGAAAAGAAAAAAAGACGCATTAATAAGTTAACTATGAAGAAACCATGGGTAACAGAAGAAACACTTCAGTTGATCGATGAAAGAAGGAAGAACAGAAACGTTAAGGGACATCCAGGAATACAGATATACATGACACTGAGAAATGAAATAAACAGGAAGGGCAGGGAAGCTAAGACGAAATGACTGCATGAAAACTGTGAAGAAATTGAAAGAGAAATCATCGTCGGAAGGACTGACTCAGTATTATACAGGAATGTCAAAAGAACCTTCGTTGACATTAAAAGCAAGGGTGGTAACATTAAGAGACAAGCGGGAATTCCACTGCTAAATGCAGAGGAGAGAGCGGATAGATCGAAAGAGAACAATGAAGGCCTGAATGAGGGGGAAGGTTTGTTCAATGTGATAGGAGGAGGAACAGGAGCCGATTTAGAAGAGATAGGCGATCTAATATCAGAATGAGAATTTTAGAGAGCTTTGGAGGACTTACGTCCCAGTAACGCATTAAGGGGCAGATAACATTCCATCAAATTTCTAAAATAAATGGGGGAAGTGGCAACAAAACGACTACTCAAGTTGGTATGTAGAACGTATCAGTCATGCGATATACCTTCTGACTTACGGAAAAAAAGTCATCTACACAATTTCAAAGACTGCAAGAGCTGACAAGTGCGAGAATGATCGCACAATCAGTTTCACGGCTCATGCCTCCAAGTTGCTGACAGAAATGATATACAGAAGCATGGAGAAGAAAATTGAGGAGGTGTTGCTAGACGATAATTTTGGATTTAGGAAAGGTAACTGCACTAGAGAGGCAATTCTGACGTTGCTTGTTAATGAAAGCAGGACTGAAGTAAAATCAAGACACTTTCATAGGATTTGACGACCTGGAAAAAGCGGACAATGTAAAATGGTATAAGACGTTCGGAATTCTGAGAAAAGTAGGGGTACGTTTTAGGGAGAGACGGGAACATACATGAACAACAGCCCAGAAGGAATAATGAGAGTAGTCGGCCAAGAACAAAATGATCGGATTAAAACAATGTCTAGCTGTTATCCCCTAATATTCAATCTGTACATCGGAGAAGCAATGATGGAAATAAAAGGAAGATTCAGGAGTGGAATTAAAATTCAAGGTAAAGGGATATCAATGATAACAATTCGCTGATGACATTGCTATCATCAGAGAAAGTGAACAATATTCACATGATCCGCTGAAGAGACTGGACAGTCTAATGAGTACAGAATATGGATTGAGAGTAAATATAAGAGGAACAAACTAATGAGAAATAGCAGAAATGAAAAGAGCGAGAAACTTAATATAAGATTGATGGTCACGAAGTAGATGAAGTTAAGGAATTCTAGTATCTAGGCAGCAAAATAACCAGTGACGGCCGGAGAAAGGAGGACATCAAAAGCAGGCTACGAGTTGGCAAAAAGAGCTTTCCTGGTGAAGATAGGCCTTAATTTGAGGAAGAAATTGCTGAGAATGTACGTTTGGAGTAGAGAATTGTGCGTTTGTGAAACATGGACTGTGGGAAAACTGGAACAGAAGAGAATCGAAGCGTTTTACACGTGGTTCTACAGAGGAATGTTGAAAATTAGGTGGACTGATAGGGTACAGCCGCGCTGAGTGACAGCACGGTTTAAGGAGCCATACCACGGATTGCGCGGCCTCTCTCGCCGGAGGTTCGAGTCCTCCTTCGGGCTTGGGTGTGTGTGTTCTTCTTGGCATAACTTAGTTTATGTGGTGCGTAAGTCTAGGGACCGATGACATCTAGTGCAAAAACAGTATAGGAAGACGGGACTGGAAAACGTGAAGCAGATAATTCAGGTCTTAGGTTGCAAATGCTACTCTGGGTTGAAGAGGTTCAGGAGAGAAATTCGTGGCGGGCAGCATCAATCCAATCGAAAGGCTGATGACTCAAAAACATGTTCATCATTCTCCCACCAGGCAGCATCATTTCCTCGGTTCTGTTCTGGACCCTTGTGGCAGGCGGACGCTTACAACTGGAGAAACTGCGATAAGCGTCTTTTGCACGTTTTTCGATGTAAAATTTGTGTAATTTTGATTGAGTGTTGTGTGGATTTCAGTGTGTTCAAAATTTTGATTAACTCGGTAGTGGAACTGACGGCCGTAAGCTTCCAATATCCTCCTTGCCCTCCGTGGCTTTGGTGTGGTGTGTTATCTGTAGACTGTCGAAAAAGAAAATAGTGGATTGGGTTAAAGATCATGTCTATTGTGGTAGATGTTCACAGTGCGTACTTTCACCCCAAAAAGAAATTATTTGCTAACTTTTACTCCATAATCGTCTAGCATAATGAACAGCTTTTTTTGGTGTTTATTTACTTAGATGCCTTATTATTCACCTTACAGAATTAAAATAATTCTTTCCGTATATTTTCTTTCACTGGGTAGCGGTTTTTCAAATACAACTCTCTCTTTCTCAAATACGCTCCGACTATAGCAACATTTTTTTTGTTCCAGAAACCGACCGAGAACATCAACTCGACACCCATTAATAAAGCATCTCTACCGTCAAGTTTTTACCCTTATTGAAAATGAGAGCTCAATACGGCAATCATCAGTAACCCTCGGGTTTTCAGTAGGTTCCTTCAGAAAATGTCTTAACACCACCATAAGTAGTGAGGATCTTGGCCAATTCACAAATAATGTTTTCATTGGCAGAAGAACAAGCAATAGCCAGGACACTGCATATATCTCGATAAAAGCTTATTCATTCTTATTGTCACATCGTAACAACATTTACCTCTTGAATCCACCGGAAAAAAATTATCAATCACATGTTTCCAGTTAAAAAAAGACTTGCTGGTAGAAACTTCACTAGTGATTTTATGAAAAGAAATAAATTATCCCTTCGAACGTCCCGGAAAACAGGGTAGCGCTGATGGTGGATTTTAACCAGTCCCAATTAAACAAACATTTTGACAGCCAGGAAGCAGTTTACAAGAAATATAGTTTTCCTCCCGATTGTGTTTAGAACGTGAATGAGACGTGCTTTCAAACTGTCCCTAATAAACTCCCTAAATTTGTTGCTCCAAGAGGGAAAAGACATTTGAAGGAATCAGTGCCTCCAGAACTGCGGCAAACAGTCACTATTGTCTATTACATGTGTGCCGTGGCTCATTATGTTCCATCCTCCTTTATTTTTCATGGAAGTCACTTAACCCCTTCCTCATAAATGAAGAACCAACAGGATGTAATATGGCTATAAACGATAAAGATTGCACGACCACACTAAAGATTCTTACATGGCTTGATCACTTGAGAATGTTTACAGTTCCCTCAGCCAACAAATCACTTTCATTAACCTTGAAGAACCATATCTCCCACACAAGCCTGGAGGCTATTTTCTTTTCCGAAGATAGCCACACACATGGTAAGTTTTCACTCTACATCAGCCATAAGATCCACTTTTTACAGGCCTTTAAGGTATTTTAGGAGACGGTAGTAGATTCGTGAAATGTGCTCATCCCGGGTAGATCTTGATCTTGTTTAACGTAGCCGAAGTGGTGAAAATGACATTTGAAGAGGTAGCTATTATGAGAAATGTCGTCGAAGGTTTCTGGTACAGGCGAAATTTTCCACTTAATCGGGTCAGATTTTCGGATGCCGATTTTGCGCTGTCAGAAGGAATGATGATATCACTGTTGAAGACAGGGAGTACGGTGGCGGGGATCATGCTGAGAAAAATCCACAGTTATTAATTTTGCATCAGGACTCTCAATTGTTTCTCCCGTCAAAAGTGAGACGTACACTCATCTTTCTTATTCAAACTCTCCATCTGCAAATTGCCGTGCTAGCCCTTCTTCCAGCACATCCTCCTCCACTGCTGACCCTGCATCCGTTGCGCCCATGCCGCCAACATCTACATCTACATTTACACTCCGCAAGCCACCCAACGGTGTGTGGCGGAGGGCACTTCACGTGCCACTGTCATTACCCCCCTTTCCTGTTCCAGTAGCGTATGGTTCGCGGGAAGAGCGACTGCCGGAAAGCCTCCATGCGCGCTCTAATCTCTCTAATTTTACACTCGTGATCTCCTCGGGGGAAGCAATATATTCGATACCTCATCCAGAAACGCACCCTCTCGAAAGCTGAACAACAAGCTTCACCGCGATGCAGAGCGCCTCTCTTGCAGAGTCTGCCACTTGAGTTTGCTAAACATCACCGTAACGCTATCACGTTTACCAAATAACCCTGTGACGAAACGCGCCGCTCTTCTTTGTATCTTCTCTATCTCCTCCGTCAACCCGACCAGGTACGGATCCCACACTGGTGAGCAATATTCAAGTATAGGTCGAACGAGTGTTTTGTAAGCCCCCTCCTTTGTTGATGGACAACATTTTCTAAGGACTGTCCCAATGAATCTCAACCTGGTACCCGTCTTACCAACAATTAATTTTATATGATCATTCCACTTCAAATCGTTCCGCATGCATACTCCCAGATGTTTTACTGAAGTAACTGCTACCAGTGTTTGTTCCGCTATCATATAATCATACAATAAAGGATCCTTCTTTCCATGTATTCGCAATACACTGTAGGAAGTACTTCCACTTGCTTAACTTGAAACAAAACGGAAACGTAAGAAGGGGTGTTCATCAACGTGGTTAATTTCGACCCCTCATAAGGCAACCTAGGAGGCGGAATCGGTTGAAAAGAAGACGTTAGATAAGGGGAAGGAAAGGAAGCCAATGTTAGACGGAGTAAAAAGTAGCTGAAATCTTGTACTGGAAAAAACTGAAAAAAAAAAACAAAAATCTTCGTCGGGTACGCAGAGAAAAGTCTCTCAGCAGAACAGTATTTCTGACCTGGACATGAATGTTTCATTAAATGAAACTGATGTAGAAGGTGGTTCTGGTGTAAAGGGAAGACAATTAACAGTTTCAAAAGTCCGCTGAAACACTAAAGCTTTGTTTCGTCTTTGATTATTTAAAATGGTTCATTCTTACAAACACGTCTATGATAGAACTTTTTATTTCTCCATGGAACATCGAGGTTTCAGGAAAAAAATGAGGAAGATTGCATCCAAAATAAAGACATTTGTAAAAAACTATAAAAATCTATTTATAAATGGTGTGGAAGGATGTCAATGGTGTTAGCTTTTAAGAAGGTCCGTAAGGCTTATTAATTATCTCACAGTATCGTTAAAAATATAATTTCGTATAGGTAAGCTCTAAGCTTTCAACTTTCCCCATTTATATTTAATGCCGGCCGCGGTAACCTCGCGTTTAAGGCGCTCATTCCGGAACCGCGTGACTGCTACGGTCGCAGGTTCGAATCCTGCCTCGGGCATGGATGTGTGTGATGTTCTTAGGTTAGTTAGGTTTAAGTAGTTCTAAGTTCTAGGGGACTGATGACCACAGATGTTAAGTCCCATAGTGCTCAGAGCCATTTATATTTAATGTGTTAAGGTTCCTTAATTTCAAAATAGCTCTTGCCTGACTATTTCCGTTGTTCCATTAGCGTAATTTGTATTGTGTGTCATTGTCTTTATTAGTTACGTCAACATCCAAAGCTAGTCCCTCTAACTTTTACTAGTCAACTAATTTTAGTTTTATATGCAAGAGAGACTGGAGAAAGAAAGGGATGGTATGGGTGGAAATTCCTGACTTACATCCACGCAATGCATTGTGGCAATGAAATGGCGCAGGTTGAAAATTTGTGCCACACCCGGATTCGACACGCGTTTAACGCTTCTCATGAGCGGTTGCCTAACCGCTTCGGCTATCCGGACACCATCCCTGACTGATGCAGAATTCCCACTTACAGCATGCCGCGTTGCAGCGTCCCTCATCCATTAAGCCCCACTTGCAAATTATTGGGACTTCGGACGATGTTAGTGCACCCGCATTGAAACAAACGTCAAGGAGCACTCACGCTTATTACTACCTAAAATTTAATTGAGTACATACTATTATTTTTAAATAGAGAGCTTCTGATTTGTTTCTCCGTTATTCATTTGTAATGATTTTGTATTCTGCATTCAGGGCGAAGAGTACACAATGCGTACTCTTGTCCCAGGCCACGAAGGCTTACAAAATTTGGTTTTAGGAAAACTTTATTTCTTCTCTAATAATAAAAACTTTTAGGTTCGCCGATGACATTGTAATTCAGTCAGAGATAGCAAAGGACTTGGAAGAGCAGTTAAACGGAATGGACAGCGTCTTGAAAGGAGGATATAAGATGAACATCAACAAAAGCAAATCGAGGATAATGGAATGCAGTCGAATTAAGTCGGGTGTTGCTGAGGGACTCAGATTAGGAAACGGGACACTTAAAGTAGCATAGTAGTCTTGCTATTTGGGGAGAAAAATAGCTGATGATGGTAGAAGAAGGAGAGGATATAAAATGTAGACTGGCAATGGCAAGGAAAGCGTTTGTGAAGAAGGGAAATTTGTTAACATCGAGTATAGATTTAACTGTCAGGAAGTCGTTTCTGAAAGTATTTATAATGAGTGTAGCCATGTGTGGAAGGGAAACATGGACCATAAATAGTTTAGACAAGATGAGAATAGAAGCTTTCGAAATGTGGTGCTACAGAAGAATGCTGAAGATTAGGTGGGTAGATCACATAACTAATGAGGAGGTATTGAACAGAATTGGGGTGAAGAGAAGTTTGTAGCACAACTTGACAAGAAGAAGGGATCGGTTGGTAGGACATGTTCTGAGGCATCAAGGGATCACAAATTTAGCATTGGATGCAGCGTGGAGGGTAAAAATCGTAGAGGGAGACCAAGAGATGGATAAACTAAGCAGATTCATAAGGATGTAGGTTGCAGTGGGTACTGGGAGATGAAGAATCTTGCACAGGATAGCGTAGCATGGAGAGCTGCATCAAACCAGTCTCAGGACTAAAGACCACAACAACAACAATAATAATTAGACGAGAAAGAATTGTTACTAAAGTTTCAAACTGGGTGTCGCATTTGTAACTGATATAATATAACTGCAAGCTTTTTTTAATGTTCAGTAAAATAAAAAATTTGTGCTTTTATCCCTACTTACTGTAAAGGGACCCAAGGTCTCTGGAGGCTCATTATAGCGTTCTTTCACTTCATTGGTTTCCTGTTACATTAGCGCTTAACTCTATTGCATACACAATAGTTCTCAAGAGTGCAAATATCTACGGCATGCTCTGTGTGTCTTGTGTCATTTCGCTCACGGGGCTTCATCATGACCACAGTAATCCCCTTCTTAACTCGTTGCCCTGAAGTTTACATTCATTACTGATCGGTTCTGTGTAGGGTTTTGCTTTCAGACGTGACACACAGCAGTATGAATAGGTTTGATGATGAATAGTTGGTCGGCGTGCTCCTCGTGTATGGGGTCAGTGAACGCAATGTAAATCCGGGGAACGACGCTTTGATGAGCTACCCCGCACCGACAGAGACCGCATCACAGTACATCTGCCTGTGAAAGTTGCTGCATTACTCTGCGTTGTGCGCTTTGGTTATTACGCAGCACAGAATTCTTCACTGCTGGGAGGTTATTTTCACAGAAACGAGGATGAGTGCTGTAACAAACCGAATAAATCATAATTGACATTTGAAATCTGGTTTCGCAGGACAGAGCGGTGCAGGTTGAGGAAAGCGGCCAGGCTCAATTACTGTTAGCTATACAAGAACACACACAACTTCATTGCTCAAACCAATGCACAGCTTTCTCCTTAAAACAACAAAGATTAATTTACGGCTGAGGGCCCAAGTAACTTCTCCAGAATACGTTTGAATGATTAACAACAGAATTTAAACGTAACGGTGAAGGCCTTACAATATCTTCTTGGCTAAAGGCCGAAATAATATTTCAGATCAGCTAACGCAATTCTTTAAAAGCCAAGAATTTACAAATTCCGGCTGAATGCCGTATTAAGGAAAATTTAAGTCAATTCTTCGGTTGAAAGTCCAATAAAAATTTTCCTTACATAATGAAGGAAAGTCTTTAAAGGTAAGCATTTGCACAATACAACAAAGATCACTTAAGAAAATTTGAAGTCTCTTGTCGGCTGAAGGCATAAACAATTACTCAAGAAAAAAATGGCTCTGAGCACTATGGGACTGAACATCTGAGGTCAGTAGTCCCCTAGAACTTAGAACAACTTAAACCTAAGTAACCTAAGGACATCAAAAGCATCCATGCCCTAAGCGGGATTCGAAACTGCGACCGTAGCGGTCGCGTGGTTCCAGACTGTAGCACCTAGAACCGTCGGCCACACCGGCCGGCAATTACTCAAGAATAATTAAATACAACCTTAAGATATACATTTAAAGAACACGGCTGAAGGCCGTATCAAGAACTCAAGATAATTAAGAGAAACCTTACAGACAAGTATTTACATATTAAAGCCACAGATTCTGAAACAAACGCAGCTGAAGACCTAACTACAGAGCAACAGGAATTTTAAATGAAACATGGCTGAAGGTCTAATCTTAAAGTTTTTATGAAGTTTCCTAAAATAAAACTGACAATATTAATACATGGCTGAAGGCCTGGCACAGCACCTGCTACCAAAGAAAATGACAATCACAAGCAAGAAACAGTGGTGCTCAGAAGCGTTCCAAGAGTCGGCCTGGGGAGGAAACTCTAACCACTAGCGCCTGTAAGCAATCGGCCACTCCTGCCGGCTCACTGATTACTCAACTCCAGCATGCAGGTGCAGTGGGCGACGAACTTAGCAGTTCTCGCAGCTAGTGCCACACAACTCCATCCGCGCGTGCAAGCCGCCAGTGGTCCCGGCCTGATCACACGCAGCAGAGACTTCATCGCTTCTCCGCCGCAACCGACCAACTGCTTACTTCAGTACGCAGTCAGCATTCATATGCTCAGCGGGAATCACAGAAGGTACACACAGTTCCACTTAAACACTTGCACCAAGAACTCCGACAATCCTAAAACCAATCACAGTGGAACAACAAGGAGACATGACAAGTCACACACACACACACACACACACACACACACACACACACACACACACACGGTTTCCATAAACGGTCGGCGACCAAATACATGTCGTCCGATGAGACGACCGACCGAACGAACAACCAAGGTCGTCCCCACTCAAGTTATGGGGGTCGGCAACGGTCGGGCGAGTCTTGCCTGTCTGGAACTCACTACAGTTGCTACGCGACTCAACTGGATGTCCGTTTGGAACTCGGAGACACGGCGACCCGGGCATACTGGCTAGGACCCACTCATGCAGAGATAACTCTTGCCCATTGGCGACGACATCTCAGCAGAAGGAAGGAACCGAGCCACGTCTACATCTACATCTACATCCATACTCCGCAAGTCACCTGACGGTGTGAGGTGGAGGGTACCTTGAGTACCTCTCTCGGTTCTCCCTTCTATTCCAGTCTCGTATTGTTCGCGGAAAGAAGGGTTGTCGGTATGCTTCTGTGTGGGCTCTAATCTTTATGATTTTATCCTCATGGTCTCTTCGCGAGATATACGTAGGTGGGAGCAAAATACTGCTTGACTCTTCGGTGAAGGTATGTTCTCGAAACTTTAACAAAAGCCCGTCCCGAGCTACTGGGCGTCTCTCCTGCAGAGTCTTCCACTGGAGTTTATCTATCATCTCCGTAACGCTTTCGCGATTACTAAATGATCCTGTAACGAAGCGCGCTGCTCTCCGTTGGATCTTCTCTATCTCTTCTTTCAACCCTATCTGGTACGGATCCCACACTGCTGAGCAGTATTCAAGCAGTGGGCGAACAAGCGTACTGTAACCTACTTCCTTTGTTTTCGGATTGCATTTCCTTAGGATTCTTCCAATGAATCTCAGCCTGGCATCCGCTTTGCCAATGATCAGCTTTATATGATCATTCCATTTTAAATCTCTCCTAATGCGTACTCCCAGATAATTTATGGAATTAACTGCTTCCAGTTGCCGACCTGCTATATTGTAGCTAAATGATAAAGGATATTTCTTTCTATGTATTTGCAGCACATTACACTTGTCTACATTGAGATTCAATTGCCATTCCCTGCACCATGCGTCTATTCGCTGCAGGTCCTCCTGCATTTCAGTACAATTTTCCATTGTTACAACCTCTCGATACACCACAACATCATCTGCAAAAAGCCTCAGTGAACTTCCAATAGCATCCACAAGGTCATTTATGTATATTGTGAAGAGCAACGGTCCTTTGACACTCCCCTGCGGCACACCTGAAATTACTCTTCTTCGGAAGACTTCTCTCCATTGAGAATGACATGCTGCGTTTTGTTACCTAGGAACTCTTCAATACACTCACACAATTGGTCTGATAGTCCATATGCTCTTACTTTGTTCATTAAACGACTGTGGGGAACTGTATCGAACGCCTTGCGGAAGTCAAGTAACACGGCATCTACCTATGAACCCGTGTCTATGGCCCTCTGAGTCTCGTGGATGAATAGCGCGAGCTGGTTTTCACACGACCACCTTTTTCGAAAACCATGCAGATTTTTACAGAGTAGGTTTCTAGTCTCCAGAAAAGTCATTATACGCGAACGTAATACGTGTTCCCCAATTCTACTACTGATCGACGTTAGAGACGTAGGTCTACTGTTCTGCACATCTGTTCTACGTCCCTTCTTGAGATCTGGGATGACCTGTCCCCTTTTCCAATGCCTTGGAACGCTACGCTCTTCTAGAGATCTACGGTACACCGCTGCAAGAAGGGGGGCTACTTCCTTCGCGTAATCTGTGTAAAATCGAACTGGTATCCCATCAGGTCCAGCGCCCTTTCCTATTTTGAGCGATTTTAATTGTTTCTCTGTCCATCTGTCGTGTATTTCGATATTTACCATTTTGTCATCTGTAAGACAATCTAGAGAAGGAACTACAGTGCAGTCTTCCTCTGTGAAACAGCTTTGGAAAAAGACATTTAGTATTTCGGCCTTTAGTCTGTCATCCTCTGTTTCAGTACCATTTTGGTCACAGAGTGTCTGGACATTCTGTTTTGATCCACCTACCGCTTTTACATAAGACCATAATTTCTTCGGATTTTCTGCCAAGCCAATACATAGAACTTTACTTTCGAATTCATTGAACGCCTCTGGCATAGCCCTCATCACACTACATTTCGCTTCGCGTAATTTTTGTTTGTCTGCAAGGCTTTGGCTATGTTTATGTTTGCTGTGAAGTTCCCTTTGCTTCCGCTGCAGTTTTCTAATTCGGTTGTTCTGCCACGGCGGCTCTTTTCCATCTCTTACGATGTTGCTTGGCACATACTCATCTAACGCATATTGTACGATGGTTTTGAACTTTGTCCACTGATGCTCAACACTATCTGTTCTTGAAACAAAAGTTTTGTGTTGAGCCATCAGGTACTCTGTAATCTGTTTTTCGTCACTTTTGCTAAACAGAAAAATCTTCCTACCTTTTTTAATATTTCTATTTATGGCTGGAATCATCGATGCAGGGTACGTCTAGCAAGATGACCAGCTGACGAGGCCCCGAAACGGTCAAAAGACCAAATATACGTCGCCGAACGAGACGACCAATCGAACGACCAAACGAAGGTCGTTCCCGCTCCAGTCTCCTTCCGTCAGACAGTTCGTATGTGTGGGCAGCGGTCGGCAAGTACTGGCTGGCCGCGACTCACTGGAACTCCGTCCCCGACTGAACCCCAGACACACGACGACCCGACAATACTAGCGGTCGGTCCAGAGATGGTACTACAGTGCCCTTATGGATAAGCGCTGCTGCTGCCACTCAGGGGCAAGCAAACCAGCAATCTAGTGACGTTAGTAAATCAAATGAAAAGAAAAATGAGGCGACAAAACCACAAAAACAAGATGACGAGCAATAAACGGCATGACTGCGAGCCTCGCATGGCTCAACATTATTACTCTGTAGCAAACCGTCGCAGACCGTGGGTGTCATATAGAAAAAACAATAAACCACCCAAGAATTCAATGAATCGAATGCCCTCTTATAAAATAGCTTCAAACGCCAGATTACAAGTCAGTTAATGTGTTAAGTATTTGGCGTTAAGTACGAACGCTAGGCAAAGTGTAGTAAAGGTTTGTAATTATGTTTAAAATTTGTTGGAAGGCGTTAAGTACGAACGCTAGGCAAAGTGTAGTAAAGGTTTGTAATTATGTTTAAAATTTGTTGGAAGTCACTGTGTTCTCGTTCTCAACTACAGGACGAATACAGTACGGCTGTTTTTCAGTTCCGTGAGGTACGCTGCATCAAATTAGAGAATAAACACGGTTTTTGACTGTTATACTTGCCTTACTGTGTTGAACTTTTAACATTAGATTGTACCGGTTAATATATAGCTTACAACAGCACTTAAAATTTTTTATTTCTGCCAATAATTACTTGAAATGTTCAAAATCGGTTTACTGCTTCCGAAAGCTGTTAGATAGATTTAACTTTAACAGGGACTGGATCACCATTCCTCCGATAAGCCGTTTAGTAATACAGACAAGTAGAAGGTATCTACGATGAGTGTCTAAAAGTTTGTAGGTGGAGTTCTGTGTTCAATAAGTAATACAACACAGTTTCTTCTGGAAGCAGATCGGCTTTACTCTGGATTCCACATTCTCAGTTATTTGCTGGATGTATTCCAATCTTCGTTTTCCTCTACAATTTTTAGCCTCTACACCTCTCTCTAGAACCATGGAAATCATTCCCTGATTTCTTAACAGGTGTCCTGTCATCTTGACCCTTCTCCTTCTCAATGTTTCCGATTCTGCGGGGAACCTCCTCATTCCTTTTCGTATCAGCCCATCTAATTTTCTACATTATTGTGTTGCACCACATCTCAGATGCTTCACTACTCCTCTGTTCTTGGTTTACCTCAGGCCATGTTTCACTCCCATACAATGCTGTGCTCCAAACGTGCATTTCCAGAAATTTCTTCTTGAAATCAAAGCCTATGTTTGACATTACTAGACTTCTCTTGACCAGGCATGCACCTTTTTCCGATGCTACTCTGCTTTTTATTAACTCCTTGCTCCATTCGTCATTGATTATTTATCTGCATAAGGTGAAGAATTCTTGAACATCATCTAGTTGATGACCATCTCTCCTGATGTTAAGTTTCTCACTGTTCTGATTTCTGCAACTTCTTATTAGTTTCGTCTTTTTTGATTCACTCGAGGTCCATATTGTGTACTCATCAGCTGTTCATTCCATTCAGCAGTTCCTGTAATTCTTCTCCAGTTTCACTTAGGACAGCAGTGTCATCTGCGAAACTTATCGTTGATATCCTTTCACCTAGACGTTTTTCTTCTATCGCACGAGACAAATATTCCTTTCATAGAGCCCTTCAGTGTACTGTTTCCACCTATCCGCTCTCTCCTCTGTATTTCCGAGTGGAATTCCCTTTGTACCCTTAATGTTACTAATCTTACTTTTAATTTCACCGAAGGCTTATTTGACTTTTCTATATGCTGGTTCAGCCCTTCCGAAAACCATTTCTTTTTAGATTTCTTCCAATTTTTCCATAGCCATTTCGCCTTAGCTTCCCTGCACTTCCAATTTACTTCATTCCTAAGGTTTCTTCGTAGCCATGCTTTTATTTCCAAATTCTGTGATTGCCCTTTTCAGAGAGGTCCATTTCTCTTTAACCAAACTGCCTACTAAGCTTTTCTTTATCGCAGTATCTATAGCTTCAGAGAACTTCAAGCGTATGTCTTTATTCCTTAGTACTTGTGTGACACACACCGTAGGGACTGAAGCGGGTACATTTCACGATGTCCCACAGAAAATTTAGCATTTTTTCAGCAGAAACTCGGTGAAAAAATGTGTTGCATTAATTATTAAACGCCCCTAGTATATTCATCTCATTTACGTGTTAATGTTCATCAAATCGTAGAAAATACAAACTGTTCTGAGGTATATGATCCCAGAAATAAAAAGATTACTTCAATCCTCTGATTCTGACCAAAGTTCCTGGGAGCTTTCTCTTGGCTGTAAGGTAAATGCTGTTACTCGGGAATATATTACTAATGTTTCCACTTGGGGAACTGGACTGCAAAGTGCCCGTCTTGGTTTCTGTCACCGAAGAAAATATGGAAAAAATACGGCCCTTAATTTGGAGAATATAGCCTAGCGCATGGTGAGATGCTTAAGAAGAGGCTTCTACACAGTCCTTTCAGGCAAGGTTCAAAATGGTTCAAATGGCTCTGAGCACTATGAGACTTAACAGCTGAGGTCATCAGTCCCCTAGAATTTAGAACTACTTAAACCTAACTAACCTAAGGACATCACACACATCTATGCCCGAGGCAGGATTCGAACCTGCGACAATAGTGGTCTCGCGGTTCCCGACTGACGTGTTTCGGCCAAGGGAAAACAGACAATTTTTAGTACTATCGAGAACACTCTTCCCCACGGCGAATGGTCTTGAACACTTGTCTTCAATATGTGCCACAACAATTATTTTGTTTCAGAGCCTCATACGTATGCATAATGCAAACGAGTCGCCTTTACTGAAACGTTGATCTGTTCCACTGTAACACATCGATTGACAGTTACATACGGCTCTAACAGTCGCCTTACTCTGTTTCCGTGGCACATGGAGCTTTACAGTTTCCCTCACAGTTACAATGGTCCCACTAGTCTGCTCACGACACACTTTGTAGTCTCACAAATTCATCTGCAACACTCATTTTTTCGCGGCCGAAGAACCGCTATATTTGCCAAATATTTTGTCATTATTTAGTGGGTTTTGAAGTAGAAGACTATACTTTCCTGTAACTAACAAAATTTTGTTTTCCGTTGCCTGTTCATTTTACCTGCAAGTATCTTGACACCTCCAAAGACTGCGCCGTTGCCGAGTACCTGGTCGCCATCTGCCTGTTTTCCGACGGCCATCGCTCCACCGAGAAGCGCTCGTGCTTTTGCTCCAGAAATTATGTGGGTTGTAAGACTGTTGCCCTATGACTTTTTCGTTAAAGAATAGGATTATATTGTTTGATGTTAACTAGATGAGGTGTTCATAATTTACATCGAGATTAGTTAAATAATTAACGTCAAATAGCAGATTGCTGTTCTTATTTCAGTGCAGTGAAGCAATACCTCAGAATAATTTATAACGGATGTCTCATTTATTTTCGCCTGCTTAAAAGTTAGAAGCCGGCTTGCGTAATGTTTTGACTAAGCTGAAGCGCGATCGTTTGGTGATCTATGTGATCATATTTTTATTTGAAGAGAAGCTTTTAATATTTAGTATTTTGAGAAGAAGTTGCGTATAAGTATAGGGTGATCAAAAAGTCAGTATAATTTTGAAAACTTAATAAACCACGGAATAATGTAGATATAGAGGTAAATATTGACACAAATGCTTGGAATGACATGGAGTTTTATTAGAAACACCCCATATCGTTAGACGCGTGTAAGATATCTTGCGCGCCTCATGCTTAGCCTGCCAGGTCCCCAGACCTCAGTCCGTGCGATTATTGGCTTTGGGGTTACCTGATGTCGCAAGTGTATCGTGATCGACCGACATCTCTAGGGATTCTGAAAGACAATATCCGATGCCAATGCCTCACCATAACTCCATAACCGCACATGCTTTACAGTGCTGTTCACAATATTATTCCTCGACTACAGCTATTGTTGAGGAATAATGGTGGACGTATTGAGCATTTCGTGTAAAGAACATCATCTTTGATTTGTCGTACTTTGTTATGCTAATTATTGCTATTGTGATCAGATGAAGCGCCATCTGTCGGACATTTTTTGAACTTTTGTATTTCTTTAGTTCTAATAAAACCCCATGTCATTCCAAGCATGTGTGTCAATTTGTACCTCTCTATCTACATTTTGCCGTGATTTATTCAGTTTTCTAATTTATACTGACTTTTTGATCACCCGGTATATAGTGTGTGGCATCTGTGGTGCATATGTGATTTTAATGGACGGCAGAATATGTGGAGAAAGTTGATTCCTGTCATAAAAATATCGGATTCCCCGTAAGATTGGGCACCAATACCACAACGTTCACCGGAAAGACTCGATCGGAGAACCGTTTGTACTTTTAGGAAACCAACCCTCCTTGGTGCTGGAGTTTATGACATTTATTTTTATTCTAATTAAAAAAAGCGCGTCATGCCCTCACATCACTCAGCAAATACGTATTGACAGCTGGTAAGGCGCTGCAGTCATGGAGTGTGCGGCTGGTCTCGGCGGAGGTTCGAGTCATCCCTCGGGCATGGGTGTGTGTGTTTGTCCTTAGGATAATTGAGGTTAAGTAGTGTGTAAGCTTAGGGACTGATGACCTTAGCAGTTAAGTCCCATAAGATTTCACACACTTCTGAACATTTGAACAGCTGGTAAGTTTTGTTATAAAATTGTTTTGTTATAAATCCAGTCATGAACCACAAAAGATTATTAATCAGGCAGTTAATTACGGTCAGCGATCTTCAAACCTGAGCAAATCGAGTAAACTACATAGTCCGCGTCTTTATTTAGCTTTCCATCGGCGCCAGTCACCTGCCCTAATCATTAGAGTGAGAGTACATACATCTGTTCCTCCGATAGTTCTTTCTACTTTACGTTGCGGATGGAGCGAAGTCATTGTCTGACGAGTTGGAATCTGGGAGTGGATATGCTACGGTGTCTGGGGTGGGAGCGGAGTCCAATGTGAACAAACAATCCGGGAGACCCGCAGCGCCAGACGGCGACAAAGTTTTCGCTGCCAATTAGCACTCTGCAACGTGCAGGTACCACAGCGACACCTCGCCTGAATGCTAATCAGGGGCGCTGAACTCCCGCTGTGGCCACACTTCGGAGTACTTGGCAGCCCTGCACAGTAGCACGGGTCTGCCCTTTATTTAACATACGCTGAGAGTGTATCATCTGAGCGAAGTGGTGAGATTTGAGTGTTTGAAGAAACGTGATATGCGAACTGCGCTCAACTGAGACTGTTAATTGCATCGAACATAAACTCAACATAAATGTTAGGTCAAGACTTCACCATTTTATCCCAGTATCCACACATTTTAACTGATGTACCACCATTACTTCAAACTATTGTTCCCTTCTAATGTAAAACACAAACTTCATTGATTGCAATATTGTGAGCCGAAGGAAGAGCCATGTTTCACAGGCAGCTCTTCCCTATTAAATTGCCTAGATATACCTGTCTCTGTTCTCTGCACGCTTCATTGCATTAACACATCAGGGTAGTGACGATGATTTGCTTAATAACAGCTTCCATCAGACCAAGATTTGTTCGTGTTGTATCGTCGACAAGTACATGTTAATAAAGCTTATCTACTGATTATAACTTTTGCCTAATTTACACTAATGGGCATTAAAATTGCTACACCACGAAGAAATGCAGATGATAAGCAGGAGTACATTGGACAAATATATTATACTAGAACTGACATGTGATTACATTTTCACGCCATTTGGGTGCATAGATGCTGAGAAATCAGTACCCGAAACAACCACCTCTGGCAGTAATAACGGCCTTGATACACCTGGGCGATGAGTCAAACAGAGCTTGGATGGCGTGTACATGTACAGCTGCCCATGCAGCTTCAGCACGATACCACAGTTCATCAAGAGTAGTGACTGGCGTATTGTGACGAGCCAGTTTTTCGGCCACCCTTCACCAGACGTTTTCAATTGGTGAGAGATCTGGAGAATGTGCTGATCAAGGGACCAGTCGACCAATTTAAATATCCAGAAAGTCCCGTACAGGACCTGCAACATGCGGTCTTGCTTTATCCTGCTGAAATGTAGGGATTAGCAGGGACTGAATGAAGGGTAGAGCTACGCACCGTAACAGATCTGAAATGTAACGTCCATTGTTCAAAGTGCCGTCATTCCGAACAAGAGGTGACCGAGACACGTAACAAATGGCACCCCATACCATCACGCCGGGTGTTACCCCAGTATGGCGATGACGAATACACGCTTCCAATGTGCGTTCACCGCGATGTCGGCAAACACGCATGCGCCCATCATGATGCTGTAAACAGAACCTGCATTCATCCGAAAAAATGACGTTTTGCCATTCGTGCACCAAGGTTCGTCGGTGAGTACACCATCGCAGGCGCTCCTACCTGTGATGCAGAATCAAGGGCAACCGCAGCCATGGTCTCCGAGCAGATAGTCCATGTTGCTACAAACGTCGTCGAACTGATCGTGCAAATGGTTGTTGTCTTGCAATCGCCCCATCTGTTGACTCAGGGATCGGGACGTGGCTGCACGATACGTTACAACCATGCGGATAAGATGCCTGTCAACACGAATGCTAGTAATATGAGGCCGTTGGGATCCAGCACGGCGTTCCGTATTACCCTCCTGAACCCACCGATTCCATATTCATTGGATTTCGACCAACGCAATGTTGCGGTACGATAAAGTGCAATCGCGATATTCTACAATCCGACCTTTATCAAACTCGGAAACGTGATGGTACGCATTTCTCCTCCTTACACGAGGCATCACAACAACGTTTCACCAGGCAACGCCGGGCAAGTGCTGTTTGTGTATGAGACATCGGTTGGAAACTTTCCTCATGTCAGCACGTTGTAGGTGTCCCCACTGGCGCCCTGAAAAGTTAATCATTTCCATATCACAGCATCCTCTTCCTGTCGGTTAAATTTCGCGTCTTTAGCACGTCAATCTCAATGGTATAACAATTTTAATGATCAGTAGTGTATGATCCACGACTTCCTAGTACTGTAATGGTTTGGCTTTTGTTTTTCCTTGGAGTGCTAGCGTGCTGTACTCCGATTACTAACTGCGCAAAATGCGATTCCTTTGTGTACAGTTCGAATTTCTGAAAGTACGCCCTTCGGAGCACATGATTTATTTAGTCTGAGTCTCTACGGCATTCCAGTAATTAAAAAAAATCCTAAAATTTCTGTGGTAATAGCTAAAAGAGAATTTTTCTGTAATCTGTTGTTAGAAGTTATGCCAGTGTAGTGTCCTTAAATGATCTCAAAACCACATTACCAGTAATCAGATTACACTTATTTTTAGTTGCAGGGCCCTCGCTGCTACATCTTAAATATGTTCTCCCTTTAAACGTCTCAGTAAATCGCTTCGCCACAGATATACTTCACCTTAGCAAAAGTTTTAAATGTTGAAATTTCTAATAAATAACAAAAGAAGCCACCGTAGCCACATTTATTGACGTGTTTTGTCCGGTTTTGAGGCATGATTCAGTATTAAACACAAAAATTCTTCGTAATGCGACGACGTTGGTTTCTAGGCAATGAGTGGGTGGCGTCACATATCAGATGTATCACGGGACAAGTTCATAGAAAAACTTAGTAATAGCCTCCCCATTTGGAACTGCCGAGAACAAATTACCTACCTGAGACGCACGACGGTAGATAACACCACTGATGCTTCCCGATGCACTCTTCCCATTTTATCAAGTGTGTACCACATACTTCGTGCCACTCAATCCGAGTAGCTCACTTGCGTGTTCTTACAATCAATTATAATGGTCACTTGGCTGGTGCGAGATGTGTCAAAAGTAATTAATCTTCCGTCATAAACCACAATTAAAATTATTATACCGTCTACTGCATAATTGCGCTTTCAGTTGATCCTATTGATATCGTATTCCTGAGTTTTGACCCGCAGCCCCGATTCAGTTCTACTCTGTCAGTGACGCAGATGTATTACAATGATTATAACAACCGCTAAACTACATATTTCGAGAGGTTATTGGAAAGCATGCACGCCCTGTTGGAACAAGGAGGCTGAACATCTACATAGAGAATATCAAAAAACTGGACATCTTAGCACTGGGAAACTGTCTTACAAAATATTTATGATTCGCTCAAGGAGAGGTGGAAATTGTATCTAGAGTTCGGTAACATCAGTGGGAAAGCATGGTCTCTCTAAGGAAACTGGGTGGAGTGACAGCCATCCAGAATCAGGAAACAGGTACTACCTTCGCAGCTAGCGTAAAACATAAAGAAAGAAAAGCGCAGCAAAAGCACAGATATGTGCATTTTTAGAAAAGCAAATAAATATAAAAGCTTAGAGACAAGAGAGAAGAATTAGAAGACCGTAATATCTAACTCTTCTTCACAGAGGAGGAAGTTGACGTGCTTATCAGATTCATCACAAACAGTAAATCTGAAGGACAGGATGGTATTGCTTTTTCCCCGAGTTAATAAAAGAACTAGGAAGGAAAATATGACAATGGCTACTACAGTTTTAGAATGTAATACTGGACAGTGGAGAGTGGAAACATCCCTCAGCAATTCAGAATTGCAAAATGTACTTATATACGCAAGCCAAGAAAGCCTAAGGAAGATTTAGGAACTATCGCAAAATCACCATATCAAACATTATAGCAAGATGCTGGAAAGAGATTCATATAATAGAGTATTTTTAGTAGCCGATGCTATAACCGACCTACACTAAGTGGAATTTCGTACAAAGCGAAACGGTTGCGAATAACGTCTTGCCGTAACATCGTTCACAGAAGCAGGCTTCCAAAACAAAACAAAAAAAACCTCAGTAGTATTTATTGACGTCAAAGTGCGTTTGACAGAATGTGGTTGACTAGATTAACGTATAAGCTACATCAGACCATCCAAAGCTTTAATGGGCACTTTACAAATTGGAGAATATGCTTAAAATCTGCTAGCATCAAGTCAGAATTGGAGAAACCTCAAGTAAATTCTATGCCATAAAGACGCTCTCGCACAGGGTACAGTTTTGGATACATTTTTATTTAACTTGTACAACGTACATCAACTGATTCTGTAAAGAGAAGCTACATTGACGACCTAGAGATAGCAACTGAAAACAACACATCCGATAAGGTGAACAAATACTTACTAACGATCTAGAAAAGCTTGACCAGTATTACATAATTTAGAGACTTGGTCTGAACAGAAGTCAACTTATCCCAACTAACTAGCAGAGTGGCAGGCAAAGAACTGAATTTAATCTTTGGCAACAGAAACTTGCAACAGATGGGACACCCCAAATATTTAGGTGAGGCCTTTCGACAGATCTCTGACATTCAGAAAACACCAGGTACTAACAGGACGAAAACTAAAGTCAGGAAATAATGCATTAAGGAAACTGCCAGGTGCTAGCTGTGGACCTCATGTAAACATCGTGAGAACTGCAGTACATGCACTTACGTATCCTGTCGCCAAATACTGTTCTCCTGTTTGGGATAAAACCATACATCTCAGCAAAACACATATTCACCTAAACGACGCAATGATGATCGTGACAGGAACTATTATATACGTACCAATAGCATGGCTGTCAGTACTCAACAATATTAGCCCATTAAAACGACAACAGGCAGTAACACATGAATGGATGAAGCTTAAAACATGCAGAGACTTATCAGTTCGTAAAACACTGAACAATTTACTGCGCAGCCAACTACATTTTAGAGGACCAGTCTTAGTGAACAATGGGCAACTCGTCCCAGAAACCTACGCTGTAAGAGATAACAGGAAAATTGATGGACGTCCTTCCATGGACGTGGGAAGGTAAGCAAATTAGATTAGACAAACTAGTCCCCTGGAGCGTATCTGCCAAGAATAATATGAAACTTTCACCACCGTACCAGAACTAGCCATGCCGTGAGCAAAACAACACTACATAAATAGGGAAGGATCAATGGGAGTGTGGATCATCGGAAAAAACGTTGGCCCATATTTTCCAAGGCTGATCATAAAGATACATTATGGGTAGCTTGAAAGATTTTGCAGACGCAACACTTGAAGAAATCAGTTGGCTGGAAACTTTAGATACCCAACTATGACGGTAAATGACTGTCTCAACCTGTTTTAGCTACTGCCAGTTCCCCATCTTTCATTTTTATATTTATCTGTGTGCGTTTACTGTTTCGTATTACCTTATCCCGTATCAGCTTAATGTATGTACTTACGAACTATGATTCTGTGAGCTAAATAAATGAAATCAATTACAGTGTCAATATACCTGCGCTGCTAGTAGTTGACATCGTGGAGGAACAACGAGAGTGATTCTATTTCTTTGGCTACAAGTGTCTAAAGGAGCTAAAATTCACTGCAGACTGTCAGCATAATACAGTGAAACGTCCCCTTTTAAAAATTGTACACGACTATGCTTAAACTGACACACTATATTTTTAGCTCATCGCAATCTGACTTTCAATAATCCCTACAAGAGAATGGCCCTGACTAACATTAACCTATATGTTTCACAAATCACTTACCTCACAAAAATCTTCGTTACTCGAACTACTGCAATCAGCGAGCGCCACTACTGCCAGCTAACTAAAAGATTCAAACTAAGGAAGTCACTAACTACTGATAGGCACAGTTAGCAAATGAAAGATTTTAATAGAGAACAAACAATGTATTTACCTTAGTAGTCATAATATATATAGCAGTTCATGACACCAATTCTTACAAATTTCAAAACTCCGCCATCTCTCTCCCCACGTCCACCACTGCTCGCGGCTCACCTCCAACTGCGCAACGCTACGCGCTGTTAGCATCCAGCTGCCGCTGCCCAACACTACAATGGCGAGTATTACAACAATACCAACCAGCCACAGACTGCACATGGCACAGCCAGTGATTTTCATACAGAGCGCTACGTGGCGGCGGCGTTACCAATAAAAAAACCTAAACAGCCTACCTACAACAGGGACGATTTTGTGTCACGTATAAAGTAGCTAGACGAGCATGCTACATGAAGAGGGAGCAGCATTTTCATCAAAGTTCACCACGGTTCAAATGATTCAGCAAACTCAGTAGGTAGTTGTGGCAGATAGTGGAGTTACTATCGATGTGGTAGTGTCTGTGTTAGACGTCAGTAATAGTTCTGCTTGCCAATTCACACACGCTGAATTCGGCTTCCATAACGTTTCGGCACCGTGGACACCAGGACATCTTACTGAGGACCTCAAAGTCAAGCATACTGACCTCTGCCAAAGCTTTCTCGACCATTTCAACAGGAAAGTCGAATCATTTCTGACCAGGCTAGTTACCAGTTCTGAAAATTATGTTGACAATAATTCAGATTCAGGTCGCCACACTATGCACTGGAAACATCCGAATCACCAAAAACAAAACAAAAAGTTTCAAAGCTGCCATCGACGGAAGAAGTCACGTTAACCATTTTTTGAAACGTAAATTGACGTTTATTGGAAGAGCATGTGACAAAGAGAACAAACCTCCACAGAGAGCCTTAAAGTGAAGCGTAAAACAAGTTAACCCCACAATTCAAAGCAAACGACGCGACCTGTTGTCAAGTGAAGTGTTGCTGTTGCATGACAACGTCCATCCGCACACCCCTCGCCATCACTGAAACCAGCAAGAAACTGAATTTTGTTTGCGAGGTCTTCGATTTTCCTCGGATGTGGAGGTACTGAAAACGGTGCAAAAGTAGCATCGAGACGAACCGAAAAACTTTTGCTTGGCAAGAATATGTAATCTAGTGGACCGATGGATCAAGTGCATCGAAAAAGAAGGAGAGTCTATTGAAAAATTATGCACATGAAGATACAGTATTTATCGTAATTATATCGTAGAACGAAAAGTATTGATTAAGTTTGACTTTCCCAAGTTTAAAAAGAATAGTAAACTCATTTCTGTCCAGTAACCTGGAACGACTGGTGAGATATATGATTTCAAAAACTTTCACGGTAGCCCTATCTACGAACACATCTACCCCCACTAACTCTTCTACTTGTGAATGACATTGTTGCTTTTAATATCAATCTGATGTCCGCTATTAATATAGCTCTCTTTATGACCGCTACTTTACACGTCGCTCTGTAAGAACACTCATAAATATTTTATGGCGGCTGCTGTTTCCAGTCACCTATAGCCAATTGTATAACCGAAAAAAAACTTCCTCTTTTCTCGTAATTCTACGCAGTACTTTACATTTGTTTCTGCTCAGGTAGATTCGCAAGGTGTCGATTCTCTGCACGTCTTCTTGCATTTCTCTTCTATTTTTTGGCAACATCTGCACCATTGACGCAGCTAACGTATACACTGAAGTGACAAGATTCATGGATGGCGATTTGCACATATCGCGTACACAGGGTCTAAAAGGGTATTGGATTGGAGCAGCTGTCATTTGCACTCAGTTTGTTCAGATGAAATAGTTTCCGTCCTAATTCTGGTCGCACAACGGATTAAACAGACTTTGCACGTGGAATGGCAGTTGGAGTTAGACGCTGAAACCTTCCCGTCTCCTCCATATCTCTCTTGTTGTTACACAATAACCGTCTCCTTTATATCTCTTTTGTTACGCAACCTTTCCTTCTACAATAAGCTATGAACCTTTCCTTAGGATTTCTATCTCTTGCTTAATAATAACAAATGAAATCTTCTCTTTGAAATTTATTCTCTTTCTCAAACTTCGCATACAAATTTAATTGCTGCTTATTAAAAGTGATTTCTGATTATTTCGACTAAGCATAGAATGTGTCGTCGTCGTGGCCCTCAGTCGTTATCTGCAATAACCAAGAACTGTTCCTTACCTTTCTTACTGTTACTGGATCGCCATCTGACTGCGACACCGAACTGCGACATGAATATACTTACTCTGGTTTACTATACTCTATTAACTGCTGGTGGGCTGTCATAATAAGTGGCTGTATTTATTACCAAAGCTGAAGTAATTCATTAATAGCAAAGCTGACGTTATTCTTTAATTAATTTGACTTAAGTTACATAATTCATAGTTAGACTTTTTCTTGACAAGAATAAAATTTTGGCAAAGTTTTACGTTGATGGTTTTTGGGATGGGTTATAATCAGTAATGCAACATTGCTAGCAAAATTTAATTATATTCTGAAAACGTTTCTTCAAATATTTACTGGTGGTAATGAAATGATTTTGCAAACGTTCAAGTGGGACAAATTTTTTACAGTAATCTTACAACTAGCATTTCGCAAACATACCTTCAGTAGTCTTGAGTTTCTCAAAAAAATAATACAATAATATTAGTTCCTCTTATGATAATAGTTAGCTGATGTCTGTACATCTGTTTATAATCTCTTGTAAATCATAGCTAGTGGCTGGCAGGCACACTGCTCCTCTCAACCTCTCGCGTGAGACCTGCTACCGACTCACTTCACATCTCGCTTACTACTGACTTCCTACGAACGCTAAGTGCGGTCTCTCCTCCCAACAATGCTTTCTGGTGCAGACAATCCCTGCTACCATTACAAAATGTATCCATACGCGGTCTCTCCCGCCCTTTTTAAAATTATATCAATTTGCGGTCTCTCTTGCCAACAATACTTTGGTGCAGACATTCCCTGCTACCACAATTATTTCCAACATGACAAATATTAATTATTCCTACTTAATTATATTAATAAAATATTAACATCTTTCATAAATTGTGGATTGACAATACACAATAGAAATATACATGTCTTACAACGCATAGGACATTCCATGTCGGAAACTGATAGGGAGTTCAATATTCCGGTAGCCATGGTGTCAAGAGTGTGCCGAGAATACGGGATTTAGGGCATTACCTCTCACTGCGGACAACGCAGTGGCCGATGGGCTTTACTGAACGAGAAACAACAGCGGCGTTTGAGTGGAGTTATCAGCGCTGAAATGCATGCAACACTGTGTGAAATAACCGCAGAAATCAATCTGGGGCATAAGACGAATGTACTCATGCGGCGAAATTTGGCATTAATGGATTATGACAGCACACGACCGACGCGAGTGCCTTTAATAACAGTACTTCATCTGCAATGTCACGCCTGCGCTCACGAGCATATCGGTTGGACCACAGATGACTGTAAAACCGTGACCTACTCAGATGAGACCAGATTTCAATTGGTAAGAGCTGATGGTAGGAATCGAGTATGAAACAGACCCCACGAAGTCATGGATCCAGGTTGTCATCAATGCTTTGTGCAAGCGGGCTGTTTTTACATGGAGTGCGTCCTCCGATCCTACTGAATAGATGATTGACTGGAAATGGTTGTGTTCGGCTACTTAGAGCCGTTGGCATCCATTGACAGACATCATGTTCACACGATGGAAAGGATGATAACACGCTCTGTCACAGGGCCGCAAATTTTCGCGACTGCTGTGATGAACATTCTGGACAACTCGAGCGAATGACCTGGCCGTCTTTATATCCCAACATGTATCCCATCAGACATTTAGGGGACATAGTGGAGCGGTCAGTTATTGCACAAAATCCTGCACCGACAGCACTTTGCAATTAAGGACAACTATAGAGGCAGCGTGGCTCAATATACTTCAAACGACTTCTTGAGTCTCCGTGCCATGTCAAGTTCCTGCACTACACCGGCCAAAAGGAGGTCCATTACGATACTAGGAGGTATACCATGACATCTGTCACCTCAGTGTATATGCTGAAAAAAGTACGGGCCGTATATACGCAGGGACTTCATAAAAAGAATAACAAATGTGGTCCCACGCTAAGATTACTGGGCAAAAAGAGCAACGTATTGTTAGAAGAGAGTACATTTTACAGGTGTCCTGTAGACACATTTCTGCTGCGGTAAGGGTAACAAGTGCATCACAGTTTGGGTGTGAAATCGGGAACCATCCTGAAATGCACACTGGATTTGAACCACATGGGACAGTACGACTGTAACAGGCGAAACGTCTGAATTGCTCCCAGTTCTACCATTAAAATTGGCGACATATGTAACAAGCACAGTGTCGCGTCCAGCGACATTGAAATGGTCCCAACAATTCGAACAAGTCCGCACGGATTGGGATAATTCTGGTAGGAAAGTCTGGATCCTGCATCATTCGAGTTCCATCTTTTCTGCGCGCTGAAGGAACATCTGGAAGAAAATTATTTGCCAACGAAGAAGACGTTCAAACAGCGATTCTCGAAAGGTTCCGTGGCCCAGAAGCGGATACCCATCGTTAGGAAAATGAACGACTAGCAGAGCGTTCCGATTGTTGTTCACAAAGACTTGGTGAGTACGCTGAAAAATAGTGTCTTGCATCTGTGACACTTTCTGACGTCCACTCGAAGAACATACTGGGACATAGTACAATATCAATTTCAATTGTGACCATTTCGATTGGTTAAGAACGAAGTTTTCTCTCCACCACTTTATAACAAACGAGTCCGATATTTCATAAGCACTAGAAAAACACATATTCTATGTCTACTATTCTTCAAAACAGGAATGAACCATACACTTTTCCTTTCACTTAGAACGATAATTCCTTTCATATTTTTATAATACTCTGCCTGCAGAAAGAGGAGATTCCTTTCATGTAATTAATAAAGAATCGTATCAGTAACACAATAAGTCCAATTGTATATCAGTATTTCAATTTCACTTATTTCATTTTCCTTATTTCTGCGCTGCTGCTGTGATTGAAAGGAGGAACCGTGTTACATTCTTCCGTTTCAACCACAGGGAAACAACTTCTGAATATCGGATTCAATGTTTCTGCCTTGTCTTTGTCATCTCCGTTTCAGTGGCAGGGAGATCACTGTGCGAACGGGTAGAAATGTCGATCCGCTTACCGACTTTACATAAGATCAAAACTTCTTAGGTATTCTAGTTACGTAGTGTTTACTACTTCATTCCTTAACCGAATCTAGAATTTATTTCCTGTCTTTCATTTTCATTAATTCAGTTTTCATTTGCCGCGAGACTTGTGCTTGAGTTATACCTGTCACAAAGTTCTCCTTTCCTGCCAAACAACCCTCTAACAGGGTTTTTGAAATACGGCGGATCTTCCCCATCCCTTTCACGCTGCCAGACACATAAATGCCAAAAGCGCGTTATGTAAACCACTTGAAGTATATCTAGTGATACTCCATATATTTGTCAATAGGTACGAATGTTTGATGCCCTCAGCTGAAATAATTCACAATCTGTTTCCTTTCACTCCTGCTGATGATAAATATCCTGTTTTTTTGACATTGCTTTTAAAACTGGTAGTCATACAGTTGATAAGCAATGGCTATCTACATTCGTCTGTGTCTTCATTGCCCAGATAACAACAGATGTTTTTGTTTTACAAAGCATACCACACATTTGCGCAACTAAATATTAAAGTATGTCTCTCTTTTGACCTCCTTCATAAAAGGGGCATTACGACGGAATTTAGTGGTCCATGATACATTATAAATCTCTACAGGAACACAGTAAGGTAAATGAAATGTGAATGTGCAAGACATGTATTGCAAGTCGGTGTTGTCTTTTTATCAGTATACACGGCTAACTCTGAGCTATAGCCGAACACATACACAGCAGGAATGATGAGTGGTCTGTGTATCCTCTATGTTTTCTAGGGCGACGTGTCTACACTATAAACCTTTAAATTGTTAGTCGATAAATGAAATGTTGATTTCATACAGCTTACCCTGCTGATTCTAGTACATTCTCTATATCCTCTTCATCTCCTCGAGGCTTCTGCAAACGACATCCATTCGTATGTGCTCCCTAAAATCAAACATTGATTTATCTCTACAATTATTACTTAATACTTTTCGTTCAGCTATCAAATTGACTATTCCTTGATGCGTCACGATGCATCCTATTAACCAGTTTCCTTTCTGTCAAGTTGTGCCATACATTCCTGTCCTCCTGAGATCGACTCATTATTTCTTCATTGCTTATCCGATCTGTCGATTTAATTGAAACTTCTATAGCAACACTTCTATAACAAAACTTTTCAAAATTACCTATTTTCTTCCTGTCTGAACTGTTGATTGTCCACGTTTCACATCCGTACAAGGTTTCACTCCAGACAAATACTTTAGGAAAAGAGTGCCTAACACTTAAATTCAAATTAGATGTTCAAATATTTGTCTTTTTCAGAAACGCTTTTAAAGCTATTCCATCCTTACATATTATACACTCCTGGAAATGGAAAAAAGAACACATTGACACCGGTGTCAGACCCACCATACTTTCTCCGGACAGTGCGAGAGGGCTGTACAAGCAATGATCACACGCACGGCACAGCGGACACACCAGGAACCGCGGTGTTGGCCGTCGAATGGCGCTAGCTGCGCAGCATTTGTGCACCGCCGCCGTCAGTGTCAGCCAGTTTGCCGTGGCATACGGAGCCCCATCGCAGTCTTTAACACTGGTAGCATGCCGCGACAGCGTGGACGTGAACCGTATGTGCAGTTGACAGACTTTCAGCGAGGGCGTATAGTGGGCATGCGGGAGGCCGGGTGGACATACCGCCGAATTGCTCAACTCGTGGGGCGTGAGGTCTCCACAGTACATCGATGTTGTCGCCAGTGGTCGGCGGAAGGTGTACGTGCCCGTCGACCTGGGACCGGACCGCAGCGACGCACGGATGCACGCCAAGACCGTAGGATCCTACGCTGTGCCGTAGGGGACCGCACAGCCACTTCCCAGCAAATTAGGGACACTGTTGATCCTGGGGAATCGGCGAGGACCATTCGCAACCGTCTCCATGAAGCTGGGCTACGGTCCCGCACACCGTTAGGCCGTCTTCCGCTCACGCCCCAACATCGTGCAGGCCGCCTCCAGTGGTGTCGCGACAGGCGTGAATGGAGGGACGAATGGAGACGTGTCGTCTTCAGCTATGAGAGTCGCTTCTGCCTTGGTGAAAATAATGGTCGTTTGCGTGTTTGGCGCCGTGCAGGTGAGCGCCACAATCAGGACTGCATACGACCGAGGCACACAGGGCCAACACCCGGCATCATGGTGTGGGGAGCGATCTCCTACACTGGCCGTACACCTCTGGTGATCGTCGAGGGGATACTGAATAGTGCACGGTACATCCAAACTGTCATCGAACCCATCGTTCTACCATTCCTAGACCGGCAAGAGAACTTGCTGTTCCAACAGGACAATGCACGTCCGCATGTATCCCGTGCCACCCAACGTGCTCTAGAAGGTGTAAGTCAACTACCCTGGGCAGCAAGATCTCCGGATCTGTCCCCCATTGAGCATGTTTGGGACTGGATGAAGCGTCGTCTCACGCGGTCTGCACGTCCAGCACGAACGCTGGTCCAACTGAGGCGCCAGGTGGAAATGGCATGGCAAGCCGTTCCACAGGACTACATCCATCATCTCTACGATCGTCTCCATGGGAGAATAGCAGCCTGCATTGCTGCGAAAGGTGGATATACACTGTACTAGTGCCGACATTGTGCATGCTCTGTTGCCTGTGTCTATGTGCCTGTGGTTCTGTCAGTGTGATCATGTGATGTATCTGACCCCAGGAATGTGTCAATAAAGTTTCCCCTTCCTGGGACAATGAATTCACGGTATTTTTATTTCAATTTCCAGGAGTGTATCTCCTATACTTCCGTCGTCAGTTATTTTGCTGACCAAACCGTAAAACTCACGTGCTACTGTTCCCATTTCGACTGCTTTAAGAATCATCTGATTTATTGCGGGTACATTTCATTGGCCTCCTTTTATTTTTCTTCATCTAAAAATCTCTACGTAAGACGCCGCCTATTCCCTTCAAGTGAACTTCCAAGTATTTTGCCATCCATAAAAGAATTACGATGTCTTCGGCAAACTCAAAGTTTACATTTCATCTCCCCCAAAGTTATACCCTTTCCAGATTTCGCCTTAGTTTCCTTCACAGTTTGCTTAATGTACATACTGAATAACATCGGGACTAGAAATTTCTTCTCAATTACGGCTTCTCTCTCGTGACCTTCGACAATTTTAATTCATTTCTTCAGGTTCGAACATTATCTTATAAAAACAATCAGATATCTCTACATGTTGATAAAAACCTTTCGCTTCCCGTATTTTATACCTACCACATTCAAAATTTAAACGTGTGTTTTCCTATAAACGTTGTCAATAATGTTCCCTAAATGTATACTTCCCTTAAACGTAGGTTTGCCTTTGGCCAGTCTAAGATAAATTGTGTTGTTGTTGTGGTCTTCAGTCCTGAGACTGGTTTGATGCAGGTGTCCATGCTACTCTGTCCTGAAAAAGCTTCTTCATCTCCCAGTACCTACTGCAACCTACATCTTTCTGAATCTGCTTTGTGTATTCATCTCTTCGTCTCCCTCTACGATTTTTACCCTCAACGCTGCCCTCCAATAATAAATTGGTGACCCATTGGTGCCTCAGAACATGTCCTACCAACCGATCCCTTCTTCTAGTCAAATTGTGCCACAAACTTCTCTTCTCCCCAAACCTATTTAACACCTCCTCATTAGTTATGTGATCTACCCATCTAATCTTCAGCATTTTTCTGTAGCACCACATTCCGAAAGCTTCTATTTTCTTCTTGTCTAAACTATTTATCGCCCATGTTTCACTTCCGTACATGACTACACTCCTTACAAATACTTTCAGAAACGACTTCCTGACACTTAAATCTATACTCGATGTTAACAAATTTCTCTTCTTCAGAAATGAAATTGTAGAATCAGTATTATTACCTCCGGTGTTTCTACATTTCTCCTGACTTCAAACCTACCATCCTCGAAATTGGCTTCTCTTTTTCTGTTTTTCTGTACAAAATTAAATAAGTTTACAAACTTCTTAAAGCGATTTGACTGTTTCATTAAATGACGCCAGTTTACATTTATGACAAACAACCATTTTATTCTATAGGACTGTGTAATGTTGTGAACTTTTCAACTTTCTATAAACTCAAATGAAAGTAATTTCCAAAACAAGGCGGCTAGTTCACCGTACAGACTGGCACAAGTAATTCTTCGAATCGATAACAGAACTCAGTTGTCTCTTTCTCCTTCTGAGACTAGGCTATATAAATCCTGCCCTGCAACGGTACAGTTCTAACAGTGCTATCTTCTAGTTTTCAACACTAGTCACATTTTTAATTTTTGATTTCGAAGCGTTATTACCTGATTCAATGCGTTCAAGATACGATACTAAAGTGTAGAAAAAAATTTAAAATCTATTGCAACATCGGTGATTCACAATTACGTCACATTTTGAATACAATTCAGCAAAACCATGTTCATCACAATAGTAGCATTAGTTATGCACTATTTTATCATGGGACTACACGTGTCTTATGCGTAACGGCTATCTCATTTCTCAGTTAGTCCCTGTTCCATAGGGAAAAGTCCACAATAATTATTTGCGCCTTACTGAGTTTGTGACGACACTCATCGCGTATTTATCACGATTGTGGATTTCAGTATACTGGACTTATAATAATGCACAAAAAATATTAAATTACAACTTTTCAATTTTCGGCACTTTTCGGAGATGATTTAATAAATATGGATTGTCCTCTCTCAGTGGCATTCGTAATGTGTTCATGAATAATCGTGAAAATACAACGGCAGGTAACTATCAGTTTTTAGTTTATTGCAACTCCTCCAAGAACTGACATATGAAGTAGGTTCTAGCGATTATTTCGTCCTTTTGCGACCCTTTTCAATGACCACCTTGTATAATATGTTCAATGTGTGGATCCATGTGATTATTTGTTCCCCATAACCTATAAGCTCACGTTACTGAGCAACTTCCCGCCATTTCCAGCGGACGTCATTAGCCTGTAATTACCTGTCACAGGTAACGGGAAGACCAGACGGCCTGTAATGCCAGACTCCATTACCTGCGTCAACGGCTCACATCTCTCGCGTCTACGAGGCCAGAGCGTTCTGACACCCCCTGCCAGTTCATCACCCACACTGAGCAGAACCAGCGGGCTCCTTAACGTCACCCCTTAACGTCCGCTTTCACCCACAAGCCTTCCGCAATGAAGTTTTCCTGCGTCGTCTGCTTGAAATGTCATGTTCTTCTTCAAGCATGCACAGTTTTTCATTTTTTCCCTCCCGGAAGTAAAGAAAGGAATTCCCATTCGAAAGAATATTGTAACTCAAAATACATCAAGGGCTAGATGTGCTTTCAGAAGGAAAAGGTTTGAAATAGGATTTTATATATAGTGTTATAGGAACGAGCTTCGACAAAGAACTGTTGAGACAAAGTACTTATGATGAAAAAACGAAGAGCTCTTGCCCTCTACAATGAACTGTTCCTGCATTTGCATATAAAACGTAGATAAACCATAGTGGACCTAAGTAGGGATGGCTGGACTACGATTTCAAAACTTATTCTCTCGTCAGAAAACTGCCTTGCTTGTCGCAGTACTATGCTGATGTCATAACAACGCGAAATATCAAATTGATAACCTAAAAAGAAGTCTCTGTAATTTAGGAAATAAAAATAAATTCTGATCATATTCCTCTCTTGAACATCATTAAGGGGTACACCGTATCTACTCTGCGTCTACATGTACACTCTGCAAACCACCTTGAGGTACATGGCAGAGGGTACGTGATTGAATGTGTTTATGCGTTCAGTAATTATTCTGATCTTTTCTTTACGATCCATAAGTGAGCGACACGTAGGGGGTTGTGCTATATTTCTAGAGCCATCATTTAAAGCCGGTTCTTGAAATTTTGTAAGGGTGTACGGAACACCCTATGCTTACAATGTTAAATTGAGCTAAAAGTTATGAACATTTTCTCATTTGTTATTTGGACGATACTCTTAATTTTTCACAGAATGCAGAAATATGTTCTGCTTTTATGCTGAATTACTGATTTTGAAAAATTATGTATAGTTTTTCAGATATTTTACTTTTTGTAAATGTTAAAAAAGTTATACATTTTAACAAGGATTTTAAAATTTACATCCATTAATACAAAATAATTCCACATATCTTTTAATTCAGATATATTAGAAGGTCTTAAGGAACAACTACAGAAAATTTCATCTTCCTACTATAAATAGGCCCTGAGAAAATGTACCTTACACACAACAAAAACTAAAGTTACGGGAAATTAGCTTCAAAGTTTTTACTTAAGTACAAGCCTGCTCCTAGCTTATATCATCAGAATCGTCCAACACCTTCCTGTTGATGGCTCTGCTATGCTCTCTAGCCATATTTGAATATACTTTTATGGCATTATCTGAAGACCTGAGCCGTTCCTTGTTCAAACAAAGCATAGCTGTGGCAGTTCATAGTCCTACATAGAACCCCAACTTCTGCAGAACTTTGCACTTTGTAATATTGCCCTGATTTAATGATTAAACAGCATCATAAACGCCAAAGTGAAGTGTGTTTATACCCACAAACATAGTTTTAGGTAGTCTATTCCATATCACATGGTTCACGCACTCATTTGGATTTTGAGTCCGGCCATGAAGACATTTCTTTAGTAGACTAATGTCTGCGAGGTCTCGGAATATTGGTTTTATTTCATCCATTATGGCAGGTGGCAGACGATGAGGGTGATTGTATTGTTTCTTAGTTACCTTGCCTCTGTTGTACTTGCACCAACTATCGTCACTGTTTGAAGCTGTATGAAAAAAACAGATCCCAGACTGCTCTTCTCATTAATTCTACATCTGCTGTATTCTGTCTTATTGCTAGCACTTCTGAATATGATCTATTGTAGCATCTGTCAGTCTATTTTTCCCATCTAAAGTTTTTCCATCGCTCAATTTCTTGCCTTTCATGCTAGCCTTGAGCCGTCGAGGTCTTGACCCCATCCTTTTCCGAACATGGTCAACACTCTCCAGTTTGGAAATTTTCACATCGTTACCATAGAGTCTCAGTTCCTCAATTTCTTTGAAAGTCTTTGAGTCACCATCTCCAAGATAATTTATGTATATAACGTTGTACGATTTTACTGAGCGTTGATAAATACTTCTTACACCAGCAACTTCCATACCACCACTTGACCCATAGTAATTTGCCATGCACTCATCTTCATGTTTATTTTTCATTTTCTCCTTGCATCTGCAATGCTTGGAAAGTGTTGCCACATCAACTACCTTACCAGTGACCACACTTGTAGCTGTTACTACACCATTCAGAGATGTGTGGCCTCTCTTCTGCCAGCTTCTATCAAAAGCTATGGACAAGTCTCTGCTATTACTATTTTCAACAACTGCTTCCTCAACAGCATCTTTCATGTTGTCCTGTGCCACATCTTCTACAGCAGAGCCTATTGCAATTATGTGTTTGTTAAATTTTGAAGGTGGAGGAGGGAGGTTCATAACACCACACAACATGGCACCAGCAGCATGTCCTTTCCTGTGCACCGTAATCCATAAACCTGTCTAATGTTTATATCGTATAGTTTACCTATATCTGCAGTAACATGTGAGGAATTGAAGAAAGTAACACTGTGTTTGCAATAACTGAACATCAACCCTAATTCACAAGCAAGTCCTACATGTAAGTTTGTTTTCAATGAAACACCACATTTGCCATATTGTTTGCAGCATACATTGTTCTCCAAAACGTCTGATAATAAAGAGACGTTAATTACCTCATATTCTGTAGTCCCAGCATTTAGTTTTTTGTACTATTTTTCAATTCCAGCTAGTTTTCTTCTTGAAGCACTTTCCGATGTAGTGGCAGCAGCATCACTCAATGTATCACTACCAGTGTTTAGGTTAGTCGCTACTGGGACATCAGATACTGGTGAAGATGAACCAGACGAATTTTTAGTACACTTTACTTTCTTGCGCCAATATACACGCTTTCTAAATACCTTCAGACTAGGTCTTGGCATGTTGAAGGAAAGAAAACTCATTGACTTCTCCACATACAACTTTCACAACAATGACATGGATGTACTCACAAAGGAAACAATACAAATGGTGCAGAATCTATTGTCAACTGCTAGCAGTGTAGCCAACAGGAAAGCTAACTCTCTTGTGCTCAATTATATCTATGGTAAGGCTGTCTGTATCAGGTATATTTCGCGTCTCATATACAAGGTGCGGAACATCATGTGTCGAAATTATTTTTAAAAAAATATTTAAAATAGTTCTATACATGTCATCCAAATATTTTATACATGGTATTAAACGGGAGAGCCTAAATTTCTCGAAAATGCATTTACCCAAAAATTGATTGTTTCATCGAAAAACTCATTCCGAGTACCCTTAATTGACTTTCTCTGGATAGTGTACGTCTGTCTTCCAGTTCAGTTCCTACAGTATCTCTGTGACACTTTCCCACGGATTAAAGAAACCTGTGACCATTCGTGCTTCTCGGTATAGGTCAATATCCCAATGTTAGTCGTATTTGGTATGGGTCCCTCAAAGTTGAGCAATATTCTAGATCGGTCGCACTAGTAATTTGTAAGCAGTCTTCTTTGTAGAATGATTGCACTTCCCCAGAATTGTACCAATAAAACGAAGTTTGCCAACTGATTTACCCATAACTGAACCTGTGTGATCATTCAAAAATGGTTCAAATGGCTCTGAGCACGATGGGACTTAATTTCTGAGGTCATCGGTCCCCTAGAACTTAGACCTACTTAAACCTAACTAACCTAAGGACATCACACACATCCCTGCCCAAGGCAGGATTCGAACCTGCGACCGTATCAGTCACACGGTTCCAGACTGAAGCGTCTAGAACCACTTGATCACTCTGGCCGGCTGTGATCATTCCATCTCATATCCTTACAAAGGTTACACCCAAGTATTTGTATGAGTTGGCCGATTCCAACAGTGACTCATTGATATTATTGTTACAAGATAATACATTTTGTTTTCTTTTTATGAAGTGAATAGTTTTACATTTCTGAACATTAAAAGCAAGTTGCAATCCCTGCACTAGTTTGAAATGTGATCATGATCTGACTAAATATTATTAACACGTCTTCTTTAAGATAGTGCTTCATTACTGATAACTTCATCATCTGCAAAAAGCCTTATTTTACTATTAATATCGTCATTACAACGTGACCAGCAAGGTTCCCAACACACTTCCCTGCAGCACAAGCGAAGTTACTTCTACATCTGACGATGATTCTCCGTTCAAGATAACATGTTGCGCCGTCCCTACCGAAAAGTCCTAGTTACAAATTTCACTTGATTTCCCATATGATCGTTCTTTTGACAATAAGCGTAGCGGTGGTATTGAGTCAAATGATTTTCGGAAATCAAGAAATATAATACATAACTGCGTAGGCTTCCGTTTGCAGAGTCAGCTGACAGTTGTTACTGATCTATGCCATTTGATCGATTCCTTCTCGACCACTTACTATATTTTCGTTTGTTGTTTGTGCCTCACTGCTCAATGAATTGGCCACTTTCAGTTTTTAATCACAAGACAGATCAAGATCCAACAATGCAAATGCGACAGATTGGAGAGGCAGTAACTGGAAAGGAAGTCGATATTCGGTGATTTTGTGGTAGAGCGGGCTGAGAAACATGCTGTATGACACACACACTGACAAATAAAATACGAATATCAAGTACATATTCACTTCTTGTAGTAGCAACTCAAAGGCTACAGTGAACACAAACATCATGAACCGAGAAATTGCTTTTGACATCCATCTTGCCTGATGGATAAGTCCTGGAGCATGTAAAACTACTTCGAACAAACTGCGTTGGTGATTGTAGGTAACTCTGGTAATTCAACATACCCTTTCTAAGTTTCAGTTCTCTCGAACTATCTCGAACAAAAATCAGGTATTGGAGATATATTTGCTTGAGCCAAGTGGTTGTTGATTTCTGCGTACTGAGAGCTAGTTCAAATTTATTAATGATTTCTGAGAATATGTTTTGAAATTCCTTAAAGATTGTTGCATATGAACCTGTGCTTCTACAACCTGTATATTTTTGACAAATACATATGATAACGATTTCGTACGTGTGATACCTGCAAGGTAAATACAAGAGGCCTTTTTCTAAATAGCTTTCAGTCAAAATACATTCACCACGAAAAATTCGTATTCGATGCTGTTGTGTTAAAAAGTAATAATTTAACACAGGGTTGCTAACACAGTCTAGCAAGAGAGTCACGACACTCCATCTCGTTTGTCTTACCCACAACGACAGCAGTGCCCCAAGCGGCCAGCAAGTGACACTTGTCAGTAAAATATTGGACAAGTGCAAATACTAACGTTTACACTGATGTGTAACATAGTTTTTACATTAGAGAGTGTATGTGGTGCCATAAAAATTGGCAATAACTAAAAACTGACAGCATGTCATTATTTGTGTCCTAAGGACCCTGGGAAATACGATACGGTAGTTTACAGAACAGTTTATTTACGATTCCTTTGGAATGTCTAGACATTTACCGAGTAATGTTTTTTCCTTTAATAACAAAAAAGTACTAGTAAACCCCAGAGGACCCGACGTTTTGCGTACCTTACTCAACAAAGCGAAGTTTTGATCGCTACACTTCCAGGCAATTCAGTGAATTTGTAACGTAGGAGACCGATATAGAACGTAACACCTACATCGTTTAACCTATCAAATAAGTCACCACAACTGCAGCTTAAGTGAAAACAGAGAAACATGTAGTAAACCGTCAAAAGCGATAAAACTGTTTCTCCTCACAGAAGAAACAAATTCTACAGTTGTTGCTACATCTGAGTCACAAACGGCAAGAATCTTCAACATATTCATACACAAAAGTTTTCGTGCATTAGAAAGTTGACTGATGTTTCAGATTTGGCGAATCACTGGAAACAACAAAAAAATTTTAAGTGTCAACGAAAGCGCCTTTGATTATAACAGCACACAACAACAAATATATATGCCTCTGACGCATCGAGTATGTGATTATATTCTCTTTTTTTCAGTGGAATGAGCTGCTAATATAAACGTACTTGAAAGTATTTCTTCATGAATAAGTAGTAGCTTATATCGTTGAATCATTGTGATTCGGCTCTTTTTAAATGTATTTCAGTATAATTCATGTCTCTTGGTAATTTTCTAAAGCAAAAAACGTAAAACATAAAAACTATTTCTTTACTTAAGTAGAAAATAAAATGTCCACTATTTTTACGAGGTATGTGACTGTCTGCTTTGTGACCGCTTGGAGCGCTGGTGTCCCTCTAGCTACCAAACAGTAACAACTTAATAGAGTGTCAAGACTGTGGATACTAGACTGTGCTTATAACCCCCTTTACTGACGTTCTTAAACACTGCTCTCTCTCAGTTAAAGGTCTCAATGAACGCAGTACAAGAAGTTGCGTAGTACCAAAGTTTGAAGGAACCACACGTAGTCTTTCGACTGTTTGTAACTGGTTAACTTTGGCACTAATTCACCATCCCCACGAACGGTAGCAGCCAGCAGTATCTCATCATGAACTTGATTCTTAACCAATAGCCTTTTTCTCGTGGAGTTAAGGTGTACAATCTTCGATATGTTTAGCTAACTTTTCGACTGTATCTATTAAGATGTGAAGTCCTTCCCTGCCACTGATGATACATGTGTCAAGGATAAAAGTAAGTTTGGGAGAAATGCCTGCTTGGCATTCCCTTTTTCACATGTGGCAAGAAAATTTTTTGGGACAGTGTTATCAGTCGACGTTCTTGGAGCTTCTTCGAAAGCAAATAACTCTGATTTAAATTTACATCACGAATTTGGTAAGGTGGACTCGGAAACAATAGTAAGATAGATGCAAATGATAACAAATTACACAATAGTGAATAATATTGTCAGCATTAATGTCTTGTGATATAATTTCATAAATAAATTACTTACGGAAATGTTAAATTTTATATTTGCTTTGCTCTCGCCTCTTCCCAGCTGCACCTCGCTCAGATGCTCTTCTCTCTCAGTCTCGATTCCATACATGAACCTTTGCCGGACTTTCAACCGTTCATCGATGGAAAACTCTTTATCTTCTTCAGTAGTAAAGCATTAACCAGAAAGTGTGATATATCAAATATGTCATTAAATTTTTTTAATAATTTTTTTTGTTCGCTTATGAACATCCGACGGTTTTATACTACATATCTATTCTTTATAGAAAGATTTTACTTTTTGCTTGCAGTTTGTCACCTCGGCTATCAGCATTTGTATTTTTTTCTGAATAAATCATCACTTTCTGCAGAACTGTTGTGGTACTTTGACGCACAGTGAATTCGTACATCCGCTAATCGTAAAAGAAAACCTTTAAAGTTTTTATGAAAGATGACAGATTGATCCCAGTTATTTCGTGGAAATATTACCTAACAGAATAAAATGCTCCCATAAAAGAAAAGAAGACGAAGACGTTGTCTCTGCTACGATTGCTATCTTCTGTCGAATGTATAATGGTACTCCTTTTAAGAAATTTCCGTCATTTTACTGTTAACTGTTCATTTATTATTTATACAGTTATGACATCGCCTGCTTCGTCATCGTCAAGTGCTTGTTGAAACATTTAAATATGGCTGACGTGTCTGTTATATGTCATCATCGGAAAAACAAACTGCTGGTCTTACATGTTTTTTCGACGACGACATGTCACAGACACATCAGACATTTCATTATTTTGACCTGCACTTCAGAATGACTTCAACGCCGAAATCATGACTGCACAAAATAAATGACCACTTAATAGTCAAATGGCAGAAATCCTATTAAAAAGTTTTATAGGACTCTAGTTCAATACGAAGGAAAGAGCATTACTTTGGTGATCCAGGTTCGGTCGTAATAGGGAATGTATCGGATCGCTTTGCCAGCTTTCTGTCTTTTTATCACCGGCCGGGTCACATCACCACCTGAATGCGATCAGTGACATGAGACAGTGTTCATTTATGATGTCTGAGTTAAACATACCGTGTACATTATTGCACTATGAACGAACTTGTCATGCAGAGGTTGGTTGTTTCTTTTTATGGATTTTCGAATTTTGATGGCCCAGGGGCACCTTTCCCCCATATCTCACTGAGTCCAAACATCACATACATCATTTTTACGTGGAATGGAAGCAAATCGGAGTGGAAGGGGGACGAGCAGATCAAGAAAGATTTAAAATTTTAAAAAGTGCCCCATAACAGCCACGTTGGTCAACTTCCTAACATTCTGAGAAATCAAAGGCAGATAATTACCTTCAGATGCCAGTAGCAAGTATGTAACAATTACTTATAATTAAGCTCGAAACTAACACCTGATCTACAAAACTACTTCAATTTACGACTAAGGTAAACAGTACGCTTTCCGGAAAAACGTACTATGAAACTTCAAAAGATAACTTACACACGTCTTCCTACACCAAGAACCTTCATTACACAACGAAAGTAGCGCTTTATCAAAATAGAGTACATGTCCTGGTTTTCCTACGGCCACAGCTCTGCTGCAGTACGGAAAACCGGTGGACCACAATGTGGAACGCAACTGACATGGTAACTGAAAGAATGCTCCAAATTTCATGTACGATGGCTCAGTGCACTTCTCGTAGGCGAAACACCTAAATTTCACATAGATTCACAGAGTATGTTGTTTGGTACACAGAGGGGTTCAGAAAAATTTAGACACCCTTTGATAGTTAAGATCTTTGGAACAAAATGACATATGGTTGCAGTTTTGCGCGGTAGCGTAGTCCATCGATTCTCAACAGATCTTGAAGCGCGTTTTCCAGTAGATAACAACGCAGCATCGAATGAAGTAAGACTATCGTTTGAGCAACGCAATGCAATATTCAAGTGGGGATGGATGTTCGAAAACATGACGGAGATATTACAGCAATGGCGTAAAGTTACGAAACTCAGCCATCAACACGTACAACAATTTATAGTGCTTGGGATAAATTTAAAGCGGTACTGTTCAGGATGGGTGTAAGGAAAGGTCTGGCCAAACATCAAGTCCAGCTTCCAGCGCTGCTGTGTTGCAACATTTTAATGGTCGCCTTCAAAATCTGTATCAGGATGCACGTGAAGAAGGGGTAAGCGAATCAAGCGTCCGATAAATTCCGAAGGCTGAAAAATGGGAGGTATACATTCCAAAATCGCTCCACGCTATGACCGAGGACGATCGGGATTGAAGTATGGAATAGTGCAAGTGGTTTGAAGGCCTGCATTGCGAGGATAAACGGTTTGCAGGGATGGTTAGCTGGTCGGACGTGGCGCAGTTGAAACTGAACGATACTGTAAACCGCAACAACTACGTTTATTGGACTTTTGAAAATTCTCACGTTCACGCGGACAAATATGTGAATCTAGAGAGTGTTAATATGTGATGTAGTGAGTCGCGGTTTGAAAAGTCCATTCTTCATCGAAGATCCATAACTGGTGAGATGTATCTTAATACGCTGCAAACATTGATTTTACCTGCCATTCGAGAGATGTTTAGATATTAAAGACTTTATCTACAAGAAGATGGCGTTCTGCCTCACTACCATAGAGATGTCAGAGCCTACTGGGATGAAAATCTGCCTGACCGATGGATGGGTCGAAGAGAAGCTGTTGAGTACCTACCACGATCTTCAAACCTTACACCCCTTCACTTCTACGTAAGGGATACCTCGTAAATAAAGTTTATCAACAGCAGCCCACTAAACTGAAAGAGCTAAGAGAAACCATCGAGTCTTCTTGTGCAGCTGTCACACCGGAAACACCGACAGCTGTATTATTTCTATTAACACTTCAGCAGCATCGACGTTGTTTGGCTGCTAATGGTGATGGCTTTGAACACGTAAAGAACCCCCCCCCCCCCGTGGAGGAATAATTGTAACGGTACGTCTTTTTGTTCCCTTAATACTATGAAAGAGTGGCTAAATTTTTCTGGACCCCTCTGTGTGGATTAAATGCAATGTCGCGTCAAGCCGTATTGGAGTGCTAACAACAATATGACCAAGGCCGCACAGACGTGGGTCCAGCTGATCGCGAAGGAAATGAATCACAGACGACAACGTCAAGTCATTTCTTTGCAGCAATCAAGAATTTTCCGACGATGAGGACTTTAAAAAAGCCCATTTGCAGTAACGGCGTAGATATATAGTAAAAACTTAGTTGCAAGTTCAGAATATAAATAAAGAATTACGTAAGATATTAATTAGTATAAGCCGTTGTATCGATTGTGGCATGCGACCCCTGAAACATTAGAATAATGATGCTGTTCAGTTGTCTTGCCGCCAAGACGGCACCTCTTTTCTTCTGGAACCCGTCCTGACCGGACGCATTTCTGCCACCGCTGTAGGTAATTGTTTGGCGCTCTGACATCATTCTAGGAGACGCAACCTCACTAGGCGTACTCATAGTTGCATACAGCAACAGAATTGGTGTAAGTGTCTATATGGTTAACTTATCACAATATTTTGTGAATACAGTCAAATATTTAATCTTATGTTTCATTTATGTTACAAGTTATTGTTCCAATGAAACGACGTCTTGGCAAGGCTAAAGGTTCCGCGTTGCAAATTATATCAAAGGTCCAGTACGAAACAAATCTTAGGCTTTATTCAAACTACGAAGTCCGATATTTTAGAAAAATCACGGTCAATTTTCAGTGGACGTATCTTACGCAAAAGCCATTGTCAAGCACGCACAGTTCCTATAAACTGATCACATACTGTTTCCATTAATTATTATTTTTTTGTTCTTCGAATTACTAAAAACGGGCAGGAACAGCCACGATAAAACAAAGGACGTTGACACACCTGTTCTCAAATCGCTCCGTGGCCAAACAACAGAGTTCCATTGTAGTGGAACTAAACCATTGATAGAACGTTCTGATCGTTATTTAGCAAGACCTGGTGGCTATGTTGCAAAATAGTGTCATTTGTTGCATCCCACCTACTCGTCAAATATCGGGTGCATAGGACATCTGCTTCTCGGATCCCTAAAAAACAATTCAAGCAAGTCGTATTAATGAATTTTATTACAGAAAGTAAATGACAATACTTAACTTCGAGAAATACAGATGCATCGCAAGCAAAGGGCGACATGCAAATAAGAAAAAGTATACACAATGCTACATAATAGAAGCGAAATGACTAGTCTTGATACTAATCTTGAACTCGGTGCTGTATAGCTCGTATGACTGGGCCGTGGCCAGACAGCGCGGCGCTTATGTCCTCTTTGTGCAGAGCGTGCTGCAGTCGCTTTGTCGTGCTGGAGAGAGGTCGGTCAGCGTGCAATTAGCTCGCGCTGTCTCACAGCCCTCTCTGCTCTAACGTTGCCGCCTGGGTGTCAGCGCTTGACTTTACGCCGAAACATTCCTCCCCCTAAAAGCGACGTACCGTCGTCGTATAAGGGGCTCGACAAAGGGAGGGGAGGAAGCATCGTGGACGCTGCGCTGGACCGGACCCTGTGGCTGCAGGGGACGTCACGCTTCCGGTCGTATCTCGCAATAGGCCTTCGCTCTGGCGCAAACATCCAGAGCTGTATGCGTCCACTTCCTGAGACCCGTAACCAGGTGAAGAAGGCGTCGTCTGCTGCGGCGTGAGCGGCTCCAGCTCCATAGGTAGGACGTGCGGCAGTGGTTCTACTGTCCTTGGGATCCATGAATCTGGGGGAAGAGACACAGAAGGATCACCGTGCACATGACAGTGGCAAATTTGACTGTGATGTCGGCGCTACAATCAGTCTGGGCCTGAAACGAGATACATGCATCCGCGAAGGCGACAAAGGATTTCGCCTCGCGCCCACCGTCTGGTGCCGCCAAAATTCCCTGTAAAACACAATATCATGCGGCGCCAAGTGATACTTGTGGCCTTCCTTCGGCGCCGGATTCTGAGGGGGGTGGAACAGGTGGATCAGCGTCCGACGGCGGCGGCCGTGAAGCAGTTCCGCCGGCGATGGTCCATCTTGTGGATGCGAGCGATAGGAGGCGTGCGGTGCGAAGTTTGGCCATCTGCTGCTTGAATGTTCTGACAAATCGTTCCGCTTCGCCGTTTAATTATGAATGGAACGGTGCACTAGTTAGATGCCGTATGCCATTGCTTTCATTTGACGTGAACTGAGGGCCGTTGTCCGACACTATGAACTCAGGCAAACCTTTGAGGAAAAAAATAGAGACCAACGCGAGAACTGTGCCCCATGAGGTTATCGAGTTCATTGACACAGTAAAAGTAAACTTGCTGTAAGCGTCTACTACAATCAACAAACGAGTGTTCCCAAAAGGTCCTGCAAAGACTATGTGCACACGTTGCCATGGTGATTGCGACTAAGGCCGAGCACAGTATTTTTGTTTTAGAACGGACTGTTTTTTCGCACATACGTGACACTGTAACGCCATATGTTCTATATTTCGGTGTCTTTACCATGCAAAGGACAATGTCGACGCGCCAACTCTTTCGTACGAACAATCCCCCAGTGTCCTTGGTGAAGTAAGCGCAACACTTCTTTTTGCAAAGCGTTGGGGATCAACACAGGTGACTGTCCACTGTCTTTTTGAGCAAGAAAAACACCTTGCTGTACAGCGAGGCTATGCCGACTTGCGAAGTATCGGCGCACTACAGAGTTCTTTATGCTATGCAAATAGCGAGGCCAAGATACGCAAATGTATTTTAGCAAAATGTTAAAAACGGAATCAGCTTCCGCGGCCTGTGCAATTTTCCTGTAGTTTAGAGGAAAGGATTGAAGCAATTCAGAATCGTGAGCATCGATGTGACAACAACATGCAGCAAAAGCGTCAAAGTTCGTATCAGGGCCAATCGGAAGACGTGAAAGTGCGTCCATATTACCATGTTGTGCTATAGGACGATACACAATCTCGTACTGGTATTGAGAGAACAACAAAGCCCATCTTTGAAATTTTTGGGCAGTTCTTTCAAGAACTGGCTTCGTCTGATGAAACAAGGACTCCAATGGCTTGTGATCGGTTACTAAGCAGACTTTTCTACCAAACAAATAGTGGTAGAATTTGGTGACACCATACACTATAGCTGATGCCTCCATCTCTATTTGTGAATAGTTGCACTGAGCTATGGACAACAAGTTTGATGCAAAAGCAGTAGGCCTGTCTTTATCACCAATCGTGTGCAAAAGCACTGCACCGATTCCGTAAAAGGAACCGTCAGCTTGCAACACAACTGATTTCTCAGGATGAAAGTGAACCAAGCTTCGATCAGCGAGCAATGCATCTTTAAGTTTTTAAAAAGCTTCTTGGCACTTATCTGTCCTAACAAAGGGGACATTCTTGGGACGCAATCGATGCAATGGATCCGCGATTTATACAGCATTCGGTATGATCCGAATATAATAATTCATTTTCCCTAATACTGATTGCTATTCCGTGACATTGCGAGGAGCTGGCAGGTCACGTATCGCTAACAAATGTGACTGAAGAGGATGTACAACTTAACTGTGTATGATATAAACCCAGATACAGGCCATCAGTCCCCTAGACTCAGATCTACTTCAATCTAAGTAACCTAAGGACATCACACTCATCCATGCCCGAGGCAGAGTTCGAACCTGCGACCGTAGCAGCAGCGCGGTTCCGGACTGAAGTGTCTAGAACCGCTCGGCCACAGCGGCCGGCACCTAATTTGCAATGTGTTCTTCAGGTGCTACGACAATATCGTCCAAATAGTTTGAACAGTTGGTACTTGAGCAGTCAGGTGTTCCAAATACCGTTGGAAACTGGCTGGTGCAGAAGCACTGCCGAAAGGCAAACGCAAATATTTAAACAATCCCAAATGAGTATTCACAACACACAAAGCTGTATTTAGCATTGAATGCAGAAACTGACAACACATTGTCCTGAATTTTAAAGCCAAACGAATCAAGCGAATCAAGGCCAAAAATGTTCTCACAATCACTTGATTGCAGCCCAGTGAAAGTCACAGTTCGTGTATGTGAGTGATACAAGGCAGGTAAAGTACATCTTCCAAGAATGGGAATGTCTTGGCGATTATAAACCGTCAGGTGCTTGGTAATTTTAGACAGGCATGGGGGGCCTAACAGGTTGTATGTGTTATGATTCATTAATGTAACAGAGACACCCGAGTCCAACTGACACTTCAGACGTTTTCCACTAATATGTAAATGAACAAAGAGTTAGTTGGCCTAGCGTTGCACTGAAGAAACTGTTTGCTTGCTGGTTTTGATGACGCCTGTAGCAGGCTGTGAATACACAGCACAGATTATATGGGCCTTATGACTAGATTTTTGTGAGTGGGTAGAATTCGTTCGTTTGCTCTGTTGAAAGCGCATGTATTGTCGTCACCTTTCTTGCACCACAAGGTAACAGTGTGCTCGTCTGCACGGATAGTCCTGCCGTTTGTTCTGTGAGGAACACCAAGGGCATAAATTAATTCTGTTCGCCTGTTTAGAGAACTGCCTACGCAGTCTGGAGAACTGTTTACGCAGTGTGGCATATGCAAGCTGGCACTGCCCGTTGGGCTGGTTTCTTAAAAGTGGCGAATCGACCCGACAAATTTGTGGCTGCTCAAATTTAGCGGCCGACATGCCACCTGAAACGTCCTGATCTAGTATTTGCACTACATGCTGAAATTATGGATCGGACTGTTTCAAATACCAGCTACATTGTACACGATCGCATCTCGTAACATAACATCTAAACATCAAGCACCACAAGCACATCTGAATTTGTATTTCCTCGTCATACCCTGCAAATCTGATACCCACTCGTGATAAGTTTGTTCCGACGGTTTCTTGTAATTGAAGAATTGATACCTAGCTGCTACCACATTCACGTGCTGGTCATAACAGTTAGTTAGCGAACCAACAACCTGGTCATAGGAAAATTCACTGGAAGTTGCTTTAGGGAACAACTTTCGTATATAGTGGAACACTGCATTTCCTTCCATAAATAAATAACAGTGTTCCACAGTGTTTCAAAAAATAATAGTGTTTCGCAGTACCTGGTATGCTGTGAGCAGTTACATGAGCTTCAAACTGTTGCAACCACTCGAGTCACTCCTCGTCCTTTTCATTAAACTGGCGAAAAGGCGATATGGCATTCAGAGCTATGGATAGTGCTTGTTGTTCTGTTGGACGTGCAGTGTCGGCCAGCAGCTGCTGCACAGTGTTTAGCAGTGTAGGTAATTGCTGGATCTGAAACAGAAACATCTGCATTAGTTGCTTTGCATCCATCGCTTGCAGCTGAGCAACTGAGCACGGGGTGAGATAGGTAGGTTGCTCATATTGAGAGAGAGAAATGCCATAAACAGACAAGGCCAGGAATAAAAATTACAAAAGCAAAGAAAATGACCGCAACGCCCACCTGAAATCACTGATTAGCAAAAATACTCTAAGAGATACTGTTTAAGTAATTAAACATACACCTGCAGAGAAAAGACAAAATAGAATTAAGGGGCTAGCAAAACACAATACCCCACGACAAACAAACCAGAGGCTCAGTGGTTTCTGTCAGCTCTCGATTCTTGGCTCACCTCGTCGCCAATGTATCCCACCTACTCATCAAACATGGGGCGCCTAGTAAATTTGCTTCTCGAATCGTTAGACAACAGTTCAAGAAAGTCGTATTAATGAATTATAATCAGTTAATGAATTTTTGGTCATCAGTCTTCTGACTAGTTTGATGCGTCCTGCCACGAAACCCACTCCTGTGCTAACCTCTTCATCTCAGAGTAGCACTTGCAACATACATCCTCAATTATTTGCTGGATGTATTCCAATCCCTGCCTTCCTCTACAGCTTTTGCCCTCTACAACTCCCTGTAGTACTGTGGAAGTCCTTCCTTCAAGTCTACCGAGCGAGGTGGCGCAGTGGTTAGCACACTGGACTCGCATTCGGGAGGACGACGGTTCAATCCCGTCTCCGGCCATCCTGATTTAGGTTTTCCGTGATTTCTCTAAATCGTTTCAGGCAAATGCCGGGATGGTTCCTTTGAAAGGGCACGGCCGATTTCTTTCCCAATCCTTCAATAACCCGAGATTGCGCTACGTCTCTAATGACCTCGTTGTCGACGGGACGTTAAACACTAACTACCATAACCACCTTCAAGTCTTAACAGACGTTCTATCATCCTGTCCCATCTACTTGTCAATGTTTTCCACATATTCCTTTCCTCTCCGATTCTGCGTAAACCTCCTCATTCCTTATCAGCCCACATAATTTTCAACATTCTTCTGTAGCACCACGTCTCAAATTCTTCGATTCTCTTCTCACCGGTTTTCCCACAGTCCACGTTTCACTACCATACAATGCTGCGCTCCAAACGTACATTATCAGAAATTTCTTCCTCAAACTAAGGCCGATATTTGATATTAGTAGGCTTCTCTTGGTCAGGAATACCTTTTTCCCAATGCTAGTCTGCTGTTGATGTCCTCCTTGCTCCGTCCTTCATTGGTCATTTTATTCCTTAACTTCATCTACTTCGTGCCCATCAATCCTGTGTTAAGTTTCTCTCTGTTCGATAGCAATGTCATCAGCGAATCGTATCATTGAAATCCTTTCAAAATGAATTTTAATTCCACTCCTGAAACTTTATTTTATTTCCATCATTCCTTCCTCGATGTACAATTTGATTAGGAGGGGCGGAAGGCTACATCCTTGTCTTACACCCTTTTTAATACGAGCACTTCGTTCTAGCTCGTCCACTCTTATTATTTCCTCTTGGCTGCTGTACATATTGTACATGACCCGTCTCTCCCTGTAGCTCACCCATTCTTTCCTCAGAATTTCTAACATCTTGCACCATTTTACTTTGTCGAAATCTCTTTGCAAGTCGAGAAATCCTATGAACGTGTCTTGATTTTTCTCTAGTCTTGCTTCCATTATTAACCGCAACGTCAGAATTGTCTCTCTCGTGCTTTGACCTTTCCTAAAGCCAAACTGATGGTCGTCTACCGCATTCTCAGTTTTCTTTTCCACTCTTCTGCGTATTATTCCTGTAAGCAACTTGGATGCATGGGCTGACAAGATGATTCTCGATAATTCTCTCACTTGTCAGCCCTTGCCCTCTTCAGAACTGTGAGTATGATTGATGGTTTTCCGAAAGTCCGATGGTATGTCAACTGACTCATACATTTTACACACCAACGTGAATGACCGTTTCCTTGCCACTTGCTCCAATGATTTTACAAATACTGCTGTAATGTTATCTGTCCCTTCTGCCTTATTTGACCTTAACTCGTCCAAAGCTCCTTTAAATTTTGATTCTAATACTGGAGGCTTAAAATGTATTTTTTCCACCTACAAGCTCTCTCCCCTGCATTTAACAGTGGAATTCCTGTTGCACTCTTAATGTTACCAGCCTTGCTTTTAATGTCACCGAAGGTTGTTTGACTTTGCTGAATGTTAAATCTGTCCTTCCGACAATCTTTTCTTTTTCGAAGTCTTCACATCTTTTCTGCAGCCATTTCGTCTTAGTTTCCTCGCAGTTCCTATTTATTTCATTCATCAGCGACTTGTATTTCTTTTTCCTAAATTCCTGGCACATTTTTGTACTTCCTCCGTTTATCAATCAACTGAACTATTTCTCCTGTTACCCTTGGTTTCTTCGCAGTTATCTTCTTTCTACCTATGTTTTCGATCCCAAAGTCTGTGATGGCCCTTTTCAAGGATGTCCGTCCACTTCAACTGTACTGCATACTGAGCTATTCGTTATTGCTATATCTATAGCCTTAGAGAACTTCAAGCGTATCTCGTCATTCCTTAGTGCTTCCGTATCCCACTTCTTTGGGTATTGATTCTTCCTGACTAATGTCTTAAACTTCAGCCCACTACTCATCAGTACTACATTGTGATCTGTATCTATATCTGACCCTGGGTAAGCCTTACAATCCGGTATCTGGTGTCTGAATCTCTGTCTCACCATGACGTAATCTAACTGAATACTTCCCGAAACACCCGGCCTGTTCCAAATATACCACCTCTTCTTGTGATTCTTGAACAGGGTATTTGTTATTAATAGCTGAAGTTTATTACAGAACCCAATAACCTCTCTCCCCTCTCATTCCTCGTTCCAAGCCCATATTCTCCTGTAACCTTCTCTTATACTCTTTCCCCTACACAACTGCATTCCAGTCCCACATGACTATTAGATTTTATCCCCCTTTAAATCCTGTATTACCCTTTCAAGATCCTCATACACTTTCTCTAGCTCTTCATCTTCAGCTTGCGACGTCGGCATGTATGCCTGACCTATTGTTGACGCTGTTGGTTTGCCGTCGATTCTGATAAGAACGACCCTGTCAATGAATCGTTCACAGAATCACATTCTCTGCCCTCCCTCGAATCCTACTCCTGTTACACCATTTTCTGTAGCTGTTGATATTACCCTATACTCATCTGACCAGAGATCCTTGTCTTCTTTCTACTTCAGTTCACTGATCCCTGCTATATCTAGATTGAGCCTTTGCTTTTCCCTTTGCAGATTTTCTAGTTTCTGTACTATGTTCATGCTTCTGACATTCCACCCCCCCCTCCCCCCCAACTTGTAAAACTTTATCCTTCCGTTGATTATTCAATCTTTTTCTCATGGTAACCTCCCCCTCGGCAGTCTCCTCCCGAAGATCTGAATGGGGATCTATTCCGTAATCTTTAGCCATTGGAAAGATCATCATGACACTTCTTCAGTTACAGTCCACATGTACTGTGGATACATGTTACATGTCTTTAATGTAGTGGTTTTCATTGCCTTCTGCATCCTCATGCCGTTGATCATTGCTGATTCTTCCGCCTTTAGGGGAAGTTTCCCACCCCAAGGGGAAGAGAGTGCCCTGAACCTCTGTCCGTTCCTCCGCAGTTTTTGCAAGACCGTCCGCAGAATGAGAGTGACTTCTAGTGGCGAAGGTCTTCGGCTGCCAATGCTAATTGTTAATCAAAATTTAATTAGTGCGTGATTCGAATCCTGGACAGAAGAAGTTTTGATTAAGAATCAAAGACCCCTATTACGGAAAATAAATGGCAATACTTAACTTCGAGAAATACGGATGTTTCACAAGCAAAGAACGACATGCAAATAAGAAACCTCTTGAACCCAACTGTGTAATTACGTAAACATCTGTCACTGACGTAAAAAAATGTTTGTCACTCTGTTAAATAATCAGATAGCTGTGTAATTTATGTGTTAGATAAATATGTTACCGATGTGTAAAGTTGTATAAGCAAATACCATATTAGCTAGGACTCCTTGTGCTTGCCAAACACATGGTACACAAAGTAGGCGTGTACCTCACTGAGGAGTAATGTAATTATACCATCAGGTGTTAAAAATTACAGAAATTGCATGAAATGTATAACCGAAAACTTTCTTTGTATCTTTGTGATACAGAAATAAATGTTTTAAGTATAAAATTAATCACTCAAATGCGTGTCCTGTAGCGCTCAATGTGCGTCTTGCTGAAAGATAATTCTTTGGAAGTGTCGTAGTTACCGTCCTCTGTTCTGCTGAAGTCAATGTACTCACCTCATCATAAACAAAAGTGAAATGCTTTGCGTACAGATGTGTTAGTTATTACGCTTATTGCCGTGATGAAGAAAGTACTGTGCTCTAACGTATTATTGTGCTACGGAAAAGGCTGTCTCATTGTAGCTATACCACAAAAGTTACTACTAAAACATGTTTAACTTTCCAGAATAATACAGAAAAACTGTGCAGATATAAAACAGTTACACCGCGAAAGCAACAATGTAAATTATGTCACATATTAGTAGCGTCGTGATATAATCGTATAGCTTTCAAAGAAACCAAATGCTAAGTCATCTTTAATCTCACCGAATGTACTTCAAATAAAGAGTATCTTGAGTATAAACAATGCAACAAACGGCTCTGAGCACTGTGGGACTTAACATCTGAGGCCATCAGTCCCCTAGAACTTAGAACTACTTAAACCTGACTAACCTAAGGACATCACACACATCCATTCACGAGGCAGGATTCGACTGCGACCGTAGCGGTCGCGCGGTCACAGACTGAAGAGCCTAGAACCGCTCGGCCACACCAGCCGGCGACAATGCAACATATTAGAAGCGAAATGACTACTCTTGACGCCATTCTTGACATCGTGGAACTTTTCCGCAGCCAGGCGGCGTGGCTCTAATGTCCTCTTCGTGTAGAGGTCGCTGCCATCGCGTTGTCGTCCTGGAGAGGGGTCGGTGAGTGTGCAATTAATTGACGCCTGTGCTCTGACATTCCCGCGTGGTGAGCCAGCGCTTGACTTTAAAATGAAACATCAGTTATCTGTGTTAGTTTGATGTGTAATGGAGCTTTCCATAAAAGTTACTTTCCTTGCGTCGAGATCCCTCGCCGTTAGTGGGTTACCTTGTAAGTAGGCTGTTAAGGTTTTTAAGTTGGTAACGCCACGTAGCGCTCTATATGAAAATCACTGTGCTGTGTGACGGCTGTGGTTGGTTCGCATTATTGAAATAGTCGCTATTGTAGTGTTGGGCAGTTTGCTGTTAACAGCGCGTAGCGTTGCGCAGTTGGAGGTGAGCCGCCAGCAGTGGTGGATGTGGGGAGAGAGATGGCGGAGTTTTAAGAGCGGATGATCTGGACGTGTGTCCATCAGAGACGCTAAATTTGTAAGACTGGATGTCACGAACTGGTATATACTATGACTTTTGAACACTATTAAGGTAAATAGATTGATTGTTCTCTATCAAAATCTTTCATTTAATAACTATGCCTATCAATAGTTATTGCCTTCAGTAGTTATAATCTTTTATTTAGCTGGCAGTATTGGCGCTCGCTGTATTGCAGCAGTTCGAGTAATGAAGATTTTTGTGAGGTAAGTGATGCATGAGAGGTATGGGTTATTGTTAGTCAGGGCCATTCTTTTGTGAGGATTTGTGATAGATTGCGTTACGCTAAAAATATTGTGTATCAGTTTAAACAGTCATTTATAGTTTTTCTAAGGGGACGTTACATATGATGGCCCACCGATACCATTATTTCTACAAGGACTGCAGTGAGTCTGCAACTCTAGTGGCCTACAAATACGATAATTTCTACAAGGACTACAATGGGTCTTCTCTGTGATGTCCTACCTACCAGTATTCTTCAAAACATCGACGGACTCTGGGGTGGGTTTGCTCTGTTGTGGCCCATTAGCTGCCAGCATCTCAAGAGTCAGCACTGTCTTTCCGTTGGAAATCCACTACTTCTGTGTACATTTTCTTTTACCAATCATACTTTGATAAAAACACTGCAAATTTACTGTGATTAATAATCAGGACTGTCTTTATGGACTGTGAGAAATTCTTTGCTTTTTGCCAATATTGTATCAATAAGTGTGTGCATTTGATATCTTTGTTATTGTAATTAAGAAAAATTTTGACAAATATGTATTGGCCAGTACCCAATCAGTCTACCGTTTAGAGCGGTTATTAGTACACTAACATTTCACAGTTACGAGTTCTTATGTCACGCTCAGATTAGATTTTACATTAGATTAATTATTCATTCCATAGACCCAAAAAAGAAGGGATCCTCCTGGGTGTGGAACATGTCAGATAAACTCATAAAAATGTAATTAGAAACACTTGAGTTTCATCAATTTTGATGATCCTCAGTCAACAAACAGTAAAATTATGTACAAGAATTAAAATTAAACTTGTAATATTGTAAGTAGGCTGTTTAGGTTTTTTATATTGGTAACGCCACGTAGCGCTCGGTATGAAAATCACTGGCTGTGCTGTGTGTAGTCTGTGTCTGGTTTACATTGTTGTTAGCGCTCGCTGTATTGCAGTAGTTTGAGCAACGAAGGTTTTTGTGAGGTAAGTGGTTCATGAAAGGTATAGGTTATTGTTAGTCAGGACCATTCTCTTGCCGGCCGCGGTGGTCTCGCGGTTAAGGCGCTCAGTACGGAACCGCGTGTCTGCTACGGTCGCAGGTTCGAGTCCTGCCTCGGGCATGGATGTGTGTGATGTCCTTAGGTTAGTTAAGTTTAAGTAGTTCTAAGTTCTAGGGGACTGATGACCACAGATGTTAAGTCCCATAGTGCTCAGAGCCATTTGAACCATTTTTGACCATTCTTTTATAGGGGTTTTTGAAAGTCAGATTGCGTTGGGCTAAAAATATTGTGTGTCTGTTTAAGCACAGTCATTCATAAATTTCTCGAAGGGGACGTTTCAACCTGAAGTGTAAGTCAACAATTTGACCATCAAGAGTCGATACAAGTACGGATGGTGCTCTGAGAGAATCTTTAGAAAGTGGATCACGCGAGATGAATGGGATAAAGAATCTGAAACCCGGCTATGCTGTGATTCTGAGTTGAAGAGCAGGTAATCTTATTAATTGAAATGTCTAGAGAAACTACGTCGTGTTTCAGTTAACATGAATGTTTCTTGCTTGCGTGATCTCCTTCTACTCTCTAGACTTCATAGAAATTCTATTTCATGAAGTGATGAAAGTAAACAGGCAAAGTTTTAGCTATATATGAACTGTTCTTGACAGAACTGATACACTGATGACCGTTCAGCCTCTGTAGAATAAATGATAATTAATTGAAAGCCTCAGCTGCCGACAGGTGTTGTTGATATACCTCGATGGGGACGCTGTATCCATGTGAACATTTCGTATGGAGATTGTGGACAATTGGGAATGTGGGTCTCACAGGAGGCGTGTAAGGGATAAGTACCTGCAGCCACGCTGTTCATGTGTGTCATCGGTGCTCATGTGAATGGAGCCTGTGCCATGTAATCAGGAGATCTCGCGTTCGAGTCCCGGTAGGGGCTTTCAACTGTCCCCATTGAGGTATATTAGTAACACCAGTCGGTAGGTGAGGGTTTCAATTAATTATCAAAATTTTAGCTGACTACTGGAAAACTTTTAACGTTGTCTTAGATATAATGTGGCTGCTCCAAATATCTGTAGTCACAATGAATTACATCGTCATTGAAGCTCTTCTCCAACGAAATTGCAGTCTACAGTTGTATGAGAACTGTAATTGACGAGAGTGGTTCATTACGTGATTAATCAACTGTTTGGACATGCAGAGTGAAAACAGGAAGATAATTGCATCCATCAGTGCAGTATGCTCATTAACCTGTGAAATGCAAATCGTTACAGCTGTATCGCAGAAAGCTCCATCTGATACGTCATCCATATCACAGTGCAATGGCGGATAGAGGTTCTCGACCATCTGTGGACACTAAGCTCTTATTTTGTGCTGATCTATGCTTGCTGTTAAAACCAATAACTTTTTCACCTTTTCCTTACATACCCTCAGAAAATAGTCTTTTGTTACTATGAGTGCCCCATTTCATTACAAGAAATTACCTTCGGTAGTCCAAAAACAACAATAATTATTATGATCTCCGGATTCTTTTTTCAAGCAACTCAGATCTGCTCTCTTCGTAGTGATATTCTTCAGTGATATAGAACCATAATGATAAAAGTGGAGCATTCCCTCAGAACTACCAAAATCGCAAAAAATTTAATGTTATGCTCTAAGATCTGGGGTCAATTCGCTGATAAGAGTCAAGGAAACAACGATATTTTAATTTAAAAAAATGAAGCGGGGTATATTTTAGTCGTTGAAATAATTGAAGTAAGTTTTGTTATTGTCCAATAACAATACATACATTTCACTTCAAAAAACGTAAATGTGCTTCTCATTTTTAAGGAAAATATAAAACATAAAATTACTGAAGAGGGAATTGGAAAAGCCATTATTAGTTTCTGACGTGTGTGAATTCATATGGTCATGATCAGATAGTAAATTGTTAATATGGTCCTAACTATTTCACTTGCTAACTTAATTCAGGCGACTGTGTCTATACAGCTTAAGACAGCTTTTATGCAAGTTCTGCGGGGCCTTTAAATAGTCGATGTGCTCCACAGTAGATACGACTGTAGTCTGGAAGTAATGGAACGCCAGTATCCCTCTCCCTCAGTACTTCTGGTCGCCAGAGCACATTTCACTGCCTTATGTTGACTACGAACTACCTCAGTACAAAACCTTGATACCACGACCACTAGCTGAATGATTAAACTTGATGTGAGGTGACCCTTAGTGAAATCAGCTTCAAAAACTAAAGGAACGTCCTAAGATATCCTCCGATAGCCAATGTTCAGTCACATACGAAGATAAGTTAACAATAGCTCAAATAAACAATATACACAGTGAAGCCCATAAATACACGAAAAGATACAAATACTATAGACATTTCTGTATTGACTACTCTCAGTAAACTGTTAGCTGTAGGATGTAGCTGTGTGGTAGGATAACTCAAAACCTTAATGGAAAATATGGTGGACAGACTAAACGAAAGAATTGCTCTACTAGTGTCTGTCGACAGCTCAGTGTATTAAATATATGGATCGACCAGAATGTCACATGTTAAATAATGTATGTACCAGAAACATGTAATACTTTTTAATCTTCATTAGTCCTCAAAGCAAATGTTTGATAATAACACATCTGTGTAAGATTAAAAAGTTCCCGAGTTCCCAATTGCATAATTAAGTAATTAATTAAGTACATTTAATTAATTATGGCGATTGGAAAGCTGAGAACTTTTTATTCGATGTTACCGCAACGTGGCTCTGCATTCCTACAGTTCTGTGTAAGGTCTAAGTGTAATGTAACTGTCAGCCGAAAGCGATATACTGTTATTCTTTAGCAACAAGCAGACACTACCTTTAAATTCGTAAGTTCAGATAACTTAATGTCGTCTTTGATATTATTTATTAATCGCCTGCTGTCGAAATTTTTTTTCTGTACGACACAACTATGCGATGGCTGCTGACAGCTGTTCTGTGAATAATAGATGCTCCTACCTCGTGATGAACTGCAGTGTGAGTTAACACTCTCTGTCGTCGACGAGATGATACTGCTGACAGCCTGCAGGATCTCAGCAGTATGGCCAAGTCTGTTTCGGTAATTAAGTGAAAATCCCAGGCTGGAATAAATCAATAAATAATATACAGGTGCTCCGGTGCACTGGCTCACGGCTGAACACACAGTAAATATACTTTAACTGACTGTAAAAGATCAGAGATACTTACAGTAGGTCAGTATCGTGAACAAATAACGGAGTAGCGAGCCGACCTTTTATTACTGCTTTGAGGTTAATTATTCGGTAGCTTAGCTATAACACTATTGAGAAAATTTTTAAGAACAAAATAGTTCGCAATTTTGTAACATTCTACACCAATTAACAAGATACTCTTACTGATTTGTCTTCGCTTACAAGTCCAACCCTGAACGGTTTAAGGCTTGCAACGTGCACATTTACTACTTTCAAACTGTTCGTTCTATTCAAGAAACGCTTCTTTTTAGAAAATATTTTGCCTTTTCATCCAATAATTTGACACGCCACACATGACGTACTTACACTGCTCAGTCCCACCATGAATGGCTATTCCAGTTAATTGTCTGTTAGAACATCCGAAAAAAATGATATTTTTGTTAATGGACCGAAGCTTCCACATATACAATAGCGATTAACATATTTATTCACATCTTTTACCTGAGAGTTCACTAGCCCACATATGAAGATGACACCTATATTTAGACAATACTCAAAATAACAAAATCAGGTTCACAGGTCAGTGACTAGCGCGAACAAAACACGCAGAAGCATAGGACAAAGAATACGAAGAATACAATGTAAACAACAGAAACACTGAAAACCAGGCACTGCCGTCTTTGTTACTCAGGTCGATATCACCCCCTTCCCCTTTTTGAATTCCGGTGGCACTGAGAATACCGGTCTATTGCTGTATCTATAGCCTTGGAAAACTTCAAGCGTATCTCGTCATTCCTTAGTACTTCCGTATCCCACTTCTTTGCGTATTGATTCTTCCTGTCTAATGTCTTAAACTTCAGCCTACTCTTCATCACAACTATGTTGTGATCTGAGTCTATATCTGCTTCTGGGTACGCCTTACGACCCAGTATCTGATTTCGAAATCTCTGTTGATCATGATGTAATCTATTTCAAATCTTCCTGTATCATCCAGTCTTTTCCGAAGATACCTCCTCCTCTTGTGATTCAAGAACAGAGTATTCGCTATTACTAACTGAAGTGTACTACAGAACTCAATTAACCCTTATCCACTATCATTCCTTGTCACAGCCCATATTCTGCTGTAACCTTTTCTTCTAATCCTTCCCCTACAACTGCATTCCAGTCCTTCATGACTATTAGATTTTCATCCTCTTTTTCATACTGTTTTACCCTTTCAAGATCCTCATACAATTTCTCTACCTCTTCATCTTCAGCTTGCGATGTCGGCATGTATACCTGAACTATCGCTGTCGCTGTTGGTTTGCTGTCGATTCTGATAAGAACGACCCTGTCACTGAACTGTTCACAGAAACACACTCTCTGACTTATCTTCCTATTCATAACAAATCCTACTCCTGTTACACCATTTTCTGCTGTTGTTGATGTTACCCCATACTCATATGACCAGAGATCCTTGTCTTCTTTCCACTTCACTAATTCCTTTTATATCTAGATTAAGCCACTGCATTTCCCTTTTCAGATTTTCTAGATTCTCCATCACGTTCAAGCATCTGACATTCCGTGCCCCGACTCGTAGTACGTTATCCTTCCGTCGATTATTTAATGTTTTTCTCATGGTAACCTCCCCTCGGCAGTCCCTTCCTGGAGATCCGAATGGGGGCTATTCCGGTATCTTCTGCCAGTGGATAGATCATTATGGCCCTTCTTCAATTACAGGCCACATGTACTGTGGATATACGTTACGTGTTTTTAATGCAGTGGTTCCCGTTGCCTTCTACATACTCATGCCACTGATCTGGAAGCGAACGTGTTTTCCGGCTCTGGTGACCTGTGGAGCGAATGTTCGAGAGATGTTCGGTACACTGGTGAGAGCCGTCCGTAGCTCGTGGTCTGGTTGCCACGTGCAGAATGCAGTCCACAAAGGCCGTGTTCGATGGCTCGACGCCATCTGCATCGAGACGTCCGGGCTCTAGACGCTCTGATGACAACATCTCTTGTTTTCCATTCCAGTCTCTCACAAATGCCTTGGATAATCATGAAATAGCCCTGTATGAGGCTGGCGAAGTGGATGGCGGACAGTGTCTTCCCGCAGACAAATGTGCGTCGATGAGCCGAAGTCCTTATGATAAACATTGCTTGATTGTCGTGTTGTGGTGGGTCAATACTGACCTGAGCCATTCGCTGACTGAAACGCCGACCGAGATGTCAATAAGCAGATCTGCAGGGGGGCGTACTTGTTCGCGAAAAACTGTGTTTTTCATCGTCTTAGGTCCTCCTTTACTGACGTACGAAGGCCTAGCAGCACGAGAGGCAGTCTATTTTGTATCATGAGCTATTAATGCTGCCTTGAGTGTTCGATAAGATCTTTAGATTAAACCATTCCTTGCAGAATGTTAATTAGTAATTCTACTGTGTCGACATCCACACAAATGAAGAAGCTCTTGGCAGAAACATGTCACAGACAGCACGTGTAACAGACAACCAACCAGTTGCAGTAAATGGTGATTTTCAAATAATCTTGACCATGGTTTCGACAATTTTAAACCCGTCTTCCTCAGAAGAACAACCTGCATACAATGCGATTCATAAGTTACAATCAAGACGTCGTGGACGAATACGACTTTCTGATTGTAAGTTACGGTATCGCATTGTGTGCACGTTTTTCTTCTGAGGAAGACGGGTTTAAATCTATCGAAATGATGGTAAAAGTTATTTGAAAACTACCTTTTATTGCAGATGGTTGGTTGTCTATAGCGCTTGCTGTTCTGTAACCACTGCTGTGGTGTAGTAACGTTCGAAATGTTGGAGGTCTCAAACAGTTTTCCTCGAAGGGACGTGGTGACATGGGGAACTCCTCAACGGGCAAACCATCCTGTGACGATTGTTATATCTAAAGTTTCGGCCGAAATGCTGAGGATAGAAAATGCTTCTGGCCAATGGGAGAACAATCCACCAGTATCAGTACGCAGCTGCCATTATCCAAACCTGAAAATGGTCTCATCATTTCGATGAGTAAATGCATAAACCGGCCTATGGACTCAACAACTGATCTTAAGGGGACGTGCGACTCTTCGGAAAACAGCTCGGTAGAGGCGGAGAAAAAGGAAGATGTTGCGCGAATTCTACTTGGACTGCCGCCTACGCTCCCTTGGGGCTGTGGAAAGAGTTGGGCTACGGACTGTTACATTGAAGTGGCTTTTTACGGAGCCCCAATGGTACCAACATAGTTCCATTCTTCCCACTCAGATGCCATTTCCTTAGTTTCGCGTCTGTACACCTGCTCCCTTCGCAGTGCTGCCACTCTGACATGATATTCTCTCACACTCGCACTCATTTTTCTAACGCAGGCGTGTAAGCCAAAGCTCTTGTACCTGCTGCTGATACATGATTCGTCGTCTACCTCGACTTTTGTCAGATATACAATATTGCTACCTTTCCGTTTCTGATATACTGCTATCGCTTTTTTCTTTTTCTGTCAGAACTGCCAATGATAGATAAGTATGTGCTGCCAAGACAAAGCAATTGCCTTTTGAAACTGTCTAAGGCGTAGTAAACACGTGGAACCAACCAAACATTTATCTACAATTGTCATTAGTTCCGCCAAACCTGGTTTGGGTATTTGTCGCCAATAGCGACTACTCATAATAGTTTATCTAATTTGTTCTTCCGTGTCAAAGGACATTGTTTTATAAATCCTGCTAAAACGGCTTCGTAATTTTGTGCAGCTAACAATTCTTCCACCTACGTGACTTGCACCTCAACCAAGTGCGCCACAGCGTAATGAAATCTATCCATCGGAATCGTGACGCCATGTTATAATCTCTCTATAGGGTGTTCGGAAATTCTCGTTACAAACTTCTAGGACTTGTAGAGGGGAGTCAGCAGGGACCACGTTTGGAAACGTCATCCAACGACGCTACAGAGCACCAGAGTTATAGACGCCAGCGCCTGAAATGCATGTACATACAGGATGATTCAGTGATAATGTTACAAACTTTCACGACTGATGGAGAAGGTAAATATAGCAAATTGAGTGACGCTCCCTGTACCGGAAACGGAGGCATCGAAAGATATAAGCGAAAGCCGATCTAATACCTCTGACGGTGGAATACACGTACTGGTGCTGTTGTTGCTACGACTGTACGTAGTCAAATTTCAGACGTGATAGTATTGACCAGACCAAGAAAACATATTGAGTAAACTTGGCTCTAAATTGGATTCCTTAAGACCTGTGAACTCTTGTTCATCAGAGGGGGTTTGTTTCACAGCAGGGAAGTAGTTCCTCAGGTATACATTTTAGACCCCAAGTTTCAAATGGCTCTGAGCACTATGGGACTTACCATCTGAGGTTATCAGTTCCCTAGACTTAGAACTACTCAAACATATCTAACCTAAGGACATCACACACATCCATGCCCCAGACCCCAAGTTTACTGTATATTTTTCTTTGCTTTGGTCGATACTACCACGTCTGAAAGTTTCCTGTCTTGCAAGCTTAGAAGAACAGTAGCAGTACATGCATTCCACTGTCAGAGGCATTAGAACGGTTTTCGTTTGCAACTGTGTACCCGTTCGTTTCCGGAACAAGAACCCTTAACTGAAATTGATAAATTCATCCTTCTCAGACATCATAAAGAGTTTGTCATATTATCACGGGCTCACGCGCCGGCCACGATAGCTTTGACGCTCTGTAGCGTCTATGGATGACGTTTCTGAACATAGGTTTCTGTTCCAAAAGTATGTACTCAGTCGCGTCTACAATTACTGTAATGGGGAATTCCGAATACCCTGTTTAGGCTGGAATCGTGGATGCTACGTTTAGTCCAAGAACTGAGACGTTTTACATTACAGATATTCCTACCTTCAATTGCGGGACTATATATACTTGTGAACATCCCCCGATTACAGATCGCTGTACTGGATGTTGTTGTGGATTCCGATCTGAGTGGAGCTTTGCTGGTTTTGACATCGATGATTTCTTTCTCTGCGGCACCACTTTAATTACCTCCTTTAATTGAGTGGCATGTGATAAATGAGTGCACTAGGCCATATGTACAAGACGACACCATTAGTTATACAACACTCAAAATAACAGAAAAAGATTCACAGTACAGCGTCTAGAGCGAAAAAGACACGCAAGTAAAGAACAAAAATTACGAAGAAAACGTAGCAAAGAATAAAAAAATTGAAAACCGGTCATCAAGTCGATATCACACGTCACTACACAAATTATATTACCAGTCAAATAACGGTGTTAGTTAACATACGAATTTCTTGTTACGATTTTATACACAAAACAAAAGAAAAAATTTAAAAGAAAGAAAATGACAAGAGTGTTTATAATTTTATGATGTTTCCTTCTAGATGCTGCATTAGTGGAGCGTCTGGTATGCAAACACATGTGGACTAATATATGTCTGCCTCACTGTGCAGTGAAAATACTGTGTGTGGACTGTGCATAGGCACTTTACTATGTTACATTTGTAATAGTTTTCTTTGTTAGATCCTTAACCACTGAGACTTAAAGGTTCAATGGAGCCATCTTAAAACAAAAAAAAAGCAAGAAAGGAGAAAAAGACTACGTCTATCACTAGAAGTTCATACAAATCTTATCTGTCTTGCAAAAATGTTCAAATTATAATACCGTATGGAACAGCCATGTCAGATTCAAAATTCGGTTTAGAAACAGTTCTTCAAATGAGGATGCAATATAGTATTTCTTTTTACACGAGCGAGTAGGCGATGGTAATAAATATCTTCGATCACTGAGTGTTTTTACTGTGACATAGCAAAGACATCTGACGCTACAGGGTGAACATTAATAAAACCGACGAACTGCAGGCCGCGGTAGCCGAGCGGTTCTAGACGCTTCAGTCTGAAATCACACGACTGCTACGGTCGCAGCTTCGAATTCCGCCTCTGGCATGGATGTGTGTGATGTCCTTTGGTTAGTTATGTTTAAGTAGTTCTACGTTCTAGGGGACTGATGACCTCAGATGTTAAGTCCCATGGTGCTCAGAGCCATTTGAACCATTTGCAGAGACGGATTTCTCAGTGGAAATGGGGGGAAAAAGTTCGTATGAACATGTGTCAGGAACTGGATTGGGAGCTCGTTGTGTAGTGGCTAGCGATGCTGCCTCTGGATCACGGGGTCCTGGGTTCGATTACCAGCCAGGTTGGAAATTTTTCTCTGAACGGGGCCTGAGTGTTTGTGCTGTCCACATCATTTCTTCATCATCATTCGTGACAGTGTCTAGATTGAACTGTGTAAAAATGGGACTGTGTAAAAATTAAGACTCCGAATGGGCTCTGACAAGCGCGGTGTTGAGCGTCCCGCAAATCAAACGTCATCTGAAAATGGACTGTGTGCTTGCAACGACAACAAATCGTCTCAGAGCATAGGACAGAACTGCAGCGCTTACATATCACAATACACGTGCAATGTGGCCTCCATAGGATGCAGTGGACACGCTCACACGTCGCACCTTTCATACTTTTCGACCTCTTTTCGAAAATCGCCATAGGCGTCGTGAAGACGCTGGTGGAGGTCCGGCACATCACGAACTTGCTCAGTACGCACGATGCATTTCAGAATCATCCTAGAGGTAAAAATCCAGGTGGCTCAAGTCTGGTGATCTTGCAGGTCATGCTACAGGGCCTCTGCGTCCCATCCAACGTCCGTGGAACTGTAATGCGGAAGTGGATTGATGCTCCGTCATGCAGAAAGCACATAATCTGTCGTATTGGAAAATGAACGTTCTCAAGCAACCCTGGAAGAGTTTCTGCGGGAAGTCCCAGTGCGTTCTTTCTTTTGGCGTTGTGGTAGAATAATCGATCCAAGTAAGTGGTGGCCAAGAATCCCTGCCACCACATTGATGCTGAACCGATGCTGATAAAAAGCCTCAACCAGTTCCCAAGGATTGTCTGTGGTCCACAGATGACGATTATGCAGACTTGTGAAGGCGTTTTGTTAAATATTGCCTCGTCGGTAAAGAGGACTAATGACAAGATCCTGTAAACTGTCATGGTCTGGTGCCAAAATAATCGATAAAATTCTTCCCGTAGAGGGAAATTCACTGGTGATGATCCTTGCTCTCGTTGCAGGTGATGCGGTTAATGTAACTGCCATGCAGGATACACATAATCGTACATTAACGTGCACCATGTTGGCAGCCCACTTGTCTGGAACTTTATTAGAGTTCGGTTCAATGTCCTGTGGAACCCAGTCCTCCAAATCTGGTGCACGTACAGTCCGCCACCTCCTTGCAAGTTCGTCTGTCTGAAGAGATCCGTGATCACACAAGCGCCCAAAATGGGCTTGAAATTTTAGTGATGTGATTGGTGCCTGCGAAGGTACTAGGTTTGGTACAGACGTGTTCCTCTCGACCGGCTACATTAGGTTTGCCGTACATAAACACCATCTCGGCATATTAGCGACCATTCTGCTGCTTACAGTACGCTGCATCACTCACACAGCCTATATCACACAAGGAACACACGGGACGTGATCAGAGGAACATTTATTTGTCAGTGCCATTCATTTCCGGACACATGTTCACAGGAAAGTTATCGTCCATTTCCGGTCAGGAACACGTCCCTATAGTTTGTCGGTTTTTACACCATGTATAGGTAACGATATATTGCTAAATTACATTAAACTCTTCTGTTGAAGAGCCATGAAACGCAGTGTATAGGAATAAGCGTCTGAAAGCCGATACCATCTTCAATAGCTTAAAGATAAGCATGGAAGCATGCCTGAAAGTGTCTGTATTGTTCACTACTTTTTTTTTATGTCCTCAGTCTACTGACTGGTTTGATGCGGCCCGCGACGAATTCCTTTCCTGTGCTAACCTCTTCATCTCAGAGTAGCACTTGCAACCTATGTCCTCAATTATTTGCTTGATGTATTCCAATCTCTGTCTTCCTCTACAGTTTTTGCCCTCTACAGCTCCCTCTAGTACCATGGAAGTCATTCCCTCATTTCTTAGCAGATGTCCTATCATCCTGTCCCTTCTCCCTATCAGAGTTTTCCACATATTCCTTTCCTCTCCGATTCTGCATAGAACCTCCTCATTCCTTACCTTATCAGTCCACCAAATTTTCAACATTCGTCTATAGCACCACATCTCAAATGCTTCACTTATCTTCCGTTCCGGTTTTCCCACAGTCCATGTTTCACTACCATTCAATGCTGTACTCCAGACGTACATCCTCAGAAATTTCTTCCTCAAAATAAGGCCGGTATTTGATATTAGTAGACTTGTCTTGTCCAGAAATGCCTTTTTTGCCATAGCGAGTCTGCTTTTGATGTCCTCCTTGCTCCGTCCGTCATTGGTTATTTTACTGCCTAGGTAGCAGAATTCCTTAACTTCATTGACTTCGTGACCATCAATTCTGATGTTAAGTTTCTCGCTGTTCTTATTTCTACTACTTCTCATTACCTTCGTCTTTCTCCGATTTACTCTCAAACCATACTGTGTACTCATTAGACTGTTCATTCCGTTCAGCAGATCATTTAATTCTTCTTCACTTTCACTCAGGATAGCAATGTCATCAGCGAATCGTATCATTGACATCCTTTCACCTGGCATTTGAATTCCACTCCTGAACCTTTCTTTTATTTCCATCATTGCTCCCTCGATGTACAGATTGAAGAGTAGGGGCGAAAGGCTACAGCCATGTTTTACTCCCTTCTTAATACTAGCACTTCTTTCTTGATCGTCCACTCTTATTATTCCCTCTTGGTTGTTGTACATATTGTATATGACCCGTCTCTCCCTATAGCTTACCCCTACTTTTTTCAGAATCTCGAACAGCTTGCACCATTTTATATTGTCGAACGCTTTTTCCAGGTCGATAAATCCTATGAACGTGTCTTGATTTTTCTTTAGCCTTGCTTCCATTATTAGCCCTAACGTCAGAATGGCCTCTCTCGTACCTTTACTTTTCCTAAAGCCAAACTGATCGTCATCTAGCGCATTCTCAATTTTCTTTTCCATTCTTCTGTATATTATTCATGCAAGCAGCTTCGATGCATGAGCTGTTAAGCTGATTGTGCTACAATTCTCGCACATGTCAGCTCTTGCCGTCTTCGGAATTGCGTGGATGATGCTTTTCTGAAAGTCAGATGGTACGTCGCCAGACTCATATATTCTACACACCAACGTGAATAGTCGTTTTCTTGCCACTTTCCCTAATGATTTTAGAAATTCTGATGGAATGTTATCTATCCCTTCTGCCTTATTTGACCGTAAGTTGTCCACAGCTCTTTTAATTTCCGATTGTAATACTGGATCCCCTATCTCTTCTAAATCGACTCCAGTTTCTTCTTCTATCACATCAGACAAATCTTCACCCTTATAGAAGCTTTCAACGTATTCTTTCCACCTATCTGCTCTCACCTCTGCATATAACAGTGGAATTCTCGTTGCACTCTTAATGTTACCACCGTTGCTTTAAATGTCACCAAAGGTTGTTTTGACTTTCCTGTATGTTGGGTCTGTCCTTCCGACAATCATATCTTTTTCGATGTCTTCACATTTTCCCTGCAGCCAATTCGTCTTAGCTTCCCGGCACTTCCTATTTATTTCATTCCTCAGTGACTTGTATTTCTGTATTCCTGATTTTCCCGGAACATGTTTGTACTTCCTCCTTTCATCAATCAACAGAAGTATTTCCTCTGTTACCCATGGTTTCTTCGCAGCTACCTTCTTTGTACCTATGTTTTCCTTCTAACTTCTGTGATGGCCCTTTTTAGAGATGTCCATTTCTCTTCAACTGTGTTGCCTACTGCACTATTGCTTATTGCTGTATCTATAGCGTTAGAGAACTTCAAACGTATCTCGTCATTCCTTAGAACTTCCGTATCCCACATCTTAGAGTATTGATTCTTCCTGACTAATGTCTTGAACTTCAGCCTACTCTTCATTACTGTATTGTGATCTGAGTCTATATCTATTCCTGGGTATAATCCAGTATCTGATTTCGGAATCTCTGTCTGACCATGATGTAATCTAATTGAAATCTTCCCGTATCTCCCGGCCTTTTCCAAGTATACCTCCTCCTCTAGTGATTCTTGAACAGGGTATTCGCTATTACCAGCCGAAACTTGTTACAGAACTCAATTAGTCTTTCTCCTCTTTCATTCCTTGTCCCAAGCCCATATTCTCCTGTAACCTTTTCTTCTACTCCTTCCCCTACAACTACATTCCAGTCGCCCATGACTATTAGATTTTCGTCCCCCTTTACAAACTGCATTACCATTTCAATATCCTCATACACTTTCTCTATCTGTTCATCTTCAGCTTGCGGCGTCGGCATGTATACCTGAACTATCGTTGTCGGTGTTGGTCTGCTGTCGATTCTGATTAGAACAACCCGGTCACTGAACTGTTCGGAGTAACACACCCTCTTGCAGCTTTTATTTAAGCGAATTTAACATTACACAAACACATCACAATAACGCAAAACAAAATCAGTTTTCCGACCATAATTGCAGACTACATCAGGCACCGCACTTTACATATTGACTACGAGGGGCAAAGGTAGATCTGTATAAGACACTGACGGATCAAAAATCTCAATAACAAAAAATAGTTAATGTTGAAATTTCGTTAATTTACAGGTAAATTATGTAATAGATTAATATTGCAAGATCACAGGTTAATGTAAGAGCGAGTTAAGCACTTGGAAGTGTGAAATTCTGGTACATTAACTGTCGATGTAGCGGCCAGAATGTTGAACGCAAACATGCAAGTGTGCATAAATTGTTTAGTACAGATGCCGGATGTGAGTTTGTGGTGTGAATTTCCATTCCTGTTGCCCTTGGTCAATCAATACACGGAAGGTTAATGTTCTTCGTGTATGACACTGCAGCTATAGTTCAATGATGTTCCGTAAGTACTCGACTGGAAACAGATCTGGGTGATCGAGCAAGTCAAGGCAAACTGTCGACAGCATGTAGAGCATGTCGGATTACAACAGTGGTATGTGGGCGAGCGTTATTCTGTTGTAAAACACCGAGCGGAATGCCGTTCATGAATGACAGCACAGCATGTCGAAACGCCAATTGTTGTACAAATTTCCTGTCATATGGGGTGGGACATCCTTGAGAGAGCTCCTGCTGACATACGAAATCGCACCACAGACCGTAATTCCAGTTGTAGGTCCAGTGCCTCTAACAAACAGACAGCTTTCATCAGGAAGTAAGGCAGACCTTCATTTATCCTGTCCTCCAACGAGTTCTTGCTTGACACAACTGAAGTCGCATATGGCGGTGGTTTAGGGTCAGTGGATGCACGCTACAGGGCGTCTGAACCGATTTGTAACAGTTCGTTGTGTCCCTGTGGTGCCTAATGCTGCTCAAATAGTTGCTGCAGACGCAGTACGACGAGAGAGAGCCACACGACGAGCACGATGGCCTTCGCTCTCGGTAGTGCCATTTGGCCGTCCGGAGCTCGGTCCTCTGGCGATTCAACATTCTTGTCATTACCGCAGGCAACTATCAGCTACAGCGACTGCATTTCAACCAAATCTTCCTGCAATATCGCAGATATCCCAGAAGGAACTTGCAGCTTCTCGCAGCCCTATTGCAGACCTTGTCCAAACTCTGTGATGTGCTGATAATGGGGTCTGTATCGCCTTAAATGGCATTCTAAACTAACATCTATTCACCACGTCCAGTCTCAAAGGTAACTGACTCTGACGACCGTGGCAGCATGTGTTTAAAACAAACCTGATTGGCATCCTCATAGTGGCGCTACTAGTGCCACTGTTATGTGACTCGCATGAAACTCGAGTAGATGTCATCTTTCAGGTGTAGAAACACACCTACCAACTTTCGTTTATGTCGCACAACTCCTTCTTGGTAATGCGATTTTTCTTGTATGAGTGTATATGTATAAAATATCCTACCATCCCGCTGAACGGTGCCTGCCGGCGAATCGATCGTATTGTGTCCTTTCTTTCATCAATCTTCTGACAGGTTTTAATGTCGTCCGCCATGAATTTCTCTTGTGTGCCAACCTTTTCGTCTCAGAATAACGTTTGCAGCCAATGTCCTTAGTTCTTTTTTGGATATATATTAATCTCTATCTTCCCATATGGCTTTTATCCTCTGCACCTCTGCACTATGGAAGCAGGTCCTTGATGTCTTTACACATGTTCTTCGTCTTGACAAAGTTTTCTGTACGTTCATTTCTTCGGCGATTCTATGAGAAACATCCTCATGCCATTCGACCTAATTTTCAACATCCTTCTGTAACACCACATGTTAAAAGCTTCGGCTCTCTTCTTTTCCTTTTTTCCCCACTATCCGTTATTCACTTCCATACGGTGATATGCTCCGGAGGATGAAGATTTGCAGAAATTTATTCCTCACATTAAGGTCGATCTTCGACTTTTTGTCCAAGAATATCTGTTTTTCGCCTGTACTAATCAGCCTAAAACGTCCGCCTTGCTTTGTCCATCATGTTTAAATTTGCGTCCGTGGTAGAATTTCTTATCCGTTATGTTTATCTCTATCGTACTCTAGATGCTCCTCATTACTTTCATCTTTGTTCTGTTTACTCTTAATCCGCATGATGTACTCGTTAGACAGTTCATTCCATTCAACTTGCCCAGCAGTTCTTGCTTATTTTCACTGAGGACAGCAATGCCATCAGCGATTTCCTGCTTACCTGTATCGTGCCATTGGTGTGTGACAACGTGTATCGCTACTCTACAGTTTAGGAGCCTTCTGCCTACGCCTATGCCATCCATGTTCTCCACTGAGTTGTTAGTTTCTCACTTGTCTAGCACTGGTTGTAGAGTTATTTGCTGCACTTTGGAACCGTATCCTTTGCTACAATCAACGTCAATGGACAATAGCCCGTGCTACAGCTGACTCTGGAGGCGGCTGTTTTCCCGATCTTACGTTTGCGTTGTACAGTAATAACACAGTAAAATGTGGAAAGGCCAATACTTAAAAGATCATTGAGTGTACTAGGCATCTACGAAAGCGCCTGGCGCCTTGCGGGGAGGGAGGGGTGTAGGGGTGTGGGGGTATCGACGGTATAGCGTGACTTGTCAATCCATAGGCAGACTGTCGTACCAGAGGCTGGTATATGTCGGACGCCATCATAATTTCGGACGCCATCATATTTCATAACACATCGAAGTCTTTCATTCGGTGTGGCGACGGGACTGTTTTCACTCCAACACAGTAGCATTCTGCAGTTCATTTCGGCGTACATCTATTTCGACAAATTTATTTCTATGTTTTCATTTCATGACAGATGTTTCGTGAATGTTTTCAGCGAGCGAGGTGGTACAGTGGTGAGCACACTGAAATCTCATTCGGGAAGACAACTCAAATCCGCTTCCGGCCATCCAGATTTAGGTCTCCCACGATCTCCCTATATAGCTCCAGGCAAATGCCGGAACGTTTTCTTTGAAAGAGCGCGGCCGATGCTCTTTCCCATCTTCTCAGAATGCCCGCGATGCTGACCGGACGTTAAACTTCAATCAGCCATCATTTTTAAATGTTTTCTTGTAAGCAGACAACAGGTCCGAAACGAGACCTGTCGCGTTAACGTGTAGTAGTCGTTGAAGATTTGCCAGATTTATTACAGTACTAATGTTCTGAAGCACCGCTGTCGCAAACGAAAATTCGTGTAATAGCATGTCTGTTGTACTAACAGCGTTGGACTCATAAATAGCTTATTTCTCATCAGAATAGATACTCGTGATCATACGGATAAATGGTTCCATTAATGATATTTTTTTCCAAATGTATTGCGTACTAATACTGTACGACACCAGGATCTCTGTAACGCAGCCTCGGATCGTTAAGACACGAAGAAACCTATACGTAGCATTTTTTAATTCTATCTACATATTTCTGATGGTATCTTCCTTGGACAACATGGACTCATTTTACACTGCATCACGCCATGATATTCTTGGTACGTCGTACACGTTACATAAGAAACAGTGACACGCCCAAAATTTTCTTCCTTTGTCTATATTATACTTGTGTCTATCGTTTTAAATTTCACAATGTTTTCCCCAACACGATAATTATATTAACTTGTCTCCCAAAATCATCCAAGTCTCAGTTGCTGCTAAAGCTTATCATGTGACGCGCACATGAATGAGTTGTTATCTTATCAAGGTAGCAATCTCTCTCGCTGAATTTGAAAACGTGGGAAGAAACTTTCAGCCTTCTTGTTTGGAGAGTGTCATCCTTGCATAATCCGCTAATAAGCACTTTGGCCAGTTCGTAAAACGTTTACACTTTGTACCATAAACTGCCAAAATGTCTTCGCCGCTACTGCTCATCTTCAAACCACTTAGTGCGATAGTGATCACATGTTACAACACTTGAACACTGTTACTAGGTCGCGACTCATAAACAACCGTCTTCCTTGGATAGAAATCATTCAGTTCCCTGTCAGTAGCGCTTTGTCGATCTAGAAGCATCAGGCTCTCAAAACTCTAAAACCGAAGATCTGAGTGTATGAATATACGATGTGATGACTGAAAAATAAAAACTATCGCGTCACGTCAATAATGAGAAGACAAACACTAAACACAACTAATGTAAAAGGCATTGTTTATTCAGCAACAAGTTGTTCACTGCTGCGTTTTGATTGCTGAACTATCATAATTCTCCGTGAATAATGTTCAAGATGCAACAGACCTTATAAACGCTGTACTCCCTGCAGTTCACTGTGCAGTAACTCTTACGCCCTTTATAATTTTTGTCTGCGTGGCTTCCTCAGATTCCTACGGTTCACTGCACACAAATGCCAGATAACAAGGAAAGATAAATTTTTCGAATGGCATCATCTGTCGGAGTTCGACAAACGTAGACGTTAGAAAATAAGGAACTGTTCATACTTCTAATGTTGATAGGTTGTTGTAACAATTTCCAACCCCATATTTGATCCCGAGGATGATGCTCTTGACTTAATGACCTGTTCCTCTGTACGTATATCCTAGAGATACTATCTCACATTACTGACTACCGTGAGATTCAATTGCCAGCTCCCAAACTTTGGTTACCGTCATGTGCTCTTCCAATACAAAGAAGAATTCTTTTTTTCTTAAGGAGGACAATAACGAAGGATAGGCACAGTAATAAAAATCGGAAATAAATTAGAAATACCACTTTCATTTCAACACACACATATTCCTTATCTGTCTCAAGGGTCGTCAGTCACACAATCACCTGTGCTTTGGCAAATATATGAAATTTAGTTTTTGCGATATTTAGATGGAGTTAGCCCAAACAATAAGTGCTTGGGTCATATATAGCGAAATAACCACACATAACCAGCTGGTAAATGAACTCATGAAAGGCAAACAACAAAACACGGGATAGGAATAAGGAAGATAATCGAATGAAGAAGCAGCTATAAGACCGCACAAATGATTGAAGCGAAAGAAATATCAAATCGGAATGTAAAAAGAAAACAAGACAATGAAATTTATGGGAAATGCATAATATCCGTGCGCAGAAAATGCGAACAAATGACACCAATAACCTGCTCGAAGTTTGGTTTCAATGTTTAGGAACATGCAAGTGGAATAAATGAAAAAATATTAGAAAATTAATAAACACAGGCTTCCGTTTTTATAAGGAGTGGAAGGCTTCTCATTGGCTGGATGACATCAGGGCAAAAACGGAGCTTACGGAAGAGGCGGCTTCTATGTTCATTGATTTGGTTTGCGAGCTTTATCCAGCGTTGCTTGCAGCGCCACCATCGCAACAACCGGAGAACTACGAGGAATGTAGGGAGTCTCCCTCTGCGCTCTTTCTTTATCAACTGCGGGATTTCATGCATTGCTGAGTGCATATCCGGAGTCTCTGTTGAAATTATTTTCACATAGACTAATTTCTACTGCTTCCCTGATGAGAAAGTATGCTTGCTTCATCGAATAGAATCTTACGTTTATTTAACAAATTGTGTTCAGCCACCGCAGATTTTTCTAGATACCTGTACTTCAGGTGACGCTGATGTTCCACACAGCAATCGGCGACATTCTTTTAGACTGACCCACATAATTCTTGACACACTAACAAGGAATGCTGTAAATTCCCGGTACTATCAGGCCAAGATTATCTTTCACCGGTTCCTGAGTGGCCGAAAGACTGGTCTGATTCCCTGCCGGCTTAGGACTCTAGCGATCTTGCTAGTTGTTGCTCCGCAGAATGGTAGCCGCGCGATCTGCTTGTCCTCTTGATCTGTTCGAACTGCGACCTTCCTAGGGTTCTTCACCTGAGTAGATGATATCACGATCAGAATATCCACTTTCTCTGAATGCCGTTGGCAGATGGTTCGTTTCGGAGCTGAGATGATCCTTTACCGATAAACTCCTTGGACTGTGTACCAAGGTATTCAACATAGCTCTCTTCTGAGCTGGATGGTGAAAACTAAATGTGTTTAGATATCAGTCTGTGTCCGTCGGTTTTCTGTACACAGAATGTACCACCAACACATCTAAGAAAGGTAACTACCCATCCTTCTCCACCTCCACTGTAAATCTTATGTTTTGGTGTATACCATACAAATGATCAAAAAACTGCTGCAGTACCTCATTGCCATATGACCAGATTAAAAATGTATCGTCAACATATCTGAAGAAGCAGGATGGACGTAACGTCAGTATTTGAGGAGAGAAATGAGTGGCCTACAGTTTTAACGTATCTTCCACCAGTACCTCCGTTAACAAAGAGACCACATCTAGGCTGATTGTGATCTCATGCGGACCTATCTTCATCTGGTTTATGATGTCAACAAACATTTTTGAGCTATTAATATGATGACTACAGTGGCCGACTATAGGACCTTGGGTAGGCCTTATATAATCTGGGTGGCCTTGGTGCTCTTGGTCGTAGACTCTTGACTAATTCTTCTGGGAGGCCAGAGTTGTTCAGTAGCTCCCCTGTCTTCCTGCTAAGTGCTGCTGTGGGATCCCGTTTAAGAATCTGGTACGTGGTATCTTCCAATACTAGGGCCACTTTCTTATGATAATCGGTAGCATTGAAGATAACTGTGGCATTCCCTTTGTCGACTAGTAGAACAACTAACTCTTCATCCTTCCGAAACGATTTCAATGCCAGTTTCTCCACTCTGCTTACATTGGACTTAGGAGGTTAGGCTGTTGCTGGAAGCCGACTTATGGGAAGCCTTATCCCATATGCTGCTGTATGAACTGGATGCCAACGCTCGTTCCTTATATAGTTGCCATATGTTTTTGTCTGCATTTTGTCACCTTGGAACTGAGAATGGATAGACATGTCCTTGGCTGCACCTCAACGAGCTAATTTAAGCAAGACTACAGCAAAACAGACTGATAACTTTGTGCACGTTAACAGTGAAAAAGGAATTTCTGGGTCCAGCAACGCACGTCGCACTGTTATCAACTTCTCCTACAAGGAAATTTATGACGCCAGCATCTCGGTTCTCAGTAAGGGACTGAACTTTTGTCTACCTCCACAAAAGCTACCAGTGGCTGAGATTATCAGTGGAGTAGAACAAGCGGTTCGGCACCTTCCTGAAGAGGTCGCCACCTCCGTACGCGCTATTTTCACCGTGACGTCATCCAGCCAATGAGAAACCGTCCAGTCCGTATAAAAGCGGAAGCCTCACCTGTCCACGACACCATCTTTGGCGGGACACGTGAGACTTGCACCGTTTGAGGCTTGTTGATCACAATTGTCAAAGCAACAGCCATTTCAGCAGCAGTCACTGCAGCAGCAGCAGTAGCAGCATCAGTTCCAGTTCCCATTCCAGCATCCACAGCCACCTTAGCGTCAGCAGTTCCGGCAGTGCAGTCACCGCTCCCGACAGCAGCTCCCCCTGTTTCCGCTAGTGCCATCACCAGCCAGCAGCAGCAGCAGCCGTCGCCATCCCCGCAAAGCGATGCCTGTCGTCAGGGCAGCACTTACAGCATTCGCTCCTCTACCATGCTTGCCGCCCTCGTCGGTGGCGGACGCCGTCTTCGCCGTTCGTCGCTGCCTCAACCAGCACGCAGTTGACACCCGTCCTCCACCACTGCAGCAACAGGGTGGAGCCCCGGCTCACCTCCCCGCCATCACAGACCAGTAGCTGCCTTCCTCTGTGGTCTCCTCTTGGACACTGTCATCGTCTGTGTCTTTGTGTTAGTCTTCATCCATGCCTTAGTGTCTTTCTTCGTTTCAGTCTCTTTTACCATGTCCAACCCCACCACATCTCCCTCTGCTTCAGCTAGCACCATTACATGGTGTGCACATGCTAACCCTCCCATGTCCAACTCACCTCTCTCACATCCATCTCTATCCTAATTCCATTAACTCTCCCTTCCAACCCTACAGCCACACCTACTCCCACGACATGGACTGTTTCCTTCCCTCCCCTTCCTCCTTCCACTACCACTCCTGTGGGTTGAGGCACATAGGTGCCACGGTACATGCTGCGAATTCTCTGCCACCAACACTGACACCGCTGCCACCACAACCACCAGCTACAACAATGGGGCCTTGCACCTCCTGTCACCTGCCTATAACTTCCGTCCATCAATCTGCCTCCCTCCCTGTTCCAAAGAAACGACGAAACACCGCCCCCACCCAATCCACAAGTTCCAAGAAAACCCTGCCCCCCCCTTCCTCACCCCTAGCCAAAGATTTAATGGATCTCACCCTCCCTCTCCAACTTCTTCTACCACTTCTTCTCCACCTACCAACACCTACATCCTCTCCCACCCTGACACCCACTTACTGGAAACCCGCAACCTCACTCTCCTACTCCTTAAGTACTATCCTACTGCCCCATCTCCCTCCTTGTCCCTCACTGTGACTGTCTTCATCAAATCCACCAGCCCTACCCTCCACACTAATATCCTTGCCCATATCCCAGTTATCCACTTCGGGCCCAAGGCCACCTTCACCCCTGACCAACCTACTTCTTCCTTCCGGAGCCCCAACTTCCTCGTCTCCCGCTGACCCTCACCGACAGCAGCCTGGTGATCATGGGGGCTGAGATGTTGGCAAACCTCAACTCCCATCCTGATCTGGATATCGGCTTCTGTGCTGTATTAAAAATGCTGTGAGCCCTACCTTCTTTATGTGGGTCTTCAGCGAATTCGCCCCCTCCATCAACTGCCTCCTCAAAGAGGGCGCCCTCATCTACCATTGTAGATATAAAGAGGACCCTTCGTATTACCAGCCCCAATACTACCAGTATCAGTGTTGTTTAAAATAAAACGCACACTTCACCCTCAACTGCCGTGATCCTCCCACCTGCCCCAATTACAAGGGGTCACACTTCCACTGTCAGTGCCCCAATCTAGACTCCCCCCCTCCCTTCCTGTCACATCTGCAAACTGCCCCATCCTAGGTACTGACATAAATTCAAATCCAAACATCCCTCTGTTCCTCCTGAGCTTACCGTTCCTGTCAGCCCTGTTGATGACCCCACCCACCCTGACAACACCCTTCATACACTCCCAGCAGCTGAGGACGTTATTCGCTTTGTAACCATTAGCCTTCAAAACATCCATCCCTTCCAGCGCCTCCATACCCTGCACCAGATCTCCCTTGCTGCAAGGTCTGTCTTTCTCCTCAACACCTACACCACCTATTCTCACAGCCTCGCCCACTTTACCTTCTTCTGTCTTGGCACCCTAGTCTAGCCTCCCTACTATGGCATGATAGCAGCAACATATTCTGGTCAACATCATTCGCTCCCTCCCCACCAATAAACATCTCCTACTCCACACCCTCTCCCACCACCACATGGATGCCTTCATCCTCAGTGGAACCTTTCTCCGGCCTACTCACATGTTTAGCAACTCCCCATATACCCTTTACCACACCGACTATCCTTTTCCTGTTGCACGTGGTGGAGTTTGCATTGGTCACATCCGCAATCTCCCTGTTCGACATCAACCTCTCTTCAATGATACTACCGAACACCTGATCCTCAGTCTTTTCTTCCCTGGCCTTACCATCACCTGTGCCACCATTTATATCTGCCCTAATACCCTGATCCCATAGATCCACATAGACTGCATCTTCTCCTCCTACGTGATGGCCGCCGACCTCAACATCAACAGCCACACACTCACAGAGTTACCGCGGTGACAACAGTTTGTTGCTACCCTCCAAGGTGACATCCCTCCTCTCCCTCAAAATACCACCCAGAATCCAATATAACTCCCGATGTAGTCCTTATCGTCCCAAACTGCAGACATCCTTGACCCTGTAGGTAGCAATCACCTTCCTATCCTGCTCACTCTATCAGGCTGACCTCACCCTCACTGTGTCAGTGACCCAGACCCACCCCCAATACTTATCCATGATTACTCCTGTGCCAACTGGGATGCCTACTGGGATACCATAGATACCCAGGTCAGACACCTACCAGCACCCTGATGACATCACCCATGACACTTCCTTCCTCCACTGGACTTTGTTGGAGACTGTTGAGGCACATGTCCCACCAAAACCATCAACCATCACTGTCCTACCTTACCACCAAAGGCCGTACAACTCCTCCATGAACCCTGTCACGTTTACCACTCCTTCCTCCATACCTGGAACTGGTACACACTCCTCAGCAACCAGAAACTCCAACACCATAGTAGAAACTTGCTCATGGCCAAAACGCCAGGCCTGGTGACAGACATGCACCCATTTTAATGCTTCACTGCCTATTAACTCCTCCAAGTACTGGTCAGTGTTCCACCACCTTACTGGCATGAAACCGCTCTGTTCTGTCCTCTTTCCTCTTATACACAGTGGATATGCTGGAGCCCCCACAACCTGTCGATCTCCTGCAATATGCCGATGACATCGCCTTCCTTGCTCTTTCCCCTTCCCTCCAACGTTCCAAGCGCCTCCTACAGTCCCACCTTGATCTGTTCACCCTTCATGGCTCCTTAAGATCAATCCCTACAAGATCCAGGCAATCACTGTGGGTTGCACCATCCCCTCCTTCCGCCTCCTATGTTTCTACCTTACCATCTGTGGCTACTCCATTGCATTCACTCATACCCTCAAGTACCATGGCATCACCCTCCACACTTTCCTAGAACCCCCTATCTCCTCACAGTCCAAGCCAAGGCACATAACTGACACTGACTCCATCTCCTCAAACTTCTCTTTGGTCGAACATGGGGATTAGGTCCTTCCACTTTCCTACAAACCTAAGTCCCTCATCCACCCCATCCTATGTTATGCCCACCCAGCTTGGATGTACAACCCCCACCTACTACTAATCCCTTCAAATCCTTCAATGCCATGCTCTCTGCCTCACCTATCGCATCTGTCTCCCGTCCCCATGTGCATCCTTTATGATCCGATTCCCTTCTCACATCTCCTCCTGTTCCTTGAACAAATACAGACCCTATATGTCTCTCACAAACTGGATCCCACCCATCCTTTGATTTCGCCCATCCCCTCCCACCCTAGCCCACTGCCACATCTGTACCACAGTATCCCCCCACCAGATCTCCATCTCCACAGCTCCATACCCTCGCTCAAGGTGGCTGCCACCAAATCCCCTTCCCAGATAATGTCCTCATGCCATTCATCTACCCCTCCTAGCAGATCTAATCCCTAATTCTTCCCCAACCTTCCTCAGGGCTTCCTCTCTCCCTCCCTCTCCCACTTCCCTTCTTCCTCCTATTCCCCTACCAAACACCTTTTTCCTTTCCCTCCCCCCCCCCCCCTCCGGGCTCATAGCTTCCTTCCTTCTCCCCTCCACTGCCCACCTCCTGCCCCCTTCTGGTTTCCCCCCACCATCTCTCCCCACCATTTCCATTCTCAGGGACGGACTTAAAATTTCTCCAGCTCCACAAAAGCTAGCAATGGCCAAAATCATCAGTGGAGCAGAAAAAGTGGTTCAGCACCTTCTTGAGGAGGCAGAAGATGAGGAAAGGCTTACCACTAGTCAGATTTTAGGAACAGCCATGCCTCCTAAGTCCAGTGTAAGAAGAGTGCAGAAATTGGCACTGAAATCGTTGGGGAAGGATGAAAAGTTATTTGTACTACCAGCCGACAAGGGAATGCCACAGTTATCCTCAATTCTACCGATTATCATAAGAAAGTGGCCCTATTATTGGAAGACACTGCGTACCAGATTCTTAAATGGGATCCCACAGCAGCACTTAGTAGGAAGACAGGGGAGCTACTGAAGAACTCTGGTCTCCTAGATGAACTAGTCAAGAATCTACGACCAAGATCATCAAGGCCACCCAGGTTATACAGTCAATCGATGGTCTGTAAGGATGGGGTCCCATTGACATCAATTGGACCTCCTACATATCGCCTGGCAAAATACTTAACCAAATTATTAGCCCCTACAGTCCGCCACTGTAGCCATCATATTAGTAATTTAAAAATGTTTGTTAACATCATAAAGCAGATGAGGATAGGTCTGAATGACATAATGATCAGCCTAGATGTTGTCTCTTTGTTTACAAAGGTACCAGTGGAAGATACATCAAAACTGTTGGCTGCTCATTTCTCTCCTCACATACTGACGTTATTTCGGCACACTTCGAGGATTACCTATTCTTTTTATGGTGGAGAATATTATGATATGACTGACGGGACATTCATGGGTTCGCCACTGTCAACAGCCACAGACAACTTTTTCATAGAGGATTTCGAAGAACGAACGTTGAACAGTGCTCCCTTACGTCCATCCGGCTTCTACAGGTATGTTGACGATACATTTTTGATCTGGTCACACGGCAATGCGGCACTGTAGCAGTTTGTTGATCATTTGAATGGTATACATCAGAACATAAGATTTACAGTGGAGGTGGAGAAGGATAGGACGTTACCCTTCTTAAATGTGATGGTGGAGCGAAAATCAGATGGATTTCTCGAACATTCTGTGTACAGAAAACCGACACATACAAATTTGTATCCAAACGCACTTAGTTTTCAACTCCCTGTTCAGAAGAGATCTGTGCTGAATACCTTGGTACACAGAGCCCGGACTCTTTCGGAATAGAATAATCTCGGCTCCAAGGTTAACCCTCTGACGACGGCATTTAGAGAAAATGGATATTCTGAACGTGATATCAGATCTACTCTGGCAAAGACACCTAAGAAGGACGCTATTCGAACATATTAAGAGGACCAGCACATCGTGCGGCTACCATTCTACAGTGCAACGACCAGCAAGAGCGGTAGAGTCCTGAGCCGGTAAGGAATCAGACCAGTCCTCCGACCACCCAGGAAGATTATGGCAGTTTTGCGACTTATGAAAGATATTCTTGGCTTGAGAGTACCTAGAATTTACAGCATTCCTTGCGAGTGTGTCAAAAATTATGTGGATCAGTCTATAAGCACTGTAGCCGATCTCTATGTGGAACACCTTTCTTTTGTTTTTTTGTAATTTTAAAACCTTTACAGAAAGGTAGGCTAGCAGCTGCCTATCTATGCCACTCTTCGGCCACAGAAGGAAATATACATAAAACAGGAACACATATGAACAATCAAACATGGAGGATAAAAACAGGAGACATACATATTAAAATAAATGAAGGCATTCAGAGACACACTGTTTGTATAAAAACATTCAGTACTGTACACAACGGTGACACAGAGTCTTACACGTGAGTGAAAGAGTACTGAAGGAGAGACACTGAGTAATTCACAGGAAAACAAACACTAGCACAGTGGCGACTATCTCCAGCGCACTAGAAACATACTGTGCACACGAAAAATCTGGAGGCCTCCCAGAGTGGAGTGGTAAGGGTACGAGGGAGGGGGAAAATGCCAGTGAGAGAGAAGGAGGGACGGGTAGGGTAAAGGTTAGGGGTGTGTGTGGAAGCCTGGGGAGAGGGGAGGGTGGGAGGAGAGGTAGGAAGTGAGGAGGGAGAGAAGTGAAGAGGGTGTCCTGGAGAAAAAACACAGGAGGAGCAAGGGGAGGATCAAATCTGTTAGGAGAGAGATGAAAGGGAAAAGCGCATCATCAGGGAGGGGGAGTTGGCGGAATCCACCTTGTGCTAGGGTATGGAGTGTTGTAAGATGGAGAGCAGGTGGGACATAGGTGTATAGACGCAGCAGTGGATGGGGATGGGAAAGGATGTGAGAGACAAATGAGTGAGGGTTATCAAGTTACAAGAGGTGTAAAGGATCTATATCCATTCAGGGAAGAGGAGAAGGTTTGGGAAAGGAATTAAGTCATGTGTGGGGGGAAGGGAGGTGGATGTGATAAGCAATGTGGATTTGAAGGGACTTGTAGAAGGTGAGAGGGGCGGAGATCCAGGCCTGGTGGGAATAACAGAGGATGGAGCAGATAGGGATTTATATGTGTGGAGGATTGTGGAGGTGCCCAGACCCCATGTGCTAGAGGAGGAGAAGTCGAGAGTATGCCTTGTCCTGGATCATCTGGAGATGGGGAGTCCAGGAGAGATGATGGTCAAGGGTTGTTCCAAGGTACTTGAGATGGGGGTGAGGTTAATAGGACGTCCATAGATGGTGAGATGAAGATCAAGGAGGCGGTAGGAAGGGGTGCTTTTTTTTCTACAATGATTGCCTTGGTTTTGGAAGGATTGAACTTGAGCAGCCACTGGTTACACCAAGTGGTGAACCAGTCAAATTGGGATTGGAGAAGGTGCTGGAAGTGTTGCAGGGTGGGGGCGAGGGCAAGGAAGGCAGTGTCATCAGCAAATTGGAGAAGATATAAGAGGGGTGAAGACAGTGGTATATCTGCATTGTAGAGAAGAGGGGACAGGACTGAACCTTGGGGCAAACCAGGGGAGAGGTGGAAGGTGTGGGAATGTGTGTTATGGATGGTGACATAGGAACGGCGGTAAGAAAGGAAGCAGGTGATCAGATGGACGTAGTTAATAGAAAGGTCGAAGGTTTGGAGCTTGAAGAGGAGTCCAGAATGCCATACACGGTCGTAGGCGCGGTCAAGGTCGAGAGAGAGGAAGATGGCGGAGTGATGGCAATTTAACTGTCCAGAGAGGAGGTGAGTGAGGTGAAGGAGGTCATTAGTAGAAAAGACAGCCAAAAGCTACATCGATTAGAGGGAAGGAGGCGGTGCTGGTCGATGTATCAGGTGAGGATGGATTCCAGGAACTTGCTGAGGACTGAGGTAAGGGTGATGGGACAGTAGGAGACAGCAGATGGCGGTTTGTCAGATTTGAGAAACATCAGGATCCAGGAGGTTTTCCACAGGTCGGAGTAGAAGTTAGTGGATAAGACCACAATATATAGTCTTGCCGCCTGACAACAGTATTCAGAAATAATGGATATTCTGATCGTGACATCATATCTACTCTGGCGAAGAAACCTAGAAAGGACACTATTTGAACAGATCAAGAGGACCAACATATTTTGCGGCTACCATTCTGCGGTGCAATGACCATCAAGATTAGTAGAGTCCTGAGGCGGCAGGGAATCAGATCAGTCTTCCCCCCACCCAGAAAGATTAAGGAAATGTTGTGACTCGTGAAAGATAATTTCGGCCTGAGAGTCCTGGGAATTTACAGCATTCTTTGCGAGTATGGGAAGAAATATGTAGTCCAGTTTATAAGAACTGTTGCCGATTGCTGTATGGAACATCTGAGTAACCTGAAAAACAGGTATCTAGTAAAATCAGTGGTGGCTGGACACAGTTCGTTAAATAAACACAATATTCTATTCGATGAAACAAGAATACTTGCACACACTTCAAACTATTGGGACTCTGTCACCAGGGATGCGGTTGAAATTAGACCATATGAAAATAATTTGAACATGGACTCAAGATATGCACTCAGAATTGCGTGGAAGTGTGCAGTTGATAAAGAAAGAGCACAGAGGGAGACTTCTTATATCCCTCACAGTTCTCTGGCTGTTGCGATGGATTATGCTGCAAACAATGCTGGATAAAGCACGCAAACAAAATCTATGGACATAGAGCCTGCCATTTCTGTACACACCGTTTTCATTGTGACGTTATCCAGCTAATGAGAAGCTGTCCACTGCTTATAAAAGCGGAAGCCTCACCGGTCCACGACTCTCCTCCAATTTGCTAACGACACCACCTTCCTAGCCCTTTATCCTACCCTTCTATGGTCCCCACCAACCCCCCACCCAAACCCACCATGAGCAATTCACTGCTTCATGCAACCAGTGGTTCCTCTGTATGAACCCCTACAAGATCCACACAATCATCATAGGCTGCACCACCCACTCTTTCCGTCTCCATCATTTCTACCTCACCATTTATGGCCATCCTATCCACCTTAATCCTATCCTCAAATATCTTATCCTCACCCTCGACTGCCACCTCACCTGCACTCACCATCTCCTCGCCATCCAACACAAAGCTCACCACAGACTCTTCCTCCTGGGTCTCCTGTTTGGCCAGACAAGGGGTCTGCATCCTTGCACTATCCTTCACACTTACAAATCCTTGATCCGCCACATCCTTTGTTATGAAAGCATTGCTTCGATTTCCGCCCCCCCCCCCCCCCCAAGGTTCTATTATGCCATCCAAATCCTCGAATGCCATGCACTCCACCTCACCTTCCGCATCCTTCTCCGACACGCATCGTCTATTACCTCATTCCCTACCCCCACCTTCTCCTTTTCCTTGAACAAATCCGCACCCTATATATTGTCCGCCACACCGACCCCCTCATCCCTGGTGTCCCCCTTCATCTCCATCCCCAGCCCATTGCTGCGGTTTTACCGTTGTGTCCCACCGTCTTTGCATCTCCAGAACCTCCGCCTCCTTTTCCAATGCAACTTCCAGCATCTACCCCTCCCGAATGCTGAGCTTTGCCCTGACATCTACTCTTCGTACCAGTTTTCATCCCACTTTCCTCCTGCCTCCTCCTCAGGCCTCCCTCTCACCCCCTACCTTCTCCTGAATGGCTTTCACCTCTTATGCCCCCTCCCTCTCCTGTGCTCCCCTTCAGTGTCTCTCTACTCCCTCCTCCTTTCTCTTCCCTCTTCATCTCCCAACCCACCTGTCTCCTGCCTCTTGGTGCACCCGCTGACGCCCCTACTCTTTTCATCCTTCCTCCGCCCCCCTGTTGCACCTTGCTCTCCCCTCCTTTTCCATCCTCCAAGGCCTCTCCCTCGGCTGGTCCCACCTGCTAGTTTTATCCTTCATTGTGTGTGTTCCAAGTGAGTTTAAAATGTGTTGTCCTGGACTGTTTTTACTACTGTGGCCAACTTTTAACCTGTGTGTGTGACTTCAGTGTATTTTTTGTGCCTTAGGAATCGCCAACTGTGTTTTCTTAACTTTATGTCGACTTTTTTAACTGTCCCCCCATGAACGTCTCCACGTCACTGTATTTTCATCTCCATTATCTCCCCTTACTCGGTTTTTATGTCCACCTTTTTATCGCCATATGGGACAATCAAATGAAATCAAAATAAAGAAAGAAAAAGAACGTTCCACGACAGTCAGTTTTACTTCTGACGAAGATGACGGACATAGTCATCGAAATCTCGGAATTTTATTCAAATCTGACGCTGCAAGTAAACCGAGAACTTTTTATGTACCATTTTTGAGTAGAAATGTAGTAGTATATATTCTATGCGATTATTGAAATATGTAAGGACTTCTATCCTAAAGCTTCGAGTGAAATGTGTAGAAAAAATAAAAAGCTTACTTTAACCATATTGTGAATTTTTAATGTAAATCTTATTAGCGGTCATTTCCATTGTCCTTGAGGTGTTACATTTTCTGCTGCTCTAGTGTTAAGGGAGACTCATATGGGGAGCAGGCAGAGTAACAAGAATCAGAAACTAGATACACCCATTCAGTTTCAACTCGCAAGAGTTGCCAGACCCGGATTCTCTTGTGCTTCGGCAAATATTTGAAGTTTAGGTTTTGGGATGTGTAGATGAGGTAACCCCAAACAAATACCTTTCTTCACGTGTTTCATGTGAAGCCAAATACCAACAGAAACATCACGTTTTTCCTCATTAGAAATAAGTGCTTCCTAACGTGAAGTTCATGATTATATGGTACGGCATTTCCGCTAATGCGATATTCTGGTCAGTGATATATCCTAACAGCAACATCAAAACACGAAGAACTACCAATTCGCGTGCAGCTAGCTTGCGCAGGCCGTTACACGATAAGAAAGCGGAGCTCTGTTTCAACACCTACTTAAAGTTACTGAGTGGTGAAGTTAATTATTACTTGAATGAATAGAGGAACCAGATACTTTTGTGTCGCTTTATTTTAGGTACGTATTTTTTCCAGACTTTTGCCGATCTTGAACGTTAGTATTTCATTTAGATCTTCTTCAGTATAACAGTTTTATCGACTACATTTTGAATGCTGCAGCTGCCTTTTGATCTGTTACTATTGGCTGCTTCTGCCGTCTTTGAATTATATATTCTGAGATAATACTATAACAGATCGAATTTTCTGCCTGTGAATGGGATTGTACTGTTGTTTGGAATGTTTGATAGTAAATGTTTCTTACTAAATTTTAACCATTTTACAGAGAAGGAGAATTATGTGGCTACCTGCAAACTAAGATGTATTCGCAACTGTTTTTTTTTTATATATACTTTCGGTTCACAAGGTAGAGAGGGCTGTTCGAGTAATGACCCATGGGAGAATCAGAGACGTGCCAGTCAATTATTAGGCATGCTGATAGTGGGGTGGAGGGAGCCTTAGCTGGGATTACATGCTAGAGGATTTCCAGTAACAACATTTGTTTGTACAGCCAAGGGAAACCTCTCGAAAGCCGGCCGAGGTGGTCGAGCGGTTCTAGGCGATACAGTCTGGAACCTCGCGATCGCTACGGTCTCAGGTTTGAATCCTGCCTCGGGCATGGATGTATGTGATGTCCTTAGGCTAGTTAGGTTTAAGTAGTTCTACGTTCTAGGGGACTGATGACCTCAGAAGTTAATTCCCATAGTGCTCAGAGCCATTTGAGACAAACTTCTCGAAAACCTTGCTTAGAACCTTGGAATGAAAACTATTTTATTTAAATCTGGAAAAATTTGTCCACGAAAAAATGAAATGAAAGTCTAGTGTTTGTGTAGAGCTATTTGCTTATGTGTGTACGAAGTCAATGGCTGTCACGAAATGTGCAGCGTATCAAAGGACCTAATTAACTTCAGATAAAAGCAGTGCAATCGTATGATTCAAAATTCTCATTTCTCTCAATTGAAAATAAGATATTCCGATCTAAACTGTAAATTAGACAGCTATAAATAGTGCCATTCATCATTTTACTTGAAATTATGCTGGTGGCAGCTTACGTGTTACGTTCCTCCCTTGATGTACACTCCAAAACACAAAATATAACTCGGATCCCCACTCAATGCAAACGTGTCTTGAACTTAACTCTTTCGTTGCATCGTTCATAAATCGTTTTCTGCAGTAGTACGACTCCTTCTAAAGGGTACTGCAGTTCGACGGAAGACGTTTCTCTTCCATTATACTTTCGTTCGAGATGATTGCGGATGACCTTTTCGCAGATTTCCTCTTTAGGCCCGTGCCGTGCAAAAAGAACCTTAGTTGCACTGTACATTCTGGGCGGATGTTTAAATCACGTTTACTTTCAAGCAAGTATGTTTTTTCGATTACTTCTTGGGCAAACTTTCCTAGCAAAAATTTATGTCCGTCTGACACATTCAAAAGCAGAGGAATCTATGTCTGATACACTGAAAATATTTTTCCCTTCACATGGAGTTCTCAGTAATGTTCTGCAAATAAGGAGTATTTTTGGTATCAATGGATAAACCACTTCTGTGAAGAGTTAAACGTTTAGTGGCAAATAACGAAACGAACTGTGGTGACTTATGTGCGTATGCATTACATTTCTCATTCACTTTTATGTTCTCAGTCATTCAGTTTTTCTACTTTGATGACATTCATTGTTCGTGTGAATTATGCTAACACGCACGGCTTTACAGAGATGGTTAGGGAGAAAAGAGAGTTAATCTGAATATTGTTTACCATATCCCCGACAAATTACTCGAGCTCCCATCGTTAGGCAAATTGCCAATGATGAAATTAGCAGATGTTTAGAACAGAATACGATATAGATCGCTGTAATCTCTTAAAACCCAACTACTGAGATATATCCAGCATTCATGAAAACTGGTTATTCCGTATATATCCTGTGTTATCGTAACATAACATCTCTCTTCACACTATATACTGCGCTGTAATGCTATCCAAGACTAGTAACGTATCTACAGAGGTATCAGAACTGTGCGTAACCTGAGTTTGCACGGCTGATAATGGACTCACGTAGCAACTGGCTCGTCTTCCAAAGGAAACTGGAGCCCTCACTGACGGACAATTATAACATGCTAATTGCGTACTATATATACTGCATTTGACGTGACTGTAGTGTGAAACGTGTTCTGAAATGATGCAGTTACAATCAGAATGATTGTTTCGGTCTGGATCAGATTTTTTTGTTCTTGTTTGCAAAGAGTACATTATATCAATGTAACAGAAAAAAAACAATTAAAAAAAATAACAGTATAATTTTGAATGTGCATGTTTTAGGTTAGGCTTAATTATCATTGTAATTAAGACCAGTTTACATTTAGAAAGTGAGTCAAACATTGGAGCATGTACAATTAAACTGACGAACTTCGGCACTGTCTGGCAATAGTAGGCATAAAAAAAATAAATGTCAAAAGTGTTCCAGAAAATCGTCCATACAAAACGACTATGTTACGTAAATCGTTTAAGGAATCTGTGTCACGATTGATGTATCATCTTCTGTTACGCATTGTAGGAACGAAAACAGAAGGGGAAGTTACAGTTACTTTTGTACTTCAGTAGATAACTGTGTAATGTTATTGCGCTAAGAGAAAGAACACTTCTTTTTTCTTCGTCACATTTCGCTTTTATTACAGTTCCGTAGTTTTCTAGATTGTTCGACATAACGATTTTGGCAAGTTGCAGTAACATACTGAATCTCTGTTTTACTGCGCGATTACAATGAAAGCAGCGCAACATAATTGTTTTTTCTCATCATCTGTAAATCTATAAACAGCTTGGACTATTCTTCTGATTCTTATCTAATAAAAGCAAATCGTATTGGTGCAACAGTACACGTTGCATGTTACAATGAAAACGGATAAAAAGTTGGAGTGAACCTTTACCACCAACGATCAACAGGTCTCAGACGCCAGAGTTATTTCTGTAACTGTTTTTGACAATAAAGTGGAGCAATTACATTCATGTGCATTTCTATTAACCACAAAGTAAAAATTTTTTCACGTATATAGTCATTAGCTCAAATTTTTTTACACCACTGAAAACACTTTAATCGTCAAAACCATTTAATATTTATAAAATTTATTATTATTTACTTCAAAAAAGAAACGCTTCCTGTGACGCTTATGCATGTGAAATTCTTAATTATAAGGTTGTATTTATTTTGGACGCTGGTATACTTTGTTCTGTTCCCTCATTTTGTGGGTTAAGCAGGTTGGTTAGGAGCTACATTAATAATTGGACGTTACAGCGTTCGATCCATTGTCCATCTTGGAAATGACTTTTTCTGGTATTTTTTAGACATTATTTTCCCTATTGCCACAATGTAGCATATAATCCTAATATGCAAGTTCGATCCTCATTGCTATTATTTGGTAACTGTGGGTATGCAATAAATAAAAACATCCGGATTTCTGATGTATTTTCTTTAGACTCCGAAGTAGTGAATAGTGATAGCAGAGTTGTGTTAGCGACGACTGTTTCTGTGTTGACTCCGTTCCTTTCTCATGAGAAATGTCTTTGTCATTGAAATAATTATAGCTTGCAATTAATAACACCTGGTTTTATTTAAAATATTTCCTGTGCATTATGTGAGTGGACGTCGCATCACATATCATGTGTTTGTGAGAAGCAGATGGTGCACGGATGCCACGTGATCTGGTGGGCATTGCAATGTAGATTTGCAAAGATGAAGAAGCCACGGGCTTTCCAGATAAAATCTGACCACAATCAACAGCCATTGTCATGAATATCGTTAAAATTCACCGAAAAGCAAATAATGAACGTTCATTCTCTAATAATTGCGTTTTAAGATACGGTCGAGTGTAAGTTATGATTGAGGGAACACGTATTTTAGCAAGATCGGAAGCTGGTTTTTGGGAGTCGTAGACTTGGCAGAATTGTAATGTATAACTACATATTCTTACCCAGTAGCTATCGTTGGCATACCGAGACAGTGAAATAAATGGTGAATTTAGTAATAAAATGTAACATCATTGGGCAGTAACTCCCACACGTTCAACATACACAGATTGCAATGGTGACATAATCTTCGAAAACTGTATACGTTGAACACGTGGTAAATGCTTTCTTCTGATGTTGAATGCAAATGAACTCGACAAAATTCCAAAGTACTTTTTTCGGCGAGTTGAAAATGAAATGATGGTCCTTGGATAACTATCGAAATCCTGCTGATGAATCTGTGACTTGTTACGGTGAAATAAGCTACGAAAAGATAATATATGGATTTTATTATTTGCATTTGCAATGCACAGTTTTTATGAAAGGGCGCATTTTTAAGACTACATTCTGTGTTAGACTCTATGGTAAATTACAATAGCTGTAAAGTACGCATAAAGCATTGACCAGTAGATTTTTATTGATAAGAGGTGTTTTCGACTGAAGAATATAGGAATTGTATTTCGTGTGATTACCCTACTTGTAACTGAAAGTAAACTTTCTCTGCAGTACCTGAACATCTAATCACATAAATGTTTCCATTTGCTATTTTGAAGTCTGCATATAAGTGCACGAGATTTTGAACTCCTATAACAAATGTTGACGGGCGCAATATTGCTTAAACGTTTGTTGTTTATAAAGAATAAGTTCATTCGAAATAACAGAAAATGAAATTATTTTGTATCGCTCTGACCAAAAATGAAGTCATTTTAGTATTGCATTGTATGTATTTTAACTTCCCTCTCTCAGTACTGTTGCGCCACGAATAAGTACAGGCGTTGATTAGGGAAATACTTACAAATTTCTTGCAGCTATGGCTAGGAGATAGCTTTTAAGAGACGGCAGGCGCTGCCAGTGTTGATATTTAGCAAAATGTTCTGCGAGTCAGATTTACGACACCTCACACAGGCGAGAAGGCAAGGTGCGAGTGGCACTGTACACAAGTGTGAAGTAATCGGGGCAGCACAGGGCACTGACATGCTGTAAAGATCCCATACAATGCAGTTACAACAGCGCCTAGAGACCTGTGTGTAGGGGCCGAAGCAGACTGAAGAAGCTGACGTGATAGTTATTAAAGAGCATTCCACTTGAAACTTCCTGGCAGATTAAAACTCCGTGGCCAACCGAGACTCGAACTCGGGATCTTTGCCTTTCGCGGGCAAGTGCTCTACCAACTGAGCTACCGAAGCATGACTCACGCCCGGTACTCACAGCTTTACTTCTGCCAGTTCCTCGCCTCCTACCTTCCAAACCTTACAAAGCTCTCCTGCGAGCACTGCTGAGAGTACCGGGCGTGACTCGTGCTTCGGTAGCTCAGTTGGTAGAGCACTTGCCCGCGAAAGGCAAAGGTCCCGAGTTCGATTCTCGGTTGGGCACGGAGTTTTAATCTGCCAGGAAGTTTCACATCAGCGCACACGCCGCTGAGAGTGAAAAAAATCTCTTTCTGCAAACATCCCCCAGGCTGTGGCTAAGCCATGTCTCCGCAATATCCTTTCTTTCAGGAGTGCTAGTTCTGCAAGGATCGTAGGAGAGCTTCTGTAAAGTTTGGAAGGTAGGAGGCGAGGAATTGGCAGAAGTAAAGCTGGGAGTACCGGGCGTGAATCGTGCTTCGGTAGCTCAGTTGGAAGAGCACTTGACCGCGAAAGGCAAAGGTACCGAGTTCGATTCTCGGTTGGGCACGGAGTTTTAATCTGCCAGGAAGTTTCACATCAGCGCACACTCCGCTGAGAGTGAAAAAAAAAATCTCTTTCTGGAAACATCCCCCAGGCTGTGGCTAAGCCATGTCTCCGCAATCTCCTTTCTTTCAGGAGTGCTAGTTCTGCAAGGATCGTAGGAGATGTTCCGTAAAGTTTGGAAGGTAGGAGGCGAGGAACTGGCAGAAGTAAAGCTGGGAGTACTGGGCGTGAATCGTGCTTCGGTAGCTCAGTTGGTAGAGCACTTGCCCGCGAAAGGCAAAGGTCCCGAGTTCGATTCTCGGTTGGGCACGGAGTTTTAATCTGCCAGGAAGTTTCACATCATCGCACACTCCGCTGAGAGTGAAAAAAATCTCTTTCTGGAAACATCCCCCAAGCTGTGGCTAAGCCGTGTCTCTGCAATATCCTTTCTTTCAGGAGTGATAGTTCTGCAAGGATCGCAGGAGAGCTTCTGTAAAGTTTGGAAGGTAGGAGGCGAGGAACTGGCAGAAGTAAAGCTGTGAGTTCCGGGTGCGAGTCGTGCTTTGGCAGCTCAGTTGGTAGAGCCCTTGCCCGCGAAAGGCAAAGGTCGCGAGTTCGAGTCTCGGTCGGGCACACAGTTTTAATCTACCAGGAAGTTTCATATCAGCAGCACACTCCGCTGCAGAGTGAAAATCTCATTCTGGAAGCATTCCACTTGTCGCCTGCAGAGGAAATATGTCAGCAGTGAAAGAAAAAGTAGAAATAAGTAGGACCACACGCTCAAAGCAGGCAGTCGTGTTGCCATTCTGCCCGCATCTAGACACGGAGAGAATGACGATGGCGCCCAGCGGACTGCAAGCTGCCGTAAGCAGGGGTGGGGCTGGTCTCGAACTCCGGCCTCCCTGGTGGAGAGCTGCCGGCGGCGACGACCGAGTTGCCCTGCGTGGATGGCTGGAGCTGCTACCGCTGACTATAGTGATGGGTGTCGGCTGATTTTCTTCAGCGCTCTACATGGCTTCTACAAGTTGCGCTTCATGGAGCAGGCAGCCATGTCCCGGGCTACTGGCGCAGCCAACATGCACCGCGGCCACTTAACCATGATGTGAGAGGAGCACTACGTCTGCAAGGGTGGGCAGCAGATTCCTACATTGTCGTTGGCACTGGCACAACCACGCAGGCTGCACGGATGCAACGAAATCAGTGACACACTCGCCACTGTTTCTCTGCAGGCTTGGACGTGAATCTACTCTTTCTCCCAAAGCCCTCTCGGTCGATCTATCCGCATTCCGTGGCTAGTGGCTAGCGTTGCTGCCCCTGGATCACGGGGTCTCGGGTTCGATTCCCGGCCGAGTTGGGAACTTTCTCCGTCAGGGCACTGGGTGTTTTTGTTGTCCTCATCATTTCATCACCATTCATGAACGTAGTGATATTGGACAGTGTAAAGATGGGACATTGTACGGGCGCTGATAACCGCGCAGTTGGGCTCCCCACAAACCAAACAATATTATTATCATCGTCGGTCTTTCTAACATATTACAGCCCCAGAGCTCGAGAGGAAATCATCATTTCGTGTCAGGGTCGTTTAGCTTTCAAACCCAATACGTTGTATCAGAAAGTGTTTGTTCACGTTCAACACTACATTTGGTGACAGAGTTGGTTTTGGTGAGTAGTAGGTGAGACCGTGGCAATTGACGCAGGTTTCGGTGGTACCAGCTCAGAAATATGCGTTGTGGTGAGTTTTATTTATATTATTTTTGATGCTTGCTCTCGTTGTCGAAGTTGGTTGTGTCAGCTAGAGTACACAATGTTTAGAGTTACTTTTGTGAAGCTACAGGAAACCCTGGACTTAAGTTTGCTTAGAGGTAATTGTGTACATGATAATTTAGTGCCTGTGAAGTGTCCTTTTTGCAATTTGTTTGGACACAAGCTACTGTGTATCAGAGCTGCAGCAGCTTTTTCTTCTGCATGTAGGCGTGCTAGTCATTTATCTATTGCTTGTACTGACTGTAGACGGGCGATGCTTCACTGGAGGAATTGATCTGTTATTGCATGTTTTGTGTAGGGTTAAATGGGGGTTCGTGTTTTGTCTTAAAATCAGCTGACGTAATGTGGAAGTGGAGTACCCAAAACAGTGGAAACATGTGCTACCGTCGCAGATGCACCTGCTGCTTTGACGCAGCAAGCGCAATCGTTAACAGAGCAGTTTGAGGGCATGAAGAAGAGAAATTTCGAACTTACTCTTGAGTTAGAGGCTCATAAGGAGAGTCACGATCAGTCACACTCAGTCACGAGAGAGTAGTCTGGACTGAGAGAGTCCTTTGTTCCGTATGACACAGCAGTGGTTGCACAGATTTATCCATTATCGGGCAAGGAGCAGAGGACACGACAGTTTTCGATAAGAATGTTAGGGGCGCTGCGGAAGCACATGAGTAGTTAGAGGAAGTAACCGTTTATGTTGTTACATGCATTTGGTGTGGGACGATAAGCAGGAGAGAGGCGCTGGATTGAGTCATCAGTACAAAAAGCACAACAGTGCGCAATTTTTTAGGGAGAAATTACGTTGTCGATGCAGTGCGACGAGTCCGTGGAAGGATTCTTGGATAGAATCCGTCAGCTATATGCAAAGACACATTTACAGACCCAGAATGCAGAAGCTAATAGAGTACTGTTACAGGAGGCAAAAAATAGAGCTGTGCATGTTTTTTTTTCTGTGGTATACCCGCTGAAATGTCAGGGAGAGCACAGACGGACTTAGGAGTGAGCTCTTAGGATCCCAACACTTATACAGTAGGTGGATATAGCCACTAATCAAAGAGCAGACCGCTGCATGCTCGCATCTGAACTCAAGTGTTACAGATGTGGTCGGGAGGGGCATGTAAGGAAGCAGTGCAAGCAATCAGAGTGCTATGCGTGGCTCATATTGGGCCACCGGGTATTTGAGTGTAGAGGTAGTGTAAGTAGGCTGTTTAGGTTCTTATATTGGTAACGCCGCCGCCACGTAGCGCTCTGTATGAAAATCACTGGCTGTGCTGTGTGCAGTCTGTGGCTGGTTGGCATTGTTGTAATACTCGCAATTGTAGCGTTGGGCAGTTGGCTGTTAACAGCGCGTAGCGTTGCGCAGTTGGAGGTGAGCCGCCAGCAGTGGTGGATGTGGGGAGAGAGATGGCGGAGTTTTGAAATTTGTAAGAAAGGATGTCATTAACTGATAAATATTATGACTATTGAGGTAAATACATTGTTTGTTCTCTATTAAAATCTTTCATTTGCTAACTATACCTATCAGTAGATAGTGCCTTCCGCAGTTTGAATATTTTATTTAGCTGGCAGTAGTGGTGCTCGCTGTATTGCAGTCGTTCGAGTAACCAAGATTTTTGTGAGGTAAGTGATATGTGAAACGTATAGGTTAATGTTAGTCAGGACCATTCTTTTGTAGGGATTTTTGAAAGTCATATTGCGTTGCGCTAAAAATATTGTGTCTCAGTTAAAGCACATTCGTGTATAATTTTTCTAACGGGGCGTTTCATAGTAGGAAGGGTGGAAAGCATCGCCAAGGGAAGCAGCCGTTAAACGCAATTTGGATTTCTTTCAACCATTGGCTGGCAATCCTGATAGACCATAGCACGGCACAAGTTAGTGCGTAGACGCAACGAGGCTTTTTGGGCTTATTGGGAGGCAGGAAACAGAGATTTTGTGTCCGTCATCATGCTGGAGCGCATGGGAAAGACACTTTAGCTACCGCGGTGTATGTTCTGAGGGGTTGGCGATGAGATGATGGAATCATTGGGTACGAGAGTACTGGAGGCTTCGGCCCATAAAACTAAGTTCAACGAATTCATGTAGGTGTTTCCATGTGTAGGCTAAGGTTATTCCGTTTTTTTTTAGGTAGACTTTCCCAGCAAACGTCACCCCAAGACTGATCTTTTGCTATGCATAGTGGAACTCAGTGGATCTCTGCTTTAACGGGGGAAAACTGTTGCAACTGAGATAATAGCGCAATGTTCACTTATCATGAGGGTGAGACCAACTGAACTGCGTACGTTTTCAGTAAAGATCGATCAGCAAGATTAAATACCACCAGGTATGGAAAAGACAGTGAGGACTTCAGTTGATACCTATTTGCCGCCAGAAACATATATGGTTGAACCGCTGTTAAGCAATGAAAAGCTGTATAGTTTACACTGTTTTATCTACAGGAGTTCGGCGCATGCGACTGACATTGAGGCACAAATGATTCGTTAGTGTGGCTGACTTCGGCGGAGGGGATGTGATTGTGTCTGATGATGCAATATCTACTCTAGGAGTCGTGGAAGATGAGGACTTTGATAGATGGAGCCTAGAAGAAAGCCACTAGCAGACCAATGACATGGAAGTGTTACGCGGGAAAGCAGGTCATTTGAAGGGTAATGATTGAATGGCTATAGAGAGCTTGTTGAGGTTTAGTGATTTATTTTGTGCGGATGGTAAGTTAACGGCAACCCCGCTGACTCAATATCACATACCCACAACGGACAGTTCACTAGTTTGTAGGAAGCCATACCAATAGCAAAGCAGCTGCACCCATTTGTAGAAGAATTTATTCAACACCTCCTACTGGATGGGATCATAGAACTGAGTGATAGTCCCTGGAGCACAAATATTGTCATCGTGCCGAATAAATAGGCGGACGGAACATGGAAATACAGATTTTGCTGTGACTACAAATATCTAAACACGAGTACCATTTCAGATGCCTATCCAATTCCAAACACCAGGAAAACGTTGGATAATCTGGGTCGGTGTCAGTTCTTTACAAAATAGGACTTCAGGAGAAGATAACATCAATTGGAGGTGTCGCCTGAATATATGCTGAAAACATCGTTTACCGTAGGAGAAGGATATTTTCGTTACAGACACGTGCCGTTTGAACTAAAGAACGCACCAGCAACTATCCAGCAGGTTTTTGGGTGCTGAGAGGATTAAAACCAAATCCTTGTTTTGGTCTACCTCGATTACATCAGAAAGTGCCGTTGCATAGGTTACCAGAGGTGTCAAACACATTTTCTATGTTAGAATTCGAAGTCCTTGGATCACTTAATAAAACACCTGCACGAAATAGGTACGTTCTCACAATCATCGATCATTCTTCTCGATTTTTGACAATGGCATTGATGCCAGGACACAAATTTTGCCTCGTATTTAATGAAACAACTACGACTCGTGTTGGGTATGGAGAAGTTACAGACAAGTCCGTTTTATCTCCCCTAGACCAGTGGGAGAACGGTCACGTACACAGGGCATTTGAGAAGATGTTGACCTATTAGTTAGGTTCCAGATACGACGATTGGGACGACTTTTAACTTTATGTACTGGGTACTATAATTCGAAGGTTCATACTGCAGCCCGCTTCTCACCATCTGGAAGGTGTTCGGCAGGAAAATGCTATCTTCCTTTGACGTTTTGATTCCTAAATAAGGACCCGATGGTGAGTTGGTGACAGGGGCAAATTGTCGCAGTATCACGTGGGGCAATGGATAATGCTCACTAGTCCTTATGCGAAAAAGTCGAAAACCAGGAAATTTTTTACAAAATATCAGGGACCATACCAGGTAATGTAGATGACCTCACCGGTCAACGTGAAGATGCAGTTCCCTGCGAAAACGTTTGTTACACATGTTGGCCGCATAAAACCGTCATCAGCACCATCAAGAAAGTGAAAGTTATAACGGGTAAAAAGAAGGACACTGGAACTGGTGAGCAACATTGGTTGTATCAAGTGCCGCATAGGTTAAGATCGTGTAAGTAAGTTGTGTAATAGTAATTTGTTGGTTTTCTTTCAGGTTAAGTATATAAGGGAGCATTCGATTTTATTGCCATAGGGGCTTTTTCGAAGTTGTTAGTTTCTTATTACTGATATTGTTAATTGATGGATTGTGAGTTCTCGGAAGGAGGGAAAGGAAGACACAGTAATCTCGTTCTACCGGCGGCGAATTCGTAAGGACATCCTGTGGAACGAGGAAAGTCCTGATGTTACTGCGCGTCTGCAGGGGCATGGCGGGGCAAGAAACGGTTGTTCAGCATCTAGATCCGGGTGTGATGTTCTCTAGATAACCTGATATGTGGCTTACTAGTCATAAATGGACGCCATAAACAACGGTGGAGATATGGGAGGTTCGGAATTATATGAGGAGGCAAAGAGGAACAGTTTATTTGGGGAGTTTAAAGGGAGAATATCAGTTGCAGTTCACTTACAGTAAAGTAAGGGCGTGGTTGTCACAGTTGGTGGATGAGCTTCAACAATCTAGGAGTCGGCCGAAGAGCCGCTAGTTAAAAGACGGAGGAAAATCGTTAAAAATATTCGGACAGTAGTGCAGGGGTTAAATAGCACAGTTGTTCAGGCACAGCAGATGGCAAGTTCTATGAAGGATGCTGTGGAGTGGCAACCAACGCGGTTATCGAACTTACAGGGGTCGTTGAATAACGCGAGACTAACATGGGAATTGGTAATAGAGCCAACGCGGTGTGCCAGAGAGACGAGGGAGGTGCTGAACAGCGATTTGAATAAAATAAAGTAGCAATTGAGAGCTTTGGACAACGAACTGAATGTAGCGAGGTTGCCGCTTGGGCTAGAGAACTAATTTGTGGATGCTATGAGTCAAGTGGCGATATTGCAGGAGGCGATATTTTATGCAGTGAATGCGCAACTTAGTCCAGTGTTGGTTACACCGAGTGAATTAATGATGGGATTATGCCGGGCAGAAAGGCTGTTTCCCGCAGAGTTACAGCATATAGCAGTAGTGTCGCTGGAGATTCTGGCACTGTTCTTCCACACAGATAGGGTGGCGGTGGAAACAGATGGGGCCAGGGTGCATACAGCAATTCATGTACCTGTGGTGGGGAAAGTATCGGAGTTTCACTGCTAAAACACTCAGAAGTTTCCAGTGAAATGGGCGATATTGGGGAAGCGGGTGTAGATGAGAAAGTGGGGAGTACTTCTAGTCTCAAAGGACAGGCAGGCTCACGTGGTAATGTCACGGCTAGATCTGGAAATGTGCTTACAAGAGACGATTGTGATCCGTCCGGGTGGCCAACGATAGACTGATTCGCGGACGTGTGAGAAGAGTTTATTTCGGGGGAAACAAATGGTACGACTTGTGTGCAGGAAAGAGCTTATACAGGCCCGAACGTACTTCCAGAGAATCGGTACGCATTAGTTACAATCCGTTTCCACACCTGAAATTGTATGATTGAATTTCTAAGAAGGAGACAGACCGAAAGGATGGAAAAAACCAAGCTTCGTGAAGAGGGAGTGATCATTAATGGCACGTCTTGTGAAGTAGTCAGGACGGATTTTAGTTTTTCGGCTATGCTTACAGGCTAAACTGTTATGACATTATCGCCGATTACGTTGTGTTCGCCAGAAGACCCTGTGAGGGTATTACCTACACAAAATTTAATGTGTTTAAATACCACACATAGTCCAGTGCATTTGCAGTCCTTTGACACATTAACAGTGTCCAAGTAAGGGGGAATTTCGGTAGAACAAATGTGGCCGAATGTACACCATTTCCGGGAAGAAGAGCAACACAATGTATAAGTGGAGAGCTTATCGGCCACCAGTTGCGGCGTTTTTCTAGCAGGTTTCCTCCTACTGTATTTCTGTGTAAGCCAGAAGAGGGCACAGGCTGTGCTCATGTGAACACACCAGTTACCAGTAGAATGGTTGATGAGCAGTGGTCTTGAAAGCAATTAGTTTTGTAAGTAGGCTGTTTATGTATTTGTATGTTGGCAGCGTTATGTAGCGTTATGGGGCCGGGAGACCTCTCGCGGGGCGGTTCGGCCACCGCTCCACAAGCTCTTTAACGCCACTACGGCGACTTGCGAGTGAATGAGGATGAAATGATGATGAAAGACACACAACACCCAGTCATCTCGAGGCAGAGAAAATACCTGACCCCGCCGGGAAGCGAGAACGCTACCGCAAGACCACGAGCTGCGGACGCAGTTGGAGGTGAACAGTCAGCTGTGATGGAGGTTGGAAGTGAGTAGTTAGCATTGATTGAGGTTAGAGGTTTGAAGTGTTAGTGAAAGCGGACGATCTGGACGTGTCCGAGTTGGAGATTGAAAATTAGTCACGATAAATTTTGGAACTGGATGTCATGCACTATTATATAATTATTGAACTGGTTGTCACATTATTAAGGTAAAAATACGTTGTTTGCTTTGCAACAAAATCTTTCATTTGCTAGCCATATGCCTATTAGTAGTTAGAGCCTACAGTGGTTAGACTCTTTTATTTAGCTGGCTGTATTGGAGCCTGCTGTATGGCTGGTCTTTCGCATGATGAATATTTTTGTGAGGTAAGTGACTCATGTAATGTGTAGGTTATTGTTGGGATTTCTTCTAATTGAGCCCCATTCTTTTGCATTAATAATTTGAAGTCAAGTTATCATCTTTGGCAGGCAGTTGCGTTGTGCCAGGATATTGTGGATCAGTTCTGTGATGATAAGAGTAAGTAAAGACAAAGTAGGTTCACTTGCATTTAATTCCACTCAGCAGTTTAAGTAAAAAATTTTAAATAGTTATTAGCGTCTAAGATGATAGTAGTAGAGTATGAGCGGAAACATTGTATGGTAAATTCGGGAGAATGTCCTCAATATGTAAATTATTGAAGCTAAGGTAACTGAGTGAGGACACGATGTTAAAGATTCGGTACGAATGTTCTCGGATAGGAGGAGGTATGCTTCACCACGAGGAAGTACAGTCGTACACTTGGCGAATTGTTGTAAAATTTCGAGCAGCTATGACTGGAAGGTAGTAGTTACGGAACCGATTGTCATGTCGGATAGTAGGTGTGGGCCATGTTATTTAGCAAAGGATTCTGCGAGGCAGGCTTACGACACTATGCGCAGGCATTGTATACGAGTGAGAAGTGTTCAGGGCACTAGAGAGCACCGATCTACTGTGAAGATCCCATACGTTACACTTACAATACCGTTTCTTTTTTTTTTTTTAGGTCATCTGTCTACTGTCTGGTTTGATGCGGCCCGCCACGAATTCCTCCCCTGTGCTAACCTCTTCGTCTCAGAGTAGCACTTGCAACCTACGTCCTCAATTATTTGCTTGACGTATTCCAATCTCTGTCTTCCTCGCCCTCTACAGCTCCCTCTAGTACCATGGAAGTCATTGCCTCATGTCTTAGCAGATGTCCTATCATCCTGTCCCTTCTGCTTATCAGTGTTTTCTACATATTCCTTTCGTCTCCGATTCTGCGTAGAACCTCCTCATTCCTTAACTTATCAGTCCACCTAATTTTCAACATTCGTCTGTAGCACCACATCTCAAATGCTTCGATTCTCTTCTGTTCCGGTTTTCCCACCGTCCATGTTACACTACCATACAATGCTGTACTCCAGACGTACATGCTCAGAAATTTATTCCTCAAATTAATGCCGGTATTTGATATTAAGAGACTTCTCTTGGCCAGAAATGCCTTTTTTGCCATAGCGAGTCTGCCTTTATGTCCTCGTTGCTCTGTCCGTCATTCTTTATTTTACTGCCTAGGTAGCAGAATTCCTTAGCTTCATTGACTTCGTGACCATCAATCCTTATGTTAAGTTTCTCGCTGTTCTCATTTCTACTACTTCTCATTACCTTCGTCTTTCTCCGATTTATTCTCAAACCATACTGTGTACTCATTTGACTGTTCATTCCGTTCAGAAGATCGTTTAATTCTTCTTCACTTTCACTCAGGATAGCAATGTCATCAGCGAATCGTATCATTGATATCGTTTCACCTTGTATTTTAATTCCACTCCTGAACCTTTCATTTATTTCCATCATTGCTTCCTCGATATACATATTGAAGAGTAGAGGCGAAAGGCTACAGCCTTGTCTTACACCCTTCTTAATACGAGCACTTCGTTCTTGATCGTCCACTCTTATTATTCCCTCTTGGTTGTTGTACATATTGTATATGACCCGCCTCTCCCTATAGCTTACCCCTACTTTGTTCAGAATCTCGAACAGCTTGCACCATTTTATATTGTCGAACGTTTTTTCCAGGTAGACAAATCCTATGAAGGTGTCTTGATTTTTTTTTTTTTTTCAGCCTTGCTTCCATTATTAGCCGTAACGTTAGAATTGCCTCTCTCGTGCCTTTACTTTTCCTAAAGCCAAACTGATCGTCATCTAGCTCATTCTCAATTTTCTTTTCCATTCTTCTGTATAATATTCTTGTAAGCAGCTTCGATGCATGAGCTGTTAGGCTGATTGTGCGATAATTCTCGCACTTGTCAGGTCTTGCCGTCTTCGGAATTGTGTGGATGATGCTTTTCCGAAAGTCACATGGTATGTCGCCAGACTCATATATTCTACACACCAACGTGAATAGTCGGTTTGTTGCCACTTCCCCTAATGCTTTTAGAAATTCTAATGGTGTGTTATCTATCCCTTCTGCCTTATTTGACCGTAAGTCCTTCAAAGCTCTTTTAAATTCCGATTCTAATACTGGATCCCCTATCTCTTATAAATTGACTCCTGTTTCTTCTTCTATCACATCCGACAAATCTTCACCCTCATAGGGGCTTTCAACGTATTCTTTCCACCTATCTGCTCTCTCCTCTGCATTTAACAGTGGAATTCCCGTTGCACTCTTAATGTTACCACCGTTGTTCTAATGTCACCAAAGGTTGTTTTGACTTTCCTGTATGCTGAGTCTGTCCTTTCGACAATCATACCTTTTTCGATGTCGTCGAATTTTTCCTGCAGCCATTTCGTCTTAGCTTCCCGGCACTTACTATTTATTTCATTCCTGATTTTGCCGGAACATGTTTGTACTTCCTCCTTTCATCAATCAACTGAATTATTTCTTCTGTTACCCATGGTTTCTTCGCAGCTACGTTCTTTGTACCTATGTTTTCCTTCCCAATTTCTGTGATGGCCCTTTTTAGAGATGTCCATTCCTCTTCAACTGTGCTGCCTACTGCGCTATTCCTTATTTCTGTATCTATAGCGTAAGAGAACTTCAAACGTATCTCGTCATTCCTTAGAACTTCCGTATCCCACTTCTTTGCGTATTGATTCTTCCTGACTAATATCTTGAACTTCAGCCTACTCTTCATCACTACTATATTGAGATCTGAGTCTATATCTGCTCCTGGGTACGCCTTATAATCCAGTATCTGATTTCGGAATCCTTGTCTGACCATGATGTAATCTAATTGAAATCTTCCCGTATCTTCCGGCCTTTTCCAAGTATACCTCCTCCTCTTGTGATTCTTGAACAGGCTATTCGCTATTACTAGCTGAAACTTGTTACAGAACTCAATGAGTCTTTCTCCTCTTTCATTCCTTGTCCCAAGCCCATATTCTCCTGTAACCTTTTCTTCTACTCCTTCCCCTACAACTGCATTCCAGTCGCCCATGACTATTAGATTTTCGTCCCCCTTTACATACTGCATTACCCTTTCAATGAGGCATACACTTACTCTATCTGTTCATCTTCAGCTTGCGACGTCGGCATGTATACCTGAACTATCGTTGTCGGTGTTGGTCTGCTGTCGATTCTGATTAGAACAACCTGGTCACTGAACTGTTCACAGTAACACACCCTCTGCCCTACGTTCCCATTCATAGCGAATCCTACACCTGTTATACCATTTTCTGCTGCTGTTGATATTACCCGATACTCATCTGACCAGAAATCCTTGTCTTCCTTCCACTTCACTTCACTGACCCCTACCATATCTAGATTGAGCCTTTGCATTTCCATTTTCCGATTCTCTAGTTTCCCTACCACGTTCAGGCTTCTGACATTCCACGCCCCGACTCGTAGAACATTATCCTTTCTTTGATTATTCAATCTTTTTCTCATGGTAACGTCCCCCTTGGCAGTCCCCTCCCGGAGATCCGAATGGGGGACTATTCCGGAATCTTTTGCCACTGGAGAGATCATCATTACACTTCTTCAACTACAGGCCACATGTCCTGTGGATACACGTTACGTGTCTTTAATGCAGTCGTTTCCATTGCCTTCTGTATCTTCATGTCGTTGATCATTGCTGATTCTTCCGCCTTTAGGGGCAATTTCCCACCCCTAGGACAAGAGAGTGCCTTGAACCTCTATCTTCTCCTCCGCCCTCTTTGACAAGGCCGTTGGCAGAATGAGGCTGACTTCTTATGCCGGAATCTTCGGCCGCCAGTGCTGATTATTTATCATAATTTAGGCAGTGGCGGGGATTGAACCCGGGACCGAAGACGTTTTGATTATGAATAAAAGACGCTACCCCTAGACCACGGGCAAAATTCCTTAACTTCATTGACATCGTGACCATCAATCCTGATGTTGTTTCTCGCTGTTCTCATTTCTACTGACCACGGGTAGCGCCTAGTGACCTGTATTCATGGGCCGAATTTGTTGTAATTATTAAAGAGCATTCCACTTGTCTCCTTTGATGAACTATGTCAGAAGCGTAGGGGAAAAGACGCATAAATAAGCGATGCCGGAGGGTCAGAAGGGGCAGTCATATCGCCATTCTGTCCACGTCTAGAACCGGAGACAATGAACATGTTTAAGGTGTAGGCCAACCACGACGATATGATGGATATTGGCGGCCAACCGGCCCGAGGAAACTACGGCCAACTTCCGCTACACGGACACGCCATAGCTGTGGCGGCGCGAGATGCATCTTGGAGCTACGCGAGGAGCATTCACTTAACTCAAGGAGTGTAACAGCGCAAAGGTAAATACATAATTTTTGTTCTTGAAGTATGAGTGTGGAGGTAGGTTTTAATGTTTACACTCAGCCATTCGTCTCTGATGTACAAGCGCATATAGTTATTAACAGCCGCTTTGTACCTAATATTCCATATATTACTACATTTTTTCGCAGAGAATTTGGTATTTTGTATTGTTATTTTTGAACATACAATACTGTAAAATTGTGCAACGAAACGACATCGTATAAAATAATTTTCATCATCATCTAAATTATCCTGACATTAATGTTACGTGACAGGCATATTTCAGACCCTTGAATGATTTTGCTACTGACTCCCAACGTATTCCATACTCCTTAGGAATGTGTGATAAAATAGAATACGTTTTAAAAATTGTTTTTCTTTTATCTCTTCCATGAGTTTATTTATGCGGACATGTATAAAGAAAATTTTTACCTGTGCCGTAATATCATTTTTCAGTGTAATGACACGTAACGTCTGTGTATTTCTGGAAGTTTCGGCCCAACAGGAAATACGACAGGCGTCCACAAAGTAAGTTCCGTTTCTATTTCTATCCGCCGCAGCGCTACGATCACAGTTCCAAGCATGCACGGCAGTTACTCTGACTCAAGGAGAAGACATTTACACCATTTTCAGATCGCTGCTGCCGACGTGTGCTTCTTTATAACGTAGGCCGTAATTGAAAATGCCGTCGTGTGTGAAATCAGATCTGTGATTCGTTTTCTAAATGTAAAGAAAGTTAAACCAAAGGAAATTCATCGCAAATCTGCGAGGTTTACGGAAAAATGCTATAAGTGATTCAATCGTTAGAAGATGAGTCACACTGTTCAATGAAGGACGTGATCAAGTGCATGATGAAGAAAGAGGTGGACGCCCGCCTGTGGTTACTGATGAACTAGTTCCCACAATTGAAGAGAAGATTAAGCACAACCGTAAGTTACACTTAGTGCCTTGGTATGGAAATTACGCAAATCTCACGATCACTAATTCATGATACTGTTACTGAAAAGCTGAAATTTCGAAAAAAATTGTTCATGTTGGGTACCCAAAATCGTTACTGAACAACACAAAAAACAACGGATGGGCAGTGCACTTCAGTTATTGACGCACTACAGTGAAGAAGGCGATGGTTTTCTTTCTCGGATAATCACGGGGGATGAAACTTCGGTATCGTACGACACCCCTGAAACAAAACTGCAATCAATGGAAAGGAGGCACACTTCATCCCCAACGAAGGTTAAACCTAAGCAAATCTTGACACCTCGCAAAGTCATGTGCACCGTTTTTAGGGACAGACAAGGCGTTTTGCTTGTTGATTTCTTACCACGAGCCAAACAATCAATGCATATAGTTACTGCGAGACCATTAAGAAAGAGCGTCGCGTAATACAGAACAAGCGCTGAGGAGTACTGTCAGAAGGTGTTGTTTCTTTCCACTATAATGCCCGACCTCACATGGCGAATGTGGCCAAACAACTCTTACAGGAATTTCAGTGGGACGCGTTTGACCATCCTCCGTACAGCCTGGACCTCGCTCCTAGCGGCTTTCGTCTCTTCATACACCTAAAACCTGTCCTTGGTGCTCAACACTTCAACGATGATGACGAGCTGAAAGAACATGTTACCACATGGTTGAATACAGACGTGGTAACCTTCTATGAAGAAGGCATACAAAAAGTTGTACCACGCTATGACAAGTGCGTACAAAATTTCGGAAGCTATGGAGAAAGGTAGTTTAATAGTTCTAGATTTTAGTCCAATAAGTATGTTTTCTGTATCTGTACACGTTTGTTTCATTGACCCAAACGGAACTCACTTTGTGGATATATCTCGTATTTCATCTGTATAACAAACACATTCGTGAGTGAGAAAGTAACAGTTGATGGGCGAGTCAGTTTAACGGTAGGATTTGCATGTGTTGCGAAGGACAATCAGCGTTTTCGTAGTTACTGGAGGAAGCAACTGCATTTTCTAAGGAGACGTTCTGTTGAAATCGAAACGATGGCTTCATTATTGTTATTACAGTTTATTAATACTTCGGGGAGAAGATTTTATTTCGAAGATCTACGCAAAAGAGGTAAGCGCATGTGGCGAATGCCATGGAGAAGAACCAAGAACCACGAGAGAGAACATATTTGATGATCTTAGCAGAAGGCGATGGAAAGAAGCAGCCAAAGTATGTCTAAAATTCAGTAAACCGAAGCAAATAAAAAAGCATTGTTACACAGTGATTTATTCTAGCAGCAAATCGAATAATCTCTGTTATATTTAGGGGAGAAAAGAAACTGTAAATTGTTGCCGTTCCACAGATTTGCGAGTGGAGATAGACCAATACTGTTCTGTGACTCGAGAACTGTGAAATATTATCAAAGGCTAGAGGAAACAATGTGAGTATCTGAGCTTCTGACTTCTGAGCGAAGTAATAAAGCATATAGTTATTAACAGCCGCTTTATATCTAATATTCCATAGATTACAAGTCTCCCCCATACATAATAACCCTACGTATCCAATCTCACATACTTTTTACAATCATTTTAATGTTTTAGCGATATACTTTACTGCCAAATTACACAATGGATCAGCTACGAAGTTTTATTTCATTTTTAGTAATTAATTTTCTAACTAATTGGAAAGTCTCTGTCAACTATGTGAGGTCCAGCGCTCTCCAAAGAACACGAACATCATGCTAGCAACAATGAGTCAACAACAATTCTGTTCATCACTACGTAGGCGCTATCGGTGATCCAGAAATTACTCTCATTCGTCATCGTTGTTGCTGCATCAAGGAAAAACAGATTCGTCAAACATTTCTACTAAAGTGAATACAAACGGTGTATCACTGTTAACGTTGCTTTAAGAAATATTTAAAAGTATTTTAAATCATAGCGTTTACTGTAACAGCCACTCTCTCTCACGCAACGCTAATTTGTGCTCTTATAATTAAACTGGAACGTGGCAATAGGATGAACTAATTTTAAATGTTATTATTTTCATGTAGTTGAGCGTAATTAGTTGTTTGGACGAGGACTCTGTGTAATAACTCTCCACGCGACCATCTGTATTCGACGGCCGTGCCCTCTACTGATTCTAAGCCGAAGACGGAATACCCTGCTCCGTGAGCTTTCAGTATGGTTCAGTAGGCTCCCTGTATCGGGTGTGCTTCTAAGTAAAGTACTGTGACTTTGAGAAGACAAGAATAAGTTCTTGTTTCTGAAGAAAAGTTACATTCAGCTGGAATCAATCGGATATTTTAGATATTGGTTAAAACCTGTTGCAACCAGTGAGATCAAAACTCATTGACTTTTCAGTCATGTTGAATTTTACGCCAGGTTATTTGACATCAGAAAATATATTGTATTAATAAACACACTCAGAAGTTTTGACCTCAGTTATTCCAAAGTCGCAAAAGCTATTACATTTTAAGTCATGAAATGATGAAAAATTAGAAGCTGCGCACAAGGCAGGAGTATCACTCACCTCGTTTATTGCAGAACAACGTCCATTGTTACATGCGATCATCTTGATGCACTGTGTAGGACATTTTGTGATTCAAAATATGCCGTCAGTTTGAAACTGTATCCTACAAAATTCACAGAAATAATAAAAACTGATTTGGAACTACGCTTTGTAGATGAACTGCGTATCTATATTGGAGAAAAAAATTCTAACGCTATTCCGGATGAGTCTGCATGTATCAGTGTCCATGAACATGTAGAGGTTGTAGTGTGCTATTTCAGTGAAAACCAAAATTACATTATATCAGAATTTCTTGTATTAATTAGTGAGCGGCATCAATAACAATCTCTTTAAAATTGTAAAATATGAGTATCTGCTACCACAATTAATACTTTTTCGTTTTGTTTGTCACACACACACACACAGTTAAGTACATCGCATGCATCTCAGGAAAGTCTCGTGCGACATATTCAATTCCTGATAAGACAGACATAAATGGTTCTGCCAATCCTCGAATACACAAGAGGAGTGCCGTAAGATCTAAGAAACAATTGATTTTGGAGAATCTCCTTTAAAAGTTCCACTACTGTGTGCAACAGGATATTATGCAATCGAGCCTGCTGTGACTAGGATATTACAACAATGAGATGAACTTAAGCTGCAAGTCTCGCCCTCAAAATCAAACTTCAGGTGCTACACTGTTGATCTTCCACAGTTAATGTATGCTGATGAAAAGAAACAGAGAGTATTTAATACATCTGAAAGCTCTCTTGGGCAGCTGCAAGAAGCTGTTAAACAGTTCCAGGGCGACAAAGTGGATCCAATCAAACTCCTTGCAACTCTGCTAAACCTTCTCTTGGCTACATCCTACAAATTGCTGATGCCCAGACCAAGAATAGACCTTCTGTGGTATTGAAGACCACCTCGATCGTTCGCCATATCTTGGATACAACTTTGCAAAGGAAATAAAAAAACTGAAACTCGATACAGAAGAAGAACGACTTAGGAAAAGTTGTGCAGATTTTACTGATAAACTTTCCAAACAGTTACATCAGCGTCTTCCTGATAATATGAAAACACTGGCGATTAATGCCTCAGCTAAGTGTCTAAGAAACACTGAACGCACAAACGTACATGAAAATTACAGAACTGTCTGAAGCTTTTGGTTTTCAACCAGATGAAATTGACAGACTCGTTGACCAGTGGAGAAATATCTTTCACCAAACCTTAAAAGTATACTGGCAATTTGGGCTGAAGTATTAAAGTAGATGCAGCAGACTTAATTCCATTGTGAAATCTGGCTTCCGAAGTGGAAAGAGTGCTTAGTGCAATTAACGTACTGAAAACCAAATTGCGGGATCTAATGGGTATTGTCACTCAAAATGACGTGTTGACAGTAAGGTGAGGGTGAAAGAGAAAAAAAAACTGCTACGATTGTGAACTTCCAGAAGATTTTGTGGAAAAAAAAATGATTTTACTGCTATATATAACTTCAAAAGCAACCAATTTTAAACTACCGCGACGATAGAAGAAGCTATGTCAGATACACCAACTGTCAAATTACATTAGACTTCCAGAGGTGAAGCATGAAGCAGGTCAGAAGGCCAGACTGTCTAGCGTTGATTAATACGCTTCCTTAATGAATTGTTGAAGATAGATTAAAAGCTGAACGATGCTATGGTTTCACGGCATTTGTCAAGCAAATAACCTAAGTACTTGTATGAAGCTGTGTGTAGACGCGCGCTCGTGTAAATGGAAGCAAGGTGAAGCGTCGCCGCAAATGGAGCAAGAGAATGTGGTAAGATGATACAGCAACTCTGTCTTACGTTTTGTTGCCGACCTCACTGAATTCTATTTATTACAATGTATCATAAGGATGTTAGTGCAACAAATTAATTAGCTCTGCTAGTCAGAAAGCATTTGATGTTAGTTACTTTGTGTGCTGTTTGTGGCTGGAATTTTGTTACTTGATACACTCTGTTGCCGGAATATCGTTCGCTGATTGGCTCGCAAACTCGCATGCTGTACAGACTCTACGTATACAAGTTGGAAAACTATTCTGTGCTTGCTTAGTAAGTAAGTGTACAAGTTGGAAATAGTATCAATTAGTTCGTGACATATGAATCTAATTGAAGTTCTCGAACGTACTTGCGGAAAAGTAAAAGATTTTACACGTGGTTTCTTATAAACTAATTTTTACTGTATCTGTGTCCGCGGCTCGTGGTCTTGCGGTAGCGTTCTCGCTTCCCCCTCGCACGGGGTCTCGGGTTCGATTCCCGGCGGGGTCAGGGATTTTCTCTGCCTCGAGATGACTGGGTGTTTTGCGTCTTTCATCCTCATTCACTCACAAGTCGCCGTAGTTGCGTTAAAGAACTTGTGGAGTGGCGGCCGAACCGCCCCGCGAGAGGTCTCCTGGCCACCAATGCTGTACGCTCATTATGTTAGTTATCTGTGGAACTTAACATCATTTCTTGCAGCATACTACTAGGTATGTATGCTGATAGACTTTATGGGGAACAGAAAGAAATTAACGAAGAAAATTTTTTATTATTAACAATTTTCCTTATCGTTCATTAGGTACAGGGCTAAATAAAGTACTAGGGCAGGAGCTGGGCGGAAGATTTACCTTACGTCCTCTCACTCTTTTCGCTTACTTAAAGCTCATATTTGTAGATGATAGTGATGTACTTTTGGGCAGCTGCTTTATTCATTACAGTTCATTCTGTTTAATTTCCATAAGATTTTTAATTTTTATAAACATAGTTACCATTATTCCACGAGAATTTTTGTTTGTTGGTTTAACGTGATAGAAGGTAGCGATGTTAATGCGATCTGCTGTGAAATAATAATGGCGCTTTTAACCTCGGTCGAGATGGGTGGCCAGCACATCAGTGACACAAAAATGTTTTACCACTTAGGTACCTGTTATGTAGATGTGAATAAACTGTGCGTCCTGTGCAGAAAAAGTATTGCACTGCTCGACAATATCATATTTCGAAAACGTTTTCTACAGCAGCATTTTTTTTTTCAATTCATGAACTGTTAAACTGTTCGGCTGTGCCCAAAATGTTTACAGTGGACAGATTTTTCCGACACTCGTTAATACAACACTCATCTTCGAACTTTCTCCGTTGTCTGATATTGTGTTGTATTTCGTTTGCTTCAAGGTCAGTGTTATTGTAAAATTATTCTGACGCTTTTTTAGCGCCTAAGTGTTCAGATTTGGCGCTTTTCTAGCGTCTATTATGTTCGCTTTTAGCGAAAATTGTGTCATCGAGTTGGCAACACTGAGTGTACAAAGGCTCATTTGAATTACTGTTCTAAGAACTTATACATCCCAAACGTCTAACATTTGCATTAACCATTTACGCAACATCGAACTGCAAAGCGTTCCTTACTCCTTGCATAAGTTACACCAAATATAATCGAAATACTTGTCCACATATCCGCTTTCAATGGCAAACAGTTAAATTTATTATGTGTATATTTGTATTCGCAGCTTTGTAAGAGTGAAAGCGAGTGCATAACAGAAAAAGTAGCCACTAGACAGACTGAGAGATCTATTTAGTCTGATTTGAGGCATGTTGTGATATTCTGATTCTTGCAACGGGTGACATACTTCCAGTTGAGTTTTGTCAGTAAGCTGGCGTTGTGACCACGTTCTGCGTTGTCTGTTTTTGTCAGTATGGTGTACTATCGTTAGCAGAACATTATAATTACTGGGGGGAGCGTATTAAGTTCATTCTTATTTGTCAGTCACAGCTGGAGATGCTGTGGTTTTCTTCAAAGAGTTTTATATTTCTCTAAATTCTGTGAAACAGTTCTTACTAACACAGGAACAATCTTGGGAAAGTTGAAGGATCTTAAGTTAAGTCAACAGTTCACAATCTATACTAACGTTTATAAATCTGCCGTAACAAATCAAGGTGGCCTCTTGTATACGGCGGATATGCCGCCGGCTTCACCCCCCATTCACCTTCCCCAGTACGCCGATGACATTGCCTTCCTTGCCCTTGTCCCCACCCTGCAGCGCTCTCATCACCTTCTCCAATCCCATCTTGACTCGTCCACCGCTTGGTGCAACCAGTGGTTGCTTAAGGTCAATCCTGCAAAAACCCAGGCGATTACAGTAGGCAAAACCACCCCTTCCTTCCGCCTCCTCGATTTCTACATCACCATCTATGGCCGTCCTATCGCCCTTTCCCCCGCCCTTAAGTATCTAGGTGTCACTGTCGACCGTAGCCTCTCTTGGACCCCCCACCTCCGGACGATCCAAGCCAAGGCACACTCCCGCCTCTGTCTCCTCAAACTCCTTTCCGGCTGAACTTGGGGTCTGGACCCCTCCACCATCCTCCACAGCTTTAAATCCCTCATTCGCCCTATCCTTTGCTACGACCACCTTGCCTGGATCTCCGCTCCCCCTCCCTTTTACAAATCCCTTCAGATCCTAGAACGCAATGCTCTTCGCCTTGACTATCGCATCCGTCTCCCCTACCCCACGCGGCTCCTGTACGACCGAATTCCCTTCCCCCACCTTCTCCTTTTCCTCGAACGGATAAGGATCCTCTACACCTCCCGAAAACTCAATTCTCCTCACCTGATGGTCTCTCCCATCCTCTCCGCTGCCACGCCTGTACTTCCATGTCCCACCTGCTCTCCATCTCTCCACTCTCCACATCCTCTGCCAAGGTGGCTTCCGCCAGTTCCCCCTCCCTGATGATGCCCTCCTCCACTCCATCCACCCATCCTACCAACTTTTATCCTCCCTCCCTCTTCCTGTGTTTGTTCCTTAGGGCACCCTCTCGCCCTTCTCTCCCCCTTCCCTCTCTCCTCTCTTTCTCCCCACTCCTCTCCTGGGCTTCCCCTACCCCCATCCCTCCACTCCTCCTCCCATCTCCTCTGCCATTGGCTTCTTTGCTCTCCCCTCTCCCTCCCCCTCATCCTTCTTCCCCTCTTGGCAGATCCCCAGACTCGCACACGTTACAAGGACATTCGCGCGCCAGAGTTCATCGCTATCCGTTTCTCGTGTGTGCCGTCGGGTTTTCTGTTTGGTGTTCACCGTCATGCTCCATCGTTCACATGTGCCATCGGTATCATCAGTGTTTATGCGTCATGTCAACAGTTTGTAGTGTGTATTGTTGTCGAGTGTGTTTTTGTATTTCTGTGTCTACTGTTTTATTACCCACCATTATGTCAATTATGAGTACTCCTTACGTTTTTTTTTCTCATTGTGTGCTCTATAGCTGAAGAGCAGCATAGAATGCTTCTGCCAGCCTACCTGTTTTACAGGTTTTAAAATTACAATAAAGAAAAAAAAATGAAGGAGATACCCTCCAATCTCCTCATGACATCTTTCACACTGCTGCCTTCCTTCACCAGACCTTGTCTGACGCTGTCGCCACCGATATCCCCACCAAAGCCATCCACCCTTCCCACCCCGCCCTGCCTCCACATGCCATCCTTCTCCTTCGAGATTCCTGCCCCCTCTACCACCATATTCTCTGCACTCGTGACCAGGACACACTTACCCACCACCGGCAATTACGACACATCCGCAACCTGCTTACTGCGAAGAAACGCCATGCCTGGCGCCAGACACATAAACAACTCAACACCACACATCCATAAAACTCTTCCAATTACTGGTCTGCTTTCCACCGCCTTACTAGGAACCACCGTACCCTCAGTACCCTCTCCTCCTTGATGACAGTCCCTTTCCTGACAACCTCAGTAAGGCCAACCACTTTGCCTGTCACCTCTCCAACGTTTTTTCCATCCCAGATGATCTCCACTTTGATAATTCTCTCTTCCCTAACGTCATGGACCATATGAATACCTCTGTTCCTCCTCTTGCTCCTAGCTTCCAGTACTTGGGCCACACACCACTTAACATTCCCATCACTCCACAGGACATCAGCCTCACACTCCACACTAAACGCAACACTGCTCCTGGTCCCGACTGCATTTCAGTTCTTGACAACCTCTACTATGTCATACTTGCCACTGGTTTCTATCCCGACGTGTGGAAAACCTCCCATATCCTGATGTTCTCCAAACCCAACAAGCCTCCATCTGATGCCTCTTCCTGTAGTCCTATCTGTTTCACATCGGTGTTCAGCAAGCTCTTGGAATCCATCCTTACCAGGCGCATCCATCACCACCTCCACCACAACCACCTCTTCCCTGACACCCAATGTGGCTTTCGACCTTCCTTCTCTGCCGATGACCAACTCCACCACGCTCATCTCCTATCCCTCCAGCTTAACTCCCATCGCTCCGCGATTTTTGTGTCCCTCGATCTCGAAAAGGCATACGACCATGTCTGGTAACCTGGTCTCCTGTTTAAACTCCAAACCTACGCTCTTCCTGTCAACTACATGCGTCCGATGGCCTCCTTCCTGTCCCACCGCCCCTCCTATGTTACCATCCAAAAATGCCAATTCCCACACCTTCCACCCCTCTGCAGGTGTGCCCCAGGGCTCTGTCCTCTCCCCTCTCCTCTACCTCCTGTACATGGCAGATATGCCACAACTCCCCCCCCCCCCCCCACTCTTTCAGTACACCTCTTGCAGTATGCCGATGACACTGCATTCCTCGCCCTTGTTCCTACCCTCCAACGGTCCAAACGTCTTCTCCAGAATCACCTTGACCTTTTTGCCACAAGGTGTAACCAGTGGCTCCTGAATATCAATCCTTCCAAGACCCAGGCAGTCATCGTAGGTCATACCACCTGCTCCTTCTGGCTCCTGGATTTCTCCCTTACCGTCTGCACCCGTCCTGCCCGCCTCCCCCTCACCCTCACCTACTTGGGCCTTACCATTGACCTTCACCTCACCTGGAACCCTCACCTCCGCTCCATCCAATCCGAAGCCCACAACCGCCTCCTACTCCTCAAACTCCTCTCTGGCTGGACATGGGGGTTGCAACGCTCTTCCATTCTCCACACCTACAAATCCTTAATCCGTCACATCATCTGTTATGCCAGTCCCGCCTGGGTATCTGCCCCCCCCCCCCACCAAATACTGTAAGTCCCTCCAGATCCTACAATGTCATGCCTCGCCTTCTGTATACGCCTCCCATCCCCCACGTAGATCCTCTTTGACCTTATTCCTTTCAACCATGTGCTCCTATTCCTTAAACATATCTGCATACTCTACACCTTCCGCCGCCTTGATCCCCCTCACATCCTGTTGCTCCTCTCCTCTCCCATCCCCACCCCCTGCCACGTCTTCACTGTTGTGTCCCTCCTACCCTCCATCTCTACACCCTTCATCTCCTTTCTCAAGGTGGCTTCCATCAACTCCCCCTCACAAATGATGCCCTCTCTCCCTCCAATTGTCCATCCTATCAACTCTGATCCTCACCCTCTCTCCTTTCCTCTGTCCTTTTCCAGGGCTCCCTCTCCCCCCTTCCATCCTCTTTTTTCCCTGCCTACCATCTCTCTGCCCCCCCCCCTTCTCTCCCTGAGTCCTTTTGCCTTTTGCATTTCCCTCCACTGCCTTTTCTCATTCGCTCTCGCATCTGCCTTGTCCTCCCCCCTCCTTATGACTCCTCTCCCTCCTTCGTCCCCTTCCCCTTTCGTTTTTCCTCTCCTCCCACCTTTTTCCCTCTCATCTGTCCAGGTCAACCACCCCCCATTTGCCCTTGGCTATGATGTGTCATCTTTGTGCTGACATTTTAGTGCAGTGTTTACAGTGGGTGTTCAGTGTTGTGTGTCTTTTCTGGAGTGTTGCGAAAGGATGTCATACTGTCGCTGGGTGTGATTTTTATATCTCTTGCGAACAGAAACCAGACTGTCGCCGCGTTTTTTGGTCTGTCTACTATGTTACCCGTCTGCTACCTGTGTATTTTATTAGCACTGCCAACCGTTTGCTGTATGTTTTAACTTTCCACAATTTTCCTACGTTTTACACTATAAGTCACCGTTTTATCGCCTGCTTTTATTGTTTATTACCTTCTTACGTTTTAAAAAGTCTGTAGACCGCAGAGATGCGTACTAAGCTGGTGCCAGCCCGCCCCCTTAGGTGGGACCCGAAATTAGTAAAGGAAAAAAAAATCAAGTAGCCGTAAATAGACAGTCAGTCAGTCACAGAAGTTAATAGTAGTCCAGGCCGTTTTCATTAGCAATGCATATGACAATAATTTTAAATTGCTTTAACAAGTCTGTTTCTAATAGCACAGAAAAACAGGATACAATGAATTATGCTTTTGCTACGTGGGTAGATGTACAAAAATATTTTGTGAGTTTTCTTGGGTCCATTAGCAGAAACTGATGAAGTCGAAAATGCTAAGAGGCAAATATTTATTATACACTGATCAGCCACAACATTATGACCACCGACCTACTATCGATATAAACCCGTATAGGTGATAGCAGCGTCGCCTGTCGAGGAACAACTTCTACTCAGACATAGGCAAGACGATTGAATATCACTGGGCGTGCTGTCCGTGTGTAGAATTGGGAAGGCGCGCGATGTGTCTGAGTTTAGCCGAGGGCAGATTGTGATGGCCTGGAGGCTCGGCACGAGCAGTTCGGAAACTGTACGACTTATCGGGTGTTCGAGAAGTGCTGCGATGAGGGTCTTCAACACATGCCAAAAACAAGGTGAAACCACGTCCAAATGTCGTGGGGTTGGGCCGCCACCTCTCATTACAGATGTTGAATTTCGTAGGCTGCAGAAACTAGTGAAACAAGGCAGGTGGCGAAATGTGGCGAAACTACCACCAGAATTTAATATTAGGCAGAGTTCAAATGTGTCTCAACACATAGTGCACCGAACACTCGTAACAATGGGCCTCCGCAGTCGACGGCACATGAATGTGGCAATGTTAACACCGCGACATCGGCAACTACGACTGAATCAGTAACGTGACCATCGGCATTGGATGTTGGCGCAGTGACAGAGAGTTGCATGGCCTGATGACGGCGGATGGGAGAGCGCGAATCCAGCATCATCCAGGGGAACAGCTGCTTGACACATTTGCTGCGGGACGGAGACAAGCTGGCAGAGGCTCCATTATGATCTGAGAAATATTCACATGGGCACCCACGGGTACAGTGGCGCCTGTAAACGACCAAGTAATATTGTACTCTTGTTGCAGACCACGTACACCCCTTCATGACGTTCATGTTTCCCGACGGCAATCGCATTCTGAACATGATGCTGCGTGATGTCACAAGGCCAATAGTGTGATAGTGTGATCGAGTGGTGAATTCCAATTGATGTGCTGCCCCCCCCCCCCCTCCCCCCATCTCTCCAGATCAGAAACCGATCGAACACCTGGTATGTGACTGAACGTGCCGCATGGGCTCAATGTCCCCCTCCCCTCATCTTTCCCGTAATTTAACGAAATCAGGTAACCTGTGTGTGCAGATGTGGTGTCAACTCCCTCGAGCGACCTACCAAGGCCTCATTGCTCCATGCCACGACTCGGTACCGCTTTTATCCGTGCCAAAGGTAGACATATGTGCTATTAGGTAGGTGTTCATAATGTTCTGGATGATCGGTATATTGCTAAAGCTTTTACAACCTTCCTATAATATTAGGCTAAAACAACCAAAGTACGTTATAGTACATTATCCTGTATCATTACGACATAAATTCATCAAACTGTTTGGAGCGTAACAAAATGTCTCAACGAGTAAGTCTTCTGCGAGAATTAGGCTTAAAATTAAGATATAGGTTGAATATAATTTTCCTTAATTTTTGTAGTTTCAATACTAATTTTATACTTTTTTTTCTTTCTGTCTCACTCTTTCTTGTTATCTTTTTCGTTGTTTAGGTTTAGAAGCTTTGCAGAAGCTGAGGGAATCAGTCCACTTTCCAGGTTGTCATTCGTTCTTTATACAATTCTAACAACCGACCGAAGTTTAATTAGAGGCCTTTCAATCCCGTCAATAGAATTAGAGCACTGAACTAAGTAGTTCAGGTAACAATTGAGAATATTTGAATTTCCATTGACCATATAGCATCAAACTTCTGCACTTAATGACACGTGGAAAACAAAATAGGCAAGCATTTTAAGTGACCTGAAATTTTTAAATACTTCTGGGCAAAACAAACTGCACAGAATGAAAAATTTGCAGCACCTGCGCAGCCGACAGTTTCTGAAATATTCACTTGTGCTTCACTTTCTCGGCATACAAAACTAAAATTTTAGCGCTTTCCGCTACAGCAACAAAAGAATTATGCTACTGCCTTCATTTACAATTTATTAAAGCTGACTGAAGGCACTCGTATATGGTAGAGTCTGAGCTCAAACTCACTTATAACGGCGGTGATGTTCAACTTTTTCGATTCACATGATGAAAGAAGGAGAATTAGTCTATAGTATCAGGTCAACAACGTCGAGTTAATGAAGGAATTCGGCCGTGTACCTTTTCACAGGATCCATATCGGCATTTTACTAAACCGACTTGGAAAACGATGGGAAAGTAATCTGCAATGACCCACAGGGACTCGAATCGACTTCCTCTAAAATACGAGTCCAGTGTGTTACCGCACCGTGACCTCATTCGTTGTGCCTCAGCCGGCCGTTGTGGCCAAGCGGTTCTAGGCGCTTCAGTTTGGAACCGCGCGACCTCCACGGTTGCAGGTTCGAATCCTGCCTCGGACATGGATGTGTGTGATGTCTTTAGGTTAGTTAGATTTAAATAGTTTTAAGTTCTAAGGGACTGACGACCTCAGATGTTAAGTCCCATAGTGCTCAGAGCCATTTGAACCATTTTTTTCTTTGCGCCTCACACTGGTATACCATATTGCATATTTTCTTTATTTACGGAAGTGATGGAAACGGATGAGTACATCAAGTACTCCACAGTTCGTTGTACGAGAAGTTGTCTTACACTAGTACGATATAATGGTTTGTTACGAGTTGGTTTAGAGGGGAATTGATCAGCAGCCTAGCGGTGATCGCTTTAGACTCTCATGCGGGCGAGCCAGGATCGGTTCTCCGTACACCCAGGGATTCTTCCTTGGTGGGAGGATCGGACAGGAGTGCACTCTGGCTCGAGAGTTGATGAGCTACTTGATAATGAGGTGGCGGCTCCAAGGTCGGAACGTCGACAACGCCGGGGAGTGTCGTGTACTGACCCGGTGCCCATTCATTCCGCATTCGATGATGAATGGCTGAGGATGATACGGCCTTCGGTCGAATACTGCGTGATCTTCATGGCCTGATCGCGGGGTTTGCTTTTTCCTTTATATACGAGGCGGTCAGAAACAGTCCGAATAGCTTGTAAGTGTGTTGCCGGGTAGGTTCGCCAAGAAATAGTTCTTAAGAAAAAATCCAACTCATTGCGTCGTTTTCCAGTTAGTTGCCATTGAAGTTAGCCAGTCAAACCGGGGATTCAAGCGGCCCGCCACGTACAATCAGTGTTGGTTGTTGTCATCATGTAGATGATAAAGCACGAGACGGATCAGACTAGGCTCGGATTCGATCCTTGCTACCGTCCTATGTCCAATTTTTGTATCGCTCCTTTGTTCGGCTTTAGGATGCCAAACGAAGATCACGTTTGCTGACACCGTTCCTGGCGGACCGCTTGAATGTGCGTGCGCAAACGCCAGAATGGTTAACTTAAATGCTGATTAACTTGGAAAGGGCGCAACGCTTCGAATTTTTTTTTTTTCTGGACAATTATTTCTCAGTGCAACATATCCTGGAATCCCCTTACAAGCTTTTCTGGGTGATTCTGACAACACTTTACACGTATATCACTAAGAAATACTTTGTGTTAACTGTTTCTTCCGTCGCTCTTTCGCAGAACAACATAATAATGAATGAAATGCAGATTATCGTCTATGTTGTAAAGGAGTCATTTATTTAGTTAATAGATTTTCAGCTTACAAGATAATCATGTAATCATAAATTAATCCTCTGGAATAATATTCAATACTTTGTTTTCATTTATGATGCTTATTGTGAAAACAAACGTAAATATTTGTTTCTCTTGTACTACTTTAGTTAAAAATTTCCGATTAAAAGTACCTCTGTGGGGTAGGGTAGCTGTCCGTAACGAACTCAATAGCTTATTTTCAACTACTTTTTAGCTCTGTGTTTCATTAGTGAAGTTGCCAATTACTTTTGAAATCAATAATAATGACCATTATGTGAGCTGGAGTCACATGAAACGAAAAGATGTTCCTCTCTCCTTCTTCTAGTATAGTAATTACTGATATCACTGTTCGGTATCATCTTACGAAAGTACGTCAAGTTTGTAGTTACAATGCAAGACTCAAGAAAGACGCTTCGGCATATTGGCCCTATGTGACCACAGCATTCTATTCTCACGGTATGCTTACGTGATTGTGAGCATGAAGTTAAGTGAAGAACAGACAGGCAATAACGACTCACGCATGAATATTTGTACTTCTTTAATTCCAAGAACCAAGTTACAGAGGATGCATCAGTGTATGCATTCTAGTACTAATTTAGTATTTTCTCCTTCTCGCACAGATGGTAATTGGATAACACATAAGTACTGTAGAAGTGTTTCATGGTTGTATATGTCTTAGAGATATAATTTAATAATCTGCTCCTATAGCTACAACTCATACGGGTTGAAAATTAATATTACTCTGTTTAAAACAACAGTTCTAACGATCAGTTACATTTACTTGTAGGTCAGACTCTGTTATTCACTTTTATTCAGTTGCAAACTGTGGTATACAAACCTCGTTTCGCAACCGTCTATTATATCATTGTCATTTTTCCTTCCTGGTCACTGCATTGGTGCTTCGTGACTGTACTGGCACTTCCAGCGCTACACTTTTACGTCATTGACAAAGACGAAGGTCATATCGTCAATATCTGGACTCCGGTGGGCGCCAAGCGATGCTGTGCAAGCTGTTACGTATCCAATATAACGGTCACGGTGCTCGGCGCTCAATGGGCCCTCCGAGCACAAAAGTGAGGAGCGCGAAGTAGCAGACGGCCCATAATGCCTCACTCTTCCGTGCGCGCTTCGTGCCCTCCTAGAACTGGCTGCATCTTCTTTCTCCGGCTACACGTGCAAGCTGACCGGGCTTCGCTCGTCTGCGACATCTCAAAGGACATTCGGTTTCCATATCCGAGGGTACCATATTGCGACTGAGTTTAGATCGCGAGGTCCCCAAGTTTCCACGATTGAAATACGGTGCGTCATCGTTGTTTCTGTTCAGCTGAAGACACTTTTAGACAGCCCTTTTCGTTAACATACGTAGACGGTGACACGTTCAGCGTTAAGAGATGTATCTCCGCAAGTGCAGTGAAAAATTTAGCATCACATTTTCGCATTACAGAGCTCTGACACGATATCACGCACCTGGTGTCACAAATGCAGTGATACTACTTAGACAATTTGGTTAGAAGTCGCTTGTGAGGAGCGGGGTCAAAAGCCTACTGGAAATCAGGAAATATGGAACTAAGTTCAAGTCCACAGTCAGTAGCACTCTAGCACTCACTACCTCGAGTGAATATAGAAAAAAGGAAACTCATATTGACAGTTTCTCTTGCACATAAATAATAAATGTACTGCTTTCATGTAAGAGTAGAGGCTGCAGACTAAATAACGATGTTAATATTGTATCTATTAAGTAGCTGGTGGCAGTTTCATAAATTCTATACCTCACGTGATATATGGGATGGGTCACATAAGGCGTGAAACGCATTTTGTTATATAACAGTGAAAGATACAGAAACGAGGTCTTCGGTCAATGACAGCCCGCTGAGAAATGCGTTGTTTTATTCTGCTTCTAATCTTCTTAAGCCTTGTATCAACCGAGGAACCGCCGCAAGTTTTTATCAAAGCAATGGTTTTATTTTTAACAGTCCAGGAAAGATCTTAAGAGTACAAGTACAGTGATGTAACAACTATAAATGTTACTCTCGAAACGTTTTAGAAAACTATTCGGGAAATACACTAAAATGAAAAGGCAAGTTGCCCGGAGTGGACTACTGTAGTGTAAACACCACCAAGTGGGGCCCGCATTCCAGGTTCGGTCGTTATATGCCGAATAAATACAGACTTGTTTTTTCGAGTCATCCGTCTTCTGGAAGGTACGATCGCGCCCGCCACAAACTCCTTTCATGCTCAAATCTCCTCACCTCAGAGTAGCATTTGCAGCCTAAGTCCTATATTAGTAGTTGAGTGTGATCAAATCTGTTTTTCCCTACGTATTTTACCATCTACAGTTCCCTCTAGTACTATTGAAGTTATTCCCTGATTGTTCAAATGGCTCTGAGCACAATGGGTTTTAACTTCTGAGTTCATCAGTCCCCTGTAACTTAGATCTACTTTAATCTGACTAACCTAAGGACATCACACACATCTATGCCCGAGGCAGGACTCGAACCTGCGACCTTAGCGGTCGCGCGGTTCCAAACTGAAGCGCCTAGAATCGCTCAGCCACAGCGGTCGGCTATTCTCTGATGTTTTAACACATCTTCTCCCATCTTATTGTCAGTGTTCTCAATATATTTATTACTTCAACATTTGTGAGAAGAACCTCAACATTCCTTACCATATCACCTCATCTAATTTTCAACATTCTTTTGTTACACCACATCTCAAACGATTCGACTCTCTTCTATTTCGGTTTTCCTTGATTCACTGTCACACTATGCTGCGCTGCAAATATTGAGGCCTATATTTGATATTAGCAGTCTTCGCTTGGCCAGGAAAGCCTGCTTTGCCTGTGATAATCTGATTTTTAGCTCCTACTTGTTCACCCAGCATGGGAAGTTTCGCTTCCAGGACAGCATAATTACTTAATGTCGTCTATTTCGTGGTCACCAATTTTGACGTTAAGTTCATCTCATTTCTGCTACTTCTCATTATGTTCGTCTCCCTTCAGTATATTCAACACATCCTGTAATGTTCCACTTTCACTGAGGATAGCAATGTCATCAGCGAATCTTATCACTAATATTCTTTCTCCCTGAATTTTAATCCCACTCTTGAATCTTACTTTTATCTCCATCATTGTTTCTTCGATATATAGATTGACCTGTAAGGCAGAAAGACTAGATCCTCGTCTTATACACTTTCTGTCCGAGCGCTTCATTTTCTTACTCCTATTTCTCTAAGAATGTCTAACATCTTGCAAAATTTTACATTGTCGAACCCTATTACTGTGTACTGGTTTTTCATCCGTCTTGCTTCCATTAAGCTCAACGTCAGCGCTGACTCTCTAGTGCCCTTACCTTTTCTAAAGTGCCCTTACCTTTTGCGAAGCAACTCAAATCGCTTGATACGGGCAAGTCTTCCGGTCCAGATTGTATACCGATTAGGTTCCTTTCAGATTACGCTGATACTATAGCTCCCTACTTAGCACTCATATACAACCGCTCGCTCACCGATAGATCTGTACCTACAGATTGGAAAATTGCGCAGGTCGCACCAGTGTTCAAGAAGGGTAGTAGGAGTAATCCATTTAACTACAGACCTATATGATTGACGTCAGTTTGCAGTAGGGTTTTGGAGCATATACTGTATTCAAACATTATGAATCACCTCGAAGGGAACGATCTATTGACACGTAATCGGCATGGCTTCAGAAAACATCGCTTTTGTGCAACGCAGCTAGCTCTTTATTCGCACGAAGTAAGGGCCGCTATCGACAGGGGATCTCAAATTGATTCCGTATTTCTAGATTTGTGGAAAGCTTTTGACACCGTTTCTCACAAGCGACTTCTAATCAAGCTGCGGACTTATGGGGTATCGTCTCAGTTGTGCGACTGGATTCGTGATTTCCTGTCAGGAAGATCGCAGTTCGTAGTAATAGACGGCAGATCATCGAGTAAAACTGAAGTGATATCAGGAGTTCCTCAAGGAAGTGTCCTGGGACCTCTGCTGCTCCTGATCTATATAAATGACCTGGGTGACAATCTGAGCAGTTATCTTAGATTGTTCGCAGATGATGCTGTAATTTACCGTCTAGTAAGGTCATCCGAAGACCAGTATCAGTTGCAAAGCGATTTAGAAAAGATTGCTGTATGGTGTGTCAGGTGGCAGTTGACGATAAATAACGAAAAGTGTGAGATGATCCACATGAGTTCCAAAAGAAATCCGTTGGAATTCGATTACTCGATAAATAGTACAATTCTCAAGGCTGTCAATTCAACTAAGTACCTGGGTGTTAAAATTACGAACAACTTCAGTTGGAAGGACCACATAGATAATATTGTGGGGAAGACGAGTCAAAGGTTGCGTTTCATTGGCAGGACACTTAGAAGATGCAACAAGTCCACTAAAGAGACAGCTTACACTACACTCGTTCGTCCTCTGTTAGAATACTGCTGCGCGGTATGGGATCCTTACCAGGTGGGATTGACGGAGGACATCGAAAGGGTGCAAAAGAGGACAGCTCGTTTTGTATTATCACGTAATAGGGGAGAGAGTGTGGCATATATGATACACGAGTTGGGATGGAAGTTATTACAGCAAAGACGTTTTTCGTCGCGGCGAGACCTTTTTACGAAATTTCAGTCACCAACTTTCTCTTCTGAATGCGAAAATATTTTGTTGAGCCCAAACTACAGAGGTAGGTATGATCATCAAAATAAAATAAGAGAAATCAGAGCTCGAACAGAAAGGTTTAGGTGTTCGTTTTTCCCGCACGCTGTTCGGGAGTGGAATAGTAGAGAGATAGTACGATTGTGATTCGATGAACCCTCTGCCAAGTACTTAAATGTGAATTGCAGAGTAGTCATGTAGATGTAGATGTAAAGCCGAACTGATCGTCATCTGGTTGTTCCTTGGATTTCTTTCCTTTTCTTCTGTATACTACTCTTCTCAGCAGCTGGAGTGCAAGCGTTAATTGTGCAATAGTGCAATAGCAATAATTGTATAACAGTACTCTCAATTTTCTGTCCTTGCTGTCTTTGGAATTATGTGGATGACATTTTTCTGAAAGGTTGATGGTATGTCGCCCTTATCACAGTTCCTACACTTAACTTTAATAGTCGTTTGGTTACCACTTCCCCCAGCGATTTTAGAGATTCCGATGGAATGTTATCTATACCTTTTGGCTTATTTGATCACAAGTCCTTCAGAGCTCTTTCAAATGTTACCTCTAATACTGATCCCACTGCGTCCTTACTTCTTTTATCAAGTCGTCAGACAAGCTATCCCCCTCCTTCCCTCCTAGTGGTGCTCAGTGTACTCTTTCCACTCTCTCCTTTGCGTTTAACAGTGAGAGTCCCATTGCGCTCTCAACGTTAGAATCCTTACTTGTAATTTCATCGAACGTCGTTTTGACGTTTCTGCATACTCAGTCAGTTATCCCGACGATCATTTCTTTTTCTCTTTGTTTGCGTCATTACTACAGCCTTATCACCTTGGCTGACGTGCACTCGCTATTTGTTTCACTCCTACGTGACTGATGTCGCTGTGTTGCTGTCTTTCCCTGAACATTTTTGTACATTCTTCTTTCGTCGATCAGACAGTATTTCTTACCTTACGCAAGTTTTCTTTGGCGTTACCCTCGTTGTACCTATGTTTGCCTCTCTAATATCTGCGATTGCCCTTTCGCTACTCTTTTTTTTTTCTTAGTTATCTGTCTTATCACCGGTGAGATGCTGACCGCCACGATTTCCTCTCCTGTTCCAACCTCTTCATCACGAACATCAGCCACCACTAGCTCGACTGAAGTCCAGGAAGAAATTTCTACAGTCTTCTGTTCCAATTGACAAACACCAAAGTGTAGCCAGGGTTGAACTGTGGAAAAAAAGACATCCTGTCCATCCAGAGCGAGATGTAATTGGAGAAACTCTGCCATCTGGTCACAAAGAAGAATGGTGCACATGGGAGTCGTTGAACAGACTGCGCTCCGGCTTTGCAAGAACGAAGGACAATTTGAAGTAATGGGGTATCGCACAAGGCGGAGACACATAGTGTGAGTTTGGAGATGAACAAACTACAAGCCGTCTCCTAAAGTGTAGTCTCTGCCCATACTCTTGTACAGGATTGGAACTGGCCTTGGCTTATAGGAACGCAGTCAGTGTGGCCAAATACTGGACACAACTAGTGTAAATGTGTTTATTATGTAAAAACTGAATTCTTACTCCTGTGCGTATTATGTAAACATTGAGTTCTTACTATTGTGTGTAATATGTAAATATGGACTTCTTATTCTTTTTTTCCTTTTGTGTTCATTTTATTAAGGTTATATACCTTTGAATTACTCATGTATATAAATATGTATATTTTTAAAGCAGCACAGTCTGTGTCCTGGTATTTCAGACACGAATAGAAAAATAAAAATCACAGAGTAGCACTTGCAACCTACGTCCTCAAGTGTTTGCTGGATGTATTCCAGGCTCTGTCTTCCTCTACAGTTTTGCCCTCTACAGCTCCCTTTAGTACCATGGACATCATTCCCTGATGTCTTAACGTATGTCCTGTCATCCTATCCCTTCTCCTTGAGAGTGTTTTTCACATATTCCTTTCCTCTCCGAATGTGCGCCGAACGTCCTCATTCCTGTCCTTAACAGTCCACCTAATTTTCAACACTCCTCTATACTACCACGTTACAAATGATTCAATTATGTTCTGTCCCAGATTTCTCAAAGCCAATGTTTCACTACCTTATGAAATTGTGCTTGAAACGTACATTCTCAGAAATTTCTTCCTCAAATTAAGGCGTATGTTTGATACTAGTAGACTTCTCTTGGTTCGGAATGCCCTTTTTGGCACTGCTAGTCTACTTTTATGTCAGCCTTGCTCCATCTGTGATTGGTTATTTGTTGAATAGGTGGTTATATTCCTCCATCTACTTCGTGACCTTCATCCTGATGTTCAGTTTCTCTCTGTTCTCATTTCTACTACCTCTCATTACTTTCCTCTTTCTTCAATTTACTTTCGGTCCATATTCTGTACTCAATACTGAATACAACGTTCATTCCATACGGCAGATCATGTAATTCTTCTTCACATTCACTCAGGATGTCATCAGCGAATCTTATCATTGATATCCCTGAATTTTAATTCCACTCCTCAACTTTTCTTTTATTTACATCATTGCTTCCTCGAAGTAGAGATTTAGCACTAGGGGCGAAACACTACACCCCTGTTTTACACCCTTTTTATTCGGAGCACTTCGTTCGTGGCCGTCCACTGTTATTACTCCCTCTTTGCTCTTGTACATGTTACATATTAACTGTCTCTCCCTATAGCGTGACTTTTTTTCTCAGAATATCGAACATCTTGCCCCATTTTGCATTGCCGAACGCTTGTCCCCGGTCGACAGATTCTAAGAACGTATCTTGATTTTTCATTAGCCTTGCTTCCATAATCAACCGCAAAGCCAGAATTGCCTTTTTGGTGCCTTTACCTTCACTAAAACTAAACTGATTGTCATTTAAAATATCCCCAATTTTCTTTTTCCTTCCTTTGTACTTTATTCTTATAAGTATTTAGGATGTGTGAACTGTTAAAGATGATTGTGCCATAATTCTGGCACTTCCAGCTCTCGAAGTCTTCGGAAGTGTGTAGATGATATTTTTCAGAAAGTCAGGTGGTTTATCGCCAGAGTCATACATTCTACACACCAACGTGATTAGTCGTTTTGTTGCCACTTCCCCCAATGATTTTAGAAAGTCTGGCGGAATGTTATCTATACTTTATTCTTTATTTTATCTTCCACGGCTCTTTTAAGTTTTGATTCTAATACTGGATCGCCTATCTCTGTTGTATCGATTCCTGTTTCTTCTTCTGTCACGTGATACAAGTCGTCCCTCTTATAAAGGCCTTCAGTGTACACTTTCCACCAATGCGCCCTCTCCTCTGCAGTTAACAGTGGAAATCCCGTTGCACCCTTAATGTTACCACCCTTGCTTTCAATTTCACCGAAGGTTATTTTGACTTTCCAATGAGGTCAGGTTCGTTATTTAATTGTATGGCTAGGGCCCCCGCCAGGCAGACCGTTCGCCGGGTGCCGGTCTTTCAATTTGACACCACTTCGGCGACCTGCAGTCCATGAGGATGATAGGATGATGATGAGGACAGCACAACACCCAGTCCCTGGGCGGAGAAAACTCCCCAACCCAGCCGGGAGTCGAACCCGGGCCCAGAGGATTGACAATCCGTCACGCTGACCAGTCAGCTACCGGGGGCGACAATAAGGTGAGTGATTCCTTCCGACAATCATTTCTTTTTCGATTTCTTCACACTTCCCACGCAGCAATTTCGTCTTAACATCCCTGATATTTCCACCTATACATTCCTGAGCGAATTGTGTTTCTGTATTCCTGAATTTTTGTGAACGTATTTGTAATTCCTTATTTCATCGTCCAACTGAAGCGCTTATTCTGTTATCTATGGTTTCTTCGCAATTGCCTTGTTTGTATCTATATTTTCATTTCAAACTTCTGTGATTTACCTTTTTAGAGATCTCTGCCTACTGCCTACTGAGGTATTCCTTATTGCAGTGTATATAGCCGCAGAGAACTTGAGGCATATGTCGCTATTTCTTAGTACTTACGTTTCTCATTTCTTTGCTTAAAGATTGTTCCTGACTGATCTCTTAAACATCAGCCTGCTCTTCATCACTACTACATTGTTATCTGAGTCTATATATGCTCCTGGGTACACCTTACAATCCAGTATCTGATATCGGTATCTCTGTCTGACAAGTATTTGCTGTTACTAGCTGAAATTTATTACAGAAGTCAGTCAGCCTTTCTCCTCTCTCATTACGCGTCTCAATCCCATATTTTCCAGCCTACGACCACATTACAGACCCTATTATTACCGTTTCAAAAGTCTAATAGAGTTGGTCCGTCTCTTCATCTTCAGCTTTTGTGATGTCGGCATATATACCTGACCTGTTGTCGTCGGTATGGGTTTGCTCTCGAGTCTGATAAGAGTGACCCTATCACTGAACTGTTCACAGTAACACCTCTCTGCCCTACACTGCTGTTCCTAACGAAACCTACTCGTGTTATACCATTTTCCACCACCGTTGATATTACCCTGTACTAATCCGACCAGAAATCCTTGTCTTCTTTCCATTTCAATTCACTGACCCCTACTACATCTGGATTGATCCTTTGCATTTCCTTTTTCAGATTTTCTAGCTTCTCTACCACGTTCATGCTTTAATCTTCTACACCCGACTCTTAGAACGTTATCACTTCGTTGGTGGTCCACGCTTTTTCTGGTGATCACCTCACCCATTGCAGCCCGCTCCCAGAGATCCGAATGGGGGACTACTACGGAAACTTTTGCCAATAGAGAGATCATAATGACACTTTTCCAGTTACAGGCCACATGCCTGTGGATGCACGATATGTGGATATGTGTTTTTAAATACAGTGGTTTCCATTGCCTTCCTCATCCTCATGCCGTTGATCATTACTGACCTTCCGCCTTTAGAGGCAGTTTCCCACCCCAAGGACAAGGGAGGCCGTGAACCTCCATCTCCTCGTCCGCCCTCTTTGACAAGGCCATTGGCAGAGTGACGATGACCACGTATGCCTGAAGTCTTCGCCGCCAATGCTGGTTATTAATCAGAATTTAAGCTTTCAAACCGGGACCCAGGAAGTTTCAATTAGTAATCAAAGTCACTATCCCCTTTTGTTCTTCTTCTTTTTTCTTTTGTGTCCGCACAGTCTACTTTCTTTTCCGCCTCTGGCCAGGAAAGGGAAGCTACAAAAGAGAAGGAACTACTTGTCACTGCCACTTGTGTCCTAACAAAAAAAAAAAAAAAAGAAACGCCACCTCTTCAGGCTTTGGAACCTACAAAAGGGAGGGCAAGAACATAATGTGTAGCAAAGAAAATGAAGGTAATTGTGTACGGGTTTTTGCTTTCTTTAGCTTATTTTATTTCATTTTTTGTCTTTTAATTAATTATTTTGTCTTGTACTTTCCCTTCTTTCATTTATTTATGTTTTTTTTTAATTTTTTTGAATATTCTATGTAGCAGAATTTCAGGATTCGCGCCTTCCGATTGGCGGAACATCCAAACGTATCTTCTCGGTATTTTAATGGAGATTCCGTTTGTAGTACGTTCATAGCACCATGTCGGAAAAGTTAACATCAGCATCTCATAGCTTGGAGGTTCCAGCTGGAAGGCGGGTCATGAAAGCCTCTAGACCAGGGGTACATTCGCTACAAAAATAACTTATTTCCTCCCCTTTTTACTTTGTACGTCGTAGATACATAATCTCATAAACTGTTTAATCAAAAGTGTATGTAGACCGTTACTTAAGGAAGTTGAACTACTATCCCGGGTGATCAAAAAGTCTGTATCAATTTGAAAACTGAATAAATCACGGAATAATGTAGATACAGAGGTGCAAATTGACATACATGCTTGGAATGACATGGGGTTTTATTAGAACCCAAAAAATACAAACGTTCATGAAATGTCCAACAGATGGCGCTTCATCTGATCAGAATAGCAATAATTAGCTTAACAAAGTAAGACTAAGTAAAGATGATGTTCTTTACAGGAAATTCTCAATAGCTGTAGTCGAGGAATAATGTTGTGAATAGCACTGTACAGCATGTCCGGAATTATGGTGAGGCATTGGCGTCGGATTTTGTTTTTCAGCATCCCTAGAGATGTCGGTCGATCACGATACACTTGCGACTTCAGGTAACCCAAAAGCCAATAATCGCACGGACTGAGGTCTGGGGACCTGGAGGCCAAGCATGACGAAAGTGGCAGCTGAGCACACGATCCTCACTAAACCACGCGCGCTAGAGATCTTTCACACGTCTAGCAATACTTTTATTTTTGGTTCTAATAAAACCCCATGTCATTCCAAGCATGTGTGTCAATTTTTACCTCTCTATCTACTTTATTCCGTGGTTTATTAAGTTTTCAAATTTATACTGACTTTTTGATCACCCAGTATGTCACGAGAGATGGACCTGCCAGCAATAAAGGAAGCAGGGGTACTGTAGTTTCAGCAGAGAAGATGTAACAGCAGAATGAGAGCTGAGTAACTTCGATAGTTGATCTGAATAACAACAGGGGCATCTGAACCCTTCTAAAGATGCCCAAGTAGAATATTGGTGATGTGATGGTGAAGCGAAAAACCGAAGGGACAACCACAGGTATACCAAGACCAGGCTGGCCTCATGCTGTGACGAACAGGGACCTTCGAGCATCGCGGAGGGTGGCTAAAAAATCGAACGCAATGAGCAGAGGAAATCACTCGAGAGCCCCAAAGTACTAACAGCGTAGGGAGTTCTAAGAAGGAATTACAGTGGTCGTATGGTACCTCATAAGCTACACTGCTCTCTAGTCAATGCTAAACGACGCTTGAGATGGTGTAAAGACTAAGGCCTCTTGACAGTGGATGACTGGGAACTAGTGATTTGGAGAGATGCATCACGATGTACACTGTGGCAGTTCGATGGAGGGGATTAGGTTTGGCGAATGTCTGGAGGCCCTTACATGCCATCAAGCGTACTGTCAACACTGAAGCACTAATAGGTCACCGCTTCAGATAGCACTGATCAAATAATATATGTGGCAATTACTAGCGCAGCAGAAGGCACTTGCTACAACTATTTCAAAAACATCTACGCACTTACATCTACACTTAAAGCTACGTGAATAGGTAACCAGCCGAACTGCCTTACACAACGAAGAAGCTTCAGTCGGTGGTGTTTAAAACGCAATACCAAAGCGTTTCGTCTTTAAATTTTAGCATATTCTTCGGATATATAAAGCCATTCAGGTAAGACAATACAGCATTTCACAATACCCATGAAGGAACCACAAGTTCAATAAATAGATCCACGATGAAGCAACATAAAAACGACCGAGTACAAAACACATGCACAGTTGTAACATGGTTTTAAGTATATTTAACCTCATACCATTCACATACATTGAGTGTACCTAAGTTAATCGAGTTCCTTAATAATATATTACGCAATATTGATTTAGCAAACGCCCTGCGTACTACATCCACAACCAGGTGTAATTCAACGCTCACGATATCCGGCCGAAGTGAGCTTTAATTGACTTCATTTAAGGCGCCTTTGCATATAATACTGAGACTCAAATTGAATACAGGAGCACCATGGTATCAACATTAGCTCTAAAGCACTATAACTGTGCTCCTTGCGATCTGCTGAAGCCGTTACTCGTCTTCCTGGAAAGCCGTGTGACCGGAGACCACACCACCCACTCGATCACTTTGTTGTTGACCACAGACCAACACCGCGCGTGCTGACCGCGTCCGTCCGGTGTCGACATTCCCGCCCGTTCTGTGAGGGATCTCGGCTTCGCGCAGAACTGCTTTCCTTGGTGTCTCTCCTTCCTCTCCAGCTCACCGCCTGTCCCACCTTAACCACAGGCCGAGCCTCAAACCACAGCCTTCACCAAAGCCCGTCGCTTTCCGCTCTGACTGTCGGCAGTGCGCGCCGGCCCCAATCACATACTCGGCCCTAGCTTCCGCCAGATGATCGGTTCCACTTGAGTCCAGTCGCATTACGCGCTTCTTCCCAGCATGGCCACGTAGGTACTCCCATTGGTCATATGTCTCGCAGTGCTCGCATCTCAGTCAGTACAGGTTCCAATAGTTAAGAACGAGATAGCTAGAGCTGGAGAAAAAGACCGTGCCTTTCGTCACACCACACGATAGTCTGTCCCCGACCGTTCCGTTTGAGGTGACATTGCCAGTAGCCTCTACCTGGATTTTAGCTCTTGTCATCAAGTTATTCGTCAAAGTCCAGGGAAGTTAAGACGAAATTTCTGGGTGGAAAGTGCGAAGAAAAGAAAAAAGAAATTATTGTCGGAAGGAATGACTCAACTTACTGGAAAGCCAAAACAGCCTTCGGTGAAATTAAAAACAAAACTGGTAACATTAAGAGTGCATCTGGAATTGCACTGTTAACTGCAGAGGAGAGGGCGGGTTGGTGCAGAGAGTACACTGAAGGCCTTTGTAAGAGGGAAGACTTGTATAATGTGATAGAAGAAGAAACAGGAATCGATACAGCAGAGATAAGGGATCCAGTGTTATAAAGGTCGTTCAAAAAGATACGATCCGGAGGCATAATTGCAGAAACCAGTAACTGTATGTTAGAAGTATTGACCCTGGCTGTTGCAGCAATTGTCACAAATGATTGAAATTACTGTAAGCGCTATGGGACTTAACATCTGTGGTCATCAGTCCCCTAGACTTGGAACTACTTAAACGTAACTAACCTAAGGACATCACACACGTCCATGCCCGAGGCAGGATTCGAACCTTCGACGGTAGCAGCTGCGTGGTTCCAGACTGAAGAGCCTAGAACCGCTCGGTCACAGCGGCCGGCTCACTTGTCCCACTGCAACACAAGGCGGTGAACAGCTGCCTCATAAAATACTCGGGGCTTCTTTGTTAACCAGTTCCGCAGGTACAGCTGGACGACGTCGTTCACACGAGTGCAGGAGAGTTTATGCTGAGGTTCTTCTTTGACCAAGATGGCCCCCTTGTGATTCACTTCCTGTAGCACAGAACAACAGTGAACGCTCAGCCTTACTCACAAACCTTGACCACCCTTGGCCAAGCGATCAAATGAAAACGACCAGGCAATCTCACCCATGGGGTCATTTTGCTCCACGACAATGCAAAGCCTCATAATGCCAACACAGTCACGGCACTCCTGCAGAAACTCACCTTCCATACTGTGTGGACCTCTCTCCCTAAGGTTTTGCCATTTTTGACCCCCCTTTCAAAAGGCTCAGAGGGGAAAAAGATTCACCTCGGACAACAATGTTAGTTATAACATATAGCTACTGGTTTATGTAATTATGCCTCCGGCTCGTATCTTTTAGGATGCCCCTTATAGAATCAAAATTTAAAAGAGCCTTGTCCATATACTATGACCAACAGAAATGTGTGCAGTGAAATGTAACTTACAAGTTACTTAATTTGATGAACTGGTGTCAATTACAATTTTATAACATGAGAATACAATAACAAAGATATAAAATACATCATTAAAGAACATAACAATACAGATAACATTTGTAGTAATACAGGCTTTACAAAACAATAGAAATTAACATATACATCAGTGTTAGGGGGATAATGACATAAGTAAATACATAAACGATCAGAATAACTTTTGAAACATCAACTTCACACATGAGCATTAAAACAAAACATAATAAATAATGTCTAAGCATATTTATGAAGTAAATAACAAATTATTAATGCAAATTATATTTGAGGATAACAGTATTCCTCATCATAGTGAATGTGGCTTAGTATTAAAAGAGAAAAAATTCTACGAAACACTACACAGACAGGAAGAAAACAAATACACAAGGGTACACAAACACATAGTGGGATAACACAAAAGGAAAGGATGGGGTTTGTTTTCAGGGTAACATTTGGTACTGCAGTCCAACCCAAAACTTCATACCATAGATCGTCCCTCTTATTTCAACTTTTGCTCCCGCAAACAAAAAAAAAAAATCCTGTCCAAGCATGCTTTCTGTATTCTGTTCACATCCTCTTTCAAAAATAGTTTTTCTTCACTGTACACTACTTTTTTGGCCAAACCATTTTCTTATAGCTTCTCAATGCTTTTCTTCCAATTCATCATAGTTAGTTTCTTATATAGTCTACCCCCTCTTAAGCTAACTTAAACCTACTGAGCTCAGATGCTAATTTAAGGGACGAGGCAATGCAGCAGCACAAAACAATTAACACAAACAGCAATGATAAAAAATGGCAATTGGCAAAGCAAGCTACAGTAAATCTAAATTACCAAGCAATGCAACATTACAACTGATATGAACCAATGTGCAGCAACAAGAAAAATAAATCAGTAGTAAAACTAGCTTAACAGAGTAATACAATGTGAAATTTAGTAGCACTATGCCTGGCAAACAGCAGCAGCAAATACAATAACTTATAGCTAAACATGACAAAGCTCAATCAGAAAAATATTACACTAAACACAACAATGCAGATAGGGGAAATGTATATTCACATCTTAATGTCTATATGATTAAAGTGGTGCACCACAAAAACTTATTGTTAAAAAATATTACCATGTACTTGAAAAGAAAGTTCTGTATGCAATTCCTGCCAAGGGAAATGTCTTTTTGAGCTCCTTCGTTTTTTTAAGTACATCATAAAGTTATTATTTACTGGATCTGTAGGCATAAAATATTTATATTAGTACATCCTTTAAATTTTATTGTAACCAATGCTGCAGTGCAGCTAGAAACTAGATATTAAACAAAATAGGCAAAGCAAGTTGTGAATCGTCATTCGATAGCCATATGGCGTTTCATAGTGCAGTAAACAATCTTTCAACAAGCAAGGCAATAGACATGAAACGTTTCTCATCATTTCATTTCAGTAAATATCATAAATTAAGAACTCTACAGTGTAATCATGTTTTCAGGTTTGAGGGTGTCGTATTTACGAGGTTTTCTACAAAGGAATGTCAATAGCGAGGATAATGGCCTCTTTTTTCTCTCCACCTGTGCCTCTGACAGGCACACACTAATAGCTTTATTTTGTCAGGTGGTTGTCGAGCAGCTGGGTGCCCACGACGCATTACATGCAGGTGGTCACTTAACTGTCTTATCGAAATATTTACGACACCAGTTTCCGCTACAGTGGCAGTCTCATATAAAAATATTTCACAGGTCAAGAATTTGCGTTACAAATCTGTAGAAAAAATCCTATAAATATAACAGTGTGCAAAAAATTTTCGTCGGCATTGTAATACATTCACGAATTTACATACATTTCATAACTCTTAAAGTACGATTCTTGGTTTACAACAACCTTTTTGACAAACCAGAGTCCCTAACCACTACTCATTATTCCTTACCTTATTCGCCGACAGTTCTTCAATATTTCAATATTTCAATGTTTCAATATATCATCAAAACAGAATGAAATAACTCAGCTTATTGATCATAAACATACCGCAACAGCATAATACACATTGTCATCGTCATATTAACATAATAAAAATTCAGCTAAATCTCAAAAACGTCGTAGCTTCCTCCAATAATTTCAAAACCTAAAAAAAAAATTCTCTGCTCATGTCAAAAGTGTCATCTACCTCAAACGTACTTTAAAAATCATGATTCCATACCTAATACGACATTCAAAGTTCTCATAGTATCACAACGGATCCGAAAAAATATGAACAGTTCACAAAGTACAGACAAATACAATTTCATAAGTGTGAAGTTATCCAACAGTGCCGGCCGCGGTGGTCTCGCGGTTAAGGCGCTCAGTCCGGAACCGCGTGACTGCTACGGTCGCAGGTTCGAATCCTGCCTCGGGCATGGATGTGTGTGATGTCCTTAGGTTAGTTAGGTTTAAGTAGTTCTCAGTTCTAGGGGACTGATGACCACAGATGTTAAGCCCCATAGTGCTCAGAGCCATTTGAACCATTTATCCAACAGTGCAATTACGTAAACATCTGTCATTGATATAGTAAAATAAATGTTTGTCTCTCTCAGTTAAATAATCAGATAGCTGTGTAATTTATGTGTTAGAGAAATATGGTACCGATGTGTAAAGTTGTATAAGAAAATACCATATTAGCTAGGGATCCTTGTGCTTGCCAAGCACATGGTACACAAAGTAAGCGTGTACCCCCCTGAGGATTAATGTAATTATATCCTCAGGTGTTACAGATTACAGCAATGGAATGAAATTATCACAGAAAACCTTTCTATCATTGTACTTCAATATCTTTAAAAATAAATGTTTTAAGTACAAAATTAGTCACTCAAATACGTGTACTGTAGCGCTACACTGTGCGTCGTGTTGTAAGATAATCTCTGTGGAAGTGTCGTAGTTATCGTCCTCCGAAAGCTAATTTCTGCAGAAGTCAATGTACTTACCTCATGATAAACAAAAGTGAAATGCTATGCGTATAGATATCGTAGTTACTACGCTTATTGCCGTGATGAAGTAAGTACTGCACTGTAACATATTGTTGTGCTACGGAAAAGGCTGTCTCCTTGTAGCTATACCACAAAAGTTACTACTAAAACATGTTTTACTCTCCAGAAGAATTCAGAAAAAATGTGCAGATATAAAACAGATAAACCGCAAAATCAATATTGTAAAATGTCACTCATTAGTAGCATCGTGATATAATCGTGTAGCTGTCACATAAACTAATCACTGTGTCAACTGGTATCTCACAGAAAGTACTTTAAATCCAGAATGTATTTTCAAGTAAACGCAAATGTAGCATGAAAATCTCATTACCAGTACCGGTACATGTTCTTAGTATATCAGCCTTATAGTCGTTACGTAATCATGCAACTAACAAGCAAGAATGTACACGCACAATAACACTGTGACGTCTGTTCACTATAATAATGCATTCGTAATTTCTGTTTAAAAAAGTTCTCTTGATTCTTGACTGGATATTTTACTTCAAACATGGTTGCATGTTAACAGTTTCTCAGTGTGACAAATTGTACGAGTAGCGTGAGGTGAGAAATTTTATGGCAAAGACTAAGTTAAAAAGCAGATTATCTCTTAATAAACGGTTTTACATGTGAAATGTAGTTACAACTTCAACGCAATTATCATGTGGTATACGTCGGCAAACAATACTGGAATATTTCTCAAGGTTAGCGTCTAACATATTTTTCTGTGAGCCAGCCAGCGCACGCAGCTGCCTGCGGTGCGAGTCATTGTCTGTTTTTTTGTTGGCGCGCGCCGTTATTGTGATTAGGAGACCTAACTTCTACAAATTCACCTTGACGAGAAGGCCCTGCCCTGTTTGAATCCCGCCAGTTCTGATGCAATTCAGGTCTGTCGTTATGTCAGTAGTTTACAAAGTTTCTTGTTTGTCGGTCATGTGGTGGAGAATTTCTCCCGGTATCGTAACTGCGCGCTGGACCATTGCGTCTAAAGTTATTCTATCTCCCCTGATAATATTTATTTTGGTTCCCATATTGTCTGTTTCTCTGATTGTCTCTGTGATAGTCATCACCGCGGAGAGGTGATCTTTTCCTGTAATTATTACTACTCTGCCAACGGTTGTCATACGGGTGGTGTCTGTTTTGGTCACGATTTGTGTTGTGAGAATAGCGTTGTCGTGTCCAGTTATTATTTCTTTCATCGCGGAATTGCGACGGATGTGACCTGTAATTGTTATGTTCCTTTTTTCGCATTCCGCGATTGTCAGTGTCAATTTCTAATTCTTGTAACAGTCCCTGAAAAGCTCCAATGGCGTCTTTGCATCGTCCTGCCAAAATAATATATCGTAAATGTTCAGGCAATTTCCTTAAGCAAATGTGGATGAGTTCTGTGGGCTGTATGGGTTTGAAAGATACTGATTCTTATGTAACATGTCTTCAAAATATTTCACAAGACTGGAAAATTCAGATTGTTCGAAATGTTTCATCATTATGATGCCATGTTCTACTCGGTCTTGTGTTGCTTGAGATCAATGTGCTGAGAGGAAGGCATGGTAAAATCCTCCTTCACTGTGGCAATCGTGAATGACCGATCGCATTCTTACAGCTGGTTCATTCTCTAAGTAGCCACACATAAATTCTGATCTGTGCTCTAATGACCAGTTGGGGGGGGGGGGGGGGGGGAAACAATGAGAGAATTGATGAAGCTACGCTTGTGGATGAATGTCGTTGCCAGAATTTTTAAATGTTTTGAATTTACGTGTAGTAATGAACAGCTTATAGTCAAAATCATCGTGTCGGCGAGTAGCATATCGGTCATTGTTACGTCGTGTCGGCGGTTCCATTTCCAAATTCGGTGCACCTTGCCAATTTCTTTCATGATTTTCGAAATGCCCTGTGTTATTATTTTGTGACAGTTCCGTATTTTTATGTCCCTGTTCCCGTATTGGAGTGCGAGTGTCATTTGAAATACGTAATTCTTGTATTACCTGTGTCAGCTGATCTTGTACTTCCCGGATTTCTCTTTGGTGTTAGGTATTAATTTGATTCAGATTTTGTTTGAATTTCCTAATTTGTTCGCACTCTTCTGTGTTACTGAAAACTACCGGTTTTGTGTCATTCAGATTATCATCTACCTTCGTAGATAAATTATTTACCTGATCCGAAAGTTCTACTACTTTCTGTGATAATGAACTAAATTCCTCCATGTGTCTTTCTGAACCAATTTTCAGAGTATCTACTGTGTCCTTTAAGTTTTCTCGAGCCTTTGCAAGTTGTGTAACCGAATCGGTAGATGCAACTGAGTCAATTTTAGCTTGCAAGCTCTCATGATTTTCTTGAACAATAGTTTGCAGTTCCTTTATGGCTGCTTCGTGATCCTGTAATGCATTTCCATGCCGCGAAAAAATAGGTTGGGAATGCTCACAAATTTGTGTTTTTTACGTCATTACAGACTTTTTGACATTTCGATTCGATTTTATGTAATTCAGTAGTTAAATCTTCACGTGTTTGTTCAAGCATATGTTCCACTGAGTCTAACTTTTGAAGCTTTTGTTCCATTTGTTGCACTAACTGTAATAACAGTGCACTGGTGTTTGAAACATGTTCCTCAGTGCTTTTCGGCAGTGAAGTTGCGCCGGCAACATTCACATTTTGACAAGAAGAAAACGTGTCTTGATTTATTTTAGAAAACGGTAGGACGCAAAACCTGAATGTACAGTATTTCCTAGATTGTGTCCTGTCATTTCGAATTCCTGACGCGAGCTGTTGCCGACCGATCGATCGATAATGCTTCCTTGTTCACTAATTGTTTCACTGCCTACGCCACTATTTGTAGCCCGCTCCATTTCCCTATGCACAGTTACCAAATTACTACTTTGAACATTAGTTAATTCATTACATGGTGGCGCTAACACTCTGGTTTCGTCTTCACTGTCATGTTTCAGTTTACTTTGGAGCCTAGTATTACGTTTTTCACACGCCATTATTGTCACAATATTTCACACGATAACACAGGAAAGCACAATTTAAAGAGCAAATATAAGAAGACAAATTAACATAGCACTGAAAATAATATCTAGTTAATTGCAAGTGCAGCTGCGAAATACTTCGTGCAAAACTACATGCATGCCACAACTGTTTTACTGTACAACAATGAAAGACTGCAACTACAGAGGAGATTCTCTCTACAATTACGCGCTAGCAATAAACAAAATCTACACTAATTACACAAACTACAAGAAAAAAAATCAGAATATTCCAGTGAGGTATCCTCGGCTAAGGGTCGACATATGAAACGTCCCCTTAGAAAAATTATACACGATTGTGCTTAAACTGACACAATACTTTTTAGTGCAACGCAATCTGACTTTCAGTAATTCCTACAAGAGTATGGCCCTGACTAACACTAACCTATACGTATCACAAATCGCTTACCTCACAAAAATCTTGGTTACTCGAACTACTGCAATACAGCGAGCGCCACTACTGCCAGCTAAATAAAAGATTCAAACTACTGAAGGCACTAACTACTGACAGGCATAGTTAGCAAATGAAAGATTTTGATAGAGAACAAACAATGTATTTAGCTTAATAGTCATACTATATATAGCAGTTCATGACATCCAGTCTTACAAATTACAAAACTCCGCCATCTCTCTCCCCACGTCCACCACTGCTGGCGGCTCACCTCCAACTGCGCAACGCTACGCGCTATTAACAGCCAGCTGCCCAACACTACAATGGCGAGTATTACAACAATGCCAACTAGTCACAGACTGCACACGGCACGCCAGTGATTTCCATACAGAGCGCTACGTGGCGGTGGCGTTACCAATAAAAAAACCTAAACAGCCTACCTACAAAATAATGAAGAAGCCATAGATAACATTCCAACAGAATTTCTAAAATCGCTGAGAGAAGTGGCAACAAAAGGGCTATTCACGTTGGTGTGTAGAGTGCATGAGTCTGTGGAGAAACTCCCTGACTTTCGAAAAAATATCATCCACACAATTCCGAAGACTGCAAGAGCTGAAAATGCGAGAATTTTTGCACAATCATCTTAACAGCTCAGGCATGCAAGTTGCTGACCAGAATAATATACAAGGGAAAAGAAAACTGAGGATGTGTTAGATGAAGATCGATGACGCAAAAAAGAAAAGGGCAGTCTAATGAAAACGAAGTATATGAAAAACCGGTCAATTAAATGTTTATTGTTTCAAAACTCACCACCATAACTGTTAATATATTAACCGCAATGTGAGACAATATGTTCAGTGCCTTCATAGCTGTTCTTAGACGTGGACCTCTCCGTCCGACGGCAACTAACGACCTCGAATATCTTTGTTCAGGGCTACAACTGAATGGATGACATTTAAGGGCTTCCCAGAGAAACATCTGCGGCGACATATGGGAGGGCTTACATGTGAAAACAGGAACAGCGAGGTGTAGTGCGGTTTATGACAGCGGAAGGAGGATCAGAAAGTGAAATTCGGGCCAGAATTTCTGCCGCCCGGTTATCGCAGTATGACACGTATGAGTGTTTTGCGTGGGATACACGATTTCGAGAATGTCGGATGTCAGTGAAAGACAGCAGTCGACCATAATAGGCCCATGTGTCACTACCCCATCTGTTATTGCTGCGGTAGATGCAGCCTTCAGAAATGACCGATGACGGAAGGTAGAATACATTGTGCTCATGTTGGATATCAGTGAAGGTACCGCTCAAGACACCATGACAGAGCATCTGAAGTCCCGAATATCTGTCTGTATTGGGTACCCGTAAGCCAGACAGAAAGTCGGCATCACTGCAGCAGATGGAAGTATCACAACCAAGAATACCGTTTTCTACCGCGACTGTCGAGGGGAATAAACTTAACGTCATAATTTTGAGCCAGAGAGGAAGCGTAGGAGCCAGCAATAAAAACACATGGATTTGCCCTATCCGAAAACTCCCAAAGCCGTGCACACCAGCACTGGGAAAGGCATGATGACATTTTTCCTTAACTGCTAGGGCCCGCTTTTACACCTTGCAAAAACTTAAGGGCGCCTTCAAGTCCAGACGCCAGGAATGTTGACGGGATGGCATCATTCTGTTGCAGGATCATGCCCAACTACGTATTAGCAAGGTTATTCCGACTACGTTCCTGAGGTTACGCTGAGAAGCTCTTACAAATCTTACATATAGTCCAGATCTCCCCCCATGTGACTTGCATGTTGTTGGAGACCTGAAGAAAGGCATTTGTGTTCGTCGGTTGGTACATGAGGAAGTGACGCATGTCTGGGTACAATGACGGGTCCGTAGGCAACCACAAAAATTTTCCTTGAAGGATCGACCCCTCATCTCACATCGGGATATATGTATTAATAGTTATGGCGATTAAAGAGGTTACTTACTTTTTCCATCGTTTTCGTTTGAGTGACCCTTGTATTTAGTAAACAATGGAAGTCTTTGAAGCTGATCTGTTACTATTTTGTGCCAAACTCCGTAATTGTGTTTTCAACCTTGTATGCCTGTTGCACTGAAACTCCTAGTCAAATATATCCTAGCATGTGTATACCCTTGTACTCTTTCCTGTTCACTGCTTTCACAGATTCAATGTGACTATTACCGGGTGAACGAGAACCAATCAACAGCGTTGCGTACATACCAACAATACATTCATGGATGCGAGATGTGCAGCTCACACAAGAAGTATCGAATTGTGATTTTCATCGTTCTCAGACATCTGGAGTATATTTCGTGGCCACTAAAGACGTAGAAATAACAGTGCATTGGTATGATAGTCGAGTCGCCACTAGGAGAAGTTGCCGAAAGATACGTCAGCGGATATGGGGATACATTAAATGATGGCATGATGCGGGTTCGGAAATGGCAGTGTAATCTTTTACTTTGAATTACACAGATAACATTTATTGCTACCCAGTGTCGGCAATTTTTGACAACTACAGATCAATTTTGGTACGATAGTTGTATCTCTTCCGGAAGCTTTGTACAAAACGTGCTTATGTCCGTATTGAGAAAGCGCGATATATTCTTATGGACTACAGCGTTTACTCCATGACGCACCGGACAGAAGTCGTAAACGAGGAATACCGCAATCAAATCGTTCTTTCGCCCTCTAAGATGTTAAGTAATTTTCACATTAATAGTTCTATTAATCAGTGCTTTCATCTTGGGGAGCCGGCTGCTGTGACCGAGCGGTTCTAGGACCTTCAGTCTGGAACCGCTCATCTGCTACGGTCGCAGGTTCGAATCCTGCCTCGGGCATGGATGTGTGTGTTGTCCTTAGGTTAGTTAGGTTTAAGTAGTTCTAAGTCTAGGGGACTGGTGACCTCAAGTGTTTAGTCCCATAGTGCTAAGAGCCATCTGAACCATCATCTCGGTGCATTCAACTATGTTTGGGAGTATCTGCATGAAAAACGAGATAAACTGGCGTTTATAGTGTAAAATCTATGGACTGAATCCAGCGGAAATGAATCATTTTATACTGGCTCATTCATTTATAGTACTCGCGATCTACAGCTAATAGGGCCTCTTATGTTCGTCGGTTTCACAGTTAAAACTTTGTTTTATGATGATGTAACATGATGAAATAAAGGTAAAGCTTTTCGTTGCAACACCGAAGCTAACGACTGCTTATCTGCCTCTTATGTGGACGTTACAAGGCCTCTGCCTTACTGTCTGGTGGCTAATGAGTGGCGTCCATTGTTTCAGAATAATGTCGCTAGTCATGGGGGCTCACGATGAGAAAGTAATTGTCCTCGGTCAGACGGAACAGAACTGTCATAATCCACCGAATTTTAACTTTTCACTTCTGGATATTCTCTTAGAAGTGATCTACGTTGTCCCCAGATATTTGGTGTATGGATTAGAAAACAGAATATTAAACTGCTGTGAATGAAACGAGCAGGAATAACACTAGTATTATTTGTTGTTAAAAATTATTTGGTTGTTTATCCCGAATATGATATACATTTGCAGACTAGAATTTGTGCCAAGTCCGGGATTCGAACCTGAGTTTTATGTTCACTAGGCAGATGCGCTAACTATAAAGCCACCCTGACACAGTGGCTTCGTAGAACTGCGTGGACTGCTCCAGCAAACCTCCTTTCAAATCCACGCCTCAGCCCACTTGGTATTCCCCCAAAACTCGAATAGCATTATTGCAGAGGCTACGAATAAACCACGGCATCGGAGGCTGCGAAGCGGGGGGAGGGGGGGATCCTGCCTTAAACACAAAATTTTGATTGAGTTGATAGGCGTGCTAGGGTAGGCCATGCAGGTATGTACCAGGGTAGCGTAGTGGTTAGCGCATCTCCTAAGTGAGCAGGAGCCTCAGGTTCGAGTCCTGGGCTTCTTTCACTTCAGTTTGTGTGTGTGCGTCATAGGTGGCTGAGACTTAAAAAGGTTTCTGGAACTATATATTTTAAACTGAAATACCGAATATGCCATAATTTTCGAGAGTGTAGTTAGGGGGACTCCAAATTACTGTAAGCCTCTCTGTTTCCGCACGAAACAGTCGTGAGGGGAGGTGTAGGGCTAGGGGGAAAGCTTTGTTCAGCAATGACACGGTGGAAGACTGGTTGTGTGTCAGAAAGTGTCGGAAACGCCAAGATCGGAATGCCCAGAGAACCGATCTTAGTTGGGTTTTAGGAGTCCACATCTAGGCTGTTCAAGAAACTTCTCACCTCAAAAATCACCTCGACGTCGTTCTGAAAATATCTGCTACGCAATGGTTTCTTCATCCGAGGAAAGAGAAGGAAGTCAGTGTGCATCATGTCTGTGTAGTACAGAAGCAATCCCTTGTACAGATTCCTGTGGTGGTTCGACGTGAGAGTCTTCCGTGACCTCTTCAGGTTATTTCGATAATATGTTCCTATGACGGTTTCCTTCTGGACATTCTGCTTACGGGTACACTGTGGTTGACCAAAAAAAATCTTGGAAAACGCTCCGCATCAATTTGTCATATTTTTGGCGGTGGAAAATCGTTGCAAGTGTAAGGACAACGAAGATAAGATACGAGAAATTGGGGCTCATACGGAGGCATAGAGCTAGTCTCTTTTCCCTCGCTCTGTTACAGACTGTAACAGGAAAGGAAATGACTTTAGTCCGATTCACGATGGATGGCGGTTAGTGTAGGTTGAAGCGCAAACGCAGGTTGCATCGTTGCCGGATACAAGTGACAATTGCGGCACACACACACACACACACACACACACACACACACACACAGGTGTGATGCAGTTGAAGAAAGCGTGTGTTCTGCAAATCATTTCTCCCGCTTGATTATGTAGAATTTGTCGCTTACCACCACCTGCAGCGAATTGAATAAAAATTTACTAAATGACTCGCTATGACCACGTTTCATGTCTGCATTCGCTACGACATTCGGAAAAAAGTGCTCAGAGCACTATTGAACGCTCATTGGCTGTCGGAGAAGGCGTGACGTAGGTGATCGTTCGTGACTCCAACTGTAGTAGTGGTAAACGACATCGTCCACCGTGCGCCGTGCTGGGGGAATTCGTAAGCTGAGCTAGATGTAGTGTAGATGTATTCACAGATTATTTCCTCCGTCGTGTCGGATACATTGTCACACACCATGACTTCAGAATTAGGCGGCTAAGGAAATCATATGGATTGGTCCGACATAGCTACAACATTTTCGCTGCAGACTTGGTTCGACAGACTTTTCGTACTGGTTAGAGCGGAAGAGGAGATCTTGACATCTGATCTATGACTGATGTCAGTTTTCCAACTACCACCTCGATTGCGATATGGTGGTCTTCGAACACCGAGGCCTTCTCTTGTGGTTCTCGGTTCATCACAGAGAGATAGTCTGCCTTCTGCCTGTTCGTCATTCAGACTCGCTTGACTAAACTACAAGACGTGTAACTACTGTGCCACATGATACTGCATTGTTTCCGAACACTTCAGCCAGCTCAGAATGGTTTGTTGGGACGTTGTTCCCCTGTAAATGAAGGAACCTAGCTACTGCACAACACTCTACTGCTTTAAAGTCTCCGACACTTTGTTTTGGCTCCTCTAGTGGTTTGATAAGGCACTGTGACGCGTGGTTCTCTGTGTCTAGCATAGCTGAACACATGCTCCTGTAAACAAAAAATTAATAATGCACAATTATTTTTGTCAGAGTGGTAATTTAAACTTGATTATTATCCCACGTGTAAGCCTCAGTTCGCGCTATAACATCTCTTATGTTTCTCTCATGACCTCTGCTTGCATTAGAAAATGGAGACGGTGGAGCGGTCACTCAGTTTTAATCTAATACCGGGGCCGCGCGGGATTAGCCAAGCGGTGTAAGGCGCTACAGTCATGGAGTGTGCGGCTGGTCCCGTCGAAGGTTTGAGTCCTCCCTCAGGCATAGGTGTGTGTGTTTGTCCTTAGGATAATTTAGGTTAAGTAGTGTGTAAGCTTAGGGACTGATGACCTTAGCAGTTAAGTAAACCGGCTCTATTGACATAAAAAATCTTCCAATTTTGTAGTTCTGCCTTCCACAGTTGCGTGTAATATTACGGTGTATTGATATTTTACTTTTCGACAGTCCAACTACAACTGAATCAAACATAATTTTCGTGTCATAGGCGTTTCGCCTTTGTTCTTTGTAAGGCATCCTCAGTGGCCTGGAATACGTACACATTCTTACTATTAAGTTTACATTTCGCGGCAATGTACCTGTACGTTATAAACAGTTTTGGTATTGTTTTTTCTATGACACAGTAATATTTTTAATTTAGCTTGGAGGGTGCGTGAACGATTTTCTACACGTTATATTTTTGATCCATTTTTGGTGTTGTTCCTCTTCTTACAATTGTCACTTGAGTAAAACAAAATCCACCAATTGGCAATTATAAGAAGAGGATATCCATCGTAATATCCTGTTTGGTATCCCGTCTTCATTCATCCTGCTTAGATGACCAAAGCACATCAGCTGTTTTTGTTAGATGTTGTCACAGATATCCCTTTATCAATTTTCATCCCTTGTCAGATTCCTTCATTTCTTATCATATCCATTGTAGTACAGCTTGACGTTCGTCTTAAGTAATCTATCTTATGGCGATCCGTTTATTTTTTTTTGCTAATGTCTCAGAGATTCGCTCCGTACAAAGCTACACCCTGGACCACGGTCTTACACATTCTCTTCTTCGTTGTTCTTCTTATCTTTTTGTTCCACAGAACAGAGTATATTGCCTTTGTTACAGCTTGTCCTTTATGAATTCTACAGTAAAACAGTTGCGGCATGTAGATTTGCACCAAGTATTTCGCAGCTGTGCTTGCAATTAACGAGATATTATTTTCAATGCTATCTTAATGTGTTCTCTTATTTTTGCTCTTCAAATTGTGCTTTTCTGTGTTATCGTGTGAAATGTTGTGACAATAATGACATGTGAAAAACGTAACACTAGGCTCCAAAGTAAACTGAGAAATAATAGTGACGACGAGCGTAGCTTCTCAGCACCACTGTGTAGTAAATTAACAGACATTCGAAGTAGTAATTTGGTGATTGTGCATAGGGAAATGGAGCGGGCGGCAAATACCGGTGTAGACAGTGTAACAATTAGTGAACAGGGCAGCATTATCGATCGATCGGTCGGCAACAGCTTGCCTCAGGAATCCGAAATGACAGGACACAATCTTGCAAATACTGTAGATTCAGGTATTGCGTCCTCGCCGATTTCTCAGATAAGTCAGGACACATTTTCTGCTTTTCAAAATACGAATATTGCCGGTTCAAATGCATTGCCGAGTAGCACTGAGGAACATGTTTCAGACACCAGTGCATTGTTATTACAATTAATGCAACTAATGTGACAAAAGCTTCAAAAGTTAGACACAATGGAGCAAAATCTTCAAACGTTAGACAATGGAACAACACCAGAGACAAAAACAGCAAAACGTAGACACAATGGAACAAAATCAGAGACAAACACGGAAAAAGCTTCAAAAGTTAGACACCACACTTGAACAGACACGTGAAGATTTAACTACTGAGTTACATGACATTGAATTGAAATGTCAAGAAGTCTGTAATGACGTAAAAACACAGATTTGTGAGCATTTTCAACCTATTCTTTCGCGGCATGAAAATGCAAAACAGAATCACGAAGCAGCCATAAAAGAACTGCAAACTATTGTTCATGAAAATCATGAGACCTTGCAAGCTACAATTGACTCAGTTGCATCTACCAATTCGGTTACGCAACTTGAAAAAACTTAGGAAAACTTAAAGGACACCGTAGATACTCTGAAAATTGGTTCAGAAAGACACATGGAGGAAATTAGTTCATTATTAGAGAAAGTAGTCGAACTTTCGGATAAGCTAAGTAATTTATCTACGGAGGTAGATGATAATCTGGATGACGCAAGGCCGGTAGTCTTTAATGACACAGAAGAGTACGAACAAATTAGGAAATTCAAACAAAATCAGAATCAAATTAATACGCAACACCAAAGAGAAATCCGTGAAGTACAAGATAAGTTGGCACAAGTAATACAAGAATTACATATTTCAGATGACACTCACGCTCCAACACGGGAAGAGGGACTTAGAAATACGGAAAAGCCGCAAAACAATAACACAGGGCATTTCGGAAATTATGAAAGAAATTGGCAAGGTGCACCGAATTTTGAGATGGAACCGCCGACACGAAGTAACAATGGCCGATATGCGACTCCCCGACATGATGATTTTGACTATAAGCTGTTTATTACTACACGTAAATTCAAAACATTTAAGAATTCCGGCAACGACATTCATTCATCCACAATCATTGTTTTACTCCCAACTGGTCTTTAGAGCAGAAATTAGAATTTATGTGTGGCTATTTAGAGAATGAAACAGCTGTAAGAATGCGATCGGTCATTCATGATTGCCACAGTGAAGGAGATTTTATCATGCCTTCCTCTCAGCATATTGATCTCAAGCCACACAGGACCGTGTAAACACAGCATCATAATGATTAAACATTTCGAAAAATCTGAATTTTCTAGTCTTGTGAAATATTTTGAAGTCATGTTGCACAAGAATCAGTACCTGTGAAACCCATATAGCCCCTCAGAACTCATCCGCATTTGCTTAATCAAATTACCTGAACCTTTACGACCTATTATCTTGGCTGTACGTTGCAAATACGACATTGAAGCTTTTCAGGGACTGTTACAACAATTGGAAATTGACACTGACAATCGCAGAACGCGAAAACAGGAGCACAACAATTACAGGTCACATCCGTCACAATTTTGCGATGACAGAAATAATAAATGGACACGACTAGGCTATTCTTACAACGTAAATTGTGACCAAAACAGACACCACCCATATGACAACCACTGGAAGAATAATAGTTACAGGGACAGATCGCATTTCCGTAGAAATGAATATGACAGAGACAATCATAGAAGCAGACAATATGGCAACCAGAACTATTATTATCACGGGAGACAGAATAACTTCAGACGCAACGGTCCACCGTGCTGTGAAAATTCAGGCAGAAATTCACCACCACTTAACCGACAAGAAAGAAACTACAGGAACTACCGACATGACGACAGAAGATATAAACGTAACGACAGACCTGAATTTCATCAGAACTAGCGGGATTCAAACAGTGCAAGGCCCTCTCGACAAGGTGAATTTGTAGAAGTTAGGTCTCAAAATCCCAATAACGACGCGCGCCATCAGAGAGATAGCAGACAATGACTCGCACCGCAGGCAGCCACGTGCGCTGGCTCGCTGAGAGAAAAATAACATAGACGCTAATCTTGAGAAAAATTCCAATATTCTTTACAGACGTATACTCCATGATAATTGCTTTGAAGATGAAACTCTGCGCACTAGAAAGGGTAAAAGATTGCACCACATTTCACATGTAAATCCGTATATTGAAATATAATTTGCTTTTTAACATCGTTTTTGCCATATAACTTATCACTTCATGTTACTAGTATGCTTTGTCCGACTTAGAAACTGTTAACATACAACAATGTTTGAAGTTAAATATCCAGTCAAGAACCAAGAGAACTTATTTAAACAGAAATTACGAATGCATTGTTATAGTGGACAGACGTCACAGTGTTATTGTGTGTGTACATTCTTGCTTGTTAGTTGCACGATTACGTAACGACTATAAGGCTTATATACTTAGAACATATACTAGTATTGCTAATGAGATTTTAATGCAACATTTTGGTTTACTTGAAAATACTTTCTGGATTTAAAGTACTTTCTGTGAGATACCAGATGACACAGTGGTTAGTTTATGTGACAGCTCCACGATTTTATACTTCAAATGGCTCTGAGCACTATGGGACTTAACATCTGAGGTCATCAGTTCCCTTTGAACTTAGAACTACTTAAACCAAACTAACCTAAGGACATACACACATCCATGCCCGAGGCAGGATTTGAACCTGCAACCATAGCAGTCGGGCGGTTCCGGACTGAAGCGCCTAGAACCGCTCGGCCACCACTGCCGGCTACACGATTTTCTCACGACGTTACTAATGAGTGACAATTTACAATGTTGCTTTTGTGCTGTATCTGCTTTATATCTGCACAGTTTTTCTGAATTCTTCTGGAAAGTAAAACATGTTGTAGTAGTAACTTTTGTCCGGCCGCCGTGGTCTCGCGGTTCTAGGCGCGCAGTCCGGAACCGTGCGACTGCTACGGTCGCAGGTTCGAATCCTGCCTCGGGCATGGATGTGTGTGATGTCCTTAGGTTAGTTAGGTTTAAGTAGTTCTAAGTTCTAGGGGACTGATGACCACAGCAGTTGAGTCCCATAGTGCTCAGAGCCATTTTTGAGTAACTTTTGTGGTATAGCTACAATGAGACAGCCTTTTTTCGTAGCACAACAATACGTTACAGTGTAGTACTTTCATGATCTCGGTAATGTACGTAATAACTACGACATCTATACGCAAGGCATTTCACTTTTGTTTATCATGAGTTAAGTACATTGACTTCTGCAGAACTTAGCTTTCGGAGGACGATAACTACAGACACTTCCAAAGAGATTATCGTACAACAAGACGCAACAAGACACCTGAGGATATAATTACATTAATTCTCAGGGGGTACACGCCTACTTCGTGTACCATGTGTTTGACAAGCACAAGGAGCCCTAGCTAATGTGGTATTTGATTATAAAACTTTACACATCGGTACCATATTTCTATAACACATAAATTACACAGCTATCTGATCATTTAACTGAGAGAGACAGCCGGCCGCGGTGGTCTCGCGGTTAAGGCGCTCAGTCCGGAACCGCGCGACTGCTACGGTCGCAGGTTCGAATCCTGCCTCAGGCATGGATGTGTGTGATGTCCTTAGGTTAGTTAGGTTTAAGTAGTTCTAGGTTCTAGGGGACTGATGACCACAGATGTTAAGTCCCATAGTGCTCAGAGCCATCTGAACCATTTTTTTGAGAGAGACAGACATGTCTTTTTTGCTACATCAGTGACAGATGTTTACGCAATTACACAGTTGGATAATTTCACACTTATGAAATTGTATTTTGTCTGAACTTTGTGAACTGTTCATATATTTTTTGGAACCATTGTGATACTACGAGAGCTTTGAATGTCATATTTGGTATGGGGTCATGATTTTTAAAGTACGTTTGAGGTAGATGACACTATTGAAATGAGCAGAGAATTTGTTTTAGGTTTTGAAATTATTGCAGAAAGCTACTACGTTTTTGAGATTGGGCTGAGGTGTTATGGTGTTATTATTACGACGACGATGATGTGTATTATGCTTGTGAGGTATGTTTATGATCGATAAGCTGATGCTATATGATGAATTTGATTATGCTATGTATTTATTATGATGAAATATTGAAGTGTCGCCGCAAGATTGACGTGTCCACGAATATGTACATGTGTAATAAGGTAAGGAATAAGGAGTAGTGGCTAGGGACTGTGAATCGTACTTTAAGAGTTATGAAATGTGTGTATATGCGTGAATGTATCACAATGCCGCCGAAAATTTTTTGGACACTTATATTTACAGGATTTTGTTTCTGCACATTTGTAACGCAAATTTTCGACCTGTGAAATTTTTATATGAGACTGTCACTGTAGTGCAAACTGGTGACGTAAATATTTCGGTAAGAATGTTAAGTGACCACCGTTACTTAATGCGTCGTGGGCACCCAACTGCCCGACAGTCGCCTGGAAAAAAGGATTAGTGTGTGCCTTTCAGAGGCACAGGTAGAAAAAGAAGACCTTGATATTGACATTCCTTTGTAGAAAGCATCGCAAATACGACACGGTCATTACTCGGAAACATATGATTACTCGTACTTTGTGCTACCTACTGAAATGCTTATGAAATGACGGGAAATATTCATACATCTACACACCTGATTATGACAAGTGTCTTTCTACAAGAATTGAGAGAATTTCTACTAACTTATGAAATGCCTCATAACTACTGAATGATACTCGTATTTTTATACTTCGCTTTAGGTAGTTGCTTATTTCATTTGGTACCTGCTTTCCAGGTGTCTTGCATCATTGGTTTCATAAAATAAAATTAAATGCATTTGCAAATGTGAACACCTTCTGTCAACAGATCTGTTAGATAATAATTTTACGATCCACATTCTTTGAAAAAGGAGCACTTGGAATGGAAAGAACAATAAGAAGGGATTAATAACAGTAAATGTATACATAATTTTCTTTTCAAGTACTTGGTAATTTCTTCTGTAGAATAAATTGTGATGCATCACTCTAGTATTAAGATGTGACATAGGTATTAAACATGGCCATTTTTACTGTAATATTTTTCTTTGCTTGAGCTTAGTCATATTTAGGTATAAGTTATCGCATTTGCTGCTGCTGTTTGCCAGGCATAGTGTTTCTGAATTTGACTTAGTATTACTCTGTTAAGCCAGTTTTACTACGGATTTATTTTTCTTGTTGCTACACATTGGCTCAATATTAGTTCTAATGTTGCATTTTCTCTGATAATTTATATATACTGCTGCTTGCTTTGCCAATTTGCATTTTTTTGTCATTGCTGTTTGTGTTACTTGTTTTGTGCTGTTGCATTGCCTCGTTCCTTTGTTTACACATCTGAGCTCAGTAGATTTAAGGTAGCTTAAGATGGGGTAGGCTATATGAGAGAACTAGTTGTGATGAATTGGAAGAAATGCATTGAGAATCTATAAGAAAATGGTTTGACCAAAAAAGTTGTGTACAGTGGAGGAAAACTATTTTTGAAAGAGGATGTGAACAGAATACAGAAAGCATGCTTGGATAGGATTTTTATTGTTTTTGGTGGAAACAAATCTTGAAATAAGAGGAAAGATCTATAGAATGAAGTTTTGGGTTGGACTGCAGTACCAAATGTCACACTGAAAACAAACCCTGTTCTGTACTTTTGTGTTATTACGCTAAGTGAATTTGTGTTTTCCTGTCTTTATGTGTTTAGCTAATAAGATTTCCATTGTAGAATTTTTCTGTTAGTATGTTATTCATATTGTAAAGACGTTTATAGACATTATTTATCATGTTTTGTTTTAATGCTCATGTATAAAGTTGATGTTTCAAAAGTTATTCTGATCTTTTATGTATTTACTTATGCCATAATTCCAGTTACACTGATGTATATGTTAGTTCGATTCTTTTGTAAAGCGGGTATTACCATAAATGTTATCAGTATTATTATGTTTTTTCATGATGTATTTTGTACCCTTGTAATTGTATTCTTATGTTGTAAATTTATAATTGTATAGACACCAGTTCTTCTAATTAAGCTTCATTTCAGTGCACACGTTTCTGTTGTCCATAGTATGTGCACAATATGTAAAAAAAAGAGGACTGTTAGTGCTCCCACATGTGTTTATAATTCAGCAAGGGACTGGTTAACAGCATTGCTGGTTCTACGGAAAATTCCAAAAACTTCGTGAGTGCACAAGTGGTGGTTTATGGACTTGTAACATTGTCTACAAGACTTCTAAGAACAATTACAAAAACTTTGTGCGTGCGCAAATGTTGGTCTATGGACGTGCTATATTCTCCACAAGACTCTTTGATGGTGATTGGGCACCTGCACAGTCGCAACAGATGGCTGCTGGCCGTCTCTACAAGGACTACTGTGGGTCTGCATCTTTGATGGCCCACTTATACCATTATTTCTACAAGTACTGCACTGGGTCTGCACCTCTGGTGGCCCACCAATACCGTAATCTCTACCAGGACTACAGTGGGTCTACTCTGTGATGACCTACCTAACAAAAGTTTTCAAAACTTCGACTGACTCTGCGGTGGGTTTGCTCTGTTGTGGCCCATTACCTGTCTGCATGTCAAGAGTCAGCACTGTCTTTCCGTTGGAAGGACAACACTGCTTCTTCAAGACTGCATGGAAATTCACTACTTCCGTGTGCATTTTCTTTTACTGCTCAGACTTTGAGAAAAACACTGCTTTTTTACTGTGATGAACGATCAGGACTGTCTTCATGGACTGTGAGAAAATTTTAGCTTTTGACCAACATTCTATCAATAAGTGTGTGCAATTGATTTCTTTGTTATTGTAATTATGATTTTTTTTCAAATACGTATTGGCTATGGCCCAAAACAATTAGTAAGATTTTTCCTGGGGACCATGGAGGCTATGTAAGTAGGCCGTTTAGGTTTTTTTTATCATTAACGCTACGTAGCGCTCTGTATGAGAATCACTGGCTGTGCTGTGTGCAGTCTGTGGCTGGCTGGCATTGTTGTAATATTCGCTATTTTAATGTTGGGCAGCTGGATGTTAACAGCACGTAGCGTTGCGCAGTTGGAGGTGAGCCACCAGCAGTGGTTGTTGTGGGGAAGTGAGATGGCACATTTTTGATAATGGATAATCTGGAGATGTGTCCATCAGAAACAGTACATTTGTAAGAATGGATGTCATGAACTGCTATATAAATTATGACTGTTAAGGTAAATACATTGTTTGTTCTCTATTAAAATCTTTTATTTGCTATCTATGCCTATCAGTAGTTAGTGCCATCGGTAGTTTGAATCTTTTATTTAGCTGGCAGTAGTGGCACTCGATGTATTGCAGTAGTTCGAGTAACGAAGATTTTTGTGAGGTAAGTGATTTGTGAAAGGTATAGGTTAATGTTAGTCAGGACCATTCTTTTATAGGGATTATTGAAAGTCAGATTTCGTTGGGCTAAAAATATTGTTTCAGTTTAAGCACAGTCATGTATAATTTTTCAAAGGGGATGTTTCAACTTCTCCAACTGCCTGGAAATTATGTACTTATCCAGTTCCATCAGCCAAGCACTTACACTTTTTCACCTCCATCATCAGGCCAGCCTTAATGCATTCCTCTTTAAGCTTTTTTATCACACATCTCAGATTACCTTCATCATCTGCTAGTACAATATTGTCGTGTGCTAAATGAAGGCTATATGTTTTGCTATTCTCTACTTTCACTCCTATAAGCTGACATTTTCTACACCAAGTTTGTAGTATTGCACCTAGGGGCAGCTTAATGAGAGTAGGTGACAGCCCACATCCCTGTCACAGGCCGTTCTTCATATCTAAATCGTCTGTCCAACTATTCCCAACCCTTACTCTCGCTGTGTTATTTTCATATAATTTCATAAGAGGCTTTAGCAATCTTTGATCTAATTGTATCTCTTTCAACTTTTTCTACAGTTTGTTTTTGTGTACATTATCATATGATTTAACTAGGTCAATTAAGGTAACATGTATCCCTAGTTCTTCACATATTAATATCATTGTGGATATGCTGTCCATTACCGACATTCATGCTCGGAATCCTGCTAGCTCCTCTTACTGTTTGTGACTTGTTTCTTTCTCTACCAGATCTTTCTCTACCTTAGAGTACAGTCTTCCAACGAAAGTGATCACTGCCAAACCCCTATAATTAATTGGGTCAGTACATAATTATTATGCAGCCATTTTATGTAACATATTTTCCAGTCTGATGGAACATCTTCTCTATTTAATAATCATTCAAACAACCTCATTAGCATTTGAACAATTTCGGTGGACCAAACTTCACCAATGGACCAAACTTCACCAGCTATGGATGTATTGATCCATATGCTGTTGTCTTCTTCACCTTACAGCTCTTCACAGTTTGCTGAATTTTTTTGCATGTAACCATTATAACGGCTACTATTGCATCCTCACCAAACAAGTGCCCAATTTTGCTAGAATGAACCCTTAAAATACGGTGTCCATTGACCATGACTAATAGTATTATTATGTCACTTGTCACTAGTTGACACTCAAATTATCTTGTTGTACTCCATACCTCAGCACTAGGAGTCTCACCAATCCTCCTCTCTACATATTCTCATCTTTCTTCCCAAATCTTGTTTTCCCTTTTTAACAGTCACTTTTTCCTATATATAACTATCATTCATATTAGGAACGTCAAATAAGCTTCTATACTCCTTTCAATCATTGGTGTTATTTCTGCGTCCCATAAAATTGGTTTCACTTCCTTCTTGTATTCGCAAGACCACTATGGTCGCAGGTTCGAATCCTGCCTCGGGCATGGATGTGTGTGATGTCCTTAGGTTAGTTAGGTTTAATTAGTTCTACATTCTAGGGCACTGATGACCTCAGAAGTTAAGTCCCATAGTGCTCAGAGCCATTTGAACCTTCTTGTATTCTGCAAGGGCTTCTTTCGCTGCTTCATCTTTGTGTGTTTTGTCTTCAGTCCAGAGTCTGGTTTGATGCAGCTCTCCTTTCTACTTTATTCTGTACAAGCCTCTTCATCCCCGAGTAGCTATTGCAACCTACAATCATATGAATATGATTAGTGTATTCATCTCTTGGTCTCTCTCTACGATTTTTACCCTCCACCATTCCCTCCAATCCCTTGATGCCTGAGAATGTGTCCTACCATCTTATCCCTTCTTCTAGTGGCCTTCTTTATATGCTCTTGTTCCTATTCTGGTGTTTCCTCTGCACTCTGCAGTTTGTTTGCCAGTTACCGTTGGTATAAGTACTGAGTACTATCTTCTTTTAAACTGTACCAGCTACACCTCATGTCCTCTGGCTGGCCAACACATTGCGTCCTCTTCTGTTCGTCACTACACCAGAAAGTATTAGGAATACAAATTTTTCATTCCACCAAGTTATTGTCACTTCCACAATCAGTCCTTTTTTTAGTCTGATATCCTTAATTTTTAAATTGGATGTTTTAAATATGACTGTTTCTTAGCAACTGTATATAAGTTTCAGCATAAGAATCACACATCTAAACGGTTGCAAATAACTCTTTGGTACACTGACCTAGGGTTCGACACCTCTACGTATGTGTTATTCAGAATGAAATTTTAAGAAACCGTAAACGTACATTGCTAGAAAGCAATACTCAAAGTTTCGAGATATATGCTCAAGTCAAAAATTAAAATTAAAGACGTTCCAGCCATAGGCACATAAGCCTTGCTAGGATCAACATCAGACCTTGTCTCGAGATAAGATAATCAATAATACATCCAATTGCCTTACTATTCCTCTCTTTCCCTACTATACTATTAAAATCTCATGCCAGTATCAGATCAGAGTCGCTTGGAACAACTTCTATAATCTTTATCAGCATTTCCTCAAATTTTTCTTTACGTTGATCTTCAATAGGGGCATACACTCCCAATGTCACTCTATTCATGGCTAACTCTCACACTGACCTTTTTCAACTTTTCATCAACCGATTCCCACGAAGTTACATATTTTGACCACCATTTGTTTAGAGTAATCGATACTCCTGCTCTTTCCCCACTGCTTTGTCCACCCCAATAAAATAATGCCCGAACTCAAGCAGATATTCACAATCCAGTACCTTTCTTATTTGTTTCCGAAAGTACGACTACATCAGTGTTGTGCTGTATTAACCCAATTACAACTTCTTGTTGTTTATTACAGATGGCATGTATATTACAGATACTAAAATGCAAAATCCATTTTGGTTTCTGTTGTCGAATTCCACTAAAACGATTCGAAAACCGAGGTATATTACTGGGAAATTTAGGTCGTTGTCATTTTTTATGGATGGGGAGCAGCCCATTCTACAGCCACCAACCTAGAGGACCAGGATTTGTCATCAATGTTTCATACCCCTAACAAGATTGACTTCATCAAGCCTCAACAGTACTTTCTGCCCTTTTGTGAAGAATATGATAAAGCAATAACTACAATGGCAAGAGACTAAGCTACTTAGTTCTCCGATCGGTTCTTGTGGTTAAGGAAAGGTATGAGGAGGGAATGACAGGTCGTTTCAGGACAAACTTCGTCTGGGTCCTCAGCCAGGGACCCTACCAGCAACTAAGTAACCACCGACATAATCCCTAGGTTCGCCGAAGCACGCAAACCTCCGCGCTGGCACGTAAAGTGCTTCGTTAAGATGGTGTCCTCTGGGAAAACGATCTCACTACACAGTAACTCCAAACTGGAACTGATAGCGTCCTGGGACCTCTACTGTTCCTGATCTATATAAATGACCTGGGTGACAATCTGAGCAGTTCTCTTAGGTTGTTCGCAGATGATGCTGTAATTTACCGTCTAGTAAGGTCATCCGAAGACCAGTATCAGCTGCAAAGCGATTTAGAAAAGATTGCTGTATGGTGTGTCAGGTGGCAGTTGACGCTAAATAACGAAAAGTGTGAGATGATCCACATGAGTTCCAAAAGAAATCCGTTGGAATTCGATTACTCGATAAATAGTACAATTCTCAAGGCTGTCAATTCAACTAAGTACCTGGGTGTTAAAATTACAAACAACTTCAGTTGGAAGGACCACATAGATAATATTGTCGGGAAGGCGAGCCAAAGGTTGCGTTTCATTGGCAGGACACTTAGAAGATGCAACAAGTCCACTAAAGAGACAGCTTACACTACACTCGTTCGTCCTCTGTTAGAATATTGCTGCGCGGTGTGGGATCCTTACCAGGTGGGATTGACGGAGGACATCGAGAGGGTGCAAAAAAGGGCAGCTCGTTTTGTATTATCGCGTTATAGGGGAGAGAGTGTGGCAGATATGATACACGAGTTGGGATGGAAGTCATTACAGCATAGACGTTTTTCGTCGCGGCGAGACCTTTTTACGAAATTTCAGTCACCAACTTTCTCTTCCGAATGCGAAAATATTTTGTTGAGCCCAACCTACATAGGTAGGAATGATCATCAAAATAAAATAAGAGAAATCAGAGCTCGAACAGAAAGGTTTAGGTGTTCGTTTTTCCCGCTCGCTGTTCGGGAGTGGAATAGTAGAGAGATAGTATGATTGTGGTTCGATGAACCCTCTGCCAAGCACTTAAATGTGAATTGCAGAGTAGTCATGTAGATGTAGATGTAGATGTAGATAGCACTAGCTACTGGTATGGCAATGATCTGCGGCTCCTATAGCCTTCCAACAAATTTACGTCTTCATTCGTCATCACTTCTACAAACATTGAGATGTTCTCCCCATTTCGTATCCGTTTTAATATTATCCCTGAATATTAAAACAACGTAGTGGGCTCAAGAAGTTTACCACTAATTGGTAATTAGGCACTATCTCTTTCTTTCTTCTTGTAATGTGTACAAACCTGCTTCTGTCGAATTTCAATGAGACCTGCCATCCATGTCAGCAACTGGACTCGTTTCTAAGTCTTCCTGCATTTATTTAAAATATTGGAATGAAACAAACTTTGTTTGTTCACCGAAATTTCCAGCGAACATTCTGACAATGCTACTGTTCAGACCTTATGAATTCTTTATGTTTATTGAGAACTGTACTGATTTAATTACAATGAGTTACTCTTGCTTTTGCCGGCCGGTGTGGCCGAGCGGTTCTAGACGCTTCAGTCTGGAACCGCGTGACCACTACGGTCGCAGGTTCGAATCCTGCCTCGGGCATGGATGTGCGTGATGTCCTTAGGTTAGTTACTTTAAGTAGTTCTAAGTTATAGGGGACTGATGACCTCAGATATTAAGTCCCATAGCGCTCAGAGCCATTTGAAGCATTTACTCTTGCTTTTATTTCCCTGTTTAACAGTCTCCGTCCATAACGAAAGGTTCTGTGTACCAAATACAGTTTTATGTGCATTGAATAACCGTGCTCATTGACAATGGCATACAATATCAGACGGCACAACCAACCACTTCTCCTGCATCTACTATTTGCAATATGCCGTGTGTGAATAAAGCTAGCTATTTTTCTCAGCGATTTTCGTGAAACCATGTGTAAATTTCTAAGAGAAGCTTAATTTTCTTTAGCAGCGTCTTAATGTTAGACATTCAAACGTCTTGCGGCACGAATATCCTCCTCTTCATCCAGGTACTGATTTTCACGAAGTGCTTCCTTTATTGGGCCAGAAGGATGGAAAACGAAATGTGCGTGTCAGTGTTGTAGGGCAAATGAAGAAGAACTGTCCATTGAAGTTTTGTGAGCCCCTTTCGATGGGCGGCCTTCTATTAGGCCTTGCATCGCCATGGAGAATGAGGAGATCGTTTGCATTTTTTTGGCGACGGACACGTTGAAGTCCTTTCTTCATTGTCCTGAGGATAGTACAATGTACTACAGTGAGGATCGTGGCACTGTGAGATAGGACATCATACAGAATAACTCTTTCACAGTTAGAAGACAGTCACCATGACTTCAACTGCTGAGGGTGCAGAAGTGAACGTTTTCTTCGGAGGATAGGTGGTGTGACACCATTCCATCATTTGTCGTTTTATTTCCGTTTCGAATTGATGAACCAATGATTCATCGCCCATGACGATGTTCGACAAAACATTGCCACAATTAGCCTTATAACTGGCAAGGTATTTCACCCAGATGGCCCTTCATTGCTCTTGATGGTCTTCTATTGGCCGGCGAGGTACCCAATAGGCCAGCATATCTGAGTACCCGAACTAGTGGACGAGTGTGTTAGCTCTGCCAACATTGATGTCTAGTTGAGCAACGATATGTTTGATAGGGATCCGTAGAGCACCTCGAATGAGAGGGTCCGCTCGTTCTAACGTTGCAGGAGTCTCAGCTGAATGCGATTGGTGGCATGAGTGAGTTCACACACGTTTGCGATGATGACAGGCGCCTCGCCCTGCAAGTTCAAATGGCTCTGAGCACTATGAGACTCAACTGCTGCGGTCATTAGTCCCCTAGAACTTAGAACTACCTAAACCTAACTAACCTACGGACATCACACACATCCATGCCCGAGGCAGGATTCGCACCTGCGACCGTAGCAGTCGCACGGTTCCGGACTGCGCGCCTAGAACCGCGAGACCACCGCGGCCGGCGCCCTGCAAGTCGCCGTGCTTTTGTTCACTACCGGAACTCCACAGATATTCTGCCAACGCCTGTCAATATCTTGGATGCTCTACTTTTCCGCCAAAATAAGCATCCGAACTATGATTCTTGCGATTTAGACTTGTTCAGAAGCTGAAAAAGAATGGAGCAGGAGAGCTGCTCTCAGCGATATTTGTAATCTCTGCCTCCGCACCGTGCTATACATCCGCAATTACTCGTAACAACTAGGTTCCTGCAGCCAATACGGCAGGCGGTGGATACGAATCGTTTAGTGCACCTCACTCCGGGGGTGGCTTTTCCAAGAGAAGGATGAAGTAGACCTCAGCCACCACGTGGCTTCATCTTAAATTTGAAATAACAGCCAGGGCACTATTCTCGATTTCGCCATATTGGGCGTTTGCTACAGAGTGTCCGAGAAATGTAAGCGACAAATTTCGAGGCTTGTAGAGGGTGTCTTGTGGAACAAGTGGATGATAGGAATCCATGTCCGGAAACGTAACCCTACGAAGCTATAGAACGTCGAAGTTAAAAGATGCTGACGTCTGCCACGAGTCCAGCCTTTTAGCAGCAAACGTGACTTCGCACGCTCACATCCCGTAGGCGGAACATCGCACAATATAGTTTTTGATTCAGTGATCGCGACTGAATGCCACTTTCGCCATCGGAGAAGAAAGAGATGCCTGCATCGTAGAAAGGTCTTGTGTCCTACGATGCTCTGTTGCCTTGATGGATGACGGTGTTGGACACAGGTTTCTGTTCTCCATTTGTTCCTCAAGACACCCTCTGCAATCCCTCGAAATTTGTAGCAACAATTCTGGGGTACCCTGTATATTAAACAGGAAATGCCAAAATTACCCCACCTTCCACCGGATGGTTTTCTTTGTATACAAGGCATCGTTGGTGTCTGCGGATATTAAATGATGATTTGATTATGATGTGCTCATTTATCAACTGTCTGGTCTGAGTTTAGCATCAAATTACTCGAAATTTTATCAGGATTCAAAATTTGTGATCGAATTTAAAAAATTAATTTCACTTACCTTACTTCCACTGTGGTAGGGACTGGTCTGAATAGTCGCTGTTGTTTCATCACGTGGAATATCTGTACTTATATAAATCACTGCATTACAGGCTGCGTCTTCGTAATACTACCCGAATAGTACTACTTTACTTTGTAAGTATTTATCTAGTTCGCAGTTTATAATGTCTTTAAACTTAAACAAGTAGTCTGCGTTAATAGGGTGTGAGCTGTGTTTTCAGTTCTTATATTAAGCTCGTTGTTAGACACTGTGAAATGGATCTAGCTTGGTGGCCCTTTGTTTGTGGTGATCATTGCTCTTGCAATAGCGTCATAGTCGTTAACCAGCCCTCATTAGTGACTCTCTCTAAGAGATCGGGTCTATTTGTAGTCTTGATTAGCAGTCTAGTTGTTTCACTATCACTATATATATATGTTCACGATGCTGTAAAGCAAGCGTCGTTTCTGTATTCGACTGGTCAGCCACCTGCCCCCCACATTTTTTTTATTTTTTTCATTTTTTGGCTGGTTTGATGCGGCCTGCCACGAATTCCTCTCCTGTGCTAACCTCTTCATCTCAGAGTAGCACTTGCAACCTACGTCTTCAACTATCTGCTGGATGTATTGTAATCTTTTCCCTCCTCAACAGTTTTTGCCATGTACAGCTCCCACTAGTACCATGGGAGTCATTCCCTCATGTCTTAACAAATGTCTTATCATGCTGTCCCCTTATTAGTGTTTCCCAAATATTCGTTTCCTCTCCGATTATGCGCATGACCTCCTCATTCCTTACTTTAGCAGTCCACATTATTTTCAACATTCGTCTGTAGCACCACATCTCAGATGCTTCGAATCTCTTCTTTTTCCGATTTACCCACAGTCTATGTTTCACTACCATATAATGCTGTACTCTAGACGTGCATTCTCAGAAATTTCTTCCTCAAATTAAGGCCGATATTTGTATTAGTAGACTTCTCTTGGCCTGAAATGTCCTTTTAGCTATTGCTAGTCTGCTTTGGTTATTTTACTGCTTAGGTAGCAGAATTCCTTTACTTCATGTACTTCATGGCCATCAATCATGATGTTAAGTTTTTCGCTGTTCTCATTTCTACTACTTCTCATTACAATCGTCTTTCTTCGATTTACTCTCAATCCATAGTGTATACTCATTAGACTTCATTCCGTTCAGCAGGTCATGTAATTCTTCTTCACTTTCACTCAGGATAGCAATGTCATTAGGGAATCGTATCATTGATATCCTTAAATTTTAATTCCACTCCTCAACTTTTCTTTTATTTCCATCATTGCTTCCGCGATGTACAGATTGAACACTAGGGGAGAAAGGCTACATCCTTGTCTTACACCCTTTTTATTAAGAGCACTTCGTTCTTGGTCGTCCAATCTTATTATTCCCTCTTGGCTGTTGTACATATTGTATATGACCCGCCTGACCCTATAGCTTACCCCTAATTGTTTCTGAATTTCAAACATCTTGCACCATTTTCTCTTTTTACAGGTCGACAAACTCTATGAACGTCTCTTGATTTTCCTTTAGTCTTGCTTCCATTATTAAACGTAACGTCAGAATTGCCTGTCTCGTGCCTTCATTTTTCCTAAATCCAAACTGATCGTCATCTAGCACATCCTCAATTTTCTTTTCCATGCTTCTGTATATTATTCTTGTAATCATCTTTGATGCATGAGCTGTTAAGCTGACTGTGCGATAGTTCTCCTATTTCTGAGAGCCTGCCGTCTACTACCTACGTTACGGATATTCTCTTGCTACTGATTTAGGCTATTTTTAAATAGGTCTATGACCTATGGTCATATTTGACGGCATGTAGAGATATACAATTATTACTATAAGTCTGCCCAAACAAAGTAGTCTGGCTCGTATGCATTGAAAATGGTTCAAATGGCTCTGATCGCTATGGGACTTAACATCTGAGTTCATCAGTCCCGTAGAACTTAGAACTACTTAAACCTAATGAACTTAAGGACATCATACACATTCATGCCCGAGGCAGGATTCGAACCTGCGACCGTAGAAGTCGCGCGGTTCCGGGCTGAAGCGCCTAGAACCGGCCGGATCATATGTATTGAAAAGCTACGCACTTGTAGTGTCAGGTTCCAGTCTGCTCTCAGCTCCTAATAAGATGTGCTGCTGATGTTTTCTAAGTGAGACGTAATGAACGTTCCGACAAAGAATAACCAGTATTTGAAGATTCACACATACAGAATTTCGTATTCGACCCTTAGGAATAATTGCTTTATCCAATGTGGTTTCCGTCTGGTGGTCTTCAAGGATCATTTAACGTAAATATAAGAGTGCGTTCCACCTTCTCCCTGCCATCCTGGATCCCTACTGTATTTTGGTAATTATCGTTGTGCTTTCATCACATACAAGCAGGTACTGCTACTCACATAGTTACGAAAATGCTGTGGGTAGTCTGGAAGTATTTACGTGTCCTAAACCGAGAAACTTTGGATGCTGTTTCGATCCTCCGTGTGAAAAGATAAGTATCATATGCGTACGTGCATCTCATACCGTCTCCCATATGCGCATTCGGTATGACTGTGCTTAAATGACGAAATATCGATAAAGCACATCAGGTCACCCTTCCTAAGACAACTGTGGCAGCTGATAATACAACACTCATGTAAGGAACTGTGGTCATTGCATGAAGAGGTTTCATAATGACTTCACAGATTTTTGTTTCTTAGCATTTGACGGGTCAGATAAGAATTTCGTTGTAGAGCTAACAAAAATCAATCCTTTAAAGAAAAATAAATGAACGAATAATAGGATGGGACTGTATAAATTTGGTAGTATCTATTTAGGAAATAGACATTGCGTAGATACACTTTCTTTTTCTTTCACTTACTTATGTTCTGGTCTTTGCGACTAATTTTGAATTGCAGACTCATTTTCTAACAATTATTATTCAAGAGTTCATACAAGTCTATGCGAATTAAGTTTGGTTTTGACAGATGCCAATACCGGTCACCAGGTTAAATACTCGTCTGTGGCGGGAATCATTGCTAGGAAATAGGCCTGCAATCCCGAAACTAGCCACAAAGGGCGAATAACAAGTAAAACAATAACAAAGCGTACATACCGATGGCCTATTTTCACAACATATACTTTAACAGCTACGGACTCGCCAGTAAAATTCTCGTCCTAATGACATGAAGGAGATCAGGTAAAATGTTCACACTTCACTTACAAAAATGAAGAAATTTTTCCTTCTAACTGGTAAATTCGCCACAGAAATGAATCCCCTTATTGAAACTGAACTTATAATGAATTTATACACGTACTTTACTGAAGGGAAATATCTTAAGATTCCATTGAATCAAATTAATAACCAGAGGGTTAAACGGAGCTGCTTTCTGCCCCAATATTTTTTAAGGTTTGGTATGATTTCCTAAATTATAGCAGCCCATCGCCAGGAAGTTTTCTTGGTTGAAGCCACAGACGATTTTCTTCCAGATTACCTACTTTCACCAAGCCTCATTCTACTAGCTCGTAGTGACGGGAAGTTGCTTTCATTGATGTATCCTGACAATCGGGATTAAATATCCGCCCTAACTTGATACGCTGATGAGCCAAACGGTATGACCACCTGCATAGTATCTTGTTTTTCCTTATTTGGAACGAAATACATCACTGATTCTGCGTATCAGGGATCCGACAGTTCATTTATGGGGTTGTGGAGGTATGTGGCATTAGATGTCTATTCATAGGCCATGTAATTCTCGTAAATTAGCTTTCGATAGCGACCCAGATGGGTTGCATAGTATTTACATCAGGCCAATTTGGTCACCGAGACTTCGACTTGAATTCACTGTAACGCCCTCAAACCATCGTAGCTGGGTTTTGGCTCAGAGATATGAACAATTATACCGTGGTCTAGGGATTAACCGGCACGGTGTCTCAGCGTGTTCGGTCAGAGAGCCGCTTGGCCCCTGTAATAAAAAAATTGAGTGGAAGCATCGACCACCAATCTTGAACAGGATGTCTTGCGACGTCCGCAACGACCAAACACAACGATCAATAACGAACAAAATGCCAAAAAACGGGGCAGCGTCTTTGATTCATAATCAAAACGTCTTCGGTCCCGGGTTCGATCCCCGCCACTGCCTAAATTTTGATAAATAATCAGCATTGGCGGCCGAAGACTTCAGGCATAAGAAGTCAGCTTCATTCTGCCAACGGCCTTGTCAAAGAGGCGGAGGAGCGGATAGAGGTTCAGGGCACTCTCTTGTCATAGGGGTGGGAAATTGCCCCTAAAGGCGGAAGAATCAGCAATGATCAACGACATGAGGATGAAGAAGGCAATGGAAACCACTACATTAAAGACACGTAACGTGTATCCACATGTGGCCTGTAGTTGAAGAAGTGTCATGATGATCTCTCCATTGGCAAAAGATTCCGGAATAGTCCTAAATTCGGACCTCCGGGAGGGGACTGCCGAGGGGGACGTTACCATGAGAAAAAGATTGAATAATCAACGAAAGGATAATGTTCTACGAGTCGGGGCGTGGAATGTCAGAAGCTTGAACGTAGTAGGGAAACTAGAAAATCTGAAAAGGCAAATGCAAAGGCTCAATCTAGATATAGTAGGGGTCAGTGAAGTGAAGTGGTGGAAGAAAGGCAAGGATTTCTGGTGAGATGAGTATCGGGTAATATTAAAAGCAGCAGAAAATGGTATAACAGGTGTAGGATTCGTTATGAATAGGAAGGTAGGGCAGAGGGTGTGTTACTGTGAACAGTTCAGTGACCGGGTTGGTCTAATTAGAACCGACAGCAGACCAACACTGACAACGATAGCTCAGGTATACTAGCCGACGTCGCAAGCTGAAGATGAACAGATAGAGAAAGTGTATGAAGATATTGAAAGGGTAAGGCAGTATGTAAAGGGGGACGAAAATCTAATAGTCATGGGCGACTGGATTGCAGTTGTAGGGGAAGGAGTAGAAGAAAACGTTACAGGAGAATATGGGCTTGGGACAAGGAATGAAAGAGGAGAAAGACTAACTGAGTTCTGTTACAAGTTTCAGTTCTAAGGAATGACGAGACACATTTGAAGTTCTCTAACACTATAGATACAGCAATAAGGAATAGCGCAGTAGGCAGCACAGTTGAAGAGGAATGGACATCTCTAAAAAGGGCCATCACAGAAGTTGGGAAGGAAAACATAGGTACAAAGAAGGTAGCTGCGAAGAAACCATGGGTAACAGAAGAAATACTTCAGTTGATTGATGAAAGGAGGAAGTACAAACATGTTCCGGTAAAATCAGGAATACAGAAATACAAGTCGCTGAGGAATGAAATAAATAGGAAGTGCAGGGAAGCTAAGACGAAATGGCTGCAGGAAAAATGTGAAGGCATCGAAAAAGATATGATTGTCGGAAGGACAGACTCAGCATACAGTAAAGTCAAATCAACCTTTGGTGACATTAAAAGCAAGGGTGGTAACATTAAGAGTGCAACGGGAAGTCCACTGTGAAATGCAGAGGAGAGAGCAGATAGGTGGAAAGAATACATTGAAAGCCTCTATGAGGCTGAAGATTTGTCTGATGTGATAGAAGAAGAAACAGGAGTCGATTTAGAAGAGATAGGGGATCCAGTATTAGAATCGGAATTTAAAAGTGCTTTGGAGGACTTACGGTCAAATAAGGCAGAAGGGATAGATAACATTCCATCAGAATTTCTAAAACCATTAGGGGAAGTGGCAACAAAACGACTATTCACGTTGGTGTGTAGAATATATGAGTCTGGCGACATACCATCTGACTTTCAGAAAAGCATCATCCACACAATTCCGAAGACGGCAAGGGCTGACAAGTGCGAAAATTATCGCACAATCAGCTTAACAGCTCATGCATCGAAGCTGCTTACAATAATAATATACAGAAGAATGGAAAAGAAAATTGATAGTGTGCTAGGTGACGATCAGTTTGGCTTTAGGAAAAGTAAAGGCACGAGAGAGGCAATTCTGACGTTACGGCTAATAATGGAAGCAAGGCTAAAAGAAAAAAAAAAGGAAAATCAAGACACGTTCATAGGATTTGTCGACTTGGAAAAAGAGTTCGACAATATAAAATGGTGCAAGCTGTTCGAGATTCTGAAAAAAGTAGGGGTAAGCTATAGGGAGAGACGGGTCATATACAATATGTACATCAACCAAGAGGGAATAATAAGAGTGGACGATCAAGAAAGAAGTGCTCGTATTAAGAAGGGTGTAAGACAAGGCTGTAGCCTTTTTTCCCTACTCTTCAATCTGTACATCGAGGAACCAATGATGGAAATAAAAGAAAGTTTCAGGAGTGGAATTCAAATACCAGGTGAAAGGATATCAATGATACGATTCGCTGATAACATTGCTATCCTGAGTGAAAGTGAAGAAGAATTAAATGATCTGCTGAACGGAATGAACCGTCTAATGAGTACACAGTATGGTTTGAGAGTAAATCGGAGAAAGACGAAGGTAATGAGAAGTAGTAGAAATGAGAACAGCGAGAAACTTAACATCAGGATTGATGGTCACGAAGTCAATGAAGTTAAGGAATTCTGCTACCTAGGCAGTAAAATAACCAATGACGGACGGAGCAAGGAGGACATCATAAGCAGACTCAGTATGGCAAAAAAGACATTTCTGGCCAAGAGAAGTATACTAATATCAAATACCGGCCTTAATTTGAGGAAGAAATTTCTGAGGATGTACGTCTGGAGTAGAGCATTGTATGGTAGTGAAACATGGACTGTGGGAAAACCGGAACAGAAGAGAATCGAAGCATTTGAGATGTGGTGCTATAGACGAATGTTGAAAATTAGGTGGACTGATAAGGTAAGGAATGAGGAGGTTCTATGCAGAATCGGAGAGGAAAGGAATATGTGGAAAACACTGATAAGGAGAAGGGACAGGATGATAGGACATCTGCTAAGACATGAGGGAATGACTTCCATGGTACTAGAGGGAGCTGTAGAGGGCAAAAACTGTAGAGGAAGACAGAGATTGGCATACGTGAAGCAAATAATTGAGGACGTAGGTTGCAAGTGCTACTCTGAGATGAAGAGGTTAGCACAGGAAAGGAATTCGTGGCGGGCCGCATCAAACCAGTCAGTAGACCGATGGAAAAAAAAAAAAAAAAAAAAAAAAAAAAAAAAAAAAAAAAAAAGCTGAAAGATGAGATTGCCGTCGGGGAGGACATCGAGCATGAAGGGATGCTGGTGATTCGCAGCTGTCAGCATGTCTTCGATTTCTACCATAGGTCCCACGCAAGCGCAGGGCAGTGTCTCCGACAGCAAAATATTGCTCCTACCAGCCTGCGTCCGTGGTGCGCTGCACGTTTCGAGCTGCCGTTCACCTCGATGATGGCGTTTGTGGAGACGATCATCGACTTAGTGTAGCAAAAATGTGATTCACCCGAAGAACCAACATGTTTCCATTGATCTACGGTCGAATCCCTGTGGTCCCAAGCACACGGCAATCGTAACTGACGATGTCGATGGGTCAAAATGTGAAGCGAAGCGATGAACTGTGTGATCCAAAAAGCTTGTGCGTGCACCAGCATTTTGCTCTTTCCGCATGCCACAGATCGCCATTTATCCTGCTTTACAGAGCAGACAAAGCTCCGATGCCCACGCTTTGTGACTTCCAACCATATAGGACTAGTGGTAATTTTACTGTCCTTCTCCCTGTTTCCGTAGACCCTCACAGTAGCTCGTGAATAATTGAACAGCTTCGTCGCTTTCAAGATACTCGTTCACAGGCTCTGCTTAATAATAAACTTACCTACGTCTAAGTCGCTCATCTCAACGGATTTCTCCATTTGCAACCCGTATCTTCGCTAAGGTGATTCACCGTCCGTGTCTGGTCCCCATACCCACTTATGTTACTGCGTCACGAGCAGCAACGCCACCAGGCAGCATCCAACGTCCTGTTGGGCAGGGATCGTAACTTTTTGGCTCATCAGTGTACAGGGTGCCCATGAAGTAAATATAAATTTTTCGGAAAACGTACACGCGGATTATTTCTGCTACAGGTACTGTGAAGAGACATCACAATGTTAACAATTACCGAAAGAATCACAATTCTGGAACATCGTTTACCTGGCGAAACCTACGCTGAGGTACAGAGGCTATTTGAGAGAAAGTATCGGAAGGATTCCCCTACAAAACGTGTCAATCGGAACCTCGTCAACGAATTCTGGCGTACAGGATATGTAGCTGATGAGAGACTTCCTGGACCACCACCGGTCAGCCAACAATCTGCACAGTATGTGAGGGAGTCTATCGAAAGAATTTCAACGGCATCTCCCCGCCGGATGAGTCGTGAACTATCCATGCCGGAATCCACAGTGTGGAACGTGCTTCACTACACCCTTAAAAACAAGACACATCATATCCAGGTGCTTTAACAGCTAGAGGGTGAAGACCATGTGGCACAAGCTGCCATGTGTCACGATCTGTTGGAGGCTGTAACCGAGGAGGACCTGATGAATCATGTTACGTTCAGCGACGAGGCGACATTTCGGGTCTGTGGCGTCGTCAACAAACACAATTGCCGGATCTGGGGAGAGGAGCAACCCCATGAATGCACAAAGTGGAAAAGACACTCTCTCAACGTCAATGTGTGGCTTGGTGTCTTGAAAGATAGGATCTATGGGCCGGTTATATTTGCTGAAAAGACAATTACCCGAGCAACCTACCTGGACATGCTGCAGTTGTTCTTGGAGCCACAGTTGGAACAGGATGGTATCCTTGCCTCTGTCATGTATCAACAAGATGGGGCACCATCCCACTATGCAAACAATGTCTGGGACTACCTGAACGACACCTTTAGTAACAGGTGTATAGGAAGAGCTGCAGGTTGCATGTCGGCTGCTCGCTCCCCCTACCTGACTCCCCTGGGCTTTTTTGTGTAGGGTTTCATCAAGAGCCGAGTTTATGCAACCAGGGCGCCTCACCTGAAAGAAATGAAACGGCGAATACGAGAGTCATGCTTGCTAATAACCCCTCAAATGTTACAGCGCGTGTTCCACGCAACCACAAGGAGATGGGAACAGCGTGTTGCCATTGAAGGTGGATATGTTAAACAGTATTAGCTACAGTCTCTAAATATAATGTTTATTTTGTTGTAGCACATCTGGATACTTACTTTATGGGCACCCTGTATTTTAATGATCGGGCAGAGATTTTGTAGCATACAACGCCTCGTTTACTAGCGTCCTGGTTGAAACGGATTTGCCTGCATTAAAGCCGTCTGATATGCAGACGTGTTCCTCGCTCCCTGATACTACTATTTTAGCTGTTTAGATTCTTAATTTTAACTAAGAAGTAAATACTAAACGCAACTCGTCCTTAACATTATAGTTAAACACATGATTGCCATAATGTTTTCTCAGTGACGTTACTATGATCCAGTGATGTGATTGTAGTAAGCTCTATTTCTGAATGATTTGAGATTGCAGAAACTTAACGCTCTTGTCATATCCACTACTGGCCATTAAAAGTGCTACACGAAGAAGAAATACAGATGATAAACGGGTATTCATTGGACAATTATATTATACTGGAACTCTCATGTGATTACATTTTCACGCAATTTGGGTACATAGATCCTGCAGTACCCAGAACAACCACCTCTGGCCTTCATACGCCTGGGTATTGAGTCAAACAGAGATTGGATGGCGTGTACAGGTACAGCTGTCCATACAGCTTCCGCACGATACCACGGTTCATCACCAGTAGTGACTCGTGTATTGTGACGAACCAGTTGCTCGGCCACCATTGAAATTTGCAATTGGTGAGAGATCTGGAGAATGTGCTGGACAGGGCAGCAGTCGAATATTTTCTGTATCCAAAAAGGCCCGTACAGGACCTCCAACATGCGGTCGTACTTTGTCCTGCTGAAAGGCAGTGTTTCGCAGGGATCGAATGAAGGGTAGAGCCACGGGTCGTAACACATCTGAAATGTAACGTCCACTGTTCAAAGTGCCGTCAATGTGAATAAGCGGTGACCGAGACGTGTGACACATGGCACCCCGTACCATGACGCCGGGTAATACGCTAGTATGGTGATGACGAATACACGCTTCCAAAGTGGGTTCATCGTGATGGCGCCAAACACGGATGCGACCATCATGATGCTGTAAACAGAACCTGGATTCATCCGAAAAAATGACGTTTTGCCATTCGTGCACCCAGGTTCGTCGTTGTTTACGCCATCGCAGGTGCTCCTGTCTGTGATGCACCGTCAAGGGTAACCGCAGCCACGATCTCCGAGCTAATAGTCCATGCTGGAGCAAACGTCGTCGAACTGTTCGTGCAGATGGTTGTTGTCTTGGAAACGTCCCCAACTGTTGGCTCAGGGATAGAGACGTGCCTACACGATCCGTTTACAGCCATGCGAATAAGATGCCTGTCATCTCGACTGCTAGTGATACGAGGCCGTTGGGATCCAGCACAGCGGTCCGTATTAACCTTCTGAACCCACCGATTCCATATTCTGCTAACAGTCTTTGTATCTCGATAATCGCGAGCAGCAGTGTCACGATATGATAAACATCAATCGCGATAGGTTACAATCCGACATTTATCAAAGTCGGAAACGTGATGGTACGCATTTCTCTTTTTTACACGAGGCATCACAACAACGTTCACCAGGTAACGCGGGTCAACTGCTGTTTGTGTATGAGAAATCGGAAACTTTCCTCATGTCAGCACGCTGTAGGCGTCGTCACCAGCTCCAACCTTGTGTGAATGCTCTGAAAAGCTAATCATTTGCATATCACAGCATCTTCTTCCTCTCGGTTAAATTTCGCGTCTGTAACACATCATCTTCGTGGTGTGCCATTCATTCCATAGAGTTATGATGAAAGGTGGTAAACAACAAAAAACCTTTTTCTCAAAGATTACTTCAAGTACTGAGGCTTTCCTCGTGGTATAAAAAATTCAAACTTCGAATCTATGATGTCATTTACGGTCATTTATACCTCAATACACGGAATCTCACTCATCAGAACCTGTAGAGTACTTACGGTTGGTCTACAATGACGAAATTTGGCCAGAAGTGAGGATTCACAGTACTTTGTTTCTCACATGACGCATTTCAGAGTTTATCCATCACCAGATATCCAGGAGTGATTACTGCGAATAGATAAATAGATACGGCGTTTAAAGCCTGTGAAAGTTTCTTTCACAGGGAACTTGAAACGCTATATCTACAACCAATAATCGCTCCTGGATATCTGATGATGGATAAATTACGAAACGAGTCGTAAGGACAACAGATTCATTTCTTGCCTGATATTTGACTGTTAACACTGTGAGCCAGACAGCCTGAACGAAGAACTAATGGCTACTGTAGTCATGGTCGCCTACCTCCTGCATGCCCTCATACCACATTTAAATGACTGACATGAAAACATTCTCGAAAATCTCTGAAGCCCTGGGACCGATATCTTGTCAATGTTAATAACAGGCAGAAATTATACATAAATAAGTTTGTACGGAACCTCGAGAGCTTGAGTCCTACTAGCATCTGGCTAATTTATTTTCGTTATTGAGCATATTTTCGCTTTCTTCATGCCCTTCTTCGTGAAACACTCTTATAGGAGAATGAGTATTTCCATTCTTTTTTTATAATGGTACAGAACTGTCATCCTTATTTACCTTAGTGTGCTGGTGAGTTTGCTTTATTTGATGTTCTGTGTATGTTGAATGGGTACATTTCCACTTTAATGTCCTTCTACATTATATTAACATTTCTTACATTGATACCAACAAATTTACAGTTGTAGCTATTACATTTTACACTTGAAATTGCTACACCAAAAAGAAATGCAGATGATAAACTGGTATTCATTGGACAAATATACTAGACCTGACATGTGATTACATTTTCACGCAATTTGGGTGCATAGATCCTGCACTACCCAGAACAACAACCTCTGGCCGTAATAACCGCCTTGATATGCCTGGGCATTGAGTCAAGCAGAGCTTGGATGGTGTGTACAGGTACAGCTGCCCATGGAGCTTCAACACGATACCACAGTTCATCAGGAGTATTGTCTGGCGTATTGTGACTAGCCTGTTGCTCGGCCACCATTGACCAGACGTTATCAATTAGTCAGAGATCTGGACAATGTGCTGGCCAGGGCAGCTGTCGAACATTTTCTGTATGTAGAGAGGCCCGTACAGGACCTGCAACATGTAGCCAAGCATTATCCTGCTGAAATGTAGGGTTTCGCAGGGATCGAAAGAAGGGTAGAGCCACGGGTCGTAACACATCTGAAATGTAACGTCCACTGTTCAAAGTGCCGTCAATGCGAACAAGAGGCGACCGAGACGTGTAACCAATGGCACCCCACAGCATTACGCCGGGTGATAAGACAGTATGTCGATGACGAATACACGCTTCCAATGTGCCTTCACCACGATGTCGCCAAACACGGATGCGACCATCATGATGCTGTAAACACAACCTGGATTCATCCGAAAAAATGACGTTTTGCCATTCGTGCACCCAGTTTCGTCGTTGAGTACACCATCGCAGCCGCTTCTGTCTGTGATGCAGCGTCAAGGGTAACCGCAACCGTGATCTCCGAGCTGATAGTCCATGCTGGAGCAAACGTCGTCGAACTGTTCGTGCAGACGGTTGTTGTCTTGGAAACGTCCCCATCTCTTGACTCAGGGATAGAAACGTGGCTGCACGATGCGTTACAGCCATGCGGATAAGATGCCTGCCATCTCGACTGCCACTGATACGAGGCCATTGGGATCCAGCACTTCATTCCGTATTACCCTCCTGAGCTCATCGATTCCATATTCTGCTAACAGTAATTGAATCTCGACTAACGCGAACAGCAATGTAGCGATACGATAAACCGCAATCGCGGTAGGCTACAATCCGGCCTTTATCAAAGTCGGAAACGTGTTGGTACGCATTTCTCCTCCTTTCTCGAGGCATCACAAAAACGTTCCACCAGGTAACGCCGGCCAAGTGCTGTTTGTGTATGAGGAGTCGGTTGGAAACTTCCCTCATGTCAGCACTTTGTAGGTGTCGCCACCTTGTGTGAATGCTCTGAAAAGCTAATCATATGCATATCACAACATCTTCTTCCTGTCGGTTAAATTTCGCACCTGTAGCACGTCATGTTCGTGGTGCAGCAATTTTAATGGCCAGTAGTATTGTTAGAAAATTCCTGAACTACATACTGTATTTATCATTGAGTCTCTTTAAGTACTTTTGCATTGAGAAATATTGTCATATGCTGTTAATTAGTACGTTACTGATCTTGTTTGTGAGCTTGTTTGGCGTGTTACAGTGTGTCATTTTGTGGGATGGATTTTCTGGTATTTACTTGACTTGTTTGACACAGTTACGTGTTACTGTGTTTAAGCTTTTCTTATTTTTCCTGTCTTCTGCTTGTGGTTTTGTGTAGCTTATGTACTGTCTAGCTGTTGGTCCATTTCTTTGTACTATGTTGTTGAACGCGTTTAGCTGTTCTTGACAGTTCTACCTGCTTAGAGAGTTTCTGCATTATCCGGATGTCATATGTCTGGTAGTTGCGATTTTCTAAGGTTGTAGATGGTTTGAGTTGTTGTCTAGTGTGTTATGATGCCTGTAACTCTTTGTTTCCTGAACATGTTGAAGCTGTGTCTGCTTTATGCATGATTTTGAGGTCAAAATAGTCTATTGCACCTTTTCCTTGCATTTACGTAGTGAATTCAATGATGCAGTTTATGTTATATTTATGCTATACTATATTATTTACATGTATTTTCCAGAATAAAACTTTATATTTTTTGTTGCTATTATTTCAGAACACATTCTGTTTCCATTGTGATTAATTAAGATATGGCTAACATGTAAGAAACTGCGCTCCCATAGGGAGACCTTTCTTTGTAAATAGATGAACTGTTAAACTGAATGTATCTTAGCTCATTGATTACTTTTATGATTTCTATCAGTTCTTCTGCGGTGTTCTTTGAGATATCCGTGTATCCAGCCAGTTGTTCTTTTGTGATGTTGACTGTGTCACCAAATGAGATTAAGGTGTACGTTTCTTGAACATCAATGGAAATCATTTCTTTCAGATCTTATGTATACTATTGGGCCAATGCCAGGGACTATTACATACGTCTGATCTCTAGTTTAAAAGGTGTAGCTTACTGTTAGTGTATAGTGTGTGAACTTGGTATGTAGAAGCACTCTTGAAATGGATAACTGGCCTCTAGCGGCAACAGTTTTTATATACCTTCGGTTGGCACCAGAGAGCTGCTATTTTTTGTTTCTGCGTTTTGAAATTTAAATGTAGTTTTCAGTTTCATTTCGAATCCAACAGAAAAATAGGAGTATAGTTCTTTAACATTACCTTTTTTATAATCAGGCATTGTTTCATTAATATATTATTGTATACTCATGAACATTGCAGTGTTACTTTCTCCGATTTTGTAGCTATTACTCATTCCCTGTACTTTGTAGGTTTCCATATCTCAACAGGTAAAAACAGAATCACTGTAGTATCACTTTGTATCACGTCTGTTAAGACTCTTTTCCTCAGCAGTGGGTAGAATTATCATGCAGAAATTTAGGCCAAGTACTAAGGTCAACGATTTTCTGGCCGTATAAAACATTTAAGTTTCTAAGTCAATGAAGTCAGTAGATACGGCCGTATTAGTCGCATACAGGGTGGCGCACGAAATGCGTTACCAATTGTTTCTTTCACAATTTACGACGCACATTAAGTATCCCGCCGAGGTGTCTACAGCAGTACCAGCAGAGTTTGGAAAAATAAATGAGTTACGAAATGACGTGTAATTCACGATACTGCCCCTAGGAGACTAGTAAGTAGCAATGAAACACTGACGACACAGCAACGATCGGCAATTGTGTTACTTTTTCATGAAGCGAAAAGCCTTGTTGTGACTCAGAGGCGTATTCGACAACAGTTTAACACACGATGGGTCCTTTGGAAGAAGACCATCCACAGGTTGTACGACAAATTTCTACAGGACAGAACAGTAACGTAAGTGAAGCGACCTCGGCCTAAGCCTGTTTGTTCGCGGGAGAATATTAAAGCGGTACGAGTTGCTGTACAGAGAAGTCCCGGGAGATCGTGTAGAAAGGCAGCAGTGCAACTGGGAATATCCAGACGCTGGTTCCACGCATTCTTAAAGGTGACCTCCATATGTACCCATACAAGATGACCTGTGCACAGAAGCTCAGTGAAGAACACAAGCAGCAGAGAGTACTGTTTGCTCAGTGGGCGTAGGATAGGGGAGAAATTCTCAACGGTTGGTTTTCAGACGAGGCGCATTTTCATTTAGACGGTGTGCCTAACAAACAAAATGTAAACTTTTGGGCCACTCAAGACCCACAAGTACTTCATGAACGACAACATTATGCTCCGAGGATTACATCGTGGGCAGCAATTTCCAGTCACTGACTTATTGGACCTTTTTTCTTTGAAGAAACTGTGAACAGCGAGCGTTATTTGAGCATGCTTAGCAATAGCTTCATTCCACAGCTTCTTGCTACTGCCTTGCCCTTCAATACACTGTGGTTCATGCAAGATGGAGCAAGGTCACATACTTCAAACACTGTGTTGGTGTTTTTACTCGAGCATTTCGACATACGGATCATTTCACTCAGGTTTCCAGGTCGCTTCAATGACGGACAAAATTGCCCCCTACCCCCCACCCCCCACCCCAGTACTCCAGACCTCAATCCATGTGACTTTTTTCTTTGGGGGTACCTGAATGAAAAAATTTTCCCGATACGTCCATGTGATTTAATGGAGCTCAGAAGACTTATTCTTGAAGCTTGCAGTGAAATTACGGAAGACATGTGCCGTAGGGTAATCACTAACTTCAGTGTTCGTTTGAAGGAAGTTAGGAAACGAAGTGATGGACATATTGAGCATGTGCTGAGTTAGAACAAATCTCCATGGACGGCTCTTTAACTACAGTATATGTTCCTTTCAGATTGTATTGACAATAAAGTTTATATTCAAAAACAAAATGGTAACACATTTCGTGCGCCTCCCTGTACTCTGATACTATGAAATTCACACATCGAAACCTGTAGATGAACTGTCCATGTACATAATTAAGTTTGTACAGAGAGCTCAGAGAGCGAGCCCTACTCGTGTCTGAGCGGTTTTTTCGTTGTCAGCGTAGTTATTATTGATTCTTTGTTATGTTCTTCTTTCTTCACGTGAGTTCTCTTGTTTTCGTTGAAGCCATTTACTTGTTAGCCGATCAGTTCGTTGATTTGTCCTGCATTTTTATCTTTCATGTGCTGCAATAGGTTATGTTCCTATCAAGATGCCCTAATGTCGAAATTTGTTCTTGTTAATGTAATATTAAGATCTTTCCCTAAATATTATGTTTCCACTTCACTTAGCTATATATCTATAACATTCTTTATTTTTGGGAAAAATGTGTGTTTTAAGTGTTGTGTATGTGTGTGTGTGTGTGTGTGTGTGTGTGTGTGTGTGTGTGTGTGTTTTCACATTAGCGCAATTACATTCTTAATTCTGTGTTCTGCTGTTCCGTTGCTATTTTCGTAGCTAGCGGTTCTATGTGTCACAGGACTGTGGAATGCTCAGATAGGTTGCTTTCTCCAGGTTCAAATTGTGTAGTTTTTTTGTTTATGTCAAGCTGTTTTTCATAATGTTGACAGATTTCAATACTTAACTAAGTTGTAAGTGCTTTTAACTCAGTTTTGTGTGCTACTTCACTTGATTCTTTGTTGTTAGGCCTACCTTATAAACAAATAACACCGTAATTAATAAATAAAACGGGAAACAAAAGATAGTGATTACATTTTTTAAATATGAAATTGTTTCTCGTCTTGTGGAATTAGAGAGGATGGCCTCGTATGTGTAGCACCGAGTCTCGTCGTCCCTGATGACTTTTTTTACAAAAGAGAGTTGTTCGCGTTTTGTTTTTCAGTCGAATCGCCGTAGGCGTGCACGCTTCGTTGTTTTTATTCGGGAGTCAAGGTGTGCGGGACATACTTTGCACACACCTATCTCTTCTTCAAAACATTCTTGAGAACGTCTTGCGAATATCTTGAGATGTTGCACATTGTGATTTTTGACACAAAAAAGCTGACACGGTATCGCCACACGTCCCCTATTTAACACTTCTTGCTCTCAACTGACTGGTCCAGCGCACGTCTATTGTTTATAGTTGATGGTTCAGGCTGCCACCTTATTTACTGGCCTGACGTCACTTGTACTCCAGGAACAAAATAAGATTCGGAACTTTTTGCACAGAGGGCGCTGAGCTTACAGCGTCTGCTAGAGTCGCAGAGTATAAGAAAAGCCTGACACTTTACATTGCCGTCAAAGCAGCTGTTATTCCCGTTGGTCGAATGATACTCTTTAGACAGCAGTGTAAATCGTAGACTCCACGCCGGTACGCATATTAATGGAAATTCTGTATGTGGTGGTTGTAAGCACCCTTTCCATAGCGCTTTCGTACCTGTTTGTTTCTAATGTGGCCATATAATTTCAGGAAGGATATTTACTTCATATTGTTACACAATTACCGTGGTTTGTATGCAGCTTGGTTTGTGATGGTTTCCATTTACAGGTTGCACACAATAGTGTGTTATTATCTGAATTATGTGGATACATGGATATCCAAAACGCAGTAACCGATTACAAACTTGCTACGTTTCGGTCTTGTAATAAACGTTTCTCTGTATGGTGATCGTTAAACTAAAGACAAAGAGGATGTTATTAGGGGAATAGACAATGGAGAAAACAGCAGCAATCGATAGCGAAGCCAATAGTTTTATTACAGCAATTCTACATTTCAACTATTTCATTGTCATCTTCAGCGCTTATGTAATAATCACTATTCATTAATGTAGATCACACAGGAGTCTAAATTGTCACCTGTTATTACGTGCACTGAGGTGACTATGTAACAATGGAATGTAAATCTGCTATAATAAAACGACGAAATTCGCTCTCGATTGCCGTTCTTTTCTCCATTTCCCACTATCGCCACACACAACGGGATCATATGGATTCCAGTCCAATTTATTACATAAAAATAACGTTTTATTACCTTTCTCGCAAGCGTCTCCAGTGAACAGCTGTCAACAAGTTTAACATTTGACCAACTACATATCTGAAGATGTGTCTTTACCCCGTTATGAACCAGGATGAACAATAAAACAAACGTTTGATGATGTATTGTTTTAAACTTATTGTGTCATTATTTTCAGAAGCTTTTTTCAATATCCCTAACACTCTTATGTCTGCGGAATCTAGTATTTCTTACTCTTTCTTACTTGATTATTGTTCCTTTAATGAGCTTGATGCTCAGTGTTATGTGACAAAGACATCGATTCAATCTGGGAAACGGTGTTTGTCCTAAAGGAAAGAGGATTCGTCCAGTTTTTGCACTCTTTTAGAATCCCGGGAGGCCACAAATCTTTTATAAATCCGCGAAAATTATAGGTAATATTGCAGCAGTACAAGGCGTAAATTGTCAGGTATGTTGGTTACTGATATAATGGAAGCCCGAAAATAGCTGTCATAAATTAAAAGGACGAAAGCTCACTGTCTTCCACGACGCGCGAAAGCTGAATTGTGTTAAATCCATGGTGCGTCCAGGGCTAAGTGGGTCTACGACCATCCATCTCCCGGTTGACTTGATGTCGCCCACACGACCCTGTCAGTCTGGTCTGCTATCTTAACTTCTCAGCCCACTCAAGGGTCAGCACGTCATACCCAGAGACGGTACTCTATCAGCCAGCGCGCATATAATGTCCTCCTGAAGTGAGATCCCTACGCGAGCCACAGAGATTACAGACATTTTTCCCTCATATGCGAGGCCCACCCTCGATCTCTTATCCTGCCTTCACATTTCTGTCGCAAGAATAGTATTAGCCTCCTGACCACTTTTTCTCCATTTTTGCCCCCTACAATCTGTTTTGTACGAGCTTTTCCATGTTAAAGATCACAGTTGCCAGAAATTACTGGCAAGTAACATCATTTTCTACTGATGTGTCTATTTGTAAAAGCATATCACTTATTTATTAAACTGCTGTTGCCTAATTTCAGCATTGGAAGCCTTGCTCGGGTGAAACTTGCATCTACATAACTGCAAGTAAGTGTCAGAAGCCATCTAAGGCATCCCTGTATTTTTCACAAATGGACAGAAATAATGACGTACATGACCAATAGAACACAGAGCAATGTCTCTTACTCCAAGAGTTACCAAGTCTCTTCAGAATATTTTAGAAGACTAAAGGGTCTATAGATGCACTTTTTTCCTTTAAATAACTGCTTTCTTTTGTTTCTGGGTCCTCTTGTGGCTGATCACATATTACTCTACCGTAACCGTAAAGGAATGCTCCAAAGTTTTAACCGCTTTTACGTATTCTTTTGAAGATGTGTTAGCATGTAACGTTCTGCAAAAAATTTCTTTGGTGACACATGTGTGGACGGTATTTTCGTTAATGGGGACTGAGGGCCACTAGATTTTGACACTTTGCTTGAGACGAAGACCGCTATGTGCGATTAGCAGAAACATCGGCCGTAATTGTTGCAGAACATTTGTGCAGCGGTAGGAATCTCAGTTATCTTGTCGTAATATTCAGAGAGACTAAAGTACGCATAAAGTCACGGCGACAATACATTCATGGCGTACTGTACAGAAAAGTATTAACATACTCCAAAATAACAATTTTCAAGAGTTAGAATGCTACTGCAAATCGTTTATCTGACCACTCGCTCTTCGCAGTCAAAATAAATGAGGTAGATAAATTAGGCAATGTTGTTACAGTGCAATAAAGTGCCTATTAACATGATTTTCTTAGTCTTCACTTCTAAAAAATCGAACTTTAAATTCGTTAACTTGTATATATGTGTGACAGCCCTAAGAAAAAGAGGATATATAAAAGTAGATATCTGTCTTAGTCATGAAACTCTACTTTATCCTGAACTATATGAAAGATACTCGAAAATGAAACACTGCAATCCACTGTTGTATCTACAAACTGAGTGAGCTGACAATGATTTACGATCTTGGAGGATGAGGTGAACTGTTGGTGCCTGAGTCCACACTCGCCGGTCGCTCATTTCCGCATGACACATCAGAGCATTCTTCCAGAACAGTCTCTTTGCCCCGGTTTTTTCTAAGTGGGGAGAGTTCTTCCCCTGACAGGCACCGTACCTGGTAATGTATGTCATGGCCCTCTTTGACTGTCTTGCTTTGACTTTGCTGTCATGATCTTCAGTCCAAAGACTGGTTCGACGCTGCTGTTCATTCTATATGATTTCCTCTACATTTCTGAGGTGTCCCGAAATGGTAACGAGCATGTTTACCAACATCGCTATGAAATAAAATGTCCAGATATATTATTTGTCAACAAATATGCGCAAAAGCCAGTCGTAATTTGGGGATTTGACCCAACCAACCAAAATTACAGAAACTATAGATACATGAAATGTTATACCTAAACTCCGCTGTATCTGCTAGTTAAATCGTTTGTTCATCCATTGGTTTCGGTGTCAAATCGACGATTTTATTATACGTTTGAGCATGACATTGGAGCAATGTCGATAGAAAAAATTCTACGAACTCCTGGCGTTCCCTTGCAAAGTACAGAAGTTGTACAAGTAAGAGCAAACACCGCGACAGCGTGTTGAACGTTTGAACGTAAATGCACATAATGTTCGTTGGCATTGTCAACCAGGACAACGGAAATTATTTATTTATGACAGGGATTGAAAACCCATGAAGTCAAGATTGCAGACGATATCTTATTTGATTTATTGATTACTGGTTTCGCTTAACATTCTAGCCATCTTCAGATCTAAGATATGAAACAAGTTTCATCCTATATTGGCAACGTATAACAACTTACAGAATTGCATACTATATTGTAGCTGTGTTCAAGAGAACATACTCGAATTAATTGCAGAATAAATACCATAAAATATTCTTAATTAGTACTGGGACCATGACAGCTTCACAATCCTTAAAAATCTTTCTCAATGTGACAACATCCATACACGATGTAATTAAAAACAGCTTTTCATCGTTCGTGGCCAGTGTAATTGAACTATGGCCATAAAACTGAAAACACACGTTAGTATTGAGAAGAGGCAGTGAAAACAAAACAATATTTACATAAGGAACTATACACTAAAATGGCTAAAAGTAAAAGATATCGTCTTACTAAAGGCATTACGCCGTTACAACTTAGTAACTGGCGCAACCAGTATTGACATCATTTCGTAACAGAGATCGTCGTATATGTTTTGCTATGACATGGTACATGTGAATAGCATGGCAGCTGACGCCCAGTACAGCTTCAGAAGGCGTAGCATTCAGCATATACAAAGATTTCACATGTGTGGACGGTACTGTCGGGATATGGGGAATGAAGACCACCTGATTTTGACACTTTACTGGTGACAGGGAAGCGCTAGGTGAGGTTAGCAGCTGGCTGTATAGCTTACACAAACTCTACATGCTCAAACAGCGACTTGAGAAACAAGATAAAAGCCTAATTAAAATTAAACAGCTACCATCAATACTGCTCGTCCGATAGTTAAGCCAACAGGACTTTAATGAGAATAACTAGCGTGATAGGAATCCGCTGATGTTATATAAACCAAGCGATGTAATTTTATGTAATAATTTATCGTACTGGTACTTTAAATTGAATTTCCAGTCGTAGCCAGTGTCTCAAAATATTTTTATTTTTATTTTTAATGCATTTATAAACAAATATTGAGATTATATAGAACATCACAAACAGGCAATTCTATGGGCCGCAACTGAGTTGGAATTAATGACAGACAATTGTCCGTCATTGTAACGGTAATGGTTACAACAAAAGACTATACAATTATTAAACTGTATAGGATGTAAAATATGTGACAATGCACACGATAAAAGGAGACATCTTCGAAAAGTACTATGCTATATATCTTAAAAACAAGCCATGGTTTAAGGAGCTTCATTCATATGCAGCATTATGTATCATAACGGAGGTCGAAACAATCTCAGACAATTTTTATATCTTAGCCACAGTAGTAGGTAACAAAATCGGATGTATTCGAAACGGAACATTATAGAAGTTGAATGGTGTGCAACAATTAAAAAAAAGTAGTATTGGTTTGTTTTCGTCTATTACTCGTGTTTCTAGTCTTCCGCATATGTAAGATTTGTAAATCCACGGTTATATTATCAGAATCTAGCATTCAGCTCAGAACGCCATTCTGGGTCTAGAGCGTGAAGTTACCCGAGGTCTAGGCTATAACAGGTAAATGACTAGACAGCAATGCCGTACCATTTCTGACATTAATGACACAAAATATTCCAAGGGTTCACTATACTTACGAATACATTATTGTACTAATATCACGTAGTACTCCTATGATCGAACGAAATTGTCACTCTCAGTCCAGACTGTGAAGTTACTTGAGGTCTAGATTTTGTATACATGATAGAAGATATTGATACATTACAATAATACTGAATAATCACAGACTGAACAGAGTTGGACAAAATCAATTATAATTACAATGTTTTGATTGAAATCTGATTAATCGTTCAGTAAACGATCTGATACAGGTTTATTACGACTGTATATCTCTTCTGAAAGACCCATTTTACGCATTTTGGGGCTTTACGTAAAATCTTCATGTATTTTTTTTATCTGCTAAACCGTATGGTGCATTGTTTGCAAATGGATGCCAACGGATTATTTGTTATTCGTATTTGAATAGTGTTGGAATCTTATTTGAGAGGTGCGGCATATTTGGCCTAAGTATACTTGTTCACAATTTTCATAGTTCAGCTGATAAATTTCTCAGTTTTTATATTTATTCCTTTTTGGACCAATTTCTTGCTGAAGATGTGATTTAAAAGTAAGTTCTGAAGCCTAATGTGTTAGATCTTTTGAGGAAGTGCTCAACTTTGTCGAATACAATTTTTTTGTGAGCCCTGAAAATCTGTATTTGTCTTTCCTTTTCATTTTCCTCGTGCAACGAATGGGGTTTTGGACATTCTCGCAATTGCGGAAACAGTCGGGAGTCCATCGTATCTAAGTTCGAGGTCCATGTAACTGTCTTCTCCGAAAAAATGAACGAGCTGTTAAACCTTCCTCGAGAAACGACGTTGTCGTGCCTCACTCTTTTCACTTAAACGGGACATAGTGTCATCAATGAACCTTAAACACTAATTGAAGTTGTTATTCTCCATCTTCGCACACATTGAGAGAGGTAAATGAGAAATGGCTAACTGTCGGATTGCGTGAAGAATACTATTCTGTGGACTACGCGCAAAACTCTCTTGTAATCGCTCTACGCGTAGAAGAAGCACACGGAACCAATTGGTAGCTTTCTACCCATATAAACTTCTCTTGGTATAGCCAAACTGTTTCAGTTACAGTAAGGGTAATGTCGGAATCCGGACGAAACTCTCGCAAAGAATCGTAATTGAATTCCAACTATTCCTTGCTGTGTAATCATCGTCTCTACTTGACGCACCTTCAAGGAACGAGCCAGATAGTTGGGGAAGGGGTGGGAGCTGGATGGGCGGCATTACAGGCAACCATATCAAAAAGGTAACATACGAGAACCAAAAGCTCTGTTTCGATGCGCAAAGTAAAACGTACACTATTTCTGTGTTCCTTCAAGTACAAGATATTATAGTCTATAGAGAAATACTTTTGAACGAACATCGACTCGACTAATGGGAAATCTTCTGACGTTACTAATTTAAAATGATTACGAAATGAAAATAATACCGACTCCTCATGGTGAGTAGAAGTATATTCGGTTTTTAGGGACCTCTCTAATCGCTGTTGAGAAGGGTTTCGTTTCTGTGCGAGGATGGTTTCCCGTATGGCACGCTTGAAATCAGAACTGAACTGGAGCGTTGATTGCTACACTATGACCCAATTAACTTTCTGATGGAGTCCTGATAGTCGATAGCGATCCCTGCAGTTATTGACATGGGTGACGCAGGCGGCGATGGTTCTCACGGTACGCTGTATTGTTGAGACAAACGGTCAGGTGGATTTCGCACGATTCGGGCACCACATATCTGGTTCTGATCTAATGCCCTCTTATCGCTCGTCTAGCCCATCTTGGGCTTGACTGTGACCCCGAAAGACAGTCCAAAGTCTGATGGTGTAGCACACAGGTTGGAAGGGGTTCATTAGGGGTTCATTACGGGTTCATTACTATTCGCTAGCGCACTTCAGCAGATGTAATTTCGACGGATTGTTCGCGCGTTGCCTGTGATATGGAATAGAATGGCACGTCAGAGCAGTGTTGACAGTGAGTTGAGCTTAGTAGCTCGCAGAGAGCTGTCGTGTTTTGTAGCTCGCACAGAGCACTTGAGTAATGGAGTTCGGACAGGGGAGTGCTTAGGTTGACTTGTGTTGGGGCGGTCGTACAGAACGATGGCGGTGCCATTTGGAAGAAAACATCTGATTTTCTTCTCCTTAATCAACATGAGTAAGCACAGGAAAAATTCGTAAAATCATTAAAATCAGATAAATGGCTAGCAAAACTTTTCTTGAGAACAAAAGTTATTATTGAAACATTTCCGCGAGGAATTACATGGGGCTTTAACATTAAAATTGTGGTTAAATCAGTTGTTGCAGTTAACATAAGCGCGTGGCAATAAAGAACAACAATTTTTTTTTAAATCTTATACTACCTCGATCAGGCACCGCCATCGTTCTGCTCGACCGGCCCAACTCAAGTCAACCTGTGCACTGTTCTGTTCGAACTCCATAACTCAAGTGCTCTGTACGAGCTACAAAACACGACTGCTCTCTGCGAGCTACTAAACTCGACTCACTGCCAACACTTCTCTGACTTGCGATTCTGTTGTAGCATAGATATTCCATATCGCAGGCAGCGCGTGAGCAATCCATCGAAATTACACCTGCTCAAGTGCGCTAGCGAATAGTAATGAACCCCCGATGAACCCCTTACAAGGTGACACGCGGGAGTGTAACACTCGCTTATTGACACTAGAGGCGCCTCTCAGATTCACTTTAGAATTCAACTGTTCCTCAGTAGACACTTTGGAAAGGTTTTTCCAGCTAAGTGGGAGCAATAAGGATATGGGATTCTCAGAACGTCCAGGTCAATGAGGACAAAGGAGGTAAAACATAGCTTTCTACATCATAGCTTTTCAAAAAATGGTTCAAATGGCTCTGAGTACTATGGGACTTAACATCTGAGGTCATCAGTCCCCTAGAACTTAGAACTAATTAAACCTAACTAACCTAAGGACATCACACACGTCCATGCCCGAGGCAGGATTCGAACCTGCGACCGTAGCGGTCGCGCGGTTCCAGACTGAAGCGCCTAGAACCGCTTGGCAACAAAGTCCTGTCATAGCTTTTCAGGCAGGACTGAAACGTGAACGAAAGAATACATGTTAAATTGTATTAGTCCCTGTGAAAGAAGAGATGTTGTTCATTCACGCTAACAGAAATGAAAGTTGTTAAACCATGAACGGCCTGCTGGGGTGGCAGGTGGCAGGTCGCAGGTTCGAATCCTGCCTCGGGCATGGACGTGTGTGATGTCCTTAGGTTAGTTAGGTTTAAGTATTTCTAAGTTCTAGGGGACTGATGACCTCAAAAGTTAAGTGCTCAGAGCCATTTGAACCATTTTTTCAAACCATGAACACCTTGATCGAACTTAACCAATCTCATACCTCAGTTTTCATTGACTGTTGGATATGTTAATGAAAACCGTACCTTTATTCGAGCTCATTTCGAAAACTGCCGCTCCAGAGAAAGGCCATTCCTGAGGACGGAGAATATTGTGATTACACTATAGGTATTGGAAGAGGCAAAAATTACTGGAACTTTTAAGTGGAAATCTCAATACAGCATACCTAGAGGGCGTGCACGTAAAGCTTCTCATCATCTTTTGGACGTTGAGAAAGATTGAATCTGTGGCACAAGGGAGAAGGTCGCATTACATCGACAGATCGTGCAGAGTTCGCTGTAATGGAATGAGTGGAGAAGAAGGTATGACGATGTTGAGAAGAGAGTGTCAGAATTATGTACTTTACCATCTCTTCAGTTATTTCTTATTGTACAGTGAATCTCGCTAAATAAAATTATGGCAGATTGAATCCTAGTCTAAGGCGTACCTTCTTAGATGGCAATTTTGGACAAATGCGAGGTAGCCAGATGTGAGGTCATAGCCCCCTTCATATTTTTGTGAGGTCTACCCACCGATCCGCAACTATCTGACCCAAAAAATTTTAGCACTTCGGTTTCATGGTAATCAGAGCCTAACACGCGCAACTGGTAACTCAAAAATGACCTCAAAACAGTGAGAGTTACTCACGGTGCGCCACTCAGTGACTAATGTCCATATCCCTCTCACGCTACGCGCTCAGCGTAGTCTAGTTACTGCACAATGATAACAGTCATACTGGGTAAATATGTCGAGAATGGATACTTGCAACTGGCTTCGACATAACACGGACGCCCCTGTTAATTATTTGAACACCATGAACTTTACTCTCCTTAAGGGCCAATCCTAGCTGGAAATAGATAATTGTCTCGTTAACTCCTACTAAAACAAACTTGTCTCTTATGAATACTAATTTCTCTAGACTCTCATCAATTCTATATTAACTTCTCTTAATACAATAGGTCTCTTACGGACATTAATTCTCTCTATACTTTATTATTTTGTAAAACTAGTTAACTTTCTTACTTTCTTTGGAATACAGTAACTCTACTAAATGCTCTGTTAATCCGCACATGGCTCAGGGAAAGGGGATGTCCTCGTTACTCATTCGCACTCAGACAATTTCTAGCTGACGAAATCTTGATATGCCCCACGCAGATTGGAACAGCCGAGCAGGGATGAGTACGCTTTCAGATCAAGACAACATTTTAATCCCAGATAAAGAGAATTTCCCAAGGCGTTAATGAATCTAAGGCGATCTGTAATTCGGGCTCTGTCCCCACCAATGCAGACACTTTCACATGCACATTCCTAATTTCCGTTTAGCAAAACATTTCTCTCCAAAACAGGATATACAGACGATTTAGACAAGTCACAAGGTGGGTATTTTACAATAACTGTTCACTCACAGCAAGGACGTTCTCTCCTCTTGTCTGTGACGCCAGTGATCACCAAATACTCTGTAGTCAATGGTTTTCAGTGCGCTCACACTTTGTGCGTGCTTGTTCGTGCAAAATAATTCACACGCAAGTGGTCTCAACTCAGTAGTACACTTCAAATGCATGTAATCTCAAATTCATCCAGCACATTCGAATCTCCCATACAGCCATGCTTCCAACGCGTGCCGGTTGTTTCAGACAAAGGACCGTCGACCAATCAAGTCATCTCCACAATTTAATTAAGAGGATAAGAAAAAAAGTCTCCCTCTAGTCTAACAACATACGAGTGTAGCACCTGAAAAAGAAATGATAACTGCGTACTTCATGCTAAACATTTCACGTACAAAACCGTTGCTGTGGAAATAATTCAGGGAGCACACACTAAAGTCTATATCGATATTCAGCGCCCTAGTGCCCAACATGGCGGCACCAGAAACCGAAACCCGCTTCCGGAAAGTGTGGATGGAGAGGACTATCTACCAGCCATGGCTGCCATAACCAGCAGATCTCCACTCATCGTGGCCTAGTTTGCAGCCCAGGATAGAAAAATGAAGTTAGCATCAGCTTAAGACTGCACAAATAGTATCTATGAAAACTTGTAACATCTGAGAAGACGGCTCACTCCATGCCTTTTAAATTTCAAACCCAACAACAGAAGAAGACAAAACTGAATCATATAAATACTGCAACTGATCCAGCGAGGACACTTGAGCAAACGAAGGGATGTGAAGTGAAAACTAACATAGCACGGGTGTCCATCTCTCCTCCATACCTCACTGGTACAACTATTCCGAAGCATGAATCTTATAGGCACGAACTTCGGCGTGCGTGCCTATCCCAAGTGAACCGAAGTGAAACAGGAAAAGTCGTACCCTTTCAGGTTGATCACATTACAACAGTGTGACGAAACGATAGGGACAACTCTTTCAATAATGAAAGCACCAAGAGAAGTCTGGGCGATTAATCGACTGGCTATGACGAATAGACGAATAAATACAGTTGAAATACCGGAAGAGGTTACAAGCAGAGTATCATAACCAAACATCGGGAACTGATTCATGAATCCTGAGTTGAAATTGCCAGTTGCATAAGTCGTTTACAGCTGGTATCACACCACTGAAAATAAACACTGGAGTGGTAAAGAGCTAATTGAATGGCATAATGTGATGTTCAGAGATGAGCCTCACTTCGTTTGTAGCAGTCAGATAAACACAATTTTGTAGACGAAGTGGTGAAAAGTCTCGACAAGCAGCGATTTTTGATGCTTAGTCGTCTCCAGTTCATGGAATTATGGTGTGAGGAGCTACTGAATATGAAAACATGGTTTGGTAATTATGGAAGGGAGGTTAAATTCTCGCCATTAAGTAGCAAGAATGGGAGACCCTGTTGTAACATGCTACATGACTGGGGTAGCAAATTCTATATTCTGAGCAGAACAACGAAAGACGAAGCACTGCAGTTTACACTACAAGCTTCTTGATGAACTCAATGATACTTGACTGGCCTTCTCCGTTACCCCTAACTCTCAAAAATATAGCATGTGTAGCATATAGGGAAGCAATCTCCACAAACTGACAACATATGTTTCAGACATAGCGAAAAGATCCTCAAGACGACGTTCAATTGTCTTTGACTTCCATTCCATAACGGGTAAAACAGTATATTCGTGACTCACTTCGTCTTACCTCGTACTGACGATGACAGACATCAGTTCTAACTAGTATTAAAGATTGTGCAATACCCACTGGTGCCTCATGGTGCAAGACTTACAATTTCCTTCAATGGGCAACACTGCAGTAGTCGTTGGAAACATTGGTAACATTAAAAGCCTGTGCCGACAATTTAAAGAAACGAATAGATATACATGCAAGTTGTAGGTGGCATATAACTGTCACGGGATAACACTAGGGTCACACGCCTCTTTCGGAACCGTACGCTGATAGATCGTCTCTGAACGTAGAAAATGGGTACAAGACAGCAGCAATGCAGAAGCGTGTGGTTGCATCATATCAGCGAGAAAATTCAAAATCCCATCTGCGTTTACATTCTTATGGACGACGAGAACATTAGGCTCAAATTTTACAGTCAAAAGGACAACAATAACCGTGCCATCTTCAATGGAAAAATACTAACACTCGTTCTTCAATTTACGAAAATAGTCTAAAGCCTAAACCTGGATATTGGAACGGGGATTTGGAAGGTGATCCATACAAATTACCCTCACTCCTCCCTCCACACAAATACATATACCACCATGAACCATGGAACTTGCCGTTGGTGGGAACGTTTGCGTGCCTCAGCGATACACGTAACCATACCGTAGGTGCAATCACAAAGGTATCTGTTGAGAGACCAGACAAATGTGTGATTCCCGAACAGTGGCCGAAGCCTTTTCAATAGTTTCAGGGACAACAGCCTGGATGATTCACTGAAATCGGCTTGTAAAATCAAGCAAAACGCTGGTACTGCGAGCGTCTGAAAGTACGAGGATACTACAGCCGTAATTTTTCCCCAGGGAATGCAGCCCTACTGTATGGTTAAATCATGATGACATCCTATTGAGTAAAATATTCCGGATGTAAAATAGTACCCCATTCGAATCTCTGGGCGGATACTACTTATAAGGGTGTCATTGTCAGGAGAAAGAAAAGTGGTGTTCTACGGATCGGAGCGTGGAACGTTATATGTCTTAATCGAGCAGACAGCCTAAAAGATTTAAGAAGGGAAATGGATAGGTTAAAGTCAGATATAGTGGGAATTATTGAAGTTCGGTGGTAGGTGGAACAAGACTTATGGACAGGTGAATACAGAGTTATAAATACAAAATCAAACAAGGGTAATGCTAGAATAGGTTTAATAATGAGCAAAATTATAGGAACGTGGATAAATTACTAAGAACAGTGAGTGAACGCATTATTGTAGCCAAGATAGACACGAAGCCCACAATCACCACAATTGTACAAGTTTATATGCCAACTAGCTCTGCAGCTCATGAAGAGGTCGGACAAATGTATGATAAGGTAAAAGAAATTATTCAGATACCTAAGGGACACGAAAATTTAATAGTCTTGGGGTACTGAAATTCGACTGTAGGAAAAGGAAGAGCAGGAAAAGTACTAGGTGGATATGGACAGGGGAAAGGAATGAAAGAAGAAGACACGTGGTAGAATTTTGCACAGAGTGTAATTTAATCATAACTAATACTTGGTTTAAGAATATGAAAGAATGTTGTCTACGTGGGAGAGACCTGGAGACGCTGGAAGGTTTTACATTGATTTTATAATGGTTAGTCAGTGATTTAGGAACAAGGTTTAAAATAACTGCAAGACTTTACCAGGGGTAGAGGTGCACTCTGACCGCAATTTATTGGTTATGAACTGTGAGCGAAAACTGAAAAAAAGGCAAAAATGTATGAATTTAAGGAGATGTCGCCTGGATAAAGTGAAAGAACCAGAGGGTGTAGAGTATTTCAGAGGGAGTTTTGCGGAACGATTGACAAGAACTGGGGAAAGAAACACAGCAGAAAACGAATGGGTATCGTTGAGAAATGAAATGCTGAAGGCAGCTGAGGATCAAGTAGGTAAAAAGACGTGAGCTAGTAGAAATCCTTGGGTAACAGAAGAGATATTGAATTTAAGTTATGTCAGGAGAAGATACAACATGTATTAAATAGAGCAGGCTAAAGGGAATACAAACGTCTCAAAAAAGAGATCGACAGGAATCTCTCAGCAGGAATGGCTAGAGGACAAATGTAAGGATGTAGAAGCACATATCACTTGTGGCAAGATACACACCGTCTACAGGAACATTAAAGAGCCCTTTCGAGAAAAGATAAGCACTTGTATGTATAACAGGAGCTCAAAAGCAAAACAAGTCCTAAGCAAAGCTGGAAGGTGCAAGGAGTATATAGAGGGTATGATCAAGGGAGATGTACTTGAGAGCAATAGTTTGGAAATGGCATTTCCTTTGCACTAGTGATTTATTACGCATATTATTTCTACTCAAGATGTATTTTTCTCGTCAAAATAGTGTACATATGGCACCAAAAATCCATTAACACTTGCATTAGTAGATTCTTCCAATTGCTTGGAATAAGAAGAATGGATAATGCAATACTTTTAAAATTTCAGGCATATCCTGATGCATTAATGTTGAGATAAATTCTTTTTCAGAGGGTATTATAACAGTTTCTCCAATATTATAGCTTTTACTACTTTTTCAATGAATTTTGAAATGTGATAAGTGGCAATTAACCCATCTTCATTCACTGCATTTTCCTTCTATAATAATACAACAATTGTTTTAATATTTCCTGAAAATATTGAGTGCTTTTGTCCTTATCATTTGGCTGCTCTGGAGAAAGATGTTCTCGCATTTCACCTGGTCTCACTGCGTAACGTTATCATAATGGACGTTATTTGTTTTTAACGGATTCTGTTAAATCCATCTTCAGATACTTTGGCAAAAAGCTCTGAACGTCTTTACCTATTTGGATGTTTGATATATTTCCAAATATTTTGTTTAAAGCTGCTGGCACGCGTTCACTGTCACAAATCGGTGTACTGAGCAGTGTGACCGAAAATAAAAGCACCTGCACTAAGTATCGTAGCCGATGTATGTCTTTCGCGCATTATGACTTGTGTTTCGGATGAGAGTGGCGTTGGCCCCCACCTCCACTTGTCTGTTTGTTACAGCTGGGTAGTGTGGGAGTGAATGTGAGAGCTATTTAGGGACGATTCTCTTTTATTTGCTGTCACACGAGAGCGGCATTTAGATTCAGCTAAACTAACGCAAAGGTGATACAAACAGTACACTGTCTTAAATTTATGTCTTTATAAGGAATTTTATGAAAATATTTTTGAAACCTCTACCACGTACCACCCACCACGAATGCTGGAACACCCACAAGTGGGTCGCAAGGACCAGATTGAATATCACAGCTTTAAACCATCGTCCCATTCCTTCTAACATTCCTTCCACTTCTAATGGTTATGGACATTGAAGTCAGCTTAAGGAGAATATCGTAACTGTTAAAGAAGTATGAGCAGTACATCCCTGGAACAAAATTCTGTGCTCTGTAGTTGAAAGCAAACACAGGTCACATTTGTCTACAAGGAGGGTAGTAGAAGTTACCCACTAAACTACTATCACATATGTTCGACATCCATCTGTTGTAGAACCGTGGAACATTTTGTGAGATCAAATGTAATGAGATACATCGAACACAATGATCTATTCCATTCCAACCATCATCGATTGCGAAAACATCGACCACATGAAATCCAGCTTTTCTCACAAGACATTCAAAAGAAATTGATCAAGATAGTTATGTAGATGCAGTATTTCTTGACTTCCGAAAATCATTTTACTCCACATCACATCAACTTTTTCTAACCAAAGTACAAACGTATGGGGTACAAAAAAAAAATTGTGACAATTTTGAGGGTATCGTGGTAAGGATATGTAGTCTCTTACCTTAGATACAGGTCATCGACAGATGTAAGGGACTCTCGCTTTTCATATGCTACGCTAATACTCTAGCGGATAACACTAATAAAAACCTATAACTTCTCGCAGGTTATGCAGTGATCCACAATGTACTTACAAAAGCAGGACAAATATTTAGTCAACTAGTGATAAGATGTCCAAGCAATACATAGGTTAGCAACTTGCTTTTAGTGTTGTAAAAGTAAAATGGTACAGTTCACAAAAAGAAAAGAACACTGAAACAATCACCTCATACAAAAAATACGGTCTAAGAACTCGTGTGGACATGGAATCATCCATGAGCTCAGTCGTAAGCAAAGCAGGTGGCAGATTTCGGTTGCTTACAAATCACTCGTGCGCCCTATCACAGAATATTGTACAAACGTGTGGGACTCATACCAAATAAGACCAACAAACGACAAACATCCATAATGAAGGGCTCCGCAGGAGGTCACAGGATTGTAGGAACCATGGAAGAAAGTCATGGAGACGCTGAGAAACCTGAGGGCAACAGACAGCTGGAATACAGACCCCATCTATCTAACGAAATTCTAGTCACAAAGATCCAAGAACCAACTTCAAGACATAACAAGAATCGTCCACCTCCTCAGCCGATGGGTTAGTACAGTTGGCTGGTGTGTAGAGGACCCAGTTTCAAATGTCAGTAATGCGAGAGGTCTTTCCTTTGTGTGTGGAGTGGAATGGTGTCCACTTAGCCTCACGACGCCACTGATGAGCTGCCTGACGGAGTTGTAGCTACGCTATGTCTGTTAACCCGACAATGGACGGGAGAGCGATAAGCTGATCACACGCCTTCCCAACCCCCGTATTTCATTCTGCATCCAAGTGACTCCATAGGCTGTTGGATGATACTGACATCGGTCGGCTGTGGTGGGCCCGTATGAGTCCAGAACTGCAGGGGTTTCCTTCCTTCACTAAGTATCGCTATTGTAGTGACCACGGAGCAGAAATGGGCGAGTTACTATGCGTTCAGCGGCGTATTGTTAATATTTCTTCGTGCGCTCTATACGTCAATATAGCGGGAAGAAACCCTAATACTTTGTAAAACGGCAACTACACTCTGACACGCACTTCGAAAGGGGCTGCTGAGTATTGATGTGCAATCTACGAGGGTGGTTTGATAAGTCTGGTTGAAAAGCAAGAAGAAAATATTTGTTTCGTAAACAAATCACCTTACTTCTTAAATAGTCTCCTTTGAGCGAAGTGCAAGTGGTGTGGCGATACTCCCACTTTTTCATCCCATAGGAAAAATTGATTCTTACAGAGTCTGAAAAATGCTCGTTAACTGCAAATATCATTTCCTCATTTGATGAAAAGTGGTTCCCAGTAAGCCTAATTGTCAAGTTAGGAAACAGAAAGGAGTCACTTGGGGCTGTGTCTGATGAACAGAATGGATGATCCAATTCAAAGCCCAATCCACGCACTTAAGAGGTTGTTATTGTTGATGTGTGCGTTGGCACATTATCCTGGTCAAAATGCAATTTTTGGTGTTCCAACCTTGCTCTTTTTTCAGCCAAAACAAGTTTCAAACGATCCAACACTGAAGAATTATAGCGTCCAGACATGGCTCTGCCTTTTTCCTATGAGGATTATTCCTTGGGAAACATAAAAATATAGTGGCAGTGAAAATATAGTGGCAGTGTCCGTCACCAAACCAGCTGAAAAGATGGTCTTATCCTTCTTCAGTACACTTTCACAAATCACTGTCCGCTGTTGCGACTGCCGTTTTGACTGGTGTGTAATGATGGATGTAGATCTTATCAGTCCGCCTGCTCAGCTGAGGTGTTGCGTGCTTGCCTACCATGCAGCTGGCCCGCGTTCAATTCCTGACCGTGTTGGAGATTTTATTCGCTCGTGGACTGTGTGTTGCTTTGTCCTCATCATCCTTTCATCCTCATCAAGGGCGCGCGAGTTGCCCAATGTGGCGGCCGGCAATTCCATACGATCATTTTTTTTCGGGGTGGGGGAGTGTGGTAGAGGAGGGGGGGCTTCATCAACAGTCATAACTCGGCACCTTTCAGATTGCAATTACTCATCATCAAAAATTGTGTTCAAATGTTGTGCCGAATACGCTTTTGGCCGACTGCGAGCACACAATGTCTTCATAATCAAATCTCCATGCCAGTCATTATGCACTCCCTCGTTTGAGATGCCTACGATCTCGACAGTCCTACAAATTTTTATCCAGTGATCTTGCATTACCATGTCATGGATTTTCTTATTGGTTTCCTTTGTGATGACCTCAGTTGGACAGCCAGAGTCTACTTCGTGTTCGGTGCTTGTCCGACCACGTTTGAATTCATTAATCCAAATGTAAATGGTCTGCAATTATGGTGCTGAGTCCACGTGAAGTTCATCTAATTCTGTTTTGATTTGTGCAGCAGTCCAACCCTTGAAATTAAAATGGTTACTAATAGCTCGAAACTCGGCTTTCTCCATTTTCATTCGCAGTCAACATAGTGACCAATTCAGGGGACTGCCAACCACGAACTGTACACTGTATGTCGTTGGAATTCTTAATACGATCCTTACAATAATTAGCTTACCAACCATGAAGGCACAACCATAATGTTCCATTCTTGCATGAAAAACCACCTCACATGTAAATAATATTTGGATCTGTATCTGGACGGTATCGAGAAAAATTAATTCATCCACTTTGAGAACTACATTTCTCAAAACACTTCGCTGATCGACCATTCTGGGAGCCTCAATTGTCGGTCCAACGTCAGTGAGACCAAAGTCGACGCTTTGGCCTCCAGTCGCGTGACACGTGGGGGCAGCGTGCTGTTCGCGTGGCACGCCTCGCGCCGTTCGCGTGTCCCTGCCTGCCCGCCTGTGTTGAGCCCAACGCCTGCCTCTTATCTCCCCAACTGGGCGCTGCTGGCCCCGATACCATCGCGTAAGCTTGCGCAACTGTACCTGATCGCATCAGACCGATGTCGAAAGCTTTCTGGAGTGTACCGTATCGTTCGTTACGTGAGCCACAAAAAATGGTGCTTCTCGAAAATCTATAATGTTCAAGTTTGTAGGGGTGTGGTCCCTCAGTATATTGTTATACGATTTCGCCACATTTCATCATATTACATGTGAGCACCTAACTGATTTCAAGAGAAAGGATACTCAGATCATATGGAACAATTTCGTATTTATCGTTTTATTGCTGACATCCGGAAAGCTTTTGACACCGTCCCTCACAAGCGACTTCTAATCAAGCTGCGGGCCTATGGGTTATCGTCTCAGTTGTGCGACTGGATTCGTGATTTCCTGTCAGGAAGGTCGCAGTTCGCAGTAACAGACGGCAAATCATCGAGTAAAACTGAAGTGATATCAGGAGTTCCCCAGGGAAGGGTCCTGGGACCTCTGCTGTTCTTGATCTATATAAATGACCTGGGTGACAATATGAGCAGTTCTCTTAGATTGTTCGCAGATGATGCTGTAATTTACCGTCTAGTAAGGTCATTCGAAGACCAGTATCAGTTTCAAATCGATTTAGAAAAGATTGCTGTATGGTGTGTCAGGTGTCAGTTGACGCTAAATAACGAAAAGTGTGAGATGATCCACATGAGTTCCAAAAGAAATCCGTTGGAATTCGATTACTCGATAAATAGTACAATTCTCAAGGCTGTCAATTCAACTAAGTACCTGGGTGTTAAAATTACGAACAACTTCAGTTGGAAGGACCACATAAATAATATTGTCGGTAAGGCGAGCCAAAGGTTGCGTTTCATTGGAAGGACACTTAGAAGATGCAACAAGTCCACTAAAGAGACAGCTTACACTACACTCGTTCGTCCTCTGTTAGAATATTGCTGCGCGGTGTGGGATCATTACCAGGTGGGATTGACGGAGGACATCGATAGGGTGTAAAAAAGGGCAGCTCGTTTTGTATTATCACGTAATAGGGGAAAGAGTGTGGCAGATATAATACGCGAGTTGGGATAGTAGTCATTAAAGCAAAGACGTTTTCCGTCGCTGCGAGATCCATTTACGAAATTTCAGTCACCAACTATCTCTTCCGAATGCGAAAATATTTTGTTGAGCCCAACCTACATAGGTAGGAATGATCATCAAAATAAAATAAGAGAAATCAGAACTCGAACAGAAAGGCTTAGGTGTTCGTTTTTCCCGCACGCTGTTCGGGAGTGGAATGGTAGGGAGATAGTATGACTGTGGTTCGATGAACCCTCTGCCAAGCACTTAAATGTGAATTGCAGAGTAATCATGTAAATGTAGATGTAGATATTGTCTGGTAAGACATTTGTGATTTTAGGCGAACACCAAGTAAACATGTGTTGTTAATGGACGCAAACAACTTTAAGTATTAAAATTATGGATAGTAAAACAACCATTTTTTATGTAGTCTCGTTGAACAAAGAGTGAATGTCAAATCCGTGACAGCACACACTCTATTTATTCACGGTTTATTGGCATCTGCCACTATTGATATCATTCATCTTGATATACTGTATCTTGGGATAACTTGTAATCTTCCATGCACGCGATATTACGAACATGATCGCGGACGCCTAAAGAATTTAATTTTCGTTGAGGCTATCGTCCCCGAAGAAAATCTGACCGGTTAGTGGAGAGAAGTGTACAATAAGTCGGTCTTAAAAACAAGGTATTCTACTCCTGCACTTTCCACTCACATGGATTTTTTAACACTTGAAACAGTGCCATCGCTCTCATAAGAAACGAAACGCAAATGGGTACCCAATGACTCAATGAGCCCACAACAAAACTAGTTGAAATAATACAGTAATTAATAAAAACGGTCGCGAACAGAATTTGGCGCTTTTTATCCACTATATGATCAATAATGCAGAGAGAAACAAATATTTAACCGTTCCGCTGTCCTTCTGGTAACAGGTCGACACAAGCCTCTCACAACACTTTACGAAATAATAATGAATAACGAAACCAATTGTCTGACATGGTTAATACTCAGATACAGTATGGTTCAAATGGCTCTGAGCACTATGGGTCTCAACTGCTGTGGTTATCAGTCCCCTAGAACTTAGAACTACTTAAACCTAACTAACCTAAGGACACCACACACATCCATGCCCGAGGCAGGATTCGAACCTGCGACCGTAGCAGTCGCACGGTTCCGGACTGCGCGCCTAGAACCGCGAGACCACCGCGGCCGGCTCAGATACAGTAATGCAGATTAATATTTAATTATGCCCACTAGATTTCAGGGCACGGTAAGCAGAGTACTATGAATATATTGTAATTTACAACGAAAATTTATAGCATCAAATAAGCGGCAGTTGACTTTCAGCACATTTACAATGACGAAGTATGAACCTTGCCAATACGCATTAGCATTATTACAACAGACACAGATATGAAATATGCAAACTTAATTCATTTTCGTTTGCTTAATTTAGGATTGTTAGATTTAATTTAAGTTTAGTGACTTTATTTTGCCTTCAGTCAATTAGCTGGAATCACTGCACGTCTAAATACACTACTGGCCATTAAAATTGCTACACCACGAAGACGACATGCTACAGACGAGAAATTTAACCGACAGGAAGAAGAAGCTGTCATACGCAAATGATTAGCATTTCAGAGCATTCAGACAAGGTTGGCGCCGGTGGCAACACCTACAACGTGCTGACATGAGGAAAGTTTCCGACCGATTTCTCATACATAAACAGCAGTTGACTGGCGTTGCCTGGTCAAACGTTGTTGTGATGCCACGTGTAAGGAGGAAAATGCGTACCATCACGTTTCCGACTTTGATAAAGGTCAGATTGTAGCCTATCGTGATTGCGGTTTATCGTATCGCGACATTGCTGCTCGCGTTGGTGAGATCCAATGACTCTTAGCAGAATATGGAATCGGTGGGTTTAGGAGGGTAATACGGAACTCCATGTTGGATCCCAACGGCCTCGAATCACTAGCAGTCGAGATGACAGGCATCTTATCAGCATGGCTGTAACAGATCGTGCAGCCACGTCTCGATCCCTAAGTTAACAGATGGAACGTTTGCAAGACAATAACCATCTGCACGAACATTTCGACGCCGTTTGCACCAGCATGGACTATCAGCTCGGAGATCATGGCTGCAGTTACCCTTGAAACTACATCACAGACAGGAGCGCCTGCAATGGTGTACTCAACAACGAACCTGGGTGCACGAATGGCAAAACGTCATTTTTTCGGATGAATCCAGGTTCTGTTTACAGCATCATGATGGTCACATCCGTGTTTGGCGACATCGCGGTGAACGCACATTGGAAGCGTGTATTCGTCATCGCCATACTGGCGTATCACCCGACGTGATGGTGTGTGTTGCCATTGGTTACCCGTCTCGGTCACCTCTGTTTCGCATTGACGACACTTTCAACAGTGGACGTTAAATCTTAGATGTGTTATGACCCGTGGCTCTACCCTTTATTAGATCCCTGCGAAACCCTATATTTCAGCAGGATAATGCACGACCGCATGTTGCAGGTTCTGATCGGGCTTTTCTGGGTTCAGAAAATGTTCGACTGCTGCCCTGGACAGCACATTCTGCAGGTCTATTACCAATTAAAACTTCTGGTCAATGGCGGTCGAGCAACCGGCTCGTCACAACACGCCAGTCACTACTCTTGATGAACTGTGGTATCGTGTTGAAGCTGCATGGGCAGCTGTACCTCTACACGCCTTCCATGCTCTGTTTGACTCAATGCCTAGGGGTATCAAGGCCGTTATCACGGCAAGAGGTGGTTGTTCTGAGTACTGATTTCTCAGGATCTATGCACCCAAATTGCGTGAAAATGTAATCACATGTCAGTTCTAATATAATAATGTGGTCAATGAATACCCGTTTATCATCTGCATTTGTTCTTAATGTAGCAATTTTAATGACCATTAGTGTATTACTGAACAACATGGGTAGTTTATTGAGGCTTCATTATTAATTACTTGCAGTTATCTTTTTGCAAGCAAAGAAAACTATAAACGATTTTTAATACTCTCCTTTTAGCTATTTAAACAGCGACACTTGTGTATATTGTAACTGGAAACAATGGAACTCTATGTCGGTGTTCTTCCATAAACGTTTCTTCAATTCCTTCCCCTAAAACCGTATCCAATCCGCCATATCTATTCCATTTCCATTTCCTTTTACGTACTGGATTACCCGTTCAACATCTTTCTCTTAATCTTCTACTTAAGATGTCCGCATGTACAAATGAACCATGATTGTCGGTGTTACTTTGCTGTCGATTGTGATGGGAACAACCCTATCACTGGACTGTCCACAATTAATCTATGACCTGCCGTCCTATTCGTAACGAATCCTACACCCGTTATGCCGTTTTCCTTAGGTCTTCTTATTACCTACACTGGTGCTGCCTCATCCTCGTCTTCTTTCCATTGGACTTCACTGAAGCCCACTATATCTAGACTGAGCCTTAGCTCTTCCAATTTCAGATTTTTGTAGCTTCCCTACCACGTTAGACTTCTAACATGACATGCCCCGTCTCGTAGAACGTTTCTTTTTAATTTGTTATTCAGTCTATGGTTGAAATGCCTCTGAGCACTATGGGACTTAACATCTGAGGTCATCAGTCCCCTAGAACTTAGAACTACTTAAACCTAACTAACCTAAGGACATCACACACATCCATGCCCGAGTCAGGATTCGAACCTACGACCGTAGCGGTCGCGCGGTTCCAGACGGAAGCCCCTAGAACCACTCGGTCACTGCGGCCGGCCTTATTCAGTCTTTTTCTCTAGGTCTCCTTCCCTGTCACTCGCCTCTCGGAGGGTCGAATGTGGGCTAGTGCGAAATCATTTGCGAAGTGAGAAATCATGTTATAGTTTTTTTCAGTTATCGGCCTCATGTACTTTGGATACATATAAAGTGTCCTTCATGAAGTGGTTTCCATTGCCTTCACCATCTTAAAGTAGTTGACCATTGCCGATTCTTACCTCTTTTTAGGCAGTTTCCCAACCCAAAGGCTACATAAAGCCATGACCGCTGTTCACTCCTCAACCCTCCTAGAGAAGGTCGTTTGCAGAATTAGGATGACTTCATATGCTGGAGATATTCAGCTGATATTTCTGATGATTTTCGTTCTTTGTCTTCCACTTTTATTTTTCCCTCTTGTTTCTTGAAGTTGCTGTATGTATGCTGTATCTCTCTATAGCTTACCTCTATTTTTCTCAGAAGTTCCAACATGTTGTACCATTTTACATTGACGAATGCTTCTTCGACATCGAAAGATCCTACGAGCATGTCTTGATTTTTCTTTTATTTCTTTATAAATCCCAACATCAGAATTGTCTCTATGGTGTCTTTTTTTGTTTTAAAGCCAGACTAATCCTCATGTGACAGGTCCTCAGTTTTCTGATCAGTCCTTCTGTGTGTTATACATTCCAGTAACTTGGATGCGTAAGCTATTAAGCAAATTATACGATAGTTCTCGCACTTATCTCTTTTTGCTATCTTCGTAATTGCGGAGGATACATTTTTCCGAAAGTTTGAGAGCATTTCAACTGTCTCATAGACTCTACATACCAATTTGGATAGTCGTTGGTACATCCCTTTCCCTAATTATTTAAAAATTCCGATGGAATGTTATCTGTTACTTCCGCCTCATATGATCTCAGGCGTTCTATAGCTCGTTTAAGTTCTGGCACTATTACTATATCCGCTGTCCCTTCTATATCAGCTCACATCATCAGACAGGTGCTGCATCTCAGTGGAATTTCTATTGCACTCTTCATGTTACCGACCTTAATTTTCATTTACCGAAGGATGCTTTGACTTTTTTCTTCTCTGAGTCAGTCCTCACGACTAGCATTTCTTCTTCGATTTCTTCGCATCTTTCGCCATCGCTTCCCGTTTATTTCATCTCTGTGGAATTTATATTACTGTATTCCTGCTTCTCCATGAAAGTTTTCGTACTTCTTCGTTTCGTCGATGAGTTAAAGTATTTCTCCTGCTCTGAAAGTTTCTTCGCAGTTGTTAGCCTTGTACTTATGTTTGTCTGTGCCACCTCTGTGATTGCTCTTTTTAGTGATGTCCACTCATGTCCAAGAGAACGTGTTGCTGTGCCATTTCGTATGACATTGTACACGTCTTTAGCTAACTTCCAACTCGTCTCATCATTTCTCAGTAGTCCGGTATCCCACTTCCTTCCAACTCGTCTCATCATTTCTCAGTAGTCCGGTATCCCACTTCCTTCCTCACTGGTTGTTGTGGATGGTTGTCTTAAACTTCATTTTACTCTTCCTCATTAGCAAATCGTTATGTGAGTGTATACCTACTCCTGGGTACGCTTTACAAACTAATAACTCAGTTCCGAATCCATGTCTAACCATGATTTGATACAGACGGAATCTTCCAGTGTTTTCGTTACTTATCCAAGTAAGCCTCCCTCCACCTTTTGCGGTTACTGAATTGAGTATTCGCTATTATTAGCTGAAATTTATTGCAGAACCCATTATTGTTCCAGTCTTATTACTACTACCAGACCCATATACTACCGGAAATCTCTTATACTCTTTTTGCTACAACCGCACTCCAATCCCCCAAGACTAAGAGGTCTTCATCTCCATTTACATAATGAACTATCCAATGTGTTTCCTTAGATACTTTCTCTGTCTCTTCATCTTCTGCTCGTGACATCACTGATCTGTCCGCAGTAACGCAGTAACTCAGTCTCCGCCTTACAGTCGTATTACCCATTAGTCCTGTTCCGTGTATAACATTTTCTGTTGCTGTTGATTTTACCGTAAAACGTCCGACCAGATATCCTTGTCTTATTTTCATTTCACGTCACTAAGTTCCGCTATATGTATATTAAGCCTTCGAATTTCACTTTCGAGATATTATAGCTTCTCTGTCACTTTCAAACCACAGGCGCTTCACGCTCTGACTCGTAGTGTTATAATTAATAAATAATTTGAATGAAAATAAGTAAATTTAAACGAATGCTATGCAGACGACAAGCCGTTGAGTAATATTAGCACAGTCAAAAATGAAACATAAAAATGTACTCAATTTTTTTTTCCAGGAACTCCTCGACAGAGCTCAAGGCCCGAGTCATGAGAAAATTCCTGAATTTACAGTTGGAAGTGCCAGCAGAACTGCTAAGATTTTTTAATTCTGGCGTTATCTTACTGAAAACAGGTGTAGTCGAATGTGGTACTACTTTCCGAGAAAGTCTCCAGGAAGTGCGATCCACATGTAGTTACTACTTCTGTCTAGTATAAATGTGTAACGATTGCTAAAGCTAGGAAATAAGAACATATTGTAAACAAAAAACGGCATTAATGACTATATAATGAGAGGCCAAAGTCAGACGCCCTAAATTATTGAAGAAGGGACGACAAGAGGTTTGCCAACTTACACCTAATATTGCTCTAATTTTCCGTTTCCGAGCTATAAAAAGCCTTTTTGGATGGCATGTGTTATCACACAACATAGCGTATATAAAAAGGATTTTACAACTTTGAAAATTCATATTGATCTATTCATGTAACCCACAGACGTGGTTTTATTTCGTTTTAGGGAGAAATACATCAAAATGTTTACCAAATACCTAAACAGATTGATCTATTCATGTAACCCACAGACGTGGTTTTATTTCGTTTTAGGGAAAAATACATCAAAATGTTTACCAAATACCTAAACAGATTGCCGGCCATGGTGGCCGAGCGGTTTTAGGCGCTTCAGTCAGGAACCGCGCGACTGTTACGGTCGCAGGTTCGAATCCTGCCTCGGGCATGAATATGTGTGATGTCCTTAGGTTAGTTAGGTTTAAGTAGTTCTACGTTCTAGGGGACTGATGACCTAAAATGTTAAGGCCCGTAGTGCTCAGAGCTATTTTTGAACCTAAACAGATGATAAGTGACGTCCAGTCGATGTATGGGCGCATATCCCATCGCACGTCGATTTCTTGCCGAATGCGTTACAGCATGTCAGTGGTGATTCGTTCCGTTGCGGGGTTCTCAGCTCTGAGCTCTGGTAGGGAAGCTGGCAAGGGTGGACCAAACAAGGTACCGTTGTTGATACCCCAAAAGAAAAAGAGAATATGTGTCAAGTCCAGTGAACATGAGGTCGATGCAATTGCCGCAATTCGACCCATTCAATAACGTAGAAAGCGGACACTTAGGAAATTAATGACGCCTTACCAGACAGTCAAAACTTGGTCTGTTTTCCCGGAAGATGACATGAGAAATAAGTTTGTAAGACGTATGAGTAAGTTTGTAGGAAGTTTCAATTCTGCATAAAATTCTTTTTGATACATCTACATAATGCCGTATATCACAAGTGAATGGAAATTAGCAAAGCAGAGGAGTCTTAGTATTTGACTGTTACTTATTGCTGATGCTGTTCTAATGGGAAATATAGCAGCATTTCACGTCCTGAAAATGGGTTTTCCACGACAGCTTACTATCTATCTCAACACATAGGGATTTGGATTGTTCAAGCTCACTAATCATATGACCATTTTGTGCAATCAAAATGTTGGTTTTAGACGATTTTTTTGTTAGAAACTGTAAAACACAAGTCTTACCGTGATTTCGTGTCACCTTATATTCTATGGGCCATGAACTTAATTCTTAAACTGCACTATTTGGCACACTGCCTGTATTGCACTCAGCATCCGTCACCGTCGAGCTAGCGCCATCTCCAGACACAAACATTTTGCAATCACCTGTCACATTAGGTACCAAATAACTATATAAGAAACAGCACTTACCCTGATGCACCCCCCTCTCCTACTCGACACTTAACCGTGCCATAGCCAGAAACCACGTCCTAGTTGTTCTCATTATTATGAAAATTGACGTTTTGCTGCAAGTTATTAAAATATGAGAGGATCCATTTGTGAGCTACTTCTCTTACTGCCGTAATTGAGCACTAATATTTTGTGATCAACACAATCGAACGCTCTTACTGAATCAAAGAAGGCGCCTAATGACTGCAATTTTTCCTTCAATTCATCGAGTGCCTCACAGAGAAAAGGAAATATACCATTTTCAGATGTTGAACAACTTCTAAAACCAAACTGTTCTTTCTACAGCAACTTATGAGGACTGAAATAATCATTTACCTTTATATATGCAAAATTTAAGTAATTTTTGCAAACAGCTGTAAAATGGTATACAGTATTGATTTTCCTTTCTTTTAAAGCGATTTCACAACTGAGTACTTTAGTCTTTCAGGAAACTGATAAATCGTAAAGCGTTAATGTAAGAACCATATACTTTAGTGTCCTGCTAGATACCCCATTGTATCCATGATCGTTTTAGGAGAAAGTGTAGTGTAAAGAATACGGAAAGAGGGGATAGCTGTCTGAACCATCTGTTACAGCATAGAGGAGTGGATGACTTTACACTGTGCGTAATACCGGAAGGGAACTATTGCAGGAAAATACATCTACGTCTACATGCACATCTAAATACGTATTGGGAAAACCACAGTATAGTGTGTGACATAGGATAGTTTGTGTTTCCTGCTTTTCTGATGACGTCGCAACGATTGATGGAAAAGCTGCGTGTGGGCACGAATCACTCCAAAATTCTAACACCAAGGAATATTAACGATTTATACATAAGAAGGTGCTATATATGTTCTTTGAAGGTACACTCTCTGAATTTTAACTACTGTACCGCCACACTTGTAGCATCTTCCACTGTGTGAGGATGCGCACGATGCTTTCACATGACACAAGTTTTGTGTTAGTGTAGCAGGCACAAGCTTCTGAAGACTTCCCGCATAAGAAGTCACCCTCTTTCAGTTGACTCCTTATCAAAGAGGGCGGAGGGGCAGACAGAGGTTCAGGGCAACCTCTTGACCCTGGGTGGGAAACTTCCCCCAAACGGGGAGGAATCAGCAATCATCAACGGCAAGAGGATGTAGGATGCAATAAAAACACTGCATTGAAAACACATGATGTGTATCCACAGGGCATGAGACCTGTAATTGGAAAACTGTCACGATGATTTCTCCATTGGGGACAGATCCTGGGCTAGTCCCCCATTCTGATTTCGGGAGGACGCTACCAAGATAGAACTGATCATGAGGAAAACAGTGTATAAAGAACGAAAGTTTATCTTCAACGAGACGGGTCGAGGACTGTCAGAACCTCGAATGTGGTACAGAAGCTAGGAAATCTGAAATTGTAGATGCTGAGGCAGAATCTAGATATTGTGATGGTCGGTAAAGTGAAACGGAAGGAAGAGAAGGATCTCTGGTCAAATGAGTGTAGCGTAATATCAACAGCAGCGGAAAATGGTATAACGGGAGCAGGATTCGTGTAAATAGGAAGTTAGGACGGAGACTGACTTACTCATCAGAGTCAACAGCAAACCAACACTGACAACGTTGCTTCAGATAGAAATGCCGACGTCACAAGACGAAGATGAAGAGATAGAGGAAGTGTGTGAGGATACTGAACGAATGATTCAGTACGAAAATGGAGATGAAAATCTAACAGTCATGGGGGATCGGAGTGTCTTTTTAGGGGAACAGTAGAAGAAAGGGATATCGGAGAACGTAGGCTTGGTACTACGATTGAAATAAGAGAATGACTAGGTGAGTTCTGCAATAAATTTCAGCTACTAATAGCGAATTCTCTGTTCAAGATTCGGAAGAGGAGGAGGTATACTTGGAAAAGGCCGGGAGGTTCGGGAAGATTTCAGTCAGATTACATCATGATCAGGCAGAGATTCCGAAATCACATACTGGGTTGCAAGGCCTAACCATGAGCAGATGTAGACTCAGATTGCTAATCAGTGGACAAAGAAGTGGAATACGGAAGCACTAATGAATAAACAGATGTTCTCTAAGTTCTCTAAGACTATAGATACTGTGATAAGGAATAGATCATTACGCAGTTGAGTTGAAGAGGAGCGGACGTCTCAGAAAATGGGAATCACAGAAGTTGGAAAGAAAAACATAGATGCAAAGAAGGTAATTGCGAAGAAACCGTGGGTCTCAGAAGGAATGTTTCAGTTGAACCACGAAAGAAGAGCGTACAAAAATATTGAGGGAAATTTAGGATTACAGAAATACAAACAGAAAACGCAAGTCGCTTAGGAGTGAAATAAACTGAAACCACAGAAGGCTAAGGCGAAATGCCTGCACGAAAAATGTAAAGAAATTGAAAAATAAATGATGTTTCCAAGGTCTGACTGAGCATATAGAAACGTCAGAACAATGTATGGTGAAATTAAAAGTAAAGGGGTTAGTATCAAGGGTGGAGGTAGCTTGGAGGTGGAAAGAGGCCTCTATGACGGGGAAGACTTGTGTGATGATGAAAAAGAAACAGAAGTCATTATAGAAGATATTGGGTGGACGTAAGGCCAAATAAGGCTGAGGTGACAGCATTCCATCAGAATTTTCAAAATGATAGCTGGAGGTGGCGAAAAAAAGACTGTTTACCTTGGAGTGTAGAATGTACGAGTTTGGTGATGTACCACCTGACTTTCGGACAAACATCATCCACACAATTCCGATGATTGCAAGAGCTGAAAAGCGCGAGAACTGTCGTACAATCAGATTAACAGCCCATGAGTCCAAATTGGTGACTACAATGATACATAGACGAATGGAAAATAAAACTTATGTGTCAGATGACGATCACTTTGGCCTAAGGTGAAGACACCAGAGAGACAGTTCTGACTTTGGGGCTGATAACGGAAGCAAAAACAAAGAAAAATCAAGAAATGTTCGCTGGATCTGTCCACATGAAAAAAATTAAATGTCGCAAAATGTTCGACATACTTATAAAAATAGGGGTAAGCTATAGCGAAAGACGGGCAATATGTACAGAAGCCAAGACGGAAAAATGAGCGCGGAAGGCCAGAAAATAAGTGCTGTGATTTAAAAGGGCGAAAGGCAATGATATATTCTTTCACTCCTACTGTTAAATCTGTACATCGAAGAATCAGTGACGAAATAAAATAAAGATTCAAGAGTAGAATCAAATTTCAGGGTGGAAGGACATGAATGATAAAATTAGGTGTTGATATTGGTATCCGCAGGAAGAGTGAAGAACAATTACAGGATCTGCTGCTTGGAACGAACAGTCTAATGAGTACAGAATAAGGATTGGTACTAGAGGGGGTTGTAGAGGGTGAAAAGCTACAGAAGGAAGTAGGGATTGGAAGGCATCTACATACAGTTAGAAGAGTAAAAGGAATGGACTAGAATAAGACTGGAAATCACTCCAAAGGAAACCAAGATAGGGGAGATCATATTATGATGTCCCACTGACGAAGAAAAAGTCGTCCCGCCATTTAACACAAAGTTAAGGCTCAGATGGGGCAATGTAAAAGGTAAAGCTACTACCAACATGGTGACTCTTTTGATCATCACAGTGTTTTATTCAAAAATGGTTCAAGTGGCTCTGAGCACTATGGGACCTAACCTCTATGATCATCAGTCCCCTAGAACTTAGAACTACTTAAACCTAACTAACCTAGAGACAACACACAACACCCAGCCATCACGAGGCAGAGAAAATCCCTGTCCCCGCCGGGAATCGAACCCGGGAACCCGGGCGTGGGAAGCGAGAACGCCACCGCACGACCACGAGATGCGGGCAGTGTTTTATTGGTTATGGTCTTATTGAAGATGTCATTTCCTTGTCTTCCACCGACCTATGAACCTTAACCAAGGTGCGACTTCTCTTTTCTAGGATCTCTATAGTCTAATAAGGTGGGGCAGGCAATCCACCGCGCTTTCTGTATAGCAACCATACCAACTTCACCTTAATCAAGTTAAGGAGTACGGAATACGTTGAAATGTTTGGAGGAGGATTTGAATGCAACTGCTGCGTAATTGCTGCTACCTTATCATTTATGAACGCCGGCCTTTGTTCGTTGTTATGATGAGCGCAAAATGAAACCCTAACAAGTTACTGGTCATCCATAATCGCATCGAAAGTTGATGAGCAGACAATTTCGTGGAACAGTCCATCCAGTACTTCTTAATGGTACGTCTCTATGTTGTAGAATAGTTAAAACCTAATTTCCTTTCCTTCATTTTTAATAGTATCCAGTTACGCTAGTAAAAACGGTAGCGGATCTCGGCGTAATATTGGATGAACACCTAGAGTTGGAAGGAAAAGCTTTTGTCGCATCCATGTCTTGCCTGCACGCAATCTGGAGAGTTTGAAAAATATTTCCACCTCAAATTACACAAAAATGAATACATTATTTGCTCATGGCAAATCTTCGCTATTGTGGAGTTGTTCAGCATAGCACAAACAGGAAAACTCTCGGTGGCTACGAACGTTTGCAAAATATATGTGCGTAATATTCGGTTGTTTGATCACGTCAGTTCTCCCTCTTACGCCACCAGAAAGACGAAGTGATTTTCACACGCTGTATGTTTCCTCAGTTTCTAAATCACTAGCACCTCAATATCTCCCTTCGCGTATCAAACTGCTGTCATCATTCCATAATAGTGTCTGCCTCCGCAGCTGTGTTTAAGACAAGACCAAAGCTTTGCCTGTTGTCAGTGACGTCTTCCGACGAAACGGAAACCAGTATCTGAGCCACATTTTATACTACACATGCTTTTCTCATCCCTGCCTGTTTTTGTTTTGTTATGTCCATCTCTTTCGCTAATCTTAACGTGTTATTTCTCGCTCTTTCTCTGATCAGACGATTTCTTCTCTAGATGGGTTCCATCTGTACTACTGTCTTGTATTTCTGTTGGATGTATCAACTCACATTTCACTCGTCACAATAATTAAACTGCTTAAATACAGTGCTAATAAGACTGACACTTCTTGCCTGTTTTCCTTACCACATGTTAAAGTTGTATTATTATTATTATCTTCTATTCTTCATAGACTATACAAAATGTAGTGTTAACTTACTAAGTATATCTGAATATATGCAACTGACAGCCTGAGTGCTCTAAACTCGCCAGGGCAAATAACTGCACAAATAAATAAAAGAATGCTACTGTTGCCGCGCGATATTAGCCGAGCGGTCAGGCGCTGCAGATATGGACTGTACTGCTGGTCCCGGCGGAGGTTCGAGTCCTCCCTCGGGCGTGGGTGTGTGTGTTTGTCCTTAGGATAATTTAAGTTAAGTTGTGTAAGCTTAGGGACTGATGACCTTAGCAGTTAAGTCCCATACGATTTCACACACGTTTTTTTGCTACTGTTGCAGGCTAACCAGTGCACCGCTTCTCTCCGACAGATGTCATAATACTGCCATATAAGATCCCCATACATGTCTATGAGAATGAAATAACTATAATGATTATTACTCCACAATTCACGTCAACGTCATATATTGGGCTTATTATGAAGGCATAAAACAGTCCGGTTAGGCGAAAATAGTAGTGATTTATTCGTGAAGATTAAAACGATATGATCTACATGAGGAAGCGTACTCTATGGTCAACATTTGTGGCGAGGTAAAACGGACGATAAAGAGAAAAGAAGACAGACGGAAAAAAGTAAGTAAATGGTTCATTATTTCAAAAGTTATCGCCATGAATGTTAATATTCTCATCCCATTGTGAAACAAGACGGCCAGTGCCAACATGTAAAAATATTTCCGGTTGCTTAAGGAACTATGGTTGTACCCAGGTGTGCACCTATTCGTCCAAAGCAAATCGGCGGCCACGAATGTCTTTCTCCCCCACTTCAAAAATACGGGCAACGCATGAGGAGAGATCGGTGGTTGTATGGACCATGTGTAAGCGCTTCCCAGCGAAGCTTCTGCAGCGTAGTGGAAACAACAGGAACACAAGCTCCGGAAAAACCGTGATGAACTTTTGATTTGAGTGCAGGTTAGTCGTACTGGTTCACTTATTGGAACACGGCGCCACAACTAACGCACAGCGGAATGTGCACAAACTGCAAAATTTGAATCCATTTTGTTGCACTGTAATGCCCGACCACATGTTGCCAAGATTGTTTCGATTGCTCTACAGATGTTTCGCTGTAAAGCCGATACACTCTCTCCATACAACCCCAGTGTCTCCTCACGCAATGGAAGCTTGAAGAAGACATTTGTAGCATATCAGCGCATTCACACGGTATATTTCTCTAGTTGCTCCCTATTAGCTTCAGACGTATTGGTAAACGAAGTAAAAGAACTAAAATGCTGGGGAAGAGGGATAGTTTTATCGCACTTCTCGACGTCTATCTTGGAATGGTACAGACTGTCGTAGCTTGATTTTCTACACAAAAAATACCACCTCTTCATATTTTTGTCTGAGACATTTTATGAGACATACAAACCAAAACAGTTTCAAACCACCGTTTACGTCAATTTTTGTTTTCTTTCTTTTTGTGCCCTTCTAATGCTCTCCAAAACATTCTCCGATCAGAATCCCGATGCCGCATTCTCAACTAATTGTACATCTGACAGTTTCACCCCAATACCCACCAGAGAGAAAGGCAAAATAGACCACTCACGTACACGCACTAGCTGTGGAACGCTGTAACAAATTCAGTCCCCGATTCCACTTAACGTTTCTGAGAGATTCCACAGTTACTGAGACTGCTTCTTCTCTCGCATCTATCTTCAGTTGCAGTGCGTTTACATGAGTAACAGCTATCTAAGATGTTGATGAAGCAGATGAAAAAAACCTCACAAAAATATGATTTATTGTCCTAGTACGCCACTAATCTAGGAATTCGTGATGTTCAAAGAAATCGGGATATGAAATTTATGTTGCAAAACAGAAGTGCCGGACAGAAACCCACAAGTATTATTCTACAGTCCGTCTGTCAGTTTGACCCAAACACTGCAGGCGATCGCTTGGGGGGGGGGGGGGGGGGGTGAAGTGTAGTACATTCACAAAGAAAAAAGCTTGTGTGAGTACAGTTTTGAAAACGAAATGAAATTTGCGACAGGTGATAAAACCAGGAATATAAATCGAGAATTTATTAGAAACGGCGGGTGAAATGAGTGAAATCGTGTATGAACGTAAGAAATTCACCTTTCCCTTTCTTCCTGTTTCTTGTAAAACAGAAGGCAACAGAGATTACTGAGTTACCATTTCACACTATTGGCTACAGATTTCTCTTTTACTTTTCAGGATAATAACAGTAAGTAATGTCATCATTTTAAAAAGCAGATTACATCATTTCAACCATTGATTACACACACCACTGATAGTGTCTCTCTTCGTGTCAACTCCATAGCTTGTTCTTTAGTACGTGACGGAGATTATCTTGTTTCGATACCAATAACTGACGTCGTATAAGATAGCTGCTGGCTTAGCAGAATGTACACTAATCAGGCCCCCTCAATACAAAGGCGCTAGCGAAAAAAATGAGGGTGGGTGTTTGCTAACGACAGAGTCTCTTGCTGCTCTCGAGGAGATCACTTCATACGTTCTCTTCTATATCACCTCTAAAACTAACGTTACCCTTAAAGTCATGGAATGACAGAGTGTTTTATTAGTGTACGATATCGCTTCCTCGAACACATGAAGTTTTATACTACTTATTGCTGTGTTACTGAGGACAAGAGATAGTGGTCCACATTACTAATGAAGACATTTGTATCACACACGGAATAAGCACCACTCCGTTTCCAATGTGGGCTTCACCCAGTGTCCAGTGAGACGATAGGAAGACTGAACCTCGTACAGTTCCGAGCTCTATACGTAAAACACACATTCCATTTAATATAGAGAAATTCACCTAATGCATGCCACACGAAACAGCTCCATGACTAACTACCAGAATTATTTGTTCACCTTCATTTTTAACACACGGTTTACCTACAGTACTTCAAAGTAAGAAGTTCTTTGGAGGTAATTAGAAACTCGTATATTTGTTGATAGGACCGGTTGGAGAACTGATGTTATTACAATGGAGAACATGCACATTAATACTATTACCGTGATTGGACTTCATCTTTGTAGCGGAAAATCAAGAAACGAAAGAACAACCAGACAAAGAAATTCTACATGACCAAAATAGCCCTAATCAGAAGTAGAAAAGTTTCAGACCCCTAAATTTTGGAAAAAGGAAGATGAAATGTGCCTTTACAGAATGTATCGGAACCATCTTCGTTTCGATGATTACTTTTTACCGGCTGCCTTTAGCGGAGATGACCTCGAAAATAATTCGGTAGAACAAAATGCAGAAAATATCACAGTGGGGGTGAAATTTAATTATAATTAATATGTTGTATATTCAACAGGTTAGAAAAAATAGTTAAAGCTACTAATCATGTCGTGGAATCATTCGACGAATTTCTGATTTTTCTATAGTTGACGACATAAATGTAAGTTATTGTGAGAGCAAAACTGGTCTGGAGTTCTTTGAGTAAAAGGAATACGTTTTTCAAAACCTGGATTCCAGTTTGTCTAATACAGGATGTTTGCAACCAGTTAGGAATTACCGCATTGCACCTTTGCCTTTTAATGCGAAAACTGCTAAAAGGCTAAAGGTTGTTCAAAGAGAAATGGAAAGACGTCTTGTTGAAATTACTAGGAGAGGCAAAAAAATAAAACAAATGGAATGACATGGAGCTATGAGCATCATGTAGGCAACCGAATGATTTGCATTTGTAACGACGTAGTCTTTCGCTAGATTCCTCAAAACGAAACAAAAAAGACCAGAAGACACGAACTAACGGAAATAGCATACATTACGTTAGACTGTATACAGGAGTAGCACACATGCACAGAGTTCGTACTGCTTGGAGAAGTCTAGAGAATATTTCTACTTATCAGTGGATGTAAAATGGTTGATAATATTGATTTTCGTGTACTTTCGTTTCGTATACAATGGGCATAGTAGAGTCGTGGAAGCATCTTTGACAAGTAATCAAAATATTTCGAATAAATATCATCAGCAATGGCGGCTGAAGAGACATAAAGAGTCTTTCTTTCTGCCAGCAGCATTGTCAAAGAGAGCGGAAGAGTAGACAGAGCTTCAAGTCAATATCTTGCCCATGGTGTGGGAAACTGCCCCTAAAAGACGAAAGAATCAGCAGTGATAAACGGCATACGGCAGAAGGTAATGGAAGCCACTGCAAAAGAAGACGCACCATGTGCATGCATGTGATGTGCGGCCTTTAATTGGAGAAAATGTGACGATGATGTGTCTATTGGTAAAAGACTCTAGATTAGTTCGCGGTCTGGAACCTGAAATACCAGAAGTTTTAACGTGGTAGGGACGTTCGAGCATCTGAAAAGGGAAATGCAAAGGACTAGTCTAGATATTCTGGGCTCAGTGAAGTACAATTAAAAGTTCATGTTTTGTGGTCAGAAGAATGTAGAGCGATATCAACAGTATCAAACTGGGGTATAGCAGGAGTAGTATTCATTAGGAACAGAAAAGTAGAACATGGAGTGAGTTACTGCGAACAGTCGAGCGATCTGTAGTTCACAAACTGAAGAAGCGTTGGAGTAAGTTTGTGAGGTTAGCGAAGGGACACATTAATATCTGAAAGGTGATGATAATCTAATAATCATGGAGAATTCGAAAGCGGTTGTGAAGGCGAGAATGAAAAAAAGAATTACGGGGGAATATGAGCTTGGTAGTCCATACAGTCCCAACCTGGTATTGGCTATACACAGGGAATTAGAAACGAAAAGAGCGATTGGTTTGATAGTAAGAAAGGCGAGAGGTGAAAGACTAAGTTCTTAAACAAATTTCAGGAGATAATAGCAAACACACAGATTATAAATCATAAGAGGAGGATGTATACATGCAAAAGGTCTGGAGATACAGGAAGATTCCAACTACATTGTGGTCAGCAAGATGCTACAAACTCAGATGCTGGATTGTAAGGCATACTCAGGAACACATACAGACTCTGATTACAGTTAAGTGATTACGAGGAGTAGGTTCAAGTTTAAGAGACATTGTCCTGAAGAAGAAACCTATTGAAAAGTTGGACATTGAAGAACTGAGACATGCTGACATGTGTTTGAAATTATCTCAGGCTATAGATATTGTGATAGTAAATATCAAAATAGGTAGTTCAGTTGAAGAGGAATGGATATCTCTGAAAAGGACAATCACAGAAGTTGGACAATTAAACATAGGTACATGGAAAGTAAATGCTAAGAAACCTTGGGTAACGGTAGAAATATGTCAACTGATTGACAAAAGAAGGAAGTACTAAAATGTTTAGGCCAAATCAGGAACACAGTAATGTAAGTGATATAGAATGAAATAGAATGAATTAGACAGGAAGTGCATGGAAGCAAACCAGAAGTGTCCGTAGGAAATCTAAAAACAAATCGTTGTCGGCAGGACTGATTCAGCAAACGGAAAAGTCAAGACGACCTTCGGTGAATTTAAAACCAAGAGCGCCAACATTAAGAATCCACTGGTAGGTACACTGTTCAACAAAGAGGAGAGGAAGACATCAATAAAAGCCTATATGAGGGGAGCAGTTGTTTGAGGAAGAAATGGGAGACCATACAGAAGATATAGTGGAACCAGTCCAACAGAATTTTGAAGACTTGCGGTCAAATAAGGAGTCCAACAGAATTTTGAAGACTTACGGTCGAATAAGGCACAAGAGATCGATTAATTTCCTTCAGAATATTTAAAATCATTAGTGAAATGGCAACTAAGCGACTATTCACTTTGGTGTGTAGAATCTATGAGTCTTGAGACGTACCAGTACACCTTTAGAAAAATATCATCGATTGCGGACTTCTTATTCCACAGTCCTGTTGCTGCCGAGTTCCGAGACGCTGGTAGGGTTTTCACCATCATACAAGAGGATTTGTGCCGTTGCCTCACTGGCAAATACGACCAAATGCGATTTGTAACCGAGAATGCCGGTGCATAATCTTTCACAATATGCAAGATGTAAATAGCCCTTTTCTGAGCTCAACCGTTAATTGTTTTCATTTCTAAGCACTTGGTGAACTTCATACCGATGTGACATTTTGAGCCTTATGTGACCATATGTCGAAGTGTTCACAGGCTGCGGTGATACTAATGTGAGTAGTGTGTAATTATACAGGTGTGTACACTTAACGACATGAGACGACAGTTCATACGCTAATACAATAGCCCAGTAATGAGTGGGTCGGTGCGAGAACAATAGCTGTCCATCAATAGGTTTTAAAAAATTCAGAAGATTGTGTGCGCTGCTTTGTTACTGCAGATTAGACGTGCCCCTACTGTTTCACACCAGGTATGAAGCAGCAATCAAATAAATGGCTGCACGCAGTTCTTGCTGCACCGAAAACGCAGAATCGATTTCATCAGCCGGGAAGCTTTCTGTACTTATTTTCTAGCATGCAAATGGGTTGGGTCTTACTGATGACGCTGCAGATGGCAAAGCAACAAGTACGAACTTCTAGCATGCTGGAGTAATTGCATGGTAGCAACATGTGTTAATCAATACAACAGAAAAGCAACCGAAGTTTAAAATTTCACATTTATTTACCTGATTTTCAAGTCATACAGAAAGTCAAAATGGTAATTCCCAAAAGTAGCCTGGCTGGCTGACTAGTGGGATGAGGATATCATGTAGAACAAAGCTGGACTTATATCAGAATCTTAGTAGTAGTCACAGTCAAGCTACAGCTGCCCATTACAAAGAGTATTGTAAGATGCTTAGAAATGTTATTAGGATGGAAAAGACTATGTGGTATGCAAAAAGAGTAGCTGATTCACAGCATAGGACTAAAACCATGTGAACAATTGTGAAGTAAGTGCCTCGTCAGCAGCACAAGGTCGACGATGTAACATACTAAAAATATTTCTGTTACTGATAACTCAGATATGTGTACAGTATTTACCAATCGTTTTCCGAGCAGTGCTGGTGAATTAAATAAATATTTGGTTTCTACAGGGAATCATATAACTCTCTAGGGAAATGCCTTTCCGAGACTGAAATACTCCTCTGTGATATTGACAAGGGGGAGATTGAGTCAATAATTAAATCACTGAACCATAGGGACACTCAAGGACATGATGGAGTGACTAGCAGAATATTAAAGTACTGTACTGCACATGTTAGCCCTGTGCTTAGCCATATTTGTAATTTTTCCTTTAGATGTAGCCAGTATCCTAAACGATTAAAGAAATCAGCAGTAAATCCGCTTTATGTAAAGGGAAAAGGGGTAAAGTAGACAATTTTAGACCTATTTCTATGTCATCAGTGTTTGCTAAATTGATTTAAGGATAATTGATCATTTTACAAAGCATAATTTGCTATCAAATGTACAGTTCTGCTTTAGAAGTAGTTTTCCAACTGAAAATGCTATATTCTCTTTTCTCTCTGACGTGATGGATGGTTTAAACAAAATATTTAGAACGCTAGGCATATTTTTTGATTTAACTAAGGTGTTTGATTTTGTGGATTACAAAATACTGCTCCAGATGTTGAACCATTACAGAATACGGGGAGTAGCTCACAATTGGTTCACTTCTTACTTTCAGAACAGAGAGCAAAAGGTCATTATTCACAGTGCAGAGAATGGCTGTGATGTGGGATCTGTGTGGGGTACAATCAAATGGGTGGTGGGGGGTGGGGGGGGGGGGGGGAGGTTGCCCCAAGGATCAGTGTTGGGGCCACTCCTACTCCTTATTTATATAAATGATATGCCCTCTAGTATTGTGGGTAACTCTAAAATATTTCTGTTTGCTGATGACACTAGTTTGGTAGGAAACGATGCTGTTTGCAACATTGGTTCGCTTTCAAACAGTGCAGTTCATGACATAAATTCAAATGGCTCTGAGCACTATGGGACTTAACGTCTGAGGTCATCAGTCCCCTAGAACTTAGAACTACTTAAACCTAAGTAACCTAAGGATATCCCACACATCCATGCCCTAGGCAGGATTCGAACCTGCGACCGTAGCGGTCACGCGGTTCCAGACTGTAGCGCCTAGAGCCGCTCGGCCACTCCGGCCGGCTCATGACATAAGTTCATGTCTTGTAGAAAGTAAACTAACACTAAATCACAGTAAGACTCAGTTTATACAGTTTATAACACATAATTGAACAAAACCCAACGTTTTAATTTCACAGAATGGAGATATGATCAGCAAAACTGAACACTTCTGATTTCTAGGTGTTCAGATACATAGTAGACTGTCGTGGACAGCTCACGTTCAGTATCTTGTTCAAAGACTTAATGCTCCATTTTTGCTATTCGCACCGTATCTGAAGTAAGTGACCGACACGATAATTAGTCTCACTTTGCTTTTTTTCATTCGCTTATGTAGTATGGTATTATATTTTGGGGTAACTCCTCCCAGTCTAAAAGGATATTTTTGGCCTAGAAACGGGCGCTGTGGGCAATAAGTTCTGTGAGCCCGCTAAACTCTTGTCGACCCTTGTTCACTAGTCTGGGTATTTTGGTTGGTTGGTTGGTTTGTGGGATCAAAGGGAGCAGACAGTGGTGGTAGTGGTTAGTGTTTAACGTCCCGTCGACAACGAGGTCATTAGAGAAGGAGCGCAAGCTCGGGTTAGGGAAGGATTGGGAAGGAAATCGGCTGAGCCCTTTCAAAGGAACCATCCCGGCATTTGCCTGAAACGATTTAGGGAAATCACGGAAACCTAAATCAGGATGGCCGGAGACGGGATTGAACCGTCATCCTCCCGAATGGGACCAGACAGCTACGGTCATAGGTCCCTGGGTATTTTGACATTGGCCTCTCAATATACATATACTTTACTGTCGTTTCTTCCTAAGAATAAGCAGCTTTCACTCAGTTAATACTCGGCAGAAATGCAACATGTATTTCGATCGAATATCCTTAGCTCTTGTGCTGAAAGGTGAGCAGTATACTGGTGCATCCATTTTCAATAAGCTACCACAAGAATTTAAAAATCTTAGCAGTAATCCAAGCGCCTTCATATCGAAACTGAAGAGTTTCCTCATAGCTCACTCCTTTTATTCTGTTGAGAGGTTCCTTGAAAAATTTAAGCTTATTCTTATGTTATATTGTTGACTGCGTTTACTGACACTTATGGCTTGACTGTTTTTGGGTTCATAAACATTTTATTTTTATCTGTTACTACTTATATGTTGTAATGTCACGTACTGACACGTTCCATGACCTTGGAGGTTAGCCCCTCAGTTTGGTCCTACGGAACTTGACGTGTAAATAACTAAATATTAGAAGAACCCTCTCTTAGGTATTTGTATGCTCTGCAACTGTTCATTTGCATGAAATTATATGGGGTGAGTCAGGAGGGAAGATAGATGCTTCTTAGGGGTGATAATAATGGTGTTTATGAACAAAAAAACTTCTAATGAACATATGCCCTTTTCTTAACCGTTTCCGGGCAAACCAATGAAAACAACTAGGAACGGGAAAAGTGTAGCGTCGTCTTTACTCGGCACGTCAGTACGCAGTTCACTTGCGCATGGTGCAGTTGTTTACCTCAACTAACAGTCCCACAGTGCTTGTTGTAGTGCACGGTACTACAGTGTTGTTACGTGAACAACGAATACAGTTTTGTATAGCGAAAATGCCACAGATCTTCACACATGCAGAGTATTGCGACATCGTGTTTGTGTATGGTTTTCCAGTGAGAAATTCAAAGCTGCAGTGCGTGAATACCAACAACGATTTCTGAATTGCAGATTGGCAGATAGCAGGATGTTTAGCTGGGTGTTTCACGGATTGCATTGGCGTCACCCGATCTTACCCCATTGGTTTACTGTTTGTGCGGGTGGCTGAGAGCGACGTCTACAATCGCAGAATGGACACAAAAGAGGAACGTCTCGCTCGTATTTTACATACTTGTGCCCACGTAAAGGAATGCAAAAATGAGCTCCGATTGGCGACACAACACCTGTCTACAAGATCAGCAACATGCATTGAAGTTGACGGTGGACTGTTCGAACATCTGTGAGGAAACGTACACAGTGAAACAAAGGATAACATAATGGTACCTTTATTTACCGTAACCTGCACCTTTGTTGTTCCTAGCTATTTTCATTTGTTTACCCGAAGACGGTTAAGAAAAGGGCGTATGATTATTAGAAGTTTTCTTGTTAGAATCACGAGTAGTATCACCCATCAAAGCATGTACCTTTCTTTCTGACTCATCCTGTATGTATGAGTGTGTTATTTTGTTATGGTTCTTATATTTTGGGAAACACCATTTTGACTATCTTGACGTATAATTACTCATGAAGTAAATAAAAATACAATTTGCGCTTTGGCTGTTTTTGCATTGTATTGAAAGCAATAAGAGGCAAATGCCTTTGGACTTTCTTATCGAAAATATGCATAAGATGCGATTCGCAGTGAAGTGATAAGGAAATCTTCTTTCACAAGATAAATACAAGTATTTATATGGTTGCATGGATAAAAATGGTTCAAATGACTCTGAGCACTATGGGACTTAACATCTGAGGCCATCAGTCCCCCAAAACGTAGAACTACATAAACCTAACTAACCTAAGGACATCACACACATCCATGCCCGAGGCAGGATTCGAACCTGCCACCGTAGCAGTCACGCGGTTTCACACTGTAGCGCCTAGAACCGCTCGGCCACACCGGCCGGCTTGCATGCATAACGCGCATGCAAGGAGTATATAAAGAGAATTGTTTGAATATCCATGATATTAAGTACGGTTTGTATGCTCTGATTTAAATCTCCTCTAGTGTACAACAAGTGTGGAGAACAACTGAAATCCAATAAAAATTATGGCAGCCAAAAATGATATGTTGGGAACCATTCAAAATCACAGTTTTGGACAGAATCTGTCTTCTAGATAACGGAACAAAGAGGTTAGACCTAAATGAAGTTACTTTGGCGGACTAAGGCATTTTGGCCTAAAGTCGCTAGTTTTCACTGAGAGGATTTCTCCTTGTCCCGTTAGATTATGTAATGTTGTAAGTGCATCATATCTCTACAGTTGTGGAACCTAGATTCTGCAAACAATAGTATGACCCAATGCTATACAGTTACACATCTGCACAGTAGGCCATGCGCTGGGTCAAAGCAGTGTCTAGTTAAGGCTGTCCCCTGTTGCTATGGAGACAACTCTGACATGATCATTACAGAAGAAGACAATTTTGTGTGGGTCCAAGCTGAGTTTTCGGTTATCCATATTCTTCGGTAATCGAAAAGTGTTTGTCTTCCGTTACAGAGGTATTCTAGTTTCCTTTGCCTGTATTATTTTAATCATTCATGACATCAAGAGGTTTAATTTCCTCATCTACTATGATGAAGAGAAATGAAAATTCGTGGGATTTAAATGACACTTATGAATAAGTAGTGATCGCTAAGTAGCCATACTGACTGACTGCGTGGGCGAGACGCTACCGTAGTTTTATGTTCCAGAACCAGAAATTGGAAATTTCTTTTATCATGGTAGAAGCTTGGGATGAAATGGATAAATAATAATAGGATGAATTTACAAATTACAGGTGATACATGTTTATAGTCTTCCATGTGAACTCTTTTTTGTCAGTAATTTATTTTTATGAGCAAGGTGAACTCCAAAACATGGAAACCAAAAATCGTGAAAGATTCAAACAGTGAAGCTTTTTTACTTGCAATAATTGTTACTAATAATTACATCATCATTGGACATTTCAGATGAACTGCAGATGCCACAGCTACATTACTGTTCCTCTCAAGTACACAATTAGTGCATAAGATTGTCGTTGCTATTTAGAACGGTATGCTTTACATGTGATGTCCAAGATTCACAAGGGTCATAAGCATATCACCAGAATAAGGCGAAGTCAACTGCTGCTGATTACGTCAACAGACACGACCACTAACCGTTGCTTTGATTTAATCAGGACCCAAGACTTGCCTAGAAACAACAGTGAGCTACATCAATGAATGCATCTTGACGGCTCGATAACATCGCCATCCTTTTCACCTTTCATGGGTAAACACTTAAGATAAATCTCCAGCCTTAGAGACAAGAAAGGAATATATCTATCCAAAATGAAGAACATTAGCGGTAGGTTCGCACTGATAAAACGATATCTCTCATCGCCAGTGATGATTTTTTCCAGAAAAGAGATATCCTCGTTTTTCACGTTAGGCGAATCACGGCAAGGGTCCACATGTGTGCACTTTTTTTTCTTTTTAGTCAGTGTTCGGGACAAACTTCGCACGCAGATTCTCTTCTGCATCATCACGTTCTGCACAATGACTTTACCACCAGCTCCACTGCGATTTGTAACACAACGTTGACGCAGTCAGTCCACATCTGACGGGTCTAAGGCACCTCGGTCGCTTACAGCTTTTAGTTGAAGCTACCACCGTGGTTACTACTCTGTCGTTGCTTGTGCGCTAGTTAGAAGTTCATTCTCGCAACTTTTTGAACGGACGGTGTATACAGCAAAAATTGTTTTGTGACCTTGGTGGAACAGGGTTGGAGGGATCGGATAGTGGTACTGAAAGTACCCTCCGCAACACACCATTACGCGGCTTGCGGAGTATGATATAGATTTATATGGAGATGTAAGAAACGCTGGCATATCAAGGGAACAATTTGATTTAGTGATTGGAGGGAAATCGTTACCTCCTCTTAAAAATCCTTACTAGAAATGTATTTGGACAAGGCAATACCTTTGTATAGGAGCCCTGTATCATTTGGTGGACATACACATTAGCGAGTACATACTGTCACCGGTCAAAATATTACCTCCCCCCCTTCCCCCCTCTTAAAACAGCAGGTAGGTCGCTTTGAAGCGCTGTAGGTTTTGTAGATCTGGAACCGTATAGCCATGTCACTCTCCACTGCTGACGTTTGTCCTATTACTGAAATTTTCTATTTACGTAGTCCAATGTCTCCAGGCCTGATGTTGTTATCCCCTGTGGGGTAAAATGAAACATTGTGAGAGGTAAAAACAAAAGGGTCCGATTGTGTTTCGGTCACAAAAGTGGTATTTTAAAAGATAATTTCTATTCCGACTATTTCATAGGGCTATAATACTGGTTACGTGAATTACCAACAGTTACATTTTTTCAAATATTGGAAGTCCATTCACTACACACTTCTTTGTATCTCGCATCAGTGACTGCAAAATTCAGACATATTCGGCAGATATGTTTCAATATCTTATGAAAATGCCATTTCCGGTTTGTATATAACTGGCTCAGTGGACTAGACATTCGTTTGCTATTTATCTGGAAATAGATAAACGAACTAATTGACAGCACAAAGCAACAGCAACTGCGTAATGGCTACTACATTGCTGTAGGGCTTCGAAGGGTTATTAAGATTACTAAGGCAATGTGCACATACTTCTGGTGCTTGCATGACTCCAGGTAGCTGTAGGTCTCCCAGCTTGGTGGTGCAGTCCGTAGCTGGTTCCGACAACTAGTAGAGAAGGTCACTCTCGCTTGTCATTGTGAGTTTCGCGCCGGTGCTATTAACGTTTCATTCTTCACAGTTATTTTTGCATTGCGAGCAACATAGCTATTTTTTACAGTGTTGAGTTGGAAGCCCCTTCTCAAGCGAGATAAAAAAGATGAAAAAGGACTCCAATCTCAAAGGGTACAGGGCAAAGAAACTACGTTAATCGACCAAGCAACAGTCGGTATTGCAGTTGTAAATTGTCGCAGCTGTGTTGGAAAAGTACCAGAGCTTCAAGCGCTGATAGAAAGCACTGAAGCTGAAATCGTTATTGGACCAGAAAGCTGGCTAAAGCCGGAGATAAATTCTGCAGAAATTTTTACAGAAGTGCAAACCGTGTTCAGAAAGAATAGATTAAATAAAGTAGGTGGTGGTGTGTTTGTGTCTGTTGGTAGTAGTTTATCTTGTAGTGAAGTTGAAATAGATGGTTCCTGCAATTTACTATGGGTTGAGGGTATACCAAAACAATAATTGGCTCCTTCTACCGACCCATCGACTCAGATGATATAATAGCTGAACGGTTCAAAGAAAACTTGAATCTCATTACAAATAAGTAACCCTATCAAACACTTATGATTGGTGGAGACTTCAATCTACCCTCGATTTGTTGGCGAAAAGACATGTTCAAAGCCGGTGGAAGACAAAAAAAATCTTCCGAAATTGTACTGGATGCTTTCTCTCACAATTGCTTTGAAAAATTAGTTCATGAGCCCACACGAATTGTAAATGGTTGCGAAAACACACTTGACCTCTTAGCCACAAATAATCCTGATATACTAGAGAGTGTCATGGCGGATACAAGGTCATTGCGGCGAGACATAAAACCATATCAATTAAAACCACTAAAAATAAACGTGAAATATATCTGTTTAAAACTGCAGATAAAATTTCGCTTGATGCCTTCCTAAGAGAGAGTCTCCATTCCTTCCAAGCTGATTATGTAAGTGTAGACCACATATGGCTCAAATTCAAAGACACGGTATCGACAGCAATAGATAGATTCATACCTCGTAAGTTTATAAGAGGCGGGACTGATCCACCATGGCACACAAAAATCGTCAGAACACTGTTGCAGAAGCAACGCAAAATGCCCAAGACTGGATAAGTTTCATGGAAGCTCGAAATTTAGTGCGGCCGTCAATGCGAGATGCTTTTAATAGTTTCCACAATGAAACATTCTCTCAAAACATTGTAGAAAACCCAAACAGATTCTGATCGTATGTAAAGTACACCAGTGGCTAAAAAAACAGTCAATACAGTCACTGCGTGATAGCGATGGAAGTGTTACTGTTGATGGTGTCAGTAAAGCGCAGACTAAATACAGCTTTCCGTAATTCCATCACGAAAGAAGACGAAGTAAATATTACAGAATTCGAAACCAGAACAACTGTTAGCATGAGTGACATAAAAGTAGATATCTTAGGTGTTGCGAAACCACTCAAATCGCTTAAGAAAGGCAAGTCTTCCGGTCCAGATGGTATACAAATCGGGTCCCTCTCAGCGTATACAGACACAATTGCGCCATTCTTAGCAATCATATACAACCGCTCACTGGACGAAAGGTTTGTTCCTAAAGACTGGAAAGTAGCACAGATCACACCAACATTCAAGAAAGGAAATAGGAGTAACCCATTGAATTATAGACCTATATCCCTGACGATTTGCAGTAGGAATTTGAAGCATATACTGTACTCGAACATTATGAATCACCTTGAAGAAAATAGCTCATTGATACATAACCAGCACGGTTTCAGAATATATCGTTCTTGTGCAATACAGTTAGCTCTTTATTCACGTGAAGTAATGAGTGCAGTCGACAAGGGACCTCAAATCGATTCCATATTCCTAGTTTTCCTGAAGGATTTTGATACGGTTCCTCACAAGCGACTATTAAACAAATCGCGTGCATTTGAAGTATCGTCTCAGTTGTGTGACTGGATTTCCTCTCAGAGAGGTCACAGTTCGTTATGATAGACGGTAAATCATCGAGTACAACAGAAGTGATATCTGGCGTTCCGCAAGGTAGTTTCATACGCCCTCTGCTGTTCCCTATTTACATAAATGATCTAGGTGATGATCTGAGCAGCCCCTTTAGATTGTTTGCAGATGACGCTGTAATTTACCGTCTAGTAAAATCATCAGACCATCAATTCCAATTACAAATTGATCTAGAGAGAATGGTGCGAAAAGTGGAAATTAGCACTTAACAAAGAAAAGTGCGAGGCCATATACTTGGGTACTAAAAGGAATACGATAAATTTTGGGTAAACGATAAATCGCACAAATCTAATGGCTCTCAGTTCGACTAAATATCTAGGAATTAAAATTACGAGCAACTTAAGTTGGAAAGACCACATAGACAATATTGTGGGGAAGACGAAACAAAGACTGCACTCTGTTGGCAGAACACTTAGAAGATGCGACAAAGCCGGCCGTTGGTGGCCGAGCGGCTCTAGGCGCTTCAGTCTGCAACCGCGCGACCGCTACGGTCGCAGGTTCGAATCCTGCCTCGGGCATGGATGTGTGTGATGTCCTTAAGTTAGTTAGGTTTAAGTAGTTCTATGTTCTATGGGACTGGTGACCTGAGATGTTAAGTCCCATAGTGCTCAGAGCCATTTTTAATGCGACAAACCCACTAAAGAGACGCCCTACATTACACTTGTCCGTCCTCTGCTGGAATATTGCTGCGCGATATGGGATCCTTACCAGGTAGAACTGACGGATGTCATCGAAAAAGTGCAAAGAAGTGCAGCTCGTTTCGTGTTATCGATCAAAAGGGGTGAGAGTGTCACTGATATCATACACGAGTTGGGGTGGCAGTTACTAAAACAAAGGCGGTTTTCTTTGTGTTACGAAATCACCAACTTTCTCTTCCGAATGCGAAAATATTTTGTTGATATCCACCTACGTATGGAGAAATAATCATCATAATAAGAGAAATCAAAATGAAAGTGGATGGCAAATAGTCTCAAAAAATAAGGGATCTATCCTTGTGAGCCCCTGGTTTGTTAATCTATGGATTTTCCTCCTCAGTAACCCGCAGCAAATGCGAATAAGAGCTCAGAAGCCTAGCAGGTCCACTGTCGACTGCAGTTCATGGAATTAAGGATACAGTTGTCTCTAGTTTTGAAAGTAGTCCACATGCTGTACTTCCGCCATCAAATTCAAGAGCAGGTAAACCGGTACTGCTGACGTTATCGCTTTTAAAAGGAGTTCTGGCTAAAGGAACAAAGAAAGTAAGAACCAAGACTACAGGAAAACACGGCCTTCAACAAAACCTACTTGAGGAGCATCATCGGATGCATCTGATAGACCTTTAACATCTGGGGCTACCAAAAAGAAGCTCTTCGTAAGGACGAACAGGACTATGAAAGAACCAGAGTTTTACGAAGCAGCAAGATCATGGTGAGGAAGACTGATTCAAGCGTTGAATAAAACGACTTGGAGGCTCATCATCTGATTAGGAAGATGGCGAGAGGTACAGTTACTGCGACCAACTGTGGTTAACGTGTGCCTCTAAAGAAACTTGGATTTCGCTAGTGCTGTCAGCTTAATGTTGGTGTCCACACGCTACTTAGAAATTAATAAAAGGTGACTTCTGTATCGAAAAGCACAAAGATAGTGCATTTTTTCTTATGATAGCTGGAACGTCTGCAGAGTAATACACAGTTGTGCTGTTTTCTCTACTTAAGAAACAAATATTTGGTGCACATAAAGGTTATGTTACTATTTCATTAAATTTTATTGTTTAGTTACCGCCCGTAATTTGTTGTTGTTGTGGTCTTCATTCCAGAGACTGGTTTGATGTAGCTCTCCATGCTACTCTATCCTGTGCAAGCTTCTTTATCTCCCAGTACCTACTGCAACCTACATCCTTCTGAATGTGCTTAGTGTATTCTCCCTCTACGATTTTTACCTTCCATGCTGCCCACCAACACTAAACTGCTGATCCCTTGATGCCTCAGAACGTGTCCAACCAACCGATCCCATCTTCTAGTCACGTTGTGCCACACATTCCTCTTCTCCCCACATCTGTTCAGTATCACCTCATTTGCTACGTGATCTACCCATCCAATCTTCAGCTCTCTTCTGTAGCAACGCATTTCGAAAGCTTCTATTCTCTTCTTGTCTAAACTACACTCCTGGAAATGGAAAAAAAGAACACATTGACACCGGTGTGTCAGACCCACCATACTTGCTCCGGACACTGAGAGAGGGCTGTACAAGCAATGATCACACGCACGGCACAGCGGACACACCAGGAACCGCGGTGTTGGCCGTCGAATGGCGCTAGCTGGGCAGCATTTGTGCACCGCCGCCGTCAGTGTCAGCCAGTTTGCCGTGGCATACGGAGCTCCATCGCAGTCTTTAACACTGGTAGCATGCCGCGACAGCGTGGACGTGAACCGTATGTGCAGTTGACGGACTTTGAGCGAGGGCGTATAGTGGGCATGCGTGAGGCCGGGTGGACGTACCGCCGAATTGCTCAACACGTGGGGCGTGAGGTCTCCATACTACATCGATGTTGTCGCCAGTTGTCGCGCGGAAGGTGCACGTGCCCGTCGACCTGGGACCGGACCACAGCGACGCACGGATGCACGCCAAGACCGTAGGATCCTACGCAGTGCCGTAGGGGACCGCACCGCCACTTCCCAGCAAATTACGGACACTGTTGCGCCTGGGGTATCGGCGAGGACCATTCGCAACCGTCTCCATAAAGCTGGGCTACGGTCCCGCACACCGTTAGGCCGTCTTCCGCTCACGCCCCAACATCGTGCAGCCCGCCTGCAGTGGTGTCGTGACAGGCGTGAATGGAGGGACGAATGGAGACGTGTCGTCTTCAGCGATGAGAGTCGCTTCTGGCTTGGTGCCAATGATGGTCGTATGCGTGTTTGGCGCCGTACAGGTGAGCGCCACAATCAGGACTGCATACGACCGAGGCACACAGGGCTAGCACCCGGCATCATGGTGTGGGGAGCAATCTCCTACACTGGCCGTACACCTCTGGTGATCGTCGAGGGGACACTGAATAGTGCACGGTACATCCAAACCGTCATCGAACCCATCGTTCTACCATTCCTAGACCGGCAAGGGAACTTGCTGTTCCAACAGGACGATGCACGTCCGCATGTATCCTATGCCACCCAACGTGCTGTAGAAGGTGTAATTCCACTACCCTGGCCAGCAAGATCTCCGGATCTGTTCCCCTTTGAGCATGTTTGGGACTGGATGAAGCGTCGTCTCATGCGGTCTGCACGTCCAGCATGAACGCTGGTCCAATTGAGGCGCCAGGTGGAAATGGCATGGCAAGCCGTTCCACAGGACTACATCCAGCATCTCTACGATCGTCTCCATGGGAGAATAGCAGCCTGCATTGCAGCGAAAGGTGGATATACACTGTACTAGTGCCGACATTGTGCATGCTCTGTTGCCTGTGTCTATGTGCCTGTGGTTCTGTCAGTGTGATCATGTGATGTATCTGACCCCAGGAATGTGTCAATTAAGTTTCCCCTTCCTGGGACAATGAATTCACGGTGTTCTTATTTCAATTTCCAGGAATGTATTTCTCGTTCATGTTCCATTTCCATACATGGCTACACTCCATGCAAATATTTTCAGAAAAGACTTCCTGACACTTAAATCAATGCTCAATGTTAGCCTGTAATTAGTAACCCGAAATTAGAAACCTTATTTTCCAGAGGTAAAAATTACATATTGTAATTCTTTCTTTAGCTATTACTGAATGAGAAAATATTAGGACGTTTTCTTGCAAGGGTAGTATTTAAATATTCCCTAATAACAACATAGCACATATTCCATAACTATAACTCTTGTAATTTACTAGTAATTTTATGTTTAAAAATTGTACCCAATAATAGAGCACTTTCCTCTTGTAGCGATCAGAAACAAACTATTGGTAACCTGAAGTCTTCCGGTTTTGCCAGTTCAGAAGTACGGAGTGCGGCACTCATGTAATTTACATACAGTATGTATAAGTCAAACTTTGTTGATTTTAAATAAGGGTTCAGCGTATAATTGGAGAAAGTGTCGCTAGGGAGACGATGGTGTAGAGGAAGCATGTTTTGTGACAAGTGACTATCTTCAATGTGAATAATTTCCATTCTTTTGCAAAGAGTCGTGGATATCACTCGAGATGCATTGTGAATTGCTTCATTAAAGGTTGTTACATACAAACAGTACAAACCGTTGCACTGTCTCAGTAGTTAATAAAACGCCTCCAAAAATTATCATTCATTTTTCGTCAATTTAAAAACGGAAGGTAGGCAATGAAATTTTTTTATTATGTTAAGCGTAGGCGCTCATGTTGTTTATGGTGGTGATCGTGGGGGCGGTGGGGGCTGAAGCTACTAGTTAATACCGAATTTCATTCATGGGAACCACCGTGCTAGTCTGTTGTAGGAATTACAGCACTAAGAAAGTGTGAAGTTGGGACGTGACGAAATAGCAGAAGGGGTTTAACGAGAATAAAGTTATTCAGTTTGTTAATGTATCAACACGGACAAATAACATTAATCGATTTGTTATTGGGTCAACACGGATTCTCAAACGTGTCTACAACGTATAGTGTATCAGTCGCAGCCTTGCAACTAGGGCGTAAGATCAATGGATGTAAAAAGAACTGACCGGCAGGCACCGGAGAATATATCACACCTTCGCAATAACAATCAGTTTCGAACTCAATAGAAATTTACGATAATGTTTGAAGCAGAAGAAATAAATTAAAATTTGGGCTGCGGCCGGGACTCGAACCCGGGTGTTCCTGCTTGCGAGGCAGCACTATGGTTAACATTTCCGCACGGACTATCGAAGTTGAGTGCCCTCCCATTCACAAACTTCATATCTTCTGCTTATTTTTCCCTGGCAGTAGTAAATTTATGTTGGGGAGGGCACTCAACTTGGGTAGCTCGTGCAGCAATGTTCAGAATTGTGCCGTGGTGGTGTAATGGTTAGTATTACTCCCCAGCAAGCGAGAGGAACTGGGTTCGAGTCCCGCCCGCAGCACAAACTTTAATTCATTTCTTCTGCTTCAAACATTATTGTAGATAAATAAGACACTTGAATGGCTCAGGGAAAAATGTAATTATAAGATCAATAGGAATTGCTGCCATAAATGACAGCACTCCCTGTCAACCAGTTTCCGAGCGAGCGTCGCAAATTAAACTTCATGAAATGGACATATGGGGTCGGATACGTCGCAAAAGGCCATTGCTCACAGCGGAACGAAAGCCTACACAGTTCTAGAGGGGCAAACAACCCAGAAACTGGACAGTAGTAGAGGGAGGTTTATAGTGTGGTCTGACGAATCGTAAGTTAGCTCTTACTTAAAAGGTGCGAGACTTCGAGTTCACGGGTAACATATAAGTCGCTGGATGGTAAAGAGCAACGCAAAGACGGTTCTATAGTGTGTTTCTCAGCGTAGCTTGGGGTTTGTCACTCGTGTCGAATGAGCCAGCGGCGCCCTATCTTCTTGAGTATGCTGTGGACACTGCTGTCTTCCAAGATGACAACAACTTTTGTCACAGGGCTGAAACCACGCGATCCCTATTCGACAAACACAGACCTAATAATCAGTGAGTGGTTTCAGATGGGTATAGTACACCTGAAGAAAATGTGAATTGCGCTCTACGTCGAACTGAGGCCATTATCAAAGCCAGAAGGTGTGGTACGGTATTTTCGTCTTTGTGACAAATTTTTAGTTGCCTGCTTATCTGCCAACGTGGAACTGTGACTGAGCAGGTCAGTAAGTGATGTACATGCGTGACCACATGTCGATGCTGTGGAGTAAAGACTTCGTCAATAAGTACTCTCTCCCGAACAGAGATCGCCTATTGGATGAGACTACTCCATAGCAGACAATTCAGGACATGCAGTATACTGCAAGAACTGCTCCAAACCATCGAAATGTGCAGCCATTCGTATACAACGTACATAATACTACTTTGCACCTTCTGACACTGTGTGTGGCTCTAAGCACTATAGAACTTAATATCTACGGTCACCATTCCCCTAGAACTTAGAACTACTTAAACCTAACTTACCTAAGGACATCACGCACGTCAATGCCCGAGGCAGGATTCGAACCTGAGACCGTAGCAGCAGCGCGGTTCCGGACTGAAGTGCCTAGAACCGCTGGGCCACAATGGCCAGCTGACACTGTGTGTTATATTGCAATCACACTTATCGGTCTTTGTATTCGCGTTACTTGTGTTGTAGGAAATGACACGGCAATTTTAGGTCGTCATGTCATCATCATCACCACCATCGTCATCTCCTTTCTCACCCATTCAGATTTGATTTCCGCACGTCTTACTGTTATCTCAGTTACTTTAGGTATTTTGCGGTTCATCAGTAATAAGCCTCATAGCCTTCTCTGCTGTCGTCACTTGGGATGTGTTCTCGGATTGTATCTTTTGATATTAATTCAGATTTTCATTTCTGATGCCTACGTTACGATCTTGTCAGGTCTATAAATTTGAGAAGTATACAACAGTCTTAGTGAGCCGGCCGGAGTGGCCGAGCGGTTCTAAGCGCTTCAGTCTGGAACGAAGACTAAAAAAAATGTTCTGAGCACTATGGGACTTAACATCTGAGGTCATCAGTCCTCTAGAACATAGAACTACTTGAACCTAACAAACCTAAGGACATCACACACATCCATGCTGAGGCAGGATTCGAACCTGCGACCGTAGCAGCAGCGCGGTTCCGGACTGAAGTGCCTAGAACCGCAGGGGCAACGCGGCCGGCCATACATACATACTGTAAGTAGGCTGTTTAGGTTTTTTTATTCGTAACGCCACCTCTGTATGAAAATCACTGGGTGTGCTGTGTGCAGTCTGTGGCTGGTTGGCATTGTTGTAATACTAGCAATTGTAGCGTTGGGCAGTTGGCTGTTAACAGCGAGTAGCGTTGCGCAGTTGGAGGTGAGCCGCCAGCAGTGGTGGATGTGTGGAGAGAAATGGCGAAGTTTTGAAATTTGTAATACTGGATGTCATGAACTGCTATATATTTATGACTTTTGAACACTATTAAGGTAAACACATTGTTTGTTCTCTATCAAAATCTTTCATATGATAACTATGCCTATCAATAGTTAGTGCCTTCAGTAGTTTGAATCTTTTATTTAGCTGCCAGTAGTGGAGCTCGCTGTATTGCAGTAGCTTGAGTAACGGAGATTTTTGTGAGGTAAGTGATTTGTGAAAGGTATAGGTTAATGTTAGTCAGGGCCATTCTTCTGTAGGAATTTTTGATAGATCGCGTTGCGCTAAAAATATTATATGTCAGTTTAAACACAGCCATGTGTAATTTTCCTAAGGGGGCGTTACAATACATACATACATACGTATACAGGGTGGTCAGAAAATGTGTGAAATGCTTGTAGCGATGTTACAGGGCAGGTTGTACTGAGACGTAAATGTTAAGAAAGAAATTCAATACGTTGCTCAGTTTCCGAGCTGTTTAGCATAGAATTTAGCCAATCGGGACGTCGTGCGCTCACATTCAATCGGCCTGCCAGGGGCGGTGTTGCCCAACGAGTGCTTTGTCTCGTTAGCTGAAACTTGAATTTACGCGCGCGACGATCTGATTGGCTATCTTCAATGCTAAATAACACGGAAGCGGCGCAACCTATCGAACTTTTTTTGTAACACTCACATGTAAGCACAACCTACCCTGCAACATCCCTACAAGCGTTTGAGACATTCTCTGACCACACTGTATATGTACATCTATTTTAAAAATTTGTATGCATTTGTCTTAGATTTAATAACACCGGTGCAGTAATATAGCACAATAATACTCGCTTAATAGAAAGTTAAATGCGAGATATAACTGTTTAGGGCTCTCTCGGAGTTAATACAGTTTGGACTACGTGTGTAGCGACCTGTTGTAGTATTCTGTGAAAACCGTTAACTGCTTGCTGTGTTTCCACGTGACGGAGCTAGTCAGCAGCCGTCCGTGAAGTTTGGCGCCGGCACGTAGCGTGGCGGCTGGACGTATTAACGCGGCCAGCTGCCGTCGTCAAATTTCGTGCGGTGCCGCGGCGAAACGGCAGGCGTACACAGTGGCCACGGCAGTTCGCTGCTACACAACTGGACGCCTCGTCGAGGGAGACGGGCGTTTGTTCACAAGCGCCGAGAGCCAAAGGAAGCTAAATATCGGCTGCTGAATATATACAATAGCGGATGACAGTGCTTTCTCTGTTGTCGTCTACGACTATATTCTACAACACTTGCAGTGAGAGGCGAAGGGTACTTCCATTACCATCTTTTCCCCCGTTCATTCCACCCACGAACGGCGCACGAGAAAAATTGTTGTCGTATGAGCACTATTTTTTTAATCTCCTCTTGCGCATTTCGTGTGACCTGTGGAGGAAAAACTAATACGTTGCCCATATCAGCTTGAAGAGTACGCCTTCGAAATTTGTAAACAAGACCTTTCCCTGGAGGACAACGCCTCTTTTGAAGAATCTCCGTACTAAATAATCTCGTGATGAAACATGGCCCTTTTTATTTTATCCTATCTATTTATCCAACCTGGTAAGGATGTCAGAATATTGAGAAATACTCAAGAATTATACAGACTTTCGTGGAAATATATTAGTATTCTTCGATTAAATTTCATCCAGGCATCAGATTTTCTACGTTTATTTTACGTTCTCATTGCACTTTTGATCTCTCAGGATTGTTACTCCTAGTTATTTTACTGTAGTTACTGTTTCAAGTGACTTGTCGTCAACAGTGTAATCGAACGGTTGTGGGTCTCCTTGTCTATTGACGTGCAGTACATTAAATTTACTAACGATCAGGCTCTTATCCCAGTCCCTGCACCAGTCTCCCAGACTAAACTGCTCCCTGCAGTTTGCTACAGTATCCTGGCGCCGCAACATCCCTATAGTCAACAGCATAGTCCACAAATAGCCTCACAGACACTCGCTCAAATCTTTGTCCGCTACGTTATCGATATGTTTTGCAAACAGTAACGGTGCATCACATTTCCTTGGGATACTCCTGAAATCACCTTTACATCTATCGATCCTGTTGCACTCAAACCTAATTCAGTACTCACTAAACATGTATTTTGTTCTCTAAACGTCGTTGTAGAACTGTACTAAATGCCTTCCGGAAGTTAAGGAACACGGTAGAGTCTGCACACGTGTTTCGTCCGTAGCGCTGGGCTAGTTCATTCCGTTAGGCACGGAAAGCCAGAATTGTCTGCCGGATTTCTGCCAGTTGCCGACGCGCTGCGGTGACAGAATCGAGGAGCACACGCAGCAATGATTTAAATCATTTTACACAAAGTATTCAGTAAAAAAAAAAAACATTTTTGCGTTTCTTTAGCGTTGCTTTTGTCTGTTATCTTCATGACGACGTGTTCAGAATGTCGTTAATGGTCACAGTTACTACGATATTTCCATTTAAGTACGACAGTGCGCGAAAGTGGAAAAAGTTTACAATCAAAAATAGTGGAAAAAGTTTACAATCAAGAATAGGGGTCGGTATGATTGGTTTGTGTCATGTAATGTGCTGCTGCTTATGAAAGTTAGCTAAAATATTGAATTTTTCTTTAGACTTGGGCGACTTATCTCGAGAAAATTGAACTTACGTAACACACTCATTTGTGATCACGGGCTCCGGCGATAAAGCCAGTATGAAATATCCACAATATTCCTCTTACGAAATAAACTGTTTTAAATAGCGAAACTAGATTTTGGCAAATAACAGCATGCAAACACGGGAGTATTTTGCCTCTTGGAAACTTAATTACCTACTGTGGTATTCCACTAACTAGAAACATTTTCGCTGAATGAATGTAATTTTTAAAGGCCATTGACAGCTGGTGAAAGGAGAAATGCTGTGACTTTTGGAACAATGTAAGTAAAGACATTACAAATTTGTTTCTTTAGCGAGGATCTGCTTTTTTAAAAGCTGTTGGCATTACTTGTCCTCAGTTCCTCATTTAATAAACTGCAGTTTCAGAATTCCCACGCTCGTGCGTTTGCATAAAATGTTAGGGGGATGACATCGTTTTAACTTGATTAAGTTTTGGCAATAAAAGCAAATTTTAGTATAGCAAGAAGGAAAATGTAGGTTTACCCAAAATTCGCTACTGATGACGCTTCTCTGAAAGTAGGAAGTGGCTAACAAGTAAGATGAAAATAAATCCCTGGTTTGGTTGCATTTTCAGCGGAATTATTTTTAGATAGTAATAAAAGCAGGGGGACAGTAGATCATTCTTTATGGTCACCATGCAACTGTGGGTGTAGAGAGGCTCCACCTAATTTTCACAAGAAATGTTAGCGTAGACTTCAGTTCAGACCTACACTTCCCCTCCAGCACTCGGGATTTATCCTACGAGGTCTGCTAGCAACCTCCACCACAAGCAGTCTCCCCACGCTTGCCCTGCCGACTGCGCATCCGAAGGCCACGTTATTCTGTGTGCACACTACTAGGCTGGCCACGTTTCTTGTTGCAACTCGGCACACTAAACCGTAAGAACAAGACACTTTCAATGCAGGATATGCTTTCATCGCAGATCTGTACATTCCACCGTTGTCCTCTACAGTTTTTAGCTTGTATTAGACCATCGAGGCATCCTGCTGTAGCTAAAAACTGAGTTGAATGAATTTCGGTGGGCAGAACCCTTTGTCGTAGCCCGAGTTGATTCCACTTGACAATGCTCCTAGGTAGAACTACACTTGTCTTTGACTCTGTGAAGTTTGATAGAAGCCGTGGATCCAGCTTGAAACAACATACAGTTGGTGTCAAGAATGCAGACGACGATCTTAGCCTTCTTTCGTGGTCAAGACGTTCTTACACACTATTCAGCTCATGGTGAATACGTTTCTGTACGGCAGTCCAACCTTCAATTAAACTACAATACTACTTCCCTGAAAATCAATTAGTTACACAGACTCCGCTTTCGATGGCATTTCCGTTTTTTTGCACTATGTAAACTTTTCAAAGGTAGTTTCTCATGTCTAAATCTTTTACGAAGAACCATAGGGAATGGGTGTTGGTGTGCTGTGGAGAAGCATGGTGAACAAGGAGGAGTGAAAAACTAATCGAACAGAATAATCAAAATAGTTCAAATGGCTCTGAGCACTATGGGACATAACTTCTGAGGTCATCAGTCTCCTAGAACTTAGAACTACTTAAACCTACCTAACCTAAGGACATCACACACGTCCATACCCGAGGCAGGATTCGAAGCGGTCGCGCATTTACAAACATACACACCGAAAGTTTTAAGAAGCTAAAAATGAAAATTATATACATATTTTTCAAAATTATTATGTAGGAAATTGTACACTGAACATGTTTATACTATTCACTGTCTTTTTGAAAGTCAAATATTGGTTGTTACATTTATATTAAGTTGGAACCAAATCAGTACATTGCACTGCCGTGTAGGAGATTCAAAACGGAAAGAATGAGCTGGAAGGGGAGGGGGAAAAGATTAGGTACGAAAGACGACAATCAAGATGCAGGGAGGCGCCAGTTCCGACACAGACGAGCACAGCCAAAGTGGAAGTAGCGTGTGGAGCTGTTTGTTTGACCAGCAGACGACATCAAAGGCTGCTATTGCAGAATGTGAGGACCAATAAGTATGCCGGCTATAATAAAGATGGTAGGCAATCTAAAGGTTTACTAGAGACTGACCTTTGCTTGACCGCTCGTTGTGTGAGGGGTGTCATCATGATGCCAACTCAGAGGCTTCATATTGTTCCACAACCGCCGCATACGTAAAACCTATAATAAAAAAAGATGCAGCAAAGGCAATGGCACCACATGACAAAGAAACAAGGTGAGAAGGCATGCTTAAACATCCACACTGTACACATAATAGTACTTATGATTTTGACTACTGTAGATATGAATGTATCTACAGGTATTACCTTTAAAAATTAATAACTTGTAAATGCCTGAAGCGATCTAAGACGCTGCGATTCCTTTCGAGTCGATCCATCCTTGCAGGCGTATCTTTGGTTCGCTGCCGCCCCGTATCGCTAGTTGACGATGCGGGACCGGGAGGTCAGCTGAGAGAACGAAATGGTTTGACTCCAGTAGCGAGGCGGGCGCGCCGAGCTTAGCCAGACCGTTTACGAGGAAGAGCGCGCTATTGGATGTATTGTACGCTGGTGTTAGCTTCTAGGATTATGGGGGTCTGGCAGCATATTGCAGTGGTTATTGTCCTGGAGGTCGTGCCGTATTTCTTTGCCACGTTGGCCGAAGGACAGAAGTGATTTTGGCGCCTTCCGTTTGTTCTTTAACGCGATATTTGTGGAGAAAGAAGTCGATCTTCTGGAAGCGAAGGTTTTACTGTTCGGAACTCTAGAGAAGGTACTGTAGCCTGATAAACAGAGGAAGAGCCTACGGAATATCAGACCAGCTGAAGAGTTTTAACAAACAGAACACACCATGCTGTTCTCAATGGAGAGACGCCTGCAGACGTTAAAGTAACCTCTGGCGTGCCACAGGGGAGTGTTATGGGACCATTGCTTTTCACAATATATATAAATGATGTAGTAGATATTGTCGGAAGTTCCATGCGGCTTTTCGCGGATGTTGCTGCAGTATAAAGAGAAGCTGCAGCATTAGAAAATTGCAGCGAAATACAGAAAGGTCTGGAGCGGATAGGCACTTGGTGCAGGGAGTGGCAACTGGCCCTTAACATAGACAAATGTAATGTATAGCGAAAACATAGAAAGAAGGTTCCTTTATTGTATTATTATATGATAGCGGAACAAACACTGGTAGTAGTTGCTTCTGTAAAATATCTCGTAGTATGCGTACGGAATGATTTGAAGTGGAATGATCATATAAAATTAATTGTTGAAAAGGCGGGTGCCAGGTTGAAATTCATTGGGAGAGTCCTTAGAAAATGTATTCCATCAACAAAGGAGGAGGCTTACACACCACTCGTTCGACCTATACTTGAGTATTGCTCATCAGTGTGGGGACGGTACCAGGTCTGGTTGACAGAGGAGATAGAGAAGATCCAAAGAAGAGCGGCGCGTTTCGTCATAGGGTTATTTGGTATGCGTGATAGCGTTACGGAGATGTTTAGCAAACTCAAGTGGCAGACTCTGCAAGAGAGGCGCTCTGCATCGCGATGTAGCTTTCTGTCCATGTTTCGAGAGGGCACGTTTCTGGATGAGGTATCGAATATATTGCTTCCCCCTACTTGTACCTTCCGACGAGATCATGAATGTAAAATTAGAGAGATTAGAGCGCGCACGGAGGCTTTCCGGCAGTCGTTCTTCCCGCGAACCATAAACGAGTGGAACAGGAAAGGGCGGGTAATGACAGTGGCACACAAAAGTGCCCTCCGCCACACACAGTTGGGTGGCTTGCGGAGTATAAATCTAGATGTAGATCCAAGCATTGTAATTTCTTCCTTCTGCATTTGTATTGCCAGAGTGGCTTGAAATTGTATTTTAAATGACGGTTTTCATCTGCTTTGGTTCCGGCTATTTTGAGCGATTTGTTTTAAATTCATGCAATTATTTGTATTGAAAAGTGATAGAAATCGTTGTGCGTGCTAGTGCTGCTCACCTGGACTGCTAAGACTGAACTGATACTGAACCACGGCTACGTCACTGGACGACTGTTCCGCATGGTGTGTATGACCTGTTGATAACTCGCGGGCTCACAGCTGCTACTGTGGTAAACTGTAAGCAATTTATGCTTAATTTGTCTTTTAGAACTGTATGTGTAGCATGCTGCGCAGCCTTGCCATTTTTTGTGATGTAAATTTGTGACGTCATTCCAGAAAATATGGTGCAGTTCTAGGCCTAGTTCATATGTAATACGTAAGGTATCAGTACGTTCAATATAATTTTTCTTCGTTTTAACTTTCGTATAGAAGAAATAAAAGACATCACCCAAAATTTTTTCTACTAAAAAGAAAATGACACTGGTATTTATAACAGCATAAAGAATTCTGCGTGCAGGTACAAATCATGTACAGTGTTTATATCCGTAATGTTTATGGTGATACGTACAATATGTGTCAATTTGTGGATTATGCAGCGACAAATCGAGTCTTTATTGGCAGCGACTTTGAGAGGTCTGGGAGAACGGACGTTTACTGATGAGCGGCGTGTCAGTAGCGTTTAAAATGTTAAAATTTATTTCGGACATAAGTTTAGGGACTTGAAGAATTTCTACAAGAAAATCTTGGAAAAATTATGACAGTTGCACTCACAGATCTTGAAAAACAGACAGTATTGCTCTTGTGAAATTTTTAATTGGTTCAAGGGCTTTAACTCTGGTCCGAATTGTGTTCAGAGAGCCGTCATTACACTCATGGTATTAAGTGCTGAATAATCATTCTTTTTAATAAAGGATACCCTCTTACGTAAGGACATTTTTTCATTTCACCAACACTAATCCTGCCTGCAATTTAATGAAGCTATACTAAGGTAACAGAACAAAAACAAGGTACTGTAAAAAGTGTGTGACCCCATTCCAAGACATGTAAAAATCCAGTGAGCGTTAGTAATCGATCACAAACTTAGTTATCCTTTGGCACAGTGAGGCATTGTAGTTAAATCCATTAGTAAGTCACAAGTAATGTCTTAAGTTGGATGGTGACAATTGATACTTCCCAAGGAAATTAAAGGGTCACTTCTTCTAAACCCTACAATTGATCTTCACAGCGAGGCATAAGTTTGCAATTTGTCTCCAAGCTGCGTAAAAATTTCATCTTTAATTATGGAAAAGTGAGGCGCCCTGGGACGTCACCCTCGGACTCAGCGATACTTCAGATATCTAGGTGTCGACACATGAAAGAAAAGGCCGCAACACAGAGGTTCATGCTATGTGTCAAGTGGGTTAATGATGTCACATTTACACCAAACTTCACCACATTTCAGCCGAACGCCACCACCGTGCACTCCTTATGTACTGGGAAGGTTGTTACAGCCCCTCGTACCCACAATTCACACTTTCTTTTGACATTTTTCCCATGGACATTAGAACTGCACGGCCAGAGGTGAAATCACGCGGTTGTCTGACGAGTGGCCAAGGAATAATTCCAGACTGACCGCCGCTCAGAATCATTCCGAAAAGGCCTCAATAGCCTGAAAGAAAAATGAGATTCTAGAGGCTGGGAAAATTCCATTTGCGTCTGAGCCGCAATTGTGGTATTCGAACCATCTGTTGTTAGCGTTGTGGAGTTGGTCCCATGGTGTAAAATTTTATTATTTGTAAATATGTATTGATTTCGTGTGTGTACATTACTTCACATTAGAATATTCGTGTTCTGCAGTACGCCAGCCATCTCGAACAGGAAATGGATACTTGTCAAAATGAAAATGAATGAATTCTATACAGGCAAAGTTCGTTAATGAAATAATACTGGTCGATAGGCCGAGTTGACCGAATTGCTGTACGACGACAATATTTTGTTAAGAGGAGAAATCGTCTTTCATTGTGCATTTTGTGCATTTAGATGTGCAACGTTCTGGATTAGACTTGAGAATGTATAATAATAAAGGACGTGTGACGTGAAAGAAGAGGAAGTGCGGTAATGTAAGCGTGGGCAGTCAACGAGATTTCTAACTTACCAGCCAGCAGCCGTGGACAATGACTTGAAGTACTTTCGTGAAGAGTAGACTGTTAGTTCCCAAAACTTGTGAAGGGAAGCGAATAATTTTATATTGTAGGGAGAGAGAGAGAGAGAGAGAGAGAGAGAGGGAGGGAGAGAGAGAGAGAATTCATGCTCGGTGATGCGTCGATCCGCAGTGATTTTACGTAATGTTTTGTGCTTCAGAGGTATACTGAATTTACGTACAAGAGTTTCAACTTACCGCGTTACGAGTAAGATACATAATGTGGGTCGCAAAACCACTATTTTAATCTCTGTAATGTGTTAAGAAGTAATGATCTCCAGGAAAAGCATGAAATGTTCCTCCAGTCTCTTTACGATTTGTGACGAACGGTAGTATCTACAGCTTGTTTCTTGCCACGTCAGGCTAAAAAGCGAGCCTGGATTAATTAAAAATAGGTAAAAGTTAAGATGGTGGTTTTAATGCTTCAAGGGTTCTACTTTCTCGCCTCCCCCTCCACTCCACTTGATTACAATGCACGTAACGTCCAGAAAACGACGTGAGACTATAAGAAAAGTTTTTCTTTGGGATGTTGTTCAACTCGCTCGTCACTTTTGAACCATCTAAATTCTATTCTGCACACTATCGTTTTGTGGTAGGTTCGAATGGAAACACTAACTTTTGTCGTATATTGTTATTTTTTCCATAAAATCAATGTCCAAGAGTCTTGTTCTTGTTCGGCAGTCATGATTTTCGAGGCAAACTCTGCACACTCTCTCGGATTCTTCAAAACATTCTGAAGGCTGTGCTGAACATTTGATTTACAGATGTCCGGTTCGTTGCTCTATTGAGATTTGACACACTACAACGATGACACATTACGCCCGCACGTCCAGTACTTATCACTGCCTGCTCTCAACTGATTGATCGAATACACTTCTGTTGTTTACGTTTCATAGACACTGACGTCACTTACATAGAAGGAATAAAAGTTCAGGAACTTTTTGGATGGATGGTGTCAATTGAGGGCTTCTAGTGAGGACTAACTTTAATTTTTTAATGGTTATTTATGTCCGGAATAGTTTTGTAAGCATGACAGTAAGAGGGACATAACAAATAAAACATTACATTCTTCTGTGTATGGTGCGTGATGAACAATAATCATTTACTTAAAATAATTATAGCCTTTCTAACATGGTAACCGACTCAAGAGCTACTTTCAACGCTGAGGAATGAACGACTTTCATGTAACATTTAAATTGAAACATACGCGAGCTCTTTAGTGGCTAAGCAGTTCACACACCTGCTCATTTGTAGAAGATTTCACGCCGCTGTTGCAAGTTAACGACGGGTACCCCCTCGACCAACTGTGCTGAAACACTGACGGACCATTTCTGTACCACGAAATTTACACCCCGACCGCATATTCAATTACGCTAAACCACCACTGCAGTAGTGTGACAATCATGGCTTTCCGCGAAACCGCTAACCGAGGTATTCTGAATACACGAAAACCGGTTGGGTGGCACTAAATGCCTCTGTCAACTCACCCCACCCCTTTTCCCCGGCCGCCACCACACCGCACTCGCGTATAGTGCACACCATTCTCAGCCAACATTTAGCTGTAACATCAACTGATCAAATAATCAGTATCGTGAGAACTCAGTTAATTTGTCTGCACAATTTCCTTGACTACTGTGGCTAGTTTACTCGAAGACTGAAATACTTTGCCTAAAAAAGAAATAATAAAATTGGTATATTCAGAACAGATTTATACCGTACATACCAGGAAGCTAAACTTTGTGATACAAGAGTGCACACTGACAGATAGGGAAAAAAATCTTGAAACTGTTAAAATTAGCTTCGCCTTAACCAATGAATGTGAGTAAATGAATGCGGGTATATTGTCAGAAGAGCCATTAGGAGTAAGGCAAACTTAACAAGGACACTTTTAATAAGTCAGCATTTCCAAAACGCAATTGGGAGCTTTTGAAACCTAAATTTCTTGTTACAACGAAGCAACACAGCTGCAAAATTTATTTTTATATTACGTGAAAACTCTTTGCGGTGTCACCGCCAGACACCACACTTGCTAGGTGGTAGCCTTTAAATCGGCCGCGGTCCGGTAGTATACGTCGGACCCGCGTGTCGCTACTATCAGTGATTGCAGACCGAGCGCCGCCACACGGCAGGTCTAGAGAGATATCCTAGCACTCGCCCCAGTTGTACAGCCGACTTTGCTAGCGATGGTTCTCATTTGCCGAGAAGATAGTTTAGCACAGCCTTCAGCTACGTCATTTGCTACGACCTAGCAAGGCGCCATTATCACTTACTATTGATATTGTGAACTATGTACCGTCAAGAGCGACGTTCATCCTTAATGGATTAAAGGTAAGTATTCCACCAACTACGTCCGTTGTTTCTAAATTCTAATTTCCTTGTCCTGTTACAGACTTCACGCCAGCCTGCCTGAGCTAAATCGCGTGCCTTTCGGCCTCCTCTAATAACACGGTGTTGGCTCTCCTGCCAACCACAAAACTGTTAATAGTAGATATGGTTATGTGCAGATGCCTCTCTTCCATGACAGCATTGTTGCATGCTCTCTATAAGGCAGTTCCTAGACCACTATTGGCAGTTGAGCCCCATCGAAAACTGCAAATATCGGTGGACAAAACTGATCAGTAATTTCTAAGGTTGGTACTTGGACGGAGGAGATGAGTACATCAGAAGTCACACATGGCTATCATCCCACATGTAAAAAGGCATGTAGGAGTTTTCGCCTCCCATACAGAATATTCTCAAAAAGGATTGAACAATGCGTGGCTACGTTGAAGCCTATGTGATCACCGAGGTCACCTCACTGCAATCCAATAATCACTTCCGGGAAACCACCTCCACTCAGCCTCTTTGATGGGTTGCGAAGGTCTCGTCGCAATGTATAAGAAGGACTTATCAGCGATTTTGATGTATCGTGAAGTGCACGTCAACTGTTTATCGTCAAATGTTAAATGTCTTGCTCATTGTTCATGAATCTATAACAGAACCACCTGAAACAAAATAAAGATACAGCAAGGGATTAAAAATCAGGTAGAGCTTCAGATTAAAGAGTAGTGTTTGTCAATGACGTTCTTATCCTTAAAGGAAGAGAGAAAAAAAATTACAAGATCTGTTAAAACGAATGAACAGTCTGATAGGTACAGAATGTGGACTGCGAATAAACCATAGAATGACAACGGATGAAGAGTAGTGGAATTGAGATTTGCTATCTGTTTTTGGGAACAAGGAAATAGACGTACTCAGTGAACTGGGGCAAAATAACACATGTCTGGTGAAGCAAAGTGGACCTAAATATCAGACTATCGTAGGATAAAGGAGCACTCCAGGCGACAATGTCGTGGGGAAACCAGTTAAGAAGATAACACAAGCGTTTGAGATACGATGCTATATAAAGAAATTGCAAATTAAGACCGATTAGGTTCTTCGCAGAGTCGGTGAGAAGAGAAATACTTGAAAATGAGAAAAAAGAAGGGGCAGAATGATAAGACACATGTTAAAACGTCAAGGAATAATTTCAATGATAATTCAGAAAGACACAGAAAGTAAAAATAGGAAGGGAAGACAGAAATTTGAAAATATCGAATTAGTAGTTGGGAATACTAGGTGCAAGTACTACTCTGAGATGATGAGGTTGGCACACTATAGGAGTTTATGCCTGAACGTATCAAAACAGTCAGAATACTGACTAATTACTTAAAAAAATATCATATTATTGACACTTCTACGAATGACTTTACAGATTCTGACTTCATCTCAAGCGCTTCTGTCTTGCTTCAGCGCAAGTATTACAAGGCTGTACCCACTGACCCTAATACAGCTTCCTCCGTCTCTTACATATTCTATACCGCAGTATCTACAGCTGAAGCGAGCTCTGAATGCGCTTTGTGATTCCTCAGTACTTCAATATCGTACTCCATCATTCATTGGTTCTTCCTGACAATTAGTTTAAGCTTCAGACTACTTTTCATGATTACTAGATCATTTTATCTGAGTGTATATTTTCCCATGGATAAGACCCATTATTCCGAAACGCTGTATGACCATTACGCAACCATACTGGTATCTTCCTGTGTCGCCATGCCTTTTCGAAGCATACATCCTCCTCTTGTTAATCTTGAAAAGTGTATTCGATGTTATTAGCCGAATTCTTTTTAACAGAATTCTAGGAGGTTTCCCCTTGCATATTGCGTTGTATTTCTCCCTCTACAACAACTTTCCGATACCCCGTGATTACGAAATTTTCGTATCTGTTTGTATACTGAGTTTCCTGTTGAACGTCATCATATACTCTACCTCTGTCTTTTTGCAAAACTGGCATGTATACTTAACTATTGGTGTAGGTGTTCCTTTTCCAGTGATTTTCATTGGAATAATCCTGTAAGTTATGTATCTTATGGTTACAATAGGTTTTAATGATGCACTTACATCAAGACGTACACAAATTTACATTAAAAGACACTCAGTTTCGAAAAATAATGGCACTACATATTCCTCATCAATGTACCGGGTCATCAAAAGGTCAGTATAAATTTTAAAACTTAATAAACCACGGAATAATGTAGATACAGAGGTAATAATTGACACACATGCTTGGAATGATATGGGGTTTTATTAGAAAAAATCCTCATATTGCTAGACGCGTGAAAGATCTCTTGAGAGCGTCGTTTGGTGATCGTTTGCTTAGCCGCCAATTTTGTCATGCTTGTCCTCCCAGGTCCTCCCAGGCCCCCAGACCTCAGTCCGTGCGATTATTGGCTTTGGGTTACCTGAAGTCGCAACTGTATCGCGATCGACCGACATCTCTAGGGATGCTGAAAGACATCATCTGACGCCAATGCCTCACCATTACTCTGGACATGCTTTACAGTGCTGTTCACAACATTATTCCTCGACTACAGCTGTTGTTGAGAAATGATGGTGGACATATTGAGCATTTCCTTTGGTATCTCAATTATTGCTGTTCTGATCAGATGAAGCGCCATCTGTCGGACATTTTTAACGTTTTTTTTTTGTTCTAATAAAACTCCATGTCATTCCAAACATATGTGTCAATTTGTACCTCTCGATCTACATTCTTCCGTGATTTATTCAGTTTTCAAATTGATACTGACTTTTTTATCACCCGGTATTTATTAAATTCCACTGATAATCCAGTCTGACAATGTGTCGCATGTGTGTGGGGCCGTAAGTTCATTCTTCAGTTAGGCTCATATGGAAGTGTTGTGTTTAAAATTATGTATGACATAAAAAATATTAGCAGAAAACGACTCATCAAGTGCATCAGGAAGGTGACAGAAAATGAGTGTCCGGGAGTTGTAGCGAACAACCTTCTATGGGATGTATGTTCGAGTATTACGCCTCACAAAATGGACACAGTCGACATACAAGAAACGTTCAAAACAAACCATTAGCTTGCATCATCAACACCGAATGAAAAATAGGGCACCACAGTTATCACAAAGGTTCGCACCATTAAGATCAAAGGCAAACTCCTTGGGTGTTACGAACCTTGCAGGACGAGTGTTCTGGTTACCTGCCCTGGCCGCTAACGTAATTTTAGGCAGTGTCCTTTCCTCGCGTGTTGCTGCTGTCCAACATGGTGTGTAGTTTTGGCAGCTTAGTACACACATAAACTGATTGTGGATAGTGACGCTCGCAACTTTTGGTCTGAATTCTCATGTATTCTTTCGTGGCAAGCAAGCGGTTTGTCGGTCGGTCCATGACTGTCCCCTAGTTGGGTTCCGATGGATCAAGCATAGCTGAACTTAGCACCTGTCTCGCCTAAGTGAACGAGGGCAGACCGGCCTCCCTGGAGGCCTACTGAGTGCCAGCGGTGTTTAATTATCTGTTGTCGGCTATTTTAACTTTTAGGCTTATTGTTGTTGTTTGTTTCTTAAAATCTTGCAAAATTAATTTTTAAATTTATCTTTCAAGCTTAAACACTGCGGACTACTGCCTTTAAAGATTATGGTAATATACTTTGAAATTTTGAAGTTCGATTGTGGCCTTCAGCCATTTGTATTGTACTTTGCGATTGTTGTTTTTTGAATTATTTTAATGCTATCTTAATTGGATTTTTCTCTTGTTAAGATTTCTTGTTGGAGGCCTTCAGCCGTGAAAGAGTTGCTAAATCACAATAAATGACAATTACAAGCAGAAACTGACTTCAACCCTTGGCCCTTTGCACAATCCTATTACTCGTTCTGCCCAGCGGGTTTAGCTGGCGTTTCATTTATCACACTATTCTGGTTTCTTTATTTTTCACCAAGTTTGCTCTCAAGTAACCTGCTATGGACCATGTACACAAATGTGACCATTTCCTATTTTCATTGTTGTACAGTAAATTGAAGAATTTGTTGAAAAAATATATTTATAATGACTTCCTTACATCTCAAATATAGTGTTAAAAAATTGTCAAAACTGAAATTATTAAAAAATTCGTCCCTGAAGAGGTTAATTTTCGTTATCTTACGCCTTTCAGTTATGTAACACTGAAGTTATGCAACCACCCGTTGCTCCCTTTGAAATAAATGTAATCTACGTCACGTAGAACAATTTCATGTGCATAGCGCAATAGGTGTCTGTAGTGCATATCCTACAAATTGTATCGAACATTCTTGATACACGCGAACACCAGTAACTGTGGCAAGTGCGACTTGTCTTCCTTTCGATATCCGCAATTCACCTTGTGCCTATACGGTCATATTGCAGCGGACTTATTTGAAATCTGTTCATAATTGTTTCTTTACTGTGCTGCTGCTGATATTCCAAGTACGTAATTATGTTTAGTACCGTGTCGGTAGACTTGCACAAAAAAGCTCTGAATGTCTAGATGTCAACGCTCAAAAAACGAAAACAATGATAATCAGTAAAAACAGAGTTCCTTCATGTAAAATTAAGATTGGCCAAAATCACATAGAGCAAATACATAAACACACGTACCGTGGCACTAAAATAAATGATCAGTGGGATCTTTCTGATGAGGTGAGAACTAGAATTGGAAAAGCGAGGGCTTTCTTCAATAAGGTGGGTAACGTTTTCAAGAATAATGGGTTAGCAATGACCACGAAGCTCAGACTTCTACGCAGCTACGTATTTTCCACCCTCTTCTGTGGTGTTGAAATATGGACTCGGAATCGTAGGGTAAGCGGCTGGAGACTTTTGAGATGTGGCTGAACACGGGAATGTTTAGAATTCCGTGGACAGCGCATATCACAAACGTCGAGGTTCTGCGGAGGTTCTGCGAAGAATAAAGAAAGAGAAAGAAGTACTGGCCACCGTGAAAGCCAGAAAGCTCCAGTACCTGGGACACATCATGCGGAACAACAACAGATACCACCTCCTCCAGACCATCATGCAAGGCAAAATACCAGGAAAGAGAAGCGTTGGCAGGAGAAGATTATCTTGGATTAAGAACATCAGAACGTGGACCTCTAAAACATCTACAGAGCTATTTAGAGCCACAAGTGACAGGAATAGCACTGCAAAGATGGTTGCCAACATCCGGAACGGATGGGAACCAGAAAAAAACCCGCTCCTTGGATAACAATTGCCTTTTACAACGTTTCACGAGAGGCGAGGTTTGTGACACCCTGTCCAATAAGGACAGCGAACTACGTGGTTAGATACCTGTTTCAGTAGCATTTTCATCTGTTCAGCACGTGACCTCATCATTGTATTCCATATGTACATTGTCTGCACAGCCGAGCGTATACAACACCACACATTCCACGGACTCATACTGCAGAAACGCTAATATTTCATCTGCCACCTCTTTCTCATTCCGTGAATTCCTTCGGTTTCTTTGTAACGAAATGTAAACTTCGGCGATTATTGTTTGTTTAGGGCGTTGCCATCGCTCTGCTCTGTGTCAACAACATTAGCACTGTAGCACTGCACGAGTTACTCATCGACAAAGTAGTTCAACTTCATGCTGAGCTCACCATTGGATACCTCCTGTCCTGGAACCCCCCCCCCCCTCCCCCCCTCCTTTTGTCATTAGCAGACCATATTGCGGTTGCATGGTAGACAATATGTCGGGCGCCGAACGCTGTGCACATCATTGTCATTTTGCGGCCTCGCACTCGAGGCGGTCCTTGTGAGGCGTTTTGACGTAAATGGCAATGTACTGTTACTGCAAACAGTAACGCCATTTATTAATTTATTCATTTTTCTGTCTGACCAGTGTGGTATCTGCAGATATTATTATTTTTGTGATCAATTCTTTCGAATGTTATCTAGCATATGAAAGTATAATCGTCCTTATTATACCAAGTGTCGCGTCCCAAGCGTGGGTTTTGCGAGGGATTGAGCGACACGGTTCGTAAACGGGAATTAGCCGGTTGAGCTAATTGAGAGGGAGACTTTTGATCTGGCTAAGATGTTAAATTCCCTGGTGTGAAGGTACAAGGCTAGGATGTTGGTAGAAGTAAACTCGTATGGACGTTATAAAAGTTCTAATTTATTCATAAAGAATACAGATCACCCTAACTGCGTAGTGATTGTACCTACAGAATAGCCAAGCCCATTACAGAGACGGTGACTGACTTCCACCGTTCTGGCTGCCTGATAGAACTTTCCAGCACTTTGCTGCCCACACTAGCACCCTACGTCAGAGTCCCGCGGTCGCTGCCTAAACGCTCATCGGCGACTATCTCCAACTGTCTGCCTGCAGCCCGCCCTCAGCCCAAGTCGGCTGCTACTCACGCTGACTACCGTCGCTGCCTAAACCCGAGAGAGAGAGATCCCCGGAGCGGCGTGCCTCCGAGTTTTGTTAGCTCTTCCCCTTCGACCCCGCCAGCGCTTGGCATGACGTAGCGTCGAGTGCAACTTTTCCTTATTAGGGATTGTTTTAGTATTAACTTCAGTACTTTTCTTCAGAAGCTGGGTGGAGGGGTAGAGGGGCCTCTCCCTATATGGTCACGCACTGCGTCCTGAGCCCTTCATTGGCTCCTCATGACGTAGTGCGGTCCCCACCTAGGGCCCTCTTTCTTTCTCTCTCCGCTCCCAGACTTCTCCCTCTAGCCAAGAGTGTTGATACTGTAAGTTATTGCTTATTAAGGGACCTGCCCAGAGCGCCCTTTTTATCTTAATAGCTGAGTCTGCTTCCTTGCTTATCACGCGCAGCTGCCTGGCCGCTTGGACCGCCGCCTCGGCTATCTGGCTGCGTCGTTATCTTTTGTGACCCCTCTGACACGCCTGGCGTCCCCTGTTAACTCTATCTCCCCGTATGATTTCTGGTGTATCGTCTGAGAACAACTGCATTTAGACTTGGCTTTTCTGCGGTTACAACACCTACCCCGCCAGGGAAATTGGCGTTACTCCTCAGAGTAGCGTCAATTGTGACTCTTTTATTTTTTTTCCATTACATGCTTTACAGATTTGTTTATTACATTAGCATCTGATATGTTATATTTTTCATTTTCATTTAGTAAAGTCAAATTCATTAAACACACAATAATGCAATTACATTATACATGCCCAACATTCAGTTATGTCAAAAGCATTTGCATTAAAATCAAAAGACACTTTCATTGATACATACATTCACATTTCAATTAGAATTACATTTCAAATACAGTTACATTTCGATTACATATTTCAAATACAGTTACATTTCAATTACATATTTCAAATACAGTTACATTTCAATTACACATTTCAAATACAGTTATTTAACGTCTGTTTCTGAAAGCGACCGTATCACCTTGGTCTTTTCCACATCTTTCATAAATTACTATCTCTTCAGTTTCTTTATTACTGTGTCTTCTAGCTGAACTAGTCTCTGGGTATTGGTTCACTAGGGTATTTCTTATACATACTTTTCCACAACAATCACTGTCTTCAAAATATTTCCATATACTTTTAAAACAGTCTTTACAACATTTACAGTTTTTACAACAGCATGTTATTATGATTAGAATAACTATTGATATGGCTACATACGTGGTTATGGAGTAATGTGTGAAGTACCTGGAGTACTTCATTTCCTCCTCTTGTCTCTCTACCATCTTCTGGACATCATCCAGTCTTTTTACTGCGACTTTCAAGTCGTCTAACTGTGTTATTACCTGGTCCAATGGCAACTCTAATGCTAACGTTGAGACATTCCTTTTTTCCTTGTTTACCACGCAACAATCGAATTCTAGATTGATCTGCGGAACTATGTCTTTCTTCGTCACATTACTCTGAATCACTCTATCTGTTTGTATGAACACTCTAGTGCCATACCCCTCACATTTACTGTAAAAACTAATTTTTCCTACCCCTTTTATTACTAGGTCCTTTGGTGGTTCCCTTCCACACAATACTGTTAAGCCTTCTTCCTTCGGTGCTACATATAGCCATTCGTTACTGTTTAGATGAGTCCAAAGGCTCTGATTCAGTGCGACTATTTTTCGCACACAATCTTCCGGAATTTCTCTTACCGGTTGCAACAATTTGGCTTCGCACTCTTCGTGGTCGAATGTTGACAGCAAGGCGAATGCTTGTTTGCACAGTCTCCTATTTTTACTTAGCTCCTTGCATTTTAGTTCCTCCGCAGAAAGTTTCGCGTACTGCCTTTTGGATTCATCTATTAGTAAGAATTCTTTCTCTGGCTGTATGTACACATATTTACCTTTCATGTTTGGAATTTCTTTTGGTAGTGGGAGTACTCTATACAAATTGAAATTGTTATTATTTATTAATGAAATATTAATTACATATCCTAGTATGCTACCCGAGATGAAAACATCTAAATCAATTATTCTTAACAATAGATAACCTGAGGACTCCGTAAGAGGAACAGGAAACTTTACATCTTTTAGTTCTTCCCGTATTAAACTTAGGTATTTTACAATTTGGACTGGATTAATTATATGAGGCTGTAGTATTCCCTTCTGAGCATTTACAATGGCATTTATCATTTGTTCGTATTCCTCTTCGATCTGACCAAACACTGCCGATAGTTGTAATACTTGCTCTCTTACTGTGGCGAAGGACGCTACACGTTTAAACCCTATATCGGTTTCCTTCACGTATTCCTTCATGAATCGTTCTAGTCTTTGCATACCTGTCTTCAGAACGTGCTCATTTGACTCTAGTGTACATACCGTCCTGTTTACTCCCGCCAATGTGGCTCTTACCACTGCCACCTGTTCCTTTGTTAGCCTCAACAACCCTTCTGAATTTTTCTCCATAGCGTCTATTCTTTCCTTATAGTATGCTGCATCTGCTTCGTCCAACGTCCCGAACAGTATTTTACTTACCTGCCCGACGAAGTTGAATACTCCTCTCTTCCTTCTGGTCTCGTGTTTCGTTAGCTGCTGTACTAAAAGTTGCAATCCTGTGATTTTTTCCACATGATGGGTTACTTGTTGGTCTAGTACCCTGCATTCTATTAATCCTACATTTAATTGTGTTAGTGTTTCTCGGCACCTTTGTACCGCTGCCCTACCATACCTCTCTGCATTCTGAAACCTTTCTGTTATTATATCTAGATTTACGTATGTGACTATTCTCCATGTGGTACTGTATATTTCTACCTGTCCTCTATTATCGTAATATAGTCCTGATGAACTCGGAAATGGCGTCACTTGGTACTCATTTGTTGCATGCTCTGATGCAATGATGTAGTATGCTGTTATCACTATGACGAATTTCACGACCTGCCACTTGAGTGCCATACCTGAAATTTAAAAGAATTGTTTCAGCCTGTTGGCATGTACTTTTGTTTCCTTATTTCTTTTAACTTTTATTACTACGTTAGGACCTTCCACTTTTACTACTTCAAATGGACCTCTCCATTGTGAATCTAATTTCCGAGACCTACCCCGTCTCACCGACTCATCGTGCAGTAATACTTTATCTCCTACCTTGAAGTTTTTTGGATTTTGTTTCATGTCATACTGTTCCTTACTGACTTTCTTACTTCTTATAATCGAGTCTCTGGCCACTCTGTGGGCTTCCTGCATTTTCGCTCTTAGTTTATTTACATACATTTCATAATTGTAACTTACCTGCTGTGTTTCTTGCTGCAGTACTCCTGGTATGTTAACCTTTCTTCCGTATAGTAATTCAAATGGTGTGTATCCTGTGCTGCTGTGTGGTGTAGTGTTGAACACAAAAATTGCATACGGTACCCATTTGTCCCAAGAACTTTGATCTCCTGTTACAAAGTGTCTGAGATACTCTACAATAGTTCTATGACTTCTTTCTAGTGCACCATTTGATTCAGGGTGGTACACTGTAGTATTTATACGCTTTACCTTCAACAATTTACATACACTTTGAAATACATCACTCAGAAAGTTAGACCCTTGATCTGTTAATAATACTGATGGAATTCCATACCTTAATACTACGTTTTCCACAAATGCCTCAGCTACTGTTTCGGCATCTTGTTTGTCAATTGGGATTGCTAAGGTAAATTTACTCAGATCGTCTTGGAATGTTAACATGTACCTTTTTCCTGTATTAGATACTTCTAGTGGACCCACTATATCCATCGCACACTTTCCGAATACTGTTTCTGCTGTGTCTGTAATTTCTAAGGGCATCCTAGTTTTCATTTGCGTGTTTTTATTCTTTTGACACGATGGGCATTTCCTAATGTAATTTTCAATGTCACGCTTCATTCCGCGCCAGTGCTTGTATGCTTTAATTCTTTCGAGTGTCCTGTGCATTCCTTGGTGACCTCCCAAGGGATTGTCATGCATTTCCTTTAGTATATTTTCTTTTTCTTCGGGACTAATTTCCTCACCACTATCCGTTTCCTGTTCTATTTCACTCGACACTTGTGCTTGCCGCACGTTTACGGAACTTTCTTCCCCATTTGCTTTTGCTGCCGAGATCTCTGTCTCCACCTTCTGCTTCGCATCTATCTCTTCCTTCCCTTCATGCCTTATTCTACTCAGCGCATCCGCCTTACTATTTAACTTTCCTGGCTTGTATATTACTTCATAATCATACTCCTCGAGTTTCAGTCTCCACTTCAGGAGTCTCGAACTCGGATCTTTGACACTAAATATCCACGTTAGTGGCTTATGGTCTGTCACTACAGTGAACTTTCTGCCATATACATATGGTCTGAACTGTTTTACTGCGTAAACTATAGCCAACAACTCTTTTTCCGTTGTGCTATAATTTAGTTCGGCTTTGTTCAATGCTCTGGATGCATATGCGATGGGCAAGTCTTCGCCAATCTTCTTACCTTGCGGTAACACTGCACCCTAGGCTGCGTTACTCGCATCCGTTGTAATGATGAACGGTTTCGTAAAGTCAGGGTACTGAAGTAACGGAGGGTTTATTAATTTCTCTTTTAGTTCTTCGAACGCATTGTTCTGACGTTCGCTCCATCGGTACTCCACTCCCTTTTTTAAGAGCTCATGGAGAGGTTTCGCAATCTTGCTGAAGTTAGCAATGAAACGGCGGTATTAACCTATCAATCCGAGAAACCCTTTTAGTTCCTTAGTTGTCTTTGGCTGTGGGAAGAACTTCACCTTCTCCATCTTCGCCATATCTGGTGATATTCCTTTGTCAGTGATGCAATGACCTAGGAAGATTACTTCCTTCCTCAGGAATTCACACTTGTCTGGTTGCAGCTTCAAATTGTGCTCTCGCAACCTGTCAAATATTTCCCGGAGCATTTCGTTATGCTCCTGCAGGTTTTTCCCATAGCATAGTATGTCGTCTAGATATACAAAGCATTTCACTCCTTGTAAACCTGCCAAGACTGTATTCATCAGTCTCTGAAAACATCCTGGGGCCCCCTTCAGTCCCATCGGCATTCGTTTGTATTCGTAATGCTGATAGTTTGAGCTAAATGCCGTTTTCTCTCTGTCCTTCTCGTCCGTCAATATTTGATGGTACCCGCTTGCGAGGTCAAGCGTCGAGAAGTACTTAGCTTGCCCTAACTGATCCAGTATCTCGGAGATATTCGGTAGTGGAAATGCATCGCCTACAGTGATATCATTTAATCGTCTGTAGTCCACTACGATTCTCCATTTCTGTTTGCCACTAGCGTCTAGCTTCTTTGGAACTAACAGTAACGGTGCGTTCCAAGCGCTCTTACTCTCGACAATTATGTCATCTCTTAGCATCTGCTCTATTTGCTCCCATAGCACTTCCTTTTGCGCTTCCGGGATCCTGTACGGTCTAGCGTTTACTACCTTTCCCGCGTGTTCCGGTGCAATCGGTATTCTGTGCTTCACTGCGGAAGTATAGGACAGGTTGTCCCCTGGTAGATGAAATACATCTCCGTATTCCGCGCAAACCTCTGCTAGAGCGCTTTTCTCTTCAGCGTTCAAATGATCCATTCTTAATTGCCTTCGCAACACACTAGTACGACTTTCTGTCTTTCCTATGACATTAGTACAACATTTTACTTCGCGTATTTTCCCTACTTTTTCTAATTCTTCCGTCATTAACCTGACGTTTCCTAACTGCACTCTGTCTTCTGACAAGTTTAATGCACTTACTATGCATTTCCCATTTCGCACTTTTACTAACGCTTCAGGTACATGTACCCCTTGTGCAATCTCCTGCCTAGGAATAATCATTTCCTTTTCGATTCCCCTTTTTACATTTCCTTCCACCTTTAATAACATTATTTTTTCCTCTCGGGGCCCTATTTCCCCGCCTACTTCTGAATCTTGTTCGTTCTCATGTCCCTTTGGCTCTTCCTCTACTACTAAGGGTATATCTCGCCCTTTTAGTCTCACTATTTTACCTGCATAGTCTAACTTAACTCTATGCTCTGTCAAGAAATTTCTGCCTATCAGTCCGTCGTACGGAATATCTAATCCTCTCCCGTACACGTGAAATTTTTGCCCTACTTGCTCATAACCGTCCACACTTAAGTGTACCTGTACCGTACTGTGGGGCGGCGAAGAAGTTGTCGAATGAGTTGTTTGAATGTTCATTTCACGTAACAGACTATTGCCGATGCAACATATGTGGGACGGCGAAGAAGTCGTTGTTTAATGTTGAATGAAAGTTGAACATTGCCACCTTAAATCACGCGAGCCTGGCAACTAATTTGGTGGCCAGTCAGAAAGCGAAGGGAAACTTACTGACCTTAGTTCCCAGTCTGCACGGCCACATTCCTGTACAGCCCAGCTAAACGAAAAATATCCATAGTTCTTCACGGGATTAGGGCTGCTTCAATAAAATTTAAAGTTCCAAACAAGATTTTATTATCTTAAAGGCTCACACAAATTACTCGAAACTTCTGAAAATGCCAAAGACATTAAATATTGTTAATTCAGCCAATCGTTTAATAGTTCAGAGGCGACTTCTACAGCAAGTTCCTCCCGAATAGTTCATTACTCTAACTAACGGTGCTCTATTAATAGTTCGCAATAATGTTAAAAAAAAAAGATTAATGCTCGCCTTAAAAGTGGAGTTAGTCACCACTTGCCACGCGGAATTATACTTCACACGGACGGCACAATAACAGTTTGTTACCGAAGTCTAAACGATCCAGGACGGTGTACAGTCCTCGCGATTTTCAATGTCCGTTTACATTGCTAAGTACGCGCATGTCACAGCCCGCTATGACGTCACCCGAGGCGAGGCGCGATCGGACGTTAAGCTCGCGTGGACTAGGCGTTGGTCTAATGCGGAGTGAGCTTACTACTGCCTCTGCCGCTCTTTTTATATAGCTCCGGCGCGTACCGCCAAGAGAGCATCTGTTCTTTCCGTTCCTATGCAGATGCCTGCCGCCTCCAAATGATCGCTATCTCAGGCACATAATCTTAAATATCACATTTAATAATAGCTTTACAAACTTCTCAATTTTTGTATACATACATCTGAGCAGTACAGAAGCACGTAGAAAATCTCAGCTCGCTAAAATTAAAACTTTACTCTCTAGAATTTTTACAATGGAACTAACGGTAGATTGTTACCTCTGAACCATAGCTTTATCAAGACTTGTATCAGCTGTTAATTATGCTACAAGACTAAAACTTGGTGTAGCTTTGTTAATTGTCCTATCTGATCATTGGTCTCAAAGAATTTGTTTTATCATTAAAATTTAAAGTACTTAATCTATAATGCTTATGTACATTTTACTCACAAAAGTAGTTTTTACTAAATTACTAAAAAAACTAGAAGAGGTAACTGATTGTGGTATTTCCATTATTATTATTAGGGTGAACTGAAGCATCCTACCAATTTTCAATATTGTAGCTCTATTATTTCGCGCCTCTGATTTTTCCGAAAAACGCGGATTCTGGAGTCAATTTTAGTTTTATGGTTTTGGAAACCAGCACCACTCATTAATGACTTCTTACTGCACCTTCTCACCAAATTTTGGCTTCCTAGCGTCATTATTTAGCGCCTCCTATTTTTCTTTCAAAACGTGAATTTTACGTAAACTACTAATTTTATAACATTAAGATTTGTTACCTGAAACATTATTACATAGAACTATACTTTAACAAAGTTTTACACACAAATCTTAATTTTTACTTTTATGTTAAATGTGGTGCAATACTATATGCAGGCGCGTTACGATGACGTGACGCTACTAGCAGTGAACTAGGGTGAGTCCCGTGCACTCGCTCGCCTCTGTATCTTATACATGATACAGCGCTTGCTTTGCTTCATCACCCCCTTTTTAATTTTCGTGAAAATCTATTTTTGAACAAAATTAAATTTCTAAAAGAACAAACAAGCGATGGATTACTTTAGTATACCTCTTTCAACTTAAGTTGCTTCTTCTTAGGAAATTCCTTATTACTACATACACAAAATAACCATACTCATATACACATAGAAAGCCTAGTACAGAAGACATTCACAAATTATTTACATACATTTACATGGAAATATAAATTTTTCAATGGTTACAAAATAGTTATTTTTTTTTTAAATCAGTCTCTTCCTGAAAAAGAAAATACACACAACTTTTATCACTGCAACACACTCACATTTTTCTTTTACTATAATACTCGGCACTGTGGTGGGTGTCCTATTGTAACACTCATTTAATTTCACTGATTGACAAAATTGTGGGAGGAAATTGTATTCACTGTGGTTTGCGTCTCTACTTCCAATCTCCCTACCGCTTGTTGTCAGTCATTCATGCAGCCTGCATGTCCCTGAGAAACAGACAATACAGTCTAAGTTTCTGTTTTCAACTTATATCTAAGGTAGGACAAAGTACATTTTATAGTTTATATTCTGGCACTATTTTACTACTTGTGAAGTTGTCAGAAAGACATTTAGCACTAAGTCGTATCTGATACAATAGCTCCTACTTTCTTCTTTCATAAATAATCTTTTAGGTTCCTAAATAGTGAAAATTCTTTTAGCAAATTAATATATTAAGATCTTGCTTCAACTTAAAAAATTGAGTAACCTTTTAGTTTTAATGTACTCTGGCTTAATTATCGTATGGATTAGTTCATCAAAGAAGTCATTTGCTGACCAGCACTTTGCTTTATTGTATGAATTACTAAAGAAATTAGTTATTTTCAGTATACCGATTCCAAATTTCTGCATTTTCCAATATTTGTGTGTTTCTGTTGTCTGTTTAACTATTTATTTGCTTCAAGCAAGATTTAGCGTTTTTCACCATTTCACGAGACGTGAGGGAATTATTCTTTAATCCTACATCATTTACTTCAATTTACTTACTTCACTTCTTCACCTTATTCATTTTCTCCCTTTTCTTCCAGATTCAAAATACTTCATTTCTCCACTTCTTTCTCCCTTTTCCTTTTGTCAGCCTATTGACGTCCTGTTTCTATATATTTGGTGCGATCCTCACACCACTTCCACACATCTCCATTTATTTAATTCTAAAACGCCATTGCTTGCCTCTATGAGCATTACCTTCTTACGCTGTTTTCCTTCAGACAACCTTATTTCTAGCAACATACTACCTTCTGCATAATCTCATGGATTATTCATATTCATACCGTACTTCGTATACTGCAAAGTGTCTCTCTTCGTTGTAGTTTCTAACCCTTTACAATTACATGAAATATTTTAATTTATTTATTTTAGCCATGTTTGCCTCTTATTGGTACTCAGACTTTTGTTTTGCCATTCACTAGGTAGATCCTTACTAAGAATACTTAAAACCTAATAGCATATATACAACATGAAGACATATGTGATTCTTACCTGTTATGATAGACCAGAAGAAGGGAATGAAACTTGAAAAGGAAATAAAGTTTCACCCAGCTGGGACTGCACGGTACGCCAAACCGTGTATCCGCCAAAGAGTGGCAGACTCCCTACAGTAATTAATTACTGTTAATTTTAAATTCCTTTAGGATGTGTCTCTCTTCAAACTTAGCACTTTCCTCATTCTCACTGAAAACCAAATTTTCCTGCAAGTATCCTTTATTCTTTATTACTCTAATAGGCAGTTCCCAAGTTTCATTACTACCGCCTATATGACTTCCTATAAAAGACTCTCTTATCACTTTAGAGTCAGGTAAAGTTAAAATTAAGTTGTTCTGATCAAAATTGATCTTTCCCTGGTACTTTGATAAGAAATCAGTACCAATCAAGATATCAACACTTAAGCCCAGCACAATCAAACAAGGATGATCTATTACTACGTCATTTATACCAATGGGTATCAAAGCTTCGTGTTGAACTGGTCTAGAGACTTTTCCAGTAGCACCTATAATCTTTAAGCCACTTACTTTCATAACTGTTAACTTCTCTTTATAGGGTATGGTGTCAAAAAATGTTTGTGATAAAGCACTTGCTTCACTGCCACTGTCAAGCAGACAACGCACAGTGACTCCTGATATGTTTACTTTGATAACAGGGTGAGTTATTTTACATTGAACAGGTTGCTCACACACCTCGTCTAATAAATCTCGTTCTATGTTCTTCCAGCTAAAGTAATTCTGATCAGTTGCAATTACATTTACATTTACATCCTGGGGCTCATCATGCTCTATAATCTTAGCTGCTTTCTCTAATCTGTCCACTAACTTTAAATCGAAGCATCTGACGACTTTTTCTACTTTTGTTTGCTGCACATCAGCCAAACTATCCTCTACCTCTGAGCAACTGCGTCCCTGCGCAATATTGCTGTTCATAAGAATGTCGTCACCTTCAACCATTTGTGGCACGTTTACACAGCTACTAGATTCTTTCACCTCGTTACTATTTCTACCCCCTTCATTCATCATTTCCTCCTCTCTAAAGTTTTGCAGTACTGATTCTACTTCTGCTACTTCTACTTCAGCTTTTAGATTGCCATTTTCATCGAAGATGTAAGCTTTTACTTCATCATTATTCCCATCAGACTCAAACCCATTATCTATCTCTTCCCCATTATCTACCTTGAGTTCCTGTTCTTCCTTGACCCATTTTTCTAGTGTATCCAAAATACTATCCACTATTCTGTGAGAGTGGCTTAACACATAACTGGTATTATCTGTATTTATTTCGTCATCCATGTTGTCTGTCTGTGTATGTTGGCTGATTGTCTGTGTTTCCGTTACTGGCTGTGTTACTGTTACCGCCTGGTGAGCGCCAGTTTCCTCATAGACGGGATTTAGTTTCCCACACGCGGCCTGTTGTGTTCATCTGTGACACCACTAGATATAGTAGCATCATGACTCCCTTCTTGTCTTAATGGCATAGTATTTACTTCTCCACTTTCGTCATAGTAGTTGTTACGAAAGCGTGGTGAGTATCTACCCCCTCTTCCTCTGCCACGGCTTTGGTTTCGATAGTTTGTTTTGGTGTGCCTAACTTCCATATTTCTAACGTTCACGTTTCCATTATTTTGTACGTGATTGTTAGAAGATTTGTTATTCTGCTGCACCTGCTCCTCAGCAGCAGCTACTCTTTCCACTCTTTCCAGATATTCAATAAATTTGTCTATATTATCTCTAGGGGCGGAAATGATCCTCTTCTGCCAGTACCACGGCAGCTTACCTTCTAAACCCATAATGATCATATCTGGCTTCATCTTTTCTGTCAAATGTGACAGTCTTGAAACCCACTTCCTAGCGAAATCCTTTACTGATTCACGCCCTGGGAAAAACTTCTTACCACTCCAGAATTCCCTTAACACATCATTTTGTTTGTTATGTGACCAGTATTCGTTGAGAAATGCAGACTTAAATTCAGATAAAGTTTTACATTTGATCATTACATCCGCTGACCATCGCAAAGCATCACCTGACAAATGACTTCTTATAAATGAAATTTTTTCTCTTTCTGACCAAGTGTTGGGGAGAACATCCTCAAAGTCATTCCAAAATTCAAGAGGGTGAATGTACTTATCAGGATCAAAGCGCAAAAACTGTCGACACCCTATAAAAGCGGCGTCAACTGAAGTCACATGCTGTACAGTAGAATGACTAGAATTAACAGAGGTTACTCTATTTTCTAGGTTAGCAATGTTAGTATTTAATTCCTCTACTTGTGACTCTACTGCTTCTATCCTGGCAGAACATCTTTGTTCCACTGCACCACGAATTTCGGTACAGGTTTCTTTTACTTTCTCAATGTTTTTCTGACAAGTATCTACTTTAATTTGTACCTCTTTAACTTTGTCAGAGCAAAGTTTGGACTCGTTGCTCAATCTTTCGGACAACCTCACTTCCAAAAGTTCATCTGCCTCTTGATAATTTTTTTGAATTTGATCTATTTCACATTTGAAAGTACTATGCATTTTAGTTAACTGTTGCCCTACTTTTACTTGAATGTCATGATGAATAGCATCTATCTTATAATTCAAACTATTCCATTTTGATTGCAGTTCTTCTTTTAGTTCTTTATTACTACCCTCAATTTTAGCCTCAATTTTATTTTGGTTTGATTCGAGTTTGGCAAACAGTATTTGCATCCAATCCGGAGCTTCTACCTTGATACTTTGTATCTCTTGACTTGACTGAGCTGGAGATATATTGAGCTCAGTTTCACTACCTGACAAAGTTAGCAACTCTACTGGCTCCCTTTTGACTTCTATTTCAATATTTGAGGGATTAATGGAACCATCCTCATTAAACTCAATTCCTGATCCTGAGGATTCTTGGTCAGAGACCGGTTCCCTTCTGAAATGTACACTACTTTCCATATCTTTTAGTTTGTTAGCAGCAGTTAATAAATATTTTAAAAGTCTTTGACTTAACTTAAATGCTTGATTTCGACGAATGATGTCGTCGCGGTGTACCAGCAATCGTGATGCGACGCGTCGCGACGTATTGAAGGCAGCAGCAGCAGCTGTAGCGTCGAGTACCGCCACAGGAATCGCCTACTGCAATAGCTCCAGGGGGGGGCAGCAAGGCACCGTTGACCGCTCGGCGCAGCCGGCAGCTGTCTCGCAGATCAGCGCAGCTCCGCGATGACGCACCGTCTTCCTTTAGTCTCAGCGCCGTCGGCAGCCGCGATCCAGCATCGTCGCCTTCCTCACCATCGTCACTAACCAACGTACAGCGGTAGACACTTATTGTTTATACACTACACCCGCCTTTACTGGTAACACTGTTCCCACACTAGTTCAATTCAGTGTCCTGTTATTGCCTACCGAGTTCGTTAATTTATACCAATCGCTTTCACACATCGAGCACTTTTATTTGCTTTTAATTCAGTTTTCCCGGCCGATAAGCACCATATGTGGGGCGGCGAAGAAGTTGTCGAATGAGTTGTTTGAATGTTCATTTCACGTAACAGACTATTGCCGATGCAACATATGTGGGACGGCGAAGAAGTCGTTGTTTAATGTTGAATGAAAGTTGAACATTGCCACCTTAAATCACGCGAGCCTGGCAACTAATTTGGTGGCCAGTCAGAAAGCGAAGGGAAACTTACTGACCTTAGTTCCCAGTCTGCACGGCCACATTCCTGTACAGCCCAGCTAAACGAAAAATATCCATAGTTCTTCACGGGATTGCGTTACGATGACGTGACGCTACTAGCAGTGAACTAGGGTAAGTCCCGTGCACTCGCTCGCCTCTGTATCTTATACATGATACAGCGCTTGCTTTGCTTCAGTACCTATTGTGCTGACGGCCTCACTGGTTACACCTTTTAGCCGAAGCCTTTCCGCTTCATTAATTGCAAGTGTACTATTTATCGGAATACTCGTTCTCTTGAGCAGACACAATATCTTTTTAATTCTATGCAGTATAAGACCAAAACGTTATTTTCTGTTGCACAGTCGATTACCCTAACTGAGGGTTTACCTATCGCAACAAGGCCCGACTGTGCGGCCTTGCCGCCTCTTAGTTTCCCTGCACCACTTTACCGGTTTTGCTCGATACTGGCACCCTGTCTTTTCTCCATGCGTGCCAGGGCCCTGCGTGACAATCTTTCGCGTAATGTCCCGGCCGCTTACACTTGAAACAAGCAACGTCTTTTACCCTCGTACACGGAACTCCACAGTTCCCTGGTAGATTACATTGTGGGCACCTCCACTCTCGTAACCCTCCATCAGCTTCCCTATGATTTCCTCTAAAGTCTCTTGTATCTATCGGCTGAATTTTTCTTAATCTTACCCGGCATTCCGCGTCTGTATGTCCTGGCTTGTCGCACCCGTAACAAAAATTCGTAAACTCTTTGCCCGTCATTATCCGTACTCTTCCCTCTGGCCTATTCTTTCTACACTTGCTTGCCATGTGCCCTCTCAATCCACAATTGAAACATTTCAAATCTCTAATATCTCTGGTATTCTTCACCGTTTCCTTTCCCCGGTTGAAAGTTACTCTTGGGGCTAGTCCCCGCTCTTTCATTGACAGTATTGCACTCTCTTCTTGCAATGCTAGTTCCACGGCCGCTGCTAGCGTGATTTCATCGCCTCTACTTCTTACTATCGTCTGTATTCTATCATTGCTTAACCCTTGTATAAAGCATGCTCTTCCTAGTGAATCAACCAGTTCTATTGCGCCCTTTAAGTTCTCCCTAGCCGTAACTCTGCTTACTGCTTCCCTGAAATCCCTTTGCATTTCATCTATTCGGCTTGCCCATGTCGCAATTGGCTCTCCTTGTCCCTGTCTCGACTGAAATATCTTGCACGCGTAGTAGTCAATGGTACGCTTACTCGCATAATTTTCCTCTAGAACATGTTTTACTTCCTGCCATGTCCCCGTGTGTTCCCTTACTTGCAGCCTCGATCTGGCCTCTCCGGTTATTTTGGCTTTAACAAACTTCAGTAACGTTTCGTGTTCCTCCGGTTTCACAAGTTCAAATGCAGCGTCTGCATTTTCAATAAACTCCCTAAGATCTCTCTTATTTCCTTCGAACACTTTTGGAACTATACACAAGGCTTCTTTCACTGATATCTTACCGCTACTGGAGGATGACGGAACTTCGTTAGTTTGGGCCATCTTACCAACTTAACTATGTTAGCACTTTACAATACAAGATACAAAATTCTTAATATAATTTTATATGTACCGCTTCTCTTGTGGTGCGCCGTCTGTTCCGCTGATCCGCGTTGTCCCGCGTTGTGCCGCGCTGCTCCGCGCTGTCTCTGTGCTCTCTATGCCCGCGCTGTTCCGCGCTGCCGCGATGCGTCGGCCGCCGCTCTGCTGGGCTGTGCCGACCCCGTCGCTCGCCTCGGCTGCCGCTGCTACGGCTGCAGCCGCTGCTCGGCCCGGACCCCCGGTCTCGAACGCTGGCTGCTTAGGCACCTCTGTGCCTCGTCGCTCCGCGTCGTGCTCCCGCTATCCTGCGTTGCCCTGCACCCGCGAGGACTACTTCTCTGGACTCTGTCGTAGTGGGGCTACTAATGCTGAAAGTTGCGAGTCGCCACAACTTCCTGCTAATTGCCACAGTCGCTGTAGCAAAATCTACTGGCTCCTATCTCCTTTTTGCCTATATGCCTTTGTGGTACCCCACACCTGGCACCAAAACTTTTATTTATGTCGCGTCCCAAGCGTGGGTTTTGCGAGGGTTTGAGCGACACGGTTCGTAAACGGGAATTAGCCGGTTGACCTAATTGAGAGGGAGACTTTTGATCTGGCTAAGATGTTAAATTCCCTGGTGTGAAGGTACAAGGCTAGGATGTTGGTAGAAGTAAACTCGTATGGACGTTATAAAAGTTCTAATTTATTCATAAAGAATACAGATCACCCTAACTGCGTAGTGATTGTACCTACAGAATAGCCAAGCCCATTACAGAGACGGTGACTGACTTCCACCGTTCTGGCTGCCTGATAGAACTTTCCAGCACTTTGCTGCCCACACTAGCACCCTACGTCAGAGTCCCGCGGTCGCTGCCTAAACGCTCATCGGCGACTATCTCCAACTGTCTGCCTGCAGCCCGCCCTCAGCCCAAGTCGGCTGCTACTCACGCTGACTACCGTCGCTGCCTAAACCCGAGAGAGAGAGATCCCCGGAGCGGCGTGCCTCCGAGTTTTGTTAGCTCTTCCCCTTCGACCCCGCCAGCGCTTGGCATGACGTAGCGTCGAGTGCAACTTTTCCTTATTAGGGATTGTTTTAGTATTAACTTCAGTACTTTTCTTCAGAAGCTGGGTGGAGGGGTAGAGGGGCCTCTCCCTATACGGTCACGCACTGCGTCCTGAGCCCTTCATTGGCTCCTCATGACGTAGTGCGGTCCCCACCTAGGGCCCTCTTTCTTTCTCTCTCCGCTCCCAGACTTCTCCCTCTAGCCAAGAGTGTTGATACTGTAAGTTATTGCTTATTAAGGGACCTGCCCAGAGCGCCCTTTTTATCTTAATAGCTGAGTCTGCTTCCTTGCTTATCACGCGCAGCTGCCTGGCCGCTTGGACCGCCGCCTCGGCTATCTGGCTGCGTCGTTATCTTTTGTGACCCCTCTGACACGCCTGGCGTCCCCTGTTAACTCTATCTCCCCGTATGATTTCTGGTGTATCGTCTGAGAACAACTGCATTTAGACTTGGCTTTTCTGCGGTTACAACAAAAGTATACAAAATTTTTCTGTACCTGAAAGGGAACTGCGCTAGTTAGGCATTATATTTATAGTAACAGCATCGAGAATAGTAGTTTGCCGTTGTGACTGTGCTCAGAGAACACCTATTTGCTTTTGTGATGATGGAGATAAAGCGTATGGATACACACATATGAAGTGGCACTATACGGAGATGCCAGGACACGAGGTTCGCCACTATGGAATAATTGACATAATACTGCTACGGAAGGAATAGTGGAGAACATGGAACCGTTTTTCTGCCACTGAACCACGACGTCTCCTGCGATAGTCCAGCTCAGTCTTAAGTCAGTTTCCCGATATTTTCGTTCACGTCATGTAGCCCAAATTTGTAACATGCGGACTTTACAGAGACGTTTACAACTATCCGAAAATTCATAAATTCCTGAAAATGGCGTTGAACTACAGAAGATCCAAAGGCCGTTGGTTTAAAAAATTCTCGCCAAGGCGACGGTTACTCCGAGGGACGCCGGCCTCTCCGACGTCCAGGCATCTAGTGCCAATGCCAACCTTTGCGTAGATGGATAGACTGCCAATTGTCTGAAAGTATGAGCAGCCTTCGGCATTCGTGCCCCCGTCTATGTTGGCAGCAGGGGCCTTTTGCTCTCGGAGTAAGCATACAGTGTGCGAGGACCCGAGTTTACGAAACTTCTGAGAGTCGCCCTCTCGATCTCAGCTCGTGGCAGTGCTTGGTAGGCGCAGTTCGTGTCAGTACTTTGTAGACTTTATTTAGTGTCTAGCAGTGGTGTGGTAGTAGCTGCTATTTTGCGATTCATTTATACTTTACCACCGCCACTAGCCACGAGTTAGCTCTTTGTTCAGGTGTTGTACGAGGTCCAGCCAGATGCAGAGGTAACTGCATGAATGTGAGAGAGCATTTGGCTGGACCGGAAGCTTACATTGGGGGGGGGGGGGGGGGGAGCACATACAACACTTTACTAAGAAAGCTAACGCGACACTCAAAAAACTATACGCAATGCTCAACAGGAATAGTACACAGAGTGTCTAGGTCCTTGTACACGACACTGACTAGACTACTGACGTCATATACTGCTCGTGCCTACGGATACGCAGCGGCTAAACACCTGAACCGCCTTCAGAAAATACAGAACGAAGCTCTAGACACCATAAGCAATGCTTTCAGATATTTTCGCACAGCGGATCATCATAGAAAATACCCATGTAACCTCTCTCGGAGGTATTCAAAAAACACGGCATACGACTTTGTACAAAAAATGTAGTTACTCGGTCAACCCTCACATACTACACTTGGGTAACTACGATTGCAACCATAGACGGAATCACAAGAACACGACCACACGGTTCCTTAGGGACTAACTATCTACCGTATTTATGCAATTACGCAAACGACACAATAAGGCGAACTCTTGCATATCAGCTACTGACAAGCACCGCTACTTCAGCTTTAGAGAAAAGAACTGGCAATCGTAGAGAAGTCGAACCCAATACACAAACAAACCCCCAACACAGAATACACCCGTCAGTTCTTTAAGGGCCACCGAAACGGCTAATATATGACGGCACTTCTATGTTACAGGAGCAGCAGCAATAGAGATTTTTTCCCCTTGGCACTTGCCGTTGCACTTTACACCCCCCCCCCCCCCCCCACTCTCACGTCACTCTCACGCTCTCTCTCTCTCCCTCCCGCCTCTCCCCCACCCCCTCCCCCCTACGCCTAGTTCGCTTTCGACTAACTCCATTCCATATCCCGAAGGGACAGTGTTAATGGGTAGTGCTACCCAGGCCTACGGAAAATATCACAGAGCGCATCGTGTCAACCACTCGATTAAACACCAACACATGCAGAGGTAAATAACAGAACTTTTGTGATGATCACCAGGCCGGTGCGGCCTGGAGGGGCTTCCATCTTCGAAGAAAAACATAGAACCATGGAAGCGACCAGACATCCTTACGATCAGTTTTTATAAAGTCTAAGGGACACTGAACTGTGTGCGGTTCATGCCGAGGTTTATTTTTTAACTTTGCCCTATTTTGAACTGCTATGGTAGTGTCGCCTGCTGTAGTCAAGGTCTACGTTACGTTTTGTATTTTTTTATGACAAATGAGTTACATATCATGTCACTGTTGCTTCCTTTTTTCCATTTTATGTGGCTTGATCACGGATGGATTACTTAACCAGGTACTTTTACACAGTCTAATGATGCCCCAAATGTGTGGTATTAGATAATTTAGCAAGCAAAACGGTTTTATTCTGAAATAACACCTGATGTATTTTACGAATGATCACATTCAGCGAAATTTGTGACATTTGACTCATTGGAATGTTATTCTTCGGGGAAAATTGCACAAAACACCGTTTTATACTTTGATTAACCTTCGCTATCAGTAGGTAGGACGTTACCAGACGTCATTCTCAGTGGAGAGAAGTCTTCCGAAGTAAGAGTGATTTCAGGTGTGCCACGGGGGAGTGTCGTAGTACCGTTACTATTCACAATATACATAAATGACCTTGTGGATGACATAGGAAGTTCACTGAGGCTTTTTGCGGATGATGCTGTGGTATATCGAGAGGTTGTAACAATGGAAAATTGTACTGAAATTCAGGAGAATCTGGAACGAATTGACGAGTGGTGCAGGGAATAGCAATTGAATCTCAATGTAGACAAGTGTAATGTGCTGCTAATACAAAGAAAACTACAATATAGCAAATCAGCAACTGGAAGCAGTTAATTCCATAAATTATCTGGGAGTACGCATTAGGAGTGATTTAAAATGGAATGATCATATAAAGTCGACCGTCGGTAAAGGAGATGCCAGACTGAGATGCATTGGAAGAATCCTAAGGAAATGCAATCCGAAAACAAAGGAAGTAGGTTACAGTACACTTCTTCAGGCTCTGCTTGAATATTGATCATCAGTGTGGGATCCGTACCAGATAGGGTTGACAGAAGAGAGAGAGAGAAGATCCGACGGAGAGCAGCGCCCTTTGATACAGGATCATTTAGTAATCGCGAAAGCGTTACGGAGATGATAGATAAACTCCAGTGGAAGACTTTGCAGGAGAGACGCTCAGGAGCTCAGTACGGGCTTCTGTTGAAGTTTCGAGAACATACCTTCACCGAGGAGTCAAGCAGTATATTGCTCCCTCCTACGTATATCTCGCGAAGAGACCATGAGGATAAAATCAGAGAGATTAGATCCCACACAGAGGCATACCGACAATCCTTCTTTCCACGAACAATACGAGACTGGAACAGAAGGGAGAAGCGATAGAGGTACTCAAGGTACCCTCCGCTACATTCCGTTAGGTGGCTTACGGAGTATGAAAGTAGATGTAGACAACGTATCACGTCCAATTTAAAAATTAAAATCGCGCCTTCATGCAGTGAGAAATGATTTCAAAGATTGATTCTTGAACATAATCTAAGTAACTATTTCTTGCAGCACAGGACTTTGGCGTATTTCATTTGGTTAAGAAGAGAAATTGTTTTTCACTTCCTGTAAAATTATAGTCTGTGCTCTTAACAAGATTTGAAACAATGCTCCTCAAGCTTTATTACCACGTGTATTTGAAACTTTGTTATAATTATGCGTTGGGTTACCCGATGCATATACGGTCGCAATTTCTCAATAAAACAGAATAATGAAATAGTAAATCTCGACGGCGTCGTTATAAGTTCCAAAACTCTTGCAATGCTAGATAAGGCAAAGGCTGCCCCGAGGAGTCCTCGGGAACCTGTGGCCCGCAGGCACGTCCGCGACCCTCCAGGGCAGAGGAGCTGCAGGCGGGACGCCGTGGGCGCGACCGAGTGTGCTGCGAGCGATTAGTCTGCAGCGCTCGCTCCCCATTGGGAGGCAACGAGCGTGAAGCCAGAGCTGGCCCCGCAAGCGCCACCGCACCTCACAGCACAGTGGGCGTGTGTGTCGCCTTTGTCCCTCGAGACCTGGGGCGATTAAGGGCTCAGGCGGTGGATGCAGACAAAACACCCACGTAACACACGAAGTGCATAGAGCAGTTACGCGGCCTTCTTATCCTGCAAAGCCCACTTCATGTATAACAGTGAAACTCCATACTGCTGAAATTATTAATACAGTTTTGCATAGCTCGTAATCTTTGCTTTTCATGTAGGCAACAGTTAAAATCATTTGCCATCTATTGGCTACGTTTTGCATTACAGTGTAAGGTGACACCTCTGAAGAAAGTGAGTACCAGTATCCTAGTGACAAACGTTATGGGATAGTGATATACACATATACTGGGTCATCAAAAAGTCGGTACAAATTTGAAAACTTAATAAACCACTGAATAATGTTGATAGAGAGGTACAAATTAACACACATGCTTGGAATGACATGGGGTTTATTAGAACAAAATGTCCGACAGATGGCGTTGGACAGCAAAACGTCAGTGACTGCGCGTGACAATAGTGTATAAAAGGACCAGTAAAAAGAGAACCACCAAACCTCCCAAACCGGTTCATCTTATCCAGTTTGCTGATGTCACCACCTTCCTATCCCTTTATCCTACCCTTCAACGGTACCAACGTACCCTCCAAACCCACCTTGACTAATTCACCGATTGGTGCAACCAGTGGTTCCTCTGTATCAATCACTCCAAGACCCAAGCGATCATCATAGGCAGCACCCCCCGCTCCTTCCGCCTCCATGATTTCTACCGCACTATTTATGGTCGTCCTATCTACCTCACTCCTACCCTCAAATACCTTGGCCTCACACTCGACCGCCACGTCACGTGGACTCCCCATCTCCTTACCATCCAACACAAACCTTACAACCACCTCCGCCTCCTGAAACTCTTGTTCGGCCAGACGTGGGGTCTGCATCCTTCCAACATCCTTCACACATACAAATCCTAGATCCGCCCCATCCTCTGTTATGCCACCGTAGCTTGGATTTCCGCCCCTCCCCGTTCTATAAAGCCCTCCAAATCCTCGAACGCCATGCACCTTCCGCATCAGCCTTCCGTCCCCCATGCGCATCCTCTACGACCTTATCCCCTTCCCCCACCTTCTCCTTTTCCTTGAACACATCTGCACACTATATATTGTCCGCCGCCTTGATCCTCCTCACCCTGGTGTCTCCCTTCCTCTCCATCCCCAACCAGTTGCCACGCCTTTACCGTTGTGTACCACCCTCTCTCCATCTCCACACACTCCATCTCCTTTCCCAACGCAACTTCCACCATCTACCCCTCCCGGATGATGAGCTTCGCCCTGACATCTATTCTTCCTACCAACTCTAGCCCCATCTTCCTGCCTCCTCCTCAGGGCTCCCTCTCCTCCCCCTCCCTCCTCCCGAGCGTCTTCCCCCTTCTATTCCCCCTCCCTCTCTTGTGCCCCATTTCAGTGCCTTTGCACTTCCTCCTGCCTTGTCTTCCCTCTTCATCTCCTGTCCCACGTGTCTACTGCCTCTTAGTGTGCCCTCTGACGCCCCTACTCTCTTCATCCTGCCGCTTCCCCTGCTGCCCCTTGCTGTCCCCTCCTTTTCCATCCTCTCTGACCTTTCCCTCGGCAGGTCCCACCTGGCAGTTTTATTCTTGGTTGTGTGTGCTCCAAGTGGGTTTTAAGTGTGTTGTTCTGAAGTGTTTTAATACTGTGGCCGACTTTTAACCTGAGAATGCACATTCGGTGTCTTCTCTGTGTTTTAAGAATCGCCAACTGTGTTTTTTATCTTTCTGGTGACTTTTAACTGTCCCCCATGAACGTCTCCATATCAGTATCTTTTTACCTCCATTTTCTCCACTTACTCTGTTTTATGTTCCCCTTTTTATCGCATTATGTAGGTATCATTTTATTCTTGTATTAGTTGTCATGTCACTCGGCTGAAGAGCGGCGGATTGTGCCACTGACAGCCCTCCACTGCTCATATGGGCCAGGGGAATGAAATCAGAATAAAGGGAAAAAAAGAAAGAGAATCAGATCCGCCAGCAGTCGCAGCATGTTGACATTACCTGAAAATGCGCTTTTAGTGAAGCTGTATTATCAGAATGGGGAATGTACTAGTTCAGCACTACGATCCTATCGCTATAGGAAGGATATTCGAAAGGTAAAGGTCCGTTGACAATTGCAGCTGTGGCGAGAATGATTTCGAAGTTCGAAGCCATAGGTTGTTTGGGAGATAGACCCCTTAGTGGCCGACCGAGCTCAAGGTGTAATGCCGCTGAGACAGTTCAGGAAGAAATGTTATTTTACCTCAGTTCGAAATTCTGACTAGTACGTCAAGTCGATACTGGAAAACCTTTAAAACTGCAGATAAGTTTGAAACAATCTGGTACGTTCAGTAGGCTGACTACTATTGCAAATGTCTACAAGAGAGACTGAACTAACATCTCCATTGTAGTGTTACATTGTGGTCGCAACGAACTTACAGCTCGAAGCGGCTACACCTCCCTTCTTGGACAAATGTTATCTCTGATCTATTTATGGTCTGGTCTTTATCTTCGTAAAGAATATGTTTTGAATTATTTATTTAAAGGTTCAGGCTACGTATCATCTGATAGTCTTTCATTTAGTACTTTCTTTATAATAAACGCTATTAGTTACATAGTATTCCTGTTAGCCAAACTTGCAATATTTATTTTGTTGTCAGTAGCTTCCATCAATGTAAGGATAACAAATTTTGCTATTTCTTTTGCTACCAAAGGGCTTTCATTGGCGGTTCCATGTTTAGGGTGTTACAATGCACTGGATTAGGTCCTCTGTTCAGGCCAAAACACAAAACAATAATTGACTGGAAATGGTTATGTTCGGTTATGTGGATACCATTTGAATCTACTTGTATACATAATATCCCCAAACAACGATGGATTTTTTATGGATGACAATGCACCATGTCACTGTACCACAATTATTCGCTATAGGTTTGAAGAACTTTCTGGACAGTTCGAGTAAATGATTTGGTCATTCAATGAATATTTATGGGATAATAGAGAGGTCAATTCTCATACAAGATCCTGCTCCCTCAACACTTTCGCAAGTAAGAATGGCTATGGAGGTAACGTAGCTTAATGTTTCTGCAGGGGACTTTCAACGACTTGTTGAGACCATGCCTCGGCGAGTTTCTGCACCACGCCAGGCAAAAGGAGGTCCGACAATATAGCTTTTGTCGCCCTAGTGTAATTAGGTACACAGAGGGCAGTTGCCAGTTGTGGACGTTGTTATCAACAAGAACAGACAACGCGACAAGTGCAAGTTTCAACGGTGGCCTGTTTGATCCAAGGAGGATTGAATTTTGGCCGAATTTCTGCACATACCGATGCCTCTACTTATACCATCCATAGGTTGCGGACACGCTACAGGGAGACAGGTCAGCACATAAGGCGAGTTGGACAAGGTCAGGGATACATTGCAAGTCCACCTGAAGACCGATACCTAGCCACCTGCGGCGTTGTACAAATACCGTCGGGACACTGCAAGACGATATCAGATGGGTCACTGGAGCCACTGTGTCCTATCAGACTCTAATGAACAGGTTACGAGTAAGAATCTTACGACAAAGACGTTCTGTTTGAGTAGCGTGCTTGACAAGACAATATCCCCTTGCAGCTCGCCTTTAGTTCCTTTGTTCCCATATCAATTAGCAACTTCACCACTGGCGAACCGTGTTCTCCAGATATCCTCTAACGCAAGGTGATGGCCATGTTTATTTACAGACACCTGTTGTTAGCGGTACCTGCCAAATGCTGTCAAGGTTCTGTGACGCAACGCTTCAGTGTTGAGAGCTATACGGATCTTGTCGTTGTTCACGGTCGCCTTAGCACCACGGATTAAATCGAACAGATCTTTTTGGTCCATGTGACTGCAGCGTGTAATGGTGGCCCTGAATTCCTTCTAACGCTAGGGCCTATATGGTAGTCGTCAGCGGGTATGTCTTTAGAAGCCTGGAATGGAATGCTAGGCAGTTAGTCCCGACCTGAATTCCATCGTGCCTATGTGAGTTACGCTTGACAAACTTGTTCGTGGCGTCTTCTTCCCCTATAGACTCTCTAAGAACTGTCATGGACTCTTATTGAAGAATGGTAACTTATAACGCAGGGTGACCTCCTTTCCCTTATATTGAGTAAGCCGTATAGGTATCAGACAATGACAAACGCCGACGGAGGCCATACACGTTTCTGAAGCTCTCAACTTCCAATAAAAACCACCCAAGATGAGGGTTGAAAGATTGTTTCCACATCGTTCTTGACACCTCTCACACAATTCAGTTCTTTTTATGTAAACAACTGGTAATATAATGGCGTTTGATTGCATATTTAACTTGTGCACGATGATGGTACAATTTGGTAACATTCTGATTCCTCAATTATTGCTCAATGTTTTATGGCTTAAGCCCAAAGTCATGTTCCTCTAATTCTTTTGAGCAGTGTAATTCCGTAAGTGTTTCTCCTTAAGTCCCAAGTTACAAAATTCATTGTGAGTGAATCAGAGCACGAGCTGTCAAGTAGTAGTCAAAGACAAAGACCTAGTATTACACTCCTGGAAATTAAAATAAGAACACCGTGAATTCATTGTCCCAGGAAGGGGAAACTTTATTGACACATTCCTGGGGTCAGATACATCACATGATCACACTGACAGAACCACAGGCACATAGACACAGGCAACAGAGCATGCACAATGTCGGCACTAGTACAGTGTATATCCACCTTTCGCTGCAATGCAGGCTGCTATTCTCCCATGGAGACGATCGTAGAGATGCTGGATGTAGTCCTGTGGAACGGCTTGCCATGCCATTTCCACCTGGCGCCTCAGTTAGACCAGCGTTCGTGCTGGACGTGCAGACCGCGTGAGACGACGCTTCATCCAGTCCCAAACATGCTCAATGGAGGACAGATCCGGAGATCTTGCTGGCCAGGGTAGTTGACTTACACCTTCTAGAGCACAATGGGTGGCACGGGATACATGCGGACGTGCATTGTCCTGTTGGAACAGCAAGTTCCCTTGCCGGTCTAGGAATGGTAGAATGAAGGGTTCCATGACGGTTTGGATGTACCGTGCACTATTCAGTGTCCCCTCGACGATCACCAGAGGTGTACGGCCAGTGTAGGAGATTGTTCCCCACACCATGATGCCGGATGTTGGCCCTGTGTGCCTCGGTCGTATGCAGTCCTGATTGTGGCGCTCACCTGCACGGCGCCAAACACGCATACGACCATCATTGGCACCAAGGCAGAAGCGACTCTCATCGCTGAAGACGACACGTCTCCATTCGTCCCTCCATTCACGCCTGTCGCGACACCACTAGAGGCGGGCTGCACGATGTTGGGGCGTGAGCGGAAGACGGCCTAACAGTGTTCGGGACCGTAGCCCAGCTTCATGGAGACGGTTGCGAATGGTCCTCGCCGATACCCCAGGAGCAACAGTGTCCCTAATTTGCTGGGAAGTGGCGGTGCGGTCCCCTCCGGCACTACGTAGGATCCTACGGTCTTGGCGTGCATCCGTGCGTCGCTGCGGTCCGGTCCCAGGTCGACGGGCACGTGCACCTTCCGCCGACCACTGGCGACAACATCGATGTACTGTGGAGACCTCACGCCCCACGTGTTGAGCAATTCGGCGGTACGTCCACCCGGCCTCCCGCATGCCCACTATACGCCCTCGCTCAAAGTCCGTCAGCTGCACATACGGTTCACGTCCACGCTGTCGCGGCATGCTACCAGTGTTAAAGACTGCGATGGAGCTCCGTATGCCACGGCAAACTGGCTGACACTGACGGCGGCGGTGCACAAATGCTGCGCAGCTAGCGCCATTCGACGGCCAACACCGCATTTCCTGATGTGTCCGCTGTGCCGTGCGTGTGATCATTGCTTGTACAGCCCTCTCTCAGTGTCCGTAGCAAGTATGGTGGGTCTGACACACCGGTGTCAATGTGTCCTTTTTTCCATTTCCAGGAGTGTATGTTCCCATCTGGTTGGGCGGCTGAAGAAACACACGAGTGAAACTGAAAAATTTAATTGGCCAGTATAGCTCAACAAAATAGGACGCAGCACAGTTTTTTTAAAAATATTTTATAAATTTCTACTCTTAAGACTGCGATTCAAACATAAACTTCGTGTCTGTTTGACCACCATTCAGTACTTCACTGTTTTGGAGAGCTTGGGATGTTCATTCGACCATTTGCTAGAGGTATTGACCCCTTTTACCTTTATGGACGCAATTTTCAAAATGATCTGATGATGGCAGTCTGAGGATTTTCCCTTTATGCTGTACGGTGAGACATCTGAAAACAATTTCTTCGAATGAAAGCCCAGAGGAGTTGCTCTTCCAAAATTAGCAAAAATTGCGCTGGGTAGTGGGGAACTTTGGAGTGCTCTGCAACTGAGAATAAACGCTGCAACCAAAACGGTTTGCGAGGAGACCATAGTGTCAGAATGAGCTATCCCTTCGCGTTCAACGATGTCACTGCTGAATTTGATATTTCTGGAGGGATAGACAATTGAGTGGCTACAGTCGGAGAGAAGATTACTGTCAGTTATTCAGACGTCCTGGGTGTTGTCATCTATAATACTTTTAATCTAGTGAATGTTAATGTATGGTTATCTCTCTTGCCCAGAATATCAATCAGTGTGTGTTACATATACCACCATACCAAATGGCCACATCTTGAGACTTCGGGTGAATGTATCCTGAACAGACGGTATCAAGTTCTATCGCAGAGATTTTACCATGTGTGTCGGACAGACGAAACTATTAACTTTCAAGAATGAGTTTACTACTATGTAGTTTATATTTAGATGTTTTTATCTGTTATGTATTCGATTTTGTTTCATCTATTGGCAACTGTTTTGTCCCTTGGAATGACGATTTTCGCCTCCATCCACGTATGTGTTCCGTGGGTCAGCTGACTGTTAACGCCAAATTTCACTACGCTGCATTTTAAAACTTTTGAATCCATCTATTATGACTGTAAGGTGGTATTTAAATTGTTTTTCATTGTGATTTCAAATCATATTTTCGATTCACATTATTTTCTCATTAAAAATAAAGTAATTATTCTGCAACTTTTTGTCGAACCACTACACACTTCATTATAGTAGACAGTGGTATATGTTCACTTAAGAATGCTAGTAAGGATTACAAAATCAAAACAAATATATGACAGTTAAATTTCTTTTCGCTGATTTTACTGCGTCCGGTTTTTTTCTGATATGTGGCGAAGAACCTGTGTCTGTTATGTCTGCAGGAGGTTTAAGATACGAAAGGTGATCCCGCAAGGAAGATATTCACCAAAGTTGATTTTAAAATTTTGTTCACTTTTGTTACGTTTATAATGTTTTGGACTTCATGTAAGACGTAGTACCTTCTGGGATGTAGTGTGAAGTTGCGTCTACTGATGCCAGAAACTGGTCTTTATTCTTTCGTGTGCGAGTGGGAAAACCGTCGTAACGTTGCACAAGTGCTCTTCTTATCTGTTTCTGATCATGTAGTGATTGATCGTTCCATCCAAGCTATTGCGACATCGTTATGTTCACTGAGACGTTCTTTATTGACACTCCGTGACACATGGCAAACACCAATTTCTTTGATGTTAATCAAGCTGTAGGCTTAGAAAGCAAGAGCGGAAAAACTTTCTTTTGGATGACATATTAATAGTCTAGGATAGTTCTCAAGCGGGAAATCTGAATTCACAATATTCTGAGCCCCAAACTTTGACTCGCAAGACGGAGAGAGGGGGTAGCGTAAAGTTTATAAATATGATACGCGCCACAATATTCTCGGTTTATGGTCGAGCGGTTCTAGGCGCTTCAGTCTGGAACCGAACGACCACTACGGTCGCATGTTCGAATCCTGCCTCCGGCATGGATGTGTGTGATGTCCATAGGTTAGTTAGGTTTAAGTAGTTCTAAGTTCTAGGGTACTGATGACCTCAGGTTAAGTCCCATAGTGTTCAGAGCCATTCTCCGTTTAATTCTAATCTTCTGTGTGATGATTCATCGTCTTAAGATACCTGAGGACAGCTAGATTAGTAACGTTTTATTATAATCGCTTACATTTTTACGAAGGAAATATGGAATATTACGAGTTACGTTATACCATAGGAAGGTGTGGTGCAAGTTCTGAGTGAAATGACTTCATTGTGACACTTTTACAGCTTACTGATGAACTTCTTGCAACAGATAAAAAGGTAAAACATACAATTAACGTAACCAATCAGTTAAAAAGGTGTATTACATAACAATACATTTAAATAAAATTTCTTTTCGTTGCGTGAGTGGTTGGCCAGTCGACAACACGTCACAAACAAAGTTCCACTGGGCTACTCTGAACAACCATAGTCAATGTCGCTGCCACCACAGGATATCACATTAATTTCATCCAAAACACAAGTTATCCATTAGATAATGCTCACCTGAAAAGAGACCAATAACAGCTTTTGGCCCTGCAAGAAATTACGCAGCGTGGAACCAATTCGCTCGCTTCCTTACTCTACGGCCACCCAAAGCAGGACTTACACGTCACCATCAATGTTCATTATCGAGTAAACTTAATAAAATGGCATTCATATTGGACAAGGTACACTTCACACCATAGCGCATATGCCTTATAAGAACATTTAGATTAGAACCAAGTGCTTAATTTAAAATTTCTTGATTGGCACATGTAAAACATTACTTTGAATTAATATCTGTGAAAATTATTCTCATAAGATAACGTAGAAGCGGATCCAGAAATTTTACAGAACATTAACAGGACGAAAAATCTTTAAAGATTAAAACTATAATACAACCTGTTGCTTAAGAGCAACATTTAACTGTTTATAGTACTGCCAGTGAAGTCAACTAGAGACCAGAATATTGAAACAGCAGACGTCCTAATGGAACGATGTCACGTATAGGGCTACACACACGGAAGGCATCTTGTCACCAAAATCGGCCGCAGTGGTACTTCCAATCTACTGAACCAACTTAGATTGTCTCTAGTAAACGTAGCAGAAGGAACATTAATTCAAGTAGTTGTCCACGAGCTGAGAAATGTTAGTCTAGTTTACCGGACCAGACTAGATCGGACATAACAACAAAAGTTAACATGAAACATCAGTCTTATTTACTCATGGATAGAGTATCGTTTAAATTTGCAGAATTATTTGTCCTCCTGGCAGTACAGCATTCAAAATCAATGTCCATGTGTCGCCAATAAATTCCACCGTGAAACGAGGTATGTCGCTCCGGCATGCAGTGCAGTCAGTGGTTGCTGCGGTTCACCTGGGTGGATCTGCGTTGTGCTGACTTTCTGATATGAAAATATTTTCCCTCATCCAGCTTTTTATTCATTCAGCATCTGACCTACGGACGTTAGGGTTCTAACAAAGAAGGGCGTTCTGTATTTTTGCCAGTTTCTTTATCAAGTTTCAATATTTATATACACCTATGATTTCTCTAAGCCACGAAATCGGTAGTGCCTTTATAAAACCAGTTCATAATATTCAAAATACAGCTGTTTGCCAAGTTCTTCCTACAAAATGCCATATCGATAGAAAATAATACTAGTGGTTCTTAAATTGCATTACACTGAAAAAGACTTACAGATATCAAAAATGTTAATGAACCTTTGGAGCTCCGATAAAAATTTCTCCTTAAAATAATCTTTCCCACCTACCTTTAACAGAATAAAAGGGAAAAGTATATTAGGCTGCTTAGCACAAGTGATTCTGGAACGGAAATGATAAGCTGTGGGGTGAATAAAGGTGCAAACAGTTAAGGCTTCAAACGAAGTTATTTTCCCAAAAATTTATCCTTATTCGTGGGGTTTACTTTAAGTGGCTGCATATGTTTGTAAATCAGTGAATACGCCATACCACTCTGCACGTTAGGCTTCTCCAGCAGCTCCCGGTTTCCTGAGGTCTACCTTTTGCTCTCAGAGACGAACGTTTTACTTTAACTCGTTCCGACATTACACAACCAAATACCTGAACCACAGTTGTAGGCAAATGCCGGACAGCACTTGTTCCTCCCTATATACTGCTTGACAGAAAATATCAGAAACTACTAGATGCTAGTAGACACTACCTCTACAGCGTTTGTGTCTTCTATAACAGCCAGAAAACACAGTTAACTGTTCCAGGATGCTTATCAGAACCTCAGTTACCCCCTCCCCCCTCCCGAATGTGTACCGACTTCTCGGAGCCTTACTTAGTAGCATCAAAGAGAAACTCTGTAGTGGCTTCCAGGCTTACCAGTGGCACTCTCCCGACAACTCGGCGATGTGTGCTGCTTACATGTGTAGTACTGCAGCATCGACTCCTGGTAACGACTACTAACTTCTTCGCTCCGACTGTTTCTTGATAGTAACTGACACGACTATCTACGCAAGCAATTTCTCTGCTATTATTACTTTACTCTGACTCTTCGCGAGTTGCTGAAAACATCCAATCTTAGTTGGAATGCGACCGTCTGGATGCCCTTACTCAAATGTTTCAAATGCCTCTAAGCACTATCGGACTTAACATCTGGGGTCACCATCAGTCCCCTAGACTTAGAGCTACTTAAACGTGTCTAACCTAAGAACATCACACACATACATGCCCGAGGCAGGATTCGAACCTGCGACCGTAGCAGCAGCGCGGTTCCGGACTGAAGCGCTTAGAAGCGCTCGGCCACAGCGGCCGACGGCGTTACTGCTACTGCTTACAGATGTGTTCTTGCCCCTGCAGAGGCCGTGGCTGTGACTGCGGCGCCTTAGGCTCCATGTACTGGCAGTTACATCTGATGTGCTTCCGTTTGTTCCCAACACGACGACTATGCGTTGTGTTAACGTTATTACTTAATAAAGTTATTTTTATCGAGCAACCATGAGATCCCTCTCTAGCTACACCATCCCCTCTCCACTTAAAATAATTCATGGGCACGTATACAATTACATCCTTAAAGTTTTTAGATAGATAGATTGGTTTTTACACAATGTTTTCTTTTTTAAAAGAACTAGTAAGTTTCTTATTTTTACTATCTTCTATTCTTTAAAAATACTTTACCTCCATATTGTCCGCCCCCGGTAGCCCGACAGACTGTCAATCCTAAGGGCCCGGGATCGATTCCCGGCTGTATCGGAGATTTTCTCCGTTCTGGGACTGGGTGTTGTGTTGTCCTAATCATCATCATTTCATCCCCATCGACGCGCAAGTCGCCGAAGTGGCGTCAAATCGAAAGACTTGCACTAGGCGAGCGGTCTACCCGACGGGAGGCCCTCGTTACACGACATTATTATTATTACCTCCTTATTCTTAAGGATGCCGCTCATTTATGTTTAAATCCGTCCTTCTCGATAGAGATGACTTAAAAAAATAAATAAAAAAGGCAATTCTAATCGTACCCTGAAAGCTTAACTCTATCTCCAGTTCTTCGTAACTGTCATTCTTCATTGTAATACTAGACACATTGTCCATTCTACTGACATCGGTCCGTGCTAATCTATTTGACTGGATGCATATCTGCAATCAAAAACCTTTGCAGTTTGTATGGAACGTTAATGATCCCATGTGTTGAAACTAAATATTTGTGGAAGTTTTCCCTCACAAATGGCTCTGAGCACTATGGGACTTAACTTCTGAGGTCATAAGTCCCCTAGAACTTAGAACTAGTTAAACCTAACTAACCTAAGGACATCACACACATCCAAGCCCGAGGCAGGATTCGAACCTGCGACAGTAGCAGCAGCGCGGTTCTGGACTGAAGCACCTAGAACCGCTCGGCCAGAGCAGCAACCGGTTAACATCTAAATCCAACCACAAGACTCCTGTTTGTTTAACAGCAACCTCTGCCTTGGTAGAATTGTTCCGACTGTATTTCCGACCTGGAGATGATTCATTAAAACATTAATCATCGGGTATAAACTAGAAAGGAAGGGCAGTATAATATAATAACAAATCTTCAAACGACAACTAGTGTCTGGCAGAATACTACGGACTTTGTTTACGACCTAAGAGGCGACCAAGCAAAACTCTGAGGGTCGAATACAAACCAGAAAATAATTAGGGGGTCGGGCAGACAATGACACCAATCACCACGAGGATTACAAAATGTTACTCCCCTTTATCAGCAAGCAGTTCCGTGGATCGTTACTGAGTGGTGCTGATGACAGAGGTACAAGGGGGTAACCGGGACACCAACGGTGGTCTGACACGTACGTTTCCAGCCAACCAACGGAATGTCGGTCTGCTGCTTGCAGTCGACGCTGACCCCCGTGAAGTACTCCTGTATCCTTACTCTGCGCAGGCCTTCCTTGCATAGCTCGTGGCTTCGGCTGCTCGTACCTCGTGACAGCTTCTTGTCGCGACGCTACCGCCAATCCCCAAACCTGGTGACCTCTCACTCTGGCCAGCGAAGCTGTATATAAGTCGGCAAGCACAGAGCTTCTGAGGACACAACCCACAGATGCCAACTCTTCCTCAGAGATGTTGGCAACAGCGCCGCAAGAGAGATAGTCGATACTATCCTTGATCTAGTGGTGCCAGAGAAAACAGGTTACTAACTAAATGGCGCCACAGCTCACCAAGTATCAAATGACTGTTATCTTGGAAGACGACAGATTCGTGATCACCCATCAACGTGATGTATCGAGATTCATCAGAAATTGCAGTGCTCTGCCACTGTGCCAATGTCCAGTGCGAATGGTCATGTGCCCATTTTAGTCGTAGTTGCCAATGTCATGGTATTATCATTGGTACATTATTTGGTCCTCATGCTGTGCAGGCCTGTCGTAAGGAGTGTTCAGTGCACTCTGTGTTTGGACACACTACACTCTGCCCAGCATTAAAGTCTGATGTTAGTTCCCCTTCAGTTTTCTGCCATGCTACTTTTCCAGTCTGTCCAGCTTATGATGTCCGACATCTGTAATGAGGTGTGGTCGCCCTACCCTGCGACCTCAGGACATGGTTTGACATTGGTTTCGCTGTGTGTTGAAGTCACTCACCACAATACACCTCGAACACCCTACAAGTCGTTCAGTTTCCGAAATGCCCATGCCAAGCCTCTGGGCCGTCACAATCTGCCCTCAGTCCAACTCGTTCTGCATTTGGACGGCCCGCTAACTGATACTAAATTCACTGTGTATGTGTATCTGACCAGCAGTTGTTCCTCACCAGATGATGCTGCTATCGCCTGTATGGAGAAACTTAGATTCGGTGCAACATTCCTGAGCGCACAAGTTACAGCCAGGCGCAGGCCTGTTAACAGTAAGTTACGCTGACCAGCGGTTGGAAAGTAGAATGGAGACCACACAGCCGTCGAACCAATGAAAAGGGTAACACAGCGGTTCGCATGTCGCCAGTTGCAGTTGGAAGGGGCAGCCTTGCGCAATCTAGGTGTTGTGCGTACGTGACTCGGAGTGGTGTGTATGCAAAATAGAGGTGTATACCACGTATAAACAGGTGCCGGTTTTCTAACGAGATTCATTCAACGGTGGCAGCTCTCCTGGACAGTGGGGCGTATCACACCACTGGGCTACATGCAGCAACAGATGGGGCGCCAGCGTCCCAGCCCACATCGGGTCGTTGGTTCAACCCTTTGAGGCCGACACGGGGTCTGCAGCCAGCCAGCGGCGGGCCACTCTTCAGCTCGCTACCGCAGGCAGTCGTCTCAGCTCCCGACACATGCCGGAGACTTCCCAAGGCGAGGAATGCACATTTGGAAGGCAGATCGCGGGTGCTTGTTGGCGCTGCGACTCGGGCCACGCCTGCAAGCTTGCAGCTCCCGGCGGAACAGCACAGCCGTCCTGACGTACTCTGAACTCTGCAACTGGGCAAGGCCAACTCGACACAGCGTTGGATTACACAGGCCGCTGGGGTGCTTCCTCAGCATTGCGGGGCTCTGTTACACAAACCAAGAGGAACGATGGCACTGTAGCTACAAAACAATAAAACACTTGGAAAATTTTCTCCGAGTTTTAATACAGCACCTCCTGGCTCCATCCACTACATTTGGTGTCTTCCCACTACATTCGGTTATCCTGATACATTCGGTGGTAGAAGTCGCCACTACACATTGATATAGCCGGATTGTGAATCACAACCTGCTGCCTGACAGCCTAACAACCAGCATGACTTCACTCTGCTGCCGTCTCCACAAGACTGACAGTTAGGGATACCCGGGGATCATGTTGTTACCTCAGGGTTAGAAGTACAAACATAGGGCGTCCGATGTCCACGTGGCTGTGGCCCAGCGCCTGCAAACTCGGCGTTGTACCCATCAGTCTAAGATTCGTCGTCTAGACATCACCGCCATCACTTGCTGGCCACCAGCTTTCATTATTCCAGCCACCCAAGCTGGGACGCTGTCTAGCCATGCTAGTTCAGCAGTAGCTTCTGCTGGGAATGCACTGGTAACCAAAGACACTAGCTGCCTGGTTGCGTCTTTGAGAAGCGCTTGCAGTGGTGCGTCTGCACTGATGTGCCTGTGCAGCGGGTTCGGTGCTCATCGTCTGTTGTCTGCTTACTGATGGCACCCAATACTATGTCTATTTATGGTTAACAATGAAGAACTTTGACAACATTTGACTGCTTTCATTTTCTACTCCTCTATCCAACCCAGCAGTGATCACTCCCCCACCCCAACCTCCTCAGTTACATTACACTCGACATTATTGCAATTTATATTTTCAGATCTCACGTGCTGGGGACATTAATGACCCTACCTGACAGCTGTAGCGGTGTCTCGAGTGAGGCGTTGGTAATAAACAAAGCGGAACATTGAGACAACATTGACTATTTTATGTACGGCCATATGCGATCCTGGAGTCAAAACGTGAGGGAATGGAGGAGGAAATAGAGAAGATTTTGGTAGTGAAAATTCTAGAAATGTCAACCAGCTAATACAATTACCTATTGTTTGCGGTAGAAAAGTGGAATGGTGATCACAGGATATTACTGGATGCGTGCCCAGTGAACAAAATAATAATTTCACAGTGGGAATTACTCCAGAAGTTTCATCGAGCGAAAGTGTTTTGGAGCATCCATCTGAGATGGAGAAAGGAGCAAACTTTATTGAACTATATTGCAAGGACTTCCCAGCACCATGTTGTAAAATGACATGAACGTTCCTTTGGATTATTACTGTAAACAGTGCAGCCCAATCTTGTGTGCATGTTTTACAGAATATACTGAAACCTATTTGAGTATGTTGCCATTGTTTGTGTAAGTGGTTCCGCATCCTGTTAGATAATAATTATTACGGGACACATCGAAGCAAACAGTACAAGGGAAGGAGAGTAACCCCCGCAGGAAAACCAGGTACGTGGGATGTAGGCACGCCGTTGTTAATTATCCAACCCTCGTTCTTGGGTGTATGGAGTTCTTTTGCAGAACATATATATATCGCATTTATTTTCCCGGGCGCGTTTTAAGCCGTAATCACCTCAATATGACACGCGTGGAGAAATGGCGCAATCATCTCAAAACGTTTCAAGTTCATAGAGCAGCCACTTCGCACAATGAACCTCAGGGTTTACAACTGTGATTTCAATGTTACGAATTATTTCTTGGTATGCTATGGCAGCCGGCCGCAGTGGCCAAGCGGTTCTAGGCGCTTCAGTTTGCAACCGCGCCACCGCTACGGTCACAGGTTCGAATTCTGCCTCGGGCATGGATATTTGTGATGTCCTTAGGTTAGTTGGATTTAAGTAGTTCTAAGTTCTAGGGAACTGATGACCTCAGAAGTTAAGCCCCATAGTGCTCAGAGCCATTTGAACCATTTGAACACAGAATAGAGCCGTGGGGGATTACCCGAGCGGTTAAGGCGCTGCAGTCATGGAACGTGCGGCTGGTCCCAGCGGAGGTTCGAGTCCTCCCTCGAGCATGGGTGTGTGTGTTTGTCCTGAGGATAATTTAGGCTAAGTAATGTGTAAGCTTAGGGACTGATGACCTTAGCACTTATGTACCATAAGATTTCACACACATTTGAACATTTTTGAACACAGCATGGAAAACATTCAAGGTGTGAATAAACAGTGAACTGAAACTTCCTGGCAGATTAAAACTATGTGCCAGAGCGAGACTCGAAATCGGGACCTATGTCATTCGCAAGCAAGTGCACTACCAACTGAGATACCCATGCACGACTAACGACCCGTCCTCAACGCTTCAATTCTGCCAGTACCTCGTATCCTACCTTCCAAACTTCATAGAAGCTCTTCTGCGAAACTTGCTGGTCTAGCACTCCTGGAAGAAAGAATATTGCGGAGACATGGCTTAGCTACAGCCTGGGGGATGTTTCCAGAAGCAGGGCACTTGTCCGCGAAATGCAAAGGTCCCGAGTTCGAGTCTCGGTCCGGCACACAGTTTTAATCTGCCAGGAAGTTTCATATCGCGGCACACTCCGCTGCAGAGTGAGAATCTCATTCTGGAAACAGTGAAGTGTATCCAATTCTTGAAGCAAAGGTCCCTAAACTGAAGGAATTTCCGGAACAAGATTGCACCATACTTATTAACAAATCAGGCACTTCATTATCGTATGTATTCGCCGATACCAGGCAACGACTTTCAATTAAAAATGTCAAAAAAGTATCAATACTTTTTCTCCCTGCCTCTCTTGAGATGTAATTACTGCAGTATATGAGTCATGTGATCTGTGGTGCGTCAGCCCACAGGAAGCTGCTAAGATCTCAATGAGCTATCGCGTAAATGAAAAAATTAATAACAAATATGGTAAAACCTCCAACTGCACACCTCACCACCATCTGCTAGATAAAACCTTTCAGAACTCTTAGTAATCGTATTGTGATGGGAAATGGAGGGTTGATATCTGAACACAACGTTTTAGCACGATAATGGACGTCCATTTTACGAAGTATTTGGGCGGTGTGGTGTAGCTTCATTTAAATCGTCGCCTATCAAAAAAATTATTTGTCAATAGTCTTCTCAAACACAAAAGAAAGATAACAGTCACTTTTACAACAGGACCCATACCTCAGTTGTAGCCCACATTCATTCCTTTTCTTAGACGAAATAATGCTTTTGTGTGGACTTTGCTCACAGTCTCTGCAGATATAAAAAATATTTGTACTCTCGCGAAGAAAACTGCTTATAACCCCCTTGCTTCCGATAATTTAAAACTTTGCTCGGCGGATGTCTTCATTGTCAGTCTTATTGGTAAATCTTTTACCTTGGGTTTTGTTTCTTGAGTTTTCTCTGTTGCAGTCTTCTCTTTTGTGTCTTCTCCGTTGATAATTTCAAATGTTGTTGTCTCTGACTAAAATTTGGTAAGTCCTACCAAGCGTCCGTCAACGTTCTCTTTTCGCTCGTCTCTGCACTGCAGAACTGCTTCAGCTGTCTCATTACTATTTACCGTCTTTTCCACTTCACGCCGTCTGACTATTACCACAAAGAAAATAGCTTATTTCCGCGAAAGTACCGCCCCTTTCCCACTAATATATCAATATTTCCTGTCCGTCCATCTTTGCAATTCTGCCATCTCGCTTCACTTTCAGCTGTCCATATTCATCTGACGCCTGCGCCTTAACAAAATTACAGAGCTTAAATTCACCTATCAGACTAAAGCACAAATACGTGATACAGAAATCAAATAGCTATGTGACGTTTTCTTTAGATATGAAATGATACGTACAAAAATATAGGAAAGAAATTTTTTTGTGGGACGGATTTCCCGAAAATACAGTATACTGTAGTGATTGGCAGCGGGAAACAATCGGTGAGTGCTGAATAACTGTGTATTCAAAGTCTGTCCATTAAAACTCTGTAGTGAACGTTGTGAAATTCTCCAGTTACCCGGGGGTTCAGTAGTTTTCTAGATGCATGTTTTTGCAGATCAGCAATCAGTTACATGAGTTTATTCCCAAATTTCCATGTAACTTGCACTACATAAGAGACGTCTGAATAAATGTCTATTAACATCAATACATAGTAGCCTCAAATCTATGTGACTGAATTCCCACTTACTAAAGTGAAAGTTTTTCACCTGAACGTATATTGGAGAAGATCTAATCTCAAATTCTATACCACACATCCGCGTGTGGTCAGAAATAAACTTAACATTTTTACGTTCACGTCATGAGTTTTCTCTAGCTGATTACCATTATGCTTTGAGAGAAACTCGCGTGTCAACTACTTCTTCACAACCAGGCTCAAAACGTTCTGTCATCAGATAGTGTAGTTTAAAAATAATCGGTCTGAAGGTTTCTCTAAAAACCTGATCTCTATTCGTATGTTCACCCATAGCTCTTGCGACTTACGGTGAACCGTTTTCGTTGATCCAATTGTTCTGCCCGACGTTGTTGTGTCAATCATAACAGGCCACGGCGTGTCAAACCTTAGGCGAGGCGAGTGCGTGGGCTATGGACCTACCAAGGTACCGCCTTTTTTGTCTTTGCTAGTTCCTTCCCGGAAGTAGTCGGAGCACCGCGGCGTTTTATTCAGAATTGCGGTGTGGCATTTACCTGCCGGCACAACTCTCTTCAGTTGGACAGAATCGTAGTGACAGTGCTGTTTACCTTTAGATATTCGTTCGTGATGTGAAGAACGTTGACAAGTCCAGTGGCTGTTTGCACAAAAACAGGCAATCATCGACCTATCTTTACAAACTTTAAAAAATGAACGGGAATGGCAGAATAGGAGTATGAGAATTCTCAATATATATTTTGCAGTTACATATATGACGGGTACTGTAACTTTTCTAGGAAACGATATTCAATACCAAGCAGAAAAATGTCAAGGTTCATCTGACACTGAAAAAGCAAGGAATTACAGCGATCGACAGATGGGATTATTTTCTGATAGTGTATGCGTCACAATTTCACTTTCAGTTGCGACTGTTTTAGATGCAATTGTGTGTGTTTGAATTCCTTAGTCATCAAACTGCTGATGTCATCTGTCCCTAGACTTACACTCTACTTAAACTAACTTACACTAAGAAGAGCACACACATCCACGCCCGCGGGAGGACTCGGACCTCTGGCTGGAGTGGCCAATCCGTGCATGGCGCCTCGAACCGCGCGACTCGATGCAATTGAACGAAGAATATAGAGACCATATGTCACCGCAAAGTGCGTTGGTTAAGTCAAGGGGCAAGCCTGGAGCCCTTTTTCGATTTAAAACTGACTATTGCTGAATTTATGAAGGAAAAAGGAGTGAAGTAACGAAGATTAGAACATCTGGAATGGATTCCAGACCTCGCATTTAAGAGGACCTGATTGCACATTCCAAGGTGAGGAACAACTTCTTCATGATTTGATGAGTGCTTAAGTAGAACAAGTGTTGTAGAAGGGACACATTTTGACAAACACAGTCCAGTTCCTAAGCTCACTGCCGTTTAAGAGAACGCGAGGTTTGAAGAATTTATTGTGGCCTTGAAGAAATTACAGAGACAGTTTCCTAAACTTTTTGAGGACAGCGTCAATTTTACATCAGTTTTCCAGCTGTTTTTGAAGCCTTAAGCCGTTTCCATTGAAAACGCCCCTGTGCATGTGCAGAAGTATCTGATATGTGAGGTAATTACCGTTTTAGCGGCAAAACATTTTACGTAAAAACTGTCCAGAACGTCTACATTGCCTTCCTCTTCCCAAGTCGCCATAACAAGGTTGCAAAAGTGCTGCAAATTGTCAGTCGACATATTGTTTAAAAATCATTTTTCGATTGTGACACAAAATAAGTCACGATTACGTGGAAACTTTGCTACCGAAATATGTGAAAATGTTTGTATCTGTATGTGCCGACAGTTTGTACCAGATAAAAACTATGTCTTCATTGCGCCAAAAGTGCTTAAATGGTACTGAAAATTTGTTTTGTTTGCGCTCTGTGTTGTTGACATGTGTGAAGTATAAAACTAAGGTGTATGTATTGCGACTGCACTGCCGTTTAAATGAAGCACATTCTCAGTCTTCCACTCCCCCCCCCCACCCCCACCCCCCCCTCACCCATAATACAGCGTGGCATGGCAGCGGAGGAAACGTACAGCGAAGCAGATCACTATGTCAGAACAGGGCCCAGGAGGTCAGATCCTGGCCTCCCCTTTTCTAAACAGATGTATGTAACATGTACAACATTTATTCTGTATTTACCTTGAGATTCTGTTTATGTAATTCAGTTGTCAATCCATGACTAAGGCGATCACTTAATGCATTTAGATTCTAGGTTTTTCTTTTTTAGCACTTTGTCATTTCCGTTCAGAAAACTTCATTAAGTAATCTTCAGCAGAACTTACATAATAACCGATAATTTTCAGTTCTCTACGCCTCTGCGTAACTCTTTAAGGCTGGTTGACGATACTAGAAACTAATACTTTTGCCAGAGAGAGGAAAGGGCTGAATATTTCTGGAAATATCGGACCGATGATGGTGGTGCAATATCTGAACAAACTTGTTAATGATATGCAGTCAGTAAATTAGCAGTCTCAATCTAGTTAATAAAAGTTTAGAAATTCACTGAAACAGCGTCTGTTCCGACATTTAGTTCAGATTCCGTATTTCGTTCACAAAATAAAAATTCTAACTCAACTTAATCCATGCTAAACAGTTCTTTAGGCACTAGAGAGTATATATCACACATGTAACGCACTGTGATAGCTGTGCGGTGATGCAAAAGAAAGACAATTAGCTTTCTGTCAATGACGTGGACATTACAGACAGCACATGAGCTAGTATGGTGATGAATTCATTCGTTTCCTTTTAAAAGGAATCGTTGTGACATTTACTTTAACCCATTCACAGAAATGACGGAGAACCTAAGTACAAATGGCCAGACGAGCACAAGAACGCCATTCTCCAAATTACGACTCCAGTGTCTTACCACATAGCTTAACGTACTCGGTCTAACTTATGTGGAAGGCGACTGTCGGATTGTGAGCTGTCAAAGGTAACCAAACGAGGTAAGCATTTATCAAATGTTCAGATGGGTCTAAGAACTATGGGACTTAACATCTGAGGTCATCAGTCCCCTAGACTTAGAACTACTTAAACCTAACTAACCTAATGACATCACACACATCCATGTCCGAGTCAGGATCGAACTTGCGACTGTAACACAAGCGCGGTTCCAGACTGAAGTGCCTAGAACCGCTAAGCCACAGCGGCCGGCGTACTTATTTAGAATATAGTGTTTCGTCAGAGACTATTCGCGTTTAACATTAGTCTAAAATGTTCATATGGTTTTCTATGACGTGCTAGAACATTCACACCTGTCAAACGCTCTCGAATGGCTGGCGACATCCCTTGCGTAGTACACATGTGTCTGGTTGTACTCTTCCTTTAGAGCTATTTTTTGTAGGACCTGGTCCTTCATTGTGCGTTAGCAGATTTTCTACCATTCTGATCATTTCCATCACTGCGTAGTTTGTAGCATTTGTAGCATTTAGCAACCAACAATTAAAGTAATCTCTTGTCTGTAAGAACTTGCAGGCTTTGCAAAGCTATTTGTAACTACCAGCAGCTTTGAAGCTTAGAAAATATAGTTCACGAACGCTTCTACCATTAATCGTTTTCAGATTACAGCGAAATATGTCGATTGCAGCAAGGAGCTTTCATCTGCTACGCTGGCGTTCCGCAGGGCTCTCCCGCAGGTTTAATTGCAGACCGCCTGTCCCATTTAACAAATACTCTACCAGTGCGCTGAGTACGCTGCTCGTTCTCTTCTGAGTGGCAGGATGACTTCTCATCAGGCAACAGACTCCAGAGAAACGAGCGCAGTCAGCAAACTAACGATACACTCGTTGCATGTAATCAGAGTCAATGTGCTCTAGACTGGCAAACAGCACGAATTAGGAATGCAACTCACCCTTACGTATGTTGATTGCCACCAAAATATAGCTAAAGAGCACGGCGTTTATTGAGCTCTTTCAATATTTAATAGTATAGCCTCTTCCCTTTACGTTAGGCGGATGGGCCAGTTGAGCAACGTTTGCTGCATGGAGTCCTTTTACTGACTAAAACACAGTCGAAATTTCAAAGCGTTCCCCATCCTCTTTCCAACGAGCTTCTGTCTCTTAATGAGAGAAGCGGCACCGAAATCGTTTTTAGGAGGTGTATGGTTATGTTCGTCCAGCTATTCAGATTTAGATTTATACGGCTTCCGTAAATTAATAACGAAAAATCCCAGAAGAGTTTATTTGAACAGACAAGGTTTTCCTTCCGCTTTTATCTTTCCGTTGCTGCTGGCAGCAGACCAGCTGCAAACTTCAAGTTATCTATGCCTGTTTCATCTAAATTCGTGAAATTTTGCTGTGTACTAGTACTAATGCGAAATGCATAATGTCTCAAAAAGCGCGGTACAACTGCGATGTGTTACAGCATCTAAACTAATTTAAGAGATTCACACCATATTTGGCTTACGTGCAACACTATCTCGCAAAGTTTTTATGCCAGTCAGTCAATTTCATCGTGTGGGCCTTTGGTGGCACGTATAATATTCAGTTTGTATTCACGTTCTGTCCACACTCGGCGCAAGATAGTCACATCGACTAGGGTAACGGCAGCATTGATTCTGTTCTCTGAATCACTGATGTGCTTGACAGGCGTTGGGTAGACTCTGTCCTTGACATACCCCCATAGGAAAAGTCCATCAGGTGATCTAGAAGGCCAGGGAACTTGACCACCCCTCGAAATCCAGCGACCTGGTAACACATGGTCTCCAACATCATATACAGTCAGCACTCATTGTGTCGGTGCACCATCTTCTTCGTAAAGGATTGTTCCTCGGTTTTCAGCCTGTCGTGGTAACGCAAACAGTTTCAGCTTATCGAGGCAACTGTTAGAATTAACCAATTTTATTTTCTTATATTTGTAAATGATCCCATAGTGCAGTCAACCAGCAAACAACACCACACATTCACTTTCCGTCTCTCACGTAGCTCTTCCGTTAGATGTTGTACATTGGTTGCTCCCTACATGCATTTATTTGTTTACCTTAATGCACACGCAGAATGCTGCTTCGTCAGAAAATTCTAGTCTATTTACAAAACTTCTGTCCTCCTCAGACAGTGAAGAACGTCCACAGCGAATTGCATACATTGTGACTGGTGGTCTGGTCTCAGTGCCTGCAACAGCTGCCGTCAGTAAAGGCAAATCTCTATTCGGCACACTGTCGTTCTAGGGATTTGCAGCTACTGCGATGCTCTCCGGACAGAGTTCTGAGGGGAACGTTTAAAAGCCAACCGTAACCGTTCTGTATCTGCTTATCTTGTTCCAGATCGTCCAGAATGATGCTTCCACACACTGAGCCTTTTCTTGAACCGTTGTCATTACGCTTCATTCACGACAGATTGGATTAGCGACTAGTTAAACTGTGTGAGGCTGTCTGTCTAATAAGCTAAACAAAAGCTTAATTGTTTTGGGTGATTTAACACATTGAAGTTGTAGCGTACAGTCTGAAATAACCTGTACATTTATGAGTTTATTTTTAGTACGAAATATAATACCTGCTAGTAAAGACGTTAATGGGCACATCCAAAGGATATTAATTCCTTACATCTAGTATCTGGTGTGAAGCCGAAAGCGCGGCAGAGAGGAATTAGGTCACAGAGATCAGCGAGAGAGATGAGGACATGATTTAAAAAGGATACAGCAGTAACTTTGATGTCATAGTGTATTTCAGTGGAGTGTAAAAAGTAGAACTCTACGACTTGAACGACGTAATTGTTTAATCAAGAAGCGAATATAAGTGCGAAACAGTGTGTTATAATATCAGACTGCTAGTTAGTACTAACAAAGACAAGGTCCCAGCAGTGGTATTAACTTTTTGAAAACAACTATATGGCGATGTAGGTTACATCCTGTAGCCATTCACTCTGGTGGGCTGTCGTTTACGAGTAACAAAATAAAAAAAAAATCGGAGGTTTGTGTTGCGCTCTACAGCTTCGAAGTAATAATGTTCCAGAAACTGGGTAACCGTTGTGGTACAAACCTCATATGCAAAAGTTTGTGGATTAGCATCCCGTTAAGTGCTTTGAAATCTGTATGGAATTGATTTTGATGATTATTTACATTCAGTTAATTGGTTTAAATGTAATTTTCTAATTTCTCTTCCTTTGCAACGTCATTTCAGTAGCAGAAATTAACTTATTCAAATGCTCTCATTTTTAATTTCCGACATCCTTTTTCCATTTGGCATCTTCCTGCATGTGAAATTAATTATTAAATATTTTTATTTATCTATCATAATATTTTAACATTTGAAAATGCCAATCCATCGATTAAAAAACAAAAGACGAAATAATCTATTTATAAAAACATCAAAAAAGTTTTGCGTCACCCCAGTTCGCAGAACTCCTGAAGATAGACGTTGACTGTGGATATTGTATCACAGACACAGTCGTTTTGACTGTTTAGGGATGTCACAGAACTCGCCCAAAGATGTAAACTACCATGCATGAGCAGCGCAAAACCCTTCAACCAAACAATCGTCGGAGACGTGTTTGGAGGCAACCCGGTTAGGCTGAACGCGTTAGACACACTGTCCATTGATCGCATCAGGATGGAGGTCCCCTGATGTTTTGGGGTGGCATTATGTGGGGCCGACGTACGCCGCTGGCGGTCGTGGATGGTACTGTAATGGCTATACGACAAGTGAATGCCATCCTTTGACCGACAGTGGAACCATATCAGCAGCATATTACCGACACATTTGTCTTCATGGACGACAATTAGCGTCCCCGTCGTACAAATCTTGTGAATGACTTCCTTCAGGATAACATTGCCCGACTAGAGTGGCTAGCATGTTCTCCAGACATGAAACCTATCGAACATGCCTGGGATAGATTAAAACGGCTGTTTATGGAAGACGTGACCCACCAACCACTCTGAGGGATATACGCCGGATCGTCGTTGAGGAGTAGAACAATCTGAAATAACAGTGCCTTGATGAACTTGTAGATAGTGTGCCACGACGAATACGGGTATGCATCCTACTAGGTATTAGAGGTACTGATGTGTACAGGAATCTGGACCACCATCTCTGAAGGTCTCGCTGTATGGTGGTGCAACATGAAATTTATGGTTTTCATGAGCAATAAAAAGGGCGGAAATGATGTTTATGTTGATCTCTGTTCCAATTTTCTGTACAGTTTCCGGCACTCTCGGGACCGAGGTGATGCAAACTTTTTATATGTGTATATGTAAAGTGGTGTAAAAGACATGATTTTAGTTAGAAGATGTACATTTCCTTAGATTTTATTCATCATACAAACATTTAACACATATGTGCTTGTTACACAATGTGCTAAATGATGCAGATGAAAATTTAAATGAAAGAATGGATTAAATGCACAGCGAAATTCAAGCAAAACTGGGATTATAAATAATGACTGCAGTACCATGGACGAAAATATAGGTTGATGAAACGGAAGAAATTAGTAAGATGTTAGGGCACTCATGTTCATTAAAAATCAGAACACCTTTGAACAACTGGAGGTAGAACGTCCATATTCACAGGACATGTACATTACTATATTTTAAGGAAATGATTAGCATTTTAGCCACCACGGCTCAGCATGTGTTCTGTTACCTAATACCCACAGGGTGTGCCATTGGCCCTGATGGCTTGTTTCATGGGTGAGGGCATCGACGTGTATAAGGCGCGATTGGCGTCCTGTGGTATGACCATTTATACTGCATTCACCTGGCTCCCAAGTTCATCGGTGGTGTTTGGCATTGGGTCACAGAACTGCACCCGTCATTCCGCGATATCCCATACATTTTCGATCGACGACAAAAATGGTGGTATGGCGGGCCAGGGCAAAAGGCTGGCATCCTGTGAAACCAAGAAGGCACGTGTTCATGCAGCAACTTGTGGTCGAACATTGTCATGCTGAAAAATGGGGTTTGGGGGGTTGTGCAGAAATGGTACGGCTGAGGATAGCAGGACCTCTTTCACACCGGTCACAATGCCCTGGGGATGCACCAGCTGTGATTTGTTGTTGTAACCAGTAGCACTCCACACAATAAGGCGTTGAGTTGACGCTGTATGTCTCGTATGAATGCAGTTACTGTGATGCCGCTCACCATGCATGCGTCGAACCAAAATGCAGCCATTATTTTCATACCAACAGAATGTGGATTCATTCGAAAACAATACTTAATGCCATTCCGGTTCCTAGTAGCGTACTTCCGTACACCATTGCCGCCTGGCAGGTTTCTGCACATTCATCAAAGATAGACGGAGAGGTGGACGACGCCCACGTAACCCAGACCGCAATAAACGGCGACGGACTGTCATCCCTGATAGTGTATGATGTGTTCCACTGTTGCGCCAGAGCCGAGGAGGACTCAGATCTATCCTGCAATGCTATTCGGATGAGGTGTCGATCTCGGTGCTGGTCTGGATGGTATGACCTGGCCCATCTCGTCGTGTTCTACGGCCTTCCTTGAACCATTCGGAACACACCCGTAGTTTTACTGAAACACTTTGACCACACGAGTAGCATTTTTCCGGATGGATGCATCAGATTCCCTCGTGCCAATAATGTGCCCTGTTTCAAGCTCACTGATTTCACAGTATGGTTCGCGCATACGTCTGCGAGGCGTCCTTCACGTCTGCTGAAGTCACACTGATCCTATTACCTTCGGTGGTGTAAGGGGTTTATTAGGGGTTCATTGCTGTTGGCTAGCGCGCTTGAGCAGATGTAATTTCGATGGATTGCAGTGTCAGCAGTAAATCGAGTTTAGTAGCTCGCGCAGAGAGCACTTGAGTGAGTTATGGAGTTCGGACAGGGCAGTGCTGCAGTAGACTTGTGTTGGCCCGGTGCCTGAGCGATGCAGTAAAAAAAAAAAAAAAAAAAAAAAAAAAAAAAAAAAAAAAAAAAAAAAAAACTTTGTTGCTGCCCGCATATGTTAACTGACACAACTGATTTAACCACTATTGTAATGTTAAAGTCCCATGTAATCCCTTCCAGAAATGTTTCAATAATAACTTTTGTTCTGAAGAAAACTTTTTCCAGTCATTTATCTGAGTTTAAAGAGTTTACGAACTTTTCACGTGCTTACTCATGTTGATTAAGCAAAACAAAATCAGTTGTTTTCCTACAAATGAAAATCTAGTGGCCATCATTGGAATGAGCTGTGCCAAACATTTCTTATGAGAGAAGATTTATAGATGGCGATATCCGGCGACATCATTGGGGTAAGATTTTTTCAGTTTATTCAGGGTGATTTCACACGGCCATGACGCAGCGTTCCTGACGTCAAAACTTATTAATCTCGATTTTTAGTCAGTCTTTAATGGAAGTTCACATTAAAACTTGAACATTTATTATTGGAAAGAAGTTTCTCTATTGGGAACTTAAACGAGACTTTTTCTGTTGGGAAGTTGAACTAAATGTGAATATTATAAACATTTTTCTGGTCGGAGGTACAGTGGTATTGCACCGCGATATAAATGATGACCTTGAACCCCCAGGGGCCGACATGGTTCAAAGCCCAATCATTTCTGCAGAAGACTCTAATGTCCGTGTCCTGTGACTATGAACGCCCTATCTCTAGTCGCTCAAGGTGTTCTGTTTCTTCTGAACATGAGTGGACATGGCAATCATTAAAATCACTTGCGCAAAAATTCCCACAAGAAAACGAGTGATGAGAATTAAAAATGAGAGCAAGTGAAAAATTTAAAACAATGATTAAAATAATGAATAAGAAAAATACCTTTAAACCACTTAACTGAATAAAAATGATTATCAAGGTCATTTCGATAAAAATTAAAAAAATTTAAAACTTTCAAACATCTAAGAAGATTCTAACCCATATGCTGTTGTATATGAATCTCTTACTACAATCATCATGCTATTTTTTAATATATGCAAATTTATTCATTAGCAGGTTTCACAAAACTTTTATATTGACTTTAAATACAACATTTTACTTACATATAAAAATGTTAAGATCTTCTCTCTTTTCCATTTGTTGTTCAGTCTTCAAGTGTTGCCCAGGTCGTATATATACTCTCAACTCTCGTTGAAGGTGTAGTTTATAAAACAATATATGGGCCATGTGAGCGTTCTTGTCTTCGTTTTTTAAAACTCTGGCATTTACAGTGAATCGTTGTGCACCAACACGTAATCTTTGTAATGAGGTACTGACTGTACCGATTAATGGTTCTAAAGAGGTGATATCCTTTATCATTGATAAAGGACAACCGTGTCGGACAGAATGTTGGACTGGGAACGCCTCCGTGAAAATATGTTTATTTCGTCAACAGTTGTTGAAATCAAACTTACTGATTTAAACTTCACCAATTTCCATAAAACTGTTGTTATAGAGTAACCTACAATTCGGCGTATAACAGTGTCAACCATTCCACAGCACTCGGGGTACGAATTTTAGTTGGATTTATTCTGTGCCGTCGCGCAGCCATTGGGATCTAATCGCTTATAAACATGTAAGCTGCTGAGCCCACCTTGAACTTAAGCATCTGTCTGAAAAATTTACCCAGACAGTCTTCAGTGTTTCATTTGATTTGCTAGGTGACAAGGGCATCTTTTCCCAATAGTTTCGAATATTTTCTTTGTCGTATAGAATCTTTCGTATGGAGTCCTCTCTAAAACATACGTTGGTATTTGAAATGCACTTATTATTTTTGTTGGCGTCCTTCGATCATCTCTATTTTCTGTCACGATATCCCAAGCGTCTGTAGTAAGTCCGACTGACTAGCTGGCAATATGAGGGTAAGTATGAGATTTTTCACTATACGAGCTGAACATTTTGCCTCACTATCTGTTGAAGCTATGCCGCCTTCGTTAAGTAGTTTCGTCGACTGATGTCTGGCTACCCGAAACAACAAACATTTCCAAATAAACCAGTCAATGTACTTTTTAATTTGTGCGATACATTTTCTATCGATGGGGATGATTTGTGCAACATATCACAGTTTCAGTATGGCCAGTATGTTTACACATTCATTCCTTTGAATAATGTTTACTTTCCTTGTGCTCTTCGCTATTAGGGTACCTCTTACTTTTTCCACAAATCCTTTTTACTTGGCGTCAATTAACGTGTTTAGATTTCCCTTTAATTTCAGGCCATGCACTTGCATTTCAACACATTCTGAGAAGGAGTGTGACATGGGTTGAGCATTTAGTCACAGTAGCCATGTTTTACCTTTGTTTATCGTTGCCCCTGCTGCTTCTCTATAATCATCCATTATTTCTGATACCTTTGCGGTGTCTTTGGGTTCTGTAATTATAATGGTAACATCACCAGCATAGGCATTTACATTGAATCGTTGTGCACCAACTCGTAGTCCTTGTACTGAAGTGTGAACGGAACGGTTTAATGGTTCTAATGAAATGATAAACATTATGTATACCGCAGAGACATGCTGGACAGTGAAGGGAGAGGTGTGTTTATAGCGATAAGAAGTGCAATAGTATCGAAGGAAATTGACGGAGATCCGAAATGTGAAATAATTTGGGTGAAGGTCACGATTAAATCAGGCTCAAACATGGTAATTGGATGTCTCTATAGGCCCCCTGGCTCAGCAGCTGTTGTGGCAGAGCACCTGAAGGAAAATTTGGAAAGTATTTGGTGTAGATTTCCCGACCATGTTTATAGTTGTGGGTGGAGATTTTAATTTGCTGGATATAGACTGGGAGACTCAAACGTTTATAACGGGTGGCAGACACAAAGAGTCCAGTGATATTTTTTTACATGTGTTATCTGAAAACTACCTTGAGCAGTTAAACAGAGAACCGATTCGTGGCGATAACGTATTAGGAATTATGGTGACAAACAGTCTCGAACTATTTGAAACAGTTTACGCAGAACAGGGAATCAGCGATCACAAAGCGGTTACTGCATCGATGATTTCAGCCGTAAATAGAAATATTAAAGAAGGAGGAAAGATGTTTCTGTTTAGAAAAAAGTAACAAAAAACAGATTACAGAGTACCTAACGGCTCAACACAAAAGTTTTGTCTGAAGTACAGATAGTGTTGAGGACCAGTGGACAAAGTTCAAAACCATCGTACAATATGCGTTAGATGAGAATGTGCCAAGCAAGATCGTACGAGATGGAAAAGAGCCACCGCGGTACAACAACCGAGTTAGCTTCGGAAGCATAGGGAACTTCACAGCAAACATAAACATAGCCAAAGCCTTGCATACAAACAAAAATTACGCGAAGCGAAATGTAGGATGAGAGGGCTATGCGAGAGGCGTTCAATGAATTCAAAAGTATAGTTCTATGTACTGACCCGGCAGAAAATCCTAAGAAATCTTGGTCTTACGTCAAAGCAGTAGGTGGATCAAAACAAAATGTCCAGACACTCTGTGACCAAAATGGCACTGCAACAGAGGAAGACAGACCAAAGTCCGAAGACTAAATGTCTTTTTACAATCATTCTCAATGGAAAGAAATCTTCCATAGTTAGAGTGATTTCAGGTGTGCCGCAGGGGAATATCGTAGGACCGTTGCTATTCACAATGTACATAAATGACCTTGAGGATAACATCGGAAGTTCACTGAGACTTTTTGCGGATGATAACGAGAGGTTGTAACAATGGTAAATTGTACTGGAATGCAGGAGGATCTGCAACGAATTGACGCATGGTGCAGGGAATGGCAATTGAATATCAATGTAGACAAGTGTAATGTGCTGCGAATACATAGAAAGAAAGATCCTCTTCATTTAGTTTCAATATAGCAGGTCAGCAAATGGAAACACTTAATTCCATCAATCATCTGGGAGTAGGAATTAGTAGTGATTTAAAATGGAATTATCATATAAAGTTGATCGCCGGTAAAGCAGATGCCAGACTGAGATTCATTAGACGAATCCTAAGGAAATGCAATCCGAAAGCAAAGGAAGTAGGTTACAGTACACTTCTGCGGCCACTGCTTAAATACTGCTCACCAGTGTGGGATCCATACCAGATAGAGTTGACTGAAGAGATAGAAAGACCCAACGGAGAGCAGAGCTCTAGGTTACAGTATCATTTAGTTATCGCGAAAGCGTTTGGAGCTGACAGATAAACTCCATTGGACTGCAGGAGCGACGCTCAGTAGCTCGGTACGGGCTTTTGTTGAAGTTTCGAGAACATAACTTCACCGAGGAGTCAAGCAGTATATTGCTCCCTCCTAAGTATATCTCGCGAAGAGACCATGAGGATAAAATCAGAGAGATTAGAGCCCACACAGAAGCCTACAGACAATCCTTCTTTCCACGAACAATACGAGACTGGAATAGAAGGGAGAACCGATAGAGGTACTCACCCTCCGCCACACACCGTCAGGTGGATTGCGGAGTATGGATGCAGAGGTAGATCATTGATAAAGGACAGCTCTGTCGGCCAAAACGTTGGACCAGGAATGCCTCCGTGAAATATACATTGATCTCCACCTTGGGAAACATCCAGTACCGGTCTGCTAGCAGTAAATCTAGTGTTGTTTGTGGAAATCTGAAATGCTCTAGCACATCTCTTAGGTTCCTGATGCTTCCATGTACCTCTCGAGAAGAAATTTTCCTCAATAATACTTTTATAGGTATGTTACGCGTCTGTTCCGGTCCGATGATTTCTGGAACATTTTGCTTTGATCCTGCTGCCATGACCCCTAACAATATTTTCGATCATGCGCGCAACAACGTTAACGGCCTGAAATCCGTTATTCTTCGAAGGATAGTTTTCTTAGGATAGAGTACGATAATTCCAGGTTCTTTTTCGTAGTGTAGGTGTCTGCATTCCTGTTTGTTACTCATTACTTCCATGAATTCTTTTTTATAAATGAGCAGATAATTTTTAAAAATTCATAGGGAGTACCGTCGCCTCCTTGGCTCCTACGTTTTGGCAAGCTTTTGACACCAACTTCAATATCTTCCTCAGATATTGGTACTGACAAGGAAGTGATACTTTCGTTTGTTAGATGTGACGTACAATTTTGTACTAGCTGTGCTGTTCTCAGTGGGTCAGATGGCTGTGCTCCGTACATACCGTGTGATCAAAAAGTCAGTACATATTTGAGAACTTAATAAACCACGGAATAATGTAGATAGAGAGGTAAAAACTGACACACATGCCTGGAATGACATGGGATTATATTAGAATAAAAAAAAAGTTCACAAATGGTCCGACAGATGGCGCTGGACTGCAAAACGTAAGTGACGGCACATGACAATCGTGTATAAAAGGAGCTGTAATGAGAGAGAAAATCAGATGCGCCAGCAGTCACAGTATGTTGACGTTACCTGAAAAGGATCTTTTAGTGAAGCTGTATTATCAGAATGGGGAATGTGCTAGTTCAGCGTTACGATCCTATCGCCATAGGAAGGGGATTCGATTGGGTAAAGGTCCATGACAAATGCAGCTGTGGCGAGAATGATTTCGATGTTCGAAGCCACTATTTGTTTATACGATAGACCCTATAGTGGCGGACCGAGCACAAGGCGTAATGCTGCTGTGACAGTTCAGGAAGCAATGGAAACTGTAGCGTCTTCGTCTATGCACGGGGAAGTCAGCGCTCTTGCAGTCGCACGTTTCACCGGCTTTCCATACACTACTCTTTGGTTGGCACTTAGGCGTTCCCTCGATGCTATCTGTACAAAATCCATCGGCATCATGAACTGTTACCTGGCGCTTTAGTGAAGCGGAGGGCATTTGCGGTGTGGGCGTTTCAAAAGATGGCGGGAGATGGCGATTCGTTGAGTAACATGTTGTGGACCGACGAAGCTAATCTCACGCTCCAAGGTCTATCAACGCCCACAACTGCAGATTTTGGGGTACCGAAAATCCTAGAGCTGTCGTGGAAATTGCATTGCACGACGAGAATGTCATGGTATGGGTTGGATTTACCGCATCTACCGTTATCGGGCCTTTTTTCTTCGAGAAAATGCGTGATTCTTGTTTTGCAACTGCTACCGTGACGGGTGAGAGGTGCGCCGAAATGTTACAGAATCACATCATCCCCAGCTTGGCTGATAAACACCTCCTGGAACGTACGATGTTTATGCAGGATGGCGCTCCACCCACTTTTGCTACACGCTTGAAAGATCTCTTGCGCGCGTCGTTTGGTGATGATCGTGTGCTCAGCCACCACTTTCGTCATGCTTGGCCTCCCAGGTCCCCAGACCACAGTCCGTGCGATTATCCGCATTGGGGTTACCTGAAGTCGCAAGTTTATCGTGATCGACCGACATCTCTAGGGATGCTGAAAGACAACATCTGACGCCAATGCTTCACTATAACTCCGGACATGCTTTACAGTGCTGTTCACAACATTATTATTCCACTACAGCTATTGTTGAGGAATGATGGTGGACATATTGAGCATTTCCTGTAAAGAACATCATCTTGGCTTTGCTTACTTTGTTATGCTAATTATTGTTATTCTGATCAGATAAAGCGCCATCTGTCGGACATTTTGTGAACTTTTGAATTTTTTTTTTTTTTTGTTCTAATAAAACACCATCTCATTCTAAGCATGTGTGTCAATTTGTACCTCTCTATCTAGATTATTCTGTTATTTATTCAGTTTTCAAATTTATACTGACTTTTTGATCACCCAGTATTTACCCATGTTATGTGGAACAAGTTACAATTGAATTTCTAGTACCCTCTGTCACCTATTTTGGGACGACGTAGACCTTTTGCTTTAACAATTACAGCGTCATGATCGGAAAAGCTGACAGGGGCTACACAGTAATCTAGCACAGTTACTTACGTTGGGGTGTAGATTGTGTCATGCCTTGATGCTGCAACTGCTGAGACATACATGTAGTGTGTATGTGCAATGGCAAGTCGCTCAACTTTCGGTATATCTTTTAACCTCATATCTCCAATCATATTTTTCAGGGTACCGTAGAAGTGTGATGTGCCTTTTGAATATATCACGCTTAAAATGCAATTAAAATCTTCTGCGGTTGTGATGTCCCCTTTTGCCTGCCTCAGAAAATACAGACGTCGTCGCTGAAAAACTTTTCCCTTGCAGCTCTGTCATTTCATTCAGAAAGAACGTTGTGATTAAAAAGGGCTATCCCGTCCAAAACGCCTGTGACAGTTAGTTCTGCCGGCTGTTTTTCTACATCCTTTAATTGTAATTCATTTCTGGTATTCTATATTAATGCAACGTGCCACAAGGGTGCAGCAGCGAATGGACGCTCGCTGCAGGTAAGGATTTTTTTTTTCTGCTTGCCAGTCCACACAATGCACGGCCGAAGTCGCTGGGACCAGGGAGAGGGGCCGTGACCGCCAAGCAGCGCGCACGCTTCTGCAACTGTGTTTCTCAGTGTAGTCTACAAATACCATTCATGTATGTACTTTAATTTCAACCGTCCTTCCTTTGCAGCGAGTGATATGCACTCGTTTGGGCTGTGGAAGGAGCGAGGCAGCACAAACTTACCGCGCGTTTTGCGGCTGCCTAGCATCTGGTTAAAATACAGCAACCTCTCTCACCACAGCCATTACTGTTATGCACATTACATGACTAAAAGAAACATACCTTTTTGAAGACTATTACTTGCAGGAAGGCAATATCAGTATCATTTGTTCAGCCGCTTCGTCAGTGACTCTGAGAGTATTTTTCAAAGAGTGTTTTGCTTTGCTTCCTTGCTTGCTGTTTTTGTTTTCATTTATAACAGTTGAAGTTCCAGTCAGCCGTTGCTGCACAGCAGCCTGTTGTGTTCTTTCGTCTATCAATTGTTGTTTACTTTCTTGTGGGTTTAGGCTTAGGTGGTATGTCACATCTGGTTGACGTGACTTACGTACAACAACTTCCACTTCATTTTCTGCTTTCATCTCAAATTCTGTCAGTAAATCGTGTGATTTATCAGACTTTTGCTTGCTTAGGGTCTGTGATGGTTTCCTACCATCCTTTTCTTCTGAGTTCGACCTTTCCTTTTCAAGTTGACGCTTTTTGTTCTTCTGAGCGTCGTTTCGAGTGAGATAATCTTCCACTCTCGTTTTGGGGGCACTATCTTTTGTAATAGCAGCAGGTTGGAAATGATAATCCTTCCGATTACGTCGCCACCTATCTGTTGATCCAGTGACGCTTTTGTCCTTTCTTTAATTTTAGGAGTGTTGTCATCAAATGAGATCAGCTGTTGTCCTGTGCGACCCATTGGTGTGACGTTACTGCTATCCTGTACATTAACGGCAGTTGTCTAGTACGCTGTTCTAGATCGTTCCCCCCCCCCCCCCCCCCCCAAAAAAAAAACACCCGGCTCGTTACAGCAGTTCCATGTAGGGCTCTGTCCCGGTACAGTAGTGTGGAAGGGGATGTCAAGTTTTATGTATATCTACACGGGCCTTACGCCATTATAACACTGCTTCTTTTTTAAGTCCATGTTTTTAATCTGGCCCTAGTTTGAAAGAACCTGTACTAAATCATTATTTTCCAGTTCTGAGGGAATATTCAAAATTATAACAGTTTTCAGCTCAATGTTTGTGTTACATATGTTTACCATGCTAACAGAATCAACACGATGGTGAAATTCAAACTTTCCCTAAGTTTTCATTAAAATCATAGCCAGCAAAACAGCATTATACGACTTATCTCACTGAAGAGTAATTTCTGTGCATTTCTGCAATGGATAAGCCACCATCGATATGTTCTCTTGTTGTGTCACTCCCAACATAGTGACTTTTAAACTAAGAAACTGAATTTACGCGATTTCTAAGTGACTCCAAGATTTCTGGATCAATCTTATGATGTTTTCCATGTTGCGCCCTTTTCAATATGTCCCATCACTGTCCCAGTCATTTTCGCTTCGATAAAAGTACGGGTGTGTGTCAGATACGTTTTATACTCATGAATCTTCTGCTCATATTTCACCAAGTAGAAAGCGCTATTCAGCTTTCTAGGTTCTCGGGCAGTAACGGACATATTTAAGAACGATTGTTTCAATGTATTAATTCAGAAAACCCCGTTGTCTTTTAACCGATCCCAGTGCCCTGTAATTGATGAACGGCTGACTTCTGCAGCTTTTCTTATACTTCCTTTCTACAAGAGAAGGTACATTTATCAGTACAAGCTTCAATTATTTTTCTTGATATATAACGTTTTAGCTCTTGCTTTCCCCAGTTGCTGACATTCCTCATTCTTTCCTTAGGTTTTCTAATGGGACATTTTTCATTATGCGTGAGTGACCGTTCATTTTACGATTCATTGCTACCGGATGTTTGATAATTGTCACTCGAACCACAGGAGAAGTCTGAACAGCTTTCGGAACTGCTGTTCGGGATAGGGGATGTTAGTAGCACACTTTTAAAAACTGATTTTGTTGTTCTTTCCCTTTCAACCACATACACATTTCAAGTTTAAGTCTTTTGTGTCACGTTGAACTTACGTTCTGATGGTGGTGCTTGTAACTCTATCTTGCTCACTTGATATTTTCATTTAACGGCGTGGAATTGATGGCCTCTAACCTGATGACCCGTCTTTGTGTCTCAAGTGTCATGGAACAATTTATCTCCATTGTCTTTTTGTTATTCTGCAGATTACCCCTTCAAGAGCAAGACACAGAATCGTCTACGCTAGGTCGTTCATTTTTACCGCTGAAAAACAGAAATGCAACTGACTTCAACGTATTCAAGCCATTTTGATCACATCAACACTGAAGCTAAGAACAATTATGAACAGAAATTATTTTCACATTAACAAAACAACGGCGATAAGAACGGTTATGATGCATAAGTTACTCAATCGTCGGGAAAACAGTGACATAATGTAAAAGTACGCCGTTATAGCATCTAGGATCTCAGATGATTCGCACTCTTCAACACTTGCATCGTTGTTTCATTGGATACGTTACTTCCATGACCAAAATAAAAAACACCACTGACAGTTGTGGCGACGTTCTTCCCAAAGTAAGTCACAACAATCGATATTTCCACAAAGACGCAACTACCCTCTAGTGGCACTACGTATAACAACAGCTCTGACGATGATTCACTGTATGCGCTACCTATTTATGAGATGACGTAAGCAATGAAGTCGAATTGTCGAATTTTACAGTTGCGTCGTCGTTCTTCCTAAACGGCGATAGTATCCCAGATCAAATTAAAAATAATCTCTGTTCCCTGATTCTTACGAAGGTTATAGTGAGATTTCCCCAAATATTCGCACTGGTGACTGCCTCCACCAGAGTAACAGCCAGCTCTGTATCTGCCTGGAAACTTCCTGACTCCATATGGGTCATTAGTCGAACAGTTTGCGCTGCCTTGAGAACGAAAAATAGAAACAAAAAAAAAAAAAAACGGAACAGCAACAACGGCAAAGGTACATTACACACATCAAGCAGGAAAGCCTTGCTGTGTATACGCTAAAACAAATATTGTCCTATAACGAAATTAAAATAATACCATTGTCGGTTCTGCTAAGATTTTCTGGGGAGGTTTCTCTTGGGTGTAAGGCAAATGCTATAGCTGGAAACCTCCTCCCAAATATTCTCAATTGGGACGGCCTGTGCCCCACTGCGAGATCGCCTGGTAATTTGCTGAAAACCCCCTGATTCTCCAACGACCTATACTCTAACTACAGAAGGAAAAAAGTAGTTTGATGTGGAATATTATTCGGTAACAGTTGTATAAAGAACGTTCAAATGCAAATGAAATGATACGAAACGTCGTAACAATCAAAGCGTTTGAAATTTCCATACGCCGCTTTTGGTAGTAGTGAGACACACATGCAAAGCAAGCATGTGTCGTCATATCCCCCTAAAGAAATAAAATCTGTGCCCTCAGCAGGTAAGGTGACACTAACCACGTTTTTCGGTGTCCGAGATCCGATACTCATCGACTTTGTCGAGGACGGAAAGTAATTAACGGTGATGTGGTGAGAGACACTCCATAGCGTACGACAGTTCATCAAGAGCAAATGGCCTGGGCTTCCCATAGAGGGAGTGATTGCGCTCGATGACAAAGCACATCAAAATGTCTCCAAGGTCACAAGATGTGTAATGGCCAAGTTCAAGTTGGAGTAGCTTGAGCATTCGCCTCACAGCCTCAAGATGTCGCTCAGCGGCCTACATGTGTTTGGTTCACTAAAGATCATCTTGAAAGGAAGTGCTTCAACGCGGACAACCACCTGAAGGACCCTGTGAAGGACTGGCTAGGGTCACAACCACACGAATTCTGGAAACAGGAAATGTTCGGCTCGGGAAACAGTGAGATAGTTGTGCTCAGCCATCTGGTAATTGCTTTTGAATACAGACTCCAGTTATACCCTATCTGTTGTTTTATACCTCTACTCTTGAGCAATCTTCATGCTAAACAAGTTGAGAAACTGTGATCCTTTTCTTCCTGCCTTATTTAACTACTCAACTGCAAATGACAGGTGTTAGGTTTGCAGATATAGATATTGTAATACCTGTCACCTCAATATGTACGAATTTGAGTGTGTTGGTAGTTTTTTCTCTGTGTCTAATAGTCTTCCCGCAGGCAAATCACATAATTTACTATCTCATGAATTCTGCCCACTCATAACTACACCGCGAATTGGACTTTGTCTGTCAGCGTAGGTTATCCATTTAGCGTCTATATATTCACATTTTAATGCTTGATGTGCTGCCCAGCGAATATAAACATTAATAGCTTGCTTGGGCCATGCGTACTTCGGGGTACTGACCGATCTACAAACGTTCTTCTCATAACAGCTATTGTTATTCGGTTGCAAATTAAGTAAATACCGATTTAATGTTGTTCAGTACACTTCGCTGAGTCAGTACAAATACCGGCACATACATCTGTAACATTCAGTATGTTGATAGTAAACGACGCAGGGCAAGTTGTTGTTGTGACCTTTGGTCTGAACACTGGTTTGACGCAGCTCTCCACGCTAGTCCAGCCTCTGTGAACCTCTTCATTTCTGCATAAATACTGCAACCTAGATCCATTAGAAACTGCTTACTGCACTCAAGCCTTGACCCTTCTCACCTACAGCTTCATTTTCATGTGTTTAGATTCATATAACTACAGTCTGCTTACCGCACATGTCGTACATTAAATTTCTCTCCGTTTATTTCACGAATGCTACCGTCAGGATTTAAAAAGGTGCATTCCATTCAAATTCTAAAAATCTTTCTCCAAATCTACAAATACTATAAGTTTGTATTTCCGCAACTGAAAATCTAAAGTAAATCATAGTACCAGTAACTTTTCCAAAGTTCCTAGATTTTCCCAGAATCGGAACTGACATTCCCAGACCTCAGCTACTGCCAGTCTTTCCATTCTCCTGTAAATAATTCGGGTACGTATTTTGCCACCAAAGTTTATTAAGCTGATTGTTCGATAATATTCACACCTGTAATCATATGCTTTCTTTGGAATAGGAATTATTACAGTCCTCTTTATGCCTGAGAATGTTTCGCCTTTATCATACGTATTGCTTATTGAGTATAAACATTTTAGTTATATTTGATTATCTAAGGATCTCAATAATTCTGAGGGAATGTAGTCTACTCCAGGTGCCTTGTATAGACTGTCTGTGCTCTGTCAATTTCTTTGCCTTACAAATGTTTGCCATATCATCTTCACCTACATTTTCTTTTTCTGTAATAATGTCTCGAAGTCTACTTCTCTCGTAAAGCCATTTTATACATTCCCTCCATTTTTCGAAATGTATCCTCTACCTTATCCTGGAGAACTGGAACGCGAAATTTGTATCTTCTGTTACGGTCGCAGGGACGCAACTGCTGCTGTAACGGCCACTTCTAAGGCTTCGTATGCAGACATCGTTTCAGAAGACGACGCACCATTGTCTGGGGAAGTTGAAGTTCCTCGCAAGCTCTTCTTGTGAACTTTCGAGGGTTCCGTGTGGACGCATTTCGGATATGCCCGACATGTGCTTTGCGACCAGCGCTCCCCTTTCGCACATTCAACTAACTTCCAAGAATTTTGTATGCCAGTCAGAAATCTGCTAGTACAGAGGCAGCTTCCTACTGAATCGACAGCGGAATTCACGTACCACTTGAACAATGGATTGTCTTCGTGTAAAATCCCAGCTCACAAAGTGATATCTTTTGTGGTGTAGTGCCCATGTTGCAACAAACAAACAGTAATGTCAAAAGTTTGAAACTTCCGTTATCAAGTGACATGCACAATGTGTTTTTATCGCTTATAGTTTGTCTGTAATAAACAACTGAAATCTATTCTTTATTCTTGAAACACCAGATATGTGTATACTGCGATAAGGAATACCAGTGTAGGCAATTCAGTTGAAGGGGAGTAGACATCTCTAAAAATGGCAGTCACAGAAGTCGGATACAGAGTTATAGATATAAAGTACGTAACTGCGACGAAACCGTGGATAACAGAATAAATACTCTCAGTAGCAGACAGAGATACAGCAATACAAGTCACAGTCTGACAGAGCTTTGAAAGATTTGCAGGCAAATAACATTCCTTCGAACTTTATAAAATCATTGCGTAAATGGCAAATAAACGACTATTCAAGTTCATGTGTAGAAGCAATGATAAGAGGCCTTCGGTCGAATATCATGCACGAAATTCCGAAGAAAGCAAAAGTAAAGAAGTACGAGAATTATCACAAAATTATTTTAACAGCTCATACATCTACGTTGTTGGCAATTACGATAGAATCAAAATTGTAGATATTTTAAGTGATGATCAGTTTGGCTTTAGGAAACAAAGACACGAGAGAAGCAGTTATTGATGGCGAAAGCAAGTCTTTAGAAAAATGAAAACAAATTCATAGGATTTATCGATTCAGACAAAGAGTTTGACAATGCAAAATGCTGCACGACTTTAGAGATTTTTTTTAATTATATGTATAAGTTGTAGGAAAGAACAAGTAATTTCTATATAAGAAGCGCGAAGGAACAGTACGAACGGAAGACTAAGACGAAGTGCTCGGATTAAAAGTGGTATAAGACAGCGATGTAGTATTTCTTACCTACGGTACAATCTGTACATCGAAGAAACAATGACGGAAGTAATGGATACGGAGTGCGACTAAAATTGAAGGAATATTAGTGACAATATTTCATGATGAAACCTGTTCTCACTGAAAGCGATGACGCACTGTAAGACATATAGATTGCACTGAACAATCTACTGAGCAATGAATGTGGGTTGAGAGTAGCCAGAAGAAAGAAGGAACTAATGAGGAGTATCATAAGTGAGATTAGTGAGGAACTTAACATCAAAACTGAGGACTACGATGTAGACAATGTGAAGAACTTCTTTTATGTCAGGAACAAATTAACAAATGATGGAGAAAGCAAGGACGACATTAAAAGTAGCCGAACACTAAAAAAAGCCGAACACATGCAAAGAAGGCATTCCAGGGAAAAGGAAATCTACTAGCAATTAACAGTAGCCTTATTTGAGGAAGACATTTTGAGAATGTACGTCTGGAGCGCAGCTCTGTAAGGAAGAGAAACATCGACTGTGGAGATACCATGAAAGAGGAGGATTCCTGCATCTGAGATGTGGTGTTATAGAAAGACGTTGAAAGTAAGTTGGACGAAATAAGAACTGCGAGGTTATCAGCAGATTTACTCTCAACTCATATTTTGTACTCATTAGACCATTCCATTAAATAGATGAGAACTGGTAGGAAGCTAGGACGTGCGAGTGAACATAAAGAAGATAACGGTTTCAAGATACCTATTTACCACGAAGACCAAATTTAGCATTAACAAAATGAGCAATACTTTTTCACCGCAGGGGCCAAGTGTAACATGAAAATTTATAAACCTTTAATCTCAAAAAAATCCAAAGTAAACAAATGTAAATTACAGTTTTCATAACATTACAGAGAACTCCTATTTTGTGATAAAAGCCAAACAAAAGCTTTGAACTCTGTCACCCCAGAGACGCATACTGGGTCTAACAGGTTTCGGCTACATGGAAATCGATATTACAATAACAACGGTTTGCATACACTTTAAACATAAAAGCCGTTCAATACTGTAGAATAAGCAGCTACTTTTTTGGGTCACCAGTCTTCTGACTGATTTGATGCTGCCCGCCGCGAGTTCCTTTCCTGTGCCATTCATTCCATTTCGGAGTAGCCCTTGCAACCTACGTCCTCAATTATTTGCTGGATGTATTCCATATCTCTGTCTTCATCTACAGTTTTTGTCCTCTACCGCTCCCTCTAGCACCATGGAAGGCATTCTCTCATGTCCTAACAGATGTCCTTTCATCCTGTCCCTTCACTTTGTCAGTGTTTTCCAGATATTCTTTTGCTCTCGGATTCTGTGCAGAACCTCATTCCTTACCTTGTCAGTTCACCTAATTTTGAACATACGTCTGTGGCGCCTCATGTCAAATGGTTAGATTCTCTTAGGTTCTGGTTTTCCCACAGTTCATGTTTCACTATCCTACAATGCTGTGCTCTAAACGTACATCCTCAGAAATTTCTTCCTCAAATTAGGGCATATGTGTGATACTAGGAGACTTCTCTTGGCCAGGAACGCCCTTTTTGTCAGTGCTAATCTGCTTTTGATACCCCCTTGCTCTCTCCGTCAATGGTTATTTTCGTGCCAAGGTACAAGATTTCCTTACTTCATCAACTTTATGATCATCAACTCTGATGTTCCCATTTAGGCTAATTCTCGTTGCTCTCGTCCTTATTCGGTTTGCTCTCAATCGATATTCTGTACTCATTAGACCCTTCATCCTATTCAGCAGGTGATTTAATTCTTTTTCACTGTCACTCCAGATAGAATGTCATCAGCGATTCATATCATTGACGTCCTTTCACATTCAATTATAATCCAACTCCTGAAACTTTCATTTACAACATTGCTTCTTCTATGTACACATTGAACAGTAGGGGCGAAATGCTACACCCTTTTCAATCCGAGCACTTCGTTCTTGGTCGTCCACACTTATTCTTCCCTCTTGGCTCCTGCTTATTACCCGTCTCTCCCTATAGCTTATCTCAATTTTTTTTCAGAATTTAGAACGTGTTACGCCATGTTACTTGATGAACGCTTTTTCCATGTCAACAAATCCTATGAACGTATCTTGAGTTCTCTTTAGTCTTGCTCACATTATAAACCGCAGCGCCAGGATTGCCTCTCTGGTACCTTTACCTTTTCTAAAGCCAAACTGATTGTTATCTAGCACATCCTAAATTTTCTTTTCCATTCTTCTGTATATTATTCGTTTTCAGAAACTCGGTTGCACAAACTGTTAAGCTGATTGTGCGGTAATTCTCGCACTTTTCAGCTCTTATAGTCTCCGAAATTGTGTGGATCAGAACTTTCCGAAAGTCGAATGGTCTGCCGCTAGACTCATACATTCCACTCACCAACATGACAAATCCTTTTGTTACCACATCACCCATTTGTTTTAAAAATTCTGATGAAATGTTATCAATCGGTTGTGCCTTATTTGATCTTAAATCCTCCATTGCTCTCTTAAATTCTAACACTGGCTCCCATATCTCTTCTAAATCGTCTTCTTTCACACCAGAATAATCTTCTCCCTCATAGAGGTTTTCAAAGTAGTCTGTTTTCATTGTTGTCTTCCCACCTATTCGCTCTCTCCTCTTCATTTAACAGTGGAATTCGTGTTGCTGTACTAACGTTGTCGTTCTCACTTTTAATTTCGTCGAAGGTTATTTTGACTTTCTTGCATACTGAGTCAGTCCTTAGGACTATCGTTTCTTTTTAGATTTCGTTCTCATTTTTCATGCAGCTATTTCGCCTACTTATTTCATTCCTCAGCGACTTGTATTTCTATATTCCTGAATTTCCTGAACATTTTTGTACTTCCCTGTTTCATCGATCAAGTGAAATATTTATTCTGCTGCTCATGGTTTTTTCTTTGTAGCTACGTTTTTCTTTCCAACATCTGTGATGACTCTTTTTAAGTATGTCCATTCCTCTCCAACCTGCTGTGTTATTCCTTATTGCTGTGTCTACAGCTTTAGAAGAGTTCAAGTGTATCTCATCATTTCTTAGTACTACCGTATACCACTTCCTTGCGTATTCCTTCTTCCTGACTAATCTCGTAGACTCCAATGGAACGAAAAATCAGTCCAAGTTGCAGATATTTTATTTTTCGTTCGATGACTTGTTTCGGGCCGCGGCTAAGATGTCAACAAAATGTGTAATTCACATTCACAGTGCATAGGGATATGCACTGTGAATGTATATTTCACATTTTATTGACATCTTTGGAAATGCCATTTTCGACTTTGTTATGTTGATTTGATATTGGAGCTTAGCCCGAAACTAGCCATCTAATGAAAAATAAAACATTTGCAACTTGTACTGGTTTTTCGTTGTATTTATTAACAGAGGTTGCTTACCCAAGTTATTCCATCATGCTGGAAGTACGCCTTAAACTTCAGTCTACTCTTAATCACTGTTTCGTAGTGATCCAAGTGTATTTTGGCTCTTGGGTACGCCTCACAATCCATTCATCTGATATCGGAATGTCTTTCTGACCATGATGTAATCTAACTGTAACCTTCCCGTTTGACCCGCACTTTTCCAAGTAAACCTTCTCCTCTTGTGATTCTTGAAAATAGTTTTCACTATTACTAGCTGAAATTTGTTGTAGAACTCAATTAGGCTTTTTCCTCTCTCATTCCTTTTCCAACACTCCTATTCTCGTGTAGCTTTTTCTTCCACTTCTTCCCCTAAAGCTACAAACCAGTTCCTCATGTCGATTAGATTTTCGCTCCCCTTACGCACTACATTACGCATTCAATATCCTCATATACTTTCTCTATCCCTTCATCCTTAGTTTGCGAAGTCGGCATGTATACTTGAACTATCGTTGTCGCTGTTGGTTTGCTGTCGATCCTAACAAGAACAAACCTACCACTGAACCGAACTGTTCAGACAAACACACTCTCTGCCCTGCATTCCTATTCATAAAGAATCCTACTCCTGTTACACATTTTTCTGTTGCTGTTGATACTACCCTACACTCACCTGACCATAAATCCTTGTCTTCTTTCCATTTCACTTCACTGATCACTACCATATCTAGATTGAGCCTTTGCATTTCTCTCTTCAGATTTTCTAGCTTCCGTAACATTCTACGTCCCGACTCGTACAATGTTATTCTTTCGTTGGTTATTCAATCTTTTTCTCACGGTCACTTCCCCTCCCCCTCCCACCTTGGCAGACCGCTCCCGGCGATACGAATGGTTGACTATCTTTTGCTAATGGAGAAATTATTATGACACTTTTTTAATTACAAGTCCGGTGGATACACATTATGTGTCCTTAATGCAGTGGTTTCCATTACCTTTTCCATCCTCATGCCGTTGATCATCGCTGCTTCTTCCGCCTTTGGGGGCAGTTTCCCACCCAAAGGACAAGAGATTTCCCTGAAACTCTGTCAGATCCTCCGCTCTCTTTGTCAAGGCCTTTTGGCAAAATGTGGGTAATTTCTTATGCCGTAAGTCTTCGGTCACCAATTATGATTACTAACCAAAATTTAAGAGGTGACATATTTCAAACACAGGACCGAGGAAGTTTTGATTACTAACCAAAGACGCTAGCTATAGACCACGGGTGCAGCCCTGCGAGAAAAGAATATGGAAAAGACGGATAAAGAGGAGGAACAGGATGATAGTACATAAGATATTAACAAATAACTGCTATGGGTGGTAGAGAGAGCTGTAAATTATAAAAGAAGTAAGAGAAACACTTTGGACAATACATAACTGAGAAAATTTCGAGTGAATGCTACAATCATATTTTGAAGTTACAGCTGAGCAATCGACAGGTCAACGTGGATATCAGAACGACCTGCGCTGGGTGGCGGTACCAGTAAACGGACCGCTTTCCATGGGATCATGTGAATTTAATTACAGGTGTGGCATAATGGATAACTTAGCGGCCAAACATACATGAAACATAGGTGCTGTAACTCACAAAGATGATAAATATAGCGATTTCATGTGATCCCTGAATGAAACAAGTGGTCACTAAATCCCTGTAGAAATCAAATTAAACACGAATTTCGCAAGTGGCAGAAATATTTGCACAGTGACTGCTGATTATTTACCAATTAGAAGAACGAACCAGAGAAAGACACACTTCTACTACTTTGATTGAGCGCATATTGAACCTGTGGTGCTGGCAGTGGAAGTCCTTACAATAATTTGAAGACTTCGCATGCCACCTGCAATTCAGTTCGCGAAACGGCCGTTCCTCACCATATATCGAGTTACCAGTGGCAGTGAGCGGCTGCTATGACAGCAGAAAACTCTAAGACAGTTATACATCGAAGATTGTTCCCACTCAGACCCTGGTATCGAAGTCCCCCTGCATCCTTCGATCAGTGTTTTCTCTACTTAGCACTCATAGCAGAACCTAAATCTTTATTCTTTCTCTGTGAGTGTGAATCATAAATGATTTTGATCGTCAATAGCAGTGGACCTTCCTAGTAACGACCAGTCTGATACGTTATAACAAGGCAGCACTCTCCGTTCCACGCTAAAAATTTTTGACCTATGGCTAATCAAGAGGAGGGATTTTGAGTTCTGGAGCTCAGGCAGCATATGTCTCCCACTGCCTGTCCTGTTTCATGTTCCAGCCTGTCAGACCTCCTCCAGATATGCACAGACGAGCATCATTCTCCCACTTCAGAATTTATTTGCATTAGTCAATGATAGCCGCTCTTAGTGCTTTTTAGCAAGGGTTAACACCCTCAGTTAGTTAGGTGAAAGCCTGACTGTTGCTTGTGCTATGCTCCCAAGCAAGGAAAGTGCAGATTGGCCTCTTCTCATTCCACCTTATTGACCTTAACTCCGAACTGTCCTGAGACAGTGCTTCCCAAACTGAATTTTTTCGTTATGAGATTACTGAAGGGAGATCTGTTTTAATCGTTAAAAACAAACCTGTTTTAATTGTTAAAAACCAATATGTATGTGGACCTGGCCTTTTGGGCAAGATTCTGTATGCTTTTAAATATTTTAGCGACGACAAACGTTTATAATGTGCTGAGTTATATCCAGGTGACGTCAGTCACGACGTCAGCATAAAATGAACATGATTTACAACAAAAAAATGTGTAAGACCTGAAGATGACCTGTGACCGTAGCGGTCTCGTGGTTCCAGACTGAAGCGCTTAGACCCCTCGGCCACAGTGGCCGTCTCGCGTCCGGCCATCCTGATTTAGGTTTCCCGTAATTTCCCTAAATTACTCCAGGCAAATGCCGGGATGGTTCCCTGAAAGGGCACGGCCAACTTCCTTCCCCATCCTTCCCTAATACTTTGAGACCGATGACCTCGCTGTCTGGTCTCATTACCCCCCCCCCCCCAAAAAAAACAATAACGAACACAGTGGCCAGCAGACGGGTTTCATTGATCTGTAAATCAAGAAGCACTTTGACTTAAATTTTCTGGCTTCAGCACGTGAAGAGATCGATGGTACGACGAGTAAAATGTCTGAAGTCGCTCGTATTATTCCAGTAGAAATAGTATCCGAATGGACTGAACGAGGAGTATGGAGACTTCATAGATTTCTGCAGCGTATGTTCGTTACGTCAAGGGGCATGCCTGGAGTGATTTTTCGATTTAAAAGGGGTGCAGGAACGAAAATTAAAACATCGAAAATGGGCTGCAGACTTTGCATCTCAAGTGGATTTGACTGCACCCTGCCGTCAGTAAGACACTGGGACGTGAGGAACTACTTCTTTATGATTTTATGGGGATGCATTTAAAAAGAATTCAACTTGTAGAGGGGGCACATTTTGACAAACACAGTCCAGTTCCATAAGTTCACTAGCGCTAAAGAAAACGTTCGGTTTGAAGAATTCATTGTGACCTTGAAAGAATTACAAAGATATTTATCTAAAAGTTTTGAGGGTACGGGAAATCTTACGTAGGTTTTCGAGCTGTGTTCGAGACCGTTTGTAGTTTCATCTGAAGGCGCCTGTGTGCATTTTTAAAAAAAAATCCCTTTAACGTTAAATCCGTCCGGAAATCCACATTGCTTTCGTCAGGTTCAAATGGTTCAAATGGCTCTGAGCACTATGGGACTTAACATCTGTGGTCATCAGTCCCTTAGAACTTAGAACTACTTAAACCCAACTAACCTAAGGACATCACAAGCATCCATGCCCGATGCAGGATTCGAACCTGCGACCGTAGCAGTCGCGCGGTTCCGGACTGAGCGCCTAGAACCGCTAGACCACCGTGGCCGGCGCTTTCGTCAGGTAGAGCTTCCAAGTGTCCCTGACGCGGATGAAAGTGCCACAGTATTTCAACCAACATACGTGCGTGAATGACCTTTTTCGACTATGAAGCTAAGTAAGTCACGATTACGTTTGCAACCTGAGTGAAATTCTGCGTTTTTCCGCATTCTGACAATTTGTACCACTTAAAACTATATTTTCAGAGTGTCAAAAATGATTAAACGATACTGATAATTTATTTTGTCTTTGATATACATTGTTCAGGAATTGTGAAATATAAAAATCAAATAAAACCAAGTGGTATGTAGCGCGCCTGCGTTGCCAGTTAAATTTGGCGCGATCGTAGTTCTTCTCTAGCCTCGTGCTCAGACAGCGTGGCATGGCAATTGGGGAAATGTGCCAGCCAGGCTGGACGCTACAGTACACTTGTCACGGTACAGTCGGGGGCCAATTCCAGGCCACCCACACTCTGACACATTAATTTTGTACAGATATGGTATTACACTCACGTGCGGAAGAAATGACGAGGTTGTTACGTAAGAGCGGGGAAAATGGTTGTTCTCTGACATAACTTACAGACCCACATCGAGAGTCGTGCTTCTCTTCTAGCTACCGCCTACTATTTCACTGGTGAGAGGGAGGAAAGAATACGGCTTGGCGGAAACAGATATCTTGACTGCCCTGATCGCATCTAAGTTTTGACTGAAACAGGTGAGTAAAACTCAGTCTGGTCATGAAGCGGTTCTTAGGAGTGGGGGAAAGCACAGTTCTTTAAATTTGAAAGAGACCAGTACTAACCTACCTCACCTGACATAAGATTTTCTATTCTCGTCTGAATCTATACATATCTCTCTCGTTCGCCATCCCAGCCCTTTCTCGGGTGTTACCTTCGCTTCTAAAGCGGGAGGGTAAAGCCCGTTAATTTTGAAACGTCGAATCATTATAAGGCTTACAACTCTGCGTCCGTCTGTCTCTCTCACACTTCGTCTTCGTCGTCTTTTCCAGAATGGTGCTCGGCCACAGATACATGGTCAAGAAAAGACCGGTGGATTTGAATCACACCAGCCGATGGCCTTACAAGACACGAGTTTTTCTGTCTCTCTCTCATCCTACGTCTGTCTCTCAGGTCAAAAACTATCTCTCTCTACGAAGTGGTGGGGAGGAATTTTCGTTAGAATTCGAACACGCTATTGATTCTCGACCTGGTGGTCCCTGCTTTTTGTCCTCCCTCATACAAGGGCCTACCTATGACTTCTGAAGTAACTCAGAAAGTGGGGAGAGATTTTCATTAAAGTTTACCGTCCTCGTCACGCATGGAGCGTCTTTGTCATGCTCAAAGTAACATAAAGTTTCCGGGGGAGTGAGAAGTTTTTGTTACCATTTGAAAATCAAACTTTCGTTGTAGATCTTGCTCTATTTTCCCTTCCAGTGGCGCCACGGTGTGTTTAATTCTACCTGCCCACACACTCATACAACATGCTCAAAGTAACATAAAGTTTCCGGGGGAGTAAGAAGTTTTTGTTACCATTTGAAAATCAAACATTCGTTGTAGATCTTGCTCTATTTTCCTTTCCAGTGGCGCCACGGTGTGTTTAATTCTACCTGCCCACACACTCATACAATCACAGTCGCACTTTGTGTGAGGAATAATGGAAATAAACTGAAATAAATAACTTACATTTCCCATCTTCCTTCCAGAAGGCTTCTAGAGCCGTCTCTCAAATTAAAAACTTGCATGGCACACTCAGTACTGAGTCATCGGCATGACGCAGTAATGATACACACCGTTAATCAACATAGAAGCGGCTGTCATCTTCCACTTGTACTTTCATGTCTCGGTGGAAATTAGTTTAATGGAGTCGATTATGATGCATGGTAATTTTGATAGGAATTGTCGCGTTTCAGTATGAGGAGTCGAACACAGGAGAGGAAGTCTAGGTGGCCCGCATCCGACCATCCCGAGGACAGATTGCCCAAAAGGTAAAGAAGTGGTGACTGTGTGTCTGAATACTGTCAACATTAATTCAGTTACCTAGATATAAGTTCTGGAAGCACAGAGTTACCAGTTGGAGACCTATGAATGTACAAACTATTGAGAGCTGTTTTAATGACATGTTGCTAAAAAAATATGTGCTTTTGGATCCGTCCTCTACGGGTACTTTAGGGAGCGCAAATGTTTGGAACAAGGACGTGGTCCTTCAGAAGTAAAGACAAATAGGAGCTTGTTCATTTCTCGTGAAAAAGAGTGTGTATAAAGAGCGACAGAAAGCATGCTTTAAACAAAATGTCATATTCCATGAGCCGAAATGAATTAGTTGACAAGTCAAGTCATTGCGTCCCTGCGACAAGCTGACAACAGAAGAAGCCTTACATTGGCACTTTTGTCCCGCCTTATTTGAACTGCTGCAGAAATAAGTAACAGAGCGTTCGAGTAGCATGATTGCACGTTAATACTGAATTTTTTATACCAGCCTGAAAAACAATGAATAATGAGTGAGGCTGCTTTAGATGATTACTCCTAGGTATTTTACTGTTACTACTCCTTCACGTGATGTGTCACCCATATCCATCGGAATATGTCTACTTATTTCGAAATGAAATAATAGGCATGATGAAGGACGAAGGTGAGTCGTGCTCTCATCCTCTGTAGTGGAAGGAAGTTTGACTTCTGGAACAAAAGCAGTTTTGCGCACGTTTAACCTGGCTAATTTTTAATGAACTCCACAGACTTTTAAGTTGCCGTTAGCAATATTTGTGCAATAGCATACCGTGTTTTGAAATTAATTCATTTGCTTGGGCAGACGGTCTTCGTGTCGAATGTTTTCTTGTACCCCTCCGACGATCAGCCACATGTGCCCACTTCATCTCTGGCCTAGCTTCCCTCTTGGAGTTACAGCAGAGAACATCCACAAGGGATAAATGGCTCATTTCCACAGCAGCAAAGAGAACATATTTTTCTCACAAGGAATGGATAAGTTGGTAAGAAACGGTTGTCCGGAGGTGACCTGCAAATCGCGGAGCCCCTTGTGTACTAGTAATTTATCAAATTACTAGTGTACATGAAGGCAGAGAATGAAGTTCAGGTGTTCGTATTAAAAACATATGTATGAGTTCCATCGCGTTACGTAGTCTTTCGAACTTCGTTCAATAGGACAATGGCAAATCTCTCAAAATGGCCCACTTCTCTCAACTGCATATAAGTGCCATAAGAAAATATTATCACGTTTCCGCCTCAGAAGACGATAATTCCGAACGCAGCACATAAGGTCCAATGAAATTTGATAACGTCCTTTACGTAACTCTGAGAAACGGACTACGAATTCCATAAAGGAGAGAAGACACGAACCTATAAGATTATTTGCCATCCACTTAGAGCAACCAATATATGCTTAACATTTGTATTTGTTGTTTGTCTTACCTTATTTAAGGAGTACTTGCGAAGCTATCCAAAATTGCGAATAACAGTTTTTGAACCACATCGCCATAAGATCCAGTGCTGAATCAATGTTATTCTACGGAACCGATGCATCGTGTTTTAACAACAGTTTTTATCCTACTCGTCAAAAGAAGCGAATGTACTACCTCAGCTCTCATAATTAAACAATAAAATAAAGAAAGTGGGCCCTCCTGCTGCACGAACACTTCATTATTTTCATATTTATGAAGCTATAATTTACACATACCGTTTTCCGTGGAAATGTGTCGAGCAGTGGTAAAGGGCAGGTTAATTAGGAAGTAGAGGTAGTTGCCCACCAAGAATAACATTTCCTTGAAAGTACACATTTATTTTCCAAGAAAAAGCCTGTTCACAGCTTCCACAGTTACATGTTATTCATGATCCCAATTGTCTTCAGAAAATATAAAATTTGGAAATGGTCGTTTAGTTATATGTGTAATTCATAATGGTGTTTATTGAATACGATAGTATTAAAACCCTACAGAAACATTAAAGATAAATATTGATGGTGTTGGGACAGCAAGCAGCCACGAATTTACTTTCAGTTCCTTTATTCAAAGGGTGCCGTTACCGGGTTCGAGTCTCTGTGATTCATCTTCAGACGGTTTCACACTTTCCTTATGACATGTGGTGTGTTTTTTACAGATTAATTGTCGTGAAATGTCGGTTTGGAGTGTTTGTTTTCATAACATTCGCCCAACAGATGTGAATACATTCCCACTGCATTGTTATTGTTGCACACGTATATTTTTCTCGCTGAACACTTAAGATTTGTCACTGAGAAGATTTCTACCACGCACCACATGTTTTGATACATACAAAGAGTTTACAAACATATGAGTATCAAAGATGCTATGATATATTGTTACATCTGAAGATGTCCTATGTTTGGAAAGGATAATACATTCACTCACGCAACTGAAATGCCTTTTACACTAGTACAGAGACATTGATTTTTTTGAGATGATACTGTTACATTAATTGATTATAAAGTTGGTTTTTTTAAGTACTGTATATGTAAAATAGTACATTATTTAATTACATTTAACAACATGAAAATTATAGTAACATATAAATTTGCTACTTGATCTGCAGACAGGCGTTCTAATATTGGTTAGAATATAAGGCTGGAAAATAATTTTTGGAATTTTTTCAGGCAAGGGGTGTTAGCTAACTCTGTTTGTTCATTAAGGATATAGTCTGGTTCTAGGCGCTTCAGTCCGGAACCGCGTGACTGCTACGGTCGCAGGTTCGAATCCTGCCTCGGGCATGGATATGTGTGATGTCCATAGGTTAGTTAGGTTTAAGTAGTTATATGTTCTAGGGGACTGATGACTTCTGATGTTAAGTCCAATAGTACTCAGAGCCATTTGAACCATTTGATATAGTCTGGGGTACTGTTTTTGTGTGTGTGTATTTCTGTTTCTTCTAATATATTCATATTGGCTCTTTTTTCTGCTAGATGTAAAATTTTTAAGTTGTTCTCAATGTTTCCCACTGAATGGTTTTCTTCAGCAATATGGGCTGCAAATGCAGATTTGTTCAAGTTATCTTCAAAGAACAGCCACTGTCTCCACCATGTCATCATACGACAAAATTGCAAAAACGTTAAAACCTTCAAACACTATAAAAATTAAACTGTTAAGATTATTGACAAATACCTTAGGTTGCAATTTCATAAAAGACGATTGGACTGAACACAGTTAATTGAAGGAAGAATTTACCACAGTATCGTCGTGCCTTTTAAGCTCTATGAACTTTTGACAGCTTCCGTCAACTGCAGAAATTTAAAGGCTTTAAGAAGTTTAATTTAGCTGCCTTTAATTTTCAACAAAAGAGACTAAAAATGTAAGCGTACGCCTCTGCGACTATTGTCACAGTCAATAAAATACATCTGGGTCTATGACAGCATCGTCATTGAGTAAAACTTCCGTTGTTTCGTCCTGTCGCAATAGTGACCGAAATTGTACACATTGACAGTGCAGTCACATACACAGAAAAATTTTATTCAATCAAAAAATAGGCTTATCCTAGAAGCTTTCCGTAACCCTAGATGACAGATTGTCTAAAACTGACCTGACGATAAATACATAATAACTGATACAACAGCTCTTTGCTTGCAGATAACACGAAACGTTCAGATGCGCACTTTTAAGCACAGCTCCAACACGTTACCTACAACAACATAACGACCAGGTCAGCACACCTCATAACAAACAACTGCCTTTACACGAACAAAGATCAGTTCATCAAGTCCGAAAATTATGCATGACTAGATCAATCACATGTTTTGGTAAGGCACGTATCACGATGTCCAGAACAGCTACAGACGTGGCGCAAGCCCTTTCCCGCACAAAAATTCTGGCAATTCTATATCGTACTGCTACTGCACCTAATGACAGACGCAGAACGCCCCATATCGCTGCACATTGCTGTCTGCAACCTCCCCGGCTCCGTGTACGCGCCATAAGCTCTAGCTGATGCACGACGCTGGCGTCGTTTATAGCTCTCTCGTGTGCTTGTTGACTTCGGCGATGGTACTAGCACAGTTTACGACAGTCTTTCTCGTAATAGCGTCGTCTTCACGGTTATTTAGTACTTAGTTGTCATCGAATAGTCGGCCATAATCGAATGGTGTCATTTACTTCCTTGCCTCTATCGAACGTCGCTTGCAGGGCCACCACTCGCATGGAGCGGTAAGCTACGAGAAGCCTTCATCTGTTCTCTTTCTTCATCTTCTCCTACATCTACGTAAATTCATAATTAAGTGCCTGACAGAGGCTTCATGTTTCTATGCATTTCTGTATCGTTCCATTCTCGAGCGGCGCTTGGGACAAATTAACACTTTGATGTAAGCGCACTAGCTCTCCTTTCTCTTATTTTACTAAGATGTGGACTCTGACCACAATCTGTTGGTTATGACCTGTAGATTAAAACTAAAGAAACTCCAAAAAGGTGAGAATTTAATGAGATGGGACCTGGATAAAGTAAAAGAACCAGAGGTTGTACAGAGTTTCAGGGACAGCATAAGGGAGCAATTGACAGGAATGGGGAAAAGAAATACGGTGGCAGAAGAATGGGTAGCTTTGAGGGATGAAGTAGTGAAGGCAGCAGAGGATCTAGTAGCTAAAAATACGAGGGCTAGCAGAAATCCTTGGGTAACAGAAAAAATATTGAATTTAATTGATGAAAGGAGAAAATATAAAAATGCAGTAAATGAAGCAGGAAAAAGGAATACAGACGTCTCAAGAATGAGATCGACAGGAAGTTCAAAAGCAGGGATGGCTAGAGGACAAATGTAAGGATGTACGGGCTTACCTCACTAGGGGTAAGGTTATCTCACTAGGGGTAAGGTAGATACTGACTACAGGAAAATTAAAGAGACCTTTGGAGATAAGAGAACCACTTGTATGAATATCAAGAGCTCAGATGGAAACCCATTTCTAAACAAAGAAGGGAAAGCAGAAAGGTTCAAATGGTTCAAATGGCTCTGAGCACTATGGGACTTAACATCTGTGGTCATCAGTCCCCTAGAACTTAGAACTAATTAAACCTAACTAACCTAAGGACATCACACACATCCATGCCCGAGGCAGGATTCGAACCTGCGACCGTAGCAGTCACGCGGTTCCGGACTAAGCGCCTGAACCGCGAGACCACCGCGGCCGGCGCAGAAAGGTGGAAGGAGTATATAGAGGGTCTATACAAGGGCGATGTACTTGAGGACAATATTATGGAAATGGAAGAGGATGTAGATGAAGATGAAATGAGAGATACGATACTGCGTGAAGAGTTTGACAGAGCACTGAAAGACCTGAGTCGAAACAAGGCCCCCGGAGTAGACAACATTCCATTGGAACTACTGACGGCCTTGGGAGAGCCAGTCCTGACAAAACTCTACCATCTGGTGAGCAAGATGTATGAAAGAGGCGAAATACCCCCTGACTTCAAGAAGAATATAATAATTATAATCTCAAAGAAAGCAGGTGTTGAAAGATGTGAAAATTACCGAACTATCAGTTTAATAAGTCACAGCTGAAAAATACTAACGCGAATTCTTTACAGACGAGTGGAAAAACTAGTAGAAGCCGACATCGGGGAAGATCAGTTTGGATTCCGTAGAAATGTTGGAACACGTGAGGCAATACTGTCCCTACGACTTACCTTAGAAGCTAGATTAAGGAAGGGCAAACCCATGTTTCAAGCATTTGTAGACTTAGAGAAAGCTTTTGACAATGTTGATTGGAATACTCTCTTTCAAATTATGAAGGTAGCAGGGGTAAAATACGGGGAGTGAAACGCTATTTACAATTTGTACAGAAACCAGATGGCAGTTATAAGAGTAGAGGGACATGAAAGGGAAGCAGTAGTTGGGAAGGGAGTGAGACAGGGTTGTAGTCTCTCGCCGATGTTATTCAATCTGTATATTGAGCAAGCAGTAAAGCAAACAAAAGAATAATTCGGAGTAGGTATTAAAATTCATGGAGAAGAAATAAAAACTTTGAGGTTCGCCGATGACATTGTAATTCTGTCAGAGACGGCAAAGGACTTGGAAGAGCAGTTGAACGGAATGGACAGTGTCTTGAAAGGAGGATATAAGATGAACGTCAACAAAAGCAAAACGAGGATAATGGAATGTAGTCAAATTAAATCGGGTGATGCTGAGGGAATTAGATTAGGAAATGAGACACATAAAGTAGTTAAGGAGTTTTGCTATTTGGGGAGCAAAATAACTGATGATGGTCGAAGTAGAGACGATATAAAATGTAGACTGGCAATGGCAAGGAAGGCGTTTCTGAAGAAGAGAAGTTTTTTAACATCGAGTATAGATTGAAGTGTCAGGAAGTCGTTTCTGAAAGTATTTGTATGGAGTGTAGGCATGGATGGAAGTGAAACATGGACGATAAATAGTTTGGACAAGAAGAGAATAGAAGCTTTCGAAATGTGGTGCTACAGAAGAATGCTGAAGGGCTTGACCAGAAGAAGGGATCGGTTGGTAGGACATGTTCAGAGGCATCAAGGGATCACCAATTTAGTATTGGACGGCAGCGAGGAGGGTAAAAATCGTAGAGGGACACCAAGAGATGAATACACTAAGCAGATTCAGAAGGATGTAGGTTGCAGTAGGTACTGGGAGATGAAGAAGGTTGCACAAGATAGAGTAGCATGGAGAGCTGCATCAAACCAGTCTCAGGACTGAAGACCACAACAACAACAATTAACCCCTATGGAGGTTAGCGTTGGTAAGGTATTTTCGCATTCAGAGTACTGACTTGTATGATGTAAATTTCGTGAAAAGAGCACGCGGCAACCAGGAACACCTTTTTATTAATGGTTGCCACCCTAACTCAGTTATCATATCAGTGACAGTGTATCCCTTTTTTCGCGAAAATGCAAAACGAGGTGCTCCTCTTTGGGCTTTTTCTTTATCCCTCATTAGGCCTGCCCAGTAAGGATCCTATATCGCACAGCAGTACCCTAGCTTTGGACGGACAAGCTAGCTTAGGCAGTCTCTTTAGTAGAACTGTTGCATCATTTAAGTAGTCTGCCAGTAAAACTAGGTGTTTATCTTGCTTTCGCCACAACTTTGTCTTTCTGATCATACCAATTTAAGTTGTTCGTTATCATAATGTACAAATATTAAGATGGACTTACGGCCTTTACATTTATGTCATTTATCGTGTAAGCGAAATTTAACGGATGGCATTTAGTACTGACGTTCGTGACGATTTCATTATTTAAAGTCATCTGCCATTATTCATACTCCTCAGAAATCGTCCTTAATTATTTTGCAATTGATTTTTATTTTCTGGTGACTTTACAAGACAGTAACTGACAGCTTCACTTGAAAATAATCTAAGAGGGATCCAGAATTGTCTCCTACATTAGTGGGCCTATAATACTTCCTTGGGGAACGCCAGATATCATTTCCATTTTACTCGATGACTTCTGCTCGGGTTACTACGAACTCTTACGTTTCCGACGCGAAATCACGAATCCAGTAGTACAACTCAGATGATACTCGATAGACATGCAGTTTGATTATGAGGAAAGGTATCAAAACCTTCTTGAAGTCTATAAATATGGAATCAATTTGACATCCTTGCCGAATACCGTCCTTGTAGAGTGACCTACGTCACTACTGCCTATTATAAATCCCCGGCATTGTCAGGCTGAGACTACCATTAAGAGGTCACGCCTTTTCCTTAATTTTCGTGGTTGGGGGAAACGCCAGTGCGATCCCTTGTCTGTTTGGGACACCGGTTATACACTTATCAATACACGGAAGAGTGCACACAGGGGAACTCTTATCATAGCTGACCCCTCTGTGAGAGCGATGGCCCTGCAAACAACGCTGGATAGACTGCAAATAATCTATGGACCTACAGGGCGTCAACATAGTCCGCGCCAATTCCATGATGCCCGAGGCCCACGGCAAAGACAGGCCGCAGCGCATACGTCACAGCACGTGACACTGCAGGTCTTATGAGTGTCACGAGCCCTCTCCGGCGGGGAACAAGTAACTATTTCAGAGGTTGTAACGTCCCCTTACAAAAATTAATGAATTACTGTGCTGGTAAGCCCCTACGTTATTTGATTTTCAAACAGCTGAGCAGAAATGAACATATTCAGACATTTCGCATTTCGCTCTTTACCTATTCTGATCAACACTAAAATGACACACAATATTTTTAGAGCAACGCGATCTGACTTTCAAAAATCCCTACAAAAGGACGGCCCTGACTAACATTAACCTATACCTTTCACAAATCACTTACCTCACAAAAATCTTCGTTACTCGATCTACTGCAATACTGCGAGCGCCACTACTGCCAGCTAAGTAAAAGATTCAGACTACTCAAGGCACTAACTACTGATAGGCATAGCAAATGAAAGATTTTGATAGAGAACAAACAATGCATTTACCTTAATAGTGCTCAAAAGTCATATATCAGTCCATGATATCCAATATTACAAATTTACTGTTTGTGTCCAGACCATCCGCTCTCAAAACTCCGCCATCTCACTCCCCACATCCACCACTTCTGGCGGCTCACCTCCAATTGCGCAACGCTACGCGCTGTTAAATCTAGCTGCCTAACACTACAATGGCAGACAACAATGCAAACTAGCTACAGAGTGCACACAGCACAGCCAGTGATTTTCATACAGAGCGCTACGTGGCGTTACCAATAAGAAAACCTAAACAGCCTACTTACTAGGTGTTTAATAATTCTTGATTACTGATTGAAATACATGTACGCTCTCGATAGCACACTAGAAATTAAAAACTCTTAGTGTGTACCTCTTCAGTAACACATATATATTATTCTTGGGCCCTGTACGGAGCCGAGCGTTCGAGAAGTGTGACGAAGAAGCCGACTAATGTGACTTCACAAGTTCGTTGCAATGCCCGTAGGTCTCGTTGGCCCCGATGACGTCACTATAATGTAATTCATCCAAAAGCTTAAAAGTAGCAGTCTCGTCAGTATCACAACAGTCAGATATAGCTGTTACGACGATTACGTAGGCAGTCATCAAACGCTTGGATTTTTGCCCGAATTTGGCCCAGCAAGTTTACCGATAAATTTTTATCCATATCCTGCGAAATTTCGGTGTCTCGAAAAATGCCTCTTACGTGAAAGCAATAAAACATTTGTCGACTTGTAAACCCCATGACATATTCCGCTTCTTTCGGCGACAGTTATGGAGCACATGCAATTCTTCAAGCATGCCGTCACAGTGTGGAGTGTATGGTTTGATTACCTGTTGTACAATTTCAGCAAGATTTTAATAAAACTATTTACTTATTATTCATGTAAAATGAGGTTTTATTCAAAACCGCTTTTCCCGGCTAATGATCGTTATTTTGTTAAAGAAATATCCACATGGGAACCCGTAGCAATGTTGTCTGTCAAGCAGTCTAAACGGCACTAAGTTCATGTACAAAAGTAATAATATATAACCAGTAAAGAAGTTAAATGTATGATAAGTAATCTGAACTAAACAAGAGTAATTATTTTTAGTAATTTTCAGTACAGTTGCATAATAGTCTCTTTACTAGTTACAGATTATTAACGGGAATTTATCGCTACTGTTATTCGAGGTGCAATACTTTTTTTGAGGCAAAATGAACAATTCTGTCACACAATACCACACGCACACAACACTAATGACTTTTTTCCTGTCAAAATATTTCATAAAAGTTGTTACGAAATAACAGTGCTGTAGATCAATAGCGCTAATGGCTGCGCTCCATTGTAGCTGATCAGAAAACTTAACATTTATATAGGACAAGAATCATAGTAAAATAAATGTCCAAACAAAGTGGATTCATTTCAGTGACACAGAAACTCTTATTTTTCATCTATTACTTAACAACATTACAGACCACTGCGCTACGAGACATCAGTCAGATCCAATGAGTACGACAGTTCGAACAACAAGAAGAATTATTCTAGAAGAATCATATATAACAAAATATGGAGATTTCATTATCTTTTTCCAAGGGTATTGCTTGAGACATGATTTTTTACAGAGTATTAAATTATGTTATTGACAATTATTTGTGATCTTATTATGGTGAAGTCTTTTTATTAATATCACGAGAGTGTTCATTCGCATTGCACACATAACGGTGTTGCGAATATGATTCTGAATAAAATATAGTGGTGGATATTACAATGGCCCCTTCACACCAGCTGCTAGAGATAGGCAACTTGTCTGGAAGGTGGTGGTACCGCTGCAGCGCAGTTTACGTAAAACTGAAGCACCGGCTGCTATCGACAGATCGTTTAGCACACTTGACGGCGGCCGTTCTCTTGTACTGGCAACTGTCACGTCGTTTACTGGAATAAGTTCCGCGGTATCGCAACTCTACAATAGCGCCTCTTAAAAACATCAATCGCTCTCGCCTCCAAGAAACAAACCACCACAATACTCAGTAATTTCCAAGCCAAGATGGAAGTTGTGGAATGTCAACTATTTTACAATCCAACTTCATCAGTATCTGTACGGAACGGTGTTCCAGCTGTGGATTTCCCATAAGTGAATGATAGCTGTTTTTTCGACTACACATGGAGTTCATAATACATTACATAGTCCCTACAGCGAAGGGATTTCTCCGTTTCAGGTATTATGATATTCACCCTTAGTCCACGAAATAGCTAGGAAATGATGGTATCTTGACCAATCCTCAAGGGCTGCACAGCCGTTTCAGATAAACGACACTGGTACTTACTCGCTGTACACGACCGGTCAAAAGTTTTAGATCACCTATCATAACCATGGATTTCTGGTTGAAACGAGGATTTCGTTTTGAATATTCTATCATATCTCCTTTCTGATAATAAAACAAGGATACAGTATACACGTGAGGACTAAGCGCCTTGTTGTTCAGCTGGGGGGACAGTGATGAGTGTCTACAACAACATTGACGTGTCCCTACCTTTCCAATGGACCTCATACCTTCAGCATTCTATGTAGAATTTAGTTCGAACTAGTTTACACCACACTGCGAGCATCTGGCAGTGGTCTGGATACATGATCAGATTTATACCATATTGTCTTCTAATGGGACGGGAGCAGGAGATTGGAATTGAAAATCTTGCTGTATTCATAGCCCTCCAAGAGAACTGCTATTCTAGTAGGACAATAGCAACAAAAGTTGGTGTAGCGCCATTTGTAGTGGTGTATATGTGGCAGCGGTTGAAGCAAACTAGTGCCATCGCAAGTATGTCGCGATCAAGAAGATACCAAGGAATATCATATACGGAAGATCAATCCAAATGTGTACAGAGTAAAAGTGGGAGAACTCGTATTGCAGTTAAAATAAATAATACGGGACCAGTTCCAATCTCAGTCTCCACAGTGCAACGCCATCTCCGTGACCAGGCTTTAAAGGGATATATAGAGGCCGAGAAAGATTTATTAGGTAAAAAGTAAGGTAAAACCATTGCGATGAGAACAGAGCATAAAAACTGGAGCGTAGAGCAACGGTACAAGGTGTTACTCACGCTGGGACCTTAAGTTTGAAGTACCTGGAAGCCTTCGTCAAATGTTCGTTCGACGTCTTCCTGGAGGGTTGGTCTTGGTGTGGCGAAGTATTGAGGGTCGTTACGTCGGTGGTATACTGACGTTTAATGGCATATTAAAGAAGGAAGGATATCACAGCATAGTGATCAACAATGCAGTTCCATATGGCAATCGACTAATTAACAGTGCGTTTGTTGTTCAACAGGGCAATGATCCCAAACACGCTTCTAAATTAACCAGAGGATATGCTAATGGAAACGAGGAATGTAGGAACCGATCAATATGATTTAGCCAAGTCATTCACATAACTTAAGACCCATTGCACTTTTAGGGGCTGAAGTTGTTAAGGAGTTCCGAAAATGAGTTCATTTCGTGTCGAAGACCTATGGAATAATTTTCAGACGGCTTGGACTGCAGTACCTGCAAAAACTTTATAAAATGTTGTCTCTGGAATGCCAAGAGTTTTTTCAGCTATTCAGATGGCCAAGAATGGATACTTAGAAGAGGCTAAAATCTAAACCATATTGTACAGTGTTTAATCATGCAGCGAGAAAATATTCATTTTGTTGGTCTGTTTGGTTTGCACCATGTGTTTGTACACTGAAATAAAGTATAGAATTTTTCCCACGGTTGATCGAAAACTTCTGACCGGTAGTGTATCTTTTTCCTATAAAGTCGGCCGTGGAAACGATAGTAACATCAGCGGAAACTAGGTAAAGAACGTGGTCTAATACTGCAGGGAACAGAGATTCAAATATCCGTCCGGCCATCCAGACTGAAGTTTCCCCGGATTTCCTAAAATATCTTAAGACGAATACCGGAATGAGTCTTTGACAGCGTGCGACCGACACCCTTCCAAGTCCTTTCTCAACCCCAGTTCCTACTCCACATACTACAGTTTCTCTACCGACGGCACTGGAGTTCTTTGGGACGAACGGTAGTCCCGGTGACATTTGTCATAAATGTAAGTAATTAAAAACCTGAAGGTGTATCTTCCGCGTCTGAACTCATTTTAGTAGCCATGTAGTAAAAATACAGGGCGTTTCTAAAGTAGTTATATAAATAAAACCTTTAATTGTGAAACAGCTAAATAACTAAATGATTGTTACAGCTCTAAATGCAGTATATCTTCAAATTTTATTTACGAACTAGCGAAACCGGCAATGCTTTGTAATTGCTAAACATTTATGGGTACAGCACATATGTTCTAAATATTTTGCCATCCCCTCTCTCTTCCCATCTTCTCATCCCCCCCCCCCCTCCCCCCCCCCCCTCTCTCGGTACATCTTTACCATTCTCTTAACCATCTCTCTGTGTATAACCCCTTCCGTCCTCTCTCCTTACCTATTTCCTACTCCACCCTGTATATGTCCATTTGCGTATGAATGTTCAGTAGCACCGTAAATCTCTTCCTCCTCTCAGCTTTCTGTGCATTGCGTCTTTGCTCCTCCCTCTCTCTCTCTGTGCTCCTCCTCGTTTGCCATGTGCATTTCCGTCTGAAAATTCTGTTAGAGTATCATGTAAAACTCTGAAATAAATCTGTCGAGATCATTTTGAGATTTTTGCTGACAGTATTTTCCCTTCATATATTACATCTAGAACTTTCATTAGAGTATTGTTAAAGATTGGAAGTAAACCGGTCATGATGAAAGTTATCTTTAAACAAATTATATATATATATATATATTTAATGACCTTCTCAACATCCAAACAATACAGTTTCCTGCCTCTCAAGTCTAACAGCTTCAGTACAATAGCCAAGTCAATTCGATGGCGCAGCAAGATATAATTTAGATTGTCGGTAACAACATTTCGCCCTTGTGTATTACATGTGAAACATCATTACTGTATTTACCTGACACTCCATTAGATTTCTTCCTTCACAGACCTGTTTCGTGATCATGTTGATTGCACAAAAATATAAACTGACGCATTAACTTTGATCATAATATTTACATAGCTTCGTCACTAACACTGGTTAGCATTATCAGCCTAATTTCAACACACATGAACTTCGATTCCTGTCTCAACCAAAGTTAAACGGGGTCTGCTCTCACTGCGCCCTCGCGCAGCTCAAACATCTACATCTACATCTACATCTACATGACTACTCTGCAATTCACATTTAAGTGCTTGGCAGAGGGTTCATCGAACCACAATCATACTATCTCTCTACTATTCCACTCCCGAACAGCGAGCGGGAAAAACGAACACCTAAACCTTTCTGTTCGAGCTCTGATTTCTCTTATTTTATTTTGATGATCATTCCTACCTATGTAGGTTGGGCTCAACAAAATATTTTCGCATTCGGAAGAGAAAGTTGGTGACTGAAATTTCGTAAAAAGCTCTCGCCGCGACGAAAAACGTCTATGCTGTAATGACTTCCATCCCAACTCGTGTATCATATCTGCCACACTCTCTCCTCTATAACGCGATAATACAAAACGAGTTGCCCTTCTTTGCACCCTCTCGATGTCCTCCGTCAATCCCACCTGGTAAGGATCCCACACCGCGCAGCAATATTCTAACAGAGGACGAACGAGTGTAGTGTAAGCTGTCTCTTTAGTGGACTTGTTGCATCTTCTAAGTGTCCTGCCAATGACACGCAACCTTTGGCTCGCCTTCCCGACAATATTATCTATGTGGTCCTTCCAACTGAAGTTGTTCGTAATTTTAACACCCAGATATTTAGTTGATTTGACAGCCTTGAGAATTGTATTATTTACCGAGTAATCGAATTCCAACGGATTTCTTTTGGAACTCATGTGGATCATCTCACACTTTTCGTTATTTAGCGTCAACTGCCACCTGACACACCATACAGCAATCTTTTCTAAATCGCTTTGCAGCTGATACTGGTCTTCGGATGACCTTACTAGACGGTAAATTACAGCATCATCTGCGAACAGTCTAAGAGAACTGCTCAGATTGTCACCCAGGTCATTTATATAGATCAGGAACAGCAGACGTCCCAGGACGCTTCCCTGGGGAACACCTGATATCACTTCAGTTTTACTCGATGATTTGCCGTCTATTACTACGAACTGCGACCTTCCTGACAGGAAATCACGAATCCAGTCGCACAACTGAGACGATACCCCATAGCTCCGCAGCTTGATTAGAAGTCGCTTGTGAGGAACGGTGTCAAAAGCTTTCCGGAAATCTAGAAATACGGAATCAACTTGAGATCCCCTGTCGATAGCGGTCATTACTTCGTGCGAATAAAGAGCTAGCTGCGTTGCACAAGAGCGATGTTTTCTGAAGCCATGCTGATTACGTGTCAATAGATCGTTCTCTTCGAGGTGATTCATAATGTTTGAATACAGTATATGCTCCAAAACTCTACTGCAAACCGACGTCAATGATATAGGTCTGTAGTTAAATGGATTACTCCTACTACCCTTCTTGAACACTGGTGCGACCTGCGCTATTTTCCAATCTGTAGGTACAGATCTATCGGTGAGCGAGCGGTTGTATATGAGTGCTAAGTAGGGAGCTATAGTATCAGCGTAATCTGAAAGGAACCTAATCGGTATACAATCTGGACCTGAAGACTTGCCCGTATCAAGCGATTTGAGTTGCTTCGCAACCCCTAAGGTATCTACTTCTAAGAAACTCATGCTAGCAGATGTTCGTGTTTCAAATTCTGGAATATTCCATTCGTCTTCCCTGGTGAAGGAATTTCGGAAAACTGCGTTCAATAACTCCGCTTTAGCGGCACAGTCGTCGATAACAGTACCATCGTCACTGCGCAGCGAAGGTATTGACTGCGTCTTGCCGCTTGTGTACTTTACATACGACCAGAATTTCTTCGGATTTTCTACCAAATTTCGAGATGTTAGCTTAACTTCTGCGATACACCTTACAACATGGCTGCTTGCTCACAATCGATTCAGATACAAGAAATTCATATACCAAAATTATACATGTCACCTATCAATGAAATTTTTCTACATCTACATCTACATTTATACTCCGCAAGCCACCCATCGGTGTGTGGCAGAGGGCACTTTACGTGCCACTGTCATTACCTCCCTTTTATGTTCCAGTAGCGTACAGTTCGCGGGAAGAACGACTGTTTGAAAGCCTCCGTGCGCGCTCGAATCTCTCTAATTTTACATTCGTGATCTCCTCGGGAGGTATCAGTAGGGGGAAGCAGTATATTCGATACCTCATCCAGAAACGCACCCTCTCGAAATCTGGACAGCAAGCTACACCGCTATGCAGAGCGCCTCTCTTGCAGAGTCTGCCACTTGAGTTTGCTAAACATCTCCGTAACGCTATCACGATTACCAAATAACCCTGTGACGAAACGCGCCGCTCTTCTTTGGATCTTCTCTATCTCCTCCGTCAACCCGATCTGGTACGGATCCCACACTGATCAGCAATACTCAAGTATAGGTCGAACGAGTGTTTTGTAAGCCACCTCCTTTGTTGATGGACTACATTTTCTAAGGACTCTCCCAATGAATCTCAACCTGGTACCCGCCTTACCAACAATTAATTTTATGTCATTATTCCATTTCAAATCGTTTCGCACGCATACTCCCAGATATTTTACAGAAGTAACTGCTACCAGTGTTTGTTGCGCTATCATATAATCATACAATGAAGTATCCTTATTTCTATGTATTCGCAATACATTACATTTGTCTTTGTTAAAGGGTCAGTTGCCACTCCCTGCACCAAGTGCATATCCGCTGCATATCTTCCTGCATTTCGCTACAATTTTCTAATGCTGCAACTTCTCTGTACACTACAGCATCATCTGCGAAAAGATGCATGGAACTTCCGACACTATCTACAAGGTCGTTTATATATATATTGTGAAAAGTAATGTCGCCATAACACTCCCCTGTGGCACGCCAGAGGTTACTTTAACGTCTGTAGACGTCTCTCCGTTGATAACAACATGCTTCGTTCTGTTTGCTAAAAACTCTTCAATCCAGCACCACAGCTGGTCTGATATTCCGTAGGCTCTTACTTTGGTTATCAGGCGACAGTGCGGAACTGTATCGAACGCCTTCCGGAAGTCAAGGAAAATAGCATCTACCTGGGAGCCTGTATCTAATATTTTCTGGGTGTCATGAACAAATAAAGCGAGTTGGGTCTCACACGATCGCTGTTTCCGGAATACATGTTGATTCCTACAGAGTAGATTCTGGGTTTCCAAAAACGACATGATAGTCGAGCAAAAAACATGTTCTAAAATTCTGCAACAGATCGACGTCAGAGATATAGGTCTATAGTTTTGCGCATCTGCTCGACGACCCTTCTTGAAGACTGGGACTACCTGTGCTATTTTCCAATCGTTTGGATCCTTCCGTTCCTCTAGAGACTTGCGGTACACAGCTCTTAGTAGGGGGGGGGGGGGGGGGGGCAAGTTTTTTCGCGTACTCTGTGTAGAATCGAATTGGTATCCCGTCAGGTGCAGTGGACGCTCCTCTGTTAAGTGATTGCAGTTGCTTTTCTATTCCTTGGACACTTATTTCGATGTCAGCCTTTTTTTTCGTTCGTGCGAGGATTTAGAGAAGGAACTGCAGTGCGGTCTTCCCTCTGTGAAACAGCTTTGAAAAAAGGTGTTTAGCTTTTCAGCTTTATGCGTTCATCCTCTGTTTCAATGCCATCATCATCCCGGAGTGTCTGGATATGCTGTTTCGAGCCACTTACTGATTTAACGTAAGACCAGAACTTCCTAGGATTTTCTGTCAAGTCGGTACGTACAATTTTACTTTCGAATTCACTGAACGCTTCACGCATAGCCCTCCTTACGCTAACTTTGACGTCGTTTAGGTTCAGTTTGTCTGAGAGGTTTTGGCTGCGTTTAAACATGGAGTGAAGCTCTCTTTGCTTCTGCAGTAGTTTCCTAACTTTGTTGTTGAACCACGGTGGGTTTTTCATCTCCCTCACAGTTTTACTCGGCAAGTACCAGTCTAAATCGCATTTTACAATTGCCTTAAGCTTTTTCCATAAACACTCAACATTGTCAGTGTCGGAACTGACATTTTCGTTTTGATCTGTTAAGTAGTCTGAAATCTGCCTTCTATTACTCTTGCTAAACAGATAAACCTTCCTCCCTTTTTTATATTCCTATTAACTTCCGTATTCAGGGATGATACAACGGCCTTATGATCACTGATTCCCTGTTCTGCACTTACAGAGTCGAAAAGTTTGGGTCCGTTTGTTATCAGTAGGTCCAAGATGTTATCTCCATGAGTCGGTTCTCTGTTTAATTGCTCGAGGTAATTTTCGGATAGTACAATCAGTATAATGTCACTCGATGCTCTGTCCCTACCACCCGTCCCGAGTGGCCCAGTCTATATCTGGTAAATTGAAATTTCCGCCTAAGACTATAATATGCTGAGAAAATTCATGTGAAATGTATTCCAAATTTTCTCGCAGCTCTTCTGCCACTAATGCTGCTGAGTCGGGAGGTCGGTAAAAGGAGCCAATTATTAACCTAGCTCGGTTGTTGAGTGTAGCCTCCACCCATAATATTTCACAGGAACTATCCACTTCTACTTCACTACAGGATAATCTACTGCTAACAGCGACAAACACGCCACCACCGGTTGCATGCCAAGTAGATACTCCGTGCGAATTGGTGTGGCTGGAAGTTATACTTAACAGCCGAATTAAGTTAATAATTGGCTCCTTCTACCGACCCCCAGACTCCGATGATACAGTTGCGGAACAGTTCAGAGAAAGTTTGAGTCTCGTAAGAAATAAATACCCCACTCATACGGTTATAGTTGGTGGGGACTTCAACCTACCCTCGGTATGTTGGCAAAAATACTTGTTCAAAACCGGTGGTAGGCAGAAAACGTCTTCCGAGATTGTCCTAAATGCATTCTCCGAAAATTATTTCGAGCAGTTAGTCCACGAACCCACGCGAATTGTAAATGGTTGCGAAAACACACTTGACCTCTTGGCCACAAACAATCCAGAGCTGATAGAGAGCATCATGACTGATACAGGAATTAGTGATCACAAGGTCATTGTAGCTAGGCTCAATACCATTTCTTCCAAATACATCAGAAACAAACGCAAAATAATTTTATTTAAAAAAGCGGATAAAGTGCCACTAGAAGCCTTCCTAAAAGACAATTTCCATTCCTTCCGGACTGACTATGCGAATGTAGACGAGATGTGGCTCAAATTCAAAGATATAGTAGCAACAGCAATTGAGATATTCATACCTCATAAAATGGTAAGAGATGGAACGGATCCCCCGTGGTACACAAAAAAGGTCCGAACGCTGTTGCAGAGGCAACGGAAAAAGCATGCGAAGTTCAGAAGAACGCGAAATCCTGAAGATGGGCTAAAATTTACAGACGCGCGAAATTTGGCACGTACTTCGATGCGAGATGCCTTTAATAGGTTCCACAACGAAACATTGTCTCGAAATTTTGTACAAAGTCCGAAGAAATTCTGGTCGTATGTAAAGTACACAAGCGGCAAGACGCAGTCAATACCTTCGCTGCGCAGTGACGATGGTACTGTTATCGACGACTGTGCCGCTAAAGCGGAGTTATTGAACGCAGTTTCCCGAAATTCCTTCACCAGGGAAGACGAATGGAATATTCCAGAATTTGAAACACGAACATCTGCTAGCATGAGTTTCTTAGAAGTAGATACCTTAGGGGTTGCGAAGCAACTCAAATCGCTTGATACGGGCAAGTCTTCAGGTCCAGATTGTATACCGATTATGTTCCTTTCAGATTACGCTGATACTATAGCTCCCTACTTGTCACTCATATACAACCGCTCGCTCACCGATAGATCTGTACCTACAGATTGGAAAATCGCGCAGGTCGCACCAGTGTTCAAGAAGGGTAGTAGGAGTAATCCATTTAACTACAGACCTATATCATTGACGTCGGTTTGCAGCAGGGTTTTGGAGCATATACTGTATTCAAACAATATGAATCACCTCGAAGGGGACGATCTATTGACACGTAATCAGCATGGCTTCAGAAAACATCGCTCTTGTGCAACGCAGCTAGCTCTTTATTCGCACGAAGTAATGGCCGCTATCGACAGGGAATCTCAAGTTGATTCCGTATTTCTAGATTTCCGGAAAGCTTTTGACACCGTTCCTCACAAGCGACTTCTAATCAAGCTGCGGAGCTATGGGGTATCGTCTCAGTTGTGCGACTGGATTCGTGATTTCCTGTCAGGAAGGTCGCAGTTCGTAGTAATAGACGGCAAATCATCGAGTAAAACTGAAGTGATATCAGGTGTTCCCCAGGGAAGCGTCCTGGGACGTCTGCTGTTCCTGATCTATATAAATGACCTGGGTGACAATCTGAGCAGTTCTCTTAGACTGTTCGCAGATGATGCTGTAATTTACCGTCTAGTAAGGTCATCCGAAGACCAGTATCAGCTGCAAAGCGATTTAGAAAAGATTGCTGTATGGTGTGTCAGGTGGCAGTTGACGCTAAATAACGAAAAGTGTGAGATTATCCACATGAGTTCCAAAAGAAATCCGTTGGAATTCGATTACTCGATAAATGGTACAATTCTCAAGGCTGTCAATTCAACTAAGTACCTGGGTGTTAAAATTGCGAACAACTTCAGTTGGAAGGACCGCATAGATAATATTGTCGGGAAGGCGAGCCAAAGGTTGCGTTTCATTGGCAGGACACTTAGAAGATGCAACAAGTCCACTAAAGAGACAGCTTACACTACACTCGTTCGTCCTCTGTTAGAATATTGCTGCGCGTTGTGGGATCCTTACCAGGTGGGATTGACGGAGGACATCGAGAGGGTGCAAAGAAGGGCAGCTCGTTTTGTATTATCGCGTTATAGGGGAGAGAGTGTTGCAGATATGATACACGAGTTGGGATGGAAGTCATTACAGCATAGACGTTTTTCGTCGCGGCGAGACCTGTTTACGAAACTTCAGTCACCAACTTTCTCTTCCGAATGCGAAAATATTTTGTTGAGCCCAACCTACATAGGTAGGAATGATCATCAAAATAAAATAAGAGAAATCATAGCTCGAACAGAAAGGTTTAGGTGTTCGTTTTTCCCGCCCGCTGTTCGGGAGTGGAATAGTAGAGAGATAGTATGATTGTGGTTCGATGAACCCTCTGCCAAGCACTTAAATGTTAATTGCAGAGTAGTCATGTAGATGTAGATGTAGATGTAGATGCAATGTATCCTTTCTAAACACCGTCTGTGTCTTTGTAAAAATTTCGGCTGAATTTATCTCTGGCTTCAGCCAGCTTTCTGTACCTATAACGATTTCAGCTTCGGTGCTTTCTATCAGCGCTTGAAGTTCCGGTACTTTACCAATGCAGCTTCGACAGTTTACAATTACAATACCGATTGCTGCTTGGTCCCCGCATGTCCTGACTTTGCTCCGCACCCTTTGAGTCTGTTGCCTCTTCTGTACTTGCCCGAGGCCATCTAAGCTAAAAAACCGCCCAGTCCACGCCACACAGCCCCTGCTACCCGTGTAGCCGCATGCTGCGTGTAGTCGACTCCTGACCTATCCAACGGAACCCGAAACCCCACCACCCTATGGCGCAAGTCGAGGAATCTACAGCCCACACGGCCGCAGAACCATCTCGGCCTCTGATTCAGACCCTACACTCGGCTGTGTACCAAAGGTCCGCAGTCAGTCCTGTCGACGATGCTGCAGATGGTGGGCTCTGCTTTCATCCCGCTAGCGAGACTGGCAGTCTTCACCAAATCAGAAGCCAGAGAAGATTTGTTGTAAAACGATTGTCCTGTATATATTACATACATACGTATACACTATGTGTATTATATAAATTTATAGCCTGTCTGTGTTTGTCCGCCTGAATGTTACTTACATACATACGTATATACTATGTGTATTATATAAATTTGTAGCCTGTCTGTGTTTGTCCGCCTGAATGTTAGTTACAGTGTCGCGTAAAAATTTGTAGTAAATCGGTCAATATAATTTAGATTTTTCGGTACAACATTTCACCTTTGTGTATTACATGTGTATTTCTATGTTATACTGTATGTATAACTGTAAAACTGTCTTTTCACTAACATTATTGCCCATTATTTCGAACTTAAAAAAATCGAACAAATCGGTCGAGCAGTTCTCAAGTGAAGATGTTTCACAACTGATTTCAAGTTCCGATTTCTCCGGTGAATTTTGCAATAATTTTCTTTCACACAAACCTTGTCCTGACAATTACAAACACAACAAAATGAAGCCTATCATATCGGTGAAGCTGTTCTCAGATATGATTGAATGTAGCTGTCTTTCGTATCTCGATAAATATCTCATCTGTAATTAATTTCCTCCCACATCCTATGAAGCAAATCTTGATGTATGGCGGCAACGTTTCCCAGAAGAAGAGAAACTGTAACATTAGAAATATTCAAATGTTAGCTGGTGCATCTCATTGATTTACCCGGACTTTGAATGGAAGACTGCTGAACTTGTTTAATTGCTGCATCAGAAACTAAAGGCGGACCCTGACCAGGCGTTCTATGTGAAACACACCCAGTTTCGGTGCAACGTTTGTACCAATTAATTACAGTTTGTCTCTGAGGTGTTGGCTTACGATATTAAGTCCTAAACTGCTCCTGAACTGTAATAATGGATCTGGATTCGTGAAACCATAAACAATACTGCATATGCTCTGCACCGTTATGCTGTTGGAATAGCTCATTCATGCCACCAAGCGGTAGCGTCGGGAGCTAACTGTGTTAGACGGTAACAAAACATGAAGATATGCTACATTCAATACTGTATTAAACATTTCTGTAAGTTATATAACTAATTTATAAAAACCCTGCTTGTTTGTTCATGGCTTGTGTCACTTATGAAACCATCTAAACTGATTCTTAACTATCTCCTCTCGCTAGCATTTCCAGTGGCTACCAGTAGCATTCTCCATCGATGCTATTCAATTTTCAGTCTGCAATGGAGTGGACACTGATGTGAAACTTCCTGCCGAATTAGATGTGTGTGCCGGATAAGGGCGCAAACCTGGAACCTTTGCTTTTTGCGGGTAAATACCGAATGAACTGTCTAGGCATGATTTATGACCTGCCCTCGCAGCTTCAGTTCTGCCAGTACCTCTCTCTCTCTCCCCAATCTTCCAAACTTCACAGATGTTTCACTTGCATAGCTTGCGCGACTGACACTCATTGAAAATAGGATATCCTGGCTGTTTGCATTACACAGACCTAATTACCTGAACTGTTTGACGCAACGGATTGAAATCTAATACTTTCCACTTGTGTACCGGTACCATGTTGCCTTTCAAATTGAAATAATATTTAATCAACGTATACACTAATTTTGTCTAAAAACCTGTGTCCTCATTTAAGCAAAAAATATGTTTTCTGATTAATAATAATACATTGTAAGACGAAAAAAGATAAACAACGTCACCCCACAAAATAATTATCTCAGTGGGATAGAGGTCTGTAGATATGACACACATATACAATATACAGACAAACAGCAGTTTCAGAAAAATTGGGTGATTTACTCAATAGAAAGAAATTCACAAATTCACAAGTCAAATACTCGTTTCTCCCGCTCCGTCCTTTATGCAAGCTGTTATTCGGCTTGGCACTAATTGACAGAGTTGCTGGATCTACAACTGAGAGATATCGTTCCAAATTCTGTTCAGCCGACGCGTAAATGGTCATAATCCAAAGGTTGTTGGGATGCCCATAATGGTCCAAACGTTCGCAATTGGGAAGAGATCTGGAGACCTTGCTGCCTAAAGTAGGGTTGGAAAGCACGAAGACAAACATTAAAATCTGTCACGTATGGTATCAGCTTGTTGGGATGTAATCCCAAGATGTTTAAGATAATTTTCATTTATTGTCCCCTCTCAGTTGACAGCTTTTAATTAGTACGTTCTCTCATATGTGGTTCTGAATAGACACGATTGAGTGATGGAAACGTTTAATTGAAGTCAAAATGTGCAACTTATCCCGAATTATAAATGAATACTACCGTAAATCCCTCCAGCGAACCATGAATCTTGCCGTTGGTAGGGAGAGCTGCGTGCCTCAGCGATACAGATAGCCGTACCGTAGCTCCAACCACAATGGAGGGCTACCTGTTGAGTTGCCAGACAAGTGTGCGGTTCTTGCAGAGCGACAGCAACCTTTTCAGTAGTTTCAGGGGCAACACAATGGATGACTTACTGAACTGGCCTTGTAACATCAAGCAAATTCTCTTGCTATGCTGGTTCTGCCAATGGCTGAAAGCGAGAGGAAACTCAGCTGTAATTTCTTCAGAGGGCATGCAGCTCTGATATATAGTCAAATGATTATTACATCATCTGGGGGAAAATATTCTAGAGGTAAACCAGTCCCCAATTCAGATAACGTGAGGTACTCAGGAGACGTCATTATCAGGAGAAACATAACTGGCGCTCTACAGATAGGAGTGTGGAATGTCAGATCCCTTAATCGGGCAGGTAAGACATAAACTTTAAAAAAAAAAGTTATATATAGTGGGAATTATTTAAGTTCTGTGGCAGGAGGAGCAGGACTTCTGGTCACGTGAATATAGGATTATAAATACAAAATCAAATAGGGGTAAAGTAGGAGTAGGTTTAATAACAAATAAAAAACAGAAACGGGAATACGTTACTACAAACAGAAAAGTGGACGCATTATTGTAGCTAAGATTGAGATGAAGCCCACACCCAGCACAGTACACAAGTTTATACGTCAGCTAACTCTGCAGCTGATGAAGAGATTGAAGAAATGTTTGATGAGATAAAAGAAATTATTCATACAGTTAAGGGACACGAAAATTTAATAGTCATGAAGGACTGGAATTGAATAGTTGGAAAAGGAAGAGAAGGAAAAGCTGAATACAAACTGGGGGAAAGGAAGGTAAGAGGAAAAGGCGTGGTAGAATTTTACACGTAACATAATGTAATAATAGCTAACACCACTTGGTTTAAGAATCATTGATGGAGGTTGTATACGGGGGTGAAACCTGGAGGCAGAATGTTCCAGACTGATTAGATAACGGTTACTCACAGATTTAGGAACAGTTTTTATATTGTAAAACGATTTCCAGGGGCAGATGTGGATCCTGACCACAATTTATTGGTTATGAACTGTAGATTAAAAGGGAGGAAACTGCTAAATGTAGGAACTTAAGGAGATGGCACCTGGATAAAGTGAAAGAACCAGAGGTTGTATAGAGTCTCAGAGAGAGCATTAGGGAATGATTGACAAGAACAGGGGAAAGGAAAGCAGTAGAAGAAAAACTTGTATCTTTGAGAGATGAAATACTAAATGCAGCAGAGAATCAAGTGTTAGTAGGAATCCTTGGGGGACACAAGAGATATAGTATTTAAATGATGAGAAAATACAAAACAGCAGTAAACTGGAACAGACAAAAGGAAATACAGACGTCTCAAAAATAAGACAGACAGGGAGTGTAAAGTGGCTAAGCAGAAATGCTTCGATGACAAATGTAAGGATGTAGAAGCATATATCACAAGGGGTAAGGTAAGTACCGCATAAGGAAAATGAATGAGACCTTTGGAGAGAAGAGAACCACCTCCATGAATATTAAGAGATCAGGTGGAAAATCAGTCCTATGAAAAGAAGGGGCAGCAAAAAGTTGGAAGGAGTACGTAGACGGTCTATACAAGGGATATGTACTTGAAGACGTAGATGAATATGAGACGGGAGATATGATACTACATGAAGATTTTAACAGAGCACTGAAAGATCTTAGTGAAAACACGGCACTCGGAATAGACAACATTCCATTTGAACTTCTGATAGCCTTGCGAGAGCCACCCATGACAAAACTCTTCCATCTGGTGAGGAAGATGTAGGAGACAGATGAAATACCGTCAGTCTTCAAGAAGAATATAATAATACCAATTCCAAAGAAATCAGGTGCTGACGGATATGAAACTTATTTAGCTATCAGTTTAATAGGTTAGTAACACAAATTCTTTATAGATAAACTTAAAAACTGTTTGGAACTGACCTCAGGGAAAATAATTTTGGATTCTGGAGAAATGTAGGAGCACGCGAGACAATATTAGCTACACGACTTCTCATAGAAGACAGGATAAGGAAAGGTAAACCTACGTTTATAGTTTTTGTAGTCATAGAGAAAGTTTTTGACAATGTTGACTAGAATTCAGTATTTCGAATTGTGAAGGTGGCAGGCTCAAAACAGGGGGGAAAGGAGCTATTTGCAATTTGTACGGAAACCAGATGGCAGTTGTAAGAGCCGAGGGGCAGAAAAAGGACGCAGTGGTTGGGAAGGAAGTCAGACAGGGTTGTAGTCTATCCTAGATGTTATTCAATCTGTATCTAGAGCAAGCACTAAATGACAGAAAAAAATTAGTGTAGGAATTAAAGTCCAGGGAGAAGAAATAAAAAGTTTGAGGTTTACTAAAGATATTGTAATACTGTCAGAGACAGCAAAGGACTTGGGAATAGCAGTTGAACGGGATGTACAGTGTCTTGAAAGGAGGATATACGATGAACAACAAAACAAACCGAGGCTAATGGAACGAAGTGGAATTAAATCAGATAATGTTGAGGGAATTAGATTACGCAATGGGACACTTAAAGTAGTATATAGTTTTGCTCTGCAGTTATGGACGGTGTGACTGATCCCTGCGTAGGTTCGAGTCCTCCCTCGGCCATGGGTGTATGTGTTTGTCCTTAGGCTAATTTAGGTTAAGTAGTGTGTAAGCTTAGGGACAGATGACCTTAGCAGTTAAGTCCCATAAGATTTCACACACATTTTTTGAGTTTTGCTATTTGGGCAGCAAAATTACCGATGTTTGATGTACATAGGATGTAAAATGTAGACTGACGATGGCAAGAAAAGCGTTTCAGAAGAAGGGAAATTTCTTAACATTGAGTATAGATTTGAGTCTTTCCTGGAAGTATTTGTATGTAGCCATTTATCGAAGTAAAACATGAACGATAAACAATTTAGATAATAAGAGAATAGAAGCTTTCGATATTTGGTGCTGCAGTGGAACACTGAAGGTTAAATGAGTGGACCACCTAACTAAGACGAATTTGTGACACAACTTGACTAGCAGAAGGGATCGGTTTGTAGGACACATTCTGAGGCATCAAACGATCTACAATTTAGCACTGGAGAGATGTGTGGAAGATAAAAATGGTAGGGAGAGTTCAAGAGATGAACACAGTAAGTATGTTCAGAAGGTTGTAGGTTCTAGTTGCTATTCGGAGATGAAGAGACTTGCATAAGGTAGAGTAGCATCGAGGGTTGCATCCAACCAGCCTTTTGACTGAAGACCACAACAACAACTTCATCTTAAATATCAGAACAACTGCTGAATCTCTCAAGATAATTATGTTGGCTTTAGAGAAAATCCGTGGATGCTTCGGCAATAAGCACAACAAAACTGGGCGTAGAATATCGTCGACGTGCTGTAAAAGTGTTGCTTATAGCAACCAAAGGGGCCCTGCTATAAAATAAAATGGCATCCGTGACCATCGCTCTGGGTTTTCAGGCCGTATGGCAGGTGAGAGGTTCATACCCCACTGCTGTCCAGAGCGTCTCCATACACGTCTCGGCTGGCAATCGTTGCCTGGAATGTAAATGACTGGAGGAGAATTCACTTCAGTGATGAATCTCCCTATGAACAATGAAGACGTGTCTGTAGGGGTGCAGGACATCGGTGAGTTTCCAGCCTGACAGCGGTACGTCAGTGATAATCTAAGCCCTTTTCTGCGTCCCCTCATAGCAACTAATCGTGGACATACATTTCAGTAAGATATTGACCTTTCTCAAATGGCGAGATTTTCTACTGCTTGCATACGTGCTTGCCAAACCCTAACTTCTCCAACAAGGTCTCCCAGATCACTACCCTATTGAGCATTATGGACAGTCTCCCCCCACCACCACCACCACCCACTTCCCCACCCGCGTACCTTCCAACCATTTCGGGATTCTGACGATCTATCTAGCCCGTTGTATAGAATTTGGCACGATATCCCTCTGGAAGACATCCACCGACTCCATCAATAACTGCCAGCGTAAGGGCCAGATGTGTACCAAAGCATTATTGACTTGCTCAAATTGTGAAGGCTCTTACTCTTGGATAAATCACACCGCTTTTTCTGAATTTGCAATCATTTGTTGTTTGTAAATATACGACACATCTACCGACATCTGTCCTATTCGGATACAAGGTCGATACCTCCTAGATCGAGAAATACTTTAAATCGGTCTACTGTTATTTTTATGCACACATAAAAAACGTTTTCCATCACCATGGTACCCATAACTCCTAAATATAGTCGTTGACTGTGTATTGTAACACAGACACAGACCCTTTGACTGTTCAGATATATCTCTAAACCCGCCCAAAGATGTAAACAATTATGCATGAATAGCGCGTGTAAGACGGAGAGGGTTCGACAACCGAACAGTTCCAGTCATTCCACCAGGAAGGAGTACACGGCTCGTGTTGTCTGTAGTTCAACCACGTCTAGACTGTCAATACCGCGGTTCGACCGCGTCCGCATTGTTACTTTGTGTCGGAAAGGGCTCTAAACAAAGGAAGTGTCCAGGTGTTATCACCAAAGTGATGTTTTTCGGACGTGGAAGAGATACGGAGAGACAGGAACTGTCGACGACATGCTTCGCTCTGGCCACCCAAGGGCTACTACAGCAGTGGATGACCGCTACCTACAGATTATGGCTCGGAGAAACCACGACAGCAACGCCACCTTGTAGAATAATGCTTTTCGTGCAGTCACAGAACGTCGTGTTACGACTCAAACCCTGCGCAATAGGCTGCAGGATGCGCTTCGTTCCCGACGTCCATGGCGAGGTCCATCTTTGCAACCATGCAGCGTGGTACAGATGTGCACAACAACATGCCGGATGTACCGCTTAGGAGTGGCATCAAATTCTCTTCACCGATGAATGTCGCATATGCCTTCAACCAGACAATCGTTGGAGACGTGTTTGCAGCGGTTTTTGGGATGGCATTATGTGGGGCCGACATATGCCGCTGTTGGTCATGCAAGGCGCTGTAACAGCTGTACGATACGTGAATGCCATCCTCATAGCGATAAAGTAAAAATATCGGCAGCATATTGGCGAGGCATTCGTCTTCATAGATGACAATTCGCGCCCCGATCGTACACATTTGTGAATGACTTCCTTCAGGATAACGACATCGCTCGACTAGAGTGGCCAGCATGTTCTCCAAACATGAACCCTATCGAAATTGCCTGGTATAGATTGAAACGGGCTGTTTATGGACGACGTGATCCACCAAACACTCTGAGGGATCTACGTCGAATCGCCGTTGAGGTGTGGGTCAGTCTGGACCAACAGTGCCTTGATGAACTTGTGGTTAGTATGCCACGACGAATGCAGGCATGCATTAGTGCAAAAGGACGAGCTACTGGTTATCAGAGGTACCAGTGTGTACAGTAATCTGGACCACCACCTCTGAAGGTCTCGCTATATGGTGGTACAACATGAAATGTGTGGTTTTCATGAGCAATAAAAATAGTGGAATTGATGTTTATGTTGAATCTATTCCAATGTTCCGTAGAGGTTCCGGAAGCTTTTTTTTTTGTTTTTGATATGTGTAAATTATAAATTTGAGGGCACTGCCCTGACCCTGAAAAAATCTCTTTTTAATAAAAATGATTTAATATATATTAATGTGAGGATTTCCTCGTTATTACAAGTTCATTATTGCCATAATATGTATTGAATGTTAAGATGTGATCATTCAGAGGAACTGATAAACAATTTTCGGCCTTACTGGCATCTGCGGAATTGGGAATGAGTATTTAGATGCATCGATTGACACACCGTTGTGTCTCGTTATTTTTGAAGGGGCTACTTGCTGTTGCTACGTTGAACTCATGATAGCAGTTATTTCATGATGATGACATCGGCACTTGTATTTCTATGCTGTGAAGTTGTTAGCACATCGTGAAGTTGTTAGCACACTGCTAAATGAAGTTTCCACACAGTTTTAAATCTATTTCCGTGTCATTATTTATTATCATTATTGACATTTGGCGTTTCACATACAGCTATCTATCGTCACAACACCGAATCGTTATTCAAAGATAATCCACTATGCTATCCACTGTTACATACAAAACATATTAATCTAATGTATCACGTCAGACACCGAACTCATTTCTTAAAAAAATAAAAATAGTCGTAGTGAACAGACAATTTTAAATGTTTCTAAAATAAATCTTCCATTCTACAAAAGAATTTATGTGTTTCCGAAACTCTCAGACAGATTAGAACAGCGTATTGCATTGGGCCTTTTGCTTGGAAAATGCATTTAGTGACTGTCATACCAAGACTCGACTCACAACTCTCGTTCATTCTATCGAACGTAACTGAAATACGGGAACGTATTATTTAGAATCATGTGAAAGAAATCCACTGATTTTAACAGTCAGTAGCTGAAGCATTGCATTGTATAACAATAAGAATTTTAAACAAAAATAATAAACAAAACATGTCACGCAGCAAAAAATCAAAAATATCCTTTTTTATTTGCTTATAATTAGTGGATTCACTGGTTTCGTACCGTTTTCCACCTATTGCACATCCGAATAATTGCTATACTTAAGACCTTCCGTAGTGTCATTTCTACATTTAAATCGTTGTCTGTATCACCTCAGACGTTCCTTAATGTTTAGCTCATTTCACATAAAGCTCTCCTTTCTTCTTGTTAGTGTTGTTCATGCCGTGATTCCTATTTATTTCCAACGCTTTTTGAATTCGTACAAGGTTAAATGGTTCAAATGGTTCAAATGGCTCTGAGCACACTGGGACTTAACATCGATGATCATCACTCCCCTAGAATTTAGAACTACTTAAACCTAACTAACCGAAGGACAACACACAACACCCAGCCATCATGAGGCAGAGAAAATCCCTGACCCCGCCGGGAATCGAACCCGGGAACACGGGCGCGGGAAGCGAGAACGCTACCGCACGACCACGAAATGCGGGCCAAGGTTAATTACAAGGAATGAAATTAAATACGCGAAATGCAATACCGACGTTTGCTGTGAGTCACTACTTTTAATTAACCTACTTAAAAATGAAATGGAAAAACTAAACACCTTGCATCTCTTGTTACGTCAAGTTGAAAACAATTTGTAAGATCTCTTCTTAATACTAGAAAATACTTTGTTTCTGCATAACCCATTTAGCCACAGTGAACGTAACAGGTACATGGTACACCCAAAAAACGTACAGCAACACGATACTTCGTTCTTCTGTGGTACAATTTCGTTACAGCTTTAATTAGTTCAGGTCCCATGTCTCAGGTGGATGCGCGATTACCGTCGTAGATTAGTGTGGAAATTTACAGAGGAAATAAATTTTCACAGTGTGTATGTTTGTGCTCGTCTTTTAACTCTAGAAAGCTGCTTGAAGTAATTTATTTTTGTGACCCCTTGAATGATATTAAGTCTAAACAGTTTAATTAAAATCTGATACGGCGTATACGGTGAAACAACCATGCGTTGGCGCAAATACATATTTGTCCATTAAACACTGATTATACTTCTACTGTGCAAATCAGGCCCAAAGTAGTAACACATTAAGATTTGGGCATAAACTACGTACCACGAAATCGGTAAAAGATATATTTCAAAACATCTCTTCACTAATTCTCAGACATTTTGTATGGAATGACTGGTTCTCAGATATCGCCAAAATAAACGTCGTCTGAAACAGTTTTTCAATTCGTATCGATGTTCATACGTGAAAAGAGCTACCCTGTATTGATCTCTCGTACAGTGTGCTGGTCGATGTGCACAAATTGTACGTCAGTCTTGCGGTGAGCGTTGAGCATTTCATATTTGGTCATCTCCTCGAACCTTCTAATTTAATATTTTGTTGTTGTTATAATGCGTCTGAATGTAGTTCGATGTGCTTCTGTACATTAGTTTCTTTTGTGCTTCTGCAGACTAGTTTCTGTTGTGCAAACAACTCCCATCTATGTAAACTACTGTATTTCTATCTCCATTAGAACCTGCCGACCCTATTCAAAAATCTATCTCCGTATCCCACTCGACATACTCCACCCCAAACACCCTCCTCAATATCCCCATTAAGAAACTCAGTACTCATTGATACCCTTGTATGTATGTCATCCTTTCTTCTTCTCTCGGAGCGGAAAGCTTTCTCTACAACTGTATTCAGCACCATCGCATTACCCACCTAATCCATACCATTATTATGTAACACTGCTTCTCAAAGCTTCTTTTCCTGCCTTCCCGCAGACCGTGAACGACTTGCGTACTATGGTATGATCCTGACGTAAATTTTAGAAACATTTTTCTCAAATGTAGACCTAGCGAACCTCGATTTGCATGTATTCTCCTAACTCCCCCCCTCCCCCCCCCCACCCCCCCACGTTCCCTTACCACTAATTTTGAAACGTTTGCCACTAATTTCATTTCTGATGCTCCTCAATACTTTCACCTTTCTTACGTTTGCTTGCAATCCATGTCCTGCGCTCTCTAGACTCTTCTTTTCATTCTACAGATGCTGTAACTCTTTCCCACTTCTAATGTGGGTAGCTACGTCACCAGTGAATCTTATCATTGATTGACTTCCCCCTTGAACTTTTATCCCACTATTCATTCTGTGTTGATCATTGATTCTTCGATGTACAGACAGAGTAGCAGAACAATATTGCTCCTCCTGACGCCCATTTCTATTCCAGCATTTCTCTATTTATCTTCCATTCTTATTACGACGTGATGGTTTCAGCGAAGAAAAAGCGTATTCGAGGCCGGATGGTTTTTCGCCTCTTGGATTTCACAACAAATGTGTCTCGAATTAATTCTTCCACACTAGGACCACAATATTCTTTCGTTCCTTTAGTAATATTTGGTTTAGGTTGTTAATTATGGTAAGTGAAAAGCGAGAGGGTGAGGCCTGATGCCCTCCTCCATGAAGCATTTCTCTCGGAAAGCCCCCAAAGCGTCTTCGATACTGACGTCCCCATATGACCGATGAATTACTACCGACAGTTTTACTTATTATTCATCATTTTGTTTTGAAGCTCTAATAATAACAGTGTTTCATGTCAGCTAGTTTCGTAAACAATTGTTTCTTGTACAAACTCAAACACGCTTCAGCACCATTGTGCCATCCTCAATCAGTAATTATTCTCAGTTCTTAATTTTTCTACATTTGTTGTATTGTGCGGGACGCTGTTTATATTAATGAATATTGATAGCCTGTCGTAGTTGCTTTCAAAATTTCCTTTCTCATCTCCATTTTCATCTGTTGCGAAGAGGCAGACACAAACACAATACACGTTTCTGCAGAACTTCATTTGCAAGTTACACTTTTTCAGCGTTTATGGTGCTGTTTTGTATCCAGTCCCATGAAATGCTTGTGGCAAATGACGGGGTGGTTCCTACGAAAAGTATAACACCAATTTCCTTCCGCGCCTTTCACCCAGCTGAGCTTGTTGTCCTGGTTAATACGCTCATCTACGACGGTCATTGAAATCTAACGTTTCTTGTTCCGCTTCTTCGGGGGACTTGCCACTGACGGGAGCCCGCAGTTCATCCACCGTATGGAGAAATAAGTCAGTCCTGTTTTACTGCGTCCGCATCTTGTCCCGTTCAGTACACACAGTTATAATTTATCGCTACATCTGACGCAAGTAAGCATCTACCTTACAGTCGACATGCATTTCTTTGTTTCACTCTAAATCCATAGTATGTGGTCATTACACTGTTCGCTGCATTGCACAGGTCCTGCAGATTTTCCTCACTTAACACTGAGGATAGCAATGTATCTGCTAATTTTTCATTGATATTATTTCACTTTGCATTTGTTCATGGTCTTGAATTTTTTGTTCATTTCAATCATTCTTTCTTCGGTATATGTATTCAACAATACTGTTTACATCCTTTCTACAGTCTTAGTCTTCCATTCTTTATGCTGCCTCTTTCATCTTGCACAAATTGTGTATTATCCCTCTTTTCTTTACAGGTTACATCTATTTTCCTTAGTATTTTCAGCATCTTGCTCAACTTTATACGGTCGAACGTTTTTTATAGGTCGAATAAACTTGTTTTAATTGTTCTTGAGTCCTGCGTCCACTATCACACACAATGTCAGAACTACCTCTCTGGTGCTTTTACCATTCCTAAAACCAAACTGGTCGTATTGATTGGCGACTCCATGGAGTGCTGTGGGCACAACAACCATATGTGTTAATTTAAAAGGGAGGTCACTGTTGGCCGTAATATTGATGGTTTATTGATAGCAAATTTGATTTTTAATCACACAGTGATCATTGTCAGTGCTGTGGGTACAAATTAAACTCATAGGCACTGGTATCAAGTTATTATCAGTAACCAAAACTGAGAAACGATCACAATAACTGAGGCCGCTGTTTACAGGTTTCTTAGTTTTGGTTACTGATAATAACCTGAGACCAGTGCCTATGAGTTTTATTTGTAGATCACAGCACTGAAGGTGATCACTGCGTGATTGAAAATCGATTTTGCTATTAATAAACCATCAATATTACGGCCAACGCTGACCTTCCTTTTAATTTAAACTCATCGTAATCTAACAAATTCTCAATACAGCTACTGAAGTCTTAATTGTGCTACTTGAAAACGACGTATTTGTTGGTAAATTTGTGCGCACAAATTCGAATTTATGGGAGACATCATATTTCCCACTTCGTTACTAAACTATGTTTTTGGGAGAGACTTCTGTTATCCAAATCTCTCTTGTTTTAATATTTCATTCTTGCTAGACGCTCTTCAACTCAGCTCCTTTTTTTTCTTTAGTTATTGAATGATTTATTGGTGATTATCAGTCATGAAAATTTGTGCTTTTTGCCGGTTTCTTAAGTTACGCAAACAAATCAGAAATCGGTGGTTTTTATTCGTGTGCTTTGGTTTTCTACTGCAACCCCCATTCAGAACTTAGAATAACACTGTTAACGACTTATAAAGACTCTCTACCAACGCCATCGCTCCCACCGCTCCATCCGCCTACTCTGCTGTGTAAGGCTCTGCTAATGAGACCAAGCAGGAAAAATACTTTTACAGATGTAGCTCTCTTTTCTCAACAGCTATTTCTGGCAGAGAAAGCAGCCGTTCTATCTTTGATGCTTATTCTTTATCAAGGCAATCCTTGGCCTCGCGCTAAAAAGATCTGATGACGCGTGTCCAAAGCAGTATCAACATTATTTCCCAATTAATGGAAATGAAAAGACATTTTATCTTCATAATCGACATCCTGCTTAAAGAATGTAAACCAATCAACCCCAGGACTAAACTGAAAACCATGCGCTTAAATAGGCATAGGCCTGTTGTAGCACCACTGCAAACTACAACTGTTACCTCATATCGTTTTATACTAGTTACGTAAATAACACTGTACTACGAATTTTGTTTCCTCTCATGTTTGTATATATTTTTTATTGAATTTTATTACGAGATTTACTTGCTTTTATACGTTAAATGTCAGAAACAGTTTAATAAGAAACATTTTATATAACCTAACTATTTCAGGTATAGGAAATCTTAGAATTGTAAACGATATGAAAGAAGAGCAATGTGCCTCAATGCCTGGAAGTGAAAACATGTGAAAAGGAAAGGTTAATGGGCGAGAGTAAACGCGCCAGCTGCAGAATAGTGACAAGGCTAAGTTATCTACTTAATAAGTTTCAAGGTGTAAATAACACCTTTAACACTGCAACTTGCCATATTGTGACATGCTCGGACTGACTTAGACTTAACTTTTATAGAGCAAATTGTATGAAGAGTGACAGTTGCGAATTATTGTCCAGGGCCACCACCTGTTCAACACCTTAAGACAATATAAAGATATTTTATTATAACGGTACTGATTTGTTAATCAGTGGTTTCATGGCATTTGTTAAATAGAAGCACAAAGTTAAACTATGTGTGGTAGATGTACGCAATTGGTCTAACCCACGTTATCTATACTGCTTTACAGTTGCTAAGGACCGATGATCGTAGCAGTATGGTCCCTTTAATCCCCACAACCAATCAACTAACCAACAGTTGCTAAGGAACAGAGACGTTGTTGGGCAAGAATAATGACAGGTTTCCACTAGGTGGTCGAACCCGAATGGGAACTCCCTGCTAACAATGCCATACCATCATTTCATCACAGGCAATTATGGACGATATGAAATGCAGTACGTATGTAGCAGAGATGTAGTGGTATGTTTATAACGAAAAAGGATACTCATGGGAAAGCAGGATAACAGACATGAATAACAAACGTTTGACACAGGTTTGTTTCCGAACATAAAAGTCAATATCGGTCTCTCAGTAAGTAATGTGTCATCCTAAGGTACTAGTTCACATTTTGCACGTACTATTCTTGCTGGTTGAGTTGTCCTTCCGGGAAATCGTCCCATTCTTTTCTCAAGGGGATTTCCAATTCCTACACAGTTCGGAGAGGGAGTGCTCTTTGAGAAACACGTCTGCCAAGAGCATCCTGGGAATGTGTTATAGGTTGAGATCCGGGGAGTAAGAGGCCATTCTACATCTTCATTATCTCCACTTCCCAGCATCCAACACTTCAGCGGTACTATGTGGGCAGGAGCTGCCACTCATAAGTAGACATTCGATAGCTACCTCATCCCTAAACAGAGGGACATAATACTCCCCCTGCAATACCACTCTACTGTGACGATACCTCGTGCAAGGATATGCATCGGTGTTGAGCCGTTGTGCATTACGTCTGCTAACACCATTATACTAAGGTCATACAGATTTACGTTGATGAATATCATGCGGTGTGTACCGTGTACCCCTTTCTCTCTCCACGCTAATTGGTGGTCAGAATCACTTGCCACAGTGAAGTGGGATTAGTTGGAGATCAGCACTCTGGAAGACCGTTACCGTACCAAACACACACGCTCCCTACACCAATGATCGCTTTCTTGACCGTGACATGGTTCAAGGGGGATGCACTTAACCTGGTTCTGAGCGTTCAATCCAGCCTGATTTAACCGATCCGAAATTATTCTGGCAGAGACGCAGTTTCGATATCAGTTGCAAGGTCTGCTGCGATTGGACTACGAATCAGATATGGTTCAAATGGCTCGGAGCACTATGTGACTTAACTTCTCAGGTCATCAGTCCCCTAGGACTCAGAACTACTTAAACCTAACTAACCTAAGATCATCACGCACATCCATGCCCGAGGCAGGATTCGAACCAGCGACCGCAGCGGTCGCGCGGTTCCCGACTGTAGCGCCTAGAACCGCTCGGCCACTCCGGCAGCTCCTTTTCGGCACAAGGGCGGCAGGTCTATCTTCAGGCGCTCGTGATCCGTCTGTGACCACCATCATGGTTTCGCGTAGTTTTCCCACCTTCAGTGGCTTTTCTTAAAATCGAAACGTGGGAGCTTTAGGACACACTCAGTACTGTGGCCACAGTATTGGCACTTCGACCCGCTTCGTACCGTACAGTTGCTCGTCCACGATCTTAAGCACTCCAGTGATATCTTGTAGACATGTCGCTATAGCACACGGAATGTCGCACGAATCAGTTCCACAAAAACCTTAGTGCATGAATGTCTAATGTAGACACAGCGTTCGTGCACAGGGTTCGCTGCAGTTAACACACCCCGCCCTCTACATTTTCTTTTACTGTTATTGGCCGAGTGTACTATACTAATTGTCGGTTGTTTCATAGCAATTGGCAGTTGTTCCTTAGCAATAGCAAGGCAGTGTAGATTAGGGTCCTGTTCCTAGTCCATGAACATTTACGAGTGAGCACAAAAGTCACAACAGTTAAGAGATGTGATAAAAAAACGTTGTGAATGATTGTTAGCAGCAACTGGTGACGCTACATCCACTCGATCTGATTTCTCTGATGGTCTGGTCCGTTGACACAGGCAGCGTCAACTTGTAAAATATTATGACTTGCCAGTCAGCGTACAGAGACGCTAGAGTGAGTTGTTTATCGCATCTACTCGCACATCATGGATCTAGAAAAACATGTGAACATTAAGTTCTGGTTCAAGTTGGGAAAACATGTTTGAATCGCGAAACGTCGAAATTGGATAGCGGCGAAATGTTGTATTTCTGAAAACAGCGATTTAAAAAAGAAAATGAGTCGGTAGAAGACGAGCGACTGTCGAGACGTCCATTAACTTCAAAAACAGAAAGAAGCACAAATTGTCGTCGAAACAGGCGAGTAACTATTCAAGAGCTTACCGTAGATCTTAGAATCTCGTACGGGTCAATGCAAAACATTTTAGGTGATCATTTTCAAAAGAGACGAATGAGGGCAAAATTTGTTCCCAGGCTTTAGAGAGATGAACCAAAGGAAAATCGCATGTCAGTTTGCTCGGAGTTGATGGATAGTCTTCATTCAGGTCCTAATTTCATGTCAAAATTGTAACGGAAACGACTCTTGGGTCTATGGGTATGACACTGGAAAGAAAATTCGGAGTTCCCAATAAAAAGCAACGAATCTCCTCGCCCTAAAAAGGCACGTCACTGAAAATCCAATATCAAAGAGACATTCATCGTATTTTTGGATACTGAGGGAGTAGTGCTTCAGAGTTCGTTCCAAGGGGAAGAACTGTAAACGTCGAACTATACAAGGACGTACTGCAACGATTTGAAAGCGATAGCTAAGAAAGAGATCACAAAAAACAGGTCAATGCCTTCCTTTCTTCATTACGACAATGCGGCATGGCACACCTCGCTTAGAATTCTCGAGTTTTTGAGTCGAAAAAAAGTTTTCCTGTCGTGTTAACAGCCACCTTGATCATCAGATTTAGTGCCATGATACTTCTGGCTCTTCTCAAAAATTAGAACTGTGCTTGGAGGAGTACATTTTGACACGATTCCTGACTATGCCATGAGAGGGCCGCTGAACGCGCTTTCTAAAGAGCCTTCCAGAAATACTCCCAGCCATGGATGCAGCTTTGAGGTAAGTGTATTGCTAGCCAAAAAACAATACTGTGAAGGCGATTAAATAAAATTCACTATAGTCAACACAATCGTCTTGAGAGAATTCAACAATTGTATAGATATTTAAGATAATTCTCATTTATTGTTCCGTATCAGTTGCACACTTTTTTAATTCCATTGTATGTTTCGATCATTGTAGATCTTCCACATCTAAAACTGAATTGTATAGAAATGTAGAATTTACCTAAGTAATCTCTTCAGCAAACCGTCTTGTCTACTCAGAACAACGTATGAGAGCACTGTATTTTGCAACTCGGTAAACGTTTTAATTAGGTAGATGATGGAGGTGGATGGTAGAGGGGGGAAGGGAAAATAGAGTGAGGCTTATTGGAGAAGGGGAACGGAAACAGCGAGGGAGTGGTGGGGATGCCATGAGTTTATCAAGACAAGTCGTGTTAAAATTATGGAAAGAGTAATAATGAAATAATTCTCGTTCAGGCACTAATGGTGTAGAACAATGCGTACGTAAAATAGAAGTCGCGTAAAAAAATTTTTTACAGTGTTTTTACATTGTTGACTTTTTGGAAATTTATCGTAAGACGATCTCTTATTGACCCCATAGCAACCCCGCAACTATCCATCCCTCTCGCACTCCTCTCCCTTGCCTCCTTTACAGCTCTAAATATCCCTTCAGTTCGTTTTACAATTTCACTATTTTATATCGCTTACCTTTTATACACACATTGTTCTACACTATTAGTGTGTAACAAGGCTTTTTACCTAATTACACGCTCTAAAATTTTAACACGACGCAGTTTGTTAAACTCATGACATCCTCACCACTCCCTCCCTGCTTCCTTTCCCCTCCTCCAGTTACCTTCAGTCCGTTTCCCATGCTCCTCTCGTGCTCCCTACCACCAATATCTACCTATTTAAAACATTGACAACAGATGCGAAATGCAATACTGTGATGCGTTGTTCTGAGTAGACAAGACGTGTTGCCGATGTAATTACTTAGGTAAATTCTACATCTACGTATAATTCTTTTCTTTTCAGCTCTTGTAAAATATTAGATAGTACATATTTAGTTTTACTTCTTTTTAGATCTGAAGATTATCCATAGTGGCTGAAACATGTAACCGAATAAGAAAAGTGTGTAAATGATACTGAACAATAAATGAAAATTATCTCAAACATCTAAACCACATTCCATGTAAGCTCATTATTTTGTTTCTAATAAAATTATTCTCCGCATTTTTATTTGAGAGCTAGTTACATTAATTTTTAAGCTGTATGAAATCTTGAGTGAAACCTTTATTTTTAATGTGAGTGATTCGTTGGTACTTAAATTATTCAGTGTGGTCTGAATGACAAATAGTTATAGGTAAACTATGGCTCATGTGGTGTCGTTAGCCAAAGACTACACGCCAGGGGTGTCTATTTGTAATTCATAGGTTTGCGTCGACGTTACCAACACCGCCGTTAGAGACATCCTGTATGCAACTGCGGCGTGCAACTGACTGCCGCCCCTCAGACGTGCCCTCCTCGGCTGGCTCAGACCATCGCCACTCGTGAAATGAGCAAGAGGTCGCCGCCAGCTATCATCAGGCCTCCTTCAGTCTAGTGTCCACTACACCCGAGAGTACTCAGCCTCTCTCTCAGTACTTAGTACATTATGGACTTGGATTCAGACCTTAAACTCTCTTTTGGATCTACCGGCATTAGTATTCGTCGAGTCTTTAATTAGACGATTTTTACCGAACTGTTGTTGTGTCTCTCATTCTTCGCTTTCTACGTTTAGAACTCACGCATTTCTACAGGACACGATAGTTTAAATGTTATTGCTTTTGCTCAAATATGTGATGCAAAGTGCATTGTACGTTCCATTTAGTTTTGAGTCTGGAAAGTGTTTCATAATGTGTAGATGAATAATTAATCAAATCTAATTCAAGAGTTTTGCGTTTATAGTATATTTGTTTGTGAATATAATAACTGCGTACAAAGTGTAGACGAATACCAAAACCGTTTTACATTCCCTATGTCCGAAGCATTGAGTATTTTAGTAAGTAATCGACTTTCGCTGAAAAGTATTGCAGTTATATTTTATATGCTTCTTTGTAGGAAACGTTCTTTCAGAGGTGTTATAGAATATTGCATTAGTTTGAGAGTCCCCATATGTTGCACACAGTGTTTGTTAGTGATCTGTTCGTTCTCATTAAAAGTCAGTGGGTTGTTTTAACTGGTCAGCTAGCTGACGTTGGTAGTAAACGTTTCTAGTAAACGTAAAGAAGCGAGAGGTTACTGCTTTGTCCCAGTTTATCGGTAGGAAATTCCTTGGTGGTAGCAAATAACTATGCTGCTAGTATCTTTCGTCTGATTTCATCGTTATTTTGTATTCTGAAAGTAAATAAAAAAACTTAGATTTCATTTCCGTAGTTTTAAAGCTATTAATTAGTATTCTGATATTATTTGTCCGATTTTTATTTATCTTTTCGCATAGTGTTACCATTGTTCGAGGAGTCATGATTATATTTCCGTTGTTAAGCCATACTCTATTCCTAATACAATGCTATGTGAGGAAATGTATGCTTTAACTCCTTAGACACACGATTACGGATAAACAATCTTGTAAAAGGGGTAACGATTGTTTTGCATACAGTACAAATTGCAGTATGTCTCATACTTGTGGTCTGCGTGTTTTCATGCAGTAATTTAAGCCATAGTGTTATGCGGTTACCAATTACTAGTATTTCCTTACCGTGCCACCTTATAATCTCGAGTTAGCTACAGAGCTATGCAGTTAGAGATAGTTGGCATTTTGCATTGACAGCTGGTAAATCATGATTAAAGTGACAGTAGGTTACTACCAGAGAGACGTTCATGCACTTGTACGACAAGACATAAGCTTTCATAGTTTTTTTATCGTGATCAGATCTTCGGAATCAGCACATCACATCCATGAACGACGTCGTAAATCTTCGGAGTGTTGCATGGGCTACTGCGAGTTCCACGATTCACGTGTAACTGTTACGTCACAGTAATGTACAATGCTCCAGAACAGTTGTATGTTGCATAACGTATTAATAACAGGGATTACCGCTGACACATCCGGACCACGAGTGGATCGACAGCCTATACAGCTGGAGACTATTTTTTTACTTTTTCGCCTTAAGGACCAAGATCCATACACCAGGTTATTGATTTCTGTCGAAATGACCATCTTCAAGACCTTTGAATTCAAAAATTATTTGTAATCATCTCTTGCACAATATTGAGGATTGTAACTTGAATAATTACAAAATACTTTTCCCTGGATCATTGTCGAGTTTTGCTGGGATTAGATCGCTGCTCTCGAACATATAGATCAGTTACCAGTTTGTAAGCAAGAGCTACAACGATGATTTAATGGTTTTTCTTTAATATTGTAATTAGTGAAATGTTCTAAATTTCTCGTCCTCTAATCTTATGTGTTATTTTACGTACATACTATTTTGTTTGATGTATAACGTTTTGGTTTCTAAATGATAAATTAACTGCAGAAGATGTACTGTTAGTATTGTTCTTATAACTATTAAAGCTGAAAACCTACTGTGAGACAGAAAACTGTCAAAGCGCAAGATGTTCATTGGACCAAATATTAGCCATCTCCTTAGAACAGCACAGTTGTCGTTTCGGATAGGGTAGAACTGATACCAAACGGTCATGTGACCCTCCACCACTGACGTAATTGAGTGTGCAAACCAGTCTCATTTAGATAGAATCAGAACAGTAAAATAGCTCGACATCACAAAAGAAGGGAAAATAGCTACTGTGTTGGGACATGCCCATAATCAAATCATAAATGAGGTTTCCCAATTTGTTGACGTATCAACGCAGGTTGTCCTGTTGGGGAATCAACGCAGATTGTCCAATGCGTCTACAGTTGATACTGTAAAAAAAAAAAAGGCTCTGAGCAGTGTGGGACTTAAATTCTGAGGTCATCAGTCCCCTAGAACTTAGAACTACTTAAACCTAACTAACCTAAGGACAACACACACATCCATGCCCGAGGCAGGACTCGTACCTGCGACAGCAGCAGTCGCGTGCTTCCAGATTGTAGCGCCTAGAACCGCTCGGCCACTTCGGCCGGCGATACTATACAACTCGGAGCCATGTAACAGGGCGTAAGGTTTGTGGTAGAAGATTTCAAGAGCCGACAAGTGCTAGGGTTATCAGCCAATCAACTTATCACCTCATGCTTCTAAGTTGCTGCCGGGAATAACATACAGAAGAATGAAAAAGAAAACTGAGGGTCTGTTGGATTACGATCAGTTTGGTTTTAGGAAAGGAAAAGGCAGCAGAGAGACCATTTGACGTTGCACTTGATAAAGGAAGTAAGACCGAACAAAATCAGGACACCTGCGTAGGATATGTGGATCTGAAAAAAGGTTTCGACATTTTCATAGGGCGCAGGATGTTCAAATTTTTTAGAAAGAAAGGGGTGTAAGTAAGGGATGTTATTTTTCGCTCCTACTGCTCAATCTTTACATAGAAGAAGCAATGACTGATTCAGTAGACACGTTCAGAGTGGTATTAAAAACAAGGTGAAGAGATATAAATGATAAGATTCACTGACGATATTGCTATCCTCAGTAAAAGTGAAGAAGAATTACAGGATGTGCTGGATAGAATGGACAGCCTATTGATTACAGAATGTGGATTGATAGTAAATCTAAGATTGAGGAAAGTAAAGAGAAGTACCAGAAATGAGAACAGCGAGAAACTTAACATCAGAATTGGAGATCATGCAACAGTGGAAGTTAAGGAATGCTTATTGTGCGCCGTTCCATACAGGTAGGGTCTACCGTGAGTCTGACCAGAGTTGTATGTTTGTGCTTACATAGATGTCGTGTTACCACTAGTAGTTATGCCTCCTGGCGTAGAAAGAATGCTGTGATGGACGTACTAAATGGCTCATTATTCGAAGGTAGACGTCTAACAGGATGTAGACAGAGATGTATATAAGCGGAAGTACACTCGTAATTGGGTTTCTGGCTGAGTGGACTGCAGCTTCATCATAGTAAAGTTTCCATAATGCTTTGGACTCGTATGGTTCAAAAATATGGCTTAAATGTGCGCTATGTACTTTATCCACTAACATCACTCGCACTGATATATAAGCAATTGCTATTCGTGTCATTACTGAGTTAAAAAGGTAAATGAGTGTTCGGGTAAAAAGTTTTACTTAGTGTAACAAAGTTCCTGTGATCTGGAAAATGGATAAATCCAGTAAATGCTAAATAAAAAAGATAAAACTCAATGTTTTTCACAGACATATTTATAATACCTACAACATTGTGGCGGTGTGAAATGAGAAGCTATTCACGTAGGAGCAGAAATGATAACACAACACTACTGTTACTAAACGCCATTCTTGATTGTGATTACGATGTTTTGTAAGTGCTGCATGCTTGTATGAGTGGCACGTAATTGTACAGCCATTATTGCATAAGTAGATGAGTTCCAGTTTTATTTATGAAGTTGTTCACCACGGCTATGGAAAATAATTAATAATTGTTATAAATACACTACTGGCCATTAAAATTGCTACACCAAGCACAAATGCAGATGATAAACGGGTATTCACTGGACAAATATATCATACTAGAACTGACATTTGATTACATTTTCACGCAGTTTGGGTGCATAGATCCTGCGAAATCAGTACCCAGAACAACTACCTCTGGCCGTAATAACGAACGGCCTTGATACGCCTGGGCATTGAGTCAAACAGAGCTTGGATGGCGTCTACAGGTACAGCTGCCCATGCAGCTACACCACGATTCAACAGTTTATCAAGAGTAGTGACTGGCGTATTGTGACGAGCCAGTTGCTCGGTCACCATTGACCAGACATTTTCAGTTGGTGAGAGATCTGGAGAATGTGCTGGCTAGGGCAGCAGTCGAACATTTTCTGTATCGAGAAGGGCCCTAACAGTACCTGCAACATGCGGTCGTGCATTATCCTGCTGAAATGTAGGGTCTCGCAGGGATCGAATGAAGGGTAGAGCCAAGGGTCGTAACACATCTGAGATGTAGCGTCCACTGTTCAGTGTGCAGTCAATGCGAACAAGAGGTGACCGAGACGTGTAACCAATGGCACCCCATACCATCACGCCAGGTGATATGCCAGTATGGCGATGACGAATACACGTTTCCAATGTGCGCCCACCGCGATGTCGGCAAACACGCATGCGATCATCATGATGCTGTAAACACAGCCTGGATTCATCCGAAAAAATGACAGTTTGCCATTCGTGCACCCAGTTTCGTCGTTGAGTACACTACCGCAGGCACTCCTGCCTGTGATGCAACGTCAAGGGTAACAGCAGCCTTGGTCTCCGAACTGATAGTCCAGGCTGCTGCAAACGTCGTCCAACTGTTCGTGCAAATGGTTGTCGTCTCGTCCCTATCTCTTGACTCAGGGATCGATACGTGGCTGCACGATCCGTTAGAGCCATGCGGATAAGATGCCTGTCATCTCGTCTGCTAGTGATACTAGGCCGTTGGAGCCCAGCATGGCGTTCCGCATTTCCCCCCTGAACCCACCGATTCCAAATTGTGCTAACAGTCATTGGATCTCTACCAAAGCGAGAAGGAATGCCGCGATACGATAAACCGCAATCGCGATAGGCTACAATCCGTCCTTTATGAAAGTCGAAAACGTCATGGTATGCATTCCTCCTCCTTACACGAGGCATCAGAACAACATTTCACCAGGCAACGCCGGTCAACTGCTGCTTGTGTTTGATAAATCGGTTGGAAACTTTCCTCATGTCAGCACGTTGTACGTGTCGCCAACGGCGCCAACCTTGTGTGAATGCTTTCAAAAGCTAATAGTTGGCATATCACAGGATCTTATTCCTGTCGGCTAAATTTCACGTCTGTAGCACGTCATCTTCGGGGTGTAGCAATTTTAATCGCCAGTAGTGTATGTGTTATTGTTACTTGGGCTGGTGCAAATTTGGGTGGCAGAAATGTCATAAACATCTCTCATCTGTGAGACGAACCTGTTACTTGATCCAGCATGATAGCGGAGTCTTCCAACCATACGTCCTGCTTGTTGTTGGAAACTGTATGTTCTGAAGCACAGAGAAACCTGTACAACAAAAGAGCTTTATCGGCGTTAGATGAAAAATCTGGCTGACAAAGAAAAGCACAAATACCACTTTAGTTGTGTTTGTACTGTCACTGCATGAAGGAACTGTAGTTCATTGCGTTCTTTTTATTGCTATTGTTGATGTGGGTCTGCTTTGATGTGGCACGATTGAGAATGAAGCACCATACAATGTCAATACGTGTTCCGTAAACGAGATAAGACTGAATGTGACCACGGGGTAACCACACAGCGAAGGCCAAAATATCTTTCGATCGTGGTGGAAAATACGGCCACATTTTTTTTCGAAACATCTGTAAGCTGGGGCAGCAGCTTTTAGTCATTTCTGCTACTAGTGCCTCATCAGAAAAGGACTTGTCTTTTTAAAGAAAATGAGTTAAATGAGAGCTCTAACACAATGTGCTTGTACACAGTTATTTGCTAAGGTTCTCACCAAAACTGTGTACTATAAAATTAAATACTTTACTTTCGTGTAGCTATAGGATGAACAACTTTTTTCCAAGCTGTATTTCATCTACAGAGCGTACAAGAAACGAAATGCTACTGCTTCTTGAGACTGTTGCCTAAATGAGAATGTTTCTTGTAGATATTTAGATCTCTTCATTAGAAATGTATACGTATCGGTGGTTGTAATTAAAAGGCAGCTACTCACAGAAGTCCAGTGCAGGCTGTAATTACTGCATGGCAGCGTAACTTGGCAGACACCCTGATGTATTAATGTGGAATCGATTGATGCTGGAAAGAGCGTAGTTCCAGTTTTGCCCATCAGGTGCAAATCAGGCACAAGAACCACAAAGTTAAGATACGAGAAATTAGGACTCGTGCGGCCGCACATAAACAGTCTTTTATCCCTCGATGTATCTGTAAATGCAAGATTCCAGATTTGCTGTACATGGTCTGAATGATTGTCATTTATAGGATGTGAAATGTGATGTTTTCCTTAGAGGAACCAAAGGCGGAAAATTAGCGTTACTCGAAATTCTAACCATTAACAAACACCAATTAAAGAATCCTGATCTGGTCCTCAATGACGAAACACTGTTCCATTACTCACCTTTGCTAAAGTAGCAGCAACTATTATTTTTCTCACCATTAGCTACTAAGCTTGAAGCTTGTTATAACTATTCCACACGCACATTCCATAGACTTCTTTCGACCTCCCCCCCCCCCCCCCCCTTCTTTTTCGGACTGTTCATCACATTTGTCCATACGACATAGTAGCCTGTGCCATTACTCATTTGTACAACATATCTGGCTTATACATTCATATAGCTTTAATATTTGAATGTACTGTAATGTAAGATTTATTTGTTCAGGGTCTCTTTAGATATTACATTATGCTTGTGTTCTGTATATAGATAATCATAAAATGTCACTTATCTTAGTACGACAATCTTTGTACGGCTGTGAAATCTTGCTGAATCTGTGTGGATAGTGTGTTTAGTATTAAGTCATCTGGTGATGGCCTAAGAAGCAAAAGCCGGTTCATAACGACCTGTTAAGAAAATATTTTTGGAACATTATTACTGTGAATTCAAGTTGTTAATAGTACATCTGTATTGTTCGGTTTCGATGTTTAAGGTGATCGCCTAATGCTACCAAGAAGCTGCCGTACATGTCCCAACCCAAGAACAGGAAGGCTGTGAACAGCTTTCTGTTTCCGTAGATTAAACAGTAATCGTGTTCAACGTCTTCTTGGCATCACGTTAAAATTTCTTCGTTGGTCTAACTGTCCCGTTATGATGTACCAATAAGTCATAACTTTTGAAGAAAAGATTACAGTACCCTTTAAGTTCTTCAAACATCTCTGGCAACTCATACACGCATCCGGATTTCCACATGTGGTATCTCAGGAAAAAATAAACCTTCATTATTCAAAGACACGCAGAAGAACTTGAATTGTGTACAACAATGAATTAATACCTCGCAAAGAGAAATAATGATATTACAAAACATTTATTTTTCTGTAGCCGTGTGTGTATGAAATCCGATAACTATCGAAGGACATTCTGTGGTTGTCGAAATTTCAAGGCAATAGCCGAAAACATTTTAGGACACTATGACAACATACTAGATTATGGAATCTGGGTGACACACATCAGGAAGCTCATACACCAATAAACTATTTCGTTTACAATGTGGGCAACATATTCCACAAATTCAGTGGAAATGGTTGTACAGTAGACGACAATGATTTATAGTGAACTAGGTATACCTATTATCGCAGTATTATATTAGATACGAAAAGGGATTAAGTGTTTCCTATAACGAAAAACAAAAATTACATGCTTCCTAAGGTATAAATAAATACATAAATCATGTTTGATGGCTCCCAGAAATCCACCAAGTGACCACAGTCTTTCCCGCCAGTGGAGGTAAACTGTTGTAGTGGTCGTCACCAATCAGCTAATACACCAGAAATTATGGACGTGACACCAATATAAGCTATTTATGATCATTTTTTGGTGTGTCAACCTACCCGTCTCGACATGAGGTCTTACCCCAAATGTTGACGAAGTTAGTAAGTGGTATGTACTCCAAGTTTGTTTGAATTTCATTCACGTACTGATGCTTTAAATATCAGTCTTCCTTCATGTCCAGACCAATACCTGTATTGTCATTAGGACTGTCAAATATCCACCTAAAAATCCATTATATCATCAAGGCTGTTATCAATCAGCCTATCGAGACAAAAACTGAGGATTCGGAATGAATACTGGTCATTTCGAATTAGTATTAGTTGCAACCAAATTCCTAATGCTGCTACGGGCGTCTTACACTTCATACCACTATTTTGTACATTGTAACAGAAGCGTACTAAGTTAGGTCGAAATTTCTTTAGGCGGTCCAACCATCAGCAACCGTAAGAGTGGTTGGGGCGTCGTAGTCACTCTGTATTTTTTTCTATATATCGTATTAGACAGATGTGAACCAAACCAAAACACTAGGTATTTGACACTAATGTAATCTGATTTCGTCTACTTTTCGTGTCAGCTCCATCACAACCACGACCCAGCACTAAGGTCGAGTGATGTCTTACCCCAACACGAATGTTTTCCAGATAGTAACCCTATGTATCAGATTTGACTGAAAATCCGCAGGGATTACACAGTTATATGTCATCGCTTTGCCAGCCTAATGATAACTCTTAATATATGTGTTCCATATGGCATCGGAATGATTCTGCGACATTCAGAACTACGTTGGTACATACACACAAACGACATCTCTTTTAATATTTAGATTACACAGACAGAAAGAATAATGCAGTTCCTAGGAACGATTCTGAGTGAGAAAGAATGACTTGTGAAACTTTCTTCAGGACATTTTTATATCTGCTAGTTTATGAACAGGGTTGTCGTACTAATAATCTCTTATAAAAGCGTGTAACCTTATCGTCTCCTTCTTCACTCACACTGACTGACATAATTCCGCTAGCTGTTACTCAAGGGATTATATGTCCTGTCCTGACAATTTACGGAAGATAATGGCAGTATACACTCATCGTGTTTCCTCCATAATGGCAAATAGGGCGTAAACTGCCATTAGACAGTTTCTTTCCCTTCTCGTAATTTGTTGCGAAGCACCTAACGGCCAAAGTCGTTATAAACGAACCATTTCTGTCGTAAATATCGACAGAACGTTATGTACAGAACTTCGGCAATAGTGCCTCCTAATTTACCTACCATTCAGCGTCACCGAAGTGTACATGCCTATTAGTTACTGTAGGTTTGTTTATGTAGAATGCAAACAGAACTGCTTGTTGCTAGCACAGTCATAAGCATTTAAACGGAATTTGGAATCTCTCTATGCACATAATAACTCGCGATCCCGTGTGCCACGTGCACTGTTTGCAGAGCACTAAGAATTTATGGATTCTCTGTAGTTCCATTCACTGTTTATGGTGAGAGAATCATTTACAGACCTTCGGTCGGATTTGATAGTCTGGCCGATACAATATTACGGTAAACAACCACGTTATTCTCATCAGGTACACACATAAAAGACCTGCTCACAAACGGGGATATGACACTGAAAGTTGTTGTTACAAAAATAGACGTTCATGGGAGTTTCTCTGTCGTTTTCTACTTTATTCGCGACTGACAATATCTGTTAATAGGAGAACAGTCCAGTCGCACTATTGCCCGGAATCTTTTTTAATCTCCTATGTCTACTATTATTAAAATGCGGTATTCCTCAAATCAATCGTCACCCTGAAAACACCTTTACATTAACAGGTCCCCAATCCAGGATCTGAATGAAAAAGATTAACTATTTCCTAATACTATCTCTATCATCCATTCCGCTACTTATGATCTGAATCTTTACCACCTGCAGTATTTATCGTGGGTTTCGGCAGCCTTTAGTAATACTACTTCTACTTTTATAAAGTCAATTTTCAAGTAGCGCACTCCACTTGGAAGGTCGATCATTACATCCCTTTCACCAAGCAACTAACATCCCCAATATAAAGCCCGTTACAGAAAAAACTACTATTAAAAATGTGCGTAATATCGTTGCATTTATTAGTCTACGCAGTACCGACATCTGCCACTTGGCGCTTCCGGAGCTTGGACCTATCACTTCCGGAATCCTGCAATTATTATTATTATTGTTAACTATTAACATCCTTTGACAAATTGCTGTTATATAAGCTAGTGGATATAACATTCATGGCAGTACATGTGTCTACTGTAGTTAACACATCTACTGTAGTTAACAGATCGCCTTCATGCATAGTGATTGCCGACTATCACATTTTGCATCACTCGAATAAAGATCATCCCTGATGCCATCTCCGTCCTCCTACCTAATCAACTTAACTGATTGGTTTTCGCCCCTCTTCCAACAGTCGACCATTATTTCGCAGCTTAACAAGGTCGTGATTTGAATAAGGGACCGTATATGGATGGGCAGTTTCTACCGTGTTCTATTTCTCTTATTCGAATTCGATTAAGCCACTTCAGATTACCTTTACTACCTTGTTACAGCTCCTGCTGCTGGTTGAGGTCACTATTATTCACACAATATGGTATTTACCAATTATGATGCCTTCTTTGCTTCCTGTTATTAACGTTATTCTTGTTCTGCATATAATTCATATTACCATTAGGCTGTTATCTATTGCTGTGAACTGCACAATCATCGTGTTTCAGAATGTTTTTTCACTGTCGTTTCTGCTGTATCGTGCAGTTTTGAATGCAGCCTTTGCATCTTCTTGTATAAGATCGATCTAATCCAGTACCGATAAGAATTCTTCTAAATTTGTCTCGGAGACTGATAATAATTTTTTCTGTGTGTGTAATGGTAACTTTGCCCTCAGTATTCTAAGCATGTCTCAATGAGACACAGGATTATCCCAGTACCTGGTTTTATTTCCATGATTTTTAAAATATTTGCGCAAGCTTCTTTGCCACATTTAAAGTGATTCGGGGCCAAATATTTCCTTATGAAGGTGTTCTTGTACGCCATCGACCTTGGTTCGCCAGAAACGCCTTGTCAAACAGTCCACAGAACTCTGCGGCTTTATGGCCCATATCGCTCCACCACGCTGTATATAGCTAATTACGAAGCCTATGTTTTGACTACTCAACCAAGATTACGTTATGTCACGACGAAATACCTGAATGTACATAGTGGGGTGAATACAGTTCCTTTTTGACTAAGACGTTTGACATTTCCTCTGTCGGATTGCATTTTCTTGGCAACATTGCAACATATAGCAGTGTTACTCCTGCGTTACACGTAGTATACTGTAACGATGTTCCTACCTGTTCGGCTGGTATTTCTTGCAGTCTACAAAACATTGGCGCATAAACAGAATGACATTCCGAACAGCCTACTTTGAACCCATCATTCCCTTTGAAGTTTTTTATTTCCAGTATTTCTTTCCTTACATCCTTCAGTTGTTTCTTCACAGCGTTTTTCCATGCGGAAAGATACTATCCTAGTTTATCTGTAACACTTCGCAGCTCGTTGTCTTCGAGATCGTCAGAACTGGTATAATCCTCTTTAAGCCCATTTGATGCCTTTTTCGTGACCTTCTGTATCCCTTCATTTAACAATTGTACAGTTTATGTATCCTTTTTAGATGAATAGGCCGTGAGCTGCTGTGTAAAACGTTTGTCTTGCATTTCAAACTGCTTGCGCAAAACTTGCCTTTGTTCTCTCACAAAATTATCCATCCTACTAGAAACCATTTAGACATTTCGGCAGAGTGCAGATTCCTTTTGTTTAATATCGGTAACCTCTGTGGTGAATGCATCGCCTCTACAATTCCCTCGTGTGCTCTCTGTAGTGCAGGTATCTGGTCAGTTGCCTATTTCGTGATTTTAGTTCTGATGTCTGAAAGTGGGGTAAGCTTGGAAATAGATCCACCTGCTTCTGCATGATCTGTACGTTGCTGGCTATTTCTGCAGACATGAGATCCCGCTTTCTCGAGTATACTGAAATCTCATGAACCATCACCTTCTGGTCCTTCACTATTTCGATCAAGACGAAAACATTGACTCGAATCGTTTTAGTAATTCAGCCATCATATCTGCCAGTCGTACTTTCTGCAAGTTTGTTTCTCTTACTTCGAGTTCTGACATCACATTACTGTCGTGTTCTTATTACATTGCTAATTATCTGTAAATCTTTACCATTACCCATTTTTATTGAAAAATATTAAAAATGAAACGAACCGTAATATCAAGACATTTAATACCACAATTTATTGCCAGGCCTTACTACTGTAGGAGTACTGATGACGTCAGGATCGTTTAATATGCAAATAATCCAACTCCGCTATTGCCTATTGTTGCAATGATACCTGGTTTCACACATAAATTACAGTCAGTCATGAAATGTCTCACAGAAATTATTTTCTTACCTACTGGAATACCAATAACTGCATTTTGATCTATTCTAAGGCCTCTAAATGCAGCAAGAAGGTTAATGGAAACATATACGAAAATCTTCGTAACTGGTGGAATATGGCTAATCAGGAATTTAATACTGTAGTATATGGTTACAGATTTAAATGGCCTTTGAAATAAATGAATAAGGCAGCAGGTTTTATGTTCACCATAATTAATATGAGCTTTGTATTCTTGTCTCATGTAACTGCCTTCCAGATAGGCTTCAGTTCGATTATAAAGCATTAATACGGAAACTGCTTTTTAAATTTCGTCAGGAACCCTGGATGAAATCGTTTGTTTGATTTTCTCTGGATAGGAAGGAATGTATTGAACACATACACACTAATTCGTGAGTGAATATTTAAACACTTTCACTGCAAGAGGCTATACAGATATCCTTTGTTAAGTAGACTCTATTCCTCAACAAATTACAAATGAGTGGCATTTTACATTGGATGTTACTACTTTTATAATATTCTTTAGTGACCAGAGATTGATGTCAGTACTGGCAAGGATCCGTAATCCTTGCATATGGCTTCTCTGAATCGTTACGTAATCTCTGATCAACACCAAAGGTAAAGCAAATTTCCCAGTATTTCGGAAGATACATGTTACACTGTGATAGAAAACGTTATCCTACTGTCACTTTTACAAAGAGTTCTCGAAATTTCAGCACACCTAAATATTTACTCCTCAGTGATGCAATAATTGATTACATTTCTACCTTACTGGTTTTCTCCGGGTGCTTATGTCATAATTGTCTCTGAATACCAACTTTTCATATTTTGAGATGCTTATAAAATATTTCGCACAACTGTGTATCATTAACATTTGACTCTTCTACGAAATTCGGCAATATCTGGAACACCTGTCTCCTTCACTGAAACGTTATTCAAAGCTGCCCACACAATATACATTTTTCTGAACGTAAACTCTTAGTTACGCAGCAGTGTCTATTCTAAGTGCCAATCCTCTCTCTTCATTTTACTGATACTTATTATCAATAACCGGCAACATTAACATTTTGTACAAAAATTAGGAAAGGAAGGAGAAAAGGGAAGTTAATTTAAATCTGTGGAAAAAACTTTCCGCGAGGACTGAAGCTCGAGAATTACCTTTTAGCTGAAGCAATCACTACACAGTTTTGTACAGGCACTGTTGCTTATTGTGCTACATACTCACTTTTCTCTGATCTTGAACTATGTATTTGACTCAGAGTGACAATACCGCCTACAAATCGACCGCCTACAACAGGTAACACTGTTTGCTCTTTGTTTCTTTCTCTGGCCGAGCGGTTCTAGGCGCTTCAGTCCGGGACCGCGCGACTGCTACGGTTACAGGAACGAATCCTACCTCGGGCATGATTGTGTGTGATGTCCTTAGGTTAGTTAGGTTTAAGTAGTTCTACGTTCTAGGGGACCGATAACCTCAGATGTTAAGTCCTATCGTTCTCAGAGCCATCTGAACCATTTGAACCTTTCTCAATACTCACATTTGATCTATATTCTAAAGAATCTATTCTCATATAATTTACAACTTTATACCTTTCAGCCCTCCCGTCATAGCTTTCGCTACACCATCGAAAGTGGGGTGCTCTTTGGTGGCTTGTCAGAAGATAATTAAGTATCGCTATTCCGTATAACCCTGCTTCTAGAACACACACTCTGCTCGTCCTGTCTGACAAGCTACGTGCAACATTGTTTCTAATTCATGAATCATTTGCTATGAACCGGCTGATTTTTGTACTACACACGTGAATCTGAGTGACGTCGCTGTTCGGAGCCAGCATGGATTACAAAGTGAGCCTATCATGGATAAACCTCATCAATAATTTCTTGATCAACTTCCGGAAGACTGATGTAGCCTATGGGGAACCCACTACGGCCTTTGCTTAAGTTATTGAACTGCATCAATTGTGTTCTTTGACATCATCTGCTTACCTGCAAAGTACTACCAGTATGTTGACCTACCGACGTACCAGTCTCTCAAAACAGAACGTTCAGTTACTATAAACGGTCCAGTCGTATTAATGTGACCATGTCTATGTTCGACGTCAACGTAAAATTATCACTCAGAGACCCTAGGTGCCAGCACTGGCAGTTAACGGTACATAGCGTGACGGGGAAATGTGGGAATGCGCGAAAGAGTGGACAATGCGGAAAGGGCACAGTCATATATTTTCCAGCCAAGAATGGAAGCAACTGTTCACGTTCCAACGTGTCCGAAGTACCGTATACCTTGTATGGCAAAATGGTGCTATTCATGACCGGTGCCGAGGCAACTGTGATGCACAACAATCGATAGAGGACGGGCGTGAACGACCACAATGGAGATGTATACGGGCGAATAGACGTGCATTTGTTGAGCAGCTGACCCAAGGGGCGCCATGAAATATCCTCTCAACGATTGTTCAGCAAAAAACAATGCTGCGTATGGTTCGTTGCAAGAGGCACCTGGTTCATGCACCTTATGCTGACTGCATTTATTCGGTAACGAAGGCTGTAATTTGCACGCCAGTACCACAACCCGACGCCCACTGAGTAGCGACAGGTTGCATTTTCAGATGAATCACGTTTTACTCTCCATCCGATGGGTGGCCGTTGGAGTGCAGGCCCCTGCAATAATCTTCAGAAGGGTCCAGGCCGGAAGGTAGTGGCACTTCCTGGGTGGTCTGGTCATGCAGGAAGGCACAATGTCCTCTCGAACAGGCCGTGAAGGTCCAACAGTACCGACCGGCCGCCTCGTCATATTTAGCCCATAGACGCCATTGGACGCCGATACGGAGTGGAATGTGGTCTGCACACCGCTCTCCCGGCTGCAGGTCAGTATCCGAGACCGGAGCCGCTACTTCTCAATCAAGTAGCTCCTCAGTTCGCTTCTCAAGGGCTGAGTGCACCCCGCTTGCCGACAGCGCTCGACAGACCGGATGGACACCCATCCAAGTGCTATACCAGTCCGACAGTGCTCAACTTCGATGATCTGACGGGAACCGGTGTTAGCACTGCGGCAAGGTCGTTCGCAGGAAGGCAAAATAGGTCAACACAAAAAATCATCTGTCTTTGGGGACCATGTCCACTCCTACATATAGTTTGCTTTCTTCTCGGCACGATGTCATCTACCGGCAGGACAATGTAATGTGGCACACGGCTTGCAAAGTACGAGCGTTGTTTGTTGAGCACCAGAATGAGTTTACCGTTCTCGGCGCTTTAAAATCAAATCGAGATTCTGTGATTCCACACTGATTTGGCTGTTCGCGCCACGGATAGTTAACCGAGAAACACAGCACAGCTGATCACGGCATACGAGTCCGCATCGCTGTCGGTACCTTCCAGAACCTCACTGACTATCGCTGCACGTCCACGCTGCGCAAGGTTGAGAGTTGGTCACATTAATGTGACTGGATTATGTGGATCAGCAGTCTCATGTCCAGGCGTTCGTTCTACTTTCCCTCAGCGTAGCACAGTACTAGATTACCCATTTATCATTCTGCCTCTGTCCAAGCCTTTATGATGTGTTTAAAGTATAGACATTTTTTCATTACACACAAGTGCACAATTCTTTGGAGATCTACCACGCAACAGCAATTGAGTCCTGTAACCACCCGATTATGAGTAAATACATTCACTTTTACTATTTTGCCATCAAATATTAATACTGCTTGAGTTACAGTATATATGTAACTGGGGAATGTAAAGTCCATAACAAAATTAACAAAGTGGAATGACTTGACGCATGAAGGCACAGAAGTTCAGCGGCTATCACTGGATGCAGTCAGTTACACTATAATAATAAAGTGAGATAGTTCGAAGCTTTTAACATTGCGTATGCCACGGTAGCACTGATATCATAAGGAAATGTTTCGTAAACAACCGCAGTCAAACACAGTTGACGAAGTTTCGTCGAAATACAGCAGGACGAGACGCGAAATCGGTGTAGTCCAACGGAAAGGACCAAAGCGGAAACACACTCAGGCGGCAGTAGTGGTGAGAAGGACCGATGGCGTAGCTGGCGATGCTCTAAGTGACGTGGATGTTCTCAGAGAAACTAATTTCCGGCTGCTCTGCGGTCCGATTCGTCGCCGTCTTCGTAGTTTCACAGGTGGCTACCTCGTGTGGCTCTTGGTCATGCGGCTCAGCTGCCGTGACTTTTGGCGGAGCCCCTATACCTACAGTGTCCATGGGACTTGCTATTAATTCGTCTTTGTCCTACGACGGGAATGCTTTAAGACCAGTGTATTTCATAGCGTTAAAAGACCAGGTAAGACAAAGCTGCTGTTGGCGTTTCCCGGTATTATTCCTTTTTGTGACTTATCAGTGGAATGAGTTTTTGTTTTTTCTACATGGACATCTTAGGCATCTAAGTAAAACAAAGAAAAAGAACTTGTAGTGGGATGCTGGGCCATTACGATAAAAGGTGGAGCGATTTACTGAGTTGGGGTTTCACATTTTACATAATAATATTTATTGAAAACTTAGCCGGCCGGAGTGGCCGTCCGGTTCTACGCGCTACATTATCTAGCCGAGCGACCGCTACGGTCGCAGGTTCGAATCCTGCCTCGGACATGGATGTGTGTGATGTCCTTAGGTTAGTTAGGTTTAAGTAGTTCTGAGTTCTAGGCGACTGATGACCTGAGAAGTTAAGTCGTATAGTGCTCAGAGCCATTTTGAGCCATTTTGAAAACTTAAAGAACGTAACATGATCATAATGAAACAGAATAAACTTCAATTTCGAGATGGACTTACAGACCACTATAAGGAAGTGTTACCCTAATAAACAGCCAGTGTACCAATCACAACACTGGTTAAGAAACATTAATCCTTCAGTTATTTCAGGTCGTTGATAACTAACAGTCAATTAGGGAAACAGTAGCCCATAGTTATACAACAGTTAGGAAGTAGCATCCCATTAAGACATCAATATCCAATATACCTTTCAACTACTGAAACAAGTTTGCCAGCAACACTTAATTCACGTAAGAACTGTGCTTCTATTAATTTAAAGTAGGATAGAATGTAACACTTAATTAAAAGCAACCGCTCTTCTTCCAAAATCACCCAATATTCGAAGTACAACTACGATAATTATATTAATGGCGTGTGACGAGGGCCTCCCGTCGGGTAGACCGCTCGCCTGGTGCAAGTCTTTCGATTTGACGCCACTTCGGCGACTTGCGCGCCGATGGGGATGAGATGATGATGATTAGGACAATACAACACCCAGTCCCTGAGCGGAGAAAATCTTCGACCCAGCCGGGAATCGAACCCGTTCCCTTAGAATTGGCAGGCTGTCGCGCTGACCACTCAGCTACCGGGGGCGGACAGAACTTCGATCAACAAGGGATAATTAAGAAAAGATAGGAAATGAAGTGGCTTAGCGACTGTTAGGTAATTAATAATCTTACCAAAAAGTCCAACTAATGTGAGCAACGTACTATTCTAAGGGTTACCGTACATTTGGTTAATGTAAGATTATAAGAAACGTTAGTTTCCCTTGCTCACTGCATGCTGCACGGATCTGCTTTCCACATGTGGCAGGGCATTTAGCACATCGATTCATTCAAGTAATATTTCTACAAGGGAATAAGAGCTGCAATCACTTTTCGTATATCAGGACCGTTCAGTACTTCACCTCTTCACTGTAGAACGTAACCCCACTAATATACCAGTACACATCCTGGTAAATTACTGTGAATTATATGACCTCCCATAGGTTTTAGAAAATAGAATGTAGAAATGTGAGTCAATAGAAACACTGTGCGCCTTAATACAAAACACAGTCCGCCGGTGGACTCAATACAGCTGGCATCCGCGACACACCACAGAACATATGGAAGATCCTCTTAACACGACCGGCTTTGGAAGTCCAGACTGCCAACAAACGCCACGGCCGCACTCTCTTCCGTGTCACTGGCCCACGAGGTACTGACACGGGATACACCCTCTGCCAGTGCTCAAACGTAACGCTACTCCCCAGACTAGTTGCTGGCAGTGCGTTCATGAGATAAAAGCCACAGCAGCCTAGCGTTCAGTCACAGCCCACTCGTCCTCGATTCATTTCCCCCTTACTGCCCCGCAGATAACACATCCTGCATGCCAACGCTTTGGTTTAGCCAGGCTGCAGAAGTACCACTTATAAAAGTGTCATCGAGGGCAATAACTTAATAACGCTTAAAATCTATTGGTTTTCTTTTTTTTAAATCTATCATCTTTTTCCTTTGCAGAATAACTGAATTATTGATTAACTGAAGGCACACTGTCCTGATGTCTAATCTCTAACACTAATTACTATTGTTATTATTATTTCCTGTTTTACAATGTTCTTGCGCTTTGCCACCACACAGAATGGTACTTCAAATCTAATTTTTATCTCCTACGTGTTTCTAAATATTCTTAAACATTTTTTCGTTTAATTATTGTGTGAATTCCTTTTATCCATGTGACCAGCGGACTCTTCATTCACTGAGGTCCTCCTAGAATGTCAACAACTTAAGAGAAGGGACTTCAATGCGGTTGGACACATCTCTCCAGACTCTGGTCTCCACTGGAGGATCTGATTGGGCGGTGGAGGAGGGGGAGGGGGGGGATGCAATGTTTGAGCCTGCCGAAGGCCTCCTCTGACATTCAAAGAGCAAGAGATGGAGGCGGAACTCTGTTCGTCTTCCGCTCACAATTTATGATGAGCAGTAACAGAAGTCCAGTTCCTGATGAGTTTTTAGTCTGAGCATAGATTTATCTGTTCCGTGTTTATCAGTGCATTGAAAGACGCCTGTGGTTTCTTTCTACAGCTCAGAATTCTAGCAGCAGTCACTGTGATCGAAAAGTAGGAAATCGTGAGTTATTTTAGAACGAAAAATGCGTTTAAAGATACCCATTTCAACCACACGGGAGTAAGATTCACATTGTTTGAAACCCATGGCACATTTTAGTACTTTTTCAACTATATTTATAATTATATAGTCAGATACGTTTCCATATTCGTGCTTGTTTGAATAAATTAAATGCACGCGATTGGTCGAGCGCTCTAAGGCGCTGCAGTCATGGACTGTGCGGCTGATTCCGGCGGATGTTCGAGTCCTCCCTCGGGCAAAAGTGTGACAGATCTACTAAGCAGACTACACTACGCTTGTCCGTCCTCTTTTAGAATACTGCTGCGCGGTGTGGGCATCTTACCAGATAGGAGTGATGGAGTACATCAAAGAACTTCCTGGCATATTAAAACTGTACGCCGGACCGAGACTCGAACTCGGGACCTTTGTCTTCCCGAGTTCGAGTCTCGGTCCGGCATACAGTTTTAATCTGCCACGATGTTTCATATCAGCGCACACTCCGCTACAGAGTGAAAATCTCATTCTGGATACACCAAAAAAGTTCAAATAAGGGGAGCACGTTTTGTATTATCACAAATTATGGGAGAGAGTGTCACAGAAATGATACAGGATTTGGGCTGGACATTATTAAAAGAAAGGCGTTTTTCGTTGCGACGGAATCGTCTCACGTAATTCCAATCACCAACTTTCTCCTTGGAATGCGAAAATAGTTTGCTGACACCGACCTACACAGGGAGAAACGTTCACCACTATAAAAAAAGGGAAATCAGAAATCGTACGGAAAGATATAGGTGTTCATCCTTTCCGCACGCTGTAAGAGATTGGAATAGTAGAGAATTGTGCATCGATGAAACCTCTGCCAGGCACTTACATGTAATTTGCAGAGTATACAAGTAGATGTAGATGTAGTGAAAAGATCGCGCCCCGACGAAAAACACTTGGTTTTCGTGATTGACATACCAATTCACCTGTCATATCCGTGACACTCTCTTCCCTACTTAGCCCTTAAACAAAACGAGCTATACTACTTTGGGTATTTCCAATGTCCTTCGTCAACCTTAGCTGGTAAGGCCCCGATACCGCACAGCAGCACGCTAACAGGGACTGACAAGCGCAGTGACGAAGTCTCTGCAGTTTTCGTTGCATCTTCTTAAGTGTTCAGCGAGTAATATGCAGTCTTTGGTTCGCCTTACCCACAACATTATGTATGTAATCCTTCCTATTTAAGGTGTTTTTAATCCCCAACCAGCTTTTACATTTATGCGACTTATTGTGTGCCCGAATTTTAAAGGGCGCCGTTTAGAACCCATGTGGATGAAATCACTCATTTCATTGTTTAGGGTCAAGTACGATTTTTCGCAACATACAAACATTTTCTCTCAATCATTTTGCAGTTGGTTTTGATCTTCTGATGGCCTTACAAGAAGGTAAAAGAAAGCATCATGTGCAAACAACTTTGCGGCTGATCCCGGCGGAGGTTCGAGTCCTCCCTCGGTCATGGGTGTGTGTGTTTGTCCTTATTATAATTTAGATAAAGTAGTGTGTAAGCTTAGGGACTGATGACCTTAGCAGTTAAGTCCGATAAGACAAAAAAATTAATTAATATGTTGATTGAAATCGGTTTTGTTAACACCTTAAATATTTTCATTTTTTATATTTTTCATACTAGGCAATTACTCGCTTTACGATCCATAGCTAGGGCCTTGACATTTATTTGTGTTTATTGACAGGTTTATAATGTAGTCTGGGTCGTAAGGGTATGTTCTATCCCATAACTAATTTTTTAGTCTGACTTTTACGATCAAGACAGCCGTCGTTTTGCAAGATTTTTGTACGCTTCACTATGAGTAATTGTTCCCTTCTGTTCTTCCTACGCCAAATAATGATTTGTTTCTCGTATTACTACATGTTTTTTACTCATATTGACCCTTTTTTTACGTTGCTCTGCGTATTTATGGTAATGTAGTCAATGTCTTCTACATCTTGTGCCAAAATCAGCTCGTCATTAGTAATGTAGCACTTACCACAGCAGGCACATTCAGTCTCAGTTCCCTGTGCGGATGAGACATGATTACATGCACTCGGCTGCAGCCCAGGTTGACAGCTCCACAACAGTAACAAACAAACATCTGCTGTTGTCGAGAAAATCCACCCCACATTATTGAAAATCATCGAAATTGTTGGTGATTGTACAACAAAGTAAGAACACTATTTGTAACTGACACTCACGTGATCGTTAAGTGTATACCACGTCTCTTTTCCAAACATGGCTGCTCTTATGTCACACAGCGCTGAATCAGTCTCCCACATAAGCATGATCTCAGTTAGATATCATTATCTTCTAAAAGACACCAGGGAGCGTTTCTCACGAACTGACAGCATGCACATCAAAAGTGATCCCCAGTGATAAGGCAACAGACAATATTCATTCACTTGGAGTTCTAGATATAATCTTATTTTGGTACCAGTGATGCATCTCAGCCATATCGTGTTCTGGAAATGAGTGGTGTGATCGCACAGAAATAGCAGCGTTACCACATCATTTAAGAAGCTTTTCAGGATGATTGTGAAGGCTTATAGAACTTCTTGAAATGAAATGATGAGTGCAGTATCTAGCATTCAGTTTGAATGTGTTTTCAAATAACAATATTCATAATATAGTGATGTTCGTTTTCTTATTCAGTCGCTTCTTCTCTTCAGGGCAAAGGCAAAGCCTCTCCTGTACGCAATTTGTCTTTCGGTCTTCCCAAATCTCTTATTTCTTTGCCAGTCAACTTCAAGATGGTAACCTATATGTAGTCATCCTATATAAATTTATACGTCATTTTAGAAATTTCTCTGTTACATTTCTGACATAAATTCCACAGTAAACGTATTGTGGAACACCAAAATCTATAAACTTCGTTAACAATCTTTGCGTACCCACGTCTCCTTTAAGTTTCTTGTCTGCCCGCTCAATCCATATATACTTTTTAACCTCAAAACTGAAACCGCATCTGCTTACAGAAACTTTATATATCCGTCTATAGATGATTTATGATTTACATTTCTGTAAACACTGTAGTGCTGATTACCTTGGCACATTTTGTTTCTATTGATATCACATTCTTTTATACACATGCATACATATAATCTGAAGAGGTACGATAATAACATAAAGATCGACTTTTGTTGCAGTTGGAAGTCATGATGTCTCTTCAGAGATCCGACTGATGGTACAATGAAGATCATACTGACTGAATAGTACTTAGCGACACCACAGTGGTAGGTCATTTTGCTGTTGCAGGCGATTACCAAAGACAGAATACGGTTTTTCAGACAGCCAATTACTGTGTGAAATGTGGCTGCACCGACATAAGGAATCCGAAACGTGGCTGACAGAAAATGCCCGGTCGAACTGTAACCTAAGCTTATTTTGACCGATGAAGACTAAAAAAGCACAAAAAGTATTCTGTAAGTTCCTACATATGTGATCCTAGTTGGATATATACGCGGCGTAGTTGAAAACAGTACTAAGAAATTTCGGGAACCATTCATTATCTCATACGACGCAGGATAAGATGATTTCCATTAGAGACTGACTGCATCGTTTAGGATCAACACAACATATCTCCCACCAACATTATTGCACAGCAGTATATTAACGCGTGACGCCATTCTCAGTCAAATAGCTCAATGCAGGAACACCTGCAGAATATAGTATTGTGTTTGGTGCAAGGATTGGCAGTTCAGCCAGCCGGAGTGGCCGAGCGCTTCTAGGCGCTTCAGTCTGGAACCGCGCGACCGCTACGGTCGCAGGTTCGAATTCTGCCTCGGGCATGGATGAGTGTGATGTCCATAGGTTAGTTAGGTTTAAGTAGTTCTAAGTTCTATGGGCCTGATGACCTCAGCTGTTAAGTCCCATAGTGATCAGAGCCATTTTTTTGGCAATTAAACGTCAACAAAAACAAATATAAAGTATTGGCCGTAAACAGGCGGAAAGGTCATTATTGTGAGGTTACACGAGTGCAGAACAATCACTAGAAGTGACATCCATAAAATATGTAGTACTGTGGCACGGAACGATAAAAAGTTGAACAACCATATAAAACTAATAACAAGTAAGCCAGATGACAGACCGCGAATCATTTGAAAAATTCTCAGAAAATTTAATCCTCTCATGAAGGAGAAAGCTTACAAAACTGTCGTCCGACGAGTGCTTCAATATCGTTCGTAACTCTGGGATCCGTACCAGACAGGATAGACAGAGGAAATAGAGATGATCAGCAGAAGAACATAGCATTTTCTTACAGGTTCATTTTCTAGCGCGAAAACCTTATGGAGATGCTGAACTGGCTCCAGTAGTACACGCTGGAAGGGAATTGCTGTGGATCAAGGTGGTTTACTGTGGAAAGTTCCGAGAGCGTAAACCAACCAGTATGTTACTCCCTCCCCCCTATATCTCGCGAAACAACTTCGAAGGCAGTATTAGAGAGATTAGAACTTACACGGAAGCTTACTAACAATCGTTCTTTTACGAACTATTAGTGGTACAGAAAATATTTCCCGCTACACATAATAAGGTGGATTGCAGAGAATAGAGGTAGACGTAGATGAAAGTACGCACCGAGCATGCATGGAAAATGTATTATGGTTAGTAATTATAGACGTAACTGCCTTTTAATAGTATCAGAACCCTCTTCCAAGCAGTATTGAAGAATAACAAGCCTTGTACCATTCAGGTGCATTTTGAAACATTGATCTGAAGACGTCTGTACCTCACAGCTGGAACTGGTAATTGTAAAAACAGAAGTAGTGATTGTCATAGTGTTAAATGAGAGAAGAAAATAAGATTATTTTTCTAGTCCAAAATATATGTTGTATTTGACTGAAATGTTTGTTGTGTTCAAAAATGGTTCAAATGGCTCTGAACAATAATGGGACTTACCTTCTGAGGTCATCAGTCACCTAGAACTTAGAACTACTTAAACCTAACTAACCTAAGGACATCACACACATCCATGCCCGAGGCAGTTTGATGTGTTTGCGTTACAAAACAAGTCTTATTTTATTAATTATATATGGATTCTTGTTATTAATTATATATGGACTCCAAATACCGTCCATTCAGCGGGAAAAATGTCAAATCAAAACCTCTTCAGCCCTCTACGTTTCCAATTTCATTTCATTTATACGACCAGTTTCGCGTTTCACTACGCCATCTTCAGGCCCCCTGACCGACCAGTAGGAAGAAACAAAATCTTCCGCAGTCAAAATAGGGGCAGAATTCAGTATCTGGTATCCGTAGATGTCTTTTTTAACAACACAATCCCTTCATTCCTCAGTTGCACGTGAGTTTGGTTTCTTCCTACACGTAGGCCAGAGGGTATGAAGATGGTGTACTGGAACGCCGAAACTATTCGCATAAATGAAACAAAACTGGAAATGTAGACGGCGGAAAGGATTTTGATTTGACATTTTATATCGAACAGCCGAAGTCCCTAAACCATTATTGGGCCGCAGCTTGTGGTCTCGTGGTTAGCGTGCTGCTGCATCTGGATCACGGCGTCCCGTGTTCCATTCCCGGCCTTTCGAGAATGTTTGTGTTGTCCTCATTATTTCATCATCATTCGGGAAAATGGCGAAACTGGACAGTGAACAAATTTGGGAATTTGTACGGGCGCTGATAATCGTACCGTTGAGCGCTCCACAAACCGAAAACGAAAATCTTCATCATCTGATCCATCCTTTATAAAGATAGACTTACAGATTCACCGGAAAGAACGACGCGAAATACCAGTCAACTTTGTACGGATCAGTTAATTATAACTTACTGCAAACCATTTAAGTAATTTATTCTTCCTCTTATTAGGTGGATAACACACGCCACTCTATTCGATATAAAACTCATGTTGAATGAAAACACCACTGGCAGCAGTTCTAAATTCGTTTTAATTGACCACTAGACCGGTTTCACGACTTACAGCTCCATCTTTAGTTGCGACCTATATATTTAAGGATGAAATTATAGTTATAAACTGCACTACAAATTTGTTCTCCTATATTAGATTATTTGAAGATTTGTACACAAAAATTATTACATTAATTTATCAACGCTCGTAGTCAAGGTGCCGCCATTCAGAGAGTATTTTAAATATTTCATAAGAAGAGAAAAACTAGACCAACGAAGGCTGCTTGGGATCGTAGTGCTTGTAACATCCTCTACTTGTATTGCCAAGACGACTGTACCGATAAACTGGTCGTTCATTGCATATGCAAGTATCTAGAAGAAAAAGTAATAGTGCTGAAGACTAAAACCGATTTCGAAGATTTAACTCAGCTAACGGCAGAAACGCTGCTAGACTGTTGGTACAAGGTAGCATAAACTAGGCAGGCCGCTTCGTTATCATCCCAAACCACACGTGGAAGGCGCAAGAATAGGTCTTGCCGTCATCGTTCACAAGGAAACACTCAGTGCCCAAGGAAATACTCGCTATCTCGAGGACGCGATGTCCGCGTGACAAGACCCCAGGGTCTCTCTCTTACTAGGGACGTTGGGCTCAACTAAGATGAATTAATGCAATAATATTTGTGATAACAGGTTTTCAAATAATATTATATAATAGCACAAATTTTCACGACAGTTTATATTTACACTTTAGTTCTTAAATATGCGACTGTAAGCCCTAAAATAGGTAGAGTGGTCAATTAAAACGAAGTACTACCACCTGCCAGCGGTCTTTTCACTCATCTCGACCTTCACAAGTTGTGGATGCGCTGCACGTAAAATTGTTTGACATGTAAAATTGTCTTCTACTGAGAAGGTATTAGAATTGATTCAAATAACTGCCATCGTACTCGACTCAACATATGAATCATAATTCTGGAACTTATTATTAGCTAAGAGGAAGAGTAAAATGACTTTACTCACAATTATTTGTCGGCTATGGAAACAACGCTGCTAAATAAATTTTCCTTTTGGCGCGTGAGATGGAAATCACCAAGTGAATGCTTGTGTGATCCAGTACAGCTATTCAAGTGATGTAAGTGATGATCGAAGGGATTGCATTGTTAAAAACAAGTCTACGGATACCATTAACTGTGTTTTGGTCCCTGTTTCGATTGCACAAGAAGTGCGATACTTCCTACATGTCGGGCAGGGTGCCTGGAGATAGCGTAGTGTAACACTGAAACTGGTAGCAAAATTAAATAAAATTTGAAATTTAGATGGCATTTTATATTCAAGTTTCTGTGCAGAATCTATAAGTCGACAAACCCACCGTCGAATTTTCTGGAAATTATCATTCACAATATCCCGAAGGTACCAAGGGCAGATTAGCGTGAGAACTATAGTACAATCAGTTTAACACACATGCATTCAAGATGCTTACAAGACTATTACAGAGAAGAATAGGAATCAAAATTGAGGCTCTGTTAGATGACTATCGCTTTGCATTTCGGAAAGATAATGACAGCAGAAAGGTAGTTATGACTTTGCGATGGATATTGGAAAGCAGGACTTCAGGAAAAATCAAGACACGCTCATAGCGTCTGTCGACCTAGAAGAAAAGTGGTGTCCGAAATTCACAGAAAGTACGTATAACTTTTAGGAATGGCTGTGAAATATACAATAACCTCCAAGAAGGAACAATAAGAATGGAAGAGCAAGAAATAGGTTCTCGGATTGAACGTTGTAAGATAACTATTCAATCTGTGAACCGTGTTACGATTACAGAATAAGGACTGAGAGTAAACCGGAGAAACGTATGAAGCGTAGCACAAATGATGCTAGCAATAAACTTAACATCAAAATTGGTGATATCTATAATCTACAAACTACTCTCCAATTTTCTCTTAAGTACTTGGCAGAAAATTCATCGAACTTCTTTCACACTACAGTATTTCTGTACCAGACACTCTCGAACTGCGCGCGGGGAACACTAACACTTAAACCTATCTATGCGAACTTTGATACCTCATATTTTATTATGACAATCATTTCCAACTATTCGGGTGGGAGTTACAAGAATATTTTCGCATTCGGAGAAGGAAGTTTCTGATTAAAATTTGAATCGATTCCGTATTTCTAGATTTCCGAAAGGCTTTTGACACTGTACCCCACAAGCGGCTTGTAGTGAAATTGCGTGCTTATGGAAGATCGTCACAATTATGTGACTGGATTTGTGATTTTCTGCCAGAGAGGTCATGGTTCGTAATAAATGACGGAAAGGCATCGAGTAAACCAGAATTGATTTCTGGCGTTCCCCAAGGTAGAGTTAAAAGGCCCTTCGCTAATCCTTATCTATATAAACGAATTGGGAGACAACCCGAGCAGCCGTCTTAGATTGTTTGCAGATGACGCTGTCGTTTATCGACTAATAAAGTCATCAGAAGATCAAAACAAATTGCAAAACTATTTAGAAAAGATATATGAAAACTGCGAAAATTGGCAGTTGTCCCTAAATAACGAAAAGTGCGAGGTCATCCACATGAATGCTAGAAGGAAATCTTTAAACTTCGGTTACAGGATAAATCAGTCTAGCCTAAATGCCGTAAATTCAACTAAGTACTTAGGTATCAGAATTACAAGCAACTTAAATTGGAAGAAACACACAGAAAATGTTGTGGGGAAGGCTAACTAAAGACTTTGTTTTATTGACAGCACATTTGAAAAATGTAACAGATCTACTATGGAGACTACACTACGCTTGTCCGTCCTCTTTTAGAACACTGCTATGCGGTTTGGGATCCTTACCACATAGGACTGATGGAGTACATCAAAACAATCCAAAGAAGGGCAGCACGTTTTGTATTATCACTAATTATGGGAGAGAGTGTCACAGAAGTAATACAGGATTTGGGTTGGACATTATTAAAAGAAAGGCGTTTTTCGTTGCGACGGAATCTCCTCACGAAATTCCAAACACGAGCTGTCTCCTTCGAATGCGAAAATATTTTGCTGACACCGACGCACATAGGGAGAAACGATCACCACTATAATAAAATAAGGGAAATCAGAACTCATACGTAAAGATATAGATGTACGTCCTTTCCGTACGCTATAAGACATTGGAATAATACCGAATTGTGAAGGTGGTTCGATGAACCCTCTGCCAGGCATTTAAATGTGATTTGTAGAGTATCCATGTAGATGTAGATGTAGATGTCGTGAAAAGATCTCGCCGCGATGAAAAACACTTCGTTTTTATGACTGCCACACCAATTCACCTTTCATTTCCGTAACCCATCCCTACTTCGCGCTAATGCAAAACGAGCTACACTACTTTGCTTTTTTTTTTCAATGTCCTTCGTCAACCTTACCTGGTATGGCCCTTATACCGCACAGCAGCACTCTAACAGGGACTGACCAGCTCAGTGATAAAGTATCTGTAGTGGATTCGTTGGATCTTCGTAAGGATTCAGCCAGTAATACGCAGTCCTTGGTTCGCCTTACCCACAACATTGTGTATGCAATCGTTCCAGTTTCAGTTGTTTGTAATCCCCAACCAGCTTTTACATTTATGCGATTTATTACGTAACCGAAATTTAAAGGGCGCCGTTTAGAATCCATGTGGATGAATTCACTCAATTCATTGTTCAGCGTCAAGTATCATTTTTCGTAGCATACAAACATGTCTCAATCATGTGCAGTTGGGTTTGATCTTCTGATGATTTCATAAGAAGGTAAACGACAGCATCATCTGCGGACAACATAAAGGAATTCTTCAACTTGTCTCCTAAATAATTTATGTAGATTAGGAAAAGCAGGGGGCCTCTGACACTGCCTTGGGGAACGCCAGATGTCAATTTTGTTTTACTAGGAGCATCTCCGTCAGTTTACACCAGCAGTCAACATTCTGACAGAAAATGACGAACCAGTCGCACAGCTGAAACGACATTCCATAGGCACACAATTTGATCAGTACTCGCTTGTGAGGAACGGTATCAAAACCTCTCTGAACATCTAGAAATATGAAATCAATTCTAGATTCCCTGTAGATAGCACTAATTGTTTCATGAGAATAAAGAACAACTTGTGCTGAGTACGTGCCAACAAGGTTTTCTTCGAGGTAACTCGTAATATTCGAGCACTGCTTATGTTCCAAAATCTTATTGCAAATCGACGTCAATGATATAGGTCCGTACTTCAGCTGATTACTCCTATGTCCTTTAGTGTGTATTATTGTGATGTTTGCAGCGTTCCGGTCTGAAGATACAGATCATTTGTCGAGTGAGTGGTTGTATACGACTTATAACTAGTGAGCTAGTGTGTTTCAGCATATTCTGAAGGTACCGAACTGGTAAACAATAAGCCAGAAAGTTTCAATCTGGACCTTAAGGTTTGCCTTTATTAACTGACTTGTGTTTTCTCGCTGTAACGAGGATATTCAATACTAAGTTATTCATACTGGCAGCTATTATTTATTCGAATTCTGGAATATTTACTTTTATTTGGTGAATTATTTCGGAAAAATGTCAATAATTCCAATTTTGTGGTGCTGTCACCGGTAATTTACAACCTAAATTATGCGAATGGGACGGAATTGGTTTTTATTGACAGAGTTGATGGATTTTCTCATGCGGAATATCTTACCATTCTGTCCGACTGGCTAGTTAGGTCGTCAAAATCCCAAACTGGTTGGAGGCCTCTGCGGATAATGTTCCAAACGTTTTCAGTTGGGGCTTGATGGCCTTGATGGCACAAAGACAAGCAATAGAAACGCTCGCCGTGTGCAGGCGAATGTTCTGTTGCTGAAATGCAGGGCCAGCAACAAAACGGGGCGTAGAATAGCGCCGAAGTATCGCTGTGCTGAAAGGACGCCGCAGATGACAACCAAAGGTACCCTGCTATGAAAACGTACGGCAGACCAGAGCATCACTCCTCGTTGTGGGCCTTATGACCCAAGAGTGATGGTCCGGAATGCCTTTGCTTGTCATCCACAGCACCCTTTCAGCACAGCGATACGTTGAGGATATTTGACTCCCCAGTTTGTTTTCCTTCTTGCCAGACTATCCTGGCCTTACCTTTCAGAAGATATAGCCAGTCCGCTTACGGCGAGAGTTTGGAGAGTTTCTGCTGTTTTTCTTCGCGCTTGTCAAACCCTACCTAGCACAGCAAGGCCGTTGGATCTCTCCCAAACTGAGAACCTTTGGAGCAATATGGACAGGGGCCACCAACAAGCTCGGAACATCGGGATCCAACGGGTCAATTGGAGAGTATTTGGCACGACATCCCTCAGGAGGATGGTCGTCAACTACGCCAATGAATGCTAAGCTGAATAACTGCTCGCATAAGGGCCACACATGGACTACAGTGTTACTGACTTGCTAAATTTGTAAATCTCTTTCTCCTGACTAAATAATCCAATTTTACTATAATTGTAATCAGTTAAAACTCCCTAGCAGATTAATACTGTGTGCCGGGCCAAGACTCGAACTGCCAGGAAGTTTCATGTCAGCGCACACTCCGCTGAAGAGTGAAAATCTCATTCTGGAAACATCCCCCAGGCTGTGGCTAAGCCATGTCTGCGTAATATCCTTTCTTTCAGGAGTGCTAGTTCTGCAAGGTTCGCAGGAGAGCTTCTGTAAAGTTTGGAAGGTAGGAGACGAAGTTTTTTGCAGTAGTAAGGCTGTGAGGACGGGGCGTGAGCCGTGCTTGGGTAGCTCAGTTGGTAAAGCCCGGCACACAGGTTTAATCTGCCAGGAAGTTTCATATCAGCACACACTCCGCTGCAGAGTGAAAATCTCATCCATGTAATTACTTGTTTATATGTCCATGTACGCCAAAGGCAGTTTAATTTTATGAAACAAATTCTTTAATTGGGCGAAGGAATTTTTTGGGAATGGTATGGTAGTGAATGATGGGCTGTGGAAAAACCAGAAAAGAATAAAAGCAAAGTGTTTGTGATGTGTTTCAATAGGAGTATATTAAAAATTCCGTGGACGGATAAGGAGTGAACATATTTTCCACAGAATCAGAGAAGAAAGCAACATATGAAACTGACAAGAACAAGTGACAGGATGAGAAGAATTTGTTGAGACATAAAGGAATAATGTCTGGAGTTGGAGGAGGCGTGTAAGGTAAAACCTATAGGGGAAGACACCTAAGAAAGAACTTAGGACGTAGGGTGCAAGTGTTACTTAGAGATCAATGGTTTAACACAAGAGAAACAGCTATGATGTTGACATGACTCAATTCTATCGACTTTCTGACCAAGAATTTACAGTCATGCTAAATTTAGATAGCGTGATTTACCGTAAGCGAGGTAATCGCATCGCATCTGGACACACTGATGAACGAATCTAATGAGCGAAATGGACAAAGACTTTCTAAATTCTAATGAAAGGCCGAAAAACTAAGAAAACAACATGTAAATTTACAAACACACGCGATCATTATAGTATCATGACAGTGCAAAATTTAGTAAAGGAGTGAATATACTAAGCCCATGAAAAAAGAGAAAAGTATATTTCCTCGGAAAAACTGTTCAGGAAACAAGAAATAAAACAAGGGAGAAACTGCAATATAGTCTTTAAAAAGGGATTAAGTGTAAGGATGGAAAGACTACGTGACCTTTTATAATACAGGGAGCAGTGTAGTATCTGCATACAGCAGAAAGTACACAACACTAGAAGCAATAAAGTCTCAAGGACCTCTGAAGCGCATGTTTTAAGAGCTATGACCACTTCTTCGTCTGCGTATTGTGAAACAAATCTCTTCTATTGAAAGTTCTCTGCTTTCTGTGTTTTGAGAAGTATAGTATGTTCAGTGAACAAGGCTCTGAAGTGCTTACCCTGAGAGTTATGAACACATCTTCGTCTTCGCTTCTGTGAAACATATCTCTTCTGCTGAACAAGTGCTCATTGCTCTTAAGGCACGCTCCTCAGAACCGCCGTTTTCTGGACACTTTTTTCCGTTTATATTTCCTCCCAAAATATGGAAAGCAAAAAGCTTGCAGTAGAGGATATTTGTTTTACAGTATCGAAGACGAAGAAGTGTTCGTAACTTTTCAGGTATTTATTTTAATGCCCATGTTTACTGCGACACTTTTGGTTCTAGTATCGTATACTTTTCAACAGTGTGCGTTCGTGTCATTAATTATTATACACTATGCATAGTAAAGAAACTCTAAAATGCGTGGGCACTAGGAAGTAGAATTTGTTTGGTAGTGAATACGGTAAAAATTAGATTAAAGCAACAAATAAAAACAAAAGATGAGGAGCAGTAAGAATGCTGATTTTCAACCTGTTAATCAGAAACACTGAAACGTATACAACAGAAGGATATGCACTTTTCTGTGGTATGGTCCAATAAAGGCAAGCCTTTTTTATATAGGAATAAAACTGAGTTATCAACTGCTCAAAAAATCTCAGTGGTTTCGTATATTCAAGCAATCGTGAAATGATTGTCATCTTGTAGTAATAAATTTATCTTTACTGCATTTACGTGAATTTTAAGCGTGAAATAAAGTAAATTCCACAAACGTCAAAACTACTAAACGATATTCATGTGGCCAGCATCAACATTAACACATTAGTCATGGATTGCGACAGAAATGTTAAAAGAAAAACACTCCTGTTTCAATCCACGACTAATGTGTAAATGTAGCTCTTCATCACACGAATGCGTGTGTATATAAAATGCTGTAACTATAGCGGTGGCATTTTTCATACTTTTCTGTTTGTATGGTTCCAATGTCGCTGGCGAGGGACATAAGACTGACATCGGGAGGTGTTGGTTCTGATAAAACAAGGGAGAAACAGCAACATAGTTTTTAAAAAGGGATTAAATGTAAGGGTGGAATGGCTATGTGAGTTTCCCTGTAGTAAGAACGTGTAACACGCGACATTGTTCTAAAGCATTGTCGAGATGTAAAGGATAACTGTGTTCTGGGTCACGCGCATAGTGACAACGTGAAGTGGTGCTAATGGATGACGTTGCAGAAGGAGAAACCCCGACTGACAGCCTTCGGCTTTCAATATTGCTAAAATTCGATACCGTATGTTTGATAGTCATCGTAAGAGACATGGAATGTTAAAGCCCTGAAAGCTCCCAGCAAAGCGACGTTATCTGTAAGTCACACCTGCTGGATGCTCTAATCGTCAGACAGTTCTATCAGCTTCTTATCAGACTTTCACATTATATAACTACAGATATTTACCTCCTTCTTCTCTGCACTATTTGCTGAAACGAGACAAGTGTTTAAAACAACCTTTCACAGTAAATCGTTTGAAGGATTTCAGACGCTCACCAACGATCCTTTCAATAATATGATAGAGCAAATATTGGTAGATTAAAAGAGTGTGACCATACAATATGAATTCATTTATGAATAATTAGTGCTTTACTTTATGTTAAAGCAGTAAATAGTGATGTTACTTTGTTTTGAAGTGATAAGTAGTAATTGCACACCATAGCAATAATCGAGCAGTAGCCTTGAAAAACGTTTAGAGACGCTCTTTGTCATGCAATCTATGTTCATGTTCGAAGAAACGAGACTTCGTTTTATAGATTGTTAGGATTTAACATGTGCTCACAAGTTCATGTGATAAGATTTATAGAACCATCTGATTAAATAGAATATGACTTCAAGTTTGAAAATCTCTTATTGCCTAGAATTATGACGGGAACACCAACGTACTTGTTTCTAGATTTCGAAATGTACAATGCTCATGTAATTTGTATTAATTTCATTCCCAAAATTCTGGAGGCGTTTGAAATGTGGTCGTATGGAAGGGATTAAGAATATCATGATACCATGGGCACATAGTCACTAATGTGCCCAAATTAAGGCCTGTGAACAAATGTTTAGAAATACTCAATACCATGAAGAGAACTCGAACACCTTCACCATATAATGCGCAACAACCAATATCAACTGTTGCAACTAATACTTCAACCAAAGAATGATGAAAGATGTGGTCCTGGGCGTAGAAGAATATCATGCCTAAGCCAGTGGTTTGGTTTGATCACGGGATCGCTATTCAGAAGAGCCTTGGACAAACAGCACATCATACCACTACCGCCAGTGTATTTAGAGGACGAGTCAGTTAAAGAGGAAGAAGAACAAGAAAAAGAAGAGGCTTTAGTTAGCTTCAAGTGGACGGTCTAGTGAATTAATATCTGAAAGTTTAAATTTTTTTAACGTGTTTTGTTTCTTCTTGATCATAAAGTGCTAAATTAAGATTGTGGCTAAGCATTTAGGTTACATATCAACACCCTTCGACATGTAGTTTCGCACGTGAGCACTCTGATACTTGCGTTTTTTGTATATATCTTCGTCACCAAATCTCACTAATGGCGCAAGTAAATGTAATTTAAAGAAGTTAAATAAGTTTCAGTTCATTTTACTGAAATATCGACAGCGCTTATGTAGCTTTGAACATGGACAAACTCAGCTTTTGTCTCATTTCCGTGCACTGTGTCGAAAGGGGACTGCTCCAGGTAGTTACAAAACTATTGACATGTTCTACCAACGAAGCAGAGTAAGAATGTACCTGTAGGACACTGCTCGCCAGCTGCTATAAAATTTATTCATTTTGACGAAACTTGTCGCAAACCGAAGACAGGGCTTAAGGCCGGAGAACAGATTCGCTCCATAGTAATGCGAGTCATCTCATTTTTCTGTTTCCTGTCATATTACAGCATTATGTTCATACATAAAGCAATAGGCTTGAGGCTGAGTATAGCTTCAACCGCTGGGTCTGTTCACATTCGTCTAACAATATTGACCAATGTCTCAAACTTATCAATGTAGTGTTCACTACACGTAGAACAAAATAATTTATAAGCTTGTAATTTGCTGGGTATTCAATAAAATCAAAATCAATTCAATAAAATCAACGCACTATAATTAATGAGCAGAGACGGGAACCTGAAAAAAAAGAAAATAAACCAATCGATGTTGGTAGTTCCTAATACGACTTTCCTAGCCTTATATTTATTTAAAATGTTTCACGAGCTGTTTTACTGATTGTTAGTTCTTGCCACGTTATGACTTTATTGTTAAACTTCTGCAGTATTAAAAGTGTTGGATGTGTTTTCTCCTCTCAGAAGAGCATGGGCAATTACACAACGTAAGCCGACTGACGACGTATGGTGTAATCATCCCCGCTTGCCTATTAGCGTCCTAATTGTGGTGTATTTTGCCGGCCGCGGTGGTCTCGCGGATAAGGCGCTCAGTCCGGAACCGCGTGACTGCTACGGTCGCAGGTTCGAATCCTGCCTCGGGCATGCATGTGTGTGATGTCCTTAGGTTAGTTAGGTTTAAGTAGTTCTACGTTCTAGGGGACTGATGACCACAGATGTTAAGTACCATAGTGCTCAGAGCCATTTGAACCATTTTTTGTGGTGTATTTTCCTCCAAATCACTACTATGCCATTTCCCCACAGAGAGCGGCCCTTTAAGACAAGGCTAAGACCGTGAGCATATTAACATCACGAACAAAGAAGATCTGTATCATTAGCAGGGTTCCTCTAAACATGTGCGTACACTGGTCACAGCAAAACAAGGAATCTGTCCCGTCATACTTCCCGGTTGATTAGGTAGATGGTAGCTTCACGCAACACTGAATGTGGGAAAAGATAGCGGGGCATTAGCGGAGAGCGGCAGTCAGAGAATCACTTTGAAGGCCACGGTGACGCGGAGCTACACCTACCGACCTGTATAGCTCATTCCGCAGTGACGACGTTCTACGTAATCGGTGGTACGGAGTGCCGGCACGCTCCAACGTCTTATCAAGGTCTTCTTGCAAATCGTGCTCTCGTTGTAGACGTAACGTAACTCTGCAACCAGGTCAAGGGACCTCAGTGTATGGGAGTACACGACAGCCACATGTTTATCACAGTGCGCTTCTAACAATGACGTCAGTCTTAGTGAGCCGGAGCTGCTGCTTCTATCACAACTGCTTTTGTGACTTTCATTGTGGAAATGGATTACATTCCTTCAACGCATAAAAGCTTTTGGCAATGTAGCTGAACCAAGGTGATCAGTCTTTCAGTCAGACTTGTAGAAAGCTCAGCTATGGCAGCATGTTCTCAGAAGCAGTAGAAGTAACGCAGTAGCAATATATTTCTTATTAATACCGTTTCGTAACATACTCTGTACGCAAAATCTAACGAACATACACGAATTAACGTGACTTACCCTACTTCACTGTTAACTAAATATAAAAATGTCCCAATGATTTATTTAAATACCACAGTACTTTTCTTCCTGACTTAACCAGCATGCTGTAGGAGGATTAATAAGTGGCAGCAAAGAATGTATGGCAGGCTGTAGGTTCGAAATGTAGAGCATTTGATTCCCCACCTGCCACTTTATAGTTTGTTTGTTTTTATTTTTTTTTGAGAAGTTGCCTTCCTTTCACCCATTTAGCTCTAACACTTCATCTCATATTTTATCTTCGTCTCTTCGTGGCATCAGAAACTTTACGTTCCATCTTCTAGAATTAAAAATGTTTTCACTCTTGAAACAAAACAAAATTGAAAATTTGTAAATCAAATTCCTCCACTTCAAAATACCTTGTATCCTAATTAAAACAAATTTGATTCGTTCTTGACAATTAAAATTATTCGACAACACGTTCTGCTGCTTTGTTTACCCTTAAAATTCTAGCATCTTAAGACTAAATTTCTGGAGTTAGTCAAAACTGAAATTCTTGAGACAATAAGCCGCCGAACCAATAATCCTGTGTAAAGCAAACGTTTCGGTATAGCCTGTGTTCTGTATGACAAATTGGCTTCAACGAAAAACTTGTGACTTGTGACAACTACCCAATAGTTAACCAGCGGTGTGAATATATATGGTGACAATGCAGACCCTATAAATTTATTCCCGTTGAAGAAGAGAATAAGAGTCAGTGAATAACTTCTAGCTGACAGTACTAAGACAGTGGATGGATATTAAGAGTCTGGTACTTGTTTTTCGCAAGAGGGCCGAACTGGTGTTCACCTTAAGTAAATTGGACCACATACTCGTTTCCAGAATCTGAAGTAGTTTAAAAATATATCAGCCATGACATCGAGTGGACGTATCGTTACGTATGTGATACCGTAATATTGCTTACAATTGCGTCATGTGAGGTATATCACATTATCCCTCAGTTAAACAAAACAGCTAAATATCCCTTTATGTTATAGTTCACTGCAAAATACATCGCAAATGCAGTAAAATATAAAATGTAATTTATCAATAAAACGTGGATACTACCTTCAAAAGTAACATAACATCAAAAAATTCCATTGCGTTTTTTTCCGAGTTTGAAATACTGTAACTTAAACCGAACCTAACATCATTATTGTAGTTCTAATTATATCTCAATGAACAGCTTTATGTGAGTAACTGAATATGCGGATTTTACATGGAGCTATATTTGCAGTGGGAAATTCCAAGCTGAAACAGTAGTCCACCGAGATAGGAAAAACCTGCAGCAACAGAAGATAACGTGGGGAATATCTCGCCAGATAAAGATTCCCGTCAGCCTGAGGAGCGTGACTCGGCGACAGGTGGCTGACCGATGGTATCAGTATAAAAGCTCCGCCAGGCGCCAACAGCGGTACTCTTCCCACGGTTTCACACTTGTGAGGATCTCTACCCCGAGAAACCGCCACTCGCTCGCGCTGCTAAGATGTCGACTGTCACGAAGTTAGCCAGCGCGTCCGGCAGGGTAGCCGCCTGCGGGATGCGAATTCTGGACTCCGCCCCCGCGACCAGGGGGTTCCGGACCACGGCGCCGCTGCCCAAGCCGTCGGGCGGGGGCTCCAGCGGCCCTCTGTCGAGGCGTGCAGAAGCCCCGCCAGCTGCGCCGCTGCAGTCTGCGAGTTTCCACACGTCGCCGCCGCTGTCCAAGCCGGCAGCCATCCGCACCACGCCGCCGCTGTCCAAGCCGGCAGCCATCCGCACGACGCCGCCGCTGTCGAAACCGTCGCCCTGCTGACCGCGGGAAACCAGAAATATCCTGAACAGAATGAACGGTTCCCGACAATGGGACTGTACGTGACCGGGCCTGCTCTTCCCGCTGAGAGGAGTTGTAAGACGCAAGAAGAGAGCTGTAAGAGGAAGGACGGAGCAATAGCACAGAATGCGTAGGACTGTCCTTGGCTGCAAAACAGGAGACTCGAACACCGTCATTGTTGACGACATATTTGAAATCTGTATTTCATGAATTTACAGATGAAATAAAATGATACAGTAACCACAATAAAATTACATTCTTCATCATTACAGCTCCTGTTTTCCCAATTCTAACTCTTCTGTCCTCTCGAAAGTTTCGATTTCTTTATATGCAATAAGTGGAGAAAAAAGCCCACAGAAAAAGAGCCACAAAATGTTATGACGAAATGAATCAGTGATATCTGCTTTATAAACATTCCCCACTGTGATTTAGTAAATTGAATGATACATAGTCGATGAGGAGTAAATATTAATGATCAAACTACAGCAAGCCAAATTATATTTTAAAATGTAATTAGGATCACTGAAAATTAATTGATGAAAATATTGTAAGCTATCTAGCTGGAACAAACGCAAAGTCGATATGAAACATCTACAAAAATGGTTATATTAAGTGTTTCAATATTATTTTCTAATTTCCATTCTTCTAATAACTTCGTGGAAAAAAAGCCATACAAAGGATATAATAAAATGACGATCTTCTGATATAGGGATATTTGGTTTCCCATTTCTCATTACACCTTCTAACAGGCAACCATAAAACGCTTATATATAATAGATACAGAACTTACTGCGTTATAATCTTAGAAGAACATCTAATATATGAGTGGGCTGCTATGTTTAAAACCTAAATATTCTTCATCCCTACACTGTGGTATACTGAACTAAGAGAACATCAAAGAAGTACACAGTATTTTCTTAAATGAGCAAAGTAAAGAATATGTGTATAATTATCACTGTTTCATGATACTGAAGAGCTCTTTGCAGCCGACCCAAGCAAATAACGGTATATCTAATCCAGTAGAATATATTTTCTGCAAAAATAGTCCAAGGGGAACAGCTTTTTGCCTATATTGTTGGTGTTCCTACAGCACCTTCTTGCGAGAAAGAAATTGAATGTCATATACAGTACACATTTTCAGAAATAACAATCTTCAAACTGATACAGGAATGATAAAATCAATTGACAAATTTCTCGTTGTTGGAGTTCACAGTCAGAATAAATGTTGCAAAATTACAACACGGTCGTCTTTAACTGCAAAAGTTATTCATTTTCACCACTGCACTATCAGCCATTTGGCCATTATCAACTGGTGTCTAGCCACATATAAAATATATAAATCACAAGTGTACATATAGAAGGCCACTAGCAACATGCCCTGAATATGACAGTCATATTAAGAACATTACGAAAAAACACATTACTGACACTGTGCTGTAGGACGTGTTAAAACTCATAAATATTCTGCCTCATAACTCTGCTCTCTTTTTTTACTGTTTACTTGCGCCCCATGAAGTTCTGTTGTGGGGTGGACGGCGGGGAGGGGGGGGCGGTTGTGGTGTGGTGACAGAACCACAACATTCTGCACATTACCCAAACGGTGCAGCAATATGGCTACAGAGTGAAACGTTTTCCTAGAGTTTTAAAATTTCTAATAATTTTATAACTGGGAGCTTCCCATTTCTCATGAATGCCTGACATGATCAAGACAGCGACTGTGACTGACTCAAACTTCCAGATTACTGCACACTACTGACATAGTGACAGTCCATTACGCTCACTACTACTAGCAATTCCTTGATTGCCATTAAAGTTTGAGCTTCTTGTGCATTTACACTGTAGGGATCATTGGGTTGTCTTGATCTATTTATATATACACAGTGTATGTCCTTTTGGTCATGTCTGAATGAATACGCACTGATTATATACAATTGGGTCAAGCACTGAAGAGCTCATTGGACCACCTCGCCCTAGTTATACATATGCAGTGTCTGAAAGAACATATTCACATTTTTGATTCTGCAGCAATATGATCATAATCCAGTGGAAACAAATACATTAGCTGCTATTGAAACTTTTGAGCCAGACCGGGACTTCAGCACGGATTTTTCAGTTTCTCCAGAATGAGCGCCTTGGCCTCCTCGTCCTTATGGACATGGACCCTAACTAACATGTCCTATTTATTCACACACTACTGGCGTAGCGTCCCTGCCAATTACCGTCACCACTAGTATAGATTACCTGATTCCCATAAGGGTTCCAGTGTGTTGTGTATCTATCCTAAAGTGGTCATTGGACTTTCTCGTCCTTTATATAGTGTGTGTGTCTTTCAGACATGTGGGACAGACGTCGTATAAAGTAGGATGAGATGGAAAGGGAGGACAGGGCAGGGGAGATGGACAGATAGATGGGAAGGGGAATGACAGAGAGGGAGAGGGGGGGGGGAGGGGAAGATATACAGAGAACGGTAAGGAGAAATCGGTCAGGGGCAGGGCGAGGTTTCGGTGGACAGAGAGAAAGGGTGTGCTAAGGATGTAGCAGGCAGGAATCTACTGTCAAAGAGAGGGCAGAGGATATGCACAAAGACAGAGGGGAAACGAATAGATGGGGAAACTGTTGAGAAGTGGAGACAGGCAGATAGAGATGAGAGAATCTTGTGGACAAAGAAACAGGGGAAGAAGAAGAGGGCACAGAGAGAGAGAGGAGGAGGTGTGTGCAATTTATGCGTGGAATTCATTTACGAAAGTACCGAAGGGAAGAGGCAATTTGTTCCACATAGCACACGTTAGTTAAAATAATGTGTCGGCTACTGGAAGAGCGCAAATATTTAGGAACTTATGGATTAATATACAGAAGAATATAACAGAAAATTTAGGATGTATTCGATGATGATGAGTTTGGCTTCAGGAAAGGCAAGGCACCAGAGAGGAAATCCTGACTTGTAGTTGATAATGGAAGCAAGACTAAAGACAAATAAAGACACTTTCAAAGGATCTGTCGACCTGGAAAAAGCATTCGACACTGTGTTTTGGTGCAAGATGTTAGAAATTCTGAGAAACATACAGGTAATCTGTAGGGAGAGACGGATAATGTACGATATATACGAGAGCCAATAGGGAATGGTAAGAGTGGACGACCAAGAACGTAGTGCTGGAATTACTGTTCAATTTGTACATCGATGGACGAATAATGTAAACAACAGTAAGAACTGATATCAGTGATACGATTCGCAGATGAAATTGCTGCTCTGAGTGAAAGTGAAAAGAATTACATGACGTACTGAATAGAGTGAACAATATAATGAGTACAGGATATGGATTGAGAGTAAATCGAAGAAAATCAAAAGTAAGGAGAAATAGCAGAAATGAGAACAGCGAGAAACTTAACATCAGGGTTGACGATCATTTAGTAGATGAAGTTAAGGAATTATGCGATCTAGGTAGCAAAATAATCAACGACGGACGGAGCAAGGAGGGTATCAAAGGAGACTAGCACTGACAAAAAGGACATTCCTGGCGAAGAGAAGTCTAATAGTATCAAACATAGGCCTTAATTTGAGGGAGAAATTTCTGAGAATGTACATTTGGAGCACAGCATTGCATGGTAGTGAAACATGGGTTGTGGAAAAACCTGGAACAGAAAAGAATCGAAGCCTTTGAGATGTGCTAAAGACGAATGCTAAAAATTAGGTGGGCTCATACAGTAAGGTAAGGAATGAGGAATATCTGAGCAGAATCGAAGAGGAATGAATATGTGGAAAATACTGACAAGGAGAAGGGGACATCAGTTAAGACGTCAGGGAATGACTTCCATGGTACTAGAGGAAGCTGTAGAGTGTAAAAATTGTAGAGGAAGACAGAGGCTGGAATACATCCAGCAAATAATTGAGGACGTAGGTTGCAATTTCTAGTCTCATTTGAAGAGGCTGGCACAGGAGAGGAATTCCTGGCAGGCCGCATCACACCAGTCAGAAGACTGATGTCTTTAAAAAAACAAAAAAAACAAAAAAGTTGAGATACACTTCGCACCTAAGAAATGCCTGTCGACACTCATATTTTGAGCCAAAGCTCTATTTCCGTCTTTAAATTGTCTGAATTACTATTGCATAGTTGTACAAACTAATGTTAGCTGAAGTAATACACTAAGCAGGCAGGCACTGATAGATGATTCAAACAATCAGGTAATCTTTTTATTTTACTGTACCTGTTAGCTACAAGAGTAGAACAGTTGTTTTGTAACTTACACTTGACGCGTATATATGACTGTAGACTCACAGCTTATGACATTAAAATGTCTAGATAATTCAATAAAAGTAAGAAATACATGGGTCTAAAATGCTAAGTGGTCAATGAAGTCGACATTTCCTCTTAGGTCAAAATGAGGCTATTTTACAAGTAATAAAAAAAAAAAACCAAATGAGCACATGCCATTTTAGAAAGGAAGAAGATGGTGCACCAAGAAAGGTATAAGTAGCAATATTGACTGGCTAATGTAGTGTCATTTGATCCCGAACCTACTAGTTCTTACACTCCGCTAATTTATTTACCCACCAACATCACGTTTCCGACCCGTTAATACACGAAACCCTCGTATAAATGTTTCATAAAACTTAAAACTTAAGATTTTCGTGACGCGTAAGTGTAACTTCGAAATAACTCAACATAATATGTAAACACAGTGCAATCGAAGACAATGATCGACACAGTAATACATATAGGAAAGTTCGATACCTGGAAAATTCGATCCATGCACCAAAATAAATTTATCTGTTTTACTTATAAAACATTAAATGATTTGTTCTGGACTTCTTCTGTACCATTAAAAGACGCACTGGAGTCGTTTATCATTTATTTCTCTTATTTGTTTGCTTACTATTTTTTATTCTACATGCAGTTCGTGATTTTTTTGTTTCATTTATGATACATATATTGAACATTTGTTTCGCCTGGTGGCGATATATGGTGTAATACGAATACGTAGTTGAATATTACGCCACTTATGGTGCCAAACTTAATGAAGTCTGTTGTTATTTTTATAAACCTTAAATTGATTACAAGCAGCAGGTGATTGTAATAGGCTATGTATCAAGTTTTATTACGTAATATGTAATGATAACATTGCAGTATTAGAATAACATAAACACATTGTCCTATGTGCATACCGCTGCTAGTGGCATCTGGAGCTACCACTTTCTACCTAGTGGTGAGCTCCGGCATCATTTCTCTATGCGCTTCTGACTGTAGCTTGTCTATTGTTTTGAATTATTTGTGTATGATAATCGGGGTGTCATGGACTTTGTCTTTGAGATGATGTCGCATCCTCGACAGCCGTGAGTCTGCTGCTTGATTTATCACATTCTCCTCCGGATTAATTAGTTAGCAGTCGACGCAGAGAAAGCGGCAGCGACTTGTATTTTCAATAATAAATGGCATAATTCTGAATAATATTTCATTGCATCTACCGACGCCGCACAGGTCTTCGGTCTGCATCCTGACGAATTTTTTCAGCTCGGCAATTTTCGGTCCCTAAAGTTGGAACCACCACGCAGAAAATTTAATGGGAAAGGTGAAGCAAAGACTGCATTTTACACGCAGAACACTTAGAAGCTAGAGGTGATCTGCTGAAGAGACTGCCTGTGCTACACTTGTCCGTCTGCATCTGGAGTATTGCTCCTCGGTATGGGATCCATATCATATAACATTAACGGAGGCAACCGCAAACTTTCAGAGATGGGCAGGTGGTTTTGTGCTAAAGTGAAATAACAGAGGGAGTGTCGTAGTTATGCTACATGGGGTGGGTTAATCATCATTGGTACAAAGGCCTTTTTCGTTGCAGTGAGACCTTTTCACGAAGTTTGAGTAATCAGCTTTCCCCTCCGAATATCACAATATTTTGGTGACACCCATCTACATAATCGTAATAAATGAGAGAAATCAGAGCTCCCACGAGAGATTTAAGAGTTCGTTTTACCAACACATATTCGAGTGCGGAATGGGAGAGAAACAGTTTGAGAGTGGTGCCATGAATCGTCTGCTAAGCACTGCAGTTTGAGTGGCAAAGTATTCATATAGATGTAAAAGTACGGAAAGGTAAATTTAATACTCTAGCACGAGGCTAGACGTAATGTTTAGCATAATCAGCAGTAAAAGCAAAACGTTTTGGACTCCGAGACAAAAAAAAACCTCGCTATACGGTTTGTGTGACTTTAAGAGCATAGTGACCTTCGTTTCTTCCCTATGAAAATGTGTATTGCTGCTGTTCAGTATGCTGTTTCATCGAGGTGTCTTGCAGTTTCCACTGTGGGACAGCAGAAGGTGACAACGTTTTGAAATGTTAGATGAAGTTAAAACCCTGGCATGGAGTCTACATAATTTCTTGATGGTTGATATGTGTTTGAGAGAAACGTTTTGGACCAATTATGATGTAGAAATAATGTTAGTTACTTTGATAATCCTCGTCGAAAAATGATCTTTAAGCTGTATGTTATATCATCAGTAATGCTCATGCGTGTTTTGCATGTAGAAATATTTAATTTGAAGGTACTCAGTGCTTGCAGAATGTGGTGCAACGGTCGGACTTTGATCAATAACAAATTCGGCTTAACCTATGAGTTTTATCAGTAGTGCCAAAACGCAAATCATTAGTACTTTTTCATGGTATGGATCAATTAAGTTACGACAATTGTCCACTTGCTTTCTGTACATGAAATATCAGATATTTTGAAAATTCTTGTGCACTGTACAATTTTTTTTAGAGCTCTGTTGTTATGCTTCCATATTACAATAGGAAAACTGGGTGTGTTTGCGTGTGTGTCTACATCTACATCTACATGACTACTCTGCAATTCACATTTAAGTTCTTGGCTGAGGGTTCATCGAACCACAATCATACTATCTCTCTACTATTCCACTCCCGAACAGCGAGCGGGAAAAACGAACACCTAAACCTTTCTGTTCGAGCTCTGATTTCTCTTATTTTATTTTGATGATCATTCCTACCTATGTAGGTTGGGCTCAACAAAATATTTTCGTATTCGGAAGAGAAAGTTGGTGACTGAAATTTCGTAAAAAGGTCTCGCCGCGACGAAAAACGTCTATGCTGTAATGACTTCCATCCCAACTCGTGTATCATATCTGCCACACTCTCTCCCCTATAACGTGATAATACAAAACGAGCTGCCCTTTTTTGCACCCTTTCGATGTCCTCCGTCAATCCCACCTGGTAAGGATCCCACACCGCGCAGCTATATTCCAACAGAGGACGAACGAGTGTAGTGTAAGCTGTCTCTTTAGTGGACTTGTTGCATCTTCTAAGTGTCCTGCCAATGAAACGCAACCTCTGGCTCGCCTTCCCGACAATATTATCTATGTGGTCCTTCCAACTGAAGTTGTTCGTAATTTTAACACCCAGTTACTTAGTTGAATTGACAGCCTTGAGAATTGTACTATTTATCGAGTAATTGAATTCCAACGGATTTCTTTTGGAACTCATGTGAATCATCTCACACTTTTCGTTATTTAGCGTCAAATGCCACCTGACACACCATACAGCAATCTTTTCTAAATCGCTTTGCAACTAATACTGGTCTTCGGATGACCTTACTAGACGGTAAATTACAGCATCATCTGCGAACAATCTAAGAGAACTGATCAGATTGTCACCCAGGTCATTTATATAGATCAGGAACAGCAGAGGTCCCAGGACGCTTCCCTGGGGAACACCTGATATCACTTCAGTTTTACTCGATGATTTACCGTCTATTACTACGAACTGCGACCTTCCTGACAGGAAATCACGAATCCAGTCGCACAACTGAGACGATACCCCATAGCTCCGCAGCTTGATTAGAAGTCGCTTGTGAGGAACGGTGTCAAAAGCTTTCCGGAAATCTAGAATTACGGAATCAACTTGAGATCCCCTGTCGATAGCGGCCATTACTTCGTGTAAATAAAGAGCTAGCTGCGTTGCACAAGAGCGATGTTTTCTGAAGCCATGCTGATTACGTGTCAATAGATCGTTTCCTTCGAGGTGATTCATAATGTTTGAATACAGTATATGCTCCAAAACCCTACTGCAAACCGACGTCAATGATATAGGTCTGTAGTTAAATGGATTACTCCTACTACCCTTCTTGAACACTGGTGAGACCTGCGCAATTTTCCAATCTGTAGGTACAGATCTATCGGTGAGCGAGCGGTTGTATGTTAGTGCTAAGTAGGGAACTATAGTATCAGCGTAATCTGAAAGGAACCTAATCGGTATACAATCTGGACCTGAAGACTTGCCCGTATCAAGCGATTTGAGTTGCTTCGCAACCCCTAAGGTATCTACTTCTAAGAAACTCATGCTAGCAGATGTTCGTGTTTCAAATTCTGGAAAATTCCATTCGTCTTCCCTGGTGAAGGAATTTCGGAAAACTGCGTTCAATGACTCCGCTTTAGCGGCACAGTCGTCGGTAACAGTACCATCGGCACTGCGCAGCGTGTGTGTGTGTGTGTGTGTGTGTGTGTGTGTGTGTGTGTGTGAGAGAGAGAGAGAGAGAGAGAGAGAGAGAGTATTTTGTATTCAGAATCGTTTTCTTATTACGATAAATAATTTCATTTTTGTGGCAACCATTGTATCTACCAGATATAAACCTTTCACCCGTCTTGTTCCATTTTTACCTTTGGCCGCGCTTTATCTCTCTCTTGATCCACCACCATCTTTGGCCATGTTCTTAAGTATGTAAACACTATATATTATGAAAATTTTCCTTATGTATTACAAAAATAGGCAGTTTAAGTGTTACATCGCAGTACAGACCTTGTCAAAATACCTTCCTCCTTCCTAAAACAGTTTTCTGTTAGTTGACTTGACCGCAGCTGTGATGCATGTTTTTTACTTCTTCTACTTTCATTATATTTTTATTCTTATTTAATAGTCACTAACGGCAAATATAGTTCATAAACGTTTTAGACAGCTTTGACACCATATTTCCAATATTGGTGAATGTCGCAGCCTTACTTAGAAATTGGTTTTGTGCACGATCTCTAGAAGGTGGTCCAAGTAATTTGTAATAAAATATATAATGGCCTTTCAGCATCATTGATTCTATTTTTATATTGTAGAACTCGATCCATTATTTTATTTCCCCATAAACTGGTGGTTAGTGAAGTGAAACTTCACAGAAAAACTTATAGTAATGGAAGATGATGATAGTTCGTTGTTTCACGCACGACATGACGATATTTGATACTGAAGTCCAACATCTTTTATGTGTTATAGATGTGTAGACATCATAGTAAACAAGCGTTGTAGGAAAAAATTAGATGCGGAAATATTTAATTTGAGGGTTCGTTGTACATAACATCTAGTGTAGACATAAAAATGGAATTAATTACAATCTTTCATTTGTTGGTGGTAATCAACGCTACCTACTTGTGTTTGTATGTATAGCATAGTCTTTCAACCAACATATGTTTTCTGCAGTTATAAGCTTCGTCACGTTAGCTTTGCTACATCCTTATATTTACGCCCAAAATGAAATTCCAATTGTCTCTTTAGCATCTTATTTCTGAGTAACGTTTCAGTCATGAAAACATCGTTGAGGGTCTTAATTCTAGAGTCCACAATCAAGTTTAAGCAGAAAATTCGACAAGTTCTCTCTCCCTCCTCCTTCCCCCCCTCCCCCCCACCGCTCTTTGAGTGTGTGTCTGTTTTCTTATTTCTGGTCATTGAAATAGCTACACCAAGAAGAAATACGGAATTTATTGGACAAATATATTATACTAGAACTGACATGTGATTACATTTTCACGCACTTTGGATGCATAGATCCTGCGAAATCAGTGCCTAGAACAACCACCTGTGGCCATAATAAAGGCCTTGATACGCCTGGGCATTGAGTCAAACAGAGCTTGCATGGCGTCTACGAGTACAGTTGCCCATGCAGCTTCAACACGATACCACAGTTCATCGAGAGTGGTGACTGGCTTATTGTGACGAGCCAGTTGCTCGGCCACCATTAACTATACGATTTCAATTGGTGAGAGATCTGGAGAATGTGCTGGCCAGAGCAGCAGTCGAACATTTTCTGTATCCATAAAGGCCTGTACAGGATCTACAACATGCGGTCTTGCATTATCCTGCTGAAATGTAGGCTTCAGCAGGGACCTAATGAAGGGTAGAGCCACGTGTCGCAACACATCTGAAATGTAACGTCCACTGTTCGAAGTGCCGTCAATGTGAACAAGAGGTGACCGACACGTGTAATCAATGGCACCCAATACTATCACACCGGGTGATACGCCAGTACAGCGATGACGAATACACGTTTCCATTTTGCGTTCAGTGCGATGTCGCCAAACACGGATGCGACCATAATGATGCTGGAAACAGAACCTGGATTCATCTGAAAAAATGACGTTTTGCTATTCACGCACCCAGGTTCGTCGTTGAGTACACCATCGCAGGCGATACTGTCTGTGATGCCGGGTAATCGAAGTCATTGTCTCCGAGCTGATAGTCCCTGCTGCTGCAAATGTCGTCTAACGTCTCGTTCAGATGGTTGTTGTTTTGCAAACGCCCCATCTGTTGACTCAGGGATCGAGACGTAGCTGCACGATCCGTTACAGCCATGCAGATAAGATGTCTGTCATCCCGACAGCTAGTGATACGAGGCCGTTGGGATCCAGCACGGCCTTCCGTATTACCCTCCTGAACCCACCGATTCCATATTCTGCTAACAGCAATTGGATCTCGACCAACGCGAACAGCAATGTCGCCATACGATAAACAGCAATGGTGATAGCCTACAATCCGACCTTTATCAAAGTTGGAAACGTGATGGCACACATTTCTCCTCCTTACACGAGGCATAACAACAACGTTTCACCAGGCAACGCAGGTCACCTGCTGTTTGTGTATGAGAAATCGGTTGGAAACGTTCCTCTTGACAGCACGTTGTAGGTGTCGCCACAGGCGCCAACCTTGTGTGAATGCTCTGAAAAGCTAATAATTTGCATACCACAGCTTCTTCTTCATGTCGGTTAAATCTCGCGTCTGTAGCACGTCATCTTCGTGGTGTAGCAATTTTAATGGCCAGTAGTGTATTAAGTAAGATGTAAAATATGTTCACATCGTCTAACGTGTCTCAGTTTGTTCTGATCTATCTTTCTACCACAGTTGTGTAAGGACGCTCTGTGAGTGTTTTAGAAATTTGGAGTTGAACCTACGGTCTGCAAGGTAGGAAGCTACCATCCCAAGCATGCCGAGTTCAGAAGAGTGCAGCTGTATGGACAGTGATGTAATCAGACAATGATCTCAATGTCAGTTCCACTACACTCCCTGTAAAGGAAACGTTATTGCCAACAGAAATTAATGTACAGGTTCGAGCGTAACTATATGTTAGCAAAAAAAGGAAATCTTAGATTTTCGATATTAAGGTTTATTTTTTACTCTAAGTATGAGTTTATGATATAGCAATGTTACCATAATTAGGTAAAGGATCCTAAAATACTGATATCTGGTCTTCACAGCTGTGAAGCGAATTTCCTAATTATTGTAAGGCTCGTTTATAGTAGGATGGTTGATGATCATGTCTGCATGTAGATAGAAATAAATTAAATACAAATGGGGTCAAAGATATCAATTACGCTAAAATGCACATCTAAAATACTCTAAATTCAATGACGGTCGGTAAAAAGCAATCAGAAAGAAATACCCAATGAAAATAATGTCATAAAGTAAGAGTTTAAATCACACTACAGTGGCTGATCAGTCCTTTTCATTAGATCAAATATCTCGCGATTCTGCCTCAATTAAGCCTGACAGTAGTGACTATGTTTAACTGCAGATCATGGTTGTATGAAAAAAAAGGTAACACGGGAGACCACCGCATTTCTGAGGGTCTATTGAATATTACTTGCTGGTGTAGCGCGAGCGCGCATGTGTTTCCCTTATGTTGGTGGCAATGGCGGCTATCGGCACGAGCTGTGAACCTGAGAACCGATTCTAAATCTCTCTCGACAGTTAAACACCCTTCTGATATATTTCCTACGTCTTCGGTGAAGCCGAGACTTCTAGTTATTCCCTATCTAAGTTAACTGGCATGCTACATGCTATTTGGCTGGAATAAAGCGTTCGTCTTTGCCCTCAAATCGCTTCAAAGCGTTGGCTGTCAGTGCTCGATGCGATTCTGTGTCCTAGGTAACTTTGCAGTTTATCTCCTTACGAGTTAAGACGAGCCTGTGAACTCATAACTATTCTCGCAATCGTCTCAGTATCGTGCGAGTTGCTTTGCTCAAACTCTAGACGATTTTCTGCAAGAGAAGAGGCGAATTACTCTGTCTGCAGTTTGCCTGTATCAGAGCTGATGGCGAGGCGATTTCTTTCTGGTCAATCAGAGCGTTCGTACTTCTTATAAATTCGCGCGCTAAAGTTTTTTGTAGCCTATCACAGGCGTCGTCTCTTTCGTAGGGCAGAGTTTAACTTTTGCCAACGTAATACTGAGACAAACAGCTTTTTCTTTCGTGCGAGTTTTAACACAAGTGACTACAGTAGTCAGCAATGTTTTGATTTGGGTGACTCCGGGAGTTTATCTTCCTTCTACAGCCATGTGCCTGTGGAAATGCTTTGCAAAGGGCTGTTATTAAAACCAGGGACAAGCAGCGTTTACTGGTTGCCTACGAATTGGCTCTGGCGGCTCGTAGTGCCTGCTATATGTCCCGCTGTGAAGCTTTCGATCTACATGGGAGGCGCACTGCTGTCGCAAATATTCTCCTTCCATCAGAACTGCGTCTCATAGCCCGGGTTGAGGAAATTACTTCTGTGCAATTACTTGTGTGAGTGTTAGAGGCTTATATTCATGATATGCAGGCTTGTTTACGGGATCTGCGTATTAATAAAATTCATACAATTTCACGTAACTATGGCGTGTGGTATATTGAGTTAACCAGAACTGTTCCGGAATTTAATGTAAGGTGTGTTGTTTGTTTGGCATGTTACATACCTTCCACCCTTCCGTAATAATTTTGTATTGAACTTAGATAATGGTTGAGACGTTGTCTAAGTGAATCAAAAACTTTCTTTTTCTCAAGCATTGAATACTGGTCTGCCATATGGTCTATAACTTATTCTATTTAATTCTATTAGTTCGTTTACTTCAATTTTTAACATCGTTAACTTTGTTATTGATTTAATTGTCTCCCTGAAGTGAAGGCTATAATTTTTTTGGTTAACATTGATATCAATTTCTTTTTCTTATTCATTTAAATGTGTTGTGTGTATTTTATATTTTATATCGAAGATGACGAGCCTTTCACATCGATCTCTTAATACTATTTTCTCAACCACTTACCATTTAAACCAGCTCGAAAAGTTAAATGACTTTATATATAATACAAACATGCAGTCTTGACATTCTGCTGTTTGATTTACAAAAATTGTGATTCTGACACTAATATAAGCGTTAAAATAATACATAGCAAATCCTACTCATCTCAATATTTTGATTTAAGGAAAATTCAAAAGTACTGTGTTGATACACACATAGTATTAAAAAAAATGTTATTCTAACAGATAATGTGATTTTTAAGAAATGCTGTATTGATAATAATACAAAAGCAAAAATTCAAAATATTACACTCATAGAGTAAATTAACTTCCCAAAAATGTTAATTTTAAGACACAATATACATGAACAGGGTTTCGTTTTAACATATTACTCTAATTAACATTATAAGTACATAAAACACTTATTTACAAACAAGTTTCTCCTGGATTGTTCGCGAAACGAAAATTATGAAAAGACTGTTACACAGTTCTTATTCAGACATTAACACATATTGTGTAGAGAAATGTCAATTGTATGTAATCGATATGAATACATCGATGTCCTATGTTAGTTGTTGCGATTTTGCAGCTTTTTCACGGTCTGACACTGATCTTCACCTAATTTCGACCATTATTTTCACATGGTGTCCACGAATGTTCTTGCATGAGTTTGGCGACGAATGTCTTTTCACTAAGCTGGAGGACTTGTGCGACATGCTTGTCGGCAAACCTTTGGGTGGGCAGAGCCGTTCTTCATCAAATTTTGTAATGGAATGTTGCCGCAGTTTTGTATGTCCCTCATAATAATGTGGACCTTTCAGTGCAGAGTCTCTCAAGACATTGCTGAAGGTATTTTTTATTTTTTCATCACTTCGCGTCCAGTTTATAATAGGATGGGTATTTAGAAAGGTGAACCTCGAAATATTGTCGCCCATCTTCTCTCTTTAGCATCAATCTTGGGACTCTTCATCTTCTGTTCTTTCAAGCATCTTCCTTTCTTCTGACCTGGATCTTTTTTATTCTCTGGGCAGGAGGTAGGGAATTGTTGGTTATTAGTTTCTTTGAAGTTTTACATTCCTTAGCGTTTCAATCGTTGATTAGAATATGTAGTTCAGCATTAATTGACTGATTTTTCTACAGGTCTGTAGTTCAATATAACATCGAAAGCTGGTGGCGACAGTGCGATTCTACATTTAATTTTTTGCCAAAATTGTGCCTTAGCCAAGCCGGGGTTTTGGGGAGGTGTTTTGTTTTTACCCTTGCTGGCTGCTTATTCGTTTTATGAGACTTGTCGTTCCCCGCAGTCCTTCCGACTTGAGTACCAGTCGAAAGTGAATTTTCGCAAGGCCTGATCCAACGTCGATCTTCTGCTGCTCTTCCACCCTCCTTTTACTTCCTTTATCTTGGCGGTAGCAACCGCAGTTGGGAAGAAGGTTTGGTTTGATTACAAATTGCCATCCTTCTCGTGCCCTTGCTGGCTCGTCTGTATCGCAGAAAATTGTTGATTTCGTCCATTCACTGCACATACAAATTTTCAGTTGTTGTCCTCCGTATCGTCATGGGAAGGTGACGATTGTTTCTTGCGGGACGTTTAAGTACAAAAATATTTCATTATAATTTACTTTAAATCTACCTTATGCCTAATGCCTAATTTATGCCTCTTAAGAAATTCTGAACATCGATTAGGTTTGGTTGGTTTGTGAGATTAAAGGAACCAGACTACTATAGTCATCGGTCGAACATCGATTAGCGTCCTATCTTCGTGTTATAATTCTAGATTCTCTATCAAGTTCCAATTTGTTCCTGATATCCAAAGCTAATGAAACTCCTTAAATTCGTTATATGTGGTGCCGAGTTGTGGCATGTTAGTATGTCATGCTATTAGGTCATCACCTTAGGAAACTCTGCTTATCAGTGTTCGTTGCTACATATAAAAATTATCTCTGTCTCTTCTTTTCCTCAGACTCCTGGCCACATTCTGTCTGCAACATACTGAATGGTTTCTTTGATATAATTTACTGATACCTCTAAGTGTTTATTCATCATAATTTCTTTATATAATTTACGTGATGGAGGCCTAAACTTTTATCTATCTCATTCTATGCTCGGTTCGTTCTGTCTGTATTATTTTTTTTTTTTTTTTGAGAGGTGGAGCATCGTTCCTTGGATCTGAAAGGCTCTTGCTCTTCCTCCTGTATTTAACACTGTACTGCCCTGGCTCAAAGAGAGGTGTAATGGTCTCAAAAGTGACGTTACCTTTTTTCATGTATATCACAACGTGCCTTTGATTCAGAAAATGCGCACCTATTACCATGTACACCGTTAATTTAGGAACGATAACGAAATTGGCTTCGATCTTCTAACCTTGACTGAGCAGTCATTTCAGCGTCGTAGGTCGGCGCAGCCTTGTTCATGGAAGACCACCTGCCGTTCTGGAGTCTGAAGATTGAAGGATTGAAGGATTGAAGGATTGAAATCGGTCACTCCGATTAAAAAAATTGAGGTCAAGACTGTTTTTTAATTACTATATTAATATAAGGTCGCTGAAAATGTTTTCAAAAATTTTATATTCCCGTGTCTGTCAGCAACTGATTGCAGTGAACCAAGCGGCGACACATTCCGACTTGTATGCCTGTACTTCGTTGTGAGTGAGATATTATTACGTGTACTGTGGTTCTACGCATTAAAGACGTTCCCCATCTTCTTGCACCTCTGCATTATGTAGGTCGTCACTTACGACGTCATGCTGCTCGGTATTTACGTCCTGCTGCACCCTCTGTCACTCGCTGCAATGTGTTGTTTCTTGCTCTGTTCTGAGGTTCCTGTACGTTATCTCTCTGGGTTTCAATCTCTATTCGCTCAAAATCTCGATTTGCCATTGCTAATTTCTCTCGTTTACGTTTCTGCAATTTTAACTGACGCGCCATCATATCACCTTGTATTTTATGGAACCGGGGATCTACAAACGAGTCCACTCACCCCACACAGAACTCAGGGTTATTGTGCGGTCCTAACCCCAGTGAACAACCCCCCCCCCCCCCCCTCCCCAAGGGACGTCGCACACCAGACGAGTGTAACCCCAGTCTTTGCGTGGTAGAGTAATGATGGTGTTCTCGTATGTGGAGAAAGTGTTAATTGGCATGGCTGGAATAACGCATACGTCTTTGCCCTCCAACGGGTCAAAAGCGTTAACAGCCAGTGATCGTTGCGATTCTCTGAAGTAGACTTTGCAGTTTAACTCCTCATGAGTTAAGAGGTGCTTTGTGACAAGTGTTCACATAATGGTTCTCGCAATCATCTCTGTGTGGCGCAAGTAACTTTGCTCAAACCCTCAACTATTTTCTGCAAGAGAAGAGACGAATTACTCTGTCTGCAATTTGCCTGTATCAAAGCTGGTGGCCACGCATTTTCTTTCTGACTAAAGTCTTTTGTAGTCTATCACAGGCGTCGTTTGTTTCGTAGGGCTGAGTTTAACTGCTGCTACATAATACTGAGATAAACAGGTTTTTCCTTCATGCAAGTTTTAATATAGATGGCTACAGTAGTCACCAGTTTTTTGAGTTGGGTTACACCGAGCGTTTATCTTCCATCTTCGGCTATGTTCCTGTGGAAATGCTTTCCAAAAGGCAATAAGCAGGTCCATTTCAATGGACGACAACGTAATGTGATGTGGTTGGTTGTAGCGTTTTAATTGCTGCCACCATTCCAAAAAAAAAGCTGTAAAGGGATCGTTTTCCAGAATGGACCCAGAACGTATGTAAATTCACAAGATTCATATTAGAGATCCATCCTCGACCTGTGTAATTAACGTATATCAACTGTTGCTCTTAAATTTACAAGTGGTCTTTACTTGCAATAGCATAGAAGCGAACTTGTATGCTAATAGGAAGTAAGTAAATGTTTAAGAAGCAACCTGTATGACACAGCCAGTGAATCAAACGCCAGTATGGCTAGGTGCTCTGTGGTGCTTTTCCTGAGAAGTGATGATGAGGGTAGGGGTAGCACAATGGCCAAGAGGTGGTAAAGATTTTTCTGACACCCTGCGGTGCACCGTGCGAATTCCGGAATCTGGGAAGCGTCCTGTAGTGACCACCAGTGAATACCTTTTATGAGATGAAGTGAGAACAAACATTATCATAAAGTGCTATTATCTGCTGAATGTAGACAAGAGTTTTTGGACGCACTCTAGAGATCACAATCAGGAAGGTGGAAAGGTCTCCAGTCTTTGAAAAACGTGGAACACTGCTGAATGTGCGGTTCTCACACGAAACTCTTTATTTAAGAATATAAGGATGACAGACGGTGGTTCATCTGGAACTTTTCCAAGAGTGACCGAGAGCATGGTAATGCTAAAAGGAGCTCCATTATTGGCTGAAGAAGAGACAGGAAGGAACGCCTCTTTTCTTCTGGAGATTGTTGGTAAGAATTTCACTGTTAACAAGCTTAAACATATGCCAAGAAATGCGACCGGTGCTCTTGGAGACGCATTTTTAGCGTTCGGGGATTGTAAGAAATACGATAGATAATCAGGTCCAACCTGTAAAGAAATATGCGGTAAAGTGAGGCTTCCCAAATGAATCCTATCTCACAGTAAAATAACAGTTCACCTTACTCTTCTCTTTTCTTGGTCACTTCAAAGAGTTTCGATGCCAAATCGCTACTTAAGTTACTATCACAGACTTTCAACTTAAGGCGCCACCTTACAAGGACGTCGGCTCTAGGTTGAGATCACAGTATTTCTGCTCCCAATAGCTGCAATATGATAAGACCAAGCCACTTCTGCACGAGATGCAGCTAAAGTCTAATCAGTTTACAACTTTAACATCTTAGCGCCTCACTCTAACGGTTTATGTTGCAAATCATGAAACGTTTCCTTCCCAATTCCATATTGGGTAGGAGATACTATCTTCCTTAATTCAATAGCTCTATCCTTTACTGACTCCTTTCACGGTAGTTTTTGCCCTGAGCACCATGTCAGGGTTAACGGATTTGCGTTTGCACAGGTTAAATAAATGTTTATCGAGATTTTTGTCACAGGACGCATTTATGAAATTTCATTAAGAATCAAGCATTTTCGTCATTATTGTTAATTGTTTAGGTGATAAATAAGCCAAATGATTAATATATAGCATTTCAATCAATTACACATTCCTAACATAAAATCCACCTACGTTTTTGGCGACCCTACCAAGTTGCTTACACTGCGTCAGACTGCAAAGAAAAAACTGATAGAAGATTATTCCACACTACCTTAAAAAGAACTGACCTCAAAACTAAAAATTAAATTAAAGGCTGGTTCATAACTGCATATGTGATTTTTATAGCAAGGGGCTGAGGAGTTTGGTTGGTATTTGTCTATCGTTGGGGAGGAGAAGACCCATCGTAATTTCTGAGGGAAATTTTATTTTCGTGTATGTATATGTGCCAGGAAAGGTTTGTGTTTTGAATTGTCAGGTATTTCACGAAATGCTAGAGTGAAGGGACGAAGTTTAGCTTGAATAACGCAGACTTCGGATAATTCAGATAAGTGTATTGAAAATTTAGAGATACAAGTACCACCAGACAGTACTCATTAAGTAAAGATATGGGAATCGACGGAAGATATTAATTTAGGCAAGTTTGAGAAATGTGATCAGGAAACAAAAGGTAGTATAAGGAAAAAGGAGGGACAGAGGAGACTGGGGTTTCATCCGGTACAAGAAATATAGAAGATAAAGGACATGAAAGTATAGGGCATACTGTTATCAGTAATGAACCAATACCGTGGCCACCTGTATCATTATATTTGCGAACCTACTTACATGAACAGTTCTGTAGAAGTCGAGAGAAAAATGATGAGCAATTTAAATGTATTGAAGAAAAGAGTGAGGAACGATTTAAATAGGATGAATATTTACTTAAGGGAAGTCAAGAGAAGAATGATGCAGTTTAATTGTATCTAAGAAAATCTTAGCCTATAAGTCACACAATAAGTGTCTTCTTCCAGTAACTGAACATTATTTTAGTTAGCATGAGTTTTATTCAACAATAATATGTACATTTCAGACGTAATGGCGCTGAATTACCATTGCGTATATGCTAAATATTTTTGATAAATAATTGAGACTTTAAGATGTAGAAATCTGTAGGTTACACCAGTACTGTCAACATCTGTACATATTTTTGACAGATATTTTAGATGTGGTACTAACACTGTAACGCTTGACAAGCATATATTTTAGCTGAGGTATGTTTTTTAGAGTTATATAAAAATAATAGAGAGAAATTATATTTGGTTCTCCATTACGACTTACGACCAAGTGTGGTACAATGATGGCACAATAGTCATTGGCGAATTCTGCTTAACCTGTTATTTAGATCGTGGCTAGCGGTTCTAGGCGCTACAGTCTGGAAACGCGCGACCGCTAGGGTCACAGGTTCGAATCCTGCCTTGGGCATGGATGTGTGTGATGTCCTTAGGTTAGGTAGGTTTAAGTAGTTCTAGGTTCTAGGGGACTGACGACGTCAGAAGTTTAGTCCCATAGTGCTCAGAGCCATTTGAACCGTTTTGTTATTTGGATCAGCAGTAGTGTGACATATATTTTAGGAAATAATACATCCATTTTAGACGCAGATATATTTAATATTTTCCTCTATTGTGCCTTGCCATGATTAAATTTTGCTCATTGCTAACTGTAGCTTAACCTATAAGTTAAATAACTAGTGCTAGAAAGCGAGAAATTCCTTACATATTTTGATAAAAAGGGTTCAAATGGCTCTGTGCACTATGGGACTTAACATCTGAAATCATCAGTCCCCTAGAACTCAGAACTACTACAGCCTTACTAACCTAAGGACATCACACACCTCCATGCCCGAGGCAGGATTCGAACCTGCGACCGTGCCGGTCGCGCGGTTCCAGACTGAAGCTTCTAGAAACGCTCGGCCACCCCGGCCTTCATTTTGATAAATAATCCAGATTATTTAGATGTGGAAATATTTAATTTTTGGGTCCATTGTGTCTTATACCAAGTATGGTACAATAACTGAACAATCCTCCACGAAGACTGTAGCTTAACCTGCGAGTTAGATCAGCAAAAAAAGAAAAATGTATTTTAATAACTAGTAAAGCTGTTTTAGACATAGATATATTTAGCGTTTAAGCCCATTATTCCTTACAGTATATGTGGTACAATAATTGAACTATGCTCATTGGCAAGTTGTAGGTATAGAGAACGAAGTTGCGATTGATTGTTTCGCTTTTAATGGGTTGTAATATACTGGAATATGATTTGCTGTTTCACCTTAATTGCTGCTAAAATACTAAGTTTTGACTGGGAGAACAAATTATGTATGTGTGCGCATGTATGTATCTATGTATGTATGTATGTATGTATGTGTGTGTGTGTGTGTGTGTGTGTGTGTGTGTGTGTGTGTGTGTGTGTGTGTGTTAGTGAGAGAGAGAGAGAAAGAGAGAGAGAGCTATGAAGAACACTGATGAGGCGTGTCTTCGCTGATGAAACGATATACCACGTTACTGCATACATAGTGTCCCGCTAGATCTTGTAGGCATTACATATATATATGAAGCCTTAGGAATTGTGCTGAGCTATGAATATGTTGCCATTGTGACTCCAAATCGGTCAAAGTGTGCTGTATATTACTTTGCTATAATACTGTTAACCAATACTAAAAACGACTGGAGCTATTTGTCTCAGTCGCAGGACTGCTTAATTCACTTGTAGCTCATATAGAGTCTGCAGGTCTGTTCGCACACCATCTTCACAAATAACATTGTCAAATAAATGAAGAGCTTCTAACACTAAATGATACTTCCATAAGTATTGTGTTGTGCCACTCACAAGCTGCGAAGGACATCATGCAACCATATCATGTTACCTTGGATGTCCTTAGAAAGCACTATGACAGTATCTAAATATATAATATGGTTCCAAAACTCCTAATATCCTGTCCAATAGGATTTAAAATATCACCAGTGTGATTTCAAAGTAAATGACTTTTGGTGGTACTGGTATTGGCTGTATGGAACTGCATATTCGATATTAGGTGTGTCCTCCAGCTCGTCACCAAATGGTGGTACCAGCTGGCAAAACCATAAGATTAAGATAAAGACATTACCCGAGGTTGTCCAAAGTTTCTGTGAAGTTTGGCATGCGATACCCATCTGTGATCATGCACTAATTCAAATACTGATAATCAGAAGACATCCTATAAGCCCTACTGCAATTTTAGCTCTTTTTTGGTCTAATATCTAATTATCCTTCATCTAATTCTTCCAGATTGTCTATCAATGTGCGACATGATAATTCCACTACATAGACCTAAAATTAATTATGCTGTTTGGCACTACTCGATATGGCAAACTATGCCATACAAAGGAATGTGATTTGGCCAGTTCTCTCTCCCACTCTGAAGTTCGCATGTGTTGTCCTAGCAAGTGAACATTATCCCGGCTATGTCACTTAATCTACAATGTTGCATGTTCAGCATTTTTCACCCTGAGTACACCATGACCTGCTGTGGATATCTGTGATCCAGTATCCAGTACAAATTAGCATTCCCTTCCTCTGACAAAGGCAGTTTAACAGTTGTTTGCCAATGATACAACACTTGGGTATCCAGTTCTCACATTCATTGAGAGCTACCGTTAGTGAAATTCTGGGGACCCCCACCCATACTTGTGAAAAGCGCCCTCTGTACTGGTTCCTCAGAGTGGTCTTGTTGGAATTGTCATCATTTGTTATCCCATAAGTATTGATGTTCCTGTGCTATATTATTAAGTTGCTTTTCCATCTATGCTGCTCCAGCAAGCTCTCTTACAGGTCCTAAAAAACTGAGCATTGTTTAACTTCTCGTCTGACAATACATATGTTATGGCATCCCTAGTCAGTTTATACCAAGCCATGATTAGTGACCATTCATCTACCAATCCCCCAGTTTCGCAGTTGTTAGTAAACTACCCATGGTTTCCAGAACAGGTTGGGATATGGTAGAAGAAGAATGTTCCTGCCCTTTCCCTGCAGGCTATACGTTAGGTATGTAATTAACCATGGACCTTGTCGTTGGTGGGGAGGCTTGCGTGACTCAGCGATACAGATAGCCGTACCGTAGGTACAATCACAACGGTGGGGTATCTGTTGAGAGGCCAGACAAACGTGTGGTTCCTGAAGAGGGGCAGCAGCCTTTTCAGTAGTTGCAAGGACAACAGTCTGGATGATTGACTGATCTGGCCTTGTAACAATAACCAAAACGGCCTTGCTGTGCTGGTACTGCGAACTGCTGAAAGCAAGGGGAAACTAGGCCATAATTTTTCCCGAGGGCATGCAGCTTTACTGTATGATTAAATGATGATGGTGTCCTCTTGGGTAAAATATTCAGGAGGTAAAATAGCCCCCACTCGGATCTCCAGGCGGGGACTACTCAAGAGGATGCCGTTATCAGGAGAAAGAAAAATGGCATCTACATATTGGAGCGTAGAATGTCAGATACCTTAATCGGGCAGGTAGGTTAGAAAATTTAAAAAGGGAAATGGATCGGTTAAAGTTAGATATAGTGGGAATTAGTGTTGTTCGGTGGCAGGAGGAACAAGACTTCTGGTCAGGTGACTACAGGGTTATAAACACAAAATCAAATAGGGGTAATGCAGGAGTAGGTTTAATAATGAATAGGAAAATAGGAATGCGGGTAAGCTACTACCAACAGCATAGTGGACGCATTATTGTGGCCAAGATAGACACGAAGCCCATGCCTACTACAGTAGTACAAGTTTATACGCCAAGTAGCTCTGCTGATGACGAAAAAATTGAAGAAATGTATAATGAAATAAAAGAAATTATTCAGATAGTGAAGGGAGACGAAAATTTAATAGTCATGGGTGACTGGAATTCGAGTGTAGGAGAAGGGAGAGAAGGAAACGTAGTAGGTGAATATGGATTGGGGCTAAGAAATGAAAGAGGAAGCCGTCTGGCAGAATTTTGCACAGAGCATAACTTAATGATAGCTAAGACTTGGTTCAAGAATCATAAAAGAAGGTTGTATACATGGAAGAATCCTGGAGATACTAAAAGGTATCAGATAGATTATATAATGGTAAGACAGAGATTTAGGAACCAGGTTTTAAATTGTAAGACATTTCCAGGGGCAGATGTGGACTCTGACCACAATCTATTGGTTATGAACTGTAGATTAAAAATGAAGAAACTGCAAAAGGTGGGAATTTAAGGAGATGGGACCTGGATAAACTGAAAGAACCAGAGGTTGTACAGAGTTTCAAGGAGAGCATAAGGGAACAATTGACAGAAACAGGGGAAAGAAATACAGTAGAAGAAGAATGGGTAGCTTTGAGGTATGAAGAAGTGAAGGCTGCAGAGGATCAAATAGGTAAAAAGAAGAGGGCTAGTAGAAATCCTTGGGTAACAAAAGAAATATAGAATTTAATTGATGAAAGGAGAAAATATAAAAATACAGTAAATGAAGCAGGCAAAAAGGAATTTAGACGTCTCAAAAATGAGATCTACAGGAAGTGAAAAATGGCTAAGCTGTCATTGCTAGAGGACAAATGTAAGGATGTAGAGGCTTATCTCACTAGGGGTAAGATAGATACTGCCTACAGGAAAATTAAAGAGACCTTTGGAGAAAAGAGAACCACTTGTATGAATATCAAGAGCTCAGATGGAAACCCAGTTCTAAGCAAAGAAGGGAAAGCAGAAAGGTGGAAGGAGTATATAGAGGGTCTATACAAGGGCGATGTACTTGAGGACAATATTCTGGAATTGGAATAGGATGTAGATGAAGATGGGAGATACGATACTGCGTGTAGAGTTTGACACAGCACTGAAAGACCTGAGTCGAAACAAGGCCCCCGGAGTAGACAACATTCCATTGGAACTACTGACGGCCTTGGGAGAGACAGTCCTGACGAAACTGTACCATCTGGTGAGCAAGATGTATGAAACAGGCGAAATACCCTCAGACTTCAAGAAGAATATAATATTTCCAATCCCAAAGAAAGCAGGTGTTGACAGATGTGAAAATTACCGAACTATCAGTTTAATAAGCCACAGCTGCAAAATACTAACTCGAATTCTTTACAGACGAATGGAAAAACTAGTAGAAGCCGTCCTCGGGGAAGATCAGTTTGGATTCCGAAGAAATACTGGAACACGTGAGGCAATACTGACCTTACGACTTATACTAGAAGAAAGATTCAGGAAAAGCAAACCTACGTTTCTAGCATTTGTAGACTTAGAGAAAGCTTTTGACAATGTTGATTGGAATACTCTCTTTCAAATTCTAAATGTGGCAGGGGTAAAATACAGGGAGCGAAAGGCTATTTACAATTTCTACATAAACCAGATGGCAGTTATAAGAGTCGAGGGACATGAAAGGGAAGCAGTGGTTGGGAAGGGAGTAAGACGGGGTTGCAGCCTCTCCCCGATGTTATTCAATCTGTATATTGAGCAAGAAGTAAAGGAAACAAAAGAAAATTTTGGAGTAGGTATTAAAATCCATGGAGAAGAAATAAAAACTTTGAGGTTCGCCGATGACATTGTAATTCTGTCAGAGACAGCAAAGGACTTGAAAGAGCAGTTGAACAGAATGGACAGTGTCTTGAAAGGAGGATATAAGATGAACATCAACAAAAGCAAAACGAGAATAATGGAATGTAGTCGAATTAAGTCGGGTGATGCTGAGGGTATTAGATTAGGAAATGAGACACTTATAGTAGTAAAGGAGTTTTGCTATTTGGGGTTCAAAATAACTGATGATGGTCGAAGTAGAGAGGATATAAAATGTAGACTGGTAATGGCAAGGAAACAAGGAAAGCGTTTCTGAAGAATAGAAATTTGTTAACATCGAGTAAAGATTTAAGTGTCAGGAAGTCGTTACTGAAAGTATTTGTATGGAGTGTAGGCATGGATGGAAGTGAAACATGGAGGATAAATAGTTTGGACAAGAAGACAATAGAAGCTTTCGAAATGTGGCGCTACAGAAGAATGCTGAAGATTAAATGCGTAGATCACATAACAAATGAGGAGGTATTGAATAGAATTGGGAGAAGAGGAGTTTGTGTCACAACTTGACAGAAGAAGGGACCGATTGGTAGGACATGTCCTGAGGCATCAAGGGATCACAAATTTAGCATTTGAGTGCAGCGCGGAGGGTAAAAATTGTAGATGGAGACCAAGAGATGAATACACTACGCAGATTCAGAAGGATGTATGTTGCAGTAAGTACTTGGAGACGAAGAAGCTTGCACAGGATTAGAGTAGCATGGAGAGCTGCGTCAAACCAGTCTCAGGACTGAAGACAACAACAACAACACTAAAATCACCACAAACCACTAACTGCTTTCTTTTGTCTGACAGATAGCTCAATAATGCCTCTAGACTTTTCATAAATAGGTGAGTGTTACCTTGAGGACATCTGTAAATTGTTACAATTACTATATAAGTATACTACAGTAGGAACTCACAAGCATGTGCTTCAAGGATCTGATCTATACAAAATCTATTAGTTTCAATATTTTTGACTTTTTGTCCAATTTTTATATAAGTAGCAACTCCTCCTTTTTCCATGTTGACTCTACATGAATAAGATGCTAATCTGTAATCCCTTAAATTTAACTCCTCTATCCTTAGGGTTTCATGGTGTTCAGAGTGGCACAAAACATCTATACCTTCAGAGTTTACCCAATTTTCTAGGCATACGAGAAGTTCACCTATCTTATTTTTCGATCATCTAAAATCCTGATGAAACACACAAATTTTATTTCTTTGGATACTGCTACACACCTTATGCACTGTTCTGTTTTAATTTCTTTCAGTACTCTCTATCTGTAGCATGACTCTAACCTAAAACATGTGTCACTCTGATTCCAGTAATCAAGGTTCCCTATATTCTGCAGTAAGAATTTTTCATCTGGCACCAGCCATTCTAGATCAAGTAATGGACTCTTTGGAGCATTGTTTAATCCTGCATCACTGATCGAAACCAGCAGCAGCAATGCTAAGTTATGGTCGCTCCACGCATTAACAGAACAGAAACGGCTGCGTTATGAGTGTTGCCATGGCCGGGAAGCATGGCCTGCTGATGAATGGTGTCGCATTGTTTCCATTTATGAACCTTGATTCAGCAATACGTCAAATGGCTATCGTGTGCGAGTATGGCAGCGACCTGGAGAGGGGTATTGTTTTTCCAGGTTTCTGGAGATGCACACTGGTGTCATAGTGGTGGAAGCTATAGGGAATGATTTCAGGTCATGTCTGGTAATAATAACGGAACCCTGGTGGCACAAATGTGTGTCTCGGATATTCTAGTCGTCACGTGTTATCTCTTTCGGGACAGTACCATGGTGGCGTTTTTCAACAAGACGAGAGTCCACCACAAATAACACTATATCTCTGAACAGCATGCGTGATGTTCAGGTATTCCTGTGTAAAGTGAGATCAACATCGTCGCCAATCGAACATATGTGGGACCGGCTCAGACATCAACTTTGTCTCAATGCCAACTTTCAGCATATGAAGGACCAGTTACAATAGTTGGGCCAGCTTACCTCAGGTGAAGATATAACGGCTTCCCAGCCAAATAGGTGCGTGCATGCAGGCTAGATGGAGGTGCAACATCACAATGACAAGTGGGGTCATAATGCCTAGTTCATTCTAAGTTTGACAGGGTATTGTAAATCACTCAAATAAGAACACATACACTTTCTGTGCGTTAGGTTTCATTTCGTATCATAACTTCCTTCTAAATGCTACACATTTGTTGTCAGGCCACGTCACCAAAACTACAGTAATTCAAAGAAATGCAAAAAATTTCATTTTTCAAAACTTTGCATGAATGTGGACCCCAGCCATGGAAAGTTAACAATTGATTGGTTTTTTTTGTGTTATTGCATGTTCTTTCCTATAACTATGTATTGAAGACAATATTCAATTTCTTTCGTGTAGGGGAGTCTCATACGTGCCCTTACAACTGTTCCCATAAACAGATTTCGTTTGATGTACGTTCTGTTAGATTAGACATGTCGTTCGTTCCTCGAACCGGTTGTGTGGAACTAATCGAGAATATGGAACTGCGATATATGTATTTTCTTTTCTTTGTGCATTTGGTGCCCTGTTATTGCACTTTACGACCGTATATTGAGGAACAATATTTAGGTAGTACACATAACAGCGCTTTTTTCCCACACATTAGATTTTCATCTAAGATTATCCTGCAGTAAGTCATATGTCAATTATTGAAAAGCGCTTCCACTTTTCAACAGAATCTATGTCAAGAAACAAGAAAATAAGTTTCACTATATTGCAAGATCGTCAATTTATTTTACAGAGTGTATCAAAAAGAAACATCCGATCTTAGAAAAAGCATAACTATTATGTTGAGATATGTACGTGAACAGCGTACTATTGGAAAGAGCAAACTCTTGAGTTTTACATGCTTACCGCTACGTAGCACCAGAGTACGCCCACCTTCAGTGTCGGAACAATAGAAAGTATTTTGTGTTCTATGTTTTACGTAGTGCGGGTCAGTAATAACTCTTCAGCGTTACTTTCGTAATAGGTGTGGTGTGTATCCTCCTACAGCAGAGAACATTAGACGATGGTATGAACAATTCCGAGAAACAGGTTTTTTCTGTAAAGGAAAGTCGCCGAGCCGTCCCCGAGTGTCTGGAACAGATGTCCAACGCATCCGCCATAGGTTTAACAACAGACCCGCAGAAATCCTTTCGCCGTGCAGCTCGACATCTCAACATGCCTCCCAGTGTCCGTCTGGCGTGTGTTGCGTCGACGCTTACACATGAATCTAAACAAAAATTAGCAACTGCAAACAATTCGTGAAGGTGACAAGCAACAATGACTGGAGTTCTCCTAACTTTGACCTTGGCAAGATGAGGATGACAGTTTTCTTCCATGCTTAGTGTTTGGTGATAAGGCAACATTCCATTTAATGGAAAGATGAACCGTCATGATGAGAGAATATGGAGTACAGAACAACCACATGAATTAGCACAACATGAGAGGGACTCTCCAAACTTTAATGTGTTTTATGCAGTTTCACAGGATAATGTGTATGGTCCACATTTCTTTGCCAATAACTGTTATAGGAAGCACATATGTCGATACGTTTGAGAACTTCCTTTTCCCTCCGTTGCAGACTGAGCCGAGCAACTTCATTCACCAGCAGCATGTGGCATCTGGAAGTGCGGGAAATTTTAAATCAAAGGATTACTGAACGATGGATCGGTCCCACTGGACCAGATGTTTAAGCCTTAGAAATTATGGAACCAAACTGCTGAGCTCCTCGGTCCATAAGCTTACGCACTATTTAATCTAACTCAAATTAACGTGAACTATCTTACGCCATGCCCGAGGGAGGAATCGAACCTCTGACGGGAGAGAGCAGTTCTGGCCGTGACAAGGCGCCCTACACGGTGTGGCTTCCCCGCGCAGCCTAGCGTTACATTACTGGTCTCCAAGGTCACCGAACGTAACTGTATGTGATTATTTCATGTGGGGGTACATAAAACACTGTTTATGTGCCTCCTTCACCAACGCCAATGAATGAACTGAGACATCGTACGACAGCAGCTACGGAAGCTGAAAATCAAGACATGCTCACTGAAGTGTGGGAAAAATTTGAATAACGCAATGACTTATGCCGTGCATCTCAAGGGGGCATAATGAACACGTATGAAATGGTAAGAAAAAAAACCTTTTTGACTTTCGTATTCATCAGAAAACAAAAAGATTTTTTACGTTTATTAGTTTCTTCAATATAGACGTGCCAAATCGGATGATTTTTTATGGTACACCCTGTGTTATTCATATGGCTATCTTCAATGTAGCTATCCCACATATGATATAACTGTTTTTGTAGACATTTGATATGAACATCACTTTCTCAGCAAGGCGGTGTACAATGTTGTCCTGAATTACGTTTTAAAAATTTTAATTATTTCTACTAATATACTCTGCGTTTTCGTGATTTGATTAATTAATCTTTACGCTTCATTATCTACATTCCATTCAGTTCATTGAACTACAATAGAGAATCTTTGTAAAGCAGGTATAACCAATTTATTTGGTCACAGTTCTTTATGTTTTCGTCCTGCAGACACTTTCATCCATATATCGCAGAAAAGTTAATCGTTGCTGTTGGGATAAATGAAGTGGAATAGGGAGAATGAGGAAGAATGCCAATTTATTTTGATTGCAGTATCATTTTATTTCGTCTGTAAATTCATGAAATACAAACTGCAACTGCGTCTTCAACAGTAGCGGTGTTGGAGTCTCTTGTTTTGCTGCCAAGGGCTGTCCTACGTATTCTGTGCCATTACTCCGTCCTTCCTTTTAAAGCTCTCTTCTTGCGTTTTACAACTCCTCTCAGCGGAAAGAGTAGGCCCGGTCACGTACAGTCCCATTGTCGGGAACGATTCATTGTGTTCAGGATATTCCTGGTTTACCGCCGTCAGCAGGGCGACGGTTTCGACAGCGGCGGCGTCGTGCGGATGGCTGCCGGCTTCGACAGCGGCGGCGTCGTGCGGATGGCTGCCGGCTTGGACAGCGGCGGCGACGTGTGGAAACTCGCCGACTGCAGCGGCGCAACTTGCGGGGCTTCTGCAGGCCTCGACAGAGGACCGCTGGAGCCCCCGCCCGACGGCTTGGGCAGCGGCGCCGTGGTCCGGAACCCCCTGGTCGCGGGGGCGGAGTCCAGAATTCGCACCCCGCAGGCGGCTACCCTGCCGGACGCGCTGGCTAACTTCGTGACAGTCGACATCTTAGCAGCGCGAGCGAATTGCAACTTCTCGGGGTAGAGATCCTCACAAGTGTGAAACCGTGGGAAGAATGCCGCTCTTGATGCCTGGCGGAGATTTTATACTGATACCATCGGTCTGCCACCTGTCGCCGAGTCACGCTCCCAAGGTTGACGGGAAATTTTATCTGGCGAGATATTCCCGACGTTATCTTCGATTCCTGCTGTTTTTTTCGATCTCGATGAACTTCTGTTTCAGCTTGGTAGTTCCCACTGCAAAAGTAACTCCATGTAAAACCTGCTTGCTTAATTCTTCACGTAAAGCAGTTCATTGACCTAGAAGCAATACTACAATAATTATGTGCGGATTGATTTCAGTTGCAGTATTTCATTTTCTGACAGAATACAGTTGAATTCAATGATACTTGAGTTACTAATATTGTAACTATGTATTTCTTAATAATTAAATATGTACGTTTTGTGACACTTGAAATAGTTTTGCCGTTGAATTAGAGCATTAAAGGTCATTTATTCTTCTTTTCTAACTAGGAGACAATGAATCTCATGTGACTCAATTTTAATCCGTAATACTAAATGAAATACATACTGAAGTGTGCACTATATCTCACTAGCGAAACTTATTTCTTGTTCACTCATTAATATACGTTACACTTTGCACATTGTTGAAAGGCAAAACCTAGAAATGAGTAAGAACCTGCAGAAATGTTTCGATCAATAGAAGAAACTAAATCAGAAGTCTGTGGATTCTAGCATGTCCTAATTTTCATTAATGTAACTAATTTAACATTTTTGGTACTTCAGAAGCAACATCGACCATGACATTTTTACTAGTATTTGTACATGACAAATATCACTATAGAGCTGGAATACATCTGCAATAAACCGCTGTGCACTGCTACTTCGGTATTCAGAGATGTTGAAACCTCTCACGACAGGACAGAGTTTAGACTGAAACGTAATGTGCCACAACAAAGACTTCCTCTGTAACGTGAGCAGTACTATTATTTGTGTGTCCTATTTTATTTCCGGTTCTTACTTTGATGCTCTCACTCCTTTTGTAGCGTCACATTCTAACGCTCGGGACCAAAAATATTTTCACAGCCATTCAGGTTTTGAAAATCTGTATGTACTTTAAATCACTTAAGATGAATGCTACGTTGACGCGGTTCAGAAAAAGCTGTGTCGAATTCTTAATCATGCACTTTACGGTCCTCGCTGCCAAAGAGACGTTATTCACTGGCTCTCATTCCAACAAATTAACACAACGTGTATAGCGTGTACTCATGCTACTGGTTAAATGTTGACAAGATGTAACAAGTCTGTCAATTTTGGTCCAAGCCCTGTTGTCATCATATACACAATGCAATTTATAATCAAACTTTTACTTCACACCGTATTATTGGCTTGGTGACTTAATGGATCAAGGATTTTAATTTTAATGGATTTTCGAAGTGTAGTAAGATTGTGGAATTTTAAGCATAGACAAGGAAGAATTAAGTTCGATTACTTTTCACTTCCCAAAAGAGTTTTCTGTTCAAGATGATAAACTGGACTTTCCAGTGGAGGACTTTACTTTGCAAAAGTTAAGAAACTTCCTTTACTTTTTTTTAAGAAAATGCTTTTACTCTCGAGGACAGATTTTGAAGTTTCTAGCGACACGAAATGGTGGCCCAGTGCCTTTCATGTTGGAAATGGATATCTAATAGTAGAGCCAAATGGACGGCCAATTTGGAGAAAAGAAATCAGACTGCCCGTAGCTCAAACTTTCCGTCTCCCACAGGTTCTTTTGTGTCACTAATTCTTTCACCTCGGGTTATGATTAGTGTGTGTCATGTGTGACAAATTGCCCTGTGGTTCAGAGTTCTTATAAAAGTGTGGCTCCCTTTATAAGGTTTTGCTTAAGGCAGGTCAAAACAGGTGACGCCTAGTACGTGAAGCACTCTGATATTCAAACCAACCATCTGTACAAATTCACCATCGCAGCAAGATACATGGACTCATGTTCAGGCGTGAATGTTGCTTAGACCTTGAGTATTGAGTACATTAACGAACAGCCTTAATAGCAACTGCCTTACTGTTTCGATATAACTTCCGTTGGTTCCTCATCAGTGTTCAATTATATTGTCTAAAGTTTTATTTGATTGGAAAAATGAAACCCATATCCAAGATGAAAGCCATGAAACCTCTACTGAGACAAGTAACAGCTCCGGCTTCCTAAAAGGAACGTCAGTGCTAGAAGAGCACAGAGGCAAATAAATGGCTCTTTAAGAGTTATGTCCAGTAGGGTCTTAGAGAAGTAGACACCAGATAATCTCGTTTTCAGTTTGGCCTGACTGCGGAGCTGCCTTGCTTCTAGACCAAGGCCACCATTTGTCAGCATATTTGATAAGGTGTCTGAGCCTTCCTTGGTTCAGCAGTACCGATTACACAGGATGTCGTCACTGCGAGATCAGCTGTAAATTGCGGTAGGTGTAACGCTGCGTCACCGTGGCCTTCAAGGTGATTCTCTAACTGCTGTTCGTCGCTGTATCCTCGCTAACTCGCTATCTATGTAGCTACTGAAGAATTAATCACGCGCAAAGTATGACAAGACAGATTCCTTGTCTTGCTGTGAGAAGCGTACGCGCATGTAGAGAGAAACACTACGAGTGGTACAAAGGTTCTTTGTTCGTAATTATCTACCATGGTTACATATTTAGCCTTGTCGTACATAGTGCTGCTCCCTATACGGTAATTCGGAAAGATACTGATTTGGAAGAAAATATATTAGTGTCAAGACGCTACTATGAAATCTGGGAATTTCATACCGTAAGTCGTCATTCTGTAAAGCTCATACATTGTGTTTATATACACCTCGTCCGAAAAGGGTAAATGCGTCTATAAATTATTGGTGACACTGCAGAATTATAGGGAGGAAAGTACGATGAGACAGGAAATACCTATCTGTGGAACAGCTCATGAAACAATTTAAATAAATATAAGATGAAAAATGTCATACTCTTAGACAATGATTGGCAATCATCGTTAGTCGTTTTTGTTTTACAAATTACCATTAGTTTAAAAAAAGCATACACCCACACTGTACTGACACTGTGCATAATTCACAATAATAATCTCAGTATTCTTTTGAAACTTCGTACTACCTTTACTCCCAGTAGAAACGGAGTGGCTGCCCCTACTGACGAATTAGTGGAGAACTGGAATGCATGTGATGGTTATCCCTCATTGTGTGGTTAACACATATCGGTGAGATTCATCATTGACTTTCTTGGCTACTCAACATAAAAAATACTTATATATTATATAAGTATTGTTAGTCGATGTGAAAATTGTATTAACACCATTGAGACATTAGTCGACGACATTTGACGAATGTGAATATAGTTCAATCTCAGATTTCTTTCACTATTTTATAATGTAACGCAGGAATATATACAGCCACAGAAAATTGACAAATGAGATTACTCTCTTTGTTAATGAATTCATGATACGTATCTTCTATTCTATGGCGTTAAGCCATGTCTTTCGGTTGTGAAAAGTTTCATCAAAGTCGATAAATCCCTATCAGATGACGAGTAGTTAGCATCAAATAAGTTCGTGCTCTTTTCGTGACTGCGCTTAGTAAATAGTTTTGTAACCAACACAAGCATTCACTTTTCTCTACTTCACGGAAAGGAGACATGAGTTAATTTTATTCAATTTCGAAGCTACATAGCGCAATTGGAAGTGAAATGAGCTATAACAGAATATAGAAGCTCCTTTATATTGTATTTATTCACTCCATTAGCCATTTTTGGTGGCGAATATATATATATATATATATATATATATATATATATATATATATATATATATATATACAGTGTACACACATGAAAAACTATATTCCCAAGGGTGTTGACAAGTAACGGGTGTACTTAAACAAAATCTTTTACCCCTACGGATTCATAACAGAGGAGAAGAAATACATGCAGAAAAAGAAATTTCACGGATTTTAGTAACTTAGTCTATTTTATTAACTGGGTTCTTATCAAGATGTTTATACTTTTGGACTGCCTTTTATGTTTTGCTTTCATGTAATATAACACGGTCATTTCATAACAAGTTCCATAAAGTATGTGCAATTCTGTATTTTATATAAACGATTAAATTAACTGCAGTCTTTCACCTTCCCTCTTTTATTACGATCATAAGCATACATAACATGAAGAAGTAACTACGCCAAATATCGTTTTAAGTGACATATTGCGTATTGCACTAGCGCAACATTTATCATCACAAATATCAGTATTTACTGTTTTCTTACCAGGGAAATCCATAATGTTAAATGAACCCATATTTTGTCATTTCATGTTTTTAATCAGTATCTTTGGAGGAGTCGTTGGAGGATGTTCAACATCATTAACAAGAATTAGTGTAAAATGTTGTTTCAAATACACATTTCTTTTTCAGTAACACGGTGGCTATGAAAAAGGAAGTAAGTATGTGTAGTTACAAAAAGCGAAACATGAAAACACAAGCCTGGTAAGATTGATTTGTTATGCTGACGGCTAGAGCATACAGCCGGAGGGATTTACAGATGTCCTCATGCTGTAACTTTTGAAAGCTATGACATTTCATCTTTTTATGATCTTGTTCATAATAATAATATAATAACAATGGAGAAAATCCCATACACTCCAAAAGGGAGGCATGACGCATTCCTTTTTAGGAGCTTTTTACCAAGAGTCAGGCTGTGAATCGTGGTTGCTGCTTCTTTGTCGTCAATATTAGTACAGCATACAGTAGTCTTTTAGATCTGCTTTAGAACATTTTTGCATTTCAAACATTCGTGTTCTTATGTAACCGTAGGGGCTCATAAATTCTGGAGTCAGCCTAATGTCTCTCGCCAGCAACACGGGAAACACGAAACTGCCACCGATATTATTGTAGAAAATTATTTGAACACTTCTATCTCAGAACTGCATGAATATATGTAAAGGGTGTCCCTCCTGAAAGTAGTCAGGTGATTTTGCTCTGATGTTTCGTCAGATATTTTCAATTGCATTGTTGCAGTGTGTAGCTGGAGTCAACCTTAACAAATGCTGCTCGGCAAGTCTTTCATGCAACGCCCGGTGACGATGGAAAGCGTCACTTGGTTGCCTCTTACAAGTAAAATATTTACATAGAAAAATTTTATATGCCTAGTTGTCAGAGCGGTCCCAAATTACTCTCGTGTGTATTAACACGGACAGCATAACAATAACCAGTACCCCCAGCAGCGACAGTGGCGCTCTAGCCCTTGCTGACTGCAGCTGTCACACGGCAGCGGTGTTCAGTAGCTCATGGAGAACTGGTTATTTTTCGTCCTTTACTCTCACAGTCAATACATGCCGAGAAAACAAGTATCAAAATAGTCTAATAACAGATCTACCCCATGGACACACAGATTTCCGCTTTAAAAATTTAAGAGTCATTTTCTTTGTAAAGGAAAACATACTAACACATTCTGTCGATGCTGGGCGAACCAGCGAAAGTATAATAAGCACTATATGTTTGCCGTGAATCAACAACTCTAAAGATAGAAAATATATATATATATATATATATATATATATATATATATATATATATATGTGTGTGTGTGTGTGTGTGTGTGTGTGTGTGTGTGTGTGTGTGTGTGTGTGTGGGTGGTTGTGTGTGTGTGTGAGTGTGTGTGTGTGTGAATTGGACAATGTTTCAACAATTAGGTCACTGTAGCACGCAAAGCGCAATTGATTAGTTTATGGTTTGCCATGCAGCCGACCCGGGTACGGTTCCCACTGCTCGCAATTTTCTTTTTTTTTTCAAAATTATTTCATTCCCCGCAATGTTAAACTATTAATTGTGAAATTTATATATACTTAAACAGGTCATATAGTATAATGTAACTGTCAATCTCTATATATAAAAATGAATGTATGTATGTCTGCCCTCTGTGCGTTCTCCGTACGCCCACGAAGGTCTAGCCGAAGAAAAAGAAATAAGACACAGTCTTGAGAAGATATGACGTCATAAACAATGAGACGCCACCGCGGGAAAATACCCAGATTTATGCATCCACTATTTGAGTATGTGAGCATGTGTTTCGAAATAATACAGTGACCAGTGGTGTTTCCATACAAAGCAATATGGTAACAAGGAAAAATTAAATATAACGTAAATCGGGCGAAACAGGGGGCTCCTTCAAAGTGATCGCGAACAAAATATCTGAAATGGAAACTCACCTTTTCTTGCCAGGCGTATGTGGTGATACGCCAGGATGATTCTTGGAAAACTGTTTGAATCTTCCAGTGCTACACATGCTTTGTCCTGTGTATGTAGCAGCTCTCACTGAAGATTTGTAAATGGGGTGAAGCAATTTTTTCTGCTCCCTTTCCCTTTCGCAGTATTCAATCACGCGCAATATACGTAATACTGGTTGCCTTCTAACCGTAGGCCTCCCGGTAGGGGTTGTTGGCGACTCCCGAGATGGGCCAGCAACTGCCTCTTCACTCATTTTGATAATGTTTAGCACAACTGCACAATAAAAACACGCAGAACAGTACAGCACTAAACAATAACGAAGCAGCCGACAATGGCTACCTTGTACGACACAGTCAGCTACGTAATGTTGGCAGCAGTCGAAACTGCGTGCCTACCGAAGCCTCCCGAGGTTTGCCGACTTCTACCGATTCAGGACTAGGGAGAGGCCTGCCATCTAAAGGTTTACACACTGTAGGCACAATATCTTTGACCTTGGTCTATAAGCTGCTTCTAGTCCAAGCGGTACATCAGTGCAACTGCTCAATCGTGAGTTGCGGTGTAATAAGTTAACACGTGTTTGTGTCTCTCGTCACGGAAATGGAACTGCATAGTATTGCGCAACAGTATGCCATTTCTTTTGCGTTAAATTGGGTGTAAGCGCGACGACAACTTACGGTAAGCTTCAGAAGGCTTTTGGAGAGGAGGTTATGTCAAGAGATCAAGTTTTTCGTTGGCATGAAATGTTTAGTGAATGCGGAATGAATGATAAAGATGAAGACCTCAGTGGACAACCATCAACCTCATGGACGGATGTTAACTTGGCCAGGGTGCATGGACTCGTACGATCTGATCGAAGATTATCCGTGACCCCTCTGTCTAATAGGCGCTGCTCATGCATGGTTGGCCGGCCGCTGTGGCGCTTTAGTCTGGAACCGTGCTGTTGTTACGGTTGTAGGTTAGAATCCTGCTTCAGGCATGGATGTGTGTGATGTCCTTAGGTTAGTTAGGTTTAAGTAGTTCTGAGTTCTAGGGGACTGATGACCTCAGCTGTTAAGCCCCATAGTGCTCAGAGCCATTTTAACCAGTGTTGATGAGGAGCGCCTGCTAGGTGGGGGTCTGACAGCCAATCAGTTCCAGTCTTTCCACCAAGAAGGATGTACACGGCCCGTGTTGTCTGGAGTTCAACCAAGCCTAGACCGTCAACAACGCTGTTCGAACGAGTCTGCATTGTTACTTTGTGCCAGGAAGGGCTGTCAACAAGGGAAGTGTCCAGGTGTCTCGGAGTGAACCAAAGAGATGTTATTGGAACATGGAGGAGATACAAAGAGACAGGAACTGTCGATGACATGCCTCACTCAGACAACCCAAGGGCTACTACTGCAATAGATGACCGCTACCTACGGATTATGGTTCAGAGGAATCCTGATAGCAACTCCACCATGTTGAACAATGCTTTTCGGGCAGCCTACACCTCAAACTGTGAGCAGTAGGCGGCATGATTCGCAAATTCGCCCCCGACGTTCATGGCGAGATCCATCTTAGAAACCAAGACACTATACAGCGAGGTACAGATGGGCCAACAACATTCCGAATGGACCGCTCAGGATTGGCATCACGTTCCCTTCACCGATGAGTGTCCCATATGCCTTCAACCAGACAATCGTCGGAGACGTGTTTGGAGGGAACCCAGTCAGGCTGAATGTCTTAGACACACTATTCAGCGATTGCAGCAGGTTGGAGGTTACCCGCTGTTTTGGAGTCGCATTATGTGGGGCGGACGTAAGCCACTGGTGGTCATAGAAGGCGCCGTAATGGCTGTACGATATGTGAATGCCATCCTCCGACCTATAGTGCAACCATATCGGCAGAATATTGACGAGGCATTCGTCTTCATGGACGACAATTGGCACCATTATCGTGCACATCCTGTGAATGACTTCCTTCAGGATAACGACATCGCTCGACTACTGATACCTAACTAACCTAAGGACATCACTTGCATCCATGTGCGAGGCAGGATTCGAAACTGCGATCGTAGTGGTTGCGCGGTTCCAGACTGAGACGCCTAGAACCGCTCCGCCACAACGACCGGCCGCTACCCATCCATAGTTTTTTACATATTTGGGTAGGTTTAGTGACAACTCTGAACAGTCAAAGGGACTGTGTTTGTGATACTATATCCTCAGTTAATGTCTATCTTCAGAGGTCCGGGAACAGGGGTGATGCAGAACTTTTTTTGATGCGTGTATTTTATGTAGAATCAAGAATGATAGGTAATTTGGTTCAGTCTTTCTGCGTGCCCCTAATGGGCGTCGAGATTTAAATTGCGTTGTTTTATAAAGAACTCTAAAACAAGGTTAGTTATTGCTCTGTCGTTAAATGACAGACACCCATGGAATTTTCGGGGAAGGGGGGTGCCAAACTTATGTAATAGTCATCATGCCTCTTCCACAATTTTCCGGACAGAGGTGGAGAGGCAGCACCCATATCGGTTTGGGCGATGGTGTAGCTGCTCATTTTTGGGACACAGATGTTTTTCCAAGATGACAGTCTCAATATTTTACGATGTAGCACGACAGTTCTGTGGGACTAAGAGAAATCCACGGGAGGTCAGAACTCTGATTTTACTGTTTGAGTAGTTTAGTGGAACTTTTATCTATCGCAAGTTAAACAGGATAGGACTTGTAAATAATAGGATTTGGTATTATTTGCTCTGAACCTAACTTTAACTCATTTAGCAGGTAGGTCTACGTTGATTGCAACGCTGGTTAACACTTAGGCTCCCTATATCACATATTTATGAGTCTTGCACTTTCTTCTGAGAGTGTTTACTTGACTGTCAACAATTTAAGCAATAAACATTTATTGTTTTCTCTTATTTTTTATTTTTTGTGATCTCAGCACTGTATTTGAGGCTCAAGCTAATCTCGATTCGCATAACTGCATAGCGAAATTTAATCACCAGTCTTAATTCAGTAACTGTGATAAAGAACAATAAATATCATATTGAACTTGAATAATTTGTAGTTGGGTAACTATATTTAGATCTTACCACATACATTCAACCTAGTATCATTTAAGTCTAATTTGTACGTCAGGAACAATTTCACAATTTTTTTATTAACTAAAGCAGCATAAATCTGAGTTTAGTGGTCGTCCTATAGGCAAGGAGTTCAACTTTGCCGTGGCAGTTAGAAGGGGTTTATGTAGCAATGGGGTATAGGCTGTTTTTTGTTGAGTAAGTGTCTAAGGTATTCGACCTGCTCCTGGAGAAACTGACATTTGTCTACGCCAAAGTTGAGCCCTGTCTCACTCAATGTAGTAAATAGTGTGCAAAGGATTTTCAGGTCTTACTGACACGTAGTATGTGTGAAAATTATGTCTTTGAGATAACGCAAATGTGTACAGCCACGGTTAACTCAGTTAACTAGTATCTATGGACGTCGAAGGCAATGTTGATAACCGTAATGTTTAGTGATGCCTTTTGGTGCTCTGTGACTCCTCAGCTAGTGGGATTTGAAAATATGCTCCGACCAGCTGGACCTTAGATAAATATTGTCAATTGCCAAGCTTTGTGTGGAGGTCTCCTGGACTTGGTACAGGGTTTCAACACACTAAGAAAAAAAATTGTGTTCCACGAAGGAATTATTCGAATGCGACGGAAACCGGCAGTTGTGACGTACACGTACAGACAAACAAATGGTTAAAATTTCAGATAAATAAGACGATCTATTCAAGAAAATGAGCTTCAGCAGTTGAACTAGTCAATAACGCGTTGATACACCTTCAGCCCTTGTGCAAGCAAATATTCAGATTAGCACTGACTGACAGAATTGTTGGCTGTCGTCCCGAGGCATATAGTGGCAAATTCTGTCAAACTGGCGCGTTAAATTGTCAAAATCCTGAATTGGTACAAGGGCCCTGCTTGTAATGCTCTAAACATTGTCAACCAGAGAGAAATCCCGCGACCTTGCAGGCCAAGGCAGCGCTTTACAAGCGCAAAGACAAGCAATAGAAAATCTCGCAATTTGCAGGCGGACTTTATCTTGCTAAAATGCAATCCCAGAATGGCTTGCCATGAAATGCAACAAAACGAGACGTAAAATATCGTCGACGTACCGCTGACCTGCAAGGGTTTCGTAGATACCAACCAATGGATTCCTGCAATGAAATGGAACGGCAACACTGACCGTCACTCCTATTTTTCTGGAAATATAGCGGATGACATATTGATAGATTATTTATTTTCCTAGGTGTCTTCGCTGGCCATAGGGGCCTGGAATCTCAATGACAAAATGGTGCAAATGGCCCTGAGCACTATGGGACGTAACTTCCGAGGTCATCAGCCCTCTAGAACTACAAACTACGTAAACTTAACTAACCTAAGGACATCACACACATCTATGCCCGAGGCAGGGCTCGAACCTGCGACCGTAGCGGTCGCGCGGTTCCAAACTGTAGCGCCTAGAACCGCTCGGCCACTCCGGCAGGCTGTCAATGACAAGTAGAACTTTATTCAGTGATGGGTCTCGCTTCGAACTGAGCCCTGATGACTACGTGTCTGGAGACGCCGAATGCAGTGATTGGATATCAATCTGAGTGTCATGCGACTACTGTCTGAAACCCAGAGGTGACGGTCTGGGGTGCCATCTTCGGTATATCGACGATATTCTACGCCCCTCTGTTGCCCTTTGTGGCAAGCTATCATGAGCTAGCATTTCTTCAAGATAATGCACTTTGCATAGGGCGAGAGCTTCTAATGCTTGTCTTTGCGTTTGCGAAATCCTACCTCATCCAGCAAGGTCGTCAGATCTCTGCCCAATTCAGGGCCTTTGGAGAATTATGAGCAGTGTCCATTAACGAACTCGGGATTTTGGCGAATTAATGTGCCAGTCCTACAGAATTTTGCATGATATCTCTCAGTAGGACCTCCAGAATTGTGCCGATCAGTGCCAATACGAATAACTTCTTGCACGAGGACCAGAGGTGGAGCAACGAGTTATCGAGTTTCTCTTGAATAGATCATCCAGTTTTTCTGGAATTCTAATCATTTGTTTGTCTGTACGTCGCATCTAACGACTTCCATTGCATTCTTTCTCTCTCTCCCTTCACCCCCCTTACCCCCCCCTCCCCCACCTCTTTCTCTCTCGCTCTCTCTTTGAGCATAGTTGTGAATGGGAATTGATAGTTGATTTAATATCTCCGCTTAGCAAGAGGGAGACATTGGGTTTCTTTAACACTACCAGCGACATGGCTCAAGGGCTTGCTTTAAACGGATCAACCATCCCATCGCCGTGAAGTCGAACCGATTTCCTACTTAACGTCTGTCCGTGACGAGACTAGAATTGTTCGTGCTCAGCTGAAATAGAGCGCTACGCCTGAAAGCAAGGAAATATGAGCCGTGAAATCTGTGGCACACACCAGATCAGGTACGAAAATAGGTGCCAATGTGGCCCGAAAGTCGACACGTTTGTGAATGGGAACGATCACATAAAGGTAATCTCAAGTAAGGCAGATACCAGACTGAGGGTTTCTTGAAGAATCCTCAGTGTGTTACACCCACGAAACAGGAAGCTTACAAAACCGATACTTGGATACTACTCGACAGGCCTGGACCTTTACCAGACAGGACTGACGGATGTGAAGACACAAAGATGAGCACGTTTCGTCACGGGTCGATTTAGTAAACGTTAAAGGGCTACGGAGGTCCTCACTGAACCTCAGTGGCAGACTCTAAAGAAAGGTGTTGTTTACTCTGCAAAATACAACAGCATACGATCTCAGGAGAATCAATTAACAGTAATAAAGGAAATAAGAAAATGATAATGGCTTAGCCAAACGACTTTAAAACTAAATATATCAAGTGATCTAGAAGCTGTATGCACAAATAGTCAGTATATTACCGCGTATTTTGCAAGAAGAGCATAAACGTGACATTAAAGAGATTCCAAGTCGCTCAAAAGCTACGTGACGAATAGCCTTTCTCTCACGTACCAGTCGCGACTGTAATTGGAGGAGTGAGATGTGACAATGACACACAAAGTAATCTCCGCCACGCACCGTAACGTAGCATTCGGAATATAGATGCAGCTATAAATGTATAATAAATCGTTTGCCTTTATATAGTCCAACCACTCACATTTCAAATATTCGAATAGTAATTTTATCGATAAAATTTTCTGCAATCAGCGTACTCGGCGTGAATTTGGCGACTGCTTACTACCTACACATCTATAGTAGAAAAATGTATCTAAGCTACGGATTTTAGACGTGATCCTAGCTGAGGGAAGGACATCTTGAATAGGTCACGTAAGCGTTGCCTGTGAGACTGGATATGTGATATGACTCTCGCCTATAATATTACTGATACAATAATGATATCACATGATGTCAGCTGAGTAAATATACGGTGAGCCAAGGAGCTCGCAAACAGTCCTTGGAGGCTGAGATAATGCCTTCTGGTGGTTGGCGGAGTTATCGAGCGCAGGCCAATTATCATGGCGTGTTCGACTCGTTTCGGAAGATGAGGGCCACATTTTGCGTCATCATCAGACGTAGCGGAAGTGCGCTTAGCCGAGATGACAGGTAGGCCTCCCTTTTGGACGATATCCGCTGAGACAGGCAACTTCAGTTTCGCAACGGCTAAAGAGAACTTACGCGATTGAGGTGTGACAGAACGTGCGTTCTGTGGTCACACTAGTTTCATACGGACGCTGCTTTTCTCAGTCGGCTAGACTTGAACGAGTCTCACGTTTTAATAGCTGAAAGTAATTTATTGCGTTAGTAGCCAGCTATCAGACTGACTTTGGTGAGGATTGTGGCGTTGTTGGTAACGTACTCTATCGAGTGAGAGCTCGTCGGATTCGAGCTTCTCATTCTCCCTTCCTTTCATGTACCTAAGCATCATTAATAGATTGAAACAAGATACTATTATGCTTCTGAACAAAAGAATGCGGGGGTTGCCTACAGCAGAAAATGAAATATGAACACGTATAAATATATCGCTTAAAAACACCAAACGTGCATTTGTGAACTGGAACCTCCCATCCGACGATCACGCTAAAGGAGAAGACTTTCATTTCCGTTCCTCGAAAGATGACGTCAAAAGAAAAGCTTCTTTGCGCTTAAAACTCGAAGAGTAGTAGTAAAATTTTCAGTTTTAGAAAAAGGTAAATATCTAATGCCAAAATAAAATAATGGTTTTCACTCTCTGTTGGGCCTTTTCTGTCTCATAGTATAACAATGAATGTAGTGTAAATATAAATTTATATGGGATAACCGCAAAATTTTTGTAATGTATCATTTGATAAAAATCAAGTGATTATTATCATACAGACGTTCGTCCTGTAGTTGAAGGTGTCAGCGGAAAAAAGTGAATACCTACAGGAACAATATTGCTGTTATACGTTTGGTTAAATTCGAAGGCAAAACCTTAAACACAGTACGACATAACCTGGTACACATATAACTTTCTGTTGTCATCTTCTTTTGAATTCGAAAACGCTACAGGACCTGAGAGCAGTCTAATTCTTACTAAAGTGAGGGTTGGGTTTTTCTAGAGCCAAGGGAAGAATTTGTCATTCTGATGGGTACCAGGACATTCAGTGTAATAAAGCAGCAGAAGCGGCAGCTATGGATGCCTGTTTGGAAGCTACAATTTCTGAATGTGATTCCCTTGTCCATGCACTTACCTCGCTATTGCTATTTAACATTATGCGTCTGTGGGAGTGTTTAGGGTTAGGTAGCTGAGGCTCGCAAAACCAATCACAGGACCGTGCCGCTTCTCCTTCCGGGCACAGCGACGGGAGCAAGTACTTTTAACGCGCCTCCGGATAGGACACTGTCCTCTTACGAATGGAGTCCTCTTTCGACGGAAAGACCCAAGTATGCAGCGCTTCTGGAGTACGGATTTCTGTACGCTACATTTTAACAGAATGCATTTATTACCAAGCGATAAGGGCCACTACTCGTTTACCAGTTGACCAGCCCTCTACTTTAGGTAATGATGAATCGGATGTGGTTCGTGTTTCAAGATTATGTGTCATGTCTGGTCTCCTCAATAGCGTCATAGGTATAAGGTTTTCAGTGTGTTGGCCGGCCGGTGTGGCCGTGCGGTTCTAGGCGCTTCAGTCTGGAACCGAGTGACCACGACGGTCGCAGGCTCGAATCCTGCCTCTGGTATGGATGTGTGTGATGTCCTTAGGTTATTTAGGTTTAAGTAGTTCTACGTTCTAGGGGACTGATGACCACAGATGTTAAGTGCCATAGTGCTCAGAGCCATTTTAACCATTTTTTTCAGTGTGCTTCCAGGGTGGCTGCTGCACCGTTTATTTTCAATCGATCACGTGGTCAAAGCTCCTTGTTCCAGCACTTTAGAAAGTGTATGGTTTTAGCCTATGTATTTCACTCACGCACTGCCCTGAGGCATCCGTCTTTTCCTATTTTGTGTGATAGTGTGAGTGACAGAGTCATAGGATGTCTGCGGATTCTATCTTACAATTTACATTTTGCTACGTGCTTCTAACAACTCATAACTACACTTGTACTCTTTTAGTTGAGTACATTACCACAACACCACAACTTCTAGCACCACCACACAACACTTTCTTGTGCCGACACCTTTCATTCTATCCACTCTGAGTAACATTCCCAGTGCCTGCAATACAAGTATCTTAACGGCATGTAATTTACAATGCTACTTGTATAACAGAGAATTTTCTGACACGTGTATCAATAACAGTTTCAAATGTTAGTTATGTGTCAGAATAAGTAGCGTTGCACAGATTTCCTGCTAATGAAATACATCTCCTGCCCATGCCGCCATGTACATATTTCTTTTTGACGACATCACTTACTATGTTGCCCGACAGCGTAAACATATTTGCAGCAACCGACGACAGTAAACATGGTATCTGTGTGATGTAAGGAGCTCGCGTTATCGGAGCAGATGAGCTTTCGAAGACTAGGCTACGACAGCAAGCAGCAGAGGTCACTGCTTGCTCTTTTGCGTACATCACTGTCGTCACTAATCGACAGATTGTGAACTATCGGAGCGCCTATAAATGCGACCTTGCTCGCTAGAACTTTTACTTCTCTCATTGGCTCACAGTTGAGCAGACTACATTTAACTCGTGGTTGTTAAAATGTCGTCTTTCCTCGTAAGCATGTCAGGCAGGGCAGCCATCAACAACTTCCTGCCACAGTGTTTGGTTCCGTCGCATATTGGTGCACGCGGATCGCCGCCACTTCACTCAGCTGCTGTCCTGCGCTCTGCGCTAGCTATGCAGACACAGGGAACTTCTGCGACGAACCTGGCAGCATTTCACACCACTGCACCTTTGCAAAGGCCGACGTCAGACAATCATGCGTCGGCCTCACTTTGGAAGCCTACAGAATTTCTCACTACACCTCCGCTGCCAAAACCACAACGTATGCGGATGAAATAGCGCTTCAAGAAGTTATTGTTATAAACTGCATAATGAAGGCGATGAACGTCTTGGAGAACAAAGAAGGGTGTCTTTGAGAATCACTCTGTATCTCGCAGATGACAGTCGTAAGCGCTTGAGGTCTACGAGCAGCTGGAAGACACAACGTCCGTGCGATCGCCAGGCGTTGAGACATCGTTAACCAAGAAGCTGTCCTAAAACTTTACGTTTGTGAACACTGTACAAAGTAAATGTAGTTCACAAGTAATTAATAAAAGTAAATCGAAGGTTATGTTCCTTTTATTAATTTGCTTTCTATATTACCACTCACATATTTTATCCTGTTCCTTAACACTCCCTGTAATACTATAACACCGTTTTCTACCAAGTCTGTACTTTGAGACCTAAAAATTAGAGTAAAACTGAAAAAGGAATCAGATTCCATAAGCACTGAAATGGGTTTTGCATGGTCCTCAAGAAATGAAAATAACATAGCATTTCGAGAGAAACTCTTTACGTTCGTATAATTAGGAAAAAGTGATCGAATTAAAATTGTTTTGATATGTTGCCGTGATATTTAGAATTTTTGAGAAATATAGGAAGTAGTTCAAATTAGATCAACGAACAAAATATACAAAACGTGCAAGACGTCTTTCACCTTCACCTATACTGAGCGCTCTAATTTTTTGAAAGATGGCACTGAGATGGATAATTTAAAATGTGAAACAAGAATTGCGCAGTCTGGCTTTCAGGCAGCCAGATGATCTATTGTTCAGTTATTCAGATTGATTTTACATGGCTAAATATTTTTTTTTTTGTTTTATTCATCCGTACACTTGTCAGGCAGTTTGAATAATGACAAAATTCTAATTTCAAATTGCCTGGAATGTGAAAACAATTGCAACCTAACAAGCTATAAAATAAAAACCTCACTTCCACATGAACTATTTCGTATGACAGGTACAGATGCTGCACGAAGTGCAATGAAAATAAAATTATTTACTAGTAGTCCACCTCCTGGTAGTATCTTACTGGCTAAAATCTCCACGTTATAATGTTAACCATTCTAAACTTTGAACTAAACCGTAATCTTCACCTGTCACCTTTGATGTACAAGGTGTAATCTGTAAATGTTTATAACTTACCACATTGGCATAGGGGAAGCCGTAAAGAATAATTTGATATGGAACACTCGTGTTTACTCAAGACTCGAAACAGCCTCAAAATTACAAAAGTCACTTAAGTTACAGCGTTTTCGCGTCGTGTTAGCTTCTGAATATCCTCTCGCCCACTAATTCTATCGATTTGTCGATCATAAGTGTTTGAAGGTATTTCTTTTTCTCGCTAAAATCGTCCTTGAATATCAAACACATATTGTTCTACCACTTACAAAATGCAGAATGCACTTACGTAGTGTAAAATTGACATATGTGTTAGTTTTACCTCAAATTTTGACCATTTTAACAGCGTAAATTAAGCAATTCAGTTGTTTTGTTTCTCTGCCCTTATTGCTGCAAGACTTCCGTTTGTAATGATTAAGATTAGATACAATTGTTAAAGCATATGATTTTTTTGCGTAACGTCTGCAAGGTGAATTTTTCTTTCGTAGCCCTCGCCGAAAATCTTATGTATGTCAACGAAATAAAAGAAAATCAGAAATATGATCGACTAAGCCGGTAGCTTAAGAGAAAGAGAGGGCATTTAAAGACTATGCGCACATACGCTGTAGCTCACATGGCTTTTGTAGGTCATTTTAATGCTGTTTCCCAGTTTGAGAGAGAGAGAGAGAGCATAGTTGTTCGATGTCAAATTGTTCCTCTTTATTCCCCCTTAGACCAGTAGGCCGCCTTGTAAAGAGTTCCTTTTTTCCATTACCCTCTCATTGATCAGTAAAACCTAACAAACGACAAAAATCTGCTGCAAAGGCTGTCGTAACTTGGATTACAGTTTCCATTTTGTCTCGTTTATTACTGCATATTTTCATCTGTGTAGCCAATTTGAAGTTTATGCTATGATCCGCTAAGGCGGACATATTTGCGGAACAGTCAAAACTTAACGCTGGTTATGTACGCTGGTCATGTACAGGGTGAATATTAGTAAAACTGTAGTGACGGATTCTTGATCGGAAGTGGAGGAAAAAAGGTCTTATGAATATGTGTCCGGAAATGCTTTGTTGCCAAGGGTGATGGCGATGACGAATGACAGCTTCTCTGACATTGTACAGTAAGTTCCGTGTGTGTTGCAGGCTGTGTGACTGACGCAGCCTACCATAAGCAGCAGAATGGTACCACACGATATTTCAAGCTCTTTTTGGGAATTTTTGCGGTGTGAAGTGGTCGTATGGCATTAGTTGGCCGGGATATCACCTTCGTGGTTCGGCCGCCGTATTGCAAGTCGTTTCAGTTGACGCCACTTCGGCGACTTGCGTGTCAATCATGATGAAAATGATCAGAATGAGATTTTCACTCTGCAGCGGAGTGTGAGCTGATATGAAACTTCCTGGCAGATCAAAACTGTGTACCGGACCGAGACTCGAACTCGGGACCTTTGCCTTTGCACTTGCCCGCGAAAGGCAAATGTCCCGAGATTCGAGTCTCGGTCCGGCACACAGTTTTGATCTGCCAGGAAGTTTCATGATGAAATTGATGGTCAAATGGGTCCTTTCACACAGACGCACGTTCAGGCAGACGGCGGAATGTGCACACATCTGATTTGTAAGACCAGCTTCTGCAGGATGAAATCTGGTACAAGCTCCAAATCTGGTGAACGCTCAGACCGCCACCTCCCTTCTCAATCGTCTGTCTGAAGGACCATGATCACACAAACAGCCAAAAAGGGCTTGAAATATTGCAGGATGTCTACTTGGTTTCGTATAGCCGTACTGCCTGTCGACCATTTCCATCTACTTGGCCGTACACAGACATCGTATCGGCTTGCTCCCGGCATGAATATCGGACAATTATGCTGCTGACAGTACACTGCGTCAATCACACAACCTGCAACATACGAGAAACGAACAGTACATGGTCAGAGCAAATGTCATTCGTCACCGTGGCAACGGAGCATTACAGGGCACATAGTCATAAGACCTTTTTTTCTTTCATTTCCGGTAATTAATCCGTCACTGCAGTTTGTCGGTTTCATTGATTTTCTCCCTGTACATGACCAACATTAAGTTTTGACTGTACCCTAAATATGTCCACTTAACGGATCATACCATAAACTTGAAAGCAGCTACACAGATGAAAGCGTGCAGTAGTAAACGAAACAAAATGAAAACTGTTATTCAATTCAGGAATACATCCCTGCAGTATGTCTTATTAATGTTCACCCTGTATTCTAAAATGCAGCTGGATGGTCACTTGCAAGTCCAGCAACGAGCTGGACCAAGTACAGCAACACATCGTGGCTTGCTATGTACTGTGATATATACTGAGCATCTGTATCTTGCTCACAAATGATTTGACAAGGATTGACTTACATTGTATGTCGAATTTGTGTAAATTTTGAAATATACGCCCGCTAATTTTTGAGTTTTTATATTTGCTTACAAACATCGAGCGAGAAGCCGCCTGAGAGAGAAGCGCAGTTCAGATCGCCGCCTAGGCATCCAAAATTAGGTTTTGTGTGGTTTTCCTCAATCGCTCCATGATGATTTTGAGTTTTTCCCCTGGCCAAGGGTGTGTTCGACTCTGTTCCCCGTCTCTGTCCAATTCGAGCTTTCTGTTTTTAAATAACGACGTCGTCGCCGCCGGAACAAACTTTAATCTCCCTTCCATCCTTCTTAACCCCGATGTTGCCAGTAAGGCAAGAGTTAATCGAAACTTTACGGCTGCCACTGGAAGCCCTGAAAATTGAGTGTGTCTGCAGGCAGCTGACGCTTCTAGGACACGACAAAGCGAAACGTCTGCTACGTAGACAATCGTGTATTCCCTACTATCTATATGAGTTAAAATACCCCAGTATATTTTTGCTGCTTTTTCTTTTTTCAGATGGGAGAATAATGCGTATTGCGAAACGTTATACTAGTTTCTCCACTTTCGTTTTGCAATGAGTTCAAGAAAACCCCATGTCTTTGCATGCAAAGCACAACCAACCACTACGTTCTTCCCACAAGCAAGCATATGCCGTCATTCCTCACGCAATCTTGGCAAATATAGAACTCAAGTTAGGATGAGTGATTATCTACGTAGCATGTAACACGTACAATTAATTTTCCACTTTCTTTATTTGCATGAACTCCACCGTATGAACTCGTGAGTTTCACTTTAGCCGTCTATATCTACAGGTATGTATACATACCGTAGGTCATCTTATGGTTTGTGGCGAGGGCTATTTCTATAACGTTACTTAAAAACCGTCTTGATTGGAAATTTTTTATTCATATCACCGGTTTCGGTTCATGTGACGTAGCATGTGAAAATCGCTGGATTTGGACGGGTTACTCCTGTAACTGAAATATCAGGTACGCTCTGGTACATTTGATGTTGATTAGATACGATGAAAAAGATTAGCTTCCGTGAAATAGTAAATTAGTATCATTATTTTTACAGATCTGAAGATGGTTCTGAATGAACCGAAACCGGTCATATGAATAAAAATTTTGCAATTAAGACGGTTTTTAAGTAACATTATAAAATCACTGATTGCTGTTATCCCATAAGACATTATGTTGTTTTTGGAAAGAGTGCTATTTCGGTCATTGTTATCATTTCCCCCTCCATTGCCCCATTCGCTAATCATACGTGGGAAGAATGATTGCTCGTAATCATCGCACTAACAGTGAAATGGCAGAAATGTCACATAATCAAATACGTGATCGCAGAGCACAGAATTAACGAAAGCACTTCAACAGTGGAAAGGCATGTCGACTAGATGAGATGCATATGAGCTCCCACAGACATAATGCAAAAGAGGCTATTTCGCTCCTAGTAACAGTTTACTGTAGGTCGTTGGAGCAACGAAGAGTAAAACTGAGATGCCTCCGGTTTTCAAGAAGGGTCATCGAACCGGTGCGCGCAATTATAGGCCTAGGTCAATCTCTTGTAGAATTCGGAACATATTTTATGCACACGCACTATGTACAGCTAAAATCTCACTGGATAATGATCGACATCTATCCTGGAGCTCACTACGTTCGTCCACGAGAGCTGGATAGCTGTATGAAGAAGTGCTCTGTGTGTTCCTCGTCTTTCGAAAGGCGTTCGAGACGCTCACTGTGCACTGGAGAACAAAATGCGAACTCACCGACTCGCCGACTTCTGGACCGGATTTGTGGCTTTGGTGAGAACTTGCAGTACGAATCGAATACGTCGTTCTAATGGAACAAGAGACATGTAAAGGTAATTTCAGGAGAACCACGAAGTAGTGTTTTAGGGTCGTTACGCAGGGTGATCAGAAGCAGTCTGAAAAGATTTTAAGGGTGTTGCAGGGTAGGTTGTGCTGAGAAATAGTTGTTAAGAAAGACAGTCGATATACTGGGCCGTTACGAGTTAATTGATACTGAAGTCAGCCAGTCAGGGCATAGCGCAAGCAAATTCAAGCCGTCCTCCAGAGATGGTGTCGCCAAACACGTTTGGTTGTCTAAAACACAACAAGAGAGCGATGTGGGGACCTAGCAGGGATCGAAGCATAGCGAAAGGCTGGGCAGTCTCGTGCGCTGTCATCTACGCTATGGCAACAACTGACACTAGCTGTACCTGTCAGGCCGCTTCAATGCCAACGGACTTGCAAACGGTACAACAGATCGATATTTTTCTTAACCATTGTTTCTCAGAGTAAAATACCCTGCAACAACATTACTATAGCTTTTCAGACATTTTATGACCACGCCGTATATTAATGAGCAAGTGTCCAATGTTGTAAGCAGCGTAAGGCTATATGCCTATAGCAAGACTGAAACATCAGAGGGCTTTAGCGATATGAAGGATGACTTGCTAAGTGTAGATGGCTGGTGTAGAGACTGTCAGCCCAACTTGAATGGAAATTAACGTAACATATTTTAAATACTTTAGCAAGTGAGGAGTTGGAAGTGGTGAAGTGCCAGGCTCCCTCCTCCCCCCCCCCCAAAAAAAAACACACACACACACACGAACAAAAGAAGTTAAAAGAAATTAAGCACACTCACGCGAAGAAGAAAAATTTTGCTGGAAAAGACAAGTTTATCAGCTAAAAATTCTGCAAGATGTTGTTACAAATTTCTTCTAACATATGAAATTAACTATCTGATATAAATGCAGTGCTAGATGTAAGCACTCCAATGCGTCGGCGCCTTCGCGAAGAAAGTGCCAAAGTACAACTAACAGCTGTCACAGTGAAATACCACGTGGATTGGGGATTTAATACAGATTCTCACTGTTTTTCGTTTTAATTTTTATTCTTAATCAAATGTATCTTTGAACCGATACTAAATAGGAAATAATCCAACAGACTCTGGAACACTTGCAGTTAATGTTCGAAACCGCTAATCTAAAAAAAACATTATTATTTCACAAAATTACGTACATAACTGTCGCATGGTAACATGGAGTTTTGTGAACCAGTTGAAATCAAGGCGCGAAAAAAATTCTGTATGTGCTACATTTTCTAGGAAACTCTTTGATATTGGACAAACATGATTAGCACCATTGTGAAAGAAATTGCATCTGGGAGAGAAATAACTGCTGAAAGAGGGGGTGATCATAAAACAGCAAAGAACGAAACTTAAAGAGATCATGTAATACACTACTGGCCATTAAAATTGTTGCACCACGAAGATGGCGTGCTACAGACGCGAAATTTAACCGACAGGAAGAAGATGCTGTGATATGAAGATGACTAGCTTTTCAGAGCATTCACACGAGGTTGGCGCCGGTGGTGACACCTACAACATGCGGACATGAGAAAAGTTTCCAACCGATTTTTCAGACACAAATAGCAGTTGACCGGCGTTGTCTGGTGAAATGTTGTTGCGATGCCCCGTGTAAAGAGGAGAAATGCGTACCATTACGTTCCCGTCCTTGATAAAGGTCAGATTGTAGCCTTTCGCGATTGCGGTTTATCGTATCGCCACATTCCTGCTCGCGTTGGACGAGATACAATGGCTGTTAACAGAATATGGAATCGGTGGGTACAGGAGGGTAATACGGAAGGCCGTGCTGGATTCCAACGGCCTCGTATCACTAGCAGTCGAGATGACAGGCATCTTATCCGCATGGCTGTAACGGATCGTGCAGCCACGTCTCGATCCCTGAGTCAACAGATGGGGACTTTTGCAAGACAACAACCACCTGCACGAACAGTTCGAGAACGTTTGCAGCAGCATGAACTATCAACTCGGAGACCATGGCTGCGGTTACCCTTGACGCTGAATCACAGACAGGAGCGCCTGCGATGGTGTACTCAACAACGACACTGGCTGCACGAATGGCGAAACGTCATTTTTCGGATGAATCCAGGTTCTGTTTACAGCATCATGATGGTCGCATCCGTGTTTGACGACATCGCGGGGAACGCACATTGTAAGCGTGTATTCGTCATCGCCATACTGGCGCATCACCCGGCGTGATGGTATGGGTTGCCAATGGTTACCTCTTGTTCGCATTGACGGCACTTTGAACAGTGGACGTTATATTCCAGATATGTTACGACCCGTGGCTCTACCCTTCATTCGATCCTTGCGAAAACCTACATTTGAGCAGGAGAATGCACGACCGCATGTTGCAGGTCCTGTACAGACCATTCTGGAGACAGAAAATGTTCCAGTGCTGCCCTGCCCAGAACATTCTCCAGATCTCTCACCAATTGAAAATGTCTGGTCAATGGTGGCCGACTAACTGGCAAAACGTGAACATAAGATGTTCTCTGCCATTGAAAGAACAGTATTAGTGATGTCAAACATGATAAAAGAATAGAAAAGGGAAGATATGAAGAAAATGCTCGCTTTAAGATTCGGCACGCAATGGAAAATTGAAGAACAACTTTTTTTTCGGACGTTAGAGACTCCATGCAACAGCTTCACTCCAGAAGATGTCGAATGTGATTATTTACAAGAAGAACAGGAATGGACAAAATTTCGTTACTTATGCCTGTAACAAATTTTTGTGTTGAACAGTTTTATGTAATTTAAGGCTTTGTCGCATTCCTTCGTGTAAATACTAATGTTACGTTGCTCTGAGTTTTATAATTCATGTAAAGCAATTAAAAATTACTGTAAGTTAATAACGAACAAGATGTATACTGTTCAAAACATAATTTGATTTTATAGTGATCGTAATCAAATTTTGATCTATTTATTTATTTATTTATTTAGCGTATGGCTAATACAGACATACCATGTAATTAAATTACATATAAATATGTACCTATTGACACACAAGAAAGTTAAGTTTGTCTTTACAATTGAAAATACAGTCCTTCAATCCAGCGCACTGCATCTGGAGTTGCTAGCAGGAAGTCCTCTTTGGCTATCCATAGGATCTCCTGGCAATGACATATCAACTAAATAGCAGAAACAGATCTTTTCAGAGCTCATTAACAAGAAATATTGGACCAACTATCAGACTCATTTGATCTATTGCAAAGTGGGATTCAATTCAATATCCCAACACAGAATTAATTGTGAAAACAGCATTGTGTTCCATTGAATAGTTAGTAGATATCAGTTATTCGCTTTTTCTGAAAAATTTGAATCATCGGACATTATACGTTTTGATTAGTGGCTCCTCATATAACACTTTAACATGCCAGACAGGAAAAGTCCGGAAATGGTAGACATTTACTCTCCTTTCTGTGTTTCCAGTTGGAGAATAATAAGGTGTTGCGCTGGTTCCTGACAGACGTAACAAGCAGCTGTGATATAAGAGGCATGAATCTCTGCTCACAGTGGATTCGACTACATTTCCACTCGTCAAAATATTATCTTGTTTTGGTACAGCACTTCATCATTACTTACGAAATCTTAACGCTGTCTCGTAGATCCGTCGCCATAACTGAGGTCCGTAACGAACAGTGTCATAAACTTTACGTAAGCTGTTATGAAACTTTGTTAAAATGTGCGAACTATAATGTGCTCATCTCATCAAACACCAAAGGTGTTGAGAGTACGTATATTTCTACGTCGTTAAAGGATACTTCTGTGGTATTCTGTCTTTAATGATTACGACATCGGCAGGAGTTCTACGCTCTGGACCTATTCTGAAATGGATAGTGGATAATTTTGAATCACGCAATAACTTCTCTCATACACTGATACTATCTCTCTCAATTATACGACTATCTGGAGCAGTACTGACTTCACGATGGATGCAGTAAGTAACTTACTTTACTCTGTATTTTTAGCTCTTTCGATAATTTGTTGTCAGTTACCGTACAAACGTAGTCACTTGCACTTTGTCACACACGACGGAGATACATTCTTCTTATGATGCAGCTTTACAGTAAGATTACGTCAGTCTCCCGAAATGTCATTTCGTTATCAATGCTACTGATTAAAGAACAGATTACTTTTAACTGAGCTATCAGCACGTAGCCCAGTTGCATTGTGGAAACTTTCGGGTGAAATGTGATCATCCGCAACCTATGTAACACCTGCATGATGTTAGGGGACATGGTTGAGCAGTGGAGCACTGGGTTTTTTTACGACTGAGGGTGGTCGGGCTGAAAAAATTATTTTTCAATTTATATTTTTTTTTTCGTTTTTCCCATTCCAAACTCGGTTGATAAGTCTTGTGATCCGACATCACTTGGACGATAGATGTGAGAAGCAGGCCGTTTCGACGAGAGCGGCGTAGGTAGCAACGACGGCGCACGTCCCATACGTGCTGATAGAAAGGACTAATGGAAAGCGGACGTCTGGAACAGATCTGTACAGCCGAGGTGATCTTACCTCAGTTAACCACTGGCTAACAACTTAAAACCCACCACTTTAATCATTTCATCAAACAGCATTCTAGATCTGAACAAAATGCAGTGAACCATCATTCAATAAACAGTTCGAAATTTAAATTTCTGGTCTCCTAGAACACAAAATGGAAAGACATCGCCCACTACAAATCACGTTGACTGCAAAACAGCTGCATACGTAACACACCCTGACAACAAAACAGTTACATGCACAACAGAAACCTACACGTACCCGGTTAGTACTGAAATTCATAACACGTTAGTACACGATGGAAGCGGCTTTTAAGCTATAACAAGACTACCTAAGCTAGAGCACTCACTGTTAATTCAAGGTTACAACTACACCAGCAAGCATTTATCACAATATTTCACTCAGCTATAGGGTGGTAAGCCTATTATGGTAATTGAAACTAGCAGTAACTTGATCTTTCAGTTTATAGCGGGAACTTAACTGCTTTGTAACAACACAGGCACAATCCTTATCAAAACTAACATTATAACACAATGATATGAACGTACCATTCGTAAAAATCAACGGTCTATGCTAATTTACCGCTAAAAGACTTAGAACCACTCTCGCAGTATAATACTGCTGTGAGGGCTCGGAACAGCGTCAGAGGACGGCCGATGGCCTCGACAACGAAGACTCTTCCGTTGACCTTTAAACGCAACGCAGGTCAACTCATAACACTCGCCCGCGCCTGCAATAAACATAACTAACCGGAGAGCGAAAGGTCCACCTAATGCAAACAGCATCGACGTCATTCCTTTGATCCAACTAACACACCACGACAAAAAGCAAGTCAAACTGGTCAAAACACTATGACAACTAAAATAAACATGTAGCTGTGTGTCTCATGCACAATTAATAACACCACGAAAATACTACAGGCAAATACATACCAGCACAAGGCTTCAACGTAATTAAATGCAGTCACGTTGGTCGAATAAAACGGCATTCAACAGTTTAATACAACACAGCCAGCCAAGTTAATTCTCTCTTGGATACGGCACTCTCCAATCCTTATGACAGACGATGAAAGCCGGCCGCGGTGGCCGAGCGGTTCTAGGCGCTACAGTCCGGATCCGCGCGACCGCTACAGTTGCAGGTTCGAATCCTGCCTCTGGCATGGATGTGTGTGATGTCCTTAGGTTAGTTAGGTTTAAGTAGTTCTAAGTTCTATGGGACTGATGACCATAGAAGTTAAGTTGCATAGTGCTCAGAGCCATTTTGAACAGACGATGAAACAATTCAGCAACACTTTCACTTCTAGGAGTGTACTGCTTAGTATCTAATTCTGCGTAGGTTTCGTTGTTCATGTATAACAAATGGTTCAGTCATTTCCATAGAAACCCTATTCAGATTTCAGAAATCAGATCTCAACATACAGCTGACAGTACCAAGCACCGGCAAATAACCTAGCGAAGACTAAACCTCCAGAAGTTTGCATACACAGCGGAAGGAAGTATCCCTTTAGGAACCGCACGACACTGTGGAAATCTCGCAAAACGATCAAAAGCAGATTTACCTATATGTTATTCCTGATCCCAGGCGGAACACACATCTATAACAGTAATGACAAAATCCGCACGTGGTTTGCGTACGAGCCAAACACAACATGCGTCATTGCGAAAACACAATAGAGTCATAGCTCATTCCCAAACATACGATACAAGACAGACTGGAAATACAAACACCCACACTAAACTCACTGTGAAAGAATATAGGCTTCAGAACGCCGGTTCCTACAACAAGTAACAATTTACTACTGATGCTAGAGAGTAACACTCTAGCCGATGCTTAATCAATTCGACAGTTACTAAACAAACGAATGAAAAATTGAGGGAGAGTACTAAACAGAATGCAACTGCACTCGGATGCCTATGACAGAGCGATGGAACCTGTCGCAACAACCCATACAAATGTGACTGCTCGCCGCAATGATACAAAGAGGAAAAAACCTATCACGCTACCGCGAGACAGTTTGCTAGTTCCGCACTGCTCCCTATCACGAGAGAGAAGACCCAGTCTCTCGCCGCTGCACATCTCAGGACGCGTAAACATCTGTCAAAGAGCCCAATTTTGACAGAAGCGCCGTGGGGATATCTAAAAATCATCGGAGGGCAGAATTACACGGTGCAACATGGTAGCAGCAATGATAGATTACCTCGTTTGTATTTCTCTATCAGTGATTGTTACCTTTAGCTATTAAAACTATTGATTTCCTAGCGAACCCGACAATTCTCTGCAATTGCTAAAGATGTACGGAAATTGGATGTCCTTCTACAGCCCCCTCTCTATCCCTCACTTCTTCTCCCCTCCCTTTGTCCATCCCTTCCTCCTCCCCCTATCTCCGACCGTCACCTCCTCCCTTCGTTCTCTTACCTTATTTTTTGTTATTGGAGACGGAACCCTGCCTAGGAATTGGAGTCAAAATTAGTAGGTAATCGGTTAGTACAGGGAGAAGGAGAGAGACATTTCCAGTTGGTGCATCTGGGAGGACAGTGGCTTTAAAGACAGTATCGCTCATGGTTTTAATCTACGAACAGACACGACTATAAAGTTATCCGTAAATACAACATTTCTGTTCTCTGTTAAAAATGGCTGCGAAAAGAAAAACAAAACCGCACATTTTCACAGCTAGCTTTGTCGCAGCTTCAATCACGTTTCGTGGCCAGAAAACAATGATGACAGTTGCTCTGGTGGCGGTGTCAATTGTAATTTGACTTTTCGGATCGCACAGCATAATTCTGGTAAAAGCACTGCAGTGTTAATAAACATTGTTCATTGTTCCGAAGTAGGCCAATACATCCGCGGTGTAATCCACGTAGGGTCCTATCTGAACGCTAAGGGTTCAGTTCGATTTGTCATCTTTCGCCGTTTTGTCCAAATTATTTCGTACAAAATTTCCAACAGAGCGAGTCGAACTCGACAGTATGCGTTGTTCCGGAATCATAATGGATCGTGCTTGAGGAATTAGTATTCGATATTCCTCAAAATTAACAGACATCACTTTCTTTTCTTAAGATTCTACCCTCATCATCGCGGATTGACAGTTTTACGAAACTAAATGTTTCCTCCTATACGAAGTTTCATACGGTAGATTGAAGTACTTTCTATCTCCTTTCAGTATCTCTGCTTGAAGATATTACACATTCACTGAATGACTGGCCAAATTGTGCGGGCGAAGTATTCTACAGGGAATTTAGACCCCCATCATTTAAAATTACTTGTGGGCGTGCTGTCAAATAACATGGACTCCTATGATACTGACCGAAATCTGTCCTAGTAGATTTCTGATTTATTTCATAAACGACTCTTATGAGATCTCCCTTTGACGGGGAATACGTTCTATGCATAAGTAATGATTTCTTCGGAAAACTGAATTAGAGTATACTAAGAAGTATGATCATGATTCTTGACGCTGTAGGCATTAATCATGGAAATGATTGAGGTTTTCATTTTGCACAAGTCACACACGTAACCCACAAGGTAATTTATATTTGTTCTCCGCGTGGCAGTTACATATTCAAAGTACAGTTTTGGTTGGTTTTCGGACAGCTATCTGGTGGTCGAAGAAGCTACTAAATTCATTTGTGATAGGCATCGATTAATGTTGGCTGTTAAATTTTCGAGTTTATTTTACGTTTCTTTTTTGCGGCGAGTAGGCACGGCCTACAACGGAGAAATAGGAAACACAAACTCCTCAGAAATATCTGCACTGGAACTCAATGAACTCGTTGTCCATATTTCTTGAAACCCGCTAGTCCACACACATCAGTACTGCTTCCCGTTCTAGCCAGTAGTGGCCCACATCTCAGAACTTCGTGCCGTCTCTGATGTTCTACCCAACAGGAGCGGCTTCTCTTAGGTTATCGAAGTACTGGTAATCATACTCTTCGAGCATTCGTGCCTCTGTGCGTTTATTACATTTCCTCTTGGAGGGCAATCATCGATCAAACATCTAATGGACCCAGAATTTATGTCCCTCGACTTCTAGTATTCTCTGGCTAACAGAAGCCATTAGCAATTCCTTCGATTTAGGATGAGGAGAGTTCTGATATGTGTTTGTAGCGGGCGATGGCCAGCCACGCAATGCCTCCCTGTTGTGACAAGCACTTCGACATCACTTTGCCTTCAGTCCAAGAATGAGCTTTCACATCAGGCAATCAGCCTGTTTACGCTCCCAGTTTCCGCTGCTGTCATATTAGACGCTGCTGTTATCCATACGAGCCTACACTGATGGTTCTCCTGAATAAGAATCCTTCTTAGATAACTGTGTCTCGCGGCTCACTTCGATCTCTCGATTGTCGGTTGTCCCGCTGTGTGACCACCTTTGCCCGGGGCCGCTCTGTGGCGCGACAAGGGCGCCAGGATTTTTGGAAGGTGGACTTAGGCAGTAAGGTGTCAGAGGAAGCACCACGGAGTGAAGGAAGTGTACGCGGAGCGCTTTGTTGTTAATTGAAGAAGCCGTGAGCCTGTTGGGGCTGGCGGGTGTTTCGGACGATCAGCTGAGATGTATGCTAGGATGGTGGCGGTGACTGAGATGCGTCCTGTCTTTATGCCTGCCGGGATATGTTCCGGGAAGTAAGCTTATGAGGACTGACGCGAAACGTGAATGTGCAGCCATCCCATGCCAGACGCGAGTGGACCTTTCCTGTTGTAAAAACAAGGAAAAAGAAACAAAATACTGTTTTACATCGTGGACTGTTGGTGCCTTTTTGTCGAGGTGCCGTCTGAACCTTGCCTTAGTGAATTAAAACCTCGACCTTTTATATGAAAGTTGCTCTCGTTAAATTGTGTGTAGCTATTGTGTTTTTGGTTGCAAGGTGTTCTACCGGAATAGGTCGAAGGCTGTGGCAACTCTAAATTGTGCTGTTTCCGAGTGAATTCGTCAGTTTAAAGCACTATTCTGCTTGTTTAATTGGTATTGAGGTACAGACTGTGCCGGCCGTCTTATTGTGTGTTATTTTTAAGAATCTTGAACTTCAGAAATCTTACCGTGTTAATAGTACAAGCAGCTTTAGTATGAGCGTGGTTTTAAGTCGGACTTCTCTTGCGGATCCAGTATTAGCCTCATGGTCAGTTCGGCCTCACCGTTTAATACACCTAAAAGCATTAATTTGATTTCCCTCGTTTGCGGAATCTCGAACTTGCCATATGTTAAGGCACCTATGTTACAATTGTGAATGAAACTGGTCAAGGAGCTCATGTGATGCGTAGAATCTGGCATTTCAGGGAAACATTGCACTACTATGGTCCTTTGGAACTTATCTTTCGTAAATGATTTGGCATATTATTATGTTAGTCTTATGCAGATGCAGTTTTCTCCCAGATCATCCAATGCGAAGGGATTGTACATCATTGTACAGGACTGATCAACTACTTTTAAGGGACAGTTTCAGGGGCTTCGTTACACTTTGAAATAAAGAAACTAATAGCTCACAATGAAGAATGCATTTTTAATGTTCAGTAGGGCATCACAATTTTTCCCCCTATTTGTCTCGCTTTTGCGTAAGCTTGCTCTCTCTATAACTATTCTAATCACATTGCGTTATCGTGCAAAATTGGTTCTTGTATCTAGGGGTCCATTTCAGGCCATAAAAAATTATTGAAAATTTGTAAGACTGCGTAAGATTAATTTTTAGGAAACCTTACAAGTTTTATAACGCCTACACAAATTTATCACTTTACTTTGCGCTGAATTATGAGAAATGTGATTCAAACCTTGCTGTCTTGATCTGTAATTGCGAACACTAATATAGCGTTAAATAACCTGGTTGGTCAGAATTGACTGCTAATTTTTCCTTTTTTACGCAGGCTGACCATATTTAAGTGTTTGTTAGAATCGTATACATATCATTGGGCGTGCACGTCTCAGCTGGTAGTAGGTCCTATGTGAGATATTATCTAGTGCTGGCAGTATGCACAAGGATGTCGAACAACATACCGAACATGACCCTGATATAACTACGAACGATCTCTAAAAATTCGTAAATGTCTGAAGACCTGCATATATTTTCCGTCTTTACTGCTATCTCTCGAGATTTATTTGGAGTAAAAATAACATCCTCCTTTGACGAGCTGTAATCTCACGTCGTTTCGAGTGACTGTTACATAAAGTCTCAGAAGGGCTCCATTAGGTTTCCACAGAATACATTGTCCCATTTAGAAGATAGATAACTGTCACTAAGTGCAAATGCCTTACATAAACTCCGTTGCCTAGCTGTCTGGCAAGTTCTCAGGTTGTTAATGCGTTCGTCTGTGACTGTTAGCGTTTACGACAGAGTCGTTTCATGTATTTCGCTACCCTCAGGCTTGTCCCAGTACTCGTATGTGTACTCGTATGTGTCACAAAGTTAACGTTAGTTTTACTGAGTACTTATTAACCAGCACAGTTATCGAGAAACCAAATAGCAGAGGGCACACGACTTCACTCTGATTCCGCCAGTCCATTGTAAGCTATATTTCTACTGTAACGCAAACGTGGGAACGTGTTTGAAATCATTTCTCAAAGCAGCTGTCTCTTTGCATCTAGTCAAACAACGGCGCTTTACAAGACTGAATTATTCCACCCTTTATACTCCGCTCTATGTTTATACTCAGCTCAATGCATTCTGTCGCAATAGTTACTTAAAGACGTGTAGACAGATGTTACAAAACTTTCGCTAAAATCACTGGCCCGCGATGCATATGCGGCGGCCTTAATTCATGTTTACCGTACCATTTGAAAATTTATGTGGTAGTATACACGTAAGTCCATCAATTTACTGTAAAAATTTATTTTCTTTTTAATTTTGTTAGTTGCATTTCGCAAGAGAGTTTCGGCTAAAAGCGGGCCTCATTTAAAATTATTTGATGACTACACTGTGCACATCTGACAGTAACAAACAGTCATCTGGTGTTGCATGTGCAAAGTAAAATGTGTAAATTCCACAGGCCAGTCGTACAGGTAAAGCTGTTTCGACGTATACTGAGACAAATTTACAGGAGCATCTGTATGTTACCTCTACATTAATCCAGATGTCATTCAGGAAATAGAATCGTCTATTGCAAGAATGGTCTCATGAACGCCATCACTGATGATAGGACACTGCATATTCAAAGGGATACTTTGTTGAATTAATCTCTGGAAAACAGTTTCAATGTGTCCACAGACTACAATTATTGTAAAGATCTGTAGGCAAACGAAAACGAAACAGATCTACTCATTTACATTTAACTCAAAATTAAACTCCTCATCCAAGTGCTAACCAAGGCCAACATCAGTTAACTTTGCTGATCTGAAGGGAATCGGAAAGGCCGTTGGCTTCGTTTATATTTAATGTTTCATGAAGAATTATCCTTGCCTCGTATATGGTTGAAAAAAAAAATGGTTCAAATGGCTCTGAGCACTACGGAACTTAACTTCTGAGGTCATTTGTCCCCTAGAATTTAGAACTACTTAAACCTAACTAACACACACATCCATGCCCGAGGCAGGATTCGAACCTGCAACCGTAGCGGTCGCGCAGCTCCAAACTGTAGCACCTAGAACCGCTCGGCCACGCTTGGCCGGCAATATGGTTGAATGGCACGATCTATTCCAGCCAGGAAATACATACATTCACCATCATTTCATTAAAAATATGTTTTTTTAGCAGTTAAAGAAATATACTTTACACTGTGAGTGATATTAATAGCTGAATGAAAACATTTTACTTTTCGACTTGAATTTTTTAATCACACCCTGCTTTTACATATTCTTGAGTATACATAGACAGATAATAATTCCCAGCATCAAGGAGTTGTCCGACATAAACGAAAGTTGGTAGGCGTGTTTCTACATCTGAAAGATTATTACGTCTAGCCAAATTCCGCTCCTGTCGCGTTCAAGTCGCGATAGTAACGCCACTATGAGTACGCAAATCAGATTTGCTTTTAATGTAGCTATAACAGTCGTCACCGTTAGATTGGACGGTGTAATTTGTGCTAGCCAAGAATGCCTTTGGGCGCAAATACGCTATTAATCACAATTCACTGCGTTTGAACGAGATTTGTAACAGGTCAATGGAAAGGAAAATGAGCGTTTGGCGTCATTGGCCGGGAAGCCCCTTGCGGGCAGGTCCGGCCAACTTGGTTCCGGTCTTATTACATTCGACGCCACATTGTACGGATTGGGATGAAATGATGATGCAGATAACATAACACCCAGTCCCTAAGTGGAGAAAAACTCCGACCCAATCGGGAATCGAACCGGGGGTCCGTAGGACGGCAATCGGTCACGCTGAGCACTCAGCTTTGGGGGCGGACAGTAGATCAATGAGATTCCGGATGTCCCTTCTGCGATACCATAGAAAGACTTCGCAGGAAAGAAGCCACTGTACATGACTACTTGCAGTGTGGTTACAATAATGTACGGTCGCAGGAAGAACGGGATCCAGACGGGCACGTGGCGATACCGAGAGGGAATGCCATCTTATTGGGCGTCTGACTGTGGCTTCCCATTTTGCTTCTGCAGCAGAAACTTAGCAGCAGTTGGCACCACAGTGACACAACGAACTGTTACTTCAAGGACAGCTCTAATTTAGACGCCAGTTAACACGCGTTCCACCGAGACCAAACCACCGCCGTTTGCGACTACAGCGGTGTCAAGCGTGAGCTCAGTGGAGGGCAGGTTGGACGTCTGTTGTGTTTGCTGATGAATGCTGGTTCTGCCTCGGTGCCGGTGATGGCCGTTTGTTGGTTAGGAGGAGGCTAGTTGAGGGTCTGTAGCCAACCTGCCGGGGTACTAGAGAGACTGGACCTATGTCTGGAGTTACGGTATGGTGTGCGATTTCGTGTGACAGCGGGAGGACTCTTGCGTTTATTCCACGCACCATGACTGCACATTTGTACTTCAGCCTGGTGATTCGATCTGTTGTGCTGCCATTCATGAACAGCATTCCAGGGGGTGTTTTCCAACAAGATAGCGTTCCCTCACATACTGCTGTTGTAACCCAACATGCTCTACCGTGTGTCCACATGTTGCCTTGACCTGTTCAATCATCAGATTTCAGTATTCCGGCTGTTACCCCGGCTATTAACGTGCCAGCATATCACATCTTCAGCGGCTTACCTCATTCTTGCACTAACTTATTGTGGCGTGTACCGTGTCGTGGTGCGTTTCAGCGCACAGTTCGTCTTGGATTTCAATGCCTTCATTGTATCGAAGCATAGCTGCAGTGACAGGTGTATTTTAGTCCCCCTTTTGTACTCCCACGACCGACTGCGGGGAGCTTACATCGGGCGTGAGGAATTTGACGACTGGTATGTTCCCGCTTTCGCTTCTTCAGTCTCCTCTATTATTCGTACATTCTTTTGTTGTGGCTGTAATGCCTGTGGTACCTCCGATTACTGAGGCAATCTCGACTGCGCTTGACTTGTTGACGGTATGGGAATAATATTTACACTATTTACAGGATGGTTTCGATCTGCACTGCTGCCACCCTGCCAGTTAGCTGGTGCGGACACGTTGTGTCCTTGCCACTTGTTCGATTTATTACCTTGAAACATTTATTATTATTCCCATGATTGTTCTTGGGTTGGAATTGGTTGGAAAAATTAGTGCCTTTGCGCCTCTTCCGATTGAAATTACTATTTCATTTACGAAGAAACGAGTTCCCATTGGTATTTCCATTTCCATGATAATTTGACTGGCTATTTGAATGTTACACGTCCCTTGATTATTACTACGCTTATTTCAATTCTTTCTTGGACTGTTACCATTCGATGCTTTATTTTTCGAATAGCTGTTTGACTGATTCACAGCCGGCCACTGTGGTTGAGTGGTTGTAGGCGCTTCTGTCCGGAACCACGCAGCTGCTCCGGTCGCAGGTTCGAATCCTGCCTCGGGTATGGATGTGGGTGATGTCCTTAGGTTAGTTAGCTTTAATTAGTTCTAAGTTCTAGGGGACTTATGAACTCAAATGTTAAGTCCCATAGGGCTTAGAGCCATTTGAACCATTTGAACTGATTCACATGTTACTCATGCGGCTTTGCATTCTCTTAAATCAAGTATAGTGAATCGATTGTAGCCACCAATAAGTGACGATCAGTGTTTGGAACGTGGAATAACTTTTCTCTAATCGATATTGGCAATTCACCTTTCAGAATTCTCAGAACGTCCGTTGGCGACATCAGTTGATCCTAAAAACGCGTATTGTTCAAATATTTTTCAAAATACCTACGTAGGTTTCTCTAACTTGGTTCGTATACTTCGGGATTGTAAACTTGTTTACTAAGACGCTCTTGGGCTGACTTTGACCGAAAGTTCCTAAAAAGATCGTTTCAAATTCGGTAAAAGTTTCGCCGTTATCCGCTGTCTCCACTGCCCAGATATTTGTAAAGGAACTTCATCATTATCAGTTTCTGGCACTTTATAACTCGTAACGAAGTATTTCATGGTAAATAAAGTTCACTTTCGCGAAAGTTAAGAGTATGCTCCAGGAGGCAAGTAATACTCTATGACCTTACAATGTTAATCAACTGTGTCCTGAATTTTCACTACTCTAGATTAATTGTTTCTTGTGTTTCGTTTTGTTTTCAGTAGTATTTTTGGAAACATTTTGGGGAATTACTCTCGACAATCTTCTCCAACTGTAGAATAGCAAAATCAATGTTTTGCTGTACATTAGTTTTGTAGATGATATCAATCACTAGGTCGTTTGTTGTTATATTCGGCCGGCATACGTCCTAATTGTCAAGTTCTGCCATTTACATTAATGTTGCGTATAACATTTTCACGTAAACGAAGAGAAAGTAATTTATCGTTATAATACTCTAGCGTTTATCATCATTTTCGAGTAGTACAATATTCGTAACTGTGACGAGTAGAGCGTAATAGTTGAGTTAACGCAAACAGCAATCAGGAAAGAGTATTGGGAAAAATTAGAATAAGAAAGTTTCTAGTTTGGAAACGGCTCGATGGGAGTCTAATCCCGGAGATGTCTCAATGTTTCCGCCTCATAGGAGATTGCGCTGCGGTTTCTGGTTTAACCCATGACATTTCACGCAATCTGTTGAATAGAAAGTTGGGATTTTCGTACTTCGCTCCTTCTGTCCCTGTAACAAGGAAAGCTCATCTACCTGATGGTAATAAACAGATAAGCGGGTGCTGTCAATCAACATGCCACCCATCTAATCCAAAGAAAGCCTATGGGTTACAGTGTCCACGTACAAACAATTCACTTTATTCTTCCTGTAAACCAGATAACTAATTTCAGACCTTCTTCTTAAAATCTTAATATCAACGTTAAAACAATAATAAAAAGATAAATCACAGAACAAAATAAATTAAAAACTGAAAGAAAGTTCCAAATTGCTCTTCCTTGTGTATCTTATCTCTCAGTAGGATCTACACGAGAATGGTAATGACATTTTTGTCATATAATAATGACGACTCTGTCCACATTGCCATAGAACTATTACGTTATCAACATATTTGTCATATAGTTGTCCTAAAAGGCGGATTTTGTCGGACTCTACTTTCGGCGGAGAGGTAAAGCAACTGTTACGCATTCTTGCATTTATGTGTTTTCCGATTCGGCTTATTAGAATGATGGACACCAAAACGAAGTATGTCTGCGAGGAAGTTCAGACGTTAACCACAAGTTTTATTACATGGGACATTCTCTGGTCACATATCGTGTTTCACTAAAATAAGTCGTTGGCCTGTGTTTAAAATACTTTCTCCATGATTATTTGTTTCAAGAAACTTCAGTTACTATTAGCGCCACACGTTGTATGTATACTTCAGTGAAACGCTTCCCTTTTGATGATAGCTGTCAGTAACGGAAATTTTTCTTTTCAGATAATAACAAAGCTGTTCCGCATGTTACCCATAACGGTAACGCATGATTCTGAAATTTTTCTGCACAATAAAAGCAATTCGTTCTGTTGCTTCTGTAGAATACACCGTGTGAGTAAATTAAATTTAGTGCAACCGGTCAATAAACGTTTTTTGAGCCTTTTGACACACATAGAACTTCCAAGAAAGTTCATTATTTTTCATACTAAAAGTAATGTAAACTGCATATCACAAAATAAAAGAACCTAAGCTTGCCTAGTTGAGAATAACATGTGTAAATGCGGAACACACACTGTAGTGAGGACTATATATTTTGTTACTAGACACAGAAATTAACTTTACTTTACATAATAGCATCAGATATCACAGTCACATAATGACGTCGCCTTTAATAACTATCTCTGTAACAAACAATAATTTTTCCTGGTTTGTAGAATATAAACGTTGTTCCAAAAGCTTAACAATACTTTCAGTTGTACTGCTTCCTCAGAGACATTAATTAACACATGCTCCAAAACATTTTCTCTATTCACTCAACCTGTTAAATGGGCAAAATTTAGGAAATCTGAACAGTTCCTTATCCTGATTTCCACGATTCAGACTATGTCGTTGACTGATATATTAATTCATTTTACATTCTCTCCGATTGGGGACTTACGCCTTTCATCAGATAGCTTGAAATTTAGCACGAAAAATGAGTGAACTCTGTAGAGCTGTGTTATCGATACAATGATTACTGATTGAGACAGTTGAAGAGATTATTTATACTACATAATAGCTTAGTGCCAGCTACTTCGCTTTTTTATGCTGTTCACAAATCGCTACTTCTTCTAAATATTTAACGCAAAATGAAACCCATAGGAGCATGGTCTTTTCCGAATGTACTGACCACAAAGTGATTCTGGTAGCTGGGGTCCGACGCCTTTTGAGGTATTGTAGTGCTATTTCTATAGAGACTATCATCTCCTAACAAATATTTCCTTTGTAGTCCAGTACCAATTCTCATAGAGTTTGCTCTAAAAATATTTAAATATACCGGTAAAGAAATATTTCTATAAAATTTTTCGTCCCCTATTTCACCTCCTTATGGGTTGAATTTCCACAAAATTATGAAAAACATATTTTTTTATTTTCACACGAGAAGTCAACTACAAATTTTCTTGGATTTAGCTTTCAAAGCTTCTTTCATAATGGAATATTTTCATAAAAAATTTCATTTCCTTTCACGCCCATCTTAAGAATTGAATTTCCAAATACAATGAAACACGTAATTTCTTATTCTTAACCTAGAAGTCAACTACCAGTTTTCATAGGTGCCGCATTACAACGATTTATTTTAATCAATCAATCATTAATAATGATTTATTTTCAAAAGAACTTCCACGCACTAGTTTATCTCTTTAGTGACTGAATTTCCAAACTGCAGATGCAACTATCTTTCTTATTTCTTACCGAGAAACCAAATACCAGTGTTCGTAGTTCTGCTTCGGAATTGCCTTAATAGCGACATATTCTCAAAAAAAAAAAAAAAAACTTTCATCCCCTTTTCCGGCCCTTGATGAGTGCAACTTCGAACAATCTCTTCTTAAATGATGCCTACAGTATAAGACCAACACTCCCTCCAAATTTAAAGTTCCTTTCTTTAGCGGTTTTCTGGGATGTGTTCAAAACGCTCCACTTCTACTCTTTAAACTTGTAGGAATCGAATCAAACTTGGGATGAAAGTAGATAAATGGATAAAACCAAAGTGAATTTTTTACCTGATACCTTTATCCGTTGTTGAGATACAGCGGATTAATGTCGTGTTCAATGCAGCACACAAAATCCGTCCTCAGGTGAATCGAAGATGCGGAAACAATTTAAAGTAATTCAGATACATAAAAAAGGCGTTCTTATGATGAAATTGAAAACTCACTTTCAAAAATCTAGCTTCATTGGATTTTTTTGTGAGTTTTTTCACTCGCACCACTTCTCTATTTCAGACTTCGAGGAATCGAAAAAATGGTTCAAATGGCTCTGAGCACTACGGGACTTAACATCTGAGGTCATCAGTCCCCTGGAACGTAGAACTACTTAAACCTAACTAACCTAAGGACATCACACACAGCCATGCCCGGGGAAGGATTCGAACATGCGACCGTAGAGGTCGCGCGGTTCCAGACTGAAGCGCCTAGTACCGCTCGGGCACACAGGCCGGCTCTTGGAATCGAATCAAATTTTGTACGAAGGAAGATAAATACATGTAACTAACGGGCCTTTGTAAAATCTTTATCCATTGGCACCATATAGTAGTGCAAAATTGCACCTTCATTGCACGTGAAATCCAGTTCCATGCGAATTACTCGTTCTGAGACAGTTTAAAGTGAAACAGATCATAAACAATATATTATTACCGTAATTGTACGAAGCGTTTGCAAAAATCTTTCATCGTTCAGGTTTTACGAGCGAAAAATCACGCTTTTGCACATGAAACTGTGTTTCATAGAAATGCCTTGAATTTTATGCACTGCACTTGGATACAATTATTATTACTGTTGATTATCGTTTATTTTATTCATGAGTTGCTTAAATTCATCGAAAATTCTTTGGACATGCAAAACAAAGCATGTGCCAAACCAGAATTATTTGTAACTAATAGCAAACGTTTTACTGCATTTCCTTCGGAACATCTTATGCTATCTTGCAGAAAATTTATTTTTGGGAAATACATGCTAAAGTTTGTTAATTATCGTCCAGAACTGGAAAGCTAATAGTATTTAGTCGTGCATACTTTGTTTCGCACTCCTTCTGTTTATTTCATCCAGTAATACTCATGATTATTTCGGATTGCTGCTTGCAACATTTCGCCCCAGAATTATTCACGTGATGTTTCTAGCAGTGGTTTCTTAATTTTCAATTTTTCTTTTTGAATAATTTAAAAAAACAGTGACAAGAATTATAACACAAGAGATAATAACAAGATGAATGCTTTTCAATAATTTATTATTTTTTGCACGAGCCTTTCAGCTTCCGATATAGTAAGCTTTTAGGTAGGTTTTTCTATGTACTACGGTCGTATGGTAAGTTTATCATCGTACTATAAACTATGTACATTCATTATTATCATAAACTTCACTCAGTATTTAAAATTTAATTCCTTGTCATATTTACGTTCACTGTTAACTTGTGCACTGCATTAAGTATTTATTGGTATTTTCATACGTTCGCATGTACTGTCTCATGTGCGTGAGAATAAAATGTGTCACTATAAAAGAAAAAATTTTACTAAACAATAAAATAATAAAATATGATTTTAACAAAGTAAAAATATAACACAAATGAAATAATCGGATGGCATTGTTGGTCGGGAGGCCCCATGAGGGGAAGTTCGGCCGCCGTATTGCAAATCCTTTTTAGTGGACGCCACTTCGGCGACTTGCGAGTCAGTGATGATGAAATGATGAACACACAACACCCAGTCATCACGAGGTAGAGAAAATCCCTGACCCCGCCGGGAGTCGAACCCGGGACCCCGTGCGCAGGAAGCGGAAACGCTACCGCAAGACCACGAGCTGCGAACAAATATAACACAAAATAATATGAAAAATAAAAAAAAAATGTTAAACGACAAATCTCCTGGAGTATGTGACCTTGACGTGGTGGTGAGGCTTGCATGCTCTGTGGGATACCCTCAACAGACTCAACCATAAAGGACAGGTAACTGCGACAAGCCAAACTTGCGAGGCCCGACTCAAGCAACATCGTTCGAAAGAGAATAAAAAAAGTCCGTAGCGGATTAGTCGGTACCGAGGCAACAAAAATCTATGTCGGTTGAGGGGCTATGGCGGTCTAATGTCAAAACTATGGTTGAATAAAGGTTGGAGTCAGAATGAAAAATGTATCATAGTAAAAAACAGGGTGAATATGTCCTGGGAAGAGTCAGTAATGTAAAAGAGGGATATTAGCTTTTCGACTTACCCGGCAGCTTCAAACATATTCAAATATCAAAACATCGTGACATATTATCGCTTTTTTGCGAGTTAACTTCATTTCCTCAGCGCATTAGCTCTCTTTCCTGCGAGGTGTTGGCATACCTACATCTTGCAGTTTTTGGTTAAATTCTCTGATCCTGTGCCAAAAATCCAGATGATTCGTCAGCCATACTAAGTTATATGTCACGGTGTTTTGATTTTAATGTCTCTGAAGAAGCTGCGAGGTAAGTCGTGAAACCAGTTCCCTACTCTTGCATCCCTTACTCAACCAAGGACGTATTCGCCTCTTTTGTGCTACGATAGGAGCATTTTTCACTCTGGTAACTTCCATTAGTGGACTCTTATAAATATGAAGCTGTTAGCTTCTTAGAGAAACGATAAGTGGCGGCAGTCAGAAGTGGTACTCACGTGCATCTAAAAATTGCTTTTTATAACCCACTACCACGCATGGTACAATGAGAAGTCTTTATTCTATTAAAATGCAATATTCATCTGCGTTAATTTTATCATATTGCTTCAAGAGAGGAAAAGTTGGAACGTGATTAAAGTGGTTTAATATCGATTACTGATTACAGTGCAGAATACTGCGCTCCTTATCAGACCTTACATGTCAAAAGGGAACCGGCGGGTAATTCTGGGCAACAGGCGCCGTCCATTATAGGAGTACGGACTTCGTATTTCAATTGTCAAGTACCCACACTTCCTGAGACAAGTAGCGCTGTCAACAGTTGTTACACTCATACACAATACCATGAAGTCAACGTGATAATCAGGTTTGTAAATAATTAAAAAAATTTCTCCCACTTGACATTAGGGTGCGATACTTCGTGTGTGAATCAAAGAAGTAGACGAATAACACATTTCAAACAAACTAATTGACTCAAATGAAAGATACAGTGTGCGACTCCCCATGACGGAAAGACAAACGTTTGGTGAGTGTCGAATGAAACTTCGACGCACGGAATTTTTCTGTTACCACGGCTCTATGTGCATTACGATGGAACCCGGTATGGCTACAGAAAATGTTATCACGCCGAGTACTGTACTCATCAGGAGAATAAAGAGAGTACAGATATACAGCAGAATATGGGCATTGTTGCAGGGATGAGGTAGGAGAAAGAACGATGTGTTCTTCCATGAATTTCGGCTAGTGGTAGAGAATACCCTTCAAAAATCACAAGAGGAGTACGTGTATTTCGGAAAAGTCTGAGAGCTTGTGAATTCCTGCCTGATTACATTGTAGTTACAGATATTAAAATGGTATACATACCCGTGATCAGATATTAACACATATCACAATACAGTAAAAGTCTGCAGCTCGTACTCTTGTGGCTAGTGTTGCTGTCTCTGGATCACGGGGTCCCGGGTTCAGTTCCCAGTCGGGTTAGAGATTTTCTCTACCCGGGGACTGGGTGTTAGTGTTGTCACATCGTTTCATTCTCATCATCATCATCATTCGTGACAGAGGCTCGACTGGACCGTGTAAAAAAAATTGGAATGTGAAGACATCTGGCTGATGACCGCGCAGTTGAGCGCCCCACAAACCAGACATCATCATAGGGTTCAGATCTGAGGAGTTGCGACGCCAGTACATCAACTGCAACTCGCCACTGTGTTCCTTGAACGATTCCATCACACTCCTGGACCTGTGACATGGCACGTTGTCTCTTATAAAAATGTCAATGGCGCCGTGAAACATGATCGTCATGAAGGGCTGTACGCAGTCTGCAACCTTGCACGAGCTCCACCGGATCCATTGATGCCCAAGTGACTGTTCCACAGACCATAATGGCGCCGTTGCCAGCTTGTCTCTGTCCCAAAATACACGTATCAAGGAGTTATTCCCCTGGAAGGCGACGCCCTTCCTTCAGCATTACGATCCGGATTCGTCAGACCATGCAGCGCTCTGCCATTAGGCCAGCGTCCAGTGCCGTATGTCACGTGACCATTTCAGTCGTGCTTGCCGATGTCGTGGTGTTAACATTGGCCAATGCATGGGTCGTCGGCTGCAGAGGCCTGTCGTTGGGAGTATTCGGTGCAATGTCTGTTCGGACACACTTCTACTCTGCACAGCTTCAACATCTGATGTTCGTTACGCCACAGCTCGCCGCTTGTCCTATTTTACCAATCTGCTCAGTCTTCGACGTCCGACATCTGTAATGACGTGTGGCCGCCCAACCCCACGACGTCTGGACGTGATTCCACCTTGGTTTTGTCACGATCTCACCACGGCGCTCCTCGAACACGGAACAAGTCGTGCAATTTCCGAGATGCTCGTTCCGAGTCTTTGGGCCATCCCTCGGTAAAACTCAGACAGATCGCGCGCCTTCCCCGTTCTACAAACGGACAGCACAGTACGTTCACTGATGCCACATGCACTATGCGTATTTCTGACTAGAAGTCATTCCTTGCCAGGTGACGGTGCTGTCGCCTGGACGGGTCTATAACGGTAGGTTGGTGATCATAATGTTCTGGCTGCTCAGTGTAGCTATAAGGAAGATAATGGTTAAAAATCATTGGGTGACGCAAGAAATTTTCGAACTCATCAAAGAAAGAAAGCAGTACAAAAATGTTGAAGAAAACACAGGTACAAAGAAATAGGTCACTTAGGAATGGAAGAAATAGAAATTGTACTGAAGCAAAGGCGAAAACTGTGAAGAAATCAGAAATGAAGCTGTCGTTGGGCTGATTCGGGACACAGAAATCTCAGAAAAGAGGTAAAATTAAATGAAAATTCGTCAATTTTAAGAGGGAAAGAGGAATACCAATGTTAAACTCAGATGAGAGCTGATAGGTGGAAAGAGTCTTTCAAGGCCTCTGAAAAGTGGAGGGAACAGTCTGACGCTATGATAGAAGAAATAGGAACCGCTATTGACGACATACGGGAGTCAGAGTTTAATAGTGCTTTCGAACACTTCGATCAGTACGGCGAAAGACTTATGTAAACTTCCATCGCAATTTCTAAAATCGTTGGTTGAAGTGATAATCAAACGACTAGTTAGGATAGTTTGTAGAATCTATGGGTATGGAGACATATCATCAAACTTTTTTCGATTTATTGGATTTCCGTTTGTGCCATTTCTGCCATTTTAATAACGAAAAGACATTAGGACAGCGTGCTGGCGACGATTCCCTTGTCAGTTACGACGATACGAACTTAAGGACAACACACCAGTCAGTAACCGAGCGTAAAAAACATCAGATCCAACCTGCAATCTAACCCGGCCCTTTAGTTATTATCGTCAAACTTTCGAAAATATACAGATAATGCTGAAGACTGTAAGAGTAAATAACTGTGCGAAGCTCAGCTCTTACTGTCTTCGGAATTGTGTGGATGATGCTTTTCCGAAAGTCAGTCGATATGTCGCCAGACTGATACATTCCACACACCAACGTGAATAGTCCTTTTGTTACAACTTCCCCCATTATTTTAGAAATGCTGAAGGAATTTTATCTGTCCCTTCTGCCTTATTTTACCTAAAGTCGTCCAAAGCTCTGTAGAATTCTGATTCTAATACCAGATCCCCTACCTCTTCTAAATCGACGCTTTTTCTTCTTTTATTACAGCAGACAAATCTCATCCCTCATAGAGGCTTGCAACGTATTCTCTTTACCTATCCATTTTCTCCTTTGCATTTAACAGTGGAATTCCCGTTACTCAAGTAATGTTGTCACCCTTTCTTTTACTTTCTCCTAAGGTTGTTTCGACTTTCCTGTACACTGAGTCTGTCCTTCCGACAGTCATTTCTTTTTCGACTTCATCACATTTTTCATGCGACCATTTCGTCTTAGCTTCGCTGCACTTCGTATTTATTTCACTCCTCAGCGACTTGTATTTCTGTATTCCTGAGTTTTCTGAAATATTTTTGTGCTTCCTCCTGTCATCGATCAACTGAAGTATTTCTTCTTTTCCCAATGGTTTCTTCGAAGTTATCTTCTTGTATCTATGTTAATCTTTCCAAGTACTGTGATGGCCCTTTTTAGAGATGTCCATACCTCTTCAACTGGACTGACTACTGCAATACTCTTTATTGCTGTATCTATAGCCTTAGAAAACTTCAAGCGTATCTTATTCCTTACTACTTCCATATCCAACTTCGGTGCGTATCAATTCTTGCTGAATAATCTCTTAAATTTCAGCGTACTCTTCATCCCTGTTACTTTGTGATCTGCGTCTATATCTGCTCCTCGATAAGCCGTACAATCCAGTACCTGATTTCTGAATCTCTGTCCGGCCATGATGCGATCTAACTGAAATCTTCCCGTATCACCTGCCCTTCCCAAGTATACCTCCTCCTGTTGTGATTTTTAAACAGAGTATTCTCCATTACTAGCTGAAATTTATTACAGAACTCAATTAGCCTTTCTCCTCACTCTTTACTTGTCACTAGCGAATATCCACCTCTAACCTTTTCTTCTACCCCTTCCCCTTCAACTGCATTCCAGTATCGGATGACTTTTATATTTTTATCTCCATTTACGTACTGAATTGTCCTTTCAATATTCTTATAAACTTTATCTTTTCATCTTCAGTCTGTGACGTCTGCATGTGTACCCGAACTAACATGATCGGTGTTGGTTTGCCGTCGATTCTGATAAGAACAATCCTAGCTCTGAACTGTTCACAGTAACAGACTATTTGCCCTACGTTCCTATTCATGACGAATCTTACTCTCTTTATACAATTTCCTGTTGCTTTTGGTACTTCCCTATTGTCATCTGACAAGAAATCCTTGCCGTCTTTCCATTTCACTTCACTGGCCCCTATTATATCTAAATTGAGCTTCTGCATTTCCCTTCTCAGAGTTTCTAGCTTCTCTACCACGTTCATGCTTCTGACATTCCACGCCCCGACTCGTAGAACGTTATCCTTTGTTGATTATTCAATCTTTTGCTCATGGTCACTTCCCCCTTGGCAGTCCCCTCCCGGAGATCGGAATGGCGGTCTATTCCGGAACTTTCTCCCAATGGAAAGATCATTCTTCTTCTATTACGGGCCACATATCTTGTTAATACACAATATGTGTGTTTAATCTAGTGGCTTCCATTGTCTTCTGCATCCTCATGCCGTTGAATATTGCTGATTTTTTCGCCTTTAGCTCCCGTTTCCCACCCCAAGGGCAAGAGTGTACTGTCCGCTCCTCCACCCTCTTTGACAAGGCAGTTCGCGGAATAAGGGTGACTGCTTATGCCGGAAGTTTCCTGCAGCCAATGCTGATATTAATAAAAGTTTAAACAGAGGCGGGGTTCGAAGACGTTTTGATTCCTAAACAAAGAGACAGGGGAAAATTGTACGGACTTCAATATAGCCCCACGAAAAGGAGTCACATGTGTTCAGATCCGGAGAATATGGCAGCCAATAGAGGCTTATGCCAGTGACCTCTGGGTACCGCAGAGCCAGAATCCGATGTCAATGTTCTCCTCCAGAAGATCAAACAATCTCCTGCTTCGATGGGTTCGAGCTTGCATGAACCACATCCTGTCGAAATCAGGGTCACTTTGGATAATGTGGATGAAATTACCTTCCAAAAACGTCGCGCACTATTCAGTAGCCACCGTGCCATCAAGGAATTTCGCACCGATTATTCCGTGACTGGACATCGCACTCCACACATTCATCCGTTGAGGTTGAAGAGACTTCTCGATCGCGAACTGCGGATTCCTAGTGCCCCAAATGCACCAATGTTGCTTATTGAGAAACCCAGACAAATGAAAGTGAGCTTCTTGGCTAAATCAAACCATACTGCGCATACTAATTCCCATCAGGCCGCGCGCCCAACCGTGCAGTTTGAACGTCCTAACGCAAACCTTCAGAATTTATCACAATTGTATTTCATATAGTTCAGCAATTGCCACCCTGTATGAAGAGAGCCAAACGCATTTTGTTAGCGTGCATGTTTAGTGACGCATATGATTTGGGACTCAATTTGACGAGCTCTTCGAGAAAAAGAATACGAGGCGCAAAAGAAAGCGTACACTGTGATTTCGTTGAGATGACGAATATCATTGATTTTGTAACCAGCGGGCAGAAGACGTGACGAGTAGCTTACAGAAGTCTTAGTTTTTTAGTGATTGTAGCAACAAAAAGGATGCCAAATTTTAAAAAACGCAATATCCCCAAGTTTTCCAAAGCAGGTTAAATCACTTAATAAAGGCAACGCCTCCGGTACAGATTCTATACAAGTCAGGTTCCTTTCAGAGTATGCTGATACAATAGCTCCATATTTAGCAATTATATACAAGCGCTAGCTCACAGAACGATCCGTAACTAAAGTCAGGAAAATTGTTCAGGTCACACCAATATCCATAAAGGGGAGTTGGAGTAATACGCTGAATTAAATGTCCATATCACTAGCGTCGATTTGCAGTAAGGTTTAGGAAAAAATACTGTGTTACAACATTGTGAAGTACCACGAAGAAAACGATTTATTGACACATAGCACAGATTCAGAAAATGTCTTTCTCTTGAAACACAACTAGCTCTTCATACTCAAGAGGTAATGAGTGCTATCGACAGAGGATACCAAATTGATTCCATAGTTTTAGATTTACAGAAGGCTTTCGACACCGTTTCTCACAAGCGTCTTGTAATCAAACTGCGTGCCTGTGGAATATCGCCTCAGTTGTGGGACTGGATTCGTGGTTTCCTGTCAGAAAGGTCACAGTTCGTAGTAATAGACAGCAAGTCATCGAGTAAAACAGAAGTAATATCTGGCGTTCCCCAAGAAAGTGTTATAGGCCCTCTATTGTTCCTGGTCTATATTAACGACGTAGCCGTCTTAGATTGCTTGCAGGTGATGCTGTCATTTACCGTCATGTAATGTCAGCAGATGACCAAAACGAATTGCAAAATGATTTAGATAAGATATCTGTATGGTGAAAGAGGTGGCAATTGAACCTGGCATGCCGGCCGCTGTGGCAGAGAGGTTCTAGGCGCTCCAGTCCGGAACCGCGCTGTTGCTGCGGTCGCAGTTTCGAATCTTGCCTCGGGCATGGTTCAAATGGCTCTGAGCACTATGGGACTTAACTTCTGAGGTCATCAGTCCCCTAGAACTTAGATATACTTAAACCTAACTAAAGGACATCACACACTTCCATGCCCGAGGCAGGATTCGAACCTGCGACCTCTGCGGTCGCGCGGCTCCAGACTATAGCGCCTAGAACCGCTCGGCCACTCCGGCCGGCGCCTCGGGCATGGATGTGTGTGATGTCCTGAGGTTACGTTAGGTTTAAGTAGTTCTAACTTTGACCTCAGATGTTAAGTCCCACAGTGCTTAGAGGCATCTGAACCATTTTCGAACCTGGTATAGAAAAGTGTGAAGTTATTCACATGTATACTAAAAGAATTCCGCTGAATATCTATTACGTGGTAAGTCACACAAATCTTAGGGCTGTAAATTCAAGTAAATACTATGGGATTACAATTACAAATAACCTACATTGGAATAATCACATGGAAAGTCTTGTGGATTGGCAGAACACTTAGAAGGTATGATAGGTTCACTAAAGAGACTGCTTACACTACGCTTGTCCGCCCTATTCTGGAGTATTGCTGTGCGGTGTGGGATCCGCATGAGATGGGACTGACGGATGACATCGAAAATGTTCAAACAAGGGCAGTTCGTTTTGTATTACGCGAAATAGGGGAGATAGTGCCACAGACATGATACGTGAATTGGTGCGGCAATCGTTAAAAGAAAGGTGTTTTTCTTTGTGGCGGGATCTTTTCATGAAATTTCAGTTCAAAAAAATGGTTCTGAGCACTATGGGACTCAACTGCTGTGGTCATTAGTCCCCTAGAACTTAGAACTACTTAAACCTAACTAACCTAAGGACATCACACACATCCATGCCCGAGGCAGGATTCGAACCTGCGACCGTAGCAGTCGCACGGTTCCGGACTGCGCGCCTAGAACCGCGAGACCACCGCGGCCGGCGAAATTTCAGTCATCAGTTTTCTCCTCCGACTGCGAAAACATTATGTTGGCACCCACCTAAATAGGGAGAAATGATCATTACAATAAAGTAAGAGAAATCAGGGCTCGCACAGAAAAATGTAAGTGCTCAGTTTTGCCGCGCGCCTTTCTAGGGTGCAACGGTAGAGAGACAACTTGAAAGTGGTTCTTTCAACCCTGTGCCAGGCACTTTATTGTGAATAGTACAGTAAAAAAAAATTATGTTTCTATCACGATCTGGGACAGATAGTCATAATGCAACCATTTCCAGACGAAATTATTGACAGATAATTCCAGTAGATGGAGGTGATCTACAAGAAAAAATATCATTTCAACCTGCCACACCTCATATCATTTCACATTTTTGTGATGCATTATTGCATAATTTTCTTAAATCATAATCCCATAGGTATATCTAACACTACGCGCCGCTGAAATCTTCTTGTCGTTTTCAGAACTACAACCTTGAGGAGTTGTGATCTTTAAGTCTATCTCGGAGAGAATACAGTAATGTTACTTAGGCGACGTCATGGCTTAAAGCTCCCTCCGAGAAGTCTGTACTTGCTCTCCATGAATTAACTACTTTATGAGAATCGCTTAGCACACTTTATCGTCTTTTCCAGCAAAATAAAGAACTCGTTTCTAATGACGTAAATCAAATACGAAATTTCGTCTCTTATTCAGTAAGCTAAGGTGGAAAGTAGAAATCCCGCAACGCTATTCTTTCAAGACCTTAGTAACAAATTTCGCACTGTTTTCCGCTTAGTTTTGATGTCTTGACCCAGTATCTTTTGTATCACTGGAGAGTGTTTGTGGACTGCAATATGGCTCCAAAGCGTAAATGGTGAAGGGAAAAGTTCCTGGAGCATTTTTCAGCATTTCCCACTGCTCTAAAGGAACTGAATGTCCGATGATCTGAATGGAATGAATGGCTGGACGAAATATGATAAATAATACACGTCTCTCTATCTATCCAATTTTTGCCTCTGTAGTGAACAGTACATTTGGAGTATATACAGGATACCAAAATTGTCTTGATTATAGTGAAATGACGACCTTAAGAACCCTTGCTACGTCGCTGCAAGACAGCACAACCAGAATCTGAGGCTGTCCTACCAGCATGCTACATCTCCGTACTTTATTTAACATACTAAAAACTACTTCTCACAGTTGTGTGAGTCCATACCGCAAGGATACAGAGGTATCATTATTTGTCTTCCCTATACCATCACTGCTGTACCGAAGACACAGTAAAATACTTAACAATGTTTAGGAGGACCTTATAGCGATGACGCAGATCATAAGTCTCTCTAAGGGACCAAAAAACTGATCAAACAATATTTAATGAAATGGTTATAACATTTCCGGGAAATTTTTTGACATAATGATGAGCAACAACAATTAAATTCTTGGAAAAGTGGGTCGTATAGCTATATTTCACAGTACGTATCTCTTATCTTTGTGATAAGTGCTCGTCTGATGCGCATCGCTAGAAATGGGAAACCCTAACCTCTGTATTTACACAGAACAAGAAGCGATTTGTAAATCTCTGTGTATATTTGTCACGAAAACAATCAGGGCGTAACTTTCCGTACGCGAAATAATTTTCCCAGAAACGTGCAGGTGTAGTCATGTTGGACGCAACACTCTGACCACGAAAGAAAACAATTACGGTGTGATTAAATATAGCACCACAAATAACTTACAGAAACCACATACGAAACGTGTCAAACAAATAAACATCGTGTGACATGCTTCTTTGAATCTGGAACGTCAAGTCTTAGATGTCGTAACATGTTGTCGTCATCTCGTAGGTATTTCTGCATTTTCTCAATCAGAAAGAGTTTAGTTGTACAATAGTGGAATGTATTCAAATATCCAATATGGATCTGTTTCGACAAAACATGTAGCATTACCCATCGTCAAGATGTTGTGGCTATTTTGATATCCATTTATGGTTTCACCAAACGTTCTCGAAATAGTACGACATCACACTCCTGTAAATTAACTTCTATTTCGAGACTTTTTTCAAAGCTTATTTGAATGTAGAGACTGCAGAATTGCTTCTTAACGGCGTGTTTTCTCCGTAGCAATAGTTTTATCTTCAATTCTTCTTGAGTAGCAGTGACAAGAGTTCACATCTGTAGATGCGTGGTCAGAGTGGATGGCTACCATACAGAAGAGTCGGGTTCCATTCCTGACACTGCCAAGGACTTTTTCTTAATGAGACTGGTCCGGGGCGCACTCAGCCTCGTGGTGCCAATTGAAGAGTTACTTGTCCAGATAGTAGTGGCTCCGGGGACTAGAGCCGGAATAGCAGTATGCTGACCAAGTGCCTCGCCATATCTCATCTGCATGAAACCACAAGGCAGAAAACCCGTGGCTGGTACCATTCCCTTGGGCCTTCACTTCTGGACTCAGAACTTAATTAGTGAGGCTTAATCGAAAATGTATTATTGTCTTATTGTAGTATGTCACATATATGTGTCGTCGTTTGGTCATAGGCAATTTTAAACCAGTAATAATAGGATACGGTACTTGAAAGACCCAGCCACATTGTATAACACCCCTATGGAATAGTACCAAAGGTACTGCGGAGTCCAACATCGAGCGGATCACCATCAACAGAATCACATTCAAACTGCCTATGAAAGCCAGCGGACAGACTACAAAATGAAGCACTGAGAGAATGAGGTAGAACATCGTCCAACACTGCACAGCGTCAACATTTCCCAAAGATATTTCGCTCAGGGATCTTTAGCTAGCTAAGAATTTAATACCAATATTTCTGAAGTCACAAAACAATCTTTATTGTTTGCGAACTACCTGACAGATCAAAAACGTGTGCCGGATCACGAATGAAGCTCAAAATCTTCCTTTTCATCGGAAACTGTTACTTAATACTTACCACATGCTGCTCACGGCCTGTTTCAAGGCTTAAGTCTGCCGCCAGTTCTTCTCAACTTCAGAAACTATTCAAAGGATTTCCCCAGCCACCATCTCTACGTTTCGTTACAGTGTATACCCCGCCTGGAGAAACGTTCAAATGCTGTGTCTACATGGATTGGATGCCCTGTAATGCTCGAGAACATCTGCAGAGTTTGGAACCAAGGAGAATAGGTCAACGATATGAAACAGTCTCTGAGATCTGCTTCGACAGCACAGTCAGTAGAACCAGGCCCACCTAAGGAAAATTTCGAATCTCAAATGCCATTCCGGCACACACTTTTAAAATGTCACAAAATTTCACTAACGAATACAGTCTGTCCAGTATTATATAGTTTTCAGAACAAACATACACTCCTGGAAATTGAAATAAGAACACCGTGAATTCATTGTCCCAGGAAGGGGAAACTTTATTGAGACATTCCTGGGGTCAGATACATCACATGATCACACTGACAGAACCACAGGCACATAGTCACAGGCAACAGAGCATGCACAATGTCGGCTCTAGTACAGTGTATATCCACCTTTCGCAGCAATGCAGGCTGCTATTCTCCCATGGAGACGATCGTAGAGATGCTGGATGTAGTCCTGTGGAATTGCCATGCCGTGACATTTCCACCTGGCGCCTCAGTTGGACCAGCGTTCGTGCTGGACGTGCAGACCGCGTGAGACGACGCTTCATCCAGTCCCAAACATGCTCAATGGGGGACAGATCCGGATATCTTGCTGGCCAGGGCAGTTGACTTACACCTTCTAGAGCACGTTGGGTGGCACGGGATACATGCGGACGTGCATTGTCCTGTTGGAACAGCAAGTTCCCTTGCCGGTCTAGGAATAGTAGAACGATGGGTTCGATGACGGTTTGGACGTACCGTGCACTATTCAGTGTCCCCTCGACGATCACCAGAGGTGTACTGCCAGTGTAGGAGATCGCTCCCAACACCATGATGCCGGGTGTTGGCCCTGTGTGCCTCGGTCGTATGCAGTCCTGATTGTGGCGCTCACCTGCACGGCGCCAAACACGCATACGACCATCATTGGCACCAAGGCAGAAGCGACTCTTATCGTTGAAGACGACACGTCTCCATTCGTCCCTCCATTCACGCCTGTCGCGACACCACTGGAGGCGGGCTGCACGATGTTGGGGCGTGAGCGGAAGACGGCCTAACGGTGTGCGGGACCGTAGCCCAGCTTCATGGAGACGGTTGCGAATGGTCCTCGCCGATACCCCAGGAGCAACAGTGTCCCTAATTTGCTGGGAAGTGGCGGTGCGGTCCCCTACGGCACTGCTTGGCGTGCATCCGTGCCTCGCTGCGGTCCGGTCCCAGGTCGACGGGCACGTGCACCTTCCGCCGACCACTGGCGACAACATCGATGTAGTGTGGAGACCTCACGCCCCACGTGTTGAGCAATTCGGCGGTACGTCCACCCGGCCTCCCGCATGCCCACTATACGCCCTCGCTCAAAGTCCGTCAACTGCACATACGGTTCACGTCCACGCTGTCGCGGCATGCTACCAGTGTTAAAGACTGCGATGGAGCTCCGTATGCCATGGCAAACTGGCTGACACTGACGGCGGCGGTGCACAAATGCTGCGCAGCTAGCGCCATTCGACGGCCAACACCGCGGTTCCTGGTGTGTCCGCCGTGCCGTGCGTGTGATCATTGCTTGTACAGCCCTCTCGCAGTGTCCGGAGCAAGTATGGTGGGTCTGACACACCGTTGTCAATGTGTTCTTTTTTCCATTTCCAGGAGTGTACATATTTGTTTGCCGAAATGTGCTCCACAACGCAGAGTGCGTTAGTAGCAATGATTTCTTCTGTGTGCCCACCGCACTTCATTGAATTTAAAGAGATTTCCACTATTAGTTTTTTCTTCAGAATTAGTACCTGGTTTAGAGTGTGAACGCATTCTCAAGTGTTCAGCAGTTATGGATAAATAGTCCTCATAAATGTTACATAATAATTAGTGGAAAAGAACTCTGGTCCCCTCGGGCATGTGTGTGAGTGTTGTCCTTAGCGTTAAGATAATTTTAGTAGTGTGTAAGTCTAGGGACCGATGACCTCAGCAGTTTGGTCCCTTAAGAATTCACACACATTTGAACGTTAACCCTGGTACCTATTTTGACAGCAGGCTGGATGGACATGTGGTCATAATGTATGGACTAGGACAAGTAATAATCCTCGCCCAGCCCTGGGTTTGAAGACGGTATCTTTTCAGAGATGATTACGGGACTCGGTTGTTTGCCAGAGGGAGTCAAATCAACCACCATTCAGCCGTCTAATCTTCCAAACGTATGTCATTTGGCTCTCAATTCCGGCGTTTTACTGCGCCATCTTCACACCTCTATCCGACGTGACGGTTCTAGACAGCATTCAAATACTGCATCTGTACATTTTTACTTGCTGTAGCCAAATAAAATAAGTTTGTAAAATTAGAAGGCTCAAAGGTTTGATTCCACATCCTGCGGTATCGGCGGGGTCGGAGTCTAGTACCTTACCCGCTAGACCACTACTACCACGCAACACAACACATCAATTCTAAGTACGTCTGGTAGAAACGATACAATTATTCAATATTAACAGTAGTCTTAACTCGATAGCAGCTTCTTGTCCTGCGAAACCAATCAATGATACGTAAACGGCGGTTATTACTAACGCAGACGTTTTAGATACCTGTTATACAGTGTGAATAACGTAAGACTTATACCAAAAATATCGTGAAAATAGAAAGTGCTGCTGTTAGCGGTTTTCACGGAATAGATTGGTAGCCAAGGGCTAGTATTGTTACCCTGTAAACAGATTGGAATAATTCCTAGAGAGTATATCTATGCACCAACATATACTTTTTTAAATGGAAAAGTGCCTATTGTTATTAACAAACAGAAAATAGGATAAATTAGAACGTCAGCGGTGTTCGTTGCAAGACTCAACTGCGGTTCGTTCATTATGGAAAGTTTAGACAGTGACACTTGCTTGGGCCATTCAGATTACGTAGTTGCTAGGTACTATGTTGTTATGTTTCCTTACAGTGTGCTTATGTGTTCCTTGCGTGCTTTGTGACATGCTATTCAGCCAGAGTATGGCAGTCCAAGCAGTAGCTCCTGAGTAGAAGATGGGATTTAGCGATGCAGGAAAAGCCGACTTGCTCATGGTGCATGGAGACAGTAGGAAGTATGCGGCAAAATATCCCGATAGACGTCATTCATCTCGACAGTTATTTATCACCCTCTTTAACGAATTACATGAAAATGGTTGTGCAGCACCTAGACAACGTGATACAAGGAGAGAAGTGATTACGGAAGAGGGTAAATTAGCATTCTTGCTGCTGTTGCAGTTGATCCACACTTTAGCCCCCACGCAGTCGCACTAAAAATGGCTGAGTCAGGCAAGTGTCCTACGCATTCTCCATCGCCATAAATTCCATCCCCATCATATCTTCTCCACAAAGTGTTACATAGGCACGATTATGAGAGCGATTGGAACTTCTGCACATGAGTGTTAGGACAGGATTCTCCGGATGTTCACGTATCAAGTATTTTGTTTACTGATGAAGCCACAATTACGTCACAGTCAGGTGAATCGCTGAAACATGCACTATGGGTAGGTTGACAATCCCCGTTGGCTTCACCAGGCGGATCGGGTGGAACGCCAGCGTCCATGGGATGTAAACATGTGGTGTTGGATAATAAACCATCAGCGCATAGGCCCATTTTTATAGACTGAACACTGAACGCGCAAAAGTATCGCTGCCTCCTAACAGACCACGTTAAATGGATGCTAAAAGACGTTCTTCTGCAGACTTGAAGAAACCTGTGGTACGAACATTATGACTGTCCAGGAGGTAGTGCACGGAGTACTACAGCATGTCTCCAAGATTACTTTCCAAATCGTTGGGTTGTACTCAGACAATCGGTACCTTCGTCGGTCAGTTCTCCGGATTTGACGCCTTTACAGTTTTTTCTGTGGGGAAAGCTGAAAGACTTTGTCTACAAGGACCTATTAACTACACGCGACGATATGCAACGACATATTACTGTAGCCTGCTCGGATATCTCCGGTGAAACGCTAGCACGTCTGCATCAGTCGTTACATACCAGCCTGAAAGCGTGTATTGCCGCTGCCGGTGGTTCAAATGGTTGAAATGGCTCTGAGCACTACGGGATTTAGTGGCCGCGCGGTTCTAGGCGCTACAGCCTGGAACCGCGTGACCGTTACGGTCGCAGGTTCGAATCCTGCCTCGGGCATAGCTGTGTGTGATGTCTTTAGGTCAGCTAGGTTTAAGTAGTTCTGAGTTCTAGGCGACTTATGACCTCAGAAGTTGAGTCCCATAGTGCTCGGAGCCATTTGAACCATTTGAACCACTACGGGACTTAACTTCTAAGGTCATCAGTCCCCTAGAACTTAGAACTACTTAAACCTAACTAACCTAAGGACATCACACACATCCATGCCCGAGGCAGGATTCGAACCTGCGACCGTAGCGGTCGCGTGGTCCCAGACTGTAACGCCTAGAACCGCTCGGCCACCTCGGCCGGCTCTGCCGGTGGTCATTTTGAACACAATCTGTGATCGTCAATTGTCTCGTTACTAGTCAAAATCTATATAACCAGTGTATGTGCTTGTGTTGTACGATAACTGTTGTAGCAAACACTAAAGAACAAGTGTCGGCGTGGGAACTTCTAGAAATACGATATCTCGTAAATGACTAGCACTAGAATCCTGAAACAAACACCACTCACGTTCAAATTTACCCTACTTTTCTTTTGCTAATATCATTAGGCACTGTTACATTTAAAAAAAAATGTGTTTGCCCCCCCCCCCCCAAAAATGCCCGTTATGAGTATTACTACATTCTGTTGACTGGCTGACAATACGAGTCCCTGACTATCAATTCATTCTGTGAAAATTACACATCAGTAACGCTTTTCACTTCCGCAATTTTGGCCCAATTTTTGCGGTTTTAGGTAATTCTCCCTTTGTAATACCCTCCTAATTCATTACATCGTCTGATTATTCGATGTACTGAATCTGTTGTTTACGTAAATCAGCTGTCATCGACAGTTACGAAGAAAAGGTTTTGTAGAATGGCGGGAAACCCTCTTCTTCATCATATTTACTGACGTCAGTTCACTTCCACCAAGAGCTTTCTTGTTTAGTGTCTCGCAATGTGTACAGGCTCAAGGAGCATTCTTTCTGTCACAGATACATCTTGGAATCAAAGTTGACCATCAGTTAATCATGCCTTTTTCCATGCTGAAAGAAAAGCAACTGCATATGACACCCACTGATAGAGAAACCTACCATCACAGTATATGAAACTGCTTAAAAACTGGGACAAGAGTATTAGACTTTTGGGTTATGTTCCCAGCGCAAAGTTCATCATTAGCATCGTGTGTACTGGCGCGTGGGTCGAGTACGCCTTCGATACGGTTCCGATGAATAACTCACTGCCTTTACCTGAGTCAATCAAAACCGAATTTCGCTAATCGATATCCCAATACCGCTGCTGACTGGTCATGTTAACATTCAAATATCGATTCTGATAACGCGGTTGCAGCTTCCAGGTTTCCTCTACTACAGTCCATTTTTGCTCATATGTAAATGCACACGCGTGTCTACAAAGTGCTTGAGTTGCCATGTTACGTCTTATTTCGAAAATGGCGGCTAGTCTGGGCGGAGTGACTTTTTGTGCAATGAAGAAGAAGTAGAAATATTACAATGAGCGTGAAGTTGTCTATCTCTGAAATTTAACTGGTGAGAAACAGACATTGTTCTGGTTAAATAAGAATAATTCCAGAGATAATCCGTGTAAAACAACTGACGATCGGAAACCTGATATTTCATGGTTTAAGCAAAACGGTTTCAGCCATAACAAGTAAGCACGACAGATGCAAGAGGTTTCTGAAATTTGTTTTTAGTCGTACGGAAGTTCTCTCATGTAAACGCAACAAGTGCGATTCGAGAACGGCCACTGGACGTTTGTGGATCAGCAATGTTTCCGCCGACCCATGAAATCTTTATCAAAATGAAAGAGTATCTTCCTCACTATTAGGCAAGTGTCTTGTCTGTTTACCTTCGTCAATTCTATCTAAATAAGTCAACAGAGCAAATCTTCCAAGAAACATCTTCTGGAAGAGACCGTAAAGTGGAGAGCTACACCGAAGATAACGCAGGGTGTACACATAAGGAATTATGAAACGCCCCAGTAGTACACATTTACCAATTTCCGTCCGTTGCTAGTTATACTACCTTCACAGCAGTGTCACTGTATAGAAGAACTCCACTTACGTCCAGCAGCAAGTAACGGCATTTAGATATAAGGGAACTGGCACTGACAGTGACAGCACTTCGGAGAACGATATTCTTTATGAATCATGTGTGTCGAAAACATTATTCTTGGTGTAGGAGTTAAAGTTGTGCAGTGCAAAAGTGCTACAATTGCTGCTCAATTGGCCGAGGTAAGTTATTCTGAAGTCTATTATGTAAACGATATCAAACAGTCATAGAAGAAATTATTTGGGTATAATGCTTCTAAATAATAATAAAAAACAGCCTGTGAATAACAGAGTATGTGCAAAACATAATTTGTCTTCGAACCAAAATGCTTCTCATCCAAACCCGTTGATGAAGAGAACTTCATTCGTTCAGCACAGGATACGTATGTGGCGAATTCCGGACCAAAAATAATTGAATATAAAGTCAAGATATTTCACATTAACAACCACTGAGAGGAGTGGAAAATAATCCGACGTCGGTCTGCCTGGAAAATAAAACCTTCCAATAATGAATAGGCTAGAGGGAAAACAGCGTTCTCACAGTAGGACATACACCACACAAGCAACACTGCATATTCGCGAGAAACAATGCAAATGATTACGGAAGGAAATTATGTGGGACAACATGTGACTCTTCTTTTAGCTTTAAAACACAACCAGAATCCATTTCTTGCATATAATTACCTACTCCTCCATTTATTACCTTCTAGTACAGTTTACTCATGTGAAGACATGAGATCCATTTTACTGTGATAATGTAAAATGAGCCAATTTTCGTTTAGTGCTACACATCTCTAACACAACTAATCTAAGTTATTTAATTTAATTCGGTTTTGTTTTAAACGTCCTTTGCTTTACTATTTACTATGAGGACGACGATTCACAAAGTCCTGTACACGGAACGTAACTGATTATGTGTGACCACAAATTTTGAAATTTCGCTGACAATTTTTACCACATCAACGCTTTTAAAGTTTTTATTTTTGTCTGACAATTTCATCTTAACTTTGTTCCAAAATCTTTTGCTACAATGAAGTGTATAATCCGAGCCAACGTCTTCTCTTCTGTTTTGAAGAATAGTCGTTTTAGTGCCCATACATTTGCATAACAAATTCGTACACATAATAATTCGAATTTCTTGTTTTTACTACTGAGTGTGCCTGCATGGCAGTAAAGTGTAAGTCAGTAAATTACAACACATTTCTAAACAGTAAATGTGCCTTGTACTAGCTCGTGAAAATTGTAGTCAACTTTACTGCAAACGGTCCCGTATCTCACAAAAATCTGGACTACAACAAATTGTAAAGGAAAATGGTTATCAATTGAAAGATAACGTTGTTACCGTATACAGGCGCAGATTAGCCTAGTACTAAGCGCGCTTTTCAGGATGTGCCGAAACAATTACACCCAGAGATTATCGTTTGTCATATGTTACTCAACACTGGCATTTTTGTAGCCTCTCTCGTAGGTGACTCTTAGCAGTTTCAGCGTGTCGCAGCCGAGTGTACCAGTCCGGTAGTCACGTCGTTTCCGCGGCCCTCAGCAGTCGTAGGTAGGACACAAACACATGTTTCCGGTGAATCTTATGTCTGGTCAACATAATAAAACGTGATCACTAGAAGCTGTTCTACTATTTTTTCCCCTTTTATTCTTCAAATCTGTTTCTCGATTTTTCAACAGATGGTGTCAAAATGGTAATCTCTGCACCGGGCTCATAAATGTGAACCGTAGGATCGTATTCTGCGTTTGGCATCATTCTAAGATTTTTCTTACTTACCTAAACGTCACTGGTAGTAACGTTTATAAAACTCCACAGACTATCTATTTTCATCTCACACAGCTGCTCACGTTCGATGTACAGTAACACCTCTTTGCTTGACGTTGTAACTGTATGAGTGATAATATCGAATTAAGACAAGGGATTAAAACCATAACCATTGAAGAAAAAATTATACCTAAAAAAGAACGTCATGGCTACACGACACAAGTGCTTGCTAAAATTAAGCAGTTCACTACTGTCCCTGACTAACATTGAATCAAATTGTCATTTTCGTGAACTGGACAAATATTTTGTATTCTGTATGTGAAAAATAAAGTTTACGATGTGTACTCTCTTATCAGTTCCTTCTTCACATATCCTGTTTGAGAAATTTCTTTACCATTCGGGCAAGAAACCGTAAAACTTTAACACCTATTAATTTTACTGTAATTTTTTTTTTCAAAAGGCAATAATTCCAAGCACGAAACAATAGAATCGTTATGAGTATTTCAGTTAATCTAGTACTAATTGTATTTTAAGCTGAAAATAAAGTGCACCGACTGAAATAAATAAATTACATTACCTCTCAATAAACACAATAACAATCATAAGCAATCAATATTTTGACGACAGGCCGTGTAGAAGAAAATTATGTTTCCAACGAGACTTTGAAGATCACAGTTTATCAATCTTTACTACGATTTCTCTCTCTCTCTCTCTCTCTCTCTCTCTCTCTCTCCCTCCCTCTCCCTCTCTATCTCTTGACATTCAGTTTTTTTAGTAAGCATACTTGTTGAAAGAACATCCACTGTTAAGCGTTGATGATTTACTCCATTGTATTTACGTATAAAGTATTTCACATAGAAATCTGCCGAGAAAGTATCATGTCTATTACATCGTATACGAATAACATGGATACGAAACTATAATTTATGATGTGAATGTGCATTACGCTTAAAACCGAAACAGAGGAAGCTCATAAACTAGTTCTCGTATAATCTTCACGTACAATCCGAATTACAATCCCCTTTGCCATGCACCATACGATGGCTCGACGGGCATGTAGACGTAGATGCAGCTTCGTATTTTTATTGCTTGAAGCCAGTGTTCCTCAGTTGCTACTTCAGTTGAGTTTACCGTGTAGATATGAATAAATATCCGCGTTTTGAAGCTAAAGCTTGTTTTAACCTAACGAATTTCGCCTGCTCATATTAGGCATAATCAGTGGTCTATAAAATTAAAAAAAAGATGTATTTTGCTACACATATTTTGTTAGGACAGATTTAATGTTTCTTGGCAGCACATTTAAATTATTGAACTATTTACAATTATAGTGTTGGAAAGGTTTTATTTTTTTTAAGTTACCGCTACCAGTCACAAACTTTGTCAACTATTGTATTTCTTTATTTAGCGACATGTTTCGAGGGTTAAACCTCGTCCTCAGGCTAAATGGCATTACAAAAAACAACAATAGGTCATACTGATGTTGCATAGTCTTTTCGCAAATGCTGTGGTCATCCACAGGATGACAATAAGGTCATACTGATGTTACATGGTCTTATCGTAAATGCATTTACGAAAGACTATGTAACATCAGTATGACCTTATTGTAAAGCTGTTTTCTGTAATGCCATTTAGCCTGAAGATGAGAGTTAACCCTCGAAACATATCGCTAAATAAATAATTAATACAATAGTTGACAAAGACTGTGGCTGGTAGCGATAACTTGAAAAAAAATTAGTCAAAATAGCTTCAAATTCTTTTATATAGTGTAGATGGAAATATGACACGTCTCCAGTCGATAGAATGTCACCCTTGCTGCACATATATCATCCTGTTCCATGCTGAACATGATCTCATTGACTTCTTTCAGCTGACTGAGGTGTCATGGGAGCTCTAAAGGGAGAGAGCGGAATGGGATGTTCTAGTAGGGTTGAAGGAGGGTGGTGATAGTGGGGATACAGTGTGTACGTCTGATTTTCTTAAACGTTTTCATTACTCACTACTTTTTATTTATTTAATATTTCTGTAGTTTTTAGTATTTTTTAGTGTAAGCTGTGAATTAGTGATAATATTGTCCTTCTGTAATTGCATTTTAGCTTGTTAAGTAAATTACAACTTTCTCTTCACGGCCCAATAATGCCTTTTTGCGGATCTAGTAACTACAAAAGTACGAAAGCTAACAGGAAAAGAATACAAACATAAAAATGAGAGATGAAACTTACGTCACAGTTGTAAGTAATTAGATAGCTTAATATGGTGCCTTTAATATGTCTCCTAAATAAATGTGACACTTTAAATTGGTTTCTTTCGTTTTATGGATATCTCATGATGCCTAACATGAATCATGTTAGCCGGCCGGGGACGCCGAGCGGTTGTAGGCGCTAAAGTCTGGAACCGCGCAACCGCTACGGTCGCAGGTTTGAATCCTGCCTCGGGCATGGATGTTTGTGATGTCCTTAGGTTGGTTAGGTTTAAGTAGTTCTAGGTTCTAGGGGACTGATGACCTCAGATGTTAAGTCTCATAGTGCTCACAGGCATTTTTTTTGAACCATATTAGGTTAAAAACTAAATAGATACACAGTTGTAATAGACGTATAACATTTGTTCTTACCAACATTATAAAACTAATTACAAAGGAAGCTTTGGCAGTCGGTACTTGTATCCGTAGTGATTACCGTTTTATAGGTATTAAGCTCTGGTCTAAGACATACTGTATTTCCCTGCCTGATGTGAGGCTATCAGGACTTAGCTAGCAGTAAAAACGTAAACAAGTTCAGGAAGACGATCTGTTTGTACTTTCTCTGTATGATCAAAAGTATCCGACACCTGTCTGAAAACAACTTACAAGTTCGCGGTGCACTCCATTGGTAATGTTAGAATTCAATATGGTGTTGGCGCACCCTTAGCCTTGATCACTGCTTCCACTCTCGCAGGCATACGTGCAGTCTGGTGCTGGAAGGTTTCTTGGGGAATGGCAGCCCATTCGTCAGCGAGTGCTACACTGAGGAGAGGTATCGATGTCGTCGGTCAGGCCTGGTACGAAGTCGGCGTTCCAAAACATCCCAAAGATGTTCTGTGGGATTCAGTTGGACTCTGTGCAGGCAGGTGTATTACAGGGATGTTACTGTCGTGTAACCACACCGCCACAGGCCGTGCATTACGAACAGGTGCTCGATCGTGTTGAAAGGTGAAATCGCCATCCCCGAATTGCTATTCAACAGTGAGAACCAAACATTAGTGTAAGCCTGTTCTGTGATAGTGCCACGCTTAACAACATGGGGTGCAAGCCCCATCCATGAAAAACACGACCACACCATAACACCACCGCCTCCGAATTTTACTGTTGGCAGTACACACTCTGGCAGATGTTCACCGGGTATTCGCCTTACCTACACCCTGCCATCGTATCGCCATATTCTGTACCGTGATTTACTCCACTCAATGTTTTTCTACTGTCCAATCGTCCAATGTTTACGCGATGTGTCGTTTGGCATATACGGGAGTGATGTGTGGCTTATGAGTAGCCGCTTGACATGAAATCCAAGTTTTGTCGCCTCCCACCTACTTGTCATAATACTTGCAGTGGATCCCGATGCAATTTGGAATTCCTGTGTGATGGTCTGGATAGATGTCTGCCTATTACACATTACGACCCTCTTCAACTGTCGACGGTCTCTGTCAGTCAACAGACGAGTTCGGCCTGTACGCTTTTGTGGTGTACGTGCTCCTTCAAGTTTCCACTTCACTATCAGATCGGAAACAGTGGAGCTAGTGGTGTTTAGGAATGCGGAAATCTCGCGCACAAACGTATGACACAAGTGACACCCAATGACCTAACCACATTCGAAGTCCGTGATTTCCGAGGAGCTCCCGTTTCTGCTCTCTCGCGATGTCTAATGACTACTGAAGCAGCTGATATGGAGTACCTGGCAGTAGGTGGCTAAACAATGGACCTAATATGAAAAATGTATGTTTTTGGGGGTGTCTGGATACTTTTGATCATATAGTGTATATACCCGGGCAAAGGTTGGTTTGTGACATCAAACCTCTGCCTAAGACCGCTGCGTCGCGCTGATGCATGCTATAGAGCTTGTAATGGGCAAGAGTGGCCACTGTTTGTTTCATTTAACACTAAGGCGTACAGCTTGCCTAATTTCAGACCTTCTTCTTTTTCTTCTTTTCTTCTAGCATACTCATAGTAATGGTTGGGTCTTGATAAAATTATAGTATGGGAGGAATTAATTTGGTGATTACCTGGCCCCGTTGCAAGATACGCTACTACCGATTTACATATGTTCCCCAGACGACAGGTCCTCTTGTGTTCCTTAAGTCGGGTAACCCACAAAACAAAACCGACCAACTACATGAATACAAAGATCAGGTATGATGCTATTTGTAATGAACCAAGGGGAAAAGGAGAAAAGTCTATTATAGTTTCGTCCTTCCGAACTAAAATCAGTGACACACTAACGTACCGTTCACACTTCATATGCGAGAAGAATTTCTGTCAATATCGTTACGATATTATCACTGTGATCTTCAGTCCGAAGAATTCCTTCTAAGTAGCTCTTCGTGCTAATCTATTCAGTTCGTGGGTCTTCATCTCTGGTATCACGGGGATGTCAACCTCGTCCCGTCTGTCCCCAGATCGGTCTGCCGCTGTGGTTGCCCCGGTTGCTGCCGCAGTGGGGCTGAGCCCTCGCCTGTGGTTGATTGGGAGGTCGTTCCAAGGCGTGGCAGGCAGCGAAAGGCGTCCCCGGAGGCTGATCAGAAAGCCTCCCCGGTGCGTCTAACAAACCTGTTTCAGGCACTTCTCTGGCTGAGCCAGATGCAGCTGCCTGCCCTGTTTCAGAGGATCATTCTCAGCCTTCAAGGTCCTGGCAATCGCAGGGGGTGGGCTTACTGGTAGTTGGGAGCTCCAATGTTAGGCGCGTAATGGGGCCCCTGAGGGATACGGCGGCTAAGGAGGGGAAGAAATCCAGTGTGCACTCCGTGTGCATTCCGGGAGGAGTCATTCCTGATGTGGAAAGGGTCCATCCGGATGCCATGAAGAGCACAGGGTGCAGCCAGCTGCAGGTGGTGGCACATGTCGGCACTAATGACGTGTGTCGCTTTGAATCTGAGGAAATTCTCTCTGGATTCCAGCGGCTATCTGATTTGGTGAAGGCTGCCGGTCTTGCTTACGAGATGAAGGCAGAGCTCACCATCTGCAGCATCGTTGACAGAACCGACTGCGGACCTTTGGTGCAGAGCCGGGTGGAGGGTCTGAATCAGAGGCTCAAACGGTTTTGCGACCGTATTGGCTGCAGATTACTTGACTTGCGCCATAGGGTGGTGGGGTTTCGGGTTCCGCTGAATAGGTCAGGAGTTCACTACACTCAGCTGGCGGCTACACGGGTAGCGGAGGCTGTGTGGCGTGGACTGGGCGGTTTTTTAGGTTAGAAGGCCTCGGGAAAGTGCGAGATGGGCTGCAATGTCAAAGGGTGCTTGGCAATTACAGGACGTGCTTGGATCAAGGAACAGTCGGAATTATAGTTGTAAATTGTTGTAGTTGCGCTGGAAAAGTCCCTGAGCTTCAAGCGCTAATAGAAAGCACAGAAGCTGATATCGTTATAGGTACAGAAAGCTGGCTAAAGCCTGAAATAAGTTCTGCAGAAATTTTTACGAAGTCTCAGGCGGTGTTCAGGAAAGATAGATTAGGCAGAATTGGCGGTGGAGTGTTTGTGTCTGTCAGTAGTGGTTTATCTTGTAGTGAAGTCGAAGTAGATACTCCGTGTGAATTGGTATGGGTGGAGGTTGTACTTAACAGCCGAATTAATAATTGGCTCCTTCTACCGACCCCCAGACTCCGATGATACAGTTGCGGAACAGTTCAGAGAAAGTTTGAGTCTCGTAACAAATAAAAACCCCACTCATACGGTTATAGTTGGTGGGGACTTCAACCTACCCTCGGTATGTTGGCAAAAATACTTGTTCAAAACCGGTGGTAGGCAGAAAACGTGTTCTGAGATTGTCCTAAATGCTTTCTCCGAAAATTATTTCGAGCAGTTAGTCCACGAACCCACGCGAATTGTAAATGGTTGCGAAAACACACTTGACCTCTTAGCCACAAACAATACAGAGCTGACAGAGAGAATCATGACTGATACAGGGATTAGTGATCACAAGGTCATTGTAGCTAGGCTCAGTACCATTTCTTCCAAATCCATCAGAAACAAACGCAAAATAATTTTATTTGAAAAAGCGGATAAAGTGCCACTAGAAGCCTTCCTAAAAGACAATTTCCATTCCTTCCGAACTGACTATGCGAATGTAGACGAGATGTGGCTCAAATTCAAAGATATAGTAGCAACAGCAATTGAGATATTCATACCTCATAAATTGGTAAGAGATGGAACGGATCCCCCGTGGTACACAAAAAAGGTCCGAACGCTGTTGCAGAGGCAACGAAAAAAGCATGCGAAGTTCAGAAGAACGCGAAATCCCGAAGATGGGCTAAAATTTACAGACCCGCGAAATTTGGCACGTACTTCGATGCGAGATGCCTTTAATAGGTTCCACAACGAAACATTGTCTCGAAATTTGGTAGAAAATCCGAAGAAATTCTGGTCGTATGTAAAGTACACAAGCGACAAGACGCCGTCAATACCTTCGCTGCGCAGTGCCGATGGTACTGTTATCGACGACTGTGCCGCTAAAGCGGAGTTATTGAACGCAGTTTTCCGAAATTCCTTCACCAGGGAAGACGAATGGAATATTCCAGAATTTGAAACATGAACATCTGCTAGCATGAGTTTCTTAGAAGTAGATACCTTAGGGGTTGCGAAGCAACTCAAATCGCTTGATACGGGCAAGTCTTCAGGTCCAGATTGTATACCGATTAGGTTCCTTTCAGATTACGCTGATACTATAGCTCCCTACTTAGCACTCATATACAACCGCTCGCTCACCGATAGATCTGTACCTACAGATTGGAAAATTACGCAGGTCGCACCAGTGTTCAAGAAGGGTAGTAGGAGTAATCCATTTAACTACAGACCTATATCATTGACGTCGGTTTGCAGTAGGGTTTTGGAGCATATACTGTATTCAAACATTATGAATCACCTCGAAGGGAACGATCTATTGACACGTAATCAGCATAGCTTCAGAAAACATCGCTCTTGTGCAACGCAGCTAGCTCTTTATTTACACGAAGTAATGGCCGCTATCGACAGGGGATCTCAAGTTGATTCCGTATTTCTAGATTTCCGGGAAGCTTTTGACACCGTTCCTCATAAGCGACTTCTAATCAAGCTGCGGAGCTATGGGGTATCGTCTCAGTTGTGCGACTGGATTCGTGATTTCCTGTCAGGAAGGTCGCAGTTCGTAGTAATAGACGGCAAATCATCGAGTAAAACTGAAGTGATATCAGGCGTTCGCCAGGGAAGCGTCCTGGGACCTCTACTGTTCCTGATCTATATAAATGACCTGGGTGACAATCTGAGCAGTTCTCTTAGACTGTTCGCAGATGATGCTGTAATTTACCGTCTAGTAAGGTCATCCGAAGACCAGTATCAGTTGCAAAGCGATTTAGAAAAGATTGCTGTATGGTGTGTCAGGTGGCAGTTGACGCTAAATAACGAAAAGTGTGAGATGATCCACATGAGTTCCAAAAGAAATCGGTTGGAATTCGATTACTCGATAAATAGTACAATTCTCAAGGCTGTCAATTCAACTAAGTACCTGGGTGTTAAAATTACGAACAACTTCAGTTGGAAGGACCACATAGATAATATTGTCGGGAAGGCGAGCCAAAGGTTGCGTTTCATTGGCAGGACACTTAGAAGATGCAACAAGTCCACTAAAGAGACAGCTTACACTACACTCGTTCGTCCTCTGTTAGAATATTGCTGCGCGGTGTGGGATCCTTTCCAGATGGGATTGACGGAGGACATCGAAAGGGTGCAAAAAAGGGCAGCTCGTTTTGTATTATCACTTTATAGGGGAGAGAGTGTGGCAGATATGATACACGAGTTGGGATGGAAGTCATTACAGCATAGACGTTTTCCGTCGCGGCGAGACCTTTTTACGAAATTTCAGTCACCAACTTTCTCTTCCGAATGCGAAAATATTTTGTTGAGCCCAACCTACATAGGTAGGAATGATCATCAAAATAAAATAAGAGAAATCAGAGCTCGAACAGAAAGGTTTAGGTGTTCGTTTTTCCCGCTCGCTGTTCGGGAGTGGAATAGTAGAGAGATAGTATGATTGTGGTTCGATGAACCCTCTGCCAAGCACTTAAATGTGAATTGCAGAGTAGTCATGTAGATGTAGATTATTTTGTCTGTTTGAACCTGTCTGCTGTGAACCCTTGGTCTCCCTTTAAACATGCTAAGTACATTTAACATATAAAGTGCAAAATTTAAAACGTGGGTTTCGTACACATTCTGTTTAATCTTCGAGGATTCACCAAAAGTTCATAATAACACATATGTAATAGAATATTACCTTTCAGCACTGCCTTACACAGGTTGTGCTAGGACGAATGATCACGGATATGCAGGAATGAAGTGAAATATTCTTGTAAACATTGGCTCTAAAATGCATACCTGATGAGCTATGAACACTTATTCAGCAGAAGAGGTGTTTCTTACAGTAGTGAAGTTGAAAATTGCTCATAGCTCCTAAGTAAGATGAGCACTTTATAGTCCACGTTTACGGGAAATTTCTTCGTGTTTTGGTGCGTATTATCATCATTAAACGTATGGAAAGCTAAGGACTTGCCGAAGAAGAGATTTGTTTCACCGAACCAAAACGATATAGTGCTCATAGCCCTTAAGCTGTGCACTTTAGAGCCCATGATCCTAAACAGGTTCGCTTCGAATGATTATTCCTATCATATCATTCCTCTCGGGACACACTGTATGTGCACGAACTTGTTTCAGAACACTCACTCGCTGTCAGTAAAGCTACACATGTTTACAAGAGCTACGTTACTATTCTTTCTCCTCTTTGTTACTTGTCTGTGTTTGTCAATAATAACAATTTAATGAAGTTCACCTCAGAGAAGGTGACGTTTCTGCTCATAATGATTCGACAGTTTCGTATGAGACGAAATAACTTTTGGCGGTAAAAAGATGCACTCATTAATATTACTCACGTTCTACTTCATTTGCATCAAATTACAGCTTAATCAGATTTTATCTGATATTTGGGACGTAATTGTCTATCAGTAAAGCAAAACAGCATCATCTAGTTTGGCCACAAGTTCAGTGCTACACGTTCGATATATGTTCCGTCTGTTGAATATTAAAAGTACAGTATTTACTTAAGTAAGCCGGCATTTTTATTACAATATGACTAATCTTCCGCTATACCTAACATTAAAACTGATTGAACTGCTGAATTTCTGACAATTTTACTTTTCGAACTAGTATCCTAAAATTTCCTCCTGTTGCTCAGAGCCACAATAGCCCAAGAATTGTGCATACATGTCGTAATCTGTCTCCTGTTTGTTGTTAATCTGTTAAGTAAACTCTTGAGCAAGAACAGTAACTTCCTTGCTGTAGAAGTAATATTCTACTTTTTTCTAATTTAACAGGACTAAAAAATATAAAGGTAGAAATTTTTGCATGAAATGAAGCTTTTACCTTTCAGATTTTTTTTAAATAGCCAAAGTTAACTATTGCTTGAAAATTTAAATTTTTACACTTTTTTCAGTAATAGCAATTGAATGTGCTCTGCATTGTAGAGACTTTCTAGCTCTTTAACGGTAATTTGCACGTGTAGTTCAGTACAACAGAGGAGTTTGATACTTCTGATTTTCGTATAATTTTACTGTTGGAAATATTTTGTTAAAAATTCCTCCTCTTGCTCAGCACCACAACAATACAAGAACTGTACATACATGCCCTTATATATCTTCTGTTTGCTGCGAATGTGTTACGTAAACTCTTCAGAGGAAAATACTAACTACATTGCTACAGAACCACAAATTTGTGTGCCTCGTGTACAACGAGAAGCGCATGTGATTTTCAGTGTCAGAGTACTGTAGATGTACAATTCTTCTTGCTCCGTGAATAACTTTTATGTCTTTAAACTATTTCCTACATTACATATATAAGATATTCATTTGGTTTCTAAAAGTCGCAGTCTATCTCTCGACCAAGTCACGTGCTGCTGCAAGGAATCGACAATGTCTGTCACGAGCTAATAAATGACCTTCATTTGAAGATGGCGATGTTGATGATAACTAATCACTGAAACGCATCGTGGGCCTTCATTTATTTTATTTTATTAACAGCTGGACTCTTCATAACATAGCCCATAATAGAGTTCTTGATATTACTTAACATAACGGAGGAAGGAATACAACTGGCCGGAAATGTAATAGCGGTTTAGGTTTACAAAGAAAATTATATTCATGATGTTGCAACTTTAGCTATCTAGTACCTCATTTACATCTAATTAGCACATTTTTGTACTCACATACATCTGATTTATGGTTCGAATCAAACCTCTGGAATTTATTGAGTAATAAACACAGCAGACTTATAACATCGTGTAAACAATACAGAACAGCGAAACGATACTTGAACAGTATGTATTCAACATTTTAACTAAACCTTTCAAAAACACAAAATTATTTCATAAAATAAGCTAGTGTGAAGAGAGCTGTAGGCCAGGTTGTCGGTAACTTTTTTTTCTCTTTATTAACTCTTAACACCTTTAGATTGTACGAAAGGTGTCACTTACTTCTTCTTTGTTATCTCAGTACACTTCATTGTAAAATATTTTACTATGTTTTTCATCAGCCCATAAAATAAACCATACGATCATCTGATAAAGAGAAACGGTCACCCTCTGACATATGCAGAGCGATACCATGTTTGCAATTGCTTCACCGCTGTGCTCAAAACTGAGTCATACTTGATGTGTAATAGACATCTTCCCCCCAGGAATAAACGTGAGGGAAAATGTCATCTCCTAGAGTGTATTCATCCATAGCACAAAGGCCAAAGTCTTCAATGCATATTGCGCTGAGAAGGGGCATCAATCACTTCCCGCATTCGCCTTTGGTCTTGGCGGCGGAAGGAGACATCAGTACCGGCAACATCCATCAGGCTCTTAATCTGGGTTGCTGCCGTTCTTCCGGCAGGAAGGCAGTGTATTTATCAGAGCAGAAGGATGCCACCACAGCACTGAGATGCTACAACGTAATGTTCTTCCATTGTGTGAACTCCTAATCCACCGAACTCCTTTGCGAAGTTATAGGGAGGGACTGCCGAACAAAATTGTTTTTAGCATTGGGTGCAGGACGCTTGAGATCGTTTATCGGAGTATACCTATATCTACTCCTACACTCCAATAGCCATCTTACGGTGTGTGGTGGAGGGTATATTGTGTACCAGTGTCACCTCCCCCTTTTCCCGCTCCAGTCGCGTAACATTGGCGGAAAGAACGATTGCTGGGAAGCCTCCGTGTGGGCTCTAATATCTCTAATTTTACCTTGATAGTTTCCTAGTGAGGTATACTTAGGAGACAATGATGTACTGGTTGACCCTTCTAGGAAGTACGGTCTCAGAACTTTAGCTGTATATCACACCGTGGTCCAGGGCACCTATGTAGCAGCATCTGTCACTGGTATTGAGCACCTCCGTGACGCTTTCGTGCATTTTAAATGAGCTTGTAACGAAACGCCCGCTTTTCCTTCGATTTTTTTTTCCACTATCAGTCCCATCTGCTGAGGATTCAAGACTGACGAGCAATATTCAAGTATTGCTCGAACGAGGGTTTTGTAAGCTACCTCCTTTGTAGACAGACTACATTTGCTGATGATTCTTCCAGTGAATCTCGGTGTGGTATTTGTCTTTCCTGCGATTAGTTTCAAGTAGCGTTGCGGTTTAATTCGCTCCGTATGCATACCCCTAATTTTTTATGGAAGGAACGGTTTGCAGTGGTTTTTCTGCAATCGTGCTATCACGTGTTCGCAATACGTCCCTTCAACAAGAACCTTCCAACGAGGTAATTTATATGTATTATGGAAACTCATATGCATAGAAGAATGCGTGCAGGAATAAAACATTTGGATCTACTTCTGACCAAATCTCTACTCATAAAAAAGGCTAGGTAGTATATTGGTATTAACCTGAATACGGTCAGTGGCGCGTAGATATTGAGATCATACTTTACTAATTGAAGACGACTTTAACATAACCAGTGTGACTGAGAAGTCTATGAATTCGCTGCGTGTGTGCAGATAGACAGTCGTGCGAAATACTGTTGAACACATTTTCTGAAAAGTGTCTTGAGCAGCTAGCTTTGCAGCCCAACCGAAATGGATATATCTCAGATATTGTAGCTACACATAGGCCAAACCTTAGCGACAATGTCAGTATAGAATCGTGGATTAGGGGCATATGATGTCATTGTAGTAACTGTGATACACGAAAGTTAAGAAATCAGTCAAGAAGGCTAGACTCTCGTATGGACGGCATAGTGCTAAGCATCCCTAGCGTAGACAAAAAACTCAAAGATTTGAAAGCAAATAAATCACCAGGTCCGGATGGAATCCCAGTTGGGTTTTACAAAGAGTATAATACGGCATTTATTGTGAATCTACCGCCTAGCACAAAGTCCCAAGTGACTGGAGAAAAGTGCAGATGCCTCCAGTACATCAGAAGTGTAAAAGAATGGACCCGCAAAATTACACACCAATATCCCTAACTTCGCTTTGCTGCAAGAGCCTTGAACAGTTTCTCAGTTCGAATATACTAAACTTTCTTGAGAGTGAGAAGCTTACGTCCACGAATGAACATGCTTTTAGAAAGCATCGCTCGTGTGAAACTCAGCTTGCCCTTTACTCACATGATATACTGCGAAGTATGATTGAAGGGCAAAAGCAAATGGTATATTTTCAAATTTCCGGCAAACATTTGACACGGTACCCCATTGCAGGCCGTTAATGAGGGTACGAGCTTATGGAATACGTTCACAGATATGTGAGTAGTTCGAAGACTTCTTAACTAATAAAACGCAGCATGTCGTCCTCAACGGCGAATGTTCATCAGACACCAGGGTATTGTCAGGAATGCCACAGGGATGTGTGATAGGACCGCCGTTGCTCTCTATATACATAAATAATTTAGCTAACAGGATGAGCGGCAATCTGTGTTTGTTTGCTGCTGATGCTGTGACGTACGGTATGGGTCGAAACTGAGTGACCGTAGAAAGATACAATATAATGTAGACAATATTAATAGCTCGTGTGATGAATGGCAGATAGCTCTAAATGTGGAAAAACGTACGTTAATGCGGCTGATCTGCAATATTCTGATACAGTATCACTAGCTTCCTACTTGACACAGTCAAGTTGTTTAAATATCTGGGCGTAACGCTGAAAAGCGATATGAAATGGAACGACGATGGGAGAACTGTGGCAGAGGAGGCGAATGGTCGATTTCGGTTAACTGCGAGAGTTTTAGGAAAGAGTGGTTCACGTGTAAAGAAGACAGGGTATAGGGCGTTAGTGCAACCTATTCTTGATTTCTGCTCAAGAGTTTGGGATCGGTAACGGGTCGGATAGAAGGAAGACATCGAAGCAATTCAGAGGCCATTGTTAGATTTTTTACTGGTAAGTTCGAAGAACAAGTATTAGGGGAATCCCTGAAGGGAAGGCGACGTTCTTTTCACAAAACACTGTTGAGAAAATCTAGAGAACAAGCATATCCGGCTGACTCCAAAACGATTCTACTGCCGCCAATATACATTGCGCGCAAGGACCACAAAGGTAAGATACGAGAGATTAAGGCTCATACGGAGGCATATAGACGGTTGTTTTTCCCTCGCTCTATTTGCATGTGGAACATTAAAGGAAAAGAATAGTAGTGGTACAGGGTACACTCCGCCATGAACCGGTGGCTTGCAGAGTATCTACGTAGATGTAGATGTATACTTTACTAGAATAGGTACATTACGTTGGTGATTTCTTACTGATAACAGTGGCAGGAACAGTGCTCTAGAAAAAGTGATGCTCTGTTCAGAAGTGGGACTTGGATAGACTAGCAACACTTCATTGTGAGCTTATTTCTCTCAGTACACACACAGGGCCGTCTGCTTAGTAGCTCTCTCTAACCGACGCCGGTAACGGTGAGTTTGCAGAAACGTAAGCACTGTGTATGGAGGATCATACGCATCACTTGTTATGCTACGGCCAGAAGGACCAAAACTTCTGTCAGAACTCGTTCTGACAACGATCTGGACGCCTACATTTCGTCTGAGCCAGCTAACAGGTTGGTCTACAATCTAGTTCGTCACTATATTCAATCATGTGCAAAGTCTGTACCCCCATGCGACATCACGACCATACTGCAAGATGCATCACATTTTAAACAGTTTACGATAGACGGCGTGAAAAAGGAGAAGTGTTGGTTAGATATCAGTACATGAACGATGGAACGTTTCGAAATGTGGTGGCCTGAGTGCATCAACGATGCAAGTAGCCGTAACGTAAGTCTAACCACAATCAATGGCTATCCGTGGAGGGGCCAGACTAGCTCATGACACCTGAAGAGGAGCAGCAGCCTTTGCAGTAGTTGCATGGACAGTCGTCTGGATGACTGACCGACCTGCCCTTGTAGCATTAGGCATCGAGCCCTTGCTGTTCTAGCACTCTGAAAGGCTAAAGGCAAGCGGAAACTACAGCCATTATTTTTTCCGATGAGATGCACGTCTGCAGCACGGCTTATTAATATGAACAACATACTCCTGGATAAAATATTCTGGAGATGAAACAGTCCCCCTTTCGGATCTCCAGGTAGGGACATTAAGGAAGATTTCGGCATCAGGAAAAAAAATTGGTACTATACGTGCCCAGACGTGGAATTTTAGAGCCCTTAATCGGATAGGTAGACTAGAGAATTTAGAAAAGGAATTGGCTAGTGGGAATTATTGAAGCGCGGTGTCAGAAAGATGCAAAATCAAATACGCCTAATTATGAATAAGACAACAGCAGTGTGGGTAAGCTACTATGAATAATACAGGGAACACTTTATCGTAGACAGAATGGGCACGAAGTCAACACCAGCGCAACGGTACAGGTTGATATGGCAATTAGTTCCGCAGATGACGAACACAGAGACGGAACTTTCTATAAAATGAAAGAAATTATTCGCATAAGAGAGAGAAAAATTTAATTTTTATCGGGAAGTCTAATTCGATATTAGCAAAGGAAAGAGATGGAAAATAGTAGAAGAATATAATTATGTTATAATATAAATAGATGTGGACCAGCCGGCCGCTGTGACCGAACGGTTCTATGGGCTTCAGTCCGGAACCGCGCTGCTGCTATAGTCGCATGTTCAAATCGTGCCTCGGTCATGGATGTGTCTGATGTCCTTAGGTTAGTTAGGTTTAAGTAGTTCTAAGTCTAGAGGACTGATGACGTCAGATGTTAAGTCCCATAGTGCTTAAAGCCATTTTAAGACGTGGACAGCTTTGACAGATGAAATAGTAAAGGCAGCAGAGAATGAAATAGGTAAAAAGAAGTCTTCGGATAACACAAGAATTGAACTTAACTGTTAACAGGAGAAAATACAAAAACGCAGCAAATGAAGCAGGCGAAAGGGAATACAAATATCTCAAAAATGAAATCGACGGAAAGTGCAAAATAGCTGTGCAAGAATGACTAAAGATTGACGCCGTCTACAGGAAAATTAAAGATGCCTTTCGAGAAAAGAGGACCATTTGTATGACTATCAAGAATTCAGACTGGAAAACGCTCCTAAGCAAAGAAGGGAAATCTGAAAGTATATAGAGGATCTATACAAGAGAGATGAACTTGAAGGCAATATTTTAGAACTGGAAGAGGCGCAGATGAGTTGAGATGGTTGCTATGATACTACGAGAAGAATTTGACAGAGCACTGAACTATGTGAAAAAGAGGCCCCGAGAGTAGGCTACATTCCATCAGAACTATTAATAGCCTTGGGAGAGCCGGCTATGACAAAACATGTGTGGAAGATGTGTGAGACAGGCGAGCTACCCTCAGAATTCAAGAAGAATATAATTCCAACACTGAAGAAAACAGGGGATTATAGGTGTGAAAATTACCTAACTATCAGTTTAATAAGTCATGGGTGCAAAATACTAACACAAATTCCTTGCGAAGAATGGAAATACTGGTAGAAGCCGACCTCGGGGAAGATCACTTTGGATTCTGGAGAAATGTAGGAAACGCGAGGCAATATTGACACTACGACGTATAGGTTAGAGAATGGCAAACGTACTTCTATAGCAACTGTAGATAAGCAAAGGCTTTTGACAGTGTTGAACAGAGTACCCTCATTGGAATTGTGAAGGTAGCAGGGTAAAGCATAGAGAGCGAATGGCTATTTACAACTTATACAGAAGCCACGCGGCAGTTATAAGAGTTATGGGGTGTGAAAGAGAAGCAATGGTAGAGAAGTGAGGGAGACGGTGTTGTAGCCTATCCTAGATGTTATTCAATCCGTACAGTCAACAAGCAGTGGAGAAAGTAAAGAAAAATTTGGAGTAGGGATTAAAGTTCAGTGAGAAGAAATAAAAACTTAGAGGTTTACCGACGATGAGACAGCAAAGCTCTTGGAAGAGCAGTTTAACGGAATGGACAGTGTCTTGAAAGCAGGATACAAGATGAATATCAACAAAAGCAAAACAAGGATAATTGAAGGTAATCGAATTAAATCAGGTGATGCTGAGGGAATTGTATTAGGAAACGAGACAAATTAGTGGATGAATTTTGTTATTTGGGCAGTAAAGTACCTGATGAGGGCCAAGGTAGAGAGGATATAAAATGTAGAGTGACAATGACAAAAAATTTTATTAACATCGAATATAACGTACGTTTTAGGAAGTCTTCTCTGAAAATATTTGTATGATTTGTAGCTATTTTTGGAAGTGAAATTCTGAGAACAAACATTTCAAACAAGGAGCAAATAGAAGCTTTTGAAGTGTAGTGCTACAGAAGAATTCTGACGGTTAAATGAGTAGATCACGTAACTAACTGAACACAACTAGGGAGAAAGGAATTTTGTGGCACAACCTGGTTAGAAGAAGAGATCTGTTGTTAGGACACATTCTAAGACACCAGGGGATCACCTGTTTAGTACTGGAGAGAACTGTAGGGACGGGATGGTGGCAGGATAAAAATCATGGAGACTAAGAATTGAATACTGTAGGCAGATTCAGAAGGGTGTAGGTTGCAGTAGTTGTTCGGAAATGAAGAGGCTTGCACAGGATAGATAAGCGTGGAGAGTTGCACCAAACCAGTCTTAGTACTGTAGGCCATAACAACAACAGTAACAAGATATACAATTCGAAACCATATTTTAAACAGTAAGACTTTTCCAGTAGCAGATGTGGACTCATAGCATAATTTGTTGTTTACGAACTGTGGATTAAAACTGAAAAAAACTGTAATAAGGTATGAATTTAAGGGAATGGAGGCATGGATAAATAGAAAGAACGACAGGATGTTGAAAGTTTTCCAGGGAGTCGTACCCAACGGAAACTCCGCTACATACCGCAAGGTAAGTATAGATGTAATTGTAAATTGTAGATGTAAATGCAGAGGCTATAATATCCCTTCGGTGATCTGTATTCTGAACAAATACAAATTTAAGGTCACCAAATATTGGTGAAAAGCATCGCTAGGTACATCCTATAAATTGGTTAAAAACGTGGGTGACTGTATACTTTCTGCACGCAGCCAAATTCCTTTTTCTCAGAATGCCCTTGACGGCACCGCAGCAGTAACACATCGCTCATCACGCTGATAAAAAATCCATAAATTCGTATTGTTTTTTGACATCAGGAGCCGAATGCAGACGATCAAAGTACAAGTCTGAATGGAGAATTGGCACATCTTACACTGCTTGGAAAATCACGTAACAGTAAACGAAACAAGACAGCACAAAGTAACATGAATATCTTATCACTCGACTGCCAGTGATTTGCACAATACAGGCGTCGTTCTCGTCTTGATAACGGTAATTTTCTCAATGTGGTCTTCTGCCTACATATGAATAACAAATAATTTTTTCTCTGCACACACCCCAAAAGTCTGAAAATGAGTCATCCGCTGTTTCTAAACATACGGGGGAATCAAACTGGTTAAAATACTTTAAATTGGTTAAAAACGTGGATGATTTTCAAAACCGTGACTGAATCGCTTAAGTGACCCAAAAAATGAAATAAAATGTTTTGTATCACTTTTTCGAGAAACCCGTTCTTAATATAGCGTCAAGTTCAAGCAAAATTCGCTTTGAAGTAGCTGACGACGCTTCTGGAGGTCTCTTGAACCTGCATAAGCGGAAAACTTTGTTACAAGAATTCCTCGGAGATGCCAAGCAATCATCGACGCTGCGGGTGACTGGACGTGTTATTAACTGTATACGCATTTTTCGTTTTTTCATATATGATGTATTTGTATGTTTTAGTTTGTTGTTAAATACATTTTTGTACTGATTAACCCAACCACGATCTTACTTAACAGACTGTAGACTCGGACAATTGTTTCACTATGTCAGTCAGTTACTACAAATTGTGTGCATGTCTAGTGCACGTAAAATATTCGTAGAGCACAATGATGCAGCATTATTGACTTGCGTTAAGGCTGTTATGTTCAAAGAGAGAGCACTAAATACCGCGTGGCTAAGAAAGAATATTCGCACTCGTGAGTAGTGGAGTTCGAATCACTGTCCCACTGTCCAGATTTAGATTTTACATGAGTTTTCTACTTGGCTTAAGGCAAATGTCTTTGCACGAAAAGGAAAAAAAAATTCCTTACTAACCTTCCTCCAAAGCGAGCTTGTCTCTCTCACTGTCGACGGGTAAACATTAAAACTCTATTTTCGGTTATTTATTTCCTTATTTTTTGTTTCATTCAAAGACGTTTAGCTGTCCATTTTAAGAAAAATAGTAGCATTATGCGACTGTCTTCGACAGGTAAGTCACATTTGAATGCAAAATAACTTAGATGCTGAATACTGAAACGTGGCAAGCATACTTGATATGTCAGTTGTTGGTACTTTTGGTTTGTCGAAGTGTACATGCTCATCGTCTCTGTTGCATACGTCAGGGGCCTACACATCCATTCCCTAACTGGGCAGCGGTCAGTATAGGCAATGTATCAAAACGTGTCCACTTCTGAGGAAGCATTAGTGTCCACTTACAGAGCACGAAATCGCTGAAAGCACACGAACAACATTGTTTGCAAAATCTGAATTAATAGTGAGTAATTAGTACGTTACTAAATTCAGTAAGTAGTGTTCCCTGACGAATCAACGAAATAACTCGATACTGTTACCTCAAATAGTTATCAAATAGTATTATAGAGTCATACTTGTAATAAGCAATAAAAGCTTACATTCTGCCTTAATTTCTAGGAAACAGACCTACATGTACACCAGCTATAACCAAAAATACAAGTAAATCAATGTTCAGAATATTCTAGTTTTGGGGCGGAGAGCATGGTTATGCCAGGATTTTTTTCTTTTCAGCAGTCTCCTGACAGGTTTGATATGGCCTACCATGAATTCCTTTCCTGCGCCAACCTCACCAGCTCGGATTACACCTTGCTACCTACGTCCTCATTTTTTTTGCTGGATGTATTCCTTCTCTGTTTTTCTCTACAATCTTTAGCCTCCGAAACTCCCTCTGGCACCATAGAAGTTTTTCCCCTGATGTCTTAACAGATTTTCTGTCATCCTGTCCCTTCTTCATGTCAGTGTTTTCCATATACTCTTTCCCTCACCGACTCTGCGCTGAAACTCCTCATCCCTTATCTTATCAGTCCACCAAATTATCGGCATTCGTCTATAGCACCACATCTCAGATGTCTCGATTCTCTTCTGATCCGGTTTTCCCATAGTCCATGTTCCACTACGATACAATGCCATGCTACATTCTCAGAATGTCTTCCTTAAAATAAGACCTATGTTTAATATTAGTAAACTTATTATGGCCAGGAGCGCCATTTTTGCCAGTCTGCTTCTGGTGTTCATTCTGCTCGGTCCATTTTCGGTTGTTTTACTTCCTAGATAGCAGACTTCCTTAACATCGTCTACTTCGTGACCTAATGTTAAATTTCCCGCCATTTTCATTTCTGCTGCTTCTCATTAGTCTTTCGTAGATTTATTCTCAACCCATATTCTGTACTCATTAGTTGTTCATTCCATTTAGCAGATAATCTACTTCTTCTTCACTTTCACTGAAGATTGCATCAGCGAATCTTACCATTCATCTCCTTCCGCCCTGAATTTTAAATTCACTCTAGAACCTTTGATTTATTTCCATCACTAATGAGATCAAACAATTAACTGGATTTCAGTGATATTGTAGTTGCTCTTCCGAACAGTTTTCCGTTACGTTAGAAGTGATATGTCAGCTATGTTCTAGGGTCGGCATCCTTGATCCAATGAAGTCTTATACGCTCCCTAAGTCAGTACGGACCGGTAATGATGTACATGTTAATTCCTGGAGCGCACCGTCAGACGAATAACCACAACGTGACTGCTACAAAACTGCGACCAGCGCTGCACTTCGAATCTCACTTAGCGTCATGAAGAAATGATTACTGGAAAACAAGACAGCTACGAGGTTCTTCTTGCAGTTCGCTTTCGTTGGTGATGCACTGAAGAAATGAAAGAGAATACACCGTGTTTTGGTGAGCACACCACTGATGTTGTGGTTGTTGTGTCGCCCTTGAGAGTGGGAGCTGCTGGAGTGTATCAGAAAGTAACACTATTTATATTATCACCTTATAATTATGAAGTCATAAATTTTGTTCAGCTTAAGACGTTTACTTTTGATACAACAGGGTACCCCCGCCATGACAAATTTCATCGAAGAAAGAAATATTCTGGCTGGGGTGTTCCTGATTTTTATTTTATTTCAACTATTTTTAATTTTAATTTTTTTCAACCAAACTTTTTCGGGTTTATGACCTTTCCCAAGCATGCGTTAAGTACCGGTTGACCAAGAATTCATTATAAATTCGAAAACTGAATAAATCATGGAATAATGTAGATAGAGAGTTACAAATTGACACACATGCTTGGAATGACTCGGGGTTTTATTAGAATCAAAAAAATACAAAAGTTAAGAAATGTCCGACAGTTGACGCTTCATCTGATCAGAATAGCAATAATTAGCATAACAAAGTAAGACAAAGCAAAGATGACGTTCTTTACAGGAAATGCTCAATATGTACACCGTCATTCCTCAACAATAGCTGTAGTCGAGGAGTAATGTTGTGAACAGCACTGTAAAGCATGCCCGGAGTTATAGTGACGCATTGGTGTTGGATATTGTCATTCAGCATCCCTAGAGATGTCGGTCGATCACGATACACTTGCGACTTCAGGTAACCCCAAAGCCAATAATCGCACGGACTGAGGTCTGGTTACCTGGGACGTCAAGCATGACGAAAGTGGCGGCTGAGCACTCAATCATCACCAAATGACGCGCGCAAGAGATCTTTCACGCGTCTAACAATATGGGGTGGAGCGCCATCCTGCATAAACATCGTACGTTCTAGCAGGTGTTTATGATCCGCACTGGGGATGATGCGATTCCGTGATATATCGACGTACCTCTCAAGCGTCACGGTAGCAGTTACTGACGTTTTGCTGTCCAGCGCCACCTGTCGGACATTTTGTGAACTTTGTCCTTTTTTTGTGCTAGTAAAACCCCATGTCATTCCAAGCATGTGTGTCAATTTTGACATCTCTATCTACATTAGTCTGTGGTTTATTAAATTTTCAAATTTATATTGACTTTTTGATCAACCGGTACAAGTGTTTCGAGCTGCAGTCATATATTTTTTCATGGGAAGTGTGTAACCGCGCTTGAAAGCCGTAGCTATGATTTTCGGTTGCATACAAACAGTAGTACAACCAACCCATTTACTATTGCGAAGAAATTTTCAACTGTATAACAAAATATTACTAAACGGTTGTTTAAGTAATCCTCAAAGTTAAAGACGCTTGTTCAAAGAGTTCGATCAGAATGTGACAACTTCCTATACTCTACAGGAAAGGCGAACTTCTGAATGAATGAGGTACCAAAATTTTCACTTTCAACAGTTAACACGAGAAAGATGTTTTCTTACAAAGACAAACTCCTATATAAATTTGCACCTTACATCGAATTTATGCTCAACGTTGGTTCACATTAACTGTCTTTCACAGAAATCTATATAAAAATCAATAATAAATCCAGACATCAGTAATCAGAACTAACACGTGGGTGTTAAATCGATTCTGCCGTCGCTGCTTGGCAGAACAACCTCGTATTTATAAATTAAAATATACTGTGTGCAGTACACTACAGAACATTTAAATTTTTCTTTTCGTTGCTAAATTCCATATGAATAAGATACGTAGTAATAAATGTTAATAATAGTAGAATTTTTAAATAACGACAAGCCACTTCCCAGTTCGTTCCAAGAAAATGTACATAAATATCGAAAAGCTTTCACTAACATATCATCAATACTCAGATTTTATTTGAGGGTGCTAGCTCATATCATAATTGTTGCTAGCACTTGCAGAATCCAGGTACGACGATTAACTTCTCAAGAACTGAGCCGATACATGGATGACACAGTCGCACAGAGCCGATAACAGAGCGAGGACGTTTTGCCATGGTTGCGAGATAGTCAGTGGTAATCTAGTTTACATTCGGCCTCAGGAAGTGTCTCGCGGCAGACGGTTTGGTGCCGGCACTGGGAAATACCAGACGCCCATCTCTCTAGCGACCTCGTCTTGTCGGACGGCGATAGCGCTCTACCCACTGACTCACTTTCAGTCGTATTCTGCGTACTGCTCCATCCTCTGTCAGCGACGCTGGCTTTATCTGGATACCCGACGTCAGCCGTCAGGCATTCCACTACGAAAGGAAAAGTCAAACAAACTTTCAGACCGGCTGCTGCTATTTTTCTGCTTCTTTCAGTTCAAACAGCTCTTAGCTACATAAATATCGAAAAGCTTTCACTAACATATCATCAATACTCAGATTTTATTTGAGGGTGCTAGCTCATATCATAATTGTTGCTAGCACTTGCAGAATCTAGGTACGACGATTAACTTCTCAAGAACTGAGCCGATACATGGATGACACAGTCGCACAGAGCCGATAACAGAGCGAGGACGTTTTGCCATGGTTGCGAGATAGTCAGTGGTAATCTAGTTTACATTCGGCCTCAGGAAGTGTCTCGCGGCAGACGGTTTGGTGCCGGCACTGGGAAATACCAGACGCCCATCTCTCTAGCGACCTCGTCTTGTCGGACGTCGATAGCGCTCTACCCACTGACTCACTTTCAGTCGTATTCTGCGTACTGCTCCATCCTCTGTCAGCGACGCTGGCTTTATCTGGATACCCGACGTCAGCCGTCAGGCATTCCACTACGAAAGGAAAAGTCAAACAAACTTTCAGACCGGCTGCTGCTATTTTTCTGCTTCTTTCAGTTCAAACAGCTCTTAGCTACAAATTCAAGTGAAGCTCAGAGAGGACTATTAGATTCATGCAGAATTCAGCCTAACTACAGGTGGTGATATGGTTGATCTGCAGATGGAAGATCATTTATGTTAAAAGATAATACGCCTTTTTTTAGATGTACGGGGGTGAGGGGCAATGATGAATCACGCATTTGATTGGCAATTCCACTCAAGAGATGGGAGCCTTATTCTCTGCTATTCTCTCGCATATCTCTGCAAGAACAGGCAGCCTGCCTACACTCGGTTACAGCTTCCTTTTCTGTAATAATTTTAGAGAAACGACGAGAAATCAATCTAGAGGCACACATAGCTGTTATTGACTCGGGAAACGGTTTCGACAATGTGAACAGAAAAAAAACTATGGGATATAAATGACTGACGATGTATATCCTACACAGTATGCACCTCACTGAAAATATACTGAAACTATGAAAAGCTTATAAAAGGCCACAAATATAATAATAAAAGTTGGCAACAATAAAATTTTTAAAAAAATCGTTACAAATAAGGAATTTAAACAACTGTACTGAGAACTGAATATTCTCTTTCTCATTTTACACTACGAATCTGACTCTGGTAACTAGTGGGTAATACCGAATTACATAGGGATATCTGAATACTTTTGATCAGTTAGCGCTGGTCTACTTTCATATATTAGATATCATTCACTTCTCCATAGGTTAACAGACTATTTTCATATTAACACTATTTCTAACCAACGGAGGAAACATTATGCACTGACTTACGTATTTGAAAATCTGCTAAGATATCAAACATCAATGCTACCCAGTAAGAGAGTTAAGAAAGCTTAACTTAATCACCGACTGTCGAAGCGTTATAGTGTTAATATGTGTCATATAACACATGTAGTAGAAATTGTATAAGTAAAGTTTATTTTCATAATAGAAGAACAATGGAAGCCCAAATATTATACTTATCTTTACGTTAAAGCCATCGGTTCTTTCTCGGAGTATGTTGTTATGAACTGTAGCAGAAGATTAGACAACTTAGTGTTACTGACATTAATTAGCGTATGTTACATTTGCAAGGAAGATATCAGCGGTCCCAGGCGGTCCATCATACATAAAGTAGTACAGTGAATAAGGTTTTGATTTGGTCAACTAAAAGCGGAAATTTAGTTTCTAATTTTTGGCTTTAGTTGTTTCTGTCCAATGTGTGATTTCTCCGTTTTCTTACTTGGAATACTTTAATCATACCTAATGCATCACTGATTCGTATTGCAGAACCCTCACTTCATAACGTGACAGGATGAGATCTCTAAACAAAATGAAGTTAGTGATGTTATTACTACATATTATTGATACATATTGTAAAATAGTTCACTGGATTAAACAAGAAAGTAAAATTAGTTTCCCTGATGATAAAAAGGAAATAAATTTTACGAAAGTGTCTGATTGGAAGAAAGAGGAGAACTACCTGTGGGCACAGAGGAGGAGGGTGGGGGTATGAAGGGGCTGCTGGGTCACACAGGAACGTATAAAACGAACCGAACCGACTTCTTTAGGTACACAAACACTTTTTGGCTCTGCCACCACACACTGTACTTTGTTAAACCTAGGTAAAATTTGCCTTTAATCCTTTGTTACTGACTCGTCTGTCCAATTACATCGAGCTATAATCACGAAAGTGTTGACATTAAAAGCATCCATAACTATTTCTTTTCGGCACTGCGCATTATCCTCAGATATAACCACAGTGTTATTTAACTAAGGGTCACAACGCGTTACAACAAAACACTGCAAAGTTTCAGATAGCTCAGAATACCTTCGATAATCAAGAACCGCTTCAGAATTTATATAGTAATCTGACGTCTAATGCACAAAAGATATAACAACTGAGAGCCAAAAACCATAAATTGTAGTAAATTGTGAAATGCTGCAGTGTGTTTCAACTTCTCCATATCATGCTACTTGAATTAAGAACCTCCTCAATGTTTGGACATTCCCTGTGATCAGACTCAGGGCATAATAAAACACAAATCTTCCGTGTGACATAATACGTTACCAGCAGTTCGTTAGGTCCATTAACATTCGTTAGCCAGTTGGAAGCCTTAGGGCAATAGAATGCATTGTATATCGTTAATACTTTGCTATCGACTTAACAATTTTACACAAATAACGTAGTAAACTTACCAGTGGTTAGTGGTTCAGAAAACATTCCTTCGACGCTTTAAGAACTTGTGTTTGAGCTGCATTTCTGGGAATTAATCTGTATCTCAGTACAAAATTTTCAAATATTTATTAACAATTTGCCTCTTTCCATTATTCGTACTTTACCTTCAAATTGAGGTGAGTGTTCGTAAATATATTTTTCAAGTGGTTATGTAGCACAAATGAAAGACAAAATGTAATAAAATAGTTTTAAAAATGTCGCAGAAGTGTAACAGCGTTGAGCAAATTCACGAAGTTTCGTAACTGTAATCAATGGACATACAAACTATCGCAGGTCCCTATTATTTGTTTTATTCGAGCAGTTTCGCTCATTGCACGCGAGCGTCCTCATATATTCATTGCATGCTCGGTAATACCGTTGACATAAAAATTGTTAATTTTTAGTACCAACGATTGTACCGAATGGTACTTGAAACTAACGTTTTTCCACCAGGATATTGTTTGTTTCTAGTATTAATGATTGTAGCGTGTGGTACTTGAAACTAACGTTTTGCCACCATGTAATGAATATCTAAGTATGCTAGTGCCTGATGATCTGGTAAAATTAATTAACGTACATGACCAATGGTGGTACATCTGTAAATCAGTTACAACGGCGGTTGTCCCCCCTGATAATGTGTGCATTTGCCTTGTGCTGTACGGGATTGCAAATGACAGTCTCATGACATAAACATTATGTAGAAAAGTAATTTTAGAAACTTTTTAGCGTAACAAGTTTTTGAAACGGACTAAAAAATACAAATTACGTTCTGCGCATCTCTTACAGACTCCTAACCCCCTACCGATTGTCCTAAATATTTGTTCTTGATAATTTTTAATAGCTATAATACTAGGAATATTTAAAAGGAAAAACGTTGAGAGCATGCAGTAGATTATTTATGCATGAATAGTTCACATAAATAACAATTTTATTGCACTGCAAATATTATGAACTGTGGTGCGATTTTTCTCCACGGGAGCTAGAGTCTACACATTTATATTGCATGCACCTCTCATTTTTCGTTTCAAATTGTAAAAGCATTCTCATTGCTATAAAAAATTCACAAGTGTAAGTTTACAGGATTATCTGTACGCTACAAATCAGTATGGGACTGGAACAATTTACTTCACACTTATCAGTCCGTCTTAGGACAGTGTTATGTCAGAATTTTTTAAATTAAATAATAATTTTTTTTCTTTTCCGTCTTGTGTGTGCGAAATTTTTCAGTCGATTTGAGATACTTAAGTTAGATTACAACAGAGACGCATAAATTTCAGATCTGATCCAAACAGTATATTACTTTCCCCTGCATATATGACACGAACAGACAGCTCGTGATCGTGTGGTAGCGTTCTCGCTTCCCACACCGGGATTCCCAGGTTCGATTCCCGGTGTGGTCAGGGATTTTCTCTGCCTCGTGATGACTGGGTGTTGTGTGATGTCCTTAGGTTAGTTAGGTTTAAGTAGTTGTAAGTTCTAGGCTACTGATGACCATAGATGTTAAGTCCCATAGTGCTCAGAGCCATTTGAACCATTATTGAAAGTAAAAATTATGCAGAATCGAGCTAACACGGAAACTTACTAGCAATATGTCTTGCAGCGAAACATTCGCGACGGGAAAAGACACACCGGAAAATTGTAGTGGTATACAAAGTACCCTCCGCTGCGCACCAGGCAAGAAAGCGAGTTAATATGTCATTTCCATCCGGTTCTGAGGTATGTTGAAAGTTTCAGTTCCGTAACTAACTGGGAAGTAGCTTATAATGAATAGCAAAATTAGTACCAAACAGACAAGAAAGGGGCCTAATAATAATGTGTTAAAAAATTAAGTGTACGCCACAAAATTATTTATGGAAACTAAATTCTGCGCCTCCTGCAGATGATGTTTACGTTTCCTAGTTTTAATCTTCTGTAACTCAAGGCAATGTTGTGAAACATGCATTAAGTGGTAAAAAGAGGTACTTCTCTGGGTCTCAAAATTATTGTTAGAAGCGAAATACTGCAAATCTTGTCCGAGAATAGTAGACAAAATATCGCGATCATTTGGTTTTGTAATGGGCCCAATGAACTGTTAGATTTTCGTGACTTGGGCTGCCCAGCAGCTTATCGTAGACGGCAGTGAGGTGGCATGACAACGACAGTGGGAAAGACCTTGCGGTATATCGGCGAGACAACGCCGTCCAACTGCCCAAGTGTTATCACTAAATGCTCGTGTAACGAGTGGAAATTCCTAGCAGACAAAAAATAAATCTCAGCGGCGGCCCATCGGACTTTCCCACGCTGGCACACGACCCTCGCCTGGGAATTACGGTGACGTAGCCAGCGATATATAAGCGAGCTCGCCGAGAATACCGGCATACCGCTCTCAACTACAGAGTTGTGAGCAGCTACCAGCATCTACTTAGCACCAGCATGTCTGCTATTGCGAAACTCACAACGGTCTCCAGCAGAGCAGCCTCTTGTGGTCTGCGAGTACTGGATGCGGAGGTCGCCTCCAGAGGTTGGTGCAGACTGGAAGGCATTCGCACGACGCCGCCGATGCAGTCGGCCGGCTTCCACACCTCGCCGCCGCTCTCCAAGCCGGCGGCCATCCGCACGACGCCGCCGCTGTCCAAGCCGACGGTCATCCGCACCACGCCCCCACTGTCCAAGCCGGCCACGTGAGGCGCAGCTGGGTGGACTGCAACTGAGCTGACTTGTAACCGCAATGAAGCGGCGTAGAAGACAGCGAGAAGGGCGCCCTGTTGAAGAAAAACGGAGGCGTCACATGGCAGAGGAGAGATTCCTGAGCACACTGTCGGCAGAATGCATGGGAAATAAGCGGGCGTGATTTCCGCCTTGTCATATTGTCATAGTTGTTGTGAAATTTAATCAATAAATATGTCGTCATTCAAAAATCTATTGTTGTTTCTTAAGTTTACCTTTTCTCATATCCTAATTCCTCTAACGTCCCAATTGGGAAAAAAAAAGAAGAAGCATGAAAATAGGCTCAACAGCGAGCAGAAGATGTCCAGATGAAAAGAATAATAACTCACCATTTGGCTGCAAAACATAACAGTGATTATCATTGTCTGTACAAACAAGTCTGTGTTTGTTCAGACTTGCATGTTTGAGATTATACCCAGTTTATACTCAATCAAAAATCAAACGATCGTAAAAGCAAGCTAAAAGCATTTGAGTTACCTTTAGCTGAAAATGGGTGTTATACATCAAACCACATAATTACTCCTTCACGCAAATCCATCTTAATAGTAGACAGTTGAAGAATTGTTGTGTAAATGAAATTTTCTTTCAGTATGATGATCCTTTATTTATGTCATATGTGTTTCACAAGTAGTTTTTGGAAGAAACACAAAGTAGCATACTACACATTTGTCTTTCTTGTCACATTTGTATGTAGCTTAATACTGTAAAAAACGTACTGTAAGTGTCCCGATCTAGACTACCGAGAGCTGTTTTCTATTATTAACATCCACCAAAACAATCTTTCTCTAAAATAGTCAGCACACCACTTCAGTACTTTCGATCACCCAATTCCCCACAGTTACCTGAACAAAATACACACGCAGTTGCTACAAAATAAGCAATAAAACCCTGCATGATTTTGATGACGTTAATGTAAAATAAACGTTTTCAATGAAATAAATTTATTCTTCAATAGTACTCATCCGTTGACATCGTCAATTTAGCCAGAAACTGATCAACTTTTGACTTGCTTCCACGACAGAAAATTTTGTAGGAAGATAATAAAGGTTGTTCCCATATCCCCTCTTAAGATATTTTTATTCACATTATCAGTCGCGAGATTTTATGCAAAATTTTCAATTTTTTCGCAGATTGTTTCGTCAAGAGGACAAAACTAAATATTCAAAATGCTACAATGCAACATCAGTGTGAAAATGAAAGTCAGTTTTCTTGTATGTCAGGGCAGCTAACGTTATTGCAGTCGAAAGCATCTGCTGTTTTATACAGATGGTGTATTGTATCAACTTGAACGATTTCTTTATGCTCAGAAGAATAAATATTTTAAGAAATGAAAATACAAATAATCCACTCAATTTAATGCATCTCGTTTTCCCGTTGTCTCTGGCTTTTCCAAAAACATTACATGACTGATAAACGAAAATTATTAGAAGTTCTCATTAACAATTAGAAATGTTTTCCTTACGGCGCAAAAAAACTGATGTCATAAGCTTCTAACCAATTAGAGTGTGTGTAAAATAGTTTTTAATGCCACCAACGATCAGTGGATTACAATTTAACGTTGCAGGAAGCATAGTACTTTTGTCACTGAAATGTGTCTTTCTAAAGATCAATTGGCGGAAAAATCCTCGGCAGTGCCATGCCAGTAGTAAGAGTCCTAAGAAACATCAAGAACTGAGATAAGCAGCAGACACTGAGCTCTGGGAAACCTTTATCAGAAGAAAATTCCCGTCGTCTCGGTCTCCTGCCCAGTGACAGCAAGCTGATAACTGTGTTATAAAAGATACATCAGACTGGCACATTGTCACTTTGCTCACAGATTCGCAAATCTCAGGCTTTATACACAGGGAAGTTATGAAGTGGCAACACTAACACAATTAATAAGTCCGTAACGATTGCTCTGTCAATTGTGGTTGGCAGTCAGCTGAATTGCGCTAATGCAGCACTTTTCTCGCGTAACCAGAATCTTCCACAGTGTATCACCATCTTTTCTTATCTTTTTGTAAGTCATCCGGAGTCCGGTCACGTTCTCTGTAGAAGTCGACAGTACATCTATCCGCGCCTTTGGTGTATCGGTCTATTCCCAGATGAGCTGAGAGTAGAAGGGTTGTTTCAGGCTGGAACTGTTCATCTGCTGTGGAACCAGTTCTGTAGCTCGTTAAGGGAAGCAGTTCACTAATAGATGAAAAACTCTGTGTCGTTAGCCATTACGTTAGTCCCACTTCCTATTGTTGATTAAATATTCAGTACGTCTTTTCCTCTGAACTAAGATTGGTTCGTCATGAAAACTGTCTTCGACTGATTTATTGTTGTTGGAGATTTCAGTCTGAAGATTGCTTTGATACCGCTCTCGAAGCTACTCAGTCCTGTACACCTCTCCCCAACTACGCATGATTTTGCAACTTCCATCCACTCGAAACTGACTACAGCAGTCAGATTTGCTTTCTTTCTTCCATGTCAAGTTATGCCTCACGATATGCTCTGTCTCAATTTCTCTCCTTTTAATCAGTGTTAAGGGATATTATTTTTACATCCGAAGCCATACGATTATTCAAAGTCTATTAACAATCAACATAAGCTAATCAGTCAATAGCAAACTTCACTCACAAATTTTTACAAATCAGCTTTGGATGAGCCACTTTTATCAGTATGCTCTGTGATCTTTTTCCGTAATCTGCAATTTCTAGATGTTACATTTTTAAACATTGTTGTTCTGCTAATTACAGGAGATTATTCCCCCAGATCCCACAAAAATAGACAACGAGTACTTCGAGTATTTAGAGCGAAATTAAAGTGCCATGTTCAGATCATTTGTCTAGAAAAAAAATTATTGTGCCATTTCATTTCGCCGACTGTTCGCATTAACTCGACACAACTTACAGAGACAACATTCCATAGTACCATCTCTTGTCATATAACGATGACGGTAATATGGAAAGTCTCTCTATACGTTTATAGGTTCTGTCAGTTAATTTGAACAAACGACGAGAGGATTGGTCACGTAACAAAGAACTTTTGTGCGTAAACGAGCCGGCCGCGGTGGTCGTGCGGTTCTAGGCGCTCCAGTCCTGAGCCGCAGTTTCGAATCCTGCCTCGGGAATGAATGTGTGTGATGTCCTTAGGTTAGTTAGGTTTAATTAGTTCTAAGTTCTAGGGGACTGATAACCACAGTAGTTGAGTCCCATAGTGCTCAGAGCCATTTGAACCATTTTTTTTTTTTTTTTTTGTACGTAAACGACCTTAAGACGGCGATTTAATTTCGTTGAAACTAGTAATCACTGCGTATATTTGTGCGATCTTGGCGGATAAACTTGTAGTAAGATGAACCGTATTTAGATTCTGAGATCACCTCCAACACAGACGACAGACAGTGTCTGGTAATCATCATTACACATTTTTGATGGCGGTACTAAACATTTATCCTTCCACGGGACAGCGCCTTATCGTAGGCACCTTCAGTGCCGAGCGGGAGGGTTTGCGCGCTTTCATGAGGTCGAAACTGATCTTCATGAGCGGATTCACAAACTTATTAAGTTGATCTGGAATTAGTAAAGAACCCCAGAAGAATGGATCTTAAGTGTACTTCAACCAATACACAAGAAAGGACACAAGACCTGCAGTTCAAATTACCGAGGAATTAACATGCTGAATGTAGCCTATGCAGAAGAGATTCTGGGGGCGTATCAGCGTGGTTTACTGCCCCACTGCTCAACAACAAACCAGATATTTGTGTTGAGGTAAGTAAATGAAAATGCATATGAGTGTAACATTGAGCTTCATAACGTCTACGTAGACTTCGAGCAGGCCTTTTACAGTCTCGATAGAGTACAAATGCTGAATGATTTGGTTCCGCTTGGTATACCATCGAAGTATGTCTCACTTATTCAAGAAACATTGACTGGTTCCAAGGCTGCAGTGCGAGTGGATGGAGAACTGAGCAAGTAGTTTAGCATCAGTAAAGGGGATCACACTCTCTACAATGGTTTTCAATCTGACACTTGAAGCAGCCATGCGGAAGCTTCAGATATCCGATTACGTAGGCACAAAGTCGACTCATATATGCGCAGACGACAAAGCAATTATTAGCAGATGAAGGGTATCACTAAAGAGGACAATACTCGTGCTGAAAGATGCCACATAGCCTAGAGGCCTTTCTGTAAATGCAACGAAGACTAAGTACATGAATTTCACCAGGAAGGAAGATAATAGTTTGGGTAGAATTTCAACAGATGACTTCATTTTCGAATATGTGGAGCACTTTGACTATTTAGACTATAATATTAACAGCACAAATTACATGTCTACTGAAATAAATCTGCGCATCCTAAGTGGTAATAGATGATTCCACACGTTTATGAACTCGTTGGCTGGTCCCGACGGAGGTTCGAGTCCTCGCTCGGGAATGGGTGTGTGTGTTTGTCCTTAGAATAATTTAGGTTAAGTAGTGTGTAAGCTTAGGGACTGATGACCTTAGCAGTTAAGTCCCATAAGATTTCACATACATTTGAACAAATCCTTGGCTTCTAGGTTGTTAAATAGGCAGCTGAAGCTGCAACTCTTTAAGTTCATGATCGGGCCAGTTGTACCCTACGGATGCGAAACATGGACGTTACATCGTGCGGTAGCGTTTCCGCTTCCTGCGCCCAGGGTTCCTGTGTTCGATTCCCGCCGGGGTTAGGGATTTTTGTTTTGCCTCGTGATGACTGGGTGTCGTGTGATGTCCTCAGGTTAGTTAGGTTTAAGTAGTTCTAAGTTCTAGGGGATTGATCACCATATATGTTGAGTCCCATAGTGCTCAGAGCCATTTTGAACCATGGACGCTAACGAATATTGATCACCAGCAGCGCAGGATATTTGAACGTAGAGTGCTGCGGAAGATCTATGGGGCAGTTCAGGATAATAATGGTTTCTGGAGATCTAGGACGACTGCTGAGCTGGACCGCCTCATACAAGGAACCGACATCGTAATAATTATAAAAAGTAAAACAACAGCCTGGCTTGGACATATACTCAGGATTGATACTGGAAGAACAACTAAAAAGTTTTTTGAATGGGGGGCCAACCGGAAGAAGGCAGAGAGCATGGCCGGGAAAACGGTGGATAGATGATGTGGAAGAAGATATAAAATATCTCAGAGTCCGAGGATGGCGGAGAACGCCGCTGGAGAAAGCAGAATGGAGGAAACTTGTTGATGAGGCTAAGAAGCACACAGGGTTGTAATGCCGTTGAGAAGAAGAAGAAACAGAAGAAGTAGAAGAAGAGGACACTCCTTAACTCTGCAAACTCTCACACAACCGTATTATTTGTCAAAGTATACTTCGTCGCTTGGCTGCCACATTTTGAATCGGTGAAAATTTTCTAAGACTTCTGTACGTCAGATATTTCTACCCGCTGATACCAACGTCATGGATGTCACTAACCAACCTTCACACTATAAGATGTACTGTAGCATTGTAGTAAAAGTTACGTAGTGAAATTAGTGTTACGCTGGTGATGACGCAATTCTGTCTCTGTCGTGGACGCTAATTTCAACTCCTTCCATTCACCAAATGTTTGTTCCGTCCTAGAGACATTTATACGTTCATGGATACTCGTTACGAAGGTTAGCCTTTGCTGGGAATTTCAGTACGTTTTTAGTATCAGGACTGTTTAGAAAATGAGGAGCTCGTAACCACCGAACCTCAAAACTCCCCACTAAGGACCACGTATCGCTGGAGGTTGCTTCCTCCGTTCCCTGCAACCATCTCTCTTAAAGATCGACAGAAGTACGCTAAATTAGTGCAGCAAAACTAGGTAGCTAACCTTGACAGTATAACAGCAACTAGCCTGCTTGCCTGGTATTGCCTGTTTTATTGGACAACAACAATAGTGATAGAAAGCGTTTTCCCTCGTTTTCTTTCGCAATGTTCTTTATGACCACCTTTATTCTCGCTTCATTATTTCCATTCTTCCCTATCTGCTCTGTCACGATCTAGAACGTCTGTGGCGCGTAAATAAACACATACAGGTACATAGTAATTCCAGCTTCCTCTATATCTCCATCGCTTACTTCTGTCTCAGGAACTCCATTTCAAAATTTTGCTCATGAAATATCATGTAGTTTCTCATGGTACTCGAACATCAGTAAATATTTTGTTTCGATTTACCAGTTGCTCTGACTGTAGAGGTCTTCATGTTAAGTCCTTGAGATACCGTTATTTTATTTGCCTCTTTCGTTTAGTTTCCACAATTTGTAGAGCTGTCTACTACGGAATGCTATATACGACGTTTTCTTATTTTACTTAATCACTCTGCAGTATTGAGTTATCTTGTTGTTCTCCCTTCGTCACTTTAATTCCACCATCTTTACGAAACCTCAGGCCCAGATACCTGAAAGCTTTATCCCGTTCTCTCTGGTCAGTTCCCTAAATTTGCAACTTTTCCTACACCAGCCTGTAGGAACATAGTTGTTAAAAGATTATCAGACCTCAATCCTAATACATGTTCAAAATGGTTCAAATGGCTCTGAGCACTATGGGACTTAACATATATGGTCATCAGTCCCCCAGAACTTAGAACTACTTAAACCTAACTAACCTAAAGACATCACACAACACCCAGCCATCACGAGGCAGAGAAACCTAATACATGTTTTCTGAGTTGGTTCAAATGGTTCAAATGGCTCTGAGCACTATGGGACAACTGCTGTGGTCATCAGTCCCCTACATCTTAGAACTACTTAAACCTAACTAACCTAAGGGCATCACACACACCCATGCCCGAGGAAGGATTCGAACCTGCGACCGCAGCGGTCGCGCGGTTCCACACTGTAGCGCCTTGAACCGCTCGGCCACTCTGTCCGGCTTTTCTAAGTTCTCGGAACGTATACATTCAGTCATAGCTGTTTGATGCTGAACCAGAGTCTGCAGGTAAAAGAGTAGATAAAATTTCATTTTCCTCTGTAATGTACATATTACTACGCTTTGTGCGGTAATTACTTTTAGCTTTTTTCTAGCATGTATTAGACAGACAGCTTATTTCCACTTTTAGAGCACTAATTCTGTATTTGATTTAAAAAAAAAGTTCACATCTAAGCACAGTATGTATACATAGGAAATATGCCAGTCCTCATAAATCAAACGGAATGCTGCTGCTTTTAATGTGGTATGTGACTCGGAAAAGTGTATACAATGAATAAAAGAAAACGCAACGGAATTGTTGTGATTGCTGCCTGTGTTTATCCATGTGCTTCTGTGTAATACACAACTTCCGACAGCATGCCGCAATGGCAACGAAGTTAGAACATACAAGTAACCGCCAAGCTGCGGAGTTGGCGCAGAGTAATTGTGCTTAGCTCCAGTCAGCAAGCGCGAGCTGCCGAGACCACACTAGTGACCGAAACAGTTCTCAGACTCAACATTGGCTGCAGTACTAAAAGCAGAGCTCTGTAAAGGGCAGTTAGTATGGTTCAGACTGCGGGATCACCAGCAGGGAGAGGCAAGACAAGGGCATTGCGTGTTGTCAGTGAGGTTCGCAGAGGGACGTCTGGTAGGAAGTAGCAAAGAGCGCAAAGTAACGCTGCGGAGTAGATATCGCCGGGACTTCTTTTCAGAACATTTAACGTGCGCGTTCACTTAAGAGCTGTAACTCATCAGGTACATGTCATTGACCCATGTCATTGTGTAAGAGCACTTCGCCGGCCGCAGTGGCCGAGCGGTTCTAGGCGCCTCAGTCTGGAAACGCGCGACCGCTACGGTCGCATGTTCGAATCATGCATCGGACATGGATGGGTGTGATGTCCTTAGGTTAGTTAGGTTTAAGTAGTTCTAAGTTCTAGGGGACTGATGACGTCAGAAGTTAAGTCCCATAGTGCTCAGAGCCATTTTGACCATTTTTTGTTAAAGCACTTCGATAACGGCAGTTTTCCTTTAGTGTGGCTACCGTTGTACTCAAAACATTGTTCCTCATCATTTCAGCTATTTTCGTCAATAATCATTACAAGTAATAACGTAATAAAACGACAACAACACGGGAAGTAACACAAACATCAGGCTCGAAGAATGCATAACGTTATTATACGAAAGTGATATTATACAACATTATACACTTCTCTCTGAAAGAGCACGTGTGTTGGGCATTAGTCATCGATATACATCAGAATTAAGGTTGATTGAGCCACCAATGGAAAGAATAAGGCTGGGGTAGTAGTGGCATCAGTACAGTACAACAAAGTGCAATCATGTCACAAATAATAAGCACTCAGGTGAATGAAAAAGAAGGTAACTTGGAGAAATCTATTCGGACTTCCATCCAGGTGACTGTGTTGAAATTCCAAGGCGTTTCAATGAGTGACACTCTCATCTCCCGGCTAAGTGTCGAGGTTGTGCAAGCCTCCGCGCAAACTCGATGCCTGGGCAGAATAACATGTGATTGACACTCATCGAAACGTCGTAAATTTCAACAAAGCCACCCGGAGGAAGCCCGAGAAAATTCCGTCAGTGGTATTCGCGGGGGAAGTTTGCTTCCTGATACGAAGCTATATTATTATTGATTTTTTCGTGTTAAGCTTACTGTAAATAATTAAAGAGTATGTTTCACCTGAGGCGGTTCACTTTTATTTATAAAGCAACTTCTATGGTCATTTTGGATTTATGGATACATAAAATTGATTTTTCTCGCTTCGAGAAGGCAGGAGCGATTTTTTTTTCCTTGCAAGAAACGTTCAACAGCCAAAAACGCTAAAATATTTCTATATTTAAAGCAACCGAATTCGGCAGACTCTGCTGTTATCTTCAGGTCTTAATCTTTTTGTTATGAAAGGTCTTCATTATAAGTTGAACCTCACGCCAAGTTATCATGTGGATAGAAAACATCACATTATAAAAGCTCTTCCATAAGGAACAGATGACTGTTGTACGTAATAATCACCTTTGAGTGGCAAATCTATGGACATGGCCATTTGCACAAGTTGCTTTATGTTTTTAAATATTTTAGTTATGACATACCTTTTATAATGTCTTTTTTACCCACATGTCGAGTTGGCGTGAGGTCAAATAAAATGAACAAGCTTTGTAACAAAACGATTTTTATGACATTAAGATGACAGCGAAGTTTGTGGAAATCGGCTGTTTTAAATAAAGAAATGTTTATGCGATCTTGGCTTTTCAATGTTTTTTGCTACATGAAATATGTACATTTCGGTATTTATGTTGTAAAAAGACTATTACCTCATGAAATCGTCATATGATTTACTGAAGATGCTTCTTGCCTCTTGTTTACATGTTCATCGAACATGTTCATGCTAGCAGAGGTTAAGGGCAAAAGAAACTGTGGCACATTCACTTTTGGCCATTTCTATTTCTTTTTTTACTCACTTGTTCTGGCACTACATGGTCCTTTCCCCTACTTCACTTCACATTTTAAGAACACCACGAGACAGAATGGCACTGTAATTTCACACTTGCACACAACACATTCTTGTGGTTACTCATTTGGTTTCTATGTGTGTTGTGAGAGTTGTCAACCTATGACTGCCCTTCTTTTTTGTAGTCTCGTGTGTGTGTGTGTGTGTGTGTGTGTGTGTGTGTGTGTGTAAGTTAATAAAGATGTGTTAACTACTACGCGGAGATGGGAGGGGGGAGAGGATGCTTGTTTGAGATGGGCTGGGGGACAATGACTGATTATTGAAAACCCGAAAGGGTAAGGAGATGGTGTTTGTGAATGGGAACTGAGTGGTGGGGAATGGGGTGACATGTAGAGGAGCGGTAGTCCGTCTGTATTTAATATTACGCTATGTGGTCTATTAATGTGCTCCATCGCTATGTTGAACTTGTAATTTGCGAGTTGTTTCTTTTTGTTACGTCTTTTTGAATGTGGTCATTTTCTTGTTGTGTGAGAAGGTGTTTGTTTGTTGTTTATCCACACGATTTCCTTGTCTGTCCCAGTGGTGAAACTTTTCCATCCTATTAGAAAAATTACCACATTCAAGAAACCATAACAGGTAAAGCACAGCTCATAAATGATGATACCAACCTGGAAAACTACACAGTTTTTAAATTGTTAGACCACTAATAGTACATGTAGTCACACCTCTAGGTATGTCACCAATTCATTGACAAATTGTGCACTACTACTGCTATCTCCTGTACTAGTTTCTTTTCCTTTAATCACTGCTGCCATCCCCACATCACCAATCTCATGCTCCCCTCGTCAACCCTGCTTACACACACACACACACACACACACACACACACACATATATATATATATATATATATATATATATATATATATATATATATATACACTTTCATCTCTCTAACCTCCAACCCCCCCCTCCCCCCCCCCCATTTCCGTCTAATCACTCTCTCTTCCATACCTCGGAAAAGACTGCAGCACGCTCAAGGACAGTGTTCAGTCGCACCTGGGCATAATATGTGCATTGTGAAGGGTTTTTGACGTGAGTTGCTTATTTATCACAGTCGTTGTCTATCATATAGCGTTTTTTTTTTCGGTAAGTATCGCTGGTATGATGTTGATTCCAACAGTGGTCCGTGGAAGAATCCACACTTGTAAACAGGTTCTGGATGCCCACATGTAGAGGGGCAAGTTAAAATCTACGCATTTTGCGAGAAGCGGTGGCCGACTGAACATAATGCAGGGATTGAAACCGGGCGTATTTTGTACCTGCTGTGTTACTATTGATCGTTGGGAACCATCTAGTGGCAGGAGGGTTAGATCATGTGTGTTTCATGGCCGCACTACCACTGACACCACAACAGCCAACAACAGCTACTCTGGTGTCGTGAAAGAGTCTACTGGAAACTGGAATGGAACTACGTTGTGGTCAGTGATGAGAGTAGGTTCTTTCTATATGCGAGTGATGGAGGTTCACACGTACGGCGTAGACATATTGAGCAGCGTTTTCCGTTGTGCATTCGTCCACATTGCTCCGGCTTTATCCCGATGCCACAGCTATTTCTTCAACAGGAAGGTGATGTGCTTTTTCAGTAGGTTAATGCACGTCCACATCCTGTTGCAACGTAACGTGCTCTTCCTGCTGTAAAAACACTGCCCTGGCCAGCGAGATAACCTGACCTCTCGCCAAATGAAAATGGGTGGGACATGGTGGGACATGATGAAGTTCCCCAGAGACTGCAAGAAGTATTATTCGAATTGCAACGCAAGGCGCAAGATGCTTGGGAAAAACCAACGCAAGATGACCGTTTGCATGTGAGAATACACTCCTTTGTCGCCGTCAGAAAAGGGGGGGGGGGGGGCGGATGTTGGGAGGTAGAGGGATACACTTCGTACTGATGCGACTGCTTGGACATCCATATATGATAACAACTTTACACCAAATGAAACATAAATGACACAGTAATGGATCTCCAAGCAGTCGCCCCAATAACAAAAATCATGGAATACCTCCTAACACAGTGTCGGACCTCCTTCTACCCGGTGTAGTCCAGCAACTTAGCAATTATACGTGGCATGGATTCAAGAAACCGTTGGAAGTCCTCAGCCGAAATATTAAGCCTTGCTGCTTCTATAGCCGTCCATAATTACGGAAGTCTTTTTGGTGCAGGATTTTATGCAGGAACTCATCTGTCGATTATGTCCCAAACTGTTCGATCGGATTTATGTCGGGCGATCTGGCTGCCCAAATAATTCGTTCGAATTGTGCAGAATGTAAGTCAAACCAATAGCGAACATGGCGTATTGTCATCGATAACAGTTTCATCGTTGTTTGGGAACATGAGTCCATAAATGGCTGCAAATGGACTCCAAGTAGTCGAACATTCGGAGAACTGATTCCTTGTAAACAAACTTCGCACCATTATGGAGCCGCCGGCCGGTGTGGCAGTGTGGTTCTAGGCTCTTCAATCTGGAACCGCGTGACCGCTATGGTCGCAGGTTCGAATCCTGCCTCGGTCATGGATGTGTGTGATGTCCTTAGGTTAGTTAGGATTAAGTAGTTTTAAGTTATATAGGATTGATGACCTCAGATGTTAAGTCCCATAGTGCTCAGATCCATTTGAACCATTATGGAGTCACCACCAGCTTGCTCAGTGCCTTGTTGACCACTTATGTCCATGTCTTCGTGGGGTCCGCACCACACTCGCACCCTACCATCAGCTCTTAGCAACTGAAATCAGGTCCCATCTGACAAGACCACAGTTTTACAGTCGTCTAGTGTCCAACTGATGTGGATATCACAATCGCACGACACCTGTCATCATACACGACTACAGAATAAATGCATTAACAGGTTGGCAACGCTCACACGTACACAGAAAACAAGTTGAGAAACATAAACACTGTGCTGTGTGCTTAACCTTAACACGTGAAACTACAGTACTATTTGTTTGGTGAAATTCTACAAAAGTAAGATGACGTGGGAAAATACACCAATGCAACGGGAGAAACTGCGAGTTCAAATGAGGCGAAAAATTGGCGAAAGTGAAAGAGCAACGTTGTCGGTCGCTGACAACGAAGGGACAAGCCGTGCTCTACAGAATATATAAACAAGGGGCAAAAATTACTAATTTATAAGGAAAACAGTAGAGTTCAAAACGTCTATTTTCTTTACACATCTGTTAATGTCTTTAATATTTGATGTTAAGCATGTGAGATTAATTTTATAAAAGGTTTGAAATTATGTTGGAAACTTTTTGGAAGTCATTAAGTGCTCTCACTATCAAACAATGAAATATTATATGCCGAGAAATTTGTGCTCCGTTTTAAGCAATAGTTTGTTTTTTATACATCCACATATTTATGACATCATATCTCGTGAAGTACGTGGTAGATACTCTTTCTAACCTATAAAAACAAAATGTAAAGACATATTATTTTCATGTTTCCAGAATCGCGAAATGTGCATGGAAATAACATACCGTTCGAACAAACAGAAAATGAAGCTGTTTCAAGATGATTCTATTGCGTCACAAATCGAGTGTAGTCGAGTGCTGCTTCTATTGAAAGGCGCCCATCCACGAAATGTGTATGCTAATTTTGCGTTTTCAGGCTGTTACTTCCGTATGGTATGGTGGTATGAGTGGATGCGCTCGGGGGAAGTGCCGTAAGTGCAGTACACTGCATAACAACACACGCATTTCTAACGTAGTCAGACGTCATGTCCAACAGTCCGAGTCAACGGGTAGCGATGCAAAACCTGAAGAAACTGGCAGTTTCCGAGATCCTTGCTGGATTACATGATACTAATCTGAAGGAAAAGCTCTATATCCCTGAACAAGTTACTTTCTAGAGAAGTATACAGTACGGCACATAGAATATCAGACTGAAACAAATCTGTATCTTGAATAGCCACAAAAATAATGCAAATCTTCGAATTCGTCTATATATTTAATCTTTCTTACTATTGTATAGACACATACGTGCACACTTACATCACTCCATTCAACATATTTCTTACCATCAACTTCAGTTTAGTTTTATTCCTCGTAATGCTCACTTAACCAGCTCGCTAACTCAAGTGTAGCAATCAAATACATTGTAACCACATTCCTTAACAAAGTAGCACACCTGTGTAAATGGGAAAAATTTATGTATCGCACAGTGCCATTCAAAACAAACCTACCGTTTTTATGTTCTTTATGTGTCCGGGCAACTCACTATTTCATGCTGAAGCAGTGTACTTTTCATGAAGACATGTCAAGCAATTCTCTATGAAGAATATTCTCACTTCTAGTACCCTAATTGTCAACTTGGACATTTAATGTTGCAGATTCCTGGTTTCATATTAGTTTAACAGTAAGTCAATCAGAGATAGTTCGCAGCGCTCCTCTCCCCGCAGTAATCAAACTGAGGGACGAAACTTCACTGCCTCCAGTATCTATAATCATTCTACACCGGAGTGCAGGCATTAGCACAGCGTGTACCCACAGATTCACGTTTACCTGAAACATCTCTCTTGTACACGTGTACACATTCTCCTGGTTATTCGTCGTGACTCAAGGAGTTATATGTACGCTTTAGATCATGAAAATTTTCCCATTCAGCTCAGTAGCACAAATTGCTGAAGGCAATGTTATGATCTTAGAGTCCATTTCGAATATTTCGTACAAAAATTCTTGTTCAATAAAAGGTAGCATCTCCGGCTCGACTTCTCCTAGTGATTAAGCTCATATTTATTGCTTTTCAGTTTCAGCACATCTCGATTTTCAGTTGTTTCTAGAAAAGTTTTACCAGTTCAAGTACTTGCTTATCGTTGAGAAGAGGGTTCTTTATCCTCTAGTTTTCGTACTGGTTTGGTGTGGCCTATCACGTCCTCGTCCCTTGTCGCAGACTATTTCGAAGTAGTGTTTACGTCTTCAAGTATTACCTGGATAGATTCCGGTCTCCGTCTTCCCCTCCATAACTTCGGTATGTTGTAAGGTATAGCCCAATGTCCTGAGCCGTTTTCTTGCTAGTTTGCTACACTTTCCATTCCTCACCAGTTCTTCGGAGAACATCGACATTTCTTAACTTATCGTTCTATTTAATTCAACGTCGTTCTATTGCACTACGTATGAACATTTCGATTCTGTTCTTTCTGGTATTTCCAAAGTCCATGATTCATTTCCATGCAATGCTGTCCTCCTAAAGCACAGCTCCATAAATTTTTCCTCAAATTACGGTCTCTGGTTGATGCAGTAGACTACTTTTGGGAGTCTTCGTTAAATTCTGAAATAGGAAAAATGTTTGAAAACATATCAATATAATATATTTTCTTTCTCCGTGCTGCGTGTCCAACAAGTGAAAGCTCTGTTAAACTTGTTGTTACTGTTTTCATTACAATGGAATGTATGTATTTAGAACCGAATATACTCTAAAACCTTCAACATCCTAGATTGCATAAAATATTTCTTTATTTAAGACAATCTGTTTCCGCAGACTTTGCTCTCATCTTCAGATCTTAAAATCTTTTTGTTGTGAAACGTTTTCATATTACGTTGAAGCTCGTGTCAAGATGTTAAGTGGATAAAAATTGGCACATTTAAAAAAGGTTTATCATAACCAAAATATAAAAAAACGTGAACACATTTCACAACAAAAAGATTTTTTAAGACACTAAGATGACAACGAAGTCTGATAGAGCGGCTGTCTTAAACAATGAAATATTTTACGCGATCCAGATTGTTGAATGTTTTTTTGCAAGTGAAACAGATCGCTCCTTCTGTATCCTAAAATGAGGAATTTCAGTCGAAGAGATGTGTCGAGAATTTTAGAAAGTATCAATATTCCGACAAACTACTTTGTAAGGAAGCCAAAATGTATTTTGACACCGATGTTAATATATCACTGTCGACACAATTGCGTGCGAAACACGCCCATGTTTTCAATACCCGCATAAAAATAAGTACGAGATGTCGTCTTTGTTTTTCGGCTTCTTTTTGCGCGTTTTCAGCCATACATGTTGTATAGGTTAAACACCGTCATTTGGAAATGTAATGGAACTGTAAAATGTAAACTTTCACTGCCGGAAATGTCACAGTTATTAAAGTGTTCCGGGCTATTATGCCGTGGTCGGATTGATTTCACCTTAAAAATCAACGTTTCATCCCCACATGTGGAGGACATTTTACAGTGGGATAGTAGCTACTTTGAATGTCCGATTCACACCCTGTCTCATTACTGATTATAGCAAAATTCCGCTTCCGCGTGCCTTCGCGCAATGGCGTCACATCACATATTTTGAACGCCCGAGCGCAATTGGCAGTTGTCGACTGCCGTGTTCGCTGTTTCTATGATCCCATGGTGGAAGACTGGTACGCCTCTTCTTCAGCGTCGGAATCCAAATTCATTCAATTTCGCTTCCTTCTCCTTCCTATTGAAATTTCTGGGTTGTTTTATAACCTCTATGGCCTTCATGCACAACCTTTCATGGTATCCGCTTGCGACTCCCAGTACTTGAGTTCTACCAAAATGAGGTGATGGTCTTCTGGCTGCAAAGCATGCTCCGCAAAAGCTGATCTGTCAGTCTCCCCTCTTCTGCAATTGCTCTTGTGCTCTTCTAGTCGTTTTTGGACCGTTTTTTGTCGTACCCACGTATACCTCCTCAAAACTGCAAGGAATCCTACAAATTCCTGCTTTTTCCACCCCTTGGCGAGCATCCTTGGCAGATTTTTAGGTGATTTTGTATTTTCCGGCTGGGTTTGTAAATTACCGCGACGTTCCGCCTTTGCAGGATTTTCTCTATGCGCCCAGTAACGTACTTAATGAAAGGGAGGGGGACTTTGGTTTTCACTGGCTCTTGAGAGTCGCTATGATTTCTACTCGGTGGTCTTAACGATCTTTTCACCTCAGCGAACGAATAATAATTCTTCAGCAATGCATTGGTGAGATGTTTTAATTCTGCGCCAGGCAGATCTGGTTCGCAAATTGTGCTTGCTCTGTACCTTTTTATGGTGCCTCGCTATTGTTGTGGTTACTGGCTAGAATCCCGGTGTAGGTAACCGACTGTATGCGTGGTTTTTCGATAAACCCTACGGTCCAAGATACCATCTTCTTTCTTAAAAACTAGCACATAAAGAAAATTCAATCTTCCCGCTGCCTCCACCTCCATGGTAAACTGAATCTTCGGACTAATCCCATTGCGTTGTTTATGAAAACGATCCAGTTCCTCCCTGCCAAATCACCACAAAACAAACGTATTATCCACGTGCTAAAACCAAATATTCGGATTCTTCAAAATTCCTGGCAGATTAAATCAGTGAGTCGGAGACTCAAACTCGGGACCTCTGCCTTTCGCGGGCAGGTGCTCTACCGACTGAGCTATCTAAGCACGACTCAGAAGCCGCCCTCACAGCTTGAATTCCGCCAGTACCTCCTCTCCTACCATTCCTGTTCGCTGTTTCCAATGGCTGCTCCTCGAATTTTTCCATAAGGAAGTACCCTACTACCGGGCTTAAGTGGCCTTCGCCTGTGCGTCTGAGAAGGACTTAAAGGTTTTATTCTATTGGGATTAAAACATCACCCTAACATGCTGCTGCACATGCGGCTGCTCAACAAAAATTAACGGCAACGGCGCTGTTTATTAAATTGTTCAGCCAAGTCAATATCAATCGCCTACAAACTGCGATACACAGGTACACTGCGCCGCCAGCGACGACGGTAACCACGTCGCAGAGGCATTGCTGTGGCACGTTAACACAAGTGAACGTAGCAAGCCAACGCCCAGTGGGACACCCAGAGCTATGCGTCCTCACTTCTCGACGTTCGCAGAGCGAATGACGTTCCGTGCTGCGGTGCAGCTGGACCTCGGTAGCGCTTATCGCAACCACAACTTCCGGTCGCCACGCGCTCATAGAGCGCCAGCGCGCCTAATCAGCCCAACTGCCGCAACCGGAAGTGAATTTTAAAACTACGCGGGCCTAGTAATACCAGGGCCCACGTTCGCCCGGCAGCCTCGCCAGCGGCTAAGTCCCGTTCAAGGTCACCCGCCTAGCGAGCAACCAAGAGCGGCACTGCCACCAAAACAAAAAGTGAATACATTTTTTGAATAAAAAAAGGGGGAGATATGGATTAGAGATAAGGAAAGGACAAAACAGACTTTATTGTCTACAATAAATCATACAGTCACCGTTGATTTTAATTTTACAATTGCCGTTACCGACTTTAGCCCATAAAAACATCCGTTTGTTCTTCGATCTAATAGTTGCTTTTCAAATACGTAATTGTAAGGCAATATTAAAACATTTCCCTTCTCTAGTTTGTGGTATTTAATAATAATTGGGTTCCATTGCTCTGTAGACATTCAGACACATTGAAATTGTCTGCAGCAGACTTAGAACCGTCAGAATGGTGGAGGCTGGAGATACCCCATACTGACTACCATTCATAGGTGGCAGGATAGTTTTGATCAGATGATGTACATATCAAGGAGTCACATCAGAGAATCACGCTCTATCATCATAAAATAACATCCTATCCATTACATGAAGGAATGAACATAGAAACATAAGAGCCATTTAAGAAAGAGATCGAGTTGATTCTAACATCTAGCACTAGTATCTATAGCGTTAAGGAACACATAAATAAATCACATTGACAAAATTCTTCTTGTGAAAGGCACAGTAAATACATTACACATATTCCTGAACAGAGCCTTTCAAAAAAGAATATAGTTACTGCTTCTGTCTTTTGACTGTTTCGGAGGAGTCACGTACGCAGAAATCTGTTATCTAAATTTCTAAATGGACTGCAAATAAAATTAAACGAACACTTCTTCGAAACACCGTAGATGTCTCCAATTCTAAGTTTGGTTCAAAAGTGCCTTCAGCCTTTCTTTGCAGTTATATGGATATAAATATATGGATATGATGTCTGTTATTTCAGAAGTAAGTACATCGTTCTGGCAATACCGTCCATGACCTCCTTCTTCTGTTCGGATGCACATATATTCCCCGATTTCTTACAGGACTTGGTAAGAATGTCTTCCACGAGATCAGTGGGTTGGGGTGGGACACTACAGATGTAGTGTGTGGACATACAAGGTGAGAATGTGAGTCTCGCGGGAGGAGTGAGCGAGATAGTCCCTGCAGTCGCACTATCATCTGTTCCCTCGGTGGCTCAGCTGGATAGATATAAATTAACGCCCGTTAGCAGCTGAAGGTATTAATATATTTCTCATTTCTGTCTAGTGGTTCAATAGCGTGGCGTCCTATTACGTCACCCTTGAGCTCGACGACGCTACAAACAGCACGATGTGAACACATGGGTGTCACATTGGTATTAGATTTCAGTACAGTGCTGCACAGCCAGGACGTGTCACAGTATGAGAAGTTTATCACATCCTTTCTTACCCATGTCTCACCGCTACTTTTGACACCTCTGCGCTAGAGGACAGAACGATACCACACAGCGTTGAAATCGCTTAATCACTCCGTTTTTCTGTGGTGGCAGAGATGCCGACGCTCAGAATCGACACGAAAAGGCCTCAGCGGCTGTCATAAATGGCGTCAATGAAACTAACCCTTTCGTTGGAACGTCCATTTGGGTCAAAAATGGTTCAAATGGCTCTAAGCACTATGGGACTTGACATCTTAGGTAATGAACTTAGTACTTAAACCCAACTAACGTAAGGACATCACACACATGACCGAGGCAGGATTCGAGACTGCGACCGTAGCAGCAGTGCGATAGTGGACGGAAGCGCCTAGAACCGCTCGGCCACAGAGACCGGCGTCCATTTGGCCTTAGATGCTGCTGGCACCTCCGGACGTTTCACATCATATCTTAGGACATTGAGGACCTGAATCCCCTTTGAACGTGATTGCACGCCTTTGAAGTGCAACTTAATGGCAATCTCCGCTCTCGTGTACTCGTTGGAACCACTAGGCACCGATGAGAATTAATCGATGAAATCTGAACATGATCCGAAGCAGCGAAGAGTTCTTACGCATATCCAGCCCTTCCGGTTCGTACCGTATTGGGGTGTCATCACGGACGGGTACGACACTGGAAGACGCTTGAACGCAATGGCGAAGGGCCTCTGTAAGACCCCCAGTTTAGCAGTAACTATGTTGGCGCCCACCAACATTTATTGAGAATTTTTAAAAAAAGTGCTTTTAGAGTGAAAGTTTGCGAAATAGGCACAGACGTCTGCAGGCAGGCAACTGGCATCGGAGGATTGTGAAGTTGTTACCTGCCTGCAGATACCTAGAGTTCCCTAATAGAAGCTTTTATCCTTTCTCCTGACACATCATAATGCCACAAACTAGAGTGAGAGAGGGGGTATCGGAAGGGGGAAAAAGTCTGCTGCAGACTTTCTTCACGCGTCGGGTCGGAAAGGAAAGGAAGGTCATAAGGGCCTGTGTTTTAGGCAACTCATTCACCTTTGTAGTTACGGATTATCATATTCAAGAGGGGAGATTTTTCAGTAACTATCGGATGCAAATGGTGGTGCACGATCAAGTAGACCAAAGCAACTGTATTAGGACAATATTTGTTATGTGCAGATGCTGGCTAGAGATAATCATCGGATCTAGTTGTTTGGTTACTCTCTGTTTAATACGAAGGCGGGTGTCATCATATGAGGTAAGATCTTATAATTTACGAACACGGTATGTTCAGGAAATAATTGTCCTTATTCTGAGGCGAGAGTGCACTGTTACTCTCAGGCTAAGACGTCAGCCAGATGTAAGTAAAAGGCGCGCGAAGTAGCCGCGCGGTCTACGGCGCCTCGTCATGGTTGGCGTGGCTCCCCTCATCGGAGGTTCGAGTCCTGCCTTGGGCATGGTTGTGGGTGTTGTCCTTAGCGTAAGTTAAAGTTAGTTTACGTAGTGCGTAAGCCTAGGGTCCGATAACCTCAGCAGTTTCGTCAAATAGGAAGATACCACATATTTCAAATTTTTTGTGATTAAAAATTGGGGAGTGCCTGTATGCAGGCAAAGGATTCTTCTGAGCTGGGTTTCACTCTTTAGAAGAATGTTTACGGAAGATGGACGTAAGTATTTGTCCCATGGTTAATAGTCCTCTTGGCGATAACGTCACCCTTTCCATGTCTTATCATACCATAGAGTCCCAAAACCATAACATGAAAACTCCCTTGTCGTGGCGTTGTAATTCTGCAATCCTATTAGCTGGTGTTACTGTACGATACTTTGCCAGCGGCAACGTTAGCCACCTCCTGAGAAAGTTAAGTTGTAATTGATCACAGAGGTGTATCGTTTTGGCTCCGCATTTGCTATCAACGCCATCTGCAATACGTGACCAAAAAGTATAGAAGAGGCATGTCTGTTCACGTACCCATAAAAGTTTAGCAATTCAGTACTCATATTATCAGCAGTTCAGTAGTCACATTAAGTTCAAAGTATAGTGCCCCAGAGATTGTTAGTTGCGATGAAGCAGAATTGTGCAGTACCTCGGGGTCACCTTGGGCAACAGGCCCATGTGGCGCCAGTGTATACAGGAATTACAGGGGATAGCGCATTGCCTATACGTGATGCAGATACAGGCAAGCATCATATGCACTTATTTGTACACTGAAGCACAAAAGAAAATCGTATAGGCATGTTTGTATTCAAATACATAGATTGTAAACAGGCAGAATACGACACAGCGGTCGGCAACGCCTGTATAACTCAAGGTGTCTGGTGCAGCTGTTAGATCGGTTACTCCTGCTACAATGGCAGGTTTAAGTGTGATTGAACGTGGTGTTATAGTTGGCGCACGAGCGATGAGACACGCATTTCCGAGGTAGCGAAGAGTGGGAATTTTTCCCGCACGACCATTACACGATTATGTCTTGAATATCAGGAATCCGGCAAAACATCAAATCTCCGACGTCGCTGCTGCCGGAAAAAGACCCTGGAATAATGGGACCAACGACGACTGGAGAGAATCGTTCATCGTGACGTAAATGCAGCCCTTGCGCAAACTGCTGCAGATTTCAATGCTGGGCTAACAACAAGTGTCAGCGTGCGAACCATTCAATAAAACATCAATATGGGCTTCCGGAGCCGAACGATCACATGTATACCCTTGACGAATGCACAACGCAAAGCTTTACGCCTCGCCTGGCCAGACAACACCGACATTCGACTATTGATGACTGGAAACATGTTGCGTGATCGGACGGGTCTCGTTTCAAGTTGTATCGAGCGGGTAGACGTGTGCGGGTATGGAGACAACATCATGAATCCATGGACCCTGCATGTCAGAAGCGGACTATTTATGCTGGTGGGGCCGGCCACACGAAGCGCGCGACCGCTACGGTAGCAGGTTCGAATCCTGCCTCGGTCATGGATGTGTGTGATATCCTTAGGTTAGTTAGGTTGATGTATTTGTAAGTTCTATGGGACTGATGACCACAGACATTAAGTCCCCTAGTGCTCAGAGCCATTTTTTAAGCTAGTGGAGGCTCTGTAATGTGCAGTTGGAGTGATATGGGATCCCTGATACGTCTAGATACAACTTGACGATGAAACATACGTAAGCACCCTGTCTGATCACCTGCGTCCCTTCATGACCATTCTGCGTTCCGACTGACTTGGGCAGTTCCAGCAGAACAATGCGACACCCCACAAGTCCAGAATTCCGACAGATTGACTCCGAAAACACCTACATAATTGCGACAGATTGGCTCCGGAAACACTCTTCTGAGTTTAATCACTTCCGCTAGCCACCAAACTCCACAGCTGTGAAAATTATTGAGCGTATCTGGGCTGCCTTGCAACGTCCTGTTCAAAAGAGATCTCTATCCCCACATACTGTTACGGATTTGTGGACAGCCCTGCAGGATTCATGGTGTCAGTTCCCTGCAGCACTACTTCAGACATTAGTCGAGTCCATGCCGCTTCGTTTTGCGGCACTTCTGCGTGCTCACGAAGGGCCTACACAATTTTAGGCAGGTGTATCAGTTTCCTTGGCTCTTCAGTGTTTACTACTGAGCAGTTTCTTTGTATGCTTAAAAACCTTCAGAACATGACGTTTAATTAGTGACAGAAGTAAACACATCTATGAAAAATGCACTTCTGCATGTGAGCTGCTTTTCTAGTAAAAAATTATGAGCCTCGAACTATTTTATTTCCCACTCGTGTACCGTTATTGCTGATGAACAAATCAAATTTTACTTTTCTTACGGACTCTGTGTATTTATAAGCCTGATAAGGAATACTTCTGCGACTCTGGTGAAAGTTATGAGCCTTAAACCAGTATATCTACCGATATTACCGTTAGAACAAAATCAGTTCACTTATTTCACTTTTTTTATTTTATGTCACTTAGTTTCATTTACAAGCTCGGTTAGATTGTCAGACACGACGGTGTGCTCTCGCGTCGCCCGCAAACAGTTTCGACGGCACCACACTCAGCCCTTGCGCTTCCAGCTACTTGTACACGGTGGCGACGCCGTCGTAGACTCAAATCCAAGGCTCTGGAAAAAGAAGAGTACATGAACTTGTATATGGCGGCTACATCATCCTTGTAGAGGTCTAAATGCAAGGCTCTCAAAGAGACAGAGAGTTCATGTAAGAGTTTACTGCGAATCGAGGAAGCTCGTATATGCTCAAACACTACGACTTACGTTCTTATCGTTCGCAGACAGCTTTGACGCCGCCGCCTCCTTGGCTTTTGCGCTTCCAGCGACTTATAAATGGCGGCGGCATCGTCGTCGAAGACAATCAGATGCAAGGCTCTGAAAGAAACCGACAGTATACGGCGAGGCGTGGTCCTAATAGTCGCTTCTGCAGCATGCTGTCTAGTGCTAGCGCCAAGTCTCGGAAACTCTGCCTAGACTTGCAAGCGTCTTTCCTTATATAGAAACACGACAATGATAAGTGTTGTTTCCGTGGAAATGTGCTCTGACGGCATTTCTTCACCCATTGTCCATCATAATTCCACATGCGTGTATAGATGCTACACAATAATTAGTGAAAAATGAAGCATTTATATGTAAACTCGCTCACCTACTGCTTCTATGTTGGATATCTAAACCGAAGACTTTGTGATTTTAATCCCCAGATAGGTTTTACATAACCTTCAGATACTATCCATTTTGTAGTCTCCTTATGCTTTTCAGGACTGTACTGATGTGTTCCTCGCTTTTAAAAAGATTCCTACATGCTCCACGCACACAATTATGTATTCTTAATATTTGTGAGAGAGATGGAACAGTTCTTAATGTACCAGAGTGGTATTCGGATAACACAAGATTCATTCCTCCAGATAGCCATTTGTATATTCTTATTTCGTGGTCTCTTCACACAGCTTAACACAACCAAATGCTCCCCAGCTCCTCACCCCCTTCGCATCTTGTAACTTTGTTGGCAAAGAGAGTTTAATTCTAAGCTTATCTTAATTTGGACTGTATGTTACGAAGCTAGACTTCCGGTACAAGAAGTCATCTTTCTGCCAACAACCTTGTCAATGAGGGCGGAGGAAGTGAAGTACATGATGCGACTCAGAAAACTGATAACACGACCCCCCCCCCCCCAGCACTTACATAGTAGGCAACGGCAACGTGTGAGATTGCCAAACCGACCGCTCTGGTTCGGTTCTACTTGCTCGAAAACTGTTAACACAGGCTGGAAGACAACTGCGGAGCGAAGTAGCGTCACTGTGGTATTCATATCCAGAGGCTGCTTAAGCAGTGACTGAGTCCGCTGTTGGTTCTGTACCAATGTCTTTCCCAGTTGGTGCATCGGTTTGTAAGCCTACGTCCTTACGCTAGCGGATCACTGCGAGGCAGAAGTAATTGGTGTATGGCCTTTCTAAAATCTTTAACAAGGAAGTATACGAAATACACTGCCTGACAAAAAAAAGTAAAGCACGTGAAAGACAAGGTCGGATGCCAATATAGATTCGTACACGTTCACCCTTCGGCGGTGTGTAAATGGTTAGAGCTGAAGTTCTCAATGACAGCTACAACAGGCACCAAAGTGCATTAGTATTCGTCGTGTTTAGTGATTTTACCAGGCCTAATAGGGTATGTAAGTGGTGTGAACAGCATCAGATGTTGAGTGCATGGTGATGCTGTGAACATATGTGAAACAGTTTTATTAGCAATTGTTCGAAAGAGGTCTGTTTGTGTGTCTCCAATTGGCTGGCTGGTTGAATTGCGCATTTTATTGATTAGTGAGCCATTTGTGACAGTGGTCCAGCGTTGGACTGCGTGGGAAAGCGAGACAGGGCATACTCTTCGTCAAGGTCCTGGTCGACCGTGTATAGCCACCGCAAGGGAGGATCGCCGTATTTTGCACCAACCACATCAGAACGTCTTGGCATCTATGACAGCTATCTGCGAACATGTAATGGGCTCCTAGAAACATCCTTTGTCATCTCGCACCATTTGCCGGAGAGTAGGCAGTAGCCAAATTAGAGAATTAACGGTATACGCGTAGCATACCGTTATCGCCCCAACACAAGAAACACATGCGTTTGGAGTGGTAATTAGCGACGTATTAATATTCTGCCCTATCCCTGATGACCATCGTCGACAAGTATGACGGCGACCAGGGAAAACGACCTATTCTTCTGTTGTTTCCGAGAGGCACAGTGACTTACCCTGGATCTACATTTACATATATATATATAACTCCGTACACCATCTTATGGCGCGTGGTGGAGGGCACCTTGCACCACTACTAGTCTCCTTTAGAGACTTAATTTCTCACATCTCCTCTTCGCCGTCTTTAAGCGAAATGTACTTTGACGGCAGTCCAATCGCTCTACAGTGGGCCGCAAACGCCTGTTCTCAAAATTTCCTCGATAGTGTTGCGCGAAAAGGACATTGCCTTTGCCCAGGGATTCCCATTTGAGTTCACGAAGCATCTCATTAGCACTCGCATGTTAATAGAACCTATTGATAACAGATCTGACAGTTTGCCTCTGAATTGTTCCGATGTCTTCCTTTAATCCGATTTGAAGGGGAGCCCAAACACTCGAGCAGTACTCAAGAATGCGTCCCACAAGTCGTCTACAGGCGGTCTCTTTTGTGCATGGGCTTCACTTTCCTAAGACTCTCCCAGTGAACCAAAATCGGCCATTCACCTTCCCTGCTACCTTCCTTACTTGCCCGTTCCATTTCATACAACTTCGCGATGTTATGCCTACATGACGTGACGTGACATGGCGTTACCATGTCCAGTAGCAAACCACTAACACCGTATTCGAATACTGCATGATTGTTTTCGTTACTAATTTGCTTTAATTTACATTTTCATACTTTTAGAGCAAGCTGCCCTTTATGACACCGAACAAGAATTCAGTCTAAGTAATCCCGCAGTCTTCTCCAGTCACTCAACGACGATACTCTTCCAAATAGCGCAGTTTCATCAGAAAACAGTCATAGGTAGCTGTCCACCCTATGGGTCAGATAGATATTACTTAGGAAGCCTTTAAGTCATAGGTAGCTGTCCACCCTATGCGTCAGATAGATATTACTTAGGAAGCCTTTAAGCCACACTCACATATCTGAGAACCTATTCCGCATGCTTAGCAATACTTCGCTAACAATCTGAAATGTGGCACTGTGTAAAAGCATTTCGGAAATATAAGAATATGGAATCAACCTGTTGCCCCTCATCGATGACTAACAAGATATCGTGTGAGAAAGGACACACTGAGTTCCACACGAGCGATGCTTTATAAATCTTCTCTAACTTCTGGACAGAAGCTATTCTCAAGCTAAGATCTTCTCGGTTATTAGGCCGCGTCATATTTCCTCTAAAATAATCGACGTTTCGACCCCTCTGCTAGAATCTTCCGTTTTCCACTACTGCTAGAACATTCTCAGAGGCCAGAGTCTCGTTCGCTTGTGAAGGGGAGTTTTACCGTGTTTGTACTGAACAAGCCGTAGTATTGGTTGAAATTCTTATGGCTCCCATTGGTGGGCCATCATCATGGGCTAATACTTCCCCACTAATGCAGAAGAAGGGGCGTTGTTGGCTAAACTATTGTGGATACTATTGGTGGCCCATCGTCACTGGATAGAAAAGCACTATTCTACACTTGCGCTGGAGAAGGGTTATTGGTTGATATTCCTCCTTCTGCTGTTGGAGTGCCGTCATCATTGGCTACATGCGAAACAGACAGAGCAAGAGAGGGGGTATGTTTACTCAAAATATTCTTGTCCGACGAGGTGACTTGACGGAAGCCTATAGCCGTTCTCTCTATTGAAGGTGGCCGGTGTGGCCGAGCGGTTCTAGGCGCTACAGTCTGAAACCGCGCGACCGCTACGGTCGCAGGCTCGAATTCTTCCTCGGGCATGGATGTGTGTGATGTCCTTGGGTTAGTTAGGTTTACGTAGTTCTAAGTTCTAGGGGACTGATGACTTCAGAAGTTAAGTCCCATAGTGCTCAGAGCCATTTGAACCATTTGATCTCTATTGAAATTAGATGCATTCTTGGAAATTTCAGCCGCTTCTCGGACCCTTCTTCTATAAATGTTTGCTTTATTACCCAGCACACGTACGTTATTAAAATTGATGTCAAAGCCACGGTTCGCATGTTGTTCCCTTTCCGATTTTACACTTTGTTCTAGCCATGAGTGCTGTTCGTGTTACTTAAAGCGTTCTTTAACAGTTCTTCCAGTTTCGCCTATATAGACTTTGCCGCAGCCGCTTAATAGACGCCTAGAATGTGGAGGCAATCAGGTGCATCCGTTTTTCGTCGGAAAAGATCTTTTACTTTGTTTTGACTAAGGAAATATGTCTCAGTACAATTTTTCTTTAGAATTCTGCTTATGCGGTCAGTGACCCCAGAGACAAACGGTAACCTAACGAAGTGAGAAGGCGGCTCCTCGTCATTCTTATTAGCGTGATTATTATTCCGCCTAAAAGCCCTGTCGATTGAGCAACTATCGTAGTCATTTGAATTTAATGTCATCTTTAGGAACTTCAGTTGTTAAAGAACTCTTTAAGGAACACGAACGGCAAACACGGCTAAAACAAAGTGTAAAATCGGCAGTAGCGGAATATAATGAGAGCTGTGGCTCTGACATAGATTTTAGTAACGTACGTGTGCTGGCTAAGAAAACAATCATTTATAGAACAAAGGTCTGAGAAGCGGTTGAAATTTCTAAGAATGCATCTAATTTCAATAGAGACGACGGCTATAGACTTCCGGCATGGCGGCTCCCCTCCATCAAGGAAGTGAAAATGCGGCCCGCATCGTGCTAGCGACATAAACAGCGGTTTGCAAGTCACCTCGGCGGACAACAATATTGTGGGTAAGCATTCCCCCTCTCTTGCTCTGGCCGTTTCTTATCTAGCCAATGATGAGGGCCCACCAACAGTAGTCGGAGGAATTTCAACCAATAATCCTTCTCCAGCGTCAGTGTGGAATAATGCCTTTCTATCCTATGACGGTGAGCCACCATTAGTACCCACAAGAGTTTAGCCAACAGTGCCCCATCTTCTGCATCAGTGGGGGAATGTCAGCCTATGACGATGGCCCACAAATGGGAGCCTAAGAATTTTAACCAATACGACTTCTCGAGCACGAACACGGTAAAACTTCCCTTTCTAAGCGAACACGATACTGGTCCCTGAGAGTGCTCTAGCAGTAGTGGACAACGGAAGATCCTGAGGAAGATCCCAGAAGAGGGGTCGAAATGTCGATTATTTTAAAGGAACTATGACGCGACATAATAACGCAGAAGATTTAGTGACAACAGCCACGGACGCCTGCAGATATACATAGAAACTATTCTGTCTGAAGGACACTTTTCTCTATTTTAACTCAGTATATGCTCAACACTTTTGTAGCAAACCTACGTAGACGACATTAATCTGTCATTTTGTGACTCTCGTACTGCAGAAAGGGAGGAAATCGAACAACTGTATCAGCTATCAGGCAGTAATGGTATGCGTAATAATGACAGAAATGAAAACGAAATGTAGGTGGAGAGGACATGTAGCCAAACGAATGAATGGCAGATGGAGGAAAGAAGTTCCTTATTAGATTCCAGTCACTAGAAAAGACCGACATGGTAACGCAATGGAAGACAAATATATGGAATTGGAAAACACGCTAACGCATGGTGTATAAATAAGGCTGAAACCTTAACGCTAAAGAAAATAGTGCGAGAGAGGAGCATTTATCCATTATGATGACTTGTTATGATAAATCTATTGAGATCATTCAATTCAAGCAAATCACGCAGTACATGATTAAAAAATTGAAGGACCCAGGAGGGAAAGAGGAAACATCATGAGCTGAGAGGGTATAAGATATTTTTCCAGTGTTACAAACAACTTGGCAGTATGAGTCCACTTATCACATCTGGCGTGAATGGATGCACCATTCTGTTGGGGAAGGTGTCACGAAGCCGTTGTATCCTCTCCTGAGGAGAACCGGCCCACAACTGTTCTATTTATTTACTCAAGTCAGAAGCTGTACAGGACTCTACATTATACGAATGTTGTTTACTAAGGGATACTACTTAAACATCAATTTCTATAATTCACTTTTACACTGTTAACACAGTGATCAAAAAGATCTTCACTCAGTACTGAGCAATAGCAATTTCACCGCCTTCAGCGTGCACCAGCTCTTCGTCACTACATGATCCAAAGCAACATGGACAGTGGCGTAGGTGATCTCTTTTCGGTTCTCCCGCGCATTCACATTGTGTCCATCCTTCGGAAAGTCCCCATTTCAGAAGGTTATTCCTGGATAACTAAAGATGGTCTTAGCCTGTTCAATGATCTACAGGTGAACCGATGAAAAGTACCTCCATGCGGTAGGCAATGAGCAGGTTTCATTCACTTCTCAAGTTGGTCACATCTAGTTGCCTACATTTGTTTTCAGGCATCACGTGGAGACGTAGTTAGTGCTGAGGTCCAACTGAGGAAACTACTTCTCGATTTCATCCTAGATCTTGGTGGTTTATGTGCACAGAGAGAAATGATTTAGTTCAACCTTTTTCTTTTCAGCGTCTGCTGCTACTTTCAATCGTATATCAATACGTGCAATATCTGCCAGGCAGTTAACCTTGTCTGTAGGTGTTGGTTTCGGACCTGTAGTTGACATCCGTGCAGTTTCATTCAGTGCAACGAACACTTGCCTTGCACCTCTAAGCTTACACACTACTTAATCTAAATTAAACTGACTCTGTAGTAATTCTGTACGTGTGTAGTGTGGCATAATCCTGCTGGAATTGCCTAAATCCGACGGAATGCACAGTAGACACGAATGGGTGCAGGTGATGTGTCACCTGTCATAGTCATATGTAGACGTATCAGGGCTCCTGTACCGCTCCAACTGTTCACGCCCCATACAATTAATGAGCCCTCACCAGCTATAACAGTCGCCTGATGACATGCAGGATCCATGGAGTTATGATGTAGTCTCCATACCCGGACACGTCCATTCTCTCGATACAACTTGAAACGAGGTCCGTCCGATCACACAACATGTTTCCAGTCATCAATAGTCGAGTGTCGGTGTTGTCTGGCCAGGCGACGTGTAAAGCTTTGCGTTGTGCAGTCATCAAGGGTACAAAGATAAGCCTTCGGCTCCGAAATCCCATATCGATGATGTTTCGTTGAATGGTTCGCACGCCGACACTTATTGATAGCCCAGCATTGAAATCTGCAGCAATTTGCGGAAGGGTTGCACTTCTGTCACGTTGAACGATTTTCTTCAGTCGTTGTTCATCCCATTCTTGCAGCATGTTTTTCTGGCCGCAGCGATGTCGGAGATTTGATGTTTTACACGATTGCTGATATTCACGGTACATTCGCGATATGGTCGTATGGGAAAATTCCCATTTCGTCGCTACGTCATAAATGCTGAGTCCCACTGATCTTGTGGCAATTATAACACCACGTTCAAACACACTTGAATCTTGATAACCTGCCATTCTAGCCGCAGCAACCGATCTAACAACTGCACAAGACACTTGTTGTCTTATTCTGCCGTATTCTGCCTGTTTACATGTTTCTGTATTTGAATATGCATGCCTATACCAGTTCCTTTGGCACATCAGTGTATGAAGCTGTTCAACCCCTAACACGGCGTGTCAGGTCTGGTGACAACAGTAAGCACCAACATCACTAATGCACTCTGGTGGCCATTCTACCTGCCGTAGAGAATCATTTACTAACCCGCTTGTGGTGTGCACGCGTATGAAGTCCCCCATTCATATCCCACTGTTTCTTCTGGGCGATTCATGTATTTGGTCAGGCAGCGACTATGATTGATTTTCTCGTCTGTTCAGGATTGATTTTGTATTGAGCTGCTCAATAACTATCATGATTGTATTACTGATAACGATAAGGGATTCGTCAAGCTAGATGTCCCCGCTCGAATCTAACAATGCCTGTAATTTAATTCAGGACACTGGTGTAGAGTCTGGTGATGGGTAACAATACGTAACAAACCTTCGTCTTCTTGCATGTTAAATTCTGTTGGTGGGAAGTTCTTACATCACCAGGATTCCAGCCACCAGGATTCCAACCACCAGCATTTGAAACTATTACCTAAGAGTCGAGCTCCACCGCAAAAGTACACATTAGCAACCTCGGCTACAGAGAGAGTACGGCTCCCGTTATTTACTCTTCTTGTCTTTTACCTTGGAAGATATGTAGACAAGTGCCGATTTACCAATACAATAACCGCAATATCAAATGACATTTCATTACAGGATTTTTCCCTTTCCTTGCACTCACATTTATCCGGAGATGTTAAATACCCAGTTCGAATTTCACAGCAAATTACGAAATATGTAGTGCGAGGAAGAAGATAGAGTTTAACGGCTTTCTGCCGACGAGGCCGTTATATTGTGAGCCGCACCTTGGAAAGGTGAGAAAGAAAATCGATCGTGAACTCAAGAGTAGGCAGGGCCGTTATCTTTGGGATACTGGGCTTGTTTCACTAAGGAACAGAATTCAAATCCTTGTATGGATATCCTAATTTCAGTTTACAGTGACCACATGAAGATAAATCCACAAATGCTCGATGGGATTTAAGTCGGGGGAGCTGGCTAGCCATTCCATTCACCACTTATTCTTTCGTATTAAGAACTCCTCCTCGCAGTGTCATCTGTATGAAGTCAGGGCCGAATACACTGAAAACACGTACTTGGGAAGGAGTGCAGCGTCATAATTACGTTGACCTGTGTGGGATGCGTTGGGGAGATGTATTACATCGCATACACGAGCACAACCGACCATTCTGCAGTTGCCAATCGCTCTGGTGGAGGGTTGGAACGCCTTCCCACAAGAACTTTCCAACCTCGTGGGCAGCACGGGAGCACGTTGCAGGTCATGTAATGCCGAACATGAGATCACACACTCTGTTAAGAACCAAGTCTCTACTTTTGAAATATCCATGGGACTATTATTAATCGCGATGGCTTCAATGTAATTATGTTCTTTGAATAAAAATGTAATGTCCCTTCGTCTCACTGCGTATTTCTTCCAGTTAAGTTCTGTACAGTGTAGCTCTTTCTATGTGTGTTCAAAGTTCCGTAGAGATACTTTATTGGCAGTGACACATATCGTGAAAGTTACTTTCGTCTTTAAGTTTTACATAGTAGTTAAGAACCAAGTCTCTCCTTTTGAAATGTCCATGGGACTATTATTAATCGCAATGGCTTCATTGTAATTATGGTCTTTGAATAAAAACGTAATTTTCCTTCGTCTCACTGTGCATTTCTTCCAGCTAACTTCAGTACTATTCTGGAGTAGCTCTTTCTATGAGTGTTCCAAGTTTCATAGAGCTACTTTATTGGCAGTGACACAACTCGTGAAAGTTACTTTCGTCTTTCAGGTTTACCTAGAGTATACAGCCACAGTGATACATCAGAAATCATCGTTAGGTGCGTGATTGTTACACGTATTGGGATTTCTTTCCTACAAATTCGCATATACAGCGCGGAAGAATGATTTCTTAAATGTCTCTGTGCGAGTTACAAGTAGTCTACCTTATCCTTGTGATCAGTAAAGAAGTGATGCAAAGGGGATCGTAGTATGTCACTACGCTGCTCATTCTTGAAACTTTGCAAGTGGGCCTTCACAGGATAGTTCCCTTCTTTTTTCAAGTATCTACCTCTTCGGGTTTTTCAGTGTTTTCTTGATGCTCTCACGTGGATAGAAGAATCTATAACATTTTGTGCTGCTTGTCTTTGTACTTTTTCCTAATGGTAAAACAAGAATACAATGACAAGATACAGGAATTCATTTCACGGAATAAAATCACAGAAATAAAGTCAGACCAAAGAAAGAGGTTCAATACAACACTTAAAAGAGTACTAAAGACAAATAACACACACCGAAGGACAGACAAAAATCTCGTATGACAATTATCAAACCTTATGCGCCGAAACGCCAGATCCAACCAAATCATCACAAAGCACATACACCTGTGAGACTGTGCGACCTGTCGTCAACATAGAAAAGCAGCCACATACTTCGTCTCCAGATATACGCTAAATTTACTTACCCAGCAGCATAAAACACAAAATTACAGAACAGAGAAAAATGCAGAAGATCTAATAAGCCACACAAAAGTCTCGTATACTCTACATACAGTTATGTTGTCCTCATTTGATATATAAAACATGTATTCCAAAATCCTAGTCAAAGAAAGACACAAGATAATAGAACAAGACCTAGATACTTGCAATCAGTTACCACAAGAACGCACAACAGAGCTATGCACACTCCTATACCTCATTACTGACAAAAATTACTTTCAGTTCAATAAAGAATTCTAGCTAAAAGATTGCCAACGGGATCCCCAGTTTAAGGAAGATAGCAAATATCTTCGTGAACAAAATAGAAAAAAAGAATTTTTAGAAGAAAGAATTTTCCAAAAAATAGTACCAGGAAAGTACAACATATTGAATTGGTGGAGATGCGTATAAGACGTCCTCTGCTTGTAAAATGAACCATCAAATAAAATTGAGCAACTACATTCAGAGATAAACACATTACATACGAACATAAAGTTAATTTAGAGACAGAACAAGTAGGCGAAATAAACTTCCTTGATGCATCCGTCATAAAGAAGAATAACCAACACACATTTAGCATTTACAGGAAAACACCACAACCTACACAACATTACATCATTCATCTAACGAACCACATGCCCCAAAAGAAGCTGCCCTCAATTATGCTACACAGAGTGATCTCACAATCACTTGATAAACAGACCTATAATAAGCAGCTGGACATGAATATTCAGACAGCAAAAAAAAAAAAAAAAAAAAAAAAAAAAAAAAAAAAAAAAAATAGGTACCAAGAATCCCTAGTAACAAAACAGAACAATAGAATCCAGAAGAACTTGAAAATAAAACACCAAAGAAATTCAGAGACCCACAACACCTACCACAAACACACACACACACACACACACACACACACACAAACACACACACACACACACCAAAACAGACAGAATGTGCAAAACACAGAACATCATCAGACAAGTTGGTACACACTCACATTTGGAAACAAACTGACACACAGAATCGCGAACATCCTCAAGAACAAGAAACAAACATTTCCTTCCAAAGTAATAACCCTTTACAGGAACGTCTAAAAAAATATCATACTGTCATGTACCAAAAATGTGAACATCGTCAACTCCACTGTGACAGCTATGATGCTCTATACTTATGACAGACAGGCAGAACATTTAAATAAGGAATAAAGAACACAAAAGAACGTGAGAATACGGAACCAGTCATTCATTATTTGAAGAACACTTCCAGCAAGAAAACCACCATCCTACCACAATGGCAAAGGACATGAAAACTGTCCGATTCAGTAACAAGAAACGTCTCCTAAGCGTACTAGAGAACTTCCAAATTCAAAAAAGCAACATTTGAACATTAACACTTAATAATTGACCTGACAAACACAATTAGTCAAAACTAATAAAACATATTGTAGAGAAAAAACACACCTCCTAGACACCATAAAGTGTCAGAAACTACGCATTATCCCCACCCTATTTCAACCAGCACTGCACCTTAGTAATTATTTATACACACAGTAGTTAAGAGATGTTAGGTCATATTGCAAACACACAGAACAAGCAAACAAACAAACACACACACACACACATACACACACACACACACACTAGGTAGAAAATATAAACACCCACATTGATAGAGCACCTGCAGACACTCGTATCACTGTCAAAACAAAGGTAAAACGAATACATCATGCAAACAAAACACACTAAATGGCGAGATCTGAGGTTCTTCACAACACAAAACGTTAAAATTTATAGTGTTTGTGTAAGTGCTGTCTCCTGAAGTCCGACAAGAACAGAAAGAATGACGTAAAGAACAAAAAATCGTGAGTAACCTTAAGGCGTAATATTGTTAATACCACTGAGGATGAGTTAGAATAAAGCGAAACGCGTTTTGTGTTAAAGACTTTTACTGCGATTGCAAAAGTCGGTATTTAACTAAACAATTATAAAATAAGCACACTAGGGTTGCTATATTTGGGACATAAACTGAATAACGTTCCGTCTATGGCTAATCAATTGAAATACTTGTCAGTCATCAGACCTGAATCTCCGACAAAACGCTACACAAGTGTTAAGTAAATCTACCACCGCGCTACTACAAGTATATAGGCAGCGCCAGAGAATACTGGCTTATCCGCTCTTTGTGACAGAATAACACATTCAGCACATCTTACATTTTCGCAATAAAGAGTACACGTGATGCGACAGTGCCTTGAATCTAATGACATAACCAATATGATGCCAGTGTCCATTGTTTAAAATATAGATAAAAACCATTAACTTTATCGTATTTGTCACGGCATCTTTCACAATTCCAGGTAACTGCTGATATGTCGAAACGGTTTTAACAAGTTTGAAGCAGTACGAGCTAGCACTACGACCACCAATCGTGAATCATGGTCATTGTACAGTGCGAATGATCACAACGATTCACATGTCAAAGTAGTCCATTGCATTCATTATGAGAGTCAACTATGAAACATTATCATTTGACTGATTTGAACACGCATGTAAAATGATATGGTTTTTCGCTTGTGTTTGATGACGGCTGTTGTTACGACAGAGTTTTTAACAAAATAAAGCAATATTTTTTGACACGTTAGTAGAGTTTGCGCACTCCAATATAGCTAACGGAAAGATTAGGTCCTGCGCTCTTGAAACAACTGCTAATTATACAGGCATATTGTAGGTCCTGCCGCTCCCACGGTGAGAAACCTGCAACAGTAATACGTCTCAGAGATACTTAGCTGTAGAGACAAATACACAACTGCACGACAAGTAACAGCACTTGTGACGCCAAACACGCCAAAAATCGTAGCACCAAGAAGGAGTTGTGAGACATAAACGAAAGTTGTAGGTATGTTTCTATATCTGATAGATAACGGTTAGCCGGCGGAAGTGGCCGAGCAGTTCGACGCGCTACAGTCAGGAACCGCGAAACCGCCACGGTAGCAGGTTCGAATCCTCCCTCGGGCATGGATGTGTGTCATGTCCTTAGGTTAGTTAGGTTTAAGTAGTTCTAGGTTCTAACTGACTCATTACCTTAGAAGTTAAGTCCCTCAGTGCTCAGAGCCATTTGAACCATTTTCGATAACGGTTATTCGAATCTGCACCAACCGCTTACGAGTGGTGGTAGTAACGCCACTATGAGGATGCAAATCAGGATTGATTTCAATACACGCTGTAACGGTCTTGACCGTTAGTGAGGTTTGAGATTGGACGAGGTGAGCTGGTGTTAGTCAAGAGTGCCTTTAAGGCCACAAAGACGCCATTATCAACACCTCACTGAGTTTGAAAGAGGTAGTATATTAAGACTACGAGATGCTAGATGCTCTTCCTGGGATATTGCAGAAAGATTTGGCGGGAATATAGCCCCTGTAGATGATCGGTGGCAGCGGTGGTCACGAATGTGTACGGTCGCAAGAAAACCGGGTTCCGGACGGCCGTGTTGCAGAAAGGGAAGAGTATCGTGTTCGGCGTATGGCTCTGGAGCATCGTGCTGCATGCGCAGCAGAAATTTTTGAGGCAGTTGTCACCACAGTGAAATAACGAAGTGTTGTAAATCCCTTACTTCAAGAACAGCTCCGAGCTAGACGTCCTGTAGCATGCATTCCACTGACCCCAAACGACGACTCCAGTAGTGTCAAAAGAGAGCTTATTGGAGACTAGGGTGGAGATCTGTTGTGTTTCCTGATGAAAGCTGGATCTTCCTCGGTGACAGTGATGGACATGTGTAGGTTAGGAGGCGGTTACACCAGTTATAGAAGTACGAGCATTTCGCGTTTACACTGATCAATGTCGCGCTTACGTTAACCAGTGATTTTTTAAAAACTGTATTCCCGAAACTTCATTACTCTACATTAATTATTTTTTGATGTTGCGGTCTTTTTCCCGTCATTACTCCCGCACACTTTCTTCACTAATAGTGGCTAGCTATTAGGTTTCATTGACAGTTGTGGGACAGCAAATTTGTTAATCAGTATAAAGACCATAAATAAATATTCATAACTAAGGCCTATTTTTTTTTCCTTTATTGTAATTTCATTCCCCTGCCGCATATGGGGCAGGGGAGGGCTGGCAGCGGCACAATCAGCCACTCTTCACTAGAGTGACTTGACAGCTACTAAAAGGAGAAAAATATACATATAAAGGCGAAAAAAGGGGGACATAAAAACAGAGTAAGGGAAGACAATGGAGGAAAAATATACACTGACACGGAGACTTTCATGGGGGGACAATTAAAAAAAAGTCTACATAAAGTTGAAAAAACACAGTTGGCGATTGTTAGAGCACAAAAAAGACACTGAAGTCACACACACACGTTAAAAGTTGGCCACAGTATTAATACACTCCAGAACAAAGATACCTTAAAACTACATTAAGAGATGAAGTACACACGACCAAGAATAAAAACTGCCAAGACGGACCTGCTCTGGCAGAGGCCTGCGAGGATGGGAGAGCAAGGTGCAGCGGGGGAGGGGCAGGATGAAAAGAATAGAGGGGTCATGGGGTGTACCAAGAGGCAGGAGATAGATGTGGTAGGAGATAAAGAGGGAAGACAAAGCGGGATGAAGAGCAGAGACACTGAAGGGTAGCACAGAAGAGGGTGAGGAAAAGTTGCTCAATAGAAAGAAGGGGGAGGAGAGCGAGCTGTGTGGAGGAGGCAGGAGGAAGGTGGGGCGAGACTTGGTAGGAGGTTTCGACGTCACGGCGAAGCTCATCATCTGGGAGGGGTAGGTGCTGGAAGTTGCATTGGGTGAAGAGGTGGAGGGTGTGGAGATGGAGAGAGAGCGGGACACAACTGTAAGGGGGCGGCAACGGGGTGGGGGTGGACAGGAAGGGGGACACCAGGGAAAAGGAGACAGTGGGGAAAGGGGATGAGGTCATAGAGGATGTGTGTGGGGGATGGAAGGCGAGGTGGAGTGCATAGCGCTCGACGATTTGGAGGGCGTTATACAACTTGGGACGGGTGGAAATTCAAGCAATACTGGCATAACAAAGGATTGGGCGGATTAAGGATTTGTAGGTGTGAAGGATGATGGAAGGATGTAGTCTCTATGTCCAGCTGGACAGCAGTTTCAGGAGGCGGAGTCTCTTGTGCGCTTTGTGTTGGATTGTAAGGAGATAGGGAGTCCAGGTGAGGTGGCGGTCGAGGGTGAGATTAAGGTATTTGAGGGTAGTAGTGAGGTGGATAAGACGGCCATAAATGATTAGGTAGAAATCATGGAGACAGAAGGAGTTGGTGGTGCGGCCTATGATGATGGCCTGGGTCTTGGAGGGGTTGATATGAAGCAACCACTGGTTGCACCAAGTGGGGAACTGGTCAAGGTGGGTTAAGAGGGTACGTATGGACTGTTGAAGGGTAGGATAAAGTTCTAGGAAGGCGGTTTTATCATCAAATTGGAGGAGATGAACAGGCGTAAAAGGTTTGGGCATATCAGCTGTGTACAGGAGACAGAGGAGAGGGGAAAGATCAGAGCCTTGGGACATGCTGGCGGAGGGATAGAAGGTACGGTAGTTGGAATTGTGGGTAGTGAAATAGGAGGGACGACGGGAGAGGAAGGAAGCAACGAGACGGACGAAACTGATAGGTACAGCATAGATCTGGAGTGTGAAGAGGAATCCAGGATGCCAGACACGGTAATAGACGTTCTGGAGGTCAAGGGAAACAAAGATAGCGGACTGACCTGAGTTAAGTTGGATGGAAAGAAGATTGGTAACGTTAAGAAGCTGGCCGTCGACTGAGAAGGAAGGCCGGAAGCCACACTGGGCAAGGGGAAGGTGGTGGTGCTGGTTAAGGTGGCAGTGAATACGGTGGAGAGGATGGTCTTGAAGAACTTACTGAACACGGAAGTGAGGCAGATGGGACGATAGGAAGAGGTATCAGACTGGGATCTGTTGGTCTTAGGGAACAGCAGGACATGGGAAGTCTTCCACAAGTCGGGGTAAAAGCCAGTGGGGAGGAGGAAATTGTACAGGGTTAGCAAGGTCCGCCAGGAAGGATCGGGGGGATTCCTTGAGGTAACGTAGGTGACCAGGGGCGGAGCAGAGGACAAGTGTGATGTCATGCGTGGTTATGGGAGTGTTGATATCTGAGGGGAGGGGGGGGGGGTAACTGATCCAAGTACTACGGCCTATTAGTGACCATGTAATATATGTATTGTAAAATCCTTTAACAATTACGACCTGCCACCCATTCAATTAAAATCCTAAAGGATATACTGCTGCTTCAGGGCGGTTGTACTTAAACCTCCGCTACATGAGCCATTGTCGATGAAAAACTATTTGCCATAAGGGTACCTAACTTTATAGACATTCCACATGTTGGAAGGAGGTGAAAATAAATCTGCATTCAAGGTGGTGTACTGTTTCTCCAATGGTGAACAGAACAATGTGGCTTGTGTACACTGATAGATATTCCTCCAACGGTCTTTTCAAGCATAGACCGTCAGCCCATCAGCACTTTATGGTAAGAAGGTGTAACATCACCGTAGGCTTCCCGCCTAAGTGGTGTAAACTACAGAGATATCGTTCGAACATTCAGTTGCAGTCATAACACACAAAACATCAGATCAGTCTCGCAATGGCCGTCCAGTGCCAACAACAATAGCTGATAATCGATACCTATAAATTATAGCTCCAACGGATGCCAAGTTGGTTAGTTTGTTTGGCGGTTAAAGGCAGTAAACTGCGTGGTTATCAGTCCATAGACTCCAGGGAGAATACTACTAACAGGACTGCTTCGACACGGACAGTACGCAGGTATCGCCACTCGATAATTTGGCCTCTAGGAGCCCATAACGAATAAGAACAAAAACTTCTACAAAACCGTGCTGCGTGATGAAGGTTGATAAGGGAGCACATGGAATGGAACCGTAATCAAGGGCGACAAGTGCAGGATTTCTATGACGCGTAATGGCCTGGTAGAACGGTGTGGAGGCAATCACGTCTCAGGCTGTCAACTTACGAGGTGCCTTCATCGTTTTTTGGGCCGGAATTGTGTACAGAAGGCTGTTATTGCTGTCAAGGGCAGTGATGTATCCCATCCTACCGACCAGCTCTACAGTCAACATTTCAATGATGAAATATTTATCGATTATGGATGTGTAACTCTGCGACAGTTTTGAATAAGGTTTTCCAGGAATAACTGCAACCAATCGCACCACACAATGCTTCAATTTTTATTTTTAATTTGATTTAGAATCACCTAGCGACACATGATGAGATGGCACACTTTCAATCAATGTTTCGAGCATTGTAATGTTCCTGTAACAGTGGCAAGGTACAAAGACGAATACTTAAACACTAGACGAAGCGAGAGTTATCTACATCATGAGATCGACTTAAAGGCGTTACTGCCAGTTGTTAGCATCCGTTAGTTTATTCCTGATGCACACATTGCTCTGGAAAACATAGCATATGTTTCCCAACAACATTAAATCTATATCACTAGACAAACGTTACCACAGGCAGCAACTCCCATGCGCTTTGCAGAATGTAAATAAACAAAAGACAATGACTAAACTTATGTTCAGAGTATTAGTTGGGGCAGAAACTTTCTTCGTTCAATGATTGCTCTACACGCCGGTTGTTGGTAGAATATTTTATATATTCTGCACGTGTGTATTTTCTTTCCATTATTACAAAAATAACATGTATTCACATTACAAAACTGACTTGTGATATTTACAAAGTCTATCAGGCTAAGAGCATACAACGATATTTTGTCTATAATTTTAGTACTGAAATTGCATTTAACATATTTCTGTTCGAATAATAAACATTGATTATTGATTGTGAATTAAACATCAGAGCGTAGCATGTGTGTATGTTTAATGAAAGGTTAAATAATGTGAACATTTTGGAGGTAGCATATGTGTGCATGTGTGTGTATGCTTGTGTGTGGGTGTGTATTTGTGTGTGCACACGTGCATGTGAAATGAGAGTGGTGAGTAGGCCCATTGGGCAGTTTACTAATAATAAAAAGAGAATCAGTAAATCCTACAAATTTTCAACCAACTACCCCATAAAGGACAGCTATGAAATTTATTGACAGTATGAGAGATATCACCATACCAACATGCGTTGATCAGCAAGGCTTACATAGCTCGATATACACTACTGGCTATTAAAATTGCTACACCACGAAGATGACGTGCTACGAACTCGAAATTTATCCGTCAGGAAGAAGATGCTGTGATATTCAAATTATTAGCTTTTCAGAGCATTCACACAAGGTTGGCGCCGTTGGCGACACCTACAATGTGCTGACATGAGAAAAGTTTCCAACAGATTTCTCATACACAAACAGCAGTTGACCGGCGTTGCCTGGTGAAACGTTGTTGTGATGCTTTGTGTACCATCATGTTTCCTACTTTGATTATGGTCGGATCGTAGCCTATCACGATTGCGGTTTATCGTATCGCGACATTGCTGTTCGCGTTGGTCGAAATCTAATGACAGTTAGCAGAATATGGAATTGGTGAGTTCAGGAGGGCAATACGGAACCCCGTGCTGGATCCCAACGGCCTCGTATCACTAGCAGTCGAGATGACAGCCATCTTATCCGCATGGCTGTAACGGATCGTGCAACCACGTCTCGATCCCTGAGTCAACAGATGGGGACGTTGCAAGACAACGATCTGCACAAACAGTTCGACGACGTTTGCAGCAACATGGACTATCAGCTCGGAGACCATGGCTGCGGTTACCCTTGCGCTGCATCACAGACAGGAGCGCCTGCGATGGTGTACTCAGTGACGAACCTGGGTGTACGAATGGCAAAACGTCATTTTTACGGATGAATCCAGGTTCTGTTTACAGCATCATGATGGTCGCATTCGTGTTTGGCGACATCGCGGTGAACGCACTTTAGAAGCGTCTGGCGTATCAATCTGCGTGATGGTATGGGGTGCCATTGGTTACACGTCTCGGTCACGTCTTGTTGGCATTGACGGCACTTTGAACAGTGGACGTTACATTTCAGATGTGTTACAACCCGTGGCTTTATCCGTCATTCGATCCCTGCGAAACCCTACATTACAGCAGGATAATGCACGACCGCATGCTGCAGGTCCTGTTCGGACCATTCTGGATGCAGAAAATGTTCGACTGCTGCCCTGGCCAGCACATTCTCCAGTTCTCTCACCAACTGAAATCGTCTGGTCAATGGTGGCCCAGCAACTGGCTCGTCACAGTACGCCAGTCACTACTGTTGATTAACTGTGGTATCATGTTGCAGTTGTACACGCCATCCAAGCTCTGTTTGACGCAATGGAAGGGGTATCGAGGCCGTTATTACGGCCAGAGGTGGTTGTTCTGGGTACTAACTTTTCAGGGTCTATGCACCCAAATTGTGTGAAAATGTAATCACATGTCAGTTCGGGTATAATATATTTGTCCAATGAATACCCGTTTATCATTAGCAATTCTTCTTGGTGTAGCAGTTTTAATGGCCAGCAGTGTAGTTAACCTGTACTTCAACATACTAATAACAGAAGCACTCCAAACAATAAAGATAACTTACTATCTCATAAAAAGCTAAGAGATGGAGAAATCTTTGAACCAATAAATTCGTTCAAGTTGGTATTTTCTCATTCTTACATTTCCTTTAATAACAAAATTCCATATTCAGAATTATGGTTGAACTAGCTTGGCTTAGCTGCTAGCTGACATCATCATTAATGACATAGAAACTAGATTTTTTTAAAAGAAAAGCAAACAGAAAAAGCCAAAATCATTTATTATAAAAGTTATGTTTATGAAACCTTGATGGTATTCAAGTCTATAACCACGGAAATAGAAAGCTTAGGGTGAGAAATTTAATAATGTATAGCCCAAAATAAAGTTTGCTGTTTAATGTCAAGTTCAACATGGAATTCCTTTTCTTAACCTAAATACAACATACCACAACAACACACACAAATCCCAAATTCATTGGAAACCTGTCATTAAAAATAACACACCATGGCCAGCCGAATCGACACAAACTACCGTATATAAATCAACTTGCAAAGCTGTTTAAATCACACAAAGTCAAAGTAAGTTTCAATATATACACAAAATACAGAACATCCTTCATAACACCAAAACAGCCAACACAACTTTTCACAAATTTGGTATACAGTATACAAGGTGTTTCCGTAAGAGCGTGCAAAAATTTAAGAGGACGTAGATGATGATCCACTGAACAATTTTTTTATTTACATTAGTTAACCGCAAATATAATAATTGATACAATGAACGTACCATTTGTACCGTTCCTTACAAAATGTGCTGAAACTGATGGCCATCAACCTTAATGCAAGCATGACATCGTCGAACAAGATTCTGACGCACCTTGACAAATATACCTGGTGTGTTTCGAATCACATCACAGGCAGCTATAACGCTGGCAGCTGATTCCATCTCCATATCCACTGTGGTCTCATAGACAAGCGCCTTCAGATGTCCCCATAGGAAATAATCAACGGGATTCAGGTCAGGTCACCGTGCAGGACATGGAATAGGTCCTCCTCTTCCAATACAGTGACCAGAAAATGGTGAAGAGGTACTGCTCCATCGTATTGTACTGTACGTCTCTGAATAGCGCAGAGTAATGAATGGGTCTGTCGTTGATTCATAGCGCGCTCTCTCATGGGACAATGTAAATACAACCTTATGGGCTATTAAACAAAACCTGAATCATGATTTCCTGGTCATCAGGCTCATCCTTCTTGGTTCCTTGCAGGAAATAAAGAATGTCTATGTAAATAAACCGCACAGTATGTGTAACTTGCATACAGGTTAGTTGTAAATGAGCTGAAAAACAGTAATGTTAGACAAAACAGAAGTCAAGTTTACTTCGATATTTCCTTAAGCTGGCTGGCTTCTCACATCCCAGGTTCCCTACCTCAAATTGTTCAGTGGAATATTCTCTATGTCTTGTTCCATTTTTGCGGGCTCTTACGGGAACAATCTGCATAAATCAACTTATGACAGCTGCCTCTGCTATGACTTAGGGCAAACAGAAGGAAACTTCGAAAATCAATAAAGTTTTGCAGCCCCCTAGCATAAAACAATCATTCAGTTACAGGCATAAAAATTAGTCTTTAAAATCTACTCACTGTTGACATGGAAATAAAGATGGACCTCCTGGAACAATTACAGGTTTTCACCCATAGCAAAAACCAGGAAACTGATTTAACAAATAACAGATTTGTAGTGTTGAATTTCAAAACCTGTCACATGACAATTTAGGTCATATTTAGTTATGCATACTATTCAGTTAGGCGTATTAAACTCGACAACGTGCTGAAAAATGATATTATGTAAGTCAGCCACTAGCTGTAATATAAACTTTGAATGTTGGTGAGTTTCAAATCCTGGAACGTGAACAGAACTATTTAAATTTTTTTGTCCTTTTTAAAGCCTACAATGCGTAGAAACCGATCGTGATGCTTTGTGCCAGGTCACGTCACTCTCACTGCCTTGTTTCTTCAATGTTAGAACTCTCATCAGTCAGTCTTTTGTGAGCTGTAGTTATGAATACTGATTGCGTTGACAGCCAAGATGGTGAGTGCACTAGCTACAATACAGCGTAGCCTAAGCGAAGCAAAGAAAGAACCTTGACAACCGAATCCTGAGGAAATGCTAAACATTGGCTTCTGTGCACCCAGATCCATTCCAGATGGCATTTCTGTAGCAGAGGTAGTGGTGGTTTACGTTTAAAAACTATTTGTGTAGGATTTTGGTTCAAAATGGTTCAATGGCTCTGAACACTATGGGACTTAAAGCCTGAGGTCATCAGTCCCCTAGAACTACTTAAACCTAACTAAGCTAAGGACACCACACATATCCATACCCGAGGCAGGATTCGAACCTGCGACCGTTGCGGTCGCGCGGTTCCAGACTGAAGCGCCTAGAACCGCTCGGCAACTCCGGCCGGCAGCATTTTGGTACGTAGTGGGCAAATGATACTCGTATGCCATGCTATAAACGTTTGACTAAACAGCAAAAAGTGATTCCAAATATGGATACAGATGTGGATGATGAAATGTCTGAAGAAAGACGTTTAGGAAAGAATCATAACATTGATTTTGTAATAAAAAATAAAGGACCATTTACGTAATGATTAAACGTGTACAACCGTTTTCATTTTACAATGTTAATTCAGAGGACAGAATAACTTTATTGATCAATGAAAGTGAACTTGCTTTAAAAATGCAACAACATAATTTATCAATCTCCCCTCCTGTTTGAGTTTCAAAACTGACAACGTGCGTAAAATTCTTGGCACAAATTTCCTGGGAACTGGGTGCAGATCTATTTTTGAACAATGGCTGCAGATCTTCAAATATTCTTGATACTTACAGAGATCACGAATGGAAATTGACTAATTAAATTGGACTTTGTAAGTATAATAGTTATTTAGTTACACTCCTTTTCATTTTTGTTAAATCATTGAATAAGTAACGTGGCAGGTATTGCAAATCACTACCCCAGTTTTCAAAATTTTAAAGTGTCTTTAATGATGAGCTAGGATGGTTAATTCAAAATCAAACAAAAATAAACATGTCAAACGTAATTTCAATAAATTAACCGAAATATCTCCTAAATCTTAAATTTGTCAATTTTGTGTGTCCGTTTTGCATTGTGATACATGTTATTTTTATAATATGTATTGGAAAGCGGTCATTGTAAATAAAAGTTGAAGTACCACAAAGGAATACTGGTGGCAGTTTGCAGTTACTTATGTAAACCTTCGCAGGCTCGAATCCTCCATCGGGAATGGATGTGTGCGTTGTCCTTAGGTTCGTTAGGTTTAAGTAGTTCTAAGTTCTAGCGGACTGATGACCTAAGCTGTTAAGTCCCATACTGCTCAGAGTCATATGGAAACCTTTATTTCGATCATGGTTTCGTCCTTTCATAAAATAATGGGCGAGTGCAAACCGCCTACCTACTAAACATCTTTCACCAGGAACCAGAAATCAACAAAACAGGATTTCTACTGAGATGATGAACCTGGATGAGGGCGTTTGAAGCCAGTTTTAATGTGCGTCCTCATCCCAGTAACCCTCCTCACACAACGAATGACGTCAGTAGATCACCGTAGAAGATAGGGATCCAAGCGCATTAGAACGCAGAAAGTTACAAAAACGCTGATTTTGATTTTATGAGAGTGCAAAAGATGTCCGTTGTCGAAGGCAGCCTGTATTTTGGTTACTCTTCTCTTTTGTTTCACAAGCAATTTATTGTTTTACTATCATCTGGCTTATTCGTTAAATCCTGCTGCTTAAACGCTTTTGCAAACATGTTACATACCGGCCACACAGAATATATGTTGGCGGATTTCATTTCAGGTAGCATTATCATGTCATATAAAAATCCGACGAAAACTATATTTCAGTTCTATCAGTGTATTTCGAGGTGTTTTAATGGGATCAACGGCTTTTTCTGAAATTAATTAACTCCTCCGAAATATTCGTAATTGGTTACCCTCCTGCTCCTCTCCTACCTTGTTGATACTTTGCTGAAAAGGCTCGATTTCTGTAATTGGCTAGATCTCGAAGGGAAGACTATGGTACTGTTTCCTCAAGGAAAGGGGTAAAAAATTGTCAAAATAAGATGGAACTGGGCAAACGCTTGTGTATTAAGAATAAAGGAACATAGTCGCACTAATTATTTTCGCAAAGAGCGGGCGTGGAACCACAACAATGTTAAGGAGAAAGCAAGATACTTTCATCGCTTGATTGGTGTTGTTCAGCTTTATAGACTATCATAGCGTTGGTAACATTGCTTTTGCTAAGCTGGTTGGTTGGTTTGGGGAAGGAGATCAGACAGCGTGGTCATCGGTCTCATCGGATTAGGGAAGGATGGGGAAGGAAGTCGGCCGTGCCCTTTCAGAGGAACCATCTCGGCATTTGCCTAGAGTGATTTAGGGAAATCACGGAAAACCTAAATCAGGATGGTCGGACGCGGGATTGAACCGTCGTCCTCCCGAATGAGAATCCAGTGCCTAACCAACCACTGCGCCACCTCGCTCGGTTTTTGCTAAGCGAAGTGCTATTTGATGTGGGCGGCCGTTCAACAGTTACGGCATTCGAAAACCTCAACTCTGCAAATATTAGAAACTGAATGCATTACAAGAGTTACCAGTATCAATTATATGAACTGTCGTTAGCTGGCGCGGTTTTCGTCACGGTTCGGATTACCTTGTTTTTGCTGAGTGCTCCATCTGTGAGATATTTTTCCAATCACGGCATTCGTCAGCCGAGGTTGCGTCAAATCGCTTACTAACGATGTTTAGTAGCAGCAATAAGCTGTACGTCGTCATACGCTGGTGCGGCCTTAGATAGCGTTTTGAGTTTTGTCATCTTGAAGATGCTTCGCTTGGTTCCACAACGTCTGCTTTTAGAGATAACACTCCAGATACCGCTCATCTGCTGGGCAGTTTTATCAATTCGTAGATTGTCTCATCTGTGTATCTGCTGCCCAACTGTTTCTGTGAAAATTACGTGTCATTTATTTCTAGTCGTATTACAGCACTCTGTCTATTCTGGATGATTGTGCTTCCGAGACTCTGTACTTTTCCTCTCACTCTCCACATTTCATTTACAAACTAGATTTCCATATTACTGTACAAGCCATATTCCGTAACGACGTGGATCCCGCCGATTTACGACAACGGTGTATCAAAGTGTAGTAAAGAGCCAACTTAAAGACGTAAGGACTTAGGCTGAAAATTACGATTTCTGAAATTGCATGCAACTGAAGCGTCTGTTTATCATTATTATCAACTATCACTACAAATGTAATTGCATTTTTCGTGTACACGTAGGAGGGACGGTCAATAATGGGGAGACACCAGAAACACACATTACGATTCCTCAAACGGAGGAGGAAACCCGTTAACATTGAAAACGCTTCCATTCGTCTCAGAATATAGGTCTTGTGTGGTTTTCAAGGGAATCTTATACCATTCTTCCTGCCAAATGTCGGCAGTAGACTATAAAGGCTCATTAATATTGAGATCTGGTGAGTGTGGCGACCAGGGGACATCCAGTAGTTCAACGTCGTCCCTACAAACTCTGCGAAGAGAGATCCTCTTTTATTGGAAGACAGAGTCACCATTGGGGGAAAACATTGTACTACAGGATGGACCCGGTCGGCCAAAACGGTCACATAATCTTTGTCAATAATGCCACCTTGCACAGTAACCAATGGGCCTAAGGAATACTACCATATACCTACCCAAATTATCACCTGAACCCCCACACTTACTCGTGTCTAGACGTAAAGAGTGTGCAACAAGACTCATCCAAAATTCTAGCTCGCTCTGCAATTCACTTCCTATGGAGTCCGCTTTCCGTTCTTTCGGTACTGACAGGTTCGCTTGTGCGACATTCTGCTCTGTGGTGGCTTTTGGAGATGTCATCGTCCTGTTTCTCGTCACAGTCGTCTTCAGTAACCGTCGATCATACCCTTAACAAACACTTCCGTCCGTGTTGCAACTTAGTGGCTGATGTTTTTCCGCTTTCCCTGTATGCTGTATAAATACGACGTGTCTTGAAACACCGGTCACTCTGGCTCCCTTGGTTACCAAAACAGCCAACACACGAGCACAAGGAATTTGTCCACGTTTGAATTCAATTAGCCCTGGCATAATGTACTCACAACTGTACAGAACACTGTTCTGACCACGAATGGCCCATGCAACGTATTGAGGACATTGCACTGGTGCCGTTGGTGGTCAAATACAACAGTGATAACTCCAGGCTTGGCTAGCACCAGCATTTATGTACAAGCATGCGTTTCTCGGAGTGTATCCGTATTCGTGTGCCACCGCTTTATGTAGTGATGAAGTAGGCATGTTAACAAATTGAATGAAATAATTACAGTGGTTATATGATAATATTCAATCCGAAGCCTTACGTGTTGTAGGAAACGTAGGGCTATTACTTCCTCGTCGAGTGTCGAGTGTAGTCTGACAACCTCGTAACCGAGAGTGACAACTACCCTGCACAAATATGAGCCTTCGTGAGGCCCTCCACAGAGGGGGAGTTCGTTATCTCCCAGTTGCACTTATTCAAGTGATCTGACTGTCGACACATTAACGCCGACGACAGTATAGAGTAGCAAACCATCTACCTTAACTATCGCTCTTGCCTACAGTGTTACTGTACTTTTAGTCACCTCTCTAAGATCCACCTGCAAACAAATACGCAGGACATTACAATCACTTTTAAGTTTAACAGAATGAAGAAACTGCTGATAAGAAATGCCTAAAAGCACAAGGCAAATCAAAAACTTATGTTGCACTTTACTGGTGTGTTTCGACGAATAAAGACTTGGTCGATCCCGTACGTGTAACAGAGTTAATCACATCGCCAGAATAGGTTCAACTATTAAAAGATGTCGCACATCCTGTGTGCACCAGTAGCGTCACTACGTCACGAATTACACAGGAAAGGTTTCAGTCTCAGTTACAACACTTCAGTAGGAACTATGCACGATAATGAGGCTTCAGTCCACAGGACTTGCAATTGATATTTGAATTTCAGTTTGTCCTATTATAAAATGGATTTACTATTTTTATTTTGTTAACATGCTTACTCTGTCAATGAGAATAAATGTACATACCAAAAAATATAATAACTTTGGGAGGAATCTACATGTGCATAAACATTCTGTCATTTTAAGTATAAGATAACGTCGACTCTTCGAATTCTGTGCTCGTTGTTAGCAATTGCTGGGAAAGGGGTGACACGCGGTATGTAGCACTGCACGGCATTCCAGTGTGTTATCAAGCGCGGGAAAAATGACTAGTTAAATGCCTCTCTGCATACTTAAATTAATCTAAACTATCGTTACAGTCCGTATACAAACGATACATAGGTGCCTCAAGTAAATTTCTGAATTGTCCACTAAATACCGCCGCTAGAGACTATACAGCTATGTTTTCTCGGAATAACTGGCGTCTACCGTGTCTGCTAATTCAGATTTCTCAGCATTTTTTGAGGCTGTCGTGCAGCATTCGTGCTGCCCCTGCTACTGTTATTTGGTATTCATCACACACGCATGAGTAGTATTGTAAGATATGACTCCACAAGTTAAGTGAGCAGCGCGTTTGTAGATCGACAGCAGTTTCCTAATATCCTGGCAATCAACCTATGTCTGCCATCTGCTTCTCCTGTGACTGAGCCTATGCTATGATACCGGTTTTTATTCATGCAACATTTTTCGCCAAGCTATTTGTATTAGTATGCTCTTTCCAACTGTGAATCAATGAGATTGCAGTTATAGTCACTTTTCTGCATACGCCCTGTTTTTTTCTAACAGTACTTCATGAATTTTTTTATAGATTGCCGTACCATCTGCAAGTCACTGACATGCAACATAGACAACAAGGACCCCAAACATGTCTCTGGGCATTACTTCTGCCGTTGTCGACGGCTCTTCATATAGGATAACAGGCTGCATCGTCACTGGTTAGATACCACCAGTGTAATCGCAAATTTTGATACCTCAAATGATCGTAGTTTCGTTAAAAAGTGGTGAAATACTGAATTATGCGTTATAATAGGGAAGTATGGAAATACTACAGCCATCGATCACCTTGATCCGTGGTTTGCAGGATGTTGTCTGGTAAAAGCCTAGGTTGCGTTTGACATGATCTTTATTACGGGAAGCGATGCTGGTTGAAGAGGAGGTGTTTCTGTTCAAGAAGCCTCGTTATGATTTAGCTCAAAGTAAGCCATACGATTCTAGAACAGAAGGACATTAATGAGATTCGACAATATTTTGGTGGGTTATTTCTCTCATCCTTCTTGTAGACGTATGAGACCAACGCTTTCCTCTAATCACTGGGTATAGTTTTCCCTTAGATAAATTTACTGTTAAAATGGAAGCTACACAACTACGAATTCTGCGTAGAATCTGATAGAGATCTCAGAGCTAAAGCAACCCTTTTCATATAATTTTGGAAATGCTCACTGTCGTTGATGTAGCAAGTGAATTCTGCTATTAATTGAACCAAAACATCCACAGTAGCTGAAAAGTATTTCCTTGTACAGTTCCTTAAAGATGGCAGGATACATTTGTGAGACAAAGCAGGACTGTAACAGATATGTGACAAGACAGTTGGCACTAACAGATATCATTTGTTAAGGGTATATTGCAACATGGCACTTTGGTACAATTTGATATGTGGCTCTTGATGTCCTGAACCTAATACAGCGAAATAATGTCGCTGTCTCTAGACAGGCTATGATTTTATTGCTGTGACTGAACATAATATAGCAGATACTGTGTTAATGATATTAGTTATTTCTAAATAGCGAGTGCTAAGTCTGAAGGTAGTCTTCAGAGTATTGTTTGAAAAAAGCCTATTTGTGCCAACAGCTGTACAGTTCTATTCTCATTCTCTACTAGTTTCGATTGTTACAATCATCTTCACACTAGAAAAGCAGTGTACAGCGATGAATACAATACACATTTTCGTCAAATATAGACCAACCAAATATATTATCATAACAGTCTGTCTTAACGCAGTCCATAAAGATGCGCTGTGCCTTGTATGTAGAACATATATAAGCCCTAACTGTCATAATAGTCTGTATCCCGCACAGTGCGTTTATGTGGACTGTGTTGAAACAGGTCAATAATATTCTACATAAGGATCAATTTAGAAATAATATATAATAGCGTGGCTTAACACAGTCCGTATAAATGTCCTGTGACAAGACACAATGCATTTGTAACGATCTTGTTAAGAGAGACTGTTTCGACAATTATATTTTCGACATACATGAATTTCCGTCGGTTACTACAAACTTTGACTTCTCTGACAGAATCACGAATTCAATCATATAACTGAGACAATTTTACAGAAAGAAATTTCACTTCAAAACCGCTTGTGTGGTACATTGTCAAAAACCTCCTGGAAATCGAGAAATACGGAATAAATTTGAAATCCCTTGACAATGGCACTCGACACTTCGTGTGAGTAAAGAGCTAGTTGTGTTTCATAAGAACAATGTTTTCCATATCTGTGTTGACTGTGTGTCGATAGAACGTTCTCTTCGAGGTTATGCATAATGTTCGACTACGATATATGCTCCAAAATCCTGTAGCATATCAACGTTAATGATATGGGCCTGTAATTTAGTGAACTATTCCTACTACCATTCTTGAATATTGGTGTGACCTGTGCAAATTTCCAGTCTTTGGGCACGGATGTTTCGTAGAACGAACGGTTGGATACGATTATTAAGTATGGAGCCATTGTATCGGCGTACTGTCAAAGGAACCTATCTGGTATATAGTCTGGTTTTGTTAAGTGATTTAAGTTATTTCACTACTCCGAGGATACCTATTTCATTCTAATTCTGGAGTATTTACATAATCTTCTTTGGTGAAGGAGATTCGGAAGGATGTGTTTAGAAACTCTGCTTCGCCGGGACTGTCATCGATAGTATTTCCACAGCATGGCGCAGAGAAAACTTTGACCATCGTTTTCTCAGAAACGGTCTAGTATACAACGGCGATGCCGAGATACGTGTACGCTTATTTTGACTCAAATGCGACTGAGTGAAATTTGTGGCAAATTGGGTAATTGCACTTAACGTATTCTCTTCTCCATTGCGGGTAGCTACAGCCTGCCCGCCCGGACGTGTCAAAGGCCGATCACCCCAGTGGTTCTCTGGCTAGGAGGCCTTCAGATTGTCGCTCGGCTTATCAGGAGGTGGCTGGACACCATGGAAAGCGCTCCTGTCAGGATCAGATCACGACGATCTCATCGCGGAGGTAGACATACTACAGCGGTTGACGACTCAGTGAGTAGCTGTTTCATCGCATGTTCTGCCTGGCAGCACAGCCATTGTTCTTTTTCTCGAGAACGGCTGCGTTGTGGTGTTAGGGCTGCTGACGCCACGTATGCCGCGTGTCATAGTGTCCCTGATGTCAGTAATCGTGTTGGCACTGACCAACAGAGAGACGGCGATGTCTGGTGAACGCAGGGGAACAACAACCGGTCAGCCTACTGCCGTAAGTGGCCCGCCTGACTTTTGTCATTGACGTAAGCTGGTAGTCTCGTTTGCAGCTGGAAATCGCAAGTGGGAGGAGAGGTGTAGAGGATGAGGAGCGCAACATGGAATAAACTGATGGCAGTAAATAAATACTATGTAATTTTCACAGAAAATGCTGCTTGTCAGAGACAAAGCAGAAGCAATCTACGAACTGATAAAACTGACTTAGCCGATGATCCGTATCTGGAGTTGGCGTGTTATCACTGAAAGGAGACACTGTGGAACCAATGCAATCACACAGCGCAGTGGCGAAACATACGAGGGTTGCCCAGAAAGTAAGTTCTGATCGGTTGTGAAATGGACACCACAGTGAAAACCCGATGAAGCTTTGCGCAGATGTGTTGGCCGGTGTCTCTAGTATGACCGTCGATCGCATCAAGACGCTCTTTTCAGTTGTGAGAGCACTGTGAGTGAGTAAAGATGCCTGGAGCAACGATGTTTTCCACCAAGTAGGAGTGCCTGCTGAGAGGCTCCGCCTTAATGAATGCAACCCACCGAACACAACTTCCATGCACTTCCTTCTTCATGGCAATTCTCAGCCCTTTTGATGGGAAGTGTTCGATCACCCACGACACAGCCATAATTGGCTCATCTCTGTTCACATGAAACGCTGGATACGAAGACAACACTTGGGCGCAGGCTACGAGTTACAGACCAATGTCGAGAATTATCGGAAAGCACAGGTGGCTGCCTTCTATGACGATGGTGTTGGAAATTTGGTATAATGCTCCGACAAATGTCTAAGTCGGAGCGGCGACTATGTAGAGAAATATCTCGAAAGTGTAGCTAACTCTTGCAAATAAAATGTTTCTGATTTTCACTGTGGTTTCCACTTGGCGACCGATCAGAACTTACTTTCTGGACAACCCTCGTATTAATGTAACTTGTTAAACAAATTTTTAAACTTTGCAATGAAATGCCTTTTCTAAACAAACCAGGCTGTTGAGAGACACCTACAGTTTTGAAGACTCGCTGCGTTCCTAGTCCTCAACAAGTGGATTTTTTGCACATGTCAAAAGCCGAATATCCAGAAAGAGGTTGTTCAGAATTTACTTATTTTTATTTTTATTTTTTTAAGCCGCCTTATTGCTAGTTTACTCTGGTCGTTACGGAGAGGAGCACGCATGATGGACACCACTTCTCCTTCAGTGACATAGGAATTCATTCTGGGTTGTGCTAAAGGGACATAAGGAAACACCGGGGGCCGTGAAATAAGCCGGTCGTCTATCTTACAGGAATGAGCCTCAAATTATGCAGGCCAGAGCGTCTAAAGTGATTAGCTAACAGCAGACTGGCAGGGTACGTATTATCGTAACCAGAATACAGTATCACACTGTAATTCAAGTATACTAACAGAGAAAGTGGTTGTATGCGCACATCTTCAGTTATTTATTTACAATTTCTAGAATTCTTTTTTCAGTTGTTCTCTCTGAAACGTGCTTGAACTTAACCCTAATTTTATAACCTTTTTCTGTGTATCACTAACACATATCCTTTGGTTTTGAAAACTACTCACGAAGACGTCATCGAACAATTCAGTGTCGCGTGAATGTGATCAAAACATTGTGAAAGTTACATAGCTTAGAAGTTACGCCAGAAATACAGAAAAACTGCCCAATCCTTGCATCTCAGCGACCTCAGAATAGTAGATAAGCTTATTCACAGAGCCTGAGACCGCGTGAAGAAAAGAAGAGGGGGAGGGGGGTGTCGATGGCCGAATTCTACTGCTGCCGAACGAATCTAACGAAAATGTTGTCTTATTGAAAGTCGACTCACCGCTCAGTTAGCTATGTGGCCAGCAAAAACATTATCATCAGACTTGTCTCTTTATCGCGTGCGTGGCATTCTTGCTCTGTAGCAGGGTACTCATTGATTGTTCCACAACCGACGAGGTCGATGGCGGATTAATGAAAGTGCTATGTTACCCCCTTCAGCGCCAAATATAGCGTTATACGCTTTCTTACGCTGGTAATTTTAGGAAGCGAACTATGGTGGGTTCAGTTGATAACGGTAAATTGTGGATCGCAGACTATACAATCTATTATTAAAATCGTGGCTCATTCCAAACCATTTCTGTCTGTTGTAGTAGTATCCGACACGCCACAGTCCAACATTAATTTGATCGCACTGACTCTGAGACCATAAGACCGTGGCGTGAGTAATTAGGCAGAACCCATTACTTCCCAACACACACGTCCCACGCAATCGCAGTCGACCAACGATACATTCTCTCTCTCTCTCTCTCTCTCTCTCACACACACACACACACACACACACACAGAAATTCCCTACTGTGTTACGCCAAGCACGCACACGACACGACTATCACGCTTCAAAAAAAGGAATATTAGCGGGAAAAGATTACTCAAAGGCTGGACATGGCTAAACCAGAGATACCTGCGTCAGTATGACGAATATTCTGCAAAAACGCTAAGCAATAAGCATGCGAATTATAACAAATATTCCAATGTGGGAGGATACAGAGCCTCAGACTATTTTGTGTATATGCTTTTCTTCATTAGGACTTAATTAGTTTAAATTCTTACGATCGTCATCAACAATTTTCCTACTTGCGTAAAATCATTTGTCACACCATGATAGCGGGTCTCTGCTTCTGTTAATGTAGGCATTGCATCAGCCAAACAAATACAATGAAAGCAGATTTTGTCACTGCGTTTCGATACAGTACCGGAACTCTACACAGATATACGAGTCACGGTCGACTTACGCAATGGTTTATCACAGTAGGTTCCCTATCCACAGAATGGTTGTTCAGATCCTCATTTTGTCACTTACATTTAGTGATTGCCACCATGTCGTAGGATTAAGTACGTTAGTTGTACTGATAGAGGAAGGGGAAATACCGTTTGGATGACTGTGTCTGTTTTATCGACGACTGCCGGTTTAGATTTGCCCTACAAATTATCTTCAGGTCTGGAGGCGGCAGACCTGAAGATGATCTGCAGGGAAAATCCAAACCGATAGTCGTCAATAAAAGATATCGTGATCCAGATGGTAATTTTTCATTTATTAATTAAAATTTAGATTTACCGCAGCTTCTCTAAATCTCATGATGAAAACGCTGGAACGATTCCCTTGACTCCAAGTACTTTTCATATCCTTTATCCAGGGTCCAACTTGTGCTTCGTCTCTAAGGATGACGTTATCAACTGGACGCTAAACTTAATCGCCCTCTTCATTTTATTCCACGCTTACGACAAACACAAATGAAATGTTACATCATGGCATTAGCTACAAATCCTCTTGGAAATCTTAAGTTTCTGGCTCAATTCTTATTTATTAAAAGCAAATGCTTACTGGGACAAAGTGGAATGTTACATATTTGATCAGAGAATAAAATGACACGTGTCAATAGTCAAATCACTTGGGGTTCGAACAAAATACAAAGTTTTTACGTGAATGATAGAGAATCAATATCTTATAAGTCAAATCACAAATATCTCTGGAAGAAAGAACTGTTTTACAGAAGATAACTGTAACGGTTTTTTTAGTAATAAGCACCTTCCACTGAATTATTATAGATGATAAAGCTACAAGGTTAAAGAAGTGGCTCTTCTCAAACAGTAGTTTGGCTCCAAGCTTTGTTAAGAAATTTTCTCCACCTATCACACATATAAAGTGGTTTTGTTTCTGCTACTTCAGATGGGAACCTGTATTGTGGTACAGCCTCTAGCTTGCTTCATACCGGGGTCATCCAGAAGATTATTGAGGGATTGACAAGAATCTGCTGTTCGGTTAAGAGCTATAAACATGTATCATACACCTCAAATTGCTTTCACATGTGGTATATGGTCCACGAATTTATAATTTCTAGATTGCTTGAGTTTAGTCTGTTAAATGGACCTTCTTCGATCACAATGTACATCGACCATCTGAGCAAACCCTTCACTTGTTTCTGGCCTACTGTACGCAGCCCAAATAAGCAAAATTTACGACATTCGATACTTTTGTCCTTATTGCCAATGTGCGTAGTTGATTAATATACACCTGATCTTTCTACCATGGATTGCAGTGCGCTCCAGTATTTATAAACTCCAAGGCCACTTGCCATATGGTCTACTTGCCCAACACCTCCACTTCCGTCTGCCAACATTACAATAAAATACACAGTCTGTGTCCCCTCAGTGGCTGTCACGATTTCACTGGTTCGCTTTGTTTCCACATGAATCAGTCCTATACTAATTCATAATTAATATAAATTGCATGAATTCACAAACTACAATGAAACACCGAAAATGGAGTTTTTTCGGTATTACAGTTAATTTCAGCAAAACACGGAAACTTCAACAGTGATCCCCAGTACTGTAACCTGTCAGTGGTAGATACACCTTCCTCCTACAGTCTCATCTAACACTACAATCAAGGGCACTCTTTTCTACACATTTTGTTGTGAAACCACCATGTGCTATAAAAGTCTTTCTTTTGCACATTCATAGTACAGAATAGATACCTAATACTTTTCTGCGTTATTATAAATCACAACAAATTTTAAGCCTGTCAGATAATTACTTTTATGGGAACTAGTTGCTGAACAGCAAAAATTTTAAGAAACGTTTCGAAGTTTTACACCAAAGTTTCTTTTGTAAAATCTGTGGGAAAATATATGACCAGAAATTACTAGGCCCTCGATAAAATTTACGATTGCTGTAGGGTACGAAACAGGGTATTTTGTACCTAATTTGGTATGTAACATAGCACTGGAGATCTGATGATGGTTATCAACAAATGAATACTTTACGAGTTCCTTTGAATAAAATGTGGAGTAGTAAACTTTACGATGGTTTACTAGCAATGTAACAGTTTACGCCTTTCGTGTCCTAGTGTTAAAGAAATTTGAACCTGTTTATCTAAACATGCAATAGCGTTTCCTTACTGTAGGAACACCAGAAAAGTAGTCAATTAACTTCTGAGTTTCTGGCTTGGTTCTCTACGCTTCATTTACGCTGACGTTGTTTAAGAAAACTTTAGATTATTTTGCATCCACTTCTCTCAATTTTTATGCTACATTATTTCCAAGTCCAGTGAAAATGAAAAGTGAGATAAATGTATGAGTCAATAAGATGTGCTGAGGAATAAACTAACGGTAAAACATCCCGCCTTCGGTCTGTTAAAAAGTGTCAAAACTAAAAGTCACTTCGAAAGGCCCTAAAGTTAACCCTCACCCTGCAATTGAGTGTCCCAGATTAAAACTACATACCGAATCGGAACTCAAACCCAGGAGCTATGCATTTCACGGGCAAATTCTCTCAGGGTTGAGCTATTCAGGACGAAAACGGGTCGGACTGCAGTGAAACTACAAAGTGATAGTGAGTTTTGACTGCATAAGTCTGTCGGTAGAACATTTATCGTGAAATGCCAAGGTCCCGGTTTTGAGTTGCAGTTCAGAATTTGGTTTAATCTACCGGTAACTTTCACCTCAAAAGTTGTCGAACTAACAGCGCCTTAATGTATTGTGAAACCAATGCACAGTACTGTGTGATCCCATCGTCCAAGACTATCACGCGTGACACGTCACTTTAAAGCACAATCTGAAATCAAAGATAGTAGGAGCAGATAACGTGACAAGAACATGGAGCTGATAGTCAGTTAAGAGGTGTCGCTGATACTAAAGCAATTACCGCTTAAAGATAGAGTGCGGAAATTTCTCTTACGCAACGTTGGCCCGGAGTCATGTGTGTGCCACACCGATAAAAATAAGAGAGCGTGAAACAATGCGTATAAAAGACGACGTTAGAATCAGGACAATCAGTTCACCTGCCGATTCGCGGCTATAGAATCTCAGTCGTACGAAGCGACAACCCGTCACCGCGAACGCCATGTGTGGTGGCCTAAACAATATCGCGTCTGCCTCTAACAGGGCAGTCATCCGCGGAAAGCAGTTTCTCGACTCGTCGACAAACAAAAACGTAATTTGATGTAGATTTTTACTAATCCGACTTGTTCGTTTATGTAGTGTTACTTATTGAAACTGTTGTTAGTCATGAGCATATGGCTACCGATGACCTAAATCCGAAGTTTTCTTTGTCGTCGCTTCTTAGGAAGTGATGCGTTTCTTCAACCTCACCAAGAATTATATTTGAATTTGCAGGGAGCGCTTGCCACGATGCTGACTTCTAGAAGATTCCACGTCACACCGACGCTGTTCAAGGCTACTGCAGAGAGGACTACTCCGCCAACGGCAAATGACGGGTCTTCCAGCTCCTCGATTTCGTCCCCATCACCGAGACTGGAAGCTTCTGGCTGGATCCCGTCGCCCTCGTCAGCAAGACTGGACGCAGCCTGCTCCACTTCATCATTCTCCACACATTCGCAAGACAAAGCCATGCCCTCATTCTCCGGTTTCATCGTCGCTGTGAAAACGTGAGAGTGTTCCTTTGTACGTTAAAATTTCGGACTGACCACAGATTGGTCCTAACGACAAGTTGTTAGCTGCAACTAACAGCGAAATCTAGATCGTCGACACGACGTTCTTACACGAAACCTGTAGATCTGATTTCTTATACTATTATGTACTCACATGAGATCTTTGACAATAAATATTCATTTGACTACAATACCCAACAATGTTTGTCCAATTTACGTTGCCCTTAAATTATACTTTTGTGATTCTCTTTAGAACTTGTATAAATCTCCTTTCTGGTCGGGAAAACAGATTAAGAGAGTGCAACATAACTTCATAAAAGTGTAATTAAGAAATATTTTCAAAAACTGTTGTCCAGTGAGCACATACCAAGATTTGAAAGAAATATTGATCAAGAATTATTTACCATTGAGATCTAACATATGTGAAAAATAAGTAATTAGCAAATCCAAAAGCAATCAAGAATTCACTTAAACACGAGCGGAATTGCATGGTAAGACACTTTGCTTCCTCACTTAGACTGACTTAGCGGTGGTAGCTTTGTGAAACCGTTACAGCAGCTTCCAAATGCAGTTACATGCAACTACGTGTCCCCAGACAATTATTTTCCTCGTGGCTCTTCTATTGTCTCGATAAGTCACTTCTCTGACAGATAGCAGATGAGACAGTGTTGTTTCAGCAGCGGTCTCGTACTGTGATAGCGAAGACATTATCCACGTAAACAGAGATGTTTACAATCTTACGGTTGCAACACAAATATTTCGAAACTTAATAATACAACACAGTGTAATTGTGACTAACACTAGCACATGTGCATCTAAGGCGGTAATATCCGGAATCGTCCAGCAAAGTGACAGCAGATATCCTGCAGTGAAGTGACATCTCACTTTCCGTATCTAGCTTTGTGTAGAGCTTATGCGATCACAGACAAACGTCAACATGGCAATTTCCACTACACACGCTTGAACCAAAAATAACAACAGCTTCCTTCTTGTTAACCCAGTGTCGGGACATACGTTTCTCTGCACTCAGGGTCTAAATGGAATATCAGTGAAAGAAATTTCCTTTCTTTTCCCGCACGTAGTAGCAAAATTGAAGGAAAGTAGTACGGAATTAAGTTTAGGTATACTTGATAAAGACGTGATTCTATTATTCAGTACTGATACACTTACGTGCTTGTTAATGTCCTCTTAATGTAAGTGCTATGTTTTAGTAGTAAATATGGTGACACCAGTTTGTTTCTGTAGCTTTTCAAATATACTGCCCAGGAACTGAACAGTCACAGTAAAGAGTAGGAAAGGTAAGAAAAACAGAAAGCTATGCAATATTTGATGTAACGGAAATATATATGTGGTTTTTGCGGTCTGGAGGAGTCTGCAGTGGTCCGTTATAATTTAGTTGGGAAAGGATATGATGCAGGATAGTTTCCTCATACAAAAGCGCGTGGATAATTCTTGAGAACATTTTGGATCGTGATTTGTCAAGAAATGTGTTATTGAGAAAGTGTCTAATCTAGATAACAAACCCCAATGGAAGTAAAACAAACGGCAGCCAAACGTTTGACGCCCACTTTGGAGATACAGTTCAACCATTAATGAAAGAATCTCTGAGCTGAAAGTAATTGACTACAACGAAATAAAACATATTACCTTTATGTAGTATAATGTATGTTAAATAACAGAGACAAGTAAAACTATAAAGGTATAAATGTAATTGCTATACTCCTACGATGATTGCTATAGATTTTAAAACATTCCACTTCGGCTTCTTACCATCGTATTCATTGTTATGTTAGTGTATTGAGCTCTGCGTGCCTAATAAATTCTCGTGCAACATCGTCAGTAACAGCTGCTACATATTCTTGTCTTTGTCTAGTCTTACAGTCATTTGTCATCCACTTCTACTTTGAGAGGAAAAGCAATTTTCCTTTACGTCTTTTCATAAGTACCGCTGTCCTGACTGTTTCATTACCTTTTTTTAGCACTTTTTAAATATGCGTCTTATTAACCCCCTTTATGTAAAATTAAGGTGTTCAGCAGATGATTATTTATATTTAAAATTAATTTCACACTCAGTTTTCCTTAGCATGTCAAAAGACGTTCAATTTCTGCAGCGTAATTACTGTCAACTGTAATGTTCTACGTCGCGCGTACACGCGCTGGGCAAACATTTAACTATATATTAAACTTTAAGTATATATTAATATATAAAATATGAATATATTATATTTGAAAATATTTAGTTTTTACTTTCACTACTCGCCGGCCGCTGTGGCCGAGTGCTTCTAGGCGCTTCAGCCCGGAACCGCGCGACTGCTACGGTCATAGGTTCGAATCTTGCCTCGGGCATGGATGTGTGTGATGTCCTTAGGTTAGTTAGGTTCAAGTAGTTCTAAGTTCTAGGGGACTGATGACCTCAGATGTTAAGTCCTACAGTGCTGAGAGCCATTTGAACCATTTTTTCACTACTCGCCAATAAAATACATTAATATTTTGTAATCTGTCTCTTCACCTGTCATATTCCATACTTCACCGATATCGAATCCTGCAATAAGTAAGGTGACGAAAGTTTAACAAATGAATTTAACATTAGATTTTATAATTAGTGGCTGATGATTCATTCACACACTTGAAACCTGGACCACGTTTTCATTCCTAAGACAAAGACGTTCACTAAAGGCGCCGATAAAACGGCCGCGCCTAAGAATTCCGGGTTTGGTCATCTGCACGATCTGGTAATACTGTAGGATGGGTCGACCGGAGTGGCCGAGCGGTTCTAGGCACTACAGTTCGGAACCGCGCGAAATCTCTACGGTCGCAGGTTCGAATCCTGCCTTAGACATGGACGTGTGTGATGTCCTTAGGATAGGTTTAAGTAGTTCTACGTTCTAGGGGACTGATGACCTCAGATGTTAAGTCCCATAGCGCTCAGAGCCGTTTGAACCATTTTTGTAGGGTGTGGAAGTTTCAGAAGGAAAAGTTATCTTACGCTCGAGCTGTTATAGTGCTGTATCTTCTAGAGGTACAGTAGAAAATATCGCGCAGTGTTTACACGAACTCATGAGTTGCAGTCTACTAGTACTTCCTCTTGGTTTAAATTCCATTTCGGCTGTCTGCTGAAGGTATCAGCCAGGTGGAATCTGAAAGATAATTTGCTTCATTGTAACCCACGAGTAATAGCAAAAACTTCCAGAAACATTTCCGTGGAAGAGCTCGTGGCTCTGTCATGTTCTTCGAGAGTTCCTTCGCCATACAGAGGTCACCAGCCCCCAGGCACTGGCGACACGCCATCGGCTGCCTGACGTCAGGAGTTGTGTGACCAGGTCATCGTGGTGGAGCGCATCATGTGCATGTCTCTGCCCTAGCATTGGCAAGCTTAAAATAGTTTATTATTATAATCTGACTTTCCGCGAGAAATAACTTTGATAAACAGAGTGAACATCGTGTAGTAAATGGTCAAAGGTAGTGTTCTAAGGGGCGACCGATTGTATTGGTGCCTTAAATCAATGACTCAGACAAGGGGCGCCGACCAGTGGCGAGGTTTTACGCTTAAGACTCAACATTGCACGATGGCCTAGGAAAACCTGAGAATGTAGCACCTTCCTTAACTATTCAGTTTATTCCTAAATCAGCTATCGAGTAGCACCTTATACTTTTTTAAGGCGGGTTCAATCCTTTTTTTGGTCCTTTCTGTGACATCATGGCTATGCGAATTCTTTCCTAATGTCTTGTTAACGTATTCATTTTATTGTAGTCGTAGTGAACAACTTAAGTTCTGCTTGCTACGTTTTCTCTCTGCAAACCGGTTCTAACAACCCTACCACAACAAAGATCAAAAATCAATTATGATTGTGGTGTTGCTCACGCTAGTAAATACTGTATTTTCGGGCAACAAGAAAATTATATTATGTGACAGGTGTCATTAGAGCACAGTTAATAAAGTCATTTCATGAAATAATGGATAAACTAGGCATTCATCTTTTCGTATTTTCCACGCTAGTCTCGTTTTGAACTCATGGCTCAATCGTCGAAGAACTAGTTGGTGATGATTCCAAGCTCGGATGCAAAGAGGCCTAGATGTTATTCTGCGATATTCAGAAGTTCTATAGACGTGCTTCATAAAACATTCGTGAAGATTAAACTTTTGCAAGTTAGCACAATGGCGACGTAAAAAAAAAGTAATCAGGACTACGAATTTAAGTTATACTTCTTTTTTATTACTTTTGTTGCAATATCACGTAACTCACAAAACATCACTTCACAATATAAAACATACTTGAAAATATCTTCCTCACTGTTAAAGTTCACATTTTATAAACTGACTACAATTTGCGTCTTTTCAACATGACGACCAAGACTTGACTTTTTCTAATAACCGCTTACACGCCCAAGAATCAGAGTTACAAGTACGTCAATGATCATAGTGACAAAAGAAAGAATACACATCAGAATAATATCATTGCAATGTAAACATATCGATGGATCAAAGTACCTCTACACTAATGAAATCAAATCTGAATGTTGTCTCTGAAATAAGTTAAAAACTTTACAGAAACACTGTAGAATATTGCTGGTGTCGAGAAGTTGAGGTAAGGTGCCGCTATGGACCTATTACAAGGTGTCACATAATTGCGTTTGTAAGAAAGATATTACCATGATAGGTGTGCTGTTTATAAATGGTCACAGAAACAGTACATAATGAACTGTTAACGAAAACTCGAAAGGAACAGAAATCTTACGAGTTACCCGTCGTTGCAGTCTGTCTCGAAATTGATGTAAATTATTACTGATCAGGTTAAAAGTAAAATCCATAATATAGTAAACTTATACAAAGTTTCGGACAGTACAAAATTTCCCCACACAGCCCATAGTTCCATGACACTTGTTGTGAGGGAAGCCGTATCTAATTTGTGCTTGGTGGCAGAATGTGGATATTTAACACTGCATCACGCAGCAGCATAAATTGACAACACAGACTTCTCTGAATTAGTTAAAAATTAATGCCTGCTTGACACCTTTACAGAAATCCATCGTAATGTTGTAGAAAATCCTAACATAAAAATGCACTCTTCCTGATCTCAAAATGTGTGAAAGGAACAAAATGTAAATGGTTGCAGGTTTTGACTGTCAGAGATTAGTGGTTCAGGGTGACTCAGAAGCATATCAGTATCAGTAATTCTCTCTGTATCAGCACATCAGTGCACGGACCTTGCGACATTGGCATACTGTGTTGGTAGTGTTGGCTCCCAGCTGTAGGTGAAAATGGATGGCTGGGAATCGGTGCAATGTAGACGGGATAGAAATCCGGGTACGAACTCCAGAACCTGCGACTGCCTATTGGCGTCTGTTACTGGTGGATTCCGAAATCAGATATTGGATTGTAAGGCGTACCCAGGAGCCGTTATAGACTCAGATCACAATATAGTAGTGATGAAGAGTAGGCTGAAGTCCAAGACACTAGTCAGGAAGAACCAATTCGATAAGAAGTGGGATACGGAAGTTCTAAGGAATGACGAGATACGTTTGAAGCTCTCTAACGCTATAGATACAGCAATAAGGAATAGCGCAGTAGGCAACACAGTTGAAGAGGAATGGACGTCTCTAAAAAGGGCCATCACATAAGTTGGGAAGGAAAACATAGGTACAAAGAAGGTAGCTGCGAAGAAACCATGGGTAACAGAAGAAATACTTCAGTTAATTGATGAAAGGAGGAAGTACAAACATGTTCCGGGAAAATCAGGAATACAGAAATACAAGTCGCTGAGGAATGAAATAAATAGGAAGTTCAGGGAAGCTAAGACGAAATGGCTGCAGGAAAAATGTGAAGACATCGAAAAAGATATGATTGTCGGAAGGACAGACTCAGCATACAGGAAAGTCAAAACAACCTTTGGTGACATAAAAAGCAACGGTGGTAACATTAAGAGTGCAACGGGAATTCCACTGTTAATAGCAGAGGAGAGAGCAGATAGGTAGAAAGAATACATTGAAAGCCTCTATGAGGGTGAAGATTTGTCTAATGTGATAGAAGAAGAAACAGGAGTCGATTTAGAAGAGATAGGGGATCCAGTATTAGAATCGGAATTTAAAAGAGCTTTGGAGGACTTACGGTCAAATAAGGCAGAAGGGATAGATAACATTCCATCAGAATTTCTAAAATCATTAGGGGAAGATGCAACAAAACGACTATTCACGTTGGTGTGTAGAATATATTAGTCTGGCGACATACCATCTGACTTTCGGAATAGCATCATCCACACAATTCCGAAGACGGCAAGAGCTGACAAGTGCGAGAATTATCGCACAATCAGCTTAACATATCATGCATCGAAGCTGCTTACAAGAATAATATACAGAAGAATGGAAAAGAAAATTGAGAATGCGCTAGGTGACGATCAGTTCGGCTTTAGGAAAAGTAAAGGCACGAGAGAGGCAAATCTGTGGTTACGGCTAATAATGGAAGCAAGGCTAAAGAAAAAGCGTTCGACAATATAAAATGGTGCAAGCTGTTCAAGATTCTGGAAAAAGTAGGGGTAAGCTATAGGGGGAGACGGGTCATATACAATATGTACAACAACCAAGAGGGAATAATAAGAGTGCACGATCAAGAACGAAGTGCTCGTATTAAGAATGGTGTAAGACAAGTCTGTAGCCTTTCGCCCCTACTCTTCAATCTGTACATCGAGGAAGCAATGATGGAAATAAAAGAAAGGTTCAGGAGTGGAATTAAAATACAAGGTGAAAGGATATCAATGATACGATTCGCTGATGACATAGCTATCCTGAGTGAAAGTGAAGAAGAATAAAATGATCTGCTGAACGGAATGAATAGTCTAATGAGTACACGGTATGGTGTGAGGGTAAATCGGAGAAAGACGACGGTAATGAGAAGTAGTAGAAATGAGAAAAGCGTGAAACTTAACATCAGGATTGACGGTCACGAAGTCAATGAAGTTCAGGAATTCTGCTACCTAGGCAGTCAAATAACCAATGACGGACGGAGCAAGGAGGACATCAAAAGCAGACTCGCTATGGCAAAAAAGGCATTTCTGGCCAAGAGAAATCTACTAATATCAAATACCGGCCTTAATTTGAGGAAGAAATTTCTGAGGATGTATGTCTGAAGTACAGCATTGTATGGTAGTGAAACATGGACTGTGGGGAAACCGGGACAGAATAGAATCGAAGCATTTGAGATGTGGTGCTATAGACGAATGTTGAAAATTAGGTGGACTGATAAGGTAAGGAATGAGGAGGTTCTACGCAGAATCGGAGAGGAAAGGAATATGTGGAAAACACTGATAAGGAGAAGGGACAGGATGATAGGACATCTGCTAAGACATGAGGAAAAGACTTCCAAGGTACTAGAGGGAGCTGTAGAGGGCAAAAACTGTAGAGGAAGACAGAGATTGGAATACATCAAGCAAATAATTGAGGACGTAGGTTGCAAGTGCTACTCTGAGATGAAGAGGTTAGCACAGGAAAGGAATTCGTGGCGGGCCGCATCAAACCAGTCAGTAGACTGATGACAAAAAAAAAAAAAAAAAAACTGGTGGATGCCCAGTGGCTCAGTGGCTGTGAGGGCCTGAATTCGAACCTCGGCCCATGAATGCAGTGGCTGGACTCCCAGGCAGGCACTCCTTTCAGTATAACGATGGAATGATAGCCGCCTCAAGGTTGAGAACGGCACTACCGCTTCACTGCCCCGGTGACTCGCCAGTTCAATGACCAGCTTCACCAGATGGCCAATACTTTTATGCGTAGAGGTGAGTTTGGTGTGGTGTGACTCCTGCAAATATAATACTAGCTGGTTACCGAAAACAAGGAAACTTGGGCACGCTGGGTGCCGACCTTTCCTTGGTTTCGGTAACCAGCTTGTCTCCAGCGGACAAAAGGCCTGCAGTACGTAATCGGGCGCCAAGGTGCAATGCTGCGCCAGCGTAATGCAGAAAGTGGCTGGCCGCTTGTGGCAACGAGCCCTCTTTCGTCTAGCTTGCGCCGTTACAATAGAAAATATCTCAAAGCAAGCGTAGGTGATCTAGATTGTTAAAAAATGGTTCAGATGGCTCTCAGCACTATGGGACTCAACTGCTGAGGTCATAAGTCCCCTAGAACTACTTAAACATAACTAACCTAAGCACATCACACACATCCATCCCCGGGGCAGGATTCGAACCTGTGACCGTAGCGGTCGCGCGGTTCCAGACTACAGCGCCTAGACCCGCTCGGCCACGCCGGCCGGCGATGGAGATTGTCGCTAACCTAAATTCAAAGGAAAAGCTGTCAGATTTTGGGGGTTTTCTTTTTGTCCGATTCATTTGCCAGCTTGTATCGTTTCGTGCGAGGGAATACCAAGAGACGATTTAGATTAGCTGTGTTACTGATGTAGAAATGGTTCAAATGGCTCTGAGAACTATGGGACTTAACGTCTAAGGTCATCAGTCTCCTAGAACTTAGAGCTACTTAAATCTAACTAACCTAAGGACATCACACACACATCCATGCCCGAGGCAGGACTCGAACGTGCGACCGTAGCGGTAGTGCGGTTCCAGACTGTAGGGCCTAGAACCACTCGCCCAGCCCGGTCGGGCTACTGTTGTAAAACAAGTAATGTCTGTCCAAAATATTGTGGCAAAATATTGTAACACGGCACAGTAGAGCGTAGTTGAACCGAATACGTAAATAAAACTCATGTTCCAGTTTGTAACAAGTAATATGTGGTTTCATTAAATAAAATTAATTCGAATGTGTTTTTCAAACTTTCAACATTACACACAATATTATATATGTGGTCTGTTATCTCGAGTGGTTTCAGATATGCAAAATGTTGCACAAGTAATTTTAAACAGCATTAATACCTTTGATTAAAAACTTATGGTTAATGTTATTTGAAACGCAGGAGTCTGATGGTGCAGGGCCCACAGTGTGTGCAATATGTGTCCTTGTGCTTCACAGATAAATCGCCTCTGGTTCTCATCATGTTCAAAAATTTTCTTTAGTTACACAGAATTCATTGCCGCATATTGAAAAATTGCAGTTACTTACGGATCCCTTGAGAAAATAATTAGATCCACTTTCGCACAATATAATGCAGTAACCTACATATGTTATACGGTTTATTTCAACCACGGTTCTCAACATTTCTGTTTTAATGTATTATTCTGACTTACGGGACATTTGTCAACACTCAAATAAGATACTTTGGTTGTAACTAGCGATTCGTATAAACACTAATATGGGTTCTACAATTTATTTCCATAGTGCAATGTCTCTTAATTGAATCAGTTTTCCAGAATCTGAAATATCTTTCTCTGTTGCCTAAGAAAACACTATGAATGTTTACCATTTACTAAATGTTTGCTTTAGTTCTACATATGATTAGACCTACTAACGTCACTAGTTTCTTCAGCATGAATTATTGTTAAAGCAACCATACAGCAGACGCTAGCAGAGGCTCACGTAACACCTTTTTGCTATGTATAATGATTTATGGGCTGATTGTAGTTCCTTGAGAACTATGCAGAACCGTTTGGACTGAGCGCTACGGAAAACGACTGTGATGCCACCTAGCGGAGGCAGATAAGCATGAGTTTGCTTGAACTGACAACAGATGGAGTACTGTTACATCGTCAGCACTTATCGGTCTTCCTATACTCTAAAAAGTACAAAAATGTGTAAACACGGCAAATCAAAACTTGTAATGAATGACAGCTTTATTTGAATGTATGAGGGGCGTCCAATAAGTAACTTCTTTAGTTTGTATAAAAAAAAAACTTAACACACAGTTAATCATGTTGAAATAATTTTATTGACATTGTTCAATGTTTCAGTTATTTTTCTACACAGTTGCCATGTTTTTCTAAGCAATTTTGGTAACGTGAAAAATGTTTTGCGAAGCAGTGTCGTAGCAGGTCGGTTCCTGTAATCATAACCAGATGTTCACTGTTGATGTATCTTCATTATCGGTGTTTAAGCACTCAGCTCCAAGATGGCCGTTGAACTGAAGGCATGATGTAGTGAATGTGGAGCATGCGAGGGCACTTCCCAGTTGAGACTTCCAAAGTCCGTTTGGGTCACTTGAGCTGTATGAGGACGAGCATTGTCAGGAAGAAAGAGAGTTTCGCGAAACGAAAGTGCAGGACGTAATTATGGTGCTGTGAGACATGTAGTGAACGAGTAACACCTCCTGAAAGTCCCAAAAAATGGTTGCAATAACGTTCCCCGAAGAATCTGGGACGTTTGCCATTTTTGGGGCACTTTCGCCAGGATTATTCCACATCATCTTCTGACGTTTCGTGTGAGGGGTCGAATAATGGATCCAGGATTCATCCTCAGTGACAAGCCGTTTGAAGGGCAGGTCTCCCTCTTTCCGATGCATTTCCTGAAACATTGTGGCCGAATACATAAGTTGCTGTTCGTGGCTACCGTTCAGTAAACGTGGCATACATCTTTGCGGTAGTGAAGATGGTCTGTCAGGATATTTGCGATGGCTGAGCGCCCAGCTGCAGCCCCAGGAGACAGCTGTATTAGGATGTTGTCAGTGGTAAAGCGACCGTCTTCCTCCACAGTATTGGAAACTGCAATAACGGCATCATCACCTGTTACTGTAGTGGGCCTCTCGGTGTGCTGTTCGTACACCTTCGCATCATTCTACAAACTGCACACTCAAACGCCGAATCATTTGAATAATCATACAGGCTTCCCCGTAGACTGATGTTAACTTCTGGCAGATATCGACAGCGGACCGTGGTTTTGCTGTAAAAAAATTTACTTATTGCACGATCCTCGCCGATAAATTCAAAATAACGTCCATAACTAAAAGAAGGATTAAATTATAGCCGATTACACAGTTAGCAGCAGAACTTATCAAATCGTTTAATTATTTAGGGTGCGTTGCCAATGCTATGAAATAGTAGAATACACAAAATCTATATCATCGAAAGTGAATGAATGCCTTACATTTATTGTAAGGCTTATGGTTCGAGAGTTCTGTTCCGACGGTTGGAGCTCTTATCAAGCAGGCATGACCGAAGGAATCCAGAGAACTCTACGACGGCTTCTAGGATCACAATCGGTCGATGTAATCCATACTTCAAGAAATTTGGAGCACCCAGGTGGGAAGGACGAAATGAAATGTCGTGTGACTAGGACATTCCGTCGGGTAGACCGTTCGCCGGGTGCAAATCTTTCGAGTTGATCCCACTTCGGCGACTAGCACGTCGATGGGGATGAAATAATGATGATTAGAACAACACAACACCCAGTCCCTGAGCGGAGAAAATCTCCGACAGAGCCAGGAATCGAGCCCGGAGCCTTAGGATTCACATTCTGTCGCGCTTACCACTCAGCTACGTGGGCAGACATGAAATGAAATGAAGCTTCACGGGTCGAGAGGGTATGTGACGTTACTTCAGTGATTACAATATCGAGTCAAATTTACAACAAAAGAAAATGGCAGTACAAGCCCACTTATCACTGTGATGTTACTCCCTCACTGGCCGGGATACACGCACCGATTCCGATTGGGACGGTGTCATAAACCGTTGAGGCGAGCTGACCCACAATACCTATACCCAGTCTTTGGTATCCTGGAAACTTACACTAGGACTGATTAGATGTACGTGCTTGTTGTATACATATTGTATTGGTGACATATCTGGCGATTTTGCAGGCCATGAAGCACCTCAGTTACAGGCAGACAGTTCATATAGACCATGTGTGAAAGAGCACTGTCCTGTTGAACAATGACTACACTATACCGTCGCACGAGAGATAACACGTGAGGACGCAGAACGTCCGTGAGAACCGTTGTTCCTCAGAATTCCGTCAATCCTTACCAATCGTGCCTTGAAATCAAACCTGGTGGCTCCCATACCATGATGCCACGAGCAGCGTCGCTGTGCTTCGCCAAAATGTTAGAAGAATGGGATCTACTTCCTGGGCATTGCCATACCGCAGACGATGGTCATCCGGGACAGTGCAGAAGCGCGACTCGTCGCTGAACAAGTGCTTCTCGACGGCGCCACTCCGAACGCAGACGTTTTTATCGCGGCGTTAACGGTAATTCCTAAGTCCGGCTGCTACTGGTCTCCGACCAAAAGTGCGAGATGACACAGAGTGTTGCAGGGAGTCCTTTACCTGTACTCGGATCGCAGGCGCAGGTGCGAAGGAGTTACGTGGTGCTTTGTGCACGGTGCCACCATGATCCTCCTTCGTGGTGGTCACACGCTGTCGATCTATGATGCCTGACGTCACATTCACATGCAGTCCAACATGCGCTCATGTCACATTCAAAAGTCTCACAAATCTGGATACAACATGATTCGACCGGCCATAGTTAGACCCTTTTCAAATTCTGACAGGTGCTGATAACGCAGTTTCATGCAAGTACCGGGCTTCTCCGTGCCCTTCCCTGTGATAACGGAACATCTGACGCAGTTCATACACCTTATACACCTTACCAGACCTGGAAATAATACTAAAAATGAACAACACAAATGCACTCTGGTAGCTGTTCTACTTGTAACAGAGAATTGCAACTAATCTTTTACATACCAACCAATGACATGTACGTGTACAATATTACTCTGGCATGCTACTATGTCTCCTAGGTACTTAACACTTTTTGTCAGGCAATGTGTAATAGAAATGCCGCAAATTTTAAGTGAGAATATTTTTGAAGAAGGATGGTTGCTTCAACGTCCCGTCGACAACGAGTATAACGAGCACAAGCTAGTATTAGGGAAGAATGGAGAAGGAAAGTGGCTGTGCCCTTTCGCAGGAACCATCCCGGCATTTACCTTAACCGATTTAGGTAAATCACTGAAAACGTACACCAGGGTGGCTGGACACGTGTTTGAACCGTCGTCCTCTCGAATGCGAGTCCAGTGTGCTAACCACTGCGCTACCCTGACCGTTTTTTTTTTCCAGAAGAGCCACGATGGATAAGATTACAGGAAAAATATGCCACAATTACTAGGCCAAAATGTTATCTCACGTCGGGGGCCATGAGAGATATGAAAGAAAAACAAGGATCAGTGTATAATGTCATACCGTTGTTCCGCCACTGCACTAAGCAATCACCAAGATTGGTTCGAAGTACCTTTCGCTATGCTCTGTGCAGCGGTTGCATATATTTGGATGTATGGATGTAGAAATATACTTCTGGTTATATTTAGGTACCCTCTGTGGAAAGCATGTGCAAACCTAGTTGAATGACTAAGCCAGGAACAGGCACAAACCTTCATATTGAAAAAGTTTCTAGGACGATCTACGTTAACATCGCTGACATAGAGTAACTTCATGGTCAAATAACCAGGTAAGCTTACAGACGATTTATGAACCTAACAGTATTTAAATTTCTTCCAGTAGATTTTTTCGTAAATACAGTTGTAAAAAATTTACTGTAGAGTTGTACTTTGACTCTCAATGTTGAATGATGTTGCTCAAAGCAAAATTTAGTAGTTTAAATGTTTTTAATCTATGGTAGTATCTTACTCTTTCTATATTTCTACATCTACATCTAAATGACTACTCTGCAATTCACATTTAAGTGCTTGGCAGAGGGTTCATCGAACCACAATCATACTATCTCTCTACTATTCCACTCCCGAACAGCGAGCGGGAAAAACGAACACCTAAACCTTTCTGTTCGAGCTCTGATTTCTCTTATTTTATTTTGATGATCATTCCTACCTATGCACGTTGGGCTCAACAAAATATTTTCGCATTCGGAAGAGAAAGTTAGTGACTGAAATTTCGTAAAAAGGTCTCGCCGCGCCAAAAAACGACTATGCTGTAATGACTTCCATCCCAACTCGTGTATCATATCTGCCACACTCTCTCCCCTATAACGCGATAATACAAAACGAGCTGCCCTTTTTTTCACCCTTTCGATGTCATCCGTCAATCCCACCTGGTAAGGATCCCACACCGCGCAGCAATATTCTAACAAAGGACGAACGAGTGTAGTGTAAGCTGTCTCTTTAGTGGACTTGTTGCATCTTCTAAGTGTCCTGCCAATGAAACGCAACCTTTGGCTCGCCTTCCCGACAATATTATCTATGTGGTCCTTCCAACTGAAGTTGTTCGTAATTTTAACACCCAGGTACTTAGTTGAATTGACAGCCTTGAGAATTGTACTATTTATCGAGTAATCGAATTCCAACGGATTTCTTTTGGAACTCATGTGGATCATCTCACACTTTTCGTTATTTAGAGTCAACTGCCACCTGACACACCATACAGAAATCTTTTCTAAATCGCTTTGCAGCTGATACTGGTCTTCGGATGACCTTACTAGAAGGTAAGTCTACTGATGAACTGCCCTGACATAAAAACTGTAACAGCATATTAATATTTGTGGCCTATCGATTTTTAGAGAGACACACTGTATAAAATCGATTAGATGAATCAGATTTAACACAAAAGAAGCACTCAAGATGAGGGTTTAACATCCTGTGGACATCGAGGTCATTAGACATGGAACACAAGCTCGGATTGTCAGGGAAGGGGAAGGACATCGGTAGCGCCCTTTCAAATTTGGATAACATTGTCAGCTATTATTTGCCTGCTGTTTAATTACTTCCACAAAGCGAATTTCCCTTTCAACTTTAAACGCACTCAAAGCATTTATCTCCTCCTCACCCTAAAAAACGGCAGTTTATCGCTAGCAAAGCACCCATGTTTTATCACACCTGATTTATACCCATACTTTTATATCTCACAGGCGTTTAAAAACGGCAATTTGTAGCGCGTAATCCACTCGTATTTTACCGCACTTGATATAAATCAATGAACCAAGTGGTCGGAAGAAGGAAAGAATACAAAATTCTAACTCGAGAAGGAGAGAAGCAATTGTGGCTCAGACGCATTAAGAAAAAGTAAACTGATTTACATGCTAACTGTACTTTCTTTCGCAAATATTTCAAATATTTACATCGGCTGCAAATAACAAAGAGCCAGGAAAAGGATTTATTTTTTGTTAGATAATAGTTTAATGTCTTAGTTTTTGGGCTCTGAACCAATTATGATCTCAATCAAATTTTTGTCAGGTATAGTTTTCTTATGATGTAGATTCCTTACAAACTAGTAAATAGCAAAACACATGTGATGGGTGCGAAAAGTAATTTAATGTTTTAATACGAACAATGCTTTTATTTAAGTATTGACATGATAAGACATTCTTATCATAAGTCAACGGTCCATTGGTTTATAAGGCCTTTCCTCTCTTCTCCTTACCGCATGTTAAACAGCTTTGTATCTTATGAGTTATCTGTTTTAGTCTACGTGAAGAAAGTCTCTCATTATATTGGTAATCCAGTGGTGCTAATACCATCGTTGCACCTGTTTGGTGTTTTAATGAATCTGCTCACCTTGTTCCTCACTAATATCACGTATTTTGAGAAAATATGGACGTGGCAGTTCAAAATGAATCTTAATGCTCATCAAACAACCTAACTTCATTAACTCTGAGGTTACTTTGCCACAAAGGGAACATGATGTAGATACCTGTTGCTTCCTGGTAACGTAATAACATCTTTCATTAATGACGCTTAAGCTTCTCTCACCCTGATAGTCATTTTTGATTCAAAGCTGGAATCGAACACAGATTTTTGAATGTCAGATCCAACAATCACTTCCTCTTTCAATTTAATTATGATAGATGAAGAGCCCTCTCGCAGAGACATTTGCAACATTCTCAGATTTATGATAAGGTTTTGGCAAACTGTTTAATTAAGTCCAACATAATGTGTATCAGTTGAAATAATAATTTGTCTTCTGATCCGCGAGATTTTTGCACGGAATGTTCTTTTCTCCAGCTTTCAAGCATTTTCTTACAGAATAGTTCATTAGGCGCAGGTGTTAATCACTCTCCCTTCCATCACATTCACATAAGAAAAAATAACTGAAATAGTACATTAAATGTTTACGTTTACAATCGCCAAAACTTGACTTTTCTAAAAATATTGAGTGTTAACTGTCAAACAACCGTGCGTAAGATGGATGTTGTATTATCATATTAAGATCCAACGTAGTAAAAATCACAAGAATTTACTACCTACATTATAGAAGTTCTTTCTCCGTTGACTATGTAATTAATTGCTAGCAATAAAAGCAGACAACAGAATCGATGCTTGAGGCTCGTTTCCTTTAATCAACTAATTTCAGTCTAAATTCATGTAACTGCCTTCAGCAGTTAATACTGCCAAGTTTAAGTAATTGAAATCTTTAGACGAAACGTCTTATTCCTATGAATGTTTTCCCTGTGATGAGAAACAAGTTACGAGCAAATGAACGGAAAGCACTGTAACAGCACAGTTAATTCATTTCTATGAGTTATTAACATCTCTCAATTGTGGTACCAACGTGGAAGACCGCAGTTACGAATGGATGCCATTGTTTTTCAACGTCCATGTTAGAAATTTCTATGATTACTGGAGGAAGATCACCTTTCGAAGTAAATTGAAACCTGATGGTAGTGCACGGAGGGAGAGACTATGAAAATGTTATAAGACCTGCACGCTCGAGAAATTTTTTCTCCTTTCAACGTTTATTTATCCTTAGCAGCATTTTCTCAACATCCACACATACGTAAATTGTTTGTAGCAATATTATGTACCAATCAATAAAACACTACCACCTCTATGGGACTTTCTGTATGTATGTAACGATAACGTAATACTGTAAAACTGAACTATGTCTCCTGTGCATGTAACATAGGAAGCCCATTTGTCTCAGTGAATATAGTAGATCGTCCAGGAACAAAGAATACTGTCAGACTTTGTATTAGCCGAAGGTGTAACAGTTGTGACGGCCTAGTGGCTACGATCAAGTCAAACTTCTAACCCAACGTCATGTTAACAGTTAAGAAATATTTCTTCCCTCAAATTATTTGTACATAGTCAATCAATGCACCGTTCAGTGGAACAGACACCGGTATCATAAAGTTAATGTTGAAGTATATCTGAACAAAGAACTCTGCAAAGACACACTGTTATGTAATATGACTAATATACACGCTAAGGGGAAAAACCCGCACATGTTCACATGATCACAGTTTCAGAGAAATATGGTGATTCATTCAAGAGAAATAACTTCACAAATTAAGAAAGTCAGTAATGCGCTGGTCCACCTCTGGCCCTAACGCAAGCAGTTATTGGTCTTGGCAGTGCTTCATACAGTTGTTGTTTGTCCTTCTTGTGAATCTCTTGCCAAATTATGTCCAATTGGCTAGTTACGAACGGTCGCCTTTGAAAATTAAGAATGACTGTGCTCGTAAACCTCTTACGTTATTTGATTTTCAAACAGCGAAGCAAAACTGCACGTACTCAGGCATTTCTCTCTTTACGTATTCTGATCATCACTAAACTGACACACAATATTTTTAGCGCAACGCAATCTGACTTTCAATAATCTCTACAAAACAGTGGCCCTGAATAACAATAACCTATACCTTTCATGAATCACTTACTTCACTAAAATCTTCGTTACTCGAACTACTGCAATACAGCGAGCGCCAGTACTGCCAGCTAAATAAAAGATTCTAACTACTGAAAGCACTAACTAATGATAGGCGTAGTTAGCAATTGAAATATTTTGATAGAGAACAAACAATGTATTTACCTTAACAGTGCATTAATAGTGCCTCAGAGACACTGGTAGTGCCATATGTGCAATATGTGTCAGTATAGTTTTGGGGACGAATTTCCTAAGAAAGCTCATAGCAAACATTTTTGCAAGGACAGAGTACCGAAGCATGTACCAAAACAACGTATTAAGAAGCCACTGGATGCCCAGCATAAGAGGTCAGATGAATAGGACAGACTTCAGTTAAATGTCATTTTTATTGAAATTCATTAAGAAGAAAGAGCTGTATGGTATTATTTTTTTGTATTTGTTTTCTGACGTAATTATTCAATGTAATAGTATTCTCCTGGGGAAAAACGAGGGAAGTTCAGAGGGCTAGCATCAACTCAAAAGGGACATACTTCTGCGGAGAACATGCTCCAGGACCAGCAGCAATACCATAATGATCCACGCCACAAAGTATTAACTACGTGTCTCCCAATTTCTGTACCGTTGTCGTTATGACTCTGCTTTATGCAACCTGCATCTGTTTTAGGCAGAATATCGCTCACTCCTTTAAGTCCTTGTGCACCAGTTCAAAAAATTTCTCTAAGCGCTATGCGACTTAACATCTGAGATCATCAGTCCCCTAGACTCTGAACTACTTTAACCTAACTACCCTAAGAGCACCACACACATCCATGCACGAGACAGGATTCGAACCTGCGGCCGGAGCAGCAGTGCGGTTCCGGACTGAAGCGCCTAGAACTACTCTTCCACAGCGGCCGGTAATTCCTGTTGTGTTGAGCTTTTTATTTAATAGCCTATGCATATGACATTTATTGCAATGATTTTTGCTACACTTAATAGCAAGAAAAAAAATTTTTTTACGTTCATTGTTCATTTATAGTGATTTTTATTGCTGCATGTCTAACACAACAACGTTCTCTCTGTCAAGCGGTAGTCAGTGTGGCGAGTAGAGTCTTTGATAGATCATATGAAAAGATGAAACTGACGGATGAAGTAATAGCAAATTTGCTTGACAACTCGGATAATAAGGTTAGTCGGAACCTATCCAAAAGTTCAAGTAGTGAAACTGAAGAAGCAGTCGTGGAACTTACGGATCAAGTAGTTTGCAGCCAATCGGATGAAAATGAAACAGCTGAGTATTGACATTTATTACTGAGTATACTAGAGTGAGTGTCTAAGTAGAGACTGATTAGTGATCTAGCCCCCAATTCTGTATTCATGTTTTTATAGATATTCAAGCAATAAGAAAGCGACCCAGACCGGAGGCACAAGTCAAACACATTGACAGAGAAATGACGCTACCTTCAGGGATATGGAAGACAATGCCTTACGTATGTCAAAGGCGGAAGGCTGCTGCTAACGTAATGAGAGCTCCCAAATAAACTAAGCCCAGGATCAAACCTTATACACTAGGTGAATCTTTTCTCATGTACTTTGATGGTAAAATCTTGTATAATATTGTCATGTTTACCAACCGAAAGCTAAGCATTCTTTAGTAATCATCTAAAGATATTTTCATGAAAAATTCGAAGTTTTTGAAGGGGGAGAGATTGTGTCCACAATTTTAATTCGTTTGAACAATGGAGTCCATAGGCAGAAACAGGACAGTTTACGTGATATATTTAGTAAAGACATTTTTCCGATCTACCGAGCTTCATTTTCGGAGCTCTTATTAAAATGCTTGCATTTTGATGATGATCTAACTCTAGCAGCTTGAAGACAGACCAACCAACTTTCCCGTAACAGGGATGCGTGGAACATGATAATTAGTAAGTTTGCCAAGTTTATAGTCCTAGTGAGTCAGTTACGGTGGATGAAGAACTTGCGACCTTTGCTTGATCGATGCCCTTTTGCGCTATATATACCAACAACGTCAGGAAAATACGGCGCAGAGGTGAATTTTTTATGTGATTCAGATCCGAAATACTGCTTCGCGGAGACCCTTGGTTGGAAATCATGCCAGTAATAATAACCATAACATTGGCCCTGAAATAGTTAGATGGTTGGTTGAAATGTCTACCATCAAATAGTCAGGAAGAATCATTACCATGGACAGAAAGTTCACTGCTGTTCCGCTAGCATCTGACCTTTTGAAAGATGAAATAACTGCAGTTGGTACTTCTCGAAGTGAGCTACAGAACTCCGTACTGTTTCTCCAGAAAAAGCTACATAGGGAACAGTCCAGTTTGCCTTTAGTGGTAATGTCACTTTAGTCAGTTACGTGCCTAAGACAGGACAGGTTATTACAGTGTTGTCAAACCAACATCACGACATGAATTCGGTGGAAGAAAAGCCATAAATCGTCCTATTCTACAACTGTACAAAGTATGGAGTAGATACACTCAATACGTGTGTAATAAGAACGTATAGCTGGCACATAACAACGCGGCAGTGGCCAATGGCAGTGATTTTCAGCTTCATTGATATTGTAGCATACAATTCGTATAATGTATTCCAAGATACAGTCAAGGAATGATCAAAGAATCGTCCCACAGAGAGCTTTGAACGAAAAGTAGTACCTGAAAGATCTTGTTCGAGAACTTTGCGATCTCGACATGAAAAGATGCGCTCAGAGGCTGTAGGACTACAATCAAAGTACCCAACAGCATTGTTGATTTTTAGGTATATGGTTCAAATGGCTCTGAACACTACGGGACTTAACATCTGAGGTCGTCAGTCCCCTAGAACGTAGAACTACTTAAACCTAACTAACCTAAGGACATCGCACACATCCATGCCCGAGGCAGGATTCTAACCTGCGACCGTAGCGGTCGCGCTGATCCAGATTGAACCGCCTAGAATCGCTCGGCCACACCGGCCGGCTTCTAGGTATAAATGTAATCAACATCAAAGTGCCCTAAGCAGAGTAAACGTTATTAAAGAGCGTGAGGGAAAGTAACATGTACAGTTGTGGATAATCTGTCCAAGAATGGACGATGTTACTCTAGAAATAAGTATACATTGTAAGATGCAAAACGAAAATGTGTTCCTTATCCAACATCAGCAACGATGCTGGGATATTGCAGTGTTTTGAGATGTCTGGTTTAAATATCTAAGCAAATTTATTATGTACAGAAGGTGACCACAGCAGGCAAAAATCCAAAAAAGTATTTAGCTTATAGGATGAACAGCAGACAGCTTCAAGAGTAAGTGAAAGATTATTATATGTAAGCTGTATGGAAATTCTACTTAAAATTACTTTCTTGTGTAACTGATAATACAGTGTTTTAAAGATAAGTAATTAATAGTGTTGAAGATCTGAGACCAGCAACCTTTACAAATAGCTTTAATGACAACGGTGTGGTATTCGCTTCGCCTGTAGATGTAATATGCACCAAGAATGTTTTGACAGCAAAACGTTCTACGTGTTACGATAAAATATCAAGTGGACTAATTAAAGTATGTTCTTGTAGATCATTTCTCATTGAAACCTACAGAATGACGGAAAAATGTCGATATTAAGTTCAGTACAAGAAAGTGTATGAAATACACTATCATAATTCTGTCTGATTTTTCTTTATCAAGAATTCTTTAAAATTTAAAAAAGAAAACTTTGTGTGTAAGTCATTTGGTAACTATCTAAACGAAGCATTAGGCAGATCAGAGTCCTGATTTTTTAAAGGAAGCCAATATTGAAATGGCTTTTTATACAATCTGATCCATTAGAAAATAAATCCCAAGTCATTGGTATCTTATTTTTCTCGAAGGCATTTGATTGTGTGAATCTCAACACATTGTTAAGTAAAAGTAACTGGCGTCGCTTTTGTTCCTTTCAATATAATGGAGTATGTTACACGAAAATTATTCGTAGCGGGTGCAATGTAACAGTGAGTATTTTCTGCACGTGTTGGACTTTGCCTGTGTGACGAAACGGAATTTCTAGATGGCACGCGACTTTGAAACAGGTTCACGCCATTCATCTTCCGACTGACAGCTTGAGAATGTCATAGATAGCCATCGCAAAGAGATCTGTTCCACAGAACGTCTCAGATGATCGTGCAGAATTTACAGCCGACTGGATGGTACCTTACAGGCAAGCGAAGAGGTATTTGCGCTTCTAAGAAAGAGTTTATCGTCTTAATTGCAGTTTCTTTGGTGTGTGATTATTTTATTTCCTAATATGCCTCCTTCCTGTCTAAAAGTCTGCGCTTTCCATTTCTTCCCTTCTCATGGTTCTGCCACCTGTTTCTGGGAATCATTCCTAATGCAAGAATGTTACCTTACTCTAAAGAATATCACGTCATATACACCACATAATAAGTAGTCTTTGTTTTTTTTAGACATTTCCCTGTCTTGTAATGTTAGTCTGGCCACGTGGTGGGAAACCGGCCAGGTACTTGCTTAAGTGGATACTGACCACCGTCCGAAGACTAAATCCACGCAGTATGCCAATATGCTTTGCCAGAAAACTACGAGCAGTCAATATTCCTACGCATATATTCGATTCGCATGAGGCTCAGGTTCTTATACCACAAGCTAACTCTGTAAACACCACTTTATGTGATCAAAGCGATGTCCAGACATTATAGGTTTTAAAACAAAATAAAAGCATACTGACAAACTTCAGTGCGACAAAATATTTACAGTACTAACTACATCGTAATTTAAAAAAAAGCTCACTCTCTACTCATAAAAATACAATTTTCTTTTAATAATTTTAGAGACAACAGTAGTAATACACAAAATCCTTTGTTTTCTTAAGACTCATCGAAGTATATAATTAGAGCCAGTATATGGTCTTGTTATTGATCAGAACGGCGTTCAACTGCCGTACGTAAAGGGAAACATGTCGCTGTGTTAAGTCCTACCACACGGCGATATACAAGATGTAGTGCTCTGTCATTCTTTGTAAAGAAAAGGTTAAGTACTCTAAGTGAGAAAAAAAGTAAAAAGAACAGTAATTTTCATCTTTGACCGTTGGTATTATTCTCCCTCAGAGTATTATTTAGAATCAGACAAGTGTGAGCGTACTGTTCCACAAGTTGTGCAACCCTTTCTTTCTTTGGCTGAGTGAGATGTAATAGAAGGAAAAATCTTGAAATTTAACATGAAAGAATTACTGATGAAGCCAACGTTTCGGCCACGCTTACAGTAGGTTTCTTTGGGGTTTGCTGTAAGCGTGGCCGAAACATTGCATTTCTCACTAACAGTTCCTTACATACCTACAAAACTTCCATGTTAACTGATTCTGAAGGCGAAAGCCAAGGCAGCTACTGTTACAATCATACACTCCTGGAAATTGAAATAAGAACACCGTGAATTCATTGTCCCAGGAAGGGGAAACTTTATTGACACATTCCTGGGGTCAGATACATCACATGATCACACTGACAGAACCACAGGCACATAGATACAGGCAACAGAGCATGCACAATGTCGGCACTAGTACAGTGTATATCCACCTTTCGCAGCAATGCAGGCTGCTATTCTCCCATGGAGACGATCGTAGAGATGCTGGATGTAGTCCTGTAGAACGGCTTGCCATGCCATTTCCACCTGGCGCCTCAGTTGGACCAGCGTTCGTGCTGGACGTGCAGACCGCGTGACACGACGCTTCATCCAGTCCCAAACATGCTCAATGGGGGACAGATCCGGAGATCTTGCTGGCCAGGGTAGTTGACTTACACCTTCTAGAGCACGTTGGGTGGCACGGGATACATGCAGACGTGCATTGTCCTGTTGGAACAGCAAGTTCCCTTGCCGGTCTAGGAATGGTAGAACGATGGGTTCGATGACGGTTTGGATGTACCGTGCACTATTCAGTGTCCCCTCGACGATCACCAGAGGTGCACGGCCAGTGTAGGAGATCGCTCCCCACACCATGATGCCGGGTGTTGGCCCTGTGTGCCTCTGTCGTATGCAGTCCTGATTGTGGCGCTCACCTGCACGGCGCCAAACACGCATACGACCATCATTGGCACCAAGGCAGAAGCGACTCTCATCGCTGAAGACGACACGTCTCCATTCGTCCCTCCATTCACGCCTGTCGCCACATCACTGGAGGCGGGCTGCACGATGTTGGGGCGTGAGCGGAAGACGGCCTAACGGTGTGCGGGACCGTAGCCCAGCTTCATGGAGACGGTTGCGAATGGTCCTCGCCGATACCCCAGGAGCAACAGTGTCCCTAATTTGCTGGGAAGTGGCGGTGCGGTTCCCTACGGCACTGCGTAGGATCCTACGGTCTTGGCGTGCATCCGTGCGTCGCTGCGGTCCGGTCCCAGGTCGACGGGCACGTGCACCTTCCGCCGACCACTGGCGACAACATCGATGTACTGTGGAGACATCACGCCCCACGTGTTGAGCAATTCGGCGGTACGTCCACCCGGCCTCCCGCATGCCCACTATACGCCCTCGCTCAAAGTCCGTCGACTGCACATACGGTTCACGTCCACGCTGTCGCGGCATGCTACCAGTGTTAAAGACTGCGATGGAGCTCCGTATGCCACGGCAAACTGGCTGACACTGACGGCGGCGGTGCACAAATGCTGCGCAGCTAGCGCCATTCGACGGCCAACACCGCGGTTCCTGGTGTGTCCGCTGTGCCGTGCGTGTGATCATTGCTTGTACAGCCCTCTTGCAGTGTCCGGAGCAAGTATGGTGGGTCTGACACACCGGTGTCAATGTGTTCTTTTTTCCATTTCCAGGAGTGTATGTTCAGGATGGCATCGCAGTAATTTACAACTTACTGAACTGCAAATAGGAGCTTTTCGGTGAATGACAGCGTAACATTTACTTAAATGGGAGATGCTATAGCCTGCCGTTAGGTTCCGGGAAATAGAGAACGGTAGCAAGTTTTGTGTTCAGGTATAATATCTTCCTTGCAGGTAGAAATACTTTTTAGGGAAAAAATACAGATTCCTCGAGCATCGATATTGGAAACACAACATGCTTTGTCCGAAAACTCCAGAAAGCTGTAGACAGAGGAGCCCAGTTTAGTGAGCTGCTTCTAAGCCTTCAATACTAAGTTGCACATTCACCAAGTAAATAAATTATCTGTGGTCCTGGGGTCTTTGTAAACAACATAAGCAAGTATCTTGTTCTTAATTAATTGAAACTGTTAAACTCGAAGGTAGTGAAAAATCGCAAGGGGGTTTTATAGGACCGTAAATATTCACAATGTATGTAAAAGTTCTTTTACTGTACTAAGGTCAATTATACATGGCGTAGATTCGCGGAGTCACACGTCCGTAGAGAGTTATTACGAAATGCAAGAAGACTAGACCACTAGAGCTTGGTGCAAAGATTGGCAGCTCATTCACAGTGTAAATAAATGTAAAGCGACTAAAAGAACGAATGATCCTCTAAACCTTATCTACAAGTCGGTCTATCACGTACTGCATCATACACAAGCGCATAATATCTAGTAGTGTCTGTTCGGAACAATTGGTGGGTGCAGACAAAACTATACCTTGAGAAAGCAAATTTCAGGTTGCAATATCTTTGAATAATCCTAAACAGCGTAACTGGTAACCTCTCGTGAAAGGAGGTCGCTTAAAAATTACAAGTTAGAACTACTGCTGATTACTGTTCGCTTGCTTTCGAAACTTACCTAGTGAAAATAACAGCAGAGTTGGTGAAGTTGCGAAGAAGTGCGGACTTCATCACGGGTTTGTTACCGATCGCGGGACGCTACAAATAATCTCTTTTTGTTAATATCTAGTATCTTAGCACACATTTTGTCCCTTACTTTCACAAATGAAGGCCTATTTTTCATTTTATTAAACTACTTTTGGCGTGGAATGCTCTCTCTTTCTATCTGTGCTAATCCGCTTCTTACGTCTGCATTATTTTACTTTCACGTGAAAGGCACGAACAGAACACGAATCCATTAAAGTCGAGCGTAACTTGTCTCCCAAACCGTGTTGATTGCGACTAGTATATTCTAAATCTTTTTGTATCACTACAGCTTGAACCACACCTCTGCTAAGGAAGAGTGCAAGAGTGTTTAAACATTTTTTTTTAATGTGGCCCATTTTCCTTGTCAGTTTTCCTTCCAATTTGTGTGTGTATGTGAATCTGTATAACTGGAAGAATGCAGCTGATTTTAAGCACGTTCCATCGGCAGTCGAAGGGTATCGTACTGTTGTGAGCCTGTGGTGCCAACTTCACATTTCCACTGCTTGAGGTAGGAACAGAGAAATAGCTCAGTAACGGCAAGAGGACCCTCCTCTTCCGAACTCAGGTACAGAGTTGGTAACTAGTTCTTTCTCTCCACCACCACTAGTGGAGTACGTGGTCCCTACCGGAGAACAAGGCCCGAGACACAGTTCGTTGGGGTTTGTTGCGTGTCGCACGCGTTTGGCTCCTTCAGCTCAGAGGTCACGGACATACCATTTTGTTAAATTTTGTCGGTTTGGTTTTGTAACGAATTTGGAAAAGTTTTTCATTTCACTATTGCCCCTGCAAGTTTTGATTAGTCTATGTTTTGTAACTAACTTGTGTAAGCTTATCATTTCACTATTTCCCTTGGTAGTTTTGATTACTCGACGCTATTTTAGGAATTAATTCTCGTGTTTTACGGGACTTTATAGGACTTGCTTTCTGCTAGAAAACGACCGGTAAATATTTGGTCATATAAAGGATGTGCAGCATAAAGATGACGCACCTTATTTGCATAGAGTTAACATGTCTTTTCCATCAGCCAGCGAATGTTTTACAGTTGCAAAGCCAGTTACCTGTAACTATGTTCAACTCACCCCAGGGCCTTTCCCCCCTCCCACCCTTCCCTCACCTCCCCTGCAAATTCAAATGAATATCCACAATATTGTCTGTTGTCAAAATTATTTCGAGATTGCTGAGTCTTACGTAACTGCTAGATTTTGTAGCGATCAACAACATGTGCCCTCCACTGAATATGCTCGATGAACAGATCTCTCTCCCACGAATAAAACGAATACTTGCACACTTGTCCATTTTTGAATTATTTTGTTACAGTAAAATTTAAGTAACTGACTGGTTTTGTGGGCATTAGCCACATATAATGGAACCTTTGATCGAATGACTCCTGGAATCCATTCCGGTAAATAAGATGGTAACCCATATTTATGGGAAGTTTCTGACAATCAGTGATTTTTATATCTTCGTACCTCTGTAAGTGATAATTATTAATTCACGTACCCCACCCAAGAGCACTTCTCTGGTTCCCTATGATTCTCTATGTCCTGTCAAACGTAGACTTGATAAGTACGTGTCGCGCATGCGACTAACGCCTTTCCCGCACCCCAGACTCTCGTAAAGGGGCCGGATGTAGTTAAGTCAGGATCTTCCCAAATTCATTGTTTTATAAAGGACTCTATTCATTAATGGATCAGTTCACAAAAAGATTTACATTTGTTTGGCACTTTCTAACTTATGATGACGGGTTATCAGTGGTTCTCTGTCAGTAAGGTTTCGTGATAAATGAAACTTGTAATTTATTAACCTTGAAATGAATAATCTTTGCCATCACTTTATCGCCTCCATCACCCAGTCTGTTTTGAAATCCAGTAAAGAGAACAACACGAATTTCACTTCTGAAAAATAAAAGACATGTTAACCCAAACAACTTAAACTGATATCTACACGGCTAATAACATCTTCTTCCCCGTGTAACGCCCGATATACATATCCTCCTATTTTCATCTATTGTACTATAAATTTTTTTCCTTATTTTGTTACCTGAAGATATGACATTTCTGTGTACATGCATTTATGTCGATGTATAATTGGATTGTTTTGTAAATATTATTTGTATTTTTTACGCTGAGTTTGGCCTAGGGAAAACTATGCTATCGAACTATTACATCGATAGATCGAGTGGAGAACCAAAGTGTTAGGATCTTTCGTAGTGTTGGCTCTGCCGCGTGGAGCGCGAGCAGAGCAGAGTCTGGCTGGAGTTGGGCTGTGGAGCAGGTGTGATGTGTGACGCTCCCGTGAGTTGCCGCGTTTTCGGGGTTTGGCAGAATGTAATTGCGCTCGACTTGCTATGATAGTTTACGACACGGTGTCGCGGACGGGAAGCATTAGCTGGCGCACATTAAGAGCCCGTTTTGCCTGGTGACCGTGTCGAGAAGAAGGAGTGCCCACATCCAACTTCTGCAACAGCGACGGCCGACGATGAGTGACTGTCGCTACCTACCCGATCGCCGACTACAAACCTTCAATCAACCAAAAAGGAAGAATAAAAGCACGTAAAAGTTTAGAATTGTATGGCTGACCTCAGCTTTTCAAACTGTTGCATCACCAAAACACAACAACTTAGCATGAACCTTTGTTGCTCATTGTCCCAATTGCATTACCAAGCAGGGTACATTACTTTTCTTGAATGAACCCGAATGTCGTTGAAATACATACGCCATCATTAAAGTAATATCATTCCATTTCACTGCTTTAATTTCAAAGGGACTGTACCCGTCGTCTAGGGGTAGCGTCTTTCATTCATAATGAAAACGTCTTTGGTCCCGGGTTAGATCCCCGCCACTGACTAAATTTTGATAAATAATCAGCATTCGCGGCCGAAGACTTCCGGCATAAGAAGTCACCCTCATTCTGCCAACGGCCTTGTCAAAGAGGGCGAAGGAGCAGATAGAGGTTCAGGGCACTCTCTTGTCCTAGGGGTGGGAAATTTCCCCTAAAGGCGGAAGAATCAGCAATGATCAACGACATGAGGATGCATAAGGCAATGGAAACCACTGCATTAAAGACACGTAACATGTATCCACAGGACATGTGGCCTGTAGTTGAAGAAGTGTCATGATGATCTCTCCATTGGTAAAAGATTCTGGAATAGTCCCCCATTCGGATCTTCGGGAGGGGACTGCCAAGGGGGAGGTTACCATGAGAAAAAGATTGAATAATCAAAGAAAGGATAATGTTCTACGAGTCAGGGCGTGGAATGTCAGAAGCTTGGACGTGGTAAGGAAACTAGAAAATCTGAAAAGGGAAGTGCAAAGGCTCAATCTAGATATAGTAGGGGTCAGTGAAGTGAAGTGGAAGGAAGACAAGGATTTCTGGTCAGATAAGTATCGGGTAATATCAGCAGCAGAAGAAAATGGTATAACAGGTGTAGGATTCGTTATGAATAGGAAGGTAGGGCAGAGGGTGTGTTACTGTGAACAGTTCATTGACCGGATTGTTCTAATCAGAATCGACAGCAGACCAACATCGGAAACGATAGTTCAGGTATAAATGCCGACGTCGCAAGCTGAAGATGAACAGATAGAGAAAATGTATGAGGATAATGAAAGGGTAATGCAGTATGTAAAGGGGGACGAAAATCTAATAGTCATGGGTGACTGGAATGCAGTTGTAGGGGAGGGAGTAGAAGAAAAGGTTACAGAAGAATATGGGCTTGGGACAAGGAATGAAAGAGAACGACTAATTGAGTTCTGTAACAAGTTTCAGCTAGTAATAGCGAATACCCTGTTCAAGAATCACAAGAGGAGGAGGTATACTTGGAAAAGGCCGGGAGATACGGGAAGATTTCAATTAGATTACATCATGGTCAGACAGAGATTCTGAAATCAGATATTGGATTGTAAGACGTACCCAGGAGCAGATATAGACTCAGATCACAATATAGTAGTGATGAAGAGTAGGCTGAAGTTCAAGACATTAGTCAGGAAGAATCAATACGATAAGAAGTGGAATACGGAAGTTCTAAGGAATGACGAGATACGTTTGAAGCTCTCTAACGCTATAGATACAGCAATAGTGCAGAAGCAATAGTGCAGAAGGCAACACAGTTGAAGAGGAATGGACGTCTCTAAAAAGGGCCATCACACAAGTTGGGAAGGAAAACATAGGTACAAATAACGTAGCTGCGAAGAAACCATGGGTAACAGAGAAAATACTTCAGTTGATTGATGAAAGGAGGAAGTACAAACATGTTCCGGGAAAATCAGGAATACAGAAATACATGTCTCTGAGGAATGAAATAAATAGGAAGTGCAGGGAAGCTAAGACGAAATGGCTGCAGGAAAAATGTGAAGACATCGAAAAAGATATGATTGTCGGAAGGACAGACTCAGCATACAGGAAAGTCAAAACAACCTTTGGTGACATTAAAAGCAACGGTGGTAACATTATGAGTGCAACGGGAATTCCACTGTTAATAGCAGAGGAGATAGGTGTAAAGAATACATTGAAAGCCTCTATGAGGGTGAAGATTTGTCTTATGTGATAGAAGAAGAAACAGGAGTCGATTTAGAAGAGATAGGGGATCCAGTATTAGAATCGGAATTTAGAGGTTTGAAGGACTTACGGTTAAATGAGACACTTAAAGTAGTAAAGGAGTTTTGCTATTTAGGAAGTAAAATAACTGATGATGGTCGAAGTAGAGAGGATATAAAATGTAGACTGGCAATGGCAAGGAAAGCGTTTCTGAAGAAGAGAAATTTGTTAACATCGAATATAGATTTATGCATCAGGAAGTCGTTTCTGAAAGTATTTGTTTGGAGTGTAGCCATGTATGGAAGTGAAACATGGACAATAACTAGTATGGACAAGAAGAGAATAGAAGCTTTCGAAATGTGGTGCTACAGAAGAATACTGAAGATAAGGTGGATAGATCACGTAACTAATGAGGAGGTATTGAATAGGATTGGGGAGAAGAGAAGTTTGTGGCACAACTTGACTAGAAGAAGGGATCGGTTGGTAGGACATGTTTTGAGGCATCAAGGGATCACAAATTTAGCATTGGAGGGCAGCATGGAGGGTAAAAATCGTAGAGGGAGACCGAGAGATGACTACACTAAGCAGATTCAGAAGGATGTAGGTTGCAGTAGGTACTGGGAGATGAAGCAGCTTGCACAGGATAGAGTAGCATGGAGAGCTGCATCAAACCAGTCTCAGAACTGAAGACAACAACAACAACAACGGTTAAATAAGGCAGAAGGGATAGATAATACTCCATCAGAATTTCTAAAATCATTAGGGGAAGTGGCAACAAAACGACTATTCACGTTGGTGTGTAGAATATATGAGTCTGGCGACATACCATCTGACTTTCGGAATAGCATCATCCACACAATTCCAAAGACGGCAAGAGCTGACAAGTGCGAGAATTATCGCACAATCAGCTTAACAGCTCATGCATCGAAGCTGCTTACAAGAATAATATACAGAAGGAGAATGGAACAGAAAATTTAGAATCCGCTAGGTGACGATCAGTTTGGCTTTAGGAAAAATAAAGGCACGAGAGAGGCAATTCTGACGTTACGGCTAATAATGGAAGCAAGGCTAAAGAAAAATCAAGACACGTTCATAGGATTTGTCGACCTGGAAAAAGCGTTCGACAATATAAAATAGTGCAAGCTGTTCAAGATTCTGGAAAAAGTAGGTGTAAGCTATAGGGAGAGACGGGTCATATACAATATGTACAACAACCAAAAGGGAACAATAAGAGTGGACGATCAAGAACGAAGTGCTCGTATTAAGAAGGGAGTAAGACAAGTCTGTAGCCTTTCGCCCCTACTCTTCAATCTGTACATCGAGGAAGAAATGATGGAAACAAAAGAAAGGTTCGGGAGTGGAATTAAAATACAACGTGAAAGAATATCAATGATACGATTCGCTGATGACATTGCTATCCTGAGTGAAGGTGAAGAAGAATTAAATGCCCTGCTGAACGGAATGAACAGTCTAATGAGTACACAGTATGGTTTGAGAGTAAATCGGAGAAAGACGAAGGTAATGAGAAGTAGTAGAAATGAGAACAGCGAGAAACTTAACATCAGGATTGATGGTCACGAAGTCAATGAAGTTAAGGAATTCTGCTACCTAGGCAGTAAAATAACAAATGACGGACGGAGCAAGGAGGACATCAAAAGCAGACTCGCTATGCAAAAAAGGAATTTCTGGCCAGAGAAGTCTACTAATATCAAATACCGGCCTTAATTTGAGGAAGAAATTTCTGAGGATGTACGTCTGGAGTACAGCATTGTATGGTAGTGAAACATGGACTGAGGGAAAACCGGGACAGAAGAGAATCTAAGCATTTGAGATGTGGTGCTATACACGAATGTTGAAAATTAGGTGGACTGATAAGGTAAGGAATGAGGAGGTTCTACGCAGAATCGGAGAGGAAAGCAATATGTGGATAACACTGATAAGGAGAAGGGACAGGATGATAGGACATCTGCTGAGACATGAGGGAATGACTTCCAAGGTACTAGAGGGAGCTGTAGAGGGCGAAAACTGTAGAGAAAGACAGAGATTGGAATACGTCAAGCAAATAATAATTGAGGACGTAGGTTGCAAGTGGTACTCTGAGATGAAGAGGTTAGCACAGGAAAGGAATTCGTGGTGGGCCTCCTCAAACCAGTCAGTAGACTGATGACAAAAAAAAAAAAAAAAAAAAAAAAGTTCAGTTAAAGTATTCATAGCTGACTACAATATTTAGATTAGACAAGCAGAAATTAAGAGTGCGAGGTTTGTTACCATATTTTAGCTTACCAGTGTCTGCAGCTCAGCTTGGTACGTACTAAATTTTACTATTGTTCATTGTTCAGAATCATTTAATTCAAGTTCAAAGTTATATCACTTACTTCTAAATTGCGTAGATTCAAGTAGCTTTTGAATTGATTGTTGAGGTAGCCCAAGACTACCCTTATTTTATTGAATTTCGTAGTGCTTCAGAAACAAAGTTCACTATTAATTTCAGTCACTAAATTAACTTTCAATTTCCGGTTTTATTAATTCTTTTGCTAAATTAGGTCAGAGTGTAGCGAAATTTATTACTTGTGACAAACATCCAGTTTTCACACAACACGTGTCAACCTTCAGTTGCCACGCTTTTAGTGCTCATTATCTGTGCATTAATCTTTCATTTTCAGTTATTATAGTAGTTGTCCATAGGACTGGCGACCGTAATTTTCCCCAAATCTCAAATATCTAATTAACGCCAATTAATTGTTAAGGTAACGACCGCACATTTACTTTCTTTATTAACTTTACCCCTTTCCAAAATTAATTTCCACTAATTTTATTCGCATTTTTCCTTTCATTTACATGTAACGTGTTCCTCCCTCTTTATCGACAAATTAACTTCGGTGACGATTGCTTTTCCCAAATGTCCATTAGGTGCATGCGGTTTAACATTTCACTGTCAGTATGGTCGATAAGTGAGGGGAAGGTTACACCATTATACCTGTATGTTCATCATATGTTAGAGTAAGTCCTACTGTCATTGTCCGTTGTGCCACAGAATCATATCGGTTTCACTTATCGATTCAATTAGGTCATTTTGCATTGCTTCAAACCTATCGACTGGCATACAGAAAGTATGGAAGTAAGGGTAGAAACCTTCATAGTGTTCCTTTTTGTCTTCTCTAAATAATCTAATACTTCGTATGCGTAGTTCTCTTATCCCTTATATTTCATCTACAGTATGGAAACAAAAAAATTTTCGAATGTAAGTATCACAGTTAAAAATACGCGCAAAGTTCAGCACACAGTACCACACACAACAAATCAACGTATAGTCAGTAGGAAGGTAATGACACATATACAATAAGGTGACGAAAGTCATAGGATACTAATATACACATATACTGTCGCGTACACAAGGAATAAAAGGGCAGTGTATTGGCGTAGCTGGCATTTGTAATCACGTGATTCGTGTGAGAAGTTTCCAACCTGAATATGGCCGCACCACGGGAATCAAAAGACTTTGAAGGCGTAATGGTAACTGACGCTATAAGTATGGGACATTACATTCCGGAAATCACTAGCGAATTCAATATTCCGAGATCCACAGTGTCAAGTGTGTGCCGAGAGCATTACCGCTCACCATGGTTAACGCAGGGGCCGGCCACCGAAAGCAGCGGGGTTTTCGTATAGATGTCAGTGCTAACATAAATGGAGCACTGCGTGAAATAACCGTAACATTCAATGTGGGACGTACGACGAACGTCTACATTACGACAATGCGGCGAAATTTGGCGTTAATGAGCTATGGCAGCAGATGATCGACGCTAGTCCCTTTGGTAAGAGCACGATGTCGCCTGCCGCGCCTCTCCTGGCATCGTGACGGCTGTAAAATCGTGGCCTGGTCATATGGATCCTGATTTCAGTTGCTATGAACTGATGATAGGGCTCGAGTGTGAATGAGACCTCACGAAGCCATGGACCCAAGTTCTCAACAAGACATTGTGTAAGCTGGTGGTGCTTCCATTATGGTGTGGGATGTGTTTACAGGGAATGGACTTAGTCCTCTGATCCATCTGAAGCGATCATTGACTGTAAATGCTTTTGTTCGGCTGTTTGGAGAACATTTGTAGCCATTGATAACCTTATGTTCCCAAACAACAGTTGCATTTTTATGGGGGACAATGCGACATGTCACCGAGCCATTATTGTTTGCAATTGATGCAAAGGACATTCTGGACAATTCGAGCGAATGGCCCGATATGATTTCCATCGAACATTCGTGGTCCATAATGGACAGGTCAGTTCGTACACAAAATCCTGCACAGGCAACACTTCCGCAATTACGACCGGCTATAGAGGCAGCATGGCTTAATATTACTGCAGGAACTTGTTGAATACACGCCACGTCGAGTTTCTGCAATACACCGGGCAAAATGAGGTCCTGCACGATATTAGGAGGTATCCCACGGTTTTGTCACTTCAGTGTATAATGTTGGAGGTAGGATAAAAGTGACGCGGAAAATATTTACAATGACGCGCGATTGACCCTTGCCAATGACCACCGCAGACGATGCTGGAAATGGCTGCCGTTGACTTTGATGCAGCGATGCTTTACATTTATCAAGCTGTGAGGATAGCAGCAACAGAGTATTCAACATTCTGCTATAGCCCTTAGGGTTTGTAAGGATTATTTGACTACACCTGACTCTTCAGTTCGTTAAAAATCATAGAAAGGTCAGACGATCGAGGTGGGCAAGAGATTTTACTGCCTCTGCTGATTATCCTCTCCTCGCCGAATGCCTCACACACTCGTAACAATTTTGTCAAGGCATGGTTGCTGTAGTTTCACCGCGCTGAAAAAGGATACGTAGTTGGACACTTTCTGTGGGTTTATCCACACATGGATTAAACAGTTTCATGACATAAGGTTTGTATTAACAGTTTGGTGAAAGAACCGATTTACAATGCGGACACCAGACATGGCGCACCAAATACCGGTATTCAGACTACTGTTTTTGATCGTCTGATGCATAATGGCGATTATCTGTGAGTTCACATACCCTGACATGCTGAACCACGACACATCTGAAGAAATGGAAGCCTGAGGACCCTAAAGTCGTGATTCCACTTTTCATAAACGACCAACAGAACTCAACACACAAAAGACCGTCTGGACGCTTTCTCTTACTCACAATGGTAAATTTATAAGGATAAAGGTTCAGGTTCTTTTTGGCAAATTTTCGACATGACGATCACTTCATGCCCACTTGCGCAGGTATACAGAATTAAGACTTTGTTCGACTTCGTTCCACGCTGTCGTTCCCTGGAACAGTGTTTCCTGATGTGCAACACTTTTCAGAATATCCCGTCTCCGGCCATCCTGATTTAGGTTTTCCGTGATTTCCCTAAATCGTTTCGGGCAAATGTCGGGATGGTTCCTTTGAATGGGCACGGCCGATTTCCTTCCCAATCCTTCCCTAACACGAGCTTGCGCTCCGTCTCTAATGACCTCGTTGTCGACTGGACGTTAAACACTAACCACCACCACCTAATCTTTTCAGAAAGTTAACGGCTTTTATTCCCTAGAGATCGAGTTTCGCGGGCGCGTCTGTAGTCCTCGACGGCTAACGTTGCCGCCATAGGTGCTGAGGACCCTCGATTCAGTTCACAGTACCTCTTGGATTTTTCTTATGTAACTAAGTACGGATTACTTCTAATCAATCTCAATAGGACACATGTGGGAGTGCCTAAACAAAGAAGCAGCGTCACCATCAGGAACCATCTCGTGGAACTAATGGATGGGCGGATTGGCGATTTGTTAATCACATGTCTCGCGATCACTCAACGTACTGTCTTTTTAAACAACAATCGGCCTTCGGGACAGGCCTAAGGCCTAATCCTTGAATCTTGTTTCTGTCACGTTAGCGCGTTTTTCGTCATTTTACCACTAAGTTTTTGACTGCAGACTTTACTGGAGGTTTTGCCAAAACACTTCCAGTCTTGCAAATTGTTGCGCAAACAGTTACGCATACGTCTTCGACCAACTCTACTTCGTGTAACACTCGACAATTAACATGCGTTGTTTTATCGTGAGCCCCATCTGGTGTTAAATTCAACTATTGTATTCAATTCGTATCATTCTTATAAATATTCACCGGACACCCCTGTACGTGTGTGTGTAGTTTTACGTTATATCTTCTCTCATTTACTCACATTCCTCTTCCCTGTTCAACCGACTATTAATTCCATATAACGTACTTGTGGTGCATCCTCTCTTTCAAAGAGGATAACAATAATACCAACGAATGTTATCGTTGACATTCTTTCATTTTGATTAATGAACAAATCCAGTTTCTTTCAATTATATTATTTCCTCCATTCCCTTTTTTGTAACAAAGATTTCCTTCACTGCTAATTAACGCAATGTTTCTAATTTGTTTGTGTTATGTATTTACACATTTCCGACACAAATGTGAAGAAATTCTAACATAAATATGTTAATTTGCTTGACGTATATGTAAAAGGGAGTGTGTTGGTCCGTCAGGGAGAAATGTAATCTCTGCAAACTTTTATTAAGAGAGAAGTTACAAAAGAACAGTAAGAGCTGAAGGTAGAACGTTGTAGAGTGAAGACGGATGAAAGTGATGTATGGCGGAGAAGAGTTGTATTTAATGGAAATGAGGCATGTTTTTGGTAATAATATAATAATAATGATACACAGAAGAGAAGTATAGTACAGAGACATTGGAAACTGTCTGAGAGTACAGAGGCGAGCGGAAAGAAAAAGTTGCCAGGAAGTTGTCATAGCAGCATTATTGCAATGAAGTGCTAAATTTTAAAGAGACACGTCGATTTTGGAAAGGCTCCAACCGTCGGAGGTTCGAGTCCTCCCTCGGGAGCCGGCCGCTGTGACCGATTGGTCCTAGGCCCTCCAGTCCGGAACTTCGCTGCTGCTACGGTCGCAGGTTCGAATCCTGTCTGGGGCATGGATGTATGCGATGTCCTTAGGTTAGTTAGGTTTAAATAGTTTTAAGTCTAAGGGACTGATGATCTCAGATGTTAAGTCCCATAGTGCTTAGAGCCATTTTTGAACCTCTATTGGGCTTGGGTATTATCGTAAGTTAGTTTAAATTAGATTAAGTAGTGCGTAAGACTAGGGACCGATGACCTTAGCAGTTTGCTCCCATGGTCCTTACCACCAATTTCAATTTCATTTTTGAGGCAGCAATGTTTTAACACATTGGTCTTGTATTCTGGACTATGGAGGCTCCAAACTTTTTATAGCCAGCGTGATTTACATTTTCTGTAGCTTCTCTAAAATACTTCAGATTCTTACTGTAAAGCGATGGCCGATTACCTGCGCCATACTTGCCAAATTGGACACGTAAGTTTATAGTTTCTTGTATATATGAAAATATTCTTTTTGTTATTCTTAAACTGAAATACCAACACATAGCCTCGTTAATGTGATCTAGAGATGAATAAAGCTACTACTCCTATGCGATCCTATTACATTAATGTGACCACGGCCTATATTCCACATCGGACTCAGAAACGGCAGGTAGCAGCTCTAGTACTGGAGCGCATGTAAATCCGAAAGGGAATTTTTGCTTTCGGGCCAAGACTGCAAGAACTTCCTAAACGGCTAAGCTTGTAAAATGTTCATGTACCGCTGTGGTTAAAGCATACAATGCGTGACAAAATCGTACTATCCAAAGCTGGCGCCGAGGCAACTGTGTTGCACCATAGGCTATAGGTGACAGGGGTGAGCAAGAGCTGCCGCGATGTGTACTGTCGAATATGCATACAACTGTTGAGCAACTGACCGCCAGGATGAACCAAGGGGTTACCAATACTGTCTCCTCAACGACAGTTCAGAGAACGTTTCTGCTTATCAGCCCCCATAGAAGGAGCCTGGTTCATCCACCCATGGTGTATGTTGTCCATCAGCGACGAAGGCTGCAATTTGCACTCCAGTACTGCAGCTAGACGCCCACTGAGAGAGGACAGGTGGTCTTATTAGATGAATCACGTTTTATGATCCATTGGACACTGTGGCGTACGTACTGTAAGTTCTTCAGTACACACACCATCAAATTATTTGACTTGTCGTTCTAACGAAGTAGGCGAGTGTCAGCAATATGTCTCGTGGTCTTATCGTGGCGTGTTTATCTTCTGCCGTTAGGTCAGACGATAGAATTGCCACTTGCACGCTTAGAGTAGCAGATTGACGGTGGCCAACTTTAAACAGAACTTGATTAATTTTCACACACATTTATCAAAATAATAACAAGCATAAAAATTACTTAACTTGGTTCTGGATGCTATTCACAATTGACAATCTGAAGTTCCTTTGGTATTGGTACGTAAATCTTATTCTCATACATATATCTGACACTTGGCAACAGTGTCTATATATTTCCCTTCAAGGCTATTTACAGGAATAGGGTAATCTTACCAGACGCTGACTGAAACTTGACTATAGACTGTTACAGACAAATGTTGAACTCGTACAGACTGGTACATAATAATGTAGACTGGTACAGACTGATGCAGACCGACTAATCGGAGGTCTGTACACTCGTTATAATACCTCGCGCGTTCATGTATCACTGTGAGAGTGTGATCCGCGAGGAGAAAAAGGTTCTACGTTAGCAGCACTCTCATTGGCTGCGTTACATATTAATACGCGGATCGGCGGAAGCAGAATTTGGTCCCTCTCTATGGCAGCGCCATCTCGTAGTGCGGAGACGGACGAGCGCTGAGCCTGCGCTCTTGTGCATAGCGGGGTGAGCTCTAGTGGGCAAGTTGTGTATGCACTGACTGTGCGGAACTATGTACACAATAGACACATGGCCACTGGTGTATACAGCCCTGCAGGAATCGTCGGAAGAGACCAGGCCCCAGGAGGGAACGTTACGGTCTAGGGAATGCTTTCTTGGCGTTCTCTGGATAATCGGCTCTCAGGAAGGCACAATGGATCAACAGAAGTGTGCATCTATCCTTAGGGAACATGTTCACCCCAACACACAGTTTGTTTTTCTTTGGTATGACGGTATCTACCAGCGGGACGATGCAACGTGTCACACAGCCCACAGTGCACCTGCTTGGCCCCAAAAGCACCAGTACGCTTGTAGCGTATCATCTTTTTGATGCTTCAGTCGCTATTCCCTATCCATTTCGCTTCAATTACCCCCTACTACACGTTGTCTTTATTTTAATTTTCGGGTTTTCTTGCTTTCCCATCTCCGACATTTCACATTAAGACTCTTACAACGTTGTCCTTTTGTGGCGTCTCCAATTTCTCCTACGCACATACATTCTCAACAAACTCAAAATGGAGTATGAATCGTGTAAGCCTTGCTCAAAAAAATTCTGCTAATAAACCTTTCATAACGTCTGATGAAATACGTTACAACCTTCATCTGACGCATTCAAACGAGGAAAAGATTAAATTCGAGAGTATACAGAACGGTAACGAAACGTTTCATCTTAACTGTGAATGTAACAGAAAGTGGTGAAAAACGATTCTGGGACGCCACGTGCCCTTCACCACACATGGTATGATTGTTACTGCACATAGTTTAACTAACCTGTAAAGAGTCACATGTCCTTGTTAGGTGTTGAGAAGAGCCATTCGTAATGGCAACACATTCTGATGCGACTTGCAAGACATGCTGATAGAAGACAGTACAATAAGTGCACATAATTAGCGGACATTGGTCCGAGCAAAGTCTAAGGTGATCTTATCGCCGTCGACAGCATACAAGGTATGGTCAGTGTTATTCAGGTACTGTTAGGCTGGGTAGTAGGTAGGCACCCTCGAGTCTCACAGAGTAGTCGTCAAAACTCGACTGTGCAATCCGGAGCGATTTTGTGCTGTTACCTAAATAGAGGGATCACATTAACACTTCAGCAGTGCCAGTACTGACACACTGTCTGCGGTGACTTCGTCAAGCGCACAACACTCATGGCGAGGACATAGTTTCTGTTAGACCAGTTCCAAACACAAAGGAAGCGAGAGTAATAAAATTAATCCTTTAATAATGAGTACAGATCCGAACTCCCAATAAAATTCCGAGTAAATTGATATCACAGAGACACCGGTCAGTCAGTTAATTAACAAGTCGCCAATCTTAATTACTTAATTAATATTACTAAACTAATTTTCCTAGGTCTACGGACACTACTGAGGTATTATCTTCATAAAGGATCATCGGTTTATGGGGAAGGATAATTTTGGCATCCCAGTTTACTTAATATGGAAAAAGCTCAAGATGGCGAAATCTAGCTTGGTTCCCTGCCCGTTACGTTGAATCGTCGTTGAAGCCAGACGGTGGTGGAGACATAAAATGTCTCCCGCGTTCTGGGAATCCGCGCATGTTCGGACCACCCAACATGAAGGAAAGAAGTCGGCCACTCCAGAGGGCCAGAACATCGGGAACAGTTACATCTTCAGCTTTTGTTGGGTTGGCTAGACGGATCTTTTCGCATACAGAGAAGGAGCACTCTAGTGCGTCGACTAAGTCTTTAAACAATATGCCGCGCGGGATTATCCGAGCGGACTAGGCGCTGCAGACATGGACTGTGCGGCTGATCCCGGCGGAGGTTCGAGTCCTCCCTCGGGAATGGGTGTGTGTGTTTGTCCTTAGGATAATTTAGGTTAAGTAGTGTGTAAGCTTTGGGACTGATGACATAAGCAGTTAAGTCCCGTAAGATTTCACACACATTTTTAAATAATATGTAGAGCACCTCTCCAGCCCATTCCATCTCAGTTACTAAACGTGTCGACATCATTAGATTAATCGTGCAGCAGTTGAAGTCGTTTTGTGGCAAATGTTGTCTTCCATTACTTTAGACGCAGCCTTATATTAACCATTTGCGAATTGTTCGTGATGTTTACAAACAGGAAGCACGCTGCAGCTGCGATGGCTGCGTATGTGCTTTTGTTATATTTGCACCGCGACATACCGGCGATGCAAATCAACCTGTAGCTTGGTAGGCCTTGCTGTCCCTTCCCTGTTGCTGTGATCACATTATTTTTAACATGTTTTTTATTATTTTTAAACTGAAGGCATTATTGTTTATGCGAACTTCTGTTCTTTTACTTGTTCCACTGAAAATTCACTGCTCTTCCAGTGGCTACTTTATTGTAAGTGATACATTATGGAACTTGCGACGGAGATACCTCTAAGAGGGGAAAACTCCAACCATAGCTACAGCCATTCTCCCAGACAACACAGACGGTTTGAAGTCATAACCTGAGCTCAAGAAAAATGCAAGAAGAAAGCGTCTACGAAATTCTTTATGAACCATCGCATGAAAATATGTCAGAAAATCGCAGAGAATCTAAATCTTCATGAGCGAATTGGATATGAAACTCCTTCTTAAGTGGGAGTTCATTCTGTTCGGAACCCTTAGGAGTGCTGTAGATATGGAAGTCCTGTAGATTCCATTGTGAAAACCGCCTTTTGCTACACGGCATGCATCGGGCATCTGTCCAAACACACTGCGATCAAACCGTAAACGGATCATTTTATGGGCTTGCTACCTCAGCAGCATCACTGACGGAATGTTTCAGGAAAAATCTGGGGACATATGTGCTTGCATTTCCTGGTCGTACTGTAGTATTATGCGGTTATTTCACCTTACCAGCTAGATACGGGTTCATTCAAGCGATTAGGAAGAGTATTAGGGCAGGTGATAGTGTGATACAATTCTAAATAATGTATTGAGCAACTAATCAGGAAAGTGACTCATGAACGCAACATCTCAGTTCTCTTGCTTACAAACAGACTAGAAAGTTTCAATTCAGTTAGAGCAGGGAATATTAGGCCATTATAGCATCACCGACGACAGGTATCAATGGGAATGTAAAGAAAGGTAAGATGATATTTCCCCTTAGTAAGTGCTCCAAGAAACGGATTTTAGATTTCCTGAACACTGAGCATTAAGAACACATCTCTGAGATTGAAAGTGTTGAACACAAATCGACAATACTCAACAGCATTGTATTAAAAGTATTGTATTTCCAAAAGGTATATTGGATAGCTCCTCTGAACTTTTGATCGTAAGAGTGAGATACTGGCAGGTAAAAAGGAATGGAGCTGCGTCATGAGTCGTACCTGAATAGAGCAGTCTGCAGAGCAATTGCATGTGAGAGGCAAAGGCTCCAAGCTGTATGGATCTGGGGCATCTGACTGACGGTTCATAAGCATAATGCGGGATCATTCTAAGAACTGTCTCCTTGCCGTCACACGCCCACGCTGCCGACATGCAGAAGCAAGGCTGAAGCGAGCAGAATGGCAGAAGTTGGCACACACACACACACACACACACACATGTTGTTATGAACTGCGTTATGAACTGCTGTATCGGATAAGTACATTTTATTACAGCCGATCGATATCGGTCTATGATCGGCCCATCATCTGGTCCAGAAACCATTTCAGCTATGCATCGGAACACCTTGCGTCGCATGTGAAACGCCCTGTGCACATCTGATCCTAGACCTACACTATGTAATTTCCCAGTACCTACTGCAAACTACATCTATCTGAATTTGCATGGTGTATTCATCTCTTGGTCTCCCTCTACGATTTTTACCATCCACGCTGCCCTCCAATACTAAATTGGTGATCCCTTGATGCCTCAGAACATTTCCTACCAACCGATCCCTTCTTCTGGTCAAGTTGTGCCACAAACTTTTCTTCTCCCTAATCCTATTCAATACTTCTTCATTAGTTATGCGATCTACCCATCTAATCTTCAGCATTCTTCTGTAGCATCACATTTCGAAAGCTTCTATTCTCTTCTTGTCCAAACTATTTATCGTCCGTGTTTCACTTCCATACATGGCTACACTCCATACAAATACTTTCAGAAAAGACTTCCTGACCCTTAAACCTATAATCGATGTTAACAAATTTCTCTTCTTCAGAAACGATTTCCTTGCCATTCCCAGTCTACATTTTATACCCTCTCTACTTCGGCCATCATCAGTTACTTTGTTCCCCAAATAGCAAAACTCCTTTAATACTTTAAGTGTCTCATTTCCTAACCTAATTCCCTCAGCATCACCCGACTTAATTCGACTACATTCCATTATCCTCGTTTTGCTTTTGTTGATGTTCATCTTATCCATTCCGTTCAACTGTTCTTCCAAGTCCTTTGCTGTCTCTGACAGAATTACAATGTCATCGGCGAACCACAAAATTTTTATTTCTTCTCAATGGATTTTAATACCTACACCATTTTTTTCTTTAGTTTCCTTCACTGCTTGCTCAATATACACATTGAATAACATCGGGGAAAGGCTACAAACCTGTCTCACTCCCTTCCCAACCACTGCATCCCTTTCGTGCCCCTCGACTCTTATAACTGCCATCTGGTTTCTGTACAAATTGTAAATAGCCTTTCGCTCCCTGTATTTTACCTCTGCCACCTTTAAAATTTGAAAGAGAGTATTCCAATCAACATTGTCAAAAGCTTTCTCTAAGTCTACAAATGCTACAAACATAGGTTTGCCTTTCCTTAATCTTTCTTCTAAGATAAGTCGTAAGGTCAGTCTTGCCTCACGTGTTCCAACATACCTACGGGTTCCAAACAGATCTTCCCCGAAGTCGGCTTCTACCAGTTTTTCCATTCGTTTGCAAAAAAATCGCGTTAGTATTTTGTAGCCGGGACTTGTTAAACTGATATTTTGGTAATTTTCTCATCTGTCAACATCTACTTTTTTGGGAGTGGAATTATTATATTCTTTTTGAAGTCTGTGGGTATTTCGCGTGTTCCATACATCTTGCTCACCAGATGGTAGAGTTTTGTCAGGACTAGCTCTCCCAAGGCTGTCAGTAGCTCTAATGGAATGTTGTCTACTCCGGGCGCCTTGTTTCGACTCACGTTTTTCAGTGCTCTGTCAAACTCTTCACGCAGTATCGTATCTCCCATTTCATCTTCATCTACATCCTCTTCCATTTCCATAATATTGTCTTCAAGAACATTGCCCTTGTATAGACCCTCTATATACTCCTTCCACCTTCCTGCTTTCCCTTCTTTGCTTAGAACTGGGTTTCCATCTGAGCTCTTGATATTTATACAAGTGACTCTCTTTTCTCCAAAGATCTCTTTAATTTTCCTGTGGGCAGTATCTATCCTCTATCCCTGCTTAGCCATTTTGCACTTCCTGTCGATCTCATTTTTGAGAAGTTTGTATTCCTTTTTGCCTGCTTTATTTACTGCATTTTTATATTTTCTTCTTTCATCATTTAAATTCAATATTTCTTCTGTTACGCAAGGATTTCTTCAAGCCTTCGTCTTTTTACCTACTTGATCCTCTGCTGCCTTCACTACTTCATCCCTCAGAGCTAGCCATTCTTCTTCTACTGTATTTATTTCCCTCATTCCTGTCAATTGTTCCCTTAGGCTCTCCCTGAAACTACGTACAACCTCAGGTTTAGTCAGTGTATCCACGTCTCATCTCCTTAATTCCCACCTTTTTGTAGTTTCTTCAGTTTTAGTCTACAGTTCATAACCAATAGATTGTGGTCTGAGTCCACATCTGCCCCTGGAAATGTCTTCCAATTTAAAACCTGGTTCCTAAATCTCTGTCTTACCATTATATAATCTATCTGAAACCTGTCTGTATCTCCAGGCTTCTTCCATGTATACAGCCTTCTTTTATGATTCTTGAACCAAGTGTTAGCTATGGTTCAGTTATTCTCTGTGCAAAATTCTACCAGACAGCTTCCTCTTTCATTTCTTACTCCCAATCCATATTCATCTACTATGTTTCCATTTCTCCTTTTTACTATTCTCGAATTCCAGTCACCCATGACTATTAAATTTTTGTCTCCCTTCATTACCTCAATAATTTATTTTATCTCATCATACATTTCATCAATTTGGGGCTTCATCATCTGCAGAGCGAGTTGGCATATAAACTTGTACTACTGTAGTAGGCATGGGCTTCGTGTCTATCTTGACCACAATAATGCGTTCACTATGCTGCTTGTAGTAGCTTACCCGCTCTCCTATTTTTTTACTCATTATTAAACCTACTCCTGCATTACCCCTATTTGATTTTATATTTCTAACCCTGTATTCACCTGACTAAAAGTCTTGTTCGTCCTGCCACGGAACTTCACTAATTCCTACCATATCTAACTTTAATCTATCCATTTTCCTTTTTAAATTTTCTAACCTACTTGCCCGATTAAGGGAGCTGACATTCCAAGCTCCGATCCCTTCCTCTTGATAACGACGTCCTCTTAAGTAGTCCCCGCCAAGAGTTCCGTATGGGGGACTATTTTACCTCCGCAATATTTTACCAAAGAGGACGTCACCATCATTTAACCATACAGTAAAGCTGCATGCCCTCGGGAAAAATTACGGCTGTAGTTTCCTCTTGCTTTGAGCCGTTCGCAGTACCAGTACAGCAAGGCCGTTTTGGTTAGTGTTACAAGGCCAGATCACTCAATCATCCAGACTGTTCCTTCTGCAACTATTGAAAAGGCTGCTGCCCCTCTTCAAGAACCACACGTTTGTCTGGCCTCTCAACAGATACCCCTCTGTTGTGGTTGCACCTACGGTACGGCCATCTGTATCGCTGAGGCACGCAAGCCTCCCAACCAGCGTCAAGGTCCATCGTTCACGGGAGGGGGGGGGGGGGGGGGGGGGTTGGATGAATGGACGCTGGGACGCTAGGAGATTAAATAAAATCATTGTAAAAGAAACGGATCCACCTGGTAACACGGTGAGTTGAATCGAAATCTCAGAGATACGGAGTTAGTGGCCAGCAATGTGCTAACTACTGACTTTTTAAGGGTCCTATTTCCAGAAGAATGTCGCAAGTACACAGAATTTCTTTTTGGGCAATGATTGTATGGGTACTGTGTAGGCTAATTAAAGACGTTTTCACTGCGTTCCAACAGAAAGAGATGATGTTACTTCATTGTGAAGACACAGATCAGAGCAGAAGAGAAAAACTAAAGCCTGTCGTTTGTTTACAGCACAGTAGCTGGGAATGCGCTTGTTGCCCTTCCTTCATGATTTCTCTATTGTGTGAATCTGGTCTGTCAAGCATCGGTTCATATAGCCTCACTTATGGGGGAGTCATTTAGAGTTTCAATTAAGTAGTTCGTGGCCTATATTTTTAATTTCGTGGAGAGTGGTCTGGTGGCGTGATACAAGAGCGGTGCAGCAATACTGGCTGCACTCAGCTACCACGAGGTGAGAAGGACACACACAGTACACGGAGCTCGCAGTGTCACGTGCTATGTAGCCTGAGTGATGCAGTGCTTCATAATGCGTACTGAATCATACAACGCTTGTTAACAGCTGGCGGTCCATTAATAAAGACGACATATACAACGGACTGAGTGACAGGTGGGACGTTATGCATGAAAAACTGCATTGTTTTTAAAAAATTGTTTCGTCTGTTCTTCTTGATCAGCTCAGTTTGAGAGCAGGCGTTGATTTTTACCTGTAATAAAGTATCTCAGTAGATTTTTGTGTAAGAAATATTAAACTGAGGCACACACACAAACAGATACAAACAAAGTTAGTAGTTTAAATTTTTATGTGATTTTTGTATGACACAATATTGTTCTAATTAGATGCTAGAGTGTTACTCTCACAAACTATATACATATTTAGATTACAAGACACGAAAAACATGACACACATGTTGACTTTGCCGATTGTTACACAGTGACGTTTTCTTGTGGATAGTGCGTTACAAAATAACAATTGCATGGTAGATTTGTATTTGCACAAAGGGCCAAAGAACACAACACTGTTTATGTCAAACATATACTTTTCGGCAGTACATACCCTGCCCAAAAGGAATACAAAACTGTTTCTATCAACACATATTATTCGGTATTCCATAAGCTGCAACCTTTCACCGTTCACAATGCAATAGCTCGTATTAGAAGTGTTAATCACGTCGGTAAAAGGCGAATTACGAATCACGTACGATAAAATTGTAAACAAACTCGTGTATATGTTGAGAGTTCTTCATTGAAAATGACCAATTGCACCTTACATTGAGTAACGGTTAATATGCCCTGAATTAATTCTTTGTCATTCATTACTGTACGAGAAAATTTTAAAAAAAATTGTGATCTCTTACTGACTGTAAACCAGTTTATACACAAGAGCCACGTTTCAGTTTATTAATGTTAGTGAAGTTTCGCACCAATATACCACCAATCCTATCCCCCTTGCCAATGATTCCTGTTTGAACGTATATAAACTCTGAGCAAACAGTACTTTCCCTTGATTAGTAAGTACTTCTATAAAAATACTGCAGTTCGAGTGTTCACAACGTACAGAACATCTTCCAATACAACATTAGTAGAAATCTTACCACTTTGCGCATAACACGATTTACATTACGATACGGGGCAGTCACGATGCTCACATGTATTCCGACACACTCTGAGTGCCTTGTGTGCGTGCTGGCAACAAAGCACAGATCTGACGACAATGTCTCAGGTCATAAGTACCGGTGCACTTCTTAGATGTTCAGATATTGCCTGTGGGTGGATGACAGTACGCTCACATATTTAACTCGTGTATACTTTTCGTTAATGCGACACGAAAATTATGTGTTTTTTGTCAGAGTACAAACCTAAAAGTTCAGTGGTTCATCGTTTTCATTTTTATCATTTGTCGTATCTTTCACTTTTTGCAACGATTTCCACATTTCATAAATGTCAAGTTTCATCGTGATGCAGAGTAAAAGTTCAAATGTACATCTATTGCACTACGCGTTTCAGAAATTTATTCTCAAGTTGTACCGTTTACGTTCGCCGAAGAGTGGAATCTCGGAAGGTAATTGACGGATTAGTCAGAAAGTCCCCCCATGAACCATGGACCTTGCCGTTGGTGGGGAGGCTTGCGTGCCTCAGCGATACAGATAGCCGCATCGTAGGTGCAACCACAACGGACGGGTATCTGTTGAGAGGCAAGACAAACGTGTGGTTCCTGAAGAGGGGCAGCAGCCTTTTCAGTAGCTGCAAGGGCAACAGTCTGGATGATTGACTGTTCTGGCCTTGTAGCAATAACCAAAACGGCCTCGCTGTGCTGGTACTGCGAACGGCTGAAAGCAAGGGGAAGCTACGGCCGTAAAGCATGCAGCTTTACTCTGTGATTAAATGATGATGGTGTCCTCTTGGGTAAAATATTCCGGAGGTAAAATAGTCCCCCATTCGGATCTCCAGGCGAGGACTACTCAAGAGGATGTCGTTATCAGGAGAAAGAAAACTGGTTTTCTATGGATCAGAGCGTGGAATGTCAGATCCCTTAATCGGGCAGGAAGGTTAGAAAATTTAAAAAGGGGAATGGATAGGTTAAAGTTAGATATAGTGGGAATTAGTAAAGTTGGGTGGCAAGAGGAACAAGACTTTTGGTCAGGTGACTACAAGGTTATAAACACAAAATCAAATTGGGGTAATGCAGGAGTAGGTTTAATAATGAATAGGAAAATAGGAATTCGGGTAAGCTACTACAAACAGCATAATGAACGCATTATTGTGGCCAAGATAGATACGAAGCCCACACCTACAAAGTAGTACAAGTTTATATGCCAACTAGCTCTGCAGATGACGAAGAAATTGAAGAAATGTATGATGAAATAAAAGAAATTATTCAGATAGTGAAGGGAGATGAAAAATTTAATAGTCATGGGTGACTGGAATTCGAGTGTAGGAAAAGGGAGATAAGGAAATGTAGTAGGTGGATATGGATTGGGGCTAAGAAATGAAAGAGGAAGCCGCTTGGTAGAATTTTGCACAGAGCACAACTTAATCATAGCTAACACTTGGTTTAATAATCATGAAAGAAGGTTGTATACATGGAAGAACACTGGACGTACTAAAAGGTATCAGGTAGATCATATAATGGTAAGACAGAGATTTAGGAACCAGGTTTTAAATTGGAAGATATTTCCAGGGACAGGTGTGGACTCTGACCACAATCTATCGGTTATGACATGTAGATTAAAACTGAAGAAACTGCAAAAAGGTGGGAAGTTAAGGAGATGGGACCTGGATGAACTGAAATAACCAGAGGTTGTACAGAGTTTCAGGGAGAGCTTAAGGGAACAATTGACAGGAATGGGGGAAAGAAACACAGTAGAACAAAAATGGGTAGCTTTGAGGGATGAAGTAGTGAAGCCAGCAGAGGATCAAGTAGGTAAAAAGACGAGGGCTAATACAAATCCTTGGGTAACAGAAGAAATATTGAATTTAATTGATGAGAGGAGAAAATATAAAACTGCAATAAATGAAGCAGGCAAAAAGGAATACAAACGTCTCAAAAATGAGATGGATAGGAAATGCAAAATGGCTAAGCAGGGATTGCTAGAGGACAAATGTAAGGATGTAGAGGCTTGTCTCACTAGGGGTGAGATAGATACTGCCTACAGGAAAATTAAAGAGACCTTTGGAGATAAGAGAACCATTGGTATGAACATCAAGAGCTCAGATGGAAACCCAGTTCTGAGCAAAGAAGGGAAAGCAAGAAGGTGAAAGCAGTATATAGAGGGTCTATACAAGGGCGATGTACTTGAGGACAATATTATGGAAATGGAAGAGGATGTAGATGAAGATGAAATGGGAGATACGTTACTGTGTGAAGAGTTTGACAGAGCACTGAAAGACCTGAGTCGAAACAAGGCCCCCAGAGTAGACAACATTCCATTGGAATTACTGACGGCCTTGGGAGAGCCAGTCCTGACAAAACTCTACCATCTGGTGAGCAAGATGTATGGAACACGCGAAATACCCACAGACTTCAAAAAGAATATAATAATTCATATCCCAAAGAAAGCAGGTGTTGACAGATGTGAAAATTACCGTACTATCAGTTTAATAAACCACAGCTGCGAAATACTAACACGAATTATTTACAGACGAATGGTAAAACTAGTAGAAGGGGAAGATCAGTTTGGATTCCATAGAAATACTGGAACACGTGAGGCAATACTGATCTTACGACTTATCTTAGAAGAAAGATTAAGGAAAGGCAAACCTATGTTTGTAGCATTTGTAGACTTAGAGAAAGCTTTTGACAATGTTGATTGGAATACTCTCTTTCAAATTTTAAGGGTGGCAGGGGTAAAATACAGGGAGAGAAAGGCTATTTACAATTTGTACAGAAACCAGATAGCAGTTATAAGAGTCGAGGGGCACGAAAGGGATGCAGTGGTTGGGAAGGAAGTGAGACAGGGTTGTAGACTCTCACCGATGTTATTCAATCTGTATATTGAGCAAGCAGTGAAGGAAACAAAAGAAAAATTCGTAGTAGGTATTAAAATTCATCGTGAAGAAATAAAAACTTTGAGGTTCGCCGATGACATTGTAATTCTGTCAGAGTCAGCAAAGGACTTGGAAGAGCAGTTGAATGGAATGGATAGTGCCTTGAGAGGAGTATATAAGATGAACATCAACAAACGCAAAACGAGGATAACGGAATGTAGTCGAATTATGTCCGGTAATGCTGAGGGAATTAGATTAGGAAATGAGACACTTAAAGTAGTAAAGGAGTTTTGCTATTTGGGGAGCAAAATAACTGATGATGGTCGAAGTAGAGAGGATATCAAATGTAGACTGGCAATGGCAAGGAGATCGTTTCTGAAGAAGAGAAATTTGTTAACATCGAGTATAGATTTAAGTGTCAGGAAGTCTTTTCTGAAAGTATTTGTATGGAGTGAAACATGGACGTTAAATAGTTTGGACAAGAAGAGAATAGAAGTTTTCGAAATGTGATGCTACAGAAGAATGCTGAAGATTAGATGGGTAGATCGCATAACTAATGAAGAAGTATTGAACAGGATTGAGAAGAGAAGTTGTGTGCCACACACAACTTGACCAGACGAAGGGATCGGTTGGTAGGACATGTTCTGAGGCATCAAGGGATCACCAATTTAGTATTGGAGGGCAGCGTGTAGGGTAAAAATCGTAGAGGGAGACCAAGAGATGAATACACCAAGCAGATTCAAAAGGATGTAGGTTGCAGTAGGTACTGGGAGATGAAGAAGCTTGCACAGGATAGAGTAGCATGGAGAGCTGCATCAAACCAGTCTTAGGACTGAAGACCACAACATCAACATCTGTTTCCATTAATATTTTGTGTGACGTCTCCGTGTGTGATTCGCCACTTCTCTTGTACTGCAGACGTCTTTTTATGGTTTAACTGCAATCGAAAAATAGGGTGCGTATGGATGTGGAGTTATTAGACGCTAATGTTAAATAATGGACTGCCGGAGTGGCCGAGTGGTAGTCTGGAACCGCGCGGCTGCTACAGTCACAGGTTCGAATCCTGCCTCGGGTATGGATGAGTGTGATGTCCTTAGGTTAGTTAGGTTTAAGTAGTTCTAAGCTCTAGAGGACTGATGACCTGAGAAAAGCGTGCCTCCTTCAGATATAATACTAATATAATAGCAACACTTAAAAATGGGAATAAGTTTGAAACCCATCGTGCAGTGCATGAAAAAACCTAATCGGTACATTTTTTTTATTATTTGAAAAATTACTGACACAACCGCAGGCTTTCGAAAAACATCGCTGATAACGTATTAAATGAAATTCCATCACATTTTTGACCTTGGTGACGCCTTTTCTTTCTGTTGTGCTATTATTTTACTAAAACATTGTGAGCTCTGAATCAGTATTTCTCCAAAACCATAAATAAAAACTAAAATCGTGATCTATCGGTGCAATACATTACGAATGATAACCGTAAGTAACTTTTATTGAAGAAGTATTACTTCTGTCCTATAATGATGATTTTAAGAAGTAAAGGAAACTGCACTTGGTCTAAGTATACATCATAAACTGCCGTGGAGCAGCAGAACGTACAAAAATTAGTCAATTAGCTATCACAGAATTGGAAAGTTCGGTGGAAATGGGCGACAAGTGACTATCTGGTACAAGAAATTAACCACCTCAAGTCCACCGTCTTCCGAAATTAACTCAGAACTGTCTCCAAACTCAGGACATGTGTAGATATCTAATGCAGTTTTGATAAATCTGTTACCATCCAGAAAGCACTTAGTGTCCATGTAGACAAAGACGAAAAGACAGGACAGAAGAAAATTTCCCTTGTTATAGCCGACGACAATTGTTAGATAATTCCTTCACAACTTGAAACAGTGACAACATTTTTCTATACATTAATCACAAGAAAGTTTAATTCAAAATTGAGTTATCTTTTCTGTAACGGAGAGTTATGTTTTGAAAAATTAAACAATATTTAACTCATTCATTTGTTATAGATATTTGAGTGTTACGTCATCCAGCACTGTGCTTTGAACAAAATGCACCAGCCGTCAAACCAGAAGTACTTCTGTATTCACATAACATGATCAATTACCTTCAGGTCAATCTCTCTATTAAACAGATTATGATTATATATTCAACAAACTCTACAAATGAAAATTTGTTGTGCTCATACTCTTATTGAATAATGTTTTATATATTCTCTGAAAATGTCATGATAATTAAATGTTGCTTTTATTATTTCAGTGAAATTATCTGTATGTGGCCTAATACTAGTATAACCGATGGTACAGTAAAAACAATTTAGCAACGCAACGCAAATTCTAAGCCACCTACGATCGATATGTTCCGAACACATTAAAACACAGTCATATGCACCTTTAAATTTATTTGTAAAAATAAAAATGCTTTTAGATTTCACTTTGCTTTTCAGCCTGCTGGGTCAAGTATAATGTTCACTTATGTAATGAAAGTCGTCATCCTTTATACGTGGTACTGGCCAGGGCCTAATGCCATACAGTACCTTAAAATGAGACCAGTTCGTCATTAGATTGCGTGCTACAAGTCTCTAGCTTTTCTAGAATAAAAATTATTAAACAGTTTGCACTGGTATTATCGCACCTATTGAACAATAATGGAAATTTTAAATATGCCACGGAATGATGGCGGACCACAGCGCTGCAGCGATGCTGTTTTCCCTCCGCTGTAGACAATGCTATATTCACAGTCTACCAAAGTCGCGACACTTCTGTTCCCCACAGCGATAGGAGCACCCCAAGCGGCGAGCAAGCGACACTTCTGAATACTATATCAAATGGTGCGAATAGTAACGCTTATATTGTTTTATAACACAGTTTTTACAACAACGCCACATTTGTCGTTATTTACGATTCTCTTAGAACATACAGAGTCATTTACTGAATGATGTCGTATTCCTTTAAAAACAAAAAACTGTTAGTAAACACTAGAGTGCCCCACCTTCTGCAGAAAGACGCTTTATATCCACCCAACAGAGCAGAGTTTTGTTCGCTACACTTTCAGCCAATGTAGTGAACGTGGAAAGTAGGAAACCTGTTTGGAATGAAAGATCTACAATATTTAACGTAGCAAATAAACCATTACTAGAAGGAAGAGGTTCCACAATTGCTGCTAAATCTAAGCCAGAACCGGACAGAATCCTCAATAAATTCGCTTTCCGAGTAAAAGTAATTACATTTACAAAAATATTAGGTTATTAGAAAATCAATTGAAGTGCAAGAATGTGTTAGTAGTTAGAACCTATACAAAATTATTAACTGTCAAGAAAAGTACCAATGATATTAACAACAGACAACAATAGAAATATATGATTCCCAGGCATAAAATATGTGTTTATATTCTCTTGTTTACCGCTGAATAGCTGCAAATATACACATACTCGAAAATATTTGTTTGTGAATAAGTTGTAGCTTATGTCATGGAATCAGTGTAATGCAACTGTACATGTATTTCATGATAATTCGTGTCTCTTGTTAATTTAATAAAGCATAGAACTCAAAAACATAAACAACTATTTCGTTACTTAGTTAGAAACTAATTAAAAACAAACATTATCCCTTCGGTCCATGTGAATGCTTTCTCTCCGCTTGGAGCATTTAGTATCTCTCCAGCTATCAAACTGTCAGAACTTTTGCACCAAAGAATGTCGTGACTGTATGTATTAAACAGTGAAATAATTAAGAAAACTGTAATTATTTGATTTCGGTTTAACACATCTGTAAATAAAACTCAATTCACAGCTAACCTAGTGTCTATTTGACGTCAGCCAGCAAACTACATTATGGCGCTTCGGAAGACAACCACAGAGAAAGAGAACCAGAGAGAGAACCTTTACATACACAAACCAGTTTAAGATCTCAGGTGAACATTTACCTGTAAAACGAAATCTCTTATTTTTCAAGTACATCGTTATTTCTTTGTTTTTTTTTCATAGTCACACGATCTTTTTTAAAAGTATTTGTACGCCTCACTTTACATTGAAAAAGTATTTTTAATACATATTGGTATGGGAACGCTATAAAAGGAATCAGACTGAATACGAAGATGATTCGGAATCTGATAAATCTTCACGTTGAAACCAGTTCACATGACGGGTCGTGTTATCCAGATAAAATGCTGTATATTTATATGTATGAAACCATTGTATAACCTGAAGAAAGTTGAGCTCCATTTGTTCGAAATAGAATTTGCTCTTTAATATACACTGATGTACCTACTGTGAATCCTGAGACGACATATGACTTACAATACGTTTCAGACTGTGATTTCATGTGCAGTCCTGGCTAACGGAGTAAGTCTTCCTTGAATGAAATCCGAATCGCTACAATTCTCGTGCAGAGTTCACACCAGTGAGTTGCGGCGATAACGAAAATGTTCAACGTAACAGTCTGACATTATACATTACAGGCTGAAAGCCATGTCTTCGGCGACTACTTGGAATGTAATTCGTCGTTGGACCTGTGGGCACTTCAGGATCGAAAATAGCTGATTGCGGCAGGAGAGGGGGTGGGGGGGTTCATAGGGAGGGAGGTGTGTGCACCGAGTGAGAGGAGAGTTGGTTGCGAGGATTGAAAAAAAAAAAGGTTAACGTGATAGCATTTCTTGTCGCGCTACACTCAAGCTTGAGAATTTATTATTGTATAATATCAATGAAAAAAAAAACTGTTCCTTTAGCCTGGAAACTTGCATTCATCGATATGGTTTATTAGCTGAACCCACGTCTTCCTATGAAATTATAGAACCCCAGACCACAGGTTTCTGGAATAACAGTCACGTTTCTTTCCTGTATTTCACAGGGGATCTCTTGGTGTTCTGTAGGAATAAGAATATGAAGGGTAGTGGCTTTGCGGTCTATTTTCAAAATGATACGTTGTTGTTGTTGTTGTCTTCAGTCCAGAGACTGGTTTCATGCAGCTCTCCATGCTACTCTATCCTGTGCAAGCTTCTTCCTCTCACAGTACCCACTGCAACCAACATCCTTCTGAATCTGCTTAGTGTATTCATCTCTTGATCTCCCTCTATGATTTTTACCCTCCACACTGCCCTCCAATACCAAATTGGTGATCCCTTGATGCCTCAGAACATTTCCTACCAAATGGTCCCTTCTTCTTGTCAAGTTGTGCCACAAATTTCTCTTCTCTCCAGTTCTATTCAACACTTGCTCATTAGTTATGTGATCTATCCATCTAATCTTCAGAATTCTTCTGTAGCATCACATTTCGAAAGCTTCTATTCTCTTCTTGTCCAAACTATTTATCGTCCATGTTTCACTTCCCTTCATGGCTACACTCCATACCAATACTTTCAGAAATGACTTCCTGACACTTAAATCTATATTCGATGTTAACAAATTTCTCTTCTTCAGAAACGATTTCCTTGCCATTGCCAGTCTAATTTTTATATCCTCTCTACTTCGACCATCATCAGTTATTTTGCTCCCCAAATAGCAAAACTCCTTTACTACTTTAAGTGTCTCATTTCCTAATGTAATTCCCTCAGCATCACCCGATTTATTTCGACTACATTCCATTATCCTCGTTTTGCTTTTGTTGATGTTCATGTTATATCCTCCTTTCAAGACACTGTCCATTCCATTCAACTGCTCTTCCAAGTCCTTTGCTGTCTCTGACAGAATTAAGATGTCATCAGCGAACCTCAAAGTTTTTATTTCTTCTCCATGGATTTTAATACCTACTACGAATTTTTCTTTTGTTTCCTTTACCGCTTGCTCAATATACAGATTGAATAACGTCGGGAAGAGGCTACAACACTGTCGTACTCCTTTCCCAACCACTGCCTCCTTTTCATGCCCCTCGACTCTTATAACTGCCATCTGGTTTCTGTTCAAATTGTAAATAGCTTTTCGCTCTCTGTATTTTACCCGTGCCACCTTCAGAATATGAAAGAGAGTATTCCAGTCAACATTGTCAAAAGTTTTCTCTAAGTCTACAAATACTAGGAACGTAGGTTTGCCTTTCGTTAATCTTTCCTCTAAGATAAGTCGTAAGGTCAGTATTGCCTCACGTGTTCCAGTATTTCTACGGAATCCAAACTGATCATCCCCGAGGTCGGTTTCTACTAGTTCTTCCATTCGTCTGTAAAGAATTCGTGTTAGTATTTTGCAGCTGTGACTTATTAAACTGATAGTACGGTAATTTTCACATCTGTCAACACCTGCTTTCTTTGGAAGTGGAATTATTATATTCTTCTTGATGTCTGAGGGTATTTCGCCTTTTTCATACATCTTGCTCACCAGTTGGTAGAGTTTTCCCAGGACTGGCTCTCCCAAGGCTGTCAGTAGTTCTAATGGAATGTTGTCTACTCCCGGGGCCTTGTTTCGACTTAGGTCTTTCAGTGCTCTGTCAAACTCTTCACGCAATATCGTATCTCCCATTTCATCTTCATCTACACCCTCTTCCATTTCCATAATATTGTCCTCAAGTACATCACCCTTGTATAGATCCTCTATATACTCCTTCCACCTTTCTGCTTTCCCTTCTTTGCTTAGAACTGGGTTTCCATCTGAGCTCTTGATGTTCATACAAGTTGTTCTCTTATCTCCGAAGGTCCCTTTAATTTTCCTGTATGCAGTATCTATCTTACCCCTTGTGAGATAAGCCTCTACATCCTTACATTTGTCCTCTAGCCATCCCTGCTTAGCCATTTTGCATTTCCTGTCGATCTCATTTTTGAGACATTTGTATTCCTTTTTGCCTGCTTCATTTACTGCGTTGTTATATTTTCTCCTTTCATCAATTAAATTCAATATTTCTTCTGTTACCCAAGGATTTCTACTAGCCCTCGTCTTTTTACCTACTTGATCCTCTGCTACCTTCACTACTTCATCCCTCAGAGTTACCCATTCTTCTTCTACAGTATTTCTTTCCCCCATTCCTGTCAATTGTTCCCTTATGCTCTCCCTGAAACTCTGTACAACCACTGGTGAATGATACGTATCTCAGTGTAAAGTTTGTCATTAGCGATTATCTAAAGATTCAGATTATAGAAATTAGATTTTGAAAACAGTCTAACAAAGTTCGATGTTTAGTTCACTTTTTTTTTTTTAAATTTTGTTTTCTTTGGTTTCAGGCAGAGCCCATAGCATGTCGTTTCTATGACTTAAAAGGAGTTGAAACGTAACCTTAGAACAATTATACACGACTGGTCTATGTGATACGTCCTCTTTGAACAATTATACACGAATGTGCTTAAACTGACACACAATATTTTTAGCGCAACGCAATCTGACTTTCAAAACTCCCTACAAAAGGATGGCCCTGACTAACATTAACCTATACGTTTCACATATCACTTACCTAACAAAAATCTTGATTACTCGAACTACAGCGAGCGCCACTACTGCCAGCTAAATAAAAGATTCAAACTACGGAAGGCACTAACTACTGAAAGGCATAGTTAGCAAGTGAAAGATTTTAATAGAGAACAAACAATGTATTTACCTTAATAGTCATAATATATATATATCAGTTCATGACACCAATTCTTACAAATTTCAAAACTCCGCCACCTCTCTCCGCACGTCCACCACTCCTGGCAGCTCACCTCCAACTGCCCAATGCTACGCGCTGTTAGCATCCAGCTGCCGCTGCCCAACACTACAATGGCAGACCACAATACAAACCAGCCACAGACTGCACACAGCACAGGCAGTGATTTTTATACAGAGCGCTACGTGGCGGCGGCTTTACCAATAAAAAAACCTTAACAGCCTACTTACATAGCCCCCATGCTCCCAGAAAAAAAATTTTACAAATTGTTTTGGGCAGTGGCCAATACAGATTTGATGAAATTTTTCATAATTACAATAACAAAGGTATCAAATACACACACTTATTGGTGCAATTTTGGTGAAAAGCTAAAATTTTCTCACAGTCCATATAGACAGTCCTGATCATTCATCACAGTAAAATAGTTGTGTTTTCCTCAAAGACTGAGCAATAAAAGAAAATGCACACAGATGTAGTGGATTTCCATGCAGTCTTTAAGAAGTAGTGTTGTCCTTCCAACGGAAAGACAGTGCTGACTCTTGACATGCAGACAGGTAATGGGCCACAACAGAGCAAACCCACAGCAGAGTGGAAGTTTTGAAGAATATTGGTAGGTAGGTCAACACAGAGTAGACCCCTTGTAGTTCTGGTAGAGATTACGGTATTGGTGGGCCACCAGAGATGCAGACCCACTGTAGACCTTGATATTGGTGGGTCATCAAAGTTGTAGACCCACTTTAGTCCTTGTAGAGATGGCCAGCAGCCATCTGTTTGACTGTGCAGGCGCACAATCACCATTGAAGAGTCTTGCGGATAATATGGCAAGTCCATAACCACCACTTGTGCACTCACAAAAATTGTTTTTGAAATGTCCTTAGAACCAGCAATGCTGTTATCCAGTCCCTTACTGAATTATTAACACACGTGCAAACACTATCAGTCCCTACTTCTCACATATTGTCCATACACTATGGCCAACAGAAACGTGTGCAGTGAAATGTAATTTACAAGTTACTTAATTTGATGAACTGGTGTCAATTACAATTTTATAACATGAGAATACAATAACAAAGGTACAAAATATATCACTAAAGAACATAATAGTACAGATAACATTTGCAGTAATACAGGCTTTACAAAAGAATAGAAATAAACATGGACATTTGTCTTACAAAAATTATGACATAAGTACACTCATAAAGATCAGAATAACTTTTGAAACATCAACTTCACATATGAGCAACAAAACAGAACAGATAAATAATGTCTAACTATCTTTACAAAGTAAATAACATATTATTAATGCAAATTATATTTGAGGATAACAGTATTCCTCATCATAGTTCATGTAACCGAGTATTAGAAAAATTCTGCAACATAAATCTTATCAGATAAACATATAAAGACCGGAAGAACATAAATACACAAGGGTACACAAACACATAGCGGAATAACACAAGGAAAGGACAGGGTTTGTTTTCAATATAACATTTGGTACTGCAGTCCAACCCAAAACGTCATTCTGTAGATCTTTCGTCTTATCTCAACATCTGTTTCCACCAAAATATCCTATCCAAGCATGCTTTCTGTATTTTGTTCACATCCTCTTTCAAAAATAGTTTTCCTCCACTCTACACTACTTTTTTTGGCCAAATCATTTTCATATAGCTTCTCAATGCATTTCTTCCAATTCATCACAACTCGTTCTCTTTTATAGCCTACCCCATCTTAAGCTAACTTAAATCTACTGTGTTCAGATGCTTAACTAAGGGACGAGGCAATGCAGCAGCACCAAACAATTTACACAAACAACAATGATAAAAAATGGAAATTGCCAAAAAAGGCAGCAATATTATAACTAATACAAGGCAATGCGCAGCAAACAAGAAAAATAAATCAGTAATAAAATTGGCTTAACCTAGTAATACAAAGGGACATTCAGTAGGAATGGCAAACAGCCGCAGCAAATTCTATAACTTATACCTAAACATGACAAACTCACAAGCAGAAAAAATAGTACACTAAAGACAACAATGCAGATAAGGACAATGTCTATTCACATCTTAAAGTCTATGCAATTAAAGTGGTGCACCACAAAAACTAATGCTGTAACAAATTACCAATTACTTGAAAAGAAAATTATATATACAGTTACTGTTATTAGTCGCTTCTTATTGCTCTTTCCATTCCAAGAGCTCCTTTTTCGAAGAATGTGGATCATGAAATAATTATTTAATAGATCTGTTGACAGAAAGTGTTCACATTAGCAAATGCATTTAATTTTATTTTATGAAACCAATGCTGCAACACAGCTGGAAACCAGATATCATATGAAATAAGCAACTATGAAAGGCAAAGCATAAAAATATCATTCAATAGACATGTGACATTTCATAAGTTAGTACAAATTCTCTCAACTCTCGTAGAAAGACGCTTGTCATTATCAGGTGTGCAGAAGTAAATAAGTATCTTTTCCAAGTAATGAGCGTGTCGTTTTTGCGACGCTTTCTGCAAAGGAATGTCAATAGCAAGGATAATGGCCTCCATTTTTTTTTCTTGTGCCTCTGAAAGGCACACACTAATGGCTTGTTCCCTGGTGGCTGTCCCCCAGCTGGGCGCCCACGACGCATTACGTGCAGGTGGTCACTTTAAGTTTCTTACCAAAATATTTACGACACCAGTTTCCGCTACAGTGGCAGGCTCATATAAAAAAGTTCACATGTCAAGAATTTGCGTTACAAATCTGTAGAAACAAAATCCATTAAATATAATAGTGACCAAAAAATTTTCATCGGCATTGTAATACATTCACGCATTTACATACATTTCATAGCTCTTAAAGTACGATACTTGGTTTCCAACAACCTTTTTCACAAACCAGAGTCCTTAACCACTACTCTTTATTCCTTACCTTATTACACATATACATATTCATTGACACTTCTTCAATATTTCATCATAACAGATACGTAGCGTAACCAAATAACTCATATAGCATCAGCTTATTGATCATAAACATACCGCAACAGCATAATACACATAGTCATCGTAGTAATAACATCATAACACCTCAGTCAAATTCTCAAAATCGTCGTAGCTTCCTCCAATAATTTCAAAACCTAAAAAAAATATTCTCTGCTCATGTCAAAAGTGTCATCTACCTCAAACGTACTTTTAAAATCGTGATCCCATACCAAACATATCATTCAAAGCTCTCATAGTGTCACAATGGTTCCAAAAAATTATGAACATTTCACAAAGTACGGACCAAATACAATTTCATAAGTGTGAAATTATCCAACTGTGTAATTGCGTAAACATGTGTCACTGATGTAGTAAATAAAAAATGTTTGTCTCTCATTTAAATGATCACATAGCTGTGTAATTCTATGTTAGAGAAATATGGTACCAATGTGTAGAGTTGTATAAGCAAATACCATATTAGCTAGGGCTCCTTGTGCTTGCCAAACATATGGTACACAAAGTACGCGTGTACCCCCCTGAGGATTAATGTAATTGTATCCTCAGATGTTACAGGTTACAGCAATGGAATGAAATGTATCACGGAAAACCTTTGTATCATTGTATTTCAAATATCTTTAAAAATAAATGTTTTAAGTACAAAATTAATCACTCAAACACGTGTACTGTAGCGCTAAACTGTGCGTCATGTTGTAAGATAATCTCTGTGGAAGTGTTGTAGTTATCGTCCTACAATAGTTAAGTTCTGCAGAAGTCAATGTACTGACCTCATGATAAACAAAAGTGAAATACTTTGGGTATAGATATCTTAGTTATTACGCTTATTGCCGTGATGAAGAAAGTACTGTGCTGTAACGTATTGTTGTGCTACGGAAAAGACTGTCTCCTTGTAGCTATACCACAAAAGTTGCTACTAAAACATGTTTTACTTTCCAGAAGAATTCAGAAAAACTGTGCAGATATAAAACAGATAAACTGCAAAAGCAACATTGTAAATTGTCACTCATTAGTAGCGTCGTGATAAAATCGGGTAGCTGTCACATAAACTGACCACTGTGTCATCTGGTATCTCACAGAAAGTACTTTAAATCCAGAATTTATTTTCAAGTAAACCAAAATGTTGCATTAAAATCTCATTAGCAATACTGGTAAATGTTCTAAGTATGTGAGCCTGATAGTCGTTACGTAATCGTGCAACTAAGAAGCAAGAAAGTACAAATAACAACACTGTGTCGTCTGTTCACTATAACAATGCATTCGTAATTTCTGCTTAAATATGTTCCCTAGGTTCTAGACTGGATAGTTAACTTCAAAACATTGTTACATGTTAACAGTTTCTCAGTGTGACAAATTGTTCTAGTAGCGTGAAGCGAAAAATTTTATGGCAAAGACAAAGTTAAAAAGCAGATTATCCTTCAATAAACGGATTTACGTGTGAAATTCAGTACAATCCTTTACTTTTCCTAGAGCTCAGTGTTAACTTGAACGCAATTATCATGCGGTATACGTCGGTAAAGAATACTGGAATTTTTCTCAAGGTTAGGGTCTATGTTATTTTTCTCTGAGGCAGCCGGCGCACGCGGCTGCCTGCGGTGCGAGTCATTGTCTGTCTTTTTGTTGGCGCGCGCCGTTATTGGGATTAGGAGACCTAACATCTACAAATTCACCTTGCTGAGAGGGCCCAGCTCTGTTTGAATCCCGCCAGTTCTGATGAAATTCCGGTCGGTCGTTATGATTATATCGTCTGTCGTCATGTCGATAGTTCCTGTAGTTTCTTTCTTGTCGGTTAAGTGGTGGAGAATTTCTCCCTGAATAGTAACTGCGCGCTGGACCGTTGCGTCTTAAGTTATTCTGTCTCCCTTGATAATAATTATTTTGGTTCCCGTATTGTCTGTTTCTCTGATTGTCTCTGTGATATTCATTACTACGGATATGCAATCTTTCTCTGTAATTATTACTCTGCCAGTGGTTGTCATATGGGTGGTGTCTGTTTTGGTCACGATTTGTGTTGTGAGAATGGCCTTGTCGTGTCAAGTTATTGTTTCTTTCATCGCGGAATTGCGACGGATGTGACCTGTAGTGATTGTTTTCCTGTTTTCGCATCCCGCGACTGTCTGTGTCAATTTCTAATTCTTGTAAGAGTCCCTGAAAAGCTTCAATGTCGTCTTTGCAACGACCTGCCAAAATAATATTCCTTAAATGTTCAGGCAATTTGATTAAGCAAATGCGGATGAGTTCTGATGGGCTGTATGGGTTTGAAAGATACTGGTTCTTATGCAACATGTCTTCAAAATATTTGACAAGACTGGAAAATTCTGATTGTTCAAAGTGTTTCATCATCATGATGCTATGTTTTACTTGGTCTTGTGTAGCTTGAGACCAATATGCTGAGAGGAAGGCATGGTAAAATTCTCCTTCACTGTGGCAATCGTGAATGACCGATCGCATTCTTACAGCTGGTTCATTCTCTAAGTATCCACACATAAATTCTAATCTGTGTTCTAATGACCAGTTGGGAGGAAAACAATGAAGGAATTGATGAAGTCACGTTTGTGGATGAATGTCGTTGCCAGAATTTTTAAATGTTTTGAATTTACGTGTAGTAATGAACAGCTTATAGTCAAAATAATCATGTCGGCGAGTCGCATATCGGTCATTGTTACGTCGTGTCGGCGGTTCCATCTCAAAATTCGGTGCACCTTGCCAATTTCTTTCATGATTTTCGAAATGCCCTGTGTTATTATTTTGTGGCTTTTCCGTATTTCTAAGTTCCTCTTCCCGTGTTGGAGCGCGAGTGTCCTCTGAAATATGAAATTTTTGTATTACCTGCGTCAACTGATCTTGTACTTTCCGGATTTCTCTTTTGTATTGCGTATTAATTTGATTCTGATTTTGTTTGAATTTCTTAATTTGTTCATACTCTTCTGTGTCAGTGATGGCTACAGGTCTTGTGTCATTCAGATCATCATCTACCTTTGCAGATAAATTAGTGAACTGATCCGAAAGTTCGGCTACTTTCTCCGATAGTGAACACATTTCCTCAGTGTGTTTTTCTGAACCAAGTTTCAGAGTGTCCATTTGTGTTGAAATCGAATCTACTGTGTCCTTTAAGTTTTCCTGAGTTCTTGCAAGTTGAGTAACCGAATCGGTGGATGCAACTGAGTCCATTTTAGCTTGCAAGGTGTCGTGATTTTCACGAACAATAGTTTGCAATTCTTTTATGGCTGCTTCGTGATTCTGTAATGCATTTTCATGCCGCGAAAAAATAGCTTTGAAATGCTCACAAATTTGTGTTTTTACGTCATTACAGATTTTTTGACATTTCGATTCAATGTTATGTAACTCAGTAGTTAAATCTTCACGTGTTTGTTCAAGTGTGGTGTCTACCTTCCGAAGATTTTGTTCCATTGTGTCTACCTTTTGAAGATTATGTTCCATTGTGTCCAACTGTTGCTGTGTTTGTCTCTGGTGTTGTTCCATTGTGTCCAACTTTTGAAGATTTTGTTCCATTGTGTCTAACTGTTGCTGTGTTTGTCTCTGATTTTCTTTCATTTGTTGCATTAATTGCAATAATAATGTATTAGTGTCTGGAATCTGTTCCACTATGCTTTTCGGCAGTGCATTTGCACCTGCAACATTCACATTTTGACAAGCAGAAAATGTGTCTTGACTTATTTGAGAAAACACTGAGGACGCAAAACATGAATCTACAGTATTTGCAAGATTGTGTCTTGTCATAACGGATTCCTGACGCGAGCTGTTGCCGACCGATCGATCGATAATGCTTCCCTGTTCACTAATTGTTTCACTGCCTACACCATTATTTGCGGCCCGCTCCATTTCCCTATGCACTATTACCAAATTACTACTTTGAACGTTAGTGAATTCATTACATAGTGACGCTAACACACTGCTTTCGTCTTCACTGTCATTTCTCAGTTTACTTTGGAGCCTAGTATTACGTTTTTCACACGCCATTATTGTCACAATATTTCACACGACAACACAGAAAAGCACAATTTAAAGAGCAAAAATAAGAGAACACATTAACGTGGCAGTGAAAATAATACCTAGTTAATTGCAAGCGCAGCTGCGAAATACTTGGTGCAACTCTACATGCATGCCACAACTGTTGCACTGTACAACGATGAAAGACTACAACTACAAAGGAGATTCTCTCTACAATTACGCGCTAGCAATAAACAAAATCTACATTAATTACACAAACTACAACAAAAAAATCAGAAGATTCCAATGAGGTATCCTCGGCTAATGGTCGACATATGAAACGTCCCCTTTGAAAAATTATACAATACTGGTCTATGTGAAACGTCCTCTTTGAACAATTATACACGAATGTGCTTAAACTGACACACAATATTTTTAGCGCAACGCAATCTGACTTTCAAAACTCCCTACAAAAGGATGGCCCTGACTAACCTTAACCTATACGTTTCACATATCACTTACCTCACAAAAATCTTGGTTACTCGAACTACTGCAATACAGCGAGCGCCACTACTGCCAGCTAAATAAAAGATTCAAACTACGGAAGGCACTAACTACTGAAAGGCATGGTTAGCAAGTGAAAGATTTTAATAGAGAACAAACAATGTATTTACCTTAATAGTCATAATATATATATATATATATCAGTTCATGACACCAATTCTTACAAATTTCAAAACTCCGCCATCTCTCTCCCCACGTCCACCACTGCTGGCGGCTCACCTCCAACTGCGCAACGCTACGCGCTGTTAGCATCCAGCTGCCGCTGCCCAACACTACAATGGCAGACAACAATGCAAACCAGCCACAGACTGCACACGGCACAGCCAGTGATTTTTATACGTGGCGGCGGCGTTACCAATAAAAGAACCTAAACAACCTACTTACAGAGTCAGGTTACTCCTTGGGGCAACCGTTTGAAGCATTTAGCTAGTAACATTCTGCGATGCAATAGTACCAGTGTGTCTTTCATAGATATGATAAATAGCGTACATCTACATGAATATCCTGCAGTTCACGTTTAAGTGTTTTAAAAATGTTTCGGTAACCAATTTCACACTGTTTCTCCACCGTTCCACGGTCCGAACCAACATTTTTATCTGAAAGTACTCCAGGATCCGCGCCTGTACCGAGAATTGGTAAGACGAACGCTCACAGTTCCTCAAGCAGTATAGCAATCTAATTGACACCCTACTCCGTGTGGGGCGCAGCCAGCATGTCAGACGGACGTGGCCTCTGATGCGGTCGGTACCTCTGCTACCGTGGTCGGCAAGTTAACAGTCTCTCTCTCATTTATTCTACCGACGGATGTGCGTGATCGCGAACTCTCACAGTCGTACGAAAATATATGGAGAATGTAATTCGCTCATCCTAAACGCAATATGATATGAGCCATTTGCATGGAAAATTGTTCGTTTTACCACGAGAGATATTTGAATGAACACCTGTTCAGGTCTGACAAGTGAGCCACACAGCAATCGAATTATTGAAGTTGATATCTATCTCTCTGTATATCTGTCTGCCCGACTCTTAGCGGCCTTTTACCTCAGGAAGAACCAGACGTATAAAGTTGAAATTTACACCATGTACTAAAGTCGACAGTCTCTTGGCTGTGTAACGGCGTGAAGCTTCTAAAGCTATGCAATAAAAAGACACGACCATTTTGGTAATATAGTTTGAAATTCACAAGCTCACTCATAAAACCTGTAAGTTACTTCCTGTTGACCAAGAATTCTGAAATTCGGCAAGTTTCACAATACAAGTAAAGGAAACAAAACTGAGAATTATTATTTTATAACTACATCACAAAAAATATTTGTTTATCGTATGTTATTCAGCTGTCTGTCTGTCTGTTAAAACTCCTTTTTCTCACAAATGGGTAGACTTATGAAACTGAAATTTATGTCACCTAAGACCTATGGTCCCTTGGCGGTTTAAAAAACATAAGTTCCTAAGTCAATTAAACCAAAAAACGCGACTATTTGTGTCATATAAGTTGGCACTAGCAAACGCATCTATGAAAACCTATAGAATGCTTGCCGTTGACCTAGAAACACAAAATTAGGCAAGGCGCAAGGTTTAACAGTACAAGTAAAGTAGGAAATGCGGAAACAATTAATTTGTAATTATATCATACGAAAAACAGTTTATTTATCATTTATTATCCCACTGTCCGTCCGTCTATTAACGCCCCTTTTTGTCAGCATCAGATAAGCGTATCACGTTTGAATTTACGCCACATACTAAGGTCTACGGTCTCTTGGTGGTATAAAAACGCTAGGCTTCAAAGTCAGTGCAATCAAAAGATCCAGAAGTTTATGCCACATAATTTCATATTCCCAAGCTCCCTCATTAGAACCCATAAGGTGCCTCCCGTTAACCAACCATCAAAAAATTGCCAAGAAGCAAAGATTCACAGCACAAGTAAAGGAAATAAATGAGAACAATTTTAACTTTTAATTATATCACAAAAAGAAATATTTCTTTTGTAATTCGTTTTGAGACTTCAAACTTAAAATTAAAACAGTCGTTCAATTCCTGGGTCTGATAATTGTCGATAACAGGCAAAAATCGTAAACATTCTTGATTCTCGGTGTGGATAAACTGTCTAGATACGTAAGTGAGTTCGTACGGAACCCTCAGAGGACGAATTCAACTCGCATCTGGCGAATTTTTTTACTTTTTTGATATGTGAAATTCTGCACTAAAGTACCGTTCTTCTAAAGCATGACGATGCAAATCTAAAAAAAAAAATGTTAAAGAAATCGACTTTTCAGTTTTTCGAGCATTTTTATCAATCCTAATAAAACAATGATTTTTCAACAGGCCGTGTGCTTCTGTGGCAGAATGCTCGCCTCCCACATGGAAGGTCTGGGCAGGATTCCTGCCTGATACAAAATTTGTGAATGAAGCATCATATTCTATAAGCTTTCCTCTCAAGCGTAAAACAAATAAAGATGAAAAAATTATTTGTATTACCTCTCTTTGATGTAACCACCTTTATGAACAACCTTTTATAAAAAATTGGTAATAAGAATTTATGTTTACAATGAAAAGTAGATTTTTGTGTGAGATACGTAAGTAAAAATAAGAGTGTAGTTTTCATAATCGTGACGATAAGATATTGTTTTAATTAGCAAATATTTGATGAATTGGCTTTTTGAATGACGTATTCCAGTTGAACAGAAAAGAATGAAAAAACTTGCACACGATCAACTTTTTCCATCTTTATGTATTTTTCGTTTTACAGAAATGCTGATAGAATATGCACTTGTGTTTAAAAATATGTGTCGGCCGAGTATCGGACACAGACCCTCCATGCAACAGAAGAGTTACGCTGCCGGTTGAAAAACCAACGTATATCAGCGTATCAAAGATGTTCCCAAAACTTCAAAGTCGAATTTCTCGGCTATTTTTAGAGTAGCCTGGAACAGCTTTAGGAAACTGATATTTGTGTTACGAACCACACGAACAGTAAAGATCACAAAATTCCAATTGTCGTGTTGTATCCTTGTAAAAGAGGAGCTAGCAAACAAAACACCGACATAAGAGGATCAAAATACACATATCCCAATGTCATGATTTACTGCTATATTTCCCTCTCCCTAAAATAATTATCCTGTCGGAACAATGAACTTCATCTACTGACCTGATAGTGCTGCGCTCCTGTTCAAAGTGCAAGCATGGGATTTCCGTGAAGTTATTTCATCAGACTTCACTATGTGCTACACATTCACCATTCTACACCAAAGTATAAGCATATGCTACAAGATACTTCGCAAAAGGAAATATAAGACAATGATATACCAATATCATCGTTTGAATCACTGTGACGTCTATTATCTGTCTCCTCGAACGAAGTACTCATGTTGAATGTCAAGAAGTGGCTTTAGTCAGATGTGCATATTGTTCTGTTCCACTCTGGTTTTCCGACTTCAGCGAAATCCCACACCTGCGCTTTGAACGCTGAATAGCTGTACAACACAATCAGATCAGTGGACGAAGTTTGTTGTTCAGGTAGCGCAATTATTTTAAGCAGAGAGAAATATAACAATCATTCACGAAACTGAAGTATAGGTGTTTTTAGACCCCTTATGTCGATATTTTGTTTCTTCGCGTTACTAAAATTCCTCCCTTAAACCTCGAATAGGTGATCACTCAACTGTCTCTTGTGGTAAGAACGCAGTTTTGTATACGAGTGGCTCATGCAATTGTTTTCAGGATGTGTGATTTTTCTTCTAAGCACATTTCCTGCGTTCCTTCGTGTTCGATATCACGTATTTTCTTGCAAGAGCCTTTTTCTACGCACCATCCGGTTATTCTGAGCTTGACTGTGTCTGTTTACGAAACACTGTTGGAATATACTTTGGACGGGTTTATGACGCTTCGCTGCATTCTGGACTTTGCTTCTAGTCAGCTATTCACCACGTGAAATCTATCGTTACAGATTAGACGGAACTGCTCATTGTTTCATTCGTCTTCGTGCCACCCTCTGATTCAGTGTTCACAAACTTTGTTTTCACCTACATTCGTGCAGAATAGAAAACAGACTGATGGGGCTTACTTCTAAAGTTTTCTATGGGTTATTGTGTACAGTGTAATGGCTACAAAAATTAGTTGTAGGAGAAAATGTGTCAGACTGAGATTTAATAAGAACATTACTTCACCTGTGAAGAAGTTGCAAATCACTCGTTCGACCAGTTCTTGAGTATTGCTCGCCAGCCTTGGCCACTTACCAATCAAGGCTAATGGAGGAAATAATTTGCAAACAAGGAAATAATTTCGTATAGTAAATGTGACAGCGTAGCGAGATACTAAACGTAATGCAATAGCAGACACTAGAAAGGGAGATAATACACATCACCTGGAGGTTTACCATTGATATTCCAGAAGCGTACGTTCAGTACCAATCAGGGAACGTACTGGTTCATCCAGCATGTGTTTATTGAAATGCCCTGAAGGGAGAATTAGGAACATTTTAGCGCATACGGATATTATTATGAACCATTTGGTAACGGAATAGTGAAGAGGCAACCTGATAGAAGTACCCTACGTCACACACAGCAAGGATTCTTGGGGTGTATACAGGTAGATGTAATGAATGGGCATGCGCTAACATACGTGGGTTGTAGAGTTAACATGTAATAATCTGTCGGTGACTCAACAAAAGTGGTGAGGGAAAGCTTTTGAACACTAGAACGAGGGGCTTCATCGGAATTGGCTGAGAACCTGAGTCACCTGTGCTTGACCTTGGGTGCACACTCACGATACAGTTGTTTCTGCTTGGCTTCCCGTAGCAATAAACCATTTTACTGTCAGTCATTAAACAGGTGCTCATCTTCAGTAAGTCCGGCCTCTTCTCCCCTACACATATTCCCCTTCTGTTGGGTAAGTTCTACAGACACGTGAAAGTGTATGGAACCATAAACTGACTACCGAAAGACTGGTTAATAGCTGTCAGTTAAAATACTTTTTCTGTACTGTCTACTGATGATGAATATCTTGCCTATCTGAATGGTGTTTAAGATGTGTCTACTATTCTTTCCTTTATTATCTCATTACCTCATTCAGCAGTCATGGTTCAGCCTGAGGCGATTTTTGCCGCTCTTTAATATAGAGCATTAACAAATTATACACAGCTTCTAAACATAATGTAAATAAAACAATTACATGTCTTTAAAAATTTGGAAATAGGCAGTTATTTTCAATGAAACCGTGTTGCCTTTCTAAAACTACAGTCAGATAACAATAGTCCTTATTAAAGCAAACATCTTAGTTTTACTGGACTTACGGGAAATGAGGATTAAGAAGTGGGATGGAGGGAGGAGTTTGGGATAAGGAACCCGAACCTACCCTTTGGATAATGAGGGAGGAAAGAGTGGGGGGGGGGGGGCAGATAGCGAAGAGGAATCCTGGCATGACGAGCCTGGAAGTTTAAATAGTTCTCTTGGAGAAATCGTCTTCAGGAATCTTCAGCTCTGTTTCCGTTGTCCGTAACATCATACGTGTAATAGTTTTTGGCCTCACCAGTTCTCTTGCAAATTTCTTCTATTTACATGTCTTCTGGGAAAGCTTCATGTTTCAATTGTAATGTTATGATTTTTGTAAACTTACTACTTCAATGAGCCTTATATGATAACTGCGGTATAACTGAATCTTATAGCACTTGTGTGGCATTTAATTTTATACTTCTCTCTGTCTAATGGTTAGGTATGCATCTCTAATTGAGTAACGTTTTCAAAACATTCTATTCGGAAAACAGGAAGAAATATTCTAATTCTTATTGCTGTACAGAGAGTGTACCGTGACTTAGAAGTAATATAATTGAGCTTATTTCAGTTTGGAAATTAGCTGAGTAATTTGATGATTATGAAATGGTACAATTTGGAGTATATACACTAGCGCTCCCACTTTGTGTGTAGGCCTGTTCATTATCCTTCATTCACCAACATGTTGGTGTCTTTCGCCGCATATTCTACGCACGATTTTAGATTTGACAGTTCACTGTTCACTACTCATTGTACATATCATTTTTAGCGATGTCATTCTTATTTTATTGATTCTGTAGCAAATGTACGTCGTGGCCCTCAAGGTTAACTATTTTACATATGTTATAACAAACCTGTTCTACTTCTGCTCTTACATCCTAGTACATTTCTTTTTAACTTACTTGCTTCATTTACGTATTTTTTGCCAATTCCTTGTAGATCATTAACCCCCACCCCCGATTCTTATTTTGATGTTGGCGTAACAACGATTCAAACGTCCCCTTTGAACAATTAAACATGACTGTGCTTAATCTGACACACAATATTTTTGTCGCAACGCAATCTGACTTTCAATGATCCCTACAAATGAATGTCCCTGACTAACATTAACCTATACGTTTCACAAATCACTTACCTCACAAAAATCTTCGTTACTCGAACAACTGCAATACAGCGAGCGCCACTACTGCCAGCTAAATAAAAGATTCAAACTACTGAAGGCGCTAACTACTGATAGGCATAGTTAGCATATGAAAGATTAGCAGTTCATGACATCCAGTCTTACAAATGTATTGTCTCTGATGGGCATACGTCCAGATCATCGCGCTGTTAACAGCCAAGTGCCCAACGCTACAATGGCGAGTATTACAACAATGCCAACCAGCCACAGACTGCACACAGCACAGCCAGTGATTTTCATACAGTGCGCTACGTGGCGTTGCCAATAAAGAAAACCTAAACAGCCTACTTACACGATTTGAGCCTATTTCACTTCCGAAGATGCTCGTTTAGATTGTAGAACCAAATAAGGGTTTTCTGCTGCATCTGACGACTCAGTTTTTTGTATTTGCCGTTTAGTGACTATAACGGTACTGCTGTTTAGTCATTAGCGACAACTCATAAACACATTTTGAGCAATAGATGCGTCAGAGAGTGCTAGAAGTCAACACTAACGTGATGCTCCCACTAGAGTACTGTAGTGGACGCTTCATGGAAATGTTGACTTGTAGCTCTCTGTGACGCATCAGTTGCTCAAGATGTGTTTATTAGATGTTGCTAATGACTAGACAAAAGAAGTCGGTATAGAAAGTAAACAATGTACACGATCATTAATGCAGATATATCTTCCAGTTAAAAGTAAAGATCTCCATCAATAGAATAGTGATAAGAACGCATGATACATGGCGCACTACGTAAAGGATTGGAAAGCTGGTCTACCACGGCATGTGCCAAGAATAGTGAAACAAGAGAAATACATTCTTCGAGTTCATTTATCGAAATTTAGACCTGAGAATAGAACAACGGAATTTTAAGAAGGGAGGAGGATAGTGGATTAAGTAGATTGCGGTTTGTTGTTATTAGAGATTGAGTCCTTACTCGGAACTTGGAAGAATGAGGGAGAAAATTGGTGTGTCCTGTTTAGGTGGAACATCCCAGTATTTACAGTCAGCATTTTAAGGAGACTGGGGTATCATCCAAAGGTCGCGGTGCCATACCAGAGTAGGTAATACGAATTAACACCACATACATCAGCGGGGGCCTCACTGCAGTCCGCAAAGACATGTGGAAGGCACTCCAGAAGACCATGCCTCTTTGTCTCAGCACAGCTGCGCCCTCACACAGAGGTCAGCCGAGCATGCAAGAGCTCTGTCTCAGTTCTGGACCTCAGCTATAGCACCCAGCGTCATCGTCTTGGACAGAGAACAGTTTGTTAATCTGTGCATCAATGATGCTATCATACTCAATGACAGAAGTAAATTATCAAACAGTCCTGTGGTGAAGAAGAGTGTCAATGTTAAGAAAATCTTTTTTTCCATTTAAGTAATAAAGTGAACTGATATTCCGTGTGTTCTAGTTAGATGAGCTGTCTGCTATAGCAATCAAAGAACCCATACTTATGGCTGGACGAATAGTTTCGTCTGGGTACAACAGAGATCATAGAAAACTAAATCTGGAAATCGTGACATGGGTTTGAACTACCATCCCAACTGCTATGCAGCCTCAGAGCGAAAGCTATTAATAAAAAATTGGAAATGATATAACAGCTACTAATACACAAAATGGCATGTATCGCCAAACTTTCAGAAAACATATTGCATTTGACATCTTAGAATACCGAAACTTACATAAAGGGTCTTGCGACATCGAAAGCAGTGTGTTCCAGTTTTCAGTGACGCCTAATGCTTGTACTGGGATAATCCGCACATTTCGGCGTTCGGACCTAAACTAAAAATAAAGGAAAATAAGCAAAAAACCAGTGAACGTGTTAATACAGCATCGCTAAATGTCGTACTGTGGGTGGATGAAGCACATATTCCGTGGTACATAAGATGAAAATTAGTGTTAACATATAATTTATTTTGAAGTGCAATCCAATATTTCAGCATGTGACTGTCATTGTGAAATGTTATGTTCAAGTATAAACTGTCTGATCGAAAGTACTGGCAACCCTCCTGGCCGGAGGACGATTAGATCAGTGTTTAACGTCCCGTCGACAACGAGGTCATAAGGGATGGAGCACAAGCTCAGATTAGGGAAGGATGGGGCAGGAAGGCGGCTGTGCCCTTTCAAAGGAACCATCCCGGCACTTGCCTTAAACGATTTAGGGAAATCACGAAAAACCTAAATCAGGATGTCTGGACACGGGTTTGAACCGTCGTCCTCTCGAATGCGAGTCCAGTTTATCTACTAGTAGGCACTAATTTGGGGTTTTCCAACTCTTCACTTTACGACGATTTGAACTCTGCTGGGAAGACTTTCAGTTAAGTGTCTGGATTTTTGCTCATGGATGGCATCCCATTCTCCGTTTAGAGCCGAATCCAGAGAAGGTAGTGGTTTTGAGACGTGGGATCTGGAATGAAGTCGACGTTCTAACTCGTCACAGATTTGTTTCATTGGGTTCTGATCGGGCCTCTCGGCAGGCCAGTCTATTTCGGGATTGTTATTGTCCAGAATCCATTGCGTCACACATACTGCTTTACGACAGCGTGCATTGTCAAAATTATACAGTCATCGACCCTGAACAGTTACTCTCCGCTGTACGCAGTACATAATGCTGTAAAGTGTGTTCATAACTTTCCACATTTAACGTTTTCTTAAGCGTAGTAAGGTGACCATACCATAACCACGAATAAGAGACCCATATCGTAACACAAAATCCTCTATACTTCACTGTTGGCACCACATATGACGACACGGAGCGTCTCCAGAAATTAGCCAAACTCAAACCCTTCCACTGCATTGCCACGGGGTACAACATGAGTCATCGCTCAAAATCACTAGTCGTTCACTGAACAACGGCGTCGCCATACCACTTCAAGCGTCATTTAGCATTGGCTATAGAAATGTGTGGCTATTCGCCGGCTGCAGTGTCCGTGCGGTTCTAGGCGCTATAGTCTGGAACCGAGGAACCACTACGGTCGCAGCTTCGAATCCTGCCTCGGGCATGGATGTGTGTGATTTCCTTAGGTTAGTTAGGTTTAATTAGTTCTACGTTCTAGGCGACTGATGACATCAGACGTTAAGTCGCATAGTGCTCAGTGCCATTTGAAACAATTGTGTGGCTGTTCGACCATGGTACGCGATCTTTTTCACTCCCTAGAAAGAGTATGCTTGAGTTGGAGCGTTGGTACCACTTTAAAACATGCGAATGATTCATCTCGCTACTCTTATGATATTTTACAACCATTCTTCGCAGTTCTCGACGGTCCCTCTCCTTCTGTACGTGAGGTCTGGCTTGTTTTAGTTTATCTGCAGCTGTTACATCGCTTTTCTATATCACAGTCATATCACCAACAGTCGACTAGGCCACCTTTAAAAGGGTTGAAGTGTCCTTGATGTATTTGTTACTCAGACGAAATTTAATGACTAGACGACGTTAGAAGTCACAGGTCTCCTGACCCACCCATTCTACTGTTACCGCTTCTCTATTTTTCTTTTGACAATGTAATAGTCCTGTCTTTTTTCTATGTCTTTCAACTGTTTCAGAGCTAATACCACGTTCGACGTGTTATTTCACACAGTCACATATTTACACTATCGGAATAAGACACCATATTATATAAGTGCAGCCAGCTACTCTTCCGAAGTACGCCTTTCTCAATCCTTTCTCAATAAGAGAACTTAAGTGCACTTACAGAAAGGAAATAAATGCAGCGATCTAATATTAAGTACTGGGAAAGGTGTCACGTCAAAGGTTACTCCAGACGAGTAGAAATATCCACTGGGGAACTCCCCAGGCTGTTACTATACGGTTCCTACTTGTTATCACCGTCCACAAAGACATCAATCAGCGTTCGTAATGACATGTCATATCGACTTAATTGTCTAGAATACTTCCCGACAAGGAGATCAAAGGTTATCAAATGTGCATTTTTCCGATCTCCTAAGCTTATCGGTTTATCAGTACCACTTCACAGGCGTTACCACTTGGGAGGATCAGCTGGTAATCCGGTTCACTTTCGCCGAAGAGGGGAATCTCGAAAGGTAATTGACGTATTAGTCGGAAAGTGGTTGTAACCTTACGTGTTCTCACTGATAACAGTGCCACGGTATTTTGCCATGGAGGCTAGATACGCAGTGGTAATTTGGAATGTGATTTACCCCGTAATCTAAAGTGGTACACAACAGGTAGCAACTTTCTTGGGAATGTCATGGTCATGGGAACCCATAATAACTAATCTGTCGTCAATTCAGATTTATTTTAATTTACGTGATTGCTGAAATAGAACGCAGACTGTGAGAGCTTCGAGTCTTATAGAGAAACTCCAAAATTTCATAGAACACTTGTTCATGATGTAACATGGAAGTGAAAATTGCTTGATGAGCAACAGATTACAAAAGTATTCAGTGCCAAGCCACACATGCAGATGCGTTATGAGGAGATGGAATGCAATACAGTGCAACGACCCAACATACAGTTCCAATTAAAGGTATGGACCCAGACCCAGACGGGTACTGTCTGCCTACAATCTGTATAAACTATAGACAGCTTAAACCTATTCCTAATCTTAACAAAAATTTCGAAAATTGAAATTAACTAGGCCATCTCTGTTCTTCAGTTTTAGGCTGGCAGCATTTGATTCTGGTGCATATGTATTAGTACTGCTGTTAAAATGCAGTTATTAATTGTTATGATTATACAAATATTACTCTTAGCAGAAACTTCTATAACGTAATTTGTCGCAAACTTGTTTCTCATACAGAAATTCGTTGGGCGTGTACACCTATGAACGTACAAATGGATAAGGCAGCCATCCTTCTAAGGCCCAATTTGAAATGAAATCTTGATTTAGTATTTTTTCTTTACTGTGGAAACGTCTGAAAGCAGTAACGTACCGCAGTAATAGTTAATCGTGGAACCATACCACTACAGCAGAGAAGCTTAGTCAATTAATTAGGGCCATATTAGCCAATGCAAGGTGTAGTGTTGTACAACATTCGATTAGCAGTATTTATATTAGATTTACAGACATAAGTACTGGCAGATTTCAAACCATTTTGGCAGTCAGTGATTCCTTGAATCGGTACGTTTTACTCATGTTCCACAAACTTCAGTTGCATACTGACTTACAGTGTTTGCTCCAAAACGAGTACATATAAACTGGCTTAGTCTGTTACCTGACTGTATTAGGCAATTTTTTGAAACTTCTTGTATTCACACTTCTTTATGAATTGCAGTTATATATTTTAGGTATTATAACATAGTGACCACTGTTATTTGACCATTTGGTCGTTAAGGTAGTATGTATGAAGTAGTACGTGCCGTGACAACGGTACATCTACATCTAACGTGACACTCATGCCAACTGTTTCTTGCTCATACAGTATAGCGAATATTAACTATACAGAAATTAGCTGTGTCTATCGACGCGGAAGTCACCGAAGTGGCGGCAAATATAAGAGCGATCAGAAAGTTTCTGTTCGAAGGCCGTACAGTCCAGAATAGGTATGCTGTACAGGTAGAATCGGAGTGATCAATGGGGTATTCATCGCACAGCCGCACCGGATTGAAAATACCCATTTGGTACAACGCCATGTCCTGTTGCGTGAAGAAGTCCGTAGCTGCCTGCTGTACTTCCCCTTCCGACAGAAGTCATCGACCTATCATGGCCTTTCTTATGGGACGAAAGCGCATGGAGATTGATCAGGACTATAGGGTAGGTGCTCGAGTGTTTCCCGCTTCGGTTGGAGTACCTTCTGTTAGGCTGGCCTCCCAGATCGATTGGCGTCGTGTGTCGAATCGTGACCAGCAGAGAACTTGGTGCATCAATCCACAAGGGTGGTTTTCGACAGACATCCTGCCCCACACACATTCTTCTTTCTCCAATGGATGTGTACCGATGTTTGCTCTTCAGCAGCCAATACAAAATAACAGCACATTGGTCCTGATCCGACCCATTTGTTAATAACGTCGCCATGGTTCACATTTATGCGTTTACCACACGCAAGTCGGAAAGACACGAATGCCTCTTTGATCCCTTGTCTGCATGTCGGTACATATATACGAGGGTCAGTCAAAAAGTAATGCCTCCTATTTTTTTTCTACGTTTAATTGTCAGGAAATTTAAATGCAATTACATAGGTTGAAAACCACAACATTGAGGATCATTTTGTCATTTTTCAATGTAATCTCCGCCCATCTCTACAGTTTTGGTCCATCTTTGAACAAGGGCATGTATCCCAGCACGGTAAAAATCACAGCTCTGCTTCCTAAGCCATTGACGCACGGATGTTTTGACGGCCTCCTCATCTTCAAAATGAATCCCACGATGAGCTTCTTTTAGTGGCCCGAACAGATGGAAGTCTGATGGTGCCAGGTCAGGGCTGTATGGGGGATGAGGCAAAACTTCCCATCCAATTTTGACAATCTCGTCAGAGGTGTGACGACTGGTGTGTGGTCTTGCATTGTCATGCAAAAGAAGAACATCTGCCATTGATTTTGTTGGGCGAACTCGCTGAAGACGTGCTTTAAGTTTTTTGAGGGTTGTGACGTATTGAACAGAATTTATTGTGCATCCCTGCTCCAAAAAATCAACCAGAATCACACCCTCTGTATCCCAAAAACTGTTGCCATAACTTTCCCTGCCGATCGCACAGTTTTGAATTTTTTCTTCCTCGGCGAGCTTGTGTGACGCCACTCCATTGACTGCCTCTTTGATTCGGGTTCAAAAAAATGCACCCATGTTGGTTCCCCGGTCACAATTTTTTTCAGAAACTCATCTCCCTCCAAACGGAAGCGCTGCAAGTGTTGGGAGGCTATTGTTTTCCTTGCCTCTTTATTCTGATCGGTTAACATTCTTGGAACCCACCGTGCACAAACTTTTGAGTACCCCAATTGTTTAATAATCGTGATCACACTGCCTTTACTAAGAGAAATAATGCGACACACTTCATCTGCAGTCACCCGACAGTCACCACGAATGATGTCATCAACTTGCTGAATGTTGTGTGGAGTTACTGCACTCACCGGCCTGCCGCTCCGCTTTTCGTCAGTCAACGGTGTTTGCCCTACAGCTTCCTTACAACGACGAATCCATCGTCTAACAGTACTGACATCCACTGTCACAACACCATACACCTTCTTCAGTCTTTCATGAATGCGTACGGGCGTTTCACCTTCTGCATTTAAGAATTCAATCACACAACGCTGTCTCAAACGAACATCGACGTCGGCCATCTTACAAACTTCTGCTGTGCTGCCACCTGTTGACACAGAAAGTTACTACTGCAGTGGATTGCAGAAGAAGGTTTGAGGAATGGCGCCAAATTCAAATTTTTCACTTAACTTAATTTTTTTAAGTAGAAAAAAAATGGGAGGCATTACTTTTTGACCGACCCTCGTATATTCGCATCGTCGAGCTACGTTGCATACACACTACAGCAACATCTTCAGACGGAAACTTTTTGATCGACCATTATAAAAAGACTTGCGCAAGGTTTCGCAACTACCCTAGATTGGATCTCCCGCCCAATAATGCCACACGATTATTTCGTTTCATATCTCTGTCTACTTCTATGTCTACTATTACTGTACTCTGATAGGCTAATAAAGCTGAAGTATCACTAACTATTTTCGTATTCGGAGTGTTCTCCCTAACAACTTCAGGCGCGAAATTCCTTTCGTCGGACACATTGGCCCCATTACATTATTAACACCCAGCATTACAGGGTTCGGAATGAGTATTCCAGGAAAATGACTATTAATGATAGATTAATGCAAGTGTCTCACTCCTTCAGTGTCGCAGTGGAGTGCCAAATTCGCAAATAACAGGTCAAAGCAGGTGAACAGGGAAACAACCGAGATCTATAACAAGTCTGCCGTCTGTTTACCATTAAGCATCATTAAGTTTCCGTATACAAGCTGTGACATCGTGTCTCATCTACTTGGCTGGTTTAGTAAATAGTAAAGAGGAACTGTCATTACGCATATCTTTTGGTAGTTTTAATAACTTTAAACAGTCAGAAACCAGAAACAGCAAATTATTTATAAAGTAAAACTATCGAAATTCTTCAATATCAATTTGGAATTAAACATTCATAGAAATGAAGCAGTTGTTACGTTTCTTTCGATTTGCTATTGTTGCTGTCCACTATTAACAGTGCGAGGTAACTTACACAAAGGCCTTTTGTAGTAGTCACGCCTTATTTGGAAAGTTTCTTTCATACGGCACATAAATGAACAGAACCGTTCCGCTAAAAAGTGACCTACCGTAACACAAAGTTGTGCCTACTACTCCAGATGTGTATACGATGGACACTATTCAAGCCTAATCGTTTTTTGATTCCACTTAGTGTTTATCGTTAAACAAACGATATGATTTAATTAAGGAATAATTTTTAATTATTACAACTAATCAGTTCAGTTGAAGTAGGTACGATTTATGTAAATTGTGAATTCTGTGTTTCTGTAGTAAACAATATCATTTGCTAGCTTTGTGACGGGGAGTCAAGGGTTTTATTCCTGTAAATATTAGTCGGGTTTTCCAGCTCAGTAATGATTCATTCAAATTTACCGTAATTCTGGAGGTAATCAGACTTCCTGACTGATTAAAATTGTGCGCCGGTCGTGAGTCGCGCTTGGGTGCGTGCCCGCGAAAGGCAAACGTCTCAAGTTCGAGTCTCATTCCGGCACACAGTGTTATCCGCCAGGAAGTTTCATATCAGAGCACACTCCGCTGCAGAGTTTGTGCGACGGTCATTTCTTGTGATAATTATAAAAAAAAAGACGTCCTGCTTTGGTGCACGATAATATAAATAAGAACGAATGAAAATGTTTCACATGGGTGAGGTACAACATTGATAAAGATTATTGACAAGTATCTTCTTAATTTAGTAATCACAAGTAGAATTTAATGTAATATAGAATCTGGCATAGCTCACGCGTGAGAGATTGCAGTTTCGGAGACAATTTCTCAATTACTCGTTGTACCACGTGGTCCCTCATAAAAGTGCTACCGGTAAAGGAAATAAGTAGAATAATTGGAGAAGCTACTAGGCAATTGGCCTTGGTGTAGAGAAGGGCAAAAATTTGGCCTCTGCCATCTCTGTAAGTAAAAAGGATAGAACCACAGCCTCGGTCTTCAGCGTACCTTTAGAGAAGAGGACATACCCGCACTCATTTGTGCGGCTCTGTAGAAACTATTGTGTGTAAATAATAGGTTTCTCTTACACAATAAATCAGTAATAGATGTTAGTCCGTAATTAAGAGGTACTTGTTGACACTGTGAGATGAGTGTACAGATTTTAGTGGAAGTGAAACAGGTCAGATTCGTTTCGTGAACCTCGCATTTACCATGCATCTTGCGAGCTTGTGGTGTCGGTTCCATGACAAGCATTACCCTATAAAGTTAATAATCACGCCTTGAAGAAGGTAAGAGCCAATATATGCATTTATTATGCATACACAGGACTTACTAGGAGGAATTGTCAATATTCAGAAGTATGACAGGAACTATGATTCGAAGCAAATATGGCTAGCGAACATGGGCTCCAAAATGCTTGTGTTAGGAGCTATCAGTACTTGTTCATCTTTGATAGTGTTATAGAAATATCTTTCTTTGCGATTTCTTTTCTTTCCGTATTTTGGGAGGAGATAGTGTATACCAAAGCTGCAAAACAAGGTCTAGTAAACATTAACTCGAAAACGTACTTGTTCAGTACAAGAGATGTGTTTCACAGAAAAGAAGATGAAAAAGTGCTTATAGCTTTTAATTTATACATTTTAGAGCCCATATTTCCTAGACGTTTATGTTTAGAACGATCGTTCCTGCTAAATCACTGAGTATTGACCATTATCTCCGGAACAGGTGTTTCCCATTACCGACGCATCTTATAAATGAGTGAATTAATGCATACTTGTGGATTTCAAATATTTCTGAGGACAGCCAGATTTAGTAAACAGGGCGAGCTGCCCTTGACAAATGAGACTTTTGGGGAGGTATAGCAAAGAACGGAAGAAGTGGGCAGATTCAGAGGCAAATAATAGGCGTGGCATTTGAATTTGATAGTGTAGTTTGTAGAAGTGCCTAATCCTTTCTTGTTAAGCTTCGTTACGTTAAAGAAACGTGTCGTGAACTTTTATTATTCTTTTAGTTTCGTACAATAGTGTGATTTGATGGGTAATACTTCGTTCAGTTCTAGCGACTAGTACATGTATCCTGAGTCCAACATACGAGTACAAAGCATTGGATGTGCTCCTATTGTAGTAATTCGTTCATTTGCTAAACAATGCATATACCATGCAATATTGTGTTACATTCAGTACTACTTACACTGCTGAACATTTGAACATTTATCACTCATATTATTGCACTTGCACTTCAAATTCTTCATCTTGGACAATCCGTTCATTTATGTCATCTTCTGTGGCGTCAGCACATCCCGGAAATTTTCGTAACAATGAAAGCAGGGTAGTATTTTATGGTTCGGTCTGCTGCTGTAGATTTTCATCGTCTGGAGAATTTCCTTGATTTTCCTGTAGCAAAATTTTCCACGATTTTTCAATTGTATTTGCTCCAACACTCTCCCGAGATTGGGCCACGTCATAAGCAACGTCTTTCAAATTAACACGGCGCAACTGCTCTAGTATATCTTCTCCCTTGTCCACAGCATTAATTAAAGAGGAAAGCATGTTTCTCAGGCAGTTTCTCTTCAGTGTCTCTAAGATCCCTTGGTCCATAGGCTCACTTATGGATGTGACATTTGGAGGCAAAAATATGGCCTTTATATCTTGATGTTCATCTTCATTAGGATGACAAGTGGCATTGTCTAGAAGCAACAGTGCTTTGTGGGGCAAGTTGTTGGCTTTCAAAAACTTTTCAGTTTGTGGCACGAACTCGTTAAAAAACCAATATTTAAAAATGTCTGAGCTCATCCAAGCATTTTTTGTTTGTTTGTAATATTTCATCGGTAAAGCATTTTAGATACATTTTTAAATGCTCTCGGTTTTTTGGCATACCTATCATACACAGTTTCATTTTCAAATTTGCTGTGGCATTACTGCATGCAAGATTGTCACTCTTTCTTTGCTACGTGTGTAGCCTGTCGCTGCCTTTTTCGGCCTCTGACGCTAATGTTTCTTCGGCAACATTTTGTAATTGAGACCAGTCTTGTCGCAGTTAAAAATTTCATCGCCTGTTAAGTTTTCCTTGTATATTTACCTTGTTAAGTTTATTCTTAAACAACTGAACAGCTTCAAAATTTGCTGAAAGCTTTTCACCACAGACATTAAGCTGCCAAATTCCGCGTCTTTTCTTCTATCTATCGAGCCAGCCCACACTAGCTGTGAAATCAGGTTCACCTTCGTTTAGTTCGTTACGAAACTTTAAGGCTTTTTCCTGCAAAATAAGTCCCGACATGGGTACACCTTTATCTCTATGTTGAGTAAACCATAGGAGCAAAGCTTCACTTACTTTTTCATAATTATATTTTTTCATTGTTTTCCGATCTTCCAAAACAGCCGAGATTGCTCGCTGAGAACAACACTTCTCAATTTCATTGCAGTTCTTTTTCGTGTCTCCAACTGTTGTTTTCCCGACGCTATAATCTTGCGCCACATTTAATAAAGTTTCACCATTGTCTACTCTTTTTAAAGCTTTGAGTTTTTCTTCCATTGAAACGACCACCTTTTTCCGTTCTTTAAGCCATCACCACGAATTCTTACAATAAACAAAGTGCAACACGTCCACTCAACTACAGATATAAGTTAGCACTGAGGAGTGAGGAGTAGCAGAAAGCGACAGTGAACTGTGTATCAACAAACAACACGTTAGTCACTGACCTGTAGTCAGCTGGGCACGGCCGGCGCGGTGAAAGTGTCGGATAACACAAAAGGTCGGATAACCGAAGATCGGATAATCGAGACACTACTGTATTTGGTGCGCACTTGTGGCCAGGTGTGTAGCTGGGTTTGAGAAAATGATTCTTGTAATCAGTATTAATTCGAAAGGTAACCATAAGACAGTATTCAAAATAAAGAAAATGGCTTTTAGTGGCATCTGTGTAACATTGTCACATAGAAGTTATGTGTCTTCCACTACTGGTGAGCCTCTTAGAACGCCAGCTCCTACGCTGACGAAATTCTAGAAGGACAACAGTCACCCGAATAACCACAGAAAACCACCAATAGAAAGCACATAAAAAAGTGTTGAGTAAAGTCACGGTAAAGGAAAAGGCTGTGACAAGAGTACCTTAAAAATTTAAAAAGATAAAATATAATGATAATGAATGTAAATTCCATAGTTGCTTTGCTTGAGGCAACTGAGCAATAACAACAGTGCTATACGTGAACAATTTAGGTGCAACATTTTGAAAATAGGGCACCAAACCTGACAGTATGCTCGTACAGCGCTTAGCCGAAATCAAGAGGTGCAAAACTCGTATCATGAAAATTGCATTATGTATTTTTTAGGCCTTCAGTTGCCACAACTTCTCCACTTTACGTTCCCTGGTGTGAATAGAAGTCAAGCTGGTAATCACAGATTATGTTAGAAATAGTGAGCAACTGCCGATAAACTATCCAGCATAAGGCAATGGACAGAATAGATTTGTAGTAAAAATTTAATTTGTGATCATCAATCTTACGTGTCCGTCAAGGTAAATATTCCATTTGGCTGCATGTATTCAATTCACAGGTTTTGTTGTCCTTTTCACATTTACTTATGCTATCATCACATACAAATTTCAAAAAAAATTATTTTAAGCATTTGGATTGGAAAATAATTCCAATTGTTCTATTTTAGTGATATTTTCCAGTTATACTTCTTTTGTTTGTGATCCATAACTATGTGAGTAAAGCAGATAACTGTAAGTTATGTACGTAATGTACCATTCGTAAATTTAATAACAAGAGCAAAGGTGCCGAGTTCGAGTCTCCGCCAGGCACACAGTTTTAATCTGCCGGGTAGTTTCACATGAGCGCACACTCCGCTGCAGAGTGAAAATCACTTTCTGGAAGAGCATTACAGTTTAAAAATTTCCTGCCGACGAATATTTTGTTTGTGTGCAGATGTAGGTACTGAAATAATGGTATGATAGTCTGAGATCTCTGTAACATTCTTTGAGATAACACATGATTGTCTTAAAGGGAAAGCAAAGTGCTAGACAAGGCTATGAGTAGACTGGAAAGGAAAAAAAAGTAGGAGACAAAAATACGATTTTTAAAGTATATCAGATTTATTACAAGCATTGTAGTGCAACAATGATTTATGTACAGAATGGAATAAGTACTCTTCACACTTATCAACGACAGGCATGTGATTCTTCCCTGAGGTTACTCCGGAAACTCTCTACTTGGCGACTACTCCCTCCCGAGCGCAGTGACTCCACGCCCTCCTAGGCGCCGTCCCTCTCACCCTTTCCGCTTCACTCCGGATGCAGGTCAGTTCAATAGCAGTCCATCCAACAGCGCCTCACGTGGCCGGCTTGGACAGTGGGGGCGTGGTGCGGATGGCCGTCGGCTTGGACAGCGGCGGCGTCGTGCGGATGGCCGCCGGCTTAGAGAGCGGCGGCGAGGTGTGGAAGCCGGCCGACTGCATCGGCGGCGTCGTGCGGATGCCTTCCAGTCTGCACCAACCCCTCGAGGCGACCTCCGCATCCAACACTCGCAGACCGCAGGAGGCCGCCCTGCCGGAAACAGCTGTGAGTTTGGTCAGTGCAGACATGCTGGCTCTATGTTGCTGTTCGCCTCTTCTTGTGGTTGGTTAGAGCTCGTAGCTTCGAGTACGGTACCTGTATATGCGCTGACAGTGCTTATATATGCTTAGATGCTGTTTCTTGATAAATGCCAATCTGTCAAGCACACACTTGGAAAAACCCGCGGACAGGTCTTTGGGACTTTCTTATCTGCAAGGCCTTTCCGATACATCAGCTGATAGTGAAATCGTATTATCTCAGTAATTTCGGCAAGAGCATATGACACAAGCGTGTTCCCCACATGTGTTTCTAAGCTATTTTCATAATCAGATCTTCATATGACGATGTAATTGTGAAATGATTTCTGTGGTCAATGTGTAAACCACAGGTATGAATACATTAGTGGTGCAAATTTGCTGTAGGTATAGTTTTCCGTCCAGTAGTTTCCATTTGACATAAAGAATGATTTAAATTCTTGTTTATCAGACACCTCGCTTTTTGCTGTTGTCATTCCGATAGTGTTGTTGCTTATTCCACTTAGACTTGGTTTTCATTGCATTCGGAAGTACAACATCAATGCTTTGTGAAAATTCTTATGAATTTTTCATTTTTAAATTTTGCTAATTTACAGTTTATTTATATTTTTATTAATAACATTCTGATTCAGTAATTTATTGTGATTAGCTGCCTTGACCATTAAAGCTGCAAGCACACTTCCCAGTCTCCAGTCCACATACGCAAGAGTATTGACGATGTAATGAAATGTTAAAGTTGCAACTAGGAGCATACTTCCACGAAAATTTGCGTGTAGTTGGTGCGCTTGTGCCTATTTGATGATCTTTAAGCTCCTAATATCCTATATTTTTCAGTAAATTTAAATTTTCTGCTACTTTCCACCAGGAACAGTAACCAGAAAAATTTAATAAGCTCTTTCCTGTTTATATGAAGACAGTAGCTGTTCTCGAAAGAACAGATACTGTTGATGACCGTGCAGCTTTTCCCTTGAATAAATGATGATGAACTGAAACCCTCAGCTGCCGACAGGTGTCGTAGATATACCTCGATGTGGACAGCTGAAAATATGTGCCCCGACCGGGACTCGAACCCGGGATTTCCTGCTTACATGGGACACGCTCTATCCAACTTTTTTTTTTTTAAGGAAAGAATGGGGTAAATGTGGTTTGCAGCTCTGACCGAGACTTCAACGCTACTATTTTTTTTATTTTTTATTTATTTATTTTTTCGAATGTCAGTCTTACAATCTTTGCTGACATGCATTTTGTTGTACTACCTACCGCATAAATACTGTCTAAAATGTCCAAATGTTGACAAATAGTGGCTAAGTAGAAAATTAAGTAATTAAGGAAATGAATAAAACTGAAAATGTCCTAATGAAAGACATGAAGACATTGCGGATAGTACAAATACAAAATAAACATTCTTCTGTAGCAATGAAATGAAATTCGTGTCGGGGGCGACACCTGCTCACGACCCGACGTTCGATAGAGCAAGAGAGCCATCTATCGACTCGTTCTCCGGACGTTGGTGTAAGACTGGGTCGTCTTCTCGAAATTAACTAAGGGTCCGTAAGTGTGATCGATGCCTATCTCGGTTTCTTCGTCTATCTCATCTCTCATCCTTCACACTCCATCTGGCCGCTGGGTCGGTAAATGGAAGTCGCAAGTAATTAGCGAAGTCTTGCCCATATTTCTTATGCTGTTGCAGCTTCGTGTGTCCATTCAGGAGAAAATCCCAAAATTGCATTTTGTCCTTTCACGATTCTTTATAGACATAGCCCAGCACCATTCCCCGTACCCATGTCACTGCGTTGGGAGAAAAATGTGTGTCTGATGAAACTGTGTGAGGGGCGGAGAGTAAGAGGAACGCCAATATGTGTTGTGCCAAGTGCCACACTGGAGCCGTCCCACTACATGCTAAACGATGTTCATCAGTGTCCACTGTTGCGCAGCCTAAACATAGTGGAGTGTCTGCCAAATGAATCACGTGCAACCGTTGATTCGTTGCGAACTTCCTATTTACCACCACATACCATGTTGAGCGTACTGACGTTGGGAGGTAAACGTTCCGTATAACGCGCCATATCTGTCTCCAGTTCTTGTCTGGGTACTTCTTTTCCAGGGTACTCCTTTCCTGGGGCACCGGCGCAGTAAGAGTTGGTTTGCATCTCACGTCGTCGGTAGTCGTGTTGTTGGAGAGAATTCTCTGACATAGCTAAGCTCCCAAAAAAAAAAAAAAAAAAAAAAAAAAAAAAAGAAATAAAAGGCTTGAAATGTGACATCTTCGGCGAAATATGGCCCACATTGACTGGGAGCAGCAACGAAGTGGGCGCTATTACATCGGCCAACGCACCCGAGATATTGCGAAATTGACCACGCCACTGTCGTATAATCGTACTGACTAATAACACCCGTGCCTTTTCATATACGTTCACTAGACCAAGCCCACCCTCTCCAGGTGGTAGCGTAGGCGTTGTCTATTGGATCTTAAACAGGTGTCCCACACTCACGTAGGTTCCGAAAGTTGCTTGTATCCGTGATGACATTGTGCACGTTAAAGGCAGGACATGCGCTACGTGAGTGAGTCTCGGTGCTAGGTATACGTTAACATAGGTCACCCTCTGAGTCATATCCTTCGCTCTTAATTTCTGTAACAGCACCATTGTCCGCATCAGCTTCAATATGCGGTGGTAGTTACCCGCTGCTGTCCGCTGCACATCCGTGTGGAACGTAATACCTAGGCATTTTATGGTCTTAACTAACATGAGCGGGCCTTCCTCCCCCGGTTGTAATCCTCGACCGACATTCATGCAGCGTGACTTCTGTAGATAAACCACGCTTCCTGTCGCCATCCCGTATCGCTGTATCCATGCCAACGCCTTACGTACTTCGTCGCCTGTCCTTGCCACCAGCGTCACATCGTCAGCATAAGCGAGGCAACAAAAGGTCAGTTGTGGCAACGGCACTCCCTCCAACCGTCTTCGGAGACCTTATAGACAGGGTTCCAAAGCCATTGCATACAAAAATATCGAAAGGGGGCAACCTTGACGAACTGACCTGGAAATAACAATGCAGTAAGTGCCCCGCCCATTCACCGAGACCACTGATCGCACGCCGTGTAACAGTCGCATGATCACTAGAATGAAGGCCTGCGGGATGCCCAACCTGCCAATCACTGCGTGCAACAGATATGATCCACTCTGTCGAACGCATGATCGAAGTCAATAGCGACTAGTGCCCCACGTACTCGGCATGCCGCTGCTAACGCGATGATATCTCGGTAGTCACCGAGCGCCGTATGTACGTTACTCTTACCGCCGAGGCATGTTTGATCTGTGAGGAGTCTATCAGAAATTGAAGACCGCAGGCGAGCCGCAAGGATGCTCGCGAAAATCTTATAGTCGCAGTTCAAAAGAGTGAGTGGTCTATAATCTCCTGGCCACCGCATGGTTTGAGTATTGGGATGATGATACCCTCCGTGAATTCGGGAGGTATCTCAGTCTGCGGTAACAGGAGTTCGTTGCACATTTGAATCTAGGTCCGTCCCATGAGGTATGCAAAGTCGCGGTAAAATTCAGTTGGGAAGCTGTCCTGTCCTGGGGACTTGTTGAGAGCCCCCCCCCCCCCCCCCCCTGGCAATTTCGTCTGTTAGCTCGTCCTCTGTTGTCGCTGTGATGAAAGCGTCTGCGTCCAGTGGTGGTCCTCTATCTGGCATTTCCGAGATGACATCATGTAGTGTCTCGTGGTTCACTTGTACAGATCCATACAACGGGCGGAAATAGTCAGTAAACACATGCGCAATATCACGCTGATTCACAACTTGCTGGCCAGTTTTAAAGATTAGTTCCCTGATCAATGTTCTTCGTCGGCGTTGGCATTCACGTACCACGTGGTGCATGGAGGGGGTTTCGGCAGCAACTGTGCTCGCCAATCTCGCCCGGACCATTATACCTTCCATTCGTAGCCTCGTCAGCTGTAATAACTTGTCTTTTATCCTGCGCATGGCCGTGTGCCTTTCCGGCGATGGTTGTTGGGTCATCAGCTTCCTCAGGGCTGTAAAATAAAAATCAGCCGTCATGCGGTTCCACTGCGATTTGTCCTGCCCGTATCGTATCAACCTTCTCCGTAACGTTGGTTTTGCGCATTTAATCCACCACTGGAGAACCGAGGTGTATGTTGGTTGGTGGCGAACACAGGTCTCCCAGACCGCCTCTATCGACCGGCGACATTCAGTGCCACGTAAAAATGCACAATTCATTTTCCAGTGACCCTTACTCCGCCATATCTTCTGACGCGTTAGTGAAATCGTACAGACGTACGCCATATGATCCGTAAAAGCCTCTGGCCAGATTTCGGCATCCAGTATCGCCGTCCGTAGAGCTCGTGTCACATACACTCTATCAAGTCTACTCGCCGAGTGTCCCGTTATAAACGTATAACCCGGTCTGTCGCCATGCTGCAGGTCCCAGGTATCGAGAAGCGCCATTTCGGTACTCAAAGCACGCAGTTCCATGAATGTCACATAATGAGGTAGTTGGTCCTTTTGGTCGACGACACAATTAAAGTCGCCGCCCACTATATAGTTATCACAGCGTCCAGCGAACAACGGTGCTATCTCTTCGGTGTAAAAGGTCGACCTTTCTCTTCGTTTTGTGGAGCCAGATGGCGCTATAAATTGATGAAACGAACGTCGTCGACAGTGATCGCTATGCCAAGTGCCGAAGGGAGAGACATGACTTCCTCCAGTCCTATTCCTCCCCTGGTGAGGATCGCCACACCGCATCCACTTTCATCGTGCACTGAATAATGTGCTTCGTAGCCGTAGAACTCTGGCGGCGTTGTGAACCGCACTTCTTGGAAGAGTATAATATCCACGTCCGCAGCGCGTAATATATCTTTCAGCATTTGAATTTTAAGCAGTGTTCGAATGCCATTAATGTTTATCGTTGCAATGCGGTACGCCTGGCGTGTGTTCATCAGTTTAGGGGGGGAGGGGGAGGGGCGTCATCAAGCGATGGTGTTGGAAAACAGACTGCTGTCGTCTATCTGCACCCCCGGCGCTCCACACCACACTAAGTTGTTCAACATTCCCCGGCCCCTCCCGGCGGCTGGCCAGGACTATCCTCAATCGTCGCGTTCCTATTGGTCCATTTCTTGCCCCCAGTCCCCCAGCGTAGTTCCGGAACTGGCCGAAGGACGGTAGGCAACCTTGTCACCACTCTGATGTTGGACAAGTGTCATCTCCACTTCTGCCTTCCGGTCACCAGAAGGAGGTCAACGGTAATACAGTCATCTGTTGTGGCACCTGACCTTCATCCCGTGGGGTTTGCACTAAACGTCGCTGCAGACATTCCGAGCGGACGTGACCTTCTTTCCCTCACCCGGAGCAAGTGCGAGGTTGGTCATCATAGATGATAATCACTCGAAACCTCCTATGTACAAATAAGAAGGGACGTGCTTTCACAGTTCTATCCGTATTTGTCTCACCCAATTTAGTAAGGGGTATGTGGTAAAACTCGTCCATTTTTGGGCCACATGGGATAGAACTGTACCGTATAATCGAAAGGCGTCGATAACAAGTTAAGACGGGACCTCAAATGGAAGTTCGAAGACTCGTATAGTGCGGATTCACATTCCCGAGTGATCGACCGTAGCCGCACCAACATTCCCGTCGGCATGACAGAAACGATACCCGTTCGGATATCGTTGTAGAAGTCTTTCGCAAGCAGCCTCGTCAACAAGCTTGACATAAAAGACGCACGAAACGATCGATAAATGGATTCCCACGATTTCCTGTGGATCGATTTTGACCTCTTATCTTAAAACAACGTTCAATCTCGTGTGCCTTTGGTCGTGTATAGTCGTTCGTAAAACTGTACTTCAAAGTCGTTTGTCTGTATGAGTGCCACCTCGTTGTAGACTCACAACACCGCACACGCGAAGCTGCTCCGACGTAAACAAACAGGCGCGCGCACCACAGCGCGGCCGGCAGGCAACACGGTCCGCACTGTGTCACTGCCGAAGGCAGACTGAGCCACCGAGGACACAGATGAATAGCGCGACTGAGACTCACGTTCCCAACTGTCCACAATTCTACATATGTAATGTACCTTACAGACATTTGCCCATCCACCCTTTCCTCGAGCACACTTTGCCGATTCCTGTAAGAGTTTGGGCAGCCTCTGCGCATTCGCACAGACGGAGGTCAAAGGCTGGGTAGCCTTTGTCTATAACGTACATTACATGTGTAGAATTGTGGACAGTCGGGATTGTGAGTCTCACGGGAATCGTGTAAGGGATAAGTCCCTGCAGTCGCGCTAATCATCTGTGCCCTCGGTGGCTCAGATGGATAGAGCGTCTGCCATGTAAGCAGGAGATCCCGGGCTCGCGTCCCGGTCGGGGCAGACATTTTCAGCTGTTCACGTCGAGGTATATCACCAACACCTTTCGGCAGCTGAGGGTTTAGGTTAATCATCATTTATTCTTTCCTGTTGCTTACTAAGATCATATATCTTCAAATTACGAATATAAAAGTAAATTAATATTTGCGAGGAAGGTAGTATGACTGCAAAATCTCATAGATGCCAAGTTCTTACGAGGAAAATTACTACTTCAATATACAGGGGTAGGATAACACTGTAAACGTTTAAAGCCATCATTGTGACTTTCCCTTGAAATTCTTTTGGGTAGAAGAGCGGAATGATTGGATGAAGGTTTGAACTTGATACCAACTGACAATGTGTCAAATGACTTAATTACCTCAACACCTAGCTCGCTAATTAATGTATGTTCAGTCGAAGAGACTATCAAATAATGATAAAATGAGTAAATGAAAACTTCACATGCTTCTGACCTGGCTGAATCCCACCACAGAAATAATACTTGAGTGCCATACACGTTTCAGACAACAGGACTGTGACACATAATAAAACTGCTCAGTGGAGAATGAGTGTGTATCTCATTAATTATTGTGGAAACCAGTGACAGTTTGTGGGGCGGCGAAGATGTCGTCGAATGAGTTGTTTGAATGTTCATTTCACGTAACAGACTATTGCCGATGCAACATATGTGGGACGGCGAAGAAGTCGTTGTTTAATGTTGAATGAAAGTTGAACATTGCCACCTTAAATCACGCGAGCCTGGCAACTAATTTGGTGGCCAGTCAGAAAGCGAAGGGAAACTTACTGACCTTAGTTCCCAGTCTGCACGGCCACATTCCTGTACAGCCCAGCTAAACGAAAAATATCCATAGTTCTTCACGGGATTAGGGCTGCTTCAATAAAATTTAAAGTTCCAAACAAGATTTTATTATCTTAAAGGCTCACACAAATTACTCGAAACTTCTGAAAATGCTAAAGACATTAAATATTGTTAATTCAGCCAATCGTTTAATAGTTCAGAGGCGACTTCTACAGCAAGTTCCTCCCGAATAGTTCATTACTCTAACTAACGGTGCTCTATTAATAGTTCGCAATAATGTTAAAAAAAAAGATTAATGCTCGCCTTAAAAGTGGAGTTAGTCACCACTTGCCACGCGGAATTATACTTCACACGGACGGCACAATAACAGTTTGTTACCGAAGTCTAAACGATCCAGGACGGTGTACAGTCCTCGCGATTTTCAATGTCCGTTTACATTGCTAAGTACGCGCATGTCACAGCCCGCTATGACGTCACCCGAGGCGAGGCGCGATCGGACGTTAAGCTCGCGTGGACTAGGCGTTGGTCTAATGCGGAGTGAGCTTCCTACTGCCTCTGCCGCTCTTTTTATATAGCTCCGGCGCGTACCGCCAAGAGAGCATCTGTTCTTTCCGTTCCTATGCAGTTGCCTGTAGCCTCCAAATGATCGCTATCTCAGGCACATAATCTTAAATATCACATTTAATAATAGCTTTACAAACTTCTCAATTTTTGTATACATACATCTGAGCAGTACAGAAGCACGTAGAAAATCTCAGCCCGCTAAAATTAAAACTTTACTCTCTAGAATTTTTACAATGGAACTAACGGTAGATTGTTACCTCTGAACCATAGCTTTATCAAGACTTGTATCAGCTGTTAATTATGCTACAAGACTAAAACTTGGTGTAGCTTTGTTAATTGTCCTATCTGATCATTGGTCTTAAAGAATTTGTTTTATCATTAAAATTTAAAGTACTTAATCTATAATGCTTATGTACATTTTACTCACAAAAGTAGTTTTTACTAAATTACTAAAAAACTAGAAGAGGTAACTGATTGTGGTATTTCCATTATTATTATTAGGGTGAACTGAAGCATCCTACCAATTTTCAATATTGTAGCTCTATTATTTCGCGCCTCTGATTTTTCCGAAAAACGCGGATTCTGGAGTCAATTTTAGTTTTATGGTTTTGGAAACCAGCACCACTCATTAATGACTTCTTACTGCACCTTCTCACCAAATTTTGGCTTCCTAGCGTCATTATTTAGCGCCTCCTATTTTTCTTTCAAAACGTGAATTTTACGTAAACTACTAATTTTATAACATTAAGATTTGTTACCTGAAACATTATTACATAGAACTATACTTTAACAAAGTTTTACACACAAATCTTAATTTTTACTTTTATGTTAAATGTGGTGCAATACTATATGCAGGCGCGTTACGATGACGTGACGCTACTAGCAGTGAACTAGGGTAAGTCCCGTGCACTCACTCGCCTCTGTATCTTATACATGATACAGCGCTTGCTTTGTTTCAAGTTGGAATTACACAGTTTACTCACAATAAATGGCTGTCCTGATATTCGAAAGTTTCACAGTTACAGTTGCTCCATTACGTCACGTTTCATTTAACAAAGCTTACCATCAACATTGGAAACGGTGTTGATGTCAACACCATCCATAACTAGAAGCAAGTATGGTTCTTCTTGTTCTTTTCTTTTTTTAGCCATTGAGAACCAACTAATGTATGCTATGCAATTCGTATACCACACGATTAGCCACTTGGCAATATGGTCAGGATTTCATTTCAGAACAATAAACGTCACAGGTGAAACTTCCTGTTGCATGGTCTCTACCACATTCAGCCAAGCGTCGAATGGTAGGAAATGGCAAAGCAAAACTCTTTAAATAGTGATGAAAACTGTAAGCGTCATACGTATTCTTACATAACTAAAACACAAAAGGTGCGCTTTGGTTGTATCTTAAAAAGTTTTCTTGTAATTAGTTTTTGCGGTGTAGCCCTGAAGTCATAACATATCTCATGTGAAGAATGATAATACATCTCAGTTGTGAAGTATAGTATAACTTATATAATTATTACATGTAATTGAAATACATCCACAATGTGCAAAGATGGAAAACAATATTGACAGCGTATATGTTAATAGAAATATTACAGAATTGTTCATCTTAACACTGTTTACACGTACAAGAACAGTGGTTTATGGGGATTTGTGTTTAGTATATTAATATTGTTTAAAAGTTATGGTGAGATGATGACATGTGTACATATCAGATGATTTTTAAATTTTAAAATGTGCTGAATCACGATATTTTGCAGTATACCACTTGCTAATGGCCTTAACATCTAAATTGCAATCGTGAAAGTAAATAATTTTACAGTGAATGGCGAATATGTCTTTTAAAAACAATAATATGAATTGTGGGTTAATTACATTGTTTCTATAATACTACGTCAGTGTGTAGATGTGTTAGTGTACCCTTAACACTAAAAGAACTGAATGGCCACACATGAGTCCCATCAACAAAGTTTCCCTATACTAGTACCCCTACCTCATCTCTGCCCTTCCAGTCTCCAAAAATTCTCTCCAGGCATGTCTTGATGTATGATTTGTTATCTAGAGAATTGACTTATTTGTCAGCAAGTAGCGTTTTTCTCGAAAAAACCATCTTATCTCATATTGAAATGAAAGCATACTTGTCAGAAAACGTTCGGATTAAGCACGTTCCAGAATAAATCCATTTCCGGGTTTAAGAAATCTGCAGCCTCCATGTGTGGTTTCGAGCTCCCACTTGTGTTACTGGAACTTTTCAGCTTTCCAAATTACACAAGATCGTAAATCAGGCTAAAGATTGCCAGGGTATTAGGTATCAAATCTAACTTCTAAGCAAATATAAATTTGCCAGGCCATTAGCGTGTTGTGAAATGGCGCAGTATTAATTGAGCTACATTGAAGAAGTAAAACTCTGACATACTTCCAAGAAGGAAAACTCTCACACAAAATATCGGAATAATCGTGGCAAGTTACTCTTGCTCTACGACTTTCTCCATAAATTTGCTTATAATTACTTGTACTTCGAGCGCACTCGTTCTAACCGCTGCTTCTCGACACTGGTTTACGTTCATGCCAGACAGATTTCACCGGTGCTGCGCTTATCATACTTCATGAAATTAAAATACAACGAAAACGGGCGTCCATACCTCGCCCCCATCATTTACCTTAATGTGAAAATATGAAGTTCACAATCTGCATAATTATTATTCTTCCGTAACGAAAATGACTGCATGTGAAATGTACGACAAGTAAAAGAAGGAACAAGAAATTTGTGGAAAATTTCCAGAAAATCGCCCTACGCAAAAAAGAAGATATCTCACGTTACTGAGTCTTCAGAGTCGTCCATTTTTCACTATCAGTAGGGCACCTACCATCAGCAAGCTACGAGTCTACTGGAGCGATTACTACAATTATATTCTGGGAAATAACTGCAGAAAATGTGAACAGTTTTAAAACTACTGAAAAGGGCGGTAATAATAATCAAAAATAGTATTCTCTCTCATTGTAAAGATATGTTGGAAACGTTCAGGATTTTATCCACACCATGTGCTTACATTTACCTTGAACTATCCATCTCTTTAATACCATTGACAATTACAGTACAAACACCTCTGTCCACGACCGAAGAAGAAGATTTAGACAGAATTTACATTAAGCAAGAGAGAATCAACATTCAAAAAAGCATTTTCTAACAAGGAGTAAAGCTGTACAACAGTTTGGCCAAGAAGATTAAAGAGAGAACTAAAACGAACTTATTTTTAAAAAAGCGCACTTCAGCAATAAACTGTATACGATTTCTAGCATATCACACGGCAGGTGTTTGGTGAAAAATATTACACGGCTCAATAATAATAACAACGATAGTAACAAAATAGATATGATTAAAGCAAAACTTTCACACTATGTCTGTCTTTTTTCTTTTTTGGGAAATCTTATTCCAAAAGCTATGGAAACTGTGATACAAACACCTTGTCTTCATTATGACCTCAATATCTCGCTCATTGTTACATCTAGGTTTCCCTTCGTTTCCTGAATATCTTCAAATAATTACCGGGATAGTTCTCACAGTAGGGTTACCTGTCCCATACTTGTCAAAGTAGACCTGTAGCTATGTAAATGCTTTTATATATGAATTATGTTGTTTTTATTGGTCTAAAACTATAACACCAACGCACGCCTAAAACCTCTAGGAAAGTGATCTAGGGATGAATAAAACCATTGCTACTACTACTACTACTACTACTACTACTACTATTTCTACAACTACTTTTACAATAGCAATCGCAGGAAGACGTCTGTAGCGTTGTTGTCTTGAGAAATGGTTTCCCCATAACTCGATATCTTCTCACATTTTGATGTACTGTAAGATTCTGTACTTGCAGATGTTGGTAACTAACTACAAGGCTATTACACTGTATCCTCACGTAGTTCCTCTTGTACTCATCACCTCTACCAAAGGTGCAACTGAGGTATGAACACAACATCACAATCATCAGACCTATCTCTCATTGAGCATGTGTGGGATATGAAAGGACTGTGTCTGGTCCAGTCTGAGCAATCGCTTGATCAGTAGCAATTGTACATAGAACTTCTGTGATCATATCTATGATCTATGTAAATTTTCAGGACTCCGTTGTACCCCAGTGATTACAATCAGATAGCTGTTCAACATGCGAATAAAACTTCATCCATTAAGACAGAAACTTCAGCGTGTTCATTATCAATTTTTCTGTAGTTTATAGTTTGTAACGAGAAATACTTTGAGAGGATTTGAAGTTCACTAAAACACCTCTCGAGATCTCAGTATTACAGTGTAAGAAGTAGTCTTGAAATCAGCATACAAAGGAATTAATGACATTACCTGCCAGCGGGCACTGATTTAAATCAATCGGGGAAGTTGAAAATTTCTGCCCGACCCACGTCCGAACCGTGGCTCCTGCTGGCGAGGCAGAAGGTCTTCGAAGACAAGCAAAACATACACAATGAAGGTACAAAGAAGGTGTAAATGTGAATTTCACACATAACTACTACGAAATAATTAGAGAATAATAGCGGGAAGAAAGTGGAAATCAGCGAAGATAAACTTCAAAAGAAGCCACATTATACTGCAGTGTAATTGTAGTACAAATAATAGCTCACATGGATACAGGGGAAGGGGCCACATAAAACGCAAAAAGAGAATTGACGCCGCACGCAATCTGGGCCCGAAGAGAGCAGACGAGGCAGTCAAAGAAGAGTTATCCGGCCACTTGGATAACTAGGAAACGAGTAAATGGCACAGATACGATGTGACGTCACATAGCGTAAGGTTTTTCCATGCGGTTGCATAACGCAAGCTAGTGACCGATATCGGCAATCTCAGCACTACAGGTACGCTACGAACGAACATTTGTATCAGTTAACCAACGAGTAGTCTGACTGAACCGTTTTCAAGGTTGTGAAGAGACGTTTCTGCCGCTGCTTTAATCTGTTCTTTATGATGGTTCGCAAAGAAATAACTCATGCCGAAAGACGATTTATTACCTTAAACTCTTTTTATTATGACGTTATTATATTATTATAATACAATAACTGAGTAAGTTAGTGTTTTCTTTGTAAATAATTAAAAATAAATAAACCTGATGGTAATGGAGAGAGACACGTGGTTGATGATCATGTTCCAGATGAGTATCTGCACTAGCTGAGGTTCCACAGTCCTTTCTATCGTTCATAGTACTCACAAAACTTTTAAATCAAACGTAGATACGAAGACTTCACAACACACAGTCAGTGATGTTCAAATTGTGCTGCAGTAGTGTTTCGTGGTTTTGGTACTGATAGTGAGGCTAGACAAATGAAGTGCTGGGTGACTCCTCAACATTAATGCCACAAAAGTACTACATAAGTAAACTTGTGAGTTTACATTAAATACAACGGTAGCCGCCTTCACTTCTTGGACATGAACGTACCTATGTACCTTATAGATAAACAAATACATATGGTCATTGCTGACAAGCCACTAATATATTATACACAAAGGAGTATCTCCTCATCTGAAACATAGGTCACATTAGAAGTTGACAAAGATATAGCTTACAGTGCCAATCCGCACCAAACTCTCCGGCCTTTAATATACACCGTACACTTTCCATAACTTTTCTTATATCCTGACTTTTACTTTGCCAACAACCTTACGCGATTAGCCGGCCGTTGTGGCCGAGTGGTTCTAGGCGCTACAGTCTAAAACCGCGTGACCGCTACGGTCGCAGGTTCGAATCCTGCCTCGGGCATGGGTGTGTGTGATGTCCTTAGGTTAGTTAGGTTTAAGTAGTTCTTAGTTCTAGGGGACTGATGACCTTAGAAGTTAAGTCCCATAGTGTTCAGAGCCATTTGAACCATTTTTGAACATTATGCGTTTAGACTTTACGTCATTTTCAACATATACAAAATACAACACAAAACTGGCATCAGAAGATACGAAAATATGTTACATTTCACCATTGACAAGAGACACATTACGACAAGAACCTGGCTTTCTAGTTTACCACTGATATGTCAGTGACATAAAATTGTTCATTAGATACATTGCGTCACGTCAACGTTCTCGATCACGAGACCAGTGCACATTGCTACCAAGGGAAAATTTTGAAAGCCATGCGCTAGGCTGCGCTGGTACAGGCTGCAGTTTGTTTCTGTTTACAAGCACAATTTTCAACGTTACTTCGTAGAAAGCAATTTCATCAGTAAACATGGGAAACAACTTTCCAATGCCTTACAAAGTGCAACAGCCTTTCTTTTTTCTGACTAATATATTGGAAGAAAGTGCTGATTGTCGCTGAGTCTGTCTGTTAAGTTACAAATCTTTTTTTTGTTTTCTTTGTTTTCTTAACACTTGCAGCGCATAAATTAGTATAATTAGTAAAACTTCATAAATATTCAATAAAAGTTTAAATTATATGTGTTACTAGAGGGTTGCAAAGTGATTGGTTAGAGTTGTCACACTTACGATAACGTGCATAAGATTTTCTGTGGTTGTAGGACCACAGAACTGCTTTCTGTGAATAACAAACACTGTAGATCACCATTACGCAGTTACTGAAGGGGGGAGGGTGCCAAGGGGTACACAATATTAACCTCGACATATTAAAAAGACTGTAAAACTTTTTGCATTAGAGTGAGTATAAATGTTTATAAAATGACATCTGAAATAAACTAAGGCGAAAGCGTTCTGAAACAGCTATTATGGCCATGTTGTCAACAGTATTCAACTTCTGCCATGCAGCTACTTATAAATATCGGCACACTTGAGGTAAAGTACATAGGACCTTCTATGGTTGTATGACCATTAATCTGTTCTTCTGGGAATAACAAGCATTGTAGAACTCCATGACGCAAATTAAGGAAAGAGCGGGGGGAGGGAGTGAAGGGGTATACAATATTATTCTCGACATATTAAAAATCCTGTAAAACTGTATGTAATACTGTGCCTAAAATGTTTACAAAATGACAACTTTAAGTAAAATAACACGAAAGCGTTGTGAAACAGCTGTAGTAGCGCTGTTGTGAACAGTTTTTAAATTGTGTCATACAGTGAGGAGCGATGATAATGCGCTTATGAATACTCTATCGGCCTATGACCAATCCGCGCATATGGCACCAAACTTTTATTAAATATTTAAGGACTTTTGCTGATAATAGTAATTTATGTGCTCCACGTGGTGAAAGAAAACGGAAGATTTGTTAGTTATCAGTTGGCCCCAGCCCCAATCAGCGCTTTCTTCCAAATTACTAGTAAAAAAAAAAAACTGTTACACATTGTTTTGTAAAGCGATACCTTTTTGTAAACATAGTAAAGAGGTTTCTATGTTTACTAATGAATCTGTTTTATACTATGTAACGATGAAAAATTGTGGTTGTAAACAGAAAAAAATTGCAGCATGTACCAGGTACCAAGCGCCGCCTAACGGTTTAGTCCACTTGGCTTCCAAAAGTTTTCCTTGGTAGCAGTTGCATCTAACGAACAATTTTATATGACTGACATAACACAGGTATGCCATGTTCTTGTCGTTGTAATATGTCTCTTATCAACGGTGAAAAGTATCATATTTTCATATCTTCTGACACCAGTTTTGTGTTACATTCGTATTTTGCAGCCTTTGAAAATGAGGTAAGTCGAAACGCGTAAAGTTGTTGGAAAAATAAAAGTGTGGTCAACACATAAAAAAGTTATCAAAAGCCCATTCAAATGGCGGCGGCGTCTCACAGAATTTTTATTCAAATTGCAACTGATACATCACACCGTGACATATCACTCCTAGCTCGGAGGTGAAACTTAAACAGCCATACCGGTGAACTAGTTTAAAATACTCTTCATAAAATTGGTAATATGAGCTGCTTTACATTAACTTTCAAAGACTGAGACAAAGTCCATGTTCCATACAATGCTGGCTCCAAAGGTATATTCTCGCCCTTATGACCCTATAACTTTTCCACATAATAGTAGCTAGCAGAGCATAACACGCTACTACGTCTCATATCGATCATTATGAGTACTAGGCTACAAACGTAAAATTGCATTTCAGTTCGTACATTATGTTCGTGATGGTTAGGTTCAGAAACTGTGAAAAATACCAAAGTGAGAGCGAAAGATGCAAGAGACTAAGGAGTTTTCAATTTTTATCGTCTTTCCTAGTTGTAATACTTTTTGGCAAAGAAAAACAGTAACGGATCGCCATGAAGCAACATTTATAACGTATTGGAGCAAAGTAAGAGCTCTATTGAAGTTGTTTGAGGAAGGGGGAGGGGGGGAGGGACTTCTTTGATGACATGATAGAAGAAGAAACTGTCGTCGCTAACTACGACATAGTGGATCCAGTATCAGAATTTAAAACAGGTATGGAAGACTTGAAATAAAATAAAGCAGAAGGGAATAGACAACATTCCATCGGGATTCCTAAAATCGTTGGGAGTAATGAAAAGCAGAAGACTAAGCAAGTTGGTATGTAGTATCTATGAGACTAGCAACTTTCAATCAGACTTTCGGAAAAATTCTACAGCTACAGCTACATCTACATATATACTCCACTAGCCACCAAGCGGTGTGTGGCGGAGGGCACAATTCGCGCCAAAGTCATATTCCCCCCCCCCCCCGCCCCCCTCTGTTCCACTCGCGGATCGCGCGACGGAAAGCACCATCTAGCGGGCCAACCGTAGCGCTATCTGGTTTCCCCCTTCAAGCTAGACAAGTTTCGTTCCTTGAAGTATTTTCGTTTGACGCTTATTTCGTGAGATATTTAGCCCGCTCACGACCAATGGACCACCCTGTATAATGTAGTGAGCACAAGAAAAATGAGATTCAAACATACAACAAACAATTGTGATTGTGTCTCAAATTACGTAAGGAATTTAAATACAATATAGTTGGTGTTATTAATTAATTAATCGTCCGCTGATACAGACAACACAAAAACACTTCGTTAGCGTTACAACTTTCGGGTCGCTGAGGGAGGCAAGAATAAGGACCAGAAAACAGTGGACGCGAAGTTTTCTGAATGGTGCCGCCTTTGCACGATCAGTACCATGGGGCTGACTGCCAACTTATCGCGTCCTTACTATAGCTGTTGCATGGAGGCTCATAAGATTCTAACTAGGTTACCAATAAATAACAAGCTGCTGGCTCACAATGTCAGTACAAGTGTCATTTGAGCAAAAATATTCGACGGCCACTGTTCTAAACCCACCTGCCAGGCGCATTAATGCACTTATCTGTGCTCGCCAAAGAGCCTGTAGTATCTTTACCTTTCTGGCTTTAAGAACCTATGACCTCGATCGGAAGATCGCAATAGCTGCAATGATGGCGTTGTGGTACTTTCTTATGGCGCTTACAGAGGAAACTGAAAGCTTCTTTGTTCGGTTGTTCCACTTTCATTCAGGATCAGTATGCCCCCCGACAAAGAATTTCTACGTGTGCAAGAAAATTATGATTTTTGTTGATGTTTATAACGAAGTGCCTATATACTAGAATTCGCTTCACATTTCGCTCATTTATCTTGATTTTGACATTTCTCGATCTTCATGACGTTCGCTTTTGTAACATATAGGCTGTTTTGTGTGTTGCAATCGTTAATTTGTTTACAACACACCAATTACTAAGGAAACATCGCAGTCAAGTCGTGGTTAACATGGAACCTACAGTCGTTCTGTGAGTATGTTGTATACAAACGTTAACGACAAATACTTTCGTAACTGCCGCTAACCGTAAGATTTAGATTCTATTCGAAATCAGTCAACCCAAAGAAGTATCTGGCTGTATCAGTTTGTAAGAATATAAAATGAAATGGGCACATAATCTCAGTTGTATTTAAGGCAAGTGGCAGACTTCCAACTAATATAGGATTCTGGAAAAATTAAATCTACGATGGACACCGTTTACTGAACAATTGTGCAACCGATCTCAGAATACTACTCAAGTGTATGGTCAATGTACGAAATATGACTAACAGAAGATACTGAACGTATACAGAGAAAGCCAATACGAAAAGTGATAGGTTTGCTTTTCCACGCTATAGTATCACGGAGATGCTGAAAAACCCAAACAAGTAGACATTTGAAAATGGAAGACCACTATTCTGTGAAAACCTACCTGCAAAGTTTCAAGAATGAGGAACCTAGGAATATACTACGAACCCATTTGTATGACTCTCGTAGGGCTAGTGAGGACAAGGTTAGACTCACTGCAGTTCGCACAGAGGCATTTAAGATATCATTATTCTGCGCCCCATATGCTGATGGATCGAAAAGAAGCCACAATATCTGGTACAGTGGTGCAATGCCATTCACTTCACGGCTTGTGAAGTATTAATGTGGCTGTACAGTGGTGTGCAACACTTAAAGATGAAAGTAACTTTTACAAGATATGTCACTACCAAGTAAAATAGCTCTATGAAACTAGGACAACACATAGAATGAGATGCTACAGCGTGGTACAGAAGGTAGCTGAAAGACATACTCAATATGACGAGAAGAAAAGACATTTTTATAAAGAGGTAATAATTATAATGAATTCATCTAGAGTCGTGATTGTCCCATGGATATAACAAACGGGAGACTTGGTGCTTAGTAGGGAGTGTGACCCCATGGAAGACAGTACATGCGTCGCAACGTGCTCCCGTGCTGGCCACAGCGTTGGCAAGGAGTTCTTGTGGTAGGGCGTCTCATTCCTCTACCAGCGGGATTGAAAACTACAGAATCGCCGTTGGTTCATGTAGACGTGCTCTAATATGTGTTCCCAACGCATGCCTCATGTTCTCGATGAGTTTTAAGTCGACGGATCGAGCAGGCCAGTCCATTCCCCAAATATCCCCTTGTTACAAGATCTCTTCTATTTGGACTATTCGAAGCCGTCGCGCATTGTCACCCACAAGAATGACGTTAGGACCGAATGTATCTCAGAAAAGATGCATGGGGAAGGAATACAGTCTCACAATACTCGCTACCACACGAACCGTATTGAAAGCTTTGGAGATCAGTACACTCGGCCCACATTATGTCTCCCCAGCTATAAGACACGTCCCTGTGTACAAACGTGTTCTGGCCTCTCGTCATGTGAGAATTCCTTTGGCATTGTAGAACATGATCGTTTTGAGGGACAACTATGGGGATCCATAATGTTGCAATTTTAGTTGCAGGTGTGGCCTAGCGGTTCTAGGCGCTTCAGTCTGGAACCGCGCGACCGCTACGGTCGCAGGTTCGAATCCTGCCTTGGGCATGGATGTGTGTGATGTCCTTAGGTTAGTTAAGTTTAAGTAGTTCTAAGTTCTAGGGGACTAATGACCACAGCAGTTGAGTCCCATAGTGCTCAGAGCCATTTGAACCATTTTTGACCACGTCTTACTACCACAAGGGAGGATCGCCCTATCGTGCCACAAGCACGTCACAGACCCTTCACGTCACTGTCTGCCGTACGGGAACAATTAGTGGTCCTCCGGCAACATCCTGTGTCATCCCGCACCATTAGTAAAAGATTAGAAGCAGCCCGCCTACAGAACTGTTGTAGGGTGTCTACTCTGTCGTTAGCCGAGAGTGATGTCGGGAGTGGGAAACATGGACTGCCGATGAATGGCGTCGCATTGTCTTCAACGATGAAGTGCATTTCTGCAATAACCTGATGACCGCAGTCGGTGAGTACGATGGCTGTCCCGGAAGAGACCCCACTCTTCCAGTGTTTTGCACAGCGCTGTTACTTCTGGCGTCATTGTCTGTGAAACTATTGTACATGACTTTGGGTCATGGCTGAGCGAACTGGCGGCACAACGGAACGTCAGAGAATCCCATGTCCTCGTGTGTAATCTTTCATACGACAGTATCGTGATGCTACTTTTCACGGCAGGTGTCTCTATGAACTGTCTGGCTGGTGTTTAACTGCTTCTGTGCCAGAAATATCCCATGATATGTCGCCGATAAAATATGCTTGTTAGTAGCTCGGACTTCATCCTCATCTCAGTGCCATTATTCAGATGCCAGAGAACAGTGGTGGGCAGCTAGATGTGACCAACTTCAAAAATGAATGAAGCTGCTGAGTGCCTTCTGGAGAGCATTCCGATACCACGTGAATGCGTAGAACGACCAACAAGGGATCGTCTATGAAACTGTCCATGCTGGTCTGAATCATGCGATGATGAAGATCTGACGGACGCCGAAGGCTGTACAATTACAAAAAATGGTTCAAATGGCTCTGAGCACCATGGGACTTAACTTCTGAGATCATCAGTCCCCTAGAACTTAGAACTATTTAAACCTAACTAATCTAAGGACATCACACACATCCATGCCCGAGGCAGGATTCGAACCTGCGACCGTAACGGTCGCGCGGTTCCAGACTGAAGCGCCTAGAACCGCTCAGCCACTGCGGCCGGCGTACAATTACAGTTCCTCAACACTGGGTGAAGGTCATTTTGTTGGTTTCGTTAAGCATGTAAACTGTACATAATGCAATCTGTTGTTGAAGTAGTATCCCTTATCTTGTACATTCATGCGATGTATAGTTTTGTACGGCTTCTGACACGAGCAAATACAACAGTTGTGATCCAGTTCGCCTCAGGAGAGGACACAACGCTTTTATGACACTGTCGCCAACGGAATCCGGGAGTGAATCCAGGACAGAGGTGGGGCATCATCATATTGATAAGGGGGTCAGGTGCCAAGTTTTTAATGAATTGGACTCGATTTTGTATAACATCATATACCCTCTCAAACTCATAAAATTTCCTCTTCCCCTCCCGGCCCCTTAAATTTTTTTATCAGATAGTATGTAATTTGGTCGAACTGTATGGTCTCAATAAATTTATCGTAACAAAGTCATCATTATGGATGAAAGACCCTCTCTCCTTCTATGCTTTCCACAGCATTATGGTCTTTGGTTTTACGCATCGTCTTGCATCTGCTTGTTTGTTGAAGTCAACTACCTGTCTTACATTAGGTTATCATCTCAGTCTTTTCTTATTGACTAGGACCTAATACAGAACTTCCTCCCTCCACTCCCATCCATTCGTCCGGGTACATGTCCTCTGCACCTACATTTCATTTTCGTTAGTCATAATTGTTCCTACTGCTCCAGCCTGATAGCTGATTCATTTGTTCGATTCCCTTCCCTATCCCTCTCAATCTATCTCTATCTCAATCTCTCTCTCTCTCTCTCTCTCTCTCTCTCTCTCTCTCTCTCTCTCTCTCTCTCTCTCTCGTCTCTCTCCAGTACGAGGGCTGCAAAATTATAGGTTAATATTCTTAACATGGGATTTCAGCAGAATTTCTAAATATATTCTATGTTCGAATAGAAAAAGTCCTTTGAAACAGAACAGTCTATGGCTACGGATCAACGCTGATTTACGAGGGTCCTCCAATAAATAATGAAATACATTTCTTTCGGTTGAAAAAAATGCTTAATTTCTTGTCAGACAAAATAGAATATTACCTATTCAGCCTCTACAGTTTCATGAAGTTCCGGAGGGTGGCAGCACTATACGTAGCCATCAAAATGGCGTCTGTAACAGAGGCACGTTCTAAGAAGAAGACTGAGTTCCTTTTGGTGAAAAAACAGAGAATGGTAGATATTCATAGGTGTTTCGATAATGTTACGGGGACCTGACAGTTAACAATACCAAGGTAAGTCGTTCGCTGATGCGTCTATCGTCATCACGACAACGTCGGCAAACCTGTCCGATCTCCTGTCCTGGGTGCTGGCCGGCTGTGCCCAGCTGTAATTGCTGCAATGTTGGAACGTGTGGACACTCTCACTCAAATCTCTGTAGATAAGTCTTGATGCAGGATGGTTGCTTCACATCTCTTGTTCAATTTAAAACTGTCAGTTCAAAACAATTTCAGTCGTCTACATTTCCAGTTTTAGTTTACTTTCCTACCTATTTCAGCGTTACACTATGCCGTCTTCAGGCCAATCTGAGTGATGTCTAGGAGGAACACACTTGAAATAGGGGCCAGCATACAGTCACTGGTATCTGAAGATTTATTTTTATCAAAGCCATCCCTTCGATCATCACTTTCAAGCCTGAGGTGGTCATACTTGATCGATCACAACCTTCACAAAATGTATGCATGCTCCCACATTCCCATACAGTTCAACATCGGACCACGTCACATATGTACGCCCCACAAATAAAGGTACTGTATAATTCGACCTGCCAACCAAATGAAGACCGACAATGGGAGCATATTCCTTCTGATAACAGTATTTAACACGAGTACGCAGCATGTCCGTGACCTTCACAGACATCACTCAACATCTGCCGCTGCTCGCGTGAATGCCCTATCAGGCCTGATAAAATCACGAAACGTAAAGAATACTGATGCACTTTTTTCCTGCTCTACATATCGGACGGAATTGCAAGTCTTATTCCCACCGAAGTTGTGCCCGCTCGCGAAGTTACATTGACATCCAACCATGTCTTCGAGGCACTTTACTTTCCTTGTCAAGCAGTGTATTTCGTACAGCGTTTTGTTAAATGTGTTCGGGAGGTCATACACCAACTACTTCTGCCTCACAGTGACAGGCGAGCTTAAGGACTTAAGCCTACAAACTGATGCAGCAACTGACATATTTATAAAATTAAGTCTATAGTTGTACCGTCGACAGGGCATTGGTACTGATAGCAGCCTCATTCTGCGCTTAAGCAGTATGTGAATATGAGTACCGCAGGGACGCCCCGTCGGTCTGCAGCTGTCTTCCATCTGAGTTAACAGTTTCCCGGTAACTATAATCGAACCAGAGTCCTCCGTTTAGCAGTCACATACGTTGCCTTCTATGTGAATGGTGTAAATTATCTTATTTGTGGGGATGGTTATCACTATTTGACACGTTCTATGTGAACCACTACCTGTATCCGGGCACTTTTCTTGGAAATACACATTATGCATCATTAATTCCTTGCCCCCATTAGCTTCTGCATCGTCATATCGATGATCATTCCTGATTATTCTCCCTATTAGGCATAACTTCGCACCCGAAGAGCAAGAGGATTCATTGAAACTCTTTCATTTCCTGAGCCCTCATTGATAAGACTGTTGAAACATATAGTCAAAATTAAAAGATAGGAATCCTAGAATTTAATGTCTCTTTGCCAACAAAGCAATCAGAGGCGAGTGCTAAGACATGAAATGGTTTGTATGGTTGTGTTAAGCTCTGAGAAGAAATCACGAAGTAAGACTATATAGACGACTATCTGGAGAGATGAACCTAGTATCGCCGGCCGCGGTGTCCGAGTGGTTCTAGGCGCTTCAGTCTGGAACCGCGCGAGCGCTACGGTCGCAAGTTCGAATCCTGCATCGGGCATGGATGTCCGTGATGTCCTTCTGTTAGTTAGATTTAAGTAGTTCTAAGTTTTGGGGGACTGATGATCTCAGATGTTAAGTCCCATAGTGCTCAGAGCCAGCTGAACCATTTGAATCTAGTATCGCCCGAATATTACTCTGGTGCCTGTAGATCTGTTCCATCTCTCTCACTAATATTCAAAGAATATAATACTGTGTATGGTGCTGGTTCAAATCCTTCTTAAAAGCGAGGAACACTTTGGTACCGCTATACATAGCATAAAGGGATTAAAACTGAAGTGCAGAGGGTAGTGCCTGAAAGTTACATAAAAGCTACCTGGGGCTGACGTATAGTAGATTTTTAACTCCTCTCTGTTTTCGTGTTCTATAGATTTGTCTTTTGCACCTTAAGGAAAACAAAACATAGAAGCAGTGGGGAGTCAGCGTGTTTAATGGCTCCATCTATCTCCAGTGGTTGTCTAGTATCGAAACATGCGTGTGGAACTGTACTAGACAATGGATGGATACTTGACGCCAGAGCACATTTCCACGGAAACCAGGCTTAGCATTGTCGTACTTCTATATAAGGAAAGACGAATGGAAGTTTAGGCAGAGTTTTGGAGACACGTCGCTACGAGTAGACAGCATGCTGCAGAAACGAAAGTATTTGATGACCCCACTGCCGTGTACAAGTCACCGGAAGCTCAAAAGCTGAGGAGCTGGCGGCGTCGATGCTATTGCGAATGATACGAAGGTAAGTCTTGGTGCCTGGGCACATACGAGCTCCCAATGACTCGCAGTAAACTCATGCTCAAGTGTTCTCGTTTTCTTTCAGAGTCTCGCATTTATCTGTCCACGATGAAGACGCCACCGCCGCCGTGAACAAGTCTCTGGAAGAGCAAAACCGCGAGAGGGTGGCGGCGCCGAAACTTCGCAGACGACGTGGAAGTACACAGTTGTGTGTCAGCTAAGGCCATTACAACACTCAAGACACATGCGGGGACGGCGAGGGCCATTTTAACAGACCCGTACGTAGAAGATGGCGCGTGTGTGTTACTTTCTGGACTCAGTGTAATTGCATTTGTAAATTATACAAAATAAAATAAATGAAGGTAGGGGTATGGGAAATATACTCTTTTAAGGCACATAAGTTTCACCAGAGACGCAAAATATTTCTAATCAGGCTTATAAATAAGTAGAACCCGTCAAACCCCCCAGTTTTTATACACGTTGCTTACATGTGTTCAGTACCGTCCTGCCCTGCACCTTAAATTATACCCGGGGCCACATTTCCCTACTGTCCAAAGCGACACCGAGGTAATGCACTGTTCTTCTTCATCACAATACTTTGAAACTGAATGTAATAGGAATGCTGGACTGCTGAACGTTTTATGTGAATGGAAACTGGTGTGCGTAACCATGGGACACAATTCAGATATCGTAACCATGGGACACTTAAGTCAGATATCGCCGTTGTGCATGTGACGATGAAAAGACACACCCGCTAAGAGGACTGTTCACCATGTGACAAAAGCGTATATGTCACGTTCTGTAAATAGAGCTTCTTAAAATAGGTGTGGAATAACACGTGGCACCTACTATACCAGTTAAGGAGAAGCAAATATGGCGATATAGAGCAGATATTCCCAACACAGCAAAAGTACACCACTGGCGTGCATCACAGATAATTCCTTGTCATAGATTTTTCATCTCAGCTTTAATCACGGGATATATATACCTCTGTCGTCTACAATAGACTGAAAAACACGTTTGACTGTGGTGCGGAGGAGAGCACCCAACACATGATTTTCAACAACCACTGCGGTACCATGGTACATTGAATTTATTGTATGCGCGTGTGTGTGTGTGTGCTTGTGCGTATATATATATATATATATATATATATATATATATATATATATATATGTGTGTGTGTGAGAGAGAGAGAGAGAGAGAGAGTTGTATGCGCGTGTGTGTGTGTGTGCTTGTGCGTATATATATATATATATATATATATATATATATATGTGTGTGTGTGAGAGAGAGAGAGAGAGAGAGAGAGAGAGAGAGAGAGAGAGAGAGAGAGAGGGGGGGGAGGAGTAACTCAGAACATCTCGCCTTAAGATTTGAAAATCAGCTCAGAAGAATTAGTTGCCTGAATACAGACACTTACGAGTTTTAATTACATCTGTCTCACTTATTAGCCTGAGAGTAATGGTGTTCTCTCCCCTCAATACGATCAACAGATACTTCCTGAAGCCGAGGTTTTTGTAAATTGTAAGACCATATTTCGTATGATGTCTTCTGCCCTTCGTATTAGACCGAGAGTAACCAAGTAACTAGATCACATGATCATCAGTAACTAGTATCTTTACGTAACACTTTCAGTCCGATAGTTACTGACAACTCTACGCTCGATATCACACAAATCTGAAAACTGCACAGCTGAGTGAGGAGTTAGTTGCTTAAACATAGGGGCTTATGTCCTTTCCTTTCCGGTCTTGTGACGAACGTAGGCAACAGACTCGTATTTTTCTCCCTCACCCCTGCCCTCCCCCCCGCACCCTCCCTCTCTCTCCCTCTCTAGGCTACAAGAAACGATGAAAGTTTCTGTTAGCGAACCCCAATTTAAATCTGCGATGTTTGGAAAAATTTTAAAAGTTCCAGTAATATTATTAAGTTTTATTGTGATATTAATATTGCTGTGAACCACGATATCCGGTATTTCTACAGCACATAGAATGAAATTTTATTTTGGTATTTGTGTTTCGATAAGTTAAATCTTTAAAACAGTGATTTGATTTTGTGAAAGGTACCGATGTGGTAAAACAAAATGAAAGGAGTTTTCAGAATTCGTACAGAGGGCACTTTTGTGGAACCATTTGTCAAAAATGTTCAGAATGCAGGCTTCTGTGATCTCATGTTTAACACCCTCCTGTGGTATGATCACGAAGGGATGCGACACTGACACAAATTTGAATGCAATGGCTAAGATCCCCCAGTGTGGCAATATCCGCTGTGGTACAAGCCCACATTAATTCAGAATTTTATAAAAAGGTGCTTTTACAGAGATAACCTGTTAAGTAATCCTTTATGCCTGCAAGCAGGCAACTAGCACCGAAGGGATGCAAATGGTTGCCTGCCTGCAGGCAGCTAGAGCGACTTTGTAGGTTTTCTCTGTAGAGGCAGATTTTTAAAATTCTTAATACGCGTGGACGTGTGCCACCAATGATTTTGCCAAAATGAGGAGGGGGGGGGGGGCAGGATCTTAGAGGGACCCTTTGCCATAGTATCCATGCATGTATCAATGTCGCACCCCTCTGTGATCACGCTACAGTAGGGTACGAAACGGATGGGCCGAAAATTTATATATCCCTTTCGTGTTTCGGATCACCATCAAATTTCCCCCAAAAACTCTGAACGCTCCCCGGAAGTAAAAAGTGTGGTCACACTAAACTGAAAAAGGGTGTGTTCACGTCCAATGGGAATGCAGGCCCACAACGTCCTTACAGGGGAGTTGAAACCTCCAGGGGTGTCAGCAGCGTTAAAGATTGTCAAGAAAGTCGTCCTCTTGCTGACTACATTGACAACTGTCGTTTGCGGGGGTTTAATGTGGGTAGGAGGGGGTGTGACACCCTTCCCATCGTGTTGCATGTCCACGATGGCATTGGGCCGATTTGCCGTTATGACATCATTAACCTACCTTTTACGTCATACGATCTTCTGAGCTGTGACTTCTTTGAGGCATATGTTGAAACATTGCCGGTTCAAGCGTCGTCCAGCCAGAGTGTGAAGTAGCAGGACGCCACACTTTTGCACGAGCATTCGTGATTGCACTGAAACAGTCGTAACACAAAAACTGCAGATCTATTCTTTATTAAAGGCTTTCTTCAAGAACACGTGAGATGTAGTTATTACACATTTCACATAAAGAATATAGTCAATATGAATTAAATACATGTTCCTTAACACAACAGAAACTATTGCTAGATGTTAGGATCAATTTGAACACTTTCTTAAACTGCCCTAATGTTTGATGTTCTTTATTTCTTTAGACAACGGATATAATGTTATTCTATGTTAATACAGCATAATTCTCTGATATGCGGCCTTGTTATGTACATCATCTGATCAAAAGGATCCTGAAATTTATTACTGGTCGTCCACATTTGCCCATTCACAACTTGAAATCTGCTGGAGACACTTTCATTGTCTCTGCGTTTCTAAAGAGTAATGGGAGCCTATTCTTACTAAACATCGCAAAGCAGAGACGAAAATTCATTTTTGGCACTGGGGTCCGTAGCGAAGTCGACTTTCGAACTCATGCCATGTCAGGAGTCTGGGAAAACAAGAGCATTTTACGAATTGTATTGTCCACAAACCACTGCCTCACAGATGCTGCTTTACTACCGGATAATTGTGAAGCTGATACAAACAAGCATTGTCTCCAGTCTGTTCCTCTATGGCACCCAGTACACACTGCTGTAAAATGTGTTCAAACGGTGTAGGGTTCAGCGATTTATTAACCTCTACAGGAAAGCACACCCTAACCAGGAAAAACACCCGCAAGCCTTAACACCACGTTCTCCATACATTCGGCCCCACACACGATGACAGATAATGTTCCCCAGGCAAACGTTTTCGGTCACCTACTGCTAAGTCGCGACTCTCTTTACACAACTTCAAGCATCGCATAGCACAAGGTAAAGATATGTGGAGCTTATGAGGAGCTGCTCGACCACTCTCCCCGATTCTTTTCAACACCTTATGCGTAGTAGTCGTGTAGATGGACTGCTCTTAGCACTTTGAGACACATTTAGGATTCCTCCCACTTATTTCATGCAATTTTGTTACAATCACCATTCGCAACATGAGAAAACATCACTCCTACACTACATGAGGTCTACCAGGCCTTTGTTTTGCTGCGATTGTTCCCTACGTTTCCACTTCTCAGTCACATCACCAACAGAGAACTTGCAGGCCCTAAAATGGTTGAAGTACCCTGATGAATTTGTTACTCAAGTGGCATCGAATTGGTTAGTCCACGTTCGAAGTTATCGAGCTCTCCTGGCATGCCGATTTTGCTGTTACTACTTCCGTGCTACTCGTCTTCTTTGTGCATGGTCAGTGTCCTCTAATGGTCTAATTTGGCCCTTATCCCATACACTATAGCAGTGTTCTAAGATGGATTCAACGGGTGATGTGTAAGCATTCTCATTTGTAGACGTATTGCATTTCGCTAGTTTTCTATGACTAGACCAAAGCAGTCACCTCCTTTACCTACAACTGAACCTATATGATTATTCCATTTTATATCCCAAAAAACTGTTACATCTAGGTATTTATATGAGCTGAATGATGCTAGTGGTATATACTTGACTTTGGCATCAAAGGATAGTACTTTCTTCTGTTAGTAAGCTACACAATTTTACGTTGCTGAACATTTAGAGCACGTCGTCAACGTTTGTACCTCTTTGAAATCTTATCAAGAAATGACTGAACGTTTGAACAGTTTTCTTCAGACAGAACTTCATTACAGTTAACTGCACTACCTTTCAAAGGTCTGAGGACTATTAAAATTTTCCTCTCAGGTGAAATACGAGTGCATTATGATCAACAACAGTCCCAATCCGCTTCCACGTGTGCAGTGACGTACCAGGAGTACACAAAAATATGGAAACAACAAACGACAACATATACGCATGCCTACGGTCCACGAAAACCGTGCGGATTCAAAATAGCTTCTACCCATCTCAGAACGGATAAATACTGGTCGTGAAGGTTCCTCAGAGGCACCTTATACCGTTCTTTCTGCAGAATACGTGAAGCTTACCTAACGATGATCTACGTAGATACCCATCACACACATTTCTCTCCAAAGTGGACCCAAAGGCTGCTGCTGTACTGAACCAAAACTCAGAATTAGCAGGGGCTGTGATGTCTTGCTAGCCAAGATGTGGAGATTGGGAGTTGGCTGTAAGGGTCTCAGGAAATCCTTCCTTTACCTCCCAGAGGCTCATTTCGTGGCCACTTAAAGAAGGTTACTGTAGGTAGATTTTCTGCCGTGGTGCTTCTCTTTCTCATGATTTATGTGGTCTCTTCTTGGTCGCCTCTCGGTCGTGTAGGCCTGCAGATCATAAGGACATATTTTGGCTCTCAACACGTTCAGCTCATGCTGTTACTCTTCATCATTTGCTACGTTATAGAACAGTGTATCAACAAAGACATGCCTATCACAGTCTGAAAGATTTTGTCTCACGGCAGGCACCAAGATGATGTGTCCTCAGGTGCTGATTGCTCCAGATCCACAAATGTCTGCGGTGTGTTCGCGTATTTTCAGTATGTAGCTGGGGTATGGACCGAGTCCCGACAGTTATTGCATAGCTCGAAACTTACTCGTTCATTAAAACTGCGTGTCATACCGAGACTCGAACCTGGAACCTTTTCCTCTTCCAGGCAAGTGCTCTATCGACTGAATCATCCAAACAAGACTCGTGACCTGCCCTCACAGCTTTACATCCCCTAGTACCTCATCTCTTACCGTAAGAGCTTCACAGAAGATCTCTTCAAGAAAGGATATTGCGGAGCGTGGCTAAGCCACTGTCTGGGAATTGTTTCCAAGGAAATTAATCTGACAATAAGTTTCAAATCAACACACACTCCCCTGCAAGAGCAAAAATTCATTCTCGATACTATCTACCTGGCTATGGCTAAGCCACGTTTCCGCATTACCCTTTCTTGTAGGAGGGAAATTTGAAAGGTAGGAGACGGCGTACTGGCGGAAGTGAAGATATGAGGATGGGTAGCGAGCTGTGCTTAGATGGCTCAGACGGTAGAGAACTTGTTCACGAAATGCAGAGATCCCAGATTCAAGTCCCAAATCTCAAATCAGTGCTCTGTTACCTACAGAGTGAAAATTCATTCTCGAGTTTATAGGTTCCTAGGTGTCGGGGCAAGTATCACAGTCTTGATCTTTCAATTCCGTTAAGAAGAAACGAGTAGGTCCTCCTCCCATTGCTTCCTCGAACAAGACCTCTACCGTTCTCTATGACTACATGAATTTATTTCCTTCTTCATTTTGTCTCTTTTGCCCAGTATCGCCTTCACCTTATAATACTCTTGTCGTTTGAGCCAACGCTGTGCACAACTATTTCTTACATTACGCCGAGTGGCAGTAAGCCTGCTATCACAAGGAACGCCTCAGTCGGCGTACTTCTATAGCAGCGCAAGAAGCTTGAATCAAGTTTTCACATGGCTCGCGGTTATCGGCCGTATTTTAGAATGAAATGCAACCGAATCCAAAAATGTCAACTAACGTGAAGAACTTCTTAAGAGTGTAGTTTTCATACTCAGCGGGAAAAATAACAGTATTTCAGAATGCGCTTAATTTTAGTTGACGTTGATTCATTCGGTCTTCAACTGAGGGTAGAGGGATAAGTAGCACAGCTGATGCGGGGTTAAAAGTTGGAAGAGAGGGAACGTTTTGTTGTTTCTTTTCCAGTATTGACAACTCATCGTCGGTCGCAAACATACCAGGCAACTGCTACGATATAAAGTTTGACGTGGAAGTAACAATGAATTGTGAATGCTCATCAAAGAGGTGATCCTCTTCAAATACGATTCATATTCGGAGTAAGGAATATGAAATTCGATTAAGGCTGTTGCAATACAGTGCAATGTCGAGAAGAAAAATGACTTTCAAACATTTAGTAAACATTGTCGATTGTCTCTCATGCAGCATAAGGCTTTGAAATATAGTACAGATACTTTTATTGATGAGTTAATCATCAGCTCATAAAGACAGCACAACAACACTTCGTCAGTGCGTCAGTGTTACAACTTTGGGGTCGCTGAGGGTGGCAGCAATATGAAACAGAGAACAGTCGACACGAAGTCTCCCGTATGGTCCCGATCAGTACTAAGGAGCTGGCGGCAAACTTATCGGATCCCTACTGCGGCTAGACTATCGGAGCTCTAAAAAATCTAATTTTTGTAGGTTACCAATTAATAACAAGATCCGTATATATGTGGCTCTTGGAGCTGGCCTGTAGTATTGGCTCTTGAGCAAAAACGTTTGACAACCATTGTACTAGAGGGAACTGTACAGCGTAAAAACTGTAGAGGAAGACACAGCGCCGGCCAGAGTGGCCGAGCGGTTCTAGGCGCTGCAGTCTGGAACCGCGCGACCGCTACGGTCGCAGGTTCGAATCTTGCTTCTGGCATGGATGTGTGTGATGTCCTTAGGTTAGTTACATTTAAGTAGTTCTAAGTTCTAGGAGACTGATGACCTCAGAAGTTAAGTCCCACAGTGCTCCGAGCCATTTGAACCATTTGAAGACACAGCTTGGAATGCATGGAACAAGTAATTAAGGAGAAAGGGTGCATGTCGTGCTCTGATGTTAAGAGGATGGTGCAGGAGGGAAATTCGTGGAGGGTTGCATGAAAGCAATGGAAAGATATACGAGCGCAACTCCAAAAAAGGAAAACAAAAGAAAGGAAATCTGTGTAATATCTGGTTTCCTATTTATCTTACCGCTGCATGTTGTGATAATCTAGTTCTTAGTCTTATCGTCCAAGAGTTATCGACACCTTCCGTTGGTGTGGCGATGAGTGGGGAATTCCAAAGCAGCAGTTTTCACTTTCAGTTTATTTTTGTAGATTAGAAGGAAGAGATATAGATGGGAGATGGAAGTGCGGTACTGCGGCTGTTGACTGATTTACTTTTTTATCGTGCTTATGCTTGCAGAGCGTCGTGAGTAAGGCAACAGACGAGGGAGAGGCCCTTTCCAAGCGTTTGGAGGTCGGCCGGTTGAACTCGGGTTGTATTGTTCTAGAACCAGGATTGTCCCATAATGTGGTGCCTTTCCCACCAGTCAGTTGTAAATATTCCTGTTTACACTGCCAAGCACTTCGGTTGATCTGAGTGTACCTGATCGGACATCTCGAAAGCCGCATTGTATAGAGCACATTTTCTTCTTCTACACTTTCCGTATGAAGCCAAGTGTCACCTGTTGCGGTTCGCATATTGTTTCTGTCTGTCAGGCTCGCTTTTCACTCCTGAGTTAACATTCTGTACCTATCGTTGGAGTCTATCTGGGTTCATTCTTTATAAATGCTTATTCCACTTCTTCTCGTTTTCATCTAGCTTTCAGTTTTTCCTTCATATTTTGAATTCTCAAATACTTCCGAATATATTCATTTCGTATTTTATCTATTCACTTATATCCCTTCACCGCTCTAATAAATCTCGTGTTTATCTATCCCTTGGATTTGGTATGCATCTCTTTTATTCAATGTCCACGATTCATCTCCTTGTAATAGGGTTGACGATTCGACTCTTTTCTAAAATTGCAATCCGTCCCTTACCGTGTTTTACAGTTTAGTTTTATTAATTGTTCAACTGATACTTCCAAATCTCTTCAACTTAATATCAATGTCTTCTTTGTATTTATATCGCATGTTAATTCCAAGAACGTTAAAACATGATGCAGGAAAAAAATACTACATCTTAACGGACGACGTCTAATCGGATCCGATAATGGCGTATGTCACCTAGGAGACAGCAGGTGTATTGATAAAAGTTTCAACGTGGTCCGCCAACAGATGACGTAGTAACATAGCTGCCAGTGCACCATCAGTGTCTACTCTTTAATGGGTAGTGCTCGCAGCCAGAAGGCTTAGTGTGGTGCAGATAAATGAAGCAAGCAGGCAACCATGTCACGCAGACGAAATTGTGCCTCCTACAGCTAACTGAGTAAGTTTGAAGTGGATGAAATTGTGGCCTTCCGAGTGGCGGGTTAGTCCTTTCGGGAAATTTCCACACAAGTTCGTCGTGCTGGTTCAGTTTTGCGACACTGCCTGTATCAACAGTCACGTGAATATTCCGACGCGCGTAGACGAGATTCTGCATGCCCCCTCTCGGAGATGCCCGCCAGGATCGTCGTATTGTAAGGGCAGCAGTGACAGATCGTACAGCTACCACAGCACAGATAACAGTGCTTGTGAGCCCAGACGTGTCAACAGGAGCTGTTTCGAACCAGTTATATGCAGTGGGACAACAGCTACGCACATCTCTAGCCCGTCTTCTACTCAGGCCACAGCATCAACGACCACTGTTCGGCTGGTGCCCTAAGAGGAGCACTTTAAGATGGAATGGCGCGCCGTGATCTTCAGAGATTAAAGCAGATCCTGCGTGAAAGCAATTGATTGTCGTTTGCACGTACGTCTTGGACCTGGTGAGGGCTGTCTCGCGGAGAGCTTTCGGCCAAGACACAATGGCCCCAGCCAAGGCTTTATGGCCACTTGCTCTTCCTAGAGGGGACGTTAACGAGCACTCGGTACGAGCGGATACTGTTAGATCTACTCTTCTGCCGACCTTGCAACATGGCCCCAGCCAAGGCTTTATGGCCAGGTGTGCAATAATCTACAACTCTCTTTCACCCTTGCTGTTCCTAGAGGGGACGTTAACGAGCACTCGGTACGAGCAGAATATTGTTAGATCTATTCTGCCGATCTTGCAACATGGCCCCAGCCAAGGCTTTATGGCGAGGGGTGCAATAATCTACAACTCTCTTTCACCCTTGCTGTTCCTAGAGGGGACGTTAACAAGCACTCGGTACGAGCAGAATACTGTTAGATCTACTCTTCTGCCGATCTTGCAACAGGGAAGTGATGTGTGGTTCCAACAGGATAATACCCGCCCGCACACTGCCCTTGAAATTCAACGTGCTCTGCAAAACGCGCAGCAACTTCCCAGCCAGCACGATCTGCGGACTTGGCTGCAATCGAGCACGTGTAGGGTACGATGAGACAAGAAGTGACTCGTGCGACTAGTCGAGCAGCAACTGTTACAGAACTGCTTGAACAGCTCGGCCAAGAGTGGCGTTACGTATCCCGGGACAGTGTTCCCATCTACACCATCGACAGGATGCCAGAGTCAGCACCTGCATTGCCACTCTTGGAGGCTACACCATGGTCTAGTATCGGTTTTTCAGCATGAGTCAATACCTTACATCTCAGCACCGCTTGTATTGTTGATTTGGAAATGAAATCATTTCACGTATTCCACATGCACTGTTGCAGCAATAAATCTCAAGTTAGCTGGAAACCTGAAAAAGAGTGTACTCACTATTTTTCCAACAGTGTAGTTTACCTGTTGATTGTTTTTTCATTAACTACCATTTTAATTGAAACTTCCTGGCAGATGAAAACTGTGTGCCGGGCCGAGATTCGAACACAAGACCTTTGCCTTTCGCGGGCAAGTGCTCTACCAACTTTTTTTTTGTTAATCTAATTTTGTTCTATATTGTTCGTTGACTTTTTTCGTGGCGGACGTTCTATGACACGTGTTCTGGTTGATACGTTGACTTAGTTTTTTTATTACAGAGGATAGCTAAACCCTCTGACCGAACACGCTGAGCTACCGTGCCGGCGCCAACTGAGCTACTCAAGCACGATTCACGCCCCGTCCTCACAGCTTTACTTCTGCCAGTACCTCGTCTCCTACCTTCCAAACTTTACAGGAGCTCTCTTGTAAACCTTGCAGAACTATCACTCCTGAAAGAAAGGATATTGCGGAGATGTGGTTTAGCCACAGCCTGGAGGATGTTTCCAGAATGAGATTTTCACTCCGCAGCGGAGTGTGCGCTAGGCTGTGGCTAAGCCATGTCTCCGCAATATCCTTTCTTTCAGGAGTGCTAGTTCTGAAAGGTTCGTAGGAGAACTTCTGTTAAGTTTGGAAGGTAGGAGACGAGGTACTGGCAGAAGTAAAGCTGTGAGGACAGCGCGTGAGTCGTGCTTGAGTAACTCAGTTGGTCGGAAGTCTGCTTTCCGCAGCGCTGCGGCGAGGACGTCTTGTTTACGTCCCGTCCGCGCGATCGCGAGTGCCCGTAGTTGCTTACTACTGCGTTGTCGCTAGTTTAGAGTCCATCACTACCGACGCAACATAGCACATTCGTACAGACAAACCACCATCAAGATCAGTTTTCAACCCGATCATGCACGACCGCGAGCTTTTGTAGTGGAACGTTTCCTACTTGACGACGTTAAAATTGACCCGCGAGACATAATTGGTATCCATCTCTCTATCACGAGCAGTGTTGTCTACGTCAAGCTAGTAAGTGACGAGGTGTGCAACAGAATCGTGAGCGCACATGCGAACGGTCTTAAATTCAAACATTCTGATGGCCATATTGGGGCGGTCTCTATCGATCACGCGGGGCTTGGCCTACGTACGATACGCGTCTTCGAACTCCCTTTTGAAGTACCATCGGACGTAGTCACCGCGGCTTTCCAGCCCTACGGCAGAGTGATCAGCCATATGGCCGAAAAATGGACCACCTTTACAACGTACCCCGTTCTTAACGGGGTACGAGAGATTAAAATTGAGTTGACCAAGCATGTTCCGTCATATCCAGTCATCGGCGGATGTCGGGCGATCATTATGTATGACTGTCAGCCACGCACTTGCTCTGGTTGTGGCCAAGTAGGGCACGTCCGCTCGGATTGTCTCCGACGACGGCTTACTCAAATCCCGACAGGTGAATCTATGACTCTTTCTACGGTGACGACCCTTCTTCTCAATTACGCCGAAGTTACACGGGCAGCAACCTTTACCGATGCTGACGACATTAGTCCGATAGCCGCCCCCGATGGCGAGAACATAATGGCTTCTGCAGTACAGGATCCGGCCTCTACAACGGCACCCCCACCTGAAGATAATCACCGACCGACCTTGCAAGAAGGCGTGGATGCCAGGATGGACATTGACCACGGGTTGTGCCGACAGCGGCTTTTCTTCCAGACACCGGAGCAGCTGAAGAAATCCACCCTCATTCAGATACTGAAGCACACGTCCGTAAACAGCGTTCCCCGCGAAAAGACAAGAGACGGCGGCGTGCTCCATCGGACGAGTGTTTGCAGCGATCGTCTGACATGGACTGTGGAAATTCCGACGACGGTACCGGCGGTACAGAGGCCGCTGTAACTTCAAACTCAACAGATCGCCGTGGTGACGGCTTCCGCCCCTCCGACCCCACAGAACAGCAGGATCACAAGCAGACAGCCGCTGCCGATTCCCAGCCAGAAGAGCTGATGGAGTCAGCGCCGAGTGCCGCAGCAGCCACTAACAGCCACCAACAACCGATGGTCTTTCATGGCGACTGGGCAGACGACTGTGAGGCACACTCCTTGCCCATCGTGTCGGACGACACGGGGGAAAATTTATCCCACCAGTGCTGACCCTTTCCCGCCATTAGTTAGAGTGACGAGACAGCCTTATAGGGGTACTAATGGCCAACACGGATGCTGTGGATAGACCTCAAACTTATCGCATTGCAACTATAAACATCAATACTATACGGACGCGCGCTAAGTTATCCTTGCTTCAGGATATGTTGAACTCTGCTTCCATCGACATAGCCCTCCTCCAGGAAGTGTACGTCGACGACTTCCCAGGCATGTACGGTTACGATGCTTGCGTGTCTCCAGCTTCCCCAACAGGCAGCGGTGTCGCTGTACTTCTTCGGGAAGGGATAGTGGCGGACGATATCCTGTTTCTGCCTGGGGCAAGAGGAATGGCACTCACAGTACCGGGTGTCCGCCTTATCAATATCTACGCACCTTTCGGGACGGACATACGTCGCGAACGTTCACGATTCTTTGCGGAAGACGTCGCCCCGCTCTTCCAAGGGCCCCACGACCATCTGTTGTTGGGAGGTGACTACAATTGTGTACTGGCGCCCAGAGACCAACTCCCACGACATAATGCATGCCCGGAACTCGAGAGGCTAATTCGAGACCTACAGATGGTGAACACTTGGGACCATCTTCACGGCCACCGACCGGGATTCACGCACTTCACGAGTCACTCTTCCAGTCGTATCGACAGGATTTATGTCTCACGCTCTCTCACCGCTGGAACACAGGATGCGGAACTGTGGCCTGCAGCATTCTCGGACCACTCAGCTTACATTTGTGCCGTCACCCTGCGGCGGCAACAAGTGTGGAGAAACCGCAGCCCGTGGAAATTAAACATCGCTCACCTGTCGTACCCGGATTGCCGCCAAGCCGTTGAGGATACGTGGCATTCGTGTGAAAATCGCATCCGTGGATATCCCACAACGATCCGCTGGTGGTTGGACTGCGCCAAACCGGCACTGAGGCGAACGTTGATAACCTACGGTCGCGACCACGCTACTTGGCGAAGACATACACTCGACTTTTACTTCTGTGTCCTGCGCGACTGCGATGCTATGGCGCCGTCTCCGGAACGACAAACGGCGGTCCACCGTGCTAAGGCTCAGATCCTCGCTCATATGCGACGCCACCTAGAGGGGATAGTCATCCGCTCGAGGACGCAGGATCGGATACCTAGCGAACGCCCGTCAATGTTCCACGTCCTTCGTGAACGTAAACGACGCCAACGAGCGCTGATACGCTTCATCGACACGGAGGACGGTCATCGCCTCACCACGCAACAAGACATAAACACAGCGTTCTACAATCATTATTCCCAGCTCTATTCCGCTCAGACCCCTGATCCGACAGCACTGGAGGACGTCTCTCAGACGATTTACGGCACCGTCACCCCGGTAATAGAAGCGGCCTTGATGGAAGAAATTACAGAAGAAGAAGTGATCAACGCCATTAGAAAAGGAGCTGCCAACAAGTCTCCGGGTCCTGATGGCCTCCCCTTGGAATTTTACCGGACTTTTCAATATTTATTAGCCTCCCGATGGACGAACATCTGTCGCGAACTACTATCCCCGGACGTGCCGCTCCCTGCTGCCCTTGTGGAAGGGATGATTATTCCTATTCACAAACCGTCCGGTGGCTCACGACTGCAGGACTACCGCCCGTTGACGCTACTGAACTGCGACTTTAAGATCTTTTCTCGACTGTTGGCGGCGCGGATACGCCTGACCCTACGCAATGTTATCTCACCCGATCAGACGTCATTAGGAGGCGACAATAATATTCAAACGGCACTCGGCGAATATCGTGACTTGATCTCACTGGCGAGGGCACGTCGTCTGAAGGGTGCACTGGCGGCCATCGATTTTAGTCAAGCTTTTGACCGAGTGGACCACAACTATTTGGAAGCGGTCCTCCAACATATGCGGTACCCACAGCCATTCGTCACTGTCGTCATGCGACGTCCAAGGTGATCGTCAACGGCCGACCTTCGCAGCCACACACCATTTCTCGATCGATACGCCAAGGCTGCCCTCTGTCCACTTTACTTTACGCTGTGACCATGGAACCTCTCCTCTGCGGCCTGCGCCAACGACTAACGGGTATGACGTTACGAGGCCACACTTTCCGATGTAAAGCGTACGCTGACGACCTGGTGATTGTCATCCGCAACGGTGACGACACTGCTAGCGCACTAACTTAGATAGCGAAATATGTCATGGCCACTGGTAGTCGTATCAACGTCGCAAAATCAGTGGCGATGAACATCGGGGTCGGATTGTCTGAGAACAGTGTCACCCCCTTACAGCTCAGTGATAGTTTGAAATGTCTCGGCATTGATTTTTCAGACGATGTACGACGGACCGCTGCTCACAACTTTCGACGGCTTTTACGAAATGTTCGGACTGGAATTGTCAACAACCGCCTACGAGCCCTGGATATCGTCCAACGGACCCAGTATGTCAACACACATTTAGCGTCACGCATTCCGCACTACGCCCAGATATTACCTATACCGGTGATGTTAGCTCGCCGTATACTTGCGGCTTTTGGGTCCTTCGTGAGTTCTGGAATGCTTTTCAAGATCAAATATGAGACTCTCACCCTTCCCCCGGATCGGGGAGGGCTTGGCATTTATTACGTTTATGACAGAGCGGTCGCCCTATTCGTGAGCACATTACTCAAACTGTGGCACCGCCGTCCGGACAGTCTGACCAGTTTGTTAATAGAAGAACTAGCACCGCCCTCCCTGTTGCCGCCTGTGCCGATACACCACGTCACCTCTTCGCTCTTCTACATCGGTGTCGTCTTTTACCTCGAACTCAGTTACGTTCGACCTGCCTTACCAACGACTCAACTGGCGACGGCAAAGACGGTTTATAAGGTCCTGCAACGTGAACGACCCAACAACGTAGTGGAGAGGAAGCACCCGAACGTCAACTGGCGAGTAGTGTGGAGGACAGTTCACCACGTAACACTAGACACTGACGTCACGGCGATGTGGTATATCACTGTCAACTGTAAGCAGGTGACCAGATCAAGGCTACATGCGATCCACATGGTAGACTCACCCACGTGCACGAGTTGTGGCGTTCAAGACAACGATGAACACCGTCTTAGCTGTGGCGAGTCTACAGCAGTGTTACACTTAGTGAGGCAAATGTCAGCATACTTCCTTCGGGTAACGCCGAATCATATCGACCCCAAGACTATCTTATACCCGGATGAAACGTATTACCCACGCACTAAAACTAATGCAATGACGTGGCTTCGTGGACATGCAGTGCATTATTTGTTTCAAGACGGCACTAGGGACACTTTAGACTTTTGGAACTATTTGCAGGAACGACATTGCAAGATCCTCCGTAACCCAAAGTATCGACAATATTTTTCCAATTTTTTGTGGAGTGCGTTCCACGACCCTCCACGTAGCTGGAACATCACGGGTAAGAGAAGCTAAAATTACAATACGATAGTAGAACACTACACGGTAGAACGTGGGATCTACTTTCATCATTACGAGAAGTCATACCTGGATGATACAGCAGATGGAGAGTTTCGTTGTGAACTCTCACACTCTGTAGCAGTATTTGTCCTATTTCCTCTTTTTGTCCCCGGTGCAGTTTTAGTTTTCCCACCCGGTGCAAGATGTAGCACTGGTTAATGGTGGTATGGTTTCCACCCTTCAGTTTTGTTTCATGGTTACCTTCGCCCCGCACTCTGCTCTCTTTCTTTATGCCTTTTTCTACAACTATTAGCATGGTTTTAGTTACGTGCGTCCCCAACTCGACGCAACGAGTGCACTTACTAGTTTTCTGTTCCTTACTGTAAAAAAAAGAAAAAAGGAAATAAAAATAAAAAATAAAATATTTAAAAAAATTAAAAATATAAATAAATGAATAAATAAAAAAATCACAATAATAAAAAATGGACAGAAGACCCAAGTTCGAATCCTGGCCTTGGTACTAATTTTGTTATAAAAAAATAAAAAAATAAAAAATAAAAAAAGAGAAAAGAAGGGGGCAGCGTAAAAAATAGGGGTGGGAAATTGTCCCTAAAGGCGGAAGAAAAAAAATAGAAAAAAAAAGAAAAAAAGTTGGTAGAGCACTTGCCCGCGAAAGGCAAATGTCCCGAGTTCGAGTCTCGGCACACAGTTTTAATCAGCCAGGAAGTTTCAGATCAGCGCACACTCCACTGCTAAGTGAAAATCTCATTCTCTCAGCGCACACTCCTACTGCTGAGTGAAAATCTCATTCTCTACTATATTAATTCTCAGTGATATACTGTATTATCCACAAAATGCTATTGGCTTAAATTTATTAGAAGATATTTCCATATTATGCTATGTAGATGTTTTATTTGGTAGATAATTTCCTTTTGTAAGTCATCTTAGGTTAAATAATCACCGTGAGATCATCAGAATAACACAGCGTTTTTAGCTTTATCGAGCTGTTTAGTTGTACCCAAGTGATTATCTTAGAATCTGACCTGTAAACTGCACCGTCAATGTAAATATTGAACATCTATGGTGATTGAGCATCGATGCTGATCACTGCAGCTCTCTCTCACGCCTTTATCTATTTGTTTTAGTATGTAGGCCTTCTATATTTAAAATTATTGATGTTAGTTAATACACGCTTTTGATATGTAATATAACTTCTAAAGAGTAACCTCGATACTCAATTACTCTCCATAATTCTTCTATAAGCACCTTATCAAAAACTTTCTTTGCATTTATGAGAGCACTATGTATCTCTGTTTTTCAGTGAGCTGTAAAGAGTATGAGTCACTCTCTCACTATTCTCCATATTCAAGAGTAGAATTTAATGTTGAATTTTCCCTCAAAATAACGCCTTTGTAAGACGGAAGCATGCACATTGCTAATGCATGCGAGAGCTTTATAGCCGCTATCATTCAAATAGTATTTTTCTGGAGTTGAGAACAAACTGCCAGTTTGGTCATTTAACATAAATGTTGCAGTTAACGTTCGGGGCTTGAAAGCCATGTGGAACTATTCGGAAAAGGAACATCTTGAAGCACTTACTGGGGTCAGAACTCTGGGCCAAGAATCCCTCACACCATTGAGCAGACAATTTGTTTGGTCGAAGAGGCGGAAAAACGGCCTACCTGGGCGTACATGTTAGGCGCCTCTTGCCTCAGCAGAGAAAGGACGTGCGGCCAACACATTACGACAGCTTCATAAATGCCTTTATGAACAGGGATGGTGAATATAAAAATTCGTGGATTTCTGTGTTCACCGTGGATCAGACGCCATCGAGGGAGCCATCAGGTGTTGTCATTCCTCAGCCTACAGAGACTTTTGGGAATCATCCTGCCTTCAAAACAGTTTTGGAAGAAACGCAACATTTATGGTGGATCTGAAATGATCTATGTTGGGACCCAAAAACACTTCTCTTAGTTTAGTCAGGGCCCCTAGTCAGACACACCGTAATGTTCGAGCCGTGCAGATAATTACCCGCATGATAAATGTGTTGTTTACGTAAGAGCGATGCAGAAAGTCAAAATAACTTGCTGCCCAAAGCGCCCGGCGGAAGAAACAAGTTGGGAGGACAACGACTTCCCTCTCTGAACGGGAATTTGCGAGTCAGGGTTGGCTACTTCTCCTGAAAAAAAAAAAAAGAATAATGATAACTGTAATTACAACTGGCCGATGAGTAGAGCAGATGAGCTAGAGAGGAGATATGGAGCTCGTGGAGTGTTGTGATTGGCACGAAACCCCTGTGGAAGTGGTTGTGGAAGTGCTTTTGTCGAGTTTACCAATGTTTGATGAAAAGCGAGCAGACGAGAAACTTGTTCCTCCGATTCAGACTGTGGTCTGGAGTAGGTCTTCTGATTCATACTCCAGTCTGGAGTTGATCTTCTGATTCAGACTCCGGTATGGAGAAGATCCTGGTCTTGACTTTTGTTATGAGTGGGGGTCCACTTGGGACACTACTCCTGAGCGTGCCTTATATTAGCACTGACCTTGACTGGGGAGCATTTGGAGAGGGCTTAGTTGTTCTTACAGTTTAGACTTCTGTCATTTCCGATAACTCGCTGTGCCAATGGCAGTCGTGTTCATGAAAAGTCGGCCACTTTGTCGTTTCATTTCCTTGTGCAAACTGCCAAATAAGTGAGTCAAATTGGTCCATGGTATGGCAGGCGAATAGGAGTGTCAAACGCTGGAATCTGCCCAGATTTCAGGGCTTCCTTAGACAGTAATTATAATCCGTGTAAGAGATCGCCAGCTGCCACTTTGCATTTTTCGTATCCGTGATAAGGAATTACAGGCCCCGCACATCGCTGCTCTGCGGACGCTGGAACCACAACTGTCACCTGAGGCAGTGCCAGACATCGACAGAAGGGTTATTCTATTGCTGGTCCGGTTTGACAGGGCAAACAGTATAACAATCTCGCCACTCGTTTTCAGTTGCAAGGCCGTAGTGTAACTGCTGTGTAGAATAAATTCATCAAAGTCTTTTCAGTGTTTGATAATTTCAGGTTGCGTTGTCCATGTTTGGAACCAGACTAAACAGTTCAATTAGACAAACCATACTCTATACTAGTTAAGGTGGTTGTCACCACGGTGGTAAATTAGAGTCGCCTGTCACCTTCCAAAACATACCGCAACTCCAGTGTAGTCTTGCAGTTTGTCATAAAATAAGAATTGTAGCAGTCATTGAATGTCCCTTTCTAAACTGGACATGTTCTTTGTACTATTTTCAGCCTTGAGTTTATAATTATTAGATAAAATTTATTTACTGTGTTAAGTAATCTTACTCCTCCGTAGTTTTCACATATATTCTTTTCTTCTTTCTCATTTATCGATATTACTTTTGTTCCTTCCAATTCCGTGATACATGGTTTTGTTTCTCACATACATTAACAAATTTAACAATTTAAGGCACGGTTATCTATATTCAGAAAACAAGAATTTATTCCATATAAAGCCGTTGCTCTTCTACATTTTTGGTAGGTTTTCCAAATATGATACGTTTTTTGTGATTTTTATGTCACCTAGTTCGTTTACTTTTACTTCTGCATTTTTTCTTTTGTACACTTCGACGTCAGCATCATATTACACGTTTTTTACAGTATTTAACGCATTGCTTTTGTAATATTATTCAAATTAATTACTTCTTTTCCTGTTTGATTTACTACTTTCAAAGCTTGATATGCTGTCTGCTGATGGCCATGTATATCAAGTTCTGCATTATTAATATATCTTTCCCAGGTTTGCTGGTGGGTTCTCTTCACTATTCTTTATCTGTAACTGCTTTTCTGTTTATCGATTTCTTCATTTTCTATGGTTGGATTTTATTGATGTTTTTATACGCTGTTTATTTTTCTTACATTGTTTAATCCACTTCTTCTGTGGTATTCCTTTTTCTTTTGGAATTCATATGCATCATTTTTAATTGCTTTTCAATATTTGTTCATTCCTCTCCACTAGAGTCCCTGGTAGCTAACTGTTCTAATTATGTTCTAAATTTGTTCCTATACAGGCCCTTAATACTTTCATCTTGGCGTAGACATGCTTTATACACCTCCTGTTTCTTCTCTGCAGTAAAAGATTTCCTTTGATTCGATATAGTAAAAGTGTGTCTGAGTTCGTCGCTGGCCCCGTGAATACATCAGCCACAGCACGGACGTCAGCGGGGCATGGTGGAATCTTACAGCCACTCTTCGGTGACTCACCACACCGAGGCGGCTGATGGAAGCAGCAAGAGGCGCACCCACCGTGTTGTCGGTACGCAGCTGCTGTGCTTGGGGGTGCACCACACTGCCTCCTAGCAAGAGTCTGACTACTGCTGGAGTGGACCGGCAGACTCGCTACGACCCACGGGTCGGACTTAGTACAAGAAGCACTGGTTCCTTCACAAAAGCAACCATTATTTATACAAGAACGCAGCTCACTAGTGCCGTGTGCCGCTCCTGGTCACGTACTCGGGAACCACACCAAAGCCCCGATGATATAGAAACTGCGTTGCACTTATGCAATGCATTAGCGCTGTGCTGGCAAGTTATGCCAAGAGAGACTAGCCGGTCACGCAGTAATTTCACATGCCTGTTGTCTTAACGCGAATGTCAACATGCTGCTCTCACTCTTTACCAGCGGCTCATCCAATGTTTCATCACACTGTGACGGTACGTCACATAAATATTGACATTTTTAGCGGCTCTAAATCGTAGTTTACGTACTTTATGAATATAATTAGTATAGAAGATATAGTTAGTGTTCTTGAAACAACTGATATGGAGCGATAGCATCTTTATTTAATGTCTATGAACATAAAAACGGATAAAAAGAGACGCGATTGTACGGCCGAGGAGGAAGGACGTACTTTGTGGTACACACGCTGTTTTGTTTCGCTATACGGAAGGCAGCCATTGAGCGGCTACACATATTTTATGTAAGTTATTCGTATTTATTGCTAAAATAGATTTGTTATTATTATTACAAAACGAATTTCTTTGTAATAGTTGTCACCTCAAATGCTCGCAGTGGCTAACTATTTTTAATAAGCATTTTTTCAGTAATTTGCGCTGCGAGAAGCTCATCTTCCGATGCACCCTCTGGTCGGCCATTACGCGCCAAAGTATTAATTTATTTTTCTGTGTTAACAGTAACTGTAAATCCGAGAGATTTCGTTATAAGAACCTCTTTAAATTGCAACAGATAATTAATTTACTTCAAAGTTCATGTTTTTAAACCATACAAATTCCATGAGTTCGGTAAGTTTTATCTAGGCCGCTCCACGGCAACAATCGAAATTCTCTCAAGCCTTACTTTGCAGTCAGTAAATAGAAATGAACAAAATTACATTCAATTCAGTTAACGGCAACTATATTTTAGTCATCACGTTCAAAATCTAAAGTTGGTACATGAATAACTGAGGCCCTTCAAGAATCCGTTTCGTATTTACTTATGCACGTAAGTAAAAGTGATAAGAAAAGACAATATTCCTGAGAGAAAGAAACGTGATGATAAATAAAAAATAAAAAATATATAAAATATTTCCTTTGTATATGATGCAACGAATCCCAAAGGACGTCACAACGACGACATCACAACACCTTCTCACAAATTTTACTCTTGACGTGGTAGGAGCACTAAAACTTGTATTGTTTACTTGACCTTGTATTCTTCTGTTCCCAGTTGGATTATCTGTAACTGAGCTGCACGCTCTACCGATCGAAGTATATTTCTCAATATCTTTTTCTTCTGAAAAAGCTATAAGTTACTTGCGAACCATTAAAAAGAGAAAACCACTTGAGTTAAACCACTTGACCATGTTGTCGTGTACCTAGAAATCTCGGAAGCAAGTCTTCGGTTCTAAATACTGCCAAAACAAAATGGGGCAATGTATACAACAACACACAGGGTGTTTGTAAATTCCCATTACAAATTCTGGGATTAATAAAGGAGAGTGAGTACATACTACACTCCTGGAAATGGAAAAAAGAACACATTGACACCGGTGTGTCAGACCCACCATACTTGCTCCGGACACTGCGAGAGGGCTGTACAAGCAATGAACACACGCACGACACAGCGGACACACCAGGAACCGCGGTGTTGGCCATCGAATGGCGTTAGCTGCGCAGCATTTGTGCACCGCCGCCGTCAGTGTCAGCCAGTTTGCCGTGGCATACGGAGTTCCATCGCAGTCTTTAACACTGGTAGCATGCCGCAACAGCGTGGACGTGAACCGTATGTGCAGTTGACGGACTTTGAGCGAGGGCGTATAGTGGGCATGCGGGAGGCCGGGTGGACGTACCGCCGAATTGCTCAACACGTGGGGCGTGAGGTCTCCACAGTACATCGATGTTGTCGCCAGTGGTCGGCGGAAGGTGCACGTGCCCGTAGACCTGGGACCGGACAGCAGCGACGCACGGATGCACGCCAAGACCGTAGGATCCTACGCAGTGCCGTAGCGGACCGCACCGCCACTTCCCAGCAAATTAGGGACACTGTTGCTCCCGGGGTATCGGCGAGGACCATTCGCAACCGTCTCCATGAAGCTGGGCTACGGTCCCGCACACCGTTAGGCCGTCTTCCGCTCACGCCCCAACATCGTGCAGCCCGCCTTCAGTGGTGTCGCGACAGGCGTGAATGCTGGGACGAATGGAGACGTGTCGTCTTCAGCGATGAGAGTCGCTTCTGCCTTGGTGCCAATGATGGTCGTATGCGTGTTTGGCGCCGTGCAGGTGAGCGCCACAATCAGGACTGCATACGACCGAGGCACACAGGGCCAACACCCGGCATCATGGTGTGGGGAGCGATCTCCTACACTAGCCGTACACCTCTGGTGATCGTCGAGGGGACACTGAATAGTGCACGGTACATCCAAACCGTCATCGAACCCATCGTTCTACCATTCCTAGACCGGCAAGGGAACTGGCTGTTCCAACAGGACAATGCACGTCCGCATGTATCCCGTGCCACCCAACGTGCTCTAGAAGGTGTAAGTCATCTACCCTGGCCAGCAAGATCTCCGGGTCTGTCCCCCATTGAGCATGTTTGTGACTGGATGAAGCGTCGTCTCACGCGGTCTGCACGTCCAGCACGAACGCTGGCGCCAGGTGGAAATGGCATGGCAAGCCGTTCCACAGGACTACATCCAGCATCTCTACGATCGTCTCCATGGGAGAATAGCAGCCTGCATTGCTGCTAAAGGTGGATGTACACTGTACTAGTGCCGACATTGTGCATGCTCTGTTGCCTGTGTCTATGTGCCTGTGGTTCTGTCAGTGTGATCATGTGATGTATCTGACCCCAGGAATGTGTCAATAAAGTTTCCCCTTCCTGGGACAATGAATTCACGGTGTTCTTATTTCAATTTCCAGGAGTGTATATTACCTAGAAACCCATGTCCGGGAACGTCCAGCTTCGTGTTACAGCTGTTTGAAAATACAGGTTGTTTGACAGGTGAGTATGCAAAAGGTAGTCATGGTAGGGATGAGGTGGGGAGGAGGGGGGGTGGCTAATGTCTTTGGATGCCAATCCTATCTCCATGACACAGTTCGAGCCACATTCACGTTTCTGTGAGTGTGAGAGTAACATGGTTGAGTACACGCTTGCAGAATACACCGAGGTGATGTTTCTGAATGGCGAAGCTCACGGTGATGGATGAGCTGCTAGTGGCCTTTATCAAGATCGTTCTTTACAAAGTCCATCACATACCCTTTTCTCCACAATTACTCAACTGCTTCGAGAAAAGACACCTTCTCCGTCAGCAGGTGTGACTGTGGTGCTGGAAGGAGACGCCGCACACACGAAGTAAAAGAGGCCGCAATGCATCCTGGTGAAGAGAACCCGTCATCACTGCTAGGCTGAAGGCTTCTTAATAAACACACTGCCTGTTACTTTCAATCTATTGACGAATTTTTTCAAATAAAGGTATGTAACTCTATTAAAGTCTGATACATATTTATATATTCACCATATTATTGCTAACTTTTTCTTCTAAAATCTATTAAACGAATACGTAATAAATTGATACAATAGTTTTAATTCTGTCAAAAAGAAATTCTAGTGCCTATAGTTATGACCTATTTAGGGGGAGATAACGTTTAAGATGAAGGTCCTTACTAGCGCATCTGAAACGTATCTTTAAATTTGAAGTAATATTAGTACAAACGAAATAATAAAATTTGCATTTATCGTAATCCTCGCCAGTATTTTTTTATTAGCCTTCTTCTCATCATACCAAAATTTCGAATTGTCCATTCATAACAAATAATCCCGTCTTTAGACGACAATGTCCGGCTAACGATCGAAAGTTATTTTGTTTTTCTTTACGCAGTTAGAGTCGATGAGTGATAGTACAAGTAAGATTTAAATAAACCATGATGCACCTCTCACTGAGCAAATATACGCTACTGAAACAGAGACACACATTAAAATGAGACTGAATGTACAACTGGCTTAAATATTTCTTTGCGAAGTGCCTCCTGTAAACCCCTGGACCAGTATCTTGCTAGGAAAGCTATCACAAAGATCTGCTTCCACTCTGGCCCAAAGAGTAGCTTCTCCTTGAATGTACGCACTGACGAGTCAGACCCTGATAATACCTGTGCAGGAGTGTAGCAGCTATTTCAAACTTGTTTTTGTTTTGATTGGGGCGCTACAAATCCACATGTAGAAGACATAGGCCTATTTATTTGTAAATGTGTCTGTTTACATTCTAGTTTTACTCGCTTTTCGTCACCATTAGCTTTAAAATTAATTCTTTTAATATATTTCTTTGGCTGAAGTTCTTACTCAGTTTTAATTTTAGAGACACCTTTTCGTTTTAATATACTTCACTCTATTAAATCTCGTATATACTTCTTTATTACCACTCATATCTTACAAAAGGACAGAATGAGCGAGGCCATATACATATTTTAACTTTTTTCTGTCAGAAATATGAAAAAAATCTTATATGTCGAGCTTTCTTTGTCACCAGTTCAGCGAAGGATGTGGTTCTACGTCTGGCTTAGGTAAGGCACTCAGTGGATATCTCAGTCTCAGTATCTCGTAAACGCCATCTAGAACACCAGATGATGGCAACACATGTACCGACTGTGAGACATATATCTGAAAACAAGTCATGTATTTATCTTCCTGGGATTCTAATCGTACAACCACTGGTTTAATTGGGTTCAGTGTAATGCAGAATGTCATAAAAATTATTATTATTGTTATATTGGCTCAAAACATTCGGATTCTGGAGGAAGCAGTCCTAGTATGTACTGCGTTTTCTCTTGGCTGTTACTTTTTCACCAAGTCCACATGTCTACTAGCTGGCATCAATGCGATACCACCATTCTAACCACAAACCATTAACCGTTCCATACTGTATTCATAACAGTCTACAACCACACAGGCCTTCGTGGATTATTTTCCATATTTATTTATGTTACCACTTTCACACCATTGTGGTGACAGTTTCACTCAGCTGAGGCACAACAATGCTATCTATCAATACCTGATTTTCCAACCCACACTGGTCACATTTTTATAGTCTGATGACACTTTTCTAAAGGTTAGTGCATGGAGTTTTAGCATGCTCGATAGACACCACCAAGAATTGTGGGCTTGGGGTCAAAACACTCATTATAGACAGTCAGTGATAGGTCTTCTATACACTCCATGCAGAAGATGAAAGGTAAGTGACTTGTCACAATCTTTAGGCATACATTGCTTTAGTCTCTCTTTTCGTACCATCTGTTATATTGTCTTCCGACACACAAGTGTTCTGATCGGTCAGTGGTACACAAGAGTGTATTATAAGTCTGAAAATACAGGTCTTATTAACTCGAATCACATCTTCATAGTGCAGCGTATTCAAGAAAGCAGCCCCCGAATCGCACGTGAAAAACAGACTGAATGTACAACAGGATTAAATGTTTCTTTGCGAAGTGTCTCCTGTGTACCCCTGGACCAGTATGTTGCAGGGAAAGCTATCACAAAGTTCTGTTTTCTTTGTGGCGCAAGGAGTAGCTTCCCCTTGAATGTACCCATTCACTAACAAGATCCTGATTATATCTCTACATGAGTGTAACAGTGAACCTTGAAAAGCTGGTGTATGATTCCCATTGCAGATGAAAAAGGGGGAATTGATTATGCAGTATTAGAATATCCTCTAATAGTTCCGGCGTTAGCTATGGTGCGGCTCCCGAGCCATATATTTGTTCAATGGGAACCTGACCTGCTGGTGCTTATCTCATTTGGTTTGTTCTGAAGGGTGGTCCGAAACACTCTGAAATTCTTCTAAAGATGTTGCAGTATAGGTTGTTTTGAGAAATAATTATTAGTACAAAGTTAAATATGTTGTTTCATTTCTGATGTCCTTAGCGCTGACGTTATCCAATCACGACGTTGAGCATGTCAGATAAATGTAGCCAAAAAGTTCATCATTGGGTTTTCTAAAACCAAACAACAGAGTATGCAAAAATTTGACATGAGACTGTAGTAAGGATCAAACCCAAGGTAACGCTATCATCTATGCTGTGATAACAACTGACACTAATTGCATCTAGAGTGCCACTTGAATTTGCTAGCGCAATGGCCTGATTGACTAAGCTCCATGCTAATTAGCTCGGAAACGGTGCTACGTACGCAATTATTTTAACAATTATTTCTCAACACAACGTACCCAAAACACCTATAAAAGCTTTTCAAATTCTTTCTAGTCACTTTGTATAAAAACGGGACAGGTTGACTAGCCAAGGCAGTGCGACAGATTCCGTGTTCCCGATATTTTTTTCTCAAATCAGCAATTTTCTTTTTTAACTACTTTTATGTCTTCCGAAATGGCATTATGCCATTTAGTAAAATCTGGACCTACACTTTCTCTTAAACCTTTAAGCTCAATCTGGACTTCCCCTGTACAGACGTCTTGCACTGGCCAAACTACCATCAAGATGCTAGACACTGCTATGTTTCTTCTTTATGCAAGTTAAGTTTTCCTTTATCCTTCTTTTCTCGTACATTAAATCTTGTGTGAATTATTTCACCTATTTATTTGTCGTCCCAGAAGTTTACTTAGGCAATTCGTTGGCCAATTGATGTCTTTGTGTATCAAAATACTCCATTAAAAGTTTTTCACGCTCTAGTGAAATTTTATTTACTTCATCCAATAATTTGCGGTTAGTTTCTAATACCCCTGCCTACACTTCTGTAATTTCGGAAACTTGACCTTGTACTATACTCTGCGCTACGAAATTTCGCCTATGCACATGAATACAGTAACTATTATTCCAGTCAAAAGATATATTTTCTTAAACATTCGAGTCTTCTGATCTATCAGTTCAGTTATTTGAACAGACGATTCTTATGCAACGGTTTCATGCACAACATTACCCAAGTTGTTTGCGTCCACTTTGAGTTGTTTAACATTCTTCACCTTGCTAATTAACAATAAATAGTATCAAAATCTTGCTTTATATTTTCTAAATTAATTAATTATTCTCTTACAATTATCCATATCTCAATTTCCAAACAAACACTCTTAATGGTGTCTAAAGTACGCAAACAATCCGGCAGTGCTCTGTTTGTTGAAACCGTTTAACGTTTTACAAAGAGAGCCACCTTGTTACCATAAAATTCTAAGCGTAATAACTAAGACTGTACAACTAATGAAAGTAATTAATTCTGCTAACTGAATTCTGGATACTGAGAGTACTAACGCGAATTTGGATGCAAGCACAATGCAGAAGAGTAAAAACTTGATTTCGCTCGCTCCACTAAGGCTGATCTCATCTGAGAAACTTATTTTTGGATCTTGGTCCTCGTTTTGCCTGTTAGTAACCCCAGAATTTCTTTTTATTTTCCAGCTTAGCAGAATTTTTTGTCCACGGAACAAGAAAAAGACAATATTTCTAATTACAAAAAGAAATGTAAAATTTCGCAGGTTCAATTAGTTCACGTTAATGAAATAATAAAAATTTACAGTATATAGTAGGCTGTATTTATCGGTTCCGGAACTTAGGAAACCACTTCTAATATTTTCATCGCTTTCTATTAGATCTTATTACCTGAATGCTAACCGAACTGAATGAAAATATTCTGTCCTTGTCAAGGTGAAAACGGGCAAAATAAATCACTACACTCACAGGGATAAAAGTTACTGAAATTCTCGTGAAAATAGGTGCGATTTACTTAGAATAAAGTAGCATGCTACACTGTGATTGAAACATATCTCTCAATTAGAAGTAATGTCGTGGACAAATGGAATAATACACTTGCTATTTATAGTAATACTCAACAGCATTGTTTTAGTCTCTCCCTCAGTATAAAAATTGCAAATTATCTCCTCGTAATAACAAACCACATCTTTAGATGACAACTTCTGACAGTCGAGTGCCCATTAATTTGTTTTCTTTTATGCAGTTGACATCAGCCATTGAGAGTATGAAAGAGACTTAAATTAATCGTGCTGCATCTCTGGTATAGCAAACATACGCTGCCAGCCCAGAGACTAAATCTGTACTTTTTAATAGTATATGGTCCCGTATTTTAAATAATTTTTTGATTGAGACTACATCGGTCATGCAAATAGGTATCTGGCAGTCAGGATCGTATCTCAGGTAATAATGTCGTAGATATGTAATGTAGTCTATCATACACACTCTACAAAGATACAAACACTATAATATAAGACTATTATGGTTTCCAAAATGGGCGTTGCCATTTAAAATTTAAACTACCGATCAATGCGTCAGTATCATCGAAACAGCGTCATTTTTTTGACAATTCGTTCGGATCGTTAGTTTTGCCTGACTGCTCCTTATTAAATTATGCAACAAATCTCGAATGTATTTTAGTAGCATAAACAGTTTTCAGAGTATTCTCCTCTGACCCCTGCAAACCTCGAGTCCCACATTTGCGAAGAATTTGCATGCTGTTAACCCGCTCTTCGCAAATGCGCGCGAGAGTAGCCCTCCATTTCCGAGCCCGCCACGTCGAGCGGACAATTCAGCTACTCCGCAACCAGTTCGCAGTCCTGTACGCCAAGTGCCAGAGACATTCTTATTTAGAAGTACGAGTTCCTAACGTTCACAATTTTCTTTGCTCTGAGGTATGCCAGTAATTATAATAGTTAATTAACAACGTTATCTGCGCTGATCATTTTTAAAAGTGTACTTCGTCCAAGACGTTTATGACATGGTATATATCACAATGTCACTTTGTATAAGCTATTTTCACATTAATGCTAAATTGACATTGTATAGAAGCATTACAAGTCCTCATTGATCTTCCTTGAAACACATGTTCTCTCAGTGCTTCGTAGCTTTGATGGGCGTGACTTTAAATTGAAGCCTGTAACATTACAGGACATATTGGGACATATTGAAGTATTCGATACTGTAGACTTTTAGGGGATGTCGATACAGATATGCAAAATGTAAAGGGAAACTTTGGTGATGTTTAAATATTGTACTGTGTCAATATTAGGACATTTTGCACAGAAAGAACAAAAATAGAATTAATGTAAATATATATTAGTGTTAGTAACCTATTTTCATTTAATTTTGTAATTATATTTCATTTTGTAAAAGAAAGACTCACTGTTTGCTGTAGCTCTGATTAATTGTATAAATTATCAGTTTTGAGCTAAATTATTTCGTATAATATGGACAAGATACTTTTAAAAAAACTCACCAGCTAAAGAGAAAGTCTTCAAATGAACGTTTAATGTACACTTCTGGAACTTTCTATGGAGAAATTCTATATTATGATCGCAAAAATACGAAAACTTGTGAAAACTGTTTCATAACCTAATTTCGAAAGACGATTTGTATCAAGAAATATTGCTAAAAAGATTTATTTACGTTTTGAAACACGATTTAATTCATTTTACATATAAATAGTTGTTCTAAATCACTCAAGAAATATCCAGAATCAAATGTCAAGATATTTCTGGAAACATCGGTACAAATCTGGTGAAGGTTATCCAGAAGCTGGTAGAAAAATGTTATAAAATCTATTTGGAAATTATGCTTGTAAGAATTTATATGTACTGATCCTTTTAGTTACTTTAATCTGTACTAAAATTCTGTAATGTCTAATTTAGTTTTAAGTCGTGAATTGCTATCGTATTGTAAACAAAACATTGTCAAAGACTCTCATTGTTTGGAAAGATATTAATACACCTAGGAGTTGTCAGTGGCCAGTTCGGATATGCAGTGCGGTTAGCTCGGAGAGTCGGTTGTTGAGTCTGTGAAGTCTGTCAGTTCTGTTTGTAAATAAACGTCTGTAAGGAAGAATTACTTGTTGTCGTCAATATGAACTCAAGACCTTTTGCACGAAGCAGACACCTTCTAATTCAACGTTTTAATTTGGTGTTGAGGAGCTGAAATGTTTTAAGCCGTCTATGTTTATTATGTTTTCCGATATTTTTATTTCGGTAAGCTGCTTCATTACACCGTCCCAGAAACTTTACGTTTTCGCAGTTGTACTGATCTGGTCGTATTTCATTTCACGATAATATTCTGAAACGTGCTCAGGGACAGCAGAATCATTTTAGTAGCGTGTGACATTGATATTCATCGCATCTCTCTTTGATACAACAGTCTGCTCTACGTGATACATGCAATACTTCCATCGAAGGCACTACACACCCTTATTTTGGGAAACTACGATCATCTGTAATGTTACAAAGAAGACATTTTTCTTTGTTAGTGGTGTCAAAATACACTGGCTGCCAAATTTGTGGGCTAGTCTACTTACCTTTCCGGATATTAGGCCGGCATAAATTACACTACTGATTCTTCGCTTCATTTCCTCTGACATTCTTGATTTTGAAAGCAACGCCCGTACCTTCAGAACTCTATTCGTATGCGTAATTCTTCGGAGAGTCTCTCCTTGTAAGAAAAAGTTCGATATTTACTAACCACAGTCTTTATAGCTTGCTGTAATGTAATAGTGCCTCACGGGCCGGGACTGCAGACGAGAGGGACTCTCAAGCCACGACCAGTATGTGAGAATCTGAGAAAATCCAGACAGGGACAGTTTAAATGATGTGTTTGCCTGGCTCGGGAAGGGCTGTCAGAATAACGTGTGACACACAGCAAAGGAGATGCCGCCAGGTCACAAGCACCTGGAGACACTTGAATAAACGCAGGCAGTCCTGTTACAAAGATGTTTTTGAGTGGCTACTCTCTTGATAACTCACGAATGCAGACAAACACTTGAAACGATTTTCAGGGAGATTGTACCTAGCGCTGGCAACTGCCACAACGAGAAACTTTGAGAACAGAACGGGTGTTCCCGTGTTACATGTAAGCCACCACAAGGTCGGAAATTTTCGTCCTGGGACCGAGCGAGGTGGCGCAGTGGTTAGCATACTGGACTCGCATTCGGGAGGACGACGGTTCAATCCCGTCTCCGGCCATCCTGATTTAGGTTTTCCGTGATTTCCCTAAATCGCTTCAGGCACATGCCGGGATGGTTCCTTTGAAATGGCATGGCCGATTTCCTTCCCAATCCTTCCCTAACCCGAGCTTTCGCTCCGTCTCTAATGACCTCGTTGTTGACGGGACGTTAAATACTGACCACCATCTTTCGTCCTTGGAAAAAGAATGGGAGGCTTGGTCGGGATCTGTCGTCACGCATTGGGCGAAATGTCAAATTGGATCCCCCCCCCCCCCCCCACCTCCAAACATTTGATCGTGGTTCAACAACTGTTCAATGCTATTTTGACGTTGTCCTCACTCCCCACACCTTTCAGTAGTTCATTCGCCCTGGCTTCATTTTTGTAGATGGCAATGAGTGACGGCATCTAACTGTGGAGGGGGAGGAGCTCTCGGAATGAGAGGATAAGAGGTTAATGGAATGGCCAGCCCGATCCCCCGACTTAAATCCCATCGAGCACATGTGGTATTTTCTTCATGTGATTTATGTAAAGTGAAATCAGGATAGTCATGCGATGATTCGAAATCTGTTCCTTTGCGAAACAAGCTTAGTATTCCAACGATAAGTGGTCCTTGCTATTGGCGGGATGGTTCCCTTTAAAAAGTAACGACCTATTTCCATTCTGCTCCTGTCTAGTACCAGATCGTGCGCACTCTCCAAAGATATCGTCAGTAACAGAACGTAAAATCCTAGTGACTCTTTCTCGAAATATGTATTTGAATGTTTACCGAGGAATTAAAACCAGGGTCGCATTTTACATTTTTGGAAACACCAATTACTGAAGATGTGGAAATCACATTAAGTGAAAACAGGGTAGGAAATCCAGTAAAGAAATGTCATCTAATATTGCAATTTTTGTATTGATAACTGTGCACTTGCCTAGATCTCAAAAAGGTGCCAGTCTCCCACAGTGTGTAATGGAGACCATACTCTTTCTGTAGCCACGGCTATTAATCTACGCTTTAGTGCTGGCACTCGACCAGTAGGCAGTCGTTTCAAATTCTGATTGTTCAAATCCTAGTGATGAAAGCCCTACCCACCATCAGTATTTGACACGCATGGCGAGAAGGGTGGTTTCTTCGGGTTCCTCTCGGCGAAGCTTTGCAAAAGTGCTTGGGATATAGTTAGAAACCTCTCCAATGTGTCTCATTCGCACAGGGTCGTGAAGCTCGACTTCTCGAGTATCGTTATTGACAACACAAGCTCGGTAGTTAAAGAAAAGCTCAGTAAAAAATCAATCTCAAACGAATAAGAAAGTCATTCAGATTCACTGTCTGACAAGAAACGTTAAGCACCCGGATGAAATAGTTCGATATGATTGTAGCTTCGCACTTGTACAGCCCACCAGCGGGTAGGTAAATGGTTCTGTCACAGGTAGAGCGGTCACTTGTGTGCTTTAGTATTCCTCATGTTTACAGTTGTTACCATACTGGATACGCTTTGTTAGGTACCACAGCCTCGTCGTATGATGAGTGATGACTGTGAAGGACAAGAAGATGCCGAATATAAGTGTGAGACAGTTATACCGTAGTCTGACAGAATTTGAAATGGATCTCCCTATGGTTCTCTAATTGACCATCTAGTCGAATCTTATAGTATCCATATTTCAGGGACATCAGGATGTGACAGTGACCCAATGTTGACCTTGGTGGGTGCTCGAGAGCAGGAATAGTCGTCGTCAGTGTTCCGGTCGACCACGTCTCACCACCATAAGGGAGGATCGCTGTATTGTGCCACAAGCACGTGACAGCACGTTCACATCTGCGTCTGCCCTCCACAAATAAGTAACGGCCTCCCTGAAACATGCTGTGTCATCCCGCACTATTAGTAGAAGACTAGCAGCAACCGGACTAGAGAATTGATGTAGGGTGCCTACTCTGCCGTTAGTAGAGTTTAGAGTGATGTCATGACCGGGAGGCATGGACTGCTGATCAATGGCGTCGCATTGTGTTCAGCGATGAATCGAGGTTCTGCACTACCTCAGTCACAGTCGGCGAGTATGATGGCCCCACTCTTCCAGTGTTTTGATCAGCGCTGTTACTTTTGGCGTCATTGTCTGGGAAACTATTGAACATGACTTCGGGTCATGGCTGAGGGAACTGGCGGCACAACGGCACGTCACAGAGTCCTATGTCCTCGTGCGTTATCTTTCATACGACAGTACCGTGATGCTATTTTTCGCAGTAGGTGTCTCTATCAACTGTCTGAGTGATGTTTAAGTACTGCCATGGACAGAAACATCCCCTGATCTGTCATCGATAAAAGATGGGTGGCACCAGCTCGGACGTCAATCCCATCTCAGTGCCAGTATTCGGGAAACCAAGGACCATTTACAACAATTGTGGTAAAACTAATAGTTAGTGTCAAGTCACTGAGGTAAAATATTGCTTTACACCTAAATATCTTGGAGTCTTTTTAGACAGGTCTTTAACACACCAAAAACATTGTCTCATCACAAAGATAAAAGTATGAGCTCGAAGTAACATCATTGAGAATATCACTGACAGTAGCATGGCAGCCCAACCTCAAGTCATCAGGACTTGCGTCTTGACGCTGTTTCTCTGTAAGGGGAGCACGTGTGCCGCATATGGCACTGCTTTGCAAATATAAATTTAATGTCAGTGTAAACTACGTCTCCACATGATGCCAGGGAACGGTGGGGGGGGGCAGCTAGATGTGACCAACTTGAAAGGCGGACGAAACCTGCTGAGTGCCTACTTTAGACTGGTCTGTCTCGAAATCATTGAACAGGCTAAGACCATGGAAATCCACGGACAAGCTTGTTAAATGGGTACTGTCCACAGGACCGTCACCATGTGAATGCGGAGGCCGACAAGTGGTCACCTGCGCCACTGCCCATGCTGGTCTGGATCATGTGATGATGAAGAACTGACGAACACTGAAGGCGGTACTACTGCAGCTCCTCATATCTGGGTGAAGATTATTTTTTTCTTCCTTTTGTTAACCATGTAAACTGAAAATTATGGAAATTGTTGTTGAAGTAGTATCCCTTATCTTGTACGTTCATGTGATGTATAATTTCGTAAGGCTTCTGACTCGAGTAAATACAACAGTTGTGAGCCAGTTCGCCTCAGGGGAAGATACAACGCCTGTATGATACTGTCCACAACGGAATACGTGCGTGCATGCAGGACAGAGGAGGTGCATCATCATGCTGGTAAGGAGGTGGGGAGGGGGGGTCATACAGACAAGTTGTAACTAAATTTGACTCGATTTTGTGATGACTGAAACACATCTTATACCCTCTCAACTCATAAAATTTCCTCTTTCCCTTCTCGCTCCTCCAATTTTTTTTTTATAAGGTAGTGTATAATTTGTATGAATTATATGATCTCATTAATGTTACCGTAACGAAGTCATCACTATGGATGGAAACCCCTCTCTCCCTCTATACTTTCCAATGCATCATGGCCTTTGATATTACGCATTCATCTTGTGTCTGCTTGTTTGCTGAAGTCATCTACCCGCCTTTAATTAGGTTATCGTCTCGGACTTTCCTTACAGACTGGAAACTATTGCAGAAAGTCCTCCCTCTATCTGTCATTTATTCGTCTGGCTACATGTCCTCTCCCTCTACATTTCATTTTCGTTCGTCATAATTGCCCCTACTACTCCAGTCTGGTAACAGATTCATTTGGTCATTCCCTACCTACCTCCTCTCTCTGTCTCTCTCTCTCTCTCTCACCAACCCCGCCTCCCCCCTACCCCCCCCCCCCTCACTCTCTCACGCTCTCTCTTGTCCTTCTCCAGTACGAGGCGGGCAAAATTACAGGGTAATATGCTTTATTGTTGTTGTTGTGGTCGTCAGTCCTGAGACTCGTTTGATGCAGCTCTGCATGCTACTCTATCCTGCGCAAGCTTCTTCATCTCCCAGTGCTTACTACAACATACATCCTTCTGAACCTGCTTAGTGTATTCATCTCTTGGCCTCCCTCTACGATTTTTACCCTCCACGCTGTCCTCCAATGCTAAATTTGCCATCCCTTGATGCCTCAGAACATGTCCTACGAACCGCTCCCTTCTTCTTGTCAAGTTGTGCCACAAACTCCTCTTCTCCCCAATTCTATTCAATACCTCCTCATTAGTTATGTGATCTACCCATCTATTTCTTTCTCCCGATAACGACGTCCTCTTGAGTAGTCCCCGCCCAGAGATCCGAATGGGGGTCTATTTTACCTCCGGAATATTTTACCCAAGAGTACGCCATCATCATTTAACCATACAGTAAAGCTGCATGCCCTCGCGATAAATTACGGCTGTAGTTTCCCCTTGCTTTCAGCCGTTCGCAGTACCAGCTCAGCAAGGCCGGTTTGGTTAGTGTTACAAGGCCAGATCAGTCAATCATCCAGACTGTTGCCCCTGCAACTTCTGAAAAGGTTCTTGCCCCTCTTCACGAACCACACGTTTGTCTGGCCTCTCAACAGATACCCCTCCGTTGTGGTTGCACCTACGGTACGGCATCTGTATCGCTGAGGCAAGCAGCTGAGGCCAACACCAACGTCCATAGTTCGTGGGGGGCGGGGGGTAATATGCTTACAATCGATAATCTGCAGAATTTTTAAACATATTCTAAGTTCGAATGGAAAAAAAAAATTCTTTGGGACAGAACAGTCTCTGCCAACGGATCAACGCGAATTTACGAGGGGCATTACATAAATAATGCAATACATTTCTTATCTCTGCCAATTTCGGTTGAAAACTTCGTTATTTCTTGTCAGACATCATAATATATATTACCTCTTCAGCCCCTGCATTTTCATGAAGTTCCGGAGTATGTCTGCGCTGTACGTAGCCTTGAAATGGCGTCTGTAACAGAGGTGCGTTCTAAGCAGAAGACTCAGTTCCTTTTGGTGGAAAAACAGAGAATGGTAGATATTCATAGGTGTTTCGATAATGTTACGGAGACCTGGCAGTTAACAATACCATGGTGAGTCGTTGGGTGGTGCGTCCATCGTCATCACAACAAGGTCGCCACACCTGTCCGATCTTCCGTGTGACGGCCGGCTGTGCACAACTGTGATTTCTGCAGTGTTGGAACGTGTGGACGCTCTCATTCTAGTCTCCGTAAGGCAATCTTTATGCAGGATGGTTGTCTGACCTCTGTTGTTCAATACAAAATGTCAGATCAAAACACTTTCAGTAGTCTGAATTTCCAGTTTTATTTGAATTTCCTATCAATTTCAGCGTTGCACTAATCCATCTTCAGGCCTCTCTGACCGATGTACAGTTAAAATAGGGGCCAACATGCAGTCACTGTTATCTATGGATTTCTTATTACCAAAGCCATTCCTTATATCATCACGTTCAAGCCTGAGGTGGTCATACATGATCGACTCCACCCTTGACTAAATGTATGCCTCCTTTCACTTTCCCCTGTAGTACAGCATCGGACTACTGTCACATATGAAAACCCCACAAATCAAGGTATTGTACAATTCGACCTGCCAACCAAATGAATACCGGCAATGAGACTACTTTCTTTCTGATAACACTGTTTCACACGAGTAGACGGCATCTCAGTGACCTTCACAGTAATCACTCAACATCTGATGCTGTTCACACCATGTGAATACCCTACCAAGCTTGGTAAAATCACTAAAGATGAAGAATACTGACACATTTAGCTTCCTGCTCTACATGTCGTAGAGAATTGCAACTCTTACGCCCGTCGAAGGTTTGCTCGCTCACGAAGTTACATTGACATCCGTCCATGTATTCCAGGCACCGGACATGCCATACTTTTCTTGTCAAGCAGGGTATTTCATATAGCTTTCTGTTAAATGTGCTAAGAAGGCCATACAGCAATTCCTTCTCTCTCACAATGACACGCTAGCATAAGGACGTAGGTCTACTAACCGTTGCACAACTCGCGTATTTATAAAGCGAAATTTGTTGCTGTATCGTCCAACAGGACATTGTTACCGACCGCAGTCTCAATATACGCTTATGCAGTCTGTGAATATGAGTACTGCAGGGATGCGCCGTAGCTCCGCAGTTGTCTTCCAACCTGAGTTAATAGTTTTCCGGTAACTATAATTGAATCAGGGTCCTCCGTTTAGCAGCCTCATACTTAGCTTCCTATGTACGTGATGCAAATTAGCTTATTTGTGGTGATGGTCATCAGTTTTCTGAGCTGTTTTATGTTATCCACCACCTGTAACAGGGCTCTGTCTTGCAGACAAATATCATGCATCATTAATTCCATGGTCTGTATTGCCTTCTGCATCGTCATGTCGATGATCATTGGTGATTATTCTCTCTTTTAGGAACAATTTCCCACCTCAAGAGCAAGAGGGTTCATTGACACCCTTTCACTTCCTCCATCCTCATTGACAAGACTGTTGGCAGAAAAGTGATGACTTATTGTAGAGAAACTCTAGCTATGTAACATATCGTCAAAATTAAAAGAGAGGAAGCCTAGAATTTAGTGTCTCTTTGCCAACAAGCTACCAGAAGCGACTGCTAAGAGAGGAAAGGGTTTAATGGTATTTGGTTGTATTAAGCTCTGAGAAGAAATCACGAAGTAAGACTATATAGACGACTATCTGGAGAGCGGAACGTAGTATCACCCGAATACTACTCTGGTGCCTTGAGAACTGTTCCATCTCTCTTACTAATATTAAAAGAACATAGTATTGTGTATGGCGCTTGTTTGAATCCCTGTTAAAAGCGAGAGACACACTGGTACCGCTGTAGATAGCATAAGGAGATTAAAAATGAAGTGCACAGCACAGTGCCTGAAAGTTACATAAAATCTACCTGGGCATTGAAAGTTTTCGGTCTAGGTATCCAACATAGAAGCAGTTTAATCGCTCCATCTTTCACGAGTGGTTGTGCAGTATCCACGCACTTGCAAGTGGAAGTATAACAGGCAATGGATGGAGAAATGACGTCAGAGTACATTTCCACGGAAACCAAAGCATATAAGAAAGGACGACTGATAGGTTAGGCAGAGTTAGAGAGACACGTAGCTACGAGTAGACAGCATGCTACAGAAAGGAAAGTATTTGGATGACGCCACTGCCTTGTACAAGTTGCCTTAAGCGCAAAAGCTGAGAAGTGGCGGCGTAGATGCTGTTTGCGAAAGATGCGAAAGTATGTTTTGGTGCCTGGTCACATACGAGCTCCCAACGACCCAACGACTCGCAGTAAGCTTATGCTCAAGTGGTCCCTTTTTTTCAGTGTATCTATTTATCTACAACGAAGACGCACCCACCGCCATGAACAAGTCACTGGAAGCGAAAACCGTGAGGGAGCGGCGGTGCCGAAGCTGTTTGCAGACGACGCGAAAGTACACCGTGGTGTCTGCCAGCTTAGGCCATGACAAGACTCAAGACACATGGGAGGGGAGGGGGAAGGGACGGTGGAGGACCATCTTAAGAGAACTGTACGTACGGGCATAGAGGATGGGGAGCGTGTGTTAATTAATGGACTCAGTGCATTTGTAAATGAAGCAAAATAAAATGAACTGTACGTGCGGGCATAGAAGATGGGGAGCGTGTGTTAATTTCTGGACTCAGTGTAATTGCATTTGTAAATGAAATAAACGAAGCAAAACAAAATGAAATTAAACTGAAATAAACTAATGTTTTGACTGCCCTAGTGGTAGATGTATCGAAAATATTTTTAATGCTCATAATTTTCATCTGAGACGCAACAATATTTCACTTCAGGCTTATAATTATATACAGCCCGTACAAAAACGTTTTAAATTGAAATATTTTGTTAGCCCGTACAAAAAAAAAGTTTTTAATAGGAAATTGAGTTTGTTCCATCTGCAGTACTACTATAGGAATGGAATATATACGAGTTTGAGAATCATTTGTTTTACTATAGAAGATAAGAAAACAATTCCCCCTGGTTTTACTACCGAAGACAAGATAACAATTCCCCCCCAAGTAACAAAAATGTGCAGCCCATACAGAGTCAAGTCATTTTTTACATATGTTGATTACATGTGTTTCACTAACGTCTTGCCCTGCCCTTAACATTATACAAAGCTACATATAGCTCAGAAGTATTTTGTTTCCCGTGAACAAGTGCATATGATTATAGGTTAAGAGCCTGAGCCTTCCCCTGCAACTCCTGTAAGCGCTGCTGCCATATTACCCTACTGCCCAACGTGACACTGAGGTAATGCACTGCTCTGCTTCATCGCAACGAACGAACGCTGAGCCACTATACTTGGAACTTTTGAACGTTTTATGTGAATGGAAACAGGTGTACCGTTTCTGTAACAACGGGACATGTAATTCAGATGGCGCTGACAGTGCATGCGACGACAGAAGAGACACTCGCTAAAAGGACTGTTCACAATGGGACAAAAGCGTGTATGCAGTTCCGTAAACAGACCTTCTTAAAATAGGTGTGACGATAAATTGAACACATGGAACAACACGTGGCGCCAGCTGGGGTGGCCGTGCGGTTCTAGGCGCAACAGTCTGGAGCCGAGCGACCGCTGCGGTCGCAGGTTCGAATCCTGCCTCGGGCATGGATGTATATGATGTCCTTAGGTTAGTTAGGTTTAATTAGTTGTAAGTTCTAGGCGACACATGATCTCAGAAGTTAAGTCGCATAGTGCTCAGAGCCATTTGAACCATTAACATGTGGCACCTACCATACCAATTTAGAAGAAGGAAGTATGCCGATATAGCGCAGATAATCCCAGCAAAGCAACGGTACATCTTTGGTATGCATCACAGATAACTCCTCGTCGTAGGTTTTTCCTCTCAGCTCTAATCGTAGGAGATTCATACTTCTGTCGCCTACAATGGACTGATAAACACGTGTTTGGCTATGCTGCGGAGGAGAACACCGAACTCATCATTTTCGACAGCCACTGCGGTACCACGCGACATTAAATTTATTGTGTGTGTGTGTGTGTATGTGTGAGAGAGAGAGAGAGCGATAGAGTGAGTGAGCGGGAGAGAGAGGGGAGGGGGTGGGGAGAGTAACCCAGAACTCTCCCCTTAAGATTTAAACCCAGCTCAGAAGAATTCGAGTTTTAATTTTCATCTGGCTCACTTATTAGCCTGAGAGTAATGGCGTTCTCTCCCCTCAAAATGATCAACAGATACTACCTGAAGACGAGGTTTTTTAAATTATAACAGCATATTTCGTGTGACGTCTGCCCTTCGTATGAGATCGAGAGTAACGAAATAATTAGATCCCATGATCATCAGTAACTAGTATCTGTACGTAACTATTTCAATCCTGTAGTTACTGAAAACCCTCCCCTCGAGACCACGCAATTCTGAAAAAAAAAATATCACACAGCTAAGTGACTTACCTAAACTTAAGCGCTTATGTCCATTCCTTTCCGGTCCGTCGTGTGAAGAACACAGGCAACACGCACATTATTCTCCCTCTCCACTCGCCTCGCTCCCATCTCTTTAGGCTGTGCCATTACGAAGCGGCCTGTGAAACGATGAAACTTTCTGTTAGCGAACCCGAATCGAAATAGTCGATTTTTGAAAAAATCTTTAAAAGCTTCAGTAACTTTATTAGAATTTTTATGAGACCAGCATAACTATGAACCACCATAGGCAGTAGTTACACAGCACATAGAATGGAATTTTATTTTGTTTTTTGTGTTTAGACTACTTAAAACTTTTAAAATAGTCACCTAATTTTTTGAAAGGCCCCGACGTTATAAAACAAAATGAAACTAGTTTTCAGAATTTGTAGAGATTGCAGTACACCTGCTTTTGAGGAACTTTTTGTCAAAAATGTTCAGAATGCAGGCTTGTGTGATCAACACAAAGGACCACTTTTTTGAAACACCGTAATTGAGTCGTTTTGCTCCGCATAAATTTTAAAAAAGTCTCAAAGATATGTACAACCTTCCTCTCTAAGGCTACAAAAGCGTGGTGCCCTGTGACGTCATATTCTGGCTTGACAACGCTTCAAACAGCCATGTTTCGATACATGCGAGTAATAAGATTAGAGCTCAGAAGATCACGTGACGTGTGTAGTGGGTTAATGATGTCACATCGGCACCTAATTTCGCCAAAACGTTACCAAACGGCACGTGGACGTATCACCTAACATTCCACCCCTTCTTTTGACCCCTATGTGATGGAGGTCACAATGGTGACACCCAGCGTTTATTAGGGTGGCTGGTGTGGGGTGACCTGGAAAACTATCTGATGTATGACGCAATTTATTTAACCGATTTGAAGGTAATGCAGAAGAAGAAAGTAATATATGTAACATTATAAGTCATTTTGTCTAGTCTGATAATATTTTGTGAAAAATACTGTAAATATTTTTCATTAAATACTATATTTCGATAAGTTGGAACTTCAGGTGTAATATTTATATACAAGAGCCATGTTGCTCGCACCTGTTTGTTCTCTGTTTTTCACCTGTTTCTCCTTTCTCGCCTGTGGATCCATGCATGGGAAACTCGCTGTCTGTATTTTAAGGTTACAATATATTGTTAATTAAAAATATCTTATGTTTCCTTTCAAAAATACCTCTCCCTTCACGTGAAACTGAATTAAAGATAATAATAAAATTGCTGTCGATGGGCATCTGGCTTCGATTCTTTCGGTGGCGCTGAGTCCGCCATTACGTGTACTAAAATATATTGCAGTGTTCGCGAGCTTCACTCGCAAAGGAAAATAATTCCAAGCTTTTTTATGAAATTTTGCAGTCAGTTTTCAACCTTAAAGTTAGTTAATATTCTTACTTCCGAAACTTATTCAGAGATTTAACACTTCAAGGCTTAGGTGAGGCTTCATCTCTGATTTAAAATATTTTCAGTTAATTCAAATGATTAAAAGTTACGTCTATTCTTAAGGAGATAAAAATATTGTTTGCAATAATTTAATTATACGCAGGTGTTTGTACCATTATTTCTTTCTGTGTAGAATCAGATTAATTTGCTGGGAAAAGAAATCATTACATGCTCTATATTATCGGTGGGTTGGCTGCAGATTACGTTGCGTTGTCATTATTGAAAGAGAGCTCAATATTCCCATTAATAATAAACAACTTTTTCCGTGCGTATTGAGATGAAGTCGCATTTACTCGCGCTCAAAACATACGGGGCGTTCCAAAAGCTCTATTCAGCATTTGAACTGATGCATTACATTATCATCGTTGTAGGTTGCGACTGACACCTGCGCGCGTATTTCAAACCGCACGTACCAATTTGCACAACTTATACGGAATAAGTAAATTTATTCAGCACCACAACAATTACGCAAAAACGAGGTAATTCCACTTCGTACCTCTAAAAACTATTGCATCCTGGTATTTGTATGAGTTGAGTTATCCTAGTTGTGAATCTTTGACATTGACATCAAAGGGCAGTACCTTTTTCTCTGTTTGAGAGCTTAATAATTTTACGTTACTGAACATTTAGCGTAAGTCTGGAACTTTTGCACCTCTTTGAAATATTATCAAGAAATATTGAACATTTGAGCAGCTTTTCTTCAGGCAGAACATCATTGCAGTTAGCTGCATAACCTGTGAAAGGTCCAAGGACTATTAAAATTTCCTCCCAGATGAAATACGAGTGCATTATGAACAACAGCAGTCTCAACACACTTCCATGTTTGTAGCGACGTACAAGCTGTGCATAAAAATTTGGAAACACCAAAACACGACATATACCCATGGCTAAGGTCTAAGGAAACCCTGGGCATTCAATACAGTTTCCATCCATCTCAGAATGGATAAATAGCGGTCTTGTAGGCGTTTCAGGTGGATCTTGTACCGTTAACCAAGCAGAATATGAGAAGTTTGGTTAACGACAATGTAGGTGGATGGCCATCAGGCACCCTCCTCTCCAAAGTAGATCGCAAAGGCCGCTACTGCACTGAACCAAGAATCACGGGGTCTGTGATGTCTTGCTATCCAAGTTGAGGAGATTGACAAATGGCTTTCAGGGTCTCAGGAAATCCTTCATAGTCCTCTCAAAGGCTCACTTCCTGGTTACTTCTAGAAGTTTACCAGAGATCGATGTTCTGCCGTGGGGCGTCTCTTTGCTTTTATTTATGTTGTCTCTTCTTGGTTATCTGTCGGTCATGTAGGCCAGCGTCTCGTAAGCATATTCTAGAACCGCCCGCCGCAGAGTTTGAATCCCTGCCAGACGTCATGGACGTCGAGGACCTCTAGAGGTCTCTGCACCATCGCGCCGTAAACTGTGGCGGCGCGCGCCTCCTGGCCCGCATTTAGTGTGACGGCACCACAGTGGAACACGTGGTTCCAGCGGCCAATAGCGGCGCCCCGATAGAGCGCTTAAACGTCTGCCTCTTGCTCAGCCAGCAGGTCTAATCTCGCGTACGTCTGTGGACACATCGCCTCGCGTTAGACAGCTTACTTACTTTCTTGTTCTGTGTACGAGTGGACGTGCCTGTTAGGTTTCCTTGTGAGTCCGGTGTTCGATCTTGTTGTTGTTCGTTCTGTCCTTTGTTGGTCATGTCCGTCCTGTCCCGTTGCGTTGTTGTTCGCCGACCTCTCTGCGGTTCCCGCACGCCGCGCTTGCCGTCATTTCAACCCCGCGACCGTCCCGGTCGCAGTTACTACACATATATTTTGGTTATCAGCAAATTCAGTTTATGCCACAGCTCTTCATGGCTTGTTATGTTGCAGAACAGTGTATCAACGAAGACTTTCCTATCATGGTCTGAAACAGTTTGTGTCACGGCAGGCAGCCAGATGATGTTTTCAGGGGTGCTAATGGGCGCATTTTCAGTGCATACCTGGGATCAGGACCAGGCCCCATATATAATTCATAGCTCGAAACTTCCTGGCTGATTAGAACTGCGTGTCAGACCGAGAACCGAACCTGGGACCTTTGCCTCTTGCAGGCAAGTGCTCTATCGATTGAATCATCCAAACAAGACTCACGATCTGCCCTCACAGCTTTACGTCCCTTAGTACCTCATCTCCTACCCTACGAGCTTCACAGAGGTTTTTCTCAGAAAGGATATTGCGGAGGCGTGCCTAAGCCACAGTCTGATCGTCGTTTCCAGGGCACTTAATCTGACAATAAGTTTCTAATCAGCACAGACTCCGCTGCAAGAGCAAAAATTCATTCTCGATACCATCTCCCTGGTTATGGCTAAGCCACGTCTAAGCATTACCCTTTCTTGTAGGAGGGCTCGTTCCACAAGGTAGACAAGAGAACTTCAGTGAAATTTGAAAGGTAGGAGATGGCATACTGCCGGTAGTGAAGATATGAGGATGGGGTGGGAGTTTTGCTTAGATGGCTCAGTCGGTAGAGCACTTGTCCACGAAATGCAAAAATCCCACATTCAAGTCCCATGTCTCAAATCAGTGCTCACTTAGCTACTGAGTGAAAATTCATTGTCGAGCTTATAGGTCCCTTGGTGTCGGAGCAAGAATGACAGTCTTGATCTTTCATTTAAGTTACGAAGAAACAAGCAGGTCCTCCTCTCTTTTCTTCCTCGAATCAGACCTCCTGCCGTTCTCTGTGACTACATGCCTTTATTTCCTTCTTCAGCTTGGCTATTTTGCCCAGTATCTCCTTCTCTTTATAATATTCTAGTTTTTCGAGCGAACGATGTGCACAGTTACGTCCAGTGCCAGTGAGCCTGATGTCAACAGGAGCACCTCGGTCGGCGAGGTTCTATAGCAGCGCAAGCAGCTCAAATCAAGTATTCACATGGCTTGCGATACTCGGCCGTATTTTGAATAATATGCAGCTGAATCCAATAATGTCAACTAATGTTAAGAACTTCTTAAGAGTGTAGTGTTCAGTGGCAAACAAAACTACTTAGACAGACAACGGTGTTTCCGGATGTGCTTTATTTTGTTGATTCATTCGGTCTTGAACTGAGGGTAGAGGGATAAATAGCACAGCTGATGAGGGGTTAAAGGATCGAAGATAGGGAATATTTTGTTGTTTCTCTTCCAGTACTGACAACTCACGTACGTGCACGAACATACCAGGCAACAGCTACGATATAAAGTTTGACGTGGAAGTAACATAGAATCGTGAATGCGCATTATAGAGGTGATCACCTGCAAATGCGGTTCATATTCGCGGTAAGGAACATGAAATTCACTTAAGGCTGTTGCAAGTCAGTGCAATGTGAAGAAGAAAAATGACATTCAAATCATCTAATAAACATTTTCGATCGTCTCTCATACAGCATATGCCATTTAAATATCATACAGGTATTGCTGTAGATCTGTTAAACTTCCGCTCATACGGACAGCACAACAATCTTTCGTCAGTGTCACAACTTTGGGTTCGCCGAGTGTGGCAGCAAGATGAAACAGAGAACAGTCGGTACCAAGTGTTCCGTATAGTGCCGATCAGTACAAAGGGAGCCGGCAGCGGTGCTCTCGCGGTTCTAGGCACGCAGTCCGGAACCGTGCGACTGCTACGGTCGCAGGTTCGAATCCTGCCTCGGGCATGGATGTGTGTGATGTAATTAGGTTAGTTAGGTTTAAGTAGTTCTAAGTTCTAGGGGACTAATGACCACAGCAGTTGAGTCCCATAGTGCTCAGAGCCATTTGAACCATAGTACAAAGGGGCTGCCGCCCAACTTATCGCACCCTTACTGTCGCTAGTCTACTGGGGCTAAAAAAAAATACTAATTTATGTAGGTTACCAATTAATAAAAAGACCGGTATACATGCTGCCCTAGGAGTTGGCCTATAGTTTTGGCTCTTGAGCAAAAACGTTTGACGTCCAATGTACTAGAGGGAACTGTAGAGCGTAAAACTATAGAGGAAGACACAGACTGGAATGCATGAAACAAGTAATTATGGACGAAGAGTGCAAGCGCTGCTCTGAAATGAAGAGGCTGGTGCAGGAGGGAAATTCGTGGTGGGTTTCATGAAACCAATAGAAAGATTGATAAGCGTGACTCAAAAAAGGAAAAAAAAGAAAGGAAATCTGTGCAGCGTCCAATAGTTGTAGATAACTTTTGTTTGTGCGGCGATGAGTGGGGAATTCCAAACAACAGTTTTGGCTTTCAGTTATATGTTTATAGACTACAAGGGTGAGATATAGGTTCAAAATGGCTCGGAGCACTATGGGACAGAACTTCTGAGGTCATTAGTCCCCTAGAACTTAGAACTACTTAAACGTAAGGACATCACACATACCCATGCCCGAGGCAGGATTCAAACCTGCGACGGTAGCGGTCACGCTGTTCCAGACTGTAGCGCCTAGAACCGCTCCGCCACCCTGGCTGGCTGAGAAAGGTGACAGATGGAAGTGCGGTGCTGCGGCTGTTGACTGATTTATTTTTGAATCGTGCTTGTGCTTGCAGAACGTCGCGAGTAGCGCAACAGGCGATGGGGAGGCCTCTGCATGCGTTTGGTAGTCCACTGCATGTAGGGAAACCTCTGCCAAGTCTGTGCAGTTTAAGCAGAATACGTAGTCTCTATCTAATGCTGAAACTCGTGATAACTTTCTGTAATGAAATATCGCTTCTCATTTTCCAATAGTTAGGATTCAATTACAGGAAAAGCACAAGTGGAATACAGATGATGAAATGTCTTACCTGAGAAGAATTGGATTTGCTGAACTTGGATAGTATTGTTGTAGCAAAGGAATTGTCCCATAATGTGCTGTCTTTCCCACCAGTCTGTTGTAAATTTTCCTGTTTGCACTCCCAATCACTTCGTTTGATCTGAGCGTACCTGATCGGATATCTAGAGAACCGCATAATATAGAGAACATTCTTCTTCTTCTTCTTCTTCTTCTTCTTTTGCACTTTCAATATGAGGCCAAATGTTACCATTTGCGGTTTCCATGTTATTTGCGGACTGTCAGGGCTTCTTTTCCGTTTTGGTTTAAGTTTCTGTATCTAACATTGTAGTCTATCTGGGTTCATTCTTTCTAAATGTTTAGCCCATTTCTTTCTCTTTTCATCTATATCTTCAGTTCTTATTTGACATCTCAGTTTCTCAAATGCCTCCGAACATTTTAATTTCGTATTTTACCTGTTCATTTCCATCTCCTCTTCGCTGTAAGAAATCTCATTTTTATTTATTTCTTGGATTTGTTTTGCTTCTCTTTTACTCAATGCCCACGATTCATCTCTTTCTAAAATGATTTGCAATTAGACTCTTTTCTAAAACTGCATTCGGTCCCTTACCGTGTTTTATACTTCAAAGTTTTGTTAATTGATCCACAAATACTTCCAAATCTCTTCAACGTAATACAAATATCTTCTATTTATTTATATAACAAACTTCAATATAGTTAAGACATGCCGCAGGAAAAGCAAAGTAGTACACATTAGGAGACAACGTCGATTTGGGTCCGATAACGGCGTATGTCACCTGAATGACAGTAGGTGTATATTAATAGTTTCAACGTCGTCCTCCAACAAATGTCTTAGTAGCATAGCTATCAGTGTGCCATCAGTGTCTAACCATTAACAGGGAATGTTCACAGCCAGAAGGCTCGGTGTAGTGAAAATATGTGAAGCAGGCAGGCAACCATATCACGGAGGCGAACGTGTGCTTTCTAGAGCCAACTGAGTGAGTTTTAAAGGGATGAAATTGTGGCCTTCCGATTGGCGGGATGGATCTTTCGGAGAATTTCCACACAAGTTAGACATGTTGCGTCAGTTGTGTGACGATACCGGTATCAGTAATCACGTGAACATTCTGACGCACGTAGACGAGATTCTGGATATTCACCCTGCTCAGATGCCCGCCAGGATCGTTGTATTGTAAGGGCAGCAGCGGCAGATCGTACTGCTACCACAGCACAGATAAGAGAGCTTGTGAGCTCAGACGTGTCAACAGGAACTGTTTCGAACCAGTTATAAGCAGTGGGACAACAGGTACGCACACCTCTAGCTCGTTTCCACTGAAGCCACACCATCGAAGAGCACTGCTCGGCTGGTGTAGTAAGAGGACCACTTTAAGATGGAATGGCGCACCGTGGTCTTCAGAGATGAAACGTGATTCTGCTTGAAAGCAATTGATTGTCGTTTGCGCCTACGACTTAGACCTGGTGAGTGGTGTCTCGTAGAGACACTGTGGCCCTACGCAAGGCTTTATAGTCTGGCGTGCAATAAACTACAACTCTCTTTCACCCTTGGTGTTTCTAGAGGCGACGCAAAACAGCACTCGGTAGATGAAGAATACCGTTAGACCTGTGCTTTTGCCGTTCTTGCACTATGGAGATGATGCGTTGTTCCTACAGGATAATGCTCGCCCACACACACTGTTCTGCAAAACGTGCAGTAACGTCCCCGGCCAGCACAATCTCCAGACTTGTCTCCAATCTAGCACATGTGGGATATGCTGGGTCGAGAATGAGTCGTGCGACTCGTCGAGCAACAACTCTTACAGAAGTGCTTCAACAGCTCTACCAGGTGTGGCGCTACCTATCCCAGGACAGTGTTCGCCATCAGTAACATCGACAGTATTCATTGTGACCCATGGTGCGACACCATAGATTATTATGGGTGTTTCAGCTTGAGTCGATACCTTGCACCTCAGCACCATTGTACTGCTGATTCTTAGTACAATCATTTCACTTACTACACATGCACTGTTGCAACAATAAATCATGAGTGAACAGGAAACGTCTAAAAGGATGTAATATGTATTTTTCCGGCAGTTTACCTGTTGATTGTTTTTTCATTAACTTTTATTTTAGTTCTCAGGGACATGCTATCCACAAAATGCTACAAACTTAAATTTGCTATAAGATATTTCCGTATCATACTCTGTAGATATATTATTTAGTTCATTAATTCCTTTTGCAAATCATCTTCGGTTAAAAATCAATGTGAGATCTTCACCATATGACAACTATAGGTTTATGGAAATGTTCAGTTGTACCCAAGCGATTATCTTACTTGAAAACAGATTATTACCTGAAAACTGTCCACTCAGTGTAAATGTTGAACATCTATGATGATAAACTGGAGCCCTCTTACACCCCTTTGTTTATTTGTTTTAGTACTATGTACATACCTTCTATATTTAAGACTACTGGCGTTAGTTTATACATGCTTTGATATCTAATGTATAATGTAAAAAATACCCCGAGTGGTTAATTATTCACCACAATTTTTCTCTAACCACATTATCAAAAACCTTCTCTGAATTTAGGGAAGCATTATGTGTCCCTGCTTTTCAATAAGTTAGAGAGAGACAATGAGTCATTCTCTCACTATTCTCCATATTCATAGGTAGAATTTAATGTTGACTTTCACCCAAGACAACTTGTTTGTGGAAGCAGCTGTGGCCGAGAGATTGTAGGCGCTTCAGTTCCGAACAGCGCTGCTGCTACGGTTGGAGTTTCGAATCCTGCCTCAGCCATGGATGTGTGTGATGTCCTTATGTTAGTTAGGTTTAAATACTTCCAAGTCTAGGGGCGTGATGACCTCAGATGTGAAGCCCCATAGTGCTTAGAGCCATTTCAACCAACTTGTATGTAAGACGACAGGAAGTTTTCAGCATGAGCAGGCATTGATAGAAACATGTACATTGTTAATGCATGCGGGAGCTTTACGGTAGCTCTCGTTCGAATAGTATTCTTCTGAAGTCGAGAACAAGCTGGCAGTTTGGTCATTGAACATAAATGTTGCAGTGAACCTTTTGGCCTTGAAAGCCATGTGCAGTTATTAGGGAAAGGAACGTCTCGAAGCAGTTACTGGGGACAGAATGCTGGGCGCAACAATCCCTCACGTCAGTGAGCAGACCATGTGTTTGGACGAAGAGGCTGAATAACGGCCTATCTGGATCTACCCCGTCCTACCCGTTAGTCACCTCTTGCACAGCAGGGGCAGGGGTGGCGAGAGAAATCTACGTCGCCCAGCCCACACATTACGACAGTTTCATAAATGCCCTTTGTGAGCAAAGATGATGAATATAAAAATTCGTGAGTTTTCATGTTCACTGTGGATTGGACGCCATTGAGGGAGCCGTCAAGTCGTTCCTCAGCCTACAGATTTGCTTAGGAATCCTGAAGTCTTCAAAATTTTAGAAGGAACGCAAGATTTATGGTTGATCTGAAATGATAAGTGTTAGGACACGAAAGCACTTAGTTTAGCTGGGGCCTCTGGTCGGGACACAATAACGTTCGGACTGTCCAGATAATGATCTCCGCGATAGATGTGTTGTTCACCTTAGAGGTATACAGAAAATGAAAGTAGCACGCTGCCCAAAGTGGCCCTGGGAAGAAACAAGCGGGAAACACAATGACTCCTCCTCTCTGCCAGGGGATTTGCGAGTCAGGGTAAACCGCTGCCCCTGAAAAGAGAAAAATGTTGTTAACCATGATTATGATTGGCCGATGAATAGAGCAGATGAGTTAGAGAAAAGACATGGAGCTCGTGGCGTCTTGTGACTGGTACGAAATCCTTGTGAGGTGGGGCGGTACAGTCTGGAAATGAGCGAACGCTACGGTCGCAGGTTCGAATCCTGCCTCGGGCATGGATGTGCGTGATGTCCGTAGGTTAGTTAGATTTAAGTAGTTCTAAGTTCTAGCGGACTGATGACCCCAGAAGTTAAGTCCCATAGTGCTCGGAGCCATTTTGAACCTTGTGAGGTGGTCGTGGTAAGGCTTTTGTGGAGTTTGCAAATGTATGATGGAAAGTGAGGAGAGGAGAAACTTGATCCTCCGATTCAGACTGTGGTCTGGACAGGATCTTCTGATTCAGACTCCAATCTTGAATGGGTCTTCTGACAGCTACCCCAGTCTAGAGAGGATTCTGCTCTTGACTTTTGTTATGAGGGGGGTGCACTTGGGACAGTTGTCCTGAGTGTGACTTTGTACTAATACTGGTCGTGACTGAGGAGCCTGTAGTGAGGATGTAGCTGTACCTGCAGTTGAGACGTCAGTCAGCTCGGGCAACTCGCTGTTCCGAGGGCAATCGTATTCATGGCAGGTCGGCCACTTGACATTTGATCTCCTCGTGCACACTGCCGTATAAGTGAGTCAAATAGGTCCATGTTACGGCAGGCGAACAGGAGTGTCAAACGCTGGCATCTGCCCAGATTTCAGGGCTTTTTTAGAGAGTAATTATGATCCCTGTAAGAGATCGCCAACCGCGACGTTGAGTATTTCGTGTCCTCGATAGGGAATTGGAGTCGCCGCACATCACTGCTCTGCAGACGCTGGCACCGCAACCGGCAACTGACACGGCGTCACACATCAAGAAAAAGGGTATTGTATTACTGCTCCTGCTTGACACGGTGACAGGATCACAATCTCCCCCTGCTGAAAAGAAAAGGTTCAAATGGCTCTGAGAACTATGTGGGACCTAACATCAGAGGTCATCAGTCCCCTAGAACTTAGAACTACTTACATATCACTAACCTAAGGACATCACACACATCCATGCCCGAGGCAGGATTCCAATCGGCGACCGTAGCGGTCACGCGATTCCAGACTGAAGCGCCTAGAACCGCTCGGCCACACTAGCGGGCCGCCTGCTGCACCAACGTAGTATAGCTTATGTGTAGAATAAACCCATCAAAGTTTTTCCAGTGTTAGATAATTTCAGATGGCGTTGTCCAAATTTTGGAACCAGAGTAAGTAGTTCAATTAGACAGAGAATAGCCTTTACTAGTGACGGTAACGGCTTTCAGGGCGGTAACTAGGGTCGCCTGTCGCCTTCCAAAACATACCGCAAGTCGAGTGTAGTCTTGCAAGTTGTCTTAAAATGAGAACTGCATGAGTCGCTGAACGTCCCTTTCTAAATCGGACATACTGTTTCTATTATTTTCACTCTTGCCTTTGAACAGCTCTGCTTCGTGGCGGCAGCAGTCAGAGCGGACCAAGGCTGTGCAGTCGCTGCTGCAGTACTGGCTATTCAGCGTGTAGTTCTTACACAAAATTTATACGCTGACTCAAGTAAGCTTATTTAAGGTACAGTTACAACTCTCTATATTTAGTAAAATAAGAATTAATCCCTTCTAAACATGATGTTCTTCAGCATTTTCGAGAGGTTTTTCAAATCTGTCGTGATATTTATTATTGTTATGTCATCTAGTCTGTTTACTTTCATTTCTGGATGTTTTCATTCGTACTCTTCAGAGTCAGCATCATACCAGAGTTTTTTACAGTATTTAATGCACTTTATTTCGTAATATTGTTCAAATGCTTTTCATCATTTTCTGTTGTTACTTACTGATTTCAAAGCTTTATGTGCTGTCTGATGATGGCCATAAATATCAATTTCTGTATTATGAATGTATATGTCCCAAGTTTGCTGGTGGGCTCGCTTCACTATTCCTTATCTACAACTCCCTTTCTGTTTAGAGATTTCTTAATTTTCCAGGACAGGCTGTGACTGACGTTTTTATACGCTGTTTGTTTTTCTTATACAGGGTAGTCCATTGATCGTGACCGGGCCAAATATCTCACGAAATAAGCGCCAAATGAAAAAACTACAAAGAACGAAACTTGTTCAGCTTGAAGAGGGAAACCAGATGGCGCTATGGTTGGCCCGATGGATGGCGCTGCCATAGGTCAAACTGATATCAACTGTGTTTTTAAAACAGGAACCCCCATTTTGTAGTGTATTCGTGTAGTACGTCAAGAAATATGAATGTTTTAGTTGGACCACTTTTTTCGCTTTGTGACAGATGGCGTTGTAATAGTCACAAATATATGGCTCACAATTTTAGACGAACAGTTGGTAACAGGTAGGTTTTTTAAATTAAAATACAGAACTTAGGTACGTTTGAACATTTTATTTCGATTGTTGCAATGTGATACATGTACCTTTGTGAACTTACCATTTCTGAGAGCGCATGCTGTTACACCGTGATTACCTGTAAATACCACATTAATGCAATAAATGCTCAGAATGATGTCCGTCAGCCTCAATGTATTTGGCAATACGTGTAACGACATTCCTCTCAACAGAGAGTAGTTCGTCTTCCGTAATGTTCGCACATGCATCGACAATGCACTGACGCATGTTGTCAGGCGTTGTTCGTGGATCACGATAGCAAATATCCTTCAGCTTTCTCCACAGAAATAAATCCGGGGACGTCAGACCCGATGAATGTGCGGGCCATGGTATGATGCTTCGACGACCAATCACCCTGTCATGGAATATGCTATTCTATACCACATAATCTAACAATGTGCCGGACATCCATCATGTTGGGAGTACGTCGTCATTCTGTCATGTAGTGAAACATCTTTTACTAACATCGGTAGAACCTTACGTAGGAAATCAGCATACATTGCACCATTTAGATTGCCATCGATAAAATGGGTGCCAATTATCCTTCCTTCCATAATGCCGCGCCATACATTAACCCGCCAAGGTCGCTGATGTTCCCCTTGGCACAGCCATCGCGGATTTTCCGTTGCCCAATAGTGCATATTATGCCGGTTTACGCTACCGCTGCTGATGAATGACGCTTCGTCGCTAAATAGGACGCGTGCAAAAAAAATCTACCATCGTCTCGTAATTTCTCTTGTGTCCAGTGGCAGAACTGTAAATGACGTTTAGTGTCGTCGCCATGCAATTAATGGCGCATAGAAATATGGTACAGGTGCAATCGATGTTGATGTAGCATTCTCAACACCGAAGTTTTTGAGATTCCCGATTCTCGCGCAATTTGTCTGTTACTGATGCGTGGATTAGCCGCGACAGCAGCTAAAACATCTACTTGGGCATCATCATTTGTTGCAGGTCGTCGTTGACGTTTCACATGTGACTGAACACTTCCTGTTTCCTTAAATAACGTAACTATCCGGCGAACGGTCCGGCACTTGGATGATGTCGTCCAGGATACCGAGCAGCATACATAGCACTCGCCCGTTGGGCATTTTTATAACAGTAGCCATACATCAGCACGATATCGACCTTTTCCGAAATTGGTAAACGGTCCGTTTTAACACGGGTAGTGTATCACGAAGAAAATACCCTCCACACTGGCGGAATGTTACGTGATACCACGTACTTATACATTTGTGACTATTACAGTGACATCTATCACAAAGCGAAAAAATTGGTCCAAGTAAAACATTCATATTTCTTTACGTACTACACGAATATGTAATAAAAATGGGGCTTCCTATTTTTAAAAAAACGCATTTGATATCCGTTTGACCTATGGCAACGCCATCTAGCGGGCCAGCCATAGCGCCATCTGGTTTCCCCTTCAAGTTAGACGAGTTTCGTTCTTTGTAGTTTTTTCGTTTGATGCTTATTTCGTGAGATATTTGGCCCGGTCACTATCAATGGACCACCCTGTATAGTTCAATCTACTCCTTCGGTGATACTTCTTTTTCTTTGGGAATTTACATGCAGCCTTTTTAATTGTTTTTTTTTCAATATTTGTCAATTATTTTCCAATGGCGTCCCTGGTAGCTAACTGTTCTTATTATGTTCTAAATCTGTTCTGATTCGGCCCTTAAGACTTTCATCATAGAATAGAAATGCTTTATAGACTTCCTCTTTCTTCTCTGCAGTAAAATTGGTCAATGGTGGCCGAGCAACTGGCTCGTCACAATACGAGAGTCACTACTCTTGGTGAACTGTGGTATCTTGTTGAAGCTGCATATGTCAGTTCGACATATTACAAGACAGTCATCAGTCCTACTATCAGAACTTCTGTATACGTTTTAGAGATGACCCCGAGGTTACATTTTCAGAGAGCTGAGTGGCTTAAGGGTGAGAGTGAATGGCAGAACGATGAGGCCCAGGGACAAGCATCATTCAAAATTAACACTTTATTTCCAATTTACACACAGGTCCTACGGTGTGGTGATAAGGCGATCGTGCCCCCTTCCACACTAGTGGGCCTGTAGCGGTCAGCCAGTGGCTAGTGTCTGTCCAGCTGGCTGCAGAACATTCTGGCGCACTGCTTTGCTGACGTCTGAGCTCGGCGTCGACCCCATGGATATGTTGCATCAACCACAGCACGTACGTCAGCGGTGCACGTTGGAATCTTGCAGAGGTAGCCGCTCTTCGATGACTGACCGCACTCAGGCGGCAGAAGTAAGCAGCAAGAGGCGCATCCACCATTTTGTCAGTACGCAGCTGCTTTGCTTGGAGGGGGGAGGGGGGGGGGGGGAGTGACAAATTGCCTCGTAGCATGAGTCAGGCTGCGGCTGGACAAGACCGGCAGACTCTCTGAGTTCTGGCACCAAGGGCAGGGGGCAGACTTAGTGCACAACGTACTGTATCGTTCACAAAATCAACCGTTATTTCTACCATAAAGCAGCATATTAGTGCCAATGTGCCGCTCCTAGCGATGATGTAGAAATTGCGTTGTCTGTTCCTTGCACTTCCATTGTGCTGGCAAGTTACGCAAAGTGAGACTAGTCCATCTCGTAACAATTTGACATACTTGTTTTCTTAATCCAAATGGTCAACACGCTGCTCTCACTAGCTATCAGCTGCTGATCATATGTTTCACCACACCGTCTCACAAATTTTACTATTAACCTTTAAGCAGCGCTAGATCTTGTATTGTTTACTTGTTCTTGTATTCTTTTGCTCCCCACTGCATTGTCCGTAACTGAGCTCACAAACGGTCCAAGAATATATGCGAATATGTTCATTTCCTAAAACAGGTGTTAGTTATTTGCAGACTATTAAAAGTGGAAAAATCACAAAGTAATCTCCATTCTAATTAAACGTTGTTTCTCCAACATTCTAACAATATTAGATTATGAACTGTTGTGTTTGAGTTGTACTTATACAACATCATATATTTTCCAGTGTATATACTACACGACTGGCCATTAAAATTGCTACACCAAGAAGAAATGCAGATGATAAACGGGTATTCAGTGGACAAATATATTATGCTAGAACTGACATGTGATTATATTTTTACGCAATTTGGGTGCATAGATCCTCAGAAATCCGTACCCAGACAACCACCTCTGGCCGCAACAACGCCCTTGATACGCCTGGGCATTGAGTCAAAGAGAGCTTGGATGGTGTGTACTGGTACAACTGCCCATGCAGCTTCAACACGACACCACAGTTCATCAAGAGTAGTGACTGGCGTATTGTGACTAGCCAGTTGCTCAGCCACCATTGACCAGACGTTTTCAATTGGTGAGAGATTTGGAGAATGTGCTGGCCAGGGCAGCGGTCAAACATTGTATGTATCCGGAAGGTCCCGCACAGGACCTGCAACATCCGGTCGTGCATTATCCTGCTGAAATGTAGGGTTTCGCAGGGATCGAATGAAGGGTAGAGCCATGGGTGGTAACACATTTGGAATGTAACGTCCAGTGTTCAAAGTGCCGTCAGTGCGAACAAGAGGTGACAGATATGTGTAACCAATGGCACCCCATACCATCACCCCGGATGATCCGCCACTATGGAGATGACGAATACACGCTTCCACTTTGCGTTCTCCGCGGTGTCACCAAACACAGATGCGATCATCATGATGCTGTAAACAGAACCTGGATTCATCCGAAAAAATGACGTTTTGCCATCGTGCACCCAGGTTCGTCGTTGAGTACGCCATCGCAGGCGCTCCTGTCTAAGATGCAGCGTCAATGGTAACCGCAGCCATGGTCTCCGAGCTGGTAGTCCATGCCACTGTAAACGTCGTCGAACTGTTCTTGCAAATGGTTGTTGTCTTGTAAACGTCCCCATCTGTTGACTCAGGGATCGAGACGTGGGTGCACGATCCGTTACAACCATGCGGATAAGAAGCCCGTCATCTCGACTGCTAGTGATACGAGGCCGTTGGAATCCAGCACGGCGTTCCATATTACCCTCCTGAACCCATCGATTCCTTATTCTGCTAACAGTCATTGGATCTCGACCAACGCGAGCAGCAATGTCGCGATACGATAAACCGCAATCGCGATAGGCCACAATCCGACCTTTGTTATAGTCGGAAATTTGATGGTACGCATTTCTCCTTCTTACACGAGGCATCGCAACAATGTTTCACCAGGTAACGCCGGTCAACTGCTGTTTGTGTATGAGAAATCGGTTGGAAACTTTTCTCATGTCAGCACGTTGTAGGTGTCGCCACCGGCGTCAACCTTATGTGAATGCTCTGAAAAGCTAATCGTTTGCATATCACAGCATCTTCTTCCTTTCGGTTAAATTTCGTGTCTGTAGCACGTCATCTTCGTGGTGTAGCAATTTTAATGGCCAGTGGTGTATTTTTAAGAGGTGAAACTTATATACAATGTATACCTGTACACGCCATCCAAGCTCTGTTTGAATCAATGCCCAGGCGTATCAAGGCCGTTATTACGGCAAGAGCTGGTGTTCTGGGTACTGATTTGTCAGGATCTAAGCACCCAAATTGCGTGAAAATGTAATCACATGTCAGTTCTGGTATAATACACTCCTGGAAATGGAAAAAAGAACACATTGACACCGGTGTGTCAGATCCACCATACTTGCTCCGGACACTGCGAGAGGGCTGTACAAGCAATGATCACACGCACGGCACAGCGGACACACCAGGAACCGCGGTGTTGGCCGTCGAATGGCGCTAGCTGCGCAGCATTTGTGCACCGCTGCCGTCAGTGTCAGCCAGTTTGCCGTGGCATACGGAGCTCCATCGCAGTCTTTAACACTCGTAACATGCCGCGACAGCGTGGACGTGAACCGTATGTGCAGTTGACGGACTTTGAGCGAGGGCGTATAGTGGGCATGCGGGAGGCCGGGTGGACGTACCGCCGAATTGCTCAACACGTGGGGCGTGAGGTCTCCACAGTACATCGATGTTGTCGCCAGTGGTTGGCGGAAGGTGCACGTGCCCGTCGACCTGGGACCGGACCGCAGCGACGCACGGATGCACGCCAAGACCGTAGGATCCTACGTACTGCCGGAGGGGACCGCACCGCCACTTTCCAGCAAATTAGGGACACTGTTGCTCCTGGGGTATCGGCGAGGACGATTCGCAACCGTCTCCATGAAGCTGCGCTACGGTCCCACGCACCGTTAGGCCGTCTTCCGCTCACGCCCCAACATCGTGCAACCCGCCTCCAGTGGTGTCGCGACAGGCGTGAATGGAGGGACGAATGGAGACGTGTCGTCTTCAGCGATGAGTGTCGCTTCTGCCTTGGTACCAATGATGGTCGTATGCGTGTTTGGCGCCGTGCAGGTGAGCGCCACAATCAGGACTGCATACGACCGAGGCACACAGGGCCAACACCCGGCATCATGGTGTTGGGAGCGATCTGCTACACTGACCGTACACCTCTGGTGATCGTCGTAGGGACACTGAATAGTGCACGGTACATCCAAACCGTCATCGAACCCATCGTTCTACCATTCCTAGACCGGAAAGGGAACTTGCTGTTCCAACAGGACAATGCACGTCCGCATGTATCCCGTGCCACCCAACGTGCTCTAGAAGGTGTAAGTCAACTACCCTGGCCAGCAAGATCTCCAGATCTGTCCCCCATTGAGCATGTTTGGGACTGGATGAAGCGTCGTCTCACGCGGTCTGCACGTCCAGCACGAACGCTGGTCCAACTGAGGCGCCAGGTGGAAATGGCATGGCAAGCCGTTCCACAGGACTACATCCAGCATCTCTACGATCGTCTCCATGGGAGAATAGCAGCCTGCATTGCTGCGAAAGGTGGATATACACTGTACTAGTGCCGACATTGTGCATGCTCTGTTGCCTGTGTCTATGTGCCTGTGGTTCTGTCAGTGTGATCATGTGATGTATCTGACCCCAGCAATGTGTCAATAAAGTTTCCCCTTCCTGGGACAATGAATTCACGGTGTTCTTATTTCAATTTCCAGGAGTGTATATTCGTCGAATGAAAGCCCGTTTATTATCTGCATTTCTTCTTGGAATTGTAGTTCTAATGGCCAGTAGTGTATCTTATATGAGATTTGATGTTGGGGGGCGAAGGGGGGGAGGAGTCCTTCTTTCATATTAATACAGGATTTGTAGCTTGGAAGGTGGTCAGAGGTGAGTTGGTAAAGAACAAAGATCTCGTGAAACCTTTGGTGATAGAACCTGAAGTTTGACGTCAATAGGCAGATGAATTCCGGAATTTGGAGAGAATAAGGTTTTGAATCGTTGTGTCGAAGTTGGGAGCCAATCCATGGCCCCATCGATATATGGCTGATGTACGTATATATGGCCAACGGCCTAGCATCAGAGGTAACAACGATTCCAGTCAGATCACCGAAGTTAACAGCCGTCTGGCATGACAGCGCTTGTATGGGAAACCATTCGGGTCTGCCGAGCGTTGTTTGCAACCGGGGTGCAGTCAGCACTTATGAGGCCAATTCAGGAGTTACTTGACTGAGGAGCAGCGGCTCTAGTTACCAAAACTGACAACGGCCGGAGAGCGGTGTGCTGACCACCCCTCCCCCCCCCCCCCTCCCCTCCCCACATATCCGCATACAGTGACGCCTATCAGCAAAGGTTGAAACGGTAGTGGGTGAGTACCTTTGGGCCTGCCGAGCCTTGTTCGTACGGAAAGTTACGTTGATAAGGAGAGACTAGGAAGCGAATGCTTAAGCAGGAGGTTCGTTTAAAGCAGTTAAGACTTCAAATTATAATTTCATCAGTTATACATTCCATGAGGATTTGCTTTACAATAGTGTGAAGAGTTTAAACATACGGCGCAAAATCATAGTCCAATAACACATTTCAGATCATGTTGTGTGAATCTAAAAGACTGTAACCCACTTTGAAAATATTTTTAGTGCGCTTATTAACAGTGTGATAGATATTTATGCACTGTCGCCTCGGAAAGAATGATTTTGTAGTAATTAATACTGTAACTGCCGAGGGGATGACGTAATTTCTGCTTGGTATCCTTCGTATCCGCTATTGTGCAGAGTCCATGTCATCATCCTTCCGTAACAGGATCCTAAGCCACATTTTCAACTGTAACATTGTGGCATTTCGCTCGGAACAGATCCCTACCTCAAACTGTCAGTTCAGTTTCACGTAAAATAACACGTGGAAAGCAAAGCTGTTTTCCGCTTGAAAATAGTAGCTACTGGTGAATAAGACATTCCGTCTTGAGAAAGACATTCTTATCAGTAAAACACTTTGGAGTACCAAGAATATACCACAGAGATTATCTTCCGGAATATGTAGTTGGTTCGAAGTATTTCGTTGCACTGAAAGACGAATTTTCCGCAGAATCGTCTCTTATATGCATAAATAGTTACTACCAGATCATAATTGTGAGATTTGTAAACATGTGGCACTCTTGTATAATTTATTGTAGTGTCCAAAGGAATAGTAGGAGGGCAAACACGTAGAGCTTCCCATAGCCAGTTCTTTGGTATGAAACCCTCCCACCATCTTTTATGTTTATTAATTTCACTTATGGTTAGCAATGTCATTATACCTTAAGTAATCAGTCTGGAGTTCGCTTATTGTGCTTATCGGGCACATGTTTGACAACACATAACTGATGATTAAAAAATTACGTAACTTTATGAAAAGTTAGAGAACACAGATTTTATGTTTTCTGTGTCAGTATATATTAAAGTGCACATAGAAAATGATGAAGCAGGTACACAAAAATTTATAGGACACAACCTTGTTGTGTACTTTGTGACATCTGTACTCATCCCGCAACTAACATTTACAGATATTACATCAAACAATGTTACTGTATAGGGCTAGTACAGTTGTTTGTTCTGTCACCTGATGGTTAGTTCAGGCCACGTGGGTACCCAGGGTGTTTCAAAACGATTAATCCGACAAGACAGTTTGTTCCACATATATGAAAACAGAAATTGCATGTACTTTTTATATTACCCATTGAAAATAAAAGTCTACCCGGCACCAGTTGTAAGTTGCAGTTTCTTGTGATTTTATCTCTCAAGTTTCCTCGGCGAAGTTAGGTGTGCGTGCCGGTGTTCTGCAGAGCTGTTGTTCCTAGATAATGCTAAACAATTCTACGTCTTTATCAGGTGTCGTGAGCTGTACTGGTATGTGTACTCATTGTCTGTATTCTAACTGGACTGTAAACTATTGTTGGTCTCGCACCATTAATTGTGGCCAAATTCGACTGCCGACTCTCACTATTAAATTTGATGCTCTTTGTTTTCATGAGCGTGTAACATTCCCGATCAGCAATCAGCTAAGCTGCTTGAGTTAAACCACTTGACCATGTTGTCGTGTACCTAGAAATCTCGAAAGAGAGTCTATCCGTTCCAGATACTGCAGTATCAAAATAGGAAACGTATACAACAACACGCAAGGTGTTCGCGAATTACCATTACAATCCTCTGGGACTGGTAGAGGAGGGTGACTACATAATATTTTGACTAGAAACACACGACTGAAAGCGTACCGTTTCCGTGCTACAGCAATTTGAAAATGTGTTTTTTAGGGTAGTATGAGACATTGTAGTCATGGTGGGGGCGGGAAAGGGTGGGGGTGGTTATGACAGATCGCCTGATGTCTTTGGACGCCCATCCTACCTCCCTGACCCTGTTCGAGCCTCATTCAAGTGTCTATGAGCGTTAGAGTAACATGGTTGAGTACATGCTTGCAGAATACATCTAGGTGGTCTTTCTAAACAGTGAAGCTCACGGTAATGGAAGAGCTTCTCGTGGCCTTTATCTAGATCGTTCTTCACAACGTCCATCACATACCCTTTATGCCACAATTACTCAACTGCTTCGAGAAAAGACGCCTTCTCCATCAGCAGGTTTGACTGTGGTGCTCCAAGGAGACGTCGCACACACGAACTGGAAGAGGTCGTTCTGCATTCTGCTGAAGAGAGCCCGTCAACGAACACACGAGTAGTTTCTTGGGCCGTTAATGACCGGAATTTCAAAACAAGTGATGTACTGGGTTACGCCGAATTAGTTGTTTGTAAATGTGGTCGCGTGAGCATCATGTTTTCAAATGGTTGTAACACGGCATCTGTTCATTTCAGGAAATGGGTTCCAATTCAAAATGCAGTATTATCTACTGACTCACGTATAGAAGTTGTAGGAGTTTGTAACGGGAAGTTCTGAACATCAAATAGAATCAAAAGTCCAATTTCATTAAATATTTGTTTAGCGCTAGTATTCAAAGTAAATTAAATTATTACTTTGAAATAAATGACTGCTAGGCTGAAGGTCTCTTACTAAGGAAACAGGTGGTCAATTTTTCGAAGAAAGATAATATGAATTATTTCTGTTGACATTTGATACATATTTGTGATAGTCGGGCTATTACTGCTTAATTTTTGTATTAGATTCTATTACACGAACACGTAATAAATTGGTACACGACGTTTTATCATTGTCAAAAAGAAGTTCTAGTGGCATTAGTTACGATCTATTCAAGGGGAAGAAAACAATTAAGATGAAGGTCTTTGCTAATGCATCTGAAACGTATCTTTAAATTGGAAGAAATATTAGGACAAAACGAAATAACACCTGTTATCAACAAATAATCACGTCTTTGGATGACAATGTCTAACAAACGATTGACAGTTATTTTGTTTTTCTTTAGGCATTTAGGGTCGATGTCTGAAAGTACAAGTGAGATTTAAATAAACCATGATGCACCTCTTGCTGAGCAAAGAACCGCTACTGCAACGGCGGTATAATTTGTTCTGCTGCCTATACAATTGTATTTTAATTTTTTTTATTGGGACGTTCCAAAGCAATATGTAGCAAAAGACTCATTTGTTTGTAAACGTCTCTGTCGCCATTCTAGTTTTACTCGCTTCTCGTCACAATTAGCTTTAATGTTAGTTCTTTTAAATATTCTTTGGCTTAAGTTCTTAACTCACATTTTAGAGTCATCTTTACGTGTTAATATACTTATATCTATTAAGCCTTATATTATACATCTTTATTCCCATTCATTAGCTGCATAAAAATGAATAAGCAGAGGGATATCTCCGAATTTACGCAAAAAGAAGATTGTCATTACTGGCACGTTACAATGCAAGGCAATGATGTATAATACAAAACAGATGTTAATTTAGCTGAATAAAGCTGTTGAACCAAGGACACGGCCTTGTTTGATTCAGCATCTGGCTTAGGTCAGGCCTCTCAGTGGAGATCTCGCGCTCAGTGTCTTGTAAACGCAGGACACCAGATGATGGCAACACATGTATCGACTGTGTGACATATATTGGAAAACAAGATATGTAATTATCTTCCTGGGCTTCTAATCGTACAATCAGTGGTTTAATTGAACTTAGAGTAATGCAGAAATTCTTAAAATATTATTATTATTATTTCTTTCCTTTCTCAGACGTTATGTCTGGATTAAAATGGAAAGTGAAGCGGACATTGATGAAGCGTGGCTTCCTTACACTGCATTTAGGAACTTTCAGATAATAATTACAATAATTACAGATTTCTGTAGTTGTATATATACGTTTGAATGTAGCTGTACTGCGTTGATGTACTGGTGGATACTGTGTGGTATGACTCCTGTAATTTGTATAATGTCAACTTTATCCTGATGCCACATGTCCTTGACTTCCTCAGCCAGTTGGATACATTTTTCAATTTTTTTCCTGTTTTCTGCTGTATATGTGTTGTATTGGGTATGGATATTTCAATTAGTTGTGTCAATTTCATCTTTTTAATGGTGAGTATGATGTCAGGTTATTTATGTGGTGTTGTTTTATCTGTTCTAATGGTTCTGTTCCAGTATAATTTGTATTCATCATTCTCCAGTACATTTTGTAGTGCACACTTGTATGTGGGAACGTGTTGTTTTATTAGTTTATGTTGTATGGCAAGTTGTTGGTGTATTATTTTTGCTACATTGTCATGTCTTCTGGGGTATTCTTATTTGCTAGTATTGTACATCCATGGTATACTGTTGTATTTGTTGTTTGCAAAGTCTGCATTTATCTGTTGTGGTATTGAGATCTTTAATAATATGCTTGCTGTAATATCTGGTGTTTATTGTTTGATCCTGTATTGCAATCATGAATCCTTCCATCTCACTATATATACTGCCTTTTCTTAGCCATGTGTTGGATGCGTCTTGATCGATGTTTGCCTGTGTTAGATGATATAGGTGCTTGCCATGTAGTGTTTTCTTTTTCCAATTTTCTTCGTATTTGTTGATGTTATGTGATCTAATGGGTTGTAGAAATGGTTATGAAATTGCAATGGTATAGCCGATGTATTTATATGAGTTGTTGCTTCGTATATTTTGCTAGTTTCTACTCGTTCTATAAAGAATTTTCTTAAATTGTCTACCTGTCCATAATGGAAGTTTTTTATGTCGATAAATTCCCTTCCTCCTTCCTTTCTGCTTAATGTGAATCTTTCTGTTGCTGAATGTATGTGATGTATTCTATATTTGTGGCATTGTGAACGTGTAAGTGTATTGAGAGCTTCTAGGTCTGTGTTACTCCATTGCAGTACTCCAAATGAGTAGGTCAATATTGGTAAAGCATAAGTATTTATAACTTTTCTCTTGTGTCTTGCTGTCAATTCTGTTTTCAGTATTTTTATTAGTCTTTGTCTATATTTTTCTTTTAGTTCTTATTTAATATTTGTATTATCTATTCCTATTATTTGTCTGAATCGTAGATATTTATAGGCATCTGTTTTTTCATCGCTTCTATGCAGTCGCTGTGGTTATCCAATATGTAATCTTCTTGTTTAGTGTGTTTTCCCTTGACTATGCAATTTTTCTTACATTTGTCTGTTCCAAAATCCATATTTATATCATTGCTGAATACTTCTGTTATCTATAGTAATTGGTTGAGTTGTTGATTTGTTGCTGCCAGTAGTTTTAGATCATCCATGTATAGCAAATTTGTGATTTTGTGTGGGTATGTTCCAGTAATATTATATCCATAGTTTTTATTGTTTAGCATGTTGCCTGTGATGTGATATTATTTGAATTTGTTTGGATGTTAAGTGTGGTTTTCCATCACTATTAAGGAACTGTATCAATTTAGCATCTAGTTTGTATATTTCCAATATCTGTAGTAACCATGAGTGGAGTACACTATCAAAAGCTTTGTGATAATGAATGTATGCGTAGTGTAGCGACCTTTGTTTAGTTTTAGCTTGGTATTTCACCTCTGCATGACTGAAGTTAATATTTTGTATATTGTTCGTAGGCATGTTATGGGGCGACATTTTGCTGGGTTTGCTGTGTCTGCTTAAACTATAGGTTTCAGATAAGTTATTTCATGTAAAAGTGTATCAGCGAATGTGTATGGGTCTGCAATGTAAATGTTAAATAATTTAGTTACATGTGAGGTGAATTTCTTTAGCCACATATTTGCTATTTTATCATTTCCAGGGGCCTTCCAACTGTGCGTAGAATTAATTGCTCGGGTGACTTCATGCTGCAAAATTATCACTTCAGTCATTTGTGGTATCATCTTGTATGAGTCTGTTTCTGCTTGTATCCACCGTGCATGTCTATTATGTTGTACCGGGTTTGACCATTGTTGCTCCAGAAGTGTTCCATGTCTGTTATGTTTGGTGGATTGTCTATTTTAATGTGTGTGTTATCTATTGTCTGGTAAAATTTCTTTTGGTTTATGTTGAATGTTTGGTTTTGCTTCCACCTATTTTCACTTTTTTGTATCTTCTTAGACGTTTGGCCAATGCTTGTAATTTCTGCTTCTTTTCATCTAATTGCTGTATTGCTTCTTGTTCTGAGATTTTACCTATCCTTTTTCGTTTTTTGTCTGATATTTCATTACTTATAAATTGTGTTAGCTGTCTGATGACTTTTTCTCAGTTTTTCTATTCTGATCTGTAGCCGGCGTTGCCATGCTGGTTTTGTGGGTCTCTTCTGTGTGTTGGTTGGTTCTGATCTCTGCCTAATGTGTATATTTAGTGTAGTGAGTGCTCCTACATAAACCAGAAGTTGTAAATCTTCCATAGTTGTATTTTCATTTACTTTGTAGTGTATGATTGTGTTGATAGTTGTTATTGTTGTTTTGACATGTGGGTTATTTGGTGGTCTATGCAAGAATGGTCTAATGTCTGTATCTGTGTCTTTGTACTCCATATCTGTCAACTGAAATTTTTCTTCTATATCTAATACGTGTGTCTCTTCATGTTCTATTTGTGCTTGTTCTGGTGGCTGTCTTAAGATTTCGTTTCCCTCTGATTGTTTAATTGATGCGTGTTGTTCCTTGTTTGTTTGCTCTGGGGTGTTTAAGTCCATTACTGTATTTTCTTCTTCTGATTGCATATTCTTTTGTCCCAGCATTTGTTGTACTTGTTGTTTGATGTTTTCTAATTCTGACTGTAGTATCCTGTTATTTTTGATTATTACACGAATCTGATCAGCTAGTCGTTGCTCTGTTAACTTCATCTGACCATCTCATCCTCTGTCTTTGTTTTCCTTCTAGAGTGGTTGCAGGAAGCATATCCTGCAAAACACCTCTATTTGGATTTAAATCATTTGCCATTTGGGAAGCAGTTTCATTACTATTGTGGACGGGCAGAGGGTTCAAGCGTCGTCCCCGACCATGACAGCGCTTGTCCGAGGGTTCATTAGTTCTGTCCTGAACCTACTAATCACACTAAAAGGGGGGTTAGCCCTATTAGTGGTTTGTTCTTTTCGTCGCCTTTTACGACTGGCAGAACATACCAGAAGCCTATTCTTTTCCTGGGCCTCCATGGGGTTTATTATTATTATTATTATTATTATTACTATTAGTATTATTATAGTTGCTGAAAAACATTCGGATTCTGGAGGATGGGGGCCCATAATGTATCTCGTTTTCTTTTGGCTCTTACATTTTTTTTAAGTTTTCAGCAAGTCTACAGGTCCACCAGCTGGTATAATTTCGGTATCACCACTATAACCACAAGCCAGTAGCCGTTCCATACTACACTCTTGGAAATGGAAAAAAGAACACATTGACACCGGTGTGTCAGACCCACCATACTTGCTCTGGACACTGCGAGAGGGCTGTACAAGCAATGATCACACGCACGGCACAGCCGACACACCAGGAACCGCGGTGTTGGCCGTCGAATGGCGCTAGCTGCGCAGCATTTGTGCACCGCTGCCGTCAGTGTCAGCCAGTTTGCCGTGGCATACGGAGCTCCATCGCAGTCTTTAACACTAGTAGCATGCCGCGACAACTTGGACGTGAACCGTATGTGCAGTTGACGGACTTTGAGCGAGGGCGTATAGTGGGCATGTGGGAGGCCGGGTGCACGTACCGCCGAATTGCTCAACACGTGGGGCCTGAGGTCTCCACAGTACATCGATGTTGTCGCCAGTAGTCGGCGGAAGGTGCACGTGCCCGTCGACCTGGGACCGGACCGCAGCGACGCACGGATGCACGCCAAGACCGTAGGATCCTACGCAGTGCCGTAGGGGACCGCACCGCCACTTCCCAGCAAATTAGGGACACTGTTGCTCCTGGGGTATCGGCGAGGACCATTCGCAACCGTCTCCATGAAGCTGGGCTACGGTCCCGCACACCGTTAGGCTGTCTTCCGCTCACGCCCCCAACATTGTGCAGCCCGCCTCCAGTGGTGTCGCGACAGGCGTGAATGGAGGGATGAATGGAGACGTGTCGTCTTCAGCGATGAGAGTCGCTTCTGCCTTGGTGCCAATGATGGTCGTATGCGTGCAGGTGAGCGCCACAATCAGGACTGCATACGACCGAGGCACACAGGGCCAACACCCGGCATCATGGTGTGGGGAGCGATCTCCTACACTGGCCGTACACCTCTGGTGATCGTCGAGGGGACACTGAACAGTGAACGGTACATCCAAACCGTCATCGAACCCATCGTTCTACCATTCCTAGACCGGCAAGGGAACTTGCTGTTCCAACAGGACAATGCACGTCCGCATGTATCCCGTGCCACCCAACGTGCTCTAGAAAGTGTAAGTCAAGTACCCTGGCCAGCAAGATCTCCGGATCTGTCCCCCATTGAGCATGTTTGGGACTGGATGAAACGTCGTCTCACGCGGTCGGCACGTCCAGCACGAACGCTGGTCCAACTGAGGCGCCAGGTGGAAATGGCATGGCAAGCCGTTCCACAGGACTACATCCAGCATCTCTACGATCGTCTCCATGGGAGAATAGCAGCCTGCATTGCTGCGAAAGGTGGATATACACTGTACTAGTGCCGACATTGTACATGCTCTGTTGCCTGTGTCTATGTGCCTGTGATTCTGTCAGTGTGATCATGTGATGTATCTGACCCCAGGAATGTGTCAATAAAGTTTCCCCTTCCTGGGACAATGAATTCACGGTGTTCTTATTCCAATTTCCAGGAGTGTATATTCATAACAGTCTACAAGGTCACAAGCCTTTGCGGATTACACTCCTGGAAATGGAAAAAAGAACACATTGACACCGGTGTGTCAGACCCACCATACTTGCTCCGGACACTGCGAGAGGGCTGTACAAGCAATGATCACACGCACGGCACAGGGGACACACCAGGAACCGCGGTGTTGGACGTCGAATGGCGCTAGCTGCGCAGCATTTGTGCACCGCTGCCGTCAGTGTCAGCCAGTTTGCCGTGGCATACGGAGCTCCATCGCAGTCTTTAACACTAGTAGCATGCTGCGACAACTTGGACGTGAACCGTATGTGCAGTTGACGGACTTTGAGCGAGGGCGTATAGTGGGCATGTGGGAGGCCGGGTGCACGTACCGCCGAATTGCTCAACACGTGGGGCGTGAGGTCTCCACAGTACATCGATGTTGTCGCCAGTAGTCGGCGGAAGGTGCACGTGCCCGTCGACCTGGGACCGGACCGCAGCGACGCACGGATGCACGCCAAGACCGTAGGATCCTACGCAGTGCCGTAGGGGACCGCACCGCCAATTCCCAGCAAATTAGGGACACTGTTGCTCCTGGGGTATCGGCGAGGACCATTCGCAACCGTCTCCATGAAGCTGGGCTACGGTCCCGCACACCGTTAGGCTGTCTTCCGCTCACGCCCCAACATCGTGCAGCCCGCCTCCAGTGGTGTCGTGACAGGCGTGAATGGAGGGACGAATGGAGACGTGTCGTCTTCAGCGATGAGAGTCGCTTCTGCCTTGGTGCCAATGATGGTCGTATGCGTGTTTGGCGCCGTGCAGGTGAGCGCCACAATCAGGACTGCATACGACCGAGGCACACAGGGCCAACACCCGGCATCATGGTGTTGGGAGCGATCTCCTACACTGGCCGTACACCTCTGGTGATCGTCGTAGGGACACTGAATAGTGCACGGTACATCCAAACCGTCATCGAACCCATCGTTCTACCATTCCTAGACCGGAAAGGGAACTTGCTGTTCCAACAGGACAATGCACGTCCGCATGTATCCCGTGCCACCCAACGTGCTCTAGAAGGTGTAAGTCAACTACCCTGGCCAGCAAGATCTCCGGATCTGTCCCCCATTGAGCATGTTTGGGACTGGATGAAGCGTCGTCTCACGCGGTCTGCACGTCCAGCACGAACGCTGGTCCAGCTGAGGCGCCAGGTGGAAATGGAATGTCAAGCCGTTCCACAGGACTACATCCAGCATCTCTACGATCGTCTCCACGGGAGAATAGCAGCCTGCATTGCTGCGAAAGGTGGATATACACTGTACTAGTGCCGACTTTGTACATGCTCTGTTGCCTGTGTCTATGTGCCTGTGGTTCTGTCAGTGTTATCATGTGATGTATCTGACCCCAGGAATGTGTCAATAAAGTTTCCCCTTCCTGGGACAATGAATTCACGGTGTTCTTATTTCAATTTCCAGGAGTGTATTTTTCACGTTTATTTATGGTACCACTTTCACAGCATTATGCTGTCAATTTCACTCAGCTGAATCAGAACAATACTGTCAAGCAATACCCAGATGTCCATCGCACAGTGGTTACATTTTTGTCTTCTGATAACACTTTCGTAAAGGTTAGTGCAAGGTATTTTTGTGTGCTCTATAGACACCGCCAAGAATTGTGATCATGGGGAGAAAAGCATTCATTTCACATATTCAGTCATAAGTCTTCTGTACACTTCATGCATCAGATGAAAGGTAAGTCACTTGTCACACTCTTTAGTCATGCATTTGTTTAGTCTTTCTTTTCGTACCGTCTGTTGTACTGTCTTCCGACAAACCAGTGTTCTGATCAGTCAGTGGTACATAGGTGTGTACTATCAGTCTGAAAATAAAGTTAGTATTAACTCGCATCACTTCTTGACAGTACAATATATTCGAGACAGCAGCCCCTGAATCACACGTGCAAATCAGACGGAATGTACAACTGGATTAAATATTCCTTTGTGAAGTGTATCCTGTTAACCCTTGGACCACTATCTTGCCCGTTTACGAATCAGATCATGATTATAGCTGTCAATGAACGTGGCATTACACCTTGAAAAACTGCTATAAATTCAGTTGTGTGTATGACTCCCTTTGCAGATGAAAAAAGGGAAATTGCTTATGCAATATTAGAATTTTTTCTAATAGTATGGGCGTTAGCAAATGGTGCGGCTCCCGTACTATATGTTTGTTCAATAGGAACCTGAGCTGCTGGCGTGTATCACATTTGGTTTGTTCTGAAGGGTTGTCAGAAACACTCTGAAATTCTTCTAAAGATGTTGCAGTGTAGGTTGTGTTGAGAAATAATTGTTAGTACAAAGTTCAAGAGCTTGTGTCATTTCTGAGATACTTAGCAGTGACGTTACCCAATCAGGACGTTGTGCGTGCACCAATCAGGATGTTATGCGTGTCAGAGAATTGTGTCACCAAAAATTTCTTAATTTACTTTCCTAAAACCAAATAACAGAGTACACAAAAATTGGACATAGGATCAAACCCAAGCCAAAGTCTGAGCAGCCTCTAGCGCTAGCATCTATGCTGTGAGAACAACGGACACTAATTGTATCTAGGGGGCCACTTGAATTTGCTCACGCAATGGCCTGGTGGACTAAGTTCCACTCTAATTAGCTCGGAAACGTTGATATATAAAGAATTTTTTAACAGTTATATCTCAACAGAATGTACCCTGCAACACCCTTAAAAGCTTTTGAGACTCTTTCTGGCCAATCTGTGTAATAACGGGACAGGATGACTAGCCAAGGCGGTGCTAGAGATTCTATGTTACCAATATTTTCTCCAAAATCAGCAATTCTTTTAACTACTTTTATGTCTTCCGAAATGGCATTGCGCCATTCAGTAAAATCTGGACCTACACTTTCTCTTAAACCTTTAAGCTCCATCTGGACTGTCTGTACGGACCTCTTGCACTGGCCAAACTACCATCAAGATTCTAGACACTGCTTTGCTTCTTCTTTATGTGCGATAAGTTTTCCTTTTGCCTTATCTTGTCGTTCATTACATCTTGTGTGAATTATTTCACGTATTTATTTGTCGATCGCGTAAGCTTATTTTGTCAAATTGTTGGCCAGTTGATTTCTGTCTGCGTCAAAATACTCCATTAAAATTCTTTCTCGCTCAAGTGAAATATTATTTACTTCATCCAATAATTTGCATACAGTTTCTTACACCCATGCCTCCATTTCTGTAATTTCGGAAACTTGACCTTGTACTATATTCTGCGCTACGAAATTTCGCCTATGCTCATTAATACAGTAATTATTGTTCCAGTCAAAAGATGTATTTTCTTAAACATTCCAGTCTTCTGATCCATCAGTTGAGTTATTTGAACAGACGAATCTTCTTCTGCAGTTTCATGCACAACATTACCCCATTTGTTTGCGCCCACCCTCAGTTGTTTGATAATCTTCACCTTACACGTTAACAATAAATAGTATCAAAATCTTGCTTTATATTTTCTAAATTAATTATCCTCTTATGATTATCCATATTTTAATTTCCAGGCAAACCCTCTTAATAGTGTTCTAATGTAAGCAAACAATCTAGTAGTGCTTTGCGTGCTAGAACCTTTTAAGCTTTTACCAAGACAGGCATCTTGTCCCCATTAAATGCTATGAGGAATAACTATAATTGCACTGCTAATGAAAGTCGTTTTTCCTACTATCTGAATGCTGGATACTAAGAGTACTAGACCGAATTCGGATGCAAGCATATTGCAGAGTAGTGATAAATTATGTCTTTCAAACTTGATTTGGCTCTCACCACCAACGGTGATCTCATCTGAGAAAATTATTTCTGGATATTGATCCTCGTTTTTGCCAGGCAATAATCAGAGAAACATTTTTATTCTCCAGCATAGCAGACGTTTTTGTCCATGAAACAAAAAAATAGACAATATGTGCAATTACAAAAAGAATCGCAAATTATCGTAGTTATTATTATTTCAATTACTATAGTGATATATATTAACAGAATATTGCAGACTGTATTTATCTGATGTAATTTATCTGTCCTGGAACTTACGGAGCCACTTCTAATATTGCTACCGCTTTCTATTAGAGCCTATTACCCGAATGCTCATTTAAGTTAAATGAAAACGGGCAAAATAAATCACTCTGCTCACAAACATGAAAGTTGCTGAATTTCTCGTGGCAATAGGTACGATGTAATTACCATAATTTAGCATTTAGACTACACACTATACAAAGACGAAAGACACTGTAACATAAAAATATTTTTGTTTCCATGAGGTTCACTGGCATTTATAATTTAAATAACCGATCAGTCTAAGCACCAGTATCATCGAAACATCGTAATTCTGTGGACAGTTTGTTCGGAGTGTTAGTGTTGGAGATCGGCTCCATATTGAATTTTGCAACAAATCACGAATGTGTTGTAGTAGCATAAAGTGTTATCAGAGTATTTTCCTCTGACCACTGCAAACCTCGAGTGTCACATTTGCGAAGAATTTGCATACTGTTAATCCGCTCTTCGCAAATGCGCGCGAGAGCAGTCCTCTATTTTCGAGCCCGCCACAAATAGCGGGCAATTCAATTACTCCGCAAGCCAGGTCGCACTGCTCCACGCCAAGTGCCAAGAACATTGTTAGTTAGACGTACCGAAACGTCCCCTTGGAAAAATTAATGAATTACTGGGCTGATAAACCTCTTACGTTATTTGATTTTCAAACAGCTAAGAAAAACTGAACGTACTCAGACATTTCTCTCTTTACTTATTCTGATCAACAATAAACTGACACACAATATTTTTAGCGCAGCGCAATCTGACTTTCAATAATCCCCACAAAAGAATGACCGTGACTAGCAATAACCTACACCTTTAATGAATCACTTACCTCACAAAAACCTTCGATACTCAAACTACTGCAATACAACGAGCGCCAATACTGACAGCTAAATAAAGGATTATAACTACTGAAGGCACTAACTACTGATCGGCATAGTTAGCAAATGAAAGACTTTGATAGAGAACAAACAATGTATTTACCTTAATAATATACAGTATTACAAATTTACACTTTCTGATGGACACACGTCCAGGCCGTTCGCTCTCTAAATTCTGCCATCTCTCTCTCCACATCCACCACTGCTGGCGGCTCACCTCCAACTGCGCAACGCTACGCGCTTTTCACATCCAACTGCCCAATACTGCAATAGCGAATATTCCGATAATGGCAACCAGCGACAGACTGCACACAGCACAGCCAGTGATTCTCATACAGAGCGCTATGTGACGTTACCAACATAAAAACCTAAACAGCCTACTTACAGTACGAGTTCCTAACGCTTGCTATTTTCTTTTCTCTGTCGTCTATTAATATCTGCGCTGACAATTTTTAAAAGTGTATTTCGTCCTAAACACTTAGGACATGGTAAATATCACAATGTCACTTTGTTTTGCAATTAATGTTAAATTGACATTGTATAGCAGCATTACAAGTCCTCACTGATCTTCCGTGAAACACAGGTTCTCTTAGTGCCTCGCAACTTTGATGGATGTGAGTATAAATTGAAGGCGGCGTCAAATTTTATTACGTTTTCCGCCATCTTTATTTCTGTAAGCTCCTTCATTACAGTGCCCAAGAAACTTTACGTTTTCGCAGTGCTATTGATCTCATCGTATTTCATTTCACGATAATATTCTGAACAGTTCTCAGGGACAGCTGAATCGTTTTAGTTGCATGTGACACTGTTATTCATTGCATCTCTCTTTGATACAACAGTCTGATCTACGTGACACATGCTATATTTGCATCGAAGGCAGTATATAGCCTTATTTTGGGAGACTAAGATCATCTGTAATGTTAAAAAGAAGATTTGTTTCATTGTTGATGGTGGCAAAATACACTAGCTGTCAAATTTGTGGAGTAGTCTACTTACCTTTCCGGATATTAGGCTGGCATAGTTTACACTACTGATTCTCCGCTTCATTTTCTCTCTCTCACTCAATCACTTTCTCAGATATTCTTGATTTTGACAGCAACGCCCGTACCTTCGGAACTCTATTCGTAGACGTAATTCTTGGCGAGTCTCTCCTTCTAAGAAAAAGTTCGACGTCTACTAACCACAGTCTTTATGGCATGCTGTGATGGAATAGTACCTCACGGGCGGGCGCTGCAGACGAGAGGGATACTTAAGCCACGACCAATATGCAAATTTATATGCAAATCCCTCACACTGGGCGACAAAACTTTAGTGAAATAAAATGAAATTGCAATAAAGCAATTAAAGGATTAAATCACTAAAACATTTTGCATTTGTTATTATGTCATAAATACGAATCTTAGACCAGATTTGACTACCCACCGACAAATCTGAGAGGGATACTTAAGCCACGACCAATATGTAATAATCTGACAAAATCGAGACAGGAACAGTTTAAATGACGTCTTTGCCTACCTCAGGGAGGGCTGTCTGCACCTGGAGACACTTGAATAAACGCAGGAAGTCTTGTTACAATGAGTGGCTACTCTCTTGATAACTCACGAGTGCAGACAAACACTTGAAACAATTCCCAGGGAGACTGTAGCCAGCACTTGGAACTGCCACAACGAGAACTACGAGAACAGAACGGGTGTTGCCGTTCCGCCACATGGTCGGATATTTTCGCGCTGGGAAAAAGAATGGGAGGCGTGGTCGGTCAGGGTGCGTCGGTCATACATTGGGGAGAGGGAAAATCGGATCCTCCTCCCCCCCCCCCCCCCCTTCCAACGAACGCAATATCGGAAGGATTAAGTCACCCAGTGCAGAAGCAGAAACGAGTTGATCACCGAGGGTGTCGCCATAAAACTGCAGAGCATGATAGATGAAAACTGCTTTCTGTCCATCGGCCGCTACACGAACAACGAGGGGTCACTGATGCATCATGCAATCTCGCATTCACTGTACAAACCTTCATGTAAATTTACGCTCTCGCATGGTGAGATGGAACAAGTCATCCTCACTTCTTCGTTTACTGTCCAGTTACTCAGATTTGTCGGTGGGTAGTCAAATCTGGTCTAAGATTCGTATTTATGACATAATAACAAATGCAAAATGTTTTAGTGATTTAATCCTTTAATTGCTTCATTGCAATTTCATTTTATTTCACTAAAGTTTTGTCGCCCAGTGTGAGGGATTTGCATATAAATTTCCACGATTTGCATCTCAATTCGTCAGTTTGCAGCATGGAGTTAGAGGTCAATGTACGTGGGGTTCCATATACAAATAACCAGCCAGTAATAAAAAATATTGTTCCTGTGAAACACATCTAGCTCTTTATTCTCACAAAGTAGTAAGTGCTGTCGACAGGGTATGTGAAATTGATTCCTGGATTTCCGTAAGACTTTTGATACCGTTCCTCACAAGTGACTTCTAATTATATTGCGTGTCAGTTGTGCGGCTGGATTCGTGATTTTCTCTGAGAGATGTCACAGTTCGTAATGAGTCACGGAAAGCCATCGAGTAAAACAGAAGTAATAACTGGTGTCCCCCAAGCAAGTGTCACAGGTACCCTGCTCTTCCTGATCTAAATAAACGATTTTGAAGACCGTCTGAGCACCCCTCTTAGAATGATTGCAAATGACGCTATCACTTCCCGCACTGTAAAGTAGTAACTCCGGAAATGCATATCCTATTTCCATCTATTGTATTATAATTTTCTTCCTTATTTTGTTACATGAAGATCGTGTCGAGAAGAAGGCCCGCCAACATCCAGCTTCTGCAACAGCGACGGCCGACAATGAGTGACTGTCGCCACCTCCTCGATCGACGGCTTCAAACCTTCAATCAACCAACAAGGAAAACTGGAAGCACGTAAAGTTTTAGAACTGTATGGCAGACCTTAGCTTTACAAACTGTTCCATTTTCGTAACTATAATTACAGCAGCTTAGCATGAATATTTGTTGCTCTTTGTCCCAGTTGCATTACCAAGCAGGGTCCCTTCCTTTTCCGGAATGAACCCAAGTGTCGATGAAATTCAAACGCCATAATAAAGTAATATTATTCCATTTTATTGCTTTAATTTCAAAGTTCAGTTAAAGTATTCGTAGCTGGCTACAATATTTAGATTACACAAGCACAAATTATGAGTGCGAGATTTGTTACCATATTTTAGCTTACCTGTGACTACAGCTCAGCTTGTTACGTACTAAATTTTACTATTGTTAATTGTTCAGAATCATTTAATTCAAGTTCAAAGTTAAATCTCTTATTTATAAATTGCGTAGATTCAAGTAGCTTTTGAAATTATTGTTGAGGTAGCCCAAGACTAACCTTATTTTATTGAATTTCGTAGTGCTTCAGAAACAAAGCTCACTGTTAATTTCAGTCATTAAATTAACTTTCAATTTTCCGGTTTTATTCATTCTTTTGCTATAGGGTGTTTCAAAAATGATTGGTATATTTGAAATGGCAATACAAACTAAACGAGCAGCGATAGAAATACACCGTTTGTTGCAAAATATGCCTGGGACAACAGTACATTTTCAGGCAGACAAACTTTCGAAATTACAGTAGTTACAATTGTCAACAACAGATGGCGCTGCGGTCTGGGAAACTCTATAGTACGACATTTTCCACATATCCACCATGCGTAGCAATAATATGGCGTAGTCTCTGAATGAAATTACCCGAAACCTTTGACAACGTGTCTGGCGGAATGGCTTCACGTGCAGATGAGATGTACTGCTTCAGCTGTTCAATTGTTTCTGGATTCTGGCGGTACACCTGGTCTTTCAAGTGTCCCCACAGAAAGAAGTCACAGGGGTTCATGTCTGGCAAATAGGGAGGCCAATCCACACCGCCTCCTGCATGTTTCGGATAGCCCAAAGCAATCACGCGAACATCGAAATATTCATTCAGGAAATTAAAGACGTCGGCCGTGCGATGTGGCCGGGCACCATCTTGCATAAACCACGAGGTGTTCGCAGTGTCGTCTAAGGCAGTTTGTACCGCCACAAATTCACGAAGAATGTCCAGATAGCATGATGCAGTAATCGTTTCGGATCTGAAAAATGGGCCAATGATTCCTTTGGAAGAAATGGCGGCCCAGACCAGTACTTTTTGACGATGCAGGGACGATGGGACTGCAACATGGGGCTTTTCGGTTCCCCATATGCGCCAGTTCTGTTTATTGACGAAGCCGTCCAGGTAAAAATAAGCTTCGTCAGTAAACCAAATGCTGCCCACATGCATATCGCCATCATCAATCCTGTGCACTACATCGTTAGCGAATGTCTCTCGTGCAGCAATGGTAGCGGCGCTGAGGGGTTGCCGCGTTTGAATTTTGTATGGGTAGAGGTGTAAACTCTGGCGCATGAGACGATACATGGACGTTGGCGTCATTTGGACCGCAGCTGCAACACGGCGAACGGAAACCCGAGGCCGCTGTTGGATCACCTGCTGCACTAGCTGCGCGTTGCCCTCTGTGGTTCCCGTACGTGGTCGCCCTACCTTTCCAGCACGTTCATCCGTCACGTTCCCAGTCCGTTGAAATTTTTCAAAGAGATCCTTTATTGTATCGCTTTTCGGTCCTTTGGTTACATTAAACCTCCGTTGAAAACTTCGTCTTGTTGCAACAACACTGTGTTCTAGGCGGTGGAATTCCAACATCAGAAAAATCCTCTGTTCTAAGGAATAAACCATGTTGTCCACAGCACACTTGCACGTTGTGAACAGCACACGCTTACAGCAGAAAGATGACGTACAGAATGGCGCACCCACAGACTGCGTTGTTTTCTATATCTTTCACATCACTTCCAGCGCCATCTGTTGTTGAAAATTGTAACTACTGTAATTATGAAAGTTTGTCAGCCTGAAAATGTACTGTTGTCCCAAGCGTATTGCAACAAACGGTGTATTTCTATCGCTGCTCGTTTAGTTTTTATTGCCGTTTCAAATATACCGGTCATTTTTGAAACACCCTGTAAATTAAATCTGAGTGTAGCGAAATTTATTACTTTTGACAAACTTTCAGTTTTTACACTACATGTGTCAACCTTCAGTTGCCACGCTTCTAGTGCTAATTATATGTGTAATAACCTTTCTTTTTCAGTTACCATAGTAATTGTCCATAGGACTGGCGACTGTAATTTCCCCCAAATCTCAAATATCTAATTACTGCTGGTTAATTGTTAACGTAACGGCCGCAAATTTACTTTCTTTATTAACTTTACCTCTTTTCAAAATTAATTTCCACCAGTTTCATTTGCATTTTTCCTTTCATTTAGATGTAACCCTTTCCTCCCTGTTTACCGACAGATTAACTTCGGTGATGATAGCTTTTCCCAAATTTCCATTAGGTACATGTGGTTTAATTTTTCATTGTCATTAAGGTCGATGAATGAGGGGGAGGTTACAAAGTCATCTGAAGATCAACTAATTTCAAAATTATTTTGATAGGATATCTGCATGGTGCAAAATATGGCAATTGACTCTAAATAACGAAAAGTGTGAAGTCATCCACATCTACTTAAAGGAATCGGCTAAATTTCGCTTACATGATAAATCATTCAAATCTGAAGACTGTAAACTCAGTTAAATACTGAGTGGTTACAGTTACGAATAACTTTAATTATAACGATCACATAGTTAATGTTGTGTGGAAATCATACCAAAGAACATAATTTATTGGCAGAATATTTATAAAATGTAACAGGTCTACTAGAGAGGCTGCCTACAGCTCGCTTTTCCGTCAACTTCAGGAGCTATGCTGTGAGGTATGGGATCCATATCAGATAAGACTGACGGAGCGGAGAGAATAATTTCAAAGAAGGGCATTTTGTTTTGTATTCTCGCGATGTGGATGTAAGGGTATGACACCCGAATCGGGGTGGTAGTCACTAAAACGCTGCGGCAGGATCTTCTCATGAAATCTGAATCACCAACTTTCTCCTCATAGTGTGAAAATATTTTGTTGGCGTCCACCTGTACAGGAAGAAATGATAATCATAGTAAATAAGGAATCAGAACTCGCACAGGAAGATTTACAAGTTCGTTTTTCCCGTTCGCTGTTATAGTATGGAATGGTAGAGAAGTAGATTGAAGATAGTTCGATAAACCCTCTGTCACACACTTAGTTGCGAATTGCACAGTAATTATGTAGGTCTAGATGTATATGTAGATACACTGTGTACCAAGGATCTAACCGTTCTTCAAAAACTCTACATTGGGACAGACAGAGTTTTAATATCACATGACTCATCAAGTTTTTTCGTTTACTGTTGCCACGTAACAAACGCGTCGTTAGAACTAGTCGGTTTCTAGTGCTCCTACTTCAAAATGTTTCTCTAAAGGGTTCGCAAAGACAAGCGATGATGAGCTACCATCAGCCACATAACCAGTATGGGAGACTCCGTTTAATTCCACATCTTCCAACAACTTTAGGTGACTTGACTTGCTGGTTAAAGGCACCGACAAACGCAATAGTTTGACCCATGTTTGGAATAGTATGGAGCAAGTCTTGAATGTTAGCGGACACCTCCAGACGGTAGTTTATGAAGTAGGGAATGGACTATAGGCAGGTAAAATTCACATGTTGCTGCGATTTAAAATAACTTCCTACTAGTGTCGATCATCGAGCTGCGCCTTGGTTCCACCTGGCGAAGCAGATGGCTCTTGTGACGATTCAGCAAACTGACTCATGTGGAGAGCATCACAGGGCACCTACAAAGTGCCATGACGCAAGATCACGAATTCAGTATGAAGAAGCGGCATTCAGCAAGCTGACAATGCAGCAGTCCCTGGACAGGGCTTCTGAAAGGAGAAGTTGTGACACTTCTACAGCACAGCCAGAGCTGTGAAGCTACTGATACGACAGAATAACTGGAGCATGATGTCAAGGTTTGTTCAGGGGCCAGGTCTTGCCCCTTGGCTTAGAGGGCAAAACCTGTGTTGTTGCAGATGTAACACAATTACCACCAAACCTAGGCACATCCACAGTCATCACCAGCTACTTGTCAAGGGAAGATCCATGACCATCTATGTACCAAAAAGTACCAGCCAGCTCCTGTCGCCAGAGTCTGCCATCTATAACAGCACACCACTGGTTGAACTGAGTCATAATGATGTCGATTTGGAATCTTCCCACTCGTTAGTCACCTACTGGGTAAGTCAACTGCCACCAGTCGCCTTCCTGGGGCACCTGAGTTCCAGTCTGGGTCTTCTAGCTGCCCAGCGATCATAGCATTGTGCAGCCAAACACTGTCACTGTATGAGGCGCAAGACAGGCACATGCCATCGTCATCATGCCTTCTGGAGGCCACAGTTGGAACCTGCTTCCTATAGTATGCTTTCTGCTGATACACAAAAGCAGGCCAGCAGCCGTAGCATAAAGGAATAACCAGAATTGTCTCCAAGAAGGATTCACACATGACACCAGCTACCATTCCACAACAGCCACACCCTGGGAATGCTCAGTCATACATTCTAACCTATCAATGCTGGCTTAGTGGACGCTCATCCACGCTGCTAAAGTTGAAATCATCAGCTTTGTACCTAGTTGCAGGGGACCACTTATTAAATGGGAGGTTTAAGGAAGTGTATGGGGCTTGCAACTGCTTAAAGATTAACAATGAGATATATGCTGATAACAGAGAGATTCAAAAATGAGCCAAGACCAGCCTTCACTGATGTTGTAAGCAAATAAACAATACAAACTTGAGTCAGAAATTTATGTGTAGGAAAGCGTTCAAAGCTGTTTAAACCAAACCTACACTGGTACTGGGTTAGGCATGAATAGATTATATCATGCTAGAGAGAGAGAGAGAGAGAGAGAGAGAGAGAGAGAGAGAGAGAGAGAGAGAAAGAGAGAGAGAGAGAGAGAGAGAGAGTGTACGAGACCCATGAGATCACAATGGAGGTGATAAAAGGTGAGGTTGTGGTGATATCTTACTACTAGGCTGATGGTAACCCCGTTCGGACAAGAAGCGACGTAGTTGCACGTACACCCAATGAAAACCGTGATGTCTGTATTAGAATGACCTTTTGAAGTGTTTCTCCAAGTAATGAACAAATAAACGGTGACTAGCTGTAAGATAGCAAGTTGCAGGAGAAAAACGCGTTCGCAGCGGTAGTGCCTTGTAACAGTCGTCTGTACAGATGAGAGCTAACAGAATGAGAAATGAGCCAAAATGAGAGAGCTGGCGGCTTCGCCTCGGCGTTTTATACCCTCGTCGCTGCACTTCAATGAGCCCCCGCTATTAAAGCACTAGGGCAGCAGCCAACTACAGCGAGGAGCACAGCTCAAGGACTATCTACTGCAGCATAGGGAACTGACCGGTTCTGTTACTGACAGAGGATTTACATGCTGTCTAAGCTCTGACAGTGGAAAGACAGTCGTTATCGTATCACAGTATCACAAGAAGACGAATATCTTTGAATAATTACGCCATTTTTAACAGTCGACGCCCTTTCGAGGAAGTTATCAACTTTTCTCTGAATGACCACAACCGAAATCCGATTCAGGTCCTAAGTTCTCGAACAGTCTGTTTATTCTGGCTTCCTTTTCTTTCTTAATATGAATTTCTTGAAGCTCAAAATAAAGTAAAACGAATTCATCTGTGGAGTGGGCATTGCGAAAGGGTCCTATATCACTAAGTAAATGTATGGATTATTTATTATTAATTCTACATTTGTAGAATACCTTGCATGGTTACACATCTATGCATGTAAGCGCGTAGTTAATATGGGGACAGTAATTGTACTACACCTTTAGTATCATCCAGATGATTTTTGGGCTCCTGGTGGAGGGCACACTGAATATTTCTGAAAAGAAAAAGAAGAATGTTGTCCTTTACGTTATTGTAGGAAGTAGAGCACTGTACAGTCCTAGCTGAACAATTCGCCATTTTGAATACCACGTTCAAGGCGCTCGTTTAAACCCTACAGAACACTCATGCTTTTTAATATGCACTGAAGGCCATCAAATGCACATTCCTTTTGCAGATAATATTACAACATTACATTTGACTTTAAGTCGCAATCAAATTAAAGTAGATGATGAGACGAGTATTTCGAGAAATGATACATTCACTTACGTTCAATATAAGTCGAAAGTTGCTGTTATAACTATTTACGTAATACAGCTAAAATGCCTTACCAGTGTCGTATTTTCTGGTTTATATATGATACTGTAAGTAAGAGTTTCATTAGTAAACAATTTTGGAATAATGTTAAAATGGAACATAAGAGGCATGAACATTTCATGTCACCACAAGAGGGAATTGCATGAATACTTGAAGTATATTACTGATCCCAATTTTATTGACTGTTTGAAAAGCCTTAAAATAAATTTATCAGGAGTTACTTAAAAAGCAAAAAACCTGGAGAAGAAACTGTTTGGTAAATCAAGGAATGAAGCTAAAACAACCTGGCAAATAGTGTGTTGGTGCTAGGTCAGACAAGAACAGTAATATCAAACTGATTGAAAAATCAGACAACTAACTAGCCACTCGCTAGTGGCTAATACTTTAACTGTTACTTCTCAAACATAGCTGAGCAATTGGTAAATACACATCACATCAATTAGCCAGGTTGTAGGAGAGTAATATACACAAAAATTCATGGAACGACATTCTTTATACATTCTGTGATGCCTGAGGAAATATTTAACATTATGAAGGTTTCACCAAATAAATATTCAGTGTGTCTTGAATTACCAGATGTTATAAAGGGAAGTACAACATTTATAGTTGAACAACTAGTAGACGTTGTAAATTCATCATTTGAGGAAAGTGCATTTCCAAATATTTTGATAACTATAAAGAAAACCCCCATTTCACAAAAACAGGGGCCAATAATGAAATTTCTAGTTGCAACCACTATCAGTATCTTCAGTTTTCAGCAAAATTATGGAGAAACTCTTCCTTAACAGATTAACTGCCTTCCTAAGGAAAGAAAAATTAATAACTTACTCACAGCATGGGTCAGAGCTGGAAATACATTTTCAAATAAAATACATGTCGGATACATTTTTTGACCTCAGTAAAGCCTTTGATATAACTAATCATGACATTCTCCAGCAGAAGCTAAGCTGCTGTGGAATCAGAGACCAACTAGCTACACATTTTTCAACAAGTAACTGAAAAAAAGTGCACTGACACTGAAACACACAGGACTTTCAGTTTTAACAGCAATGTGCAACATTTGGTTTCAAACTAACAGGCTCATCATAAATTCTTATGAAACTGTTGTAGTTAATTTCCTCACTGTACAAATTGTCCACCTTGCAAGTCCAGGTCTTATCCTCGAGGGGAGGTCTGTTTCAAAGGTGAGTGATAGAAAATTTTTGAGTAGGAGAAGGTGTGGTATAGTGTAATAAAGGGCAGAGTGTAATTTTTCGATTTGTCATCAAGTAAGTTATCAAGCTGGTAGTCCTGTGTTTTACCTGCTTACAAATCCCAATTCTAACTGAAAAAAGTGCACTGACACTGAAACCCCCAGCTTAGTGTGATGCACAGCTTAGCATTTCGTAGTGGTGTAAACTCTACAATCCAAGTTCTAGGAGATGCTGATAATGACGATGGTCAAAGTGAGTCACAGAAGGACCTAGCCACATAGTACACAAAGTGAAGAAGATGCACCATGGCAAGATTTGGTTGGCCCTGATATTTTATGATGTTTCCCTAAAGCTGAACAACCAAAGAGATAGAAAGAGGGAAATAAGTTATATTACAACAGATAAGCCAGTTAAAAAGTTGTTTTAAGGTCATTCAAGACAGTGGGTATATTAAAGAAAAGATAACTACAACCAGCAATAGAAATTCATTTTCGGAAGAATATGACTTACCTGGAACAATGAAATAAAAAGCGTGTGATCGTTTATGTTAATTACAGAATGGGGATATTAAAGGTCAAAATGAGAGAAAAGAAGATGTTTGTGCCTGATATGTTTTTCTAGGATTCCCTACCAAGAACTCAGACCGTTGTGTTGGTTAACTGATCGGAATAAGGATCATGGTAGTGATAGGAAGTGGCATTTCCTCATAGAGGGATCAAAAATCCAAATGCATTTGTACAGCTATTTATGGCTGATACCTCATAAATTGTGTGTCAGAAAAAAATGTAGCAATCATTTTTTAAAATGTTGTGGGCTATTATGAATTTCTTGTTGCTGGTTTTGAGCAAGAAATTCATCTGACTACAACACAAGAACCTGAAAGATTTTAGTAACTATGACAATTCCAGCCACAAAACTTTACAGCTTAGGAGTGGTTTACCAAAACCTGTTTGCTTTGGGAAAACCAAAAGGTAGCACGAATACCCTAAATTTGATGTCAACCTAACAGTTTTATATTCAGTGAACACCCAATGTGGCATCGAATGCAGTAAGTACTTGCTCTATTCGGCGGAACTTCCCTGAATGGGGGACTCCTGGTCCACAATGCCACACCCTCATTTCCATTTCAGTTTGTGTTACACTCTGCCCCTGACTTGGGTACACTGTAACAATTCATTCATACTTAACATTCTCAATAGCTACACCAATTTCAAAGCCTCTATCAGCTGTAAATGATTAATAAGGGATATTTACTGAAAAGTACATAAATTGTACCATGAACTCACAAATGTATTTTCCAAAACTGAAGAAAATAACTTTTTGTTACAGTGTGCACAATTTCTCCTGCACATATTGAAAAGAACATGAAGTGGAAGATCCACATCAGCAGTTTAAATAAACTGCACCCACTTACATACACTGTTAGAATTCTTACACAAAGTACAAACTGCCCTTATGTCCTCACAATCTACCATGGTGGTATTTCGTACAGTCACTACTCATGTGCAGAATGATATTTTGTTGGAATTCCAGTACGTGCAAAAAAATTTACAATACAGAAAATGACTGTTAGTAATAAAGCATGTTAAAAGCAAGGATTCATGTAAATCATTATTTAAATGCCTAAGATATCTACCTCTGCCTAGTTTACATATTTAGGAAGTAGATGTCTTTATAAAAAGAAACATCTGAAAAGGAGAAAATATTTTCAAATGTCACTCTGATTATCACCTATAACATACTATAGAGAGACTGGGCTTTCATATAAAAACAGTAAATACAAGTTTATGTTAGAAAGGCATATGTCATGCAGGAGTTATATAACATTGTGCCTTTGCATACAAACATGACCACATTAAATACCTTTACAATTAAGCTGAAACAATTCATGCTTAACCAGAACTTTTACTGTAACTGAATTCCTGGAGCACCTTGATGTGTGAACCTCAATTAGCATAATATTTATGCTAATAAGATCACACACATTTTTATTATGTACATTTTCATTTAGTTAATATTTTTTGCTATGTTAACTGACTGTGAGCTTGATAAAGACGCAGTAAGGGGCAGTGAAGGTAAGAAAATGATACTTAACTCCAACTCCACATAATTTGGACATACAGAATGGGCTGCCACCAGCTAAGTTCAATTAACTTGCACATTGACAAAAAAATTTATATAAAAAGATTTAAATTTCCAGTAACTCTGTTATTATCTGATAACTGTATACTGCATTGACACTTGCAATCATGGAAAGGGCCTCCACAAGCTGTGCCTAACGAACTTGCACATTAACAAAGGTACATAAGATGTTAAAATTTTCCAATAATATTTTTTTTGATACAATAGTTCCATATTACATCAACAAATGACAAGACATTTTCTGTAAATCAGATACAGGCTGCAATGTGCTTAACCCAGCAAGTAAGGCCAGGTGAACCTGCACTCAGATAAATTTATATGAAAATTGAATACATTTCAATTAAATTGTTGTTACAAATCACAATGCATTACTTCAATTTCTTCAGTCTGCAACCAAATGTGATTTGTAATTTTCTTCCCGTTACCTGGAAACTAGATAAACCTGAAGGGTCTCTGCATGAGCCTCTTCATGATACTGCCATATTACACAGTTTCATTTGTTTGCCTCTGGCACCTTTTTATTGGTGAAAATGGTCTATTACTATAGATGTAAAGAAGAAAATGGAAAAGACTGAGTAGCTATGTGTGTTTGTGATGGGCACAGTATATTATCCATACTTGGTTTAACATTTCATTACGTTATTGGTAGTTTTAGGAGCCACACACGCATGTTTGATAGATTTAAGTGCAACGTTTCAATGTATCTATTCTTTCCTCCTCTTGCCTGATCAGTTGAATATTTGAATAAGAGTGTGCAAAGATGCCAGTGTGTAGATCCGTGGGAGTGTAGTTGTTTGCTACTGTGTCAGAACAGCCAAGTTTAGGAAACACGTCCCAGGTGGCAAAGAGGCTCCTATTTGCCTATGCTCATGGGGTGTTTCATGGGACACGAGATGGGAGAGACTCACTGACGGTAAGTTTGCCTTTTCGATGATAAGTTAATGTGTTTTTAGTACGTTTTTCAAAGATAGTCAAAGTAAATGAGTCCTTTCGTCATGCATAGTTTATTATCGTGTGCAACCAATGTTACTTGCTAATTCACTAGTGTAGGCTATTGTTCAGTTAAACGGTTAATCAAACATATTGAGCCATGTTGAGTTTACTGTGATTCAGTTGATTTTGTTTAGTATCCCTCTCCTGATTTCGTGATCGAATTTTGTGCAGTTTGTCTCACTTGATAACTTTCTTTGTGCATCCTTCTTTTACGCTCTTACTTCTGAAATTCCACTCCAAGCTGCATGCACCCCTGATGCTGCGACCTACAGCATTCCGTTTGCTCGACAGTTGTACTGATTCCACAATCCTCGCCATATTGAGATTAGTTGTAAAGATACCCATTAATAGTAAAGATACCTTCCAAACCAAAATCTCAACATCTGTGTAATGGGTGAATAATTCCTTAATCACATTATAGCAAAGTGGTACTTCAGTATGTAAATGAAAAACTTTGAACACACAGAATATGTAATAGTTTGCATACTAATAATTTCTGACAATAAATCTTCTGTTGATTTTTTAATGAACCTTTTTACAGTTCTTAACATGTACAAGCCAACTGTTGTAATGTATTTTAAGCCCCCAAAGTCTGAAAATTCTGTTCATTTTGTGAATGTTTCTTGCACATAACGTCCATTTACTGCAAAAAATATTTACATTTCTCACAAACTCCCTGTTTCAAAACAGTATGTACTGCAGCATCTGCTACATACTGCACTTAATTTATGTCTAAGTCACTTAAATCATCAGTGGAAGTGTTTGGTCCATTAAATGACTTGGAATGTCTGATTGAAGACCATTATGATTAGTGTCCAGGAAACTGAGCAAAGCTCTGTCAGTATCAGAGCAGTAGTTTGTATCACTGGTGGTGTTATAAACTGTCACAGTGATCAATTTGAGAGATTTTCTTGCAGCTAATACAATAGGATTCGTATCAGCTTTCTTGTGTATTTGGGCAAAACTATTTTCCAAAGCATCTTGAGAAAACTTGCTTCCCTTCAGGAGCCTGAAACCCTTACTGAAAACAGCGTTAGCCAGACACATAAATGAAAATATGCTCGTAATAGAATCTGTATGCAAAGACTTCCACCCACAATCTCCTATCTTGGTTTCATCAACAAGTTTCAAAAATTTTCAAGAAACTCTAACTTCTTTTCAAAATTACTTTTTTTCAATGATGTCTTAACACTTCTGGACATCAACAAAGTGAACCATTCATTCAATAATCTAATAAATCACGCTATGGTAAGAGCCTCAGGTGACAAAATTCTTAGAGTTATTGCTGTTTCCAGTGCACTAGCTGTTTTCAAGGACAAGTATCTTAACACAAGGCCAAGACTCTTTTTTTTCATAATGTGGTGGAATTAAACAGCTGTTTGAAAGTAGGTGCAATGATGTGAGACCACTTTCATTGCTTAGCTCCATACTCCACAATTCTGAAATATAGTCAGATGAGAGCACTGTTCATGGTAGCTCTTCTTTATCTGCTACATGCAGAAAAATAACAATGTTACCATTCTGGTTGCCATAACACCATTTCTTTTCAAGATGAGGAGCAACTGCCACAACACAATTATCAGAAGTAGTATGCTAGAAATAAACTCTTATTTCTGAATGTGTAACTGAAATACCCAGTGCACACCAAAGACTTCTGTTCATTCCTCCCATGTCAGAAACAATAGGACAGACCTGTAAACCATTTCTGTTGCCTTATCAATAAGGGCAAGAATGAGAGTCTTAGTTTCATTTCCTGTAGTGCTACGTCCAGTAATATGAGGTGCGACCACTTTCTCCCAATTAGATGAAATGCCTCTCAAAATTACAACAGTCAGATGGCTACCTGTTGCTGAGCTGTTTCCCAAAGTAAGAGTACCATAGAACATCTTCATCTAATTGTCATACTGAATGCTGCCAGAGATTTCCATCTCGTTAATCATTAGAACACAATCATTTTCAAAGTCTTTCATAATGGCTACCTTTGATCTCAGAAACACAAAGTTAAAATCAGTAATTCCAAAACACAGTTTCACACCACAAATAGATTGTTCTGGGTTCCACATGAAGGACACAGGTAACCAGTTTTGTGAAAGTAATTATAACCTTCTTTGCGTAATACAAATATTCACTTCAGATTTTTCACAATGTTGTCTTCCGATCATTTTGGATTGTATTGCTACTAAGTGTGCTGATCTGTTCTGAATTCAGGAAATTACTTAATGCCCTATCAAATCTTGTCAGCTGCTCTTTAAGTAAAGAATTCCTATGTTCCAAAATAACAATTCTGTTTTTAATTCTACTGCATCTGAACTGGGTATTTGCTGGACGTTGTGTACCATATGCATGTCTTGATTGGTTGTCAGCGTAATGGGCTTGGAAGAACCATGCTGCATCTGGATATTTACACAAAAATTAATATTTCAAATTTTAGTATGTACTCACATAATTATATTATTAATCACAGTTTCTAGCAGAGACCAGAGGGATCTGAAATGATAAATAAAACAGTAAGCTCAGGATGGGTTTCAAAATTTGCTTTTAGGTCACTTCACAAAACATTGTGATGGGGCTGCAAATGGGCAAGTCTGGGCTCAATTTCTGTTAGAAAATTTATTGGGATATGTAATTAGTGCATATTTTTTTGTGAAATATTGTTGGTTACAGAGGGAGAAGGATTCTGAAACAGTGGACGGCTAGTATCCTTGTACAGAGCACTGTGGACAAAATGAACATGTGGCGAATTGAGAGAATAATCTTAGAGTTGTTGATGGCTTCTCACAGGGTTACCTGTGTAATGGTGATAATCACACTATGAGAAGTTGAATGAGAACATAGACTAACTAATGCAGTAAAATATTTTGACAGAAATAGGACATTGGCAGTGAGGGGAAATACACTTTCAAGGGAGCTTGAAATTTCTTTGGGAATATCACAGAGCAGTGTGTTTGTGGAACTACTGCTTGAAGCCATTATAAACAACATATTATAGTGACATAATTAATACTTAATTATGTTTTTTAACAGTTTCATAATGTCTAATGAAATTAGATCTCCTGAGATTTGCATTAAACTTAAGAATGATGCAAACTAGATGAACAAATTGATTAAGGGTGTATGGAATAAAATTCAGCTTTTATGTTTCTCAGACAGGGCACAGCAATTGTACTTGTTTAGGGATGAGCATGGTGTCACACAAGTTTTGGCCGTAAGCATTTAGAGGTGAAATTAGATACAGCTACACTAGCGAGAGTACACAGAACTAGTATAAAAAACCTTACAAAACACATTCAGTGATTAAAGTACTGAGGATATATCAATGGAGGTAATGGCAATGGCATTCTTGGATTCAGGAGCAGGCCCTTATTAGGACTAACGCTTTAAGATGAACGTGTCCAAAAGAGTGCTGCCAAATATGCATGTAGTGACGACATACTAATTAGCAATTTGATGTGATAAGTTTTCACAATGCAAAAAATACAGATTACTTGTAGGAGTGAAAAGAGAGTAAAAGGGACTAAAAGAGTGAGAAATTTGGAAGAGGGTATTGACATTACAGTGGAAAAAGGAGGATGTTCTAGAATTCAATCTATGACTTGACTATAAAAGACATAGAATTTAAGGAAATATCCATTTTAACAAAGGGTTGGAAGACAGAGTAAGATGTCAAGATAATCTGTCTTATTACTAAAACTGTTGAACATTAATTCATACTGTGTGTAGTAACGGAAACCCAATTTCATCCATTTTGTGTAATGAAAAAATACATACTGCACATATGTCACGAAGATATTGGTGCTTATATGTTACAGAGTGTTTAAACATTTTCCAGTTGAACTTCAGTGGTGGTGAACAACAAACAATGACTAACACGCAATTAACTCTTCTCCTTGCTAATGAGATACCATGGCAGCCTAAACACTGTCTCAGGCTATGCTTCTAACAACAAAGGACTTTGATTATCAGCTTACCTGCAACTGCTAACCTGCAACTGTAACTGTTACCTTCATTTGAATAAAACAACTACAGTTCAGCCTATTCCACATAAGGTTCAAATGGTTCAAAAATGGCTCTGAGCACTATGGGACTTAACATCTATGGTCATTAGTACCCTAGAACTTAGAACTACTTAAATCTAACTAACCGAAAGACATCACACAACACCCAGTCAACACGAGGCAGAGAAAATCCCTTACCCCGCCGGGAATCGAACGCGGGAACTCGGGCGTGGGAAGCGAGAACGCTACCACACGACCACGAGGTGCGGACTATTCCCCATAGGAGAACCAGTTGATTATGACTATAGTTTAAATCATTACTGTAATATACTTTTACTGACTGCTATTAAAATACACATCAGGAGTATGTTCAGACACAAACTGAGACGCCCTGCTAAATCCGCAGGACAGGACAGATAGTGTAAGTCGTGGAAAGGGGTCAAAATAAGCGGCTGTCAGTTACACTCGAGCATACAACCTTTTGTTTGTTTTGTTTGATGAAACCGTAGAAGAGCCAAGAAAAATAAAAAAATTAAACACAGTTTTAGTTTTGGAACTTAATTAACTGCTGAATGAGCTGTACAATCTCCTGCCATAAGGGCAAGACCACTTTACTTGGAAAACGGCTGAAATCACATAACTTAAAGCTCAACCAAAATCAGAAGTTGAAAAGGCAAAGCCTCATCTTAAAACAATTCGTTAATTAGGCTGTAGGCCCAAATAATCTGACACTATAGGAGCAAAGAACTTAAATTCAAAATCGACTGAAGGCCCAGTACATAACACTCCCCGACATTACTTTTAAAAATGCCAATGGCTTTACGTAAAACAGTTCTTAAATTAGGCTGATGGCCCAAACCATCTAACATCTTAAGAGAAGAACAATTTTAATTCAAAATCGGCTAAAGGCCCCAATAATCTTACACTTCAGTAGGGAAACAAAGTAAATTAAATTTCGGCTGAAAGCCGAACACTTAAAACTCAATAAATGCCAAATGTTTTACGTAAAGCATTTCTTAAATTAGGCTGAAGGCCCAAACCATCCGTGGCCTTAAGGGCAAAACAACCTCAATCTAAAAATCGGCTAGAAGCCATACAACTACAAACAACAAGAACAAACAAGAAAAGGCAGTACACCCAAGGGTGCTCAGAAGCTCTGAGCGTTGGCCTGGAATTCAAACACTCACGCTCGCTTATGTCTGACAAGCAGTCAGCCCAACCATTGTTGATCCGACGACAACCCAACCGACAGACAGTCGACGGACCCAGCGACAAGATAACCAAAAATAACCGACCACCACCACACAACAGGGAGTTCAATGGCACAACGTAGAAGGTATTGTCGCCCACATGCAATTATACATTGAGCTGTCAAACTACACACAGTGCTGGACAGCAGCAACACGATGAGGAAAATACAATGCCTGAATTTAGATCAATGACCATGGTAGGTAACCATAAACGATAACGGCCACAAGGCAGACGATTCCGCTACTGCACTTCAGTTCAACTAACCAAGTACAGTTAAACTCCACCGCAGGGTAGCTAAAATTTGCCAACTTGAGAACACAGGTTGTTGTTCGCGGGAATATCTCAACAGCCGACAACGAACTCCGGACGACACAATGTGAACAGTCGTGACTTGCTCGTAGATTAAATCAAAACTCAAGTCTCATGTCCAGGATCGGTGATCCTCGAACCTCGTAGCAAAGGGCACAGCACCACACACTCCGACACCACATAGAGGCAGCCAGCGGGCCTGGGCAAACTATGCAGATGGAGATTTCCTCGCTGCTCCACGCCAACCGACCAACTGCCAGCACACAGCCCAGCCGGAAACCATAAGAGTCAGGCCAAAGATAGACGAAGGTGCGAATATCGATACACACCACTGCTCCCACCCGCAGAGAGGATGACAGCAGAATCACGATAACTGGGGACGACTAAACACAGAATCGCAACCAAGGTTTAATCCAATGCATAGCATGAGCCAGCCAAGGCTCCCCAACATTGAAGCCTGGAATAGTTTATAAGAATATACATATTTTTTTATATTTACTTTATTCTTGAGTCCCTTCCTAGTTATCTTTTTGCAGTGATATTATACAGGATGTTCCAGCTTCTCTGGCATCTGCAATATCTCTCTTCATTTTTGTCTTACAAGGAATGTTTAAAAAACATTTTATCAGGGCCCTGATACTCTAACCTTTAAATTGTTTACTTGCAACTTAACATTTTCTCATGTAATCTTTAAGGGCACCTTTAAGCTGGGAAACTAGTAACTGATAACAGTCTGAGAAAACAATCAGAAATATTCGGAACTTATTGTAACAAATGCATGAAGATATTTCATTCACCAACTGTCCGTTCTCTTATATACGCTTTTTCTTTGGCAACCAAGTGGAGGATTTGACACATCAAAAAGGGTAGGGATGGCATTTGGTTTCAGTTTGTTCTTGTTGTCTGCCTAGTTCTGCTCGAACTGGCTTTCTTCAAAATGGAGCTATAGTAACAGTTGCCAATATTTTGTGATTACGTGATTACAAGTTGCGATAAAGTATTATTAATTCATTATTCCTATAAAATTAACAGCTCCTAAGGATGACTTGTGATTTTATACGGTCGCTGCAAATAAAATAAAGAAAAGTAGCTTACTTTAAACTAACAATGTTACATCATGTAATGTAAACATAATCTGCAGCAAGATTAAAATAAACGCACTTCTTACACACATGGTACAGTTATTAAACGGTATGAAATAAAATCATCATAATTCCTGAACAGTTTGCCTTACAACGTTCAAACGGCACATTTGGCCGCGGGACAAGAAGGGAATTAGTATGCGCTGTATGGTTTGGTTTTGCGACGAAGCCCACTTTCATTTGGATGGGTTCATCAACACGCATTTGGGGGACTGAGAAACCGCATTTCACGATCGAGAAGTCTCTTCATCCTCAACAGGTTACTGTCCAGTCACGGAGTAATGGGTGCGATATTTCTTAATGACACGGTGACTATAGGACGGCACGTGAAGGTTTTCGAAGATGATTTCATCCCCATTATCTAAACTGACCATGACTGCGACAAGATATGGTCATGTAAGACGGAACTCGACTCCTTCGAAGCAGGAGATTGTTTGATGTTCTGGAGGAGCGCTCTGGGAACAGCATTCTGGCTCCGGGGTACTCAGAGGCCAGCGTTATGTGTCTTGATTCTACGCCATATTCTCCGGGTCTGAACACGACTCATTTTTCGGGGGCTATGTTAAAGACATGGTGTACAGCAACAATCTCAGAACCATTGCAGAGCTGAAAACAGTCATTCAGGAGGTCATCGACAGCATCGATGTTCTGACACTTCAGCGGGTCATGCAGAATTTCTCTATTCGTCTGCGCCACATCATTGCCAATGAGGACAAGCATATCGAATATGTCATAACCTAAAACCGATTAATGTAGTGATATTTGCATGTTGAATAAAGTGTGCACGCCGTAGCTTGTGTAATAAAATAAAGAAAAAACCTTTTCTTTACTTACAGTACACAGATAGTTGCTCGCTTTTGGTGACCAACTTTCGCGCCTTGAATTTACAAGCCACCTTTTACGCCGATCCATATCTGAAGGAAATCGATGAAATTATAGCGAACATGTCTGCTATTATTTGAGCAGTTTGGAGCTGCACACCTAACCATTTGATGCCATGGAACAATGAAATTAAACAAAATTCGCTGCTGATTCACTTTCCTACGCCATGCGAAACATACAACACTGTTCTCCCATTGAGGTTCAAAAAGGCGGATTGTTCAGCTCTGTATATCAAGTGCTTCAGTGGGAAGGACCTCAAGATGCTTTGCACGCGTGTAAAATCTGATGGTTGTTTTAAAAATGAAAAGTTCGTAGTCCTATGCCTAAGTTGATCGCTACCCCAAGTTTATGTCTTCCTTCGTGTGGAAGATACAGCCATGTCTAATGGCGACTCTTTCTGAAACAGTTCGTACTTTTATCGGTGGGGAACATTGCGGTCCCGTGTGGAATCCCTTGAGCAGGCAATATGGAAAGCTATTTCGCACAATATTTCTCAATCGTATCAGACCGAAATAGTGCGCAGCAAGGACCCGCACTTTTCAAATTGTGGCAACAGCAAATGGTTTTACAACAACAACACATGGAGACTCAACAGCAACAGCATCAAGAAATGACGGCAGGAGAATAACGAATTCATGACAATTACCAACAACTGCAACGCGTGCGAATCAGCTCCCGTAGACAATACTGACATCACATGCCACGTCTCCATCAGCATTTGTTGAAGTAGCAGAAGCTTTGGGAGGTGCGTCAGTGGCATGTTTCACATGCATTTCTAAGCACACAAAGCTGTTGAGCCAGCGTTGTCTTGAAAACCAAACTGTACGAATTCTTTGATAAATTAAATTCCTAGAGGGATTCTTGTAGTTTGTCCTTGTTGCTGTGTATTCACTTCTTTGAATAAGACGATCCGAAATTTTGAAGGAGTGAGATACTAGTTCGGTTTCAAAGTGCGTATTGTACTATTACTAATTTTCGCCTAAAAACGTTAATATACGCTCAATAGTAAACGCCTGATGGCCTACAAACAATTTTAAAGTAAAATAAATGTACCATCGCATAGCAGTGACAGAATCTATTATTCTTATCTTTGCAGTTCTTGCGCGGTGCCTGTAAATCTCTATGTACATGTATCGATTAATGATATAAACAAGAATTCAGTTGTTTCAAGACAAATGAGGTATTTGGCGCCTCACCTTTTACTGTTGGTATTCCATGTGAGGCGGGCGCGGACTTGCCGCGTTCCGCAACGGTATTTTATATTTCATGTGAAAATATTGAGTGAATACGCTAATTGTTATTTTTCCAATCAGAAAACATGTAGTTTCTTGTAACTGATTACGAACAGACAGCATCCATTTTGACTATTATGTATATTTAACCACAATGGTCATCAATTGTAATTTAATATGAAAAGGCACGTAGCATTAAAAAAAGTGTGTTAAAGATAAGTGTGCTTATTTTGGTAAATTAATCTTGATGATTTCCATCTCCTCATTTACTTAATTGATAATTATTTCGTGTTAGTTCATCATCAGATATTACGATCACACTGATGGGCCGAACGCAGCATCAGGCAGAAGGAACATTATCGTTTTCCTATTGTTTCTGAACCAATTTTTTTAAATTGTGTAGTGTTGCATTTCTTTTAAAGTCTATAAATCTTCTGGTCCCTTAGTGTTGTTCCAGGTATGACTATATCACGATGAAAAACATGCACAGAAATGATAATGTTTCTCTTATTCAGGTAATTAAAGCCCAATGTATGTTATTATAATAGTGTAATCAATCCTTGATTCTGTTGCCAAATGGCCCACGAAAACAGTCATTTTTTCGACGTTTAAAAAAAATAACAATTGTTTTTCTTTTTGCCCTCCAATAGCAACGCTACAATATGTAGCCGTTTCATAGGACTGAGGCGACGCAATTTCGCTTTTGAAAACACACATAGAAACAGTGCTAAGCAGATCAGGGGATGCCTCTCGCGTACTCTATACATGCAGGTTCAATTTTATCTATCAAAAATGCGTACTGAGTTGTTCTGGTAGTGCAACTGCGTATTTTTAGGAAATATTAGTAGACCTGTCTGGACATCAACAATATGCACATAAAAAGGACCTGCAAATAAATATCCGACATTACGTGACAACAGGCGTCAACCTCGATATAAGCGAGATTTGCTGTTACATATCGTTGTGTATCAAATCGGCGAATCGCCACTCGCATTCGTTTAAATCCCAAACAGTGAATCAGTATGGTGCAGCTATATGTTACATCTAGTGGCCTAGTACATGCTTCAAAATGCATCACATTGCGGCTTTTCAGGTTTTAACGGATTGATCTGAAACGCACAACAAAACTGTGTGTTGCTACTGATGGAAGTGCCTTATAGGAACACTTCGTCACAGATTGTAATGCGCGAGTCGCTAGCAGTGAACTGCAAAACATACCCCTCCCACTTCATTTATAACCCAAACAAGATAATTCCTATTCTGAGCTTAGAAACAGCCTCTCCGCGTTAATTAATGCTTGGCTGTGTAGATCTTTGTATCAACAGACAAGTCGTTAGCAAAGTCCAATCCTATGCTCATTTAGGATTTCTAGTTCTTCGGTGAACTCATAGAATGTTATCATGTGTGTGTGAAATCTTATGGGACTTAACTGCTAAGGTCATACACACTGCTTAACCTAAATTATCCTAAGGACAAACACACACACCCATGCCCGAGGGAGGACTCGAACCTCCACCGGGACCAGCCGTACAGTCCATGACTGCAGCGCCCAATACGGCTCGGCTAATCCCGCGCGGCGAAGGTTCTTAAATTTCCGGGAAAGGACAAGAGCCAAATATATAAAAATGAGGACTGTAGCTTCATCATGTAGTAGCATCACCCAGAGGAAACAATATGTGTGACCTTGAAGCTTTTTCCTTTTCGGCTTTCGCATGTTCAATAGTCTCATACTTTGTGCTGTGCTGCTGCAAGATTTCTACAGCGGATTAAAAGCAGCTCACAAGTAGCGGGTGCATAGACGCAGATTTTTGTACATTCTATTTTCTCCTGCCTGTGATGCCATCTATTTCTTTATTTTGGCATCAACATGTTCATTCATGATAATAATCTGGTATTCGTTAGCTCTTCATTAGGAAAGGAGCCGTTTATTAAAACCTGCCTTGGTAAGTTTTGAATAAAAGTATTTGATATTTTGCATGATACTCATGTGATAGGAATCATTATCAATGGAACAATGGATGTTTTCTTGCTATTAATGTTGAGATATACTTCCATAGTATTCCTTAACTACTCGTCCACTACCTTTTATAAATTTTCGGTACTGTTCCTACTTTCTGCTTTCTGTTCTCTGCTAGTCAGATGCATGTTCCTATCAGTGATAAAGTGATCTCCAGAGTAATAGACTGACATCATGTTCCCATGTATGACGTCTTTACGTGAAACTGAGGAAGAAATGTGTCTCTTATCACTGGAACGCTCAGCATTAAATCACTGATTCTTACATTAGCACTCAGATTATGAGGAAACAGGTTGACATATAATCTGTATGTTGAATTCAACTCATTGTACTCCTGCTCTTAATTAACACTACTAAATGGAGACAGCATTTGAAACGAAGGTAATTTCAAGTTGTTTGGCAATAAAATAAATAATTGAGAGTTTTTATGAACTAGCTAGCAATACGTGTAATTGACATTGCGGGGATCAATTTTCAATTATACCAGTAGTGGAGAGAGGATTATATATCCGTTTCATGATTTTTATTTTTGTGACTGATGAATTAGGTGGTGTAACGGAATGTTTAGAGAAAATATAATACGGAAATTTAGGTATTACACACAACGCATCATGAAGCCACGTGCCATATGCAGTTTCTGGACTAATCCTTTCAACGAAAAACAGCTCTTACTCGCCAAAAAACACTCTGTTCACCAACCAAAACAGATCCAGGGTTCTAATTAAAAACTTGGACTGCTCCTGTAGATCAATGACTTCTTTATTCGAAAGACGGACCGCCGTGCCGTAATACGAATGTTACGAATTTCTTAACTTTTCTTTTCTTTTCAAGTTGTGACGTCTTCCTTAACTTTTGATAATGAAATGCCTGAGGCACTCTTCCCTGCAACGAAACCTATCAGATTCCTTTTAATTATATTTCGCCCTTTCGGTATTCTTTTGCGAAGAGTTTCACAAAATCCTGATTGTCAGCGCCAGTAACGTTGTATGAGCAGTTCCAGAGGCAATCGAGGAAAGGGTCGCGTTAAAGCAGCCTTAACTCTAGCAGAATTCAAACGGAAGTGTAGTGAGGACGGAAATGAGGACAAAATATTTCTCACCTTTAGAGATGATTTTCATTGAACGCTGTCACTACATGTAATAATTTATGTACACATCTGAAAGTAGTTATCTAACACTGGACGAAATAATGGACTGAAACTATGAAATGTGCACATTCAGATGAAACACGTATTCCGAACAAAGAAATGCCATATTACTGGACGGCGGCGCCACACGACGCCGCCATTTGCCAAAAGAGTGTCTGCATATTACCTGTTACCAGACTAGTCACTTATATGGCATTATCACACCAAGGATAAACATGTGTGGTGATCGGGGCTTCACTGTTCGACTTGGGCTTATACACCGAGTATCAAACGTACGAACAAAGTCACCGAATCGCTGTCAGTTTAACTGTCCTCGTACAATAATAGCAAGTTTCAGTTATTATTATTGAATATTGAGTACTTAATTTCTGGAGGTATTGAAACAATTTTATTGCTCGAATAGATAGGATGATTTCAACGGGCTGAACTAAAAGATTTAGTGGCACAGAAAAAGTGAAAGCTCGAAATTAGGCATTGTTTGCAGTTGCTGTTAAGATCATTACAGATCATGAAGATGACTTCTGGACTAATTAAAATTATGGAAAAAAAATTAAGATACAAACGCTGCATGCATCTGTACTACTAGCGTTTAAATTACAAAGGAAGTTCAGATGCGAAAATTAAATTTGTTTATTGGTAATAACTTATTCAACTGTCAATACTATCGATTAGAGTGTATTTCTTTAATACTACAAGCCTAAAGTAGATTTGCTGCGCGTTTAATTAATATTTCTTTCACATAATTAGCTTATCAATACATGGGAAAGTTATAGTTCTTTAAATATGTGGTCTCCTGCGACCGAGAATATAGGTACAGATGTTACGAGGTGAAATTTAATGTCACTTAGCGCTGCCGGAGTGGTGTGGAATGTAATCTTAAACTGGAGCATCTGAAGAAAACATGTTCCACTTTTACTCTCCAGTCGATTGTTCCTTTCAGTTCCCATTTATTTCTCATAGTTTTTCAGAAAGTCATAGCGGTAACTGTATGATTTTTACCCCATCGTTATCGTATTTTGCCTTTTTGTTCATATTTCTGTATTTTCGTTTCTTTCCAAAGGACGGTGTGTTTTGATTCGATGTGTTTTCACTCTATACTCTTTGTACATCTACCAGGCCACATGTAGCTTAATTGTTTAGTTTTCCAAGAGATATTTTTCCACAGAGAGGAACATGAGAATTTCGAATCCTTCATCGCGTATAATGTTCTACACAGTGATGAGACTGTTTCGGAAGCGAAATAAACGGTGGAGGTACTGTGGTAGCACCATTGTGCCAGTGGTGTAGTTTAGTCAGGTAGCCCACACTAGAGGAAAATTCCACTATTTGGAGAGAAGCAGTCGATCACAAAACAGGTTGTTATTTAAGTTCCTTGAATGCATTTTGAATCAGTTCAAAAACGAAACGAAACTTTTTATGAAGTACGCATTTCTTCGGCGTCTATAAGGATTGTTTGTCTGCGTAAAGAGTAGTGCTCCAAGTGATTAACGCAATTGTGACAGTGAAAGAAGGTGAATGCCATGATGAACACGCTGAATGCTAATATACACAAGTGCTAACTTAAAATATCCAGTCCCCTATAATCCACAAGGACAGATAAGACTAGGATTGTGGAGAAAATATGGTGTGATGGGAATGAACTGCTATCTGAAGAGAAGGATCAGTAATATTAACTGCAGTAGACGACAAAGAAAGGAATGAATACTATTATATTTCTCATCACAAACAGTACCGCAATAACTAAAAAGTTGTAAATTTAAAAGTAAATATGATATTAAATTATTGGGTGGGATATGGTATGGGGTGGATTCAGTCGCCTCAAGGTAAAGGTGATCCTCCTACGCCCACTTTTGTCACTTTCCTTGCAGTTAGGTGAGAGTTGTGTCATATGCATAGCTGTGATGTGTAGGTGTCATGAATGTGTGTACATTTTACTGTTATGTTGGTGAAGCATGATGATGAGAGCAGGGAGAGCTTGAAAGCCGGTGCCGGCACATAGCCTACTGCTCTCGGCTAGCACTAAGAGAGCCGCCGAACCTAAAGTCACTATTCGATTGACGGATCTGCCACAACAGTGTCACACGCCCTCACTTCGTGGGGCACTACGGAGATGTTTGCAGTTTAATTCACGACACTGACGCAAAGGATAATGATTAGGAACTATATGACTAGGAATTATACTCCACTATCTCTGGTCCTCTTGTCGTCCAAATACTGGCAGCGACAATTTTATCCATCACGAGGATACGAACTGACTTACTTCATAGTCGAGCGCCACCGAACAGGCATGCCTTAGCAACCACAGCTAGAAAAATCTCTCTCACACAAGTTGGTCAATGGATGACAGATTTAGACAGATTCCAGTACTAAGACTTATACTCACTCTGCAGGTTTATTTCGACGAGAAACGGTTTCATTTTTATTTATGGATGGTCCACCATTATTTTACTTTAATTTGGAATCTCTTTAGACAAATTACAAGAAAAAAATATTAACGTTTCTTCATCGTTATCCCCTTTATAATCATTGGCCAGTACTTTGAGAGACCTATCGAAGCAGAATTTATTCCATGTAAATGATGACAGTAGTAAGAGTTATACCCACTCAAAATTTTCAAATGTGTGTGACTCCCTAAGGGACAAAACTGCTGAGGTCATGAATCCCTAGACCTACACACTACTTAATCTAACTTATACTAAGAACAACACACATACCCATGCCCGAGGGAGGACTCCGGGAGGGACCGTGCAATCCGCGCCTCAAACCGCGCGGCTCTACAGATTCCTAAGGTTTAGAATCACTGAAAGAAAGAGAAAATTAGATGTTATCTTCACATTAAACAGTGAATGTACTGGATATTATTAAACGTGTTTGTGAAAGCTGTGGTTTCGAAAAAACCCTTAGCAGTCAAGATAGCAAATATAATTTTATTAATACTAGTTTCGGCTTATCTACAAGCCATCACAACAAAATACCTTGATTAGTGCACAATCAGTCACAATTTATGTGAGCAGGAACATCCGATGTACATTCCAATAGAACAATGGTGCCGGCTGCGGTGACAGAGCGGTTCTAGGGGCTCCAGTCCGGAATCGATCTGCTGCTACGGTCGCACGTTCGAGTCCTGCCTCAGGCATGTGATGTGTGTGATGTTCTTAGGTTAATTAGGTTTAAGTACTTCTAAGTCTATGGGACTGATGACCTCATATGTTAAGTCCCATAGTGCTTAGAGCCATTTGAACCATTTTTGAGAACAATGATGTAAATTGTCAGAGAATAAAACCGTGTCATACGTAAAAGACACAGTCAGAATCGGACAATTTAGATATGAGTAGATTAAGCTTATGATTGCCGCATTACTTTCAGAATAAGATAATGTGCAAAGTATGACCTTAGTGTCCACGTGTGTAAACTGTCAGAATCTGTCTCTATCGCTTTATGACGACCTTTAGTTTCGGAAAAGTTACGTCATTATTGCAGTGGACTGTACCGCACACGGGCCTACTCACATTATGATGATGTGTCACGCCAGTTGGCAGTTGTTCTCTAATCAATTTTGTTATGATGGCTTGTAGATAAACTGAAACTAGTAATTATTAAAATTATATTTGCGATATTGATCAGAATGGGATTTTTCTGAATGTGTATCTATCGCACAACAGCTCACGTATCTCCAAATTTGACCATGCTAAATAATAAGAAATATTCGTTTTGTAAATAAAAATCGTCGTTTTTCCTGCTGCAATGTATTTTATTTGTTGCAGATGCAGTTCATCTATTAGTTTAAGGCACCTTCGGTGGAATCTAGAATGATGCACATTTTCACATTACGGACTTCATTCTTCACAATGTTCATGTTTCTTTTGCTGTTTTGTGTGGAGCACTATTATTCTTCTATGCAATTATTGCAAAGAACAATGAAATTGTGAAGAAAAAATTTCGGTACAACAAAATGTGCTTATGTTTTGTAAGTGAAGTTATAGTGCGACTACTAGTATGTGAACATATAAGAGAAAACGCAGATGCCAGCCAAAAACTCAAACAATTTTAAGGACTCACTTATTTACCTAAAAATAAGTGGTGAACTGTTTTATGATCTACAAATATCGCATATCGTCGGCCGTTGTGACCGAGCGGTTCTAGGCGCTTCAGTCCGGAATCGCGCTTCTGCTGCTTGTCGAGGTTCGAACCCTGCCTCGGGCATGGATGTGTGTGATGTTCTTAGGTTAGTTAGGTTAAGTCCCATAGTGCTCAGAGCCATTTGATTTTTTTATCGCATAATAAACTGTGTCATTCTAGACCCCACAGAAGATACCTTGAAGTAAAAGGCGAAACCTGTCTAGAACAAATAAAATATAATCTTCGTTTAAACTGATTTTTACATAGTGTTACTACCAGTAACAGATCCTGTTGTTTTCTAAATGAATTATAAATACTTTTGAGAACCAAATGGAACACCTATCATGCAGACGAGTAGTTCGATGGGCATGTGATATACTGCGTCTACTGCTTCATTTCTTCATGGTGCGTCATACCTCCATTTTATGAAATCTAGTCTCTCCAGACTTCTTATATGGAAATGTACGACCCACCTTTCATCAGACGTAAAATGCGAGTGACTACATTTTTCGATGCAAACTCTGTGAGGGTATAGTTTAAATTTGAAATACCTTAATAACTATTGCAATAACGAAAATTACGTAGTCGATTGCCAAATTACGTAATCCATTGCCAAGTACCTACGTGAGAATATAAGATGTGAAATTATAATGTTTTAACCAAGCAGTTTCCTCAAACTCTCCTGAGAAAAAGTTAGTTCCTCCGAGGCTGACATGAACACGCGTCCTGAGCAGCGGTGTAGATGTGCATCAGAGCTGTGGCGCTGCAGCTGCCAGGCCGTGGGTCGGCAGAAAGCACCGACTGCAGCGCTGTTTCACCGCATGGCGGACAACCGCCACAGTATGCGTCGTCCGGCTCGACGCCACTTGTCGCAAGTCTAGCAGAGCTGTGGCTCTGCAGCTGCCAGGCCGTGGGTCGGCAGAAAGCACCGACTGCAGCGCTGTTTCACCGCATGGCGGACAACCGCCACAGTATGCGTCGTCCGGCTGGACTCCACTTGTCGCAAGGACCAGATGCGGTTTCTGCCGTGCCACTGAGAGGGAACAATTTGTTGTGTTGGCAGAAGAGCCAACACCGTGTTACTAATGGAGGCCCAAATGCACGCTTATTAGCTCACGCAGGCTGGCGTGAGGAGGGAAGGACTATAATGACGTGAGGTCTGGAACACGACAAGGAATTAGAATTCAGAAAGCGGACGTAATTAGTTTCATACTTAACTTTAATTCATTAATGATGAACGTCGCTCTTGACGGTACGTGATTCACAATATTATCTGTTCAGAATACATACATAGTAACTGAATATGGCGCCTTGTTAGGTCGTAGCAAATGACGTAGCTGAAGCCTATGCTAAACTGTCGCCTCTGCAAATGAGAGCGTATGTAGACTGTGAACCATCGCTAGCAAAGTTGGCTGTACAACTGGGGCGAGTGCTAGGAAGTCTCTCTAGACCTTCCGTGTGGCGGCGCTCGGTCTGCAATCACTGATAGTAGCGACACGCGGGTCCGACGTATACTACCGGACCGCGGCCGATTTAAAGGCTGCCACCTAGCAAGTGTGGTGTAAGTTTAAATTGTTTTGCCGTTTTTCCTAATGGTATACTAAAACATACAGTACGTGCCAGCGTCACTCTTGAACCCATTTGTATGCACACGGTGAAGCAGTACTCCACCGAGAAAGCTTCAGATGTGGTAATATGAACCAGAACTAGAAAAAAATAGCTAGTCAACATGCATTCTAAACTACACACTGTAACAGCTATGAGCACTTGTTCACCTCTGATGCTGTGAAACTCACCTCTTCTACTGTAAGCTCTTTGCTTTACATATCTTCGGTGGAGATGGTATGGACATAAACAGGAATGAAACATTTGGTAAAGATGGTCTCTAAAATACACACCTTGTGCAGCAGCAGATAGGCTTTACGCAATGTCGAAGATGAGCAAGTGCTCATAGCCCTTACGGAATGCATTTTACGTTCCATGTTTATCACATCTATTTTATGTTTTAATCCATTCTACCACATCCGAAAATTGCTCAGTGGAGTTCTGGTTCACCCTGGATAATAGTCTAACTGAAAAGCACTAAGCTCACCTATATCGGTGGATTTCCTGTATCCTGCCGTTGGCGATAGGCCCAGTTTCGCACCCCATTCCAATATTGATGTTTTATAACCGCATTAGCAATGAAGTGGCTTTGTTGAGGAGTTTAATTTTCTTGTTATATAACTGTTATCGCAGAACCGACTAGCTGTCTGCTCTTAACACAGACTCTTTCGGCATCCACTTAAGTGTGCGAGCTCTATCTATTAGCGTGAGAAAGTTGCACAATTCACGGTGTACTGCAGTATAAGGACACACGTTGTGTAATTAGTAAGTGCTTTAAATGGTGTATACGTCATTCTACGAAACAAAAGCTCTAATTCTTCTGTTCTCTCTTGTTTACTTTTCCTAAAAAGGTGGGATACTCAGGATCCAAGGTATTAATGGCTTAGGAGTAGATGTAACAGTCTGCACGTATATTCTAAACAATTATAGTATTTTAATTTATGGAGTGACTGCAATCTGTACGTACGACCTTAATTATTTGTCTTATCGTTGACAGTACACACGGACAGGTCATCAACATAGTGTAGCGTCACAGAATCTAGGGTGAGTGATCGGTGTATATATGTTAGAAACGTCAAAAAGAATTAACTGGACCAAACATTTGCTTGTCATCTGAGATACTTGCATCTGTGATACTTAAGGTGCCATTCCGAACACGACCGCAGACTGCACCGACCGGCTGCAGGCGGCACCATTGGTTGCCATTGTTTGCAGTGTGAGGCGTGCTGAACGCGGCGGCAGCGTCGTCTGCCGCCGTATACCTGCTGCGGCGGCAGACCGCACAGCCGGTCAGGGACCTGTAGTGCCGCTGCCGCCGAACCGCATAGCGCCCGGAGACTACTTTTACTGGCCGAATATACCCACATTTGTGCCTGGCAAACATTGTGGTGGAGGTATATTAAACTACTTTGCGGCTATTTTCTTGCCCATAGCCGATTTCTGAATTATACCGTTATCAGACACTTTTTCGTAAGCGCCGACATCAACGGTAATGAATTTACAATTTGCGTCCACAATAGCCAGCAGAACAATTGAAAAAAAATCTTTGTAATTAAAAAACAGAGATCCACTTTTCTCTGGTGCTCTTATGTGAACACGTTTTCCACCTATAGCGCCTACTCAATTAGGTATATTGCATTTAAGCCATAATTCTTCTTCAATATGTCTGAAATCTGATTCAGTAGAAGGTGGCATCAACATGGGCAGCAGCCTTATTCTTAATATCTTCAAAACATTTTTAACAGCTCTGGATATGTAAGATGGTGATATACGATAGGCCAATGATAAAGACCGGTAACTTTCATCTGTGACCAACAATCTGAAACAAACGAAAACATACAGCTAATATAATTTCCATTCACAGGTGATGACTGTAAGAAGAAGTGGAAATTTTTAAGGGACGGTTACCAGAGGTTCAAGAAGAAAAGCAAATTAGGAACGGGCTCTGCTGCCTCAAAAATTCAAAAACAAAAAGACACAAACAGCTATCGTTCCTTGACAGTGTTGTACAACACAGATCTGGAGGATGAAATACTACATTTGCCTAATCACAGACAACAATACAAGAAAGCCAAGAAGACAGTGGAGGAACTCGTCAACTGGACCTTTCGGCATCACAGGAAGAAGATACGGCAGTAACACATACAATAGCAAATAGTGGTGCAACATCTGTGGTAACAAACGATGAACGTTATGTGCCAGCACGGAAAAGAAAACTTTAAAGGTCGTAGTAATGATATACAATATAACAAATGTGGAAAAAAAGGGACGAAATTAGGCAAAATTTACTAAAAATCTTTATAGAACACAAAGACGATGATATTTATTTATTTTTCCGTTACACCAGCACAGTTCAAAAAAATGGTTCAAATGGCTCTGAGCACTATGGGACTCAACTGCTGTGGGCATTAGTCCCCTAGAACTTAGAACTACTTAAACCTAACTAACCTAAGGACATCACACACATCCATGCCCCAGGCAGGATTCGGACCTGCGACCGTAGCAGTCGCACGGGTCCGGACTGCGCGCCTAGAACCGCGAGACCACCGCGGCCGGCACCAGCACAGTTGTAAGGAGTTTACCTCCAGTTTCTAAGGCAGAAGCCAAAAGAAAAATTAGTATGATCGTTTCTGATTTTGAAATAATGACTGCACAGTGCAACACACATCAGCCAACTGATAACAGCACCCCTTCAACCTCCACAACTCTCTCACAAAGTCTCGGAACTGCAGGACAATCTAATAATGTATAACATTTTGCGGACTTACCTCAGCGTCAAATATAATTTTTCTTCTGCAGTATTGCGCTTCTTGGGGACTGTGGCATTATGTCATCTTTAATGAAACTCAGCACGAAATTAAACTGTCTTTTATTTAAACGACAGTAGCTCCTCAAGATATTTTCATCGCCTAACAAATGTCTTTTTATCAGTGCTGTGTAACTACCTTCTGCAGTTCTACTTTTATATAAAGGCATTACCAGATTTCATCTTTTCCTGGAATGCAACAATAAAATGTCATCATCTTCCTCTTCCAACAACAGCGCAGTACCAGCGGTGGCGTTAACCGATATCGCGCCTCGCGCAGTTGTTCCAGGCAACTGCATGGCTTGTCTGTTGCTGCATTCCGCAACGCACCGACTGAGGCGGCAGCGTTGCCATCTGTCTTCTGCAGCCGCGGTCGGTCGCTGTCGCCGTGTTCGGAATCGCATCTTTAGATTTTTCCTTAGCTTTCACGATCGGTGCTCTGTCCACAACAACTTCGATGAATTTAGCTAGGAATAAACATTTTCATAAGCTTACTGTATATCAGTATATGGCTGGTAGATAATTTTTTCGATGTTCACTCCATCATTCCAGTCTTTTATTTATTTATTTATTTATTTGTTGGAATAACCCTACATCATGCTGTAGAGGAGAAGCAATTACAACCGCACGGTTGCATGAGGAAGTCAGTGACGAACAGACCGTCACAAATTAGCTCTAAAACAGGGATATGTGAATAGATGGAATAAAAGTTTTTATGTTAAGAAAAAGGCTAGTAGCAAAACTAGTGACTAAAAATGAGGTAACATCACTTAAAGTACAACGGTTGCAACATCATAGCCACTACGGTAGCATCTTGGCTGTAATTATGAATAACATAAACTTTTTCTCCATTGTCTCCGTTTCAGCCATAAAACAGTAGAATCCTGCAACCTGTATTTCTCCAAAACCACTCTGCTTCAAAGAGCCAAGTAAGGCTTTAACAGTCATCAGCGTAACTTGTCTCTCAGCTTATCCCACCTGTTTTCTTCAACAAGGGCACTGGTATGTCTGTCACACTAGAAACTACGAATGTTTATCCTGTGTCTTTCTATTTGTTTACTTCCTTCCATCTTATCTCCAGAATTGACCCTACAATTTCCCGTTCTTTCTCTGCCACTGACATTTCCTAAGCTCTGTATATTCACTATTACGTATATTGTCAGCATTGCTCTTATATAATACCAGCGAACCCGGCAATGCTTCACAAATTCTAAATATATATTGGAATTGAATATACATGGTAAACACCTTCCCCCCTTCTTCGCTCTGCACCTCTCCCCCTGCCGCTTCTCTGTGTCCCCTTTCCCTCTGTCCATCTTCTCCTTACCCTTCCATATGGCCAATTCCATCCCCCAAACATTGCCCCCTTCCACCTGTAGCTCTCCGTCTTCTTATCCCCCTATCTGACCTTAAGCCATGTTTATTGTTATTGCACACGAAACCTTGACTGAGAATAGAAGTCACGTAAAATGAGAAGGTAGATCGGTGGTATATGGAGTAGGAGAAACATTTCTCGAGCTGCAGGATTTGTGAGGAATGTAGCTTCAGTGGCAGAATTCCGGATAGCATTGATCTGAGAATACGTAACATCACAAAGTTTTTGGTCACATCGGATTCCATAGAAGTACTCAGCCAGTAAGCTATAAATGAATCATTACTGTTAGCTGTAGAACCGACGAAGAAGGAGAAAGCAAAACCGCACATGTTGTGTATACAATTCTTGTTAGGAAATACGTATAACGACATAGAATATGCATGGCAGAAACAATACATCTTTTGCCATCCTATAGCAGTTAAAACTGACTGCGAGCAAGAAAGGGGTTCTGCTTAATTTCACAACAGAGCAGCGTACAGCAAGCTCATTGGATTACCATGTAAGAATTTGAAGTAAATCGGTGAAGAATGTTTCCATATCTTCGGTAACATTGTTTCCCCTTTAAGTAGTACATATACATTTATATTTTGTTTGTATTAAAAATACACGTAGTCCATATAGGTCTGAATGTTGGCTAGATGATTTTATAAAATCATTAAATAAATTGGAAATTTTTGAAATTTAAGATTTTGACAAACGAAGATTTACACTTCTATTTCTATCGATATTACTCACATAGTATAGAAATTATAATTTTGATTTACAAATTATGTTTAGTTAGAAGTACGAATGGTTATGAAGACCCTAAGCTTACCGGTGAAATAAATGCACAAATAAAGCATGAAATAATTAAATGCACATCAGTGTTGAAAGTGGATAGTAATTTATGGTCCAAAGGCTACCTATATCTTGTTCTAAACAATGTTATTTATCGAAGTAGTTCCTTCCTTCTTAAGGCATTGATGCTTGAGTGGAATAATTTTAACAAAAATCATTTGGGGATTAGTTAGACGAGTATTAACATGTCTGAGGTATTACTGATTGATTCATCTATCTGTTTATGAAAATCATCACTTCAGCAACATGTTTGCTTCTTTAAACATTACGAGATCTCAAGGCAGCTAGACTTCTGTATTTGACGACTCATCCTAATTCAGACGAGCTGTTGACCAACTGCTAAGAGAGAGGATCAGCGAGTGGGGCAGTCCCACTGGCTTCTGTTATCCGTCATATCAATGACGCATCTGGAAAGACCACACTCAGAAACGATTACGGGAGCGGTCAGTGTTTCTTCCCAAGGTGGTACTTTAAGATGATATTTCATCAGCTTTTGTATAAAAAAGATAGCCACGTGTCCCAAAGTTAATCCGCTCGCAAGCTGTTTCAAAGACGCTGTCAGAGCAGAGACATTAACACGGTTCCACGGGGAGCATGCGCGCTCTCAGCAGAGTCGCTGCCGCATCGAGCAGATGCGCCGTAAGCATCCGGACAGTACGAGGTCTTGACACAGCGTCGAGAAGTTTCCACGTGACGTCGCCGTTGTCCGAATCAACCAGGAGTGGCTCACTCTTACTGCGGACAACGAGGGTGGCAGAGTTGAAGACCTCGCCGTCTGCCAAGTCCTAGAACGAGCTCGCGGTCGGGAAGTGCAGCAACGAATCTCTTCGTGATCACCACGTCCAAGCCGCGGCCTTCACTGCTGACCTCAGTAGCCGGATAAAGAGTCGTCGTTGACTGATTGTTTCTTTTGATTGATTACTTATTCTTTCATAACGGAAGAAAAAAGGTTTACTTTGTCTTACATTAAGACTTATTGTCAGAATCTCATTTTCTTGCTCTTGTTCACAACAATGACAGTGAATGTACTGGGAAAGATTATTGACCAATAACGTTATTGTTGCAGTCAGTGTCCTTATTTCTAGTAATTTGTTTCCACATCTACATAGATACTCCGCAAGCTACCGTACGGTGCCTGAAGGAGGAGACACTGTACCATTACTAGTCATTTCCTTTCCTGTTACACTCGCAAATAGAGCGAGGGAAAAACGACTGTCTGTATGCCTCCGTATGGGCCGTAATTTCTCGTATCTTATATTAATGGTCCTTACGCGCATTGTGTGTTGGCGGCAGTAGAATCGTTCGGCGGTCAGCTTCAAATGTTGGTTCTCTAAATTTTCTCAGTAGTGTTTCTCGAAAAGAACGTCGCATTCCCTCCAGGGATTTCCATTTGAGTTCCCGAGGCATCTCCGTAACACTTAGCTGTTGTTCGAACCTACCAGTAACAAATCTACCAGCCAGCGTCTGACCTGCTTTGATACCTTCCTTCAATCCGACCTGGTATGGATCCAAGACACTCGAGCAATACTCAAGAATAGTTCGCACCAGCGTCTTATATATTGCATTTCTGTTGATGATATCGATGTACAATTGGTTTGTTTTGTAAATACTATTTGTATTTTTACGCTGGGTCTTGCCTAGGAAAAACTATGCTATCGAACGATTACATCGATAGGTCGTGTGGAGAACCAAAGTGTTTAGGATCTTTGGGAGTGTTAACTCTGCCGCGTGGAGCGCGGGCAGAGGGGAGTCTGGCGGGAGTAGGGCGCTGGAGCAGGTGTGTTGAGTGAAGGTCCCGCGAGTTGCCGCGCTTCCGTGGTTTGGCAGCATGTAATTGCGCTAGACTTGCTATGATAGTTTCTGGCACGGTGTCGTGGACGGTAAACATTAGCTGGCACGCATCAATAGCCCGTTTCGCCTGGTGGCCATGTCGAGAAGAAGACGCGCCAACATCCAGCATCTGCAAAAGCGACGGCCGACATAAGCGATTGTCGCCAACTCCTCAGTCGACGACTTCAGACCTTCACTCAACCAACAGGGAAGACTGTGAGCACGTAAAGTTTTAGAACTGTTTGGCAGACCTCAGCTTTTCAAACTATTCCGTTAGCATCACTAAAATACAGCAACTTAGCATGAACCTTTGTTGGTCATTGTCCCAAATGCATTACCAAGCAGGGTCCATTCCTTTTCCGAAATGAACTCGAGTGTCGTTGAAATTCAAACGCCAGCATTAAAGTAATATCATTCGATATCATTGCTTTAATTTCAAAGTTCAGTTAAGGTATTCATAGCTGGCTAGAATATTTCGATAACACAAGCACAAATTACCTGTGACTGCAGCTCAGCTTGGTACGATCTAAATTTTACTACTGTTATTTGCTCAGAATCATTTAATTCAAGTTCAAAGTTAAATCTCTTATTTCTATATTGCGTAGATTTAAGTAGCTTTTGAAATGAATGTTGAGGTAGACCAGGAATAACCTTATTTTATTGCATTTCGTAGTGCTTCAGAAACAAAGCTCACTATTAATTTCAGTCACTAAATTAACATTAAATTTTCCGGTTTTGTTAATTCTTTTGCTAAACTAAGTCAGACTGTAGCGAAATTTATTACTTCTGACAAACATTCAATTTTCACACAATACGTGTCAACCTTCAGTTGCCATGCTTTTAGTGCTAATTATATGTGCAATAGCCTTTCTTCTTCAGTTATTATAGAAGTTGTCCATGGGACTGGCGACCGTAATTTTCACCAAATCTCAAATATCTAATTAACGCCAGTTAATTCTTAACGTAACATTTACTTTCTTTATTAACTATACCCCTTTTCATAATTAATTTCCTCCAGTTTTATTTGCATTTTTCCTTTCATTTAGATGTAACCCTTCCTCCCTCTTTACCGACAGATTAACGTCGGTGACGATTGCTTTTCCAAAATTTCTATTAGCTACACGCGGTTTAATTTCTACTGTCATTAAGGTCGATAAGTGAGGGGGAGGTTACAGCCTCCTGTACAGATAAACCACACTTACTTTAAATTCTCCCTATAAACAGAAATCGACCATTCGCCCTCCCTACCATAGTTCTTACATGGTCGATCCATCACTTATCGCTTTGCAACGTTATGCCCAGGTATTTAAACGACTTGACTGTGTCAAACAGAAGACTAGTAACACTGTATCCGAACATTGCAGGTTTGGTCTTGATACTTATCCTAATTCACATTTTTCCACTTAGGGCTAGCTGCCATTCATCACACATACTGGATATGTTGTCTAAATCGCCTTGAATCTTCCTACAAGCGCTCAACTTTGACACCTTACCGTACACCACGGCAAGATCAGCAAACAATCACAGATTTCTGCCCATCCTGTCAGCCAAATCACTAATGTATGTAGAGAACAACAGCGGTCCTACCAAGCATCCCTGGAGCACTCCTGATGATACCCTCGTCTCTGAATACACTCGCCGTCGGGGTCAATATACTTTGTTCTCTTATTTAAGAATTCTTCGAGGCCTTCACATATCTGTGAACTTATACCACGTGCTCGTCCCTTCGTTAACAGCCTGCAATAGGGCACCGTGTCAAATGCTTTCCGAAAATCTAGAAATATGGAATCTGCCTGTCGACTTTCATCCATAGTTCTCAGAATATAATGTGACAAAAGGGCGAGCTGAGTTTCGCATGAGCGATGCTTTCTAAAACCATGCTGATTCGTACACACAAGCTTCTCAGACTCAAGAAAGTTTGCTATATTCGAACTGAGAATATGTTCAAGGGTTCTGTCAGATGGTCAAATATCGGTATGTTTGTACGATTCTCCTGCGTGAACGATTTTTTTTAATGCGATATTTAAAACTTCAGCTTTCGTTTTGCTGTCTTCAACTGCCACATCTGAATGGTCAACAAGGAACCGAATGGAAGGCTTAGACGCACTTAGCGATTTCACATACGACCTGGGTTCCCTGCCAGGTCTCTTGCTAAGATGTGACGGTGGTAGTTGTTGTATGCGTCGAATGTTGATCTTTTCACAGAAGCACGAGTCTTGATTAACCTTCAGTTGTTGTCATTTATGCGTTTCCTTTTGGAACGCGTGTACAACAGCCTCTGCTTCCTCAGCATCCGCCGAATTTCGCCATTAAATCATGGTGGGTCTTTTCCATCCCATTATCCACTTACCAGGCAAACAACTCTACAGATCACGATTTACAATCTGCTTAAACTTTGCCCATAATTCCTCTACATCCATTTTACTGGAACTAAGTGACGCCAATTCACTGTCTAAGTGTGATGATAATATCATCTTATGTGCTCTATTTAGCAGAAACTCTCCTAGCCTTCTTGACTTATTTACCAAATTTCGTAATCATAGTTGGTATAACGACATTGTGACCGCTAATCCACGTTTTCATACTGACACTGTCGATAAGTTCTGACCTATTTGTAGCTGCAAGATATTTCCATTGTGTTCGACCGTTCCGGTCGCGGGGTGTTCGAGAACGAAGCGAAGCGGGACCAAACGGAGAGCGGCCCACGAACAAACAAACGAACGGAAAGGACGGACACGAACAACGACGGACGACCGAGCGAGACCTCATGACGACAACACATAAGAAGCAACGAGGTGACACAGACCACCAAACTAATCCACAACGTCCTCTCGGTAACGAAAACAAAGTACTGTACATACGCTGTCTGTTGCCGAGAGGTCGATAGCACCTATCGCCCCACGCCGGTCGACGGACGTAGTCCGGCGGAGCTCCTCCATGGACGATAGCTGCGGATCCTGCTCCATTTCCTGATGCCGTCCCCCTCCTGCCGCCACACCCGGCCCTCACAGCATTACGCCCCCCGGCGCTGCCGTGTGGGCCTGCTGTACGGGCGCCAACTGGGGTGGACGCCCACCATGGTTGTCGCGACCCATGGGCGGCGTGTGACTTCGGTGCAGACTTCGACAGGGTTTAAGCGCCGCCATCCCAACCACCTCCACCCTGTCTAAATGGGCTTTTTTTTCTTTATTGAATTTCGATTCCCCCCAAAGGGGGCGGGCTGGATGCAGCTTAGTACGCTGCTCTACAGCCTACAGACTGTTTAAAACGTAAGAAGAAGAGAATAAACAATAAAAGCAGGCGATAAAACGGTGACTTAAATCGTAAAATTGCGGAAAATTGTGGAAAGTTAAAACATAAAGCAAAGGGTTGGCAATGCTAATAAAATACACAGGAATAAGACAAGTAACATAGTAGACAAACAATTAAAAACATAGCGGCAATCTGGTCTCTGTTCGCAACAGATAAAAAATCACACCCAGCGAATGTATGATGTCTGTTCGCAACACTTCACGAAAATTTTGAATTTTGGCATCAAGATGACACACCCTAGCCAAGAGCAGATGGAGAGGTGGGGGGGGGGGGGGACCTGGACAGATGAGGGCGGAAACAAGGAGGGAGGAGAAGAATAAACAAAAGGGGGGACCAAAGGAGGGCTCAAGACAATTTTTAGAAAACTTGCTGAGAAGTATCGCGCATGACTGTCTGCCTCTACCCCCTGCGATGAATCCATAGATATTACAGTCTATACTTGGAAAGTTCAAATCGCCTCCAACATGTATTGCAAGAGCTAGGTATTTACGCGCTATTGACCGTAGACTTTCTTTGAACTACTCTAGCACTGTCTAGCAGAATCGGGTGGCCTGTAAAAACAGCCTGCAATTAACTTCGTTTCCCCCACACCTGTCATACGCGACCAGATGACTACACTGTCACACTCAACTTTGACCTCAATAGATACAATCATCATTTAAGACGGATTATGCCTTTCAGCGTTCAATCTGGAGCATAGCCCCCCTTATAAAATTCCTCCATGATCCCCTATTCAGTGCTAACATTGGTGCCTCTACTGATGTTAAACCTATTACTTCAAAATCATTCTTAACCGAATCCAGGTACCTTCTCGTTGGTCTGCCCCTACTCCTCCTACCCTCTACTGCTGAACCCATGAGTCTCTTGGGTAACCTTGCTTCTCCCATCCGTGTAACATGACCCCACCTTCTAAGCCTGTTCGCCCTGACTGCTACATCTATAGAGTTCATTCCCAGTTTTTCCTTAATTTCCTCATTGTGGACACCCTCCTGCCGTTGTTCCCATCTACTAGTACCTGCAATCATCCAAGCTACTTTCATATCCGTAAACTCAACCTTGTTGATAAGGTGACCTGAATCCACCCAACTTTCGCTCCCATACAACAAAGTTGGTCGAAAGATTGAACGGTGCACAGATAATAATATTATTGTCAAATGAAATAAACACTCCATCCTATGGCCTTTAATCCGTCTTTCCGATAAATGTTCCACTACTTGCTAAATATCTCATAGCTTTCCACTTCGAATTTCTGACAGTTCTCGGTCCCAGAATAATTTTAACGTGATACCTTTCCTGGAGGGCAGTAAATCAGGAACTCCTTTACGAATACTTCGACAGTTTTCATGAATACTTCGACAGGTGTACTGAATTCCAACTCATTTGAAGTCTCTAAATAACATGGAGCTGATATCATAGTGGTCATATCTCTTAATATTCAATCAACATTTTGCTGTTTTGCACAATCCGACCAATGCGAATCCCAATTTTTGTATTACTATGGCGATACGTTTGTGTTTTTAAACAGTTATGGTTGGGGTTTGCTGCCAAAATAAACCTTTATTACCTATTTATCTGTTTTTAGAGGCCCAAATTTATCCACCTGACGTTATTTAAGAGTGTCGTTGTGAAAATAAAGTTTTATGTTCGATGTCGTTCTTATGTGTTCGATAATGGGTAGATATTCTATGTATAGAGACAGATGAAATAATTTTCACTGAAAGAATGCTTTTGCTTACATAGTCGGCACATTGTGAGAAATGTATGTTGTAATGTAGATAGAGCAATTATTGTCAATTTTTTGTAATAAACTTCTTGTCGTCAGACAATTAGAAACACCTCACGTGAATGTTTTTAAACCACGTCAGTGTGATTGCGTCTAAAAATTATATTTCCCACCTAATGTTATTCTTGAAACTGTTCAGAGTTTTTCAACGTTTCTGGTAATTAATTATGAATCACCTGAATAATTTTCGTATTTATAGAGCAATTTAAGTAAATCAACTTTTTGTGTTATGAAATAATGGTATCGAGAACTCTCAAAGTTGTCAACCCATGACACGATCAAGAGACATTGACATTTATCATGTATTGCAATGGAATGTCAACTCCTGAAGATCCTGTTAGTTAATTGATAGTTAATGTCTTACGTAATGAGAGAAATAATTGAAGTCAATTTGTCATGTGTCGTAACTGCAGTGTCATGACATGTATGAAATCGAAATCTCTCACTTGCTTATATCAGTCCAGAAACTTAGAAAAATATTTTCTCCAAAATAAAGTAAACAGTATCCTATATTTCAGCTCTACCGACTTCCCAATACCGCGTCGTTGTTCAACACAGCACAGTTTCACTTCTTGAAGGAGAGCGTGACTCCCAGATGTTAGTTCAAGATAGTCCTTCCTATGCTCAATTGTAGTAGATGTGACTCGAGCAGTGACATGAGTTCCACTCTGATTTCTTCACAGGTTTCTTAGTGAATGAATACTCAATACCCCATCACACACCTTAATACATGTCATCAATAAATAAGTGCAATACATAATCCTATTTGTCCAGTATCTTGGCTGTATCTATTGATAATGTGGGGTCTTGCCCATTCGTCGCTAATAGGGTGCCTACGGGATGCTGCGTTCTCAAAATACTATACGACAATTCAAACAAATAACGTTAATAGTTTTATTTCTATAAAGCAAATGGCAATACTTAACTTAGAAGAATTACAATTAATAGTTGCAAACGAGGGGCGACATGTAACATAATTTAGAGCCTTTGATATGCGAACTGTTCAGGCAAGTTGACAAACGTCACTGATAACTAACGTCCGCGATCCGGTGCTGATCTGAGCGGTCGAGGGTAGCACGTTCAAAATGGTTCAAATGGCTCTGACCACTATGAGACTTAACATCTGAGGTCATCAGTCCCCTGGAGCTTAGAACTACTTAAACCTAAGGACATCTCACACATCCATGCCTGAGGCAGGATTCGAACCTGCGGCCATACGAGGCTAGCGGGAGTGGCTTTTATATTCACTTCCTCCAGGTGTCGCTCTCAGTGCAGCACTATCCAATTGCGCGTACCATGGGCTGCTGTTTCCTCACTGCCTTCTCTGCTCTTGCGTTCCGCATCTTCGTTCCTGGGTTTTTTGTTATTCCAGAACCCCCCCCCCCCCCCCCCCCAACAAAAAAGAACGGACCATCGTCGTGTATGGTGTGCGACCGCGGCGGGGGATGCAGGAAGGTGAACGCTCTGATGGAACGGGAGCTGCGGCTGCAGGGGACGTCCAATGTCCGTCCGTACCCGCCACTTGGCCTGCGGTCTGGCGGAAACGTCCCGGGCAAAACGACCAGAAGGGTACGCGTCCCTTCCTGCTGCCATGAACCAGATGAACAAGACAGCGACTGCTGCGGTGTGGGCGGGTCCAGCTCCACGGGTAGGACGAGAGGAGGCGGAGGAGGCGAAGACTACATCTCCATGGGGTTGTCCCGCACCGGTGTCGCGATGACACCCTCTGGGGGCCGCTGTGGTCGCGCTGTCCACTGGACCCGTGAAACTGGGGGAGGGGGGAGGGGGGGAAGAGTCTGAAAGATCGTCGTGTACGAAACAGAGGCGATGTTGATTTGGATGGCGGCGCCGCAACCCATCTGGACCTGAAACAAGATACATGCAAATGGCCAGTCGACGGACGATCTCGCCTCGCGCCCACCGTCTGCTGCCGTTAAAACCCCTGTAAAACACAATATCATGCGGCATGAAGCGATACCTGCGACCTTTCTGAGGCGCCGGATGATGAGGAGGGTGGAGCAGGTGGAGCAGTGTCCGATGGCGGCGGCGGTGAAGCAGTTCAGCCGGCGATGGTCCATCCCGTGGGTGCGAGCTGTGCGAGGAGAGAAACAGTTGCAAGGTTTGAACCCTGGTGTGTGCGGAGCGAAGTTAGATCATCTGCAGCTTGAATGTTCTGACAAATCGCCCCGCTTCGCCATTTGACTGTGGATGAAACGGTGCACTAGTTAGATGCAGTATGCCATTGCTTCAGAGAATGTTTGAAATTCATGTGACGTGTTCCGAGGTCCGTTATCTGACACTCCTACTTCAGGTAAACCTTCTAGGAAAAAAAATCGATGACCACACTTGACTGGTGCTACGTGACGTTGTCGAGTTCATGGGCACAGCTAAAGGAAACTTGCTATATGAGTCAATCACAATCAACCAACGCATGTTCCAAAAAGCTCCTGCAAAGTCTATGTACACACGTTGCCATGGTGATTGCGACTTAGGCCAAACAGAGAATTTTTTGGCGGAGCGGACTCATTTTCCGCACATACATGACACTGTGCCGTCTCCGTTCTATTTGGATGTCCATACGCTGCCAGAGTGTCGACGCGCTAACTGTTTCGTACGAACAATCCCTAGTGTCCTTGGTGACGTAATTGCAACACTTCGTTTTGCAAAGCCTTAGGGGTAAACACACGTAAAGGTCAATTGTCATTTTGAACAAGAATTACATCTCTCTGTGTAGGGCGGCTATGCTGACATCCAAAGTATCGGTGCACTTCAGAGTTCTTTATGCTATGCAAAGAACGAGGCCAAAATGTGCGAACATAATTGAGCAAAATTTTCAGATCTGGATCAACTTCCTTGGCCTGTGTAATCGTCCTCTAGTTCAACGGAAAATACTGAAGCAATTCAGAATCCTGCGCATCGATGTGGCAACAAGATGCAGCAGAAGCGTCAAGGTCTCTGACAGGGACAAGCGGAAGACGCGAAAGTGCGTCCGCATTACCATGTTGATACAGAAACTCGTACTGGTATAGAGAAAACAACGAAGACCATTTTGGAAATTTTTGGCTGGTTAGTACAGGAACGGGTTTCGTCGGATGAAACAAGGACTGCAAAGGCTTGTTATCCGTTACTAAGCAGAATTTTCTGGCTTACAAATAGTGGTGAAATTTGGTGACACCATACACAATAGCCAATGCGTCTTTTTCAATTTGTGAATAGTTACACTGAGCTTTAGCCAACACTTTTGATATGAAAGCAACAGGTCTGTTTTTATTGCCAATTCTGTGCGAAACCACTGCTTCGATTCCGTGAGAGGAAGCGTCAACTTGCAATACAACTGGATTTTCAGGACCGAAGTTAACTATGCGTCGATCAATGAGCAATGTATCTTTAAGTTTTTGAAAAACTAGGTGGCACTCATCTGTCTAAGCAAAGGGGACATTCTTGCAACGCAAGTGATGCAATGAAACCGCGCTTTGTGCAGCATTCAGTATGAACCGAATATAATAGTTCATTTTAGCTAAAACTGAGTGCAATTCTGTGATATTGCGAGCAACCGGCAAATCGCGTATGACTAACGACTGCGACTGCAGAGGATGGCCGCGCGACGTAGCCGTCCGGTCTTAGGCGTCTTGTCACGGTCCGCGCGGCTCCCCCCGTCGGGGGTTCGAGTCCTCCCGCGGGCATGGGTGTGCGTGTTGTCCATAGCGTCAGTTAGTTTAAGTCAGATTAAGTAGTGTGTAAGGTTAGGGAACGATGACCTAATCAGTTTGGTCCCATAAGATCTTTCCTCAAATTTCCAAATATTGTGCAGAGGATGTAGAACTTGACTGTTTATGAGATGACCAAGATACTGCAACTCAGGTTTAAAAAAACTACACTTGTCCATTCGACATTTTAGTTCTGCATCACACAACACACAAAACAAAGCATGCAAATTTGCAATATGTTCTTCAGGTGTACGACCTGCTACAACAATGTTACCCAAACAGTTTGGCACTTGTGCTGTCAGCTGTTCCAAATACCATTGGAAAATGGCGGGTGCGGAAGCACTGCCAAAAGGCAAACCAAAATATTTATCGAAGTCCAAGAGCATATTCACTACACACATTTTTTGAGATTGTTCAAAAAAATGGTTCAAATAGCTCTGAGCACTATGGGACTTAACATCGATGGACATCAGTCCCCTATAACTTAGCACTACTTAAACCTAACTAACCTAAGTACATCACACAACACCCAGCCATCACGAGGCAGAGAAAATCCCTGACCCCGCCGGGAATCGAACCTGGGAACCCGGGCGTGGGAAGCGAGAACGCTACCGCACTACCACGAGATGCGGGCTGAGATTTTTCATCGAGCGGTGTTTGAAGATACGCGTCGTGCAAATCAATTTTTGAAAAGTAGCGTCCAGGGCCTAACTTGCCCGTGAGATCCTTGGGGCATCGCAACGGATAAGTATCAACGACAGCTTGTGGGTTGACTGTAGCCGGCCCCGGTGGTCGAGCGGTTCTAGGCGCTTCAGTCTGCAACCGCGCGACTGCTACGATCGCAGGTTCGAATCCTGCCTCGGGTGTGGATGTGTCTGATGTCCTTAGGTTAGTTAGGTTTAAATGGTTCTAAGTTCTGGGGACTGATGACTTCAGATGTTAAGTCCCATAGTGCTGAGAGCCATGTGAACCATTTTTTTGGGTTGACTGTAGACTTAAAGTGAACACAGAGACGAATGCCACCTGAAGGTTTGGGGAGCAAAACCAGTGAAATTGCCTATTGACTAGCTGATATGGGCGCAATAGTTCTGTTATCTTGCAACTCTTTAAGGTTAGCCGTGACTTTGTCTCGTTCTGGTACGGCAAAATTTTGACTGACCATTGTCTTTCAGCTAACAAAATTGTTAGCTTGTCCTAAACCTTCAGAAAAGAGTTTCAGGAATTCTTTTAGCAAGGTAGCTACATTGTCTTTTGTATTGAATCCAGACACTGATAGCAAATTGTCCTGAACGTTAGAAAAAAAAGAACAAAAAGACAAACAAAAAAAAAGAACCAGCTAAACAAGTCAAAAGCATCCAGGACAAATACGTTATCACAATCGCGTGATTGTAGCACTGTAAAAGTCACTGTTCGCATATGTGAGTGATTCATGGCCAGTAAGGTACATGTTCCGAGAATGGGAATGTCTTGTCCATTATAAGCCGTCAGTTGCGTGCTAGTTCTAGACAGACGGTCCCAGGTTCGAATCCTGCCTCGGGCATGGATGTGTGTGGTGTCCTTAGCTTAGTTAGGTTTAAGTAGTTCTAAGTTCTAGGGGACTGATGACCATAGATGTTAAGTCCCATAGTGCTGAGAGCCATTTGAACCATTTTTCTAGACAGACTTGGAGAGCCTAAGAGTTCATATGTGGTTACGATTTAATAACCTGATGGAGGTACCCGTGTACAGGTGAAATTTCACACGTTTCCCACAAATGAGCAAAAATTTTTGTTTGACTGATGTGTCACTGACGAAACTGCACGCTTGCTAGTGGCAGACTTGGAATCTATTACATTAATGACATGGGCCTTGCGACTAGATCTATGTGAGTGGGCCAAATTCTTATGTTCGTTCCGTTGCAAACATACGGGTTGTACATGTCCTTTCCTACCACAAGCGTAACACTGAACTTGTCGGAATGGCAGTCTTGGCATTTGTGCCTTGTGTAACAGCGAGGGCAAGATTTAATTTTGTTCACCTGTGTAGCCACCTGTTTAGCGAATTGCTTATGCGGTGTGGAAAGTTGTTTACTTAGCGTGGCTGGCGTACGCCGCCGGTGCGGAATGGGGCGAGCACAAGCAAGGGTATCAACCTACTGAATCGTATGAGTCGACAAGGTAACGGAATCGTACTGGTTCAAATGGTTCAAATGGCTCTGAGCACTATGGGACTCAACTGCTGTGGTCATTAGTCCCCTAGAACTTAGAACTACTTAAACCTAACTAACCTAAGGACATACACACATCCATGCCCGAGGCAGGATTCGAACCTGCGACCGTAGCAGTCGCACGGTTCCGGACTGCGCGCCTAGAATCGCGAGACCACCGCGGCCGGCTGGAATCGTACTGAACTAGTATTTGCACTACTTTCTCAAAAGATAGATCAGATTGTTTCAAAATTTGTTCTCTGATTTTGACATCATTTACATTGCACACGATCGTATCACACAACGTAACAACGAATATAAAGCAGCGCAAACAAATTTTAATTTGCATTTCCTGGTCATACCCTGCAAATCTGTTAACCAATGGCGATACGTTTGTTCCTACAGTTTCTTGCAATTAAAGAATTGATATCTAGCTGCTACCACATTCACTTGTTGGCCATAATAGTTAGTTAACGAAGCGATTACTTGTTCCTATGACAGTTCACTTGGAGTGGCGTTAGGACGTAACTTCTGGATAAGTCTAAACACTGTACTTCCTACCGTTGATAATACACATACCAAAAAAAGTTTATCATCACCTCGGTTCCGAGAGTTCCGTAAACCTGTACAGAAAATTGGAATATAGATCAACAGAAACATCATTTCTGCCCTTTTTACTGCTCATGAAAACCACACATCGCATGTTGTACTACCGTAGAGCGAGATTGGTTGGTTGGTTGTTTCGGGGAAGGAGACCAGACAGCGAGGTCATCGGTCTCATTAGGGAAGGACGGGGAAGGAAGTCGGCCGTGCCCTTGGAAAAGAACCATCCCGGCATTTGCCTGGAGCGATTTAGGGAAATCACGGAAAACCTAAATCTGGATGGCCGGACGCGGGATTGAACCGTCGTCCTCCCGAATGCGAGTCCAGTGGTAGAGGGAGACCTTCAGAGGTGGTGGTGCAGATTTCTGTAGACACCGGTACCTGTAACATCCAGTAGCACGTCCTCTTGCATTGATGCCTGCCTGTATTCATCGTGGTATACTATCCACAAGTTCATCAAGCAACTGTTGGTCCACAATATCACACTCCCTCAACGGCGATTCGGCGTAAATCCCTCAGCTTGGTTGGTGGGTCGCGCCATCCAAAATTAGCCCTTTTCTATCTATCCCAGGCATGTTCTATAGGATTCATGCTGGCCACTCTAGTCAAGCGATGTCGTTATCCTGAAGGAAGATGTGTACGATGGGGGTGCGAATTGTCGCTCCCATGCCTCGCCAATATGCTGTCGATATGGTTGCATTATAGGTCGGAGGATGGCATTCACATATCGTGCAGCCTTTACGGAACCTTCCATTACCACCAGCGGCGTACTAGGCCCCACATAATGCCACCCCAAAACAGCGGGGAACTTCCACCCTGCTGAACTCGTTGGACAGTGTATGTAAGGCATTCAGCCTGACCAGGTTCCCTCCAAACACGTCTCCAACGATTGTCTGGTTGAAGGCATATACGACACTCATCGGTGAAGAGAACGTCATGCCAATCCTGACCGGTCCATTCGGTATGTTGTTGGGCCCATCTGTATTGCGCTGCATGGTGTCGTGGTTGCAAAGGTGTACCTCGCCATGGAAGTCGGGAGTGAATTTGTGCATCTTGCAGCCTATTGCCACAGTTTGAGTCGTAACACGACGTCCTGTGGGACCACGAAGAGCATGATTCAACATGGTGGTGTTGCTGTCAGTGTTTCTCTGAGCCATAATTCGTTGGTAGAGGTCATCCACTGCAATAGTAGTTCTTGGTCGGCCTGAGCGAGGCGTGTCATCGACAGTTCCTGTCTCTCTGTATCTCCTCCATATCCGAACGTCATCGCTTTGGTTCACTCCGAGACTCCTGGACACATCCCTTGTTCAGAGCCCTTCCTGCCACAAAGTAACGATGCAGACGCGATCGGATCGCGGATTGACCGTCTAGGCGTGGTTGAACTGCAGACGACACGAGCCGTGTACCTCCTTCCTGGTGGAATGACAATAACTGATTGGCTGTCGGACCTCCTCCGTCTAACAGGCGCTGCTCGTGCAAGGTTGTGTCATCTTTGGGCGGGTTTAGCGAAATCTCTGAACAGTCAAAGGGACTGTGTCTGTGATACAATATTCACAGTCAACGTCTGTTTTCAGGAGTTCTGGGAACCGGGATGATGCAAAACTTGATGTGTGTAAATAAGGTAGGTTCACAGTACCTGCTCTGTTGTGGGCGATGACATGCGCTTCAGACTGTGAGAGCTACTCGAGCCATTCGTCGTCCTGTTCACAAAACCGTCGGAAACGTGGTATAGCAGCTGTAGTAGGCGGCACTTGTTCTGTCGAGTGCGCAGCGTTGGCCAGTAGCTGTTGCACCATGCTGGGCAAGGTAGAAATCTGGTTCGTCTGAAACTGAAACGACGCATTAGCTGTGTGGCTGTGGTGCCTGAGCAAGGGGTGGGACAGGTGGGCTGACCACGTTGGAAGACACAAATATACAAATATACGAGGCAAACAACAAAATCAAAGAAATTTTCTGCAACGCCCAACTGTAAACACTGATTAACAGGAACGACAAGAACTTGTTAAAGCAATATGCACCCCTGCAAAGTAAAGACAAGAGAGAATTAAAGTGCCTGCAAAAATATGGCCAGGCCATCTGCACGTACTTGTGTTGGTGACTCATCGCCAGTAGTGGGGTCGTGCCCACTCGTCGCTAATAGGATGGCTACGGGATGCAGCGTTATCGAAATGCTATACAACAATTCAAACAAATATGATTAGTAGTTTTATTTCTATAAAGCAATTGACAATACTTAACTTCGGAGATTTGCAGTTAGTAGTCGCAAACGAGGGGGCGACATATGATATACACTCCTGGAAATTGAAATAAGAACACCGTGAATTCATTGTCCCAGGAAGGGGAAACTTTATTGACACATTCCTGGGGTCAGATACATCACATGATCACACTCACAGAACCACAGGCACATAGACACAGGCAACAGAGCATGCACAATGTCGGCACTAGTACAGTGTATATCCACCTTTCGCAGCAATGCAGGCTGCTATTCTCCCATGGAGACGATCGTAGAGATGCTGGATGTAGTCCTGTGGAACGACTTGCCATGCCATTTCCACCTGGCGCCTCAGTTGGACCAGCGTTCGTGTTGGACGTGCAGACCGCGTAAGACAACGCTTCATCCAGTCCCAAACATCCTCAATGGGGGACAGATCCGGAGATCTTGCTGGCCAGGGTAGTTGACTTACACCTTCTAGAGCACGTTGGGTGGCACGGGATACATGCGGACGTGCATTGTCCTGTTGGAACAGCAAGTTCCCTTGCCGGTCTAGGAATGGTAGAACGATGGGGTCGATGACGGTTTGGATGTACCGTGCACTATTCAGTGTCCCCTCGACGATCACCAGAGGTGTACGGCCAGTGTAGGAGATCGCTTCCCACACCATGATGCCGGGTGTTGGCCCTGTGTGCTTCGGTCGTATGCAGTCCTGATTGTGGCGCTCACCTGCACGGCGCCAAACACGCATACGACCATCATTGGCAACAAGGCAGAAGCGACTCTCATCGCTGAAGACGACACGTCTCCATTCGTCCCTCCATTCACGCCTGTCGCGACACCACTGGAGGCGGGCTGCACGATGTTGGGGCGTGAGCGGAAGGCGGCCTAACGGTGTGCGGGACCGTAGCCCAGCTTCATGGAGACGGTTGCGAATGGTCCTCGCCGATACCCCAGGAGCAACAGTGTCCCTAATTTGCTGGGAAGTGGCGGTGCGGTCCCCTACGGCACTGCATAGGATCCTACGGTCTAAGCGTGCATCCTTGCGTCGCTGCTGTCCGGTCCCAGGTCGACGGGCACGTGCACCTTCCGCCGACCACTGGCGACAACATCGATGTACTGTGGAGACCTCACGCCCCACTTGTTGAGAAATTCGGCGGTACGTCCTCCCGGCATCCCGCATGCCCACTATACGCCCTCGCTCAAAGTCCGTCAACTGCACATACGGTTCACGTCCACGCTGTCGCGGCATGCTACCAGTGTTAAAGACTGCGATGGAGCTCCGTATGCGACGGCAAACTGGCTGACACTGACGGCGGCGGTGCACAAATGTTGCGCAGCTAGCGCCATTCGACGGCCAACACCGCGGTTCCTGGTGTGTCCGCTGTGCCGTGCGTGTGATCATTGCTTGTACAGCCGTCTCGCCGTGTCCGGAGCAAGTATGGTGGGTCTGACACACCGGTGTCAATGTGTTCTTTTTTCCATTTCCAGGAGTGTAATTTAGAGTCCCTGATATGTTAGCTATTCAGGCAAGTTGACACTGATAACTAGCGTCAGCATTCCAGTTCTGGTCTGAGCGGCTGGTGCTAGCAGGAGCAGCGTTTATATACGCTTCTACCATGTGTCGCTCTTGGCGCGGGGCGGTCCAGTTCCGCGCAACATTGGCCGCCGTTTCCTCGCCGCCTTCTCTGCTCTTGCGTTCCACATTTTCGCTCCGGCGCTTGTGGTTACGCCAGAACAGATAACATTAAATCTTCCATCTCCTTCTTCATTTCAGCGAAATTTTAGCAATAGAAATAAATAGATAAAATAATAACAGTGACTGTTCATTCGAACATTAAATTGCTTTGTAACCTAAGACAAGTGCGAGAATTATCGCACAGTCAGCTTTACAGCTCATGCACCCAAGTTTCTGACAGGAATAACCTACAGAAGAAAGAAAAAGAAAACTGACGATGTTTAGATGACGATCAGTTTGGCTTTAGGAAAGGTAAAGGCACCAGAGAGGCAATTCTACATCTACAACTACATCCATACTCCGCAAGCCACCTGACAGTGCGTGGCGGAGGGTACCCTGAGTACCTCTATCGGTTCTCCCTTCTATTCCAGTCTCGTATTGTACGTGGAAAGAAGGATTGTCGGTATGCTTCTGTGTGGGCTCTAATCTCTCTGATTTTATCCTCATGGTCTCTTCGCGAGATATACGTAGGAGGGAGCAATATACTGCTTGATTCTTCGGTGAAGGTATGTTCTCGAAACTTTAACAAAAGCCCGTTCCGAGCTAATGAGCGTCTCTCCTGCAGAGTCTTCCACTGGAGTTTATCTATCATCTCCGTAACGCTTTCGCGATTACTAAATGATCCTGTAACGAAGCGCGCTGCTCTCCGTTGGATCTTCTCTATCTCTTCTATCAACCCTATCTGGTGCGGATCCCACACTGCTGAGCAGTATTCAAGCAGTGGGCGCACAAGCGTAGTGTAACCTACTTCCTTTGTTGTCGGATTGCATTTCCTTAGGATTCTTCCAATCAATCTCAGTCTGGCATCTGCTTTACCGACGATCAACTTTATATGTTCATTCCATTTTAAATCACTCCTAATGCGTACTCCCAGATAATTTATGGAATTAACTGCTTCCAGTTGCTGACCTGCTATTTTGTAGCTAAATGATAAGGGACCTATCTTTCTATGTATTCGCATCACATTACACTTGTCTACATTGAGATTCAATTGCCATTCCGTGCACCATGCGTCAATTCGCTGCAGATCCACCTGCATTTCAGTACAATTTTCCATTGTTGCAACCTCTCGATACACCACAGCATCATCTGCAAAAAGCCTCAGTGAACGTCCAATGTCATCCACCAGGTCATTTATGTATATTGTGAATAGCAACGGTCCTATGACACTCCCCTGCGGCACACCTGAAATCACTCTTACTTCGGAAGACTTCTCTCCATTGAGAATGACATGCTGCGTTCTGTTATCTAGGAACTCTTCAATCCAATCACACAATTGATCTGATAGTCCGTATGCTCTTACTTTGTTCATTAAACGACTGTGGGGAACTGTGTCAAACGCCTTGCGGAAGTCAAGAAACACGGCATCTACCTGTGAACCCGTGTCTAAGGCCCTCTGAGTCTCGTGGACGAATAGCGCGAGCTGGGTTTCACACGACCGTCTTTTTCGAAACCCATGCTGATTCCTACAGAGTAGATTTCTAGTCTCCAGAAAAGACATTATACTCGAACATAATACGTGTTCCAAAATTCTACAACTGATCGACGTTAGAGATATAGGTATATAGTTCTGCACATCTGTTCGACGTCCCTTCTTGAAAACGGGGATGACCTGTGCCCTTTTCCAATCCTTTGGAACGCTACGCTCTTCTAGAGACCTACGGTACACCGCTGCAAGAAGGGGGGCAAGTTCCTTCGCGTACTCTGTGTAAAATCGAACTGGTATCCCATCAGGACCAGCGGCCTTTCCTCTTTTGAGCGATTTTAGTTGTTTCTCTATCCCTCTGTCGTCTATTTCGATATCTACCATTTTGTCAACTGTGCGACAATGTAGAGAAGGAAGCACACTGCAGTCTTCCTCTGTGAAACAGCTTTGGATGAAGACATTTAGTATTTCGTCCTTTAGTCTGTCATCCTCTGTTTCAGTACCATTTTGGTCACAGAGTGTCTGGACATTTTATTTTGATCCACCTACCGCTTTCACATAGGACCAAAATTTCTTAGGATTTTCTGCCAAGTCACTACATAGAACTTTACTTTCGAATTCATTGAAAGCCTCTCGCATAGCCCTCCTCACACTACATTTCGCTTCGCGTATTTTTTGTTTGTCTGCAAGGCTTTGGCTATGTTTATGTTTGCTGTGAAGTTCCCTTTGCTTCCGCAGCAGTTTACTAACTCGGTTGTTGTACCACGGTGGCTCTTTCCCATCTCTTACGATATTGCTTGGCACATACTCATCTAACGCATATTGTATGATGGTTTTGAACTTTGTCCACTGATCCTCAACACTATCTGTGCTTGAGACAAAACTTTTGAGTTGAGTCGTCAGGTACGCTGTAATCTGCTTTTGTCACTTTTGCTAAACAGAAAAATCTTCCTACCTTTTTTAATATTTCTATTTACGGCTGAAGTCATCGATTCAGTAACCGCTTTATGATCGCTGATTCCCTGTTCTGCATTAACTGATTCAAATAGTTCGGGTCTGTTTGTCACCAGAAGGTCTAATATGTTATCGCCACGAGTCGGTTCTCTGTTTAACTGCTCAAGGTAGTTTTCAGATAAAGCACTTTAAAAAAATTCACTGGATTCTTTGTCCCTGCCACCCGTTATGAACGTTTGAGTCTCCCAGTCTATATCCGGCAAATTAAAATCTCCACCCAGAACTATAACATGGTGGGGAAATCTACTCGAAATATTTTCCAAATTATTCTTCAGGTGCTGAGCCACAACAGCTGCTGAGCCCGGGGGCCTGTAGAGACATCCAGTTACCATGTCTGAGCTTGCTTTAACCGTGACCTTCACCCAAATCATTTCACAATTCTAATCTCCGTCAATTTCCTTCGATACTATTGCACTTCTTATCGCTATAAACACGCCTCCCCCTTCACTGTCCAGCCTGTCTCTGCGGTATACATTCCAATCTGAGTTTAGGATTTCATTACTGTTTACATGTGGTTTCAGCCAACTTTCTGTCCCTAGTTTGCAGTTGATAATGGAAGCAAGACTAAAGAAAAATCAAGAGACATTCATAGGATATGTCGACCTGGAGAAAACATTCCAAAATGTATAATGGTGCAAGATGTACGACATTCTGAGGAAAACAGGGGTGAGCTATAGGGCGAGACAGGTAACATACAATATGTACAAGAGCCAAGTGGGAATAGTAAGAGTGGTTCAGATTGCAGAGGTGTAAGACAGAGCTGTAGTCCTTCGCCCCTACTGTTCAATCTGTACATCGAAGAAGCAATTATGGAAATGTAAGAAAGGTTCAGGAGTGAAATTAAGATTCAAGGTGAAATGATATCAGTGATATAATTCGCTGATGATATTGCTGACCTGAGTAGAATTGAAGAATTATTACAAGAGCTGCTGAGTGGAGTGAACAATCTAATGAGTGCAAAATATCGACTGAGAGTAAATCGAAGAAAGACGAAATTAATAAGAAGTAGCAGGCAGTAGAACAGCAAGAAACTTGCCGTCAGGATTGATGGTCACGAAGTAGATAAAGTTAAGGAATTCTGCTGCAATGACTGACGGAGCAAGGAGGACATCAAAAGCAGACTAGCCCTACAAAAATGGCATTCCTGGCCAAGAGAAATCAAGTAGTATCAATCATACTGCTTAATTTGAGGAAGACATTTCTGAGAATGTACGTTGGGAGCACAGCATTCTATGGTAGTGAAACATGGATGGTGGGAAAACCGGACCAGAAGAGAATCAAAGTATTTGAGGTGTGGTACTACAGACGTATATTGAAAATTGGATGGACCGAGAAGGTAAGGAATGAGGAGGTTCTGTGCAAAATCGGAGAGAAAAGATATATGTGGAAACACTGACAAGAAAAAGAGACAGGATGATCGGGCATGTGCTAAGACGTGGAATGACTTCCATGGTTCTAGAAGGAGCTGTTGATGGCAAAACCTGTAGAGGAAGACAGAGATTGGAATGCATCCACCACATAATTGAGAACGTAGGTTTTAAGCGCTGTTCTGACATGAAGAAGTTGGCACAGCAGAGGAATTTGTGGCGGGCCCCGTAAAACCAATCAAAGACTGACGGCACAAAAAAAAGGTATGTACACGTGCACACGGTATTTATTACTATTTATTACATTTTGTTACGGTTTCGACGAAACTTTCAGGAATATTTTCCTTGGTTGTAAGTCAAATGCTGCAGCTGGTAACCCCGTCCCAACTACGAAGCCGTCCTCCCCGCCACTAGATCGCCAGGTAATTGGCTGCCAAACAACAGTAGAGCTGTCTGTCCCTATGTTAGGGCACGAAAAAAATATGAAAAATAATAAGTCTTCAACCATTTCATTCTGATACCTTATGCAGAGAAAATGATGCATAAAAATTTATAAAAGCCAACAGATATTACATAAAACCAACACACATGGCAGATATATGGAATAGAGAGTCTGTTTGTTAACAACAGTATCAAAACTGATGAATAAAGGCAAATTTATTTGTATACTTGTTAGTGTCGTTGTAGGTGAATGTGCATTTCCCTTTTACTCAGTATTACATAAATTTCTGTATTCTCTGTTTTGTCGGGTACAACCCAGCAGCTATTGAAATCAAACGCCAGTGTTTTCTGTGTTTATAATATGCCATTGATTGAACAGTAGTAGAAATATTCAATAAAATGGTAGGATAGAAATGAGGTCGAATTATAAAGCAATTGTTCAAATTTTAATATGTAGAAAGAATTTGTAGATCAGTGTGTAGCAACTTTAGTTTGACACAAAAGACCCCCATGGGTACTCTACTTTACTTTGCAATAGACATTAATACAATACAACTAGCAACACTTTTTTTTCCAAGTGACTACTGATATGGCATGTGATGAGGAAGTATTCTATATTTCGCTGTTGTTAAATGTGATGGCAGCAGGCGAATATGCCATGTCAATATACGGTTTAATAACTCGTGGTACCTTTTCTCACTGCAAAGTAGGTAATGCAATGCCTGACAGATAAAAGTATCAATCACTTTTTATTACTAAAGCATTTATTTAGTTGATGGTTTCACTCCTCATGTAGATTTCAAGTAATTGTTCCCACAAACATATACAATTCTGAATTTAGGTCCATCTTATAATGTTATAGTTGCATTTTAAAGTCTTTGGCATCATGCTCCATGCTCTCGAGATCAAGTTGAGTCTTACGCAGTAGGACCTGAGAAGTAGGAGTGATATCAACGTATATTCTTAATTTAACAAATTTGGATTAATGCACACTGAAAATAAATTACAAGCAACATGTGTTTAACCATAAAAAATTGCATATTTCTTCGTGAAACTTTATTGTTCCTCAAGTAGTGCACTAGTTATTTCGCTACACATGATATCCGACTACATGCATAGTAACAGAAGCAAGAACCGGAACACGTATACATTCATGTCATTTGTGAACGTAGCTATAGCATTCGATAACGTGAACTTGAGTAATATAGGACGAGGGTAAAGAGAGGGTGTTTTATGTCATCGACTTACACCAAGTATAAATTATGTAGGTGTTATGACCAACGATACTACAATCATCCGACTATAGCTGTGAGTCCTTTGATTGTCCTGAGAGATGGTTCATCAGAGCTTCGAGGATTGCGACGGATGAAATATTACTTTACTTTATTACGTGGAAGATAAAGAGATTTACTTATCTCGATACAATGTTTTGCTACATTTTTGCATAATTTACAACATTCGTTGACTGATAAAGCATCACTTGATGCACAAATTAATAAATTGTTGTCTTGAAGTACAATGTGAAACACCTACAAAAGCTCATTACCATCTGAGTCTTGAATAACTCTTTAGTCCTACTCGACAATGTTGATTGCTTCAGTTGAGATCAGATACTGGGGGAAAGCGCTTCGATGCTCGGATCCCTATTGCCCACTGTGCCAGGGCGCTGCCGTACTGAGAAAGTGGGCTTGTATTTCCAGCCTCTCCCTTTCTTCGTTACAGACTGCAGCGAGACATCGCTAGTGTCTATGGCATCGATGGGTGTTGCCAACTTTCGACGATATCACAGTACGGCAAGGTGTGTAATGTAGCTCTTAATACGTTTTACTGTGTGGCAGCACTGTTGTTCTATCGAAGATGAAGTAATGGAGGTTAAACACAGGAACAAAGAAGAGGTAAAAGTGAAAGGATGATAGAGAGAATATAATGAAAGATGACTATTTGGAATGGATACACGCTAAGGATGCCACAGTCAGTACCGAGAGAATTGACGCGGTAGGAAACTAGATTAGCAGTGGGAAGGATGAAAGTCAAATCCTCATTCAAGGTTTCCCGTGTTTTCCCAAATTCTATTTAACTGAATGTCGTGTTGCCGATTGTGTTTAAAATCTTTGCTCTATCCAAGCTTGTGCTCCGTATCAAATGAAGATGTTGTATATTTTTCCTTCAGTTTACCATTAGTCGGACTTCAGCAGTAGGAGACAGTGGAGAATGCAACGAACAAGAAAAGGAAAGAAAACAGATATGTGACACAATGACGATAGCGTTACTTGTAGAAAACATTCAAAGATAAGAACACCGGTACAGGCAGAAAGAAACGAATGCGTGTTCTAATCTAAGAAACTACTTAAAAATAGTTCAAAAACAGGAAAATTTTTGCATCCAGTAAAAAACGAATCTATGTACTAATCTAAGAAACTCCTTAAAACTAAGAATCAGTCCAATATAGACAATGAAAGGTACTGAAGGTATGGGAAAGAGGTGCCCCAGTTTTCGTCCTTACCAGTTTTCATATATGTTGCGGTATCAGCCACACGCCAAACTTCGCTAACAGTTGAGAGGCGTACAGGTGGCCACTTGGAAAATCCTGCCTCTGGGCTGTTACGGCAATACTGGCGTAGTACTCTGCAATGCATCAGTCTGTTTCAGCGGTGGGCTGGGTTTACGTGTGTCATGGCACAACGCTGGGCTTCCGTAGAGACCTGCGTGACAGAGGGTGAGCTCCTGCCACAACTTAAACGGCCAGAGTGACTAAAAATGCTTCCCACTCAGCCATTAGCAACACTTGTTCTTGGAATTCGGATTACCACCAGTGTCATGACAATCTCCGTGCCACATGGTGGTCCATTGTGTGGCCGAGTAACTTCAGGCACGCCAAGCAGTGTTACTAGCTAGGAGAAGCCGCATGTCTACGACCTAAAGGCTACACCTGCGGTTCCGGGTCTCAATCCAATGCCACCCACTGCAGGCAACTTCCTAGGTGTCACCAGCTAACACTACGAGTGACTCCCGAAGGCCCTCCGTTTAGCACAGGGCTTCTGCACTCCTCGCCGGCTCCTTGAATCTGCCTGCAGTCCATCGTAAGCTCCCAGTCTGCCGGCAAATGCCGTCGTTTCAGGGCCATTCTGCTGTGGTGGTACGTCCCTACAGTGACAGTACCTTCCTGCCTCAGCATACAGGCACTCCGCCACGGCGCTGCATGAGCTGTCAGCTGGTCATGCTGAGGTAGCACGCAGTTGCCTCAATGACAACACCTGCTGCCTCGACGCAGACATCGACCTCTTGTATTGACGACATGCTAAATAAAAGATGTTGAAGATGTTGATACTGAATGAGCTCTACCGACTCCGGGCTCGCCACGGTATTGGAAGATCTCATCCCACAGTTCCCAAGCACTCCATTCTGGGCAGAAGCAGCCGTTCTGGCTAGTGGAAGAGCCTCATATGACCAACACCACTCTATAAAGTGATGGCAGCATTGGTTGCTTGGCTAAATACGAAGCCTTATAAATGATGGTCTTCGGGACTTCGGCCGTTCACTTACGTAATAAAATGAAACACCTGCAGCCGTCGTTTTGATGTTGTTGTATTATATTGCAAACAGTTTCGGTACTGAGTCACATAAGCTGGTTGCATTATATTAAAATAAAATCAAAACGTGGCCTGCAGGTGTTTGATTTTGTTAGATAAATATACAAAGGTTTTCTTCTTCTCCAGTTCAGAAAAGGAAGCAATATTAAACATCCTGCCGACGACGAATTCATTAGAGACGGAGCATAAGCTCCGGTTAGAGAACATTGAGGAAGGAAATCAGCATTACACTTCCAAAGGAATTATCACGAAATGTGCATTAAGAGATTTCGGGAAATATCGGAAAAACCTAGATCTGAACGGTCGGACAGGGTTCGAGCCGTCGTCCTCCTGTAAGTATTAAAGTCCCATCTCACTGCATTCGCCCTGGCAAGATAAGCAGATAACAGCCGAATGGGTATGACTGCTGCTTTAATCAACAGTTTATTTTTATGTGCTCTCCCCTGCTGACATATAACCTCGAATGGTGTTCATTTTATCACTGTACAAAGAGGTCCGTAAAGAAACTGAAGTGCCTTGCAAAAGGCGGGAGTGCTGTTCGTGCATTTTATTCCAGATTTCATGATTATCAGTTGTACGCTGCTATTTTCGTTTATATCGCTGCTATAAATAACGCAATTACCATACGATTATCTAATCTTCTTATACTCCTGAAATCTTGAGATCCATCTAATAGCTCAGGCAGGGAAGATGAAAATGGCTCGATTATGAGAAAATATTCGAACCGTCGCATATTTTTGTACAGTCGTGAGAGGGAGTGCCACAAACCACGTACTAGAAATCCTTACTAGGTGGGGGTGGGGTGGCATTTAAAGATCCTTTTTTGATGTTTTTTTCTGAATAATTCGAAATCCGTGTCTTCTTGCGAAAATGTTTCCAGTGCTCAGACGTTGAGAGATGTTTATTTTTCATACAGTGCGTTAACACTTCATGGAACACAAATACGAGTTACTAATAACGCTAATGCAAGGAACTCATACGAACAGAATCTACGTAAATCTGTGAACAGTATTCTACAGTGCTAGAGGAAAATTGTTTCTTAGTTATCCTGTACGGCAATTATAGTGTCCTAACAGGAAAGGAAACCTTGAGTGCTGCCCGCTTTTCATTTTGTAGACAGACTATACCTCCTAAGCATTTCCTGTTCGTTTCCTTTACGTGAACATACAAAGTAACTTTACTAAGCTCTTACTTATACGGTGGAGATCTTTTTCTTTTATTCTTCCCATACTGAAGTGCCTGTCCCAAGTGTAACATGTGAAAATATATTCGACAATGTCGATTTCATTGACTTGACCGCCACTGACTGGAATACTTCTCGCACATGAGGGCTATCACGCACATCATCGCGCCTTCAGTTTTCCGAACATCTGAAGAAGCAAAGAGGCTAAAGGAACTTCACATGTTTCAACATAAGTCAAGCAAAGAAGTTTACTGTACTAGACTTGCATATGATCCGTCTCCGTCCATCACACACATTCACACCCATCTAGGAATATATATTGTCGATGGTAGTAAGCGGCTCCATTCTGTTCAGCTCACTCTACAGATGCCAGCAATTTCTGAATGCAAGAGATTTATGTCAAGTAACAAAGTTCAATGGTAAATGAACTGCAGTAATTTTATGGCCACTCATTAGTTCATAACGAAGTGACTAAACACAATTACATGCCTTTGCAGCACGTTGTTAACGGTAGATAGTAGCAAGGTTCACATTCACCGTTCCAATCCCTTTCCCTCCAACACTACATATGTCATCGATAACATCATAGCTACAAATTAAATACTTCCCAGCCACTGTTTAGAGCAGCGGTTCGCGACCTGTGGGCCGCGGGCAACGTGGCACTGCAACGTTACCGCATGTCAAGAGTCGGAGACTGGTCTGTAGTCAAGATCAGCGAGTACAGAATGAAATAATAGTTGACATGCCAAACCGCTATCTTATACCACTCACAAAGGAATGGTCCGCTCTGTCATTTCGAGATCTGTTCTGCTGCTCTAAGACAGCCAGTATTTTTCTCAATGCTGAAAATTACCAGTATTGTGTGCCAACAGGCGACTGGTACAGTACGCTCTTACAGACTTCACTATAGTGCTAGCTCGCGGCTTTGGCTGGTTGCAGAACATGCCATAATGCATTCGTAACCTATAGAATTGGGTAGTTTCTCGGACACATTTGTTCAAAAGGTCGTCTCGCTGGAATTTTGAACATTTAATACACCGATACAAGAACCAGGTGGAGTGGTTGATGTTTTACGTCCAGTCCACGGCTAAGATTATGAGAGAGTTTTGCTCGGATTTCTTACTATTAGACGGGAATGAAGCGGTCGTCACCATTTCAAGGAACCATTCCGGCATTTGGTTGGAGTGACATGGGTGACCGCAGAAAACCTGGATAGCTGACCCGAGAACTGAATCCAGGTGTCTCAAATGTGAGTTGAGGGCATTAGCCTCTACACCATCGTACTCTTACGTATTTATGGACAGCCCCGCAGGATTCATGGAGTCAATGCTCTCCAGCAGCACTTCAGATACTACTCGAGTCCATACCATGTCGTGTCCGCATTTCTGCATGTTCGCAGTGGCCCTACACGATGTTAGGAAGGTGTATCAGTTTCTCTGGCTCTTCAGTGTAGGTGGCGACTTGAGGCTATAATGAACCAGTTTTAACCCAGATATTGTTTCTCTCATGGGCGACAAACAATTCAAATACCGCACTAAGTTCTTTTTAAGAATGATTCGGTTGTGAAATCTAAGTCAGTATAATAAAAGTCTTTTCTTCATGAAAAAATTATGCATATTTTTCAGTACTGTATGTTTTGCTAATTAGGTCTAACGAGTGTGTGTGTGTATGTGTGTGTGCGTGTGTGTATGTGTGTTGTGTGTGTATGTGTGTGTGTGTGTGTGTGTGTGTGTGTGTGTGTGTGTGTGAGGGAGAGAGAGAGAGAGAGAGAGAGAGAGAGAGACAGAGAGAGAGAGAGAGAGGAAGACAGAGAGAGAAAGAGAGTCACTTATGACGCAACATGTATGGAAACGAGGTTTTGAGCAAATGAATTGATAGAACGTTAAAGAGCCTGTACTTCGGTAGGTAATGAAATGTCATAATTCTTGTATCGATCAAGATGATGAAGAATACTTTTTAACGGCTTCTTAAAGCGCTTAAAACACGCGTACGTTGATATAATGATGTTTATGTTGAGGTTGAACTCCGCAAATAAATCCGAGAAATGTACTAAAATTGGAAAGAAATGTGGAGAGAGTCAGCTAGTGCGATGTAAACAACGCCCAGCAGACTCATGCGAGGTACTGTAGTTATGTGCAACAAGACAGGTACGAAGACGTGGAGAAAGGGGCAGCTATGATTTTTGTATATGGAAATACGTCGTATGCTAGCTTATGAAGCTACATATGAGGATAAGGAAAACTATTAGCGGGCACGTTAGCCGTGTGAGACGCAGGAGCAGGTGCAGATCAGTTTGCCTGAGCCACCAGTACCGGCAAAGGCTGCAGCAGGAACGAAGATAGGACGTTGGAAGAGAAGCAAAGGGGATAGTGGCAAAGGGGAAACGTCGGATGGTTTGATAACCGTATCCATGTCAGAAAGTGGCAGCGGGACTGAACCTCAATCATCTTGCTTAGTGCGCTGCGAGAACACCGAGAGGCAAGAACGCATTCGTGAACAAACAAAACATTTGAAGGCGTCGAGAGGGAACAGAGCCTGTGCCAGCGAAGAGGAAAAGCGAGCAGAGCGGCGAGCAGCTGCCGCAGTTCTACCGCAGGAACTCGCTGACGTCTGTGGCAGCCCAGAGTGATGGCCAGGCGGATGTGGCCACGTTGACAGACGCAGCCGGCGGTGGCGGACAGGGCGGCGCGCGCACCGCACAGCACCCCGACAGCAACGAGCCGTGGTCGCAAGCAGGACAAGGAGATGCAGCAGTAGCGGCTCTCGCGCGTGACTATCGTGCTGCGACCCTCTGCCACTCCCTGACACGTTATTGTTCTGACGTATCGCGTCGTACTCCAGACGCTCCAAAACGAGCCTAGTTTGAAGCTATCGAGAAGGATGATCCCACCACTGAGAGCTCATCGCCCTATGTGCCACTATGTGCGATAACTAAACCTACAATATTACCACAATTAACATCAATAGGTTTCAAAGTGCGGTGAAACTCCGTTGCTAACTGATTTCTTGTACGGTACCAGCGTTGAAATTTGTGGTAAGATCTTATGGGACCAAACTGCTTAGGTCATCGGTCCCTGAACTTACACACAACTTAATCTAATTTAGACTAACTTAAGCTGTGGACAACACACACGCCCATGCCCGAGGGAGTACCAGCGTTGACATTTCACTGCTACAGCAGGTAGTCACAGTGTTTGAGGTGCCCGGTTATGTACTTATTGATAACATCTATATGCAGGATGCTGTAGCCACTCCTTTACTTTTGCTCGACGGTATAACCTTTACGGACGTAAAACGGCTGCCTACTAGTCGTGTCATTTCTCTTCGAGTGAATGGTGTGCAGACTGTTAACGTGTACGCCACCTTAGGTAGCAGTCATAAGGGAGAACGTTCAACTTTTTATAAAAACGAGGTTTCCGTGCTCCTTAGCGCTTATCGTGCACATCTCATTCTTGGTGGTGACTTCAATTGTGTGCTTAACGACAGAGACCAAACTCCTAACATGAACAGCTGTCTACAACATGAACATTTAATTCATGGTATGCCTCTTCACGATACGTGGGAAAAACTGCACGGTGAACCGGTAGCTAGCCGCTTCAGTCCGGAACCGCGCTGTGCTACGGTCGCAGGTTCGAATCCTGCCTCGGGCATGGACATATGGTGTCCTTATGTTAGTTAGGTTTAAGTAGTTCTAAGTCTAGGGGACTGATGACCTCAGATGTTAAGTCCCATAGTACTTAGAGCCATTTGAACCATTATTTGAACCGGTAGCGTACACCTTCGTAACCAGTCATTCTGTCAATCGGCTGGATAGGATCTATGTGTCGTCATGACATACGCTCGACAAAAAAACTTTTCGCAGAAACTAATTATGGAATATTATTATCGCTGTTTAAGAGACCTGTACAGTCGCACTACCAATCCTTCTCTCTATATCGATATCAAGATCAAACGATGTAAAGCGAGAATTACGGCGATCCAACGCAAACGAATGGAAGGAATCATCGTTCGATCCCAGCCAAAAGACGTTGCCTCCGAAGAACGGGCCTCCCTGTACCACATTCTGAGAACGACGAAACGATGTAAAGCCATGTTGATTGAAGCCGTCGTTGATGAAGTCGAGAATGACATCACGAGGCAACGTGCCATCATCTCACACGTCTACGACTATTATAGTCAACTTCACAAGAAGCAAGCTGTTGATGGTTCAAATGGCTCTGAGCACTATGGGACTTAACATCTGAGGTCATCCGTCCCCTAGAACTTAGAACTACTTAAACCTAACTAACCTAATGACAACACACACAGCCATGCCCGAGGCAGGATTCGAGCCTGCAACCGTAGCGGTCGCTTGGTTCCAGATTGAAGCGCCTAGAACCGCTAGGATGAACCGTTTGTGTGACAATTTTCTGAGTACCTTGAGCTGCCGCTTGTCACACAAGGATAATGCAAATCTGAAATCTGTTTTCACGAAGGATGAATTCCTAATAGCGGTCCACGGTGCAAAAAAAGGGAGATCACCAGGACCTGACGGTCTCAGCGCTGAGTTTTACCAGCTTTACTGGAATCTCCTCGGCCCGACACTCCTTGAGATAGAGAATGAAACCTGGCACCTGAAAGTAATACCCAATGCATTCAAGGAGGGTATCATCTTGCCCTTACCGAAGAAAGGTAAGAGCAGGAAGGTAGAAAACATGCTACCCATCACATTCCTGAACGCCGATTTCAAAATCATTACCAAATCAATTAAGCTACGGATAAAAAACTGTTATGCACAGCCGGCATGAGTGGCCGTGCGGTTCTAGGCGCTACAGACTGTAACCGAGCGACCGCTACGGTCACAGGTTCGAATCCTGCCTCGGGCAGTTAGGTTTAATTAGTTCTAAGTTCTAGGCGACTGATGACCTCAGACGTTAAGTCGCATAGTGCTCAGAGCCATTTGAACCATTTTGTTATGCACAAGGTTTTAGGTAATTGCTGTTACAGTGCAGTGCAAGGCCGAAGTCCAATCTCAGCTGCGTCTGATTTGAGAGACACCATCTGTTCATATGCTGAAACCAAATGAAATGTGCGCTCTGATATTTCTAGGCTTTGAGGAGGTGTATGACCGTGTACGTCATGACTTCCTCTTTAAAAGCATGGCGAAACTGGGTTCTGGACCTCATCTCATAGAATTAACTCGTCAACTTACTACAAACGTCTCTTCCCGGTTAAAATGGCGCTGAGCACTATGGGACTTAACATCTGAGGTCATCAGTCCCCTAGAACTTAGAACTACTTAAAACTAACTAACCTAAGGACATCATTACATATCCAAGCCCGAGGCAGGATTCGAACCTGCGACCCTAGCGGTCGCGCGGTTCCAGACGGAAGCGCCTAGAACCGCTCGGCCACAACGGCCGGTTTCTCTTCCCAGATTCTCAATAATGGCCCTTTTGCAAAAGAACTTTCCATTCTGTAGACCATCCGACAAGTATGTCCTCTGTCAATGAATTCGTACGTCATCGCATTAGAGCCTCTACTACACAACTTAGTGCTCTGTGGGAAGGGGTTTAGCATCGATTAAGTTACTATCCCACGCATTGCATATGCTGACAATATATGCGTTGCAGTTTCATCGTTACAACTTATGTCGGCAGAAACTCTTTTACAAGCATTCACGTTTCTTTCAGGAGCAATATTAAACAGAATTAAGACCACAGCTTTGCTCATCGGACGCGGTATCGGAGATATATCCCTTGTTATTTGATGCAATGTAAAATTTTGTCACAAAATTTTCGGTGTACCCTTCGAGGCCGTCCCAGACAAGTTCCTGACGAAGATCTGATCGCAAATGCTTAATAAATTTCGTGCTGCTTTGATACTCCACTCAGACCGTGAGTTGGACATACTACAGAAAGTTAAGACCATAGAGATCGCCATTACAAGCAAGATGAATTATTTGGCGCAAATTCTTCCTATATCCGACTATCTACCAAATCTTTTACAACAAGCTCTGTGCTGGTTTCTTTTTAGAGGGCAGATTTTCAAAGTTCAGTTTGATACATTAACTTTACCTACGTCCAAAGGTAGCCTTAACCTCATTAAGGCACACAAAAAATATCACTCTTCTCCTAAACCGCGTCAGTTCGTACCCGGAGGACCAGCATCATCACAAACCTCATCCAGCGTTGGAAGAGTCATAGCCCTTCTGGATTATTTAAAGAGCAGTAACGATGTGCCATAAGTCATAGCCTACGCAGACGACTTCCTCCCGCTGGTTGGGGGTCGTAGCCGCGAAGACTTAGAGCCTAAAGTTGAAAGAGCTCTATCTATTTTGACTACATGGTGCCATAAAGCCAAAATGATAATAGCGCCAAGCAAGTTCACATATTTGCTACTAAAAGGGCAACTCGTTAGGAATCCAACTGTCACCATTAACGGCTCACCAGTTCTTCGGCACCGTAATCCCCGTTATATAGGTGTTGTCGTGGACGAGAGGTGGAACTGTGCAGCACACATTGCCACAATGACACAAATATCACCGGAAACGCTAAACAACCTAATTGAAATGGTTTACAAACGCTTCCATCTCCCACCCGACCTAATTAAATTATACCATAACAGTAGCCTAACTTCAGTCGTAGGTTACGGGTCAGGGATGTGCTCACGAGGGTCATAGCTCCCATGGCCGTAAGAAGGGTGCAGCGAAACACGAAACATGTTCCCGCGATCGGTAGAAGCATACAGAACATCTCCTGGGGCGGGGGGGGGGGGGGGAGGGGGGCATACGGGTCAGGGATGTGGGCACACATCCTCACGAGGGTCATAGCTCCCATGGCCGTAAGAAGGGTGCAGCGAAACACGAAACATGTTCCTTGCTCGCTAGAAGCATACAGAACATCTCCTGGGGCTGAGGGGGGGGGGGGGGGCATAGCTAGTATTAATAGGGCTCTGTCGCCTTGACATAAAAATCAGAGAACAGGCCGCGTGGTACTGGGTGAAGAAAGAAAGGAGTGAACAATAGTGAAAATACTGTGGGGCAAATTAAGCGGCAGTAATTGTAACATGTCGGGAATAAGTATGGAATTAAAAGGAGGAGGGAAGATTTATGGCAAGAGCAGAGGGACAACGATGAAACAGGTTGAAGGACTTACGAGTTGAACAATCACACACTGAGGAGTGCTTGAAGGTTTCCTACCTTAAAACAACCAGAGGACTGCTTCACTTTCTTCAAAAATGCTTTAAATGGCTCTAAGCACAGAGACTTAAAATCTGAAGTCATCAGTCCCCTAGACTCAGAACTACTTAAACCTAACTGACCCTAAGGATATCACACACATCCACGTCCGAGGCACCATTCGAACCTGCGACCGTAGGAGCAGCGCAGTTCCGGACTGAAGCGCCTACAACCGCTCGGGCACAACGGCCGGCGTTGCACTTTCTTACTGGACATGAGCCCTACCAGATATATCCATGCCGGTTCGGGAAGCGGACTACACCAACGTGTCACTGTGGTGCCGTGCAGGGCACTCCAGACCACGTGGTGTATGAGTGACCCCTCTTCGACGATGTTGCAGGTCAACTTAGGCAACAACTTCCTGACCATGACACGCACCACCTGCTCAGGCAAGAGGACACTTTCCACATCCTGAACAAAGTCACAGATGAAATATCCAATAAAATTCTTAAAGAAATCTTAAGGAACAACCGACAATGATCAAAGGCCGAATTAGACTAGGTGCACCTGTGCTGTTCCGCCGAAGCGTGGACTTGGCCAACCCCCTGACGGCTAGGATACCCCACGTCTCGGATTATGGGGGAGGGTGTACATTTCTGACCGATAGTGACACGCACCGACAATGACAGTAGATATATAAAATAGGTTACTTGTAGGATAAGATAGGGAAATTTATTAGGATAGTACTACAGTGATTCAACGTCCAGCCCAGTACCAGTGGCATGGCCGCTGGGGTTAGCTCCGTGGGCAAGGCCAACAACGTAGATCTGTAACATGCTGGCACACCTGTAACGCAGCAGGTAGTGTAGATCAGTTTAGGTATAGATAAAGTTGCATGTACGTAACACAAACAACAGCTGTAGAGAACTAGTCACAATCAGCTAGTAACAAAGATACACGTAGAATAGAGTAATAGTAAATAGTTAATCAGAAATACCTGTAGTGGTGAAATAATAGAAGTACTAACATACCTGTAGTATTAGCAAATTAAGCTGCAGTAATTGTAACATGATTGTAAATTTAGGACCCACTAATTTAGTTAGGTAGTGAGTTGACATTTATCATTAAAGTTAACTTTTAAATAAAGAATACTTTTAAAAAAATTATTTGGTAGTTAAACTGATGTTTCCATTCACAGCTTTTTAGCTATTTTTTTTGCTACTGTAAGTGATCAATATGGTCCATTACACCCAGAAGAATACCCTGTCTTATGTTTTCTGCACTATGAACAATACGAAACCTTCTCGCGTCTGTTTTCCATATTAACAACAATATAAGTTCCTCCGACATATTTTCCACACATCTGTAAACCACGCCTTCTACTGAGCCCTCATACCTTGTACCATTCTAGATAGCATTGGTTTTGATTATACTTCACCACGGGTATAATTAAATTGAATGCTATTTGGAGTGGAAGTTTTTATATATAGTAAGTAAAACCATTAACATTCTAGCATGATACCAAAAATTGTAAACCTATATCGTGCAATCAAAGAATAGAGTACCTCCACATTTCATTACAATACATGTCGTAGACTTTCTCCAGAGAGGAAAGTGAAATGGGAAAGTGAAATTGGAAAGTGATCGGCAAAGAAAGGTCTCTGATTTCAATGTTTTTTGTAAGAAAGGTAACATACGAAAGAAACAGTAGTTTTCTCGGAGTCACCTCGTCATCATTAAGCTGTTGAAACTTGAAGATTTGAGTTTTGTGTTGCCGACGGTACGCAGTCTACTGAAGGTGTAACTAATATTTTCAGTTCCCAGTTCATACCTGCAACAGAAGGACTATGTTAAAATCTTATATACTTATTGACAACGAAGCATCAGAAAGTGGGACGCGTAGCATCCAATTGTAACACAACGTTTCCTTCGCAAAAACCACGAAATGTGTTGCGTGCCTTGGTGTGAAATACAATCAACGACATTCCCACTATATAAGAAAGAGCTGTTCAAGGCAAAAACTCTAGAGGAAGACAGACTCGAATACATGTAGAAAATAATTGGGACGTAGGTTGCAAGAGCTACTCTGAGATGAAGTGATTGGCACAAGAGAGAAATTCGTGGCGGGCCGCATCAAATCAGTCAGAAGACTGATGAGTCAAAAGAAAGAAAAGAAAAATAAAGGAAAGATGTCTGAATTTAACATAGGGTACCAGATAGGTGTTGAGTAGGGATACAATCTTTACTTTCTGTTCTGTCGATTACAAATAGATAATAGATCACTTCATTCAATAATGGTAACATTTCTCATTTGTTCCGATGCACCCATGGAACATTTTAAGATAACTCATCTGAATGATGTTATTTTGTTGTTGGATGGATAGCAATACAGACATAAATTACGGAAACGCATATTGTAAGAATTTAAAGGTGATATTCTATCCACTGAAAACTAGCTATGAACACAGCAACAAAGAAGCAAGTGTGAGAAGGTATTCCTTTAATTATCATAGCCAATGTGGCAGTTCACTTCCACAGATTAGTTTTTAAGCTATAATGGACATAATTAACTTCGCACCCAGTGTGTTGTAGTGCAAAATACAGAGTAACTTCCGAAAGTCAATCTACCTTGTTATCAAGTTCTCATGTGGTGACAGCGTGGGTATTGCGGATATGTGAAGCTGTGACACTGTCATCCTGTTGACGGTTGGAATGATTGTATGGAACGGCGTTAAATTCACCTTTTATTTATTTCTCTGCACTGCCTGAACCAGTCGGCGGGTGTGGATTTATTATAAATGTACACAGTTTCGAATACAGAGAATAATCAAGTTGGTGTATTTTCTCCATATATGATTGATTGGCGAATAAAAAGGAACCACCGAAATTGGTACCAGTTTAACATTCGTTACGCGTTATAGGTACCTGTATTGTTGACAGTACTCTTGTATGTTCTTCTCTGATTATGTTGCCACGCTAATTACCGTTCTCCTGATATGTCGTTCTATCCAGATTGATTATACTGTTATCGAAATTATTGAATCTCAATTCTTTTCTTCGATTTTCAGTGTTAAGGTCTTTATTTAACACATATAGAAGCACCGTGAGATGAATCGACAATACTTAGTAACCGAATCATCAATTTAATGAGTGGTATTTATTGGTATTAATGTGGCCTTTGTATTCCTTATTTCCTTCAGTCATTTTACATTTCCAGTGAAAGTTGCGAGCTCTATCTTCTTATCTCCTGTTTTCTACTGAAAATCTTGTGCTTGTACTCTTATTAACGTTACTATTGCAGAGATCGCCAAAACTTTATTTTTTTCATTGGGCCTCTGCGCAAGAAATAACTTACTTGGTCTTTCTGCTGCCACTACTAGATCCACTGCATTCCATTATTTAACAGAAACATAAAAAACTGATTATTCATGCTGAGTGCAATGCATCTTCTGTATGGCGGCTCCTGCTGTTGCTGCGGCTGCTGCTGCTTACTACAACTACATATAATTCAAGAGAAAGGGTTTGGTCAAATCTAAACTCGATAAATGACAACCCAAACAAAAAACTGCATTCTGAAAGCGATTCTTTCTCTTTCAATTAACAAAACGCTAGAAGCTATTTGAACAATCGCATCGTTCGCAAATCTGCCTCCAGCGGCATTAAAGCAATATTACAAATTAATCACACTCTTGAGACAGACTGTTATACTTCTCAATTGAATACACAGTGAAACAATTCCCTGACAATTACAAAAGAAATCAATGACAAAAATAAATACATGATCAAACAGTGGTTTCCCCTTAAGAATTCAACTCCTATCATTATCAAAATTACCGTCTGCTGCTACGCTCATACACAAACCCTTTTCTTTAAATTAATAAACGCGCTGCAAATTACAAAAAAAATATCAACTCAATACCAAATCCTGTGTCGCTGCTGGCGGACACGGCAGTACGGGAGCTCGGCGACGACCCCTCGCCCAACACACCTGCGCATCACAGCAGGCGGGCTCTTACAATGGCTTCAAAACTGCCACTAGTTAATCCGTGTGCTGCGAGGCGCGACAACAATATCTTAGATTCCAGAGCTTGCGTATACGCGCTGTAGCCAACCTTTACATCCTAAGAGAGTATTGCCGACTCTCACCAGAATCTTCTCAGTAGACTCTGTCCCAGGATTTAAAAGACGGAGTTTCGGCCGGCCAATAGTGGCCGTGCGGTTCTTGGCGCTTCAGTCTGGAACCGCGTGACCGCTACGGTCGCAGGTTCGAATCCTGCCTCGGGCATGGATGGGTGTGATGTCCTTAGGTTAGTTAGGTTTAAGTAGTTCTAAGTTCTAGGGGACTGATGACCTAAGATGTTAAGTCCCATAGTGGTGAGAGACATTTCAACCATATGAACGAAGCTTCATATTTTCAAAACACTGCTGCGAAAGAAAGAATAAATTTTGTGTTATCTCACAAGATGCCGATCTACAGTGACTGTACTAGCTGTAAATCACAAGTTCATGGGATTAATGCATCAGAACACGCTCGCCAAAAGTCTGTCGGCACATGAAGTCTGCAAAAGAAATAACGATATCTTTGGGTTTTTCCTAAGTACAGTAAACTTTAAATGAAACACTTATCTATCGGAAAGTAACAGTGTTGAAAGTACAGCCAGATTCTGTGCTTCCTGTTTGCAACCCACTGAGTAAAACTCACGTGTCACTTCAAATTACGTGACTTCCATCAAAGAATCCAACGACTTTTGGCTCTTAGATCATTAGTAGCCCGATACTTCGAGATCACAATTGTAATGCTCGTGTCAGGTTATGAAAATCAATTACCTGTGAAAGTAAGTACGGATATGTCCTCAATTAAAAAAAAGTGTATGCTCCCTTATACGCAATGTCTAGACCAATTAATTAAACTAGTAACGAAATATGACTGCAAAGAGTTGTAGAAAATTACTTAAGCAGTGCACCCACTCACTGTCGTGCAATGATTTACAATGGCTGTAGTAGAAACAAACTGAATTTCCATTAACCAGGATAATCGTATCAAACGTCCGACAATTCGTGAAAAAGTTTGTAAATTAACATGGCTTAGTGTAGAAACGTACAGTGCTGGGTGAATGTGGTCCCAATTTGTTATAACATCTCACAGTTACAAGCCTAAAATAATCACATTTACGAAGACTAAAGATCTGCCATTCTGCCGACTGCGTCATCTTCAGCACCTTCTCTGCTAAAAGATAATGAATAAAAATTTGATTGAATCAAGTTGTGATATTAACGACAGTGAGAAATCCCTTACATTCTACCAACTGCAAAAGGCAAGCAGTACGTTTCACATCGAGTGGTGGTATCCTAACTGCTGAGCGCGCGTCTGCTTAAGCGTACTTAAAAAGTAAAATGGTTGACAAGGAAAAGTTAATCTGAAAGTAAGTTTGCATATAAATCCATATGACTGTCTCCAAAGATAGTTAAATCACGACAGTACGTGGTATATCAACACTCATAAAACACGTGGAATACAGAGTTCCATCACGTGAGTAGATCTAACTAAGCAAAACGTATGTAGCAAAACTCCGACAAAGCCTCACTGAAAAGGTGTGTGATGAAATTTAATGGCCTACCATTCGGATGAATAAGAAACAGAATCTGTACCGAATATAAAACCACCCACTCGTCACGAAAGCGCAAAGAACAGTTCCCGGCATGGGAGAAACAACTCCAAGCCATGTAAGTTTCCGTGAAGTTTCCAGAATGAGATTTTCACTCTGCAGCGGAGTGTGCGCTGATATGAAACTTCCTGGCAGATTAAAACCGTGTGCCCGACCGAGACTCGAACTGGGGACCTTTGCCTTTCGCGGGCAAGTGCTCTACCAACTGAGCTACCGAAGCACGACTCACGTCCGGTACTCACAGCTTTAGTTCTGCCAGTATCCATTTGTTTGGAAGGTAGGAGATGGATACTGGCAGAAGTAAAGCTGTGAGTACCGTACGTGAGTCGTGCCTCGGTAGCTCAGTTGGTAGAGCACTTGCCCGCGAAAGGCAAAGGTCCCGAGTTCGAGTCTCGGTCGGGCACACAGTTTTAATCTGCCAGGAAGTTTCCGTGAAGTTGTCTATCCTCAGTCTGAGATGTGAAGAAAGAAAATATTTACTCATGAACCAATAGCAAACTGATATTATGTATATGCTCAGACTGCACACCATCAAAATACATTTTACTCCACCGCAAAGCTGCATCAGAATGCGAAGCAAAATTTACTAGAAGAGAGCTAGAAAACAAAACGGTGCTTCAGATTCGCAGCCCCGAATACTGCAAGGCACGTTGTGGTGTGATTGTTCAACTCTGCCGGAACACATATATAGTTTCTTGAACACTTCAGAGACAGGTCCAAAGGTCTACTATGCTGCACGCAATCGACAACAAGGTAGAGAATTCTACCTTTATAGAAGACGAGAGTTAAATAATACTACGCAAAATAACTGATTAGAGAAAGTTGGAGATTAAATAGTGAACGTTGTTAACATAACAGTCAGCTTTCACTGTTATCCGAAAGTTGGCCATAAAGTGCCAGTTTTGATCATGAGAGTGTCTGATGTCGTGTTGCATATTTGATAACAACTTATATAGCGCCACAAAAATCAATACTTTCCCAAATCATTTATATTTTTTTATATAAATGTTTATCTCTGGCTCTTGAAAATATTTGAAGTATTTTATGTAATTATATGTAAATTGACGTAAACTACAGGATAGAAGGTACTTTTATATACTTATTCTAAGAAGTACAACCCCATCATCTGTGGCATCCCACACTCATATATACAATACAGATTGCCTAGCACAAGCCAGAGATGTCTGCTAATATAATTCAAATAGTTATCTTATTACGTGACCGTGGTAATTAGAATACAAAACTGGGTGTTGTGTAACTGCGATGGGAGATGTGCTCTTCTTCCAAAGATTATGGCTCAACTGTTCGTAGAAGGAAGTTGTATCTATCTGCTGTGGTTTAGATATTAGTTTCTTATTCGTGAACCAACATGGACATAATCTCATTCGGAAGAGTTAGTATTGAGGCTGCGACCACTTGCCTCGTGTCTCCCGTTACATATTTCTTCTTGCACATTTCTGCCAGTTATTGGAAGAAAATGTTTTGTGGTGTACGACTGTTCACCTTTTTTCAGTGTTTCAGCTCCAGAAATGTGCGTTAGCCTATTGTTTCCCTCACAAAATCGTCAAAGATACTTTAAATTTCCTCCTTCTGTCACTACTCATAATTTATCTGTCTTCGAACCTATTAGTAGGCCCAGCTCTATCTCTAGCAGATTATGCATCACATGCAGGGTGTTCATTTTAACTGAAGACATTGAAATATCTCGAAAACTACACATCGGATCAAAAAATTTATAATTCTAATTTGTCTCGGAGAGACACACACAGTGATTACACAGTCGATACGCATCCCACCCGTGCGTGGGTGGCAACTTTGAAATTTTCATTGGGAACCCCGTTTTTTACTGCAGATGATAATTCTACGCCAAAATCTACTTACGTTATGTTTTCAGCATTTTCTTCGTTTCGCCACAGGTAGCGCTGTAATCGGAGAATTAAGAAAGGATACACGATCGTGATTTACGACATGTTACTCAATGACCCTTGAAAATCCAACGGCATGTAGGACCCTACCTTCATGCTGCGAAGGTAGGAGAGGCCAGTTGTTCATAACTACTAATTGGAAACCCCATTCGCAACATAGAAATCCTCAGACACAGCGAACAACCTGACGCGCCACTGTGGCTGTGGCTCGAGGCGAACGCTACTGTACTTTTCCAATTAGAGTAAGTGTACAAACGTAGTGCTACCAATTGCAATACACTTAGAAATCCGCTTTTAAAAAGACCATACTCAGGACAGAACTATATCTGTGGGAATGTCAGCACAGGCGTTTCTGATGAGGTCGACAACGTCGTCGTTATTTCTGTCCGTTCACCATGTTCATCAGTGATCAGTTTCCTTACATGTATAGCTCAGGACGGTAGTACTCTAATAGATAATGTATTTGTACAGCAAGAGGATGTAGAAAAAACATATGCTTTCCCTGTGGTAAATGGATTATCTAACCATGATTCAAAACTGAATAAGAATATTCTGTGACTTATCCAAAGGATTTAATTGTGTAAACCATGTCATTATGTTAGAGAAATTACAATTCTATGGTATGAATGGAACAGCATACGAATGGTTTAAGTCATATCTACAGAACAGAAAGCAAAAGTCTCTTTATATGCTTCAAGTGATTAACAGAGTTTGCCACTTCATCTAACTGGGGTGAAATTACATTAGGTGTTCCACAAGGTTCGATCATGGGTCCCCTTATGTTCTTTATATATGTGAATGGCCTCCCTTCTTATTTGAAACAAGATGCTGAACTGTCACTGTCTGCTGATGATACAAGCATAATTATTAATCCAGTAAAAGAAAGTCCGATAGAAAATGATAGAAATAAGGTCTTTGGAAAAGTTATTAATTGGTTTTCTGCGAATGGGATTGCTCTGAACTTTGAAATAACACAGTACATCCAATTTTCTGCTGCAAAATGTGTAATGCCTTAAATAAACATAACGCATCAAAAGAAGTCAGTAGCCAGGGTAGAGCATACAAAGTTTTTGGGTGTACATGTAGATGAGAATCTTAATTGGAAGATTCATCCTTTCGATCTCCTAAAGCGACTACGTTCAGCAACTCTTGCAATCAGAATAATTGCCAATTTTGCAGATGTAGAAATTAGTAGGCTAACATACTTTGCATACTTCCACTCTCTGATGTCATATGAAATAATATTCTGTGGCAATTCAACACTTAGGCAAAAGGTATACACTGCTCAAAAGAAAGTAGTTAGAATAATGTGTGGGGTTCATAGTCGCACATGTAGGCATCTGTTTAAAAGGTTGGGAATTCTTACAACTGCTTCACATTACATTTACTCAGCATTGAAATTTTTTCCTCAACAACATGGACCAGTTTAAAATCAACAGCGACATTCATGATTACAATACCATAAAAAAGAAAGACCTACACTATCCTTTACTTAACCTATCTTTGGCATGGAAAGGGGTAAAATATGCTGCTATAAAACTTTTTGATAAATTACCAGACGAAATAAAATGTCCGACAGACAGCAGTAATAGTTTCAAAAACAAATTGAAATCATTCCTCCTTGACAACTCCTTCTATACCACGGATGAATTCTTAAATATGAGTAAATAAATCTGGCGATATAATATATGCATTTTGTGCGATTTAAGGGAGTAGGATAGATAATAGAAATATTTAGGTATAACACTATTATGTAAAAAAAAAATTGTTTCCTGGGCGCATTTCTTGTGAACTTGACACGTTCCACATCATAACGGTTATTCCGTGCTATTGATCAACTTAACATGTAACTAACTAACTTAAAATAATATAGCACATGGCCTGGGCTGGCCGATAGTAAGAATAAAAAATAATGATACAGCCACTGTGCAACACATTAAAACTTCAAGCCAAAAAACAAAGGGCTAGAGAAACACAAACAGGGACAAGACAAACATCAAGGCGAACAAACAGTAAAGAAAGAGCGAGGAAGAGTTAAAAAAATGAGAGTGTGAAGGCTTGAGAGAGAAAACCAGACGCCCATCCTTAAAAAAATGGTTCAAATGACTCTGAGGACTATGGGACTCAACTGCTGTGGTCATTAGTCCCTTAGAACTTAGAACTACTTAAAACTAACTAACCTAAGGACATCACACACATCCATGCCAGAGGCAGGATTCGAACCTGCGACCGTAGCAGTCGCACGGTTCCGGACTGCGCGCCTAGAACCGCAAGACCACCGCGGCCGGCCCCACCCTTAAAATGAGTGATAAAAATATAAAACTAGATCAGACGTTGAGGCATTGTCTGCTAACACCGTAGGCAGTGTGGCGAGAATGTTAAAAGTCCGCCCTGAGGCGGACCACAGTCAAGTTGAAACCACAGCGACACCGAGGTGGGTCCTCCCGACGTAGGAGGTGACCGTGAGTCAGCCGAGTATGGCCGATGCGGAGCCAGCCGTGGACAACGGAGTCCCTGTGAGCGGCTCTCATGGATAACCTCCACACATTCATTGTCTACTTGCTAACACACAGTTTATTTAGGTTACTGAGGGCACGCCATTAATTATCCCAGATCCCAAGAACATTACAGCGTAAGAGCGATAGGAGATCAGTCTCTGGTGTGTCGATCTCTAGAGCTGGTTTGGTGGTAGCGTGTTTGGACTCCCTGTCAGCAAGTTCATTTTCCAAGATCCCGGCATGTCCTAGGTCCAAATAAAGGACACTGAACGTTCAATGTTTTCGAGAGCAAAAGAGACTCCTGGATAGTCATTACCAGAGGATGGCGTGGAAACCTCTGATCGAAAGCCTGTAGGCTGCTTAAGGACTTACTACAGATAATGAAGGACTCACCTGCACAGGAGCGGATATGCTCAAGAGCTCGAGAAATGGCTAACAACTCTGCAATGAAAACACTGCAGCCGTCTAGCAAGGAGCGCTGTTCAGTACGTCCAGCATGAGAGTAAGTAAAGCCAATGTGATCATGGACCATCGAACCATCGGTGCAGACTGGTTTTGAGCCCTGGAACTCACCGAGAATAACAAAAATTTCTGGCGGAGTGTCTCAGGTGCAGTTGATCCTTTTGGGCCTTGCAATAAGTCCACACAACGCTGTGGCCAAGGCATGGACTATGTATGGTGTACGTGAGTGGATCTGCTAGGTGGTAAAGGGAAACTCTTGAATTCATTGAGAAGGTACCAGACATGGACTGCAACTGGAATCCCCGATCGGGGTCGCCGCTGCGAGAGATGGATCGGCATGTTAGGGAAAAGGAGACAGTAACTGGGATGTTGAGGCTAGCTGCAAATGAATGCATTATAATGTGCAAGAAGCTGTTGTCACTTGATCCTGAATGGAGGAACCCTACGAGGAGACTGTTAACTGGGATCGTTTGGAAAGCTCCATCGTAAGTCGTACTCCACGGTGGTGCATAGGGTCCAGCATCCGTAATGCTGAGGGCGATGCCAAGCCGTATGTCAGGCTCCCATAGTCAAGATAGAAACGTACAACGACTTTGTACAGCTGCAACAGTGTAGTGCGATCTGCACCGCAGTCAGTGTGACTCAGACATCGATAATGTTAAGACGGCGCCAGCACTCTTTCTTAAGCTGAGGAAGATGGGGAAGTCAAGTGAAGGGAGCGTCGAAGAGCAGTCCTAAAAAGTGATAAGTCTCCACTACATTAAGCAGCTGGACATCGAGGTAAATTTCTGAATGCAGGTGGAAAGTACGGCGACAACAGAAGTGCATGACGCAATTCTTGGAAGCTGAAAACTGAAAGCAATCGGCGAGGGCCCGTAACTACGCTTTTCGTATGGATCCCTGCAGCAGAAGAAGGAGCAGAAGGAAATACAAAAATCGTCATCATATAAGTAGGGGGATACTGAAGGTCCCCCTGCTGCCGCGAGGCCGTTAATGACCACTAAAAACAGTGTGGCACTCAGTACAGAGCACTGTGGGACCCCATTCCCTTGGATATTGGACGAACTGTGTGAAGCATCAACTCGAACTCTGAAAGTGCTGGGCGAAAAAAAAAGTTCCATTTAAAAATGGGGAGCGGGTCGCGGAGACCCCCTCCTGTAGAGTAACGAGGATGTGATGTCGCCAAGTTGTATTGTTGGCTTTAGTCAAGTCAAAAAAGATGACAATAAGGTACTGACGTCGGGAAAAGACCGTTCGGATGGCAAACTCCTCGTGTACCATGTTGTCAGTGGTGGGGCGAAATTGACGAAAACCACCCTGGGACGGAACCAGAAGGCCCCGAGACTGAAGGAACCAACACAACTGCCGACTCACCCAACGTTCAGTGTCTTCAGTTAAAATGAACACACTGTATACATAGAGTATTGATGACATCCTTCATATTGCTTTGACTATCCGCTCTGCAATATGTAAACACGTTGCATGAAATCGTGGGTTCTAAAGGCATGCAGTACACAATGCGGCAACTCCTTTGTTTTCTAAGGAGAAAGCACGTGCAAAAAGTTCTGTTTTCAAATCTGCATCGATAAGATAAATGCAGTTTCACATCTAGTGAGTTCAACCTTGAAATATATCACCGGGTTAGCTGATGAAATCTACTGTTATATTTCGTCAGAAAATAAGTGAATTCTCAACAGATGATATACTTCTCTATTCATCACATTCATAGCTCTTTAATGGAAATAATATTCTGGAAATACGAAATTCCGACTGTCAGACAATATAGGGTGGCCGCTGTGGCCATGCGGTTCTAGACGCTTCAGTCCGGAACCGCGCGAGCGCTATAGTCGCAGGTTCGAATCCTGCCTCGAGCATGGATGTGTGTGATATCCTTAGTTTAGTTAGGTTTAAGTAGTTCTGAGTTCTAGGGGACTGATAACCTAAGATGTTAAATCCCATAGTAGGATTAGCCATTTGAACCATTTGATCCAGACAAATACGTCTCAAATTATTTGACGCAGCTAATGTCGATGACATGAGCAGAACAAGAATACACTCTTGCAAGAAGCCAGCATCCTCATCCAGCATCCTTTACAATGTATTTCGCTGATTTATGACTGAAAATACATGGGTACTGGCTGTACATATGACTGTATGAAATCTTCTTTCAATATCTTACACACACCATGCGTTTTCTGGGACTTAAATTATTTTCAGTAAGAGTTATAGAAACTATAGAAATATTCAAAGAAACTAGTTCCGTTTGTGGAATTCTGGAAAGATAAAAGATTCCTGATATGCTTTTTTGCGATGAATAAATATGAGACATTTTCGATATCTGCAAGAGTCGGAAATTTTGCGTTTAAATTGCAGCCAGAAACTGTTTGTATGAAAATTATAGTATCTGCATGTTTCGCTTGCAAAACGACCTATGGACACGTAAAAATGTAAGAAACTCTTTGGAGTTGGTATGTAAATTGAAAAGGCTTTTCTTAAATTCCACGAGTGCTTCTGTTAATGTTATTTCCCACAGCTACTTCCAGCATGAGTAGCTTTCATACATATTTGTACAGTTTCCTGTTCAGTGACACAGATTATTTTTTTTTAGTATTACATGGTGTTTCATTCCAAACACAACCCACACTATTATGGAGCCAACAACAGCTTGCACAGAGCCGTGTTGAAACCTTGGTTGTGCGCCACACTCTAACTGTACCACGAGCTATTACCAAGGTGAATCGGGACAAATCTGACCAGGTTTTCCAATCGTATCGGATCCAAACTGTATGGTCACGAGCCCAGGAGAGGCGCGCAAGCGATGTCGTGCTGTTGGCAGAAGCACTCAAGTCGGTCGTCCTCTGCCATAGCCTGTTAACGCCAGATTTCGCCGCACTGTCCTAACGGATAAGTTCATTGTTCGACTCACACTGATTTCTGCGGTCATTTCACACAATGTTGCTTGGTTATTAGCACTGGCAATTCTACGAAAAAGGATCTTCTCTTGGTCGTTAAGTGAAGGTCGTCGGCCACTACGTTGTCCTTGGTGAGAGATAATGACTGAAATGTGGTATTCTTACGCCATCATCTTGACACTGTGGACCTCAGAATATTGAACTCCTTAAGGTAACAATCTGTCCCATGCGTCTATCTCCAGCTACCACTCCGAGTTCAGACACGGTTGTTAGTTCCCATCGTGCTGCCAACATGACTTCGGAAACCTTTTCCCATGAATTACCTGCGTACAAATGACAGCTCCACCAAAGCAGCATGATCCTTTAATGGAATGAGATTTCCACTCTGCTGCGGAGTGTGCGCTGATATGAAACTTCCTCGCAGATTAAAACTGTGTGCCCGACCGAGTTTCGAACTCGGGACCTTTGCCTTTCGCGGGCAAGTGCTCTACCATCTGAGCTACCGAAGCACGACTCAGGCCCGGTGCTCACAGCTTTACTTCTGCCAGTATCTCGTCTCCTAACTTCAAACTTTACAGAAGCTCTCCTGCGAACCTTGCAGAACTAGCACTCCTGAAAGAAAGGATGAACTGCAGAGTGAAAATCTCATTCTGGTAACATCCCACAGGCTGTGACTAAGCCATGTCTCCGCAATATCCTTTCTTTCAGGAGTGCTAGTTCTGCAAGCTTCGCAGGAGAGCTTCTGTAAAGTTTGGAAGGTAGGAGACGAGATACCAGCAGAAGTAAAGCTGTGAGCGCCGGGCGTGAGTCGTGCTTTGGCAGCTCAGATGGTAGAGCACTTGCTCGCGAAAGTCAAAGGTCCCGATTTCGAGTCTCGGTCGGGCACACAGTACTAATCTGCCAGGAAGTTTCATCATCCTTTTATACCTCGTTTATGCGATATTACCGCTATATGTATGCGTGCGTGTCCTTATACCATTTACTTTTTTCACGGCAGTGTACAGTAAGAACGAAGAGGATACGTCTTTCCCCAGTAGCGACCACAATCTCTCTCATTTACAAACGACAGTAAATTTGCAGCCAACAGCGTCATAATATATAACAGGCGGAATGAAAGCAGTATTGTTTTTCCTCCAGTAGCTGACATCCCTAGTAGCTAGCCCGATTTCTCTGATTTATATATCTCTGTCAGATTCTCATCTCTCTCTCTCTCTCTATTTCTCATTAATGCTTACTTCGATGAGACAACAACATCACAATATATTACAGAGGAAATGAGAGTAATGCAGCTCGCCTGCACTCCTTCCCCTAAAGCTGCCACTGCATAACAGCAGAAAAGACAGTGTTTTGATCTGAAAGATGAAACTAATCCCGTGATACGACTTCATTATAACATTTGACTGACTTCTAAATCAGACGAATTTTTGACATAGGAATAATATCGATTACCTCGCAAGTTCTCGTCAACAGGTACACTTTAGGCTGTAGTTTAGGTCAGCAGTAGACCACGTACGCGGTTTATAATGTTGGAGTGTCATTTTTTATGTATTTATATGAATTTAATAGGTGGTACTGAGATCGAACTAAACTTACCTACTAAGCGAGCTGCAGGAATTTTAATAATTAACACAGACAATTTCGATGAGGAAATATTTAGGAGCCATGTCCATTGTAGTTGCAAAGTGCGTTACACCATTCTAACTTTTATCCTTAGCAAATGCTGCATATCATAAATGTTTTTATTGATAAAGCCGATATGCAAGACACGAGAACTGTTTTAAAATCTTATAGAAAATTAATTTACGAAAGTAGTGCCGATTGTTCTTCGAAATTTACAATTATATTTTGGTGGCAAAGATATTATTCTGGAGACGTCGGGCCTCCATCTCAGTCTTCTTGCACCGTCATCTTTGGCGATGTTTCATCCACATCTTTCGTTGTTGATTGTTGTATGCAAAAATACCGAAAGTTGACTGTTGTACATTTTATTAAAACCTCTATCATCTAGCCATGGTCGGAATTCGCCAGTATAACAGTCATCTTCAGACCAGGATACAAACATACATTGTCTAAATCAAGAGATAAAGAAAAACGCCCTGTCTTTACATTGCTAACATCCTGAATAAATATCAACTTACACTCTTACTTACAAGTGAAGCATTTTGTGACTTCTCTTGCAAGTTTGTAGGGAACCCTTAGTGCGTGAGTCCTACTCGCACCCTACAAGTTTCCTCTTTAGTGTACGAGGAGTTGCGCTCACAATTCTCTTGAAATGTATTCCAGCACCCAATTTAAGGTTGGTGCACTTTGTTTTATCAACTATAAATGCTGCGATATGTTGTCTTATTCCTACGTCCTTTCTTCAATTTATTTGCCTAGCTTTACTGGCTAACACTCGATCTGCAACACGACGACTTTTATTCGTAAGATAAGCGGTACCGTGCTCCTTGCAGGTGTTTCGTAAGATATTAATATCCTTAGGGCCATGAGGTACACTTTTTCAGCTTCGTTCCGGATCCACAGCTTCCCGCAGCGGCTGCTCAGCAATTTGTGCATTATTCGCTGTAGGATCACAGATCAGGTAGCGACTTATCGAGAATACCACCACGATTTCAAATAAGCTTTCTAGTACTCATGTCACGTTTGCTGTATAGGTTTGAACCTTTTATGTTCTGCGTATATACCAAATGAGTACCGTACAGCCAGCCGCTGTGGTTCGACGGGAAGCCGAGCGACTTCATTAAAGCATCATTCCCCCCGCGGCTGCGAGAAATAAATGTGATTCAGAGCTTTTCTGTATTTTCTCTGTGCAAAAATATACAGAAATTTGTTCACTTTCTCTATCTTTAAGATGCGAGTTCTCGGGTTCTTTGGGAATTGTAATTATCTATGTTGACCAGTTTGCTGGGTAAGACATCTGAAACGCTATTTTGTATTTCGAAATATGCACCAAATCACCTGCACTGAATTTCTGCTTGCACGGATTTGCTATGTTAAGGTGGTTAACGCTGCATTTAGAAGTCCATTTCATGTACATCAATACACCTCTTCTTAGTTGCACGATATCTAGTTGGATTGTACTTCTCAGTTATTTGTGGAAGAATGTCTTGTCTCATCCTTATGTGGTTTTTTGTAGTCCTGTTCCATAATACCCGTTTTCATGTGGAAGGATGTCGAGTGGTGGTTCATTCCATATCATTTCATTACCAGAATGAAATGTCTATTGTAGAATTCACCTCCACCAGCGCTTTGGAATCTGTCATGCATCGCTTCATTACCGTCTGCTCAACCTCCTTCCTGGCTTTATCCTCAGAGACAGGGCAACGCGAATTTTGAATACGTAGATATAACCACAAAAATACTCTTCGGAAATTTATTCAATCATATATATTGATTCATATCAGTGAGAGAAGCCTGACATAAATCACGTAAACCATGTATTGTGATGTGTTTGCAGAGCCTTGTGAAGCTCATGAACGACGGTCTCCATAGGAACTCAGTGATCTGTCTATATCGAAACTCTTAAATTAATAATATGATTTCATTAATGTACACTTTATTCCCTGCTACAGCCACTGCTGTGAGTATATGTCGACGTTCTATGACTTCATTTGAGTCATCGTACTAACTTAGCTTGAGACAACTCCAAATAACTATAAAACAATGCATCAAACAAAAAAAAATCTAAGTGAAAAGTTAACGTTAGCAAAGGAGAAATAAGTCTGTGCTACTACTGGCCATCTCATAATCACCCCTCCTGAGTGGGCGGGGTCAACTTTGTATTTTTTAAATGAGAAATCCCCATTTTAATTGCATATTCGGATTCTACGCTAAAAATACGTAAAGTTTATTCAAACGATTGTTTTGTATTGGTAGTGGACGACTTTGTAATTGACTAATTTCAACTGTGCCTATTTTTGCAGTTTATAACTGAACGGTCGCATCTGATTCCACGTTTCAGTTACGATGTAAATGTAATTCGTTGTGTTTTGACGGTTGAGACTCATGCTCAAATGTTACTTGAATGTTGCAAAAATCGTTTTATGCAACCAATAATGTGGTTAGAAATCGACATTTCTGGCAAATAAACTACTTTTTTTGTAGATGTATTTTGTGCTGCCCACGGCGTTTATTGTGCAGAGCTCCAATCCATCGAAATGCTTGATTTCAGTGGCAGTCCTCGAATTCTGCCATAAGGGTTACCGACTTCGGTGTATGTTTCTATGCAACCGCCGTAGCTCTCGCACCAGTTACTAGGTGGCAAGTAACAGAATGCAAGCCACAACCACTGTAACCAGATAAAATGTCCATGAAGTCATAGTGACAGGAACACCCGCCATGGATACACACACACTGTGTAAACATTCACGTGCTTGCTCTATCTCTGTGTTGCACCTAGGGGCATTCCCCTCGCCAGCATGAGCACGTCCCGACACACCTCCTCTCTGGGTCCTGTTCTGGATGTTGCAGATGATACAAACATTGCAATAAATAGTAAATCAAATATAAATTTAGAAAGGGCAGCTAACCAAATTTTTATTTTCGTAGCCAATGGATATAGGAGAAGTTAAGAGTATAAAATTCTTGTGATTACAACTTGATAATAAATTCAGTTGGGAGTAACATACGAACGAACTGCTAAAGCACCTAAAGAAGTCTGTGTTTGCAATGCGAATGATGTCATACTGTTCAAATGTGTGTAAAATCTTATGGGACTTAACTGCTAAGGTCATCAGTCCCTAGGCTTACACACTACTTAACCTAAATTATACTAAGGACCAACACACACACCCATGCCCGAGGGAAGACTCGAACCTCCGCCGGGACCAGCCGCACAATCCATGACTGCAGCGCCCCAGACCGTTCGGCAAATCCCGCGCGGCTAATGATGTCAGACGTAGGAGATACAAATGTAAAAAAAAACTGGCATATGTTGCAAATTTTCACTCCATTATGTCATATGGTATCATATTTTGGGGTAGCTCCACAAGCAGAGAAAAGATGTTTAGAGTACAGGAGCGTATAATAAGAGGAATGAGTAGAGTAAATCCAAGAACATCATGTCGAAATCTATTCTAAGTATATTTATTCCTTAATGAAGTTTGTTGTAAATAATACATCTCTTTTTCCAACTAACTGCTCAGTACACAGTAGAAATACTAGGAATAAGAACAATATACATAAAAATTTGAAGTCACTTACTCTTGCCCAGAAAGGAGTCCAGTATTCAGCAATGCATATTTTCAATGAGTTAACAGCAACCATTAAGAGTTTAATTTCAGACAAGGTACAATTTAAACATAATTTAAAAGAATTTTTGGTGGCCAACTCCTTCTATTCCGCCCATGAGTTTCTCAACAAGTGCAGTAGACCATTTAATGAAAATTTATTATACTTTAATTTTTGACATTACTTAGTTGTAATAGCCAAGAAAGTAGCAAATGTCTGAATGATGGATTTAATGAAAGCAGATGTAAGTATTAAACCTGTAAATATTAGAAGTATAAATTTAATTCATGCATATAATTTTACTGTTTATTGACTGAGCATCATTAAAATTAATGAAACTCAAGTTTTTCTAATTACATTTTTGTAATGCGTTTATCTGACATGTTCCACACCCTCTTTTATGTGTCTATGGAATGAATAATTAATTTATTCTAATCGAAGAGTAGGTTCTAATATGTGGTGACAACTGGTCTTTTATGGAAGTACAATTTCGTTACTTCATCAGTTTCTCTCAGGTAGCCAGTTAATAGTGGACCACGAAACTAAGAGCATTTTGAAGGTCCAAGACCAGTGAAATATCGCAATCGTGATAGAGAACAGACCACATCGCGTCATGACATTGTCGACAGCGTCACGTTGTTGCAACACTAGCGTCGTGTCGCGCCTGTTGTTGGTGTGACAACAGTGTCACGTCGGTGCACAGGTGTGGCACTGGTGTCGTGTTGGAGGAGAGATGCTAGTGTTGTGTAATTGGAGTAATTTGTTACTGAAATAAAAAATTAATCGAAGCGCCTTCTAACCACAGAGCCCAGAACTCGAATGTTACCTACTGGATGAGAGCGAAATGGGAGGTAGGGAAGAGGGGGAGGGAGGATTGGCGGAACTAATTTCAGAATGGGCGACCTCCACCTCGCATCCCCTCCCCATCCCTTCCCAACTTTTCCTCTCCTGGGTTATCTTATCATATGTCGATAGCGACCTTCAAGATGACACGCACAGGTGTAATGTAACACTAGCCAAAAAGTGCTGACAGATGCTAAGTCATGACCCTCCACTGATATTCATAAGGTTGCTTTTTTGTGGTTGGCAGGAGAGCCAACAACGTGTTACTAGAGGAGGCCGAAAGGCACGCGTTTTAGCTCACGCAGGCTGGCGTGAGGTCTGGAACAGGACAAGGAAATTAGAATTTAAAAACAAAGGACGTAGCTGGTGGAATACTTAACTTTAATCAATTAATGATGAACGTCGCTCTTGAGGGTACATAGTTCACGGTAGCAATAGTAACTGATAATGGCGCCTTGCTAGGTCGTAGCAAATGACGTAGCTGAAGGCTATGCTAAACTATCTTCACGGCAAATGAGAACGTAAGTAGGCAGTGAACCATCGCTAGCAAAGTCGGCTGTACAACTGGGGCGAGTGCTAGGAAGTCTCTCTAGACCTGCCGTGTGGCGGCGCTCGGTATGCAGTCACTGACAATGACGACACGCGGGTCCGACGTATACTACCGGGCCGCGGACGATTTAAGGGCTTCCACCTAGCAAGCGTGGTGCCTGGCGGTGACACCACAACTTTTATTTCCTCCAAGTCCATCTTTAATTGCCTTATATGGGCTGTTTATCTGTTCCACAGTGATGCACTCTTTTTCATCCTTGCATTTGTCCCTAGGCAATGATGTTTTTCACATTCTAGAATCTCATTTACCTGACATCTGTATTCTCTTTCGTCTGCGTAACTTGCTACATTTTCGTATCTTCAACCTTTCGTCAACTGAGCTGTATACCTCGCACGTTGTCCAGGGTTTTCTGCTAGCTCTTGTATATTTACCTTACCCATATCATTTCTCAAAGCTACACTTTCGCCTTCTATTGTATTCCTTTCCGCTACTTCAGTCCAGTAGTCTCTTCACTTTCAATCTGGAAAGCACAACCAATATATTACGGTAAGAATCCACATCTACCTCCTGAAAATGTCTTACAGTTTAAAATGTGGTTGTGAAACGTCTCCAGGTATCTTATAGGCATACAGTCTTCTTTCGTGACTCTTAAATAAGAGTTAGGTATGGTTAAATTATGATCTGTACAAAATTCTATCAGATGGTTTCCTTTATCATTCCTTTCCCTCAGCCCATATTCATCTACCAGTTTTTATTCTCTTCCTTTTCCTACTACTAATTCCAGTCCCCCATCACAATCAAATTGTCTTCTCCCTTAACTATCTCAATGATTTATTTTATCTCGTCATGCATTTCTTCAATGTCTTCTGCACCTGAAGAGCTAATCGAAACAAGACCCATGGCATTGATCACATTCCATCGGAATTAATTATGTTCCTGGAAGACCCAGCCATGACAAAATTATTCCACCTGGTGCTGCAAGATATACGAGACAGGCGAAATGTGCTCAGACTTCAAAAATAATTTAATAATTTTAATTCCAAAGAAAGCAGTTGATGACAGATGTGAATATTACCGAACTATGTTTACTTAATCATGGTTGCAAATTACTGCCACGAATAATTTACAAAAGAATGGAAAAACTGGTAGAAGCCGATCTCAGGGAAGATGAGTTCACCTTCCAGAAGGCACCAATGAGCCTGTGCCTTCTCTTGGAAAATAGGTTGAGGAAATGCAAATCTACGTTTAGCGTTCGTATCCTACCAGATAGCTTTCGACACTGATAACTTCAATAGATTCCCTGAAATTATGAATAGATCAGCGGTAAAATAGAGGGCGCGAAGGTTATTTGCAATTTGTGCAGAAACCAGGCGGCTGTTGTAAGAGTGGAAAGACCTGAAAAGGAAGTGGTGGTTAACAAGGGAGTGACAAACGGTTGCAACCTATGCCGGATATTATTCAGTCAGTACATTGAGCGAGAAATAAAGGAAGTCTTTTCTGTTGACATTTGTCTGGAGAGTAGCTATGTATGGGAGCTTAACAGTTCAGACCAATACAGACTAGAAGCATTTGAAACAGGGTGTTACAGACGAATGGTGAAGATTATTTGGGTAGACCGTGTAACTAACGCGGAGGTACTGAATAGACAGAAAAGACGGCTGTTGATATACTTTCCGGGATGTGAGGTCGTGGTCCAAGAACTTTTTCTGCTCCTTACGTTTCGTCCAGGACTGCGCCTCTGAGGAAGTCCAGCGCAGTCCTGGACGAAACGTAAGGAGCAGAAAAAGTTCTTGGACCACGACCTCACATCCCGGAAAGTATATCAACAGCCATGTCACCCGGTGGTGAAAGCCTTCATTCTACAGACAGAAAAGAAATTTATGGAATCACTGGGCTAAATGGTGCAGTAGGTTGATAGGTCACTTGCTGATAGACCAAGGAATCATCAGTTTACTGCTGGAGCGAATTGTGAAGGTTAAACATTGTAGACCAAGAGATAAATACAGTAAGCCGGTTGTAAGGGATTCACCATCCTGCTGGAACTGGTATAATTTCAATGTATTGCTTACGTGCTGCCTGCGACAGAAAATATCTTTGCTGCAGTAGAGTCGCAGGTCAGAACAGTCTCGGCAGTAGATGCAGTCGCTCCTTGCTACAGGGCAGTTGTAGTCTGTCGTTGGTACATTACAAACATGTCCCGCCTAGTCGTTACAATAAAAGAAAGTATTGAGGGATGCTATTCCACAAAATTACTCGACGCCTCTACTAAACAACACGCTTGCAGACCTGCAGTATACCTTGAGAAGCTGTTACTGGAGTGTGGCACAGTATCCACAACTACATACTGTGTAACATATCAATAAAAATTAACTGATGTGGGATTATGACATCGCAGTGGTCCGTCTATTATATCGTATGGGGCCTAATATTCAGCTATGGAATAGCAATTTCAGATAAAATATATATCAGCGAAATGAATTTTTGTCAGAAAATTTATGTTCGTAGTGTTTCGAGATCGGAATTTTATTCTACACAATACTAGTCGATTATAGAAGGCGTTAGCTTATTAAACGAGAATCAACGTTTCGGCACTATTGCAAGTCGCTTTCATCATGCTGTATAATGCAATAGCAAATATATACTCACTGATGACCATTTGTAATAGTAGCCAAAATCTGATTCATTGTTTTACAATTTGTCAAAAAGCAATAACAACAGCAGATGAGAATTAACATACAACCAGGACGAATTAATGGATAATTATGAAGAATAGTTTGCAAATGTTCTAAGAAGATGAGGTAAGAAAACGTTGTATATGTTATAAGTGTTTTCAGTGAATAGTAGTTTCGTATTTCCCTAATTTCTATGGCGATAGAATGAGCTGCCAAATTGAAGGACGAAATTGTTTTCAGTGAATAGTAGTTTCGTATTTCCCTCATTTCTATGGCGATACAACGGGCTGCCAAATTGAAGGACGAAATTAACTTTCAATTGTATGTAACATAGCTCGATGAAAATTGGACCACACACAGAAAAAACTCCCTCAGTAAAGTACAGAAGGTAACTGTAAGAAGTACATAATGACAAGAGCTAAAGACACTTTTTTTCGAAGACAATGATTACACTTACGTCAACGAGATTCAAGACAGCCCCGTGGACATTACAAACGTGGTTCTCTCACCTCTCATCACATGAGGGTACGTACTGTAACCAGGAATGTTGTCTAAGATAATCGTTTTGGTAGTCCAGCTGTTATGGTGTGGGGAGGCATAATGTTGAGTGGGGCGTACTTACTTCAAAATCCTTGAAAACGGAACACTCACTGGTCAACTTTATTATGACACTGTACTCCTTCCTCAAGTGCGTATTTTCATGGGTGCATCCGGTCTTGGCTTCATTTGTATTGATAATAACACGTAATCGCATTACACAGTGCAGGTGTACTATTTCTTGGAGCTGTTCTTTATCCCAACTCAAATCCTGTCGGGTACATGTGGGATACTTTCGGGGGGCATACTGCTAGGGTGGTTTGAAAATTTCTCGGAACGGAATAGAGAAAAAGTACTTACATCACTGCAACTTTTTTTTATTTTCCAGTTTAGTCTCCTTGTAGATTAATGCACTTGGTCCAATGCTGTTCCAGTGCCTTGATCCCATTCGAAAATGAATTTCCTCCAGGCCTGCAAAATAGTTGTCAACTCAGACTATCACTTTTTCTTTGGAAGAGAATCTTTGTACACCAAGAAAAATTTTCAGTTTTGACAAGAGATGGAAGTCTGATGGAGCCATAACAGGTGAATAAGGGATGTGGCAACAATTCATACCTTAGTTCGTGTAATTTTGCCAAGGCGACGGCACAAATGTGCGGGTGCGCATTGTCTTGTAACGGCACCCATCTAAAAGATAGTTTTTTTTTCATTTCTTAGTCTTCAGTTAAAATGTAATATACTATTTGAGATTACATCTGCCAAGTGTCAAGGGTGGGAAATTTCACGCACTTTCAGTCGGCGATCCTCCATGATCATTTTGTGCACTTTTGCAGTGAGTTCTGGAGTAGTGACACATCTTAACCGACCACTGCGCAGATCATCATCTAAGCTCTCCCGATTAAATTTAAATTCATTTGTCCACTTGGCAACAGTGCAATATGATGGAGCAGAGTCCCCCAGTGTATTCTGGAAATCGGCACGAATGTCCTTTACTTTCATATCTTTCTTTACGAAGCACTTAATCAGTACTCGAATCTCAATTTTATCCGTTTTCGCAAATCACTGAACGGGAACGAGAACAGAGCCACATCACCGCCACAGATCTTTTCCAAGAGCACTGACGTGGCACTTACTTACAGGCAACAGTCTAATGAATATCACGTGAACAACTCGTTGCGCTAGCGCTGATCTCTTGTGGTGATTCGGAGAACTTTTCAGACCACCCTAGTACAACACATCCGCATGCCCCAGTGACCATCCAGCAGTAATTAACCGCGCTTCTGGAGGAATGGAACGCTCTATCAAAAGAACTCTCTACCAACCTTGTGGCCATAATTGGAGCACGTTGCAGAGCTTGTATTGCTGTCTGTGCTGGTCATACATCTTATTAAGGACCGTGTCCCACGTTTTATAATGTCCAGGAGACAGTATAAGTCGTGATGTCTTCAGTGTAATTAATGTCATTCAATGATAGCGTCATTTCAGTATGTCTAATGTTGTACTTGTTTTAGTTACCTTTTGTACTACAGTGCAGCAGTTCTTTCTTGTACGGTTCAAGTTACATCGTGCTACGTTATTTGGTAGTGCGAAAGTCACACCCGCCCTTGCATTCTGAGGACCAGTGTGGATCCATTTACCAAACTGATAGGACGGCAGTACTAGGTTAAATGTCGGTGAAATAGATTATTGTGTTCGTCCCGACGCAATCACGGGGAAAACCAGTCTAGATAACGATGTTTTCTTCTTAGGACACTTCGCAGCTGCGAGCACGTTATTTGCAGAAATCAACGTAGGCGTACCTCGCCGCTGAAGGCATGAGAACTGCTGCGTAGCCCGGCAGCTACAGAACCCTGCAGTGCTGCCTCGAGCGGCTGCCGCGCCGAACGCTGCACGCCGCCCGCCATGTCGAAATCACTGGAAATTTCCCCGACGGCTCTGCTGTCAGAGGTGGTTGGGCGCCATACGTGTTCGCTACAGCGCAGGCCGTTGGAGTTCAACGTGGCTTCGCCCCTGTCGAATCCTTCGAGAATACAGAAGACGGCATCGCTGTCAAAGTCGAAAGATGATGAGCGCAGCGAATACGCTGCGAGAAACAGCCGACTGTCTGACGTCTTCTGCCGCTGCCAGAACTCGATATATGCGACAGCTGAACCGAAGTTGGGCGACCTTCCTTGAGAAGCTACCTCTGCAAAAACGACTGTCACTGTAAGTGTAGGAAACCTGAAGAGGAGATGCTTCCTGCAAGGAAGTTGAATACTTAGAATATCGACAGGGAACCTACACCCGTGATGGAACATCTAAAAATATAATGGTTTCATCTATCGTTTCTTGAATAAAACTCTTTTGGGTGTTAGGCTGTGGCAATATGAAATACTAACAAAACTATAAAGCCAATGCTCCGACCGTAATAGCAGCGGTCCCCCTCAGAGAGACTAAACATGCAGTTAAATTGCTCTGAAGAGCACCGCTACAATCGCGGTCAAAACGTTTGGTTAATAACTTAGTCGCTTTGAAGGTTTTTTTTATCCAAACTGACACCTGTTTCGGGAAGTCGCTAGTCGTAGTACTTTCTAATAATGACCCCAATAATTCCGACTAATCGAGATTCATTACAGCAAAATGTCCCTGTACCCTAAAGTAGAACAAAGACCTCTGCCCTGTCTTTCATATTCGCACAACTTCGAACGCTAAACACATGGATCTTGCAGTCCTGTCGCAGAAAATGTTATTAATGTAACTAATACAAACCTCTGAAAAAAAGTCTCCCACCTCTGACTTGGTACGTTAAAAAAGGGAACGTTTCACTTTGGATGGCAATGTGTAAATTTACTGTAATAAAGTCGTGAACTGTAACCGTCTTTCTTACAAAAACCTGTTACTTATCCCACAGTATCTAAGATGACTAACATGCCCCTATTTTCTGTTCTTATACCCTATCATAGATCGGGTGGACCATTTACAGATATTAAATTATTTCAACAACCGTAAAATCAAGATCAAATGCAACCAATCATGGAAAGAATGAAACTTAGCCCCCGAATCTTATTTGTGCCACAGCTTACACATAAATATAGTACACGTTCGAACCGTTAACATTACACTAGAATAGTTATTAGCCAAGCGTTTCCTTGCAGAAAACACTATATTCTGAGAATTAGTTGTCACAAGCCAAGATGAACATATCATTCATGGAAATTTACGGAGCTATAAACAGTATTCAAATAACAGGTACTAGAGAATCACCTTAAATTCTACTCGTTTCATTATGATACATATTAAGGAAGGATATGATTTAACAACATGAGTCATGTCCGTTTGTCGCAACTGTACAAACACTTGGTGCTGTTCCTCTTTTTCAAATGGACGGACTACTCTCTCTAAACGTCTACAGCCTGGGCTAAGAAATGTGACACTACCGAGTGATCTGACGAAGTGATTAAGCCACTGCTTTCGTATTCCTCAATGAGTTTTGGATTCTTGACGGATTCTCTGTTAAGGAGAATACAGGTGTGATTTATTTAAAACATCTCGGACTTCCTCTCCCCACCCTATTTCCAGTCCATCCGACCTTGAGTTTCGTTTTTAATAAAATCATCGTCCGCTTCCTTCAGTAAGAAGTATAACAAATTTTCATCAGCAGCGAGAGCTACCGAATACAGAAATTATCCGAAAAACCCATAATAAGAACTGAGAGGAACATAATGAGAAAATTTGTCACCAGGTGACTTATAGTCACAAGAATATCTAAAACGCACAAGATGCATTTAAAACATAAGCTATTAGTTCAACTTTCTCTTTAATTGGAGAAGTTGACAGTTTCTTGTTAAACACCCGCTCTCACGTTTTATAGCTGTGACAGTTAAGGAATAGTTTCCTTGTTTTTGCAAGTGTAACTTCTTCTTAAGCACTTAATATCCTCACTATTACCACGGTAATTGTAGTTACCTTACTCTAAAATAATATTAGGAAGTTGTTAATTTATTGTTTTAATAATGGAGATGTTACTTAAATTATTAGATGCGGCAAGCGAAATTAATAAACACAAGTTTATTATGTCATATTCTTTCACGATAGGAAACTACATGCACATCTATAAACTAGAAGAAACGCCGCATTTGTCAGTTCAGATCCACAGACTTGAAATCAGAACACTGATATTCGACACATCCATCCTGTAATGGAGGCTGCGAATACAGATAAGAAAGATCACGCTTCGCAGGCATGCTACGGGAGACACAAGTGTTTGTCATACCTTTTGACGTAGCTTGGTCATTTGAATACTTTTGATATTGATCAGCTATGGCTGAAACAGTCAGTCATACGGATCTAAATCCAGTACCACTACATAGCCATGATACATAATTTCAACGATTTCAATTAAGTGTTGTGTGCATCTTTTGGTACCCTATAGGTTGAAAAAATTGCTTTTCTGATACTCTGCTGAATTGTTTTACTTGGAAAAGGGCAAATTTATGAATCTGAGATACGAAATAACGATATGGAAACGACTGAGTCGAAAGAAAACAGAAAAATTTTCAAATCTTCCATTGATGTTCTGAACAGGAACCAGTACACACATGTGTTAAAAGTAGTGTAAAACAGTTTCTGTGGCAGCATGGCATCGCTGCACAAACTATTGACTGTGAATCTGGACAACTTTGGTATGTTCTAAGAGTGTTATAGGAAGCAAAAATTATTGCCAGATGATCGTGTCAGTCATATCTGATGCGGATCCCACACTACGCAGAAAAATTCCAGAAGAGGACGGATAAGCGTAGTGCAATCATTCTCTTTAGTAGATCCATCGTATCTTCTGAGTTTTCTGCCAATAAAGCGCAGTTTTTGGTTCGCTTCCCCACAGCATTATCTATGTGATTGTTCCAATTTAAGTTATTCGTAATGGTTATCTGTAAGCAGTTATCTGAATTGGCAGCTTTTAGATTTGTGTGATTTATCGTGTATCCGAACAATTTTCATTATTTAGAGTCCATTAACACTTTTTTCTCGGTACAAATATATTACCTAAATCTTTCGTTTTGACCTTTTGATGGCTTTAATGGACGATAAAGGACAGCATCGTTCGCAAACAAAGCAAGAGGTTTGCTCAGATTGTCTCTTAAATCATTTACGTACATCAGGAACGGCAGAGGGCCTAAAATTGTATTTCCCTGTGGAACGGAAAATACCACTTCTGATTCACTTTCCGTCAGTTACTACGAACTGTGACCTTTCTGACAGGATATGACGAATCACACAACGTATTAGTTATACCGTAGACACACAATTGGATTAGAACTCGCTTGTGAGTCACAGTGTGAAAAGTCTTCTGGAGACACAGAAATACGGACTCAGTTCGAGAATCACATTCGACAATACTCATTCCTGCTTGTGAATAAAGACATGGTTCTGATTCACAAGAACGATTTTCTGAAGACATAGTTTTCTTCGAGGTAATTCTTTTAATGTTCGAACACAGTACACGTTGCCTAGTCGTACTACAAATCGACGTTGGTGGTATGTGTCTGTATTTCAGTGGATTACTTCTGTTTCCATTCTTGATCATTGGTGACCTTTCGTCATGTGAGCGATTGTGTATGACAGCTAAGAAAGCAGCACAGTTGGTATAAAATCTGTACTGGAGGACTTACCATCATTAAGTTATTTAAGCTGCTTCGCTACACTGAGGATATCTGCTTCTAAGTTACTCAGTGTTGGCACTTGTTCTTTATACGAGTTCTTAAAAGTTTACTTAGTCTGGTTTGGCGAAGGTATTTCTGAAAACAGTGTCACCTTTTACTGAAATTTTCATGGATAGCGTTAACATTGAGATCTCGCAGTGAATGTATTGGCCGTGTCTTGCTGATGGTTTCCTTTACGTTCGAGGAGAATCTCTTTGAATTTTTGCCAGATTTCGAGACAGAATTTCGTTGTTAAAACTGTGATCGACTGTAGCGTTTAGCTGTAAACACAGACTACATCGAACTGAGGAAATATGTTTACACGTCACGCCATCTGCAACGCATCAGTTCAGTTTCATGTCCCCACCTCTCACGATGAGCATCTTTAGTATGGTCAGGCTTTGCCCACCTTATTACACTCCTGGAAATGGAAAAAAGAACACATTGACACCGGTGTGTCAGACCCACCATACTTGCTCCAGACACTGCGAGAGGGCTGTACAAGCAATGATCACACGCACGGCACAGCGGACACACCAGGAACCGCGGTGTTGGCCGTCGAATGGCGCTAGCTGCGCAGCATTTGTGCACCGCCGCCGTCAGTGTCAGCCAGTTTGCCGTGGCATACGGAGCTCCATCGCAGTCTTTAACACTGGTAGCATGCCGCGACAACGTGGACGTGAACCGTATGTGCAGTTGACGGACTTTGAGCGAGGGCGTATAGTGGACATGCGGGAGGCCGGGTGGACGTACCGCCGAATTGCTCAACACGTGAGGCGTGAAGTCTCCACACTACATCGATGTTGTCGCCAGTGGTCGGCGGAAGGTGCACGTGCCCGTCGACCTGGGACCGGACCGCAGCGACGCACGGATGCACGCCAAGACCGTAGGATCCTACGCAGTGCCGTAGGCGACCGCACCGCCACTTCCCAGCAAATTAGGGACACTGTTGCTCCTGGGGTATCGGCGAGGACCATTCGCAACCGTCTCCATGAAGCTGGGCTACGGTCCCGCACACCGTTAGGCCGTCTTCCGCTCACGCCCCAACATCGTGCAGCCCGCCTCCAGCGGTGTCGCGACAGGCGTGAATGGAGGGACGAATGGAGACGTGTCGTCTTCAGCGATGAGAGTCGCTTCTGCCTTGGCGCCAATGATGGTCGTATGCGTGTTTGGCGCCGTGCAGGTGAGCGCCACAATCAGGACTGGATACGACCGAGGCACACAGGGCCAACACCCGGCATCATGGTGTGTGGAGCGATCTCCTACACTGGCCGTACACCTCTCTGGTGATCGTCGAGGGGACACTGAATAGTGCACGGTACATCCAAACCGTCATCGAACCCATCGTTCTACCATTCCTAGACCGGCAAGGGAACTTGCTGTTCCAACAGGACAATGCACGTCCGCATGTATCCCGTGCCACCCAACGTGCTCTAGAAGGTGTAAGTCAACTACCCTGGCCAGCAAGATCTCCGGATCTGTCCCCCATCGTCTCCATGGGAGAATAGCAGCCTGCATTGCTGCGAAAGGTGGATATACACTGTACTAGTACCGACATTGTGCATGCTCTGTTGCCTGTGTCTATGTGCCTGTGGTTCTGTCAGTGTGATCATGTGATGTATCTGACCCCAGGAATGTGTCAATAAAGTTTCCCCTTCCTGGGACAATGAATTCACGGTGTTCTTATTTCAATTTCCAGGAGTGTATGTTGGTAAATAAATACATTTTAATCAATTTCTTACGTTATAGAAACAATGACAATATTATAGTACTTGTGCTAAGACTAAAGGCCCCAGTGCTCAGGATCTTTCGAAAGTAGCACAAATAGTAGTAGAAGACTGTTGTATTAGACGTGTAACGAATGCCAGTGAACTACTGATTTGTTGAAGTATCCGCAGTTGTAGACTTTAAATGAATTAACTATTACTACTTTTCCTCTAGAAGCTGATGTACTCGGTATAGTGTCACTGGACAGACATTTGATGTGTGTTCAACAGCTCTGACACCTGGCAGCCAGTGCCTCTTCAGTGTAAGCAGCGGCAGCGAGCGGCGTCACTTGAATTCCTACTTTTGTTGTCAATCTGTGTAGCAGAAAACACTCTTAGCGAATTCGGAGACTGTGTAACCATTGTATGTTCTTGGACGACGCGGGTTACATTTTGTGACAAGGAAAATACAGTTTTAGCTTCCTGAATCAATTGTATTGACGCCTTAGTATAGTTTTTACCGTCGATACAGAACCTGTCTCTTTCGAATGACGTGACGAAGCGAACCGTGCACTGTTCTCAACGCGTGTGCTGGCGCGAAGTTTGCTACCTACAGAAAACGGTCGTGATTCCGGCCACAGTCAATATCGGAAAAACTGAAGCTCATTTTCGGTCTTATTCTTATTTTTGCCACACCGTGTCCAAGTTCACATGACTAACTTGCCGTTAGTTATTCATACTTTGTGACTCGCAGCCTTTTCACCAGTTTAATAAAGTTTGTTGCACACATTTTCAACAATTCTTTCGCTTGGGTCACTCAGTGCATCGGTATGCGGTACAGCTTACTGAAGTTTATGCCCCAACACACAGTACACGTTGCCCAATCGTACTACAAATCGACGTTGGTGGTATGCGTCTGTATTTCAGTGGATTACTTCTGTTTACATTCTTGATCTTTGGTGACCTTTCGTCGTGTGGGTGATTGTGTATGACAGCTAAGAAAGCAGCACAGTTGGTATAAAATCTGTACTGGGTGACTTGCGCACTCACGAGCCAGTATGCCAACCCGTCATCGTTGTCCACCCTCTACCCTGTCGAGACTCTAGTCCCGCTCGCGTTCGCAACACCAAACTGTATCCGGCTATTGCCTCTTCTTTCTAGTGGCTTTAGCTCGCACCTGCACCTTTGCTTCAAAAGATTTCGTTTTTTACTGTTCGCAATCATCAAATTTTAAATTATCCTCCTCTTCACTTTTACCAATTAGCGTGAGTCCTCGAAATGTTTTCCCCCACTTGGGCCTCACTCCAACGCCACAACAAAGATTGTCCTTTGTGCACCATACGGTGCAATCATTGGTCATTCACATAATATTAACCAACATTTCTTCATATTTCAAATAAAGTATGATCGTTACAGGTTCCGTATCTCAAACTATTAGGATCCGCATCTCCAATAATCACGGAAACTCTTTATAATCACCGGTTGAGCTTTGATTTTAAGCGGAAAGACAAATAGGTTTGTGTGTCCACCTGAATCAATACCACACAGTTGCTGTCTCATTTGAAGGCCTCTCTGTCACGAATATTTGACCGATGATAAAATTTTCCAATATATCGCCAGATCAAACCACCTTTCCGGTCATATTCCATCCTATTCTTGCAGTGGTACGTAAAGAGAACAACACGAACTCTATCAACAGCCCAGTACACTGAATACTCCCCCTCCTGTGACGAAATATGATTGGTTCAACTTGTGTAATGACACTGCACAAGATCGTAGTGACATCTCATTGCATAGTTGTTCGTGATATCCCTCTTCAGCTGCTTGTAGCAAAATGTTGAAATACCCCTACATTTTCAGCTTCATTTGCACTCAGTAAGATGGCGTACTGTGTGTACAGAGAATACAAAGTGTACCAACACCATTTCTCCTTACCTGCTACCTATTCCGGTCTTGCGTAGGACCCCACCCATTTAATTAGAGCGCCTTGGTCATTATCTGCAATGTACGCTCGAGTAAGCAGTATGTTTCTTCACTCGCTTCGAAATTGGTAACCTTGGAATTTTTCAGTATGTCGATCACCTTCGTATCACTATGCCACTCCCACGCAGTGAATAAACAAAAATGAAGAAATTCACGGCTCTTCCTTGATTCTTTACTACTTCATTTCTTATTAAATATTTTTAAGAGTACCAGAAGGATGAACAGTGCTGAGATACTGGTTGAACTATTATTTTATATGCGATCATTTTTGGGCATGAATTAGGCTTTGTAAGGATTCTTCAGATACGTTTGACTCTTGACATCTGCTCACCCTACGGCTAAATTTGTTAACCGTCGTTCTACCATGAATCTCTGCTGGTAGATGCTACTAGATATTTGGAGGTTGTGACTGATTACAGTTACTGACTATACTAAACCTCGATCGTATAGTCAAACTGTAATAGCTCTTTCTGTCTATTTACGTGCATTAAATTATATTTAATTGTGTTTAGAGGTTTCTGCCAAACTTTTCACTATTCGCTCAGAAGTTGTTAGGTTACAGCACTCTCCCCTAACAGAACTAATAGTCGCTTCACGGGAAGAAATAAGTATAACACTACAGGATACTACTAAGTTAGCTATTCCGCGGTAATGTTACTCCTGTGGAAGGATTTGAAAATGACCAAGAGTGTGCTTAATCTATAAGGTATCGGACTGAATTTCGCTTCACTAAAGATCAGCAGTGAATGAAGTAATAGTAGAAGAAATGGGAATCGAACAAAGGTTCTGCTTGTAATAAAGTAAACTACAATTATACAAGAGGACAACGATCGCCAGCCTAATCAGGCTGTTCATAAAGAAAGTTGACTATAGGTATTTACTTTGCTTGGTACTGAAATTCTTTGTTAGGCTTATAGGACACAAGGCAGTAGCATACTTCAGCAGACAAAGTATCTGTGGTTTGAAATGAACAAGACAGAAGGAATATTAACCGCTTTTGCAACAAACGGTTCTCAGTAACATTTACTATTTGTCTGTTAATGCAGAAAATTAACGATCATTATAACAAAATGATTAACAATTGTGTAAGACTTCTAATTTACACATGAGGTTCTTTTATCAGTTTAATTACAGTCACTGAAATGATTTCTGATAATTACGTTTCTCCTATTTGTTTTCTCAGGGATCATTCACTTATTTATTCTAGGTATACAACAAATGAAAACTGTGACCTAGAATCTGCCACAGCCTGAACATCTGTAACCTGTTACTTACTGTAGCTTACGAATGTTGCAAAGTGACAGTTGCACTTCATTAACATTTTTATTACAATACATGACCCAAAACTGGCTCAACAGTTTGTATGCGGGGCAGGGGGCAAAATTTTTTCAGTGACTGGGATGAAGGCTGACTAATTTTGTTACAACACGCGTAAAATATACGTACTGTCACAATCCTGACCCTTCATGTTTACTAGACGGTAATTACTCTGAGCGATTACAGTTTTATGCAGGTAACTTTGACACTGTATTTATATTTCAATAAGAATGACATTTACGCAAAGCACTTTGTGTCTTTTCTTGGTAGTTACACTTTACTGAAACATTAACCATCCTTCTGTGAAAACTACTTAAGAAACAAGATTCACTAAATGATGAAGAAGTCTGATGCTCCACAAATGTTACTAAACATTGTTACAGAAATCAGTTATTTGTGCGTTCAATAAAATAAGATACTCGTGAATATCGCAGCACTTGGAATAGGACCCTGTCTACGTAAACGACTAAGGATAAAATATGGGTCTTCAACACTGTTTAAATAAAACAAAATTATTATTTGGATAAGAAGCCAGATGATTGGTTCACGCAATTTTACGCTACTCAGCTGCATATTTGAGGCGAAGGTGGAGGCAATGGCGATCTCCTGTAGCTACTAAAAAAAGCGACAAACGTATCCCTTGTTCTTGCTGTAACTAGCTCTGAAAATAGTCTTCTTAGCGTCGGATTTTCGTAGCACAGAACTATCCAATGCACGCCTTGAATAGTGATCCAAATTTCTTCCACATTCGAGGCTATTTAAAATAGTCTTGCTCCTCTTCTTGCTTCGTTCAGCACACAAGATGCGAACACTTTGCTTGCTAGCCACCGACTAACTCTTGCTGCAAAGAAGCCCTGCTCATCGACCGCCAGATTCGCCTTTCCTATTCGCGCCATGCGCATTTCGTTGCAGTGGTTGCAGAGGGACTTAACTCCATGTTTTAAGTAAGTACGAACCGAACTGCCCTACACTTGAACCAGCAGAACAACTAATTCTTTAACATATCCATTCTTTTACGGAACATTAATTAAAAAATACTTTCCTACTTTACTTACGTTGATACAAATGGACATAAATAATGAATAAAAAATTTACAGCGATGTTACATCAAAGGTCATGGTTATGCACATGTCGCATTAAGAAAAAGTAAACAATTAATTTACATTAGATAAATATGAAGAATATTGACACCGCTGTTACAAGGTGTACACATAAATTAACTAAACAGTTTGTGTTAGTATATGCAGGGCACATAATAGCTAATAACAGATCATAATAACTGGAATAAATATCATTATTTCCAACTGTCGATGGAGGAGTTAAAGATATATCCAGATTTACTGAACTTGCAAATCTGAATGAATGAATACTGCAGTTACCCATATTCATTGACCATATAAACGCAGAATCTGATACGAAGAACATAGTGTAAAGTAATGACATGCAATTTTTGTATGTGATCAGGACCTAATCGACACTGAATTCCAATAATACTTGTCTCCTATCGTTCTTGTGAGCACTCAAATACCGAATCAAAAGTCGGAGGATAATATGAACACAGGTTTGCCGTAGGTAGTGCCGTGACATACAGTTACACTTCCACCTGCAACTCACCCTACAGACGTTCGAGATCTGTTTCTACCACATGTCTGAGTTACAGAAATATTCTACTCTCAACAACAAATTTACAAAACTGACATACTTTGGCTTAATTTCTGACGAAATTAATAAATCGTTCAAAAACACCAATTTAACAATAGCTTTTACTACTAATAAGCTTTCGCAAAATAGGGTGAAACACACAACAGGAAACTTCATTACGGTTTTTTTTTAAATAATATGCACAGACTGCGACAAACAATAAATTGGCTAGACAGGTAGGGACTTCACTACTCGTTATAAGGAACACACTTGAGGTACATCTGGTAATAAATAGTACCGTATTTGGTCAACACCTTACACGTCACAATCACTCAAAAGGATCTATAACGTATATCTTAAAAATCCTTAAAAAGCACTTAATAATTGTTACCTAGCACGTTGCAAGTGTTAGAAATTTGCGCTCGCTACGAGAATAAACTCTCATCCATACTCAACGAGCAATTAGACTTCAGAGAAAAATATGTCTATGATCTTTTTGAAGACTTACTATAGAAAGTTCCTGCACTTCCGTTTCTTTTTTAAACTGTCTTTTGATTTTTGTGGAATGGCTTCATTATTGTAATAAACTTTGTAAGTTTTATTCTAAACTCTTGGATGCTTATATTTTTATACTTTTTACTTATGAATATCCTAATAGGCCCAACTTGTGGGCAGTGCCGCACTTTATGCAATATGATGATTGTTTCGTGGGCTATCTAAAGAACGGTATCTCCCTTCAGCTGGTATTTATGCCGTTTTCATTTCCTCTAATATTAACTGTAACGTCATCCTTAGTGCTATTTTACGGACTTCTCGTGAATGTAAACAATTACAGTCACAGTAGCTTTTAACCTCCAATATTAATTGTAACGTCATCCTTAGTGATATTTTACGGACTTCTCGTGACTGTAAACAATTACAGTCACAGTAGCTTTTAACTTTTGACTGTTTATACTTTTGTTTTACGTTTATGACTACTTGGATGGTCCATGATATACCAATCGTAGTGTTGTAACCTATATTTCTATAAATCGGATATTCTTTACGCCTATTTTCATCGAATATTTCTGTACACCAGACATTTTATACGACTGTTTACTGGAATGAGCGTAAATAACTATGTTCACGGTGTTGTAACTTCAGTTTACTTATCCTCATATTTTTTAAAATCTTTGACTACCTCGATTGGTGAGCGAGATTTTGGGCCATACTCGTTCGATTTTTCCCTTTATATGCTCTAGGCATTACACTCTACTTGTTGTCCTTGTTAGTTGCTTGGTAAAAGTCATCTGTAGGATCCGAGCACTTGCATGCCAATAGTTGGTAACAAGTAGGCGTTGTCGAAACTGTCAAATCAGCTCTTGTGAAACGTGCACATCGTCAGCTCGACGCCGCCTCGATGACAAATAGCAGCGTCGGTCAAACAGGATTTTCACTGGCATTACGATGTAAGAGCAATGCGCAATCACTTGCATCCATTTCTACACATCGGCCTGCATGCCAGTGCGTATTGCAGCCCATGTTGCACCTCTCAAATCCTCTTCTGCTGAATGGCGCATATCGATATGAACACGCCGTCTCCTTAGGAACCATTAGGGTTGCTTAACCGCCCCAGAATGCTTGATTGGCTTACTGTGATGTAATTCGGTGTGCACCGGGCAGAGCGTCGCGTATTTAAGCAATAGCTGCATTGCAATCCTTAGTAGTTAGCGTTCGTGAAGTCATAGCGCCTGCTCCTCTCATCGCCACCGTCTGCTATCATGGGTATAGTTTCTTATTTTATTATTTGTTATGTAGGATGACCCTATAATTCTGTTGTAGTACATATTTCAGTGGTAGCTCTGAAGATGGTCTAAAAAAGTGGCTCTGAGCACTATGGGACTTAACATCTGTGGTCATGAGTCCCCTAGAACTTAGAACTACTTAAACCTAACTAACCTAAGGACACCACACACATCCATGCCCAATGCAGGATTCGAACCACCTGCGACGCGGTTCCAGACTGAAGCGCCTAGAACCGCACGGCCACACCAACCGGAAGATGGTCTAAAACAGTACGAAATCGGAACCTTATAAAAATAAACAAGTTTCTTGCGGTTGTGACTGTTCATTTTCATTCTTAAGTAAAAAAGACCGCTGTTCTCCAAAAGACATGTTCTCAAAAATTACTAGTTGTCCTGATGCCGTATAGTTTTCCTCAAGAATTTCTTTATCAGCAATCTTCCTGATGTCATCCAGGTGTTCCACAAGACATCCTTCGACTGTGTCCTGATGTTGTCCAGAGTGTTCAATATTTAAATGTTCGGATAATAAGTTGACGTCTCTTTAATCTAAGAATAGATTATCAATGTAGCTAGCCGGTATCTCTGTGTATTGTCTTGTCTGTATAGACGTGTATCTGTTGCCTTTAAGGTCCCTCCACCTTCACACCTAAGTCCAAACAGTAAAGTAAGGCCCTCCCAGTTCTTGGCTGATCCGTGATAAGACAGGCGAAAAATTAGACTAATGGAGGATTATTAGTATTGTCTCTATTTTCATTCGCTCTTTCTCTCCTTTATCTAAAGAGAATCAGCCAAATAGAATCTTTGGTGGAGCCCTTCGTCTTGGTAATCAGCAGCTGGCTTGTTATTATTGTTAAACACTGCAGTCAGTCGGGAGAATCAATCGTTTTCACTATCTGTTCCTTTTACGAAAGATTGCAAATTCCAGATGTGTACGAAGCCTTTTTGGACGATTTAACACAGACTCAGTGATTGCAGGCTCTCTTCGACACAACTGAAACTTCCCCACTAATTACAGGCCTAACGTGATCAACAAATGATTCAGAAAAAACTCATTCGTTCATTCACTACAGAGCAAAAAGTCACAAACCTTATTTATGGAGGAAATCCTGTATAAAATCCATCTCGGTTACATGTCCAGATCTCCGGTGATTCCACGCCTTAATTATTTTCGTTTTACAATCTCTTTCTCTTCAAAAAACAAACCGCTAGCGGCACATATGTTAATTGGCTTGCTTTAGCGAGAAGAAAAGCAGAATATGTATCTCTCAGAAACACGTCAATCCCTCAACAGATACTCCAGAAGCCGTCCTATTTACCACTCTAACAACCTTGGAGAATGCATAAATGCATCTCTGTTATTTCAAAGAATAAATGCACTAGATAAGGCTTTGGCGTCGACGAGATGTCGGCGCATATATTACGAGAAAATCAGATCCGATAACGTTTCCAAAGTGAATGAATGTGGATGGTTTGATTGAAAATGATTAATTGGTGCGTGGTAGAGGGTATTTGCTGTGGCAACATTACAAGTGTGAGGACGATTCTTGTATGACTCATATCAAATTACATGCACACTCAATTAGGGTTGTGTCCGCAGATACTGGGAGAAAGACACTCCTGGAAATTGAAATAAGAACACCGTGAATTCATTGTCCCAGGAAGGGGAAACTTTATTCACACATTCCTGGGGTCAGATACATCACATGATCACACTGACAGAACCACAGGCACATAGACACAGGCAACAGAGCATGCACAATGTCGGCTCTAGTACAGCGTTTATCCACCTTTCGCAGCAATGCAGGCTGCTATTCTCCCATGGAGACGATCGTAGAGATGCTGGATGTAGTCCTGTGGAACGGCTTGCCATGCCATTTCCACCTGGCGCCTCAGTTGGACCAGCGTTCGTGCTGGACGTGCAGACCGCGTGAGACGACGCTTCATCCAGTCCCAAACATGCTCAATGGGGGACAGATCCGGAGATCTTGCTGGCCAGGGTAGTTGACTGACACCTTCTAGAGCACGTTGGGTGGCACGGGATACATGCGGACGTGCATTGTCCTGTTGGAACAGCAAGTTCCCTTGCCGGTCTAGGAATGGTAGAACGATGGGTTCGATGACAGTTCGGATGTACCGTGCACTATTAAGTGCCCCTCGACGATCACCAGAGGTGTACGGCCAGTGTAGGAGTTCGCTCCCCACACCATGATGCCGGATGTTGGCTCTGTGTGCCTTGGTCGTATGCAGTCCTGATTGTGGCGCTCACCTGCACGGCGCCAAACACGCATACGACCATCATTGGCACCAAGGCAGAAGCGACTCTCATTGCTGAAGACGACACGTCTCCATTCGTCCCTCCATTCACGCCTGTCGCGACACCACTGGAGGCGGGCTGCACGATGTTGGGGCGTGAGCGGAAGACGGCCTAACGGTGTGTGGCACCGTAGCCCAGCTTCATGGAGACGGTTGCGAATGGTCCTCGCCGATACCCCAGGAGCAACAGTGTCCCTAATTTGCTGGGAAGTGGCGGTGCGGTCCCCTACGGCACTGCGTAGGATCCTACGGTCTTGGCGTGCATCCGTGCGTCGCTTCGGTCCGGTCCCAGGTCGACGGGCACGTGCAGCTTCAGCCGACCACTGGCGACAACATCGATGTACTGTGGAGACCTCACGCCCCACGTGTTGAGCAATTCGCCGGTACGTCCACCCAGCCTCCCGCATGCCCACTGTACGCTCTCGCTCAAAGTCCGTCAACTGCACATACGGTTCACGTCCACGTTGTCGCGGCATGCTACCAGTGTTAAAGACTGCGATGGAGCTCCATATGCCACGGCAAACTGGCTGACACTGACGGCGGCGGTGCACAAATGCTGCGCAGCTAGCGCCTTTCGACGGCCAACACCGCGGTTCCTGGTGTGTCCGCTGTGCCGTGCGTGTGATCATTGCTAGTACAGCCCTCTCGCAGTGTCCGGAGCAAGTATGGTGGGTCTGACACACCCGTGTCAATGTGTTCTTTTTTCCATTTCCAGGAGTGTCTGATTGGGTTGTTTGCAATCTCACAGAGTATGTGAAGGCAGAATACCTTTGCATTGTCTTCCTGAAATAGCAAACCGTCTCCGAAATGTTGGTGGTGGGATTACACAACTGACCGTACCTTCAGAATGTTAGGATGAGATTTATCGTAAATCAACACGTGCTACCTGCCCAGAACTTGAGAGACCCACACCCCTGCAGAAATTGTGATGCAGAAAGTTTGAGGCGTGCATACCTAGGTTCTCTACACTCTACTACGACGATCATCAGGAGTGAAACAAATCCTAAATTTCTCATTGAAGAGTAAATGGTGCTAATGGTCACTCTTCAGTTTCTGGCGTTCCCTTTTCCAAGTCCTTCACCCCTACATCACTGGGGTGTACATATTGTTGCTCATAATGGACAACTAGAGACGAAATCGATCACGTATTGTCTGGGTCGTCACAGTGCGGGCTGTTATATTCAAACCGGAAGCGAGCAGTTCTGTTTCATCCTCTTCGAGTGCTTCCTAAACATAATTCGTAGGTAGCCGTCCGCAGTTATATTTGTTGACCACGGCTAAGCATTACGATGGCAGCTGAAAGTTTGTTTGACAACAAACAACAATTGTTCGGACAGCTTTCCATGCTGACATCCCTTCTCGGTGTAAAATAGCAATGCAGGTAAAGTAAATGATCAAAGTGACCCACCAAGCGTCATTGTTAGGTTCGTGATTTCAAACACCGTATTCTCTTTCCAACTGTACTGATAATCCATAATTACACTCCTGGAAATGGAAAAAAGAACACATTGACACCGGTGTGTCAGACCCACCATACTTGCTCCGGACACTGCGAGAGGGCTGTACAAGCAATGGTCTCACGCACGACACAGCGAACACACCAGGAACCGCGGTGTTGGCCGTCGAATGGCGCTAGCTGCGCAGCATTTGTGCACCGCCGCCGTCAGTGTCAGCCAGTTTGCCGTGGCATACGGAGCTCCATCGCAGTCTTTAACACTGGTAGCATGCCGCGACAGCGTGGACGTGAACCGTATGTGCAGTTGACGGACTTTGAGCGAGACACTGTCCATTCCATTCAACTGCTCTTCCAAGTCCTTTGCTGTCTCTGATAGAATTACAATGTCATCGGCGAACCTCAAAGTTTTTATTTCTTCTTCATGGATTTTAATACCTACTGCGAATTTTTCTTTTCTTTCCTTTACTGCTTGCTCAATATACAGAATGAATAACACCGGGGAGAGGCTACAACCCTGTCTCCCTCCTTTCCCAACCACTGCTTCCCTTTCATGCCCCTCGACTCTTATTACTGCCATCTGGTTTCAGTACAAATTGTAAATAGCCTTTCGCTCCCTGTATTTTACCCCTACCACCTTTAGAATTTGAAAGAGAGTATTCCAGTCTACATTGTCAAAACCTTTCTCTAAGTCTACAAATGCTAGAAACGTAGGTTTGCCTTTCCTTAATCTTTCTTCTAAGATAAGTCGTAAGGTCAGTATTGCCTCACGTGTTCCAGTATTTCTACGGAATCCAAACTGATATTTCGTGAGGTCGGCTACTACTAGTTTTTCCATTCGTCTCTAAAGAATTCGTGTTAGTATTTTACAGCTGTGGCTTATTAAACTTATAGTTCGCTGCGTCACCTAATCTACACATGAATAGATCAGTACGGTGTGATGATTAACAGAAGAGGGCACAGTATCCTGTAGAACGAAGGGATCTGCTACCTGTGACAGACTATACCTCTTTTTATATTCGCAGCTCCAGTCTGACGATATGTAGGTCCAGTACATGTGGTATTCACTTGGTAAATTTACTAAATGGGGACAAACTATCCCTGAGAGGATGAATAACAAGATAGGTCATACGGACATATGGCCAGGAATGTGAGAAGTACACCCACTTAAAAATAGTGTAGTGTCCTGGGATTAAGACACTTTGGTGGGTGGTGTATCAACGTCAGGTCAAGGTCTGCATAAGGCCGATAGTTAATCATCCAGAAGACATGGGTACATCTACACGAAGTGTAGATCCTTATCTGATACCCAAAGGCACTATTAAAACAGTATTACAATATTCAACATTTATTGTCCACAAAATACAACATTTTGTGCTTCGACGTTCGGGCAACCAGCGTGGGAAGAGCTGGCGATAATGCGCCAGTCAGCACTCAGCACACAGTCAGAGGAGTGTTGATTCAGTAGCAGTGACAGCACAAGGCGGCTCCACTCATGCGCACCAGCGCTCAGCAATGCCTGCACCAAGTGAAGCTGCACACAGCGTCTGGGAGACAAAGCCAGAGCACCCACGACCCTGCCATAGACTGCATACAGGGAAGGAATCTGTCTGCTTTGCTTGGGTTAAGTGTAGTTAAGTTTAGTCACGCAGAGAGGTGCTGTGGTCTCCCATCAGGAGAGGGAGACTGGCACCATCGGCGTCTGCCGCAGGAACAGGGGAAAGTAGCTTCAGTGGCTCACCCAAACGATGACAGATGACGATCTACTCCCAGACCCTGCTGGTTAAGCATCCAAAAGGACTGCCAGACGTTGACTGTCACAGCGCTCCATCAGTTGTCACTGCAGCTTACAGTGACCAAGTTCTGCCAAACAGGCCTTGCTGCTCCACCAAAGATCTAAGGTGATTAGACGAGTAGGGGGTCAACCATCATAGACCTCCCCTCTCGACAATATGGCTACAAATTGAACAGAACTCCACCTGAACAAAACTAATATACACACATCATGAGCTCATGTGCTCTGCTGTAGAGAGGTGGCAGCGCCGTCACTTGTCCTGGTTTTTCTCATTTGGTAAGCTCTCTTAGTGGCTTCAGGATTTCACAACTTCACTTTTCAAGCTCTCTTTCTACTATGGCAGTAAAGTAAATTGTTGCTTTTGTGTATGACTGAGGGGTTTTTGCGACACTTTCTGCAGTCACCATCACGATGATATCCTTGTGTCATGATGATGCCATTCTGCTACACTGCCAGGAGGAGTGTGCTCCGCCCTCTCAGGGTGTTGCAATAGCTTCCGTATTTGCCACTATGCCATCAACGATTCCTTCTCGCCGACATTCTGGCATGTGCGCTGATTTGCACTGGCATTGCCAAGAAAGAGCTTTGAAATTTTTCTGTCTGAACAAATGACACTACTCTGCTGTTCAACAGTGGAGATCTTTGACAGTGACCCCGATTGTCAATATCAGGCAAGTATCCCACGAACATCAGAAAAGCCAAATGACCATGTGGAACATTCTACATGACGGTAGATGCCAATGTCTGTATCAGTTCCAAAGCATGGAGACCTTACTACCCATGGAGTCACTGGTCCACAATGACAGTTTAGTCACTGCTTCATTGCACAGGTTAATATGGTGCCGGGAGTTCTGCCATCCACACTATTCACAGATATGATCTACCTTCACAACACTCACCTGTAAGCCACACAGAATCTTCATGGAATGACGGTAGCGAATCAGCACCGTGTGGGCAGGAACTATTGGTGACTGTCTCGTTGGACCAGACGTCCATCCATAAGTGAGGCATAACTGACCCTCCTGCTGGATGAGGTGCCTTTGGTGGTATGAAGGATAATGTGTGGACTACATGATGGTATTATAGCTCACTCCCCTCTTGACTTCTGAGCTAAAACACTGGTATAGACAGAACATGCTTACCTGTTTGGTGCTTTCTTGTAATTGGCAAAGTCCTTTTATGTCTATCTTCTGCAGGGTGCATCACCCTAGGAAAGCATTTCTGGCGACACGTCCATCTGACTCTTTTTTCTCCTTATCCTCTCGTTGATCCTGCAATTTGTTCCCATTTACAAAAAAACATCTTGTATAACTAAGTCCTTATCTTAAATTTTCCAAACGACAAGTACAGTATAAACGTGCACCATCATTTCCACTTCGAATTTCTTGTCAAGTACTTTAACAAATTCTTCGTGTTGTCTCTGGAAAGTTCCGTACAGACAGCGCAAGCTTCCTAAATCTAGTAAGTACATGCAACAACCAAAACGGGACATGACTCTCCCAAATGGAATCAAAGCATCTGCAACCATCGCGACTTAACATCAGCAATGTACTGTATCTTGAAACAACAGTTCGGACTAACCATTTCACCTATATTCTCACAGCTACCCCACACTGCTACACGAAAACTGGTAAAATCATGATACAGAACCAGCCTCTGCACGGAACAAAACTGAAAGGCTGACTCGTACGTACTCAAACGTATATATCTGACGATTTACACGTTAAACGTACGTAGTCTGCTGTTGGCCCCTCAGACATCATCAGTGCGTAATAAACCACATAAATATTTCATGTTGTTGAACCACATTGTCCGCCATCTGCCTTTACTACTGCCAACGGTAGTGAAGTATTTTTTTTAGTCTTTCCTTTCTTTCGCTCTTTTCAGATAAGCCGAAATGCACTTCTTCATATGTTTTCAGTTTATTGTTTCCTGCAGAAAGTTAGGCATTTTCCACAGATTCGGGGAGGAAAACAATATGTGTAAAGCTCCGAAAAATGAAGGGACTGGATGATAGGACATATGTTAAGACATCAGTGTATAACGATACTAGAAGGATCTGTACAGGGTAAAGCATGTAGAGGACATCTACAAAAATACTCCGTTAGGCACATGACAGTGTACGGCGGAGCATACTTTTGTTACCACTAACTATTCTATCCATCCTTGTTCCACTCGCGAACGGCGCTTGGGAAAAATGACTGTCGGTAAGCTACTGTATTAGCTCTAATTTATTGGATTTTCCCATTGCAGTCATTTCACGAAACGTATGTAGGAGGAGTCAGTATATTGCCCGACTACTACCATTAATTACTGTGTCGAAATTTCAATAATAGTTCTCTCCGAGATGCACAATGCCTCTCTTGTAGCTTCTGCCACTGGAATTTGTTGAACATTTCTGTAACAGTCTCGCACCTATTAAACGATACGGTCTCGCAACTATTAAACGATCGAGTGACGAAACATGCTGCCCTACATTGTCTATTCTCTACTAGTCCTACCTAGCAAAGATCCCATACTGACGAACGTAGTGTAGAATCGGTCGAAAAAGCGCCTTGTAATGCATTCTTTAGTGGATGAATTACATTTCTTTAAGATATTGCATGTGTGCCTCAGTCTGGCATCTGTTTTCTTTATTTATTTTATACGGTCCTTGCTCTGGGCGGATTCTCCTAGATATTTTACGGAAGTTACTGTTTCCAGGAATTTGTCATCAATAGTGTAGTTGTGCAGTAGTGGATTTCTTTTCTTGTGTAAGAGCAATATCTTACATTTGTTTACTTCTAGAGTCAACTGTCAGTCCCTGGACCATTCATCAATCATCTGCAGGTCCTTCTCCAACTCGTTGCTGTCTTTACCCGTTGCATTGTTTTTATAACCAGCTCATCATCTGCGGCAGCCTTAAAGAACTTCAGGCACTTTCCAGTACATCATTTAAATAAAGTGTTAACAGTAACTGTACTATCACATTTCCCTGGGACACTCACAGAAATACCTTTACATCTGTCGATTTTGCTCCTTAATAGTGAAGTGTTGAGTTCCATCTGCAGCGAAGTCTTGAATCCAGTCGCAAATCTAGTCTGATACCCGGTAGTCTCGTACTTTCTTCCACTAAAGGAAAATACGGAGCAGTATCAAATCCCTTCCCGAAATCGAGGAAAGCGGCGTCAGCCTGAACACCGATTCCCACATCGCTGTAGATGTCAAGGAGGGATAGCTGGGTTTCGCAAGATCTCTATGTCACGAACCCGTGTTGATTTCTGTAGAGTAGACTTTCGTTCTCTACAAACGTCATAATACATGAGCATAAAATGTTTTCCATTATCCTACAACAGACTGACGTCACCGATATTGGTCTATAATTATGTGCATCTGTCCTAGGATCCTTCTTGAAACCGAGAATGGGTTGCGTTGTTTTTTTCCTTTTTCTTCAGTCGCTAGGTGCCCTTCGTTGCTGCATCGACCTACGATGAACTGCTACTGGAAGGGGAGCAAGTTCTTTCGCATGATTTCTGTTGAATCTTAGATCTAGTCCTGATGCATGCCACTACAAAGCCATGGTAGCAGTTTCTCTGTTTCATGATTTCGAAATTCTTATGATGATAGTAAGGAGGACTGATATTACGATGTTCCATGGTGAACAATTTCGAGAGATCGAATTCAGTATTTTGGCCTTCTTTGTGTCATTTTCCGTTTCGGTGCCATTACAGTCACTGAGTGACCGAACAGATGAATTCGAACAGCTGAATGATTTTACTTAAGACAAGAATATCCCAAGGTCTTTAGTCAGATCGGTGGACCGAGATGGAAATATATCCAAAAAGTAATTGAGAACGTTGGGTATAAGATGCACTGGTACGTTCGGAGGAATAGCGCAGGAGAGAAAGTTGGGGCGAGTCGCGAAAACCAGTCGCGAAAACTAATCATATGAATGATGACTCGAAAAAGAAAATGATGAGAACACTTTAATACGTATTCGATACTACATGTGTGCTCATAGGCTACAAATACCGAAGACGTAATGCAATTGGTATGCTGCGATGCTTGAAACACCCAAACCAGCAGCTGCACCATCAATACTCTGTTCCTCCGCGGCTTTCGGTTCACAAAACCATCATCACTGGAAGGGAAGGTGACACTGGTGATTTACACTCCCATATTAGTACAATGGCACCCCACTGTAAACTTGTCTGTGTCATCGCTAGCGCTATGTATGCTAATCGTTACAAGAAGATCAGTTAGCAATTAGCTCTTTGTTACTGTTACACATTGAAGAAAATTAATCGCACCGCAAAGAAGGAGTTGTGCTAGGTAAATGATAGTTGACAGACGTGTTTCTACATTTGAAACACAATGCCTATTCAAATTTCGCGCCACTATGCCGCTGCAAATGAGGTTTGCATACACACGCTGTAACGGTCGTGAGCTTCAGTTACCTTAAAGATTGGACATGGTGAGTTGATGATAGTCAAGGGTGCCTTTAAGGCGACAAGGACGCCATTATCAACACTTCACTGAGTTTGAACAAAGTCGTAATAGAGCTACGAGAAGTTGGATGTCCCTTCAGCGATACTGCACTAAGACTTGGCAGGAATGTAGTCACTGTACATGATTGCTTGCAGCGGTGGTCACAGGAATATACAGTAGAAAAAAGAGCGGGCTGCTGCAGGTCTCGTGGCACTACAGAAAGAGAAGACCATCGCTTTCGGCCTATGGCTCTGGTGCATAGTACTGAACGTGCCTCAGCAATCTGAGCACCAGTTGGCACCACAGTGTCGCAACGAACTGACGCTCCGAGCCAGATGTCCTGTAGCGTGCATTCCACTGGCCCTAAACCACCGCCATTTTTGACTTCACCGATGCCAAGCGAGAGCTCATTGAAGGGCAAGGTGGAGGTCTATTGTGTTCTCCGATGAAAGCTAGTTCTACCTTGGTGCCAGTGATGGCAGTGTGTTGGGTTGAAAGGGCAGCTGAGAGCCTGGAACCAACCTCTCTTGGTGCTACACGCACTGGTCCTACACCTTGAGTGCGGTTTTTCAGGATAGCAGAAGCACTATCGTGGTTGTCCTGTGCACCCTGACTGCAAATTATTTGGTCGGTATTGTGATTCTCTCTGCTCTGCTGCCTTTCATGAACAGCACTCCAGGACGCCTTTTCCAACGAGATAAAGCTCGCGCAGAGTGTCGACATGTTGCCTTGGCTTCCTCGATCGCCTGATCTGTCACCAATCGAGCACATCTGAGATATTATTGGTTGGCAACTCCAGTGTCACCCTCAATGTAATGACGAACCAACTGCAACAGTCGTGGAACTGCGTCCCACAAACCGACATCTGTGCCTGTACAACGCAATACATGCACGTTTACATGCTTTTATTCAACATCCTGGCAGTTACACCGGATACTAATGTAGGAGCATTTCACATGTGCAATGGTTTATTTCGCACTTACATCAACCTGTGATTATGCAATTTTACTCTTTTAAATATGTTATCTAGACAAATAGATTTTCGAAATTTCATTACTGTACATTAATTATTTTTTTGGTGTTGAGTTTTTTCCGTCAGTGTATTTTTTCCATACTTTTCCATCAGAAACCTAACCATTTGGTTTTATAGAAACTCTAAATCGCCCTGTTTTATGTCAGGTGACAAATATCATTAATCAGTAGGGTCTACTAACCTCCATTCTGTATCTTGCGTTATTCCTCCTCAGATAATTTTTGTCGAATAGCAGTTGCATCTGCAGTCTACATTTTCTTCTTACCACGTTTCTTGTGCTAACTGCAATCAGATGACATTGCTCTCATCAGGTTTCATACTGTCTTACTTCCTTTTGTGCAGCCGAGGGAAAAAATCCCATTAAGTGTCATATATTTTTCTTTACATTTTCTTCCACTACTAACTGCAATTTCGTAATTGTTTCTTAAAAACCCTCTTTTTAAGGAAAGCCGTTAGAGACGGAGCACGTGCTCTGAGAGGGAGGAATTCGGCTGTGGCTGTTTCGAGGAAGCATCCCACCAATTGATTTTATGGCAATTACGGAATACCTAGAGTGGCGCTAAGGGCTTTGAACCGCCTTCGTCTCCAATGGAGTCAGTTGTGCCAATCACTTCGAAGTCTCACTCGAACCGTCCTGGATCTCGAACGTGTTGTCATTCAAAAATTCCAAGTTTTTCTTGCTATTCTTCCATCACTCTTTACAGCAGTTTTGAAAGAAGAGACGTCTCTTAGCAACAGTAAGATCGTTGACAATGGATGTTTCTGAGTGTTTTGTGCTATTGTGCCTTCCTGGAATTTGAACCGAATGCAGGTCATAAAAAATTTCCCACGAGAACGAAATCTCCTCTACGCGAAAACAGAAACTACTATAACTAACATGGACAGCTTCAAGATGGTTTTCATCAAAATTTTGAGGTGCAGTAGTTATCTGATTCGTGTTATCGTGGGGCTTTTCCAGCGCTGGGGAAACTTCGACCCAACTGTCGCGTGCCACAGATTTTGTATTTGATAGCGGCGATCACTCAGCCCAGAGTATTGCCACTGATAACAAGAGCACAGGCTGACTTGCCGATAGGGTATGTAAGATATTTAACACAATACAAATTCCTAAGCAATGACTCTCATTACGTATTAGAAACATTTATGTCTGCATCTTACTTCGCTTAGGCTTGATAGCTGGGACCACTAAACTCCTAAATTCGAAGTCTCAGTTCCTGAGTTTTTCCAAGATTTTATTGTGGCAACGACCGGGAGAGACATGCCCCTCCACAACCTCATCCAGTGACGCCTGTTGGCAGAGGACGGGACGACGGCCAGTCGGTACCGTTGGGACTTCATAGCTGGTTCGGAAGGAGTTTAGTTTCTTAAGTAATGTGCATATGGAAAAGTGATGTTGCACTTGGATCATGTTCGACGCAAAACTGTATGTTTCAGTGCTACTAGTCGAATTAAGTTGGATGATGCTGAGAGAATTAGATTAGGAAATGAGACGCTTAAAGTAGTAAAGGAGTTCTGCTATTTAGGCAGCAAAATAACTGATGATGGTCGAAGTAGAGAGGATATAAAATGTAAATTGGATATGGCAAGGAAAGCGTTTCTGAAGAAGAAAAATTTGTTAACATCGAGTGTAGATTTAAATGTCAGGAAGTCGTTTCTGAAAGTATTTGTATGGAGTGTAGCCATGTATGGAAATGAAACATAGACGACAAATAGTTTAGACAAGAAGAGAATAGAAGCTTTTGAAATGTGGTGCTACAGAAGAATGCTGAAGATTAGATGGGTAGACCACGTATCTAATGAAGAGTTACTGAATAGAATCGGGGAGAAGAGGAGCTTGTGGGACAACTTCACTAGAAGAAGGGATCGGTTGGTAGGACATGTTCTGAGACATCGAGGGATCACCAATTTAGTATTGATGGGCAGCGTGGACGGTAAAAATCGTAGAGGGACACCAAGAGATGAATACACTAAGCAGATTCAGAAGGATGTAGGCTGCAGTAGGTACTGGGAGATGAAGAAGCTTGCACAGGATAGAGTAGCACGGAGAGCTCCATCACACCAGTCTCAGTACTGAAGACCACAACAACGACAGTAGGAGGAACCTTTTATTTCGAATAAACGAAAAGACAAGCTACACCCAACCAGAAATATATTTTTTTATTCAAACCAAAATTGACTTACTTTAGACAGACACTTTTTGCACCGAGCTGTACACATTAGTACCTGAGTGTTTTTTCCGATATACGTGAGATAACATCTTAATCACTCTCTTATCCATGTCTCGAATTACATGTTTGCGCCTTAACTGCTTTATGATGTAATGTTTACAACTATGGAATAAGCCGTTGTCGGACGCTTTTATTTGGACAAAGACCGAAAAAAGAATGAGAATAGATGATGAAATTTTAAATAGCCGACACACATGTGGCTGTGTATCACTTCACTGCCGTCTAAAAAAATGGTCAAATGGCTCTGAGCACTATGGGACTTAACATCTATGGTCATCAGTCCCCTAGAACTACTTAAACCTAACTAACCTAAGGACATCACACAACACCCAGTCATCACGAGACAGAGAAAATCAGTGACCCCGCCAGGAATCGAACCCGGAAACATAGGCGCGGGAAGCGAGAACGCTTCCGCACGACCACGAGCTGCGGACTCAATGCCGTCTTCAGTTCTGCCAATCTGCTTGATTATTTGGATTTTCTATGTAAACTAAGCAACGTCCCAGTGTTTTATGACTTAAAACACAACTCACTTCCAACTGGCTGCCACCATGTTACAGCAGGAGATCCCACAAACCTCGTTCCTGGTTGTTCAAAAAACATTGAGTAAAAACCTCTCAAAAGTCATCTATTTATAAAGAGAGTCATATGCCATTAATCCATTTAAAGAATGAGTCCTCTTTACAAGCAGAATTGTACAGTATTTACTATTAGTATTCGCAGATTTTAATTATCACATAGACCCTTTTTTGCTGAAAGGTTACATTTAACTCAGACCTCAATTATCTTCATTCTTTCTTCGTCACATCAGAGTAACGAATAATAAGGGATGAGCGTAGGGGAGCAGATGCAGGAAACTTTCAGTCTAGGCAAGCTCCTAGTGCAGGTGGTTTGCCATTGATTCCCTCGGACCTGTTATGAAGTGTCAAACGTGTAGCTGTGTTGGGCGGATGAAAAGGGTCATTGCTTCTACAGTGTACTGTCGGGCTTGTGTTGTCACGGATGAAGGGAAGGGTGAGGGAGAAACTCGCTGACAGCACGTAGGCTACTCCTCCCGAATGCACCATCCGACAAACGGATCACTGTCAACGTTTCCACACGCCTTCACTCTGCGAGACAGGGGGCGTACGAGATATACGGATCCAGCAACGAACTTCTGATGTTACGATAGTCGTCTTGTCCTCCATACTTCGTGAACGCTCTGTTCCTTACAGGGCCCACAGGAAATCAATATTCAGTGAAAAAGTACTCACTACAAGTCTTAACTTTGTCGTGTGCTATCGAGAACTCGCATACATTTAAACACACAGTCAAGAATTATTAAACTCATCTGAAATAGTTACTCCCTCCCCACCGGAGACCGCTACTGGCACTCTTAAGACCGTCAGTGTCTCTTGCTGTGAGGTACGCACTGCGTCCTGTCTTCGCCGTGTGTCTCAATGAGACTCTATAGAGAGGTTTGGAGTTTAATCCAGGGCACTGGCGCAAAGTTCAGTGATAACCCCTCTCCTCCTTTTTCCATAAAGACAAAGAGAAAGCTGCCGACAGCACGTGACTTACCCAGGCGATTACCCATCAAGTACTGGCTGCGACCGACGTTTTTTAACGCCAGTAATCTGACGAGAACTCGTATATTAAAGGAGGTAAACCTTTGGTATCCCATGTCTGAACATCGTGGAAAGAGCAGATAGCAGAAAAAAGCACACTGATGACCTTCAAAAGAGGAAAGAATTGTCAAGTGATGTGATAGAAGAAATTGGATTCGAATAAAAAGACATAGATGGGCCTCTATTAGAAACTGATGTTCACAGATTTATGGATGACATGCATTCAAATAAGGCATCAGGAACATATAATGTTCATTCGGAATCCATAAATTCATTGGGGGGAACGGTCCAGCCGTATTAAATAGCGTTTCAGTGTGGGAAGGGTATGTGGCATGCTTCATGAATGTGTCCCCATCCATCTAACTGCAGCTCCAGCACAGGCATTTACTTTCTCTGTCGCAGTGTCACTGAGGCTATTCCCATGGCTTTCTCTCAGTGTAATGTTCAACATACCATGAGGCGGCAAACATCACGGTATACCAGTGGCAACTACAGGTGGCATGGACCTGCCAAATCGTTGGAAGTCCGCTGCAGAAATATTGAGCCATGTTACCTCTATAATCGTCCGTAATTGTAGTGTAGAACATTGTGCACTAAGTGACCTCTCGATTATGTCCCATAAATGTTCGAGGGGCTCATGTCGGGCGGTTTCGATGATCAAGTCATTCACTCGGACTGTCCAGAAACCGATCACGAACAACTGTAGCCCCGTAAAATGCGGCATAGTCATCTATCAAAACATTGTTGTTTGGGAACACAAAGTGTATGATTGACTGCAAATGGTATCCAAGCAGCTTAAATTATCCATTTCCAGTCAGTGATGGATTTAGTTGGACCAGAGAACCAAGTCCTTCCCGTATAAACACGGCTCACGCCATTATGGAGTTTGCCCAGTGCCTTGTGGCAACTTGAGTCCACGGCTTCGCCAGGTCTGCGCCACAATCTAACCCTATAAACACCTGTTACGAACTGAAATCGGGACTCATCTGACCAGGCCATGGTTTTCCAGTTGTGTAGGGTCCAACCGATATGGTCATGGGCCCGGGAGACGCGCTGAAGGCGATGTCGAGCTGTTAGCAAACGCAGTCACATTGGTCGTCTGGTGCCATAGCCAGTTACCGACAAAGTTCGCCGCCCTGTCCTAACCAGCACGTCTTCGTACATCCCACACTGATTTCTACTGTTATTTCACGCATTATTGCTTGTCCTTTAGAAATGACAACCCTTCGCATAAGCCGCTGATCTCGGTCGTTAAGTGAAGGCCGTCAGCCACTGTGTTGCCCGTGATGAGGGGCTATGACTGAGATCTGATATTCTCGCACACTCTTGACACTGTAAATCTCGGAATATTGATTTCCCTAACGATTTCAGAATGGAATGTCCCTTGGGTTTACCTTTAACTACCATTCCGCTTTCTATTAATTCCCTTCGTGTGGCCATAATCACGTCGGGAATCTTTTCACATGAATCGCCTGAGAACAAGTGACAGGTTCGCCACTACGCTGTCCTTTTATACCTTGTATACGATTCCACCTCCATCTGTATAGGTGCATATCGCTATCACATGACTTTTATCATCTCAATGTGGAGGTAACGAATAGGTGCTGTTATACCAGTTAATTTATTACAGTTCTAATGAAACTTCACTACATTCTGAAATAATTATTTCTGAGGGCTGGCGGCCGCGGTGGTCTCGCGGTTCTAGGCGCGCAGTCCGGAGCCGTGCGACTGCTACGGTCGCAGGTTCGAATCCTGCCTCGGCCATGGATGTGTGTGATGTCCTTAGGTTAGTTAGGTTTAAGTAGTTCTAAGTTCTAGGGGACTGATGACCACAGCAGTTGAGTCCCATAGTGCTCAGAGCCATTTGAACCATTTCTGAGGGCTGCATTGCTCACACTCAATTTGTATACATAAATCTAATATTGAAGTACACTGATCGTTTACTAGTCAGTATAATTATAATCTTACTGACTCAGCCCATGTGGTACTGCAGAAGTACACGGATGTGAACTTATAACTTACGACGCACAGTTCAGCTTAACTGTACATTATACGTACCGCCACCAGTATTACGTGGCGCGAAGGCATACACATACCTCCAATAACTGTTTTTAACGCACAAATCAACTTTTTGGCGTCACATTTCGCTTCCTGGCTCCGACGAGCGTGCCAGCCTAATCTCAACAATATTTATGCGCCAGACGCAACCGCTTCCACTTCAAAACAAATGCAATGCTAACGCGGTTATCAATACCAGCGATGTCCGCAGCTCGTGGTCGTGCGGTAGCGTTCTCGCTTCCCACTTCCGGGTTCCCGGGTTCGATTCCCGGCGGGGTCAGGGATTTCTTCTGCCTTATGATGACTGGGTGTTGTGTGCTGCCCTTCGGTTACTTAGGCTTAAGTAGTTCTAAGTTCTAGGGGACTGAAGACCGTAGATATTAAATCCCACAGTGCTCAGAGCCATTTGAACCATTTGATAACAGCGATTAGTAGCTTACGTTCCCAAACAAAATATTTTCAAATTGTGAAAGGATTTAGAAAATTGCAGTGGCGTGGTTAGAAAGATCTGGTACCGCGGAGGAATTAAAAGGTGGAACATAATTTTGAATAATGACAGAGAAAAATGGAGTGACGAGAGTTTCTCCGTACGTTTAACCATTCATTCTTACAAGATCATTCATCCGAGAGTTATAAAACGTGCATGAATATAATATAAAATCAATTCCATACAAAGCATTATAGGAAAGAATTTTTCTCACGCTCAAAAAGCCTCGAGTGCGGCCACACTACATGAATCAAAAAGATAATAAAAGTATGATATACACAAAAATTCACAATAAAAGAACGAAAATACAAGGAAATAACAATATAGGTAAACAACAAATAGAAGTCTGACCACACATATATATATATGTGCAATCTGTATAAGTAGAATAATTACTAGAGAATAGAATTTTTGTGCAAAATATCGCAGCACAGATTGACCCAAAAATTTGGAATTTGCGTAAGAATATAACAGCGCTAATATCTCTATTCGCTTTTTCGCAAAATTTAAAATAATTCGTTTTTACGGTAGTGGAATCCACAGCTCGGTTTATACATGTAAAAAAAATCTTTAAAATTTGCAATTAAAATCTTCGAGAAAACTTACGGAAATTGCATTAGCTGCTGATAATCTTTTATCCCAAGATTATGCGCGACTGGTACCGTGATACTGTAATCGCATGTTCAGGTAAAAAAATGTAAACAACATACAATGTTGGTTAGGAGCAAACTAATAATACCATATGTGTGGGCTACTTAAACCAAAAAGAGGGAGTAAAACACTCACATAGCTATTTTATTATTAGGAAACTGAAGTAGTATGGTCTCCCATCGATCGGATGGTAGAGAAAGCAAAGAGTTAGTCCTTTAAGGCCGTTTAACCGGACGCTGCAAGTCGCATTGTTAGGCCTAGGAAAGTTATTGCAGTGTTTAGTTATACGGGATACAACTACTGAGCCTTGGTTTCTGCTTTTGCATTACTCAACAACCAGTTTCATTGGCAATGCTAATTACAAGTATCATCCGAGCGCTGCTCGACCGTACTACACCGACGGAAAAAAAGAGCGCAGCACCAAGAAGATATACTGCGACATAAATGAAAGTCCATACGCGTGATTCTACATCTGTAATACGATATCTTTTCAAATTTCGCGTCAGTCGCATAAAAGTGCTCTGGTAGCTCCACAATGGGAATGCGAATAAGGTTTGCTTTGAATACACGCTGTACATCTACATCTACATAGATACTACGAAAGCCAACGTACGGTGCGAGGCGGAGGGAAACGGCAACGGTCGTGAGCATTAGTTATCTTTGAGGTTGGACGTTGTGAGTTGATGTTAGTGAAGAATGGCTTTAAGGAGGCAAAGACACCATTATCAACGAGTCACTCACTTTGAAAGAGGTCGTGCCGGCCGCGGTGGTCTCTTGGTTCTAGGCGCACAGTCCGGAATAGCGCGACTGCTACGGTCGCAGATTACAATCCTGCCTCGGGCATGGGTGTGTGTGATGTCCTTAGGTTAGTTAGGTTTAAGTAGTTCTAAGTTCTAGGGGACTGATGACCACAACTGTTAAGTCCCATAGTGCTCAGAGCCGTTTGAACCATTTGAAAGAGGTCGTGTAATAAGGCTACGAGAAGCCGGATATTCCTGCTGTAATATATCAGGACGACTAGGCAGCAATGTCGCCACTGTAGATGATTGCTGGAAGCGGTGGATACAGGAAAGCATGGCCGCAAGAATACCGGGCTCCGGACAGCCACATGACACTGCGGAAGGGGGAAACCATCGTGTTCGGCATTTGGTTGTGGCGCGCAGTACTGTACGTGCAGCAACATTCTGAGAAGCATTCGGCACCGCAGTGACACAAAGAACTGTTACAAATCGGTTATTTCATGGACAGATCAGGACCAGACGCCTGTAGCGTATTTTCCACTGACCCCAAACTATCGCCATTTGCGTTTTCAGTGATGTCAAGTGAGGACTCATTGGAGGGCAAGGTGGAGATCTGTTGTGTTTTCTAATAAAAGCTGGTGCTGCTTCGGTGCCAGTGAGAGCCATGTGTTGGTTAAAAGGAGGCCAATTGAAGAGATACAACAGATTGTCTGCATTCTAGACACACTGTACCTGGACTTGTAATTATTGTCTGCGGTACGATTTCGTATGACAGCAGGAGCTCTCTCGTGATTATCGCACACACAATGGCTACAATTAGTACATCAGTGTGGTGGTTCGCTTTGTTGTGCTGCCATTCATGAACAGCATTCCGGTGGATCTTTTCCAACAGGTTAACGCTCGCCCACATACTGCTGTTACAACCTAACATGTTCCTCAGAGTGTCGATGCGTTGCCTTATCCTTCTCGATCACCATATGTGTCTTCAATCGAACACATACAGGACATCACCGGTCGGCAACTACAGCGTCATGCACCAACAGCATTAACTGTCCCTGAATTGACCAACTATATGCAACACGTATGGAATCCACCCCACAATCTGACATCCGGCACCTGCACAGCACAATGCACGCGCGTTTACATGCCTTCATTCAACATTTTGTTTGTTACACCGATTTCTAATGTACCAGCGTTGCACATTTGCAATCGCTTTTATCGCGTTTACATTAACCTGTGACCCTGCAATGTTAATCAAATAAATATGTCACTTGGACAAACGTATTTCCGAAATTTCATTGTTCTACATTAATTAGCTTGTGGTGTTATGATTTGTTTTTTGTCAGTCATTTCGATGCCTTAATTTTAAATTAGCTGTGCGAATATTTCAGTCCCTCATTTTGATTTAAGTACCCCACATTTCTGGTATTAATAATTTGCTCCTAATCCACATTGTACGTTTTGTACATTTTTAGCTTTAAGATTCGACATTTTTTGAATATTTTAAGCAAAACAATTTAAGGAGATTTTTAAAAATATTTATAAGAGCTTACTGTCTCTCATCACACTACGTTCGAGGCACATACGACTCAGAATGGCAAAAACATTCGCTTGCACTATCGTTCCAGACCTGAAGTGTACAATCACCTTGACACACTCACATTAACCACGGGGGAAGGCCGGGTCGCTGCACTGAAACTGCTTATCTGTGGGCCGATAATCACAAGAAGCAGGTGTGCCGGGCGGCTGCTGATGACATCACCAATGTGTACATCGAAATTGCAACAGTGAGTTCCAGCAGGTCAAGAAAAAGAGAGTACGCCTCAAATGCGCCTGACGTATCAGGAAATTAGACGCAAACGATGTTCAATCAGCTGTGATTTCATTAAAGTCGCTCACGTACAAAGCCAATGGACATGTTGCAGTGGTTATAACGGTTCCCGGTCAGATCACCGAAGTTAAACTCCGTCGGATTTGGCTAGCATTTGTATGGGTGACCGTCCAGATCTGCCAAGAGCTGTTGGGAAACTGAGTACATTCAGCCCTTCTGGGGCGAACTGAGGAGTAAGAGGCAGCTGCTCCGGTCACGAAAATTGACATCGACCGGGAGAGCGGTGAGCTGACCACATGTCCCTCCATATCAGTAGCCAGTGAAGCGTGTGGACTGAGACTGACCCGGCGGTCGGTCGGTACCACTGGGCCATACGGGGCCTGTTGGGGACCGAGCACATGTACACATAATCTGAAACTAAAGAAACATATGACTGTCATGCTTTTACAAATAAAATCTCATACCAGAATCCTGTGACCAGGCCTTCCTGCCTAGGATGTTATCTCGTAACTTTGAGGAAATCTGAAATTGAATCTAATTAAATTATTTTCAGCGACCGCCAGGCTCTTAGAATCTGAAAGAAAGGTTTAGTTTTCTAACCGACTGCTCGCCTCTACGATGAGCTAACAGAATGTACTTCATTATTTCTTAAGATGAAGAATTTCTGTTAAGGCCCATGTCTACTCTAGACAAGCAAGTTTTAGGATTACAAATGATTTCGACACGGACACAATTTTTAAGTCACAAAGAATTCTATTTTCAGTTTTGTTAATAACTTACATTGGCTGATACAGCAAGATGAACCTTCGTTAAACGCTCCTTACGGGTCGTGTCCAGATAATAAGCCAAGAAGAAGAACAGCAATGACAAAAGAGGTCAGAGTTCAAACACAGAATCTCAATTCCATGGAATAGGCATACGTTGTAGTATAATATATTGTTCCTTGGTAAGACTCGCAAGTTACTCATACAATACGTACCGTAAAAACGTGTAATCTATACGTTATTCATTCATGTCCACACAGGAGAAACAGTACAAGGTGAGTGCCCCAGTAGCCTATCCAGCCGCAAGGACGGTCGACAGTGTAGTCTGTGAGCTACAGCAAGAAGAACCAGCAACATCTTTCGGAGGCCCGGCCCGTCGCCCTGGTAAAGAGTTGACTAGTTTGAGCTGTGTCAATTGGGGCAGGTTTGCGCGGTGACGGATGTGTTCGTAACGGCAGGCTGGAGCTGAGCGTGTTGGAGGGGTTAGTTGCTACACAGAGACGAGCGAGCGAGAGAGTGGGACTCGAGAAACTACTGTTCTGTGGTACCGTCAGACGGACATCACTAGAATATGCGCGGGGCGTAACTGGCTGATGGAGCAGTATTGATCCCAGTGGAGGCGGAGAAAGGAGTTTCCGCACGTCAGAAGGAGCACTACCCTAGTGCTTTTGGCAGCTGACAGTTTCACACTTACACTTTTACGGATGATACAGTACACGCTGTAGCATGTGAGTGGTACAGTGGTGCACTGGATGTGTTAGACACAAACTCGGCACGGAAGTTCATTGTTGATGTGTTACAAGTTGCATATTGATGGCACACAGGAGAGATTTGTGTGTCTCGTGTTGTGTTAGGTATCTAATGACGGTTATAGTAGGAGACGAATGTGTAGTTATTTGTTATGATACCAGTTAAGCCTGGAAGTTGTTTCGGCATCTTATGTTTTACTGCTGAAGTTGTCTCATGTGTGATGACTGGCTATGACCACTGTAAATTGTTAATGTGGTGTCTGGTTATGTATATTAGCGAAAGATTTATTTCATTCTGTTATTTAACGAAAGTCATTTTTGTACTTATTGTGTGGAGTCCTACTTAAGGATCTATACGGCCTACAGAAATATTTTGCTTTGTTGAAAGTGAATTTCTATTCTGTTGATGATTAATAAATAACCTTTAAATTGAGCATAAACTTCGGGGAAAAAGGGACAGTTGCATGGCTAAATTTTGTTCACGTTATAAAAAATAGGTGTTACTATTACAAGTAAAGTATGAAATGCTTCACTTATACATGTGTAACCTTTCTCGTAACTGCGGTATCGGCCACTATTACGTCGGACGCACCTTCAAATTCGAGCGTCGCCAATTACGCTTCCTCGCTTCTTACAACCGCCACCCCTGCACAAGAGCGCTGCCACGAATGGTTGTGCCGCTGCAAATGAGATGCAAGCATTCCGTTCCAGCAGAGGGTGTACTTAAGTTCGAACATTCATGCTCTGAGCTCATTTAGTGTGTTTTCCAAATGAATAAAACATTTACAAACTTTCATAGTAGCCAAGGCTCGTCATTTACTGAATAGTCATAGTACTGAAGACTGTCTGAAGAGTAAATCATTCGTATACCAACATTCAAACCTGCTGACGTTGCAACTTCAGTAGCTCTGTTCATGAACGTCATATGTTCCTCGCTCCTGTGTTCACTATTTGACAACTTCTAGTCCCACCGTATTTTGGTCATTCAATGCTGATACTCTTTGTACAGCACCTCGAATTCGAAACTGACTTGCATTTCTCGTCATCTGTCTTCCAGAATTAGGTTTGCATATTGATTAGCAGCATAACACCCACTTCACATTTAATCATACGAATGATCCAGTTACGCCAGTCCTTTCTCAAGTTTACCTTTGTCTCCAATATCTGCGTGGCTAATTCTGTCTTGTCTTCACGTGTGAAGTTGGTTTCTGGAAAATCCTTGATGAGTCCAGCAAATAGCTTTTTGCTACGTTTGGAACAAGATTTCGCAGGGCGCAAAGCCAAATGGATATTCGTGGCATACTATTGACTACACGTTTGGAGCCCTCCTTAAACATATTCTTTCCACTTTCTATGCTGGTAATGACAATATATCCTACATACGCTGTTAATGTCCTTCACCACTCTTCCTGCAGGATGTGCAGCAGGCCTAAATGTGCTGTCAAAATGTGTTCTACATTACTGTAAGGTAGCATTTTAACACTTTTTCCCATTCTTTGGATCTTCGTTAGTAATTATTTTCTTTGATGTACATTTCGATGCCTGCTTTATGCCTTGTTCACTTGAGACAACTTGACCCAGATTCTTTAGTGCATCGATGAGACCTTTAATTTCTTCGTGGATATCTTGCTCTAGTAATTCCATCGTCTTCTTGATTTCAAGCTCAGTTCTCCACCGCTTTTTGTTCAGTGCTGTAGTATATTACAGCATAATATTGTTACTCCAGTTAATTCTCCAATTGGTTGCACAGTTGCACAGTTTGTTCAGACTCCCTTCCATCTTCTACTGCACTAATTCTATAGTACAAATATATCAACAACACAACTCTATGTGATATATTTGGAACCATTTCAGCGCCGGCCAGGGTGGCCGAGGGGTTCTAGGCGCTACAGTCTGGAACCGCGCGACCGCTACGGTCGCAGGTTCGAATTCTTTCTCGGGAATGGATGTGTGTGATGTCCTTAGGTTATTTAGGTTTAAGTAGTTCTAAGTTCTAGAGGACTGATGACCTCAGACCCATTATGCTCGGAGCCATTCGATCCATTTGAACCTTTTCAGACCATCATAATGTATAAACGACTTTTTTATTCATGAAGTACGTTTATAAATAGTAAATACCAAACTGAATTACACTTACTGATTGCTCTAATAATACTGTATAATTAATTAGGGTATGTTGTCTGTCAAGCTGTGTCTATTTTTCTCCAAAATCTCTATTCACAGTTCATCAACGATGTACACATTTGTACCTACTAACTTTTCTGCTACAACACACTACTATTCAAGTCAAAACAATACAGTTAAATGCCAAATAATGAAGGATTAACATATTATTCTCCAAGTCAAAACCATAAAATACAGTCACAAATAATATGCGATTAGCCACTCAGTGATGAGGGTTGCTGTCAAGGCGTATATGAATTCCCTCCGACCTCCATTTCCCACCCACACTTAACTCACTTCAAACCACATCTGTTCATATAGCAAAACAAAAGAATACGTAATGTCTAGTGCTATAAAACTGCTCACTCCCTTCTCTGGTTCACCACGCTTACAGCGCAGTTAATTCTCTAGATCAGCGTAACCGTTTATTGTAGAAATATTTACCGACAGAACCAAAACATACAACTGTCTAGTTGTACCAGAATTAAGATGAGAGTATGACAAATGTGTGACATATACGTAAGTTGGCGGACCTGCTTCTACATCTGAAAGATGATGTCTTTTCATATCCCACATCACCAGTAGTATAAGAATGGCACTAGCAGCGCCACTATGAGGATTAAACTCATGTTTGCTTTAAATACACGTTTCAATGGTTGTGAGCGTTAGCTACTTTTGAGATTGTACGTGCCGAGTTGATGTTAGTCAAGAATGGCTTTAATGGGACACGGACGCCATTATCAACATCTCACTGAATTTGAACGAGGTCGTGCTATAGAGCTACGAGAAACTGTATGTTCCTTCTGCGATACTGTAGAAAGACTTGGTAGAAATGAAGATACTGCACATGACTTCTGTCACCGGTAGTCAGGAGAATGTACAGTCGCAGGAAGACCGGGGTCCAGAGAGCGAAGTGGCACTATCGGTAGGGAAGACAATCGTATTCGACGTATGGCTCTGGCGCATCGTACTGCGTCTGCAGCAGCAGTTTTAGCAGCAGATGGAACCACAGTGGCGCGAAGAAATGCTACAAATCAGTTGCTTCAAGGACAATTCCGAGCTAGACACCCTGTATAGTGCATTCCACTGACCCCAAACCACCGTCATGTCCGACTTCATTGGTGTCAAGTGTGTGTGAAATCTTATGGGACGTAGTTGCTAAGGTCATCAGTCCCAGAGCTTACACACTACGTAACCTAAAGTATCCGAAGAACAAGCACATACACCCATGCACGAAGGAGGACTCGAACCTCCGCTGGGACCAGCGGCACAGTCCATGACTGCTGCGCCTCAGACCGCTCGGCTAATGCCGTGCGGCTCAGTGGTGTTAAGTGAGAGCCCAGTAGAAGGCAGGGTGGAGGTCTGTTGTGTTTTCTGATGAACGATGGTTGTGCTTCAGAGCCAGTGATGACCGTGTGTTGGGTGGAAAGGCCAGCTGAGTGACTGAAACCAGCCTGCATGCGTGCTAGACACACTGTACCTACACCTGGAGTTGTGGTCTGGGGAGCTATTTCGTATGACAACAGGAACACTCTCGTAATTATCCCACGCACCATGATTGTAAAACGGTACGCCAGTGTGGTGATTCGACTTGTTGTGCTGTCATTCACGAACATTCACGGCATTCCAACAACAGGATAACGCAAGCCCTCAAACCGCTGCTGAAACCCGACTTGCTCTACAGAGTGTCGATATAGTGCCTCGGAATGCTCGATCACCAGATCCGTCTCCATTCTAGCACACATGGAACATCATCCGGCAACAACTCCAGCGTCATCCACAAACATCAATAACTCTCACTGTGTTGACCGACCAAGTGTAACAGGCATGGAACTACATCCCACAAACTGACACGACGTTTGCATACTTGCAATCAATATCCTGGCGGCCACATCAGATTTAAAGTACTGCCATTTGATATTTGCAATTGCTTATCTCGAGCTTACATTAACCAGTAATCGTGCAATGTTAATAACTTAAATATGTTACCTAGACATATATATTCCTGAAATTTCATTATTCTAAGTTAATTACTTTTTGGTGTACTATTTTTTCCGTCAGAACCATTTATGTATAACTAGGCAGTGTTTACATGATATATTATTATATGAAAATTTGGAATGTTCCATTATTTCATAAGATAATACCTCAGCTCTTAATTAAATAATCCATTTCAGCACACAGTAAATCAACAACCCCTGATCACACGCATTAACGCAAAAACATGAATTTCGATAGTCTTTTACCAGCAGAAAATCAAATAAATTTTTAAGTGGTATAACACTTTTACCTGCTACACACCAATCTTAAGCTGAGTTTTCAACTTCGCTTGCAGCATCTATTTCCGAAAAACTATTTTAGACTCAAGTGTCAACATACAAACGCAATTATGGATCATCATATATGAACTGAATCACTAACAGGTCAGCTTGTTAGTCAACTGAAAAATAATGATGTACCCTCCCTCAAAAAATTTATAAATATGTAGATAAACACTGCCATAAATTAATAAATAATTATTATGATTATTGCTCATCGTGTACCATTCTCATCATGCAAATATACGAGTACATGCAAGTCACTAAACCAATAAACTGGAAATTTCGTCCCTTAAAACACAACACATGCTTCATAAATTTCAATAAGGTAGAATTGTATGCAAATAAATAAACCCACAGAAACATAATTAGAAGCACTATGCTGTCCGCCTTTTGGTGACCTTATTTTCACAATATTTAATTTCGTGTTTTATTCTGTGTGTAAAGAAGCTATTAATTCTGTTGAAAATGTGAGAACATTCAGCTTTACCTAATGATACGCTGCGCAACCAGGGATAACAAATGACATTCTATTGCAACAGAGTGTAGCACTTTCTGTAAAATGGAGAACATTTACTCTTTGCAATTTGTTCATATTAAGATGGAGAGAAGGGTATTGAAATGGGTCTAAAACGGTCTGACATGTGAAGATACTAAATACAATTGCCAGAAAATATTATAGTGTGCAGGCATCTTGATAAATTTGTAATTCACAGAGATACGTGTGAGTGTGGACGTGTTTTGAACTGTGATTGTGAATGATAGATGTTAGGGACTGTAATGACTGATTCTAATAATAAATGGTATTAAGTTTCAGGTACGTGTGAAGCATTTTTCTTGGAAATTTCTTTGTGTTAGTTTTCAAGTTTAAAGATTTATTTATGCGCAAGTTGTGGGGATCTGTGAAGTAAGACGGACTAAATGAAACAGTCATCACGGTCTGTCACAATTGAGCAATATATTTGATTTAGTAATTTCTTTTCATAAGTGCAACTAATTAATAACCCGTTCATTCTCCAGATACAGCGTCCTAATGGCACACATAAAGAGCCATGCTACCTACAATCACCATGCAGAACAGAAAAGTGAAGGCTTTTGTTAATATTAGAGTCCTGCATGACCGAGTAAGCGAGCACAAAATACGAGATGGGACGAGCACACCCTAACTGGATAGGCTACCCGCACTAGTTCTAATGACCGAGCATAGGAGCCGTGACCGAATACGTAGCCCGTAACTTCACATTCCACGTGTCATTATCCGTGTGAGACTGCAGCCACTACGGGCTTCTCATTTGTGGTGTGTCTCTCTCTGTAATCATGCAGCGTGAGGAAGCCAGTGCAGTAAGACGAAAGGTTGAAACCAATGTTTAGACATTGAAGAAACGGGAAGGTCTAAAAATCCAAGTGCGGAGTACGTTTTTGTTGGCTGCAGACGAAAACAGTGCGTCTACTGGGTACGTATCGCGCATAAACTGCTCCACATTATTGTGTTTCCAGTCGGGAACCACTCATTTAAAGAAACACAGTTGCAAGAAACCTCACAAAGATGCAGCTCCTTCAGGGATACTGGCAGTAATAAAAAATAGTATTACAGCAAAGTGTGTTGCAATGTGTGCTAAAGATATGAGACCTATTAATGCTGTTTCCGTTGAAGGTTTCAGAGAACTAGGCCAAGAATTAATACATTTAGGTGCGCATTATGGAGAAGTTACCGTGGCAGATGTCATGCCACATCCCTCTACTATAAGCAGACATGTCAAAGAACGAGCTGATGCAATACGAAACAGCATAATGCCTTCTGTTATTGCGGAAGTTATTAATAAAACATGTGCTGCTACAGTTGATATGTGGACTGATTCGCATAATCAGGTGCACTATTGGACTCATACAACACATTACATTAACACTGATTGGTCTCTTCTGAACAATGTTTTATTTACATCAAAATTTCCGGACGTTAAGAAGACGGCAGTAAATACTATAAAAGAAAGTGCTCTAAGAATTTAGCTGTGTTACGTACCCGTTCTTGGAAACGCTACTTTTGTATTAAAAGAGAGAGAGATAAATACATTGAGTGTGTGTGTGCGTGAGAGAGAGAGAGAGAGAGAGAGAGAGAGAGAGAGAGAGGCGAGCCGGGGCGAGGCGAGGAGAGGTGAGACGTCAGCGGTGACCGGCCATGCTCGGTTATCCGCGTATCCGGAATCCGGACAACAGACACGGGGCGAGTACGTGGCCGAGCCGAGTCGTGTGGGGCCGGACACGAGCGATTCGTTCCCCCCGTCAACAGGCGAGCCGTGACCGGTCAAACATCTAGCGTTTCAGCACTCTAGTTAATATACTACGATTAGCGCATTTCAGCTCGATTCACCGAAGATGTGAAACCACGTTGAGTACGTATTCAAACTGAAATTTAACTTACAGAACGGGGTTTCATTGGTAATTTGTTGAACTGTAGTGATAAAATTTCTAGGACACAGTTTCGTTCAATCGCAATATTTCACAGAAGCTAAAGACTTTTTAGAGTTCCAGTTTCAGTTACATACACAGTAATGAAACGTCAGCATCGGGTTATATAAATTATTATTGTAGGAAAACAATAACACAAATAAAAGTAACACTAGCCATGATATTAACATTCACATGCATACCCTACTTGTCATTGTATAATACTTCCCGCCGTGTGACCTACAATTAAAGCTCGTGATTGGAACCGTCACGAGGTCGAATCATGGCTGGACCGCAGATTTTTCTTCACTCTCCTTTTAACATGTTCTTCGCCTCTCAACCAAGTGAAGATTTATTGTAAATGACACGTGTTTCGGATTTCACTTTAAACTGTAGGTCCCTATTCCCCAGTAGGATTTCTTGGTTAGATTAGGGACACGCAAGTCACCGAAGTAGCATCCAACTGAAAGACATGCACCAGGCCTTTGAGCCACACAAAATTATTATTATAACATAGATTCTTTATTCAATCACGTTGTAGGAACCAAATGGTTCCTTTCACATTGGGTACACCAGCCTAAACGCCGACTGTCAGCAATTGCAGATGACAAATATGTACGTGTGAGTAGACTTTCATTTAGTAGGCACTAGAACTTTATTTCTCTTTGTGAATTTTGTTGTGTTCTACATCTTTCCCTTCTCTATAGCCCCTTCTGTGCCATATGTTTTTGCGCTAAAACTTTTCTCTCCTGGTTGGTTAACACAGGAACTGGAGTAAACTGTACTATTTCTGCTATCATATTTTTGAGTTTTCCCACATCACAAATTCATATGTTGAAAAATGAATTAGAGAAATCCTAACGTTATCCCATATATCTTTACGTACAGACTCTTACTGCACCTAGGTCGTAAGTATGTTACTACAAAAAAGCCCAGTACATCTCACCGAGATTGTTTCCTGGGAATTGTATGGAGGTTCTTACATGTCTAATATCTGGTCTTTTATTTATTTTCTTTCTATTTATCACACATCCCAGGTATAACTGGGGTTCATTGTGTGAAGCAGTTATTTGGAACCTTGACATTCACTTGGTAATCCTTCCTTACTAGTGGTCGTCGTCAAAGGGTGTAGTCGCACATACATCGAAAATACGATTAACAACAGAATGTGCGCAGAACTACCATGACCTGCTGGTAATGATCCAAGTAAAGCGGCTTCTAGAACTTCTCCTGTTACACTTGAGATAACGTTTTATGTCACTATCTGAACTACAACTGTACTATGGTTTATTCCCTGGCATCTGTTTCAAGCAGTTAGTTGGCACTTTATTCGCTTGACTGTTTAGTTGAATACTAATTATTTTCTAGAAAGCAAAGTTTAAAGTCTTCGTTCTCTAAATCTTTTCACCAAAACTGTAACCCTTTGTAATAGTCGAGAACAGGCGAAGTTCAAAGGGGCATTTCGTTGTTGACGTTTGGAAACTGTATCAAACTGCATGGAGACTGTGGAGGATTCAGAGATTGGCAGTTGATTCTCAACGTAAAAGAACGTGAGTTAGAGCATGTACGTGGGCCGACAGACTCATTACTGTTTGATCACACGACATCAGGACACTCCATTGAACCAGTCACATCCATTAAAGATTTAAGAGTATGTTTACGGAGCTATTTGTAGTGGAATGACCACATAAAACTAATCGTAGGTAAGGCAGATACCGTTCATTCGATGAGTCCTCAGGAAGTGTACTCAGCTTACGAAAGAGGTAGCTTCAAAAACTCTTGTTCGACCAGGGTCTGATCGCAAGACCTTTCTGTTTAATGGCACATGCTTTACCACTAAATCACCAGGTCTGACTGTTTCACCACAAAGATACTAAATACAACGCATCGTAAAAAAAATGTTTGATAGGTTGAACTGAATCACCTCGTATTCAAATTGAATTAGCTTTTTGGCAATAACTGTGGTCATTAAGTTAATGTACATTTTCAGAACTATCTTTTTTCCTCTCGGCCTTAACTACTTTTAAGAGGATAGATAATATTTTTCACAATGTATTAGATTATTTTTATTAGCTTCTAGGCTTATGAGAAACTCTGCTTACCAGTACTATACTACCTTTTAAACAGGAATTGTATAGATAAATAAACCTGACCATAAAGTCTACAGATTTTGATATTCTATGCTTCTTGAACTCTTGACATACGCACGGGCAATATGGAACAGAGTTTGAAACATTTATGTGATTAACATGTGGCTTCAATACAGGTGAATAGCTGATGAAGGTCTACACTAATATAAAACTCGATGGATAAAATTGTAAAATACCATCGTATTAAAACTAGTCATGCAGAACTATAAGTATTACGAAAAGCAATATAGCCACGTCACCATTATAAATTATACATGGTTGACAGTAGGTATTTCATAAAGAAGAGGACTTTAATAAAATAAGGAGGAATACACAATAGTGGTTCGTCATATATGATGTAAGCTTCTTGCCTAAAAATGGCAGGCAAACAATTTCACCCATAATAAAATGTTTTATTTCTGCAGTGTAGCTGGCTTTCATACGCTTGTAAGATTGTTGTTATCAGCATGGGCTACAATCGGCTTGCTGCACAACAAAGCAAACTTAGCAAACATTAGTGAAAATTGTGAACGAGAAGAAATCGAACTATATCATACATTAGCTTAGGCGATATGAATGCGTAGAATTGCAGCAGCACGTGAGCAAAGTAGCAAACTTTGCAACCAGTGCAGAAATTCCTGAAAAGTCAGAGATTATCATTAAGGATATACACTCCTGGAAATTGAAATAAGAACACCGTGAATTCATTGTCCCAGGAAGGGGAAACTTTATTGACACATTCCTTGGGTCAGATACATCACATGATCACACTGACAGAACCACAGGCACATAGACACAGGTAACAGAGCATGCACAATGTCGGCACTAGTACAGTGTATATCCACCTTTCGCAGCAATGCAGGCTGCTATTCTCCCATGGAGACGATCGTAGAGATGCTGGATGTAGTCCTGTGGAACGGCTTGCCATGCCATTTCCACCTGGCGCCTCAGTTGGACCAGCGTTCGTACTGGACGTGCAGACCGCGTGAGACGACGCTTAATCCAGTCCCAAACATGCTCAATGGGGGACAGATCCGGAGATCTTGCTGGCCAGGGTAGTTGACTTACACCTTCTACAGCACGTTGGGTGGCACGGGATACATGCGGGCGTGCATTGTCCTGTTGGAACAGCAAGTTCCCTTGCCGGTCTAGGAATGGTAGAACGATGGGTTCGATGACGGTTTGGATGTACCGTGCACTATTCAGTGACCCCTCGACGATCACCAGAGGTGTACGGCCAGTGTAGGAGATCGCTCCACACACCATGATGCCGGGTGTTGGCCCTGTGTGCCTCGGTCGTATGCAGTCCTGATTGTGGCGCTCACCTGCACGGCGCCAAACATGCATACGACCATCATTGGCACCAAGGCAGAAGCGACTCTCATCGCTGAAGACGACACGTCTCCATTCGTCCCTCCATTCACGCCTGTCGCGACACCGCTGGAGGCGGGCTGCACGATGTTGGGGCGTGAGCGGAAGACGGCCTAACGGTGTGAGGGACCGTAGCCCAGCTTCATGGAGACGGTTGCGAATGGTCCTCGCCGATACCCCAGGAGCAACAGTGTCCCTAATTTGCTGGGAAGTGGCGGTGCGGTCCCCTACGACACTGCGTAGGATCCTACGGTCTTGGCGTGCATCCGTGCGTCGCTGCGGTCCGGTCCCAGGTCGACGGACACGTGCACCTTCCGCCGACCACTGGCGACAACATCGATGTACTGTGGAGACCTCACGCCCCACGTGTTGAGCAATTCGGCGGTACGTCCACCCGGCCTCTCCCATGCCCACTATACGCCCTCGCTCAAAGTCCGTCAACTGCACATACGGTTCACGTCCGCGCTGTCGCGGCATGCTACCAGTGTTAAAGACTGCGATGGAGCTGCGTATGCCACGGCAAACTGGCTGACACTGACGGCGGTGGTGCACAAATGCTGCGCAGCTAGCGCCATTCGACGGCCTGACACCGCGGTTCCTGGTGTGTCCGCTTTGCCGTGTGTGTGATCATTGCTTGTACAGCCCTCTCGCTGTGTCCGGAGCAAGTATGGTGGGTCTGACACACCGGTGTCAATGTGTTCTTTTTTCCATTTCCAGGAGTTAATGTTCAGGGACGTGTCAGGAACGATCATTCGAAGCAAAAAAGTCCGGTAAACGTGGCCTCGGAAACGCGTCCTTTAAGAGCTATTAGCACTTCTCCGTCAGAGATACTGTGAAATAAATCTCTTCTACTGCAATATCTTTGCTCTCTATATTTTTAGAGGACAAAAACAGTGGATGAGATTAGTTTCATATACCGAAGATGAAGAAGTGGTCGTAGCTCTTCAGATATGCATTTAGGAACCAATATTTACTAGACTTTATTGCTTCGAATGGTGATTCGCGCCATATACCTTGATACTGACTATTCCTCCTGGGACGCCCTGTGTAATATTTCGTTCCTCTTAGTAACTTACATTACTTTTACCTTTCTTATGCTTTCTTTAGTTTCGTTAGGCAGACATACTATATCTGTGTTTCTTCACTGCGAATCTGAATCTATTGAAGTCTGCGGTGCTCAAAACTCAGCGAAGCTAGGAGGGGAAGGGTAGCGAGCCATTTGTTCCAGCTACCTTTTCCTACCCAGAAAAAATTCCCTGTAGTCAGCATGATAGCGGCTGACTCACGTCGAGCCGTCCTTGAGGCGCTCGAACTAGGACATATCCTGGGAATTGAACACTGGACCTCCCAGTCCAGAGCCTAGCAGGCTAACCTTTATACCACCACGGCCACAGATCTAGTGAAACTGCAGGTATATGTTAACTACTGCCATAAAATAACAGAGTAATGTCGGGAAATATTTCGTTAACTCGTCCTTTTGTTTGTTTCTCTCGAACTGATAAGCTTTATGCACATGCTATTGCAAAAAAACTTCGTAATAAAAGTATTCGTGCTGGTGCAAAGGCACTACGAAAACCCTTTCAGGCACGCCACCATTATTAATTCGATCATACATGGTTCATAACTAGGTATCTGATGAAGGAGACGATTATGATAACATATGGGATGGCTAACCCCTTCAATACACAGGAGCTCTTCGCCATTTTGACAAATTGTGTTGCCTAACAAAAATGCGCAGGTAAACATTTTCTGACACTGAAGTACACTATGTGATCAAAAGTAACCGGAAACCCCCAAAAGCCGGCCGGTGTGGACAAGCGGTTCTAGGCGCTACTGTCTGGACCCGCCCGATCGCTACGATCGCAGGTTCAAATCCTGCCTCCGGACCGGACCATCATACAGGAATTCCAAACTGCACCAAGACACATTGCAAGAACAATGACAGTTAGGCGGGAGGTTAGAAAAGTTGGATTTCATGGTAGAGCGGCTGCTCATAAGCCACACATCACGCCGGTCAATTGGACGATTGAACAGTGGAAAAACGTTGTATGGATTGACGAATCACGGTCCACATGGAGGGGGCTTGCACCCATTGTTGTTTTGCGTGCCACTATCACAGCACAGGCCTGCAGTGATGTTTTGAGTGCCATCTTGCTTTCCACTGTTGAACAGCAATTCGGGGATGGTGATTGCGTCTTTCATAATGCATGGCCTGTGGCTATGTGGTTACACGACAATAACATCCCTGTAATGGACTGACCTGCACGGAGTCCTGACCTGAATCCCATAGAACACCTTTGGGATATTTTGGAACGCCGACTTAGTGGCAGGCCTCACCGACCAATATCGATACTTCTCCAAAGTGTAGCAATCAGTGAAGAATGGGCTGTCATCCCCCAAGAAACCTGATCAATGTAACAAACCTAACGACTAGTGCAGAATATCGTGAAAAGTCAGACATTATCGATGATGCTACACGCGGCATCCCAGGGAGAATGGTCCAAGTTGGACGCCTTTTCTTCGTATTACAAACGTTCTTTTTTTTTTCTTTGACAATGCCGAAACGGTGAACCCTTAAGGAACTAATAAAGTAAATGTTTTTTAGTCGAGTGTTTCACTATTAATTTGTATACTGCCTCCACATGTTTCTTTCTTCCTCATTTGGGACGAATCAGGTGGAATGCGTCAAGACGAAAAATGTAAATGGTACTGTAAATCAAGAACTGAGGGAATAGTTTACGTAACAGACGCGGTGACGTCTAATACGACTTTGTCTGTGTATGACTCCATCCATCGTGTCAAAAAGTTTGCTTCAATGAAATATTGTAAATTTCCTGCGCCAGGCGTAGAGGTGTTACAGAAATGAAACATCTTCGAATGTCCAGAAGTAATCAGCTCACCCTTTTACAGTAACAATAACAGCTGATAGAGTGTTACTAAGGACGACTCGTTAGAATCCACAAGCGTGCACTTTCGCTATGGCTTACCTAGATACTGCCAACGAAACTTCAGTAAGGAAATATTCGTGGTAACGTACAGGAAGATGCAAAGATTCTGTGGCTTGTTAATAAGTTGGAAAATCCGTTTGAGATAATTCTGTGTCGAAGAGGCTGGTACGCTTCCACAAAGCACGCCACGCAGCCTGTTGATAAAGAGATCAGCAGCGACAACGCGTTCTGGGGCCGCATATAAGCGGCGTCGCCAGGCAGCGACTTCCATTCCGCCTGCAGCTCTTCTCTTGCGAGTGCGCTGGTTCCACGGAACTAGAACTCTGTTGCACGAGAGCCATGTCTGCGCTGAGGAAATTAATTTCGGGCTCCAGCAAAGCCAGCGCGTGCGGGAGGCACATTCTGGAGTTCGCGTCACACGACGAAGTAAGTCACATTGCACATGGCACTGAAAACATAATTCTTCCATTGTTCCGAGGGAGTAGAATTCACTTCACGCGTTTTGTATCTCCTGCGAGCCTACACGGCAGAAATTCAGTTTTGTTTCTGTTTGATGACTGTATGTCGTCGTTTCTCTGCCTGAAAATTCAAAAATGTATCGAGTGTTACCCTTCATTGCTAATATTTCCGTAACTATATGAAAAAAATTTCGTTGAAGGAACATTTCTCTCGGCATTGGTGATATTTTCCACTCAAGGGGAAAAGTAACGTCAATGTCTAATATTAGCAATGTAGTTTACTAGTTAAAAGCAGCCTAGAAAACAATCAAATTCTTACACGAAAAATTGCCCTAGATGAACAATGACTTTATTATGAGTATTATATTGACTTTTAAAGGTAACACTAACAGGACTTTAATAATAAAAAAATTATTTATTGGTGACTCCATGGAGTGCTGTGTGCACAACGACCATATCTGTTAAATTAAAAGGAAAGTCTCCGTTGGCCGTAATATTGATGTTCCACTGCTAGCAGAATCACATACTGATCATCTTCAGTGCTGCACTGGTATCAAGTTATCAATAACCAAAATAACAGTTATTGTGATCGCTTCTCAGTTTTGGTTATTGATAACTTGATACCAGTGTCTGAGTTTAATTTGGACAGCACTGAAGATGATCACTATGTGATCGAAAATCGATTCTGCTATCAACAAAACATCAATATTACTGCCAACGCTGACCTTCCTTTTAATAAAAAAAAATTGGTGACAAAGTTGTACATTTTTCTACTAAATGCGTTTTAATACTGATTAATGCGAATATTTTGTTTCTGAAGTGCATTTATGGAAAGTCAGTGTACATTGAACTCGTAATTTTAAAGGAGGTGATTGTAAAGTAGTAGTAGTAGTCAGCAGTAGGTTTGTTCATCCGTAATTTATCAGAGGGCTAATTCTAAACATATCTATTTCCTCACACATTTTTCATTTCATTGAAGGATTAATCAACTGCTAATAGATGTAATATTTGTGGTGTGTCTTTATTTGTATCCTTTTAATTGGTTTCCTTTACCGTCAGATTTTAATACTTTTACCAAGTGTTTCACATTAATCAGACATTCCTCTTAACTTCCCTAAAAGTATTTATCAACGCTAAAAACGAACGGTAAAAAGTAAACTATACGAAATTGTATAACTAATAATAATAATAGTAATTTCAGTAACAACACCAATATTACGAGCCAAATTTGTTACTGTAATGTAGATTTTGCCTTTGCCACAAAGTAGAAATAGAACTGGTCACGTTGAAAGAAGCAGAAGGAAAAAACGGCAGGATTAGATCGAGAAGAGTGATCTATGGATGAAAGCAAAAATAAGTAAATCAGCTCTGTAGAAAAAAAATTATGCGTGAAATAATAGTGAAGAAGGAATGGGAGTGGGAATGGGAAAACAACCACCATTTGTTTCAGTGTTCGATGGTGGAACATAGGTTACTTATCACAAATAAAATATATAAATTCATTAATAAGTTACAGTCACGCAATGAAAAGTGAATCAGGCTGTTACTCAATTTTCCTCCCTTCCTGATATTTCATACACTATATGATAAAAAGATGAACTCAAACATACGATATGGTCCAAATGAATACTGAGATTTCGTGTAACGATATATCAATAAATAAAATATTTTTCTGTATCAGTCATTAACTCTGTTTACCACTACACGTTTCGGTGGTCCACGTCATCTTCTGGTGAAGAACTACCTCGCGTGCAGTGAAGAACGCAAGCCACAAATAATAAGTAGTAAGTAGCATTTGTTTAGTCCTACTTTACCTCAAAAGACGAGCGGTAACTTGTTTTACGCTCCACCTGCTTCTGTGAAAAAGCCTCTGTGCTCTGCCCTAACACCAGAAATGTGTCCACCTAATGGCGATGGTGCGGACAACGGTAACGTGTAGTGTTTCAACTGACGGCCGCCAGAAACTGTTATGAACCATAGTCTTCATGGTTACGACCTTCATGAACGAAAGAATTATTTGCTTGCTTCATCGGATAGGTAGACTATTACCAATATTCCGAATGTTGTGCAAGAAAGTTTTAATCCTGACTCCGTAGTTATACAAAGTCTGATGTCTATTTAAATTTTAAATCTTCACTAAAGAAGCAATCTCAAATGTTCCGCCCACGACAGTGCACACTACCAAAATGTTCCAAAATGCGATTTTATTGGGAATCATGTCTCGGGTATCCGCCCCGGTGGCTGAGTGGTCAGCCTGACGGATTACCGATCTACGGGCCCAGGTTCGATTCCCGGCTAGGTTGGAGATTTTTCTCCGCTCAGGGACTGGGTATTACGTTGTCTTCATTATCATTTCATCGCAGACAGGCTCGCAGGTCGCCCAATGTGGCGCCGAATGTAATAAGAGCTGCACCGAGGCGACCGGACCTGCCCCCCCCCCCTCCCCCCCCCCCTCCCAAGGGGCCTCGCGGCCAATTACGCCATACGCTAATATTCATTTTTCCATACCTCGGATCCTATTGATCACCTAATAGGGGTGAAGTGTTTTGGATAGACCTTTACCTAGCGACTATTTGTATATCTGCCGGATGAATGCGCATACCGTAACTATCCTATGTATAGGGTCAAAATTTTAGCGTTACACACTTTCTCCAGCCCTGGCAAATTGAGCAATTCAGTTGATACTTTGGCATTATGTATGATCTTGAGTGATCCTTAGGCGGCTTGTAAAAGCACCATCTGTTCATGAGCGCTTGTTGAGGAAACCAGGAAAAACCATGATTTTTGGGTACGAAAAGTACCAGTTGTTGGGATAGCCACTTCTATAATTTCTGTTCTGGAGACATTGAATCTTTTTTCGGTATCATTACCGGTTGTCGGAGTCCTGAGGTTCAAAGTTACCTTTCTTATGCACGTAATATGCGCTATGAAGCGTTAATGTACTTTTAACCGACGTAGTAAACACATGGCAGGTGTTCTGGGATCATCTCAAGCGTTCTGAGGTCACCAAACTATATCTGCAGTCACCATTTTTTTACCAACAAAAGTTTATGATGCGTATGTTCCGTACAATGGGAATTTCACGTCAGTATAAATATGTCCAAAGTTGTACTGCAGTGACAAAAAATGATCTAAGAAGAGTCTCAACATGCCTGAAAATAACTTAAAATTACTTCCAAAACTTTTGTAAAACTGGAAACACTACAAATTTGATAGAATACTTCTAATCAGATTTTTACTCTTCTAAGTCACGAATCATAAGCCGGACGTTTCCGATGATTTGCGATCGATGAGTGAAGTATCCAGAAAAAAAATGTGAAATAAACTATTTTGTGTTAATAATTTATTATGAGTATTTATTAGTTATTTATATATGTCTAAATATATAAACGTAGCGAATAGATAAATCGTCAAAACTTTATTGACCTACATAATTCGTTTTATATAAACAGCACACGCTATGGCTGAGGGGGCACAAATGCGGCGAATATGTTACTCTGAAAAGACTGACAGAAATATAGACGACCACCTGCCTCAATGCTCATTCCGACAACTTCACCAAATATTTTGGCATGAGAATATGTTTGCGTTTTTTGGTGCTGAAAGAGAGTAGCAGAGAGACAGTGCCAGTGGCAGAGAAAGACAGAGAGCAGACAGAGAAAAAATGGTAGTAAAGAGAGACGGATGAGGGCAACAGCATGGGAGCCGAATAGAGGGAACATACTGATGGTCAGTGGGAGTCAGTGTCAGTAAAAGGGAACGAGAGATGGATGTAAACAGAGTTAGTGTGAGCAAAAGAGGTAGGAGTCAGTGGAAATGGAAAATAGAGGAGTGCAGACCACGCATAGGCTACAGGATTCTGCCTCCTCCCAGTTTAGTAGTTTACTTAGTTAGTTTCATGTTCCATGGACCATTTGCACGATAAATCGGAATGAGGGGGAACGAGTCATTTTACATACACATCGCAACTTAAATATGGCCATCTGCTGAACATTTATAAAGTTCGTTTTTTCAGTACTTGTAGTGTGAGTTAGTCATTTCTACCCACCACCTTTTATACATTACACTAATAGAAATTCTTCTACTGAATAGATGGAATTGTCAGGGAGAAATTTTTAGTTTGTTTGCGAATTTTACTTTGATATCTATCAGATATTTTATAACACTGGATAAGTTAGTAATAGATTTTGTCGTATCGCTATGCACCTTATCTGTTATGAAGACTAAATTAATATGCAGTCATGAATGTTATTTTTCCTTCTGGTACTGTAATTATGTACGTCGTTGAGGCTTTTGAACTGCAGTAGATTATTTACAATACACTTCATGAGGGAATAAATATACTGTGAAGCAGTAAAGAAAAGTCTACCACATATACTACTCTTACACCACGGTTTTGAGCAATGAAGACTTTCTTAAAGATGAGTTACCCCAGAAGATAATTGAGTGTGACATACTGGATGAAAATATGCCAAATATGTCAACTTAGTGGTTTGTCTCTTCCCGTGATTTGTGATGTTTGTAAATAGAAACGTAGCTGAACTAAGACATTTCAGAAGTTCAAAATATGTGCTTTTTACGGTTTAAATTGTGATCAATATGAACACAAAAGAATTTTGAAGATTCCACCCTATTCATTATTTTCTCACCATGAACTACTAGTACCATCCGTGTAGAACCACTAGATGCGCGGAACTGAATATGTTGTCTTTTTAGAATTGAGTGCGAGTACATTGGCAGGAAACCAGTCAATGATACTTTTAAGAACATCGTTTACATTTCTTCTGTTTCTGTATGTATGCTTAGGTGGATTACTAGAATCAGGTGCAAAAAAAAGGAGAGCTAATTCTGTTTTGTATTTTAGACAGAAGATCGTTTACATATGCGAGGATCTATAGTGGACCTAAGACTGTAACCTCATATGTGATTTCTCCCTAGTCAGAATAATGCCCAACGACTACATTGCTTGAATTATTAATTACAAGTTTCTCCGCTCTTTCGGTGAGGTATGACATTTTCGACAGATTTATTGTACCCTTAATCCCATGAAAGTTGAATTTATCTGGGAGAATATCATGATTCAAAGAGTGAAATGTTTTAATTAGTTGTAGAAAATACTAACCGTTGCTATGTTATTATTTAACGCTAGCAAAATTTAGTGAATGAACATGTAAATGGCATTGTCAATAGAACATATCTTCTGAAATCCAAACAGCGATTAGCTGATGGGTTTTCTGTTGTTCAGGTGAGATACTATTCTGGAATGCATCACCTTCTCCCACATTTTGGGAAATAGTGTCAGGAGTGAAACCGGTCGCCATTTATAGACATTTCTCCTTTCTTATGGAAGATTTTGGCAAAGGCATATTTCACTGCTTCTGGAAAAATGTCGTTATTAGCGAACTTCGACACGTAGGTACACAGAGGCGCCTTTTTGGACAGAAATTTTAAACGTGTGGGTATAGGGAAAAAATGAATTGGACCCCAAAGTTGTTGATATGACGAGGTATGGTGGAAAAAGTGACAGTGGGAAAGAAAGACAAATCAGACAGTGTAAGTGAAACAGGAGACAGTGGGAGTAAGTGAAACGATTCGGAAGTGGAGACAGTGAGAGAGAGACATAAATAGAAAGTGAGAGGGATATGCTGAGTATGAAGGCTTTTAACTGTAAAGAGAGACTGGATAAAAGGATTTAGGATGTTGTGTGTTAAAAGGGTGCGAGTATGTCCGCATGCCAAAATTTCCCTATAAGTTGGCGGGATGAAGACTGGAGGCAACTGGTTCCCCACTTTTTGCCCAGCCTTTTGAAGAGTAACGTATCCACCATTTTTTTGCTCCGACAGGGGCATTTCGTAGCTCGTAAAATTATCTAGAATGAGATTTTCACTCTGCAGAAGAGTATGCGCTGATATGAAACTTCCTGGCAGATTAAAACTGTGTGCCGGACCGAGACTCGAACTCGAGACCTTTGCCTTTCGCGGGCAAGTGCTCTACCAACTTTTTTTTCATCGTTGTGTTTGGTCCATGCGGGCATCACTTGACATCCATTAAGGTTCGTTTGTTGATCGTTCCACTCAGTTTATTTTTATTTTTTTTTATTTATTTTTTTTATTACAGAGGCCAAGCAGCTCTCTGACCGAACACGCTGTGCTACCGTGCCTGTTATAGCAACTGAGCTATCCAAGCACGCCTCACGCCCCGTCCTCACAGCTTTAATTCCGCCAGTACCTCGTCTCCTACCTTCCAAACTTTACAGAAGCTCTCCTGCGAACCTTGCAGAACTAGCACTCCTGAAAGAAAGGATATTGCGGAGACATGGCTTAGCCACAGCCTGGGGGATGTTTCCGGTCCCGAGTTCGAGTCTCGGCCCGGCTCACAGTTTTAATCCCCCAGGAAGTTTCACATCAGCGCATACTTCGCTGCAGAGTGAAAATCTCATTCTGGTAACATCCCTAGCCTGTGGCTAAGGCATGTCAAGGCAACATCCTTTCTTCGAGGAGTACTAGTTCTGCGAGGTTCGCAGGAGAGCTTCTGTAAAGTTTGGAAGGTAGGAGACGGATACTGGCAGAAGTAAAGCTGTGAGGACGAGGCGTGAGTCGTGCTTGCGTAGCTCAGTTGGTAGAGCACTTGCCCGCGAAAGGCGAAGGTCCCGAGTTCGAGTCTCAGTCCGGCACACAGTTTTCATCTGCCAGGAAGTTTTGGTAAAATTATGTTCGAATTTTCTATTGGTTTTTCGGAAAATGGACACAAGTGATGCTGTCGTCAGATTTACCATCAAAATAAACTGTAACTTAAGTCCTTAGAGCATTTTCGTCTGAGAAACGGAGTTGCTAGAGGTTAACCGCAAGTGACGTTATTGTTTCAGGCTGCCCTGTGTAGGCAGGTGCACGCGTCCCCCGCGCTGCAGAAGTCTCCGGACGCGGCGGCCATTTCGCGGCAGCCGGGCAGGGCCGGACTCCGGACTTCGCTCCCGCTGACCAAGCCCATTGTGGACCGCTCCTCCGCGTCGCCTCCGGAGAGTCCGCAGATACGCATCGATCCCAGCCTCCTAAATCTGCAGGAAACGACCAGCCAGCAGTCGAGGAATCGTCCCGGTAGAGCAAACAACCAGTCCAAGGATTCCACGGATAAATGAACAACCTTTACTGACCTCCAGGTGTGTACGTGTGTGTGACGTACACAGTACAGTACAAAACCAGAGACCTCCAGCACCACGGTCCCACTGAAGAAGAATCTGCAACAACGTATCAGTAATCTGGAGGAGACAACGATTACGCTGCGTCCGACCTGCTGTTGATACCCGAAGGCGTCTTCCTTCCTCCAGTGCTGTAACGACAAAAACTAGCAGAAACCTATAACTGTCACAGTAGATTATGTCTATCATTATATTTGTACACAGAAAAATGGCATAATCGCTTGAAGCCGTATAAATTTATTACAAAAGTTGAGATAGATTTTAAACTTGCAGATTTCACAAAGATTATTGAAATTTATGTTTCGCCAAAGTAATAAACTAACACAGCATAGCTCCGTCCAAATATGAGAGTCTTACCAAGGTAAAAATATTTTACCCTTCTTGTGATGTGATTTTGTATATAAAATTATAAGCACTGATAAGAATGCACTTATTAATTCCTAAGCTAATAAAGAGCTAATTTTCTATTTTTGAAGCACTATATTCCAGTTCTACCTCTAATAGATAATGTTCATCATTTAAAATGAAATACTCGAAAAAACTTAAACCATATGCAGCTTTTTCTCCTTAAAGCTATTAGATGACAGACTTTGCTTCCATATTCTTTGTCTTCTGAAATAATTCAACATCACAAACGACTAATCTTTAAATGGCAAAACACTAATTTTCTGCATTACATTTCTTGAATGAACTAAACAATAGACATTAATTGGCTATGTCAGTTTTACGGAGTAAAAGTTTTCATTATGACTGAGTTGTTGCATAGATTTCTTATAATTTGCTTTTTTGCACATAGCCACAACCCGTTATCAGTGAAACAACTTAAGGGGATCCGTCCTTGAGCGGGATACGATTTCAACATTCTCTTCCCTCTCAGGGTATTACTGAGCTTCTGTACAGAAGTAACTCAAAATTTGTACATTCAGTTAGGGTTATTAGTCAAAGAATTTCTGAGGGAATCAATTAGACATCTCTTATATTGTGATGGTGACAACAATATTTATAAAAGGTTACAAACAGAACACTGTTTAACTGAGGTACCATCTTCTTTGGTACCACTGACAGCACAGCTTAGAAAAACGTTCACTTCACAGGTGAAATTCAGGGTAGTGTATTATGCCTCTAGTTTCCTCTTCTGTTGATAGACTGTGAAAAAAATGGCTCTGAGCACTACGGGACTTAACATCTGAGGTCATCAGTCCCCTAGAACTTAGAACTACTTAAACCTAACTAACCTAAGGACATCACACACATCCATGCCCGAGGCAGGATTCGAACCTGTGACGGTTGAGGTCGCGCGGTTCCAGACTGAGCGCCTAGAACCGCTTGGCTACACCGGCCGGCTGTGGAAACCATACAAAATTTATTTAACAGCGAAATATTCTGGCGTCATTGAAAATAAATTATTCACGACACACCACAAGGAAATATAATTGAAGAAGAACTGAAAAACATATCTTAGCCAAGTTACATATGACGCTACGGCGGTCTGCTATTTTGCCAATATAAATGGTATTTTCAGCAAGACTATATGTCTTGTAATGCAGAAATAGTACTGTGAACTCTATACCAAGACATCTACAAGGGTGGTTTGAAAAGTTCTCTGAACGGAATAGAAAAAAAGTACTTAAATCACTGAATTTTTTTTTATTTTTCAATGTAGTCTCCTTATAGATTATTTCACTTAGTCCAACGATGTTCCACTGGCTTCATCCAATCCCGAAAATGAGTTTCCTCCAGGCCTGCAAAATAGTTGTCAACTCCGGCTATCACTTCTTCGTTTGAAGTGAATCTTTGACCACCAAGAAAAATTTTCAGTTTTGGGAAGAGATGGAAGTCTGACGGAGTCGTATCAGGTGTAAATTTTGCCATGGTGACGACACATGAGTGCGGGAGCGCTTTATCTTGATGGAGATGACTTTCTTCCTTGCTAATCCTGCCCTTTTTCGCGTATCCTTTCTTGTTATTTGTCCATGCGTTTATCATACTATTCTGCAGTAACTGGGTGCCCATTGGGGAGATAATCTACAAACAGAATCCCCATCGCATCCCATAACACTGGTGCCATGACCTTTCCCGCCGAAGGAATTGTCTTTGGTTTCTTTGGTGGCGGAGAATCAGTACGTTTCCATTGCTTTTACTGTTGTTTTGTCGTGGGATATAGCAGTGCATCCACGTTTAATCTGTGGTCACAAACGGGCGCAAAAAATCTTGTTCGTTTTCCTAAAATGGGCCAAACATTGTTCTGATATGTCCATTCTCATGCGTTTTTAATCAAGCGTCAAGAGTCGTGGCACCCATCTTGCAGATAATTTTTTCATTTCTAATTCTTCAGTCAAAATGTAATATACCCATCCAGATTACATCTGGCAAGCGTGAGCAATTTCATGCACTTTCAATTGGCGATCTTCCACGACCATTTTGTACACTTTTGCAATGATTTCTGGAGTAGCGACACATCTTGAACGACCACTGCGCGGATCGTCATCTAAGTTCTCCCGACAAAATTTAAATTCATTTGTCCACTGGGCAACAGTTGAATATGAAGGAGTAGAGTCCCCCAGTGTATTCTGGAATCGGCATGAATGTCCTTTGCTTGCATACCTTTCTTTACGAAGTACTTAATCACTGTCAGAATATCTATTTTTTCCATGATCGCAAATCACTACGCAGGAACAACTGAGCCACGTCACCGCCACAGCTCTCTTCCAAGAGCACTAACGTGGCATGTGTTTACTGCCAACAGTCCAATGAATATCACATGAAGAACTCGTGGCGCTAGTGTTGACCTCTCATGGTGATTCCGAGAACTTTTCAAACCACCCTCGAAATTTATAGACCCTGAGTTTCCTTCATTTGCTACTAAAATAGTTACATCATTTGAACAATGTCTTATATTTAATACTGACTTCTGAAGTATCTGAAATATTTGAGCGTCTTCCACTGTGAACACCATCACGCGTATACTATCAATGTGCTTGTGAAAGGATACTGAAGAACACAACAGGCAATAGATTGTGTTACGTTTAAACACCACACAATCAAATACTGACAACTATAACAAATGTAAGCACAGGATGGAAAGCCAATAATATTAATCTAATTATTTGCTATTTTGGGCAGTACAAGTGAATTTCTCTGTGCTGGTGGTGCTGTCCAAGAATATAGAGCATTTTAGAATTATTAGTAACGTTAGAGTAACAGTAGTTGCTCTTTTCGAAAAATACTGTCATTTCGACACAGTTATAGGCAATAATTTCTTAGGGACCATGACAAGTAGCTCGTTTAAAATTAGATTATATGATAGGACCGAACGTAGTTCCATTGAATAAGAAATTCCGATGGAGATTTCACGGCAGAATGGAAAATGTAAGCCGTAACGACTGCGACACGAGTTTTTTCCGCTTTGTTGTCTCCCATCGTCGGTGTAACTAACATTACTCAGCGACTTCTAAATATGTTTTTGTGCTCGCTATCCTACACTTGATCTTAAGTTTCTCATGCAGCATTTCGAAAGGTTTCTGAAGAAATGGAAGGCAAGAGACGGAGGATAAAAATAGTAAATTCTGGATTTATAAGTGCATTCATGTATGAAGACTCTTCTATTGTAGCTCGATTTGATCAGATTTCAAATGTATAACTTCCAAATAAGCACTTGATGTATTAAAATACTACTGTAACTGTTCGAAGCGGACAAGGGACATTGTCATGGTGGAACTCTTATCTGATTTTACCATTACAGTTAACTGGAAAAATCTTGTACATACAGCATTCCAACGTCCGTGAAAGAAAGATTACATCTGATTTTCAGAAAGGTACAAATAAGGATCTAGGGTATTGTAGAGCAATAGACTGTGGTCGCATGTGTGTGTGAGCTGCGATTGTGTACGTGCATGCGCGCACCCGCGCGCGCGCACGTGTTAGTGTGTGTGTGTGTGTGTGTGTGTGTGTGTGTGTGTGTGTGTTGTCTATTTTCGACCAAGGCCTTGTTGGCCGAAAGCTCACTTTCCGACAGTCATTTGTTGTGCCTTTCTGCGACCCAGAATCCGTGTTTGCGGAATGTCCAGGCTACACATGGTAACGCTTGTCAAACACGGGATTTCACTTATTCATTATGTCTTTCGAAAGCTCTCCACCTCAGTCACACACTCTCAGTGCTCCCTTTTTTTGGGCGTTATAACTTCACTCTAACTTAAGAGTTTCTATTTCAGATCTTCGACACTTACTGTACTCAGCCTAAGCTGCAACTCGGACCTGCAGATCTCGCTATTACGCGTTAAAGCAAACATCTTTTCCTCGTATTTACGTAGAGAAGTAAGTATTTAATAATTATCTCTAAAGCTTCTCTTTGTCCTGTACAAGAATATGTGCATTGGGCAAATAATCAGGTCACGTCCAACAAATTTAGTTTCTCAGTTATCTACCACGTGTATGCATTACTGTTTATGGTTTGGGTAACAAGCATTCCCATTGCCACGAAGTGGAAGCACCTGCACTTAGTAGACGAAGCTTACACGCACATGCGAAAATACACATTATAAAAAAAAAATTGAGAATAGCTCAAACTAACGAGCATTGCATGTTAGCATATGTACACTTTAATACTGAAATATTCGTCTGTCACTCTTTGTTTACAAGTACTTATCTACTTCAAGCTAAGGAATCAGTGCCACATCTGGGCTCAAGGATTTCATTTTTCAATTATAGATTGGCAGAGCATAGCGCATCTACACCTTAAGACACTGCTTACATCAGAAGTATTCACATTCCACTGTTAGTTCTCTGTCTTTCCTTTGCGTAACAGAATTTGAAGACGAATGTGTAAGGTGATTATAATTAAAGTTAGACTTTCAAAAAGTTGTAGAAATAACACCACAGGTCAGAATGACCTGAAAGTGCAACCGAATATTATCGGAGAAGGGGGAAAACGTATGGCAGAAGAAAACAAACAGTGTGAAAATTGATCAATAGTTGGAGCTAGAATGAGATTTTCACTCTGCAGCGGAGTGTGCGCTGATATGAAACTTCCTGGCAGATTAAAACTGTGTGTCGGACCGAGACTCTAACTCGGGACCTTTGCCTTTCCCGGGCAGGTGCTGTACCAAATGAGCACTTACACGCGAAAGGCAAAGGTCCCGAGTTCTAGTCTCGGTCCAGCACACAGTTTTAATCTGCCAGGAAGTTTCATATCAGCGCACACTCCTCTGCAGAGTGAAAATCTTATTCTGGAAACATCCCCCAGGTTGTGGCTAAGCCATGTCTCCGCTATATCCTTTCTTTCAGGAGTGCTAGTTCTGCAGGTTCGGAGGAGAGCTTCTGTAAAGTTTGGAAGGTAGGAGGCGAGGTACTGGCAGAAGTAAAGCTGTGAGGACGGTGCGTGGGTCATGCTTGGGTAGCTCAGTTGTTAGAGCACTTGCCCGCGAAAGGCAAACGTCCCGAGTTCGAGTCTCAGTCCGGCACACAGTTTTCATGTGCCAGGAAGTTTCAATAGATGGCGCTGTTTGTGTCAGAATTCGTACATGGAAACACCTGTCATGCGCACGCCGCAGTGAAGTTGGTGTAAACACGCCGAGTACAAGATTTTCCTCCTTTCGCTTCTGTGACTTTCGCCATGACTGTCTCAATGTAGGATCGCGCTCTGCTTGTAAAGCTGTATTACAAGAATAATACTGTGCACACATCGCTCTGCAGAAGTTCCGTACACTGAAGGGTGTAAAAAAGGCGTTGGTCCGATGACTGCCGTGGGTCTGGAGAAAATAATTCGGAAATTCGGTGTGCAACCTGTAGAGGGAGGAAACGAATTGATTCGACGTTAGTGGAAGCAGTGGCCACAGCAATGCAGGAGGAGACGAGTGGTGGTGTGCAAACGTGTCGTACACGGAGAATTGCCCGAACATTGGACATATCCGTCAACACGGTGCGTAAAATCCTACGAAATATCCTTCTCTGCTATCCATTCAAAATACCCATGTGCACGAGGTACTTCCTGTTGACCTTTGCTTTATAATTTCTTGCTCGCATGGAAGTGGACAATGATTGGCCGTAGAAGATTTTGTGGACAGACAAAGCCCACTTCCATCTGACAGGATATGTCAACACACAGAATTATCGAATATGGGCAACGGAAAATCCACAAGCAAATCAACTAGTACCACTTCATCCTGAAAAGGTCACTATTTGGTGCGGGTTTACAGCATCATTTATCGTAAGGCCATATATTTAGAAGAGACAGATGCTTCCCGTCCTGTTACCTGTACCGTAACGGGGAAGCGCTATGAGCGTCTTTTGCGCAAGCACGTCATTCGAGCTCTCCAACAGCGTCAATGTGTGGATGGGAGCATTTTTATGCATGAGGGCACACCTCCACACATTGCAAATCCAGTTAAGCAGTTGCTGAAGCGCCATTTGGGAAATGCTGGAATTATCAGCTGCCATTTCTCTACAGCCTGGCAATCGCGATCACCTGATCGTAATCCGTGTGACTTCTGGCTTTGGGGCTATCTGAAAGATGTTTTCAGTGTTCCGACTGCAAACTTAGTTGCACTGAAGGCACGCATTGCGCAACACATTCTGAACGTGACCCAGAAAACACTTCCATCAGTTGTGGAACATGCTCTTTCTCGATTTCGACTTGTTACAAAAAACGGTGGACAGCATACTGAACATGTTTTGAGCCAGTCACACGGAAATTAATAATCGGATTCGATTTTTTTAAAAGCTTTTAGGCGATTTTTGGCCTCAGGACAATTAAAAAGCGATGTGAGTGATACTTTTTATGTGGGTTTTGGCCCCAAGGCAATTGAAAACCGATTTTTCCCATCCGATGTGATATGACCTTGCAGTGGTGCATGGGCTTAGGTAACTCACAGTATGACACCTGTACACCTATGCACACTGTTGTACAGTTTGCTTAAGGTGAAACGTACACCTTAGGCATTGTTGTATCATTCATATATCATTTATAATCAACCACTATTAAATTATGATGCCTACAGCGCCATCCATTGCTGCATTATTCAACTACTTGTTTTTCTTCCGCCATAAGTTTTCCTCCTTTCACCCCTTATATACTAAGAGTAATTGTGCACTAATGAATAAATAGTAATTAAGTGAAAAGTGAGTGATTAATTATTAGACTTTGCCAGAAGAAAACTCGATTACTTTCTTAAATACACTTTCTAGCTTAATTCCTCAATGCTCTACATTTCAGTTCTCTGTTAACTCCACTTGTAAGAATCGTAAGGTAATTCCTTTACAAATATAGTGTTTCACATCACGCTTCATAGGACCTCTGGGCCCATTGTATTTTGTTCACTAAATAGGAGCAGTATTAACTACACTAAACAAAATCTGCTCATATAACGGCAGAATTATCTGAAGCAGTGAACTATTCCTTTGTACTTTTGAGGAGGAGCAGATTGGTGTTTAGATAACGTCCCGTCCACAACGAGGTCATTAGAGACGGAGCACAAACTCGGATTAGGGAAGGATGGGGAAGGAAATTGGTCATGCCCTTTCAGAGGAAACATCCCGGTATTTGCCTGAAGCGATTTAGGGATAGCACTGGAAACCTAAATCAGGATGACCAGATGCGGGTTTGCACCGTTGTCCTCCCGAATGGCATTCCAGTGTGCTAACCGCTGCACCGCAAAGCTCGCGCTTTGCACTTTTCTTAAACGTATTTGACTAATATAAAATTCACAGTACAAAAGCGCAGGTTTCAACTTTGATTACTTCAGTTTTCACTCATGTAAGATTATAAAAATCGTTAGTACATCTAATACTTTCTCAGATCAGAGGATGAGATCATTACCGATACTCTAGTAGATATCTTTTCAGATCCTGGTGTCAATGAAGTCTTTTAATTTCATCTTTGGAAAGGTCAAAAGCTAACTACCTGGACGTGATATGTTGAATATTGTATAGGGACCTGTATAGAGTAATTTTCATTTGCTAATCCTTTTATGTAAAGCAGACGACTTCGGATGAGATGTGAGGTGCACTGTTTCTGCAACTACGTATTTCTGAACATAAACTAAACTTTTGTCGCATGTGTTTTTTTCTAATTCTGGCATGATTAGTGAGTGCAAAATTGTGTTCGTTGCCTTCTCTTCCTGAGAAAATCGTTGTTTAGGCCGGCGAGGCAAAGGGTTTATCCATTCGTTGGTTTCCTTACGGTTACTAAGTAATTGTATATGTTGTGGTTGGCAGGAGAGCCAACCAGGGTTAGTAAAGGAGGCCGAAATGCAAGCGTTTTAGCTCACGCAGGCTGGCGTGAGGTCTGGAACATGACAAGGGAATTAGAATTGAGAAAAACCGACGTAGCTGGTGGAATACTTAACTTTAATCCATTAATGACGAACATCACTGTTGACGGTACATGATTTACAACATCAATAGAAATTTATCATGGCGCCTTGCTAGGTCGTAGACAATAACGTAGCTGACGGCTATGCTAACTATCGTCTCGGCAAATGAGAGCGTAATTTGTCAGTGACCCATCGCTAGCAAAGTCGGCTGTACAACTGGGGAGAGTGCTAGGAAGTCTCTCTAGACCTGCCGTGTGGCGGCGCTCGGTCTGCAATCATTGATAGTGGTGACACGCGGGTCCCACGTATACTACCGGCCTGCGGCCGATTTAAAGGCTACCACTTAGCAAGTGTGGTGTCTGGCGGTGACACCACAGTATAGGTGAGCAAGTTGTTGTTTCAAGAACGGTGAATAAACGCTATCCATCACGTGTGTTGCGTGCTACCATAATTTCTTATAAATCGATCGAATTTTCTGAAAATGCGGTCAGCTGTGCTACTTTGAGGGTGATACCATGATATCAAAATATGCTTAGCATTATTGTCTTGTAAAAATCTTTCCATCTCTTACACGTAAAATTCTACGCATTGTTTATGAGGATTTTGACAGGTTTGCCAACGTTGGTATGTAACGTTTGAGGATCCTCCAGTTAATAGCAGATGCTGCCGTCGATGTTGTAACCTATAGCCTGAAATTGTTTGAGAAACGGTCATACAGTGCTAAAAAGTGCTACCTAGAAACCATCTCGTCTGATCACATTGGACCGCTGACATCAAGGGACACTATTTTTGGTGGCTGTGTTGGTAAGACAGAATGTAATTCCGTGTAGCAGCACTTATTAGTAGGCTTTGCTTTTTGACACAGTAGACAAAATTTTAATAGCTGTTCAACGTACCTTCGTATATTTGTACATATATCTACATTTATACTCGGCAAGCCACCCAATGGTGTGTGGCGGAGGGCACTTTACGTGCCACTGTCGTTGCCTCCCCTTCCTGTTCCAATCGCTATGGTTCGCGGGAAGAATGACTGCCAGAAAGAATCCGTGAGCGCTCGAATCTCTCTAATTTTACAGTAGTGATCTCCTCGGCAGGTATAAGTAAGTGGAAGCAATATATTCGATGCCTCATCCAGAAACGCACCCTCTCGAAACCTGGACAGCAAGCTACACCGCGATGCAGAGCGCCTCTCTTGCAGAGTCTGCCACTTGAGTTTGCTAAACATCTCCGTAACGCTATCACGCTTACCAAATAACACTGCTCTTCTTTGTATCTTCTCTGTCTCCTCTGTCAACCCGACCTGGTACGGATCCCACACTGATGAGCAATACTCATTTGTCCTGTTAAAATTGAAAGATCAGTCATTCCTTGTGGTAGATGCGACAAAGCGTCAGCCGCATCGCTGTTCTTTCCTCTTACATGCATTATCTCGAAACTACAAATATTCCTGTAGAAAAGCTGTCCACATCGTAATTTCAGGATGTAGTAGCTTACAGATTAATAAAAAGCTCAGAGCGTGGTAGCCACAAAAACTCTTAATCTGCTTTCCATAAATATAATAAGTGAATCTACTTTAACAAGTTTTCCAATAAGACATTAATAAAAGAAACTGTGTCTAAAAGTATTCTGGTGGGAATTTTTCACACGGTGGCATGAACTGAGGCCTGTACTGAAACCCGTTATTGTTTAGTGTGCGGAGGCTGATACATAGTCATACATAGTAATCTCATCTCTGGTACTCACAGCGTCATTATACCTTAAGAGACTGACGTTAATGCATTGATTGGATCCACCCTATAATACGACTGTCATCGGAGGGCTTAATGAGAACGTCATTAGTTTGACAAACCTTCTGCGGTGGTAGTTGGCTGTGTTTCATTGGTGATTTCCACAATGTTTACCGAATGAACTTCATTCTGCAGGTTACTAGCATGCGTACAATGCTTTATACACCCATTTTGTGGATAAATATTGTCTTCACTTCCACGGTTCTAGGCTTGATTACTTGCATTCTACACTACTAGCCATTAAAATTACTACACCACGAAGATGACGTGCTACAGACGCGAAATTTAACCGACAGGAAGAAGTTGCTGTGATATGGAAATGATTAGCTTTTCAGAGCATTCACACAAGGTTGGCGCCGGTAGCGACATCTACAACGTGCTGACAAACGATTTCTCATACATAAACAGCAGTTTTCTGGTGAAACATTGTTGTGATGCCTCGTGTAAGGAGGAGAAACACGTACCATCACGTTTCCGACTTTGATAAAGGTCGGATTGTAGCCCATCGCGTTTGCGGTTTATCGTATCGCGACATTGCTGCTCGCGTTGGTCGAGATCCAATGACTGTTGGCAGAATATGGAACTGGTGGGTTCGGGAGGGTAATACGGAACGCCGTGCTGGATCCCAACGGCCTCGTATCACTAGCAGTATCAACAGGCATCTTATCCGCATGGCTGTAGCGGATCGTGCAGCCTCGTCTCGATCCCTGAGTCAACAGATGGGGACGTTTGCAAGACAACAACCATCTGCACGAACAGTTCGACGACGTCTGCAGCCGCAAGGACTATCAGTTCGGAGATCATGGCTGCGGTTACCCTTGACACTGCATCACAGACAAGAGCGTCTGCGATGGTGTACTCAACGACGACCCTGGGTCCACGAATGGCAAAATGTCATTTTTTCGGATGAGTGCAGGTTCTGTTTACAGCATCATGATGTTCGCATCCCTGTTTGGCAATATCGCGGTGAACGCACATTGAATGCGTGTATTCGTCATCGCCATACTGGCGTATCACCCGGCGTGATGGTATGGGGTGCCTTGGTTACACGTCTCGGTCAACCTCTTGTTCGCATTGGCGGTACTTTGAACAGTGGACGTTACATTTCAGACGTGTTACGACCCGTGGCTCTACCCTTCATTCGATCCCTGCGAAATCCTACATTTCAGCAGGATAATGCACGAGCGCATGTTGCAGGAGCTGTACGGACCTTTCTGGATACAGAAAATGTTCGACTGCTGCCCTGGCCAGCACATTCTTCAGATCTCTCACCAATTGAAAACGTCTGGTCAGTGGTGGCCGAGCAACTGGATCGTCACAATACGCCAGTCACTACTCTTGATGAACTGTGGTATCGTGTTGTAGCAGCCTGGACAGCTGTACCTGTAAACGCCATTCAAGCTCTGTTTGACTCAATGCCCAGGCGTATCAAGGCCGTTCTTACGGCCAGAGGTGGTTGTTCCTGGTACTGATTTTTCAAGATTATGCACCCAAATTGCGTGAAAAAGTAATCACTTGTCAGTTCTAGTATAATATATTTGTCCAATGAATACTCATATATGATCTACATTTATCCTTGGTGTAACAATTTTAATGGCCAGTAGTATAGTAACCGTTAATGTTATTTCTGAAATTTTGTGTGTGTGTGTGAATTCCTAAGGGACCAAACTGCTGAGGTCATAAGTCCCTAGAATTACACACTACTTCAACTAACGTATGATAAGAACAACACACACACACAAACACACACACACACACACATACACACACACACAGCCACGCGGGATTAGCCGAGCGGTCCAGGGCGCTGCAGTCATGGATTGTGCGGCTGATCCCGGCGGAGGTTCGAGTCCTCCCTCGGGCATGGGTGTGTGTGTGTGTGTGTTTGACCTTAGGATAATTTAGGTTAAGTAGTCTGTAAGCTTAGGGACTGATGGCCTTAGCAGTTAGGTCCCATAAGATTTCACACGCACACAACACACACACACCCATTCACGAGGGAGGACACAAACCTCCGTTGGGAGTGGCCGCGGAATCCGTGCATGGCCTGTCTAACCGCATGGCCACTCTGCGTGGCTGAAATTTTGTCCACCCGATTTCCTTGATAGCTTGGGTGGTACCGTTTATTATTAAACTTTCGTCTGTTACTAATATCCGAATTCGGTGCAACACAAGTCATAGTCGGGTGACACAGGCGGTGACATGAAGGAACGCCACGGTAGCCATTAGGATGGCCGGTGTTTAAGGTTCCTGTGAGCACGGCTGACTTGAGTGCAACAAGCTACTATAGCCGTTATTTTCATAGTTTTAGACCATCATGACCCCACTAATAAGATCAGTAGAATCTAGAACAGACATCAAATATTCTATATCCTCTTCTAGAGCTTGGACAAGTTTCTCGCTATCATCGAAGGGCAACTTCGCCTTCAGTAATATTAATGCATCTTTGTGAGAAATATGCTAGTTCTGGTAAAGAGTTTTGTATAAATATTTCTTACAGTGCATGCGGAGACTATCAAGTCTAGGCCTTGCGTTCAACCTCTCTTGCTGGTCTCTTGACCAATACTTATACAGAAATGCTATTTCAGACTGCTCGTAAGTTTGACGTACTCCAGCAGCGTCTGTATACCAAGCGGCTTCATCACCTTGTATGTACTACACGGTGAAACGGATCTTTTGCTGCTCAGTCTTAGACTGCGGTAACACACCTTTGAATGCTGGTTCAAAAATGGTTCAAATGGCTCTGAGCACTATGGGACTCAACTGCTGTGATCATCAGTCTCCTAGAACTTAGAACTACTTAAACCTAACTAACCTAAGGACATCACACACATCCATGCCAGAGGCAGGATTCGAACCTGCGACCGTAGCAGTCCCACGGTTCCGGACTGCGCGCCTAGAACCGCGAGACCACCGCGGCCGGCTTGAATGCTGGTACAAAAACAGTTGCATGCGTAGTATTTTTCTCTGCCATAAGGACTTGGGACTGTCTACACTTGAGCAGACTTACCTTAAGCAAAACATAAGTGAGTTATGATGCTGTTGCTATGTCATACAGTACATGAGCTGGCAATAAGTTATGCGATGATGATGATGATGTTTGGTTTGTGGGGCACTCAACTGCGCTGTTATCAGCGCCCGTACAAATTCCCAACCTTTGCTCAGTCCAAACTCGCCACTTTCAGGAATGATGATGAAATGATAAGGACAACACAAACACCCAGTCATCTCGAGGCAGGTGAAAATCCTTGACCCCGCCGTAAATCGAACTCGGGGCCCCGTGCTCGGGAAGCGAGAAGGCGACTGCGAGATCACGAGCTGCGGACAGGTTATTAGAATTTGAGTCGGTACCATAATTTGCTACAGTATGACTGACGTAATAATCACATACTTTATTGACAGTCGGTGAGGAACTTCGAACCATCCTCTTGAGTGTAGACAGTTTCTGTTGTACTGTAATGATTTGAGCAGTTTCTTGGTCACACGATTTTGGGAGATCTTCATTCGGATTCTACGTGTTTGACAGCTCTGTCTCGCTCTGAGATAACAGCTGTGACCATTTCATATAGGACCCACTCTAGTTTTCAATTCAGTCTCTCGTTTATCTCTACATCCTTTTGCGAATTCTATTGTGGAAACTAATCCACAATGCGTTTGCACACTGCGTTTAAGAGTTTTTGAGCCTTCACATCTTCTTCCTCTATGGAATTATCCACTTTATTTTCTAAGTGTGCAGCGGTATTCTTTGTTATTAATTTTTAGACAAGGTCTGTGCAGCTTTCGTAAGACCACGGCAAGCTTTCTTTAATTGTGATGCATCATTTGCTACAGTATCGTACTGTAACGTCAGTGTATTGAAAGGAGCAGTCATTTTTTTTCAAATCATTAGACTGCTGTTGTAATTGAAACTTCCTGTCAGATTCAGATTGTGTGTCGGACCGAGACTCAAACTCAGGACCATTGCCTTTCGCTGGAAAATGCTCTACACTGGGCTTCCCGAGCACGAATCACGACCGTCCTCACAGCTTTACTTCCTCGTCTCCTACTTTCCAATTCTTTGGAGGTTTTTTTTTTTAATTCTAAGGTCTGATTCTGTAATTCGTTGGATTGGTTTTGTAATTCTTTGGAGTGGTTCTCAAATTGTGCGGTTGTGTCGTCCCTCATTACCTTAACATTTTGTAACAGCAGACAAATAAGATCATTTGGTTATTAGGCTATTCGTATGTTCGTCCCATGTGAATTATCGCCCATCGGCGCATTTACGTGATACGTTATCATCAGACTAATGAGTTACACTTCTTGAAAGATCACCCAAATGAGCATCATATTCACATAACAAATTATCTGACAAAATCTGCATCAGGTTCAGAGTGCGATTCCAGATCGGGTTCCTAACCCGTACAGTTCTAGTTTCTATGACAACAAACTAGTTCCGTTCGCCGTTAAGCTCAACGTTACTATCTTACCGTCTAGTCATTTTAGAACTCTTTTGAATAACTATGATCTGAAGAAAGAACCGCTTGGCAACAGTATCCAACTCGGGAGTGCTGGTACCACGGTATAACGCAGCACACGCCATTGCTGATGGAACGCTATGAACTTTCAACCATCTTGTGACTTATATTCACGTACCTCATTGACACAATGCCAAAATTTAACTCAGATGAAAATTTCAGTGTTGCGTGCTGCAGATTGTCCTTACCTCAAATAGTAATGTGTTGACGTTCTCAGAATATTTTACGGACTTAATGAATGGAATTCTCTAAGTTTAACCATGTTTTTTCTTCATTTTTATTGTTAATTCTTTTTCCGTTTTTAAATGTAAATTCTCCTTTGAGATGTGGTACATATAACAAAAACAAAAGAAATAAGAAAAAAGCGAAGCAACGTTAGATGATTATAAGTTCTTTCGCTGTCTCGTACAGAGGCATATAGGCAGTCATTTTTCCCACGTTCTGTTTGGGAGTGGAACAGGGAGAGAAGATGCTAGTTGTGGTACAAGGTACCCTCCGCCACGCACCGTATGATGGATTGCGGAGTATGTATGAAGATGTAGATGTAGATGTAGATGTCTCACTATTTGTTGTAGTTGATATAAAAGGCAAAAGATAAAAAAGGGTGATTATAATGACGAGATGATTGATGATAATCGGTGAAAAGCCTACATTTTAGGCCAATCTACAACACGACGATGCGTGACCGTGGAAAGATGGTTAATTCGTTGTATGCATCAGATTTAACAAATGACGCTCATAAATCAGCACTGTACTTCGTTATCATGTAACTGAATGAAGATAGATTCGTTTTCTGGAAAGTGCTGTAAGCACGTAGAACTGTGCATCATCGTATTAAGACGACCAACAACGAATATTTGCTGAAAATCATAAAAATCATGTGAAAACAAGGAGCAAATTAAATAATACAGACGAATAAAGTTAATATTCGTATTAAGGAAACACAGCTTGTTTAAAATAACATAAAAAGATATCACATTTTATTCCGTCAGTTCACTAAGACAGTTACGACGGAAGAGAGTGCAAGACAGTACTGGGAAGCTACCATTAGTTCTAAAAACAAACTAGGAGCCAAAAATGTCATAGAACATTTCTCTGAGACCGGGAATCTGTGATGATGATAATAAATTGTGGAATTTCGGGGGGAGTATGATGAGTAGGGCACCAATAAATCTCTTAGGATCTTCTTAAAGTGAACTTTACTAGGAGCCAAACTTTTTATGGCTACTGGCAAACAATTGACAATAAATGTTCCTAAATGATGCAGATTATCTGTCCCAAACAAAGTGATTTTAAATCTTCATATTCGTTATTTTTATTTATAGTATTGGGTTCAGGCCTCTTAGAGGTTGTCAGGACCAGATCTTTAGCTTATGGCAATTAATGGAGAAGTGTTATGAGTGGAACAGGGAATTGTATCTATGCTTTATAGATCTAGGAAAGGCATATGACCGGGTTCCTAGGAGGAAGTTATTGTCTGTTCTACGAGATTATGGAATAGGAGCCAAACTTTTGCAAGCAATTAAAGGTCTTTACATGGATAGTCGGGCAGCAGTTAGAGTTGACGGTAAATTGACTTCATGGCTCAGAGTACTTTCAGGGGTAAGACAAGGCTGCAACCTGTCGCCACTGTTGTTCATATTATTTATGGATCATATGTTGAAAACAATAGACTGGCTGGGTGAGATTAAGATATGTGAACACAAAATAAGCAGTCTTGCATATGCGGATGACTTAGTTGTGATGGCAGATTCGATTGAAAGTTTCCAAAGTAATTTTCAGAGCTAGATCAGAAATGTAAGGACTATGGTATGAAGATTATCACCTCCAAAATGAAAGTAATATCAGTGGGAAAGAAATATAAACGGATTGAGTGCCAAATAGGAGGAACAAAGTTAGAACAGGTGGACGGTTTCAAGTATTTAGGATTCATATTCTCACAGGATGATAACATAGTGAAAGAACTGGAAGCGAGGTGTAGCAAAGCTAATGCAGTGAGCGCTAAGCTACGATCTACTCTCTTCTGCAAGAAGGAAGTCAGTACCAAGACTAAGTTATCTGTGCACCGTTCAATCTTTAAACCAACTTTGTTGTATGGGAGTGAAAGCTGGGTGGATTCAGGTTACCTTATCAACAAGGTTGAGGTTACGGATATGAATGTAGCTAGGATGATTGCAGGTACTAGTAGATGGGAACAATGGCAGGAGGGTGTCCCAATGAGGAAATCAAAGAAAAACTGGGAATGAACTCTATAGATGTAGCAGTCAGGACGAACAGGCTTAGATGGTGGGGTCATGTTACACGCATGGGAGAAACAAGGTTACCCAAGAGACTCATGGGTTCAGCAGTAGAGGGTAGGAGGAGTCTGGGCAGACCAAGGAAAAGGTACCTGGATTCGGTTAACAATGATTTTGAAGTAATAGGTTTAACATCAGAAGAGGCACCAATGTTAGCACTGCATAGGGGATCGTGAAGGAATTTTATAAGGGGGCTATGCTCCAGACTGTACGCTGAAAGTCATAATCAGTCTTAAATGATGATGATGATGATGATGATGATGAGTATTGATCAATGAACTGAGCTGTTGATATGAAAAAAAGAAATGTTACGTATGAAAAATTTCGTTACGAAATAAATTTCTTGAGAACCAGAAGTTAATAGCCACGGTTCTTTGAATAGGCATGTGAAGTATGTTCTTGAATTCACCACAGATTACTTGCGTGAGTAAGGAGGAACCTTAGTAATTTTCGAAACAGATAATTACAATGTATGGCCACCAGTCTAACTAGGCAGAGCTTTCATCGTGGCTAATATAAACAAGCCTCGGCTTACGTTACAAACAGTAATGTCTCCGCATGATAAACCCATTATAAACACCATTAAAATTGACTTCCACGTTTTTTAATTGCTAAAATAGAGACGAAGAACGTGAGGGTACACATTCTGCATGCTTCTAAGTTAACGTGATCTGTGGAAGCAGCGTACACGTGGTACAATAGAGTTTTTGAGTTTGTAGATCGTATCAGCGAAATATATTTCTAGTCTTGTGACCCATGTCTGCTCCACAAATCCACGTCTTCTCGCTTTAGCGCCTAGTTTGCGAGTCTCGTTTTCCGGTAAATTCGTTATTAAGTTTGAAAATTGGGACTAATTAAGTGGGCTGCTTCTGTGTTGGCGGCGCTGTGTGGCGGTTTGCATCTCTGACTGTACTTTCTTTCTAAGAGTCTCTGTGGCTGGTTGGACTCGTTGTTGGAAGTTAATCGCCAGTACTGTTGGGCAGTTGGAGGTGAATAGCCAGCAGTGATGGAGGGTGGAGGCCTGAAGTGTTAGCGTAGGCTAACGATCTGAAAGTATCCGACTTGGAGATTGAAAATTATTCATGATTATATAACTTTGTACTGGATGTCAATGACGATTTATATTCGTATTTGAACTAGACAACATGTTATTAAGGTAAAAAATACATTATTTGGTTTGCAACAAAATCTTTCCTTAGCTAACGACATGCTTATTAGTAGTTAATGGCTTTAATAGTTAGAATCTTTTATTTAGCTGGCACTCTTGACGCTCGCTGTATTGCAGCAGTTCGCGTAATGAAGATTTTTGTGAGGGAAGTGCTTAATGGAATTTATAGGTTATTGTCAGGATTGCTTCTTATTCTTTTGTTTAATTATTTGAAGTCAGGCTGTAATTTCTTTTGAGCAGTCATATTGTGTTGCGCTAGAATATTGTGGGTCAGTGTTATGATAAGAAAAAGTGATGACAAAGTAGGCTCAGTACGTTCAGTTTTACTCAGCTGTTCCAGAATAAAATAACGTTGAAGTTTCATCTTCTCAGTCATTCAGAAATTTAAGTACAGATTCACACATTTAAATAAAGAAGTTTCAACTGGTCCAACCAGGCTGCCTGTTTCCAGCCATCAACAGTCCAATGCTTGCTTTGGCGGGGCCAGGAGAGGCGTAAAGCTTCGTGTAGTGCTGTTATCAAGGGTACACAAGTGGGCCTTCGACTACGAAAGACTATATCGATGAAATTTCGTTGAATGGTTCGCACGCTGAAACATCTTGATGGCCCAGCATTGAAATCTGAAGCAATTTGTCACGTTGAACGACTCTCTTCAGACGTCGTTGGTCCCATTCTTGCAGGATGCTGTGTCCTACTGCTCGTGTGCCGACTATAACACCACGTCCCAACATACTTTAATCTTGATAATCTGCCATTGTAGCAGCAGTAACGGATCTAACAAATGTGGCAGGCATTTGTTGTCTTGTATAGGCGTTGCCGACCACAGCGCAATATTCTGCCAGTCTACGTGTCTCTGTATTTGAATACGCATGCCTGTACCAGTTCCTTTGACGCCTCAGTGCATTTCACCACGAAATAAAATAGCTGTGGTGTGTGGAAGAAACAAGGTGCTACTCACTTCACGACTCGTATTAGCTGCGGAAAGTAACATGAAAACTTGATCTCAAATTCTATTTAAGGAAAGCGTATAATATATAGATACTTGAAAAGACACCGACAAAATCTTCTCTGACAAGCTGTATGTACGACAAGATCGGTTGTTGTCCATTGTGACAGAAGGTATTACACATAGGTGGGATCAAAACTTACAGACCAATTGCACATTCCTTTTCTAGATAGGTAATCTGAAAATTTATAGAAAACAATTAGTTCACGTAATTTCAAAATTCTTTGTTTCCTTGCAAGAAAAACTTCATACTGGTCTGATCACCGAAACTGAAGTTACTAGCATCCACATTAATGTCTCTCTACAATGTTACCATGGATAGTTTCGTTACAAAATTAGAACGACTCAGCCAAGAAACAGGATTCTATATACGCTCTGTTTAAAAAAACGTCAGGACAAAAATATGAGAATTTACTTACAGTTTTTAATTCATGACGTCATTTCACTGCCCATGAAGATGTACTATTTGTATCCTTTACTGAAAATGTTACTGCTACAGTGAAGTCAACATCTTGAACATCACATTGTTGAGTGTATGCTGATGCATTTGTGATAATAACTGCACTGCTAGGAAAAAGTCTGACTATATTTAAACACAACAAAGTACGTTATGAAACTGGGAAAGACTTCTGCTTAATGTAAGAAAATGATTAGTTACTCTACTAATGAGTTCCTACACACACCAAACGATGGAGGTAGTTCACTTTCTTATTAATGTGTGCTACTCTAGTACCAAACGTAAACATATAATTTGTTTGCTTCCATATCACCCATCAGCAAGTGATCTCACTGAATAATTGGTAATGTAAACATGCCTCTGATGAACCATACGCTGATCTGATTAACAGTTATCACTAGTGTAGGATGATGTCCAGTTTTTCAATACAGTCAGAAAAAAAGTCATTCTTGAATAATAAACTTGAGGTATGTTCCATTTTACTCCATCTTCATATCTTAAATCACTGTATTTGGCTTGCCATTAGCTGTTGTTCACTCACTGTTTATAATACGCACATCAACTGCAAGATACTGCACCCACATCCGTGTAGAACTTTCTGATGCGTATCACTTCTAGAGGAGGGATAACGCACTACAGCCATCTATCAGTGCTGCAGCGAACTACCACTCATACGATGCTGCCATGAAACGAGGTTTGCAGAAAATAATTTACATAATGTATTACTCGAAGTTTGCTGTTACTTGGAGTTCTAAGCTGACGGTATCTACAGCAGTCTCATGACTCTAGTGAACGCATTTCAGATGAAGTACTGTGGGATGTGAAGAAATGTAAAATCAGAAATACTACTGACGATATAAACATAGTAAGAGTATAGCCTAGAGGAAAACGCTTCTTGCTAACAGGAATAACCTTCATTAGAAACGAGAAGACATTTCAGAAAATTCGTAATTATGCTTTCCACATGACATCCTGTAGTCTTAGGGAATCATATCACTCAAAATATGGCATATCACCGCTCCCCCTAGTTTTCTCTTTTCACCCCTTTTCATAAAGATGACATCATGTACTTACTCGTAATGTTTTTTAGTTGGTGATCTGTGGGTTATAAGTTAAGGGTACTAGTATACAATTATTTGTGTTTGGACTTTCTCACCCCCTTATTATCTTATTTTTTGATTTTAGGCTAAATCTGTTACATTTAAATTTGACATTGTAACACTTTGAGATAGTTGTTTCTCAACATTGAGCTCATGTTGTTACTTATGACCTTGAGTATATGCTGTAACGTACCTGTCTAAGCTTAGGTGTCCTTTTCCTATAACACTTTACCCTGTTTAGTTATTATTATGTTAATGTATATTTTAACCTATTGATTTTATTGTTGCATAGTACGTTTGTTATTTTGGCAAATACGATTTTTGGTTGTGCTTGACAGTGGTATAGGTTTCCTAGTACCTTATAATGTAAATTGGAGGTGGAGGGGGAAAAAGGAAAGGAGAGGTAATGAGCTATTGATGACAGCTGCATTGGGACTTACGCAGAATCAGCGGCGACGATTGAAAATGTGTGCCAGACAGGGATTCAAACCCAGATCTCCTCTTACTAGGCAGTTGTGTCAGCCATTGCATCATCTAGACACAAGCTTTATCGCAAATGCGCTTACTACCTTTTACGCCTCTCGGCCGACCCACATTCGCACCTACCCACAGTCCCCATCCATGTACTCCATGCTCGCTATAGTCCATGCAAAACACTGTGACGACTAGATGTGCAGTCAGCTGAGAATGCGTGCGTAGAGTGGCTGCGGGGGTGGGGGGCGGGGGGGGGGGGGGGGGTGGTCGCTCAGAGCGCTGTAGAGGGGAAGTGCCGCTCTAATCCTCTAATCTTAAGCTTATGCTCGCATTTGTTTGTAAATATCAAGTGGAGCTCCTCTCTTCCACACCCTCACTTGCAAGGTGACCATTCAGAAGGATTCACTGTCACCTCTGCTTTCATTAGTATCTAAAAAGAATTCCTTCGAAAATGGAGCGATTTATTTCTGCCTGGCTTGTTAATCACTTCTAACTTTCAGAAAAGTTTTAAGTAAAACCTACACATTTCTCCGGTTGACATGTCATAATTCGCGTCTTTTACCAAAACACAGCGGAGTTTACACTGTCTCACCTCACTAACATGTTGTGCAACACAATTGCAAGGGCATTCAAAAGCAGTGTTTTATTAAGTTAATTAAGTAAGGAAACGAGGAAAAGTTAAGTCAGTAGCTTATGAAAAAGCATATCACCGCTATAAAAAAAAACGTGGAAATGTCTTCACATACGTTGTTCCAAAACCCACAGCATTTTTCGTTTCACCAGCTATCGATGACCCTTAAAAATAACATTGTCTCACTGGAAACGACTGAAGTCATTGGAATAACACCGTAGATAATTAAGTACTACATAATAACGCTATGGTAAAATACACTCCTCTTTGCGTGCTATCATTTGCCAACATCTCATTCTGATATCTGAAACCCTTTACGAAATACGAGCAAAGTTGTGAATATATCACTCTGTCATTATTGCTGGCGTGGCGCGAGCGCATTTGAGCGTGCTACATCAGATTAATTTTTTCGAGATTGGTGAAGATAGGCACCACTACCAAATACTAAAGAAACACTTAATACGTTAGCTAAATTTCATATGCAACAGCATATTACGTAACATGCGCCAGACGCAAAATCATAGCGACATCAATTTTTCATCTCATTTTTCCGTATTTTGCGCAGTGTCTTACCCTCAGTAAATATCGCAATAACTATGACCATTAACGAAATGATGGGCGCATCATCTAAAGCAAAAATGAAATTTTTTGCCGAATGGTTTCTGTAAAATCGTTTGAGAAAGATTGCAGGGTGCACGCCTAAATTGCGTCATTGCTAACCGGCAAATAGATGGAAAATACTTATCGGTCTCCCCTTCCTAACAAACGAATGACCTCGCCTAGCCCTTTGGGCGAAAACTGGTCACTGTGCGATGGTCACCGAGTCCTGCTTGAGCTCTGCCTTGAGATTCCCACAAGAGTTAGAACGTAAAAGTGCATCCGCACTGAAAATGGCTGATTCATGATCCACTAGACGAATAAATTATTTGAATCCCGGTTCAGCACACATTTTCACTCGTCGCAACTGATTCCACATGCAGTCCCGATGCAGTTGGCATCAATAGTTCCTTCCTTTTCGTTTCCTTTCCTTTCTCTCCCTTTCACCTTCAATATACATAATATGTATCTCATCCTTGGTTTCTGCGTGGTGTATGTTTTTTTGCTCATCTCCAAAAGAACAGACCCCACACACTCATACAATATGAAAACTTACCTCTATCTTCTGATTAAAGATTCAGATCTAGAATAGGTGTAGCCATCCTACTTTTGAGCATGATCGTATTTATGCAAATTACTTTTATGACTGTGACTTTAATTTCTCTAAAATTCATCTGATTGTCTATAAATTGATTGGATAGAATAACAGTTCAGAGGAATACTCAGAATGACTAACTTTAACGTAATTAAAATGTCGCCTATTACAAAAACACTTTTGTTGGATTTACATGCCGCAAGCGCAGGTGACGTCGCAGCCGGCAGCTAGTTTATATACAGGGCGTACCAACAGCCCACCGACAGAAGTACCACTTGATAATGGACGAGGAATGCTTAACAGAAAGCTCGTGCAATTTTAATCACATGACGTTGCTCGAAACCTGAAAACTTTTTATTCGGTATTACTGCCGTGAGACTCTGCATTCTAAAAAGTGAACTAACTCCGATCTAAAATCGCCTTCCAAGTCACATTCACAAGGTCCCAAAACAGCGCCTGTCTAGCCCTGGACAAAATCTAATGTGCCTGACCCCTTGCGCAGAGACAGAAAGAAACTTGGAGGGATCGAACTGACCGATCGACAAGACGGATTTTTCGGTAGTACAAGGAGTCCCGTCAAACCAAAAGATAGCAGAAAGCACGCCTGGTTCCTTTGATCAAAATTCCAAGTCACCTACGAGAAATAAAACTCAATAGTCGTTTTCGGGCCTTGCTACAACGCTGAGCCAACGAAGTCCCCCTCAATTTATGAAGGTCCATGCGTTTGCGGTTATACCCAAATCTATACTATCTATCAGTAATCCATAAATAGGGAAGGAAGGTGGTAAGGGTATCCGGGTGCTGAATATCGACGTAACAAAATAAAGATAAAAACGAATCAATTCTGTTCCCAGAGTAATCTATCCTCCTTGGCCCAATAAATTGTGAGACACACTGGCAGCGATATCATAGAACACGTCGTATCGTCCTGTCCCTCCTTCTTGTCAGCGTTTTTCACACATCTCTTCCAAATCTACCTAGAGTCTCCTCTTTTCTTAACAGACCACCTAATTTCCAACATCATACTCTAGCTTCGATTCCTTTATTTCCAGGTTCTCCCATAGTCCATGATTCACCAACACACAATGCTGTACTCCAAACTATATTCTCCTTTATAAAATAAGGCATATGTTTGATATTAACAGATTTACCTTGACCAGAAATTTCCTATTTGCCTGTGCTAGTCTGATTTTTATGTCCTATTGCATCTTAGTAGTCTATAGATTACTCTTATTTTCATCATAATTTAAACCTTTTCCACCATGTTCCAATGTCGAGCGCTTTTCTTGTAGGCTGATAAATTGTTAGTAATGTGTATTGCTATTTCAAAATCTTGGTTCCACTATGAAATGCAATGGCAGAGTTGGTGCCTTTGCCTTACTGAAAGCCAAACTGATTGTTATCTAACAAACCACAATTTTCTTCTCCATTGTTCCGTATACTATTCTTATTAGTAACTTTGATGTACGAGCTGTTAAGCTGATAGTTCTCGCTAGTCCCTTCAAATGCAAATACGGCATTTAGTACCGGGGGTCTCGGAAGAGATGTTTGGCTTACCTTCGATGCAGCTCTTCTCATTTAAGCAGAGAGGCTTCGTCCTTAAGCACTTTGAATGTGTCAGGAAAGAAAGTAATTCGGAAGGTATTGGCTGTGGTCTACAGTATGGGGCCACCCCTGGGATTTTTTCTAAACTGAAAATGGGAAACCACAAAAAACATTTTCAAGTTTACAGACAGATGGATTCGAACCACTTGGCCTCCCAAACCCAGGGATTGCTTGCTCAGCGTCTCGAGATGCAGAGCTACTCCGCTCGGTGGAGAATTTCGAAAAGCAGATTTCTGTTTCCAAATAAAATAAAATGTATCACTACAAAAGATGAGATTCTGATATTGCATGTTTCTCCTTTAACTGTGCATCTTTCATCATCTGACAGTGCAGGAATGCATGGATAATTTAAGATTTAATTGTGAAACGAATTCGTGGCTGCATTTACTATAGCATTAGAATATTGGTGGCAGAACAGTTACAAATTTTTACAGATCTACTGAAGAGACTGCCTACACTAAGCTTGCCCGTCATCTTTTGGGATACTGCTGCGCTGTCTGGGATCATTACCAGATAGCATTAACGAAGCACGTAGTGAAAGTTCATAGAAGAGCAACACGATTTCATACAGGTTTTGGGAAGGACATCATTAAATCAAAGGCGTTTCTCGTTACGGCGAAATCTTCTCACGAAATTTCAATCACTCCGAATGCAAAAGTATGTTGTTCGCGCCAACCTACATAGGGAGAAACGATCATCATAATAAAATAAGGGAAATCAGAGCTCGCACGGAATGACATAGGGGTTCGTTTTTTCCGCACTCTGTTCGAGAGTGGAATAAAAGAGAATTAGTCTAAAGGTGGTTCGATGAAGCCTCTGCCAGGCAATGAAGTGTGATTTGCAGAGTATCCATGAACATGCAGATGTAGGTGTAGATGTAGATGTAATTAGATTTAGGACGAAATACGGATGGTGGTGGGGGTGAAGAGGGCCTAAAAACCTTTTAGAAACGAACGAATTACAAAATATGCTGTCATCACGCACCCTTTTCGCTCTTCGCGGATGCCTCCCCATATTCTGTATCGGAATCGGTTTCTCATGAATGAGTACCGCCCTGGTGACCAAATTCGGCGATATTTTACGAGTAATGATAAAAGTTTGAGCAAATTTCTTAAATAAGTGCAATCATTCATGTTTTGACGATATGTTTGATGTTCACGCAAATTTTGAACGACACATGAAATCCAAATGTTCTTTTTACCCACTTATTTTAATTTTATTTTATTTTTAATAATAATTTAGCGCTCTATTCTGAAATAGTGAACTATTGCAACTCCAAAGGTCTCCCTTTCTGCTATGCGTTGGTAATTAGGCTACTATAGTGCTGCGTACACTTTTTTTAAGTTACTATAACGCTAGTGGACGAACAAAATCGGGTTTCTTCTCCTTTTTTATTACAAACTCATCCACAATTAGAAACAATAAGACCAGCACACAGCACAAAATCAATAAACGCCAGCGCTTACATTACCAACTGAAACTACGAACTGAACTGATTAAGAAACAACTGAACTCAAGTAAGGCCAACAATACACAATACTAGTGTTGGATAAGTTGTAATAGGCTGTAGCCAATAGTGCTGTCGGTATTTAGATAGTTTAAATATATCGATGGGCTTGCTGACTACCAATAGCGCGTAGCGCTTTTTCGTCGTATGACTGAAAACCAAAATACAAGGGCCGGCCAAAAAATTTCCCTTCGAAAGTTACCGTAACAAAAAATAAACAATAATGTTCCTACTGTCTTTAAAGTAACTGAAACTGGCGGAGAGCAAATAATTGAAAGTCAGTTAAAACGCTGTACTTAATAAAGTTCCTGAATTTAATAACTCTGTAGTAAAAATTCTTGAAGTTTTCAGTTGATTGCTAGTATCCACAGGAAATTAATCGGAGGGTGAACTCGTTGAACACATACTTAACTTGAGTTATTTGCATCGTAGAGTCGATTTCTGCTGTTGTTATATAAAAGAAAAAAAATCCAAATCCTGCTACAACGACCGAGCTAAGTGAGCAAAATACTCACATTGATTCGTGCCACACATGATTTTGAGTTTCAACATAGTTTACTTTTGTCTTGAAATCATTGAGATAAATTGGTATGGTGTGTGTCTCTAAGAATCGATCATTTCTTTACAAATCAGGTTGGCACGGAGGCCATCTCAGAAGACTGAGCAACACTGTCACACAACAGTGGTCCCGCACTGTCCTTATATAAATTTTACTGCAATGTCGATAATTGCTCTACAGAAAATTAATGAAACATATTTCTGACACATATCAGAACAGAAAATAACATAGTACAAATAGTAAAATAAAATGACATCACGCAGTGTATGAATCTGGTTACACAACAGTCTCGGTCACAATGAAAATAGACATAACACACACTACATTTTTTGGATTATATAAAAAGTATAGAATATCGTTTTTCCTTTCACTTTTCATAGCCTTTTTTTAAAAAATGTACTTAATTTCAGTAGTAAAAGAGTCTTGAAAAACATGCTGGAAGTTCCTTAAAGTAGTTTTTCTCGTTATTTGCAATTTCCGTTATTGTTAATTACAGCTAGACGTATTGTAATTACATAGTAAGACTCACATTTTAATTTAATTCTTTGTTTTTAGTCTCAAATAACATTGGATTTAAAATATGTTTTGAGGTTTTAAGTAAATAGTAGGGTTTGAAATATTCAGCCCAATTACAATGTCTACTTAAGGCATAAGGAATATTTTGTATACATTCATTTCACCGTAACGGTTTCAAAAGTGCAATACTACTTACATTTCCCATATATGGCTATACTTGGGATGTTGTTGACATGTTATTAGCTTTTCAATTAATTAATGTGAGTGCGAGTCTGGTGGTAACAAACTTTAAGGAAGAGGAAAGGTCCTAGCCGTTACGATTCACTTTCGAAGGCCGTACAGTCCAGAACTGGTATGCCACTCAGGAAAAGCCACCGTGGCCATCCTACCGACGTGCCAGGTTGAAGATACCAGTCTGGTGAAACAGTGGATCCCACAGCTTGAAGAAGTCTGTAAGTGGCTGCTGCACATTCTCGTCCGAAGAGAACCGCTGACCCTTCAGGGCCTTTTTTAATGGACTGAAGGCGTGATAATCGCAAGGAAAGAGATCATGAGTATAGGGCGGCCACTCGAGTGTCTGCTACTTGAGTTGGCCAGCCTTCTGCGTCACGACATTTGGATGTGGGTAAGTGCGTTATCATGGAACACCAACACCCCTTTCACAATCTTCCGCAAAGGTGCTTCTTCATTCTCTGATAGATGTCTGCCAGTATTCGTTCTTCAACATCCAAGAAAAGAATAACAGTACGTTGATCTAGTTTGGACTCATTTGCTAATCGTATCGCTATAGTGTATTTACCGCAGCCACCTCAGAAAGATGCGAATACCACACTAATCCCTTGCTCTCATGTCTGTGCTTATAGACGCACATCGGAGTCGCGCTACGTTGCATCTGCTCTGCAACAACGCCCTCAAACGGAAACTTTATGATCGGCCATTGTATCTTTCAATTTCACTACACAGGAGCTAGGTCGTGTGTCATTTTATTTAGGTGATGGGGGGTGGGAGGTGGTCCGGACTCCCTCTCTGGCTGCATCCTTGGTCACAGCTACTTTGTGATACGCGCGTTTACGATCTCGCAGCTGCTAATAGTTAAGGGTTCAGCCGAGAGATGTCTGCATCGTACAGACAATGAAAAATGAATCAGTCGAAACAATAATTTTTTTGTGAATACTTTCATTTATTGTGAAAATATTTCCTTTTTTTTATCACGGCTGATTTAAGGTGCTTACTTATGAGACTGAATGAACGTGATAATGAGATGTAACACTATATATGAATATTGGCATGTCTATTAACAAAGTAAATGGTAGCGTCAGAAGTGTAACTGGATAGCATGGGTGAGTCACACGCTCAGGGGAAATTTTCTAACATATAATTCACCAGTTTATGATCCTGGAAAACGAGAAATGTACTATGATGCCTCACTTAGGTAAAGAAGGAATTGTTTTGGTATTTGTGGGCTTTGTAAAATTTTTCATTTAAAAATTGCTCTGAAAAGATGCCATATTGCGAGTGGTCCAAAGTAAAAGACGTGGTATAGCGCGGCAGCTTAATACTGATAGCAGATTAGCTATACTGTATCTCAACCGATCAGAGAAGTGTGGATTCGCACGTCTTCTTTTTGGGCGAGAAGCATGCCTTTCTGGAGACTAGGCTTTGTGGAGGCTAGCAGCTTATTCGAGGATCAGGTATCAGCACGTTCAGATATCTTTGCATGAGCTCTGGAAAGACGTTTTAATTTTGCGTAGTTATCACTTTAGAAAGATCATGCAGTGTTGTAAAGTAATAATGGGAAAAACGGTAAGGGCGGAAGTGCGAGCTCCAGATTTTGTGTGTGAACTGTGTCTTTTTGAATAATGAAATCCGTGCGACATATGGTGCAAGTTGTGTCATTCGAGGTGATCGATTGGTGTAATATAAAGCAAGCAGTTTATTTCACAGACAGTCCATTTGCAAATTTTCTGGTAACAGGAACGGTGTACACCATAAGCTGGCTACTGAGAGTGATCGTGTTTACGTGTGAACCTCGCAAACGTAACTTCAGTCTACTACGGACTTGGCGGTTAACTTATTCCGCGAAAGTGCCAATATATCGAAAATTTTATTCGACGGTTTCGCTCATTTAATATGTAGTTAAACCTGATACTAGGACGAAACCGTCGTTGCATCCGTTAGACCCGATTAGTGTGACTGGGTCTACTACAGTTTCGCTAGTCGAAAAATTGTACTCGTTTTCTAACAGGGCTGTGATGAATGCAGAAGAAAGTCACCGAAGGGAGTGTGGTAATTTTTTGTCTGAAGACAACACCATCGCGCTGCCGTCCCATGTTTCAGACATCACGGTAATTATACGAGAGAGTAATAACAACTTTTCTTGTGTAGAATGACAGAGCTGCTGTTCCTGGAAGCATATATTGACAGTCTTTGTTTTAAAACATGATTTTAGCTTTTTAATTTTTACCAGTCAAGGGCATTAAACAAACGGCAGTAGTTATTTCTTCCAAGCCAGATAACTTTTCCTTGTGATTTTCTCTTATTTTTATTTATTTATGTATTTTTGCAAAAAGATAAACTAGATAAGTAAAGGCATCAAACATAAGAAAATGAAGAAATTGTATGAGTATCTGTCCTCTTAACGCCGCAACATATTCCATTACTTTGGAAGAAAAGGGTGTATCATCCTTCAACAAACTAACCGATCGTAAACCTAATCCTAATTTGTTCCGTATTTTACTCTCCTGCGCGTGTGAATTCGGGCAACTATTGGAGGTTCGAGGCGGAAGAGAGCGTTGATCATGATTTCATATGCTTCGTCGTGTTCACATTATCCCTAGAGCAGAAGCACACAGCAGACGCGTTTGAAAGTAGAGAGACTAAGCAGTTCTTTGATTGTATGGGCCGCGCGGGATTAGCTGAGCGGTCTCAAGCGCTGCAGTCATGGACTGTGCGGCTGGTCCCGGCGGAGGTTCGAGTCCCCCCTCGGACATAGGTGTGTGTGTTTGTCCTTAGGATAATTTAGGTTAAGTAGTGTGTATGCTTAGGGACTGATGGCCTTAGCAGTTAAGTCCCATAAGATTTCACACACATTTGAACAATATTTTTAATTGAATGGATTTTACTTTCAAAGATGAAGGTACAACGTAATAATTAACACATCCTCAAACGTTGAGTGCATACTGGTTGCTAAAGTCTTAAATGGTGCATTTCTGCAATTGTCTGGGTCTGCATAAAACACCTATCCTGATTCATCCTGATGATGGTAGCTTGGAATTGCAACTGTCGTCCGATCATCTTGTGCTATTGTCACCAGATCACACTGTATTAGCTCGAACTGTCGTTTTCAAGCCTTCTGTCAGTCCTTAGCCAGAGGTAAGCTTAAACGTTGCTTAAATATATGCGGCGTCTGAGCTTTTGTGACTCCAGGTAATTGTGTACAGATGTAAACTGGTTGTACCATAAAATGACTGCGATCTTCATTAAGTCCTTTATAAGTTTAACAATCGTCATTGTACATAACGGTAAGATTGCTGAAAAATTCCATCCCCTCGTCTGAGAACTAGAGGTAAACCTAAAACTCACAGAGGAATTACAGTAAACAATTAAATAAAAAATCGTATACAGTTACCCTGAATCTGAACTTAAGCTTGCAACTAACGAAGGACTGTCAGACATGTTGATCACAGATTATTATGGTTGTTAGGTATGTTGTGAAGCTGCTGCTTTGCAGTCATACGGTTTCAGAAGCGAGACCGGAAGGCACAGTTCGTTTAAATTCAGAATGGTTGTTCGCATTTCGATCAACTCTGATGCCAGTCACGCGTATTTCAACAAACCCGTGAAAGCAGGTGCACTAAATTGACGGAGAAATGCAGAATGTACAGGAAGTTTGAATAAAAACGCCTTCAGTTAAAAAATTTTTGTGCTTTGTTAAATTACACGAAGCATTTCGGACCATGCAGTTCCATCTTCAGGTGCCAATCGTCTAATACATAATTTACATAGACTCTTGAGTTCATTTACCTGTTAAGAGAAAATTAGATAACAACTTTTGTACTTCGTGAATCTGTTGTGGAAATATCCGTGAAAAATTCGAAACTAAAAGAGCGAAAAAATGTAGAACAAACAACGAAGAAGATTTTTAACTTTTTGAGGTCTGCAAATGTCGGTTTATTTATCCTCTCGTCGCATATCTGTTACTCAAGGCACACATGTGTCTGTAACTGTTTAAAAATGCTCCACAGATGTATTTTAACCTGATGTGATCCAAGATGAAGTTTATCACATAGTGGCACAGATCTGAGATTCAAGAAGTTGAATATGCAAGGAACAAATTTGTACTAGGTCTTTAAAATTACTAAAATAGCTGTGGTTAGCGAACTCTGTTAATTTAACATAGATTCTGGATTTTTGATTTTGTAGAGATATATTAAGAGTTGTTAATAAAAGGTACCCTGACCTCAAAAGGTTAAAAATGTTCTTCGTTTGTTCGGTAAGCTTTTCATTCTGTTTATTTCATTTTATTTTTTTAACATATTCCTGCACTCGATTCACAAAATATGAAACGTAATATCTAGCTTTCCTGCAACAGGACAAAATACGTCACTTCACTTATGAGCAAATATAAATTATGTCTTAGCCGATTTGCACCTGAAGATGGACCCACAGGGTCCGGAATACTTCGTGTAACGTTTAATAAAAAAAGGAAAAAATTGAGACTGAAGGCGTTTTTATTCCAACTTTCTCTGAAAAACATCTATAAAATTTAATTAAATAATGTATTTTAAGGAACCTTGTGTCGGTATGATTTATCAGTTAGTCTTTAGCAACTCGAGAGCATTTTGAATTTTTTTCATGAAAATTTTAACCTACTTGTAAAAATTAACATCACAGTGTTGGCAAAGTAGAGTACCTTTGGGTGAGGTAATTTTTACAGAGCAGGAGCAGGCACTCCTTTCATTTTTAAAGTGTCTGATCAGCCTGTCCTCCCCACAGACCCATAATGTAAAGAAATTAGTTTCGTGTACGTTCAGATTTCTTGCGGCTCACAATTACATTTCTTAAATTTATGATTAAACTTTTCAACTCTTCAAACAATCCGATAAAATTCCGTTCATGGTTCGAGCATACATAAGAAAAACTAAGGGAGTATCGCCCCTGCCTCAGTTAAAGTATACTGTGCTGTGAAGCAACGACTAGTTTTGCTCAAATCTTTTTTGTACAGAGGAACAGATTTCACTCCTTGTTCTGCAAAGGCTCTATAGTACGTCAGAATTTCTGCTAACGGCTGGTTTGATCGCTATTAATTGCATAAAGAGGACAGAATTAGGGATTAGTACTTTCGTCTTTATCGGATATGCTCCCCCAGCCATTAACACTTCGTCCATCGTAGCTTTGGAGCTGTCCACGTATGTCAGATTTTACCTAAGAACCGCAAACGGAGTACGCATTTGAAGAAGGTGTGCTGTAATTACTAATTTGTTAATGAAATTACTAAAATATGACTTTTTTAATAATTTCGAATGAAACATATAATTTAGGGATATTTCTGTGCGATTAAATTGAAAAATGAAGTACATGGGCAATATTTGATCCAGTACAGCCAGCATGGTACCCACGATCCTTGGTCGCTGAGCTATACCCTCGCTTGGTCAAAACACAAGTAGCGCTACGGGAACAGGAGGCACGCACAATGTTCAACACCAACTTCTTCAAATGTAGGGGGCGTCGCTTGAAGCACTGATAACCAATCACTCAGTAAAGGTCCTTCTACAACATACGTAAGACCCACCGAAATCCGTGTTTAACAGGTATGGTGGTCGTCTTGTTAGAGAGTTACATTGTCGGAATTCCTAAGTATAGAGCAAATGAACTGGCTTGTTCGGCTGATATACCTTACTCCATACACGAGTAGCATTCGTCTTCTACATTGCAGATTGGGACTCGATGTCCTCGACCTCTAGCACACTTTTAATTAATCAAAAATCTAGCTTCAAGTCATTATATACCATTCCATATCGATCGTCATTTAAGTTTACAGTAATTTAGACCTCCACCACCTAACAAGTGTTCAAGTGTTAAGCTGAAATACCTTACTCCATATACGAGTAGCACTCGTCCTCTACGCCGCTGATTAAGATTGGATATCCTCGACCTCTAGCATACTTTTAAGGAACCTAAATTCTACCTTCAGGTTATTATATACCATTCCATATCGATCGTCATTTAAGTTTACAATAATTTAGACCTCCACCACCTAACAAGTTAAGTTGTTTTGTGAATGGAATTAACCTCAACAAGTCCACTGTACTTGTGCCTCTTGGAGATTCTCTGTGGAAAATAAAGACGCCTCTGGAGTACAGTGAAGGTGAAACCCGGCTAGCAGCTAGCAGGCAAGACTATCGAGTCGGAAAGCCCCTGGAAATGAGAGTGACAGGTCACACAGCGTATCTGCGGTATTTCCCCGAGGAGGGCCGCTGCGCTCCATCTTGCGGTTTTCTGAGTGGGAAACGTGCCTGGCCACTGCTACAAGCTCACATTCACACTCTGCTTGCAACCAAGGTAAAAGCACTCCTTTGGCATTCTTCAGCTGTTATTAAATTTAATATCTACCATACTAAACGAAGAATATATGAAGTACAAATCTTCTAGATGATTCTTCAAAGTTTTCAATTAGAAAATTTGTTTTCTGGAACTTCTCCAACGTCTGCTACCTTCCATCAATTTTTTTTTTCAAAATTCAGTGTGCCACTGTCGACAGAGATCTTCCTTTACTTGCTCAGTGCGTTTTACGAGGGCGTCCTGAAAAGTAATGATTCCTAATTGATTGAAAACGCTTGAAGATTTTTAAATAAAACAAACGTTATTAATATTTATTAAAAGACATGTTTGCTTAATTATGTATATACAACCTTCGCTTCACTTTCGTATTTTTGTGTTTAGGTAACTTTTGCAGTGTTACTTGAAAATGGCCATAAGTCCGAAATTGAAATCGTAATAATAAATATTTTATACAGTCAACGGCTACTATGATGTCTTTTAAGAAATATTATATGACTGTGAATCCCAAGCATGAGAAGTTATTAATATTCTACATCTTGCTATTCAAGTCTGCATATTTATTACTCAATAGTTAACCTGACGACTAACCCACTTCTTCCAACGAGAGGGGAACAGTTCGTTGACGCAGTCGCTGTAGAATGTTTGACATTTTTGACAGAGCCACAATATCATCTGTGTCTGCACCATTTTATCATTTTCAAAAGTCCTCGAAGATGTTCTTTATGTATCCGATACTATGAAAATCGGATGGGAACAAATCGGCACTCTCAAAAATGGTTCAAATGGCTCTGAGCAATATGGTACTTAACTAACATCTGAGGTCATCAGTCCCCTAGAATTGAGAACTACTTAAACCTAACTAACCTAAGGACATCACACACAACCATGCCTGAGGCAGGATTCGAACCTGTGACCGTAGCGGTCGCGCGGTTCCAGACTGAAGCGCCTAGAACTGCTCGGCCACCCTGGCTGTCTGAGATATAGGTGACAGATGGAATTGCGGTGCTGCGGCCTCGGGACTGTGTGGAGTGATAACAATGAACACAAGGAGTAGGATCGTTGCAGATATTGCAGAGCTCGCGTGCGGTATGGAATTGTTATGCTGAAGGCTAGGGTGCCCATGTGTGGACGAAATCTTCGAATTCGAAACTCGATTACAGCATACTGTTTCTCGCGCATCGATCTAGTTACGTAACACAACGCCATGTTACACGCTACAATTCGGAGCCCTCTAGCGGCACAGGACTGAGCTATGTAGACATGGCTAATAAAGAAGTAGAATGTTAATAACACTTGTTTTATTTAAAAATGTTTAACAGTTTTCATACAAAAAATTCAGGAGCATTACTTTTCAACAAGGCCTCGTATATTTTGGCTATTGGCTGTGTATTGGAACGCATAACAAAATTTTTAAGGGATTCTCATGCCTATCTGTACGACTCATCCACCAAATTAGTAATTATGGTTGTCTACGATATATTACACTTCCTGCCGCAGCATAACAACCTCAAATGCTCCAATTGCTTCAAAAGCTCGATTCGCGAACGTATCGCGTCACATAGTGTAATATAACGACCGCTTCCCACCTAGAGACTGAATGCCAGCAGTTGGCATTCTGGGTACATGATGCAGTAAGCATGTGTGTGTGTGTGTGTGTGTGTGTGTGTGTGTGTGTGTGTGTGTATCGGACTTCTTGTAGTGTCGCGAACCGGTAGTGGAAACCAGGGTCTCGAGGGACGGAGACAGTGTAGCTCAAAGCCTTTTTTCTGACGTACTTGAGGCATGGATCAGCCATAACAGCGGCCCTGTTTAGTCGCCTAGCAAATATAGAGTTGCTGATTAAATGAAATTTACATTTCAAATCACAGACTCGGATTGCTTGTGAAATTACGAATCAAATGACATCTGTCGTTGATCGAGTTATTAATTCGAAATTCAATAAATTAATTAATGTACAAATGGTTATTAAATCAGTGTTCACCGGCAATCTGAGTGAAACGGTAGGTATCTATGTTGGTGACCGGTAAGCTGCTGTATCAAATAAATTGATGCACTTCAATTAGTTTATTTAACAATAAAATCAAACATAACAAAATTGTTAGCTCACTTAATGCTCGAAATAGACACTCCAGAAAAGTAATTCACACCTTATCAACTTTTCCGCTATAGAAAACATTCAGAATAATGAGGGTACAACAATAAAATATGAAAAACAAATCAACTATTAGTTGCCTTAAAAGGTAATAGAATAAATAACCCAGTAGTTAACTAAGGGCCTTCAGTGCGACCAAAGTGTTTAAATACAATTTTAAAACAGTTAAACTAGTAGATCGTCTTAACCGACAATCTAGGTAAGGAAAATTTACAAGAAACATCATTTGGTAACTAATCGGACAGCAGTCATATTAAATTACCGAAACCAAAAACATCAGTATTTAAATATCGGCCTACGTTTCAAATGAATTACCAAAACTTAGAAAGCAGATCGTGAACAGAAACCTTTAGGAAACAAGGCCCTCCACTGGACCACCTTTTAAGATTTTAAATTCCTTCGTGTCAAGCCCCATTATCCGTAAGAGGCCGTCTGAAACATAGCAAAAGTCTTTAAGCTTTTAAGTAGTACTTCCATAAGGATGCAGAATTAAATCTGAATGTGAAACACACAAACCAGATCAAATGTCTAGTCCTCGGACAGTAACACGAAAAATAAAGAACACCCCAAAAAGCGGAATCTAAAGGGCCGCTAGCATGAGACGTCACTATGATCAGAAAGTAAATACCAGTTAAAGCCGAATTGCCACAGAACTCGAAAGCTAAGTAACAATAAGTGTGAGCAGTACTTTTGCCCTTGCCACCGGCATCACACAATTTTCATAGAATGTAAAAAAGAATAAAATAGTTTACATACGGACAACGTACGCTCGTCAGCTTGCTCTATGTGTACCGACATGCCAACCCTCCTCCAAATATGAGGCAGAATTTTATAAACGTTTAACAAGATGCCAACACATTTTCTTATCACAAGATAAGTGCATAACCAATATGCCCACACAGGTCAGGGCCTCACTATATTACAACGCAATGCGTCGAATTGCAACAGCGTAGGCGGATAGTCAGATTCTGATACTTTCGTTTCGGTAATTTAATCTGAGTGCTGTCACGATTGACGGTCAACACATCCACATCGATACTCCGAGTGGACCCAACAACCGAAACTTGCCGTGCTGGGTAGCCGAGTGGTTTGAGGCGCTTTGCCACGGTCTGCGCGGCTTCTCCCGTCGAAGGTTCGAGTCCTCCCTTGGGCATGGGTGTGTGCGTCGTCCTTAGCGTAAGTTAGTTTAAGTTAGATTAAGTAGTGTGTAGGCCTAGAGACCGATGACCTGAGCAGTTGGTTCCATAGGAACTTGCCACAAATTTCCAATTTCCAACCGAAGCAGTCGCTTATCCGTTGCACGGAGCCGTCATCAAAATGTCGGCCACAAGTGGTAGTAGTGCAGTGGATACTCAACCAACTTGTCGCCGTGGCTCAAGCGCAAGTCCTCATCCTAGCGAAGCACTATTTTACTCTCCCTAGCGGGACGCCCGCGCCCCAGCAGCAGTTACCAAGCAGAGTGCTAAAGACGTACCCTAGACAGGCAGGTATCGGTAATGGCTCTCGCACGGCTTACTGAGGTCACCGAGGGCCAGCCTGAATACGGAACTACTGACTGGCGGGAGTCGATAAATCTTCAGGAAAGCAGTTTAATGACTGTTAATTATGGACAGGGTGACAAAATTTTGCAGAGGTTCTCAGCCCTTTTGTTTAACCTTCTGTCGGGCGCTGTGTTTGTCGCAGGCAACTCGGGCGCGGTGTATAAAATTGATCACACCGTTTATTCGCGTGATCATTTATTAAATTCTGTTCACAAAACATATTATAAGTGCCAAATATATTTAAAGAATGACAAAGATGACATACGAGCACAACTGCAGTAGAAATATTTATCATTCATATTTCTTATCGTCAATGTTGGGCTTTAGTAACAAATGATAAAAACGTCGCTTTTGCATTTGCTTCTTTATTATATTTCACTAATAAAACACATTACATATGACAATTATCTTTACAGAAAGTCTATTATGACACTGGAGCAGAACAACAATGATATTACAACTCATTCATTTGTTTCATCGTCACTTTTTGACTGTGGTAACAAATGCGGAATTTGTCTGCATTCAGAGCAAAAAGGTCCAATGTGTATCAAACAGATAGGCTTCTGACACATTTTGCAACAATATTTGGTCTTTTTTTCTGTGGAGGTATTACACCTTTTCCTCTTGATCCCAGTCCCTTGTTCTTCGTTTCTGCTTGTGTCTTCTGCTTCTTCTTCACACGTTGGCCTATATTGTTGTAGCCGCAGTTGAAGATCTGTGTGAATTCCTGGGGTGTCCAAGCATAGTAAATTACTTGTGAATTGATTCCACTCATATTGAACATTGCAAAAAATATAACCATGGGCCAACGACACACATTTCTTACTGCATTGTATGAAGCGGTCAACTTATCTGTAGTGTCGACTCCACCTTTGGTGCTATTGTAAAATGTTACAATGGATGGCTTCTGTTTATCTCCAGTGTCAGCATCTACTGAATTATCTTCATGCAAACTTGATGCCAAGATAACACACTTCCCCTTTTTATGAACGTAGGAAACTAGAGTACAGCCTTTCTTGAAGCCAAAAAGTGAACTATGGACAGCACTGCCTTTACTGGTAGCAAACTCCAGAGGAATCTCACGCTTGTTTTTATTCATGGGCCCAACAAAAGAAAGATTTATTCTTCTTAGCTCTTCTATCAAACCAATACTAGTAAACCAATTGTCTGCTGTCATTTCGACTTGACTGATAAATTGGTTCACATAGTCGCAGAACAACATCTGAAGGTTTATTGCTAACGTGGTACAATACTTCTGGCTGCAGCCCAGCGTATATTTCCAGATTATGGAGTTAAAATACTTGTGAATCCACAAGAGTATATATCTTAATTCCATATTTGTTTGGTTTGCTAAGTATGTGTTGGAGAGAACTGCAACTTCCACGGAATTCTTCAAGTTTCTCATCTACTGTAACGTTTTCTCCGAGGGTGTAGGATTTCTGGCAATTCTGTACAAACAGAGAAAATATTTCCCGAATCGCCGTTATCTTGTCTAATTTTCTCCTTTCATCGCGAGTCACATGACTGTCAAATCTAAGGCACCGCATGATGAATTTGAAACGTTTTATTTTCATAACGAGACGAAATTTTTCAATTCCATCCCCATCACTTCCCCACAGATCTTCTAAGCTTTGTCTGTTACTTTTGTTAACACCAGCCAAAAACAGAAGACCAATGAAAGCTTTTAATTCAATAATATCTATAGGTTTTACGTCTCTCTCTCGCTGAAAAGAAGCTTTGATGCTCTCAATATACTGATTGGTATACAGAACTATAATCGAAAAAATGTCGTCGTCTATAAGGCAATTCCAACATTCCAAAGGCGTTCTCAATGCTTTCGCCGCACCTATAGGACAAGGTAATTTTGGAATAATATTGTGGGCCCTGAAACGTACTCTCTGAGATGGTGGAACTTTATTCCATTTTGTCTCTTTGTTTCTTCTAGTATAATAATGCTGGCTTTCTTCAAGTACTTCCTCATCGATTGGCGATTCCACGGAGTGTCCTGTGCACCACGACCAGATAATGGATATACATAGAAGGAGAGACAGCATTGTGATCGTTCTAAGCTTGGTGACACCAGTGCATACCAATTTAACTTGTATATTACAGCACTGAGGATGGTCATTAACTGACCGAAAATCGATTTTGCGGTTAATAAAACAAAAAAATACGACCAATGCTGTCTCTCCTTCTAAGTACTTCCTCGTCGTTTTCACTGTCGTTTTCCTCTGTTTCTGAATCTTCCCGCCGAACTTCAACTGCGTCATCGCAATCTGTGTCTACTACGTCTTCAAAATCATCTTGAACTTCATCATTATCCTCTTCGAACAACATTTTTTGTATTTCTGCAACATGATTTGGGTCAAGGAGGTTGTACGTCTTGCCGTAGCCTGCCATGATCAAGTGCCTCACACCTAAAATGGTAAAATTCCTATAATCTAACGCAGTCAGGCATAGTGTATCAATTTGATACCTGATACTCGAACATACTTAACTGACGATTAAACGGTCCAAAAAGAAAATAAGTGCTTTACACATTGTATATTAACATTGTACTACTTACTAAGTTATGTTGATAACCAAAGAAATGAATTGTTGAAATGCAACGCGAACGGGCGCAGTGTATCAAACTGATCAATCAGCACATATATCGACAACAGAGCAGTCGTATCAACACTGAAGCACACAACAATGACAAGCGTTCGGAAAAGGATAGCTACTAACGAGTAGGTGTCAGTGCTGCCACTCGTTGAAAAATAATTTACAGTAAACTTCGAGGTGTATCAATTTGAACAGCCGCGCCCGACGGAATTTAGAGCTTAGGGCACTTCGACGCACAAGAACACAGGGCTCACCTGCTTTCATAGAACTGGCACCGCTTCAGTCTCCCCAACTTCTGAAATGGGAAGTCAAGCCGTCCCTGGGCAGAGTAGAAGGTAACCACTACCGTCTGTTATGGCGGCTGTGGGAACTTCTTCCCGCCGACGGACGCTTAATGCGGAGAGACATCTAAATTGGCAAACGTGCGGAGAGCCTCTCTTAGGGCTACATTACATTGTAAATATAGAATGGGGTCACTTTGTGTTACCACCGTTTTTGCATCTATGAACTTGCTTCCATTACTTTGTGGGAGCCATAGATCGAGCAGTTCGGTTTAGCGGCATTATTACTGAATAATGCGCACATGGTAGTTTTAGTCGTGTATTTACGAACAATGTAAACGTTTCCATCTCGTTCGACAGGCGTAGCGACTTTTTCCATCCTGATGCGATAAGCAGTCGGGCTACCCCTATCTAGGCTTCTGTTCAATCGGAGATTTCATGGCTTTTCATTATTTCGCTTTTGATTTCAAATTACCAAGTTCCTTCTTCATTTTCCGCTAACGCAATCTCTTAAGGGAGCTGGACGAGTTATCGATGTTTCAGTCCGTGTTCATTGTTTTATTGTTTTGTGGTGACCTACAGCAGTATATTTTGTTGCCAAGTTAATTCATAAACTGTCAGTGGACCAATCTTTTACATCATGTATTCGTAACATGTTACTTCTCACTTCAAGCGCTTTGTTTGATGAGTATAGTTAATTTGTGTGCCAGATCTGTCTGTTTGTTGCCCTTTAACATTCCCCTGTTATCCTAAATCACAAAATTTTTATTTTCCTACTTAAACTCATGCTAAACATGAATGAGCTAGACATCACAACGGTCGAAGACGCAGCAAATTGGTAGGTGAACCAACAGGAACTCAGCAGCTTGCATTTCATTCACATCTTTTTCTCTAATCACCCGTTACATCCACTAAAATTCAATAACTACAGACCTGTCGACCTGTCACAGGACCACCGTAATTAAGTTTCTGTAACTGCAGTATTTGTAAAGCAGATATATTTTCAAGTTTTTCTAGTATCGCGATTTTTTTTAACACAACATTTTGCTAGCCATTCTTAGCCGAGCTTTAGCAATGTTTCCCACTAGACAATACATGGAATTTTTTAGGTTGAACGAAATAATTCAGACAAAATGTGTAATATAGTTCTCAGAAAAATGCAGATGATTCACAAATCCCATATGAGATCTCAATTCAGCTAACACACAGTATGTTTCTCACAACCAATTACATTTTTACATTATGCCAATACAATACTTCTACCAAACCCATAAATCAGTTATAATGCAGTACAGGATGATAAGATTTAATCTTCAACATGAAGAATTGAAAAGATATTACTCGATTCTATGAAAAGGAAATTATGAACATTCGGTTTAAATCACAGGACACTACAATTCCAAGTAGTTTGCTCAGAGTGATCATACGATAATTGTATTTGTATGAATATTAACATGCACATTGTAGATGGACTATTCACTTGGCTGTTACTCACCAAGGCCAGCAACTGAAAAGATCTCACCCATAATAGTCATCATTGTAGAACACCTAACCATCTCATATTTGCAGCAAACAAAGCAAGAAGCAGGGTACACCAGACTGAATCCCAAACTGAAAATCAGCAACTGAGTGATGAAAACTCATTCAAAACTGTATCACATAGTGGTTCCACGCCTGCGAAGGTTTCCAATTCGTTGATGTTACCATCATGCATCCAAAGATGTGAAATTGTAAGGTGTCAGGCAAATCCAACACCTTCCATGAAGACCCTTACATGATAAGCAAATCCAGTAGTATGTCACATAGCTGCGAATAAATCGTGACATTAAATTAACCAAAGTAGTACGAGTAACGAGTGAGCAAATGGAATACCACAGACTAACACAAGAATGCCTAAATGCATGTCATACCTTCCCACCGTGAGACCGACGCAGTTCCGAGGGGAGAAATGAGAACAGAAGCCGAGAGCAGAACCGTGTTAAGCTAGAAGGCCCTACGATAAGGGGCGGACTGGACACCCACGTCACCAGCTAACCACTACGGCCACACCACCCACAAGGTTTAGCGTGTGACTTTTTGCGTCTCTGTTCCGTTAGCACCCCCCCCCCCCCCAGCCCATGTTAAAAGATAGAGCCCTCCAGAAGAACAGTATAGATTTTACGATAACGCTAAAAGGACCACACCAGCTCGTGGTTTTAGCGTGAGACTTTTCCGCGTCTCTGTTACGTTGCAAACTTTAAAACCATTGCCCCACCACGAAAAGTATAAAGTATAACGTTTCTCATTGGATAGACAGAATTTTTGTAGGAGGAGCTTAAGGTTAACATTGAGACCCTGATTGGTCAGATGAAAAAACACAGCCAGATAGCTTTTTTAAAAAGAACTTCGGTAAATTGTTGTAAGGAGAAGTTAGGAGATAGTTGCTTCCGAGATGGCGAGGTGAGCGGAGCTGTGCTACGCCGGCCGCCGCCCTGACGCTGACTAAACACCGACAAGGTAATGAACGCACGCGATACCGCATTTTTGAGCGCATAAGGATTCCCTCAGAACTGCAGAAGTCTCATCTGTTACACCCCCTTTTTACGTAATACTAGTGTCGATCGTAAATTAAAGCTCCTGGTGTTCACATTTGCCACTTGAAGTAAAAATCTGAAACGCGATGATTTTTCTGTTATATAGTTATCATCATTATCATTTAAGACTGATTATGCCTTTCAGCGTTCACTCTGGAGCATAGCCCCATTATAAAATTCCTCCATGATCCTCTGTTCAGTGCTAACATTGGTGCCTGTTCTGATGTTATACCTATTACTTCAAAATCATTCTTAACCGAATCCAGGTACCTTCTCCTTGGTCTGCCCCGACTCCTCCTACCCTCTACTGCTAAACCCATGAGTCTCTTGGATAATCTTGCTTCTCCCATGCGTGTAACGTGACCTCACCATCTAAGCCTGTTCATCCTGACTGCTACATCTATAGAGTTCATTCCCAGTTTTTCTTTGATTTCCTCATTGTTGACACCCTCCTGCCATTGTTCCCATCTACTACTACCTGCAATCATCCTAGCTACTTTCATATCCGTAACCTCAACTTTGTTGATGGGGTAACGTGAATCCACCCAGCTTTCGCTCCCATACAACAAAGTTGGTCGAAAGATTGAACGGTGCACAGATAACTTAGTCTTGGTACTGACTTCCTTCTTGCAGAAAAGAGTAGATCGTAGCTGAGCGCTCACTGCATTAGCTTCCAGTTCTTTCACTATGTTGCCATCCTGTGAGAATATGCATCCTAAGTACTTGAAACCGTCCACCTGTTCTAACTTTGTTCCTCCGATTTGGCACTCAGTCCGTTTATATTTCTTTCCCACTGACATTACTTTCGTTTTGGAGATGCTAATCTTCATACCATAGTCCTTACACTTCTGATCTATCACTGAAATATTACTTTGCAAACTTTCAATCGAATCTTCCATCACAACTAAGTCGTCCGCATATGCAAGACTGCTTATTTTGTGTTCACATATCTTCATCTCACCCAGCCAGTCTATTGTTTTCAACATATGATCCATAAATAATATGAACAACAGTGGAGACAGGTTGCAGCTTTGTCTTACCCCTGAAACTACTCTGAACCATGAACTCAATTTACCATCAACTCTAACTGCTGCCTGACTATCCATGTAAAGACCTTTAACTGCTTGCAAAAGTTTGCCTCCTATTCCATAATCTCGTAGAACAGACAATAACTTCTGCTTAGGAACCCGGTCATATGCCTTTTCTAGATCTATAAAGCATAGATACAATTCCCTGTTCCACTCATAACACTTCTCCATTATTTGCCATAAGCTAAAGATCTGGTCCTGACAACCTCTAAGAGGCCTAAACCCACACTGATTTTGATCCAATTGGTCCTCAACTAATACTCGCACTTTTCTTTCAACAATACCTGAGTAGATTTTACCCACAACGCTGATTAAAGAGATACCTCTGTAGTTGTAACAATCTTTTCTGTTTCCATGTTTAAAGATTGGTGTGATTACTGCTTTTGTCTTGTCTGTCCCGACTCCCAGGCCATTTCAATTATTCTGTGTAGCCATTTAAGACCTGACGTTCCACTGTATTTGATGAGTTCCGACTTAATTTCATCCACCCCAGCTGCTATATTGCACTGCAATCTATTGACCATTTTCTCCACTTCCTCAAATGCGATGCTGTTTCCATCATCATTCCTATCCCATTTTACCTCGGAAATCTGAAACATTGCTGATCGCATTTTCACCTACATTGAGCAACTCTTCAAAATATTCCCTCCATCTGCCCAAGGCATCCACAGGATTTACCAGCAGTTTTCCTGACCTGTCCAAAATACATCAGCCACTGTAATTTACGACAAGATAGATAAGTAATTAAAGATAATTGAGGGTCACTGTAGACCATTTTGATAGTTTTCTCTTTTGTGAAACTTAATTTAAACCTAGATTATAGATGCGACATGGCATAGGTCATCATTCGATTCATTGCAGAACTTGGAAACCCACTCAAGGAATATTCGTTCACATTTTGGTTGAACGCAGTTAGTTTTTACCATCCTGTATTAAAACACTTCCTTTAATCAATAGTGCAATTTATAAACGATGTTTTGTGAATAGACTAAAATTTCCAATGGTAAACTTAACTGCTTTTTCGGCGTTATTTTACCAGCTAACTGAAAATAGGAAAGCCTAGAACCCCTTCCACTAAATTTAGTTAGTATTAAGATTCTTTTACTGGGACTGCAGTCGAGCTGACGCTGAGATCATTAAATATTTGGGTATATCATCGCTAGTCTCACTGAACTCTTCTGAATTCTACATGTCATGTGTGGTCTGGCGTCTCCTTACCAGTAACAGGTCCCAGGTTCAAACTAGTTAATTCCCTAAAAAACACGCTCACAGCGTCGTTCCACGAAAGTGGTAGGAGACACGATATAGAACAAACAGACACCACCATGAATGTTTAGAAAATGCATGAATGTGGTCGTAAAGAGATAGCTCAAAGAGCCTGTTTCTGCGAAAAGAAGCTGCCCATAGCATAAACATGCAAAGAATTGCAAAACATAAAATTGCGATTTACGGAAAGCAAATATATTGTGGACACAAAAAATGTAAAAAAATTGTTAATTTGAATACATTTTTAGTGTGCGCTGGAAACCACCAATAGTAGTATATATAGGTATAAGACAAGCTATCATATTTCTAAAATAAATCGTCAAATACGTAAAAACTTGACTAAAATTAGCCTGTTGGTTTCATGATACACAATGTTAAACCATGAGTCTCTGAATTATAAGCTTCATGGTTGCACTACAATGTTTAACTAATATCATACCAAAGGAAAGCATTGAGGCTTGATATTAGAGAAAATAAATCGTATGTTTCAGTTCTTCATACTCAGTTACTCTAATAATTATTTACAAGGCAATGGAAGTAATAAGAAAACATGAATTAAGACTTACAGTTACAGAATGTGCTCACATCAGTAATAAAACGCTTCAAACTGAGCTGTCTAACATCAAAACAAGCTGACAATTTGTATAGTTAACACATCCATATACTTGAACAAAGAATGTTTTTAAATCTGTTTTATTCATAAGACTGTAAAACCGCCATTTCGGTATGTTTGTCTATTTGGACATGCAAATTTCCGAAAGTACTAAACAGATTTTCGTTGGGTCTTCGCATGTAACGTTAGCGTAGCTTCGAACCACATTTAGGCTTTATTTTCACAAAACTGGATCATAGAAATAAAGATGTTGTAATTTAAACTGTTATCTAAAAAAGTTGTTCCCGTCTGTTTGAAGGTGCCGATTTCCAAAGCTATCTGACGAATTTCTCTGGGTTTTCACAGGTAATTATGCGTAACGTGGGCGTCTTATAGGCTTTATTTTATCACAATCGGAAACAAAACAAGAAAAAGTTTCCATAATTTTAAAGTTTTAATGCAGCATAGAGAAAAATGCTTGCTCTTTGAAAAAACTATTTACGCTTTGATGTTTGAGCTGTATCATATTTGTTAAAATGCTTACATTGGTTGTTACGTTCCACATAATGATACGTTCTACATAATACAATGCTAATACAGTCGTGTTTAATCCATACTTCCATAACAAGCCTACTAAATATTAAAGCAATTCGAATAAATTCTGAACTGATTTCAATAAAACTTTCTATTGAGATAGCTTGAATCCTGATGAAGGACTCAGGTTACTTTAGAAAGTAAGTAAATAAATAAAAATAAAATGTCGACCCCTAAGGGTGTGAAGCAGATGATGGAAAATATATTTTACATCATTTAACATAAACTATGTTAAAAAATTATTAAATTTGTTGAATACTGTCCGCACTGTATAATGTATAGTTACTTTTGTAGTACAACGCATAGACGTACGCTCCTGCCCATGCCCTTCCACATGCCGCATTCGGCAGTGACACTGAACGTGCTGCCAAGCTGTGTATTGGGGGAGGGCAGCTATACTTAGCAGAACTCTCAGGCTCTTGAGGGTAGATGACATACGACAGATTACTTACTAGCCATTGCTCCTCATGACAAAATAACTGATACGCTATTGCAGCTGCACGTAATATATATATATATATATATATATATATATATATATATATATATGTGTGTGTGTGTGTGTGTGTGTGTGTGTGTGTGTGTGTGTGTGTGTCTGTATGCGCGTGTGTTGTTCCGTATTTGTGCATAAGCATCTGCACGAAGACTGAAATTAACGACTTCCACTTTTATGGTGCAATACGACAAGTTCGTTGATTTGAAAAAAGCGTATTGTCCCTGAAGATGACAAAATGAATCGCCGAAACTGGTTCTTTTCAGAATAAAGTTAAATATCTTAAAATATACAGCTGTTGGTAAAGTTTATTGACATTGAAATAATGATAACAGTGGTTCATTAAAAAAACTGTCTCCTGAAGAATGGCATACTATTTCAGACATTACTGGTTATAAGAGTCTAGTCTCTCTCAAACTTGATCTAATTACAAACATTATACACTATAGTCACATTAAGGACAAAGTAGAAATAAACAATATTCGTGATTGGTTGGTACAACTGTGCTGTATCACATAGGAACAATGAATAAAATTCATGGAACAAATGGCCTGTCAGCGGAATCCATGTGCATATTACTCATTCTTCTACCCATTCCACATAATTCATTATGACCTTACCATTTTAACAACAACTTTTACTTCAGTTCTACAGCAATTAATGAATGCTACTACTTCCAACTGCTTGCAACTCTGATTGCAAATCTTCTACTGCGTGGGTGCTTATTCTCCCTCTCAAACCAACTTTGCATGTAGAATAATTTCATAGGTAGTGTAAACAGTTCATTATCACAAAAATGCATATGATCAGATTTATATAAATTTCAATAGTTTCAAGTTTAAGAGATCAATATCCTCTCATGAAAAATCCACCTTTAATCGAAAATTGCGTTGGCGGACGAATTGCTTTCGTTACTGACATAAATCTGCAACTCACACCCGGTTCTAGAAATCACAATTATTAACATAATCAAATTCCTCCTTCTGCGATTTACATGCAAAGGAATAACTGTATATATATGACAACACATTATTCATTGGTAGTACAAACTTAAATCTAACATAAAAATAAAATAAAATGGTATCTATACGTAAATGTACAAAAGGAAAGTAACCAAATTCAAAATGCTTACACAATAAATATGGTCCAAAACTCTTCAGTGTAGCAGAAGATACTGTTCTCTACATCTCTACTTCATGACTCTCTTGATATTGATCATCTGATGAGTTCCAAGAGACCTCTCGCCCCTTAGAGTTTCTACCACAGTCATATTTTGTACCTGAAAATCACAGGAAATCAATTACGTCAATGCGTGCCATTTGCCAGACAGTTTGTGCGACTGAAGTTACTGTGTGTATAGCATACAACTTGGACAGTATGTAACACATTTAATAATTTTTAACATAGTTTATTTTCATTGATGTAAACAAGTACTCCATCCCATACTTCATATTCTTAGGAACAAATTATCTTATCTTCATTTATTTATTTATTTACTATCTAAAGTAGCTTATGATCTTCATTTGGGTTCAGTCTACCACCATACAAAATTTCATTGAAACTTGTTTAGTACTTTAGTCGAGACACTTTCACATTTAATAATATTATTATGAAAGCATGGATTAAACATATAGGACTTACTAACCAAAGTGGCCTTTGTCGCAGGTTTGAACACAGTCAGCGCTTATATTATGAAAAAAAATTGACGGCATTGGTGGCCGATGACTTTCGGCATACGAAGTAATCCTCATTATGACAACGACCTTGTCAAAGAGGGCGGAGGGGCAGACAAAGGTCCAGGCACTGTCTTGCCTCTAGGACGAGAGCCTGCTAATAAAGGCGGGAGAATCAACAATGATCAACGGCATGAGATTGCAGAAGGCAATGGAAATCACTGCACTAAAGACACACAATGTGTATCCCGAGGACATGTGGCGTGTAATTGCAAAAGAAGTGTCCATTGGTAATAGATTGTGTAATAGTTCCCATTCAGATCTCTGGGAGGAGAGTGCAGAAGGGTAGGTGACCATGAGAAAAAGATTCAATAAGGAACGAAGGTATGACGTTCTATGTGTCGGGGCGTGGAATGTCAGCGGCTTGAATGGGGCAGGAAATGCACAAAATCTGAAGAAGGAAATTCGAAGGCTCAGTCCAGATAGTGTGCGGTTCAATGAAGCGAAATGGAAATAACATTTGAATTTCTGGTCATATGAGTGAAGTGTAAGGTCAAAAGCAACAGAAGGTGATGCAACGGGATCAGGATTCGTGATGACTAACGAGGTAGGGCACAGAGTGTGTTAGTGTGAACAGTTCAGTGAGAGGGTTCTCATCAGAATCAACAGTAACCAGCACCGAAAAAGATAGTTTATGTATAAATGTTGACGTCGCAAGCTGAAGACGAAGATGAAGAGATAGAGACAATATATGAGTGTATGGAAATGGTGTCCGCAGCTCGTAGTCTCACTTCCCGAGCACGGAGTCCCGGGATCGATTCCCGGAGGGTTCAGGGATTTTCATCTGCCTAAAGACGACTGGTTGATGTTGTGTTGTATTCATCATCATCGTTCATCCCCGTTACGGTCGGAGGAAGGTACCGGCAAACCACCTGCATTAGGACCTTCCCTAGTACGGTAGTGCGGGTCTCTCACATCGTTCGCCTATACTCTGCCAAGAAGCATGGGACTTCATGTCCATTCCATATGGAAATGATAATTAGGTAGGTAAAGGAAGATATAAATTATGGGAGAACATGGGCTTGACACTAGGAATGAGAGAGGAGAAAGACTAACTGAACAGCTCTGCAGTAAATTTCAGCTAGTATTAGCGAATACTCTGATCAAGAATCAGAAGAGGAGTGGATATACTTCGAAAAGGCAGGGTGAAGCGAGAAGATTTTAGTTAGATTACATCTTGAGCAGGCAGACATTCCGAAATCAGATATTGTATTGTAAGGCGTACCCAGGAAAAGATATAGACTCAGATCACAATTTAGTCATGATAAGAAGCAGACTGAAAAGTTTTAGAGACTCGTCAGGAAGAATGACTACAAAGAATTGGAATACGGAAGAACTAAGTAATAGTTCTCCGAGGTTACAGATGTTGCGGTAAGAAATAGCTCAGAAGGCAGCTCAGTTGAAGAGTAATGGACATCTCTAAAAAGGACAATCACAGAAGTTGGAAAGAAAAACACAGGTACAAGGAAGATAACTCCAAAGAAACCATGGGTAACAGAAGAAATACATCAGCTGGTCGGTGAAAGATGGAAGTACAAAAATTTTCTGCTAAACTCAGCAGTGCAGAAACACAGGTCTCTTAGGAATGAAAGAAAATACAATTCGTTTAGTAAGTGCAGGGTAGCTAAGGCCAAATTGCTACATGAAAAATGTGAAAAAATCGAAAAGGCAAGGTTTCTCTGAAGTACAGACTCAGAATATAGAAAAGTCAATGAAATTAAAAGCAAAGGCGGTAATATTAATTGTGCAACGGAAATTCCATTCTTAAAAACACAGGAGAGTGCGGATAGGGGCAAAAACTACACTGCCTCTGTAAGAGAGATGACTTGTGATAGAAGAAGAAACAGGAGTTTGTATAGCAAACGTAAGAGATCCAGTCCAAGAATCAGAATTGAAAAGAGGTTTGGAAGGCTTCAAATGAGGCTTTAAGGATGGCCAACATTCCATCAGAATTTCTAAAATCAATTGGGAAAGCGACAACAAAACCACTATTGACTTGGTGTGTGCTGTTTATGACTCTGGCGATAGACCGACTTACTTTTGAAAGACAATCATCCATACAATTTCCAAGACTGCAAGAGCTGACAAGTGCAAAAATTATACCACAATCAGCTTAATGGCTCATACATCCAAGCTTCTGATACTAATAATATACAGAAAAATAGAAAAAAATTGAGGATGTGTTAGATGATGGTCACTTTTACTTCAGGAAGGTAAAGGCACCAGAGAGGCCATTTTGTGGGGGGTGGTAATGGTAATAAGGCTAAAGAATTAGCAAAACATAATCAACGGATTTGTCGACCTTGAAAAGGCATTCTACAACGTCAAATGAAGCAGTATGATCGAAACTCTGAGGGAAATGGAGGTAGGCTATAGGAAAAGACGGGTAATATTCAATATGTACAAGAGCCAAGACGTAATAATAAGAGTGGAAGACCAACTACGAAGTCATCGCACTAAAAATGATGTAAGACAGGGATGCAGTCTTTCGTCCCGTTTGTTCAATCTATGTATCGAAAAAGTAATGAAGGAAAGAAAGTTTCGAGTGGAATTAAAATTCAAGGTGAAAGGATATCAGTGATGAGCTTCACTGATGAAATTGCTGTCCTCAGTGAAAGTGAAGAAGAATTATATGATCTGATGAGCGGATTCAATAGTCTAATGAATACAGAATACAGACTAGGAGAATCTACGAAAGATGATGTAGTTGCAAGCGCCAGGAATGAAAACAGCGAGAAATATAATATCACGGAGCAGATGAATTTAAGGAATTCTGCTACCCAGGCAGAAAAATAACCTATGGCGGACGGTGCAAGGAGGACATCGAATACAGTCTAGCACTGGAAAAAGGGTATTCGAGGTCAAGAGAAGTCTACTAGTATCAAGCAAAGGGCTTAATTTGAGAGAAAAATTTCTGGGAATGTACATTTGGAACACAGCATTATATGATAGTGAAACATGGACTGTGGCGAATTCGGAACAGAAGAGAATCGAAGCATTTGATATGTCGTGCTACAGGGGATCGTGGAAAATTAGGTGGACTGATGAGGTAACGAATGAAGAGGTTCTGCAGAGAGTCGTAGAGGGAAGGAATATATGGAAAAAACTGACAGGAAGAAGAGAAAGAATGACACTAGATCTGTTAAGACATCTGGGAGAACTTGCACTCGAAAGGCAAAAGTCCCGAGGTCTAGTCTCGGTACGGCACATAGTTTTAATCTCCAGGAAGTTTCATCAGGAAGTAGGTTCCATGGTACTAGACGGAGCAGTACAGGATAAAAACTATAGAGGAAGACAAAAATTGGAAAAGTGTTTCCCTAAGTTGCATTAAAATTTTAGATTACGATTTCTTTTTCGTGATTGAATTTCGACTGAATAAGGCCCATCGATATCTGATATATGCTCGTTACTTGTGAAAACTCAATGGAAATACGTCTGGTACTGCAGCTTTGGAGATTATCACAGTCTTGACCCGATTTTAACGAAATAAAGCTTATATTTACCTATGCTAAACTTAAGTGTAAAACCCTTTGAAAATTTGTGTAGTAATTTTGGAGATTAGCGCGTTCAAACAGACGAAAGACAGAGAAAAGGAAATGAGTATAGGTTTAAAGAGATTCTTTTATGAAGTACATGAATCTGTGAACTATCCAAAATAGTTTTAATGGAGACAACATCATGAAGCGTCAGTCTCACCAAAACGTGGCTCAAACATTCAAAAATTACAATAGAATCATACAAATTTAAAGAGCTGGCGAGTTGCTTTAATAAAAGGAGACAGCCACCTTCATTTCACAAAAAAAGTAACCCTCTGTTCCCCTGAAACATGCGAAATTAAATTAAAAACTTCCTACTAACACAAGAAAACCATCATAACGACCGGGAGAGCTGTGTGCTGAGCACACTCCCCTCCTATCCGCATCCACCACTGAGGATGACAAGGCGGTCGGATGGTCCCGATGGACCTCTTGTGGCTTGAAGACGGAGTGCTACTAACACGGGCACCCGTGCACAAATCAGCTTTACAGAATAAACGAGGACATAAAATGAAAACCGATGAGAAAGTTTTTAAGACAAATCTCTTGAGAGCACAGCTCATTCAAAGAATAACAGCGTAACATACGTTGGTTGCACCAACTAGCTAAGCGCTTTTAATAAGTACGGGAACTGCTCGTCTGGTACAGTTGGCAAGAAGTTACACACGCGCCAACAATTTGTGATGTATGCTCAAAACGGCCACAAACATCCTGGTACCATTAACTGACAAGTGCACCGTCATCCAGTTGTATGCAAAGCACGGAAAACACACTTGAAATTTATAACAGAAGCAGGATGACAGAGGCTCAGGACACCTACGTAACAAGTTCAGATCGTCACCCAGTGACGGACGCAGATGCTCGCCGTAAAAATTCCAACAATTTTCAGGCGAAACGAAATTCCAGGCCAGGTTTCCGTTCGTCATATGTTTGAATGATTAGTAGCTTGAATTCATTCATTAATTGGATAGAACAGTCTAATTGCAGCATTATTCTGATATCTCCACAACACCTTAACCTCCTTCCATGGTAGATCTTCAGCCTGCTACTTTTCAGTATACTCAGACGAATACACTTGAAATTAACACTTGAAATTATGAAATGCTACGTGTTGGAATTACATGACATGACACTGAAATTATTTTAATTATGGCCATCTTTAGTTCATTATGATCATTTATAGCCCTATTATCCAGCCATATAGGAGACTGTCAAAGAGCGTCTGTAATAACAGTATCTTTATAAAGAATGTGCACACTAGTGAAATTAATCACTTGTACATACAGTGCCCACCAGGATAAACGAGCGTGAGTCAACTTTGCACTCATCAAAATTTCTAAATGTTTATGATAAGTATAGACCTTGGTCGACGAAGCAAGCAGCATGCGAACTTCACATAAACCCACTCAACAAACAGAGCTTCAAGCTCAGTGTCCGAAAAATTACGCGAAACCGGTAGTATAATGCTCCTTCACTCCATCTGTGTCCAATTCTTGGAAGTTCACAGCACCGAGACATGTCTTCGAAGCGTCTATGCCTGGACAAAAGTCTCCACTCAAATTTGGACGTGACAGGAGAGCAGCCTCAAATTCAGCTTCTGCACTGGCCTTCCAACGCCAAGCAGTGCTACCACCCAACACTGCACACACTCGGGACATAGCCTGAATGTTCAAATTCATAAATATTTTATAGAATTCAGTTAATCCCAGAAATGCACAAATCTATTTCCTCCTGGTGGGAACAGGAAAATCACAAATCGACTAAGTCTTATTTGGGTCAGGTACAGTCCCTGAGACACTTCACTCCCACCAAACTTTTCTGGGCTCGTAACGACACCACACTCTATGAATACACTCAGCAATCTGTCCACACCTCTGTAAGAAGCCTCATTATGTTTTCCCAACAATCGTAAGAATTATTACATCTTTAACATATGTAGTCGTCCTGTTTCTCAAATCTATTGGAAGAATAATATTAAAACATTTAATAAATGCAGCCGAAACGCAACAATTAATTTTCGTCATTAAGGTTGCAAATTAGTATTCCAATAACTTGCTCTTAAACCAGTGGAGGATATGGCGTTAACATCATGAAATGTTTGTTGAACTACATATGATATCAATGCTCTAAAAGTTTCTAGTGCAATAATTTTTTTTTATCTGACCAGAATCCTACAAAAGTCTAACACAGTTCTTTTCTCTTAGGAACCATCAGCAATAGATTGTCATATGAACTGACAGCAGGCTCAATCATACCTCGCTGCAGCATTTTCTCAATCTCACTCTCCACTCTCTAACCTAAAACTGGTACTAAAAAATGTAATTGTTCCAAGATGTTGTGAAAACGACGAAGAATAATATCACATTACACCAAACTAACTCATCAGGGTCATCCTGAATACATGTTTTCTGTAAAGTACAATCATCTTGACAGAAATCTAGTAATTATTGAATTGTATGACCATTACCCTCACTCCCTGACTGAAAGACAGCATTGATCTGGTTATTAGATTAAGACTATGGTTTGAACACTTCTACTTAACCACATATTCACCAAAACCCAACTTAAATGTAATAACATTACACTACAAACTTACTTCAGGTCAATCCATGTAAATCATTGTATGGTAAGTGAACAAAAAGAATCACCCTCTTGAATCACGTCAATAGCCAGATGGCACAATCACAAAATTCGCAAAAATCTATTGCCTCGACCAAGAAATTGATAAATCCCTTATCTCTTCACCTTTATGGTTCATTCCAATAATTACCCATTTCAAATTTTGTCCACTGCAAAGGACGAACAAGCCATAACCTACACCTTCACACCTCTAAAAAGGTGACTCACTCAACTCAGACAGCAGGCTATCCATATCCAGAACACAGGACAAAATAATTCTTTTACATTTATTCGAATCACTTGTCTAGTCAAAAAACTGACATCTTCCTACCTCTCACTTAGCAGTCCTGTCATTTTATTTGTTTGATCCTTTTGCTGTCTTGACCATTTCAACTCTCAAAACAATTATATTGTATTGCTCACTTGCATAACGTTCCCTTTGAAACTCTCAACTATCTCCATTTCTTCCAAATTATGCGGACCACACCTCCTAAATTTCCTATCTTTCTGATATTTTTTGAGTTTTAATCTTCAGTACATAATCAATAAATTACGCTTAGAGCTTACCTCAGGCCCCAGAAATGTTTGCGGTTTAAAATTTAGTTTTCAAATGTTTTTCTTATAATGATGTAACTTATTTGGAAACGTCCAGTGTCTCTATGTGTATATAAAGTTTCTTCGCGATTTTTAAACTAATTCTTTCTTATGACAAAATATGATCCTATTTTCATCATCTGTGTTATACACCAAACGTAGGTACCTATACTTTACATAACTCTGTCTTTACTTAACATACATAGGAATAGTTCGTTCAGTAATGCCTTTAATATTCGTGTGGGACGTTACATGCAAGCTTCTCATAGATTTATCATTAGCCAGTGCTAATTATTTTATGATTCGACCAACTGCGTACCCCGTATCTCACTTGTTTTTCTTGTCTTTGTAGCTACGTTCTTAAAACGTCTTAATACATTTTACTTGTTAGTCACCATATTAATTCAGTTTTAGCCGAACTTCATGCTAAATATCTTGAAATGTCACTAGTGACTCACTGTTAACTCGTGAGTTTTATCTCTAAAACGCCGAGATACAATTTAGGCGTATCTGCTTTGCAAGAAAACTTAGGTAATCAAGTACTACTAAGTGGAAAGCCACTACAAGACACACGCTATCTACGTGAACTAGCAGCACGTGTGGACCACTGCAACGTTATCGTACTCCACCGGTAATAACTGGCAGCAGCTGCTGTTAACTGTGTTGCCTAATGAACAAGCCATCAGTGCTCGATGAACGTTAACAAATAAATTTGCAAATTAGTGGAGTAATCAGCACGGTTAAAATTTTCACCCTCGCACTGCAGTGCATTTTAACACTGGGAGCTATTTGTATTTACATCACGTGCATTGCATAAAAATTGCCGAATGAAATTTAATCAACATAATAAGTACCCTGAGTCTTAGAGAGTTATTCATTTATGTGGTATACGCTATAAACCGCCACGCTGTTGGTACATTGCTCTTCTGTGAGAGACTTAGCACTGAAATAGACGGCTTTCTCTGGTTGTATCGATAGCTGCAAAACAAATCTTCCATGTTTGTGGAAGCTCTGACGATGATAGAGAAAGAACATTTCATGCTGACGGGTGTGACATGGATACAAGTTTAAAAACGAGTTTTTAAAGCAATAATACCCAGAACAAATAAATACTGAATTCCAGAATGAGGTTTTCACTCTGCAGCGGAGTGTGTGCTGATATGAAACTTCCTGGCAGATTAAAACTGTGTGCCGGACCGAGACTCGAACTCGGGATCTTTGCCTTTCGCGGGAAAGTACTCTACAAGGAGAGCAGGAGAGCTTCCGTAAAGTTTGGAAGGTAGGAGACGAGGTAGTGGCAGAAGTAAAGCTGTAAGGACGGTGCGTGAGTCGTGCTTGGCTAGCTCAGTTGGTAGAGCACTTGCCCACGAAAGGCAAAGGTCCCGAGTTCGAGTCACGGTCCGGCACTCAGTTTTAATCTGCCAGGAAGTTTCAAATACTGAATTGTTCTTCCAACAACAGAAATCATACACACAAACATTTAAAGAATGTAGAAATAATTACGTTATATCTCTTCATTACAGATGTGGCTGTAGTGAATGTCAGTTTGTAAGTTTTTGAAGGCAACTGCAATCATTTGTGAACTTGAGGAAGTTCAGGTAATTGCACTGTCTTTGTAATATACTACAGACTTCATAAATAATACAGAAATAACAATTTTCTGTACAAATGACACTTATAACATCTTGGTAATTTTACAGGAGTGACCAATATTTCTTGTTGATGTGACAAGCAAAAGAAAAATAATTATGTCTTCTGCCTCTTAAAATTTACATACAAAAATACAAACTAAATCAGATATTTTTTTATTTGTTGTTAACTATTTGCAGGAAATAACTTTAAACAAAGTTTCTGAATTACGTATTTTCACAAATATTAACTGATTTCCAAAATACAAAGAGATATATCTGTTATATAATATTTCTATTAACAGTTCAGGAAGAACGATCATTATTTGTTGTGAACTAATGGAAGAAATACATTTTTATCTAATTTAAATATGCCACCTTGCTAACGGCATATGTCAAACTTCATGGCGTTAATTTTACTCTGAGCTACCAAAGCACAACTCACACCCTGTACTCACAGCTTTACTTCCGTTAGTATCTCGTCTTCTACCTTCCAAACTTCACAGAAGCTCTCCCTCGAAACTTGCAGAACTAGCGCTCCTGGAAGAAAGGATATTGCGGAGACATGGCTTAGCCACAGCGTGGGGGATGCTTCCAGAATGAGATTTTCACTGTGCAGCAGAGTTTACGCTGTCATGAAACTTCCTGGTGGATTAAAACTAGGTGCCAGACCGATACTCGAACTCGGGACCTTTGCCTTTCGGCCACACTGTATGGCCGCGCGCTTAGAGGCGCCGTGTCACGGATTCCACAGCCCCTTCCGCCAGAGGTTCGATTTCTCCCTCGGGAATGGGTGTGACTGTTGTTCTTAGCATAAGTTACTTTAAGTAGTGTGTGAGTCTAGGAACCGAAGACCTCGGCAGTTTGGTCCCTTAGAAATTCACACACATTTCAAAATTAGCCTTTCGCGGCCAAGTGCTTCTGTGAAGTTTGGAAGGTAGGAGGCGAGGTACTGGCGGAAGTAAAGCTATGAGGACGGGTCGTGAGTCTTGCGTCGGTAGCTCAAATGGTAGAGCACTTGCCTGCGAAAGGCAAAAGTCCCGAGTTCGAGTCTCGGTCCATCACACAGTTTTTATCCACCAGGAAATTTCATACGAGTTTTAGTAGCTGGAGATGTACTGATAAATGATGATGGAAACTATTAGTCTCTCACAGTGCGTTTTAGCTTAATTTTTTTAGTGAGTGAATCTCAACATAAATTACGAACTTCTCTAATTTAGACTGACAAGTGCACCCACCAAACATACTGGTAGCTGGTTGGCCGATGTAGCAGAGCGGTTCTAGGTGCTACAGTCTGGAGCCGCGGGACCGCTATGGTCGCAGGTTCGAATCCTGCCTCGGGCATGGACGTGTGTGTTGTCTTTAGGTTTAAGAAGTTCGAAGTTCTAGGGGACTGGTGACCTTAGAAGTTAAGTCCCATAGTGCTCAGAGCCATTTGAACCAAGACCGGTAGCTGAATGAGCTAACAATTTTTTATCGTTTGGAACCCTTCAGTTGTTTGTACAGTCTCCAATATTTTTAAAAGTCTTTATGTAATACTGAAATCACATCAGTTTGTTTGACATAGGGTCTTTACTCCCTGGATCTGTTTCCGCCCACAATGGAGTCAACATATATACTATATGATCCCACTTTGTAAATGTAAAATTTAGTAAGAACACATGGTGATTTAAATTCCCTTTAAACATCAAGTACAGTTAATCTGTATTAAGACATCTGAAGAAATTAATTGTATTCCTGATATAATTTGTATTATTCTTTTGGCTTTGTGTTGGTGACTCAAAATGAAATAGGTTTTATTAGTGCACTTCAGTTATCACTCTGACTCCTACTACTACATATGGTTCAAATACATGTAGATGGGTTGCTGTTTTAATCTTACAGACACGATATTTTATTTGTTGCTTTAAACTGATACATACATAAGTAATTTGAAATATGCAAATATAGTCACCTACACATCAAGAATAATTTTTATCCTCTTCTGGAAATTTATATTAATATTATCCATTTCTTTACAATGCACTATAAACTTTTGCATCATTTATCTTACTGGTGCGAAAAACATGTAGTAGGTACATGAACTTAGCTTATTAATAAAATAAGCACATCTAACAAAAAATTACTTGCATAACAATCCTGCTTCTTTGCAGAATACTTTCTTGCAAAGAGCAATGCAGTGCTCATTTGGAGGGAAAAGTGTTTACTGTGACCATTATATGAAAAATTTTCCTATTGTTATGCATGCTTGATATCAATATCTTCCTTTTCAGGTAAACTTGGTCACTTCACTACATTTTCAAATAATTTTATTTTTCAGTAGATACAACAATACATCTTCCACCTGCATTATATTTTACCAGCTATTAATATTCTTGTTTTTTGCTGTTCAGGTTCACTAATTCATAAAATAATCCATTAAAAATGTAGTAAGCAAGTTACCCTCTATTTTGTGCAGCACTTAATCCATTTTTAAATACTTTGACTCGAAATATATGTGGAACTGTGGTTTATAACGAGTTCTAAGAGAAACCTTTGATGGTTGTACTATCTTAACCCCTTAATCGGCAACAGTTGGGTCAATACGCCACTATTTATATACACTCCTGGAAATTGGAATAAGAACACCGTGAATTCATTGTCCCAGGAAGGGGAAACTTTATTGACACATTCCTGGGGTCAGATACATCACATGATCACACTGACAGAACTGCAGGCACATAGACACAGGCAAAAGAGCATGCACAATGTCGGCACTAGTACAGTGTATATCCACCTTTCGCAGCAATGCAGGTTGCTATTCTCCCATGGAGACGATCGTAGAGATGCTGGATGTAGTCCTGTGGAACGGCTTGCCATGCCATTTCCACCTGGCGCCTCAGTCGGACCAGCGTTCGTGCTGGACGTGCAGACCGCGTGAGACGACGCTTCATCCAGTCACAAACATGCTCAATGGGGGACAGATCCGGAGATCTTGCTGGCCAGGGTAGTTCACTTACACCTTCTAGAGCACGTTGGGTGGCACGGGATACATGCGGACGTGCATTGTCCTGTTGGAACAGCAAGTTCACTTGCCGGTCTAGGAATGGTAGAACGATGGGTTCGATGACGGTTTGGATTTACCGTGCACTATTCAGTGTCCCCTCGACGATCACCAGAGGTGTACGGCCAGTGTAGGAGATCGCTCCCCACACCATGATACCGGGTGTTGGCCCTGTGTGCCTCGGTCGTATGCAGGCCTGATTGTGGCGCTCACCTGCACGGCGCCAAACACGCATACGACCATCATTGGCACCAAGGCAGAAGCGACTCTCATCGCTGAAGACGACACGTCTCCATTCGTCCCTCCATTCACGCCTGTCGCGCCACCACTGGAGGCGGGCTGCACGATGTTGGGGCGTGAGCGGAAGACGGCCTAACGGTGCGCGGGACCGTAGCCCAGCTTCATGGAGACGGTTGCGAATGGTCCTCGCCGATACCCCAGGAGCAACAGTGTCCCTAATTTGCTGGGAAGTGGCGGTGCGGTCCCCTACGGCACTGCGTAGGATCCTACGGTCTTGGCGTGCATCAGTGCGTCGCTGCGGTCCGGTCCCAGGTCGACGAGCACGTGCACCTTCCGCCGACCACTGGCGACAACATCGATGTACTGTGGAGACCTCACGCCCCACGTGTTGAGCAATTCGGCGGTACGTCCACCCGGCCTCCCACTTGCCCACTATACGCCCTCGCTCAAAGTCCGTCAACTGCACATACGGTTCACGTCCACGCTGTCGCGGCATGCTACCAGTGTTAAAGACTGCGATGGAGCTCCGTGTGCCACGGCAAACTGGCTGACACTGACGGCGGCGGTGCACAAATGCTGCGCAGCTAGCGCCATTCGACGGCCAACACCGCGGTTCCTGGTGTGTCCGCTGTGTCGTGCGTGTGATCATTGCTTGTACAGCCCTCTCGCTGTGTCCGGAGCAAGTATGGTGGGTCTGACACACCGGTGTCAATGTGTTCTTTTTTCCATTTCCAGGAGTGTATGTCTAACGTCCCAGAATATTCTTTCCTGTTACATCAAAGAACTCTTTTTGCTATTCTTTCCTTGTTCCCTTCTTTATTAAGAAAAGCTATGAGTAAAAGAAATATTAGCTACCATTGCGTTTCAGTTCCATGTTAAATAATGAAGATTACTTTTGTGTCAAGACAGGCCAGTTTTCTGTTTAAAACGATGTGCTGTACAAGTAATCCTGCCTGAATATTAACCTATGTCAGGAAATGCCGTCTGTCATGCAAGCACATCAAACAACTCCACTCTATCAATATCGCTCACGTGCTTTCAACTCCACAAATGTTCCCCTCCACGCACTTGTAGATTTTCATTTCTAAGAGAAACTATTCCGTGCAGTATCGCTTGGGGACACCTCATAGTTTGTATCCATAAAACACTTTCCCTCTCCAGTGGACTGTATGCAGCTATAAAACATCCTTCAGATGGAAAGTGGGGGGTGTATGATTTGCTTTGTGATCTCCCTTAGTAGGAGTCAATCTCGGCAGGTCGTAAGCTTATTTGTGCCTCTGAACACCTACCATTCTCTGACTAACAGCTAGTCATAACTTGATAGAGATCTGCTCCAATAATCGAATAACTGCACTGATAGGAATCATTTGATAGTATTACAAATATTAGCAAAATCCTCGATAGAGCAACAATGAATGACACAATGGATTATGTAAGTGGAAACAAACAATAAGGGAAGGGGACGTTTCGTAAACAGCTCTAGGTTCTCCTACCGGGTTCATTCCCGATTCCAATTACAACTTTGCAGGTCATCAATCTCCACATTATAGACACACTGATTCTTGAGGCAAAACGACGTGCTAATTGGGGTAATCTCTATGGTGGGCAAGCTAAGCAAAGGATGAGTGCAGTGAATACCGAGTGAACTGCGAATTGGAGGCACATCCACTCAAATCATCGGACCACGGTGACAGAAAATCTATAATGGAGAGCATATCCATTCGTGGATTCGAATGTACAACACCAAGACGGAAATTGATGCCTGCGAGCTGCGAAGGGGCAGAAAATAAGCGCGGGTGAAGAGTTCACATGAATGTGCATATACAAATGTTCGTTAAAAATGTTAGCGCACATTCTGGCTCTCATGTAAGTCTCAAGGGAAGATTTCCACACTTGGTGCATTAGTACACTGTTCCACCCCCTCGCATTAGTTATAGTTTTTGAATTGACATTCACTGAGACATGAGTACAGTTATGCTAGGGAACAAAAATTAGGCGATTATTATAAGGAAAACATTTTTCACAACACAGTTCACTTAAGTTTTTATCATCACTATGTATTTGCGTCATCCTTTTCTTTCACACAATTAAATTAGCACTGATGAGAGGGTTTACAGTTTTGCTTTAATAATGATTTGACTCCGAGCCCACAATAGCAGTAATGTAGGCTGCTACAGTCGAAGTTACTCAATCAACTGGAACAGAACCACAAGTCCCACTGTCCTCTTTTATCTACCAGTTTTGGCGCGAAATTACATATCGCCATATGTTCACTTACGATGTATATCTCGTAATTCGTACTCATACAAATAATCGTAGTACTTAAAGTTCACCAAATATATGCTTGCACACTTGCACTATTAAACAAATAATCTTTGTTGAAATAAATCGGCGCAGAAAAAGTTCTTACTCAATCGACCACATGGGCCACCCACAAGTGGGGCTCGCTCTCCACTCAGCTGCCAACTCCGGCACCCACACGCTCACCGACTACCGAACGACTGACTTGCTGTCCAAGATGGCCGCTCGCTTATATAGGTTCGGATGTCCCCCCCCCCCCCCCCACCCCCCACAATGGCTATGCAATTAGGGTTACAAATTTTGACACATATATCCCTCAACAGAAATAATGACACCATCAGAACCACACTAAAAAGTAGATCTTATTTACTACGTTACATTAATTTCTAGGATTATTCTATCGCTCGTAAATCAAGTTTTAGTTTTTTGCAAAATGTCACCAGTTAGCGCAGATTTCTTTGTTTACATCTATGCTGCAAAGGTTTAACATAGAACTGCATATAGCACTGCTTTTAGACGTAATCTATAGCGATCTGCACATTGCGCTGCTCAAAATTTTCATATCTATAATAATTAATTAATTATGGGCGACAAATGTAAATAATAATTCGCAAACAATGAAAACTATTGCAAGTTAAGTGTATAGTATAAGTGTGGCGCCACCCAAAATATTACATAGTGCAGTTCTTCACTTCATGAATTTTCTATTGTATTTTATTAACAATTCCCTCTCGAACTTTGTTTATTGATTTATACGAGCTTAATTATTTATGAATCTTAACATAAGACAATGGCACTCGATCCGCTACGACGAGACATTTTTAATAAGCTTTAGCTTATCTCTGTAAGTTGTTATTTACTATTTTTATTAATTTTTTAGTATTCATGATTTTAAACAATTTTCAAGTTACTATAACTTTTGCGTATCGTGTCTTAAAATAAATTTCGGTCTTTCAGAAGGGCATATTGCTGATCAAAATCCACTACCTCATCGCTCTTCACCGTAATTTACATGGTTTTTGCGTAATACGCGAAAAACCAAACAATTTCCCAACCTGCGGGCCACGCGGCCGCCCGACAGCGGAGGCGTCCCACCGACTCGTTGCAAATTTCGCGCGGGCGCGCCACTCGCTTCTGTGAACGGCTCGCCATGTCACGCGCACGCTCTCCACAAAGAAATCCTTGCATTCTAGACCTATTCATCTAGTAACAGGGGTTTGTACCGTCACAGAGCCATGACTCCATCAGCACGCAGGATGGAGGTGGAAAAAGATAGACCCACTAACCACAAAGAACTGCACACAAAAATGAGCTCAAATCAACTCTTAAATGTCGCCTTTACCTCTTCTAGTGCGTTAAATAAAAAAACAGACTGAACGTCTGCAGCTGAGGCCCATGCTAAGTACACACAATCATGAACAAGGATCTCGAAGTATTGAGAGGCAACATCGGCGGAGGTTAATATTTCGCACGGGGTTACAGGTAGTCTTTATTCACAGAATTTAACGCACGATGTCATGGAAGATACTGTGACTTATTATCTTTAAAACCACGGCGATGCGGAGTGGTGGTGTACAAAGGTTGACACGACATTATCAAAGGAACGAACACTAAACAGAACTCAAATCCACTCAGTATCTCTCACAAACTTTAATAGATTTCACCATCGAATATAACAATGCTCGTAATCATAATAATGTCAACATATTGAGAGTTGTTGGACGAAGATGGGCAACCTAATGGTTAAGAAAACTTCCCAGAAAAATCGAGAAACCACGTTCGGATTGCTGTGTGAACTTTCTTTGACCAAGTATTAATGAAGATTTACCACAGATTCCTTAATTCTTGTGATAGATAGGCAGTTATCGGTAGAACATTTTAAAATGAAAATTTAAACAGTCTTGATGACAACAGCAGATATGTTCAAAATGGCATCCGGTTATGGTAAAACAGAGACTATCCTCAGATTATGTGCACCATGGAGGCAGGTGGCAGCAGTGAACGGAGCACGTATAGTGGATGCAGGAACATCATCTTCTGAAATTGACTTTCGAGCATCCATGACAGCAGCACCATTCCCAGCCATGACTTGCCATCACGTGGCGTGTGGTCTGAAGATGGTCACTATTTGACCGAAACCGGTTGTCATTTTTAATAAAAGTGGTATTGTCATCAAGGCTGATTTAAATTTAATTTAAAAATATTTATCTGAAATTGCTATCTTATCTCCATAAAATGCTAACTCTGAAAGAAAAGTAATTTGATGATTCTGTAATTAAATCACACTTTCTGATACCTGAATCCACAAAACACTCTAACAGAACGTTTGCTCACTTACCACTCCAGGGACCGAGTGTCTATCATGTTGGACGCCTAGAAAACAGCGTCCCGTTCAAAACGATGTAGGATGGAAAGGACCTACTGGCTTTGGACAACTATGGCACATGCGTATTTCACATATTTCTTGTAAATTCCCTGGCCTGTGCGAAAATTCCTCATAAAGTTAGCTTGGCCATTGTTCTATCTTACTCATACATTTGTGGCTGTTCCACACAATCACTTACACTTCCGATACACTTATATCAACACATTTTAGGACAGAAGAGATACACAAGGATTTGGAAGGATGCGTACCAATCAACAAACGATCTACTCAACCTGTTCCTCCTCCAGATATCATTGGTGTGATGAACTATTAAATGTGCACCAGGTGAGTCAGCGTTGCACAAATGAAAGTTGCATCAAAATGATGATAATGATTTGGTACATATAGTCCCATTTCATCACCAAATGCCTGAGGAAGTAAAATGGACCAGTGTAGCCTCACCCCTCAATTATCGACCTTAATGAGAGTGAAAAATTAAACCGCGTGTACCTAATGGAAATTTGGGAAAAGCAATCGTCACCGAAGTTAATCTGTCGGTAAAGAGGGAGGATGGATTACATCTAAATGAAAGGAAAAATGCAAATGAAATAGGTGTAAATCAATTTTTAAAAAGGGTAAAGTTAATAAAGAAAGTAAATGTGTGGTCGTTACGTTAACAATTAACCGGCGTTAATTAGATATTTGAGATTTGGGGAAAATTACGGTCGCCAGTCCTATGGACGACTACTATAATAACTGAAAAAGAAAGGTTAATGCACATATAACTAGCACTAAAAGGGTGGCAACTGAAGGTTGACACGTGTTGTGTGAAAACTGAATGTTTCTCAGAAGCAATAAATTTCGCTAAACTCTGACTTAATTTAGCAAAAGAATTAATAAAACCGGAAAACTTAAAGTTAATTTAGTGACTGAATTTAATAGTGAACTTTGTTTCTGAAGCACTACGAAATTAAATAAAATAAGGTTAGCATTGGGCTACCTCAACAGTCATCTCAAACGCAACTTGAATCAACACAATTTAGAAATAATAGATTTAACTTTGAACTTGACTTAACTGATTTTGAAGAATTAACAATAGTAAAATTTAGTACATACCAAGGTGAGCCGCAGTCACGCGTAAGCTAAAATCAGGTAACAAAACTCGCACTCTTAATTTGTGCTTGTGTAACCTAAATATAGTTTTGTTTGGTTATTGTAGCCAGCTATGAATACTTTAACGACACTCGGGTTCATTTCGGAAAAGGAGGGGACCCTGCTTGGTAATGCAATTGGGTCAATGAGCAACAAAGATTCATGCTAAGTTGCTGTATTTTAGTGATGCAAATGGAACAGTTTGAAACGCTGAGGTCTGCCATACAGTTCTAAAACTTAACGTGCTTTCAGTCTTTCTTGTTGGTTGATTGAAGTTTTGAAGTCGTCGATCGAAGAGGTGGCGACAATCACTTTTGTCGGCCGTCGCTGTTGCAGAAGCTGGAAGTTGGCGCCCCTTCCTCTCAACACGATCACCAGGTAAAACGGGCTCTTGATGTGTGCCAGCTAATGTTTCCCATCCGCGACACCGTGCCAGAAACTGTCATAGCAAGTCGAACGCAGTTACATCCTGTTAAACCCTGAAAGCACGGCAGCTCGCCGGAGCGTCACTCAACACACCTGCTTCACCGCCCTACTCTGATCCTAAACACTTCGGTCCTCCACACGACCTATCGATGTAATCGTTCGATAGCATAGTTTTCCCTAGGCAAGACCCAACGTAAAATACAAATAATATTTACAACCAATTATACATCGACATAAATGCATAAATATAAGCAAACTGTAAAAAAATTACAATATATAAAGACACAGAAATGTCTTATCTTCAGGTAACAAAATAAGGAAAACATTTATAGCACAGTAGATGGAAATAGGGGGATATGCATTTCCGGCGTTACACCAGGATGCCTTTCCATGTTTTTAAATTGGTGACACACAAAAAACGAAGAAGTCTGCGAAAACATGAACAAAATCATACAAGGAATGGTCAAGATTATAGGGAGCACACAGTGACATGGAAGAAGCTGTAAACTCCAAGTCTTCCACACACAAGGTTAACATGATTAAAAGTCACACATTACATAGTTATTAGCGTAAGGGCGTCTCCAGTGAGCGCTGAACAGAAGAATAAACAAGATTACACAAAAAATGGACAATACCATACAGAAATGGACAGACTTACATAAATACCAAGAAGGTTCTTCAAAAATGAACAAGATTATGCAAAAACGAACAAAACCATGCACAGATGGAAAAGATAATAGGGATCATCAAGTAAGATACAAAGTCGCTACAAAGATGATTCCAATGACGAATGATCACAAAAATTTAAGAAATTACACAAAAAACGAAGAAGTCTGCGAAAACATGAACAAAATCATACAAGGAATGGTCAAGATTATAGGGAGCACACAGTGACATGGAAGAAGGTGTAAACTCCAAGTCTTCCACACACAAGGTTAACATGATTAAAAGTCACACATTACATAGTTATTAGCGTAAGGGCGTCTCCAGTGAGCGCTGAACAGGAGAATGAACAAGATTGCACAAAAAATGGACAATACCATACAGAAATGGACAGACTTACATAAATACCAAGAAGGTTCTTTAAAAATGAACAAGATTATGCAAAAACGAACAAAACCATGTACAGATGGAAAAGATAATAGGGATCATAAAGTAAGATACAAAGTCGCTACAAAGATGATTCCAATGACGAATGATCACAAAAATTTAAGAAATTACACAAAAAACGAAGAAGTCTCTGAGAAAACATGAACAAAATCATACAAGGAATGGTCAAGATTATAGGGAGCACACAGTGAAGCACGTATTTAATACAAACATGTCTTCAATGAAGGTTATGTGCAAGGCACACTTATGTAGCTAAATTCGTTGGTCATTCATTAGCCACAGTTACATCTATTTCAGAACTTAAAAGTTCAGTTATTACCCTCCGATCACATTTCCTGCTTCTTTACAGTTGGCAGTTCTGAGAACTGCACAGAGAAAAACAAGTCTAGCAATGGCAGATTTCGCTGCATATTAATCATGGACAGTCAAACGTTAATGAACATTTAAAGATACATAGTAACGATTGAGCTGCCGAGTGGCGAAGTTTGTAGGACGAAAATTAAAGGCAGTTAATTATTACACTTCAGAGAAATATACCTAGATAAAAAGAGGAATGGCTCTGTGGCAATGTTCATTACGTGGCCACCAACGACATCCACTTATTACAAAACAAATACACTTATAAAACGAAAAATTCCAGTTGTCTAATGACAATGAATGTCGGATGTGAATTTAGAGGCATTCAAACATTATAAATGATGAACATAACAATCAAAGAAAATCTGACTTGCCCAGTGTCTAAATATGTAGCTGTTAACGCAAGGAAGCACCCCATAAATAAATTTAAATTACACACAGGTAATGTGTGCAACACGTCCCTCAGGATAGACACAAATAAAATAATTCTACTGAATTACTTGTTAACATAGCATATGATATTCATATAAAGGAAGACACATAAAAAGCGCACAGGTGAGCACCACAATATGATGACAGTATCACACATACGATAACTCAACTCGTTCTCCTATCCTGCCCAAAGGGGTGCGGCTGCATCCTTCAGCAAACATGGGTCGTCGGCCGTCTCCGTGATCTCAGCGCCCACCTACAGACACCTCATACCAGACGCCATTATGATTTCTCACACAGCTAGACTTTTATAGTGGTGTATCGAGACTTTTGACTCACCCGATTGAACTGCAGCCACGAAATATCGAATTCCTGTCATTCTCCCCTTTTAATCCAAGCACTTCGTTCTCTGTCTTCCAATTTATTGTTCCCTCTTGATTATTAGACACACTGTATTTTAACCGACTTTCCCCAAAGCTTACTCCTATCTTTCTCAGAATTTAGGATATTTTGCACTATTTTACACTGTCGAACGCTTTTACAGGTCGACAAATTCTATGAGCATTTCTTGATAAATCATTAGTTTTGCTTCCATTATCAAACGCAACGTCAGGAGTGACTCTCTGGTGCATTTTTCTTTCCTAAATCCTAATTAATCACCATCTGACGGATCCTCAATATTACTTTCAGTTCTTCTGCATGTATTTATATCACCAGCTTGAATGCATGAGCTTACCTATCCTTGCCGTCAACTGCTCTGTTTCCTCTGTAACCCCTGGTTTCTACGCAGTTACCTTCCTTGTATCTACGTTTTTTCCTTCAACTTCTGTAATTGCCGTTTTTAACATTTCCCTCCTTTTTCACTGAAACGCCTACATTAGTGCACCTTATCACAGTATTTCCATCCTTAGCGAACTTCGAATGCATCTGATCATTCCTGAGTGCTTCAGTATCCCACTTACTTACACGCAGATCCTTCCATACGATTCTTTTAAACTTCTGTCTACTTTTCATCATTGCTAAATTTTGGTCCGAATTTATATCTGCACCCGGCTACGCCTTACAATTCAATATCTGATTTCGGAATCTTTTTCTGATCGTGATGCATTCCGGCTTGAATATTTCTATGCCTCAATGTCTTTTCGAAGTATACCGCCTCCTTTTGGGTTTACTGTTTCATATGGGCTACACCGTCTTGTTATGATCGCAGCAGCTCGGCTCTGAATGTCGTCGATGTCTCCAGTTGTGCCTACTTGATAAGGACTCCAAACGCTGGAGCAATAGTCTAGAATTATTCAGGCTTATGGCTTGTCTGCCATTACCTTTATAGATGCACTCTGCTACCCCTCCTCACCACCCGCCTCCCCACACCTCAGAACCCTTTTAACAAGTCGATTTCAGTAATGTTGTTGTCCACGGACTATTGCTTCACAGTGGTGCTTTGTAACTGGTTGCGTTGTCATACTGATACAGTTATCCTCTCCTATCTGTTCCTTTCCTCTATGCAATGCAGAATGCTGTAAGCTACATTCATATCATTCGGCATTTCGCGTTTTCTTAAGCCAAACAAGAAGGAAGTCTAGGTTTACAGTCCCGTCTGCAACGAGATCGTCAGATACGAAGCAAAAGCTCGGATTGTTTCAATGATGGGGAAGGAGATCTGGCATGTCCTTTCAAACCATCCAGGCATTTGCCTGGAGCGATTTAGGGAAATCACGGGAAACCTAAATCTGGATGGGTGGAGGCGGCTTTGAACCTTCGCCTTCCCGATTGCAAGTCCAGTGAGCCAACCACTGCGCAACCACGCTCGGTCCACAACAAGACGACAACACCCCAATTACGAAAAACATTCCCATACCGTAATATCCCCTCCTCCACTCTTCACCCTTCTATCGGATTGCCACAGGGGATAGCGTGATTCATCATTCCACTTCACTCATTCAAAGTCATCCACTGTGCAGTGGCATCTGTCCTTACACCACGTCAAGTGTCGCTTAACGTTGACTACAAAAATTTGTGGTTTTATGGGAAGCTGCTTGGACAATGTACCGCGCTCTCTTTAGTTCCCCACGCTCAGTCGTTGTACTAGATGAGCTCGTGGTAGCACTTTGTAACTCACGAGTGATTCCTTCCATTGACTTCGGGCGATTTTTTCAGCCACTCTCTGCAACGCTCAACGGTCCCTGTCCATCTCTACACGAGGTCTGCCAGGTCTCGCCTTAGCTGCTGTTCCAGATCGCCGTCTTATCAAACACGGTCGACAGCGGCAGCTTTAGAATGATTTAAATGTCCCTGATTTATATGTACTCAGATGAAATCTGGTGACACCTACATGTTCGAAATCACGGAGTTCCCCTGACTGATCCATTCTGTTGTTACTGCTTCTCTACTGACTACATTTTACTCAACACTTCCTGTTGTAATGGCTAATCCGCCTCTCGTGTCATGTGGTCAACTCCGCGATACATAAGTATAGATTAAAGGATATTTATTTGATTATTATCATTAGCCACGTATGTTTAATTATGTTGTTTATTGTCATGTTTATTGGTTTCCTCATTTTTTAGCCTTGCAAGTATGTACATGTTGATTCTATAATGGATTTTAGTTGTTTAAAATTACACATTTCTAGTTTCACGTTACGTCGTTACATTGTTCGTACACCTATTGAGTTTTACTACATGTGACTCTGTGCATAGCAGTACTAACAGAGTGCAACACGATATATATATATATATATATATATATATATATATATATATATACACGAGGATGAGTCAAATGAAAACCTTAAATTTGTAGTAACAAATCCAAAATTTCGCGCCGTTATCCTGTAAGTTGGTAAGCCTGCTACAAAACAGGTGGCAGCATGGTGCAGATGCACACATGCCGTAGCAGTATCAGTATAATGATGGCCGCCCCACTTGTGACTTGCACCAGCGAAGAACAGCGTTCTATTGTTTGGTTTTTGCGTAGTGAAGGTGTGAAACCCGTTGAAATTCATCGACGAATGAAGGTGCAATAGGGTGATGCATGTTTGTCACAGCAGCAAGTCTACGAATGGGGTAGGAAGTTTGCAAATGGTGTGACTTCAGTGTGACTTCAGTGGAAGATGCTCCTCCTTCAGGTCAGGCACAACGAGTTGTGACCCCACAGAACATTGCAGCAGTTGAAGCCATAGTGAAGGAAAACCACCGAGTGACACTAAATGACAATGCAGCATGTTTACAGATTAGTCATTGGTCAGCACACCATATTGTGCATGATGTGCTCCAGTTTCACAAAGTGCCACGGCAGCTGACTCCTGAAATGAGAGAACGACGTGTTGATACTTCTGAAGAACATCTTCGGCGCTTTCAACGACAAGGTGATGGCTTCCTTGCACGAAACCTGTGTTCACTTCCACCAAACGGAAACGAAGAGAGCAAGCAAGGAATGGCGCCATTTCTCATCACCAAACCAAAGAAATTTCGAACAGAACCATCAACAGGGAAGGTTATGCTGACTCTCTTTTGGGACGAAAAAGGCGTCATTTTGGAGCATTACATGTCTAGAGGGACCACTGTCACCAGTGCGTCATACACAGATCTCCTAAAAAATCATCTGCGGCTTCCAATCAAATCAAAGCGACGTGGGGTGATATCAGCAGGTGTCCTTTTGCAACATATCATTGCAAGGCCCCACACTGCCCGTACAACAGTTGCAACAATCACAGACCTGCATTTTTGGTGTCTTCCTCATCCACCATACTCACCAGACCTTGCCCCAAGTGATTTCCATAAGTTTGGACCACTCAAAGACGCAATGGGAGTAAAGAAGTCCCGTTCTGATGAAGAGGTACACCACGCGGACTACCAAAAGAATTTTTTTCTAAAGGAATTTATGCACTTTGTAAGCGCTGGATAACTTGCATTGAGAGTGGGGGAGATTGTGTCGAAAAGTGATACAGTTTTGTACCACTTCTGTACAATACATAATATTTAAAAAATATTTAAGGTTTTCATTTGACTTACCCTCGGGGATCGTTTTTAAACAATAGAATAACTATGTGTTATAAATATTATTTATGGGTACCATTTTCTTTTGATACCACGCTATTGTTTATGCGGCTGCTTTCATATTATTTTTAGAGCCTGATGATGACGAAGTGTATCGTCGAAATTAGGTGCCGATAGATTGATAATGAAATTACAGCTGACGGTCGTACTGAAACTTGTATTGTTACATAAGCCTGTCCCAATACTTTACATCTGATAGTTTTTAAAATTCCCATTTATCTATTAACACTACAGATTTATGATATGATGCATTAATGCAGCATTTGAATTTCATTCTGCATTTGATTCAAACCATAACAATTTATTTTTGCTGTAAAATCTGAAAAATCGTTGTTTAATGTTTAATCTTATCAGCAGTCTCACTTGACATTCATCCGCTCTATTATAATAGCATATCATCTGAAGATACCGTGTTCAATAATTACAGTCGTTGGCTACAAACGTTATTAAGCACTGAGTGCTAAACTAAGATAATGACAATCTCGGGGCACACCTGAATTTACATTCGTGTTTGCTCACGAATTTGCGTAAATTATTAGCTTTGTTGTGTCTGTCATGAAATATTCGCTCCAATCGGCTGGCAATGACATGAATGTTGATTATGCCAGTTGATCGATACCCTTTACGCTCATGTTATTAAACTATTCACATCACACTGTACGTACATACATTAATCATTGTTCTATACATCATGAATACGACACTTAGTAATGGTGTGGATCGTGTCACTTTAACATACGTTTTCTTTACACAAACTACTGAATTAATTATTTTTTTTCTTTTACAGTTACTACTTCATATCCAAGATTTCATCTACATCTAAATTTATACTCCGCAAGCCACCGAGCGGTGTGTGGCGGAAGGCACTTTACGTGCCACTGTCATTACCTCCCTTTGCTGTTCCAGTCGCGTATGGTCCGCGGGAAGAACGACTGTCTGAAAGCCTCCGTGCGCGCTCTACTCTCTCTAATTTTACATTCGTGATCTGCTCGGGAGGTATAAGTAAGGGGAAGCAATATTTTCGATACCTCATCCAGAAACGCACCCTCTCGAAACCTGGCGAGCAAGCTACACCGCGATGCAGAGCGCCTCTCTTGCAGAGTCTGCCACTTGAGTTTGTTAAACATCTCCGTAACGCTATCACGGTTTCCAAACAACCCTGTGACGAAACGCGCCGCTCTTCTTTGGATCTTCTCTATCTCCTCCGTCAACCCGATCTGGTACGGATCCCACACTGATGAGCAATACTCAGGTATAGGTCGAACGAGTGTTTTGTAAGCCACCTCCTTTGTTGATGGACTACATTTTCTAAGGACTCTCCCAATGAATCTCAACTGGTACCCGCATTACCAACTATTAATTTTATATGATCATTCCACTTCAAATCGTTCCGCACACATACTCCCAGATATTTTATAGAAGTAACTGCTACCAGTGTTTGTTCCGCTATCATATAATTATACATTAAAGGATCCGTTTTTCTATGTATTCGCAATACATTACATTTGTCTATGTTAAGGGTCAGTTGCCACTCCCTGCACCAAGTGCCTATCCGCCGCAGATCTTCCTGCATTTCGCTGCAATTTTCTAATGCTGCAACTTCTCTGTATACTACAGCATCAACCGCGAAAAGCCGCATGGAACTTCCGACACTACTAGGTCATTTATATATATTGTGAAAAGCAATGGTCCCATAACACTCCCCTGTGGCACGCCAGAGGTTACTTTAACGTCTGTAGACGTCTCTCCATCTATTGAGTAGAAGAAACTGTTATTCAGCAATTCTTTTAATTTGCTTTTAAAGGTTGGTTGGCTATCTCTCAGACTTTTAATACTATTTGGCAAATGACCAAAGATTTTTGTGACAGCATAATTCACCCCTTTCTGTGCCAAAGTGAGATTTAATCCAGAATAGTGAATATCATCCTTTGTTCTCGTGTTGTCGCTATGCACTTCGTTGTTATTTTTGAATTGGGATGGGTTATTAATGACAAATTTCATAAGTGAATTTATGTATTGCGAAGGTACTGTGAATATCCTGAGTTCCTTAAATAAATGTCTGCAAGGCGATCTTTGGTGGCCCTGTGACCTATTGCTGTATTACACCGCCAAGAAAATTCGTCAGAATGCATAAAGTATAGTATCTGGACTTTGAGAAAGCGTATTAGCCTTCTCATTGCATCTACCACCGGCCTTAAAGCTTTCCTAAATGTTAATTAATTGAAACCCTCAGATGTCTGCAGGTGTTGTTGATATACCTCGATGGGGACAGCTGAAAATGTGTGTCCCTGCAGTCGCACTATTCGTCTGTGTCCTCGGTGGCAGGGGTGGATAGAGCGTCTGGCATGTAAGCAGGGGATCCCGGGTATGAGTCCCGGTCGGGGACACCTGTCGGCAGCTGAGGGTTTCAATTAATTATCATTTGTTCTAGTGAAGTTGCACGGTCATCAATGGTATCTGTTCTTTCGAGGACAGCAACTATCTTCATATTTAAAGCTTTCATGTCGTGAGACAGTTAACTGCTTTCATGTTCCATGGATCATTTTGCAGGGTATGTCGTAATGATATAGAACGGGTAACTTTATATTTATATCGCAAATTAATTTATAAATTTGACTACATGCTGAACATATATTAGATTTTTTAAATATATGGCTGTGAGTTAGTGATTCGTGTGCACTATCCTCTACACAGTACAATGATATAAGAGAAGGAGTTCTCAAGCAGAAACTTTTTGTTTTCAAATTTTACTTTTCTGTCTGTCAGACATTGGCTAAGTAATCAAAATTTGTAGTTGCAGCATTGTGCGGCCCTTTTACGAGTTCCAGAATGCGCTTTCTCCGTTTTAAACTATCGTTAATATGGGCACCTAGGATTTTGAAGTTCCACCCTACTTATTATTTCTTTGCCGTGCGTTGCATTTATCATTGGTGTAGTACATCTGCAGAACTGAATATGTTGTGTCTTTTTAGAGTTGACGGTGGCACCGTCCGCAGAAAACCAATGAAACTATTGAGAACATTTTTTACCGTTTCTCCTGTTTCGGTATCCATGCATGGATTGATTAAAATACAAGTGTCATCTGCAAAAAGAACTAATCCCGCTCTTGTATGTATGTTAGGTGAGAGATAGTTTACATATATGAGAAACAATAGTGGGCCCAAAACTGAGGCTTGGGGAAACTACACACGGGATTTTTTTCACAGTGAGAATAAAATCCCCAGTCTACATTAGTTGACTTACTAATTACAACTTTCTGCATTCCTTTAGTTCGATATATCACTATCCATTGACTGGCTATACGATTAATCGCATAATACTTAATATTATCTAGAAGAATAGTGAGTCACACATTCAGATGCCTTAGGCAGAACGTAGAAACTGACAACCGGTGCTACTTCATTGTTGAATACAGCTGGTTGCTAACAAGTGAACACAGCTGCTGGTGTGGATCTAATAGGCGGCGAGGCGCAGCTCGTGGGACTGAAGAGTAGCGTTCCAGGAAGTCGCGTGTAGGAGCAGGCGACAAGTGGGTCACCTCGATTGGCGAGATGACCGTCGACGAAGGAACTGTGGTTGTCACGAGGGCAGCAAGTAAATCCTGGATGCTCTATTCTACATTCCCCAAGTTGGTAGCCTCTTGAACGTGGAGCATGGAGCAAGGGCTGTAAAGTCTGGAAACTGATGTTGGCTGCGGTTTGTGTCACGGATACCACAAGAATAAAATCAGAACCATTAAATCTAGGAAATAGGTAGTAACAACTTACGAAAGAGAAAATAGCGGCTAGAAAGCACGTTGATATGAGGATCAAAAACCTCTGAACATCCCCAGCTGGGTCGTCGCTGTGTGAGCCTGAGATAGTGGGGCTTGACAGTGGAAAGTGCCATGCGCCTGCCATACTTACGTGTTCATCAAACAAACGGTATGCGAACGGCTGTAAGCTTTAGGTTGTTTTAACCCAGCAAACTGCTAATCATACAAGTTGAAAGTTCTGTGTGATTCCAAAACTGTTAAACTTAAACGAAAGCAATTCTCATCAATCATTTGTCACGTACGTTAATCAAATTTCCTACTAAACATTTATTCTTCCGTATAGAGCCAGCTGCCTTACAACAGAAAGCCGTCACAATAAGAGCACATTTCAGTTATTAGGAATAAATCGGTCATATTTCTTTACTGTGGGTCGCCTGACCTAATTTGTTGTACCATGCCGTTGGTGGGGAGGCTTGCGTGCATCAGCGATACAGATGGCCGAACCGTAGGTGCAACCAAAACGGAGGGGTATCTGTTGAGAGGCCAGACAAACGTGAGGTTCCTGAAGAGGGGCAGCAGCCTTTTCAGTAGTTGCAGGGGCAACAGTCTGGATGACTGACTGATCTGGCCCTCTAACAATAACCAAAACGGCCTTGCTGTGCTGGTACTGCGAACGGCTGAAGCAAGGGGAAACTACAGCCGTAATTTTTCCCGAGAGCATGCAGTTTTATTGTATGGTTAACTGATGATGGCATCCTCTTGGGTAAAATATTCCGGAGGTAAAATAGTCCCCCATTCCGATCTCCGGGCAGGGACTACTCAAGAGGACATCGTTATCAGGAGAAAGAAAACTGGCGTTTTAGGGATCGGAGCGTAGAATGTCAGATCCCTAAATCGAGCAGGTAGGTTAGAAAATTTAAAAAGGGAAATGGATAGGTTAAAGTTAGATATAGTGGGAATTAGTGAAGTTCGGTGGCAGGAGGAACAAGACTTTTGGTCAGGTGAATACAAAATCAAATAGGGGTAGTGCAGGAGTAGGTGTAATAATGAATAAAAAAATAGGAGTACGGGTAAGCTACTACAAAGAGCATAGTGAATGCATTATTGTGGCCAAGATAGACATAAAGCCCAGGCCTACTACAGTAGTACAACTTTATATGCCAACTAGCTCTGCAGATGATGAAGAAATTGATGAATAGTATGATGAGATAAAAGATGTTATTTAAGTAGTGAATGGGGACGAAAATTTATGGGTGACTGGTATTCGAGAGTAGGAAAAGAGAGAGAAGGAAACATAGTGGGGGAATATGGATTGGGGGGAAGAAATGAAAGAGGAAGCCGCTTGGTACAATTTTGCACATAGCACAACTTAATCATAGCTAACACTTGGTTCAAGAATCATAAAAGAAGGTTATATACATAGAAGAATCCTGGAGATATTGGAAGGTATCAGATAGATTATATAATGGTAAGACAGAGATTTAGGAACCAGGTTTTAAATTGTAAGACATTTCCAGGGGCAGATGTGGACTCTGACCACAAACTATTGGTTATGAACTGTAGATTAAAACTGAAGAAACTGCAAAAAGGTGGCAATTTAAGGAGATGGGACCTGGATAAACTGACTAAATCAGAGGTTGCACAGAGTTTCAGGGAGAGCATAAGGGAACAATTGACAGCAATGGGGGAAAGAAGTACAGTAGAAGCAGGATGGGTAGCTCTGAGGGATGAAGTAGTGAAGGCAGCAGAGGATCAAGTAGGTAAAAAGGCGAGGGCTAGTAGAACTCCTTGGATAACAGAAGAAATATTGAATTTAATTGATGAAAGGAGAAAATATAAAAATGCAGTAAATGAAGCAGGCAAAAAGGAATACAAACGTCTCAAAAATGAGATCGACAGAAAGTGCAAAATGGCTAAGCAGGGGTGGCTAGAGGACAAATGTAAGGATGTAGAGGTTTATCTCAAGAGGGGTAAGATAGATACTGCCTACAGGAAAATTGAAGAGACCTTTGGAGAAAAGAGAACCACTTGTATGAATATTAAGATCTCAGATCGAGACCCAGTTATAACCAAAGAAGGGAAAGCAGAAAGGTGGAAGGAGTATATAGAGGGTCTATACAAGGGCGAGGTACTTGAGGACAATATTATGGAAATGGAAGAGGATGTAGATGAACATAAAATGGGAGATACGATACTGAGTGAAGAGTTTATAGAGCACTGAAAGACCTGAGTCGAAACAAGGCCCCGGGAGTAGACAACATTCCATTGGAGCTATTGACGGCCTTGGGAGAGCCAGTCCTGACAAAACTCTACCATCTAGTGAGCAAGATGTATGAGACAGGCGAAATACCCTCAGACTTCAAGAAGAATATAATAATTGCAATCCCAAAGAAAGCAGGTGTTGACAGATGTGAAAATTACCGAACTATCAGTTTAATAAGACACAGCTGCAAAATACTGACACGAATTCTTTGCAGACGAACGGAAAAACTGGTAGAAGCCGACCTTGGGGAAGATCAGTTTGGATTCCGTAGATATATTGGAATACGTGAGGCAATACTGACCTTACAATGCATCTTAGAAGAAAGATTAAGGAAAGGCAAACCCACGTTTCTAGCATTTATAGACTTAGAGAAAGCTTTTGACAATGTTGACTGGAATACTCTCTTTCAAATTCTGAAGGTGGTTGGGGTAAAATACAGGGAGCGGAAGGCTATTTACAATTTGTACAGGAACCAGATGGCAGTTATAAGAGTTGAGGGACATGAAAGGGAAGCAGTGGTTAGGAAGGGAGTGAGACAGGGTTGTAGCCTCTCCCCGATGTTATTCAATCTGTATATTGAGCAAGCAGTAAAGGAAACAAAAGAAAAATTCGGAGTAGGTATTAAAATCCATGGAGAAGAAATAAAAACTTAGAGATTCGCCGATGACACTGTAATTCCGTCAGAGACAGCAAAGGACTTGGAAGAGCAGTTGAACGGAATGTACAGTGTCTTGAAAGGAGGATATAAGATTCACATCAACAAAAGCAAAACGAGGGTAATGGAATGTAGTCGAATTAAGTCGGGTGATGCTGAGGGAATTAGATTAGGAAATGACACCCTTAAAGTAGTATAGGAGTTTTGCTATTTAGGGAGTAAAATAACTGATGATGGTCGAAGTAGAGAGGACATAAAATGAAGACTGGCAAGGGCAAGGAAATCGTTTCTTAAGAAGAGAAATTTGTTAACGTCGAGTATAGATTTAAGTGTCAGTAAGTCGTTTCTGAAAGTATTTGTATGGAGTGTAGCCTTGTATGGAAGTGAAACATGGACGATAACTAGTTTGGACAAGAAGAGAATAGAAGCTTTCGAAATGTGGTGCTACAGAAGAATGCTGAAGATTAGATGGGTAGATCACATAACTAATGAGGAGGTATTGAATAGAATTGGGGAGAAGAGGAGTTTGTGGCACAACGACAAAAAGAAGGGACCGGTTGGTAGGACATGTTTTGAGGTATCAAGGGATCACAAATTTAGCATTGGAGGGCAGCGTGGAGCGTAAAAATCGTAGAGGGAGACCAAGAGATGAATTCACTAAGCAGATTCAGAAGGATGTAGGTTGCAGTAGGTACTAGGAGATGAAGAAACTTGCACAGGATGGGGTATCATGGAGAGCTGCACCAAACCAGTCTCAGAACTGAAGACCACAATAACAACAACAACTAAAGAAAAGGAGAAAAACATCAGTTAAATATTAAATTTATTTTTCCCTAAATTGTTTCTATAGTAAAGTGAATATTTTGTAGAACATGAATCTATGAGTTTCTTATTTAATGCTAACATTATAAATAAATTGTTTCTGCAAGAATATAACAAAATATACTTCCATAATGGAATACACGTTTATCAGTACAAAACTGCAATAAATAATCGTTTCAGCAAAGCCAGCTTGAGGGATACTGTCCTTCTAACAAGTGGTGGATATCCCTAATTGAATAGAAGATTACTATGGAACCGTGATTGGCTTTCCAAACTCTGTGCAGCTCGCAACCGCAAGTTGTAATCGGATACATAATTCAAACAAGTAAAGTCACTGAAAATGAAACACAAGTCGCGGAATTTACCTCGCAAATTGTGAGCTGCTCGGAGCAAAAGCCGCTCTAGCGGTAAAAAGGCGAGACTCACTCGATCGATTCAGCGTAAACTTCCAGGCTGCGACCAGGTGCCTCCCTCTCTCGATGTCACCTCTCGGCCACCTGTCTTCGCATCGACTAACGTTTCACTCCGCTTCCAGAAAACTACCACCTGGTGGATATACAACTTTCGCCACATTGACAACCAAGAACTCAAGAACTCAACACCATGAAACGCCGAGAAAGCCTCCGAATGCTTCTCTACTATCGTTTACAGTGTGCCCGTTAAGTGTCCACAGGTCGTTACACTATGTATGGAACAGGTATGTCGCCACTCATTGGTTCAGACAGTTACGCTACAGCACCTATACCGACGGCCCTTCTGATTGTCAACCGGACAGTTAGATTCTATATTTATCCCGCACTGAATGTCTATGCCGCATATTTGCAACCGCCCACAGGAAATGCATATTCGTCTCACCAGAAATGCTCACAGGACCTGAGGTCGTCCAGCTATCTTCCAAGACCGTGCCACCTTGCGGACACCGGAAATCGGCCAGCATGATACCGCAACATTTCTCCAAATTAGCATCCCAAAATGCGAGAGCTTGGTTCTTTCGGCATTCATGGCACTGCGACCACCCAGGGCCATCACTTACCCTCTCTGGCCTTCCTCAGTTAAAGGAAATCTATGAATCTTACACCAGAAGCCACTAACGATGTATTTCCGTACACCACAGTTAACAATCTTAAGCTGTCAATTTTAGTAATTGTCGCAAAGCGATATATGTAATGGTATTGTCACAACATGCAACATTTTGTATCACATCCTAGATGTTCCAAAGACAATCCTTGCTCGTCACTAGTAAACGACCGTAGTTTTTACTTATCTTCTGAATTAACAGATTTCTGCAAGGAGGATAGTATCATACTTTCTAGATCACTGTAGCCAAAAACTATCGCCCTTAGAAATGTTTATGGTCCTTTTAGTAACTCTGCAAAGTAGCGTGCGATGCGTGGGTGACAGCAAAGAAACGATCAAAGACAATACACCACCTCCCAGGTAGTACGAAAATCCCGCTACCAAAAGCAAATGCGCCCAGAAATATACTGGCTGGGCTCAAATTGACAGGCATCTCTACCCTAAGCAGGGGACATTTTCGCCGGTAATAGCTTTTTGTCTTCATTTATAACAGACAGACCTGATCCTAATGCTGTTAGTTGTGGTTTAATTGCTGAATCTGCCCCTTCGACTACTCAAGAAAATAGGCTAACGCTCGCCCATACAGCGGTGTTGTAACTTAACGTGCTGTCGACAAGGGATCTCAGACCGATTCCATATTCCTAGATTTCCAGAAGACTTTTGATACCGTTCTTCACAAGCGACTATTTATCAAATTGCGTGCGCATGGAGTATTGTCTCACTTGTGTGGTTGGATCCGTGATTTCCTCTCAGAGAGGTCACAGTTCGTGGTGATAGACGGAAAATCATCGAGTAGAACAGAAGTGATATCTCGCGTTCCGCAAGGTAGTGTCATAGGCCCTCTGCTTTTCCTGATTTACATAAATGATGTAAGTGATGATCTGAGCATCCCCCTTACATTGTTTTCAGATGACGCTGTAAAATCATCAGACGATCTAGTAAAATCATCAGGCTTTCAATTCCAATTACAAAATGATCTAGAGAGAATTTCTGTATGCTGCGAAAAGTGACAATTGCCACTAAACAAAGAAAAGTGCGAGGTCATCCACACGGGTACCGGTACTAAAAGAAATCCGATAAATTTTGGGTATACGATAAATAGCACAGATCTAAGGCCTGTCAGTTCGACTAAATACCTAGCAATTACAGTGACGAGCAACTAAATTTGGAAATACCACATAGATAGTAATGTGGGGAAGGCGAAACAAAGACTGAGCTTTGTTGGCAGAACACTTAGAAGATGCGACAAACCCACTAAAGAGAAAGTCTACATTAGACTTGTCCGTCCTATGCTGAAATATTGCTGCGCGGTGTGGGATCCTTACCAGGTAGGACTGACAGAGGACATCGAAAAACTCCAAAGAAGGGCAGCTCGTTTCGTGTTATCGCGCAGTAGGGGTGAGAGTGTCACTGATATGATACGCGAGTTGGGGTGGCATTCACTGAAACAAAGGCGGTTTTCCTTGCGGCGAGATCTATTTACGAAATTTCAGTCACCAACTTTCTCTTCCGAATGCGAAAATATTTTGTTGACACCCACCTACGAAGGGAAAAATGATCATAATAATAAAATAAAAGAAATCACGGCTCGAACGGAAAGATTTAGGTGTTCCTTTTTCCCACGCTCCATTCGAAAGTGGAATGGTAGAGAAGTAGTATGAAAATGCCAGGCACTTAAGTGTGAATTGCAAAGTAACCACGTAGATGTAGCCGTAGACGTAGACAGATTGTCGAATTGTTACATTGACCTGCTCGATCCCCAGATCTGCCTCCAGTTGAGCACCTTTGGGACATCATTGGATGATAACTCTAGCTTCGAAACTTGCTGGCAGATTAAAACTGTGTGCCCGACCGAGACTCGAACTCCCTGACCTTTGCCTTTCGTGGGCAAGCGCTCTACCATCGAAGCTACCGAAGCACGACTCACGCCCTGTACTCACAGCTTTACTTCTGCCAGTACCTCGTCTCCTACCTTCCAAACTTTACAGAAGCTTCGCAGGAGAGCTTCTGTAAAGTCTGGAAGGTAGGAGACGAGGTACTGGCAGAAGTAAAGCTGTGAGTACCGGGCGTGAGTCGTGCTTCGGTAGCTCAGATGGTAGAGCGCTTGCCCGCGAAAGGCAAAGGTCCCGAGTTCGAGTCTCGGTCGGGCACACAGTTTTAATCTGCCAGCAAGTTTCATATCAGCGCACACTCCGCTGCAGAGTGAAAATCTCATTCTGGAAACTCTAGCTACATCCACGAACATCATTAACCGTCCCAATATTAACAGACCAAGTGCAACAGGCATGGAACTTTGTCTCATAAACTGACGTCCGGCACCTGTACAACACAATACATGCTCGTTTGCAGCCTTGATTTCAAAAGTCTGGGGCTACACCTGTTCTAATATACCAGAATTTCACATTTTCAATGGGTTATGGCACAATTACATTAACTCGAGACATTGCAATGTTAATCAAATATATACAAATCCCAAAGCATTATTATGTGAGGCACTTTGTCACGGTCCGTGCGGTCCCCCCGTCGGAGGTTCGAGTCCTCCCTCTGGCATGGGAGTGTGTGTTGTCCGTAGCGTAAGTTAGTTTAAGTTAGATTAAGTAGTATGTATGCTTAGAGACCCATGACCTCAGCAGTTTGGTCCCATAAGACCTTACCACAAATTCCAAAAAAAAATTGTGACCATTACCACCGGCGAGGTGGTTTCTTCAGAAACCATACACCGTCGTTTCACAAGCACACAGTAAGAAAAAGAGCACTAAATCACTTTTTGAAAATGTTTTACTTTCGGTATCTTAGCCCTATATCGAGAGAGACGATTCTGTAAATTTACATTCTTTTGCCAAAGGTCTTTTATGCCTTTTATGTCGCATCCCCAGCAGTGTTAGTATCTATCGTTAACCTTTTATCTAGTTATAATTTCTTCATTAGCTGGGAATATATTTACCTGTAAAATATGTTGTACTTCTTTACGGTAGCTTCAGTTTTCGGCACGAGTAATTCTCCCATTATTAGGGTCATTACTACGATCTAAATCAGCACCGGAGGATGGTAGATTTAAGTTGGAACAGTATTAGTTTACAGCTTGAGTTTCGAAGCAATAGTCAACAGTTCACTTTTCAAATCCCTTTCATAATTCCAATCAGTAAAAATAATTGTGCAGACACGAACGTTTTCAACTGAAAACGAATCAGCATGTTTACAAGCATTTATCCATTCTGTTTTCGTCTCATTATTTTTAGGAAATATATGAAACTTAATTTCTAAATTACTTAGTTGACTGCTGTTGTTAGTTGTAATGCAAGTCGAGCTGGAATCTATTATTTTTCAATTGATAACTTACTCTTAAAATCCCTCAATATATTTATAATTACGGCGTAATTCTAAACTCAATCACCAGTCACTATATCATACTGCGCTACACAACATTGTTTTGGATCGTAAAGCAATCACAACACAATGTGTTATGGCAGTTGCGAGTCAGAGAGAGCTGATTGGGCTCACTATGACGTCAGCTGCACGCCTTGCTACTGCACATACACATTGTGATCCCTTCTATTTTTTTTCTTTATTTAATTTCGATTCCCCCACCCTCCTCAGATGGGGGTGGGGTGGGCTGCCAGCAGCGTAATATGCCGCTCCGCAGCCTACGGAAGCGTTAAAAACATAATGAGTAGATAACAAACACTAAAACAGGCGATAAAACGGTGACTGTTTAAAACTGTAACATGGCGAAAAGATGCGGAAGTTAAAACGGTTGGTGATTCTGATTAAAACACATAGTAATTAGACAGGCACAACTAAAAAAAAACATGGTGATAGTCTGGTTTCTGATCGCATGAGTTAAGAAACACACCTAGTGACAGGATGGTGCCTGTTTGCAACACTTAAAAACACACAACACTGAACACTCACATAAACGCTACAAACACTGCACTACAGAGTAGTCACGAAGGCAGATGGGAGAGGTTGGGGGGGGGGGGGGGGGGGCAGACAGATGTGGGCAAAAAGGGTGAGGAGAGAAGAAGCAAGAGGGGGCAGCCAATGGAGGGAGAGGACACATAAAACGTCAGATGCAAGGTGGACACGAGAAGGAGTGGGGAAAGCAGTGGAGGGGAAGGCAAAAGGACTCTGGGGAGAGAATAGAGTCAAAGAGAGGGTAGGCAGGGAAAAACAGGATGGAAGGGGGGAGGGGGAGCCCAGGAAAAGGACAGAGTGAGGGAGGGGAGGTGAGGATCAGTGTTGATAGGAGTGATAAATGCAGGGAGAGAAGGCGGCACCTGGGAGGGGGAGTTGGTGGAAGCCACCTCAGGAAAGGAGATGAAGTGTGTAAAGGTGGAGGGTTGGGAAGATGCAACGGTGAAGATGCGGCAGTAGGTGGGAGTTGGAGAGGAGAGGAGCGACCATGGGATGAGGGGGATCAAGGTGGTGGAAGTTGTAGAGAATGTAGATACGTTCTAAGAAAGGGAGCAGATGGGGGAAAGAACTAAGGTCATAGAGGACCCACATGGGTGACAGGGGCCGGGTGAAGGTAAATTTTGCTTACTCAAGAGATTTTGAATTGTACTAGTGACAAACAAGTAAGTACAATGCTTTAAGCCATGCGGAAGGCAAGGCAGAGTTCATGTAGCTCAAGGATCTGGAGGGAATTTGGCAGGGGGGGGGGGGCAGATATCCAGGCAGGACTGGCATAACAGAGCATGGGACAGATTAAGGACTTGTAGGTGTGGAGGATGGTAGAGGGATTCAACCACCATGTCCGACCTGAGAGGAGTCTAAGGAGCCATAGGCGTTTGTGGGATTTGGATTGGATAAAGTGGAAATGAGGGATTCAGGTGAGGTGATGGTCAACAGTGAGGCCATGGTAGGTGAGGGTGGGGGAGAGGCAGACAGGATGGGCACTGATGGTAAGGGAAAATCAAGGAGCCAGAAGGAGCGAGTAGTACCACCTATGATGATTGACTGGATCTTGGAAGTATTGATTTTCAGGAGCCACTGGTTACACCATGCAGCAAAAAGGTCAAGGTGATTCTGGAGAAAGCGTTGTGACCTTTGAAGGGTAGGAACGAGGGCAAGAAAGATGGTGTCATTGGCATAATGCAAGAGGTGTACTGGAGGGGTGGGGTTGGGGCATATCTGCCGTGTTGTATTCCAGTATCCGTGGCATAAAATATTAAGCTGATATACTCAGATCTTTTGGTACTGAGTTAATATTTAAGGCGTCTGAAGCGAAATACAGTGAAAGGTCACACAGAAGATGTAGTTTCTATTGGGCTAGCGCTGGAATCAGGCTGCTGCCAGTCGTCCGTAAGTCACGCAGAATTTTCTTGCAGTCTGTCGGACTGCGGCAACTGGCGCTGTAATTTAGGAGTCCGGCAAGAGGCCGTATCTCACGCCAAAGTGACGCTGCAGTTGAGTGAAGAGGGTGACGTGGTGGCTGGCAGCCGTCGTTGCCACGAGATGTCACTCCAGACTCCGATTAAATATGGAACAGATACCGTCCGTGCCTCCTGAGAACATTCGTCGAGTGCCCTGCTTAAATCGTTTAATTTCTATGACAGTGAAAATATTCAGTTACGTTTTTCTCCGAACTTCAATCATATCCTTAACAGTGACCCTTAAAAGTTTACCATTGCCATCTCATAAGACAAGCTGTCTTGCTGTATACTATGCTACGTAAACGAATTTGATATGGATCGCTAGTATACACATAATATGAGATATTGTCGAATTTCACATTAGGATCTGTTGCGCTATAGACTCCGGCGCACTAGTTTACAGCAAACTTCTTCAGATATCAGTAGATGGCATAAGCATGCAAATTATATGCTCAATGAACAGAAAAGACTGTGTAACATTAGCCATGGGGGTACGATGGCCAGTTCGTGTTATACCGTTAAACTTCGTCATAATAAGCCACCGACCAAGGAGGCTGGCAACAACAATACCGTCATTTTTCCGCATATAAGTCAACGCAGTTAAATTGTAGAGCAAGTGTGGGCATGCATTTTATCTTTTCTTATAAGTGAAGGTAAATTTTGCTTACTCAAGAGATTTTGAATTGTACTCGTGATAAACAAGTAAGTACAATGCTCTAAGCCATTTGTTATTGATTATTTTAATAATGTTTACGGCGATAAATGATTAAAACATTTTCATAAAGTAACTACTATAATTCGGGTGCAATGACCCACATAAACAGGGGCACGCCGGCCTACGTGGCCAACCTGCCCCGCTGTATTTTATGTAAGTAAGTTCACTTATTTAATCCGTTCACTCGTAATAAAAGTCTAAAGAATACCCAATACATTTTTCACACAAGTAGATTGTGTTTTTCATTGATTTTAAACTGGTAACTTGCAAGCGATTTTAATTTCATACATAGGAGACAGACCTGATATTAAAGCTGTTGGTTGTGGGTTCATTGCTGAAGCTGCCCTTGAAATGGTCAAGAACACAATGGTAGGCCTATACTGTCAAAATAACGCCTAGTAAGTTGAATGTCACTTCAGCAGACCAACAGTATCACTCAACGCCTGAAGAAGTCCAGCCATATGAGAAATGGTAACCAAGGAAACGGACAGAAATTAACGATACAGAACTTCAGCAATAATGACAGACACTACAGTGAAAGATGCATTCCAATGCGAACAACAGGCCTCCACAGACAGAAAATAAAACACTTAAAAAGAAAATCTGTGTGCTCTGCATAAAATCCTGATTTGTGAGGAATTGCCCATGGTAAAGCTAAATCTCATGGTAAAACTCCTCAAATAAAACGCAGCAAGGATGTAGGCAATCCTAAGACGATTCTTCATGACAAAGAATATGAGGATGAGGATTCTCTATGTCCTAGTGCCTTAAACCATTTTCTCACAGCAATCCAGGTGATGAAATGATTCAATGGAGAAGTTGTAAGCAGTCGTGACATGCGCCATGTCCTAAAAATGACGCAAAAGAACTTTTTCAAACAATTTATGAACTGTGAAGATCTTCCCGGGCATTCAGGTGAAGACGGATAAACGTTCTGTGCACACTTTTCTGTCACACTGTTTTGCAACAACGAAAACACAATTTATAATTATAGTGTTTGTGATAAAATATATTAAAATAAAATGCGAGAGTTAAAGTCAACATATTTTCAGTCAAATAACCACTATTGCAACTAATTAAAAGATAAAATCGTGTGAGCCAATTTGTCTCAACTGGCTCTGCCAACTTGCCCTGTGGGTGGGGTTGTTTGACCCATGTGGTGTAACTGTACTAAACATTTTTTTATGAGGTGACAATGAGAAGCCATAATAAATTTTGCGGTAAAGATGTTTAAATAATATCTTAAAGTTTCCACATGAAAAGATTATTGGAAATATTTACAATACAATGCAGAAAAAAATCAAGTAGAAAAAGTGGGCAACCTCCCCCAGGGTTTCAGAAACATGTACATCTGAATATTAAGCGGTGAAAATATGAAAAAGATGTTATAACAGTAAGAACAGAAGAGTTTAAAAATTATTTCTTAGAAATATTCACTGAAGAGCTAAAGTAACTGGTGCAGCTGCCTAATATCATGCAGGGCCCACGTGAGCACGCACAAGTGCCGCAACACGACGTGGAATGTACTCGACCAACGTCTGAAGTAGTGCTGGAAGGAACTGACACAATGAGTATGAGGGGGGTAGAGACCTTTTAAGAGCAGCATGTTGCAAGGCATCCCAGATAGGCTCGATAAAGTTCATGTCTGGGAATCTGGTGGCCAGCGGAAGTGTTTAAACTCAGAAGAGTGATCCTGGAGCCAGTCTGTAGCAATTCTTGACGTGCAAGGCGCCGCATTGTCCTGCTGGAATGGGATGCCGCATTGTCCTACTGGAATTGCCAAAGTCTGTCAGAATGCACAATGGACATGAATGGATGCAGGTGATCAGAAAGGATGCTTCCCTATGGGTCACCTGTCAGAGTAGTATCTAGACGTATCAGGGGTGCCATATCACTCCAAGGCACTCACTCCACACCATTACAGAGCCTCCACCATCTTCAACAGTCTCTTGCAGACATGCAGGATCCATGGATTCGTGAGGCTGTCTCCATAACCGCACACGTCGATCCGCTCGATACAATTTGAAACGAGACTCGTCCGACCAGGCAGCCTGTTTCCAGTCATCAACAGTCCAGTGTTGGCGTTGGCGGGCCGAGGTGAGGCATACAGCTGTGTGTCGTGGTGGCATCGAGCAAACACGACTGAGCCCTCGGCTCCGAAAGCCCGTATCGATGATGTCTCGTTGAATGGTTCTCACGCCGATACTTGTTCATGGCCCATCCCTGAAATCTGCTGCAATTAGCACAGGGGTTGCACTTTGTATTAGTATTGGGATTTCCGTAGTATGAAACTTGTGAGTACCCTTGGAAAGGCATTCACCTATCTGTATATTAAATGATCAAATTATGAGGTGAGACCTATTCTTTGAAATACATTTGTTTTACATAATTTACGTAACTGTAAAGATTCGCATCTAGCGCGGACGCTAATACATCGATTGCGCAGTGAAAGAAACATTTTAACGGAAGCTGAACTGAACGTTCAGTTTCGATCTAAATAAAAGATTACAGTAAAAACTTTTGCGGATCTTCAGATTTTATCGTACTTCTGCTTGTAATGTGAAAGCGTAAACACGGTTGTCTTTAGGCCATTAAAGTGAGCGGTCTTGCCAGCGTGCAGACAGCATTATTAATTAATAAAATTCGAGTAATTTATGTTCGATACTGTAAACCGGCAAGTTATTGTTATGAAGGTGTTGAAGGGTGCAAGAATTGTCTTGAAGGAAGGAGAAAAATAATTACTGTAATTTGTGACAAAAACTTGAACCAAGGAGCTAGCCTAGGACAGGCTGTAATCTGACCGCAGCATACAGTTAGAAAAGTACTTATATAAGCTATACTCTTTATAAATAAGGCCTAATTGCTTGTGAGAATTGTTTGAATATATTTAGTGTGTACCAGATTTCTTATACTATTGCTTTTCTTTATATATTTTTTTTACCTCCATGTCAAATTATTTTTGTAGCTATCAAACAGCCTTTACTACAGCAGAGAACACTGCGGCATCTTGGTCGTAGACAGAAGGCCGCTCCTTGTCTTCTATACAACACATAGCTGCCCCATTTATTAATGATTTCATTTGCAAATGCAATTTTTTATTGTTCATTGTTAAAGCTCCCGTAGGCGATTATAAATTTCATATTTATTAATTAAAGAAATCCGGGTTTCTCTTTTCCAAATAATAGAAGTCTTTGCGTAATCAAAAACTTGCCTCCTTATGACAACGATCAGAAGCCGACCAGAAGACGGGCGTCTTCGACCGTTTTCGTGTTTCCTGTGCCAAACTGGGAACACGACATTCTAGTATGAGACACAATATAATAAAATTGAAATAAAATTCAAATATATTTTCCGTAACTTATTTGTTTTTTTTTTTCTTTTATCATACTAGAACTACTGTCACTTTGAACGGTACTCTTGAGTCGTCGTAGGTCCCATTCTTGCAGGATCTTTTTCCGGCCGCAGCGATGTCAGAGATTTGACGTTTTACCGAATTCCCGATATTTACGGTACACTCGTGAAATGGTCCTATTGAAAAATCCCCACTTCATCTATACCTGAGGGGTGCTGTGTCCCATCGCTCGTGCGCCGACTATAGCACCACCTTCAATGGTTCAAATGGCTCTGAGTACTATGGGACTTAACTTCAGAGGTCATCAGTTACCTAGAACTCAGAACTACTTAAACCTAACTAACTTAAGGACATCACACACATCCATGTCCGTGGCAGGATTCAAACCTGCGACCGTAGCGGTCCGCGGTCCCAGACTGTAGCGCCTACAACCGCTCGGCCACCTCGGCCGGCACACCACGTTCAAACTCACTTAAATCTTGATAATCAGCCGTTGTAGCAGCAGTAGCCGATCTAACAATTGCGCCAAACACTTGTCTTATATAGACACTGCCGACCGCAGCGCCGTATTCTGCCTGTTTACACAGCTCTGTATTTGAATACGCATGCCTATATCAGTTTCTTTGGCACTTCAGTGTATTGTTATGAAATATCAAGAATTGTTAATATCACCAGAAATCTTCCTATTATTATTAATTCAATTACCTTCATTACATAGATTCTCCTTCTTCTTGTCGTATCGACCATATGCAAACAGTGATATTTCATCTCTGCTCCCCTTTTCGTTGAACCTCGGCTTTAACTTTAGTTCACTATTCCTTTTTTTCCTTCCCTGCGCAGTCTTAACACTGCTTCAGTACATATTTTGCCAGTTTGTAGTTTCGTCTTTTCTTGTAAACCAGGTTGCTCTTGGTTTTTCTCATTGAATGGAATGCTTTTACTTACGCGTTCGTGAGGTGTTCCAAACTCCAAAGTAACGCTGACCTCACGTAGCTTGCTCGAAATCCCATAGCTTTCAACGCGAATTCCTGAATTAACGCTTGGACTGTGAAAGCAATAGCGTACAATGTGTTAGCAAAGATCATCACAATTACATCCTTGTGCAATACATTCTGGATATTCATCCCACACGAAATTAGCGGCAATTACGTGAATTGTCCCAGAAAAGATGTTGGCGGTTGGCAATCTTTTGTTTTAATTTCACACGTATAGAGTTATGGGAATATTTCACGTTATAGTGTTGTTGTTTCACACATGTATTGAAGTTAGAAAAAACTGTTGAGTGTATATTGCGTACATGTGAATTATGTGGAAATAAGAAAAATTTTAACAGACACCTGGAACGAGTCTCACGTCAATCAACAAAGCGCGTGAAAACACGGCGAATAGTTTACAATAGTCTACGACTGTGGTTGACTCAGAATACACCGACGAAAAAAAAAAAACCGTGCACGAAAGGTGGCAGTCGTGTTCCCACATCTGAAAGATGACGTCTATTAAAAATTCACGCCATCCGCACTCGGAGGATCCAAATCTGGTTTGCTTTAAATGCTTATATAATGGTCGTTAGTTGCCTCTGAGGTTGGGCGTGGAGAATTGATGTTAGTCAAGAGCGACGAAGGCACCATTATCAACAGCTCATTCAGTCTGAACGACGTCATTTAAGAGAGTTACGGGAAGCTGGATATTCCTTTCGCGATACTGCCGAACGACTTTGCAAGAACGTAGCCACTGTATGTGACTACTGGCATTAGTGGTCACGGGAAACGACGGTTGTAATAAGATTGGACCCCATACTGATACGCGACGCTACCGTGAGGGAAGACCGTCGTGTTCCACGTATAGCTGTGGCTCATCATATTGTGCCTGCAGCAGGAATTCGAGTAGTAGTTGACACCACCGTGACACGAAGAACTGTTGCAAATCGTTTACTTTAATGATAGCTACGAGCCAAACGCCCTGAGCGTCCGTTCCACTGACTCCAAATCACCGCCATTTTTGACTTCAGTGATCTCAAGCGAGAGCTCATTGGAGGGCCGAGCGGAGGTCTGTTGTGTTTTCTGACAAAATCCGGTGCTGTCTCGGTGCCAGTGATGGCTATGTTTTGGTTAGGAGCACAGATGAACTACTCCAACCATCCTGTCTGCGGCCTAGACACTTTGGAACTACACTTGGTGTTGTGGTCTGCAGCACAAATTCGTAAAACAACAGGAGCACTTTCGTTCCTATCCCATCCGCCCTGACTGAAAATCTGATCGTCAGTCTGGTGATTCGACCTGCTGATCTGCCATTCATGACCATTAGTCGTAATGAACGCCACGCAGAGTGGTTTGCCATTTGGTGCTACTTCTCAGCACTAGCTACCGTTATATTCCATGTCCAGTAGTCAAATACCATGTCGCAGCCAGCATGGCATTATACCACGAGAAAGCAAGATGTGGCACGTAATCCGCTGTTCGTGCCATTCTTGGTCCAAGTTGTACATACAGTACATTATGATAGCGCACCTGGCATGCCATTTCAATGCCTCGAATTTCTTATAATATGATGTTAAAATTTGACTTATGTGAGCAGACTTTTATGAGGGTTATTGTTTTCCAACAGATTACATAGTGCTAATGTGACAGAGTGATTGAAGCACTGGGTGGTGTAACTACCACTGTCCGGTTTTAAGAGTATGTAGTTTTCGTCATTGAGCTGTTGTGTATACCATGATACAGTTTTCATATTACTGTAAGCCTGTAAACTCGGCCTATTTTCTTGTTGTAAATCTGAAGGTAGCAATACATATTGTCGAAACTACTAATCCAATACCTGTGTTAACATAGCGATCTAGTCAAGTAAACCGGTTCTCACAAGAGGACTAAAGTCCAAATTTATGGATAGCCTCCTGCACTGAATGATCTTCTCAGGTAACAATAATATGCCAAAGTAATGAAGAAGTAATTGTGAAATATGTCAATAGAAAATCATCCAGGCCAAAACATAAATAAATCAAAGTAATAAACTGATGAAAAATATTTATAAGCAATGAAATATGAAAATACAATTGTAGTCTGTAAGAAAAATGTTAAGAATTGTTTTTAAAGAAGAATTATTTAAGTTCTTAGTATATCGATGATGAATGGAATATCCGCACCAAGATCTTTGTTGGCGGGAGAGCCAGCATATTGATACATACAGAGTGCGGCGAGAAGCGCGCAGCATTACTGATAGAACACCCTTGAGTCAACCTTTGTCCAGTGAAGTTGTGTGTAGAGACAGAGACGTGTGCCTGTTCGCCGCCAGCTATATATTACATTTGATCAGTCACATTAATATTGTTGCCAATAAAGGCACAAGGTGTATAACACTGTGTACGCTTAAGACTACCATGTCAGACACGTTGTCAAAAGCAAGGCCAGACAGGAAGCGGCAAGGCAAAAAAAGTTCCAATCTCTTTCTTTATTTCATTAGACGGAAAAAAGTTAAATAATTATTATTATTAAGTTATATTATTCTAGACAGGAAGGTAATCGTTTAAACGCATTAGGTTCAATTATTATTTCTTTTATTTATTCGATGGGAGGGTTTCACTTGGTGACATCCGCACGCTACGAATACTAAGAGAATCTACTGTGAAAGTGTGGATATACTAACTCTGAAATATTTTCTTGTTAAGCTAATATTAAGTGGCGCAACGCATTTACTAATGTGTATACATTTATTTATAGCCCATCGGCAATTCTGTTTGCCTTTTTGTTGGCTCCGCTTTATAAATTGACTTATTGTGGCGCACAGTGTTAATTACCGACCATGCCGTGCAGAACCATTACTCGTACCTTCCGTGACAGGAGCGTAGAAAATAAAGATTTTTTTCAGCAGTAGTTAATAATCCTACACGTAATGACCTCAGTGGTGAAATGTCAGAGAATCAGATGTTCGAGAGTGTAAATAATTTACAATCCAGTGACGAACATATGAATTTACCTATGCCATCAGACAGTGTGACAACAATGCAAAACCGTATACTTTCAAATACAACAGAAGGTACAGAGCTACAGACAGTCACAATAACGAAGACGCCACAATGCAGTCAAACAATGTGACACCATTGCACGATGCAACACGTACAAATACAACAGATGGTACACAGCTACTGAATCCGCGTAGCAGAGACGATAGTTATAGTGACGAAAAATCCGAAATCACGGAAAACGTGATGAATGAATCGGATACCAATGTAGCAACAAACGGTATCTCAGCAACAAACACACAGTTACATTCATCTGAAAATGTTCAAATGAACACAGATGCACAACTTCCAACAATGATGGCAATTTTGCTACAAATGAAACCACAAGCGGACAAACAAGAAAAACAGTCACAAAAACTGGAGAAGCAGTCACAAGACACGAATAAAAAACTAGACAAAATGTCACAAGAATCAAAAGACACAAAAAAATAAATTAAAGCAGAAATAAAAACAGTCGCTAAAATATGCTCACAGACAACAGGAGAATTACACGCTAAGTATAAGGAACTATCAAAAAAACATGATGAACTCGCACTTAGTCTACGTGAGACAATGTCAGAAAACTTTGCCAAACATAACGCTCAGATTGACGAACGTTTTAATAATTAATAATCACGTAGAAAATTGCTTGATACGTCTCCAAAAACGGGTGCCATCACAAGACAAAGAAATCACTAAACAGCGACAAGAAGACAAAGGCAAACTGTTTGCCCAAGGGAAAAAGTATGTAGATAATAACATTGCATCAATTTTGGAAGAAATTGAAACAATATATTAAAGAGAGCATTACTCAAATACAAGAAACTCTTACTACGATACAAATGAACACAGAAGAGGCAAAAACAAACACAAACACTGAAATACAGTGTGTCAAGGACAAACTTTCAGATGGCATTCAAACACTCACTGACAGAATAGAGCAGATCTAAATTGTACAAGATCGAGAAACTTTTAAATCAGACTTAAAGAAAGTGACTAAAAGAAATCGTAAGTTACAAAAAGAACTCACAAAGAGAATCGATGAGAATGGGTATGTTAGACACCAACAACGATACCAAATCAGATAACACAACACCAAATGATACTCCACCAGTCCCACTTCAACAGATTTCTGGAAGTCAGAGTATGCGAAGTCAGAATGTGCAACAGACAATATCAGATTTAGAATCACGTAACAACTTGTTACACCAAAAAATTGATTAATTACAGCAAGTAATAGCTGAAACACACGAAACGGTTCCAAACAATCTGTACCAACAAAACGCACATTATCATGCTATGTCACAGTTGCATAATCCATACAACATAGGTAGACTACAGAGAGTCAGGGGTCTTGATCACTAACAAAGACACACAAACCCATGTTCATACCATTGTGATAACAGTTACTCATACAGAAATTATGGTTTCGACGACAAACATTTTCTATCCGTTAGGAAATTCAAAACGTTCAAGAATGACAGAACACAAATACATCCCTTACATTGGATACAGTATTTAGCATTGCATTCCCAACGTCGTGACCAGTACAACACAAATTGAAATTCATTAGTATTTTCCTTGAAGGTGAACTGGCTAGGAGAATGAGACTAATTGCAAGGCAATGTTATTCACTAGAAACATTTCAAGACGCATTTTTGTCAGCGTATTGGTAAGGCGCAACCCAAAGAAGTATCAAAGATCAGTTAATTAGCCTGGCAACTGAGAATTCCAACTTTCAGACCATAACACAATTCTTTGAATACATCTTAGAGCAAAACGAGTATTTAAATGAATCGCACAGCCAATCCCACTAATACAGTTGTGCATTTCAAAACTTCCAAGATCATTGAAGGTTTCATTACTAACAGGGCAACAGAAAGACAACATTTCCATATTTAGGGAACTATTACAACTACTAGAAGTAAAACAATCCGATTATGCGTTTATCAATAAAAATGTTGAAGACAAAACGAAAATCAGCCAAACAAAGGTAATTTTGAACAGTCACGCTTCGTCAATAACAATCGTAAGAAACGCTTCTGCAGTGAAGGGGAAAATTTTGTTTCAGATTACACACAAGGCCATAATGAAACGCAGTATAGCAACAGTGCGAGTTTGAATACACAGCATCAACGAAGCCAGTCGCGTAGCACGACGGAGGTACAGCACAACATTCCAAATAGGCCTAATTTTCACATGACTCAGCTTCCAACACACACACGAGCTGTGACTCATTCTACGACGCCATAGCGAAGATACCTATACATACACAAGTCGCAGTTCCATAATAATGCGCGCCACACGCAATATAACAGCAGTTATAGTAACAGGCGTAGATGAAACGAACAGGGATCACAACGCATATTCCACAACAGTGATTTTAATCAGTATCACAACAATTCACAACAAAATAATTATCGTGTGAACGAACCTGATACCGTCACAGAACGCCAATAACCAGTGTGTTAGAACTGTGTGTGTAATAGAAAACTCACAACATTCCTCGACAGGAAATGACACACCAGAACACGTATGACTAGAAACAGTCCCTGACGCGTTTCTGAACAACGATACAAATAACAGGGAAATATAATGTATCACGATTGAACTTGCAATTACATTCGATGATGTACTTGATACACTACTACATAAGAAGCCAGTAGTACAGAAAAGCATATGCCACCCTATAGTCTACATAAGAATACAATCACAGGTTATCCCAGCAATAATTGATTCAGGATCACCAATGTAAGTAATTAATGAAGAAACATTTAACAGATGCAATATGAAGAATAACTGCCCGGTATTGCCATTAAGTAAAACCAAATTTAAAGTTGCATTTCCAGGTAAAGGAATAGAAGTAAAGGGACAGACACAGTTATCATTTATTCTTGCAGGTACAGCATTTCACACTAATTGTTGGATAGTTCCACTACTGATAACAGACGTCATATTAGGAGTAAATTTCCCCGTGCAGTACGACGCAAATGTCGATTTTAAACTGTGATATCTAACACTACATTATGGAGTCTAAGGAATTGTACTGTTATTCCAAAATGCATCTTCAACGGAAGAACAAAGCATTAATAGGATTGAAATTATTCCATATTCTTCCGACAATGATTGTTATTTAACATTATACACAGATGTAAATAATGGCGATTCCCAGAGGACCATGAATATAATTTGATAGAATCTATTGCACATGACGTAGGGTATAGTATGGCGAATACCAAACCAGAAAATACAGAATTAGAGAATATTCTTGTGTAGCATAAAACAGTCTTCATTAACATTCCAGGAACTACGACAGGATTCATGTATGAATTCCAGGTAAAACCACATGAAACTTTTAAAGCAAAACATTATCTCATTCCACACATATACAGATAAGGTAAAGAAGGAATTACAAGCAATGCTTAAACAACGAATAATTGATCCAGCATCCAGTCAGTCTATAAATCCTTTGCATATTGCAAAAACGAGCTGCAGAGCGTCGAAAGATCACCAGAGGCAGGTAAGTAAACTTAAAAATTATGAGATTGGTGACAAAGTATTAGTTCGCACTCATTATACAGAATTCGCAATATTCCACATGACAATGTAGTGCATGTTGAAACGATATGTAACAAGAAATGCAAACGATACCACAATGTCTCCAATGTGAAACATTTCTTAACTTAGAAAACTCTCCAGAATGAGATTTTCACTCTGCAGCGCAGTGTGCACTGATATGAAACTTCCTAGCAGATTAAAACTGTATGCCCGACCGAGGCTCGAACTCGGGACCTTTGACTTTCGCGGGCAAGTGCACTACCATCTTTTCTTTTATTTTTTTTTCGTAATCTATCGTTGTGTTTGATCGTTGCCGACGTCGCAAGACGTCCTGTTCAAGTTCGGTGGCTGATCCTTCTACTCAGTTTTTTTGTTACAGAGGCCAACCGGCTCTCTGACCGAACACGCTGAGCTACCGTGCCGGCTGCCATCTGAGCTACCGAAGCACGACTCTCGCCCGGTGCTCACAGCTTTACTTCTGACAGCATCTCGTCTCCCACCTTCCAAACTCGAGTCGTGCTTCGGTAGCTCAGATGGTAGAGCACTTACTCGCGAAAGGCAAAGGTCCCGAGTTCGAGTCTCGGTCGGGCACATAGTTTTAATCTGCCAGGAAGTTTAGAAAACTTTATTCCAGACTACACAAGGGAACAGAATGAAACGTAAACATGCAACTATGGTAGTTTCAGCGCGCTTCAGCAACAAACAAATCCATATAACACAGCAAACCAATAATGGTATTTTCCAAGTACAAAATAGGTCCACAAGGGGCTGCCCCGGGCAAATGAATCAGCTGTGGTTAATTACGCTGTATCGCAGAGAGAAAATAACAGTTCCTGAAAGAGGACTTCCAGTATATTTCGTCGCAAATTCTATACAACAGAGCTGTGCTTAATCATACTGCGTCAAGGCAAGAGAAACATGTGAAACATTTCTTATCTGAAAGACAAGATACAGATAATGAAACGACTATTGAATTTGTGCACTGTTGATTTATTCAGCAATAAAAATATATTACATTGAAGAATACTATAATTATATAATTGGTAATTATTCATGAATGATTAAAAATCAACGTCATGAAGATATCAAGGTATTTTTAGCGCTAACTGCATATTGTAAGTTCGTTGCTACATTTTTAATCTGTTTTATGTAAACGATCCCCAAACTAAAGCTTTATAAACTGAATCATTATAAAGAGTTAAAAATTTATATTCAATCATTTTCACAAGAGATCAGTTTACCTCAGTCACTATCGTATTATTTTTCATTGAACCTAGTAACCACAAGATTTAACTTTTGTTGAGTTTTCTCAGTTTTTTTAATTTAATAGTGACATTGAATTTGGCACCAGTAACTTCAATCAAAAAGAAAATTAATAATAACCACAGTTTGAGCCCACATATCTGCAATCCTAGTAAATGAATGCCAACCAAAATAATTATCAACAACATCAACAACAGATCAGAGTGAGTATATTCAGACATGCAGTCAGATGACGTTATGCAGAGGCGACCCAGTAAAACAAAAGGTAAGAAAAATATATACGTATGTTTTCAGGTTCACTGCACAGACAAACAGTACTAAGGGCCACGGCGTAAGCTTTTGTGTTCACGTCGAAATAATCTTCTTTTGATCAGTCACATTAATATTGTTACCGATAAAGGCACAAATCGTATAACATTGTGTACGCTAAAGACTACTAGATCAGACACGTTGTCAAAAGCAAGTCCAGACAGGAAAGCTGTAAGGCACAAAAAGTTCAATGCTCTTTCTATCTTTCATTAGACGGAAAGTAAGTTAAATTATTTTATTCTAGACGGGAAGGTTATCGTCTAAACACATTAAGATCAATCATTATTCCTTTTCTTTATTCGACGGGAAGGTTTCAATTGCATTAAGGAGTAACTGCATTACTATAGACTGGGTGGCGTCCAGTGATGTGGATAGTCATAAGTATAATGTCAGTATCATGAGCAGAAGTGTGGTAACTGCTCAGAATGGTTGTTATTGATCGTTATCATTTATTCAGCGATGCTAAACTGTGACAGACGATGTAATTGATGAGAATAATTTGCGACTTACAAAGCAGTGCTTCATACGGAATGTTGTGGAATGTCTCGTGACTGTATTTTGGAGACTGTAGTAGCAAGACTCACGACGACGAATAAATTAATGGTATCCCTAAAACGGAATTTATGTACGCTTTACAGGAATGTACAGCAACATTTTTCCCACAATAGTCGCAGTGACACATCATAAATGGACCCACTACCGTGTCGGGAGTTCTGCCAGAGGGATAGCTTTAGAGGATGCAAATTGAGCAAATAGAGTCCTGCAGAATGTGCCCGACGCTGTACGTATCCAACTGCATCCTTTCCATAAACTGTCATGCTGCTACCGACGGCCATACTATCACGGCTTTTAGAGCAAACGTGTCGCGAAGTATGTGCGAGTGAAGTTATGAGAAATGGGAATGACACTGTGGTTCGACAGCCGTGTTATAAAGCAGCAACGAAAGAAAAAAGAGCTTCACTGTGAATTGGAAAGTAGCCAGTGCCCAGTAGACGAAAAAAAAATTAAAACGAAGTCAAAATAAGCCTAAGGAGAGTCGTGGGTAAAGCGTCCTACGAATTTGAAAGTAAAGGTCTATCTACTTACCTGACATAAGATGCTAAGAAGTTTTGGACTTTTGTTAGTTCAGTAAACGGGTAAACCTTCTGCCCAGATACCCTCTGATCATACTTGCCTCAACGAAGAAGTACAGAGAGAACTCCTTTTAGAAAAATTGATTCGCTGCTGAAGATTGAGTAAATTGTCACGTGAACGTCAGATTGACAGACAGCAAAACAACAGAAAATGGGATAAAAAAGTCAGCTAACGCCATTCAACAAGGAGAAAAATGACTGGGTCTTACACTATTTTAGTGTTAAGGTTTAGATTTCACAACATCTATACAATCTTCTTACTGCAACCTTGACAAAATGTGTAGGCGTGAAACTAACTTAAATGGCCACCGAGTCGCTATCTGCTGATAGAAGTTGAGGTGATCAATCTCTCCCAGATAATTGGCAGAGAGGGACCAGTGTTATTCGGCAGAGATGGACCACTTGTCTTAATGTGAGAGAGATGGAGCACAGTTAAATTTAGTTTTAAGGTATGTGGAATAATTCCAGTGGTTCAAATGGCTCTGAGCACTATGGGACTTAACATCTGTGGTCATCAGTCCCCTAGAACTTAGAACTACTTAAACCTAACTAACCTAATGACATCACACACATCCATGCCCGAGGCAGGATTCGAACCTGCTACCGTAGCAGTCGCGCGGTTATGGACTGCGCGCCTAGAACCGCTAGACCACCGCGGCCGGCTAATAATTCCAATTAAAATGACAAAAGTAACATACTATGTTTAGTTGTCGTCTATGGCTGTGCCAGCAAATGGAAGATCAGAATCTCACACACTGACCAGCCAACCACTTCGAAGCTCATTCAAAGACTTACTGATCCCAAGCAACATCAAAAGACTTGAATTATCTGCACAAATCAATTTCCTTCACGAACACAACTCCGGACTCCACTCCTATTAAATCTATAACTTTCAGGATCACCGCCTCAGAACAGACTACTACTAAGCAGACACAGACAAAACTTTTGGGAAAAAATCACCTAATCCTTCTATTGACAAAACCATGAATTTTAAGATGAAGGCAGCAACTGTATCCAGAGGGACAGACTCTGATGAAAATATTGAAACAGTCCAGAAAAAGAGGGATAAGAAATGAAAGGAAACAGAAAAACGCACCAAAAGATCACCAGAGGAAATACTAGAGAAGAGAAAAGCAGATTGAAGAAGCTAAGGAACAAAAATACTGCCAACAGTTCACCATGTTCACCAATGCGGACATCGTAAAAGATTACGAATATAACTTTGATTAATGGGATGAAGAAGTATGTGTTAGATGAAGATGACTGCGTTCAATGTTGTGAAATCTGTTTATTACGAAACTAATAAAAATAATGATTCATTCAGTGTGCTTCCTGTTCACGATGGTCACACGAATGTTGTTCAGCATTTGGTAATACGTACAGCTGTTGTGGTGAAAGAAAGACAGGATAATACTTGAACAAAACCAACAAGTCATCAGAAAAGCCAGTGTTTAATCAAGATTTATAATAAAATGATAAGATTGTTTCTGACTAAGATATTTAATAGCATAATTCTGCCTTCATGATATTATATTCCAAATCAAATTATGTAGTTTTAATTGACTCCTTTCTTCCTGTATAGCTATTTTTGTTTGGTCCATTTCTCCCAGTACACTTGCCTATATACTTATGGCTGAGGTGGACCACACATGTATATTTTCATTTTATCATCTCTCTTTTATTTTAAGTGGCAGTGTCCCAGCAATATATTGTACTTCAGTTTAATATCACTCCATACGACCATGCGGCCAGAATTAAAAAAAACTTGAAAAACGTGACGAACCTTTTGCTGAAAGAAAGTGACGTAGCTCTCCGAAATTGTCAAAATAAGTTGTACCTCTTCTAGTAGCTATCTTACAGAGGTCACTCGAGCAACGGTGCATTCCAAGTAAATGAAAAAACAGACAGTTTATAAGAAGGACCGCAGAACAAATGCGCACAACTATATCCCTACATTCCTGATATTAGTGTGTTATAGAAGTATGGAGTAGGTGTTACGGCTGCGTATAATAATTCTTTCGGGTGGTAGAAAATCTTATCTGAAGCATGAACAAATATTCAGCAAACAACGATCGTGTAAAACACAGCTCGGTCTGTTTGTCCACGAGACCCAGAAGGCAGTAGATGGTGGTGGCCACCAGATTAATGCAGTATTTCTTGCCTTCTGGAAGTCGTTCGATACAGTTCCAAAATGTTGCATAACGAACGAAATACGTGAGTATGACATATGAGACTAGCTGTGTGATGGTAATGAAGAGTTCCGAGGAAATCATTCTTAACACAGAGAGATCTTCAGACTAAAAGGGAAGCATTAGACTGCCATTACCCTTCACAATATTTATAACTGACTTAACAAATGGTTCAAATGGCTCTGAGCACTATGGGACGTAACATCTATGGCCATCAGTCCACTAGAACTTAGAACTACTTAAACCTAAGTAACCTAAGGACATCACACAACGCCCAGCCATCACGCGGCAGAGAAAATCCCTGACCCCGCCGGGAATCGAACCCGGGAACCCGGACGTGGGAAGCAAGAAGGCTAACGCACGACCACGAGATGTGGGCACTGACTTAACAGACAACGTCCGAAGCTCCATGAAGTTGTTTACGGGTGACAAGGTGAGGCAGCTAAGACAGGCTAATACAAATTTATCCAGAATGAATAAATACACTCCTGGAAATTGAAATAAGAACACCGTGAATTCATTGTCCCAGGAAGGGTAAACTTTATTGACACATTCCTGGGGTCAGATACATCACATGATCACACTGACAGAACCACAGGCACATAGACACAGGCAACAGAGCATGCACAATGTCGGCACTAGTACAATGTATATCCACCTTTCGCAGCAATGCAGGCTGCTATTCTCCCATGGAGACGATCGTAGAGATTCTGGATGTAGTCCTGTGGAACGGCTTGCCATGCCATTTCCACCTGGCGCCTCAGTTGGACCAGCGTTCGTGCTGGACGTGCAGACCGCGTGAGACGACGCTTCATCCAGTCCCAAACATGCTCAATGGAGGACAGATCCCGAGATCTTGCTGGCCAGGTTAGTTGACTTACACCTTCTAGAGCACGTTGCGTGGCACGGGATACATGCGGACGTGCATTGTCCTGTTGGAACAGCAAGTTCCCTTGCTGGTCTAGGAATGGTAGAACGATACGTTCGATGACGGTTTGGATGTACCGTGCACTATTCAGTGTCCCCTCGACGATCACCAGAGGTGTACGGCCAGTGTAGGAGATCGCTCCCCACACCATGATACCGGGTGTTGGCTCTCTGTGCCTTGGTCGTATGCAGTCCTGATTGTGGCGCTCACCTGCACGGCGCCAAACATGCATACGACCATCATTGGCATCAAGGCAGAAGCGACTCTCATCGCTGAAGACGACACGTCTCCATTCGTCCCTCCATTCACGCCTGTCGCGATACCACTGGAGGCGGGCTGCACGATGTTGGGGCGTGAGCGGAAGACGGCTTAACGGTGTGCGGGACCGTTGCCGAGCTTCATGGAGACGGTTGCGAATGGTCCTCACCGATACCCCAGGAATAACAGTGTCCCTAATTTGCTGGGAAGTGGCGGTGCGGTCCCCTACGGCACTGCGTAGGACCCTACGGTCTTGGAGTGCATCCGTGCGTCGCTGCGGTCCGGTCCCAGGTCGACGGGCACGTGCACCTTCCGCCGACCACTGGCGACAACATCGATGTACTGTGGAGACCTCACGCCCCACGTGTTGAGCAATTCGGCGGTACGTCCACCCGGCCTCCCGCATGCCCACTATACGCCCTCGCTCGAAGTCCGTCAACTGCACATACTGTTCACGTCCACGCTGTCGCGGCATGCTACCAGTGTTAAAGAATGCGATGGAGCTCCGTATGCCACGGCAAACTGGCTGACACTGACGGCGGCGGTGCACAAATAATGCGCAGCTAGCGCCATTCGACGGCCAACACCGTGGTTCCTGGTGTGTCCGATGTGCCGTGCTTGTGATCATTGCTTGTACAGCCCTCTCGCAGTGTCCGGAGCAAACATGATGGGTCTGACACACTGGTGTCAATGTGTTCTTTTTTCCATTTCCAGGAGTGTATATGGAGGTGTGATTTTTGCCAAGTTATAGTGGACAATATGGAGAATTTGCTGATGTTCACCAGTAACTTTATCGTTTATACTCATCGAATTACTACAACGACTGTGCTTTTTTTTGTTTTCTAATGGACGTATGTACCTTTTTCTGGGTGCGTTTGAAATAGCTTCTAAGAGAACTTCAGCAGTATAAGATGTGTGGGACTTGATCAAATAGTATCAAGATAACAGCGTCACAAACCACTTCCTCGCCGTCAGGAGAACAATTTCCACAAACGACTGCACTGTTATACCAAATGTAAGTAAGCATGTAACTCAGATACGGTTCGTGTGACTACTGCTGTGGCTGTCATCCCAAGGGCTTAAAGTGATGATTGAGTACAGCTACATGCTATGAAGAGAGAAATAATACTGCATGTTGAAATTCATTTAGAGTTAATGGCAGCACAGGTCAATGCTATAAGGCATTTCACTCCTTTCGAAGTCGTCGGTGTTTCCTAATAACCCTCTTGTTTTAATTTTCGCCACCGAGAGAAGTATAATATTTTCAAATTTGTTGAGACCACTGACCATTTTGCGTTCCCTATCGACAGTTCTACAGCGCTCCAAATATTCTCGTAAGAGGGTCTGTCATTACATGTGCGGAAAGGGAGACACATCCTTGATTTTCAACTGATTATTAGCACATATAGCGAAAATTGACTTTCCCTGGTTTGTAAACAATACATCTACCTTACAAAAATTTTTCCGTAGATATACCACATCATTTTGCACTTTTCGTAGATAACAGTGGGAGAATTCTTAATAGCATTGGAAGAACTGTAAACGAGTGAAATGTAAAGAGAAAGAAATTGTAGGTAGTACTGGAAGTCATTCCCACAAAACTGTAAATGAGCGAAATGCGAAGAGAATGAAAAGAGACGTAATGTAGTGTTCGCAGAACGCTCGCTTGGTTGATCCCTCTCGTACTTCCGAGATGCCTCTTACGAGGAGAAAATTCCAAGTTCCATAAGCCGAATTCCCAGAACCTTCTCTCAGCGGAAGAGGAGTCAAAATAAGCGAGCACGTGCCTCTGCTTATCTGTAGATACTCGACTGTCTCTGAGAAGACGACGCTCTAAGTTTTCGACTTCATTTAGATGCCTTTTAGCACGTGGCACTGTGATTTGCGTTGCGGCCTTTCGCTTTGCGTCCCGCGTTCGAAACCTTTTTATTGTTTTTATCTATTTTATTTTACTTTATTAGGTATATTTAACCAGGTCCGTACAAAGCTACTACACGAATGTTTCTTATGAAGTAGAGGATACAGAGGTGCTGTGTTAACTGTAAAATTACAATTTATAAGTCTAGGTTCCCACAGTTTGCAGTCACAGACAAATCGTAACTCTGCCTGACTTCCCCTTTTATTCACTATACGTGGACTGTGTTTTTAATAACAGCCTCCAGCTTCAAAGCTTGTCCGAATGGGAAACTTTGTCTCTTCCCACATTACGAAGCAATATTACGTTACCAAGGCGGTCGGATTTGCACGCTCTCACTGGCTTCCGACTGGACGCCCCACGTTCTACACGGGTGGTCGACGGCAGTTTGGAGACGCTTTATAGAAAATATCGCTGCCTCGCGGAAGTGCCGGGGGTAGCTGGCGGATCACGTCAGCCAGTCGCCGTCAATTCGAGCAAACTTTAATCCTCTCAAACAGAGAAACCGCCGCCGGCCCACCTGAAGGACCATGGACAAACGGTCCACGGCCCTCGCCTAAACAACGGCTTATAGCATACTGGTTCCCCGGGTGCTTACCTGGCCTCCATCCCTGCCCTACCCACATCCCCTGGTCACCGCTCTGCTATTCTGCCCTCTAATTACAAAGATATTCAGTTCAGCAAGATGTATTACAATTACAAATGGGTAATCTGAGTAATCGTCACACACACCTCTCCAGAATTAATTTCTGCATTATGTACATGTTACATTCTCGAAAACAAAATCTACCTATAATATTTCTGATTCAATCCAAACACGTAATCAGAATGAAGCATGAACCTCATTCATTTCAAAGTCCAGTAACTGCTCTGGTTTACTTACTTAATCCAGCGAAGGTCTTTCTTCCACTGATTATGGAACAATGTCAATTTGTATTTGTTCCTCTAGGTTATCACGTTTATATGTTCCCTTGTATTAATGTGTTTTCCATTGGTTTTCTTTCTAGCGTATGTGATGCCTGTGTCAATCCTTACATTGTATCATTTGATAAATAAACAATTATCTGCATTGCGGATTTTCATTTTTCAGATTTGGCGTCACTTATATTGTTATAGTTATGTCAATATCTACCATAAGTTAGTTGTTGCATTCATCATCGCAGTCAATTTGCATATCACCTCTTTAGGAGCTTTTCCTTAGGCTTAGCATGTACATTATAGCCCCCACCCCCCAGCCAAAGGATCCAGAGTAACAGGGATAAAAAAAACAGTTAGAATGGGGGCTAGATTCTTTTAGACAAGTTGTTCCATAAAATCGTTTTTCCCCAATTCGATTTAGTATTTCCTCATTCGTCTGTTGCACCGTATTTCAAATGCTTCTAGTCTCTTTCTGCCTGAACTGCTTATAGTCCACGTTTCACGTCTGTGTAAGACCAATTCTTTCAGAACAGACTTCCAAACACTGAAATTTAAAGTAGATGTTAGCTAATTAATCGTTTTCATAAAATGAATTTTATATCGTTTCTGCTTCGGCCATCATCAGTTGTTTTGCTACCCAAATTTCACAACGCATCTATTACTTTTAGTGACTCATTTTCTAATCTAATTCCTTCAGCATCATTTGATTGGACTCGACGGTATTCCCCTTAACCTCTTTGCAAGACGCTATACATTCAATTCAACGGCTCTTCAATGTCCTTTGCTGTCTGTACAAAAATTACAGCGTCATCCTTAAACCTCAAAATTTTTATTTATTCTGCCTAAATTTCTACTCCCTTTCCAAACATCTTGATTTCCTTTATGGCTTTCCGTTGGTACGCCTGTCTCAATCCCTCCTGCTTCCCTTTCAGGCTCTTCGGTTCTTATATTGACAGGCTGGATTCTGTACAAGCTGTAGATAACTTTAATTTTTTGTCTTTTATTCCTCCTATCTTCAGAAACACGAAGAGTATATTCCAGTGAAGAATGTCAAATAATTTATCTACATCTACATTTGCTATAAACGTAGGTTTTCCTTGCTTTAACTTACCGTTTATGGAAAGTCGTATGTATCCCTATTCTTCGCTTGTCCTTGCGATTCACCGAAACCCATACAGAGCTTCTACGAACTCGGGTACCACCAGTTTTTCTATTCTTCTGCAAACAATTCTTGTAAGTGTTATGTAAGCATGACTTATTAAACTGATGGTTCAATGTTACTGACATCTTTCAGCAAATGCCTTCATTGGTGTTGGAAATTTTCCATTCTTGTTGTAGTATTTCTCATGTCCCACATGTCTTACACAACAAATTGCATAGTTTTGTCATGGATGGCTTTGACAAGGATTTCAATAATTCTGAGTGAATGTCGTTACTCTAGGGGCTCCGTTACGACTTAAACTTGTAGTGTTCTAATTTTTATCGTAGTATCACGTGCCAGTCTTATCTTCATTTACATTCCCTTCCTTTTCTATAACATTGCCTTCATTTCACTTGCACAGCCCCTCCCTATTTTCCTTCGAGCTTTCAGCTTTTCCTTCTTTGCTTAGTACCGGATTCCCATCTCAGTTCTTGATTTTCAGACGGTTGCTTCACTTTATTCCAAACGTCTACTTAATTTTTGCGTATGTAATATTGTCTATTTGTCTATCTCATTTTTTTAGACGTGAGAATTTTTCTACTCCAGTTATATTCTGGAATCCAAGAAGAGTTTTTTTTTTTTTTTTTTTTTTTTTTTTTTTTTTTTTTTTTGTAAAGGCTCGAATTTTCCTTTCCTTACAGAACAGATAAGATGGAGACAGATCCAGGCTAATCCCAAACTACCTATTATTCACTCACAAGTTAAGCAGCACAAAAATAATTTGCCGATATATTCGATTATAAATGGGTGCAAAGGCTCTAATTACAGTATCAATAAGATTTGATACATTAAATTAAAAATTGCTTTCATATTTGTCAAGATGGTCTGTTAAAATAGTTATGAAATGGATATGTAGAGAATCCAGTGTGCCACAAGGAGTCATTATTGCTTCTTGGGATATCACTACTCTACATACAAATATTCCTATAGATATTGTGAAAGTAAATTTCCTGAGGTACGCGAAATTAACCGTTGGGGAAATATTCGAGTTGATGGGAATGATACGCTTATTGCTGACCTTGAACCATTTTGCATTTAATAATAAAATACACTGTCAAAAACATATTGAAATGGATTGTTGTCTCTTTGGCAACCTCGCCGACATCTTCAGCAATGACACAAATTTTCTTTTAATCATAGAATTATTTCTGAAAATATTCTTGTCTATTGAAGGTACGTTAATGAATGACCTTTTTTTTACTTAAGGTAAATTATCAGATTATAGCTGATTTGGCAAAACGTTCAACCAGCTGCACTCACATATCGTGTTTACATTGCAATTAGAAACGAATAAGAGACTCAATAATTGGGACCTGCAGGAAGTTCAGAAATGTACAAGTTTCGCCTTGAACATTTTTAGAAAATCGACTGCCTCGAACGTAATCATCAGTGCTGACTCTTGCCAACCAAGAATGCACAAACGTGCGTTCTTCAAGCCGACGTTCAACATAACAGCCAACCTAGTCATGAATCAAGCATACATTTGGAGAGAAACAAACATAGTCTTACAGATAGGATTGTAGACTGGTTATAAAGAGAGCGTTATTCGTGAAATAAGATATCCAGGTTTTAGTAGAGAAACAACCGCACTTGGGGCAACGGATATAGCGTTAAAGTTTGCTTCCATCTCTTACTCAGGCCAGTTTTGCGAATGTATCGCAAGGGCCAGAATGAGATTTTCACTCTGCAGCGGAGTGTGCGCTGATATGAAACTTCCTGGCAGATTAAAACTGTGTGCCCGACCGAGACTCGAACTCGGGACCTTTGCCTTTCGCGGGCAAGTGCTCTACCAACTGAGCTACCGAAGCACGACTCACGTCCGGTACTCACAGCTTTACTTCTGCCAGTATCCGTCTCCTACCTTCCAAACTTTACAGAAGCTCTTCCGCGAACCTTGCAGAACTAGCACTCCTGAAAGAAAGGATACTGCGGAGACATGGCTTAGCCACAGCCTGGGGGATGGTTCCAGAATGAGATTTTCACTCTGCAGCGGAGTGTGCGCTTCTGTAAAGTTTGGAAGGTAGGAGACGGATACTGGCAGAAGTAAAGCTGTGAGTACCGGCCGTAAGTCGTGCTTTGGTAGCTCAGTTGGTAGAGCACTTGTCCGCGAAAGGCAAAGGTCCCGAGTTCGAGTCTCGGTCGGGCACATAGTTTTAATCTGCCAGGAAGTTTTATAGCAAGGGCATCTACGAAAGCTAATTTACTTCAGACACAGGGTAAGCACAGATCAGTGATACGCACTTCGTTTGGTGGAAACTCAAGCAAATTCTTAACATCAGGTGTCTTCAAAATATCAAGTAGACCCTGTGATAAAATGTAAATCGACAAAATGGTTAGTGATTTTCAAACAAGATTAAAGGAACATTGGAGTTACAATTCCACGGCCTTAGGATGCCACCTTTCCAGGGATAAACATACATTTGAGGCAACTGAAAAGTTTTTGTCTGAATACATAGCCCAAGGGGTTAGAGCTGGATATTTTGTGAGAGACTACGATGTATAAAACATTTAATGACTGGACAGGTAATATATTGAATTAGCAAATCTACTCCAATCAGAAGTGGTTTTCTGATTTTTTTAAAGATTTGATATAGACAGGTCTTTTCATTTTCCAAGGCATTTGTCCTAAACTCATATCTGTCTTTGATCCATTGTGTTCCCCTTCTTCTCCCCTCCCCCCCCCCACCTGTTAACCACCACCCTCCGCCTTCCCCCCCCCCCCCCCTTCCCTTAGCTCCCATATACCACCACCCCCTGATACGGAAATTTCGCTTACTGTTGACACTGTTCTATGTGTAGCGTATCTCTGAACACAATATTGTTTGGAAATTTTTTTGGAAATTTGAGATAAGTTCCTATGGGACCAAACTGCTGAGGTCATCGGTCCCTAGGCTTACATATTACTTGATCTAACTTTAACTTACGCTACGGACAACACACACACACACACACACACACACACACACACACACACACACACACACACTCATGCCCTAGGGAGGACCCGAAGGGAGGACCCGAAGCTCCGACGGGAGGAGCCGCACAAACCGCAACAAGGCGCCCTCGAGACCGCTCGGTTACACCGCGATGCATATTCAGTTTGCATTGACGTTGTATCTTATGATCATTCTCATATATCTTAAAATTCAGCAGGTAGTAATAATACTGCACCTTTATGTTACTCGGAAAGTCTAGCGTTTTTGAGTCGGTATTATAAATCTTGTCGCTTCCCAAAGTTTTGTACCACGTAATGTGATTTGTTACTTGTACTGTAACACCTCTTTGGTGCAATACACTCCCCTTCTTGTACCCTATCCCTAACCCTCCTCCTCCCCCTTCCTACTATGAGCAATTTTCATACTGGTGTTACTTTTCTACTAATAACAAGTATCTAACTACGAAATCCAATCTGCATTGACATTCTATTTTATTGTCATTTGTATATGTACTAAATTTTTATACTAGCAGTAACAAACTGTGCCTTAACTTGTTTCTTGAAATGGGTTGCGTCTTTGTCTCATAGCACATTTATTTTGTTTATTCTACTTCTGTGCGTTAACTAGTTTTGTAAAGACACTAACTCTTGTGATCATTTCATTTGGTAGCTTTATTACAAGCTGACGTCAGCCAATACGGTTCTGTTAATCCGTTTTCGTATTTGTATTGTAATTTTATTTAATTTTATTGTCTAGCTTTTATTACATCCACTGTCAATTGCGACAACATAGGCACCCATGTCGCTACTATTCTGTCAACTGACAGCAGCCAGCAAGGCATCGAGTATTACTTTTTATTTTGTATTTTAAATTTTGTGATTTTTTGTTGTTCATCTTTCATTATGTCTCATTCTTCATAAATGTAATTCGTTCTCAATCTTGAAGATGTACAACGCAACATTCGCTTCAATTCTGCCACCTGATCGCAGTGATGCGACTTTTTTCTGTGCTGTTTTTGTTTTAAACTAAAAATATTTGCAATCTTTCTTAAAGTTAAATTGTTATCGTTTGTATTTGACTATTATATTTTAAGGGGACATGCAGCTTTACTGTACGGTTAAATGATCATGGCGTCCTCTTGGGTAAAATATTCCAGAGGTAAAATAGTCCCCCATTCGGATCTCCGGGCGGGGACTACTCAAGAGGACGTCGTTATCAGAAGAAAGAATACTGGCGTTCTACGGATCGGACCTTGATTGTCAGATACCTTAATCGGGCAGGTAGGTTAGAAAATTTAAAAAGGAAAATGGCTAGGCTAACGTTAGATATAATGGGAATTAGTGAAGTTCGGCGGCAGGAGGAACAAGACTTTTGGTCAGGCGAATACAGGGTTGTAAATACAAAGTCAAATAGGGGTAATGCAGGAGTAGGTTTAATAATGAATAAAAAATAGGAATGCAGGTAAGCTACTACAAACAGCATAGTGAACGCAGTATTGTGGCCGAGATAGACACGAAGGCCACGCCTACTACAGTAGTACAAGTTTATATGCCAACTAGCTCTGCAGATGACGAAGAAATTGAAGAAATGTATAATGAAATAAAAGAAGTTATTCAGATAGTGAAGGGTGACGAAAATTTAATAGTCATGGGCGACTGAAATTCGGTAGTAGGAAAAGGGAGGGAAGCAAACGTAGTAGGTGAATATGGTTTCGGGCTAAGTAATGAAAGAGGAAGCCACCTGGTTGCATTTTGCACAGAGCACATCATAGCTAACACTTGGTTCAAGAATCATAATAGAAGGCTGTATACATGGAAGAAGCCTGGAGATACTGACAGGTTTCAGATAGATTATCTAATGCGAAGACAGAGATATAGGAACCAGGTTTTAAATTGTACAACATTTCCAGGGGCAGATATGGACTCTGACCACAATCTATTAGTAATGACCTGTAGATTAAAACTAAAGAAACTGCAAAAAGGTGGGAATTTAAGGAGACGGAACCTGGAAAAACCTGAAAGAACTAGAGGTTGTGCAGAGTTTCAGGGAGAGCATAAGGGAACAATTGACAGGAATTGGGGAAAGAAATACAGTAGAAGAAGAATGAGTAGCTTTGAGGGATGGAGTAGTGAAGGCAGCAGAGCATCAAGTAGGTAAAAAGACGAGGGTTAGTAGAAATCCTTGGATAACAGATGATATATTGAATTTAATTGATGAAAGGAGAGAATATAAAAATGCAATAAATGAAGCAAAAAGGAACACAAACGTCTCAAAAATGAGATCTACAGGAAGGGCAAAATGGCTAAGCAGGGATGGCTAGAGGACATATGTAACGATGTAGAGGCTTATTTCACTAGGGGTAAGACAGATACTGCTTACAGGAAGATTAAAGATACTATTGGAGAAAAGGGAACCACTTGTATGAATATCAAGGGCTCAGATGGAAACCCAGTTCTAAGCAAAGAAGGGAAAGCAGAAAGGTGGAAGGAGTATATAGAGGGTCTATACAAGGGCGATGCACTTCAGGACAATATTATGGAAATGTAAGAGGATGTAGATGAAGAAGAAATTGGAGATACGATACTGCGTGAAGAGTTTGACAGAGAACTGAAAGACCTGAGTCGAAACAAGGCCCCCGGAGCAGACAACATTCCACTTGAACTACTGACGACCTTGGGAGAGCCAGTCCTAACAAAACTCTACCATCTGGTGAGCAAGATGTATGAAACAGGAGAAATACCCTCAGACTTCAAGAAGAATTCTTTACAGAAGAATGGAAAAACTAGTAGAAACCGACCTAGGGGAAGATCAGTTTGGATTCCGTAGAAATGTTGGAACACGTGAGGCAATACTGACCCAACGACTCATCTTGGAAGCTAGATTAAGCAAGGGCAAACCTACGTTTCTAGCATTTGTAGACTTAGAGAAAGCTTTAGACAATGTTGACTTGAATACTCTCTTTCAAATTCTGAAGGTTGCAGGGATAAAATACAGGGAGCGAAAGGCTATTTACAATTTGAACAGAAACCACATGGCAGTTATACGAGTCGAGGGACATGAAAGGGAAGCAAGTGGTTGGGAAGGGAGTGAGACAGGGCTGTAGCCTCTCCCCGATGTTATTCAATCTGTATATTGAGCAAGCAGTGAAGGAAACAAAAGAAAAATTCGGAGTAGGTATTAAAATCCATGGAGAAGAAATAAAAACTTTGAGGTTCGCCGATGACATTGTAATTCTTCAGTGACGGCAAAGCGCTTGGAAAAATTTGTTAACGTCTAGTATAGATTTAAGTGTCAGGAAGCCATTTCTGAAAGTATTTGTTTGGAATGTAACATGTATGGAAGTGAAAAATGGACGATAAATAGTTTGGACAAGAAGAGAATAGAAGCTTTTGAAATGTGGTGCTACAGAAGAATGCTGAAGATTAGATGGGTAGATCACATAACTAATGAGGAAGTATTGAATATGATTGGGGAGAAGAGACGTTTGTGGCACAACTTGACTGGAAGAAGGGATCGGTTGGTAGAACATGTTCTGAGGCATCAAGGGATCACCAATTTAGTATTGGAGGGCAGCGTTGAGGGTAAAAATCGTAGAGGGAGACCAAGAGATGAATACACTAAGCAGATTCAGAAGGATGTAGGTTGCGGTAGGTACTGTGAGATGAAAGGATAGAGTAGCATTTAGAGCTGCATCAAACCAGTCTCAGGACTGAAGACCACAACAACAATAACAACATTTTTATGATTTGATTTTTTAGACTATGTTGTCAATTACGACGAAGTATGGCACCACCATCACTACCACACTCCCATCTAGCGTGAATAGTCACCTCTAAGTTTAATTTTAAGATTTTTTCGCTAGCCTGCTTCTGATTGGACTTTTATATCTACGTGCGGCATGTTGCTCGTAGGTATGTTTTTACCTGAAGTTCTTTCTGTGTACAACTGAGACTTGTCTTGTTTTTCCCTATTCTTAATTTTTTGTGATTTCCATGTATCTCGACTATCTTTTAACAGATATCAGAAGTCCGAAACGCCATTTCGATCAGCGACCACTCTAGACTTTGTGCAGTACTACTGTTCATTTTGAACATGGTTGCCTGCGTCCTGAACGACTTATGTTGCCGTTCTGTTGCTTCTACAATCCTACATTTGTTTTCTAGTCTTAGCGGCCCCGTTTTGCACTTCCTGTCTATCTCTTATTCTAGATGTCTGATAATCCTTTTGCTAAAATTTTTTTCTCCTTTCGTGAATTGTATGTTGCTTCTATGCCTTCAGAATGTCATCTCTGAAAACTACTCATTCGCCTTTTGTAGTGTTTCTTTCCTCTGTTTCAGTCAATAGCTGCCTAATGTTCCCCATGAAACTCTCAGCAACCACTCGTTATTTTAGTTATACTTATAGGTCCCTGATGAAAGGCACCTTGCTCCAAATGTATAAAAATGCAAATTACTGCAGGTGAGTACGGAAAACAATCCCTTACTGTTGTAATACGGAATTAGTAGTGTACTGCTTGACACAGTCATGTCGATTAAATATCTAGACGTAAGGTTTCAAAACGATATAAAATGAAACGAGGACGTGCGGGCATTAATTATGAAGGCGAATGGTCAACTATGATTTGTTGTAAGAATTTAGGACTTTGTAGATCTATGGAGGAGACCACATATAGAACACTAGTACGACCCATTCTTGAGTCCTGCTCGTGTGTTTGTGATCCCTACCAGATCGAAAGACATCGAAGTAATTCAGGGTTGTGCTGTTAAATTTGTTACCGGTAGGTTCGCCCTACATGCAAGTGCTCTGACAACGTTTTATCAACTCAAATGGAAATCGCTGGATAGAAGACGATGTTCTTTCCGTGAAAAAAAAATTGAGACCCGGCATCTGAAGATGGCTGAAAAACTCTTCTACTCCCACCTTCTTAATGACCACGAAGATAAAACAAACAAAAAATTAAATTTCTTCTCCTGTCCAAGAATCCAGCAACATGGGTCATACTTTTAGCTTCTATCTGTGCTCTCTATAATCCTCATAGTCTAAATTCTCAAGAAGTGATAATTTATTCCACTAACTTCAGCCCCCAATTCTTCCACAACTTTAGTTCTTCCTTTGTTTCCATCACTAAATGTAAAGCCAGAGTAATTTACTCTAGGCTTCAGTTGATATTAACGATACTTTTTTTTTGTAGTCGTGACAAAATAACATAGCTGAAAGACTCATTGACCTGTTTAGATTTTCGTTTCAGACATTTTATCTTAATTAGAGAAATCTCTATGAACTTGATATATTATCTCATGAAGAGCCTCACGAAAAATTTTTTAAATGAATTCACGATGACTTAGAGATCCTTTTCTCCTGTTTTTTTTTTTTTTATTTTCTAGTAACACGAATCTGTGGAACACACAATATGCGAATGCTTTTAAAAGATTCTTTGTGAAAATATGTTGCCGATAAAGCTCTTCTCGTAGTATTTTTCTATATGTAGGTTGACCATAAACATGGTTCAAATGGCTCTGAGCACTATGGGACTCAACACCTGAGGACATCAGTCGCCTAGAACTTAGAACTACTTAAACCTAACTAACCTAAGGACATCACATACGTCCATGCCCGAGGCAGGATTAGAACATGCGACCGTAGCGCTGAAGCGCCTAGAACAGCTCGGGCAAAGTGGCCGGCCGGTTGACCATAGCTCTGATCCAATGGAGGTGTGCAGTGAGCGCGTAACTGCCAGTTGGCGCCAGTTCGATACCGATGCTTCTCGGACATACTCTTTGATTTGTTGATTTGATTGGGCGGGATCTGTGACTTTCGCCGTGAAAATGCAGTGGTGGTTGGTGAGAAGCGTATTTAGAGACATGCCGTGCTCGGACTGAAGGAAGTCGACCCCATGAAAAAGTAGTTGGCGTGGCTCGTGGAAGGAGTGTGCGCAGGACCGTGTTGACACGGATCAGGTTGGGTTTGGCGAGAAACACAGCGGCGCTTCTGTCAACAAGTCTGTGCGGCCGGGGCCAGTGGGCGGCTGGCGTTCGTACGTGAGGCCGTAAACGCAGCAACAAGCGTTGGACAATCTGCACTCCGTTCAGTTTCGAGAACACTGGTGATTCAAGATGCATTTGTACGTGTAAGAGCATCCCTTGGTGTTTTGGGTCTGACTGTGTGCCATTCAGTGACCTTCGGGCTTCAGTAGCGACAGAGCGTGCGCGATAAATTTTGATTAAGACTGAGCTGAAATGTGACTAACTGTATGGTCCTGTGTATGTTTCAGAGAAGTGCTACTACTAAATCAGGCCGGACTGTTAATTCAAATGGTGTTGTTAAGCTTTGCTTCTCTTGCTAAGGCTGGTAAGTGAGTGTCAGCGGAATTAAGATGCCAGTTCTAAGCATTGCTTTTTTGTAGGGCCCCTCAAATAAAACCGGTCACCCCGTTTGGTTAAGCAAATATTTTTCTTGGCATCAGCGGTAGTATAAGCCCACCATAACTGCCGGCAATTGGTATCCTTTAAGGCTATTACGGAGAATATTTTGCTCTGGGGGATTCCTGTTAAGTGTGTTGACACAAACCTACGGCTGCGCCTCTGTTTAAGGTTGGATCTTATGCACGCTCTCAAGACTTTGAATTTATTTAGTTAGTATTCTTTAATAGTGCTGGGGAAGGGGTGCGCTACCTATTCCACGCTCCGAGAGGCGAAAGATTGGGTTCATGGTTAACCAGATCAGGGGCGTGTGCAATTGCACTGGACGACGTAAATTGTAAAAGTCTTTAAAATACCTACTGTGGAATTTTGGTATTCATTCATTGTATTATGTAAACATAAAATGTTAATGGTTAAGTTTTCTCAGCCCACCTTTTACTGACGAAAAAATTTCAGTTTATACCTCATGAAGTCCTCTGTTTTCTTGAAACTGCCCAAGTAACCAAAGCCAAAGATATACAAGGCTATTCAAAAAGAAGGAGCAGGGGTTATTGCTTCCAAACTGCAAAAGATAGAAACACAATTCCAACATTCCTCGAAAGAGAAAAGTTCAAATTTTTATGCATTCAATGAGAGCACAATCTTTTACACCAAAAATACGAAAACGGTGCCTCATTTCCTGCCACACAGGAAGCAGCTGGTCTCTTGTTATCGAATTCACAGCTTCAACAATGCGATGTCGCAGACTTTCAAGATGTCAGACATAGGGGGATGAAAACGCGGTCCTTTAAGTAATCCCGCAGATAAAAGTCACAAGGTGTGGGTATAGAGCTCTGGGAGGCCACTGTGGATGAAGTTTGCCTTCTGCTCCTCCTTTTCCAGTTCAACACCATGGAATGGTGTCATTCAGGTAACAAAGGATGTGCTTAGAGAATTTCAATAAAGACCACGTTTTTTCCCCTTGTGACTGACACTTTTATGATGCTCACATTGAATGCATAAAAATTTGATCTTTTTTTTCAGTAACATTGGAATTGTTTTTCTGTCTTTTGTAGTTTGGAAGCAAGAAATGTTATGAGTCCGTTCCTTCTTTTTCAGTAGCCCTGTGTATAGATTTGTTTCTTTGGGTTACCTGAAAATTTACCTCCCCTCTCTAATGCGTATTTAGATTATGCTTTTATTGCTTTTATGTGAACGTAAAGAATGAAATCTAGATAAGATCTGCAAGTGAATACTTGACCTTTTCTTTATGATTAGACTGGTCTCTGGGTTAATCCATAAAGTTTTATCAACTGAGCCTAGTGGATTGTTTAACTAGTAATTTTGGAGGCATTGTGTTCTTTAATGTTGGAACACAAAAGGGGAAACAAAAATTGGCTAATGCCAAAATTAAATATTATTTTACCATGTACCAACCCCCTACCGATCCCAATCCAACCACTGCACTACCGCCTCAGGCGGTATAATTACTTTTCATTGTAGAACAGGAGTAATTATTGTGTATTTTGCTACGTTACGACGAAGAAACAATTCACTAAAAATCACACTCTTCCACTTAGAACCAGCTAATGCTCATTCCACGGAAAAAATCAACAGCGCAAATGTTACCAACAGCTGCACATGTAGGCCTATGTAAGCCATAGCCTTCTGAATCAACCTGAACACGAAATTACACTTTGCAGTGTACTAATAACCTAATAACGAGTTAACAAACGCGTTTTCATTTTGCCAAAGATAGAACACATGACAAGCGGAAGAGTAGATCCCAAATTTTCACTTTTCCCCAAAAACAGAAAGTGATTTTTTCCATAACGGTATTTGCTGTCTTCTGAATGTTCCACTCGACGTTACACTAAAATTATTTCCTTAATATATGCCAAACTACTGAAAGATGTTTACCACCACTGCAATGCGAGAGACCTGTGATACATATTTTGACATCTCCTATGCTACAAGTAAATTTATCATACGCTATTATTTTCAGATCCAATACCGAATGTTCACCTTCACTAATTTTCCCTAGTGATGAACCAGCTGGATGTTTTAACAACTTCAGCACGAAATTGGAATTAAGAGGACAAGTGAAGTCTCTGCGTGTCAGGAGCCGTTGGGGGGAGGGGGAAGTGGATGGGGAGGGGGGGGGGGCGGGGGAATTTGCCGCCCCGTGTTCATCAGGTGCGAGATAGGACGGTTCAGTACTTACGAACCCACTTATCTCTGCAGATCCCAGGTAAGAAAGTGTGCCTGCAGTTTAGTGACATAAAAATAAGCAACGTTTTCAGGAATGTCCCATTATCTGAGGGCTATCCCCACGAAATTCATTTACCCTACATCGATTCGCCACAGGAAAAACCAATCGTATATAGAGGCCTTGAGCGATATGACGAGTAAATATAAACACGATGATGTCGATTGTCATGTTCTGGATAAGAAAGACCGCAGTGATATACCTGTCTCTACGCATGAGAAGTCGTAAACACTCATCCAGTTCTTTAGATATGAAATTCTTGACATCAGAACTACTGTGACAGTAGCTGATACGTCACTAGTTCTACATCCTTGTAGTTACGTTGACTCTTCCTACGGTTGAGTTTTACATTACTGGTGTCCATGTTCACCATAGGTACGGGCTTAAGGGGTACAGCATGAGTTTGGGAACATACTGCTTAATTATTGTTTATGTAATTCCTGTTTTTAGGAAAAGAGTCTGATAACTATACATAGACTACGAGAGGTTATAAATCAATAACACATTATTTTCCCGTAAACTCAAGATGAGGAATCATGGTTAGAGGAAAAGATGTGTGTTCAAATCACTTTCCCGTAATTAGACCAATAGCCTTAATAGAAACTTGGAACTAATTTTCTAAAAGGAATTTCTTTAGAAAAACTATTAACAGCATTTATATTACAAAGTAGAGTGTAAAAAACTGAATCAACAGAGACTGGAGGAATACGTAGCAAAATTCTAACTGAAAAAGATGTGGAGACAGGGTGAAGCGATATAAAATACTACATACAAAGAGTAGCTTTAGAAGCAGTTGGTAAGAAGAAAAAGTTAAGGAGAAGAGGGCTAAAAATTTGGAATATAGAAACTGGAGAAACCGTAAAGTGAAAGCAGAAGGCGTATCACCTCCTGCTATGTAAAAAGAAAACACAAGAAGCAGAGCAGTAGTATAAGGAAAAGCAGAATAATGCTACATCAAGACACTTGGGACAAATTAGTTACAAATAGGTATATCGACCTTGATATAGATGAGATACAGAATTTTGTATATAAAATATTAAATAACTTAAATCACTCGGTCAGAGATATACCTAGAATTAATGCACTTAATAATGAACAGTGGATACAATATTATAGCAATCTATAGTATTGTGAAAGCTCTGCAATAAATACAGAATGCCTAACACCCTGTGTCACAAGACAATTGATTCGATAACCTTAGACGAGGCTCAACACGTTCTGAAAAGTTTGAAAAATCGCCGAAGTTGTGCCCCACATGGAATAAATATTGAACTTACTAAGTATGGGAAGACACTGTAAGAACTAAGACCTTTACATTTATTTAACGAATGCCGGAAAAGCTGCGAAATTCCTGATGACTGAAAAACTGACGCAGTAATTTCTGCTTTCAAAAAGGTCCAAAGGAATTCGTGTTACAGTTACAGATCTCACGAATACAGTCCGTAAAGCTTACTCAAAAACAATATACAATCGACTGAAAGTAATAACAGATGCATGTTTGAGAGAAAACCAGAGTAGGTCTCGAATAGGAAGCGACTAAATTATCAACATCAAGGGAATATCAAAAAAGCGACGATAAGTCAATTTGGAAACATATGTTGCTTTCATTGCGTTAGAAAAATCCTGTGATTTGGTCATCAGAAATAAGACTATGGACAATAATGGAGAAAAAACGACAAGCGAGGATACATCATACGTCTTATCCTGGTAATCAAAAACATATAAAAGACATCAAAATAGTTAAAATACGGGCATTTCCAGAACAGATAAGATAATAAGATAATAATGAAAGTCAGACAGGTGTCTAGCATGTCACCTACTCTTTAACATTTGTCCTGAAGCCCTCATAAAAATCTGAAAGAAGGAAATCCATGGAGCATACAGCTGAAAAGAAACTATTACCTAAATGTTGTGTTGTATGTAGATGATGTTACTGTATTATAGTAAAAAGATAGACTAATAACACTCTGTGTATAAATTATGTTAGTTGAGAAGAAAACACTGCAATCTAAAGATATCTGCTATTGAACGAAAAGTTTTGGCACACTACGGGATATTCCCATTTCTATCTCAGACAATTACTGAAAACAAGGTAGTTGAGCAGGTTTCTATTTCAACTTATTTAGGCAATTACGTAAATCTGGACATACACAAAGACATAGACATAGAAAAGAGAATCAACAGATTTCATCAGAACTTTATTTTTTAAAGTTTGAAAAGTCACAAAACTGAAACTGTATAAAACAATGGCAGTGCTCGTGCTACTTTATGATAGCGAAACCTGGATTGATGGAACAAGAGAGAAAAATAATTTACAGTCAGCAGAAATAAGTTTTTTAATATGCGTCAAAGGTTGGTCAAGGTGCGTCCACAAAAAATGATGACATTTGGGTAGCGTTGGGACTTTGTAATTTTAATGAAAAGACTGAAGAATACAGGGAAGAATTGGGACAACACCTCAAGCACACGGATGACGATATAATTCCAGTCATTGTAAACAAGTAGAAGCCATCAGGAAGAAGAGATGTAGGACAACCGAGAAGAAAGAGACGGAGTTAAGTATATGAAGTTGGAACAGGCACATTGTCTAATCTTTTAAGTCCAGAAGAAGAAGACTTCTGTTTATTTCATTTTATTTATTGTGGAAGTTTTAGGGAATCGCACACCAAAGAAACAAAGAAACGAATCTAATGAAACGATTAGTCACACTCCAGTTGTACAATAAAAGTTACATTCACGTAGCAAGGAATTATAAATGTTGGTAATTCTTAGTTATAACAGATTCCAGAAGTTGATAATGGTTAGAGAAAAATATCCTTATTGTTATGCTCATAACACCAGTGTATTTGTTGACGGGTTTGTGAACTGATCACCGACAGCTGTCACAAGACACATCCACAGGCATAAATGTCAGATTTTATAATACGTTGGCTTTTTGTAGATGGTTCATTGAAGAACTGTTACGGTATAGAAGAATAAATTCAATATATTTTAGCTTCTAGACAAATTTTGCTTCCCCATTTATCAACAGTTATATTTATCAGAGAATAAAGGGATGGTGGATTTTTTTAAAAATAAAACGTTATTTTGTAAGATGGCCATTATTCTCGTTGCAGAATAAATTTTCCATTGCTCTGTTGTTGATTTGTTGCTATGTGTGGTCTCGGTGATACATATCATTGATCTACGTGGCCCCATCCATTGTAACGAAAAATGATCGTTGACAATGAAACTACATGCATCCGGGTCCTTTAGTACTTTTGAAAAGGATGTTCATTAACGTAAGCTGATAACAAGTAAAATTTAGGTCCTTTTAGGAGTACATAGACTTGATGATTGAATCACATTCTTTCTATGATCTGCCATTAGAAACAGCCAATGAGATTTACTCACCGATTTTTCGTGCTTATTTTGTAAAATGGCTTACGGTAAACGAGGCTACTTCGTAATGAGCTACTCCGCTGAGGCAGAAATGGTACAAGAACTCTAGTAAACGTAATATCATCAACAGTGGGAAATACGAAGATAGCAACGTTACTGCAGGTGTGATAGGTAATCTTGGAAGGACAGAAGCTATCAAGTCCTTCAGAGATATGCCTGTCTGATATCGTCAGGTAAACGTACCGGAACAGAAGAATTGAGTAACAGTATATACTTCAAAGGAAATTCGATTTTCTGATTTCAAGAGTGACTAACGCAGGTTTCCCACAAACTAAGTGCCTCTGCTAATGGGACAAGCCCTTTGTTCCCCTTTCGTGTTGCAGCACAAAAAGATAGCAAGTGCAAAAAAAGGTATGTCGACTGACATTTATCTTCCGCAGCTGCTTATAGGGAGGTACAGTCTCATTCCAACTCTGCCCCACCCACACCATAACCACTTACTGCGTTCGCACAGGGTGCGTGGCAAGAAAGAATGACTGTTAGCGCCTATACAGGATGAACATAAATAAACCCGACAAACTGTAGGGACGGATTCCTCACTGGAAATGGAGGAAGAAAGGTCCTATGAACAAATGTCCGGAAAGCATCCTTGCCATGATAGATGGCGCTGATGAATGAAAGTTCCTCCGACCAAGTGCCGTGTGTTCCTTGTGTGTTGCAGTTTGTGTGAGTGGCGCAGCGTACTGTAAGCAGCAGAATGGTCCGGTATTCAAGTCGGGAACAAGCCGAGATGGAATAGGTCGGGAGGAAGATCGGCTATATCAAAACAAGTACCCTCACAGACACCAGTCACATCGCACAACATTCAAGCCCTTTTTCGGCGTTTGTGTGATTATAGATCCTTCCAGACAGACAGATGAACATGCAGGGAGGCGGCGGCCTGTGTGTACACCAGAGTTGGAGGACCGGGTTCTACAGGATATTTAGTCAAACCAAATTGCGAGGGTTGGAACTTAAACAGCGCCAACTATTTATTCACAACCGTTACAAAAGAGTTACATGTTTGCACTTGTTACTGTCCTTAAAAGTAGTCACCAGCGTTGTGTATAGCCCGTTGCCAGCGATGTGGAAGTCGTAGTATACCGTTAGCAGAGCCCGTTCTGTTGATGGTGCGAATGGTGATTCTTGTGTACGACTGTGATGGTGTTATCCTAACGCATTACGTTCCTCCAAGGCAGACCGCCAGTGCACAGGATTACTCTTCGTTTTTGGAGCATCACCTGCGACCAGCTTTGCGAAAGAAGTGGCGGCGACACTCTCTGCGCAACCCACCCATCATTTTGCACCACAATGCGCGGGCGGGCGCATACGGCGCAAGCTGTGGCTGCTCTGTTCGTTCGATGGGACTGGGTGGTGCTGTACCACCCACCATAATGGCCGGACCTAAGTCCTTGTGACTTTGATTTTGATACTGAAGATGAAGTAACCACTCCGTGGCATTCGCTTTAGAACTGTTCCAGAGAATCGACAGGCAGTAGACTACTCCATTCGCACCATTAACAGAACAGGCTGTGCTAACAGTATACTACGCATTGTTCATCGCTGGCAACGCGTCCTACACGACGCTGGTGATTACTTTGAAGGACAGTAGGAGGTGCAAACATGTAACTCTTTTGTATCGGTTGTGGATAAAAAGTTGCCACTATTTGAGTTCCAACCCTCGTACAAGCTCCAGGCAAGTGGCCCGTCAACATGTTGTAGGCCAAAGTAAGATTTTGTGGTTCCTCCATTACAACCGATACTCTCCCTATCACCTGCAAATCCATGGAAGCCACGCTGAACAGCGACGTAGATGCGATGCAGCTCTGTACTGTGATCCAGGACGATCTGATGACGTGGCACGCACACCGTTCATTTCCGGACATATGTTCTTAAAACTTCTTTCCTCATTTAGGAATCTGTCCCTACAGTTTGTCGGTATTATTAATCTTCGCTCTGCATAAGCCCGAAGTTCTTCCGTTAAGCTGTATTCTGGCGACCTGAAACATTCGCCCGCTATATTTTGATAGTCTTTCCGGAATGCTCTACGTAATTCTTGTAGTGCTTTTTAGTAGAGTTAGCTGAGAATTTCTTCGCTCTTCTTAAAAAGATATGTAAAGAAGCTTCTCTGAATCATCTCAGTCTCCACCGATAATCCACCTTGGTAACAGGCTATGATAGAAAACAACACCAAGAGTCGGTTGGATGAGTGTTTCATAAATAATGTGTTGCCAGTAGAATGAGTTACTTCGAACTTCTAGCATTAGAGATTTTCTCCTTTTTCGCAATAAGAGGTAGATATTTTTCCTTCATCTGGTTGATTTATAGGATTGTAACCTTCATAATTTGTGTCTTACAATACTGATTGTAAATCTTCCTGTTGAGTTTATATTCTATTAATTAGCTTCTGCGTAATTCGTTTCTCCTTTTTCTTTCTGTTTCTTCCTCCTCGCATGCTGTAAAACCAGGAATTCTGAATAGATTTATTTGTGACAGTGGTTGAGAAACACATCTTCAACGTATATGAAGAAGGTAAGTGACTTGAAATAAAGAGGAACGTAATTTACTGTTGTTCCACTTACCTTTTCTCTACAAATATAGCCGACGATAAGTGGTTGAATGATTTCGTTAGTGCCATAAATTTGGTTTTCAGATCTATTCACTCTGATCTCATTGTGGGAGGTTTTCTTGGAACAGCTTACAGTTCCCGTCAGTCTGTGATAACAGAAGTATTTAAAGATTGCCAAATATGCTGACATGGAATTTGTTTACAAGTTTTGTAAAGAAAATGCTATTGCTGCTAGTGGAAAATGTTGTAAACAGCTTATAACCGCAAAACAACAAACTGTCTCGTGTCGTGTTCTCAGTATTCACAATGTTTCAAAATGACCAAATACAAAAAAATTGTGTATTAAATAGATGCTGTCTTGTCGGTTGACAAGAGTCTTACGACAAGCACACATGAAATTTCATTGCGTATCGTTCTTCCACACACAAAAGCATAGCAGAAACCGATGGAATGTAGTAGAGATTCAAATGCCAGTTGCCGGTTAATTGCGCTCACATTGTTCACTTTGAAGCTATTTTCACTTCTAATCACGTCAAAGGCACATGTAACCCACATCGGCTGTGAGTCGAAAATACTCACGCCATTCCGTAAAAATATTTACTGAAATATATCTCGTGGAATGTGCGTACCACAATAGTCGACCATAGTTTTAACTGAGCCCGTTGTGTTACTTTATCGTTTTACGCGGTTCACGCATTGTAGTTTACTGAGAAATAAATTATGACTTTCGTCAGAAGTTCATTTGTTAGCAAGATTAGACGAATTCTTTCAAAATAACTGAATCCTGACGAAAAACCTGTGAATTAGGCAGTTTATCATCTAAAACTAATGATCCTTAACCAATGACGCCCATTGATTAAGAAGACCGCCGTCGTGAGAGACTTTCCTCCCCTCCAGTAAGTTAGTGTCCGTGCACACACTTTTTGCGTTGCGCACTCGCCAAGCAACTCCAGTTGGCGAAATGGACCTATTGGTTCTCAATTAACCACGTGAGGACACGTTCAAAAGCCATCTGATGCCGTCTGCAACACGCTCAACAAGCGAAACAAACTTTCAACACCAGGCCCCAAGGTTTTTCTATTATGAATTACCCTGAATTAATACGGACGAATTGTCCATTCAGAAGAGTGCATTCACTGGGGGGTAGCCTATATGCAACGGAGTCTGACTCCAATGCAGGTACATACGCACCGATAGGTAGACATGTACAAAATGCGTCCAAACTGGACCAACATGCTTTTCTTGGTCGCCGAAGGACAAAGACTGGCAGACATCTATTGGAAAAGGAAGAATTTGTTTTTGACGTTGTGTCCGCGAAAACCACCGTTGCTGAATGGTGCGCCAAGTCCCGTTGTGGTCACGGTTTGACACAAAACGCCGGTCGATCTGGGAGGCCAGCCTCATCCATTAAGGAGCAACTCAGGGAAGACAATCGAGCACCTGCCCTACAGGCCTGATCTCTCCCGATGCGATTGTCACCTCTTCGGTCCCTTGAAAAAAACCCTACAAGGGGGTGACGCCTCTTATCGGATGAGGATGTGCAGCAGAGAGTTATGGACCTCTTCACGCAAGAAAACACGGTGTTTTACGAAGCGGTTATCTTCAACCTGGTGCGATGTTGGGATGATTGCCTCCGTGCTCAAGGCGATATTGTCTGATCGGCAAACAGATTCTTGCCTGTGCATCCATTGAAGGGAAACTTGCTGATCGCTCTCTATATAACAAATTTATTAAGATCTATGCTGTACTTTAGCTCTTTCGACGTTCGTGACGGAATGGTTATTTACCTATAACCCCGCTTAACGATAACTAGAATATTAGAGCTGAAGCCTTTTCTTTTGAACTGGTTCGACGTGGGCCACCACAACCTCTTCTCCTGTGGCCAGCCTCCTCATTACAGAGTATCATTTGCACCAAACGCCCTCAATTATATGTTGGATATGTTAAAATCTGCATCTTTCCCTCAGTTTTACAATCTACGGCTCCCTCTCGTATCCTGAAAGTGTTCTCTACATGTACCTATCTTCGCCTATTCTGCGGAGACCTCTTCATTTCTTATCTGTCCATCCAACTTCCAGCATCCTTAAACAGCGTCACTTTTCAAACGCATCGATTCTCTATTTTACCGGTCACCCCGCAGTCCATAGTTCACCTCCATACAGTGCGGTGCTGCAAACTTAGTCTCAGAAATTACTCCTTCAGAATAAGCTCGATATTTGATACTAGTAAGCTTCTTGCGGCCAGGAATGCGTGAGCTGCTTCCAGGGTAGCACAATTCGTTCAGTCTGTATACTTCGTGGTCCAGGAATGCGTGAGCTGCTTCCAGGGTAGCAGAATTCGTTGTCTACATACTTCGTGGTCCAGGAATGCGTGAGCTGCTTCCAAGGTAGCAGCATTCGTTCAGTCTATATACTTCGTGGTCGAGGAATGCGTGAGCTGCTTCCAAGGTAGCAGAATTCGTTCACAGAATGAGATTTTCACTCTGCAGCGGAGTGTGCGCTGATATGAAACTTCCTGGCAGATTAAAACTGTGTGCCGGACCAAGACTCGAACTAGGGACCTTTCCCTTTCGCGGGCAAGTGCTCTACCAACAGGGCTACCGAAGCACGACTCAGGCCCCGTCCTCACATCTTTACTTCTGCCAGTACCTCGTCTCCTACCTTCCATACTTTACAGAAGCTCTCCAGCGAACCTTACAAAACTAGCACTCCTGAAAGAAAGGATATTGCGGAGACATGGTTTAACCAAAGCCTGGGGGGTGTCTCCAGAATGAGATTTTCACTCTGCTCTCGGTCCGGCACACAGTTTTAATCTGCCAGGAAGTTTCAGAATTCGTTCAGTCTGTATACTTCGTGGTCTACAATTTTGATTTTTAGTTTATTGTTATTCGCATTTCCCTTACTTTTCGTTACTTTTACTTCTTTGGTCTAACTTTAGTTCTCATTCTGTGCCTATAAGTTTATTACATTTAGAATCGTTTTTACTTCAATTAGATATTGTACCTGAGCTATTGTTGTTGGTATGGTGTCCATTTTGATGAGAGAAATCTTATCACTGAACTGTTTAGTATTCTCTGCCTTACCTGCCTGTTCACAACGAATCCTACTCCTGAAAATAGAGAACTTGAGTAGCATTCGTTGCGAAGAGCGTGGTCGGGCAGAGAGTGAGTTACGGTGAATAATTTAGTGACAGCAAACCATTATCAACAACAGTTTAGAAGTTTTATCAAGTGTGTGGGATATTGCATGTATACAGAGAAGGGCAGCACTAATTGTCACTTCTTTTTTATCCATGGGAGGGTGCCATAAAGATGCTGAAGAAACTGAACTGGCTGATTGTTGAAGATAGAGGTAACCCATATCGAGAAAGCCTATTTACTTTCAACAAGCGGCTTTAAATGATAATTCTAGGAGAATGCCACAACCCCTTACGTATCGCTCTGGTAGGGATCGTGAGGACAAGAGTAGAGTAATTACAGCACACACTGAGGCATTTGAACATTCTTCCCGCGCTCATTTCGTGAATGGAACAGAAGAAAACCCTAATAACTGTTACAGTGAGACATAGCCTCTGCCATGCACTTCAAGTGGTTGGCAGATTTTACATGTAGACGTAGATGTGTACATGCCAACGCCTCAAGGAGAAGATGAGGAAACAGAGGAGGTATATGAAGATATTAAACGGCTAATGAGCATATAAAGGAAAACTGGAGTCTAATAGTGAGGGGAATTGGAACACTGTGGTAGATGAAGGAATGTAAGTTATTATAGAATTTAGGTTCGGTAGTAGAAATAATAAAGAAAAAAGACTGACTGATTTCTACAATAATTTTCAGAGGTTTCAAGAATCACAAGAAGAGGACTACTCTCGGAAATAGCCTTTAGAGACGTGACGATACCAGCTGATTTTCATCCTGGTGAGAGAGAGAGAAATTCTGAAATCGGTTATTGGAATGTAAGGTATACCCGAGATAGATATGGACTCAATGCACACGTCTCGATTTTCATAGGTGTGTATCATCGTTGTGGAGTGTACTGGATGAAGAATACACATCTGGCGGTGGACGGGATTCGTGCTGTCATCTTTCGAAAGCAGGAAGACTGGCCGAGTCCGTCCGTGAGTGGCCGGTGCCGCCGTTGATAAGCGAGCGCGGCTCAAGGGTCTGCGCTACAAAAGCGGCGCCGGGGCGCAGAGTCCAGCAGTGGGTCATCCAGCGGCCAGTAGTCAGCCGGAGACAGCAGCGACACCATGTGGAGAGCGGCGCGAGCGGTCACGGCCACCGGCGGCCTGCGGGCCTCCGCCCCCACCCACGCCTCCACCCCCGCCCCCGCAGCCACCCACGCCATGGCACGCAGGGGTCACCGCACCGTCGCCCCCCGCCTCATCCTGCCGCAGGTACGAGCGCGCACTGCCAGGATTACACGTCCAGTAAACAAGTCGTCAAATAGTGCTAGAGATTACACTTCAAGCAAATAAGTCGTCAAATAGCGTGCTAGAACGAACACTACAGTGGCACACAGATGCCGGATGTCATTGGAACCGATGTAACCTAGTCGTCTTCCCACCGGCTCATTTAGAGTCGTGCAACGGTATCGGATCCATTAATGGCTTGCCATTTTTACATACGTGTAGCTTTGCTATAGCGCTAGGCTGCGTTAAACGGAGTGCAAACCTTGATGTTTACATAACAGTCTACATCCACTCTTACGTTTGTACATACAAGGTTACAAGGTCATAGTTTAGTGTGGATGTTATGTAGTGTATCAATATGATTTTCTTCCCCCTTACACAAAATGATGCACTAAAAGAATCATTATACATATGTCATGGTGCAAGTGATAACGTCCCTAATTGTGTTATTCCAATCTATATCCAAAATATAAGTGAGAGAAAATAATTGACCTCTTATCTTGAAACGTACTATATCAAAATTTCAAGAGTAAGTGTCTCGTTAATACGCAGGACAATCCTATAGCATCTCCATATACAGTTTGTTGGTCCTTTCTACAACGCTATGGCCCGGACTTTGAACCTCCTCTGTCTCCTCCGTGAATCCCAACTGGTCCCAGACTGATGAACAAATATGTTACCTGTTCGAACGTATCTGTCCTTCCCGAGTATTGTTTTGTGTAGTTCTACCATATTAAGTAGACGAAGATAAGAAATTATCTTGCCTTGAAAACCAAATAATATGTGACGGGCGAAGCAAGGAGATTATGAAAAGCAGACAAGCACAGGCAAAGAGGGCATTCATAGCCAAAGGAATCTACAAGTGTCAAAAATAGGTCTTAATTTGAGCAACAAATCTTTGAGAATCTAGATTTGGAGCAAGCATTACATGGTTGTAAATTATGAACTGCGGGAAAACCTCATAAGTAGAATCAAAGAATTTAAGATATGGTGCTGTAGAACGACGTTGAAAATTAGTTGTACTCATCAGAGGTTCTCGGCAGGGTAGGCAAAGAAAGGAACATAAGGAATAACATGACAAGAAGATGAGATAAAATGACGCAGAAATGCATTGAGACATCAAGGAATAACTTACATAGCATAGAGAGTAAAAACTGAAAGGGAAGGCAAAGATTGTAATACATCCAGCAAATAACTGAGAATTGTAGTGTGAAAGAGCTACTGTGAGATGAATAGATTGACACAAGAGAGGAATTCGTGGCGGATCGCAACATATTAGTCACACGAATGACAGGCTTAAAAAGTAAGTCAATAAAATAAAACCTTATATTACTCCAGACGTAATTATATGTGGTTCGTTTGTCGCTGAGTCCGCTGACAATTAGCGATGATGTACCCGGAACCCTTGAAGGCACCAAGTGCAAAAACCTAGTCGAAAATCAGTTACACAACATTTCTTCTTCCCGGTATGATTTCGATTTTCCTTCGCAGATTTCAGGCATCAAGCTCTCATCTTTAGCGGAACACCTCACGTTAATAATTTCTTTTTGTGCATGTAACTATTCTTCTTCTACATTATTTTTCTTGTTGCTAAAGAGGTTAAAGGTGTGATGATAACAAAGTCTATGATTGTATCAAACAACACAAATAAAGCAAATATATCCCGGCATAAACGACGTACTCTCCTACTACGAAATGTACGTCCGTATGCCGTCTTTTTAATTTATACACGAAGAAATAAATCGAAACCCGCTGTATGAAAAAGGGATTAAAACAGTTGGTAGTTCATAGAAGGCTGTGTTATTTAAGCCGTATGCAAGATATTGTTCACTATACTTACACAAATTTATTCCCAACTATCTTACGACTAGAGGCAATAAAATTTACGTGGAAACGCATGCCTCAACGCTTAGCCGTCATGTGGCGGAAATTTATTATTTATGTATGTCACTTCACCCTTTGCTGAATCATGGAAAGCTATGAGAGGGGAGGGCTGGGGAGATTTGAGGAGAAGGGCGATGGGAGATGGAGGGAGGAGGAGAGAACCCACGTGAGTATACAGAATCTCCTCAGCTGTCAGACTTCATGGTGATACATTATCCACAACCACTCAGCGAATATAGCGCCATATCCGTCAACTAGGCACGGTGTTAGGCGTATACCTATCTTTTACACATGCTACAAGACTGAAAAAAAACTTCACCTGTATGTATTTAAACGCTTAAACGAATTTTTAAATTAAAGTATGTAACGGCGTACCATATTTCATCTACGCACAACTGATATTTATGATGACAGCAGTTCTTTTCACAATGTTATGAATGCAGCCAGGTACCGTAAAGCACTCATTATTGGCATTTCTGTTAGGTATTGGGACGTTAAAAGCATCGAATCTCAGTTGGTGTAATCCCTTAGGATTTTTTTTTTTAAACTGGGAATACTTGTATCGTTTCGACACCTAGTTAACATACTGACAGTTTATCTTCTTCATTTCCTTCGGCTAAACAGCGTTTTTTCGATTAGCAACTTCAGTTTCTTCATTAGTCTCTACCACCAAGGTCAGTGTTCTCAGCGGCTTTTAAACTGCAGGAGGCAGATATGATCTTCTGGAATAAAACAACTTAGCAGCTGTCGTCGTGGCAAGCACTGACCTCTGGCTGCCTCGGGACGCAGAAGGAGCAAAATCAGCTCTTATCTTCCGCAAACAAACAGCTTAGCCTCATAACATACACACATCGCTGTTGTGCCCTGGGTGATACGAGAGGAAAGTTTTCTCTGCAATGGACTTTTATTACATTCTCTACATAATACATTCACTCATATCAACGCGAGTTCTAGCTGTACAGCACCATACAGAGTGGGATAACAAAAGTATTACGAAACACTTGTCCAGCCTGCTTATCGTTGCGTTTTTCGAGTATGAGGCATGATCGTGGAAAGAAAGATATGGTTTCCGTATCTTCTATGATCCTAACGTTACAATATTAGTACATTACGTATAAAATAAGTATTATCCTTTTTGTAGTATGAATCGTTTCAGAGCGAAGACATGATCACAGAACGTTTATCCAGTGAAGTTGGGCTCGAAGTTAAAAGTTACTTCAATGCCACGGTATCTTTTTTCTCATAAGTGCAAGGTGCCATTTCATGTTACGGACACTTCTGTGGCAGCTATCTAGAAACATTTCAATCAGTGCCACGTATACCAGTCTGATTGCTCATTGTCGCCTAAAGCGTGTCAGCCGTAATCTTTGTGCAAACTTATAATATCAGCGGTCGTCAACAGATTAAACACCGGTAAATGCCCGAAAACGATAAGAGAGCTTCTAACTGATTGACGGTAAACCTGACCTTATAGCCAACAAGTTAAAAGTTCCGTAACATATAAAATATTTGTCCAATGTTCATCGTCACGTCAGTTATCGATTTAAGTACGTAATCTACATCTATCTAGCTAGAATACAACAAATAAAGGACGAGGGTGACTCTTCGAAGTATCTTAATGGTGTTATATGAAGTAATAGACGACCCATACCACAACTGAAAACTGTCACATCTATGACGCTTATGTAAGGAGCAATTATATTAGTACGTTGAGAAGAAATTGTGCAAAATTAATGGAGAAACGCATGGTGAAAAGCAAGTAAATTTAATAAGAATTGAAACTATGAAGAAGCGTGAACCTTGATAATGATTACGAGGTCCACAACAGTACAATTGAGATTAGTTAAAGAGGTAACACCTGTATAAAAAAAAGTTAGATAAAGCACTTAAATAGATGTCACTATATACAGTACAACACATAATAACAGGAAACAGAAAAAACTAGTCATCCGATGTAGTACGATAAGTTCCTGAAAGTGTTGGAATATATCAGGCAAAGCCGCGCAGAGGCTCATTCGCGCTGCTGCTGCTGCAAAGGCAACTGCATTGAACGCCGCCACGACGCCTTACAGGAGAATTCGTCGCCCGTTCTAAACAGACAGTGCATAAAACCATCGAGAACATCGAGTTCGCCACAACAGCTGGAGACAAGAAGAACCGCGTACCAGTTAAGAGTCTGTGGTTGCAGACTTAATTTTAGTACTGACATTAACGATACTTTCGATCATGCTAATGGTTGGCTCACCGTAGCCACTGTACATTTAGGTACAGGAGTACCTAGTGTTCCTGGACTTGAAAGTTTTGTTGATAGGGACATTAATGCCTATCATACCTACCATATGGCAGAACTTGCAAATAAAGACTTTGGTAAATCTGCTTATATGTCGCCTTCTGCATTGTCTTTGTATACCCGTATAAAGAGAAAAATATCTGTAATAGATGTCACTATATACAGTACAACAGATAGTAACAGGAAACAGAAAAAACTAGTCATCCGATGTAGTACGATAAGTTGCTGAAAGTGTTGGAATATGTCAGACAGAGTTTTTCACAGTCTCGGACAAAGAACTTCCAGCACCTTTTTTATACACATCAGATTCTGATGTTCCGGAACATGTGCAGAAAATTGGAATATAAATCAACATAAAACATCATTTCCGCCGTTTTTATTGCTCATGAAAACCACAAAATGGTTCAAATGGCTCTGAGCACTATGGGACTTACCATCCGAGGTTATTAGTCCCCTAGAACTTAGAACTACTTAAACCTAACTAACCTAAGAACATCACACACATCCATGCCTGAGGCAGGATTCGAACTTGCGACCGTAGCAGTCACGCGGTTCCAGAAGCGCCTAGATCAGCTCGGCTGAAAACCACACATTGCAAGGTGTACCACCACACAGCGAGACCTTCAGAGATGATGGTCCAGATTCTGTACACGCCAGTACCTCTAATACCCAGTAGCACGTCCTCTTGCATTGATACATGGCTGTATTCGTCGTACCACTCTACCCACTAGTTCGTCAAGGCATTCTTGATTCATATTGCCGCACTCCTTAATGACGATTCGGCGTAGATCAGTCAGAATGGTTGGTGGGTCACGCCGTCCATAAACAGCCCTATTCAATCAATACCAGGCATGTTCGATTGGTTCATGTGTGGAGAACATGCTGGCCACTCTAGTCGAGCAATGTCGTTATCCTGAAGGAAGTCATTCAGAAGATGTGCACGATGGGGGCGTGAATTGTCGTTCATGAAGACGAACGCCTCACCAATATGCTGCTGATATGGTCGCACTATCGGTCGGGGGATGGCATTCTCGTATCGTACAGCCGTTACGGTGCCTTCCATGACCAGCTGCGTACGTCGGCCCCACATAGCGCCACCCCAAAACAGCAGGTAACCTCCACCTTTCTGCACTCGCTGGGCAGTGTGTCTAAGGCATTAAGCCTGACCGGGGTACCTCCAAACACGTCTCCGACGATTGTGTGGTTGAAGGCATATGCGACATTCATCGGTGAAGAGAATGTGAAGCCAGTTCTGTGCGGTCCATTCGGCATGTTGTTGGGCCCATCTGTACCGCGCTGTTGGTGTCGTGGTTGCAAAGACGGGCCTCGTCTTGGACGTCGGGAGTGACGTTGCGCATCATGCAGCCTATCGCGCACAGTTTGAGTCGTAACACGACTTCCTGTGGCTGTAAGAAAAGCATAATCTGAAGGTATCTACCATCCACTGCAGTAATAGCCCTTGGGCGGCCTGAGCGCGGCATGTCATCGACAGTTACAGTCTCTCTGTATCTTCTCCATGTCCGAACAAGATCGCTTTGGTTCACTCCGAGACGCCTGGACACTTCCCTTGTTAAGAAGCCGTCCTGGCGCAAAGTAACAATACGGACGCCATAGACCCGCGGTATTGACCGTCTATGCATGGTTGAACTATGGACAACACGACCCGTGTACCTCCTTTCTGGTGGAATGACTGGAACTGATCCGCTGCCGGACCCCCTCCGTCAAATAGGCGCTGCTCATGCATGGTTGTTTACATATTTGGGCGGGTTTAGTCAAAGGGGCTGTGTCTGTGATACAATATCCAGAGTCAACGTCTATCTTCAGAAGTTCTGGGAAATGGGTGATGTAAAACTTTTTTTGATGTGTATAATTGGTTTGAGAACCCATGTCCAGGAAACGGGAACCAGCGTCTTTTATAGTTGGATGATACAGACATACAAAAAATGTTAACGAAATGGAAGTTCTCAAAAAAAAAAATGGCTCTGAGCACTATGGGAATCAACTGCTGTGGTCATTAGTCCCCTAGAACTTAGAACTACTTAAACCTAACTAACCTAATGACATCACACACATCCATGCCCGAGGCAGGATTCGAACCTGCGACCGTAGCAGTCGCACGGTTCCGGACTGCGCGCCTAGAACCGCGAGACCACCTCGGCCGGCACAAAAGAAAGGCCCCATCAGATTGAAAGAATGGTTAAATACTACAGAATGATAAATTAATAGGCACATGAATTATATGCTCTTAACAGTCACCAGACGTAAACAGAACTTAAACAATAAGTACATATGACACCAAAGAAAAATCTCTAACGTAGGTATAGAAGAAAATAAGACTGAAAAAATACAGCTTTTTATAGAATGTGTCCAATATTAGAACTATATCACCTAATGTGTATATCTCTGTTAATTAACAGTCAAATTTTAGTGAAAAATCCCTGTTTCTTCACAAAAATAAATCCTTGACTTGACGTTGAAGAAATGATGTTAGCAAACTAATTAAATGTGTACAACAACTAATCAATTATTTACTTATAGCAATTAATATCCATTACAGATGGAATTGAATCCTAGCCTGTCTCGTTAGTGTGTCTGTTAAAAAGCTTCATTATGTTGAAGTAACTCCTCTAATTTATTTTATTATGAAAGACAAACAGCAATGTCTTACATAATTACGTAACCAGAGCAATCAAGTCATTACTGAACTGTGTACACAAGATACGTAATATTTCCAAGTGAAATACATAAATGGTAACAGCTATAATGTTTGGACAATAGAAGGGTGCAGAGCTAGATCTGTGACCCACAGTTGACGTGGCTACCTCAGAATTCGGAATATCCAGATGTAAACATACCTGGAGTTGCGCTATGTCATCTTTATCAATCACAACACTAGGAGATATTCTGATTTATAAAGAACCAAATCAGCAACTGAAGATCCTTCGCTTCGCTCTGTGCGGCTTTGTTGACATAAATATCAATTCCATACGACTTATCAGTAGGCTGACAATTTCACTGCATGGTCCTCGCAACTTAGACAGGCAACGCCCCTTGGCAGAAGATATGTCAATTGCTGGGATTGGGTGAAAGCACGTAGGGCTACTCCCATGAATCGGTTGTCTGCAGTGGATCATGTTGCCGTGGCATGGTGGTGATCTGTATCTGTCGTGACAGAGAACAGAATCACTCCCAAGACAAAACTAGTTCAGTCACATCATAAAACATATGAAAAATAGTCGCATGTAAATTAGTACAAAGCCCTAATTTTATATACATCACTCAATTTACTGCTTACTGTCTTCCGCAAAATAATTTCTCTGAACACAAAACATATTTACACCGTAGTTCACTCATTACAGGGAGCATGCTTAATCAGTTTGTTGTGCTACATTACGGGAAAGAATACTGAACTAGACAATCACATCCTAGCAAAGGCACAACATGACAATTTCATTCCTATAGTATTATTCATTTTCAGTCTTTTCTGTGCATTAATGGTACACCTTAATGGTCCCCATACGACGAAATTCAAAATACTATGCGCGATTATGTCTTTCTATTAAAAAGGAATTTGAATATACTATAGTTTGAATTCTAAATTTCATGATTTCGTCCTTTGCCCTCCAAGACTTCAAAAGTGATTTTATGAGATTTATACACAATGTGTTTCACTAATTGGTCATGTTTCAATTTTCTAGCAAGTGGCAGCTTCTACATCTACTGTAACGCCACTCATTGTCTCTCTTTGGCTGTCAGCACAATTCATGATGGAAAACAAATAATCTCGACGAAAATGTTGTCCGGCTTTTTCGTCGTAAAACTTTACAAGGTGGCAGAACACTACTATCATGAGCTAAAATGTTCATCACATCTTCAAAACCGGACAGGTTATTAATCCAGACCTTGCATTTCTTTTGCTGTATGTTTGAAACAGTCTGTCAAGCTCCCACAATATACACATGGATGGATTGGATGATGGATGATACATATATAGTAATTTGACATATCTCCTCCTCTTTAATGAATGAGTTCCACACTTCAGAAACAAATTGTGGTTCATTCTGAAGGGATACATTATGGGCAAATGATATTCAGAAAGTTATATTCTTTTAATTTTTTATCTGTGATTTAGCAGTTAGATTGTCTCAGCGGAAAGCAGTGAACAAATTTTGAAAATAAATCCAACAAACACTACTAAGATATTTGAGATTTTTCTACAAGACATCGAGAAAGGCCTGTAGAGGTGCAAAGTGATGTTTTTGCTTAGTGTTCTTCATAGTTTACAGTTCTTCATAGTTACTGACATGTGATCTAAGATTACCTATTGTAAGCACTTCTTGGGACCAAAGTGTGTGAAACTGGTATGAATACATTTAATCAGATCGTCATTAATGTGTTTTGGAATGCAAGTTCAAGTCTGTTCTGTGGTAGATGACGTCATAAAGAATTTTAGTCTCCGTTTCCTCTTGAAGGATTGTTTTGACAAATTTTAATATTTCATCTGCTTGCAGCTCTTCTTTGATGTTACGTATGCCTGCGAATTTTTGACTCTCCAACCACGTCTCTCATAATATTAACCTTGATCTCTCGTACACATGGTTCTATGGTTCTCGGTGCAAAAATCTTGTAACTATTGTAGAAGACGTGTCAAAAAATTTGGTACCACATTTGTTTTGCTGGGATTTCAAAACTAAATTCCTGGAGGATGAAGACCCAACCAGCGAGTCGATTATGCATCAACTTACACTGAAGTAAGAACAGTGCCAAGGATCTATATTCGCAATGGGATGCTGTATGAGCAGAAAATAACGAAACCGTTAGAAGCCCCAAACATCGCACTCTATCATGCTGTGTCTCCTTTCTACAATGAAAAAACTCGACTTGTGAACACCATCTTATGGTGTTATTCCTCACCATTCTCACTGACTATTAATTGTAAAAGGGCTCCCAGTCCAAAGTCACTATCGTCAGCTGCGTGTATAAAATGCTAGAATTATATGTATACATTATTTACGGAAATATCGGTATCTCTTCTGTTTCACGAAGCTGTTTGTTTAATTTCTGGGATATTTAAGTAGCATTACTTGATGAATCTTGAAATGTTGCAATTTTATGACCATTTACCTAAGATAAAACACTAGAATTAAAGCGTCATTAATATTTTGTACGTCTGTCCATCATAATTCTGTTTTAACGTTTAATTACTTTTAGTTTCCCAGCGTCGGCTTCTTTTCTCATGCCTGTCAACCGTATCGTGGAGAGACAGACGAACGATCTCGAAATCTTTTGCTTTCTACGATCTGCTAGTTCCATCTTCTCGTCATTTCTACATCAATCATCTCCGCGCGCGTAAATCTGCGACTCGTCATGCCTTAATGCATCACTGTATCTCGGCAGATTATAGCTGTGTTGACTACACGGCTGGCGCCCAAAATTACCTTGATGCGGTGCTTTGCATCACTGAATATGTTGGTTGCGACGTGCTCCACTTCGTTCCATTCACCTGCTGCTGCTTCATTGTCGATCTCTTTTAAATCATCAACAGCTCCAAAAAGTTCGTCGAAATCATCGATGGTCACGAAGCTAAATGTTTTCTCACTTTTCACAACAAACTTTTTACCAAAATTTTAATTATATAATCGTAGCTCAAGGGACCGTCCAGATAACTGTTCAGTATCCAATGATTTCACACCGACCCATCGTTGCGGTCGATTGCGCAAAGAAAATAACTTCTCTTTGATGCTTCGTTGTTTCTCTCGCGAGCAATACTTGTGAATGAATGCGTTTTCGAAGTCTGCAAGTGTAGTATATTGGTCAGGTACACAGTTTCCCCACGCTCGACCATATGTGCCCATGTGCCGTGTATAAATATCAATTTTTCCTGACTCATTCTAAATTTGTGCGAAAGAAGTTCTAAATTATTTTAGGAAAATAGCTGGATGTAATTTTGTGTGCTGGCCAAAGTCGTTAAACAGTCACTGACGAGCTCACTATCGACGATAAAATTAGTGCAGCAGCCCTCCCCACGATTGTCTGGCATTAGCATTTCTACTTCCTGTTGGTAGTGACCAGCGTGTTGCAAATTCTAATGTCATCCATTGGTTCTTCCAACTCCTGTACCTCTGATTCTAAATCGGAATATTGCTGTTGCTCGTCTAATTCTATTTTAATAACCGATTTTCTTGTTCTGTTCGCACGCTTCTTTATCAGAAACTACCTCATTATTTTTAACGCAATGTCCAGTAGAAGTTGTTTCACAGCTTCCTATTGTAAATATACTTGGGCTTCTGCTTCTGTCTTCTGACAGTGTGACTTAACCTCACACATAAATTCAGACTGTTGCACACCGGGTGCTACATGCTTCCGTAAATTTATTGAACTGAAACTGTGGCTTATTACAAACATGTACTACAATTTGATCCAAAATGTTGTTCAAATCACTTTCCCATTTTTGACTAAGCTCATTGAGTATTTTTCCCATATTGGTGCTCAGTTGTTGCTTAGTACTATCTAGTACAAATTTTGATCATCTGCCTTCAAATCTCTTAACTTTTTTCATTCTCATTATGTTTTTTTTTATCTAATGTTTGCAAAATTTGCATTAATACATACTCTCTTCCCGGATTACCAACGCGCTTATTGTCTATCGCTGCCTCTCGTGGTTCTAGGTCTTCTTTGAACTATCGTTTTCAACAGCGTTTACAATTTGGATTCTGTTAATTAACTCTGATTCATTAATGAAATCCATATAACCACTGCCCTGATTAACACTATCCTCGCCATTGATTACGTTATGATCTTCTCTCCGACTAATCACTGTTATTCAGCTACGTAATTCATAATTAAAGTAACAGTTCACTGTCTATATCTTTTTCCCTGTCCAACGTTGCTTGAAACACCAAGGTGCCACTAAAAATTCAAAATTCATTCACCATACGTTGACGCTGGCTATCGGACTCTGGATCCGAAAATTACCGCAGGTTTCCGTGTATAACATGACTAGCTGGTGTCCTATATTAAACGATGGTGCTTCGCTTCCCATTTTTCTTCTTGTTAATTTTATTATACGTTTTCTTTTGCTGGTAACTTTTAAGAAGTAGAATATGAAAGGCTCTGCTGCTAACTGTTAAGATAGATCAAACATTGTGGATTTATGGAAGCGATAACTCATTTCAGAACCAATTTAAATACACTCAATTTTAGCGAAGTCCCACATGTCATAATAAGGCATTCATCACATCACACTGAAGCCTTTAGACTATCAGAACACGGCACGGTTAACTAGCCCGAAAACATACGAGCGAGCGAGACCGCCCTGTGCCGACTCAGTTCCGTAACTGTCCACCCGTTACTGTGTTGCCACACTAAGTGCACGAGCATAGCAACAACAGTCACTGTATAGCAACGCAATGTCAGAGGGAAAATCCTGGATTCGGCTACACTAGCGGTAGCTGCAGTAACAGAATACATAATCTGCGATTTAGCTGAACTGTAAACTTAGGACACATGTCACAAAGAAAAACCGCTCATGTGAAACTCAGCTTGCCCATTCCTCTAATGACATACTGCGAACTATGGATGAAGGGCAACAGGCAGATATTTCTAGATTTCCGGAAAGCATTTGAAACGGCGCCCCATTGCAGGTTGTTAACGAAGGTAGGAGCATGTGGAATATGTTCAAAAATTCGTGAGTGGCTCGAAAGACTTCTTAAATAGTAGAACCCATTACGTTGGCCTCGACGGCGAGTGTTAATCAGAGACAAGATTATCGTCATTAGTGCCCCAGGGAATGTGCTAGGACCGCTGTTGTTCTCTATATTCATAAATAATTTGGCAGTGAGGGAGGGCAGCAATCTGTGATTGTTTGCTGATCATGCAGTGGTGTACAATAATGCATCGAAGCTGAGTGACTGTAGGAACATACAAGACGACTTAGACAAAATTTCTGATTGGTGTGACGAATGGCAGCTAGCCCTGAACATGGACAAATGTAAGTTAATGCGGATGAGTAGGAAGATCTAACCTGTAATGTTACAATACGGTATTGCTAGTGTTCTGCTTAACACAATCAAGTCGTTTATATACCTCACCGTAACGTTGCAAAGCGATGTGCGACAGAACGAGCACATGACAACTGTGCCACGGAAGGTGAATGTTCGACTTCCGTTCATTTTGGGAATTTTAGGAAAGAGTGGTTCACCTACAAAGGAGACCACATATGGGACGTAGGTGCGACGTATTCTCGAGTACGGCTCGAGTGTTTGGAATCAGTAGCAGGTCGAAGCAACTCGTAGGTGTGTTGCTAGATTTGTTACCGGTAGGTTCAAACAACACGTAAGTGTTGCGGAGATGCTTCGGAAACTCCAATGGGAAGACCTGGAGGAAAACCGACCTCTTTTTCGAGGGACACTATGTAATCATAAATATCCTGACACCTGGCTGAATATGAGATTTACAAGTTCGTGGTGCCCTCCATCGGTAATGCTGAAATTCAATATGGTATTGGCCCACCCTAAGACTTGATGACAGCTTCCACTCTTGCAGGCATACGTTCAATCAGGTGCTGGAAGGATTGTTGGGGACATGAAGCCCATTCTTCACGGAGTGCTGCAATAAGGATGTCGGTTGATGAGGCCTGGCACGAAGTCTGCATTCCAAAACATCCCAAAAGTGTTCTGTAGGATTCAGATTAGGACTCTGTGCACGCCAGTTCATTATAGGGATGTTATTGTCGCGCAACCACTCCGCCAAAGGCCGTGCATTATGAACAGTTGCTCGTTCGTGTTGAAAGATACAGTCACCTCCGGATTTTACTGTTGGCACTACACACGCTGGCAGATAACGTTCACTGGGCATTTTCCATGCCCACACACTGTCATCGGATCGTCACATTGTGTACCGTGATTCGTCACTCCACACAACGTTTTTTCATTATTCAATCTTCGACCCTTACACCAAGCGAGGCGTCATTTGGCATTTACCGGCGTGATGTGTGACATATGTGTAGCCACTCGACCATTAGATCCAAATTTTCTCACTTACTGCCTAACTGTCGTAGTACTTGCAATGGATCCTGATGTTTTGAATTCCTGTGTGATGGTCTAAATAGATGTCTGCCTATTACACGTTACGACCCTCTTCAACTGTCGGCGGTCTATGTCAGTGAACAGACGACGTCAGCCTGTACGCTTTTGTGCTGTATGTGTCCCCTCATGTTTGACTTCACTATCACATCGGAAACAGACGACAAAGGGATGTTTAGGAGTGTGGAAATCTCGCATAACGCAAGTGACACCCAATCACCTGATCACGTACTAAGTCCGTGAGTTCCACGGAGCGACCCATTTTGCTCTCTCACGATTTTTAATGACTACTGAGGTCGCTGATATGGAGTACGTGGCAGTAGGTGGCAGCACAAGGCACCTAATATAAAAACATATGTTTTGAGGGTGTCAGGATACTGTTTATCACATACTAAACACTACTGAGAAAATTTAGCGACCGGCATTTGAAGCTGACGTTGCGCGTAGGGAGCACTAAGATAAGATACGAAAAAGTAGGGTTATACGGAGGCATATAGACAGTCATTTTTCAGTCGCTCTATTTTCGAGTGAAACAGGAAAGGAAATGACTAGTAATGGTACAGCGTACCCTCCGCCATGTGCCGTACGGTGGCTTGCGGAGTATGTACTTACATGTAGATGAGAGATATATCAACGACGTAGGATATAGGCTTATTACACGTAATAGCATGATGTTGTGACGCCCAAACGACTCGCTGTGACAATCCATTTTACCTGTGGAAAATCAGTGTGTCCCATTGGAAGTCACATCGTGGTACTGAGATTTTTGATAACGAGGCATATTTATTTCTTTCAAGTTTCCTCTGGGTTTTGTGACACTTCATATACTGAGCTTGGCTACATCCTTTGCAGTCACCTGCAAAGGACGTTACAGTCTTTCATGTACGCTATCTGTCTTCAGTATCAATTACATATTCCTGGTACAGGGTTCTAGAAAACATTTAAGCGTGGGTTTATTTGGATAATCTTTCCTGATCATACAATTTTCGCAAGTATTACTGCGTTACTCGTTTAAAGTATCCTATTTGTGTATCACTTCTAAATAGTTTACGTAGCTGAACATTGGCTTTATAACCCTCTGGTAGTACTGTAATTGAAGAAAGGTCGTCACTGGTGCACGTCTTAATGCTCGTCTGAAGGTTAGATCCTTTTTTCCATTACATATAAAGTAAGACGCTTCTCCTACCTTGCTGCTCTCAACATGTCTATCAAAATACTTAAACGCATTCAATTCAGAGCCCACAAATACACATTCTCAATATTGCACAACGTACTGATAGAGTAGCTGCTTATGTTGAAGCAAGAATTGCTATTTAGGGTTAAGCGGCTATGCCTAACATGAAGTTTTAAAGTAAATAAATGTACGGTGGTGCAAAGAATGCCGTTAAGTTACGGCATGTACTACGAATATAGACTCCGACGCACACATGAAAATGATGTTAAATATGTCAAGGAACAATCACCTAAAGTTCTGAAACGTGTTGCTATGAATGTTGGCTTGGTGGTGGGGGGGGGGGGGGGGGTGGAGGTGTCACTCACTTTTCGGTGTAAATTTTAAGTGATATTTAGAACAAAATAGACTGAGTCTGTTAAGAAAACCTTCGCTGATCGACTTTATCAGATGATCAGATGAATGCTGATGAACAGTAAGCTAGACAACTAATGTTTTTGAAAGAAAAAGTTTTCTCTGCGATTCAGCTGGAGCAGTCTACAGGGTGAGTCACCTCACGTTACCGCTGGATATATTTCGTAAACCACTTCAAATACTGACGAACAGATTCCAGACCGAACTTGAGGAGAGGGGCTAGTGTAAATGGTTAATACAAAACTGCACGGAAGTATGTTTTTTTACACAACCTACGTATTTTCAAATGGAACCACGTTAGTTTTGTTAGCACATCTGAACATATGAACAAATACGTAATCAGTGCCGCTTGTTGCATTGTAAAACGTTAATTACATCCAGAGATATAGTAACCTAAAGTTGACGCTTGAGTACCACTCCTCCGCTGTTTGATCGTGTGTATCGGAGAGCACCGAATTACGTAGGAGTCCAAAGGGAACGGTGATGGACCTTAGGTACAGAAGAGACTAGAACAGCACATTACGTCCCCATGCTAACACCTTTTTATTGGCCTTTTTCACTGACGCACATCTACATTACCATGAGTGGTGAGGTACACGTACACACGTGGTGTGCGTCAGTGAAAAAGACCAATAAAAAGGTGTTAGCATGTGGACGTAATGTGCTGTTCCAGTCTCTTCTGTACCTAAGATCCATCACCGTTCCCTTTGGATCCCTACGTAATTCGGTGCTCTCCGATACACACGATCGAACAGCGGAGGAGTGTTACTCAAGCATCAACTTTAGGTTACTATATCTCTGGATGTAATTAACGTTTTACAATGCAACAAGCGGCACTGATTACGTATTTGTTCATATGTTCAGATGTGCTAACAACACTAACGCGGTTCCATTTAAAAAAAACGTAGGTTTCTGTTAAAAAACATACTTCCGTCCATTTTTCATGGTTTGTATTAACCAATTACATTAGCCTCTCTTCTCACGTTCGGTCTGTGGAATCGATTCGTCAGTATTTGATGTGGTTTACGAAATATGTCGAGCGATAATGTTAGGTGACTCACACTGTATTATCTCCTCATCAAGCGTTCGTAATAAACATCTATTAATCTTACCAAAAAGCGTGAAAGAATTTGTTATTTGTTACCGTATAGTGTTCAATCGAGATTAGATATTACAGAAACCACAGGCTAAAAAAGAATATTTTTCCATAAAACAATTTTTTGTCTTGTCATATTCGTTCTTAAGGCACCCACAGTAGGTGAATTCCAAAATTCAGAAGCCTGTCGTTCACGGCGCGTAAATCATTCTCCATTTTCTGCCGTCGTTACCGAATGTACTTGCCGGGCGCTGAAATCGTGCGAATCGCGCTCCCTGAGGTTCACATAATGTGATCTATTGAGCTACGCTACATTAACCACAATAAAGTCGCGTTAAAGGGCTGTCGTCAATCGCCCAAACCATTACAGAAGCTCAGGAGAATTTTTTCTGTGATAGGGAAATCCCTTTTATTATGACAAAGGACCATAAATGGTCCCTCGGAGAGCATATGCACTGCATGAAGACCCTGGTAAATCACGCAGACGGATTTGAGCAGTTGCAAGAAGACGTCGATAAGTTCTCGATCATTCTCTCAGTTGTTAGCGCCAAAGGCAAATGCCGACTGTACATTTTCTGTGTATTTCTAGCATTCGTTCATATTCAGAAATACATTTTATCTGTTTTACAGAATTCACCTCCCAACAAATGGCAATTAGAGTTTACAATGGAAAAAGAGACAGTGTGTATGTTAACGTCTTTTGAAACGTATCGGTCAGTGCTATTTAGTTTCAATGTATTGACGGCTGTGTGTTGTATTTATATATGTTGGATGTACCATTGATTACTGATCATGTCATCAAATAACATTTGCACTGGACTCGGTGTAATTTTCACAAAGCTTTGTTACAGATAGCTTAAGTGCTAGATAAAGGCTTAGTAGAGACACCTGCGAGTAATCAGAAATAAATGACGTCATAATACCACCACGTTAAGACAGGATTTACCTTTTCTATTTCGTTTTAATGAACGTGACTATAACTGCCTTTCTCGGATACGTGTCTTATTAATGACTCTGTTGAACTCTTCAGCCGTAATTTCTCCTTTAAGAATACATATACTTCCATTCTTTACAAGGAACCTTACGGTGCGTGGTGGAAGGTATTTCTGATACACCAATTACTTTCCTACCGTTTGTTTAATGTAGTTATTCCACTTTGGATCGCGTGGGAATATTTCGCCAAGGTATGTTGTTTCTGTTTCCAGTCATTGTCGTCAATAGTATTATCGTAGGATATGCTTGAGGTTAAAAAAGGAGTGTGAAACTTCCACCCATTTACAGAATCATTTCCATAACATTTAGGTAGTATGACACGTAGCTCCTGTACGGGGAGTCAGATGTACATTAAAAAAAAAGGAAGGTAAGAGGTTGGTTTAAAACAACTGCTTCCTTTGTCCGGTGTTTTATACCCAGGAGATTAAAAACGGATCATCTTAACAGATCTCGTGCTCTCTTTATAACTAACGTACTTGCAACTACGATGTTAAAACGCACAAAAACGTTTCCATTATCTGATTTGTGCGCCATAAACAGCCCCACCCAGCCCGTATCAGCTAAAGCATTCAGTCGCTTCGCTTCATAAGACCCGTATTCGGACACAATTTCTTCGCTACATGTACTTTCGATAAGGATGATGAAATGCATCCACCTGTCTTTCGGTAAGGTAGATGACTGTCATCACAAAATTCCCCATAGAAAGGGAGCACTTATGGAAATCTTCATTTCTTTAGTTACTTATCTTGACAAAGTCAGGTCCATGAGGCCCACATTTAAATCTAACAAAGACATTCTGCATAATTTTCATTACATCTGTTACGAAAAAAATGGTTCAAATGGCTCTGGGCACTATGGGACTCAACTGCTGAGGTTATCAGTCCCCTAGAACTTAGAACTACTTAAACCTAACTAACCTAAGGGCATCACACACATCCATGTCCGAGGCAGGATTTGAACCTGCGACCGTAGCAGTCGCACGGTTCCGGACTGCGCGCCTAGAACCGCGAGACCACCGCGGCCGGCACCTGTTACGACCAGCATGTTATAAGTGATCTTGTATTTAAGTTAGAAATAACTATTATGTAAAAAGAGATATCAGTGGTAGCAGTAGCAGAAAAAGCCATGGTTAATATTCGCTCCTGAAAAGTAGATCAACGAAGAGAAATAACTCGTGCATGCAGATAGTCCTAAGTTACGAGCGCTAACAGAAATGGGTACGAGAGAAGGGCGAGCGAGGCGGGAAAACACGATCGTGCTGAAACGAAAGTAATTATGAGAGCGTATGAGACAGTGGTGTAACTGACTGAGAAATGAAAAGGGACAGAAGGGTAACTGGGAGACGATGGGAGAATTTGCTTTACTGTTTGATACTGACCGTACCTAATGTTTTTAAAGGAAATTATGAGATGCCAGAAGGAAAACCCCAGCTTTTACTTAAACTCAACACTTCACAGTATTGTGCACAAAGCGCAGGTTGCTTGTTCCACAGGCGGACAGTAGGAACAAAGTTAACAGCTGTTTTTGTCTTGTGGACTGGCACAGCTAGAGAACTAGACATGTGAGACTTATTGTTACGATTATGGTGAGATGACAGGTGCTTAATCTCTGTTGCGAAGTACTGGAGTGTCTATGCACCGACAAGTCGAGAAAATAAACATAATTACACATGGTAGTGACGTAGGTTGCTACCATTGTAATTGGGTGTTGCAAGCACTAACTGGGTGTTGGAAGCAAATGACATGGTCAAACAGCCATTCTGTCTGGGGATCCAATAGTCGTGCCATGATGGATTGCTTCCCCATAGAGTAGAGGTTCGGTAGAGCGAGTCATTGCACAAATTTACGTTACATATCCTGTAGAAATTTACACCATGGCATATGGCGAACGCCTTTCTGCATGTTGCGATAGTATGTACTTTCTGTCCATATGAGGCGTTCATTCAAAGTTGCACCTAAGTTCTTTGCTATTTCCTGATGTGTTATTCGGATTCTGTCGATAAGAACAGGAGTCATAACTCTTTATTTTCCGACGAAATACTAAAATTACTTGGTACTTCTTTGCTTGAGATAAAGTCCCAGGTTTGGCATTCATGCGAATACCGAGACAGATCGCAATTCATCCGAATGGTGTCAGTATCGATACCTTCAGGACTGGCACTTAACGTAAGCTGAATATCATTGACATGGAAATGATAAGCAGGACAAAATGGACTGGATTTCATTGACGTACGAGGAGGACAATAGGTGGCTCAGAACTGATCTCTGTGGGACTTCTGCAGAACATTCTTCCAGGACAACTTTTCACTCACACAGACCACACGCCGCTGTCACTCGAGTAGCTTTCCAAGCTCATCAGCGCACTGTCTGAAAACTGCAGCGGTCACATTTTTCAGGGCAGTATGTAAAATTCGATGGTATCAGATGCTTTGCTTAGGTGTAGTATTGTGAATTGTGGCCTTGAGCTTGCCCGTGGCACATTTTCAGGTTCTAGTGCAGTGTTTGTATTAGAGATCATATTCCAGTGCTTACGGTATGGCGGGTAAGATATTGATTAGCTCGAAATAGCAGGGTCATAACGGATTTTAGTTCATCTAGGAAGGTCGGACTGCACATCTTTTACATTGAGTGGGAAATATCCGTTTACAAGAGAAAAATTATGCCATAAGACAGGTTCTAAGGTAACAGCGACTTTGCGCTGATACCGTAGCTGCCTATCACTTCAGAAGAGGTCCTCATTATTCTTTTGCTTGTCATATTCATTGCAATGTACACGGCCTGGCGAAGAAAGTAGAACCCTCAGAGGATATGGTCCGATGCCAATGTAACTTCGTACACGTACACGCCATGGACGAGCGTCTAAATGATTAGATTTGTAGTTCTCCGTGACAGCTAGCACGGCACCACAGTGCACTAGTGATGTTCGTGTTTAGTGTGCTTACCAGGTCTGGAAGGGTATATAACGGACGTAACCAGCGTCAGATGTTGAGTGATCATACATACGCACATACTGGTGTGACACTGAAGTATCAGCAACTGACGTTGGGAGTCTCCATCGCACTGGCCAGTCGAATCGTGTAATATCCAGACTCGTGGCGCACTTGGATGTGACAGCGATCCGATGTTGGGCTGCATGGAAACGTTAGGGCATGTATACTCGTCGTCAACCTTCTGATGACCACGTCCAACCACCACAAAGGAGGATCGTCGTACTGTGCGCCTATCACATCGTAATCCCTTCACATCTGGGCCTGCCATCCAAGAACAAGAATAGGACTTCCTGCAATATCAATAATTCAAGAACAGTCTTAATCGCATTTATTATTATTATTATTATACCTCCAACCGGTTTTAACCCGACGTAGGGGTCATGTTCTGAGCGTTTACACCATTGGTTGATTGGTTAACTGCTGGTGGTGTCACTCCTGTCTACATAACTGCAGAAGGAGTTTCCTGCCGTTATGTAGACAGACATGAGTGACACCACAAGCAGTCGACCAATGGTGTAAACGCCCAGATCATGCCCCCTACGTCGGGCTGAAACCGGTTGACGGTATAATAATAATAATAATAATAAGTGCGATTAAGACTGTTCTTGAATTATTGATTAATCATACTAACCGTTGCTTCTCTCCACTACCATGTTGCCCAAAAATCTTCCTGCAATATTCTGTGTCATCCCTCACCACTGGTCAGAGACTATCAGCAGCCGAACTAGGGATTTACTGTCTGGCAGTGCGCTGCCAGTAACACCACAACACAATTGGAAAGCATGAAGTGCTGACGATTGGCGTCATATTGTGCTCAGTGAGGACTCCCCGTTCTTTAGTATCCCGGTTGACAATCATCAGCAAATATGGCGGCGACCTGGGCATAGCTCGATTTCAGTGTTTCGCAGAGGTCTGGCGCAGTTACGTCTGGCGTCTTGTTGTAGTGTACCATCAGGTCTGACTTCAGTCACGGCTCTATGCCTCTACGAACTATTTGCATGAAATTGACTTCCTTGGATAGCAAGATCCCCAGACGTAACCCCAATAGGGCATGTATGGGACCAGCTCGGACTTCATTTCCGTCCCAGGTCCAGTATCCAGCATATCAGGGATCAGTTACCACTACTGTGCCCCAGGTGCCCTCAGCACAGGATACAGCGGCTTTACACTGTGTTGAGAGAAGTTATGGAATACAGATAACGGTAGTAGCGCATACACAAGGTATAAAAGAACGGTGCATTGGCGGAGATACCACTTGCACTCAGGTGATTCATGTATAAAGGTTTCCGACGTGATTATGGCTGCACGACGGGAATTAACAGACATTGAATACAAAATGGTGTTTGGAACCAGACGCAGGGGGAATCCCATTTAGGAAATGGTTAGGGAATTCAATATTCCGAGATTCAAAGTCTCAAGAGTGTGCCAAGAACACCAGATTTCAGGCATAACCTCTCACTGTTGACAACGCAGTGACTGACAGCCTTCACTTAACAACCGAGTGTACCACTGCTTGCGTAGAGTTGGCAATGCTAACAGATACGCAACACTGCAGGAAATAAATGCAGAAATCAATGTGGGACGTGTGATAAACGTATCCGCCAGGATAATGTGGTGAAATCTGGCGTTAAGCTACTATGACAGAAAATGACCGAAGCGAGTGCCTTTGCTAACAGCACAACGTCGCCTGCATAGCCTCTCCTGGGCTTCTCGATCGTGTCGGTTCGACCGTAGACGACTCGAAAACCGTAGCAATGGCCAGAGGAGTCCCGATATGATGAAGGGTTTGATGTGGCACAGACACCAGAAAGCTATGTATCAAAGTTGTCAATAAGGCACTGTGCAAGCCGGAAGTGGCACCATAACGGTGTGAGCTGTGCCTACAAGGATCATTGATTAGAAATGGTTATGATGGGCTACTTGGATACCGTCTGCAGCCATTCCCAAACTACAATGGAATTTTTATGGATGAGAGTGCACCATTTCGCTGGGTCGCAATCATTCGCAATTGATTTGGAGAATATTCTGAACAGTCTGAGCAAATGGTTTGGCCACCCAGATCACCCGACACGAATCAGATCAAACATTTATGAGACATAATAGAGAGGTCAGTTTCTGCACAAAATACTGCACCGGCAGAACTTTCGCAATCATGGCTGGTTATAGAGATACCGTGGCTCAGTATACCAGCAGGGGACTTTCAACGACTTGTTGAGTCCATGCCACGTCGAGTCGTTGCACGACGCCTGCAACAAGGAGGTCCTAACGATATTAGGAGGTATTTCATGAGCCGCGCGACTGCTACGGTCGCAGGTTCGAATCCTGCCTCGGGCATGGATGTGTGTTATGTCCTTAGGTTAGTTAGGTTTAAGTAGTTCTAAGTTCTAGGGGACTGATGACCATAGATTTAAGTCCCATAGAGCTCAGAGCCATTTGAACCGTTTTTTGAAGGTATTTCATGACTTTTATCACCTGACTGTAAAACACCCTTCCCACCCGAGTCACACTGTTAAGTGGCCTCACACTGCTGAGATGTTAGTAAATAGGGCTCGATTTCGTAATAACTAAAATAACATCACATACCATATCAATCAGTGAAGTTTCATTCAATTTCCTCCTCCTCATGTGGGTGCTTTACCTCATTTCTCAGGTGGTGCACTTTAGGTGGGAAGTGTTGGGGTTAGTTACGTAGTATAGAGATTGAGAGCTGTCGTTTTTCTGCAACATAGGAGCTCAATGTTGCTAAAAGAATTCGTTCAGTTCTTCAGAAAAGACGGTTTCTAATTTTTCATTTCTGACTATGAAGTTATGGAGATTCTTCCACAGAATAGCGGATGTCGCATCATTGCACACAAAGCTGGTGCGCGCCTTCAGGATTTCTTCGTATGGAGCACGTAGAACATGCTATCTTCGATGCAGAATCATTGAAAAATGTAGAAGTATCTTCAGGGCTGCCCATGGAGGTGTATGTGGATCCTTGTTGTTCATGTAACTTAGTAATGACTTTGAAGAAAATATTAATAATAACACTTTTCGCAGATAATTCAGTAACCTGTAATGAAGTCTGCCTGAAAAAATCTAAAGGTCGCCAATTTCCTTTAAATGATTAGTAATGTAAAATTGTGCACTTCACAAAACACAAAACATTGCATCCTACGACTACAATATCACAGGGTCTCATTTGACGAAAGCTGACACTGTTCTCTTTAAATTTTATTTGACCTTCTACGTCCGTCTCTCATTGTCAAGTCTCAATCACGCCCATCAAGTTCGCCTCCCTGTATGCCAGTCACACGTTACGTAATACACTATGTAATTTTCCGAATAAGATAATTGATAACACATCTACTTCTGATAACGACAATAAGAATTTACCGATCACTGAATGGACATACAGATTGTGGGGAAAATAACATCGCTAACAGTGCAATACTCTGTGTCATAGAGTGTAATCAAAACTCTTATTGAGTTAATAAGTCTTAGTTGGAGGGGGAGAGGGTGTTTCGAAGTGACTGAGTGGGAAGGCGCTAATGAACTAGGGGCTGTCATTAGTCATCTCAATATTTACTCATCAAGAAATTATTTGTTATTATCAATACTGAAATCTCTGTAGGATACGCTGCCATGCCAAGGCTTATGAAAGCAACTATACCATATCACATTCCAAATAAGCACTTGCGAACATGATATGCATAAAATATCGAAATATCGTAAATAAAATTATCTAATACAGTTTGCTATGTGGGGATGGAAGGATCAAGTAGTGATCAGAAGAGGTATGTTCGAATCATTCATACGTTAATGTCTGTTTCCAAAGCAGAAGTGATGAATGTCAACCTTAGTATGTTAGTGAGCCTAGTATTGAGCTAACTTCCGACGCTCCAGGAAACCCGCCAATCAATTTCAAACAATTTCCCGAAAAAGGGCACGTAGACCAATGGACCCGTCTTCCGCAAAATCCTTCAATTAATTTTTACTGAGAAAATGAAGAAATTCTCTTTCAAAAAATTCAAATGGGCTGTTTAAATCGAAGACAAAATGTAATATTTATCAGGAACGATTATAAAGGAATGATTTAATGAGTTAATCCACTCCGTGGCAAATTGATGTATTGGTTTTATTCAAGGTTACAAATGAGAAATGAAAATGCTTAGTATATCCAAACAAATACAATAAAACTGTCATTCAGAAGTAAAACACTGGTATTGGTTTTAACTGGGTGATTTTTCCCACACACTCCTTTAACACAGCTGGCTACGGCGTGTCTGCAGGTGCAGCCGGCGCGCCGCTGGGTGCAGACGGGCGAGCGCCGGAGGCCGTCGTTCACGGACCGCAGCCAGTTCAAGTACGCACGCCGGCTCGTCGTCAAGATGGGCAGCGCCGTCATCACCAGAGAGGACGAGAACGGCCTCGCGCTCGGCCGGCTCGCCTCCATTGTTGAGCAGGTGAGCCCACACCTGCACTCTCCCATTCGTCTCACGCTTTTGCCAAATGGGGGCAAAAGTGGATATTTTACGTGTAACTTTTGCAGCCACTTCTATATCAGTTATCTAAGGCAAAACTAGTCTTAAGAGTTCACCTCGCAGTCTCAAATATTACAGATATCACCTACTGGGAAGCAGTACGACATGTTGTTGTGGTTTACATTTGGAAGACTGGTTTGACGCAGCCCTCCATACTATTCTTTCCTGTGCAAACTTCATCTCTGTCACTTCTACTGAGGTTATTTCACCTCTGTATAGGTTGCAGAGATGAAGTTTGCACAAGAAAGCCTAGTATGGATGGTCAGTCAAACAAGTCTTCCAGCCCGCCGCAGTGTCCATGCGGTTCTAGGCGCTGCAGTCCGGAATCGCGCGACTGCTACAGTCGCAGGTTCAAATCCTGCATCGGGCATGGATGTGTGTGATGTCCTTAGGATAGTTAGCTTTAAGTAGGTCTACGTTCTAGGGGACTCATAACCTCAGATGCTAATTCCCATAATGCTCAGAGCCATTTTTGAACCAGTCTTCCAAATGTAAACCACAACAATATACCGTACGGCTTCCTAAGAGGTGGTCTAATACCAAGTCGGACCTCCTTTTGCGCAACGTAGTGCAGAAACTCCATGTGTCATAGGCTCAACAAGTTGGAAGTATCCTGAAGTAATATTGAACCATGCAACCTGTAAGGTGTCAGACAAATCCAACACCTTCCATGAAAACCCTGACATGATAGCAAATCCGGCAGTATGTCACATAGCTCCGAATAAATCCTGACATTAAACTAACCAAAGTAATACGATCAACGAGTGAGCAAATGGAATACCACAGACTAACACAAGAACGCCTAAACGCATGTCATACCTTCCCACGGTCAAACAGACGCAGTTCCGAGGGGAGAGACGAGAACTGAAGCCGAGAGCAGAGTCGTGTAAGCTTGAAGGCCCTACAATAAGGGACAGACACTAACGTCGCCAGACGACCGCCAAGAACCCCCCAGCTCATGTTAAAAGATAGAGCCCTCCAGAAGAACAATACAGATCTTACGATAACACTAAAAGGGCCACACCAGCTGCAGGTTTTAGCGTGAGACTTTTTCGCGTCTCTGTTACGTTGCAAACGTTAAAAACATTGCCCCACCACGAAAAGTATAACTTTTCCCATTGTATAGACAGAATTTTTGTAGGCGGAGATTAAGTTTAACATTGAGACCCTGATTGGTCAGTTGAAAACACAGTCAGATACCTTTGTTTTTAAACCTACTTCGGTAAATTGTATTAAGGAGAAGTTAGGAGAGAGTTGCATCCGAGATGGCAAGATGTGTGGAGCTGCGCCGTCCGCCGCCCCCTGACGCTTCCTAAACATCGTCAAGGTAATGAACGCAAGCGATGCCGCATTTTTGAGCGCATAAGGCTTCACTCATCTGTTACACTCCCTTTTTACGTAATACTAGTGTCGATTGTCAATTAAATCTCATGGTGTTCACTTTTGCTACTTGAAGTAAAAATCTGAAACGCGATGATTTTTCTGTTATATAATTATTGAGAAGCCACATCAGCCACTGTAATTTACGACAAGTTAAATAAGTAATTTAAGATAATTGAGGGTCACTGTAGACGATTTTGATAGTTTTCTCTGTTGTGAAACTTAATTTAAACTTAAATTATAGATGTGATATGGCATAGGTCATCCTTCGACCCATTGTAGAACTTGGAAACCCATTCAGGGAATATTCGTTCACATTTTTGTTGAACGCAGTTGGTTTTTACCATCCTGTATTAAAACACTTCCTTTTATCAATAGTGCAATTTATAAACGATGTTTTGTGAGTAGAATAAAATTTCCAATGGTAAACTTAACTGCTTTTTCGACGTTACTTTACCAGCTAACTAAAAATAGGAAAGCCTTGAACCCCTTCCACTAAATTTAGTTAGTATTAAAATTCTTTTACAGGGAGTGCAGTGGAGCTGACGCTGAGATCATTAAGTATTTGGGTATATCATCGCTAGTCTCACTGAACTCTTCTGAATTCTACATGTCATGTGTGGTCTGGCGTCTCCTTACCAGCAACAGGTCCCAGGTTCAAACTAGTCAGTTCCCTAAAAAAAACACGCTCAGAGCGTCGTTGCACGAAAGTGGTAGGGAGACACGACTTAGAACAAACAGACACCACGCAGAATGTTAGAAACCTCTATAGCCGTCCGTAATTGCACATGTGTTTGTGGGACAGGATTTTGTGCACGAACTCACCTCTCGGTTATGTCCCATAAATGTTCGATGGGATTGACGTTGGGCGATCTGGATGGTCAAATCATTCGCTCAAATCGTCTAAAGTGTTCTTCAAACCAACCGCAAACAACTATGGCTCGGTGACGTGGCGCAATGTCATTCACAAAAAATCCATCATGGTTTGGGAACATGAAGGCCATACTTAGCTGCACATGGTCTGCAAGTAGCCGATTGTAAACATTTCCAGTCAATGATCGGTTCAGTTGGACCAGAGGACCCAGTCCATCCTATGTAAAAACAACCCAAACAATCATCGAGCCACCATCAACTAGCACAATCCATTATTGACCTGGATCCAGGGCTATGCGGGATCTGCTACACACTCAGACTCCACCGTCAGCTCTTGCCTGCTGAAATCAGGACTCATCTGACCAGCCCATGTTTTCAAGTCGTCTAGCATCCAAACGATATGGCCACGAGCCCAGGTGAAGGCACTCGCGTCGGTCGTCTGCTGCCATAGGTCATTAATGTCAGATTTGACAATTCTACGCAAACTGTGCTCCTCTCGGTTGTTAAATGAAGGCCATCTGTCACTGCGTTGTCCTTGGTGAGAGGTAATGTCTGAGATTTGGTACTCTCGGCACTCTCCTGACACTGGATCTAGGAATCTTGAATGGCCTAATTACTTTCAAAATAAAATGTCCTATGCGTCCAACTCCAACCGCCATCTCACATTCTAAGTCTGTTAATTCCCATTGTGCGACCCTAATCACTTTAGAAGTCTATTCATATGAACCACACGAGTACAAGCGACAGCTCAGCCAATTCAAAGCCCTTTTATGCCTTGTGTACGCTGTACTACCGCCGTCTGTATGTGTGCATATCGCTATCCAATTACATCCAAGTGTATATAAATTTCAAAGCTGCTTGCTTCAGTCAAACTTTCGTCTCGCTCTTCTCTCCATTAGCAAAATGATAACTCCATGCCTCATAATAAGCTATGTCATTCGATCTCTTTTGTTAAACAAGTTGTACCATAAATACATTTTCTTCTAAGTTAGTAATTTCTCTTTATTTCGATGATCTACTCATTTAATCTCCAAAATTGTCCTTGAGCAACACATTTCAAAATCAAAAGCTTCAACGCTCTTCTTGTCTGGACTGTTTATCAGCTACTACTGTACAGTGCTACGCTATACTCATTTATCCTCCTGCAACATTCTGTTTTCATAAATGCTCTTCTGACTATTCAAAGTCTGCATTTTATATCTTCTCTACTTGGGCGATCGTCATTTATTTTGCCGTCCAAAATAACGAAATACATATCTACTTTTTTGTCTCTCATTTCCTAAACTAGCGTCTAATTTCATTTGACTACCTTCCCTTATCCTTATTTTACTATGAGAAAAATACTGAGTTATTCAACCGACAGACGTGATCCCAAAATCATCATTATCATGAATAAAATCATACAGAAAAGTGCTTATTTCACTTCAGTCATTGCATACTCATAAAAGTAATGTATTCCCACAATTTATCCCTCTGCTAACAATTTTAGTGTCAAGTAAACTAAAGTGGAAGCCTCGAAAGATGTCCCACTTTTCTGCTAAGAATTGCATATAGAGTTCATTCTTCGCCCACTTCTTGTCAGGCATTGATTTCTAACCATTTTATACTCTCTCCCTCTCTCTCTGCCTCTCTTTCGTCATCGGTCTTCTGAATGGCTTGATGCAGCTAGCCAAGAGTTCGTGTCTCGCGTCCCCATCTCAGAGTAGCAGTTCCACCACATCTGTTCTATTATTTGTTGGATGTTTTCAAATTTCAGTTTTCCCAACAATTATCACCCTCCACAGCAGCTTGTAGTACCATGGAAATTATTCGACGTTACTGGTCTTACCGCTCCTATTAGTGTTGTACTGCTTACATGTCAATGGCACGTTAGATGGATATGCCGTATTCGGCGAATATTTACTATTTTCACGATATACGAGAGATAATTGAGGTAGGATGTACCTCGATAAGTGCCAATGTGATGAGGAATACCATTCAATCCATGATAAAAGGTTGCAGAACTGCATTGGTACCAGTGGTAATCACTTCGAACACCTTCTGCAAATGGACGTTCATGCCACCTTTTTGACCTTCCTTCACCTTCAAAGACCTTACTGTTACACATCATTGGATTTGTCTCGATAATCGCTATCATAAAATAAGTACCTAACTATATCACCCCATTAAAAAGAAACCGTTGACCTTCATATCTCTGACGCGACCCGACCTAGCAACAAAAAACTGACGTCATATGAAGGCCCCCATTGTCCCATTTAACATTTGTCCCACAAACTATTCAGCTACTTTCATACTTTCGGAGTTATTCTAGATGGCAACGGTTAGTGACTCACCCTGTTTGTTAAAATAAAAATTCTAGAATACTTTACTCTCTTTGTCATAACAAAGTTTTTAACAAAAAACAATCCAACAGAATCATAGAGACAAATATTTCAAATTTCACTGGATTTCACTGGATCGTTACGCTCCTCGCACCTAACATGTGTCTTATACATATTTTACACCGATTTATTTTATGAGGTCCTCTATTTGTTCAGTCAAATATCAGTACTAATAACGATGCTTCATTTAATCCATGTCGGGTTTCACACTACCATCTGCTCGGTCTCTAATGTTACACACTCAATTTGCATACATTTGCGCCGGAAATAGAGAAACATTTCCCCAGGCGTTCACGTACGCACTTGTTTGCATTTGTATAGGAGCGACTGTGTAATTGCATTTTCCAATAGACTCGCCTGTCTGTCTATATTGTTGTCTTTCTGATACCGATTATAATGGAGGATACACTTAACGCGAAATGTAGTTTCCCAATCACGAGTCCTACATCAAATAAAAGAGAAACCCTCAGACGAAACTAATATTAACGAGATCTGGTTTAGAGGAAAGAAAAATACGTGGCGTACAAATATCGTACATCCATTTGGTGAAGAAATTGACGTACAAAAATCTACAGATACCGGTACCACAACAAGATTATTATTATGTTATATATATTTCTGTTAATTGCTTATCTAATGCGGAAGGAATACACTTTGAAATTCTCATTGTCAGGCAATAGACTATGATCCATCAGTAACATAATCAAAAACTAACAACCGATAATCATATTCTGTTTGCGTATATTTTGGATTTTATGCTCAGGAAGTTATGCTGATATAAAAACAAGCGGTGTTAGCGACATCGGTCTTGGTGACTTGTGTCTTTCCACAGAGACACGTCTTTTTACTACGAAGTAATACTGACAGTGTATCAGTTAACAGTGACCTCTATTACATAAATTTTTAATATATAATGTTTGAGGTATAGTCGTATGTGACCTGGAGGTTTACAGCACTGCTTCGCTGATTCGCAGGATGGAATTCTGCAAAGCTGGGTGTCAGGCGTAGCAGTACTTCCATGTGTTCTAGAAATCGTCATCTTTGTGTCACACGTTTTGAAAGGAAGTTGATGTGAAAACACCAGAGTTAGTGTCCAGACACTCACAGACGAGACAGGGTTTGAAACTGAGGGTAACAAAAGCAAAAGCATAAATGCTTAACTGCATTTTCAAGTATTCGTTTACAAAGGGAAACCCGGGAATATTGCCCTCGTTTACTTCTCAGTCCACTGAAACGATGAGAAATAGATAGTAGCGTCAGTGGCATTAAGAAACATCTAAAATCGTTAGAACTGAACATAGCTCCAGGTCTCGATGGACTATCTATCAGATTCTAAACTGAATCTTAGGCTGAGTTAGTCCCTCTTGTAACTACAACCTACTGTCGGTCTCTCGAACACCTGACCAGTAGTTGGAAGAAAGAATAAGTCACACCTGTCTACAAGAATGGTAGCAGGAGTGAGCCACAAAACTACCGTCCATTGTCCTTGACATCCATATAATGTAAAATCTTAGAACACAATCTGAGCTCAAAGTTAATGAGCTGCCTCGAAAGGAACGACCTCTACCATGCCCATCACGATAGATTCCGAATACACAGACCAAGTGAACCCGACCAGCACTTTTCTCATATGATATTGTGACAGCCATAGATCAAGGCAGTCATGTAGATGTAATAATCTTCGATTCCCGAAAAGCATTTGACACAGTACTACATCTATAATTATTATCAAAAGTACGATCGTCTGGGGCATCAGGTGAATTTGTGACTGGATTGAGGAATTGTTGATAGGCAGGATCTATTCATCGACATATGTCGACTTAACTCCGGGTGTTCACGAGAGAAATGTGTTAGGACCCTTGCTGTTCATGTTGTGTATTAATGAACTTGCGGAAAATATTGATAGAACCTCAGAATTTTCTCAGACCAAGCAGTTATTTGTGATGATGTGCTGCACAGATATTCAGTCAGATTTGGGGGAAGACTGCAAAGTGGTGCTATGATTATAAACTTCCTTTAAATGTTTAGAAATGTAAAACTGGCCTCTTCAAAAAGTTATAGTGTCGATGAGCTGCAATTGGAGTCGGTCAACTCATATAAATACCGGGGGTAAGAGTTTGTATGGATGTGAAATTGAACGACTGAATGGTGTTATTCGCAGTTAAAGCAGGACATTTTAAAGTATAAATAATTGGTGTTATATTACGGTGTAGATATGAGATATAAATATGAGGTAATGTCCCACATCACAGCAACGTTAGCTACAGCGGTGTTCACCAGAATAAGTAACATAATTACCAAATACCTCTCTTGTTTCATAAATTCCTTTTCTCGCAAATTCGATTCCATACATTCTCATTTCTTACTCGATATACTCACTTAATCTTTGGCAGCCACATGTAGCTTCTACTCCCTTTTTGCATAAATTGACTACCGTCCATGTTTCACAACCTCAAAAAGACTGCTCTGCAGACAAATACCTTAAGAAAAATGTTCCCTACACTTAAACATGTATTTGGTTTTAGCAAATTCCCCTTTTTCATAAATGTCTTTCCCGCTGTAACCAGTCTACATCTTATATCCTTTCTACTTCATTCATTATCAGTTATTTTTGGGGCCAAACAGCAAAAGTATCTGTTATCTTTAGTGTATCATATCCTAGTATAATTCCCTCGGTATCGTCCGATTTAGTTCATCTTCATTTCATTACCCTAGTAGACTACCCATTTCGTTCAACTGCTCTTCGAAGTACTTTGCTGTCTCTAAAAGAATTTCAATGTAATTGACGAACCTCAAAGTATATATTTATAATCTTATAACCGCAGTCTGATATTTATGCAAGATGTGAATAAACTTTCGCTCATTGTATTTTACTCCAGAATTCCTAAGTAATATAAATCCTAGCATCAGTTTTACGTCGCGTACTGCTATATTTCCTCGGAACTGATATTCGCCGGCCACGGTGGTCTAGCGGTTCTAGGCGCTCAGTCCGGAAACGCGCGGCTGCGACGGTCGCAGGTTCGAATCCAGCCTCGGGCATGGATGTGTGTGATGTCCTTAGGTTAGTTAGGTTTAAGTAGTTCTAAGTTCTAGGGGACTGATGACCACAGGTGTTAAGTCCCATAGTGCTCATAGCCATTTGAACTGATATTCCCCGAGGTCTACTTCTAGCAGTTTTTCCTGGCTTTTGCACGCAATTCATGTCGGTATATTGCAGCCCTAACTTATTAAATGGATGTTAAATAGTATTCATGCCTGTCAGCACCAGTCTTCTTTGTAATATGAGTAATTACATTCTTCTTGGTTACGGTATTTCGTCTGCAACACATGTGCAGGTCAGGCGTAATACACTAACGGCAAAAAACGCAACACCAAGGTGGAGATCTGCCGCAAAACGGAAGTTGGTGATCGTGTTATTTAATCTTGAAGATGATGTCTATTCAAATTTCGCGTCAGTCGCATAAGAATGGTTCTAGTAGCGGCACTACCAAGATAAAAAACAGGTTTGCTTTAAATATACGCTCTAATGGTCGTGAGCGTTAGTTAAATTTGAGATTTGATGCGATGAGTTGATGTTAGTCAATAATGTCTTTAAGGCAACAAAGACACCATTATCAACCGTTCACAGAATTTGAGTAAGGTCGTGTAATAGGGCTAAGCACTATGGGACTCAACTGCTGTGGTCATTAGTCCCCTAGAACTTAGAACTACTTAAACCTAACTAACCTAAGGACATCACACACATCCATGCCACAGGCAGGATTCGAACCTGCGACCGTAGCAGTCGCGCGGTTCCGGACGGTGGATGTTCCTTCTGCGATATTGCAGAAAGACTTGGTAGGGTTGTAGCCACTGAATACGATTGCTAGCAGCGGTGTTCACGAAGCTGTAACCACGCTGTTTAGCGCCCGTAAACCTCAAACACATACACACACACACACACACACACATACACACACACACACACACACACGAAGATGTGCGGTCGCAAGAACGCACACACACACACACACACACACACACACACACACACACACGAAGATGTGCGGTCGCAAGAACGTTAGGCGCCAGACGGTCACGTGATGCTAACGAAAGATAAGACCATCGTGTTCGGCGTATGGCTCTGGCGGATCGTACTGCATCAGTAGCAGTAATATGAGGAGCAGTTGGCACCACAGTGACACAACGAACTGTTACAAACACGTTACCTCAAGAATAGTTCCGACCCAGACGCCCTGTAGCGTGCATTCAATAGACCCCAATCTACAGACATTTGCGTCTTCATTGGTGTCAAGCAAGAGCTCATAGGAGGACAGGGTGGAAGCCTATTGTGTTTACTAGTGAAAGCTGGTTCAGCCGCGGTGCCAGTGAAGGCCGTGTGTTGGTTAGAAGGATGCCAGTTGAGGGCCTAGAACCATCTTGTCTGTGTGCTACACAAAATTGACTTACAGCTGGAGTTATGGTCTCGCATAAGATTTTGTGTGACAGCATGAGCACTCTCGTGGAATCCCACACTCCCTGACTTCAAATTTTTTCATCATTTCGGTGATTTGACGGGTTGTGCTGTCATTCAAGGCCAGCCTGAGATGTTAAGTCCCATAGTGCTAAGAGCCATTTTTTTGTCATTCACGAACGGCATTCCAGGGGATGTTTTCCAAAAGGATAACCCTCGCCCACTGTTGTACCCCAACACGCGCTACAGAGTGTGCTGCTCATTAGATTTGTCTCCGATTGCACATATATGGAACATCATCGGACAACAACCAGCGTTATCCACAACCAGTATTAACCGTCCCTGTGTTGACTAACCAAGTGCAACAGTCATGAAACTGCATACCTGTATATGAAGATGAAATGGGAGATATGACACTGCGTGAAGATTTTGACAGAGCACTGAAAGACCTAAGTCGAAACAAGGCCCCCGGAGTACACAACATTTCATTAGAACTATTGACAGCCTTGGGAGAGCCAGTCCTGACAAAACTCTACCATTTGGTGAGCAAAATGTATGAGACAGGCGAAATACCCTCAGATTTTAAGAAGAATGTAATAATTCCAATCCCAAAGAAATCAGTTGTTGACAGATGTGAAAATTACCGAGCTATCAGGTTAATAAGTCACGACTGCAAAGTAGTAAGGCGAATTCTTCACAGACGATTGGAAAAACTGGTAGAAGCCGACCTCGGGGAGGATCAGTTTGGATTCAGTAGAAATATTGGAACACGCGAGGCAATACTGACCCTACGACTTATCTTAGAAGCTAGATTAAGAAAAGACAAATCTACGTTTCTAGCATTTCTTGACTTAGAGAAAGCTTTTGACAATGTTGACTGGAATACTCTCGTTCAAATTCAGAAGGTAACAGGTGTAAAACACAGGGAGCGAAAGGCTATTTACAATTTGTGCAGAAACGAGATGGCAGTTATAAGAGTCGAGGGACATGAAAGGGAAGCAGTGGTTGGGAAGGGAGTGAGACGGGATTGTAGCCTATCCTCGATGTTATTCAATCTGTATATTGAGCAAGTAATAAAGCAAACAAACGAAAAATTGGGATAGGGTTTTAAATCCATGGAGAAGAAATAAAAACTTTAAGGTTCGGCGATGACATTATAATTATGTCAGAGACAGCAAAATGACTTGGAAGAGCAGTTGAACGGAATGGACAGTATGTTGAAAGGAGGCTATAAGCTGAACATTAACAAAAGCAAAACGAGGATAATGGAATGTAGTCGAATTAAGTCGGGTGATGCTGAGGGAATTAGATTAGTATATGAGACGCTTAAAGTAGTAAAGGAGTTTTGTTATTTGGGGAGCAAAATAACTGATAATAGGTGGAGAGGATATAAAATGTAGACTGGCAATGGCACGGACAACGTTTCTGAAGAAGAGGAATTTGTTAACATCGAGTACAGATTTAAGTGGCAGGAAGTCGTTTCTGAGAGTATTTGTATGGAGTGTAGTCATTTCTGGAAGTGAAACATGGACGATGAATAGTTCGGACAAGAAGAGAATAGAAGCTTTCGAAATGTGGTGCTACAGAAGAATACTGAAGATTAGGTAGGTGGATCACATAACTAATGAGGAGGTATTGAATAGTATTGGGGAGAAGAGGTGTTTGTGGCACAACTTAACTAGAAGAAGTGATCGCTTGGTAGGACATGTTCTGAGGCATCAAGGGATCACCAGTTTAGTATTGGAGGGCAGTGTGGATCGTAAAAATCGTAGAGAGAGACCAAGAGATGAATACACAAGCAGATTCAGAAGGATGTAGGCTGCAGTACCTACTGGGAGACGAAGCAGCTTGCGCAGGATAGAGTAGCATGGAGAGCTGCATCAAACCAGTCTCAGGACTGAAGACCACAACAACACCAATAACAACAACCTGTACAACACAATACATGCACGTTTGCATGCTTGCATTGAACATTCTGACGGTTATACCGGTACCAGCATTTCACATTTGCAGTTGCTTATCTTATGCTTGCATTAACCTGTGAGCTTGCAACGTGAATCCCTTAAATATGTTACCTAGACAAATGTAATCCATAAAATTTATTAGTATACATTACTTACCTTTTGGTGTCGCGATTTTTCCTCTCATTTTAGTTTCGTCATGAATTTCTGAATAAGTGAGAAACACTGCTTCCCTTTCTCCTTTTTTATACGTAATTCAAAATGCACAGACACTATGACACATTTATAAGTTTATGGTGAGCGAGAGGCCCATGCGAAGTGCTCTTGTGGAGCCAGGTAGCGCATCTGACTGTAGCGGTGTTTACGCGTGTGCTACAGGTGGCCGAGTGCCAGATAGAGGGGCGCGAGTGCATCATGGTGACCAGCGGTGCCGTCGCGTTCGGCAAGCAGAAGCTGACGCAGGAGCTGCTCATGTCGCTCAGCATGCGGGAGACGCTGTCGCCCAAGGACCACACGCGAGAGGTGAGTACCCGCCGTGCGCGAGCACCAACAATTACGTCTTTGCGTACGGGCTGTGATGTCTGCTACTGTATTACAATGCACGTTGCTCTTTATGTACGTCGGCATCGACAAAATAACACTTTTGAGCACAATTGAAGGATCTATTAAAAAACTAAAAACCTTCCTCGATTGCGAAAAAAGCACCTAGTGTTAAACCAGGTTTCGGCGTAGATAACTACACCTTCAGAACAACAATAAAACCCACAAGTGCCTAAGAAGACCTCTGTCAATGATTAAAAGAACACCATAGCTATACATTTATAAACGAAAAAGAAAAGGAAACACAAACAGTTCATATGTACAAAGTCAAAAACACTACTTAACTTAATAGTGTACGCTCCACCTCACACCGGTGGACCATTTGTAGCTGCAGTTTATGGCGGGTCATGACCCATCGAACATAGGCCGGTGTGAGGTGGAGCATACACTATTAAGTTAAGTAATAGTTTTGACTTTGTACATATGTACTGTTTATGTTTCCTTTTCTTTTTCGTTTGTAAATGTATAGCTATGGTGTGTTTTTAATCTTTGACAAAGGTCTTCTTAGGCACTTGTGGGTTTTATTGTTGTCCTGAAGAAGGTGTAGTTACCTACGCGGAAACCTGGGTTAACACTAGGTGCTTTTCTCCAAATCGAGGCGGGTTTTAGTTTTTTTAGTATATTAACCAACGATTGCTGACGCGCTGCAATATTGAAGGTTCTTAAATTGAAGGGTCACTTTTTTTAAAAACCCTTAAATGTCTCAAATTTCAGTGCAGAAGTTTGAAGTTTGGTTCAAAGGTGCCTACATCCTTCCTCTGGAATACGAAGTTACAGTACCTGTGTTGTGAAGAAATAAGGCACAAGTTTCCTTCAGACATACGTGCATGTCTGAAGGAATACTGCTTCTTACTTCCTCGCAACACTGTAATTTCGTATTTATCGGTCGACATTGGGCCTGCGACTTACAAATAAAATCAAAATATTTTATACTGTGGTCATCTGCAGTTGTGGAAACTCATGACCTTAAGAAGAAACATCATTCAAATAAAATGTGTGCCGTGAACAGGAATAACATTAATAAGCTGTTCGAATACAGGTGTGGCACATGGATGACGACATATGGAAGTTTGGGTCTGGGGGTGAGTCGTGCTCGGATAGCTGACTTGGTTAAAGCTACTGCTCGCGTGAAGTGGAGAATTTGTGTTCGAGTCACGGTCCGGCACAAATTTTCACTGTTGTCATTCGATTATACAGCTGAAAATCGTTCATATTCACAACTACAAATACATTTCACGTCTTCGTCTGTATGGTGTGGAGGCGTAGCGCCATGCGAAGTCACACTCGGACTCGGTGACGCTTCAAACGACAAGGAGTCGGCAAATGAAAATGAGGCGGCAAATGAAAATGAAGTACCAGTACTCTGAAGTTCATGTGAGTTGCAAGGTGAGTTAATGACGTCACATTGGCACAAAATTCCACCATAATACTCCCCAACGCCACCGTGGACGAGTGACACGGTGGCAAAGTCTTCACGACCCCTCTTACCAGCGTTTCATCCCATCTCTTGACGCATCTACGATGGAGATCAGAACTGCTCAAACGTCTCTTATAGGCGGCCGAAGAAAACATCTAAAACACACCGCCGCTCAGAATCGACAAGAAAATAGCTCAGGATTTGGCGTAAAGGGCCTCAATGTAATCACACCTTCACCAATCTCTACCCGCAGGTGGGGCAGCCAACATGCTCCATACGACCGTCTGTCGGTCACTTGCGGAATCAGCTTCCTTGTCGTTAACTTCTCCTTCTTAGGACAATGACGAATTGGCTGGTGAAACCGGAAAGAGATCAAGCTCATTATTCTTCGAGCAGAGCTTTCGCCGTAGCACATCGAAAAGAGAAAATGTGGTACGCTAATAGTAGACTGCAGTATTTTTCATGACATGGTCTCAGGATAAAAATCGCCTATTAAAAAATTAATGCTCACATACTATTACGCACAGTAAGATGGGAGAAATCAAAAGTGAATTGCAGCGAAATTCTAAATACACATGGAACTATACCGTCTGAACCAAAATTGACGCACTCCCATTTCACAGCGCAATTTGACTGCATACTAACGTTGAACCCCAGCGTTGACCTGGCGCACGAACGAGTGAGTACGGGCAGTGTTTAAGACACTCAAGTCATACCTAGGAAGAGCAGAATTCATAAATCCGACCAGATGTCCCGATCTGGGGTCGTGAACTCAGGTCATGGTGGACTGGTTTCTTGGAAATCCCAGCACTTCAGCGTTCATCTATACCTTCCTCCCACTTAGGTAATACCCCAAGGATGATACTGCGAAATTCCAACATCCTCTCTTAAATGAACCAGCATTTCCCTAAATCATTCCTTCAGTGTTTTCTTAAGTTTCGTATGATATTCATCAGAGCTGCGCTGAGAGGACCAGCGTTTTCTCAACACTGTTGATGCTGAATTGTGGCCAATAGCGCGATTGTTGTGTGCGGCGTAGTGCGCCTCAAGCCAGTGGCGGCTGTGCTGTGATGACCATTTCTGCCCTTTGTCTGCTACTGAAAATCACCCACAGAGCGGAGGAGAGCCCTCTTCTGTCATCGTCCTCTCCTTCGCCATCGACATCAGTCTCGCTTCTAAAATACGAGCGCTGGACACTTGATGATCCATTTTTCGGCCTTGAGTCGCTGAAAAGGCAGGATCGACGACAGCCACAGTACCTTCAGTCGAAGACGACGGAAAACTAATTTCAGTCACTAGTCATAAGTTACTTTCCATTTCCACGGTGGGTAATTCGCGCTTCGACATTTGCGAAATGCTTCATAACTCGCCGCTACACAATAATTCCTCCAAAATTACCAAAAGAGACCTATGAAAGCTTATTCTGTCATACCATCAGTTTAGCCGGCCGGTGTGGCCGAGTGGTTCCAGGAGCTTCAGTCCGGAACCGCGCGACCGCTACGGTCGCATTTTAGAATTCTGCATCGGGCATGGATGTGTGTGATGTCCTTAGGTTAGTTAGGTTTAAGTAATTCTAAGTTCTAGGGGACTGATGACCTCAGATGTTAATTCCCATAGTGCTCAGAGCCATTTTTTTGAACCATCAGTTTAGTTACTAGTCTGATTAACAAATTCATAAAGTATTCATTCGTGTATTCATATTACATTAAAACATCGAAACGTACATATCCAATATTCTCGCTTTTGACTCTATTGACTCCTGTAGCATATAGAAGGAGTAGTCATAAAGTTCTAATTATCATCTAGAAAAACAAAGCCCTGGCACACACCGATCACAGTGACAAACCATGCCGCTAGTGGGCAACAAATTTGGCGCAACCCATTATTAAAATGGAGTATCGTTCAGTAATTCGTTTCCGGTGTAAGTAGGCTATTTAGGTTTTTATGTTGGTAACGCCACGTAATGCTCTGTATGAAAATCGCTGACAGCGCTGTGGGTAGTCTGTGGCTGGTTGGACTCATTGTTGGAATATTCGCTTGCGTAGTGTCGGGCAGTTGGATGTGAACAGCGCGTAACGTTGTGCATTTGGAGGTGAATGGCCAGCAGTGGTGGATGTGGAGAGAGATGTATGCCAGAGTTTTGAGAACGGACGATCTGGACGTGTGTTCGCCAGAAAAAGGAATTTTGTAAAGATGGATGTCATGAACTGACTTTTGAGCTCTATTAAGTTAAATACATTGTTTGTTCTCTATCAAAATCTTTCATTTGCTAACTATGCCTATCAGTAGTTAGTGCCTTCAGTAGTTAGAATCTTTTATTTACTGGCAGTATTGGCGCTCGTTGTATTGCAGTAGTTCGAGTGACGAAGACTTTTGCGAGGTAAGTGATTCATGAAAGGTATAGGTTATTTTTTAGTAAGGGCCATTCTTTTGTGGGGATTATTGAAAGTCAGACTGTTTGCGCTAAAAATATTGTGTCTCAGTTTGATGATGATCAGACTAAGTAAAGAGAGAAATGTCTGAGTACGTTCAGTTTTGCTCAGCTGTTTGAAAACAAATAACGTAAGAGGTTTACCAACACAGTAATACATAATTTTCCAAAGGAGACGTTTCACCGGCAGCTACTTGAATGTTGGTGCGGTGCCAGAAAAATCCAGATGTCTTCTTCAGCTGTCTGTATTTGTCTGACGTAGCTGAAAGAATTCGGGTGCTTCTGAAAACTAACTACTGCACCAAACTCTACTTCGTCAACGGGATGTACCGTTTTGTTTTCATTCGTATAGCGATTTGCTACGGTTGCGTGCTACGCGGATTTTGATGTGTGCCAGGACGGCAGACATGTGTCTGCAAATAAACAATGTAAGAATTATGTAACTTTGGTTTTTCGAGGGGATGATTAAAGCGTCGTGACTATAATCCCTCGTTAGCAAAAAGCGCGCATGTTCGCGACAGTTGTATCTGTTCCAAACAGTTACAGGGTTCAGCAATAATATGGATTTCTAGTTTTATATGAAATGGGTAAGAGGACGAATACATTTTAACTGATGATCCTGTCAGCGTGAAATAGCTGTGCTTAGCTGTTTCTTGCTTCAGCAAATCCTCAGTGCTGTTGGAAAAGTGAGAGAGATTGAGGGCGCGACAGCCACTTTCTCGACTTCCCGTTCGGTGCCCGCCTGATTCATTAAGGTTCCACTTGGCCCATTCGTATTCTGATGACGGCTTATGGCCTCCAGTTAGAGCGGAGAGCAGGCGAAGAAGTTTTATGTCGGCCATAGCCCGAGAGCGAAGTTGTCGCCCGACCCCACCTGCGCTACGCGGGAAATCCATTGCGCCGCGGCGACGAGCCCCGGACAGGAGTGCTTTGGCGTGTACGTCGCCGCCGTGTCTGCGCGCTCGCACCGCGGCTGCAGCGCCGTCCTCGCGCTTTTTTCTGGCAGCCAGAGAGGGCGGAGCCGGTAACCCTCATCTGTGACGAACGCCATCAGTCACAGCCGATGCGGTAAGAGAGTCGGGAGAGAGCTTTAGCGGCCGAACAGGTCTCCAGGCAGTTGATTCTGGCTTTTGACTTGACATAAAACATTTTTTTCTCAGCGACTGATGTATGAAATCTGAAATTTTTCAAATTATTGATGATTATATTCGACAATATTCAATAATTCAATAAAGAGTAGAACTACAAATTATGAATTTATTCATAGCATTATATTCTTACCAATTCTGAGCGTAAACATGATCTTGTCACCATCGCTGAAAGAAAATATGAAGCTTATTTGAATTTGGCTGACAGTCCTGTATAGAAGGACATACCCTTATTCAGTTTTTGTAGGACATCGCAACATTGACCTCCGATCGTAGCTGGAGCGAAACATGAAAAGACTGTCGGTGTGACGAGCATTTAGATGGCTTATTTTGCTTGGAACACGGTGCACAGCCACCACGAACTGTTTGACCGACAATACACCATTGGCTATTAACACAGTATCGTAAGGATGTATTACAAATAACTAATTTTTTATTTATAGTATAGTAGAAGGTATACGTGACTAAATTTATGATTTGGAAGTCAGCGGGATATGAAATTTAGTATTGAGAGCTGGCAGCAACAACAGCGGTTATCCGCTTGTGTATCGAGCCGAACTGGTACGTTACCAAACACATCAGAGACAAGAGTATCGTCAGAAGCACCCGCATGGGATGTGTGATAGGATCGTTCTTGTCCTCTACATATAGAGGGTGATGAGAAATATTCTGAAAAGTTTACAAGGGTGTTGCAGAGTAGATTGTATTGAAAATAATTATTGAGAAAATTTTGATACGTTTCGTCGTTTCCGCGTTAATTAAAATTGAAGTTAGCCAGTCAGATCGTTCCGAGAACAAATACAAGCTCCCCGCCTGGGACAGTGTGCCCAAACGTGTTCTTCGTTTTGTTCCCTGAATCCGAACAAGAGAGAGATACAAAAATTGGACGTAGGATGGTAGTGAGGATGGAACCCGAACTAAAAGCTCAACAGTCTCGTGCGCCATCATCTACCCTATGAGAACAACTGACGTTAATTTTATCTGTCAAGCCACTTCGCGCATGCTAACTTCAGCACTAATTAACTCTGAAACGATGCATCGTACCGAATTTCGCTTCTTATCAACAATTTCTCAGAAAAAACGTACCACGCAACACCCTTGAAAGCTTTTCAAACTGTTTCTGACTATCGTGTTTAAATGATCTAGCCGGTAGGATGAGTAGCAACCTGCGGCTGTTTGCCAATGAGGTTGTGGTGTATGGGAAGTTGTCGTCGTTCTGTGGCTGTAGGAGGATAATAGATAACGTAGGCAAAACTTCTGGTTGGTGTGATGAACAACAGCTTACTCCAAATGTAGAAAAATGTAAGTTACTGCAGATGAGTAGCAAAAATAATTGTGTAATGTTGAAATAGCTTATATGTGACGTAGATCGCATATAGAATACTAGCGTGACCCATTCTTGAGTACTACTCGAGTGTTTGGGATCCCCACCAGGGCGGATCAGAGTCAGACATTGAAGCTATTCAGAGACGTGCTACTAAATTCGTGAACGGTAGGTTCGACCGACATGAAGATATTACGATTCACTATTGACAAAATTTAGAGGACCGGAATTTGCAGCTGGAACTATTCTGTTACCATCAACGTACATTTCGTCTAAGGAGCATGCAGAGAAGACAAATTATGGCTCGTATGGAGGCATATAGAACCTTGTTTTTGCCGCACTGCATTTTCAAGTGGAACAGCAAAGGAAATCACTAGTAGCGGTACAAGAAATCCTTCGCCATGGACCATACGGTGGCTTGCAGAGTATCGATGTAGACGTAGATGCAGAAATTCCATGCGACTGCAACTGTCTGCCAGAGTTCATCAGTGACGAGTGGCGTCGTGCCATTCTCTCGGGAACCGACGACCACATGTTTTCACTGTGGGTGAGAATGTGCTCAAGAACGCGGTGACTAAAGTGCGCATCATTTATGACGACGTCCGAGTTTAGGTTCGTTCTGCGCATCTGACGTCACAAAACACAGTCAACCAATGAACAGAGAACGACGTTGCCATAGCTCGACTGCAGTGCAGAGCACTCACGAGTGTCTTCAGTTTTAGAAACATTCAGTCATAAATAAAGTAATTGAACGAAAGCAATGTCTAGATAGCAGACTTTCTTTTATAGAAAGTTTAGAAAAAGCATTCTTTATACCAGTTGCTTCATATTCTATTAATTACTTAAACCAAACAAGCAATAAGCTTCCTAATTCAGGCGATAGCAAGGAAAGGTGTATGCATCATTCTCACTAACCGCTTTTTCGCAATAAAGAACAGCGGTAACTGTTATTTCCAATTGTACTTCTACAAAACGTGAATAATTCATAGCCATACCAACAGTGTTTGTCGCTATTTTGCATGATCTTTTTAAGACATCAGGGAGATGCGTTGAACGCTGAGCTGCGTTAGTGTAATGCTTAAAGCGCATGACTGATAAATGAAAGGTTGTGTGTTCAAACCTTGTTCAGTGCTTAATATTTTCTTATATTTAAAAACAATATCGAAGTGACTTACTTGATGAATTTTATTCGTTTGAATGTAATTTTTTGAAATTTCTAGTGGCAACTAAAATCGACCATATGGAAAGTATATGCTATGGCCTTTTACCTCTGGAAATTCTTCAAAATTTCGTGCAATGGTTTACTACATGTAATGCTGCACAATAACTGCGTTGAATATCGAAACAAAATTAAGTCACTTATGGGCGAAGGTGTCAGTCAAGAAGATGTGTAAAAATCAAATTTTTGGGCCAAATAGTTTTCATGAAAACGAATGATAAAGTATGTCAAAGCAGTCGAAACACCATGTGTCTGCACAGGTGAGCAATGCAATGCTGACAAAATCACGCACATTGCGGAATGCGGGGAGCACGTCTCTGTAACAGCGGAAGGGTTAATGCGGCCGTGGTGGCTTAACTTCATAAACTGCGCGCTCCCCCCGAAACGTAAGTTCGTGAACTATACTACGGCGCTACTTCTCTTGGCGCGTACAACTGGCAACGCAGCAATCTCCCGCGTATGGGCGGGCATGCGCGAACCGCCAAGATAAAGGAACTGAACTATACAGCAACATCCAAACACCCTCTATATCGAGGAAGTTCAGGGCAGAACAAATAACATCTGGTCTTGGATCACCTGTTCAAAGATAACGTCACGAATATACCGTAGAGCACAGCCACTGGCCTTGATACGTCTTAAATGTAACGTCTGCTGTCCAAATTACCAGCCGTGCCAACCAGAAGTGATTGTGACGTGGCCCAGCGGCACTGCACACCATCACGCCAGGTACTGGGCCCGTACGGCGGTGACGAATGCAATCTGGCAACGCTCGTTCTCCTCGAACTCTCCACACACGGTTGCGTCCATCGTGATGACGTGCGTAGAACCGGGACTGGTTTGAAAAGACGACGCGGTGCTCGTTAGTCGTGTAGCTGCTGATATGATCGGCGCGCCCCTCAGCTGTCGCGACAATGGTGCCGCAACAATGCTCGCAGTAGTGCAGTCCGTGGTGCTCCTGTTGTCGCAGCCTCACCCATGTAGACATTGCCGTGCTGTAAACCCACTTTCTGACTCACAGTTTGATGTTTAAGGTTGCACTGAATTAATGCTAATTATTTATACATAACTGGTGCCCGCGAAGTAAGGACGAATTTGAATTTTGAGCCATTTTGTCATATGACGGTTGGCACATGTGGTTTTTTCATGTTTGTTATCTGCGATCCCTCTCATTAGTTGTCTGGCAGCTTTTGTGTTTGTATTTGATTATTGTCTTCGTCATGGACCCGATGACCAGTAGGCAGCGTATTCAAGTGACAAAAACTTATTACAAAAACAGTGAAAGTCCGACGGCAACCGTTCATGAATCGCGTGTGACACTTGGACGTAATGTTACACTAACCGAATCATCAATTCGGAAGTTGATCCGGAAGTTTGAGACCACGTGTTGTGTTTCAAATTTTAAGACAACATGACGACCACTTTCTCCTCGAACACAGTAACACACTGCTGTCGTGCGTGACAACGTTACCGTAAGCCCCAGAAAATCGTTCTGAACGATTTAATTTACCACCAAGTTCACTGCATGAAATCCTTTCAAAATATCTGAAAATGGATGCGTACAAGATTCAACTCTCACTGGAGGTTAGGCCTGTCGATTATGGAAAGAGACATCGAGTTGCTCAATGGGTCTGGCCTCGATAAGCGGAGAACGAGATCTTCACAAAAAGAATAATTTTCTCAGATGAGGCGCACTTCCATCTCAGTGAGCTTATCAATAAGCAGCACTGCAGAATTTGGGGTAACGAAAATCCGCGAGTGACAGTGGAACACGAGGTGCATCCCCAGCGCACGACTGTATACAAAGCGCCGAAGCGAACACGTCTAGAGACCACGAGTATCCGACATATCAAAGCTTTAGATTCACCAATATTTTTGTTTCACAACATGCGTCACATACTTTCCCTTGTCCAGCATATACTGACATTGTAATATATAAGGTGAATCACCTGAAACTTGCACCGCAAAAATTGAAGAAAAGGAAAATATCGTTGATTTGTAGTTTTCACAGAATAGACTGGTAGTCAGTGGCTTGTATTGTTAGCCAATAAACAGATAGTAATAGTTCTTAAAAAGTGTTTTTTTCGTGCAAACATACACTTTTTTAAAATGGAACAGCGCCTATTGACATTAACAAACTAAAAGTAGGGTAAATTAGAAAGTCAGTGGTGTTTGTTGCATGATTCTAGCGCGACTCGTTTACGAGATATCGTAATTTGAAAAGTTTCCACACTGACACTTGTTTGTGCCATTCAACCTGAGTAAATGCTAGGTACGAAGTTGTTTTGTTTGCTTACATTTGCTTGTGTACTCCTTGAGTGTAGTACAACTTGCTTGCCAGTTGGTGTGTGATAGTTCAAACAGTAAGTCGTGAGTAGACGATGGTATTTGCAAATCATGGCCAGGTAAACTGCCGAGACATGCACTATTGTCCTGTTGACAATCCTCTTAGCTTCCTCAGGTCGAACGTCAGCATCGATGGAGTGTAAAGGTGTGGTGTGGGATTGTGAAACATCAGCTCATAGGTCCGTTTTTCGTAGACGGAACACTGAACGCGCACAAGTGTCGCAGGTTGTTGACAGATTATCTTCCACGAATGATAGAAGACGTACTTCTGCAGGCTAGGGGAAACATGTGGTACCAACGTGATGGCTGGCCAGCCCTTAGTGCACGAAGTACTACTACCATGTCTGCACAAATTTTTTCGAAATGGTTCGATTTGGGGCAGAGGACTTGTACGTCGGCTGGCCCTTTCACCATATTTATCGCCTGTAGAATTTTTTCTGGGGGGAAAGTTGAAGGACGCTGTCTACAAGGACATACCAACTACACCCGATGATATCCACAGACGTATTACTGCCGCCTGCTCAGACATTTCTGCTGAAATGCTAGCTCGTGTGGTCATTTTGAACTGGTCAGAATTCACATAACTACTGTAAGCACTTGTGTTGTTCCTTAGCGAGTGCCACCACAGTTATTGTACAAGTGGCAAAGTGGATACTTTTCAAAATAGATAACTCATCAATGACTCGCACCACAATCTTGCAACAAATTCCACTGACGTTCTAATTTTCCCTGCTTTTAGTCTGTTAATGTCGATAGGTATTGTTCCATTTAAAAAGTGTATGTTTGCTTAAAAATACAATTTATAAGTATTATCACAATATTTGTATTGGCTAACAACACAAGCCCCTGACTACCAATCCATTCTTTAAAAATTGCTCATCAATAGTGCTTCCCATTTCAGCAATGTTTGCGGTGCACGTTTTAGTTGATTCACGCTCTATATGATCACGTTTCCTTAGAATGTACCATTCGACATTTTAATTCCGATAATTCTCCGTTCTTTTCTTTTTTAAACTTAATGTAGATGTCCTTAGAGGATATGTAATCTCGTTTGCTCGTAATAACTTATATATTCTCGCACACTTTGAAAGTAAATCTTACAGACAAATCAATTTTTTGTCTTAATTTCTTCCGTTGTCTTCAGTCCAGTTCGGTGAGACAAAAACTAAGGAGCTTCCCCAATGTAGGTACTCCATTATATTGTTCCTAACATTGCGAGACTTGCGGCTTAATAATAAGCTTCTCTATATGGTCAACGGACTACTTATTGCGGGTATTTTTCTGCTCCTCCTTTGGAATAGATACTAGTTTTCCAGTGAACACTGTGTCCCTCCTGTGATAACTGGCACACCCAGCTTCTGACATTTTGCTCCCACGTCGCGTCAGTTTTTCTGTCTGCGCTGTCACTTCGTTTTGCTTCATTTTGACTTTATCCAAACTGCAGCGGCTGACCGCAAAAGCACTTTCTATTTCACTTTCCTTACTTCGCCTTAGAGGTAGTAAAACAGCTCTAATTTCAGCTGTGGACCTTTTTACTGGACCGTGTAATTTCTCGCCATGGCCGCTTTGTCGAGCAATAAGTAAGTGAAGTTAGGTCACGAGGAAGAAAAATCTAAAGGAAAACCAAATATTCTAAGTTCCGCAGTTACAGGAGAGCAAGCAGAATCAGTAAAAATCCACAACTGGAGAACTAAATATGCCATCAGACGAACACAATTAAATATCTATTACTGCATGAAACTTGGATTTCGAAGAGGAAAAGTGTGTTGTTTATTACTTGTTTAGGAGGAAATACATGAAATACATGACGAAGGGGAAGACTTTTAAATTGTTGAAAACTACACTTACTCCGCTTGGTGAAAGACTGTCTTCCCCCAAGACAATGCACTAACCTCACAGGTATATTTACAGTGGCCACATACCGTGCTGTTAAGGGGTGTAGGACGTCAAACGGGCCGACTTCGAGAAGGAGAGGCACCACAGGACATTTTAATTTGCACTGACTACTCTTTTACAAATAAATTCATAAAACTTTGTCAGCATGACCAGGAAGGATTCAGCATTCACACCCATAGCAGTGGAAGTTCAAAAACACGAAAAAATAATATTTCAAAAAAATGAAATATCAAGATTTTTTCACTTACTGTCGGCTGCATTTGTTGCTATAGGTACACTTTTCTTCATAAGTAAGAGAGATTCTCGATAAATTTTGCACAGCTTACAAACCATACCTACAGGTGTATGAAACTCTATAATTTATTTAATCTATGAAAAAATGAATGGGCTGTTACATTTTGAACTTCGTGTTTAGAGAAAACTCGAATTTTATAGTTAATTATCTAAATTTTTACCACTGTTTTTAACAGATTTGGGAAATTCTAGAGTTTCATACACCTGTAAGTATGGTTTGTATGCTGTGCAAATTCCATCGAAGAATCTCTCTTACTTACGAAGAAAAGTGTACCTACAGCAACAAATGCTGGCAATACTAAGTGAAAAAATGATCAAATTTCACATGAAAAAAAGTTTTGTTATGTTTGTGAACTTCCACTGCTATGAGTGTGAATCCTGAATCCTTCCTGGTCATGCTGACAAAGTTTTATGAATTTATTTGTAAAAGTATAGACAGTGCAAATTAAAAGGTCCTGTGGTGCTTCTCCTGCTCCAAGGCCGCCCGTTTCATGTCCTGCCCCTCTTAATACTACGAACTGCTATCTCGTGGCCCCATCCCCATCAGCTGATTCTTCCGATGTGGCGCCTTGCCACCATTTTCACTTCAAGCTGATGAAACCTGAACTGTTGTTGGGTACAATGTTATTTTGTACAGATAACTTTTGTTTTAAGTAAAGGAGGTAGTGTGCTGATTGAAAGGACTTGTGAACTCGAACTATGCAAGTTCACGGTAGCGGCGGTCATGTTGCAGGACGCGGGGAAGCTGCTGGAGCCGCGCGCCGCCGCCGCCGTGGGCCAGTCTGGCCTCATGTCGCTGTACGACGCCATGTTCGCGCAGTACGGCGTCAAGCTGGCGCAGGTGAGTACCGGCTCGTCACAGCGTCTCGCTTACTCTGGGCTCGCGGCCAAGCCTCCTTACCCATTTCCTTTATCCTCCCCAAAAACCACACGTGCCTGTAGTAGTCAGAAATAGATGTGTTACCACCAGAGCCCAGTTTTGTATGTAATACTAGGGCTATTCCGAATTTTTTTCCGCAACTGTTAGCTACAGCTTCCAGCCACTGCTCTACATAGACACCACTCCGACTTAGACATTTGTCGTAGCGTTCTACCAACTTTCCAATACCCTCGTCATTGTGCTTCCCGACAATTCTCTACACTCGTCTATACTCTGTGCGAAAATATTACCTTCAGAGCCAATAGTTAACGTGAGTAGAGATGAAACACAGAGGTAGCCAACTACGGGCTTAGTGTGGGTGATGAAACAATCCTCATCGAAAACGCTGCAGGAGCATTTTCATTGCCCTGCAGTTTGCGACCTAGAATTGTCACAAAGTAGGAACCCTATGAGAGTTCTGTAATGTGGGCTGCATAACATCAGGTGAAATGTCTCAACAGGACATCATACTTTGCGGGAGACACTATTTTCCACGCATCTTTGTGTGCTCACCATGGGCTCAGAACTGAAAAGAGCGAAGTGATATAACCGACAGGCATACTAGAGACAATGTCGAAAACATATGTGGAAAGCTTTATTAGATTTTCACAGTGGTTTCCACTTGTTGACCGATGGGAACTTACTTTCCGGATATCCATCGTATCAACAAGCAAAATACGTAGGCATTTATGTAATGAAAACAATTACACTATGAATATAAACATGAAATCTTACGAAAACATGTTAGGAAATGTTTAACACAGAATAATAATTTCACCTGAAACCAATTTCTGAATTACACCATATTATCTTAATATGCACTTAACGTACCAGAAATACGAGAAGTATACTTATGTGTTGGTTGGTTGATTTTGGCCCAAACGGGGAGGTCATCTGTCCCACCGGATTAGGGAAGTATGGGAAAGGAAGTTGGCCGTGCCCTTCCAAACAAACCACCCCAGCATTTGCCTGAAGCGATATAGGGAAATCACACAAAATCTAAATCATCATGGCCAGGCGTGGCTTTAAACCGTCGACCCCCAGAATGCGAGTCTAGTGTGCTAACCACTGCGCCACCTCGCTCAATAGTATATTTCTAGGGTTCATTATATATTAATAATTTTTCTTTTGGAAATAATGAATTATTTTCGATATCAACCGTTTATTAAAATGCCTATTAACGTTATATAACAAGTAAGGTGTTTTTGATCTTCTCACTTCTGTTTATTTCTAAAGAGTTTTCTGGTTATCGTTCCATCTTCAGGAAACAACCGTGTAGTGTCTGCATGGGGAACTAGTTCTTGTAACCAAACAGTAGCCGGCCGCGGTGGTCTCGCGGTTCTAGGCGCGCAGTCCGGAACCGTGCCACTGCTACGGTCGCAGGTTCGAATCCTGCCTCGGGCATGGATGTGTGTGATGTCCTTAGGTTAGTTAGGTTTAAGTAGTTCTAAGTTCTAGGGGACTAATGACCACAGCAGTTGAGTCCCATAGTGCTCAGAGCCAACCAAACAGTATAAGCAAAGATACAGTCTACTTGCAGCGAATGATGTGTGCCAAACTTGTTTTTTAATGTCGTAAATTACATTTTAAGCAGTAGACAATATTAAACACAGCAGAATAATTAAAGAAAACTATATAATGTAGTTGTGTACTGGGTAATTAAAGTACGCAGTACTGTGTATTTTAATTATTTACTCTGTTCAGTATTGGCCGTTGCGTAAAGTGTAATTTACAACGTTTAAATACATCTTTGGTGAGCAACATAAATGAAGAGTGGGTGGTTTGATAGCCTCTTAACCAATGTCATGTCCTCACTAACTTTAGCCTTATAACTATGTACCACATAAGACTGTAGTATTATGTAGTTTAATTACTGTCCATTGCGTAAAACGTAATTTTCAAAGTCAGAAAATAAGTCTGGTGTACAACACCCTGTGCAAGTGCTAGTCAGTTGTTTCCTGAAGATGACCCAATAAACCGAAAACTATTTAGAAATAAGTAAAAATTAGAAGATGAAAAACAATTTATTCGTTGTTCAACCATAAATATAGAATTGTTGTACCATGAAATGACGGAAGAATCCATTAATAAAATTTCTGTATTCACCGAAATTACTGAGATACAATACCTCACCTTTCATTTCGAATCACAATGAAACTCCAGGTGCTCCAAATCGTCTGCAGTGGTAGAATGTTAGCGATCAGAAAAGACTTTTTTTTTTTATATAGCAACAAAATGATTTTCCATGTCAAAGGATGCTGGTGATACACGTTTCAGAAGATGATATATTTCTGGAGGGAAGTACACTGGAGGGTCCTTCCCCACTGAGGATATTGTAGATAGCAACAAAAGTGGAGCAGCTATCATTTCTCCTCAAAACTGCGTCAAAAATAGTCACTTCCTTCTGCCCTATATCGCCCCTAATGTCAGTCACCCTACATTTGTTACTCTCAACAATTTGTAACTACAGTGCCTGACAAAAGAACTATAGCACACAGAAAACACTGTCAGATCCCACTGCTACTTCATACACGTACACGCCAGCGACGTTGGGTAAATGATTATAGTATAACGGCCGCCAGAATGCATTAATACTCATCATGTTTAGTGTTGTTACCAGTCCTGGTAGGGCAAATAAGGGACTTGAATAGTGTAACACATTGAGCGATCAGTGTGAACAACATGGAGATTCCGCGTACCCGTGTGATCCAACGTTATCAGCCGAAAGGGTTCTCACTGTGATTCTTCATTTGGCAGGCTAGTTAAATCGTTCATTGTCCATTTTTGTGGGACTTTCCGGTATGGCTACGCTTCAAGGTTCCAATCGACCACGTCTGACCACCACAATGAAGGATCACTGTGCTGTGCACCAACCGCTTCGTAAACCATTCACTCCTGCGTCTACCATCCAAGAATAAGTAGAGGGCTCCCTGCAACATTCTCTATCATCCCGAACCATCGACGGGAGACTAGTAATGCGTAGGCTGCAGTTAACACCTCAACACAAACGGCTGCGTTTGGCGTGTTGGCGTCACCAGGAAGCTCGGATTGGCGACGAATGGTGTCGCGCTTTGGTCAGTGTGAATCGGTTCTGTACCACCCCAGATGATCATCGTCGGCGAAGTATGACGGTGATCTGTGGAGAGGACCTATTCTTCCAATGCTTTGGGGAGGCAGGACTGTGTTAGTCGTTCTGTCATGGTATGCGTTGGCTACGACTTCAGGTCATGGTTAACAGTGACTGAGGGACTCTAGCAGCACAGTGATACGACACGGACATCCTGCGGCCTCATGTGTTACCTCCCATGAGATAGTATCGGGTGCCATTTTTCCGTAGGACAATTACGGCTGTATGAAAGTATAAAAGTGACTGGGGGATGGGAGGGGGAGAGAAAATGCTGTGGATGTAAATGAGGGATTGTATCGAGTTCTGATGCACTCAAATGCTGTTCAGTCCCCACATTAATTCTTCTTTCGCTTACCCACCTCCTTGCCACTACGAATGACATTTAACTTTTTCATTTTTTACTGGAAATGCAGGACATGTGAGATGCCTATTCGTGTTCTGTCGCTTCAAGACAGAACACAGAAATTCCGTTGCAGTTCACGACTCTGATACCTATATATTTGACGTTGGCCCACCGCAGTTGTACTGCTGAGGTTGCGAGTTCGCTGTTCTTGAAGTGACGCTGTAACATAACTAATGATGTGGCTACGGCTCTCAATTCTACTGCAAGATTTGATGCGTTCCAAATCAGGGATACTAATAGCTTTCCTGTTTTATTTACAACTGAGGAAGTAGGTAAAGCTATAAACTGCACAAGTTCGATTACGAAGTCACTAGTTTCACAGTTCATATTAGAAAGGATCACAATCAAATTATATTATTCTTTTAGGAAACATGTTCACCAAAACTGTTCATTGTTACTTTATTCTTCTCTGCTTTGTGCTCAGAGTCGTATTATTTGAACACAACATAAATTGATTCGCATCCGAGATTCTAATTGTGCGGCCAGTAACGCAAACCATATCTTTCAACCTCTAGCTCCAGACTAAACCGGACAGCCCGCGTAACTTCTCTTCAGAGCATATTGTAGAGCACATTGGGTTCCAACAAAGGTGTGTGGGCGAGTGTTATCCTGTTGGAAAACACTCCCTGGAATGCTGTTCGTGAATTGCAGTACAACAGGCTGAATCACAAGAACGACCCACAAATTTACATTCAGGTTGCGTAGAATGACCATGAGAGTGCTACTGCTGTCATACGAAATCGCAACCCAGACCATAACTCCAGGTGTGGGTACAATGTGTCTAGCACGCTGACAGGTTGGTTGCAGCTTCTCAAGTGGCCACCTTATAAGCAACACACGACCATCAATGGCGCCGAAGAAGATAAAGCTTCCATCAAAACACACAACAGACCTCCCCCTGCCTTTCAATGAGCTCTTGCCTGACACCAGTGAAGTCGTAAGCGCTACAGCGCTTCTTGATCGGAGCTGTCCCTGAAGCAATAGAATTGTAAGAGTTCGTTGTGTCACTGTGGCGCCAACCGCTTCTCAGAATGCTGCTGCAGATGCAGTACGATGCGCCATAATCATACGCCGAACACGATGATCTTCGCTCTCGGTAGTGCCACGTGGCCCTCCGGAAACACGGTCTTCTTGTGACCGTACATTCTCAGGAACACCGCTACCAGTAATCACGTATAGCGGCTATATTGCTGCCAAATCTTTTTGCAGCATCGCAGAAGAAACATCCAGATTCTCGTAGCCCTATTACACGACCTCGTGCAAATCATTGAGGTGCTTATAATGGGGTCTTTGTCGCACTGAAAGCATTTTTGACTGACATCAGCTCACCATATCCAGTCTCAAAGGTAACGACCGCCCATGACAGTTGCAGTGTGTATTTAAAGCAAACCTGATCTTCATACTCGTAATGGCGCTAGTGGCACCACTCTTAGGCGAGTGGCTCGAAATTTCAGTAGACATCCTCCTTCAGATGTAGAAACACGCCTATCTACTTCCGTTTATATCGCACACCTCCTTCTTGGTGCTGCGATTGTTTTCCACCAGTGTTCTTAGGGCGAGTCTAGTAGCACAAATAAATTTAAAAAAATGTATTAGACAAAATACGTTGTGATGTCTTGACTGCAGAAATTTTATATCCTACTTCAAATTTCCTATTTTTTAAATGTACCGTATTTGAGGTCGTTCTTCATTTATCCTGTCAGATGTACAGGGTGGTGCAAGTAAAAATAGCCCAAAAAACAGAGTTCCAAGGGTACAAAGAAACATAGCAGAGGAAAGGAAATACAGTAGTATCGTAACTATAGCAGATGTTGAAAGTGACCAACATTCATCTCTTGGCACTTTTGGGCCCTGGTCAGCAAGCTGCTGAATGCAGATCGAATGTGGACTGTTGGAATTGCTGAAGACTCATCCGAAATGTTATGCTGCAGTTCCTGAAGACTACGAGGGTAGTTGCTATTTACCGAAGACTTGAGAGCTCCCTACCCAAAGTAAACGCACATCGACAGATCAGGTGACCCGGGTGGTCAGCTAATATCGCTTCCAGACTGACCTCTTCTAAGACTCTGCCAGGCGTGAAGACTGTGTGAATGTGCTCCAAGATTCGAGCAGCTGTAAGGGCAGTTGCTTCATCCTGTTGGAAGTAACTGTAGCTTTTTTTTCCTGTTCCTGTTGTATCAACTCGTCCGTGCCACTTTTACTTGTCCCAGTCCGTATAAAGATTATATTGTGTTAGATGTACAGGGTGAATCCAAACTTTACTGAGGAGGTTTTATAGGTTGATCGGAGTTTTCTGCAGCGTTTTGGGATACAAAACACTTCATCTCCAATGAATGGTTGCAAAATCATTACTTCGGTTTATTAGCCTGTTTACTTTTGTAAATTTATTCATATGAGGATATCTGGACAAAGGAGTAAATATGTGTAGAATAGTAGCATGTGTGTCAAGTTTTCAATACAGACGTAAATGCAGTTAAAATAACACGGTGACTATGTTATTTTGTAACGAGCCGCTGGGGAACACAAGTTCTTGTTTTACTATGATCAGCCTCTCAAACTCTGTCAGTGGATTTCGGACTCAGCCTGCACTATGAAATCCAGTACTTTTCTGAAGCAAAGTGCAGTAACATGTACAAATTTAACTGTAAGGAAGACTCATACTGATTTAAATGTCTTCTAAGAAAGCATCTATGTCTGTCTCACTTGAAAAAGCAACTTATTGAAGGAACCCAGGTAGCTGCATTGGAATCCACGTTTGTATGGCATCCCATAATATTCTTCATACGTTCACGGATTTTGCTCTGGATCTTCATCTGCTCCTTCACTGCGGTACCTACTTATCTATCGTATTCTCTAAGAGGACATTATACCACGAGACGTGACAGAAAAATGTAATTTTCCTCTCTCCGTCATCCACAGAAGTAAAGATTAAAATGACTCCTTCCAGCCCTGTTACGTGTCTTACGCAACTTCGGTGAATTCCTACCACAGCATCATTTTCATTAACTTAATGTAGAACTTTTCCCACGTTCCTCTTAAATAGCACATATCGGTATGGAATTACTTGTTCTATTTTCATATTGTGGTTTCTATATTAGTTGTATTTCCTTCCACAGGCTTTATTTTACTTACTGAATCGCTGAATTGGCTTCTTCGGTGCCTTATGCTCATTCTTATTCTATGCAAGTATCATACAGGTATTCATTTATAATGATGATTTTCACTGATGCGTCGTGCCTTGTGTGCAGGTGCTCGTAACAAAGCCCGACTTCTACAACGAGGAGACTCGGCGCAACCTGTTCAGCACGTTGTCGGAGCTGATCTCTCTGAACATCGTGCCCATCATCAACACCAACGACGCAGTCTCGCCGCCCATGTTCACCACCAACGAGGACTTGGCTGGCGACGGCCGCAAGGTACGGTACACGCCAACATGTCTTCAAAAATACTTAGTTCACTGACACACAAGCATCGCACAGCCATAAGAGCGACAATAATTGCGTTGATTAACATATATTATCATTAAATGCAAGCTTCAAAGGTACAACTATGTAGGGCAGGAAGATGATTTCAATTATGTTATTTTCTTACGTGAGATAAACAAAACTGATTATCTGATAAAAACAGGAGATTTGCATGCAATGGGTGGACCTCTTTGGCAAATGTTATACATTCTGAATGGGAAAATGTAATAAATAATAGTGAAAATAGACTGTAGACATCGTCATTTTATAATGAGTTAAGGATAACGAACACTTTTTCTTGCATAAACAGATCCACAAATATAACCACATAGTTAAAGGATCTACCACAGTCACAGTCTGGCCCCGGTAGCTGAGTGGTCAGCGCGACGGAATGTCACTCCTAAGGTCCCGGGTTCGATTCCCGACTGGGTTGGAGATTTTCTCATCTCAGGGACTGGGTGTTGTGTTGTTCTGATCATCATCATTTCATCCCCATCGACGCGCAAGTCGCGAAGTGGCGTCAAATCGAAAGACTTGCACCAGGCGAACGGTCTACCCGACGGGCGGCCCTAGCCACACGACATTTCATTTTTTTACCATAGTCACAGACTGTGTGATAACAAATAAGACTTGGCGTGTAGTGCAAGACAAAACAGTATTCAGAGTTCCATATGTCTTTTCTCACTATTTTCTGTAACTCACGAAATAGTATTAATTCAAAGATAGAAGGTAATTGGCAAACAGAAACAAAATAATCCTGATACAATATTTAAAGTACATTTAAGAAGAGAACATCTAGTTACTATAATAGAAAAGGCCTGGATAGTATGTAAGTTTAAAAAGGGATACCTAGGAATGGAATAACATAAAGGAAACAATAATTAAAGCGGCAGCAGAAGCACTTGGCACAAGAAAGAAAAGTCTTTTGAAAATGGGTCTGTCATACTGGATAGATGAAGCACATAGTCTAATTGAAGATAAGAAACATACCTACTAAAAATGTTAAATACCCCAGATGATCAAGTTCTGAGCCTATATTGTAAAAGAGAATCGGCTGTACTGAAAAGGGACGTCAGGCAATTTAAAAATCATAGTTGGGAGTATTTATCACAAACATTGAACAGGATTTTTGAGGAATCATACGAAATAATGAAACATTTAAACAAAGAAGACAAGGACAATCTGTAACTAAACACAGTAGCAGAAGCAAATTGATGGCAGTACCTTACAACACTCTGGACACATGTGCAAGACGCTCAGATGTTTCTGGCGTAAGTAGATAGCAATGTGGGCTTAATAACGCTGGAGGAATTACAGGATACAACAAATTCTAGCAAGAACAGGAAGACTCCAGGATGTGATAAAATCAATATAGAACTGATAAAATGTGCACCAAATATGGTGCAAGTTAGAATACTCGATTTTGTGAAATTATGTTTATATACCAAATGAACTCTAACGCAGTCCAGACACACCCAGTTTATAAGAAATTAAATAGACATGGAAATGAGGACTGCAAAGGTATTAACCTTCTAAACGCATATCATAAATTGTGTGCTAAAATTTTAACAAAAAGATTATCACCAGTCGCGAAACTATGTTATCAGATACTCAACGTGGTTTTCACAAAAGAGAGTACTCGGATTGTAACGTCGCTATGATACAACTGATAGTAAAACACCATGAATTCAGTTTACCAACTTTTCTTGCCTTCATTCACTTCCAGAGATGCGTTTGATAAAGTAAACCGAAACAAACTGTGAAAATTTTTAAGAAACATAGGAATGCCATCTCATTTTGTAAGAGCTATACAAGGCTTATAAATGAATAACAAAATGAAAATAAAAATAGCTGGTGGTAGACATAATTCGACTGAAATAAAGTAAGGAGCTAGATAAGGGTGTCTCCTTCCACCCACTCTTTCTAATATACTCCTATATCGACGACACAACCAAAACCTGAGTATAGGCAATAACACATTTTAAAACAATATAGATGTTAGTACACTGCTTTTTGCTGCCGACCAAGGACTTGTTAAAATGAGAATGACCTGCTGCTTTTGATGTAAGTAGAATAGCAAAAGATTTCAACGTGAACCTCTCCATTATGAAGACAAAATCAAGGGCGTTTTCAGGAATCCAGTCGATACTAAACAGATAAAAGAGCAAGTTAATATATTTAAACATTAAGGGTGCGGCATGACATGTGGGATAAATAATAAAATGCAAAATATGTTAGACGTATTCCACTATTTGTATGGAACTACTAGGTGGTTATAATTAAAGTGCAGCTTCTCACGGAGATCAAGTGTGGCTTGTATGTAATTATCAAATGGCAGCGAAACTTGGTAAATATGCTAATCTGTTACTGCAGAACCGATTTGCATTGGAGAAAAAAATTAATTCCTATTGTAGCCACCAGGTGCAAATCTGGCTCTATACAGCAAGTATCTCGCCGACATCTCTAGTGCTCGTGTTGAACAACTGTATTAGCAGCGATTATTAATAAAATCAGCATGATACCGCCTCGCGGAATGGCCGCGAAGTTTGAGGTGTCGTGTCACGGACTGCGCGGCCCCTCCCACCGGTGGTTCGAGTCATCCCTCGGGCATGGGTGTGTGTGTTGTTCTTAGCATAAGTTAGTTTAAGTAGTGTGTAAGTCTAGGGACCGATGACCTTAGCAGTTTGGTCCCTTACGAACTCACACACATTTCATCATGATGCCTTCCTCACTTGGTTAACCTTTTATGCCCACGTCCCCTTCCTAATCAATTACATATGGAAATATTTCTATACGTCTTCTTGCATTCACAACGCCAGATTTGCACCTAGCGGCCAAAATTAGAACAATTCTTTTCCAGCGTAAATCGGTTCCATAATAACGCATTAGAATACCTACCTATTTTCGCTGCGATATAACAGTTACAGCCCACACTGGATCTCTGTAAGTAGCTGCACTTTAATTATAACCACCTGGTATATGCAAAACTTTGAGAAAGAAACTCCACAGAGATACTCTACTGAAAAGAGAAGAGATGCATGCAAAATGAAATTTCCTTCATACCAGGCTAGATATACTTTAATGGATAAAGGTACAAATAATAACACTAGAGCTGGACTGAATATGCCAAACATAATTGACACAATAAACAGTATCACCTAAGAAAGAAAGAACACAAAACATTATGTCAGATGCCAGAATCACTGAAAAATAATGTGATATACACCAAGAGGCAAAAGATATTTAGGAAGACCGATAAAGAGATGGACTGACCAAATCTGAAAAACGTAACGGACCAAACGCCCCAGCACTTGATGTAGACTATTAATATTAATATTATTATTATTACTATTGTTCAGCCTGAATAACGGAAAAAGCATTTTTAACCCTGTGGAGTCGTATGCCGTCACCTGCTGTACATTTAGTGGCCTTATTTACTGAGACTCTTTCAGATTTAACGGACCTTGACTTATACAATTCACTTCAGGTGTCATTAAGTAGCTGTGACAGATATGAATAGCTGAATGAATTTTTGTAACAGCTTCGAAAGACCACAGTGCACTGAAAAAGACGCGAATTAATGTTGACATAGGCGGGCTCTTCTCCTAAAGGAGGTCCTGAATCGTTACGAAATGAGGCGACAGGAATAGCTCTAGCGGAGAGTTCAGTTCAAATATTCATGCAGCGCGGCGGCACTCAAGTGGGAGCTTATCGGAGCCAGTGGCGGACGATCTAAAGTAAACTCGCCGATAGCCGCTATCTCGCAAAGTGTTTGCCCCTGCTGGTGGAAAGTTTCTCCGTCAGGTTGAGCCGATAGCAATAGCTCCTCCGCAAACAGCCTTCTTGTCATTTTGTGGCTCGGCTTAATAATTGAAATGCTAGCATTGTAATACTGACAGGATCACCTAAAGTTCAATGTTACTAAGGTAACTAATACTGAGGAAACACTACCTTAAAAGCAGTTATCTCATATCCACGAAGATATCTCATCGTTTAAGTTAGCTCTCTGAGGGAAGCATCTAGAAGGCATAAAAAAACGCAAGCAATATTCGTTTGAATGGACATGGATACAGCTAGCACTAAGGAAAGCATACCCGTCCTAACAGTAACATGTAGCTGTGCTTCAAATGTTGTATATGCAGCACTCAAAACAGCTGTGAGTGTTGACATAATGTGTAAATCCGATATCAAACAGCTCAAGGGGCTTTAGAGGAGAAAACAGGGCACTTATGTATCACATAGCTAATGTGTTTCTTTCTATCTCCTCTAAAAATTCCGTCAATCTGTATACGTAGTTTCCTTACACCCTTCATGCAGTGAACCAATCTACCGACAAAATTTCTGAGATTGTTCAGGGATATTTTCTGAACTTCTTGGTTTAAAGGAACTGTCGTTTTCAGTGGCTTTTGAAAAGGGAATTGTATCTGAACAGCAGTGTAAAACATCGACGGTATGTGTTGTGTGTCTTGTTAAGAAACAAAATTATTCCCGTCACTCACAGAATTAGTCGACCACATTATTATTCCGTCTGAGAGTGAGGGCGCTTCAGCCGGCTTGTCGTGATTTTTTATTGTGACATTTCACAAGGACACACCGAACCATTTGATAGTACGATGCACAACTGTCTTGAAACCGTTCACAATAGGATGCGCTTTCCTTCGATATCACTCTGTTCGTTTACTCTAATGCCTCCGCGTGTTTCCGGAAGCACCCACGGCAAGCCAAGTGCAGTAATATCGTTGTCGAGTAATACTGGCTGACGACAATAATGCCCACTCTATTTTTCGCCCTCAAGCTTGCAGTCAGTACTGCCTGTTTCTGCCTCAGATTTGCTTTACTAGCGGTGTTAGTTTTAAAATACGTCAACTATGATAGGTTTACCGATGAAGAGATGACTGCATGCGTTCATTGCCGGAATGGAAGAGCGGTAATGTGACGTTGCGCTGAGCTGCTCTCGCAGCGATAGGAGCCACATTACTTTTGAAGCTGAGAGTTGTTGCAATACTTCGTGTTTCGTTTTATAAGTTTTAGTGATAACATATTACAGACTTTCTCAATTTCGTGAAGGAAGTTTCACAGAAACAAAGGTAAATGGGACAAGAAAACGAATAAACCATAACTGCATTATTTCGTTTTGACGAACCACCGAAGATCACGGATCCGTATCCAAAAATACTCTGTAAATACGGCTCAGAAACATCCCAAATTTTTTAGTTGGCGTTTGGATTCATAGCGTGTTCTGTAATCAAACATACAGAGTGAGTCATGAGGGACGCTACATGCTCTGAGGGGTGAAAAAAAACGGCATATGAACGTAAGTCCTGTTCTTAACAATTTACAAAGAAATTAATGGTAACAACAGGCAAGAGGACAAATGCGGATAGTAGTAAATGAAATATTGTGATTTAGAGGGGATTATGGGAATACCTGTTATGGACATTGCGATAATATCAAACCAGCCACAGGTATTTTTGTGCGCACTCTCTTTAATGGCGCGTTTCGAAGATATCATCAGACTCAATTAAGGGCACACACGCCAACACACCATACAGTGCACTGAGTCAACTTAAGTGTGTCATATTCCTACTCGATATGGCCCACTTTATATGACTCAGTACATTGTACGATGTGCGTTCCCTTACTTGAATATGATGAGATTTTCGAAACGCGACATTAAAAGAGTGGTTCAAAAGTACCTGTGGCTATTTTACTATTATCACAGCGTCCAGCATACAGGCACACCTCATTCGCGATTTCATATCGCAAATGCAATATTATGATCTAACTTTTTTTTAACTGTCTACATTTCCTCACAAAAGACGTTCCGAAGTCCACCGTCAACTGCAATCATTTTTCCGGTCTTGTAGACAGGTGTTCTGTTGCTAGTCTTAGCGCACGCATGTAAAATACGAGCGAAAAGTTCCTCCATTATGTTCACATTGCGCTCGTAGACTTCGCTCTTAAGCCAACTCCACAAACAGAATTCAACGGATTAAGATCGAATGATCTCGGTGGCCAAGAAATGACTCTCGGCGACGAATCCAACGTCCAGAATACTTTTCACTGAGATACTGTGTCACTGGCCATACAGTATGTGCAGGAGCTCCGTCGTGCTGAAAATACATACGACGTCGCGTTGCCAAAGGAATATCCCCCATGTATTCTGGTAAGACATTTTGAAATAAGTCAAGTTACCGTACTCTGTTAAGACGGCTATCTAAAGGAAATGGACAGATGAGTTGTGGTCAGTAATCATAGAAATGGTCAGTAAAGAATGAGTGATGGTGAAGAAGAAAATACGACTAACGCACGTGTATTTCAAACTGCTGTATGTTAGATACGGTTTAGAAAACGGCATATGTTCATTTGAAGAACCTTGTTCAGAATCATCAGTACTATCGCATATCAGAGCATGTATCTCTCCTCCTGACTCATTTCATATGTTGTTTGATGGAAGGTGTCTTGTGTTATGGATAGCCTATGTGTTTTATGATCCATGCGCGCTAGGATCGGGGCAAAACAACGGTCTGTAAGCTTCAACCAGCTCTTTTTTGTCTCTTACATTGTCCCCTTCATTCAAATGCCAAATTTTATAAAATTCTTTCAGAATTTATATGAAGTAATGGTGAATTAAATACAGTCAACAACATTTCGGTTGAATAAATTGCCACCCTTCGCATTTCGCTGCCTGAGACTTTTAGTTACGCTTTCGTATGAACTAAACACACAGAGTTCTACCCTGGAATACTTATGACACCTTATAAAGTTCGTCATATGACCACACGGCTGTACTCCTACCTACTTTGGTCAGTTTTAAGATCATCTTCAAGTTATAGAAATCTTACTTCTTATATGATCCAAAGACATTCTTAATAGCGACAAAAATTAGTAGTATAATAAAGTTATAACTTAAAATTGTTCAAATATTTACAGAAATATGTGAAGCGGTCATTCACATCTTACTCAAAATATTGTGTACAAAATCAAAATGTCGCGGTGGTTTGAGAAATACTGTAGCAATTCTCAGACCTTTCCAGAAGTCAAATAAGAAATCGAAATATTTTATTAGGCACGCCAAACATCAAGCGTTAATACTCCTATTTGAGAACATTGAAATATTAGGACAGATGTAATTTAAAAGCCCGAAGTGCCAAAGACGAACAGTAATTTAGAAACAGTCGTTTTCTTTAATTTCAAGGCTAAATATTTTCTTACGCGGGAATATTACCTACATCTGGTACATAATGCGACAGTAATCAGTGGACACATCCATCTAAGGCTCTATTCGTGTAGTACGTAACCAATCAATTCAAAGACAGTTCACAGCAAAGCTATATTTGTTTCCTTCATAATTACTATATTCTCGTGTCCATAGCCTGCATCTTAGCGTGCTTCTAAAACAAACATTCACTGATTCATCTTCAAAGCCGGCGGCTTACTACCAACTTAGTCCCTATAATACCCAACTCACAACTGTCCCTCGACTAGGACAGACACAGTGATTCTTTGTCCATTTTTATTTCTAAACACAGAAGATAACTTCATTTTTACTTTTATAATTTCCGTATTGAATCACTTTACAGATCTGTTTATAATATAATCTCACTTCAGGTTCTGTCTGTGCTTTTCTGACCACATTACGAAGTCTCTTCAATGTTGTAGGGTATTAATGTTCCACTGAAAGCCGTACACGGTCGTTAAGTGGTTTACTTAACGTAGCTTTAATAAGATCATAGTTTTCATTCTTCCTTATCTCAGAAACTGGAGTATTAAATATGAACATAAACGTAAAAGATTATTAGAATCATCATAACCAAAGTAATACTAACATAAAAGGTAACTCAGTAAGAACTAGAGTATTGGCAAGGGGTGAGACACCCTCCCCCCGCCTCCTCAGGTGATCGAGTGAACCTAACCATACAAATAAATACGATAGCTACGGTGTACATTAATGAGATACATTAAAATTTGTATAATGTTGACATAGAATTGCAACATACAAAACGTATGACATCCATAATAGAGATTATAATTACATTCTTCGAATGATTTACTATGCAGCGTGAAACTAGATACCTTTCAATAGTCTTCAAATCATTGAATACCTTCTCCTCTAAATATCACGTAAATTGTTTAAAACACGTTGTTATTCCTTAATGACAAAAATTAGAAGTAATTCGTGAAGTCAGTATATTCTTATATAAACATACATATATTCTTAGTAAGTAAGAAAAATTATCTATACAACAGAAGTAATATAAAATATGAATTTCAGATTTATCATCTCATTCTGCTGAGAATTATAGAACACTGGATTTTGGAAATATATTATTGTTAAATAACTTCTCCATAAAATAAATGTTTCTGTTTATATCGAAGATGATGATATGGACTATGTATAGAATAAAAAATTATATGAGACTTCGACAGACGTATGTGCAGTAATCTCAGTAACGATAAGAAGCACAAAGAAACCACCTCGGGCTCTTAGTTGTCTGACGAGACATTCGATTTAGAAATAAGAAAAGTAGGGCAATAACAAAAATTTTTTGGATGTGCTGCTAGGAAAGAATTACAAAACACTAACGTTTTAAATGAGTTCACCGACGGTGTACATTGTTCAACAGCTTCTGACTGTAAAGCTCTTTCTTAATTTTGCGACCGTGCAAGATTACTTAATCGTTGGTGCACTGCTCATCCATCTTAGACAACGTACAATTTCATAACATAAAGCAGAATAAAAGACTAACAGAAGTGCTTTAAAGCAGTCGATAGTCGATAGGCTATTGAAGTCAGTAGCGTCAGAATTTAATGAAGGAGCTACTGGACGTGTAAGCGACGGTACACAGGAACGTTCGCCTCGTTTTCATGAATATGGGAGCGGGTTCTCAGAATAGCTCCGCCGTGCAGCGTTCGTGAGCGCAGCCCGCACCTCCTCTCGATTCCTGAGGACAAGAGGCACCTATATCTACATCTACATGACTGCTCCGTAATTCACACTGAAGCACCTGGCAGGCAGTTCACGGAACCACCTTCAGGCCTCCGGTTTCTCTTACTTTTTGCGATGATAATTTCTCCCTCTGTAGGAGGGCGGCCGGCCGGCCGGTTTGGCCGAGCGGTTCTAGGCGCTTCAGTTTGGAACCGCGCGACCGCTACGGTCGCAGGTTCGACTCCTGCCTCAGGCATGGATGTGTGTAATGTCCTTAGGTTAGTTAGGTTTAAGTAGTTCTAAGTTCTAATGAACTGATGACCTCAGATGTTAAGTCCCATAGTGCAAAGAGCCATTTTAGCCATTTGTAGGAGGGCGTCAACAAAATGTGTTCTCATTCGAAGGCGACAGTTGGAGATTGAAATATCGTGACAAGATCTAGCTGAAACTGAAATCTCCTTTGATATGCTGAAGAATTATGACGTTCTTGGAAAATGAACGATTCCTCTATAAAAATCAACATGGATTCCGCAAACAGAGATCTTGTGAAACTCAGCTCGCTTTGTTTCTCCACGAGATCCACAGCGCAGTGGATAACGGCGCTCAGGCTGATAACGTGTTCCATGATTTCAGTAAGGCATGTGACACCGTCCCGCATTGGCGTTTAATGAAAAAAATACGAGCTTACGGAGTATCGTAGCAGACATGTGATTGGATTCAAGACTTTCTTGCAGGTAGAACTCAACCCGTCGCTCTTAACTGAGCTAAATCGACAGATGTAAAGGTAATATCCGGAGTACCACAGGGGAGTGTAATAGGACCCTTGTTGTTCACAATACCCATAAATGACCTAGTACAAAGCGTCGGATGCTCTTTAAGGCTATTCGTAGATGATGCAGCTGTTTCTACTAAAATAGCAACGCAGTACGACCTGCAGAGAATTCATGAATGGTGCAGACTCTGGCAGTTGACCCTGACCGTAAAGAAATGTAACATATTGAGCATACGTAGGAAAAGAAATCCACTACTGTACACCTACATTATTGATGACAAACAGATGGAAACAGCATCTGCCGTAAAAAATCTAGGCATAACTATCCAGAGCGATCTTAAGTGGAATGACCATATAAAACTGCTAGTGGGAAAAGCAGGCACAAGACTCAGATTCATCGGAAGACTCTTAAGGAAATGTAACTCATCCACGAAGGAAGTGGTTTATAAAGCGTCTGTTCGCCCAGTTCTTGAGTACTGTTCATCTCTCTGGGATCCCTATCAAGTAGGGCCGATAGAATAGATAGAAAAGATCCAACGAAGAGCGGCGCGTTTCGTCACGGGATCGTTAATCTGGCGAGAGAGCGTTACGGAGATGCTAAACAAACTCCAGTGGCAGACGTTACAAGTGGGACTTTGGGCATCACGGAGAGGTTTACTATTGAAATTTCAGGACAGCTCTTTTCAGGAGGAGTCGGGTAACATACCACTTCCCCCCACATACACCTCGCGTATTGACCACGAGAAGAAAATTCGAGAAATTAGAGCCAATACAGAGGCTTACCGACAATCAGTCTTCCCAATCACTATTCGCTAGTGGAATAACGTTAGAGAGATCCGATAGTTGTACCGAAAGTATCCTCCGCCACACACCATTAGGTGGCTTGCGGAGTATGATGTAGATGTAGATAGATGATTTAATGATTGCCACCCCAACTCGTATATCATATCCGTAACACTCTCTCCCCTATTTCGCGATAATACAAAAATAGCTACCTTTCTTCGAAATTTGTCTCTGTTTTCCGTCAATCCTACCTCGAAACGAACCCACATCGAGCAGCGATATTTCAGAAGAGGACGAACAAGCGCAGTGTAGGCGGTCTTTAGTAGACCTGTTGCATCTTGCAAGTATTCCGAGATGAAAACGCAACCTTTGGTTTGCCTTTCCCACAAAATTAGCAATGTGGTCATTCCAGTTTTGAGCTGATAGTAACTGAAATCCCTACTTATTTAGTTGAACTGACAGCTTTTGTATTTGTGTGATCTATTGTGTAACCGAAATTTAACGGTCTCCTTTTAGTACTCAAGTAGATCACTCACACTTTTCAATATTTAGAATGCTGTTGTAGTTGCAAGCTGAGACGCGGGTTCGAGTACAGTGAGGACAGAATGCCCTATCAGTCACCGTTTTCGACAAGCCTCCTGTTATACCCTTCCTTGAAGCGACTTCTCACTGTAGACTTACGATTGACAGTAGCACTTGTTGTAAATAGAGAGACCCGCCAAGATATAGAGATATTCAAAAGCTTAATGAACTAAGAAATTGGAAAATGCCTACCTAATCTGTTCTCTTGGAAATCTGATGGAATGGACAATGTGTAAAGGCTGTTACGACTGGTGGTGGCATTTGTAAATATAAATACATCGAGAACTTGAGTTAGCCGCTTTTATCATGCAGTGATCGTGACTGCGGGAACCACTCCACATACAACATTATTGTTCAGAACCGCTCCGTAAATAAGGATTCTTGTGACTGCAAAAATCTTTATACCAGAGAAAAGAACGTAACGGTAATAAGAGAATTAGTTTTACGTAACTGTACCTCATCTCGGATTCTTCTAGTTAAGGATGGTGTGAAGGATTACAATTACGAACAATTTCAGGTGCAACCATCACAAACATAACATTGTGAGGAAGGCAAACCAAAGACTGAGTTTTATTTTTCGAAGACTTGGAAGATGCAACAAGTCTACTAAAGAGACTACATACAATACGCTTGACCATCATTTTTTGGTGTACTTCTGCGTGATTTGGGATCTGTATCAGACAGGATTGATGGAGAACATCGAAAGAGTTCAGAAAATGGTAGCTCTTTTGTATTCTCGCGAATTAGGGGAGAGAGTGTTATGATATGACACGCCAGTTAGGGGTGGCAATGATTAAAACCACGACGTTTTCCACTGTGGGGAGATCCACTGAAGAAATTTCAGTCACTAACTTTCTCCTCCTAGGGCGAAAATGTTTTGTGACGCCAATTAACAAAGGGAAAAATGGTTGTTGTAATAAAATAAGAGAAATCTGAGCTCGGAAGGAAGGATTTAATGTTCCTTTTTCTCGCGCGCTGTTCGAGAGTGGGACGGTAGATAACATAGTCTGAAGGCAGTTGGACAAACACTCTGGCAAGCACGTAAGAGTAAGTTACAGAGTTGTCATGCAGAAGTAGATGCAGAAATTCCCAACTACTGCAGTCGTAGTCTTTAAATGACGTGGTACAAAGAGGTCGTGGATGAGTTCCTGGAAAATCCCTCTCCTTGGGATCTGAGTCTACGGAGAGGTAATCTTGTTTCCGGGAGATGCGTAACGAACAAGTTATCGTCCAATCGTAATCACATATATTTGGATGAGTGACCTGTCAGGCGAAAGAGCAGCCCAAGAAATAGGTGGTACCTGCTGCTGTACCTTCACATTCGCTGTCGCATATCTTGTACATTACTCTGTAGACATGTAAAGTGGATTCGTTGAGGAAGAAGCATCTCCAGCTCTGAAATGTACCTGACGTTAGCCAAGCTATCGACTGCAACACGGTAGAACAGTGAAAGCATTCTGTATACAGACTGCAGCGTCTCCATTAAACTCTGGAATGTATGTGGCTAATACGGAAGCACAGACTGAAGCGGGTTTCGTCCGAAAACACAGCAGGTTGTCACACACGACGCCAGCAGTGGCTTGCAGTCTGAATTGTGCGAGGTTTCTTGACAATGAAAATCGATGCAGTAACGTTCGCGCTACTGCTAATAGCTCAGCCCATATTACATAGCATCAGAAAGTCGACGCGGACAGGTCAACACAGGATGCAGAGCTCCATCAACCACATGGTGGCGGTCATCTCATGCCACTACGTGGTCGTGTACCAGTTCGTTACTGCCAACACTCTTTTTCTCTGTTGAAAGGTTCTAAACATGCATCACTGTCACAGAAATAAGTCATGTACATGCAGAAATGCTATTTTGTGAATAACAAAATTCAAATTTCCGGAACTCACTATCTCGGCAGAATCTGTCATCGGTTGTGCCGGCCTTTTGCGTACATGAGGCGTTTGACATTTCCACCTCATTTGAAGATTATTCAGAAGTTAGGCGTAGCTTGTCTAGGCACATAAAGGCTTCTTCATGTAAGATCGCAGCTCCACTAAACGAGAAAACCGCAAGAGGGCGAATGTTTAGCTGGTGATCAAGATAACATAGCTGTCGAGCTATCCAAGATGATTCAGAGAGCGACTGAGATCATCTATCAACAAAGTTTATACTGGAAGGGGCAAAGGAAAAGATTAAAACTGCACGGAAGAGAAAATAGGTAAGAATTAGTCGAAGAGATTTGCATCGAGCATCTCACGTGCTTCTTAAAGAAGTGGCAGTTGAAGACCCAAACTAATACCTGTCCATGCTGAAAGTGTGGTAAAAGTTATTTCAATTCTCCGTAATAAAAAAGTCCATAAGATATAAATTACCCGCAGAATCAAAACTGTAAACAGACATAACCTCGATCATCGTATCACCAATCCATCGAGCTACGTTGCCGAACCCGAATAATCAAATAACGGAGAAGTTATAGATGACCATAGATTGACTTCTAACGCATTTCAGTAAACATACGGTGTTCACAGTTGCACAGTGGCGTGACAGTAGTGAGATGGCTGCTTAACGTTTACCATCCAACACAGTAGAGAAGCCATTTTATTAAACCACTTGACCAAACAATGATGTCAACACACGATTGGTTACTAAATCATTCTGTACTCCAAGGGGGATAGAAAGCTCTTTGATATATGGTGCAATGTAGAGTTGTGGTTCTTCTCAATTACTAGACGGGATGGCAGTGGTATAGACTGGTTTTCTATTGAGTATAATTCAGAGCAGGTTATCATTTCCAGACCTGGCTTGACAACGAAAGGAACCTCCCGAAACCGTTACTCGAAACCAGAAGAAGATAACCATTTTAATCTATGTTTGGAACAATGCTGTCTGTTGATCGAGACAAATGTAAAATTGAAGCCTTTCTCTTAGATTGTCTTTCAGGTATGTAGACACGTATGAAAGTATGTGCGAGTGTGGTGTAATGTATGCACACATGTATGAGTGTGTTGTGTAATATGTGGCACTGTGTGGTGTTTAAGGGATGTAGACAAGTATGAGGGTATGTAATGTTTGGAAGTGTGTGTGATTGTCTTAGACCGCGGTTAAGGTATGCAGACATGTATGAGGGTATGAGTGAATGGTGTAATGTATGAAAATGTGTGTAATGTTTGTTATTACTGCCTGGTGCAGAATAACTCGCCACCCCATTAAATTATTGCGCTAGTACAAAGCAGCCTCAAGAGAAAATCTGGATCTAAGAAGCACTCCTATGCGTCTTCATTCTGCGTATTCTCCGACTTCGGATTCTATCTTTCGGTTTGTAACTATTTTCAGCATCTTTAGTGTACTACGTTGCCTTATTACTAATTTTTTTGGGTCATCAGTCTTCTGACTGCTTCGATGCAGCTCCCCACGAATTCCTCTCCTGTGCCAACTGCTTCATCTCAGATTAGCACTTTGCAACCTACGTCCTCAATTATTTGCTGGATGTACGTATTCCAGCCTCTGCCTTCCTCTACAGTTTTTGCCCTCTACAGCTCCGTCTAGTACTATGGAAGTCATTCCCTTATGTCTCACCAGATGTCCTACCATCCTGCACTTTCTCCTTGTAAATGTTTTCCACATATTCCTTTCCTCTCCGATTATGCTCAAAACCTCCTCTTTTCTTACCTTATCAGTCTACCTAACTTTCAACATTCGCCTGTAGCACCACTTCTCAAATGTTTCGATTCCCTTCTGTTCCGGTTTTTCCCACAGTCCAAGCTTCAATACCAGTCACTGTTGTGCTCCAGACGTACGAGTACATTGTCTGAAATTTCATCCTCAAATTGAGGCCTATGTTTGATACTACTAGACTTCTCTTGGCCAAGAATGCTTTTGATGTCCTCCTTGCTCCGTACGTCATTGGTTATTTTGCTGCCCTACTTAACTTCATCTTCCTCCTGACCTTCAATCCTGGAGTTATCTTTCTCGATATTCTCATTTCTGCTACATCTCATTACTCTCGTCTTTCCTCGATTTATTCTCAATACATATTCCGTACTCACTAGATTGTTCATTCCATTCAGCATATCATGTAATTCTTCTTCAATTTCTCTGAGGGTAGCAATGTTATTAGGGAATCGTATCACCTCGAATTTTAATGACAATCCTGAACCTTCCTTTTATTCCCATCGTTGCCTCTTTGATATACAGGCTGAACATTATTGGGGCAAGACTACATTTCAGTCTAACACCCTTTTCTTCCGAGAGCTTCGTTCTCGGTCGTCAGCTCTTATTATTCCCTCTTGGGTTTTGTACGTGTTGTACCTTACCCGTCTCTCCGTATAGCTTATCCCTATTTTTCTCAAAATTTCGAACATCTTGGACTGTTTTACAATGTCCGATGCCTTTTCCAGGTCGACAAATCCTATGAACGTGTCTTGATTTTTCTTTACTCTTGCTTTTTATCAATCGCAATGTCAGAATTGCCTCGCTAGTGTCTTTGCTTTTTCTAAAACCAAAGTGACTCTGATCAAAAACATCCCCAATTTTCTTTTGCGTTCTACTGTATATTATTCTTGTCAGCAAACGTGGATGCATGAGCTATTAAGCTGACTGTGCGATAATTCTCGCAATTTTGCGACTCTTGCAGTCTGCGGTACTGTGTGGAAGATATTTTTCCAAAAGTCAGATGGTATGTCGCCAGACTCATACATTCTACACATTAACGTTAATAGTAGTTTTGTTGTTAGTATTACTAAATGAAATCGTACGTGAAGGTAAAAGAAACGTACGGAAATCAACCCATTCGTTTCTATTTCCCGGAGATGAGAAAGGATACAGGCAGTTATCACAGAAATACGGTGCAGACTTGCAGGCACTTGGCAAACAGTAGTGGCTAAGTGGTGTCGGAAGCGAGAACGCTAATATTGCGAGCTCCGGTGAGGAAACAGCCTTGCAGTTCCGCCATGCGCGCTCATCATCCGGCGCGACCTAAATCTCTGCTGCATTAGCGGGTCACAAATCTAAATCCAGAGAGGCCGCGCCAGAAAGACGAACGCCGCTCGCTTCCGAGTAGTTAGCGCGCCATGACTATGCATCAGGCGAGTGAATATTCCACGGTACGATCTGCAAATGGAACGTGAAATTACACACCTCTGCTTCCATTTATGTGTGCTGTTTCCTCTTGCCTACTGTATATTAATGAAATTTCAACCATCTTCGCTACGATGCGTCACTTTTATTTACTGCGGACAGTGCAGTCCAGTTTATCTGGCATTCCAAAGCTTTTTCAGTAGTCTGTGTTCCGTGTTTCCAGAGCAAAAAAAAAAGAAAAGAACCTTGCACGTTATCGATCAGTGTTTAGTGTAGTAGTTTCTCGCATGCCTATTTCTGTTTCCAGATTGAGTATTTAGTACTACAGTTTACACAGTACACATTTTGAAAGGGACAGTCCAAGCGTCGAGTCCTTGAACGGCAAACCGCTTTAATCCCTCCACAAGTTTTATGTTGTTCCATAAACGTAGATTTTACTCCCTTCGGACGCAGCCCGTATTGGGTATCCCACAGCAGTAGTAAATTAAATTGATTAATGTGAGTTATAGATTAAGTTTACACCAATGTAACCTACAGATAAGTTTCTACTTACGTTGCCGTTACTGAAAAGCTTAAAATAAATTTATTTGTTAAAAAGTAAATCACACAAAACGCTTCCATCATCGACGATGCATTGCTGAAGACGATCGCGAAAGCTCTTCGTTAGATTTTCAGTAATTTCTTTAGGAATTGCCTGTATGTCCACCAGGATTACGGCTTCCAACTCGTAAGTATCGTGAAGCCACCTCGAAAAATCTAAGCTCCTGAGACGACCTTAGAGAGAAAAATAATTCAACCTTCTGATTTTTCTGTGTCTTTATCTCAAGAACAAATGTTTTTTGTGGCGAATCCACAGTACCGCTATGTTTCAGCCCGCAGTCCGGACAGGGATAGAGGTCATCCATGAAGAAATGATTGAGAACGTAATGAACAGCTTCCGCGATTGTGCTAAGCAATGCTTACCGATAATGGAAGCCATTTTCGTGATGTACATTTTGAGCAATAAACTTGGGCTAAGCTTTCCAGTAATGGCAATAAGTGTAGAACAGTTACCTATAAGCTACATTGGTGTTAATATGCTATAAACCTCATAATAAGCGAATGAAAATGTGCTATGCAAGTGGGCCATATTGTATAATCCGCTTTCGATCTTGTGTACGCATCGTTACATCTATGAATAACACTTCCTAATCATATTTATCTTTCACAAGTGATTCTGAATATTTTTATCTCTTTGACGGTATTTAGAGAGGACTTTCAACTATTCTAATCCCTCACGTCAACACCTCTGAGAAATGATCACTTGCAATGGTTCGCGCGACTCCCCCAGTCGGACGTTAGAGTCCTCCCTCGGGCATGGGTGTGTGTGTGTGTGTGTGTGTGTGTGTGTGTGTGTGTGTGTGTGTGTGTGAGTGTGTGTGTATGTGTGTGCTGTCCTTAGCGTAAGTTACTTTAAGTTAGATTAATTAGTGTGTAGGCCTAGGAACCGATGAGCTCAGCAGTTTGGTCCCATAGGACCACAAATTTCCAATAATCACTTCTTACTCGGTAGTGACCGAGATTCAAATTAATGACCCAGAGCACTTTACAACCATTATAGCAGAGAACTTATTTTTTACTGTAATTGGATTTTTAGTGATTCTGAAGTCAGGATAAAGACTAAAGCTCTTTGTCCGGGAAGATCGGAGCAGATATCCTTCTTTTGAGAACAGTGGTCTAACAGTTGAATTGTCTTACTGTTCCAACAGTGTCTCACGAATTGATGGAGAGTGATAAAGCTGAAGACGCCCACATTTCATTTCGAAATTTTGTTAGTACATCAGTCAAGTTTCGAGGGAGAAGGCACTGCCCTACTCCAGAAATTATATCGTGCGACTTCCAAGGAATATAGAGGCGAACTCCAGTAGTCTATTACCAGACCAATACTCATTTTCACTGAAAGTTGGACAGAGCCACATATCCAACTCTTCATCGCACCGAACTTGGTTTCTAAAGAAGCAGTCTCCAAACGGACGCCATTGGAGATAACAGTATTAAAAAACAACATTGGCCTAAGAGGCCATAGAAGATAGCTAACGACGTTGTCGTCGCCACCAGACGAATCCCAACTACGTTTATAGCACGTCAACTTGAATTTCATCATTTCTAGCGAGATATGTGCAAATATTGTTAAAAGAGAAGTGCTTTCATGAAAAATTCATTCATACAATGAATACGGTATATTCACGCAATTGAGATGCTTTTCGTTACTGTGCATTAATGAGAGTCATATGCTGAGAAATTAGTCATCATCTCAGTTTGTGTATATAAACGAATACCCTAATTTTTTGTTTAAAGAATTATTTTACTATAAATAACATCTCATTGAACTTTGACTTTAGTAAAATCCGTCGTACAAAATTTTTCTCAAAGGTGATGCAATCTTGTCCACTATTCGGTTCACCTTCATATCCCCCATCCCCCCCCCCCCCCCCCCCAACAAACAGTCTCGAGCACCGCCTCCGTCATGAACGTGACTTCTAAACATATCCTTACTGTGCGTCCAGTCTGCTGGCTAAGCTTCTGAATTCTTCACACACCAACAGTTTGCTTTGCCGTTACAAATTTTCCCACATATTTATTTCTCCTAGGTTTATTTAGCGTACTGACTCCCCCCATACGACTGGATGGATGAACACTGAAACAAATATACGATTGTGAAATAAAAAAAACTAACAAACATGAACTAAACAAAGTGGAATCTACAGACTACTATTAGTTTGTTAGGTGTAATAGTTACAAGCCGCACCTTAAAATGTGCTGCCTGGCCAGTAACACATCTACTATTATTTTGTGTTATTAGTATCAAAAATGCACAAAAATGGCATGCATCGTCCTAATGATACCTCAAATGAAAACTTCTGCGGTAAATTCTATTTCGAACTGGTACCTTGTAAATGTGTATATTAGACAGTATTACAAATAAATAGTATCAGTCCTATCTTACTGCTTATAATTTTACTTCTTAATATCTCCCAGTTTGTGAAAAACAACACTCAGTTTCAATTTAGGTCCTTAAAAAGATATTTAGAAGCTTTTTTCTCGCTCCTGAAAAGTTGGGTTGTTGCACTTAGGAGGTATTACACGTTAAGGAGCGAAGTGTCACTTACAAGATGAATGGTTTCAGCCTATGCGACTGTCTTCAGATCTTTTAGTCATCATCAAATGATCCTCTACACTAGGATAATAACTTCATCACAACAAGCTATGGTTTAAACCACAGGTTACTGAATGTCTCTGAATAATATGTGTTCCCTAATGATACATATAATCCTTAAATGTTTAAGCTTTTGTCATTTACCGTCTACCGTAAATGTCTAAGTGGTGAATCTCAAAGGCGAATTTAGAAAATGAGTGACAGCATGCAAAAGCTCGTATATCGCATAAAATAAGAACTAAAAGGAGGCTTCCAAAATGCGTGTCATGCTAGGTTGCGCCGTTGTCGGCTCAGAAGCAGCGAAAGACCAGCGGAGGAGAACAACGAGATAGGCTGGATATCTCGTTTCCAGGACGTGGCCATTCGGAAAGACAATGTGTCACAACACAATGGACAACACGGTCGCAGGCTGGCCACCTCATTCCATTCCAGTGCAACGATGGCACGTCAACACATAATGGATACCTGTAGCACGCAACACATGTCACACAAGAACAAAACGTGAGCTGAAACAGAAGGCCGCTGGGAGATGGAGACTACCTCGTTATTTCTCATCAAAAACATTACCTGCAGAAATGCTACCCCACTGTCTCTAATTCCCGATTACCAATAACTAAATGATTTGAGGCACTCCTACATTGATGATGGTCACCAATACATGCACGTCAGTGGCTGTGGACATTCCAGGAGCCGCTGTTTTGTTGTGCCAATAATTTACAGTTAGCACTTCTCACCAGCACCCATGCAGATGCAAATCTAACAAAATAATTTTGGCTGGACTCCGCCTCTAACAGTTTACATTTCTTTGGTTTGTCATTTATAAGGTTAGTGGGTTCAAATATGAGAGAAATTTGTTCACTATCAATCTGTCATCCAAAGTAACAATCGACATTGGCGTTAGTCATTTCACAATGTCCCTCAGTTGTGATCTTCTCTGACTACTGTGTTGCCCTTGCTATACGTAACATTATTCTTTTTACCTCCCAGGCAGCAGATACTGAACAACCGAGCGAGACGGCAAGGTTTTAACAGATCTGAATTCACTTGGAGTGATGTTTCATTTCGATTTTTCGTGGATTTCCTGAGTCACTTCCGACGAACACCTTGAATAGGTCACTGTCAGACCACGGGAAATGCGATTTTCTAAACCCCAACTCGCTGGTGTGTTATAAAAGGTTGGTTGATATTTACAAATAGCATATCATTTCTGGGGTGCATTATATCTCCCGTGTGAAAGTTTGTTTTTAAAGTTACCGTGTGTATTACAGGTATGTGCGACGCAAAATATTAAACGTTTTCAACCGATGCAACCAAGGTCCTCGATAACCATAAATCACTCTGTGTAGAGTATTACGGACCTCCACTCATCCCATCAACATTTCATCATTATAACAACACGCTCAGACGCGTTTAAGGCAAGTTAAAACTATTTGTCGGAACGAGGCTCGAACACGTGCTACATGAATTGCGCACTCCGTGAGTTCCTCATCTATAAACTAAGAATTTCGTCATATTTTTCCCAGTTCCCAAGTTCTACAGACCCTCAAGTTCTTGGGAGAACGGATATATCGAGAGTTCGACTTAACCACAGCCGAAGGTTTGTTACTAAATGGTTCAAAAGGCTCTGAACACTGTGGGACTTAACATCTTAGGTCATCAGTCCCCTAGAACTTAGAACTACTTAAACCTAACTAACCTTAGGACATCACACACATCCATGCCCGAGGCAGGATTCGAACCTGCGTCCGTAGCAGTCCCACGGTTCCGGACTGAAGCGCCTAGAACCGCACGGCCACCGCTGCCGGCTTTGTTACTAAAATTTATTTTTAGAGGAGCACATAGAACGATGAAACATTCAACACGAGTTTAAAATTTATACCCGCCTAGCAGCCTGCGAGGCATACAGGAAACCAGCAAATAGTTTAAACTTACAGATGTTCCTTGCGACAGGAAAGAAAAATTGCCATCTTAACTACGTGTCCCGTTCGTTAGCCACACTTGATTGTACACCTAAAACTGTCGTATTACTGAACTAAAATCCATAATACAAATAAAGAGTATGATGTTGAGATGTGAACGCTCAGCCATTTGTATGATTACTTCCACAATTCATCCACACGTTACTGCAACGAAATGAATTTTGAAACTGCACTGTGAACGCAATATGCACAACTAGAGATAACCTTTTAGACACTTTCACGAATCGCTATGCGGTTAGTGGATGCGAGCATGCAGTTTAGTGGATCCCACTGTCGTGTGATATGCTATTGTCATCTGACAAAATGATATCCTGCTTGTATAGGACAAGAACTAGGTAACAGATGTCTAAAAATTAAAAAAGAAACCTGACGAGGTGCATACGGGTTTCATAGGTTTGTCTGCGTAGCCGTCTACCACAGCAGAATTTCAGTTTTACCGATAAAAGCAAACTGTAATTTCTCGCTGTCATTGGTTACTTGAAACTATCCTCACATTGGCTACACGGAATGCCACATTACCAACCGATGACGAGTCCTGGTTGCCACTCGGCTACAGGTTACAGACGACACAAACACATTCAAAACGACAAAAGAATGATAGGAACAAAAATGAGAGCGAATAAAAAATGTCAATCCGATGATGAAAATGACGCAGCAAAGAATTAGAAATAAAACAACACATTTGAATCAATTAATTGAATAAAAATGTTTAAGTCTTTTGATTAGATTCAGAAAAATAAAAATTTTTTCTGCATTTGGTGAGATTCGAAACTTAAACCTCTACACGTCCGTTTTATACACTAGCCACTTCGCTATGCCATTACACTGCAAAAATTAGTTATATTTATGACTCTACTGTCGCAGTAGCAACGATTTATTGACGGCCTTCAAAATTCCAGCTTCACGCAATATCGTGCGAGGCTTATCTAATGTAAGCAGATCGCTGTGATTATAATTACTGTATTAACGATAATGAATTGCGCCTAGGGTGGAAGGATCCAGTAGTGTTTGATTAATGCTACGTGCGAAACATGTGCATTTCATTAGCATCATGTGTGTGTGTGTGTGATGAAAGAAGTAATAAAAAGGTCAGACCCAGGATTCAACATCAAAATGCATGAAGAAAGAAATCTGTACAAAGAATAGGAAGTAAACTAATTGTTGTGGCAGTTTGGCAAAGGCGAACGTTTCGGGCTTGACGTTGAGCGCTTTGATGGGAGGCCAGCTACAACGGATGAAGTAATTTTAATCGGATTATAGGTGAAGGCTACCGAGTTTTAGGGGGAGAAACGGTCGCTAGAGCGGGGCGAAGGAACTCAGCCGTTGCACGGAGAGTGGCAGAGAGTAATGCGGCAGCTTCAGCTCGGGGACGGTGGCTCCAAGGAGAGAGCCGTACACACCGCGCCGCGCGGCTCCCTGCTCGGCGTGCCGGCGCGCCGCGTCTTTTGATAACTGGGCGCCGTCAGACGTCACGGACGCCGGCGGCCGGCTATTAATCACTCCATGGGGCGCCAACACCTGGCGTGATCGATCGCCCCAGCCTCAGGTGCAACTCCTGCCCCCCCACCACCCCCACCCCCTACTTCGACCCAAAAGCCACTGTTGCACGAGCGCACTCTGCGACGAGAAGGCAGCGAACACACCACCTGTCATTCACGCGACTACTGTCAAAATTCAGTATCAGCCGTAATCCCAAACTTCCGAACAGCTCTCGGCACTGTACCGCTATAAAATCGAAGTTCTACAACCAACACGAAACCTTGACACCACGTGTCGATGACATGTTCATCCCTACTTCTACACATTAACAAACCGCAGCATTTTAAAACTGAATATTTCAAGTCGTATTACCTTCTAAATTACATCCCTAACATACTAGGCAAACTATCAGCGTGATAATGCTGCATGTTGGACAGAATGTATATTAGGTTGTATCTAGTTTTACGTGACCACTTCGACACACCATTGAAAATTTTGACATGAAATGGATTCAGTTGTGCGACTGGATTCGTGATTTCCTGTCAGAAACGTCACAGTTGGTAGTAATAGATGGAACGTTATCGAGTGAAACAGAAGTAATATCCGGCGTTCCCCAAGGAAGTGTTATAGGCCTTAGATTGTCTACAGATGATGCTGTCATTTACCGTCTTTTAAGGTCATCAGATGATCAAAACGTTGTTGTTGTTGTGGTCTTCAGTCCTTAGACTGGTTTGATGCGGCTCTCCATTATACTCTATCCTGTGCAAGTTTCTTCATCTCCCAGTACTTACGTCAGCTTACATCCTTCTGAATCTGCTTAGTGTATTCATCTCTTGGTCTCCCTCTACGATTTTTACCCTCCACGCTGCCATCCAACGCTAAATTTGTGATCCCTTGATGCCTCAGAACATGTTCTACCAACCGGTCCCTTCTTCTCGTCAAGTTGTCCCACAAACTCCTCTTCTCCCAATTCTGTTCAATACCTCCTCATTAGTTATGTGATCTAACCATCTTATCTTCAGCATTCTTCTGTAGCACATTTCGAAAGCTTCTATTCTCTTCTTGTCTAAGCTATTTATCGTCCATGTTTCACTTCCATACATGGCTACACTCCATACAAAAACTTTCAGATATGACTTCCTGACAATTAAATTAATACTCGATATTAACAAATTTCTCTTCTTAAGAAACGCTTTCCTTGCCATTGCCAGTCTACATTTTATATCCTCTCTACTTCGACCGTCATCAGTTATTTTGCTCTCCAAATAGCAAAACTCCTTTACTACTTTAAGTGTCTCATTTCCTAATGTAATTCCCTCAGCATCACCCGACTTAATTTGACTACATTCCATTATCCTCGTTTTGATTTTGTTGATGTTCATCTTATACCCTCCTTTCAAGACACTGTCCATTCCGCTCAGCTGCTCTGCCTAATTCTTTGCTGTCTGTGACAGAATTACAATGTCATCGGCCAACCTCAAAGTTTTTATTTCTTCTCCATGGATTTTAATACCTACTCCGAACTTTTCTTTCGTTTCCTTTATTGCTTGCTCAATATACAGATTGAATAACATCGGGGATAGGCTACAACCCTGTCTCACTCCCTTCCCAACTACTGCCTCCCTGTACTTCCCTCTGCAAATTGTAAATAGCCTTTCGCTCCCTCTATTTTACCCCTGCCACCTTCAGAATTTTAAAGAGAGTATTCCAATCAACATTGTCAAAAGCTTCCTCTATGTCTACAAATGCTAGAAACGTAGGTTTGCCTTTCCTTAATCTTTCTTCTAAGATAAGTCGTAGGGTCAGTATTGCCTCACGTGTTCCAACATTTCTACGGAATCCACACTGACAAAACTAAATGCAGTATGGTTTAGATAAGATATCTGTATGGTGCGAAAAGTGGCAATTAACCCTGAATAAAGAGAAGTGTGAAGTTATTCACATGAGTACTAAAAGAAATCAGCTACATTTCGAATATGCGATAAGTCACACTAATCTGAAGGCTGTAAATTCAGCTAAATACATAGGGATTACAATTGCAAATAACTTAAATTGGAACAGCCACATAGATAATATTGTGGGTAGAACAAACCAAAGACTGCGATTCATTGGCAGAGCACTTGGAAGGTGCTTGTCCGCCCTATTCTGGAATATTGCTGTGCGGTATGGGATCTGCATCACGTGAGAGTGACGGATGACATCGAAAAAGTACAAAGAAGGACAGCTCGTTTTGTATTATCCCGAAATAGGGGAGATAGTGTAACAGACATGGTACGTGAATTGGAGTGGCAATCATTGAAACAAAGGCGGTTTTCGTTGCGACGCGATATTCTCATTAAATTTCAATCACCAGTTGTCTCCTCCGATTGCAAAAACATTCTGTTGGCACCCACCTACATAGTGAAAAATGATCATCACGATATAATGAGAGTAATCAGGGCTCTCAGAGAAAAATTTAAGTGCTCGTTTTTCCTTCGTGCCGTTTGAGAGTGGAACGGTAGAGAGACAGCTTGAAGGTGGTTCATTGAACCCTCTGCCACGCAATTTATTGTGAATAGCAAAGTAATCACGTAGATGTAGATGTAGATGTATTTTCCGCTCGTAGGAAGTAAATATTTGTTTATGAAGTAAGGTAACTATACGCTTACAGATGTACAAAGTTTATTTATAATGTATATAGCAAATAACAATACTTATTCAGTGATGATACAGCTCAGAAAATTTTTAAATATTCTTACATGTAGGTTTACAAACATACTCCGCAAGCCACTTAATGGTGAATGGCAGATGGTACCTTGTACCACTACTAGTGACTCCCTTTCTTCTTCCACTAGCAAATGGAGAGCGTGAAGAACTGCTGTCTACATGTCTCTGTGCGACCCTAATTTCTCTTATCTTCCTGATCCTTACACGAAACCCACTTGGCCAAAGAACGATCGTTCTGCAGTCAGCTTCAAATACCGTTTCTCTAAATTTTCTTAACGTGTTTCGCGAAAAGAACGTCGCCTTCCCTCCAGCTATTCCCATTTGTCTTCACGAAGCATCTTAACAGTCGCTTGTTGAAAGTACCTAACGGTAACAATTCTAGCAGCACGTCTCTGATTGTCTCGATGTTTTCCTTTAACCGCACCTGGTGGGATCAGAAACGCTCGAGCAACATTCAAAAATAGGTCGTACTAGTGCACTATACGCGATATCCTTTACAGACGAGCTGCACTTTTCTCCCAATAAACAGAATTTGCCTTCCCTACTAGCATGCTTACTTACATACTCGCCCAATTTCGTACTGATTTGCAGCGTTACACCTAGATATTTAATCTACGTGATTGTGCCAAGCAGCACAGCACTAATGCTGTATTCGAACATTTCCTACTCATCTGCATTAATGTTTTCGAGACGGAGCCGAGTCTCACGAACTTGGCGTTTTAATTTATTAGTTTTTAGCACTGACTCTATTAGCACCAAATTTTACAGACAGTATCTACATATGCTCACTAAATGTACTGCAAAAATTATATCATTGGATGACGAAGAATTCACGAGACTATGGTTGTAGGCAAGTGCCCGAGTGAGACTCGGACCCATCTGGAATGCGTCAGCCTAACACTTTTCTACGATTAGATCAAGGTGCCATTCATCACACCAACTAGGATTTTGTCTGTCACCTTGCATCCTTCTACAGTCACTCAAAGATGACACCTTCTCGTACAGAAAAGCGTCATCAGCAAACAACTGCAGATTGCTGCTCACCATGTCCGTTAGAGAATTTATGTATATGCCACACTTCCTGGGGCACTTCTGGCAGAACCCTTGTTCCTAACGAACACTCACCGTCGAGAACAACGAACTGGGTTATATTACATAAGAAGTCTTCGAGAAACTCACATACCTGGGATCTTAATGCGTATGTTCGGACATTTGTCAACGGTCTGCTGAGGGGTACCGTATCGAAAGCTTTCCGAACATTTATGGATATTTAATCTTCTTGTCGCCCTTCATTCGCAGTTCGCAGGATATCATACGAGAAAAAGGCAAGCTGAGTTTCGCAAGAGCGATGCTTTCTAAATCCACGCTAATCATTGGACATAAACTTTTCCGTCTCAAGGAAACTTATTATAATCGAACTCAGAATGCGTTCAAGAGTTCTGGAGCAAATTTGTGTTAAGGATATAGGTCTGTAACCTTGCAGCTCCGTTCTTATACCCTTCTGATGTACAGGAGTCAGCTGCGCTTTTTTACAGTCATTTGGAATTTCGCGCTGTGCAAAATATTTCCAAGAATGAAAGCTAATTAAGAGGCCAGTGCTGTAGAGTACTCTCTGCAAAACTAAATGGGTTTCCATTCGGATGTTGTGATTTATTTGCTTTGGACCCTTTCGGTTGCTGCATAGTGAAACGGTAGCTAAAGATCATTCTTTGCCAGCGCGCACATACCGCTCACAGGCTACAGCCAAACTGGAAACTGACCACTGAATCCACACATTTTCAGACTTCGAGGCGACTGCATCCAATCCATAATCACGGCCGCCTGTAGTGGCCGAGTGGTTCTAGGCGCTATAGTCTGGAACCGCGCGGCCGCTACGGTGGCAGGTTCGAATCCTGCCTCGGGCATGGATGTGTGTGATGTCCTTAGATTACTTAGGTTTAAGTAGTTCTAACTTCTAAGGGACTGATGACCTCAGTAGTTAAGTCCCATAGTGCTCAGAGTCATTTGAACCATTTGAACCATAATCACGAGCTAGAACCGAGGAAGAAGAAATGAGTGAGCAGCCAAGTCAATAACTCCCATGAAAAACAAGACAAACAAATGTAAATTGAGCACTCCTGAATCCAGGTCCCACAAAACAAACCTGCAGTAGGAGACTGTCAGTACACCACGAGAAATATATATACCCGATCCAAACTGTGCAAAAAAGAACAGGAGGCAAAGTAACGTTATCTATTGCAGAGATCACTGGTCGTCCTTACAAAAGGATGCTCCATGACAAAGAATCTGAGAAAAACGAAAGTGGATTTAACAAAACTAAAACTCGAAGAAACAAAAGTGATGCTAAGTCTTCAAGCTGGTTCTACATCTACATCTACATGGATACTCTGCAAATCACATTTAAGTTCCTTGCAGAGGGTTCATCGAACAATTCTCTATTATTCCAATCTCGTATAGCGCGCTGAAAGAATTAACACCTATATCTTACCATACCAGCTCTGATTTCCCTTATTTTATCGTGGTGATCGTTCCTCCCTATGTAGGTCTTTTAATGATGTCCATCCCAAATCCTGTATAATTTCTGTGACACTCTCTCCCATATTTCGCGATAATACAAAACGTGCTGCCTTTCTTTGAACTTTTTCAATGGATTCCGTCAGTGCTGTCTGGTAAGGATCCCACACCGCGCAGAGGACGGATAAGTGTAGTGTAGGCAGTCTCCTTAGTAGGTCTGTTACATTTTCTAAGTGTCCTGCCAATAAAACGCAATCTTTGGTTAGCCTTCCCCACAACATTTTCTGTGTGTTCCTTCTGATTTAAGTTGTTCGTAATTGTAATACCTAGGCTTTTAGATTAGACTGATTTGTTGTGTAACCGTTATACAAGATCTGCGAAGTTAACCAGGAGGCAGAAATGATAAAGACGGTGTGAGAAAGTAAGAGCGAAGAAAGATGTATGCTGTTGTACTAGTTGCAAGTCGGAATGGAAATGTTGAAACCGTTCAGTGTAACTCCAAATGTAGCCTAATAGTTTAGATAATGAACACATATGAAGAACTCAGATGTTTTTGCTAATGTTTTAAAAATTAAAATAATTGTTTGTCAAACCGAATAAATTTCTGTATTTTTTGCTATAGCTGAAAAAGTTCTGATGGTACAATTTATAATGTAGAAGACCTTCTCACGTGCTGTACCGCTTTGCTCTTCTCCACCTATCATGTCATATTTTCCGCAACTGTAGAAAATTTATTTTTAAAGCTTTCAGCATGTGTGTTCGATAGAATGGGCCGACAAATTACTAGTCTTACTTTTTAGGTAATGTACATTAGATTTCAGTAATATCAGAAAAAATTCTGAAAGTGACACAGTTGTTGTCGCCAGAGCTAAGGACATTCACTCTGAGTGTGCCACACAGGCTGTAGCCACAGAAACTCTTTGTCGACTCTCTCTATTAGCTTTTGCTATTTACACTAAGTTGCGCATTTTGAAAAGAGCGCGTAGCAGTCACTTAGCACTAAACTGTCTGCACATATCCCTGATGTTAGAGGCGGAAAAGGCGTAGACGGTTGTGAAGTAGTAAGGCGAGCCCGCGGCGTGTGTTGCAGGTGATCAGCATCAAGGACAACGACAGCCTGGCGGCGATGCTGGCGGCCGAGGTGCAGGCGGACCTGCTGATCCTGATGTCGGACGTGGACGGCATGTACACGGCGCCGCCGGGCCAGGAGGGCGCCCGCCTCATCTCCACGTACACGCCCGACCTCGAGGAGACCATCCGCTTCGGCAAGAAGTCCAGCGTCGGCACCGGCGGCATGGACTCCAAGGTACCGTACTGCTGTGCTTCCGCGCCTTCTCACTTCTATGCCGCACGATTATTCGTCATACGTTCAACTTTATTCGTCTCATAGAAATTGACTTACCCGCCGATATACGAGGTTTCAAATAATTCTTCTTGGTGTGTGACTGCGTCATCTGATGTACAGGTTTTAACTAAATTCCCTATGTAGATTTTGAGGACTTGTAGTGGGGACCAAGAAGGTTAAGTTTAGCATAGGAACCCTTGTCTGGAAATGAACCTTTTTTTACGCTACATGCAAAGTACTGTAATAATGAAACTTCCTGGCAGATTAAAACGGTGTACACCGACCGAGACTCGAATTCGGGACCTTTGCCTTTCGCGGGCAAGTGCTCTACCAACTGAGCTACCGAAGCACGACTCACGCCCGGTACTCACAGCTTTCTTCTGCCAGTATCTCGTCTCCTACCTTCCAAACTTTACAGAAGCTCTCCTGCGAACCAGAGCAAAAGGCAAAGGTCCCGAGTTCGAGCCTCGGTCGGGGCACACAGTTTTAATCTGCCAGGAAGTTTCATCTCAGCGCACAGTCCGCTGCAGAGTGAAAATCTCATTCTACTGTAATAATCGTTGGCCTCTGTGTCCTGTTGCTCGTCGTCTAGGTCCACTTACACGCAAGGCTCGATGTAACCACCACCGACATCAACACTGATACAGTACCAGCGTACCATGCCCTGGTACAGACGATCACCAGTCACTGGTTCTCCACCATCTGCCGGAGGCATAACCGGCGCCAGTAGGCTTTCCTCGGATGCCACAGGGGTCTCGTAAAGCATGGATTTTGTGTGACCCAGACAGGTAGTAGTCTACAGAGTTCAAGTAGGGAGAACGTGTATGCTAAGAAATGGGGCCACCACGACGTATCCACTGTTGCGCAAATCGTTGGTCCAGATGATCTAAGACCGCAAGTGAAAAATTAGGTAGTGTACCATCTTTCTGAATCCACATGTTTCAACGCACATGCAGTATGCAATCCAAGAGCCCATGCAAATCGCCTTCAATGAGTCACAAGTATGCGGCACCCATGAGATGTCGTGGAAGAAGGTATGGCACAATCACACATCCATTCGGAATGCTGCCCAAAAATTCAGACCCATCCTGTTCCTTTTTCATCAGTCTTGTGACTGGTTTGATGCGGCCCACCACGAATTCCTCTCCTGTACCAATCTTTTCATTTCATAGCAGCACTTGAGACCTAAATCCTCAGTTATTTCCTGGATGTATTCCAATTCTGTCTTCTTCTACAGTTTTACTCTCTACAGCTCTCTCTAGTACCATAGGGGTTATACACTGATGTGTTAAAAGATGTCCTATCGTTCTGTCACTTCATCTTGTCAAAGTTTTCCATATATTTCTTTCCTTGATGATTCTATAGAGAACGTCCTCGTTCCTTACCTTATCGGTCCAGCCTATTTTCAACATTCGTCTGTAGCACCACATCTCAATTGCTTCGACTCTCTTCTGTTCCTGTCTCCCCACAGTCCTTACTCCACTACCGTAAAATACTGTACTCCAAAAGTACATTCTCAGAAAATTCTTCCTTAAATTCACGTCCATTTTTAATACCAGTATACTTCCCTTGGACAAAGAAAAAGTTCAAATGTGTGTGAATTCTTATGGGACTTAACTGCTAAGGTCATCACTCCCTAAGCTTACACACTAATTAACCTAAATTATCCTAAGGACAAACACACACACCCATGCCCGAGGGAGGACTCGAACCTCCGCCGGGACCAGCCGCACAGTCTATGACTGCAGCGCCTTGGACAGGAATGCCCTTTTTCCAGTGTTAGTCTGCTTTTTATGTCCTCCTTCGTCCGTCTGTCATGGGGGACAGAAATGTCATTAGACCGTATCCCTCCTGAAACCCTAAGGGCGGGCGGTATGTGAGTTTTCATCGGCCCACACATGACTGTTGTGGGAATTGAGAACACCTTACCTGGTGAACTTGCCTTCATTTGCGAAAAGACACCTCTGTGAGAAGTCGGATTCGTCCACACAACAGTGCTAGAACCACTTGCAGAAGTTGGCTCCAGCCGTAAAATCCTGTGGCAGCCTTCTGGAGATGCTAGGTCTATCTACTGCTCAAGCATAACATACCGGACAGTTTTCTGATCAACAGTCAGTCTACTTCCTACGTTCCTGGTACTCGATGTCACGTTCTCTTGCACATCATGGAGTACAGCCATTTCAAACTAGGGCGTACTGGTGGTGAATGTACCTGTCTCCGAAGACCCTAGTGCACCATGGCAAAAAGGGAGTTTGAAGGTGTCTGGCGATGCGGAAAACGTTCCGTGTACAACTGACGAGCAGCCGTCCCATTGCACCAAGTTGCGCCGTTCAGTAATATCATGTCGGAGTCTTCCGCAAACGTGACATTCACCATGGTCAACAACAGCACACTAAAAATGAAATGTACATGCAGCTTGCATTCTGTACCGAAGTGAATGATTTCTACCGTCCAGTAGTAGTGTGCGAACAAAGGCCACAAGCACAACAGCAAGTACAAACCTCTCTCACCACATCACAAACTCATCGGAATGAGATGCAAAGAAAGCTGTTGTGGATACGAGACATCAGTTGAGCGGTGAATGACGTTCGTAATACTGTAGTGAAGCTTCAAAATACGGGAGATTTGAATGTTGTAGAACTGTGTAGAAATTCAACCTCAAAATTATGTCACTTCATTTTAAGAAAAATAAACCTCAAAATAATAAACATGAGGATCTGTCAGTAAGAATATCGCGTTCCTGTATCCACATCACAATGAATTTTTTAGTATTCGGAAACTACTGAGCCAGACCACTACCTAACCAGAGTGAAACTACATTTAAAGACCCCTGTTCTTAGGAAACGAACTCGACAAAACAGAAGCACAAAACTGAGAACAACTCAAAAAAAGTTCATCAAACTGCTCAAAACCTTGGTGCATTAAGAATTGTGAACAGGAACTAAGACGTCTACACAAGGAATTACGTCGGATAAGAACCACTGCTACACCGGTATAAAAGATACACTAAGTAAATGTAGTTGTATGTTTGAAAACCAAACGTCTCTCAGAAACCAGGAGAAACTAGATAGGCTGCTTATTTACGAAGAATGAAGATTGAACGTGAAAAGAACAGTTGAGTATCCTGCACGAAGTTATCTTGACAGACGATGTCCAACAAGACAGACAGTTCAGTGAATTCGTAAAATCTTTTAATTGAAAAGGGAGGGGGGGGGGGGGGAGGGTGAGTAGAACACTACACGAAAGGTAAGGAGGAAGCTTGCAACGAGCAGAACAAACGATTGCACATGTTTCTATTGGTGGCTGAGGACTGTGTAGTGGACAACATTACATGAGTATTTACGTGATTTACTGGTTAATAGTTATAGCAGTTACAGGTATTAAATTTTAGGTAGGTTAGTACCTGTAAGTATGTGCCGCAAGAGCAGCCATTAATGCTTATTTTCCCCTGGCAGCAAGTTAGGTGTTGAAGTGTGGATAAATGGATGAAAATGAGTTCTTCATATTGACGGATATACTCCGCTGATTAGTGCAATTATGACCGTGCAGAAAACGTTAGGTCATGAAGTTTTTGACGTGTTTATGAGAAGACTGAGCATCACACACTTATGAGTGTACATATTAAGGTACCATACACACTGAAGCGCTAAAGAAACCGGTATAGGCATGCGTATTCAAATAAAAAGGTAAGTAACAAGGAGAATACCGCGCGCCACTAATAATGTGGGGCTTGTGCAGCTGGTGTGAAATGGGACCCCTGATACGTTTAGATACGACTCTGACAGGTGACACGTACGTAAGCATCCTGTCTGATCACCTGCATCCTTTCATGTCCACTGCGCATTCCCACTGACTTGGGTAATTCCAGCAGGACACTGCGACACCCCACACGTCCAGAATTCCTACAGAGTGGCTCCAGGAACACTCTTCTGAGTTTAAACACTTACGCTGCCCACTAAACTCACCAGGCACGAACATTATTGATCATAGATGCCTCGCAAGGTGATGTTCAGAAGATATCTCCACTCCCTCGTACCCCTAAGGGTTCATCCCTGTAGGATTCATGGTGTCAGTTCTTTTCGCAGCGAGCTAGCCGCGCGGTCTCAAGCGCCTTGCCACGCTTCCCGAAGCTCTCCCCGTCGGAGGTTAGAGCCCTCCCTCGGGCATGGGTGTGTGTGTGTGTTGTCAAGCTAGTTTAAGTTAGATTAAGTAGTGTGTAAGCCTAGGAACCGATGATCTCAGCAGTTTGGTCCCTTAGGAACTTATCACAAATTTCCAAATTTTCAGTTCCCTCCAGCACTACTTCAGACGGTATTCGAGTGCATGTCACGTCGTGTTGCGGCACTTGTGCGTGCTCGCGAGGCACCTACACGACAGTTTCTTTGGCTCTTCAGTGCTTTATACGCGGAAACTCTGTGCCCATGAGTCGCAGCAAGGTGCAGATTGTTGCTCCTAGATTAGTTCTAAGTAACAGTTATCTCCTTTCTCGCTTTAGTACAAATCTGTTACGTAGTATAACGCTTTGTGGCAGAATGTAGACACCGATGATTGCGGTGCTTCAGGAACTTCGTGTCGAAGTGAACCTAACCGTAATTAACATTCTTCACAGGAACGCACAGACCTGGAATACGTAGAGACGCTATATTCACTGAAACACTCCTCCAGTGCTTCGTCTGACACGCAGCAGTCCTGCAAATCTCAAATGGATTGGAAATAACAGTGCGGTGTGAACATTCGAGGAGGAAAAGAGCCGCATTTTCTGCTTGAACCGCGCAACTAAACTGCCAGTTTGTGTGTTTAAAACAACTGTGTACCGGAGCCGGCCCGGCAGTCGCTTGTTTCGCTTGTAAACAGAGCGTTATGAACAGTTCGCAGTGTACCACCCCGTCCCCCTTCTGCCACCAACCGCTTTTCCGCACCTCCCCCCCCCCCCCCCCCTTCCGTCCCTTTCACCCATTGCGTAATCACAAAAAGGGCCGCACAAGGGCCGTGGGCCGCTTGCGTCCTGGTGGCCTGTTCCAACATACCCCGTAGATATAAATTCGTACGGGTTTACCTGCATGAGTACGGCGAGGCGTTTCTAAATCTAATCAACATAAAATACTCGCTATCTTCCCATTTCTGTTTTCTCCGAATAAATTTACTTGAAATGGCTGTTTACCTTGCGAAAAGAAATACAGCATTTTTTATTCTGTGATATGTCATCCCTGCAAGAGGTACCCTACAGCAGAGCGGAGGCAGATTTCAGTCCTCCGAAAGTCATGTGGTGCGCTAAATGGTTCAAATGGCTCTGAGCACTATGCGACTTAACATCTGTGGTCATCAGTCGCCTAGAACTTAGAACTAATTAAACCTAACTAACCTAAGGACATCACTCACATCCATGCCCGAGGCAGGATTCGAACCTGCGACCGTAGCAGTCACGCGGTTCCGGACTGAGCGCCTAGAACCGCGAGACCACCGCGGCCGGCTGTGGTGCGCTACAAGGGCACTGAGCGGTATTATCTCGCTTCAGTTATCTACATCTACATCTGCAGGATTTCCCAGGAGGAATGGTCAACATTCAGGGGTATGAAAGCAACGATCATTCGAAACAGAAAAATATAATAAACATGGGTTTTGAAATGCATGAGTTATGAACACTTGTTCATCTTCTCTAATGGAAACACATCTCTTCTACAGAAGAAGTGCTTATAGCTCTTAAGTTATGCACTTCACAGTCCAAGTGTACTAGGAAACTGTTTTTCTTGGTTTGGTCCTGACTGACTTCTCAGAAGATGTCGAAAGCAAAGAGTTTACGGTAGAAGAGATATGTTTCATAATATCGAAGATGAAGTGCTTATAAATCTTATGGAACGGATTTTAGAGCACTGTGTACTAGACTTTTGTGCATCGAATGAGCGTTCCTGTCACATACCTGAATACTGACTATTCCTTCTACCCTGTACACTCTTCTTGTTACTAAGGTGATGGGCGAAAAAGCGTAGTAACCTCTGGTACCATTAGAATTCCCCGTCTCCCTTGTCTATTCCATTCCCGAATGGTGCCGGGAAAGAACGACTGTCGATAAACTTCTGCATGCACTCTAATTTGATGACCCCGATTGTTAACAATGGCAGGTACACTCGATGCGAAACATAGTTATTACATGGTATGTGGTATGCTTTATTTATATTAGTTGACAGCTCCACAATAAACAGAGGAACGGCAGCTCTATCTCTAACTTCAGATACTCACTAACGACAACTTTATTATGATGTGCATATGTACACAGTGATAAGCGCCAAAACCATGGCTGCCCGCAGCAAGGACGTCAAGACGATAGTTTATAGCGGGGTAGGGGTGGCTAGACCAGGAAGATAAATGGTGACTTGGATGTAGACATAAAAACGTTACTGGTCTGACTTTGTTAAAAACCTGCGTACTACCGGCGTTTAGGTCATTTTCTTACAAGAAAACATTTGACGACACTGTATTCTTTTCTATCCGTGACAGCTCTCTCCGTTGCCCCAGGGCATAGGCGCCTTTAGCAAGTAATAGTAACGTGTAAGGTGTTAGTAGCAGAAATATGGATTTCAGGGTCGATTTGTAAAATGTCAGGATGGTGTGGATAACAACGAGTCACATAAATATCCTGAATAGGTTCCTGAACGCAAATTCGGGTCAAAAGTTGTTGCTGATCAGGTAAATATGAATAAATCAGTAAATAATCTTGTGTCGGGTACCATTTTTACGTGAATTTACGTGGCAGTGTGATGGCAGAACTGGTAAGAACCATCATTAATATCAAACTTCCTGGAAGATTAAAACTGTGTGCCCGACCGAGACTCGAACTCGGGACCTTTGCCTTTCGCGGGCAAGTGCTCTACCACCTAGGCTACCGAAGCACGACTCACGTCCGGTACTCACAGCTTTACTTCTGCCAGTATCCGTCTCCTACCTTCCAAACTTTACAGAAGCTCTTCTGCGAACCTTGCAGAACTAGCACTCCTGAAAGAAAGGATACTGCGGAGACATGGCTTAGCCACAGCCTGGGGGATGTTTCCAGAATGAGATTTTCACTCTGCAGCGGAGTGTGCGCTGATATGAAACTTCTTGGCAGATTAAAACTGTGTGCCCGACCGAGACTCGAACTCAGGACCTTTGCCTTTCGCGGGCAAGTGCTCTACCAACTGAGCTACCGAAGCACCACTCACGTCTGCAAGGTTCGCAGAAGAGCTTCTGTAAAGTTTGGAAGGTAGGAGACGGATACTGGCAGAAGTAAAGCTGTGAGTACCGGACGTGAGTCGTGCTTCGGTAGCCTAGGTGGTAGAGCACTTGCCCGCGAAAGGCAAAGGTCCCGAGTTCGAGTCTCGGTCGGGCACACAGTTTTAATCTGCCAGGAAGTTTCATATCAGCGCACACTCCTCTGCAGAGTGAAAATCTCATTCTGGATCATTAATATCGTTTATGTGCTGTCGTAAGCCGACAATAGATTGAACGTTATATTTTGCTGAATCATAAATTAATGTTTTAGATTGTTACACCTCATTATTTCAAAATTTGCTAATGCAAATCTTAATGTCATAAAATGAAGCAAGGCGCACCTTTTAAATTTGTATTTTTGAAATGATACATAGTAATGTTTCCTTCTAGAGATGCGTCTACATCTACGAGGATAGTCTGAAAAGCCTAAAACTAGAAAAAATGTTTGTTTCTTAAACAGCTCTCCTTACATCTTGACTTATGTATTGTGTATCGAACTGGGGGCCTAGAAAGGACGGAGAGGCTTCGTCCCGCCGTAGCCCTCAGTGGTTCACAGCCCCACAACAGGCCACAGCAGTCCACCCACTCCACCGCCACTCTTAATTGGCAACAATTCCTGTCGGGCTTTGATGCGAGTGTCATTTACATGGCGCATACCTCTAGTTCCGTTCCTTCGCCTGGATCTTCTTGCGACCGCTGTTTTTAAGTGGCCTTACCTTACCTTCGAGTACTACATGGAAGACACATTGAACAGTGACCTGTAAGTACACCAACAAATCGGGAAAATCAATTCCAGTTGCATTCGTAGACACATTGGAAATGCGATAACTTCTTTTTTGTCAGTCTGGTACCTCTCCATGTAGACACGATCTTTAAGATCGGATCAAGAAGTTTTCATTTGGGGGCGTTGCTGCAGCGTATATGAAACGTAGCATGACTCCGATGTGGTTATACAAGCACTGACATGTAGGGAAAGGGTTAGTGGGACATTAGTGTCTTTCCGACGTGCGTGCGGAAAACGCGGAGATTTATCTACTGCGACTTTATTACCAAAAAGAACCACGCATAATAGCCTTGCCAGTTTTAGTAAGTTCAGTCGTAGAATGGCTGGCAGTCTCGTATCTAGGGCATTTGATTCGAATAACACACTTAATCAAAATGAGCTGTCATTATCTCGAACTTAACGGACTCCTCCGTGTAACTTTTAAAAACTAAATCAACGAAACTGACTGTAACTACAGGGATTTTCGAGTGAGCAGTAGGGTCCCTTCGTGAGGCAGGGGAGACGATCAAGAAACTGTTAAGCATTGTTTAGAGGGAAAAGCCAAGTGTGACAGCCATCACAACTTATGGTGCATAGCGGAGAGTACGTTCTGACAGCACCTCTGATGGCGCCCAGTTCTTTCCCCCTCCTCAAAGAAATGTTTTACAATGAAGAGTAATACGATGAACAGATTACCTGCAGGCCTTTACTATTTACAGATGGTTAAAATGTTCGAGAGATTTAGAATGCAGAAGTACGTTTTAGAATATTTCCACTGCAATTTGGCATGAGGGTTATTGCCAATGGTAGGCTCATTTTCAATCAAGGAAGACAAATAAAACGTTTGCATTGCCGTATGTGTTACAATAAGATACGATCAATTTCTGCAGCTTTTAAATCTATTGTTTCATTTGGTTCGCTGTTCTCTAAAAATCTTCTCCATTACATAGTTCTATAATAAATTTCAAAAATTTTTGGTAATTATATGTTCCGCAACAAAATCTCCGCTACTGGTGATAATCCTTTGCAAGATTTGGTTTACGACGCAGAATGTTCCCGTGCTTCTCAAGATCTTAATCTTGAAAAGACACATATGACGAACTTACCTCGTGTAGTGTTTACGTAACAAATCTAACTTGGTAGCGCCGGCAGATCCTTTTAGAAGTGCAAATACAAGTTACGACTTCTCTTAGAAGATAGATTAGGGAAAGACAAACCTGCGTTTCTAGAATTTGTAGACTTAGAGAAAGCTTTTGCCAATATTGGCTGGATTACTCTCTTTCAAATTCTGAAGGTGGCAGCTGTCAGAGAGTGGGAACGAAAGGCTATTTATGCTTTGTACAGAAACCAAATGGAAGTTACGAGAGTCGAGGGACATGAAAGGGAAGCAGTGGTTGGGAAGGGAATGAGACAGGGTTGTACGTAGGTTGGATCTTAAATAGTGGAAACACTGCTGTGGAGACACTGTGCAATGGAATCTACCATTGTCGCTGATAGCACACGTTGTGGACATACCTATCTTACCCCACAGCAAATGGATTCGCCCAACCCACGTGAGCAAGGGGAACACAGTCACTTCTGAGCGAGCGGTCTAACGTAACGGTGTCACTATGTTTTTGCAACAGGAACAACGGAGGTGGATCAAGATTGAATGTGCCAGAGGTCTTCAAGAGGCGTGCGGAGAATCGGCATTGCCGTACAGAACAGTGGCGCCTTGGGTAAAAGCCTTTAACGAAGGTCGGCAAACTGTGGCGCGCATGCATCGGACAGATCGTCCTAGCATCTCTGAAGAAGTGCATACTGTAGCCGCGCTAGTGGACAGTGATCGACACCATACGATTCGTGAGCTCACCCATGAAACCGGATTAGAGCAAACGACTGAGCTTCGCATATTGAAGGAACGCTTGGACATGCGAAAAATTGCTTCACGATGGGTTCCGCATGACTTGACGGAAATGCAGAAATATATACGTTACGAAGCTGCTCGGACGCACTTGAAGCGCTATGAGCAGGAAGAAGAAGCTTTCTTACGCCGTATCGTACCACTGGACGAATTACGTTCCTCTACGCCAGACCGTCAATGCACAGTATTACTGTTCGTTTTTGGAGCATCACCTGCGACCAGCTTTGCGAAAGAAGCGGCGACATTTTCTGCCCAGCCCACCCATCATTTTGCACGACAGCGCAAGTTGTGGCTGCTATGTTCGATCGATGGGACTGTACCATCCAACATACTCCCAGGACTTAAGTCCTTGTGACTTTGATTTGATTCCGAAGATCAAGGAACCACATCGTGGCATTCGCTTCAGAATTGTTCCAGAGATTCGACAGGCCGTAGACCGCTCCATTCTCACCATCAACAGAACAGGCTCTGCTAACGGTATACTACAGCTTCTACGTCGCTGGCAACGGGTTCTACACAACCGCTATGAAGGACAGTAATAGGTGCAAACGTGTAACTCTTTTGTATCGGTCGTGAATAAACAGTTGCCCCTATTTAAGTTCCAACCTTTGTAAGATGAACATCAACAAAGGCAAAACGAGGATAATGGTGGTGCTGGTGGTGGTGGTGGTGGTGGTGGTTAGTTTTTAACGTCCAATCGACAACGAGGTCATTAGAGACGGAGCGCAAGCTCGGGGTAGGGAAGGATTGGGAAGGAAATCGGTCGTGCCCTTTCAAAGGAACCATCCCGGCGTTTGCCTGAAACGATTTAGGGAAATCACGGAAAACCTAAATCAGGATGGCCGGAGACGGGATTGAACCGTCGTCCTCCCGAATGCGAGTCCAGTGTGGAGGATAATGGAATGTTATCAAATTAAATCAGGTGATGCTGAGGGAATTAGATTAGGAAATGAGATACTTAAAGTAGTAGATGAGTTTTGCTATTTCGGGAGCAAAATAACGGATTATGATCGTAGTAGAGAGGATATAAACTATAGACTGGCAATGGCAAGGAAAGCGTTTCTGAAGAAGAGAAATTTGTTAACGTCGAGTATAGATATTTAAGTGTCAGGAAGTCGTTTCTGAATGTATTTGTTTGTAGGGTAGCCATGTATTGAAGTGAAAAAACAACGGTAAATAGTTTTAGCAAGAAGAGAATAGAAGCTTTCGAAATGTGGTGCTACTGAAGATTGGCAGCCGGAGTGGAGGAGTGGTTCTAGGCCTTACAGTATGGAACCGCGGGACTGCTACGGTCGCAGGTTCGAATCCTGTCTCGGGCATGGATTTGTGTGATGTCCTTAGGTTAGTTACGTTAAAGTAGTTCTAAGTTCTAGCGGACTTATGACCTCAGAAGTTGAGTCCCATAGTGCTCAGATCCATTTTTTGAACTGAAGATTGCTGATCACGTTACTAATAAGGAGGTACTGAATAGAATTGGAGAGAAGAGGAATTTATGGCACAACTCGACTAGTAGGACATGTTCTGAGGCATCAAGACATCATGAATTTAGTATTGGAGGACAGCATGGAAGTTAAAAATCGAAGACGGAGACCAAGAGATGAATACACTAAGCAGATTCAGAAGGATGTAGTTTGCAGGGGGTAGTTACTAGGAGATGAAGAAGCTTGCACAGGGTAGAGTAGCATGGAGAGTTGCATCAAACCAGTCTTTGGACTGAGGACCACAACAACAACAAATACAAGTTTAGATAAAGAAACTAAGATACGCTTAAATCACTTGGAGGCTTAAATTCCATCATCGTAGATAACAGCACTGCACAGGAATCTGTCCTCCAGAAGTTAGTGGTCCGTGGCCAGTTTCTCAGACTTGAAACAGCAGAAGAAAATGTTCACAACTGTACCTCATGTCCAAGTGGCGTTGTACATAGAAGTCATGTGCTGCATCCACGGACGGAAGTATTCGTACGGAAACTTCTCTCGAATGGTACGAAGCTATGTACCGAAGGCACTGATCTCGCATGCTGAAAGAGTGGGGTTCAAAGCTCTTGCTAGACATTCATAATTAGATGGTTTGTCTCAAAAACTCATGACCATATTTTAACATCACTCTTGTACAATCCATCTAGCGTAACGCCCCACATCAAAGGCTGAATAAACAGCCCAGTATGAGAAGGGACTATCTATGCGACAAGCTGCTGAAGTAAACCAATTATTGCTATTATTTTCCTTATCGTCTCTCTCTCTCTCTCCCTCTCTCTCTCTCTCTCTCTCTCTCTCTCTCTCTCTCTCTCTCTCTCTCTCTGTCTCTCTCTCTCTAACTTTCTCTCTCTCTCACTCGCTTCCTCACGTTCACACAGAAGTATACCACGGTGTGCGTTTATACATAGTTTAAGTCCAAACAGGACCAACGTGCTGCTATTCTTACCGGTAGACAACCGGTAGACAACCATCAGCGAATGAGGAATGTGTATGGGGTAGCCTGTCTGTCGAAAACCACTGTTGGTGAATGATGCGCCATGTTTTACGCTGGTCGCGATTCAACAGAAGACGCTGGTCGATATGTGAAGCCAGCTTCATCCACTGCGAGCTGGAGTTGGATGTCGACGATGGAATGGTGTCATCTGTTGTCCACTCGTCCCAAGACGTTCAAGAGCCAACCATCTACTGGAAAGACACAAAAGAATTTGGGGAAAACTGAAAATTTGTGCCAGACTAGGATTCGGTTCTAGGCGCTTCAGTCCGGAACCACGCTGCTGCTACGGTCGCAGGTTCGAATCCTGCCTGGGGCATGGATGTGTGTGATGTCCTTAGGTTAGTTAGGTTTAAGAAGTTCTAAGTCTAGGGGACTGATGACCTCAGATGTTAAGTCCCACAGTGCTCAGAGCAATTTGAAACCAGAATTCGGACCCAGGTTTCCTGCTTACGAGGCAGATGGCTGAGAACTCATCCTTAGGTCTGAGCAATTGCACGAATCACTCTAACACGCCTCCATTCAGACCGAAATTCTCGACATTCATGCACTACTAATGTAGTGTCCCTCGCCCATTATTCTCATAAATCGCGGCATTTCGCCTACTTCCTAAAGAGTTGGAATCTGATGTGGATCTGCACTGAAGAGATCATTGGCTGTCCTCGCCATAATTTTATGGTTTCTGTTCTTTCGAATATTATTACCGGAACTCACTGCTTATTGATTTCAAGGAACCTGGTGTCTCCATACCGGGGAACGGTAGTGGCAACGCTGGAGAAATTACGGCATGAAGTTCTAGCGAAACGTTCGCGAAATCTGCCACAAGGGATGCTGCTGCTTCATGATAATGCGGGTCCCCACATCGCCAATATCGTAACACATAAGTTAGGCCAATTCTAGTTGGAGAACTCGAGCAACCGCTCTACACTCCTGATCTCTTCCCATGCGATTATCACGCCTTCGATCCCTTTAAAAAAAAGACTTGAAGGGTCAAAGATTTCTGTCGAACGAAGATGTGGAGCAGGTGGTCACGAGACTCTTCAGGCAACAGGATACGTTGTTTTATCATACGGTTATCCTCAACCTTTTGAATCGATGTGATGGTTGCCTCAGTAGTCACGATGGTTTTGCGCCATTGGCATGCCGATTCTAGATTGCACGGCCTTGAGAACGGAAACTATTTGACTGCCCCTTATGCAATAACCGACTGACATATGCATTTCAAAAAAAAAAAAAAAAAAAAAAAAAAAAAAAAAAAAGTGGCTCTGAGCACTATGGGACTTAACATCTGAGGTCATCAGTCCCTTAGAACTTAGTACTACTTAAACCTAACTAACCTAAGGACATCACACACTTCCATACCCGAGGCAGAATTCGAACCTGCAACCGTAGCGGTCGCGCGGTTCCAGACTGAAGCGCCTAGAACCACTCCGTCACTGCGGCCGGCTATGCACTTTAGTTCGTTAACATGGCTTACGTCATCGGTGGAGGGTCACTGCCAGATACCAGTTCCACATTGTCTACATAACTCCAAAGCGTCCAGTACGCTCTTTTAAGTCAATGACTAATATCTTCTTAGCTTACGTTGTCCATCATAAGATAAAGGCGCCAAATTCCAGCCACGTTCCTCGCACTCAGAATCCAGTGCCGTTTATTTGAAGGCTGTCCTTATTCAAGGAACGCGCGTCCCCAAATCGTAAAGTGACGATACCAATCCGTACTTGTAGGTTCCGCTTTTACCCTTAACAGCTTGTGGATATTGAATAACTGCAGGGTTTTGGAGAGGTAATATTGTATCAGCCTGGTACATATTGCATTGTCATTGTTCTGAACGTTTTCCCAAAGGCAATCTAGACTACCTTTATTAGCTGCAAATCCAAAACTTCAGAGATATCTGGTTAATTACTAGGTGTTGTCTACACAGAGGACTGGTATTTCGCTGAGGTTATTTCGTGGTTGTTCAGGCGCCATTGATGACTTGTGGACCTCTTATTTTGGTTCATAATAGTATAAACATTTTAATTTTTGTTGCTTGAGAAACTAAAGTGTCATAGTAGCATACAAAAGACTTTACTGCATTAAAATTAACCAAAATAATAAACACGGAAATATGAATTCTGGAATGAAAGTAACGATGAAAGTAACTTTAAGACCACGACAACAAAGTGTAATCAGTTACTGCCTTTCGCAAATCTTCACACTGGGCAAGGCCGTTTAGCAGGAACCATAATAGCAGTCACCGAGGAAGATTGAGGAAAAGTGTGGACAACACATTTCAGAATGGCAAAATCAGATAAAGAGAAATGTATACTTGTCGTACTTCCAAATACATTTTAATTGCTAGTTTAAATAAAATGAGCAAGTGAAAGGTACCATCAACTATTCCAATCATTGTATCCCAATAGAATAATTAAGATGGGCAAGTGAAAGGTATCATCAACTATTCCATTCATTGTGTCCCAATAGAATATTTAAGTTTACATTATGTCTTCACTTCAGAAAGTGGGGCTGTGTTTGGATGAAAGCATTATACTTGGTATGATCTCGCTCTCCTTAACGGCAAACTGAACTAGTAAAAAGTTACCGAATTTCGAGTAGAATGAAAATCCAGGCGCCGTCCCAGCACTTCGCCAAGACATGATGGATGCCAAAATTATGGGACAATCGCAACAATTCAGCAAACCAACCCTGCTAGAAAAACGAGAACATTCAATCACGACATTCAGCCTGACCTGAATGGTTGCTGATATTCCATTTAATAACGTTCACATTTTCAACAACAAATATCTTGAACGACTAGATGTACGGCAATATCAGTGTAAGAATTCCCAGCTCGTGTAGTAGGTATTCGTCAATTAACAGCGTATATTTCCAAAATGGTTCGCTCTTGGACCAAAAATAGTCTTCCTGTTAGGACGAAGTTAAATTAAATGCCGAACGGAAGTCAAGGGACTACGCACCCATCGCTGAAATTTCCTCCCTCTGAAACACATGTGTTGCTAAGAAGTAAATATACCTTTGTCTGCGTCAGCCAGTAACTTCTGTTTTTCTGGTTGCAGGTCAAGGCGGCCACATGGGCGCTAGACCATGGCGTTTCGGTGGTGATCTGCAACGGCATGCAGGAGAAGGCCATCAAAACCATCCTGGCCGGCCGCAAGATCGGCACCTTCTTCACCGACTGCAGCACCAGCTCGGGGGCCTCCACCACTGACGTACTTGCAGAGAACGGTACGTACTCAAGGTCTGCCCAGCTGTCACTCCTTCACTTTTATATTGTGCCCCCGTGTATTACGTACATCATCTCTTGGTTTTTTGCTTAGCTTAAGGTCACTGAGGATTCAGTCAGTTATTGTTTTTCTTTTTTTTCCTTTTTTTCCAATTTTCCACCTGGTTTGATGCTGTCCGACACGAATTCCTATCCTTCTCTAACTTCTTCATCTCAGAGTGGCACTTGCAATCTATGTCCTCAATTATTTGTTGTATATATTCCAGTCTCTGTCTTCCTGTACAGTTTTTACCCTCGAGAACTTCCTCTAATACCAAGGAAGCTATTCCTTGACGTCCTAATACATGTCCTATCATCCTGTCCCGTCATCTTGTCAGTGTTTTACATATGTCCCTTTCTTCACCGACCCTGCGGAGAATCTCCTCACTCCTTATTTTATCATTCCACCCAATTTTCAACATTCTTTTGTAGCACAATAGCTCAGAAATTTCTATTCTCTTCTGTTCCGGTTTTTCCACTGTCCATGATTCACTACCATACAATGCTCTGCACTAAACGTGGTAATCAATAATCGAAATAGTTTACCCTTTCGACAACATATTTCTCAAAGCTTTCCGGTGCATAAATCCAAATATAGCATTGCGTGCACCTACTGCCAACCTAATTTTGAAGTCTAGTGGTTTTCAAGGAGTCTATTAGGCGATATAGCGAACAACTCTTTCAAGAAAATTATGTAGATTAGTGTCCATTCCATGTACAACTCTCTTCCTTTCTCACTTCACCACATAGCTTCCATCTTCACCCCATAGGAATCGCGATAGGTGGACTGGTAATGATCAAAGATAATTTTTTTAAACAATTAATCTCGGATATAGAAGTTCTGAAAATATGGGTAAAACACGTACTTTATTATTTATAAATAAGAGGATGACTGTATCTCTATTATTAAATGAAGTACTTATTTTCATACTAAGTTAATCCTTATGTAGTTTGCTGGAACTGCCAACTGTTGTGAAAGACAAGCAAAATGGCATGAACGTCGAGAGAAGTTGCTTGTAGTGCAAGGTATGGAGCAGCGATCATTGTTAGAGATCTAGGTTCAAAGTAGTATAAATATGTCATTCTCTCGGACTGAAAGTAGGCGGTGCTGCTTGGAAAGATTGAGTATGGATCACAGATCTAGATTACGATGGAATGGATAGGAGTCCTGATCACGGTAGGACCAGGAAGCGCATGCTGTTGATTCTAAATACTGGACTGAACGGGGCAAAATTCTTGCGTACCTCTCTCGAAATCAGTTAACGGATGACAGAAACAAGAACCATCACTACGGATCTAGGGAGACCAAAATGGAATGGTTAAACTTTCTTTCTCTTTCTCATATAAAAAACATTCCTATAGTTTAATTTTCATTTTATCGCCAGGTCTCTCTCACTCTCTCTCTGTCTTGCATGCGCGCGCGCTTCTACACAAACAGACACACACACACACACACACACACACACACACACACACGTATTTTTGCCGCTTACAAATAATATGATGTGTGTGTGTGTGTGTGTGTGTGTGTGTGTGTGTGTGTGAGAGAGAGAGAGAGAGAGAGGGAGAGAGAGAGAGAGAGGCCGAGAGCGAGAGAAAGACAGGGAGAAAATCGGTAAGGAAGATAGGAGCCGTAATTCGTGTATGTGAGCATCTTGTAGTATGCATCAGTTCTTCTCTTACTGCGTTGTTTATTTAGTTTCTGATGCGGGTGGTCTTCTTCACACCACTCGAAAGATCCGAGGAAGATAGATACAGTTTGAGTCATCGTCAGAATTAGTGGAACACCAAACTAAATGTGCAGGAGTGAAATTAAAAAATGTGGTCATGTGTTTTTGAAAGAAAAAATCTTAATATGAATGTCTGGAGAGGGTTTTGAACATTGCTCTATTGCTCTTGCTGACTGCTAGGCCAGCGCTCTCAGCACTTGGCCTCGTATCATTCTAGAGGAGCTCCCAAACGAATGCTTTCGTGCATGGATGAGGCACACGCATTCCATGTTTAACATGGACATGAGATACATCTGTAAACATCTGTAATACATCTGTGAATGAGATACATCTGTGAACATTTTCTCCTCCCATTTCAGTTCTGAGAAGGTGGACATGTAGCAGTATGTTCTGGAGCACAAATTACGGTGCAGTGCCGTTACCTAAAATTATGTCATTTACGCTTTCAAGTGATTTAAATGTATCTTAGTTTCGTTATCTAGACTCGTATTTACACTTTTAAAGAGATTTGCCAAGTATCAGTTGCCGGTGCTGCCGCTGCCAATGTATATTTATTGCATAAATACTTCAAGAGATAAGCTCGCCGTATCTTTCTCTTCAAGATTAAGTTCTTGACTGGCATGGGAACATTCTACGCCGTAAAACAAATCTTGGAAACGACCATTGGCAATGACAGAGATTTTGTTCTTGAACATCGAACTACAAACGTTTTGACGTATTTGTTGTAGAATCATGAGGGAAAGAACAAAACAGGCCTCAATTAATTCAGGTTCATGGACCCACACTGTCATATAATGACTTGACGCCAGACTGCTAAAACAATGTCCTCATCGACCGTTGTCTACACTAGCTGAAGCAAGAGAGCAATCGATCTTGCCAAACCGAGCCTCTGTAGGTCTGCTTCCCAGAGCGGAGAGATCCCGGAAGCAAATGTCCAGAAACGTGCTTACCAAGTCCTGTTCCTCCCGTGATGACCGGGACTGAACAAGATGTGCCCAGAACGCTTCCACATCCAGTTCAACAGTGCTTCAAACCACTGATGTCGGTTGATCGTGTCACTTAGTCCACTGTGGGCTGCAAGGTAGTTGTCTCCTGCCAGCATATCGGTTAGTTTCCTCTTGTGGCTCCATACTGACAGGGTATTCTGCGCGGCCAGCGGTGCCTCTCCCCCCCCCCCCCCCCACCCTACCCACCACCCCGCTCCAATCCGAGGTCGGAAGCAGAGCGTCGTGAGCGCTTTCAAGCCTCGCAGGTGAACAGCAGAGCCCTCTCGGCAGACACTCCCGGACTCGTTGCTGGGCAACTGCAGAGGCAGGCAGAAGTATTCAAATATCAATCATATGCTACTAAAAGAGGCTGCTTAACTTTCAAAACATAGACATTTCACCTTGAAAGCGACATGTACTGACTTAAATTAAACATAAATACGTTTTCGTAAGGTGTACTGAAAAATGTCCTCCCAACAGTACGACGTTGGTATTCAGATAAACAAATCACCGACTTCTACTACTTAGTAGATTACAAAAACTCCCTTTGCCTCCCAACTGATCGCCGACCCTGGTATGCTGCCGCGCCTTCACAGACACAACCCACCGTCCCCGAACTTACACACACTTCGTATCCCATCCCAACGCAGCTTCAGCCAACTTCCTCTCCCAGACAATGAGATCCGCGCCGACGTTTGTCCCTCCTTCCTCCCTATCCTACTCCACATCTCTTCTACCCTCTCCATCCATCCCCATCCCTTTACTCTCATAATCAGTACCCTATCCATTCACCACACTACTTCTCAACCTCCGTTTTTCCCACAGACTGTATTTCTCACTGTCCTCCTCAACTCCTGTCGTTTCACCTATACCCTTCAGCCGCGTGAGTCTCTTACAATACTTCTCACACAATGCAGCGCTTCAGGTTTTAAGTGAATAGTGCAGTGCTCCAGTGTTTTTTATGAGGATAATTTCATCTTTCTGAGATTTGTTCTTCAAATGTTTATATTTTCTTTTATAGCTGTCTATCTTTGATTTTTAATTTAAAATAGAAAAAAAAACAATTTGTTTTTAGTTTGCTTGCAAGAAGAGCAGAGTACTATACCGCTGACAAGCCACCCAGAGCCCATATTGGGAGAGGGATATGTAATAACACTAAAGAAAAAAGATCTGCTACTTGGTTATCACGCCTTCCCATGATTAACTGCTGCCAAATGCCTTGGCATTGAATGTATGAGCTTATCACGTACGAATCGATATTATTCCACTCTGGCAGAATGATATCTTGCATGCTGGTTTTACTTGTGATGTGGTGTTTCCTGCTCCTAATTTCTAATTCATGGCAAGTATTCGTATCGGGTTCAGGTCAGGCGACTGTGGTGGTGTTTTGAGTGTTCTTGGTGTGTTATAGATAATCAATAGCCCAGCAAATTCTCAGACATGCTTAGGACCACCGTCTTGTTGAAATTAATAATTATGGCTATGTTTTAGTTTTTGATCGCTCCTGTGCAAATCTTCTTGTACTATATTCTTGTAAACATACTTGTTCATGTTGCCATCATTAAAAGCTAATTCATCCACACCACTTGGTGGTAAACCCTCCCCCATACCGACGCGCTGCCCCCCCCCCCCCCCCCATGTTTGACCGTAGCTTCCACACTTTTACGTTATCAGTACTCTACTAGCTTCACACCTTTAATCGACCAGCACTTCGTTATAGATTGAAATTGCTTACATCTGACCATAACACGTGATTTCTGAACTTATTTTCTCTCGTTACATACTCATTGGCAAATAGTAAATGCTTAAACCTGTTTGCTTAAGTTACATACAGGTTTTCTTCTTAGTGTTCTGGAACTGTATCCAATACTGTTCCGAGTCCTACGAACTGTTCTTCCATGAACCGCCTTCCCACGATATCTTTCCAGATGTGCTCTAATTTCTATTGCTGTTATTCTGGTATTTTGCTCAACCGTTTCCACAACTGTGTCTTTTATCTCTAGAAGTGTTCGTGGGAAACATATCTTGGCTGATTCGTTATCCTATTCCTCATTTTATAGCGTTGGATGACGATCCACACATTGAACTGATTTCTGTTTTCAGTTTCTCAGACTGCTTTAAATGTTTCATGTTATTCTGGCGTACGCGAGATGACTGTCCTTACCTCTAAGGTCGTCTCTTTCCCGTTCTGCCCCTTGTAGGCTGTGACCACTTGTAACTGAATTTGCTTGTGTACCGTTTGAGAGCAAACAATGACTACTGAACGTACAAACGTCAACATTTCCACCGTTTGTCGTGTTTACTGCCTTATCATAGAGGGCATCTGAATACTTGTGATAAGATACCGTACAGGATATCATATGTTGAATAATACACATGTATTTTTATCATACATATGGAACATCGCCAGTTAACTGTGTAAGACAACTTCCGTTTATCGTAATTCTAACTTCATTCCCTTGTTATTTCTATGTTTTAAAATAGCCTGGAATTGGTATGAGCTTTTTAAGGTCTTTTTTCACATATTTTTTAGATAAGTTCACAATATGACTCGCGCTCGATGACGCTTTTAACTACATACTGTCCTAGTCTTGCTGGTCCATAATAGGAATGCTTGTCATTGCATGATTGTTGCTAATGGTGATTTTTTACAATGCACATTCAACTCGTGTTGAAGGTTTGAGTGGTAGGTTATGTTAAATGCAGCATCATATTACGTATGGAAACAATGTTAAGTGAGCTTATTATTTTACTGTTGGAGTTTGTTCTCATTACATATTTTGTTTAGCTGTTAAACATTCTTTATACTCTACTTTACTGTATAAAATTTCCTTAGGCTATTTTCTCCTCTTCCTCTTTACAGACCTGAAGATAATTTTGAAAGCATCAGAAACTAGTCATCAAGCTTTACTTCTATGACAAAATTGCGGTCTAGGCATTTTAAAAGTTTATATATACCTGGGAGAAATCATACAGCCATCAGGGATCAACCTAAAGGTCAATGAGGAAATAATAAAAAAACTACAGAAATCATATAAATTTATGTGGAACTATTATAACAAAAAGTCCATATCCGAAATTGAGGCGCTACAACACTGTTGTACTTCCGGAGGCACTGTATACATCTGAAACCACACAAATAGGTGGGCAAACTAAAATCAAAGAAACAGAGAAACAAGAAAGGAAAATTCTCAGGAAAATTTTTGCCCAAATACATCTGCAAGGAATCTAGAAGAAGAGACCAACATCAGAATTATATAAATACACAGACAAGATTACGGATACAATAAGGAAAAGAAGAATGCAGTTCTATGGACATATCCACAGGATGAATGGAAACAGAATTTCAAAGCGAATTCTTAAAGTCATCAATTCAGGCAGAGAAAAAACAAAATGGAAAAAAGACGTTGAAAAGGACCTCAGACAAACACACATAACAGTAAACGATGCAGAAAATTGAACTGAATTCAGGAACATAATCAAAAAACATAAATTTGACACCACAACACAGAAAAGACCAGGATGCAAATGGACAGCGGAGCGAAAGGAACAACACAGTGAACACACCAAATAAATTTGGGCTCAGAAAAAACATAAACAATCATCATAAAGGAATTCAAGTTCAAATGCTTTCTTTGAATGGGAATAATCGAAAATAATAACATAACTGTGGAAACAAGTGCAGCTTCGTTGTGGTCTCGTAACTTTAAGGTCTAACCCCTATGTACCTATTTGCACTTAAACTGCAGGAAAGTAAGGCACAAGTGCAGCTAACTTATTTTCTTGCTTTCCAGCGAGAGTGGGTAGCCGGCAGCTGCAGGCGCTGGCGCCGGAAGATCGCGCGGCAGCCATCACGAGCCTGGCGGGTCTGCTGATGAGCAAGCAGCAGCGCGTGCTCGACGCCAACAACGCGGACCTCGCAGAGGCCACCAAGAGCGGGCTGGCCAAGCCGCTGCTGTCGCGGCTGTCGCTCACTCCCGCCAAGATCAAAGGGCTCGCCGCTGGTGAGTGGGCTGCCTGTGTCCGCGCTCCGCTCTCATCTCGAATGTCCACGGCTAACACCGACTATGTCACTGTGTCGGGTTTTTCTCTGTATTAACGTTCTCTCGCTACATGTATTGAAACTCATTTGTTAATCTCTGACGTATACGCCACCATGCACAGCAGGTTGATGAACCAGGCCACTACTGCTCGAACGCATCACACCTGTCATGCAGAGTAGCCCACATACTGGGGCCCGGAAACCTGTTTCTTGCCCTTGACATGTAGGCTGCCCGTCAAAGCAGGTTAACTTTTTGACGGGCTGATACTTTTCCCACACAACATGCTTGTCGTACTGGGCAAGCTAGAAAAAACACGATTTTGACCGTTTCTCTACATTTATTGGAGTTAGGAAGTTATAAACCCACAGTACTAATACTCGCGAGTCTTGCTGTTTCTGTGCTAAATTTGGTTGCAATCAATCCAGGAATTTTGGAGAAGATCACGCATACACACACAGACACTACACACAGACATCACGTACACTCTGCTTTATATAGATAACAGATTATATGATTGCAGGACAGTGACTGGAAGCTATCACGTCCGTAACGCATCTCAGAGTATGCATATAGAGCGACTTAAAGCGCAACGACAACATTAAACTAATCGCAGGTAAAGCAGGGGCCAGACTGAGATTCTTGGAAGACTCCTTAGGGGTAGCTTACAAAACAATCGTTTGAGCAATATTTGAACACAGCTCGTCAATCTGGGATCCATACCACATAGGATTGATAGAGAAAAAAGAGAAGTCCAAAGAAGAGGAGCACCTTTTGTGACAGGTTCATTTACTAACCACAAAAGCATCACGGAGTTGAACAGCGAACTCCAGTGGCAGGCGTTCTGAATCACGTTATGGTTTAATGTTAATGTTCTGAGAGCGAATCTTTCTTTAAGAACCAACCAATATATAGCTTATTCCTACATGAAGATAAAATTAGAGGGATTCCAGCTCACATGGTGGCTTAACAACAGTTGTTCTCCACCGAACCACTGGTACAGAAAAAAGGAGAAGTGACAGCAAGCACACAAAGAACCATCCACCATTGGTGGAGTATAGATGCTGAAGTAGATGTATATTTTTGAAAATTGTTTTTGCACGTTTAGTAATGTTTTTGGCAAGATACTGCTTTCCTAGTCCTTCATGGAGGTTTCTACAGCTAGTCATCTGTGGGTTCCTAGGCACCACCACTGCCATTTGTTCTGTAGACGCTGTAGTTTTTAATTTGGACCACAGGTTGTATCCCACCCCAGGACGTCACCCTATGTATGATGGTTGGCTTATTTGTAGCTTTATAAAGCCTTAGCTTTGTAACAGGATTAAAGTTTTTACTGCTCAAAAACGATGTCAATGCGTTCATTTACTGAACAGAAAAGACGTATAAAACAATTATGTTTTCTGTGCCCTCGCTAAAGTATTGTTTAGAAATTAGTCACTCTACAGTGTAATACCTGGAAGACGCACTTTATCCATCACTTATAGCTTACACATCATCCCTCTATGTTCCTTCGCTTGCAGACCATCAACAGCTTTAAGCACTTGGAGTCACACGCTCCGTACTCCATTTCTATAACCCTATTTTCCTAACTGTTAGTCTCTGAGTCATTTTTATGCATTCGATGTCCAGAAAATTTCACGTCAATTTTCTGTTTCTTTTACTCCTCTGGTTTTACACAGACATTAATCTCCCTGTGCATTGCACAAATACAACAGAAGATACACAAGTATAACACTTACATACATACAAATTTACATGTAGCAAAGAATATAGAACGCAAGCAAAAATTAGGGTCTCAGTCTAACAAGAACTACATGCTGCCCACACCTATTCGCAGCTTCTAACTGAAACAAAAATTAATATAGAAACAAAAAGAAACCAAATAACATAACCCGTACTTTAAAAATAGTTTGGATATCACGAGTCAGTCTCCATCCCTACGATAAGCTGCAGCAAATATTTCCCTAAGTCTAGCACAAACTCAGTCATCTAAAATCCACAAAAACAGTTGTGTACCACCTATTCTTTCCTTTTACAGCAGAGCATGCAACGATTAGGAGGAAAATATACCATATGCCATAGCCTAAATTCTAAGAAGCTAATCACAAACATGCGAACAAAGTTTGTAAGGACAATATTTTTGTTTTGTTTTTCTGTTCCTTGAATTAGTTGAAGTAATTATGTATTTAAAAAATTGTACGTGAATGATTTCTCGCTCACATTGCTTTGCAGAGAGTGTGACAGAACACTGTCTACGATTTATTTACTTTTTGGAATCAGTTAGTTCTTTGAAATTTTCCAATTCTGTTGTTGTTTTATAATGTTAAGTACGTCAATAATTTCTAAGACAGGAGAAAACACGAAGATGCGTTACATCTTTTCAAAAATTATGAAGGAGACAAGCCAACTACTACATTCCTGTTTCAAATATATGGTCTCAGCCTTCAAAAGTTTTCCTCTGAAGAGTTTTTGAAAAGGAGATTTGCTCCAGCTGACAGTTCCAGCCAACTGGAGGCAAACGTCTGCCACAAATTTATTAAAACTTACGAAAAAGCAAACGAAAGCGAAAAAGTACTCCATGTTTTAGTTCAGTGAGTAAACCTTGGAATCAGGAACCGTAAACGACAAATTCTAAAGCATTAATCGATAAAGCCAAATATTTGATTGGTCAACGTTTATTTTTCCTTCACACGTTTACGCAGTACTGGCATTTAAGTAAAGCATACAGCTTCACATTTCGTAATACGGTTACATCACAACGTTACTCTATGGGACCAGATAATGGAACCTTTTGACAGCTGCAGCGATTCTAGCAGTCAAAGTGGCTGGCACGTAGTAGCAGAAGGATTGCATGATGGAAAACTGCATTGTATAAAACGAGAAATTACTATTTTTAATGCTTTTACTTCCATATTTCCTGTTTCTCAAATACCATAGGAAAGTGTAATTAATATAACATAAAATTAAATACAAGTGCAATTTATCACACTGATAGGAAAAAATTGCAACATCAAAAAGTAATTAATGAAGAGAAATGAAAATGCATGAATACATTTGTGCAGGTGACATTAAGTGATTATAATTGCAAGATCACAGGTTAATGTAAGCGCACGATAAGCCATTGCAAATGTGATAGGGCTGGTACATGAATAACCAGTGTAACCGATAAAAGGCTGAATACAAACACGCAAACGTACATGCGTTGCGTTGCACAGGTGCCGGATGTCAGTTTGTGGGATGAATTTCCATGCCCGTTGCACTTGTTCAGTAAATAGAGAGTCGCTAAATACTGGTTGTGGATGATGCTGCAGTTGTCGTTCAATGATTTCCCCTATGTGCTCGATTGGAGACTGATCTGGTGCCGGCCGCGGTGGTCTAGCGGTTCTAGGCGCGCAGTCCGGAACCGCGCGACTGCTACGGCCGCAAGTTCGAATCCTGCCTCGGGCATGGATGTGTGTGATGTCCTTCGGTTAGTTAGGTTTAAGTAGTTCTAAGTTCTAGGGGACTGATGACCACAGATGTTATGTCCCATAGTGCTCAGAGCCATTTGAACCATTTTTGAACAGATCTGGTGATCGAGCAGCCCAAGGCAACATGTCGACACTCGGTAGAGCTTTCTGGGTAACAACAGTGCAGCAGTTCATTTTTTTCAGTGTCGAACACCTTGCAAGAAATAACAATTATAATACACCAAAGTTCTATTTCAACTGCTAGAGAATGCACTAATTTTCGAACAGGCGATCAAAAATTCCAGTGTGACCTAGAGTGGCGTTGGGGGAAGGGGGGACAAACAGGTGCACAGGCACCTGAAGGGGGTTTGTTAGCCTGTCTCCATTACTAAATAAATTTAAATGCAGGTTTTCAAACCTGCATCTGTTATTTTGAACGAAACGTGAGCACTGGAAGCGATCACTGCACCTGCTTGATTGTTTTTTTTTTTTAAACATATACATGTATCGTTGGTGGATAAATTAATACAAAATACCACGTCCTGCATACAAGTCATGGCCGGTACATCAGACATTGTAGAGCCACAAATATTATTATTACATCGGTGCAAGATTTGTAATACTTATGAACGTAATTTAATTTCCATCAACTAATGCCAGATTTTATGCAACTATAAAAAAACTAACGTAAGTAAGGATAATACTTTAATCATCAAATGAGTTTATTCCTAGCCATATCAAGCGTGTATGTTGCGTGTTACGCACGAATACGAATCTACCAATCTTAAACATCGAGCACGTCATCAAGGTCTGGTGTCGCTTACTAAGCTGAAGTGTTCCCGTTTCGGCAAGTATCATCGGATAATAACAGAAGTCAGAGTGACATAGATTTCGGCTCGCTGCACAGTAACCCCCCCCCCCCCCCCCCCCCCATCGCCAAGCCATGCTGTCTGACAGGGAGGAGAGGGAATACTGGAAAACTGGAAACTCGCCACATCTAAATAGCAGTGCAATTGCACTGCATACAAACTGGTTTTATATTTTACATTTCTCAGCAACATAGATCACAAGCAAAACTAATTATGAGTAGTATTCAATTATTTTTGGCGCACTGGAGACATAATTTTTATTTTACATAACCTATCCACATACAGACAGATGCAAACATTTTCAGAGTTTCACACTCATGTCCCCCGTAATTGTGAATTATTGAGTTTCATAACGGAAAGAAGGTCTTCCACACAAATATGTCGATTGAAATAATGCAGCGCCTTTGTAGCTTCATAATGGAGACTTGGAAATTCTACCCGAGGAAAGCAATGTAGACGTCCTGTACGGTTTTAACGTAAAAAGATTTGTAATTAAAACTGGTATTACCATGCAAATCAGTCAGTTACATCTCCACAAGGACAGGTGAGCTTTCAGCTGAAGCGGCAAATGCTCTCTAAAACAGCTCCAAAACGGTATATTGTCCTCAAAACCTTTATAAAATAATCTTTGTAATTCTTTCAAGGCTAAAATTAATTATTCAGATCTCGCGTTTTCTTTAAAGACAGTAAGCTTAGTGAATTCGCCCGTCTTTTTCAGAATGTTTCCCCCTTTTAAAAGCATCCTGATCAAAACAGAAAGAAGTTACCGGCGGTGTCTGACTCGGGCAGTCTGAAATCAAGTCCGCTTAAACTGCAAAGTCTGAAATCCATTTAGGATATTCTAATATTCGATCATAAATTCAACAACAGCGTGTTTTAAATCGAAATAACGGTACAGGCATGCCCGCTGACTTAAACTTTGCGGTAATGTATGAAATCTCCATACTCTTCGTTCAGCTCTATTGGACACTGTCACAACAGAAAATGTAGCATTGTGTCCGATGTCAGGAATTTTATATTGGTATCACTAATTTCTTCACATGCTCCATGTCTTAAAATTTAGCACAAACTGTTTCTTGATGCACAGAAAAATGAATCCCGTCTGTCGATAGCTACAACTTTTTCTCTTTCATTGTCAACTAAATATTTAAATTCTCTCTCCTTGATTTTGTAGTGTCGTACGCAGCAAATATGCACTTGTTATGGTGCAGCTATTTACGAACAACACTCTCGTGAAAAATCAGGGTCATTTTTCAAAATTTTGTTGATCGTGATATAAAAGAAAGTATCTGCAGTATCGGCTGTGCACAGGTGGGACCACGCCAATCGAGAGAGACACGACTCATGACAGTTAGGATGGCATTTGTGTTGAAAGCTGCACATAAAACAGTGAACTTACTATTAGTGACAGTGACAGTGACGAAATCCAATGGTGGCTCACACAAAATTATGCCAATGTGGTGGCCCATATCCTTTCGGATTATCAATGCTACTAATCGTAACTAAATGGAGTGTTTCAGTTTTACATATATAAATTCAACTGTTTAAATAATTTTAAATTTCATAACGAATAGTTTAACATTGTGAGGAATAAAATGGAAAGAAATGTTATCGGCAGGAATCGAAACCAGGTACGCAAATTACTAGTCTACGCTAAAGTTAAAAAAAAGTGGTTCAAATGGTTCTGAGCACTATGGGACTTAACATCTGTGGTCATCAGTCCCATAGAACTTAGAACTACTTAAACCTAACTAACCTAAGGACATCACACACAATCATGCCCGAGGCAGGATTCGAACTTGCGGCCGTAGCAGTCACGCGGTTCCGGACTGCACGCCTAGAACCGCTAGACCACCGCGGCCGGCGCTAAAGTTAAAACAACAGGTTTTTAAAGAACCATTCATAATCTGCGTTTGCATCATACGATATGTTTAATTTTAAAGAAAAATACTGATATTTTGAATTCTATATTCTGTCAGAAACGATTGACTTCAGATCTAATATTTGCTCAGAATATGAACTATAATTTATGAACTGCCATTTATATTCAGCAAAATTACTCGCCAGTGTCGTTTCTACTGTGTTTAGTACAGTATTGGAAAACATGTTGTATACATCTGGTTGCAAAGAAATTGTTCTGTTGCATTACATTTTGTTTATTGTCTTTCTTATGTACCGGATATATCAGGGCCACCTTCCACTCTCTTGGGAGTTTTTCTATTTTCCAGTTTCTCTCAACGATTAATTTTAGCTCCTTTTTTAACTTGTAGTAGAGATCCTTTCAAAATTTCTACTGTAGTAGAGTCTTCTCCCCAAGATTTCTAATGTTTAAATAACTTCTTCAACTCCTTTGACAGTTGAGAGAAAACCTTCTTCTAGGTATTCATCGGTGTTAGAGTATTCGAAGATATGGATTTGTTCTGATCAATTAAGAAGCTTTTTAAAATGTTTTACAAGAATTTCTAAATTTTTAGTGTTACAAAAGCCAGATCGGAGAGCCTTATCCAACGTCCCTCTGTTGTAAATTTACATTTGAAGTAGATCTACCTAACTCTTGAAATCTCACCTTCTTCCCAAATACCTACTGGAAAAAGGCCTCATTAGCATATCACCTACAGATCACATACAGAAAACATTTGCATACTAATTTTCCATGTATGGTCTCTTGTTTTGCCACCATCTAGACTCTAACCTTTTGACTTAAGTGTGGTAATCGTAACTAAATGGAATAAATTAATTTTACATGTATAAACTGAACAGATAGTTTTCAATTCTGTAGTTAATAGTTTAACATTGTGAGGAAGAAGGAATGAATAAAAAATTAACATTGGCGGGAGTCGAAACCAGGTCCACAAATTACCCCTCTATTGTTTTGAGCACTCATCCACAGTCTGGTAGTGAAATTGAGCTTTTAAAATACCTGATGCACTTCTCTTGCTCAGTATATTAAACGCAATATCAAATAACGCTGCGCCACTTCTCTGAGCTGATCGTAGTGCGGCTGACTGTCACGTTTTCATCCGTTTTATTTGCTTACCAGCATACGTTCGAAGAGAAATGGCAGTGTTAGAGAGATTCCCGGATCGCATTTGAAAGTAAATGCCGCAAGTTTAGTGCAATTTCCGGCTCGATTTAGAAGAGAAATGGCATAAATTTAGTGCGATATTTACAGTGTGCTGTAGCACAGTAGCATACGATAACCCGCCGCCACTAACGAAATCGTTTAAGAAACTGAACATGTTTTAATGGTTAGGTCGACAAGGAATGAGACACATTTCCAATAGGTCCTTGGAGTGGAAAATAGGGCTTCAGCAATATATAAGAAGCAGAAGCCGTCAGGCGAGGATATGAGCAAACACCGAAAAGATTGTCATGGGACTGAAAAGTTATCTATTTTTCGCTTCAGATGTGTTTGAGCGCATCTTAAAAAACGGGGAAAATTTCAAGAAAAGACTGGTTTGTCATGCAAGCAAGTTTTGTACTGCTTTACTTACCAGTTGTTTTTCCGATGCACAAATGTTTCTAATATGACTCTAGGCTATGGCTGGGAATTATCCGTACGTCCAAAAAGATAAAATAAAAAATAAGTTAACGCTGAAACAGTTCTGATCATAGTACGTCCTATTTAGAATGGCGCGTATTATATAATGCTCTGCATAGTTGTTCACCAACAGAAAATCTCTTAGATCGATACATTGTAAAAGGAGAGCAATATTGGACGAAGTATATTGCATCGCTTAATCTAAGGGATTCTTTTTCTCTTGCAAAGAAGTTGAGCATTGAGAGATGATAGTGACTTGGTCGGAGATTGTCGAAATGAATGTTGTTTCGGTGCCTTTTAGTTTTTGGTAAAGTTTGATCCAATTAATAAAAACATTTAAGAAAAGTTGAGGCCTCGCAACAAGGAAAAAATTGCATGTTTCATTATCTTTCGCAGTCTTCACAACGAATTCATTTAAATAGCTGGAGACTTCGTTAATCGAACTATTTTGACACATATGAAACGCTACAAATCCTTTTTTCTGTAGATGCAATTCCCGATGACGCTCAAACAAAGTAAAATGTTTTTATACTGCATTACGATTCTGCTGATGAAGGAAATCAATACAAAATGAGAGCGCGTTTTCACGACATAGTCGACTATAACCAGAAGACTGGTCAGTCAATCGCTAAAATGATCTACAATGTGCTGAACCATTGAGGCTTACATCTTTCAGTCTGCCGTGGGTAGGGTAATGGCAATATATGTTAAATGAGTGGCAACTATCAAGAAGCTCAAGCGCCTATATTAAAAGAAAATCCATTGGTAATTTCTTCACCTTGCAGTGAAAATTAAAGTCTTTCTAGCATCCATACTAAGAGCTCATCGCCCCCTTAGGTGACATCTCCCTCGAGCGATCTACGTAGACCTCATTGGTTTCATTCCACGACATTTCGACGCTTTATCTCTGCCGAAGGTGGACATACGGCTATTAGGTAGGTGGTCAAATTGTTCTGCCTGATCAGTGTATAATTAAGGTGGTGATTGCCAATAATCCCTACAGTGAGAAGAACACCAAGCTCGAACTCTTATGGAAATTGGCGAGATGCTGCGAGTAATGGGCCTACTGTATAGTGGCACTAAATTCATGTTTTGCGGTATAAGTTGAGAATTTTGTTCTGACGCTATGGGTGATAAGGTAGTCTGTACAGCTGTGGTAACAACTGTGTCCGAGTGACGTAGTGGTTAGCGCATCTGCTAAGTACGCAGGAGAGCTGGGTTCAAATCCAGCTCTGGCACAAACTTCAACTTAACCAATTTATATAAATCAATATTCACTGTCAGCTAATGTCTTTAATTGCTTTGTGTCTTGATTCAGAGTGACTGCAGGATCAAAATGGTGTCTGTTCTTTCGGACATTTCGGAGTGTATGTTAGCATTAGTTTGAAGCAGCGCTACTCTGTTCAGCACTTGTCAAGTAGTCTAGACTGCACTGACACGTGGCGGACTGCTCGACCGCCTCGCACTGTACCCGACAAGTGAGCGCGCCTCTGTTGTGCCGCAGGCCTGCGACAGATCGCCGAGACGAGCCACCAGAACGTGAACCGCGTGCTGAGGCGCACGCGACTCGCCAACGGCCTGGAGCTCAAGCAGGTCACCGTCCCCATCGGCGTGCTGCTCGTCATCTTCGAGTCACGGCCCGACTGCCTGCCACAGGTACGCTACTCATTCCGCTCCAGCAGAGGTTTGACGCCGCAGGAATCGATTTATTGGTGCGGTTCTAGTTTCTGGGGTTCATAAACCACGTACTTATTACTTCCCCATTACTGTCTAGTCTTTATGGGTGGATCATATCGGCAGGTACTACGAATATGAGAAGGATCATGGTGTCATCGAACACGTACTTTTGCAGTCAATTGAAAATATAGGGATGTGCTACTGAAGACTCTAATAAGTATTGATAAGAAAATAATGCTAGTGAGTAACTGAAATTGGCACTGTTCTGAAGACAAATTGCTTTTGTCGTTACGGTGAATGAAATACAATCCGATTTACACTTGTCGGGGTACACACTGATGTGTCAAAAGTCATGGAATACCTACTAATATCGTATCGGATCATCTTCTGCCCAGCACAGTGCAGCAAATCGATGTGGCAAGGACTGAACAAGTCGTTGGTAGCCTCTTGCAGAAATACAGAGCCATGCTGCCTCTAAAACCGACAGTACCTACGAAAGTGTTGTTACTGCTAGATTTTTTGCAGGAATTGACCTCTCGAGTATCTCCCATAAATGTTAAAATTTTTAGCTTTTTATACCGATCGCTGCTTTGTTCCATTTACAGAATGCTTCCTAATATTTTAATTTCCCATAAACGTTCGATGGGTTTCACGTCGGGTGATGTGGGTGGCTGAACTATTCGCTCAAACTGTCCAGAACTTTCTTCAAACCAATCGTGAACACTCGTGGCCCAGTGACATGGCGCACTGCCATCCATAAAACCTCCATTGTTGTTTGGGAACATGAATTCTGTGGATAGCTGCAAATAGTCTCCAAGTAGCGGAATATATTTCCAGTCAATGATTAGTCCACTCCATGTGAATACAGCCCACTCCATTATAAAGCCAGCACCAACTTGATACGTGCCTTGTTGACAAATTGGGTCCTTAGCTTCGTGCGATCTGCCCCACGCTTGAACCCTGCCATCAGCTCTCACCAACTAAAATCAGTAGTCTAGCGTCCAGCCGATATGGTCAGGAGTCCAGGACACTCGCTTCGGGCGTCTGCTGCACACAGCCAAGTAACGCCAAATTTCGTAGCACTGTCCTAACGGGTACGGTCGTTATAGACCCCACAATGATTTCTGCGGTGATTCACGCATCGTTGCTTGTCTGTTAGCACTGACAACTCTACGCAAACGGTGATGCTCTCGGACGTTCGTTAAGTGAAAGCGTCGGCCGCTGTTCGTGGTGAGAGATGGTCCGTGAAATCTGGTATTCTCGACACACTTTTGACACTGTGGATCTCAGAATATTAATTTCCCTAACGATTTCGGATATGGAATGGCCAATGCGTCTAGCTCCAACTACAATTCCGCGTTCAAAGCCTCTTAATTCCCTACGATATTTATCATGTCGGAAATGTTTTCACACGACTCATGCGAGGAAAAACGACAGCTCCGCCAATGCACTGCCCTTTCATATCTAGTTTACTAAATACTGTCGCCATCTTCATGTTTGCATCTTGCTATCATGACTTTTGTCAGCTCTGTGGACGGCCAGCGGGCTTCACCGCTCCCACCATCAAATACTCGTACACCAGTGGGAGCCCGGCAGCGTGACGACTCCAAGCCTGTTGTCAATTCCGCTGAGTAAAGATTTGTTTCTAGCATTTTTCAAGCAGGAAATCTTCCCAGACGCGAATATTTCGCTTATTTGAAGAAATAACTTAACTCCAGCCCTAATAAATATCGAGAACAGATTTTAAACAAAGTTAGAGTCATCAAGGAGCTCCACAGCCTATAATCTCTGTGTATGTAAGTGATGTTTGTAGGAGATAAAGAGTTGAAGCTTCATACTTGCTTCGAGTTAAACATCGACAAAACTGAAAACAGAAACTGTATTCCGAAGTTCAGATATAGCAAACGCAAAATACTGTACGAAATTGTGGAAAAATCTTGACTAAGGAGCTGTTCTGATAACGAAAGAACAGAATTTCACTGAGTTCATTAGTTTTCTCTGTGTGATGTCTAACTGTAATTAAGTGAAATATTTAGAGACGCTATAGACGTCTATACTACACGCAAAGTTCAGATATTTTTATTTGATTTTTGTAGCAGATTGACACTTTGTAGTAATTTTCTATCGCTACTAGGAACGGAGCGCTTTTAGTGTCAGCGTTGCAACTTTGAACCTTAAACATAAGATATCATCGAATTTAAATCAGACCATAGATCACCGATGTCTGATGGTCGAGTGGAGGAAAAAGCGCTTTAACAGCTGTGGTTATTCTAGGTGCTAAGTATAAGAGGACAGTCAAATGTAAATGACACAGAAGGAGAAAAGTAAGTAAACTATCTATTCTTTCAAAAGTAATCGCCGTAACTGTAAACACTTTATCCCATTGGGAGACGATACGTTCAGTGCCTTCATGTAATAACGTTTGAGGTTGCCGACAGAACCATAATTATATGCAGGCGTACACGTCTTCGTTCGTAGTACGAATGTCTTTCATCAGAGCCCCACAAATATGACAATCGCATGGGGAGAGATCGGGATTGTGTGGAGGGTGTGTGAGGGCATTCCAGTGAAACTTGTGGGTTGCCCCACATGTCGGCAAGGTCATTTCGACTACAATGCTGACGCAGAAACTAAATTAACCTCTCCCTGTGCCGAAACCACATAACTGTGTGAGCACTGTGGGTAGCAGACGCTGCGCCATATGAAATTTTGGGCCTGTCCGTGAAGCGTGCTCGGGTGGCCGAAGCAGTTAAGGCTACCTGTCCGGTAAAGCGGGAAACGGATTTGCGTCCCGATCGAGCACAAATTTTCCAGTATTGGTGTGGCTGTGGTGGTACCGTATTCGCAATAGCGTGTACACTTCATGATTTAATACCGCTATAAATCATCAAAAGTATCTGTTTCTTTGGACATGCATGCGTGTTCAAAGGAAAATTGCACCAGGCCTTGCAAATACTGTCAAATGCAGACACTGCACTACTTTATTTATTGTAGAGTAGATTTGCGGAACAACATTTATTTCTCTTTAGTAAGCCACAAAAATAACAAAAATGACCCGAAAGTTTCAGAATGACTTCAGAGCTGTTAGACATTATATGTGTTTCCATTTCAAGCCCTTATTTGCCCCAGAAGAATCTTATTCTCCGCGGCTTCCAGAAAGCCATACATTTATATGCTCCTTGCTTAAACAAACAGAGATTGTTCCGAGATGACTTAATTTGAACATGAAAAGAAGTCTCAGTTTGGATTCTGACACGTTACATTGCCTCTGGGACCACTGAGTAACACGCGCTGCTCTCCAGCAGTGACCTGGATCTGCATTTCTGTCGTCGCTCAGGACCTCCCTTCATTAACTTCGAGAAATGAACTTCCACTTCTCACTTAGTTATTCTGCTTCGTTAAGTTCCGTATTATCCTCTGAGGAATTATTAACATCTATTCATTAATCTCCGAAAATGAAAATCAGATGTTCGTTAGTTTTCTTCGTTAGTCTTCCATAATCACTAGGGAATTTATTAACGTTCTTGAGGAAAATCCACTATTCTGGTTACTCAAAAGCACTCTTCGTATTTCACTTGCATTAATCACACCACCGGGATCACTTGATTATCGCTATGTCGTTGTTTTCCACTTCCCTCATGCGCTCTTCGTTATCGGGCATGTTAATCAACGGGCAAGCAAAAAAAAATGCAACAGCACGAAATGCACATGAAACAATTGTGAGATTTAAATCTATAACTTTTGTCATTGACAAGCCTACGGCATCAATAGACGAACCTAGGTGGAGGACGGTGGGGTGGGAAGGGGGCAGGGGGGGGAGAGGAGGCGGTACGGGCTGGGGGGGAGGGGTTAAGGGGGATGGAGAGGGGAAGGGGGCAGGGGGGAAGTTTACAACTCTATTCTGTCGGTCTCCGCTGTCAGCTCCCGAAATCAGAGAACACGTTTTGTGCTCGAGTATTGGGATCTTTCGAAAATCCAATCTGCAGTAATCAACATGCATCCTGTAAACAAAAATCGTCTCAGGCCCAGATATCTCTCTTTTTTCACGAGACATAGAAGGCAGTAGATACTGGGATTCACGTTGGTACCGTGTTCCTTCACTTCCAGTTCCACACTTTCGCATTATGAACAAAATACTTGCTTACGGAGTATCAGGCCAACTTTGTAACAGAACTGAAGAGTTTCTAGCAAAAGGCCGTGAGAGAAGTTTCGAGCGTACTTTGAGGATATGTTACACGATCATTGTTTTTCATATTTTCATAAACAACTAGTGACTCAGGACAGTGTATTTAACAACATCAGTATTTACTTCAGTTGCAGACCAATAATTATAGTTATTATAATTAGTATGATTTTCGGTTGGTTGGTACCTCCAGGTACATGTGGCAAGAGCAAGCCACTACTGCTTCTTTTCTTTTGGGCTGCATGTCTGGTGTTGTAGTGTGGACGAGTGGACGCAAAACGGTTAGTCTCTACTGACTCACGTGGTTCAGTCAGTGGTGCAGTTACGACTGTGTAGAATACATCAGGTAGAACATTACGTGACGTGTTTGCGGGAAGACCGTTAGAAGCATCGAAAAAGCAACTAACACACTGAAATGGGTATATACAAGGGCTGTTAGGGAAGTAAGGTCCGATCGGTCGCGAAATGGAAACCATTGTGAAAATCAAAACTATTTTATTTGCAACAGTTAGCTACACCTTCCAGTTATTTCTCTACATAGTCGCCGCTTCGGCTTAGACATCGGTCGTAGCGTTGTACCAAGTTTCAAATACCCTTGTCATAGAAGGCAGCCAGCCGCCAGTGCTTTCCGCTAATTCTCTATACTGGTCCAAAGCTCGTTGTCTGTGCCAAAATGTTGTCTTCATAGCCATCGGTTCATGTGAGCAGATATGAGACTCAGAGCGAGCCAATTAGTGGTTGTATTGTGGAAGATCAAACACTTCTCATCTAAAACGCTGCAGGAGCATCTTAAATGCCACTGCAAAGTGCAGCCGAGAATTGTCATGAAGTAGGAAAGGCATGACCGTTACATTAGGTGGGCTGCGTAACATCAGGTGAAAACTCTCACCAGGTCTTCATACTTAGCGGGAGACACTGTTTCCTAGACATCATTACGTGCTCAGTGTGTGTTCAGAACTGAGAAGAGCGAGAGACGCGATCGACAGATACATTAAAGACACTGGCCAAGTGTGTGCAACGGCTTATCGGATTTTAACTGTGGAATCGACTTCACGCCCGATCGGACCTTACTGTCCGAACAGCCCTCATACCAAGCTACCAATGATCAAACATATACAATTGCACCCCTAACATCGTGCAAGTCACACCGTTATAAAACTGTAGATAAATGCAAGAAAAACTGCAGAGGAAAACACTTGGTGCAGGGTTTAGCAGTTGACCCCCGACAAAAACAGATGTAACCCACCGCCCATAAATAAATGTAAAGACCGGTTACTACGTGATTACATTATTTCTGCACAATCACATCCATTGAACCTGTGACTATGCGTACGGTGCAATTTGGAGTGGAATGACGATATAAAATTAATCTGTGAAAACGGCAGATACCAGACTCAGATTCATTGGAAGGATCCTCAGGAACTGTAGTCCATCGACAAAGTAGGTGCGTTACAAAACCCTCGTTCTACACTGGAGTACTGCTCGTCAGACTGGGAGCCTCACCAGGTACGACAGATAGTCGGAATAAAGAAAAGCAAAGAGCACCGCCTTTCGTCATAGATTCGTTTTGTAAGAGGCTAATACAGCTCCAGTGACAGGTACGCAATCAAAATATCCACGGGTGTACTACCGGTCTACATTGTCCAACGGGCATAATATTTCGGCGATCGTACATGTCGCCATCATCAGGTGAACTGACGGACTGAGTTCCTGTGGACGTGCCGGCACGGAGATCCGTACGCTATGGCTGCTCAGAGGGAACTGGGTTCGGTCGCGGCGGCGGCCGATTTAAATACCCTCCGCCCGCGGTCCGCTCCCTCCGCTGTCCGCGCCCCGCGCCACGGTCGCGCGGTGGAACAGATTGCGACGGCCTCTGAGATGACGTCGGAGTGATGGCTCTGTCCGCCGTGGTCGTCACAATTATACGTTTGCTCGATTTACTCTACATTAACCCAATCGCTGGTTCCCAAGCCTTGCTAAGATTATAGCCACAGTCACGGTTTATGAGGTCGTCACTGGTGCGAATTTCGAAGGCCTCTCTAACAACGCTGTCCCAGTATCTCGACGTCTGTACCAGAATCCTCGTGCGGTCATACTCCATAGCGTGATTTTCCGACAAACAATGTTCAGCGACCGCCGACTTGCTCGGATACATCAGTCGAGTGTGCCTCTGGTGTTCAGGGCGGCATCGATCCTCGACGGTACGCATCGTCTGACCAATATACGACTTCCCACATTGACACGGAATTTGGTACACGCCGGCCTGCATCAGAGATAGTGCGCGCCCTATGTAGTAGAGAATTAAGTACCCCATTCCTCCGTGAAGGGTGGTGGCAGCTGTCCGCGTGCAAATACAGATCAGTGTGCGTTGTCTTCCGATACACCCCATGACCTAGGGTGCCGCCAGCCCTTCTCTTGACCAAGTCGTCAAGGAAAGGTAATTAACCTCCGTTTCAGTCTCCATAGTGAATTTGATGTTGGGGTGTGTGGAGTTTAGATGTGTAAGAAAGTCAAGTAGTTTATCCATACCATGTGGCCAGATGACGAACGTGTCGTCCACGTAACGGAAAAAGCAAGTGCGTTTCCATTCGGATGACGACAGGGCTTCCTCCTCGAAGTACTGAATGTACAAATTCGCTACCACCGGTGAGAGTGGGCTACCCATGGCAAATAAACGGAGGGAGTCGCCATGGGTAGCCCAGATTGTTTTATTTGTTGCAATAGGCATATTTCGGTAAATAGCGATCGTTGCATTATCTGTAAGTAAACGGTACGTAATTCTGATACAATATTTGTAACATTTTAGGCAGATATTAATTAGAAAACATTATTATCAAATTTCTCACATACGGCACATACGTTTGACATCCATAGGTAATCGTGGTTCGTCATCTGTCTCTTTCTTTTAATTACACTCCATTACCGTTGTTGGAGTAATAACAATTAATTTTTGTTGGTATTCTAGTTGGTGGTCTTGTGTCATCTTTGAATGTTTAATAATACTTTTTTTTCTTTTTCCTGACTGATAATTTCAAGAGTTTTCGATGTATTGTTTGTGTTTTAGGTCGATTTTCTGAAATTATTTTTAGTAGGCAGCTGTGTGTATGTAAACAGATTGCCATCTCTTGCAAAATGTTCATTCCTGGTCTTTTGGATGTTACGCGTAGCGTGATTTTCTATTTTTAAGTGGTGGAAAAAAGTAGACGGATTATTGTCGTTGTGTCTATTGTGTTCATGGCATCTAAAACTGAAATTTTCTAACCGCCCGACATATGTAGATTTTATCGCATTCTTTGCTTTGAATTTTGTATATGACTGGTCTCGAGTAAATTGGTAATTTAGTTTTACCCGATTCAGTTTGTGAATTAAGAGTAATTTGTGATCTTATATTTACCTATAATATTAGAAATATTCTTCAAGTTATGTACCATTTGCTTACAGCTAACTAAGGATGGCTAATTGCCGAAAAAGGCCTATTGTAAAAAATAAAATGATCTGGCTGACCAACGACGGAATAGGAAAGTGTTACACCTTCATCGAAAGCTTCCAGAACTATACGCCAATATTTCCGTGCCTGTAGGTAATGTTGATTTAAATTTTGTTTCTGTGCACGGTTATTTTCAGTGGTCCAAGCCGAGGAAAAAACATTCCTCCAGATGGAGAGTGATGTGAGATCATGATGACGGTTGGTTGTGTCTAATGATATTAGAATTTTTACAGTAGGGATCAAAACAGTGTAGACAGAGAACGTTGGACGTGCGGCCTATCGTCACCTTCTTTTACTCTTTTTGTCCTTTTTTTGACTTCGAGAAAAGTCGAATCACTGGCTTGAAGCACATAGGAGTTTCCTACAGATGAATCCTCGTGAAATGCCGGCAGAATGGTTCGCGACAGGTGACCTCAGCGCACTTGTGAAAGGAAGAGAAGGCAAGGACTGTTCGAGAAGGGCTACACCGGGAGAATGTAGTAGGAGTGTTCCATGGGCTCTAACCGATAGACGGATGTCAACAGCTGCAAGATGGTCAGACATTGCAGGCAGAGTGTCACCACAAGCTGCCGGGAACAGATTACTAGATCTGAAATGGCAGGGAGATAGGATCTGGGAGTGGAAAGGTAACAAGCATACAGTAAATAATCTTTAAACATACACTTAATTTACTTCAGTGGCCCTATTTAAAAATACAGTTTCCATAACAATAAAGATAATTTTGAAACTAAACAAATATTTTTAACCATTAGAATATGGTCGCAGGGGCGCTTGATGGATCTCACAACAGGTCTGGCCACTTGAAGGTTGATATTACAAAGACCACAATGTGAAAGCAAAAACCTCTAAGACAATAGAACAGCCAAATTACAAACACTCCTACAATGGATTTACAATAAGAAGGACAGCATTAGCAAATCAACAGGCGTAATAATTCACAAGAGCAATCAAGGATAATTCCAAAACAATGGTGTTGAAATGCACGAATTAACAAAAGCGCGATAACCGATTCGAGTTCGGCCCACACCTTCACAGATTCTAAAATACATCAAATTTACATAATCAAATTAGCACACGTGCCCCCCAAAGCAAGTCTTTCACAAACAAAATGAGTCAAAATAGAACAGAATAAATATTTAACTCAGGTACGTACTTATTACGAGGATACTGATAACACGTTAAGGGCTTCGGCCAAAACAACAGCCAGCAGAACAAGTCAAATCAGCTTAGGCAAGAACATCGCATGTACATCAGTAGCACAGTGTTATGACTGACAATTCCCAATTTTTCACAAACACAACTTCTATTTATGTAAGTTCATAAGGTTAATAACTTATCAACAAACGAAAGGTAACAATAACGATTCCAGTAAAAGTCTCATAACTGAGGCAAATAAAAGTTCACTTCTAAATGTCCACTAAGGTTCGTGGTAACACACACACACATTAGTAAGAGTCCAATTCAGAGACGAAAACGTGATCTTCAGTGGTCGAAGTACACGAGGTCGGCATCTGAACTGCACTGAACTGCAGGGCTGGTACTAGCCTCTAAATAGCTGTCTCCAGCCAATCAGGTTTTGGCATAGTGATACTTCCTGCAGGCCGTGGCTCGAGCTCCCCATGCAGGAAGTAGTGCTCGGGATGTCTGTTACCATTATCTTGTATGTAAATAGCCGGTGTTTAACGTGGTGCTTTTGGTATGCCTTGGACATAGACAACCTCGTCCTCTGTGGTGTAATATGGGTAGCCGGCCTTCAGGGGCTACATTGGATCCGGCATAACACACAGCAAGAGGGTTTCCATGAACCGGGATGGGCACGTAACTGCTCAGAAGAAATGGTATGCACCATTAATTATGCGTCAGACCTTGGAAGATTAAGGACGGTGTAAGTAGCCAAGACCACCAACCACGGCAGCAAGGCACAGTTCCAATTGAACTGAAAAGTATGGCACGGTACCGTGCAGGCTTACAGAAATGGCGACTCTCCAGTAATTGTAAGCACATTCCTCAAAGTAAACATCTGCCATTCAAATTCGGCGAGGAGTTCTGCACGGATAGCAAGCTCAGCCACGATCCAGAGAGACTCCTCAGACAATCAGCCTCCAGCAGACACAACTCTAGTGCGAGCTGCGTACACGCGTAAGATAGAGGCGCCACAAAGGTGACACCTTCCGAAACGCCAGAGAAACCGTAGCTGGGCAACGAAGTCCAAAAGGGTTGCACAGACAAAGGTATCACCATGAGCAGGCGCACGGCTCAGGATCTGTGTTAAAATCACGAGTTCCCGCTTTATAGTGTAGATTTATAGTCAAATGCGACAGTGAGTACCATTCTATAGTGTTCAGCAATGACTCTCGCTTCTGTCCGTAAGTGGCCTGATGAAATACCAAAGGAAGCAACTATTCTTTTGACGCTGTCTCTCTGCAGCTCCTGGAATTATAGTGGGTGGGGGGGAATTGATATGACAAATGAAATGATAAAATGTGTGGATGAGAAATCCTGTTGTGGATGAGGAATCCTATGTCATGATAGCTAAGAGAGCCGTCTTATGATATTAAATACAGGAAATTACATAAATGAAGTGAACTACAATATCATACATTTTGTATTTAAACTTTCTGTGATACGTACCAATAAACATTATCACTTAATTCATGGTGTACCGGCCACCAGGTATTACACATCGTCATAATCTTGAGCTGAATCGCTCTTGTTGTCATGAACACTACGAAGAATTTTATAGGACGTGATAAAAACAAAGACATACAAAGTGATATAATGTTATAATATATAATCCATGTTCCTTGCAGACACGTATTTCAAAATAAACCTAAATAATGCTTACTGTTCACAGGTCAACTTCTATATTGGCGTGTATCGTATGTGGTATTGTTTGTTGATATAATCTGTAGCAAATACCTAGGTGCAAAGTACTAAATTATTTTCATGAAGATAGATCTTTCTAATTGTCCGTAATGCAACACCTAATGGCTCAGTTCTACCATTTAGGTTTTATCCAACTATTTACTGGTTTGAATCAAAGCCACTTGTAACGCTGATTGAAACTGGCACCTCGACTTCTGATTACAGTATTACTGGATCCACATCTACATCTACATGGATACTCTGCAAATCAAACTTAAGTGCCTGGCACTGGAGTCATCGAACCATCTTCATAATAATTCGGAAGAGAGAGTAGGTGACAGAATTTTCGTGAAATTCTACATCATGCCCGTGACTCTCTCTTCCCTATTTCGCGACGATACAGAACGTGCTGCACTTCTTTGAACTTTCTCGATGTACTCCGTTATTCTAGCTGGTAAGGATCCCAGATCCCCTAGCAATACCCCAAAAGAGGACGGACAAGCGTAGTGTAGGCTGTGTCTTTGGTAGATGTGTTACATTTTGCTGTTCTGGTGAGTTTACTAGAAAATAAACAGCATCATCTGTAAACAATCTAAGACTGTTGCTCAGATTGTCTGCTAAATCCTTTATATAAACCTACGTGCCTAAGAAACTGGTATCGGCATACGTATTCAGATACAGAGATAAATAAAAGGCCAAATACCGAGCTGCGGTCGGCAACACATATATAAGACAAGTCTCTCGCGCAGTTGTTAGATCGGTTCCTGCTGCTACAATGGCGAGCTAACGATGGAGTAGGGATTTTCCCGTACAACCGTTTCATGAGTGTACCGTGAATATCAGAAATCCGGGAAAACATCAAATTTCCGACATCGCTGCGGCCGGAAAAAGATCCTGCAAGAACGGGACCCTAGGTTCGTTGTGTGGCGGCGGTGGGTTGCGTGGACTGTTGTAATCTGCTGTGTGGTTGAGGCGGGGACGAAGCCTCTCCACCGTTTCTAGGTCCCCAGTTCCATACAATATAATGTCCTGGTTTTGTATTACTTAACCAACGGCTTATGTTCTGTATATGGTTGTTACAGATTGTAGAATCTGCACATATTTCCTACACTTGATATGACGTAAATCTAATAGACGTTCGGTTAGTTACAAATCTTTATCTTATTATAGAGGCATGACTTTGTAAAACTGCCATCTGGTAGTTAGTATTCGCGTATAGCGCTAACGCTACATATGTCGCCAGTTCTCTGACAGTCGTAATACAGCTACTTCCTTGTTGCTGTAGATGGCATAGTGAGTGATATGCCATACTTACACCCACACATGGACTGTATAATAGTTGCCACTATCGATCTCCTTGCATTTAAGCCGAAGTGTGGCAATATGAGCACTGCAGGAACGAATAGCTAACGTTGTAAATTATGTAAACATGACGACCTACTTTAGGTAAAGATTCTATCTTAATACCACTTACGAAATGTATTTTGGATTTCTTTATTTTTGGCACCGTGTGTACACGACAACAAGAGCGATTCGGCTCAACAGATTGTGACGACGTGTAACGCCAGGTGGCTGCTACAGACTGGATTAAGTAATAATTTCTATTGATACGTATCGTCGCTTGGAAGTTTAAATACAAAATGATGATACTGTCTTCACATCTTTTATGCAATTTTCTGTATTTGATGTCTGAAGATTGGACGTCAGTGAGCTAAAAGTAGTAATGAATGAAGGACTTTTAGTAATCTTGTCATAGGACTTTTATCCGCAGATTTTAACATAACAGACCGCCTGTCTTCTGATTTGACAATGCCAAATCGAATGATGTGATATCTGTTTGGTGGAGACTGCTTACTTGCCAAAATGTCGCAAGAACGATAAAACATATTGTCATATCCTCTATGAGCTACGAAATGACATATTCCAGAAGCATAATCCAAGAAGTCACAGTGCATTTCAACTTTGAGGAATGGCCTGCCCGCTCTGCTTGTTTTTCAGCCACACAGCACGTCTGAGGTGCAATGGAAAAATTTTCGCCCCACCTTCCAATCAGCGTCTTCAAGAACTGAGACAGCACGTGTTTCAGACGTATCAAAACTGATGTTCGGAGGATTCTTGCCTCCATGCCACGATGAATATTTGTCGCTGTGAGAATCACACATACTGATGCTGATGACGGACGTTAGTTTCGAACACAATGAAAATTTAATGGTTTAATGCCTGCTGTGTGTTGAATGTCGCTTCAAAGACGCAGAAATATGATACTGTTGCTTCATGGTGCAATATTTTCTATTAATTTCAGTTTATGTTCCTAACCTTCGTGTACATTACAGTTATTCTGGCAATCGAAGTGTCTGAGTTGACACCGTCGCGCCGTCACGTAGGCTTCACATGTGATTCAATAATTCTGTTCGTAATTGGCTGACAGTCTCGCGCCATTGCCGGGGCTGACTGAAACAGCTTCTTCGATTAATTTTTTTGTTGTGGCAGGTGGCAGCATTGGCGCTGAGCTCTGCCAACGGTCTGCTGCTCAAGGGCGGCAAAGAGGCGGCGCACAGCAACGCCGCCCTCATGGAGCTGGTGCACGAGGCCCTGCAGCCCTTCGGAGCCACCAACGCCATCTCGCTGGTAAGTTTACTAGCATAAAAAAAATTACTGAAGTAATCCTGTACCCGAGAATGAAGCTGTGAGAAAAGACGGAATATCAGATAGTTCTATGAGTAAGGTTCAAGGGTAGTTTTCAACTGCACTCACCGATCAACCTATAATGACCTGTCTGAATCGTGTGGATGTCCGCGATCAGAGATTGGGTAGTTGTTAGGCATTATATCGATGACTTTCAAATGAACACAAGCGAAAGGTGTGAAAAAAGCTAACACAGCTCAGCGTAAACACTTCACGGGACACCAGTGGGTCCGTCAGCGTTAATGTTTCGTTTTGACAATCAGTCATCGAGAGACTCAAAATCGTCACTCGAAAGAACCGTACGGATAGGCCTAGTGTTTTTTCTCGAGAGCACTGGGGGATGTTCTGGCGATCTGTAACAGTTATTCAGCACTTCTCCTCCTTTGGCTCTGCAGTTCTACTGACGAAGATTTCTTTCAACACCACGATTCGAACTGACAAATTCTAGCTAAGGTGCGTTAGTGAACTCGGTCAAAGACACTGGTATAATATTTTCCGGCACATCACCAAGTTTTCATCTGAGATATAGATTTTAGCCGACTAACAGGAGCGCGAATAAAGTTAGAGGTACAATAATTTCATCAAATATCGACGAGTCTTAAAAGTATTGCTAACATCTTTTATTTGCAGGGATACCATATCCTGATTTGCTGTAAAGGACTATTTCATCAAAAACGTAAAAACGCAAACGTTATTTAGATTAACATTAATAGAATAAAAATTAACTGAATTGAAGAAATTGATTTAACCAATGGCGTTCAATTAAATGGAATTATATAGAATACTACCACTGAGAACAGCTCCGAAAAACTGCACCTACATTTTAATGAATATATCGTGGCAAATGACAATTTATGGGAGACCATTAATCAAATCTGAATCTCCTTTTTATCGTGAGTAGGCGCCTTAATCACTTAGATCAGCCAAGCTCTCTCCCAAAATCTGCCCAAACATTGTCACTTACGTTTTTCCTCTTATTATTTGAACTAACAACCCCCCCCCCCCCCCCCCCCGTTACCGTAATAGAATCACCAGAAGGTCAGATATGAGCAGGGGGCAAATACATAAAAGTAATCATTTCCACTGAAATAAGAAGACTGCGCAAAATAAGCAAGAGCTATGGGTTCGAGTCTTGTTTTGGCACAAAATTACATTTGTCACAACATAACCATTAGTCAGTTTGTGAACGTAACATCCATCAGTATACGGCAGTAACACGTCAGTGCATGAGCCAAGTGATTTTCAGTTGTATGAAACATTCTCGGTTTTCTTGCGGCGTCGAATCTGAGTACAATCTCGATATTTCGGTGAAATCTTCTACCGCCTTCGTCAGCAACAACAGACCATCATGGGTGCTGTTGTTGTGACACTTTATCATTAATTAACGGCTTGAGTCAAGTCTGCGTGCGTCACCGTTATGTCATGCAGCCAGATATTGTGTCCATGTCAATAATCTCACAGGAGTAGCGCTCTTAGGAACGCAGGGAATTCACGGTATTGGTCTCTCACATTGTGCCACTTATTATTTAGTTTATCTGTGATCCCTCCGACGGTTCGCCTACGTAGCTGGGAGGTTTGCACGTCTAACTGCCATGGGGATGACCAGCTTTCAGTTATCGGTATTGCTAGGGATTTTTCCTTGGTGGGAGGAGTGGAATGGGGTGCACTCGGCCTCGTGATGCCAGTTGAGAAGCTGCTTTATGTTACTGTGCCGTGACTCCAACGTCCGGAAAGCTAACAACACGCGTCTCCACACGGCATTCACGTGACTCCGTATGCCAGGAGATAACTCAGCCGACGGTCAGCATCGCACGTTTGACTGATACTAACTGCAGAGTTACGTTACCTTTTTTTTCTTTTTTTAGTGGTTTGTCAGTAACTGCACTGTATGCTTCTGCAGCAGTGTACTATTCTGGTTATCATGGATGAAACCGGTATAAAAGAAAGAGAGGACAGTGTGCTGATATGTAGCCTATTGCTGTAACTTCCCATCGAACTTAACGGACAGATCAAGTTCAGTAGTATCACATGCCCCCACTCCATGAGAAAATGCGGAGAGATTTGATGGACTTAAAACCTTTCGTCATTGATGTAATATTACTGGTAATGAAAATTTCTTCAAGTACGAGAATTAAAGCCAACTACACTCCTGGAAATGGAAAAAAGAACAAATCGACACCGGTGTGTCAGACCCACCATACTTGCTCCGGACACTGCGAGAGGGTTGTACAAGCCATGATCACACGCACGGCACAGCGAACACACCAGGAACCGCGGTGTTGGCCGTCGAATGGCGCTAGCTGCGCAGCATTTGTGCACCGCCGCCGTCAGTGTCAGCCAGTTTGCCGTGGCATACGGAGCTCCATCGCAGTCTTTAACACTGGTAGCATTCCGCGACAGCGTGGACGTGATCCGTATCTGCAGTTGACGGACTTTGAGCGAGGGCGTATAGTGGGCATACGGGAGGCCGGGTGGACGTACCGCCGAATTGCTCAACACGTGGGGCGTGAGGTCTCCACAGTACATCGATGTTGTCGCCAGTGGTCGGCGGAAGGTGCAAGTGCCCGTCGACCTGGGACCGGACCGCAGCGACGCACGGATGCACGCCAAGACCGTAGGATCCTACGCAGTGCCGTAGGGGACCGCACCGCCACTTCCCAGCAAATTAGGGACACTGTTGCTCCTGGGGTATCGGCGAGGACCATTCGCAACCGTCTCCATGAAGCTGGGCTACGGTCCCGCACACCGTTAGGCCGTCTTCCGCTCACGCCCCAACATCGTGCAGCCCGCCTCCAGTGGTGTCGCGACAGGCGTGAATGGAGGGACGAATGGAGACGTGTCGTCTTCAGCGATGAGAGTCACTTCTGACTTGGTGCCAATGATGGTCGTATGCGTGTTTGGCGCCGTGCAGGTGAGCGCCACAATCAGGACTGCATACGACCGAGGCACACAGGGCCAACACCCGGCATCATGGTGTGGGGAGCGATCTCCTACACTGGCCATACACCTCTGGTGATCGTCGAGGGGACACTGAATAGTGCACGGTACATCCAAACCGTCATCGAACCCATCGTTCTACCATTCCTAGACCGGCAAGGGAACTTGCTGTTCCAACAGGACAATGCACGTCCGCATGTATCCCGTGCCACCCAACGTGCTCTAGAAGTTGTAAGTCAACTATCCTGGCCAGCAAGATCTTCGGATCTGTCCCCCATTGAGCATGTTTGGGACTGGATGAAGCGTCGTCTCACGCGGTCTGCACGTCCAACACGAACGCTAGTCCAACTGAGGCGCCAGGTGGATATGGCATGGCAAGCCGTTCCACAGGACTACATCCAGCATCTCTACGATCGTCTCCATGGGAGAATAGCAGCCCGCATTGCTGCGAAAGGTGGATATACACTGTACTAGTGCCGACATTGTGCATGCTCTGTTGCCTGTGTCTATGTGCCTGTGGTTCTGTCAGTGTGATCATGTGATGTATCTGACCCCAGGAATGTGTCAATAAAGTTTCCCCTTCCTGGGACAATGGATTGACGGTGTTCGTATTTCAATTTCCAGGAGTGTATTAGTACGAAAGTGCGTTAAGAACCTAGCCGAAAAGGGAAATAGAACTTCGTAATTAAGGTATGCGTTACGGCGTAAGATACAACAGAAAATACAGAAAACCGAACTTTAGTTGCAGCTACCGGGTTCTGGGATAGCGTTTCAGTAATACAGGTACGCCATTATTGTTTGCACGGTGCAATATCTGCTGGTGCTGTTCAGACGTGACGTTTACTGCCAGGTGTCGACGCGAGAGGAGATCAGCGACTTGCTGGCGATGGAGCGGCACATCGACCTGGTGATACCGCGGGGCTCCAGCGAGCTGGTGCGCACCATCCAGGAGCAGAGCGGCCACATCCCCGTGCTGGGCCACGCCGAGGGCGTCTGCCACGTCTACGTCGACAGGGAGGCCGACTTGGAGCGCGCGCTCAAGATCGGTAAGCGGCCCAGCGCCGACTTCTGCCCACCTCACTTCCCACAAGTCCCCCGGCTTTCACGGCAGTTGTCATCCATGATACAATCATCTGAGTCCTTAGACAGGGTCGTATTCCTCGCCAAACTTCTTCACAGTTCGACGTTTCGATCCCTCTGGTGGGAATTTCTTCTTGATTCCATTGGTATCCATTGGTGGCTGCCCGTCCAGGGACACCATTGGAATCCTGAAGAAGATTTCGCCACAGAGATCGAAACGTCAAACAGACGAGAAATACGACGCGTCGTAGTGACTCATTTATCATCAGTTCACTTTGTTCGTATTTGTGACGTTGTTACCCGAGGGTGTCTGTGAATTCTTGAAATTTTACTATGTGTTTGTATCACTCAACGGTCACACACACACATACACACACACACACACACAGACTTCTAGTAGAAGCTTTGAGGATTTGCCATCGGCCAAGGAGCACTGTGGGCTATTGATAATAACTGTTAAGTTGAAACCGATATAGCCAGTAATTAAATTTGCTTAACTTAATGTTACTTATATCATATTCAAGATAATCATCATAATGTGCAACATGTTAAAGGAACAAAACAATGAAATAAAAGAATCTGGTACAAAATGAATAGTTAACCAAGGAGAAACAATAATTTATTTAATTGATTTTTTGAGTTCCGTGGGTGCGGATTATATTACTTTATTTCTGAAGTTATTTTATTTCTTAAAATAAAACTGGAACAATTTCAGACAGCTTCCGAAGAGAACTGTTTTATTTCAATGGGTAAAGAGTCGAAAAGTAGTGTTTTGAGATATTACTTTTTTTTTATAAATCACCTGAGCAATATTAGTTCTGACGATATACTATATTAGAGGTAAAAATGTCGATTTATATCAGATGAACAATATGGCTGTTATTTGAAACAAGTTGTTAAAGACACAAATCAGTTATTATCAGAATCTGGTTCCTCATTCTTGCCAAGAAATTTGTTTCATTTTTACATACAAATCTTAATAGTATCATTGCTTCTAAAATGTAGGCAATGTGTAGAGATCTTTAATGGCACTAAACTTATCTTAATACAAATATCAGAGATGAAATAGTTTTCCTAAATTCCCAATAATATTTACAAATCAACAACTGAAACAATTTTAAAGCTCTACTTAGTATATGAGTACTATAGTCACTGCAACATTGAACAGAGGTGACAATATACATGCTAACAAAAAATTATCCATTTACGTACAACGTGAAGTTCTAACGGGTATTCATTCCAGTACCATTTTTTATGTTTCTCCTTCGAGAATCCCTCTACTTTTTTCTCTTGTCCGTGATAATCACTGGCATTTGAGACCTTTTTCAATTTAACGATATCGGTAATCTTCATTAACTAAGTGTTAATACCAGTGTGATACTACAGTTACTTAATAATATTTAAATACTAATATTTCTGACAAGTACCGATATTTTCGATACATCGTTCCCACCTCTAATGTTGTGCCAGAATTCTATAATCATGTGTTGTTGCTAGGAAGCTAACTTTTTTCAACTGTTATATTTGCGAACATATCCACAGATTTTAAAATTGTTGGCCAGTGACAAATGTGGTGGTAGCTGTTGTAAACATTACCCACTATTTTAGCATGTTAACTAGATGTTTGGATATAACGGCAAGACCTATTTCTAATAACTTCGCATTGCATTTTTCTCCTGCTTGTGGTATTACTCCGAGACAAAGGACATTAAAGAATGAAAATGTCCTTCTTCCAGCAGGTCAAATGCAACAGTAATGCTAATCGCTTTCCCCATTTAGTACTGCAGCATGGTACGCTGTGTTACCAAGTATGTTCTCTATGAAACATTTTTCCGAACCTCTCGAGAAGTTTTACATTTCTAGGAATTTTTCCGAGCCAGCATCTGCAATTTACCTTATTTTAGACACCTACACACTCTCATTGCGCACTAAATTGTGACAACATGGAATTTCACACCAGACACTAGGCTTTTAGGTCCTACAAAAAGACATGTAACTATCAAGAGCCTTGTGTGATACATCTGAAAATATCGTTAGTGTTGGATTTTGTAGAACGTTTTACCCAACTCAGAATCTTTGAGGCCATTGAGTGTAATAGGTTTCCATGATACACAGTCTTTTTGCAAACATTTTATAACACATTACTTCACACCAGTTCACGAAAGATGTCCAGATGTAAAAAGTCAATATTCTACATATTTCTTTAAGTAATGCGCAATAACAATCTGTAAAGAGCGTTTATTTCACATTTTCAGTGCGTGACTCGAAGTGTGACTACCCAGCAGCTTGTAATGCCATGGAGACGCTGCTCATCCATGAAGACTTAGTCAAGAACAGTTCCTTCTTCGTTGACGTATGCAGTATGCTAAAACAAGAGGGAGTAAGTAATCAAACCCAGACAATTTGTTCAATGTTTTCAACTTTGTTTTACTCATCTTAGAGAGTTCTAATAGCAAATTGTCTTTCATCGTATAGTCTAGAAAATAAGCAAGTGCTAGAACATTATGTCTGTCTTTGACGTACCGTAGATGTAGTGCATACTCTTGCTCCTAAGGCTCTGCCCTTCGTAAAATCAATACAAAAACCTCTGACTTCACAGTTTTTATTCTACAAGATCTTTGTGGCTAAGACTCTCCAAAAGCAGCAAGATTCGAGACTCGAGATTTTTTTATGCCGGGATAGTAATGTTAGCAAGCGACTTAATTATACTTGTTTTTAGTTCTTCAGTCCATAGTTATTACTGGAATAACTCTGCGGAATTCCATCAAGAGAGACATTATGACACAATGCATAAATAAGCAATATAAATATCTTTGGCAGTGCAGATGATGCTGAAATAGATCAGTATGCATGGTACTGTCGCTTTACTCTGAGAAAACAATTATCCGAGCAAATTAATTTGTGAAAACGGTTTGCTTATTGCCTCATCTCGTAAGCAATTCAACCCTCGTTTGCTTCAGCAGCTTGAAGAGAACGCAGCTGGTGGCTCTTTGTGCAAGATTATAGCCTTAAAATGTATTGCAGTTACTCATCTCTCATTCTGAAGCTTCATTTCATTTATACGCCTCTTCATGTCTTGGCGACCTAAGGTAATGGGTTGACTTACTGTTTGCTCATCTGAATTCAAACATTTATCTCCACGACATAAACGTTTACACGAATAATTCCAATGTTTTAATGAGTATGACTGTGCGACGAAAAAAACTGAATATTTATAATGGTGGTTGTATGGGCAATATTGATCAACAGAACAGCAAAGTTATTAGAATCTCTGAGACCTTCGACAGTATAAATGCGTTAACTACATGTTTCAATAAAATAACCAAACGGAGGCATAAGAAAAGCCCAATACACCCTTTTACTGGTGTCTCCCTATTACCACACAGATACAGCTAACGAAATATGCAGCGTGCAGTTTGAATGAGGCAGTTTTTAACTTTAGGAATAACTTGTGATATAATAATGGAAACCCTACTGTAGCCATTACACAACACAAACTCAGTGCAAATGTTGAAATTAACTCTTTAATTTTTTAAAGCATTGACCAACAGAATTTTCAATGACAAAGACTACTCAAACTTAACCTCTTCATTTATTACCCACAATATACAAGCTCAATGCAGTCTGACTGCTATACATTGACAACATGACTTCCAATAATTAACACAAAAAATAGCCCTGAATTACAAGAAATCCTAACAATAACACAAATCCAAAAAATATTAAATTAAAGAAATATGAAATTATCTCCAACTCTGTTAATTGCCTAAACTAATTTCAGTTTCGAATTCCGATAGTAGAAACCCCATTCTATTTCATATGTCACTTACCTCACAAAAAATCTTAACAACATGAACTACAGCAGTTACAGCAAGTAGCAATAACCACCAGCTAAATAAAAGATTCTAACTACTAGAGACTCTATCTACCAGGAGGCATATGGATAGCAAAAGAAAGTTTTTGTTGAAGAGCAAACAATGTATTTAGAAAGTTTTACCTTATTCATGTGACATCCACTTCCAAAAATTAAATAGTTTTCAATAATTCTACTCCCTAAACATTATCATACCTTTCCTTGTGTCTTTTCTTACAAGAAATTTCACCTCACTTTACATTGCGTGTCCTGCGAACACAGAGTCTCCACTAAGAAAAACTTGTCCATACACTCCTCTATCCACTCGCTAACTGCTAGTCCGTCCAACTACAGAATCTCTTGCTGAAGGCGCAGAGCGTTGTCAGCGATATTAATACACTCTATAGCACTACAGACATACAAACAGGCAATGTTACAGAAGCATATTTTACAAAATACATCTTATCGCATAAAGTCCAGAGATCACATGCCTCATTATAACTGTTTGTGGTACTGAGGCTTAACCTTACTACCTCATGAGGTAGATGACCCCATTTCGAATCCTACCTCAGGCAGGTTTCAAATTATCAAATGTGTAGTAACTGTGTGATCTAAAAACTGTATTAGAATACCGTATTCCAACAGTAGGGAGGAAACTCATAACTGTTTAAAGGAGCTAGACAGAGTGCAAAGCATCCACTTAAATGAGTCTTTTTATTTATTGTGTCCTTTGGCCTGAGGGCATACAGCCATCCAGTCATAAATTTCCAAACAGCTTGCGATAAAGCAACTAAAATTGACAAAAGTCACAGTCAAAACAAAATACAGCATTTTACTATTGCGTATTGATATAAAAATACGACTAGCCAAATACACAGCGTGCAGTTTGAATCAGAGACTGCTGAACTTGATGAACATCTTTGAATCTACTGATACAGTACACATGAAAAGGAACTAAAATAGTAAATGAGAAAAGAACTGTACTGAATTCGTTTCCAAAACAAGGGACACATAAAATGAGCACGTGGTTAACTTATGGTTAATTTAGTACTGGAAGCTACAATAGAGGGCCTAATTTTTAAGGATTTCATCTGGATGGAATATGTGGGACATGTTGTCGACTTTGTTGGTTATTGTAAAAATGTCCAGATGGAAAGGACAGACAAGATTACAACGATTTGAAGGCAGGAAAATCTGGGTGAAAGACTCATTTCTTGAACAGAAGTGAGAAATGTGTTCACCCTAAAAAAAAAGAAAAGAATCATTATTTGTTGTTGACTTATATTAACAACATACTTTTTAAATACATATTGATGTTTAAGTTTGATTCAGAGCATGCAAAATAATATATTGTAGCATACTGTCAACAATACCTATGCAGTTCCAATCGTATATACTGACAGTGGAGTGTTACATCGCAAATAAAATAAAAATCAAAATTTCGTTAATTGTTGTTGACTTTTACTCACAGAATATTATTTAATCAGATACTGATGTGTAAGTAAGGTCTTGAACCTGAAAATATTGAATATGACATTCCAAGGGGAAATGACATCTGCTCCTAAGACTTACATTTTTCGGTTAAGTTTAATCTAAAAAGTTTATGGAATCTTGGAGAGAAATTCATTGAAAGAAAATACACTTATTCAACATTTCAATATATAAAAATAACTGACTAGATTACAATATTGTCAAAAGGTTCCGTGTGTACGATATTGGTGAATGTGTATATTTTACAATCGCTTTCGGACTAATGCAAAAATTTTACGGTTGCCCAGTAAACAGCATTTTCTCCATTTCGTTTGCACTTGGTCCTTCCGTCTACGTGATGCAGCGTTCTCTGGCTGCCCGCAGGTGAACATCTACGCGGGCCCCAACCTGAGCAAACAACTGACGTTTGGCCCGCCGCCAGCAAAGTCGCTCCGCACCGAGTACAGCGCCCTCGAGTGCACTGTGGAGTCCGTGCCCAACATGCAGGCGGCCATAGACCACATTCACACCTACGGCAGCTCGCACACCGACGTCATCGTCACGGAGAACCGTAAGTACTGTTGTCGAGCTCCGGCAAATATGGTCGGCAACCAGTGCCGACGTCGGCGAGGACGCCGTATTTTGGCTGCCCGAGTTAGTTCCGTGTTCCTCACACCGCCCTCTCTCGGCACACAGTTCCTCCAGTAAGTTTGGAGGTCTGGCCACTGCTGCTCCATGTATTCTCAACTACTGAAGCTTTGTGCACATTTCCATGCTGTTCTCTAAAACTGCTCCGAACTGCCTTATAGATGCTTCGCAAAAAAGTTAGCGACTACCGAATATCAGACCAGTATCACTCGGAACCGAAAGAAATCTGACAAAGATAAACAAGTGCTCTGGTAGCGCCTCTAGCAGCTAGTGTGCTAACTAGTTTTAAATGTCGCATCTGTGGTGGCGTCTTTATCTTCTTCTCCCGGTCCATGGTTAGGCCTTAAACCCTGTTCCTGTCTCTCTGTCTTCCTCCGCCTTCCCACAGTTCTTCTTACAACACAATTGAATTCCATCGCTTGTCTAGGAATTCTCTGGGGTGAGGTACACAATACATGCTTTTCCAATCCTGCTTTTTTCGCATTACTTCCTCAATTAATGGGTGTAACGACTATTTCTCCATTTATTGTCTTTCTTATCTTGTGGAGGTTTCCACTGACCTCAGTAACAACAGGGCTGAGGAACTTCATCTCCATGTTTAATGTTCTGTTAGCTTTTTTTATATTTATAATGTACAACTTTGTAGTCCAGGGCAGGTCACTGGGGCGTTAGCGGCCACCTGGCAGGAAAAATACCGCCGGTTGAACTTAACAAATAGTAACACACCGAATGCAGCAATTAGTAACAAGAAATGGAGAAAGCTAATTAGGTCCGCCTTTCACAAGCACTCCACTCGCTGCTCTTCGTTTCGGCGACACTGCAAGCAGCAACATGAACACAAGTCACTGGACAATCGCGAGATCTCACAATGGTGGGGGTTTAACTGCTAGGATTAAAATCCACTGAACTTAAGCTTGTTGGATCCAGTTGACGATTAGGTCGTGTACCCTCGCGAACACAGCCCTTCCATCCGGCAGTGCATGCGTGCCACCAGCGGTCCCAGTGTGTTCTTGCACTGCCCTCTTGGCTCCTCAGGAGTCCCCAACCGAACCGCTCACTCCCACGACCCGGAAGAACAACGACGTCACTCCAAAGCTAGGGCCACAGTTACTACATATCGAGAACGCCGCTGCTGCCACTAGCGGACAGGCAACGCTTGCGAAACAAAGTGGCGCCAGTCAACACAAGAACAATACAAACAACCGCAACCATGTCAACTAAACGATACAGTTTGGCCTCCAACAGAGGACGGAAACCTACAACAGAACCAACGCGAGCCGCAACATGGCACAGCTCTCATTCTTTTTTTGATGATGGTCAGATATGAAAACGGTGTTAACCGTACAGTATGTTTGTAGGAAAGATCGGTACAGCAATATCGCATTCTTGTCTGAAAGACTGTATGAAAGTAAGAGACTGTCATCTACATTCCTTTTATTTCCAAATTCTCCAGGAAACTTGTAAAACCGAAAAACAAAATTGATGACTCCAGAAATTATCTGAAAGGGACTACGATATTGGCATACCAGTTGTTACACTTCTTTATTCTGATTTGCATGCAATAATAAACTTATAATTCTATTCTTTCATTAGTTTAGCTTTAACCTGTACATTGCATTCTTTGAAAAATTATTAGTTTAAGTCACATGTAAACTCTGTAGAAAAGAAGTATAGCTATCATATGAATAATTTACTAGCTACTAACTTAACTTAAATATGAGTACATACATTGACACCATAAGAACTTTAAAAGATGACACCTCAGATTTTCAGTGATATATTTGTGGTAGTAAAGGTGCCATGTGGAATGTGGTGTTTATTACTTAATCTGGCATTTTATCTTGTGTCCATTTGATCAACGAGCAAATATGAGATAAGACACTTAACAATTTAAGGAATCATAAACAAATTTGTGTAGTAACGATTGCATACTTGGAAAAATTATGAAAGTTATTATTTATCATTTTCTAATATATCAGGGTCTTTGTATTTCTTCCCGATTGGTTTTATTAATTCACTCAAACGGAGGCCTTCGCACTTCACTGCGCTCACTTCAGTCGTGATGTGAGTGTTGATGAAAGAAAGATCCTGTAATGGAAGAGTGCGTAAAAATGCCTGTGCGATTGCGTGTAAAATCTCCTGGAACCAATGTTCGGTTTACCTGTATCTGCAACCAGACGGAAAAGCGCGAACGCCCACGATCGTAGGCCGCTGATGTTGTGGCTATGACCAGCGCCCGTCTTGACAGTTATTGCAAAGTGGTAGTATTCGTGGCTGCGTAGCCAATTGAGACGACAAATACGAAAAAACTCCGTCTCCTGTGGGTCAGCTCATGCAGTGGCAATGGTCTGAAGCTTGTTTGCTTCCTGCTACGGTAGATATGCACCAGCCGCTCCGCTGCAAGTTCAAAAAATGGTTCAAATAGCTCTGAGCACTATGGGACTTAAAATCTGTGGTCATCCGTCCCCTAGAACTTAGAACTACTTAAACCTAACTGACCTAAGGACATCACACACATCCATGCCCGAGGCAGGATTCGAACCTGCGACCGTAGCAGTCGCGCGGTTCCGGACTGAGCGCCTAGAGCCGCTAGACCACCGCGGCCCGCTCGCTGCAAGTAACAAACTCATTACGTCGCGTTTCAGTCTCCACTAGTGATATTAGGTACAGTGTCATAAAGACATCACTTTATTCTAATCATTGATAAACGAAACACTTTAACTACTTGAAAGTGTGCAAAATTCCTCTGTCCGAAACAAACTTTTCTGAAAATACTTCAGTTGACTACCGATCGCATATCAATCGTTGTCCCTCCCATTGCTATATACTGGCTGACCCATTCATCTACACAACCTCAAATAACTTCTTGTCTTGAAACTGTGTAAAAAATATATCAAATAAATGTTGTTTAGCTAGGGAGACAATAACCATCATGATTGAATTTCTTATAACTTTGTTCGTTAAGAAGATATGAAAAGCAATGTAAGGGTGTGAAAAAATATTGAAGTGCTACCATGAGTTGTTAGTTAAAGCCTTGAACTGTCATGCTTTCCATAAATCGTGAACCTTTATGCCCTAGAAACAATTGGAAGCGCTAACTGTTCACAAATATTTAGCATAACTGTCAGACATACACCCTTGCGTTGTCTGACGGCAACTGAAATGAATTTTACGTATTGAGTAATAAGTAATGATACATCAGGAAGGTGTCCAGAAATTGAATAGAGCAGTTGTTTTCGCTTTATAGGCACTGCAACTGAGGATATTCCTTCAAATATGCAATCATTGTAACTAATATTGCAATAGAAAGTCTCTTAGCATTTTATATTTCATAATATATCTCACTGATATCCGAGATTACTCTTCAGTACATTTAGGAAACAGCGGTCGCCATTAACATAAGCCGATGTCCTGCTTTTCACCATCTGAAACCTAATTTCATGCAAAGAAATAATATTTATTGCTAGCGAATCACAACTACAAAATGTAATCAGTTCAGTTTGCTGGCTGTGGCATCTTAGAATGTTTCCTGTCCCATTCGGCTTCAGTAAGAGTGCCCAACACTGTGGCCAGTCAGCGTGTTGTCGCTCAGAGTAAACATAATAAATTTAGTGGCTTGAATAGAGTCAAATGACTGAAAGAAGAAGTTACGAATATACCTTTGCATTGTTCGCTTCTTGGAATGAATAACGAAAACACATGCTCGCATCACAGTGCTTTCTGCAACACAATAACTCATTTACGTTTCAGCAGTGGATGACATTTTTGAATCTTTAACGCTACATAATCGTTGGTCCTATAATCAGCTTCCATTTAACAAAAAGTGAGCGCACGTATGCGATTCCGTTTCGTCACTCGAAGCCATATCCTTCACGGTCTGAGCGAAGTACATCGTAAGTTAACTATGCAGAACTTTTGAATATATTTCCGAAATAAAGTATACGTTTCCTGATAGTCACGACGGCAAGTAATTGAACATATCTATCCGATTTCTTCAAAGTCACGGAAATTCCGATCCAGCTGAGGTCAACACCAGACAAAGCCAGTTTTCCTTCAAATCATACAGAATAACGCTCGACAAAAACAGTACCAGAATGGTGAATGCAAATTGGAGTACCTCGTTGTCCGAAAACCGCAAAGATTTCTCATTGGCTGATGCCCAAACCCGACCTCCGAAGACGCCAAATACCTCGGCAAACACACGAAGAGTTGGCTCTAAGAGCTTATTTCAACTACTCGAAGCTGGTTATCGCAGAAACACGCAAAACATCCTAGAGATAATGTTGTGATTTAAAAACAGCAAAAATATGGTGAACGAAAAATGAAATTCAAAATGAATAGGCAACTTTTACAGTAAGTCTTTTTTTATACCAACCTACATTTTTTTTAAAAAATTGATAGCCCACTGTTTACCTCGTGGCTTCTCCAAAACGTAGCATAATGTACTATCACGTAAAGTGGCGTTATATCCAACGTAACACAAATTTGAATTTGACTCTTGTGTAATTGCACACTGTTCAGGCCCCTGGGGTGACGTAAGTCGTCCACTTGCTGTAGATGGAAACACAAGGGAAATGCGCACTGATCGCTTAGTCAACCGATCATTGAGTCAGACATTTTGAATTGCAGGTTTTTGCGAGTACAATTATTTACACCAACAAAGAGAAGGTAGAAACGCAGCTCATCTGTGGGAAATGCAAGTTAGCTGTACTGTAACTGCAATAATATTCTCTTATTTGCAGTACAGGTACATATAGTTCAGTACTTTTAAACGATATGTTGTGTACAATAAATGCAAACCTAGCTTAAAAGTTGCATCATCATTACTTTACTTTTACTGTGGTCGAAGGTAGGTTTCCTCGTCTTGTTGTGACTCATCAGAAGACGGGAAATTGCAGCCCAAGGTCACACAATCGTTGTAGAAATCACACAGACGAAGCTGCAGAAGTTACCGTCATCACTTCTGTTTCAATGGATCCACACGTGAGCGCACTACAGCTTGGACAGGAAATTTCCATTCCTAAAACCAGCGTACGTCACACTCCAGCACTCGCCATTTCCTCCCTTATCGTGTAGATTTACACGAAAAATTGCATGGGAATGGCTTCCAGAAACGTGTGCTGTTCATCAGTAGGCACAGCAGAAAATCGTCCCCACCCAGAATTTCTTACACGGTGTTCTCTTTACTGCTGAGTGTCTCTTCTCAAACGATGGACATGTCGATACAAAGAACACGCCATATTAATCCAGCGAAAACCCACGACAGTTTAGACAAGTGGAACACCAGCTTCAATGGAAAGTTAGTTTTTGGTAGTATACGCTAGGTACCATAATTATGGTTCCATATTTCATCGATAGTAACCTCAAAGGCAGAATATACTAACTTTCTCCTACGAATTCTTCCTCGTCTTGTGGGTGAAGTACCGCTAAGCACCCTAACGCTTATGTGGTACCAACATTCGGATAACCTTCACATAATGTCTTGCGAACATGTTCTGTTCTGAAACGATATTATGCTGCCAGATGGTTTGATAGTGAACCGACGACAGGGGTTGGCCTGTTCGGTATCCTGACTTAACGCCTCTGAAGTTTCTTCTTTGAGGATGCATAAAAGACGTTGCTTATCGCGATATTCGAATAACTCGAACGACATGCAGGAATTTATTGTTTGCTAAGTAATACACTACAGCAGGCCATACTGGAAGCAGCGAGGAGCTTTTTCATCATAGGTAGGACCAAGGTATCGCTGTCAATGGTCATAGCTGTCAATGGTCAACACTTGCAAAATTTTTGAACGTTTTATTCCTTTCCTTGCCCACAGCTCTACCAAATGGTATCGAAGATCCATTTTCTGTTTTTTAATTGAGTTAAGTGGTGTGTTTAATTAAACGTGATACATTTTTGAGAAGATCTTTGAAAACTATTTGAAAAAGACATACTACTGTTCATACCTCTGTAACAAACAAACCTATAAGAAAGAGAGTCATGCTGGTTAATGTCCCCCTGATAGCTAAATAAAACTATTCATTATTTTGTTTATGGACAAAAAGATGATTTAGACTGTCAGGATTAATGCGACATCATCGATAGAAGCCAACGTCATTTCCTGGTGAAATGAATTTTCGGTAATAGATTCTATCTTACACCAGGTGATCAAAAAGTCAGTATAAATTTTAAAACTTAATAAACCACGGAATAATGTAGCCAGAGAGGTAAAAATTGACACACATGCTTGTAATGATATGGGGTTTTATTAGAACCAAAAAAATTACTAGACGCGTGAAAGATCTCTTACGCGCTTCGTTTGGTGATGATCATGTACTCAGCCGCCACTTTCGTCATCCCTGGCTTCCCACGTCCCCAGACCTCAGTCCGTGCGATTATTGGCTTTGGTTTTACCTGAAGTCGCAAATGTATCATGATCGACCGACATCTCTAGGGATGCTGAAAGACAACATCCGACGTCAATGCCTCACCATAACTCCTGACATGCTTTACAGTGCTGTTCACAACATTATTCCTCGACTGCAGCTATTGTTGAGGAATGATGGTGGACATATTAAGCATTTCCTGTCAAGAACATCATCTTTGCTTTGTCTTACTTTGTTATGCTAATTATTGCTATTCTGATCAGACGAAGCGCCATCTGTGTGACATTTTGTGAACTTTTGTATTTTTTGGTTCTAATAAAACCCCACGTCATTCTAAGCATGTGTGTCAATTTGTACCTCTCTATCTACACCATTACGTGATTTATTCAGTTTTCAAATTTATACTGACTTTTTGATCACCCAGTACATTAAATATGGTCACCTCTTTCACTTTCGTAGGTGTTGGAATCATGGGCGACATCAAGCAAAGTATTGTTAAGACCATTAGTGCCACTAAACGAAGCACCCTCTTAATCGTCGCCAGTAATCCAATGTTCATTCTGCGTTGTATTCTGCATTTGTTACTCCAGTCAAAAGGAATGTCTTACATAAAAGTTCCGTTACCAACTTATAAACTAAATTGCATAAAACAGCTCCAACTATAATCTGAATCAAATTTCTTTTGGTTAATCCGAACACAGTAAAGATTCAGAGCGCTATTGTCACCTACGGTACAGGGTACTTTAAAAATCCATGAAACATCTTAAAAGTCTCTTCAAGTAAATGACTAAATACAACGTAACAAATGAAGCAATAAGTGAAAGAAAAACTCTCAAATTACGTTTTTAATGTGGTGCCGGCAAGTTACCTTCAAAAACCACCACCACAGTTGATGAAGATGGCGGCGAATCAGCAGAGGAAGCATTTTGTGGATCATAATTTGCTCATAGCCAGTCGGTAGTAAGTGTGCAAACAGCTTTCAATAACAAGATTCACATGATGCCACCAGTCTACTATATCATACTGAAGTGGTACAGAAATCCGAGGAAGATGGTTGTTTGCTCGATGCAAAACGTTTGCGGTGACCTGGCGTGTCAGGAAAAACCCTTGACCGTGTGAGGAATGTAATGTGAAGTCCCACAAACTCTACGAATTGATCTAGGGTAGAGCTGACCATCCCTCAGCCAACAGTGTGGAAAATACTTCGTAAGAGATGAAGACTGAAGCCGTACAGATTGCCGTACAAAGTGACTCCCCTGGAATATAAACACGTGTTACTGTTGATGGTCATCCACCCACCGGATGCCTACGTTAAGCTCGGCAGACCCTTTTGTGTTATTCAAGAGGCATAAACATTTTCCCGGCACCAAGTTCCACCGTCTCCATCATTGTTCTTGGTGTGGACAAACATATGGAAACAATTAAATACAACGCATAACCATAGCTAAGACAGTGAGGAACACTAGTTTTCAGTTGTCTCAGAATGGATAAATACAGGTTCTGCATGGCTTTTAATGGAATTTTATCCATCCTTCACGCAAAATAGTTGTAAGTTTAGGTAACGATGATGGAGGTGGAAAACAGTATCGGACGCTTCTCCGAAGTAGATCTCAGAGTCTCGATAATTCTGAGATCTAGTAACTGTGATGGTCGAGAGAGATGCGAAAATTCATCCTCGTGCTCTCAAAACCAGGACGACGAGAACTGTGCAAACAGGGTCCCTGTATGTAGTCTTGGAACACAGCATCACCACGGAGGAACGAACCTTGTACCACTGGATGGACCTGAGCAGCCAGAATGGCCACATAATCCTTGGCAGTCATGCGTCCTTGCAGAGTATTCATGGAAACCAAGGGATAACACGATATGGTAGTCCAAATCAGCACCGAACACCCGCCATGTTTCACTCTTGGGACGTTAACTGGGCCAGAAGTGAGAAGTAGTGTGAAACAAGACTCATCCCTCCATAAGGTATTTTTCCACTGCGGCGTAGTCTCAGTTCTCCTGTTACGGGCATTTGCATCACTGATTAACTTTGGAATTCTAGCTCTCCCTGCAATGTCCTACTTCTGTAGCTACCTTCGTGGTGGTTTGGTGCTGACAGGGTTCGCGAGTGCGACATTCTTTTCTGTAGTGACTTTTGTGGCTTTCGTCCTCTTGTTTTTTGTCACACTCCCCTTCAATAACCGCCTGTCACGATCACCCAACACACACTTTCTATTGTGTATTTCCACTTGATCTGTGTGCGGTATAAATTATTCGATAAGATACTCCCTGAAACACGAGAAAATTCGGTTACGTGGGTTACGGTAGCCCCCACCATACGAACACTAACAATTTGCCCTCATTCGATTTCAGGTAGCTCCGACATAATGCACTCACAACTACACAGAATTCAGCTGTGGGCACGACTGGAGAACATCGTAAACGTTCTGTTCGTGGTCAAATACAACAGCACAGCTTGCAGACTTCGGTAGCATTTGCATTTATGTTCAAGCAGAAATTTTTCGCTGTGTTCTATTTATCCAACTCCTGTACAACACAAACTTGTTACCGCACTATGCACACGTCCATTAAAATCACTTGCTCCCAAAAGGTGCAGACAGCAACGGAGTGAGCCATTTATACGGCGGAAGAAAGTTGACTGAACGTGCCCCATGGGCTGGCCATCTGAAGCAACGTCCCATCTGTGAACTTGTACGCCACTGGTTGCCGGAACCAGGTCGATTAGCATATGCACCTACCTTGAATTACCATCAGCACAAATCATTCACAGCTCGCTCCTTTGTCCAGTGTTTTCGGTAGTTTTTCAGAATGGCCACCAACCTCCAACAGACCCACAATAAACTCGCTCTAAAATTCTGTTAATTCGGTCTTGTGATCATCGACCCACACTAGCTTGTTCACTACACCTTTTAATTCAGTATGGTGCTCAAAACACTCGTTTTCAGCAAGTGAAATGCAACTGTTGTCGGCACGGTAACTCAGCGTGTTCGGTCAGAGGGTTAGTTGCACTGTGTAATAAAAAAACTGAGTTAATGGATCAAAGACGAAGTGAAACGGGTGTCTTGCGACGTCCGCCCCGAGCAGATAAAACGAACAAAATGAGTTTTTAAAAAAAAATCCAGGTCGCTTTTATAGAGAGAAAAAATTTATGGGAAGGTCTTACGGGACCAAACTGCTAGATCATCGGTCCCTAAGTTTATGCACAACTTTAACTAACTTACGTTAACGACAACATACACACCAATGCCCGATGGAGGACTCGAACCTCCGACGGGGGGAGCCGCCCAGACCGGGACAAGAAGCCTCAAACCGCGCGGCTTTTTATAGAGATACTCATAGTTCACTTTACATGTGTTCATTCCCTGCACATTGCGTTATATGTTAGTCAAATGTAAAATGACATTTAAATAAAACATACAGTTCATATCCTTGGTCACGTTTCCCCTTACTTCCATCATCAGATTTATAAGCAGAAAATACGATTAAAGGTATTTCAAAATTTTTGTAACAGTACTTGTTACATACGATTTATTTACTCCTTAAATATGCCTCAAGCGCCAAGGTTTGTAACTATTACGCATTACACAAGTAACTGTTAACAACTTCCTTACCTCTGCGTCGCTTCAGTATAGAACAACAAACATACTCCTTTTTTCGTTTGTATGTAATATGTTACCGTTCTTGTTTCACAATTTCTAAAATTCTTTGGTTTTTATCCATTCTTATAAATCTGATGACGGCCTAAAGCCTAGACCTATTATGTGTTGAATTAACTGAAAATGTAACTAAGACTGTGAATTTTACGATTTATTCCGTTATCAAGGTCATCCGTCTCTCCTAATGTTAAAACGGCATCATTTCATGTAGAGATACCACGGGTTACTATGGACACATACACCGTCTGTCCCCAAAGCTCCTAGAATGATTTTATTCCTGTGGTAGAAGCGACGTCAGTGCGGTAACTACGGTGCCAGCTTTGCTACCAACAGAGAACAGCTAACTTAACACTCGATCGGTCAGTTGGGAACAGGCGGTGTTACGTAGTGGATGACGTTGAGTCGGAGTGTGTCAGCGTTATTGTGTCACAATTTTTCAATGGAGTAATATATCTAAATCAAATGTTCTACATGTTCTCCAGAATGTTTCGATGAAGAGAAAAGTGTGCGCAAAGTTTGAACCACGCAATTTGACTCTTGAACAAAAAAACCAGTCGTGGATTCCTGCTCCAAATAGTCTGTAAATAAGAATGCGCACAGTTCTTTCCTAGGTAAAATCATCATGGGTAATGAGACTTGGTGTCATCAATACAAAACTATCAAAAATCGACAAACTGCAGAAATTCACATAAAGGGTAAACGCGTTGATGACGTAACTGACATTGAAGCCAATTTTAAGTGTGAGTTGAACAACGTCCCGAAATGGAAATGAGCGTTTCGCGTCATTGGCCGGGAGGTCCCTTGCGGGGCATATCCGGCCGCCTTGGTGCAGGTCTTATTACATTCGGCGCCACATTGGGCGACCTTCGCACCGGCTGGGGATGAAATGATGATGAAGACAACACAACAGCCAGCCCCTGAGCGGAGAAAAACTCCGACCAAGCCGGGATTCGAACCCGGGCCCGTAGGACGGCAATGCGTCACGCTGACCACTCAGCTACCGGAGCTGACAACATCCCGAAGAAGTGTTTTTATAACCATTTCGTACAGTGAACGTAAGGAGCATTGTGCTGAAGAAAGGGAGACGAAGTGAAACACCTGAAGGATTAAAGGTATCATCTTAACTTTTCTCTGCTTTTTATTAATCCAGTCTCTAAACTTTTAGCGACCAGTTACAAATATAATATGAGCGACGTCGTAGTCTGGAAATTAAATTAACAGTCAGCACACCTTGCAAAACATGAACTTGTATCAGAAATGCCTAACCTGATTTAATTCTTATTGAATATGCTTGTATAACCGTTGAAATCACACAATGATACCCGTAATGCCGCTTTCGAATATCATAGTAGCCATCTTCAGGTATTAAATTCGTGACAATATACTGTACAGTTTACTTTCGACGCCGAATGTATTTACATAAGCTGTGGTTCGTCAGTGCGGCGGTAATACGTAGCCTTATGAGTGAAACTAGTAATTGAGAATCATAATTGGGTGACTTTATCGATTAGATATTTTTAAGATCAGCACACTGTGCTTCGCCACACTGGCATGCTTTTTGTCGAGTTACTACAGAAGTAGTTCCCCTTCCCATTCACGTAGAGTTTTACAGAAGACTAAAAGCATGACTGGTTCCGGCGGAGGTTCGAGTCCTACCTCGGGCATGACTGTGTGTGTTTGTCCTTATTATAATTTAGATTAAGTAGTTTGTAAGCTTAGGGACTGATGACCTTAGCAGTTAGGTCCCATAAGATCTCACACACTTTTGAAATTTTTTTTGAAAATATGACCAAATTTGATATTAAAATTACGTGATATATGAACTTCTTTAACTCCTTCACTCACCTGCTGGCACCGTTATTTAGTATTGAGACTCAGAATAACAACGCTTACGCGTTTTGAGCCTCGAAATGTATGTTAAACAGCCGACAACAGAGTTACATGGAAGTGGAAAAGATAGAATGTACACAGTGAGGCAAGTAAGAGGAGAAAGAATATTCCTAGAAGTACGTATTCCTAGACACGAACGATGCCTTGCATTAGTACTCAGTTTATAATGCCGCTTCTGTATGTATCTATCCCCCTCCCCCCCTCCCCCCCCCCCCCCTACTGCAAAAGGCACAGATTCTGAAAGTACACACGGTTTTCTCAAATGCAGGCAAGAGCTGTTTGCAAATATCCGGCGGCGTGTACCTGAGACATAAATGCGGTTGAAACTCCAGCAGCTGCACCAACTATGCACATCGGACTTGCAAATGCAGAAAAACCTGTCGCTAGCGGTGCACCCGCAAACAGAACTGCATGCATTCGCTCTGAAACGGCTCGGTTAGTGCAGGCTGTGTACCCTGGAATTCTGCGCCTCAGGACGCAGGGGAGCGCCGCTGATGCAGCGCCGCGCTGTGAAACAATAAGGTTTTGATACGCGCGGCACCAGCTGTATGCACGTACTGGATCTGAATTTGTATATGCTGACCTGGTTTATAGGACTGCAGCAAGTACTGTATCCATTGGGGAGTAACAACGTCTTCACGTGAGATTGACTCTACTGATGGGTATTCAATTTCAGACCTTTTAACAATCGTTTTACGCAGGTCATTGAGCTCAATACTTCTTCACTGCATAAATAGCAGTCTGTGCACTTACTGTCCTCTTGTTCTGTATTAGTTTTCGTCACTGAACAGGGTAATACTGCCTCGACGCAAAACGTTGTTTTGCGTGTATTTGAGACTGTTAGTTCAAGAATTACTGATTCTATTATCTTGTAAATACTTCCCTGTTGAGCAACAATCCGTACATAGTACTGGAGCAAACCTGTGCTTTCACATCTAAGGATATATTATTAAGTATTTCCAGGATTTAAGATGACCAAACACGCCCGGATAGCCGGGCACGTTAAAGCGCCCGCTTAGTAAGTCAAGGAAGTCGCTGACACGAATTGCCTGGGAAGGTGGACAGCATCTTTTGGAAATTGTCATTTAGCTTGACTGTCTACAGGCTCGAACTGTTGCAATGCGACATTACGGAGCAGATGATTTGTCTACATGTTCTGACACGCCTATGCCCCAGTGAAATTACGCCACGGCGCCGATTACGTACCGAAATTTTGAGAGATGCTCCAACCACTGATATGTGGAACTCCTTTGTGTATGTATAATGAATGCGGACTGTCCCCATAGGTAGTGAAAAACAAGCTCTGATACTTTAATGATATGCAGAATGTATATTTCCAGTGCACGAGGTAACAAACTTATTAATGCTATCTCACCCTCAAATTAAATAGGCAATAGTCATGCAACTGTGCAGGATTTGGAGTGTATTTTCGATTCATCAATATGGCCTTCAGTTTTCAAACATAGAAATAATGCAGAGACAACGAGAATAGTCATTTGAGCTTCTTTCTAAATCTAACAAATCAAAACCACACTACTGATACAATCGAAAACACACTCCAAATCCTACACAGCATACCAAAAGGTTTTGCTGTGAACATTCTTGAAGAATTGAAAATCTATATAAATACGATAAAACGCCCACAAGCGAACAGCGTCGCGATTGGTAAAATAAACACTTAAAGTCCTTCCGAGCGAGGTCGCATTTCTCCTATTTTATTATGATGATTGTTCCTCCCTGTAGAGGTGGCCGCCAAAAAGTACTTTCACGCTCTGAGAAAAAAGATGGTGATTGAAATTTCATGAATAGTTCTGCCTCAACGAAAACGCCTTTGTTTTAACGATTGTCACCCCAATTCACTCATCATATTCGTAGGACTGTCTCCCCTATTTCGTGATATTACAAAATAAGCTGCCCTTCTTAAACTTTTTCGATGTCCTTTGTCGATCCTTTCTGATGTGGATCCCAAACCGCACAGCAATAATACAGAAGAGGGCGTACAAGCGTTGTGCAGGCAGTATCTTCACTAGACCTGTCACGTTTTCTCAGTGTTCTGCCAATAAATCGTAGTCTTTGGCTTCCTTTACCCAGAACATCATCTGTGTTATCGTTCCGGTTAAGCTGTAGTATTTAGTTGAATTGAAAGCATTTATATTTGTATGATTTATCGTGTAACCGAAATTTTATAGTTTCCTCATGTGGATGTTACACATTTCTCAGTATCTAGAGTCAATTTCCACTCTTCGCACCATGCAGATATCTTGTCTAAATCGTTTTGCAATTTCTTTTGATCATCCTGTGATTTTATAAAATGTTATGTGACAGCATCATCTGCAAACGATCTAAGTGTACTATTCAGATTGTCTTCTAAGTCATCCATGTAGATCAGGAACAGCGGAAGTCCTATAACACTTCCCTGGAGAACTCCAGATATTACTTCTGTTTTACTCGTTGACTTTCCTTCAATTGCTACTAACCTTCGTCACAGTAAATGTATTGAGTAGGTCTAATCCGATTCCTCACACACTGAAATGTCTGCTCAACAGACAAAAGCAGCTAAATTCTCAACGTCGTACCACAGCACAAAGTGCCTCTTCGACTTTCCCATACCTACTCTGAACAACAACTAACCAAGAATAATGGCGTACAACTTTCAAAGGAGTAGGACATCGTGCCCCGACATCCGCGAACGAATAATTTTGGTCGAGAATAAATCGACTCGATACAGATTTAAGTTCGTCATACGGATCATTCAAAGAGTTTCTAAAGACATTATATCGATAGATCTAAACTGGTTAGACCAAGTTCGCATAGATTATTGAAAACATAAACATCGCTATTCACAAAAAGGATTACCTAATTCTCGGGAGCCATATGCGAGATATATAATGATGGCGGCATAATGATATCAGTCTTCTTCGAATGCAAAAATGGTTCAAATGGCTCAGAGCACTATGGGACTTCTTCTGAGGTCATCAGTCCCCTACATCTTAGAACTACTTAAACCTAACGACGTCACACACATCCATGCCTAAGGCAGGATTCGAACCTGCGACCGTAGCAGTCGCGCGGTTCCAGACTGTAGCGACTAGCACCGCACGGCCACAACGGCCGGCCTGTGTTTGTGTAAAAATAAGCACTGAATAAAAACTGTAAAAATAAATGATTTTCCAATGTTTATCGATACATTGTGTTTGTGTTTTGTTTATCCATTTTCCTGAGCTGGTGTATACAAGAGGGTTTCTTTTTTTTTTCACACTACGAGGTATGATAAGAAATCGATATTGATCACATATATATCTGTCGGTTGTGGCGTACTTATTCCCACTCGATTTTCAACTAGGAATTGAAACATTACGCTATTTAATGAAAATCAGTCCACAGCAGTTTAGAGAAGTGTGTTCTTGAGCTTTGCCAGAAAATGTTGCATTTTAGGGCTAACAAAAGAATAAACGAGGACGATAATGCAAAATTGTGTGCACAACAAACGGTCAGCACTACGATTTCGAAGTCTTAGCGATCTGTCATAAACACCCATCTTGAACTTTCGTTCTAATGTTGACAGATAATGCCGCAGAGGAGTTCCAGCGACAGGTGGACAGTGCGTGCGTCTTCCACAACGCCAGCTCCAGGTTCGCTGACGGCTACCGCTTTGGACTCGGTGAGTATTGAATAATAAGAATAATACTAACATTTATTTGTTCTTTGATCATTTTGTACAAATAACTTCAAACAAGAGTTCAATACACAGAATTAGACAATATAACAAGTAAACAAATCTTTATCTTATTATGTACAAACGCAAGGAAAATATACTTTTTTAACCTACACATCATCTTTTCTGGTGATTGTCAGTGCACACACACACACACACACACACACACACACACACACACACACACACACACACACACACACACACTCACACGCACACTCACATACACCACACACCACACTACACTGACTATAGCAGATTACACTCAGTCAGATCATAGATGTAATTTCACTCATACAGTTATTGTTGCTCTTCACCAAGCGCTTACTTATACAGCTTTCTAGTTGCCGGGTAACCTAGAAAGATTAAAACTGAAAATCAGCAGCAGAAATATACTCTGCACAAGATGCCACAGGAGGAATTGTAATAATCAGGATATTTCAGGAACGACCTTTCAAAACAAAAAGGTCTAGTAAGCGTGGGCTCTAAAGTGCGTACATTAAGAGCTGTGAGAACTTCTTCTGTAGAAGAGATGCGTTTCACAGTAGCGAAGATGAACAACATATCATAGTTCTTAACATAAGCATTTTAGAGCCCTTGTTTAAGGGCATCTTTGTTTAGAATGGTCGTTCCTGTCACATCCCCGAATATTGGCGGTTCCTCCTGGAACACCCTGTATAAAACACGTAGAAAAACAGAATACACCTACTTTGTGGCAAAGTGGATGACCCGTGTCATTGTGAATACTTTATATATTCCTTCGTGTTACAACAAACTATTTGGTATCATGAACTTCCTCAACTCTTATCTTTAACGTATCTAACGTTTTGATGGTCTGTAATTTTTCTTTACAACATTTTTCTTATATAGGGCTCCCACTGTGTTCTTCGCTATGAAAAGCATTCCTGCATTTTGGTCATTATTGTTTATTTGGCTGTTTAATGCTGAAAATTCCCTATACGATTTACGGTAACACACACATTCGCATACAATAGCAAGCTAAAACATAAGGACCACTGCCCACCGCGATATTCACTGTTTCCTAGAGTTATTACGGGCACGCAGCGCCGTCAGAAAATTATGTAAGCGGACTAGAGACGATTGGGGAATCATTCTAGTAACAACAGAGGCCGCAGTTGGGGAAATCCACTAATGAAAGTAACTTTGACAAAGGGCAGATTGTAATGGCGCCTGGGAACCAGCATTTCGGAAACGACATAAATGGTCGACTGATCGAGTGCTGGACTTCTATGGAAAGTGGTTTTAGGACACAAAAAGCACGAATAGGCGAAAAAGTGTTGGACGTCAACGCCTCACCGCAGAACGTGGACGCAGAAGACTTGCCCACTCTCTAAATCAGGACAGGCAGCGATCTGTCGCACATCTGACAACAGAGTACAGTTCTGATGCAGACATGTTTCGGAGTGCGTCGTTCAGCGCACGGGGGGATCCATAACTTACGGTCCTAAGAGTTTACATTTTGACCGACAGAAATGCGTGGGACGGTGGAACAATAGAAACGTGTGACCTGGTTGGATGAATCACGTTTCTTGTTACACCAGGTCGACGTTCGTTTCCGGATACGCCGTGGACCAGACGAACGACTGTTCGAAGAAAGTAGGAAGGCTGGAGACGTTCGCCTGGGACATGTGATAGTAATGGAAGGTACCATGGCAGCTGGGGACTACGTGAACTTTACAGAGGATCGCCTGCATCCCATGATGTGTAATGTCTTCTCTGGTAACGATGATATATGTCAGGCAGAGAGACTGACCGCTTCATAAAGTCAGAATCGTGCCACAGTGGTTTAAGGGGATTACACTGAACTCACGTTGATGTCTTCTCAAGTATACATCAGATTTATCTTCAAATCCTTAATACGAGAAATATTTTTTCAGTAGTTACTCTCAGTTTCCGAAAGAAGATTGTCCGTTTCATCAGTATTTTTCGATCCATTTTGTTAGTTCTGGTTCTCTTGCTTTCTCAGAAGATCCTGACGTAAGACTACGTGGATGCTTGATTACGAAGAAATTGTTCAGTTACGTAAGAAACTTTGAATGGAGGATTTTCTAGTTTTCTTCGTATATTATATAGTAGCTGCATCAATTACGTCCATCATCTGAGTATTAGGATTCTGAAATTAGGCATGTATTTATTATAAACTAGATTAGCGCCCATTGCTGTGCTAGTGTAGACTGTAAGGCCTACAGAGATCATTTTGTTTTTAGTTAATCGAATTTTTATGTTGTTCGCAGATTGCAATACTTTCTAAGCTTTTCACGCTAATTAAGGCCATATAAGCATGATTGTTTTCCGAATGTACTTGTGACCAAGAAGTGATTCTGGTAGCTGGAGTCTAAATTTTTTGTTAATCATGCCTTTTGCGTTCATTTCTAGATATTTCCATAGCAACTTTCATTACCTAACAGATGTTTATTTATATCTAACCGAGAAGTAAAATACCAGTTTTCATAAATTTAGCTAAAATTTTATTAATGTAACGAAATATTTTCTTAAAAATTTTCATCCCCTATTTTACTTCCTTGGGGGTTAAATTTCCAGAAACACTGAAACTCGTATCTTTTTTATTTCTAACCAAGAAGTCAAATACCAGTTGTCATAGATGTAGCCTTAAAAATCTCTTAGTAGTTCTTTAGTAACTACTTACTTTCAAAAAAAACTTTCAGCCTCTGTTTTAGCCCCTTAGTGGCTGAAGTAGTCAGGTTCCCGGGTTCGATTCCCGGCGGGGTCAGGGATTTTCTCTGCCTCGTGATGGCTGGGTGTTGTGTGATGTCCTTAGGTTAGTTAGGTTTAAGTAGGGGACTGATGACCATAGACGTTAAGTCCCATAGTGCTCAGAGCCATTTGAACCTTTTTTTTTTTTTTTTTTTTTTTTTTTTTTTTTTTTTTTTTTTTTTTTTTTTGCTGAAGTAGTTCTTATTTCTGTCTGAGAAACCAAATATCAGTTGTCGTAGATCTAGCTTCAAAATTTCCTTAATAGCGACACACTTTCAAAACGCCTTTCATCCCCCTCCTCCCCATTAGGAGTGGAATTTCGGTCGGGCAATCCCTTTTTAAAGATCCACGCTGTCTCGAAATTTCAAGTTTCTGTCCTTAGGGATTGAGTCTGGCGATGACGAGTCAGTGAATCAGTGTGACTCTTTTTCACCCCATTAGGGGTTGAATTTCCAAATCAGTGGCACAGTATTTTTTTATCTCTAACGGAGAAGCCAAACACCAATTTTCAAAGATTTAGCTTGAAAAATGCTTGCACAGTGAAATATGTCCATCAAACTTTTTATCCGAGTTTCACCCATCCCCCCCACCACCCCTCTAGGGGCAGAATTTCCAAAAACAGTGACACACGTGTTTTATTATCTCTAACTGAGAAGCCAAATTTATATTTTCATAGATTTAACGTCAAAAATTCTTTCATAATAATAGAAGATTTCACCCCCTTATGACTTCTATTTCCAAAAACATTGCAACACATAATTTTTCTTTTTATTTATAACTGAGAAGTCAGATACCAATATATGTAGGTTTAGAAATATTTTAGTAGTTCTTTAATAATGACATATTTTCAAAAAATAGAGTAGCATGGAGAGTTGCATCAAACCAGTCTCAGGACTGAAGATGACAACAACAACAACATTTTCAAAAAAAAACTTTCATTTACTGTGTCATACGGTATGGTTAAATTACCAAAAATGCTGAAACATGTACTTCTTTACTTTTGACTGAGGAACCAAATAACAATTTTCTTACTTCCAGCTTCAACATTACCTTAACAGTGATATTTTTGAAAAAACCTTCATCTCCTACTTCACCCCTTAGGGTTGGAAGTTCGAAAAATCCTTTCTTAAACGACGCCTGCAGTTTAAGATCCACATCTCCGAATTTCAGGTTTCTGTCCTTAACGGCTTGGGGTGGGCGAAGATGAGTCAGCCAGTCACCCAGGACCCTCTCTTTTATATAAAATGATTAAAGGGATGAATGTGGGCCCCCGAAAACGGTTTGAGTAATTATTAAGGGTCCATCCCAATTGTTTCAGTTTGCAACTGGTGATATTAAACTGTATCTCTACAGCAGATAGCGAGAGGCGATTAAGAGAGGTTTGTTTCTTCTTTTGATACAGGTTCTTTACAAACGTTGCACAGTTGCAAATCGTCACAGACATTTAAACTGCAGCAGTAGACATTTGCAGTACTTATCAGTCTTTTACTAAGGTCGTTCTAATGAAAGCTATCATATGGCAGAAGGTTTTGGAGGACAGGCATCTGCATTATGGCATAGCAAAAAATTCAAGTCCCTTTTATGTAGAATATGTGGAGAGGACGCGTTTTGCGTTTGATGGTTTCGAACATCTTTAATAAATAATCTATTTTTGATAATAAAGATATCCGGGTGTAGACGCTCAACATTAATCAGAGTGGAGTAATAGGCGAGAAGAGTTTAAGAACTGACACCTACATCGTTGGAGGGCAAGCAAAATGGAATATGTACGGAAAATGATAAATAGTTTTTTGGAAATCAGCCGAGTACCATATTTCTTTCAGAGCGACGTTTCGACATGTTTCTTCTAATCTTCGAAACTTGTTGAAACGTCGATTTGAAACAAACATGTTACTTGCCTGATTCACAGAGAAGAATTCAACACTGTGAATCACCAAGAATGCCTGCATTCGCCTAAACTACGTGGGAGGGGATATTCAGTAGCTTCGTGAATGTAAACATCCAAGCACTTTCTTGGATTGATTGAGATGAACCTTGAATTCTTTAATCAGTAAGCGTATAAGGGCATTTGAACCCTGTTCCCCAAGAACAGGAGTCGAACATCTTAGCTACGAAACCTCATCGCATGGTCCTCGGTGAGTGGACCACAAGTGAGATAAAACGAAGGGAAAGCGTAACGAGGCCATGTTATCACAGTGATTCACCTTTATCTCGCACCGCTCCCAATAAAAGATGCTGCATCAACAAATTTCTCTCCTAGGTTGTCGAGGCTGTATCCTATTTTTCTGCCATGCACACCAGTGTTAAAACATAAAGTACAGCAGATATTGCAGATCTCTCTCTCTCTCTCTCTCTCTCTCTCTCTCTCTCTCTATCTATCTATCTATCTATCTATCTATCTCTCTATCTACGTCTCGAACGCCGTGGCTATAAGCGTAACAACCATAATACAAAGCAGTGTAATCAGCAGTTTCACGTAAGCAGTTTTTGTTGAGGGTATTGCAACCCACGTTGTGAGCTGAGTGAAGATAGATTTCTTTTTCTAATTTTTGCTATTCGTGCTGCGTTCACCACCCTTTCCACTTTACGCAAATGCTCTTTTGGCCTGTGCATTAAATCTGACTTCACACATTCGCTGTACCTTTGTCCGTTACCGGACTTCACACGTATCTTTTGAGTGCGCGTTAATGGCTTCCGCGACCTTCTAAAAAGATAACATCTCAGAGCAAAGTATAAAATTTTGTGACAAGGCCAGTAAGTAGTTGCAGTACAATTTTGTTAAGATTACCGAGTCTAAGTGGGAGTAATGGTACAGTCGTTACGTTCGAGAACACGAGGAACTGGCAGCATTAGGCGGCGGAAACCACCGGGACAATGGAATCAGATCTGGCTGGCAGCCAAAACGACGAACGCTTAGTGCGGGGTGAGATAGGGGAGGGGGCAGGAAGTCACCGCCCGACACGTCACAATAACTTACCGGCGGCGCGAGGACGGTTTTGCATGGACGGCTCTCAACACGAATGTGGATGCAAGCCAAATCTGCGTCCTCGCAAATTTGCAGGCCACCTGGCAGTTTGATGTTTTTGGTCGTACACGAAGTGTCGTAGAGCCTCGCTGTTGTAGTGTCGTCGACCAAGAGCTGATGGACTAGAATTAACTCCTCCGTACTTCCCTGTATACTTTTTCCCGGAAGGAAGGGGTCTGGAAAGGTTCAAATTTAACTTACACACTATGTCAGGTGCCCTTACGCAAGTCAATGTGGTCATTACTGGAAGAAAGCTGACGTGTCCAAAGCATAATTATGGTTGACGACCGTGTTACTCAGACAATAGATTCATGAGGTTGTACAAGAATTATGCAAGTGAATACATGCTTCTTTCTTCTGAGTGTCATGCCGTTCAACACTTTCGCAGTTTGAGTGTACAGCGTTGGAACTACGCTCTGGTTCTGCGTAAAATTTGTTCTATAATTGACAGATGCCTGTCCTTCTGGCTAATTACGACAAAACACGCGGTTTACGAGCGTGATTTAATAAGCCAGGTAAGAAAGCAAGAAAAAAATGTTTGTCTTTTAAACAACTCACCGTACCCCTCAGCAAAGTCTCCATTGAGAGAAATACATTTGCTCCAGCGATCCTCCAGATATTTAATCCCATCGGAAAAAGTATGTTCTGTTAAACTCTGCAAAATACACGCTGATTGGAACTGTCACTTCCTCTTTGATGACAATTTATTTTCCGTAAACCTAAGTTTCAAATTAGAGAGTCTATTTGTGGAGCTGGAGCTGACAAAGTAGTTGCACCCAATCAAAAATCGGTACTGACTGGGTTGATTTCAACCAAAGTTGGAGCACCAGTTTCTTACTTTATGGGAAGTATACTATTCGAGTGGGACACTGCTTGCACCCTTAGGAGTGGCATGGGATTGACAGGGGAATGACATTAAAAATAATGGAAAGAGGACAATATTAGTGCTTGATCCAAAAGATTGAAGAGGTCTGGGCCGATTGGTGACCCACACTACCAGTTTTAACGCCTTATTGTGAGGGGAGGCGGTAGGAACGGGTGACATGTAAAGCATACACCTACGTTTAAAACGCTTGTAACAAGCCTTAATATCAAGAAAAAACACTGCGGTACTAGAAAGCCACTATCACTCCTAGAGGTCGTAGTAAGTGGCAGTAAGGGAAGGCCTGGTTCAATTGCAGCCAAACATGGTGCATATTAACATACAGTCTAGAAAAATATATTGGTTGAGTAAGACACCCCTTATGGGTGGAACGGGTGTGGGAAGGAGATAACAAGGGGAAACCGGTCGTAAATTACCTGTAGACAGATTTAATTCCTTTCCCTGCTAATACAAGATTCGCATAAATAAGTAACATGGCCTCGCCGAGTGAGCAGTTACTTATCTACAATTTCACGGAACTAAATTAAGCGTGCAATCGGCGAAAACAGATTCTGCACCATCAATTTCTAGGGATGGATGAAATGATAATGTGCAATGGCGTCAGCTATTGACGACAAGATGAAAGACAGAGATGTCCCACTTTACAATTTGCGATAGCATGGAGTTCAGAAGAACGGATCTAGGTGCTCTCTGTGTCCGCTTTTCATCACCTCTGTGCCAGATGCGGGTCACGTTCATACTCCCATCTTGTTATACTCTTGGAAACCATTCTACCTTTCTACATCCTGTGAGATACTGAAAAAGCACGTTCCAAATTTTATACCGCCAAAGACACGTTCGTGTAACCCGCTCCCTGGTAATACGGATGGGGGCACGGTAACTCACGACGGCACTTCACATTTGTGCGAGTGTTCTGTGCTGAACATATTGTGATTTTCATTTTGCGAATGGTTATGTCTTTATCAGATACAATTTTCTTTGTTAGTCAAAAGTCACTCTTGCTGGGCTGCTTCTCTTTCATTTATTTAAATCGTTTCGCCCAAACGGAATAACGGAATAATTTCGGTTCTTCTTCTTTCCTGGTTACTTCCTATTTTTGGTATCCTTTCATCTTTTATTCCTTATTTCACCCACATTGTTTCCCTTGCTTACAACTTTGTTTAACTTTGGGTCCTAAAGTGTTGATCTAACGAATTTATTATTTGACAATGTTTCATTTCATTCCTGTCACCCGAGTTATAAATGACTTCTTTTCGAGGAATGAAGGAGTATTCGTTTTGTCAGTGCGTCTTCTTCGCTACGGTAGAGATGTATAAAGCAGATTGATTCTCGTTATGTCGAAATTTCGTATGTGTTGGTAAAACTCTTTGATGCTGTTCATTTTCCGACAGTCATTTGTTTGTGCTGACTCATTTTTCTCATAATTCGTCTTTTCAGTTCATCCAGTTTGTAGGCAAGTGTTAATCAAGTGCATGCACACAAACATTGTGGGCTTAACCTTATGGTGGAATGTTTTGTTTTTATTATTTCTAGATACGAATTTCTTGTAATTTTTTTAGTTAAAACGTGTGCTCTTTCTCTTTTATTAATTCTTATATCAGTTTACTCGATTACACAGTTTCTCCAATAAATTTAAATCTAGCATTTTTTCTATTTTATCTATTTGTGGTTCTAAACTGAAGAGACAAAGAAACTGGTACACCTGCCCAACATCGTGTAGGACCCCCGCGAACACGCAAAAGTGCCACAACACGACATGGCGTGGACTCGAGTAATGTCTGAAGTAGTGTTGAAGGGAACTTAAACCATGAATTCTGAAGGGCTGTCCATAAACCCGTAAGATCACTTTTGAACAGCATGTTGCAAGACATCCTAGATATGCTCAATAATGATCACACTCGGGGATGTCGGTGGCCAGCGAAGGTGTTTAATTTCAGAAGATCCTCTGTGTAGCAATTATGGACATTTGGGATGTCTCATTGTCCTGCTGGAATTGCCCAAGTTCGTCAGAATGCAAAATCGACGTGAATGGATGCAGGAGATCAGACAAGATGCTAACCTACGCGTCACCTGTCAGATTCACATCTAGACGCATCAGGAGTTCCATATCACTCCAACTAGACACACCCCATAACATTACAGAGCCTCCAACAGCTTGAACAGTGCCCTGCTGACATCCAGGGTCCATAGATTCATGAGGGTGCAAGCCCCTCCGCTCACTACAATTTGAAACGAGACTCGTCCGACCAGGCAACATGTTTCCAGTTATCAACAATCCAAAGTCGGTGTTGTTCGACACAGACGAGGCGTAAAGCTTTGTGTCGTGCAGCCATCAAGAGTACACGTGTGGGCCTCTGGCTCCGAAAACCCAATTAGATTATGTTTCGTCGAATGGTTCGCACGTTGACACCTGTTGAAGGCTCAGCATTGAAATCTGTAGCAATTTGCGAATGGGTTGCACTTCTGTCACACTGAACGTTTCTCTTCAGTCGTCGTTGATCCCGTTCTTGTAGGATCTTTATCCGGCCGGAGTGATGTCACACATTTGATGTTTCACCGGATTCCTGATATTCACGGTACACTCGTGAAATGGTCGTACGGGAAAATCGCCACTTCATCGCTCGTGCGCCGACTATAACACCACGTTCAAACTTAAATCTTGATGACCTGCCATTGTAGCAGCAGTAACCGATCTAACAACTGCGCCAGACACTTTTTGCCTTGTATCTGCATAGATCATGTACTGTGCTCAGAAAAGATGAGTTTCTGGAAGCCGAGTCGATCTCTGGGAAGCAGCAGGGATTGAGCAAGTAGTGAATGTGTGAAACCCAGCTTGCTCCGTACATTCCCAGTTCATAAGACTGAAGATAAATGCTTGGATTAATGTCGTCTTTTTTTTTTACTTTAGAAAGCCTTAGAAACATGTATTGAATGAAATGAACAGCATAATGAGCCACAGCATACATGGCGAGTAAGCTGAAGAAAGACGAAAATGATGAGCGGTGGCAGAGACGAGAGTAGAGAGAAAATATACATCAGATTTGGAGTCCAGGAAGTAGGCAAAGTTACGGAATTCTGCTACCTTGTGAGCAATATAACACCTGACCCTCTGAGTCAAAGAATCCTCAGTGTCTGTGACTGGCTAGGCTGTGGATTTCTGCACCCGCGCTGTAGGATGGAAAACTGTAGGACTCCACCACTTGGTAAGTCAGGAGACCACTATACAAAGGAAGCAGCTGCTCGGGTAGCAGAGTACCAGGCTAAACACAATTAAACTGTCAAAGTTTTAACAGTAAGTTATTGAAGTATACGTAGCAAATTTCCTCAATTTCCTGCGCTCCATGAAATTTATCACACGCAAATTAGTGTAGGAAACGACGGCTGGCTGAAACGTGGAATAGAAAGCTCGAAAATATTTAACGAGGAATGGAACGTATACCGAAAAGACAGATTAGACGCAATGGAAGGGGAAATGTTCAATGCAGTCGAAGTAAATATTGTGTCTGCCGAGGTCGAAATTGAGTATAAGTGTGAAGTGATCTGGACTCTTGAAAAAGGAGTAGGTGAATTCAAGTTAATCAAGAGAAGTTTCCGCCGTAACGGTTGTAAAATGGAGTAGCACGGAAATACCCAGATCATGCATATTAGCTAGAGGCGACTTCAACCTATTGAGAGTAGGCGGGGACGTCTGTGGATTCATTGCAAGTGGTACAGACAGACAGTCTTGTGAGGTGGTTCTGAACACGTTTCCCAGGTGCTGCCTTGACCAGCTTCCTCGACAGCTCTCATGCAATGGACATATTTTACACTTTACGGCTACAAACAGGCCTGATCTTAAAGGCAGTGTCAGTGTAGAGACTGGATTAGAGATCACGATACCGTAGCGGCAATGGTTACTAAACCTCATAAATCCGTCAAGAGGGCTATAAGAGTATATTTACTATAAAAAATAGATACGCGGTTGTTGGTATCCCACTTAGACAATGAATTGACATCATTTACGTCCCGTGTGATGCGTGTAGAGGAATTAGGGACAAAGTATAATTGATAAACTGCCTATTGGCTTTTGTCTCGGGTTTTTCGGCCGAAGTTCATCTAATGGTTTCACTGACGTCTCGCCAGCACGAGTGGCTGCCATTGCCGGTGGTGAACTGGAGCCGGGCTGGCGGCCGCAGACTATATGTACCTGGCGCGCCAACGTCCGAGGGCTTCTCCGCGGTCATTTCCGGTGCGGTTCTCCTCTTGCTACCTGCGACGGTCGTTTTCTGCAGTACGGGAAGCCAGGATCCGTTTACCTTAAGGCTTTCCTCAAAAAATGGTTCAAATGGCTCTGAGCACTATGGGACTTAACTGCTGAGGTCATCAGTCCCCTACAACTTAGAACTACTTAAACCTAACTAACCTAAGAACACCACACACACCCAAGCCCGAGGCAGGATTCGAACCTGCGACCATAGCGGTCGCGCGCTTCCAGACTGTAGCGCCTAGAACCGGTTGGCCGGCCGGCTTTCCTCTTTCTTGTTGCAGCTGTTAGCGTGTTTTTGTATTTCTACAACTTCTCTGAAGAAGCGCGTATGACAATGCTTCGCCGGCCAGTGTGGCCGAGCGGTTCTAGGCGCTTCAGTCTGCAACCGCGCGAACGCTACGGTAGCAAATTTGAATCCTGCCTCGGGCATGGATGTGTATGGCGTCCTTAGGTTAGTTAGGTTTAAGTAGTTCTAAGTTCTAGGGACTGATGACCTCAGATGTTAAGTCCCTCAGAGCTCAGAGCCATTTGAACCATTTTCGATAGTGCTTCTCTACAGCCAGAACTTCCGTGTCGGCGAATTTTATTACGTGGTCTGTCTCAGTGCGTGCTCTGCCACGCCCGATTACTCCACCTGCCCCAACCTACAATGTCACTTATGTTCTTTGATCCTGGTGTTGATTTATCATCCAGTGATTCCGACATAAACTTTCCCGTCATTGCATGTGGGTCCCTTTTCTCCTTTGCCGATCTAAGACATTCTTTGATCTTCCTTGTCAGTTTGAATATCGTCTCTACGCCATGTTTGCGCAATATACGGCCGATTCTGTCCGTCACTCTGGGAATGTATTTCAAAAAGGCCGTACGCGACATTTCTTTTTCTGATTCCTTACTTCGCCGAGTGTTTGGCTCTGTTACATTTTTAATATCATTTGTGGAGTACCCATTGCTCCTCAGAACACTTTCCAGCATTTCGCGTCTGAGGTGCTGCGGTTCACATCTTCCTCCTGATCGTAACGCGAGACAGAACCAATAGGCAGTTTGTCAACAAGTGGCCACGAAAGCCTTAACAATTTTGTAAAGTTTAAATTGAATGAAAATTCTGATGAAGCAGAAACAGTTGCACCCTCGGTTCGAAAAAGACGGCGCAAATGTCGACAGGAAAAAGTTAGTAGAAATACGTCTATCTGTAAAAAGATCGACACCGTAAGCATTCAACGGCTTCCTCTGTCATACCTTAGTGAGAAATCTTGCCGAGAAACTTAGAAAATTCAGATCCTACGCAAAGGCGTGGGTAACAACGGTTTCCGTCATATCATCAGCGTTAAACGCTGTCGGGCTTGGCTAGCACTTGGATAGGTGACCGTCCGCTCTGCCGAGCGCTGTTGGAAGCGAGATGTACTCAGTCCTTACTTAGAAGTAATGGCTCTGCTCACGAAAACTGACAACGGTCCGGGAGAGCAGTTTTCTGGCCACACGCCGATCCATATCCGTATCCAGTGACGCTAATCGTATGAGGATGACACCGCGGTCGATCGGTGAGTTGGGCCTTCCAAGGTCTGTAGGGTCGGAGAGAGAGTCTACGCAGAAGCAGTAAGTGGTTCGAAAGCTTCTAGCCACTCACTCGACCACCAGTCTCATGTGGAAACAGAAGGAACCAAAACGAAACGCCAGTCATTCACGTAGGAGAATGGTACAACCGTCGTTTCACTATCTCACAGAGTCACATACGAAAGATTTAGAGAAGCAGCTGAAAGAGTTAAAAGCAAATAAGTCCCAGTTCGATTTTACAGAGAATACTATATTGCACTGACCCATACTTACCTTTATTTATCACGAAACTCTCTCCAGCGCAAAATCTCAAGAGACTGGGAAAAATCTCAGGCGGCTCCTGCTCACAAGAAGTGTAAAAGAACAGACTGGTTTGCTACAGAATTCTTGAACGTGGTCTCATTTCGGTTACAATAAATTTCCTTGGGACGGAAAAGCTCCTGTCCAAAAGTCTCCACGATTTTTTCTTTTTTAAGTCACCCATAGCAAAGTCAGCTTGCCCTTTTCTCACTTGACATGCCGTGAACCATGGCAGGCAACTGGCCGGTTCCATATTCCGAAAGTCTGAAAATGCGTTTGACACGGTGTCCCATTGCACTCAAGTAACGAAGGCTCGAGCATGCAGAATAGGTTCCCAGATAAGTTAGAGACTCGAAGACTGCCTAAGTAACAGAATCTAGTGCGTTGTCCTCGACGGTGAATGTTCGTCACAGTCAAGGATAGGAGTGCCCCAGCGAAGTGTAATGCCTGAAGACCCGCTCTTGTTTTCTGACAGCAGTTTGCAGCTGTTTACTGAGGAGGATGTGGTGTGTGGGAGGGTGTCGTCATTAAATTAGGGGGCAAGGTAACTTAGGCAAGATTTTCAGTTGGTGTGACGTGATGTCAGATTGTTTTAAATGAAGAAAAATGTAAATTAATTCAGCTGAGTAGGAAAACAATCCTTCAATTTTCGAATGTACTATTAACAGCGTGCTGCTCAACACAGTCACAGCGAGTAAATATCTAGGCCTAACGTTGCAAAGTGATATGAAATACAACGAGCACGTAAGGACGGTAGCGCAGAAGGCGAACGGTTGACTTCGGTTTATTGGGGTTGTCTTAGGAAAGCGTATCTCATCTGTAAAGGAAAAAGCTTAAAGAATACTAGAGCGACCTATTCTTGAGTCCTGCTCAAGTGCTTGGGGTCCCCAACAGGTCGAAGCAATTCCGAGGCGGGCTGCTGGATTTCTCACCGGCAGGTTGGATCAAAACGCAAGTATTCCGGAGATCTTTCGTGAACCCAGATGAGAACCTCCGGTGGAAAAACGAAGTTCTGCGCGCGAAACGCCGTTGAGAAAATACAGACAGCCGACATCTGAAGCAGATTGCAGAACTATTCTACTGCAACCAATGAACATTTCGCGTAAGGTCCATGAGGATAAAATTAGAGTTCGTACAGAGGCGTATAGATAGATGTTTTTCATTCGCTCGACTTGCAAGTGGAACACGAAAGGAAATGGTTGGCAGTGGTACGAGATACTGTCCACTATGACCACAAGGTGCCTTTTGGAGTATGTATGGAGATGCAGAGACACAGCACACGAGGACAGGCGAAGCTGGCAGCTCTTGCCTAGTATCAAATATGGGCCTTAAGTAGAACAACCAATTTCTGGGAATATACGTTTGAAGCACAGCTTTTTACGGAAGTAAATCATGGCCTTTGGGAAAATACGGAAAAGAGAACTGAAGCGTTTGAGTTCTGGTGCTACAGAAGGATTTTGGAAACTAGAAACTACAATGGACTCATATCAGATACGATGAGGTTCAAGTCGTATTAGCAGAACAATAATTTCCCCTAAGTTTCAACGACGAAATCGAAGCCGAAGTGCCTGAAAAATAGTTAAATGCGTGACATGCCCTTCCTGCCACGCCCGCTTTTTGAAGCAACACTTCAGTATCCACAGGCTCAGAGCGGTAACAACCCCTCCATACACAAGGAGAGGTTTCCAAACTGCATCCTAGATGTTGTCAAGCTCACTTACAGGTTTTTGGCCGATCCAAAACTTCTAAAAATGTGTGTTCATAATAAAATCCAGAATGCAAATTAGTATCTAAATTCACTCCTATGGAAACGATGACGTAAAATCACATTTTCATCTGTAACAGTTGTCAGAATTGCAACTTATGATGCAAAGTGGTTCAAATGGCTCTGAGCACTATGGGACTTAACATCGAAGGTCATCATTCCCCTAGAACTTAGAACTACTTAAACCTAACTAACATAAAGACATCACACACATCCATGCCCGAGGCAGGATTCGAACCTGCGACCGTAGCGGTCGCGCGGTTCCAGACTGTTGCGCATAGAACCGCTCGGCCACCCCGGCCGGCAGTATTTAATGATGGGAACATAGGGGGGGAGGGGGGGAGAGGGGAGTTGAGGATATTAGAGACAATGAGCTTTAAGATAGGGAATCTTACTTACGACATATTGAGAAAAATAGAATTAACAGCGCTTCTCTGCTTTCTGGTACAGGAAAGATGGCACAAAACAAGGAACGAGAAGAGTAGAGTTGAAGAGGAAGAGGACCCTGAGTATAAATCTGAGGTCTCCTGAAGAGATGACATAAGAAAAAACGTTACTTTGAACTTTAAGTTGCATTTCTTGAATATATTTTTTTAATTTAGGTACCTTATTTTCAGAAGCTCTAAGTGTAAGCTGAGAAATGGGGCAAAGTGCTTCGAATTTTGCATTCATTTTATATTATACATACAGTAATATAACTAAAAAATTATGATTCTCCTGTTCGACATATTCAAAATAAACTCATGAGAGAAGCTTACAATATCAAAAGAGATTAAACAGAGAAAACTGTGTACGAATATCTTGAATAGTTTCTGAGAAAAAGGTACATACATTACATTTAAAGTAAAATTTTTCAATTCCATAAAAATGTTAATGGATTTAGTGCAGCTTTTACGAGGGTAAGCCCAAAAGTAAGGTCTCCTATTTTTTTATAAGTGCATAGAGTTTTTTTTTATTTCTACACTGGTTTAAATCAGTTTACAGCTTGAACATTTAGCTATTTTTCGACATAATCACCATTCCTGTCGATGCATTTTTGTAGACGCTGTGGCAGTTTTTGTATGTCCATGTCATACCAGCTCGCCGCCATGCTGTTCAGAAAGTTATGAACCTCTTCTTACACCTCGTCGTAGGAGCTGAATCGCTGGGACCACAATAAACGCTGGCAGGTACCGTGAGACTCTGTAAAAAAACTCAAACTGGCAATTCCGAGCCGGAGAAGAGGAATGTTGAGCAAGGGCGCACACATTCTCCATGACAACGCTCGCCCACACATCGCTCGGCAAACCGTCGCTCTGCTGCAACAGTTTCAGTGGAACATAATCACCCACCCACCCTACAGTCCTGACTTGGTGCCCAGTGACTATCACCTGTTCCCTAGGTTAAAAGAACATTTGGCCGGAAAGCGATTCAGCTCCGACGACGAGGTGAAAGGAGAGGTTCATAACTTTCTGAACAGCATGGCGGCGAGCTGGTGTGACATGAGCATGCAAAAACTGCCACAGCGTCTACAAAAATGAATCGACAGACATGGTGATTATGTCGAAAAATAGCTAAATGTTCAAGCTGATAAACTGATGTAAACCATTGTAGAAATAAGAAGGTCTATGTACTTATAAAAAATAGGAGACCTTACTTTTGGGATTACCCTCGTACATAGTGTATGTTTATCATGTATGTGTCTCCTTTAGCAACGAGAAGACTGATGACAAAAATAAAAAAATATAAAAACAGAATAAATTCCATCGCCTTTTTTGGGAAATACACTCCTGGAAATAGAAAAAAGAACACATTGACACCGGCGTGTCAGACCCACCATACTTGCTCCGGACACTGCGAGAGGGCTGTACAAGCAATGATCACACGCACGGCACAGCGGACACACCAGGAACCGCGGTGTTGGCCGTCGAATGGCGCTAGCTGCGCAGCATTTGTGCACCGCCGCCGTCAGTGTCAGCCAGTTTGCCGTGGCATACGGAGCTCCATCGCAGTCTTTAACACTGGTAGCATGCCGCGACAGCGTGGACGTGAACCGTATGTGCAGTTGACGGACTTTGAGCGAGGGCGTATAGTGGGCATGCGGGAGGCCGGGAGGACATACCGCCGAATTGCTCAACACGTGGGGCGTGAGGTCTCCACAGTACATCGATGTTGTCGCCAGTGGTCGGCGGAAGGTGCACGTGCCCGTCGACCTGGGACCGGACCGCAGCGACGCATGGATGCACGCCAAGACCGTAGGATCCTAGGCAGTGCCGTAGGGGACCGCACCGCCACTTCCCAGCAAATTAGGGACACTGTTGCTCCTGGGGTATCGGCGAGGACCATTCGCAACCGTCTCCATGAAGCTGGGCTACGGTCCCGCACACCGTTAGGCCGTCTTCCGCTCACGCCCCAACATCGTGCAGCACGCCTCCAGTGGTGTCGCGACAGGCGTGAATGGAGGGACGAATGGAGACGTGTCGTCTTCAGCGATGAGAGTCGCTTCTGCCTTGGTGCCAATGATGGCCGTATGCGTGTTTGGCGCCGTGCAGGTGAGCGCCACAATCAGCACTGCATACGACCGAGGCACACAGGGCCAACACCCGGCATCATGGTGTGGGGAGCGTACTCCTACACTGGCCGTACACCTCTGGTGATCGTCGAGGGGACACGGAATAGTGCACGGTACATCCAAACCGTCATCGAACCCATCGTTCTACCATTCCTTGACCGGCAAGGGAACTTGCTGTTCCAACAGGACAATGCACGTCCGCATGTATCCCGTTCCACCCAACGTGCTCTAGAAGGTGTAAGTCAACTACCCTGGCCAGAAAGATCTCCGGATCTGTCCCCCATTGACTATGTTTGGGACTGGATGAAGCGTCGTCTCACGCGGTCTGCACGTCCAGCACGAACGCTGGTCCAACTGAGGCGCCAGGTGGAAATGGCATGGCAAGCCGTTCCACAGGACTACATCCAGCATCTCTACGATCGTCTCCATGGGAGAATAGCAGCCTGCATTGCTGCGAAAGGTGGATATACACTGTACTAGTGCCGACTTTGTGCATGCTCTGTTGCCTGTGTCTATGTGCCTGTGGTTCTGTCAGTGTGATCATGTGATGTATCTGACCCCAGGAATGTGTCAATAAAGTTTCCCCTTCCTGGGACAATGAATTCACGGTGTTCTTATTTCAATTTCCAGGAGTGTACATTACATTCGTTTACGTTTTACTTGCGTTCTGCCCGTCCCTGAACCAATCGTGTGTGGACTGCACGACCTGGTGCCGTTGCTCGTTGCTGATGTGCTCCGTGACTGTTCCGCAGGGGCCGAGGTGGGCATCAGCACGGCGCGCATCCACGCGCGCGGCCCGGTCGGCGTGGAGGGCCTGCTGACCACCAAGTGGGTGCTGAGCGGCGAGGGCCACACCGTGCAGGACTTCGCCGAGGGAGGGCCCTGCACCTACCTGCACGAGCAGCTGCCGCTCCACTGAGGGCCCCTCGCCTCTCCGTCCTCTGCTCCTGCCTATTTATTCCGACCATTCAGACATCGGTGGCTGAGCTCGGAGCCAGCCGCAGCTGCCAGCAATTCAACTCCACAATGTTCATCACCCATCATGTAATCATAATTCATGTATAATGTTCAGAATGCACTAAACAGTGAGATAATAAACAACTCACAAATTCTTATCGCTTGTTTTGCAAATTTGCCTAACACCGGCATCAGTGGCGTAATACTCAACGACTGGACTGTAAGAAAAGGTCGATAGGAGCAATTACTATCAAAGTCAAAAACTCTTTAAAAAATAGCTTATTACCCGATACAGTCTACTGCGCGGGATTTTGGTGGAGTGGTTAGTCCAGGAACCCACGCGAATTGTAAATGGTTGCGAAAACGCACTTGACCTCTTAGCCACAAACAATCCAGAGCTGATAGAGAGCATCATGACTGATACAGGGATTAGTGATCACAAGGTCGTTGTAGCAAGGCTCAATAACATTTCTTCCAAATCCATCAGAAACAAACGCAAAATAATTTTATTTAAAAAAGCGGATAAAGTGCCACTAGAAGCCTTCCTAAAAGACAATTTCCATTCCTTCCGAACTGACTATGCGAATGTAGACGAGATGTGGCTCAAATTCAAAGATATAGTAGCAACATCAATTGAGATATTCATACCTCATAAATTGGTAACAGATGGAACGGATCCCCCGTGGTACACAAAAAAGGTCCGAACGCTGTTGCAGAGGCAACGGAAAAAGCATGCGAAGTTCAGAAGAACGCGAAATCCCGAAGATGGGCTAAAACTTACAGACGCGCGAAATGTGGCACGTACTTCGATGCGAGATGCCTTTAATAGGTTCCACAGCGAAACATTGTCTCGAAATTTGGTAGAAAATCCGAAGAAATTCTGGTCGTATGTAAAGAACACAAGCGGCAAGACGCAGTCAATACCTTCGCTGCGCAGTGCCGATGGTACTGTTATCGACGACTGTGCCGCTAAAGCGGAGTTATTGAACGCAGTTTTCCGAAATTCCTTCACCAGGGAAGACGAATGGAATATTCCAGAATTTGAAACATGAACATCTGCTAGCATGAGTTTCTTAGAAGTAGATACCTTACGGGTTTTGAAGCAACTCAAATCGCTTGATACGGGCAAGTCTTCAGGTCCAGATTGTATACCGATTAGGTTCCTTTCAGATTACGCTGATACTATGGCTCCCTACTTAGCACTCATATACAACCGCTCGCTCACCGATAGATCTGTACCTACAGATTGGAAAACTGCGCAGGTCGCACCAGTGTTCAAGGGTAGTAGGAGTAATCCATTTAACTACAGACCTATATCATTGACGTCGGTTTGCAGTTGCAAAGCGATTTAGAAAAGATTGCTGTATGGTGTGTCAGGTGGCAGTTGACGCTAAATAACGAAAAGTGTGAGATGATCCACATGAGTTCCAAAAGAAATCCGTTGGAATTCGATTACTCGATAAATAGTACAATTCTCAAGGCTGTCAATTCAACTAAGTACCTGGGTGTTAAAATTACGAACAACTTCAGTTGGAAGGACCACATAGATAATATTGTCGGGAAGGCGAGCCAAAGGTTGCGTTTCATTGGCAGGACACTTAGAAGATGCAACAAGTCCACTAAAGAGACAGCTTACACTACACTCGTTCGTCCTCTGTTAGAGTATTGTTGCGCGGTGTGGGATTCTTACCAGGTGGGATTGACGGAGGACATCGAAAGGGTGCAAAAAAGGGCAGCTCGTTTCGTATTATCACGTTATAGGGGAGAGAGTGTGGCAGATATGATACACGAGTTGGGATGGAAGTCATTACAGCATAGACGTTTTTCGTCGCGGCGAGACCTTTTTACGAAATTTCAGTCACCAACTTTCTCTTCCGAATGCGAAAATATTTTGTTGAGCCCAACCTACATAGGTAGAAATGATCATCAAAATAAAATAAGAGAAATCAGAGCTCGAACAGAAAGGTTTAGGTGTTCGTTTTTCCCGCTCGCTGTTCGGGAGTGGAATAGTAGAGAGATAGTATGATTGTGGTTCGATGAACCCTCTTCCAAGCACTTAAATGTGAATTGCAGAGTAGTCATGTAGATGTAGATGGTGCTCTGCTGGGCGCAGTAAAATCTGGACTTAGAATTAATATCTCCTGTATTAAAAAATATACTGCAACACAGAGCATTTCAGTTTCAAGCAGGAAAATTTCAGGAGTATAATTATACAAGACATCAAAATTATAACTAAAATACGTCCATCAATTATACAGGGTGCAGAAAAACAATTTGAGCAAAAGTGTAGTGCAGAAAGATAACACCAAAGAAAGGAATTGGCGTGCAAATAGAATCTGAAGGTCGCAGATGCATATTTTGGCGCTTGATGAAAGTGATTTAATCTAACATGTGGACCTCTTTTCTCAGAATAAAATGTAATTCACACACAATCTATATATAGTCAAAATGATTGGACTAATCAATCATCACAATCAGAACAAGAAAAGTTTAAATCATAACTTACACTGACATACTGTACAGCACTTCATTACAAATCAAAACAGTCATATGTCCATGCTTCATGCTTCCGTATGTCCTAAAAAGGTCGAACTAAATCAGAAATGAGTATTCTCTTGAACACAGACTTGCTTCCACTCAACATAAGTATCTCTTAGCAAATGTTCAAAGTGACAATCGTTTTCTTGCTGGCATAGCGTACCAAACATTCACTTTCGACCCGCGGTCCCTGTGCTCAAATTCATTCGTTTCATGTTATCTTTCTGCTCTGCACTTTTGCTCTGATTGTTTTTCCGCTATTTGTATATAAATCAAACCAACTTTCTTCGGCCCAGAATGATTATACAAAAGTGTTCCAAAATAAAATGACCACATGTTGCTACCAACGATTAACCTTACAAGTGGGCACGAAACAAAGAACAAACCAGCTTCTGTCCATTAATAAATTTGCAGGGGCATATTAAAAAAGGCCAGGACAAGTAACTGAAGCACTATAATTATATAGAACCTACCATTACCAACACGCCCCTACATACAACACAGCCACACATAACTACGACTATTATATTGATCCCAAGAAACGGAAAATGTGCATAAGTAAAAAACACTACAGCTTATTACAAATACACTTTAATCTAACTATGGTCTCGCCATATTTAGGATTCCACAGTGGAAAATGCTACACTCAACACCGCCATAGCCATGCCATCCAAAACACTTGACAATAGTTATGGCATGATCAAATCCCTCGTCATTTCAACATGCGTTCATACAACAAACTGAATCAGCTCGACTTCACCTATCCTGACACACACCGTCACACTGTAGTTGACCAAACTGAGTAGTAGTAGTAGTAGTAGTAGTAGTAGAGGGGATTTGGGCGCACGACAGCAAGATCTTCAGCGCCCGTTCAGTAACTAAGTGAGACGGGTGTCAAGAAAAATCCCAGAACAGGAATATAAAACCGAACAGAAAACATGGGTAACAATTGTTGGAAAACAAGTGCTCACCCACACCAAAGCGTGGGATGAAGCAGAGCGTCAGAAGTAAAATATGGACAACACAGGAAGAAAATGATAGAGGAAGCTAAAACAATGTAGCAGATGGAAGTGGCTGGCTGACCGCAAGGAAAAAAGGGGAGGAGTCAGCCACTCCGCAATACACTAAAACCTCCAGCCTAGAAGTTTAGGCCAGAGTCCAGACACATCACAAAACTTAAAAACCCTAGACACACACGTCTCATCATTAGCTAAAACAGAAGGCAGATCCCCTTCAACTTGGGCTTCTGCCCGTGCATCATGGTATTAAATGCAGTCTGTTAAAATGTGCTGGACAGAGACGTGCACACCACAAGATTCACAAAATTGGAGGATCCTCCCGCCGTAATAAAAAGCTATGTGTCAGAGGACAGTGTCCGATCCGAAGACGTGTGAGGGCCACCTTCTCCCGCCTGAGCAATCGGCAGGAGGAACGCCACGGCCGAGTGGTAGACTTTATCAACCGCAGTTTATTGGCCGTCACCGCCAGCCATTCGTCCTCCCAAACTTCATGCACTTCCTGTGGAGTGCAGCGATGACCGACTGCAAGGGAATAGGCCAAACTGAGATAACTATTGCTGCTTACCAATTGTAAACAAGGCCAATTCTGATCTGCACCTACCATTCCCTCTCACTGACTACGAGCTGCCATCTTCTCCTGGATATTGACAAGAAGACACCATCCATTACCTCAGCTCAATGATATCTGCATTACAGCTGGCCACAGCGCATACTGACTAGAGATCGGCAAAACGGTTCTTTTTAGGGATGGAATCAGAACCGTTCTCTTTCTGACATGAACTGTCTCTTTCTGATGACTCACCACTCATCATTTACTTACCAAAACAAATAAAACAAATGCCCCTTACCTTTTTAATTCAAGGACGCTATACCTGTATTTTTACTTTATTTTCACCGTTTTCGAAAGAATATTAGAGAGGGTTAATAATTTAACCCTGTGTCCTTTGTAGTTAAATCTTCCAAAAAGTCCTACATTTCTAATTTCCACAAGTTTCAACAAGTTTTCAAACGCAAAAATACTCTTCCCGAAAAACTTGACTGCTGTTTAAATCTCATCAGCAGTTTTCTCTATTGACTTCTGTATTATTTGTTGCACAACATGATGCAAAGAGCGTGCAAAACATGAAACAAATGGAACATTTAGAAGTATGGCAGCTGGCTTCATGTTGTAAGTATTACCCATTATTATGAAACTGCTTTTAAAGAAATTATATTTGATAGTAATTAACGTTACTGAATTTCCAATATTTCTGCAGTGTGCCTTTCTTTAAATTGGATCCACTCTATAGAGTGTACAACTTTAATTGAATCTTATTATCTACAAATTGTCACATGAATGCATATAGGCTACACATTTTGATTTATACATTCAATGTCTTCCCAACTGCGAATATGGACATCAGTTGTAGAATGGAATGACGACAGTAAAAAATTGTGCTGAACTGGGACTCTAACTCGGATTTCCCGCTTATCACGAGTGGTCACCATCCCAATTGGATATCCATGACTTGCGGCCAGATCCGAATCTCCATATTTCGTCAACCGTTTGTTCCTTTGGACATGTAAGACTTGTAAATTTGCGCCGAACACATTCAAAATAGTACCCATGTAAACAAAAACAGTGATCTGCTCGACATTTTACCACTCTCGGGATGTTTCAGGCTCCATTCATCTCATTCTGCACAGTTGTACAGCCAATTCCAGTTTTCAGCTGTAGTTAAGGTACATTCTCAGTTGCAACACCATACAAGACGTCCTTGAGATGGCTCCAAAAGTAAAAGTCCAAGGGGTAAGATAAGAGATACGGTTCAAAAATCGCTCTGAGCACTATGGTACTTAAAATCTAGGGGACTGATGACCTAAGATGTTAAGTCCCATAGTGCTCAGAGCCATTTTTGAACTTAAAATCTGAGGTTATCAGTCCCCTAGACTTATAACTGCTTAAAACAAACAAACCTAAGGACATCATACACACCCAAGCCCGAGGATGAGAGATATCTCCTGCATGACCTATCCATTTATAGGGATAAGCAACATTGATATACTCTCTTGCCTCTGTCCTGATATGTGCAGAGGCACTTCAGTGCTTAAGCCAGTAGTTGGTGTAACGAGTGGGACATCATGAAGCAGACCACGCAATTCATGTTCCAAAAACTTTCAATATACTCTGCCAGCCAGCTGCTGTGCAATAACTTGCGGTCTGATTAACTAGTTTTCCTCTGAACCAAAGCAAATACTTACTGCAAAACGGTGGCTACATTCCCTTAAACGACTGTCCACAGCTGTGGAAATCTGATGTTTCAGTGCTCTTTTCTTTGGAAACATTTCCAAGTACCAATGTCTTGCTGCTCGTGCATTGCCTTTTAATGCACCATGAAGGATGTGCATATCTACATATTCACCATTTCAGTATGCCATCATACCACATGCAACAACTGCGGTCTATGAATTATTGACAACATGAATGTACGTAATATGTGTGATGCCGCTATATTACAATAGCGTCATAGAGTAGAACGAACCACACAGTCAAGGCATCTCGTGTCAGAATCCAATGAGCAGTGTAGAAGGGTCTACAAAGCAACATCAGTAGATATACAGGCGAATGCAACACACCAAAAGCTTGTACCGTTCCATGATGTAATGCCTGCCACAAATGAAATTATGCATCGTAACTCGGAAATAAACCGATTTCAGAAAAAACTTCATTATTTTACTCTTACTTTGATTCATACATTACACTTTCAACGTGTGTACACTTACTTTTTAGTCACTATATGCTGTCTATATACATATAGAATATATAAATGTTTGCATGTTTGTGTGTGTGTGTGATATTTTTATTTGGGTGGGGGGAGGGGAGAGGGAGGATGGTGTCTGCTCTTTTGGACATGTTTGAAAGAACACCCCCCACCCCACCATACACACACACACACACACACACACACACACAAGGATACACACCATGCCTCATGTCTTACAGGGATTAGAAACTAGATGTAAGGGGTAGGTAGATGCTATGTCAGCAGTGTGCAACAGGCTGGAAATTTTGGTCAGGTGGGCAGCATGCTCAGATGGTTGAGACAGTTAAGGTGACTGCTCGTGATATGTGGAAAATCCAGGTTCGAATCTCAGTCTGACACAAATTTTCACCTCTTAACACTAATTCATTTCAGTGCCCAAATTTGCATTATGCTCTGCAGATGCTTTGAAAGGCCACAAATGAAGAAACTGTAATACTGAAATTAAAACAAAACTTGCAAAAATTGAATTTAATATTACAGAAAAAAATTATAGAATCTCTAAACCCGCAGTACAATAACTTAATAATTTTATTTAAAGTGGATTTATAGCATCGATAGATTCACTTATGTGTTTTTGTAAACAAAGTGAGTAACAAAGTAAATCAGTATCTGGTTGTGAACAAAACAACAGTGATAGGCTGGAAACAGATTGAGACTCGCTTTGATTTCCTACATTGAGAGATTCTTCTCAACTGGAAGCAGACAGCAATGAGGACATCTTGCGAGAAAGATTTTCTCGAATTTACACAGAAGAATCATCAGCTGATTCCGATATTGGTGGGATTCCTGCCCCACACCGATCCAGTGGTACTACTGGATACTTGAACTTACGGCATGTATTCAGGTTTGACGTGGAGCATAAGAACAGGACGGTATTGCTCCTAGTAATAGCATTTCTTTTTTTATCCAGTTTCCTAAAATGGTACTATATATCACTTGAAACCCTTCTACGTGAATGCAACATGGTTGTGTTGTGTCCTGCAGCCTCGAAAAATATTTTATGTGAAAAAATTAAAGTACTAGGTCATCAAAAAGTCAGTATAAATTTGAAAACTGAATAAAACACGGAATAATGTAGATAGAGAGGTACAAGTTGACACATGCTTGTAATGACACGGGGGTTTATTAGAACAAACAAAATACAAAATTTCAAAAAATGTCCGACAGATGGCGCTTCATCTGATCAGAATAGCAATAATTAGCATACCAAAGTAAGACAAAGCAATGCTGTTCTACACAGGAAATGCTCAATATGTCCACCATCATTCCTCAACAATAGCTGTAGTCTAGGAATAATGTTGTGAAGAGCATTGTAAACCATGTCTGGAGTCATGGTGAGGCATTGGCGTCGGATGTTGTCTTTCAGCATCCCTAGAGATGTCTGTCGATTACGGTGCACTTGCTACGTCAGGTAACCCCATAGCAAATAATCGCACGGAGTGAGGTCTGGAGACCTGGGAGGCCAAGCATGACGAAAGTGGCGGCTGAGCACACGATCATTACCAAACGACGCGCGAGAGATCTTTCACGCGTCTAGCAATATGGGGTGGAGCGCCATCCTGCATAAACATCGTACATTCCAGCAGGTGTTTATCAGCCAGGCTAGGAATGATGCGATTCTGTAACATATTGGCATGCCTCTCACCCGTCACAGTAGCAGTTTTGCTGTCCAGCGCCATCTGTCGGACATTTTGTGAACTTTTCTTCTCTAATAAACCCCATGTCATTCCCAGCATGTGTGTCAATTTTTACCTCTCTATCTACATTATTCCGTTGTTTATTAAGTTTTCAAATTTATACTGATTTTTGATCACCCAGTACTAGCTATGATGATACACTTGTTAAACAGTAGCACTGAAAATGTGAACAAATGCATAATCAGTGTATGTGCACTATTGTATATGCAAACTTTAACAATGTAATAACATATCTTACGATGAACAATATCCACGTAGTGCTGAACTTAAATGGAGGTTCGTGAGTCAAAGGTTCGGTCTGAACTACAAGCTGAATCAGTGAACGAGACAAGAACAGTGAGAGCTAAATCAGTGAGTGAGCCAAGAGTGTAAACAGCAGGGTTATCCATGAGTCACCTTGTGATGAACTCTGTGAGGAGTCAGGAGCAACAGGCAGATACCAGGATCTGAATAAGTGAGCCAAGAGCACAGTGACTCATTAGTCACCTGCTCTCTGTTCCGCACTGAATTGGGAGCTTTAGGGTAGTTAATCACTTCTGTTCCGTAGAGCACCATCTTTCAAGGTGAAGCACTGAGTGGGCTGGCAGCTCCAAGTATCCTGTCTTTTCAAATAAAATAAGAGGAAGTGCTTTTGTGGTAATGAAGTGTTCTAAAGGACTGACGAAGTATATAAGCATGTATACAACATATTCTGTATAGAGAATTTTTTGCATCGTAGTCTATATCATTGTGACTAAGTCAGCATGCTGGGTGGGATGTTGTTTCAGCAACCTGCCCTGGAATCTACGTTCTGGAAACTGATATTGTTGGAGAGACTTTTTGGATCTAAAGAGCTACCACTTATTTTTTCCAAGTCACCAGTCACTTAGTCTGCGTAAGGATCTAAGTCTTTGAATCAGTTTGGGAGTGGCTTCCACATCTCTTGTGCTGACTGCTGCAGTACACTGTGCCCATTTTCATGCTGTTGGCAGTTCCACAGTGCTTGCTCTCCAGCAGAGTTTGTTTTGCTTGATGGCCACTCATGAGCTCCATTCACAGTGCACCTGTGTAGAACGACTGCCGACCACTGATGCAAACACAAGTTCAGCCAGCTCGCCAACAAGGACCATTTGCCACCCTACAGCTAGTCTGTCACTGCCCACAGTGACTTCTGGCACTGGCTTAAAATGATGTGGCTGATCCCACTCCTTACTAGTGACTCTCGCGTCTACTAGTGACTGCTCTCCTTAGTAATTCTGCGGACCACCCACGCTGTGGCCAGCGTGCCATACTAGGCCCCCAGTGCCAACCCGAATTTGTTAGCCATTACTCATTGCTTCCTCCGATGCTGGCTCAAGTAAACACCGTCGCTTCTTGTCAGTACTACAGGCTGCCCGCCACTGCGTTATGCCACCTCCCAATAGAGCTGTCACTGCGTCCTCGCCGCCACACACACGTCCTCGCACCTGGCCCATGGTGGCACTACCAGCAGGGCGAGTGGGAATAGAATTGTGTCAGGAAATTACAATATCGCAGCACAAGTCTCGTATAATTTAAGAAAGAAATTATCGGTTTTAGCAGTCACAGTCCACCGTCAGATCATAAAAAGGAAGCGGTACTTCAATTCAAAACAATGAGAAAACCAAATTGTCAATGGTGTACAAGAAGCTGTTCCCCATCACACACATTAAAATGCACAAGAGGACTGCAGCATATGAAACACGTATCATAACAGCTGTGCACAATAGCAGTACAGCCTTTCCATACTTCGCAAACTTCTAAGAAGCAACTGAAACACACATGACAAAGAATGGCCAGAAATGTCTTTTCCTGTAATCGGAAATTTTGCTTTCTCAGGATGACAGTCTCTATATATCTTATTTACACTTGACGAAATTTGAAACGAAATAATGCACAGTTTTTTTCATCCCTCACGTAAACGCAGTGACGATTTCGGTGTGATCTTTGCACAGAATCAAGCAGCTTCCATTGTAGGGTCGAAGCTCTATATGTTCCACAGATCTACGTTAATCTACATTCTCGACATCTTGCAGCTAACACTTCCAGCCAGCAATTTACATCCCTAGTGTTTCAATTATATGCTGATGACCTTCTTTGCAGTTTATTTAAGTTGGCAAACCTCGCATTTACGTGGCAAAATTCGCATTTAAACGCCTATTGTTTCAACAACGTTACACATCTATCGGAAGAACTGTATCCGTGACACCACACGCAGGCACAAACACACACACACACACACACACACACACACACACACACACACGCAGGCGCGTGTGCCTGCTACGTACGCAAGCACGCACAGTGCAACAATATTATCAGCAGGAAATCTGGAACATCAACACTAGGGAAAATGAAAATAAAAGAATTGAAACTCATTAGCAAATTTAATGCTGCCGAATGTTTTGTGATCTACGGTGATACAAAACTATGAGCCCCGGTGATGCAGAGCGCTGTATGTGAAAATTCTAACTGCCAAGCCTAATTAACTCCCAACTACTCCAGGGCTGAAAGTGCCCTTTCATTTTATGTGAAGTATAACGACTCTGTGTGTGGAAACTTTCGGAACGCGATAACGGAATTACAGCAACTTCAGTTATAGAATGACTTCTGGAAACGCGCTCTTGAAACCTCGCCAACGGAAATCTCTTTCTGCAGCAATGAGAGCCTATGGAATTAATTTCGCAGGTAGTAGTACCCTTCACAATTCAGATGCTCCTGATAACACTGGCACAGCACATATTCGAAACATTTGCGATTTCTAGGTTTTATTCGACTATGCTCTGAGAAATGTTCACATGTTTCGTTCTGCTGGACTGTGCAAAACCGAACACTTGCAGTTGAGTAACTCATTTGTGTACGTCACTCAGTAAGTAAGAGGAACAATACATAATTTGTTGTTAATTTGTCCAACCATTCTTCCTCAGTCGATAATTTAATCCCTTTATGTTGTTTACAGGGTGTTCGAAAATTCCCGTTACAAAGTTGCAGGACTTGTACAGGGGAGAGAGCACATAATATTTTGGATAGGAACTCACGTCCGGAAACATACCGTTTCTGTTTTACGACGGTTTCAATTCAGATGTTTCATTGATCCTCTTCTACTTGAGGAACAGTACAATTATTAGGTAATAATTCGAAAGCAAACATAATGAAACGTCGAGTTATCAATTAATCGTAATTTTTTATATTACTACTTAAGTATTACGTATTTACATGATTCAGAAAAAAAGGTATGCATTACAACAGCGGCCCGCCGTGGCGACCACCAACGTTGTTACAGACACTGTACCTACGAAGCATGTTCTGGTACACACCTACATCCCACCTGGTGTCTCTTCAGTGTAGCGGCCAGAACTCGTGCCAGTAGATCCTCCTGTCTTTACAGGAGTCTCGTAAATTAAACTTTGCATACTACCTTCCCCATACTCTCCACCATATTGCATAGCAGGACAAACGACTCTGCGATGTTTCTCATTCCCTCAGCAGATGTGGAAGCGGTACACATCTGAACTTAACACGAGTTCTATTCAGGATATTATGTACTGATTCCCCTCTAAAAGTCCTAAAGGTTTGCAACAGGAATTTTAGAACACCCACTATAAGAATAAATACACTACTGGCCATTACAATTGCTACACCGAGAAGAAATGCAGATGATAAACGGGTTTTCATTGCACAAATACATTATACTAGAACTGACATGTGATTACATTTCACGCAATTCGGGTGCATACATACTGAGAAATCAGTACCTTGATACGCCTGGGAATTGAGTCAAACAGAGCTTGGATGGCTTCAACACGATACCACACCTGATCAAGAGTAGTGACTGGCGTGTTGGACGAGCCAGTTGCTCGGCCTGACCATACGTTTTCAATTGGTGAGAGACTTGGAGAATGTGCTGGCCAGGGCAGCAGTCGTACATTTTCTCTATCCAGAAAGGCCCGTGCAGGACCTGCAACATGCGGTCGTGCATTATCCTGCTGAAAAGCAGGGTTTCGCAGGGATCGAATGAAGGGTAGGGCGACGGGTCGTAACACATTTGAAATATAACGTCCAGTGTTCAAAGCGCCGTCAATGCGAAGAAGAGGTGACCGAGACGTATAACTAATGGCACCCCATACCATCACGCCGGGTGATACGCCAGTATGGTGATGACGAATACACGCTTCCAATGTGCGTTCACCGCGATGTCGTAAAACACGGATGCGATAATCATGATGCCGTAAACAGAACGTGGATTCATCCGAAAAAATGACGTTTTGCCATTCGTGCACCCAGGTTCGTCGTTCAGTACACCATCGCAGGTGTTCCTGTCTGCGATGCAGCGTCAAGGGTAAACGCAGCCATGGTCTCCGAGCTGACCGTAATAAGCTGCTGCAAACGTCGTCGAACTGTTCGTGCAGATGGTTGTTGTGTTGCAAACGTCCCCATTGTTGACTCAGGGATCGAGACGTGGTTGCACGATCCGTTACAGCCATATTGATAAAATGCCTGTCATTTCGACTGCTAGTGATACGAGGCTGTTGGTATCTAACACGGTGTTCCTTATTACCCTCCTGAACCCACCGATTCCATATTCTGCTAACAGTCATTGGATCTGTACCAACGCGAGCAGCAGTGTCGCGATACGGTGAACTGCAATAGCGATAGGCTACAATCCGACCTTTATCAATGTCGGAAACGTGATGGTACGCATTTCCCCTCCTTACATGAGGATAACAACAACGTTTCACCAGGCAACGCCGGCCAACTGTTGTTTGTGTAGGAGAAACCGGTTGGAAACTTTCCTCATGTCTGCACTTTGTAAGTGTCGCCAGCCGCGCCAATATTGTGTGAATGCTCTGAAAAGCTAATCATTTGCATATCATAGCATCTTCTTCCTGTCGGTTAAATTTCGCGTCTGTAGCACGTCCTCTTCGTGGTGTAGCACTTTTAATGACCAGTAGTGTAATATTCGTTTTATGCAATTGAAGTTTTATTATTTTTACCAAAAATGTTTCACCTGTGTCAGGCTTCTTCAGTGGTATTTATATCTTATATGCTCTTGGCTAAATGCTGTTGTCAGTCATCTAGTGCTTACACGTATAAAGGTAGGAGAGATAAAAAACGACTGAAGACGCCTAATACCGTCATATGGAACATATTTTATACAATAAATAATAATAAAAGTTTTAAAAGCCAGTTAATCATATAACCAAATACGCCTACAAAAAGAAATCAGTGTCCATTAACGCCAATGAAGGCGAGACCTAATCGATAAATTAGAAACAAGAGAAAGACAGAACTGAAAGGAAATTACAGGTCGAGTCAAGAAAATCACGAACCCTATTCACTTGTAGTACAGGTCACAGGCATCATTTATAGGGAGAGTGTTATTTTCTGCAGCCTCATTGCATTTATGAGATTGGATTGGATTGTTTGGGGGCAAGAGACCAAACAGCTAGATCATCGGTCTCATCGGATTAGGGAAGGACGGGGAAGGAAGTCGGCCGTGCCCTTTCAAAGGAACCATCCCGGCATTTGCCTGGAGTGATTTAGGGAAATCACGGAAAACCTAAATCAGGATGGCCGGACGCAGAATTGAACCGTCGTCCTCCCGAATGCGAGTCCAGTGTGCTAACCACTGCGCCACCTCGCTCGGTGCATTTATGAGACCTACGACCTTAATCAGTCAGCCGTTCTACGATTTTCTGAAGAGAAAACAAAGGAGCCGTGGTAGAGAAAGACCCGCAAAAAATAAGGATAACAAGAGGATACCCAACGACACACTATGATCAAGAAAAACTACAAGAAATGCAAGAAATGAAAAAGACTAAAAACTGGAAAAAAGTGTGTAGGAGCGAGAAGGAGCAACATAGAATACAAATGTGGGAATACTGGACTTCAGTTAAGATCCAAGCACAATGATCTGTAAAGTTGAATAGCGTGGTTCGTAGAAGGCCAATAATAGATGTAGAGAAAAAAAACACTTTCAAAAGACAAAGAATACTTATTCTACGAGGTAAACAGCATTTTTACAGTGTGTCCTGCAGGCACTGGATAAAACGCTTGTATGTATAGAAACATTATTTCACAGTTCACAAGAAGTATATAGCACATGTCTTGATCACAAAGTTTATGTCAATGAGTCCACGAACTGTTTGTGTAAAACAGATGTAAGTAATCACCGTGCCCAAAACAGGCTCTGTGAAAGAGGGTTAATTTGTGTTTTAGTACACAAGAATTGACGAAAAGTAGCACTTATTAAGTATGCCTAGTGTAACCCAACAACGCGAATGTATAAATCCAGTAGAGATATAGCTACCTAACCAACTTCATTGTTTGGTTATACAGTATCCTCATAAAGCCTTCATTAAAAATTTGGAGGAATTCATAGAAAAGCTACGTAGGTACGCTATGTGTATTTTTGAACACCAGTTCAAGTTTCCACAGCTGGTTGACGCTGAAGTCGCGTGAGAAATTCAAACACCCAGGATTTCACATCGTGAGAAATTCAAAACTTGGAGAGTAATTAAAAAATTGATGAAAAATCAAAATAGGTCTACTGATCCGCGTATAAAATGACAGGACATTTAGAAACTAGTTGTAAATGTAATATTCAAAGACACTGGACGATGGGAAATTTGAAAAAAATCATAGATAACTTTGTTGTGAAACTTAAAGTTGGTTGTAATTTTAAAAATAGCAAGCGCAGGAAATAGCCCTATTGTCTTAGTGACAAATTAAAAAACCCCTCCACTCCTCTTTCCACCTAATCACAGTGAAGTACAGAAATGGGCTGTCAGTCAGAATATAGTTTCCATAAATAGATTTAAACAAACCTAATATGGTGTATATGGCTCAGTTGTGCCTTATGTTTCCAACCAATCACAGGGAAGTATTAAAATGGAGCATTCAGTCAGAATGCAGTTTCAAGAAATAGACTCTAAAAATAATTTAACTAACTCAATTGTACTTTATACCGCCGCAAATGCTCCCTTCTCCCCAACCACACAAAGAGCAGTATTAAAAAATGATGTACTGAAAGTACACCAAGTTGCATTATTTCTCTGACGTCTACATAAAACTGTGTAAAAACACACTCTGTATAATGTACCACCTCCCTCTCCTCTCCTTCACTCAGAACCTAATATTTTAGCCGTCATTAAAATGAAAGCCAATTACAGTGTAGCCCCATCTTGGCTTACAAAAAGACGTCTGAACTATTTATGGAAAAAACTTACGTTTCATATAATTCTGTCTAAAATACCTGAACTGCGTAAAAAAGCTGTCAACTATGTTTTTATTGTTGATTATAAAATATCGTTTATGGACTGGCTCAACAGTCACATTTTTAATTGCTTTGGAAGCCGCATAGCATTCATACTGGAACAATGTAATTGGTATAAAACACATTATCTGTAAATAGTTAAAAACCAGCATTTACTTGGGCTATGCAATCAATGAATTAGTAATACGCAGTTGCTCAGCATGAGTTTTAGTTTAATTATTTCGCAAAAGTCCAACAACGCGAGATAAGATAAACTACTTATTTATGGCCCCTGTAGCTTGTCTTCGCCAACAGATTGCAGTGTTCGAAGTTCTATCTAAATACAGTGATTGGTGTAAGACGTAACATAGGCTCCAGTTAATTATTTACCATGTCTATAATGCGTATCACATATCAAAATAGTCTAAAGTGTCTGCAACAAGGAAAAAAGTTCCTGTGTTTGCATCAAGTACTAAAATATTCACATTAAGTATCATGATGTCATTTAAGATACATATTTGTGCCTAAAATATCGCTGTGGCCTATTGCGGCAGGGCTGGGTTTGTCAACGTTGCTCGTTCGTACAGTCTCTCATTAATTGTCCACTTACCTCAGTACGGCTTCTTTACGACGTCCCTTCACTCTGCAGTAGTAGATACTCACTAGACCGAGTAAAGCAGCGTTGATGAAACCACGACCTAATACCTACCACACAGGGGCCGTGTAACTCAAGCTGCGAATCAGTTACTGTAAGTTCATTTTAAAAGATTTCGGGTGCTGGGAAAATGCAGTTTACCTGCAGTAAGCCTTCGCAAATTTTAATGAACTGTTTTTATCCATAAGGAAGCACATAAATTTTATATCAAGTTCGAATTTATTATTTTAACTGCTCTCCTATTCCCATCTCAGTCTGTACAAAATGTTCTCACACTAAAAAAAGCAGCCAGAATATATACCAGTCCGACCCGATTAATGTTAAATCTGACTGTCACTGACAGACTACTATGGCGAGTTGAACATTCGGTCAAACCAGTGGTCTTCAATGTCTGAAGTGCTCGCGCATGTATTCCATAAAGTATACGGAATATGCCACGCGAAATTTCACTAAGACCGAAATATCACACGCTCATACTACATCAGTTAATCAAATTGTCCTCAAAATGTTATTAACTTTAATTGTCTGAGTCACGACTCTTCCTAACAGCAATTAACTCAACAGTTCTTCGTTTTACAAGTTATTTTTTCAACGACATTTTGCATGATGTTTCACATACGAAGGTTGGCGAGCGACTCTCTCGATGCCACCCCACTCTCTGCCTATCTAACTTTCTGAGCACGGAAACAGCTTAATTCTGACTGGCTAATGGTCTCAATGACCAATCAGAGTGATCCTTCTAGATCATTCTCGCGGCAAAACGTGCCTGAGCCACTCACTAATCAGAAAATCATCTACGTCATTCCAATACCAATTTCTAATTTAATATTTAATAAAATAGATCGAAATACAAAATAATCTTTAAATTAACTTGAAAACTTATTCCTCTTCTAACTTACATTCTGGCTGCTCTCTTACAAAAGCAAACACACATCGACATACGTCGTCAGCATCGTGGTTGCATCACAATTTTTCCACGATTCAATTTTATGAGGTTATACATAAAACAATACTAAGTTTTAACGTATGTCCCACAGACACTCTCTCATTCATTTCCATGTATATACACAAGAAAATAATAAGCTGATAATAACTTCGAATGATTTTTACACTACGAAATTGCAGTGTAATTAATGTTCTGAAAAGAAAAATTCCAATTAAGTCGTTTTATATAAGAAGAATTCTGGTATAACTTTAGATGATAATAAAGACAAACTGCTATTGTTCCTAACTGAGTTTTGAAACATAAGTGTCGGTTTTTGGACATTTAAGTAATTTTCTCAATCTTCTGAACTAAATGACATAAAAATCTGAAATTTTGACAAGATTCTTTTCGTAATAGTAAAAGATGGTATACCAAGTTTGAACAAAATCGGTTGAGACTTATTATGGTTTATTTAGGTTCGTAAGGGGTATGAACTTACGTTCCTACTAGATGTTACTGGAGACCGTTCTCATGTCGGATAGCGTCAGCTGCGCTGTGAGTCATAGCACAGAAGCAATCCTGCAGTCACCGTGAGACACGCCTGCGTGCTGTACTGTACTGAATGTTATCCCATGATAACTTGCTACGTTACACTATTTTCAAATAAAGCGCCTCAATGCTATCTTTAAGCCAAGCAATAATAAATAAGACACTGTTGAAGTTCTAAAAGATCGAAATTAACCAGACCAGTCTTGTGACTGCAGAAAATTGAAGTTCTCTCAAATACTAGGCAAGTACACATAAATATCGCTCAAATTAAGTGTCCCAACATTTAAAGTTAAGTGCAAAAGATCGAAACTAATGTGATCAGAATCAAATATTAGGCTTAAGTGTTACAACGGTATCTAAATACTTAAAGGATCTCCACTCTGCTTCTGCGTACTGTAATTATGAAGCTTATTTTTCAGTACTGTTTCACCATTAATTTAGAACAAGGACGAAGTTAATGATCTACTGGAAAACTTATAATCGATGGCATGTATTAGAAACTATTTAACAGACTGCTCCAGTCGCAACTACATCTGTCCAAAGCTGTACTCAGGTAAACCAACATCTAATAAAAACGCCACCACAGCGTTATATGACATAAACTGCAGAACGACTTGCTTCGTTTATACACACGACCAAAGACGGCAACATAGACGTACCATCTCAAAAGACAATGACAAAGTCGATAACTCGAAAATCAACAAAATTATTGTATCATTTCAACATACATAACTTAGATAGATTCTTGATAGGCCTTCCCTGGCGAGGAGAGGTGTTATTGGTCTTCTGACTGATTTGATGCGGCTCGCCAAGAAATTCCTCTTCTGCGCCAATCTTTTCATCTCAGAGTAGCACTTGCAACCTGTGTCGTCAATTATCGGCAGGAGGCATTCTATCTCTATCTTCCCCTATAGGTTTTACCTTATCAGCTCCCTCTACTACCACGCATGTTATACCATGATGTCTTAACAAATGTCGTCTCAGCCAGTCCCTGTCAGTGTTTTCCAGATATTCCTTTGCTACCGATTCTGCGGAGAAACCCCTTATTTCTTAAATTATTAATCACCCTAATTTCCAACATTCGTCTATAGCACCACATCTCAAAAGCTTCTATTTTGCTATGTTCCGGTTTTCTCACAGTCTGCATCTCACTACCATACAATTCCTTGCTACAAACGAACGTTTCCAAGTAAATCAAAGAGGCACAAACGCATGGATTAATGGACGGTCGGTAACTGACTCGACTCATGCCTCAAATGGGTTCCCGAATCAGTACAGATTCTAAAACATACACACAGAAAATACAATGAATTTACGTAACCAAAATAGTACAAAGGCCCCCGACCATGACGGCGGAAATGAGGGCAGAAGACAGTCCATTTGATCCACAATTAATACTTAACAGTGTAAAATTTACGTAAATAAATAAATTACAAAATAAACATGGGCCTTTGAAACTCAACTGACATTGTAAAATATAAAAGGTGCTTAAACCCGAAGAGCGCACGCACCTGTAGTGTTGGTAAAGATCAAGATTAACAGTCAATAAAATTGTAACGGTACTTCAACCTAAACAAGACAGGCACTAATTGCTGAAGTTAGGATGAAGGTAATTAAAAAAAATGAAGATAGCTAAATTTCTTAAATGTACACGTCGGTGGTGCGTGTAAAATCATTTTTTTTTTTTTTTTTCACAAGTAGAGCGCGATAACCTGTAATCGAATAGATGTTCAGTTCATGCACGTCCTTATTACCGGGACACTGGTACACGTTAAGGAATTCAGTCAAAACAATGTACAGCATAAAAGTCAAATAAGTTTGTGGCAAGAACATCAAACTAAATTTAGTAACAAAGCACTGTTTTTCTTTCACATACTGCTGAGGGCCCCTAATTGCTCATAAAAGTGGTGCTCACCGTTTTTCCTGCGTCAGGCCTAAAAGAATTAAAGGCGGCCTTAGGAGCCACGTGCACCGACGAAGGCAGCAGGCAACAGGCCTAGTCGAACTCCGAAGTGCCGCACGCCACTGCACAGGTGGGGGGAAACGACGGCTCCTCATTACGCGTTGATGTTGGCATATCCGCCATCCAAATTTGGCGAACGGTCCTCCACGGCTTGCAAGCTCAGGCTCAGGGGTTCGAAGTTCCTCTCATGCAAACAGTCAATCTCCAACATAAACACATCAAGTGTGACCTGCGCACGCGCTTAAATCTCGCTAGATGCGGCACGAGGGCGCTACCTACAGAAACACCTGGTAAATCGTTGGTAGGTAATGCAGCTTAAACAGAAAGGTGTCGACGTACATTAAATTTCATGCGTGCAGTCATATAAATTACACTTCTTCTTCTAATATTTCGGCCAGATGCCGCTCTACCACCTTCAGACTCGTCCGAGCTCGTGGCCTAGGAACGAGCGTTGCTGCCTCTGGATCACGGGATCCCGGCTTCGATTCCCGGCAGGGTTGGGGATTTTCGGGGACTGGGTGTTTGTATTGTCCTCAACATTTCATCATCATCTATGACGGTGGCTAGATTGGAATGGAAAAAAGAAATGGACTGTGTAAAAATTGGTACTTTGTACAAGTGCTGACGACTGCGCAGTTGAGTGACCCACAAACCAAACAACATCATCGAACCTTCAGGCCGAGCCGAAAGACCGACGTTACAGCACTCACTCCATCCATTTCAACTAGCGGACAGCGCCACTGGGCATGTGGCCCCAGATACACAGGTGCCAGAGACGTTGATCGGCGGCAAAGAAGTACTCAGATGCATGAATTAGTTCTATCGGTATGCGGTAGTTCCACGCGGAGACCCTATATGTATCACTGTGGGCTGCACTGAAGCACGGTCTTTGCAAGTTTATTTAATGACTTATCTAAGATGAAACCGAATTTTCGTTAAATTCGCCGCCAAATGAATTTCAACCAATCCTTTCACTACTGAGTCCTAAAAAGATGAAGCCGATGCTAGAATTTAGACGTTTGCGTGTATGAATACAAGCACACAAGGAAGTAATATATCTGCTGCAGAGAGGGCTACACCACGTAAGCTTTACCAATATACCCAGCCGGCCGCGGTGATCTCGCGGTTCTAGGCGCGCAGTCCGGAACCGTGCGACTGCTACGGTCGCAGATTCGAATCCTGCCTCGGGCATGGATGTGTGTGATGTCCTTAGGTTAGTTAGGTTTAAGTAGTTCTAAGTTCTAGGGGACTAATGACCACAACAGTTGAGTCCCATAGTGCTCAGAGCCATTTGAACCAGTATACCCAGACGGTAGTTCTTCCGCCTGATAAAGGTAATGCCACTATTTCAACGTTTCGTGACGACTAGCGAAACAAAATATACAGTTTAATAATAGCACATATCTGAAGACCAGTAAAGACCACTCTAACCAAATGGTAAGGAAGACTGCTTCGCTTCTGAAGGCCTCCCCATTTCCGCAATAGTTTGTGTGGTGACTGAAACCAAGTCGTGCAGCTCCTCCGAGGCCTGAGGGACTTCCAAACATCAACAAGAAAGATGTTCTTATGCGTACAATAGAGAGTAACAGTGACTCTCAAAATGTGACTGTGCCAAATAATTAGCACTGTTATAAAACCTCTTATAGGAAAATCTGCTCATCACATGACTCGTTCCACATCGTGACGATTTATCGTACAATATGATGCTTGGAACATGAAAGTAACTAACTATCTGCTAGCTTCAAGTCACAGTGTTTTAGAGATGTGTTGACAATACGTTCGTATTGCGGCCCCATTGTGAAGACAAGTAACAATAATTTTTAAACCATTTGACTTCAGTTCATGAACAAATCCATTTCACAATGTAAATCTAAAAGGAGGGATACCTTGCATTTTTGGATGTTTTGGCTCGACGCAAAGACGATGGCACCTTGGGACATGCAGTATATCGTAAAGTGACGCAAACGTATTTATATTTAAGTGCAAATAGCTGGCACTACGCTTAATTGACGATGAGTGTTCTCAAAACTTTGGGTCAGCATCATTACTGACGAGATCAGTCTGAAGGATGAACTTGTACACTTAAAGAAAGTACTTGAATCCGACATGTACTCTCCACACCATATGCATAGGGCGTTATGAATGCAATCAAATTTGGGCATAAGAAATGCAGAAGAAGACATAGAAAGAATTAAATCCTTGGCTTTGCTGCCACAAGGCTACAGTAAAAGTGAGTTTTCGCCTTTCACCGAAGAAAGCAGAACTCTTGGGTTCCGTTAAAGATGATGTGATACCCTGGAAGACTGGAGTGTACAAAATACATTGTGAGTGTGGCCTTTCATACGTTGGACAGACGACTCGTACAGTCTTCGAAAGATGCGCGGAATACCGTAGCTGCACCCGGATCTTATAGCCTAATATATGGGTTGTGGAAGAGAACCGCATAGATATTGGTCATTCTGTGTTATACTTAACTCTGAAATTGTGGCGTCGACCTCACCTTTTGGGAATCTAAAGTGAAAGAAGCGGCTAAAATTCATTTGGCGACGACTTTAATTAATAGAGATAGCGGTTTTAGCTTGGATAAGTCATGAAATCCGGCGTTTTCTTTAGTATTGCAGAGACGTCACCGCAGTGCAGCTCAAAGTGATACATCGAGATCTACATCTACATCTACATCCATACTCCGCAAGCCACCTGACGGTGTGTGGAGGAGGGTACCTTGAGTACCTCTATCGGTTCTCCCTTCTATTCCAGTCTCGTATTGTTCGTGGAAAGAAGGATTGTCGGTATGCTTCTGCGTGTGCTCTAATCTCTCTGATTTTACCCTCATGGTCTCTTAGCGAGATATACGTAGGAGGGAGCAATATACTGCTTGACTCTTCGGTGAAGGTATGTTCTCGAAACTTTAACAAAAGCCCGTATCGAGCTACTGAGCGTCTCTCCTGCAGAGTCTTCCACTGGAGTTTATCTATCATCTCCGTAACGCTTTCACGATTACTAAATGGTCCTGTAAGGAAGCGCGCTGCTCTTCGTTGGATCTTCTTTATCTCTTCTATCAACCCTATCTGGTACGGATCCCACACTGCTGAGCAGTATTCAAGCAGTGGGCGAACAAGCGTACTGTAACCTACTTCCTTTGTTTTCGCGTTGCATTCGCTTAGGATTCTTCCAATGAATCTCAGTCTGGCATCTGCCTTACCAACGATTAACTTTATATGATCATTCCATTTTAAATCATTCCTAATGCGTACTTCCAGATAATTTATGCAATTAACTGCTTCCAGTTGCTGACCTGCTATTTTGTAGCTAAATGATAAGGGATCTATCTTTCTATATATTCGTAGCGCATTACACTTTTCTACATTAAGATTCAATTGCCATTCCCTGCACCATGCGTCAATTCGCTGCAGATCCTCCTGCATTTCAGTACAATTTTCCATTGTTGCAACCTCTCGATACACCACAGCATCATCTGAAAAAAGCCTCAGTGAACTTCCGATGTCATACACCACGTCATTTATGTATATTGTGAATAGCAACGGTCCTATGACACTCCCCTGCCTCACACCTGAAATCACTCTTACTTCGGAAGACTTCTCTCCATTGAGAATGACATGCTGCGTTCTCCTATCTAGCAACTCCTCAATCCAATCACACAATTGGTCTGATAGACCGTATGCTCTTACTTTGTCCATTAAACGACTGTGGGGAACTGCGTCAAACGCTTTGCCGAAGTCAAGAAACACGGCATCTACCTGTGAACCCGTGTCTATGGCCCTCTGAGTCTCGTGGACGAATAGCGCGAGCTGGGTTTCACACGACCGTCTTTTTTGAAACCAATGCTGATTCCTACAGAGTAGATTTCTAGTCTCCAGAAAAGACTTTATACTCGAACATAATACGCGTTCCAAAATTCTACAACTGATCGACGTTAGAGATATAGGTCTATAGTTCTTCACATCTATTCGACGTCCCTTCTTGAAAATGGAGATGACCTGTGCCCTTTTCCAATCCTTTGGAACGCTTCGCTCTTCTAGAGACCTACGGTACACCGCCGCAAGAAGGGGGGCAAGTTCCTTCTCGTACTCTGTGTAAACTCGAACTGGTATCCCATCAGGACCAGCGGCCTTTCCTCTTTTGAGCGATTTTAATTGTTTCTCTATACCTCTGTCGTCTATTTCGATATCTACCATTTTGTCAACTGTGCGACAATCTAGAGAAGGAAGTACAGTGCAGTCTTCCTCTGTGAAACAGCTTTGGAAGAAGACATTTAGTATTTCGGCCTTTAGTCTGTCATCCTCTGTTTCGGTACCATTTTGGTCACAAAGTGTCTGGACATTTTGTTTTGATCCACCTACAGCTTTGACATAGGACCAAAATTTCTTAGGGTTTTCTGCCAAGTCAGTACATAGAACTTTACTTTCGAATGCATTGAACGCCTCTCGCATAGCCCTCCTCACACAACATTTCGCTTCGCGTAATTTTTGTTTGTCTGCAAGGCTTTGGCTATGTTTATGTTTGCTGTGAAGTTCCCTTTGCTTCCGCAGCAGTTTTCTAACTCGGTTGTTGCACCACGGTGGCTCTTTCCCATCTCTTACGATCTTGCTTGGCACATACTCATCTAAGGCATATTGTACGATGGTTTTGAACTTTGTCCACTGATCCTCAACACTATCTGTACTTGAGACAAAACTTTTATGTTGAGCCATCAGGTACTTTGTAATCTGCTTTTTGTCACTTTTTCTAAACAGAAAAATCGATGCAGTAACCGCTTTATGTTCGCTGATTCCCTGTTCTGGATAAACTGATTCAAAAAACTGATTCGGGTCTGTTTGTCACCAGAAGGTCTAACATGTTATCGCCACGAGTCGGTTCTCTGTTTAACTGCTCAAGGTAGTTTTCAGATAAAGCACTTAAAAACCGAGCGAGGTGGCGCAGTGGTTAGCACACTGGACTCGCATTCGGAGGACGACGGTTCAATCCCGCGTCCGGCCATCCTGATTTAGGTTTTCCGTGATTTCCCTAAATCACTCCAGGCAAATTCCGGGATGGTTCCTTCGAAAGGGCACGGCCGACTTCCTTTCCCGTCCTTCCCTAACCCGATGAGACCGATGACCTCGCTGTTTGGTCTCTTCCCCCAAACAACTCCCAACCCCACTTAAAAATATTTCACTGGATTCTTTGTCCCTGACACCCGTTATGAACGTTTGAGTCTCCCAGGCTATATCCGGCAAATTAAAATCTCCACCCAGAAATATAACATGGTGGGGAAATCTACTCAAAATATTTTCCAAATTATTCTTCAGGTGCTCAGACACAACAGCTGCTCAGCTGTTTTTTTTTTTCTTCATCATCAGTCTACTGACTGGTTTGATGCAAGCCCCCACAAATTCCTTTCCTGTGCTAACCTCTTCATCTCAGAGTAGCACTTGCAACCTACGTCCTCAGTTATTTGCTTGACGTATTCCAATCTCTGTCTTCCTCTACAGTTTTTGCTCTCTACAGCTCCCTCTAGTACCATGGAAGTCTTTCCCTCATGTCTTAGCAGATGTCCTATCATCCTGTCCCTTCTCCTTATCAGTGTTTTCCACATATTCCTTTCCTCTCGGATTCTGCGTAGAACCTCCTCATTCCTTACGTTATCAGTCCACTTAATTTTCAACATTCGTCTATAGCACCACATCTCAAATGCTTCGATTCTCTTCTGTTCCGGTTTTCCCACAGTCCATGTTTCACTACCATACAATGCTGTACTCCAGACGTACATCCTCAGAAATTTCTTCCTCAAATTAAGGCCGGTATTTGATATTAGTAGACTTCTCTTGGCCAGAAATGCCTTTTTTGACATAGCGAGTCTGCTTTTGATGTCCTCCTTGCTCCGTCCGTCATTGGTTATTTTACTGCCTAGATAGCAGAATTCCTTAACTTCATTGAGTTCGTGACCGTCAATCCTGATGTTAAGTTTCTCGCTGTTCTCATTTCTACTATTTCTCATTACCTTCGTCTTTCTCCGATTTACTCTCAAACCATACTGTGTACTCATTAGACTGTTCATTCCGTTCAGCAGATCATTTAATTCTTCTTCACTTTCACTCAGGATAGCAATGTCATCAGCGAATCGTTTCATTGATATCCTTTCACCTTGTATTTTAATTCCACTCCTGAACCTTTCTTTTATTTCCATCATTGCTTCCTCTATGTACAGATTGAAGAGTAGGGGCGAAAGACTACAGCCTTGTCTTACTCCCTTCTTAATACGAGCACTTCGTTCTTGATCGTCCACTCTTATTATTCCCTCTTGGTTGTTGTACATATTGTATATGACCCGTCTCTCCCTACGGCTTACCCCAACTTTTTTCAGAATCTTGAACAGCTTGCACCATTTTATATTGTCGAACGCTTTTTCCAGGTCGACAAATCCTATAAACGTGTCTTGATTTTTCTTGAGCCTTGCTTCCATTATTAGCCGTAACGTCAGAAGTGCCTCTCTCGTGCCCTTACTTTTCCTAAAGCCAAACTGATCGTCACCTAGCGCATTCTCAATTTTCTTTTCCATTCTTCTGTATATTATTCTTGTAAGCAGCTTCGATGCATGAGCTGTTAAGCTGATTGTGCGATAATTCTCGCACTTGTCAGCTCTTGTCATCTTCGGAATTGTGTGGATGATGCTTTTCCGAAAGTAAGATGGTGTGTCGCCAGACTCATATATTCTACACACCAACGTGAATAGTCGTTTTGCTGCCACTTCCCCTAATGATTTTAGAAATGCTGATGGAATGTTATCTATCCCTTCTGCCTTATTTGACCGTAAGTCCTCCAAAGCTCTTTTAAATTCCGAGTCTAATACTGGATCCCCTATCTCTTCTAAATCGACTCCTGTTTCTTCTTCTATCACATCAGACAAATCTTCACCCTCATAGAGGCTTTCAATGTATTCTTTCCACCTATCTGCTCTCTCCTCTGCATTTAACAGTGGAATTCCCGTTGCACTCTTAATGTTACCACCGTTGCTTTTAATGTCACCAAAGGTTGTTTTGACTTTCCTGTATGCTGAGTCTGTCCTTCCGACAATCATATCTTTTTCGATGTCTTCACATTTTTGCTGCAGCCATTTCGTTTTAGCTTCCCTGCACTTCCTATTTATTTCATTCCTCAGCGACTTGTACTTCTGTATTCCTGATTTTCCTGGAACATGTTTGTACTTCCTCCTTTCATCAGTCAACTGAAGTATTTCTTCTGTTACCCGTGGTTTCTTCGCAGCTACCTTCTTTGTACCTATGTTTTCCTTCCCAAATTCCGTGACGGCCCTTTTTAGAGACGTCCATTCCTCTTTAACTGTGTTGCCTACTGCGCTATTCCTTATTGCTGTATCTATAGCGTTAGAGAACTTCAAACGTATCTCATCATTCCTTAAAACTTCCGTATCCCACTTCTTAGCGTATTGATTCTTCCTGACTAATGTCTTGAACTTCAGCCTACTCTTCATCACTACTATATTGTAATCTGAGTCTATATCTGCTCCTGGGTACGCCTTACAATCCAATATCTGATTTCGGAATCTCTGTCTGACCATGAAGTAATCTAATTGAAATCTTCCAGTATTTCCCGGCCTTTTCCAAGTATACCTCCTCCTCTTGTGATCCTTGAACAGGGTATTCGCTATTACTAACTGAAACTTGTTAAGGAACTCAATTAGTCTTTCTCCTCTTTCATTCCTTGTCCCAAGCCCATATTCTCCTGTAACCTTTTCTTCTACTCCTTCCCCTACAACTGCATTCCAGTCGCCCATGACTATTAGATTTTCGTCCCCCTTTACATACTGCATACATGAAATAGCGAATCAGAATTATTGAATGACCTTTTGGATCTGTTAATGTTAAACAAAGAGGCGAAACGTTCGTAGTGAGCAAATGCATTAGTAAAACGTTAAGCATCTGTGATCTTGTAGCGCTATTTTGGTATTGATAGTACTGACGCTGCAGAACATTCCTCTTCCACGGCTATTGTGCAACCAAAAAGCTTGCATTGGTTCAAATTGAACAAAATTTATGGCCTTTCCTTAATAGTCAACAGTGCTGCAAAAAGTACGTTAGTCACTTGAAACTCCTGGTCTCGATTCTCAATGAAAAAAGATTACCAATGTCTTCCATACGTTAAACGATATATTGGATGCAAAAGTTAAGCGTCTTACTCTTTATGTGTCACACAATGACCCTTGCGTCTACCTCCAACTACCATTCTGCGTTCAAAATCTCTTAACTCACGTTCTGCAGCCATAATCCCATCGGAAACCTTTTCATATGTATCACCTGAGTACAAATAACAGCTCCGTCAATGAACTTCCCTGTTGTAGCTCGTGCACGTGACACTACCGACATCTGTGTGTGTTCACATTGCTATCCCTTGACTTTTGTCACCTCAGCGTAGTGAGTGCTGCTTCAGCTCCGCTGTGTGGACCACACGATCGCGGTAATCTCGCATGCTCAACTGCGTTAAGAGTCATTTTCAGTTCCTTACTTGTGCACCAATTGCTCGCTTGCAGGACTTTGTACTATTGCACCGTATGCCACTTTTCCAAAACCGTCTCGGCCATGCCGTTACCGTAACTTTGCGTGACCAGTTAATAACATTAATATCCTCTGTATGGCGTCCTCAAACGGCGCGATTGCCGATGCAGCACACACTACTGCAGCCTTCTAAAACGTGATGTAATCGTCACTTGCCATATCGCTGATTTTTGTTTTTAGGCACCAGCGGCAATCTATAGCAAGTAATTTGTTCGTGCACCTTTAACATAAATCATTTACACCCTCCTTCGTTATTATGCAGTGAATAAATGTTTCCTTAGCCGATATTCCTTTACGGACTTTAAATTTTCTTTTTACGGCGCGTGTGTAAAATATTACACTTTACACTCCAATTTATAACATAGTATCCTGACTCATCTATGTAATACGAAACGTAATGCAATGTCATGAGAGGCGGACCCTAAGGTTTAAAAGGAGGCGGAGAGTTTTGCTTTGACGTTAGAGAATCAGTAACAACGGAATGCATCGGTAAGGAAAGCTCAGTGACTTCGAACATGGATTAGTCATTTAAAGTCACCTAAGTAAGAAACCCATCAAGGACATTTCAACACTTCTAAAACCACAAAGTCGATTGTTGATGATACGACTTAAGTGGAAACGTGAAGGGACAACCACAGCTGAAGTAAGCCAGACAGACGTTATGCACTGACGAAGAGGGACCGTTAAATACTGCGGAATGATTGCACATATTGGCGAAACATACAACAAACTTTCCTGTGGTATCGATGGAATATCAGCCGGCCGGTGTGGCCGAGCGGTTCTAGGGGCTACAGTCTGGAACCGCGCCACCGCTACGGTTGCAGGTTCGAATCCTTCCTCGGGCATGGATGTGTGTTATGTCCTTAGGTTAGTTAGGTTTAAGTAGTTCTAGGTTCTAGGAGACTGATGACCTCAGAAGTTAAGTCCCATAGTGCTCAGAGCCGTTTGAACCATTGATGGAATGCCCAAGTGGAGAGCAACTTTCGTGGAGCCCGCTGGTTGGTAAAGATAGCGAGGTAGGCTTAGCATAATCTAACTAAAATGCAAATTAAAAAGAGACTATCAAATCACACAAACTGTGCTGTTGTGATGTTGTGTGAGCCTCACTGCCCTTTTCTTAACCAATTTATGCCTAATTTTATTCTGAGAGGCTCAGTAACGTATGTAAATACCGTAAATGTAAATTTGATTCAAAAAGTACTTGAAGTGAAACGCAGCGCACAATCCCCGCAACGATAGTGGTTGTGAATCTTTGAGTATGGAGTCAAAAAAAAAAGTGATTTATTAAAGAAAGAGGGCTGTTAATCATTATCCTGTGGAAAGTGGACGTGTTGCCAGGCCGTCGCTTAGAACGTATTGTTACATTTAATGAAAACTGATATTTCAGTAAAAAAAAAAAGCGCGTGAAGTATGTGTAAAAGTTGTCAAACATTTATGTAAACAAATTTTCTGGAAGTGAAAGTTAGAAATATCTTGTATTTGGAAAAGAAAGTGAACTTCTTTGTCGTCGCCGGCTATCAATCGACAGAATTGTGAGTGTACAAAGTTAGCTAAAATACAGGAAAGGAAATGTATTCTCTTTAGTTTTCATTCGATACGTAACAGCCTCTCGTCATTTCTTTATTGCAGTAAGTGGATTATGTTGTTGTATAATAGTATGGTTCGACTCCACTGACCAATTTTGATGCAACAGGACGTGTAATTTGAAGGAAGTTTGTGTGGCAAGCAATCTCTTTTTCTCACGAAAAGCAGATTGCTGTTTGATCTTATTTACTTACAACAGTGGTCACTTAGGTATGAAAAGCTACGAAAACTTGGGCTCAAAATTATCCGCTATACGGCCAAGTAACCAACAGAGTCGTATTTTAAATCTTAAAGTACAATAACTTCCTCCAAATTATAATACGTCACCACCTGGTGCAGAAGCTGATCATTTAAGGAGGCAGCAACCTAAATTCAGGTACCAGTTACAACTTAAAGTAAAGTCTCAATCAAGAATCAATCTCTGTCTCTCCAAATACATATATAAATATTCATATTATTAAAAAAAGTTATTTTATATTGTTCAGTCATATTAATGTGACCATATGTCAAAAGCGCGGACAACTATGAGACGTGCAGGGAAAGATTCAGTGGCCTCTGAAAGGTACCGACAGAGATGTGGAGCGACGCAGACTTCATTGCCCTGGCCAGCTGCGAAAGATTTTCCAGTTGTGGATATATGCCGCGAACAGTTGATCCCACGGTTTATCGATTGGGTTTAAATCCGAGGAGTCATCCTGGTTCTCTTCGAACCACGCAAAAGCACTGCGAGCTGCGTGACACGTTGAATTGTCCTGCTAGGTAGACGCCATCGTACCGAGAAGAAAATAACTGCACATTGGAGTGGACGTGGTCCCCAAGGATAGATGCATATTTGCGTTGATCCATTCCGTCTTCCAAAATGACTTCATCACACAGGGAATCCCGCAAAAAACGTTCCTAGGACCATAACGCTCCCTCATAGAGTCTGGATGTTAGGTTTCAGACGTTTCATGCCGCACATACCAACCACCATCTATCCGTTAGAGGATAAATGTGATTCATCTGAAAAAGCCACCTCTCACCGCTCAGTGGACGTACAGTGCCGTTACTTCAGTGCAAATTCTAGCCTTCGTCGCCGATGAACAACAGTCAGCATGGGTGCATGAACCAGGCGATGCTGTGGAGGCTTGTAAGCAGCAATGGTGGTCGATAACCCCTCGGTTCACCTGTGTGGTCTGTTGCCCAACAGTCGCACGTCTATTCGCCCGTACACATCTCCGCAGCGGTCATTCACGCCAGTCATCTGTGGCCCGTGGTGCAGCCCAGTTGTATCGCCGCTGGTTTCCGATAGCACCATTTTGCCATACACGGTATACTTTAACGACAGCTGTAGGCTTAGAAACGTACACGTTTCGTAAATGCTTCCACTCTCAGCCCCAAGTCAATGATCACGCCAATTTCGTAGTTAGATAAGTCGCTCCGTTTCAGCATTACAACAATGACTGCACTGTTTCCTGTGTAACCCCGACACGCTTTATGTACGCCCCTCTACTAGTGCTGCAACCTGCCCTCTGTGAGTGATTATTGCACGTTGACGTCGAACGTAGGTTTTGGTCACATTATTGTGACTGGACCGCGTACATGTACAAATGACTTCGAAAAGTAAGTTACACGTTTTCGAGGCAAGCTATGTAGCTTCAGTGCATTTCAAAGTGACACTAATGTAGAACATTATTGTCCAGCATAGTCTTTAACTCCGTGTAAACAACGGTCGTAGCGTACTGCCAATCGTTCATTTCCTTGACAGTAGGAATCCACTCCTTGGTCACCGAGCCATTCAACAATATTCGGAAAAGATGTTCTTTCAGCTCGCTGAAAAGATGGAATTGCTTGGCACAAGGTCTGGACTGCCTCATCCATGTCTGTGCGACCTAGGTCGAATTGTTGAAAACATTACACTCCTTCTGAACACGACGCTGCACTTGGTCTACAGACTGCCAGAAATTCACTGTGCGTCTGTGCGAAATTTAAGGGTTTTCCCCAGAAGAATAGTAGTGTCAAGCGTACTTCGGAGTACGTCCCAGGTTGACACGCCATTTCACTCGCACAGTTAAAGCACGTGTTATCTGCACCGCAGCAAAACTACGTTTGCAGGACACCTGATACCTGTACTCTCATCTGCACAATGCTCTTAGCGTGGAACGACATGTGTAACTTAACTTGCTGAGGTCCCTACGTATGATGCAATAGTATAGTGAATAACCTACTGAAAGAAAAGATAGAAGCGAGCCAGAGTCGGTGAAACGAATAGCTTGCAGCCTTTGGGCATTACGAAGTAGCGAACGGAAGTGCGAGCAGGGGACCTCGAGAGAAAGGGATGAGAAAGGGATGAACCACTGTGAAGGTCAGACATTGCCTCGCCTGAGCGTGAAGTAGCATCGTGACATACTTTTGTTAATTTTACTGACAGTCGATTTGAGGATTGGTACAAGGACATGACCAACGAACTTCCTTAAACTGATGGAAAGCGGTGACTGCGAAGAATGTTTAACAGACTGTAACACAGTATGACAGATGTTGGAACAGAGACTAAATTAAGTATCATCTGAGTCGAGGTTCGAAAAACGATGTGTCACGCTTTCGCGGGTGCAGAAGAGAAATCCGAAATTCGCGTATCCTACGCAACTATCCCCAAAAAAAAAAAATAGTTAATATGGTTACTAAGATAACGGTGAACTTCACAGTGGATGTGTTATGTGACAAACAATTATGTCAGGGCATTCTATGAAAACAATGCATGGCGTGCTTTGTCACATCAGTCAATAGATATCGTTTCTGTGTTCGTGGTGAACTGAACGAGTGAAGAAATATGTTTAACTTAACACATTCTTTACTTGGTTCCGTGTCATCTCAGAATATCCAGGTCAAAGCTCCCTTCCACTACGCGGACTCAATGGAAATAAAAACGGGAAGATTACGAGTCACGCCGCCTGCTATAGCTGTTGAAAGTGAGAAGACTTCGCCTCCGAGCTCATGTAGAAGGAAGTATCTTTCAAATGACGGTCCAGTAACTGGTGCGTGAATCCTTACGAATGGTCCGCAAGTGTAAGTTCCATTCTAAAGCATAAACTCTAAAAGACTGGAATTTCTGAAACAACAATCCAATTTTCATTCGAATTCATACACTTCAACAAATTAGACTCTCAAGAACGGTAATTCAAAATTCCATTCTTAGAATACCCACGGCTATTTTTGCTATTTTTGGAATCTCCTGACCACTTGGGCACTTTTTAATTGACCGTAGGATTGCAATCACAGCATAAATGCTTATATATGTCTCAACATTGCCTGAGTTTGGAGTCGATCTTCCGCCATTGTCCCTTCTCACGAGAACTCAAGTAACAGAGAGCATGCTGACAGAACTATCTCACATAGAGAAGGAAGATTATTAACTTTCTACAGTTAAATGCTCAGTGTGTTACCTGCTCACTTACTTTTCTTCCACGCACAGGGCTTTCAACGCAGTCTGCGCTGAAAGCCCTGTGCGTGGGAGAAAAATACGGCTCAGGTCAGCAGCTGCGTGAAGGGAGGCATTAGCCCGCAGAGCTGGCCATAAAACACAGCTGAGTGCCATGCCTGCAACAGGCGAGAAGCGAACACACCGAGGGCTCACGTGGACCCACACAATCATCCAAAATAGAATAATATGTGAACACAAAATCAAATAGGGGTAATGCAGGAGTTGGTTTAATGATGAATAATAAAATAGGTGTACGAGTAAGCTACTACAAACAGCATAGTGAACGCATTATTACGGCCAAGATAGACACGAAGCCCACACCTATTACAGTAGTTCAAGTTTATATACCAACTAGCTCTGCAGATGACGAAGAAATTGAAGAAATGTATGATGAGATACAAGAAATTATTCAGGTAGTGAAGGGAGACGAAAATTTAAATGTCATGGGTGACTGGAATTCGTCAGTAGGAAAAGGGAGAGAAGGGAACATAGTAGGTGAATGTGGATTGGGGCTAAGAAAAGAAAGAGGAAGCCGCCTGGTAGAATTTTGCGCACAGCATAACTTCATTATAGCTAATACTTGGTTTAATAATCATAAAAGAAGGTTGTATACATGGAAGAACCCTGGAGATACTAAAAGGTATCAGATAGATCATATAATGGTAAGACAGAGATCTAGGAACCAGGTTTTAAATTGTAAGACATTTCCAGGGGCAGATGTGGACTCTGACCACAATCTATTGGTTATGACCTGTAGATAAAAAATGAAGAAACTGCAAATTTAAGGAAATTTAAGGAGATGGGACATGGATAAACTGAAAGAACCAGAGGTTGTACAGAGTTTCAGGGAGAGCATAAGGGAACAATTTAAGGAATGGGGGAAAGAAATACAGTAGAAGAAGAATCGGTAGCTTTGAGGGATGAAATAGTAAAGGCAGCAGAGGATCAAATAGGTAAAAAGACGAGGGCTAGTAGAAACCCTTGGGTAACAGAAGAAATATTGAATTAAATTGATAAAAAGAGAAAATATAAAAATGCAGTAAATGAAGCAGGCAAAAAGGAATACAAACGTCTCAAAAATGATATCGACAGGAAGTGCAAAAAGGCTAAGCAGGGATGGCTAGAGGACAAATGTAAGGGTGTAGAGGCTTATCTCACTAGGGCTAAGATAGATACTGCCTACAGGAAAATTACAGAGACCTTTGGAGAAAAGAGAACCACTTGCATGAATATCAAGAACTCAGATGGAAACCCAGTTCTAAGTAAAGAAGGGAAACAGAAAGGTGGAAGGAGTATAAAGAGTGCCTATTCAAGGGCGATGTACTTGAGGACAATATTACGGAAATGGAAGAGGATGTAGATGAAGTTGAAATGGGAGATATGATATTGCGTGAAGAGTTTGACAGAGCACTGAAAGACCTTAGTCGAAACAAGGCCCCCGGAGTAGACAACATTCCATTAGAACTACTGACAACCTTGGGAGAGCCAATTCTGACAAAATTCTACCATCTGGTGAGCAAGATGTATGAGACAGGCTAAATACACTCAGACTTCAAGAAGAATATAATTATCCCAATCCCAAAGAAAGAAGTTGTTGATAGATGTGAAAATTACCGAACTATTAGTTTAATAAGTCACAGCTGCAAAATACTAACGCGAATTCTTTACATACGAATGGAAAAACTGGTAGAAGCAGACCTTGGGGAAGATCAGTTTGGATTCCGTACAAATGTTGGGACACGTGAGGCAATACTGACCCTACGACATACCTTAGAAGAAAGATTAAGGAAAGTCAAACCTACGTTTCTAGCATTTGTAGACTTAGAGAAAGCTTTTGACAATGTTGATTGGAATACTCTATTTCAAGTTCTGGAAGTGGCAGGGGTAAAATACAGGGAGCGAAAAGCTATTTACAATTTGTACAGAAACCAGATGGCAATTATAAGAGTCGAGGGGTATGAAAGGGAAACAGTTGTTGGGAACGGAGTGAGACCGGGTTGTAGCCTCTCCCCGATGTTATTCAATCTGTATATTGATCAAGCAATAAAAGAAACAAAAGAAAAGTTCGGAATAGGTATTAAAATCCATGGAGAAGAAATAAAAACTATGAGATTCGCCGATGACATTGTAATTCTGCCAGAGACAGCAAAGGATTTGGAAGAGCAGTTGAATGGAATGGACAGTGTCTTGAAAGGAGTATATAAGATGAACATCAGCAAAAGCGAAACGAGGATAATGGAATGTAGTCGTATTAAGTCGGGTGATGCTGAGGGAATTAGATTAGGAAATGACACACTTAAAGTAGTAAAATAGTTTTGCTATTTGGAGAGCAAAATAACTGATGTCAATAAAATTCTTCTGGGTTAGAGACCGCATTGTCATTTATAAAATTCCAACGTTTCGGCGTCTGTTGCAAGACGCCTTCCTCAGGGTGTGTTGCTAACTGCTGAATGAGCACAAGTGTGGGTACATATATACTATGGAAGAGTGTTGTGATTGGATGTGAGGATGAGGAGGAAGGGTACTAGGAGTTCATTTTATTGGCGTTTGCATTGCGTCTTGTTATTGGCGGAAATAGGCGTTTTCCATTGGAGTTTCCTTTACTGTCTGCCAGTGGTGGAAATCGGCGAATAGGAGACTTAGCGGCGGCGACTGCAGCGTAGCGTTGTTTACTAACTGCCTAGTATCGACTAGGCCGCGTCAGCGCTCTGTGTACCATCCTCCGCTGTGGCCTACCGCACGCCTGTTGCTTTGCGCGAGCTGTCCTTCCGCAAAGCTGTCACAGCAGGCAGCCAAGACGCTGGAAGTCTGTACCCGTCTTCTCTGTTCATATTATCGGGTCGCTTGGCTATTTCTATAGCCTCTCTAATCTTCCTCCTCAAACTAAACGGCTGTTTCGCCAGTACTCGGACCTTTGGAATTTCGATGTTCATCCTGCACTGCTCATGGTGTTCTGACACCGCTGATTTGCTATATTGTTTGAGGCGGATATATCTCTCATGTTCAGTTAGCCTCGTGCTTATTGGACGCCCAGTCTCACCTACATACACCACCATACACCACCATACATTCACACTCGATTTCATAAACTCCGGCGGCATGAAACTTGTCAATTGTATCTTTTGTCGAGCCCATAATGTCTTTTATTTTGTTGTTGTTACGAAAAATCGGCTTAATGCCTGCCCGACGGAGAATTTTGCCCAGACGTTCAGTAACCCCTTGTACATACGGTAGCACGGCGGTGTTCTGTGCTTCGTTCTGTATTTCCCTGTTGCCCTCCTCCTTCGGCGCCATGGTTTTGCGTATCAGCCTCATGTCGTAGCCATTAGCTCCAAAAATGGTCCTGAGGTTCTGCAGTTCAGCTTGCAGGCTGTATTCATCGCTGATCCTGTAGGCTCTCTTAGTTAAAGTTCGCAGGGCCGAATTCTTTTGCATAGGATGGTGGTGGGAGGATGCATGCAGGTACCTGTCCGTGTTGGTGGGCTTCCTGTAAACTCTGTGTCCAAGCTTCCCGTCTGGCTTACGATAAACTTCTACGTCGAGAAAAGGCAATACCCCGTTCTTTTCAATCTCCATGGTAAAATGAATTTTGCTGTGCTGCTGGTTAAGATGTTCGTGGAAGTTCGTAGCAACAACAAAATAAAAGACATTCTGGGCTCGACAAAAGATACAATTGACAAGTTTCATGCCGCCGGAGTTTATGAAATCGAGTGTGAATGTATGGTGGTGTATGGTGGTGTATGTAGGTGAGACTGGGCGTCCAATAAGCACGAGGCTAACTGAACATGAGAGATATATCCGCCTCAAACAATATAGCAAATCAGCGGTGTCAGAACACCATGAGCAGTGCAGGATGAACATCGAAATTCCAGAGGTCCGAGTACTGGCGAAACAGCCGTTTAGTTTGAGGAGGAAGATTAGAGAGGCTATAGAAATAGCCAAGCGACCCGATAATATGAACAGAGAAGACGGGTACAGACTTCCAGCGTCTTGGCTGCCTGCTGTGACAGCTTTGCGGAAGGACAGCTCGCGCAAAGCAACAGGCGTGCGGTAGGCCACAGCGGAGGTTGGTACACAGAGCGCTGACGCGGCCTAGTCGATACTAGGCAGTTAGTAAACAACGCTACGCTGCAGTCGCCGCCGCTAAGTCTCCTATTCGCCGATTTCCACCACTGGCAGACAGTAAAGGAAACTCCAATGGAAAACGCCTATTTCCGCCAATAACAAGACGCAATGCAAACGCCAATAAAATGAACTCCTAGTACCCTTCCTCCTCATCCTCACATCCAATCACAACACTCTTCCATAGTATATATGTACCCACACTTGTGCTCATTCAGCAGTTAGCAACACACCCTGAGGAAGGCGTCTTGCAACAGACGCCGAAACGTTGGAATTTTATAAATGACAATGCGGTCTCTAACCCAGAAGAATTTTATTGACATTGACAACGGCCGCGGAAGCCTACGGTTACAAAATAACTGATGATGGTCGAAGTAGAGAGGATATAAATTGTAGACTGGCAATGGCAAGGAAAGCATTTCTTAAGAAGAGAAATTTGTTAATATCGAGTATTAATTTAATTGTCAGGAAGTCATTTCTGGAAGTATTTGTATGGAGTGTAGCCATGTATGGAAGTGAAACATGGACGATAAATAGCTTAGACAAGAAGAGAATAGAAGCTTTCGAAATGTGGTGCTACAGAAGGATGCTATACATAAGCTGGATTGATCACATAAGTAATGAGGAGGTATTGAGTAGAATTGGGGAGAAGAAGAGCTTGTGGCACAACTTGACTAGAAGAAGGGATCGGTTGGTAGGACATGTGCTGAGACATCGAGGGATCACCAATTTAGTATTGGAGGGCAGCGTGGAGGGTAAAAATCGTAGAGGGAGACCAAGAGATGAATACACTACACAGATTCAGAAGGATGTAGGTTGCAGTAGGTACTGGGAGATGATGAAGCTTGCACAAGGTAGAGTAGCATGGACAGCTGCATCAAACCACTTTCAGGACTGAAGGCCACCACAACAACATGAACACAAAGTGGATATTTAGTGGATACCGTTGTAAACTTACCCTCGAACTGTTCTTTATTGCAATGGCTCTTATAAATTGGTTATGTATGGCATGATACTATTTGATCTGATTTTGGAGGATACCTCTTGTTGTACGCTGTGACTGATAGGCAGCAGGATATTTCTTCATTAACGACTCGACAAACAAAATGACAACTTTGTCTCTCGTTAAGACGGGAAACGGGGTAATGCATTGGATAATATCCCTCGAACTTTCCTATATTCAGAACGAGTAGTCTAGAGGGAGGGTGAAATTTCTGCATTTAAAGATCTGCTTTATTCTTTAATCAACTATTTTAATTTAGATCTCAAATTTCTCTTTAATCATATGACTTGGCATCTGATTTATGCCAATCCCAGGAGGTATCTCTTATGTAATGACTGGGTTAAATTTAAATCAGGACCACTATGGGGGATTCGAGTATAATCACAGTTTATTTTCTATTTCAGAAACATTCCTTGTGTTCAACTCACTTTCTATGCGGGCAGAATTAATGGTTCATTACTTCAGGTCTATTGTCAATGGGTTTCCTAATCCTTAATTAAGGGCGCCACACTACAGAGGAATCAAGGGGAAAACCTAATCATGTGAAAGAAACTGTTTCGGGTTCAACTGCACAATAAACTAAGCTACTGCAATTATAAAATGATTAAGCAGGGTTGACCCAACAAGTTGAGCCTAGTAGAACGACGCGTAATAAGATTTTTAGCGCTTAATACAATATTTGGCAAAGCAAAATTCACTTGTTTTAATATAAAGGAAATAACTTTGATTATTCTATGATTTGTACTCTCTAATTGCAGCTGACTGCTTATGGGATAACTCTCGGGAACGCCACCACGCTCGATAAATTGCCTTGGATTGAATATCTTTCTTACATTCAACAAGGGATATTGTTATTTTCAGTCACTGAAACTACTGGAGACATTACAAGCGCCTGTTGTCCATCACTCTCATTGATCTCCTGTCTTCACGAAGAAATCACGCAAAATAAGCATTATAAAATCATTTAAACACACTCACTGGGCTGTAATTGCCTTTAAACATTACCTAAATTTACGCTAATAGACACACTGGGGACATGTGCCATCTCAGCATTAACGGATTTGGCGCGAAGCAGGCTAAGTACAAAGAAAACGACATATCGAAAATTATCCCACATTAAATTGAGCCTGAATTCACAGTTATTTCTGGTAACTACTCAGGTGGTTCGTACCTAATGTCCGAATGCACTGTTCATTACCACCACGTGGCACAAACCGTTACACCAGTACCCAACACAAAGAAATCCTCCAAAAATTTCAAGTTCGTTGCTTTAAACCAGCGATACTTCATTTTCACAAATATGTCAAACATTTTTAGCGTAGAACTGTGAAAGAAACTCTAGAATTTTCATGGCTTAAGGCCCTCGTCCGTTTTCTAGCCAGCTGTACTCTACTATGATACAAAGAAAAGTATGTAAAATTATGATTTAATGTTAACAAACCGCACACTAGATCGCACCATTTCAATTGAGCTATGCATTGAAAAACCTTTAGTTATTGATTATTGACTTACCCGAGCACTGATGGCCAGTACTCCATCTCACGAATCTAAGTCCCTACCTTACTATCAGTTAATTAGCTCCAGATTGCCAAAAAATCATATTATTACGCTTTTTCTCCATCACAACATTAACGTTCTATCGCTCATTTACCGAAGATTTTTCTTACGATAGTGACCTCGAGCGTGGAAACGCCTCCCTTCTCAGTCAGCCTGGAACACTGCCAAAAACGGCGTAGCCTGCACCAAATGTATTCTGTGTTTCAGACCTCCCGAACAAGAAGTCTGCTATTGGATGAGCCCCCTGACCCCCTCTCTACCTACTGATACTCTCTACCCTTAACGTCTGTCATTTTCCTTGCCCTTTCTCCCCAACAGTTTCATTTTTCCAACCACACACTCGCCGTATCTTTGGTTAGTCTTTCTGCTACTAACACTAACACACCGTCATTCATATTTTCAAATGGTAGAAAAAAGAAAGTGTGACCACTGAAATAAAAATAAAATTAAAAAAAAACAGTGATTGCCTTTCCACGTACTCATGTGAGAATCTTTACATGTAGCTACATATTCTGTCATTACGAAATTATTTCCTCACAATATAATTTACTTCAAATGCAAATAGCCTCGAGGTCTTTAATGGAACGAAAGTAGTAGTTTCGTTTCACCGTTCGTAGCATTCGCCAGTTAGTTCGCAACGCGTTCTACTGCAGATTACCCCACCTGAATGGACTACTAGCTGATTATAATTTTGTAATAAATGAAATTTTCCCATGTTGAAAGCTATATTGTAATGCCCGCGGCCAGAGAGATGTTTTGGCGGCTGTTAAGTGTTGCATACCGCCAAACATATGGCTGTTTGCGCGAGCATTTCCGCCAGCCGGCCGCACTGGCCGAGCGGTTCTCGGAGGTTCAGTCCGCAACCGCGCGACTGCTACGGTCGCAGGTTCGAATGCTGCGTAGGGCATGGATGTGTGTGATGTCCTTAGGTTAGTTATGTTTAAGTAGTTCTACGTTCTAGGGGACTGAAGACCTCAGATTTTTAAGTTCCATAGTGTTCAGAGCCATCATCATTTGCGCCAACGTGGGAGGGGTGGGGGGTCAGACTGTGGACCAGACAACAAGTATGTGTTCTGCGAAGCTAGCGTTCCGAGGAGATGGAGCTTTGAATCCACACACAGTAAATGTGGGGCGTGATTGCAAAGTGTGTACACAACAGGGCATGAGGTTGCTGGTGTCTTCCCTGGACGAGAGGACGGCGGGTTGAGAAGATATGCAGACAGGGGCCCCCCGCATTAGAAGAGGAACTCTAAACCGTGCTTTGGTGACCGATTTGATTCAGAAGTGTGTACACTGTACGGTGAGGGTGCAAGCAGTGTGAGCTGAGTGTAATGATTTTGACAGAAATATTGCACACAGGAGAACCGTGTGCACTGTTTTCTGTGTTTGCCTGCACGCTGGTCGTGCGTTTGTTGTCTCCAAACCAGAACTCTGTAAATCTCTTTGTAATCGTTACACTGTGAGCGTAGCCAACATTGTATATGTATTTGTTCAGAGAATGGCATTTGCTGATTGTGGGCAGACGGTATTCCAATTGGTTGGCCGTAGTTCTGCGAGTAGAGAGTAGCTCGTCGAGAGAGTGGTTATATTATAAACGTGTGGATGCCCAGTTATAAAGTCTTTGGGCTGGTATTCTGATTTTACAGGTCGTATTAAATTACCTGTATTAAGAGCTATTTTTCGTTTTGTGCTAATTGCATTTTGGGTCAAGAGACCGAATATTGTGAAATGTTAGTATTCTTATTATTACCCCGAGTTTTAGTGTTACTGGTGCCGCATTAATTTCTAATTACTTTATTGTTTAATTGAAGAAATTTAAATTCGTTTATTGTGTTGTCCCCACGCCCAGCGCTTCAGGAACTATAGCTAGGCCGTATATTTGAACTTCAGTTTGTTTGACTACTATTTTGTTTATTGTAGAGAAAGATGTTTTTGTGTAATAAATATTGTTTGTCAAAGTAAGCCCACATCTGTATAATCCCTCGCTCAAATCGCACTCCACCCAAATCTTAAACTACAAAGTCCAAATAACTAAAAATAAATAAGAAAGCCGCGAGCGCCATTGTGTGCTCTGCTACATACCCAACACGAATGGCACTCCTGGAAGGTGATAGAGAGGCAATTGTGGAACTAAAGCTCTGTGGCTGGCTGATCAGCTGTGGCTTGATAACTCAGTCCGTAACAGCTGTTGCCCGTTAAAGTCTGAAAAGTTTTTTTCGGTGAACCATGACGTGTAACACATAGAAGCTATTGACTGTGGTTTCTCCAGATAAGTCAAGGATACTTTTATCTCTTTATTCATTAAGCTCATGTATGTCTTACAAATATTCCACGGAAGTTAACATTTGAATAGTTAACAGCTGACTCCAATTGTTTATTCATGTTGCCTGAAGCGCATTTGGGACTTAAGCAAATATACTTGAGCTTGTAATTTTAGGTAGCTGCTTCATCATTATTCGACCATTTCATCTTCATTCGGCGTACATAAATTATTAATTATGTTTTTGTACACCACATTTACAGTGCTACTCATCTCGGCTTACCAGCTGCTTAAGTCAAAAACAGAAAATTAATAATAATAATCTCAACTTGAAGGTTGGGCAGTTTCACCTTCAACATTGATGTTTCCCGGCATTTGTAATACTTACTAACATTCCAGCGTCTTCGAGTACGTTGGCATGACCATGTGACCTGCACAGAGCCTTCAAAGCCTGTTAACTCGGATAGCTGATGTGTACACAGTTATTCAGTCACTTAAATTTTATAGAATCCGAATACGCACCACTCTGCTAACGGAAGGATTAAGGAAATAGGATAAAGATGGGGACGTTTTGACAAACATACTGCCGATTTCAAGGTAAGTAGATAATTTTGTAAACATCATTGTGAGAGATATTTCTTACTTAACAACAACTAAGTCACGCAAGTATTTATTTTGGAATGCATTGCATTTCTAGGCAGACGATTCTGAGATTCACACTTGACCTAGAATGTTCTCTTGTAAAGTTTATTGTTCCATTTTTACGTTTTTTTATGACATTTAATGAAGAAAGTGGAATTTGACGCAGCTTTTGTTTTAATCGTGTGGTCGCGTTCAAAGATGCAAGTCAAAACAAAGTTGAAAGGCACATTGACTTATTTAGGTGAATATGCGGTTCCTTTTCTCCATTAGCATCGAATAATTATTTGGCATACTTAAATGCAGAACGATGATACAACAATAAAATGAGCAAATCATGCAACTTGTCAGTCATTTAATTTCCTTATCGAGGTCACAGACGTTCATAAATAATATGTCGTCATTAGTGTAATTATTTGTTAATTAGTAGGTTTAGACTAAGAAGCAGCACAGAGGCGTAGCAACAATCAGCAATGAGCCCAGAGTCCAGATTCGTATCCGTCTCTCTGGGGGGGAAATGACAAAAATACCGTCTTAAATCTCTCATTAACTGAGATACTAAATCCACTGTTTAAGGAGGGGGTTATTACACAGCATACTCTGCCTTCACATCCAATCGTTTTCTCATACCTAAGATGTGAGTATATGCATTAAGGTTAACTGTTGTTGTCGTCGACGTCGTCGTCGTCGTCGTTGTTGTTGTTGTGACGATGTGCAGTCCGAAAACTGGTTTGACGCAGCTCTACACACAAATCTATCTTGTACAAGCCTCTTCATCTTTGTATGACTACCATAACATACATCCGTTTGAACCCGGTATTTGTGCCATGGTCTCCCTTTACAGTTTTTACCTCCACACGTTTCTCCATTTATTTATTTATTTATTTTTTCTTTCTTTTTGCCAATACGATTCAGTATCCCTCCATTTAGTTGTTCGATTGTGGCCCCTCCCACCGGAGGTTCGAGTCCTCCCTCGTGTGTTTTATTCTTAGCGTAAGTTAGTTTAATTTACTTTAAGTGATGTGTAAGTCTAGGGACCGATGACCTTAGCAGTTTGGTCCCTTAGGAATTCACACACATATTGAACATTTGAAGTTTTTCGATTTACCATTTAATTTTCAACATTTTCCTGTAGTACCACATTTCAAAAGCTTCCGTTCCCTCTTCTTGTCTGAAACTGCTTATCTCCTATCACTTCCGTGCAAGGCTACATTCCATATGAACATATTCAGAAAAGTCTTCCTAACTCATACATTTATAACCATGTTAACAAGTTACTTTTTCAGAAACGTTTTTCTTCCTATTGCCAATGTGCATTTCACATAGTCTCTATTTTCGGCAATTGTCACTTATTTTTCTACCCAAAAAGTAAATCTCATCTACTGATTTTAATGTTTCATATCAAAATGTAATTATCTCTGCGTCATCTAATTTAATTCGCCAACATTCGATTGTCCTTGCTTCACCTTTATTGATGTTCACCTTATAATCTCGTTTAGAAACACTGTTCACATCATTCAACTGCTTTCCCCAGTGCTTAGCGATCCCTGACATGATTAGGTCATCGAAACACCGCAGAGGTTTTATTTCTTTGCTCTGAACTTTAATTTCCTTCCAAAAGTTCCCTGTCCTCGATGTATAGTCTGAAAAACATCGAGGATAGTCTACAATGCTGCCTCACTACCTACTAAACTTCGGCTTCCCTTTCATTGTCTTTGACACCAACCTCGTTTCTGTACAAGTTCCAAACTTTTCGCTTATTGTATTTTGCCCTGCTACCTTGAGAGTTTCAGTGTAATGCAACAAACACTGTCACAAGTTTTCTCTAAATCGACAAATGCTATTAATTTACGTTAGCTTTTTTTCAGTTTGTCCTCTAAGGTCAGTATAGCCTTGCGTTTTTCCAAATTTTTCCGGAAACCAAAGTGATTGTCCCCGAAGACGGCTTCTGAAGTTTTTCATTCCTCTGTATATAATTAGACTCAATATTTGGGAACCACTGGTTATTAAACTGACGGTTTGGTAGCATTCACACTTGCCGGCACCTGCCTTTTTTTAGAATTAGAATTACTGCTTCGTTTTTGAAGTCTGTAGGTACTTCACCTGTCCCATACATCTTGCCCACCAGATGGAATAGTTTTTCTTCGATGACTCTCCCAAACACCTCAGTAACTCTGAGGGAATCTCGCCTACTAAAGGGATTTGTGTAACTTTAGTGGCTCAATTTCATATCTTCCATCTCATCTTCATTTACTTCCTCTTCTCAGTCTATAACATTGTCTTGGTTTCCACTGAGACGTAGCGACGCCGAAGATCATAACTACACCCACAATTTTTTTAAATGTTTCTTGAGTCTTAAATATCAACAACATGACAATCCATATTTAACATATGAAACTGTCTTATTATTTGATCTTAAATATAAAGTTTTATTAGTATGTACAATAACTGTAGATTTCAACATCAAATGAGTTCCTGGTTGGAGACTAAATGCATATCGCCATTTCGCCGTCAGCGTGGTTTTAATGTGTGCAGAAGCACAGAATTTTGGTGTTTAAAAATTAGGAGCTCGCACAACAAATAGAATACAAACACACGGATTTGAGTCGTTTCAAAGCAAACTGCAGCTAGTGTCGTTGCCACGGCAACCCTCCACGGTTTGAAATTAGAAGAAATCGAGAACACAGCAGCATAGACGGAAAGTGAAATCGTTTCGCGGTGCTACATCCGGCAGAGCCACGGTAGTTCTATCAAGTTACATCCGCTAACAGAAACCCCAATGTGTCCAGTCCGGATAAAGATCTAGATTTCGCTGACTTTCGCTGTTCCATTTCCACATGTGCATAATGCTCGTGCAGTAATGCAATCTAACAAACAGCTGCGCTGGCATGCCCACGCGATATATCAGCGGGTATGGCATTGAAAGTAATGAAATCGTTTAGAGCGACCGGCAGTTTAATCAGACAGCAGCACGTGACGCCTGCGCCGGCCGCAACCCGTGACACACGCACCAACCTACCCGTCCTACGCACATTAATCGCACGCCGACACATCGGCCGACAATAGACTGACGCCGGCGCGACACGGCGCGCAGCCGGTCGCAAAATTTTAATTTAACGAGCCTAGTCTCGTAAATGTTTGCCACCCCCTGGAATGTTCAACACGCCTCTGTGTGGTCCATTCAGCAATAACAGTGAAATTTTGTAGTCTAGCAAGGCACTTAGCTTTCTTGTCGCCACGCTTACAACATGGAAAATATTGATCGTCGAACAGACCTGAAACAATTCAATATAGTGTTACAAAATATCTACGGAGATTCCGCTGAATATGCTTTGTATGACGTCACTACGTATCCGAGCCATTTTATATTTCGGCAACCGCAGCTATTTAAAGGCATGATGTTAGCAAGATCCCCGCTAACAACTGCTACATTTGTTGTTTATTAAAACACAACTGGTTTTGTAGCCTAAAGCAAGCAACATGTAAGCTGCACAAATTCGCTAGTTGTTAGCGGAGTTCTTTCTAACATCATACGTATCTGATCCTAGATGAGAGCACAAATACAATTGTTTTCTATCAGAAATAGTTAAAGGAGAGAAATGGGTGTTTTGAACGAACCTCGATTGCATGCATTCCAGAGTTTCAGCATTCTGGCAGCGTGATTTTGGTGGAAGTATAGAGGTGGTAGTGTCACAGAAGCAATTACTTTTAACATCGTTGTGGTATGTCTCAAGCCTTAAAGAGAGTCATAAACTCTCTCAAGAATATTTTACGGCCAATCGTTGAACATTGTTGTCAACTTCTGCAGAGAAATTTCGTCACAACTATGCCAAAGTGTGAAAACTGATAAGACCTGCCTTCCGCACTCGTACGGCATCCCTGACGTATATCAGCACTTTACTGAATACTGAAATGTATTTGTGGTGATGGAAATGGGGAGCAACAAAAATTAAATTAGCTATAAACCAAACATCAAAGTTCACCTCGTAGAGCAAATCAAGGAGTTTTCCTGCCTTGGAAACAAAATAGTGTGTGACGAATGAAGCAATGAGGACATAACAGGGACACTACCACCGGTGAAGAGGATATTCCTTAAGGTAGACGTTAATTTGAGGAAGACGATTCTATGAATGAACATCTGATGAGAATCATTGGTAGTAGTGAAACACGGACTTTGGAAAAACCGGAAAAGAATCCAAGCGTTTGAGATGTGGCTTTGCTGTAGGATTTTAGACTTAAAATATGAAATAAAGCTGTATTCACTGGAATTGACCAGAAAATGAACGTATGGGAAACACTGACCAGAAGTAGGGATAGGATGACAGTATGCGCATCAAGACAATGGGAAACAAATTCCATGTTGCTAGAGGGAGCCATAGAGAGCAGAAACTGTAGGGGAAAATAATGTGGTGGAAATAATGATAACATTTATTTTTGAAATACACCACACCTCTCTAGCGATACGGAGACAGACTCAGACGTTGGTGACCATTTTTTTGTACGGTTCTTACCCTTTTATTTCCTTTTTCAACATAATAGTCACCGTCAGCTAAACCACAGTCAGTCTAATCCACTGAAGTTCTATATTTTCTGCTCTGTTGCTCTGTCGGTGAGGCACTATGGTTCATGGTGCCATTAAATTCTTGAACTATTCTTACTGTAAGCTGGTCACATACTGACACCACAGGAAAATATATAGCTGTGAAACCATTTTTGGAAAGAAGGAAGATAACACTCTAATATACTACCATACGTGGACACACTAATAAAAAGACCTAAATCGCAAAATAGTGGTACATGCATTAAATGCAAGCAAGAAGAGAATGTGAGTTGAACATATTGTAATAAATCAGCCTTATAATTTTGTGTAGATCTTGTCACACTCTTTTCACACTCTTTCTGTTTCTTTCTGATTTTGTACCAAATGAACCATTTCTATGTATACATTATTTTATAATATTTTATGGCTTGCTGTTCCATGTAAACAAGTAAGGTCGAAAGAATTGTTGCAATAGGATAGAGAAAGCCGGAGAAAATTCTCTCTTTGTGAAGGAGACAAAAGCGTGCCAGCGACAAAGTTAGGAAGGGGGGGGGGGGGACGAATAAAGCGCAAAAACGGAGAGCAAGCAACCAGTCAGTCAGTCATGAGACTGTGCACTCTATGAGAGAATAATATCCATATGGTTACACGGAATTGAAGTCTCGTAGGAGTTGGTTCCACTAATTAAGGTACGTAATGATTATTTAGTACTCAGTGGCTTTGGAAATTAGAAGAAGACCAGGGTGTAGGTTTCGTAGATTTTATGTAATATTCTACAATGTCTGCGCAGTGCTTCGCATAGTCATCTCCAAGCAATGTACAGTTATCTTTAATATTTATACCACAAGGGCCAATATTTATTTGTGTTCTTTTATCAGAATGGAAAGTTGAAGTGTGTACATAGGTTGTTATTCACACAAATCATCTTACCTGTGATACTTTCTTCACCTTAGGCCTAAAATTAGCCTTACAATCACAGTTATAATGAAAAACTACCATATATTGCTAAGAAGGCTGTCAGAAATTTACGTCTTAAAGAATTCTTTACCGATTAAAATTTTTCTAAACTGTTCTGCAAATGTAATATAATTTAAATTTTATGTAAAAGTTATCATTAAAGTAAAAGTAACTCTATTTTGGCAGTAATATTTAACTAACATTCATGATCAATGATTAAATTGTGTTTCGAATTTCATTCTTTGGGAAGTGTGGCAGTGTATATTCGTTTCTTTGTGTATGTGATGATGAGACATCAATGCAAAGAAATTATGGATATAGATTAACTTTCATGGTGCTTTAGATGTTACTTTACTCAGAACCATCTATATTAATCAGATATTGTTAATGTAAGGAAGTGATTTTCTGCTTAATTAGCGTCTTACAGTCAAGTGTTTTCTCATGAACTAATTGATAATCACTATTGCTTATTGTAGTTGTGAATTTAACTGCTATAGTTTGCTTGCTCACTGAAGTACATGTCCAATTTGGACAGGCAACTGTTATACTACCTTCCTATAACTATAATTGTCTGGTCTGCCACCTAACACGGGGTAACCATTACTGTCAAATTTTGGTGAAATGACACCACACGACACGTAGAAAAAGTTGTAAAACGGAGTGTGATTAAGGACTTGAGATATCTTAGGCAGTTATTGCAGCCAGAGAGGGTAAAGAATGATTTCTGGTAGAATATTAGTTGTCGTGTACCGTGAGTGTAAGTACATTCACAGCGCAGCACCTGGCCCTCTGCAAGCAGAGAAAATCTCACATCATAACAAACTGCTAGTCCTTGGCGTAGACATTCTCCGCTATGCCTTATCTCTCAAGAGAGGTAGTCCAGTAGGGTACGCTGGGGTGCCTCTGTGGACTTCATAAAAGTAGGAGGGAGTGGCAGACAAAATCTCTGAGACATATTCTGATGACTGATATTTTAGGTCATTACTAGAGAAAGGCACAGCCCTGGTTTCCAGTCTCGCTCTCTATCATTCATTTGCAACATACTTAAGTGGCAGTCACGTGTCTTGGTGGGTGGTGGGGGAGTTCTGCGCAGCCAGCAGTCAGTGGTGGGGGAAGCCAGCTGCCAGCTGCGGCAGTGTAGCCACACTATTCGTTACCGCTTCATTCCACTATACGTCTATAATACCTATACGTCTTTCTGAGAAAGGCCTTGTCATCGAATCATCTGCCTTTAAAATGTGGAGTTATATAAAATGTGTAAAAATTAAAAAGCTATGAACATTGAACATTGGGAAGAATAACAGACAGACTTGCATTGTTTTTGTGTCTGTCGATCAACACAAGAATACCGTGTTGAGTAAATGGGAAAATTGCTTTGCATTTATTTATCTTTCCTGTTCTAACTCAGAAAATACAAACTTCTTGTGCTGCATTGAAAAATAAAATTTGAAAAGTATAAGAAACCTCGCGAAAAAATACATACCTACTGATACTCAATCGATTTTTATAAGACACAAAAATGTTTTGCAATACGTGTAAGTGCTGAGAAAAATTGTGGCATTACAGGAGTTTTTCTGTCTCCATTTCGAACCCAGAGAATACGTTCACCCTGTGATCGCTTGCCATCTGCAGTCAAAATTATTTATTTGGATTGCAGGGGAAGTATTCGCACACGTGAAATTTTTATGTGCCAAGTTTTCACGTGACCTAAGCAAACGTTTGAGCAGTCTACAAGTAGAGCATCTTTTCGGCACATAGCTGAAAGAATAATACTTCATAAAACATAAAAAGAGCCTGTCATACATTAAAAATCGTTATTAAAAGAACCAAAGGCACTTTCTGGTTCTAGACACCTCACTTATAACAAATAATTTAAAGTTGTTGATATTGTGTCTATGGTACATAGTTATACATAATATAAAACAAGTTTGCACGTGCTGTTTGTTGGAACAAATTTTCGGGAAAGAAAGAACAATTACTTTTTCAAAAACGAGGACAGCAGTCCGACTAGCATAAATACAAACGGAATTTTACATATTTTGACGGATAATTCAATACAAAAATCGACGAGTGTAATCACCGAAGACAAGCTTTAAACAATGTCCACAACGAAATTGCGTAAGAAACTAACATATTTTTATAATTACTATACCAGCCAGGCAAACATATACTCAAGTTACATAATATGGGCAAATGATTTACGATGTATGCTTAAACGCTTACCGCAGCACTGCAGTACTGTCACAGGTATCCCAAAACATCGTCTTCATCTACATATCTACATACATACTCCGCAATCCACCATACCGTGCGTGGCGGAGGGTACCTCGTACCACAACTAGCATCTTCTCTCACTCTTCCACTCCCAAACAGAATGAGGGAAAAATAACTGTCTATATGCCTCTGTACGAGCCCTAATCTCTATTATCTTATCTTTGTGGTCTTTCCGCCAAATATAAGTTGAGAGCAGTAAAATTGTACTGCAGTCAGCCTCAAATGCTGGTTCTCTAAATTTCCTCACTAGCGATGCACGAAAAGAACGCCTCCTTTCCTCTAGAGACTCCCACCAGAGTTCCTGAAGCATTTCCGTAACACTCGCGTGATGATCAAGCCTACCAGTAACAAATCTAGCAGCCCGCCTCTGAATTGCTTCTATGTCCTCCCTCAATCCGACATGATAGGGATCCCAAACGCTCGAGCAGTACTCGTCAACGCTTCATATTCGCTGTCTGATAAAGACGAATCCGAATCGTGAAGATTAACTATGGAAGGCTCCATCACCGAATCTCTGTATATTTCCTTTTTAAAATCTTCTTACTGAAGTGTTTCCTAATGTCTGACGCAGTTTGCCCATGCAGATATGCTTACGTTGTCCACTGCTATGTGTGTGGGTCTTTCACTGTCAGCATTTCGGAACGTGCTGTTTCTTTCTGAGATATGAGCTTTAACTTGTGTACATACCAGGTCAATAGGATTGTAGTGGCAGTGATATAGTGGTAACTTGATTACTCGGTGACCATTCTGTCTTGCCATTTCATCTATCTCGTAAGTGCGGTATTTAGACTTGTATGCATTTACGAGCATGAGTAACTCTGCCCTGGTCTGTGACGCTGTGTGAGGAATTCCTTTACCGTAGACGACAACTATGAAATAATTTCATCCTTCCTGGTATTTGAAGTAGGAGCCTTATTCAGTTGTACAGAGTGCATGCTTGCGTTGTCCATGACGATAACAAAATTCTCTGCCATGTATGGAAGTAGCTTTTGAACAAACCGACCCTTGCAGACAGCATAGGTCATTTCAGAGTAACAGTCATATGTTTCCTTCGTCTCCCTTTTCCCACAGGAATCTTCAGGCCACCAACATCGTCACTCGTCTTCTAGCACATTGGTCTTGAATGGTTCTGGTGAACATACGTTTCATCGAGATAATAAATACGTGCTTTCCTGGCTTGTTTTATCTCGTGCGTTTCTCTCAGAAACACAGTTCTTGCTGCTACAATGTCACTTCTCTCTAAGAACAGTTTTCTTCCGTCATTGCTCTTCCTGTATTTCAATCCCACCCCCTTAAAATTCTGACTGTGGTAGATTTACTGCCATTGAAGCTTTCGGCTTCTTTCATGTAATAACATAATTTATCTGCTTTAGGATATTCACCTTGTCTATACATGTCTATCCATTCTTGCTGAAATCATCGCGCTCACTTGCGAATTTCTATCGATTTTGGCACTTATCAGGCGACTTAAAATAGGTGATTCGTTGTCTTCAGTAGATGCTTTGGCTTCACTGGTGATCCGTTGTACAGTTCTCAAACCGATAGCACACGCCTCAGCTGTTCGTTCTTGGCACTTGGCAACACTGGGCGACGGTTTTTTGTCAGCTGTGGTTATTGCTTCCAGCTCCCTTCTAAATGACTGATACACGCGAAACATTATTTCTCTTACCTGCCTGTGTAATACTGGGTGAGATTTGCTGTTGCCATTCATGTTACACAATGCCTGTCAATAACGTCCGAAAAAGCACCACACACAATGCTAAAACTAGTCGTAAACTTGCTCCGCACAGAATGACATTAAATCTGGCACTCGCTACAGCTGACTGACTCCTATTGGTCGGCAGATCACGTGACTTCCGTGCTACTGCGCATCCATTCCTCAACCGCCAAGTTTCATAACGCCCGCTCTAGAAAGCTCTAATAATGAAAAATTTGGTAATTTCCAAGAATGATTGCCTATCGACGTTGGAGGGCTCCAAACGATGCATATCGAACGTGAAAGAGTTAATCGATTATGGAAGTCTCGTGGCGCGCGTTATGGTAAATTATTTGTGATCGTCATTCGTATTCCTTCAGTTTGTGTACATTAAATTCCCGCCGTAATTGTAATTCCATTGGGAAATCGACACGGTTTCTCTTGATAGCGAGTGTAATGTATGCTGCTTCTCAAGTTTCTTCTACCGATTGCCTCACATGGAAAACTCTAATTCCATGCATATCCAGCATAGAAAAATGTTTGACTTTTTGCCGGAAATATGGACAGCTGTCGGACGGGGAAAGGAGGGACTGTGTTGGCTGTGGTGCTGCGAAGTCTGTGAAACTCCGCAAGAGGAGTGTGGACACAGAGATTCCGTTGCAATTTCATTGCGGACTTAGCGGAAAGCGAGACAGCATCAGGAAAAATACGTGGTTCGAGTCCTCCAAATTATCGATTCAGACGAGCGTAATTCTTGTGGTATTCGAGATTACACGTTGCAAACTACAGCATCAGAAACTGACTTATCGGCAAAAACCGTGTCTGACTACTTCGGATTTTGCCGAGAAGTGTGCTACCTGATAGTGACAAATGACAGTGTGCCAACTGGTGGACCGAATAAAATAGTAGAAGTAGACGAATCTCATATTGCTAGACGAAAGAATCAGAGAGGACGACCTTATAAAAGTGAAGTAGATCATATTTGGGTTTTTGGTGGGATGGAAGGGAGTCACGCAAGTGTTTCGTTGTGAGGGTATCGTCCCGAGACAAGGTGACTTTAATGGGTCTCATAAAACACGTCGTACTGCCTGGAACAAAAGTCATCACAGACGGGTTTCAGTCGTACCAGACTCTGAAATCTGAAGGGTTCGACCAAGAATTCGTGAACCACTCTGTGGAGTTCGTCTCTTTGGATGGCGCCAGTTTCCACACCCAGAATACAGAACGGCTGTGGAAGTCTGTCAAGTCTACCATAAAAATAGAAGGTCGTTCAGGACAGAGGGACGAACAGTATTTGTTCCAATACCTATACTTTCACAACTTGCGTTTGCAGGGGAAAGTCGACACATGCGACACTCTGCCGATATTCCTGCGCGATATTGTCAGAGTTTAACCTGGGTACGGGAAAAAAAAGGAATTGGCCCTGTAGCTTATACATCACGCGGACTGTCACATGACGATAACACCAACGAGTAAGGTAAGCATCTCCTTTGAATTTACAATTACTTCTAAAACGCTTCTCTTTTGTCGTTGCTGTAGTGACAACTTGAAACATACTCCTAACGCGTGCCACGGGGACTTCCATAAGCGATTGACTATCGCACGTTCGATATATATCGTTTGGAGCCATCCAACTTCGATAGGCAATCATTCTTGGAAATTACCAAAACTTTTATAATAGATTGATGAAATGCACTTAGTCGGCGACTACTGCTAGCTGTGTATATGTTCAGCACCTCATGGTGCCAATGCACCCACTATAAATATTATAATCTACATACAGTGCTTTAATATAACACACTAGGAAAGATTTACCTAACAGTTTCATTTTTTGATGCTACTATTTACACTCCTAAAAGTGTGCCGTGGATCGGAAAATTCTGCTATTAATCTCCACTACGTATATCATTCTGCTCTTACTGAATTACATGAAACCAACTACATCCAGCTCTGACTGTGTAATCCTCTCTCACCACACATACAGTATCAACCAGGGTGTTATTCTTCTGCCAGAAGAAACTAAGTACCAGGATACAGCCCCGGGATATGCGGATGAATAACACTTCTGACCCACTATGGAGAACACAGCTGTCCAATAGCTTCCTCCTGAAGAGCGTACCTTTGCAGGCGTTGTTCTAGCAGCAGGAGAGGCGCTCAGAGACACAACGCATAATATGGGCAATATTTTTCTCATAAAAAGTTCGTGGAGCGTATTCGAGTAACTAGAATGTCTGCGGAACTTGAAAGCCAACTGTAACTTCGTTGATCTACAGTAGTAAATTTTTCATTGCATTAAGCAATGCATCTTTCTTGAGTATAAGGGTATTCTGTGATCCAACATACTCAAATAATTGATCAATTAACAAAGGTTTATATTAGTGAAGTGATACTTTTCCTAGTACGTCTGCCATATTCAGCAGAGTTTTAGAGTAAAATAAAAGAAGCGGTATTGGATGAATGATCCTGCTTTGTGGAACGCATTGTAACGTGAAACTATATAAAATAATATTAAAGTGTATGATGTCCTTAGGTTAGTTAGGTTTAAGTAATTCTAAGTTCTAGGGGACTGATGACCTCAGCAGTTAAGTCCCACAGTGCCCAGAGCCATTTGAACCATTTTTTGACATGCGTGTTTCAACATTTCAAATATAACATCCGTTCAAATTCCTCACCAGTCGCTTATGAGCGGCTGTAGGAGCGACACTATGAGAATGCAAATCAGATTTACTTTACATGCACGCTGTAAGCTCGCGAGCTTTAGTTTCTCCTGAAATTGAATGTGGTAAGTTGATGTTAGTCAAGAGTGCATTTAAGTCGACAAAGATACCATTATCAACATGTTATTAAGTTTGAACAAGATCATGTAATAAGGTTACTCGAAGCTGGATGTTCCTTCTGCTACACTGGAAAAAGACTTGGCAGCTATGTAGTCACTGTATGTGAGTGCTGGCAACGTTGGTTACGAGAATCAACAGCCGCAAGAAGATCGGGCTCCCTAACGCCACGGGGCACAATCGAAAGGGAAGACCATCGTGTTCGGCATATGGCTCTGGCACATTGTGATACATCAGTAGCAGCAATTTTAGCAGCAATTGGAACCACAGTGACAGAACGGTTACAAATCGGCTACTTCAAGGATAGCTCCACGCCAAACGTCCTGTTGGGCGCATTCAAATGGTTCAAATGGCTCTGAGAACTATGGGACTTAACTTCTGAGGTCATCAGTCCCCTAGAACTTAGAACTACTTAAACCTAACTAACCTAAGGACATCACACACATCCATGTCCGAGGCAGGATTCGAACCTGAGACCGTAGCGGTCGCGCGGTTCCGGACTGTAGCGCCTAGAACCGCTCGGTCACTCTGGCCGGCTTGCGCGCATTCAATTGACCTTCAACAATCGGCATTTGTGACTTCATTGGTGTCAAGCGTGGCTCATTGGAGGGTAGGATGGAGATCTGTTGTGTTTTCTGATGAAATCTCGTTCCGCATCGGTATTGATGATGACTGTGTGTTGGTTAGAAGGAGGCCAGAGGAGAGCCTGTAAACAACCTTGCTGCGTACTGGACACATTGAACTTACGGCTTGAGCTATGGTCTGGAGTGAGATATCATATGAGAGCAAGAGCGTTCTCATATGCAACCTGACTGCAAATTTGTACTGAGTATGGTGAATCGAACTGTTGCCTTGCGATTCATGAACAGCATTCCAGTGGGTGCTTTCCAACAGGATAACGCTCGACACATACCGCTGTTGTGTCCCAACATGCTCTACAGAGTGTCACATGTTCCCTTGACCTATGCAATCACCAGATCTGTCTCCAAACGAGCACGTAAGGAAAATCATCGGACGACAACTGCGGCGTCATCCACAACCAGCATTAACTGTTCCTGTATTGAGCGACAAGTGCAAAAGGCAAGGAATTCCATCCCACAGATTGACATGTGGCACCTGTACAACACAATGCATGCACGTTTGTATGATTACATTCAACATTCTGTGGGTTACACCCGTAATGTACCAGCATTTCGCGTTTTCAATGGCTTATTTCGAGTTTGCATTAAGCTGTGATTTTGAAATGTTAATCACTTAATCAGGTTACATAGACAAATGTATTCGCAAAGTTTCATTATTCTACGTTAGTTAACTTTGGTGTTATGATTTTTTTCGCAGTTTTTGTAGCTAAAGCTCATGTAAGAATTTTTTTTTAAATTAATCTTGTTGTCTCTTAATTTGTTTGGACTTATCTACATCCACATACATACTCCGCAAGCCAAGGTGGACGGCGAGAGTCGTGCGTGGCAGAGAGTACCCTATGGCATTGCTGGTCATTTCCTTTCCTGTCCCACTTGCAAATTGAGCGAGAGAAAAACGGCTATCTATATGCCTCCGAATGAGCCCTAGTTTCTCGTATGTTATCTTCGTGGTCGTTACGGTCAATACACAGAATCCGTCCAAAAGATCTCACACAAGACCTCCCTTATTTCAAAAAGTAATTACAAACAAATAAAGAAAGATACAGAGAAAATACTTTTATTTGTGAATAACAAATACTATGGCATCTATATTAGCTCGTCTTAAAATTTTGCCGGTTAAGTGACGTCCTCCACTGTTGACACATTGGCGAAGCCTTTCCCGAAAGTTGTCTATAGTCTTTCTTGCCGTTTCCTGTGGAGTAGCAATCACTTCATAGGTGATTAACTCCTTAAGTTTATGGGGCGATGTTTGGACCTTTAAAAGTTCATAATGACTTTCGGGACCAGGCGATGTCTCGTCACTGAGAGAGACGACGCCTAGCAAAACTACCAAAATTCCTAGAAAATACCGATAAGAGTGTGCTGTTGCTCCATCTTGTCTGTTTCAGGCTTTCCCCTCTTCATGATCCCCGACAAACTGGTTTAACTTAGGTCGGAGGATAGTCTCTATCATGATACAGTAGCGATTTGAATTAACCGTTATCTTTATGCCATCTTCTCCGAATAAATATGCTGCGAAACACCAAATTCAGCAATGGTGCAACCAGCTTTCTTGTGATGGCTGATAAGTGGTTGCTGGTGAAGTTCCGGAGAGTGTTCTGCTGTCCGCTTGTCGAAATTTTGTTTATTTATAGTACCTGGAAACGGGCTTCATCAGGATCGCCAGAGACAATGCTCTCAAGAATTTCTTCATACACAGCTCCGCGAGTGTCAACGTCTCTCTTTTAATTCTTGGGTAACCAACATTTAGTATGGGTATGTAAATGAAGATCTGTGTGCAGTATTCTTCTTTCACACCTATCAGACAACGCCAGCTTAGCTACATGTTTAAGTACTGAACGCTTTTGAGATTACTAGACGGACGCTCTCATAAGCGCCACGTTTTCCACCTTGTTACAGTCCGAGATCGGCCAGTAGATTTTCTACTCAGTGCAGAATTTGATACTCTAAAGTCTGACAACTAAACTGCACTTGTTTTCCTATCAGGAATAGAATCATATCAGTCAATGTTGAAACCGAGTACTAAAAACTCGCTTAGTAGTAATCACAGAACCACCATTACGAATATACTCCATCACAACAAAAGCCAAGCCACTGAAAATGGCAGGTATTCTGATATCGATCGATACCATCTCCATCTCAGTATCCCCACCACAACTTACACACCGGACTATCCAACACGGGAGGCCTTTTTGCCACACCCTGTATGTTCCACCATTGAACAATGTCGTCGGTCGGTGTTGTCGTAGTCGAGTTTCACACAGAACACCAATCGACTCTGTAGATTCATATTCTCATGACCACTATGTAAATTGGTTTAACGTACCCTAGACCACGAGGCCCAAAATGGTTTAACATACACTACTGGCCATTAAAATTGCATACCAAGAAGAAATGCAGATGATAAACGGATATTCATTGGACAAATATATTATACTAGAACTGATATGTGATTAAATTTTCACGGAATTTGGGTGCATAGATCCTTAGAAATCAGTACCCAGAACAACTACCTCCGACCGTTATAACAGCCTTGATACGCCTGAGCATTGCATCAAACAGAGCTTGGATGGCGTGTACAGGTACAGCTTCCCATGCAGCTTCAACACGATACCACAGTGCATCAAGAGTAGTGACTGGCGTATTGTGACGAGCCAGTTGCTCGGCCACCATCGACCAGACGTTTTCAATTGGTGAGAGATCTGGAGAATGTGCTGGCCAGGGCAGCAGTCGAACATTTTCTGTATAGAGATAGGCCCGTACAGGACCTGCAACATGCAGTCGTGCATTATCCTGCTAAAATGTAGGGTTTCGCAGGGATCGAATTAAGGGTAGAGCCACGGGTCGTAACATATCTGAAATGTAACGTCCACTGTTCAAAGTGCCGTCAAGCGAACAAGAGGTGACCAAGACGTGTAACCGGTGGCACCCCATATCGTCACGCCGGGTGATACGACAGTATGGCGATGATGAATACACGCTTCCAATGTGGGTTCACCGCGATGTCACCAAACACGGATGCGACCATCATGATGCTGTAAACAGAACCTGGATTCATCCGAAAAACGACGGTTTGCCATTCGTGCACGCAGGTTCGTCGTTGAGTACACCATCGCAGGCGCTCCTGTCTGTGATGTAGCGTGAAGGGTAACCGCAGTCATGGTCTCCGAGCTGATAATCCATGCTGCTGCAAATGTCCTCGAACTGTTCCTGTAGATGGTTGTTGTCTTGCAAACGTCCCAACGTCCCCATCTGTTGACTTAGGTATCGAGACGTTGGTACACGATCCGTTGCAGCCATGCTGATAAGATGCCTGTCATCTCGACTACTAGTGATACGAGGCCGTTGGGATCCAGCACGGCGTTCCGTATTACCCTCCTGAACCCACCGATTCCATATTCTGCTAAAAGTCATTGGATGTCGACCAACGCGATCAGTAATGTCACGATACGATAAACCGCAATCGCGATAGGCTACAATTAGACCTTTATCAAAGTCGGAAACGTAATGGTACGCATTTCTCATCCTTACACGAGGCATCACAACAACGTTTCACGAGGCAACGCCGGTCAACTGCTGTTTGTGTATGAGAAATCGGTTGGAAACTTTCCTCATGTCAGCACGTTGTAGGAGTCGACACTGGCGCCAATCTTGTGTGAATGTTCTGAAAAGCTAATCGTTTGCATATCATAGCATCTTCTTCCTGTCGGTTAAGTTTCGTGTCTGTAGCACGTCATCTTCGTGGTGTAGTGATTTTAATGGCGAGCAGTGTACCATAGAACACAAGGTCATTAGAGATGGAGCACGAGTTTGGACTGCCAAAAAAGGGAACTAAATGGGCCGTGCCCATGTCAAAGGAATCAACAAGGTCTTTTATTTTATTTATTGAAGGTAATCACGAGAAATCTGTGTGGCTGGACGGGGTTTTGCAGCACTGTCCTCTCATACGAGAGTCTACAGTCTGTCACAGTTTCGTCTCACCCGTTGTATTCAAAATAAAGTCGTTACTCCACTCGCTACTCAATTTAACCCCGGAGATAAGTGAACAGGTCATAAATTTTCTTGTTTAGGATACAGTGTCTCGCTTCGCTCTTAGGCTCGTGATCGTATTTTTTAACAGGGATAAACACTTTCTATACTCATTGCAACATTCACCCAAATCTGTCCGAACTCTACTTACACATTAAGTAACAAACGCCTTGAGTATATCAGGCTATAGAAGAATGCTGAAGATTAGATGGGTAAATCACATAATTACTGAGGAGATATTGAATAGAATTGGAGAGAAGAGAATTTTGTAGCGCATCTTGACTAGAAGAAGGGATTGGTTCGAAGGGCATATTCTGAGTCATCAATGGATCACCAATTTAGTATTGGATGGCAGCGTGGAGGGTAAAAATCGTAGAGGGAGACCAAGAGATGAATACACTAAACAGATTTAGAAGGATGTAGGTTGCAGTAAGTACTGGGAGATGAAAAAGCTTGCACAGGATAGAGTAGCATGGAGAGCTGCATCAAACCAGTCTCTGGACTGAAGACCACAACAACATATCAGCTCTACGTATTGATCGGAACCACACTGCCTGAAAAAACGCAGCACCGTCAATGACTGTGCATATCGAGGGGTTGTATTGTTAGTGATTCTTTTGTCACTGTCATCGGTGATCAGGTAGTGCTGAGAAAGCCGCCCTGTGAATTCCCTTTGTTGACTCTGCAGGCAGTAACTGTACTAAGTTAAGAGGAGAACAGTGTTTGCAACTATCATTTTAGGGTACACTCCTGCCTCGCCGAGGAGTACGTACTCCTGCTGGCTTCAGCCATCTGAACGAGGTCGCACTGTGGGACTGTGCTGGACAGACGTATCGACAGACTGCCGCGCGTGTTGGGTGCCTTACTGGTGGTTTTTCGATGCTTTCACCACTGATCTGAGGTACATTCCCACATTTTAGACCAGGTTTCTGGATGTCTGAGTCGTGTAACGTACGTCAAGATTGACCCAATGTGCGAGCAGCAGTGGCCTCTCGAACATCACCCAGGATAGAAATCCAGGGACATGTTTTACCTGCTGTGTCACCAAGGATTATTGGGAAGAGTCTGCTCGCAACGGTTCTACGATCACCTGTGACACTGGCCAGGCTGATGTTGACACCACCTCACTGCCAAGCACAGATACTCTGGTGTTGTGACAGAGCCGACTGCAGAGTGAAATGGCACTTTCTTGTCCTCGGAGGTGAAGTAAGCTTCAGTCTATATGAAAGTGGGGAGTGCACATGTACGGTGTAGATCTGGTGAGCGACTAATTCCGGAATGCACTCCCCCACTGCACACAGGTCCCATCTCAGTCCTCTTCATGAGCAACAATATACATTTGGTGTTTCTGCAGGGTGCAGTAGCAGTGGCCGCTACAGTGCACAGTGTTATATCCCATGCCACTGCCATTTCACAGACGAGAAGGTGATGTTGTCTTTCAGTGGGACAATGGGCATCCACATACGACTGTCACGGTGCAAAGTGCTCTTCATGGTGTACAATAACTGTCTTGCCCATCAAGTTCACCAGATCTCTCGGCAATTGAATACCTGTGGTACTCGATGAAGCGGAAACTTACTTTTCCTCCAAAGTATGAAAGAATTGTTGCCCCAATGAAACAAAAGATGCAAGATGCTGTGGATAATCCATTGCAGGATGGCATTCACCATCTTTACGCCCGTTTGCATGCTAGAATACGCCCCTGTATTGCCGCTCGAGCGTTGTACACACTGTATTTTTGTCACTGTTTGGGCACTCTTTGCTGTGTTTCATTCCGTCTGTATTTGTTGTCATGCAATTCTACAATGATGAAACATCTTTCACATCACTTTTAGAATAAAATAACCTCGTCCTTCAAGATGATACAATTTTTCCAGCAGTGAGTGTAACATAATGATGTAACTGGAACATTGAAGACAATGAGAATGTAATGCATTGGTTATCCTAATCGTATGGTATCTAAGGAAACGGCAAAACATTTTCTGCAGGCAGAACTGAAGTTGATGTGTTGTCGGCTGTTAATTTTGCACGCGAGACTCCTTTTAAATGTTTTGCATTAAACTGTTTTATAGATATTAAGTTGCGTCAGTTTTCCATCATATGACTGTTCATTCTTTAATTGGATTTAGGTTATACTTTCAGGTAACTGAAACCACCAGGAAGTTTAAATTATCAGTTACTACCCATAATAACAACGACAAATGCATTCCTACGTAGTCATCTTCAGTTACAAAAATTCAATATTTCTTGCAAACTACAAGTCACACAAAGCAACAGGCACTTGCGGGTCAGTGGAACGGATAAGAAGCAGAACGAAGTCATTGACCGGCCGTTGTCGTGTTCTGTAATAACGGCGAGGAATTCACAGATTCTCGGCGATCAGTTTGATAAACTTCCACAGCGAAGCGAGACCGTGAAGCATGGTTGAGCACAGTTCCACAATAGCAACTGCCGAGTGCTGCCGTCTGTGAGCACTTTCAGACTCATTAACTTTTCTGTAACTTTTCAGAAAATTATAATAGGCGAAATAAACAGATATTTGCTATCTGTGACACCATTAATGATTTCCACTTATTCGCGGTTACCCCTGCAACATAGTGCATCTGCCTAAGGCCTTTGAGGCGTGTGTGGCTTCTGCCAATGTCCAGCGAGACCGGGGTCGTCACACGTGGCTTGCTAGTTAGGAAGGAAAACAAAGATTTCGCTTCAGTTTATTCCGCTTGGTCTACTCTGAAGTAACGATGCATTGCTCGTGTGTGATATGGGGCACTAATGAGTGTGGCTGCAGAAACATAACGCACACCGAAAAGAAAAAATAGTACAAGTCCAAAAACAACAACTTCAGCGTATGTCACTGAAAAATGCGAGTGAAGTGCCCTAGCGTGCACGTTGTAATGGATTGTATTACCGATACTACTTAATCTCAATTTAAAGGACGTTTACACTCTTTCATTATAAGTTTTAGTTCGAGTTTTCTCAAGTACTAATTTTGTAAGTTGTGTCACTGATCTTGCCAGTGTGCGACATAATGAAAGAGGGTGTGTCATGCATGAAAGCTGCAATGGGCTTGCGTTGATGAAGTGGTAACAAGAAAAGCATGTACAGCTCCGGTCTATGTGTCGGTTCTGAGGAACCAAAAGAATTGCAGCACCAAAAAATAATTAATGTAGTGTAATGAAATTTCTGGAGTACATTTGTGTAGGTAACATTGGAACATCATAGACTAATGTGAGTGCCAGTTATGCCACTGCTAAACTGAATTGTTGGTACATTAGTAACCAGTGTAACCACTAGAATATGTCATTTTGTGAGAGGATTCCATACCTTTCGCACTTGGTATATCAATACAGGGCCGGTTAAGGCTAGTTGTGAATGACGCTGGAGTTGTCCTCCGATGATTTCCTATATGTGCTCGATTGAAGACATATCTGATGATTGAACAGGCCAAGGAAATATGTCGACGCTCTGTAGATCATGTTGGGATACAACAGTGGTATTTGGTAGCGCGTTATCCTGTTGGAAAGTACTCCCCGGTATACTCTTCATGGACGGCAGTACAACAGGTCGAATCATCACTCTCACGTTCACATTTGCGGTCTGGTTGCGTATGATAACCGTGAGAACGCTCCTGCTCTAGTACGAAATCTCACCCTACGCTGTAATTCCAGCTGTAGGTTCAGTGTTTCTAACATACAGACAGGCTGGCTACAGGGCTCATCTGGCCTCCTTGTAATCAACACACAGTCAACAACCGCACCAAAGCATCACTAGTTTTCATCAGAAAACACAACAGCTCTCCACTCTATCCTACAATGAGCCTCGCTTGACACCAATAAAATCGCAAATGGCGGTGGTTTTAGGTCAATGGAGTGCACGCAACAGGGCGTCCGGCGCAGAGCAGTTCTTGAAGTAACCGATTTGTAACAGTTTGTTCTGTCACTGTAGTTCCAACTTCTACTCAAATTGCTGCTGCTGATGTAGTACAGTATGCCAGAGCTATATGCCGAACACGATGGTCTTCCATTTTGGTAGTGCGTCGGTTTTCCCCTGAGCGCTGTTGACGAGTTAAGTCGCACCCGTTTACCGACCCCTCAGCGCTGATGACGAGTATAGACACGCCGCTACATGAGTGCTGATGACGAGATAACTCAGACAGCGGACTTCCCGCCTCATGCCTCAGATCTTCTTGCGACTGTTGATTCTCGTGACCAACGTTGCCAGCAGGCATGCAAAGTGACTACATTCCTGCCAGGTCCTTTTACAGAATTTCAGAAGGAACATCCAGCTTACACTATCTCGTTCAAACTCATTGAGGTGTCGATAATGGTATCTTTGTCGATTTAAATGCATTCTCGACTAACATCAACTCACCACATCCAATCTCAAAGCGTTACAGCGTGTATTTAAAGTAAATCTCATTTTCATCCTCATACTGGTGCTGCTACAGCCGCTCTTACGCGAATGGCGAAGAATTTGATTATATGTAGTATTTGAAACGTTAAAACACGCCTACCAACTTTCGTTTATGTTGCAGAATTCCTTGTTGATGTTGCGATTCTTTTCCCGTCAGTGTGTTTTTAGCATTTATCTGTTCAACAAGCCATTGCAGTTGATTAGCCAATCTCATGGGATGAGTAGCAGAGTGGCAGTGTGAGGCAGATCCCGTTTTTTACATGTTGCTTCTGATAGCGATAGTGTTTAGCGAACTGATATGTTATTCACCTAAAGTTTTTGCATTTCATCCGTATGTTTCTTTATACTTTTTCAAATCCACATTTTGGAGCAAGAGTCTGTATCACTGTGTTGAGAGCACAATATAAATCATGCAACATTACTCTGAAACATCTCTATAGAATCATTGTGCTTTCAATATTAAATAATAACCATGAAGTTAAAAAGAAACTCTCATGTCTTTATTGCTGTTTCATTCATTTCCTTAATTTAATCCTCTGTTAGAATATTGCTGCGCGGTGTGGGATCCTTACCAGGTGGGATTGACGGAGGACATCGAGAGGGTGCAAAGAAGGGCAGCTCGTTTTGTATTATCGCGTTATAGGGGAGAGAGTGTGGCAGATATGATACACGAGTTGGGATGGAAGTCATTACAGCATAGACGTTTTTCGTCGCGGCGAGACCTTTTTACGAAATTTCAGTCACCAGCTTTCTCTTCCGAATGCGAAAATATTTTGTTGAGCCCAACCTACATAGGTAGGAATGATCATCAAAATAAAATAAGAGAAATCAGAGCTCGAACAGAAAGGTTTAGGTGTTCGTTTTTCCCCCTCGCTGTTCGGGAGTGGAATAGTAGAGAGATAGTATGATTGTGGTTCGATGAACCCTCTGCCAAGTACTTAAATGTGAATTGCAGAGTAGTCATGTAGATGTAGATGTAGATGTAGAACACAAATTTTGAAAGGTAATAGCAAAAGGGCTTTTTTCACTTGTAAAGAGGGCGTGTGTAATGAGAGCAATTTCAAGTGTAACTTTTATCTCCACTACTACTACCACAGGCTTCTCATTAATGCCTTATGCAGGCGTAATTACAGAAAAATTGTCGTACGTTAATTCGATCGATTGCTCAATTGGAACCACTTCGGTTCCGAGCAATTTACTTAAATATCAAGCATTTCTTAGCATTAGTAAATTATTTTGAGGTTACGGAAGATAAGTTTGTGTCAGGAGTTCCGACCCAACAGATGTTTCGTCGTCACGTTATTGCACTCTGTTACAACGTTACCTTAACGGGTTACCTTAATTGGTAGATCGTTTCAGATGCCAACAGAATTTTCCATTACGTTGCGTATGGGTGTATGTAATGAATTATTCCTGAGGATAGTCAGATCGCATAATAATACCATTTCCTTTCGGCTCTTTTCACTTGTAAAGAGGCCATCTTTAATCAAGACTTTTCAAGTAGAACTTTAATGTCCACTAATACTACTGCTAGGGAAGTCATCGCTCAGGTTATCAGACAACATACAATATGTTTTTAAGAAATTGAAATGTCGTGCAAGTATCAGACTGATGCAAGCTTCTGTTTTCTTCAGGAATTAGTTATTATTTTGAAATACTTAGTGAAATGTGACTGAGCAGCGTCAAAGACACACTGGTTAACATCTGTACCAAATAGTTCAACGGTTTAGACTTTGTCTCCGCAAATTAAAGAAACCACTGAACAGCCACACGCTTTTCAGGGTCCGGTAAACTTACTATCATACAGATTTGGTACTGTTCGTTCTGAGAGCATACAGCTATCCAGAGCAATCGTCTGAAGCATGCATAAAACGCTATGTGTCCTTGATATTTTTTAAACCTTTCTCATCATTGCTAGGTATATGTATTTAAATATTTTCCACACAGTCAAGGGAATTTCTAATTAAAACGCTCTTGAAAGATAACTCAGTCTTCCTGTTGCCTGCGAACACGAACCAGAGATAACATTAACGAAGAGGGACTGTACCGAAACACCTTATAAGTAATTACTTACGTATAATCATCGAATGTTTAGAGCACGTAGTTAATGGTCAACGTATTAAAAAGTTTAAATTCAAGTGACCTTCAGTTCCAAAAGTAATGAATCCGTGAATATCTCAACCTGGTTCAAATGTCTCTGAGCACTATGGGACTTAACTTCTGAGGTCATCAGTCCCCTAGAACTTAGAACTACTTAAACCTAACTAACCTAAGGACATCACACACATCCATGCCCGAGACAGGATTCGAACCTGCGACCGTGGCTGTCGCGCGTTTCCAGACTATCTCAGCATGAACACTGCTCTCGTAACGGTTATGTACAAGTGACAGTAGCGGAACACTGAAAACAGATTGTTAAGATCTGCTTCGCAGATATTTAGACTTCTTGAACCATATGTCTAAATAGGTCCACTGATACTTCTTGCAACTGATAAAGTCGCATGACCAAGTGGTCCTCAGAGAAGCATGTAGCCATCACTTCGGTTTCATGCGTATTTATTTAAAAAGGTTCAGAAATTTCCCCAATGAACTTAGAACGTAAGTGTTATATGAAGAGTTACACGATCCTTGGATTTTACGCAAAAGATAGCGCAACTATTCATCTATTCTACAACCATTACCCTAGCAGGTCTTGACAAATAAAATGGTGTTGTTACTAACATTTCAATGGGAATAATATATCCCGGTAGGGCTCTACGAATAAAATGTTGCTAATACTTACTGAAGATTGTAGCCGAATGCCTACCAAAAGTCCTGGTAGGAATACAAATAAAACATGGCTATTGAACTGATTTCTGTTTTTATCCTGCACGGCCCAGCCTTGGGTACTATGTATATCGGACAGATTAATTTTGACACTCCAAATCCAAGTTCATTCGTATTGTAGTAAGACTGCCAAGATCAGTTAATGAATTTGATGTTGGCGACTAGCAACGACTTACGCACTGACCTCTTATCGACAATGGGTAGTTCTCACAGATTTAATTTTGGGCTGACGTTCTCTCAACTAACACATAGCACTTGGAATTAGTAAGTTAAAGGTGAATCTAGCGTGAGGTCTTGAAAGTGTAACGTGTGGATAACTAAGATATTTCCCATAAGATTTATTAAATAACAAGTGAGTGGGTAACGTTAAACATAAAGCATAGCCGTTCATATAATTCACGCTGGCCCCACGAGGATTGAATACACCTTAATTATGCACAATTTTTCAGAGTACGCATTGCATCAGATATTTTAGGATAGTCAAGTGTTACAGATAACATCGGTGTGAAGAAGGAAAACTGTCACATGCATGTGCATTCTCCAAGCTTAACTACGAAGGGATTTTTCCTTTTACAAACCAGAATCAGGAGAGCACTACACCACACTCAGCAAGCGAGCTGCACTGCGTTTCCAGACAAGTCCCAAGACGGGATAATTTAATTAATTAAAAAATCATGAATCTGGATAAAATTGGCTATGGATATAAATATAAGATAAACAGAAAGTGAAGTTCTACTCATTTACCGATAGTGGAGGATCTCCACGTACTGTAACGAACATGTGGGAGTACATCAGCAAACTGAGAAATCAGATCTTAAATTCACATATCGGAACTGAATAAAAGTTGATCAGGGGTAGAGGTATTAGATAGGCTCACAAAATTAATATCTATTCATTCAGTGACACTTTTGGGTTCAACAAACACTTTACTGCACATGTGGGAGAACATCAGCAAACTCATAAATGGGGAAACTATTTCGCCACAAAATTACGTTAAAAATCGAAACACACACAATTAGCAGGCAAGTACAAAAAATAGTAGCAATTGTTATTGGTTAAGTGATTTTATCTCTAACTTTATCTCGATAAACATGAAACCGACACAAAGACATAGTCTCCTAAGTGTCCCAGTTTGGAAAAATAAATTTCAATCCGGTGTTAAACACATATGCTATCTTTGAGATTCCTCAATGCAATGATGCTGGCAATACTCTGATAATCATTAATCAAACGCGTGATTTCTTCGTACTACAGTGATACTTGGTTGAAACTTGACCTATACACAAAGCATCTCCTTAAGAAATTCCGACAATTCACATACACACACACACACAATTGCATTCAAATGGTTCAATGGGCACTGAGCACTATGGGACTTAACATCTGAGGTCATCAGTCGCCTAGAACTTATAACTACTTAAACCTAACTAACCTAAGGACATCACACACATCCATGCCCGAGGCAGGATTCGAACCTGCGACCGTAGCGGCATCGCGGTTCCAGACTGAAGCGCCTAGAACCACTCGGCCACAATTGCATTCAGACTGACTACTGAATTCGTTATTATTATCCTAAGATTGAAAAGAAATTGTTAATCAGAATATTAACTCATTTAGGTGACATCCCAATATCTTCGGTGTACCTTTGCAGGGTGAACTGCAAATACGCCTGCCTTACTTCATTTCCGGAAGAAGAGTGCCAGGCCAACAGCCTGCTGTTAGCTGCCCAACTGAAGATGAGATGAGTGGGTGAAATTCACTCAAAGACGCTCTGTTCATCCTCACCAACTTAATAGGGGGTTCTTGACCAAAGTAAAGTGCTTTGCTGGCACTTGCTTCTCTGCCTATTCGCCACATCTCAATGACAGGCGAACCTGGTCCAGAAGATATCTAATTCCTTCGCCTGTGAGAAACACATTAAACTTTATCATTCATTTAGCGTCACTCACAGGACTGGGATATTTGCATTCCGCTAGTACAATCTATAGAGGTAGAAACAGAGAAAGAATATCTAGCACACCCCTTTCAGACTGTATTTTCGAGTCTGTACTTGTCAGCGTGCCACCGATTAGATTTGTCACTTTAATTTCATTGTATTGCTATTACTATGTTTATAACTAATATCACAATTTTTGTTGTATTAAATTCACATACCTCATAGAATCTCAAGCAAGGACAGAAGCCTTAAAAAATTATGCTTGAAAAAGCTATTTATTCTTTTCATTGTTCAGCCAGGCTAAGGAAAACCTAGACTCATTTCACATCAGAACAGACACCTCGCAATTTAGTATAGACAGATTTATTTTTAATGTGATAGTAATAGACTTTCGTCGTCATCAGATGTTAGACTTCTTCCGTGGGATAAAAAGAACTCCACTCAGCTTTTCTATGCGTTACCATCCAAACTGATATGCATCAATGTTGGTCTTGCATGTTTGCTTACTTCATAAATCAACTTCCTGTAGGCCAGTCCTCACAGTCTTTGCTTATCCCTTGGTATCCAACAAAGTGCATCCTTCGTACATCTGCCGTTTGGCTTCTGACCATCTGTCCTGCCGACTTCTACTACATCTTAGTTTCTTAACGCCGCTGTAGTCTGTTCCTTGACCTGTTTGCTTTCCCGCCTCTTCTTGTAATCCTGGATACGCACATCTCCATTTCTCATTGAACAACATCCAGTTTTTGAAGGGTTTTAGTAGTAAAGGTAAATATTTCCCTACCATTAGCCAACACTAGTGATATGCAATGTGGTTTAATTATTCTTTTTCAGACCCATGAGAACGTAGTGTTGAAAACATTGTTTAGTTTGCCAAAAGCACTGTAGACAATTTTTACACTTCCGTTCATTTCTGTTCCTGTCCACAATCAATAGCCCAAAATACAAAAACTTATGAACTACACTGAAGCCAAAGAAACTGGTACACCTTCCTAATATCGTGTAGTGCCCCCGAGAGCCCACAGAAGTGCCGCAGTGCTACATGAACACGACTAATGTCTGAAGTAGCGCTGGACAGAAATGTCGCCATGATCCTGCAGGGCCGTCCATAAATCCATGATGGCACGAGAGGCTAGAGATATCTTCTAAACAGCAGATTGCAAGACGTACCAGATATGCTCAATAATGTTCATGCCTGGAGAGTCTGGTGACCAGCGGAACTGAATTCAGAGGAGTGTTCCTGGAGCCACTCTGTAACAATTCTGGACGCGTGGAGTATCGCATTGTTCTGCTGGAATCGCCGAATCCGTCAAAATGCACACTGGACATGAGTGGATGCAGGTGATCAGACAGGATGCTTACCTATGTGCCACCTGTTAGAATCGTAGGGGTCCCACGTCACACCAAATGCACACGTCCCACACCACTACCGAGACTCCACCAACTTGAACAGTCCCCTGCTGATATGCAGGTCCCATGGATTCATAAGGTTGTCTCCATAGCCGTACCCACAATTTCAAACGAGACTCGTCCGACTGGCAACATGTTTCCAGTCGTCAACAATCCAATGTCAGTGTAGTCGGGCCCAGGCTTTGTGTCGTGCAGTCTTCAAGGATACACTAGTGGACCTTCGGATAGAATGGACGGCATTCGTTTTAACCATTGGAGCTATGAAAATGTAGAGAATTAACATGTTTAAATATGTCACAGACACAATCATATTCTTGAAACAGAATTTATCTCTATTTAATTCATTAATATCTTTTTCCGATTTACAATCGTATCCTGGTTTTGTTAAGAAAAGCGAAGTGCAGAAAGTCTTCTTCTTGCTACCGCTCCCTTCTTCTGACCACCAAGCTATTAGGTCATTTGTTAGGTTCCGTACTCTTCCTTGAATAATAACTGATACAGTTTTAAATACATTTGCCTTCTTTAACCATGTGCTTGATCCCTTTTACTAATATTGTACAAAACATGTATTAATGTTTCAGCCTATCACTGTCGTTGGAAGTGGTTCGTTAGCGCACTGTCATTTAGGCATTTTAATTTTTACAAGTCGAGCCTTCACTCTAACATTCTTTACGAAGTGCGATTATCACTGATATTATCACGCAAATCTTGTTGTTGCCAACAATGACTTGCGGATCTAATCAGACATTTCAATAATGACGGCATGTATTTCATCCTTTAAAACTATTAGACAACACAGGATAATGTGGTTTCAGATTATTTCCAAATTCAGTTTTTCGTACTGTTGCTGTCATGAATGAGATGTAAATTAATTCGAAAACATTTTAGTTTCAGTTCTAAACATTTATAAAATTCACACAGGGATGAACATTACTGAAATACCCGTACATAAGATGGGAAAGGAAAATAACACGTAGAAGGGCGGAACCACGATAACCGCATCATTTTCCTGTTGACAGTCCACATTTATTTACAGAACACATTGCACTAACAAGCCGAATACAATAGTAATCAGGCCAAATAATGAGCAACAATACTATTAATTTTTTTAAAGAAACAATCGGTATAAATCACTGACAAAATGGCCCCAAGCCACAAGCAAGAGATCAGTAATAAACAAAACGTTGAGAGATTTCTTAATTAAAGAAATTTACCCTTGGAATAATTAAAAGAATAATTCACCCAAAACTTTAAGAAAAATTGCCACTTATAACTATTAAAAGGTTTTTAAAAAACTTTAAATTACTTTAAATATTAATCAGACTAGCCTTTGATGGCACATCTGTAGCTGTGATTACTAAATGCCAAATCACAAGTCGAAACATTCAGTTTTCAGAACAGACCATCCATGAAAGTTAAGTGCCAACAATTACGATTCATCAAAATTTTCTTTTACATTTTGGAATGAATACAATACAGAAGTGATGGAAAGAATAATTAACAAACATTGACGACTAGAGCAAGTAACTTCAAAATTTCCAAACAGTATTAGCACAATGAAATAACTTGATTTACGAAACTTGTAGGTTAATCATATATCGCGCAATATTACCCATTTAGGGAGAGGCATAAAATATTTGGCGGAAAATATTAACACAAGAGCTTGTAAATAACAGTTTAGGCTAAACAAACTTAAGAAATACGCTGCTAGCACGAATATCCCCACTAACATAATGTCAGACAGCCACAACTACTCCCTAAGAACACCATGCTATTGCGTGACTGCAACAGGTCCCTGCAGCCAAGTGCCGCCCCAAACAGCGGACCTGCAACTCGTAAAACTAAGAGCTGATAACAAACACCACTCAGATGAAACATGAATCAATAGATACAAGTTAAGAATATGAAATTCACTCACGTCTTAATAATTTAATCGCATAAAACCTTCAAATTGGCCATAGTAATCAAATAATAATCTTAATCAAAACTTGACAGAGCAAAGGGTAAAACAGTAAAATTTAAGGATGATTCATGCCACCTAGCGGGGCGCACAAATGAAGAAGGAAGTAAAGATAAAATGATGCCGCCAAAGGTCAATTACCCTGGTTACACAATGACTGGACCAAAATTTTGATCGAGTCTGTGTGACACCAGTCTAAAGGTAGCTGTATATTCAACTGCGGAAAATAATCTCAGCACCAAGAAGGAATTGTGTGACTTAAGCGAAAATAGGTAGATGTGTTTCAACATCAGAAAGGTGACCTCTTTTCAAATTTCTCACCAGTCACGTAACAGCGGCACTAGTAACACCACGATGAGGATACAACTTCCGGACGGGATGAATAGCACTTCACTCTCAGTGGCAGAAGAATTTTTACTGCACACCAATCAGCTTCAACATATCACTCGAATCAGGACGACGGTTTGGACACATCTCGCTATGCATCGGTTTCTGATGGCTAGTGGGTAGTGGGTCCATGTATTGAGTGCACTGGGAACTTGTTATTCAGAAACTACTGCAGCTTGTATCGAGAAGAAGTGGTTCTTGTATGGCTTGAAAGCAGGTTTCACTGTACCGTGCTGATTTACGGCCATTGTGTTGAATCAGAAGATAAATATCTTACTTTCCATGTTTTGTGATTTATGAGCAAGCGAAGTTATTTTGAATCCGACTGGTGAGGCCGGTGTTAGTGGCTGATATTTTGTGTTTAGTCTAAGAATGTTTTATTTGCACGTTAAAGCATCTCTTGGTATTTTCGCATACCATCACTTGCTTATTTGACTACGTTCAGTCAATATTCGCCAGGCCCAGTCCTGGCCAAAACTTAATTATTTTTAATAAGATTTATTGGTGTAAAATCATTTTGTTTATAATTAAAAAACTTTTTAATGGTTAGGTCATGCTTGTCAAAATTTTTTTGAGACAGTTCTTTGATACCATTTTATGATTCTGGTCTGTTGGTTTTTAATTATTAAGAAAGTACAAGGTTAATGCGGCGATCACTCCTCATCATAGAGACTGCTGTTCAAGATTCTTTAAAGGAAATAAATATACATTCCTTTGTCATTTATATTGAGTGCATGTTTGCAAATTTCATGTTATAATTAACTGTGCATAAACTATTACAATGTGTCTCTCAGGTGAGCTGACATGTGGGTACTTTTAAAGAACATCTGCCTCTCAGTAGCCCTAAGACACAGAACACTACTACAAAAACCGATTTTAACGCAAGAGTTTGAAAAATATGGCCCTTGTAGTGAAACGGAAGACGGCACATTGTACTTCTTACTGCAAGACTACACCTCTTATCTCACACATAAGTAAATAAAATAATCAAAGGTGGTGATGGGATCTTGTGAACTAGAATGCTGGGTGGAATCAAATACCATGACAGATTTATTCATAAAAACATGAGTTCAAATGGAGTATGGCTCAACATAATATGTCGATTATACTCTATCTCAAATTCGTAAAGTAAAATGATGAGATTGGTAGTTGACATAGTTGAACCAAGAGTGATGACTCGACTTTAATTGCGACTTGGAATGGATAACACGATCTGACTGTGTGAACTGAAGCCTAGAAATAAAATACTATAATCCGCTTGAATCAGACAACTGCCCCTGATACGAGTGCGCAGTACAGTAAGAGAACTCACTCTAAAAATTCATAGTACTGGTGCTGCGAAACAATCACCATACACATGCTGAAAACTCGAGATAGAATGCCCAATATGTCTCGGTGTCGAGTCGCACAGTGGCCCGCCGTCGCCTCCTCTCAGATGAATACGCCTTCACTCCCAGACTCCAAGTAAACCAAACCTCCTTTGGAGGACGCGTCCGAATTTCGTCTACAATCGTAAGTGGGTCGCCAGGGAACCCCGTCCACACTCTTCCGTGGATCGTGACGAATTCCGCTGCCCCTCGCACTATCTGCCAGACTACGGAAAAGCTCTGCGCAGAGTTTTCGCCAGCCACCTAAACCCGGAAACTGAAAACTCAGAAAACACTCCTATGCAAACTGCGCTACACTTCGCTTTCATTACAGGCTCCCTCCATACGATCCAGGAAGAATCGCCGCTCTCAGGTTTCTACGCAACTCTACGGAAGAAATGACCTGTCGCAGCTGTGGCTGGCCGAAGAGGAGCAAGCGCTGAGCACCTCCACCTGAAGTAATGCCATGCCTCCTTCTGTGATTGAATTCAGCGTTACAATCATTGTCATCCCTTTGTAATAACCTCATTTACAATACAGCATGTGCTTATCATTTTTATTGAGTAAACAAAGTAGAAGAAAGATGGATCAAAAGGACCTGCCTACTCGTACTTCAACTTAGGATGTTGTGTATGATCTGAGGGGGACTAGGAGACAATGGCACTTATTTCAGCATTTATGTTGTGTTTTAGAATCATGTGTATTTTAACTGTTTGTCCGTATTTTGTAATGTTTGTTGATTGTAAGTTCTGGCGGGCAAAGAGAGGGCTTCTAAGCTCTAGGTTTCTGTGCTGGGTGGTCATTGGTGTAACATATGTGTCCGTGGGCTGTTAGCCTGATAGATTTTGTACGGCAATGGCCAAGTGACTACTTCAACATTCGTTCGTACGTGGAAGAATTTCGGCCTGAGTGGGACTCACAAACGGAGAACCAGTTGGAAACCTACTTTCTCACAGGTGTCAGATGATGAGAAGCTTTGAATTAGGATCTATTTCAGCTGTGTTCCAGAGTTATTACTGGTTAGCCTGTTTGACTTTACTCACGATTGGGCGAGTTATAATGAACTTGATTTATTCTGGCAGCTATTTTATAAATGGTTTAACAGAATGGGGTTCTATTGTAAGTGAACCAGTGGTGTTTAATTAATATTTGAAGAATCCACTCCCACTTAATTACACAAACATGCAATATTTACACCAATTGATTGCTACTATTGTATTTCGTGCTTAAAAACATATTTGTGTCTGCACCATTTTAATCCCATGTTTTATTTTATTGATTGAATAAATCATCAGTTCGTTCAATCTAAATCCTTTGGTGTTGCCAATGATCAATTATTCAAAATCATACAACAGTTTTATCTCTTTCTGTTTATATTTTATTTATTTCAGTTTTACTTTAATTAAATTCATGTATGCTGCCAATACTTAGATACTTTAGACTGAAGGATCAAGAGTAAAACCAATTTTGCTACAAGTTTAAGTGTTGAGCATGACATCAGACACTGCACGACTCACCACTATTATGATATCTAGTTAATATTATAAGTACATACGTGCATTTTCCCAACTGCGTGTGCGTGTGTATGTGTATGTGTGTGTGTGTGTGTGTGTGTGTGTGTTCGTGCGAATCAAATCATCACAACAGTAAGTCGCAACTGATTTTCTGATCTGGATAGCCGGCCGCGGTGGTCTCGCGGTTCTAGGCGCGCAGTCCGGAACCGTGTGACTGCTACGGTCGCAGGTTCGAATCCTGCCTCGGACATGGATGTGTGTGATGTCCTTAGGTTAGTTAGGTTTAAGTAGTTCTAAGTTCTAGGGGACTAATGACCACAGCAGTTGAGTGCCATAGTGCTCAGAGCCATTTTCTGATCTGGATAATGATTTATTGAAACAAAGAAAGTAGCACAAGCCAATAACCTCACAACTGGTGTCTCCCCAAGAATATGAATTCCGCCCCTTTCCACTCACAAATGAAGTTCTAATTAGCGTTGCTACTATTTCGTGACCTTCAGTAACTGGCAGTTTTGCATGGAGGCACCAAACTAAATATTTTTCAGTATTTTTCAGCAGTTACGTGTATATTTAAAGTAGAAGTTAGGTATGGGAGAATGAAGTGCGTAGGGAAAGGTGAATTTTCATGTAATAATGGCTATTAACAGAAGCCTGTGACATATACATCTCGAATTTACATACTGTAGCTAAGGTAAGAGTATACGTTATAGGATATATAAACGTTTTCTGAATGCTTACATAGTTCCCGATTTTCCCTACCTAATAGGGTAAAGTTGCAGGATATTTGCCACCATTCCCAGATAGATTGTTTAGTTTCAAAAAATGGGTAGGCTTACCTTTTTTACTTCACCATTGACTATTATTAGTAGAACAATAATACAAACGAGTGAGATCATGTTGCAATATATTGTTGGCACAAAAAGGTCTAAAATTCCTAATGATATAAATAGAGAAATAAGCAATTAATTATGGGTAATTTTTCAGTGTAATTCATTCACAATTTATCCTCTCAAAAACAATATTAAGTCATATATAAAACTCGTAGTGAAGTTGTTATCTTCCTCATCACATTCAGAGCACAGCGTTTACAGCTCCGACATCTTATCCACCCAGTTTTTTCCTGTCGTTTCAGACTCTTCGTTGAAACGGTGTGGTATATTGTTGTGGTCTCACAAGTGGAATGCTAATTAAGATTTCTTGCTCTTGTTCTTCACTGAACATTGTCCATAAGCTGCCCACAATCCTTTTACTGCCAACTGCACCTCTATTTTTCCCTAGAAATCTTCGTTTTAGATTATAACCTGGAATAATTAATTGTTTGACTTCTGTTGAAAAAGAGATGTTATCATTCCGCACTGCTTCAATTACCTTTTGCATCGCCACGGGAACCCATGGTTATTGCTCTGTTTTCTACATGAATTTTCTTGGCATCTTGAAGCTGTTGTAAATCCATGCAGAAGAGCGGTATAACGGATTCTAGTTCTGTATATAAAACGGTTTCTGATGTTTTAATTTCAGATATTATACTATGCATAAAATATGGAATCAGCTAATTTACATTGAGAAAACAAATTGAAAACGAATTGTCGGGAATAGTACTCGTTCGTCGGGAAAAGTGGCCAACTCGGAAACTTTTCCCGGAGTGTAGCGTGGTCAGTTTTCCCGATCGAACTTCATTTCTGTATCAGTGGCTCACACGCGACACAATGCAACCGAAGAAAACGAAAGTGAGTAATATTTGTAAGTCAAAAGGCTTTGAGTGAACCGTGACATCGCAAAACCGTATTACTATGCATAAAAGTGAAGAAACTAAAGTAATAGTAGTGACGATCGAAAAAGCTAAATGTTTTACCTACATATACACCCACATGGATACTCTGACAATCACATTTAAGTGCCTAGCTGAGGGTTCATCGAACCACCTTCACAATTCTTTATTATTTCAATCTCGTATAGGGCACGGATAAAACGAACACCTATGTCTTTCCGTGCGAGCTCTGATTTCCCTTATTTTATGATTGTGATCGTATCTCCCTACATAGGTCGGCGTCAACAAAATATTTCGGCATCCGGAGGAGAAAGTTGATGAATGAAATTATGAGAGAACATTCCGTCGCAACAAAAAATGCCATCGTTTAAATAATATCCAAACCCAAGTCCTGTATCATTTCACTGACACCCTCTGCAGTATCTCGCGAGATTACAGACCGTGCCGCCCTTCTTTGAACTTTTTCGATGTACTCCGTCAATCATATCTGGTAAGTATTCCACACCACGGAGCATTATTCTAGAAGAGGACAGACAAGCGTACTGTAAACAGTCTCTTTAGTAGATCTGTTACATTTTCTAATTGTCCTGCCAATAAAACACAGTCTTTGGTTAGCCTTCCCCACAAAACTTTCTATGTGTTCTTTCCAAATTAAATTGTTCGTAATTGTTATTCCTGGGTATTTAGTTGAATTTACGGCCGTTGGATTTGGCTGAATTATCGTGTAACCGAAGTTTAACGGATTCCTTTTAGCACTAATGTGGATGACCTCAAACTTTTCGTTATTTAGGGTCAACTGCCAATTTCCGCAGCACACTGACATCTTTTCCAAATCGTTTTCCGCAATTTGTTTTGATCTTCTGATGACTTTACTAGTCGATAAACGACAGCGTCATCTGCGTCTCCTCAGATTGTTACCTAAATCGTTTATATAGATAAGAAACAGCAAAGGACCTATAACACTAACAAGGGGAACACCAGAAATCACTTCTGTTTTAATCGATGACTTTCCGTCGATTACTACGAACTGTGACCTCTCTGACACGAAATCACGTATCCAATGACATATGTTGCTGTTGTTGTGGTCTTCAGTCCTGAGACTGGTTTGATGCAGCTCTCCATGCTACTCTATCCTGCGCAAGCTTCTTCATCTCCCAGTACCTACTGCAACCTACATCCTTCTGAATCTGCTTGGTGTATTCATCTCTTGGTCTCCCTCTACAGTTTTTACCCTCCACGCTGCCCTCCAATACTAAATTGGTGATCCCTTGATGCCTCAGAACATGTCCTACCAACCGATCCCTTCTTCTAGTCAAGTTGTGCCACAAACTCCTCTTTTCCCCAATTCTATTCAACACCTCCTCATTAGTTATATGGTCTACCCATCTAATCTTCAGCATTCTTCTGTAGCAGCACATTTCGAAAGCTTCTATTCTCTTCTTCTCTAAACTATTTATCGTCCATGTTTCACTTCCACACATGGCTAAACTCCATATAAATACTTTCAGAAACTACTTCCTGACACTTAAATCAATACTCGATGTTAACAAATTTCTCTGCTTCAGAAACGCTATCCTTGTCATTGCCATTCTACATTTTATATCCTCTCTACTTCGACCGTCATCATTTATTTTGCTCCCCAAATAGCTAAACTCCTTTGCTACTTTAAGTGTGTCATTTCCTAATCTAATACCCTCAGCATCATCAGACTTAATTCGACTACAATCCATCATCCAGACTGTTGGCCATGCAACTACTGAAAAGGCTGCTGCCCCTCTTCAGGAACCACGCGTTTGTCTGGCCTCTCAACAGATACCTCTCCGTTGTGGTTGCACCTATGGTACGGCTATCTGTATGGCTGAGGCACGCAAGCCTCCCCACCAACGGCAAGGTTCGTGGTTCATGTGGGGAGGTGGGAGGGGCAACGACATAAGTGAGACGATATTCCATAACTATGCGATTTCACTACAAGCCGCTTGTTTGGTACAGTGTCAAAAGCCTTCGGAAATCCATAAATACAGTACCAATTTCAAATCCCTTGTCAATAGCAATCAACACCTCGAGCGACTAAAGAGCTAGTTGTGTTTCATAAGAACGATATTTTCTAAATCCGTGTTGACCATGTGTCAATAGGGCATTTTCTTCGAGGTAATTCATATTCATCGAACACAATATATGTTCGTAAATCCTCGTTAATGACATGATCTGTGCAACTTTCCAGTCTTTGGGTACAGCTCCCTTCGAGCGAACGATTGTATATAGTTGTTCAGTATGTAGCTATTGTATCAGCATGCTCTGAAAGGAATCAAACTGATATATAAATCTGGACCGGAAGACTTACATTTGTTAAGTGATTTATGTTGCTTCAACACTCCGAGGATACCTACTTCTAAGTTACTCATGTTGGCAGCTGTTCTTGATTCGAATTCTGGAATATTTACTTCGTCTTCATAGGTGAAGGAATTTCAGAAGGCTCCGTTTAGTAACTCTGCTTTGACCGCACTGTCTTCGATAGTATCTCCATTGCTATCGCGCAAAGAAGGTATTGATTGTGTCTTACCGCTAGCATACTCCACATACGACCACAATCTCTTTGGATTTTCTGCCAGGTTACGAGACAAAGTTTCGTTGTGGAACCTGTTATAAGCATCTCGCATTGAAGTCCTCGCTAAATTTCGAGCTTCTGAAGATGATCGCAAATCTTGGAGATAGTGCGTCCGTTTTGATTTGGCAAGTGTCAGTGTCGTGACCCGTTTTGTGTACCAAGAAGGTTCAGCACCGTCATTTGTTAATTTATTTGGAAATCTCTCAACTGATGGAGCTCTGGTACTTTCCCAACACGTCTAAGACAATTTACTGCCGTTATAATGTGTGTGTGAATTCGTAAGGGACCAAACTGCTGACGTCATCGGTCCCTAGACTTACACACTACTTAAACTAACTTAAGCTAAGAACAACACACACACCCTTTCCCGAGGGAGGACTCGAACCTCCAGCGGCAGTGGCCGAGCTGTTATATCGATTATTCCTGTATCTACGTTCTTTCTGTGTTCGGCCTGCACCCTTCGTGACTGAAGCCCTTTTTGTGTTCTCCTGAGATCGTCTAAGAAACCGCTCAGTCTATGCCACACAGTCCCTGCTACCAGTGCAGCCTCCTCCTGCGTGTAGTGGACTCCCGACCTAGTAATCAGAACCCGAAACCCAACCATCCTCTGGCGCAAGTCGAGGAATCTGCGGCCTAGACGATCGCAAAACCGTCAGGGCCTCTGATTCAGTCCCTCCACTAGGCTCTGTAACAGAGATCAGCAATCGGTCCTGTCGACTATGCTGCAAATGGTGAGCTCTGCTTTCATCTCGCAAGGAAGACTGGCAGCCTTTACCACTTCTGTTAGCCTCTCGAAACCAGACATAATCTCTTACAATCCGAAGTAACACACATTATTGGTATCAAAGTGAGCCACCACCTGCAGTTGGCTGCACCCTGTGCTCTTCATGCCATCTGTTGCACGCCCGGCATGACTCCACCCAATATGCACACGCAGTGTACACTGGTTTTGTTCCCCGCCTTGGCAGCCATGTCCCTAAGGGGCCCTATAACACGCCTAACGTTGGAGCCCATAACTATCAATAATCCCACCATGACTGCCTGTATCTTGCAGGCTGAGAGGTGTCCTCTGAAACAGAACGGGCGACTGCATGTGGCTGAGCAACAGTGTGACCCGCACGCAGCACCTGGAACATGTCAGACTAACTCGGGAGGTCTTACATGCGACCCCCTGGGAAGTCTTTCGCCGCATGCCACGACCTGAAGCGACCACCCATTCGTCCGCAGGTGAGGGGTGAACCTCAGTGCGAGTAGTAAATGGGCTGGCCACCAGTGAGGACCTCTCGGAGGACTCGGACGTTCTGTGGTGCCCATCCACTGCAGCCTCAAGCTGTGTCACTTTTCCCAAACTGGCCACATTACCCTTCTTCTGCCTATGATAGGATCACAGTTATTTGTTGTGCATGTGACTTTGAGAGCAGCAGCGGAGACATACATGGTGGCTTACGCATTGATTATAGCACCAGGGCCTACAGCTGTGACTCCGGTGTAACTCTACTATGGCATTGGCAGAGGCGTTCATTTCAGCAATAGCAAGAGAGAAGAGGCAGCCAACATGAGTGACGAGTCAAGTACTGACGTTGAAAGACTTAATGAGTGTAAATGCGCAGATTTGTCATCAGAAATGGAGGCTGGCGTTATTAACCAATCGCTGAGTTTGTATGTGTCTAATTATGCTAGTGGGCCATACCCTCCGAGATCAAAATGTGGGAATGCTGGCATAGAAAATCAGGTAGTGAGGTTAATGAATTTTTTTTTTCAAAATTACAAATATGTTAAGGGTTTCGTGGCCACTTGCTGACAAACTGCCTATCGGCTTCTGTCTCGGGTTCTTCGGCCGACGTTCACCTAATGATTTTACTGACGTTTCGCAAGCACGAGTGGCTGGCATTGTCAAAGCTTCACCCTCCGTTGCCGGTGGTGAACTGGAGCTGAGCTCGCGGCCGCAGATTATATGTATCTGCCGCGCCAATGTCCGAGGGCTTCTCCTCGGTCATTTCCGGTGCGGTTCTCCTCTTGCTACCTGCTGAATGCATCGAGACGACTGGGACAAGATAGACAGCATCACTCACAGGAGCATGCAGAACGCACTCGAGCGCTGCACCGAGCGACAGAAGAAAAAGTTTGAAAGATGCTGGAAGCAGACCGACAAGGCGATTCCCGACATGTCACGCACAGTGGTCAACCTCACTGAACGACAATTGACCGAAGAGGAAGTGTCTGTTCTTCAAAAAGGAGGGATTTTCTCATCCCGAGAACTATACCTATGGCGGACATCATTGCCAACACCGATGCAGCCATTCGGACCCTTCCTTGTGAAAGGGGGGAGGAAATACGCACTGAAACACCCAGAATACTGCACCGAACAAAACCACCAGCCTGCAACCTGAAAAAAGAAGAGGTACAAGCCATTAATAATTTCAACGCCGACAAAAGTATATTGGTACTGCCTGCCGATAAGGGGAATGCGACCGTCGTAATGAAGACCGAAAATTATGAGCAAAAGATCCGAGACCTATTAGATCCGACGACGTACCGAAAACTAAGCGCATATCCGACGCAGTGTATCACACGTAATACGAATCGATAATCAAGGCGTCTTCTCTGCCAGCGGACACACAGAGAAATCTGCGCAACACAGAAGCCATACCACCTCGGCTGTACGGATTACCCAAGATCCATAAGAACAAAATTACACTGAGACCGATCGTTAGCGCTTCTGGCTCACCGACGTATAACTGGCAAAACACTTGGCCTCTCTGCTCCAGCCACACGTGAGGAAGACCGACACAAACATAAAGGACTCAGGACATTTCACTGAGAAGCTGAAGAAACTGAAACTTTCACCAAACGGCATCCTGGTCAGCTTTGATGTTGTTTCGTTGTTAAGGAAAGTGCCTCTCAGTGACGCTCTGGAGCACATCGGTTCCATTTTCCCGCAAGACACCAAAAAGCTCTTCCATGCATGTCTCACCACGAGCTATTTCACGTGGAATGGCGATTTCTACGAACAGCTGGAAGGCTTCGCCATGGGTAGTCCAGTGGTGGCCAACTTCTTCATGGAACAATTCGATGCACAGGCACTGGACTTGGCGACTTGCAAACCTAAGGTGTGGTACAGGTAAATCAATGATACTTTCGTGGTGTGGAGCCATGGTGAAACACAGCTCGGTGACTTCCTAAGACACCTGAACAGCCTCCATGCCAACGTAAAATTTCCCATGGAAGTAGAAAAGGACAAGAAACTGTCATTTCTACATGTGCTGGTCACAAGGGACGGTGAAACACTTGGACACAGCGTGTATCGAAAACCGACACAAACGGATCGATACCTGCACAAACTATCAAACGACCACCCGAGCCAGAAAAGAGGCATGATTAAAACGCTCGTAACGAGAACAGGACGAATTTGTGAGCCGCAGCACCTCAGACGAGAAATGCAACACCTTGAAAGTGTTCTGAGGGCAGTGGGTACTCCACAAATTATATTAGAAGTGTAACAGAGCCAAACACTCGGTGAAACAAGGAATCAGAAAAAGAAATGTCGGGTACGGCCTTTGTGCCATACATTCCCAGAGTGACGGACAGAATCGGCCGCATATTGCGGAAACATGTTGTAAAAACGATTTTCAAACCGACAAGGAAGATCAAAGAGTGTCTCAGATCGGTGAAGGAGAAAGGGGACCCACTTACAATGACGGGAATATACCGTATACCATGCACATGGGGAAAAGTTTATGTCGGAATGACTGACGATCAGTTAACACCAGGATCCAAGAGCATAAGCGACATTGCAGGATGGGGCAGGTGGAGAAATCGGCCGTGGCAGAGCACGTAATAAAATTCGCCGACGCGGAAGTTCTGGCTGTAGAGAAGCACTATCACAGGTGCTTGTTCAGAGAAGCTGTAGAAATACAAAAACACGCCAACAGTTTCAACAAGAAAGAGGAAAGGCTTAAGGTAAAGGGATCCTGGCTTTCCGTCCTGCAGTGAACGACCGTCGCAGGTAGTAAGAGGAAAACCACACCGGAAATGACCGCGGAGAAGCCCTCGGACGTTGGCGCGCCAGGTGCATATAGTCTGCGGCCGCGAGCTCGGTTCCAGTTCACCACCGGCAATGGAGGGTGAAGCTTTGACAATGCCAGCCACTCGTGCTGGCGAAACGTCAGTAAAATCATTAGATGAACGTCGGCCGAAGAACCCGAGACAGAAGCCAATAGGCAGTTTATTTTCAAAATTGCTTAAAGATTTAAATGCTAGGAATGCTGGTGGAATTGTTAGAAGTACTAATGAATTTTTTTTCAAACCTGTTTCACAGAGAAGTCTCGCACCATTGTAGCTCCTCTTTTAAATCTTCGCACGAACAAATACAAAGACACATTCTTAAATAAGTGACCAAGGGACAGAAAAGCATCTGAAACCGCTCAACAGAGCAAAAGCCACTAGGACTGACAGAATGATAATTCGATTCTATACAGAGCATGAGAAAGAACTTGCTCCTCTGCTAGCAACAATGTGCAATAGGTCTTATGAGGAGCTATCTTTCTAGGGGGAAAAAATATGAAGATATAATTAGAGAGATTTGAGCCCACACGGAAGCTTACCAGTAGTCGTTCTTCCCCTAAATTCACGGGTCGAACAGGAAAGGGGGAAAGCGTCACTGGTAACCAAGGCAATCACCACCTCACACAGTACGGCTGCTTGAGAACTATAAATGTAGGTACAGATTAGAGTCGGAATTTAGTGCTAATATGTAAAAGGAAAATTATAAATTTAATTGAAATATTAAGGGGCTAGAATCAACTACTAAAAGCATAATACCTAAGGTGTGGAAAATTAAATTCAACATTGAAGAATGATATATAGCAAAATGGGAAACTTGAGAATAGAGAAGGGAAAAATTTCGGAAGATATTGGCCTTGTCAACGAAAAAGGGGACAGACTTCAACAAAGCATTGATGGAAAAGACTGGATAGGTACAGAATGAGCTGAGTTACAATGTAAGAGACTGTGTGCAGAGACCAACTGCGCTCGGAGCGGAACAGACAAGCATGCAGCAATTTGTCTAGCAGAGTTATAGAATCTTAGGAAGAGAACGTAAAGAACAGGAAAGTTTTGAAGCGGTGATCTATGATGAGGCAAGGCACTGCGAGCAGCAGATTACAGGTGTGCGCACTGAACTAAATACCTAAGCAGCGGGTCAGTTCGCTGTGGCAATTAATGTACCATGGATTGGGTAGTGAAAGGCGAAATATTTTGCAAAAGATGGTAGATACCACCCTGCAAGCCGGCCGCGGTGGCCCTGTGGTTCTGGCGCTTCAGTCCGGAACCGCGGGACTGCTATGGTCGCAGGTTCGTATCATGCATCCGCATGAGTGTGTGTGATGTCCTTAGATTAGTTAGGTTTAAGTAGTTCTAAGTTCTAGGGGACTTATGACCTAAGATGTTGAGTCCCATAGTGTTCAGAGCCATTTTTTGAACCACCCTGCAAATTTTTCAAGGCTTGCACGAAGAGTTTCGTGACAGAAATGTTGGATGGTGCAAAGATTAAAAATCACGAAGATGCACTTGGAATTTGGTGTACAATTCTTGGTAAACATTATGAAGAACTCCTTTACTAGTTTTGAAGAATTTTAAATGTGTTTTCCAATCAATTTTGGAGTGGAGAAAAGCAAACACAATTTCATAATGAGTTCTTAAACGGATAGTATTAAAACAACGGCTGTATTCTTATATGGGAGATTTTTGCGTGAGACTTTGGGAAATTAATGCGCAAAAATCAGCCTTTGTGCGTATGAACGGAAATTACGACGCATAAAAGACGGTTGTTGGTTTGTTTATTGGGAGACCTGGCACATAGTCTAACAAATTCTATAGACAAATTTCTAGATTTTATTGAGAAGCTGGATCAAATGTCAAAACCAAATAGAAAAATTTCAACAACAGACAGGGAAATGGAAATCAGAAAATAAACCACAATAACTGTCATAAACATGATCAAAATAATAATTTTCATAGAAATATTAATGATAAAATATTCAGAATGGTAAAAATCACGATGGGAACATTTTTAGAAACGAAATCGAGATCATGATCGAAAATTTGAAGGATCGGTGATTCACGGACGAAAAAATCAAGTTAGGACATCGCGAAATAAAGATTCGCCACATCTCAGGTTCTGAAATTGCAATAAGTCGACGAAAAGTTGGGCAAGTGTTGGAGAGAGATTAATTGTGTTTAATGAGATGGCAGATGAGTCTAAACTGTCGGTGGATATTGTTAAGAAGGCAGATAAGGTTTGGAGCAGCCTGAAGCAGCACTGCATAACGAGAGCGCACTAAAAATAGAAAAACGCAGTTTTGACTTGTGTGATGGGGATCTGGGGCTAAACTTTTTATTTAACCTAAGGTAAGGAAAAGGTAGCACGAATGAAATAAAAATGAGAAATTATATGTCTGAAATAGAGGCAGAAGTAAATCCATGATACAGGTAGACGAAATAAATTTAAAAACACAGAAGCATCATGCCAAATTTTCAAGAAACGGGAAATTGTGAGATGAAAGGTGCGCTTGCCATATGCCATAGGCTACCCCCATTTTGACCACACAACCCAGCGTTATTGTTAGCGCACGTAGAGGCAAGTTTCCTCTGCGCTGGAGTGTCTATGGACTCCACCATAATAACTGTGAACTGGTGGTCAACCATCGTTACGCAGCATAGGTGTTAAGACTTGATAACCTTGTCTCCAGATACGGAGGCTTACGTAAAGCTCAAGGTCGAGCTAATTCGTAGGAGGTGTTTCGCAAGAAGAACGAGTGAGACAGTTACTGGAGACAGAAATCTATCCCACGAAGCAAAGTCTACGCCTGCACGGTGCCAGACACATTATTAGATGCATTATGCAGTCACCTGCCACCACAGATAAAATCCATTACATGTTTCCAAACAGAAATGTCACTAGGCGTCGTAGCAGACCTGGTAGACCAGATTCAGGACGCAATTGTGTCAACCCCTGCACTGCAACCGCGACGACAGGCCACAGCACTTCCATAGTGATCCGCAGAGTTTACGACAGCCTCAGAACCAAGATCGACGCCCTGAGTAAACAGATCAGGGAACTATTCTTTGACTGGTACGCTAAGGAGCGTTTAGTAAATGATCGAGAAGCCGTTCCTCCATAAACTTCTCACCTGCAACGCCGTACACTTGCTGGTATAACCTAAAGTTCTGAGTCCAGGCGTACAAGGAAGTGCACATCACCGTGCTGTTTTCTCCATCGCAAACTTCAGCCAACTGGCTACACACGATTGTCAGTCACCGTCGTGGACCTCTACATAAAAGGCCGCAAGACAGTACGAAAATTTTTACTGGACATTGGTTCTGATCTATGCATTTTGCCGCGAAACCTGTTACACAAGTAGAATCGTCGACCTTGATGCATCTTTCTGCGACTGACAACTTATCCATCACAAATTATGGAACACAGCACGTAGAATTAGATCTGGGTCTACGACATAAGTTTACGTGTAGTTTTACTGAGCAGATGTGATGGAAACGATTATTAGGGCCGAATGTTTAGCGCATCATCGCGTACTGCCAGCCTCATCGATAGCTTCACTGGCCTCTCTACAGCGCAGCAGTACACGACGCCAAACTGATCCTGTCAGCAGGCAGTAGGTACACTGAGCCACTGCAGCTGTTATCAGATAGCGTGCGTCCTCCAGTCGCCCCAAAAGAGGTACATCACAGCACCACACTAAATATTAGTACTACCACAGGCCCATAAATTTCGTGTAGAAACAAACGCCTAGCACCAGACCGTTGCTAATGGTGCCCATGTGGAGATTATCATGCACTTAATGCTCAGACAATACGTGATCGTTACCCCGAACATTATTGAGAGCATTATGGCCATGCAGTACGTGGCCAACAGTGTTTAGCGTGTTAGATTATCAAAAATGGTTCAAATGGCTCTGAGCACTATGGGACTCAACTGCTGTGGTCATAAGTCCCCTAGAACTTAGAACTACTTAAACCTAACTAACCTAAGGACGTCACACACGTCCATGCCCGAAGCAGGATTCGAACCTGCGACCGTAGCAGTCGCACGGTTCCGGATTGCGCGCCTAGAACCGCGGCCGGCTGTTAGATTATCCAAAAACCTATATTTAAATTCCCATAGCTGACAAAGATATACCGAAGACGGCTGATATCATGCCGTTTGATCTTTTCGAAAGCCAGTTTAGGTGAAAAATTACCGCCCAGGTATGACAACGATTCATAGATTCGCTGCTACAAGAGCTGCCGTATTGTTTTCCACATCTCGGCGTTATCCTCTTTTTCTTTTGTTTTGCAAAAGCGGAGGAACACCCACAGCACTTACTCGAGGTTTTTAGATGCCTAGACAAACACGGTGTCATGTTGACCACTGCTAAGTGTGTTTTTGGGTAAGCAGAGATCACTTTCATGGGCCTGTTATATCACCAGTTGGATCGTTGCCGTTATCAGAAAAAGTCGAAGCCATGTCACGTATTCCACGCCTAAAGAATGCTAAAGAACTGCGAAGATTCTTAGGAATTCTCAATTTTCATCCTCACCATCTATCTCATTCAGCAGAACTGTAGGAGTGTTTTACTGCAGCAAAACCGCAGTCAGCGTCGCAGTACAACAACATGTAGGCGACGCCTGGCAGCCCCTGGTGTTCTGTCCACGTGAACTCTCTCCAGCATAACAAAAATGAAGCGCGTACGACCGCGAATTACTCGCGGTTTACGAGTCCATAACATACGTTCGTAATCAGTTGGAGGAGCGGTAATTTGCAATCTATACAGACTAAAACCCCTCGTCTAAAGTAATGGCAAAATAAGGAAAAGAGCTCGCCAAGACTGTATAACCAATGGCAGGTCATGGCACGATTTAGCACTGATGTGCCACATACGAGATCTGTTCAAAAAATTCCGAAACATTCGGAATTTCGCACCAGTGGTGTGGTGGAGCGATATGCGGTTGGCATCCCAGCACACGCCTGTGTTCAACGTATAACTGCCGGAAGTTTCATTGTTGTACGTCTCTCAGTTATGCTGTACCGAGTAGAACGTTGTGTCACACGGTCTGCGAATTTGGAGATGACAGGGGCAACTTGTCTGCATTAAATTTTGCGCGAAACTCTAGAAAACCTTTACAGAGAGACGCCAAATGATGCAGGAAACCATTGGTGATGAGAGCTGAAACCGTTCTCGTTGTTACGAATGGTTCACACGGTTTAAAAATGGCTGCACGGAAATTAAAGATGGCCCTCTTTTCGGACGCCCTTCAACGCCCGTGAACGAAATTGTGCGTGTCAATTGCAGACTGACTGTCCGAGAGATAGCAGAAGAATGTAACATTTCAGTTGTATCATGTCATGAAATCCTGACACAGCATCTTGCAATGCATCTTGTTGCCCCCAAGTTCATTCCAAGGCTCATGAGTTAAAGCCGGAAAGACCTTCGCTTCACAATCTGTGAAGGTCTTTTGGATCACACAAAAGAGAACGAGATGTTCCTTAAAAATATCATAACTGGTGATGAGATGAGGGTTTGCGGTTATGATGTTGATACAAAGGTTAGATGCTCATAATGGGTCGGGAAAGGTTATCCAGGACGAAAACAAGCTCGTCAGGTCAGGTCAAATGTCAAAGCCGTGCTGGTGGTGCCACAGTGACCAGCTGTCAATCGATGATACTATCGGGACGTATTGCGACGCTTGGGAGAAAATGTGAGAAGGAAACGACCTGAAATGTGGCGAGACAGTTCATGGCTATCGCATGACGATAACGGATCCGCTCATTCAACCCTGTTGGTGTGTGACTATAGCACAAAAAGCGAAATCGCTGTGCTGCCTCATCCTCCGTAGTCTCTAGACCTGGCCGCGGCCGACATTTTTTTTTTTTATTCCTGAAGCTGGAAACCCTTTTGGAAGGAAGAATATTTACAACGATAGACGAGATAAAAGAAAATTCGCAGTTGGGACTTCGCGCGATCCAGCAAGAGGCGTACCAAGACTGCTTCCGTACGTGGAAATGGCGTTGGCAGCGGCGTATCAATTGTAGAGGACAGTATTTCGAAAGAGACTATGCACAATAAGTGACAGGTAAGTACAGAAAATTTTTGTGCGCAAAGTTCCGGAATTTTCTGAACAGGCCTCGTATATCAGAATCGATAACATAGTGGCGGACTGCCTTTCCCGCGTGAGCGGTAGTGCGAAGGCGGTAGACATCACGCAGCTAGCCAAGGCACACGAATCTGACCAGGAGCTACCAGGAATTTTTAATAGACAACACATTTTATCTTCAACTGAGACTTACCGACGTCCGGGCACGAATGCCAAACCATATTGCAAAGTTTCGTAACTTTTGCGTTTCGCGTCTTCGATATCTTACACAACTTACGTGCCGCCACTGTCATGGCAACAGCTTTATATGGCTACGAAATACGCATGTCATCAATGTCAGTGCAGCAAGATTTCTCGCAATACCCGTGCCCCAGTGGGAGATTCCAAGACTCAACAGCATGTTTTGAAAATATTCATAATAATGTGGTAGGAGCATTATCCTTTTCAAATACCTTTTGACAGCGATTCACCGTTTTACTTGATGGCCAGAGTCCATCCCCGCCGGCCGGTGTGGCCGAGCGGTTCTAGGCGCTTCAGTCTGGAACCGCGCGACCGCTACGGTGGCAGGTTCTAATCTTGCCTTGGGAATGAATATGTTTGATGTCCTTAAGTAGTTCTAAGTTCTAGGGGGCTGATGACCTCAGATGTTAAGTTCCATAGTGCTCAGAGCCATCTGAACCATTTAAGTCCGTCCCAGTGGACAACGTATGTGTTGCACTGGATATCCCACTTCGGTTGCCCACCTCACATTACGACAGACCGAGGTTTCAGTTCGAGTCCGAATTATTTGCCAAGCTGTGCAAATTATGCGGCGCGGTGCACCACAAAACAACAAGCTACCACCCTGCAAGTAATGGTATGGTTGAACGCTGGCACACTAACGTACTCTGAGTCAAAATGGACAACTGCGTTATCATCACACTTATTCGACATGTGCAACACTTTCAAGCCTGACCTAACCTCTTGGCCGGTTGAGATAGTATATGGAGAAGCTCTACAGCTACTCAGTGAATTAATTTACCCAAGGGCAATCATGATGAATACCTCAAATCAATCAGATTTCGTTACTAATTTAAGGAAACGAATGTCACAAATCGGGCCACGTCAACCATCACGACATGGAACACCTTTGTGCATCGAGAACTGCAATTCTGTACACATGTAATGCTGCACAGAGATGAGACGATATTTGCATTGACGCCTCCGTATACTGTATATACTTATATGGATATGGTGTCAGTTCTTTCGGACATGTCCGAATGAACAGACACCACTGATGACCTGCAGCCGCCTAGAACAAAATTAAAATTAAATATTAATGTGCACATGTTCCGGGAAAATCAGGAATACAGAAATACAAGGAATGAAATAAATAGAAAGTGCAGGGAAGCTAAGACGAAATGGCAGCAGGAAAAATGTGAAGACATCGAAAAAGATATGATTGTCGGAAGGACAGACTCAGCATACAGGAAAGTCAAAACAACCATTGGTGACATTAAAAGCAACGGTGGTAACATTAAGAGTGCAACGGGAATTCCACTGTTAAATGCAGAGGAGAGATCAGATAGGTGGAAAGAATACATTGAAAGCCTCTATGAGGGTGAAGATTTGTCTGATGTGATAGAAGAAGAAACAGGAGTCGATTTGGAAGAGATAGGGGATCCAGTATTAGAATCGGAATTTGAAAAAGCTTTGGTGGACTAACGGTCAAATAAGACAGAAGGGATAGATAACATTCCATCAGAATTTTTAAAATCATTAGGGGAAGTGGCATCCAAACGACTATTCACGTTGGTGTGTAGAATATACGAGTCTGGCCACATACCATCTGACTTTCGGAAAAGCATTATCCATACAATTCCGAAGACGGCAAGAGCTGACAAGTGCGAGAATTATCGCACAATCAGCTTAACAGCTCATGCATCGAAGCTGCTTACAAGAATAATATACAGAAGAATGGAAAACAAAATTGAGAATGCGCTAGGTGATGATCAGTTTGGCTTTAGGAAAAGTAAAGGCACGAATGAGGCAATTCTAACGTCACGCCTAATAATGGAAGCAAGGCTAAAGAAAAATCAAGACACGTTCATAGGATTTGTCGACCTGGAAAAAGCGTTCGACAATATAAAATGGTGCAAGCTGTTCGAGATTCTGAAAAAAGTAGGGGTAAGCTATAGGGAGAGACGGGTCATATACAATATGTACAACAACCAAGAGGGAATAATAAGAGTGGACGATCAAGAACGAAGAGCTCGTATTAAGAAGAGTGTAAGACAAGGCTGTAGCCTTTCGCCCCTACTCTTCAATCTGTACATCGAGGAAGCAATGATGGAAATAAAAGAAAGGTTCAGGAGTGGAATTAAAATACAAGGTGAAAGGATATCAATGATACGATTCGCTGATGACATTGCTACCCTGAGTGAAAGTGAAGAAGAATTATATGATCTGCTGAACGGAATGAACAGTTTAATGAGTACACAGTATGGTTTGAGAGTAAATCGGAAAAAGACGAAGGTAATGAGAAGTAGTAGAAATGAGAACAGCGAGAAACTTAACATCAGGACTGATGGTCACGAAGTCAATGAAGTTAAGGAATTCTGCTACCTAGGCAGTAAAGTAACCAATGACGGAAGGAGCAAGGAGGACATCAAAAGCAGACTCGCTATGGCAAAAAAGGCATTTCTGGCCAAGAGAGTCTACTAATATCAAATACCAGCCTTAATTTGAGGAAGAAATTTCTGAGGATGTACGTCTGGAGTACAGCATTGTATGGTAGTGAACATGGACTGTGGGAAAACTGGAACAGAAGGGAATCGAAGCATTTGAGATGTGGTGCTATAGACGCATGTCGAAAATTAGGTGGACTGATAAGGTAAGGAATGAGGAGATTCTACGCAGAATCGGAGAGGAAAGGAATATGTGGAAAACACTGATAAGGAGAAGGGACAGGATGATAGGACATCTGCTAAGACATGAGGGAATGACTTCCATGGAACTAGAGGGAGCTGTAGAGGGCAAAAACTGTAGAGGAAGGCAGAGATTGGAATACGTCAAGCAAATGATTGAGGAAGTAGGTTGCAAGTGCTACTCTGAGATGAAGAGGTTAGCACAGGAAAGGAATTTGTGGCGGCTTGCATCAAACCAGTCAGTACACTGATGACCAAAAAAAAAAATTAATACCTACAGCTGGTGACCGGCGTTGATATATACATCAACGGGGACAGGTGAAAATGTGTGCCCCAACCGGGCTAGAACCCGGGATCTCCTTCTTACATGGTAGACGCTCTATCCATCTGAGCGACCGAGGGAACTTTTTTTATTTTTTATTTTTTTTTTTATTTTTTTTTTATTTTTGCGTACTCTCCACCACATAGTGGAAATTCATTCTGTAAAAAGCTGGTTATCTCTACAGTGGCTATTAAGAAGACTATTTGTTGAGAATCAATTAAAGGTCTGTGCTTATTGTCTTTTTGTTTTTTGTTTTTTTTTACCTTTTGCTTAGCAGCCAAACACCTTTTTTTTTCTTTTTTCCTTTTTATTTTATTTTTTATTTTTTTTTTAAGTGTGTTCAGTTATGAGTAGGTGGAGACAAGGCGGGCAAGGGTCGGAACCCGAGGCCTGGCCACGATGTCTCCTCCCTCCCGTCCCTGAATCACTCCCTCAAAGTAGCTTTTTGATTTATTTTTATTTTATTATTTTTATTATGTTTTTTGCCAGGAACAAGGTAAATGAACAAAGGTCTTTATTGGTACACACTTAAATACAACAGAAATGCACTCCTTCCGGCGAAAATAACACAAATTATACTCGTACAAGGCGAGCATTTTTTTATGAACAAGGTGTAGGAAAAAAAGAATAATAATACTGATGTAAGCTAAGAGGTGTGAAACAATATACAGTGGAGTGAGGGAAAAAGCAGTGTGTTCTCGTTTAGAGTATAAAAGAAAGGAGGCGCCTGTCCATGCGCCTACTCCACTGTGGGTTACAATGTAGAAACTAGCGCGGGGAGTCTCAGATGTCAGCAGGGGGGGGGGGGGGGGGGGGGGAGTGCTGTCGGCGTGTGGCACCATCCAACTGAGCGGGGGTGACCTAAAGACCGCATGTAGGTAATTGGCTAAGAAGGCGCGGTAGCGCGGTCGGTGTTCGACTTCACTGTGGGCGGTTTGTAAGTACTGCCAGAAATCAAGGCGTGATTTGTCGCCATCATTATACATGTAGGTGATCGTCCATCCCTTGACCCATACAATCGCATGATTTTTGGTGGCGGGGAAATAAGTATTCTCAGGATGGATAAAAGTCCATGGGTCAATCGAGTCCGGCGGAACGCGGAGGTAACAGGCAACGAACTGTTGGGCAAGTTTCCAGACGCCACTGGTGGCAGCACAAGTCGGTTGATGGACATCGTCATCCACGAGGTGGTAAATGGAACAAAGTGGAGGGTCCTTTCAGTCCGATGGCGTGAAGACGGTGATTTGTGGCGAATTTTTCATTTGCGAATTGGTACCATGTTGACCGGACGTTGGAGGGAAGAAAAGGCTGGTGGATATGACGCCAAACCGTGGGCCACCGCTTGGACGGATGTCTCAGTTCGATATTGTTGCTGGATATGGAACGAAGGAGTGGGGTGTAAAAATCTTTAGGTCGATGAGAACGCGTGGTTGGTAAGTGTGTGTGAGCATAACTGAAGTCGACGATGAAATCAGAAATGTGCGTCAGATGGTGCTTGATGTGTCCGACTGGTACTGGTGGTGTTACGGTCGCGGGCACAAGAATTTCCAGCAAGCTGCGCGTAAGGGAGGTGCCCCCGTGCCACTGCTTGTGCATGGCCCCCCGCTCACGGGGGAAGGGTGAGCGTGTCGTAGCAGACCTTAAAGAGCGTACCGGCCGTAAGGAAGTATCCGAAGGCAGCCTGGGAGGACCTGTGCAATGTGGACCATTCTGGACGCCACGTGTTGATTGCGGTATTGGACACGTTCTAAAGAATCGAGTCGTCAGAGAAGATTTTGTCGCACCGTCGTGCGGATAGTTTGGAGTGCACGCCGAAAATTGGTGGCAGCGGAGCGGCGCACGGTGGAGGTGAAAATGATACCAAGGTATCGTATATTTTGTACACACGGGAGAGGTGCTAAGTCGTCGTGTGCGAGGTAGCGTCCAATGGGCGCCCCGCTGCAGTGCCGTACGTTGATATCAAATCAAGTACCGTTTGTGTTTCATTCCGTGAACGGATCAAGAGGAGGAGGTCGTCCGCATACGCACGACATCGAAAACTGTGCTGCCGGCCGCGGTGGGCTCGCGGTTCTAGGCGCGCAGTCCGGAACCGTGCGACTGCTACGGTCGCAGGTTCGAATCCTGCCTCGGGCATGGATGTGTGTGATGTCCTTAGGTTAGTTAGGTTTAAGTAGTTCTAAGTTCTAGGAGACTAATGACCACGGAAGTTGAGTCCCATAGTGCTCAGAGCCATTTGAACCATTTGAAAACTGTGCTGTCGCAAAGTGAGACCAGAAAGGTGGCTCGTCAGACTCCCGATGAGTGGCTCCAGGCTTATGGCATAGAGTAGGGTCTAAAGTGGGCAGCCTTGCCGTACGGAACGTCGGATCGTCACTGGTCCCGCCACACGGCCATTAACCTGAATCAGCGATTCGGCGACGCCGTACAGGCGCCGGATGACGTCGATGAAGGCTGGTGGAAAGCCCATGCGGTTCATCACTGAGAACAGAAAAAGATGCCGCACTTTGTCGAATGCGCTGTCAAAATCAATGGCAACCACTGCGGCGCGGAGTCTGCACGTCGCTGCCAGTGCAATAAAATCGCGACATTCTCCTGTGGCCGTTTGTGTATTAACTGAGCCGTTCGGAGTTATCTGTTGCGGGGATAGAATGCTAGGCAGGACCTTGAGGCATCGCGTTGCCAGTAGGCGTGTAAAAATTTTACAGTCTGCGTTAAGCAGAGTCAGGGGACGGTAATGTGCTGCCGTCACACCTGGTGTCGGTTTGTGGATGGGTATAATAATTCCCGTGACGAAGGACGCCGGTACGGCGTTCCCCATCGTCAGCAGTTCATTAAACATCGTTTTCCACCGTGACGCCATTAGTGTGAAGAAAGCGCGATAAAATTCTATCGGCAATCCGTCGACACCAGGTGACATTCAGAGGACCTTTTTTGATTGCATCTTGGATTTCGTCGCGCGTAATTGGCTCCATCAGCTTGTCCGCTTCGTCGCTGGTGAGGGTGCGAGTTACGTGTGGTAACACAGACTCCTCATCGTGGTTGTTGGTTGTCTCCTCCTGGTACACTGTGCTGTAGTGGTCGACAAAGGCACTGACGATTTCGGCATGGCAAGTGACGTGCTGGCCGTGACAGGTGGTGATCTCGGTGATGAGTTGTTGTCATCGATGTTTCCTATCCGAGGCGTTATGATGGATGGTGGGATGTTCTTGTTCCGCCGAATCTTGACATCGGGTTCGCACCATAGCCCCCCGCCGTCTCCGGCGTGTCATAGTTACAATTTGCGCCTTGATCCTACTGCGTTCCCCTTGGGTGTCGGGGGTGGGCGGTTGGGCGTCCAGATCGCGGAGAACGGCGTAGAAATAGTCGGTAGAGTGCCGGCGCCACGTAGCAACTTCCATACTGAATCAAAGTACGTCGGACGGCCTCTGGAGCATCAGGGGGAGGTAATGCGTCTCGTTCCGAGACCGTACGGCACCTCCTCTTGCGCCTCTTAGGTGAACGTTGTTTGCGGGTTCGTCCCTCCGTGTTCGAAGTCGGAAGGAAGTCGCGTCTCTCTGAGAGGAAGGCCGTCGCGGGAACGTCAAATGAAGGGGCGTATATATGTTCAGACAGGTGGGTGTCGGAAGTCGTCGCTGTTGGTAGTGGCGGCGGAGTAGCGTCAGGCTTGGAGCGAGACGTGTTAGCCCCGGCGGTTTCCGTAGCAGGTGGAAGCATCACAGGTACATGGTCCGATGGGCGGCGGCCGGTGGGAGGAAAAGAGAGCGCCGATGCGTAGGTGATCGGTAAAACCGTCGTCGGAGGCGGAGATGCCACGGTAGCGGCTGGCAATTGGGTGATTCGACGCTGAAGACACTCAGATCGGAGGTGGCCTTCTTTGCCGCACCCGGAACAGGTCTTGGGTTGGCCGTCGTATATGACAACCGCGCGGCACCCGCTAATTTGCAGGTAAGATGGCATGTGGCGATGGAGGTCGATGGTGATCTGCCGTACACCGTTAAGAACGGGGTACGTTTGGAACTGCGCCCAGCGTTCGTCAGTGTGGCCATGTACAGTGCCATAGGGGCGGAAAACCGCGATAACGTCTTCCGCCGGGAGCTCGAACGGGAGTTCGAAAACTCGTATGGTGCCCATTCCTAAGCCGGCGTGATCGACAGTGACCGCTCCGACATTGCCGTTGGCGTGGCAAAAGCGTAATACATGGTTAATGTCACGAAGTATTCTTTCACATACCGCGTCATTGACGACTTTGACGTACACCGTACTGCTTAATATGGACAAATGGATGCCCAAGATAACGGAAGCTGGGATCTTAGCAACGTCGCGTAGGAAGCGTTCCACTTCAAAGGCCTTTGGTCGTGCGTATTCGTTGCAGAAGTTGAATCGGAATGTTGATTTTCTAAAACGGTTGGCCATGGTTCTAGTGCACGTAAGCGACACGTAAGTGACGGCCGCTGAAATGTAAACAACAGCGAGCACTGCACGGCGGCGAAAGCCGGACTGTGGCGGCAGGGACTATCTCGCGCACGCCTCCCGCGTGACCCACATTCTCACCTTATATGTCCACACACTACATTCGTAGTGTCCCTACCCATCACACTCAATACTCGTGGAATACATTCTTAGCAAGTCCCGTAAGAGTTCGGGTAATATGTGTACATCCGCACCGAAGAAGAAGGTCATGGCCGGTATTATCAGAACTACAAATACTTGTACGTCCGAAAGAACTGACACCATATCCGTATATGTATTTCTGGCAATACCGGCCATGACTTAATTCTGTGTGGATGCACGCAAATTACCCGAACTCTTACGGGACTTGGTAAGTATGTCTTCCACGAGTAATGAGTGAGTTGGGTAGGGACACTAAGAATGTAGGGTGGACATATAAGGTGAGATTGTGAATCTCGCGGGTGGCGTGCGCGAGATAGTCCCTGCAGCCGCACTATCTTCTGTGCCCTCGGTGGCTCAGATGGATGGAGCGTCTGCCATGTAAGCAGGAGATCCCGGTCGGGGGACACATTTTCACCTGTCCCTGTTGATATATATCAACACCCGTCAGCAGCTGAGGGTATTGATATATAATTCTAATTTCCTCCGTGTACTGGTCTGCATAGTATCCTTATTAGAAGTGGAACAACTTTAGACAGTCTCATCAACGGAAAACATAGCACTGTCACCATCGATAGAGTGAAGACAACTTTCATTTTACAAGGAACGCCACAACCAAATTCTCAACACAACCAGTCGCAGTCTGCGAGCGAAAGCCAACAGCTTTCACCGGAATCATCGCTGGTTCAACCACCACTCCACAGGCATTCCGAAAGGCGGCACGATTCCTAGACGACGCTTCTTTTTCCTCGAGGGAGCACTGTCACCATGATAGAGTGAAGACAACTTCCATTCTATAAGGAACGGCACAACCAAATTCTCAACACAACCAGTGGCAGTAATGTATTGTAATGTATTGCGAATACATAGAAAGAAGGATCATTTATTGTATGATTATATGATAGCGGAACAAACACTGGTAGCAGTTACTTCTGTAAAATATCTGGGAGTATGCGTGCGGAACGATTTGAAGTGGAATGATCATATAAAATTAATTGTTGGTAAGGCGGGCACCAGGTTGAGATTCATTGGGAGAGATGTTAGAAAATGTAGCCCATCAACAAAGGAGGTGGCTTACAAAACACTCGTTCGACCTATACTTGAGTATTGCTTATCAGTGGGGGTTCCGTACCAGATCGGGTTGACGGAGGAGATAGAGAAGATCCAAAGAAGGGCGGCGCGTTTCGTCACAGGGTTATTTGGTAACCGTGATAGCGTTACGGTGATGTTAAGCAAACTCAAGTGGCAGACTCTGCAAGAGAGGCGCTCTGCATCGCGGTGTAGCTTGCTCGCCAGGTTTCTAGAGGGTACGTTTCTGGATGAGGTATCGAATATATTGCTTCCCCCTACTTATACCTCCCGAGGAGGTCACGAATGTAAAATTAGAGAGATTAGAGCGCGAACGGAGGCTTTCAGACAGTCGTTCTTCCCGCGAACCATACGCGACTGGAACAGGAAAGGGAGGCAATGACAGCGGCACGTAAAGTGCCCTCCGCCACACACCGTTGGTGGCTTGCGGAGTATAAATGTAGATGTAGATGAGTAGATGTAGGGAGAGTGACTCTCATCAGACCACAGCGACGGCAGGTGGACGGCTAATTCGCTCGACACTCGTCAGCAGGCATTCACACGCTGGCCGCCAGGAGCTCTGTGATCGATTCTCCTTGCCGCAACGCGAAGTTCTATGTTCTATGACTACTTATTTCTGTGTTTTAATTCTAACTTGGTTACCCAACAAACTTGACGTTATGCACTTTTCTGTTTATTAGTTACACAACATCTTCTCTGTGAACTGTTCTGCTTATGAACGTGTGTGATTTTTCTGAATGAAACATAGTCTTAAGATACTGGATTATTTTTAATATCTGTTCTCCCTCTATTACAACTAGGCACTCGTATTAAGTTCGTAAGTCGAGCAACTGACTGTGACAACCTCTTTATAGCTGTACGGCTACTGTTTCCGCTTAGAGCTGTAGGCGCTTGGGAGCTAAAGGCAATCGAAAGTGTTGCCAGATATCAGGGATTCCCTTAACTTGACACGAATGTCTTAGTAGTAAAGAGCAAGCCACCCAACGGTGTGTGGCGGAGGGCACTTTACGTACCACTGTCATTACCTCCCTTTCCTGTTCCAATTTTGCACGCACCACACTGTTTATGAAATAATTCCTCTTCAACTATGTGACTTTCATTCTGCAGCATAGTTGGATATTATCTGCGAAATATGTTTAGAATATAGTTACTAGCAAAGGAGTAATAAATTCAAACGTCAGTCATGATGTGCCAGCCTCATGTACATCGAAAAAGTGTGAATGATATCGAAACAAAATGGCAACATTTGGCACATCGAAAATCACATCAAACGCCGAGAAAATTAATGCAGTAGGAAAGATACTCAGCGACTTTGCGACCGAACTAAAAGGCAAGGAAATTTCTACTTATGTGGCCCAAATCCTGAGAAACAGAGTCTGAGCATTGGTATTGAAGCAATAGAGACTAGGAGAGACAGATGCCCTGAACGCAGAAAATACGCGGCTTTGACAACAAGTGGGTGCGCTCACTACAACTACAGGACACGCACAAAATTAACATTATATATTAATACCTTCGGCTACTGACGGGAAATGGTATATATCAACGGGGACAGGTGAAAATGTGTGGCCCGACCGGGACTCGAACGTGGGATCTCCTGCTTACACGACAGACGCTCTATCCATCATTTTTTTTTATTAATGACGAATATTGCACAAAAATCTTAACCTACACGAATAACAATGTCTCAGAACGTGTTGCATATATGAAGAGCGAAAAAAATGTTTGCATCCACTGATACGCAAACCCGTAAAGTTCTGTATCGCATTTCCGCGCGCTAACCACTTTTTTTTTTTTTTTTTAAGGCAAACTCAAATTTCTTTTTCCTTTAAGAACAAATTATGAGGAATAAATAAGGACAAGTTTTTTTTACGTTAAGTCGTCGTACGAGTTGCAGTTAAAGTCCACTTCTTACAGGAGCTCCTGAAGTGTATCCGCCTACAGTATGAAAGCTCGTCCAAACGTGTCTTCTCATGGCGTAGGCGTGGGTTCTGGGTAGCAGATCTATTCAGTTCGGCTCGAGTTATACAGTTTTCAGCTTCTCAGGGCTTGGACGTTCCAGCTACTAGGTGGGTCATCGAAAATGCTCCGTAAGAAATTGGAAAAATATTGTTGATAGCGTGGGTTGCGTATCAGGACGCAGTGTCGTTCGTTGAGATAAGTCCAATATCCTAGCGTAGACTTGTCGCCAGAAGTAAAAAGATAACGGATCGTGTGGCCACAGATCCAATTCGCAGAGTGAGTTTTGGCGGAGGGGTAGAAAGTCTTATCGGGGTACAAAAGCATGTGGACGTCTATCTGAGTCGGGGTCTGGCGTGTAAGAAACGCCAAAATTCGCCGCGCAAGTGTCCAGACGTCGAACGCCAGAGTGGAACCGGTGGACATACATGTCATCCACTCCACAGTGGCTGCAGAGGGATAAACGGCGAGATGGATGCGGTGCAGACGATCTCGGTTAACTTGTTTGCCATTCACGGTGATGTACCGCGCTGATTGACCGTCTTATTCAAGAAAACGCGCATGGATCGCTTTCCATATGTGTCGCCACACGTACTGTGGATACTTACATTCGATGGGGTTGGACGGGCGGCACTGTTGTAACAATTCAGAGACTGTTTTCGTGAGGTAAAAACGTGGAAGTGGTAAGGACCGGTAGATATAACTGAACTCCAGGAAAAATCGTTGGATGTAATAAAAGGGGATTAGAATGGTCGACACCAGTACTGGGGCGGACAAGGAGGCCGGTGCGAAGTTGTGAAGCAGGAGGCTAGTAAGGCTCTGCGGGCAACGGTGCCAAAGTTTTAGTTGGGAGCTGACGTATAGTGCCTTGACACGAGTCGACACGTGGATGAGTCCCACCCCGCCACGATCTCGTGTCAGTGCATGGGATTCATACTGCACCTTGAATAACATCCCCGAGCTGACGAAGGAGCCGAGAGCCATCAACAGTCGTCTCGCCAGGAGATTTGGGATTGGTAGTACTTGAGCCACGTGTGGTATACGGGAAGCATGATACATGTTCGCGTATTGCGCGCGTTGGATAACGTCGAGAGCTCGTAGCCGGTGATCTGCGAGATTTGCTCTGATTGTCTATAGCAAGCGTCTACCATTGATAGTCGCTGAGCGGCGCAGGTCTGCTGTGAAATCAAGTCCAAGACGCCGTATGGTGGCGGCGACACTAAGGGGGGCAACGCATCTCTCCGGGAAGCCCTCACCAATGAGCAGGACCTTAGATTTTGACACGTTGACTCAGCTCCCCGACGCTTCGCCATAAGTCGCCACCCATGTCAGTGCTGCTTGTACTTCATCTTCACTGCACAGATATAGTAATATGTCGTCTTCATAGACTGTACAACAAAAACGGTGGCCGTGCACAGCCATACCTTCCAAACGTTGACGCATGCCCTGGAGCAGGGGTTCCAAGGCGGAAGCATACAAAATCGAGGAAAGAGGGCAGCCTTGTCGTACAGATCGTGCAATAATCACGCACGGTGTAAGGAGACCATTGTACATGATTTTAGAGGTTGCACTACTCAACAGGCGCATAACCACTGTGACAATACTGCCAGGAAAACCCATATGCTGAAGAACTGTCCGTAAATAGAAATGGTCAACACGGTCGAAAGCCTGGCTTAAGTCCAGTGAAGCCAAGGCGCCAGGGAGACGCTGATAATGCGCTAATGCTATCAAGTCTCTGTAACGGCAAAGGGCCGTACGGATGTTGTTGTCGCCTCCTAGGGAAGTCTGGTCGCAGGATGTGACGTAACGTGCGACCTTCTTGAGTCACGATGCCAGTAGCCGTGTGAATATTTTCATGTCGCTGTTGAGGAAAGTAATTGGTCGATAGTCCTGGACCCTCGATAACCCGCGCGGTTTATGTACGGGGATAATAATGCCTTCTAGAAAGGTGCTCGGTACCACTGTCATCGGTGACATCAGCTCTTGTGCGATTGCCGTCCACGTGGAAGCCAACAAATAGTGGAAATTTTTATAAAATTCGATGGGTATACCGTCAGGTCCAGGAGATCTGTTATCGGAACCCGCCTTGATAGCATCTAGCACTTCATCTGTGGTTACGTCGTCTTGGAGGTCACGCACTGCATCCTCCGGAAGAGCGTTCGTAGTAAGCTGAGCGACTTCTGTGATCAGTGCTGCAGAATGCGGTACGGCTGCGTATAGCCCGGCAAAATGAGCATGGAGAGTACGACCGATGCTTTGTTGGGTGTCGTGCCGGCGCCCCTCCACATCAGTGAGGACTTGGATCAGAGCTCGTCGTCGTCGTTGTCTTTCCTGAAGGAGGTGGTACATCGACGGACGTTCTTGAGGGATTCGATTAGAAGCTCGAGAACGGACTACAGTGCCTTCCAAGTTACGCCGCATGATCAAGGAGATCTGCGCCTTCCTGCGATGGACCACCGACTGCCGGGCTGGCGAGAAAGGCATCGTCGTACAGTCACGTAGAATGGTGTAGTAGAAGTCAGGGTATTAGTTTGCCACGCCTTTATTCCTTCCCATAACTAATCAGAGTCTTCCTGACGGTCGGCTTTGCACAGGAGAGCCACCATGATAAGGTGGAGTCATAGGCTTCTCGACGATGGTGGCAGCGTGTCCACGCTTCTTCGACCATTCGCGACAGTCTGAGGAGTCAGGTGAGCGATATTGAGTTTCCACAGATCACGACTATGCCACACTTGCTGTCTGGCGAGGGTGACGTCACAGAGGTATGCATCATGGTCTGAAAAGGCCAAGGGCCAGACTTCCGCACGACGTGTGCCATCAGCAAGGGAGCGGGTAATGTAGATGCGATCAATGTGGCTTGACGAGTGAGAAGTGTAGAATGTATAGCCCGGTTGAATTCCGTGGAGCTTCTTCCATGTGTCAACAAGACGTAGACGGCCGATGACCACTGAGAGAGATGCACAAGGGGAATGTCGCAGGAATTGGTCCGCGGGCTCTTGTGTCGAGTTAAAATCCCCACCGACTACCAAATCGTCCTGCGAACCGGTGAAGAGGGGTGTGACGCTTTCGGCAAAAAAAGTTTGTCGGTCATGCCGGCGCCCAGTGCCGGACGGAGCGTAGACATTAATAATACGCACGCCGAACAGTGTGAGGGCCATACCTCGCGCAGTGGGGAGGTAGATGACGTCCTCTGCAGGGAGTCCGTCGCGTAGCACAATGGCGACGCCACTACCGGTGTCGGAAGAGCGGGAAACATGGGCGTTGTATCCGGTGGGAACTAGGAAATCAGCCACAAACACCTCTTGTAAGACTTCTATATCCACTTCCGCAGAGTAAATAGTGTCTCTGAACATGGCCAGTTTATGGGGAGCACGAATGGTGGCAAGATTCATCGTGGCGATACGATATTGCTGTGTACGGTCATCCTCAGTATTTGCAGAACGTGTGGTAGAAGTAGCCGGCAGGTGGAGACCCACCGGTGGTCCCGCAGTGGTGATAATTACTGGCGGGGGGCCAGTCCCAGAGTCGCCGAAGTGGGCTCCTGTGCAGACACGCTGGCAGTCTGTTCCACTTCTTCTTCAAAGTCATCGGCCCAGGAAGCTGACGTCGTGGACATGTGACGGTCACGTACTTCTGGAACGGGTGTTGTGGATTCCGCAACATGAGTGGCAGGGGGACCGCCGTCATCATTCGTTGACAACGGCGAGGACACGTCCCTGGCTGGGAGAGTAGGCGTCACAGGAGGGGCGCCTGTTGCTGCCACATCGCGTGACAGGACGCAATGTGGGAGATCACTGTCAGACATCAGGTCGACATCTCGCGGGGCCGTCTGAGAAAGGGCGTCATCGTTCGTCGTCGTTGCCTGTGTTTGCGAGGCGACCGCTGTTTTCTGATGTGGCCTTCTGAATCAGAATGTGGTCGCCCGTCGTCTGACGCCGAACCCGTCTGGACAAAGGCAGACGTCGGCACGACACCGAGGTCGACGTCCATGGTCCAGGAACATCGGTTTCGGTCTGCAATCTGGACGGTCCTGAAGCGAGCACTGGAGGCGACGCCGTGTTGGTGTCGTCGGCGCGTTGTGCTGCGGCGGGTAGCGTTGACGATGCTGCTGGTGCAATCGAGATTGGTACGACGGGGTCCTGTGCAACCTTGGCGTAGGTGATGGGTAAGGACGTGACCGTCGAAGCCTGGGTTTCTTCACTTAACGGCGTCTGTATCAAACGGCGGTGTAAACATTCGGAACGTACATGTCCCTCCTGGCCACATCCTGCACACGTTCGTGGCTGTCCATCGTACATGACAATGGCCCTCATACCGCCAATCAGCAGGTACGATGGGACATGTTTCGTGAGCTCAATTTTTATTTGCCGGACGCCATTTAATACGTGGTAGGTCGTAACTGTTTGCCACTTCTCCGCGACGTGACCCAAGACGGTGCCATATGCTTGGAAAGCGGCAATGACCACATCCTGAGGCACATCGAACGGGAGCTCAAACACCCGCAATGTCCGGAGACCGAATCCAGCATGGGCGACTGTCACAGCACCAATATGTCCATCAGAGTGTTTAAATTTCAGTCCAGTGGCATGACGGTGAATTATGTCATTGCAAATTTCCTCCGTCGACATATTGATGTAGACAACACTTCCAGTGATGGAGAAATGTATGCCGATTACGTCCTGGGGGTTCAAACGTAGATCCTCACGTATGAACTGTTCGACTTCGAAAGCTCTGGGTCGTGGATGGTCGGCCTGAAACGTTACTTTGATCGTTGCACGGCGGTACGAGTGCGCCATGGTGTACGTTAGTACTGGACTCGATTGACACAAACACCGCGACGCGGAAGTAAACACCACCGAGATCGGAGCGTCGGACGGGGCGCGGAGCAGCTCCGCACGCTAGCACGGCTGCTAGCCGACTGTGGATCTGAGCCACCGAGGGCATAGATGACAGTGCGACTGCAGGGACTATCTCCCTCACGCCTCCCACGAGACCCACATTCTCACGTTATATGTCCACATGTTACATTCGTAGTGTCCCTACCCCACACACTCAATACTCTTGGAAGAAATTCTTACCAAGTCCCGTAAGAGTTCTGGTAATATGTGTGCATCCACACAGAAGAAGGTCATGGACGGTATTGCCAGAACTATATACTTATATAGATATGGTGTCTGTTCTTTCGGACTTGAGGAAGACAAGCCTTGCAATTTTAATAAGCTAACACTCGGCTTAAGGCCACACAGAGTACTTAAGATTAAAAAGGAAATCACTATGTAAAACACAAGGAGCGGCGCTCAGAAGGTTCCAAGGATCGGGCTGGGAAAGTAACACTAAAGCACGTTTAGGTGAGACAGGCAGCCAGGCCGACAACCTCTTAATCGCAAGGCAACTCAACCGAAAGCCAGCCTATGAACCAATCAACAAGATCAGTTCTGTTCCTCCCGACCAGCAAAACGACAACAAGATGTCAATAGCACAACGTTCTGGATACTGGTGCCCAATCCAGCCAAGTTAGAATAAACTCCCAAAACTACCGACAGTCTTATGAGGAATCGCTGGTTTGATCGTGGTCCACTCTCCAGATGAAGGGCGCTGTAACGAGTCATCTTTAGCCTTATATGGGCCACTGAACAGTCCAACAGGTACTCGGCAGCTCTGCAGGGCCTATGGCAGGCGTTTGCTGTTCTGGAGTGTCCACAAGCGCCGGAACGTAGAGGAAGAACGCAAGACGAGAGACGGCAGTGCGGCGACGTCAGCCAATAGCCCACTGACAAGAAGCGACTACTGCAAGAAGTAAATAAAGCGCCGCTCCTGCCAGCCTCTGGTGGACATTAGTGTTCAGTAGCGGACATTAGTGGACAGGATTCGCAGAGTGTTAGCACAGCCTAAAAGAGAGTGCTATGAGAACAGTTTCCAGTGACGTCTGTCAACCTGCAGGAGCATTGTGTATAGCTAGGACACGGATTTATGTTGCATGTCTCCCATCTCATGCGACACTATTTTACATTAAAGTTTAGTATTGTCAGTCTGCTTTCTAGAAATAAAACTACTAATGTTATTTGCTTGAATTGTTGTATAGCATTCCGAGAACGCAGCATCCCTTAGGCACCCTAAACGAGACGAGTGGGCAAGACCCCACATTTGCCACCCGCCCAACTATGTGGAACGAGACTTGCCCTCATCACCCAAATGCGCCTGCTTTGCTGGCCAAGTACTCCTCTGTGAATGCCACACCCAGCAATTAGTTTCATACATTAGCTGTTTTGTACTACAACAGTGCCAACAGTGATACTTTTGTATGGCACAATGTACCGTATGCAGAAAAAATTTACAGAAAGGTGCAGTGTGCGATAGTGCACAGAGATGAAAGTCGATTGGGCCACGTGGTCTCCATTTATTTTGATTCTACAACTGCTGAATACATCTATGGTCCTGATGTTTTCCATGCCCGAGCCGTCCTCCCTATCTCAGGTAGCTTATTAACAATGAAGTGGCCATCAATTCCATGCAATTTTTAAGTTGATACTGGCTCTTCAACTACTGTTGTCTATGGGGAGACATATCAGAAGTTGGGCTCCCCTACATACGGTCTTTTTGTGAGTAGGTGAAAAGCTGTAGTAACGCACCATCGAAGTAAAGGGTCAGCTCAGCTCCCAGGTTCAGTATCAAGCAGTCTCAGTCAGCCCATATCCCAATGGTCGAAGTGACCGAGACCACGAACATTTTGGGTCTGGAACTTGAGACGCACCCAGGACGGGAGAGGATGATTGTTTCTTAACCTTGGTTTGCTTACTTACAGATCCCCTTGGCTGAAGATTTCAAAGCTTCTTGGCCATTAACGCGCCGTTTGCTCTTTTTTCGACATAATCGTCTGATCGTCGGCATTCCCAGTGCACCAGCCGTATTCCAGTTTCATTTGGAATTGAATTCCAAATTGATTTCTGGCGACAGAAAATTATTTGCATGATATCATTGTCACTAGAAAAAGTGCACAGGCTCTAGCAACAGGTTTGGACTCCTCGTCCAGTTTGCTCCAGTGACCTAATTTGAAATGCAATAAGAGAAAATTCTATGTCTTCACGTCGCAAGTGGAAATCTGAGACATGTTTTAATGCATCAGGGACACACCCAACTCCTTACCTTATCAAAGCCATAAAAACCCAACAGTCGCCAGAGATGCCAAAAAGTTCACATCCATATTAGATTAACTATACTTTTACAGAAAATTCTTTCCTCATAAGGCATAAATCGCTGAACAACCACCTCAGCTCGTTTGCAAGAATGTTAAGCTATAGTGGTCCTCCACTCGGGACAAAGCTTTTCGAGACAGACATGCTATACTCCTCCCATCTTCCCTTGATAGTCATGCCATAAGCTTCCAGCTATGGCGTTGGGGCCATATTATCTCGAAATTACAGGGTGAAAATTATTGAACTATAGTAAATAAAATTGTCGTAGCTTCTGAACCTTTTGCTGCAGAGCATGGTTTAGTTTAGCGAAGCCCACTTTCAATTGGATGGGTTCGTCAGTAAGACAAATTGGTGCACTTGGGGGACTGAGAATCCGCATTTCGCAATCGAGTTCACTGTCAACGGATGACTGTGTGGTGTGCAATGTTCAGTCACGAAATAATCGGTACGATACTCCTTTATGGCACGGTAACTACCGAACGGTAGGTGAAGGTTTTGGAAGATGATTGCATCCCCGTTACCCAAAGTGTCCCTGATTTTGACAAGATGTGGTGCATACAAGACATCATTGAAGCAGTAGAGTGTTTTATGTTATGGAGGAGCACTTTGAGAACAGCATTCTGGCTCTGGGGTACCCAGAGGCCTCTGGCATGGGCCTCGATTGGCCGCCATATTCTCCGGATCTGAACACGTGTGACTCCTTTTTGTGGGATTATTTTAAAGACAAGATGTACAGCAATAGTCCCAAAACCATTGCTGAGCTGAGAAGAGCCATTCAGGAGATCATTGTTAGCATCGATCTTCCGACACTTCAGCGGTTCATGCAGAATTTCGCTATTCGTCTGCGCCACAACATCGCCAATGATTTCAGGCATACTTGACATGTCGTAACCTAAATCCGAATATCTGTAGTGACGTTAACAGGCTGATTAAAGTGTGTGCACACCGTAGTTTGTAACTAATTTATGTTTTTTTCATACACTTCAATAATCGTCACCCTTTACATTCAAATCGATAAGAGAGCCGTAGTTACCATTTTTGAATTGAAGTAATTAAGCGATTATGTGTACCATGTTAACAGATCATAAGCCCATCCTAATACTCTGAGCAGAACTGCCCAGCGTCTACAGAGGTTGGCACTGTTCGTCTTGGGGTATCATTACGATATCCATTACAGGCCTACACCACAACATGCCTACACAAATATCCTTTTATATCTCCCTGTAGGACTGTGCGACTGGTGAAGAATAGTTGGCCTACACCACAACATGCCTACACAAATACCCTCTCATGTCTCCCAGTAGGACTGTGCGACTGGTGAAGAATAGTTGGACAGCAGTTTGCAAAACTTTTTAACATTTGCGTGTTCAGGACTACTGGTACCACCAACTTGAATTGTCTACTCTCAATGGCATAATCTTGCTCGAAGGAGATAGTGGGCACTCCAGCGTTGTATTCCTCAAACACTCCAACACCACATCTTGTATAACCCTGTGTAGGTCATTTAGTTATGGTCTTCACCAAATGGTTGGCCTGCCAACATGCTATTTTTTCTTATGCCTGATGCGACTTCCCTGTGGTCTTGTATTCATCTAGATATAGTAGGATCCACTCTGGTCTACACTTGGCTGGATGTCATCAACAGTTATCCAGATATTTCGCAGAGGAACTCAATGTCGTCAACAAAAGTCATAGGTATTAATAGAATAAAAAATCCACATCAGTTGCCAGTAAGTTCTCAATTATTGCACGAATCATTTCGCAGGCTAAATGTTCAATTCGGGCACCACCAACTGCCAACAAGAGGAGGAGATATTATCGTACAAGAACTATGGGGACGACATATCAGTGGAAAGATTTTTCCAGGTGTCGCTAGCAGTGGGTATAAGCTCTCATTACACATCCTTTTGGACACAGCAGTGCCTAATGGCTCCTGCTGCAGAACACTTATCAAGCAGGTGCGCACACTCCCCTCCCACCATCCCCGATCCCATGCACCTGCAACTTCCACGAAGTGGCCCCAACTTGAGCGCCCTCCCCCCCCCCTCCACCAGCTCTGCATTTGGGGGTGTAGGGCTCCTTCTGCAGTTGATATGCATGTCGTATTTCACTGCCACCAGCAGCCCAAAACTCCCAAGCCCTGCCTAAAAGTCTAATGTAAAACTACCCTGATCAGGCTTATAACAGCAGAAAAGTAAGTGCTAGCTAAGAAGGCAAATAGAGTGACTGAATGTAACTAATTATTCCTGTGCACAACACACCCTCAAATGAAATAATTCTGAGATAATGCAAACAACATGATGTGCACAATGCCTCATTGGTATTTAAAAATTAGGCTTAAAATTTGTTGTTGACAAACTGTCCTGACTAGGCTTGAAACTGCAGACAAAGTTGTGTCAGCTAAGCAGGCACTTTTGGTCTAGGTGCAGAGTTTTTGATTAGTGGCCCTTGGTACTGGGTTCAAACACCAGCACCACTTGCATTATGAACGAAAATTATCAGCAATGGTAGCTGAAGACTTCTGGTATAAGAAGTCACCCTCATTCAGACAACAGCCGTGTCAGAGAGGGTTGAGATGCGGACAGAGGTTCAGGACACTCTGTTGCCCTTGCGGTGGGAAACTGCCCCTGAAGGCGGAAGAATCATAAATAATGAACTGCATTAAACTATTGTATTAAAGGCAAGTAAAACGCAGAAGAGAGAGCAAATAGGTAGAAAGTACACACTGAATTCCTTTAGGACTGGGAGGACTTGCCTGATGACATGGCAGAAGAAGGAACAGGAGTCCATATAAAAGAGACAAGGGATCCAGTACTACAATCAGAATTTAAAAGAGCTCTGGATTATCTAAAATCAAATACGGCAGAAGAAATATATGACAAACAGAAATGGTTCAAATGGCTCTGAGCACTATGGGACTCAACTGCTGTGGTCATCAGTCCCCTATAACTTAGAACTACTTAAACCTAACTAACCTTAGGACATCACATACATCCATGCCCGAGGCAGGATTCAAACCAGCGACCGTAGCAGTCTCACGGTTCCGGACTGCGCGCCTAGAACCGCGAGACCACCACGGCCGGCAAATATATAACATTCCATTAGAATTTCTAAAATCATTCGGGGAAGTGGCACCAAAAGGACAATTCACGTTGGTGAGGGGAATGTATGACTCTGACTTTAGGGAAAACGGCACCCACATAATTCTGAAGATTGTAACAGCTGTGAACATTGAGCTTTTTACGTATTTTGAAGATATTTTAGAATATTTCACCACCTTAGCTGTGGAAAATAATTAATTTATGACTTTTTTTTTTACTGTGGAGCTACGTGATACTAACAGTGAGAACTACTTACTCTTGGTACAACCAACGACCTAACGATGTCTTTTAGCAGTGGATCCATCGATTGAGCTAGCACAAACATCTATCTATCTACGATTTTTTCAATGTAGTAGTCTACTGCTGACAGGAGTAACTGTGAGGCAAAACTGGATTTGCTGTTTTTTCGTGTGTTCTGAATTTTTGGGATGGTATTTAAGGTAAAAATGTTCAACAAATACACATTCCTATTTTGTTATTTGTGTTTTTAAACAAATTTTGATTCTTAATCGTTTATAGAGAAATGTCGATTTTTTCAGTACAACCATTCCCTGGTAATAGGATCAAATAGAATATGAAAGTGAACTTGCCTTTATTTACAGTTTCAGACTTGTGGGATAGCATTTAGGTAAAAAAAACTCATTTTCATCATATAATAATTCTTGGTTTTCTTAGCATATTTTATAAGCAATTGTTGGTTTTTAATTATTTATACAACTGGTTATGTGATGTTCGTACTCGTTCCAGATACTTTTCTTAAGATGCCTGCGCTGTTTGAATTGCTTCCTCAAGAATATTCTCTGGACTGGCTTTATTTTGACTCCCCTTTATTCTGAAAGTAGCAATTCTCGTAAAATAATTAGTCCGGACATTTTGCCAACTCTATACTGTGTTCTTTTGCGGTCACAGTGGCAACAGCTTTACTGGGAAATGAAATACATCAGCGAAACAATTAAATGGCGATGCATTTCGCGTCCTGTTTGTGTGAATGCTTGCGGACGTGTGGGTGTGTGCTACGTGCCCTCAGGCTTACAAATTTCCAACGCAGAATAAGCGCCACACAGGAATACCTACGCGCTGTTTCAAACAATTCATCGAATTCAAACTGTTACACCACCGTTTTCAGACCATGTGGAGGCAGTATACAACATTCTGCAGTGCGAAACGTTGTGCGAGATAAGATATAATAACTGATACTTCGTTCTCATAAAAAACCCGTAGTATAAATCTCGAGTGTTCATCTGGGGACAAATCGCTGTTGTGTAGAGATTAACTGAAATATTCTGGTGCCTGTCGAAACGATAGCAGTATCTTATTTGCCTTTTTCTCCGAAGAAGTTATCGCTGTATACCTGACTTTATCGTTTCACTATCACCTTGTATTGTTTGACATTACGGTGGGTTTTTCTCACGTGAAATCAGCATGTTTGCAATCCCACGATAGGAAAATCTATCACCATTCTAAAATTAATTATTGCTTCAAAGTTCACAAATGAAGTCAAAGGCAAGAGGAATTAATACAAAATTCTTGAAACTCTAGTGTCATGAAACACACGAATTTTCGGTAGAATACTTAACTGCCATTCTGAACTGACATCGTACGTGTCGTGGCAGTTATAGTTCTTACACAGTCTCCGGCAAGCGGCCATGATAACATCGATGTCATCACAACGTCATCGAATTTCATACTTTCGTATTGAGCTCGCTGCACCCATTTTAAAATTTACAAAGCTTGGCCCAACTTTTACTGAGTTAAATGCCACCATTTTATTCATGGAGTCACTATTCGCTGTTACTTGGATATCCACATTTAGAATACAATTCCTAAGGTATTCATTCTACCAAAACACGTAATTCAGAAAACTCATTTTCCTGTCCAGAGTCTTACGTGATGAAATTTTTCTGAACTTCAGAACAGGGCATTGTATTCTTTCCAGTGTTATTGTCCTCATAAAGTGTTGCCATGGTTAGTGTATCCTTGCAATACCCTGATCACAGTCAATAACTCGATGATATGGCAGTCAAATTATTGGCTCATATTTTGCAAATTAAGGACTCCAACTTTAAGAAGCAACGTATTACGTTTCTGAGATCACAGAAATATAGTTTATCTGACTAGCGGTTGTAACAACATCTCTTATACCGGTAATAACGTGCACAGGTCTAGACAAACAAGCAGTTGACGTGATAACAGATTGAGTATTTGATTAAAATAACGTTCATGTCGTCCAGCTTCGCTTCAAAGTGCGACATTATCAGGCCTCATATTAACCCCAGATGTTTTTAATTGCGAACTGTGCTCGCAACTTTAATGTTGAGTTAACCCGTATCAAAACATCCACACTGCAGGAATAGAGCACACAACCACTTTTAAATTTTCTGAACGAACCGAACTATAAAAGTGGGAAGATGAAGAAAGATTCTGGATTAACATCCAGTCGACGTCAAGGTCGCGAGGAAGCCTATACCCAGATTCTAAATGGATGGAGAAGGAGAGCTGCCATGACCTTTTGAAACCGAACCACCCTGTAATTTGCTTTAAGTCGCTTAAGGACTATCACACAGAGATTTGAACCAATGTCCCCCTGAATGCGAGTCCAGTTATTTACCACCTCGCCTCCTCGCTGAGCCTAGCAGTAGCTCGGAGTTTAACAGCAGATAGGTAAACCACAATACAGCAAATATCTCGATAATTCAGTGCTAGATTATAACATACTATAGAGAGTCATCCTCTTGGGATAGAAAATCACCGATCTCTGATCTCGAATGATAACAGCACTCTACATGAATGTGAAACTGCTCACTATATTCATCCCTTGGTCTTATCCTCACATTTCCCTTCATTATCAAATTAAGGATTCCTTGATGCCTCAGGATGTGTTATATCAATCGATTCGTTCTTTTCTTCGAGTTGTGACACACTTTTTTTCACAGTTCTATTCGGCACCTTGTCATTAATTACTGTATCTGCCCTCCCAATCTTCAGTATTCTTCTATATCACCACTTTCAAAAGATTCTGTTCTCTTCTTCCAGACTATACGGCGACCAACCTCTGTGAGTCGAATGGCAGAGGGCTATTGGGGGCTTGACAGTATCGTCTTCAAAGCCACCAGTGTTTTGTGACCACGTTACCGCCAATGTTAGCCGTTATTTACGAAGTCAAAAACGTTCAAATGTGTGTCAAATCTTATGGGACTTAACTGCTAAGGTCATCAGTCCCTAAGCTCACACACTACTTAACCTAAATATCCTAATAACAAACACACACACCCATGCCCGAGGGAGCACCCGAACCTCCGCCGGGACCAGCCCCACAGTCCATGACTGCAGACCCTAGACTGCTCGGCTAATCCCGCGCGGCATTTACGAACTACAAAACTTATCTACACCTTCAGTGGTATGATTGGAACAAAACGTACTAATAACATACCAGACGTTCCATCCAGCTTATACAAAGGGGTAACTTAACAACTCAGTCTTAATCTCGTTGTTGTTTTGTCTGTAGCTCTCACTACCTATTTGTGACAGCAGCTAACCTCGAGAAAGGAAAAGAGTTTTGTTTCTTTATTTTTACCTCTATATAAAGAATATCAGCATTATTCCCTTCATCCTAATCCTGCATGTGAATCTGAATCACAGTAATTTAAGTTAAACGTATTTTCTTATGGGCGACTACTTTATAGTCTGCTAACTCATGTCTGCCAATCTTTCGGATACTAACACATTTACGGAGATGTTAACTGCAGCAGCATGACAGGTTCCATGCTCAGGATGTTCCCGCTAGGTTGACAGCTTTAAGCGGGCAAGCTAAAGGTAGACAGTTTTGAAAGACACTCCCTGCGTGATCATTGTGTAAACAAGGCACACTTGCAAAGGACTTTCCAGTGGGTATGGTGAAAGTTAAACAATGTTGGTAAAGGAGTTAGTGTTCTAATTAACATTTACTCTTTCAGTTCCAGGATTTGAATAGAGGTTCTAGCAGTTCAATTGAATACGATGTTGCTTTTATGTGAGTTCTTGTAATTTTCGGGGGAATGCTTTGTGTTCAGACCAAGTGGCCACAGCCTTTTGATTACACAAAGAGATGTGCTTTTTTTATATAGTTTTCAAAGTAAATTCTCTGCTGTCGTCTAGAATAACCTCAAGGGAATTTCATAAGTGTGCTTAATATGCGATCGACATTCACAATATTTCCATGAGTTAGGGAATTAAGAAAGTTGTTTAGATGATCTATCAATGAAGTGGATGTGGTACTGCGGCTAGCCATAAACTTGCAGAACTAAGGGATATCAACAGCCATACGTTTTATTTACATGTTGTATGCACTCCATGCTGCAGAAATCCATGAGACCACTGAATATACATGGTACTTGTCCTGATACACCGAGAGTTGGATAACACAATTCAATTTGCATTGGGGATTGAAGATGATACCAAAGTAGTATCGAAACTGGTAGCGTAATTAATATATTTTATAAAAAGTACGGCTGTTGGTATTCCTTATTTCAACAAGTTTAGAAAGATATGCCTTCGTGTCAACCTCACTCTCATCTGGGCAATGTAGGGATCAGGTCGAATGAGCTTAAATCATTAACAAATGTTCCATTTATTTAACGTTGTGTGTAAAATTCCATGATTACATAATTTTGAGTGTCATTCCTAGACATTAGATTTATTCAGATTCAGTCACGTGTCCATTAGACAGTGCACAGACCTCTGTAATGTTTCTCAATGAATAGAACTCAACTTTCTAAGCCTATCTAATACCTGCATGTATGACCAATTTTTATTCATTTCGAAAGTCTGCAATTTAACTTCGTTTTCGGTGTTCTTCCATGTTCAGTCATATGCCATACAGACAGTGGGTAGGCACCTGGAATGTTGTTTAACGAATACAACTCAAATTTCTGAGTCTAATAGCTGTTTGAGTAGACAATTTTCGTCCGTTAATAAAATCGGAAATTAGCATTTGTGGTTCACACATATTAAGTCACATGCCCATCACATACAGCATCAGCCACTGAAATGTTGCTTAATGAACAAAATACAACTATTCTGAGTCTACATGCAATGTTAATTTTTATTCCTTTCTAATATTTAACTCAGTTTCTTGTGGTGCACTCATGTTCAGTCACATGTCCATCACGTAGTTTGTAGGCACCTATCACGTTGCTTAATGAATAGAACTGACCTTTATGAGTCTATATAACCCTTATGATCAGATGCTTATAAAAAAAGAGCCATACTTTAATTGACAGTTAATATTTTTGTCAACTATAGGGGACAATTTCATTTACTAATTTGTTTGTACCTTCTGTTTAACGAGAACAGCTCCTGTATTGTTCAATAAATTCTATGTGGAGATAATTAGAAACCTACGACTAATATTTACGAATCCCTATCAAATCTCCGTTCAGATTTATTAATCTGTTGCTGAATTAGACCCTGTATCCGTGAATATTGGATGGTCACGATCACAGTTAAAAAAAAGTATAACTGTAGCACTAGTCCTGGGTGTTATGCGGTATTATGTATGTCGTTATCTGTTGTCAGCCTCATTAAATACTTAACTCGTGAGTGCGGTCAGGATGTCCTCCTCTCCCTTTTTCTCTGTCAACGAGTATGGCTCATCCCTCATAATAGCACGATTAATAAACTACATTACAAATTGTAAAACAAAATTAAAGGATCACTTTTTCGAAAATTTGAAAAAGTTTGAAGTTTGGCTCAAAGATACCAAAACGTTTCTCTGTAAGTTGCCTCAAAGATACCAAAACGTTACTCTGTAAGAGTGGCACCCTGCGAAGCCATCGTCGGGTTCGGCGATGCTTCAAAAAGCATGGAATCGACACAAGTGAAAACAAGGCCGTAGCTAAGAAGTTTATATGAGCTCTAAGGTGAGATAATGTTGTCATACTGGCACCATATTTCACTACAGTTCTGCCCGACGTCACTGTGGACGTGTCAGACCCTCCTTACACACATTTCACCCCTTTTTGTCGCCTCTGCGATGGAGGTCTAAGCCTTTACACCCGGAGTTGAAATGATGGCGAGGGGTGTCGAAGGGATAGCCTAATCTTCAGGCGCTAGAGCAGCCATTAATCTAATTTAGTGCTTAAATTTTGTAAAGTGATCTTGAAGCACCACTGAAGTAGAGGGGGCGTAGCAGGGTGCCACACTTTTGCACCATTACAGAGGAAAGTCTAGTCACCTTTCAGCCAAATTTTCAATTTATACGATGCCATGGGAGGAATTTATGAGGTTTCGAAAAAGTGATCCTTTAATTCTGTTGCGCAGCGCATTTACTCGCCATTGATCGAGATACATCCGAAGTATTAAGTGGTATAAAACGCTATAAATTAAGCATAAATATTAATAGTATACATAGTGCGCAACAACACACGACAAAAATCTCCGTAAAAGTGACACACCTTGATTCGGAAAGTGAAAAAAGCACTTAAAATTATCGGGAAGGTGCACATTAGAATGGATTTCATGATCAGAACGAGTATGTCCGATAAAGCTGCCACGAAAAAAGATGTCGAATTTCTTACCTATATCTTCATTATTCTAAAATACCAACTGTATAACCTACTGTCAATGATAATTACAATTGCGAAGTCAAATGTTATATGCCAGAAAGTGACACAATGCTCCGTAATTAATCTCTTAGGTATCAAAGCTCAAGAGAGGATCACAGAATACTAATGATAACTGTCAGCCATTGTGATAAAACTTTATCCATTTCTTGGAGGTTTCGAGTAGTGTACTTTCATCTCCAGCAGAGATTTTGTTTGCAGTGATTACTATTAACATGTTCTTCAAGGTAACGATAAGGCTGTCATCTGTCATCTCAAGCCATCATCTAGCAGCGCTTCAGTTGTATAACACGTTACGACATACACTCAGAGCTCTATCGTTTCATTTTATGATAAGATAACAAGACTATGGCTCAGGGATACTGGATCTGTTCGATAATTCTAGGGGCGCAAAAGCAACATTAAGCCACTTTTGCTTGTGCTGTAATCAACTCTAATTATATAAGACTATGGTACCGTCATGCAATGCTCTCTGTATTTCATATAGGCGGGTAATAGAAAGGGTAAGAACGAAAAGGCTATATTAAGGCTGTACAAATGTCGTTCAAGAGTATTTATTTCTCATGGATAAGGGGTCCACAAGTACATCAGTATATTGTCGGCGACAGCGCACTGCATAAAAATCAGCGCATGGCACAGCGTCCGTGGTGGCGTCGGATGTGCTGGAGCGTCGGAGGCAGCGTAGGTGGACAGTGACGTGCTTTTAGCCCAGGACTCCACGCACACTCGTTCCGTCTCGGACACGACGCTTACGCGTTCTGCAAAGACAAAAAAAGAGTCGTGTCAGTCGTGATGTAAAGCTTGATAACCACGAAATACCATTTCGTCGGAGTTCGTGCTAAAATATTTTCACTGTTCCAGGCTATGAAACACCTAGGGTTTTCACATCACAATGCAGCAGAGTGCGAACGCGAAGCGAAGACACCGCTCATTGTCTAACAGTTGGCGTCGTCCGATCGCAAGGATGTTTTGTTTTGTTTAAATGCTATACCGCGGTGGCAAAAACTGACTCTTGTGCCAAATTAACATGTACGTTAGCAAAATGGAATAGCCGAGCATCCACTACACTTCTGAGAGACAATAAACAGTTGACTGTGATGAATAACGCTGGAGTTTTTCCTGCGGGTTTACAGGAAACTGAACTCCAGAAACTGGTTAATTGTGTCCCAGCTTCCAGTCTCATTATACAATGGACAGCAGTGATATTTCAGCAAGTATGTGAAAGTTTTATATGACGTTTACGACATTGCAACGCATTCTGCGAGAATCGTCACCCGGAACAGCTGCTATGATCTTACGGTGCTTTTATAGAGTGTAAGTTATTCATCTCAATAAAAAAAACATTTTCGATAGTTACTTTCAAAGCACTTTACCATTTGTATCTTTTTGAGCCTAATAGTTAGATATCCTTGTGTGTTTCTCTAGTGCCTGCTCGTCAGCGAGGACATTAGAGGTAGAAATCGGGGATGAGCAGAGTTGGGAACAGCAGCAGTCTTTTTATATAATCGCCGTGGTGTTTTTCTACATTTATCTAGGACGTCTTCACACATGCAGACGAAGATTGGTAGTCAGAGGCTAGGACATTTGGTATCTCCTACTTCTGCTGTTTCTTTCTTGATGAGATTTAAGCACGGAATAATTATGGCCAAGTCCTAGCAATTTACATGTTAATATGGAATAAAAATCAGCTATAACGTACTAGGCTCTGGATCTTACCGACAGACTCAAATCGTGTGCTTGGCCGAGACTCGAACTGCAACTCTTTCGACAACCTTTACTGAAACGTCTTAGCTATCCACACACGTTCCCAAATCTGACTCAAAGCGAAGCTGCCTGTCATTAAATCTCCAAATTTGATTCCGTAGTATTATGTCATTTTCACTTAATAATACGCCGAGACAGGTTGTACTCCATCATTGCAATCTAACCCCAGTTTCGGGTTAAAAATTCGATTTGGAAAGACACATCAAATAATAAAGCTATATTCACTTCTACTCCTACACAGGGACATTTATTTCTTTGCGTTGTTGAACTTAACTTACGAAAATCCTTAACACTGTCAATCACCTTCATAGCATTTTTATGACTAGTATCGCTGAAGTCCAGATATAGAGAACAATCAAAGAAACACGAATGGGAGTAATACAGGGTGTTTAAAAATGTGACACATATTCTTACAGGTAGCGGTATTGGTCAAAACTGGAAGAAAATTTCCAATTATTAAACGTGCAGAAACTAATACGGGGCTCTCATCTCGTATGTAGAAGCAGACCCACAGGCAGTGCCGTATGTGGTTGCCACACATCTTGAAACATCCTTCAATCTTCCAAACATCCTTCAGTCTTCCAAATACAAAGGTTCCATTTCAATTGCGTGATATACATTGGCCACAAGCTCCTTAATGTCTGCACATTGTCGATGGGTTGGGCACACAGAAGTGCCTCTAAATGTCCCCAAACCTAGAAATTCGACAGATTCATATCCGGTGAACGGGGAGGCCATGCTACCGGACCGGACCTCCTCGACTACATCACCACCCGTGAAACGTTGCAGTGAGGTACCGTCTCAAGGACTGTATAAAATGCACCGTAAAGCATAAACCACAGTCGTTGTCTTTCTGCGAGGGTAACGTTCTCCAATAGCGCAGAGATCGATGATACACAGAACCTGTTAATCTCTTTGGTAAAGTGTATGTCCCTATAAATCTGTCAGATACAATATCTGCCCATTTATTGATACTATAAAGATCCTGATACCTTACCCCTATGATTCCTCGAAGATTTGCATCTGCCTACACGTACTTATTGTGATAGTTCATCATGTCATTTCTTCTGACTCCTGCCTACCGAATACTACACAATACCCGTCACAAGTAAGACAGCCCATATCTCAACAAATACTTATTTCTATGCATATAATTACAGGACATTTCTTCTAGTTTTAACCCAGACTACCTCATATAGGGATGTGTCACCCATTTTTTTAAACCCCAGACGGTATTGGTGTGTCAAAGTAGGTAAGCTCGTGGTAAGGTAGGATTTTCGCTTTGAGCAATAATGATGAAAGCAAAATAAAATTTCGGTAGGAGAATAAAAGTGGAAGGGAAAAATATATGTACACCTAACATCTATCTACACCTAAGTCCCTGGAAGACTAAGTCTTTTAGAACGAGTGTAAGGAAGCCTCGGATGACTAGCTGAGGGTCCTGTGCAGCACACTTGGTACGGAAGATGGCTTAAGGATAAACTATGAAAAGACAAAGTGACCTATTCTCGTGTAGGAGAAGGAAGTTTCCTTCATGAACGATAGCAGATACTGAAATGGGTACTAGTACCCTGCAAGTGTTTCAAACGCAGTGTTAAATTTCATCGAACAGATAAAATACGATATGAAATCGTACTAAAAAGAAAAGTCAAAGAATACCGTTGTGAGCAGAAGGAAGGAAAGGAAGAAAGATTTTGGTGTAACGTCCCGTCGACATTGGGGTTATTAAAGACAAAGCACAAACTCGGAGTGAAATCGACCGAACCCTCTTAAAGAAACCAACCCAGAATTCGCCTGATGCGATTTATGGAAAACAAGGTCACGGATTTGAACGGTCCTCCTCCAGTGTCCAATATTACGACCTTTTGTGGTTGCAGCTCACGATGAAGAATGGGCTGGCATTCATACACCTCATTGAAAGTGTCCCCTGCAAAGCTTTTGCAAAGGCGAAGGCTGCATACGCCCCATATTAATGTCCAATAGTGAGTGTCCGCATACTTTTGACCAGATAGTGTATACGTGTTTATTGCTAGAGACAAACAACCTGGCGTGGCCATACCTTAGCAGCAGCGCCTCCCAGCTTGTTGAGCGACTCCTGGAGAGAGGCAGGCATCTTCTCTCCGAAGGTGAGCACCTTGCCCGTCTTGACGAGCTTGGGCGAGTCGCCCACCTTGGAGCCGGCCCTCCAGTAGACGGTCTGCACGGCGGCGCGGCCGGCGATGTAGCGGCAAGCGGTTCCCACGAGCATTCTGGCGGCGTGAGCAGCTGAGCGTCAGTCGGGCTGCGGGTCTCAGCTAGTGTGCTCTGCGTCTCGTCCGCGGCACATATATAGCGCTCGCTTACTGCTTATCGATGCACGAGGCTCGCCGGCAGGTGGAATTACCCAAGTGGCCGCGATAGCGCACAGCGCACTCCAGCCTTTGTGCTGCGACAAGGTATTTCCTCGACCGTGCCGTACGTTGCGAAATGGAAGGGTAGCGGCAAATACCCAGTGGGAACAGTTGCACATCTGACAGAGCAGCTTCTCTGTGTTTCACCGTGCCCCTTGGTAGATTCACAGTCACAAAGGATCTACAAGAGACTTATTTTAGTTCTGCTGTCAGAACAGCAAAGGACTTCGAAGAGCAGTTGAACGGAATGGACAGTGTCATGAAAGGAGGGTATAAGATGAACATCGACAAAATCAAAACGAGGATAATGGAATGTAGTCGAATTAAGTCGGGTGATGCTGAGGGAATTTGACTAGGAAACGAGACACTTAAAGTAGTAAAGGAGTTTTGATATTTGGGGAGCAAAATAACTGATGATGGTCGAAGTAGAGACGATATAAAATGTAGGCTGGCAATGGTAAGGAAAGCGTTTCTGAAGAAGAGAAATTTGTTAACATCGAGTATAGATTTAAGCGTCAGGAAGTCGTTTCTGAAAGTAGTGTCGCCATGTATGGAAGTGAAACATGGACGATAAATAGTTTGGACAAGAAGAGAATAGAAGCTTTCGAAATTTGGTGCTGCAGAAGAATGCTGAAGATTAGGTGGGTAGAATACATAACTAATGAGGAGGTATTCAATAGAATTGGGGAGAAGAGGAGTTTGTGGCACAACTTGACATGAAGAAGGGACCGGTTGGTAAGACATGTTCTGAGGCATCAAGGGATCACAAATTTAGTATTGGAGGGCGGCGTGGAGGGTAAACATCGTAGAGGGAGAAAAAAATTGTTCAAATAGCTCTGAGCACTACGGGACTTAACTGCTGTGGTCATCAGTCCCCTATAACGTAGAGCTACTTAAACCTAACTAACCTAAGGACATCACACACATCCATGCCCAAAGCAGGGTTCGAACCTGCGACCGTAGCGGTCGTGCGGTCCCAGGCTGTAGCGCTTAGAACCGCTGGGCCACCCCGACCGGCGTAGAGGGAGACCAACAGATGAATACACTAAGCAGATTCAGAAGGATGTAGGTTGCATTAAGTACTGGGAGATGAAGAAGCTTGCACAGGATAGAGTAGCATAGAGAGCTGCATCAAACCAGTCTCAGGACTGAAGACCACAACGACAACAACGATCCACATCTGTATGAACATTCTGCAGTTGACATTTAAATACTTGGAAGAGGGAGCATCAGACCACTCTCAGACTATTTCTCTACCGTTCCAGTCTCGAATAGTATGTACGAAACACCTGAATATTTGCCTGTGAGCTCTGATTTATCTTGTTTTTACAATGGTCACTTCTTCCTAAGTAGATGAAACACAACAAAATATTTTCGCATTCCGGTGAAAAAGATGATAATTTATATTTCGTGAAAATATTTTGCCGGAACAAAAAACGCCTTTGTTTTAATGGCTCTGAGTAATATGGGACTTAACATCTGAGGTCATCAGTCCCCCGGCTCCTTTGTTTTAATGATTACTAACTCGCATATTGCATCTCTGACCCTCTCTCCCCTTTTTTATGATAATACAAAACGAGGCGCCGTTCTCGGACTTGTTTCGATACTCTCCGACAATCCCCTCTAGTGAGAATTCCATACCGCACAGCAAACACTCCAGAGGAGGACGGACAAGCGTAGTGCCGGCACTGCTGATTTCCTTACTCATGTCCATAACGTTGTGTCTACGATGAATATAAAATAACCCCATATCATTTTAAAATTTAGCCTCTTTGGGCAGAAAGAGTGTAACAGAATAGGATGAAAAAGATTTTCGTCATAAATTGCTGTATGACGATACCTTCACTCTCCACACATCTTTCTATATTCACATCCGACACGAATTTGCAGAGAAACACGGGTTCTTAATAGATGAACCATCAGTTCTTGATTGCAGATTGCTCTTCTTGAGAGCGCCGGCAGTGTGCACATTGTGGTTGATAAGTGATAACTTCGTAAGGAACCACTGGAATGACTGATGATTATGTGGACAGAATATTTTCGTCAAAACCAGTATTAAATGAGAGATAGTCACTGATGAAGTCTCAGTGGAGTAACTATGCTTTAACTTTTTTGTACTGATATTTTTACAACACAGTCAAGTGAGAATTACATAATGCCGTAACCTGTTTCGACCGGCCAGTGTTCATCTTCAGACTTAGAATAATTTTAAGGAATACACGTTCCTGTGGTGCCCTTTCCCCTAGTTTACCTACCCTCAGCACACAGAACACTTCTGGGACACCATAGAGATCCTTGGCCACGTCTTCAACCAGTCTTCTTGAGCTTTTGGTGGAATTTCACCAACCACGACTCTCCAACGCTTTCGGTGTCTTGTAGGGTTTCCCAAAGATTTAATCGTACCCTCTGGTGTATACGTGTAACTACGAGTAACTTAACAGTGGATCATTAAAGATTGACGTTCTCCCATCGTTTGGATGGCGTTAGAATGGTCAGAACGGCTTAAAATGGATGGTTACAAAATGAAATATCCAAAATTCCATTGGGTAGCAGGCGCAGGCAGTGTACATGAGCACTGGGAGCTGCGGGTATGGTCCAGTGGTGTAAAATAGACAGATGACCGCAAAATCCAAATGTTGAGACGTGACTGTCTGACATAGGAAGGCCAGGCCACCAAATAGCCCATTTGACAACTCGAACGCAAACCGAACGTTTGGAGACTGTGTATCTTTAATGACCCGATGTTAAATTAGTTTTATGTATGTCATTAAATCGGAAATCGGTTGTGCATGATCCTGTAATAAAGGAACTATTAAAAGCTAATGCAGCCACCAGATTCTGCAAGGGTTCCATTTTTATCGCTTGAGGTGAGGAACCCCAAAAACCCTTCTCGTTTTATGTACTTTACAAATAAATACCCACAAAACATATAAATAAACATGATTAATGCGTATTGTAAGTTTGTGATCCCTAGTAAAACAACAGTTGAAATCTGATCTTCTTTACTCAGTTTATATTTATAGAGATTACTGACTGTGGCCTATTAAGAATATTAGGCATACGTGTGGCCGCAAGCAATCACTATGTGAAGTGATACTTTGCGTTCAGCTCTGCCTTATTTTCGTTGCTGCTTCCCATGGTACTTAAGGAATTGCCACCACTGAATTTCTTTGTTCGTCTGTGAGCCTTATATTTCCGTTACAAAACTTTGATCATATCTATAAACAGTGGTGAAATTATTTTGCTGCACGGCTTCATTTATAGGAGATCAAGTTCTTTAGTGTCCGACTGTATACTTACTTCATATTATGTAGATGTAGACAGGTGAATTTATCGTAGTGGAATTTAAGAAACTGAAATGCTTCAGACTGCTGTTTCACGGGAAACCTACTGATACTTCAGCGTTGATTTCGTATCCACCCAGAGGGAGGCGATAATGTCAAACGAACTACGGAAGAAATTTATACATAGCAGTACGGTAGCGTAGAACTGAAATCCACCGTTGTGAATTTCAGCGATGACGAGCGTCAGAGTTTTTGTGCACATTGTACTTTTTCTTTTTCCAAATAAAACTGGATAAGGAAATCTCATCCCGAACCAATGGAATCGTTGATTCCATCTTGCTTGCGGTCAGCAAACGTATAATCTGCCTCTGGGTTCAGGAAAGTATTCATTCCAAGGGTGATGGTCCGAATTCACCCGATACAGATGTGAGAACGATTCCATTCGCTAGTTGTTTACTTCATCAGTCATTTTATTAATATTAAGTTCATTATCGATACCATCACTTGTGATTTTATCTCGTAAAGGCACAGCCCTGGTCAGCTGCAAAATCTCATTTATATTCCTTTCGTTCTTCTCTTATTATGATGGTTTAATATTTACTTCTCGCTTCCATAAAACGGGATAGGTCCTTTTCTTTTTCTGTTGTCATGCGTTACATCTTGCTCGGCCTTTTCTAGATAGATTTGGTCTTCTTATGCATCTTTTGGCGTGCGGTATATAGTGCCGAAAATGTAGTGCTAATCTTAACTCTTTCATTCGCAGCAGATGGACATCCATTTTTGCGTATTTTCTTCATCCTTTTGGTTTATATCAAATATTATCAATTTCTTCCAAACATCTATAATTCTTTTATCGTCTAACTTTCTCTATCCTGCTATGTTCCTGAGAAGTTTCATCTCGTTGGCCTACAATACTATTTTATCATTTACTCATTACTCAAAATTCACTTCCTTACAGCAATGTTGAGACCCGCACAACTTCATAAGATTTAAGATAAATTACTGTTCTTATTTTATTTTGGAGAGATCTTCTAATGGTACACTTTAGATTGCTCAACTTCTCAGCTTTGTCTATTTGACCTAGATCTCCCCTGTACATTAGCATGGTCCAAAAAATTTGCATCCATCTCTTTGCTTTATGAGCGAGTATTCTATTGCTGTTTTTTTGTTCTTTTTGGGTTTTTCCATAGAAAGCCATGAATTTCCTGTTTTCTATTGCAATTGACGTGGTACTTATCTGACAAAAAGGTTTAACACTGATTCTACACATTCTAATTTTAAGTTCTTTTCTCATACGGGTTTATTTCCCAATAGTACCTGTTAAAGCTTCCAATGTCTGTTGAATTTTTTCAGCCTCATATGTAGATATATTAACAGATACCGTACATCGCCATCCAAGATTTAAATGAAGTTACCTATTGTATTATCTCCAAATTATCCATATTTTAGTCATCTGTAAACATTTTGCTATTATTGCTATAATTTTCGCGTTGCTGACCTATATTTTAATGTTATAAGAATCCTACCATGTTGTTACATTCCTTTGCACTTTGTCTTCTGAATCCGTAATTAGAGCTGAACAACAGCGAAGCAGAGTGGCGTAATACCATTTTGAACCTATTGAAGATTATCATTGACAGAAGAAGAAAAGAAGAAGAAAACGAAGAGTCAGAAGTTGAGTGACAGATAATTCTTACGAATTCTTTACATGTTCTAAGTTATACGTCGTTATGAAAAATAAGAGAGTTTCGTATTAAGTATTGTTTAAACCATGATAGTATCACTTGTTTTAATGCGTCTTTTATCTTGGCACGTCATGTTGTTTACCTATAAAAGCCTTATCACTGAGTTCATTCTCGTATCACCCTTGGGAAAACTACGTTCCACGTGAGGTGACGCCAGCTCGTATGTCTTATCGTTTACATTTTTCAAGGGCATTTTATGTGTTGTTATTAGTCATCGGATTTTCTCGTCGTATCTTGTGACAGCTGTAAAGTGAGATACAAAACTAAATGTTTTCTACTCTTGAAATTTCAAGTTTTCCTGTCCAGTGAGCAGCTGGGAATGAAAATTCTCGAGTTGGTTTTTGTGGTTCTTTACTGAATTTCGCTTGAGTTGAAGGCAACAAACCTTCAAGAAACTTGACGCTGTAATTCTTGAGCGAATAATGTATGATTTAGGTAAGACACAATGTTGGAATAGGTATTCCAAATATTTCGATGCCTCCACTAAACCAGGATAGATAAGGACGGATTTACAGGGCTTCTGACGGATTTTCAGTTTGTTCTGTAATTCACATTCCGCATACTTAAATTCTGTTACATTTGTCACATCCGTTTCTGATACTAAAGTATTGATTGAGTAAGTAATTGTATATTACACTGAGATAATGAAAGTCGTCGGATAGCGATATGCACAAATACACTCCTGGAAATTGAAATAAGAACACCGTGAATTCATTGTCCCAGGAAGGGGAAACTTTATTGACACATTCCTGGGGTCAGATACATCACATGATCACACTGACAGAACCACAGGCACATAGACACAGGCAACAGAGCATGCACAATGTCGGCACTAGTACAGTGTATATCCACCTTTCGCAGCAATGCAGGCTGCTATTCTCCCATGGAGACGATCGTAGAGATGCTGGATGTACTCCTGTGGAACGGCTTGCCATGCCATTTCCACCTGGCGCCTCAGTTGGACCAGAGTTCGTGCTGGACGTGCAGACCGCGTGAGACGACGCTTCATCCAGTCCCAAACATGTTCAATGGGGGACAGATCCGGAGATCTTGCTGGCCAGGGTAGTTGACTTACACCTTCTAGAGCACGTTGGGTGGCATGGGATACATGCGGCCGTGCATTGTCCTGTTGGAACAGCAAGTTCCCTTGCCGGTCTACGAATGGTAGAACGATGGGTTCGATGACGGTTTGGATGTACCGTGCACTATTCAGTGTCCCCTCGACGATCTCCAGAGGTGTACGGCCAGTGTAGGAGATCGCTCCCCACACCATGGTGCCGGGTGTTGGCCCTGTGTGCCTCGGTCGTATGCAGTCCTGATTGTGGCGCTCACCTGCACGGCGCCAAACACGCATACGACCAAGGCAGAAGCGACTCTCATCGCTGAAGACGACACGTCTCCATTCGTCCCTCCATTCACGCCTGTCGCGACACTACTGGAAGCGGGCTGCACGACGTTGGGGCGTGAGCGGAAGACGGCCAAACGGTGTGCGGGACCGTAGCCCAGCTTCATGGAGACGGTTGCGAATGGTCCTCGCCGATGCCCCAGGAGCAACAGTGTCCCTAATTTGCTGGGAAGTGGCGGTGCGGTCCCCTACGGCACTGCGTCGGATCCTACGGTCTTGGCGTGCATCCGTGCGTCGCTGCGGTCCGGTCCCAGGTCGACGGGCACGTGCACCTTCCGCCGACCACTGGCGACAACATCGATGTACTGTGGAGACCTCACGCCCCACGTGTTGAGCAATTCGGCGGTACGTCCACCCGGCCTCCCGCATGCCCACTATACGCCCTCGCTCAAAGTCCGTCAACTGCACATACGGTTCACGTCCACGCTGTCGCGGCATGCTACCAGTGTTAAAGACTGCGATGGAGCTCCGTATGGCACGGCAAACTGGCTGACACTGACGGCGGCGGTGCACAAATGCTGCGCAGCTAGCGCCATTCGACGGCCAACACCGCGGTTCGTGGTGTGTCCGCTGTGCCGTGCGTGTGATCATTGCTTGTACAGCCCTCTCGCAGTGTCCGGAGCAAGTATGGTGGGTCTGACACATCGGTGTCAATGTGTTCTTTTTTCCATTTCCAGGAGTGTATAAATGGCGGTATTATGGCTTACACATGGTATAAAAGGGCACTGCATTGTCGTAGCTGTCATTTGCGCTCAGGTGATTCATGTGTTAAAGATTTCCGACGTGATTATGGCCACACGACGGGAACCAACAAATTTTGAACGTGGTATGGTAGTTGGAGCTGGACGCATGGGGCCGGCAGCTGCGGACGAGTGGTTCTATGCACTTCAGTTCGGAACCGCGCTGCTGCTACGGTCGCAGGTTCGAATCCTACTTCGGGCATGGATGTGTGTTATATCCTTAGATTAGTTAGGTTTAAGTAGCTCTAAGTCTAGGGGACTGATGACCTCAGATGCTAAGGCCCATAGTGCTTAGAGCCATTTGAACCATTTTTGGAAGCATGGGATGTTTCATTCCGGAAAGCGTCAGGGAATTCAGTATTCCGATATGCACAATGTAAAGAGTGTGCCGAAAATACCCAATTTCAGGCATTACTTCGCAACATCGACAACTCAGTGGACTTTACTTAACGGCCGAGAACAGCGGAGTTTACTTAGAGTTTTCAGTGCTAATGGACTAGCGACAATGCGTTAAAAAGCCACATACATCAATTGAGACGTATGATGAGTGTATCAGTTAGGACAACGCTGGGAAATTCAGTTAGGACAATGCGGGGAAATTTGGCGTTAATGGACAATAGCAGCAGACGACCGACGCGAGTGCCTTTGCTAACACCACATCTCCTGCTGCACCTCTCATGGGCTCATGACCGTATTGGCTGAACCCTAGACGCTTTGGAATCCATAGACTGGTCAGTGAGTCCCGATTTTAGTCGGTGAGAGCTCATGGTAGTGTTCGAGTGTTGCGCAGACCCCACGAAGACATGCACTCAGGTTGTCAACAAGGCGCTCTGCAAGGTGGTGGTGGTGGCGGCTCTGTAATTATGTGGACTGTGTTAAGTGGTGTGAAAAGATCACTGACTGGAAATGGTTGTGTTCTGGACCATCTACAACCATTCGTGGAATGCAAACTCCCAAACAAGTATAGAAGTTTTACGGATGACAGTGCGCCATGTCACCAGGTCACAATTATTCACACCTGGCTTGAAGAACATTCTCGACAGATCGAGCGAATGATTTGACGACCCATATCGGCCGACGTAAATCCCATCGTACATTCATGGGATAGCTCATGGCGGCTGCAGTGTAACACGTGTTAAGTTCGGCTCGCGAAATTTAGTCGAATTCGAAGGTGTTCTCGCAGGTGGTGTTGTCTAGTACAAGTGGAAATCGTGTAAACAACAGTGCTTTGTGTAGTAGTGCTATTTTTTTTCTGTGCTCCGCCAATATCTGCGAGAAAATGGTAAACAGAAGAATCAACAGCAGCGCGTCCAGCAGCGGGGAAGCAGCAGGTGCGGCGGGCCTGCTCCTGGCGGAAGGTGCGGCCGCGGCTCCCGGTATAGCGGAGTTGGTTCGCTCTGAGGTAAACGCTGCGCTTCGCGATAAAAACAATCTCGATCTGATAGCAGGCACCATATCAGATACTGTAACGGCAGCAGTATTGGCCAAAATGCATGAAACTGTTGAGGCCAATACTGCCGAAATTACAGCACTAAAAAAGTCTGTGTCTGAATACGAGAAAAAGGCACGAGAGTTGGAAGTGAAACTATCTGCCGCCACAGACGAGCTAGAACAGTACCAAAGGCGAAATAGTCTACGACTGTTTGGAGTAGCAGAAAATAAAGAAGAAGACACGGACAACCTGCTTATACAGGTTGCGCGTGAAAAATTAGGCGTCGAAGTGACGAAGGCAGACATTGACAGGAGCCACCGGGTGGGACGAAAACTACCAGGTGCTACCAAACCTCGTCCAATAATAATTAAATTTGTGTCGTACCGAAAAAGGGCTGAGATCTTTACCCAGAAGAAGAAGTTAGCAAGGACAGGGATTACAATAAGGGAAGATCTGACACACGAGCGGCTAAAGATTTTAAACAGTGCCATATCCCATTTCGGTCTTCAGAATGTGTGGACTCAGGATGGCAGAGTAATCATTAAGACTGCAGCTGGAAAGAAGACAGTCACAAACATGACAGAACTAAATAGTATTAAGTGAACCTACTCGAGCCAAAAGTCAAACTTAACACCATTTGCAAATTTTAACAGTCCTATACTCAGATATAGTCTTGTAATTGTATTAACTTTTTAATTATTTGTACCTTCAACTAATTGTTTTTGAAAGTGTATTAACTTTTTAATTATTTGTACCTTCAACTAATTGTTTTTGTAACTGTATTAACTTTTTACTATTTTTTTGTGTCTTTAGCTGTAGCCATTGCTTAGTTTTAGTTACTGCTAATACTTTTTTCATTTTCTCAGTTTATTCTCTTCCATTCTGTAATAGTTCTATTGCAATTATTAGTCTCTCCTTTAGTTCATTAGTCAACCATCTCTTCAGTTTAAATTGTTCATAACAAAAATCACTATCAGTATCACTTTAGCAAATTTCAATTTAATTCTAGCTTCCTACGATACTCTATTAAATATTAAGCTTACTTCTCTCTGCTGGCAGCATCGGCCTCTTAAATCACTCCTCTTTCCCTTATTTCCACCCTAAGCTGTTTCAAATACTCTAATTACATTTTTCCTCTTACGACATAGGATACTAAGTGACACACAGCTGTCACCATTTTGGTCATATTCCCCCTGCACCGAATACCACTAATCCATTTTCTATACTCCCGCAACCTCAGGAAATCTCTTGCAGTCGCTTTTCTTTCGGCTCTCGCGGAGTCACAAACAGGGCGCGCAAAATCTCGGACACCCCTGTATTATGTCACTTGGCGGAAACACCGGTCAGTGCCCCTCGCGGCAGGTAGTGCCTAACAAAGGGACAAACCAGTCTGCCACCCTACTCCAGGCTGCTCAGCGGAACGCGTCCGAGATTTTAGCAGCTCACTGCAACATTCAGTCTTTACCTGCGCATTACGAAGAACTTAGCCTCCTCTTCCACCAACTAAACTACCACGTAATCCTCTTATCCGAAACGTGGTTGAAACCACACATATCCTCTGCATCTATTCATCTCCCAGGGTACACATTTCTTAGGGCAGACAGATCAAAAAAGCGAGGTGGCGGGGTCGGCGCATATATACGAACAGATCTCAAAGCGAAAGTCTTATGTACGTCAAATCCTGCTGAAGAAAAAGAGGCTGAATTCATGTTCATTGAAATAAATATACAAAGTCGGAAATTCTTGACTGGCGTCGTGTACAAGCCGCCAAAAATAAGTTCAATGAGTTCCTTCCAGTCGGAATTACATTCACTTCAGTGTCAATACGAACATGTCATCGTAATGGGTGACTTGAACATAGACCTGCTAAGAGACACTCCCTCCGCAATAAACCTAAGAAGATTGTTTAGTTGCAATAGCATGAACATTCTTCCATTACAACCAACACACCATACGGCGCACAGTCATACTCTTATAGACGTGATCGCAACGAAACAGACTGACAAAGTAAGAGATGTTGGTCAATCATCGGCCCCTGGCCTCTCAGCACATGATGTAATATTCCTGGCCTACTCTGTGCAGCCCCCAAGGATCAAATCGCGTTACATAACTTGTAGGAACATGAAACGTATTGACCTTGACGCTCTAACAGCCGATTGCTCAGAAATCTCATGGGATCAAATAATCAGAGAACCTACAATCGACGGCAAAATTAATGAACTTGGTGATAAACTCACTGCCCTCTATGACAAACATGCACCTGTGCGCACAGTCCGTGTAAGAAAATCTCTTGCTCCATGGCTGACAGCTGAATTACGTCAAATGATGACTAATAGGGATGCTGCCCACAGGCGTTTCAAGGCAGATCCGAAACCCGAATGTTTTGAAGAATATAGAAAGCTACGGAACAGAGTGAAACAATGCATTCGCAATGCCAAAATCAGGCACGCTCGCTCTCTTGTATGCAGCGATCTGACACCCACGACTCCTTGGAAGAATCTCCGTAGCTTGGGGGTCGGAAAGGCAAAATCGGAAACTACTTTTCATGTGTCAGCTAACGAATTAAATGAATTCTTCTCTGCACCTCTGAATACCAGCACGGCTGATAATTACCGTCCACAAGAATCCCCAAACAGGATAACTAACAACGATACCTTCCATCTAAAACATGTAACAACAAATACGGCAAGAAAAGCAATAATGAGAATCTCTTCTGATGCAATAGGCAACGACAGTATCGGTATAGCCATGATTAAGAATGTTGCCGATATCTTAGTACATGTCTTAACTGACATATTTAATTTTTCCCTCGTGAACGGAATATACCCCACTGCATGGAAAAGAAGCATAATTCGACCCATCCCTAAGGTCGAAAACCCGCAACTGCCTAGTGATTACCGACCAATTAGCATACTGCCTGCTGTTTCCAAAGCACTGGAATATATTGTTCATGACCAAATCACTGAACACTTGCATGAATTCAGTCTATATGACTAATTTCAATCCGGTTTCCGTAAACATCACAGCACAAACACTGCTCTAATTAAAGTAACTGATGACCTGAAATATGCCATCGACAATCGGAAGGCAACAATATTGACGCTACTGGACTTCAGCAAAGCTTTTGACACTGTTAACTTTGACATATTACTCAGAAAAATGCAACAGCTTAATTTCTCTGATAGTGCAATGAGATGGTTTGAAAGCTACTTAAAAGACAGACAGCAATGTGTTGTCTGCGCAAATGAAAAATCTTCCTGGAAACATGTTTCTTCGGGGGTGCCACAAGGATCAGTCTTAGGACCACTTTTGTTTTCTTTATATGTCAACGATATTTCGTCGGTTTTGTCCTCCTGTAAACATCATTTCTATGCCGACGACCTCCAGCTCTACCTAAGCGTCAGACCTGAAGACGTAAACACTGCAATCGCCCTGATGAATGATGATCTGTCTTCAGTAGTGACATGGGCGTAAAATCTGGGGCTTAAATTAAATGCAAAAAAGACGCAAGTAATCTTAATAGCCCATCAAAAATTAATAAGTTCAGATTTCCGCGAACGGCTACCTCCTATTCTGCTCGAAGGTACTCCAATACCATATCAGAAAACAGTGAAGAACTTGGGTGTAACTTTGGACGAGCGTCTCAACTGGGCGGAGAATACAGTCGCAGTGTGCCGAAAGACGTCTGCTTGTCTCTATGCTCTCAAAAAGTTTCGGAACATATTCCCACAGGACTTGAAACGCCAGCTCGTGCAAGCACTCGTTCTACCGAACCTCCACTATTGTGATGTGATTCAACAAGGCATGAGTAGTGAAAACAAAAGACGGCTAGAGCTAACCATGAATGCCTGTGTGCGTTACACCTGCAACATTCGCCGATATGATCATGTTAGTGCTTCATACTCCGAGCTGGGGTGGCTGCGGCCGGACAAACTGCGTGACTACCACACTCTATGTCTACTTCACCGACTCCTCATCGCGCAAGCACCCCAGTACCTAGCTTCAGAGATTAAAAACCTGTCATGCCATCATAATCGAAACACGAGGTCACTCTTATCTGGTATCCTAACTGTGCCCACTCACAAAACAAAAACTTTTGCAAACTCCTTCTCAGTTGCCGCTGTCCGCCTCTGGAACAAACTGCCCCTTACCTTGAGGAAAATTCAATCTCCTGTTGCTTTTAAGAAGAAGTTGAAGCATTTCCTACTATCATCCGCATAAAATTCTCCACAAAATTAATGTGCAAGGCCAATCCTCTCATCTGTCAAATAGCAAAGCTAGCGTCTCCTATCTTGCTGCTGAGATGCCTTCCTCTTCATCTATCTCTATTAGCCACGCAGTCTCCTTTTCCTTTATATTTTCCTTAATTATGTTTCATCATGTCTCTCTGTTCTTCTCCTCCCTTCACCATGAGTCTCCCTCATACTCCCTGCTGCCAGCACTCCTATCTTAAATCTTTCTCTTCAATAATGTATTTTTCGAGGTGTACCTTTCTAATTGTTTATCTCACTTTTTGTATTAGATGCAGTTTAACATGCCTACTGAAACATATGACTGTAAAATAAGTAGAATGCCTGGTTAGATGTAAGAGAGGGCCTGATGGCCCTAATCTTGCCAGGTTAAATAAATAAATAAATAAATAAATAAATAAATAAATAATCGAGAGGTCGGCTTGTGCACAAGATCCTGCATCGGTGACACTTTCAAGATGATGGACGACTGTTGAGGCAGCATGGGTTAACATTTCTGCAGTGGACTTCCAACGACTTGTTCAGTCTATGCCACGTTGAGTCGCTGCCATACACCCGGCAGGAGTATGTCCGATACGATATTAGGAGGTACCCCATGACTTTTGTCCTCTCACTGTGTGTCTAGACGGACAAAACGCATCCCCACGTCATCAAGGAATTGCATGGTAAGCGACAGAGTATAACCATGTTGTTTGTAGAGGCCACGTAATGACTTCCTCACGATTGTTGAGATGAAGTGGAGGGGGCGGAGAAGGTTTGGGACAGTGGAGTCAGTTGAGCAAACCTCCTTCAGTACTCTACGTTTTTAAGTTCTGACTGAGGGATAACTTCATTACTTGCGTTGTGATACAATTAGAACGCGTGCGAACGTATCGTTTGATCATCCAAACTTTAGCAAGTTTTGATTTGTGCAAATGGTAGCCGGCCGGAGTGGCAGTGCGCTTCTAGGCGCTTCAGTCTGGAACCGAGCGACCACTACGGCCGCAGGTTCGAATCCTGCCTCGGGCATGGATGTGTGTGATGTCCTTAGGTTAGTTAGGTTTAATTAGTTCTAGTTCTAGGCGGCTGATGATCTCAGAAGTTAAGTCCCATAGTACTCAGAGACATTTGAACCATTTTTTGCGAATGGTATCATGGAGAACGACAGAAATGTAACTGAGACAGTTTGTACATGCGGCGTGATGTAAATATCCAATCGAAGAAAGTATTTTGCGCAACTTTCTCGAAAGTACACATTGGGCACATCGCAACACATTAATCTTTTCACGTCACTGCGTCGTATCCACGTGTATCACGTCGTAACATTAACATGCCCACGACACTAACTGCTCGCTATGTTACTTACTTGCGGCGCCGTAGGTAAAACGAATACGGGTGCTCTTGGGTCTCTCTTGTTGTTGTCTAACGTATAGGCTGGGTACTGCATTAGACAGAGCATAAACTCAGATTTTATTTATTTTTTTGATGGAGGGGGGGGGGGGGGGGGGGAAGGAGGATAAATAGGAATTCCCAGGATTTCCCTTAACAATTTGGGAAACAGCGACATTCGTAAATCTGGATGGCTGCACAGGAATCTGAACCATATTCTCTCGAATGCGAGTCCAGGGCCTTAAGACTAATTCACCAGTCTTGTCAACATATTAGAGACAACGGCCGAAAAATCAGCATATAGTATGTTTGTAATTCTCTAATGACAACATATTCATAACAGTTTTGTTTTAACAGACTAATTAGTCTTACGTGGTGTAGAAAATAAGGTTTCCGTGAGAATGGGTTATCCTACTATGACATTCTCAACACAGCAGACTGAAAGTAGTGCTGCACTTATAGTATCTCCGATTCAAAAGACACAAAGTTAACAACAACACTACCATTCCAATGATTCTTCATACGAGTTTTGGAAGAAAAACAGATAACGTTTAGGAACAAAGTGACATACTACGTTGGAGACTAAGTGAAAGGCTTAAGTTCTTTTATTTTTTTATATTTTACCGCACAGTCACGTGAAAATTTCACAACACCGTAATCAATTTCGATCAGCCAGTTGCCATCTTCGACTATCAAAAGATAAATAGAGGAAACAAAGATTCGTTGTAAAATCTATAAAATCTCCCAAGTAAGTATCTACGTAGCAATAAAAATAATAAGCTCAGAACTAAAAGAACATGCTGCAAGCTGTTTAAGTATCATTCTTAACAATTCTGAGGACTATAGTCGTTAGAGGACAACGTTTTACAGTCACAGTGAAATCCTATCTTTGTCTATTGATAAATATCATATTCAGGAACGAAATATCCGCTTTGGCAGAATTTATAGTTACATTAATTACAGTAATGCTGTATGATTTTTTACGCCACGGGTGAAAAATCCATTCCATCGGTTTCAGCATGATTGAGCTATCGAAACCCTCCAATAAATATAAATTTTTGCGTGTTGAGCCCATATAAATTCTTACTGTCTGAAAACAGAATGTAACTTGAATCAACTGAGTTACACAGTTCATCAGTTCGTAATTTTTACGTTGTTGTGTCTAAGAATTCGTTGGCAAAGTCCTTAACAGGCCCCACGCTTAAATAAAAACACATCGACATCAGTTAAAAACCACAGTTCTACTGGTGTCGTTTTGAGCATTGTGTCCCATGATAACCCATTTGATGAGTAGTAATAGTCAGGATCCGGCCTATATGATACCAGGCATACACTCCGGAAATGTCCGATTACATCTGCAAGGTGAACATCGTGTCCGTGAAAAGCCTTACATGTGCCCTAAGAGGGAGATATTAAATTCCTGCTAAACACAGATTGCATGCTCATATTCTGCGCCTGTTACAGTGTCACCTGTATGTTTACTGGAGAAGCAGATGTATCAAAGAGTGTGGTTCATAGAGCCTCTCCACCGAATCCAGATACTCGTACAAGTGGTCCTTTCCTTTGTAACGAGCCGAGACATAGCATCATCGGGAGGTGCAGCTTATGAGAGAGCTAGAGCTACTTAATCACAGAACTGGCACTGACGTAGCGTCTGAAAAAACTGATCGAATTTTATGAAATATTTGAAAGACGAGTAACAGTTACATAAACACAACATTGAAGAGCATTATAATGTAATTGTTAACACACAGACCATTATTTAACTGCAGGAAAACAAAACATGTTCACTATCTGATACATATTTCAGTAGCTTTTCAGCAGTAAATCAACGTGCAAGTAATTAGGAAAATTGAGATTGTTAATTATTCGTTTTAAAAACACAGTTCAAAATCCCTCGGGAAATTCTTATTTGTTATTTTTATCAGTGGAATAGCGTACACAATAGATATAATTGATGCATTAAATATTAACTGCCTCGTTAATTATTACGTAGCGTGAAGTGGAAGTCCGTCACAGTAATAACGTGGAACCTTTTTACTGCAAAAGTAAACTATCGAGTTAATGTTGTGAGTCATGATGCGAATGTGTTGTCTTATGTTGTTCTTGTGAGTTACAATGGCGGAAAGCAAGGTTCGTAGTATGTACACTGATAGAATTTTTAAAATCTCCAGTAATGTGTATAGCTCGTGCTAGTTTCTAATTCACCCATCACGTCAGACAATTCTGCTCAACAGTGTTTATAACTCTCTGTCAGTTTTAGACTCTGTACAGTACGCTTAGCTTCCTGATTCTGTTAAAAACTATTTTATTTTTGTTCAGTTTGGTATAGACAATGAGCTGTTTTGTGCACCGTTATATTTACTTCATTAAAGGTAGCTCAACAGACTTCAAAATTCGGTGCTTAACATTAAAAAAAAAAAAAAGAGCTCACACTAATTGTTCAGAGCAGTACATAGTTATAAATAAGGTGTAAGTGACTACATAAAAATTATAATTGTACAACCAGATAATTAGGTACTAAATATGCTTACGTTATTTCTCAAACGCCAACGTAAATAAAATTACTTACAGTGGCGTAAGACTCAATCGGAATACCTCCGAAGAGATATAAACTCACTGCTCAAATAACTAAATTCAGCTGACATAATTGCGTTAAGATAGCAAGTAACTATTTTCTTTGATATACGCTTCAAGCTGAACGTTCTGCGTTTCTGATACTTAAATCCCGCTTGTATATAAAGCGACTGTCTTTCATTGTTCGACAAATCCTTGACAACACCAAACGTAGCTGTCTCTCTACAGCTGATTGAGAGGCACATTACGAAAGTCCGCTAATCTGTCATTACATACTAATATGACATAAATGTATTAATATCTTTGTTTTAAAATTCAGGTTATTTAGCAAAATTTGAGTGAATACTCGTTTCTTCTAAAAAAAATGGTTCTAATGGCTCTGACCACTACGGGACTTAACATCTGAGGTTATCAGTTCCCTAGAACTTCGAACTACTTAAACCTAACTAACCTAAGGACATCACGCACATTCATGCCCGAGGCAGGATTCGAACCTGCGACCGTAGCGGTCGTGCGGTTCCACACTGAAGCGCCCAGAACCGCTTGGCCACCCAGGCCGACTTTTCCTCTCATTCTGTATTAGTTCACTAACTGAGGTTTATTCCTTCTTGCTACACTGGATCAGTCAGTACATGGACGGTTAATGGTGTTTGTGGATGGCGCTGCAGTTGTCGTCCGACGATGTCCCATATGTGCTCTATTGAAGACAGATCTGGTGACCAATTAGGCCAAGACAACACGTCAACACAATTTAGAACATGTTGCGTTACAACAGCGGCACGTGGTCGAGAGTTATCCAGCTGGAAAACAACCTCTGGAATTCTGTTCATAAGTGGCAGTACAACAGGTCGAAATCACCAGTTCTGCAGCCAGGGATTGCGTGATAACTAAGAGAGTGCTCCTGCTGTCAAACGAAGTCACACTTCAGAACATATCTCCAAAAGTAGCTCTAGTGTATCTAGCATGCAGACAGGTTGGGTGAAGATCCTCAGCTACCCTCCTTGTAACCAACACACGGCGATCACCGGCGCCGACGCACAACCAGCTGTCTCCGTAAAACGCAATAGACCTACACTCTGTAGTCCAATGAGCTTTCGCTTGACACCACTGAAGTAGCAAATGGCGATGGTTTGGAGCCAGTGGAATGCACGCTAAAGAGCGTCTGGCTCGGAACTGCCCTTGACATAACCGATTTGTAATAGGCCGCTGTGCCACTATGTTGCCAACTGTTGCTCAGATTGTTGCTACAAATGCGGTACGTTGTGATAGACCCTCATAGCGAACACGATGGTTTTGCATCTTGGTAATGGCATGTGGCCGTCCGAAATCCGGCCTTCTTAAGATCATAGATTCTCCTGACCACCGTTGCTAGCAATCATGTACAGTAGATAGGTTGCTGCCAAGTCCTTCTGCAATATCGCAGAAAGAAAATACAGCTTCTGGTAGCCCTATTACGTGGCCTTGTTAAAACTCAGTGAGGTGTTGGCAATGGAGTCTTTGTCACCTTGAAGGCACACTTGACTAACATCAACTCACCACGTCCAATCTCAAAGGTAACAAACGCTCACGATTGTTACAGCATGTATATCATTTGTATCCTCATAGTGGCGTTGCTAGAGTCACACTTATGCGACAGGCACGAAATCCGAATAGATATCATCTTTGAGATGAAGAAACACGCCTACCAACTTCCGTTTATGTCGCACAAATTCTTCATGGTGCTGCGATTTTTTTCCGTCACCTACTATTCTGCACTAGATGTACATTTTGTTTCAGATAATTACGTTTACAAGTCTAATACAACAATTTTTATAGTCTACACCTCTAAAGCTTACGACTTCAGAGCTACAGAAATTATGTGAGTATAGCAGATTTGTTGACAGTTCTCTCTTCTACTAAAACTGAAAGTGATACATAAGGTTCTTATGAAGTACGTAATACAGCTCTTTATGAGGGATCTTCTGAAGCCGGCCGCTGTGACAGAGCGGTTCTAGGTGGTTCAGTCCGGAACCGCTCTGCTGCTACGGTCGCAGGTTCGAATCCTGTCTCGGGATGGATGATGTGTGCGATGTCCTTAGGTTAGTTAGGTTTAAGTAGGTCTAAGTCTAGGAGACTGATGACCTCAGCTGTTAAGTCCCATAGTGCTTAGAGCTATTTGAATTTGGTCTAAACAAAGATTAATTTTGATTGGAAATTACACTTTTCTTGATCACCAATATAATGTTTATTAAAATCTCGTTATTCCGCGTTTTGAGATATCCCCATCAACAGATCTTTCTTGTAAACATACAATATCAAAAATAAAATTTACAGACACGTATTTCAATAACACAGTTAAGCTGCCAAACGTACCTGACAAAAATTATATACAGTACTACGTTACGATCTATTATAGTCCGTCTGACCGGCAGTGCACAAACTGAGCTTCATTTCTTGTCTTATCTTGTATGCTTATCTCGTAGATGTGATGATGGGAATATCCCGAAATGCGTAATGGTGAGATGCTTTTTTTTTTTAATTGTGTTGGTGACCAAGACCAGTGTATATCCGTTCAATGTTAAAGATGGTCGTGGCTCTAATAAGAGACTTCTGTCAAAGGTGTAGTGACTTTTAACATACATTTCGCTTTCTTGAAATTATGAATATGGGATGGAATTTCATATGTGTACCCATACAGATACTGTAACTGAAAAACTTGTTGTAAGTGCATTGCTCGATTCTATACAGTTATACAACTTATTTATTCACAATTTTTTCGAAAAGTATTTTCGTATATGTAGCAAGGCGTCTTATAACGATTAGTAACAATCGAAACCATCCAGCAATAATAATGATGTTCGTAGCAGTCGACGGTAGTACAAAATTAAATGGACAAAGTAAGCTCTTGGTCACTAGGAAGAATTATGGAGGGATGTATCAGTTGTCCTCCAGAAGTTAAGAAACGTGGCATGACCCTGGACGCTGTTAGCTGCTGCCCTACAGGTGGCGTGAAACTACAGTGCGAGCTGAGTTTCACACAATCGCTGTCTGCGGAATCCATGTTGGTTCCTACAGAATTTATTTTCGGCCTCCAAATAATTAAAAATGAGCCAGCATAAAACGGGTCCCGTAATTCTCCTGCTGGCTAACGTTGGCCACACCGGCCTATAACTATACGCACTTTCCTAAAAATGGGAAAGTTCTGCGCCTTTTGCCAACGGCTTGAAACGCTTGCCATTCCTGAGACTCATGATGCACTGCTGTTAGGAAAAAAAGGAATTTCTTCGCATTTTCTTTGTGGAAAAGTTGTGGTGTTTCATTAGTCCTAGTTGAATTTCCTGTGTTGAGCTGTTTTAGTTGATTTTCCATTCTAGTTTCAATGGTCGTGAGACATTGCTGGAGGCTGCACAGAAGTACTGAGTGACCCGTTTTGGAGATGCTTTCTGGTTTGCAGGTGCAGCGTGGAGACCCGGTCTTCTCATAAGTAGTTACTACTAAATCCACAGCCCCAGTGTAGTGAGGAAAGAGTAGTAATTTATCGGCTGAAAAATAAAATATCAAAAATCTGTGAGAAACATTCAGATAACAAGTAAAAAATAGCACTTCTGTCGCAGATAAGCCTAGTGGTAGTGTTACCCCTTACATTACTTTCTTTTACTTCCTGGTCTCCTCACTCCCCCCCCCCCCCCCCCCCCCACTTGCCATTATTTTGTGGAGAAACTGCATACACGAAGCACATATAAACATTCAAATAGACGAAATCTAAACCTGTACAATTTTATAAAATATGTTTCTACTAACTAAAATATGATAATGCGTAGGGTTAAACACTTTGTTAGCACTTTTTTTTAAAAAAAAACGGTCTTGGCTGCAATAATTGTGTTTAGCCTTTTTATGGTAAGATTACCTACAAACACAGAGGAAAGGAACATCACAGTAGCTAGATCCTATCAAGCATTGCTCGAAGTAAAAACATCAAAGGAGCGTCTATGAACCATTAAAAATAAAACTTGCGTTTGACATTATTCTGCAAAATAAGCATACGTCAAGATCACGCTAAACAGGGCGTGTACTTTGTAACGTAACAGCTTAAATTTTATAAAAAATTAATAAATTCTTTCAATGAAACTGTGACTACAAAAATCGGTACATAAAACTATTGATGTTTTCGAAATTATGTTGAAATTATCACTGTGTGTAAAGTATGTTAAATGTTTTTATAGTCTGTAGAAAGTGCATCAAGTAGTAGATACTGTTTAAAGAAACCAGTAGTATTATAAGGTATGTCTTTTATAAACATACTGAGCGTAATATGCATAGGTTATTTAAAAATGTAAATGCATTTTGACAGTGTATCCAAGCGACTCGCGGTTGCTTAGATGACATTCGTGTTTGTGGCACGGGGATGGGACACAGTGAAAAGAAATCGCAGACAGGGCAGCATTGCATACGTACGTGGTTGCACTATATCTAGCGATGTCGTAAACGGTACTTACGTGAGTGAATTTTGGGGTGTCAGTGACGTTTGTGTCCCAAAGTAGTCTCCGTAACTTGTGGGCTTAGAACAGCAAGAAAGCCGGGCTCCTTGTAGTAACAAATTAATTCCACCACTGCAGATCTGAAAAGCCTACTCAGTTATAATTCTGCAGACGTCATCTAAAGCACCATCATCTATAGCACCACAATGACTGTGATAACCAAGGCAAGACATGTTATTAAATCCAAGTAAGCAGAAGTGTAATGGATTTGGCAATCACAAGCGTCATATCTAATTACTGAATAGATTCAGATTTTTCTGAAGTGTTTGTTAAAGTCATTCTCCAAAAGTAACAAACTGAATCCTGATTTTTCTTATCAATTTGTTTAAATAATTTCGAGTAAATCTGAATGATCAAAAGATCATATAAAATAATTTCACAATCGTGACAATGAAAAACTGTCAGAGTATGTATCTCTAAAACAAAGCTTTAAATTTATTTGTGCAGCTATAAAATTATTTGGTCCCATTGCTGATTCACTCAAGGCTTCAAATTCTGGAATTACTTTCACTTAATTTTCAGTTATCCAATTTTCAATAACACTTCATGCTAATTTTAAAGACGTAGCCATTGTGACAGCTTGTATCCATCTTGATTCCAAGTACATCATTGAAATTAATAGTAATAACGTAAATCCAATTACATAACAGTAACAAAACTTATGAAAGACTAAAGTTAAATCGCTCCAGTGACTACACAATTCTTCGTAGTATTAGAATCTTTTTCAGAGGAACTGTCGTATCGTAAAATTATACCAGTCTACAATCCATTCACCACTGGGGTGCGGATAACACTACCAGATAGGCAGTGAACTGTATTCAGTGTAATATTATCTGTTGCGTGCCGAAACTACTGCAAATATAGCTTCGTTATTCTCATCGCGCTTGGAAGTAAAGTCGAAAACAAATTGTTGCCCAAAACTAACAATATTCCGTTACGTTACACATAGTCAATTCAGCAATTAAATATTATTAGAACGAACACAAGTAATAATAGAGATATCATGCAGATTTAACGCTAGCCCTTAATTGAGCGAATGAAGGTCTGTATTTTCCTTGGTAGAGAAACAGGTTGCCCAGAGTGGCTGCTTTTTGTGATGATGCACGAGAGAGCGGCGGGGCCGTGGGGTCGCACTGCCGTAAAACAGGCCAGTGTAGCGGCATGTTTTTCCGTAGGAGTCGAAGCGTTTTCTTTCCAGCAACCAAGACATTATTCTGTACCATATTAAGCATTGCTTAAAGCAAATACAGCCAACACAATAACTAAACATCGCTAGTTTCGTAGTTAAAAGGAAATACTTTTTCCCCCGATTCGTGTATGCTAAAATTAAAAAACGAATCGACCACAGGTGGAATTTGTAGGTTTGGTTAAATCCTATATAATAAATATGAAGCAATAAGAAAACCTTTAAAGAGCGAGGCAAAATGATAAGTGCAAACCTTATCTTCGATACACACATAACGGCAGGCACGCGGTACAGCGATAGGACCACACTTGCAGCATTGTGAACATATACTTTCATTTAAACACACTACAAAAAAATGACACATAGATAATATATATTCATAATGAGCGACCTATAATGAATGAAAAATGTGCTACTTCCAAAGGGTATTAATTAGTATGTAATGCCTGTCAAATGCTTCACATTGGGCATACCGGCAACATGTTAAAGATTAGATTTCACAAATATCTGTTAACAAAAAAAAGCCAGGTGAAACGACATTCCGCCTTTGCTGAACATTTGAGAACAACGGTGCACCAAACACCTATGGTGGACAAATTCCAGATTTTACGTTACGCTCAAAATGATAAGAAGCTTTATCTGCTTAAAGGACTTAAACATACATGCACGGTTAATGAAGAACTGCTTAAGGATCAGCTGTTAAGTAACAATAAAAATTATTTCGACTTCATTATGTCCATTTTTAAAACATTTACGTTGTTGGCTTTGACTTTAAAAAGTTTAATCTTAAAGGGCGGTCTCTTGTAGCTTATTATATCTGTTCTGAAGGCTTTATGATCGCTACCTCCGTTCACCATTAAATTCTTACTGCAGCTTTTAGCTCTTTCAGTAAAAACTATTTACATTTTTAAGCTTTACTGAACTGTCGTGGCAGTATCTTCTTTTTAACGTGTTTCAATTACTTTTATAGCTCGTCTCCTTCTTATATGCCTTCACAAAATTTATATTTTTATAGGCTTTCACCTACACTGAGGGAAAGAAATTAAAGCACCGAGAGACTTGTTTCATATGAAGGTTGATGTCTGTTCAGATTTCGCAGCAATCGCATAAAAATAGTGCAAGTAGCACCACTATTAGCATGTAAATATGTTTGCTTTAAATACACGCTCTAACGTTGGTGAGCATTTGTTACCTTTGAGATTGGATGTGGTGAGTTGATGTTAGTGAAGAACGAAGGCGACGAAGAAGTCATTATCAACACCTCACTGAGGTTGAACGAGGTCGTGTAATAGGGCTAAGAGAAGCTGGATGTTCCTTCTGCGTTACTGCAGAAAAACATGGCAGGAATCTAGCTACTGTACATAATTGCTGGCAATTGTGGTAATGAGAATGTACGGTCGCGAGAATCCGCGCTCCGAGCGGTCACGGGGAACTGCTGAGAGGGAAGATCATCGTGTTCGGTGTATGGCTCTGGTGCGTCGTACTCCATCTGCGTAGCAATTTGAGCAACAGTTGGTCCCACAGTGACACAACGAACTGCTACAAATCGGTTAATTCAAGGGCAGCTCCGAGCCAGACGCTCCGCAGCGTGCATACCACTGACCCCAGTCCAACAACATTTGCCACTTCAGTGGTGTCAAACGAATCATTGGAGACCAGAGTGAAGGCCTGCTGGGTTTTCTGATGGAAGGTGTTTCTGCCTCGGTGCCAGTGATAACCATGTGTTCTTTAGAGGGAGGACACTTGACGGTCTGCAACTACCCTGTCTGCAAGCTGGACATACTGGACGAACGTCTTGTGGTCTGGGGTGCGATTTCGTATGGCAGCAGCTCTCTCGGTTATCCCAGGACCCAGATTGTAAATTTGCGCACTCAGGTGATTCGACGTGCTGTGCTGTCATTCGTGAACAGCATTCCATGGGGAGTTTTCCAACAGGCTAACGCTCGCCCGCGTACCACTGTTGTATCCCAACATGCTCTGCATACTGTTGACATGCTGCTTTGGCCTGCTCGACCACCAGATATTTCCCCAATCGAGCACATACGGCACATCATCGAACGACGACTCCAGCTTCATCCACAAAAGGCATTAACCATGCTGTATTGACCGACCAAGTGTAACAAGCATGGAACTCGATCCCACAAATTGGCATCCGGCGTCTGTGCAACACACTGCATGAACGTCTGCATGCCTCCACTCTAAATCCTGGCGGTTACGCCTGTTATTAATGTGCCAGCATTTCATGTTTGCGATGACTTATCTCGCTCTTACATTAACCTGTGAACCTGCAAACATTAATCACTTATTCCTGTTATTTCATTACCCTACATTAATAAATTTTTGGCGATGCGATTTTCTTCCGTCATAGTATTTCTGTTCCTTAGAACGGATTTTATCTTCACAATTAGCGCTTTTACAATTATTTCATCCATTTTTATTCACACAGCGCCATTAACTTTTTAATATATTTTTATTAAGGACCACATCAGTTGTCATTATGCGCTATTAGACTCGTGGCCTGCTGCTGCTTTCCGAGGGTTCAGCTTCTAAATTTTTATACAGTGCCTCATATCATAATAAATGAAATATCAAATATCATTCATATTTTACTTTGTTCATTTATTTAATGCCAATTGTTAGATAGCCACTGTTTTGAATATAATGTTAATGTTAAAATGCAGTACCACCACACTCTCAAAGATTGCACTTACTGTATGTTCCCTCAAACGCCTCCCTTTTCCTGCATGTATTTATTTCTGTTTATCTTAGTGTATTGTTTAAGGTCGTTATGTATTCTGTAGTTACACTGATAACTATTTCTTCTTTTAATTGGTTTGTGTCTCACTCTCCATGTTTCATACCTTCTGATGTAGCCTTGTCTAATACTCACTTAATTTTATTTAATTAGTTTTGTTTATTAATGGAAACTGTTATGTACGGATGTTGTTCCTATTTTGCGTTAAGGCTTTTCCTGTCGACTCCTTTGTCATTTGTGTACTGTTCAATTTTATACTTTTTCACTGCATTACCACCACACGGCCAAAGATGTTACTTACTGTATGTTTCTGCTTCAGTCTAGACGTGTTGCTTCTCTTCCAATGTTGCTTGCAGACATGTAACTTCTTTGGTGACAATGCTCAGTAAATGTCTGAAGATGATCTTGTAAGCCGAAAACAAGTTAACACAATAAAAGTAATAGTGTAGAACAGAAGCAAACTGGTGCTTTTCATTTGTTATAATGTTGTTCTACCAAGAACCGACGGAAAATTCTGTTAACATGCATCATATCATGTTTATGTATTATTTTAATGTATTCTTTCTTTAGGAGGTCTTATTCATTAGCCTATGTTTTAATTGCTGTTACATGCGTTTCACTGAAATTTTTGCACGTACTGCGGGAAACAGCGTAAAAGCCACATCCAGACTGGCAGGCACACCGACCGACCTCGCTTTGACGCGCACGGCTCTCCGGGAAGGTACCTCCAGTAGCGGTCTGTTCTGTGATCTCTCACTTGTTATTCCTCCTACAGAAACACTTAAAAAGGCACAGAATAAATTATGAATATGATAAGCAGAACTTGGCATCACTCCAGTAAACGGCTTTTTGCTTCAGCAATATATAAAACAATTATTTCCATTACTAAACTGCTAACCCGGTATGAGCCGTGGCGGGTTCATCTCATTTATGTCTGTCTTTCCGGTGGCTTCTTTCACTGGCGACCTGATAGGCGGCGTGAATTTAACTTGCATTTTTCGTAGATGACTGCTGGCTCAGAAAATTTAGAAATAGGCCGGCGGTGGATTGTGAGGTAAGAACGGGCAGGAGTGGCTGACCGTACGAGTACCACGCGTGGGTTTTCGTGCGCTACGATCCCTGCAGCCGTTTGTTCCACTTGTACTCCGTTGGGTAGCGGCAATCGCATTGCTCTATCAACGGTGTTCTCCAACGGCCTTCAGTGGATCTGAATTCCCCTGTTTATCAGTGCTGTGCGGACCTGGACGCTTGCAGTTTTTCCCTCATCGTTTCCGTGTATGCAACAACCACGGAACGTTGAGACAGCTCAGGGCTCGTAAGACACAGATAGTTATCACCACGCATCCGGAATGAGCTTGAGTAAATACATATCTACAGAAACCTTGTTTCAATATATCGGGCGTGTTCATAGTGTTGTCTCTGCCTCGAAAACGAAAGTTACTGAACAAGATAGCGTTTCAAGCATTTTGGAAGGCATGTGATCGGAAGATCGATCACGTCCTGTCTTTGCCCAGAAACCTACCTCCTTTCCTGAGTTAAATGAATTAGCACGTAGGTTCGCAAATGAACAACAACATCAGGATAAGGGCTTTCAATCACTCCCTCCTACTCGAAGTAACAACTATTGTCAGTTGGCCGGCCGCTGCGGCTGAGCGGTTCTTGGCGCTTCATTTTGGAACCGCGCGACCGCTACGGTCGCAAGTTCGATTCCTGCCTCGGGCATGGATGTGTGATGTCCTTAGGTTAGTTAGGTTTAAGTAGTTTTAAGTTCTAGGGGACTGATGACCTCAGATGTTAAGTCCCATAGTGGTCAGAGCAATTTGAACCATTTTTTGTTGTCAGTTATCTACTAATTCATTGGCCGGTAAAGGTTGTTTTCGATTTGGTTTCCATTGTAATTTAGTCGATAATGTTTGGTTAGGTGTGGGCCTGGACTTAACAGTTGACGCCGCTGGTCGGGGGAAAAATTTCTTTGAGCAAGCCTCCCGCTCATTTTATGCGTATTTGTACTCTAGATAAACTTGCTCTTTCATATGTTTGCGTATGCTTCAACCGAGAACCTGTTTGTGACCTCTTGGACTCTGGAAGTTCGGTTTTATTTCTTGTCTACAGGTGGTATCTCGAGTTTCGAGATTTCTGTAAGTTGTTTCCGATATCCTCCTCCTCTCAGAGATGTGGTGTCGCGAATGGCCGGGAGTTGCCTCTGGTGGGTGAGGTGCCGGGGAGTTTATCCACTTCTAATTTTTCTTGACTTGTTAAACACATTGTAGTTCAGAATCTGTCCGTGACCTTACTGTTCCGGTGCGATTTTATTCAACGAACAGGCTTCGTTGTTGACTTTGCGGGTGACACCTTTTTTCTTTAAATTTTGTCCATCTCAGGAAATAGCCCTATGTTCTTATCGTCTCATTAATACCAGTTCTGTAAAAACAGGGCGGTCGGAACCCGACCTTAGTCACCTTAACGAGGGTCAGGCTAGACAGTCAATGAGCATTTAGAATAGTACAATACAGAACCCGTTTGATTGATGATATTACGGTGCGCCATACCCCTAATCACCTCTCAGCCTCTATGATGAGAATATTGAGGCACGATTGACGACATGCTGCGGATTGGAGTTATTAGACCATTTCTGTCATCCATATTTCTAGTGCCTAAGAGCCAACGCGAGGATTACACGCCTCTTTATTATTGAGCCCTTAATGAGAAGATAGCCTTGGAGTCAGTTCCCTCCCTGATCTCGATAACTGTTTAACTTGGTTTGCTGGTGCTTACTCTTTTACCGTGCTTGATTTGAATCAAACTTACTATCAGGGCACTTCTGAGTGAGGAGTCCAGGCATGCTACTGTATTTTGTACTGAGTGGAATCTGTATGAATGTAATTGGGTACCTTTGGCATGGCTACCACGGCTGCTTTTAGATCAAGTATTGGGTTGTCTTAAATTTGGTTGCGCATATAATTTTCTCGATGACATCGTTGTTTATAGTCGCTTGTTTGATAGAAACTTTTCTCATGTGGAGCAGGTTTTGTTGAAGCTTCATTCCGCTGAGTTAACGGTCAAATTATCAAACGTTTCGCTTACCAGGTGACAGATTTCTTTCTTGGCTCACCTGGTTTCCAGGGACGGTATTCCGATTGATTAAGAACGTAGCCTACTTCAGATTTTAGAAAATTTCCTCCTCCGAAGAATAAGAAAGAGGCGTCCAGATTTTTCGGTATGGCCAACTATTTTAGGAAATTTGTCCCCAAATTTTGTGCCCCCCTTAATAACCTTAGTATAAAAGTGGAAAAGTATGCTTGGGAGCGGGTGGGGTTGGATGGAGTGTCAGCAAGTCGCCATTGAATCCATCAAAACTGCACTTAGTAACCCTCTGGTACTGGCTATTCCGGATTTTGGAAGAGGTTTATAGCCCACACTGATGCTTCCAATGTCAGAGTTGCCGCTGTGCTTCTGAAGGAGGAGTAGGGTGAAAGGTGCCCTCTAGCTTTTGCCTCAATGAGGTTAGCATTTGGCTGTTTCATTTTCTCTTGAGAAATTTAAATTTTATCTCGAGCACAATGAACCTGATTTGAAGACCGACAGTCAGGCCTTGAGTTGGGTTTTGGCACGTCCCAGAAAAACCGGCAGGATTGCTAAGTGGGCCGTTTGTACATCAGCCTTTCGTTTCTGGGTAAACCATATTAAAGGCTCCGAAAATCTCGTTGATGATTCGCTTAGTCACATCTTTGATGAAGGAACTCAGGAACATAAGGGTTTCCTGTATTGGTGAGATCCCCTATTTGTAGTGTCTTAACCGAGATACCCCAACTCTTTACCGATCTCAAGGTTAAACAATATCTGGATCCCTATTTTGGGCCTATTAGAAAGCATCTGTTGGGTGAGGAGGTGGTTTCCCGTTTTTAGTTGAGAGGTTGGTAAATTAGCTAAAACTAAAATTTCTTTACCTATGGAATCTGTGCCTTCCGTCTTTCATTATTTTCATGATTCATTGTTGGGTGTGCACACGGGCCACTCTTGCTCAGGTTCGCTACCACCTCATGTGGCCTTTATTGTATAAGGATATTCGTCGTTTAGGCCACGAGTGTGCATTGTGTAAAAGGGATAAGCCGAACACCAACTCACGTAAGGTGCTCTTACTATCTGAACGTGAACAAAGTGCAGCAGATAAATTATTTATTGATTGTATGGGTCCCCTTCTCCGTACTAAAGTGGGAAATCGCTGCATATTGGTTTTTTCCTGATTTGTTTACTTGATTCCGAGCAGAGGAGTCAGGGCTTCCTTAACTAGTCGCCACCTAACTACCATTTTCTCACGGTTCTGACAGCCCAAGGCTCTTGTTAACGACAGTGCACTGGTCTTTATCTCTAGCAGTTTAAGCGGTTTTGCTTTAGTAAAACTATTAAGCATATTACTACCACTCCCTGTTACCCTTAGCATTCCTTTTCAGAGATTTAATAGGAGTTGAAAGCCCACTTCATCATTTATCGTGCCAAGGCTAAAAACCAAATGGGATTTTCTCTCCCTCAGATTAATTTCGCCTTTAATTCTGTACCTGTAAGGCGGTTCCGGCTGCTTTTATTTTACTTACATCCTTAATTCCCTTATAGCTCATTTGTGGAACATAAATTACCTTTTCCCCGAGCATATTCCTCCTGTCATAATGAAGCAAAACTGCGGTAAGTCAAGGAAGAATAAATAGTTAGCCTATCGCCATCAGGAGAGACGCTATAATCAAGGGAGACAACCATTTAGAGACCGCCTGGGGGATAAGGCTTTCGTCCAAAATTTTAATGTTGGTGGCGGACATCATAAGTGTACCACAGGGAAACTTGCCCCTCGATTTGTAGGGCTTTGTTCTAGTCTCAGGTCTTGAGTCCCGTTAATTTGCTTATTCGTAATCATGCAACGGGTAAAACCTTTATGGTCTACGTCAGTCAAGTGAAGCTGGCTAATTAGTTCCCTTTTGGTCTTCCATTTGGGAGGGGGGGGGGGGGTATTTATGGAATTGATTGGGGAACAGTTCATGGTGCATGGGCGAAGTTGAGAGCTGCCTATCTCACACTTCGAAGGGCAATGAAAATTTGACCTTCAGTATTTCATTTTATTATTTACCGAACCTACAAATTTTGAATACTGTCATAACCTACTCATTAAGAGGAATAACCTTGTGTTAAAAGTTTAAAGCAGAAAGAGCTGTGTGCATGTCTTGCCGCATCGTAACTCATGGCGCGCATGTTGCCCTCCCTATACTCACCCAGTATTTTAAAAATGTAAGCGCTTAGCGACTTCCAACAAACTTTATGCATAATTTTCTCGCTTATCGCCCTCTCCTCTCACTATTTTCCCCCCACGCCCCTCGCCCCCCCCCCCCCCCCTTACAAATACAAAATGATGAAAAAAGTCTACCGCTATCTATCGCTTACTACATTTTTACTGTTCCTGCACTAAAATTTCTGCGTCAGACACAAAGTTTTAGTTTATAATTTCTTTACTACAATCTCTATTCACAGCACATTCCGCAGGGAGCATCCACATATACTACGGAATGTACCTGCAAAACTATATAATTATACGACACATAGTTCAGAAAATATGCTGTTTGATAATGAGAGCACTTAGCGACTTCAACAAACCTTTTATAAGCGTTTTCTGTCTTATATGCCTAACTTAAAACATTTAACACACTACTTCGTTTGTAAAGCAACCAGACGCTTTAAGTTATTTTACACATGGGAGTTCGATTCTTTAAAGAATGTCTACAGCTTTAGTGGTTCCATAGTGTTAGCGACTATAGTGAGTTGAGCAGAACGAAAAAGAATTTTTAATTTCATTGTTGTGGCAGTTTTATTGCCGTTTACTTTTGTAAGCGTTTAATTTCGATTTATTTGATATTTATCTCCTTTGTAACTTGAATGAACGCGAGCTTCCTAGGATAAATGGCATATAACTACAAACTGGGAGACGCGATCACGCCGTACTGCTCGATACTAGACTTCAACTTGCAACGGAAATCTCCTTTCAAATACTGCTGAGGTTCTTCGACGGTGGCTGTGGGACTACTACCTACGGGAGATGGATGCAGCAGGAAAAGTTGGCTTCTGCTCAGCGTCAGGGTTGGTATCGATAATGTATTATTCTGCTTCGCGAGTGTGGGGAGGAGGTTGCGTGATGAAGGTTTGATAAGATCCCTGAGGTTTTCTCGGTTGGAGCAATTAATATTGTAATACTGAACTTACCACAAAGGACAGGTGTCTGGGGACGAGATCCATAGAGACATAAAATTTTAATTAATTGCGTTTAACTAATAGAGCATGACACACACAGAAAGAGCGAATACTATTTCACCTTTTTCTAATAAAAAGGCAAACCTCTCTATATTATGTATACACCGACGGTGCCGGTGATACCGTAAGAATCTAATTCCATGTCTTTATATCACGCTGTGGGAGACGTGAATGTATAGTAAGAACAATGGTGTGATTGTCTACCTGACAATAAATCGATGAAAACAGGTGCAAAGTAACTAACTAGGTATTTCGTAGATATCCCTTGTAATAGCAAAAGATATGGTAAATAAACACATAAATAGTTCCCACATTATCCCACCCTTAAAATATGTCAATTTGCGGCTTCCGAAGACCATTGTAATAAAAATTCGTATATCAATCAATGAAAGTTCGTAGTTAATTTCAGTGGTGGTCGTAAATAAATGAATGGAGAGAAACGTTCACATAATACCTGAGCAGCCTGAAAATCAACGTTTAAAAGCGTAATTATGCCGTTTCTATAAGCAACACTAATGTTGTGATAAGAACGTAAGTTATAATTATGCTGTAACCCCCTGGAAGTCTTATGGAGAGTTTGGATGGCCGTAATCTTTCATTTGGTACTGTGCTGAGGTCGTTAGAAACGCTCAAGGCGAGCTACGGCGGCAACACACGAATCAAAGCCGCCTACACGATGGATATATTTATTACTAGATGCCTTATCCAGGAAAAGAGCTTAGTCATATTTAAAACTCTGCAGCAAACTATTTATAAATATCTACAAGAATTTTTTAAGCATTACGACAACTGCATCTTTTTCCTGAAGGCTACCTTTAGGGGACAGGAATCTTGCATAATTAGGTGTTTTAAAAGCGTACACAATCTTCGTGAGCGATACGTTCAGCAGGAGGAGCACTGATATCGCAATTACACACTGCGTAGCGAGCTATCGTCACATGAAAGTACATTATTTTGCGCTTCTTACTTTGTTTCTAACGTCTGAACAAATTCTTCCACATACGGATCCAAACAAAAGACATATTTCTGGTTGAAAAATCAACCCAGCAGTTCTCTGAATATAAACAATAATAGAAACAATAATTAATAATTAGCAATTATTAATGGCCGGATTGTCTACCTTACAACAATAAGACAAGAAAAATAGGTTCAAAGGAAAGTATGCAGTGCACTTGTTTCGTAGGTATCCTTTGTAATTACAGTCGATGTAGGTAATAGACACAACTTTCCGCTTCCTGTATTTTTTGTCTGCTACCTTCAGAATTTCAGACTGTATTCCCGCCAAAATATTTTAAATCTACAAATGCTATAAATGTAAGAATAAGGTACCCAAAAGAAATAAGCTATTTTTGTTCTTCACTATCCAGATTAAATACTTTTACTGTCTCTTCGATTTACGCAACAGGTTTTATTGTACCAATCAATTTGAATCGCAGAATCTGTAATCCTTAAATGATTTTTGACTATCAGAAACAGTGTGGTTATTGTGGTGTTTGTTCCTAAGACTAGTCTGATATAACTTCCCGCGGTAGCCTCTCTCCAAAACTATCGCAACCTATGTCAATTTGAATCTACTTATTGTATTCAAATGTTGGTCTTCCTCTACAATTTTATCCCTATTCTTACCTCCATTGCTAAACTGGGAATGCCTTAGTGTCTCCTGATATGTCCTATCAACAGATCCCTACATTTAGTAAAATTGAACCATAAAATTCTTTTTTTTCAGTTACAGCAGGACGTCCTCATTTGTCAGTCGACGTAACTATCTAATTTTCTGCAGCACAACGTCTCTAAAGCTTCTATCCTCTTCTTGTCTAAACTGTACATCGGACACCTTTCATTTCTATACAAGGCTGCACTCCAGACAAATACTTTCGAAAAAGACTTATAAATTCATTATTTATGTTCGATGTTAACAAATTCTTATTTTTCAGAAATGCTTTTCTTCCTATTGCTGCTCTGAATTTTAGAACCTCTCTACTTCTGTTATTTTGCTGCCCAAATAGTTAAACTCATCAGTTACTTTTGTGTCTCATTTGCTAATCTATTTCCCTTAACATGTGCTAATCTATCTCCCTTGACTTTGCTATTGATGCGGGACACTATCCATTCCTTTGAACTGCTGTTCCAAGTCCTTTGTTACCTCTGATAGACCTACAATGTCATCGGCACCTAGATTTTTTATTTCTTCCCCCTGAACTTTAGTCCTCTTCCAAAATTTTTCCTTAGTTTCCATGCTACTTGCTCACTGGACATATTGAGAAAGACCAGAGAAAGGCTACAATCCTTCCTTATTTCCTTTTCAACAACTGCTTCCCTTGTTTTGTCCTTACACTGTTATAATCGCAGTATGGTTTCTGTACAAATTACAGATAACATTTTGCTTCCTGTACTTTCTCCCTGACAGCTTTAGAGTTACAAAAAGTGTATTTCCGTTAATATTGTCTAAATCTACAAATACTACCAACGTAGAAATAATGTACTCAAAATAAATCAGCTATCTTTGTTCTCAACTATCTAAACTGAACAATTTTATTGTGTCTTCCATTTTCAACATAAAAGCTAGACACTTGTTGTACAGTCTTTGGTAACATTTTTTATTCTTTAACATTAAGAGGGGTCGTACTGAATAACAGTTTCTGAAAATAACATAACATGGATGTAACGGTGACTTATTGCGCAAAAAATTGAATTTGCTTCGTGCAGAGATGCAAAATGTCTAATTCTAATATACAGTAATCTCCTTGTAATCACGGCAGTTATACGGACACAACGATTGCTTATTGGCTAAAGTTCTTCAGTCAGAATATTATTCCTTGTTTTGATCGGATCAGATGTGCAAGAGAAAGTTATACCATATTCCCTCCATGTCGCTGAAGTATAAGGCATTATTAAACAATGTTCATTATCGTTTTATATTTACGACAAATGCTAACGATCAAACAAGAGGGCAAAAATGGAGGATAAGCAATGGTATTCTGTGGTACCTTCGCAGCTCGTTGTAAAGCTAGACGGAGGTTCCAGCAGAAGATGGCCGAATACACAAAGCAAGTTTAATCTTTGCCAGGCGCGGCAGAACGGCGGCGAATATTTCTCCATTTGGTCGGCAGGCGCCCAGCAGGTAAGGGATTAAATGCGAGCTCCTGAACGAGAAAACATTCGCTCTAAACTCCCGTGTCTGCGCCGCCTGACGTATGGGCAGCATATTTCAAACGCAGAACAGACGCGCCTTAGTTCCCTACCACGGCGGTCTTTGCGTCGGCGGTCGCTGCGAAGCTCGTACAGCCATAGCGGCGGCCCCTAGCAGCAGGCCACTCGTTTAACAGCCCTGTTGTGCGGTCCGTCTCAGAATGCGGAAGTAGGCGCGGGCGGTAGAAAGGAGGGAAAGCGTGCCACATCCCTAAGGTCGGCGGCTTGGTGGCAGCTGATAAGAGCAAAAAGTGCCAGGCGCGGAATGCAGTTGGGAATAGCAAATCTGGAAGGCTTCTCGAAAACGCTTACGCAACATTATTTCCGATACACGTGCATGGAATGTATGGCTGTATGAAAAGGCGTAGGTGGGACCGTCTGCAGCTCGCCTTTACTCCGTAAGACTCTGCACATCGAAAGTGAGTTATTGCCAGTGTGGATCATAATAAGACAATGAAATACTCTGATTGAACACCGGAACATAACGTCTCAATTAAAATAAAATTTCATCACTAGGAAAAGAATAGTCAAGAGGAAATGCAAAATTATAACAGTATTACAACGTTTTCTAACTATCTTTGGGAAACAATCGGCTCCCAAGACATCGAATAAACTACCGAGAAAAATAAAAGGAATACAAAGGAACTGTGCCCTGGGGCAAGTAAGAAACAAGCACTGTCATACAAATTAAAAGAATGGAGGCTAATAATGTTCGACTAAATCTTCAGGCTTTCCCGGAGATCTAATGACGTGTCGTCCGGTGTTCTGCCGGACATCAGCGTCGTACGTGCACGATATTTCGGTAACGTAGCTCGTAACCTTCATCAGGAATGACCTGAGATTACTCCTCGAGTGGGCCTAGTCCAGTATTTATGCCTGTGGCCTTCCCCCTTCACCGGGGGTTGCAGGTGTTCCCTCTGCGCCCGCGCCCGCTCGCTGCGACCTTCTAGAACGTTGCCGTCCCGTTTCACGCCCGCTGCGTTTCTGGACGTTCCCTCTGTGATCCGCGCCCACCAGAGCCGCTCCTGGATGTACGCTCTTCCTTCTGGTTCGTTCCGTTTCACGCCCGCTGCGTTTCTGGATGTTCCCTCTGTGATCCGCGCCCACCAGAGCCGCTCCTGGATGTACGCTCTTCCTTCTGGTTCGTTCCGTTTCACGCCCGCTGCGTTTCTGGATGTTCCCTCTGTGATCCGCGCCCACCAGAGCCGCTCCTGGATGTACGCTCTTCCTTCTGGTTCGTTCCGTTTCACGCCCGCTGCGTTTCTGGAGGTTCCCTCTGTGATCCGCGCCCACCAGAGCCGCTCCTGGATGTACGCTCTTCCTTCTGGTTCGTTCCGTTTCACGCCCGCTGCGTTTCTGGAGGTTCCCTCTGTGATCCGCGCCCACCAGAGCCGCTCCTGGATGTACGCTCTTCCTTCTGGTTCGTTCCGTTTCACGCCCGCTGCGTTTCTGGAGGTTCCCTCTGTGATCCGCGCCCACCAGAGCCGCTCCTGGATGTACGCTCTTCCTTCTGGTTCGTTCCGTTTCACGCCCGCTGCGTTTCTGGAGGTTCCCTCTGTGATCCGCGCCCACCAGAGCCGCTCCTGGATGTACGCTCTTCCTTCTGGTTCGTTCCGTTTCACGCCCGCTGCGTTTCTGGAGGTTCCCTCTGTGATCCGCGCCCACCAGAGCCGCTCCTGGATGTACGCTCTTCCTTCTGGTTCGTTTGGAATTCTAACTGAGGTACCAGGCGTTCCCGCTCCGGTCCGCTCCCGCTCACTGCGATCTGCTGGAGCGTTGACGTTCCGTTTACGGTCCGCTGCGGTTCCGGCTGCTCCCTCTGCAGTCTGCACCTGTCGGACCCCACTCCTGGACGTTCCATCTGCGGTCCGCTGTGCCTGGCACTCTGTCTGGTGATCCATCTCCACATCCACGCCTTCCTTTCTTCTATTTCTGGAGTGCTGCAGCTGTCTCCGTTGCTCCTTTGACAATTCCAGAGCAGTATCCCACGCTCTTCTTACCTCGTACCCCATGTCGCTGTTATGAGACTGTCAGTCACTTTTATCTCAATCGATTCCCTTATACCACTGGCCCAAGGGAATACCCTGAACCGCAGGGGGCGGAAAACAGAACGACAAAGTTCCATAAGATCGCAGCGAGCGGGCGCGGACCTCACAGGGAAAGCCTGCAAGCGCCGCTGGAGGTAGAAGGCCAAAGACATAAATACAGGGCCAAGTCGACTATGGGAGCAGTCTCAGGTCGTACCTGGGGAAGGTTACGAGCTATGCTACCGAAATATCGTGCAAGTACGACGCCCATATCCGGCAGAAAACCCAACTATTTTCGACTATGTTACAGTGATTAACCAACTGACTTACGTAAAGAATAAATGCTTTATCTGTCGCAGTTGTTGCAGATGGATCAGCACTTCAGTTACACAACGCCCTAGACTGCGACCTTGATGAAACACCTGCTGCTTCCCAAAGGAGAGAGATACTGTCAGAAAGAAAGCTACGAGAGTGGGTCATGTGCAGTTCCCCAAATTTGTTGATAAGGAAATTTATTCTCCAAGGACTTATGCAGTCAGATGCAGTGTAAAATTTTGCAAAGTTTACTAATTAATAGATTATTATAAATTTAATATACTTTTAAGTTTAATGCACTGCTATTTTGGTAGTGCCGTGGGTGACTAAAATCCGTTCTCTACTGCTCAAAACCAGGCAATTATTGCACATGACACGTCACCCAATGATCATAATTTCAGGACACTGTATAGCTGCTGTACTTTATTTCTTAACAATAAATTTTGTTAAGATCTTATTTCATTAAAAATGTTTAAAATAGAGATATTTTCACGTGATTTTAATCTCCCTAGAGTTGTCGACAGGTTTTAATGGTTATTCGTCATTCAAACAACATTCATGGTCGATTTCGGAATACACATTTCATCTTTAGAATCATATGAGGAACGAATTACATCTACACAATTAGGTCTCTGAATGGATAACCGATAGCCATCAGAACCACGTAAAGCGTCGAAGGGTGATATATGTGGTAAGATAGTACGTCAGGATACGGCTTCTTATCGGCTGCCTATACACTATTTCACTGAATCGATGTAGATGACTACAGTTCACCAATAGTACACCATTCCCGACGGCTAATTAAGGTAGTGTATTGTAGATCTCTCCACACCCTTCGATAGCCTTGAGAAACCCGTAACACCTTACTGGTCCCTGTATAAACTTCATTTAATTTATTTAGGGTAATATAAATAGTGCGAGAGATTTACATTTGTATGATAAATCCCTCCCCTTGAAAATTTCCCTCCTTCACACCTTCTCTGTGTTACCACAGATGAATTCTCACTGGTCTATACTAAAACAGCAGTACACGCGAGTTGCCTAGTTGTGTCCACCGCCCTGAGCGGATTGCGTAAGTTCTGAATAATTCTTGCCAACCTGCAGCCTTCTACAGTTATTCTCCCCTGCGCAGAAAACTGCACATAGGTCCTGAGTCCGTAATGAACTGTTAGCAAGGAACTGGTATTGCACAAATAATTAAATTTTGAGTAGGTATGTTTAAATGGGACACCTGTCGCTTTTTATTAGAATACGAGAAACTTCACAATTAAAACTCACTTTGTGAATCACAAATAATCTCCATTCTTCGCATTGTCATAGAAAATATATAAAACAAGGGATTGCGTATTTGTGTAGTTAGTTTCAAATTGTTCTTTGTTACATGTCCAAACAACCAGAGATTATTAATAATGTCCTTAAATGATACCGACCAAGGCAGACAACTCGTTTGTCCTCCGAGACTGCCTAACCAGCTCTGATCTCCGATCTTGCAGCCAAACCATTTCGCCCGCCATCCAAGCTACGCGCGATCCGGAAATCTCCAAAGTGCTTCGTCTACCTTTCCCTTCAGCAACTGTTTATTACTCTGCTGGTAATTAAGACTTTTGAAACAATCAAATGATAGCATGCTAGAGAGAGATGCTTTTATATGAAATGCAAGTAAATTCACTGTTTAGTTTTTCTAATATTAATAACAGTTTATCATTTTGACGCGCTACTTCTGAACGCAGTGGCCAGTCGAGGAGGAGGACCACAATTTAGGCGGTCTTTCTCACGATACTCGTACCGAACAAGGCATCTGTCACCGACACCTCGCACCACATTACGTCATCTTCCCACTGCTCTTGTAGCTGAATATGATGGCTGAAAAACCAGCAATATTATAAAGACATTAACTAATTATGGGTTTCAAAACAAGAATGTCTCCTTTCATCAAGACAATTGCCCCATTTGACCAGAAATTGTCTTTTCAATAGTATAATTGGTTTTATCCTAGCTGACCTGGTACTGATTGTAATTATTCGTAGAAATTCAGGATATTACCTATGTTCCAAACGTTCAACATAAGACATCATTACTATGATTCTGCCTCCCAATTGGCTTGAGAATTCCCGTTCTAAGCCAAGCGACTGACTCTCTTACCAGTTGAGCTCAGTTGGTTTCTCCAGCTGCTACAGTCCCTGTCCCAGTCATAGCTCAGACCGACGTAGATAGTCTGCCAGCTAATTATTATTAATTAGTCTAGAGTTTGTAAATTCTATCAAGTCAATACATGTAAATAAAATGAAATGGTGATAATTATACTCAGTTCACTTCTAGATGTCATCTATAGACGCAAGCTCATTCCAGACAAATTCATCCAATCACCCTTTTCTGCAATTTTTTTTTTTAAATCAGTAGTGAGATTCTGGCTGAGATACTGTTGGATAGTCTGTCAACGAGCTTCCATACTGACTCATATTGACGTTGAAGCAAGAAAAACTTTGGTCATAAATATGTGTAACATAGTCCCACAAAACTTCTTTATGGATGAAAATTTTTCAGGTAACGAAGAATTTGTAAAGGTCAAGAAATTTCACAGCATAAAACAGTTCTTTCACTGTGCGATCTGACCGCACGTCAATAAGTTCAAGCTGTAGCTTCTCACGTGCTGTATCAACCTCATCAGACATGGGATAAGAGAGCAAATTGAATTTAGGCTCAATTTTCTTACAGTCCTGAAATCGTCGTATGACTCACTCCTCCAAACTCTGCACACTATCTCCAAACATATTAGAAACGCATTCAGGAACACAGTTTTCCTAATAAAGGTAAATGGCAAAACCTGGCTTCAGTCGTTTTCCTTGCTAATAGACCTCTCTGAAAGATCGTACCTGCACCTGCTGTTCATGAGTAAACGTTGCAATGTCACATTCAGTTTATTAAATTTCTCAGATATACCAGCCTGCAAATATCAAATCTTATCTCCTTCATGTCCAGAAATACGAGGATTTCAGTCAGCAATACTCACTCCATTTTTACAATTTAACAAGGCTCAACAAACTCAAGCTATTGTGGAAATTACGTTTCTCCTCTGTAGCTCACAGAGTCGATAGTGCAGCTCTGATTGTGTGCACCACACCAACAATGGAACCTACCTCTATGGCATGCTTTAAGTCCAGCGCTGCTTTGCAAAGGCTCTCCTTATGCAAAATGCAACGGAAAGACAATATATCACTGAGTGTGTCTTGTGCTTCTATCTTAAAAACTGGCATTAGTTGTATTTCGAGTGCTGAATTCAAAACTGTTTTTAGTTTTTTCTGTCAGGGATAGTTTATGAGTAATCGCAATTGTATTTCTCTTTTCTGTTTCTGATATAGTGCAGCAAACATGAGGTGAAATTCTATAAACAAATTCACGTTTTTATGGTGTTATAATTTCATCACATTAATGGAGGGTGAGATATAACATATAACACAGTAATCTTTGTGTATACGATTTGCAGCATTTATTTGACATGCGAAAATACAGAAAATGGACAAACAAATAAGTCACTGTCTTGTAATGCACATCATTTTTTTATCTTGTATTTTTCATCTTTCTTCTCTCAAATTATATTCCAGAAATAATCTGCTAACCTAGAATGTACCCACTTCCCTTCATAACGCCTTTCTATGTTCGAAATGTCTTTATGGAATCTTTCGCCGCGTTCATCCAGTACGTCACTACTACTCTGTGAAGTAGTCCAGATGAGAGTCCATCATATGCACCTTCAAAGACGTATTGCATCCCAGATCTTGATATGCTTCGATCATGTCATTCACCTTTGCTTTGTAGTTAGTAGCTCTTCTTCTGCCCAGGAAGTTGTCTGGCACCATCTTGAAACAGTCCCATGCTGTCTTTTCTTTGTCAGTTAAATGTGCTTCAAAACTTACATCTTTCTGCAGTTCCTTGATTTGTAGGCCCACAAATACACCTTCCTTTATTTCTGCATCAGAAAGACTTGGGAATCTGGTAGCTAGATATGCAAACCCACTGCCTGTTGAATCCATGGCCTTTAGGAAGTGTTTTTTATTAGGCTAAGTTTGATATCACGCGGTGGAAGTAGTATATCTTCAGGTGCTACTAGACTTTCACGTTGTACATCCTTTTCGCCCACTTTCCATCTCAGCTTAGGCCATTTCCTTTTCACGTAGTGAGAATTTCTGTCTCGACTATCCCACTCGCAAAGAAACAGACATACTTCGTGCAGCCTTGTTGCATTCCCAGTACAATAGCAATTACTTTTCCATTTGTATTCATTGTATTGTAATGAATTTAGCATCCTTTGTACGAATTCTTAATTCTCTTTGGTCAAGCTGGTACTGGAACAGAGGGTATTTCATTTCCATTATGGAGCAAAACACCCTTGAGACTTGTTTTTGACGCATCTGTGAAAAGTCTCCACTCCTGTGAAATTTACTCGTAGGTGACGTTCAGCACTTTCATTAGGGCAGAAACGTCAATGCAAAGTGTCAGCGCTCTGTGAGTTGCAAAATACGAAATAAAGACATGTTCTCTGTGCCTGACACACTGATTTTAGTAATTTGGTGGAGTAGGTTATACTCTTGTAATCTTGAACCAAGCAGGTACACCTTTTGTTTACTTAGTCCAAGATCACGTACTAAATCATTTAAATCGGATAGTATTAACAAATGTGGCGATGACTCAGTTGTGCAGTGATATAAAGGATAATCATCTGTGATTTCTTCAGTATTACTTACTTCACTGTCACTCCGAATTTGACCTGAAGCTCTTCAAGGTACTGGAAGGCTGTCAGAGTGTTTCACTGGCATGCTCGCTCAAGGCAGTTCTGTGTAAACAATGTGCGTCTTCGATTTCTTGTTTGTAAAATCCTGAATTTTTGGTCGACAGAAATAACAGTCAGTGACGTGGTTGTTGGGTTCTCTCCATACCATGGGCACAGTGAACAGCACCACATTCTCTTTACCTTTCCACAACCGAATTAGTTTGCAGTAACATGTAGCACAATAGAAATGTGGTGTCCATTCTTTATCTTGATCTCCTACCTCTACTCCAAAGTAATGTTTACATGCTTTCTTTATAAATGTTGAAATTTTCTTCCTATTTCTCACAAAGGTGAACTTCCCACAGATATAGCAGAAGTTGTCTGGTTTATATCGACATCAGCGACGACGTGGAATTTCTGAAAATTTAAAAATACCACTTCAGTAATACACCTGTACTACACTAATACTAGAGAACTAGAGAAACACTGATATGTAAAAGAAAGCAGTCAATTTACCTTCAGCACCAGGCTAAACCAGTTTAAACACAGGAACTTACAAGTTCAACTGTGCTCGGAAATATGACAGAGACGGTTACTTGTCAGCCAAAACACCCACTTGTTAAGATCGACACAAATTACGGCTAACACCAGTGTTGTAAACTCGATGCACCTGCCTCTGGGAAGCGTGAAGGTTTACTGCCGAGGCAGCGACCGGCTGTGGCCGTTTGAGTTAATGAGTTATTGCAGGTGGTCGTAATGACATAGGTGGGCATGGTGGTAACCCAGTGGCATCTGATTATTCCCACCTACTGTTGAACAAGAAATTGTCACATTCCATCACTACTGGATGCGGCAACATACCCGTATTTCTCTATAGGGACCCTGTGTTTGCCATGACAAAGTATCCCTAACAACGTATTTTGTTTACATATTTGAATTTCCCACGGTAAACAGGTTTAGAAGCAAACACTTTAATACCTGAAATAGAACCCTTGTCGAAAAGTGTATTTCTTTTCAGGTTTAAAGAAGAGTCATACCTATTATCGATCTAGACTTAACAGATTTTAAATAATAAAGGCATGCCCTGATGAACTACACTTGAAGCTGTGTATAAAGACTGTTATTTATCCCATGGTGTATTTATAAGCACAATGGATATTCCATCTTGATGTCTGTAATGTGAAAGCTTTATTCATAAAACATCAAGTAACTGTTTCACCAATTTAAGGAGACTCCCAACTTCTTTTATTGAAAGTGACAACATTTATTGATAACCACATAATTTTCCCCAGAGTGCTCTTTCTTATCTGCGCCCTGAATATCTTTTATGTAAATGAATTCCTCTCTCTTCCTTTCTTCGTTTTCTATTACAGTTAGTAATCTTACATCTTCTGTTCAGGCAGTAGTTTTAGGATACCATTTTCTTCCACTGCCTCTGTGAATAGCGGAAACCATAAAATATTGGCTCAACACGCGTATATCCTTCTGAGTTCTTCGTTTTCCTCACTCTCATGTTTCCAGCAGTCGATCTCAGTAATAGCTCCATCACTGTGGCAGGTCTTATAGGTAATGGGAAACTGAGATTTTGCACAGTTGTTTTGGATTTCAGATGATTCAAACTATTTTGAGACGGAAATAGCAAACAAATTGTGTGATCCAAAAATGCTCAAGTGTGTGTGAATTCCTAAGGGACCAAACTGCTAAGGTTATCGTTCCCTAGACTTACACACTACTTAAACTAACTTATGCTAAGAACAACACACACACACCCATGTCCAAGGCAGGACTCGAATCTCTGGCGGGAGGGGCCGCGCAATCCGTGACATGGCGCCTCAAACCGCGCGGCCTCTCTGTGCGGCTTGTGTGATCCATTAGTTATTTCCAAATCAAGGAAACAGTTAACAGAGCCGCGCGGAGTGGCCACGCGGTTTAGGGCGCCATGTCACGGATTGCGCGGCTCCTCCCTCCCTCGGGCATGGGTGTGTGTGTGTTGTTCTTAGCATAAGGTAGTTTAAGTTAGTTTAAGGAGTGTGTAAGCCTAGGGACCGATGACTTCATCAGTTTGGTCCATTAAGAATTCACATAAACATTTGAACAAACAGTTAACAAAATTTGACGTCATCCCTTAACCCTCCAGTCAGTAGTAACACGCCAGATAGCAAGAATCAACTCCCCACTGTTACAGAAAAGTGGTTTGTGATTTTTTACACAGGCACAGGGTACTTCAGCGTTCCTGATCAGCAATGTTGCGATATCTCCATCTTCTCGATACGGATTTCCGGACAAAATGTCACTTGTTAGAATTCGAAGTAAGTTTAATGTGATTATTTTTGATCAGTTACGTCTGCAAAATAATTAAATTATTCCCCAACAGGTTAAACAAAGTGCTTTGCTTTCAAAAGTTTCGATTAATAGAGAAGGAGAAATTGATTAAATGCCAAAAATTGGGACTCACGTCTGCGCTAAAAAATGTCATTCTCATTCTTTGTGACACATACACCGCTGAACGTTGTAATATAGGAGTCTGGTCTTTGTGGGGCGACGTATAATTACAACTGACTACCGTGGATATTTCGCTAATCCGCGCTCAAGTCTTCAGTCTGCGGAACCGCTACGGCAAATTTCGCTCTAGTGTGGACCACATGATGAAACCGCACCGCCGCCGCACTCACGCTGATGCACCACCGCCCCTCTAAATTTCGCACATCAAACAACTGCTTCAGCGGTGGAACGTCTAACACAGCAGACTACCGTGCTATCGAAATTGCTGTCGCATATTACACTCTTGTTTCTCATGGCCTTTAAGAACATCCTATGAGACACATATTCACTTCAGAGAAGGCCACCCCTAGACCTGGCTACAATGAAGTACACAGTAGTGTGTGGCATGGGACACGAGTGTGTGGCGAATTCTGTATATTGTAGCTTTAATCTTGACTTACCGGGTGCACCGTTCATCTCGTCCCTCACATACCTGGCAAGTTTTAGAAGATGTACTTGTACAGCAGATATAGAAAACTTGTAACAATCTTTTAACGAGATTTGAAGATGATAATCAAGTTTACCAAAACCAGTAATCGACAACGAGCGATCCTGGCTAAGAAGTTCACTTTCTCTCAAGTAATTCATACAGATCGCCCCTTACCAATCATGATGAATAAACTAATAGATATATATTTCATGTAGGCTCAGAACGCCGGGGAGAAATTGAGAGCGGGATTATAATAGTATTTCCAGTTTATGAGAACTTCACTTCATACTTACGAGATCGAAAGCTGTAGGTATGAACGGCCATGTGGAGTTTTTCTTCCCTAACGTAAGGAACATCTCTGCACTCCGATGACTTTATAAGTTAGAGTGTCTTTAAAAATAGTCAACACCATAGATGGAATAAAACCGTCATATTTTGGACGTGGTACTATAACATATTCGCTGTAAACGGAGAGGGGACAGACAATCGATCTACCGCTACTGCATTCCCATATTGGCATCCAGCATGCTGAAAGAACTATTAGCGAACAAAGCTGCATCCACAGCAACTGTTTTAGATACGAAATTGCCGTGTACAGACAACTCGTTCAATTCTATTCAGTATCTCCTCATTCTTTACGTGATCTACACATCTAATCTTCATCATTCTTCTGTAGCACCACATTTCGAAAGCTTCTGTCCTCTTCTTGACTAAACAATTTATCGTCCATGTTTCACTTCCTTACATGGCTACGCTCCATACAAATACTTTCAGAAACGAAGAAACGACTTCCTGACGCTTAAATCCTCCACACACGATGTTAACAAATTTCTCTTCTTCAACAACGCTTTCCTTGCCATTGCCAGTCTACATTTTATATCCTCCCTACTTCGACCTTTATCAGTTATTTTGCTCCCGAAATAGCAAAACTCATTCACTACTTTAAGCGACTCATTTCCTAATCTAATTCCCGAAGCATCACCCGATTTCATTCAACTACATTCCATTATCCTCGTGTTGCTATTGTTGATGTTCATCTTGTATCCTCCTTTCAAGATACTGTCCATTCCGTTCAGCTGCTCTTCCCGGTCCTTTGCAGTCTCTGACAGAACTACAATGTCATCGGTGAACCTCAAAGTTTTTATTTCTTCTCCATGGACTTTAATTTCTACTCCCAATTTTTCTAAATGGTACATAGCCTTTTGCTCCCTGTATTTTAACCATGCCACCTTCAGAATTTGAAACAGACTATTCCAGTCAACACTGTCAAAAACTTTCTCTAAGTCTACAAATGCTATGAACGTAGGTTTGCCTTTCCCTAATCTATCTTCTAAGATAAGTCGTAGGGCCAGTATTGCCTCACGTGTTGCAACATTTCTACGGAATTGAAACTGATCTTCCCCGAGGCTGGCTTCTACCTGTTTTTCCATTCGTCTGTAAAGAATTGGTGTTAGTATTTTGCAGCTGTGGCATATTAAACTGATAGTTTGGTAATTTTCACATCTATCAACGCCTGCATTGTTTGGGATTGGAATTATTATATTCTTATTGGAGTCTGAGGGTATTTCGTCCGTCTTATACGTCTTCCTCACCAGATACTAGGGGTTTGTAAGGGCTGGTTCTCCCAAGGCTATCAGTAGTTCTAATGGAATATTGTCTACTCCCAGGGTCTTGTTCCGAACTAGATCTTTCAGTGCTCTGTCAAACTCTTTACGCAGTATCATATCTCCCATCACCTCTTCATCTACATCCTCTTCCATTTCCATAATATTGTCCTCAAGAACATCGCCCTTTTATAGATCCTCTATATAAGTCTTCCAGCTTTCTGCTTTCCCTTCTTTGCTTAGACTGGGTTTCCATCTGAGCTCTTGATATTAATGCAAGTGATTCTCTTTCCTAAAAGGTCTCTCTAATTTTCCTGTAGGCAGTATCTATCTTAAGCCTAATGATATACGTCTCTACATCCATTTATTTGTCCTCTAGCCATTCCTGCTTAGCCATTTTGCACTTCCCGTCGATCTGTTTTTCGAGACGTTTGTATTCCTTTTGCCTGCTTCATTTACTGCATTTTTGTATTTTCTCCTTTCATCAATTATCTTCAATATCTCTTCTGTTACCCAATGATTTCTATTAGCCATCGTGTTTTTACCTACTTGATCCTCTGCTCCCTTCACTATTTCATCTCTCAAAGCCAGCCATTCTTCTTCTACTGTATTTCTTTTTCCCATTCTTGTCAACCATTCCCTAATGCTCTTTCTGAAACTCTCTACAACCTCTGGTTCTGTCTGTTTATCAAGGTCCCATCTCCATAAATTCCCACATTTTCGCAATTTCTTCACTTTTAATGTACAGCTCATAACAAATAGTTTGTGGTCAGAGTCTACATCTGCCCCTGGAAATGTCTTACAATTTAAAAACTTGTTCCTAAATCTCTGTCTTACCATTATATAATCTATTTCAAACCTTACAGTATCAAATGGCTCTGAGCACAATGGGACTTAACATCTGAGGTCTCAGTCCCCTAGAACTTAGAACTACTTAAGCCCAACTAACCTAAGGACATCACACACATCCATGCCCGAGGCAGGACTCGAACCTGCGACCGTAGCGGTGGCGCGGTTCAAGACTGAAGCTCCGAGAACCGCTCGGCCACACCGGTCGGCCCTGACAGTGTCTCCAGGCGTCTTACATGTATACAACCTTCTTTCATGATTCTTGAACCAAGTGTTAGCTATGATTAAGTTATGCTCTGTGCAAAATTCTACAAGGTTTCTTCCTCTTTCATTCCTTACCCCTATTCCATATTCACCTGCTACGTTTCCTTCTCTTCCTTTTCCTACTTTGTTGCTGTGGTCTTCAGTCCAGAGACTGGTATGATGCAGGTCTCCATGCTACACTATCCTTTGCAAGCTTCTTCATCTCCCAGTACCTACTGCAACCTACATCCTTCTGGATTTGTTTAGTGTATTCATCTCTTGGTCTCACTCTACGATTTTTACCCTCCACGCTGTCCTCCAATACTAAATTGATGATCCCTTAATGTCTCAGAATATGTCATACTTACGAGAAATTAAAGGCCATGGGAAACAGAAACGAAACAGGAACGGCAAGAAGATGGATGTTATGCCACATTAAAATCTCAAATTCCTACAAGGCCATGGATTACGAAGACGTATTTGGGCCTGTCTACGATTTAGCCATGCCTCTTTTCCTCTACATCTGTATCGGATCAACATTCACGGTTCTCCGGCATCTGACTGTAATTCTGAGTCAGAAGGTGACGCAGGCTACATCTTGTTTTCGTGTCCCATGTCCCGTATTTGACTGTGAACGATCGGAGTTTTTGAACTCTTTGATAAGTATCAGTTACTTCTTCCCTCACACAGCTTCGTCTCTTTTCGTTACTAAAGGTATCCGGATTTACAAAGCGTTAATTTCCTTAAGACTGTGAGGAAAAAATCTGTAGATACTAACAGTAACCATATATTCATTAATCTGTATCACTTTAAAATTAACGAATAGTGTGAATCGATAACACAAACGTGTCTCGATTATATGGCAAATATTTGGTATGGAAAAAAATTGTCACGGCTTGAGCATCCGATTCCGTAAACATGTATAACGGGAGTAGGTTTTGTTATGAATAGGAACAGTGAGTTACTGTGAACCAGTGATGGGGCTGTTCCCATCAGAATCGACAGCAACCCAACACCAACAGCAAAATACCGAGAGAGGTAGAGAAAGCATATGAAGATATTGAATGGGTAATGCGGTACGTAATGGGAGATGAAAAGCTAATGGTCATTGAGGGCTAGAATGCTGTTTACCGAGTGAGGTGTTGCAGTGGTTAGCAAGATGGAACGGCATTCGAGAGGACGGTGGTTCAAACCTGCGTCCGGCTATCCAGAATTAGGTTTTCCATTATTTCCCTAAATCGCTCCTAGCAAATGTCAGAATGGTACCTTTCAAAGGGCATGGCCTATTTCCTTTCCCATCCTTGATACAATCCGAGCTTGTGCTCCGTTTCTAATGACGTCGATGTTACGGGATGTCTTCCCTCCTTGCAATGCGATTGTAGGGGAAGTAGTAGAGTAGATGAACGGATTACTGGAGAACATGGACTTGGTAGTATCAATAAGAGAGAAGAGTCTAATTCAGTTCTGCTGTAAATGTCAGCTAGTAATAACGAATACTCGGATCAAGAATCACAAGAGAAGGAGGCATACGTGGTAAAGGCTGTAACCTTAGGGGAAAACTGCACTTACATTAAATCATGGTCAGTCAAAGATTCCGAAATCAGATATTGGATTGCAAGGTGTACCCATGAGCAGGCATAGACTCAGATCATAATCTAGTAATGATGAAGATTAGGCCGACTTTTAAGAGACTAGTCAGGGACAATAAATGCTCAAAGTTGTGGTCTACGAAAATACTAAGGAATGAAGAGATAGTTGAAGTTCTCTGAGGCTATAGATACTACGTTATTGAATAGCGCAGTAGCCAGTTCAGATGAGGAATGGGCATCTCTAAAAAATCGCACTCACAGAATTACGAAACAAAAACATAGATACATGGAACGTAACCGCGAAGAAACCACGGGTAAGATAAGAAATACTACAGATGATCGATGTAAGAAGAAAGTACGCCGGACGGGGTGGCCGAGCGGTTCTAGGCGCTACAGTTTGGAACCGCGTGACCGCTACGGTCGCAGGTTCGAATCCTGCCTCGGGCATGGATGTGCGTGATGTCATTAGGTTGGGACTATGACCTCAGAAGTTGAGTCCCATAGTGCTCAGAGACATTTTTTTTTTTTTGAAGAAAGCACAAGAATGTTCAGGGAATTTGGAAATACAGACATACAAATCACTTAGGAAGGAAATAAATCTGAAGAGCATGGAAGCTAGGGCGAAAAGGCAGCATGAAAAATGTGAGGAAGTCCAAAAAGAATTGATAGTCGGAATGCTTGACTTAACAAACAGATAAATCAAAACAGTCTTTGCTAAATTAACAGCAAGGGTGGTAGCATTAGGGGTGTAACTGGAATTCCACTGTTAAATACAAAGGAGAGAGGGGGTAGGTGGAAGGAGTACAAAAATGGTTCAAATGGCTCTGAGCACTATGGGACTTATCTTCTAAGGTCATCAGTCCCCTACCACTTAGAACTACTTAAACCTAACTAACCTAAGGACATCACACACGTCCATGCCCGAGGCAGGATTCGAACCTGCGACCGTAGCGGTCGCGCGGTTCCAGACTGTAGAGCCTAGAACCACTCGGCCACCCCGGCCGGCGGAAAGAGTACACTCAAGGCCTCTATGACAGGGAAGATTTGTCTGATGTGATAAAAGAAGAAACAGTAGTCGATGTAGAGGAGATAGCAAATCCACTATTAGAATCATGATTTAAGAGGGCTTTGGAGAGCCTAAGATGAAATAAGGCATAAGGGATAGAGAATATTCCGTCGGAGTTTCTAGTCATTGGAAGAAGTGGCAACAAAATGGCTATTCACAGTAATGCCCGTTGGTGTACAGTATGTACGAGACTGAGGATATGCCATCAGATTTTCGGAAAATCATCCACACAGTTGCGACGTTTGCTAGAGGCGGCAAGAGCGAGAATTATCGTATAATCAGGTTAACAGCTCATATATCCCAGTACCTGACAAGAATAATATACAGAAGTATGGAACAGAAAGTTGGGGATGTGTTAGAAGACGATCAGTTTGGCTTTAGGAAGGATAAAGGCACTAGAGGGGCAGTTCTGACGTTGCAGTTGATAATGGAAGCAAGACTAAAGAAAAATCAAGACACTTTCATATGGTCTGTCAACCAGAAAAAGCGTTCGATAACATCAACGTCAACGTGAAAGATGTTCGAAATAATGAGAAAAAATAGGGATAAGCTTTAGAGAAAGACTGGATATACGGGGTGTTACAAAAAGGTACGGCCAAACTTTAAGGAAACATTCCTCACACACAAAGAAAGAAAATATATTATGTGGACATGTGTCCAGAAACGCTTACTTTCCATGTTAGAGCTCATTTCATTACTTCAAATCACATTAATCATGGAATGGAAACACACAGCATGAGAACGTACCAGCGTGACTGCAAACACTTCGTTACAGAATATATTCAAAATTTCCTCAGTTAGCGAGGATACATGCAGCCACCCTCCGTCGCATGGAATCCCTGATGCGCTGATGCAGCCTTGGAGAATGGCGTATTGTATCACAGTCGTCCACAATACGATCACGAAGAGTCTCTACATTTGGTACCGGGGTTGCGTAGACAAGAGCTTTCAAACGCCCCCATAAATGAAAGTCAAGAGGGTTGAGGTCAGGAGAGCGTGGAGGCCATGGAATTGGTCCGCCTCTACCAATCCATCGGTTCCCGAATCTGTTGTTGAGAAGCGTACGAACATTTCGACTGAAATGTGTAGGAGCTCCACCGTGCATAAACCACATGTTGTGTCGTACTTGTAAAGGCACATGTTCTAGCTGCACAGGTAGAGTATCCCGTATGAAATCATGATAACGTGCTCCATTGAACGTAGGTGGAAGAACATGGTGCCCAATCAAGACATCACCAACAATGCCTACGCAAACGTTCACAGATCTGTGTTGATGACGTGTTTGCACAATTGCGTGCGGATTCTCGTCAGCCCACACATGTTGATTGTGAAAAATTACAATTTGATCCCGTTGGAATGAAGCCTCATCCGTAACGAGTACATTTGCACTGCAATGACGATTGACACATTGTTGGATGAACCATTCGCAGAAGTGTTCCCGTGGAGGCCAGTCAGCTGCTGATAGTGCCTGCACTCGCTGTACATGATACGGAAACAACTGGTTCTCCCGTAGCACTCTCCTTTCAGTGACGTGGTCAACGTTACCTTGTACAGCAGCAACTTCTCTGACGCTGACATTAAGGTTATCGTCAACTGCACGAAGAATTGCCTCGTCCATTGCAGGTGCCCTCGTCGTTCTAGGTCTTCCCCAGTCGCGATTCATAGGCTGGAATGCTCCCTAAGACGCCGATCAATTGCTTCGAACGTCTTCCTGTCGGGACACCTTCGTTCTGGAAATCTGTCTCGATACAATCGTACTGCGCCACAGCTATTGCTCCGTGCTAATCCATACATCAAATGGGCATCTGCCAACTCCGCATTTGTAAAACCACGTTCGTGATGAACACTAACCTGTTGATGCTACGCACTGATGTGCTTGATGCTAGTACTATAGAGCAATGAGTCGCATGTCAACACAAGCACCGAAATCAATATTACCTTCCTTCAATTTTGCCAACTGGCAGTGCATCGAGGAAGTACAGTACATACTGACGGAACTAAAATGAGCTCTAACATGGAAATTAAACGTTTCCGGACACGTGTCCACATAACATATTTTCTTTATTTGTGTGTGAGGAATGTTTTCTGATAGTTTAACCGTACCTTTTTGTAACACCCTGTATACAATATGTTGAAGAACGAAGAGGGAAAAATAATACTGTAAGTCCAAGAACGAATTACTTGCTCGAATCAAAAAGGGTGCAAGACAGGAATGTAGTCTTTCGTCTCTTTCGGTTCAGTTTGTACAAAGAAAAAATTAATGATAGAAAATAAAAGTTTAAGAGTGGGATTAAAGTTCAGGATGAAAGGTTGTCAATGATTTGCTGATGACATTGCCATCTTCTGTGAAAGTAAAAAAAATTCTAGAGCCCCTGAATGGAATGAACAGTCTAATGATGATAACAGAATGTGGATTGAGAGTAAATCAAGAAAGACGAAAGTAATGAGAAGTGGCAGAAATGAGAACGCAGAGAAGCTTAATATCAGAATTATGGATCACTAAGTAAACGAAGTTAAGGATTTCTGCTACCTAGGCAGCAAAATAACCCATTATGGACAGAGGACATAAATAACAGGCTAGCACTGGCAAGAAGGGCATTCCTGGTCAAGAGACGTCTACTAATATCAAACATAAACTATTTTGAGGATGTATGTTTGGAGCAGAGCATTGTATGGTAATGAAACGTGGACAATAGGAAAACCAGAGCAGAAGGGAGTCGAAGTGTCTGATTTGTGAGGAGGTTCTCCGCCGAATCGACTTCGAAAGGAATATATGGAAAACATTTGCAAGAACAAGGGACATGGTGACAGTACATCCGTTTAGACATGAGAGAATAACTTTTATGGTACTGGAGGGAGTGGTAGAGGGTAAAAACTGTAGAGGAAAGCAGAGATTACGATACGTCTAGAAAATAACTGATGACATAGGTTGCAGTTTTTACTCTGAAATGAAAAGGTTGGCACAGGAGAGAGATTCGTGGCGGATTGCATCAAACCAGTCAGAAGGCTGATGACTCAAAAAACAAAACCGGAACAAAATATATGTATTATTGTATATTCTCTGTAGTGTTATGTATTCTAATTAAACTTACGTTGTAGATGGATAAATAGAGTACGAACTGTGGGTGCGGAATATAAAAGAGTACGTGATCGGATATTAAAACACCCTTAATGAATTGAGGGGTCATGTCATGGACTGCGCAGCCTCTCCCGCCGGATGTTCGAGTACTCCCTCGGGCATAGGTGTTTGTGTTGTTCTTAGCATAAGTTAGTTTAAGTAGTGTGTTAGTCTATGGACTGATGACCTAAGCAGTTTGGTCCCTTAGGAATTCACATACATTTGAGCATTTTCTTTTAGTTGCGGTTAAGCAATATCAACAGATGGTTGCCAAAATACTATGAATAGTATCTAACTGAAAATTTCAAAGGACCTACAACCTAGGTCCACTCTGCCCAATTTCAGCTCATGGCACACAACCGGTTAGGGAAGGATAGAGAAGAAATTAAGCCATTTTGTTTTGAAAGAAACCATCCAGGCGCTTTCCTAACACAATTTATGGAAACTACTGAAAAAATAAATTTGGGAGGCCGGACCGGAATCTAAACTACCATCAAAAATTGGTTCAAATGGCTCTGAGCACTATGGGACTTAACTGCTGAGATCATCAGTCTCCTACAACTTAGAACTACTTAAACCTAACTAACCTACAGACATCACACACATCCATGCCGGAGGCAGGATTCGAGCCTGTGACCGTAGCAGTCGCGTGGTTCTAGACTGTAGCGCCTAGAACCGCTCGGCCATCCCGGCCGGCTAAACTACCATCCCCCCTCCCCATCTGCATCTACATATATACGAGTACACCGATAGACACCATATTGGGCATGACAGAGGGTACCCAGCAGCATTGTTAGTCATTCCCTGTTCTGTTTCACTATCATATGTAGCGAGGAATGCAGTTCCACTGTTTTAATGGCATCGCTCGTGAAGTAAGTTCGAAACTCCTTTTCTTACCTACCCTGTACACATTTGTCTGAACATTCTAGCTTTTATCAAAGACTGAGTGCAACATTTTGTTTCCTAAGACTAGCGATAGTTGTAGGTACGAATTCAAAAAGTATTTAAAAAATAAGTAGAATTTCTGTCTTCTAGCCATTACGTTATTCATCAATGCTGCGTAGGATTCTTCCTGTTGTTCAGGTCGCTTACATGAGAACCAGCAGTGGTCAACGACTGCAATGCAGCAATTTGAAATAATGTATGACTTCGATGGGTCCCCATGGACGGGATAGACTTCGTCAAGTAGCCTATATGGTGATGTACGTTAAGGTCCCAGGTATCTCACCCTGCAGCCATTCACCATGGTTAGCCCTCGATTGCGAGTAATCGACATAAAAATATCGTAATTTTGCGTGATGTAAGTACTTAAAGTTTATAGCAGCTTCTAGGATGGAATTTCAGCATAGTGGTTAACACACAAGCCTGTCGTCCAGAAAGTTGTGCATTTGAATCTCTTCACGTGCTTTAAAATTTTTAACCCATTACCGAACTGACTTTTATCATTATTTTTATTTAAAATGGGTTTAAATATAGTTCTAATTCTTCGTCATGTCATTTTAATCATCGTAACAAGTTTTTCATTCTTTTTTTCGCATGGAATCTTTTTGCATGTGATTTTAATTATTTTTATTTATCGATCACAGTACTTGAACGTTTGAAAATGTGGATCTATCGTTTAAAAAACAGAAGAAATCATCTGTTTATATTGACTCTGCAATGATGTAGAAAATGTTTTTTATTACGTACAACTCGTACATTTATTTGGATGGTAATCGTCGTATAAACAACAAAACATTAATTCTGGTTGCATTATAGACAAAATAACGCAGATGAAGATTTAAACGAATTGTGAATAAAACGATATTCAAGCAAAATTGGAAGCAGAAGTCATGGGAAGTCATGAATGCCATAACACAGAGAAAAATGTAAGATGATCAAATGGAAGAATCTAAATCGAAATTTATACAAAAAGTAATTAAAATCACAGATTCCAAATATAACAAAAGATACGATGAAAAATAAAGGCAAATCAGTAGGTTATTATGAAGATTAAAATGACGTGACAAAGTATTACAAGATTTAAAAAAATTATATTTTAACCAGTTAATAGAATAAATATAATGATTGAAATCACTTCGAAAAGAATTAAAAATTTTGAAGATGCTGACGAGATTTGAACCCACAGCTTTGTGCATGGAAGGCTCGTATATTAACCACTATGCTGCAACGTCAACATACGGAGTGCTCTCAATTTCAAGTCTATCGAAAATTACAGAAAAGTACTATTTATTTTCTTCTATTAGTCGCAATTGAAGGCCAACCAGGGTGAACGGATGCAGGGTGAGATACCTGGACCCTACCCTACATCACATACAGATGGTTTCAAAAACTCAATCCCACCCTTGGGGACTTCTCCTCGTGACTTTGAAATTGGTTACTCAAATGAATTAAAATAAATGCGATAATTGCTGTCGTACTTTCCGTAATAAACTTCTCACAGATCTTTCACATTAAAAAACGGCAATCTATTTTGTAATTATTTCAAATGCTAATGAAATTTTATGACCAGAGATCACATAAATTACGGTCGTATCTGAACTTCAGTTTTGATTCTGATCTACCGATGCATTTAGAATTTCCCAGTACAGACACATCAAACATTTAAAGAAAAGGGTATTCCAAAAATTTGTCATACAGCCACTAATGTGTTTTAAACACTAGTAATAATTTATTACACTTGAGCGATGTTCAAGCAGCTGACACGTATTACAAATTTTATCTTGATTAACAATAATATGCAAGAAAAAGTGGCCGGAAAAGAACTGCGATTACGTGAAGAATCACCTCATCCTCTTCTTTTTTTCACTTTCAGGATTAATCAGCAGTGTTTTAACACAGCGAAACGCACCTTCTAGAAAGGAATGGCTGTCACGTCGTCTTTTACTTAGTCCGGTATTTCGATTTCGAAGTCCGCAAACCGCACCAGACGATACATTCACTGACGCCAAGGCCCCGCGTCGACCACGAAACGGACAGTAAAAACATAAACCTTTGGTATTATTTTGCGAAGGACACTTAACATAATAAAATTAATGTCATGCATTGAAACAAGTTACGTAATGCACTTAATAATATATCGTGAACCCATAATGGTACACCTCCAAATCTTGAAACACTACAATTCCCAAATAATGCTAACAACATTCTCCATCCAGCACATACCTTGAAAGACAAAACCCGTTTTATACTAACAGTTCATCAGGTTTATGATAGCAAAGCGTTATGAATTTTTTCTTATTTCCAGCTTCATATTATCATTAATATCAAGATATTTATTCCTTGAAGCGATCTCCACTGCCCTCTGAATTGATCTTGTAAATCCCTTCACAGTATGCAGTAGTTTTGTGTTTGCTTTGGGGAAACTCGAACGTTAGAGAGAAGGATTGAAACGAAATAAGACGCTTAAACATCTGAAAAACGTGGAACATAAATCGCATTCAGCAGATGTGAACTGTTTCATTGAGGTAGAAAGATAGGCAAAGATTCTGTAATAACGAATAGACGTGTATGTACAGTTGTCTGAAGTCTGTGACACACTGTAGCTATCTTCCCGCTTTCGGGAGTAAAAGATGGATTGCTTGTAATGATATCGAAAACTGACCAACCTCCGCAGACGTACTATTTTTGATTCGCATCTAAAGTTCAGTATAATTCAATTAAAATTTTACTGTGCGTGACGTATAGTTCTAACAACGTCATAGTGGTGTTCTTAATTTTCTCAGTTTTTCATAACAAAGACAGTGTTTAACCTGGCCATGGAGGTACGTATAATAAGGGAAGGTGGCGCTACAGACTTGCCCATTACATTGCTTTGAAGCCGTCACCGCCGTTTCAGTAGGCCCCAAAAATTAGCAGACTACTGTTTGCAGTTGCTTTCTGTTCTCAATTCCAGCCTTGTCGAACCGAAAGTTGTTTGAAATGGCAAATACAAAGTTTTCGTTAATACCAAAGCGTCAGGACGGATTTTTCAGAAGTTTTTCTGGGCTTAAAGGCTTATTAGCTCAGTAATACGACGCATTTGATCTGGTTAATGTAACTTCCTTTTCATTAAATGTTTACATGACCAACAAGCGATGCGAAAAGGCTGCTTTCGTAATCCAGGATTTTCCTTAGTAGATACGGAATGAAGAAACTGATGTTCGGTATACGTACTGTTATGAAAATACTGTGAATATACACACGTCCAAAAAAAGTTTTGCATCACCTCGGTTCCAAGAATTCCGGAACTTGTACAGAAAATAGGAATAGAGATCAACATAAATATCATTTCCCCCCCTTTTTATTTCTCATGAAAGCCACACATAGCATGTTGTACTACAATACAACGAAACCTTCAGAGGTGGTGGTCCAGATTGCTGTACACACCAGTACCTATAATACCCAGTAGCACGTCCTCTTGCATTGATGTATGCCCGTATTCGTAGTGGCATACTATCCAAAAGTTCATCAAGGCACTGTTGGCCAGAGTGTACCACTCCTCAACGGCGATTAGTCGCAGATCCCACAGAGTGTTTGGTGGGTCACGTCTTCCATAAACAGAACTTTTCAGTATATCCCAGGCATGTTCGATAGGGTTCGTGTCTGGAGAACATGCTGGCCACTCTAGTCGAGTGGTGTCGTTATCCTGAAGGAAGTCATTAACAATATGTGCACGACGGGGCCGCCAATTATCGTTGCACTATCGGTCGGAGGGTGGCATTCACGTATCGTGCAGCCGTTACGGTGCCTTCCATGACCACCGGCTGCGTACGTCGGTCCCACATAATGCCACCCCAAAACAGCAGGGAACCTCCACCTTGCTGCATTCGCTGGACAGTGTGTATAAGGTGTTCAGCCTGATTGGGTTGCCTCTAAACACGTCTCCGACGATTGTCTGGTTTAAGACATATGAGACACTTATCGGTGAAGAGAACATGATGCCAATACTGAGCGGTCCATTCGGTATGTTGTTGGACCCGTCTGTACCGCGCTGCATGGTGTCATGGCTGCAAAGATGGACCTGGCCACGAACGTCGGGAGTGATGTTGCGCAACATGCAGCCTATTGCGCACAGTTTGAATCGTAACATGACGTCCTGTGGCTACAAGAAAAGCATTATTTAACATGGTGGCGTAGATGTCAGGGTTCCTCCGAGACATAATCCATAGGTAGCGGTCATCCACTGCAGTAGTAGCCCTTGGGCGAGGCATGTAATCGACAGTACCTGTCTCTCTGTATCTCCTCCATGTCCGAACAACGTCGCTTTGGTTCGCTCCGAGACGCCTGGACACTTCCCTTGTTGATAGCTCTCCCTGGCACAAACAATGCGGACCGGACCGAACCGCGATATTGACCGTCTAGGCATGATTGATCTACAGACAACACGAACCGTGTACCTCCTTCCTGCTGGAATGACTGGAACTTAACGGCTGTCGGACCCCCTCCGTCTAAAAGGCGCTGGTGATGCATGGTTGTTTGCATCTTTGGGCGGGTTTAGTGACATCTCTGAACAGACAAAGGGACTGTGTCTGTGGTACAATATTCACAGTCAACGTCTGTCTTCAGAAGTTCTAGGAACCGGGGTGATGCAAAACTTTTTTTGGTGTTTGTACGCTATATCTGGACGATCTGTTATATTTTTTCACAGCGTTGAAGCAGAGACGTCTTATTGTTGTATTGAGAGGAAATCTAAAGCCAAATAACAGAAATAAAACAACTACAGCAAAACAAACCAGCCCAACTAAAATTCATGTACATAGAAGAAAACAGCGCCTGAACCAGTCCACCTACGAATGACATGTGATCGCTTTACACTTTAAACTGTAATCATAACGACTAGTACACCTGTAAGTTATGCAAGCTGACATTTTTCATCAAAATACTTCCACCAGAAGCCAATGTTTAGTTTTACTAACATGGCGGACGTGGGCTTCAAGTTTGTGATGTCATGGCAACACCCGTTATTATACCTACACGAACGAAAGCTCGATTACAAACTTCCTCTTGTCATACACTAGAGTTACTGACTCGCTGGTCTACGATTACTTTACTTTGATGGCAAATTTTACTATTTCAGACTGTTAAATGTCTTTGACAGTTTGGCTATGGGCCTGAGGCTCGATTAAATTTCAACTGGCGTAATGTTTCACTGCGTGATAGTTTAGTGATGTTTCTTTCTTAAGATAAATTATATCTGTTATCACACGACTTCTCCCGATTTCACTACTATGATGACATTCCTAAACATTTATCTCGCGGCAGCTTCTATGAAGAATTCGTCTTGCTATTCATCTGTTTGTTTACGTAGAAAATGTCCACAGATTTTGTTCCTGCTCGTTCACTTGTCAGATACACACATATTGGAAGCTAAGAAATATACTGCTCGTAGTCAGAGACATGACGTCCTATGACCATTACCTGCCGCTTTGTCCGTCTGTTAAATATTTTTATCCTAACTCTCCCTCTTTTTGCTTCAGCCACTATTAGTATAGCTTATCATCTTCAGTTACAAATAATTTGGAAAACTATTTCCATTAGATACCAGAAAGACTAAATCTGTACTCCCCGTTGTTTAATGATCTTCAAGAAGTTAGATATTTTTTAACTCATAAATTTCTAAGAGAAGAATTTCCATCATTAATAGGAGCGGTAACTTTGCTTTTTCAGAATTTTACCTTGCTTACCGCGGGTTGAGACTGTATTAACTGGAAAACCGAAAATTTCCCGCAGACCAGAATTGTTCCTGTCTGACCAAAAGAATCTCTTCACATTGATCACCCTTTACGTGTCGGAATCTTCTTTCAGATCAGAGTCACTATTAAAAATACGAATGTATTCCTGCTCAGTATCAATAATTCACATCTATGCCACAGTCTAACACATACAGTTTAGACCCTCGCTGCTGAGAAACGTTGTTATCGCCCGGCAGTTCGAGCGACAGTAGCGCTCCAGTCGGTAACAAACCATTCACATGCTTCGTTAGGATGTTTGTTTCTCATCCACTTCCTAAGTGATTTACGAAATACATGTTTTACTTTTTTAACTCCAAGAGTTTGTGCAATATCAGAAGACATGAATGATAGTGAAATTAAAACAGACGAATTACACTGATTCAGTGACATTAGTTACAATTTACGGATGAGGAAATACTTACGAATATGTTTATAATTGCAGCTTGTTCCGCTGAAAGCAAGAGAATATAAACACATATTTCATGCATTAAAAGCATATATATTTCACTAGTTGTCTGTTCTTATTGTGACAGGTGCCTTCCTTGTTAAGTAAAAAAAAAGTGGAGTCTAATGACTATCTCATTCTCACATTTCACTCGATTTTTTAAAATACGAATATTTTTGTAAATATTATTACCTTTCCTTCAAAAGTGAATGTGTTGAAGATTCTTGCAATTTGTGACTCAGATGTAGCATCAATTGTGCAACTAGTTTCTCCAGTGTCTGGAAACAGTTTCATTGCTTTTGACGTTTTATCATCACGTCTATGTGGTTTTACCTTCAGCTGGAAGTTTGGCAGCGTATTTGGGACGCTAAATAATGTAGGTACTACATTCCAGATACGTTTCCTACGTTCCACATTTCCTGCTTTACCTGAAAATGTACACAAAACTTTGCATTGTTGGGTAGATACACAATATCTTTCTGCAAAATGTCTGCTCTTCTGTTGCATACAACCACCATTTGTTAGTAAACAAAAACAGCGTTCTTTAGTAAATATCTGTACATTACAAGAGAATCCAAAAACTGTCCTTAGGAAACTAAATAATGAGAAATGTGGTTTTTTTAGTTATTGTCAATTTTTATGGTACTACACAGGCTTCCTGTTGTGTAAACCGTGTTACAAATCAATGCACTCATCTATTATTATAGTCAGAAGTGTCACTTGCTGACCGCTTGGAGCGTTTCGATAGCAGTGGGTAGCAAGAAAAGAGACGAAGTATTGTGACTGTTCCGTTAGACTGTGTCCATACCAACTCCAACAGTCCAGAGCCAAAGACGCGAGCTTTTTAGACCCTTCTTAACAATAGTTTTGACCTTTGCTGATGGCTATCGTAGCTCCCGCCTCTGGCCAGCTTCTCGGCTTCCGGTGATAACAGCCCGCCAAGGATTTTCCACTTTTCTGTGTCTCTCGCGTCAGCATTCGCGCCAGTTCCGCTTTCTGTTACTTATCCATAACATCACACACATACGTACCTAAAAATTTAATCATTTACTCTTCCTCGGTCTGGAAATCGTGCTATAACATTGGTTTAATCATTATTACCATCCACAGTAACACACCTAATCCACTTTGTATGAGCAGTGAGTTCTGAATTACTTACCATAAACTCAAAAATACGCTCGCGAACATTCTCCAAACCCTTCATACAAAATACCCAGTTGCAAGTCACATTTAATAACTGCTAATGTTATGTGTGTGGCTAGAACGAATTCTTGATTGTTCGGTACTGTACGAGTAAGTTCTCATTCTTTTATATTTTATGTAGTACCGAAATAAAGTTTAAAAGTACTGGCGTCGTAAACACGACTATTAATGTTTGTAAGTGCTGGCGTTGTAAACATCATTATCCACAAGGAGTAAAACCAAAAGAATAGTTTAGTATAGTAATTTTATTTACGTTTTGAGTGATACAGACGCAATTATCTTGATAATAATTACTGTTCGAGTCCAAATAAACACTACGAGCAGCAACACCTCATTTGCTAGCGAACACAGTACTCTTCTATAAAAATACTTTCGTTCGATTCTTCACAATAATCAAACCACATTGGAATGAAGCACTTGTAGAAATATTACCTCGTTCCGTATAATATCATTTACATTACGGTACAACACTGTTAGCTACCCACATGCTGATTCCCTTATGTACGTGCTGGCGAAAATGGCCAGTTCCGACGACCTTCGTTGGGGTTAAATTACAAGCAACGGTGCGCTTCCTAAATGTTCAAGTTCTGCTTAAGTTGGGGTGGAAGTAATCTCACTACTCAGTGCCTTCCTGCGAAATCACCATCAACAGTTCTTCACGCACCACGACGCTTTCAGCTTAGCAATGAGTAAAGCGAAAGAAAAAAATAATAGTAAAAAGCGCTGAAGTATCACCATTATCCTGTACTTTTATTGGTAGTAAGACGCAGAAAAGAAATATTGTGCTATAGAGCGAAAACGAAGGGTACAATGGTTTGACATCGGATTCGCAATTCCGGACACGGACAAATCATTTCGCTCTACAGGCCCACGTTTCGGCTGAAGGGAGAAGGAGACGTGAAAAGCAAAAGGGAACAGATAGAATATGGAATGGTTGTAAGACGGAGAGAGGAAGAAATTTAATGTCACGTTCTTAGTTGCTTCATGCCGACTGATTTCTTATCTGACATGCTGTCCTCTATAAGTTATTGATATCTATACGTGATGTGACTTCAACGCTATGAGCATTGTCCTCCCCATCGTATTCATATTTTCCCTTAATTCAAACGTAACTTTATCTGCTCCTCAAACATGTTTTTGAAACTGTTTGAAAACTAAAATATGAAGTTCGTCGTACACTGAGGCGCCAAAGAAACTGGATAGGCATGCGTATTCAAATAAAGAGATGTGTAAACAGACAGAATACGGCGGTGCGGATGGCAATGCCTATATAAGACAACTTTCTAGCGCAGTTACTATATTGGTTACTGCTGCTACAATGGCAAGTTATCAAAATTTAAGTCAGTCTGAACGTGGTGTTACAGTCGGCGCACGAGCGATGGGACACAGCATCTCCAAGGTAGCGATGAAGAGGGGATTGTCCTGTACAATCATTTCACGAGTGTATCGTGAATATCAGGAATCCGGTAAAACATCGAATTTCCGACATCGCTGCGGCCGGAAAAAGATTCTGCAAAAATGGCACCAACGCCGACTGAAGAGAATCGTTCAACGTGACAGAAGTGTACCCTTTCGCAAATTGCTGCAGATTTCAATGCTGGGTCATCAAAAAGTGGCAGCGTGCGAACCATTCAAAGAAACATCACCGATATGGGCTCCCGGAGCCGGAGACTCCCTCGTGTACCCTTGATGACTGCACGACAAAAAGCTTTACGCCTCGTCTGGTCCCGTCGACACCGACATTGGACTGTTGATGACCGGAAACATGTTGCCTAGTCGGACGAATCTCGTTTCAAATTGTATCGAGCGGCCGGACTTGTACAGGTGTGCAGACAATTTCATGAATCCATGGATCCTGCTTGTCAGCAGAGCACTGTTCAAGCTGGTGGAGGCTCAGTAATGGTGTGGGGCGTGGTCAGTTGGAGTGATGCGTGATCCCTGCTACGTCTAGATACGACGACAGGTGACATAAGCATCCATTAATGTCCATTGTCCATTCCGACAGACTGGGCAATTCCAGCAGGGCAATGCGACACCCCACACGTCCAAGATTGCTACAGAGTGGCTCCAGTAACACTCTTCTGCGTTTAAACACTTCCGATGACCACCGAATACCCCAGACATGAACATTCTTGAGCACATTTTTGCTGCTTTGCAACGTTCTGTTCATAAGAGACCTCCACCTCCTCGTGCTCTTACTGATATATGGACAGCACTGCAGGATTCATGGTGGCTATTCCCTCCAGCACTACTTCAGACATTAGTCGAGTCTATGCCACGCTTTGTTGCGGCACATCTGCGTGTTAGCGGGGCCCCAACACGATAAGATGCAAGTGTACCAGTTTCTTTGGCTCATCGGTGTAATTGGATAGACATTCTCTTTCAGCGCTAAATTTAGTCTCTCGAATTTTATGATTGTAGTCAATCACCAATACGCATAACATCAGATCAAAGTGTTCATAAAATCTGAATAAACACATTAAAGTCTTTGTACTTATATTCGCAGATGCAGAAAGTAGTCTGGGGGCAGGGGTTTGAAACAGTACTAATAAAAAAAATTTAGCCAGTTATAGAATAATAATTGTCTACTTTCATAAGTATATTAATTATCTTTTATTTTTTTGCAAGTTTTTTTTTAATGTCATTGAATCTATCTGGAAATACTTCCCAAGGAAACCGTAGTGATGGGATCAGAAAAGGGTGCTCCTTTTACCGATATTTTTTAATTTACATTTTGACAACTTTTGAGGTAGTGGAAAGAACGGCTTTTAAATTTAGTATAAAGCACAACTTCAAAGAAAGAAGTTTTATCAAAACTCTTATTTTGCAGACGACGAGAGGCTAGTTAGGTAACAAATGTGCACAGTACGCTTTATGAGCTATATAAAACAGTAAAGCAACGTAATTTAGCCACATCGACAAATAAAACCCAGTGCATAGCATTCCAAAGCTCACAACCTTTAAGACGCAAATTCATATTAGAAAACCAAACTATTTAACAAGTTCACTTCTTCAGATTCTTGGTCTTTGAAAAATAATACCTTGGTGAAGTTGATACTGAAAAAGAAGACTGGGAGATTCGGTTTGATATATGGCACCATCAAAACACATTCAGGAGAAAAGTACGAAATGACATTATGCTAAAATTTTATGAGATTATGGCAGTTCTTTGTGGACTACATAAATTGATAACTGGACTTTGAACTCTAAAACACATCTTAACCACCAAGAAGCCGAGATGAGATTTATCAGAATAGTCCATCGAGTAACAAGAAGGGGGATTAAAAGTTAAGACCGCACGGCGGAATGTAAGAATTTAAAATTTCATATGTAGGATTAAGGAACATACAGAAAGAACATACGATGACTTCTACAGTACGGGAGAAGAAACATTGGTAGACCAAAGACAAGATGGATGGATCAACTGATCTAATGCCTGAGGGAGAAGAAAAAGAAGAAGAAGAAGAATGATCTGCGCGGATTGTATTTGGAACTATTGTTAATAAATACTATTTCTTCTAATATAAAGTTATGGAATTTCCGGCCATGTTAGTTCGTCGAAACGGAGCCACGTTTCGATGAGTCACTCGTATCATCTTCTGGCCAGATGGCATACAGAAACAGAAAGAACATCAACAGGATACAAAACCAACCTTGGAGAGAAAGCTCTGCGAATAGAGAGCGACCTTCTGAAGATATCTGCATTCGGTCTGATAGCTACGTAAACTTTGCAGTTACAAGCAGCGGGCCTGTGAATAGCGGAGCATTGTCACCAAACTGAATAGGAGCCCTGCTTCTGTTCTGCATTTCCAAGGTGGTTGTCCTCGATTGTGCCATCTGGAGCAACTCCCAGTGTACTCTTCAGACTCAACTTACAGTTAGCTGCTGTGAACTTGTGCATCTCACACATTTCAAGCTTTAAATAAGGAATATGTAAAGACAACAGGGGAATTGCCTTTCCAGAACATAGCATTGCACTTTCGGGGCGAATTTGGTATTTACGTTTGAAACTAAAGGAATTCACCTTCGGAAAAGACTACTTTCACGTGGAGCATAGAATAAAAAGTGACAAAGAATTTGCCTCTCACGGTATTACACGACGCAATTCACAATTCTACATCTACATCTACATGGATACTCTGCAAATCACATTTAAGTGCCTGGCAGAGGGTTCATCGAACCACCTTCACAGTTCTCTATTATTCCAATCTCGTATAGCGCGCGGAAAGAATGAACACCTATATCTTTCCGTATGAGCCCTGATGTCCCTTATTTTATCGTGTTAATCGTTCCTCCCTGTGTAGGTCGGTGTCAAGAAAATATTTTCACGTTCGGAGTAGAAAGTTGGTGATTGGAATTTCGTGAGGAGATTCCGTCGCAAAGAAAAACGCCTTTCTTTTAATGATGTCCAGCCAAAGCCTGTATCATTTTAGTGACACTCTGGCCCACATTTCACTACAATACAAAACGTGCTCCCCTTCTTTGAACTTTTTCGGTTTACTCCACCTGTCCTGTCTGGTAAGGATCCCACACCTCGCAGCAGTATTCTAAAAGAGGACGGACAAGCGTAGGGTAGGCAGTCTCCTTAGTAGGTCTGTTACATTTTCTAAGTGTCCTGCCAATAAAACGCAGTCTTTGGTTAGCCTTCCCCACAACATTTTCTATGTGTTCCTTCCAATTTAAGTTGTTCGTAATTGTAATACCTAGGTATTTAGTTGAATTTACGGCTTTTAGATTAGACTGGTTCATCGTGAAACCGAAGTTTAACGATTTCCTTTTACCACTCATGTGAATGACCTCACACTTTTCGTTATTTAGGGTCAACTGCCACTTTTCACACCATTCAGAGACCTTTTCTAAATCGTGAGTACTCGAGGAATAAGTCATGTGAGGTGCTAAACCTCCTCTTCCCTTTATCAAAGTTAACATTGTAAAATGCCATTCATTATCAACGCATATAGGATCAAAACCTAATTTTTCGTTTGTACAACAGTGCATCTTAGAAGCTAACAGCCTTCTCTATACACCGTCCTGCGTAATTAAACATGTCTTGCAAGCGATTTAGTCTATTAGTACAGGTCCAGTGCAAGGAGTGTGTCAAAACTCTTCATTAAATTGAAAACAATATTGTCAACTTAACACTATTCTTTGCCTTGTGTAAGCACTCAAATATCGATAGTAATAATCTGGAGGCGAAAGATGGGAGCGCGATTCTAAGCGTTGTTGTGAAACGACGTCTGTCTGCGAGAGTGGAAGTAGTGGTGTTGGTTGAGAGCTCGGAGATAGAAGACGAGTGACGCTGTCCTCACGTCGTTCATGGCAGATCTTACCATACTCCAGGCCTGATTTCATTTATATAGCCAGGAGAGATTTAGGTGGCTTAACTATGCTTGAAGATGGAATTCAAGGTAAAATTCGCAAGCATAGCGCAAAAGTAATTGAAGCATTAGGCTCATGATTGTTAGTTCGAGTTTGCAATAATCCAATGTTTTGCTTCTCAGTTAAAGAAGCCTCCTTATCTTCCAAATAATAATTATTATTATTCTCCACATCTAATTAATAAATAAATGCTGTTGTCGTTAAATGTTAACATAACTTCGAAATTGAAATAATTTGTTGATCAGCCATAATTGATACATACGTCACTGTAATTAACAATGTCTATTGTTGCTCATGATCATTCTGAACTTTTAAATATACTTTCTGAAATCCCTTCTAACAAGTTATTTACTAATTAACAGAATCCAAGCAAACACCTTTTTATGGAATTCATTCTTAGTAAGAATCAGCTTTAGCCGTTGCTGCTGCATGCAGCTGCGAAATTCTGTGCACCACATGGAAAAAGGCAGTCATCTAAAGACACTAACACACCACAACATGTCATGTACTCTATTCTAGTAAACTCCGTCGTACAAGCCAGATTCTGTATCAATTGTGAATTCTTGTTCTAAAACTTAGCTGGTTTTTGTTACGGGTTTATTTGTTCCTGTAGTTTTTCATATTCAAACACGAAGTCAGATAGCTTATCCAAATTATAGTTGTAAGTTTTTCATTTAACGATCTGTTGAGGGCCCGAAGGACAGAGAAACTGACACTCATACAGCACGCACATAATGTTATGCAGGTTAGATTCCGTTTACTGATGGCTCAGGTCGCCTATCAAGGCTACTTTCACAGACGAACATAGTCATTTTGGTAGCAGTTAAGTTACACCAGTTCGTGCAATAAGCATTCACAGACGGCAAGCAGAAGGACTAGAAGTGGAGCGTGTATAAAGCGTGTCGGTGGACGTGGAAAACAGTGCGGTTATTGTCGTAATACGTAAAGGGAGGGATTTATCTGACGTACAAAAGGTCATAGTCATTGTCTTTCGGACCAAGGGTGGAAGCATTTCCGAAACGGCTAAGTTCGGAAACAGTTGGAGAAAGGCTATGATTAAATTATACAGTGCATCTTCAGTTGATACTTCCGGCTGAGAGGCCGTGGTCGATGTATAAAATTTCCACCTAACGTTTCGTTTCCATCTACGGGAGACATCCTCTGAGGTCTTCCGGCTACTGCCACTGAGGCTCCAGGTACTCTCGATTTTATATAGCGCATAGAGGGCACCACCATTCGTCACGTGATGCCGACGGCATGCCTATCTTTGGAAGGCGTCATCATTCTTTATTAAGCGTAATCGATTCTCATTCTGCTGGCGCTACATCGACATCCATATTTCGTCTGACTTCAAAACTTCCTCTTTTCTATTAAAATTGTTATGGTGTTTGTGAATCTCTAAAGCATCTCTATACATGCGCGCACGATAGTGGGATGTTCTTGCTAGAACACTTGTCTCATTCAATTTAATTTCGTGGTTCCCGTCTCGAAAAACATGCTCAGTTACGGCCGATTTTTCGATGTGTCCTAAGCGACAGTTTCTTTTATGTTCGGCTAAGCTTGTGTTTAAACTTCTTCTCGTTGTTCCAATATATACTTGTCCACAATTGCATGGAAATTTGTGTAGCCCAGGTGTTGCTAGGGGCTGTCGGGCATCTTTTGCAGTTCTTAAATATTCCTTAATCTTCTTGGTGGGTCTGAAGATTGTTTCGATCCCATACTTGGCCAGAACTTCCCCAATACGGTCCGAGACTTTATTAATGAACGGTAGGAAAACTTTTCCAGTAGGTGACCGTTGTTGCTCTGGGCTTCTGGCTTCTTTTCTTCTTTGATGGAGGGCTCGATCAATTTCCTTGCTGGTATATCCGTTTTTCATGAAGGCTGATCGTAAGTGATTTAGTTCATGTTATAAGTAAGCCGGCTCGCCGATTTTGTTGGCTCTATCCACTAAGGTTTCCATGACACCTCTTTTTTGCCTAGGATGATGGTTAGATTCCTTGTGGAGGTATCGATCTGTGTGAGTGTTATTTCTACATACCTTGTGGTCCAGCGTCCCATCCACCCGTTTAATTACCTACACATCCAGGAAATTGAGTTGACCGTTGCTCTCTTTCTCCATCGTAAACTGTATCTTCGGGTTAAACCTGTTCAGATACACCAAGAAGACATGCAACTCTTCTTCACCATGAGTACACAGTACAAATGTATCATCAACATAGCGGTACCATTCAGCTGGCTTTTTACTGTCAGTTTGCAGCGCTCACTGTTCGAAGATCCTCCGCAGACGGAGACGAAACGTTAGGTGGAAATTTAATACATCGACCACGGCCTCTCAGCCTGGACGTTTCAACTGAAGACAATACCGGCCGTGAAAGCCTACATTGTATGATTATACTATGCATGGGAGAACGACAATATCCCAACCGGCGCTGAGCAACTGTCGTGAGCCACGAGTTATTGAAGGCAGGGATGGACGACGGCTGCGAAGATGAGCACGGGTGAATAGACGTGCAACTGTTGTTGAACATACAGACCTCTGCAGCAGGCGCCTCCTTCAAGCACCCATGCTGACAGCTTCATCGGCGATGTAGGCTGGAATTTACACGGAAGTACCTCAACTCTTTGGTGACCTGTGACCTTTTCCGACGAGTCATGTTTTACACTCCATCTGACAGATGGCCGTTTTCGTGTACGGTGTGAAACGTACGAAAGCAAACACCCTGCGTGCGTTATGGTGTTGGGAATGTTTTCTTTGCATTCCCTGGTTGATCTAGTAATCCTGGAAGGCACAGTGAATCAACATAAGTATACATCTATCTCTGGGGACCATGTCCACCCCTACATATATATTGTTTTTCCTCAGCACGATGTCATTTACCAGCAGGACAATACAACGCGTCACACATGCGTAGTGTATGTGCGCGAATCGAAGAGCAGCAGGATGAGTCTATCTTTTTCTCCTATCCTCGATACTTTTCAAATGTAAAACCGATTTGGAATCTGTGGGACCACATCGATTGGGCTGTTCGTGTTATGGATCCTTTGCTTAGAAACCTAGTGCAGTTAGCCATGGCACTGGAGTCGGCATGGCTAAACACCCCTGTCGGTACTTGCAAGATCCTCGCCCTCTTCCTGCACATCTCGCAGCGGTCTGAGTTGCAAAAGGTGCTTATTCAGGCTTTTGGCAGGTGATCACATTAATGTGACTGGACAGTGTACTTACAAAAGGCTATTAACTGCAAGCTGCAGATATTTTTGCTGTTGTAGCGGCACCACCGTTTAGGATAGGTAAAGTTAGTTTTGTGTGATATTCTGAGCACAAGAAAGAGCCATGTGCGGGCCGGATTGCTGTAAGTTACGCTGACCAGCACTTGCGAAATGGAATGGAGGCCACAGAGGCCATCGAACCGCTGAAAAGCGTAAACGTAGCGGTTTGCATGTCGTAAGTTACAAGAAGAAGGGGCCCTGGTGCAACCAGGGTGTGGTGCGTACGTGACGCGAAGTGACGCGTTAGCGAAAAAAAGGCGCGCAGCTGAGTATAAATAGGTGTTGTTTTCTAACGAGAGTGATTGAAGTGTGGCAGCTCTCCTGGACGGTGGGGCGTGTCGCACCACCAGCTACAAACTGAGCAGATGGGGCGCCCGCATTCCAGTCTGCTGCAAGTTACTGGTTCGACCCTCTGACGCCAACGCAGGGCACTGAAGTGTGGCAGCTCTCCTGGACGACGGGACATGTCACTCCACCGGGTTACACGCAGTAACAGATGGAGTGACAGCGTCCCAGTCCACGGTGGGTCGCTGGTTCGACCCTCTGAGGCCGACGAGGGATCCACTTTTCAGCTCGCTACCGCGGACAGTCGTCTCGGCTCCCAACACACGCCGGAGACTTTTGAAGTGAGGGTCCGCAGATTCCGACGCCGGATCGCGGGCGGTCGTTGCCGCCGCTTTCCCAGCTACGCCAGTCTAGGAAGAAGCAGCGGCGGGGCCGGCCTACGGCTCCCTGTGGAGCAGCATGGAGTCAACGGGGACGGTGGCCACTGAGTCGGCTGCTAGTGCAGCCATCCTGGCGTAATCGGAACTCTACAACTGGTGGAGAAGGCTGGCACGACACAGCGTTGCGTTGCACAGGTCGTTGGGGCAGTGGCCTGAGCATTGTTTTGCCTAGGACGCGGACCGAGGTCAACGAAGCACTTTAGTGGAAACGAATAAATCATTTGAAAAGCTCGACCTAGTTTTAATACAGCACCCGCTGACACCCATCCACTACACTGTATAGAGCTGCTAGTGTATCTGGTCCCGCTGGGCTTCCTTGTCGTATAGTAATATATTAGTTTTGGGTGAACGAATGTACTCATACATTATTTATCAAACAGGTAATCTTGTAGTTAAATGAAAGACTCCTACTCCTATTCCTATTGAGCTCTAGCATCATTTACTCTCTTACGAATAACGCGCAACATGTAGTTTTAGGCAGGAAGTAAATAGAAAAACCAAGATTCTAGAAATTCTCGAAGAAATCGTGTGCGAGATACCAAGTTCAGTGTTTACTGAGCTCATTTGAAAGTGTTGTGTTAACAGTTATGACAGGAGAAATGTTGGCTGCTAATGTCTCACCATGTGCATCATAAGTACGCCAGAAAATAAGTGTCTGGGAGGTACAGAGATAAACCTTCTATGGGGGGTTACACTTCACAAAATTGAAATCATCGACATGCAAGAAATGTTCAAAACAAACCATTAACTTGCAACATGAACACCAAATGAAAAATGATGCGTCACAGTGATCACAAAGGTTCGCACCATCATGATCGGAGGCGACCTCTCAGGAGTTACAAATGGTGCAGGACATTCAGCTAGGTATCCATTCATAACGAATGTGTATAGACTCATATTGGTGTAAGGGGGTGATGAGAATTGATGGAATGTGATGGCTTGCAACCGAATGCGAAACAGTCTGTGAAGCAAACTATCCTTGATGGCGTAGCTGCAGACAGAGAGATAATATGTTTTATAGGCACGAAAAACCACATCAAGAGGCTAAATTCCTCCAGTGATTCCAGGTAGTATGAATTTCAATGTCACACACTTTTCAGTAGGGCTAGTTTTCTCTAAATGAGTATGATCTTTATACGCAGACCAAGAATCAAACAAAAGGAAGTGTATTGAATAGCTATTGACCAAAAGCAGTACAGTCCATCTTCTCGCAGAGTTGCAAACGAATGCGTTAAGACACTTGTGTTAGTTAGATCTTGACGCAACGCTCTTGGCACCTCTAATTTCCAGTGTTCCTTTCGTATGCATTTTTTTCAAATCTCGACTTATCGGGGTCGAGAACAAATTCGTTACTGTTCCTGGAATACGTTTCTTAATCTCATCTACAAATTTCGGGCCGATTCCGCAGTTTGTTGTGCGTCATCAAGTTGACGGTTTCCTGTTTCCAACAAAGTAACACTGTCTGAAGTTATGCAAGCTTCCACTGTTTACTTTGAAATCACTGCAGTCTGTCGTTCGGAACTTGATGTGCATAACGTTGAAGGTCACTATAATTACATACTGTAAACTTCATGGAGCATCCCTGAAACCCGCAAATACCAGTTTTTGTAGCAAGTGAGCCTTACTCTCCCTTCAGTATCCGTAGATTTTCTTAAGCACTAAACAGCCATGTTGCTGCGAACTTACTCGTAATCTATTCACAACTGGTTTTTTACTATGCTGCCGCTGATGTTTCTTGTGTGCAATTATGTGTAGTATCCACTCCTTGCCCGCCCGGCTAGCCGCTCGGTCTAACGCGCTGCTTCCCGAGCGGGAAGGCGTGCCAGTCCCTGGCACGAATCCGCCAGCGGATTGGTGTCGTGGGCCGGTGAGCTCGCCACCCTGTGGATGGTTTTTAGGCGGTTTTCCATCTGCCTCGGCGAATGCGGACTGGTTCCCCTTATTCTGGCTCAGTTACACTATGTCGGTGATTGCTATGCAAACACTATCTCCATGTATGTGTACACCATAATTTAATCGCTCCATGCAGCAGGGGCCTCAGTCCATTATACCTACTTTCGAGAAAACTAAGAAAGAAAATCAAAATCTAGACACTAGAGTATGAGATCAAAGCTAAGGGAAAAAATATATGATGTTTATCGACAGAGTATCAAGGTCCTTACAGAGCTTACAGGCATTTAAAGCGTTTTAATTTAGGGGAAAATGAATGTTTTTTGGTGATGGACTGAAGTCCTTTCTGCATGGACCAAAATAGATTTTCGCGCTTTTAGTTGTTTCTTGAGGAAAATATAACGATTCCTTTATTTCTTTGAGGCTATGTATATAGTTTAGGAACGTGAAAATACCATGAGCATTAGATAAAGCAAAACTACTCGTTTCAGTCAATATTTATTAAGAAAATAACTGAGAAGAAAAACAATTCAATACATCATTTTGAGTTTTTTAGTCATCTTGCTCTTCACTGTTAACGCCACTTATGGAACAATGTCAGTACGTGGTAGAATTCTTCATGCTGATTCGCTATATAAGGTAGTAATCTAGTAATAACCTTTATTTTTTGCTGCTTTGGTTGGAACTTTCCCCATGGGATATGCACTGTTGGGTGGAAAAGTAGAATCTGACATATGGCCAGGTTGAGATTGACGGAATCTGTGTTTCACAATACCATCAATACACTGGCTAAATTTGGCTACTGTATGAAATGTGCATCATTCTACTGATTTCGAAATGTACTTTCTGGTCTCGTGGTACTGACTTCGGTATAGTTTCTTCTAATATGCAGTTTCTTTTATAAATAATTGGCCATCAAACTTCAAATTTCACAGATGAGCTACTTTCTATGATCAGTCTGGCTATGTCATGCCCACAAAATAGTCGAACATGCCTTCTAAGGGTGCGTTTGATGGTAGCAAAATCCCTGACACAGGTCAGAAAAAAACGACCTCTGACTGGAAAGAATTGATCGATTTGTTTAAATCGGCCAGTGTCTGTTAAAAATAGAAGCACCCTTACTAAAGTATGGCTCTTATTCTGCCTGCACAGTTATCGGAATACAAATGTAGCGCTGTAATTTCAGCAGGAAAGTCCTAAAGGTAATTATACAAGAAATAAGATACCTCATTACATCCTTTCCTGGTAATTCCTGCGTGATAAATGTATATTTTTGCTTTATTTTTCTCGATATCAAGAAATCAAAAGACATTAGTAGCCAGCTGGCGCATGTAAAAAAATTTCTGGACAGGTATCACTGGTAGCTGAATGTTCTGCATAAAATCTATTGCCAGAGATAATACATGGTGTTTATCTTTCATTTCAGTTTCCGCTTCAAGTTCATAATATAATTTTTTAGCCCGTCTCTTGTCCACCATAACTCAGTCACTGCACTCCGTTTTGCCGCATCATTAATATGGGGATTCCGAATCTTAACTTTTAATTCTTCACACAAGCAGTATGCATCTACCTGAGGTCGCCCAAATGACAGGGAGATGTTTTCATTGAAAAACAAAGCAAATGTCTGGTAGCTACATTTAACGTCAGTATGTTTCTCCTTGAACAGTTTATATATCAACTTAATATTGAGTCTTGAGTCTAAATACTTAGTTGTTCTCCCACTTTAGTGGCTTTCTCTTACTGGGTAGCTATTAATGTGTTCTCTCATGAGTTGTCTGACTTCGGCTGACAAAGCGTTTACACTGGGTGTTTTCCCTCTGATCTGATATAGACAGCTTTCTCAGTCGTTTTACTCTCTTGTCGCTTAAAGCTAGAAGAGCCTGAAATGCTCTGCAATATACCTTCCTTCTGGTGTTACCCACAATTATATGAAAAGTAAATACTTTGTCGACTTGTCGAATTGAATCGTCTTTTCTAGGTCGACATCACTTCACGTTATGTACGTCTAAAAGTGACTGAATGTAAACATCTTGTTCATCCTTAGAAGGCAAGTTATGAAGCCGTACTAAGATAGATTCCCTTTCATCTGCACTGATGTCTTGAAAGCACGTGAACCTATTGCACCTGAAAACATGAAAGAATCCTATATAGAACCATATTCTCAATTGTCTGCCATACTAGCAGAGGCGATGCCATAATGTACGCAGTGAACAAGAGCAGCGTCATGGATGATCCATAATAAAGTTCAGCTCAAACAATAGATTCAGTGTTCAAAAACTGTCAGTAACATCCAATATAATTAATAATTACCTGCAGTTACATCCTGTAATTTTAGATGGTATGCGTTGTCCTTTATAGTTAATACATTCTTGGCCTTTTAGCTTTGAAGTTTTTGAAATATTCCTCTTCCATGTTGAAAGATTCCTTTTCCTTTTCTTCTCTCGTCTACCTTCTTCTTGTCGTGATACAATTGCGCCTTCCATCGCAAAATTGGAAATACTGTCAACAAACGAATGTGTAGGTTAACAACGTACACTCTCAGCTGTTTACCTGTGTTGCGCAGGTTAGCCAACATGTTCTGCAGATTGAAGTTAACATTTCCGCGTGAAGCGTCCAACTTCGTGGCTAAAATGCAGTTGCTTATTAAGAAGGGCTTCACACCTGGACTGAATTCCTTTTTGCATATAACTCAAAACAAGAAGCGTCAGTTTGTGTATTTCCAGGCACTGGAGGGAATACATTTGTGCTCAGAATGATGGGAACAGTCATAAAGATACGAGTTCCTTCATAATCTTATTTTCACAATTTTGTGACTGAAGCCCTTCTGCATGGAGCGATTCAATTACTCTGCTACGCAAACATTTGGGGTTACACTCGTCTGGTATGAGACGTTCCCGGGAGGGGTGGGGGGTGGGGGGGGGGCTCCACTGGGGCTCGAACGCTACAACCCTGGGTTCGGTGTGGGGCTGAGATGGGGTGGGTGGACTTCTGTGGTCTGTTGTGGCGTTGTGAACCACTGAGAGCTACGGCGGATGAAGCCTCTCCGTAGTTTCTAGGTTCCCAGTTTCACACACACAATACACACACACCTGCTCCTTGGACAACGATCATGATTTACCACGTTTCACTGGGGCTCCCTGTCCGACAAAGATGAACTACATGGCTTGAGACCTGTTTCAGTGTCACTTTCACTTGTTAGGAACGTATCGTCATCATCATTCTAGTCCTCATTTATTTACCAATATACACTCCTGGAAATTGAAATAAGAACACCGTGAATTCATTGTCCCAGGAAGGGGAAACTTTATTGACACATTCCTGGGGTCAGATACATCACATGATCACACTGACAGAACCACAGGCACATACACACAGGCAACAGAGCATGCACAATGTCGGCACTAGTACAGTGTATATCCACCTTTCGCAGCAATGCAGGCTGCTATTCTCCGATGGAGACGATCGTAGAGATGCTGGATGTAGTCCTGTGGAACGGCTTGCCATGCCATTTCCACCTGGCGCCTCAGTTGGACCAGCGTTCGAGCTGGACGTGCAGACCGCGTGAGACGACGCTTCATCCAGTCCCAAACATGCTCAATGGGAGACAGATCCAGAGATCTTGCTGGCCAGGGTAGTTGACTTACACCTTCTAGAGCACGTTGGGTGGCACGGGATACATGCGGACGTGCATTGTCCTGTTGGAACAGCAAGTTCCCTTGCCGGTCTAGGAATGGTAGAACGATGGGTTCGATGACGGTTTGGATGTACCGTGCACTATTCAGTGTCCCCTCGACGATCACCAGAGGTGTACGGCCAGTGTAGGAGATCGCTCCCAACACCATGATGCCGGGTGTTGGCCCTGTGTGCCTCGGTCGTAGGCAGTCCTGATTGTGGCGCTCACCTGCACGGCGCCAAACACGCATACGACCATCATTGGCACCAAGGCAGAAGCGACTCTCATCGCTGAAGACGACACGTCTCCATTCGTCCCTCCATTCACGCCTGTCGCGACACCACTGGAGGCGGGCTGCATGATGTTGGGGCGTGAGCGGAAGACTGCCTAACGGTGTGCGGAACCGTAGCCCAGCTTCATGGAGACGGTTGCGAATGGTCCTCGCCGATACCCCAGGAGCAACAGTGTCCCTAATTTGCTGGGAAGTGGCGGTGCGGTCCCCTACGGCACTGCGTAGGATCCTACGGTCTTCGCGTGCATCCGTGCGTCGCTGCGGTCCGGTCCCAGGTCGACGGGCACGTGCACCTTCCGCCGACCACAGGCGACAACATCGATGTACTGTGGAGACCTCACGCCCCACGTGTTGAGCAATTCGGCGGTACGTCCACCCGGCCTCCCGTATGCCCACTATACGCCCTCGCTCAAAGTCCGTCAACTGCACATACGGTTCACGTCCACGCTGTCGCGGCATGCTACCAGTGTTAAAGACTGCGATGGAGCTCCGTATGCCACGGCAAACTGGCTGACACTGACGGCGGCGGTGCACAAATGCTGCGCAGCTAGCGCCATTCGACGGCCAACACCGCGGTTCCTGGTGTGTCCGCTGTGCCGTGCGTGTGATCATTGCTTGTACAGCCCTCTCGCAGTGTCCGGAGCAAGTATGGTGGGTCTGACACACCGGTGTCAATGTGTTCTTTTTTCCATTTCCAGGAGTGTACATTGTCCTTAAAGTCGAACGCATACGACAGACACCACACTTTCAACTTACTCATCTTGCAGAAATGCTAATATTTCATCTGCTATTTCTTTCTCACTCTGTGAAATTCATTGGGTTCCCTTTTGACGAAAGGTCAGCCTTGGCAACTGCTCTACATACACTGAAATGTTTGCTTTGTTTATCCTCGCCATTGCTCTGCTTTGCGACAACACCACTAGCGCTGCAGCACTGTGATGAGCTATACGCCGACTAAGCAGTTCAGTTACATTGTGCTGTGCTCACTAGATGTCTCCATGCAATTGCATGCTAGACAGTATGTGGGGCTTCGAAAGCCTTAAACGTCAAGTATTAAATTCCATCCCATGCATGAGCGAGAGCCGTTGCATAGCCGCCGGTAGGGTCGCTTTGTTACATCATGTTAACAGTCACGGGAATTCCCAGCAGTGTTCAAGATGAGACTGCAAAGAACTAAATTTGGAATAACATGCATAAAACTTGTCGCGTAAGTTTCGTACTCATTCGCTTCTATAAGAGCTTCTTTTCGGTTTGCTTTGTGGATGCATTTATTTATTGCTCTAACATGCTTCCAGAAAGACGGCGTTATGAGGGAAACAACGAGTTACATTTTCATCAGGAGGAGCGCTATTACGTACGAAACGAAAATAAAAACTAAAAGGAATCACAGCGCGAAATGAAAGAGCCTGCTCGTTCACTAATTTCGTTTCCTGTTTTATATCTGTTGTAGTTGCTTCTTTACCCTTGGAAGAAAATGACGCATAAATTCCGCTGTAGTTTAATATTTCGAGGAAAACTATGCATAGCCGTGCCCTTGGAATTCTGTTATCACGTTTCGGCAAAGGACAGTAAATTCCAATCTGTGGCGCCAACTCGGACTACCAAGAGATGAAGCGAGGAGCGAGGGTTTCGGCCGAAATACAAGAGTCAGCTGTACACTAACGAGCACGGGGAAACAGTCTCTACTCATTCTGCAGCGCATTTGCTCCTCGGGGAACACACTCACACCCACGCTCACGTTACAGAACATGTGCCGTGAACTAGATTTGTCAGGGTCCACAATTCACAAAAAGGAATCAGGCGTTTTTTTTCCCGTAGGCCACACAATCATCAGAGGGAATGGATCAATGATAATGTTACAGAATCTTTTCTCGCACATTACCTACTCTGTCTTGTTCAGCTTGGAAATCCCTCTTGAGTTCTTTCCGTGTTTGTGAATTAATTCTTTTTAAAATCCACCTTACGTAAAACACACTGTATTTATTTTTATTTATCCAGAAATGTTTCGACACAAGTATTTATCTTCAGTAGATCTCTTTTTATTTCTGTAAAAGGCATACAAAGTTCATGGTTGTTTTCCTGTTTTAGACCTAACAGCTATAACATGTGCAGTTTGTTTCGATTGTTCATCTGCAATTACACTGCTTGTCAGGACTGACTTGTACAGGTTGATTTTTATTGTACCTTTTATTGTTTTTGAAAGCATGTCATCTGCAGAGTGGTTATGCAGAAATCTGATAATTTTTAAATACTTTTTCATGAGCAGTGGTTCTGTATATGAATATACTTACATTTTCCGTCAAGTTGTGTATCTCTGGTGGTTTCTCTTTCTTCTGCTATTGTGTGCACAGTATTCCACAATTTCTCTTTTTTTTTTCTTCACAAACAGTAATTGAGTAAACAGTTTCCTCTACGCACTCAGAGAGAGGCGCCATGTTTCTGTCGACGCTCACTTGCTCATCGTTCTGCTTTTGTTCAGTGTGGCGTTAATTTTGAATGTTTCGGTGAGAATTATTGTTGTGCGTCTGCTGGGGAGAATTTATGTGAAATGATGTGTGTGTGTGTGTGTGTGAGAGAGAGAGAGAGAGAGAGAGAGAGAGAGAGAGAGAGAGAGAGAGATGAGACAGAGAGAGAGAGAGAGCTGTAAAAATGGGGGAGGGAATTAAGAAGCAGATGCGTTTCGGTTTTAGAGGTTTTTTGATTGTTATGTTTTGGCTGGGAAAGTTTCTTTGTATAATACATTGAGTGTTGCAAAGATTGTTTTGTTGTCCAGTGTTGTGTTTTAGTTTAAGACTTTCTTCCTTGTCTCACTGCTTTTTTGTATGTGATGGTTCTCCTCTGTTCTGAGTTTTTTACAGACAATATTCCTTTTCCTAAGGATCTTGAGAACTGTCTCAATGTTTTTTGGGTGGTGGCTTTCTTATACGAGATAATATGCAAAAGCGGAGTGTGTGCTGTAATTTTTTAAGACTCTGATGTGAGAATACCTAGCTTTAAAATTTCTGCGTGTTTGGACTATGTGTACAGATTGGCATGAACTACAGATTAGCTGATAGATTCCAGCTTTGTAAAATTTGTTTGTGTGGAACGATATATGTAGTCTTGTTTCTTCAGAATGTTCGCAGTTGTGCTGACGTATCTGATCGTGTATGTTAGTATCTGCCATTCTGTGTTCTTTGTAAGGTGTTTCTGGTTCTTAGTGTTTGTTCTGTATTGGTGTTCCTCGCTCTTTGTTGTGGCTGGTAATTTATTCACGATTTGTTCCTTTTTAATTTGCTTTTTGACTTTGTTGTTCAGTTTGTTAATTATTTATATGTCTTACCCATTCTCCCTGGCTATCAGGTGTACTGTGTTTAGTTCCTGTGTGTAGCTGAGTCCGTCTAGTGAAGTTCTATTAAGCCTATGTATAAGCTATCTGAAACTTTAAAGTTAGTGTTTCTGTAGGTAATTTGAATGGCTGTGAAGGGTTGTATTTGTAGCTAAGGGTTTCCTGAATGTTCCAAAATTGTTTGTTGTGACTCTTTTATGGTGATGTAGGGAAATTAACTATCAAATATGGTTATGTCACAGTTGCTAATTTTTTATTTAAGGTGAACTGTATTTATGTCATGGCGGGATCACTGACTAATTTAACAATATTTTATTCTAAGAATTCCTCTGTTTTGTTGCTGTATTCTGTTTCACTCATAAGTACCACGGCATCTCCTTCATCTGCCTTTATTACGACTGTTTTGTGCTCTCGTAGTTTTTTGACTGGTTGCCTCGAGGTTTCTGTTCTGCTGTTTACGTTTTTGAGCTGATGTTGGTCTTGTTCTCCTTGATTGTGTGTTTCGTTTTTCCTGCTACCAGCTTCCTTGTCAAGCTGGTATTGCATTTTCTGCTCTTATATCTGTGATCAGGTTTTCTATTGTTCTTTCTATTGTGTTTCTGTTGGACCCCTTTGCAAGTAATTCTATTTCTTGTTTTGTTCATTGTATGTCAATTAAATTGGCAAGTGTCTCATGGAACTTGTGTCGGGTATCCATTCTCTCTTCTTTGTTCATTCGTATGGTGAATTTCATTATATGATTTAGTTTCTTTATGTGTTTCTTTCATCTTTAAAACCTGGTTCCTAAATCTCTGTCTTACCATTATATAATCTATCTGATACTTTTTACTGTATCCAGGGTTCTTCCATGTATACAACCTTCTTTAGTTATTCTTAAACCAAGTGTTAGCTTTGATTAAGTTGTGCTCTGTGCAAAATTCTACCAGGCGGCTTCCTCTTTCATTACTTAGCCCCAATCCATATTCACCTACTACGTTTCCTTCTCTCCCTTTTCCTACACTCGAATTCGTCATCCATGACTATTAAATTTTCGCCTCCCTTCACTATCTGAATAATTTCTTTTATTTCATCGTACATTTCTTCAATTTCATCGTCATCTGCAGAGATAGTTGGCATATAAACTTGTACTACTGTAGTAGGTGTGGGCTTCGTATCTATCTTGGCCACAATAATGCGTTCACTATGCTGGTTGTAGTAGCTTACCCGCATTCTTATTTTCCTATTCATTATAAAACCCACTCCTGCATTGCCCCTATTTGATTTTGTATTTATAACCTTGTAGTCACCTGACCAGATGTCTCGTTCCTCCTGCCACCGAACTTCACTATTTCTCACTATATCTAACTTTAACCTGTCCGTTTCCCTTTTTAAATTTTCTAACCTACCTGCCCGATTAAGGGATCTGACATTCCACGCTCCGCTCCGTAGAACGCCAGTTTTCTTTCTCCTGATAACGACACCCTCTTGAGTAGTCCCCGCCCAGAGATCCGAATGGGGGACTATTTTACTTCCGGGATATTTTACCCAAGAGGTCGCCATCATCATTTAATCATACAGTAAAGCTGCATGCCCTCGAGAAAAATTACGGCCGTAGTTTCCCCTAGCTTTCAGCCGTTCGTAGTACCAGCACAGCAAGGCCGTTTTGGTTATTGTTACAAGGCCAGATCAGTCAATCATCCAGACTGTTGGCTCTGCAACTACTCAAAAGGCTGCTGCCCCTCTTCAGGAACCACACGTTTGTCTGGCCTCTCAACAGATGCCCCTCCGTTGTGGTTGTACCTACGGTACGGCTATCTGTATCGCTGAAGCACGCAAGCCTCCCCACCAACGGCAAGGTCCATGGTTCATGGGGGGGGGGGGTCTCAGTTTATTTCTGTGAAATATCATACAAAGTTCATGGCTGTCTTTTGTGGCGTGTCTCTTTTGGTAGAGCTTACGTGATGTGATGTGATGTGATGTGTGGTGCGTGTGTGTGCGCCGAACTAGTGATAGAGAGAGAGAGAGAGAGAGCTAGAAAAAAGGAAGGGAGTGGGTTGATAGACATGTTTTGGTATATTTTATGGTGTTTGTAGGTCAACAGAAGCTTTCTACCGGGAAAAGATGATTCTGTCAAAGCCACACAAAGCATTTTCTACAAAGCTCTACAATAAAATTTACGTATAGAGCAGTACAGCTGCGAAAACTATGCTCAACATCAGGTTTAACAAATTCCGCCTGAGTGATAATACAATTACCGGTTTCTTAAGTCAGTGTAAAGAGCAAATCGCCTACAGTAAAACTTGCTAAAAGAAAATCAGAAATTATTTGGTTAAGACAAGAAATTCGTTTTCTGGTCGGTACGAAATTACAGCTAATTGTTCTGTTATATACAACTCACCTTCAATTAGATAATCTCGAGAAAACATCAGCCCCTTTTAGGATTCCGTGCATCAATCTCTAAAAACAGAACCGTTATAGAATCGCTTTGTCTGTCTGTCTGTCTATCTATATGATACAGATAAATATCTGTAAGACTGACAACAACCCTTTTTCTCACGAACGAATAGCCGTATAAATTTCAAATTTGTGTCTCATATTAAGGTATATGGTAACCTGGCAGTAAAAATTTTAAGCTTCTAAGTCAATTCCATCAAAAAAATGCGGTCATTTATCTTACATAATGATGCTTGTCCCCCCATGAACCATGAACCTTGCCGTTGGTGGGGAGGCTTGCGTGCCTCAGCGATACAGATAGCCGTACCGTAGGTACAACCACAACGGAGGGGTATCTGTTGAGAGGCCAATCAAACTAGTGGTTCCTGAAGAGGGGCAGCAGCCTTTTCAGTAGTTGCAGGGGCAACAGTCTGGATGATTGACTGATCTGGCCTTGTAACAATAATCAAAACGGCCTTGCTGTGCTGGTACTACGAACGGCTGAAAGCAAGGGGAAACTACGGCCGTAATTTTTCCCGAGGGCATACAGCTTTGCTGTATGATTAAATGATGATGGCGTCCTCTTGGGTAAAATATTCCCGAGGTAAAATAGTGCCACATTCGTATCTCAGGGCGGGGACTACTCAAGAGCATCTCGTTATCAAGAGAAAGAAAACTGGCGTTCTACGGATCGGAGCCTGGAGTCTCAGATCACTTAATCGGGCAGGTAGGTTGGAAAATGGATAGGTTAATGTTAGATATGACTTCTAATCAGGTGAATACAGGGTTATAAACAAAAAATCAAATAGGGGTAATGCTGGAGTAGGTTTAATAATGAATAGGAAAATAGGAATGCGGGTAAGCTACTACAAACAGCATAGTGAACGCATTATTATGGCCAAAATAGATACGAAGCCCACGCCAAGTTTATATGCCAACTAGCTCTGCAGATGACAATGAAATTGAAGAAATGTATGATGAAATAAAAGAAATTATTCAGATAGTGAAGTGAGAGGAAAATTTAATAGTCATGGGTGACTGGAATTCGTCAGTAGGAAAAGGGAGAGAAGGAAACGTAGTAGGTGAATATGGATTGGGGCTAAGTAATGGAAGAGGAAGCCGACTGGTAGAATTTTGCACAGAGCACAACTTAATCATAGCTAACACTTGGTTTAAGAATCATGAAAGAAGATTGTATACATGGAAGAACCCTGAAGATACTAGAACGTATCAGATAGATTTTATAATGGTAAGACGGAGATTTAGGAACCAGGTTTTAAATTGTAAGATATTTCCAGGGGCAGATGTGGACTCTGACCACAATCTGTTGGTTATGACCTGTAGATTAAAACTGAAGAAACTGCAAAAAAGGTGGGAATTTAAGGAGATGGGACCTGGATAAACTAAAAGAACCAGAGGTTGTACTGAGTTTCAAGGAGAGCATAAGGGGGCAATTGACAGGAATGGGGGAAAGAAATAGAGTAGTAGAAGAATGGGTAGCTTTGAGGGACGAAGTAGTGAAGGCAGCAGAGGATCAAGTAGGTAAAAAGACGAGGGCTAATAGAAATCCTTGGGTAACAGAAGATATATTGAATTTAATTGATGAAAGGAGAAAATATAAAAATGCAGTAAATGAAGTAGGCAAAAAGGAATACAAACGTCTCAAAAATTAGATCGACAGGAAGTGCGAAACGGCTAAGCAGGGATTACTAGAGGACAAATGTAAGGATGTAGAGGCTTATCTCATGAGGGGTAAGATAGATACTGCCTACAGGAAAATTAAAGAGACCTTTGGAGATAAGAGAACCACTTGTATGAACATCAAGAGCTCAGATGGCAACCCAGTTCTAAGCAAAGAGGGGAAAGCAGAAATGTGGTAGGAGTATATAGAGGGTCTATACAAGGGCGATGTTCTTGAGGACAATATTATGGAAATGGAAGAGGATGAAGATGAAGATGAAATGAGAGATACGATACTGCGTGAAGAGGTTGACAGAGCACTGAAAGACCTGAGTCAAAACAAGGCCCCCGGAGTAGACAACATTCCATTGGAACTACTGACGGCCTTGGGAGAGCCAGTCCTGACAAAACTCTACCATTTGGTGAGCAAGATGTATGAAATTGGAGAAACACCCTCAGACTTCAAGAAGAATATAATAATTCCAATCCCATAGAAAGCAGGTGTTGACAGATGTGAAAATTACCGAACAAACAATTTAATAAGCCACAGCTGCAAAATACTAACTCGAATTCTTTACAGACGAATGGAAAAACTGGTAGAAGCCGACTTCGGGGAAGACCAGTTTGGATTCCGCAGAAACGTTGGAACACGTGAGGCAATACTGACCTTACGACGTATCTTAGAAGAAAGATTAAGTAAAGGCAAACATACGTTTCTAGCATTTGTAGACTTAGAGAAAGCTTTTGACAATGTTGAATGGAATACTCTCTTTCAAATTCTAAAGGTGGCAGCGGTAAAATAGAGGGAGCGGAAGGCTATTTACAATTTGTACAGAAACCAGATGGCAGTTATATGAGTCGAGGGGCAGGAAAGGGAAGCAGTGGTTGGGAAGGGAGTGAGACAGGGTTGTAGCCTCTCCCCGATATTATTCAATCTGTATATTGAGCAAGCAGTAAATGAAACAAAAGAAAAATTCGGAGTAGGTATTAAAATCCACGGAGAAGAAATAAAAACTTTGGGATGTTTCCAGAATGAGATTTTCACTCTGCAGCGGAGTGTGCGCTGATATGAAACTTCCTGGCAGATTAAAACTGTGTGCCCGATCGAGACTCGAACTCGGGACCTTTGCCTTTCGCGGGCAAGTGCTCTACCAACTGGTACTGGCAGAAGTAAAGCTGTGAGTACCGGACGTGAGTCGTGCTTCGGTAGCTCAGTTGGTAGAGCACTTGCCCGCGAAAGGCAAAGGTCCCGAGTTCGAGTCTCGGTCGGGCACACAGTTTTAATCTGCCAGGAAGTTTCAAAAACTTTGGGGTTCGCCGATGACACTGTAATTCTGTCAGAGACAGCAAAGAACTTGGAAGAGCAGTTGAACGGAAGGGACAGCGTCTTGAAAGGAGGATATAAGATGAACATCAACAAAAGCGAAACGAGGATAATGGAATGTAGTCGAATTAAGTCGGGTGATGCTGAGGGAATTAGGTTAGGAAATGAGACACTTAAAGTAGTTAAGGAGTTTTGTATTTGAGGAGCAAAATAACTGATGATGGTCGAAGTAGAAGGGGATATAAAATGTAGACTGGCAATGGCAAGGAAAGCGTTTCTGAAGAAGAGACATTTGTTAACGTCGAGTATAGATTTAAGTGTCAGGAAGTCATTTCTGAAAGTATTTGTATGGAGTGTAGCCATGTATGGAAGTGATACATGGACGATAACTAGTTTGGACAAGAAGAGAATAGAAGCTTTCGAAATGTGGTGCTACAGAAGAATGCTTAAGATTAGATGGGTAGATCACATAACTAATCAGTAAGTACTGAATAGGATTGGGGAGAAATGAAATTTGTGGCACAACTTCACCAGAAGAAGGGATCGGTTGGTAAGACATGTTCTGAGGCTTCAAAGAATCACCAATTTAGTATTGGAGGGCAGCGTTTATGGTAAAAATCGTAGGGGGAGACCAAGAGATGAATACGCTTAGCAGATTCAGAAGGATGTAGGTTGCAGTAGGTACTGGGAGATGAGGAGGCTTGCACAGGATAGAGTAGCATGGAGAGCTGCATCATACCAGTCTCAGGACTGAAGACCACATCAACAACAAACTGAGACACACAGAAGATGACACATGGGTGTCAAAATACGTCAGGGTAAATAAAAAAGTAGTACGTTGTGTTTTGCAAAGGGCAGAGCTTAAAAAATTCCGAACATATTTACTGCGTCATGCAAATGGAAGATTTTAGTATGTAACTTGTGTTTGTAGTAGTCCTCTTTTTCCTGGCTTTTGTGGTTAATGGGAGAGGGTCGCCGGGTGCATTCGTGTTTTGAGGATCAATCCCGACCCCTCCCACTCCCACCCCCACCCCCCTCCCGCTTCTCTCCAAGGGATGTTTTGTGTACCCGATCTAGCTGTGTCTAGCGCTACACCATGTGAAAGTGTATGAAGGTTTTCTATATATCTGCAAATCGTGCACCTGAGGTGTAACGTCGCTACCACCCTGGTATTCATCTAGCCGGATGTGGGAAACCGCCCTAGAAACACATCTAGGCTGGCCAACATCTATGCTGGGCAGCCTATAGGCCCCTTGTCGTTAATCCACCGGGCAACCATTGTTGCGACATCACCATTGAGAGGCAGTGGTATTGCCCAATGACAAGTCAGGACACAGAAGTGGGGCCATGTTGTCTTCTCAGACGAGTCTCAGTTCTGCTTACAGCATCACGAAACAAGCATCGGTGTGTGGAGGCTCCATTGAGAACGTTGCCTTATTGCACTTGCGATCATTACACGGTCTCAACACTTGGCGTGAAGGTATCAAATAGTCAATCGTTCGATTGTGACATTCGGATTTGTCTGGAACACTTCCTGTCAATTTTCCTGTTTTTTCATTTCTGAAAACCCCAGAGCCCTAGCAGTTGTAGTGTCTAAACTGCATGGTGAAGCTAATCGTTGCATTTCCTGGTGGTAGCGCCGTGCGCCGATTACGTCAGCATATCTCCTCACAAGTCTCCACCCACCACAACGACAAATCTTGTCATTTAGGTCATTGTTCATTTTCAGCAACCGTTTTTGAAGAACGTCGATGTGAAGAAGCAACACACTAGTCACATTAAAGATCATTCTTTAACGCAGCTGCAGCTGTCGTGCCGTTTCTTCATATCCTTGTTATTCGATTCACCCTCCCCCCTCCCACCCCACCCCTCCTGTGCAATCGGTGTTCTTCTTTGGTGCCACATATACTTGCTTCATACAGTCAAAGATAAAGATTGGTCGTGATGAAAGCTCAATTGTAATAGGGACTCATTCACACAGTGTAAGTCAAAACGTTTCCTTCTACAGTGTCAAAAGAACAAACATAAAATATTTTCCGAAAGTTGTGAAAAAATATAAAATAATATAAAAATATCAATACTCGACGTTGACGATTGGATATCGATGTACCCTTGGAGAAGATCTCTCCTATATATCGATCAGTACTATGAAAAACATCAATATATCCCTATTTTTCATCATGCCTAGTATCAAATGTCACCAGGTACAAAACATTTTCACCTGTGTTTTTGACCAAAACAGTCTAGACTGTGAAAATATTGCTCCAATGACGCAATTCGACTTGGCAGGGCGTCATCAGATTATCACGAGAGTTCATTATTTTATTGTTTATTAATTTTGTTAGTAGTTATTATAACCAGGCGACCCATGAGAAACTTTTATAGTTTTAAATAATGAGGGTATTTGAAATAAGTATAGTTGTGGGACGAAGAGAAGTTATGAAAAATCCCTGTATATGCATTCCCATCTACATAATTTTGAACAAAATTATATATAGAGTATTAAAATGGCCCTATGTAAACGATGTTTGACGTAAGAAAGTAGTCTTCGTGCAGTTTTTGTTTCTCAAATTATTTAAGGGATACAAAAATTTTAGTTGGTTTAGCTGCTCTTGAAAAGGCTAAATTTTATAGTTCGTAAGTAAAGACAAGATTTGGTAAATATAACCTTGCTCTTCGAAGCGTTTGTCCTTGCGACTTGTTTATAGTAGCTGTAAATGCAATTTTAGTGGACAACTGTCTTCTTGACAACTAAAAGGCACGGTTGGATCATGTAATAAGTCTATCTGTGGTATTCCAACAGTTTTCGCGGTGACAATCAACTGAGCTTTAATTGCAAATTGATTGAGTTCTGTTTCAACCATGTGTGCTGCGTTGACTACTACTTGTTTAGCTTCCAGAGTTCTTAACAACATGGCAATAATGTTTTTATTCAGTATAAGTTTATATCGCTGTGAACCTGACGAATCTAATGAAAGTAAGAATTCTATAGAATGGTTGTCGTTTCAGAAACTGTTTTCCTTAGGAAAAGTCAACTTGTACGACGGACAGAGATAATGGACTTCCACAGCTATCACGGTTATTTTCTATGAGAACGTTGTACACAAATTATTCAATTAATAAGTACTTTAAAACAAACAAAATCCTATTTGTAATAAAGTAATATGAAATAGGAGTCTTTGATTCGTGATTAATAGGTTAGTTTCGTAAAATATAGTTATGAACCCGGTTGTCCAGATGCCCTCTGGCTATGGTGGTTAGAAGTCTCTTTCATGTTAAAGTTTTCAGCAAGTAGTAAGTTTTATCGCAAAATCGGTGTGCAATGTGAGAAGCTGGTTAAAAAAAACTAGTTAACGATACCTCATTCATCCCTGTACCATTAGTACGTGTTGAGAAAAAAAGGATGTTGACTAGAGGAGTAATATACAAAATTATTATAATTATTAGTAATGACAATCTGATGATGACCTACAAAGGCGATCCGTCTCTGATGACCTTTTCTCGAAGGGATGTTAAACACAAATCTCCTCCTCCTCCTACAACGGCGAAACGCAGCATTAAAACAATATTTTCACAAGCAAAACCGTTTTACTTAAAAGTGATCTACATACCGTTCCTGTACCAGTCGGCCAGATGGAGTGGGTGATGTTTTACCATCACCTCTAATTCGTATGCCTTTAATTTGTAGGCCTTTAATTTTAATACTAGGCATTGCATTTCTGACATGTTAATGTCGGTGGCTCTGCACTACTTTCAAGGTCTCTGTGGCGTTATCTCCTTTTTCTTCTTCTTCTTCTTCTTCTTCTTCCGCTCTTCAGGTATTAGCGGAAATTGCCTGCTGCAGTACCCATCGTTGCCGGGGTCTTCCTCTGTTTTCTTCCTTGACACTTATAATTTTTAGCCATTAGAGGGAGTCTGTCACTCTTTATACTCTCTAGGTTTTCGTTCCATTTCCTTCTGTACTCTAGACTAGCTTTGGTTCTTCACTAATATATTGATTCCTTAGTCTGTGTTATATTGTGAAACCTATAACTCGTCTCAGAAATTTCGTTTCTTCTTCTCGCTTCTATAGAGCGGTGTTGGAATGCAGTTGCTTTGTAGAATTAATGTAAGTGTGTGTCCTAATTTTGTTTTTTAAGGTTTCTGATAATTGTTTCACATACTCTGCTAAATTTACTAAGTTTAATTTCGGTATCTTTGCCGTAGCCGTATGTCACCTCACATCTTAAGCAGATGAAGTGGTTTACTTGTCCTAAAATTTTTCGATCTACCAGTATTTTGATCCTAACGTGTTCTTTCTCCATAAAAGATATTGTCTGACTTTTTCTGCTGAGAACGCCCTTTCCTAAAACCCATGTGTTCCTCATGCAGTACTACTTCCGTACCCGAGTCTAGTAATCTGGGGGACACGTTTGCTATTCGAACATTCATTTAACAGATGTATTGGTCGTTGGTTTAACATCACTCCTCCCTATCTTAGTAGTTCAGCATTAATACTATTTCTTCCTGCCACTTTTCTATTTATAAGTGATGTTAAGGCAGATGTTATTTTTTACGACTGCATTTCATCTAATCCTTTTTTATCCATTGTTTCGATTTCAGTTTCTTGTGCCGCGATGGGTAGCAGCGTGATGTAAGGTTCCTTGCCACGGTTCGCGTGGCTCCCCCCGTCGGAGGTTCGAGTCCTCCTTCGGGCATGGGTCTGTGTGTTGTCCTTAACGTAAGTTAGTTTAAGTTAGAGTAAGGTAAGGTGTAAGCCTAGGGACTGATGACCTCAGCAGTTTCGTCCCATAGGAACTTAACACAAATATCCAAATTCAGTTTCTCGTGCGGTATCATCATACCATACTCCTTTGTAACAATTTAACCATTTTCCTTTAATGTTATTTATTTGTACCTTATCTTTTTCTGTTGTGTTAAAGTTTTAAAAACCTTATAGGCCACTGGTTGCCTCTCGTGAACATCATTCTCCATGTTAGAAATAAATCTACCCCACTGTTCCTGGTGTGACTTCCTTTCTACACATTTAGCAATATTTCTTCTCTCCTTATAGAAGTGCATCTTTTCAGCTGTATTGTTGTTTCAGTATTTTATATATGCATCCTGTTTTCCTTTAACAGCTTTTCTTATATCCTGTTTCTAAATTTTTAGAGCCTTTCTTTTCCATATTCTCTTCCTTCTGCCCAGCGCTTCTCCTACTACTTTATATATCACAGTCTTTGGATCTAGTCATTATTTTTCTGTATTATCATTATTTTGCAAGTTTGCTAGCTCTTTATTAAATTTCTGTGCTCAAGATGTTTGATGCTAAACTCTTCACGCAAGTATACTTTATAAAATCTTTGATCTTGTTGCTTAATTATTTGTTTTGTTACTTTCTTCCGTTTCACAAAAAGATCTTTTCTGGAAATTAATAGAAAATGATTTGATCATATATCTTGGTGTAAGCCCTTGTAGCCGTTACTTGACCCACTAGCTTAACCTTTACCAAAATGTAGACAATTATTGGTCTAAGACCTCTACTGTCGCAAGTATACTTTATACCTCTTTTGTTAAAGAGTGAGTTTGTTACTTTTAGATTATTTTAAATGCCAAAATCTGTTAGTATTTTTCCATTTTCATTTCATATCGGTTCCCCAAAAGACTCTATAGTGAAACTTCCTGGCAGATTAAAACTGTGTGCCGGACCGAGACTCGAACCCGGGACCTGGCAAAAGTAAAGCTGTGAGGACGGGGCGTGAGTCGTGCTTGGGTAGCTCAGTTGGTAGAGCACTTGCCCGCGAAAGGCAATAGTATTCGTTACTGGAATATTGCCTATTCTGCCATTGAACTCAGTCATCGTAATAATATGATCAGTAGCACTGTATTTATTCATAGTCTTCTATAATTCTTCATAGAAGGTTCTAGACTCATCCTTTTTTCCTACTTCTGGTTCATATACGCTTATAACGGTGGAATTGCTTCTTCTCAGTTTGTCTGACTGTTGAGCAATCTATGATCTCTTTTTCCCACCTCTTACGCAGGAGTAATACCTCACCTATATACCTGCTCTTTCATTCTGTTCTACTCTAGTACAGAAAATATTAATCACCTACACATTTATTACCGCACATTTTCGTTTCTGTGATTTATACAGTATCGATACTTACCTCTTTTAGTATATTTGTTGGTTTCTCGTCTTATGAAATTCCTCTGAAATTCTAGGTTCCTTCTTTGATACAACTGTTGATTCATTTTCGTTTCTCATTTTTCACAGCCTTATCATCGGCCATTGATACCATCCTGTTTCCGAGATTTCTTGGGGTACTAGGAGCAATGTGAGTTTTCCGATAATTGGTTACCAGCCATCTGCTCAACCCCCTTTCTGTAAGGATCAGGTTTTTCTTTCAGAGTTATCTCCCTTAGCCGACGTGGTTTGGTTATCCAAAGGTTCTGGAAACCCGGCCTTTTATGAGTGGGGGTTTGTTGGCAGAGCTACCTTGAATTCTTCAAGGTCTGATTCATTCATCAAATTTCAGTGGACGTTACTCAGAATTAGAATACGTATAAAGCAACCTGAACAGACTCTGGGATCCTTTGCCAACCTTTTGCCGTTAGAGATAGAAAAAGAAAATTAAAGATGCCTCGAAACCGAATACCGGTAGGGTCGAAACACAACAACAGTTGGCCAAGGGTGGCCGACAGAAAAGAAAAAAAATAGAAGACCCACGAATAAGTAAGTGGAACTAATGTCATACTTAGCTAATGGTCCACATGGTTGCCACTTACATACACTCAAGAAGGGAGTCCCCAAGGTGGACTACGCTTTGTCTGGAATTTCACCAACTGACCACTCTGGCATGGGCAGATTGCCAACTGCACATGCAGCCGGTGTATTCCTGTCATACCTCAATTCAGAGAGTGTTCGGCTATTGACTGGCGAACACGATCTCCAGATCCCTCACCGATTGAAAACATCTGCTCATGGGTCACCGAGGTATTGACACACTACCGTTCAAAAGCCAATTTGAACCACGAACTCCGATATAGTCGAAGGAATAGCGTACTTGTATCTGTCATCAAAGCTCACTTTCACTCCAGGCCGAGCCAAATTAGAGCCGATGCTGCTAAAGCTGGCACCTCGTATGCTACATACATACCCATAAGTCACCTATAAATTTACTTACTCGTGTGCTTCTTACTGCATACAGACAGTAAGAGAATTTCGATTTTTGCTATCCTTCCTGGTGTAACTCTAATGACCAGCAGAGTGTTTATACAGGGTGGTCAGAAAAAGCCTTAAAAGATTGTAGCGGTGTTGCACGGTTGGTTGTGATGAGAAATTATTGTTCAGCAAAAATATTCGATACTTTACTCCGTTTCCTATTTACACTCAAAGAAAAAAAAGACGCACCACTAATGCATCATACGAATGGGACGGAAATCGGTAGATGTGATGTAACATGCACAGTCAAAGGAATACAATTTCAGAAAAATTCGATAATTTTCTCAAGAGAAAGAGCTTTGCAAATTGCGCAGTTATTCCGCCTAGCATTTATTCATAAAGTCGCTGAGTGTCACCCTTAGAGATATCGTGCCAAGTTCTGCCCAACTGGTTAATTAGATCCTTAAGATCTCGAGTTGGTTGGAGGGCCCTACCCATAATAATCAGAATGTTCTCAGTTAGGTAGAAACGGGGCGACCTAGCTGACGAAGGAAGGGTCCTGCAAGCATGAAGACAGTCAGTAGAAACTCTCGCCGAGTGCGGCCATGCATTATCTTGATGAAAAAGTGGCACTCATCACTGAAGACGGTTCTACTACAATCAATGATATTCCAGATCGAACATGTGTCTGGGGACGTTCCAGGCAGCGGTGGGATACCAACCTGAATGTCGCCCGCTATACGGACCGACTACCAGGAGTGGTGATCTTGGGTGCGATTCCATTTCATAGCAGGACTCCTTTTGTTGACACTCGCGTCACTGTAACAACACAGCAGTATGTCGATGGTACTCAACATTCCGTTTTATTGCCCTACATGGCAAGCCATCCTAGGCTTACATTTTAGCAACATAATGCCCGCCCGCAAACATCGAGAGTTTCTACTGCTTTTCTTCGTACTTGGCAAACCCCTTCTTCGCCAGCAAGGCCGTCCAAGATCTACCCAACTGAGAACGTTCGAAGCTTGATGGGCAGGGTCCTCCAGCCAAATTGGGATTTTGATCGTCTAATGTTTTGGCACGATATTCCTTAGGAGGACACTCAACAACTCTATCAGTCAATGCCAAGCCGAATAACTGCTTATAGTGGCCAGAGGTTGACCAACACGTTACTGACTTGCTCAATTTTTGAGGTTCTCTCTCTTGAATAAATCATCCAATTTTTCTGAAATTGTATTCATTTGCTTATCTGCACATGTACATCACATCCACTGATTTCTGTCCCATTCGGATAATTCCTTCGTTTGGCCATGATTTTTTTGTCTGTGAATGTAATTAACATTGAAGTTAGCCAATCAGATCAATGAAACGCCAAATTCGAGCAGCTCGCCAGAGATAGTCGCCAAACGCGTTTTTGTTTGGTTTCCTCAAACCGAACTGCCGTAGCTTTTGCTCGCCTAGTTTAAAGTTATCTCTTCCGAAAAAGGCACATTTTAACTAGTAATGAACATCCAAACAAGTGGGAACCCAGGAACCCACAGATGTCTGCGAATTATCGAATTGTAACGCTTCAAGTGCTTGAATTTGTGCGCACAACGACCTGATTGACTGAAGTCAATGCTAATTATATCGGAAACATCTTAACACATCGAATTCTTTTCTTAACAGTTATTTCTCAGCACAATCTTCCCTACAAGATCCGTACAAACTTTTCAAACTGTTTCTGACTACGCCGTATTTTGGTAAAGCCTTTGAAGCCATTCCAGCCCGTTTTTAAACGCGTTTGTTTAACCCTTTCGTGACCGAACTGATTGAAATGCGCATATTACTGTAAAATTGGTTTTCTGCTTTTGGAATTATCACTGACTTAGACTATGGTTCTAAATTTCGAGTGTCATTTGCAGTTTTATAATTACTTTAAGTGGGATGTGTATGTCCCTCTGAACCCGAGAAGGAATAAATGGTTCTCTAAAGCTATTCCTCCTTCAGTCCAGTAAGACGTACACGTCCCATAACAACCAAATTTTGTACTTGGGATTATGATCTCTGAAAATAAGTACGTACAATAATTACTTTCCAAGATAATAAGCCAGTCACTGTTTTATCAACTGCTCACCACCCGAAAGACAAGACATAACCCAGTTATATTTTGCCCTGTAACCATAGCAGAGAGCCTAGCTGTAATGGGAGGTGAGGCCACTTCGACAAGTGGAGAGAAAGATATGTTATTGGCAGTAGGTCTTTTTCATTTTCTTTTGGATGTTGCTATGTAAACTGTTTCACTGTGTGAAACTGTAATTAATAATCCAGGAAAATGTGATCAACTTCCTTTTTACCTTGGTTTTGTAAGGCTGCTTTCACTGGAGGATATATATATATATATATATATATATATATATATATATATATATATATATATATATATATATATATAGCGAAAAGGAAGGCAATCATTTATCACAAAAAAACAAACTACGAGTTTTCCATTTCGTATCAAATGAAGTGAAATAAAATGAGATTACAGCAATGAATAAAAAAAATAAAAGCTTGTACACAGACATGGAAAAAGACACAACTTATCTACACACGCTGGCCGTTAGGCAAAACCACTAAACGAATAAAAAGTGTTTTCTCAATAAATATGTAAACAAATCTGTACATTTCTAGCAAACAGTGTAAAGAAAAAACAATAAATTACTGAGCTTATATATTGCAGACAGGAAAAAAATTACATGAAATTATCAAAACACAATGCATAAATGAAACAATTAAGCGATATCTCGCGCATTAGGTGGCAAACAATAAGCCTCTTGGCTCCAGACAATTGATACACTCAACGCTAGATCTCAGCTCCACATGCTAGGGGACTTTCATATCCCTGTGAATTCGGAGACGTAACTTTGGCTGTGGAACACATGTGCCACTGGTCACGAAAGGGTTAACAGAGCATTAGGGTCTGTTTTTCGTAATAATACTTATCTCTCGGTTGCTTACCTTGCCTTTTGTAAAGGAAAAAGTGATGGACGAGAGCCAGCAGCTGCAGCCACGGTCGCAGGTTCGAATCTTGCCTCAGGCATGGATGTTTGTGACGCCCTTAGGTTAGTTAGGTTTAAGTAGTTCTAAGTCTAGGGGACTGATGACCTCAGATGTTAAGTCCCATAGTGCTTAGAGCCATTTGAACCATTTGATAGACGAGACCTACAACCAGCAGTGCAGCGCCAGGACGAAATCAGACCACTAGCAAATCTGGTCGGTGATTGCTCATGGACTGTGTGGTCAGCAGCTTCGCTCACCACTGTGACAACAGGCCGCCACCAGAGCCAGCCAGTGACCACAAGTGAGCTGTGCACTCGGCAGCTTTGCCGACCTCCGTGACGACGGCCCACAACCAACACCGGCTAGTGATCGCCTAGAAATGCGCGGTCAGCAGCTTTGCCCGCCTCTGTGATGACGGGCCGCCACTAGATCCGGGTGGTGATCGCAAGTAAACTGCAGCTTCACTCGACTTTGTGACGCCGGGCCGCCACCAAAGCCGACCGGTGATGGCCTGCGAACTGCGCCGTCAGCAGCGTCGCCTATTCATGTGACGACAGGCTGCATGGACTGTCGCCGCCCCAGCTTGTAGGGAGCACTGCTACCAAGTTAAGGCAACTGGTTGTCGCCCAATTCCATACTACTTGGCATAACACACTGACACCATTACTACCATCGAATCAGGAAAGGCAGCAGTATTTGAGGACGTGCAAACCAGCTTGTCATCGCTGAATAACTGGTCAGTTATGTGACGTCATCTGTGCTGTTCAGCGCTGTGCCGATGAAGCAAACACCTCTGCCTCCCCCAGGTAACGAAATGCTGCCCGCCGCCACGAGCAACCCCACACGATGCGGCCGTCCCGGGGGTATGACGTAAGGGTCCTGCTGTGTCTGTCCACGCCAGGATATCAACAGAAGACTTCTATGCTCTGGGTCCTGGAGGGTGATGCAGCCTGACGTCTCCTTAGCTGACCCCGCCTGTCACATTTACTACCAGGAAACATGGAAACCTGGCAGCCCACAGCAATAACAGCAGAATAGCGCAGTCAGCAGACGCAGGTCATCACACAAGGAAAACGTCGTGATCTTCTCTGCCCCCAAGAACCAGTGACACTAAACAAACCTCAGTGAAGAAGCCATTGTAACATTCATTTATCCTTGTTCAGGTGCACAATGCATCCTTCCTCAGCAGACAATCCTAGCCCACACTAAGCCATTCTAGACACACCGCCAGAACTGGCTACAAAAGTTTGTAATCTACGCCCACCCTGTTACACTTTTATGAAAATAAGAAGTAAAATAGAGCTTACCCACTGAGCAGTGCCATAGAAATCTGAGACACTACAATGTGTAACACGTACAGCGTGATACTTACTTATACACTCAAGTCTTATCAAGCATTTTTGCTCGAACTGAAGAGTGGACTCACTTATTATTAAATATGTGAAACATTATAGTTATATTTCACTTATTGTAAAGATTGTATATCGAGTTTGTAAGTGACTGTTACTCCAGTGTTAATATACAGATCTATTTTATTGCCTGTGGCTTCTGTTAAAGTGTTAGATAAACCGATAACTTGTGGTGTAACGAATAAAATACTTGAGACTGAAGAACGATAGCCAACAGAGGTACGTCTTTCGGGGAGGTGGGAGGGCATAGCGAGTGAGCTGAGTTCTCCAAAGTAGTGGGAGTTTGGTATAAGCAGTCATACAGAACACAAGATAATGGTATGACCACAATGTGGTGTCCACTCCGGAATCTCTTGTAAAAAGCTCTTTAAGTAATTGGTAATAACGATAACAGCCTTACAGTACATTTGCTCCCTTCTGAAGCTATCACTATTCTGAAATATTCGTAAATATTATACTAGAAAGAGAAATGACACACTATTCATCATTCAGCATTAGCTTTGTACAGAAAGAAGTGAGGTGTTCACATACAATTTTTGATCACTTACCTAGTGATGCAAATAATCTGATAAATCTATTATGTAAACCGCAGTATATACTATATTATAAACTCACACTGGAATGATATCTGCCTGGCAGTCGCTTACAATCCCACGCCACATGTCGCCGCCGGAATAATGTAAGATGATTCACTTACCCTTTCCAATGGGTATTACGCAACTCGTAACGCGATATTTTCTTATTCTATCGTCAGCTATGCACCACCTATTAGCGCTACAGGAAAAATGAGGAGGGCCTTTCTGTACGAAATGTAATGTAGTGAAGTTTTGTTCTGCGGTATGTTTTCTCTGGAGACCTGCGGTTTTTGAGTTATACAGGAATAACGCGTCTGTATGTTTTTCTTTATAATTCGAAAACTATGGCCGCAAGTGAAAACGTATTCCAGTACAAAATTTAACTTAATTAAATTTCCTACAAAAAGGTCCTGTTCTTCAGAAAAATATTTACTTTACCAAAACTGGTAATTTTTGTTTTCCTCTTCACCTGACGTGGTCACGACCCAGTGGTAGAGACGGATTGTAGGCTCTGGCTGAGGAAGGTTGAAGAAAGAAATTAAAGTGCATTTGCATTAAGAGAATTAGGAAAAACGGGGAAAAGTAAAATAGCTAAAAATATTCATGAGAAATATCTTTAGTCGAAACATTTATTTGGAACGTTTGATGAAAGAACAAGAATAATCGGCCATATTCTGGGAATACCACGCCAGCAGTGCGAAAGGAAATCATTATGATAGAAGACAGAAGTTGATGCTCGAGAAGTTACATTTAAGGAATAAATTAAGACATCCTTTGGGAACCGAAACTAATGAGTGGAATAGGATCAAGAAGATCTGATAGAGCTGTACCGGAATTATCTCTACTAAACGTCTGAAAAGTGATTCCAAATATCTGAGAGCGCCGAGCGGCGTGGCCGCGTGGTTTGAGGCGTCACGTCACGGATTGCGCGGCCCCTCCCACTGGAGGTTCAAGTCTTCCCTCGGGCATGGGTGTGTGTGTGTGTTGCCCTTAGCGTAAGTTAGTTTAAATACTGTAGTGCTTAAGTCTAGGGACGGATGAGCTCAGCAGTTTGGTCCCTTAAGAATTCAAGTCTTCCCTCGAGCATGGGTGTGTGTTTGTTGCCCTTAGCGTAAGTTAGTTTAAATACTGTAGTGCTTAAGTTTAGGGACCGATGACCTCAGCAGTTTGGTCCCTTAGGAATTCACACACATTTGAACATTTTTTATTTGAGCGCAGTTAAACTTTAAGTCCACGTAGCTACCTAGGTTTAGTACAAAAGAGAGATTCCTGGAAGAAACGCTGGTGGTAATTGCAGAATAGAATCACGGGCCATAAGTAGTAACAATATAAGATCTATACAGATAAGCCAAAGCATTATGACTACGACCTCGCAACGTGGTATGGCGCTTGGTGGCGTTGCGGGTACGTGACGCGCTAACAGAAGTATGTAAGTGGAGCAGACACGACCGGAGGATCATCCTAGCAAAAATATGGGCTGCAATTGGGGGAACCCATTGAGATAAGCGACCCTGACAAAGAGTAAACTGTTATTACACAGAGCCTATGAACGAGTATCTAGGAAACAGTGGAGCTGGTCGTTCTTTCACTTGCTAATGGTGTGAGCATCTAGAACATGGACAGTGAAGCTACCGCTAGACGCTAAATGGCTGGACGTCCACGACTCTTCACAAAACGTGAGGTTGAGGCTCGGAGGCTTGTCTACTCTGTGAAGTAGGTAGTTGATCTGTGGCATCTCCGTTGAACGAGCACAAAGCTGGCTCACACACAAGTGTTTCGGAGCACACCGTTCACCGTACATTGTTGGACACGGAGCTCTGTAGCAAACCACCCTACGTTTTTGTATGTTGATCCAACGACATGGTCAGTCACGACTGCAGTGCGCACAGCGCCATCGGGATTCGGCCGTTGGTTAATAGAAACGTGCCAGCCCTTCTGGTGAATCACAGTTTTGCTAACTGCGTCGACGGTCTTCCCTACAAACGCCATCATCGAGCCGAACCGCAGCTCGAAACGTGCAGCGCGACGCAGACGCGCGGTGGTGGGGACAGTATTATGCTATGGAAGACATTCTCCTGTGCTTGCAAGGGACCTGTGTTAGTATTCGAAGACATGCTGTTAGCTGCATCCCTTCATGCTTGACGTATTCCCCGACGATAATGTCATCTTTCAGCTGTATAATTGCCATTGTCTCGGAGCGAGAATCGTACTACAGTAGTTTGAGGAGTATTACAGTGAACTCACGTTGATTTCTTAGCGACCAATTCGCCTGATGTAAATCCTGTGGAATCCATCTGGGTCACTACTATCTGGCGCCGTCACTGCGTACGCAAATCAGCGACCCGTTATTTACGCAAATTACGTGACCTGTGCGCAGACATTTAATGCCACATACCTCCACAAACCTGCCATCAAATTGTCGGATCCCTCATACGCAGAATCAGTGGTTTATTTCGTTCCAAGGACGAAAAGACAACCTATTAAACAGGTGGTCATAATATTTTGGCTCAACAGTCTACATCATCCCAGTTTTATGACCAAATTGTAAGTGTGATGCTGCTGCCGACGTATTCTTTGAACCGACTTCCTTGAGGAACCTTGTAACAAGGCACCTGGAACACGACCAAAGCTACGTTGCTCTAAACGTACGTGCGAGTTTTGCCCCTATGTTAATGGTGTGCGTGTAACGGTATCGCCAAAACTGTATGGTGTTTCCACTTTCTGTTTGTGTAGTGGCCTAATCGTTTTGCTAAGTTTCATTATTTATGTGTTATTTGGGTGTGGTTGAGGGATCGATTCATAAACTGTACCCAGGATTTTGCATTTAATGTAACCTCTGGGAAGAATGGATTAATCTAACGGTTAGAAAGTACATGATATTTCATGAATTGGTTTGCATATAATATACATTCGGCTTCTTTAAATACGATCATGGATGCCGAATTATGTAGGGTGATCCAGCTAACGTTCACAGAAATGTTTGCCAAATTATGTAGGGTTATCCAGCTAACGTTCACAGAAAATGTTTTCGGAAACGTTTAAGATATCTTAATTCTGTTTTCACCCAGAATGTAAGAAAAGCACCACTGAACGACGGATAATCTCTTGTCGTAGCTTTATTAATTAAAGAGATAACGGTATCACCATCTCTTTTTGCCAGTAGAGACGGAGTAGTGTTGTACATCTCAAAGAGATAAATTCCAATCTTTCGTTTCGGAGAATTTAGAAAATTTAGAACTTAGGATTTATCTGTTTTGCACATCAACTCTACTGATGTGTTTTCAGGGAGCACTTGATTTCATACTCAGATAGGACAAACACGTACGTCGGGTAAGAAGAAAACAGTGTTGAATTGTCGTGATACAAGTCTAATTGAGGCACAGAGGATTAGCCTTCTTTTTCGCGGTATGTAATTCAGGTGTACCGAGTGCTGCTTTCATTTAAAAAAATTCGTGTACTTAGATAAATTAGATACTCCACTTTTTCCTACTATGAAAGCAGGAGCAGTTCAAACAGAACACTCAAGCTATACTCATGTATCCTGACAGACGATGCCCATGAAGGTTGACAATCCAGCCAGCGAATGTGGAGAGAACTGTTACTGAAAAGTCACACGTAGCGAGTCTGTAAGGAACGAAACGAAAGAAATAAATGTTCTTCACGCTGTATCTCATATCTCACAAGTTAGCTCCAGAAAAACTAAGATTGCCTCTGGAGAAAATCAGTTCATTAGTGTTCTCATTTGATGGTTAAACAGTTTCTATCCGACGTGTGGAATAATCGGGTCTACTGCCGGATGTTTGTGTCGCTGTGTCACAATATGTCGGCCACGTAACTCGTTGCCTTCTTCAGGTGCTACCTGGAATAAATTAAATGCTAAATAACTAGCAAATGAGGCACTACACACCCTCTCCTTGGTCGATGCGCCGATGGTAGGTATAGGGAAGGAGATGGAAATGGAAGTATAGAAATTACGTATTTACGTTTTAGACATCGTACCTTACCGGGACACAGTAAGTGAGTTTATTGTTTAAACCTGTAACTGAAGACCCCCTGTGACGACCCCGTGGAAATTAACAAACTCTCGTGTCAGTTGGGGCTTGTAATTCGATTATATATTACGCAGGCTCAGTTAATTAAACGCTCAATTTCAATCCCCCATGTATTTAAAAACGGCTAGCAGATACCGAGGAAACTGACATTGACTGAGAGTAAATGCCTCTAAACATACAAAACATAACAGAACTATGCCGTACCCTAAAAATTCACCGCTCAATCCGAATTGTTTCCACACAGTTTCCAAGACCTTAGCTCTTTTGAGGGGCACTTGGCTTCCTGTAGCTTCATCACTTTGTCTATGGCGAACTTGGCTTCCTGTAGCTTCGTCACTTTGTCTATGGCGAACTTGGCTTCCTGTAGCTTCGTCACTTTGTCTATGGCGAACTTGGCTTCCTGTAGCTCCGTCACTTTGTCTATGGCGAACTTGGCTTCCTGTAGCTCCGTCACTTTGTCTATGGCGAACTTGGCTTCCTGTAGCTTCGTCACTTTGTCTACAGCGAACTTGGCTTCCTGTAGCTTCGTCACTTTGTCTATGGCGAACTTGGCTTCCTGTAGCTTCGTCACTTTGTCTATGGCGAACTTGGCTTCCTGTAGCTTCGTCACTTTGTCTATGGCGAACTTGGCTTCCTGTAGCTTCGTCACTTTGTCTACGGCGAACTTGGCTTCCTGTAGCTTCGTCACTTTGTCTATCGCGAACTTGGCTTCCTGTAGCTTCGTCACTTTGTCTATGGCGAACTTGGCTTCCTGTAGCTTCGTCACTTTGTCTATGGCGAACTTGGCTTCCTGTAGCTTCGTCACTTTGTCTATGGCGAACTTGGCTTCCTGTAGCTTCGTCACTTTGTCTATGGCGAACTTGGCTTCCTGTAGCTTCGTCACTTTGTCTATCGCGAACTTGGCTTCCTGTAGCTTCGTCACTTTGTCTATGGCGAACTTGGCTTCCTGTAGCTTCGTCACTTTGTCTACGGCGAACTTGGCTTCCTGTAGCTTCGTCACTTTGTCTATGGCGAACTTGGCTTCCTGTAGCTTCGTCACTTTGTCTATGGCGAACTTGGCTTCCTGTAGCTTCGTCACTTTGTCTATGGCGAACTTAGCTTCCTGTAGCTTCGTCACTTTGTCTATGGCGAACTTGGCTTCCTGTAGCTTCGTCACTTTGTCTATGGCGAACTTGGCTTCCTGTAGCTTCGTCACTTTGTCTATGGCGAACTTGGCTTCCTGTAGCTTCGTCACTTTGTCTATGGCGAACTTGGCTTCCTGTAGCTTCGTCACTTTGTCTATGGCGAACTTGGCTTCCTGTAGCTTCGTCACTTTGTCTATGGCGAACTTGGCTTCCTGTAGCTTCGTCACTTTGTCTATGCCGATCCTATCGGCCTTTCACGCGCCCCCCACCCCCCGCCCTCTGCCACTCGAACCCCGCCCAACGCGACGTTCCCTTGACAACGTCTGGCAATTTCTTCATCCTAATATTTTTTTTCACCACGATGTGATCTAACATCCGTGACTTTTTGTAACCTTCATTATAACGTTGTGAATTTAGTTACAAATGATTACATTATTATTGGCGTTGATTTGAGAAATAAGTTCCTGTAAGCCTGCAGCACAACATTCAATGGAAGTGACATTTAAATCAAGAGAAAAGAAGAGTTGAATTAAAATGGTACACGTTTTCAGGAGAAATAAATTATGAAATTAAGAAATACTAGAAATAATAGATGATTATGTATATACTAAGACAGTCAGTAATAGATAAATTGCCACAGAAAGCAGCAACAGAGGTATATAATTCAAGAGACACACAAAGACTACATTACACATTGTACATTACAATGATACTAGATGCACTTGACACACAGACATGTACGTAGTAGCAAACAATAAGTAGAATGCAGGATGCACGAAGTAAGTCAGATGCCATGATTGGGGGAAAGTAAACTAATGGAAAAAACTAAATTTGATTATGTTGATTACCTAATTACTTAAAGCTAACTGTTGCTGTTGTGATCTTAAGTCCAAAGGATGGTTTGATGCAGTTATCCACGCTAGTCAGTCCTACGTAAACCTCTTCATCACTGCAGAATTTCTACAGCCTACATCCATTTGAACTTGCTTTGTGTTGATCTAATTTATAATTAAAAACCCCACAATTCTCTCCATTACCAAAACGACCTTTTCTTTACGCCTCTGGATGTGTCGACTTAATTGCTCTCTTCTTATACTCAAATTGTAAATTCCGTTTTTCCCCAGTGCGTTTCAGTTCCTCCTCATTAGTTAGAATATGTACCCAAATTATCTACAGCTTTTTTCTGTAGTACCACATTTAAAAAGTTCTTGCACTATATTTGTAAAGCTTCTACTCTCTTCTTGTACGAACTATTTATCACCCTTGTTTCATTTCTGTATAAGGCTCGTTCCAGAGACATAAATTCAGTAAAGACTTTCTAATACTTAAATTAATATCATATGGTAACAAATTCTGTTTTTTTCTGTTGTCAGGCCCCACTTTATATCCTCTCTACTTTAGCTATCATTAGTTACTTTTCTGCCTTAATAGCAATCTCATCTACAAATTTTAGTGTCTCACTTCTCAGTTTAATTCCCTCAGAGTCACCAGAGTCAATCGACTGCATTCTGTACCATGAATCTAAAACTAACCACACATTGTCCTTCTTTCCCTATCGTCTGTAGGCAGCAGGACTGCTGGTATGCTAGCAGTGTTGTCGTAGGGCACAGCCAGTGGCGTTAGAGCTGCAGCTGGCGTCAATCCGAGGAAAGGTGGAGGGTTGTGAGAAAGAGGAAATGTGTCACCTGTTCTGCTATAAAGAATTATTCACTGGGTGCAAGCACCATGGCCACAGTGGAGTGGCTGGGACACCTGTGGTGCATCGCTAGTGATCAGGATGGGGCGTGGCTGATCTTAGGGTAATTGCCGTGGTTGTTGGTGGAAGGAGGATGGACCTAGAGACGTTGGACAGCGATGCAGGGGATGCGGTGACTACTAGGGCCTTCGCCGTGGAGTTAGAGGCTCACTAATCTGGGGTAGCGCCAGGCTTAATATGGAGCGCTGGCCCAGCTCTTTTCAGACGGACACGGCATGCCTAAGGCGTCGCAGTGGCTCACGGTTGACTCTGTAAGCGTGCAGCGATGCTGAAGCCTAAGCGTTGGTTAGTGGCCAGCAGCGAAGATAGTCAGCTGGGATCTGGTGTGCTGTGGAGCCAAACAGTTTGACGAACCAAGGAGCGTGATCGGGCGGCTGTAGACATCTTCGTACCAGGAAGCCACCAGCGCCTTTCCCCAGTGGCAAGAGGGTACTGCAAACTCAGTAACATACTCAGGAGAGTAGTTTTGTTAATATTGTAATGGTGTAGCACTAGAACGCGTTTTAGTAGTCTGCAATGTTTTGTGGACATTAACAAGTGGTCAAAATCTGAGGCGTGCATGGCGATTACTGTGTGCAGTGAAGGAGATAGTATACTATGTTCCGAGTGTGACGGTTCATTACCGTTATTATATTATGTGGAATGGTCCCGCTGGCAGAATATCTTATCTTGTATGGCGTTTCGTTAACGCCGCTAGAATGTGCTAACGTTCCCGAGAAGAAGAGATCTAAAATACCAGCTCTGGGCAATATATCCTTGGGTCGCCATTATTGTTTAATATTCTGTTCTTGTAATTTGTTTGTAGAATGTATTATTTTAATAAATGTTTTATTGAAAATAAGCCCACTCATGCACTAATAAACTCTTTTCGAGACGCTATCCATTCTGTTCTGATGCTATTCCAAGTCCTTTATCGTCTCTGGTACAGTTATAATGTCAACAGCGAAGCTCAAGTCCCTGGATTATATCCGTTTCCCATTTCTCCTGGTGTTCCTTTACGACTTGCTCAATTTACAGATTTAATAGCATCGTGGATATGCTCCAACTCTGTCTCACTCACTTCTTGAACATTGCTTCCCTTTCACGTCCTTCGACTCTTCTAACTGCAGTCTGATTTCTGTACAATTTGTAAGTACCCTCTCACTCCCTCTGCTTTATTCCTGCTACCTTCCGAATTTCAAACATTGTATTGCAGTTAATTCATCAAAAGCTTTCTATAAATCTATAAACGCAATAAAAGTAGGGTTGCCTACTTTCTAAATTAAGTCGGAGGTCAGTGTGTCACCACATATTCCTCCATTTATTCGGAATGCAAACCAATCATCCACGTGGTTGACCGTTGACCTCTACCAGTTCTTCAATTCTTCCATAATAATTCGTGTCAGTATTTTGCAAGCATAAGTTTTAAATTGATAATCTCTTAATACTCACACCCGTCAGGATCTACCTTATTTGCAACTGGAATTATTACTTTCTTCTTGCAGGCTGAAGCTACTTCGCCTCCCTTATACATCTTACACGTCACACTGATATGCAGAGTATAGATGTAGATGTACATATGGATGTAAGTCTTTCAGTGCTCTATCATATTCTTCTCGTAGTGTCACAAGTCCCATCTCATCTTCAGCTGCTTCCTCTTCTGTTTCTATAACATTGCACTCAAGTTTCTTTCCGATATACAGTCCCTGTATATACTCCTTCCACTTGCCAGACTTCCCTTCCTTGTTTATTACTGCCATCTGAACTCTTGATATTTATACAGCTGCTTCTTTTTTTTCCAAAACTTTTTCAGTTTCCTATAGGCACCATCTATGTTTCTTCGGCTTATATATGCTTTTCCGGCCTATCGTTCATTCTCTTATGCTTAGTCATTTTGTTTCTTTCTATCTGTCTTATACATCTTTTAGTCACCTGCTTCATCTGGTGCATTTTATCTATTTTCTCCTTTCATCAATTAAATTTAGTATCTCCTGAGTTATCGAAAGATTTCCCCTATTTACCATATATTGCGTGTTGTTCCCTCTGAAAGTCCAAACAGTCACTGTTTCTTTCAGTTTACCTATGTTCCACCTCATTTATATTCCTACCGCTTTACAGTTTCTTCAGCTTTAATCAGCGGTTCATAACCAATAAATTATAGTTACTGTCTGCTTCTGCCCCTCGGAATGGCTTACTGTTTAAAATCCGTTTTCGAAACCCTTTCTTACCATTATATAACGGATCTGAAACATTTCAAAGCGTCTTTTTCATGTACACAAATGCTCCACATGATTCTTAACCCAAGTTTCAGCAATGATTAAATTGCATTTTAGGCAAGATTCTACTCGGTGGATTGCTCTTTGATTTCATTGCCCCATTCCATATTCTCCCACTATTTTTCCTTCTTTTCCAGTCCCTTATCACAATTAAATTTGCTTCCCCTTTAACTACCTCAATAATTTCTGTTATCTCATCGTACAGTCTTTGAATACCTTCATAATCTGAGGAATTTATTGGCATGTAACTTAGTACTCCTGTCGTGGGTTTTAGCTTCATGTTTACCTTGGCGATGGTAATGCGTTTACTGTGCTGTTCATAGTAGCTTACTCGGACTTCTGTTTTCTTATTCAATATTACACCTATTACTACACTACAATTTAATTTAGTGTTTTTGTTGCTACTGCACTTCATTAATTCCCACTATATGTTACTTAAACTTATACGTTTCCGTTTCTAAATTCTTCCACGTATCTACCCGATTAAGGGATCTAACATCCCACGTTCCGATCAGCAGATAGCCACGTTTTCTTTTCCCTAAGACGATCTATCCCTGAGTAACTGCCTCTCGGAGTTTTAACAAGGAACTGTTTACCCTCGGAATATATTACCCAGGAGAATGCCCTCATTATTTAACCATAAACTAGAACTGCATGTACTCTGGAAAAATAACGGAGCCGGCCGCGGTGGTCTCGCGGTTCTAGGCGCTCAGTCGGGAACCGCGCGACTGCTACGGTCGCAGGTTCGAATCCTGCCTCGGGCATGGATGTGTGTGATGTCCTTAGGTTAGTTAGGTTTAACAAGTTCTAAGTTCTAGGCGACTGATGACCACAGATGTTAAGTCGCATAGTGCTCAGAGCCAAAAATAACGGCTGTAGTTTCTCCTTGCATCCAATGCTCACAATATCATCACGTCAGAGCCATGTTGGCTAATGTTAGAAGGCTATGATAGCCATTCATCCAGAATGTTGCACCTGTAACCACCAAAAAATTTTATACCGTTGCTCCTCTTCAGAATACATTTGTTTGTCTGCCCTCTCCACATGTACCACTCCATTATGATCGCACCTACAGTATTGCTATCTGTATCGTTGAGGCATGTGAGCCGCTGCATCTCTGCGAGGTCCACTGTTCATGGTGGAAAAGTTCACTGAATAAAACTAATTACCTCAGTACTTATTGATGCAATGAATAATAAGTAATAAATATTTTCCTGCCTTGGGGACACATCGGTGTTTACCTTTAGGGTATATAGACGCCGTCTTCTCTCACAGACTGGAGAAGTATTGACGAGACAATGATATTGCGTGCATGAAAGAATGCATCGTTTCTCTAATAATTCTGGAAAATATTAGCAGCATGCGACTACTGAATCCCCTGAAAGTTGGCTAGTGATAGAGATGAGACATACGATCACATCGCTAAGCCATGATTGGACATGGTTTGGCTACTGGAAACTATTCACCTGCCGCTGACACAGAAAAGTAGTATTCCATGTCTCTCTAGTTGTATTACCTCTTCTGGTTATTGCCTCTTCTCACGTTCTGCGTGTTTATGGTTGTAATAAAAATTAGACTGTAGATACATTGCTTGTAAAATTCACTAAATAAATATTAGCTAATGTTAGGGTTAATTAGATTTAAAGTTTAACCGATCCTGCTGCGCTTCACTAATGAGACTTCTGTAATATTTAAAATATTGTTTCCATTAACATTGTACATCGTTGGCGAACTATAAGGGCTGTTGGATTGAAGATCAACTGATTAAGCTTTTTATCCACGTACACCCAAAGGGCTAGGATACACGTGAGTCTTTTAATCTCAGACAGTTTATACTTCCAGAGAGTACTTACATAATTGTTTACGGCAGGAGCGAATTTTCGCTGACAGTTATTGTCTCATTGTTCTTTGCCATACTTCCTGTACGCGTCTGAGTCTTGCGAGAGCAGATATCGGAAGCCTTTTACACACAGCACGGTGAGAATGTCTGGGAGCTGAGAGATCACTCCCTCCACGAGATTTTTCTATCGTAGTTCTATAAGTGAAGAAAGAGGTAGTGATGGAAGAGTGCCGCACTTTTAATACTTTTAGTGGCAAAGAAAAATAGTAAATGACCTTGTTCATGTTGTATAAGAGAATGGATTAAGTAGTGGAGCATGAAAGAATCTTAAGAGTTTTAGATAGAAAATTCACATTATCTAAATTTTACGAGAATGACAGCTATGGCGATGGAAGCGGTACTCTTTATAACTGGACCGGAAATAGCCAATCTAGATATTATCATGCGTAAGTTAGTGTTAAAGACGGACAGCTTATGACTCTAATACGGGGCATTCAGAAAGTATCTCTTCAGTGCCGTATGATTGTTTGCCTATCTGAGTTTTTCAACGAAACAATACACGCGCAACGATACTGCACGATATTTTGTACCCATTCATAGGAGACCTTGTGTTAAGTGAAATGCTGAACCGATATTTTCAACAACAGATGTTGCAACTGCACATACAGCTCGCGTTTCAACGCCACTGCTAGCTGATGTTTTTAGTGGTCGTATAATTTCACAGGGACTTTGGCCTCCACAATCGCTTGACCTAACACCACCGGACTTTTTCTTCTTTAGTGCAGCGAAAGCAACTGTCTATAAAAACCGTCCAAAATCCATCGATGAATTGAAAACTGCAATATCCACTTTCACTGCTACTGTTACGGAAGAAATGTTGTAGCTCGTGTTTCGAAACATGATTAGATTAATTGATTTGTGTATTCAACACAGAGGGGCCACTTTCAACATTTAATACGAAAATTTGTAAGTAAAAATGAATATTTAGTAAATTAATAACTTGTATTTTACTAAGTTTCATGTCAGTATATTCACTGATGTACAGCACGCGCGGCTAACAATCATACGGCACTGCGGAGAGACTTTTTGAACATCCCGTATTTCTAACATTAGCTACGCTTATTCTCTTTAATATTTGGTAGCGTAACAATTACGATGACACAACATTGCACCAATTTCATGTTGATAGCCCCAGACGTTCAAAAGCCAAACAGGGCGGAAACATGATAAATGAAACATTTCCTGTTGTTGTTGTTGTCTTCAGTACTGAGACTGGTTTGATGCAGCTCTCCATGCTACTCTATCCTGTGTAAGCTGCTTCATCTCCCAGTACCTACTGCAACCTACATACTTCTGAATCTGCTTAGTGTACTCATCTCTCGGTCTCCCTCTACGATTTTTACCCTTCACGCTGCCCTCCAATGCTAAATTTGTGATCCCTTGATGCCTCAAAACATGTCCTACCAACCGATCCCTTCTTCTAGTCACGTTGTGCCACAAACTTCTCTTCTCACCAATCCTATTCAATACTTCCTCATTAGTTATGTGATCTACCCATTTAATCTTCAGCATTCTTCTGTAGCACCACATTTCGAAAGCTTCTATTCTCTTCTTGTCCAAACTATTTATCGTCCATGTTTCACTTCCATACATGGCTACACTCCATACAAATACTTTCAGAAACGACTTCCTGATACATAAATCTATATTCGATGTTAACAAATTTCTCTTCTTCAGAAACGCTTTCCTTGCCATTGCCAGTCTACATTTTATATCCTCTCTACTTCGACCATCATCAGTTATTTTACTTCCTAAATAGCAAAACTTCTCTACTACTTTAAGTGTCTCATTTCCTAACCTAATTCCCTCAGCATCACCCGACTTAATTCGACTACATTCCATTATCCTCGTTTCGCTTTTGTTGATGTTCATCTTATATCCTCCTTTCAAGACGCTGTCCATTCCGTTCAACTGCTCTTCCAAGTTCTTTGCTGTCTCTGACAGAATTACAGTGTCATCGGCGAACCCCAAAGTTTTTATTTCTTCTCCGTGGATTTTAATACCTACTCCGAATTTTTCTTTTGTTTCATTTACTGCTTGATCAATATACAGATTGAATAATATCGGGGAGAGGCTACAACCCTGTCTCACTCCCTTCCCAACCACTGCTTCCCTTTCATGCCCCTCGACTCATATAACTGCCATCTGGTTTCTGTACAAATTGTAAATAGCCTTCCGCTCCCTCTATTTTACCCCCGCCACCTTTAGAATTTGAAAGAGAGTATTCCAGTCAACATTGTCAAAAGCTTTCTCTAAGTCTACAAATGCTAGAAACGTATGTTTGCCTTTCCTTAATCTTTCTTCTAAGATACGTCGTAAGGTCAGTATTGCCTCACGTGTTCCAACGTTTCTGCGGAATCCAAACTGGTCTTCCCCGAAGTCGGCTTCTACCAGTTTTTCCATTCGTCTGTAAAGAATTCGAGTTAGTATTTTGCAGCTGTGGCTTATTAAATTGTTTGTTCGGTAATTTTCACATCTGTCAACACCTGCTTTCTATGGGATTGGAATTATTATATTCTTCTTGAAGTCTGAGGGTGTTTCTCCAATTTCATACATCTTGCTCACCAGATGGTAGAGTTTTGTCAGGACTGGCTCTCCCAAGGCCGTCAGTAGTTCCAATGGAATGTTGTCTACTCCGGGGGCCTTGTTTCGACTCAGGTCTTTCAGTGCTCTGTCAAACTCTCCACGCAGTATCGTATCTCCCATTTCGTCTATCTTACCCCTAGTGAGATAAGCTTCTACATCCTTACATTTGTCCTCTAGCCATCCCTGTTTAGCCATTTTGCACTTCCTGTCGATCTCATTTTTGAGACTTTTGTATTCCTTTTTGCCTGCTTCATTTACTGCCTTTTTATATTTTCTCCTTTCATCAATTAAATTCAATATTTCTTCTGTTACCCAAGGATTTCTAGCAGCCCTCGTCTTTGTACCTACTTTATCCTCTGCTGCCTTCACTACTTCATCCCTCAGAGCTACCCATTCTTCTTCTACTGTATTTCTTTCCCCTATTCCTGTCAATTGTTCCCTTATGCTCTCCCTGAAACTCTGTACATCTTCTGGTTCTTTCAGTTTATCCAGGTCCCATCTCCTTAATTTCCCACATTTTTGCAGTTTCTTCAGTTTTAATCTGCAGGTCATTACCAGTAGATTGTGGTCAGAGTCCACATCTGCCCCTGGAAATGTCTTACAACTTAAAACCTGGTTCCTAAATCTCTGTCTTACCATTATATAATCTATCTGATACCTTTTAGTATCTCCAGGGTTCTTCCACGTATACAACCTTCTTTCAACATACGTTTATTTGAACGTTTTAGCTTGTATTGATTTACGGAACCACTTATAAATTCCTGAAGATTTATTTCTCAATACTCAATATAATAATATAACAAATAAATACCGTGTCATATAAAATTATAGATATAGCTGTATTACTTGAACTTAAATGACAATTTTCCGTGTCTGAAGTATAACGTCATTTTTTCTCTACGTTAATTACTCTATTTTATAAAACTACTTTTCCCGACTCCTTGAATTGTGGATATTCTGGTAAATTTATTTTGTAGAGGTTTTAAAAGCTGTAGCCATTTCAGTCAACAAACTTTGATTCTTATCTCTTGTCCTGTAGCCCAGTAACTGTACAGTCATAACGCTGGGTTTCCTCGTATAAAGACATGAAATGCATTACTTCGTCCTGAGTCCACTTTCTGGTAGTTTCTTCATTAACTTTCTTTTTCCGGACGCATCGTTGACACTCTCTCATAACGCGTATCCATCACCACAGCAATCCCAGCAGTCCCTACAGTATCAGTGTACATATAATGAATGGCTCGTTGCAGTGTTGATGTGTCGCAGTGGTTGGCGGACTACTCTTCCGTTCGCATTTCTTTACACTACTGGCCATTAAAATTGCTACACCACGAAGATGACTAGCTACAGACGCGAAATTTAACCGACAGGAAGAAGATGCTGTGCTATGCAAATGATTAGCTTTTTAGAGCATTCACACGAGGTTGGCGCCGGTGGCGACACCTACAACGTGCTGACGTGAGGAAAGTCTCCAACCGATTTCTCAGACACAAAGAGCAGTCGACCGGCGTTGCCTGGTGAAACGTTGTTGTGATGTCTCGTGTAAGGAGGAGAAATGCGTACCATCACGTTTCCGACTTTGATAAAGGTCGGATTGTAGCCTATCGCGATTGCGGTTTATCGTATCGCGACATTGCTGATCGCGTTGGTCGAGATCCAAAGACTGTTAGCAGAATATGGAATGCGTGGGTTCAGGAGGGTAATACGGAACGCCGTGCTGGATCCCAACGGCCTCGTATCACTAGCAATCGAGATGACAGGCATCTTATCCACATGGCTGTAAAGGATCGTGCAGCCACGTCTCGATCCCTGAGAACAGATGGGGACGTTTGCAAGACAACAACCATCTGCACGAACAGTTCGACGACGTTTGCAGCAGCATGGGCTATGAGCTCGGAGACCATGGCTGCGGTTGCCCTTGACGCTGCATCACGGACAGGAGCGCATGCGATTGTGTACTCAACGACGAACCTGGCTGCACGAATGGCAAAACGTCATTTTTTTCGGGAGAATCCAGGTTCTGTTTACAGCTTCATGACAGTCGCATCCGTTTTTCGCGACATCGCGGTAAATGCACATTGGAAGCGTGTATTCGTCATCGCCATACCGGCGTATCACCCGGCGTTATGGTATACGGTGCCATTGGTTACACGTCTCGGTCACCTCTTGTTCGCATTGACGGCACTTTGAACAGATGACGTACGTTTCAGATGTGTTACGATCCGTGGCTCTATCCTTCATTCTATCCCTGCGAAACCCTACATTTGAGCAGGATAATGCACGACCGCATGTTGCCGGTCCTGTAACAGCCTTTCTGGATACAGAAAATGTTCGACTGCTGCCCTGGCTAGCACATTCTCCAGATCTCTTACCAATTGAAAAGGTCTGGTCAGTGGTGGTCGAGCAACTGGCTCGTCACAATACGCCAGTCACTACTGTTCGTGAACTGCGGTATCGTGTTGAAGCTTCATGGGCAGCTGTACCTGTACACGACATCCAAGCTCTGTTTGACCCAATGCTCAGGCGTATCAAGGCCGTTATTATGGCCAGAGGTGGTTGTTCTGGGTACTGATTTCTCAGGATCTATGCACCCAATTTCCATGAAAATGTAATCACATGTCAGTTCTAGTATAATATCTTTGTCCAATGAATACCCGTTTATCATCTGCATTTCTTCTTGGTGTAGCAGTTTTATTGGCCAGTACTGTATTAATATGGTATCGAGTCTTTTAAGAGATTTTTTTTTCAATTTTCGTTCGTTAATTCTATATAATATGTCTATGGTGTTTTTAAAAAATGGTTCAAATGGCTCTGAGCACGATGAGACTTAACATCTGAGGTCATCAGTCCCCTAGAACATAGAACTACTTAAACGTAACTAACCTAAGGACAGCACACACATTTATGCCCGAGGCAGGATTCGAACCTGCGACCGTAGCGGTCGCGCGGTTCCAGACTGAAGCGCCTAGAACCGCTCCGTCACGGCCGGACTATGATGTTTTTACATATTATTTGCACTGTAGCATTTGCTATGATAGGTAAGCAGGACACGAGTTGCTGGAATGGAAGGAGTAACCCAAGTCGAAGATATACCAAAAATATATTCCATTTTTTATTGTCCAAGAAACTTCGAACGGTACACACTTAACACACGCAGCCGTACCGCCGGCAGCCAGCCCTGCCCTCTGTGTGTCGCTCGCGAACGCCACCTGTTCACCAGCTCCCTCACCAAACTCACCTCACAAGTCCGCGATGTCTCCCACTTAAGACCCCGCCAAACCAATGTGCCTACTGGCAGACGTATACCGGCGAGGTAATATCTCTGGCCAACGATATGTGCACAACGTACCCGGAATGTGCGCATCAACAGTGTTTAAGTCTAGAACTTTCAGGATAGCCTGACTGATCGTACTCTCCGTTTAACGGCAATTGTATCACATTCCGCAAGCCACCTATTGGTCTGCAGCGGAGGGTACTTTTTGTACCACTACCTGACCTCTCCGAACCTGTTCCATCCGCGAAAAGCGCGTGGGAAGAATGATTGCCGGTAAGCCTCTGCATTGGCTCTAATTTCTCGAATTTTCTCCTCATGGTCATTACAAGAGACGTACGTGGAGGGAAGTAATACGTTATGACATTCCGGAAAGTGCTGTATCGAGATTTCAACAGCAAATCTGTCAGTGATGCGCAACGCCTCTCTTGTATAGTCTGCCAGTGGAGTTTGTTGGGAATTTACGCAACGCTCTCGTGACGACTAAGCGATACCGTGATGAAACGTGCTGCTCTTCGTTGGATCTCCTCTATCTCCTCTAGCAGTCCTATCTGGTAGGGACCCCAGACAGATGAACAATACTCAAGACACGATCAAACAAGTGCCTTAAAAGCCAGTTCCGTCGTGGATGAGTTACATTTCCTTAAGATTCGTCCTATGAATATGAGTCTAGAATCTGCTTTTTCCACTGTTTTTTTTTTACGTGGTCATCCCACTTACAGTCACTCTGATATGTTTTTGTGAGAAAACTGGCGAGTTTTTTCTTCAGAAACTTGCCTCGGATACATATTTTTGGTCGAAACACGCGGTTTCGTGAGTACTTTTGTTTAACGTGTTCATATTCGTCTAACGGGATGAAGAGAACTAATGGAATTTAATGGCATGCAGCCGAATGCGAAACAGTCTGTTATGGAGCTTATGCTGAAACTGGCTATCCTTTAAGGGATAGCTGCAGATAATAAATGTCGTGGGGCTAGGGCCTCCCGTCGGGTAGACCGTTCGCCGGGTGCAAATCTTTCAATAACACGCCACTTCGGCGACTTGCTCGTCGATGGGGATGAAATAATGGTGATTAGGATAACACAACACCCAGTCCCTGACCAGAGAAAATGTCCGACCCAGCCGGGAATCGAACCCGGGCCCTGAGGAATAACATTCTATCGCGATGACCACTCATAGCTGTAGATAGTGTGAGACCATGTTTTATAGGCACGGAGAAACCAAACATCCAGTGGCTAAATTTGTCCAGTCGTTCCAGATGGTCTGAACTGTAATGTCACAGGGTTAGTTTGCTCTAAAGGAATATGATTTTTATACGGAGACCAGGAATTAAACAAAAGCAAGCCATTCTGACAAGCTTTGGCCAAAAGCAGTGCTCACATCACAGTTTTAGTTCTCTTACCCCCATTATCCCACTCTTGCTTGCTGTGACCTGTATATTCGCTAATGCTCTTGAACGATCAGGCACACGAGAAGGAATCATAAGGGGCAGAGCACCTCCAACTTCTCACAGCACAATAAATAACAATTTACCAAAGAGATTAACTGTCGACATAATCGTATACTAATGAGTTAAGGTGATGATGCCAGTTGGTTATGATAAAACTTTCTTGCCACCACTAATTTCCATGGATCCTTTCAAATACATTTCCTCTTCAAACTCCGATTAGTCGGAGTTGAAAACAAATTGCTTACAGAGCGATGAGATAAGTTTGTTTATCTCATATACAAATTTTCGGGCCGATCCCGTAGTTTGCTGTGCGTCGTCAACCTGATACTTTGAAATTTCGCTATCTTACGTCTTCCAATTCAATAGAACTGTTTGAACTTTAGCAGCCATCCACTGCTTCTCTTGAAACCACAGTAATCTACGTTGCGCGCAATTTGATGTGCATAACGTAATAGGTCACTGATTCTTGAGTTTCTCCCGGCGTATTTGATAATCAAAATATCCACGGATGTACTGCCGGTCTATAGTGTCCAACGGGCCCAATATTTCGGCGATCAAACATGTCGCCATCATCAGGTGAACTGACGGACTGAGCTCCTGTGAACGCGCCGGCACGGAGATCCGTACGCTATGGCTGCTCAGGGGGAACTGGGTTCGGTCGCGGCGGCGGCCGATTTAAATACCCTCCATCCGCGGCGCGCTCCCTCCGCCCAAATTTTGCTAAGGTTATGCATCACATCGATCCTGCAGCAGCTAAGAGAATCAAGAAACGAGCCAGCCTCGCATTGGTACGTGAGAGAGTGCAATTCACCCGCCGGAGCCTTGAGTATATATCACAGGACTTACTCAAATTACATTTGCAACTGGCTACTAAGTTCACTTCTTTTTCCTGGGATTGGATTGATGGTGTCACCTGGGTGTCAGCTGATTCCGCCCATGAGAAGGCTACGGGACGTCAAACAGCTAAGTTCTCACGTCTCCTTGACAAACCATCTCTGCAGGTTCCGTGCAAGACTGTCATCAATTTGAATGGCATAGTGTTGAGTGATGATGCAGTCACGGTTTTGCAGAAAGGTCTCAACTTCGCTCCCACCCCCAAGTTCACTCCGGTCGCAGAAGTTGTTAGTGCTGTTGAACAGGTTGCAGCTCGACTTCCGCCAGAATCAGCCGAGGAAATACGTCGTGAAACTTGTCGTGCGTTGACGAAATCCAAGCCGATGAAGTCAAATATCAGCAGTAAAGAGAGGGCGGCCATTCGTGATCTAAGGGAACGCTCTGAAATTGTTGTCTTACCGGCTCACAAAGGCAATGCTACAGTTGTTGTCTCCCGTAAGGACTACACTGATAAGATGCAGAGCCTGCTAAATGACGATTCCTACCGGAAGATCAGCGTTGAGCCTACAAAGAAGGTGGAGAACAAGACGAGGGTTCTTCTCAAGGACGCAGATTTACAGGAGGGTGACGCTAAGAAATTGTTACCCCAAGGTCCGGTACCGCCTAGACTATATGGACTCCCGAAGGTTCACAAAGAGGGGGTACCATTACGCCCCATTGTCAGCAACATCAGGGCACCTACATATTTGTTGGCCAAATACCTGACGGGAATATTAAGTCCTTTTGTGGGTAAATGCCCTCATCACATCCGTAATTCCGTGGATTTTGTTAAACGCCTTGATAGCTTCAGGTTGGATGAGTCAGATATCATGGTGAGTTTTGGCGTCGTTTCCTTGTTTACGAGGGTACCCCTGCGAGAGTCGCTAGAGTTGATTGGTCAGAGGTTTGACGAGAATACCACTGAACATTTTAGGCATGTCTTGACGTCCACGTATTTTCTTTTTAATGGAGAATACTACGAACAAACGGAAGGAGTCGCCATGGGTAGCCCACTCTCACCGGTGGTAGCGAATTTGTACATGGAGAACTTCGAGGAGGAAGCCCTGTCGTCATCCGAATGGAAACCTACTTGCTTTTTCCGTTACGTGGACGACACGTTCGTCATCTGGCCACATGGTATGGATAAACTCCTTGAATTCCTTACACATCTAAACTCCATACACCCCCAACATCAAATTCACTATGGAGACTGAAACGGAGGGTAAATTACCTTTCCTTGACGTCTTGGTCAGGAGAAGGGCTGACAGCACCCTAGGTCATGGGGTGTATCGAAAGACAACACACACTGATCTGTATTTGCAAGCAGACAGCTGCCACCACCCTTCACAGAGGAATGGGGTACTTAAAACTCTAGTACATAGGGCGCGCACTATCTCTGACACAGAGAGTCTACCCCAGGAATTGGAACATCTGAGAACTGTATTTCGAAAAAATGGGTACTCAAAGTGGCAGATCCAACGTGCTCTCCGCCCAACCACTGCATCACAACCTGTTGAGATGGATGAAGTCACGAGGGAGGAGGTAGGCACTGCATTTATTCCATACACAGGCGCACTCTCGGGGAAAATCGCCCGCATTCTGAAGAAACACCGGGTCGGAATTGTGTTTTGTCCTCCGAATAAAACTCGTGCACTGGTGGGGAGCGCCAAAGATGACCTCGCTTTGAGGAAGGCCGGCGTGTACCAGATTCCGTGTCAATGTGGCAAGTCGTATATTGGTCAGCCGATGCGTACCGTCGAGGATCGATGCCGTGAACACCATAGGCACACTCGACTGATGTATCCGAGCAAGTCGGCGGTCGCTAAACATTGTTTGTCGGAAAATCACGCTATGGAGTATGACCGCACGAGGATTCTGGTACAGACGTCGAGATACTGGGACAGCGTTGTTAGAGAGGCCATCGAAATTCGTACCAGTGACGACCTCATAAACCGCGACTGTGGCTATAATCTTAGCAAGGCTTGGGAACCAGCGATTGGGTTAACCAAGAGTAAATCGAGCAAACGCATAGTTGTGACGACCACGGCGGACAGGGCCATCACAACGACGTCATCTCAGACGCCGTCGCAATCTGTTCCACCGCGCTACCGTGGCGCGGGGCGCGGACGGCGGAGGGAGCGCGCCGCGGGCGGCCATAGCGTACGGATCTCCGTGCCGGCGCGTTCACAGGAGCTCAGTCCGTCAGTTCACTTGATGATGGCGACATGTTTGATCGCCGAAATATTGGGCCCGTTGGACACTATAGACGGGCAGTACACCCGTGGATATTGTGATAGTGGGTCACTATCACGGTTTTTGTAACAAGTGCATCGTGCCCTACCTTGAATATCCATAGTTATTTTCATGCACTACACGGTCACACTGCTGCGAACTTATTCGAACTATGTTGTTTTTGTGGTCTTCAGTCCTGAGAATGGTTTGATGCAGCTCTCCATGCTACCCTATCCTGTGCAAGCTTCATCATCCCCAGTACTTATTGCAACCTACATCCTTCTGAATCTGCTTAGTATATTCATCTTTTGGTCTCCCTCTACAATTGTTACCCTCGATGCTGCCCTGCAAATCTAAACTTGTGATCCCTTGATGCCTCAGAACATGTCTTACTAACCCGTCCCTTCTTTTTGTCAAGCTATGCCACAAACTCCTCTTCTCCACAATCCTATTCAATACTTCATCATTAGTTATGTGATCTACCCGTCTAATCTTCAGACTCTTCTGTAGCACCACATTTCGAAAGCTTCTATTCTCTTCTTGTCTAAATAATTTATAGCCCATGTTTCACTTCCATACATGGCTACACTCCATACACATATATTGAGAAACGACTTCCTGACACTTAAATCTATACTCGATGCTAACAAATTTCTCTTCTTCAGAAACGCTTTCCTTACCATTGCCAGCCTACATTTTATATCTTCTCTACTTCGACCATATCAGTTATTTTGCTCCCCAAATAGCAAAACTTCTTTACTACTTTAAGTGTCTCATTTCCTAATCTGATTCCCTCAGCATCACCCGACTTAATTCGACTACATTCCATTATCCTCGTTTTGCTTGTGTTGATGGTCATCTTATATCCTCCTTCCAAGACACTGTTCATTCCGTTCAAATGCTCTTCCAAGTCCTTTGCTGTCTCTGATAGAATTACAATGTCATCAGCGAACCTCAAAGTTTTTGTTTCTTCTCCATGGATTTTAATACCTACTCCGAATTTTTCTTTTGTTTCCTTTACTGCTTGCTCATTATACAGATTGAATAACATTGGGGAGAGGCTACAACAATGTCTCACTCCCTTCCCATCCACTGCCTCCCTTTCATGCCCCTCAACTCTTATAACTGCCATCTGGTTTCTGTACAAATTGTAAATAGCCTTTCGCTCCCTGTATTTTACCCCTGCCACCTTTAGAATTTGAAACAGAATACTCCAGTCAACATTTTCAAAAGCTTTCTCTAAGTCTACAAATGCTAGAAACGTAGGTTTGCCTTTCCTTAATCTTTCTTCTAAGATAAGTCAGTATTGCCTCACGTGTTCCAATATTTCTACGGAATCCAATCTGATCTTCCCCGAGGTCGGCGTCTACCTGTTTTTCCATTCGTCTGTAAAGAATTCGTGTTAGTATTTTGCAGCTGTGACTTATTAAACTGATTGTTCGGTAATTTTCACATCTGTCAACGCCTGCTTTCTTTCGGATTGGAATTATTATATTCTTCTTTAAGTCTGAGGGTATTTCGCCTGTCTCATACATCTTGCTCACCAGATGGTAGAGTTTTGAGAGGACTGGCTCTCCCAAGGCTGCATCTGCATCCTCTTCCATTTCCATAATATTGTCCTCAAGTACATCGCCCTTGTATAGACTCTCTATACACTCCTTCCACCTTTCTGCTTTCCTTTCTTTGCTTAGAACTGTGTTTCCCTCTGAGCTCTTGATATTCATACAAGTGGTTCTCTTTTCTCCAAAGGTCTCTTTAATTTTCCTGTAGGGATTATCTATCTTACCCCTAGTGAGCCTCTACATCTTTATATTTGTCCTCTAGCCATCATTGCTTAGCCATTTTGCACTTCCTGTCGATCTCATTTTTGAGACGTTTGTATTCCTTTTTGCCTGCTTCATTTACTGCATTTTTATATTTTCTCCTTTCATCAATTAAATTCAATATTTCTTCTGTTACCCAAGGATTCCTACAAGCCCTCGTCTTTTTACCTACTTGATCCTCAACAGCGTTCACTACTTCATCCTGAAACTCTGTACCACCTCTGGTTTGGTAAGTTTATCGAGGTCCCATCTCCTTAAATTCTCACCTTTTGCAGTTTCTTCAGTTTTAACCTACAGTTCATAACCAATAGGTTGTGGTCAGAATCCACATCTGCCCCTGGAAATGTCTTACAATTTAAGACCTGGTTCCTAAATCTCTGTCTTACCATTATACAATCTCTCTGATACCTTATAGTATCTCCAGGTTTTTTCCATGTATACAACCTTCTTTCATGATTCTTGAACCAAGTGTTAGCTATGATTAAGTTATGCTCTGTGCAAAACTCTACCAGGCGGCTTCCTCTTTCATTTCTTAGCCCCAGTCCATATTCACCTACTATGTTTCCTTCTCTCCCTTTACCCACTCTCGAATTCCAGTCACCCATGACTATTAAATTTTCGTCCCCTTCACTACCTAAATAATTTCTTTTATCTCATCATACATTTAATCAATTTCTTCATCATCTGCAGAGCTAGTTGACATATAAACTTGTACTACTGTAGTAGACGTGGGTTTCGTGTCTATCTTGTCCACAATAATGCGTTCACTATGCTGTTTGTAGTAGCTTACCCGCATTCCTATTTTCTTATTCATTATTAAACATACTCCTGCATTACCCCTATTTGATTTTGTATTTATAACCCTGTATTTACTGACCAAAAGTCTTATTCCTGCTGCCACCGAACTTCACTAATTCCCACTATATCTAACTTTAACCTATCCATTTCCCTTTTTAAATTTTCTAACCTACCTGCCCGATTAAGGGACCTGACATACCACGCTCCGATCCGTAGAACGCCAGTTTTGTTTTTTCCTGATAACGACATCCTCTTGAGTAGACCTCGCCCGGAGATCCGAATGGGGGACTATTTTACCTCCGGAATATTTTACCCAAGAGGACGCCATCATCATTTAACCATGCCCTCGGGAAAAATTACGGCCGTAGTCTCCCCTTGCTTTCAGCCGTTCGCAGTACCAGCACAGCAAGGCCGTTTTGGTTAGTGCTACAAGGCCAGATCAGTCAATCATCCAGACTGTTGCCCCTGCAACTACTCAAAAGGCTGCTGCCCTCTTCAGGAACCACACGTTTGTCTGGCCTCTCAACAGATACCCCTCCGTTGTGGTTGCACCTACGTTACGGCCATCTGTATCGCTGAGGCACGCAAGCCTCCCCACCAACGGCAATGTCCATGGTTCATGGGGGGAGGATTCGAACTATATATATATATATATTGCTGCCAATGATCTTCCATATACGCGATTATGGTTGGTGCCCTTTACTTGGACAAAGATTGTCCTTTACTACGTTGCGCTGAAGACGGGATTTGTAACTCCCTGTCCAAAAAGGATGATGAACTACATGGCTCCACACCTGTCTCAGTATCACCTGGAGTTGTTCAACATGTATCGTCGTCATTGTACTCCTCATGTACATTGTCGACACAGTCGAGCGTAACGAGACCACATATTTCCCTGATTCATCTTGCAGAGACGCTCAAATTTCATCTGCCACTTCTTTCTCGCTCTGAGAAATTCCATTGGTTCCTTTCTGACGAAATGTCAGCTTCGGTAACTGTTGTTGGAGGTATAATGCAATGATTGCTTTGTTTATAGTTGCCACTCCTCTACTTTGTATCATCAGCATTGCAGTATAGCTCTGTTGTGAGCTCTTCATCGTCAAAGCATTTCCACTACCCTCCGTAGCCTCATGCTGTGCTCACCATTGAACACTTCTAGTCCCGCTCCCATTAGCAGCCAGTACTGTGGTTGCGTGATAGACAATACGTGGGGCGCCAATGCTGTAAACATCACTGGCCTTTTATGACCTCGCACTCGAGGGGTTTTTGTGAGAGGTAGGGCGAGCAGCTCTCGAGAAACGGATGTTGCTTTCTACACGTCTACACGCAGAGCACGACTATCTGATATCTTACCCAGTCTCTGACTTTGCCGGGGAGGTGCTCCCGGCGCTTTTACACGACAGGTGTTACTCGCAAAAGCTCTTTGAGAGAGGAAACCTCTCATGTGTCCACCTAGCTTAAGGATTATTTTTTAAGCTCATTTGATTAACACTGAACATACTAACATACTGGACAGATAACGAAAGCAAAAGCGCAACAAAGTGATGAATATATATTTTACTAATATGAACTTACATCTGACTGTAATTAATATGCAAATGTAATGGAATAAATGACTGTTAGTTACAGAACAATGTAAACACAGATAACGTTTCAGACTACATTGAAGACAACCTTATTGTTTGCTCTGCGTCCTGTATCGAAATACACTTTACACTTTCTAGAAGCGGTGTGGAGTCAGCGGCCAATTAGCACTTACCTTTTATCTTGAATGTACTACACTTCATACCGGAACATAAATCTAAAAGAGGGCGTAGCTGGTTTAGCCCTTGTAATCAGTAATCGTACAATGGATCAACGTGCTACGGACCACATGGTTACCACACCTTTTGTGTCGTCTAGCGGAAATCTCCTTGTACTACCTCTCTGGACATACTAACTTAACATTCAGGTACAAATCTGATTTAATAAATATAATCAAAGCTAAAGACTTAGCATGTGATGAATAAATCTTGAAAATAAGATAATAAAATAAAAGGGAAGGAAAATACAGGTATGTTGATCGCACGCTGCAAAATTTAAATAGCTAGTCTCAGCGCATCTGTGGCGTTCTGAGATAGTACTGCCGATGGTTCAGCTCAGCTGATTATGTCCTTTACGGATAGTAGTTATTAGACCCTAAGAGACGTTTGACCCTAATTCAGAGTCCGTAAGACTCCAGAAGTCGTTCTCTTTGCTGGAATGTATGAGGGTATTGAACGTTGCAGCAGCTCCTTGGCGTCGGACTAATGTCTAGCACTTGTTTGTCGTTATGCCGTCATTTTGTTTAGGTTGGCGCGCTGATGGCCTATCGTTGTCATACCTGTCTGCTTCCAGTCTGACGATGACGTGTGTGATGTCAAAACAAGTGACTTTTTAACAAGCAATAGCCGTTAATATCGATTTCGTGACACCTTTATTGTTTCTTATCCTTCACGACGGTGAAGTTGGTATTTATTACAATCACGTATGCCGCTCTTGACATTTTATCTGTTTCAATAAAGAAAAGATATAGAAATGACGTCAACAAGTACAGAGGACCTAATTTACATGGATTTTTCCCAATATCTTCTTGAGCAGAACTACAGCTCAATCACCAGTTTAACGAACACCACGGTGGTTTCAGGATAGGGTTTGTTTTTATCAGCCTGAAAATAAAACCTTGTTATAATTTCCATAGACTTCAAGGAGACCATTAATTCAGTAGGCCTGGTAAAAGTCGGTCAAGAGAATATAACCAGAAACATCATGAAAGCTCTTCTAACATTATATCAAAGTTTCTGTGAACAAATCGCAATCAAAACGGGAGTTAGGATTAAACTTTTCAAATGATACGCCCTCAGAGAATAAGAAAAATGTGGATTCAGTTTCACAGAGCGCACACTGACATCAAATTATAGATGCTCTAGCCTTTGGCACAGTCAGTTACATTAATTAAACATTAGATAAAATAACTACAGACACGACTAAGTGTCATATGGACGTTAAGAAAACGAAAACCATGACACACGCGAAGGATTGTTCGGTCAAAATAAAAACAACAAAGGTTCATTCCCTAGGAGTGGACACTTTCGTATTCTTAGGAGTGTAACTGGGCATGATAAAGACTGGAAAAGCAAGGCATATCTGGGAGAATAATAAAAAGGAACCAGCTCATATACTTTCCCTATCTACAATAAGAAACTGTTTCCAGACTGTTGCCAGATACCTGATCCTGTAAACATTAGAGACGCTACGATTGGTGGGCGAGGGTTGAAAGAGAGAATTGAGAAAAACATCGGAGGACCTGAAAAAGAAGAGTGGATGCTGAGAAAAGATGACAGCACTACGAAATGAAAACAGACAATAAGCACGAGTGTATGAAAGGAAAAAAAAGATGTCGACATGAGCGTAACGATGTGCGTATGTTGATATAAACCAAATTTTAAGGCCGTCCAAAGATACCTCATCGACACACGTTTATTCGCTGACGATGTTACGGTCACTAATCTCTTTATACTTCTTTTTTTTTTTTAATAGGGAAAATGACTCAGTGAAATTAAATGTCGATGGCGCTTCTATGGACTATGTAAGAAACAGAAAATTTCTGGTAGTTAATATTGAAATACTGTTGAAGTGTTACGAACACACAAAGATATTTGCAAACAGAATGTCATCATGTTATTCCCTTTCAGCGCTGTCATACTATTCTTACCTAAAAGGTTCGTTTCTGGGAGACAAATGAACAAAATTTGTACAAGATTTTCAAAGTACTGGACTAAAACGTTAATCGAACTCAGTGTAAATATCTGCTCAAAATAATAGTGCTTTCAACTAAGTCATGTGAGTACATTTGCCAATCAGCTATGCACATCAAAAATAACTTTGATAATTAATGCACAAACAATTCTATCCACGACCACGGAACAAGATCTAGACTGAACTTGCACTTAGCAAAAACCTCAGAACAACATTATCTAGCAAGGAATAAAACTGTAAGTTAAAATGCTCAGGGAAGGTAAAGAGATTACTAAAAAGAACGTATTTAAAGAGATAGGTAAGAAGTGACTATTAAGCAATACATTCTATAAGCCGAAGGATTACTTAGACAAAACAGTGATGGGGTTTGGTAAAAGATATAACGTAACTAAACAATAATAAAACATCTATCATTTCTCGTAACACTTCCACTTTGCTTTTTTAAAGCATACTCCCAATGCACGGCAATGTGTAGCACTAACATCTTATCCTCGTATCATCTTTCTGATCTCAACATTTCATTGTACAGAGACTGACTTAGTTTTTTGGGCTAACAAATGGGCGGCGATTCACAAAATGGAAATGTAATGCTGTCGCTTTGGTGTCCGTAGTGTTACAACATGGAACAATAAATATATTGAGCGTGTGCAGTGCTTGATAGTGAGACATGAACGGTGTAGCATTAGCCTTTCACATTATCAAATATCAGCTTTGCAGAACAGTATTGTACGACTGGAGAAAATCGAATGCGGTTGCACTTTTTAAACCTATTGGTCTTTTATTCGGGAGAATGAAGACTCCAATATTCATCCAGCATTTCTGATTTAGGCATTCCGTGGTTTTCCTAAACTACTTCAGGCAATGCCGAGATTATTCACAGTAAAAGGCCACGCTAATTGTCTATTCCATCCATGTCAGCCCTAGACCTGTAACGAAGGCTGCATATATGAATTATGTAAGTTTCTTTGTTCTTAAATTTTAGTACCATGACACTTCCAAAATCCTTATAACAGTAATCTACGGATCAATGACACTACTACCAGTACAATTTACGAAACAGATATCATTATCGTCAAATTACAGTAATTCTTTTCCGTATCATGGTAACAGGTTAAAGCCTTTTTTAACATCATGTTCAAGAACTTAACCATGTTGCGTGTTCTGACTTATGGGTCTCAATTGCCAGATTGATTCCAGTACATTCACCACCATAAAGACCTACATGCATGCGTACCATATATCACCATTTTTTGGCATATATTAATTCATCTATGTAATTCTGTAAGGTGTTTTATCACTGCGTTACAAAATTTTAGTGCACTGTATAACGGATAATGTCTATCGGACAATTTCATTCAACACAATATTTCCGTGGTAACGAGAAGTGTGGTTCAGTGGTTAAGAATCTTAACTCTACTTTGAAAGTAATGCAGTTTCTTCGAAGCACTTCATCAGATGACGAGGTGGTTTCCTCCCTTCTCTAATTTGAGCTAATAATTCTTTTTCAATGTCGTAGTTGCTGACTGGATGTTAAATTTCAGACTTCCTTCCTAGCTTTCTTCCTACCTTTACTACACCGCGCACAATGAAAAAATTTATAATTTGCTACGAACGCTACTGGTCTTTCCAAAGCTTAAACATTCAGTACAAATCACCTTAATTATAAACCACTGTATTAAAGTAGTAAAAGCACAAGTAAGCAATGGTATAACAACAGATATCTAGCGTTTCCTCTCGGGCAGGCTACCACAAGAATGCCGAATAATTTTACAAGGCACCTGCTAACACTATTATTCAATCAGACATATAATTAATAACAAAATTTGCTTTTAAAATTTATCATAATATAACTGTTATATGCAAAGACTGTAGGAAAAGTGTGATATGTGTGATGTTAGAGAGCTTTGCTAATGTATGTTGTAATGTATGTAAAGAAATATGTGAAATGTATAATTTACTGAATAATATAATGAGATTTTCACTCTGCAGCGGAGTGTGCGCTGATACGAAACTTCCTTGCATATTAAAACCGTGTGTCGGACCGAGACTCGAACTCGGGACCTTTGCCTTTCGCAGGCAAGTGCTCTACCAACTGAGCTAGCTAAGCATGATTCACGACCCCTCCTCATAGCTTGAACGCTGCCAGTACCTCGTCTCCTACCTTCCAAACTTCACAGAAGCTCTTCTGCGAACCTTGCAGAACTAGCACTCCTGGAAGAAAGGATATTTCGGAGACATGGCTTAGCCGTGGTAAAGCACTTGCCCGAGAAAGCGCGAAAGGCAAAGGTCCAGAGTTCGAGTCTTGTCCGGTACACAGTTTTAATCTTCCAGGAAGTTTTACTAAATAATATTTTGTCATGGATTAATGAAATGAAAGTGTTTTAATCTTCGTAAAAGTTGTCATTTGTAGAAAATGATACACTCTTAGAGAAAATATGAAGGATATGTTCTATGTAAGAGATGGAGTGCTTTTTTTATTGTACGGAAGCTACTGTAGGAATCGTAAAAGGTGACATGGCTTTTTGGCGCTGCCGTAGAGAGAGAGGTAATGAGAGGACACAGTTTGTAGGCAGTAGTGAAAGAGACAACACTAAGGGGCAGGTAATGCCTTGCCTGGAAACTGTTGCACAATAGCCTGAATTATTACAGCTTTGGCACAAGTTGGCGGGCTATGTTATGAACCTTAAAGCAACTTCAAGAAGAATTAATTATTCCGTGCTTAAAGAAACTTGTACGCCGTACCACTATTCGCGGTACCCAACGACTACAGCCAATAGATTACGAACTGTATAATTCGAATTTTAAAAGAGTGAAAACAGGTTGCGAACTGTATAATTAGAATTGCACAAGCGTGAACGACTAACTTAGGATTTTTTTAATAATTATTGAATTCAACATAAAACTTGGTTCACCTTGTTATTTTATTCGTAATATTCCACATATATAGGATCCTTTTTTGATGTCTGATTATTATGTGTAAACCTGTTATAAAAACATTTGAAGTGCTTTATTCAGTATCTACAAGCACTAATTTTCATCTTTGAATAAACGTTTGAATATAATTGTTGTGAACTAACTCTTAAAATGGGTTAAAACTACTGTATGATCTACGTAGTAGAAGGGTTAAAGTGAAATTTTGCTTAAGTATTGTAGTAGATGTTTTCAGATAAATTAAAGAAGTTTACTATTCTTACTCTCTTTGTGGTAAAAAGTAAACTGAAGGTAAGTAGATAAGTTTTGAGTGAAATAAAGATAAAACTCAGTTATAAATGAAAGTAAAGTAGAAAGAATTATAAAAAGAAAATTGGTTGTGCGTTTCAGCAACACTGGAGTAGGATTGCATAAAAATCCTGAATGACAATACAAAATGACCACACCCTACCGTTGGCTTTTGACAGATCATTTGCTAAGAGAAAGGTATGAACAAAGTGATTAATAAATTTAAATGTGTGTATTAGGCTTTTAGAGTACTTAAGTATTTAATTTGTTGATTATACAAAATGCAAACATAGAAGTCCTCCCTTGTTCAAATACTTTTGGCATTTTTTTTTTATTTTTTTTTTTTTTATTTTTTTTGGACATCAGTCTACTAACTGGTTTGATGCGGCCCGCAACGAATTCCTTTCCTGTGCTAACCTCTTCATCTCAGAGTAGCACTTGCAACCTACGTCCTCAATTATTTGTTTGACGTATTCCAATCTCTGTCTTCCTCTACAGTTTTTGCTCTTTATAGCTCCCTCTAGTACCATGGAAGTCATTCCCTCATGTCTTAGCAGATGTCCTATCATCCTGCCCCTTCTCCTTATCAGTGTTTTCCACATATTCCTTTCCGATTCTGCGTAGAACCTCCTCATTCCTTACCTTATCAGTCCACCTAATTTTTAACATTCGTCTATAGCACCACATCTCAAATGCTTCAATTCTCTTCTGTTCCGGTTTTCCCACAGTCCATGTTTCACTACCATACAATGCTGTACTCCAGACGTACATCCTCAGAAATTTCTTCCTCAAATTAAGGCCGGTATTTGATATTAGTAGACTTCTCTTGGTCAGAAATGCCTTTTTTGCCATAGCGAGTCTGCTTTTGATGTCCTCCTTGCTCCGTCCGTCATTGGTTATTTTACTGCCTAGGTAGCAGAATTCCTTAACTTCATTGACTTCGTGACCATCAATTCTGATGTTAAGTTTCTCGCTGTTCTCATTTCTACTACTTCTCATTACCTTCGTCTTTCTCCGATTTACTCTCAAACCATACTGTGTACTCATTAGACTGTTCATTCCGTTCAGCAGATCATTTAATTCTTCTTCACTTTCATTCAGGATAGCAATGTCATCAGCGAATCGTATCATTGATATCCTTTCACCTTGTATTTTAATTCCACTCCTGAACCTTTCTTTTATTTCCATCATTGCTTCCTCGATGTACAGATTGAAGAGTAGGGGCGAAAGGCTGCAGCCTTGTCTTACACCCTTCTCAATACGAGCACTTCGTTCATCATCGTCCACTCTTATTATTCCCTCTTGGTTGTTGTACATATTGTATATGACCCGTCTCTCCCTATAGCTTACCCCTACTTTTTGCAGAATCTCGAACAGCTTGCACCATTTTATATTGTCGAACGCTTTTTCCAGGTCGACAAATCCTATGAACGTGTCTTGATTTTTCTTTAGCCTTGCTTCATTGCCTCTCTCGTACCTTTACTTTTCCTAAAGCCAAACTGATCGTCACCTAGCGCATTCTCAATTTTCTTTTCCATTCTTCTGTATATTATTCTTGTAAGCAGCTTCGATCCATGAGCTGTTAAGCTGATTGTCCGATAATTCTCGCACTTGTCAGCTCTTGCCGTCTTCGGAATTGTGTGGATGATGCTTTTCCGAAAGTCAGATGGTATGTCGCCAGACTCATATATTCTACAAACCAACGTGAATAGTCGTTTTGTTGCCACTTCCCCTAATTATTTGGCACATAGTGATTAAATATTCGTGATCTTTCTAGATCAAAACTATTTGTGTATAAGGGTATAGTAGGTAAAAGATACTTGGGCTTTGTCAGAGCCATATCCTGGAAAGTTATATTTATTTGTGAAGTTATGTTAGGCAACAGCAGGAAAACTAGACCAAATTACTTCTCTTCCAAAACTTAACCATTTCTTTGCCTAGATAGGCTGTGGCGACCGTAAATGGTTCAAATTGCTCTGAGCACTATGGGACTTAACAGCTGTGGTCATCAGTCCCCAAGAACGTATGACTACTTAAACCTAACTAACCTAAGGACATCACACACATCCATGCCCGAGGCAGGATTCGAACCTGCGACCGTAGCAGTCACACGGTTCCGGACTGCGCGCCTAGAATCGCGAGCGACCGTAAATCCATTAGACAAACCACTTAGTGAACTACGTACAGAAAGCTCCTAGATTCAGTATTATTCCATTCTTTATTCTTTTCTTTCTAACAGCTAGAGAATTCTTAGGAAAAGGAACTAATAATCTGATTTCCATATCCATTAGTCATACGTTATGGTCAAATGCCGTAAAAGGGGTAACACTATACCACAGGTGTATACTATATGCACAATTCCTCGTGTAATAGTGTTATAGATGGTTTTTCCCGAGCAGGAGTATTTGTTCTGTCGAGATATACTGTTGTAACCTGATCAAAATCGGCAAATTCCACACTAAAAAGTTTTTAAAATGCTATAGTCAGTATCCCAGGTATAATGTAAGTACACCCTGAAGCTACGATCATGTCACTCTCACAGGGGCTGCGAGCGAAACATGATATCTTAATAGTGTCAAAAAAACTAACCACTACCATCCACCATACAATACGTTACAGAGTGTACATGTAGGTAATAAAGATTTAATTAATCTTCTGTCAGCTCTGGAACAGAGCTCAAAGGTACATTATGTTAGTATGTGCAGGTGCTTGGTAGTTAATCATAAGAAAATAATTGATTTGGCATCTGCGCGGAATCTAATAGACATGACTTACGAATGATTACAGAAGCCGAGCCTGACATGATTAGTGCCAATGGTAGAAAGAATTATAGAAGTGTGTGAAATATTGTGTTCTTAGATTTTAAAAAAAGAGGATACCATTTTTCATTCCTCTTGTTTTAAGCCAATACCCTTCGGATTACCTTGCCCAGCGGGTATGTTTCGTCCCTAAAGTGTGATACTCTAAGATTGGTGAAATAACCATTACGAACGAGTGGAAAACAGACAACGCCAGAAGTTGAGATAGGATTAACGTTTAGAATCCCACCTTCAAATCCATTATCTTCCCCATTCCAATAGCACCCAAAGTGGAAAGACGCATTTTCAGAATGAAAGATTTTTTTATACTTTTCCAGCTACCTTCCCTACCTCATATTAATTCATGCACTTGATTCAGGAGAACTTATTAGCATTCATCAGTTATTACTGCACGCTTCTCAAGGTAATCTTTAAGAAATCTCTTCTTCACACATCATAAAACATTGGTCTCATCCGTTCTGATATATGACTCGACATCAGCTTTTCGGTACAGTGCAACGGCCTCCCAATACTTCTTTGATTGTGATGCCATATCTTGCGTGAAGTCCCGACGTTTTGTTCTCAGTAACGAAGCGGTGAATAAAATCAACTAGATTCTTTATAAATTGGTAAAAATATTGATAAGAAATTGGTTTTTTCATTTTTTTTACGAGCAGTCAAAAAATGCACTCACGTAGCTCAAAGCTTCCTCATTTCTTTGAGTATATTGTAGCGCATTCCTCTTTTCTGTTATGTCTATGTCCTCAGATGCTTCACACATATTCAGTTCCTGATCTCGAATACAATTCTAAACATTTTTCAGAAGATTTTATCTGTGGTTGTAGTTTTAGGACATCAAGTTGATCACCTTTTAGATATGTAAGCTACATTTGAAAGAAGACACCCGTTTCTTTACCTTTAAAGTGAAGGAGCTGATTTCTCCTAAACCTTCATCATACTTTGATGCACCTCCGCTAGCAATAATCCATTTGAACAAATGAAAGGTATTGTAATCGCTCACCTAAGTACGTTGTCTGCTCTTCCTAAAATGAATAGTTTCCTTTTTCATGTCCCATCCGTGACCTAGGCATCGTCGTCTTCTGGTACTTGCACGAGTAATTGTCCTTAGTCTCCAGCAAAATCACAGTGACTTTGATCAAGGTACTAATAGAAATTAGGAACAGGTGTGTAGAGAACATAGATATACAAATAAGAGTCGCAGACATACTCGAATAAATGGGTATATTTAATAAATACTTCTGGTAAACACACAAGAATATGACGTCAATCAATGTAATAGCACTTTAATAAGTAGTAAGGCATGCATAAACTGCTCATCTTTTATACGTTATTTTACCGGAAGTCATTGCTCGGTCAACAGGAGAAAACCACATACAGTATTTATTGCGGTAAAGAAGAAAATGAAGCTGAGTGAGAGACATTTTGTCAAATGATGCTACGACGGCAGCAAAGCATTTTGCATTGCCTGAGACTCCGTCTTGATTACTACGAGATTCGTATATGGTTGTACGTACGATCTAACATCATAATATTTTTTGATTGAATTATCGCTGCGAGTGTCTTCTAATGGTCATCTACATCTACATCATACTCTGCAAGCCACATAATGGTGTATCACGGAGGGTATTTTTTTTTTTTTTTGTACCACTAACTGAGCCCTACAACCCTGTTCCAATCGTTAATAGCGTGTTGGAAGAATGATTGCTGTTAAGCCTCTGTATTAGCTCTAATTTCTACAATTTTCTCCTCATGGTCCTTACGCGAGACGGAAAGAGGTCTTTCGAAAGTTCAATAGTAAATCTCTCCATGATGCATAACATCTCTCTTGTAACGTCTGCCAATGAAGTTTGTTGAGCATCTCCGTAACGCCCTCGTGCCGAGTAAACGATCCCGTGACGAAACGTGCCGCTCTTCGTTGGATCCTCTCTATCTCTTCTATCGGTCTTATCTGGTAGCGATCCCATATAGATGAATAATACTCAAGAATCGGTCAAACAAGCGCCTTCTAAGCCACTTTCTTCGTGGATGAGTTATATTTCCTTAAGATTCTTCCAATGAATCTGAATCTGGCATCAGCTTTTCCCACTATTTGTTTTATATGATCATTCCATTTAAGGTCGCTCCAGACAGTTGCTCCTAGATATTTTGCCGCAAATACTGTTTCCAGCGGTTTGTTATAAATAGTGTAGCTATGCAGTAACAGATTTCATATTGTAGGCGTATCCCTGTGCATGAAAGCTTTCAAGTTGCTATAAAGACACATTTTAACCGAAATTGCCATATTCACAGTAACTGATAACTTCTTAATGCAACTGGGTAATGACTCACAAAAATCAGGAAAATTTAAATCTATACCTATATTATCATCAGCCCCCCCCCCCCCATGAACCATGGACCTTGCCGTTGGTGGGGAGGCTTGCGTGCCTCAGCGATACAAATGGCCGTAACGTAGGTGCAACCACAACGAAGTGGTATCTGTTGAGAGGCCATACAAACATGTGGTTCCTGAAGAGGGGCAGCAGCCTTTTGAGTAGTTGCAGGGGCAACAGTCTGGATGATTGACTGTTCTGGCCTTGCGACATTAACCAAAACGGCCTTGCTGTGCTGGTACTGCGAACGGCTGAAGTCAAGGGGAAACTACAGCCGTACTTTTTCCCGAGGACATGCAGCTTTACTGTAGGATTAAATGATGATGGCGTCCTCTAGGGTAAAATATTCCGGTGGTAAAATAGTCCCCCATTCAGATCTCCGGGCGGGGACTACTCAGGAGGACGTCGTTATCAGGAGAAAGAAAACTGGCGCTCTGCGGATCGGACCGTGGAATGTCAGATACCTTAATCGGGCAGGTAGGTTAGAAAATTTAAAAAGGGAAATGGATAGGTTAAAGTTAGATATAGTGGGAATTAGTGAAGTTCGGTGGCAGGAGGACCAAGACTTTTGGTCAGGTGAATACAGGGTTATAAACATAAAATCAAATAGGGGTAATGCAGCATAGTGAACGCATTATTGTGGCCAAGATAGACACGAAGCCCACACCTACTACAGTAGTACAAGTTTATATACCAACTAGCTCTGCAGATGATGAAGAAATTGATTAAATGTACGATGAGATAAAAGAAATTATTCAGGTAGTGAAGGGAGACGAAAATTTAATAGTCATGGGTGACTGGAATTCTTCAGTAGGAAAAGGAAGAGAAGGAAACATAGTAGGTGATTATGGATTGGGGCTAAGAAATGAAAGAGGAAGCCGTCTGGTAGAATTTTGCACAGAGCATAACTTAATCATAGCTAACACTTGGTTCAAAAATCATAAAAGGAGGTTGTATACATGAAAGAATACTGGAGATACTAAAAGGTATCAGATAGATTATATAATGGTAAGACAGAGTTTTAGGAATCAGGTCTTAAATTGTAGGACATGTCCTGGAGCAGATGTGGGCTCTGACCACAATCTACTAGTTATGAACTGTAGGTTAAAACTGAAGAAACTGCAAAAAGGTGGGAATTTAAGGACATGGGATCTGGATAAGTTGAAAGAACCAGAGGTTGTACAGAGTTTCATGGACAGCATAAGGGAACAATTGACAGGAATGGGGGAAAGAAACACAGTAGAAGAATGGGTATCTTTGAGGAATGAAGTAGTGAAGGCAGCAGAGGATCAAGTAGGTAAAAAGACGAAGGCTGCTAGAAATCATTGGGTAACAGAAGAAATATTGCATTTAATTGATGAAAGGAGAATATATAAAAATGCAGTAAATGATGCAGGCATAAAGGAATACAAACGTCTCAGAAATGAGATCGACAGGAAGTGCAAAATGGCTAAGCAGGGATGGCTAGAGGACAAATGTAAGGATGTAGAAGTTTATCTCACTAGGGGTCAGATAGATACTGCCTACAGAAAAATTAAAGAGACCTTTGGAGAGAAGAGAACCACGTGTATGAATATCAAGAGCACAGATGTGGCAACCCAGTTATAAGCAAAGAAGGGAATGCAGAAAGGTGGAAGGAGTATGTAGAAGTTTTATACAAGGGCGATGTACTTGAGGACAATATTATGGAAATGGAAGAGGATGTAGATGAAGACGAAATGGGAGATAAGATACTGCGTGAAGAGTTTGACAGAGCACTGAAAGACCTAAGTCGAAACAAGGCCCCAGGAGTAGACAACATTCCATTAGAACTACTGACGGCCTTGGGAGAGCCAGTCATGACAAAACTTTACCAGCTGGTGAGCAAGATGTATGAGACAGGCGAAATACCCTCAGACTTCAAGAAGAATATAATAATTCCAATCCCAAAGAAAACAGGTGCTCACAGATGTGAAAATTACCGAACTATCAGTTTAATAAGTCACAGCTGTAAAATACTAAAGCGAATTCTTTACAGACGAATGGAAAAACTGGTAGATGCGGACCTCGTGGAGGATCAGTTTGGATTCCGTAGAAATGTTGGAACACGTGAGGCAATACTGACCTTACGACTTATCTTAGAAGAAAGATTAAGAAAAGGCAAACCTACGTTTCTAGCATTTGTAGACATAGAGAAGCTTTTGACAATGTTAACTGGAATACTCTCTTTCAAATTCTGAAGGTGGCAGGGGTAAAATACAGGGAGCGAAAGGTTATTTACAATTTGTACAGAAACCAGATGGCAGTCATAAGAGTCGAGGGGCATGAAAGGGAAGCAGTGGTTGGGAAAGGAGTGAGACAGGGTTGTAGCTTTTCCCCGATGTTATTCAATCTGTATATTGAGCAAGCAGTAAAGGAAACAAAAGAAAAATTCAGGATAGGTATTAAAATCCGTGGAGAAGAAATAAAAACTTTGAGTTTCGCCCATGACATTGTAATTCTGTCAGAGACGGCAAAGGACTTGGAAGAGCAGTTGAACGGAATGGACAGCGTCTTGAAAGGAGGATATAAGATGAACATCAACAAAAGCGAAACGAGGATAATGGAATGTAGTCGAATTAAGTAGGGTGATGCTGAAGGAATTAGATTAGGAAGTGAGACACTTAAAGTAGTAAAGGAGTTTTGCTATTTGGGGAGCAAAATAACTGATGATGGTCGAAGTAGAGAGGATATAAAATGTAGACTGGCAATGGCAAGCAAAGCGTTTCTGAAGAAGAGAAATTTGTTAACATCGAGTATAGATTTAAATGTCAGGAAGTCATTTCTGAAAGTATTTGTATGGAGTGTAGCCATGTATTGAAGTGAAACATGGACGATAACTAGTTTGGACAAGAAGAGAATAGAAGCTTTCGAAATGTGGTGCTACAGAAGAATGCTGAAGATAAGGTGGATAGATCACGTAACTAATGAGGAGGTATTGAATAGGATTGGGGAGAAGAGAAGTTTGTGGCACAACTTGACTAGAAGAAGGGATCGGTTGGTAGGACATGTTTTGAGGCATCAAGGGATCACAAATTTAGCATTGGAGGGCAGTGTGGAGGGTAAAAATCGTAGAGGGAGACCAAGAGATGAATACACTAAGCAGATTCAGAAGGATGTAGGTTGCAGTAGGTACTGGGGGATGAAGAAGCTTGCACAGGAAAGAGTAGCATGGAGAGCTGCATCAAACCAGTCTCAGGACTGAAGACAACAACAACAACAACAACATTATCATCATTATCTCTTTATCATCTGTTAACCTATCACTCATAATAATAATATGCAAATTTTCACACATTGATTATTGAAATTTCGGAAATAACTTTTAGTCTGCTTTAATTTAAGTAACGATCAAGTCTCATTGCTGTCCCTTGAGTGGGTGACGCTATGACCCTTTGGTATTTCCGTTCACCCATTTAAACGGAATATGCACAGCAGGAATTCCTTAAAGGCTGTATAAAAAATAATCTATTTTTCTAATCTAGTTAAATGTTACTGAACTGACCTAAATCTATACTCAATTTCGTATCAGTACCTCATAGACTTTTTGCCTTTTCCTTCGATCACAAATCACTCGTTTTAGGAACTCTCGAATAATCATCCCATTTCTAAAATCTTGTTTACTTCAATATCTCGATAGATATTACAGTCTGTTTAGTAAGATCGTAGAAATATTTATTTGACAAAAAAGCAAAACATATACATACATCATACATGTGACCAAAAGAAAAATGCGAGTACCAGTAATAATATGTCCAGCCGTCCACAGCGTCGATAATTGCTTGTGATCTACGATGCACGCTTGAACCAAGATTTTCCACGTAGTTAAGGTAAGATTCCTCCAAATGCGTCGAATTTGCGTTGACAATTGTTTCAAAGTGAAGATCTTTTCTCCTTGCAACTTCTTTTTGATGATAGCCAATACACTTCCAATAGGATTATCGCCAGGAGACTAAGAGGGCCAGTCGAGTACCTGCACACCTTTCTCCTTTTTCTGGTCATTGAAAAGCTTCTGCGGTGCTTCGTATCATTGTCCTTTTTTTCACTATCCAGTCTTCATTTTCGTCGATAAACCATCGTTTGGCAATCGGCGTCAAATATCTTTGATGAACGTGACGAGTAATTTACATAACCGTCTCTTCTTTTGTATCACGGGCAAGAACTAAAAGTAAACAAATACGTTATGGCATTGCATGAAGGACAAAGTTTCTGTCTAATGAGTTGTAAAAGACCTAAGGCGATATCTTTTACCATCTGTGTGTAACGCCGACCGCGCTTCTGCTAAACAGACTGTAATGTGGTGACCCTAAATACTTTACGTGTTGTCACTTGTGCTTTATTACGATATGTTTAACTGTCCATTAAACGCAGTAAGGCATGAAAAAGAGTTACCGCTATCCTGTGACATTCTCCTGTGAAGTGGGAGAAGTAGTTTATGTGTCACTGAATAGATCCATCCAATAAGGAAGAAGATATACTTTTAAGAAGCTCGTAAATATTTGAAAAATGTTAACAGTGGCGAATTGACGCCACTGTGTTTATATCGCCTTGTAAGCTTTTAGTAATGTTTTATGATACCTGATGATGGTCTGTGGACCGAAACAGGTTCTATAACAAACAAATTATTATCAGCTGCTCTTGGCGTTGAATCATGACTTTTTCGAGAAAGACGACGAGTCAACTTTTCATCGACGACCAGGTGGGGAATCATAGAAGAAGGAAGTGACCATGACCTTTCCAGCCGAACAATATTTGCCCTAAGTAATTTAGAAAATCCATAGGAAACAATGTTCTAGATTGTTGTACAGGGCTTTGAATACACTCATGGAAATTGAAATAAGAACACCGTGAATTCATTGTCCCAGGAAGGGGAAACTTTATTGACACATTCCTGGGGTCAGATACATCACATGTACACAGTGACAGAACCACAGGCACATAGACACAGGTAACAGAGCATGCACAATGTCGGCACTAGTACAGTGTATATCCACCTTTCGCAGCAATGCAGGCTGCTATTCTCCCATGGAAACGATCGTAGAGATGCTGGATGTAGTCCTGTGGAACGGCTTGCCATGCCATTTCCACCTGGCGCCTCAGTTGGACCAGCGTTCGTGCTGGACGTGCAGACCGCGTGAGACGACGCTTCATCCAGTCCCAAACATGCTCAATCAATGGGGGACAGGTCCGGAGATCTTGCTGGCCAGGGTAGTTGACTTACACCTTCTAGAGCACGTTGGGTGGCACGGGATACATGCGGACGTGCATTGTCCTGTTGGAACAGCAAGTTCCCTTGCCGGTCTAGGAATGGTAGAACGATGGGTTCGATGACGGTTTGGATGTACCGTGCACTATTCAGTGTCCCCTCGACAATCACCAGAGGTGTACGACCAGTGTAGGAGATCGCTCCCCACACCATGACGCCGGGTGTTGGCCCTGTGTGCCTCGGTCGTATGTAGTCCTGATTGTGGCGCTCACCTGCACGGCGCCAAACACGCATACGACCATCATTGGCACCAAGGCAGAAGCTACTCTCATCGCTGAAGACGACACGTCTCCATTCGTCCCTCCATTCACGCCTGTCGCGACGCCACTGGAGGCGGGGTGCACGATGTTGGGGCGTGAGCGGAAAACGGCCTAACGGTGTGCGGGACCGTAGCCCAGCTTCATGAAGACGGTTGTGAATGGTCCTCGCCGATACCCCAGGAGCAACAGTGTCCTTAATTTGCTGGGAAGTGGCGGTGCGGTCCACTACGGCACTGCATAGGATCCTACGGTCTTGGCGTGCATCCGTGCGTCGCTGCGGTCCGGTCCCAGGTCGACGGGCACGTGCACCTTCCGCCGACCACTGGCGACAACATCGATGTACTGTGGAGACCTCACGCCCCACGTGTTGAGAAATTCGGCGGTACGTCCACCCGGCCTCCCGCATGCCCACTATACGCCCTCGCTCAAAGTCCGTCAACTGCACATACGGTTCACGTCCACGCTGTCGCGGCATGCTACCAGTGTTAAAGACTGCGATGGAGGTCCGTATGCCACGGCAAACTGGCTGACACTGACGGCGGCGGTGCACAAATGCTGCGCAGCTAGCGCCATTCGACGGCCAACACCGCGGTTCCTGGTGTGTCCGCTGTGCCGTGCGTGTGATCATTGCTTGTACAGCCCTCTCGCAGTGTCCGGAGCAAGTATGGTGGGTCTGACACACCGGTGTCAATGTGTTCTTTTGTCCATTTCCAGAAGTGTAGTATAACATTATAGCCTCTACGATTTTTCTGATAAATGTACGGAATGTAGTTGGCAGTTGAAATCAGTGGCACCTCTGGGAAAAGAGGAGAGGGCGACTCAGTTACCTGTATGTACGATGTGGGGCATTGTTCAATTGGCAGTCATGAGGGTAAGTGCATGAGCCGGATGAGAGGCGGGTTGGCCGCACAGGGTAGGAATACATTTTACCTCATTCACCGTTAGTGGAAGGTGTTGTTTAAACTGTGTATCCGTCTTTAGTATTTGTAACTTTGCGATGAGTGCAAGAGTTTGAGTATGTTTACCGATATCCCAATCACATATTTACTTCATTGTACTTCGTTGGCACACGAATCCAAGTCGGTTTGTTGCCTCACTGCTTAGCCTCTTCCACTGGTCTCTGTGTATGGCCATGTTCTCGTGGGCTCCCTGGGTCACCAGGTCTCCTTGACTTCACACAGCCACCTGAGTTTTGGTCAACCAAGGGGTCTCGTTCTTTTCGGCTTTCTTTCTAGTACCACCTTCACAATCCCTTGTTCTCTTCCCAGTACATGTCTCAACCATTCAATTCTTCTGTTCTTCATTACTGCTATCACATCTAGTTCTTTAAACTGTGTGTGGATCTGTATGTTTTCCTTCTTCTAACTATTTCATTTTCTGATACAGGTCCAATAATTCTTTGTTTTCGAATTTCATAATTTTTCGCGCCATCTTCTTGCTCATTGCCCACGTTTGAACCTCATAAATTAATACAGGTCGCCCAACTGTCTTACATGTTGAGTTGTGTTGTTCTTGTTAGTAGTTTATGTTGTGTAACTTGTCCATTGTGAACAGATACCATTCTACGGTTTTTATCCAGTTCCCTATTTCCTCCTCCATGCTGTTGTTCACACTGGTAGTACTTACTAGATATTTGAAAGATCTAGTCATCTTAAATTCCATATCTTCTGTTGCCAGTGGCCCCATTGTTTCCTCTTCATTTTTTCTTGTCACAATCATACATTCTGTTTCACTTTGACTAATGCTCAGATCCACTTTTCGTGGCTCCTCTATCTACACCTTGTTTATTCTTATTAGTTAGCCTTCCCCTCCTCTGTAACGACAATATCGCTAAGAGTTTCACTTCATAGCCACATTCACATCTTGTCCAATAGATGAGGCATTTTGTAGGCCCTATTCTGTACAGTTGACCGTGGAGTCGCATTCTCCCTGTTTGAATCCTGTCTCCAAGGTGAAACACTCAGACTTTCTACATTTAACTCAATGCACTTTCTGGTCAGCCTGATCAGTTTCTATGGTTTTCCTGATTTTTCCCTTACCATCCACATGCTTTCTCTGTGGACACTATCATAGCCTGTCTGAAAACCTTTCGATCTTATCACATTGCCAGATCCTTCCAAATTACTTGTGTGATGATGAATAATTGGTCCATCGTTGACATTCCGTTCCGAAATCTAGCCTGGTGCTCTTCAAGGCTCCCTCTATTTATGGTAATACCCTCAATAAAAAAGAATGATCCCAAAGATCTACGTAATAATGATAAACCTTCGTAATTCTCACGCTTGGTTCGTTCTCCTTACGCACTGAGCATATTACTACTTGTTGCACCATTCATTGAGCATCTGTTCAGTAGACACATTAAAACTGAGTATGGAGTGCCCAATAAACGGTTGTTTCGAAGGAGATATTAGTGTTCGCCTTTATCAAATGGTTCAAATAGCTCTGAGCACTATGGGACTTAACAGCTGTCGTCATCAGTCCCCTAGAACTTAGAACTACTTAAACCTAACTAACCTAAGGACATCACACACATCCATGCCCGAGGCAGGATTCCAACCTGCGACCGTAGCAGTCGCACGGTTCCGGACTGCGCGCCTAGAACCGCGAGACCACCGCGGCCTTTATCATTTAGTAGTTGAGCCCACCTTAAAATGTTTCTCCTCTATAGTACGAGGGACATCTGATAATTAAAGAGAAACTGTTGTACAAAATAAACTGCGCATTTTTCAAAAGTGAGGTTTTTACTACGTCTCAACACGATCCCCACCAACGTTAATACACTTTTTCCCAACGATGAACTAGTATTGTTTATACTCGATGCAAAGAAGTCTCTGTTTTGTTTGAGCCACTTTCCCACACTTTGATCTCCTCGTTGTTGCGGAACTGTTTTTCCACATACGGCCTCCTTGTGTGGACCAAACAAACGAATATCTTGTTTAGAAAAGCGTTATTATCCCTTTCAAGTCTATACTCACTCTGAGTTGTTTATTTTCTAGTGTTGTTGCGTTTACTCTTTCGGGAACCACTTTCCACTTACACTTGTTTTGCTGTACTTAAGCTTGTTACTGATAACGTTAGGGATTCTACCGACACTTACTGCAATTGTTTTTTGCTATACGGTCAACAGTAACATGTCGGGCTTCATGAATAATGTAGTCAGAGCGGGTTTCAAGCGAACGACTGGACGTAGCTGGTAGTCAGTCACTGACGTTCGATAGTTTTTTGAACAGTTCTACCCACTAGCAAAAATTTCCACGGTTCGTGCAGCTTTCACCAAATTGTAAAATAATTCGAGAAAAAGAGGTAAATATTTTTAAAACTTTTTTGAAAGCTACAAAAATCTTCTAAAATATTTTGGTAGCCGCATTAAGGACCATACACAACCGGTTTCACGGTGATTTAATCCCATGCCCAGATATATAGATGTAACTAATTTATACTGATCCGTTAAAAACGCATGGTCTCTCAATGTTCGGGTGGCGTTTGAAGTGCCAGAACGCCTAAATTGGATCGTAACAAGATGAACCATCAAAAATATAAACGGTTTTTCTTCTTCAGAAAGCAAAAATCGGATCATTGAACGTTGTTCAGCTAACTAGCAAACTTCAAGCCGACACGCCATTGTTAAATACAATACTGACGTTATGAACAAATCAGTCTATATTTGTCAGTTGTTCCCAGTTCATCCAGGTGATGTCGACCTAAAGTCATAACAGTACAAAACTAATCCTGCAGACTGCTTCATCTGTACATCAATTTGTCTTTTTAGTTATTGAATGTCCCTCGAATCACACACTACGGAAGAGAGCAGATGAGACTGTAGGCTTTCATGTGAGGATCCAGGGTAACACCTAGACGGCGTTGTTGCTAACTTCGTCCCTCAAAACTGCGACTGCACTTAGGATAGTACAAATTTTTGTATATCCATCCTTGTGGCTGATGGTCTGGAGGTCTGGAGGACTTCGATCGTTCAGTACTTACGTAATAAGATGTAGCGCCAACAGCCGTCGTTATTTTCTATATAGCAACCAGCTTCTGTGACCAACCGCCTTGCCGCAGTGGTAACACCATTTCCCGTCAGATCACCGACATTAAACGCTGACAGACTTTGATGCGTGATCGTCCGGGACTGCTGACCGAGCGCTGTTGGCAAGCGGGTTGCACTCAGCTCTTGGGAGGCAAATTGGGGAACCACTTCATTAAGAAGCAGGGGCCCCGGTCACGAAAACTGACAACGGCGGGGAGAGCGCGATATGCTGACCACATGCCCCTCCATATTCGCATCCAAAGACATAGACCTGTTCGGACGGTGAGTGCACATCTTCAGGGACTCAATAGTCCATCTCCAGGCCTTAACTGATGCTGAGGCGGTGAACTCCAATCGTACAGACGATTCCATCAGTGATCAACATCTATGAACGGTGTTAGACTGTAAAAACGGTGTTATGGCAGGCAGTTGATGGTTGCAGACTCTAAACATTCATGGTGGTGTCTGTTTGTTCTATATTGTCTCCCTACCACTTATGCGCAACGACGCTCTGAGCGTGTTTTTTAGGGAATTGACTAGTTTGAACCTGGGACCTGTTGCTGGTAAGGAGACGCCAGACCACACATGACATGTAGAGTTCAGTGAGACTAGCGATGATATAACCAAATACTTAATTATCTCAGCGTCAGCTCCACTGCACTCCCTGTCAAAGAATCTTAATACTAACTAAATTTAGTGGAAGGGGTTCAAGGCTTTCCTATTTTTAGTTAGCTGGTAAAATAACGTCGAAAAAGCAGTTAAGTTTACCATTGGAAATTTCATTCTACTCACAAAACATTGTTTATAAATTGCGCTATTGATAAAAGGAGGTGTTTTAATACAGGATGGTGAAAACGAACTGCTCTCAACAAAAATGTGAACGAATATTCCCTGAATGGGTTTCCAAGTTCTACAATCGATCGAAGGATGACCTATGCCATATCACATCTATAATCTAGGTTTAATTTAAGTTTCACAAAAGAGAAAACTATCAAAATTGTCTACAGTGATCCTCAATTATCTTTAATTACTTATCTAACTTGTCGTAAATTACAGTGGCTGATGTGGCTTCTCAATAACTATATAAAAGAAAAATCATCGCGTTTCAGATCTGTTCTTCAAGTGGCAAATGTGAACACCATGAGTTTTAATTTGCGATCGACACCAGTATTACGCAAAAAAGGGGTGTAACAGATGAGACTTCTGCAATTCTGAGTGAAGCTTTATGCGCTGTTATGCGGCATCGCGTGCGTTCATTACCTTGTCGGTGTTCGTCAGGGGGGCGGCGGCCGGCGCAGCCGCCATCCAGCTCGTCGTCTCGGAACTAACTCTCTTAACTTCTCCTTACTACAATTTACCGAAGTTGGTTTAAAAAAACTATCTGGCTGTGTTTTCATCTGACCAATCAGGGTCTCAATGATAACCTTAAGCTCCGCCTACAAAAATTCTGTCCATCCAATGAGAAACGTTATACTTTTCGTGGTGGGGCAATGTTTTTAAAGTTTGCAACGTAACAGAGACGCTAAAATATCTCACGCTAAAACCTGCACCTGGTGTGGTCCTTTTAGCGTTATCGTAAGATCTATACTGTTTTTCTGGAGGGCTCTAGCTTTTACCATGGGCTGGGGGTGGTCCTTGACGTACCTGAGACGCGAAAAAGTCTCACGCTAAAACGTGCGGGTGGTAGTGGCCCGTTTTGTGTTATCGTAAGATCTATACTGTTTTTCTGGAGGGCTCTAGCTTTTAACATGGGCTGGGGGGTGGTCCTTGACGTAACAGAGACGCGAAAAAGTCTCACGCTAAAACGTGCGGGTGGTAGTCTTAGAGGTAGGCTGCCGACGTGGGTGTCCAGTCCGTCCCTTATCGTAGGGCCTTCTAGCTTAACACAGTTCTGCTCTCGGCTTCTGTCCTCGTTTCTCCCTTCGGAGCTGCGTCGGTCTCTCGGTGGGAAGGTACGACATGCATTTAGGTATTCTTGTGTTAGTCTGTGGTATTCCATTTGCTCACTCGTTACTCGTATTACTTTGGTTAATTTAATGTCACGATGTATTCGGAGCTATGTGACATACTACTAGATTTGCTTATTATGTCACGGTTTTCATGGAAGGTGTTGGATTTGCCTGACACCTTACAAGACATAACATCACTTTCACAGTATTCTACTTAAGCCAGTTCATATATGTAGATGCAGTCATTATCTGCCAAACACAATATGGGTTATACAGTATTTTATGGAAGCCTGTTCAAAGATGGCCATAGATTGGAACATATATACGATTGGAGTTTACCTCCTCAGCGTTAGTTTAGGCCTCTAGAAGATTCACCGAGTCACTGAGACTTCTTGAAATGTAATAGAATAACAACGCAGTGACGGCTGTCAGTGTTTCATTTTATTCAATAATAACAAGAGGAGGAGGTATACTTGGAAAACTCAGAGAATCCGCAATCATATATTGGATTGTAAGACGTACCCAGAAACAGATATAGATTCAGATCACAATTTGGTAGTGATGAAGAGTAGGCTGAACTTTAAGAGTTTAGTCAGGAAGAATTAGTGAGCAAAGAATTGGTATACGGAAGTACTAAGGAATGAGGAGAAACACTCAAAGTTCTCCGAGGCTATAGATACGGCAGTTCAGTTGAAAAGGAAAGGATATCTCTAAAATGGCAATCACAGAAGAGAAAAATATAGCTACAGACAAGGTAACTGCGAAGAACCCCTGGACAACACAATAAATACTCCAATTTACTGATGAAAGAAGGAAGTACAGAAATATTCGGGATTATTCAAGAATAATGAAATAGAAGTCACTTGGAAATGAAATAAACAGGAAGTGCGGGGGAGCTAAGGAGAAATGGCGGCAGGAAAAATGAGAAGAAATTGAAAATGAAATTATTGTCATAAGGAGTGACTCAGCATTTAGAAAATTCAGAATAACTTTCGGTGAAATTAATAGTGGATTGGGAATTCCACTGTGAAATTCAGAGGAGAGAGCAGATACTTGGAAGGAGTACATTGAAGGCGTCTATGAGGGGGAGACTTGTCTGAAGACGTGATAGGAACAGGAACAGGAGTCGACTTAGAAGAGATAGGGGATCCAGTATTAGAATCAGAATTTGAAAGAGCTTTGGAAGACTTACGATCAAATGAGGTAGACGGGATAAACAACACTCAGTCAGAATTTCTGAAATCGTTCGTGGAAATGGCAAGAAGACGACTATTCACAATTGTGTGCAGGATGTATAAGTGTCTCGATATACCATCTGACTTTGTGAAAAACATCATCCAAACAATTCTGAAGAGAATTATTGCACAATAAGCTTACTACCTCATTCGTTCGAGTTGTTGATCAGAATAATATACAGAAGAATGAAAAGAAAATTGAAAATGTGTTAGGAGACGATCAGTGTGGCTTTAGGAGAGTTAATGGCACCACCGTTGCAGTTGATAATGGTAGCAATGAAAGTTAACACTTTTGGGGGCTATGTAAAAATGATTGAGAACCTGGATGGGGACGCCACAACAAAAGTTACCTTGGCATGGAACGCTACAACGAAAATTAACCTGTTTGGGGGATATATAAAAATGATTGAGAATGTATGCAAAATCTAGTTTACTGACAACATTTACTTTCCCAAAAAACAAAGATTAACATAATTTATACAAAACATTCTATGACAGAATACCGTAAACAACATACAGGTGGTTTAAGAACATAATGGACAAGGATCATGGTGGCAAAAGTGGGTGAAGTACTCTGGCCCTAAAAAACAGTAGATAACGCAATCTGAATTAATGTGACACGGAGCAGACTGACTGTTCAAATCTACAGAAGTTTATATTGGTGCAGCTGAGATCAAGTGGCAGTTGAGATGTATAAACCATGAGAAGGCCAAAGCAGCAGTACGTTACCCTGTTTGCTACGTGCAGCGATGTAACTTGCAGCTGGCGAGATGAGTGCGGCAGAGTCGAGGCGTAAGGCGGCACCTGTGAATCATTCGAAGTCACGAAAAAATGCCAGATCTCACGGTCTCGCGATCACGCGGACGGATCGAAATTTACTCTCTACCAGAGCCATGAAATCACGGTAGAGTTCAGTTTGTGACACACCCATTAGCTGGCCGTGCCGAGGACCAATTTGACTCACTTATACGACAGAGCACACAAGGATTCCAAACGTCAAAATTGGTAAACCAAACAGGAATAAGTGTGCCCTCGGCATACAAATAGTCCGAGATGTTTGAAATCACACTGTCAGTACAGTGAAAACTTCACGACAGGTTCCCCAGTCTAACTACTAGCAAGGTCCCAAGTACCAACCACACATGGCAGAGCTTCACACAGGGCTTTAAATGCACTAAATCTCCCCTCCTAGACGACAGCACAAACACATGTAGAACCAGCGGGAAGAGTTAAGAAACCTGCGTCTCCGGAAAATAAAAGAAACCGCCAGTTACTGGCCTTTTTAAGTTTTCGTGGAGGGAAAAGATGTTTTTCTCGGAAGCTATGTCGTTTCCTGCAGTAACAAGCGAACAGATACAGTCTTAAAGATTGTTATCTAAATCGCCTGTGCCTTGGAGCATGTTTGTCCTAGCTATGAGGTATTATAAAGATTCTATCTTTAAACGTTTCTCTGACGCCAGAGTTGTATGACCGAGGCGGCCGATGGAAGTGGATCACAGGGCTATTTGCAGTATTGGCGAACATGAAAACCTGTGAATTAGGCTTGGCACTGAAAACAATGCCCAGATTACACCTCCACTGTGTAGAAGCGTCCCTTTAGTCCGTCGCCTCCAGCAGCCCAGCCTTTGGATGGCGCCAATGTAGGTATAGCGGCATTGCCCTACTGGCGACCTGTCTCGACTGGGGGGGGGGGGGGGGGGCTGTACTCTGTTTTCCCTGTGCTACTGTGGGCCTGTCTGGTAAGATTTACTGAGGGATGAGCTCACCGCCACTTGGTTTCGTTTCTATGAACTAAGAATCATAAAAATACCACATGCTTTTAGCATCCTACCAGGCTCCATACATGCCTGTTGAGGCCGTTAACTTTCTAGAGTCTCAGTTGCGTAACGTTGTACCAAATGCTTTATGAAAAATAGGTGAGAGAGTTACATGTCCTGTCTCAACAAGACTGAAGAAAAATCAAGAGAACTTCACAAGATTTGTCGACTCAGAAATAGTGTCCGACAATGTAAAATGGTGCAAGGTGTGTGAAATTCTCATAGAAATAGAGGTAACGTACAGGGAAAGACGGGTAATGAAGTGCTCGGATTAGAAAGGGTGTAGGACAGGGATGTAGTCTTTAGCCACTACTGTTCAGTCGATACCTCGAAAATCCAATTATAGAAATAAAAGAAAGGTTCAAGAGTCGAATTAAAATGCAGGGTGAAAGAATATCAGTGATAAGATCCGCTGATGACTGCTACCCTCAGTATAAGACAAGAAGAATTAGATGATCTGCTAAATGTAATAACAGTCAATGAGTACAGAATATGGATTGAGAGTAAATGGAAGAAAGACGAAAGTAATGTGAAGCAGCAGAAATGAAAACAGCAGCGAGAAACTTGACATCAGGACTGGTGATCACGTAGGCGATGAAGTTTAGGAATTTTGCTACCTAGGCAGTACAACAACCCATGACGTACGGAGCAAGGAAGATGTCAAAAGCAGACTAGCACTGACAAAAATGGCATTCCTTGCCAAGAGAAGTCTACTAGTTTCAAACATAGGGCTTAATTTGAGGAAGAAATTTCTGAGAATGTACGTTCTGAGCACAGCAGCACAACATAGACTGAAGGAAAATTAGGAAAGAAGAAAATCGAAGCTTTTGAATGTTAAAAATTAGGTCGACTCGTAAGGTAAAGCATGAGGAGGTTCTCTGAAGAATTGGTGAGCAGAGGAATAGATGGAAAACACTGACAAGAAAAAGGGACACGATGGAAGGATATCAGGGAATAACTTCCATGGCAGTAGAGGGAGGTGTAGAAGGTAAAAGCTGAAGAGGAGAACAGAGAGTGGAATACACCCAGCAAATAATTGTGGACGTAGACTGCAATTGCTAGTCTAAGATGAAGAGTTTTTCACAGGAGAAGAATTCGTGGCGGACGGCACCCTTGTTAGTGGTTTCGCTAAGCTAATGCCCTATCTGTGTTTCTGTAGACGATGACCGCTGTTACCGTTTGACCTCCACGCTTTTTGCTCAGTGAGAAGAGCTCACAGCTTTTGATGCGAAATTGGTAGAGACGTCATCAGTGACTGCGCGGGGTTTCCCCTAGACTGCGGCCGAAGGAGGCCGTAGCTGTACCGTGGCGCTGTCTGCCGGAGTTGGAGCGGCAAACTGGTCGCGCGCAACCGGCAGCGAGATTTCATCAGCCGGCGGCCCGCCGGTGCGCGACCGGGTCGGTCGCGATAAGCGGAGCGCGTCACGCCACGCCACGCCACGGCGGCGGCGGCGGCCTGCGGGGAGACGCTGCGCCGGCCACCACTCGATGGGCAGCCGCCGTCCGTGAGCGAAGCAGCACGGTTTCTCACAGACGCTCTCCCCGCAACTACATGTGGCCTCCGGAACTGAGGTCACTGATCTCGCTGGCGTCAGTTTGTTCGCGTATGTAGGCTTTATGTAAATGGAAGGGGGATCATTGACGTCACATGCAGCGGGACATTACGCGGAATCAGCTACGCCGAGCAAAAACGTGTACCGGGCACGGATTCGAACCCTGCTTACTACGTAGTTGCGATAAACATTGCGCTATCCGGTATCGCTGAGGTGATAACGCTCTGTCCCGGATGGCGCAGTGGTTACCGCACCTGTGTAGTAAGCAGGAAATCCCGGGCTCGAATCCCTGCCCGGTACACATTTTTGCTTGACGCCACTGATTCCGCTTAACGTTCCACTACAGCTGAGAGCAGTGATGCCCCTTCCATTCATATACAGGGTGGTCCATTGCTCGTAACCGGGTCAAATATCTCACGAAATAAGCGTCAAACGAAAAAACTGCAAAGAACGAAACTTGTCTGACTTGAAAGGGCAAACCAGATGGCGCTATGGTTGGCCCGCTAGATGGCGCTGCCATAGGTCAAACCCATATCAACTGCGTTTTTTAAATAGGAACCACCATTTTTTATTACATATACGTGTAGTACGTAAAGAAATATGAATGTTTTAGTTGGACCACTTTTTTCGCTTTGTTATAAATGGCACTTTAATAGTCACAAACGTATAAGTACGTGGTATCACGTAACATTCCCCCAGTGCGGACGGTATTTGCTTCGTGATACATTACCCGTGTTAAAATGGACCGTTTACCTATTGCGGAAAAGGTTGATATCGTGTTGATGTATGGCTATTGTGATCAAAATGCCCAATGGGCGTATGCTATGTATGCTGCTCGGTATCATGGACGACATCATCCAAGTGTCCGGACCGTTCGCCGGATAGTTACGTTATTTAAGGAAACCGGAAGTGTTAAGCCACATGTGAAACGTCAACGCCGACCTGCAACAAATTATGATGCCCAAGTAGGTGTTTTAGCTGCTGTCGCGGCTAATCCGCGCATCAGTAGCAAACAAATTGCGCGAGAATCGGGACTCTCAAAAACGTCGGTGTTGAGAATGCTACATCAACATCGATTGCATCCGTACCGTATTTTTATGCACCAGGAGCTGCTTGGCGACGACTCTGAACGTCGTGTACAGTTGTGCCACTGGACACAAGAGACATTACGGGACGATGACACATTTTTGCACGCGTTCTATTTAGCGACGAAGCGTCATTCACCAACAGCGGTGACGAAAAGCGGCATAATATGCACTACTGGGCAACGGAAAATCCACGATAGCTGCGACAAGTGGAACGTCAGTGACCTTAGCGGGTTAATCTAAGGTGCGGCATTATGGGAGGAAGGATAATTGGCCCCCATTTTATCGATGGCCATCTAAATGGTGCAGTATATGCTGATTTCCTCCGCAATGTTCTACCGATGTTACTACAAGATGTTTCACTGCATGACATAATGACGATGTGCTTCCAACATGATGGATGTCGGTCACATAGCTCGCTTGCAGTTGAAGCGGTATTGAATAGCATATTTCATGACAGGTGGATTGGTCGTCGAAGCACTATACCATGGTTCGCACGTTCACCGGATCTGAGGTCCCAGGATTTCTTTCTCTGGGAAAAGTTCAAGAATATTTGCTATCGTGATCCACCGATAACGCCTGACAACATGCGTCAGCGCATTGTCAATGCGTGTGCGAACATTACGGAAAGCGAACTACTCGCTGTTGAGAGGAATGTCGTTACACGTATTGCCTAATGCATTGAGGTTGACGGACATCATTTTGAGCATTTATTGCATTAATGTGGTATTTACAGGTAATCACGCTGTAACACCATGCGTTCTCAGAAATGATAAGTTGACAAAGGTACATGTATCACATTGGGTCAACCGAAATAAAATGTTCAAACGTACCTACGTTCTATGTTTTAATTTAAAAAACCTACCTGTTTCCAACTGTTCGTCTACAATTGTGAGCCGTATGTTTGTGACTACTACAGCGCCATCTATCACAAAGCGAAAAAAGTGGTCCAAGTAAAACATTCGTATTTCTTTACGTACTACACAAATATGTAATAAAAAGTGGGGGTTCCTATTTTAACAAAAACGCAGTTGCTATCCATTTGACCTACGGCAGCGCAACCGGCCACGGTGGCCGTGCGGTTCTAGGCGCTTCAGTCCGGAACCGCGAGACTGCTACGGTCGCAGGTTCGAATCCTGCCTCGGGCATGGATGTGTGTGATGTCCTTAGGTTAGTTAAGTTTAAGTAGTTCTAAGTCTAGGGGACTGATGAGTATCCGACTGAGTATCGTCGTAATTTCTCCACAATATTTCGGCAGACGTACACGCTGCCATCTTCAGGTGGTTCCTGACGAATGCTGTGCTGTTCCTCTCGGCGCCCTATATATACTAGCCGTTACCCCGTCCACCGTTCCTCTCCTGGTGTCTTTGGTGCGGCCGGCGCGGCGGCGACTGGAGGTGGTGGGGGAAGCAGCGCCTGGGTCTGAACTGGGGTCTGCAGTCTTCCTGCTACCGCCGTCGGGGGCGGTCCTCAATCTCTGGGACCGCATCTTTCTCTCCAGGCTGAGTGCAGAGTTCCAAGCCTGACTAAGTTGAAGGCCGCTGTCTTTATTAATTAGATCGTCCAGTAGTCGGATTTCGTTGGCCTCTTTAGTAACACTGGTTGGCAACAGTAATTCATCATCGCTATTACACTATCAAGAAACGGTGAAAACAAAACAAAAACTCTTGATATTATAAACTTCAAACTCTGCGGAAAGCACACACACAGCGAAGTCCCGAAAACACGTGACAATCCTGGTTTAATGTTGACAACATGCGCAGAACGCAATGCTCACTCCAGAGATATTTACTCTATGGCCGCACCTGAAGAAATCTTAGTAGGATAGTTAAAGCTCAAACGGCTTCCTTATCTGTCGGAGTGTTCGCAGATGACGCAGTGAGAGTACAGGAGCTTGCTGAAAAATAAAGCAACGCTCGCAGATGGTTTGTATTTCGCGAAGGGTCTTATCTAACTTAGCCCGCATCTCGTGGTCGTGCGGTAGCGTTCTCGCTTCCCACGCCCGGGTTCCCGGGTTCGATTCCCGGCGGGGTCAGGGATTTTCTCTGCCTCGTGATGGCTGGGTGTTGCGTGATGTCCTTAAGTTAGTTAGGTTTAAGTAGTTCTAAGTTCTAGGGGACTGATGACCATAGATGTTAAGCCCAAGCAAGAGTGCTCAGAGCCATTTGAACCATCTTATCTGACTTAACAAAGAAATGTACATGAAGTGTGACTACACAATAGGTGATCAGTGACTGAAATCACATTCGTCAAGTATCCAGAAATATATAACATAGTATGTTTAAGGGGAAGAAACAGTCGCTGGAATCGCTCACAGCTGCTAGCTATTTGCGACTGTGACTAGAAAGATTTAAAATCGACTTGCCACATAAATCCATCACTCGGAAAGGTACTTATATGACTGAGATGACAGATGTACCGAACAATCGGAAGGAGGTGCATTTCACTCACGAATTAGGTATCTTGGAAAACATTAGTTCGACCAGTTATTAGGTACTTTTCGTGAGTATAACTAGCTTGGTTTAATATATGTAAAAGATTCAAAAGAACAATTGCGGGATCCGCCACGGGTTTCTTTTGCCAGCGTGGAAATTTCAGCTGCCACTGCGATAGTAAGCGACAACCGAATTGCTGAGTGCGTAATGGACAATAACTTCCGTAAAGTGTGACGTCACTACTCGCAACGGATGATGTATCACAGTACAACCATATATATTACTAGTTGCAGCTGAACGCATCGTGATTAAACTTTTCCGTATGAATCAATGTAAATATTATATATGAGTCTTGGCTGAATATAGGGTGAATGTGATTGGATGTACCTTTAAATTTTAACATATCATGTATTCGAGGCTGGCTGACTGGATAACGTCCGAAGGCCACAATAAAAAAAATTAAAAAGTTTTTAAGAGATTATAGCTCGGGCAATGATTTCAAAAGATACGAAACATGTTACTACCTTCAAATTTCAACTCGCTTAATGATTTCAGCGGTAAAGTTTGTTTCGCATCTTCCGTTACCCACTGGACGGAGGACTACATGCATCATTATAAAGGAAATAAGAGTACTGCGAGTCGCAGCCCACTATCCCTATGTGAGCTGATCGCGTTGAATCGACATCACTGCTATTCATGCTGATCACTCAGAACAGTACCTTCGTAACTATAAAAAAATATACCGAATGAGATAAAGTTGGAGGAACTCGCAAAACAGGTGATACAAATACAGGACTAGTGGGGGAACTCTGGTAAATTTTCGACGATGTAATGTTTGTCTCCCTGTGCGGGAATCACGAATTGTCCGAATATAATGGTTGTGACTACGTGACATAGAGAAGTTGGGATCGGTCGAAGAGGCGTGCTCGCATAGCCGAAATGATTAAGGCGACCACTTGCGATAAACGGGAAATACTGGTCTGGCGTAAATTATGCGCTGCAAAAAGCTAACGTCAGTGCAATGTGGCATAATTCGAATCTATTTCGTAAAATTCTGGTAAAATGTAGTACAGCTGTGAAGTGGTCGTTGTACACAGCTTTTGTGAATCACATGAGAGAACACCGTTCAGGTCTTAGATATCCTCAGCATAGGTACCCGGAATGAATTTAGTCAACCGCTGCTACGTTTATAACCAACCAGTTTAGCCGGTAAGCTAAAACTGCAACGATGCTCAGCTATGTCACATAAAATTTTAGGAAGAAAGATGTTCTCTTTATATATATTATTGTCTGAGTTTTAAGAACACACGCTTTGATCATACTGTGCAACGGTTCCAGTATTCCGTCATATATCTGGACCCAAGGCCCAGACAGTAAAAATTAGGGTATGACCGTAGGCAGACACTTCTCTTGCACTTTGTTCCTAAACAAATTATTTGTAATATGCCGTAGAATGTCGTTTCATTTTAAACAGCTCTTTCATCGTGCTCCTCCTTCAGACTAAGATAGTTAAATTCTAATGACTTGATATTGACGTCTATTTACAGCTCTAAATATCGACATATAATTTTAAGCCCTGCTCCTCCGTATTATTTCAGAAAACGGCAAGTACAAACAACAGTGAGCCTTAACTCATCGACCCTTAAAAATATCAGATATACAAACTCAGTATAATGAAACCTTAATTTATAGCCCGCCTTACTCTAGGCAGGTAGTGAATCACAATAGAAACAGATATGTCAGCAGTAAGACGCGCAGTTTTTACATATAACCGTTCAAGGAAGTATATGAGGGTTCTGAACGAGTAATTCATTATGTAAAGGAAGACGAAAAACTAATAACCATTGGTAACTGGAATACTGTAGTAGAATAAATGACAGAAGAGAGAGTTACAGGAGAATATGGGAACCGTTTTAGGAGAGTGGAGAAAGACTAATTGATCGCAATAAATTACGATTAGTAATAGCGAATACACTGTTCAAAAATCACAAAAGGAGGACAGGGGAAGATTCTCAATGGGGACAGTGGAAGATTCTCAATGGACTGCATCATAGTCCGACAGAGAGTCCAAAACCAAATATTGGATTGTCAGGTGTACCCAGGAACAGCTATAGACTCTGCTTCCAGTTTAGTGATGATATAGAGTACAGCGAAGATTAAGAGAAAGATCTGGATGGATCAATACGGAAAGAAGTTGGATACGGAAGTACTCAGAAATAATAAGGTGCATTTTAAGTTCTTTAAGACTATAGATACTGCAATGATAGGTACCACAGCAGTATTTTCAGTTAAAGAGAAATGGATGTCTAAAAATATGTTGGACAAACATAGGTATAGGGAAGGTAAAGGCTAAGAAACCTTGGTTAACAGAGGAAATACTTCAACTGACCGGCGACAGAAGGAAGCGCAAAAATGTTTTGGAAAAGGCTGAAATTAAGAACTCAATAAATAGGAAGTGCAAGGAAACCCAGGCGAAATGGTTCCAGGACAAATGTGATTAAATCGCGAAAGAAATCATTGTCAGCATGACTCATTCAGCATATAGATAAGTCACCGTTGGTGAAATTAACAGCAAACATGCTGAAAATAAGAGTGCAATAGGAGTTCCATTGTTAAATACATAGGTGTGAAGAGCACATTGAAGGTCTCTATGAGGAAGAACAGTCTGATGAAGTGGTACACGAAGAAATGGTAGTCGATACGAAATACATAGAGGATTCAGTATTAGAGTCAGAATTTTACAGAGATTTACAATATTTGCGATAACATAAGGCGGGAGGCTTATACAAAACTATTTCTGAATTCCTAAAATCACGGGAAGAACTGGGAACAAACTTGTATTCAAGTTGTTCGTAGAAAGTGGATGCTTTAGGAAAAATATCATCCACGCAGTCCTGAAGATAGCAAAGGTAGAAAACTGCGCGAAGTGGCGCACAGCAGATTTACAACTCTTGCATCCAAACTGCTGACAAGAATAATATACAGAAGAATGGAGAAGAAAATTGATCTGTTTTATGACATTCAGTTTGGCTTTCATGAAGGTGAAAGTGACAGAATGGTAATTCTGACGTTGAGCTTTGTAATGGAAGCAAAGTTCAAGAAAAATGATACTCCCATGTAATTTGTCGACGAAGGAAATACGATAGACAGTGTAAAATGCTGCAAGCTGTTCGAAGTTCTCAGAAAAATAGTTTTAAACGGCAGGAAAAACAAGTGATAAACAATACGTACAGCACGAGGTAAAAATAAGAATGGAAGATCAAGAACGCGGTGTTCGGATTACGGAGGGTGTAAGATAGGCATGTAGCCTGCTGTCGCTCCTGTTCAGCTATAAATCGGAGAAAAAATTATGGAATTAAAGATTCAAGACTATGATTAAAATTTGAGGAGGTGTCATTGAGAACATTTGATAATGATATTGCTATCAGAAAAACTGGAGGACCTGTTGAATGGAATGAAGTGTCTAAAGAACACACACAAAGACTGAGAGTAAATCGATGAAAGATGAAAATGAGAGGAGCAGCAGAAACGAGTTGAGTGATAAATTTAACATCAGGATTGGGGATCACGAAGTAGATGAAGTGGAGGAGTTCTACAATCACAGAAGCACAATAATACATTACCAAAGAAACAAGATGAACATAAAAAGCGGACTAGCATACGGAAAGAGGACATTTCAGACCAAAAGAAGTTTGACGTCGGTCTGTTATAGAATTTTTAACACGTTTTATACGTCCTGTTATGATATTGAATTCTGTAATAAATTTCAGCTTGTAACATATAACACTGTTCAAGAACCACAAAAGGATGATGTCTGCTTGGAAAAGCCGGGTGATACGGGAAGATTTAAGTTATATCACATGATTGTCAAACAGAGATACCGAAATTAGCTACTGGATTATAAGACGTACCCAGAAGAAGTTGTAGACTCGTATCACAATGTAGTAGTGATGAAGAGTTGGCTGAAGTTTAAGAGATTGTCAGAAAGAATCAATGCACAAAGAAGTGGGTTGCAGAAGTACTAAGAAATGACGAGATACTCTAAGGCTATAGATACAGCAATAAGGAATAGCTCAGTGGGCAGTACGATTGAAGAGGAATGTTCATCAATAAAATGGCACTCACAGAAGTTGGGTAGAAATCATAGGTACAAAGGAGGCAAATGTAAAAAAAAAAAAAATGGGTAACAGCAGAAATACTTCACTTGATCGATGAAAGAAGGAAGTATAAAAATGTTCAGAGAAATTCAGGAATATTGAAATACAAGTCTATGAGGAATGAAATAAATAGGAAGTGCAGGGAAGCTAATACGAAATGGCTGGATGAAAAATGCGAAGAAATCGAAAAAGACATGATTTTAGGAAGGACTGACTCAGCATATAGGAAAGTCAAAACCACCTTCGGTATAATTAAAAGCAAAGGTGGTAACATTAAGCGTGCAACGAGAATCGCACTGTTAAATGTAGAGGAGAAAGTACATTGAAGGCCTCTCTGAGGAGAAGGACTTTTTCTGATGTGATACAAGAAGAAAAAGAAGTCGATTTAGAAGAGATGGGGGATCCACTATTAGAATCAGAATTTAAAACAGCTTTGGAAGACTTAAGATCAAATAAGGCAGAGAATTATCGCACAATCAGCTTACCAACTCATGCATCCAATTTTCTGACAATATACAGAAGAATGGAAAAGAAAATTGAGGAAGTGTTACATGGCGACCAGTTTCGCTTTAGAAAAGGTAAAGGCGTTGCGGTTGATAACGGAAGAAAGACTAAAGAAAAATCACGACACATTCATAGGATTTGTTGATGTGGAAAAAGCGCTCGACAATGTAAAATGGTTCAAGATGTTCGGAATTCTGAGAAAAACTGGGAGAAGCTCTATGGAGATACGGATAATATACAATATGTACAAGAGCCAAGAGGAAATAGTAAGACTGGACGAGCAAGAATGTAGTGCTTGGATTGAAAAGGGTGTAAGACATTGATGTAGTCTTTAGCCACTATGGTTCAATCTGTACATTGAAGAAGCAATGACAGAAATGAAAGAAAGGTTCAAGAGTGGAATTAAAAGAATCAAAGTGGAAGGATTTCATTGATGCGATTAGCTGATGATATTGCTTTCCCCAGTGAAAGTTAAGTATTATTACATTATCTATTGAATAGAACTAACAGCCTACTGAGTACAGAATACTGACAGAGTAAATCGAAGAAAGACGAAAGTGACGAGAAGTAGCAGACATGTGAACAGCAAGTAACTTAACATCAGGATTAATAATCACGAAGTAGATGAAGTTAAGGAATTCCGCAACCTAGGCAGCAAAATGACCAATGACGGAAGGAGCAAGGAGGACATCAAAAGCAGGCAAAAATAGCCAAGATAAGTATATTAGTATCAGACACAGGCATTAATTTGAGGAAGAAATTTCAGATAATGTACGTTTGGAGCACAGCGTTGTATGGGCGGGAAGCATGGACTGTAGGAAAACCGGAACAGAAGAGACTCGAAGCATTTGACACGTGGTGCTGCAGACGAGTATTGAAAATTAGGTGGACTGATAGGGCAAGTAACGAGGAGGTTCTGCGCAGAATCCAAGAGGATAGGAATATGTAGAAAACACTGAAAAGGAGAAAGAAAAAGATGATAGGACATCTCTTAAGGCATCAGGGACTGACTTCCATGGTACTAGAGGGAGCTGGAGGGCAAAAACTGTAGACAGGTTAGATATATCCAGCAAATAATTGAGGACGTAGGTTGCAAGTGCTCTGAGATGAAGAGGTTGGCACAGTAGAGAAACTCGTAGCGGACTGCATCAATCCAGTCAGAAGACTGATGACACAAAAAAATGATGTTTCTGGAGACCGAAAATCTCGTCTGTAGGAATCAACAAGGAAAAGAGTGATCGTGTGAAAAGCGGATGATTCATTCAAGAGAAAGGGGTTTACAAACTGAGCAAGTTAGTTATGCTCTGTCCACCTCTGGCCCTTACACGAGCAGATATTCGGTTTGGAATCGATTTATAGAGTTGTTGGATATTATTCTGAAGGTATATCGTGCCACAATCCCGAGATGGTTGAAGGCGCTGACCACAATGCTCCAAACGTTCTCAATTCGAGAGAAACCTGGGGATGTTGCTGGCCAATTTAGGGTTCGGCAAACACAGAGACAAGCAGTAGAAACTCTCGCTCTGCGTGGGCGGGAATTATCTATTATCTTGCTGAAATGTAGGTGCAGTATGGCTTGCAACAAAACGTGGTGTAGAATATCATCGACTTACTGCTGTGCTGAAAGAGTGCCGTGGCTGACAACCAAAATGGTAATCAGATCATCAGTCCTGATTGTGGGCCGTACGCTCCAGACACGTCTTCGGCCTGGAATCTCATTGACTGGAGTAGAACTGTATTCAGTGATAAGTTAGACTTCGATCTAAGCGCTGAAGGCCGGCAAAGATCTGCCTGGAGTCGCTCCAAACAGCATTGGGATACCAGCCTGACTATCGGCCGCCAAATGGGCCAGAACTAGGATTGACGGTCTGGGATGCCACTTCATTTCGTAGTAGGAACTCGTTTGGTTATCAAGCACAACACCCTACCGCACAGTGGGACGCCGACGATATTCTACGCGCCGTTTTGTTGTCCTTCATGGCTTGCCACCTTGGGCTTATATTTCACCAAGATAATGCACGCCCACACCCGGCGAGAGATTCTATTGCTTTTCTTCGTACTTGGAAACCCTACGTTGGACAGCAAGGAGCTGGAACTTTCCCCCGGTCAGGTCGTTTAGAACTTTATCTGCAGGGTCCACCAACCATCTCGGGATTTTGATTATATAACGCGGCAAATGACATATTTTGGCACGGTATCCCTTTAGGAGGCCGTCCAACAAGTGTACCAAATCTTCCATAAAGGACAGAGGCGGGCTAACGCGTTCCTGACTTTCTCTGTTTGTGTAGCTTGCATGAATCCTCCAACCCTGCTGAAACTGTAATCATTTGTTTGTCTGTACCTGGACATCACATCTACCGATTACCGTCCCATTCGGATAATTCCATCGTGGTGAGTCTTATTTCTTTTTGTCTTAGAGTAGCCGGCCAGAGTGGCCGAGTGGTTCTAGGCGCTACAGTCTGGAACCGTGCGACCACTACGGTCGCAGGTCGAATCCTACCTCGGGCATGGATGTGTGTGATGTCCTTAGGTTAGTTAGGTTTAAGTAGTTCTAGGGGACTTACGACCTCAGCAGTTGAGTCCCATAGCGCTCAGAGCCATTTCAACCATTTTTGTCTTAGAGTGTATATTGATTCTTCCTATGTACATCTCGTGAAAAGACCATAAAGGTAAAATTAGAGAATTCGCCACTCTGAGGCCTACCAAAGATCGTTCTAATAATGGATTACTCGCGATTGGAACAGGAAAAGGTGGAATTGACAGCTGTACACCAAGTCCCCCCCTGCCACACACCACAAGTTGGCTTGCGGAGTATAGATGTAAATTACTCTGAGGAAGTAATTTCTGGGAATGTACGTTTGGCGGACACGGCATTTTATGGTAGTGAATCATGGACTATGGGAAAACCAGAAAAGGAGAGAACCGAAGTGCTTGAGATGTGATGCTACAGAAGAATGAAAAAAATTTGGCGTACTGATAAGAAATAAGGGGGTTCCCCGCAAAAGCGATGAGGACACAGACGTTCGAAAAATACTGACAAGAAGAGGGGATGGAAGATAGGAAATGTACTAAGAGCACTAGGAACAACATCCGTTGTACTTGAGAGAGCTGAAGGGTGACTATTGAAAAAATAGGCCTCGGCTACTGTACGGTAGACCAGGATGTGGACAGGTCGCTCCGTGACGCTGAGGACAGAGCGGACGAGTCGGGCTGTGGGGCCGCGGCGGATAGACGGGGGGGCAGCCGTGTCGCGGCGTGGCGCGACTGCGCAGGCGCGTGCCGATCGCCTGCTCTTTCGCAACCGGTGCCAAGGTCGTTGCTCCGGCCCGGCCATATCTTCCCCTACACGTAGCGCGCTTGCGTCAGAAAACTGCGGAAGTGTTCTCATCTCCGATATGTTTCACGCGCTCTGTTTCTAGTGCAACATCTACCCACTGTTCGATCAGGTACCATTGTTAACGTGGTTAAAGTAGATTATCGTAAATTTAACACTTGTACCATATTTTCCCCGTTTTCTCGAGATTTACCATTAACTGTCGACTTTCGCCACTTTTTAAATCTCTCCATTCTACGTTAACACTAGGTAAAATTCAAAATATTCTTTAAATGATTTTGTGATGTCTTCCGCCGACACTTTCTTTATTTGATGTACAATTGTACTGTTTCACCCTTAGCCCTAGTATTTTACAGAAGATTCGTTAATACTACATTATCTGGAGGTATATGTATGTCCTGTGTTGTAATTATGACTGCATATAAACTGTCATCAAACAACTCCTCGAAAGTAACGTGTTTCCCAGAATAATGAAAGAACAATTCCAATTTATTGTATGAAGTTACATGCAGTCAGTCAATTACACAATGTCAGAGACATTAGACACCTGGAAGAGCCGACGAACGGAATGAATAGCGTCTAGACAAGAGGGTAAGAGGTGAACAATACATCTATATCTATCTACATGTCTACTCTGCAAATTCACATTTAAGTGCTTGGCAGAGGGTTCATCGAACCACAATCATACTACCATTCCACTCCCGAAAAGCGCGCGGGAAAACGAACACCTAAACCTTTCTGTTCGAGCTCTGATTTCTCTTATTTTATTTTGATGATCATTCCTACCTATGTAGGTTGGGCTCAACAAAATATTTTCGCATTCGGAAGATAAAGTTGGTGACTGAAATTTTATAAATAGATCTCGCCACGACGAAAAAGTCCATGCTTTAATGACTTCCATCCCAACTCGCGTATCATATCTGCCACACTCTCCCCTATTACGTGATAATACAAAACGAGCTGCCCTTTTTTGCACCCTTTCGATGTCCTCCGTCAATCCCACCTGGTAAGGATCCCACACCGCGCAGTGATATTCTAACAGAGGACGAACGAGTGTAGTGTAAGCTGTCTCTTTAGTGGACTTGTTGCATCTTCTAACTGTCCTGCCAATGAAACGCAACCTTTGGCTCGCCTTCCCCACAATATTATCTATGTGGTCTTTCCAACTGAAGTTGTTCGTAATTTTAACACCCAGGTACTTAGTTGAATTGACAGCCTTGAGAATTGTACTATTTATCGAGTAATCGAATTCCAAAGGATTTCTTTTGGAACTCATGTGGATCACCTTACACTTTACGTTATTTAGCGTCAACTGCCACCTGCCACACCATACAGCAATCTTTTCTAAATCGCTTTGCAACTGATACTGGTCTTCGGATGACCTTACTAGACGGTAAATTACAGCATCATCTGCGAACAACCTAAGAGAACTGCTCAGATTGTCACCCAGGTCATTTATATAGATGAGGAACAGCAGAGGTCCCAGGACGCTTCCCTGGGGAACACCTGATATCACTTCAGTTTTACTCGATGATTTGCCGTCTATTACTACGAACTGCGAACGAATCAGGTGATGCTAAGTGGATTAGGTTAGAAAACGAGACACTAAAAGTAACAGAAGGGTCTTGCTATTCGCGCAGAAAAATAACTGATGATGGTCGAAGTAGGGAGGATATAAAATGTAGACTGGCAAACGCAATAAAGAGTTTCTGAAGAAGAGAAATTGGTTAACATTGAGTATACGAGGGTTGGAACTTAAATAGTGGCAACTATTTATTGACAACCTATACAAAAGGGTTACATGTTTGCACCTGTTGCTGTCCTTCAAAGTAGTCAGCAGCTTTGTGTAGAACCCGTTGCCAGAGATGTGAAAGGAGTAGTATACCGTTAGCAGATCCCGTTCTGTTGATGGTGAGAATGGAGTGGTGTACTGCCTGTCGAATCTCTGGAACAGTTCTGAAGCGAATGCCATGAAGTGGTTCCTTCATCTTCGGAATCAAATCAAAGTCACAAGGACTGAATTCCGGGGAGTATGGTACAGTACATCCCAGTCCCATCGACCGAACAGAGCAGCCACAGCTTGCGCTGTTTGGGCCCACTCATTGTCGTGCTAAATGATCGGTGGGTTGCACAGGAAGTGTCGCCGCTTCTTTCGCAAAGCTGGTCGCAAGTGATGCTCCAAAAACCAAGAGTAATACTGTGCACTGACGGTGTGCCGTGGAGGAACGTAATGCGTTAGCATAACACCATCACAGTCGTTAACCTTGGATTGGCGTTTCAGTGTCGACTCGTACGATGTGGCCGATGTCTCATCCAGTGTTACCATACGGCGTAAGATAGCCTCTCCGCCGACCGAGGTGGCCGAGTGGTTCTAGGAAACTTCAGTCTGGAACCGCGCAACCGCTACGGACGCAGGTTCGATTCCTGCCTTGGGCATGGATTTGTGTGATGTCCTTTGGTTAGTTAGATTTAAGTAGTTCTAAGTTCTGGGGGACTGATGACCTCAGATGTTAAGTCTCGTACTGCTCAGAGCCATTTGAACCAAGGCCTCTCCTTCGCCCTCATAGCGCTCCAAGTGCGTCTGAGCAGTGTCGTAAAGCATCCTTTTCTGCATTTCCGTCAAGTCATGCGAAATCCATCGTGATGAAATTTTTCGCATATCCAGCATTACTTCTTCTTCAGAGACGCGAGGACGACCGGTGCATGTCTGCCACAGTTTTCCGACCTTCGTTGAAGGTTTTTACCCAACGTGCCATTGTTCTGCACGGCAATGCCAATTCCCCGTATGATTCTTGAAGAACTTGATGACACTCTCGTGCTGTACGAACTCTGCCACATTCAATCTAGATCCAACTCCTTTCTTCCTGTTTCGAAAACATAGTGACACCGTTACGTTAGACCCCTCGCTCACAGGTGACTGTTTCCTTCGATTGTGCGCACGCCGGTGACGTGGGACGGGCGAGTCCATTTGCTCGAAGGTAGATTCCATTGCATAGTGTCTCCACAGCACTGTTGCCACTATTTAAGTTCTAACCTACGTAGATTTCAGTGTCAGGAAGTCCTTTCTGAAAGTACACTACGTGATCAAAAGTATCCGGACACCTCGCTGAAAATGACTTAAAATTTCGTGGCGCCCTCCATCGGTAATGCTGAAATTCAGTACGGTGTAGGCCCACCCTTAGCCTTGATGACAGCTTGCACTCTCCCAGATATACGTTCAATCAGCTGCTGCAAGGCTTCTTGGGGAATGGCAGCCCATTCTTCACAGAGTGCTGCCCTGAAGAGAGGTATAGATGTCTGTCGGTGAGGCCTGGCTCGAAGTCGGTGTTCCAAGTCGTCCCAAATGTGTTGTATAGGGATCAGGTCAGGACTCTGTGCAGGCCAGTCGATTTCAGGGATGTTACTGTCGTTAAACCACTCTGCCATAGGCCATGCATTATGAATAGGTGCTCGACCGTGTTGAAAAATGCTGCCGCCGTCCCCGAATTGCTCTCCAACAGTGGGAAGCAAGAAGGTGCTTAAAACATGTGTAGCCCTGTACTGTGATAGTGCCACGCAAAACAACAACAGGTGCAAGCCCCCCACGAAAAACACGACCACACCATAACATCACCGCCTCCGAATTTTACTGTTGGCGCTACACACGATCGCAGAAGACGCTCACCGGGCATTCTCCATACCCACACCCTGCCCATTCTTCATGGAGTGCTGCCCTGAGGAGAGGTATCGATGTCGGTCGGTGAGGTCTTGCAAGAACTCGACGTTCCGAAACATCGCAAAGGTGTCCTGTAGGATTCAGGTCAGGACTCTAAGCAGGCCAGTCCATTAGGTGCTCGATCGTGTTGAAAGATGCTGCCGCCGTTCACGAATTGCTCTCGAACACTGGGAACCAAGAAGGTCCTTAAAACATCAATGTAGGCCTGTGCTGTGATGAAAAACACGACCACACCATAACACCACCGCCTCAGAATTTTACTGTTGGCACTACACACGCTGGCAGATGACGCTCACTGGATATTCGCCTTATCCACACCCTGCCATCGGATCGTCACACTGTTTACCGTGATGATTCGCTCCACACAACGTTTTTCCACTGTTCAGTCGTCTAATGTTTACGCTCCTTACACCAAGCGAGCCGTCGTTTGGCTTTACCGGAGCGATGTGAGGCTTATGAGCAGCCGCTCGACCATGAAATCCAAGTTTTCTCCCCTCCCGCCTAACCGTCAAAGTACATGCAGTGGGTCCTGACGGAGTCTGGAATTCCTGTTTGATGGTCTGAATAGATGTCTGCCTACTGCAAATTACGACCCTCTTCACCTGTCGACGGTCTCTGTCAGTCAAGATACGAGGTCGGCCTGTACGCTTCTGTGCTGTACGAGTCCCTTCACGTATCCACTTCACTATCACATCGGAAACAGTGGAGTTAGGAATGTTTAGGAGTGTGGAAATCTCGCGTACAAACATATGACAGAAGCGACACCCAATCACCTGGCCACGTTTGAACTCCGTGAGTTCCTCAGAGAACCCCATTCTGCTCCCTCACGATGTCTAATGACTACTGAGGTGGCTGATATGGAGTACCTGGCAGGAGGTGACAGCATAATGCACCTATTATGAAAAACGTACCGTTTTGGGAGTTTTGCGGGTGTCCGGTTACTTCTGATCACATAGTGTATTCGTATAGAGTTTAGCTGTGTATGGAAGTGAAACATGGACAATAAACGGTTTAGACAAGAAGCAAACAGGAGCTTTTGAAACGTGGTGCTACAGAAGAATGCTGAAGATTGGGTGGGTAGATTACGTAACTAATGAGGAGGTACTGAGCAAAATTGGGGAGAAAAGAATTTTGTGGGATCGCCTGGTAGGACACATTCTGAGACATCACCACTTTAGTATGGGGGGAAGTGAGGGAGTGTTAACAGTCGTAGAAAGACACCAAGAGATAAGTAGATTAACAGACTCAGAAGGACGTAGCTTGCAGTCGTTATTCGGAGATGAAGGGACTTGCACAGGACAGAGTAGCCTAGAGAGACAACTAGTCTTCGGTCTGTAACCACAGCAACATGCAGTCCTAGTAACAATACAGGAGCAAATACGTATATGGCTTAATGTGCTATTAATAGATCTTCTGTAAAATACTTGAAATGGGCTAAAGCCGAATTTGTGCAATCCAGCATTAAATAAAGAAAATGTCAGCTGAATGCATCATAAAATCATTTTAAAAAATTCATCGAAGCTGCGCCCCAAGTCACAATGAGGTTAGGAAATTCAGTTCTCGGGATATTCACACAGAACATACCAAAAAGTCCCTAGATAAAACACTTGCAACTCTGCCCTTCAGGCATCTTGTTTCAGAAAATACGCAGCTTTTACCTGAGATCACTGTGTGAGAGCTATTAACGAGATTTATATCCCGCCGTCGGCAGTTCCACTGCGTCTTCACATTTATTAATAGCATGTCGTACGTAAATCTAGTTGGATGCAGTGGTCCGTGCTCATCTCAACCTTTGTTCCAGAATCTAGACCTTTGCAGTTCAAAGTTTTTGCAGAGTAATAGAAGAAGGAAGTGTAAGACAACGTCCTACCGACCATGAGATCATTAGACAGTAATCGTAAGCTCGGTTTAGAAAGAGACGAGAAAGGAGAAATCGAAAATTTAAAGCCGTATACCATAACGGGGAACTGAACAGTGGACCTTTAGAAAGCGAATGCACTGCCTGAGGACTGCGCCATCTTGCGCCGTCAGAATCAGTGAGATGGCAAGATCTGTCCCCTTTGCTTCATCTGGATCTTATAGCAGAAAACCTCTTCGCAAGTCTCAGGCTGCCCTGTGGTTCGACCTACACAGGATAACTAATAGTATAATTCGAAACAACAATATGTAACTGGTGATTTACCTAACTCAAGTGAAACGTGTTTTATAGAGTAAATCTGGAGCTAGAACATCGTGTGTTGACTTGCAAAGGCTCACTTTCATTGGCCTATATTACATATAAAAATAAAGATCTGAACTCCTTTTAGTATAAGGCATTTAGAAATCTAACAGAGCTGCTTACAGTTGAGGTGTTTCCATTTATGCAGTCGAATTACTTCATACCTTTAAAATTTTAGTTTCTCCTTCATGTAGCCTGAGAATCAGTTTTGACGTGATTTTTCGGTAGCTTATGTGTGCTGTATTAGTCCGTTTAAATATTTGGCTAGAAAATAGTAAGGAAATCTAATTGTAAAATAAGCTAAGCATCTTTAAGATGACAGAATATCAAAAGCAAACGCGTTATTCTTCACACTAAAACATCAGTATTTCGAATAAAAAAGTAAACGTCAACGTGTCTCCTACTGATTGATGAATATAAAAGACATCTGCACAAACATACATTTGCTCTGAATTTTTTTCACAGATTAGTCATTTTGTTAAAAATTCGCCAACTGGAGATATCAGACGCAATAACGTCTATTTCATAAGTCATTCACAAAAAAATTAATGTAAAGTAGTGATCAAAATTTTGAACACCTTTACTGTGCATGTTCGTATTGGAAGTGGTACGTCGCCGCCATCATTCGCCCTTCGAACTAATACGTCCAGCTAGTCACTGCGGGAGCTACAATAATTTAGGTTTGACACCAAACCACGATGTAAGACGCCATTTTTCACGTCAGTATACCTCTTCCAGAGATGGAGGAAGCGGTAGGTGACAGAAAAAAAACTAGAATCGAGCAGGGATCCAATGCCAAACCTTTCGATTTATATGGCTACGTAGGCTTTCCCGGGGTAATAAGTCTTGAAAGTCTCTTCGGGTTTGCTGCCGGATCCTAAAATCAACTTGACTCGATATTTCGGCGATCCAACTGGTCGCCATCTTCAGGGGAATGCTGCTTCTGTTGATGAGTCCCGCTGACAACTGAATATTCGTCCATTCTTTACACTTGAAAGGAATTCGCGCGATTGAGTGATTTAGATTTTGAAGGCTGTCTAGGCAAAAATTATCCGACTAACACAAATAAAAGTATTGATACCTTTATGCATAAACATCTAGTATTCAGTAATTGTCAGCTGAAGTGGGTCGAATAGTAATTGCAGGGGCCCATTACAACTTCAGGTCTTGCAGATCTACTACAGTCGTTTCAGTAAACTTTATTCGACAACACAACGATTCCCTTTCTAATGATAAAACAGTCACAGTAAAAATTGTGGGTGGCCGTCATTCTCGATGGTGAATGATAAAATATTATTTCTCGTTACATAGCAGCTGAATAGTTCTCAAAAATTATAATGTTACAGTACGAAGGCTCTTAGTTATAATACTCAGTAAAATGTTCTTGGGTTTCCAGCCTCATCTAGTGGTTAAAATGCCGTGATCTTTCGACCAAGTTCTCGTTAGCCATAACCAAGTAGAATGACCGCTGACAGGCTGCTGGTACGCTCTTCAAACTCCAGCTCCGGTGAGGCCCACAAGAAACACAAGCCCCGCAACTAACTTGAGACGTTACACTAATCGGCTCATCCGCCACTCTCCGCGAACTCTCGGCTCCGTGCAGGGCCCACAGGAAATCAACAAGTAATTAAAAAGGTACCCACTGAACAGCTTAACTTTGTTGTGTGCTGTCGAGAGCTTGCATGCTTTTAAAAGCGCAATCAAGAATTATTAAACTCGTCTGAAATAGTTATTCGCTCCCCGCCGGAGATGGCTGCTGGCGCTCGAAGGACCTGCAGTGTCACGTGCTGTGACGTACGCGCCACGGCTCATCTTTCCCGTGCGGCTCTATCTGCTGGCTGTAACGTCACTGGTGCTCACCGCATCGTCATATCAATTATGGGCACACAATGAATACGCAATCGCGGTCGCTGCATCCCACGCCTCGCTGTGCTGCAGGCCGCCTGTTATTTAGAGGGTTATCGGCGATTTTTATTTCAATGTCTTTTTTAATTACACAGCACAAGAAACCGCTACTGCAAGTGATGACAGAGGTTCGAAAGATTTGACACGTAACAGTTTTCCAGAGCACACTCAGCTAAAGCGGTTTTTTCAGTGTAGCATAGCCAACAAAATTTTTATGATCCTTCCTGCATTCTTCTTCGGTGAGCACTATTTGTCCGACGCGAGATTGGCTACACTAGCAAGGTACCTAGTAGATACCACGTGTTCTGAGGCTTGCTGCGTCTTCAAATGGCCTCTGTAATAGTCGGAGGCCTGCAGATCGATTTGGTTTTTGTCTCTCCAGTATGCGGTTTATCTTGCCCGACACGGAGTCACAGATTGTCAAACAAGCAGGTATCTTTTACTACTCTTCGTCAGTGGTCTTATAGAGTGACTTTTTCTCGAGATTACTTTATTTATTTGGTGAACGTTGCAGTCACTTTTCCCGAAGACCTCGCGTCGGTGACTCACCTCATGAGGCACCTTATCGATGTTTGATATCGTTCTTACAGGATGTACCAGTTCGTGTAACACACTGCGTTTCTGTGCCAGGTGATAATGGCATGCAAGCAGGGATCGGTGAGCGTAGGTTTTCTGTAGACGCTGTGGCCATGACATCAAACTCGTTTGTGGCGGGCGAGGACGTCGAAGGAAACCAAATCGATTTATTTTTTATTTTTTTACTTCCGTAGTGATTGGATGTTACTACGATGCTGCTGCGATGTTCCAAGAACTCGTCAAGTTTTTCACGTCTGTGGGGCTAATTGACGAGCGCGTCGTCAACGTATCGGAAAAGATAACTAGGCTTTAATAGGACCGTGTCTTATGCAATATCTTGAAATGTTCCCTAAATATTTTTGCAACTGGTGGAGCCATCGGAGCGCCGTCTGTATGATCGTAATAATGGGTGTTGTACAGTAGGCCGGCAGCTGTAGCCGAGAGGTTTTAGGCGCGGAACCGCGCTGCTGCTGCAGTCGCAGGTTCGCATCCTGCCTCGGCCTTGGATGTGTGTGATATCCTTAGGATAGTTAGATTTACGTAGTTCTAAGTCTAGGGGACTAATGACCTCAGATGTTAAGTCCCATAGTGCTTGGAGCTATTTTTTTGTTGTACAGTAAACAATATTACGTGAGAAAGTGTCTAAATAGGCGACCACGTCGTATTAAAAAAAAGTGGGATACTATGTCTAAATACTCCTCCATAGGCACTCGTCAACAGCGCCGTCACATCAGAGCTGACCATAACAGTACCGTCACCAAGAAGCAGCCCCTTGAATGCAAGGTCGCAAGTTCAGCTTTTACTAAGTCTCATTTTAAAGTGAAACAATTACGACAGGAAAAATATTAGCTGCTAATGACTCACCATATGCATGAGTGGGTGACAGAATATGAGTGTCTGAGAGGTACAGAAATAAATCTTTTATGGGATGTATTTATTATACTTCACAAAATGGACATCGTCGACATTCAAGAAATGTTCAAAACAAACCATTAACCTACACTAAGAACACCGAATAAAAAATGGCACGCCACAGTGATGACGAAGGTTTACACATTCGAGATCGAAGGCGAACTCCTTGGGAGCTAAAGACCGTGCAGGACAGCGAGCGAGGTGGCGCAGCTGTTAGCGCACTGGACTCGCATTTGGGAGGACCACGGTTCAATCCCGCGTCCAGCCATCCTGATTCAGGTTTTCCGTGATTTCCCTAAATCGCTCCAGGCTAATGCCGGGATGGTTCTTTTGAAAAGGCACGGCCGACTTCCTACCCCATCCTTCCCTAATCCGATGAGATCGATGACCTCTCTGTTTGGTCTGCTCCCACAGAAACATCAACCTGTGCAGGACGTTTATAGGTAACCACTCTTCAAAGAAGGGTGGGGGGGAGGGGCACTATACATAACCCCATTGGTGCAACACGATGATGAGAATTGCTGGAATATAATGGCAAGCAAAATGTTGCGATAATATGTTTTATAGTCACAGAAAAAACAAACATCCAGAGGCTAAATTTGTCCAGTGGTCCCAGATGGTCTGAACTGCAATTTTACAAACTTTTCAGGAGAGATATTTTGGTCTAAAGGAACTGAAAGTATTGTTAATATAACTTCTCTATTTAAACTAGACTGAACTGCATGTGACTGCTTTGTTGTTGTTGTGGTCTTCAGTCCTGAGACTGGTTTGATGCAGCTCTCCATGCTACTCTATCCTGTGCAAGCTTCTTCATCTCCCAGTACCTACTGCAACCTACATCCTTCTGAATCTGCTTAGTGTACTCATCTCTCGGTCTCCCTCTACGATTTTCACCCTCCACACTGCCCTCCAATGCTAAATTTGTGATCCCTTGATGCCTCAAAACATGTCCTACCTTCTAGTCAAGTTGTGCCACAAACTTCTCTTCTCCCCAATCCTATTCAATACCTCCTCATTAGTTACGTGATCTATCCACCTTATCTTCAGTATTCTTCTGTAGCACCACATTTCGAAAGCTTCTATTCTCTTCTTGTCCAAACTAGTTATCGTCCATGTTTCACTTCCATACATGGCTACACTCCAAACAAATATTTTCAGAAATGACTTCCTGACACTTAAATCTATATTCGATGTTAACAAATTTCTCTTCTTCAGAAACGCTTTCCTTGCCATTGCCAGTCTACATTTTATATCCTCTCTACTTCGACCATCATCAGTTATTTTACTTCCTAAACAGCAATACTCCTTTACTACTTTAAGTGTCTCGTTTCCTAATCTAATTCCTTCAGCATCACCCGATTTAATTGGACTGCATTCCATTATCCTCGTTTTGCTTTCGTTGATGTTCATCTTATATCCTCCTTTCAAGACACTGTCCACTCCGCTCAACTGCTCTTCCAAGTCCTTTGCCGTCTCTGACAGAATTACAATGTCATCGGCGAACCTCAAAGTTTTTACTTCGTCTCCATGAATTTTAATACCTACTGCTTCCCTTTCATGCCCCTCGACTCTTATGACTGCCATCTGGTTTCTGTACAAATTGTAAATAGCCTTTCGCTCCCTGTATTTTACCCATGCCACATTTAGAATTTGAAAAAGATTATTCCAGTCAACATTGTCAAAAGCTTTCTCTAAGTCTACAAATGCTAGAAACGTAGGTTTGCCTTTTCTTAATCTTTCTTCTAAGATAAGTCGTAAGGTCAGTATTGCCTCACGCGTTCCAACATTTCGACGGAATCCAAACTGATCCTCCCCGAGGTCCGCATCTACCAGTTTTTCCATTCGTCTGTAAAGAATTCGCGTTAGTATTTTGCAGCTGTGACTTATTAAACTGATAGTTCGGTAATTTTCACATCTGTCAGCACCTGCTTTCTTTGGGATTGGAATTATTATATTCTTCTTGAAGTCTGAGGGTATTTCGCCTGTCTCACACATCTTGCTCACCAGCTGGTAGAGTTTTGTCAGGACTGGCTCTCCCAAGGCCGTCAGTAGTTCTAATGGAATGTTGTCTACTCCGGGGGCCTTGTTTCGACTCAGCTCTTTCAGTGCTCTGTCAAACTCTTCACGCAGTATCGTATCTCCCATTTCGTCTTCATCTACATCCTCTTCCATTTCCATAATATTGTCCTCAAGTACATCACCCTTGTATAAACCTTCTATATACTCCTTCCACCTTTCTGCCTTCCCTTCTTTGCTTAGAACTGGGTTGCCATCTGAGCTCTTGATATTCATACACGTGGTTCTCTTCTCTCCAAAGGTCTCTTTAATTTTCCTGTAGGCAGTATCTATCTTACCCCTAGTGAGATAAGCTTCTACATCCTTACATTTGTCCTCTAGCCATCCCTGTTTAGCCATTTTGCACTTCCTGTCGATCTCATTTTTGAGACGTTTGTATTCCTTTTTGCCTGTTTCATTTACTGCATTTTTATATTTTCTCCTTTTATCAATTAAATTCAATATTTCTTCTGTTACCCAAGGATTTCTAGCAGCCCTCGTCTTTTTACCTACTTTATCCTCTGCTGCCTTCACTACTTCATCCCTCAAAGCTACCCATTCTTCTTCTACTGTATTTCTTTCCCCTATTCCTGTCAATTGTTCCCTTATGCTCTCCCTGAAACTCTGTACAACCTCTGGTTCTTTCAGTTTATCCAGGTCCCATCTCCTTAATTTCCCACATTTTTGCAGTTTCTTCAGTTTTAATCTACAGGTCATAACCAATAGATTGTGGTCAGAGTCCACATCTGCCCCTGGAAATGTCTTACAACTTAAAACCTGGTTCCTAAATCTCTGTCTTACCATTACATAATCTATCTGATACCTTTTAGTATCTCCAGGGTTCTTCCACGTATACAACCTTCTTTCATGATTCTTAAACCAAGTGTTACCTATGATTAAGTTGTGCTCTGTGCAAAATTCTACTAGGCGGCTTCCTCTTTCATTTCTTAGCCCCAATCCATATTCACCTACTATGTTTCCTTCTCTCCCTTTTCCTACACTCGAATTCCAGTCACCCATTACTATTAAATTTTCGTCTCCCTTCACTATCTGAATAATTTCTTTTATTTCATCGTACATTTCTTCAATTTCTTCGTCATCTGCAGAGCTAGTTGGCATATAAACTTGTACTACTGTAGTAGCTGTGGGCTTCGTATCTATCTTGGCCACAGGGTTTATAACCCTGTAGTCACCTGACCATAAGTCTTGTTCCTCCTGCCACCGAACTTCACTAATTCCCACTATATCTAACTTTAACCTATCCATTTCCCTTTTTAAATTTTCTAACCTACCTGCCCGATTAAGGGATCTGACATTCCATGCTCCGATCCGTAGAACGCCAGTTTTTTTTCTCCTGATAACGACATCCTCCTGAGTAGTCCCCGCCCGGAGATCCGAATGGGGGACTATTTTACCTCCGGAATATTTTACCCAAGAGGATGCCATCATCATTTAATCATACAGTAAAGCTGCATGTCCTCGGGAAAAATTACGGCTGTAGTTTCCCCTTGCTTTCAGCCGTTCGCAGTACCAGCACAGCAAGGCCGTTTTGGTTAATGTTGCAAGGCCAGATCAGTCAATCATCCAGACTGTTGCCCCTGCAACTACTGAAAAGGCTGCTGCCCCTCTTCAGGAACGACACGTTTGTCTGGCCTCTAAACAGATATCCCTCCGTTGTGGTTGCACCTACGGTACGGCCTTCTGTATCGCTGAGGCACGCAAGCCTCCCCACCAACGGCAAGGTCCATGGTTCATGGGGAAGCTGACTGCTTTAGTCTTTAATAAAACTTGGATCTGACTGCGTATTTAACTGAACTGAACTTTATCTGACTGCATGAAAATATTGTTGGAAAATTAATACTCAAAATACACATCAGACTGCACTAAAGTTTAGTGGTAAAAATAAATGAAAGTCACCAACCTGCATCTGACTGCGTCTGTGGACTTATCTCGTACACTCCTTCCCGTTTAGCCGATAATAAAACATATATTCAACTCAGCCGTAGTGCAATGGCATAAAAGTGCCATTCTAGATAACTTTACTCATTTTGGCCCTGTTTGTTACTTAATAAAAATTCTGTCCTGATCCGAATAATTTGCCAACTGTGCAATGGCATATAGATTATTTTACTCTGATAAATGAAATTATTAGCTTTACTCATGGGAACTTTACTTTAATGTACCTTTTGGTTCAATGGAAGCACAAGATGCGGAGAACGACATAAGGTGTGAGATGAAACTCTAATTTTATCTAAAAAATATTTATTGTTCAGACTTTTAAGGCAAATGTGAAAACCTAAAAAAAACTTCTATAGCATGGATTTACGAGAAAGATTCGCAAAACGCCTATTGCATCAACCATGGGATTTCTATCTAGCTTTTAGACATTATTTAACCAAATAAAACCTATTTTATTAATTATTCTTTCTAGTTTCCCCAGGCATGTGCCGAGTTTCGCTCAATATATAGCTTATTACTTTGATGCTGTCACGACCCGGCTGCCTCCTGCAGGCATCTAGCTCCGACTCGAAACACGTCTGCTGTCCCTGCACATCTCCTCACAACCGCTCAAACTTTTACCTCGTGCAACTAGCTCTGTTAGCTGTGAAAGATCTTTTTCCTAGAAGATGTTCTACTCTACCAACCTTGCGGTTGGGAACTATCGACATTTTTCACTGGCTCTATCCTGATCGAATATCAGCACATACCTTTCAGAACATGCCAGGAACCAAGCAAAAGTAAGTCATTTTGACCAGCAATTGGCCAAAAGCAGTGTTCATTCCATAGTTATAATTCTCTTGCTCCCACTTTCCCACTCTTACTTGCTATGACGTAAATATTCCCTAGTACCCCTGCAAGATAACCCACACGAGAAATTATCCTTCAACTTCACACAGCACAATAAATAACTTTCCAGCCAATTTACCATTCAGATTAACAGTCGGCATAATTGTGTACGAATGCGTCGAGTCACTGATTGATGATAGTTGATCTTGATAGAAATCTCTTGGCATCTCTAATTTCCAGGTTCCTTTCAAATGCATTTCGTCTTAAAATCATGATTGTTCGGGGTTAGGAAACAAATTACTGAACAATGGGATAAGTTTGTTACACCTACAAATTTTCAGGCCGATTCCACTGTCTACTGTGCATCGTCAAGTTAACGCTTTGTTTGAAATTTCGCTACCTTACGTCTTTCAGTTAGGTAGAACTGTTTGAAGTTATGCAACCATCCACTGCTTCCTTTGAAATCACTGTACTCTATGTCACGCACAATTTGATTTGCAGAACATATGTGATCACTAACATGTACATCCTGTAAATTGTATAGAGCTTCATTTAAACGCACAAACATCAGTTTCTGTAAAAAGTGCACCTTGTCCTCTCTTCAATATCCATAGCTTTTCTTATGCACTATACGCGCGCATCGCTGGGAACTTATTCGAAATCTGTTTATAATTGTTTTTTTTTACTATGCTGCGAATGGTCTTCCATGTACGTAACTGCCTTTAGTACTCCTTGGACAAAGATTTTTCATTACTTTCACTGCAGACGGGATTTATGGATCCCTGCTCGACAAGGCTCGACACCTGTGTCACTACCACTTTCACTTGTTTTGCAAGTAGCACCATCATTGTACTCCTCAAGTACATTGTCCACACCGTCGAGAGTATACGACACCACACATTCCACTGGCTCACCTTGCAGAAACGATTATATTTCATCTGCCACTTCTTTCTCACTTTAAGCAATTCCTTCGGTTTTTTCTGGAGGAATCTCAACGTCGGCAATTGTTGTTGTAGATATAATGCATTGTTTGCTTTGTTTATCGTTGCCATTGCTCTGCTTTGTATCGACACCACTATCACTGTAAGCGAGGTTGTGAATTACTCATCGTCTAAACAGTTCAACTGCCACTCCGCAGCCTAAAGCTGTGCTCACCATTGTGTACTTCCTGTCCGCTGTAATATTGTGGTTGCATGGTATGTAATATGTGGGGCGTCGAAAGCCGTAAACATCATTAGCCTTTTGTGACCTAGCACTTAAAGGGTTCCTTGTAAGTGGAAGTCGGTTAATTCGGCTGATAAGATCGGTTGAGTTCTCAACATGACGTTTACAGTGACCCACATGCGGAGCGCGGAGATTAGCCAAGTACTTCGTCAGCTTGTACCCTAGTGAACCAATGGTGGGTGCAATGAGGCAGAAGGGCAATTCTTGCTCGTGGATCTTAGATAGAGCGTGAGCAGTGAGCGGTCTGTGTGACTAAGGGAGAAGACTGTGCAACACTCTATCTTCCAACGAAGAGCCCTCGAGAAGCTCATAAGTGTTTTTTTTTATTATTGTCGATGTTGGGTTGCGTGGGAGCTTCCGCTAAATACCTTTGTTCAGTAGTGCGTAGATCTTCGTATCGGAATCCGAGTTTTCTGTAATTACGGTTGTGTTGCCTTTTTTCTACATCGAGAATAACAGAACTGACAACTGAGAATTTTAGTCAAAAAATGTGTTTCTTTTGTATAAATACAAAGGAAAACAGATAGAGAACAAAATATTGTGGAGTAATAGAAAAGTAAGGTGAATTTCATATATAATAAAGGGCCCCGTTCATAGTAGAACACCTGGATCATTTTGGAGATTATTGGAAAAATATAACTCATAGACAAGGACGGAGATTTGCACGTGAGACGATGCATACTGTCGACCAAGAAATGAAAACAGATGTATCGCATAGATATTTAATTCCAGTACCCTACTGTATGCAAATGCTTCAGAAATTACCCAAGTACCGTACGTGTAAGTGAGTCGGAACTCGGAACGTACCTTCATTCCTGTAGCACTGGATAGATAATATATGTATGCACATATTGCCGATAATTACGCTTGATGATACATATAGCTAAGGCTACAAAATACATAGTTTGTCATGTTGATATTGATGTGCCTTGAAACAGAAGACAGTCTCTCACACAGGACCCTTTTACATGGTACTCTAAAAAGTTCACAATTTGTCAATTAAAATACGACCAGTACCACACTTTAGGTCAAAAGACTTGATGAGACGTATCTCAGTATGAATGTGATAAAAATATATTCGAGGGAGACCTGAGCAGCAAAAATGCAGATCTCCGTCATTCCATCCATCGTTGGAAAAATTGTGTTCCACTAACGTGTGAAGAGTAGAAATGGCTTAAAACCATCACTAAGACTCATAGTCGCATCTTTATACTTTCTAAGTGATTATGAAGACCTTATGACTATCCATCGTGCTGTTTGGCTCCACGTGTTACTCAACGATTCATGTTACCATCATCTCTGCTGTTTTCCAAACTACAAACCACTCCCTTGCATACCGCTTCATTTGTAGTAACAATGTGTTGGATGTGCACCGTTTTTGTACTCTCAGGGTGACAAAAGTCATAGGATAAGATATTCACATATACAGATGGCGATAGTAAAGCGTACACAAGTTTTAAAATGGCATTGCATTGGTGGAGCTAAACTCAGGTGATTCGTGATAAAAAACATAAATACCGCGTATGGCCTTTTGAGAAAATAGAAACAAATGCATGAATATCAGGAGTTCAGGTGTAAAGCTGTATTACCGAACTATATGTTTAATAGCCCACGGTTTCAAAATACTGACACAAATTTTTAAAATAAGAATGGAAAAACTGGTAGAATCTGACCTTAGGGGAAGATCAGTTTGGCTTCTAGAGAGATGCAGAAACATGCGGGGCAATACTGAGCCTACGAATTCTTTTAGAAGAAATGCTGAAGAATAGCAAACCTAAATTTACAGGATTTGTAGATTTACAGGCTGCTTCTGATAATGTTGACTGGAATACACTCTTTGAAATTCTGAAAATATAAGGAAGCGAATGGCTATGTATTGCTTGCACTGTAACCAGACTTCAGTTACAGGAGTCAAACGACATGAAAGGCAAGCAGTAGTTGTCGAGGGAATGGAATGAGACAGCTTTGGCCCATCCGCAATATTATTCATTCTCTATAGTGATCAAGCAGCAAAAGAAGCCAAAGAAAATTTTGAGAAAGAATTAAAGTTCAGGGAGAAGAAATAAAAACTTTTAGGTCTTCCGACGACACTGCACATCTTTCAAAGACAGCAAAGGACTTGGAAGAATACTGGAACGGAATAGAATCGAAAAGTCATTACGTAAACATCACAACAAAAGTAAATCAAGGGCAATGAAATGTAGTCTGATTAAATCAGGCAATGTTAGGGAAATTAGATTAGGGAATAAGACACTAAAAGTTGTAGACAAGCTTTGCTGTTTGGGCAGCAAAATACTGATGATGTCAGAAGTAGAGAGGACGTAAAATGCAGACTGGATAACAAGTGTTGCAACGTGGATGCAAGCCAGGCCCTGATGCCGAAATATCAACGCTTGCCGACGTTCGCAAGCCATGCCAGGTGCTCTCCAGTCACAACTCAGGCGCTCAGATAATACCAGCGTTTGGAGAAACATCGACAGCACTTGGTGGGAAGTGTACGTGACGTCAATCGCATAAAATCGTATAAAAGCTGGTCGACAATCCAATTTATGGTGTCGGTACTACCAGGCTTCGAACCAACTTCCGCTGTGTGTATTTCCTGAAGGCATTTGGAATGTAGCCTTTTACGGAAGTGAAACGTCTTCCGACGACACTGCACATCTTTCAAAGACAGCAAAGGACTTGGAAGAATACTGGAACGGAATAGAATCGAAAAGTCATTACGTAAACATCACAACAAAAGTAAATCAAGGGCAATGAAATGTAGTCTGATTAAATCAGGCAATGTTAGGGAAATTAGATTAGGGAATAAGACACTAAAAGTTGTAGACAAGCTTTGCTGTTTGGGCAGCAAAATACTGATGATGCCAGAAGTAGAGAGGACGTAAAATGCAGACTGGATAACAAGTGTTGCAACGTGGATGCAAGCCAGGCCCTGATGCCGAAATATCAACGCTTGCCGACGTTCGCAAGCCATGCCAGGTGCTCTCCAGTCACAACTCAGGCGCTCAGATAATACCAGCGTTTGGAGAAACATCGACAGCACTTGGTGGGAAGTGTACGTGACGTCAATCGCATAAAATCGTATAAAAGCTGGTCGACAATCCAATTTATGGTGTCGGTACTACCGGGCTTCGAACCAACTTCCGCTGTGTGTATTTCCTGAAGGCATTTGGAATGTAGCCTTTTACGGAAGTGAAACGTAGACAGTAAGCAGTTCGGACGAGAAGAGAACACAAGCTTTTGAAATGTGGTGCTGTAGAACAATGTCGACGGCTGAATGGGAACATCGAGTAAATAATAAGGAGGTACTGTATCGTGTTGGTGAGAACGAGAATGTGTGTCGATACCAGCATTGAAAATATTTAAATTTCGAATTTTGATCTTGAATTGTATCTAAATATGGAACCCTGAAAGGTAATGAAGGGGAATTTAATGGTCCTATATTCAGAGGAATTCGTTTCATAACCAAAGCTACTGCACCGATAACGTTAGAAATTAGTAAGCAGAACTTCACAGTCATAAAATTTGTGAAAATCCAGTGAATACACTACTTTTGAAAAAGTTAACGAAGTTGTAATATCGCTCAATAGCATCTAAAGAAGCAAGAAAGACCACTCATGACCTTGAGAATGCTGCAATAGGGAGGGTTCCAGACTGTAGTTTCCTGTAGTTGCGCAGCTATCAGATTAAATGTTCACACTGCGTTTATACATCTACATCCAAATTTGCATCATACTCCACAAGTCACCTAATGATGTGTGGCGGAGGGTACTTTTGTACCATTAGCTGAGCCCTCCAGCCCTGTTCCACTAGCGAATAGTGCTTGAGAAGAATGATTGTCGGTACGCCTCTGTTCTGGCTCTAATTTCTCGGATTTTCTCCTCTTGGTCATAACGCGAGACGTACTTCGTAATGTACAACGCCTCTCGTGTAACGTCTGGCAATGGAATATGATGAGCATACCCTTACGCTCTCGCGCCGGCTGAACAATCCCGTGACGAAACACGCCGCTCTTCATTGGATTTTCTCTGTCTCATCTGTCAGTCCTACCTGACAGGGATCCCAAAGAGATGAACACCATTCAAGAATCGGTCGAACAAGCGCCTTTTAAGCCACTTCTCTCGTGGTTGAGCTACATTTCCTTAAGATTCTTCCTATGAATCTGATCTGGTATCTCTTTTCCGCACTATTTGTTTTTTGTGGTAATTCCACTTGAGATTGCGCTCGATAGCTACTCGTAGAGATTTTACGGTAGATCCAGCGGTTTGTCAACATTATCTGTACAGTTGTGGATTTATTTTTCGACGTACGCGCAATATGTTACATTTATTTAAGTTCAGGATGAACTGCCAGAGCCTGCACGATTCATCATTCTTCTGGAGGTGATTCTGCACATCGTTAGTATTTTCTGGCGTAGTTACTTTCTCGTACAAAACAAATCATCTGCGAACAGCCTTAAAGAGCATCCGACGTTTTCTACTAGATCATTCATATTTTCAACGTAGGATTATACAGCCAACCGGTTGCAAGTTACTGTTTGGTACACTGACCTAGGTTTCGACCACTACTGAGGGTGTCTTCATCAGAATGAAATTTTAATAAACCGTAAAATTACATTGCGAAAAACCAATGGTTCGATTTTAGAGCAGCTATGCTAGGACCGTTGCTTTTTCGCAATGTAATTTTACGTCTTACCGAAAGTTCAGTCTGACGAAGACACCCCTTAGTAGGTGTCTAAACCTAGGTCAGTGTACCAAAAAGTAATTCGCAACCCGTTGACTGCATAATCCTATGTTGAAACTGGTGTACGATTGCTCAGTAACAACCATGTTTAAAACTGTAAGATCATTTACAAACATTGTAAACAGTAACGGTCCTATCACATTTTCTTGGGTATATTCCGGAAATTACCTTTACGTCTGTCGATTTTGTTCGGCTAAGAGCAAAGTGTTGAGTTTCGTCTGCAAGGAAGTCTTGAACGCAGTCGCAAATCTGCTCCGATACTCGATAAGCTCGTTTGCTTTTTTCCTTTTTCTCACAAAATGCCAGTGCGAGATGGTGTCAGATGCTGAAGACAAGGAAAACGATATCAACCTGACTCGCCGTTGTCTACGGTGCTGTGGATCTCATCGAAGAACAGAGCGAGCTGAGTTTCGCAGGGGCTATGTTTGCGGAACGCATGTTGACTTTTACAGAGTAGATTTTCATTCTTCAAGAACGTCTTACACATCTTACACAATTCTACAACAGACTGACGACAACGTTATAGGTCTATAATTGTGTGTATCTGTTCTACGGCCCTTCTTAAAAGCGGTAATGACCTACGCTTTCTTCCAGTCGCTCGGTACCCTTCGTTGCTCAATCGATCTACGATAAATTGCTACTAGACGGGGACCAAGTTCCATCATACATTTTGTAGACTCATAGGCACAGATCACCCAGTTTACCACATACAACTGAATACTTGAAACTATTTAATCAATCACGTTACACACAAAGATCCTCAAAAAATCGTAAAAGATACAAACAATAGCAACCATAATAAAAAATATGGATTGTTAGCAAACGGTAGTAATAGAGAAGTAATAAAAAACGTATGCACACCTCATGGATTAGGCTGTTCCCACTGGCCAAATACTGCCTACAAAACAGTACGAGGAGCGATCTGTGATCGTGGCACATGTGATCAGCATGTCGGCAGTCCCTCCAGCCGTTATTACCAGCAGATGAATCCTGATGATGCCGCTGCTTCTTCATCTACATAGCTCCTCATCTGGCCTCACAAGGGCAGAGTGGACCCCGTACTATACCTCCCCACCCCAGAAAAAAATCTGAGGAGGTAACGGGAACCTAACGCAAATCCTTCCCGATCGAAGACAGCAACGCTAACCACTTTTTTTAATCTCATTTTGTTCCTTATTGTTCGTTGCATTTCTGCGAGGCGGACGTCCCATGACGCCCGTTAAAGTTCATTGTTGATTCATTCACCTAGTTTTTATTATTATTATTATTATTATTACAAAGGGCAGCTAACCCTCTGCCCAAACAGGCTGAGCTACCGTTGCGGCGTCCACCGGCCATTGAGGCGACATACAGATAGGTAATAATATAGCAAATATCGTCAAGACAAATTTCCATTCTACTCAATACAGAGCTGCAGTATTCAAAGAAAAACAAACGATGGATAAAGTTTCTCACAAAAAGAAATGAAATTACATTTCAATTGAACCCGAGTCCTTACTGACAGAACCGAGCGAGGTGGCGCAGTGGTTAGCACACTAGACTCGCATTCGGGAGGACGACAGTTCAATCCCTCGTCCGGCCATCCTGATTTAGGTCTTCCGTGATTTCCCGAAATCGCTCCAGGCATATGCCGCTATGGTTCCTTTGGATGAGACCGTGACGTCGCTGTTTGGTCTCTTTCCCAAAACAACCCAACCAAACCCTTTACTGACGGAAAGAATGAGATTTATTTAAAATTTCTTAACTTTAAGTGGAAAGCAATGTAGGATGATTTTGACAGCTCGGAGTTGGTGTCAACGAAACTGTAGAAGATCCGTCAATGATAATCCGCACCAATACTTCATATTGTCTGAAGCATGGTCGACCTGAAGCATGGTAGACTCGGCGTAATATTACTCCTCCATCAACTTCATTTGGGTACAGGCTAGTCTAAGCCGCCGGTACTACTTGGATCGAGCCGCGTGAGATTAGCCGAGCGGTCTGAGGCGCTGCAGTCATGGACTGTGCGGCTGGTCCCGGCGGAGGTTCGAGTCCTCCTTCGGGCATGGCTGTGTGTGTTTGTCCTTAGGACAATTTAGGTTAAATAGTGCGTAAGCTTGGGGACGGATGACCTTAGCAGTTAAGTCCCATAGGATTTCACGCACATTTGAACATTTTGAACTTGGATTTAAGCTCCAATGTGTATGACTTTAACATTTCTGACACTCATAATGCAGCTATTTACGTCAAGTACACAAAAACTAAAGAATTCATCTCTGCTGGAAGATAGTGAAATTACAGTTCCTTCGGTTTAGCCACGCTCTTCATATTCTCGAATTTGCAGTCTGGCGAATAACTTTCAACTGCAGAGAACTGCATAATTGTTTTTACAGTGACAGCTAATATTTTAACAGGGGTGGAACCCCATTAAGTTGCAAAAGAAAAATCTTAGAGTATATTAATTTTGGAGCTCACTGAAAAACAAATTATTTGGTCCAGCAGTAGACAATCACTAGCCATTCGAATGTCTATAGTCTTCTCAGTTTTCAGCACTCCACGAGACTCACATTTCTCGAAAAATTCTAGCACTTTCTTTTCACAATGTCCACGCCAATATTACGTCGATACTGTATTCGAAACGAGAGAGTGTTCTAACATTTCGTGTACGTTTCCATCCGACTCCGACTCCGACATGTTGTTCGCTGGATACACGTACGAACTCGCTAGGGTACTCTGACCGACTTTTACTGTTGGTACTGGTCTTGCTCTCACTGTTCGTATAGTAGTAGTCTTTTACCCACTAAATTTATCTGAGCTGTTAAAAATATTATCATAAGATTAAAATTATTTCTCACTTAAAAAATTAAAATAAAAATAATAGTAAACATTTCATATTATTTCGTAATAAAACTGATACGTAGTTACATTTTATGCTGTAGGATAAGAAATATGAACTGGGCAAGACATATATCAAATGGAAAGAAAAGAAAAAATACCATACAGAATTAGCAAATGTCATGATTATCTATTGAACTTGAAACGTCCCCTTAGAAAAATTATACATTACTGTGCTTAAACTGACACACAATATTTTTTAGCGCAACGATATCTGACTTTCAAAAATCCCTACAAAAAAATGGCCCTGACTAACATTAACCTATACGTTTCACAAATCGCTTACCTCACAAAAATCTTGGTTACTCGAACTACTGCAATACAGTGAGCGCCACTACTGCCAACTAAATAAAAGATTCAAACTACTGAAGGCACTAACTACTGATAGGCATAGTTAGCAAATGAAAGATTTTGATAGAGAACAAACAATGTATTTACCTTAATAGTCATAATATATATAGCAGTTCATGACACCAATTCTTACAAATTTCAAAACTCCGCCATCTCTCTCCCCACGTCCACCACTGCTGGCGGCTCACCTCCAACTGCGCAACCCTACGCGCTGTTAACATGCAGCTGCCCAACACTACAATGACAGACAACAATGCAAACCAGCCACAGACTGTACAGAGCACAGCCAGTGATTTTCATACAGAGCGCTACGTGGCGTTACCAATATAAGAACCTAAACAGCCTACTTACATAGCCCCCATGCTCCCAACAAAAATTTTACAAATTGTTTTGGGCACTGGCCAATACAGATTTGAAAAATTTTTTCCTAATTACAGTAAGAAAGATATCAAATGCACACACTTATTAATACAATGTTGGTCAAAAGCTAAAATTTTCTCACAGTCCATAAAGACAGTGCTGATCGTTCATCACAGTAAAATAGCAGTGTTTTTGCTTAATGTCTGAGCAGTAAAAGAAAATGCACACGGAAGTAGTGGATTTCAATGCAGTCTTGAAGAAGTAGTGTTGTCCTTCCAACAGAAAGACAGTGGTGACTCTTGACATGCTGACAGGTAATGGGCCACAACAGAGCAAACCCACAGCAGAGTCAGTCGAAGTTTTGAAGAATATTGGTAGGTAGGTCACCACATAGTAGACCCACTGTAGTCCTGGTAGACAGTATGGTAGTGGTGGGTCATCACAGGTGCAGACCCACTGCAGTCCTTGTAGAAATAATGGTATTGGTGGGTCATCAAAGGTGCTGACCCACTGTAATCCTTGTAAAGACGGCCACCAGTCGTGTTGCGACTGTGCAGGTGCACAATCACCATCGAAGGGTTTTGCAGAGAATATAGCAAGTCCATAAACCACCACTTGTCCACTCACAAAAACTTTGTTTGAAATGTCCTAAGAACCAGCAATGCTGTTATCCAGTCCCTTGCTGAATTGTCAACACACGTGCAAACACTAACAGTCCCTACTTCTCACATATTGTCCATATACTAGACCAACAGAAACGTGTGCAGTGAAATGTAACTTACAAGTAACTTAATTTGACGAACTGATGTCAATTACAATTTTATAACATAAGAATACAATAACAAAGGTACAAAATACATCATTAAAAACATAATAATACAGATAACATTTGTAGTAATAGGTGCTTTACAAATGAATAGAAATAAACATATACATCAGTGTTATAGGAATTATGACATAAGTAAATAAATAAAAGATCAGAATAACTTTTGAAACATCAACTTCACACGTGAGCATTAAAACAAAACAGAGCAAATAATGGCTGAACATCTTTACGAAGTAAACAACATATTATCAGAAAAATTCTACAACGTAACTCTCATCAGATAAACACATAAAGACAGGAAGAACACAAATACACAAGGGTACACAAAGACATAGTGGGATAGCACAAGAGGAAAGGGCAGGGTTTGTTTTCAGTGTAACATTTGGTACTGCAGTCCAACCTAAAACTTCATTTCATAGATCTTTCGTCTTATTTCAACATTTGTTTCCACCAAAAAAATCCTATCAAGCATACTTTCTGTATTTATATGTTCACATATTTCTTACCTCATCATTTATTTTCCAGTATCTTACCTCATCATTTATTTCCAAGAAAATCCTACCTATACCTGCTTTCTGTACATTTTTCGTATAACCTCTCAGTGCATTTCTTCCAATTCATCGCAACTCATTCTTTTATATAGGCTACCCCCTCTTAAGTTAACTTAAATCTATTGAGCTCAGATGCTTAAACTAAGGGATGAGGCAATGCAGCAGCACAAAACAATTAATACAAACAGCAATGAAAAAATGGAAATTGTCAAAGCAAGCAGCAATATTACAACTAACATAAGGCAATGCACAGCAAACAAACAAAAATAAATCCGTTGTAAAACTGGCTTAACAGAGTAATACAAAGTCAAATTCAGTAGCACTATGCCTGGCAAACAGCAGCAGCAAATTCAATAACTTATATCTAAACATGACATAGCTCAAACAGAAAAAATATTACAGTAAAAACAACAATGCAGATAAGGGAAATGTCTATTCACATCTTAATGTCTATATAATTAAAGTGGTGCACCACAACTCATTCTACGAAATAAATTACCAAGTACTTGAAAAGAAAATTATGTATGCAGTTCCTGTGAAGTGAAATGTCTTTTTGTGCTCCCTCATTTTTTTGGAAGTATATCACATTATTATTATATACTGGATCTGTAGACAGAAAATATTTATATTAGTACATCTAAAAAATTTTATTTTAACCAATGCTACAGTGCAGCTGGAAACTAGATATTAAACAAAATAGGCAAAGCAAGGCATGAAACGTCATTCGCCACCCATAAGGCATTTCATAATGCAGTAAACAATCTTCCAACTAGCAAGACAATAGACATGAAACGTTTCTCATCATTTCATTTCAGTAAATATCATAAATTAAGAACTCTACAGTGTAATCATGTTTTCAAGTTTGAGGGTGTCGTATTTACGATGCTTTCTACAAAGGAATGTCAATAGCGAGGATAATGGCCTCTTCTTTTTTCTTTCCACCTGTGCCTCTGACAGGCACACACTAATGGCTTTTTTCAAGGCGTCTGTCGCGTAGCTGGGTGCCCACGACGCATTATGTGCAGGTGGTCACTTAACTTTCTTACCGAAATATTTACGACAGCAGTTTCCGCTACAGTGACAGTCTCATATAAAAAATTTCACAGGTCATGAATTTGCGTTACAATTCTGTAGAAACAAAATCCTTTAAATATAATAGTGTCCAAAAAAATTTCGCCAGCATAGTGATACATTAACACATATTCACACATTTCATAACTCTTAAAGTACGATTCTCGGTTTTCAACATCCTTTTTCACAAACCAGAGTCCCTAAGCACTACTCATTATTCCTTACCTTATTACACATATACATATTCGTCGACACTTCTTCAATATTTCATCATAACAGATACGTAGCATAGCCAAATAACTCATATAGCGTCAGCTTAAACATACCTCAGCAGCATAATTCACATCGTCGTCGTAATAATAACATCATAACACCTCAGTCAAATCTCAAAAACGTCATAGCTTTCTGCAATAACTTCAAAACCTAAAAAAAATTCTCTGTCGAAAGTGTCATCTACCTCAAACGTACTTTAAAAATCATGATCCCATACCAAATATGTCATTCAAAGCTCTCATGGTATCACAATGGTTCCGAAAAAAATGAACAGTTCACAAAGTACAGACAAAATACAATTTCGTAAGTGTGAAGTTATCCAACTGTGTAACTATGTAAACATCTGTCACTGATGTAGTAAAATAAATGTTTGTTAAATGATCAGATAGCTGTGTAATTAATGTGTTAGAGAAATATGGTACTGATGTGTAAAGTTGTATAAGCAAATACCATATTAACTAGGGTTCCTTGTGCTTGCCAAACACATGGTACAGAAAGTAGGCGTGTACCCCCTTGAGGATTAATGTAATTATACCCTCAGGTGTTACAGAGTACAGCAATGGAATGAAATGTATCAGGGGAAACCTTTGTATCATTGTACTTCGAATATCTTTAAAAATAAATGTTTTAAGTACAAAATTAATCACTCAAATACGTGTACTGTAGCCCTAAACTGTGCGTCTTGTTGTAAGATAATCTCTGTGGAAGTGTTGTAGTTATCGTCCTCCGAAAGTTAAGTTCTGCAGAAGTCATTGTACTTACCTCATGACAAACAAAAGTGAAATGCTTTGCGTATAGATATCTTAGTTATTACGCTTATTACCGTGATGAAGAAAGTACTGTGCTGTACCGTTTTGTTGTGCTACAGAAAAGGCTATCTCATTGCAACTATACCACAAGTTACTACTGAAACATTATTTACTTTCCAGAAGAATTCAGAAAAACTGAGCAGATATAAAACAGAAACTCCGCAAAAGCAACATTGTAAATTGTCACTCATTAGTAGTGTCGTGATAAAATCGTGTAGCTGTCAAATAAACAAAATACTAAGTCATCTTTAATGTCACAAAAACTACTTGAAATAAGGAATGTCTTTTCAAGTAAACAAAATGTTGCATTAAAATCTCATTAGCGGTATATGTTCTAAGTATGTAAGCCTTATAGTCGTTAGTAATCGTGCAGCTATCAAGCAAGAATGTACACACACAGTAACACTGTGTCCTGTGCTCACTATCACAATGCAGTGGTAATTACTGTACATTCCGTAGGTTCTAGGCTGGATAGTTAACTTCAACACATTGTTGCATGATAACAGTTTCAAAGTGTGACAACGCATACTAGTAACGTGAAGTGAAAAGTTTTATGGCAAAGACAAAGTTAAAGAGCAGATTATCTTTCAATAAAAGGTTTTACATGTGAAATGTGGTGTAAACCTTTACTCTTCCTAGTACGCAGAGTTTCAACTACAACGCAATTACCATACGCGGCTGCCTTCGGTGCGAGTCATTGTCTGTCTCTTTGTTGGCGCGCGCCGTTATTGGGATTAGGAGACCTGTTTGAAGCTCGCCAGTTCTGATAGAATTTAAGTCTGTCGTTTTGTCGGTAGTTTACATAGTTTCTTGTTTGTCGGTCATGTGGTGGAGAATTTCTCCCTGAATCGTAACTGCGCGCTGGACCGTTGCGTCTGAAGTTATTCTGTCTCCCTTGATAATAATTGTTTTTCTTCCCAAATTGTCTGTTTCTATGGTTATCTCTGTCATATTCATTACTACGGAAATGCAATCTTTCTTTGTAACTATTATTACTCTGCCAGAGGTTGTCATGTGGGTGGTGTCTGTTTTGGTCACGATTTGCGTTGTAAGAATAGACTTGTCGTATCCAGTTATTGTTTCTGTCGTCACGGAATTGTGACGGATGTGACTTGTAGTGATTGTTTTCCTGTTTTCGTATCCGGCTACGGTCTGTGTCAATTTCTAATTCTTGTAACAGTCCCTGAAAAGCTTCAATGTCGTCTTTGCATCGTCCTGCTAAAATAATCTGTCGTAAATGTGCAGCTAATTTGATTAAGCAAATGCGGATGAGTTCTGAGGGGCTGTATGGGTTTGAAAGATACTGATTCTTATGTAACATGTCTTCGAATTATTTGACAAGACTGGAAAATTCAGATTGTTCAAAATGTTTCATCATTATGAAGCTATGTTTTACACGGTCTTGTGTAGCTTGAGACCAATATGCTGAGAGGAAGGCATGATAAAATTCTCCTTCACTGTGACAATCGTGAATGACCGATCGCATTCTTACAGCTGGTTCATTCTCCAAGTAGCCACACATAAATTCTAATCTTGGCTCTAATGACCAGTTGGGAGGAAAACAATGAGAGAATTGATGGAGCCACGCTTGTGGATGAATGTCGTTGCCAGAATTCTTAAATGTTTTGAATTTACGTGCAGTAATGAACAGCTTATAGTCAAAATCATCGTGTCGGCGAGTAGCATATCGCTCATTGTTACGTCGTGTCGGCGGTTCCATCTCAAAATTCGGCGCACCTTGCCAATTTCTTTCATGATTTCCGATATGCCCTGTGTTATTATTTTGTGGCTTTTCCGTATTTCTAAGTTCCTCTTCCCGGGTTGGAGCGCGAGTGTCCTCTGAAATACGTAATTCTTGTATTACCTGTGTCAGCTGATCTTGTACTTCCCAGATTTCTCTTTTGTATTGCGTAGTAATTTGATTCTGATTTTGTTTGAATTTCTTAATTTGTTCATACTCTTCTGTGTCAGTGATGGCTACAGGTCTTGTGTCATTCAGATCATCATCTACCTTTGTAGATAAGTTTGTGAACTGATCCGAAAGTTCGGCTACTTTCTCCGATAGTGAACACATTTCCTAAGTGTGTTTTTCTGAACCAAGTTTCAGAGTGTCCATTTGTGTTGAAATCGAATCTACTGTGTCCTTTAAGTTTTCCTGAGTTCTTGCAAGTTGCGTAACCGAATCGGTGGATGCAACTGAGTCCATTTTAGCTTGCAAGGTGTCGTGAATTTCACGAACACTTGTTTGCAGTTCTTTTATGGCTGCTTCGTGATTCTGTAATGCATTTTCATGCCGCGAAAAAATAGGGTGAAAATGCTCACAAATTTGTGTTTTTATGTCATTACAGATTTTTTGACATTTCGATTCAATGTTATGTAAGTCAGTAGTTAAATCTTCACGTGTTTGTTCAAGTGTCATGTCTAACTTCCGAAGATTTTGTTCCATTGTGTCTTAACTGTTGCTGTGTCTGTCTCTGGTGTTGTTCCATTGTGTCTAACTTTTGAAGATTTTGTTCCATTGTGTCTAACTTTTGAAGCTTTTGTCCCATTTGTTGCATTAATTGTAATAACAATGCACTGGTGTCTGAAACATGTTCCTCTGTGCTATTCGGCAATGAATTTGAACCGCCAATATTCGAAGATTGAAAAGCGTAAAATGTGTCTTGACTTATTTGAGAAAACGGTGAGGACGCAAAACCTGAATCTACAGTATTTGCAAGATTGTATCCTGTCATTTCGGAATCCTGAGGCTAGCTGTTGCCGACCGATCGATCGATAATGCTTCCCTGTTCACTAATTGTTTCACTGCCTACACCATTGTTTGCAGTCCGCTCCATTTCCCTATGCACTATTACCAAATTACTACTTTGAACATTAGTTAATTCATTACTCGGTGGCGCTAATACACTGCTTTCGTCTTCACTGTCATTTCTCAGTTTACTTTGGAGCCTAGTATTACTTTTTTCACACGCCATTATTGTGACAATATTTCACATGATAACACAGAAAAACACAATTTGAAGAGCAAAAATAAGAGATCACATTAACATAGCAAATAATATCTAGTTAATTGCAAGCGCTGCTGTGAAATACTTGGTGCAAATCTACATGCATGCCACAACTGTTTCACTGTACAACAATGAAAGACTACAACTACAAAGGAAATTCTCTCTATAATTACGTGCTAGCAATAAACAAAATCTACACTAATTACACAAACTACATGAAAAAATCAGAAGATTCCAGTGAGGTATCCTGGCAGGGTCGCCATATGAAACGTCCCCTTTAGAAAAATTATACATAACTGTGCTTAAACTGACATACAATATTTTTTAGCGCAACACAATATGACTTTCAAAAATCCCTACAAAAAATGGCCCTGACTAACATTAACCTACACATTTCACAAATCGCTTACCTCACAAAAATCTTGGTTTCTCGAACTACTGCAATACTGCGAGCACCACTACTGTCAACTAAATAAAAGATTCAAACTACGGAAGGCACTAACTACTGATAGGCATAGTTAGCAAATGAAAGATTTTCATAGAGAACAAACAACGTATTTACCTTAATAGTCATAATATATATAGCAGTTCATGACATCCAGTCTTACAAATTTCAAAACTCCGCCATCTCTCTCTCCCCACGTCCACCACTGCTGGCGGCACACCTCCAACTGCTCAACACTACGCGCTGTTAACATCTAGCTGCCCAACACTACAATGGCAGACAACAATCAAACCAGCCACAGACTGCACAGAGCACAGCCAGTGATTTTCATACAGAGCGCTACATGGCGTTACCAATATAAGAACCTAAACAGCCTACTTACAAACTATTAGTGAAATGGAAAAAATCATTTTTTTGTGCCAACAGCTGTTCAATTTTATTTATGCTCTACCGATTCTGGTACTTGCTACATTCTTCACAGAAGGCAAAAATGCACATCAATTGGTCAAAATTGCATCTCGGGCAAATACGGCAACGTCAGTATTTAGCTCCTATGAAGATGGTACCCAGTACCAAAAGAAATAGAAGATAAATAAAACTGTACAGTTGTTGGCAAAGAACATGATTTTTCTCTAATATTTATTGGCCGTAGATAAATATATGAAGAAAGCAGTAGTGAAATACTTAGTAATTTTTCCCTGATATGTACAAAAATTGGTAGGTATACTCACTTGGTGCATTAAGGATGCCGGTTTTTTTGAAAAGCTCTTTACCATGAGCCTTACTACTACTTCTCGTTCTTATTCTTACTGCCCTTTTCTGTGGTTTAAAAACCGTGTCCATGGTTTGGCCTTTGATCCCCAGAAAAGAATCACATAGCTGAGAATTGAGTGTACGTGGGCATGCTGTGTCATCAAGAGAAATTGGTTGTTACAGACTGATGCTAAAACCCTAAGGGCATAATATACTGATGACGACTTTGCCAGTGTCTTCGCACGTTCAGTCCATGTTAGCTGATAATCAATTTTCCTCCCTAAAAACATTGTGTTTATTACACAGTCTATAAATTTATCATCTCTGCTTAATGGGATAGAATTCTTTCCCTCCCTTATGCTGAAGTGCCTAATATTTGTTTTCTTCATGTTCAGTATTAATTTGTTGCATGCTGCCACATCTTGGACATCCTTCAGGGTTTGATTTGATTTCTCTAATAGTTATGCTGTTTTATGGGTGATCGACATGCTGCTGTCATCGGCAGCGAGTTTTATAATGTTTGGGATGTCATTGCTACATATTAAGAATAGCATTAGACAAAATACACTGAGGAATTTGACCTGTATTTACATGTGTCTTATCTGGCAACTTTTTTTTACTAAAACCTTATCATGAGCAGATGTGTGAACTGTATGTTTCGCACCCTGTTTTCCTGGTGCGGCTGGATCCGCTCATTCGGTATTCCTCTTGTACTTGGCCGTTCTAGGAATTGTCATGAAAGTTTTATTTGAATGTGATCATTTTACCTCGACAATTCGTTATTTAATGAAAGAAAGAAGATGAAGTTTAATTTTGGATTACGAAGAAGTTAAAACCAGAGCGCAGACTCATATTGTACAATGGTGTGGTAGGAAATCACGTCTATTTGAGTGAAACCGTCTCACCATCCTCAGTAAATATTTTAGGGAGACTACAGAACCTGATGGGAATTGCAAGTCCATTGGCCCATCGCACTAACTCCGAACGTTGCAGAGTAAAAGTCACCCTCCGCAGAGCGTCAGATTTAGCGTAGATACTGAATTTACGCAACACGATTTATACTACACTCATGTGTAAAAAAACACTGAGTGCTTTGCAGCATGAAAGTTAGTGTCCAGCTTCATAACAGCTATTTGCAAAATATGGCATTGTCCACTTACTGGGACACACAGAACAAACGTTGATAATAGGAGGCTTTAAAAGGAATGTTGTGAATTAGAACGAAAGCGAATCTACAATGATAAACATCGTAAGAAAACGCACATGTCCGTGGTTTCCCTGCTAGTTGGTGAAGAGTGCCTTTTCAAAACTCAGAACTGCCAAATGGTGCACTATATAAGGAACCAGTATTAAGGAGGAATTTATAAAAGACTTCCAAGAAAAGTAAAAGCTATGTTTCCCTGTTTCTGCAAGACATTCAGCAGAAGAAGCAATATTACCAAGAAAAATATCAACTACTTAGTTACGCAAGTAACTAAAAAATAAGGGCCATCACCGATTTTTTAAAAAAATACAGAAAGAAATGTTGGCACTTTTAACTTTAAATTTAGCAAAAAGGGTCCGTGATAGCAGAACGTGAGATTTATAATCGACTTTGGAACAGATTTTCACGCAGTATTTCTGTACGAACCATGCCATTGCAACGGGAACTGCAAGTCACTGGAATGCTTGCAGGTTTTTCTCTTATAATCAAGATGGAAATGATGATACCCAGACATAATTTCATACTATGTAGCAACTGATTAAACAATGTTTTTGTACTACACCTCTCATAACATTTCGGCTATAATATTAACCAACGAAACGTAAGAGCTCCAAAGAATGGTCACCAATAATAGCAAAGGATGGCCGTCGATATTTATATGCCAGTATCTGACTGCTCTACAGTCAAGATCTTTCTTAATGTAGAAGAGTTAAGAATGCAGGAAGATGGTAGCAGGTGGGGGAGTAGGGGGCAGGAGGGGGGGAGGGAGGTTGCGTCGAATCTTGAGATTGGGCACATTCCTTTGTACAGAGGGAAAGCATAGACGGCAGCAACGAGTTTAACTGGTGCTGACCTTTTTAATGATGCGAGAAACACGTCAAAACATGCATAAAATTGCAATCAACTGCTTCAGCCGGAAGATTAAGAACGTGTTTTATCACTCTGAGGACTTGTTAGCCAAGAATTGTAAAGGTAAAGGCGCTGTGGTGCTCACATCAGTCAACTATAAAATTATGCTCACGCCTCGGTCATCGGAATGACGAAAGTGCAACCGAAAGTAAATTTTGTAGAAAAGATGCCGGTCTTATAGAAAAATTGTTGAAGGAAGTTACTCATGTAAACGACAAGGGAAACATTATGATGGTCTTCAAGGATTACCTCAGAAATGGCAATCCTCGATGGACGTTCATAACCTGCCGTTATTAGCAGAAATCCATCTCCTGACAGAGAAAAAATAACGCTGAACGTGTTAATAGAATATAAGGCTTTCAACATTTTGCATCATCCAACGAAAGTACTGTTTCTGATTTGCAAAGCAGAACAGTCCGTAACTGACTGCGGAATATTGTGATGAAAATGGGACGAGTGTTTCAACGTGGGGTTCATAGAATGGTGTTGATAATGTGTCTTTGCGAAACAATAGAGAACTATTCCCTAATCAGATAAATATATTATTGTCACTATGTCCCGCCTTCATTTGCTGGAGCACGTCTCGAAAGAAAATATAAAAAATTAGTTTAAAGTCGCGTTGATGATGAAGAACACAATGCTGACTCGGTCGCCGATCGACCTGTACTCATGTTTGCTTTAAGATATCGGGAGCCAATGGAAAACACGAAACAGACAGTCGCATATGGATCGGTAAGCCACTCTTACCTAGCGCGAGCCCACTGCATTTGCCACCGCATCGCAGCATTTGGTAGACACTTCTACACGTTCACCTCGGAATGTACATACTCGGTTGCGAAAATTTACCTGGACCTCTCTGGGATCAGTAAATGTTACAGAGGACGTGGAAATCGCGGTCTACGTCAGCATAGCTGTCCGAACTTATTTCTTCGCGCCTGATTTCTTGTTTTTTTTTTGTTTTTTTTTTTTTTTTTTTAGAAATAGCATATTCCAGCAGGAGAGCTGCGAGTGTCAAAAAACTAGACTCATTCTGATGTGACGTGAGAAACATGGAAACATGACAGCGAATTGAGTCTGATGGTCTGTAATTTCACCCAAAATTAGGCCAATTTCATTCGATTTCCTGTAGCTCACTTTGAAAGTTAATTTATGTGATGAGTGTGTAAAATCTGCTGAAGAGACACGCTAGATATACGAATATTATATACTTACTTTTGCATTATAAAGACTTGGAAAGTCTTACCGAAGTCTGATTAAACAGCAGTTCACGTTTCATACAAATGTATTTATTTTTACAGTTGATTTCAGGTCCTAGATGATTATTGAGTGGCTAATTACTTACTATAACAGGACTCGTGTTGTGGGTCGATGAGTGCTCAGATCTCATAACAAGACTGCTATTGTGATGAGTAACTGGCCGCTCGATTATGGCCAGTCGCGTCAATAAATACGTTTTATCCAACTGGAGCCACTTTTAATCAGACTGATAAAGCAGTTCCAGTTACCGTAAGTCTGAGTAGAGGAGCACGTAGAACAAAATAATAATTTGCCGGACCAGGTAACAAGGGTATCCTTTAGTTGCGACAGACTACAAATTAGTGTGCTCTCAACACAACACGACTCTTTGTTTCGATACGTAACTGAGCACTCGTCAGTGGTCCAGTGGGCCGAAGCAGGTCGTAAAAATAAATACATGTTTTTAGCGGTTGGAACTGCTATTTAACAGTAGTTATCCCATGTCCAAGATGAGAAGCATATTCGAGAAATAACAAAGAAACCAAGGTCTTCAGTTTTCATTTGGTCAAGTAAGACAGAAAGATTTCCCTGCTTTGGTGGAGACTAAATGCAGGAGATGTTATGGAACTGCCTATGATGAGGAGACGATTTAGAGCCTGGTAGAAAATGGCATTTTCTGGGAAGGGACAGTTGCAGAAGTTTATGACCTCAGTGGTTGGCAATACACTTATGTGGGCAAAGCAAAACGAGTTTTGACTTTAATGAGAAACGCAAGTCAACATAAAGAAACTGGCGAACATTAGGAAACTGTAAAGATGAATATTTTTTGGGTGGAAGCCATCAAATTCAGCAAAGTTTTAACAAACTCTAGGATTTGAAAAACTACCTACACACGCCAACCAACCAGAATGAAATACACGGCAGAGAGTTCACTTCTGTTACGAATTTCAATATTTTATTTATGGACTACAGTTCTGAGGACATCTGACGGAGAATTCTGTTTAACAGTGTTTAATAAGGCGAGTGGTTGTTTTCATTGCTGTCGTCACTACTGCCTGCATGGGATACGAAAGTTGTCGTCTTTGATGTTGCACCATTATGCGTCGAGACGATATAAATTAGTGCTCACGGACAAAGGAACACTGAGATGTTGAAGTAGTATCGACAACTCAATCAAACGTTAGTTATTTTATGTACACTTTCATTTTTCATGAATTATGAAATAACCTGCGGAATTTCTATTAACATTGACGATAAAAGTAAAACATAACATTTCCTTAGTCACATCCAGAACAGTCATAGCCAATGTGAGAGTAAACTTGGTTGTTATATAGATGTTTCTATTCTCTGCAATTGTATTTAATGGTGGTTGTCGTACTCAAGTACTCATGTTAAAAATAGTCTGAAGAAAACAAGGCACTTTTGATGTCTCCATTTAAAAAAGGGTGTAAGATTAGGCTTTAACACACCCTGCACGATGTGTATTTGTAGATTTATGGCGGTCAGTGGCAGTGCTATTGGCGTTCTGCCGTAAAGGAGGCCGTTAAATACAACGTTAAGGCCCTGACGGGGGAAGTTGGCAAGGATATCGGCCGACTCCGTTTCGAAGAAACTTTCGGCATCTGCCTTAAATGATTAGTGACGCCACGGAAACCCTAAATCTTCATGGCCATCGAAGATTTTAAGCTAAACGAGTGGCAAATGTCTGACTCACTGCACCATATCGTTTCGTAAATTTCACAAAATCGTCGTTGTGGTGTGACTCAATACCGTACAACAGATCATAACGTGACGAATTTCCTAAAGTATCAACCTGACTCCACTATTGTTCATAATATTTATGGATCATATGTTGAAAACAATAGACTGGCTGTGTGAGATTAAGATATGTGAACACAAAATAAGCAGTCTTGCATATGCGGATGACTTAGTTGTGATGGCAGATTCGATTGAAAGTTTTCAAAGTAATATTTCAGAGCTAGATCAGAAATGTAAGGACTATGGTATGAAGATTAGCATCTCCAAAACGAAAGTAATGTCAGTGGAAAGAAATATAAACGGATTGAGTGCCAAATAGGAGGAACAAATTTAGAACAGGTGGACGGTTTCAAGTACTTAGGATGCATATTCTCACAGGATGGCAACATAGTGAAAGAACTGGAAGCAAGGTGTAGCAAAGCCAATGCAGTGAGCGCTCAGCTACGAGCTACTCTCTTTTGCAAGAAGGAAGTCAGTACCAAGACTACGTCATCTGTGCACCGTTCAATCTTTCGACCAACTTTGTTGTATGGGAGCGAAAGCTGGGTGGATTCAGGTTACCTTATCAACAAGGTTGAGGTTACGGATATGAAAGTAGCTAGGATGATTACAGGTACTAGCAGATGGGAACAATGGCAGGAGGGTGTCCACAATGAAGAAATAAAAGAAAAATTGGGAATGAACTCTATAGATGTAGCAGTCAGGGCGAACAGGCTTAGATGGTGAGTCATGTTACACGCATGGGAGAAGCAAGTTTACCCAAGAAACTCATGGGTTCAGCAGTAGAGAGTAGGAAGAGTCGGGGCAGACCAAGGAGAAGCTACCTGGATTCGGTTAAGAATTATTTTGAAGTAATAGGTTTAACATCAGAAGAGGCACCAATGTTAGCACTGAATAGGGGAACATGGAGGAATTTTATAAGGGGGCTATGCTGCAGACTGTACGCTGAAAGGCATAATCAGTCTTAAATGATGATGATGATGATCAGTTTGGAGCGTTCCAAATTATTGAAATACGTCATGAATTTGAGCAGAAATCAAAGAAGTAAACTGACATAAAAAAATAAAAAGTAAAAACGCCAAATCGTGCGAACTAAAGCTCGTAGGCGTGTTTTACACCTGAAAGATTATGTCATTTAAAAATTCACGCTAGCGCGCTAGAATCGCCACTGTGAGGATTGAAACCACGTTTGCTTACATACACGTTATAATGGTCGAGAGCGTTAGTTACCTTTCAAATAGGACTTGTCCAGTTGATGTCAGTCAAGAACGCCTTTAACGTGTCAAACACGCCAATGAATTTAAAAGAGGTCGCAGAATAGGGCTACGAGAAGTTGCAGTACCGCAGAAGGACTTGGCAGAAACGTAGCCACTGTACATGACTACTGACACTAATGGTCACGATAATGTACGCTCGCTAGAAGACCGTGCTGCGAATGGCAACGGGTAATACTGAGAGGGGAGACCATCGTATTCGGCGTATGGCTCTGGCGCATCGTACTGTATCTGCTGCAGTAACTTCAGCAACAGTTGGCACCACAGTGGCACAACGAACTGTTACAGATCGGTTACCTCAAGGACATCTCCGAGCCAGACTGCCCGTAGCATGCATTGCACTGATTCTAAACCGGCACCATCTGCGACCTCAGTGACGTCAAGTGAGAGTCCGTTGGGGGACAGGGTTGTTGTGTTTTCTCATGAAAGCTCGTTCTTATTCTGTGCTAGCAAAGACCGTGAATTGTTTAGGAGAAGGCCAGTTGAGGACCTGCAACCAACCTGTGTGACTGCTAGACGCACTGGACCTACATTTGAAGCTATCTGGCGCTATCGTAGGACAATAGGAGCACTCTCGTAGTGCCACGCAACAATATCGGGAATTCGTACGTCAGTCTGCTAATGCGACTGTTGTGCTGCCATTCATGAACAACATTGCTCAGTGGTTTTCCAACAGGATAACACTCACTCACATACTGCTTTTGCAACCCAACATGCTCAACACAGTATCGACATGTTGCCAGGGTATGCTCGATCACCAGATCAGTCTCGGAGCACATGTGGGACACCATCGGACGACAACTGCAGCGTCATCCACAAACAGCATTGTGTGTTGACCGCCAAAGTGGAGCAGATATGGAACTACATCGCACAAACTGACATCCGGCAGCTGTACAACACAATGGACGTACGTTTGCAGGCTTGCATCCAACATTCTGGCGGTCACATCAGTTATTGATCTACGAGGATTTCACATTTACATTGGCTTATCTCACGCTTACATTAACCTGCGATGTTACTATGTTAGTCATTCACATATGTTACCTAGACAAACGTATTCCCGATATTTCATTACTCTACGTTAATTATTTTTTGGTATTGCGCCTTTTTTCCGTCAGTGTAATTTTAAAGCGAAGGCGTGTGAGTACTGAGAAGAGCGACACAGATATTTTGAACTTTTAGAAAATCTGATTAACAAATATTCTAAGAATTTAATTAGAGAACAGCATTGCCTAACACTACAGCAAAAAACTACACCAAACGACCTTGATGCAACACTTTCAAATAAACGTATTTGAGTTAAAACTGCTGCACCAGAAACTATAGAGCCTATAGCAACAGTATTTAAATCTGCCAGCACTACAACGAATTGTAACAACTACATACACTGGCAGAAACTAGAAACAAACAGAGAAAAACTAGTGTATATCGAAATTTGATGACGATCTTGATAGTATAATAGAAAGCTGACATTCTCTTGCTCTTTCAGGACTTAACATTGTGTCAGTTGCATGCGACAAGTTAAAGCTGCGTGCAGAATTGCACTCCAGTCATCTCTACATTTCACAGGCAATACTCTGTCGTCAGAGTAGGTGGCCATATTCTATCTAGCCTTGGCCGTATACACTTGTATGTAATCAGTACGATGATATGTTTTATTATTGATATTAGTGTAATTTGATAACTCAAGGAGTAAATATAATTAGTCACGCCTTGTAAGCCAAACATTTCGATGCGGTCGTACCCATTGTTTTATTTTTGTAGCACTGACCATAATTTCATTGTTCCTTTGAGTACCAACGGCCAGCTGAATTAACTAATCGCATCATTAAATAGGATGGAAATGTGAGCCACAATACATGAAATGCATATTTATTTGCTTAAGCAGCAGAAAATACAAAAGGACAATTATCTGATGATTAACCGCATAATTTGTGAGTAAACTGCAAAGAAGCAGTGGACACAAATTAACCCGTGCTGAAACAGATACGTAAATTATTGCATTGACAAAATCATTTCATGTAGCTTCAATGCATTAATAACATTGACCGTATTTCATTTTTTCCTATAGCAGTAGATAATATCATGCAACACTCGATTCATCCACAAATCATAAACAGCGAAGGAATAACCGTAATGGTAAAGGAAACTTGAGACTACTGTATGGAATTAAGGTACAGCATTTTGTCCCATCCTACCATTCTTTCTGTAATAGCATTACAGCCTGCGAGTGTACGTTTTTCGCTCTAGTGCGTTGTGCTAAAAAATTTAAAGATGACACGTTTTTCAGCGTGAAGCGTAGAGCAGAGAGAGGTTACTTCCACTGAATACACAATCTTTCCTTCATAAGAGTTCTGTTGTTAAACCATAACTTACGTTGATGAGAAAAACAGAATAAGTGATTAATATCAATTTGAATAACAGCAGACAGTTAATGATCGCTTTAATAGGCAACAACGAATACGCAATGGGAACATGCTATATTACGTTTACGCGAAGGTAAGAGAAAAATAGTAAAACATAAATCAGCACCATGTGAAAAATGAGTCCAATGGAAAACGTCCAAGCATTAAGAAAGATAATACGATTTGGCAGAGCAACAAATAGCAACCTGACAGTTTGAGTGTATCAGTTATAATAATATGATTGTGAATACAGTTGTGCAGGCTTTCAGCACTTCATCTTCGTTGAGTTGGTACACTAAGGTTACTACTCCACTTAAAAAAAGTTATGTACCTGAATAATCTTACTACTAACAGGAACTTCTCTGAATGAAAACTTCCACCCTTTGATTTTCTTTTTGAAGTCAGCGTCCTTGTGCTTATATCACCGGTGTTGTAACTCCATACAAAATAGTTTTTGTACGTATTTTGTCACTCCGAAAATGTATGTTGAATTTTAATTTTTCTATAACTTTCCTTCGTTCATTAATAAGAAGCTGTATTTTGTAAAGCTATTAACAATGTATATACATCAGTTAATCTAATATTACTACTAACTGTTGTTCTTGTTCTACTACTTATTCATTTCCTCCTGTTATTCTAAAATGATTATAATTACTTCACTTTGCTCTGTGGATAATTTAATTTTTTTGTTTGTTTTGTTTTTTCTTCATAAGAGTTCTGTAAGAAAGTTGATGGGAAACACACTTGCTGATGACGCTTTTATATTGTGGTTCTATAAACAACATCCATGTATTTGTTTTGTTGTGTGAATTTCACTTCCGTCACATCTTCCGAATTTATCAGGACTCAGCAGATGTAAGTAGAGAAATCTGCTAATTTGTTTCCAATATCAGGGCGCAATTCATAATCGCTATACGCATACGGTTTGTGGTACATATCAACAAAATAAAAACGCTATAGCTCGTAACCACGGAAGACAGTAGTGCTCTGCTCGCCCATTTCATGTTCCTGGTGATTATGCCCTGAACACTTTCACGTCTGGTATATTCCGGGAAATTTCGTTGCAGGCACTTTCAGCATTTGAGAAAAGTTGTAATGTCCACACCTACAACACTAAAAGAAAAAAACTGACCTTTCCGACCCATTGTTGAAGCTGTCAGTGGCTCAGAAAAGACGTCACTATGCACAATGGCAATTTTTGATCACTTACCCACTAATGTAAACGTCTGTCAGACAAAGGAAGTTTTAAATCTAACCTAAAATCAATCCTTCTGAATAATTCCTTCTACTCCATAGATTAACAGTTACTTAAAAACATGCAAAAAGTGTTTTTAAATATAGATGCAAGGGTTGAACTGACAACTAATTTGAAAACTAATCATGTATACATATTCTGTAAACTGGCTCGTTCCACATCATTACGATGGAAGTAAATCGTTCAAATGATCTATGGAACATGTAAGTAACTAACCGATGAGTTACCCACGACAACTAAACTGCCAATTGTATGGTTGAAGTTAATTATAGAACTCATTGTCTAATATTTCATTCAAATTGGTTACCGGTTTCGATTTTGTAGTCATTGTGAGATCCAAAAATTCAGCAGCGGCCCTTAGGCGCGGAGCTAGTGCTGATCAATTTTAATGAAATATTGTGTAATGAAGATAATGATTTCTACAATGTAATCGGATACGAAATCCATCGATCTCTTCTGTCTCTAAGCTGGCCGTAGGTTGTGTTCTAAAAATGAACAGCATCGAGACAGAATTGATGACACTTTCTGCAGAACCTGACCATCATTTTGCAGGACAATGTTCAAGCACGCACAGTGCAAGCTGTTACTGATTTGTTTGACTGATGGGGCTGCTAAGTGCTATACCACCTACTGCACTCCCCTGACGTAAGCCCTCGTCAGTTCAACTCGATTTCTAAACTGTAGGAAACACTTCACTACATTCGCTTCAGAACTGCTACAAATTCGCCGGGCAACAGACCGCGCCGCTCGAACTGTCAACACAAATGTCACTGCTAAGAGTATCCTACGACTTCCACATCGCTCGCAATGGGCTATACACAATGCCGTTGATTACTTTGAAGGTCAGTAAATCTTTGAAATACGTATGTATTTTGTACGAGCTGTAAATAAATAGTTGTTGCTATTAAGGTTACAACCCCCGTATTTGTATGGAGTGTAGCGGTGTATGAAAGTGAAACACGGACAATAAACAGTTTAGATAAGAAAAGATTAAAAGCTTTTGAGATGTGGTTCTACAGAAGAATGCTTAAGATTACACGGGTAGACCACTAATGAAGAGGTACTGGAAAGAACTGGGAAGAAGAGAAATTTGCGGTACAACCTGACTAGAAGAATGGATCGGTTTATAGGGCACATTCTGAGGCATCAAAGGATGACCAGTTTAGTACTGGAGGGAACCGTGGAGGGTAAAAATCGTAGAGGGAGACCAAGAGATGAATACAGTAAGCAGATTCAGAAGGATGTAGGTAGCTTTAGTTACTCTGAGATGAGGAAGCTTGCACAGGATAGAGTGGCAATAGAGTGGCACAGAGAGCTTCATCAAACCAGCCTCTGGACTGAAGACCACAACAACAGAGATTCCGAAATCAGATACTGGATTCTAAGGCGTGCCAAGGAGCAGATATAGATTCAAATTACAATGTAGAAGTAATGAAGAGCAGGCTGAAGTTTAACAGACTACTGAGGAAGAATAAATGCGCAATGAAGTGGGATACGGAATTACTTAGGAATGAAGAGGGACGCTTCAGATTCTGTGAGGCTATAGGTAGACGAGAAGGAACATTTCAGTAGGCAGTTCAATTGAACAAAAATGGGCATCTCTAAAAAGGGCAATCACAGAAGCAGGAAAGAAAACCGTAGAACCAAAGAAACCATCTGTAACATACTTCTGCTGATCGATGAAAGAAGGGTGTAAAAAAAATGTTCAGGGAAATTCTGGAATACAAAAATACAAGTCACTTAGAAACGAAATAAATAGGAAGTGCAAGGAAGCTGAAGCTAAATGGCTGCATGAAAAACGTGATGAAAACGAAAACGAAATGATTGTCAGAAGGACTAACTCAGCATATAGGAAAGGCACAACAACCTTTTCTGAAACTGAAAGCACCGTCTTGTCTGTTGGTATGACAAAGGAAGAAACGGGATTCGCTATAGAAGAAATGGGGGATCCTGTGCTAAATCAGAATTCAAAAGAGCTTTTGGAAGATTTAAGATCGAAAAAAGCAGAAAGGATACACAATATTCCATGAGAATTTCTAAAATCATTGGGGGAAGTGGCAACAAAACGGCTACTCACATGGGCGCGTGGAATGTATGAGTCCGGCGATATACCATCTGACTTTGGGACAAATATCATCCACACAATTCCGAAGATTTCAAGAGCCGACAAAAATGAGAAGAACCGCACTGTCAGCTTAGCTCATGCATCCAACTTGTTGACAGGAATAATCTACAGAAGAATCAAAAACATTGAGAATGTGTTAGGAGACGATCAGTTTGGCTTTAGGAAAGGGAAGCACCCATGAGAGGCAATTCTGAAATTGCGGTTGATAATGGACCAAACAGAAAAATAAAGACACGTTCATAGGATTTGTCGACCTTGGAAAACGTTCGACAGTGTAAAATCGTTAAAAATGTTCGAAATTCTGAGAAAAATAGGGTAAGCTATAGCGAAATACGGGTAATATACAATATATACAAGGCTCAAGAGGGAACAATAAGAGTAGAAGAACAAGAACAAAGTGCTCGTACAAAAAGGGTGTAATACAAGGATGTAGTCTTTCTCTCCTACTGCTCAATTATACGTCGAAGAAGTAATAACGGAAATAAAAGAAAGGTTCAAGGGTGGAATTAAAATTCAAGGTGAAAGGAAATCAACGATTAGAATAGCTTATCACATTACCAGCCTCAGTGAAAGTGAAGAAGAATTACAGGATCTGCTGAATGAAATGAACCGTCTAATGAGTACAAAATAAGCATTGAGAGTAAATCGAAGGAAGAAGAAGGTAGTGAGAAGTATCAGAAATGAGAATAACCAGCAACTAAACATCAGGATTGGTGATCACGAAGTAGATGAAGTTACGGAGTTCTGCTACCTAGGCACAAAAATAACCCATGACAGACGGAGCAAGGAAGACACAAAAAGACTAGCACTGGCAAAAAGAGAATTCTTTGACAAGAGAAGTCTGTTAGTATCAAACATAGACCTTAATTTGAGGAAGAAATTTCTGAGAATGTACGTCTGGAGGACAGCATAGCACGAAAGTGAAATAAGGACTGTGGAAAAACCGGAAAAGATGAGACTCGAAGCATTTGAGATTTTGAAAATTAGGTGGACTGATAAGGTAAGGAAAGAGGAGGTTCTCTGCAGAATCTGCGAGGAAAACACTGACAAGAAGAAGGTAGAGGAGGATAGGATCAGTAAAGCCATCAGGGAATAATTTCCATGGTACTGAGGGAGCTGTAGAGGTAAAAATTGTAGAGGAAGACAGAGACTGGAATACGTCCAGCAAATAATTGAGTACACAGGTTGCAAGTGCTACTCTAAGATGAATACATTAGCACAGAAGAGGAATTCGTGAGGGGTCGCATCAAATGAGTCAGAATACTGACCACACGAAAAAAATGAGTGCTATCGACAGGGGATCTCACATTGATTTCATATTTCTAGATATCTAGAAGGGTTTTGACACCTTCTAAACTATGGAACCATTTTAACAACCGTAAACTGTCAGTTTTATTTCTTCAGTGAAGCACGCATATAAATTGCATTATTGGCAGGTTTCAACCTTAGGTTATTATCAAATGTATGATACTGGTGACACATTTAAAAATGATTGCTCGTGTTATTTGGGGACAAACATGTTCCCACACATACTAATGTCGAACTTTACAGATATTGCACACACCAATGCGCTTACGAGAACAACTTCCTCAGCACGTCATGTAGGCTTCCTCAAAATGCGGGCCTATAGAGGATCGTCTCAGTTGTGCGGCTGGATTTGTGATTTCCTGTCAGAAACGTCACAGTACGTAGTAATCGACGGATAGCCATGATGATACGTATCTGGCTTTCCCTAAGGGTGTGTTATAGGCCCTCTGCTTTTTCTAAATCGTATTAACGATTGAGGGGAAAACCTGAGAAGTCATGTTAATTTTTTTCAGATTATGTTGTCATTTAAAGTCTCTTAAAGTCATCAGGAGATCAAAACAACTTGAAATTTAGATAAGATATCTATATGATGCAAAAAGTGGCCATTGACTTTAAACAGTGAATGGTGTTAAGTCATCCACATGAGTACTAAAAGTAATTCATTACATTCCGGTACACGATAAATCATACAAATCTACAGGCTGTCAGTTCAGCTAAATGCCGAGGAATTACAATTATGAATAACATAAAATGAATTTATCAGATAGATAATGTGGGGAATCAAATCAAAGGCTGTGTTTTGTTGGTAGTAAATTTGGTAGGTGTATCAGGCCTACCACAGAAACTGCATACGCTACGCTTTTACTTCTAGAGTATTTATGTCTAGTATCTGATCCCTACCAGATAGTATTGTGGAGGACATCGAAAAAGTCCAAAGAAGACAGCTCGTTTTGTATTATCGCTAAATAGAGGAAAGAGTTTGAGTGGCAATCATTTTTCGCTGCGGCAAGATACCTTCACGAAATTTCACTCGCCAACTTTCTCCTCTAAATACGAAAATATTTTACTGTCGGCACCCTGCTTGTAAGAGAGATTAGAGCTCGTAAGCCTTCGTCCCACGTGCTGTTAGAGAGTGGAATGGTAGAGAAATAGTCTGAAAAAGGTTTGATGAACCCCCTGCCAGGCATTTAAGTGTGAATTTTAGAGTATTGATGTAGATGTATATCAAGTAGAAATAAAAACTAGCAAATACAGGAAAATGCAATTGATGTATTCTTCAATAACATTGCACTCGCTGTGTAACGTACTTCCCTCTCTAAGTTTAAATATTCAGTTGTCAACAGTTTTCTTTAAAACTATCAGACCTGATTCATGATAAGATTTTTACGTCAGTCGGCAAATCGCACAAGCCAAAGACTGACGAATTATAACACTTATATTATTTCTTCATTGGCGGCAAATATCGTGCGACACGACGTGGCGGCTGATCTATTTTGTCACCTACTGTCACCGCGCACGCACAAGCTGACACGGCCTTGTACTTCTTTCCCATGCGCTTCAGACTACTGCGTGACGGCATACTATTATGTCCAGAACATTTTTAAACAAATTAATACATGGTCTAGGCCTACTCCGTATTTTTTATTTAATCTCGTCGTTCAGCAGTTTTTCTCTCTACATTTTCTTAGCTTCTTTACTTATTAGAGGGAGTAAATCAGGTACGAGAAAGGACGACACAGGCGGGCCGTTACACGTTTCAGATTAACATATTGTCACTGTCGCCTAAGAAAGGACTGTAATCTTCGTAGTCGCATTTCGCTTCTTCTCCTTTCTCGTTTAACTTCTGTCAGTGCCATTTTCACTTTCAAACCCGTAGACATGAAAATGCGCGAAATAAATTTTCGGCTAGTGATATCTGGCATACTAGCATCGGCTGCAGTCGGTGTTTTGTTTCGTAGTTAGAAGGAGCTACTGGATACCTTTGTTTACAAATAAGTTTCAATAAGAAGCCTGGCGCAGATCCAGCAGCGGAATCGGTGACATAAATAGCAGACAAATATCAGTCGGAATAAACTCGTAACGACGTCAGTCGGGGCTCTATTAGCAGCCTTATAATCAACAGTCAGGATGGAATCTTCCACAGACGCCGGCGAAAAATGCCGCAGTCGGAGATAGTCGGTAGTTATCTTTCGCTCTTCCCAATATTTGCAAAATATAAGTGCAGTGTCAATTTCAACTAGGCCGAACGATATGAATTTTCTCATTCTCCAGAATCTGCACAGTCTTTCAAAGGATGCCAAGCACCTAGCACACTCCTATTTATATCAGCTAGTAATAATCTCACTACAGATGGTATCTCATAAAAGCATTGCTAAAAACATTCCGAGTGCTACATACTGTCTCCCTATAGTGAAATTTCATTAAAATATGCAGGCTAAGTGATGCCATTACAAATTATTATTATATGACAAAATGTTGATGCTGTACAGAAGCAAACAGCGCTCCACATGTTTTGATTCATATCACGTAAGTCGAAACACTGTGGCATTGACAAATTGTTTTGTAGTCCAACAAAAATGTATTATAATGAAAAACAACGCTCGCGTGCATCTGTGTGTGTGTGTGTGTGTGTGTGTGTGCATGTGTGTGTGTGTGCGGAGGAGGGGGAGAGAGAGAGAGAGTATGTGTATGTCAAAATGCGGACAACTTTAATTTCATTCATCGTAGAAAAATTGTAAAAACAAATGTTCCGAGAGGACATTTCACGGCAAATCACTTATAAGTAAACATAACGTATGTACTGACTGAAGTGTGCAAGCTATTTGACTGTGACAGATATCAGTGCGAAACCAGTATCGGTATTTTTAAAAAAAGTCAATAAAGACCTGTTCGCTAGTTCCTGCTGTACAACGTCAATAATTTGTTGTCACTTAACAGCCATGGCCTCCAATCATGTCTTTAGTGTACAGAATTGCAAAGATTATTTAATCATCTTTAGCTATATCAAAACAATGCTATTACCTCACGTTTTTGTGATGCGACGCGGCATATCAGCCGAACAATCTTCTGAAAACCTTTTGAGCATCTGCACAGTTAATTAATCCCCTGGAGGTGTTGTTTTTCTACAGTCGAAAGGAACTTAATTCTACGCATCAAAACGTATGTAAACTTATTTACTCTACAAGTAAATGGTGCCAGTACTTTGCAGAGCCTCTTAGATGCTACGTATCCTTGCATTATAACAAATATTGTCTTGCAGCATATAACAAGTGAAATACTACAACAAAACAACATTAAATAGACAGCAAATAGAGTTTAACAAGTAATTCTGTTGTCTCTCCGCGTACTGTTTGGTTACATAAGTACGTATTAGCATCATTGAGATCCGTAGTGATACTCGGAAAGAGAAAACCTTGATGTGACCATGGTTCAACCTGACCTCATCTCCGAAAACAATATGTCAGCGTATCTGACATTCTTTGTGGCTCCAAAGATAACTGAACTCCTGTCCTCAATTCAAAGTGCACACAGTACAGTGCTACAGTTCGGAGTCTAGAAACACGTTTTATAGTGTAAGTATTCTAAATCAATAATAAAATATATACTCTACGTATATTTCCAGCAGTATTGTATTTTGAAATTGTTTTATATCATGGGACAACTATAACGACATTTATGTTTGTCTTTTAAGAGTTACATCACTACTAAGTCATGAAAATGTAATTAACTTTAAATTCGTGGTGACCTTTCCCCGATACACTGAAATAGGCCATTGTAAAACCATTGCATAAAAAGGGGGATACGTCGGATGTCAACAACTATCGCCCAATCTCTCTTCTGACAGCTCTATCAAAAATTTTTGAGAAAGTAATGTATTCAAGAGTAGCCTCCCATATTTGTAAAAATAAAGTACTAACAAAATGTTAGTTTTGTTTTCAGAAAGGCTTTTCAACAGAAAATGCTATATACCCTTTCATTGATCAAATATTAAATGCTCTGAATAACCGGACATCACCCATTGGTATTTTTTGTGATCTCTCAAAGGCCTTTGATTGTGTAAATCATGGAATTCTTTTAGATAAGCTAAATCATTATGGTTTGAGGGGAGCAGTCCACAAATGGTTTAATTCATACTTAACTGGAATAATGCAGAAAGTTGAAATAAGTGGTTCATTTAATGTTAAAACAACAGCTGATTTCTCAAACTGGGGGGCTATCAAGTACGGGGTCCCACAGGTTTCGGTCTTAGGTCCTTTACTGTTCTTGATATACATTAATGACTTACCATTCCATGTTGATGGAGATGCAAAATTAGTTCATTTGCTGATGATACAAGTATAGTAATAACATCCAAAAACCAAGAACTAAGTGATGTAATTGTAAATGATGTTTTTCACAAAATTATTAAGTGGTTCTCAGCAAACGGACTCTCTTTAAATTTTGATAAAACACAGTATATACAGTTCCGTACAGTAAATGGCACAACTCCAGTAATAAATATAGACTTCAAACAGAAGTCTGTAGCTAAGGTAGAATTTTCAAAATTTTTAGGTGTGTCCATTGTTGAGAGGTTAAACTGGAAGCAACACATTGATGGTCTGCTGAAACGTCTGAGTTCAGCTATGTACGCTTTTAGGGTTATTGCAAATTTTGGTGATAAGAATCTCAGTAAATTGGCTTACTATGCCTACTTTCATTCACTGCTTTCGTATGGCATCATATTCTGGGGTAATTCATCGTTGAGCAGAAAAGTATTCATTGCTCAGAAACGTGTAATCAGAATAATTGCTGGAGCCCACCCACGGTCATCCTGCAGACATCTATTTAAGGATCTAGGGATCCTCACAGTAACCTCACAGTATACATATTCACTTATGAAATTTGTTGTTAATAATCCAACCCAGTTCAAAAGTAATAGCAATGTGCATAGCTATAACACCAGGAGAAAGGATGATCTTCACTATGCAGGGTTAAATCTGACTTTGGCACAGAAAGGGGTAAATTATGCTGCCACAAAAGTCTTTGGTGACCTACCAAACAGCATCAAAAGCCTGACAGATAGTCAACCAACATTTAAAAATAAATTAAAAGAATTTCTAGATGACTACTCATTGGCTGAATTTTTAGATATAAATTAAGGGAGGGAAAAAAACTAACTTAAACACTAGTGTCATGCAATATTTCGAGTAATGTTATATCGTGTACAGACATCTTTCATTAACCTGACACGTTCCACATCATTACAAAGTGTCGTATTCATGATTCATGGAACAAGTATTAAGCTAATCTAATGTAATCTAATCTCCCCTTCGATGAGATTTCGGGATTGCAGCCGGATCACGTTGACTTCTTGCCACGATATTTCGGCTGGCAATCGTCCAGCCATCTTCAGGTGAGTGTGCGTCACTGGAGACTGCAAGTTCCGGGAGTCAGCTTTATAGCAAAAAATTGGCGCGAAAACGCATGCGCAATTGGCCACCGTCACAGGAGCGTCCTCTGTCGAAGTCCGCGCCCTCTGGAGCTACTGTTCTATCTTTGGAGCGCCAATTTTTTGCTATAAAGCTGACTCCCGGAACTTGCAGTCTCCAGTGACGCACACTCACCTGAAGATGGCTGGACGATTGCCAGCCGAAATATCGTGGCAAGAAGTCAACGTGATCCGGCTGCAATCCCGAAATCTCATCGAATACTCAGTACGCCGGGAAAACTTCAAGAATCTAATCTCCCCTTACCAGCTTTCATGGAGGTATACTCCCTCTTTGAAACGAAATGAAATGCCTTTTGTTTTCTGTCATATTCGTTTCTCTTATTTTATCTGTGAAACATCTTCAATGGCGACTTCGTCTTGTTAATCCATGTTCGTAGCCCTGGAGATGTATTTGCTCAGTCTGCGTCTAGCGCATGGCAGATTTCCGACTTTTTTTGCCATATCAGCTTATTTACAAGAAATGATTCATAACTGCTCTGTTAGAAAAATAAAGATTACTAGGCAATCAAGCCGTTTTAACGTTTACAGTCCCATAAAATATGACAACAGTTCTTTCTGAGCAGCCTAGAGCAATTGCACTCCTCAAAAGTTCCCTGAATGACCTGTAGTTCGATGGCTTTTTGTTCCTTTGCATCATTCTATTACATTTCTGCAACATTCCATTTTTTCTCAGTCTTCAGAGACTTAGTCCTCAGAAACAACTCTAGAAGTTTTGTAAGGTGTATCAATTATTTGTTTTCCTAAAAAGAACACAACACTTGTCGAACTTTTCCAAAGGTATCAAAAACTATGACAAAAAACAGAATTTTTATTTGATACGGCATTTTACATTTTATATATTACAATTAAGTTAGTTGTGATGTTACGTAACCTTAGTAACATAAATGGACTGACACATGCGGCTATAAATGACAGAAGATTCGCATCAACTGGTATTATAGGCAGCTACAGAAAATGAAGATGATAATCTAGCAGAAAAACACGAATACTCCACACAATAAATATCACAGACACTAATATACAGCAAAAAACATGGTCACTATTCGGTAACGAGTAGCAAGAGAAAAAAATATACGACGAAAACGGACTGGTTTTCTTTTCTTAAAAACAAATCAGCATTTGTTTTAAGAAATATTTATCTCCAGTAATTTAGTTTCATATTCCCTTACTTTGTTTTTTCCTACGTTATTGAAAATCATTCCTTCACTTTAAGGAATCAATGGTACACGATGATGGATCTTTCGTGTGCAGTCAATTGTCACGACTTCTGAATATGTGGTGAACTTCACATTAAGTGATTTCAAATTCTGGCCTACAATGGTCCCATTTATTTTTGCTGCTACATAAGAATTTGTGGTATTTGAGAAGTATTTCAGCTTTCAAACCCCGTAATAGAATTTGTAGCGGTACAACCTTCCAGTTATTATTTTTATGAGAATGAAAGTAAGAATTTCTCAGTTTTTAAAAACCAAAAATGCTGCCTTTGCTCTAAAACGAAGAATCAAAAGGTATACTAATTATTACTCGCTTATTGCGCTATCATCACATATAATTAGTTTTACGATACTGACTTTTGATTATGATTCACTACTTTAATTACTGTTGTTTTCGGCCATTAAAACGAAGTCTTTGTGCATATTATTTCACTGTGGCACAGGAAAGCAGAGACTTAAATACTGATATAATACAGTTTTTCTTAAAATTGACTGTTATATATATAGTTTGTTTTAGTTGAAAACATTGGATCAAGTCAATCATTATAGTATTTAATCACGTTAGATTCAATTGTATAATGTTGCAAAAGGCATGTGGCATATACAGGCACTGCACAGTACCTATCACAAAGGAATGAAATAATTAATTAAAACTAACTTCTTTGTCTCACTCTTGATGATGTATAAAATATTCTATCTAATAATTTATACACTTACTCTATTGAGTCTTATGTAACCTATATTACCATGAGGCTTTCTATTCTTAAAAGCGTCGACAGTGGCTTGAAATTTCTTTATACTTGTAAATAGCTTGGTGTTATAAAAGTCATAAAAAAACTAACACCCAATTTCCCCTCTGTCATCATTCTTAAAGTTTTTAGAATCATTTATCAAAAACAGATTAGTAAATTGCATGAATAAATAGAATCATCTACGTGAATCACACTTCCAAAGTAGAAGAACTACAGAATAAACCATAGTAGAATTCACAAAAGTAGTTGTGAAAAGGTGAGTGCGACACAGGCGAATTTTGAAATCTTTCTGAGGTTTTTGATACTGTTCACTATAAGAATCAGCTAACTATATGATAATCATTACACGTTAGGAATAAGAGGCATAGGTAATGGCCGGTTCCGATCACATTTAGCAGAGTGAAACGAGCTATAGATAACACTTGCCTCAATATGGAAACACCACAATTATAGTACATTAATATAGGAGTTTCTAAGGGTGGCACATTAGGACTAATACTTTGAAAGGAGTACGTCTTTCACCAACATAAGTTGTTAATAGTACGATTTTGGTGCTTTCAGTAACATATCTTGAACATATGCTGATTCTAAGGAAGAAAATAGAATGGAACGTTTTGTTTCATTTTTCTTTTGAGTTCAGCAGCTTCTTCCTTTTCCATCACCAAGTCCTGGTTTCTTTGTCTGCATGATATGAAAGCACGGGTGTGCATTTTCGAACGGTCTGTTTAGAACACAGAAGTTTCTTCCTCCCAGAAGCAAAAAAATCAACCTTCCAACTCACACTCCTTCCCTCTCAGTTCGAGGTGCCGAGATCTCCAGTAGAATAATGCGTACTAAATCATGAGCTTTCCCTCTCTTTTGGTGTGACCAGTAAAATATCATGCACTGAATTGTGAATTTTTCCGGTTTTTCTAGGTATCCGGTGCCATCCCCTCCCCTTGTAAGAAAATCGAGGCGCCTTCCTGAACGGACGAGGAGGGGCTGGTTTTTTGGAGGCACTCTTCCCGCAGACCACGACGTGTGAGTGTGGTTGTTCCCCTGGAATACCATATTGGTATACGTCAGGTTGCATTGTGTAAGTAGTGGTATTATTAGGTTTGAAACTATCAGCAATTTCAGTTAGTGATCAATTACGCTTTTTCTGTAACATTCCAGTATGGATACCAGTAAACTGACGTGTAACTCAATATCTTGTGTTCATGGTGTGTTTTTCCACAGTATCTATCCATGTCCTCGCATCACGCTGTCAGTTGATAAGTTTCTCATTCCGTGTCTTGCCTTAATTATCCAGTGCTCTTAGTGTAGCTCTGTGTTCACTGAGCGAAATTATTAATAATAACAAATTTTAGTAGTGGAGTGAACGTAGTGGCTTCCCTGAATGATGGCCCCATATGTAATCTTGACGTCCTTATTCGTCCTCGAAGTAAAAAATGTTTTAGAATCACGTCCACCATTTGTGTGGTGCTGGACACTACATAGCGACAACCAATAACCCCCTTTACCAAATAACTCGATTCTAAGAGCATAACGAATGTCCATGTCAATATACCAAACTCTTGTAATGAATTTTACTGGATTTAAAGAACTACAGTAAGTTGGTCTTGTATCCTTTATCCATTCATAGACTCTAACCAATGGCATGACACTAGTTACCTTGAATAGGATAAACACCCACAGGCATTGTAATACTTTCCTTGAACAAGAGTTATTGGAATAATTAATTTCTTCATGGGCATTCTAAACTTGGAGCTTTCTTCCCCCTGGTGTGAATGACATCTAATCCCATGCTCTTTCGAGAGGAGAGGTGTTCTTGCTGATTCAATTAATTAATTTAATCGATGTCTGACTTTGTCACAGTGACCTAAGATTTATCCCTGAATTTTATATCGTTTATTTTACTTGCAACCTAAGTTTTATGTAATGAATAGCTCATTTCTATGGGAATTAGAACTGAATCACCTCACTTCAGAACCATACGGGGTATGCACTAAATTCATACATGAATCCCAACAAAACCATTCATCAACAAATGTTAGTACGAGATCACATACATTTCCGTTGCATACTTTTGTCTGTAATTCTAATACAATTCATTACAACCCTTGCACATATGGTAAGCGATTTTTCCACTTCAATGAGTTTAGACGGAAGTCAGATACTGTACTACGCTCGGCAGGTCTGCCTCAGTAATCGATCTCAAATCTATTTAATATGGTGAAAGAGGAGACTCCGTAAAACGCAGCAGTCGAACGATATAGTAAAGACTAACACTGAAAGATTCTGAACCTACTTTTAACTGGGCCATAGCAGATAGGAAGGACTTATAATTCTGGAAATGAGTGTACCTCTTTTAAGTGGCGGCGTGTAACGTGATTCATTATTGCATTAATCTTTCATTTCTCGTATTCAGACTGTAATACATGCATAAAATTTAAATGTATAAACATTTTATCTTCTTTCTACAGGAGTAGTTGTGTTTTGTCTATTGATTGTACTGTGTTGTTGCATGCCATTGTACCGTTTGTTGACTGATATGTGTGATTCTTTTGTCTTTTGGAGGAATTTGGTAAACTTGTACGTCGATTTTGTGCGAGTGCAGACTGCAGGTAGAATTTTGTTACGGAACAGAGAGTACGATAATTCTTCCGTGGATTGGTGCATAACAATCTGCTCACGAGCTAAAGCATGGTCAGTATTAATTGTGCACACGGAGAATTAGCGGAGTGGGACACTTGTTTGCCCACTCACATTTGGCACCGGACGATGTGTAGTAGCTTTGAAGACAAATACGCTACTATGGGAGGTAGCGACAAAGACCAAAGACCTCTCATCATTCATAAGAACGTCTTGTGAAACCAGAACGGATCCGCAAGGCTTTGGACTTCAGTGTTCTCCAAGCATTAACAACGTAGAAATCAAAAGAGCAAATGCAGTTATTTAAATAGCAAAAAGCGTAAATAGATAAACAGAATGTAAGCATTACGAACATTGAAAGGAAAAAAAGCAAAAAGTAACCAAAGTGAGCACTGGAAAGAAGGTAAATGAGAAAAAGGTTAGTTTTTTTTTTTTGCAAAAACAGGCATAATGTCTTATGGGATAACAGCAATCAGTGATTTTATAATTTTACTTAAAAACCGTCTTGATTGCAAATTTTTTTTTTATTCATATGGCCGGTTTCGGTTCATTCAGAACCATCTACAGATCTGTAAAAATAATGATACTAATTTACTATTTCACGGAAGCAAATCTTTTTCATCCTATCTAATCAACATCAAATGTACCAGAGCGTACCTGATATTTCAGTTACAGGAGTAACCCGTCCAAATCCAGCAATTTTCACATGCTACGTCACATAAAATTGGTTGGCAGAGTGCACCTCATTTATATTAATTATTCAGATTTCAACCTTGACATCTACATATTTTAATTAAGTATTTTAATTGAAAAAAGATCTACTGAATACAGTATGTGCAAATGGAATGTAACAAATGTACCAGACGCCACCTGTCGGTAATAGTGTTATAATTAATATAAATGAGGTGCACTCTGCCAACCAATTTTATGTGACGTAGCATGTGAAAATTGCAGGATTTGGACAGGTTAATCCTGTAACTGAAATATCAGGTACGCTCTGGTACATTTGATGCTGATTAGATAGGATGAAAAAGATTTGCTTCCGTGAAATAGTAAATTAGTATCATTATTTTTACAGATCTGAAGATGGTTCTGAATGAACCGAAACCGGCCATTTGAATTTTAAAAAAATTGCAATCAAGACGTTTTTTTACGTAACATTATAAAAAGGTTAGTATAGACTTCCAGAAAGCCAAACTGGATGATTTTATAACTACAGCCAGTGGTATCACAGAAGATATAAGACGAGAAGTAAATGACATCAGAAGAGGTGTGGAGTCAATCGATCTATGGCGGGAGGAAGTATGTAGGTAAGATACTGACAGAGGTAACAGCAAATCAATTCAAAGTAATGGAGCGACTTGAGAGCTGATGGAACTGGAACATATTCTTCTTACTGCACTGGGGTTTCTCGGTTGATCCAGATAAAATGTAAAAACATCATCTCAGCAGTAAACAAAGAGGAAGTGGAAGCTGTGCAGGAGCATGATCATGACCTAAAAAAGTGAGTCCTGAAAGTGAATAAAGTCACGAATAGCGTAGAAGTCCTCAGAGCGAACCCGTCCAGTTGACTGAAACCAATGAAGTGTGATTTCTGTTCTGACTTAAACAGAATGAAATTGAAATAAATCCCAGGAACTGAGAAGCATTACATACACTCCATCGGGTGGTAGTGCATTATCATGCAATGCCAGAGAAAATGATAGATGCAAGCTATGGGAATAACGGCGAGGTTAACAGGAGACCATGTGATTCAGAGTTAAGAGAATTACAGGAAAGACGATGCTGAACCTGTGATGCACCAGTGTACAATAAGACATGTGATATCGGTTTAGTGATCGAGTTTGTGAAGTAGGGAAACAGGAAACATGTCAGTACATTACAGAAGTAGTCTATGGTCTCTTCCCAGATTCCACAATTGATCTGCATCCTCACTGATCAGTTTGACGAACATTACCGTTATCTTGGAGCCCATCATTCAAAATCAATTTTGTCTCTGACCACATAATAACTTTAACAGAGACAACGGCTATGCACTTAGCAACACTTGGAAGAGTGCACTGGATAAAGAAAAATCGCAGAGAAAAACTGCCCGCACTTTACCTCCTGATTCAAGGGATGGCGCTGCAAGCAACGCGGGATAGAAACTACATCTATGGAAGTAGAGGTCACCACTTCACTACGCCCCATGTTGCTGTTGCTATGACGTATTCCAGCCAATCAGAAGCCGTCCTTTGCATATAAAAGTGGGAGCCTCGCTAGTTCACGACAGTCAGCTTTAGCCCTGACAACGACATGGAGGTAGTGGTCGAAAGTTTGGAGTTTTATCCTGAATTGACGTGTCATGTACACCGAGAGATTTTTGTTCAAGAAATACGTCTCGAAAGACATCGTAGCCATATTAGTTTCCTCTACGGGGAGGATATAGCGTGCAGCGTTCGTCATCTGGAGAAGATGCGCCTGAAACAGTCTCAGTTTCTGAGCAATCTGGCTTTTTTACAACGCTATCGTGACAATGAGGTAGTACCAAAGTTTGCAGTCGTCAAACACCACATCAGAACCGCTGCAGTAAAAAGAATTTTACGGAAGACCAGCCATGCGATTGTGAAAGAAAGGATACGTCACACCAGGTATGAACTAGACATGAACGTTCGCCTGTTATTTAGTTACCATTTATTTCTGGCCGGCGTCCTCTCACCGTTGTACTGGGAATGGGTGGATATAACTTTGGCGGCACACCAACGAGCCAATTTAAGCAGGACTACGGCGAAACAGGCCGATAAATTTGAGTGGCTTAACCGTGATCAAGGAACTACTGGGTCCAACGGCATTCAGAGCACTGTTATCAACTTCTCTGACAAGGAACTTGATGAAGCTACCATCTCGGCTCTCAGTAAATAATTGAACTTTGCCCCAGCTCCAAGTAAGTTACCGGTGGTTGAGATTATTAGTGGAGTGGAACAAGCAGTTCGTCATCTTCCTCAAGAAGCAACGGATGACGTAAGGCTTGCTACTAGCCGGATTTTGACGACATCCAAGCCGCCGAAGTCAAACATCAGCAGAGAGGAGAGACAAGAACTGAAATTGTTGCAGAAGGATGAAGATCTAGTTGTTTTACCTGCTGACAAGGGGAACGCCACGGTAATCCTCAATGCTACAGATTACCACAAGAAAGTTGGATTGTTACTAGAGGACAGCACATACCAAAGTCTCAGACGGGATCCCACATCAGCGCTCAGCAGGAAGACAAGGGAGCTACTAAAAAAACTCTGGCCTCTCCGACGAACTGGTGAAGAACTTACGGCCGAGAGCACCTAGGCCATCAAGACTGTACGGTTTGCCACAGGTTCACAAGGAGAACGTCCCATTGAGACCGATTGTTAGCGCTATTGGCTCTCCTACGTACAAGCTTGCAAAACACCTAACAAATTTATTGGCGCCTGTAGTTGTTCAGTGCCCACATCATATTACGAATTCAAAAATGGTTGTTGATATCATAAAACAAATGAAGATAGGCCCAAATGATGTCATGGTCAGCCTCGACGTGGTTTCTCTGTTCACCAAAGTACCTGTGGATGACACATTACAACTGTTGGCTGCTCATTTTTCTTCAGAAATTTTGAAGTTGTTCCGGCGTACCTTGACGACCACTTACTTTTTATACAGTGGACATTATTATGAAATGACGGATGGAACAGCCATGGGTTCGCCACTGTCAATAGCAATAGCGAATTTTTTCATGGAGGATTTTGAAGAACGAGCGTTGAGCAGTGCTCACCTCCGCCCATCATACTTCTACAGATAGGTCGAAGCTACTTAAAAAATCTGGCCACACGGCAGTGACACGCTGCAGCAGTTCGTCGAACATTTAAATAGTGTACATCCAAACATAAAATTTACATTGGAGGTAGAGAAGGAAGAGAAGTTACCTTTTTCAGATGTGTTGGTGGCGCGAAAGCCGGATGGACGGCTGGGCCATTCTGTGTACAGGAAGCCAACCCATACAGACATATCTGCATAGCTACAGCTTCCATCATCCGTCTCAGAAGAGAGCTGTGCTGAATACTTTAGTACATAGAGCCAGGACTATTTCCGACAAGGACCACCTCGGTCCCGAGATTAACAATTTGACGACTGTTTTCAAGAGGAATGGTTATTCTGCCGGTGAAATTAAATCAGTATTGTACAAGAAAGTAAGACACGATGCCGGCCATATACAAGAAGACCAACACATAGCGCGGCTTCCTTTTTGCGGGGCTACAACAAGCAAGGTAGGCAGAGTCCTAAAGAGGCAAGGAATAAAACCAGTTTCCGACCACCTAAGAAAATTAAGGAAATGTTGAGACCAGTCAAAGATAGTCTCGGCTTAACAGCGCCGGGAATTTATACCATTCTTTGCGAATGCGGCAAGAATTACGTGGGCGAGTCTGTAAGAATGGAAAAATCAGCGGTGGCTGAGCATAGCCTGCTTAACAAGCACAAGATTTTATTTGAAGAAACCAGAGTAATAGCCCACGCATTGAATTACTGGGTCTCTGTGATCCGGGAAGCAGTCGAAATTAGACTTAGCGATAATAACTTTAACAGAGACAACGGCTATGCACTTAGCAACACTTGGAAGAGTGCACTGGATAAAGAAAAATCGCAGAGAAAAACTGCCCGCACTTTACCTCCTGATTCAAGGGATGGCGCTGCAAGCAACGCGGGATAGAAACTACATCTATGGAAGTAGAGGTCACCACTTCACTACGCCCCATGTTGCTGTTGCTATGACGTATTCCAGCCAATCAGAAGCCGTCCTTTGCATATAAAAGTGGGAGCCTCGCTAGTTCACGACAGTCAGTTTTAGCACTGACGGTGACCATGGAGGTAGTGGTTGAAAGCTTGGAGTTTTATCCTGAATTTGTCTTTTGAGATTCGCAAGCGATAATCCTCATCGAGTATCTGGAAAAGGGTAAAACTATTACAAGTGCATATTCTAACTCGTTTCACGCCCCCCCCCCCCCCTCTTCACCAGACTTGGCTCCCCCAGACTACTATTTGGTTCCCAATTTGAAGAAATGGCTGGCGGGACAATGATGTTATTCAAACGAGGAGGTGACTGCAGCAACTAACAGCTATTTTGCATACTTGGACAATTCGTGTTATTCGGAAGGCATCAACAAATTAGAACAGCGTTGGACTAAGTGATAAGTCTACAAGGAGACTATGTCGAAAAATAAAAAAGATTTACCCCAAACACGCAAGTAGATTTTATTTTTGCACGGAGTTTTCAAACGCCCCTCGTACATATCCGGCGCCAGTCCAGGCGTTTCTTTGCTGTTTAGGATGTGTCGTTGTAATTGCCAGTGGTAGAGGAGTGTATCCCGGTCACGGATGCGGAGGAAGGAGCGGTAGAGTCTGCGGGATTCATGAGGAGGAAGGGCGGCCTCGAGAGGAAGAGCAGGGCTGTGAGAGTGGTTGTTTGGTAGGAGACGAAGATTTGGTCTTTTCCGCCACATATAGCAGGCTGTGAGTATTCCGCGCATGCGACAAAATTCTAGTTGACAGACGGACCGCACTTTCTGACGGCGGGGCTGCCGTTGGGGCACTTTGTCATCTTCGATTAGAACAATCGTGGAGATGGTGGGGTTCCACGCACTGTCCAACTGGTAGCCGGTATCACGGTTCATCAGATTTTTCGCCAAGCGTATTTCCACTGGTTCTTTAATAACAGAGTTCCCAAATGATGTTAGTATGGTCGAAATCATAGTTCTATTGTACTCCATTGACTGTACATTACAAGTACAGCGTTCGACAATAACGAGTTCAAAGTTAATGTTAAGAGCAGCATTCTTTCTCTGTGCGTGTGGCTGTCCCATGTATGCCTTGCCATATTGACAAGGTATTTTGTTAATTCCGGCCTTCCGCAATAGCAAGTCATTCTTCATTGATCCCAGAAGGTCTGCAATCTTAGATAGTGGACGGAAAATCACTTTCATCAGATGTTGATTCTTGCTATTTTAAACGAAAAGCTGCCGATAACAGTAAAAAACTGAAGATTTTGCCGCGTGTACTACTCTTTATCCGCTTCCTGATACTTGATACTAACTGACAGTGAACTTTTAATGTGCTGGGTGGAATATTCATTTTCTCTGAAAACTGTCTTTTCGTGGGAGAGATCTTTAGGCAAACTATCTAGATCTGAGACAGTGTATGTTCTGTGTACGAGTATTTTAACCACACTCATAGTTTGTGATGGAGAATGACAAATTGACGCTTGCAAATACAAATCAGTATTAGTGAGCTGATGATAACTTAAATTACCCAGAGAGCATCACTCTTTCGCCTAAACAAGACATCCAAGAAAGGCAGACAACCATATTTCTGTAGTTCCATAGTGAACAGAATGTTGTCATGAATGGAATGGAGGTGGTGAAGAAAATCCATCAGCCGGCAGCGGTGGTGTAGCTGTTCTAGGCGCGCAGTTCGGAACCGCGCGACTGCTACGGTCGCAGGTTCGAATCCTGCCTCGGGCATGGATGTGTTTCATGTCCTTAGGATAGTTAGGTTTAAGTAGTTCTAAGTTCTAGGGGACTGATGACCAGAGTAGTTAAGTCCCGTAGTGCTCAGAGCCATTTGAACTATTTGAAAATCCATCAATTTATCCTTTCTACGAGACCACACTACGAAAGTATAGTCCAGATACCTCAAAAATGCAATTGGCTTAGGGACTGCTGATACCAGAGCTCTCATAGAAATGCTCCATAAAAAGACTGGCCACCGAGGGAGACAGAATGCTGCCCATGGCAAGTCTGTCTGTTCAGAACATTTTTGGTTGAACACAAAACAGGTTGTGGTTAGAATATGCAGAAACAAAGCAGTGACGTCCAGTTGAAACTTTAAGCCAATTACTGCCAAAAAAATCTGCAAGACGGCCCTATGTAAAAAGTAACACCACGTCAAAGCTAACCCAGCGATCAGAACTGCTCAGACGGAGAGCCATTATGTCCAGTAGTGAGAAACACTGGCACGCCTACATATGATTTAGCCAAACATCTCGCTTCGTTGCTCAGGTAATTGGTGGGAAAATTCCCACGTCACATTCGTAACTCGGCTGACTTTATTAGTTAACTGGTGGAATTGATAATAAAAACGAGAGGGGGAAGCCACAGACCAAGGAAAAACAGACAAATCTGCCAAAATGTTGCATATGTCTTAAATGTTTATTGACACTACAATAGTGAAGCCATAGTCAAAGCAAATAAAATGTTTCTTTTTTTAAAAAAAATAAACGGGGAGTCATTTTATTTGACACTACAACAGTGAAGCCATAGTCACAGTACGTAAAATGTTTCTTTAAAGGTAGGGGTTACATTTAATACTAATATATAGTCACAGCACACAAGACTTCTCTTTAGAAAAAGGGCTTACATTCACCGATTCGACGAACTACCTCGTTATTTTCAAATATAAAACATTAGGCTGTAAATATGTATATTTCATCATTATCATGGTGCAAACTCCCATGATATAAACATATATCATAACGTCACCGTAAGCGAATCAAGCACAGCAAGCTTCCATATGGAATGCAGCACATAATTTTACTATGTTGCGAAAAAAGAATCTGAAAACGCACTGTACTCTCATGTAGGACTGGTACACTGCTAACTTGCTAACATAACATTGCTCCATTTGCCTGGTAACCCATTCTGTCAGTAGAGGGCATGAACGTAGTATAGAAACACAAGAAACAAAACAGGACCTACATAATATACAATAACAGGCGTTAGATGGCGCCACTGTCAAGTTTTAACGAAACTAGTTTCTAGTTGAAATATAAACGCAAACCGTACACTAGCATGCAAACCAAAATATTGCCATACATTGTTTACAGCTTTAAAATTATATAGCACAGCAATTCGATAAAGTATGATAACAAAGAAACGAAGTTTCATCTCGATACAGCATTATAACAACCAAAATATTGTTGTATACACATTACAAAATGCCAATCCCATGCTTGCCATTAAGATGTGGTTTATTACAGTCTTCAACATAGACAACTACAAAAACAAATTGAACTCCTATTTACTAGATATAGCAAAACAGTTATGTACTTTGACTATGGCTTCGCTATTGTAATGTCAAATAAACATTTAAGTTATATTACGGTCATACTCCTTACAACAATTATTTCTGAATATAGAATGTTGCATATATTATCGCAGAAAAAACACATCAAATGAAAGGTAGCCTCATACAAGTGAATGACGCTTTTTTGTGCTGCCTTTCCATCTCAGAGCAGTACTTGCAATCTACGTCCTCAAGTAGCTGCTAGATGTATTCAAATCTCTGTCTCCTCCAACAGCTTTTACCCCCTTACCCCCTACAGCTCTCTCTAGTATCATGGAAGTTATTCTTTGATATCTTAACAGATGTCCTATGATATTATCCCTTCTTCTTATCAGTTCTTTCCATATATTGCATTCGTCGTCGATTCTGCTCGGAACTTTCTCATTCTTACCTTCTTCTGTAATACCACATCAGTTGCTTCGATGCCTTTTTCTGGTTTTCCTACAGTCCATGTTTCACTACCATACAATGCTGTGCTACAAACGTACCACGTTAGACATTTCTTCCGGAAATTAAGGCCAATGTCTGATACTAGCACACTTCTCTTGGCCAGATGCTGTATGTACTTTTTGCCAGTGTTTCATGTCTTCCTTGCTCTGTTCATCATGCGTTTTTTTGTTGCCTTAGTATCACAATTTCTTAACTTCATCTACCTCGTGGTCAACGATCCTGGTGTCAAGCTTCTCTGTATCCTCATTTTTGGTACTTCTCATTACTTTCGTCTCTCTTTGGTTTACTTTAAACACATATTCTGTACTCATTAGACTGTTCGTTCCATTTAACACATCCTGTAATTCTTTTTATTTTCACAGAGGATAGCAATGCCATCGGCGAATCTTATCATTGATATCCTTTCGCTTTGAATTTTAATCTCCCTCTTGAACCTGTCATTTTCGTAATTGCTTCATCGCTGTGTACTGTTATACACCCATTTTAACCCGAGAACCTCGTTCTGGCACTTTCAGTCGTATTATTCTCTATCAGTTCTTGTTCATATTATATAATTTCCGTCTTTCCCTACAGCTTACCCCTATTTTTCTCAGAGTTTCGAACATGTTGGACCATTTCACATTGTCGAATACTTTTTCCAACTCGACTAATCGTATGAACGTCTCTAGAATTCTCTTCAGTCTTGCTTCCGTTATCAACCGCAACGACAAAACTCTCTCTCTGCTGCCTACATGTTTCCTAAATCCAAACTCATCGTCATCTACCAGATCCTCAGTTTTCTTTTCGGTTCTTCTGTATGTTATTCTTGTCAGCAACTTGAAAACATGAGTAATTCTCGCACTTGTCGGCTCCTACAATCTTCAGAGGTGTGTAGATAATGTTTTTCCGAAAGTCTGATGGCATATCGCCAGTCTCATACAACATATACACCAACATCAATAGCCGTTTTCTTGTCACTTCCCCCAATGATTTCAGAAATTCTTATCGAACGTCATCTCTCCCTTCTGCTTCGTTTGATTATAAGTCTTTCACAGCTCTTTTAAATTGTGATACTAGATTCCCTCCCTATCGACTCCTGTTTCCTCTTCTGTTACGTTATCGGAATAGTCCAACTCTCATAGAGGCCTTCAGTGTACACTCTCCATATATCCGCATTCTACTCTGCGTTTAACAGTTGAATTTCCAGTTAGCTTTTCATATTACCTCACATGTTTTTGGTTTCACGAAAGGTTGTTTTCACTTTTCTGTATTATGCTGAATCAGTCCTTCCGACAATCCTTTCATTTTCGACTTCTTCACATGTTTCATGCAGCCATTTCTTCTTAGCTTCCCTGCGCTTCCTATTAATTTTATTCCTAAGTGATGTTTATTACAGTATTCCTGAATTTCTCTGAAAATTTTTGTTCTTCTTTCTTTCCTCGATAAGCTGAAGGGTTTCTTTTGTTACCTACCGTTTCCTCGCAATTACATTTCTTGTACCTATGTTTTTCTCCAACTTCTGCATTTGCTATTTATGGAGATTTTCATTTCTCAACTGAACTGCCTACTCGGCCAATTTATTATAGCACTATAGCCTCAGAGAAGTCAAGTGTATTACTTTATTCCTTAGTATTTTCATATCGCACTTCTTTGCGCATTGATTCTTTCTGATTAGTCTCTTAAACAGCAGCCGACTCTTCGTCATTATTAAATTGCGGTCAATGACTGCTACCAATGCCAGAAGCATGCACATCAGGGCATAATGGCAACTCACTAGTTCACGATGATCATCAAACTGCTCCAACGAATAACTGACTTCAGCTGGGTCGCCGATGACGTCTCTCGTCAGTTTTGCGTACGAATGGCACTGCATGCCTTCACCGGTAAGAATAGGAGCCCCGTGACCAACCTAACAGGTGTTCCTCACGCAAATTTGTTCCAGTGCGAGCAGTGTCTGTGGCCCACAGGTCGGAACACGTGGAATAGCGGCTCTGCTACGAAAACGACGGGCGGTGTGTGCAGTCGACTGGACTAAAATTCAAACTAACGGCTACCTTGGCCTTCCAGGAGTAAACCATATTGTACAAATCCTATACTAATTAAATCAGGCGTCATAAAATTATAATCTCTTTGAGACCAGGGAGTCCCGTGTTTAGCAAGGCTACGGAGGTTCCTAGTTCCCGGGGGAAATTCGTTTGATATGATTTAATCGACATTTAATTCAACTGACTTTTAAGCTACTGGTATGATAATTGTGATCTATTTCAATTGACTCGTAATTTGAAGACAAATCTGAATATGTAATCAAAAGTATTAATCAAATTTTATCTGGGAACTTTCGCTTTGTCAGAGGGTTCGATCAGCCGCTGCGGTGTTTCGCATGCTATGTAGCTAGGCAGCAAAATGTATCAGTTCTGCATTACACTTGTAACCTTGTTGTCAGGTCTAAATGTGAAACGGCAGGGGAATGTACGCTCTGAAGCTTCTTGCAAACTGAAAAAATTTAAAAGAATAAAATCAGCTCCTCAACCATTAACTTAATGTCTGCGACATTAACAACTCATAGCAAGAAAGTAAAGTTGGCACTAAACTACTCAAAATACGGTGACAGCTGACTCCAGTATGAGCAGAAATGCTGTATTACGGTGATCAGGAAGCACCAGAATACTTTGCCTCACCTAAGTCAGCCCGCACCCTTCAAAAATGGTTCAAATGGCTCTGAGCACTATGGGACTTAACTGCTGTGGTCATCAGTCCCCTAGAACTTAGAACTACTTAAACCTAACTAACCTAAGGACATCACACACATCCATGCCCGAGGCAGGATTCGAACCTGCGACCGTAGCAGTCGCGCGGTTCCGGACTGAGCGCCTTAACCGCTAGACCACCGCGGCCGGCCCCGCACCCTTCCACCCCCCCCCCCCCCCCCCTCCCCTACCGTCACTTCTGCTTGACTAACTGGCATACTTTTCATCATTTCTGCTACCAACTAGATTCGATTCTCGTTGTTTAATTCACTGCAGTCACGTGCATTAATACTTAGTCTTTTCAGGATGTGTTAGGTTCATTGTCATAGAAATTGTTTACTCAATACCTTGGCCATCATTAAAAGAAATGGTTTACAACGCAAAGTTTAATGAAAGTCAGAGAAACTACATAAAGAATAATTGAAAAAGTTAGCAAAGGTCTCGATTAATTATCATTGTTAGCCTAATACGTGCTTGTAATTAATACTGGACAGTGCTATGGGCAGCAGTGGAGTATTCCTTTATTTTCATAGTTTAAGTTAATTTTTATTAAATCGTTGGTGAACAAATAATGTTTAACATATTCCAGTCGGTTAGTCAGAAACTTAACGCAAAAAGTAAGGCAGTCCACTTCTCATTATTTGGCTTCTCACTCCAGTGCACGGAAAAATTAAAATATCTTACCGACAGTTAGCCTCCACACTCGATACGAATGGAAAGTCACTATATTTAACCTCAAAGCATGTGTTTTAGTAACAGTATAACTGGGAAGAAAAAATTATTAAGAGTTAACAGCTCTTCACTATCGAGGTAATGAGAGACGGAGCTCTTGATGTTCAGGAGGAGTATGGAGGAGGAAATGAACTGTGGCCATATGAAAGAAAATGTTCCACCATTTGCATGGACTACAAATCATATAATGGCTGTACCTGAGAAAGGTCAGAAAAAAGGAAGGCAGAAGTTTCTGCACAGCTACGACTAATCATCTTAATGGGACTGTTATTGCACCCCGGTGTACCTGAGGTACAGAACAATAGCTACGCAGAGCTGGCGAAGCGCCCAAAATCCAGGGACCATTGGGGGCTATAAACTTTTGTTACCATTAGCGCTATGTCCATGTACGAGCGTACAGATTCTGGGAGAAAATATTGGCGAAATGATCCACTTTATAACACTTCCAGTCGTAAACGAGATGTGGAATATGGAGAAGGGTATGGCCTAACGTGACAAACTTTCCAATAAACAATTTATTTGGTAAGCTTAGTCTTAGATTTGCTGTAGCTAGACGAGAAGTCAAAGATGCATTCTTGCTTTTGGCTTCAGGTAACAACGTTTCTGACTAACCCTATAGAGTTCATGAGCTTTTAGCTTCTAACTGACGACCTGAAAATCTAACCGGAAAGCCTCCACCTTCTCCTGGGCAGAACACTAACAATTAGTCCATCCAAGCACGACTCACAGGATGCTTCAAAGTTTCATATCGTTACGTGATCACAAACGTGATCCATTTATTTCAAACTCTGCAGATATTCCTCAGTGGTGCGAAAAGAGTCCTGGGTTACCCACCTCAGTGTTGTAATTGAGAAGGGATTCTCTTACGCTACATAGAGAACATGCACCGTTAATTAAAGAGTACCATCTCGTGACAGAATAAACCTTTGAGCTGCTCATTGAGTTGTACTCGCGTCCGCCCCCGGTAGCTGAATGGTCAGCGTGACAGATTGTCAGTCCTCTGGGCCCGAGTTCGATTCCCGGCTAGGTCGTGGAATTTTCTCCGCCCACGAACTGGGTGTTGTGGTGTCTTCATCATCATCCTGTCATACTCATCGATTGCAGGTCGCCGAAGTGTCGTCATATTGAAAGACACGCACCCGGTGACGGCCTGCCCGACGGGGGGCGCTAACCATACTATTAAACAAATTGCCAAACTCAGATAGCGGAAAATCAAAAAACAGTACCGTCCGTTACAAATGTTAACTTGTCCCATTTAGTTAACTGTAAATTAATTTTATTTAGAACCTACATAGTTGGTAGTCCAAATAAAGAAAAAGGAAGGCCAGGGAAAATAAATGAGTGAAGAAACAACGATAGCAATGTAACGGGATTCATGACTGGTGGACAATTCACTTCTGTCCATTAGTAATGAAGCACCAACTCCCCTCAGTAAGAACATTGAAAAGCGCAAACCGAGATGGTATCTGTCTCTACATTTGGAACAGAGTGTTAGTAAGATTGCAGTGCCTTCAGATACTCGGTTTTATGGTAACTACGTCTGAAGAGGCATTTACTTAACTGATGTTTTCTGTTCAATGAGACGTCATTGTAAGTTTATTATTTTCCGTAAAAAATGCACACTTGCCACAGAGTTGGCACTGGGGCAGAGACCCCTAATAATGCAACTTTAGACAGAACAACACCAGGCACAGCTACCTGAGTGCAACGCAATCTACGGCATACCGCAGCTCAGGCACAAGACAAGGATTGTGCCACTTCGGGACTGATCAGAGGTGATCAGTCCTGGTTAATTTCTCAGTAGATTCTTTTTTTCGCCATACTCTGGCGAGAAATAAATGATTAGAACTGAGATGTGTCACCAGCCAAACGAAGGATTAGGTCTTGCGGCACATACCTTCAGTGTTCCTGACCACAGCTCACATACATCGCACCAACACGAGATTCCTTACGATGCATTGTGACACGACGTGCTCAGAGTAGGATCATTGCACCAGCATTTAACACAACCCAGAATCAGAACATCGACCACATACGTACTTCCCACGCTCTATAGGTCTGGTACACTAGAAAATAAATAAATAAAGAAATAAATAAAATAGAAGGTTTCTTATAATTACCCAATTTCCCCTTAGTATCCAGAATCTTTTCCTGTCTCTCTTCAAATCTGAGGTGACTTTACGTCTTAATCATAAGAATTTAATTAGTGAGCCACACGCCCTAACTATTCCACTGTCCCTGCCTGCAGACACACTTCATCCTCTCTCCCCCCACATCCCTGACCAAACGTTCGCAGTATTTTTTTACGCTGAAATATTTATGAACTAGATAGCGCTGCAGTAAATAAAATACAGGGTTGGTGCTACATACCTCGCCTACTCTGATCCGCTAGGTGACGCGAAAACTTGTCTGATTCCGCCACACGCAACACTTCAAGTTTTATTTGTAGTAATGCGGGATACCTTGTTTGCGTTTGGTACAGGTGAAGCTTGGAGGAGAAAGAATTATTCATTCGAACGACTCTTCAGAATAAATGTATTTTCTTTTTTCTGGTATAGGTCTGAATCGGAGAATCAGAAACTAGGTGCGAAAAGTATTTCCAGCCAAAACAAGATAACGACGGCATGTGACATAGAAACCTTTCAAAGGTATACAAAGCACGTGGTAAAGCCATAACGGCTGTCCAGTCTAGTCCCTTTCAAACAGAAGGCAATCAAGTAACATTAACTTCGTAATCTCATTCACAGAATCGAGTTGCTTATAAAAGTTCGAGTTCACTGACTTGGTTACCAATGAATTACAAAGTCCTTAAACTAAATCGGTCACTTTATGTAAAAAGATCAATTATCTGTGGCCAACGGACACCGCCGCTGGCTTACCTGCATGGAGCACGATCGATTGGTGGAGGCAAAGTATAAAATTAATTTCGTATTTTCAGTCACATATTCGAGTAGCTTGCAAAATTCCTAGTTCATTGATAGTAACTGTCGACATAGTTGCCAATTAATTAAAAATTCGATAAACTAAGTTAACCGTTTTACGTAATAAGATTAATTTTCTATGGCCAACTGACACTAAGGATGGCTTACCTACGAGGAGGAGTATTGATTGGCAGGGGCAAAGAAATTTTCACATTCACCATGAAATTAATTCAGAAGGTATGCAAGATAGCGAAAATACGTAAAGTTATGTTAGAATTAAAATTGGGGATATGCTGACGGGAGGGTCTCTTATTTTTCTCACGTTCTGAAAGTTGGCTCCAAGACAGGTCCCCATAACATGGCCGCCAGAGACGGTGACGCTGAACGGTCCAGAAACCTGGAAAAGTGACCACAGACAAAAGAAAACGTTCGTTTAACAGGCTCGCTAGAGTAATGTTGATACTACTGAATCCCGGTCTTTCTATTTCTTCCGAAGGTTGAATATCTGGTCCAACGCGGCGTTCATTTATCAGCCGCGTGCGTCGTTCGAATGGAATATTTCTGTTGAGAGAAAGCAGCCAATTTTTTTTTAAAATGGAACCTGTTTCGGAAGGTACGTACTTAATTACGAATATTTACTTCATTGTTTAACCATTAATTAACAACTGGTTATTGTTAATTAAATTCTTGCCAGAATGTGAGCAAAGAAATTGTAAAACGTATGCGAAAAAAAGGTAGTTTCAGATTCCGCGACATTTTCTATTTCATTCCATCCTTGAGTATGTGCTATTGTCCTTGTGAAGTAGCCTTAAAATCCAGACACTAGTTGCAACTCCGGCTTTGAACCATTTTGTAAGTGACAGTTGCAAAATGCCGTTATTTACACTAAGAATTTGGAATACGAATAAAAAAACATACGCACACATAATCATCCAATTGTTATTTCTATAACATCGCAAATAAGCTATTACAAAAGAAAAGTGTAATTACTAAAATTTTACCAACCAGTCAGCTTCCGGACGATGCGCAGGAATCAATGATGAACGACGTTGCACGAATACTTGAATAGCATTCTGGAGAGCGGACGAAGGAGGGAGGGCGGAGGGGGGCGGGGCAGAGACAGTTCAAACCCCGCTCCAGCTATCCGGATTCAGAATTTTCCCTCGGTTTCCTTTAGTCGTTTAAGAAGCCAAATGTGAAAAAAAAACCTTCTCAATTCTCATCCCGTCTGAAAGTGTGATTCGTCCCAATTGACTCAAAGGCCTCGTCGTCGACGGGACGTTCAACCCTAGCCTAAGACTTTTGGTCGATGAGTAGGTGAAACGTAATATTTCTCGCTTTTTATTCAGATTCTACCTACGTCTGGCTCATCCCCTGTCTTCTAAGTTAGCACGCAGATGTAACATCGTGAACGTGTGACACCGTCGTCACCAAATTGGCAACCGGAGCGAGGTGCTGGATCCGGCTAACGGAACCGTCATTGGGAGGGCACGCGCAGCGAATGGAATCTCAGGTAGACAGTAAGGAGACCCCTGGGGAACCGGATCGCTTTCCTGCCTGTTTTCGACTTCCACTTCTGGTCGTGAAACATGAAGCGGGCTACCCTGAAACGAGAAAAGCTTGTCGCTCCTGCTAAAATTAGTGTAATCAAATACGTTAAGCAGCAGCAACGCCGCAACTGGGTTAATTGACCGCTTTGTGGAAGTGAAACGGCTGTAAAGGCCAGACTGCTAGCTCCAACGCGACACCCACTTCCTCCCGTTTAAATACACGCAACTTGGTCTGTAGACTTACGAGAACGACAAATGAAGCCGAACTGAAGACAGTGATAATTAAATTGTAAAAATGTGCTACATTGCGTAAAAAATGAAATGGTTTTCCTCCTCCGTACCATTCACTTTCATTCTCTAATGTCACGCTTCTGTGCGCGGAAACGTTTAATTAAACAAAGATAAAAATCTTTTCTTTTTCTTGTGATTTCAACTTATTTTGTTGGCAGCACCTATTAGGTGTCGGAAGGTAAATTGCATGAGCTTAAGAATAAATCTGAAAAGGAAACGTTTGGGAAGATACCAAACTTGTTTCATGATACAGACTGAATCATACTTCGGCAACTGAGACAGGTGAATACGCGGTAATGCAAAAGCGTTCCCGATGACATTGTAAGTAGGCTGTTTAGGTTTTTATATTAGTAACGCCACGTAGCGCTCTGTATGAAAATCACTGGCTGTGCTGCGTGCAGTCTGTGGCTGGTTTGCATTGTTGGAATTTGCTATTGTAGTGTTGGGCAGTTGGCCGTTAACAGCGCGTAGCGTTGCGCAGTTGGAGGTGAGCCGCCAGCAGTGGTGGATGTGGGGAGAGAGATGGTGGAGTTTTGAGAGCGGATGATCGGGACATGTGTCCATCAGAGAGAGTAAATTTGTAATACTGGATATCATGAACTGATGTATATATTATGACTTTTGAACATATTGTTTGTTCTCTGTCAAAATCATTCATTTGCTAACTATGCCTATCAGTAGTTAGTGACTTCTGTAGTTTGAATCTTTTATTTAGCTGGCAGTAGTGGCGCTCGCTGCATTGCAGTAGTTCGAGTAACGAAGATTTTTGTGAGGGTAGTGATTGAAATGTATAGGTTATTGTTAGTCAGGGTCATTCTTTTGTAGGGATTTTTGAACGTCAGATTGCGTTGCGCTAAAAATATTGTGTGTCAGTTTAGTGATGATCAGAATAGGTAAATAGAGTAATGTCTGAGTACGTTCAGTTTTGCTTAGCTGTTTGAAAAGCAAATAACGTAAGAGGTTTTCCTGCACAGTAATTCATAAATTTTTCTAAGGGGATGTTTCAACATGAATCCTAAAACGAGCTCTTAATGTGATTGCGAATGTGTGGCTAAGTTCCACAGATGACTTCAGTACGAAATGTTGTCTTAATCGGTACAAATTTATTTGAAATGTAAACTTTTCTATTAAATAAGATGATTTTTATTTAGAAGTGTCCTCAAGACTTGCTAAAAGATGTATCCATGTATATAACAGAAAGAATATGGTTTCTGCTTGGGTGTCTCAAGCACATTTCAGTCATATTTTTCGAGATTCCCCAGTTGATGTCTACCATAACGGGTGGGCAGAAAGTGGAGGAACGGTTCCCTTTACCCGTTCTTCCGGCACCTATATTTTGCATTTTATATTTGGGCCGAATTGAAAAAATAATATTCTTAGTACGCATTCCTGAAGCTGAGACAATTCATCAATTTGTCCTGGAAGCCAGCGAAATTATTTGGAACCGTTGATGTTCATTCCTTTCGTTATACCCAAGTTACGCACCCGATTAGCAATTTCCTAACATTTTCAGAGTTCGAATATGAACTACTTCTTTGGAAAGGTATTTTCTTTATTCCAGCAGTCTGTTCTACGCTATAGATTTTAGCATACTCGACACTCATCTTTTTCTTTACACAACAGTCTTTCATCTGGGTTGATGGTGACCACAAACTTTTCCTATATTGCTCTAATCGTTTTGTACTGGCGTAAGCTGTCGCCAGCATACCGGTTGGCAAAAATGAAGCGCGAAGATCGATTACCAGGCGCAGGATCAAGCGTATCCATCACAAGAGACATACCGACAAGCAACATGGCGCCAACACCTTCTCGGCAGCATGTATTTAGGCTGCCGTTGTTGACCGGAGGGCCTCGCTGACTCACTGACTCACTCATTCAGTTTGGCGTCTGTCTGTCCACACGGAGAGCGAGTCATAGGCTACGACAGTACTTAGCGACCCGATTAGTGCCTATAGCGGGACTAACATAAGACTAACGTTCGTAATAGCAATATTACCGATATTGTCTGCAAGAAGACCATTATTGATGAGCTTGTCCTACAACACATGGACGCTATTCAAGTTAAGTAGCAGCTACCTGTTCATATAAACAAACAACCGTATTAATCCACTTGTGCATTTCTGTTGCAGAAAGAAGATACCAACCATCTGTAACATTCTCTTCTTGGCTTCCTTGCGGTACGAGAGTTCACACGTTTCATCTCCACCTAACCTCTACATACAACGTTCTCTATAGGTTTTTTTGCGTATTTTGGCCTTCGTCTTCCCTTATTATTTTTCATCTACACGGTTTCTTCTGCGCCGTAGTGATCTAGCGGCTAGAGTAAGAGACTCCGGCCGTGGGAGGTCCCGGGTTCAATCCCGGGTAGAAGTGGGGATTTTTCCCTCGTTCTGGTTCCTCTAGAACGGTCCCGGGCCCCCTCAAGCTACAGTCAGAGTAATGAGGATCTTTCCCGGTGGTAAAAGGGGGACGGGGCGCTGGGCTCACCTCACCCATAATAATGTGGCTGTGAACATAGTTTCTGACCCTTCCAGCGCCAGGTTAACTATTCCTGGCTGCCACAGAAGATTTCCTACAAAAGTGCTTCTTCTTCTAGTAAAGGTCTTCCATGGTTTTTTTTCTGCCTTCATTTCATACATTATTTATCCCGTTAACTTCTAACACACTTCCATAGCACCACGTATAAATTACTTCCAGACTTTTCTTCTACTTATTTCCGATGGTCCATATTTCACTACTGTACACTGATGTGCTTCAGATGTACGCTATCTGGAACTTTTTCTCGTGTTCGCATTAATATCTGGTAACAGTAGCATTTTTTATTTGAAGGAATTTTCTTCGTCTGTGCCAATCTACCTCTGATGTCTTCCCTGCTCCGACCACATTACATAATATTGTTGCTTCCTAGATAGAAGAAGTTTCTATTGTTGAGCCGTACCCGATTTTGATGCTAAGCAAGTTATTATTTTTTCACCACAATCGTCATTCTTGACGTAAACCGCATTCTGTGCTAAGTTAACCATTCACTTCTTTGAAAGGATGTAATTCAGTTTCGGCCATAAGGATTACACTGCCTTCGGCCTGAGCAGTGGTGACTGTTGTTGTTGCTCTTTTCCCTTTCTAAACGTTCTTTCAGTTCATTCATTGTTTCTTTGACGTATATGTTCAACAACAGGCAGAAAAGAAGTGAAATCAAAAACAGGAAAAGTCTGCAACACTTACAAAAACAAATGACGCTATAGGCATCGGAAATGGCAGTTGAAATGTTATATTACGAAATAACTGACGTCAGGGAAAAGTCGTGGCTTTCAACTGGTTTTCCACTTGACGAAATGCTGCATGGTTTTTAAATAATGAATTAGACCGTTTACTGTAAATGCCTTCCCATTATTTATTATAGAAATCTTCCATGAACTGTTTCCAATCTATAACCAAAAGACGCCTTATTAAAAAGGCTATTGTGGGTGCGTAAATGAAATTAAAAAAATTAATGTACACCTTGCCAAAGACGTTTTTTACACAGCTGTTTTTAACATCTTATTCCACCTTTGAATGTCGAAGGCGTTCTCTAGGTCGACAAATACTACAAACATGTTCGGAATTTTCCTCGGTCTACCATCCGTTACCAAACACAAAGTCAGAACTACTGCTACGATTGTTTACGTTTCCTGAAGTCACGGTAATATTAGTCCTTTGGTGATAAGGAAATTAAATAAAGTATACTTTGCTCCAGGAGCTCAAGCTCCAGATAATGCATGTTAACGCAGACGCGAAACTGCACGCAAACAAAAAAACACGGACAACCCGAAATATCCTTTTTTTTACTGGAAAACCATTTACTGTATTTTAAAAAATACGTTACATGTCACATTTGAAAGCCCGCTCCATTACTTACGCTTTACAAGCCGGAAACTGACAACTAGTTTACCAAAAATACTCTAAAACACAGTCTATTTCGTATCACTTGCTTTCAGGTCACTTGCGGGAAACAATCGTTCAACTTTTTCTGTTTCTGTTTACCACCCACGCTTTTCCTGGTTGCGTTTCTGATTTTTTGGAGAAGTAAAACTTCGGCCTAATCAGATCAACGCTTTTCATTGCCTAGGCGTGCGTGATGACGGGTTCCTTGATCTCCTGTTCTTCGCTGTCTACCTCTATCGAATACACGTGATTCATACATACCCGAGTCATTCAGCTGCTCAAATCCCGGCTCGTTTCGTCACTCAGGGATATTTTCGTCATGTATGTCTTCCCAACCACCAATTTGTATTCTAAACGAAAATCTTCGTTTCGCCTTTATCCAGCAGCAAACTGTACCCACCATTCTTACTTTATAACTGTTTTTTTTTTTTCAGTCTAGATTCCTCTTCCTAAACTGGTCTTTATTGAGTCCATCCATTTTTCTTTAGGTCCTCCTGTTATCTTCTTACCATCACACTTGGCCACGTTAATTCGTTTCGGTATCCTTCCATTGTCTTCACACTTGCAAACCATTTAAACCTGTTCTTCTCAGTTCTCTAATTCAGCTTTTCTACTCCAATTTCGTTCCTAACTTGTTCACTTCTCACTCTGTTCCTCTTCGTTTAGGAGTTTCATTTCACCCATGAACCATGGACCTTGCCGTTGGTGGGGAGGCTTGCGTGCCTCAGCGATACAGATCGCCGTACCGTAGGTGCAACCACAACGGAGGGGTATCTGTTGAGAGGCCAGACAAACGTGTGGTTCCTGAAGAGGGGCAGCAGCCTTTTCAGTAGTTGCAGGGGCAACAGTCTGGATGATTGACTGATCTGGCCTTGCAACATTAACCAAAACGGCCTTGCTGTGCTGGTACTGCGAACGGCTGAAAGCAAGGGGAAACTACAGCCGTAATTTTTCCCGAGGACATGCAGCTTTACTGTATGATTAAATGATGATGGCATCCTCTTGGGTAAAATATTCCGGAGGTAAAATAGTCCCCCATTCGGATCTCCGGGCGGGGACTACTCAGGAGGATGTCGTTATCAGGAGAAAGAAAACTGGCGTTCTACGGATCGGAGCGTGGAATGTCAGATCCCTTAATCGGGCAGGTAGGTTAGAAAATTTAAAAAGGGAAATGGATAGGTTAAAGTTAGATATAGTGGGAATTAGTGAGATTCGGTGGCAGGAGGAACAAGACTTCTGGTCAGGTGACTACAGGGTTATAAACACAAAATCAAATAGGGGTAATGCAGGAGTAGGTTTAATAATGAATAGGAAAATAGGAATGCGGGTAAGCTACTACAAACAGCATAGTGAACGCATTATTGTGGCCAAGATAGATACGAAGCCCACACCTATTACAGTAGTACAAGTTTATATGCCAACTAGCTCTGCAGATGATGAAGAAATTGAAGATATGTACGATGAAATAAAAGAAATTATTCAGATAGTGAAGGGAGACGAAAATTTAATAGTAATGGGTGACTGGAATTCGAGTGTAGGAAAAGGGAGAGAAGGAAACATAGTAGGTGAATATGGATTGGGGCTAAGAAATGAAAGAGGAAGCCGCCTAGTAGAATTTTGCACAGAGCACAACTTGATCATAGCTAACACTTGGTTTAAGAATCATGAAAGAAGGTTGTATACGTGGAAGAACCCTGGAGATACTAAAAGGTATCAGATAGATTATATAATGGTAAGACAGAGATTTAGGAACCAGGTTTTAAGTTGTAAGACATTTCCAGGGGCAGATGTGGACTCTGACCACAATCTATTGGTTATGACCTGTAGATTAAAACTGAAGAAACTGCAAAAATGTGAGAAATTAAGGAGATGGGACCTGGATAAACTGAAAGAACCAGAGGTTGTACAGAGTTTCAGAGAGAGCATAAGGGAACAATTGACAGGAATAGGGGAAAGAAATACAGTAGAAGAAGAATGGGTAGCTCTGAGGGATGTAGTAGTGAAGGCAGCAGAGGATAAAGTAGGTACAAAGACGAGGGCTGCTAGAAATCCTTGGGTAACAGAAGAAATATTGGATTTAATTGATGAAAGGAGAAAATATAAAAATGCAGTAAATGAAGCAGGCAAAAAGGAATACAGACGTCTCAAAAATGAGATCGACAGGAAGTGCAAAATGGCTAAACAGGGATGGCTAGAGGACAAATGTAAAGATGTAGAAGCTTATCTCACTAGGGGTAAGATAGATACTGCCTACAGGAAAATTAGAGAGACCTTTGGAGAGAAGAGAACCACGTGTATGAATATCAAGAGCTCAGATGGCAGCCCAGTTCTAAGCAAAGAAGGGAAGGCAGAAAGGTGGAAGGAGTATATAGAAGGCTTATACAAGGGCGATGTACTTGAGGACAATATTATGGAAATAGAAGAGGATGTAGATGAAGACGAAATGGGAGATACGATACTGCGTGAAGAGTTTGACAGAACACTGAAAGACCTGAGTCGAAACAAGGCCCCCGGAGTAGACAACATTCCATTAGAACTACTGACGGCCTTGGGAGAGCCAGTCATGACAAAACTCTACCAGCTGGTGAGAAAGATGTATGAGACAGGCGAAATACCCTCAGACTTCAAGAAGAATATAATAATTCCAATCCCAAAGAAAGCAGGTGCTGACAGATGTGAAAATTACCGAACTATCAGTTTAATAAGCCACGGCTGCAAAATACTAACGCGAATTCTTTACAGACGAATGGAAAAACTGGTAGATGCAGACCTAAGGGAGGATCAGTTTGGATTCCGTCGAAATGTTGGAACACGTGAGGCAATACTGACCTTACGACTTATCTTAGAAGAAAGATTAAGAAAAGGCAAACCTACGTTTCTAGCATTTGTAGACTTAGAGAAAGCTTTTGACAATGTTGACTGGAATACTCTTTTTCAAATTCTAAAGGTGGCAGGGGTAAAATACAGGGAGCGAAAGGCTATAATTTGTACAGAAACCAGATGGCAGTAATAAGAGTCGAGGGGCATGAAAGGGAAGCAGTGGTTGGGAAAGGAGTGAGACAGGGTTGTAGCCTCTCCCCGATGTTATTCAATCTGTATATTGAGCAAGCAGTAAAGGAAACAAAAGAAAAATTTGGAGTAGGTATTAAAATTCATGGAGACGAAGTAAAAACTTTGAGGTTTGCCGATGACATTGTAATTCTGTCAGAGACGGCAAAGGACTTGGAAGAGCTGTTGAACGGAATGGACAGTGTCTTGAAAGGAGGATATAAGATGAACATTAACAAAAGCAAAACGAGGATAATGGAATGTAGTCAAATTAAATCGGGTGATGCTGAGGGAATTAGATTAGGAAATGAGACACTTAAAGTAGTAAAGGAGTTTTGCTATTTAGGAAGTAAAATAACTGATGATGGTCGAAGTAGAGAGGATATAAAATGTAGACTGGCAATGGGAAGGAAAGCGTTTCTGAAGAACAGAAATTTGTTAACATCGAGTATAGATTTAAGTGTCAGGAAGTCGTTTCTGAAAGTATTTGTTTGGAGTGTAGCCATGTATGGAAGTGAAACATGGACGATAACTGGTTTGGACAAGAAGAGAATAGAAGCTTTCGAAATGTGGTGCTACAGAAGAATACTGAAGATAAGGTGGATAGATCACGTAACTAATGAGGAGGTATTGAATAGGATTGGGGAGAAGAGAAGTTTGTGGCACAACTTGACTAGAAGAAGGGATCGGTTGGTAGGACATGTTTTGAGGCATCAAGGGATCACAAATTTAGCATTGGAGGGCAGCGTGGAGGGTAAAAATCGTAGAGGGAGACCGAGAGATGAGTACACTAAGCAGATTCAGAAGGATGTAGGTTGCAGTAGGTACTGGGAGATGAAGCAGCTTGCACAGGATAGAGTAGCATGGAGAGCTGCATCAAACCAGTCTCAGGACTGAAGACAACAACAACAACAACAGTTTGGATTCTATTCTCTGCTAGCCACTGTTCAGGTCTGCGTCTTGTACAGCCCTTCCTTACACTTCATTGGCATCTCTCTTCCCCAGGCTAAGCCCATCATTCACTAGAGATAAACATTGCTCAGTTGTACCATTTTGCTAACTTCTGCCTCGATTCCTGCATACTCCATAATCACATTTCGTAGACATTTAACATTATCCGCAATTTCAATATCCTGCCCTTTAATATTATTTTTCCCTTGCTTCGTCTGTTTCATCTGGTTACCACCCCCTTCTTTTCTCCACACTGTATTACATATTACATTTCTAGATTTTTTGTTTATTTAAAAATTATATTTGTTGTACACCCTTACTCTTGGTTCCCCATATCACAATATCTTCGTCAAATAGTGTTAACTCATTTCCCTGCCTCTATGAGCTTCTTTTTTCATCACCACTATAAATGACAATGTTGAACCACATTTCCTTGTCTCAGCCCCGTACCATTTCTAAACAAATCAGTTATTCCGACTTGGATCAGGACGCAGCTAAGCTTTTGTCATACATTGCTTGAAGAATTTCATGTACTTCTTTCTTTTCCGACTCTCCTCCTCTTCAAAGTTTCTTTGCCTTTTCTCTGAGGACACTAACGTAAACATACACTAAGTCAAGGAGTGTCATCTCCAGATCTTCACCATACTTCCAGTAACTGTCCATCAACTGCCTCATAGTGAAAATTCGGTCCACTGTTATTTTTCCATGTCCAAAGCCAAGCTGCTCCTTTTATAACAGATTTTCTACTTTTTCCTCATTTCTTTTGCAGTATCCTCCCCACTATTTTTGCTACTTGTAATATGAGTGTGATCTCTCGATAGTTGTCACGTGCTTCTCTGTCTCCCTCTTCAACCACTCTGGAATTATTATTCCCCTTCCCCATTCTTCAGGTACTCATTTCCCTTTTCAATGCTGTATTTCTCACTTGGTTGTTTGCCTGAACGGAAATATTTGTTCTAGTTATGATTACACGACGCCTCTTCTTTTTTTTTCAGACATCTTCAAACGTAACACACAAACCAAACAGCCTGCACCTACGTAATCAGAAACTAGTTCATTGATTCTAACAGTCCTCGGGTCGCCAACACTGAGCGTGTCGTTTTGCAGAATACGCAACGGGCTGCGACTCCGCAAATTATGTCAGTGTGCTGGGTGGCAACTGGGGGCAGCCAACAGACGGCCTGTGTCGCGTCGTGTCGCGTCGCGGTAAACAAGCTGCTACGTCCGTGGGGGGCAGCAGTGATAGCCCCGGGCAGCGGCCCAAGCAGCGCCGCCCGTATCAGTGGCACGGCGCCGCGGACTGGTCTGTTGTACACAATGGATGCAGCCGCTTCTGGGGAATACTCCGCTCGCGGGAAGTGCAACGGAGATGAAAACTTGTGCTCTGATATCTTGGAACTGACTTCAGATGTTGCACCACAGAAGACTTTTATCCTTTCATGGGAAGCACAGCAAAGGAAATTTGTAACGAAGAGAACACGGCAAGCGCCATAACCCGATTTCCCAGAAACTTCGCTCGGCGGAAGAGGCGTCAAAATAAGCAGACACATGTCTCGGCTTATCCATAGATGCTCGACCGTGTCTGAAAAACCGACGATCAAAGTTTTCAAGGTATTTTGGAGGTAATTTATATGCTCGAATTTTCTCATTTTGAGAAAACAGGAGGAGCGATCTGTTACTCCCTAGAAACAATCAAAAGCCAAGATCACATAAATATTTCTTTGTTTAAAACACTCTGTTTCGACAGATTTTGCTGTCATCTTCAGGTCTTGAAAAATCGTTATGTTATGAAACGTGTTCATTTTAAGTACGATCTCACGCCAAGTTGTCATATCGATGAAAACAGCACATTAGAAAAGGTTTATCATAAGTAAAATATTTACAAACGTGTGCAAATGGCATGTCCACATATACTGTATACCGCTCGCAGATGACTGTTGCATCACAAAAACACAGTACGCTGTAGCACATCTGTTTACGTAAGCTAAACGTATTATAAACTTTGAAAATACGCCGTTTACGGTACCTTACACGCCCTTAAGATGGATTTTCAATGTTTAGGAACTTTATGCGCGGTTTAATGTTGGTTCAATAATGGCTCTGAGCACTATGGGACTTAACATCTGAGGTCAGCAGTCCCCTAGAACTTAGAACTACTGAAACCTAACTAACCTAAGGACATCACACACATCCACGCCCGAGACAGGATTCGAACCTGCGACCGTAGCGGTCGCGCGGTTCTAGACTGTAGCGCCTAGAACCGCTCGACCAGCTTAAGGTTGATTTTGCAATATGTAGAATATGTTCATCTTATGTAAACAGATGTGCTACTGCGTACTCTGTTTTTGTGACGAAACAATCATCTCCGAGCGGTATATACAGGGTGGTCCATTGATCGTGACCGGGCCAACTATCTCACGAAATAAGGGTCAAATGAAAAAACTACAAAAAACGAAACTAGTCTAGCTTGAAGGGGGAAACCAGATGGTGCTATGGTTGGCCCGCTAGATGGCGCTGCTACAGGTCAAACGGATATCAACTGCGTTTTTTTTTTAAATAGGAAACCCCATTTTTATTACATATTCCTTTAGTACGTAAGGAAATATGAATGTTTTAGCTGGACCACTTTTTTCGCTTTGTGATAACTGGCGCTGTAATAGTCACAAACATATGTCTCACAATTTTAGACGAACAGTTGGTAACTGGTAGGTTTTTTTAAATTAAAATACAGAACGTAGGTACGTTTGAACATTTTATTTCGATTGTTCCAACGTGATACATGTACCTTAGTGAACGTATCATTTCTGAGAACGCATGCTGTTACAACGTGATTACCTGTAAGTACCACATTAATGCTATAATTGCTCAAAATGATGTCCGTCAACCTCAATGCATTTGCCAATACGTGTAACGACATTCCTCTCAACAGCGAGTAGTTCGCATTCCGTAATGATCGCACCTGCATTGACAATGCGCTGACGCATGTTGTCAGGCGTTTTCGGTGGATCGCGATAGCAAATATTCTTCAACTTTCCACACAGAAAGAAATCCGGGGACGTCAGATCCGGTGAACGTGCGGGCCATGGTATGGTGCCTCGACGACCTGTCATGAAATATGCTATTCAATACCACTTCAAACGCACGCGAGCTATGTGCCGATATCCATCATGTTGGAGGTGCATCGCTATTTTGTCATGCAATGAAACATCTTTTAGTAACATCGGTAGCACATTACGTAGAAAATGAGCATACATTGCACCATTTAGATTTCCATCGATGAGATGGGGCCAATTATCCTCCCATAATGCCGCACCATACATTAACCCGCCAAGGTCACTGATGTTCCACTTGTCGCAGCCATCGTGGATTTTCCGTTGTCCAGTAGGGATATGCCGGTTTACGTTACCGCTGTTGGTGAATGACGCGTCGTCGCTTAATAGAACGCGTGCAAAAGATATGTCATCGTCCAGTAATTTCTCTTGTGCCCATTGGCAGAACTTTACACGCCATGCAATTCCTGGTGCATGGAAATATGGTACGGGTGCATTCTATGTTGTAGTATTCTCAACACTGACGAGTATTCTCCACACTGACGTTTTTGAGGTTCCCGATTCTCGCTCAGTTTGTCTGCTACTGATGCGCGGATTAGTCGCGACAGCAGCTAAAACACCTACTTGGGCATCGTAATTTGTTGCAGGTCGTGGTTGACGTTTCACATGTGGCTTAACACTTCCGGTTTCCTTAAATAACGTAACTATCTGGCGAACGGTCCGGACACTTGGATGATGTCGTTCAGGATACCGAGCAGCATACTTAGCACACGCCCGTTGGCCATTTTGATCGCAATAGCCATACACAATACGATAGCGACTTTTTCCGCAATTGGTAAAGGGTCCATTTTAACACGGGTAATGTATCACGAAGCAAATACTGTCCGCACTGGTGGAATGTTACGTGATACCACGTACTTATAGGTTTGTGACTATTACAGCGCCAAACTATCACAAAAAGTAGTCCAATTAAAACATTCATATTTCTTTACGTACTACACGAATATGTAATAAAAATGGGTGTCCCTATTAAAAAAACAGTTGATATCCGTTTGACCTAAGGCAGCGCCATCTAGTGGGCCAACCATAGCGCCATCTGGTTTCGCCCTTTAAGCTAGACGAGTTTCGCTATTTGTAGTTTTTTCGTTTGATGATTATTTCGTGAGATATTTGGCCCGGTCACTATCAATAGACCACCCTGTATACCGGCATGGCCATTTGCAGAAAGTGCTTTACGTTTTTAAATATTTCAAGTATTACAAACATTTCATAATGTGCTGTTTTTTTCCACATGACAATTTGGCGTGAGGTCCAACTTAAAATGAACACGTTTCTAAACTTAAAGATTTTTCAAGACTTGAGGATGACAGCAAAATCTGTCGAAACCGGATGTTTTAAATAAAGAAATATTTATGCGACCTAGGATTTTGGGTGTTTTTAGCAAGTAATTGATATGCGTTTAACCGCGCGATATCTTCTAACGAAATGGTGGCTGAGTGGTTAGCGCCGTGGATTCTTTTCTTTCTTTTATTAATTTTGCACCCCGTGTTCTAAACCCGATTATTATTTTTATTTTTGTTTTTCATTTATCTACCCACGTACGTAGAAGATAAGCAAGTGAACGTTTTCCAGTGAATACTAATACGACGTTTTAGCTGTGCGGTCTAACGCACTGCTTTCCGGTCGGGAAGGTGGGCCGGTCCCCGGCACGAATCCTCCCGGAGGACTAGTGACGAGTTCCGGTGTGCCGGCCAATCTGTGGATGGTTTTTAAGACGGTTCTCCATCCGCCTCGGCGAATGCGGGCTGGTTCCCCTTATTCCGCCACAGTTACAGTATGACGGGGATTGCTGCGCAAACAATGTCTCCACGTACACTCAGACCACTATTACTCTACCACGCAAACATTTGGGTTTACACTCGCCCGGTGTGAGACGTTCGCGGGGGGTTCCACTGGGTTCCGAACCGCACAATAACCTTGTGGTTCGGTGTGGGGCGGCAGTGGGGTGAGTGGACTGCTGTAGCCTGTTGTGGGGTTGTGAACCACTGAGAGCTACGGCGGGGACGAAGCCTCTCCGTCGTCTTCAGGTCCCCAATTCAATCCAATCCAATACAATACAATATAACGTTGCCCTTGTTCTTCTACTACTTGTACGTCAGCTGAGCGAGTAAAAAGAAACAAAAAAATGAAAAAAATAGTTTGAAATTGTTTTCGGTGAAATTCCTGTTGTGTTTCTTGATTCATAATCAACTGCAATCGTCAGATTTCAACAAAGTGAACCGTTATGCGTGAAATTATTACCAACGAAAGAAATCTTCAGCATTGTTTACGACGTTTCTTTCGCGAGTAAGATTCATAAAAGGAAATGTCATCGTACCGAACTTACCTTCGCGCGATGCTCCTGGTGTTCAAAACTTCCATGTTTAGAATGTTTCTGCGATCGTTATACGGGTAGTTCAGGAGAATGCATCAAACCTTCCTGAAGGACAAACGTGTAAATAAAATATAAGAATTGATACGAGAATGAAATATCAGCATATGAGAATTTAAAAATATTGTAACCGCTTAACATACCATACAAACACATATATTGTATAATAAATGTGCGACATTTATTGTGAAATATATTTGTAATTTTACAATTAAGATTACACCCTTGTATGACCTAATTTGATAAGAAACAATCTTGCAGTAACATAGGGTAGATAAATGAGAACAATAAAAATAAAATGAATAAAACCAACGATCGGGTTTCGAATACGGAGTGCAAAATAAAGAAACCGCGACGCTAACCTCTCAGGAATCGTTTCATGTAAAGATATCACGCAGTAAAAGCCGTATAAAGTTTCTCGAAAAATAAAGCAGTCATTTTTTGAAATATGGTCGAGTATTTACGGATAAGCCGAGGCCCGAGTTCGCTTATTTTGACTCCTCTTCCAGTGAGCGAATTTCCTGGGAAATCGGATGACGCCACTTCACGTGTTCTTCTCGTGAGTATACCACTTCTTCCTCCTTCTCGAAGAAATTTCTCCACAGCTGATTCGCAGCATCATCGTCAAACTGGGGAGTGACGACAGACGCGTTCGACTCGTTTTCCGGGAGGACAGCGTCATTCGGATTCTTGTCCGGCCGCCTAGTTTTAGTTTTCCGTGGTTTCTATAAATCGTAAATGCCAGGAACGTTTCTTTGAAAACGACATGGCGAGATGCAGATTCTCTTCCGGCCATCCACATTCAGGTCCCCGTGGTTTCTCAAAATTGCAAACGTCGGGATTCCTTTGAAAATGACACCGCCGATTTTCTTTCCCATTCTTCTCCAGTCCGCACTTATGCTCTGCTCTAACTACGTCATCAATAGGACGTTAGCCCTAATTTCCTTCATTCCTTCTGGTTGCTACTACTACGGACAGCTCATTTTATTCTACAGATTTTTGAGATTACAGAACACAGGAGACAGAGCCTCCCATCCTTGCACTTCATACGTGATGGCAGGCACTGGAAAGGATTACTTCCCCTTTATAACTGCGAGAGCAACCAGATGAATTAACGTTTCTGATGCACCGATTGCCGCGCGGGATTAGCCGAGTGGTCTTGGGCGCTGCAGTCTTGGACTGTGCGGCTGGTCCCAGCGGAAGTTCGAGTCCTCCCTTGGGCATGGGTGTGTGTGTGTTTGTCCTTAGGATAATTTAGGGACTGATGACCTTAGCAGTTAAGTCCCATAAGATTTCACACACATTTTCGATGCACCGACGGCACAAATGGCTCAAATGGATCTGAGCACTATGGGACTTAACATCTATGGTCATCAGTCCCCTAGAACATAGAACTACTTAAACCGAACTAACCTAAGGACATCACACAACACCCAGTCATCACGAGGCAGAGAAAATCCCTGACCCCGCCGGGAATCGAACCCGGGAACCCGGGCGCGGGAAGCGAGAACGCTACCGCACGACCACGAGCACCGACGGCACAAATGTGGAGCTTTACACACTATGTCCGAAACATTTGGACCTAAAATTACACATACGTACAGGACAGAAAAAAGAGTATTTTGAAAATATGACGTACTGTCCACAATGTTACAGCCATTCCTTTAGCGAATATGGACGTGTATGATTAACCCCTTCTAAAAAAATGACATAAAATAATCCTACCTACTGTTGCCGTCAAAACTGTTGACAGTGCATTTGAAATCGCTTGCAACATGTATCTTTAGGTACGACTTACTTCTTTTTAACTATTATCTAGATAGTTACTTGACAGATTTTACACATTACGCAGTGATTCTTTGTCTCCTCTTTTTCTATTGGCAGTCTGTCAACGGTTATGACACTGTGATATTCTTATGCTACAAATGCTAGAACGGTAAAAAATTATTGTAACATACAAAACCAATGGACATAAATTAGTGTTTCGGGCGGTACGAGGTACTCAATGAGCAATGCATGTTTATGTTTCGTAATAAATGACACTCTGCCGCATCAGTTTTGGTGGTGGTGTCTCTAAAAACACTACAGACGGTAAGAGTTTATCTTGTTTACTGCTAAACCGCACGAATCGACACGCAGAAAGTATAATCGAGTACCATCAAAATGGCTTTCATAGAAACACATCCACTAGCGACCTTACACTGTTTCCCAGGAGGAATGGTCAATGTACAGGAATATGACAGGAACGATCATTCGGAGCAAAAAAGTCTAGTAAACGCGGGCTCTAAAATACGTACCTGAAGAGCTATGACCATTTCTCCATCTTCCTTGCTGTGAAACCAATCTCTTCTATTACACGCTCTTTGGTTTGCATATTTCGAGAGGTAGTGGTGTGGACCAAATGAAGAAAAAAATCACATAAATGAGGGCTCCAAAATGCATCCCTTAACAGCTATGACCACTCGCTCATGTTTGCTACTGTGAAACACATCTCTTCTACCAAAAAAGTGCTCATAGTTCTTAAAGTATGTACTTGGAACCCATATTTACTTCACAATTGTTTCTAGTTTTGGTCAATACTACCTCCTCCCAATATACGGAAAGCAAATAGTTGGTAGTAGAAAAGACATATTTAACACCATTGAAGATGAAGAAATAGCTCTCAAGGAATGGATTTTAGAGTTTGAATGATCGTTCCTGTCACATCGCTGAATATTAACAATTCTTTCTGGGACGCACTGTATGTTTGTAATCAGAACCATAAACGAAACCGGTATGCAAGTGTAAATAAAACATACGCTACTTGTTCATCGATTTTATGAAAGCCTGTATATGACTCCATTCGTAGACAAAACCTGTGGAATGAAATACCAGACTTCGAATATTCAGATTCGTAAAATGTGCATGGATGACAACATAAGAAGGATTTTGCTAAATAGAATAAAATCTGCCAAATTTAAAAATAAAACTGGACTAAGACAAGGAGAAACTGTGATCCCCTCTTCTCTATAATGTAGCCTTGAAGAGGTCTGTGAGGAAACTCAAACTAGTACCTGCTGAGATCTTTCAAAGAATTAACCGTAAGCAGACAATATAGTGTTTGTAGCGAAATGCGAAATGGAGATTACGCCGTTATTTGTGGAGCTCCAGACTTGGTCTAAAAGAAAATAACCAGAAAACAAAATAAACGATATTTCAAAAATGTCGAGATGAACTACTGATCAGTTCAAATTTCTGGGCGAAATGGCAGAGGAACAAAACCGAAAGTAGAAGTGAAAATTAGACTGAAAAGTAGTACTAGACCCTACTGCTCCATTTTTTTTTCATCAGTCTACTGACTGGTTTGATGCGGCCCGCCACGAATTCCTTTCCTGTGCTAACCTCTTCATCTCAGAATAGCACTTCCAACCTACGTCCTCAATTATTTGCTTGACGTATTCCAATCTCTGTCTTCCTCTACAGTTTTTGCCCTCTACAGCTGCCTCTAGTACCATGGAAGTCATTCCCTCATGTCTTAGCAGATGTCCTATCATCCTGTCCCTTCTCCTCATCAGTGTTTTCCACATATTCCTTTCCTCTCCGATTCTGCGTAGAACCTCCTCATTCCTTACCTCATCAGTCCACCTAATTTTCAACATTCGTCTATAGCACCACATCTCAAATGCTTCGATTCTCATCTGTTCCGGTTTTCCCACAGTCCATGTTTCACTACCATACAATGCTGTACTCCAGACGTACTGCTCCATACAGGGTCTAAGCTACTGACAAGGAAATTTACATGAAGCTATATAACACAATCGTCAGACCTTTCCTAACGCATGGATCAGAACCACGGAATTCAATTAGAATACGAGGACACCAGTTACAGGTATTTGAAAACAAAGTTTATAGGAATATCTTTGGTCAATACGACGATAATCAATCGCAAATACTGAAGAGAAGAGACAACATAGAACTCCACATGCTGTCACAACAACCAACAACAATGAGCGTGCCGGGGCGTAGTTGGCCGTGCGGTTCTAGGCGCTACAGTCTGGAACCGCGAGACCGCTCCGGTCGCAGGTTCGAATCCTGCCTCGGGCATGGGTGTGTGTGATGTCCTTAGGTTAGTTAGGTTTAAGTAGTTCTAAGGTCTAGGGGACTGATGACCTCAGAAGTTGAGTCCCATAGTGCTCAGAGCCATTTGAACCATTTGAACAAGGAGCGTAATGAATTCCAGAAGACTTCAATGAGCAGGCGATCTGATAATGGTCCAAATGGCTCTGAGCACTATGGGACTCAACTGCTGTGGTCATTAGTCCCCCTAGAACTGAGAACTTCTTAAACCTAACTAACCTAAGGACATCACACACATCCATGCCCGAGGCAGGATTCGAACCTGCGACCGTAGCAGTCGCACGGTTCCGGACTGCGTGCCTAGAACCGCGAGACCACCGCGGCCGGCGCGATCTGAAAAGATTGAAAGAGGATCAAGTACTTTCAAGAATATTCACAGAGAACTCATTTGTTGAAAGACCAGGGTGGAGACCCAGGAGTACACGGGTAAATGAAATTAAAACAATATCCAACATTATGAGCGTAAACAATTCGCAGGAAGTACCACAAGACAGAAGCATTTGGTGGTGACATGTTGTAAGGTACTAAGCACCAGAACATAGTGCTCTGGGAGCGGAAGGGGAGGTGCAGAGAAAAAATTCTCAAAAAGCATAACGCTAATTCGAAAAAATCCCCGCCGAGAGGAGGTAAAGGTTCTCAGCAAGGAATTCTTCACATTGTACAATTTGAAGGGACGAATTTGGATTGTGCAGGTGAAGAACACCCATCAGCTTGCCCATGGAATGCATGCTTCGGAGAATACGGAATGAAGAATTTTAGGTTAAGTAGTGTGTAAGCTTAGGGACTGATGACCTTAGGAGTTAAGTCCCATAGGATTTCACACACATTTGAACATTTGATTTTTCGTTTCTTTGCATTATCAGTTCATCATATACCCTCGCAATTTGTAATTAAAACAGATAAATTGAGCCATTTAATTGTCTAAAGGTTTTTATTGATAATCAGGACCTCCACAAGCATTTACATTGCAGCCAGTTTTTCTACCCTTACTCACTCAAGCGCCAAAGAAATTGGTTTAGTCATTTGTATTCAAATACAGAGATATGTAAGCAGACAGAATATGGTTCTACGGTTGCCAACGCCTATATAAGATAACAAGTGTCTGACGCAGTTTAGATAGGTTGCTGCTGCTACAATGGCAGGTGCTCAAGATTTATGTGAAGTTGAACGAAGTGTTATAATCGGCACACAGGCAGTGTGTCACAGCATCTGCGACGAAGCGATGAAGTGGTGATTTTCCCATACAACCATTTCACGAGTGTACCATGAACATCAGGAATCCGGTAAAACAACAATCTTCCGGCCGGAAAAATATCCTGCATGAACGGGACCAACGATGACTGAAGAGAATCGTTCAACGTGACAGAAGTACAACCCTTCCGTGAATTGCTGCGGGTTTCAATGTTGGGCCATCAACAAGTGCCAGCGTACGAACCATTCAACGAAACATCATCGATATGGGCTTTTGAAAACGGAGGCCCACTCGTGTACCCTTGATGACAACACGACACAAAACTTTACGCCTCGCCTGGGCCCGTCAACACCGAGAATGGCCTACTGATGACTGGAAACATGCTGCCCGGTAGCATGAGCCTCGTTTCAAATTGTATCAAGCGTTGGGACGTGTACGGGTAAGGAGACAATCTAATGAATCCATGGGCCCTGCAAGTCAGCAGGGGACTGTTCAGTTTGGTAGAGGCTGTGTAATAGTATGGGGCGTGTGCAGTTGGAGTGATATGGGACTGTGGATACGTCTAGATATGACACTGACAGGTGATACATACGTAAATATCCTGTTTGATCAGCTGCATTCGTTCATGTCCATTGTGCATTCCAACGGGCTTTGGAAATTCCAGCAGGACACTGCGACACCCCACACATCCAGAATTGCTACAGATTGACTCCAGGAACACTCTTCTGAGTTTAAACACTTTCACTGGCCACCAAACACCCCAGACATGAACATTATGGAGCATTTCTGGGATCCCTTGCAAGTTGCTGTTCAGAAGAGATCTCCACCCTCTCGTACTCTTACGGATTTATCCTGCAAGATTCACGGTGTCTATTCCCTCCAGCACTACTTCAGACATTATTCGAGTCTATGTCACGTCATGTTGCGGGATTTCTGCGTGCTCGCTGCGGCACTACAAGATATTAGACAGCTGTACCAGTTTCTTTGGCTCTTCCGGAAGTGGTTACCATATTCTGTTCTAATAATCTGAGTGTGTGGCACTTTTTTGTAGTAATAGTGATAAGCTGTTATGCGAACAATTTTTGGCCCTGACGGGAGTGCAGGGTTAGGTGTCAGCACGGTGTGTGGCGCTGCTGGGAGAGAGACGGAGGGGGAAGGAGGGAGTTTTGGTCCGTGTATGGGTGTATGTTTCGTCATAAAAGTTGTCAGGTCGTACTATTGGATCTTCCCGTCTCTCATGAAAACACTGTGACTGTATACTTAGATGTGCTCTTTAACAACAGAAACCCCGAGATCTACACGTATTCAACTAATACTGCCTCGTTCATTACCTAATGCATGCCGATATGGTGGTAACACTGCAAGTAAAGGCGTTTTGCAAAAAATGGCTCTAAGCACTATGGGACTTAACATCTGAGGTCATCAGTCCTCTATACTTAGACCTATGTAAACCTAACTAACATAAGGACATCACACACATACACGCTCGAACCCGCGACCGTAGCATCCGCGTGGTTCCGGACTGAAGAGGCATTTTGCGTTCACAGATACGAGGTGTGGTGTGATTTTCTTTGAGAGTACGACATTGCTCGTCCTTCAGCTCACTGCATTCGGCGGTGGTACTAGCAGTCTCAGTAGAATGGTTATTTATGTGAAGAGAAACCCACAGGTCATCCCCTGAGTTCTTTCAATATGCAGTGCGCGTTAGCAGAATTTCACACGTAGTTCACGGAAGCCTGCTTGTCTTATCAACCGAGATTTAGCCATTGCTCAAGTGTTTGTCTAGTGTCTTTGACTACAACGTTTGTGTTTCAAACAGTACCGTATTGAGTTTGTATAAGCCTTTCAGGACTGCCAATAACAACGTCTAGATTTTTGTGTATTCATTCCAAGAGTAAAGATGGAAAACACCAATTTCCTTTCATGTTTAGTGTTAAGTGATGAAGACCACGTTCCATATAAGAGTCAGGTGATCCGTCTTAACGTAATGTTGTGGGAAAATCAGCAGTCACACACTTTATTTGAATACGAGAGACATTCTCCAAAGCTGAAGGTTATTTCTGTGCCACTTACAGAGGAAAGACTTTTTTCTGCTCTTTTTGCGGAAAATACAGTTACAGGAATTATATACCTGGATGTGTTTGAGATTTGGCATTTTCCGTAATATCTATAACAATTATTTGTTTACTTTACAATTAAAATTGAATAATTATACACTCCTGGAAATTGAAATAAGAACACCGTGAATTCATTGTCCCAGGAAGGGGAAACTTTATTGACACACTCCTGGGGTCAGATACATCACATGATCACACTGACAGAACCACAGGCACATAGACACAGGCAACAGAGCATGCACAATGTCGGCACTAGTACAGTGTATATCCACCTTTCGCAGCAATGCAGGCTGCTATTCTCCCATGGAGACGATCGTAGAGATGCTGGATGTAGTCCTGTGGAACGGCTTGCCATGCCATTTCCACCTGGCGCCTCAGTTGGACCAGCGTTCGTGCTGGACGTGCAGACCGCGTGAGACGACGCTTCATCCAGTCCCAAACATGCTCAATGGGTGACAGATCCGGAGATCTTGCTGGCCAGGGTAGTTGACTTACACCTTCTAGAGCACGTTGGGTGGCACGGGATACATGCGGACGTGCATTGTCCTGTTGGAACAGCAAGTTCCCTTGCCGGTCTAGGAATGGTAGAACGATGGGTTCGATGACGGTTTGGATGTACCGTGCACTATTCAGTGTCCCCTCGACGATCACCAGAGGTGTACGGCCAGTGTAGGAGGTCGCTCCCCACACCATGATGCCGGGTGTTGGCCCTGTGTGCCTCGGTCGTATGCAGTCCTGATTGTGGCGCTCACCTGCACGGCGCCAAACACGCATACGACCATCATTGGCACCAAGGCAGAAGCGACTCTCATCGCTGAAGACGGCACGTCTCCATTCGTCCCTACATTCACGCCTGTCGCGACACCACTGGAGGCGGGCTGCACGATGTTGGGGCGTGAGCGGAAGACAGCCTAACGGTGTGCGGGACCGTAGCCCAGCTTCATGGAGACGATTGCGAATGGTCCTCGGCGATACCCCAGGAGCAACAGTGTCCCTAATTTGCTGGGAAGTGGCGGTGCGGTCCCCTACGGCACTGCGTAGAATCCTACTGTCTTGGCGTGCATCCGTTCGTCACTGCGGTCCGGTCTCAGGTCGACGGGCACGTGCACCTTCCGCCGACCACTGGCGACAACATCGATGTACTGTGGAGACCTCACGCCCCACGTGTTGAGCAATTCGGCGGTACGTTCACCCGGCCTCCCGCACGCCCACTATACGCCCTCGCTCAAAGTCCGTCAACTGCACATACGGTTCACGTCCACGCTGTCGCGGCATGCTACCAGTGTTAAAGACTGCGATGGAGCTCCGTATGCCACGGCAAACTGGCTGACACTGACGGCGGCGGTGCACAAATGCTGCGCAGCTAGCGCCATTCGACTGCCAACACCGCGGTTCCTCGTGTGTCCGCTGTGCCGTGCGTGTGATCATTGCTTGTACAGCCCTCTCGCAGTGTCCGGAGCAAGTATGGTGGGTCTGACATACCGGTGTCAATGTGTTCTTTTTTCCATTTCCAGGAGTGTATTTGATCAGATTGAGCAATTTTATTGATCTTGTGTGATGAAGACGGACCTGTAAAACAAAATTCCAAAATATTGATCACGGACTCATTTTCAGACTTTACATCTTCAACTGATATTTGAGCAAAGCTAGATCACAACATAGGCTTCAAATCTTGTAAACAAGTTTCCGTTCTAAAACACTCTAAGACAAAGCAAAAGAAGGGCCGCACCACGGAGGAATAATCCGATGAGATTGAAATTGGTAAGTGTGCTGAACGTGTTCACACAGACAAATGATTATAGTTTCATAAAAATTGGATGATTTATCCAAGAGAAAGAGCTTCACAAATTGAGCAAGTCAGTTACGCCCTTTTGCAAGCATTTATTCGACTTGACACTGATTGATAGATTAGTTGGATGTCCTTGCGAAAGATATCGTGCCACATTCCCTCCGATTCGTGCGTTAGATCGTCAAAATCCCGACTTGGTTGGAGGGCTCTGCCAATAATGAACCAGACCTCAATTGAAGAGAGGTCCGACGACATTTCTGGCCAAGGTAGAGTTTGGTAAGCACGAGGACAAGCAGTAGAAATTCTCGCCATGAGCGGGCGGGCATTATCTTGCTGAAATGTAGGATCTGGATGGCTTGCCAAGAACGGCAACAAGATGAAGCTTAGAAATCGTCGACGCCCGGCTGTGCTGTTAAGGATGTCGCGGACGTCAACCAAAGGGGTCTTGCTATTTCATGAAATGGCGTACCAGATCATCACACCTGGCTGGCAGGCCGTGTGGTGGGTCATGTCGAATTGGTGTCCCACCGTTATCGGGAGGTCGCTAGACACGTCTTTTCTGGTCATCGCTGTTCATTTCGAAGCGGGACTCATCAATGAAGACAATTCCACTCTAGTCACTGGGATTCCCGGCCGAAGATTGTAAGTAGGCTGTTTAGGTTTTTTTTATTGGTAACGCCGCCGCCACGTAGCGCTCTGTATGAAAATCACTGGCTGTGCCGTGTGCAGTCTGTGGCTGGTTTGTATTGTTGTCTGCCATTGTAGTGTTGGGAAGCGGCAGCTGGATGCTAACAGCGCGTAGCGTTGCGCAGATTTTTTTTTTTTTTTTATTTTATTTTTTTTTTTTTTTTACAGAGCGCTACGTGGCGGCGGCGTTACCAATAAAAAAAATCTAAACAGCCTACTTACAAGATGTGCCGAGTGCACAGCGCACTGAAAATTTTTGAAAGGTAAATGAGTGCTTTTATCCTAAATGTATTTGTAAAAGTATGAAAAAGTTGTATGTGTGAGGCGTAGCACTTCACATCGCGCCTACGTTAAGAAAAAAACGGTGTCGGGCAGACAGCTTCAGACAAGAGTCATGCATGTCACATGACAGTTGCGCTCTGACCAGAAGCCAGCTGCAAGTAGTTAAGATTGGGGCCGCAGGTGTCAACTTCTTACGGACCCTGAAGTTGTCAAGTAGGTAAAACATATTTTGGAAAAACTACTGTAGTTATTGTGATTATTACGACTGTCTTTAATTATTGCTGATTTGTTTATTGAAGTGAATGACGGTGTGAGCGGAATGTAGGAGAGTAAATTAATATTGTTATGTCTAGTAACTGACTATACGTTAGCATGAGGAATGTAATTGTACAGAGAAAGTCAATTATGGCTCAAATGGTTCAAATGGGTCTGAGCACTATGGGACTTAACATCTATGGTCATCAGTCCCCTACAACTAGAACTACTTAAACCTAACTAACCTAAGGACTACACACAACACCCAGCCATCACGAGGCAGAGAAAATCCCTGACCCCGCCGGGAATCGAACCCGGGAACCCGGGCGCGGGAAGCGAGAACGCTACCGCACGACCACGAGATGCGGGCAGTCAATTATACCGGGTGATCAAAAAGTCAGTATAAATTTGAAGACTGAATAAATCACGGAATAGTGTAGATAGAGAGGTACAAGTTGACGCACATGCTTGGAATAAAATGGGGTTTTATTAGAACCAATATATATATAAGTTCAAAAAATGTCCCACAGATGGTGCTTCATCTAATCAGAATAGCAATAATTAGCATAACAAAGTAAGACAAAGCAAAGATGACGTTCTTTACAGGAAATGCTCAATATGTCCACCGTCATTCCTCAACAATAGCTGTAGTCGAGGAATAATGTTGTGAACAGCACTGTAAAGCATGTCCGGAGTTATGGTGAGGCAATGGCGTCAGATGTCTTTCAGCATCCCTAGAGATGTCGGTCGATCACGATACACTTGCGACTTCAGGTAACCCCAAAGCCAATAATCACACGGACTGAGGTCTGTGGCCCTGGTAGGCCAAGCATGACGAAGTGGCGGCTGAGCACACGATCTTCACCAAACGGCGCGCGCAAGAGATCTTTCACGGGTCTAGCAATATGTGGTGGAGCGCCATCCTGCATAAACATCGTACGTTCTAGCAGGTGTTTAACAGCCAGGCTGGGGATGATGCGACCCTGAAACACATCGGCGTTCCTCTCACCCGTCCACGGTAGCAGTTTTGCTGTCCAGCGCCATCTGTCGGACATTTTGTGACTGTTTTTTTTTCTCTAATAAAACCCCATGTCATTCCAAGCATGTGTGTTAGTTTTTACCTTTCTATCTACAATATTCCGTGGTTTATTAAGTTTTCAAATTTATACTGACTTTTTGGTCATCCGGTACTCTCAGGGTAATTTTATAATGTACAACTAGCAGGTTTATGGGAATGGGGAAACAAGAAACATTTTATGATAGTTACGTTATTTAAAGGGGAGTTATTTTGATATTTGTGGAGTTCCTAAATTTGTTCATTTAGTAAATTGTTCATGAAAACTATTAAGCTGTGGCTGGTCAAATATAAAAGACATGGGACCGCGCGGATTAACACAAATATCGGCTTGGTTATGATGTGTACCGGCCAGAGGACAGTAAGAACAGTAAGTTCACGCGTATTTTATTGGATAAGGAATTGCTTTGTAAAGTCTAAAGAGCCTGTTCGGCGCTCAATCATCATCACATTCACATGCGGATATAAATATATCTGAACAGAAGTGATAATTTTACAGAATAATGATTAAAACTTGACCGTGGAGTGCCACAAAGTGGATGTGAAACGTGTGAGAAAAACGAACACGTGAAATTCCGATTTTAATGTGTAACAGCGTATTTGCATGTTGAATAGGGGTAAATTGCAACATCTGCATTTTTTGTGATGTATCCCATCAGGTGCTGTCATCGTGTAAAGGTACTTTCATCTGCGTAGTATCTTCACTGTGATGGTCAGACTCGGCTCAAGAAGTCTTTTTTCTTTGTGTTCTCTTTCTTTGATCGAAATCGCCATTGGTGAGTAACTGTTTATAGACTAGTTTCAAAAACGTTGTATATATAATAACACGTTCGGTGACAAACATTAGATTTCACAAGCGATGAAAAGTTACTTTTTGTAGTTTAACAATGTAATAACTGTTTATAGTTTAAAGTCAGAGTCGAGGTGTTTACTTGTGATTTATATAGCGATGCGAAGCGCGGCATGTCGCAACACGGGGTTGCAACTTACCCCGCTCTTGGTTAGGTCGAATTTTTATGACTGTTGGATAATGTAATGCTTTTCTTTTACTTGCTGTTGTATTTTATGTTGTTTCAATCTAAATATTTAATTCCAGGCAAACAAAATGCGTCATTACAAACGCTAAACAAAAGGTTTGACACCTTCAGACGTGCAGAGAGCAGCCTCTTTGGTTCTGGAAAATGGAGGAAAGGGAGATTATTCTATTAGAAAAACTGCGAAAGCATTAAATATTTGCTACTGTACCCTCTCTTGATCCATCAAAAAGAAAAAGGAAACAGATAGAGACCTTACTTGTGGGTAGTCTAAACACATGAAAGTATTTTCAGACAGTCAAGAAAAAATATTCAGGTATTATATCCAGCGAAATTCTGTCGGGTTGACCAAAGAGGGAGGACGAAAACTAGGGTTAATTTGTGCAAATTACTGTAACTTGAAAACGCCATCATCTTGGGCACAAAAGTAAATACACTCCTGGAAGTTGAAATAAGAACACCGTGAATTCATTGTCCCAGGAAGGGGAAACTTTATTGACACATTCCTGGGGTCAGATACATCACATGACCACACTGACAGACCCACAGGCACATAGACACAGGCAACAGAGCATGCACAATGTCGGCACTAGTACAGTGTATATCCACCTTTCGCAGCAATGCAGGCTGCTATTCTCCCATGGAGACGATCGTAAAGATGCTGGATGTAGTCCTGTGGAACGGCTTGCCATGCCATTTCCACCTGGCGCCTCAGTTGGACCAGCGTTCGTGCTGGACGTGCAGACCGCGTGAGACGACGCTTCATCCAGTCCCAAACATGCTCAATGGGGGACAGATCAGGAGATCTTGCTGGCCAGGGTAGTTGACTTACACCTTCTAGAGCACGTTGGGTGGCACGGGATACATGCGGACGTGCATTGTCCTGTTGGAACAGCAAGTTCCCTTGCCGGTCTAGGAATGGTAGAACGATGGGTTCGATGACGGTTTGGATGTACCGTGCACTATTCAGTGTCCCCTCGACGATCACCAGAGGTGTACGGCCAGTGTAGGAGGTCGCTCCCCACACCATGATGCCGGGTGTTGGCCCTGTGTGCCTCGGTCGTATGCAGTCCTGATTGTGGCGCTCACCTGCACGGCGCCAAACACGCATACGACCATCATTGGCACCAAGGCAGAAGCGACTCTCATCGCTGAAGACGACACGTCTCCATTCGTCCCTCCATTCACGCCTGTCGCGACACCACAGGAGGCGGGCTGCACGATGTTGGGGCGTGAGCGGAAGACGGCCTAACGGTGTGCGGGACCGTAGCCCAGCTTCATGGAGACGGTTGCGAATGGTCCTCGCCGATACCCCAGGAGCAACAGTGTCCCTAATTTGCCGGGAAGTGGCGGTGCTGTCCCCTACGGCACTGCGTAGGATCCGTCTTGGCGTGCATCCGTGCGTCGCTGCGGTCCGGTCCCAGGTCGACGGGCATGTGTACCTTCCGCCGACCACTGGCGACAACATCGATGTACCGTGGAGACCTCACGCACCACGTGTTGAGCAATTCGGCGGTACGTCCACCCGGCCTCCCGCATGCCCACTATACGCCCTCGCTCAAAGTCCGTCAACTGCACATACGGTTCACGTCCACTTTGCCGCGGCATGCTACCAGTGTTAAAGACTGCGATGGAGCTCCGTATGCCACGGCAAACTGGCTGACACTGACGGCGGCGGTGCACAAATGCTGCGCAGCTAGCGCCATTCGACGGCCAACACCGCGGTTCCTGGTGTGTCCGCTGTGCCGTGCATGTGATCATTTCTTGTACAGCCCTCTCGCAGTGTCCGGAGCAAGTATGGTGGGTCTGACACACCGGTGTCAATGTGTTCTTTTTTCCATTTCCAGGAGCGTAGCTGGGGCCGATTGGCTTTCAGATTTTTCGGAAAGAAATAATGGTCTTTTCATCAAACGACGTGAAAGCGTAAGTCTGGGAAGAATGACAGTATTTAATAGAAAAAATGATGGGGAGTTTTTCCAAAAGTTAGATGCTTATTCTCGGCACCCTCTTCCCCCCTTACAGAATTTGGAACATGGATGAAACGGATGTAACTACAATGGATCGGTGCTGTCACAGGTTCTGGATGAATGGTGGAGCAATCTTTTGTAACACTACTCGACCATTTTATTAGGAAAACCAGGCCAACGAAAGAAGCTCCTGTCCTACTACTGCTGGACAACCATTCGTCCCATCTCAGTATAGAAGCTTTTAATAAATGAAAGAACAGTGATGTAGTGCTTCTATCATTTCCTCCCCACTGTTCTCACGAATTTCAGCCCCTTGATGGGGTGCTACTTTCAAGAAGATGTACTTCAGGGGAATCGATACCTGGTCGAAAGCAAATCCAAGAAAGACACTAACAATTTATGATATGCCTTCCATTAAAAACAAAGGACTTCTCATCACTTTCACACCAGCATACATCACTTCAGGGTCTTCAGCAACAGGCATATTCCTATTTGACCCAGACAAATTGAAAGAATGTGATTTTTCTGCATCTTTTGTGACGAATAGGTCAGTTCCAGAACAAAAACAATCAAATCCTCTGACTAACTCCGAGAATGTGGCGAATGTTGTTAATTTTCTTCCAAGTACTTCAGCAGAGAAACACTTTTCCCCTGAACACATTCGCCCTTTCCCTAAAGTTGAACCAAGGAAAGAGAGCAACCATGGAAGAAAATAGAGGAAGTATGCTATCTTAACAAACACACCCGAAAAACAGGCTCTAGAAAAAGAAAAGGAGTAAAGAAATCACAAGCTGGCACCGAAGAATGGAAAGAGAAAAAAAGGAGAGAAGGAAACAACAAGTAGCGGCAAAAGTAAATTGCAGTTCCATCCACCATCCGAAGAAGAAAAAGAAAATTATTGTTTGACTGTGAATATGTTTATAGAAAGGGAGAGGGATGGACACAGTGTACTAAATGCAGATTGTGCTCTCATTGGTCACATGCGAATAATGATCCATTCTAAAGTGTGCAGATAGTGGACACAATTATCTGTCAAGTCAGATATTTCAAACTGAGTAGGCTCTCTTCAGTAAACATTTGGTACGTTGCGACGTGCCCTGTTGGTCGGGTAAATTGGAACACGTGTCAACCTTTTCTCTATTCTTTATTGTAGCTATTCTAATGGTCTAACTGGACATTTTATTTGTGATTTCTATGTTTAAAAAATATGTATTTTTATACTACCATTTTTAATTTAAACAGTTTACAATAAGAAATAATAAAAATTAACAAGTGTTTTTTTTTCTTGCAACGTGTCCCTATCTCCCCTACATATAAAAGACATACCGCTATAAAACCGCATGGTTCTCTCGAAAATAAAAACCTTGGAGCCCTACACGTAAGTTAAAATTCACCCCAAGTTTCTCTCTTCATTCATATGGGAGATATAGTGTTGTGAGATCAACTGAATAATTTCACTCCAAGTTTCTCACTTTGTTCATATAAAAGATATAGTCTTGTGTGATCGACTGAATAATTTCACCCTTAGTTTCTCTCTTCGTTCATGTAGGAGATATAGTCTTGTGAGATCGACTGAATAATTACCTTGTGACGGGTCAGTTTAGTAACATTCACACTTAACTAGGTACTCGTACTGGACATAAGAAGAAAAACTGATTTACACTAAGATAAAACGACCTTCAGTATTGTACGTTGTCCCGTGAAATTGAATTTCGCGGCACGCTCCCCCTTCCGCCGGCTCAGCCGATCGCACCTGTGCGGACTAGAGACTCCATTTCGACCATGCAGTGCGTCCATCAGCGCGAGGGCAGGAAAGTAGTAGAGCCACTCAGAGCTTTCCTGGCGTAATTCGAATCAGAGGGAGGCAGTCTGCCTACGGAGAGGAGCAGACATCATCGTGTGGGTCCCAGTGATAGGGCCACTACGGAAGTGGCTGATAATCCTGTGGCGTGTCACATTGGGCGAGGCTTTGCCGTGATGCCGAGATTGTATCACCGGGCGGGTCTACGAGGTGACAGAGTCTGAAGAGGAGTCTACAGCATTGTGCAAATAAGCGACACTTACTTGGGGCCAGCGCCGGTGGTGGCAGTGGGAGCGGATGACAAGTTGCGGAGCGGTACCTGGGCCTTGTATGGCGCGTTATCACTCTTGTGGCGGAGCCTGCGACAATTCACTGACGGCCAGCACAACAAGAGAGGAAGAGGAGAAGGAGATGATTAATGGTCAACTTCCCTTCGACAACGAGGTCATTAGAGGGAGAGCACAAACTCGGACCAGGGAAGATGGAAATGGAAATCAGCTATGTCCTTTCAAAGGAATCATCCGCGCATTTGCCTTAAGCGTTTTAAGGAAATCACGGAAAACCTAAATCTGGATGGCCGGAAGCGGGTCTGAATCGTCGTCCTACCGAATGCGAGTCCAGTGTGCTAACCACTGCGCTACCTAGCTGGGCAGCTATCAAAAGGAAGTGCAATTAAATGCACCCTGGGGCAGAGCTGCAACAATCACTGTGGGGCGTAGCCATTTGTCCACGGACGTGTTGGAGAGCGGACCGGTTCTTCTAAAAGAGGGCAGGTCACTCCAAAGACAAGGAATGGTCGAGAGCTTAGTTATTGTAAAATTGGCGGAGCAGAAAGTCTTGTGCATTTGTTGCCCACATTCTGTTAGTGTGAAGCCGATTGTTGACAGAATACATTAGAATAGTGGAGTGTGTGCCGAGAGAGGCGAAATAAGCTGGTGCCTGTTGTGGCGGTTGAAGTCATTCAGAATTGTGTAAATGAAATACGGTATTCGCACAGTGGCACTAAAAAATAAAATGGAGAAAGGTTGGTTGGCTGTTTGGGGGAAGAGACCAAACAGCGAGGTTATCGGTCTCATAGGAGTAGGGAAGAAACAAGATTAAAATTTGTAAGACAATTAAGTCATGGGTTCTACATAAATGCCAAGAAAGTAGCATACAAGCAAAAGAGCTGACGTTTGTAACAAAAAAATGGCTCTGAGCACTATGGGACTTCACTTCTGAGGTCATCAGTCCCCTGGAACTTAGAACTACTTAAACCTAACTTACCTAAAGACATCACACACACCCATTCCCGAGCAGGATTCGAACCTGCGAACGTAGCGGTCGCGCGGTTCCAGACTGCAGCGCCTAGAACCGCTAGGCGTTTGTAAGAGCAGCAAAGGGATGCACGAGAGCTGCCAGATTTCGAAGTTCGTAAATCAGGCAAGAATTGAATATATTTAATCTCCTCAATAAAATACAAGAAACTAGCACAAACTGGAACGAACAACTCAAAAGATTGAGTGGAGAAAGCCAATTAAGAGAAGAAATCAAAGAAGGCAGAGGAACCAATGGGTACCGTAACACGCAAAACGAAAAAAACCTAACGTTCTAAGTGAAGAAGGAGAAAAGACGACGAAGCAGCGCTATGGTTCATTAGAGTGTTATATTTATCTGAATTGTGACCACAGTACTTAAGGAGAAAATGTGATTTCGCCATTGTCATAAATTATGAAACGTCCCCTTAGAAAAATTTATACAAGACTGGTCTATGTGAAACGTCCTCTTTGAACAATTATACACGACTGTGCATCAACTGACACATATTATTTTTATAGCGCAACGCAATCTGACTTCCAAAAGTCCCTACGAAAGAATGGCCCTGACCAGCATTAAGCTATACGTTTCACAAATCACTTACCTCACAAAAATCTTCGTTACTCAAGCTACTGCAATTCAGCGAGCGCCACTACTGCCAGCTAAATAAAAGATTCAAACTACTGAAGGCACTAACTACTGATAGGCATAGTTAGCAAATGAAAGATTTTAATAGAGAACAAACAATGTATTTACCTCAGTAGTCATAATATATATATTGCAGTTCATGACACCAATTCTTACAAATTTCAAAACTCCGCCATCTCTCTCCCCACGTCCACCACTGCTGGCGGCTCACCTCCAACTGCCGACGCTACGCGCTGTTAGCATCCAGCTGCCGCTGCCCAACACTACAATGGCGAGTATTACAACAATGCCAACCAGCCACAGACTGCACACGGCACAGCCAGTGATTTTCATACAGAGCGCTACGTGGCGTTACCAATAAGAAAACGTAAACAGCCTACTTACAATTATTCTGTATTGTATTCCATTTCTTTACCTGTGTGGTACTTTGTTGGTGTAATTGTGCTGTCCGTTACTACTGATGTGGTACATAGTGGAAGTCGATAGCAGTATAGGGTTGATCTTTCAGTTGCAGTTGCTTGTCTCATTTGTTGATTCTGATTCTGTATGCCAGTTTGTAAAGTTATCGCTGGCTGATGCTGGTTCCCTTTTGTTGGTGTCCATGTGTAAAGTCATCTTGGCTCTGTTACTTCATTGTCTAAGAAACAACTAGATTTGTTTGAATAAGTTTGATTTATTTTTATATTACTGTGGCCATTTTACTGTATCTGTGTCTTGGCGGAATTGAATATTGTTTATATCTGGCATTATCAGTGCGAAGATATTTTTCTGATTAAGCGTAAGAATTATAACTGCATGCGCTTCCATGTTACTTTTATATTTCTTAATAAAAAGTTATTTACAATAGCCCCAAGCTCTCACAATTCCCATCTCAAACCCATCTCCCCTCAAATACAACGGGTAAGGATGTACACTATTCTGTTGGTTTTCTTTCCAGCACACTCCCAGAAAAACTGAGCAATGTAGATGAATAAAATCGGTTTTCAAAACTAAATCTAAAGCTTTCGTTGTGGAGCACTTCTTTTATTCTAGTGAAGTTTACAGCTTCTAACGTACGAGTATTTCTTGTTGCTTACTTATATATTGAATTTCTATTTTTATGTCTCTTTATCATCTTTCTGTGAATTATACATTGACTCGTTCCAAGACAGAAAGATTCGGTTTATATAGGCACGTACAACATCAGAAAAAATATTTAGATGATAAATAATAACGTTATTCAATAAGTTTGTTGACCTCACCAGTTGTATTTGTCATTATAATTTGTTGACAGAGAAGGCTTATAAACGATTTTGTTCTATATACAGCTCAAATAATGAAACTGTAAACTTATTGCTGTAAATTGGATTCCATATGGCATCTTCCTATGTACATTAAATACAGAGAAATTTTCTTTAGTTATAGTCTGAAATTCTCAGTGTAACCTCTGTAACTAAGAGAAAACATGACATAAGTTAATAAAACGCGTCCACGTCGGTACAGTTTTCATTTATATCTCTAACGAATCCGGCTACGGAAATGTTTTCTGACAAACGAAAATACTTCAAATATTAAACTGTCTAGGTCATTTCTGTTAAACCTAGTAGATTCTCTCTCTCTCTCTCTCTCTCTCTCTCTCTCTCTCTCTCTCTCTCTCTCTCTCCCTATCTCTCTCTTCCCACCAAGTTTGTTTATACGACTGTGTACATCATACACGTTAACGTAATCATATGTCACTGACGTCGGTTCCATTGAGAATTTGGATGTTCCATGCATATTAAGAGTTCCATAATTAGTCCCCGCTACGGTAATAGTTTGATATAATGTTTTCCATTAGTGCTCATGAGGTGTTACTAAAAACTGCAACTTTTACGCTATCGTTACAGTGCACTATGCACGAGTTAGTGGGTTGTGAGTATAACTAGGGCCCTTGCTTCAGTTCCTTCTGTTCTGTATGTTACTAGCACCATAGTGTCAATTCTATTCATGATGACACTTTTACATATCAGTTTCGTTCATTTCTTTCTGGTCACGTCAGGTTAATGATACACAGTAGTACATCTCCCCCCTCTTTGGAAATCCGAGTAAATACTCCCTTCAGAGTGTCCTTCCACTAACGGAATACATGGTAATTGGCTTCTTTATAAGCTCCAGTGTACATGTAATTAAATCCGGGTATTTTTAATTTTGTTTCCTACAAAGTAGCTTTTTCTTCTCAAAATCTTCGTCAGTAATTCTCTTTTTTCAACTGCAGCTGGACTGGATGTTTACTTGTCCTGAGGCTAAAGTACAGCAGCGAGCATAATGCTGTGCTGATCAAGAAACAATTCCGGTAACGACCAGTTCAGTCAGCAACGCTAGTCCGAATCTTCGCCGACGCCTTGCGTGGCAACAAGGCAGAGATACTCAGTAGGCGGCTGACCTCGTCTGCGTCAGCCTATAGGCATGCAAGCTTCGAAGCCTATGGCTTTTCCGGTTATAAAGACCAATGAAAGTAAACACAAACACCCCCTGCCGTAGCCTGCGTCAAATGAGATCCAACAGCGATATCAGGAGGAGCTTTTATAAAACTACGGTTGGACCTAATCAATGCCGTAGACTGACAGTATAATACAAATATGATCTGCCTGTAGTTGGTTTTTACAGTAGAATAATAACTCCAGAAACATATGCATTTTCGTTAATAACAATACCAGCTTCTCAGAATCATGCAACTCATTCAACAAGCAACGCTTATTACACCTTTTTCCTCCCTACATTTATTCTGTTTATAATGGTGCACACTATACAGTCGTTGCAATTCATGTACTTTTATTAATTCAGTGATCTAGCTGCTTATCTACGGTCGGTTCGATCAGTTGAAACAAGGTTCAGTTAATTTTTGGTATTTCTTCGCATAGTCACTTTTCAGTGTAAGCTACTTTAAAGAAATTTCATTGAGTCTTAAGGGCGCCTAACAAAGTCAGTTAGCGATAATTGTGTTGTTAACTGCGTCATCCTTGGACACTAACCACGGGGATGTTATTTTAGGTGCCAATATTAACTCAATATATGAATGTAACTGCATTTAGCTCCCCCTCCCATCTTTAATTATCAGTTTCGTGCAACGTGAATTACATACTCCTGCGTACTGCTTCTGTTTAAAATTGTCTACACGTAACTGTAGTGATAAAACATAACAAATATCCAAGTAACTCGCAAAACCATATACACTTTGTTATTTTTATCCTTCTTCTTTCTCTGTTTCTTCTTTATCTCCCGTTTAGCCCATTTATTACCTGTTATGATCCCAACACTTTACAAATAACTTTATATGGATTAACAGTCATTTCTAATCATGTATGTTATGATTATTAATAAAAACTTTAGCTAGAAATATCATCACTTCAACTCCACGTCCGACAACTTGAGCACATTTAGAGTACCATATATTTATGTTCTACTGATAAATTCGCTGTGTTAAACGATGAGAAAAGGATCTAATAATCTCTTATAATTTAGTACACACCATTTCATGCAGTGTTTCGTCATACTCCATTTTTTAAATGATTTTTACGAAGAATGCGAAATTTAAATGACAACCGACTCTACACGCGATTTCACCAACAACGCAGTCAGTGTCTCCTCAGTTTCGTTTTGAATTCCCGCTGTTTTTAAATCCATGTTAGGCGAATGAGTCGACTGGTTTCAAGAACGACTCGTGTGCTGTGTGATCGAAAACATAGCTCTACAAATTGATTCTCCATTTGAAGAACGTTGCCTGTATATGATAAATTTAGTTGGAAGGACAGCTGACGTTTTGTGAATTTCTCGAGATAACGCATGTTATCAACTAAGCAGCCACCTGAAAACATTAATTTGCAGTTGATCTTTTCACCAAAGGCTTGAATCCGAATGCAGATGTGAATCAACGGGATTATTCAGCACAATAATGAAACTTGCCTGGAGTTGATGGTTGGAGAGGCAATATTGCAGTTACAGGTAACCTGCGAAAAGCAGTTGTAGGTGTTAGCCACTGATACATCGCGTATACGGATGGTTTTAACCCTCTCGGCATCAGCTAAGGCCTGAAGATGGTGCACTGAAGCACCGAAACTGGTAGTCACACAATAAATTACATCATAAGGACGGAAGTAGTTGTTTCTTAAATAAGTGAACGGTCAAAGTCCCCGGATCTCCAGTTACAAGGATGAACATACAAAAGAAAAATTATTATTTTATTTTTTTGTAGAGATGTTTATAACAGTCTTTAAGGTTTGCTATTAATTTTCTTACTCAATATTTGCCGACATTTTCTTGCACATCTGCAGTGTTGGCTGCCTATATTAGTACTTTACTTACTGTGTCTACTTCACTATGGGGGTTACAGAATAATTTCTTGGTGGAATGTCCCTGTGGTATGCCAAATAAAAAGTAAAGATTCATTCAAGCTGTTGGGTGACTTGAACGCCACCAACATTTGCTAGGCGCAATCGTCTTGCAGGTGGTATTGCTTTGTCTCCTCCGAACTGGGAACAGACTTACCCAACCTTCTCTCCGGTGTGTTTTACAGTGAAACGACATAGAAACAATACCGAAGCGACGAGCTATCTGTGATCCTTTTTTGTCCAGTGCTTCGAGCTCAGTAGCTTGATATCTTTTCTTCCTAACCGCTTCCAAATTCAGTATTCAATGTTGACACAACATTAAAGTTCTCAGGGAACATGTGAGGTCTAGAATACAGTTCTTAGGGTATATTTTCAAATGTTTTACAAATGGAGTTTCATTCACAAAACATAATTTCTCCAGAACATTTGGTATTAAGAGAAGCGATAAATACTTCAAGAGGTGATTTTTTCACTATTTTTAATTTGAAAAACCCACATAAAGACACATCAAACTTTAAATGGTTGCCGACAGACAGCTATAAAAGTGAAATACAAACTTTTTAAGTTGACGTACATCTGCGACGCGCTACCTTACAACTGAACAGGTCGGCAGGATTATGATTCATGTCTGACTTCCGTTCATATCTAACTATTTGCTTAGTACAAATATTTAACCCAGTTTTGTTCTGCTCATCGCATGACGAATACATCTAAATGCTCCTTTTTTAAGGGTTTTGAAATGGATACCTTTTGTTGCCGTGTTTACACAAAATACGTGAGAGGGATGTTGCTCCTGGTACAAACTTTTCTTGTTGAATGTGAAACTGAACGAAATGTAGACAAAGCAGAATCCATTCATCTTCAGCTACAGACTTACTTCTGAAATTTCCCTACTTACATTTTATGTCCACCGCGACACATGCACATCACCTCAGTTTTACTCTAATTGGTACTTAGAACGCACTTGCTGATTTGTATGGCAGGCATTACTAGCGTTAGTTTGAAATTTAAGGTAGACTTCAGCAACAGTGCATATGCATATGTGAGCACATTTGGTGGAAAGTAGAAGGTAAGAGCTGACAAGTGGGAGAATTATCGCACAATCAGCTTCACAGCTCATGCATCGAAGCTGCTTACAAGAATAATATACAGAAGAATGGAAAAGAAAATTGAGAAAGCGCTAGGTGACGATCAGTTTGGCTTTAGGAAAAGTAAAGGCACGAGAGAGGCAATTCTGACGTTACGGCTAATAATGGAAGCAAGGCTAAAGAAAAATCAAGACACGTTCATAGGATTTGTCGACCTGGAAAAAGCGTTCGACAATTAAAATGGTGCAAGCTTTTCGAGATTCTGAAAAAAGTAGGGGTACGCTATAGGGAGAGACGGGTCATACGCAATATGTACAACAACCAAGAGGGAATAATAAGAGTGGACGATCAAGAACGAAGTGCTCGTATTAAGAAGGGTGTAAGACAAGGCTGTAGCCATTCGCCCCTACTCTTCAATCTGTACATCGAGGAAGCAATGATGGAAATAAAAGAAAGGTTCAGGAGTGGAATTAAAATACAAGGTGAAAGGATATCAATGGTACGATTCGCTGATGACATTGCTATCCTGAGTGAAAGTGAAGAAGAATTAAATGATCTGCTGAATGGAATGAACAGTCTAATGAGTACACAGTATGGTTTGAGAGTAAATCGGAGAAAGACGAAGGTAATGAGAAGTAGTAGAAATGTGAATAGCGAGAAACTTAACATCAGGATTGATGGTCACGAAGTCAATGAAGTTAAGGAATTCTGCTACCTAGGCAGTAAAATAACCATTGACGGACGGAGCAAGGAGGACATCAAAAGCAGACTCGCTATGGCAAAAAAGGCATTTCTGGCCAAGAGAAATCTACTAATATCAAATACCGGCCTTAATTTGAGGAAGAAATTTCTGAGGACGTACGTCTGGAGTACAGTATTGTATGGTAGTGAAACATGGACTGCGGAAAAACCGGAGCAGAAGAGAATCGAAGCATTTGAGATGTGGTGCTATAGACGAATGTTGAAAATTAGGTGGACTGATAAGGTAAGGAATGAGGAGATTCTACGCAGAATCGGAGAGGAAAGGAATATGTGGAAAACACTGATAAGCAGAAGGTACAGGATGATAGGACATCTGCTAAGACATGAAGGAATGACTTCCATGGTACTAGAGGGAGCTGTAGAGGGCAAAAACTGTAGAGGAAGACAGAGATTGGAATACGTCAAGCAAATAATTGAGGACGTAGGTTGCAAGTGCTACTCTGAGATGAAGAGGTTAGCACAGACAGGAAAGGAATTCTTGGCGGGCCGCATCAAACCAGTCAGTAGACTGAAGACCCAAAAAAAAAAAAGAACAAGGTAAATACGGCTCTAAATATACAAAGTTTCGGTAGCTGATTACTTGCAATTAGATGTTACGATACGTGAGTTCATTTCATAGACGATGGCAATGAAATTTGAGATCTTATTCAAGTTAGACTTTTAGGATTTGGTCGCAAATATCTACTTGATATGTGATTAGCATTGGAATAACAAATGAATTTTCTGCGTAGGTCAGTAATAGAGAAATTAGTTGTGATTTATTAATATACAAAGGGCAGTGAAATGTAATTGTTTCAGAAGCAATCGCCGTAATTGTTAATACGTTTACCGCCGCCCCCCCCCCTCCCCCCTTGATACGAAACGGTCACTTCCTTCATGGCAAAAGGTTCGCGATTGCCTGCAAAACCATGATTGTACCCATGCGCTCTTCATCAGAAGCAAATCGAGTGCCATGAATGTCTTATTTCAAGGCTCCAAATATATGGAAATCGCATGGAGAAAGACCGGGACTGTATGAAGAATGTGTAACGGTTTTCCAGCGAAACTCCTGGGCCTTAGTCGAAACAAAATTGCCAATATGTGGCCCCACCCAAAGGTTGTTTCGAGTGCTGCAGAAATTTCGCTGGGAATCCCTTACAGCCTGCTTATGTTAATACTCGCTAAGCTCGAGAAGTAGCCAGTCGATTGACCAGAAATTTTGACACGGCATTGCATTTTGATACGCGCTGATTTTATATATGTAAAATATAAAGGGGAAACATTGTTACAAAAAATCCCGGAAAGCTCTTGATCGATTTACTTCTAAGCTATATATATATATATATATATATATATATATATATATATATATATATATATATATATATATATATATATATATATAAAGGAAAGTTGTCAGCGTAAAATATCGAAACATTCTCGACAGGTTTACTTAAAATTTTCACTGATATTCTAATGAAAATTAAGATGAACAATAGGTTATATACATTTTAATACACTCCTGGAAATGGAAAAAAGAACACATTGACACCGGTGTTTCAGACCCACCATACTTCCTCCGGACACTGCGAGAGAGCTGTACCAGCAATGATCACACGCACGGCACAGCGGACACACCAGGAACCGCGGTGTTGGCCGTCGAATGGCGGTAGCTGCGCAGCATTTGTGCACCGCCGCCGTCAGTGTCAGCCAGTTTGCCGTGGCATACGGAGCTCCATCGCAGTCTTTAACACTGGCAGCATGCCGCGACAGCGTGGACGTGAACCGTATGTGCAGTTGACGGACTTTGAGCGAGGGCGTATAGTGGGCATGCGGGAGGCCGGGTGGACGTACCGTCGAATTGTTCAACACGTAGGGCGTGAGGTCTCCACAGTACATCGATGTTGTTGCCAGTGATCGGCGGAAGGTGCCCGTGCCTGTCGACCTGGGACCGGACCGCAGCGACGCACAGATGCACGCCAAGACCCTAGGATCATACGCAGTGCCGTAGGGGACCGCACCGCCACTTCCCAGCAAATTAGGGACACTGTTGCTCCTGGGGTATCGGCGAGGACCATTCGCAATCGTCTCCATGAAGCTGGGCTACGGTCCCGCACACCGTTAGGCCGTCTTCCGCTCACGCCCCAACATCGTGCAGCCCGCCTCCAGTGGTGTCGCGACAGGCGTGAATGGAGGGACGAATGGAGACGTGTCGTCTTCAGCGATGAGAGTCGCTTCTGCCTTGGTGCCAATGATGGTCGTATGCGTGTTTGGCGCCGTGCAGGTGAACGCCACAATCAGGACTGCATACGACCGAGGCACACAGAGCCAATGTCCGGCATCATGGTGTGGGGAGCGATCTCCTACACTGGCCGTACACCTCTGGTGATCGTCGAGGGGACACTGAATAGTGCACGGTACATCCAAACCGTCATCGGACCCATCGTTGTACCATTCCTAGACCGGCAAGGGAACTTGCTGTTCCAACAGGACAATGCACGTCCGCATGTATCCCGTGCCACACAACGTGCTCTAGAAGGTGTAAGTCAACTACCCTGGCCAGCAAGATCTCCGGATCTGTCCCCCATTGAGCTTGTTTGGGACAGGATGAAGCGTCGTCTCACGCGGTCTGCACGTCCAGCACGAACGCTGGTCCAACTGAGGCGCCAGGTGGAAATGGCATGGCAAGCCGTTCCACAGGACTACATCCAGCATTTGTACGATCGTCTCCATGGGAGAATAGCAGCCTGCATTGCTGCGAAAGGTGGATATACACTGTACTAGTGCCGACATTGTGCATGCACTGTTGCCTGTGTCTATGTGCCTGTGGTTCTGTCAGTGTGATCATGTGATGTATCTGACCCCAGGAACGTGTCAATAAAGTTTTCCCTTCCTGGGACAATGAATTCACGATGTTCTTATTTCAATTTCCAGGAGTGTATATTTATTATCTAAATATAAAGTATCATGCAAAGGGAAAAGGTGATACCAAAAATCTCAAAAAGTTATTTTACAATTTACTTCAAATTTTCACACGTTACTCTTTCTAGGTGGGAAACAAATCCGGTAGATTGTCTGTACTGAAGTTTCCAACAATTGACAACATTAAGAATTGAGACAGTCCCTCACTACCCTAATGTCTCTAAAATTTTCCTTTAAACGCGACCTGTTTTGTACTCAAAGTTTACGCAAACAGTGTGACTCTGCTTTAGAACATAAATTTCCAAATTAATGCTTGATACTGTTTTTTTTTTCAAGTTATTTTTTTAATCGATTGTTTTATTCGCAAAGGATAGAAGACATTAAAAATTATGTAAACCTATATAAGACCATAGTTACAGATCATTGGGCTACTACCCAACTTGCAGCCCGCAACGACAGCATATGTTCCCAGAAGGCAACACAGAATCAATATCAAAGAAAAAATGTTAACCATAGACACTTAACGAAACACAATAAAAAAAGAAAATTTTCTTGTGGTGGCAAAAATTTTGTCTTATGTGTGTGCCAAACAACTGGAGCTGTTAAAATAAGCTGTTCAGTGTATTAAGAATCTTTTTTACATCTTTATTATTGACTTTACAGTTCTTATTATATTCAGTCTAATAACCTGTATCCTCTTGGAAAGACAGAGAAATACCGTTAGCCGCAATCACCATTCACAAGTTGGGTACATAATCCTTGTAGTATCCAGATGATTCGATACAGACAACTACCTAATGACCATGGTGGCAAAGCCGGTTTGCGAGTAGCCGCTTCATTCTACTTTAGATTACCTGTCAGACCCATGACAACAAAGAACTCCCTTAACTAGAACTAGAAGAAGAAGAAGTAAAGATTTCTGATTGGTAGAGTGTCGTCATCAATGTTAGGCATGAGTTTTTATCGGAATAGAGCTTTGTGATAATAGATTACACTCACATTAATTGCTTCCATAAAACACGAGAAAACTGTAAAAAGAAAAAAGCAGGCTGCACTGAGATATGAGTGGGAGAGGCCGCCGTCAACTCAACGGACTTGGGACTGGTTGCCATGGACTTTCACACGCAGCGCCGCTTCCGTTTGTGTCGGAGAAGTAAACATTTACTCTGGCGTCAGCTTCGACCTGGTATCCCACCCACAGTATCTGCTTGCTATCATCTTTCTCACAGCGCTACCACAATGCAGCAGGTAAAACATTTTCCGTCACAGCAATTAAAGTAGCACAAACATTTCAAGAACATTATTTCTACACAAAGAGCTGAAACACATACCACGATGCTGGTAATCTGAATGATCAGTGATTGAAACACATTTTTTCGGAATTATTTTCGTCTTATCACGACTGTTCCCTCTGAGACAATTATCTGTCTGCATTAATTATTTTATCCTGCAGTGAATTTCTAAGTGTATCAGTATTACTGGGTTCAGTAACATTCGGTTCTGATGATCACCACAAAAATTGGCTCACTTTGCCATGTATTACAAGTGTTAGCAGCAAAGACTGAAACATCTACAAACATCCCAGGAATTACTTCCCACAATTTCTGGTGTTAACCTAACGAACTGTCTGTGTACTATTTCATGATAAATACTTCATAAATCAAATGATACATTTTCTTTCTGAAACATTCTTGAAAAGACAGCTTTCTAACACGCTATGTGCGCCTTCATTACTAAGTAGCTAATACATTCATATTCTTCAGACTGTTTTCAGTGCGTAAGTAAAAATTTTTACAACAGTTAGAGAGTTTATCAAAGGCTCTTAAATTCAAACGAGAAATTGGAAAGCTTCAGGTCTCAGTATTAATTATCTCTGCGTCTTTCTTTTTCGCATAAGTACTGTTTTGTCTTCTTTGAATCTAAAGATAGAAATGCTGTCTCAACTCAAGTTGAAGAGAAGAGTGAGGTTTAAGTCTGCGACTGCAGCGAAGGCATGAGAATTATCTGAAATTATTGGGATATAATTTCCAGTTTTAAGAACGAATATCTCGTACTGTCTGAATCAAAGGTACAACTATAAATCGTGCAGATATTCGTCTACCACGAGCAGAAGTGCGAAAAACGCTTCGTTGTCAATGAAACAAATTAATTCACAATTAAAAACGTTGCATCTATCTTTTTAACATTCTTATCTTCACAACATTAGCAGCAAAAATCTGAGTAACATTCTTTCCAAAATTATATAAATCTACTGCTACCTGCAGTATCGAATGAACTGACGTTGCCGGTTGGAGAAAATTTTACTCAATGGAGCACGATATTTAGCTATCACACAATTATTTTATATCCATTATATCCTACTCGATAAATTCCCTCGGAAGTAATAAGATTTACCAATGAATGTCTCAACAACATCTTACTAATGCGCCAATATTCTATATTTTACGTGTCGGTCAGAAACTGGAGGCCTAGATAATTTCATCAGTCATGACACTGTGACAGAAGAAAGCTGTGATCTTTGTGATATGCAGCAAACAAAAAAACGTAGCATTATTTGGTACCTGGGAAAATGAATTTTTTCTAATGAATGTCGGATATTTGAAGTAACACTCTCCTAAACAATAATTCTGTAAGAATATTCAAAAGGAGAGCGGGAGAAGTGTTTAACGAAATGAGAAGTAATGCACAGAGTAATAATATTCACTATTCTGTTATCGACAAGTCTGACATCTGAAATACGAGTGCGTAAATAATGGGATAGAAATACAACTAGCCCTCAGGAATAGTGATAGAATTTTATGTCAGTTTGGTTATCGGTACTTTCTTGCATTTTGAAATGTGTGGAATGTTATTGTTGTGGATTAGACTTACCACTCACTATCTAACCGTTTGTTCTTTTTCCAACGTCTATCTAACATATTTACAACGTATCGTAGTCGGTGGAATCCATCGCATTAGGTGTTTTGTTTACTTTTGAGTAAGCGTGTAGCTCACATATGCTTCTGTTTAGTAATTGGAGTGATGCATTGTTACTCATAATAACTACTTAACACAGAAAGCAGTAAATTTCATTTGTTAAACGTTACGTGGGAAATGTAAATGAAAGCGTCTTAGAGCTAAATGCATCATCTTTCTAGTGATTTTCAGACATTTTCACAGTGCGGAAGGGATTTTTTTTTACAGAATTGGAAATAGTTTATAATAGAAAATGTTTTATTACAACAACAAAAATGAACAAACACAGCTCATAAATAAAAGTATGGTAGATGATGCAAAAACGAGATGCAATTCATCGATTTGCAGTAACAAACCGTGAATGAAACTCGCTATGAAATAGAACAGGAAATACCACATTTTGATCATCACGTGAGAAATGTGAATGAAAGCAACTGCGAGTTAGCTGCTCTGTAAATACTAAGAGGTAAAACGATGAAGCGAAGTCTCTGTTTGCTTCTGGACTTGAAAGACTGGTGGAGAGTGAGGTGTTCACGAGGCAGTCCTGAGGTGTCCATAGTCCGCTACGGAGCAGTCCGATGTCTTGGCCCCGTACCTGCTACGTGCTGCAGTCGGATGCGTGCTGCAGCCCGGGTTGCGTCCAGCCCCTGCAACACACAGCAGGTGGTTGTAAGAAAACAAGTGCAGCACAACATTGCCAAAACGCTCTCCTCTGGGTCTCTGTAGCCAACAAACTACATGGTTTTGCGAGACCAGATGCAAGTTAGGGAGAGTTAGAACTAACAACGTCTTTATGTTGACCGGAACAAATATCATATGTCCTATACGAAATTATTGCAACCCAGCAGTGTCAGTGGGAAAATGTCATCTTTTTACTGTAATGCTTTCCTCGAACCTCTTTCCAACAATGTTTTAATTACACTTCTTTCAATTTTTTAGTTCCTCTCTACATGTGTGGTTGGACAAAGAGGTCAAATTCTATTTCAATTGACCCATCGGAAAGAATCAGTAAATCTAAGATCTGAAAGCTAATACAGTATATCTCTCTAATCTTAGTTCTCCAATATTGACATTCATTTTACTGAATGTGCTTGCCTTCATTTTGATATAGCTTGCAGTATGCTCCTGCTTTCGGATTTGATGAGTCTTGCCATATCAACACGATCCCACGCATAGCCAGAGGTCACTACATTGTAAGCAAACGAATTCGATAGCAGAATATTTGCTTTGTTTGTTGCTTTCCTGCCTAATCCAGTTCCCAACACCGCAGAACGTAGACAAATGTACCACAACACGGAACATACAGAATGCTGTAACCAAAAACGAACAATACTGGGGACGTTTTTCATTTATTTTAGGTTTCCGAAATTGTGTCGTTTCATAACTATACATGATCACTAGAGAAAGCAATCAGCTGATTCGAGACAGCACTCAGTTTCAATATCCGTCCCATCAGAAATTTGTGAAATGCAACGAAACCATCGACGTGACATAAAACTATGAGAACTTTTAGTTCCTTGTAGAAGGAAATCTCGCGCAACACGAAGATTCTCGCATTTGTTATTTCGCTGTCTATACTGATATATTTCTGTTTCCATCCAGTTTGTCACGAGACAACCAGAATTTATTTGTGCAGCGTAAAATCTTTACTATACTTGGCCCATTTATCGCAGGGAAATATGAACAGACTTTGCCCATGTTACCTCTGAGGTTGCAAAATGAAGGAATATTTAACCAATGGAACTTATCTATGTGAAGTTTAACACTTTTCACATACATAAAGGTAACTATAAACATTAAATTCCTTAGAAGCTATTCGATTATCGTCCTTCTGGTCCAGTGACCAGAATATGGAAAGGTCATGACAGAACTTAGGAAGATAGCATCTTATAATTGTGAGGGAAACACCGTACCCAGTTACAAATTCAAGGAATGAATTGTTCATTTAGCTGTAGCTAGTCTCGATTAAAATCCACCCTCAGTGGATGGGTTACATTCCTTTTGCAGATTACATATTACTTTTTGTTAAGAGAAAGAGCACCTTTTCCTTAAAACAATACGGCGCACAATAGCCTTCTACGCACAATATTCATTCGCCAAAGAGAACTCAATCTGTGTGGTTACAATGTTTTGCTCATCATCATACATCGCAAGACTCACGGAGTCCTCCAGACTCCACGAATAATATTAACTCTTTGATTGTTTAACTGAATTTTTCTGTTTCATAATGAGTCATTGTTGAAGCCCTTGGCTATGTACAGTCATGATACACCGAATGGCTCTGAGCACTATGGGACTTAACATCTATGGTCATCAGTCCCCCAGAACTTACAACTACTTAAACCTGACTAACCGAACGACATCACATAACACCCAGTCATCAAGAGGCAGAGAAAATCCCTGACCCCGCCAGGAAACGAACCCGAGAACCCGGGCGCGGGAAGCGAGAACGCTACCGCACGACCACGAGCTGCGGACAATGATACTCGCTATATTACTCACTCTTTTACTAACAATTAAAAAATGTCGCGTTTTGTTACAGGATCACTGAATCATCAGATGGCTAAACAATTTGTTTACGTTATTTTAAAAAATACTCGTCTTTTACTGCAAAGTAAAATATGATGTGATGCTTCCGAAACGCGACATGGCAGTGTCACTTCGTAATAAGACAGAGATTATGAAAATATTGTGTGTCTCTTTCGAAAATAGACTTTCAATTCCTACAAAACTAAAACTGGTCTCCTTCCGAACAGGTCTCGGAAGAACGAGCGGTACCGACCCATAGGCGTGTCATCCTCAGCCGATAGGCGTTATTGGATGTATGGAAGGGCATTTGGTTAGCACACCGTTCTCTTGGCCGTCTGACCGCTGTCAGTTTTCGTGACCGTAGCAACTACTTCCGCTCCTCAATTGGCTTCAAAATGTACAAATGTGTGTGAAATCTTACGGGACTTAACTGCCAAGATCATCAGTCCCTAAACATACACACTACTTAACCTAAATTATCCTAAGGACAAACACACATACCAATGCCCGAGTGAGGACTCGAACCTCCACCGGGACCAGCCGCACAGTCCATGACTGTAGCGCCTAAGACCGCACGGCTAATCCCACGCGGCCCCTCAATTGGCCTCACAAGGTAAAAGTAAAAGCCAACAGCGCTCGACAGACTCAGACGGTCCCCCATCCAAGTGCTAAACAAGCCGTACAGCACTTAACTTCAGCGACATGACGGGAAACTATGTTCGCAATGCGGCAAGGCTGTTGGCACCTCCACAGCTGTACTTCGTTTAATTTTAGCTTTTTATTTTTTCTTTCTTTGCGACGAATTTCGAAGTTGCAATCCTATTTTCGTGCAGTCATTAGAACCAACAGCCAAGCAGACAGGCTAGAATGCGGCGTCACCAGAAGTTACTGCCGAATTCCAGCTTGAAGGCTTGGCTGATCGCAGACATGACTGCACGAGAATGGAAGTGCGACTCCGAAACTAGGGTGCGAAAAAAAGCTATAGGATGTCTATTTAGGAAACAAATGCCCTATCAGTTACGGAGATACTAAAAGTACTCACCTCAGAGAAAGTGGACGGCGTTCGGACTCAGGACGTCTCCGGCGAGGCGTCGCGGCGGCGTGGCCGTTGCGGCGTCGGCGTCTTCGCGGCTAACGGTGAGAACGCGGCCGTACTTGACGAGCTTCGCGCCCTTCTGGCTGTCGCTGGTTCGCCAGTAGATGCGCTGCACGGCTCCGCGGCCCGCGATGTACCTGGATGCCGACCCAATCAGCATGGTGCTGTGTGTGTGGTGCTCACTGTATGCCTCGGTGACACTGGACCGTTCGTACGGCGGCCGCCCAAAGTGGCATGGAAGTTCGACGGAGAGCTGAGCTGAGCTGTTCGTGGCGACGACTCGCTGGGCCGCTGAATATATAGCGCCCCCTCCAACAGCCGGCGGAGACCCTCCGCTCGCTGGCGCGCAGACCGGTTGCCGCCAGATAGGACCCAAAGTGCGTCATCCCCGGAGGAATCTTTGTACCCGACGCGGTTAGCCGTAGGCCGCGGGACCTCGGCGCCGAGGGGCAGCGATAAAGTAAAACGCATTTCGGTTGGCAAGGAGCTCTTGATAGGGGGGTCACGGCTATGACGTCGGTGAAAAAAAGTGAGGAAAACATTTCTTACAATTCGGTGGAGGTTCACCTTGACACTCAGGCTCCTCGTATTGGAAGCGGACGAGCAGGATACTATCACGTGCACTCCGTCGGACCACCAACGCAAGCTGAGTGAATGACACAGTGGAAAATTTTTAAACTCGTGGTGGCATTTTCCCAGCGTTACTCTCTTAGCGAGCGGAGATTATATGTAACGCCTCATATTATGAGGCACTTTCCAAGCTTTATCTTCTGCGGTACAAACGATCATCACTGCAAAATGGTGAGTAACTTTCCCAGCTCTTTATGGGGTCACAGGTCTTAAGAAAAATTTATGAGCACTAAAGTAACCAATCATTGTCTTATTTTTGTAAATTTTCCTCACAATTGGAATCTGTAGGGCTAAGGATCACATTGTCAGATATCTTACATACATCAAGTGGCACCAAGGTCATTTCCTTGTCAAGCCACTCCCCTCCCGTAACCCAGGTTTATTGACGTACATCTCAGGCACTGAAATGAAATGTCAATAAGCATGTATGTACATCTCGATCATTACGATAAACACACGTTGATCGTACCTGCGCTGACGCAGTCAATGCCGCTGCCAGTTTTTCCTACATTCAAGTCATTTCATCAACTCCATTATTTGTCTGTGGCCTGTATGTGAACCACATATTTCCTTTTTTTCCACAGTTGAAAGATATTTAGCATTTCTTCCTTGATTTTTCACTCCCTTCAGACTTCGAAATGTAGTGAGTGATTCTGATGTTTCTTTCTCCTTACGTTATATCGCTGAAATCTCACCACTGTCATATGTGCAGAGTATTTGTATAGTCCATTCCTTTATTTTAGGTGTGTTGTTTGAGCTGCTGCTACACTTACAAACTTTCGTCTGCAGTATTACTATCATGTGATTCACACATTGTTTGATGTTACTTAGTGAACTTTCTTTATTATTGTCCAATTTCGCATGGCTGGGTGCTGCATCTTTCTTTCATTTTTGTTTTCGATTTAGTACTGCTGTATAAAATGACACATTTCCTTAGTTCTATGAAGTCCATACGTTTATGTAATTGTGTACAAAGTGCTCTCAAAAATAAATCGACTGCTCTTATTACTAGCAACAATATTTACAACCAGACTTCCTGTCACCTTTAGTCTCCTGTCTGAAAGTATAATCACAGACTGATTTCCAGAACAGTACAGTTTAAACTTCTGCCATAACCAGTGGGTCTCCGCCGGCTGTTGGAGGGGGCGCTATATATTCAGCGGCCCAGCGAGTCGTCGCCACGAACAGCTCAGCTCAGCTCTCCGTCGAACTTCCATGCCACTTTGGGCGGCCGCCGTACGACCAGTTCCTTTTAAATCAGTCGTAACAAACACGATACTTAGATTCCTTGGTTAGGTTCCACTGTCTTATGAAATGGCTTGAAAGACATTGCTTCCAGCAATAACGTATGGTTTTATTTAATCTATCAAATGCGGCAGTATTGCCGTTTTCAAGTGGATAAGTCCATGAATACGTGTTATTTCCCATTCAAGCAACAACCAGAATTCAAAAATTTTGGTAACATTTTCGGAGGCAAGGATCTTGTAATCTACATAAAATTAGTGAATAAACAGTCTAGATCGCGATAGTACTTTTAAAATGACTGGTTTCGGCCTATAGTTATGTTATCTTCAGCTGATGGTGCTGAAAATCGCTCAGGTATAGACCGAAAGAGATCATTTTAATAAACTACCATCGCGGTCTAGTTTTTTTTTCATTGATTTTATAAAAGCCTTAATATTTAAATGCACAATGTATCACACAATATTGTGAGCACGCCAAATTACAAAATAACAATTACCACACAGTCGGAAAACAAATAAGCTTGAGTCCTGCAAAACTGGGCAGTCATGTTCTCAATCGTAATGGCGAATAAACAGTTTTTTTGTTCTTCTTTCACTCTTGTGTAGAATACAGTCAAAGTACTGTTTGTATTAAAATGGACATATAGCCTAAATATGCTGATAGTGGTTTAAAGAAATGTAAAATCACCGTCTCGGCGGAAATGATGTCGTCTTCAAAAATCATGACACTATTTATTGTACTGTGACCACATGTTGAAATTATGTGCATATTGTATCAGTGGGCCTAGACCTATTTTATTATGGTAGTCTATTTCAGTAGATTGCTTCTGTTAAATGTGTAATGGAACAAATCTGTCGACATCATGGTCCAGCTTTTGCGCCCTTTTTTGTGATATAGACAGTTTAAACTAGAGAACTGCTACAAGTTAATTAAAGCTAAAGACACAATAATTCCAAACAGGAAGAATAAGTGATACATTTCATACTAAAATAACATTTTTACGAGCAACTGATTGCGGTCGCAAATATCTGGAGCTGTAAACAGCTGAACAGCCTCATTGCTATGTCCTCAATAGGTGTCGTTGGCAGTGCTGAGGCGTGACGCTGTGGAGTTGCTTTGCGATCACGTGACTCTGACCGCATCGGCCTTTGCACAGGACACGGAGAAGATATCCACCCAAACAGTCGTGACTGGAGCAAGGCACGTGCAACATCGAGCAGTGACACGTGACACGGATTCAGATAAAAAATAGTTCGTCTTTCGCACAACTGATGCTCAAAAAAAGAACACAAGTAACAATTTAGACCACCAGTTTCGTCTGACGTTGCTATCTAGGTCACGTAATGACGAAGAAAAATTCCACTAGTCAATAAAATTTAACATTTTATCTGTGGTGTTGATGAAGACAACTAATCTCTTTTCCAGGGATAGGGAACACAAAAATGTCCATGAAGATTCATTTCAATCGCTGATTCCTTTCTCATACTGCAACTCTTCCCTCAAGTATTACCACCCTTCTCAAATCATAAAACACAACCAAAAAATCATTATGCACTTTTTAAAGAATTATAAACTGTCCACATAAGTGAGTATCTATTTCTGCGTAGTGCTTCTGTACTATCCTGTCAGTCAAACGATGGAGCCATATCAACCAATCATTTAAACTTTATTTTATGAAATCCATTGAATAAGAAGTATTTGTTAGTAACTACATTTCAAAACAGATTAGTGTTTGATTACTTTTCTTTAACTGTTTTTATCATCAATAATCTAAAAGAACTTTATTTGTTGCCATTTAACATTAGGTACTATTATGAGCTGTCATCAACAACTACGTGATCTGTTGTACATTACCGCTTCTTAACACCGCATGATCCACTTACGGCCGGCCGAAGTGGCCGAGCGGTTCTAGGCGCTTCAGTCTGGAACTACGCCACCGCTACGGACGCAGGTTCGAATCCTGCCTCGGACATGGATGTGTATGATGTCCTTAGGTTAGTTAGGTTTAAGTAGTTCTAAGTTCTAGCGGACTGATGACCTCAGAAGTTAAGTCCCATAGTGTTCAGAGCCATTTGAACCATTTTTTAATCACTTACGTAATCAGATGTTGACTCTGTCTACATTGTATACACACACACCCCAGAGAAATAGCTGTTCGTAGTAACTTCTTTCAAATGACTGTCTTGCAGACGTGAAGAATCAGAATGTGGTGCAACTCTGTCACTAGTAGAGTAACGTTATCAGTTACTTTCAGGTCACAAAACCAACGACTGAACTAATCTGAGTTAACATAGATTTCTTTACTCTGTTCAATCGTTGATACACTATGAAAAACCTACCTGTATGAAAAGTAATCAAGATCGCATTATATTAGGATTTTGCGACGCTCCTTCTTTGTGAGAGAAGTAATTACTGATTAGTATTAAGTGGAGTCTCTGCTGTTTTGATGTGTTTCCTTCATTCATATCGAACCGACCTGGTGGAAATAAGTTATCATTATGGAGAAAGAAGGTCGTTAGCCTTAATCGCCGTCATTTGCGAATATGCCTTTACTGTTTTCGGCTCCATTAACCCCATAAATCAGTCAATACTTGAATGAAAAGCTTGTCTGAAATCGCTGTGCCTGATCCTGTTGGGAAAAGAAGGAACATGAGAGTGTAACATCCCGTTGACTACTAGGTAATTTGAAACAGAGCACAAATTCTGAAATCCGGCTTGTTCTTTCCATAGGAAACAATCCGGAAATCATCTTGATAGATTTAGGAAAATGTAAGTTGGGTTAACCTGATAGTTATTCGCATCACACTCCTTCCACATAAGAACTGAGCTCATTGGTCACTGCGCCACCTTGCTCTTTGGAGAGAACCCGGACTGTGGAATGACAGTCGAAAAGCAACAGCACCATGGATCGTGCTCAACACTGACCATATCTCGCTTAAATGGCGAACGGAGAGGGTAGGGGAAAGCGCAATTCTACTTCCCGTATGTTAACATAATGCCTCCAAACTTCTACCTTTCCATTCATTACGTCTTGAAATTGTTAGTGACTTTTCGAATCACTGATGCAGACGTTTGCTTACACAGCACAGTAATAAGTAATTTTAACAAACTCGAACTAACTTTTAATGGTTACTGGGAAAATAGGCACTGAATTTCGTGCCGATCGCATAAAGGAGAGTTGTATTAGTTGTTCTGTGTGGTACAAAGAAGCACTCACACAGTTACCTCGGTAATGTATAGCAAACGTTGCGTCAGCCTGGTATCATAGACCACCACATTTTCTTCATAATATACGTAATTCAAACTGGCTTATCACTTATTTTTTATTTCACCGAGAGTTGTGATGTGTTATACCGAACCGCTTTGTTGTGTGTGCTGTGTGTATTACACAGTGCGATACAGATAAGGTTTCCCAAACTGTGTTCCGCGGGAAGTGAATAAGCGCTCTGCAAAAAACTGTTAGTAACACAGCGATTTTTTTCTACGTATTGACCATATTATAATTTTTTAATTCTATTATGATTTCTGTGTTATTAATTATGATTTAAAATTGAATTAAAAAAAAGTTTTTCTCATATTTTACAAATTGTATTAGCCTTCAAAATAAAACAAGATTCTAGATTCTCAAAGTGTCCCATCAGAGGGAATGTTTATGAATCCTGATCTATATGGAATATTCGGGTACGGATGACTGTGAACGAATTTTGGAATTTAGTTTCCGATCTTTCGTTCTTTTTTTATCGTGTGCGTTTGTACACATATATATGGGAAATGGTAATCTCTTCGAGTAACCCACTTAACGCAATGAAGTCAGCGGTACGTTCACAGCGTGAAGGTTTTTCGGCCTTCTCATTTAGACAACTTCAGGCTTTTAATGAACAACAGCATTTATTAAACAGCGCCAATAGTTAATCAATAAACCTTGGTTTGTTTATTGCAGCCATTCTGAACTTAGATAAGCTGTAATATGTCTCAGATCAGGTCAATGTAGTTTGGTTTTTTCCTAGGGAATCGTAATATTGTGATGTGCCTCGTATTCCCATTTTAAAAAAACTTCAAGCAGCATATCTAAGACGTGGGAGAATAACTGCTTGGTAACTTACACGAATATTATCGTACTCCTTTCATTACGGCATTGACCAATAATCTGTTTCAGGGAGTCTCCTTCTGTAGAAAGAACTCGTGATCTTCTCAAAACAAACAGAATTTTTTTCTGTACCAGTACTCAATATTCGTCGATAACTCGTTTATAGAAAACAGAGGAAATTTGAATATAAGAAAAATGTTTGTAGATTAATTGCTACATGGAAAACCGACATCCGGCGCATATCAACGAAATCCCTGAGTTAAGACTCAAAACGTACACGGAGGTTACGTCAACGTTATTACTTGTAGCATCGAAGATACCTGATAACGTTTTCTCGAGCTTCCGGCCGTGTTAACTAGGTTTCTTTTTACACAAAGTATACGCTGGCATCCAGGCAAACGGCTGCTTGCATATGTGCCGCGCCACAGACGCTGGCCAGTGACGCACGATTACCGAAAAGTCGGGTGTATAGAAAAAGTTTTCAGCGTCAAAAGAAAAAAAATCATAATTTTAAAAAGATAAATAAAATCAAAATTATATGGGGTTATGAGTCTTGTTACTACCTTTAAACTTACAGTTAGTTTTGAGGCCTACCTCATTATTTTATAACATATAAAAATAAAAGCTTGATGTTTCTATTCACCCCGCAGATGTGGGTGAATAAAAACAGCAGTATTAACTTTTTCTTGTTTCTGTTTATTGGGCCTTCGGGTGAATTAGGACAAATCAAAATTTGTTTTGGCTTTGAAAGAATAAGAAAAAATTTGTCTGGTTCAGAAAGTTTTCTTCAGTACAAAACTAAAAATATTCCATGAGTTGTGATTTTTTAATTCTGTTTTCCAAATAACTACTTGTGGCATAAACTGATGAATTTTATTTGTTTGTTAATACATTAACTCGCAGACAGCATCTTTAAAAATCTACCAATCGTAAGTACCTACCCAGAAGTAATAGAGAGCTTTCGAACAACACCTTCTTTACTAAGAAACGTCTACTGACCTATTAAAGTAAACGTGTTTAATCAGTCTCTTTTTTTTTCGAAAAACAAACACCAACTTAATATTTACCTTCTGAATAAAATATTTTACATGAATACGGCCTAAATGACTGCTTTGTTTTCCACATGCTTTAATCAGAGCCTAATCTCCTGTGTTGAGAACAATGCCAATACTTCCGTCAAATTCTAGGTCTTCTTTGAAGAAACACTTACGATTGATGACTGTTTCTATTCAGTCCACAAACTTTGGAAACATAACTCTGCGCTTTCAATTAGCCGAAAAACAAGTCAGACTAAAGTATACTTTTAGAATTAACTTTTGTTAATAAAGCGGAATTGCAAATTACTTAAAACAAGACAATTTATATCGGGAATTACAGATAAACATCGAAGTAAGCTATAATTCTCTAAGCCTCAAATACATCTGTAGCTTACAACATGTCCTGTACAACGTTACAATTTACAAATTACAAACGTTATCATCGTCTACCCTATCTGGTAGCACACTACAAACAGCGGAAATAATTCTTTCGTAAATTTTTGCAAAAAAATATCTCTGAATTGAATAACAAGGCTGCAGGTTCATCTTTCTACCGTGATTAATCTGAATACATATCGTATCAAGCAACTGCCATTACGGATAAGACAATACACGGCACACTGTGAATTGTTTAAAAGTCCTTTCAATTAGGTAATACTCAAACTCTTTTACTTTTCATAATGAACCTTTCGAAACGGGAAGAAACGTAATGAGAAGATAGCACGGCCACATAACATTTAACACAACTATCATTTATTGCTTTAAATGTAACTCACATCTATTTTTCTTTTATAAATGATAACTGTGAGCTCCCAAGAACAGAAGGAAAGTGGGTGTTGAAAATGTCCGTAATTTCATTTATAATATTTTTCAGTGACCAGCGAGTCATGTAAAATGTGACAGAGATTCATATTTCCTGCCTTAAGCTCCTACGCACTTTTACATTCTCTCTGGCCAAAACCAGAGGCAACTCGAATTACTAACATTTCTTAATATAGAAAATTGAGCACCACATCCGATGTTCGTCACAAACCAAATGAAAAGTCAACCGACAGTGTTGTCAACTTTGAAATTCGTAATTCAGAGTTAGACTGGTCTGTGCCAACATAGACAAACAAATATCTGAATGATATCCGCACGACAGGATGCAACAGCACCTTTTTGGAAGTTTTCTTTCTACTCACGCCAGTGTTTCTCTTCACTCCATTGGAGGACATTCATTCTTGGCTTCTATGAGGCCTGTGGTAGTAAGCAAAGGCATCAGGCAGCTGTAGACTACGAGAAAATTATTGCAGACCACCTACCACCGGGTTGCACCCTGCGTCCAGAATCCACAGAACCATCAATGACTTGTCGAACCTATGTCACGCAGAAACGCTGCTGTATTGTTTTCCGAAGGTGGAAAACACGTTACTGAGGAGGTGGCCGTAATGTTTTGTTTCTTCATTGTATATATCTCGAGTAAAATATCTTTGTGATTCCTAGTTTGTAGATGCGGCTTGGGGGCCTTACAGAGCATCACTGTCTTTTAGTTTTACATGCCTTCTAGTTTAATCTCTCTTATTTGAAAAATAAATACAATTTCAGTCAGAAGATGAGTGCTGTGTGAAAGACATCTCTGATGTGATTACAGTATCCGAAAAATTACTTAATGTTGAATCACTGGACGAAGACTTTACTCTGATCGTAAATATTAACTACTACAAAAGGTGAATTTACTAATCAATGGGAGGAGGAATCTTCATTATGTTTTATCGATGTGGCTGGATGTCAAAGTACAGACGTCAAGCTGTTAGCACCGGTAAGGTAATCATCTTGACTAATTACTTCGTGGGCAACAAATATGGACGGTTACACATTTTTTAATTAGATTACATGTTTCGATCACTCTGGATCATCTTCAGATCTAAGTAGTTGCTTCAGCAACCCGTCTTGTCTACTCCGAAACACATATCAGAGTACTGTACTCTGGTAAGTGCCCTGCCGGAGTGGCCAAGCGGTTCTAGGCGCTACAGTCTGGAACCGCGCGACCGCTACGGTCGCAGGTTCGAATCCTGCCTCGGGCATGGATGTGTGTGATGTCCTTAGGTTAGTTAGGTTTAAGTGGTTCTAAGTTCTAGCGGACTGATGACCACAGATGTTAAGTCCCATAGTGCTCAGAGCCATTTGAACCTTTTTTTTTTTGCTACTTCTGAGACAGTACTTTGCTTCGCTGCGCAAACAACTTTGAGCTTAAACTCCCAGTTTCTCCTGCTGCTTTTAATTTAACAACTACAAATTTCACAACCTTCCGATGTGAGGGCAGGTTACTTGCAAAAGAAATTAAAAAGTAACATACTGAAAATAGTATTGTTAGAGGATTGCGATGAAAAACAGAAGACCGAAGAACTAAAAATCAGGGCACTATTTTCTTACTGAGGAACGAAGGAGAATATTCATGTGTAGATTTTACTGTAAACAAAAAATTTGAAACAATATTTCAGATATTGCTGGAATCTCAAACACAATGCAAATATTTTTAATAAATAAAAGATATACCATGGAAATCATTCAAACCGTTAACTTCCTGACGAGGAGGTAGGAGACCTGAACAATGAGTTAGGGAAATTGATTAATGGTAGTAAATCTCACTGCAAGATTATAAGACAGGGTTTTATTGCGAAAGTAGAACAGAACTAAAGAAGGATTCATCAGCGCCCGTCGTCGGATCTGACGCTAGAAATGACAGATCTCATACCTTAGACGTTTTGCGCGTAATATTTTCCGGTAGAAAACAATTACATAATAAAATTATCAGATACTGAATGGAATTAAATATGGCATACACCACATTTATCAAACAACGTCACTGCGAAATATGTGAATAATAACTTACGGGAAGGCAGCCTGATGACGTCGTCGACAACCACCGATAATTTTACAGGGGCATACTCTCTCATTTTCAAGATTCAAATGGTTCAAATGGCTCGAAGCACTATGGGACTTAACATCTGAGGTCATCAGTGCCCTAGACTTAGAAACTACTTGAACCTAACTAACCTAAGAACATCACACACATCCACGCCCGAGGCAGGATTCGAACCTGCGACCGTAGCAGCAGCGCGGTTCCGGACTGAAGCGTCTAGAACCGCTCGGTCACAGGGGCCAGCTCATTTTTAAGTGAAAATTGCAGCGAGTAAGCAAGGAAGCCGAAAACTTCTGTTTCCAAATAATTTCCGGAAAGATAGTAGACACGCGCGCGCGCTGCAAACACGATGTCAGAAACCACCGCCAGTGAAAATTAGTAACCAACGGGTGAGGTAGCATTAACTCTGTGCCTTTGTTTTTTGATAAGGGAGAGAGGAGAATTCCATCAGGATTTGAGCAAAAGCACCGATCACTAAACCTCGACGGGGAGGAAATGTATCGTTGCTTGCAGTGTGCATAGTCGTTTTTGTTGAGGTGTCGTGTCCAAGATACTGTTCCAACGTTTCCGAAACGTGCACCATGTTAGTCCTCCTGCCACAAATCGCATCAAGCCACGCTCTGGCTTAGCTCTTGTTCGTGGAAGGATCCATTACACTCAACAGTTAGATTTTGTTTCCAAAGAATTGTTTCGGTTCTATTTCCGCTTCAAAAATTTCTATTTTTTCTTGGGACTGGCAGGACGGCTCTACATGGTCATAGTCTGACTGGGATTTTCAATCCGTTATTTCCTGGAATTTGGCCATGTTTGAAAGTTTCTGTAGCTGGGATTCTAATACTAGTTCTTGACGTTCTGTGGTAAATCTCGCGGAGAAAGCTTTTGACGACGCAGCTTTGTCTGTGCTAGGGAAAGGTTTAAATTTTGCACCGGCTCCCAAGTGTTTGCCAGTGATTGATTTTATTAGTTCTGTTGAACTGGCTATTTTTAAAGTACCTCCTGATGTTGCAGAGGAGGCTAGGAGTGTGGCATGTCGTGTGTTGACTGGAGCACGTCCACCCAAGACTAGTATCACAGTGGCTGGGAGGGTTGTTTTACGTTCACTTAGAGTTGATCCGGATATTGTTATTTTACTGGCGAACAAGGGCAACGCTAGAGTAGTTTTGGATTGGGTGAATTACGTTCAAAAGAAACAGTGTTTAGTATCTAATTCAGTGTATCGCAGGGTCGGTGCTGGCTCAATTAAAAAAAAAAAAAAGTTGAGAGAAAGATTAACAGCCTCCGGAAGAAAAGTTTCTTGTCTTGGGAGACTATCAAGAGTCTCAATTCTTACTGTGCTGCTCCCTCTGGGTTATATGGCCTCCCTAAAATCCACAAGGGGGGTGTTCTTCTTCGCCGGCCAGAGTGGCCTTGCGGTTCTAGGCGCTACAGTCTGGAACCGAGCGACCGCTACGATCGCAGGTTCGAATCCTGCCTCGGGCATGGATGTGTGTGATGTCCTTAGGTCAGTTAGGTTAAAGTAGTTCTAACTTCTAAGCGACTGATGACGTCAGAAGTTAAGTCGCATAGTTCTCAGAGCCATTTGTTCTTCTTCGCCCGGTTGTGAGTAAACATTTATGCTTCAACACATTGTGTAACAAAACACCTCGCTACTCTTTTGAGCCCTGTAGTCGGTTGGTATGAGCATCACATTAAGAACCAGGCGGATTCCTTACATTAATGCGTTTGAATGACTCTAATATTTTTGTGAGTTTTGACTTGATCCCTCTCTTCACTCTTGTTCCTCTGTCAGATTCGTTACGGTTGACAGAGTTTAGACTTGATGCTTAATTAATGAACCTATTTCGACATTAGTTGCTTCTATTTACTTTTTATTCAGTACCCGTAACTGTGAGAAAACAGATGAAGTTACGATGAGAAGCCAGTTGTCACCTGTTATTAACAATTTCTTTAGGGGAGACTTCGACGAATGTGCCGTGGAATCCGCGGCTTCGAAACCAAGTATTTTTCAGGTAACTGACGGGCACTTCTGTTGTTTGGCCTCATTGTAGTGAGAATTTCGAAGACATTTTAGAGCACCTGAATTCAATCCACTCGAATTTTCGTTTCACTGTGAGTGTGGAAAAGGATGGCTGCCTTCCCTTCCTTGATGTGTTAGTAAGGAGAAAGATTGCTGGTACGTTGGGACATGTTGTATATAGGAACGCCACTCACACTGACTTGGACCTACAGGCTGACATTTGTCACCAACTGACTCAGTGTAAATGGATACTTCGTACTCTGGTTCATTATGCCCATGACATCTCAGACCACTGAATTAAACCAACTTGAGGTCACCTTTCGTCAGAATGATTATAGTGAATGACAGGTCAGACGTGCGTTGCGCTATCGACCAACCATGCACCGGGCAAGTGATCATAATACCGAGGTGGCGTCAAAGTCTACGGCGTACTAGCTTTGTGCATGGGGAATTTCCAGTGGGATTGGTCATATTCTTTGGAAATATGATGTGAAATGTGCTTTTTGACCACCATCCAACTAGAGTACGTCTTGGTTTCGTAAATGATGATCCTGGTTTGCGCAAAGAACGTATTTATCGTATTCCTTGCAGTTGTCGCATGTCATATACTGTCAGACTGCCAGTAATATGGAGGACGGTGTACTGAACATAAGCATCATTCATTCTTACAACAGCCGAACAAATATGCTATTGCAGAACATTGTCTTGGCACCTGTATTCCTATGGAATATAACAACACGGAGATTCTGGCATGCACTTTCAGCTACGGGGACAGTATTATTAAGGATGCAGTGGAAGTTAAATTAGTAAGTAATCTTATAAATAGAGATGGAAGTTTTTACTTAGATTCTGGTGAAATTTTGTACTCTCTCCCACGTCAAAAACAGAGGGCGGAATTAATGCTACCTCACCCAATGGTTACAGTTTTCACTATCAATAGCGTCTGAAGTCGGTCACATTTCATTGTTGCTGGCGCTCGTGTTTACAACGTGTGGAGATGTGTTTGTGTGTGTGTGTGTGTGTGTGGATGGGTGTTGGTATGTCTTTTATCTTTCCAGATATGCTCTGAGATAGAGGTTATGGGTCCCCATAGAAGGAAATGTGTTCGGTAAAGTGAAATTTGTTCTTTTACAGCTTTATAAAATTTTCTTGTTAAAGTTATTTATCCTTTATTACGTTCAACATTTGTAGATCAGATGATGACAGCAAGCTTCTTTCGAAAACTGCCATCATGAAATACATAAAATTTAGCGATCTTCGCTTCAGCAGATATTTCTTTCCATTAAACCGCCTGACCGGTCCCATCACATAAATATGTGTAATGGACATTAACTGCTTCAGCATTTCAAGTTGTCGTAGGGCAGTAAGATGCAGAGCTTAAGTTACTCAAACGAGATACACAAGCTAATCAAGTATGAAATCAAACATGTAGAATATAATAATTTATTTTATGATATGTATTATACCAAATTATACTAGTCAGCAACTTCATAATCTTTGAAAGTGAAGATAATACCAGCTCAGATGAAAGAGGCAGTCATTTAACAAAGATATTTATGCGTATAGTGTTATATGTTGAAGGTATAGAAAAAGACAGACGAAGATAAGGAATCTCAAATACAACTGAGCAGCTATTAAAGAGAAGGATAATGGCAGGAAAAAATACAAGTCACGGGAAGACTAAACAGACACATAACTTTGATAGGCATAACATTTCTTCCTTAAGATGGCATATGGCGCAGAATCTAACAACAGGGAGAACATTGGATAAGCACTAGAACAATTCTTTCATCGTTTGTGGAGCTCAAGAGAAGAATCAGCAACAAAAGTAGTTACAAAATGAAATAATGTCTTTTTGGAAGAAATGCCAGATGAGGTTTATGTAGGCATTCGCGGTATTCAGAAAAAAAAGTCTGTAGATGATGTCTTTCTTGAAGAAAAATTGGTACAAAAGTAACATGTACCGCAATAAGAAATAATATGTTTTAATGGCAAACATTCTTACCTGAAACACCTTCATTTACATCTAAAGCAAATAAATGGCATCAACGAACGACAAAAGTAGTCGTAAACTCAATTATTTTAAGACAAAACATTACAAAATTAAGACACCAAAGAAAAATTATTAAAAATTAGTAATTATTTTCTATAATTAGTCGGGTTCTTGTATTAGAGTAGTTGAGAACATCGACAGAATGAACTGCAAAAAAAAAACTAAATTACTATTGGTAAACGAAATTTATGTTTCTAAAGCAGAGAAGTTTCTATCAATGAGTACTGCTAATAATGGCAGTGAAACATGACCTTTTATTGCAAAATCCACTCAAAACACAGGTATCCTCGGCGAGTAATAAAGAGATATGTTATGGCAGAACTAGGAGATACAGGAAAACAAACAAATTAGGCACGGAGCAAACTGTGGAGGAAAACTTACTTATGACTGTATAGGAAATGTAATATAGGTCGCTAGTACTTATAGTCAGATGAGTGGACGGTAGATCGACTGAGATTGCTGGAATCCAAGAAACAAGACCGAGGCGACTGCGTAACGGAAGTTTAAGTGATAACATTAAAAACATGAAGGAACAATGTGGATGTGTGTAGCTGATGGCTGTAATACATCATCATCTGGACGAAGCCTTCTCCAAACAGTGGATTCCAGATGGTTGGTGGTGACAAATTGTGATAAGAGTGAAATGTCCCCTTAGAAAAATTAATGAATTACTGTGCTTAAACTGACACACAATATTTTTAGCGCAACGCAATCTGACTTTCAAAAATCCCTACAAAAGAATGGCCCTGACTAACATTAACCTATACGTTTCACAAAGCACTTACCTCACAAAAATCTTGGTTACTCGAACTACTGCAATACAGCGAGCGCCACTACTGCCAGCTAAATAAGAGATACAAACTACGGAAGGCACTAACTACTAATAGGGATAGTTAGGAAATGAAAGATTTTAATAGAGAACAAACAATGTATTTACCTTAATATCATCAAAAGTCATAATATATATAGCAGTTCATGACATCCAGTCTTACAAATTTCAAAACTCCGCCATTTCTCTCCCCACATCCACCACTGCTGGCGGCTCACCTCCAACTGCGCAACGCTACGCGCTGTTAACATCCAGCTGCCCAACACTACAATGACAGACAACAATGCAAACTAGCCATAGAGTGCACACAGCACAGCTAGTGATTTTCATACAGAGCGCTACGTGGCGTAACTAATAAGAAAACCTAAACAGCCTACTTACATAGCCCCCATGCTCCCCACAAAAAATTTTACAAATTGCTTTGGGCAGTGGCCAATACCGATTTGAAAAAATTTTCATAATTACAATAACAAAGAAATCAAATGCACACACTTATCGATACACTGTTGGTCAAAAGGTAAAATTTTCTCACAGTCCATAAAGACAGTCCTGATGATTCATCACAGTAAAATTGCAGTGTTTTTCTCAAAGTCTGAGCAGTAAAAGAAAATGCACTCGGAAGTAGTGGATTTCCATGCAGTCTTGAAGAAGTAGTATTGTCCTTCCAACGGAAAGACTGTGCTGACTCTTGACATGCAGACAGGTAATGGGCCACAATAGAGCAAACTCACAGCAGAGTCAGTCGAAGTTTTGAAGAATATTGGTAGGTAGGTCATCACAGAGCAGACCACTGTAGTCTTGTTAGAGATTACGGTATTGGTGGGCCACCAGAGATGCAGACACACTGTAGTCCTTGTGCATATACTATGACCAACAGAAATATGTGCAGTGAAATGAATGCTTACAAGGTACTTAATTTGATGAACTGGTGTCCATTACAATTTTATAACATGAGAATACAATTACAGAGATACGGAACATCATGAAAACATAATAATACAGATAACATTTGTAGTAATACAGACTTTACATAAGAATAGAAATAGACATATACATCAGTGTTACAGCAATTATGGCATAAGTAAATATATAAAATAATGAGAATAGTTTTCGAAAGATTAATTTCACACATGAGCATTAAAACAGAACAGAATAAATAATGTCTAAATATCTTTACAAAGTAAATAACATATTATTAATGTAAATAATATTTGAGGAAAACAGTATTTCTCATCATAGTGAATGTAGGTTAGTATTAGAAAAATTCTACAATATAAATCTTATTAGCTGAACACATAAAGGAAGGAAAAACACAAATACAGAAGGGTACGCAAACATATAGCGGAATAATACAAAAGGAAAGGACAGGGTTTGTTTTACTGCAGTATTTTGCAAACAAAACTTTCTTTACTACTTGGAGATCTCCCTTCATTCTTCATTATTTCCAAAAAGTCCTATCTATGCCTGCTTTCTGTACTTTTTCGTATAACTTCTCAATGCATTTCTTTGCAACTCATTCTCTTATATGGTCTACCCCCTCATAAGCTAACTTAAAGCTACTGAGCTCAGATGCATAAACTAAGGGACGAGGCAATGCAGCAGCACAAAACAATTAAAACAAACAGCAATGACAAAAAATGAAAATTGGCAAAGCAAGCAGCAGTATCTAAATTATCAAAGCAAATGCAATATTACAACTAATATAAGGCAATGTGCAGCAAACAAGAAAAATAAATCAGTAGTAAATCTGGCTTAACAGAGTAACACAAATTGAAATTCAGTAGCACTATGCCTGCTAAACAGCGGCAGCAAACGCTATAACTTATACCTAAACATGACAAAGCTCAAGCAGAACAATATTGCAATAAAAATGGCCATGCTTAATACCTATGTCATATCTTAACACTAGAGTGATGCATCACAATAACTTACTCTACCAAAAAAATTACCAAGTAGTTAAAAAGAAAATTATGTATGCAGTTACTGTTATTAATCCCTTCTTATTGTTCTTTCGTTTCCAAGTGCTCCTTTCTCGAAGAACATGGATCATAAAATTATTATTTAATAGATCTGTTGACAGAAAGTGTTCACATTAGATGCGTTTAATTTTATTTTTTAAAACCAATGCTGCAACACAGCTGGAAACCAGATATCAAATGAAATAAGCAACTATGAAAACCAAAGCATAAAAATATCATTCAATAGTCATGTGACATTTCATAAGTTAATAGAAATTCTTTCAACTCTCGTAGAAAGACGCTTGTCATAATCAGGTGTGCAGATGTAAGTATCTTTCCAAGTAATGAGTGTGTCGTATTTGCGATGCTTTCTACAAAGGAATGTCAATAGCGAGGATAATGGCCTCTTTTTTTCTCCACCTAATAGTTTTCTTTTGTCAGATGACTATCTCTCAGCTGGGCGCCCAAAACGCATTACGTCAAGGTCACTTACCTCTCTTACCGAAATATTTACGACAGCAGTTTCCGCTACAGTGGCAGTCTCATATAAAAAAATTCACAGGTTGTGAATTGGCGTTGCAAGTGTGTAGAAACAAAATCATATAAATATAACAGTGTCCAAAAAATTTTCGTCGGCATTGTGATACATTGACGCATACCACACATTTCATAACTCTTAAAGTACGATTCTTGGTTTCCAACATCCTTTTTCACAAACCAGAGTCACTAACCACTACTCATTATTCCTTACCTTATTACACATATACATATTCGTCGACACTTCTTCAATATTTCATCATAACAGATACGTAGCATTATCAAATTCCTCATATAGCATCAGCTTATTGATCATAAACATACCTCAACAGCATAATACACATCGTCGTCGTAATAATAACATCATAACACCTCAGTCAAATCTCAAAATCGTCGTATCTTCCTCCAATAATTTCACAACCTAAAAAAAATTCTCTGCTCATGTCAAAAGTGTCATCTACATCAAATGTACTTTAAAAATCATGATCCCATACCAAATATATCATTCAAAGCTCTCATAGTATCACAATGGTTCCGAAAAAATATGAACAGTTCACAAAGTACAGACAAAATACAATTTCGTAAGTGTGAAGTTATCCAACGGTGTAATTACGCAAACATCTGTCACTGATGTAGTAAAATAAATGTTTGTCTCTCTCAGTTAAATGACCAGATAGCTGTGTAATTAATGTGTTAGAGAAACATGGTACCGATGTGTAAAGTTGCATAAGCAAATACCATATTAGCTAGGGCTCCTTGTGCTTGCTACACACATGGAACACAAAGTAAGCGTGTACCCCCTGAGGATTAATGTAATTATACCCTCAGGTGTTACAGACTACAGCAATGGAATGAAATGTATCAGGGAAAACCTTTGTATCATTGTAATTCAAAAATATTTAAAAATAAATGTTTTAAGTACAAAATTAATCACTCAAATAAGTGTACTGTAGCGCTAAACTGTGCGTCTTGTTGTAAGATAATCTCTCTGGAAGTGTCGTAGTTATCGTCCTCCAAAAGCTAAGTTCTGCAGAAGTCAATGTACTTACCTCATGATAAACAAAATTGAAATACTTTGCGTATAGATATCTTAGTTATTACGCTTATTGCCGTGATGAAGAAAGTACTGTGCTGTACCATATTGTTGTGCTATGAAAAAGGCTGTCTCATTGTAACTATACCACAAAAGCTACCACTAAAACATGTTTTACTTTCCAGAATAATTCAGAAAAACTGTGCAGATATAAAACAGATACTGTGCAGATATAAAACAGATATAGTGCAAAAGCAATAATATAAATTATATCACTCATTAGTGGCGTCGTGATATAATCGTGTAGCTGTCAAATAAACTAACCACTGTGTCGTCTGCTATCTCTCAGAAAGTACTTTAAATCCTGAATGTATTTTCAAGTAAACCAAAATGTTGCATTGACATCTCATTAGCAGTACAGGTGTATGTTCTAAGTATGTGAGCCTTATAGTCGTTACATAATCGTGCAACTAACAACCAAGAATGTACAAATAACAACACTGTGTCGTCTGTTCACTATAACAATGCACTCGTAAATACTGTCTAAATATGTTCCCTAGGTTCTAGGCTCGATAGTTAACTTCAAAACATTGTTACATGTAAACAGTTTCTCAGTGTGACAAATTGTTCTAGTAGCGTGAAGTGAAAAATTTTATGGCAAAGACAAAGTTAAAAAGCAGATTATCTTTCAATAAACGGTTTTACATGTGAAATGTGGTGTAAACCTTTACTCTTCCGAGTACGCAGAGTTTCAACTTCAACGCAATTATCATGTGGAATAAGTCGGATTCTGTAAGGTCCATTGTAAATCAGAAAGAATTTGTGACTCTAGTGTTTCTTCTTATGTGACAATGAATGAGCATTAATGAGAACTTTCTGACCAATATATAGTTTCTTTGCATTTGATTTACGGTGTAGTTTCCTCCTTTTGTCTGCTGCAGAATTTATATTTTTAATAGCCAAATCAATTATGTCTTTGTGTCGAAGTTTACGTGTATTCAGAAAAGGTACAAGCTCTCTGATTCTGTTCGGTGGTTCTTCATTCTTCAGTACAAGAATAGGCGGTAAAGCACTGGAGTCACGAGGCATTTCATTCAGTACGTTTTGAAATAGGTATAAATATCTGTCCCAATGCTGATGCTTCCTGTGACAATGAGGTCTTCAAAGCTTACTGATTTCTTTAATAATCCGTGCAGACGGGTTACAATGTGGTAAGTAGTAGGAAATAAAAACAGGTTTGATTTTATGGTTCCGAAGCATGCGTGACCAAACACCAGATCTGAATTGCCATCCGTTATCTGAAATGACTTTACTAACGTGTCCAACTTCACGTAAGAAATTTTTAATAAAGGCGTTGGATACAGACCGTCCAGTGGTTTTACGTAACGTAGTAAAGAAACAAATTTTGAAGTAAGTTCAACAGCGACTAGAACGTACGAAAATCCATTCGATGTTCTGACAAGGGGTCCCAAGAGATCAACAGCAGCAAATTCTTTTAATTTAGAAGGAATGACAGGAACCAACGGAGCACGATGTGAGATGGTAGATGGTTTCGCCTTTTGACGAAGTTTACAAATAGACAAGACTCTTCGAATTCTCTTTTCCTAATTGTTAAAATAACAAGTCGTTCGAAGAATATGATAACATTTTCGTGGACCAAAATGTGCGTAGCTGAAATGAATGTACCAAATGAGCTTATTAACAAAATCATCTGGAATGCAAATTACCCATAGCTTGTCATCAACAGTGCAGCGTTTGAAGAGTATGTTGTTTCTAACCAGATAATAAAGCCGAATCTGAGTGTGCGGCTTTTCATGCCATTTACTTTTGATGTCTTTCCAAATCGGCTCTTTATCTTGTTCATGAGCAATGTCCTTTAAAGATGTGGTGGTGAAGTTTTCAAAGGCGACTTTCTGAATGTAAAGAACACTGAAATTTTTCTCGAGGTTGCCTTCTGTGTTACTTTTCTCAAGCCCTGTGGACTTGTCTTTTTGTGGATGGAACTGGAATGGCTCTGATTGCTTCTAACTTTTCAGGATCCGGCTGAATACCTTCAGAAGAAATAATATGTCCCAAAAACCTCACCTTTGACCTACCGAATTCAGACTTTTCCAAGTTAACTGTAATTCCAGATTCTGCAAAAATACGTAACAAACTGTTGAGGATGCGATTATGTTGTTCCCATGAGGCTTCTGCTATTAGAATATCATCCACATATAAGGTGATGTGACGTTTTAAGAAATCAGGTAATATGGAATTTAGCCCGTGAATGAACACTGCCGAAGAAATGTTCAAACCAAAAGGAAGTTTCGGACATTTATAACAAACGCCGAAACAAAGAAAAGCTGTGTATTTTTTACATTCTGGATGAAGTTCGATCTCATAAAAGCTGGATCTGAGATCAATAGAAGACAACACTTTTGTTGTTGTTGTTGTTGTCTTCAGTCCTGAGACTGGTTTGATGCAGCTCTCCATGCTACTCTATCCTGTGCAAGCTGCTTCATCTCCCAGTACCTACTGCAACCTACATCCTTCTGAATCTGCTTAGTGTACTCATCTCTCGGTCTCCCTCTACGATTTTTACCCTCCACGCTGCCCTCCAATGCTAAATTTGTGATCCCTTGATGCCTCAGAACATGTCCTACCAACCGATCCCTTCTTCTAGTCAAGTTGTGCCACAAACTTCTCTTCTCCCCAATCCTATTCAATACCTCCTCATTAGTTACGTGATCTATCCACCTTATCTATCCACCTTATCTATCCACCTTATCTCCACTTTTATACCATCAAAATTTTGAAGCAGTTCTTCCATCGTTTGTGGCATGTCTGTTTCAGGCATGATGATAGTATTGATTTGTCTCGAATCTAAGAGAAGCCCGATCGATCCATTTTTCTTCTCAACAACATGTAATGGATTGTTGTATGAGCTTACTGCAGGCTCAATAATGCCCTCGTTAAGCATAGATTGTATTTCTGTTCTAACACGGTCCCTATAATACGCCGGAATTACGTATGGTCTAACACAAAATTTAGTTTGCTCACGAACACGAAATTGGTATTGAAATCCCTTGATTGTTCTTGTTTTATGAGAAAACTGTGGAATGTGCTTGTAAAATCTCAAAAAGGTCTTGCCTATCAGTGTCATTACAATCCTCAATTGTTTGAATTTTATTCTGAATTAACTCATTAGTATCAAATATGTCGTCGATATCATCCCGGTCAGTACTTGCAGAGTGACTGTTAGTGTCTAGTTCCGTAGAAAATTCCGAACTGTTGTCTAACAGAAGGTAAAGCCGATTAATTTCCTCGTCAGGGTTTGAGAGACAACTTCAAATTTCAAAGCTATTGACTTACCTTCTTTCTCTAAACTTATTTCTCCATCGTGAAAGTTTAAGATTGCTTTGTATTCATTCAAAAAGTCTACTCCCAATATAATCTCCGTCGACAGTAATGGAACAATAAGAAAGTTCATAGAGAAGCTGTGGCTTTGACAAAAGGATTCTAAGTTAGTTTGTTGGCGTACATCTACACTTTTTCCAACGATTACACCTTGTAATTTAATCTTACGTAACGGAAGTGTGGGGCAATCGTTCGATTTGTTGCATTTTCTAAAGGCTGTTCCACTAATTACTGAAATGGGACTGCCAGAGTCAAGAACTGCAGTAAATTTTATGTCATTTACTGTAATGTGAATCACAGGATACGCAATGTTGTTATGTTTTACGTCGTGTTCCTGGAGTAAGATGTCCATAGTGTCTTCCATTTTCACGTAATTACTAGCTACGGCAGCTGCGTCGTCAGTTTCATACGTACGTTTTGTGGCTGCCAGCGGTATGAGTCATTGCCTATTGTCTCTTTGCTGGCGCGCGTCGTTATTGGGATTTGGAGACCTAACTTGTACAAATTCATCTTGTCGAGAAGGCCCTGCTGTGTTTGAATCCCGCCAGTTCTGATGCAATTCAGGTCTGTCGTTACGATCATATCATCTGTCGTCATGTCGGTAGATTCCATAGTTTCTTCCTTGTCGGTCACGTGGTGGAGAATTTCTCCCCTAATCGTAACTGCACGCTGGACCGTTGCGTCTAAAGTTATTCTGTCTCCCCTGATAATATTTATTTTGGTTCCCATATTGTCTGTTTCTCTGATTGTCTCTGTGATAGTCATTACCGCGGAGAGGTGATCTTTCCTTGTAATTATTACTACTCTGCCAACGGTTGTCATACGGGTGGTGTCTGTTTTGGTCACGATTTGTGTTGTGAGAATAGCCTTGTCGTGTCCAGTTATTATTTCTTTCAACCCGGAATTGCGACGGATGTGACCTGTAATTGGTGTGTTCCTGTTTTCGCGTTCCGCGATTGTCAGTGTCAATTTCTAATTCTTGTAAGAGTCCCTGAAAAGCTTCAATGTCGTCTTTGCATCGTCCTGCTAAAATAATCTGTCGTAAATGTTCAGGTAATTTGATTAAGCAAATGCGGATGAGTTCTGAGGAGCTGTATGGGTTTGACAGGTACTGATTTCTTGTGCAACATGTATTCAAAATATATCACAAGACTGGAAAATTCAGATTGTTCAAAATGTTTCATCATTACGATCCCATGTTTTACTCGGTCTTGTGTGGCTTGAGACCAGTATGCTGAGAGGAAGGCATGGTAAAATTCTCCTTCACTGTGGCAATCGTGAATGACCGATCGCATTCTTACAGCTGGTTCATTCTCTAAGTAGCCACACATAAATTCTAATCTGTGTTCTAATGACCAGTTGGGAGGAAAACAATGAGGGAATTGATGAAGCCACGCTTGTGGATGAATGTCGTTGCCAGAATTGTTAAATGTTTTGAATTTACGTGTATTAATGAACAGCTTATAGTCAAAAACATCATGTCGGCGAGTCGCATATCGGTCATTGTTACGTCGTTTCGGCGGTTCCAGCTCAAAATTCGGTGTACCTTGCCAATTTCGTTCATAATTTCCGAAGTGCCCTGTGTTATTATTTTGTGGCTGTTCCTTATTTCTATGTCCCTCTTCCCGTATTGGAGCGCGAGTGTCCTCTGAAATACGTAATTCTTGTATTTCCTGTGTCAGTTGAACTTGTACTTCCCGAATTTCTCTTTGGTGTTGCGTATGAATTTGATTCTGATTTTGTTTGAATTTCCTAATTTTTTCGCACTCTTCTGTGTCATTAAAGACTACCGGTTTTGTGTCATTCAGATTATCATCTACCTTCGTAGATAAATTATTTAGCTGATCCGAAAGTTCAACTACTTTCTCTGATAATGAACTATTTCCTCCATGTGTCTTTCTGAACCAATTTTCAGAGTATCTACTGTGTCCTTTAAGTTTTCTTGAGTTTTTGCAAGTTGCGTAATCGAATCGGTAGATGCAACTGAGTCAATTTTAGCTTGCAAGGTCTCATGATTTTCATGAACAATAGTTTGCAGTTCTTTTATGGCTGCTTCTTGATTCTGTAATGCATTTTCATGCCGCGAAAAAATAGGTTGATAATGCTCACACATCTGTGTTTTTACGTCATTATAGACTTTTTGACATTTCGATTCAATGTTATGTAACTCAGTAGTTGAATCTTCACGTGTTTGTTCAAGTATGATGTCTAACTTTTGAAGCTTTTCCCGTGTTTGTCCCTGATTTTGATCCATTGTGTCTAACCTTTGAAGCTTTTGCTGTGTTTGTCTCTGATTTTGTTCCGTTTGTTGCATTAATTAATGTATTAGTGTATGGAATATGTTTCTCTTTCCTTTTGGGCAGTGCATTTTCACCGGCAACATTCACATTTTGACAAACAGAAAATGTGTCTTGACTCATTTGAGAAAACGGTGAAGACCCAAAACCTAAGTCTACAGTATTTGCAATATTGTGTTCTGTCATTTCGGATTCCTTAGGCGAGCAGTTACCGACCGATCGATCGATAATGGTTCCCTGTTCACTACTTGTTTCATTGTCTACACCATTATTTGCCGCCCGTTCCATTTCCCTATGTATAATTACCAAATTACTACTTTGAATGTTTGTTAATAAACTACACAGTGGTGCTGATAAGCTACGCTCGTCGTCACTATTATTTCTCAGTTTAGTTTGGAGCCTAGTGTTACGCCACGCCATTATTGTCACAATATTTCACACGATAACACAGAAAAGCACAATTTGAAGAGCAAAACTAAGAGAACACATTAACATAGCACTGAAAATAATATCTAGTTAATTGCAAGCGCAGCAGTGAAATACTTGGTGCAAATCTACATGCATGCCACAACTGTTTTACTGTACAACAATGAATGACTGCAACTACAAAGGAGATTATCTCTACAATTACGCGCTGGCAATAAACAATAGCTACACTAATTACACAAACTACAGGAAAAAAAACCAGAAGATTCCAGTGAGGTATCCTCGGCTAACGGTCGACATATGAAACGTCCCCTTAGAAAAATTAATGCATTACTGTGCTTAAACTGACACACAATATTTTTAGCGCAACGCAATCTGACTTTCAAAAATCCCTACAAAATAATGGCCCTGACTAACATTAACCTAAACGTTTCACAAATCACTTACCTCACAAAAATCTTGGTTACTCGAACTACTGCAATACAGCGAGCGCCACTACTGCCAGCTAAATAAAAGATTCAAACTACGGAAGGCACTAACTACTGATAGGGATAGTTAGCAAATGAAAGATTTTAATAGAGAACAAACAATGTATTTACCTTAATATCATCAAAAGTCATAATATATATAGCAGTTCATGACATCCAGTCTTACAAATTTCAAAACTCCGCCATTTCTCTCCCCACATCCACCACTGCTGGCGGCTCACTTCCAACTGCGCAACGCTACGCGCCGTTAACATGCAGTTGCTCAACACTACAATGGCAGACAACAATGCAAACTAGCCACAGACTGCACACAGCACAGCCAGTGATTTTGATACAGAGCGCTACGTGGCGTTACCAATAAGAAAACATAAACAGCCTACTTACAAGAGGTAGCAAGATTGTACTATTGGTGCTCCAAATTCGACTTCGATATTCCCACTATTCTTTTTTTTAACAGGATACAATTTTTATGAGTTTAGAAAAATCTTATCTAAGTAATTAGTAGCCAAAGATTGTGAGACTTTAAGATTCTTAACTATTTCCAAGTAAATAAGGGATGTGTATCGTTTGACACGTTAACGCCTAAATTTCAAGTTTATCAACGTAAAACAGAGGTAAAAAAGGGTAAAAGCGTTTGACATCTGGTTTTTACTGGTGTCAGATCCAGTACTTAACTAAACTGAACCTCTATCAATATTTTGTGTTTATGAAACATTCCCAAGTGAACAGTTGTTTTATTCCACACTAAATTGTACGTTTACTAATAAATTACTGGATTAACTATTCACAGGCTAGATGAAGAATTTGGCTTACCACTTCCAACTGCATCGAACAAGCTCGTGCAGTGGTTATAACTCTGAGCCGCGCGTGGGAAGAAGTGTAATCAAATCTACGTGTTCTTCAGTTTCCCGTGTATCCAGTCAACAAGAGTATAATCTATATTCTTCTGTAAACCTGTCAAAATAAATTACTGATTCTACTCTAACGTCAAATTCTGCCTTTCCTTCTTTTCGTTTTGTAATTCACACTTCAACGATACTGTACCAGCAGATCTCATTAGTTTGAAAAACACATTCTTTCCCGTACACCCATCAGATTCTGGTGCGAAACGGCTGCAGCAGCGCGACACCGCTCTCACTTCTGAAAACTTGTTACAATAATCCTCTAACAACAGTATTTGTTGTGTATGTAGATAGCCAGTTGCACGGAAATTGCGTAGTGCAATATTTACGTTCCAATCAGGGTTGAAAGCATTATTCTCGTTGAGGGAAGATTGTAATGGCATTATCTAGTGCAGATAACAGAGCATTGCGGTAAGTCTAAAACAGGTTACATTCAAATTCTTTTTATAACACAAACAAAACATTCATACACACAAAACAGCGTAAATATCTTTTACATCAGGAATCGTGGAACCATAATAACAATTCCTTGCCATCATTAAGTGACAATTTCAAGGACTTGACGTGTACAAATTTATTCGCATGAGATAGTAATGAGTTTCCTTTTTAATTTAAAATTCCAATAGAAGCTTGACTCTTCATAAGCCACCCACTTCTAACGATCAAGTTAATTTGATTTCTGCTTAATTTATTCTCTTTCCCATGCAGCTGTGCTATTACTTTATTAGCTCACATACTAATCGAGCTTGCAATCTCAGAAACTCAAAAACAAACTAACATCCCTTATCTGTATGGGTCACAAGATACCGCCAGCCACCACTCAATGAACCGATCGGCAAGTGAACATGCCTGGTGTTTCCCACGGTCTTATGATCCATGCAGAAGGTTGGGAAAGGGGGGGGGGGGGGGGGGGGGGGGAAGAGTTCCGGGCAGGGGCGTCTGCATTTGCAGTGTGGTCGTAAGCTGGATTATTTAGAGCCTCTAAAACAGTGATTCCCAACCTTTTGAAACCATTAGCCCTGAGTGCAGTCAGACATTAGCTTGTACCGTCCCCCTCCGTCTTCACCATCACCAACGTTTGCCCTTAATTAAAGCATAGAACGAAAAGAATTTTTGTGTGTCTTTATTTTTAAAATGACAAAAGAAAAATTACATTTAGATTTTATAGCTGTTTCATCAAATCGCTAATTAATGAGTGAATGAAACGACTGGTGCTCCTTATTTATAAAGCCCTTTTTTAGCAGAATGATGAAGGAAATGATGATTAAGGTCTAACGTTCCTCCGATAATGAGGTCATTAGAGGCGGAGCACAAACTCGGAGCTATGAAGGATGGGGAAAAGAAATAGGTCATTAAGTTCCAAGGGAGACGCATCGGCATTTGCCTGGAACGATGTAGGGAACTGATGGAAAATCTAAATCAGGATGGTCGGTTGCAGATTCGAACCGTCGTCCGGCCGATGCTAGTCTAGCTTGGTAGCCGCTGCACGACCCCGCTCGGTTAGAATAATAGAGTAATTCTCAGTGCATCACCAGTACCACCTACAACTCGTTCTCAGGAAAGAAAGCTAGCTGTTCATACTGGGGGTGGACACGTGTTACAAAACATGCTTCCTCTGCATCACTCCCTAGTGATACTTGCTTCACCCACACACTGCAGCTCCATTTAAAATCAACCAACTTAAAATGTCTGCACTGTACTTACTGTTTCTAAATCACTTCATTTCTATAGTTCTTCTTTCTGAACTGGCAGAAATTGGAAGACTTCAAGTTGCTAACACTTTTTGTCTGACCTTCGCCGCTAATGGCGATAACAATAACAATAATAGTGATAATAATAATAATTGTTGTGTTAACTGAGTCTTCCGTCGGTTCTTCGTAGAACAACATTGTAATAAATAAAAAGCACTAGTTTGCTTTTGTTCCACAATATTACTTGTACTATGTTAACCGTTTTCAGCTTACAAGGCCATCTTCAGGCATTTATTGACCATGCCACTAACAGTAATAATAGTGAGTAGGCTTTACAGCAATGTGGTTGCTTTGTTACAACTTTGTTGTGCTGCCAGTTAAGTCGTTTATCTGTCGCAAAATGAATTATGAATCAATTTCTGGTCTGTTGCGGGAACTACATACAGCTTTGAGAAGGCATTTTCATGAGATATTTAACCATACGCGACGTAGACGTCTCAGTTTTACTATCATAGTACAAAGTAAAAAGTATTTGCGTAGTGGGTGGACTAAGTGAATACGTTGGCCGTACATTAGTTTCACAAGCTGTAACCTGCAAAATATTCTGTCACGCATTCAAGCTCGTATTTGAAGAAAATGTAATTATTCGCAGTTTATACTGATGAGGCAAAACATTACCACCCCGAGGCTGAAAGTTTCATGGTCGTGTTGTGGATACATGACGCAGTAAGGAAATTCTGTAAGCGGAAGAGAGACGAATGGGCAGTCATTACAGAAAAGATACAGACCGTAAACCCGGAGATCCACTAATACAAGCAGATTATTGTGGCGCCGCGGCTGGAAACGTGAATCCCTGAAATGCCTAACCTGGTCGGCTGTTTACTATTGTCGTGAGCACCTATGGACAGTGGGTGAAGGATGACAGAATAATGAGTAGGCTCATGACAAAAAGTAGAGGTCGAAGGATCCCTCAATTGTAGTCCAGGGATGGGCAGCGATCTGTGGCAGATCTCACGGCAGAGTACAATGGTGGTGCAGGCCCAAGTACTTCGGAGCCCACCGTTCGAAAATCATGGTTGAATATGGAGCTCCATATCACACGACCCCTTCGTGTTCCTGTGGTGACCCAACGACAACGACATCGACAGTTATGATTGCAGTGGGGGCAGCATTACTGAGTTTTCACCGGGCACCACTAAAAACGTGTCGCCAGCCGAATGAATTGCATATCTTGTTACATCAGGTCGATTATTAGGTCCTTACACGCAGTCATCCAAGTCAATGGCTGCACCATAGATGGAGGCTGGCGAGGGCAGAATTATGCTATGGCTTACACTGAGCTGGATTTCTATGGGGCCTATGCTCGAAGACGTCATAACAGCAGTGAACTACGGTAACATTATTGTGGACCATCTGCATCGTTTCACGCTTGAAGTCTCCGCCTACGGCGATAACATCTTCCAGCAGTACAGCAATGTCATAATCGTGCTACTGTGGTTTGACGGGCATTGTAGAAAACTACTTTGATCTTAGGAGCAGCAAATGTGCCTGATCTGTACACACTGTAACATATATCGGGCGCGAACTGTCAGCCCACAAACCACCGTACCGTAATTTTCGGGAATTCAGTCACGTGTGACTAGACTTCTGGTGTCACGTCCTTCTGGAAAGCTATCGAGAACTTTTAGAATCCATGCCTAGTAGAATCACTGATGTACTGTTTTTGAAAAGGTGACCAACACACTACTAGACAGATGGTCGTAACGTTTTGGCTCATCAGTGTACGCAAACCAGTATTACAGTCTTACGAAATAGTGATCATCGTAACTATCTCTTGAAAATAATTTGCTTTTGTAACTGAAAAATAAGCAAACCCATTTGTTTTTACCTCTCCGAAAATTTTGTCTTGCATGTCAGGGGAACGTTACCTCATTACTGCGAACCACTGTTCTAAAAGACGATCCGGATGGAATTTAGTATCCTCAAAACTACACTACTGGCTATTAAAATTGCTACACCAAGAAGAAATGCAGATGATAAACGGGTATTCATTGGACAAATATATTATACTAGAACTGACATGTGATTACATTTTCACGCAATTTGGGTGCATAGATCAAGAGAAGACAGTAGACAGAACAACCACCTGTGGCCGTAATAACGCCCTTGATACGCCTGGACATTGAGTCAAACAGAGCTAGGATGGCGTGTACAGCTACAGCTGCCCATGCAGCTTCAACACGATACCACAGTTCATCAAGAGTAGTGACTGCCGTATTGCGACGAGCCAGTTGCTCGGCCACCATTGACCAGACGTTTTCAATTGGTGACATATCTGGAGAATGTGCTGACCACGGCTGCAGTCGAACATTTTCTATATCCAGAAAGGCCCGTACAGGACCTGCAACATGCGGTCGTGCAGTATCCTGCTCAAATATAGGGTTTCGCAGGGATCGAATGAAGGGTAGAACCACGGGTCGTAACACATCTGAAATGTAACGTCCACTGTTCAAAGTGCCGTCAATGCGAATAAGAGGTGACCGAGACGTGTAACCAATGGTACCCCACACCATCACGCCGCGTGATACGCCAGAATGGCGACGACGAATACGTGCTTCCAATGCGTTTTCACCGCGATGTCGCCAAACATGGATGCGACCATCATGATGGTGTACACAGAACCTGTATTTATCCGAAAAAAATCACGTTTTGCCATTCGTGCACCCAGGTTCGTCGTTGAATACACCATCGCAGGTGCTTCTGTCTGTGATGCAGCGTCAAGTGTAACCGCAGCCATGATCTCCGAGCTGATAGTCCATGCTGCTGCAAACGTCGTCGAACTGTTCGTGTAGATGGGTGTTGTCTTGCAAACGTCCCCATCTGTTAACTCAAGGACCGAGACGTGGCTGCACGATCCTTTACAGCCATGCGGATAAGATGCCTGTCATCTCGATTGCTAGTGATAGGAGGCCGTTGGGATCCAGCACTGCGTTCCGTATTACCCTCCTGAACCAACGCATTCCATATTCTGCTAACAGTCTTTGGATGTCGACCAACGCGAGCAGCAATGTCGCGATACCATAAACCGCAATCGCGATAGGCTACAATACGACCTTTATAAAAGTCGAAAACGTGATGGTACGCATTTCTCCTCCATACACGAGGCATGACAACTACGTTTCACCAGGCAACGCCGGTCAACTGCTGTTTGTGTACGATAAATCGGTTGGAAACTTTCCTTATGTCAGCACGTTGTAGGTGTCGCCACCGGCGCCAACTTTGTGTGAATGCTCTGAAAAGCTAATCATTTGCATAGCACAGCATCATCTTCCTGTCGGTTAAATTTCGCGTCTGTAGCACGTCATCTTCGTGGTGTCGAAATTTTAATGGCCAGTAGTGTATTTATATACCTGTATTCGTTATTCTCACAAGCCCTACGCGATATATACGACGCTGGCAGCGGACATTCGCAGTTGTCATTCAAAACAGCTTCCAAAATGGATAAATACAAGTACTCTATGGTTTTCAAGGGAACAGTGTGCCATTCTTCCTGCAAAACAGTGGCAAGTTCAGATAGCAATGATGGAGGCTGTTAGAGATCACAGGCTCTTTTCCGCAACGTAGACGACAAACGCTCGATAATATTGATTACTAGTGAGTGTGGTGGCCCGAGGAGATGTACGATTCATCCTCGTGCTCACAAAACTACGTCTGGACGTTGCGAGCTGTGTGAACAGAAGCCCTGTCCTCGTGGAACACAGAATCACAATTGGGGAACAAACAAAGCCAAAATTCTCATGTAATTGTTGGCAGTGACGCGTCCTTGCTGATTAACCTTGGGGCCCATGAAATAACATGATATGATTGCCTCAACCATTACAGAACACTTGCCGTCTTTCACTTTTGAGACGTAAGCGAATCAGAATTTGGAAACAGCGTGCAACAAGATTCATCCAGTCGAATGACATTCTCCTACAGCTTCTCTTTCTTATGCCCACTATCTTCCATTTATCTACATTTAAAGAGAACTGCCATCAATTATACTGACTGGAAATCTTTAATAAATCGTTTATACAGGGTGAGTCGTATAAGACGTAACACCCCCTTTATTCCAGGGGGCGATTGCACGTATCGGCAAGCAGTTTTCGGCGAATCATAGCGGGCACATACGTTGCTACATGCTCAATAATCACATCGTTTGTATTGAACGATATAATGAAGCAAGTACATGTTTTTTAAATGGGACACTATAGTTTTTTACCATCACTCGAACGCTCTGGAGAAGATGCGTATAGTGATGTAACGCATGTTGCTATTGTGATTCAAACTTTGCTTAAAAGACGCTGCGAAATATTGTACGATTGAAGGTCGAGGCGATCGGAAGAGGCTGCAGACTGAAAACACGCCTCGCGCGACGCGCAGTCCGAGTTGCCGTGCTCCTTGCAGCATGCACGGCCTTCGCTACGTAGGTAAATCCTCATTTCCCAAGTCTTTTAAGCAAAGTTTGAATCACAATAGCAACATGCGGTACATCACTACATGCGTCTTTTCAAGAGCGTTCGAATGATGGTAAAAATGTGGCTGTGCGCGCTTCTAGGGGCTACAGTCTGGAGCCGAGCGACCGTTCCGGTCGCAGGTTCGAATCCTGCCTCGGCCTTGGATGTGTGTGATGTCCTTAGGTTAGTTAGGTTTAATTAGTTCTGAGTTCTAGGCGACTGATGACCTCAGAAGTTAAGTCGCATAGTGCTCAGAGCCATTTTTTGATCCTCAGTATATCGGTCAATATAAACGTTGTGATTATTGTACGCGTACCAAAGTATGTATCCCATAGTCGGCTTTGATTCGCCGAACACCGCTTGTCGATACGTCCAATCGCACCCGGAATAAAGGGGGTGTTCCGTCTTCCGCGACTCACCCTGTATATTTCTATCATAGTAGGAGTCTTATCACGGTTCCTTTAAGCACACTCAATCTTCCTTTCGTTTCTGCTGAACGGTCGCCATCCAAAACGATATACGGGGTCCTATTATTTAGAAATTCTCTTTATCCGGACGTGACAAATAATTGAACTTCAACTCCCTTAAAATTTTCATCTCAAATACACTATTAAAATTGCTACATCACGAAGATGGCGTGCTACAGACGTGAAATTTAACCGACAGGAAGAATATGCTATGATATGCAAATGATTAGCTTTTCACAGCATTCACGCAAGGTTGGAGCCGGTGGCGATACCTACAACGTGCAGACATGAGGAAAGTTTCTCATACACAAACAGCAGTTGACCGACGTTGCCTGGTGAAACGTTGTTGTCATGCCACGTGTAAGGAGGAGAAATGCGTAGCATCAAGTTTCCGACCTTGATAAAGGTCGGATTATAGCCTATCGCGACTGCGGTTTATCATGTCGCGACATTGCTGCTCGCGTTGGTCGACATCCAAAGACTGTTAGCAGAATATGGAATGCGTGGGTTCAGGAGGGTAATACGGAACGCCGTGCTGGATCCCAACGGCCTCGTATCACTAGCAATCGAGATGACAGGCATCTTATCCGCATGGCTGTAAAGGATCGTGCAGCCACGATCCTTGAGTTAACAGATGGGGACGTTTGCAAGACAACACCCATCTACACGAACAGTTCGACGACGTTTGCAGCAGCATGGACTATCAGCTCGGAGATCATGGCTGCGGTTACCCTTGACGCTGCACCACAGACAGGAGCGCCTGCGATGGTATACTCAATGACGAACCTGGGTGCACGAATGACAAAACGTGATTTTTTCGGATGAACCCAGACTCTGTTTACAGCATCATGATGGTCGCATCCGTGTTTGGCGACATCGCAGTGAACGCATATTGGAAGCGTGTATTCGTCATCGCTACCCGGCGGGATGGTATGGGGTGCCATTAGTAACATGTCTCGGTCACCTATTGTTCGCATTGACGGCACTTTGAACAGTGAACATTACATTTCAGATGTGTTACGACCCGTGGCTCTACCCTTCATTCGATCCCTGCGAAATCGTACATTTCAGCAGGATAATGCATAATGTATGGGCCTTTCTGGATACAGAAAATGTTCGACTGCTGCCCTGGCCAGCACATTCTCCAGATATGTCACCAATTGAAAACGTATGGTCAATGGTGGCCCGTCAAAATACGTCAGTCACTACTCTCGATGAACTGTGGTATCATGTTGAAGCTGCATGGGCAGCTGTACCTGTACAAGAAAACCAAGCTCTGTTGGACTCAATGTCTAGGCGTATCAAGGCCGTTATTACGGCCAAAGGTGGTTGTTCTGGGTACTGATTTCGTAGGATCTAAGCACCCAAACTGCGTGAAAATATAATCACATGTCAGTTCTAGTATAATATATTTTTCCAATGAATACCCGTTTATCATCTGCATTTCTTCTTGGTGTAGCAATTTTAATGACCAGGACAAATTTAATTCACGTTGTTAAATAGAACAGATTGAGTGATCCGTATGTCTGCTAGCATAGGTGATAAAACTAGTTGCAACGATTGAACTGAAAATTGATTATGATGATCCAGATTTCGATAACGTTCAAAATAAAATGTAAGCTGAAACTGTGCTGCTGTTTACATGTGCTACATTAGCGCGAAGCAGAATGACATGTGCAGTGAATAAATCGCTAAACCTGTGACGTCAATTTTCAGTTTGCTAAAGCGATTTAACATCGTTCAAGAAAAGCAAATATCATTGTATCTTTGCAATTAATACCAAGTTAACGTATACGTCAGTGGCTATTGCAGTAATATTCTTCTGGTGTATGGCCGCGTCATGATGCAATTAAAAGTATCATCCCTTTCTCTAATGTTAATGCAGCCACAGCAACGACAACGTACATAAAAACTTTAATGAACAAATTCAGGTTTTTACACCATCACAGTTACAGATGTTTTCTTCGTACCACCTCCGTAAACTGATGTAAAACGTATTCTTTCCATTTCGGTACTGTTTCGCTTTCCTCACTCGCAAGTGAACAGATTCCGACACCATAAAGTATCTACAAACTACCGATCGGTATTGCATCACACTTTCGACTGTTATCCAACATATCAATGTAAATGACTTGAAGTATTTTTTAAGTTTTAGAAACCAGCGCGGTATAGCTGACGACGGTGCAATATTGCGCGGCACCGAATAGCGTAACACAAACGCTGAATTTCTCAATGTACACAAACCATATGTAATTTTATACGGACTACAGAATTTTCCACACCTACGAACCAGGTCAATGTGCTGATATCTGTTTGGTATCAACGTAGCATACGATCACTATTATTTCTCACAGATTGGAGTTTGATTTAGGCTGTTGTTACCCATCTCGAGCAGTGGGTTATTCCGCAACGACGCCGTGAAACTTGCTGTTCCAGCGCCACATACGTTTATCACGTTCAGTAGATATGTAAGTAAACAGCTATCAGCTTCTCTCGTGTGTGCGACAAGCGTATTTCTTCAGACTGACACAGCGGAAACAAACACTGATCCGAGTGCATCTGGAAGTCCAGGGGTCTGGAACTTTACAGGACGCTACCGTAATGTTGATATTTCCCGTGGTAGATAATGACGCCCGGGGCTTCCTCTTAGTGCTTGAGCTTTTCAGTTCACTCGTAGTGGGGTGGAGTGTTACAATGAAAGAGACTCGGAAATAATATTCATAGTTGACATACCCTCTTTTATACTTTCGTATAATCTCTGTTTTTGGAGCTCTATATGTAAAGCTATTGCTTTCATCTTGTCTCATTGTCTGTCGTAAAATGGTAATCACATCTACAGCTACATCTATATTTACATGGATACTCTGCAAATCACATTTAAGAGCCTGGCAGCGGGTTCACCGAACAACCTTCACTATAATTCTCTATTATTCCGATATTGTACAGCGCGCGGAAAAAACGAACACCTGTATCTTTCCGCGAGAGCTCTGATTTCCCTTACGTTATGATGATCGTTTCCCCCTATGTAGGACGGCATCAACAAAATATTTTCGCACTAGTGACTGAAATTTCGTGAGAAGATTCTACCGCAACGAAAAACGCCTTTGTTTTATTGATGTCCATCCCAAATCCTGTTTCATTTTAGTGACACTCTCTCAACAATACATAACGTGCTGTTCTTCTCTGGACTTTCTCGATATACTCCGTCAATCCTATTTGGTAAGGGTTCCACACCGCGCAGCAGTATTGTAAAAGAGGGCGGGCAAGCGTAGTGTAGGTAGTCTCTTTAGTAGATCTGTTACATTTTCTAAGTGTCCTTCCAATAATTCACAGTCTTTGGTTAGCTTTCCCCACAACATTTTAATGTGTTCCTTACAATTTAAGGTTTTCGTAATTGTAATTCCTAGGTCTTTAGTTGAGTTTACGGCCTTTAGATCTGACTGATTTATCGTGTAACCGAAGTTTAACGAATTCCTTTTACCACTCTTGTGAATGACCTCACACGTATCGTTATTTAGCGTCAATTGTCAATTTTCGTACGATACAGGTATCTTTTCTAAATCGTTTTGCTATTTGTTTTGATCGTCTGATGACTTTACCGAACGATAAACAACAGAATCATCTGCAAACAACCTAAGACGGCTGCTCAGATTGTCTCCCAAATTGTTTATCAAAGGGCCTATAACGCTACCTAAGGGAAGGCCAGATATCACTTCTGTTTCACTCGATGACTTTCCGTCAGTAACTACGAGCTATGACCTCTCTGACAGCAAATCACGAATCCAGTCACATAACTGAGAAGATATTCCATAAGCACGCAATTTCACTACAAGTGACTTGTGTCGCAAAGTGTCAAAAGCCTTCTGCAAATCCAGAAATACGGAATCAATTTGAAATCACTTGTCAATAGCACTCAACACTTCATGTGAGTGAAGAGCAACCTGTGTTTCAAAAGGATGATGTTTTTTAAATCCGCGTTGACTGTGGTAATTCATAACGTTCGAACACAATATATGTTCCAAAATCCTGCTGCATATCGACGTTAATGATACTGACCTGTAATTTAGTGAATTATTCCTACTACCTTTCTTGAGTATTGGTGTGACCTGAGCTACTTTTCAGTCTTTGGGTACGGATCATTCGTCGAGTGAACGGTTGTATATGATTGTCAAGTACAGAGCTATTCTATCAGCATACTCTAAAAGGAATCTAACTGGTATACAGTCTGGGCCGGAAGACTTGCTTTTGTTAAGTGATTTAAGTTGCTTCACTACTCCGAGCATATCTACTTCTACGTTACTCATGTTGGAAGCTGTTCTTGATTCGAATTCTGGAATATTGACTTCGTCTTCTTAGGTGAAGGAATTTCGGAAGGCTGTGTTTAGTAACTCGATAGTATTTCCATTGCTATAGGGCAGAGAAGGCATTGATTGTGTCTTGCCGCTAGCATACTTCACGTACGACCAGAATCCCTTTGGATTTTCTGCCAAGTTTCGAGACTTGCAGCACTGTTGGGACCCGTTTTGTAAACCAAGGAGGATCAGCTCCGGCGTTTGTTAATTTATTTGTTATAAATCTCTCAATTGCTGTCGATACTATCTCTTTGAACTCTTTGAATTCAGGCCACACCTGATCTACACTTACATTGTTAATTTGAAGATTGTCTCTCAGGAAGGCATCAAGTGAATTTTTATCTGCTTTTTTTTAATAGATATATTTTTCAGAATGAGATTTTCACTCTGCAGCGGAGTGTGCAGATATATTTTTCGTTTATTTTTGGAGCATTTGGCAGTTACAGTATTCAATTTCGCTACAACAACCCTTAGTTCACTAATCCCTGTATCCGTTTTGATGCTTGTTAGTTGCTAAGAGGTCAAGCATGTTATCACAACCCTTTACTATTCGCGTGGCCTCATGAACTAACTGCTCGAAATAATTTTCAGAAAATGCATCAGCACAATTTCGGATGACTTTTGTGCGTACCTCCGTATTTAAATAAGTATTTTTGCCGACATAACTTGTGTAAATTAAAGTCACCACCAATAATTGTATCAGTCGGGTACATGATTGAAATTAAACTCAAGTTTTCTTTGAACCTTCCAGCAATTGTATTATCTGAATTGGGAGGCGGTAAAAGGGCCCAGTTGTTATTTTATCCCGGTTGCCAAGAATGACCTCTGCCCATACTAACTGACAGGAACTACCTACTTCAATTTCGCGACAGTGTAAACTACTTCTAACAGCAGCAAACACGCCACCGCCAACTGTATTTAGCTTATCCTTTCAGAACACTGTTATATTTTTCGCAAAGAATTTCGACTGAACTTTTCTCCGGCGTTAGCCAGCTCTCAGTGGCTATAGCGATTGGAGCATCAGTGTTTTTTATTAGCGCTTTGAGCTCTGGTACTTTTCAATTTGGCAGTACCTCTCTTCTACACTTCCCAGGTACCACAGAAGCAGTTCTATGTATCTTGCTGCTAAAATAGCAGGCTTGGCGGAAAGGTTAAGTCAGAGAATGGTTTAAGGAAGAAATCAAGATTAGGTTCAAAAGTGGTTCAAATGGCTCTGAGCACTATGGGACTTAACATCTATGGTCATCAGTCCCCTAGAACTTAGAACTACTTGAACCTAACTAACCTAAGGGCAGCACACAACACCCAGCTATCACGAGGCAGAGAAAGTCCCTAACTCCGCCGGGAATCGAACCCGGGAACCCGGGCGTGGGAAGCGAGAACGATACCGCACGACCACGAGATGCGGGCAATCGAGATTAGGGATAGACGCCTCGTCAACGATGATGTCATAAGAAACAGAGGATAAACTCTGATTGGGCAAGGACGAAGATGATAATTAGCTGCGCCACCTCGGCAGGCGATTTTGTCGTTGCCTATTGTTCCTTTCAATAGCGAATTTCTCACTCTTTAGGAATGTGTACATAATAGGTTAACATTGTCATCTTTATATTACCGCTCGTGGTCCACTTACTTATGTGAAACGTCCTACATTTGCCATGAAATGTTATTTGCTTAATGTATTGCTCGTATAATATTTAACTACTTTCTAATATGCGCTCTGTGCTTCAGCCCTAACGTTAGAATGAATGTCACGTGATAATTATGTTTAAAAAAAAAAAACAATCATGCTAGGTGAGATCCCTCTCGTGTCTTCACATGCTTGACAGACAAAGACAGCAGAAATGAAGAATCTCCTTTACACGAAGCTTAGCACTCGCTTAGCTGAACTAACAAGGGTCATAAATAGAAACTTACTGCCCCATTCCATACTCTGGAGCTAAAACAAGCAGGTAACTACTGAAACTAATTTATCATTAGTGATTGATTTTTAACTCTGGAACGAAACGTGCGAACGCTAACCACTCGTCACCTCATTTGCATATTATGTGTCATTTCACTCATTAATTGGTCACTGCGTACAATCCAAACATCACCACACTGAAAACATCAATTTAGAGTACGCCTAGTTATATTTGTTAATAAGTATCACCTAACTGTGACACTGAAAACATAAATTTAGATTACACCTGGTTATATTTGTTAATAAGGCTCACAAATCCGTGGGGGAAGTTGTACGAAAATGGCTTCATGAATGGAAGTGTTATTGAATTTCAAATATCATCGCCAAATCCTACTGCAAGGTTATTCTTAAAAATAAAAACACAGAAAACTAACACGAAAGACTGAAGCTAATTATGTGGGACTTTAACTGAAATCGTTGGGAAAACTGAAAGAAGAAACGATTTCCTCGTCTGGTCTTTCGTATTTTCTAATTAACAAGACAAATAACATTAATAACTTCACATTTAAGTTTTTTAATAATGAACAAATTAAATGAGAGTATAAGGAACTCTCAATTATAACTAGCACCTCATGCTACCTGCAGTTTTACAGAAGCGACACTTGTATTTTCACACCCTAGTCAGCACAGGACAAAATCACGAATCGAATGCTTATGCTCTGTACTTTCATATGAGCAGAACACAAACCCAAACTCTATTTGAAGGGGTAACAACATGCTTGTTGCCAATGTGGTGACGTGAATGTGCCTTAAGGGAACGCAGCTAAACTTTCTCTGACGCGGCACACAAATTAGCAATTAGATATTATCACCTCGGTATGGAATCTGAACTATCTTCTACTATTGGTGAACATAGGACACACAGTGTGTATTAGGAGGGGAATTCACTGTAGTAGATAGACAGCCACATTGTACGAATTTTCTCAGGGTGCAAGAGAAACCAAAAGGCGGTGTTCTTGTTGACATCCATGCTGAAAACGGATTGTCACATCTCAAGTAGCCACTTGAGGGCTTAAGGCACCCCCAGCGCTGCTACGGCTTAGGATACGTATAGGTGGCAGGAAGCCGCCATTTCAGGAATCGGCAAGTGGACTATCCTGAGAGGACCCTGCATCCCAGCAAAGACTTCTGCTCATGTCTTCAGGAAATATTTCTTCCGCGACCGGACAACAGGCAAGGATTGTACCGGAATTCGTTTCTTATGTGAGAATCTTCAACTACCTCCTATGAGTTTGTAATGTCCACTTTCATATAAGCAACAAATGTAGTTGAACTGACACAGAATTGTGAAACGGTATGTACCAGTCATGTTAGACGATTTTTTGGTATTAACGTGTTAATATATTCAACAGATCATTATCGCAAACTACTAGTTTAAGATCCACTTGCCTCGTAACTTTCTTTGAAGGGGAAGTGATTATTAGAAACTCTTATTCGTTTTTACAGTCCTTGACGTCTAACAGCCTTTTCAGATTTGTTTACGTTTTCTTTAAAAAGTTCTGAAAAATTAGTGTACCGACCTTCTTTCTACAGTACCTTAGTTTGTTTAACTTTTAGAAATTTTTTAAATCATTGATACACTCCTTGATGCCTGTCAGTATTTATAAATCTGTCTGTGTTTTCTATAGTGAAAACTGAAAAACTAATGTGGCGACTTTCTTTATTCATAAGCCCTTAAACAATTACTCAAAAGCAAGGCACTGACCTTAAAATGGACGCTTCGACTGTAGTTTAAATCATCATAGAAAAATAAAAACACTTCGCGATGTGGCACACTATTCGAGAGTAAATATTGAACCACCGACCAAACACCGCAGTGTTCCGATAAGTCCTTTATTTTCGAATACTGAGTAGAGGAATATGTGCGTTTAATTAATTTGGTTTCTCGATAATAACGCACTGTCCACCAACTACAGCGTTTCTAAAGAAACGAACCTAAGTAAAATCAAAGAAAAAATTTGAGCATGTCTCCTTATGCCTGACGGAACTTCTAACTAAAGCAAATTAGAAAACATATCCTCAGATTTAGGATTTAGCTGCACACAACTATATGCAGTACAGGCGTTCATTGAACAGACGTAGTTTAACGCATCGCATTCGCAGTTTCAACATCTCTTTATAAAATAAAGAATCTGGAAACTTGAAGAATATAAAATCTCCCACGCCGTTTTTTGTAGCAGAATTTTTGCATGAACTACGAAAAGTGTTTAAATTTGACAGTAATGTGAGAAAAATTAATTACACTGCTCCTTACGAGGTAAGTAGCCTCGGTTCTCTGCCCCTGCATAATTTGGTTAGCAAAAACTCTGCACCGAATGAAGCAATTTCGGGACAAGTTTATTCAGCAGTGTAACGTTCAGTTTCATTACTCTGTGCTTTTCACAGCTTTGTTTCTTTGTCATCTTTCTTGTTTAATACCGATGTAAGTTTCACTATTCAGTGTATTGCCGTATAGGTTCTGTTTCCATAAGAATGCTAACACGAACTGATCCGTCGCTGGTTTCAAAAGCGATTTCGTGTTTATTGCTCAATTGTTTCCATAATGCCACACCCACGGCCGTTCCCCGACGCAATGCAACGTCAGCACGGGAGAATTTCCAAACACAGTTGAGTAACAGCAACGGGTGACCAATATGACGCGGTGCGTGACGTGTCTATCGAATTCATTACACACTGCTGTTATCCGCGTACATGGGCTCTCTCAACAGTAATAAATCAAAGCTGTCGTACGCCTCGGTAATATCAGGAAAGTCGCCCGCGTACCTCAAATATTTTTCCTTGCAGACATTTTTGTTAACAACTCAGCTTTCTCGATAATAATACTAAATTCCAAGAAACTGGTACTGTGGATGGGCTGGGCAGTGATGATTTTTATCTGACGGTTTGTTAAGTGTGAAAGATTAGTCTGTTGCCTACAGAGTGATTTCCGGAGCATTGGAGTGTTGCAGGGCAGCTTCTGTTTACAGTATTTATAAATATTCTAGTGGGTAGCGTCTGACGATCCGTGTAACTAGCGGTAGACGATACTGCTGTCCTTAGAAAGGTTACAGCACCACAAGAATGAAGCGAGCTGCAGGAAGACTTACAGAACATCAACGATTTGTGCAGACTAGAAGTTAACCCTAAGTTCAAATGGTTCAAATGGCTCTGAGCACTATGGGACTCACCTGCTGTGGTCATCAGTCCCCTAGAACTTAGAACTACTTAAACCTAACTAACCTAAGGACATCACACAAATCCATGCCCGAGGCAGGATTCGAACCTGCGACCGTAGCAGTCGCACGGTTCTGGACTGCGCGCCTAGAACCGCGAGACCACCGCGGCCGGCTAACCCTAAGTGTAAATGAATGTAATGTATTGCTCACAAACACGCAGAAATATCTATAACTGTTCGATTACGCTACTGAAACACTAACAACCGTAAAACACCCAGGACTAACCGTCTGGAACGTTCTAAAGTGTAATGCGTACAAGAATCTAGTTGTAGGAGTCATTAAAGCAAAGACGTTTTTCGTCGCGGCGAGATCTATTTACGAAATTTCAGTCACCAACTTTCTCTTCCGAATACAAAAATATTTTGTTGAGCCCAACATACATAGGTAGGAATGATCATCAAAATAGAATAAGAGAAATCAGAGCTCGAACAGAAAGGTTTAGGTGTTCGTTTTTCCCGCGCGCTGTTCGGGAGTGGAATGGTAGAGAGACAGTATGATTGTGGTTCGATGAACCCTCTGCCAAGCACTTAAATGTGAATTGCGGAGTAATCATGTAAATGTAGATGTAGATGTAGGAAAAGGAGGTCCCTGGTTGAAATTCATTTGAAGAATCTGAGGAAAATTTAATTCACCTCTGAAAGTAATGCCGTACAAAACACTCGACAGACTGATACCTGATAACTGCTCGTCAGTTCCGGTTAGATTAATAGAAGAGAGAGAGAGAGAGAGAGAGAGAGAGAGAGAGAGAGAGAGAGAGAGAGAGAGAGAGAGAGAACCATCGAGGAGCGGCGTGTTCCGTAGTGGGTTCGTCTAGTAAAATGGTCAAAAAATTCCGGTATCTCACGCAACAAGGCGTGAACCGTGGACCTTGCCGTTGGTGGGGAGGCTTGCGTGCCTCAGCGATACAGGTAGCAGTACCGTAGGTGCAACCACAACGGAGGGGTATCTGTTGAGAGGCCAGACAAACGCGTGGTTCCTGAAGAGTGGCAGCAGCCTTTTCAGTAAGTAGTTGCAGGGGCAACAGTCTGGATGATTGACTGATCTGGCCTTGTAACAATAACCAAAACGGCCTTGCTGTGCTGGTACTGCGAACGGCTGAAAGCAAGGGGAAACTACGGCCGTAATTTTTCCCGAGGGCATGCAGCTTTACTGTATGATTAGATGATGATGGCGTCCTCTTGGATAAAATATTCCGGAGGTAAAATAGTCCCCCATTCGGATCTCCGGGCGGGGACTACTCAAGAGGATGTGCCAAATGCGGGTAAGCTACTACAAACAGCATAGTGAACGCATTATTGTGGCCAAGATAGATACGAAGCCCACACCTACTACAGTAGTACAAGTTTATATGCCAACTAGCTCTGCAGATGACGAAGAAATTGAAGAAATGTATGATGAAATAAAAGAAATTATTCAGATAGTAAAGGGTGATGAAAATTTAATAGTCATGGGTGACTGGAATTCGGCAGTAGGAAAAGGGAGAGAAGGAAACGTAGTAGGTGAATATGGATTGGGGCAAAGAAATGTAAGAGGAACCCGCCTTGTAAAATTTTGCACAGAGCACAACTTAATTATAGCTAATACTTGGTTTAAGAATCATGAAAGAAGATTGTATACATGGAAGAACCCTGGAGATACTAAAAGGTATCAGATAGATTATATAATGGTAAGACAGAGATTTAGGAACCAAGTTTTAAATTGTAAGACATTTCCAGGGGCAGATGTGGACTCTGACCATAATCTATTGGTTATGACCTGTAGATTAAAACTGAAGAACCTGCAAAAAGGAGGGAACTTAAGGAGATATGACCTGGATAAACTGAAAGAACCAGAGGTTGTACAGAGTTTCAGGGAGAGCGTAAGGGAACAATTGACAGGAATGGGGGAAACAAATATAGTAGAAGAAGAATGGGTAGCTTCGAGGGATGAAGTAGTGAAGGCAGCAGATAATCAAGTAGGTAAAAAGACGAGGGCTAGTAGAAATCCTTGGTTAACAGAAGAAATATTGAATTTAATTGATGAAAGGAGAAAATATAAAAATGCAGTAAATGAAGCAGGCAAAAAGGAATACAAACGTCTCAAAAATGACATCGACAGGAAGTGCAAAATGGCTAAACAGGGATGGCTAGAGGACAAATGTAAGGATGTAGAGGCTTATCTCACTAGGGGTAAGATAGATACTGCCTAAAGGAAAATTAAAGAGACCTTTGGAGAAAAGAGAACCACTTGTATGAACATCAAGAGCTCAGATGGAAACGCATTTCTAAGCAAAGAAGGGAAAGCAGAAAGGTGGAAGGAGTATATAGAGGGTCTATACAAGGGCGATGTACTTGAGGACAATATTATGGAAATGGAAGAGGATGTGGATGAAGATGAAATGGGAGATACGATACTGCGTGAAGAGTTTGACAGAGCACTGAAAGACCTGAGCCGAAACAAGGCCCCCGGAGTAGACAACATTCCATTGGAACTACTGACGGCCTTGGGAGAGCCAGTCCTGACAAAACTTTACCATCTGGTGAACAAGATGTATGAAACAGGCGAAACACCCGCAGACTTCAAGAAGAATATAATAATTCCAATCCCAAAGAAAGCAGGTGTTGACAGATGTGAAAATAACCGAACAATCAGTTTAATAAGCCACAGCTGCAAAATACTAACACGAATTCTTTACAGACGAATGCAAAAACTAGTAGAAGCCGACCTCGGGGAAGATCAGTTTGGATTCCGTAGAAATGTTGGGACACGTGAGGCAATACTGACCTTACGACTTATCTTAGAAGAAAGATTAAGGAAAGGCAAACCTACGTTTCTATCATTCGTAGACTTAGAGAAAGATTTTGACAATGTTGACTGGAATACTCTCTTCCAAATTCTAAAGATGGCAGGGGTAAAATACAGGGAGCGAAATGCTATTTACAATTTGTACAGAAACCAGATGGCATTTATAAGAGTCGAGGGACATGAAAGGGAAGCAGTTGTTGGGAAGGGAGTAAGACAGGGTTGTAGCCTCTCCCCGATGTTATTCAATCTCTATATAGAGCAAGCAGTAAAGGAAACAAAATAAAAATTCGGAGTAGGTATTAAAATCCATGGAGAAGAAATAAAAACTTTGAGGTTCGCCGATGACATCGTAATTCTGTCAGAGACAGCAAAGGACTTGGAAGAGCAGTTGAATGGAATGGATAGTGTCTTGAAAGGAGGATATAAGATGAACATCAACAAAAGCAAAACGAGGATAATGGAATGTAGTCGAATTAAGTCGGGTGATGCTGAGGGAATTAGATTAGGAAATGAGACACTTAAAGTAGTAAAGGAGTTTAGCTATTTGGGGAGCAAAATAACTGATGATGGTCGAAGTAGAGAGGATATAAAATGTAGACTGGCAATGGCAAGGAAAGCGTTTCTGAAGAAGAGAAATTTGTTAACATCGAGTATATATGTAAGTGTCAGGAAGTCATTTCTGAAAGTAATTGTATGGAGTGTAGCCATGTATGGAAGTGAAACATGGACGATAAATAGTTTGGACAAGAAGAGAATAGAAGCTTTCGAGATGTGGTGCTACAGAAGAATGCTGAAGATTAGTTGGGTAGATCACATAACTAATGAGGAAGTATTGAATAGGATTGGGGAGAAGAGAAGTTTGTGGCACAACTTGACCATAAGAAGGGATCGGTTGGTAGGACATGTTCTGAGGCATCAAGGGATCACCAATTTAGTATTGGATGGCAGTGTGGAGGGTAAAAATCGTAGAGGGAGACCGAGAGATAAATACACTAAGCAGATTCAGAAGGATGTAGGTTGCACTAGGTACTGGGAGATGAAGAAGCTTGCACAGGATAGAATAGCATGGAGAGCTGCATCAAACCAGTCTCAGGACTGAAGACCACAACAACAACAACAACGAGGCGTTGTGCATCTTGCAGAAGTTCACTGCTAAATTTCCCAGAGCTTACGAACTACGAAGAGTCGGACAAAACATAAATTCTTCGCACATCCTTGTTCTCGTGAAATGAGTACACCGCCAAGTACATCCCGCCAAGTAACACAATTCAAAAATGCATTTTTTGAGAAAAATCTACTTTAAGAATACTATAAAACTTATACTGGAACAGTGTATGAATGCTTTAAATTTCATACAAGTAATTTTGACAGTAAAAATCGTTAAAATCTATATAACAGTAATGTGGACATGCAGTTCTATATTCATGCAATGGACCTGTTACCAGGTACTTATTAATTAATTCTTTAAGTTGTGGCACTTTCCTTGATTTTCTAAAAACTTTTCTTTGTTTTTGTTACGAGTCCTCATGTAATACTTTCGGCACTTTTCCACCTCATATGATGTATATACTATACTTTTATACTCAGTGTAAAATTAGGCAAAATGAGTACTTACGTTAAAATAAAAAAATAAAAACAAGTAGTTACATTACAAAAATACATAATATAAAAGTGTAAGTATGAAAATTAAAACAGTTTAATGAGCGCATCAATTAGGTACAATTTAAGGAACACAGTTTACGACAGAAGAGGATCATAAGTGGGCTTACGTAATGTAGAAATACATTCTGCTGAGAAAAGGGGTCGATACGAACTTCCTTTACCGCAGAAATTTCCATTTTTTATTGTACGTTGTAACTCATGAAATTTCATAATATTTACAACAGCTGTAATCGTCAAAAAATCATGCATGCATGTCTGAAGTACATTTTAATTTAGCGTAGTAGTAGTAGTAGTAGTAGTAGTAGTAGTAGTATGGTATTCTGTCTTATGGCAGGTCTTGTCATGGGTAAAGCCTCTTCCACTTTTGTCTGTCCATAGCCATTCTTTTCATTTCTGAATATTTGCCTTCTTTGATACTGACTGGCATTTAATATCTTCTTTTTCCTCTTCCACTTATTCCCTCCACCATTCCTTCTATTCCTTCCTTCAATAAACAGTTGCTCCTCAAACAATGTCCAATGCAGTTCCATTTTCCCTTTCTGATGACTTTCAGCCAGTTTCTTTCTTCTCCAACTCTTATTAATACTTCTTCATTCCTTACTCGGTCTTCCCATTTCACTTTTTCCATTATTCTCCATTTCCACATCTCTAGTGCCTCGAATCTTCTTTCATCGTCCTTCCTCAATGTCCAGATCTCCGCACCATATAGTGCAACGCTCCAGATGCCACATTTGGCAAGTCTTTTCCTCAGATCTTTGTTTAGCGGTCCAAAAAGTAATTTTTGTTTCCTCTTGAATCCTTCTTTTGTCATTGCAACTCTTTTCCTAATTTCTGTTGAGCAGTACATATCATTCATTATTACACTTCTTAAGTAACTGAAGTTATTCACTTGCTCTATTTCCTCTCCCCCTATTTTCATACGGCATTTTCTCCCCTTTCCTCCAATTACCATGCTTTTCATTTTCGTCTTGTTAATCTTCATTCCCTATTCTTCTAATTTTGTGTTTAGACCCTCTAACATTTGTTCCATCTCTCTTGCAATCTCTGCCACCACAACCATGTCGTCCGCATATCTTATACACTCCACTCTCCGACCCCCTATACAAACTCCTCTCCTTCCATCAAAACTTTCTCTAATAATTTCCTCCAGATATATATTGAACAGTGTTGGTGATAAGCAACAACCTTGTCTTACACCTCTTCCCAGTTCAATTTGTTCACTTATCACACCTCCTATTCTTACTCTTGCTCTCTGGTTCAAGTATAAATTTCTTATTAGCCGTAATTCTTCAGTTTCTCCCGGCGTATTTGTTTCTCGAACAGTCCACAGGTATACTGCCGGTTCATAGTGTCCAACGGGCACAATATTTCCGCGATCAGACATGTCGCCATCGTGCTGACGAACTGCGCACCTGACGATGACGACATGTCTGACCGCAGAAACATTGTGCCCGTTGGACACTATGAACCGGCAGTATACCCGTGGACTGTTCGAGGATTCTTATTAGCCGTCTATCCCTCTAGTCAACTCCTTAGAATTTCCACCAGTTTGTCCCCTCTGACACAGTCAAAAGCCTTCTCAAGATCAATTAACACAAAATACACCTTCCTTTTCTTCTCTATGTGGCTTTCCCCTATCACTCTCAGTAGCCCAATTGCATTCTAGTTCCCACTCCTCGCCTGAAACCAAATTGTTCATCTCCTATTACGCAATTCAGCTTTCCATATAGCCTTCTGCTGAGCGTCCTTAGCAAGACTTTGGCTGCATGCGATATCAGGCTCACTGTTCTATGTTCCTCACACTTTTTGCTGTTCTTTTTCTTTTCTATAGGTATTAAGATACTTTCTGTAAAGTCATTTAGCCATTTTCCTGTCATGTATATTTGATTACACAATTCAATCAAATCTCTTTTCCCTTATTACTCCAATGACTTTAACAGTCCCGCAGGAATCTCATCAATTCCCATTGCCTTTCCATTTTTCAACTCCTTCACGGATTCTTCAATCTCACTAGTTAATATTGCATTTCCTTTGTCATCATCTGAAACTTATTTTCTTCTTCTATCCCAAGATTTTCTTTACTTGGTCGGCTGTCTGCAGCGTATAGCCATTTTCTCATTGTTTCATGGGTTCACTCATAATTTTACCGTCTGCTGCCTCTGCTTCCTTTAGTCCATTATTGTTTCTCTTTTCCCTGAACATCAAAGCCATTGCTTCTTTGTACATCAAATCATAGCTCATTAGCGTAGAGCCACTGTATAAACACACATATTGTAATAGTCAATGGTATTAAAAATAACATGCAACATACCCCATACATGAAATGTATCACAACTCTGAATGTGTTGCTCTTCTTGAATGACCGATGGACACTTGCCAATAGTAACGCTGAAGCGACACTGTGCTTTCCGTAGCGAGTCATGAAGTACCATACACAAAACTGACACAACTACCTTGAAGTGAATAAATTGTGACTTAGAGATGTGGTGTTTAGGCGCTACAGTCTGGAACCGCGCGACCGCTACGGTCGCAGGTTCGAATCCTGCCTCGGGCATTGATGTGTGTGATGTCCTTAAGTTAGTTAGGTTTAAGTAGTTATAAGTTCTAGGGGACTGATGACCTCAGAAGTTGAGTCCCATAGTGCTCAGAGCCATTTGAACCATTTAGATGTGACGTTTTTCGTGCATGTTGGGTCACTCCATACACTTTTTTCAGCGACAAAAACTAAAAATTGCCGTTTTCTTGACTTTTGTCCCTTTTCTTACCGGGTTGCGATGTGACATTCGTCAGAAAGGAACAAAATTATACAGGTGTCAAAGGTACCATCCATCAGCCACCATAAGATGGCTTCGAAATGTAGATGTAGAACGATGTGGATGTAAAACCTAGTATTTGTAGCGTAACACGATGAAAAACATTTCCGTAATTGTTAAAAATCATTCAGCAGGCAAGATCGAATAAATATATATATATCTTTTTTTTTTAATTTAAGCCAACCGGTTTCAACAGATTATGCTGCATCTTTAGGGCTTAAAATCTTTTGTTGTAAAACATACCCATTTTACACTGACTTCACATGTATTAGAACAATAGGTTTTAAGAAGTGAAGACGACAGCGTAGTCTGTTGAAACCGGTAGTCTTAAATTAAAAAAAAAACTATTTTATGCTATGTTGGCTAGTGAATAGTTTTTAACAGTTAATCAGATCGCCCTTCATTCCTTCCAAAACGAGAAAATTCAATCATTTCCGTAATTTCTGAATCTACGCGTAGCACTTACGACAGCCACTAATTTCAGATAAACAGAAACCAAAATGAGATGACACTATCATTCAGAATGGGAACACAGAAAGTTATTGGTGATTAAAACAATAGCAGAAAGCTGGTTACTGATAAACATATCTTCTTAGCAATTGTTCTATGGACACCAGGTACGCTTTTATTTATTTTTCATGATTATTTATTTCATCTTTGTGCCTGTGTGCGCTTCCTGTCATCGGAGTAGCGGCCGGGGTGGCCGAGCGGTTCTAGGCGCTACAGTCTGGAACCACGCGACCGCTACAGTCGCAGGTTCGAATCCTGCCTCGGGCATGGATGTGTGTGATGTCCTTAGGTTAGAGGACTGATGACCTCAGAAGTTAAGCCCCATAGTGCTCAGAGCCATTTTTTTGTCATCGGAGTCGTCATTACCCGTGAGCGCCATGTGTTTTTGTCATGTCTGTATGCTACACTTTCCGAGTCGGGGAATGGGGATGAGCCTGGCATCGTGAGAAACGGCCTAAAAACCACTGTCGAGCTGGACGATTCACCAGACCAAGAGTAGTTAACTTAGCGTGCAGATTCGATCCGGATCTGTCACACATCCTTGTCTCATAGCCAGCTCTGTGTGTGTGTGTGTGTGTGTGTGTGTGTGTGTGTGTGCGGGCGGGCGGGCGGGCCGGCGCGCATTTGTGTGTGAAGCTGTATGATCTGATCAGTCAGACAAATTCAGCTGTCGAATGCAGACAAATTACAAATAGTGTAATATACGCTAGCATACACACACTTGGACAGTATTGGTAGAAACTAGCAGACATTAGAAAAACTATTAATATTCGCATGGGTTTTCACATAAATGACAAGTTTGGGCGACAGACAAGATAAAGTTCCATACAGATAAAAAGTATGCAGATTCGAACTGTGGCTGTTCATAGGCCGGGTTGGAATAATGTTTAAAAATTGTTTCGGGGATGCACTCACATGTTCAGACTATTTTTCTCTATAAAAGGTGCAAATTGCAAAATTTATAAAACAAGGAAGGCCCCAAAGAGCCGTCAAATTGCAGCAAAAACCCAAAAGCTGAAATAATTTATTCTCACGAATATGAATAATCGTACCGCTGTCTAAACGAAAAAAAAAAAACTGTTTTCTGTAGGCTTGAATTTTTCAACAACTTATGCCAACTTTTTTGTGTCACGGAGTACGGAAAATGAACGGTGGTCTCTAAAAATTTCCGGAAAACATTATATATCATGAATTAAGTCCTTGTTTTCTACTGCAATTATTATAGTTCAAATTTAACGATAGCCCATTTATACATGGACCACACTGAAAGTTGTGAGCAATCCTTCGTTCTAACTATAGTTCCAACAACAATACTTATACTACATTATCGTATCATGTGATCACAGATCATATTTACAAGGTGTCTGAGATCTATATTTCCATTGAACAGCGTGATTTCATTGATTTCCTTGTTAAAAAGGAAAGTTTTGCTGCTGCAATTCATTGGTGTGCATATGGAGGTACGCAACAACGAAAGAGTCGAGAAGTTCGCTTGAGGAGACTAATGTATCACTAGATTGAAACCCTCGACATTCTTCAATTATGCTTACACTAGGCGGCGCAACTGTTACAATAGAATCAATTATAAGTCCCATGATCGCAGTGTGGGTACTATGTGTTTTTGTATATGACTTAAAGAAAATGCTGTATATCCCCTTTAAGAGGCCACTGCCCCATCCTCCTCTGAGCGAGGATAGGTACGCTGGATGTCTTCCTACCTTTCTTCAGTTTGGCAGCAACACTTACACATACAGTTACGATAATTAGAAAAATCAGTGTGACTTTTAAGAATTATAAGAAATAGGTTGGAGAAACGTAGTGAGCTGTACAACTGGACGAATTCTTGTAACTGGACGCATCCTTGAAAGCTGCCGTTTATCTGGAAGTGACAGTACATTGCACCATCTTAAGGGATGGTCTGTCTACCAGAGCTGTCATGTTTATAACTGGTGCGCTTATTTACTACAATAACAGCAATATCAATGACTCTGCGCAGAAAACGCAGGGCGGTAGTGATAGTGTATGAAACGGTTAGGCTACCTTATTCATTACAAATTCATTGGCAAAAAGACTCGAAATACATTTCTTAAAACGTCGAGAGATTATTTCGCCTGTTTAGGAGGTGACGCTGATATTCTAATGGAAATTCTGTGCAGTTCATCACATCTATCATTTCTATAATTTTTACTAGTGTTACTTTCATTTTCGAAAGCATAATTACATCAGATAATAACCTTAGTGAATGGAAAAAGGAGGCATCAAAGCGGGATAAAGCGAGTCACGAAGGTGAGTTTAGTATCTCGTCAAACTGAAATACATAGACCACATTTACAGACCGGAGAGTCACAGATCTTTCAAGTAGATGTTGTTGCAAAAACGTCCGTAAAAAGGCCGTAGAAAAGGCGGAGAGTTTAAAAACTTGGAAATAATATGAAGTAATCACAAACTTTACGTCCCCGTGTCTGGAAAACTGATTTTAAAGTCTCTCGGCCCAATATCGGGCCACGTCCAGCGCTTCTTTCTTGATAAAACTTCGGTCATCAAAAATACATCTCGTGGGGCAGTTGGAACAGTGTAGAAGATATTCCCTATCCTGGACTCCACGGCAGTCGCATGTGTTTCCTGCTTCGTCTCTGAACCCCCATTTAACCAGATTTGTTTAGACTGGCGCTACATCCGTTCTGATGCGATTCAGCGTTCTCCAAATCTTATAGCTTGATATAGCTGGTGGGCAGCTCTTGTGGGGCAGGGTAGTACTTCGGGGGGCTCATTTAGCTCAATACTAAGGAATCTCTTACGGCATTTGAGTCTGTCAGGTCAGCGTAAATCACTGCATACGAGGTGGTTCTCGTCGAAAGTGTGTTTAATTTTTTCAATACGCTCATGTTCATTTCTTAGGATTTAGAGTCTGAGAATCCGGCCGCTTTGCATCCTTTCCCAAGAGTCGTGGGTTCACGCCGTTGTTAACCTTTATGTGTCATTTAAGTTTGTACTGTCATTTTTGGCATGTACAGATCTGAATCAACAGTGCATGAATATTTCGCCGCGAAAAAGAAAAGTTATTGGACATTTGTTCTTAGTACAATTGGTCTGATTCCCGATTTACAATTAGCTAGTTTTTTCCATGATGTTATCCCTGGCAGCAACCTTTTGGCAGATCTTCTCACAATGATATTTCTATGTCAGTGATCTGTCCTTCACGACACTCAGTTAAATTCGTTTATGTGTATGTTCCAGGTTGATGCTAGTTGAAGTGACGTTCAGCTTTCTGTTTGCCTGTTTTGAGGGAAGGTGAAAAGCACTAAACTGCATCATCGAAGAGTTTGTTTTGGGAAAACTGACAATGCTTGGAAGATGAAAGGTTCGCTTGAGTATCACAGCGCTTTGTTCGGCATGTACCTATTGGAGACGGCATACATGTACCTTCCTTCTACCTCTGAACTGCCTTATGGTTCAAATGGCTCTGAGCACTATGGGACTTAACATCGGAGGTCATCAGTTCCCTAGAACTTAGAACTACTTAAACCTAACTACCCTAACGACATCACACACAACCATGCTCGAGGCAGGATTCGAACCTGCGATTGTAACGGTCGCGCGGTTCCAGACTGAAGCGCCTGAACTGCCTTACTCATCCAGTTGTAATAAGTAAATAAACATCTAAAAAATTTGAAATTTAATCTACAATTTAATGTGGACTCCGAATCACGGTGCGACTTGGAATGTGTTACGTTTACAAATCATTGCCAGAAGCAAAAAAGTGACAGTTAAAAAAATTCTAGAACTGATTAATGAGTAAACCACAGACCTTTACATTTATACTTTGAAACGTAATGCCGGCCGCGGTGGTCTCGCGGTTAAGGCGCTCAGTCCGGAACCGCGCGACTGCTACGGTCGCAGGTTCGAATCCAGCCTCGGGCATGGATGTGTGTGATGTCCTTAGGTTAGTTAGGTTTAAGTAGTTCTAAGTTCTAGGGGACTGATGACCAAAGATGTTAAGTCCCATAGTGCTCAGAGCCATTTGAACCATTTTTTTGAAACGTAATGTCTTCAGGACAGAACCACAGTAATGATGAAGAATTATTGTGGAAAACGAAGATCTACGCGGAGACCATGTGGATTTTGTAAGGGATCCATAGGCTCTTACTATAAGTTTGCACTCGGCAAAGGTCGATAGGGCGAACAATCGATTGTGACGTGTTGCGAGAGCGAGTGTGGAGCTGCGCCAGAGTGGTTGGCGGGGGTAGTGGGTGTGTGAAGGCCAGTGTTGAAACAGGGCTTCAACGGAGAAGGGTGTCGCCATCGCCGTTGTTAGACCCCTATGTAATAGATTAGTACCGGGAAAGGGATGAAGTATCATTACCAAAGTGATCAGTGACGTTACTAGTGCCGATATTTAGTTTCGCGTCTACCGCACGGCCTAACCTTGGATTGCAGTGTTGGATGCAGTGATGGATTAGCGTGTGACGATAATGGAAAATGAAGAAAGTCTGTGCTGAGATTAGCCGTAATTAGATATGTATAGCGAAGGCAGTGGATGTCTCCCTTTTGTGTTTTGAGAAGAATATAAGTTCGTAATTAGTAAAACTGTGTTGGTGTTCCTTATTACCAGACATTCAGTATTATAGTATTGAACAGGACGAGCTGGAAAGTAACAAATTCCGTAGCAGTCAATTCCGCTTACCAGCCCCATTCGGTTCACGGTCATGTCAATAATAAATATTGGGCTGCTATACGATCAGATCAGGTCGGGATAATAAAACGGAAGTGTTACAAATTTAGGAACGGAAATAAGATGTTAATGTCTCGTCGTCATATAGGTTGTTACAGACAGAGATTCAAATTGTAAGTTTGATAGGGGAAGCTCTGTGGGCTGTTTGGGAAAATTACCTCATGCAGACGTGAAAGAAACTACAAAAATAACAGGAATTATAAAATCAATACGACCGCACTCTCTTAACCAATGTGCCATCTAGCTCAGATAGAGAAGAGTGTGAAAGAGAGAGTAGGGAGGGGGGGGGGGGGGAGATTGAAAAAGAAGCCGTAATGTTTTCATCAAGAAACATTTAGCTTTTCCAGCAATGTTTCAAAAAAATGGTTCAAATGGCTCTGAGCACTATGGGACTTAACATCTATGGTCATCAGTCCCCTAGAACTTAGAACTACTTAAACCTAACTAACCTAAGGACATCACACAACACCCAGCCATCACGAGGCAGAGAAAATCCCTGACCCCGCCGGGAATCGAACCCGGGCGTGGGAAGCGAGTACGCTACCGCACGACCACGAGATGCGGGCGCAATGTTTCATTTCTGTGAAATATATAAAATCAGAAAATGAAAAAGAAACCATCTATTCATGATTTTCCCTCTTTTTACCCTCGGCTGTCTGAAACAACTAAGAGAAATGACACGGCTTTTCATTGTATTATGTCTCTGCCTCTTCACTGCATACATTTATGTCACAGTAAAAGTTGTAACAATCGATGTGTAAAATCTGGGACACTACTGTTCGCTGTTTTAAGTCTTTCTAGCTGGCTCTACGAGGATTTGAACATCTCTTCTCTCGAAATTGACTCCAGTGTCCTAACCTCTGTGTCAACTCTCTTCTCCCTTTTTGCAAATTAAAAATATCGAGCAAAAGTAATTTGACTGTTACATTTTATTTCCCGCTAAAATGCCGTTAGCTTAGGAAACATTCTGCTTACGAACTTTGGAGTATTGTGCCGAAAACCGTTGTATGGAAATGAATATACATCGGCAAGTAGCTCGCAAAGTTTTGTAGCATTCTGCAGTGCATTCGTCTAATATAAATCCCAAAACGTAGCAGAACTGAAACTACTAGTGCCAATATTTCATTGTTAAACAGAAAATATGAAGTGTGTTTAGGAACAGTGCAATGTTTGCAAACCAAAATTCATATGCAAAAAGTCCATCGTGCAATATTTTAATGTTCTACGTGACGTGTTGTATCATTCCGGTGATATAACGTTTCAACGTAACAACAGTATTTATTTTCATGACATTGCGGTGTTCCCTGTTTCTAAAACGTGCAACATCGGATTACTGCAAAACACAAAACATCGAATTGCTACAAAATATAACGGAATACTTTGTACTTCTAACACACATGAGGAGTGAAAATCAGGGTAAGTGCGAGCAGGACTCTCGCACCCAGGGCTCCGTCCAACGTTAATTATAATGGCTCTGAGCACTATGGGGCTTAACATCTGAGGTCATCAGTCCCCTAGAACTTAGTACTACTTAAACCTAACTAACCTAAGGGCATCACACACATCCATGCCCGAGGCAGGATTCGAACCTGTGACCGTAGCGGTCGTGCGGTTCCGGACTGAAGCGCTTAGAACCACTCGGCTCTACTGGCCGGCTCTTTAATTATAAATATATAGCCTGTTCATCTATCTAGAGAGTCGCGGATTTCGACGAATTTTGCCTCTTATTGATATTGATCCTGGCAAGATACCAAAATATGTTATATAAATGGCCGCATCTTTTGATTACATTGACACAGAAGCTTATATTTATTACAACTCCGAGTGATCACCGACGTTCGTGTGTGACATAAATTTCAACTTGATACGTCCACCTTTCCTAAGGGAAAGACGTCTCAACACAGGGACGGACAGTTTTCGGATTTTACCCTTTATTTCAACTGTGGAATCTCGGTGCTTGCCAGATTTTATGATTCTAGGTAAGCGGGAAGTACCCTATATGTTCTGATGAGTGAGTTTACAAGCATCTAAATATGTAACGTAAAAGGCCGTATCTTTCGACTGCATTCATTTAGAAGCTTTTTTTTTTCATCCACTGTCAAGGGACCAAGGACACTAGCATGAGACATGAATTTCAACTTTTTATGTCAATGCATTGCTGAAAAAATTAGTCTTAAGAGAGGGACAGACAGTCGGATAAAAATGGACAAAAATTTTTTTGGGTGTGGTATAGTTACAGATTAACAGTTTTCGGATTTTTCTCTTTTGCTGTAGACTGAAACCTTGCTTATGACCAAGTCTCACGTTTCTACGTCAACTGGAAGTTGTAACACGATAACTCAAATGCTCTACTGATTTATTTTGCCTTTTGTTTTATTTATTGTTACATCGTTGAGCTTCTGTAACTGTGTTTGATTGAATCGATAACACAAAATTGTATACTCCGTTATTTGTAAAAACGTTGTCTTTTAGAGTGTAGGAAGTGTAATCTCTGTAATATGTACAATATGAGCAAATCATATGTCTTGTCTTTGTCATATAATCTCTTTAGTTATCTTTAAAATTAAATATATTTTTAAAAAATTTTGTGTAGAACTACCAATATGTCCAAATGTTCTGTTTTATTTAATATGTTTGGTTGCTGTTATATAAACTACTGATCTTCACTTACGGTTCTGAGTTATTTTGTATGTAAAAGGTGATGTGATACCCTTCGGGAACGGAACTGAGTAGTGCGCGCAAAATGTGGTTGGCATGGATATAAACGTGGAACCAAGAGTCAGTCGGGGACGAGCTACCAAACGATCAACTGCTCATGTAAAGGTTGTGTATTGTGCTGGTTCAGAGAGAGGCTTTTCCTGACGCTTTCCAATGCCTCGGATGGATGGATAAAGAGCTGGAACTATTCTGTAATTGGTATCCATCATCGCCATCAAGAAATGACAGAGTTCAACAATTCTACCTGCAAAGCCACCTACCAACATGCATGCGCCACCACATTGCGCAATCACTGTAATAGAACAGAAGAACTATTGTAATGTACAGTGAAGGATCAGCTCATTGAATGTGTTAGTGTTCTCAAATATAAGGTAATTTATAACTGAATTTATGTACCTACCTTGATTTTTTTCCTTATCATAACATCTCTCAGGTTCCTCTCCGTTTGAACTGAAGTGATTGCCGAGTGTCCTTTATTGAAAGCATATTAAAACTAATATGGCAATAGATTGTGCTAAATTTAATATTGTTTGTTGAAAGGATCTTACAAATATCTCAATTTTGTGTTTCAATGCAGTAAAAGTTGAGAACTGATACTGTGGAAAGTTACATGTTCATGCTTGTTTCTTTAGTGTATTGAAAGTATGCTTAGTTCGCTCTGCTACAGTGGTCAAGATTAAGGGGCCCTCTCCATTGCAAGTAGTTAAAATGCACAAAGTTACTTAATTATAGAAAGTTACAATTACTCTTGTTATTCAAGTGAAATCCTGTACAATATTTGGTTGCTCTTGTGTATTAAAAATGCATATTAATGGTGTAACAGGTGTAAGTAGGCTGTTTAGGTTTTTCTATTGGTAAAGGCCGCCGCCACGTAGCGCTCAGTATGAAAATCACTGGCTGTGCCCTGTGCAGTCTGTGGCTGGTTTGCATTGTTGTCTGCCATTGTAGTGTTGGGCAGCGGCAGCTGGATGCTAACAACGCGTACAGGGTCAACAGATTGTCTATTGTGCTCATTGTAGATTAATAGAAATGAAAATAGTAACTTCTTAATCCAAAAGACAGTGAGAAGTAATCTGTTAGTGAATTCCATTTAATTTTCATTCTAAGTAAAAAGGTGTTTAGTATTGAGAGACTTAATCTATGCACAATAATTAATTTTGCTGAGAACCATATCCATATTTCATGTCAGATAAGAATATGTTTGAATAAGTAATATTGAACCTATGTGCAATTTATGATTCTAAAGTGCACTATAATACTGATATTATTGAAACCACTCAGTTTGACCAAGCTTTGAACACAAAAGTGTATGTCATTTTCTGTTGTCCTTAATGCAAATAGACTTGTTCTCCTATAACGTCAACATCAGCTAGTGACAGAGTTCATCACACTCTCAGGTGATAAAGTATAGGTTGTGTTTGTCCGTTAAAGTTACTCATGTCTATTTTCTTGAACAAGAATGTCAATCATTCTCTTGCCTAATTAGTCTGGCGACCGTTTTCCTTATTCTTTGAACAGTGTAGATAGGTAAAATATTGTTTGTTACTGTTTAATTATTTACGTAATTTTGACTTTCACTTCCGATAAGCCACCTCCGTTAGGTACAACTCGTTCAACATAACGAAATACCTCTCAGAGGGTAACGCTGCTCTGTTGCTCTATACCATAATTGCTTGAATAAAAGAAATTTCATTGTACGAACTGCCTCCAACTTTAAGGTTATGCTATAGCAGTAACGGACAGTAGTGTTGTGTATCAAAATGTGACATAAATGGCCGTATCTTTCGATAGCACTGACCTTGGAAGCTTCAATATTTTACAACGCCAACGTACCGTAGACTTTAGCATGTAACATCAGTTTCAACTTGATACGTCTGCTCGCTCCTGAGGAAAAGGTTTTTTAACAATCGGTCAGATACACAGACGAACGGACAGACAACGAAGTGATCCAATAAGGATTCCGTTTTGACCGAATGAGGTACCGAGCCCTAAAAAATGACGTACTTGCAGTTGTCTACACAAAATAACATTTGCTTAAATGCTTTTTGTCTTCGAATACATTTTTATTCGAACACTAAGATACTTGATAACGAATTAAATGCACTAAAAATCAGTAAGCTTCTGCAACAAAGGAAATCTAATAACATGTTGCTTTCAATGTCTTGCCCATGTATGGTATTACACATTATATGCTAAAACCATTAACGGGCGTGCTGCCTAAGGATTTGGTGACTAAGAAATGTTAATGAGATACATTAGATCTAGGAATGAAAATAAACATTATTTATTTCATATAGTACTTTGGTGGCCTGATTCATCTTGCATTTACGCTACAAGACACCTTTAAGTGTTGTGAGTGAAACATTGCAGGTATCTACACCCTGTTCTGTCTTGTGAGGGTTTGGCTGTGACACGGATGTATTTCGTCCTCTCGCAAATAGAGCTTGTGTTCTGTTTGAAAGCGGTGACTGAAGAGAGCTGTTAGTTTCCGACTGCAGTTCGTTAGCACTACGCTGCGGAAAACTCCATTCGGCAAGAGGAGGGAGAAATTGTGGGCGGAGGTGTGGGAGGGGAGGGAGAGGGGGAGATTGAGAGAGAGAGAGAGAGAGAGAGAGAGAGAGAGAGAGAGAGAGAGAGAGAGAGACCAGCGTCTGCGAGTTTGATAACAACGTCCACTCAGGATCGCTTGAGACCTCTCGGAGTTATGACATTGCTCGGCCTCAGTTTGAGACAGACAGTTCGAAGTGGCACTGTCGACAACAAATGACCGACGCGTGTGAGAAATGCTTGTACTTGTCGCACTCCGCTCTCGATAATGATACAATATTTGGGACAAACGACTGAACATGTGTGTTGGCCTTTACGTGATTTGGTGTATCTGAAATGATACACATTTTCCTAATATAATTTACTTTATTTGCTATTAACAATAAAACAATATAATACAGAACCCACCTCCGTAGATTAGGTCACCGAGACGCGCTTTTGCGGTGCCGCTTGATTCGGAGGTAGTTTCTTCGAGTCCCGTCGGTAGAATAAATGACCACCACCGATACTGAACTGGCAAGAACAAAAGTACTGATGCAGAGTTCCTGATCTCGATACTTGGAGCTAAATTCCAAGCCTAGGGCATCGATGTTTGTGATGTCCTTATGTTAGTTAGGTTTAAGTAGTTCTGAGTTCTAGGGGACTGATGACCTCAGAATTTGGGGAGTCAATCAAAAAATTAATACTTACCTGTAAACACAGCACAATGTTCAATGACATTACTCTACACTCTAGCTAGGCACACGGTGCTAGATGCATTTTTGATAACTTAAAATAACGTAGTACGTAACGAATCAAGCGCAGATCCCTGCATTTCACCATCACATGCGATATCGGTTCATTCACCACGAAACGATTCAAAGTGCCAACTTGATACTTATTCCGAAACTTCCAGTGGTTGTCTAGCTTCGCTGCTTCATTTTGACCCCTGGAAGAAATACGCTAGTCACCCAAAACATTGCGACCACCGACCTACTATCGATATGAACTCTAGCAGCGTGACCTGGCGAGAAACGACTGCTAGTCAGACACACGCACGATGCATGTAGTATCAGTGAGCGTGCTGTCCGAGTGTGAATGCACGTAATCTACGCGAGTTTGACCGAGGGCAGATTGTGATGGCCCGGAGGCTCGGCACGAGCATATCGGAAACTGCACGACTTGTAGGATGTTTGAGAAGTCCTGTGGTGAGTGTCTTCGACACGTGGCGACATTAAAGTGGAATCACATCCAAACGTTGTGGTGTTGGGCGACCAATCCTCAATACAGATGTCGGACGTCGTAGGCTGGACAAACTAATAAAACAAGGCAGACAGCGAACTCAGATGGAATTAACATCAGACTTTAATGCTGCGCAGAGTACAAGTGTGTCTGAACACACAATACTTCCATTATTCCTAACAATGGGCCTCCGCAGCAGACAACCCATGCATGTGCCAGTGTTAATACTACGACATTGTCAGCTACGATTGAAATGGGTACTTGACCATCGGCACTAGACTTTGCCGCGATGGCAGAGCGTTGCATGGAGTAATCAATCCAGATACTTTCATATTCATTCCGGTGGGAGGGTGCGAATCCGTCGTCTCCAGGACAACAGCTCCTTGACACCTGTACTACATTATGGTGACAAGCTAGGGGTTGGATTTGAACATGGCGTCAGAGTTCATCGCCCCCTTCCCCGAAATTAGGGGAATTATGTGACGTGTGTGTCGATGTGGTGTCAGCTCCCTCCAGCGACCTACAAAAGCCTCATTGTTCCCATTCCATAACGCATTCTGCTGTTGTTAGTGTCGAAGGTAGACATACCGGTTTCATACCTTGGAGCCCCTACTTCTCATTCAAGTAGCTCTTCAATTGACATCATTAAACTGAGTGCACCTCATTCAGTCTTCTAACAAACAAAAAGAAGCCCTGGTAGTACCTGGAATTGAACCCTGGTTCTTTGCGAGGGAATCAGACGCCCTGAGCTCTCGGCTGCGGAGGCGGGCCTCGGACATGTTATGGAGATGATTTTTTTTCACTCGTGTACAGCTCACTTCAAACAGTCGTATGACCTTGGCCAGTATCTACTGACTTCGAATGGCTGCCAGCTCCAGCCGGCAGACAACACTGTGTCTAGCGTACCAGTCAGTAAGAAAATTTTAAACTTAGACGCATATAACGTTTCAGTGATCGTGTCATCCCTGCTTTGGTAGATGTAGAAATATCAGCGAATACAAGTAAATACTTGTCGATATTACCTGATTTTTAACAATTCAGCATCTCCCATCAGTCATCTCGCCGAGAGTCCGCCTAGAGGATGCGTACGGTATGTTCTACGATGAAGGTTGATACGGTTCGTAATTGATAACACCCCGCAGCGAAAATCGGCGATCATGGGTATAATCTTATCAAGAATGTTCACTACACCGTCCACGTTCCTCAAGAAATGACCAAGCATGTGGCGTCATATTAAAAGTAATGACCAATCCGTTGCTGTGAATATGACTTTTTTATTTTTTGGACAAATCAAGCTGATCATCTTAATTATCAGCCTTCCCTGGGAGTTGTCATAATGGTCTCCATTTCTTTGCACGTATCTGTCTCCATGTTTCATAAGTACTAAAATTCACTTCAGATAAAAGTGTGTCCCGGTTGCCCGCAGACATTGGCTTCGGCGTGTCATAGCGTCGGCCTCGCAGCTGCTCTTTCATATAACGAAACGATGATAGTCAGAGGGAGACAAGTCGAGACTGCAGGAAGATAACGGAAGATTTTCCCACCCAAAAGTCCTAATATTTTCGACAATGATACAAAGCGTGTTTCTCCGCTGGTTATCTTGCCGCAGGCTGATCCATCCAACGAGCTTCCCGTGCAGTGTAGAACGGAGTTTCAGAAACGTCTAGACACAGCGATTTGTCTGGACTCAAGGAAATCAACGAGAATGCAACCCTCTGCATCCCATTGCACAATAGACCACCTGGAATTCGCACTGTCCTTGCTTTCTTTTTTCCACATTCTGGCGTTTAGTTTAAGGCTCTTAATAATGAAACTCACTTTCAACGTTTTTCTCAATACGTATGAACTTCCTACTTCATTCCGAAATTCCTGAAGAAGGCTTTGGATGATTGTTATTCTTAAAATGTTTTGGTCTTACATCTACACTTATGTCTGTTGAATAAATTACAAGTGTATGGATTAACAGCATCCCCATGAAGCATGGACCTTGCCGTTGGTGGGGAGGCTTGCGTGCCTCAGCGATACAGAGGCCGTACCGTACGTACAACCACAACGGAGGGGTATCTGTCGAGAGGCCAGACAAACGTGTGGTTCCTGAAGAGGGACAGCAACGTTTCAGTAGTTGCAGGGGCGACAGTCTGGATGAGTGACTGATCAGGCCTTGTAACACTAACCAAAACGGCCTTGCTGTGCTGGTACTGCGAACGGCTGAAAGCAAGGGGAAACTACTGCCGTAATTTTTCCCGAGGGCATGCTGCTTTACTGTATGGTTAACTGATGATGGCGTCCTCTTGGGTAAAATATTCCGGAGGTAAAATAGTCCCCCATTCGGATCAGGAGAAAGAAAACTGGCGTTCTACGGATCAGAGCGTGGAATGTCAGATCCCTTAATCGGGCAGGTAGGTTAGGAAATTTAAAAAGGGAAATGGATAGGTTAAAGTCAGATATAGTGGGAATTAGTGAAGTTCGGTGGCAGGAGGAACAAGACTTTTGGTCAGGTGAATACAGGGTTATAAATACAAAATCAAATAGGGGTAATGCAGGAGTAGGTTTAATAATGAATAAAAAAAATAGGAGTGAGGGTAAACTACTACAAACAGCATAGTGAACGCATTATTGTGGCCAAGATAGACACGAAGTCCATGCCTACTACAGTAGTATAAGTTTATATGCCAACTAGCTCTGCACATGATGAAGAAATTGATTAAATCTATGATGAGGTAAAAGAAATTATTCAGGTAGAGAAGGGAGACGAAAATTTAATAGTCATGGGTGACTGGAATTCGAAAGTAGGAAAAGGGAGAGAAGGAAACATAGTAGATGAATATGGATATGGGCTAAGAAATGAAAGAGGAAGCCGCCAGGTAGAAATTTGCACAGAGCATAACTTAATCATAGCGAACACTTGGTTCAAGAATCATAAAGGAAAGTTGTATACATTGAAGAATCCTGGAGATACTAGAAGGTATCAGATAGATTATATAATCGTAAGACAGAGATTTAGGAACCAGGTTATAAATTGTAAGTCATTTCCAGGGGCAGATGTGGACTCTGACCACAGTCTATTGGTTATGAACTGTAGATTAAAACAGAATAAACTGCAAAAAGGTGGGTATTTTTGGAGATGAGACCTGGATAAAATGACTAAACCAGAGGTTGTACAGAGTTTCACGGAGAGCATAAGGGAACAATTGACAGGAATAATAAATACAGTAGAAGAAGAATGGGTAGCTCTGAGGGATGAAGTAATGAAGGCAGCAAAGGATCATGTGGGTAAAAAGACAAGGGCTAGTAGAAATCCTTGGGTAACAGAAGAAATATTGAATTTAATTGATGAAAGGAGAAAATATAAAAATGCAGTAAATGAAGCAGGCAAAAAGGAATACAATCGTCTCAAAAATGATATCGACGGGAAGTGCAAAATGGCTTAGTACGGATGGCTAGAGGACAAATGTAAGGATGTAGAGGCTTATCTCACTAGGAGCAAGATAGTTACTGCCTACAGGAAAATTAAAGGGACTTGCATGAATATCAAGAGCTTTGATGGAAACCCAGTTCTAAGCAAATAAGAGAAAGCAGAAAGGTTGGAAGGAGTATGTAGAGGGTCTATACAAGGGCGATGTACTTGAGGACAGTATTATGGAAATGGCGGAGGATGTAATGAAGATGAAATGGGAGATACGATACTGCGTGAAGAGCTTGACAGAGCACTGAAAGACCTAAGCTAGATGGAGATAAAAGTGACGGTCTTCGCTAGGATTAATTGACACCAATAAATTTCATTTGTGTCGTGCTACTTTGAGTAACTTTTTGTGTGATTCTTTGCCCACTGACTATGAACTACATTCGTCTTGTATTGCTGTGCTGATTACCGGCGAGAACTGTAGTGGCCATCTGGAGGTGATAAACTGAACTGTTAGCGGTGAACATATTCCAGTCTGCTAGGCAGTCTTGGAGTCTTTCCTGAAAGTAATTAGATAGTGAAAGTTGTTTGTCTCGCTGTCAACTTTCGAAGCTATTTTTTCTTTCGTGTATTCAGGTCAGTAAGCATACTGCAAAGATGTTCTGTACCAAGTGATCTATTACTAAAGGTGTCATAGTCGTTAACCAGCTGAGAAGGGAATGTCTCAAGTGATTTACATGGTTATTCAAAATTATCTAAACTCTTTCAAGTAATAGTAAAAGAAATGTTTGTATTGAGGTAAGGCACTATATGATTATACTTGTGGAAAAAGAAACTCAAGATTTTGTATTGTTCCAGTGATCTCAAGCACCACGGCTGCGGTTTCCATAGTTCATGTCGCAGGTGCAAGAGGACGGTGATGATTTTTATTTTTCACTGTGCTTCCAAGAAGATGTTCCTGACTCTTGGATACTGAGGTGCTACAACAATGGATCGGTTGTGAATCATATGATAATCTCCAGTTGCTGATATGGCACACACGTTCTGGTTCAAATGGCTCTGAGCACTATGAGACTTAACATCTGAGGTCATCAGTCCCCTAGACTTAGAACTACTTAAACCTAACTAACCTAAGGACATCACACACATCCATGCCCGAGGCAGGATTCGAACCTGCTACCGTAGCAGCAGCGTGGTTCCAGACTGAAGCGCCTAGAACCGCTCGGCCACAGCGGCCGGCACACACGTTCTTCAGACCTGGTACCGAGTGATTTTTACCTGTGGGACTAAATCAAAAACACTGTTTTCACACATCCATCTCCCCCGCAACATCGCTGACTTACGAGGACGTATTAGGGCAGCTGCACCAGCTTCTGTGTGGACACTTTTGGGTGCGTATGGGCCGAACTTGAGTATAGACTGGATTTGTGTCGTGTGACTAACGGTTCACGCAAATGTGTCGTCGTGCTCTGTGCGTGAATGCCCGTTTGAATTACAAAACAATCTACTGGAGTCTGGTCTGATAGCTTCCTGTCACGATTTCTGGTTGTTCATCTGCTGCTGCTCTGCCATGAATGACTAATGTACGTATTAACTTACTTTCAAGTTGCTTTCCGATGGTCATTTTCATGCAACGAGTTAAAAATATAAGGCAAGATTCCGGCTAGCTAAGAGTAATATTTTTCGCAGCATTTCCAGATTTTAACATGCATTTGCTTGAGTTCAAACTTATCCTTCGTTGTTCAGTGACGTCGTTATTTTCGATGAACAAGGTACAGAATCGGATTTTCGTCACTCTGCCAAAATAATAAACTTGTTGAATTCATCACATTGTCGTTTAGTCAAATGTTTGCAGCATTTTCCAATGCATATAGAATTTTTGTCGTTCAAGTTTGTCCGTTATTGTGGCCCAGTATACGTACAAACAGCAGTATTCTCTCCCGTAGCATTGACTATGTTTTGAGGCAAAATAATTATCGGCTGAATTGAAATTTCTGTAAGTTATTCATATTCCCGTACCAATGACAAATTCATGTTTAAGGATTCTGTTGCTTTCGTTGCACTGTGTGCAAATTGTATTTAACTACAGCATCTATGTTTACACGTTCTCTGCCTTTAGCAAGAACACTACTCAAACTATTTCATACACTATTCGTGTTTTGAGAACTGCAATCAGTAGGACGTTTTTGCCATTCTTTTCATGCCTTACAAGTTAGAAGGCAAGTGTCGGCATGGGGCTGTGTTGTCATACAATGATCGACGTTATTGTTTTGCATCTGTTTAAGATTTCTGGTTAGAAAAGTGTTAAATATTTTTGAAAACGTTATTGGACATATCAGCGATCAAAATAATGTATAATCTTTGAAATTAAGTATAATAGTCTAGATCGCAATGTACGTTTAGTAAAAGGTGAACAGTTTCGTTCGTTACCTGATCATCTTCAGACCTGCGACAATGGCTTTGCATGGAGCAGGAAACGCTCTCAACGTCAATTGCTTCAAAGAAGGGTGTAACTTTATCAGACTGAGCCACATATGCTCATTGTTCTTAGCTCGGCCAAAGTTAGTTACGAAACATATCTTGGGTGTAACATTCAGACACAAAAGAATTTCTGAATACATACGTACATGTACTCAGAAAAAGAGACAAAAATGAGGGGATGGCAACAAATATATGAAAATGCCAAAAATACAACACACTACCATGTCGAGTATGATGTAGGAAAGCCGTTAACATTAAAAACATCTTCCATTCGGCTCGGAATGGATAAATACGGGTCCTGTATGATCCTCAAAGGACTCTTACAGCATTCTTCCTGCAATACAGTGGCTTTGTTCAGCTAACGATAACAGAAGTGGTTACGAATCACGCAATCTTCTCTCCAAAACAGACTACAAAGGCTCATTAACATAGAGATATTCTGACTGTAAGGGCCAGGGCAGATGGGGCAATTCATTATCGTGCTCAAAAAACCAGTCCTAGACGATGCGAGTAGTGTGTACACGGCTCCTGTCGTATTGAAACACAGCATCACCACTGAGTAACAAAAATTGTACCATGGGATGGACCTGTTCAGCCAAAATGATTACATCATCTTTGGCAGTAACGCGGCCTTGTAGACATAGGCTCATCATCGGAATCACGTTTTCCTGTTACGGCCATTTGCATCATTATGAGTGGTTTTGGAATTCCATCTCGCCCTTAAATTCCCTGCTTAAAGAGCTCCCGTTGGGTTGTTTTATTTCTGAAAAGGTTCGCGAGTGCGACAGATCTACAGTGACTTTCACGGCTATCGTCTCCCTACTTTCTGTCACAATCCTCTTCTAGGACCGTCTGTCACGATCACCTAGCAAACCCCCTTTCGCCCGCCTTGTGACTCAGCAGATGATGTTTTCCACTTTCTCTTTATGTAGAATAAATTTTAGATATTGTTCCTATTGCAACACAGAACACTTCAGCTATCTTGGTTATTCAACCACTCACCACGTGAGCACCAACAATTTGCTCACTTTTGAATTCATTAGCTCCGACATGATGCACTCACACAGAACACCGTTTTGCCACGACTGACATATGCAACGAACTGAGGACACTGCACAGCTGCCGTGCTTGAGCAAATACAACACCGCACCCTGCAACCTTGGCTAGCACCAGCATGTATATTCAAGCATGTATTTTTGCGGTATTTCCATATTTTTCTCCAACCCCTGCATAGGGTCTTTAATATTGACGTCAGAGCTGTGAGAAGTTTAGCCCCGTGTCACGGGTCAGAGCGAGACTGGTGACCCTTAGTTACAACGATTGGTATTGTAAGCAGAGCGCAGAAATAACCCAGGTCAGTTGATAAACGTTTCTAATAAAATCCACGGAGCAGTACGTTGCGTAGTTTATTTCACGCAGCGTGCGTCGCCTAAGAGTTCACGGATTCTGACCGCGGTTCGAGAGTGCGACTTCGTGGACCACCACGGAAGCTCCGAGGTCGAACGAAATGAACGTTTAATGCATTATGGACGTTCTCTGTGCAATACTTTATCTCCATGTCTGATCTCTATCACAAAACCATTTTTCGAAGTACTCTTTGTATTAAGGAGCCATTCAGTCATAGATTTGCATTTGTAAAGCAACTGGGCTGTCGTGTGACAATCATAAAATACGCCTTTCTGATGTGTATATTCAGACCTATATTGCAGTTGTAATTTTCTTCTATGCTGTTAAGTTGTCATCTAAATTATCAGCAGTCAACACTGTAGCATCAGCATAGCCAGTGTTATTGATGAAGACTTCATTACCCTTTACCCCCTTCTCTGCAGTGAGGTGGCAAAAGTCATGGCATACCTGCTAATATCGTCCGCCCCGATAGCTGAGTAGTCAGCGTGACGGATTGCCGTCCTACGGGCTGGAGTTCGATTCCTGGCTGGGTCGGGGATTTTCTCCGTTCAGGGACTGGATGTTGTGCTGTCTTCATCATCATTTCATCCCCATCCGGCGCGCAGGTCGCCCAATGTGGTGTTGAGCGTAATAATACCTGCACCAAGGCGACCGGACCTGCCTCGCAAGGGGCCTCCCCGCCAACGACGCCAAACGCTCATTTCCATTTTCCTAATACCGTGTCGGACCTCCCTTTGCCCCGCATAGTGCAGGCACTCAACAAGTCATCGGAAGTCCCATGCAAAAATACTGAGCCATTCTACCTCTATAGCAGTCCATGACTGACTAAGTGTTACCGATGCAGGATTTCGTGCACGAACTAACCTCTCGATTATGTCACATGAATTTCGATAGGATTCATGTCGGACCATACTTGTGCCAAAATAATTACCACGAACTGTCCGGAATGTCCTTCAAAACCAAACGCGAATAACTGTGACGCGTTGACGTAGCGCATTCTCATCCACAGGAATTCCATCGTAGTTAGGGAATATGAAGTCCATGAATGACTGGAAATGGTCTCACAGTAGCTGATCATAACTACACTACTGGCCACTAAAATTGCTACACCAAGAAGAAATGCAGATGATAAACGGGTATTCATTGAAAAAATATATTATACTAGAACTGACATGTGATTACATTTTCGCGCAGTTTGGGTGCATAGATCCTGCGAAATCAGTACCCAGAACAACCACCTTTGGCCGTGATAACGGCCTTGATACGCCTGGGCATTGCGTCAAACAGAGCTTGGTTTGCTTGTACTGGGACAGCTGCCCATGCAGCTTTAACACGATACCACAGTTCATCAAGAACAGTGACTGACGTATTGTGACGAGCCAGTTGCTCGGCCACCATTGGCCAGACGTTTTCAACTGGTGAGAGATCTGGAGAATGTACTGGCCAGGACAGCTGTCCAACATTTTATGTATCCAGGAAGGCCCGTACAGAACGTGTAACATGCGGTCGTGCATTATCCTGCTGAAATGTAGGGTTTCGCAGGGATCGAATGAAGGGTAGAGCCACGGGTCCTAACACATTTGAAACGTAACGTCCACTGTTCAAAGTGCCGTCAATGCGAACAAGAGGTGACCGAGACGAGTAACCAATGGACCCTATACCATCACTTCGGGTGATACGCCAGTATGGCGATGACGAATACACGCTTCCAATGTGCGTTCACCGCGATGTCGCCAAACACGGATGCGACCACCATACTGCTGTAAACAGAACCTGGATTTAACCGGAAAAATGACGTTTTCGGCATTCGTGCACCCAGGTTCTTCGTTGAGTACACCATCGCAGGCGCTCTTGTCTGTGATGCAGCGTCAAGGGTAACCGCAGCCATGGTCTCCGAGCTGTTCATGCAGATGGTCGTTGTCTTGCAAACGTCCTCATCTGTTGACTCAGGGATCGAGACGTGGCTGCACGATCCGTTACAGCCATACGGATAAGATGCCTGTCATCTTGACTGTTAATGATACGAGGCCGTTGGGATCCAGCAGGGCGTTCCGTATTACCCTCCTGAACCCACCGATTCCATATTACGCTAACAGGCATTTGATCTCGACCAACGCGAGCAGCAATGTCGCGATACGATAAACCGCAATCGCGATAGGCTACAATCTGACCTTTATCAAGGTCGGAAACATGATGGTACGCATTTCTCCTCCTTACACGACGCATCACAACAACGTTTCACCAGGCAACGTTGGTCAACTGCTGTTTGTGTATGAGAAATCGGTTGGAAACTTTCCTCAGTACGTTGTAGGTGTCGCCACCGGCGCCAACCTTGTGTGAATGCTGTGAAAAGCTAATCATTTGCATATCACAGCATCTTCTTCCTGTCGGTTAAATTTCGCGTCTGTAGCACGTCATCTTCGTGGTGTAGCAATTTTAATGGCCTGTAGTGTATAATAACATGATGGTTTAGTTGCACCAGAGGATCCAGCCCATTCCATGTAAACACAACCAACACCATCATGGAGTCACAACCAGCTTGCACAGTGCCTTGTTGGCATCTAGGGTCCACTGCTTCCTGGGGTCTGCGCCACACCCTAACCCTACCATCAGCTCTTACCAACTGAAATCGGGACTCATCTGACCAGGCCACGGGTTTCCCGTCGTCCATGGTCCAACCAACACGGAACAAGTACGAGAGAGTGTGTATTATGAGCACCTAGCATTCAACTGGTTCTTTGTGTATCTTCGATGCGGAGTTCATTGGGTTACTTCTCTTGTTTGCGAATGAGAGCTGTGTGGATGACAAACTCTTCTTCCAGTCCCACATAATTAGCTTCCGTTTTAAATGATAAAGTTTTGGTGTTTTTAACAGTAATATTGCAGGGACATTCCCTGTTGGTTTTAAAATTTCAATAAAAGTTTTGTTATTCTAAATCGATTTTAATTCATGAACCCTGTTTCCTGTAATTTCTCCAATGATCAAGCGACCGTTGTTTAACAAATATCAGGAACGCACCAAATTGTTATTTCACGTGATGCTGTTTCTGTTGCGTGCAGTGGCCAAATTGTGGGTCGAATGCTAAGCTCTTAATAGTGGTCACGAGTGGGGAGAGCTCTCACGTTTTTGTTTCAGATTTCAGGCTAGTTATAATGCAAATTAGTTGCAGAGTGTTACAGATTCCGATCCGTGTTCCTATAGAGTCCCTTGTCAAAGTTCCATGGAAGCCAATGAACCTCCAAATCATTGAAGTGTACGCACCAACCGCTGTTACAAAATACAAGAAGTGGAATGACCAAACCAAAAAATACTTACTCTCACAAAACATCACGAAACTAATGTAACAATGGCAGACTTCAATGCCAAAATAGCACATGACAGATTTTAAGATCGGGGGGGGGGGGAGGGGGGGAGAGGCTTTTGACTTAGGAGCACGAAGCGAAAGAGGTGATCGCCTACTAAAATTCTGTCAGGTAAAAACCACGAAAGTCACTGACACTTGGTTCAAACTACCACCTCGGCGACTGTATACATCGAAACCTCCAGCAGACAACCAAGAGCCGGTCGCGGTGGTCTCGCGGTTCTAGGTGCTCAGTTCGGAACCGCGTGACTGCTACGGTCGCAGGTTCGAATCTTGCCTCGGGCATTGATGTGTGTGATGTCCTTAGGTTAGTTACGTTTAAGTAGTTCTAAGTTCTAGGGGACTGATGACCATAGATGTTAAGTCTCATAGTGCTAAGAGCCATTTGAACCATATTTTTGACAACCAATAAAATATATTTCGTAACCGAGTTCTTTGCAACTTAGTCACAACAGCATCCGCTTATCTCACTAATAACAATAATATCTAGAAACTCATAAGATCAAAAACTAGAGAAGCAAAAAATCAATAGTTGAAACGCTGCTGTGAAGAAATTGAAAACTTACAAGCTTGAAGTGATGATTTTAACTTACATGAAAAGCTACAAGAAACTGCTGGGATGTGTAGAAGACAAAACGTCTCCTTGAAAGTCAGCAGAGCTAGTGAAGTAGTTCTTGATGTCGCGAAGAGAACGTAGATAGATGAAATGTTGAGACTTCTAGGAACGATTGTGTAACAGGACCTCCAATCGTGAAAGTAAAAATCGAGAAAGCCATACGTAACTCAAAAGCCAATACAGCAGCAGGACCTGATGGAATTCCTGTGAAGCTCATTAAACCCATTGATGAAGAAATTATCATATTCTTGATTAAACTTTTTAGTAAAATGTGCAAATTACGCTATTAACACCCCGAATGGAAATTGTCAACTTCCATTCTCTTACCAAAAAATAAGAATACGCGAAAATGTGATTATAGACTCATCAATCTTATGAGTCATTCCGTGAAAATATTTTTGACAGCCATTCATCAAAGGTTACATGCAAGGTGTGAGAAATTCATTGGTGAGACACAGTTTGGGAAAGGTTTAGGTGCAAGAGAAGCAATAGTTGCCTTCCAAGTTGTAGTGCAAATCTGCTATGATCAGTATAAAAGTAAAGACCTGTATTTTATTGATTATGAAATTACATTTGATATAGCACAACATCATAAACGTAAGGAAATTCTACAAAGAACGAATACGCAGAAGAAAGACAACACCTGTACATAGAATGTGAATTGGAATCAGATAGCACAGGTTAAGCTTGATCGTGAGGTCACCGACTTTATCGATATCTGGAGAGTGGTCCGACAAGGAGGCGTTCTGTCACCTCTGTTATTCATCTTGTACTCGCAGAAGGGTGTTAGTATCGCATACGGGTACACGATGTATAAAAGGGAAGCGCATTGGCAGAACTGTCATTTATACTCAAGTGATTCATGTGAAAATGTTTCCGATGGGATTTAACAGACTTTGAACCCGGAGTGATAGTTGGAGCTAGACGCACGGAACACTCCATTCCGGAAATCGTTGGGGAATTCAATATTCCGAGATCCACAGAGTCAAGAGTGTACCGAGAATACCAAATTTCAGGCATTACTTCTCACCGGACAACCGCATAAACGATCTTCATCCTGTCTTCCTGAACGTGGAGGGTCACTAATGTCAAAACAATCCTCCTTAGAACGAGAAAACCATGTTTTGCCCTGCTTTGTCCTTTGGCATTATTCCGATACACTATGCAAAAGTTTCTGGGTGCTCCGCTGCTGTCACCCCTTTATTGAATTCCAACAGAAGAATACGTCGGAAACGTTCAGAATTCTCCATTTGACACTCCATTTTCTAGCGTACACTACTCCATTCACTACCTCCAAATGACACTATGAACTCAGATGGCAACAGTGGGCTACGGACAAAAAATGGCAATCGATAAACAAACCCAGAGTAACACCAATACGCAAAACAAAAACGCTAAGAACATATGCATCAACCTAATATTTAAAACTTCAGGACTTCTAGAAGTGAATGTACCCATGTTATTCTCTAAGAATTCCGTCTGGATGCTATTCTGTTGCCTTCCGCCAAAATGTAAGCCGCTCCTGACATGGAGACTGACGTTTTTAGCAGTGACCCACATTGGATCACACACTGCTGTGCCTGGTGAGGCGCAGGAGGTACTTGATTTACCTCCTACCACTCGCTAAGGAATCGCTCTCTAGAATCAGCCGCGACAAAACTATTCCTCTTGATGTTCTTGATATATGCTGCAGGCGAAGTATCCTCAGACTCTCCGCAGGGCGTAATAATTTCACTTCCAAAGATGGTAGGTGTTAACGGGTTCATATTTTACAGAACCATTAGTTCAATAAACCATGTGTGAAAAATTCTGACTCGTATTTACAGAACAATGGAAAGATTGGTAGAAATCGACCTCGTCGAAGATCAGTTTAGGTTCGGGAGAAATGTATTTACACAAGAGACCCTACGACTTGTCTTAGAAAATAGGCTAAAGAAAATCAAACATACTTTTATAGCATTTGTGGATTCAGAGAAACCTTTAGATAATGTTGACTGTGATACAATCATCGAAATTCTGAAGATAGCCTGTACAAAATGGGTAGAGCGAAAGGTTATCTACTACAACTTTCAGCTTTCAGAACCCAGACTGCAGTCGAAGGACGCGAAAGGGAAGCTGATAATGATGATTATGTTGATGGTGATCGTAATTTGAATAGATATTTCGCTTCTGAAGTATGTGTCACATGTTCAGACACAGGATTAAACATAAAAAAAGAAACCGAAAGAAAACACTTGAAAACGTTTAGGATCATATCAGTCTGAGAGTCCGTTGGGCATAACAGAAAAAAAATCTGTGATGTCTATGGTTAAGGGGTAAGGAAGAACACGAACACAGTTTTTTCTGCTTTTTATGTAAGGAAAAACTGCAAAATCTTTCAATAGTCAAGATTGCAATTAAGAAAGTTTCAGCTAATTAATCGGTCATCTTCTGATCTGAATAGACAACAGAAAATTACACTAATAAGACGCTCTATAAGGAGTTACTTAAAACTTCGATAAAATTAATCCTTATAATGCCCCTTCTTGGTGCAAATTTTATTTGTCAATTCGGATCTGAAGATACCTGGATAATCAGCTGAGACTCACTTAAACTTATGTAACTGCGATCTTGACAATTAAAGGACTTCGTTAACAAAATTCTTTTTAGTTTTATAAAATGTTTTTAGATCACTTGTCTACCCCACGGCTTTGTTAGGAATTAACAGTCTCTTTTTGCCTCAGAAAACAATAATATAACAATAATATAATTTAAAGTCTACTAGCGGTGGCGATCAACAAAGAAGGAAAAATTATTTCCTGGATGAGTTCGGATAAATTAGTCAACAATATGATTTGGAACTGTGTTTTCTCTCCTCGAGACTTTATTCCTCAGTGCTCTACCAGAGAATAACCAATTCAGATCGAAATTTATTTTCCTTTAATTACTAGACACTTCTCTAAAAAGTGTTGTTGGTTACAAACAATGCTAGAGTGCGATAACCAGCATGGCCTGACCCCGCCTTGGCCTTGCATTTACGTAAGCGAGTAGATTTACTTATCATTTCCATATTCCTAATATAATCTCTCCTCGTGCCGCTTATCAGACCATAAATTCGAATGTTTATCGATTTTATTAACCTCATCGTCGAATTATTATTACTAAACAGAATGGAGAAATTACTGGTAATTAAAAAAGCGACTTCGCTCTAGGAATTGTTTTTCCTCTTATATGTAGATTTCATTTAGGTCAATGTGCTCCCGTCATCAGACGTGGTAAGTCACTACGGATCGATAGTGAAACGTAAGTATTCCCCTTGCATCTGTTATTAATAAAAATAGGATTTGTCTCATCGACAAAGCGTTCTCATTTACGTTTATGCCTGCACTCCAGAAGTCTTGGAAACCTGCGTTTAACGTAGGATACTACCGCGCAGCATAATCTATTCGCAGGGCCAGAGAGATGGCTTGTGGGTTAAGACACTGCGTTTGTATTAGAGAAGAACAGGGTTCATGATTAGTCAAACTGTCCGTATATAAGCTTTTTGTATCCTTGAAGCGGGCGGCCGTAGTGGCCGAGCGGTTCTAGGCGCTACAGTCTGGAACCGCGCGACCGCTACTATCGCAGGTTCTAATCTTGCCTCGGGCATGGATGAGTGTGATGGCCTTAGGTTAGTTAGGTTTAAGTAGTTCTAAGGTCTAGGGGACTGATGACCTCAGAAGTTAAGTCCCATAGTGCTCAGAGCCATTTCAGCCATTTTTATCCTTGAAGGAAGTGCAAGAAATTATATTATAAAAACGTCGTGGCCGGTTTCCTAGCCTCACGCGTTACGGCACCATGGAATCAGTTGTAATAGGTGACTGGACTCGTGATATCCTGTCGGAGAGGTCACAGTTCGTAGTAATTGACGGAAAGTCATTTAGTATAACGGAAGTGATTTCTGGCGTTCCCCAAAGTAGAGTTACAGGCCTATTACTATTCCTTATCTATATAAACGATTTGGGAGAGAATCTGAGCAGCTCTCTTAAGTTGTTTGCACATGACGCTGTCCTTCATGGTCTAATCAAGTTATCAGAAGATCAAAACAAATTGCAAAACGATTTAGAAAAGATATCTGTATGGCGCGAAAGCTGCAATTGACCCTAAATAACGAACAGTGTGAGGTCATACGTATGAGTGCTAAAAGGAATCCGTTAAACTTCGCTTACAGGATAAATCAGTCACATCTAAAGACAGAGACCGTAAATGCAACTAAATACCTTGGAATTAAAATTACGAAGAACTTAAATTGGAAGGAACACATAGAAACGTTTGTGGGGAATCCAAACCAGAGACTGCGTTTTATTGACAGGATGCTTAGAATATGTGACAGATCTACTAAGGAGACTACCTACACTACGCTTGTCTGACGAAGTACATCGAAAAAGTTCAAAGAAAGGCAGCACGTTTTGTATTTACGTGAAATATGGAAGAGAGTGTCACAGAAATAATACAGGGTTTGGGGTGGACATCATTAAAACAAAGGCGTTTTTCTTTGCGGTGGAATCTTCTCACGGAACTCCAATCACCAAATTTCTCCTCCGAATGCGAAAATATTTTGTTGACACCGACCTACATAGGGAGAAACGATCACCTTGATAAAATAAGGGAAATTAGAGCACGTACTGGAAGATATAGGTGTTCGTTCTTTCCGCGCGCTGTACGAGATTGGAATAATAGAGAATTGTGAAGATGGTTCGATGAATCGTCTGCCAGGCACTACGAGGCCACAGAGCATATCCACGATTCCAGTAATAAGTTCCAGTTAACCTCTCTGTAGTTTCGGGCCGCCGAGGAATCGTGTCCAGAAGACGGGTAATAACCACCAGAGAAAAATGCATTATTCATTGAGAATTCTTGTAACCGCACATTACCAATTTTACAAGTAAAATTGTTGTATGTGTCGCGCTCAAGTCCACATTGGAATTAGGAGCAATGTGTATGGATAATAAATATCGTTATCCTGAACGATCTGGACGTTCTCGCGACCTGGCTGATACTCTGAGTATCTCAAAGAAGATCCATATTCCTCCTCGTAGTTCAAAAGTATTCCAAGTCAACTAAATATAGGAAGAAAATAACAATAGATTGTTTTAGAACATTTTTGCGAGCACCCTTTTCTCATCCTCTTCCCTAGGAGTACTAGGGATATCTTACTCACATACCACTCTTATACAAAAAAAGAGACTTGCACGAGTATCTACCAAATGTAGTTGAAATTATTTCATCAAAAAATCAGAAAAAGTTTAAATTTTTACCCTAATCTACTATTCCCCAACTATTTCTCTCTCGCCTTTTCCACCTGCCTCCTCACACCCCTTCCACAGCCACCTACCTCCTCACATACTGTCCTCCTCTTCCACTTGCCTCCTCATACCCTGATCACTTTCCACCTACGACTACCCCTCTCCATCTTCCATTGCCTCCTCCTCCTCCTCCTCGTCCTCTTCCTCTCTTTGTCTATGACCTCCCCTCTTCCACCTCCCCCCTCTCCCAGTCCGCGCACTCCTCACCCATCTCCCTGTTCGTCTCCTTCCCTCCCTTCCTGTCCAGCTCCTATCCCATCTCTCTCTCCCTTTCCTCCCCACCCCTCTGTCCACCTCCTCCTTCGCCTTCTCTCTGCCCATCTCCTGCTTCACCATGTCTATGTATGTCTCCTCCTTCACCTTCTTTCTGTCCAACTTCTCCTCTGCCCTATCCGTGCCCACCTCCTGTACCACCCGGTTTCCACCACCATCTCAGTGAGAGGGGGTTCTTACCCCAAAAGTAATTCTTTCTAGACAATAAATGGTACGTGTAGCAAATTTTGTTGAATTCGATACAGAGGTTTAGGAGGAGATGCGGAACATACGCACATACATGCATTTTTAATGCAATGAGATGAACAGAAATGACACTTGTATTCAAAGACAATAACTATACTGAAGCCACCGCGATTCATGACAATCCGCTGGACGTTACAAACGGTGAGTCATGGGTCTTAAAAGGGTATGCGGACGGCAATGCATGCTCTGCAACGTGCTCTCATGCTGGCCACATGGTTAGTAACGCGTTCTTGTGTTAAGAGCTTTCCATACCTCTATAAGTACAGTTGACAACTGCTAGACGGTCGTTGATGCCTGTGAACATGCTCCGGTAGGCGTCTCTCCAATGCATCTAGCACGTGCTCCATTGGATTTAAGTCTGGGGAACGGGTAGGCTAGTCTATTCGCCGAATATCCTTTCCTTCCAGGAGCTCACTGTCATCCACAAAAAGGAAATAAGTGGAAAATGCACCCCACATTTGGAAGGAATAGAGTGTAACAATAACACTGACCGGTGAGTGTATCGTATTCAAAGATTTGGAGGTCAGTATCTAGATGTGACAATATTCCTTCCCAAAGCATAACAACCGGACTACTAAAACGATCATGTTCGACAACGCTGGACGTACGCTTATATTGTGAGAGTGGGAAACACGTAATGCACACATAAGCAACGCCAGGCGCCAGGTTTCTTCTTCTGAATCATTTTCTTACGTCTCCTTGCTCGGCTGGAGAATGCATCTTATTTGTGTCTTTGCGTAGCAGTTCTTGTGAAAAGTATCGCGCACATGCTGTAACTCCGTAGACAGATTCTCTGTGTCGCATATGGCTCACGCTCTGTGTACTAGAATGGTAAGCACAGATTTTTTTTGCCCTGGCTGATGGCAATTATTGGTGTTTAAGGCCCGTGTGTTTCCCCTTCTTGTACACCGAATGCCACAACGTGACATCAGTATTATTATTTATCAGAATGTATAGGAACGGGAGGCACCGTTTTCTTCCACTTCAATGGTGAACGTGTTAAGGTGGAAAGAGGAATTCTTGTCGGTGTTCTTCAGCATTCGACCAAACCACGAATATGTCGTCCGCACATCTGTCGGCCGCCTTTGGTTTCAGCTTTGCAGTTTCGAGAGCTGTTTGCCTAACGGGTTCCACGCATAGGCTAGCGATGGTTGGTGCTAGAGAGGACACGATGGTGACGCTGTCTATCTTTTCATAGAACTTTCCACCAAAGTGGAAGTAGGTAGTGGTGAGCATGTGTCGGTACAGTTTGACTAAGTCGCTTTCGTAGTGACTCTCTAGTTATGATATGGAATATCCTTACGGTGCCCATCTGAAGATAGATGCGACATCTTATAAAGCACTTTCACAGTCTCGTGAAAAAGGTCGAAACTTCTTGTAATTTTCTGTAGTTTTATTTGTTCAGAGTCGTAGTTTACTTGCCTGTGTATTACCACACACTGCTCTAGAAACTGCTACTACTTACAATCAATGCAAGGGTACAATAAAGGGCGTACCATGTCTCCTTAAGCCACAAATTCTATTGTACACCGATGCCAACAACAGTATCGTCAAATAGTCAGTTTAAAGTAATATACACACGGTTATTAATAAAACAGGAAATCGACATCCAGCTACGAACTGTTTTCACATTTTGAATCAGATTTAGGTGGATTTGTAGACACACGTCTGCTTTCGTTCCTTCTACTCCTCAATGCGAAAGGTAGTCGCACACTAGCACTTACCAAGTTACCACAAACATTTCTTAGCAACGCCAACAGTCTAGTTTACCTTGTGTAGGATAACTTACCCCCCCCCCCCCCCCACACACACACACATCTACATCTACATCCATACTCCGCAAGCCACCTGACGGTGTGTGGCGGAGGGTACCCTGAGTACCTCTATCGATTCTTCCTTCTATTCCAGTCTCGTATTGTTCGTGGAAAGAAGGATAGTCGGTATGCTTCAGTGTGGGCTCTAATCTCTCTGATTTTATCCTCATGGTCTCTTCGCGAGATATACGTAGGAGGGAGCAATATACTGCTTGACTCTTCGGTGAAGGTATGTTCTCGAAACTTCAACAAAAGCCCGTACCAAGCTACTGAGCGTCTCTCCTGCAGAGTCTTCCACTGGAGTTTATCTATCATCTCCGTAACGCTTTCGCGATTACTAAATGATCCTGTAACGAAGCACGCTGCTCTCTGTTGGATCTTCTCTATCTCTTCTATCAACCCTATCTGGTACGGATCCCACACTGCTGAGCAGTATTCAAGCAGTGGGCGAACAAGTGTACTGTAACCTACTTCCTTTGTTTTCGGATTGCATTTCCTTAGGATTCTTCCGATGAATCCTCAGTCTGGCATCTGCTTTACCGACGATCAACTTTATATGATCATTCCATTTTAAATCACTCCTAATGCGTACTCCCAGATAATTTATGGAATTAACTGCTTCCAGTTGCTGACCTGCTATTTTGTAGCTAAATGATAAGGGATCTATCTTTCTATGTATTCGCAGCACATTACACTTGTCTACATTGAGATTCAATTGCCATTCCCTGCACCATGCGTCAATTTGCTGCAGATCCTCCTGCACTTCAGTACAATTTTCCATTGTTACAACACCATGAACTATGGACCTTGCCGTTGCGGAGCCGGCCGCTATAGCCGAGCTGTTCTAGGCGCTTCAGTCCGGAACTGCGCGACTGCTACGGTCGCAGGTTTGAATCGTGCCTCGGGCATGGATGTGTGTGATATCCTTAGGTTAGGTAGGTTTGAGTAGTTCTGATGACCCCAGATGTTAAGTCTCATAGATCTCAGAGCAATTTGAGCCATTTGAGCCGTTGGCGGGGAGGCTTGCGTGCCTGAGCGATACAGATAGCCGTACCATAGGTGCAGCCACAACAGAGGGGTATCTGTTGAGACACCAGACAAACGCGTGGTTTCTAAATATGGGCAGCAGTCTTTTCAGTAGTTACAGGGACAACTAGTCAGGGTGATTGATTGATCTGGCCTTGTAACATCAACCAAAACGGCCTTGACGTGCTAGTACTGCGAACGGCTGAAAGCAAGAAGAAACTGCAGCCTTAATTCTTCCCAAGGGCGTGCAGCTCTACTGTTTGGTTAAATGATGATGGCATCCTCTTGGGTAAAATATTCCGGAGGTAAAATAGTCATCCATTCGGATCACTAGGTGGGGACTATTCAGGAGGGTTCAGTTCCCTGCCGGGTAGAGGATTTTCTCCGCCCAGGGACTGGGTGTATGTGTTGTCTTCATTATTTCATCATTATTCACGAAAGTGACGAGATTGGACTGAGTAAAGATTGGGAATTCGTATGGGTGCTGATAACCGCGCATTTGAGCGCCTCATAAACTAAACATCATCATCATCATCATCATTATCGTCATCATACTCAGGAGTACGTTGTCATCAGGAGAAACAAAACTGGCGTTCTACGGATCGGAGCGTGGAATGTCAGATCACTTAATTGGGCAGGTAAGTTACAAAATTTTAAAAGGGAAACGGATAGGTTAAAGTTAGATATAGTGGGAAATACTGAATTACGGTGGCAGGAGGAACAGGACGTCTGATCAGGTGAATACATGGTTATAAATACAAAAGTATAAAGAGGTAATGCAGGAGTAGGTTTAATAATGAGTAAAAGAAATAGGAACGCGGATAAGCTACTACGAACAACATAGCGAACGCAGTAGGAAAAGGAAGAGGAGGAAAAGTAGTAGGTGAATATAGACTGGTGGAAAGGAAAGAAAGGGGAAGCCGTGTGGTAGAATTTTGCAAAGATCGTAATTTAACCATCGCTAATATCTGGTTTAAGAATCATGAGAGAAGGTTGTATACGTGGAAGTGACCTGGAGACACCGGAAGTTTTCAGATTGATTACATAAAGATCAGACAGAGATTTAGGAACCAGATTTTAAATTGTAAGTCATGTCCAGGGACAGATGTGGACGCTGACCACAATTTATTGGTTATGAACTGAAGATTAAAACTGAAGAAACTGCAAAAGGGCAGGAATTTAAGGAGATGGGACCTGGATGAACTGAAAGAACCAGAGGTTGTAGAACGGGGAACGACTGACAAGAACAGGCGAAATAAATACAGCAGAAGAAGAATGAGTGGTTTTGAGAGATGAAATAGTGAAAGCACCAGAGGGTCTAGTAGGTAAAAAGACGACGGCTACAGTCTGGAACAGCGCGACCTCTACGGTCGCAGGTTCGAATCCTGCCTCGGGCATGGATGTGTGTTATGTCCTTAGGTTAGTTAGGTTTAAGTAGTTCTAAGTTCTAGGGGACTGATGACCTTAGCAGTTAAGTCCCATAGTGCTCAGAGCCATTTGAACCATTTGAGCTAGTAGAAATCCCTGGATAACACTGATGAAAGGAAAAAAGTATAAAAATGTAATAAATTATGCTGGCAAAAAGAAATACAAACGTCTACAAAATGAGAATGACAGGAAGTGCAAAATGGCTAAGAGAAATTTATAGAGGACAAATGTAAGGATGTAGAGGCATTTACCACCAGGGGTACGATAGATACTGCCTACAGAAAAATTAAAGAGACCTTTGGAGAAAAGAGAACCATCTCCATGAGTATCAAGAGCTCAAATGGAAACCAGTCCTAAGCAAAGAAGGGAAAGCAGAAAGGTGGAAGGAGTATGTTGAGGGTCTATACAAGGGAGCTGCACTGGAGGGCAATGTTATGGAAACGGAAGAGGACGTAGAGGAAGATCAGAAGGGAGATATGATATTGCGTGAAGAATTCGACAAAGCGCTGAAAGACTTAAGTCGAAACAAGGTGCCGGGAGCAGACAACATTCCATTAGAACTACTGACAGCCTTGGGAGAGCCAGTTATGACAAAACTCTTCCATCTGGTGAGCAAGATGTATGAGACAGGCGAAATACCCTCAGACTTCAAGAAGCATACAATAATCCCAATTACAAAGAAAGCAGTAGCTGACAGGTGTGAAAATTACCGAACTATGAGTTTAATGAGTCACGGCTGCAAAATACTAAAGTGAATCGTTAACAGACGAATGGAAAAACTCATAGGAGTCGACCTCGGGGAAGATCAGTTTGGATTCCAGAGAAACGAGGACCATGCGGGGCGATACTGACCATAGGACTTCTCATAGAAGATTAGATTAGGAATGGCAAACCTACGTTTGTAGCATTTGTAGACTTAGAGAAAGCTTTTGACAATGTTGACTGGAATACTCTTTTTCAAATTCTAAAGGTGGCAGGGGTAATATACAGGGAGCGAAAGGCTATTTACAGTTTGTACAGAAACCAGACGACAGTCGAGGGGCACGAAAGGCAAGGAGTGGTTGAGAAGGAAATGAGACAGGGTTGTAGCCTATCCCCGACGTTATTAAATCTGTACATTGAGCAAGTAGTAAAGGAAACAAGAGAAAAATTTGGAGTAGGAATTAAGGTCCAGGGAGAAAAAAATAAAAACTTTGAGGTTTGCCGATGACTTTGTAATTCTGTCACAGACAGCAAATTACTTGGAAGAGCAGTTGAACGAAATGGACAGTATCTTGAAAGGGGGATATAATATGAACAACAAAAGGAAAACGAGGATAATGGAATGTAGTCGAATTAAATCAGGTGATGCTGAGGGAATTAGATCAGGAAACGAGACACTTCAAGTAGTAAATAACTTTTGCTATTTGGGAAGCAAAATAACTAATGAAGGTCGAAGTAGGGAGGATATAAAATGTAGACTGGCAACGGCAAGAAAAGCGTTTCTGAAGAAAAGAAATTTGTTAACATTGAGTATAGATTTAAGTGTCAGGGAGTCCTTTCTGACAGTATTTGTATGGAGTGTAGCCATGATTGGAAGTGAAACATGGACAATAACCAGTTTGGACAAGAAGAGAATAGAAGCTTTTGAAATGTGGTGCTGCAGAAGAATGCTGAAGATTAGGTGGGTAGATCACGTAACTAGTGAGGAGGTACTGAACAGAACTGGTGCGAAGAGAAATTTGTGGTACAACCTGACCAAAAGAAGGGGTCGTTTGGTAGGGCACATTCTGAAGCATCAGAGGACCACCCATTTAGTACTAGAATGAAGCGTGTGCAGTAAAAATCGTGGATGGAAAGCAAGGGACCAATACAAAGGAATGTAGGTTGCAGCAGTATTCGAGGATGAAGAATCTTGCGCAAAATAAAGTGGCACGGAGAGGAGCATCAAACCAGTCTCTGGACTGAAGGCCACAACAACAACAGGATAACTCACTGATCAGACAGTGACCAACTGTGTACCATCGTTCTGATCAATCTTTAACACGGAAATAAGTATACACACAACTTGGTGTCCAGTAACATGCACCATAGGGGCCAACATCAAGGGCAGTTTACGCTTAAGTTACAAATAATGAACAGCTCACTAGTGAGGTATGAGCAGGCACTCATTGATTTTCCTAATGACCCCGTCAGGGTTTACATCTGTTCAAAATGGGATCCTTGGTATAATAAAGCCATTACTGAATAAGTACGTCTCATAGTGCCGTTATCACTCAGCCTTTTCGTGAGTGGCCGGTAGTACTGACATAAACACCTATATGACGAAAAAGGGGGACATGACTCATTTTATGACATAACACATTGGTGCTGCCTATTCTTCAGTCATATGTTTCAGATCTCAGTACTGCCGTACCTGACAAAGCTGTTGGGTCAACAACGGCAAATTATTTTTTAACAATAAACAAAGAACGCGTTAGCTACATATGTTTAAAAAGTTGCTTCCTGTCGCAGTAACGTTTACAACCCTACTGCATGAACCAATTATCGTCGAATCAAAAGTGGATTTAGTGGACGACAGATGGTTGCATCTTTCGTAAACTGTCAGCAATAGAAAACGTCGGATGCTTATATAGAGTGTTACAAAAGGTACGGCCAAACTTTCAGGAAACATTCCTCACACACAAATAAAGAAAAGATGTTATTTGGACATGTGTCCGAAAACGTTTAATTTCCATGTTAGAGTTCATTTTAGTTTCGTCAGTATGTACTGTACTTCCTCGATTCACCGCCAGTTGGCCCAATTGAAGGAAGGTAATGTTTACTTCGGTGCTTGTGTTGACATGCGACTCATTGCTCTACAGTGCTAGCATCAAGCACATCAGTACGTAGCATCAACAGGTTAGTGTTCATCACGAACGTGGTTTTGCAGTCAGTGCAATGTTTACAAATGCGGAGTTGGCAGATGCCCATTTGATGTATGGATTAGCACGGGGCAATAGCCGTTGCATGGTACGTTTGTATTGAGACAGATTTCCAGAACGTAGGTGTCCCGACAGGAAGACCTTAGAAGCAAGTGATCGGCGTCTTAGGGAGCACGGAACATTCCAGCCTATGACTCGCAACGACGAGGACACCTGCACTGGACGAGGCAATTCTTCGTGCAGTTGACGATAACCCTAATGTCAGAGTCAGAGAAGTGGCTGCTGTACAAGGTAACTTTGACCACGTCACTGTATGGAGAGTGCTACGGGAGAACCAGTTGTTTCCGTACAATGTACAGCGTGTGCAGGCACTATCAGCAGCTGATTGGCCTCTACGGGTACACTTCTGCGAATGGTTCATCCAACAATGTGTCAATCCTCATTTCAGTGCAAATGTTCTCTTTACGGATGAGGCTTCATTCCAACGTGATCAAGTTGTAAATTTTCACAATAAACATATGTGAGCTGACGAGAATCCGCACGCAGTTGTGCAATCACGTCATCAACACAGATTTTCTGTGAACGTTTGGGCAGGCATTGTTGGTGATGTCTTGATTGGGCCCCATGTTCTTTCACCTATGCTCAATGGAGCACGTTATCATGATTTCATACGGGATACTCTACCTGTGCTGCTAGAACATGTGCCTTTACAAGTACGACACTACATGTGGTTCAAGCGCGATGGAGCTCCTGCACATTTCAGTCGAAGTGTTCGTACGCTTCTCAACAACGGATTCGGTGACCGATGGACTCGTAGAAGCGGACCAATTCCATGGACTCCACGCTCTCCTGACCTCAACCCTCTTGACTTTCATTTATGGGGGCATTTGGAAGCTCTTGTCTACGCAACCCCGGTCCAAATGTAGAGACTCTTCGTTCCCGTATTGTGGACGGCTGTGATACAATACGCCATTCTCCAGGGCTGCATCAGCGCATCAAGGATTCCATGCTACGGAGGGTGGATGCATGTATCCTCGCTAACGGAGGACATTTTGAACATTTCCTGTAACAAAGTGTTTCAAGTCACGCTGGTACGTTCTGTTGCTGTGTGTTTCCATTCCATGATTAATGTGATTTGAAGAGAAGTAATAAAATGAGCTCTAACATGGAAAGTAAGCGTTTCCGGACACATGTCCACATAACATATTTTCTTTCTTTGTGTGCGAGGAATGTTTTCTGAAAGTTTGGCCGTACCTTTTTGTAACACCCTGTGTACGATTGCCTTACTACAGACGATTTTGTCTGCACCTGTAGGCAAATCCTTGTCTCTTTGTCTTGCTGCAGTCGACGACCGCTGCAAATATGTGCACATCTTTGCCCTGGATCTCTCGCTCTATCTTTGCAAAGTGCTGTACCCTTCATCAGTACAATTGGGAAATTGGTAACGCGAAAGACTTCAGTACAATTTCCTTACTGTGCAGTCACATGACGAAACATCAGGTAATTTGCACCCTAGCTGCGTTGTTGAATAGAGCACCTGCGTCCCATTCATGTAGGTGCGTATTTCCGTCAAGGCAATTCCCAAGACTGACACTCTTCATCATTCAGATTCAGTTCAATAACTCTCTGAACAGAGTTCAATTAATTTTGTACCTGAGCTGAAGTGATTTAATTTACAGAACTTTGAGAGTAATTTTTTACGTTTTCAAAACCATACCAGTTTATGGCGTGGGTATTTGCATTGTGTTGGTGTCTCTTACGTGCTATTTAACTGGAAATTTATTGCCTCCACACAGTGAATGATTTAAAGTCACTGCCTGTAGGCGGGTGTGAATTCAGTAGCCATTCCATTTCACTGCAATTGTCGTGATGATATCTTTACTAACTGCGTAATCGTGATGAGACACCCACGGATTTTCGGCTACAACGACATTGTTTGAAAGCCAATGTGACGCAACGAGTTTTTCCTACCCTGGTAACCGTTTCATGAACATTTTTATATGAACAACATATTTTTGTGTTTTATGGACTTAGACGTGTTAACGTTTAGTTCACATAGTCGGACTATAAACAAATTTCACGTGTGGGTTCGTTTAATGTGAGCCGTCAGCTCACGTCTTCATGTGTCAATTCTGTCGTATCGAGCTTACCTGGGATTGCCACTTTAACAATCTTGTCTTATGAAAAAGAACCGCAAATTTTTTACATAACTTTGGCCACAGCCCACTATCTTTGTAGATTTCCACCGTTCTATTTCCACTATCTAATCGTTTTTCTTTTATTTAAAGTTACATTTACTATATATATGTACGTAAGTATCTCGACTTATAAGTAAGGACGCTACAATTTTGTGTGCAGCTGTCTCAAAATAAGCTGACCGAGACAATATTTCTTTCATATTTATTTCCCTATTAGGATATTAGCTGTAACAGACATTTCTGTTGGTCACCTTTGAAAATCCTTAAGCTTTTGCTTTGTCGTAGTCGTAAACTCTACATGCCCGGACCTCCAGAAAGACATGAATTCTGGTGATAATAGCAAACATTCTATTACAGTCGGTTATGTAATGCTATGAATCTTGGAGTATGTGTGTTGCGTAACGATAATGCGTCATAATTTTATCTTGTTTCATAACGGCAGCCATGTGCGTCACATCTGCCTCTACTGTTGTGTATACAGATGCTGTGGGCACCCCATAAACGAAAACGAAAATGGAGAGATTATCTTCGAAAAAAATAAAGAGGAAAAAGGTAAGGGGTTAACATTCTGTCCGCAATGAAGTCATCGTAAGTGAAGATCTAGTTCAGTTAGAGAAGTATCAGGAAGGAAATGGACAGATGGTTCAAATGGCTCTGAGCACTATGGGACTTAACATCTATGGTCATCAGTCCCCTAGAACTTAGAACTACTTAAATCTAATTAACCTAAGGACATCACACAGCACTCAGTCATCACGGAAATGGACAGATGTTTTGCTGAAGAATCGATGAGTGTACTTGTACTTCCGTTGTGGTATTTGGAGTTAGTAGCTTTCTGTACATTGCTGAGTGTTTTTAGAGAATCGTATTCGTCATCAGCACCCACTTCTATCACTCACTAATCATTAACCAAACAACCACCTGAAATTTAATCACCCCCTTCCCTTTCACCTATAAATCATCACCTCTCACCCGTTGCTCCCCTCCCTTTCATCCACCAATCACATCTGTTACTGCATATTACTTAAGACCTTTCACCATTCGCCTGTCACCCGTCAGCAGTTCCGCGTTGTTCGCTCCCCATTCAACAGCTACACGATTGACGGAGGACATCGAAAGGGTGCAAAAAAGGCAGCTCGTTTTGTATTATCACGTAATAGGGGAGAGAGTGTGGCAAATATGATACACGAGTTGGGATGGAAATCATTCCAGCAAAGACGTTTTTCGTCGCGGCGAGACCTTTTTACGAAATTTCAGTCACCAACTTTCTCTTCCGAATGCGAAAATATTTTGTTGAGCCCAACCTACATAGGTAGGAATGATCATAAAAATAAAATAAGAGAAATCAGAGCTCGAACAGAAAGGTTTAGGTGTTCGTTTTTCCCGCGCGCTGTTCGGGAGTGGAATAGTAGAAAGATAGTATGATTGTGGTTCGATGAACCCTCTGCCAAGCACTTAAATGTGAATTGCAGAGTAGTCATGTAGATGTAGATGTAGATGTAAACATGACTGAAGTACCAACTGAGAAAAATGGCTCCTAATATTAACAATCATGAATGTTATTTGGTAACTCAGAAAGTGTACACGCTTCGTGGGTGTGATCTATGCAGCAGAATATGAGTAAAATCTTAAATAAAGTTTTTTCTGAAATTTCTTTGTTTCCCAGTTATGATGCAAAGTGTCATTTGTGTTAGGCATTACATCATGGTCCAGTACAGCCTCCTAGTTTGTCGTGTTCGCCTGCATATCAACTGATGTTGCTTTTACACTCGTCTACACTGATGCCTTTGTTTACTTGATTACGATGTGGTCTGTTGTAATTAGTTCATAGACTGCAGTCTGTGGGTAAGGTACGATGGCGTACTCATATGCTGAACATGCGGATATGCAGGTCTTTTATGGAGCATCAGAAGGTAGTGCACGGCAGTGCATGAGCAGCAGTATGACAGTCCATAGAAATATTTCGAAGCAGGAGAGTACCAAACTATCAGACTTCCACAGCTCTGGACAGGCGTTAAGGAAATATGGGATTCATGGTGTGCCTTGGTTAGGTCAGCCGCAGTCAGATGGATCATGTGTTGAGAACATCCTGGAAATGGTAAATGAGGATACGACCACAACTACCCGCCATAAAAGTGCCACTGTAGGGATTCTTCAATCAACTTTATGGCGCCTGCTTCAGAGACAGCAATTCCACCCATGTCACATGCAGAAGGTGCAGAATGTGACACCTTTAGACCTCCAAAGACGTCAGAATTTCTGTCGCCGGTTATTCGAACGCCAAGTCGCTGGTCCACTGTTCGGTCGTCAGGTACTGTTTATTGGTGAGCGCCTCTTGATCTACGCTGGAATCGTAAACGCTCGTAACATGAACGTGTGGGTGTATGAGAACTCTCGCGTAGCTATAGTACGAGGACATTAACATTTTGCAGTGAACGTCTGGTCTGGTCTGGTATAGTGAACAGTTACTCGAACCGCATGTTACTTCACAGTGAGTGGCAATGTATCGACAGTTCTTGGAACATGAATTGGGTGGCCTGCTTCATGATGTCCCACTCTCCACATGAACCAACTTGTGGTTTATGCACGATAGTATTCCTGCATATTTCAGTTGGGAGGCAAGAGACTATCTGAATGTTGCTTATCCCAATAAGTGGATAGGTCGTGCAGGGCTAGCTGCTTGGCCCACCATATCTCCGGATCTAAACACCACGCAGTTCTACTGTGAGGCTCATGTCAAGGAGCTCATGTATGATGTTGCGACTGAGAATATAGCACAACTACAGCAGCGAAATAAAATAATTGTGCAGAATAAGATGAACGGAGTGTGCAAAATTCCGAGAATGGTAAGACATCGATGAACGGAGTCTGCAAAACTCCTAGAATGGTAAGACGTCGAGCACATCGCTTTCTTCGTCTACATGTTCTGACTTAAATTTAGATGTATTGAATTTTTTATTTCTTCGTGTCAATGGTTTCTGGGAAGAATTTCGTATTGTTTGTGTCGCATTTGTGATCCCTACTCTACTACAAATCTTGGAGATAAAGCAATTTAAAAAAACTTTAAAATTTTACTCTTATTTGTATGCTTATATTACAACCACGAAGTGAGCAGTTACTTTCGAATCACGGGCCGTTCGGCGCATTTTTTCTGGTGCTTCGGAAGATATTTGCAATTTCATTTTTGTATTGTGTAGCTGGATTTAGCCGAACCGGTTACTACTCGTCACATCTTTCATGCGACACCCACAGTCAACAAAAAGCGTCGGTTCGTTTCCCATTACAACCAAAATTATTTTTAAATCGGAGTATTCCGTGCCCTTTCAATACAGCGTTCCCAAATTAGTCTAGTCCGTTATTCGTTTTTATCGATATGTATAAACAGGGACAGTAAAACACGAAGAATAAGCGTCAATCCAGCAGCAACTGAGAAGCGCTGCATTCTTTGAGTTGACAGTCAACTTGGGCTGGGGCAGTGCTGTCTCTGCAGAGTATTGGTTATTCTTCGTGTTTTACTGTCCCTGTTAATATCCATCGATAAAAGAAATATCGCACTAGACTAACCTGGGGCCGCTGTAGCAAGTCGATACCTAACATAGCGCTGTAAATATTACTTTGTTCGTGACGGGACACAAACCGATGTTTTCCGTCGATACTAGACTTCGCATGAAAGACGTGATGAGCTCTATTTATGTGGGCTGACTAGCTAGATAATGCACAAACGGAACAGCAAATATCTGCTGAAACACCAGACACAATGTGTCTGACGACACTTCTAAGAGGCACTGTAACGTTACGCAGTAGATTACTCTTAATCCCTGTTTCACATTTGTGATCATAACTACATTCTTACGAACATAGCCATTGGAACAAGTGCATCACGAAAAATCTTCACATCTACCTTGAAGCTATGTTTCCTTCACTTCAAATCTCTATTCCTAAGCAAATGCTAGAAATGCCTCTTTACACCCACAGAACAACGTTAAGCGATTACCTTCATCTCTTAAGTATGGCAGATACAGACCATTCCTTGGCGAAAAAGTGAGAAACGTTCTCACATGTGGAGAACTAAGGAGGTACAAGGAAAGCACAACTACCTACAAAAGTTAGAAACTCTTCACGTATCTACAAAGTAAAATACGCCAAACTGCGATCCTTTCGATGTTCCTTTATGACTATCATTACAGCTGCTAAAATATTCACGTAGCATATGTAGATCCCTCGTGAAAAGAAACAAGGTATAAGCGCTTCTCACCCATATCGCAACCTGCGAGATAATTAGGCTCGTTGTACTAAAATCAACAAAGATGGCTAAAATGGATAAGGAAAAGCTTACTGGATGGTTTATGTTTTCTTTGAAAATTATGGAGTGAGGTAAATTTCAGATACCATTATACACTTTGATTTTTCTAGCCGAAACATTCGCTCTTGTGGAGATCATCAACCGTATAACATTCCTAAAAAAACCCAGAGCAGCAATAATCTCCGTACACGAAGCATTCTGAAATACTTCTGCAACAGAAACTGGAACAAAGTATAAATATACATACACTCTGTGGACCTAGACGTTCAGTATTACCAAGCAAAGAAAAATGCTCAGAAATATGTATGGATCAAGCGCTTAGCGATAATAAACACAAAGTAATAGCAGACCAATTGCCAGAATATGTAAGAGTGGAAGATACAAGGACATAAAAACTACCTCTTAAAATTTAGTAACAAATAATTCTTTCGTGGTACGGAGACTGAAATGAAACCCAAAAATAAAAAGGCAACAGTTATGCAGTTTTATAAGCGTCAATACTCATAAATCTATGATTTGCTAATTCCAGAAAATCGAACAAGACATAGCGTACATTGTTCCAATGCTTTTGATGAATAAAATCTTCCCTTGGTCACTTGTATTAAATCTATGTCTTGGACACATTTTACTAATAATATGTTGCCCTAACAATCGCTAATGTTGGTCTTACACTCCTTAAGTGCAGACGTCGCGAGATAAACAGAGCTAACTTGGAGGTAGGCCAGGACTGTACGTGATGCCACATCGAAATTCTTATGAAAGAAATACTTCACAAAGAAAAAAATGGTGCCGAATTTTACAAAAGAACCGAAACAAAAACGTTTAACCTATATCTAGCAATGAAATGTTTCTATGGTAGTTTCGACCTGACAGCAGACGGAATGTCAGACATATGATTAAGAATCCAAATTTGCATCATGTAACAGTGTTAGTCTGCCCTTCATTGCATGTATAGAAATAAACAAATCTTACTTTCCTTTTCCTGTATTAGCTAAAGATGTTAAATTTTTTGAAGTCTAAAAACCATATAAGATATAGGTCAAATAAATATATACAAAAAAAGCTGTACAAATAAGCTACTGGATGTAAATATCGGCTTACTTTTCTATCAATACTTCCTTTTAACCTGTCAACGATCCTCAAGATGTGAAGAGCGCTTGTCACTGTGAAGTTTGCAGAGATCTTTACAAACTTCCACCAAAACTAACATATTAAAAAAACGTTGAATTCATTAAGAATACTTTGGAATAATATGAGAAACACTATTCGAGTGCCTTACTAAATATCTACATGGTAATCAATTCCTATGATCCAAGCCTTTACCTAATACATTCATTCAAATAGATTTTTTATTTATAACTAAGCTCTTTACAGTTACTTTAAGGTAGCAACGAACTTTTCTTTGACGCTTAGATAGTCTGTTAGAATTCATGAGCTCTTTCCTGCTTCAAGACAAGACTTTCTGTTGTTGACTTTAACTGTTATGTCAGCGTACATTTGAAACGTCCCCTTAGAAAAATTATACAAGACTGTGCTTAAACTGACACACAATATTTTTAGCGCAACGCAATCTGACTTTCAAGAATCCCTACAAAAGAATGGCCCTGACTAACATTAACCTATTCCTTTCACAAATCACATACCTCACAAAAATCTTCGTTACTCGAACTACTGCAATACAGCGAGGGCCACTACTGCCAGCTAACTAAAAGATTCAAACTACACAAGTCACTAACTACTGATAGGCACAGTTAGCAAATGAAAGATTTTAATAGAGAACAAACAATGTATTTACCTTTATAGTCATTATATATCAGTTCATGACACCAATTCTTACAAATTTCAAAACTCCGCCATCTCTCTCTCCACGTCCACCACTTCTGGCGGCTCACCTCCAACTACCAAACGCTACGCGCTGTTGACACTACAATGGCGAGTATTACAACAATGCCAACCAGCCACTGACTGCACACAGCACAGCCAGTGTTTTTTTATACAGAGCGCTACGTGGCATTACCAATAAGAAAACCTAAACAGCCTACTTACACATTGACTTATATACATGTTGAGACACCTTCCTTGAATTGTAATATATCACTGCTGCAAGATGAAACTTTACAGATAAAAACGATCCACGTTAAAATTATCAATTGCTTTCTACATTAAATATTAGTCCAATCTACGGTTAGGCGAAGTAAGAATGTGAGAATTCAATAAATATCTGTTTGATTCTCCCCACTCACTTTTCCTCCCCCATCCCACCACACCAAAAAAAAAAAAAATCCAACACGTCATTACAGCATTTCAATACAAAGACTAGATTTTGTAACTTCCGTGAGGTACCGTACATGTTGAGGATGAAAGGCACAGTTTGTAGAAATTTGTTTGTAAGTTATGCGTCATGGCGAGTTTCGAACGCAGTGGACTGCAGTCGTTTCGTAACTACAACAGATAAGCATCGGGGTCATACATAGAGTCACTGACTTGGATATAAACTCGCATACGCTAAAAATTTGCGATTTGTCACTGACGACGAGGTATCTAAGCTCGACTGAAAAGAATAGGCAAGGAAATTGACTGTTTCCCCTTCAGAGAAACAATCCTGGCGTTTTTGGAATACGAAAGGTATCCCCAGTATCGATGGGCGAAAGGGGAAATAAAACCATCTCCTGATAGCCCGTCCAGGGCCTAAACACCTACACCACCTCGCTGCTGACTTCAGCTATTTTCAGGTTTTCCAAGATATTTCCAAAGACAGAAAGTGGTGTTCCGTGCGTGAAATCCGTTGGGGGTATAAATTCCGGGCACCAGGTTATGTAAGACTTGTTTTGGACTGTTTCGGAGATAAGCTGTTATGCATTCGTCTCGTCTCTTGTCGGTTACATGTTAATATAACATTGAATATTGCCCGCAGAATTTACTAAGATTACTACGCAACAACCAACACTCAAAAATAATAGAAGCAATTATGAAAGACAGATTAATGAATTATCTGAATAAATACAATCTTTTAAGCAAATCACAGTTTGGTTTTCGAAGTGGCAAAAATACGGAGTCAGCCATAGTAGAATTCACAAAAGTTGTACTTAATGCTCTTGATAAAGATGAGTGTGTCACAGGCATATTTTTGGATCTTTCTAAGGCTTTTGATACAGTCGACCACAAGATTCTATTAAATAAATTAGAAGCATTAGGAATAAGAGTGGTAGCTAATGACTGGTTTCGATCATACCTAACAGATAGGGTACAAAGAGTAGAGATAACACATACTTCAAATAGATCTAAACATTTAGTAAAATACTTATCAGAACCAAAACATATTAATAAAGGGGTTCCACAAGGTAGCATATTAGGACCAATACTATTCCTGATATACATCAATGACTTTCCCAGTAGTGTTACTCATGGTGAGAAAATTCTCTTCGCTGATGACAGCAATATTATAGTCACTGAGAGAACAAGAGAACTCCTTACCGAGAAAGCAAATGAAACTCTCAAGGAAGTTTACGATTGGTCAATAAGCAACAAATTGACATTAAACATAAAGAAAACTAATGCCATGAACTTCAGTTTGAAGAGGAAAAATGACAATGTTAAATTAAATGTAGATGGCACCTCTATAGACTGTGTAACAAATGCAAAATTTCTAGGAATGAATATTGACTCTCAGCTGAAGTGGTGCGAACACACAAAGGTACTTGCAAACAGAATGTCATCAGCATGTTATGCCCTTAGAATTCTATCATCTGTGTGTAACATGCAGTGTCTTTTAGTTACATATTATTCATATGTACACTCAATTCTTAGCTATGGCATTCTTTTTTGGGGAACAAATCCACAAAATATGAACACAATTTTCAAACTCCAGAAAAGAGCCACAAGAATAATAACCAGAAATAGTAGTCGAGCTCATTGTAAAGATCTGTTCAAAACACTGGGAATTTTAACTGCTCCATGTGAACACATTTACCAGTCAGTTGTACACATCAAAAGTAACATTGGCAATTACTGCACATACAGCTCTGTCTATGACCATGCAACAAGAGATAGACTCAACTTACATTTACCAAGAAAAAATAAACATAAAACTCAAAACAGCATTTTCTACCAAGGAATAAAACTGTACAATAAATTACCAAAAGAGATTAAAGAAATTTCAAAAATACACTTATTTAAGAAGGCAGCTAAAAAGTACCTGTTATGCAATACATTTTATACATTGAAGGATTACTTAGATAAAGCAGAGTAGGGGTTTGATAAAAAAATGTTATACAAACAAATAATAATAATAATGATGATTATAAAACATCCAATATTCCACATAACACCTTCACTTTATTATTTTTCTTCTTTTTTCCTTTCTAGAGACACTCTCCCCTCAAGCTATGCATAGCACAATACTAACACCTCTTCCTCTTTCTGAGCTCAACATCTCACTCATTATGAAGGGATGCTGACTCAGTTTTTCAGGATAGCAAATGGGAACTTGCAGTACAGAAAATGGCCCAAGGATCACCTGTGTGTGTGTGTGTGTGTGTGTGTGTGTGTGTGTGTGTGTGTGTGTGTGTGTGTGTGTGTAGTGAGTGAAGTGTTATGAAACAATGTGTGTATAGTGTGTGCAGTGACTGATAGTGAAATATGAGTGAATAGTGTGGCATTACATTATTTAATGAGTTATTTGTAAATAAATTATTGTATACCAGGAGTAAAATCTAATGATTGTCTCTAACTAGAAGTCTGTAAATATATGTGTATACGAATTAGCTTATTGTAAATTGATCTAAGCTTGTAAATACTTTGACATGTCCTATATCCTTGTAAAAAGAGATCTACGGATAAATAAAACTACTACTACTACCACTACTACTACTACACTGCCCCTCCCTCCATTTTGCTGTTTTCCCTTTATACTATTGCGCTCTTGATATGGTAAATTGGTTTCCCAAAGAGAATACTGTATTCACAAGCTGACATAACAGTTAACAATAACAGTAGAAGTTTTGCCTTGACCAAGAAGCAGAATACCTTCCACGACGTCGGCCGTATAATCCAGTCATTTAAAAATACAAATGCCATATTTTTCACAGCATTGATTACAAAACAGAGAAGTGGTGTAGATAATGTTTCTCTTTAAGCGATATCATTAACGTCTAGCTAATAAGCAATGAGGAAGAAACAGTGCAGTCTTGTTCACTTAGTGGCGTGCGAAAGAATACCTGTTTACCAAGAAATTCCTCACATTTCTACCCGAGACAGAAATATTTGTCAAAGGCGATTTGAACACACCCAACTAACATTCTTACTTAAGAAAGGGAAAGTCGCAAACGAAAATTCGCATTTGCAGCTGAAAAATTAACACATTTAAAACAGTGAAAAAAATATTCTTATCTGCATATTTAGTTTTCATGATTTGTTTACTTTGTTCATAGTTTCCTGAAGTAATTACGAAATTAACAAGCTGCTCTTCAGGTCCTGCTTCTACGCACCTTCGGAGTAAGACGTGATTGTTAATAGTTTACATTGTAGGGTTTTCAAGTGTAGCAACTGTAAGCTGCTCCCACAATCTAGAACATACTTCTGTATCTCCCATAAATGGCTTTCCTTTGTTAATGGGTAGCCTAATGTTCAAGCAAGTGGGTTGAAGTTAAATAGGTATCATTTCAAGGATAACAGCGTTATTCCTATCCCTCGAATATGCTCCACAAAGAAAGCCTTTGTCCTTTAAAGTGACTCGTTTGCAATTATCTGTATAATCTTAGCATGTCACTTGGTCAGTCTCATATTCACTGTCATAGAATAAATCATGGACAGAATCATTACACATGTTTAATCCCGCTAGGGTTTCCCGCAGTCGGTTGTGACAATACCGATTCCCTTACTCGCGTCGATTCCTGAAATGTATCTGTGTGACTTACAAATCTTTCCACATTTTAGCGTAATGGAAAAAAATCGCTTCTCTCTTAACCACAGTGCATAATTCTTACAGCTCACATACAGACTTATTCGCATATATGTAAGCCAATAAGCTGTTGATTTGCGTGAAAAAGCGGTATAGCGATTTTGCGACTTATCTCTTTGCTGAGTGTAGCCTGATGTCTTCGTAATTTTCGAGCTTGATATATCAATTTCGGTAATTTAGATCCTCTTGCCTTTCTCCACTTGCTCGAGGTTTTGGCACAAAAATTTTAGTACTGTCGGTTATTACAACTAGTATTATAAGTAACAACAAAGAAGGTTAACACTTTGAGCTCAAATCGAAATTTAGAACCACACACGGAGTTTACATTAAAATACTCTCTTCTCTCAGGCACTACAGCAAGTTCTCTGACTGCAGGTGAAAGTTCCGCCTTCAAATAGTATAGCTGCCAGCAGATCTCTAATTTTTGCTTATTTGTCATCATGTTTAAATATAAGGCGTGTGTTCCTATTTTTAATTAATTTCAGTTACAATTGTGATTCAGACTGTAAAGAGAGGAGTTTTTGAATGCAGGTTTTAATGTTCTATGTGAATGGAGAATATACATTTCAGATTGATGCTCTTCCGAAATCATACATTGGAAGCGAAAGCTAAATTAATTTCATGAATTTAACATGAGATCAAAGAGTAGAATTGAATTTCGAGGGTTGTTCGTTTACTAAGGTCCGATCGGTCGCTAAAAGGAGACAACAGTGAAAATCCAATTAAGCTTAGCGCAGATGTGTTGGGCAGTGTCTCTAGTATGCCCGTCGATCGCGTCATGTCGGTCTTTTCAGTCCTGTGAGCACGTAAAAATGACTAGAAAAAAGTGCCACCCGCCAAGTATGAGTGCCTGCTGAAATTTCGCCTCATTTAATGCAGCCATGCATTTCCTTCTTCACGACAACAGTGCTGGGGCAATGAAGACGCTCATGCAGCGTTTGCGATGGGAAGCGTTTGATCGCCCAGGATATAGCCTGGATTTGGCTCGCTCTGATTGCCATCTCCGTTGACATTAACCGCTGGCTATGAAGGCAACATTCGACGCAGACAACGAGCTGCAGATCAGCGTAGAGAATTGGCGCGAGGCACAGGCGGCTGGCTTCTATGACGAGGATATTGAAAGTTGTTACAACGCTGCAAAAAAATGTCTAAGTTGGAGCTGCGACTAAGTAGAGGAGTACCTGGAAGTTGTAACTAATAGTTGAAAAAAAAAAAAGATTTTCATTGTGTTTCCCATTTCACGACCGATCGTACCTTAATAAACGAATAGCACTTGCAATATTGATATAAGAATTAGAAATTTTCGTGAAAGTGAAAAACGCTTTTATTTCTTGTGCCATAATAACTTGCCACACAACAAGTGGTCGTGCAAATTTAAAACTGATATTCAATATAAAAACAAAAGAGAGTTTCAAATAGTTGAAAAACATTGCCTAGGCACCACGGCTGTTCTTCCACTGATAATATCTTTTACTTATAAGTAATATGATAGATTAAAATCTTAGTGAAAGTGTGTGATTCCATGGATGAGCATACCTGGTGATAAGCAGCTGTTGTTAAATAAGATTAATTACTCATTATGCATTGGGTAACACGCTACACTGGAAATTTATTATGTGGACTTGTGTGCAAAGCCTAACACCAACTGGAGATAGTGGAAGTTCGTCTTATCGAATCGAAGCGAAATAGCTTCTTGCGTTACGGATGCAGTCCTGCAGTGACAACTTTCCGTCTTATATAACGGCAAAATATGAACAAAAGTTTCCAGTAACTTCAACGCCAACCAAGGATGCTTTTCTACAAGCCTTCAGTGCTAATGTCTTGAAAGCACATGCTGTGTGCTGTTCAATACTGCCAAAGTGGAGTAATGTTTCGCCAAGTTTTGTGTACGTTCCAATGTCGCACATTGCAGTCATTAAATTCTTTTTCATTGTACTTGTGTAGAAACTGCCTGGTAGACGATAAAATGTTATGTATTTCAATCGGTGAATTTAATAACGCAGCTGATTCACATGTTTTTGTTTGTTCAACAACAACATCAACTACTACTATTACTATTACTACTACTACTACAACTATTACATCTGTGTCTATACATCCAAGTCGCTTTATGATGTGCGTCGAAGGATACTGTGTTAAGTCGCATCATATCGGGTCCCATGTTGGACGAAAACATGTGGTGAATGTATATTTTTAACGGGGCTGTAGGGCAAAATGTATTGCGAAATTACTTTTTCGTTTGCTGGATGCAACGCTTGTTGATCCTTAATTCAACCAAACGTCACTTCACTAGATGAATGCAAAACATCGGAATGACTGAGAGCTGAACAATGATTGTAATATCAAAACAGTGTATTAAAACATCAACAAAAGGTCGTTGAATACAGGATCTCAAGGTTCTTGGACTGGGCAGATACGGCACAACTGGATTCGCTGTAGTGCTGGTTTGTATGTTAATCTCACCGAAGTCTTGGATTGGCCGTCAGCAGTGCAGTGTCGACGGTTCTCAGTCTTGTGTGGCATAGTCTTTGCGTCTTTTCGTGTCTTCGTCTCTCCGAGTAAGCAGGAAGTGGGTGGCGGATGATAGATGGCTTCGGTGGATGAATACCTTGTTCTCTTTGTGCAGGCCGAGAGGATTATCGCCGAGGTCCACTGGCAAGGACTACACGGCCAACCAAATTCGACGTACAGGGAGATGCCTAACGAGGGTTCGGCTCTCCAACCGGGTGAAGTTTGCCATGCAGCCAAATTACGAAGGCGGCGTCCAAGAAATCGGATTTGAACCAGTTGAAATTGGTCAAGAGAGTGACTCGTCAGCAGCAGTTTCAAAATGCAGATAAGTATTGGAATCAAATTGCAAAAGCAGCATCAGGTGAAAGGAGGGAACTAGCTCCAGAAAAGAAAACAAGTCGAATGCTCATGAGAATTAGCCCGAATAGGTCCGAAATCCAGCAAAGACTGGAATGGAAATAAGAGCTGTATGCAGCAGACTGAAGTCATCATGGAATCGAATCAGCACCAAGGGTAAGAACCGACCAAGTCCTGACTACCAAGTCCCTCGAAAGAATCATCAAGAAGTCTTACTACAGAAAATCTATCCACTCTCTGACTTGCCAGTGTTTATCCAGGTCTTCCAAATCTTACATTTACAGAGCGCTGAAATTTTGTAACCATATCTTATCAGTAGTTAACAATACATTAGTGCCAGCCAACAGCCGATTCCTCCTGAGTACGTCTCTTCATCTTGATTACTCATTCCTGGGTGTCAACTTTCTGCGGAATTCTCCCAGAAGACATAAATATATTTCATTCCTGGGCACCTGTTGGGATGAACTTTCACATTCACATGTCAGGTAAGTCTTCTCACAGTTTTGACTGCTTGGATGAACGCTAGAGGTGTGCAGTAAAACAGCTTACCACCTCAAAAGTCTTTAGGTGGCTTCACATTGGTTGCACACCTAAGGAAAAATTAGCTCCCACGTTATGTTTCTCAAGGAGGCGTAGGTTTAGCGAAAAAAATGCAGAAAACAGACTGGCGTCGAGTCCCCTCAGTACATTATAAGCCTTCTGTTAGGTCTCTCCAGGCGTTAACAGTACTTTTTTCCTGTCATTCGCCTTGTCCATTGCTCTTGTTTCAGGGATTTCCACAGACCCCCAAAAAGCAATTAGCGTTTCCTTTAATGTGCAAATCCGATGTATCCCAACTCATGCTGTCTATTATACTTTGGCATTCACAACGATGCTTTCTGTACATTGCCTTGCAGGCACTGACCGCCACCTAGTACCTTGGTGAACAGTGTAACATTAATGATCCAGCGACAGGTTATATGTAAGAGTCACCCAGGTATGGTATGCGAACCACAGACCCCTCGGAGGGACCCAGGAGTCAGATGATGTCAGACTGCATGTGATCCCAGCTGGATGACACAAGTTCAGGCCTCAGTGTCATCACTCCCAGGTGCAGCCCATAGACTAGTGGAGAGAGTGGCCGATTGTAGATGAGATATTGGCTCAACGGTCGGCATGGAGACGTTCTCAGTGTAGGCAGCGGTCGTCGGCAGATACTGTTGGTCTGGAGTGGCTGTTATTTGTACCCTCTCCCCAGCTCTATTCTGACAAAGCGCCATTTTCGGTAACCTACAGGCGCCCTGGCAGCAAAGCATTGGATAATCCAGCGCTCCTTTATACTGGGCTAGTTGCTCATGTCCCGACAGCACTATTCTAGACCATTCATTATAACTTCGCAGGCAGCAGGCATCACAGGCCGCTGTTAACTCTGCAAAGTACTTAAACAATACATTACACATTTTCTTTTCCTTTTTTACATTCACGTACACATTTCGTTGTTATTGCTCTTATACGAATTTAGTCCAAATAACAATATTCAAGGACTGGGACTGACATATTTATTGTTACTGCAGTCCAAGAGTGACCCACATGGTCAGTATATAGCAGACAAAAAATTTGGAAGGGTAGCTGGATTTACAGCGTGAACACACACAGCCTGCATGTATGACAACCACACCCAATATGGTATTTGAAGATTAGACACTCATCACGAATATTTTGGGGCTGGTGTCTACTACGATACTATAGTATCTGCTGAAACATTTGCTTCTCGTTACACATTCCCTATGTGCTGCTATCAAGTTACCCAGAGAAATGAATAGGATGGAATCCAAGCTTTTGTTCACACATATCAGGTTCTTAGCAAATAATATTTCCAAAGATTTGTCAGGCAAGTACAGTAGCAGATTTGTTATATTCAGAACCGTAGACGCTGTCATAGTTTCTAGGAGTCGAAGAGATCGAAATGTCACAAGTCATACCGTTTATTAATTCGTCGAGACCCTGCAGCTACAAACGTTCTGCACCCTTGCTCGTAGCTAATTTCGGTAACAACCATGGGATGATATGCTAAGTACATTCAGTGTGTACCTACCTCCCGGAAACAAGATTGCAATGTAAGGATGTCCAGCTAGCACCCTTCTACGCCTGTACCTGTTAAGACTCAGTCTTAAGACTGAACATTCCACTTACAGCAAGGTGCAATAATCCACCATCCTTAATCCTTAAGGAAAAGAACAGTTAATGCTAGGAAATAATCTCCCATCTGTGTTATCACAAGATTTTTAAAAACAAGCCAAAGCCGCGCCAAATTCCCAAGAATTATCTCAGAGATACCCAGTACAACTAACCAAAAAGCACACAATAATTCTAACTTAATTCTCATGAATATTAATTTGAATCCATAAGTACATTCCAATAAACTATACTTCCTTATACTGATAACTACTCTCATCTCTAGTCCCGAAACAGAAATTTTTCAAAATTCAGTAAAGCATATAAATCCTCTCTCCTCCTTGGTCTAAATTCACCATCACAAATGCCCAAAATTGCATTCCCCACACAAAAAATAAACAAACTCTATTCCTTCATCTGACATTCCTTGAAAAACACAATGAGACCTTAAATTACTAAACTAATAAGACAAATCAGTTCAAGTAAATTACAAACAAGGTGAAACTTCCTGGCAGTTTAAACTCATGTGCCAAACTGAGACTCAAAATCAAACCTTCGCCTTTTGCAAGCAAGTGCTCTGACAACTGAGCTACCAAAGGACGACTACTGACCCATCCTCACAGCTTTGCTACCCCCAGTATGTCATCTCTACCTTGAAACTTCATAGAAGCTCTCTTGCAAAACTTCCATGACTAGCTCTCCTGAAAGTGAAATGTCCCCTTAGGTAATATTTAACGCAATATTTTACAAAAATAAACTATACCCACACGCCATATGAAATCTGGTAGTCAAGGGAAGGCAGGATTCGGTAACGGTTGTGACGGGGCCGTAATCAGTTACAATTGGTTGCCTTTTACAGTTAAACAGAATTTATTTTAAACTAGTAATTCCAGACTCAACAATAAATAAAAAATACCACACGTTATTAATGAAGGAATAAACAACTATGTAAATAAGTGTTTTCAGTGAGTTACAATTTAGCAAATCGCCATTAAATACATAAACAGCAGATAATATTTTAAAAGCAAGCCACTGTGGTCTGGGCAGAAGGCCTTATACGCCAGGAATGGCAATAAATGAAGAATTGTTTAAATCTCGCTGCAACTTACAAATTACAGGTATTTAAATATTAAAGGCAAGTCGCCACAAACACAGTAGAAGGCATCAGACGCCAGGCATGGCAGTAAATAAGGTTTTCAAGGCTTTCTGCATAAATACAAATACCAAACTAGAATTTTAAGGTAGATGACCACAATCACAGCTGAAGGCCTTTCACGCCAGGGATGGCGATAATATAAAAAATTTAGAAACCTGCTGTAAAACAGCAAATACAATAGCAAAGGTTAATTAAAAAAACAAGCAACTGATCACCAAACAGACGGTGGTGGTAAACTTTGCAACACAACCCTTAACATCCACTGAACACTAGACTGCTGGATTTATTCCAGAAGGCGACCAGAAATATTAACTAGACATATATAACCTTTAATGTAGACATTACAAGGTACTGTAATAAATAATACAATAATAAAATACAAGGGCCAGCACATAAGTTCCTTAAAGTGTGCTGAGGCAGATTATACCTGCAGAAAGCGTGGGGTGGAGGAGAGTTACACTGAACTACCGGCCGTCAGACCTCCTTTTAGAACACACTTCTTACAAGAACCAAGGGGCTACAGATGGTGCTCCAGGAATCGACCTCCGAGAAGGTCTGGCAACAAACACTTTTGCGAGTGATGAGATAGGCAGCCAAGAGTTGCATTCACTTCACAAGATGGCAACTCAAACTAGTGGAAGTCTAATGAATGACTACTGATAATGTTGCTGAAACTACCTGAAGTCCGAAAAACCAAATGCAACGACGGAACAATACGCCAAAGCCAGAACCGGGGGTCTGCACTACATCCCCAGAATACTGTGTTTAGAGCACCTGGAACGAGAAAGGGATCACTACCATGAGAGTAGAAGAATCACCAACCGGCCTACAATCAAGAAAGCTGTCAAAACTACACGCCTTGCCGTACAGCAGTGGCAAGGCGACGAAACGTACCCTGCCACTGCATACACTAACCCCAGGATAGATAACTGGGGCGCTAGCGGCCACCAGACAAGTAAAATTACCGCTGGTTGTACTTAACAAATAGTAACAAGTTGAACGCAGTAAATAGTAATAAGAAGACGAGGAAAGCTAAGCAGATTCGCCTTCCCTAAGCACTCCACTCGCTACTCTTCGCCTTGGCAACACTACGAGCAGCAACACGAACCCAAGTCACTGGAGAATCGCGAGATATCACAATGGTGGAGGTTTCTCTACTTGCATTGAAATGAAATCTTAAAGCTTTCTGGATCTGGTTTACGACAAGGTCATGCACCCTCATGACCACAGCCCTTCCATCCGGCAGTCCTTTCATGCAGCCAGTGGTCCCAACGTGTTCTCGCACTGCATGGACCTGGCTCCTTTTGAGTCCCCAACGAAACTGGCTCACTCACACGACCGAGGAAAACAACGACATCGCCCCAAAGATAACCGCCACTGCTGCCCCTAGCGGACAGGCAATGCTTGCAAAACCGAGTGGCGCCAGTCAACACGAGAAGAAGACAAACAACTGCAACCATGCCAACTAAACGATAGCGCCTGGCTTCCGACAGAGGGCAGAAACCTACAAACAGCACCAACATGAGCCGCAGCACGGCTCACCATAGTCCGCAAACTAGTATCTCAAGCAAAATACACTCCTGGAAATGGAAAAAAGAACACATTGACACCGGTGTGTCAGACCCACCATACTTGCTCCGGACACTGCGAGAGGGCTGTACAAGCAAGATCACACGCACGGCACAGCGGACACACCAGGAAGCGCGGTGTTGGCCGTCGAATGGCGTTAGCTGCGCAGCATTTGTGCACCGCCGCCGTCAGTGTCAGCCAGTTTGCCGTGGCATACGGAGCTCCATCGCAGTCTTTAACACTGGTAGCATGCCGCGACAGCGTGGACGTGAACCGTATGTGCAGTTGACGGACTTTGAGCGAGGGCGTATAGTGGGCGTGCGGGAGGCCGGGTGGACGTACCGCCGAATTGCTCAACACGTGGGGCGTGAGGTCTCCACAGTACATCGATGTTGTCGCCAGTGGTCGGCAGAAGGTGCATGTGCCCGTCGACCTGGGACCGGACCGCAGCGACGCACGGATGCACGCCAAGACCGTAGGATCCTACGCAGTGCCGTAGGGGACCGCACCGCCACTTCCCAGCAAATTAGGGACACTGTTGCTCCTGGGGTATCGCCGAGGACCATTCGCAACCGTCTCCATGAAGCTGGGCTACGGTCCCGCACACCGTTAGGCTGTCTTCCGCTCACGCCCCAACATCGTGCAGCCCGCCTCCAGTGGTGTCGCGACAGGCGTGAATGTAGGGACGAATGGAGACGTGTCGTCTTCAGCGATGAGAGTCGCTTCTGCCTTGGTGCCAATGATGGTCGTATGCGTGTTTGGCGCCGTGCAGGTGAGCGCCACAATCAGGACTGCATACGACCGAGGCACACAGGGCCAACACCCGGCATCATGGTGTGGGGAGCGATCTCCTACACTGGCCGTACACCTCTGGTGATCGTCGAGGGGACACTGAATAGTGCACGGTACATCCAAACCGTCATCGAACCCATCGTTCTACCATTCCTAGACCGGCAAGGGAACTTGCTGTTCCAACAGGACAATGCACGTCCGCATGTATCCCGTGCCACCCAACGTGCTCTAGAAGGTGTAAGTCAACTACCCTGGCCAACAAGATCTCTGGATCTGTCCCCCATTGAGCATGTTTGGGACTGGATGAAGCGTCATCTCACGCGGTCTGCACGTCCAGCACGAACGCTGTTCCAACTGAGGCGCCAGGTGGAAATGACATGGCAAGCCGTTCCACAGGACTACATCCAGCATCTCTACGATCGTCTCCATGGGAGAATAGCAGCCTGCATTGCTGCGAAAGGTGGATATACACTGTACTAGTGCCGACATTGTGCATGGTCTGTTGCCTGTGTCTATGTGCCTGTGGTTCTGTCAGTGTGATCATGTGATGTATCTGACCCCAGGAATGTGTCAATAAAGTTTCCCCTTCTGGGACAATGAATTCACGATGTTCTTATTTCAATTTCCAGGAGTGTACAACAACAGACTCCATCACTTGTGCACACCCAATTACTGTGGTACATGGCACAAAATATGCACCTGATCAAATTATCAATTATCACTGCCATGGCCTTCACACAAACACACACACACACAGTAATGTGCACACATATTGAGCAGGTGTGGCCTGCCTTTCCTTCCTCTTATTATCTACTTGCTCAATACTTGAGCAACAGCTGGAAACTCTAATAGTGAACCTTATGCATCCTGAATAGTTCATATACATTTGATATGCACAACTGTAACATGTATCAACATCTGTAACTTAAAGTGATCATTTCACTTACCCGATATGAACCCAGATACCAGGTGACGAATCTCTTCATTTTCGTCTTTGGCGTGTGAGGGCTTGTTAACATCAAACACTGAACATAGTAGGCCAGTAGTTTAGATTTGGATTGTCTCATTCTCCTCTGATATTGAGAGCCTTAGTTTCTAATAGACTTGTCCTCAATGTGCAAATAGTCAATAGACGGCGCAGCTGCTTCATTAATTTTGAGATTAAACTGGTTCCCTGACCTGTGATTAACATCCTCTGAACACCAAATTTTAGTAACCAATTATTTTTTTTCAATTTTACCTGTGTTATCATGTTGGCTTCTTGATTCAGGGTCACTACCATGCCCACATATCGCCAAAAACGATATATTGTCGTGAGACTGTAGTAATTCCCCGCTGCAGTTTGGAAAAAGCCCTAAAACGTCCATCCCGATCATTTCAATAGGTTTACTGCCTTCTGTTAACCTTTGCAACAGAATTCACTGATGGATTAATTCAGCCCCTCTGTCCACATGGTACACTGTTTCTAACATAGTCTCCCATTTCATGACTAATGTGTGTCTACTCAGCAATCTGTGTTCTGTGGCTCCCATGACCAGATGATATGTGATCATGTGGCTGTTTTAAAACTTCTTGCCACAATGTAGCTGCAACCACACACTGAATCCAAGCTTTCGTGTCTTCTATTATACACTGTCATGTATGATGAACTGTGGCTGTAGTGCGAATAGTTTACACTTTTGCACATTTTTCCACACTGCAGTGGTATGTTCTACTGTAAAATTCACTGCCCTAACATACCAGTTTTGTTACCGAGGTCATCTACATTACTGCGATTTCTAACAGTTCGATGACATACTCTGAATTCAAACTCACTTAGTTTCAGCAACTAATATTTTAGCCTAATAGCTGGATCTTTTAATTGTTAAGTGATACTTATCACCTTAAACATTTTACTGTACAAATAGCAACTGAAGTATGTCATGTTGTACATGAGGCTTAGCATCTTTTCTGTGGTACAATAGTTCTTCTCTTTTGTTTAACTGTTGTGATGCATAGGCAGGTGGATATTTCTTCCCCTCTACTTGTTCATTTAATACATATTACCAATTGCTAGTGTGACACAATAATATGAACTCATTTTTATAGTTTGGAAACACCAACACCAGACTAATTGTCAACATTTTTTTCAGCTTTCCAGATGCACCTTCGCATTCCGATGCCTAATGGACGTCTCGAATCCGTCCCTGCAGTTTATCGGTTTTATTAATGTTTACCTTGTATGGTATTGTAAACAGTATCACCTTAGTATTTATTTCAGTTTGATTTATTTCATTTTATTTTAACATTGCTATATGGTCATGGAACAAGGAATTACATTACTTGAATAGTAATTATATTCACTGATCAGTAATAATAATAATAATAGTAACTGCATATTGTGCAAGTTAAAAATTGTTAATACTGGCAGGGAACGGAAAAGATGAGAGCCATGGCTATTGTTACAAATTACCCTGAAATTCCCATGAAGTGAGTTGATAAAACAGTATAACATGCAAATCAGATTTGTGTTGAACGTTTCAGGCATCTTTAGCATCCAAATTATACAGACATTAGAAAATTTAAAAACAGAAGCAAGTTATTTCAGGCAGTAAAATATCCTGATTAAGCAGTGCATATGAGGCACATGTGTGTTAACTGCTTATTTTCATTAACGCTGCTCGCTGTGAGTTACAATTCAATCGTGTGCATTGTGTCATGATTTATAATACGTATCAAGTACCATACCAACTGGAAGAAATTTGTCGCCATTGATAGAAATTTCGTAAAACCACAAATAATTCGCAAAGACTCTGGAGGAATAATTGATCACACAGAAGAATTCGAGGGGATTGTGCTGAATAACGTGGTACAAATACATCAGTAACCATCTGCAGCTTCCTATGAAATGCGCTCTTCTACGGACACAGTATAGAGTTTACTTGCGGTGCAGTAACTGCAGCTCTATTGCATGCAGTGCCGTCGAATCATATTGTGAGGTATTTTAAACACACAAAAGCAACTAAAGGTATGAACGCATACAACAGCTGATGGAGTGTTAGTACAAATACCAAGCCAAAGAGCAAGTCCATAAACTAGTTCACAGCAAGACGTCAGTTGCACGGACACTGTCAATCAATAAAACGTCAATAAACGTAGTCCATGAAGTGGAGGGGGCAGTAGGCGGTAGGCGATGGACACTTAATGAGGTACACAGACTGCGACGGTGGCTTTCAATGACAGTGGGGTGCCTCCCCATCCCCTCCCCGTTCCTGACGTGATCTATCCCAGCTCCCTCTGGCGAGAGATCGACGTCCCCTCCCTCCCCTCTCCCTGCGGTCGAATGCCCATCGTTGGCGACATATTGATAATGCTAAAGAACCCAGAATTCAGTTCTTTCGATGGATTATGTTGTAACGCGTTCACTGAGACTAAAAGCGTCTCTTTCAACTTTTGCTGAGAGCTTAAGTTGTTGCTTTAAGGCGTAGGCTGTCAGTAAGAAATTAAATACTCATTTGTGCCCTTTAGCTGTTTATTTCAGTCAGTTCTGGATCATTTCTCACCTGCATAATTTTGCTCCATAGTTTTGAGACGCCCTATACAGAGTGACCTTAGAGGAATGGTCAGATTCAGGGATATGGTAGCAACGATAATTCGGAGCAAACATTTCTGCTAACATGGGCTCTCAGGTGCATACCATAAGAGTTATGAGCACTTGTTTATCTTCAGTAGTGTGAAACAAATCTATTCTACTGCAAGGTCTTTGCTCTCCTTAGTATTCGAGGTGGTAGCAGAGACCAAAACAAGGAAAATGTCTAGTAAACATAGGCTCTGAAGCGCAAACCTTAAGAGCTATGAGCACTTGTTCATCTTCGCTACTGAGAAACATTTTTCTTCTACTGAACAAGTGCTCAGAGATCTTAAGGTATGCATTTTAGAGCCCATGTTTACGAGATGTGTTTCGAATGATCGTTCCTGTCATATCACTGAATATTGACAAATTTCTCCCTGGGACACCCTCGTAATGTATCTACACTGTTACAGCGATAAAATTTGAACTGTGTCCTGTCGTAGAGACAGGTGTAGTAAATCGGTCCCTGTCTCTCTAGTTTGTTAACGTTTGCCGCTATCGAAATCGAGTTTGGTGGTTTTCCTGAAAGAACAAGCTTCGTTATAAAATAAACCTGAACATGTGCCCAATAAGAACACTTTTCTCTTGTGCACTGACGGAAGATAAGTCGCAACACCAAAAAATAGTTCGTGTACAGTAATGAAATTTCTGGAATATATTTATCTTGGTAATATGGTTCAGCGATTAACTTTGCAAGATCACAGGTTAATGTAAGCGGGAAATAAGCAATTGTAAATATGAAATTATGGTACATTAGTAACCCACACAACCGCCAGAATATTCAATGCAAGCATATATACGTACATGCATTGTGTTGTTCAGGTGCTGGATGTCAGTTTGTGCTATGAGTGCCATGCCTGTTGCACTTGGTTGGTCTATACAGGGACGATTAATGCTGTTAGCGGATGATGTTGGAGTTGTTCTGATGATGTGTGCCATATGGGATTCATTGGAAAAAGATTTGGTGATCGAGCAGACCAAGGCAACATATCGACGTTCTGTAGAGCAATGGCGGTATGTGTCCGAGTGTCATCCTATTGGAAAACATAGCCTGGAATGCTATTCATGAATGGCAGAGCAACAGGTCGAATCAACAGACTGACGCCGAGCGGCTCTAGACACTTCAGTCTGGATCTGCACGACCGCTACGGTCGCAGGTTCGAATTCTGCCTCGGGCATGGATGTGTGTGATTTCCTTAGGTTAGTTAGGTAAAAGTAGGTCTAAGTTCTAGGGGACTGATGATCTCAGATGTTAAGTCACATAGTGCTCAGAGCCATTTTTGAGCCAGACTGACGCACAAATCTGCAGTCAGATTGTGTGCTGCCGCTGTCACACGAAGTTGCATCCCAAACCATAACTCCAGGTAGATGTCCATTGCGTCTAATAGGCAGACACGTTGGTTACAGGCCCTCAACAGGTGTTGGTTAACACACCGCCATCACTGGCAGCGAGACAGAACCAGCTTTCATAGGAAAACCCAACAGACCTTCACCCTGCCCTCCAATAAACTCTCTCTTGACAACGTTGAAGTCACAATTTGTGGTCAGTAGAATGTACGCTAAGGGCTTCTGGATCAGAGCTGTCCTTGAACTAACCAATGTGTGATAGTTCTTTGTGTCAATGTAGTACCAATTGCTACTGCAGATGGAGTACGTTGAGCCAGATCCATACGCCGAATACGATTGTCTTCCTTCTCGATAGTGCTAGGTGGCCGTCCTGACCCCGAACTTCTTGCGACTGTACATTCCAGACCACCGCTGCCAGCAATCACGTACAGTGGCTACATTCGTGCCAAGTCTTTCTGCAGTATCGCAGATGGAACATCTAGCCTCTCGTACCCCTATAGCACGTCCTCTTTCAAAAGATGTATTGATAATGGCATTTTTGTCGCCTTAAAGGCATTCTTGACTAACATCAACGGATCTAATCTCAAAGGTAACTCTCACAACCGTTGAAGCGCGCATTTCAATTAAACCTGATTATCATCCTCACAGTGGTGCTACTAGCTCCGTTCTTATGCGACTGGCGCCAAATCTGACAAGGGGAAGGCATCAGAGACGGCGCGCCGATTCGGCTCACATTTGGCAGGTCGCTTGTGTACAACCTAAAACGAAGGAATCTCAGATATTTTGGGTCAACACCCCCGCGTTTTTGAGAAAATCACCCCAAAGGTTATGACGAGCGATCGACTCAAAATTGACGGGATCGATAGATAATTGTAAATAGAGCCTTTTTCATCATCAGGTGAGGGGTCCAAAGACGCATACTTTTCCAGAAATTGAGATAAGAAACTTTTACAATTGCCTCTTCTGTAACCACATGCTTAACGCCTGTCATCGACAGCGCCGATAGTGTAGCCGGCACGGTAGCTCAGCGTGTTCGGTCAGTGGGTTTAACTAGCCTCTGTAATAAAAAAAAAAGGGAGTAAGAGGATCAACGAACAATCTGAGCGAGTGTCATCGGACATCGGACGTCCGCCACGAACAAATTCAACGAACAATATAGAACAAAATGAGATTCTAAAAAAAAAAAAAAAAAAAAAAAACGCAGCGACCAAGGTAAATGGGCTGGGAATCGGAAAACCGAAAACCCGGGACCCGGGTTCGAATCCTGACGAAACCTAGCGGATCCCATTGTTTTCGTTTGTATTTTTCCATATCTCAATTGATAGGGATAGGAGGGTTAATAAGGCAAGTAAATCAATAAGGAATGATTATAATAATGTAGGCAAACTAATTTCCCAAACGCCGTGAGTTAATAAAGTATCAAACTTTTGAGCCTTGTCACATGAAAACAACTCCGAGTAAAAGTGCTGCGACTTCCTCACGTGCGACGCTTGTTTACAGCGAGCCACGGGATAGAACGCACGTGGGGAGAGTTATGTTGTCCCGTTTGCCTCTTCGTCATATCATAGAGAAGGAACAGTCTAGCTGTCGAAAGATTGCATTCATTAGATGCTTTTGGTGCCGTGAGTATATTTGCTTGGGATGTTTATATGACAAGTACCATCCACCTAGTTGTTCGAAGAAAAGTGAGGACACGTAACAGTGACTGGAAGAGCCATTGTAAAGTGACCTGGAGGTTTGAGAAATTTATTTGCCCACATTATTATCATTCCTTGTTGATTTACTTACCTTATTAACCATCCTATCCCCATCAGTTGAGATATGGAAAAATACGAACCAAAAGAATAACACCCACTCCGTTTCTTCGAGATTCGCAGCTAGTTACCTTGGCTGTTGCGCTATTTTTTTTGCTAGTTTTTTTTCCTTTATTAAAACAACCATATATGTATATAAGCACAAAAACTAATATTGAAGTGCTGGAACTGATTCAACACGAATTGTATCCTACAATAGACTGAAGAATACATTTCAATATAGTGCCATTTGTAAGCTTACAAAATAGAACATTATAGTAAACTGAAAATAGCCTCTTTAGTCCAGTCAGAGACGTAGAACCGAAACGCAAACATATATATAATTGATTGTCTTAACTGGAATGACAGTTCTGTCATTTGATTCATAACCGTCCAAAGCTCAAAGTCATTTGGAGCACACAAACGGATAACAAGAGATGCACAGGAACATAAATTAATGAAAACGTCATAATGAAGTTTATAACACCAATGAGAAGTCGGGAGTAGTCCTAGGATCTGGTATAACCCCTTATTCGTTGTGTATTTTGTTCGCTACATAGTCTTGCATGTGATTTGTGTGCTTACCGGCATCGAGAATTACCCTACGCCTTGTTTTTCAAAAATTATGTCAAACATGTTAGCAAACATCTTCCTGAAATTTGGGCAACATTTCATCTTCCAGCGTGCCGTTCTCACGTAAGCCTCGAAACTAATGAGATTATCTTCACTATTGTGGATGATGATATATGTCACAAACTGTCCTAACATCCACATCACGGTGTTGTTCTTGGTGGCGGGAAAATGTTTCGTGTCCGGCCAGAGCAGGATGACGGTGCAGTGGCTGGCTGGGCTGCTGCGGGTAATCAGGCCCAGTCTCTGCTGCACCCATTTCCAGTTAGTGAGATGACCGCCACAAGTGAAGCGATGGCGTAAGGTGTCAACTAAACCACAGAGGACGCACTTATCACTGTCACTTAAACCGATTCTATGCAACCTTTCATTAGTGGGTATAACATCGTTTACCACTCTATACCACGTGGACGCCACTTCAGCAGTGTGGACAGTTAAACTTACGTTGTCGCAAACTGCCTTCCAATGAACACTCGGGTATTTAAGTTCAATGGGATTCCGGACTATAGGAGATGTCCATCTTTTTAATAACAGGCGCGTCGTCGGTAAATCCAGCGTTAAATAATGTCCATCAATATAACTTACTTCAAGAAAAAACTGCTTGACATGTCGTAATTTGTAATGTATTTTACCTACATCAATGGGTGGGTGCATATCGGTGGGTTGTAAGGTTCGGAAGAGCCAACTGGTTACGCTGAGAGGTTCCTTGTCCAACAAATGGGTGATTCGTTTAATATATAAAGCAGTACACTTTCGGTTAATGTCAGGCATGTTTAGTCCGCCGGCCTGTCTGGAAGACGTCAGCGTGGTGTATTTCACTTTGAATAGATGCCCTTGCCAGATAAATCTATTAGAGAGTTTCATCACGTGTTTGGCCTGCATCTTGGGGACTGGCAGTAGTTGGGCCATATAGAACGCTTTACTGAATATATAACTGCTGAGGAGTCGTATGCGTTGGAGTATGTTAACGGACCGCCAATTGTTTTCATAGATGGCACCTTGCATTTTATTGGTGATCTGCTTCCAATTTTTTGCATTCATTTTTAGCGGGCATTTGTCTATAATCATCCCCAGAGTGGTGTGGGTTTCGACACGCTTCGCCCAACATATATTTACTGCGTCGAATCCTCGAATGTTGACAAAGGTGCATTTACCGGCGTTGATTTTAGCACCGGAAGCACGACAGTACTCGTCTACCGCGGTCTTGAGGGTTGATACGTCTCCGTCGTTGCGCAATAACACTCCGACGTCGTCGTAAGCACGAACCACGAAGGACGTCCCGGCGATCGAAAGGCCTGCAAGTTTGTCATGAATAGAGAGTAAGAGCGGCTCGAGCGACAAAACAAATAGCATCATGGAGAGAGGGCTCCCCTGCGGTACTCCTCTTTGGACTTCGATGGGTTGAGTAAGCTGTCCATTTACGCTGTTCCTGGTGACGAAATGTTGCACGACATTTATAACCCGTTGCTCGAAACCACAACGCTGCAATAGCTGTAGGAGGTACTCGTGGCGGACGCGATCAAAAGCCTTGCAAAAGTCGATAAACAGCAATGCGAGATTCACGTTAGTGACTGACGCTATGGCTATTACATCTCTATATTCCGAAAGGGGCGTCATAATAATGCGACCAGGGATGCATGATTTATGGTTGTGAATCACTTGCTTCATTAACGGAGACAATCTGCTGTTGAGTGCTCTGGCGAAGGTTTTGTAATCAAAATTAAGTAAAGTAATAGGTCGGAAGTTATCTAAGGTTTTTCGGTGTTTGCTTTTTGGTATCAATACAATTCGGCCTTCCTTCATTTCGGCCGGCACGTCACTCCCTCGCATCACTTCATTGACAACATCAGTAAATGCGTTTCCGATTATGGGCCAGAAGCGCACATAAAATTCCCGTGGCAAACCATCAGGGCCAGGGGATTTATTCGATGGCGAGCCAGAAATCAGTTCAAGGACTTCGTCTGGAGCAAAATCGTGTACGACCGCCGAGTTTTTCGCAGACGTGACTACGGTGGGCAGAGCACTCACGATATCGCCGCCGACATCACCATATGTATCGCATTGCGAGTACAGATCCGTGAAGTACCGGTAAACTGCAGTAAGAATATCACTCTGTCGGGTCAAACGGAGTCCATCATCTGTGTCCAGCTCCCCGATAAAAGCTCGCTTGCGATGGGCACAATGTTTTATGAGGTTATACAACGATGCAAGTTCGTCCTCTTGAAGCGATTTTGCTTTAGATCTGATCTTCAGTCCTTTGAGCTGCGTTCGCTGTATGCCTATAAGCTTCGCCTTTGTTTGTTTGATGGTCGTCAGCTGTGTGTTGGTTGGTGTCGTAGTCGCATACAACTCTCGCAAAACTGTTTGGTAAAAATCAATCGTGCGTTTAACATCTTGCGCCCGTTGCCAACTGTAGTTTCTTAAGGATAATCGCATTTTCCGTTTGACCACAGCATTCCACCAGGCTATCTTGCTCGGATATCTGCAGCATTGCTTGAGACAGTCCGCCCATGTCGTGGAGATGACTTCTTGTAGCAAGGCATCGGCTAGAATAGAAACATTTAGGCTCCACGGAATCCTATGCCATGTAGTATGCTGTTTGGCCAGATTTATCGTGACACAGAGGGCGCAATGGTCGGAGAAGCTAGCCGGAATGACATCGGCGTCCAGAACATGTTGGCTAATGTTCTCAGAGATGTACAAACGGGCTAGACGGCTACATGTGGTGGTGGTCAGGTACGTGTACCTTACCAGGGTAGAAAATTTTAGTTCCCACGCATCCTTCAGCTGCAGGTGACGCACCAGATCATGTAGTTCCCTACAGTAATTAAAGTTTGGCGATTGGTCTTTCCTGTGGATCACACAGTTGAAATCACCACTAATTATCAACTTGGTTGGGTTGCGGCCTAGCAAGTATATGATGTCTTGTTTGAAGAAGTTAGCTCTTTCTGATTTTAAGGTCGTTCCTGATGGAGCATAGATATTGACGAGGGTGAGTCAAAAATTTGGCAAGCTATGCCTCTACCGGAGTCCAACATTTCGATATTGCTCACTGGGATTCCGTCTCGTGATAGAATGGCCGTACCTGTACCCCCGTCCGCCACGGTGTTTACGATTGTTGCAAATCCTGATACATGAAAACTTAAAATGGACACTTCCTGTAACAGAACTATATCAGCTTCGGACTCATAGATAAACTGCCGTAGCATTGCTAATTTTAAATCTGTCCTAACTCTATTTATGTTCAGGGACAAAAACTTATAAGCTTGACTCATGATCGTCCGATACTTGTGGGTGATGGGAAGCGTAGGAAGCCCAGTCCATCTCACCGCCGGACTTCGAACCTACATCCGCAGGTTTTGTACCAGTTTTAGCGCTGACTTTACTTTTTGAGTTACTTCCAGCCACAGAGCCCTTTGGTTTAACTTTATTTTGCCGTCGCAAAGTCGTCCGAAGTGTCATTGAAGACGGCGGAGTCGGCGAGTCATGGCTGTAAGCAGTATGTGAATGTTCTTGCTTCGGAACGGGTGACGGCAAGTCCGAAGATGCGGCTTCAGTAGGCCCACTGTGTTTGTTTGGAGCCGCACTGGCTGTTCGTATACAGCTGTCCGGGTCCTCGTGTTGTTTGGAAGCAGTTTCGAGGTGGTGGCTCTTTATGTCATGCTCTGCACCGCGTGCTTCATCCGCCGTGTTTACGAGTTGCAGTAGACTGACTGCCGCCTCTTGTGTGTTGGCCACCTGCGGCGAGTCGGCAAGCGGCATCGGAACGGATTGCTGTTAACACTCGGCTGCACTCGTATTGACAGTTTCTGCATCGGTGGATGAATGGGAATTTGGTGGGTAGTAACTCCGCCACCCGACACATGCGTGTCCTGTGTGGGGGCCCGTGGCTCCGAGTTTGATTTTTTACTACCTGGTCGCCGGAACCACTACCGTCACTTATAGTACGTCGTCGTTTGTTACCGACAGATAATGCAACACCGGTGGCTAAGGGGTGACTGGCCACGGGTTTTTGAGGCAAGGGTGGGAAGGTGCTGTTACCGAGATCGTTGTCCTCTGACACAGATGCACTCGGTTGGGAGTCAGTCACAGAAGGCGTCTGATTTTGAGTTAGGACATCAGCCAATGTTAATCTCTGTCGTTGTTGCAGATTGTTTCCAAGTACGACAACTCGCCGTGGGCAATCCTCTCGTAAATGGCCACTAGTGTTACAGATAAAATAAGTGCCTACTTGCCCCTCGTAAATGACATGAGCCTTATAACCACAAACCATTATATAGGATGGGATCTTGACTTTAACGGCCATGTCAACTGAACGAACCCCACTATAACATTGGAGTTTGTGACGGCTCGACCATTTTTCGTTTCTAATCTGTCGGATGTCTCCGTATTTGGCGAGGACATCTCTAAGAAAACAATTCTCAACCTCAGGTGGCAAATTGAACACTCGCACTTGTTTATACTCAATGTCAGTTATTGAAACTGTACTTACCGACTGATCACGATGTCGGAACTCTGCTTTCCCACCAGTGTTCACCAAAATTTTCTCCAATTGTATCTGGTCTAAAAACTTCACAAAGAAACAGTATTCCGCCATGTCATAATATGCTGTGTGGACCTGATCGGATGTGATGCCAATAATATCTACTATCCAGTCATGGATTTCTAGAGAACTCGGTTGCACATTCCTGGAAGATTTCTCAAATGCAGAACACCGAGCCATAACTGCACCTTATGAGCGGTCGGGACCGCTGTGAGTAAATTAAGAAGCTTGTATACGACGGTAGTGAAGAAACACTGAGAATATCACAGGTCACAATCCAAGAATTATTATAAACACGGCTTGCGGCGCTACGACTACGCGGAAGTACCGACACGTCCGGTCGCTGTCGCGTCCCAAGCGGAACTTCGCTATCGGCGCTGTTGGCGAAAAGCGTTGACCATGTGGATACAGAAGCGGCAGTTGTAAATGTTTCTTACCTCTATTTTTGGAAAAGTATGCGTTTTCGAACCCCTCACCTGATGATGAAAAATGCTCTATTTACAATTATCTATCGATCCCGCCAATTTTGAGTCGATCACTCGTCATAAACTTTAGGGGTGATTTTCTCAAAAATGCGAGGGTGTTGACCCAAAATATCTTAGATTCCTTCGTTTTAGGTTGTACACAAGCGACCTGCCAAAATCTGAGCCGAATCGGTTGGCCGTCACTGAGGCAGCCGGCAGGGTAGCTCAGCGTAGCTCAGCGTGTTCGGTCAGAGGGTTACGCGCCCTCTGTAATAAAAAAACTGAGTCAATCGATGAACAACGAACGTAAGTGGATGTCTTACGACGTCCGCCCCGAGCAGATGCAACGAACAAAATTAGATTAAAAAAAAAAGAGGCCTTCCCCTTGTGAGTAGACATCTTCACTGAGATGTAGAAACACTTTCATCAAATTTTATTTGTGTCTCATAACTCCTTGCTGTTGCTGTTTTTTTACGTCAGTGTAAAAAAGTTGTTCAGTTGAGAAATAGGAAATGGCACTTTGAAACAACAAAAGTACAAGTCAAATTAGTTTGTTTTATTGTTCCCTTAGGACGTAAATCACTTCCCTAACAATTCCTACACTCTTCCAGTCTAGTGTTAAGAGTTAAGCTCGTTTCACACTCTTACGGAAGTAACCATTGCCCTTTGCGCTTCCATATTAATTAAACAAGTTATCACTGTGTAAAGCCACTTTCTCGGACGAGAAATAAAAATCAAAAATTAGCTCCCAATACCCAAAATATCCCCCCCCCCCCCCCAAGTCCCAAATTCCCAGAAAAGTGAATAAGCGAACGAAGTTCCATTTATCACTATTATTAGGACAATAACAAGTAATTAAATTAGGAATCTAAGACTTGACAATTTAGCAATCTACGAAAGAAAGATTAAATTCCAGTAAAATTAAAATCAAAATCGTAATAAATCGCAAAATTAGCATAAATTAACATTCGCAAATTAGAACCGACCGTCCAAAGAATACTCCGTGTGAGCACTCTTTGGGAATCGTAATGACTAAGTATAATTCAATGCATTGTCACTGCGTTACGAGAGTTAGCCGAAGCAGGTCATATATTTGAATGCTCGTACATTTAGGCGCGCTTAGATTGTTTTTGAGATTGAATAATTGCGATATATTATGACGCAGTAATACGATCTTCTGACTTCAAATATCAGGGCATTAGAATTCGAACGGAGGACTTTTACCTACTAGAATAAAGTGAACTTTTAACTAGACAATTGAACTAAACATTACTTAGTGATTTAGGCAACGAACAGTTATAGGCAATTTTTATTCAACACCTGGGAAAGTTTTCTTCTCAAGGCTCGGTTAGGAAGTGACTGATATTGTGCAATAAAACACCCTCTAGTGCCAAGTCGTGCATTTGTGATTTAAAATTCTATCAAATTTTTGACACGAAACTCCCGAGTAATAATTACGCGCAGCGATAATATTTGACTGTAGCGCTCGGCGCTTGTGTAGAATCTTTGACTGAAATAACAAGCCCACTGTTACGATTTCTTAGATACTTGAAATTACGACCCGCTTGTAGGGAATTTGTTGTGGATGTGACTGTATTGGTTTTATCATTAATATTTCATCATTAATCAATTAAATTCCGATTACGATCGATTAATTACGATTATTGGTGCAGTAAATATCTCACGCACGTCGACATTTCGGTTCAGCACTGTTATTTTGTGCAGCGTCGTCTTCGTAACTTGATAACGATCTCAACACTACCCACTGTCGACGATTTTTGGCCGAGGCCAAGTACAAATCAAACTAAATCAGCAAGAAGAAGAGGCGTTATAACTGGTCACGGAAGCCTTTCCATTTACGTTATACTATCAATATGTTCCTCCACCAATACGATATTGATTCAACCACAAATCTCAAAACTGATCCGGCGCGTCTTTCCGCCATATAACTGAAATACTCAAACACTTTTTTCCTTACGAGGCGACATAACATTTACAACGCGTAAATATTTTTCTAGCAAATTCTCATCACTATTTATCCGCGACCCATCTGCACTCGAACGCTCCGTCCTGAAGCCCAAGAGCGACTCCCACTAACTCAGCGCGGATGGGGCAACGTTGAAGTTATCCAGCAAGAAAAATGCTCCCTCCAGAGAAAAGGCCCATTCAGCTGCGAAAATTCCAGAAGCCAGCGACAAGTAAGGGGAACAATATCGTTACGTCATAATATCGAAGCCAGCAGTACTCCTTACACCCTGTATATCGTGTAAAACGTAGACTAAGCCCAACATTGCCCAGAATACCACAGCTGTAACAACGAGCCAAACAGAACTGTTTTTGAAAATACTGTTGATACCTCGACTTGACTAGAAGTTATTACACGGCCAACGCAATAGTCTGCTGTCTGTGGAAGAACTGGGCTGCACGCGTCGAGTTAACAGTAATTATTTTTTTTTCCTGGGATACTCACATGCTCAACTTTCATTACTCATATGTAAATGAGACACATATTCGTTACGAAACTTCCTAAACAGTTTAGTTAATAATCATGTAGACGTGAGTTTACATTTTCGTGCTGTTATTAAACATTGTCATTTGATGGATCGGACGGCTGTGGAGATTAATACTGAATAAGATGAAACTGGTGTGAACACTCCACCGGCATTGGTGTCTGTTTATCCTGAGTTAATGAATTCTGTGTAGCTCAATGGTCGGGTGCAAGTCTTTCAATTGGACGCCATTTCAGCGACTTGCATGTCCCTAATCTAGGCTGATTATACTTTACACCTAACTTCATTACCATATTAACGCTTACCTTTATTGTCAGTCACCATGACATCCTGAAATTGATAATAGGCCTACAACAATGCGGCATCTAAAAAACTCGTAGCAAGCATATATCTTCATTTTGTCAACTGGAAAGCCCATAAATAAAATTCTTTTCTTCAGAAATACAAAAACTGTATACACCTTTTTACTGTAATCGTCTAGCTATACTTTCTGCGAAGTTTAGTAACTTAATAGGTACTTAGATATAATTTTTTAAATAATCAGCAGTAAGGCGCAATTTACACATTTCATCCTAAAATATAAGATTTCATTTGACTTCAGACTTCTTCACGAAATTAAGTTCCATATGGCTGCAGTCACTTTAGGAGAAATGGTTTAAGTGAAGCTCTTTTATACCTCCTTTGGTTTTGGTTTTAGCTGTGTCGAATGCCATAAAGTGAAAGGCGCGCAGGTTAGAAGCTGGGATAGGCAGTATCTGTTTTTCTTTTCAACATATCCCTTACTCTTTCTTTAGGCATAATACTGGTTAAACCAAATGTGCCAGGCCATGAGGGATATAGGAAAATATATATTTCTATAGCGTTCTATTTCTAGGAAACATGTTTTTCACTAATATCTAATTAAATGTGAAATATTACTGGACATATTTTTTTTCTAATTTAAAAACCGGGTTATTTATATGTCCCGAATGATTTTCTCGGGACACCAGCATATTTAGTTGAAAACTGGGACTCTCCCGGCAAAATCGGGACGTCTGGTCGGCCTACCCTAATCCACCCCAGTTAACCAACAAGTCAAAGTGACCCTACAGTTTAACCGAACCACGAGTCGTTCTTGGAAATTCTTTACGTCGTTGAGAGGTGAAAGGTAAAGGCAGATTGAAATTTGCGTAGTCCATCCAGGGCTCGATCCCGCGACCTCTCGCTTCCATTCACGCGCTTTACCGCTGGACCACCAGACCCGCCTACTTAATGAATTTAATGGTATTCGCAAAATACGAAAAGTGCTCCTGCGGGCCAGTTAAGGACTAGCTGATACAGACATCTCATGGTAATTAGTATGCTTCATCCTACACTAACAGTGGTCATGAGCAATTGTATGAGATCTACACGTTCCACTGCCTGATATTTGAACAAAAACTAACTCCGAACAACATTTGGGACCTAAACTTGGAAATGTTTTAAGCGCAGTCCGCACAACTCTTGGGGCTGGTCCATAACTGTTGATGAAACTTTTATCCGCTATGGAATACTTCACATTTCAAAGCAATGGACGAAAAGTGATGACAGTGCACTGGAATCGAAAATCAGTGTATTGAATTGAAAGTTGGTGACTACTGTGTTTCTGGTACTGACAGGGTAAATTACTTAGGCGAATTAAAAATCGTAAGTGTGCTACATTTCTACGTTGCTGGCGTTGACTGAATAAGACTCTGATTGCTGTAGGCGGAAGTCAACATAGCTATATTCACACTGGCGGATGTACCATATTCAGTTCACCCACAGGCGATTTTTTGTTGTATCCATTGTCTTTAATCTTTGTCTTGATAAGCTATTTCTCAAATAACTAAGTATTCCGCTGAGTTTAACAAACCCTACACTTCTGCTATGGTGTAAAAACAGGAAACAAGGTTGATCAACGCGTCACCGTTGAAGGAAATACACAGATGAATGAAGTGGGCGTTTAAATATTGTTTTCTTCTACATTGTCTGTTTGTTTGGATATCACGATAATCTCCTAGTGTGGTTCAGGAAAACTGATATGTTTTGGAGGAACTGTATCTGAAACTACCACTGTGTTTCCTCCACAACGCTGTGCTTGCGTATTAGACCTGCGTTTACAACATACCTGTGAGTGGGAAATAAATTATGCATTAGGAGTTAAACTACTTAATTTGTTGTTAAAAAACGTCGAATGCTTTGAGAGACAAGACAAATAAGTCCAATAAGCATTGGTCAGGAAACACATACATTCCGAAATAATTGAGTTGGCGCTCCGTCAAATGTTCCGGTACCGTATTATGATGTCTTGCCCAAAGTACCATCAGGTGGTCTGGAGTCAGATGTGTGCTTTATTGTTCAGTACTGTCAACCTTGGGTGTATCATGGTGTTCTATCTCCTTCCAAACGTTGATTCACCTATGTGTTTACTGTTATTGCATTGTTTGTACGTACAAATGGTATAACACATTTACATTTTCTCTCTTCCACCACTTGTTTGAAATGGAAGCCTACTACTCTTCAAGTGAAATGGCAGATATGATATTCTGCGTTTGTTTAGCAAATGGACGTAGCCTGCAAGCCCGTGCCCTCTATGCTGAACAACATTCATAGCGCAGAGTGTCCTCTGATAAGCTTTAAAGCAGACTTCTCCAGCGATGAGGGACACAGGTCCCACTGCACCTCGGAAGACTGACAGTAGAAGGCCCCACACATTCCGCAAGCCTGACCTGGAGGGGCGTGTGCTACGTTCGGTGGAAGAAAGCCCTGGGACCAGACTGCGATGGTTAGAGCAGCAGAAGGCGTGTCTCGCTCTCTTATCTGAGGGATAATTCATGAACAATTTCTGTACTGACATCAACTACAGCGCGTTCAGGCCGTATAGCAACAGAATCACCATTGCCGGCGGCGGTTCTGTCAATGGGTGTTGCAGAAGTGTGCCGCAGATTAACTATTCAGCTTGTCCGCAGCTCGTGGCCTTGCGGTAGGGTTCTCGCTTCCCGCGCATGGGGTCCCGGGTTCTATTCCCGACGGTGTCAGGGATTTTCTCTGCCTCGAGATGACTGGGTGTCGTGTGTCTTTCATTATCATTTCATTCACTCGCAAGTCGCAGTAGTGGTGTTAAAGACCTCGTGGAGTGGCGGCAGAACCGCCCCGCGGGGGGTCTCCCGGCCACCAATGCCATACGCTCATTATTATTATTACTGTTCAGGTTAAAGATTTTATTTACCGGTGAGGCAGGGTTCACAAGAGATGGTGTTATGAATTCCCTTAACTACCATGAATGAGTAGACGTAAATCCCCTAGCAATTGTAGAAAGAGGGCATCAACACCGATTTTCAGTCAACGTATGGGCAGGTGTACTTGGCGATAGATTAATAGGGACGTACTTACTGTCACAAAGGTTAATTGGGGCCCATTAACTGGACTTTCTTATTAATGCATTGCCTACGTTGCTAGAGGCTGTACCATTGCAACAACGAATACGAATGTGGTTCATGCATGATGGCGCACCAACACACTTTCATGACAATGTCCGCTTACATCTGACGCAGAAATTTTAGTATCGCTGGATTGGTCGGTGGCAGAGGAAGTGAGTGTGTGTGCGGGGGGGTACATCTTGACCTGATGGAATTGGTCTAAGCCACGACAGTCAACGATGTGCGGACACTACAGAGTCACGTCTTCAATGCGTGCCAGCAGGTACAACAATAGCTGGGTATACTTCAAAGGGTGTGTCATTGTTTACGCCGGAGGGCAGAGAGGTGCTTTGTCATGAAGGTAGACGCCACGTTGAACACCTTCTGGAAACACCTGTTTATCGCAGAAAGTATCGCATTTCCGGTCCATGGTTATTGCACTTATCTCAGAAAGTATGCATTTCCGGACCCATGTTTATTGGACTTTTTTTTATTTCGACGAGTGATACCGCCTCTCAAAGTATTCGACACTTTTTTTGAACACCTTATATATGTTATCCACAAGACCACGAGCTGCACACAACGGAATACTCATCTGCAAAGTTACTGAATAGCATACATAATAGATTTGTCTGCATTTGCTATTCTGTTGTATATTGTGTTCCGGAATTCTTAACTATCCATTGCGGCATTGAATTTTAAAATACCAAAGACTCTTTCCGAAAATATCTTGCTATTTAACTTTTACGGGAAAACTTCCGATAAACTATATGAGATAGATTCAGTGTAGAACTGTCAACGTGGTGAACGCTTACCTCACGACTAAGACGGTCTATGCGTAACTTACTGTCGTAGCTCAATGGTATCTTTATAGTTTCAACTATAAAAATTTCCATATCGAAATGTCACCAAGTACTACGCGAGTAATTCTTAGTATTTTCAGATGCTAGTTTATTTAGTGGTACATATGAAATGATTTTTAAATTAAAATGTAGGTCTTTATTCAACTGTACTTTCCTACACATACCGATAGGGAAGAATAAAGTGTTCAATATGTGATAACAGCATAGCTCACTACGATAGAAAACACTGAAAATTTTTGCAGTAATTTATAATCGATATTCAGAATGGTTACTGTGGGTACATGCTTCTGAACGCTGGATCATGGTGTAGGGCTTCTCTCAGTCGTCTCATTGATTGCTGCAGTATCTTCGAAAGCACTGTGAATGTAAAACACGAACGTCCTATGTTATAAAACTAGATCAATTTTACTATTTCAGTTTTGTAGACACAAATTGTCTGCACTATACGTGGCTCCCCATCCTGCTGCGATGTGACATAGTGCACTCCGCCACAGGTTTTTGCTGCAGGCATTGAATCACACGATATTTTGACAAAGTGTATTTTTAAAAATCTAGTGATTGTTTCTCAAGGTAGAGAGCTCCAGCGAGAATTTCGATAAACCTTCTGTAGTTTTTCAGATAGCAGTAGTCAGGCTTGTAGTCCGGGACAGCGGTATACATTCTCGTGCCTCCCTTGTTTTATTTTTTATTCAATTACGGCGTTCGTCGAGCTCCCAGCGTCATTCGCGTCGATATCTAATCTATTGTCACGCCCAGTCTGTTTGTCATGTCTCTCGGGCATCCTCGGGCTGCTCCCCTGCAGTACATGTGACGTTATGAGGAATTCCATCTGATATATAGAGACAAGCGTGGGTTCTGCCTTTCGCAGGTGACTGTCGTGTCGCTATCTGCCACACACAGGCGCGCTCGTTTGATGTATGTGCCACGTGTGACACAGCGCGGGCACGTTTGCGAGATGCAGCTTTACTTTTTTGCATGAAACGAGGCGGACAGCTACTGCAGAGAACCGGACAGTACTCCTGTTCACACACTGATGACAATGAAATTCTCAGAACTTCTGTTCCATTGTAGTAAAAATATAATCCACTGGACGTACGTGCGACGCTAAAGTGCAATTCAGAGAAATCCAATGTGCAAATGTGTGTGAATTCCTAAGCGACCAAACTGCTTAGGTCATCGGTCCCTATACTTACACACTACTTAAAATAACCTATACTAAGGACAACACATACACCGAAGACCGAGGGAGGACTCGAACCTCCGACGGGAGGCGCCGCGCAGCCCATGGCATGACGTCTCAAACCGCGCGGCCATTCCGGCGGCTACTCCGCGCGGCCCAGAGAAATCCATTGATTATGAAAATTGAGGCAGTGCACTTCGGTGCACTCAGCCAAAGCAGTGCACTAACTTCTTAACCTAGTGATACGCGCTGTAGCATGTAGTTGAGAGCAAATCGAAGAAAGGCGGAAGTAATGAGAAGAAGCAGAAATGAGAACACCGAGGAACTTAACATCGGGATTGATGATCACGAAGTAGATGAAAATAAGGAACTCTGCTACCTAAGCAGCAAAATAACCCATGACATTAAGGAGGACATAAGAAAAAGACTAGCGTTGACATAAAGGTTATTCCTGTCCAAGAGAAATCTACTAGTATCAAACACTGGCCTTAATTTGATGAAGAAATCTCTTAGAATGTACTTTTGGAGCACAGAAACTTATGGTAACGAAACGTGATCTGTTGGAAATCCGGAATGGAAGAGAATCGAAATATCTGAGGCGTGGTGCTACGGAAGAATGTTGAAAATTGTGTGGACTGGTAAGGTAAGGATCAAGAATAGAATCGTCGAGGAAAGGAGTGACTGCCCCAGTGTACCATCACGTAACACAGCGATTACGTGGTCCAGACGCTTCAGGTGTGGTCAAATAATTGTAAACGAAGAAAAACGGAGGGACAAACCATCTGTCTCTGTAGAACTGGAAATCACAAGGGAAGCTGAAAAGGGTAAATCAATCCATTTTCCATATAATTTTGGTAGTCTTGTCTTCCCAACTTTGTCAGAATATCTTTTCTCTGTCTACATTTACCCATCTCTTTCATGCTCGTATTTCCCATGCCAGGGAGGAAGATCACGCTGGGAACCTGAATGTATGTATCTTTATTCTCGCCTCAATTACAAATGAGAGTCGCTGCAACATGTATCTATTGCCACCTGCCCCAAACATGAATGATCGCTCACTTTGAATACATATGGATTGAAACGAAACATCCTGAAAATGCCTATGAAAAACTTTAGCAACAGGCATGGCAGTGCTCGTGCGTCTTGTCATAACACTGGCAGCCGAGTCGACGGGGGTTGTGACAGCCGGGAGAGCGTGGTTTGGCAGTTGTGGACCGTGCTGGGCCGGTCTTTTGCGACGTGCTCAACAAGTGGCGCATCTGTGACCTGTTCTGCATTTCACTTTGGTGGTGATCTGCTGTTAAAAATAACGTTATTTTGCGATTACAGAACTTTAGCTTTGAAATGTGCTGAAACATTGTGAATAATTTTCTTGGCTTTGCTAAAGGTTAAGCGAACGGAGATGCTGCTCGAACTACTTTGGTCCTTGCACTGACAAATACTATTTTAGTCATAAACTGTTGTGAATAATGTGAAGTGACATCTCGTTTGTTTTATTTGGAGTAAATTGTGTCTGTGAAAAGTAAACATGATTTCACCACATAGTCGTGCTTACAATTTTAATAAACGGGTAATTGTATTCGTTTAGGGCGAAATGCGACGGATGCATCGGTTGGACCCTGGACAGTGTCGGAGTCAAAATTTAGAAATCCAACCATGCAATGGGAATCCCTGTTAAGTGTTATTCTTGCTTTATTTAATTTTTTTATTCGTGTTGAAGCATATGGGGGCTCATCATTTGAACTTTGGTTGAAGGAACAGTTAATTACCTTACCATTAGTCATTGGCTTTGTGATTAAGCAAGCAAAAGAAGATTAGAAGCTCTTAAGACAACCATTTTTCTCCTTCCCCAGGATGCAGGGTTGAGGAACCAGGGATGACACTTAAAAACATGAAACAAGTGACAAAATACTGGAAAAAGCGACGAAAAGGTGAAATTTTTTTCAATAGAGAGATATGGCATGTATGAATTGTTTTAATTTTTGGTAATACCCTATCAAAATGGCCAGTTAAGACCACAATAAATTTCTCTGTTATGATCCTTATTTTTCCTTCATATTAATGTTTTTATTATATGCAGGTACTTTTGGAATTCAGTATTCGTAATTCGATATTGGTAGCCTAATTGTAAGTAACAAACAAAATGTACATCACATTTTTACAGCTAATGACGATCTATGTTTCACTATTGGAAAAGTATCAACAAAATACTTCTGGATTACTATTTCTTAGGAACCTTGGTTCCACCACTGTTTCATTCCCTCTTCTAGTTTCATGATTTTTGCACCTATTTCTTAGGAACCTTGGTTCCACCACTGTTTCATTCCCTCTTCTAGTTTCATGATTTTTGCACATTTAAAAATACCCTAAGGCAATTTTGCTGCCTTTAAGTCATTTCTTCGAGAGCTTTCTTCAGTTTACCTGAAGCTTGAGAGAAGTTCTCCTTGTGTTTCCTTGGGTAGCTGATGTTCTTTTTTATTTTTCTTTCAGATCAGCTGTCTTATAGCCAATTAATCTTTTCATCTTACCCTTCTTTAATAATCACCTCTCCAAGATTCCTTTGGCTTTGTTTCTCTATTTGCATTCCTTCTAATTCAAGTTTTCTTTTCCTTTCACAGTCTTTCTTATAAGAAGCATTATTTATTTGTGTTTGCTGTCCATACCTAATGAGCTTCGAGTTAATGGGCAAAGGAAGAAAATGGGGGTATTATCCTTAAGCAGTCAAAACACTGTTCAAAAATCTTTCGGCCATCGCTGTCTTCTCCTAACAGGTGCTTAGAAATGGGATATCTCCTCTGTGTTCCCATTCCTGCGACAATTTAGGAGAAGTCTCTATATAAATTTTGAAATACTTGTATATTTTAACTCTGTGGATGATGCGTCTCTTTCTGAGATATGCTGCTGCCAGTAATTGTCAATACCTTTGTTATTCTAAAGCTGGATCTTTTTTTTCGGACTGTAGAGCCAGTCCACTCTTCTGATAAGGAGTCTTACCGGACATCGAATGGCATCATTTTTTCAACCTTTAACATGACACTAAAACTTTTGCTCTATTTTCTTTTTTCAGGCCTAAAAACCTAAAACTTTTAAGTGGTGCGATTGTTAAACACTTCTTTTTCCCCACTTATGCAAACTACGATGTGATGCTCTTGGGCATTCTTTAGAAACCACAACTGGTCACATTCTTCCAGTCTACTAAGCTCTTCGGTTTATGCCCGCTAACAACTAGTTTTTCAAGCGGAAGTACATTATCCAATGTAAAGAGTTTACTATGAAAAGCTTCAGAAATATCCACATTCTTTCTCGAAGTAAAAACCTTCAAAACATGAAACAAAAACGTCTGAAGTATGTTTCTATTTCAATGCAACTTGTGAATCAAAGATGTTTGGCTTTGAAAACGTTGTTATAACTTACTGAATAGTTCTGTAGATGAAATTAGAAATGAAGCTCTGCTTTCAATGAAAGTTTTTTTAAATGCATCGACATTGGCGTTATAGGATTTGGACAGAACAGGAGAAAAATAGTGATTTACAGCTATATGCTTAAGAAAGTAACACTGTATATCATCCCACTATTCCAAAATCCCGCTGATTGAAGTAAGCCACCTTGTGGATGTTGCATGGGGGCTTAATTAAATAAAATGCTAATAATTTTAACTTTTAGTATTTGTCCGGTTACGCAGTCTCGTAACCGGTTGGCCCCAACTAGTATTACTTCGCAATCTGACTGCACAGAATAACAACAAAGAATGAAAGGAATTTTGCTTTAACACAATTAATTAATTAAGTCCCCAGCAACCATAAAAGCTACGAAACAACAAAGCACAAGTGGAACTGTTCTGTGTGTGGAAGTGTGATTCAACGTACACATCTGGCACGGTTCTTCCTCAATACGACAAGATGCTTTAAACACCATTTACACCGAAGTAATTTAAAAAAAAAAAAAAACAGAAATACTATAATTGCATAGAGAAACCAGAATTGCAGTCTAACAGAAGAACACGAGCCAGATGCTTTGTTCACTGAACCGGTGACCAAGAGGCATTGTTATTTAAGACATTTGAAATAAAAAATTTTCTTTACCTTCATATATATATTGACGAAACCTACACTCTGATCATTACAACATCGCCAATCCAACAACATCTGGTGTCTTGCCTAACAGAACAACTGCACGTGACATGCTCACAACTAGTACTCTAACTACGGCTACCTCAGAACTACAACTGCCCACAGCAACTTCTCAACAAACACTGCCAGTGGAGGTGGCGGAATCAAACTCTTTGGCGGAATCTCTGGCGCTGTGACTCAGTGTAGCCACCTTTCATGTGCCCCTCCTCCACGGGCTAGAATTTGATGGTATTTTTGCCAGCATTCGTGGTGAAAATACCACCAAATTCGTCCAAAAAAATACAGACAAAAATAAAAGATAATATTAATAAGTAAATAATTAGATAATAACTAGATAAATTTTGGTATTGCACTGACCCTTCAATAACCTAATATATAAAATACAGTAAGGAATACAAATGCTTGCATATGTGTGATTGTACATAATAGTTTACACAAGTATCATGTGGTTAAACAATTCAATCAATAGCGTCAGCAATGACTAATATTCGCAGGTAAGAGTCTCATAACATTTCATAAACAGTAAATACACAAAAAATCAGTTTATAAAAATATTCACATAAAATCTTGTCAATAGTTCAATAAACAAGTAGCACTCCTCAGAGTAGTTTACAGTTCCAACAGTAGCACCAGCAATGGTCAACAGCTGCAGATAGCAGTCTCATAATATTTCATCAGCAGTATTTAAACAGCTCCAACAGTGGCACCCAGCAATGGCGAGCAGGTGCAGACAGCAACACGTGATATCATTTCAGTAGAAGCAGTTCCATCAGTGGCACCCAGCAATGTTGAACAGGTGCAGACAGCAACAAGTGACATCATTTCAGTAGAAGCAGTTCTGTCAGTGGCACCCAGTAATGTTGAGCAGGTGCAGACACCAACAAGTGACATCATTTCAGTAGAACCAGTTCCATCCGTGGCACCCAATAATGTTGAACAGGTACAAACACCAACAAGTGACATCATCTCAGTAGAAGCAGTTCCATCAGTGGCACCCAGCAATGTTGAACAGGTGCAGACACCAACAAGTGACATTATTTCAGTAAAAGCAGTTCCATCAGTAGCACCCAGTAATGTTGAACAGATGCAGGTAACAGTCCATAATATTCACTGTCACTAATCAGAGTTTATCAGTAGAAATTAAACATTTCCAAGTGGCACTCATCATGTTTAACAAGTGCAGGTAACAGTCCATAATATTCACTATCACTAATTGGACAGTTCATCAGAGTTCATCAGCAGTAATTAAACATTTCCAAGTGGCACCCATCAATGTTTAACAAGAGAAGGTAACAGTCCATAATACTCACTATCACTAATCAGACAGTTCATCAGAGTTTATCAGCAGAAATTAAACACCCACCAATGTTAATACGTGTAAGCACGAACAACAGTTTGGATGCACACACAATTGCTTTTACAAAATCATTATCAATGCTCTTGCACTAAACATACAAATTTTAGCAAAGACACAAATGATGTCAGATAATTGTCATATTAACTATTACAATACGCAAATAACAGTAAACCTATAATATTTATGGGTGTCAGTGCAAGCCACAACAAACAAGTAAAATAATACTTAGGAGATAGGTCGGTACCAATTATTTAGGATTAGGAAAGGAAAACACACAAAACACTCACTCATCTTTCATCCACATTTAAGTACTACTGTGTAACTGAATGGTGTTAACTGTGTAAATGCAATTCTGTCAAAATTTGATGCTCAATATGTGTATCAAGTAGTAGTGGTACAGTGTATAACAGTCAATAATAGTTAGTCAACGTCATTGTCTCCATATCAAGACCAATGTTTGCCAAGCCAATTTTTTCTAAACAACTGTCAGTGTGCCATGATGTGCAAATACTTCCTTTGTCCAAAAAAAAGTATATACTGCTTATTGATTTAACAAAGTGTGTGTGTTTAGACAATCTTCCTTCTACTTGAGTGTTCTGGTCTGCCATCTTCATCCTCCTTGTTCCATATAAACCAACAAAAAAAATATGCTCCTCACTTACTTTACATCTTATCCACCAAAACTCCAATAATCATCAGCATCACATAATCTTAATACGTCAATAATACCTCTTCAATACGTCGATACATATAAACCTTATCACCAATATCATTTACCTTACCTCTTATCCACCAGAACTCCAATAATCATCAACTTCACACTATCTCAATACCTCAATAATACCTCTTCAATATGTCGATACATATAAACCTTATCGCCAATATCATTTCACTTCCATAACAACTCTTTCCTCTAGTCAGTCTCCTCGAACAAGTACAGATAAAATCCTAGTGCAAACTTCAATTCATCATCCCATACAATCCGAAGACACAATGTCCACACACAACCACTGTGTAATCCATCTGACCCAAATCTTCTACTCATTATGAATTATAAAATACAATTTGATTACCTTGTCCATCATTAAATAAAAGAAATGCATACATGACCTCTAACAGCCTGTAGTTGGAATAACTTTCAGTAAGTAGGTATGTGTACGGAGTGTGAATGATCACATAAGACTTTGAATAAATAAATCGTAATATTTCACAGTGTGTACACCACTTCAAGAATCATGGCAAAACGGAAGCAAACATGTGGAGTACTTTTTTTGTGTCAAGTGTCACTTTCTATATCAATTGCTCACAAAGAATGCAGTGTAATAACAGTCAATGGTCTAAACCTAGTGTTGGTATTTCATGTCGACAGCTTCCTTCCTATTAGCATAAATTTATACAGCTTCCATGAATGCTCCAGCTCATGTGACTTCAATGAAGTTTCTTGTACCAATGTCGTTCGTATAATTATAGCAGTTCATTTTCTTATCTTAAAATATAAAGCACTGAGCGTAAGCAAAACATGCAATAGCGAGTAAATATACCAGTAGAGAACAGAATGTCAACAAGTGGATGTAGCACAATCTCTTTAATGAGACTCTGCCAAGCGAACAAACTATAACTAATACCATAGTGTGACCCAAACTCCATGTTCGTACACCGCATATCAACATTTCTATATACCAAACTAAAGAGTAGTTATGACAACAAAACAGAAATGTGTAAATATGCAATCAATACGCAAAGCTGCAAATATATATCTTACATAACAGACAGGCCATTAGTGTCATATCAGCATAAGCAAATAAATGTTCATATGTAATCTTAATAAGCAAACATAAAGGCGCAAGCAGATAAATCACAAAGTATAACTTACATACATAACCATATCACCACAAATAATCAGGTGACAATTATAATTTAAATAAATAAGCACAGCAGGCACATAATTAAAAAAATATGAGATCAGTGAAAAAGCATAGCAGCCAAGCAATGCATAATATACATAAGTAACAACCCTGTTCACTAATCAATCATTGTCAATATCAGTTAACACGAAGTATGAATCACGTAATCGCGAGCAGCAAATTACGTACCTAAGTGGAAATATGTTTCCTGAAAAATAAACTCAATTAATAGTTACCTTTTTAGTTTATTACTTTCTTCTTCGAAATTACATTCTTCCTGAAATTTTCTCGATAGCAAGTCCTCTTAACGTCGGACACACACAGAATTTATCTGAAGTTCTTAAATACTTTATACAACTGTATCCTGAAAAATACTGAACCTTATAACATAATTTATCAAGCCATTATGGTTTTATAATGAATTTATTCGGAGAGATTAGACTGTGTATTTATTTGCGTCTGTCAGTGCATTCGCACTGAGCGCTCGATCAGCTGTAGGTACTCTTGACGTAGGAAGTAATTGTTTGCGCTCAACGACTGCCTTGCGCGGCGCGCAGACTTGACTGTTGCTTTGAGTATGCGCCGCCGCCGGAAAACGGCGCGGTATCCTTGTACTCTCCGTGTGTTTACGTATAACTGTTAGTTTCTCAAAAGTATGTCTTTCCACAAAAATTTTAACGTTCGATATATGATGTATTCCCTTAGAGCGCCGAGATTTAAGTGTTTCTACTTCGACAGTATTATCATGAATAATTTTGCGAACCCTATATGGACTGTTATAAAGCAGAAAAAAATTTGCGAGACAAGCACTTTCCTTTGTGAGACAAACGATGAGACTTAATTAACACATTTTGACCAACTGACAAGGTTTTAAACGACCAGGACGTTTAGCTGATTTTTCTCTTCTAGCAGCCGCAGATGCAATATTTTGTAGAGCCAGGTTGACAACTTCAGAATGCCGCAGTTTCCGTGAAGGCGGAAAAGGAACGATTTCAGAAATGCGATTTGTCGGTGCTTTATTTTTTAATATCAATATAGGCGGTAAAGAAGTTGAATCATTAGGGAGTTCATACAGAATGTTTCGAAAAATATGAAGATACTGATCCCATGTTCTGTGATTCTGATGACAATAGAGTCGACACAATTTATTGATTTCCTTCATCCATCTCTCTGAAGAGTTAGATTGAGGGTGAAAAAGTGAAATGAAAATTGGTTTAAACTTACGACCCCGTAGAGTACGAACCCAAATTTTAGAGCGAAACTGCGATCCATTATCTAATATAACCTTATCAACATGTCCCACTTCTTTAAGAAAATATTTGATGAAAGCATTAGATACTGAACGAGCTGTTGCTTTGTGTAAAGGTGTAAAACACACATATTTTGATGTCAATTCCACTGCTACCAAAGTGTACGCAAAACCATTAGTAGAACGAACCACTGGACCGAAAAAATCGACTGCAGCCATGTCCTTTAATTTCGCTGGAATGATAGGAAACAATGGTGCTCTGTGAGAAATAGTTGGCGGCTTAGCCTTCTGACATAATTTACATTTGGCAAGAACAGATCGAATACGTTTTTCCATATAACTGAAGTAGCAATTTTCTCGTAATTTATGAAAGCATTTTCTGGGACCAAAGTGTGTATAACTGAAATCTGTGTACCAAATAAATTTATTAACCCACTCATCAGGAATGCAAACTAACCACACAGAGTTGTCGACCGATTTTCGTTTAAAAGAATATCATTGCGAACTAAATAATACTGTCTAATCGCTACGCTTTCTTTCCTCCTCCACTTGTCCTCTAATGTCCTTCCAGATTGGATCCTTGTTTTGCTCCTTAGCGATGTCCTGGAGCGAAGACAAAATAAAATTTTCAAACGCAACACTTTGAATATACATCAAATAATAATTGTTTTCTTTGCAGTCCTCCTCAGCACTTTGTTTCAAACCCATAGGTGCACGTGATAAAGCATCAGCAATAATATTTGAAGAACCCTGTATGTAAACAATACTAAAGTCAAATTCCTGTAGATACAGCGCCCATCATGACAATCTTCCATGAGTTAATTTTGTTGACATAAGAAATTCCAGAGCTCGATGATCGGTGTGAACCTTAGTATGTCTGCCATACAAAAATATGCGAAATTTTGTGAAAGCCCAAACAACAGCCAAGGCTTCAAGTTCTGTAATCGAATAATTCTTTTCTGATTTAGAGAGAACACGACTTCCAAATGCAATAGTTTTCTGTACTACAACGCCGTTTTCTCCTATCTCTTGAAATAAGTGTGCACCTAGGCCTTTGTATGACGAGTCCGTCGCCAAACAAAAATCTTTAGATAAATCCGGATGTGAAAGAAGTGGAGCAGCAACTAAAGCATCACGAGGTTGTTCATATTCTGATTGAGCTTCCTCATCCTAACACCAATTAGAATTCTTTCCAGATATTTCACATAAACGAGGTGTGGCCAAATTATCCAGTCTAACAAAGCGTCTAAGAAAATTACAGACACTAAGGAAACTACGAACATCACGTTTTGTAGTAGGAACAGCATAATTACGAATAGCGTCTAGTTTCTCTGGATCAGGAAAAATACCTTCTGTAGAAATAATATGACCAAGAAATTTCACCTGAGAACGACCAAATTCAGATTTTTCCAAGTTCACTGTAATGCCTACTGTTGCAAAAATATGTAATAATGAATCCAAAATTTTGTTGTGCTCACTCCAAGAACGTTTAGCAATAAGAATATCGTCAACATATGAAGTAATATTGTCACGAAGATAAACAGGTAAAATTTCGTTTAAACTACGAATGAATGCTGCTGAAGATACAGTAAGTCCAAACGGTAATTTCCAAAATTGGTAACAATTACCAAAGGCTAAAAAGGCAGTGTATTTTCTACAATCAGGGTGGAGTTCTATTTGCCAAAAACTTGAGCGCGTATTAATAGTGGATAAAACTTTAATTCCATGGAAATGTTGAAGAAGTTCATATGAATTTTGTGCACGGTCAGTTTCAGGAATGATGATATTATTTATCTGTCTGAAATCCAGAACCAAACGAATTGACTCATCCTTTTTAAGAACGACGTGTAATGGGCTGGTATAAGGACTGACTGCTGGCTCAATAATGCCTTGATCTAACATGTATTGAAGTTCACTCTTAACCTTATCTCTCTAAGCCAAAGGAATCGCGTACGTTTTTCCTCGAAATGGTGTGTGTTCTTTTACTTTAAATAAATATTGTAAGCCTTGTATAGTTACTGTGTGATGACTAAATACTGTAACAAGTGAAGTCAAAATTTGGTGCAATTCTTCTCTTGCAACGTCATCTGTCACTGCAGCTTTGTTAACCTTTTCATTAATTAATTCTTCGCTATTAATTATATCATCCATCGCCTCTCTGTATCTATTGTCGTTATCATGAATGAACACATTGTCGTCATAATGCTCAGCGAAAACATCAGAAGTAAGAAACCTTAAACATTTTGTGTCTGGTTCAGATTTCGTTAAATACTCGAAAAATTTCAAACATCTCGGCATTCCGGCAACAGGCAAATTCACACATCCTTCTTTAAAGTTTAAAATTGCCTTATGTGTGTTAAGAAACTCCGTACCTAATATAATTTGTGTACTGAGTAACGGAACAATAATAAAATTAGCAGAAAATTCATATCCTTGACAAATGAAATGTAAGTTGGTCTGTAGTTTGACTTCTACACTTTTTCCAGAAATAGCTCCTTGAATTGTAGTTTCAGAAACAGGTAACACAGGACAAGCAGGCAAGCAGTAGTTCTTACACATATACGAAAAATTGATTCACTAATGACATTCAATGGTCTCCCAGAAACTAAAACAGCAGTGAACTTATTCTTACCCACACATACTTCAATAACAGGATGTAAAAATGCATCTACATTATTTTCCTTTTCGTCTAGCAAAATGTCTCTCATGTCTTCCAGGCGTACGTAGTGTAAAGTCGTAGTGTTATTGCTCTCTGAACCGTCTATATTGCTGCCAGAAGCCGAAGCTACAAGTCATTGTCGATTGTTTGTGTCACGTCTATGATTATTCGCGTCATTGCGCGAATCAATTTCTACGATTTGCACTTGTCTCTCTGAATTTCTGTCAGGTGGAAGATGCCAATTAGGTCCTTCCTGTCTGTTACATGTAAATTCTTGTTTGTGTCTGTTATTAAAATTTCTATTTTCCTGTCTATCTGCATGACTACTTCTTGCGAAATTTCGACTGTCACTTCTGAAATTATTGTTATATCTACTGCCCTGGTTACTTCTGTAGTAAGAATTTCTATTATTGTATGAGTAATTTCTGTCTTGATGATACCGATTACTGTTTCCGTATGATTGATCATTCCGGTAGGAATTCCCGTTATTATAATTGTCTGTGTAATTTCTGTTAGAACATCTGTTATTGTCATAAGGCTGGTATCTATTGTCCTGTCTGTTTCGTCTGTCATTCTCAAAATTACCGCTATAACGTCCGTTCCGATCAATATCCCTTCTGTCTGGAAATCTACTGTGATTACCGTTACTGAAAAAATTGCAAGAAGTCCCGTCATCGTTGTCACACTCAAGTTCTTGTAGCCAAGGCTTAAAAGTCTCAATGTCATCTTTACATCTTCCGGCTAAAGCAATTTTTCTTATCGATTGTGGCAGCTTAGTTAAACAAATGCGAGTTAATTCAGTCGGGCTATAAGGGTTGGAAAGGAATTGATTCTTTCGAATCATGTCTTCAAAGTATTCTGCCGGCGTGCGGAACTCAGATTGTTTAAAATTACGCTGCGTAATAAGACTATGTTTGACTCTGTCTTGCGCATTTTCGGACCAATATGCCGATAGAAGTGCATGATAAAAATCATTTAAATTATTACCATTTCTAATAAGTCGCCTGTTCGTTTTCTAAATATCCACACATAAATTCCAGTTTGTGACTTAGTGGCCAATTTGGTGGAAGTGCGTACATAAATTGATCTAACCATGAACGTGGATGTATGTCATTCTTAGATCTTAAATTTCCGAACAGTTAAGAAGTGTTTATAGTCAGAGTATTCGCCTCGTGGCGACAAAGACCTACCGCGTCTGTCCCCGTCCCAATGTCGATTATTGTCAAGTTCGCGCGCCTAGCGCTCTCTTGTTGCTTCTCGTAAATGAAATAAATTATTTTCTTCAAACCCCTCTGATATCTGTGATTCTAAATTTCTTCTGCTATCTTTTCCTACGATTTCGCTTTCAATTTGTTTGACTTGCTTTCGTAGCGCCTCAAATTCCCTTTTAACGAGTTCATTAAATTTTCCCTGATTTTCAACATGTTTATTTATGTTCTGGTACTCTTCGGTTTCTGCAAATGGCAATGGAGCTGTATCGTCTGAATCTCTGTCCCCATTTAAACTAAGACTCGTCAGTTTATCTGAAATCTCCTCAACTCTTTCCGATAAGTCACCTATTTGTTCTTTCTGTTTATTTACGTCTTCCGTAACTACTCGGGTTTCAGTATTGACACATTTAGTAGTTAACTGTTCACACTGTTGTGTTAGTTTATTTATTCTTTCATTTGGTACAGATTCCACGAGTCTTTCAAATATTTCTTCCTTATCGTGTGCACCTTGTAAATTTAACTCTGAAAATTTTTGTACTATCACGCGATCTCTTTCTTCCTGTTCTCTAACCTGTTCCTTTTCTCTGATTTCTATTGAAATTAATCTATTATTGGGAGCATTCAAAATCGGTTGTACTTCTTCTCTAATTTCTTTTTCAATTCATCTTTCATGTTTTTGAAACATGTTCCTATTCGTGAGTCTAACCGTGTTTCCATTGTTCCCATATCAGTTTTAATTGTTCCTATTTGTGATCCCACTGTTTGTAATTCAGATCCTAACTGTGATCCCAGTGAGTATTACCGTGTTTCCAGTGATCCCAGTGAGTCTAACCGTTTTTCCATTGTTCCCATATCAGTTTCTAACCTGCTGCCGAAGTTCCAATCTCTGTTTTAAATTCAGATCGTAACTGTGATCGCACTGTTTTTAATTCAGATCCCAAATTAAATATTGCACTCATCAACTGCTCCATATTAACTGGTTCGAAATTCTTTGCGCCCCTAAAATTTCACGTATAACTAACTTCCTTCGGCATAGGCGTAAAGCTATCTGTATTCGATACTATTTCAGAATCTTCTATCGTTAATCTCGTATTCTGTGAATTATTTGATTGAGAAAAATTTTGAACTGGTTCCGGACTATTTTCCCGACTTATTAAATTGTTTTCTACTTCATTATTCATCATACTGTTCCCATGTGTTGGCGAGCTCGCCATGTTAACAATTTCGTCATTCTCACTATCCATCATTTTTGCCTTTTTCATCGATCGCGTAATCATTTACAAAACATACAACACTCGTCACAATACGAAAATTACACAGAATATAACACTTTATCACCAACAATACCATTCACACGAAATGCTTCCCGACAAACACGCCTAACGAACAATCTTCATAGTTGCACAAAATTGTCAAACCCATATACAAGACATCAGAAATTAAATTCTGCCAAGATACCATTAAAAGAATGATAAGACAACTACAAATGTTCAGTTACCAAATCTACACATGCAATATAGACTACAATTACTAAACTACAAATTACTACAATACTACTGTCTGCTATTTTTCCTATCAAAAAAATTCCAAGGGACGATCCGAAGCAGCGGTCGCCACGTGCATGGGGGCTTAATTAAATAAAATGCTAATAATTTTAATTTTTTGTATTTGTTTCTCCGGTTACGCAGTCTCGTAACCGGTTAGCCCCAACTAGTATTACTCCGCAATCTGACTGCACAGAATAACAGCAAAGAATGAAAGGAAATTTGCGTTAACACAATTAATTAATTAAGTCCCCAGCAACCATAAAAGCTACGAAACAACAAAGCACAAGTGTAACTGTTCTGTGTGTGGAAGTGTGATTCAACGTACACATCTGGCACGGTTCTTCCTCAATACGACAAGAAGCTTTAAACATCGTTTACACTGAAGTAATTAAAAAAACCAGAAATACTAAAATTGAATATAGAAACCAGAATTGCAGTCTAACAGAAGAACACGAGCCAGATGCTTTGTTGACTGAACCGGTGACCAAGAGGCGTTGTTATTTAAGACATTTGAAATAAAAATGTTTCTTTACCTTCATATATATTGACGAAAACTACACTCTGATCATTACAACATCGCCAATCCAACAACGTCTGGTGTCTTGTCTAACAGAACAACTGCACGCGACATGCTCACAACTAGTACTCTAACTTCGGCTACCTCAGAATTACAACTGCCCACAGCAACTTCTCAACAAGGACTGCCAGTGAAGGCGGCGGAATCAAACTCTTTGGCGCAATCTCTAGTGCTGTGACTCAGTGTAGCCACCTTTCAATGTATTCCTCGAACTTATGACGTTTTTGAATTCCTTCAAATTTTTCATAGTGAACGGGCAGCCGTCAAAATAATGGTGAATATTGACCAGAAATTGGGACATTTCTTCGCCTAAACACTCCAAATTGTTTGTATAGGCATTATGTATTGTATGAATGTTGCAGGTTCCAATGTTCATAAGTTGCTGCCGTTGGTCTTCTGGACATGACTATTTAAGAGCCTAAACATATTTCATTGACATTAGGTCCGGCATAGGCATTTATTTATAGACAAGTTGTCTTCAGAAAGTGCTTCATGTGGTATCACACATCAATACCACCCTATTGGCGTTCTACAATTGGTAATGGCATAACAGGTTTCCATCAGGTGCCGATAGCAGTCGCGCAAAATCTGGCAGAGCCAACGCCACGCGCCCACTGAGCCACACCTCCAGTGGTTCTGCACCATGAGAGCCCTGTTACTCTACTGTATAGGACGGACGGCAGCAGCGACTCAGCCCACTTGCGCTAAGAGGCACGGTGCCACCTGACACAGTCTAGTCTCGGTTCTCATACTGAAATTTGTGCCGTAGTGCAGAAAATCTCATCCATGTTGACACTGTGGCAGCTGAACTCTGTTCCTTGCTGCACTATTTATAATGAGTCTTCGTATGTTTGGAGAAATACAAGTTCAGTAAATCTTCTGTTTGCTGTGCTACTTATTCATTCGTCATTTCTGCCACAGTCCAGCTGTCCTAAGCTGACAATTACCACACCATTCTACATCTACATTTACACCCACACTGCGCAAGCCACCTGACGGTGTGTGGCGGAGGGTACCCTGAGTACCTCTATCGGTTCTCCCTTCTATTCCAGTCTCGTATTCTTCTTGGAAAGAAGCATTGTCGATATGCTTCTGTGTGGGCTCTAATCTATCTGATTTCATCCTCATGGTCTCTTCGCGAGATATACGTAGGAGGGAGCAATATACTGCTTGACTCTTCGGTGAAGGTATGTTCTCGAAACTTAACAAAACCCCGTACCGAGCTACTGAGCGTCTCTCCGGCAGAGTCTTCCATTGGAGTTTATCTATCATCTCCGTAACGCTTTCTCGATTACTAAATGATCCTGTAACGAAGCGCGCTGCTCTCCGTTGGATCTTCTCTATCTCTTCTATCAACCCTATCTGGTACGGATCCCACACTGCTGAGCAGTATTCAAGCAGTGGGCGAACAAGCGTACTGTAACCTACTTCATTTGTTATCGGATTGCATTTCCTTAGGATTCTTCTGGCATCTGCTTTACCGACGATCAAATCTATATGATCATTCCATTTTAAATCACTCCTAATGCGTATTCCCAGATAATTTATGGAATTAACTGCTTCCAGTTGCTGACCTACTGTATTGTAGCAAAATGGGCTCTTTCTTCCTATGTACTCGCAGCACATTACACTTGTCTACATTGAGATTGAATTGCCATTTCCTGCACCATGCATCAATTCGCTGCAGATTCTCCTGCATTTCAGTACAATTTTCCATTGTTACAACCTCTCGATATACCACAGCATCATCCGCAAAAAGCCTCAGTGAACTTCTGATGTCATGCACCAGGTCATTTATGTATATTTTGAATAGCCACGGTCTTATGTCACTCCCCTGTGGCACACCTGAAATCACTCTTACTTCAGAAGACTTCTCTCCATTGAGAACGACATGCTGCGTCCTGTTATCCACGAACTCCTCAATCCAATCACACAATTGGTCTGATAGTCCATATGCTCTTACTTTGTTACATTCTGTAACCTACCTCTCCTTACCACTGTGTGCGACGCCGCACACCTTCACATAATTTATGATGTTAAGTTTCACCACCTTCTTTGCCGATAAAGGAATTTCTTCGATGGTGCGTTATACAACACTTAGTCTCCGACCGAAATAAATTGTTATTTGTAATTCTTTTTAATCTGTAACAGTCTTAGTTTTATCGAACTTAATTGTGTAATATGAACATATGTTCCCAGAAATATGGTGCTAGCCCATCAGTTAGACGAAAGCGTAACATGTTCGGGAACATTGCCTTCTTAAAAACGTTACAAATATCATTTTACTAATCCACGGGGGAAAAACAGATTTCATGGTGCATATCAGTTCAGCGGTGGCGGAACAATCCTAGGTAGTTAATATTAGTACTGTTGCCACACGCATCAAATTTGAAGTTTGTATTTGATCTGAAAGCTCTAAATGTAGCAGATGTAATCCACGTTTAGTTTCAAGGTGACACGTTGAGATGAAAGAGAGTGGTTAAAAATGTCTGGAAACCTTTCGTCTCAAAATTAATAGAGCTAGAGCAAACACGGCAAAATAGTTCACTTTCGCTATTTTTCCCCCAAGCAGAGATTTTACTTTTCATATTGTCTTTTCAAACCAGTCCCTACGGAATTTGCATTCTCCCATTCCGAGAAGTTTCTTTTCGGACTTGACCCTAGTATCAGAGCAACAGTTAAGTTACTACAGAAAAATCATAATGTGCAACGAAAATAGAAGCAGTTGTAATAGAGGAATATTTGACACTACAAATAGCTACACCAAACATAAAAACACTCAAAAAATTGAAGAGACAACCTGTCTCAAATTTGAGAAGCCTCTCAGGTTAGATTTTATTTTCTTTTATCATTGGAATACTCTATAATTTAAATGAACGAACATGAATACAGAAACTTGGAAACAGAAGTAAGCAACTTATTTCCTTTCTAAAAGAGCAAAAAAGGTGCAAAGAGGAGACAAAAATTTAGAAGGGTGACAACATTAAAAAGAGGCGACTGAGGGTGACAAAGGTGACTGACTGCTCATCCTGATGTGAGTGAAATAACAAGTGTATGTAAACAGGCAAATTCAGGTGGAAGCTCTTGGTTTAGTTTTGCAGTAGTGACAGGGGTAGGTAGTTGAACGTTATTTTCCAAACCAGCTCCGGTCACCAGTTTCTGAGAGGGACTCTGTCACCAGATGTGGCCGCGCTTCTCCAGGTGTGGAGTCTCGTGATTGGTTGTTTTCGAATCCGAGCGTTGAGCTGCGATCTTCAAAATTTCAACCATTAAACAAAAGGAAAATTTTTGGTCGAGAGAAGTGGGCATTACCTCTCCTACCCTCTGATTGGGGGAGACACCTGCTCTTTCTGAAAGAAGCGGGTTGCCACCAAGTTTCGTCGCTCTCTGATTGCAGAGGCGATGTAGTTGTACTGTTTAAGAGAACTATCAGACGCGGAAGAGACCAGTCGCAGTAAGCAGATGCTTCTCCGTGACCAAGTTAAGTAGTGATTTTTGGTTGGCAGTTTAAGCTCGACTTCGAGTTAGTTTACTTCGACTTAGCTTTATCCATAACCATGTAACTTCATCGTCAGGAGTAGCACAGAATTCTTAAGAGAGATAATTTCAGTGTCGTTTTATGTAAACTTAGATGGAACCGAATTCGGTGCTTAATCAGCCACAAGGGACATCATGCATCGTGGGCCTAGTTGTATCATGATTCTGTTCGCTGAGGGGTAGGAGCTGGCTTTGTTGATCCGCTTAATAATGGAAAGAGGCGTACTTTGCTTTCGAACCTTTGTGTGTGAGAACTTGTGCATCTACGTTGTGTTTCCTTGATCCATCCAATCCTTTACTAACAAGTGATCGGTACATTAATATCGTTTGAACAAATGGAACCATAGAGTTAAGGTTTTTATGTGTGTTCCCAGTAAATACAATCTCAGGAATACGCTCCACCTGTTAAATAAATGTTAATAATGCAGCTATTTGGTTCGTTAAACTTTGCCCCAAAACGAGTGCTGGCACATCTTACCAAATCCTGTAATATTTGATTTCCTGTATCCTGTGAGAGAAAATTATTTAATGCGTTTAACGAAGTCCGATCGCTCATCAGTTATTATGGAATTCACTAATTAAAAATCTGTTGCAGAGTTTGCACTTTGAGATAGAGACTAGGCTTAATCAATTAAAACTCATAGAACATCAGACGATTTGACATTAAGGCTGATAAATAATGTGAAGCACGTTTTCTGTGCAAAGTTAGTGTTCAGCTACTCAAGAGCCTTCCTATAAGGCGAAGTGAACTTTGTTAGAAAACTCGAAGCTCACTTTTGAAATCGTGATCGAATACTGGCGAATCACAATAGAGGCGATAGCGGAAAACGTGAAATCAATCATGGATTAGTTCCCAATATTTTGTATGAAATTTTCAACACGACCAAGTTCGGTGCTGAGTTCCGAAACTGGCTCACATCATCCATAATTCCCGTCGAACCGCGGCGGAAGTGTTAATATTGCAGCTGTATGTGAACTATTCAGATGATTTCTTTAGCTACCCAGTCACCATAGACGCATATTGGTTTTATCACCGTTACTCAAAGGCAAAGTGTCAAAGCGAGTAATCGAAATACATAAATTTTTCATAGTCGGAAAAGGTGAACAGCGAACCATCATTGATCAAGGTAATGCTGAGTGCTTTTTGGGATGGATATGCAGTAATGCTAAAAGATGACGCTTGTAAGTGCAAACACATAGAGGAGGTTACGGGACGTTGATAAGACCACGTGTCGCGGGAAGCTATTCAATGCGGTGTTTTTTCTCTACAGTAGCACCCAGCTCCTTCTGCACAGGACAGTCACACAGGCTGCTTCTTTGGGATATCAAATTTTTGTCCTATTCCACTCTCACCCCCAACCCCTGTATTTTCCTATTTTCCTAACATGGCACGTAGTAACTACTTCCTCTTTCCTCGAACGAAAAAACCATAGTGTATTTTCGAATTGAAGACCAAGTGATTTTTCGAGGTGGAACATTTTCTGAACAGACAAAAGGAAAACTACTACAACCATGATCTCCACCAAGCCATCCATTTTTAAAAAAATTTGTCGCGTTGATGAACGAACATATAGAGAAAAGCTGCCACCCTCACCATGATTCACGGTGGCGGTTTTAATATTTCGAGCTGATAATGACTTGATGACACCCGTCATAGCCAGGTTAGGATGCACGATAAGGGACTGGAAAGACGACGTCTTTCAAAGATCACGAAACCATGAATGTCTATAGAATAGAAATAAATTTGAAAAATATAAATAGGGTCTAGTTTCTTTTCTTTGATTCGTGGTAGTTTTATATCAATTTCCTTTCATTTTGTTTTAACGTACTTATTACATTATATTAAATCTTTTCTGTTTCAGAAGACAACTTCGTTATTGTAATTTGTGATTTAGTGCCACTTTGTATGTGATAAAGACCTGCAACAGGGACTCGAGAGCGCAGTTTTGGAAGAGCTTCCGATATTACTACGCATAACTCTTTGCGTGAGAGCAGTACTTCTTATGCCTTTTAGCAGCCTTCCTTAATCTTCACAATCCTTTCAAAACGGCCAAGACATGTGTGCCTGAAAGCTTCCTTAATTAATGCCAGTTACAATTCCCACTGTTTTAACCTTCACTAAACTGAGTGAACACTCTGCCTTGATGAGCTCATCCTCAATTAGTATATTTAAGAAAAATGTGAAGATAAGGGAAGTTTCCAAGTGGTCCAAATGAGCTGCACTTAGTCGATGTCGGTTCACGTACCATTAATTAGTTTACATGCCATATCAACTTTCGAGACACGCCAGACAGAATGTGACTGTTTTGCGCAGTTAGTTCTTTAGACATCGCCAATCATAAAATTTCGGTCATGCATTTCAAGACGCGTTGTTGTTGTTGTCTTCAGTCCTGAGACTGGTTTGATGCAGCTCTCCATGCTACTCTATCCTGCGCAATCTGCTTCATCTCCCAGTACCTACTGCAACCTACATCCTTCTGAATCTGCTTAGTGTATTCATCTCTTGGTCTCCCTCTACGATTTTTACCCTCCACGCTGCCCACCAATGCTAAATTTGTGATCCCTTGATGCCTCAAAACATGTCCTACCAACCGATCCCTTCTTCTAGTCAAGTTGTGCCACAAACTTCTCTTCTCCCCAATCCTATTCAATACCTCCTCATTAGTTACGTGATCTACCCATCTAATCTTCAGCATTCTTCTGTAGCACCACATTTCGAAAGCTTCTATTCTCTTCTTGTCCAAACTAGTTATCGTCCATGTTTCACTTCCATACATGGCTACACTCCAAACAAATACTTTCATAAACGACTTCCTGATACATAAATCTATATTCGGTGTTAACAAATTTCTCTTCTTGAGAAACGCTTTCCTTGCCATTGCCAGTCTACATTTTATATCCTCTCTACTTCGACCATCATCAGTTATTTTACTTCCTAAATAGCAAAACTCCTTTACTACTTTAAGTGTCTCATTTCCTAATCTAATTCCCTCAGCATCACCCGATTTAATTTGACTACATTCCATTATCCTCGTTTTGCTTTTGTTAATGTTCATCTTATATCCTCCTTTCAAGACACTGTCCATTCCGTTCAACTGCTCTTCCAAGTCCTTTGCCGTCTCTGACAGAATTACAATGTCATCGGCGAACCTCAAAGTTTTTATTTCTTCTCCATGAATTTTAATACCTACTCCAAATTTTTCTTTTGTTTCCTTTACTGCTTGCTCAATATACGGATTGAATAACATCGGGGAGAGGCTACAACCCTGTCTCACTCCTTTCCCAACCACTGCTTCTCTTTCATGCCCCTCGACTCTTATGACTGCCATCTGGCAAAAAAAAAAACTCTTCCTTTCATCTGTTTAGTCTTGAACCTCAACCCACTGGACCAATATCCTTATTTCATGTTGTGCCTAATCTTGATGGACGAATTTGTCACACTCGCCTTGCTATTCATCTGACTTCTCACGTCCATCCCGCTAAGCCGTAACACAATCAGTGACAACGCTATTTATTCGTCCACACATATTGTAAAGAGATAACAGAATGTTTATTAGATAGAGGGGGGAGAATTGGGACTGATAACCTCACTGTTTGATTTCCCCCCCCTCCCAAATCAATCAAATAATGAGATAGTGGGTAAGTAAACTTGGAGGAAACCCAGAACACAGATAATATAGAAGATACAGAGAAGGAAAACCCAGAAGACCAAGGGCAGGTTATTTTAATCAGAAAGGACAAGCATAGTGAAGATAACAGTGATGAGGAAACTGTAAATGAGGAGAATGAATCTGCCTCAATACCAGCCAATTTTTCTTTTTGAGACATCAGTCATCTGATTGGTTTGATATGACCCACCATGAATTCCTCTCCTGTGTCAACCTCTTCATCTCAGAGCAGTATTTGCAATCTACGTTCTTAATCATTTGCTGAATGTATTTCAATCTCTGTCTTCCTCTACAGTTTTTGCCCTCTAAAGCTCCCTCTGGTACCATGGAAGTCATTCCATAATGTCTTAACAGATCTCCTATTATTTTGTACCTTCTGTAGTCAATTCTGAAAGCGAAAAACACTGGATGCCACAAAAGGAGTATGCAGGAGGGAAAAGAAGGAATCCCCCAGACAAAAATAATGATTTAGTTCAGCTGAGGTTGCTGAATTGGCTGCCATGAAAACTGAGAAACCGTCAAATGAATATGAAATAGGCAGAAGGAAGAAAGCACCTGATAAGAGCAATAAAATAGTCCATGGTATGTTAAGTGAATGGACTACTGAAGTAATCGAACAGAACGTATTAAGGGAAGAGGAGGCAGAAACTCCAATAAAAAGTAGGACAACCATTAATTGAAATAGAGTTATATGGGATTAAAAATGTGCCTTGCTAGACACAGGAAGTGAGGTAACAGCCACTGCAGAGTATTTATGGAACCATTTAGCTCAGGAAAGCAAAATTTCATGTATGTCTGTAACCAGTTTAAAGATAATTGGTGCTACAGGAAAACTAAGTAAATTTATTCAAAATTGAGGAGTGTGTGTTAGAGAGCGTATTCTTAGTGAATCCAAATTTAAACATGAATATTATTCTCTGCTCAGATTAGAAGAGTGATAACCATGTAGTTATTAATTGTGATAAAGGTCTAATGTCGTTCAAATATTTAGGTAATGAACAGAAGGTAAATTTTATGGGACATTTTATAGATGATCCCAAACCATTAGGCTGTTTGAGCATTATGGAAGCAACCTGTGGGGATTACTATGACAAAGTAGAATACAATCAATCTGTAAAAGGTAAAAATGATCCCCAAACTAAAGAAAAATGTTTAGACACAAAGTTAGTGAAATTACATAAACTGATAAGGAGTAAAAGTCTGAATTGTATCATGTATTGATGAAAAATACGTGTCTGACGTGGAAAATGTATTAGACAATTTACATCATGAGAGCACTGGGTTTATTCCTAATCAAGCTGTCTTTCTGTTTTATTTCTCTGATATGAATCCCGAATGCTGCTTCATCTATTTCTCTCGTATTTCACGTAATATTACATAAATATGGATTTATTGAAAACGCACCGAGAAGTAGCACTGTAACGGCTCCATGTGAGCTGCTACATGGCTTCACGCAGTAGTTTTATACTCAGAACACACCTGGATGCCCTTCCAACACTCAGGGACGTGCAATATAAGATTTATTATTCGAAATTATGTTACATCAGAGTCTGTAAATGTGAATGCGGGTTGTCTGCTGACGTATGCGTGGGCTACCTGCTGGGGGTTGTGTGAATCTGGGGATGCAGTTTAGCCAACCATTATATCAAGTAGAGTGCGACTGCACTGGACCAGAGAGACATGAGTTCCCCGCGCGTTAGCAGGCCCCGTTAGGTTGGCAAATAGCCGCTGTGCAGACTCTCTGAGCCCTTCCGGCCACCGTGTGTGGACCCCGGACGAGGGGACGGTTGGGCATTCCCTGGTGAGACTCTGGTAAGTACGGACGCTCTGCGCGATAGCTCCTACAGTCATCTTAATTAGGAGAGATACTCAGGTTGGATAAAATTGCTATTTCGGTTTTGTATTACGGATGAAGAGCCAGCATTCCATAACTGTACTAAATGAGTGACTAAGAAGTATTTTCATGAATTTTAGGAAATAAATGTTGTTCTTATAGAAAATTTGTAACTTTGTTTCTCACAGCAACACCGTGTTTCCGTTACCATTCCAATTAAGTGATTCAAACTTTCAACTTAAAGTTAATCAATAAGCAGAAATTTTTGTGGTGATGTTTGCTCACACGAACGGTCGTAGGCGTCTTCCACAAAAGACAGGTGCCAATTTCAAATTGAGGATGCCTGCCAAGGCTTTGCGGAGAGCAAGTATCATGCAGCACCTCCGAATTTTTTATTCTATTTTCAATATCTGTTTAGGTATTACATGTCGTGCATATTATTCGGTAGGCTATCCTGCTTCGCTAACGCACTTTTGCAATCCTCTGGCGCTAGAGGGCTCCGAATTGCAGCATGTAACATGGCTGTGTGTAACGTAACTATATCAGTGCGTGAGAAACAGCGTACTGTAATAGATTTTCTAACAGCAGAAAACTGCCTCAAATTGAAATCCCTAGAAGGATGAAAGCTGTGTATGATGATCGTATCGATATCACTAATGTGCGATGTTATGTTGTTCATGCTTATATTGAGGAAACGGCGGCGCTAACTTCAACGTGGAGGACATCTTGGGGTGGACGACCACACACGGCTACCCGACAAGACTTATCAGGATCGGGTTGACGAAATCATCAGAGAAAATCGTCGGATAACACAGAAGCAGCTCTCAGGTAAGCGTGCCATATCACGAGCCTATATAGATCCTATCATTGCAGAAGTACGGTACAGAAAACTGTATGAGCCGTGGTTACCTCAAATGCTCACCACTGATACGAATCAGTGGAGAGTGGACATCTGTCAACAAATTCCTTTTCGTACTGAGTTCACCATTTTGACCCGGAAAACAAGAGAGCTTCAGTGGAGTTCCGCCACAAACGATCACTGACATCAAAAAAGTGTTCTGGTACGTTCAAGGTGAGGTGCATTTGGAATTCATATCTAAAGACACCACTATAAACTGTGCTAGGCACTGCGAGACCATACGTGGAGCACCCTTTCCTTCAGCATGACAATGCCAGACCTCAAACGACTACTGCAACATCTGCAACAATCCGGTGCCTTCGGTTCACCGTCATCCATCATCCTCCACATAGTCCAGATCTGGCCCCATCCGATTAAAGAACACACTTGAGAACTTCACTTTGATAGTAATGTAGTTAAACTTTGTTGAGGAAGCCACCATCTCATATTGTGGCCTCCTCAACAAAGTTCAACATTCTACAATGACGGTATCAACAAACTGATCTCTCGTTGGGAGAAATTTGATCGGCGCCAAGTTACTTATGTCGAGAAATAAATATTTAGACATGAAGAATAAAGATGCAGAATATTAATAAAGTTGTGATTCTTCATATTCTCCCGGCGTTTTTTCTTGCTCTAACAGTCCACGGGTGTACTGCCGGTGCATAGTATCCAATGGGCACAATATTTCGGTGATCAGACATGTCGTCATCGTCAGGTGCGCTGACGAACTGAGCACCTGAGGGTAGGCGGCCATCTTAAATCCCTTCCACTCGCAAGGCATTTTCTCCGTGGTCCGCACCCGCTCGTCAGAGGTCGATGAGACGCTGGCGTCGGAATCTGTGGTGGCGTCGGTGTAACTGCCTCGTCCGCCCTAGTCACCCGTTCGTTTCCTTTGCTGAGCGTCTTTTTAATTAGACTCAATGTTGGTTCCCATGCCCTGCTGAGGTCGTAGCCGCAATATTGGTTGATGAGTCCGTCTCTGGTACGAATTTCGATAGCCTCTCTAACGACGCTGTCCCAGTATTTAGATATCTGTGCCAGGACCCTGCTATGTTGGCAGTGATTTTCGGACAAACAGTGCTCTGCGTCCGCTGACTTGTTAGGGTACCCAAGTCGAGTGTTCTCGGCAACGACCCTCGATGGTGTGCACTGTCCGTCCAATATCAGTCTTCCCACATTGACACGGAATCTGGTACGTGCCGGCCTTCAGCAAACCGAGATCGTCTTTGACACTTCCTAAATAATGTTCGAGTTTTATTTGGTGGGTAAAGGACTGTTTCTACTAGGTGTTTCCTCAATATTCGTCCTATTTTCCCCGATAGTGCGCCAGTATACGGTATACAGGCAGTGGCTACCTCTTTCTCCGTGACGTCTTCCGTCTCCACACGCTTTACTGTAGAGGTGGGGCGGAGAGCGCGTCTGATGTGCCATTCCGAGTACCCGTTTTGCCAGAATACAGTTTTGAGGTGTTCCAGCTCTTAGGGCAGACTCTCCGCATCCGAGATGGTGCATGCCCTGTGGACCAGAGTTTTTAGTACCCTATTCCTCTGGGCAGGGTGGTGGCAGCTATCCGCTTACAAATACAGGTCGGTTTGCGTTTTCTTCATGTATACCCCGTGGCCCAGGGTGCCATTCGCTCTTCTTTTGACCATGACGTCCAGGAATGGTAATCTTTCTTCTGCTTCGGTCTCCATACTGAATTTGATACTTGCCGAGGAACTTTCAGAGTGTTATTTCCTGTTTTCATTGGCAAGTCATCTTGTGGCAACACTACATAGAAGACCTCAGTCGCACCATTTTCTTCAAATCATTGGTCGCTGGTGCAGCCGGAGCCACCTGCCGCAGTCGCACCAGCCGCGCGCCGTGCGTCGTGCACCGCGAGCTGCGCATGCACGACCGAGCAGCCCCTGTTGGAACCACGTGTCCTGTCGCATCTCGAAAGTTTGGAGAAGAGTTTGGGCTTCTAACAACCCTACCACAACAAAGGTCAAAATTTAACAGTGACTGTGGTGTTGCTCACGCTGCTAAATACTGCATTTTCGGGCAACAACAAAGTTATTATGTGGCAGGTGTCATTAGAGCACAATTAATAAAGTCATTTCATGTAATAATGGATAAACTAGGCACTCATCTTCTCGTGTTTCCCACGCTGGTCTCGTTGTAAAATCGTGGCTCAGTCGTCGAAAATCTAGGTGGTGATGATTCCAAGGTCGGGTGCAAGGAGGCCTAGGTTTTATTCTGCTACATTCAAAAGTTTTATAGATGCGCTTCACAAACCATTCTTGAAGATTAAACCTTTGAAAGTTCGCATAATGGTGATGTAAAAAAAATAATCAGCACTCCGAATTTAAGTTACACTTCCTTTTTATTGCTTTTGTTACAATATCACGTAACACACAAAACATCACTTCACAATACAAAACATACTTGAAAACATCTTCCTCACTATTGAAGTTCACATTTTGTCAACTGACTACAATATGCGTCTTTTCAACATGACGTCCAAGACTTGACTTTCTCAAGGTCCGACTCTTTAACAACCTGCTTACGCGCCCAAAAATCAAGAGTTACAAGTACGTCAAAGATCGTGTTGACAAAAGAAACAAGTACAATTACAGTCTGAAGTTCAAGACTGGTCTTTGTGGAAAAGTGTTTGTACATCTTGTATTCCAGATTGCATCGAAAGTACGAATATTTTTAATATCAAGTGAATGAGAGTGTATTGTCTTCCAATCGTTAATATAAAAGAGAAACCAACAAATGCACAGTGCTTCAGGTTTTGTGACTTCGGCGGTACTTCACACACACGCTCATCCTACCAAACGAAATGTAAGGAAGAGGGCCACGAACAGAAAATTTGTACTAACAAAAACAACAAAAAGCTTGTATTCCATACTCAAAATATGATCGTAAGTGCCAAACACCTCAAACTTTAGACTACACAATTTACTAAATTTTATCACAGATAAATACTGCTTCCTCGGACATTACTTGTAACTATTGGGTAAACCAATCTCGCTGTGACAACAAATTATCTCGACAATCATTTTACTGCAACAACTACATATTTTTTCTTTCGTTTATTTTTATCTTTAGTGTTCCGTCACGAGAATTCTTACGCCCAGCTAAATAAACATTCTGTGTAACTAGCATAACATTACAATAATGGCGTAATACATTTACCATGGAACTGATAAAACCCTCTAACATGACAACATGCAGATGAACATATAAACGTTGATTCTAGATTTTGTGCTACAATGACTAGTCCGTAACTATATTGTAAATAATGGTAGGCTTATAAGGATCCTTATACATAAGTATTGCATGTCATAAACCGTCATTTAAAAAAGCAACAAAATATTAGATACTGTTCACGCTACAATTTACAATAAAAACATTGTTTACAATGATGTTGCATTAAGCGTACGTCGATATGTGATTACAATTTTTACGGCCTTGTACATTTACGTCAGACTCAGTTTGTATTACCGGCTTGACCAACTTTCAATGTTTATGTCTGTGATGCTTATGGATATCATAGATGGATAACTAACAAATTAGTGCGTTATTTGGATAAGGAAGTTTGGTGCAAAAGTAGTCAGATAAGGAGACGATTTCTTTTGAAATAACTTTAATTTTTAAGTAATTGTGGTAGTTGAGTTTCAAATGAACCATGTAGAACTTAATATTACTCAAAACTTAATTTGGACAACCTCAAGTTTACTAATGCGGAATTGCCTCTTCTGTCCGAGCATATAAAATCATCGGCTGTACTAACCATTTTTGAGGTAGAAGCCTGTTTTTCCTACTTATAGACGATCTTTTTTTGTTAAAGGTCATTAGGCAGCTAACACACTGTTTGCTTTATTCGCTATGTCTCTTATTTGTCTGTTGAAGGTAAGGCGTTTGTCCAAGTGAATTCCAAGATATTTGGTGAATTCAGCCCAAGAAATGCTTTCACAGAGTATCAGTCGTGGGGTTTGTAAATCTTGTTTTCAACTATATTCTTCCGTCTAGGCAGAATAGCAACTGATACAAGACATCGTCTAACGCCGACAGATGTTTTCATTCCAGATAACATCGATGTAGATGCAGCTGAGACACTGCATTTACATGATACCAAAATCTGTGGTAACAATTTCGTGGGAGCAACTGACTTTACTGAAGACGTGGCCTATTTGTAATTATTTGACCCATCAGTTGCAAGGCAGCTTAAATATTGACCATTCAACTTTACTGATGTGTTCTACTCCTTTGCTCAGAAAAACAACTGTGACATACAAACCTGACAAAACACACACACACACAATACTGGGAAAATTTGAAACAATGTATCGATAACATCGTAGGTCGAGTCGATCTCCATTTCCTTTTATGCCCAGCAATTAGAATCGCTGCAAAATTGATTTAACTTGTGATTCTTTCAGTCTAAATTGTTTAAACATGGCCAAGTTACACAGGTTCAAATACAATACAAGCTGAAATAAATGAAGTATTAATAAAAAATTGTATGAAGGGCTGTATTCTTTCGAGTAATTAATTGTAGGTAGCAACAAAACTTTTATATTGAACAAATTGACAACTTATTCAGTCAGTAAAATGAATTATATAAATAATTAAAATTGTGATCCTACAAATTTGCGTTTAACCATGTAAAAAATTACAGTAACAATCAGTTACCATAAACAATGGGATTTTTTTAGTGTGTCCACATTGACCAAATACTAATGAAACATCACTTATTCACGAAAAACAGAGTCTCATTCAGTCCACTAAAGCGTTCACAAAACAATGGCCAGCTCACAAAAAAATAAAGTACAATACATCGATAAGCAAATCAAAAGCTGCAAAATGATGAGTACATTGCAACAGGGTAGGCAGTAATAATTCCAAACCACAGCTGCCCACCACAACTCAGCACGTGTCACAGCAATATTTATGACTTCAGTAACTTTACCCAGCTGACAGCTCTCCAATACACGTGTTATGTCTCACATGCCTAATTAATGTGGCACTTTTCTTGTTAACTGACATATTAAATTATACCAAATTTTGACAAAATTAAACATAGAACATAATGTGCCTTCCTTTGTGTCAGAACATTAGTGTGAACATTCTGTGGTATTGTATGAAGAGTAGCATGAACATCGTGATACATGACATAAGTATGTGGGCATAGTGCGTCTGAGCCTATTCTACTTCGTTGCCAGATCTCCTTATGTATACACCATGTGTCACATTCGAGGTCATTTCTCTCCCCTTCTCTTCCCCCTCCCCTAGCAGTTCCTCTTTCTCCCCTCCCTTCTTCTCTAAGCCAACTGGGTGAGTTATGAACGGCAGGAAACACAAATAAGCGTTATCCTATTGGTTGAGGATAGAATCACAACCTGTATGTTGCAAGATCTCCAAAGCACTCACTTGTACTCTTAAGATACAAGTGGAAGTTATGACCCGGATGTAGACAAACTGTTCACTTGTGCTCTGAATCACAATTATAATATCCTTGTACTTTGCCTTCTGTTTACTACTATAACTTGTGTTAAAAATGTCTGCCTCTGTATACACATCACATTTATCTTTATTCTTATAATTTATGATCCTAACAAATTGCTGTCTAAGACATTCACCGCTACCAGTCCAAATTTTGGTTTACCCGCAGTATCCATCGAGCTGTGGCACCCATCATGAGATGGACTCATCACTCGTCCTCTGTACATTCATCGACCAGCATGAAGTGATAGCAGCAGCAGTATAGATCAGTAAACCTCTCCAGAGAAGGAGAAGAAACTGATTGTGACATTAAATATAAGTTTTATTAACCCATCCAACTCTCTCATTGCTCATTATTATTCATTAAGTATATTTTCATTTATTATTATTTCTCTCATACCGCAATGGGCCCTTGATGATGCAATAAAGAAGGATCTGTTTCTGTGCTTTGAATTCCCATTGTCCACACCACCACCACCACCGCACCAGTGCACAAGCAGTAGCAGCAGCAACCACTGACGATATATTGGAGCAGCAGGATATACAACAACTGTTCCCGGACTCTGAGTTCCCGCTGTCACTATACTCATCACTACGTGTCACGAGCCATAACTATGGGACAGCTCACTTATTAAAGTGATGTTATCTTTTGTAACATAAAATCGAATTGTGAGTGGTAGTAAATGTCCTCTGCTTACGAGTTCACTGGAATGATAATGTATACAAATCCTCAATTTAGTGACAGGAAGGAACTGCTTTTAGGCCTTGAATGATAATAGTTGTGTCGGAACTCAGCTCAGACAATTGCAATGTTCAGCAATCAAACACCTATGAACACCTACGAAATTACTGGAGTGTCATACTATTTGTATATCTGTTGGAGACTACCCAAGAAAAATTAAACTATACAAGTAGAAGGATACTGCACAATACACTCACTTCCAGGAATCATTGTTCACAAACTTAATGTGTGCTTCCTTGGCCATTGTTTTTGCTACTAATTTTAATGTGCATTGCGCTTCTGTATGATACTTGTATGATACAATCATCACCACCACTACTTGACGCTGCTGGAGAAGTATATACATATTTGTACAAGCTCGTATACCCTACAGTGATAGCATAGAGGGGAAAAAAGAAGTTAATGTCTCAATTAAACTAGACTGATGTGTAGACTGTTCGTAGTAGGCAGAGGATTGCAGTAATTGTAGCTTAATCAGTAAGGTGCTTGTACTAAAATAAAATAGAGCAGCCTCATTACCAACGTACCACTAACTGACTAAGCTATAATGACTGTGCATTTTTTATATGAAACAGGAACACATATAACTCATTTAGAAAACGTTTTCCCTTAGCAGTCGATTAATTTATGATTTCAAAGCATTATATGATGCTTCAGTGTTAAGAACTTGCAGTATACATTCGTTATTTCACTTAAATTAGCAAGTATTTCCAACGCTCTGCATTTATCACATTTAGCATTAGGTATCATAACTTTCCTCATTTTTTCAACTATATCTACTTGAGAGATAGTGATGAACTGGCTGTGAAGCTCAGTGCATGCTACTTTTAAACTTGAAAGCAAAGATGTAAATTTGAGTAAAGTGGCCACCTTAAGGAAAATGGTTTTTTTGTTGTGGCATTTCATAGACAAGCATGTGAAGCAAATGTGCATAAACTGTCTACATTCTGTAAATATAAAACTATAGTATTATCATGCTCAGAGAAAGACAAAAGGAAAAATAAGACTCAGATGAAGACTTTGGGACTCTGTGAACAGACAGAGATTATAAAACGAAGAAGATTCACGTTTTTACAGTGGAACACGTATAAATTTGAGAAAAAATATTTGAATATATTAGTAATTTGTCAAATTAAGCAAAATTTAAGAGATTTTCAATATTCAAGTTACAAAGCAGCACTTGCGAACTTCCAACTTTCAACAACATTAACGCAATATTCACACTGCGAAGGTACCTAAAAGTTACTGCTAGTGTAGCTGTTCTTCCAAACAACATCCCATATGAGCAAACCAGTTGCGTCTTTAACTGTGGTTACTCATACTTTAGGTACCTGATCTATGGATGTAGTCATAGGGTCGATCTGCGCACATTTGTTTTCAAGTCCCGCAGCTGATTCACTGTAGATAATAATCTATAGCTGCGATCCTGCAGTCAAACAGTCTGTGCATTGTCTACACTTGCGAGTTAAAAAAATACTCAGAAATACAAAGTAAAACTTTAATTAATAACACGGGTTCTTTTATAACGTCTGTAATAGATGTAGACGAAAGAGAACTACGTTGAATAATATTTGTTCAAGGAAGGACATCTCACATGGGAAGTGGTCCTACAGTATTCAGATAAAATCCCTGTACAGACACAAAATATCATTACCAGCTGCAGTAAAGTTACGTTGAGAACATCATGAGAACGGTAGCAAAATCCCCCAAACTTAATACTCATCAAAACTACGTGACAACAAGTCTGATCTGTAATCACAATACACTAAATATTCACCAGCTCAAACCGTTAAGAGTTCAACATGATGATTTACAAATTGGCACATGCGAGATGACGTATAGAAACTCACTAACTGTCTATCCTCAATTCCATAATACAAGTGGAAAAAATTATAGTCCTGTTCTGGCGTACAATCAGACCTCCCAAAACATAAAGTCCCTTCAAAGATGTTGTAGCTGCCGTTCGCCGATACGACCGAATATCACACATTACCTCAGGCAAGTCTGTCTTCCACCAAGTCTCCACATTAAGTGTCCCAAAATTTGAAGTCTCACAGGCGCTGTCCACAGCCCAAAATCTGTCACCCACTCGCTCAGAATCACTCAACACCACAACCAGGTCTGCCTTCTCCCGGAACGAACATAGAAGTGTCCAGGATCGCTCCCTTGACCTCTTCATTCGTGAAGTCCCACTATCCGCTCGACTCTGGCAGTGATCCAATACTGCCTGCTTATGCATTCGCTGAAAGCTGTCCCCACTAAAAACACATCCCATTTAAGTTCTACAGATATGGTTTTGACTCAACTTTGGCACTTCCAGACTAAGCTAACAAATTACAACAAAATTTGAAAAAAAAGTTGTAAGTATTCGGTCACAGACGGATCATTCGTAAGAGTTACAAATAAAGGTTTGTTCATAAATAAATAAGCTGGTATTCTTTCGCAAGTATGCTCACACTACATGATAACGAATTGTCGTTAAATATTGTTTAAACAAATATTTATGTAAGCTTTAGAGAAGCGTCTTTCGGTCTCTTTTTTATTGTTGTGTCCGCAAACACATGCAACTGACCACGTTTAAATTAGCAGTGTTTTAATAGCATTTGCATCAACATTTAAATAGAGTTACTGGCAAAATCGTTAACTGATCATTAAATAACTATAAAAGTTGGTGTTTTCCAATAGAACAACGCTCTCCCACATACTCCTGTTGTGACCCAACATGCTCTGTAAAGAGTCGACATGTTGCTGTGGCCTGTTCAATCACCAGATCTGTCCCCAACCGAGCACATATGCGACATCATCGGGCGACAACTCCAACATCATCCACAAACAGCATTAACCATCCCTGTATTGACTGACCAAGTGCAAGAGGCAAGGAGCTCCATTCAACAAACTGACATTCAGCATCCTTTTAACGCAATGCATGTACATTTGCGTGTTTGCATTCAACATTCCGGCTGTTACACTGGTTATAAATGTACCAGCGTTTTATATTTGCAATTGCTTGTCTCACAGTTACATTAACCCGTAATCTTTCAATGTTAATCACTTAAACATATTACCTAGACAAATGTATTCCTGAAATTTCATTTCTCTGCATTAATTGTTTTCCAGTGTTGCAGTTGTTTTCTATTAGTGTCTTGTAAGAATTTATAAATAAAATGTAAGTGTAAGAGCCACACATATGTTATTTTTTTTCTCTATAAAATCTCCCACATGCTAATGTAAACATATAGCTGAGTGGGCAAAACATCCTCATCACAAGGACTTAACAGTCACTGACTTGTCCTGCAATGATGCTGAAAACCAGAAGAAGAACTGATCTTTTTTTTTTCGATAATGTTAGTTAACGCACTCTGAGGGGATTCCCTGCGAGCATGTGTACATATTTTCAAAAACATCATTTCAGACCAAATACCAGCTATTGGAGGATATTTTGTCTCGGCGTGATGGTGCAACATACACAATATTCAGCTGAAGCAGTCATATTCTGACATCACAAGGAGTAAAGTGAATACTGTATTTAAGTTTGATGACGTTTTCGTGGAAAATCAGAATCAAATGTGGAAACATTTCTGTTTCGGTCATCTTATGGGAGTTGATGTTTTTAATTGACCAAACATATCCCAAGATACTGAAGCCAGCGATAATGGAAATTTTATTATAGCTTTAGAGTAAGACAACATGAATTTAAAACATATTTCTTAAGCGCATGTAAGTACTTACATGACAGTCATTGAATTTATAATTGACAGTCACTGAATTTATAACCGGGTGTGGGGTTTGCCTGGAATCACACACCAGACTGTGAGATATGAGCTGGGTGTAATTAATAAAATTTTCTCGGGCTTCCAGTCGCATCAGGTGGTGGCATTTAAACCACGTGACGCGGCTGGAAGCCCGAGAAAATTTTATTGACTCATATCGCCTCGAAACCATGCATTCATACATGGGCTGGGTGTGTTGAAATCAGCACTATCCATGACTCTAAAGCCATCTTTCCATGGGCCATGACATTCAGTATACAGCACGCTGACTTGATATTCACATTGCTGCTGAACGCCCAGATAGGATCCGCATCGTGTATAGAGTTAAGTGTGCCTCAAATTGTTGCACAAAGCAGTTGTCGGGCTGCACTAAGCTGCTCAGCAAAGCAAGCCAGATGGACTGCCCCATGTAGCAGATGGGCCAAATGATGAGACATGCTAGGCACGGTAAAACAGGTACCGTGAATGACTAAAGCCATCGTCACATGGGCTGTGACAGTCAATGTGTAACATGCTGTGTGGTGCATGTGCCTCAAAGTAGTATCTAGAGGTTGTAATTAAGCTGGTGGTGTTCCGAGGGCTGCAGTGCAGGCCGTTTACATTTGAGGATGCTGAAACGACATAGGTATATTCATTAATTGGTGCAATCATCGAGCATTCTTTTAAAAAAAATAGTTCCACTTTCTGCTACCTGGTGAAAACATGGTGCCATAACAGTCAGAATGTGGTGTGGGTGCTGCAACAGGGCAGGAATGATCAGACACGTGATGACTGTGGTTCTGACACTTTTATTAGGATATGGTGTTCACTACGATCTACCAACTCAGTAACACGCTGCATCCTTAATGTGGCATGGTAGACAGCTGCTCAAAGCATATCTGGTGTAATCAGAGTGACATATCATCTTACGCTGCCCTCCAGATAAGGAAGAGACATGATAGATATGATCTTTTAATTACACCCACAACCAAAACACACCCGGATTTAGGTCAGGGAATATGGAAGGCCACACATCTCGAAATTGGCTAGAGATGATGCAGTAGTTACCGAATGTTTTGCAAAAGTAAATCTTTCACTTGAAAAGCGCTCCATCATGCATCAAAATAGTGGTGTGGACACAATTGCTTTCTGGCAGAGCTGGAATCACATGTTGCACAAGCAGGTCCGTATAATGTGCACATTTCACTGTACAACTAACAGGCCAATCTCCTCAAAGAAAAACAGCCCAAGAATGAAAGAGCTTGTGAAAACGCATCACACAGTCACGTAAACTGAGTGCTGTGGATGTTCCTGCACAACATGTGCTGGAATAGAACCCCATATGCGACAGTTCTGTGTTTTCACGGCACTATTCTGAGTAAAATGTGCTTCATCCGTCCACAGAATATTCCCCAAACACATGTCAGCCATTTCCATGGGTACCAAAAGCCAAAGGCCAAAGTCAAAGTTCTGTATCGTCTCTTGGAGTTTCATTTGGGAGACATATTGAATCTTTAAGGATAACAGTGAAAAGTTCACTGCAAAATCTTTTGAACTGTGGATTGGGGCAGAGACAATTCCCATGACACAGCTCAAGCACTGGCTGCAGAAAAAGAGGTATGTGCTGCACGGTCAGTACAGCTACAGCAACTTCATCAACAACAGCCGTTGGGATGGGCTGCCCCACTGTCCCTCCTGGACCACCTAACTCACCTGTAGCTTCAAATTTCTTCATTATATTCTTTAGCCCGTTTATTGGCTTGGGACCTCTTCACATCTTTTTCTGTCGGCCCTATTCTCGCTATACAGCGCTGCTATTGCTACCATTCCGATAAAACAACTTTACCAGCAGTGCACTATCTTTCTTCTCAATAGACATTGCATTTCGTGTGGAAAAATTTAACCCTTTACAACAGCAATCACTTCACAAAATAAAATCAACACCTGTCGCGAAGTGACAAACAGCATACTGACGTCAAAACAGGAAATACTGGTATTTCACATTCCGATTGCTTACAGCGCCATCTTTCACCTGGTGGCCGAAAGTTATCTTCTCAGCATACTCCGCGAGTGCACTGGTTAATTAATGACCATACCTACAATGTTTCAACATCCTGTGATTTATACAATCCGCACTGCAGCACTCGGAAGTCTGCAGTTTAATTACACCTACCCGCTATATAAAGCAGCCCTCAGGCTGTGCACAGATTCCCAGCCAGCGAGCCAGAGGGGATGCCCTATATATCGGATAGGTCAAGTGGCGAGACATAGGCTGAGCGACCTGAAACCAGCACCGTGCATGATTCTAAAGTCGTTGTCATAGGGGGCATGGCATTCATTGTGCGAGACGCTAACTTGATCTCAAAATCGCTGCTGAACAATATATGTGGCTCAACTTGGTACGAGTACAAGCAACTGCAGGGTGCTACAATAGAAAGTCATGGCTACAAGTGATGCACGCCAGGTACACAGAACACACGAAATGGACAAGCATAAACAAGTTGTAATAGCTTTAACCCATGCTCACATGGGACAAGACATCTGACATTAACTCGGATGCAAACGCCAAAACGAATCGCACGTGACGCAGTACGTATGTTAAGTCTGGTGTGCTGATGAACGTCATTCGCTTCTGTGTCGTGGTGATTTGTCATCGCACCACTCTAGCGTCGGGTGCCGACTGGCTGGAAAATCACTGAGCTTGTTTAGGAGATAGATGGTCATAAAATTCCTGCAACAGCTCTATTAAAACGCACATTTTATCCATTGTCCATAAGCTAGTTATCTTGTTCTGTCTGTACACAAATAAAAACTGCAATGTCCATAAAAGAGCTATATGGCAAGTCAGTAAGGACATAAGATTATAAAAGTTGTACTGCGAATATTGCAATACAAACTTACAATAGTCTTCGACATAAGATAAAAATTATTTCATCATTCCCACTATCTAGGAAACGCTGCTTGCTCTCCGTTTCTAATCAGTAACAGAATCTTAACAACATGTGAAAGACAAGATTTGAAACAAGAAAGTGGAAAATATCTTACTGCAAATTCTCTTGTAGATTAAGCCTACTGAACGAACTTATTCCTAAGAGGAAGCACATTTACGTATATTGGTATGCATGCGACAACATGTATTCCAAAAGTCCGCGCATAAAAACTGCATTTTCTGATGCTCGTACTTCGTGTTCTGTTGGTGATGATAAGAGCAGGCCAAGTGTTTCTAATAGCCCTTGGGCTAAAAAGCATTCGTATATCCAGCAGAAGTATCGCCTTAGTGTCACTGTCCTACAGTGCAGTGTCAAAGTATCAATATTACACACGTCCTCCTCCTTAGGTAAATGAGCAAATTGGTTGGTTCTTTTTGCATTTGAAGTGGTCCGCGGTAGGCTCGGTGAGACTTATAGAGGCACCATTAGTTCACAGCGTCTTCCTCGGATAACCCCACAAAAAAGGTTTTTAATATATTATAGCTGTCACCAGCGGGCCAAAACCGAGCCGAGGATTCTAAGACGGCTATATACAGCAAATGGTTGAAATTTTTATTAGGTCCCCATCTCGAACAGCCTTCAAAGTATCCTTCCCAATGAAACCTTCCCGTCTCTTCTATATCTCTTTTGTTACCCAACCTTCCCTTCTACAATAACCTATGAAACCTACCCTTAGGATTTCTATCTCTTGCTTAATAATAACAACTGAAATCTTCCCTTTGAAATTAATTCTCTTTCTCAATAATAATAAGTGCAATCTTCGCACACAAATTTAAATACTGCTTATTAAAAGTGATTATTTCGACGAAACATAGAATGTGTCGTCGTCATGTCCCTCAGCCGTTACCTGCAAAGCTATTCTTTACTTTCTTACTGTTACTGGATCGTCATCTGACTACTACATCGAACTGCGACATGAATATACTTACTCTGTTTTACTGTGTTAGCTGCTGGTGGGCTGTCATAATAAGTGGCTGTATTTATTACCAAAGCTGACGTTATTCTTTAATAGGAAAGTTGACGTTATTCTTTAATTAATTTAACTGAAGTTACGTAATTCATAGTTAAACTTTTTCTTCACAACAATAAAATTTTGCAAAGTTTTGCGTTGATGGTTTTTAGGATGGATTATAATCAGTAATTCAATACTGCTGGCAAAAATTAATTAAATTCTGAAAACGAGTCTTCAAATATTTACTGTTAGTAATGAAATGATTTTACAAACGTTCAAATGGGACTTACTTTTTACAATAATTTTACAACTAGCATTGCGCAAACATACCTTCACTAGCGTTGAGTTCCTCAAAAAAAAAAAAAAAGAAAAAAAAAGTAACTCAATAATATTAGTTCCTCTTAGGATATTAGTTAGCTAAAGTCACTGTACATCCTTTTATTAACTCTTGTAAATCGTTGCTGGTGGCTGGCAGGCACACCACTCCTCTCAACCTCTCGCTTCAGACCTGCTACCGACTAGCTTACTTCTGACTTCCTACGAACGCTAAAGTGCGGTCTCTCCCAACAACAATGCTTTCTGGTGCAGGCAGTCCCTGCTACCATTACAAAATGTATCAATGCGCGATCTTTCCCGCTCTTTTCTTATAATGTATCCATACACGGTCTCTCCCGCCCTTTTTAAAATTAAATCAATGTGCGTTCTCTCCCGCCAACAATACTTTGATGCAGACGTTCCCCGCTACCACAATTATTTCTAAAGTGACAAATATTAATTATTCCTGCTTAGTCCTATTAATAAAATATAAACATCTTTCAAAAATTGTGGTTTGGCTATAGACAATAGAAATTACACGTCTTACACGAGTTTACGCCAACACAGAGACAAGTAGTCAGCGGCAAGAGGCCTCCTTTCTGCATGGCTGCTCCACTGATGCATCATCACACTGACTGTCATACTGCTCAGCAAGCCGGCCCTCCAGGTCACGCCAGAGGGAGCTCCGCTCGCTAGGCAACAACTTAGAACCAAAGATAAGAGCATATCTATATCGATACAGTACAACAAGCCGCCACGGCTCGGGTTCTCGAGGCTTTTAGCTAGAAGAGCCGTTTCCCCGTTTTCAAAAATCTTTATCTGTTATCGAGAAACACCACAAAACTTGTTTTTTGGGTGCCAAAACCCAGCCGCAGATTCCGAGACGGCTGTGCACAGTAAATGACTAATTTTTACGATTTGTTCCTAAGTTCCCCCTCTCGGAAAACATTGAAAATTTTCTCCATATCTTTACCCGATACCGAGATAGAGAGGTTCAAAGTTTACCTCACTTGTAAAAACGAACGTAAAATCTGGTATGAGGCGGAAACGTAGCTTAGAAAGTGACGCAACACGCAGAAACATTCTGTGAAGTGTGTCTTTGTTATCATGTGGGAACCGCATGTTGTAGTGCTGAGACGGATGCAAAATTTTTTTGCGCGTAAAATCCGGTCTGATGTGTAAAATTGGTTTTCCGTTATTTCAATTTTACGTAAGTAAACTGCCTAAATTTTCAGAATGAAATTTTCACTCTGCAGTTCCTGGCAGTTTTAATCTGGCAGGAAATTTCGTACTCCGCTGCAGAGCGAAAATTTCATTCTGCAAACATCCCCCAGGCTGTGGCAAAGCCATGTCTCCGCAATATCCTTTCTTCCAAGAGTGGTAGCTCTGCTAGGTTTGCAGGAAAGCTTTGTAACACCATAGCTCTAATGCTCTACTGACTCATTTTGCCTTTTGTTTTATTTAATGTTACATCGTTGTGCTTCTGTAAATGTGTTTGATTGAGTCAATAACACAAAATTGTGTACTCCTTTCTTTGTAAAAACTCTGATGTCTTTTAGAGTGTAGGAAGTGTAATCTCTGTAATATGTACAATATGAGCAAATTATAAGTTTTGTCTTTGTCACATAATCTCTTTGGTTATCTTTAAAATTAAATAATTTTATTTAAATAATTTTGTGTAGAACCAATATGTGCAAATGTTCTGTTTTATTTAACATGTTTGGTTGCTGTTATGTAAATTGCTGATCCTCACTTAGGGTTCTTAATTGTTTTGTAAGTAAAAGGTGTTGTGGTTCCCCTCGGGAACGGAAGCATGTAGTGCGCGCAAATTGTAGTTGGCCTAGGTAGAAAAGGTGGAACTGAGAGTCAGTTGGGGACGAGCTATCAAACTGTCAACTGCTCATGTAAAAGTTGTATATTGTGCTGGTGCCGAGAGAGGCTTTCCGTGCCGCTTCCCAATGCCTCGGACAAAGAACTGGAACTATTCTGGAATTGATATCTTTCATCGCCACCTAGAAATGACAGAGTCCAGCAATTCTACCTGCAAACCCACCTACCAACATGCAATCGCCACCACATTGCGCAGTCACTGAAAAGGAACCAAGGAATAGTAGAGGGCCTTAGACACGGGTTCACAGGTAGATGCCGTGTTTCTTGACTTCCGCAAGGCGTTTGACACAGTTCCCCACAGTCGTTTAATGAACAAAGTAAGAGCATACGGACTATCAGATCAATTGTGTGATTGGATTGAGGAGTTCCTAGATAACAGAACGCAGCTTGTCATTCTCAATGGAGAGAAGTCTTCCGAAGTAAGAGTGATTTCAGGTGTGCCGCAGGGGAGTGTCATAGGACCGTTGCTATTCACAATATACATAAATGACCTGGTGGATGACATTGGAAGTTCACTGAGGCTTTTTGCAGATGATGCTGTGGTGTATCGAGAGGTTGCAACAATGGAAAATTGTACTGAAATGCAGGAGGATCTGCAGCGAATTGACGCATGGTGCACGGAATAGCAATTGAATCTCAATGTAGACAAGTGTAATGTGATGCGAATACATAGAAAGATAGGTCCCTTATCATTTAGCTACAAAATAGCAGGTCAGCAACTGGAAGCAGTTAATTCCATAAATTATCTGGGAGTACTCATTAGGAGTGATTTAAAATGGAATGATCATATAAAGTTGATCGTCGGTAAAGCAGATGCCAGACTGAGATTCATTGGAAGAATCCTAAGGAAATGCAATCCGACAACAAAGGAAGTAGGTTACAGTACGCTTGTTCGCCCAATGCTTGAATACTGCTCAGCAGTGTGGGATCCGCACCAGGTAGGGTTGATAGAAGAGATAGAGAAGATCCAACGGAGAGTAGCGCGCTTCGTTACAGGATCATTTAGTAATTGCGAAAGCGTTACGGAGATGATAGATAAACTCCAATGGAAGACTCTGCAGGAGAGACGCTCAGTAGCTCGGTACGGGCTTTTGTTAAAGTTTCGAGAATATACCTTCACCGAAGAGTCAAGCGGTATATTGCTCTCTCCTACGTATATCTCGCGAAGAGACCATGAGGATAACATCAGAGAGATTAGAGCCTACACAGAAGCATACCGACAATCCTTCTTTCCACGTACAATACGAGACTGGAATAGAAGGGAGAACCGATAGAGGTACTCAGGGTACCCTCCGCCACACACCGTCAGGTGGCTTGCGGAGTATGGATGTAGATGCAGATATAGATGTAGAAATGTATGGTCAAGGGTCAGCTCATTGGATTTTTTAGTGTGCACAAATATAAGGTTTTAGCAGAAATGAGTAATATAGTAAATAATGCTTGCTGAAAATAATTGTTCTACTAAAACTGTTAATTAAAATTTTGTTGCCAACTTCAAAAGTGAAAATTCTCAAAACGGAGGCTTATAAAGTTTTGCTTAGTAAATGATCACAGTGCAGTCTGTTGAAAATCAACCAAAGGTGAGCTATTGTCTTATAACCACATCAAGTTGTGTTCTTCTGCAGTAAGTGTTGAGAACTAGTACTGTTGAAGGTTACATGTTCATACTTGTTAAGGGCTTGTTTCTTTAGTGTATTGAAAGTGTGTTTAGTATGCTCTGCTACAGTGGTCAAGATTAAGGGCCCCCCTCTACTGAACGTAGTTAAAATGCACAAAGTTACTTAATTATAACAAGTTTCATTTACTCTTGCTATTTAAGTGAAATTCTGTACAATATTGGGCTCCCCTTGTGTAAAGACCACTTTCTATAAAAACAATAATTTCTTTATTCAAAAGACAGTGAGAAGTAATCTGTTAGTGAATTCCATTAAATTTTCATCCAAAATAGAAAAGTGTTTAGCTGAGAGTAACTTAACCTAAGACTAGTTCATAATTTTGCAGTGCACTACATTTACAATTTTTGTCACATAAGAAATTGTTTGTAAAGTTAATATTGAACCTATGTCCATTTTATGATTTACAGTGAATATTGATAGTAATATTATTGAGATCTTTCAGTTTGAACAAGCCTTGAAGGCAAACGTATATGTCATTTTCTGTTACCATTATGCAAATAGCCATGTTCTCTTATAAATGTTAGCACTTTCTTTAACGTGAACATATGCAGGTGCCAGGCCAGAGTTCATTGCACTCTCGTGTAACAAAGTATAGGCTGTGATTGCCCATTGAAGTTACTTATATTCAGTTTCTTGAACAAAATTGTTACTCATTCTTACGCCTTATTAGGCTGGCGACAGTTGTTATTATCGTTTGGGCACTATGGATATGCAAATTATTGTTTGTTACTGTTTAAATATTTACGTAATTCTGACTTTCACTTCCGATGAGCTAACTCAGTTAGGTATTTCAGGGTCAACACAATTAAAATCCTTTCAGAGAGTAACACTGCTCTGCTTGAATAAAAATAATTTCATTATATGAACTGCCTCCAATTTCGAGGTTATGGCATTGCATTAGCAGACGGAAGTGTTACAGCTTCTGTGAAGTTTGGAAGGTGGCAGACGAGGTACTGGCAGAAGTGAGGCTGTGTGGAGAAGTCCTGAGTTGTGCTTGGGTAGCTCGTTCGAAAGACAAAGGTGACGAGTTCGAGTCTCGGTCCTACACACAGTTTTAATCTGCCAGAAAGTTTCATACCTAAATTTTATCGACAAATGTATTTCGTTTCACATGAAGTACGCGCCCAGCTGCAACATGGAAAATGCAAATACGTTCGTGTTAATTTAAAACACTCTGAAAAATGGCGTACCAGCTGCCTCACTCTATCTTGCTCAGCAACTATAAAAATGTTCCTGAAAATGTTGGCATACAAACATATTCGCGCTTTTCTATGCTGCATCAGCAGTGGCTAAGAGACGGAAAAGTAATAAATACTGGAATATAGTAGACAGTGGTAGTGTTATAAAAAGAGGGAAGTAGATTAAGGCAATGTGAGGGAATGAGAGGGATGCAGTGACTTTGGAACGTAGTTGGCAGTGACAGAACAATTGTAGGAAACAAGTGAAGGAGGCAGTACTAGGGGGAAAGGAATAAAAAGAAAGAGAAGTGGAAGTGGGTGGGAGACAGAATGTCAGACACAGTATATGGCAATGACAACGAAAAAGAGCCCGTGACGGTGAGAAGAGACAGCAGGAGTAGGAAGAAAAGAATGAAATAGGAAGGTGAGTCAAATGAAAACCTTAAATCGAAATTTCGCTCCACTATCCTGTAATTTGGTAAGCGTGCTACAAACAGAATGGCCTGTAGGTGGCAGCATAGTGCAGATGCACACATACCATCACAGTATAAGTATAAAAATGGCCGCCCACTTGAGACTTGCACCAGGGAAGAACAGCATTCTGTTATTTGGTTTTTGCATAGTGAAGGTGTTAAACCTGTTGTTGTTGTTGTCTTCAGTCCTGAGACTGGTTTGATGCAGCTCTCCATGCTACTCTATCCTGTGCAAGCTGCTTCATCTCCCAGTACCTACTGCAACCTACATCCTTCTGAATCTGCTTAGTGTACTCATCTCTCGGTCTCCCTCTACGATTTTTACCCTCCACGCTGCCCTCCAATGCTAAATTTGTGATCCCTTGATGCCTCAAAACATGTCCTACCAACCGATCCCTTCTTCTAGTCAAGTTGTGCCACAAACTTCTCTTCTCCCCAATCCTATTCAATACCTCCTCATTAGTTACGTGATCTATCCACCTTATCTTCAGTATTCTTCTGTAGCACCACATTTCGAAAGCTTCTATTCTCTTCTTGTCCAAACCAGTTATCGTCCATGTTTCACTTCCATACATGGCTACACTCCAAACAAATACTTTCAGAAACGACTTCCTGATACATAAATCTATATTCGATGTTAACAAATTTCTCTTCTTCAGAAACGCTTTCCTTGCCATTGAAAGTCTACATTTTATATCCTCTCTACTTCGACCATCATCAGTTATTTTACTTCCTAAATAGCAAAACTCCTTTACTACTTTAAGTGTCTCATTTCCTAATCTAATTCCCTCAGCATCACCCGATTTAATTTGACTACATTCCATTATCCTCGTTTTGCTTTTGTTGATGTTCATCTTATATCCTCCTTTCAAGACACTGTCCATTCCGTTCAACTGCTCTTCCAAGTCCTTTGCCGTCTCTGACAGAATTACAATGTCATCGGCGAACCTCAAAGTTTTTACTTCGTCTCCATGAATTTTAATACCTACTCCAAATTTTTCTTTTGTTTCCTTTACTGCTTGCTCAATATACAGATTGAATAACATCGGGGAGAGGCTACATCCCTGTCTCACTCCTTTCCCAACCACTGCTTCCCTTTCATGCCCCTCGACTCTTATGACTGCCATCTGGTTTCTGTACAAATTATAAATAGCCTTTCGCTCCCTGTATTTTACCCCTGCCCCCTTTAGAATTTGAAAAAGAGTATTCCAGTCAACATTGTCAAAAGCTTTCTCTAAGTCTACAAATGCTAGAAACGTAGGTTTGCCTTTTCTTAATCTTTCTTCTAAGATAAGTCGTAAGGTCAGTATTGCCTCACGTGTTCCAACATTTCGACGGAATCCAAACTGATCCTCCCCGAGGTCTGCATCTACCAGTTTTTCCATTCGTCTGTAAAGAATTCGCGTTAGTATTTTGCAGCCGTGGCTTTATTAAACTGATAGTTCGGTAATTTTCACATCTGTCAGCACCTGCTTTCTTTGGGATTGGAATTATTATATTCTTCTTGAAGTCTGAGGGTATTTCGCCTGTCTCATACATCTTGCTCACCAGCTGGTAGAGTTTTCTCAGGACTGGTTGTCCCAAGGCCGTCAGTAGTTCTAATGGAATGTTGTCTACTCCGGGGGCCTTGTTTCGACTCAGGTCTTTCAGTGCTCTGTCAAACTCTTCACGCAGTATCGTATCTCCCATTTCGTCTTCGTCTACATCCTCTTCCATTTCCATAATATTGTCCTCAAGTACATCGCCCTTGTATAAACCTTCTATATACTCCTTCCACCTTTCTGCCTTCCCTTCTTTGCTTAGAACTGGGCTGCCATCTGAGCTCTTGATATTCATACACTTGGTTCTCTTCTCTCCAAAGGTCTCTTTAATTTTCCTGTAGGCAGTATCTATCTTACCCCTAGTGAGATAAGCTTCTACATCCTTACATTTGTCCTCCAGCCATCCCTGTTTAGCCATTTTGCACTTCCTGTCGATCTCATTTTTGAGACGTTTGTATTCCTTTTTGCCTGCTTCATTTACTGCATTTTTATATTTTCTCCTTTCATCAATTAAATTCAATATTTCTTCTGTTACCCAAGGATTTCTAGCAGCCCTCGTCTTTGTACCTACTTTATCCTCTGCTGCCTTCACTACTACATCCCTCAGAGCTACCCATTCTTCTTCTACTGTATTTCTTTCCCCTATTCCTGTCAATTGTTCCCTTATGCTCTCCCTGAAACTCTGTACAACCTCTGGTTCTTTCAGTTTATCCAGGTCCCATCTCCTTAATTTCCCACATTTTTACAGTTTCTTCAGTTTTAATCTACAGGTCATAACCAATAGATTGTGGTCAGAGTCCACATCTGCCCCTGGAAATGTCTTACAATTTAAAACCTGGTTCCTAAATCTCTGTCTTACCATTATATAATCTATCTGACACCTTTTAGTATCTCCAGGGTTCTTCCATGTGTACAACCTTCTTTCATGATTCTTAAACCAAGTGTTAGCTATGATTAAGTTGTGCTCTGTGCAAAATTCTACTAGGCGGCTTCCTCTTTCATTTCTTAGCCCCAATCCATATTCACCTACTATGTTTCCTTCTCTCCCTTTTCCTACACTCGAATTCCAGTCACCCATTACTATTAAATTTTCGTCTCCCTTCACTATCTGAATAATTTCTTTTATTTCATCGTACATTTCTTCAATTTCTTCATCATCTGCAGAGCTAGTTGGCATATAAACTTGTACTACTGTACTAGGTGTGGGCTTCGTATCTATCTTGGCCACAATAATGCGTTCACTATGCTGTTTGTAGTAGCTTACCCGCATTCCTATTTTCCTATTCATTATTAAACCTACTCCTGCATTACCCCTATTTGATTTTGTGTTTATAACCCTGTAGTCACCTGACCAGAAGTCTTGTTCCTCCTGCCACCGAACTTCACTAATTCCCACTATATCTAACTTTAACCTATCCATTTCCCTTTTTAAATTTTCTAACCTACCTGCCCGATTAAGGGATCTGACATTCCACGCTCCGATCCGTAGAACGCCAGTTTTCTTTCTCCTGATAACGACATCCTCCTGAGTAGTCCCCGCCCGGAGATCCGAATGGGGGACTATTTTACCTCCGGAATATTTTACCCAAGAGCATGCCATCATCATTTAATCATACAGTAAAGCTGCATGTCCTCGGGAAAAATTACGGCTGTAGTTTCCCCTTGCTTTCAGCCGTTCGCAGTACCAGCACAGCAAGGCCGTTTTGGTTAATGTTGCAAGGCCAGATCAGTCAATCATCCAGACTGTTGCCCCTGCAACTACTGAAAAGGCTGCTGCCCCTTTTCAGGAACCACACGTTTGTCTGGCCTCTCAACAGATACCCCTCCGTTGTGGTTGCACCTACGGTACGGCCATCTGTATCGCTGAGGCACGCAAGCCTCCCCACCAACGGCAAGGTCCATGGTTCATGGGGGAGGAGGGGGGGTGTTAAACCTATAGAAATTTATTGCCGAATGAAGGTTCAGTATTGCGATGCATGTTTGTCACAGCAGCAAGTCTACGAATGGAGCAGGAAGTTCGCAAATGGTGTGACTTCAGTGGAAGGTATCCCTCGTCCAGGTCAGGCACAGCGAGTTGTGACTACACAGAACATTGCAGAAGTTGAAGCCATAGTGAAGGAAAACCGCCGAGTGACACTGAATGGCATTGCAACATGTTTACAGATTAGCCATGGGTGAGCACACCACATTGTGCATGATGTGCTCCAGTTTCACAAAGTGTCTGCAGGGTGGGTGCCACGGTAGCTGAGAGAATGACGTGTTGATGCTTGTAAAGAACTTCTTCGGCGCTTTGAACGAGAAGGTGATGGCTTCCTTGCAAGAATCGTTGCTGGGGACGAAACGTGGGTTCAGTTGCAACAATCACAGACCTGCATTTTGAGTGTCTTCCTCATCCACCATACTCACCAGACCTTTCCCCAAGTGATTTCCATACGTTTGGACAACTCAGAGACGCAATGGAAGGAAAGAAGTTCCGTTCTGATGAAGAGGTACGCCACGCGGTGCATTAGTGGTTGCACGGACTATGAAAAGAATTTTTTTCTAAAGGAATTTATGCACTTTGTAAGCGCTGGAGGACTTGCATTGAGCGTGGGGGGGATTATGTTGAAAAGTGATACAGCTTTTTACCGTTTCTGCACAATAAATAATATTTAAAAAATATTTAAGGTCTTCATTTGACTCACCCTCTATTAGCGGCAAGAGAGAGCAAGAGGGAAACAGTGAAAGAAGTGAGAGCAGACTGCAGTAGTAGAACAGAACGAAGGGGTCTGTGGCTGCCACACTGGAGGCAATGACACAGAGACACAAAGAGATAATGACAATGATTGGACTGAATGAGTGAGTGAGAAAGGACAACTGGGAGTGGATGAATGGCTTGGAGCGATGGCCTAATGGATGTGAGTTACAGTTAGCAGAGTTCGTGGAAGTCTGATTTAAGTTGCATGTTAAAAAAGCGCGAATACGTTGGCATGCAAAAAGTTTTAAATATTCTGAGGAAGGCAAAAAGTCAGCTGGTAACCAACTTTTCAGAGTCTTTTAAATAAACAGAAACATATTCGCTTTTATCGTGCTTCGATAGGAGCATTTTCAGCTGGTTTACATAATACAGAACATGTTTCCGTTAAATTCATAAAGAAGTTGCAAAACCTTTTAGAAAACGCGAAAGCAAAAAAAAATTGTTAATTTTAGCGGAACATGAACCAGCTTCACACCACACGTAGCGTTTCGTAAGTCTGCGTCTCTGTTCACAACACTACGCTGAATTTCCGTAACGTAAGACGAGTGTGTCTTGTATGGTACTATCTCCTTATGGCTTTTATCGCCTATCACACCAATAACAACGAGTTTTTGAGAGACGGTCACTGTACTGGTGCTGTAAAATACCATGTATTCGTAGGACGTGAGTTTTCATATAAAACACACCAGATTTAAGGCATTAATTGAAATCCAACATGAAGTCTCTCAACAGTAGATAGTGTCGGAAGTTCCAGTAGATAGTGTCGGAAGTTCCAAGCGGCTTTTCGCGGATGATGCTGTAGTATATAGAAAAGTTGCAGCATTAGAAAACTGTAGCGAAATGCAGGAAGATCTGCAGCGGATAGGCACTTGGTGCAGGGATTGGCAACTGATCTTTAACATAGACAAATGTAATGTATTGCGAATACAATGAAAGAAGGATCCTTTATTGTATGATAGCGGAAGAAACACTGGTAGCAGTTACTCCTGTAAAATATCTGGGAGTATGCGTGGGAACGATTTGAAGTGGAATTATCATATGAAATTAATTGTTGGTAAGGCGGGTACCAGGTTGAGATTCATTGGGAGAGTCCTTAGAAAATGTAGTCCATCAACAAAGGAGGTGGCTTACAAAACACTCGTTCGACCTATACTTGAGTATTGCTCTTCAGTGTGGGATCCGTACCAGATCGGGTTGACGGAGGAGATAGAGAAGTTCCAAAGAAGAGCGGTGCGTTTCGTCACAGGGTTGTTTGGTAACCGTGATAGCGTTACGGAGATGTTTAGCAAGCTCAAGTGGCAGACTCTGCAAGAGAGGCGCTCTGCATCGCGGTGTAGCTTGCTCGCCAGGTATCGAGAGGGTGTGTTTCTTGATGAGGTATCGAATATATTGCTTCCCCCTACTTATACCTCCCGAGGAGATCACGAATGTAAAATTAGAGAGATTAGAGCGCGCACGGAGGCTTTCAGACAGTCGTTCTTCCCGCGAACCATACGCGACTGGAACAGGAAAAGGAGGTAATGACAGTGGCACGTAAAGTGCCCTCCGCCACACACCGTTGGGTGGCTTGCGGAGTATAGATGTAGATGTAGATGTAGATGTAGATGTAGAACTCGTACTGCATGTGGCCCCCTTCCATCTCATTGGTGTACGTTCAAATGCGCGTTCAGAATATCTGACATACCTCACATTGCTCTGCACGTTCTGGAAGATACTGCAGCATGCGTTTTCCACGCTAAGACCTCAGAATCTCAGCAAACTTAATTCTTACGTTCGAATCCACACTCCGTGTGGCGACTGGGAATACCTAGATTAGGGGGAAACCGCCGGGTCCGAACCGGGTGCGTTAAGGGTCGTCATCGACATCCGTGAATTGTGACAGCGATTACACGGACCACAGAAAAACTTTCGCTGTGGAGGATAGGTGCGTGAGTAGCACTTCCTTTTCCTGTCATTTATATAGCGTTGAGTGTTGGCGAGGGCATGGACACGACCCCGGAGGTATGAGCTCCAGACACTTCACATACATGTCGTCACTGAATACTTCACTTTCGTAACCTGACTCTCTTCACTCGCACTCTTTTGCACTCGAAGAACAGTGGGAAATCCGCGGTGATTCACCATATCAGTGCATTTGATCGCGGCAAGATAACAGCAACATTTCATCGCCAAGGTCGTGTAGCGACTGGGCCACCCACGTGTCAGAAGTGTATCGTGAGAACCTGGAAACATAGAAAACCATTATTGTGAAAATCATCTGTTGTAAGTAATAACGTATTGCTCACAAGTGGAGCCGTCAATTATCGCTGAATGTAATAAGGACAGATAGACCACAGGGCAAAAAACCACTCACTAATCCAGTGCTAAACAACAACAACAAGTGAGCAGCAATATCATCCAGAACAACCTCATTACTGTAGAGTACAGAGTTCACTGTCTCACATGTGGAAATTTTCTCACCGCACGTCTCAGGACATTCATATAATCATGGAGCGCAAAGGATTTTGGTACTCGTCGATAACAAGATACGAGTTGTTTGAAATCCACATAAGGTGATGTATTACTCGTACTAGCAGAGTACTGTTTAAGCAAGTGGTGGGCGTCTCTTTTTACTCTAAGCTGAAGATATTCTCATTTAATGAACACGTAACGAAATGTCGGCATCGACTGAGGAACACACTATGCACAAGAGGATGTTCGTGATCCCCCACATCATCTACGTTAATCCTATAGAACTTATCTCGACAGCAGTCAAGTGATTTGTACACGTCTTGAATCTAGCTTCAACAGTATCCTTCTGCTATGGGCGACAGTTGAGCGGCCATGGACCAAGATGATCCCAGGCACTTTCGGTGGCTCGTGGGGTCGATGAAAAAACACACGTTGTCTTCACCTGTATAAAGAGGATAGTACACTGGACTAGATTCTATAAAGCTTATGTGGACAGCAATCAAGTGATTTGTGCACGTCTTGAATCTAGCTTCAACAGTATCCTTGTGCTATGGGCGACAGTTGAGCGGCCATGGAATTCCCTTGGAATTCTATTACTCGATAAATAGTACAATTCTCAAGGCTGTCAATTCAACTAAGTACCTGGGTGTTAAAATTACGAACAACTTCAGTTGGAAAGACCACATAGATCATATTGTGGGGAAGGCGAGCCAAAGGTTGTGTTTCATTGGCAGGGCACTTAGAAGATGCAACAAGTCCACTAAAGAGACAGCTTACACTACACTCGTTCGTCCTCTGTTAGAATATTGCTGCGCGGTGTGGTATCCTTACCAAGTGGGATTGATGGAGGACATCGAAAGGGTGAAAAAGAGGGCAGCTCGTTTTGTATTATCACGTAATAGGGGAGAGAGTGTGGCAGATATGATACGCGAGTTGGGATGGAAGTCATTAAAGCAAAGACGTTTTTCGTCGCGGCGGGATCTATTTACGAAATTTCAGTCACCAACTTTCTTTTCCGAATGCCAAAATATTTTGTTGAGCCCAACCTACAGAGGTAGGAATGATCATCAAAATAAAATAAGAGAAATCAGAGCTCGAACAGAAAGGTTTAGGTGTTCGTTTTTCCCGTGCGCTGTTCGGGAGTGGAATGGTAGAGAGATAGTGTGATTGTGGTTCGATGAACCCTCTGCCAAGCACTTAAATGTGAATTGCAGAGTAACCATGTAGATGTAGATGTAGATGTAGATGTAGATGTAGATGTAGATAGCTGTCTCAAATTCAGTAGTTAGAACAGGACTGTACACACATAGCTTACACGTCACCATACAAAAAATACACTATCTGATCATCCCCGTGTAGTGGGGAACTGGCGGCTAGATGTCACAACAGCCGGACACGCTAGTATTAAAAGAGGCTGGGACTATTGTCAATACACAAGCAGTAACAGCAGAATGGGTCGCTCAGAAGAGCTCAGTGACTTCGATGGTACACTAGTTATTGTATTTCGCCTGAGCAACAGATCCATCAGGGGCATTTCAATCCTTCTAAACCTGTCCAAGTCGGGCATTTATAATGTGACTCTGAAGTGGAAACGCCAGGGACAAGCTCCCGATCAATGACGTGTTGTATTTGGGAGTGGGGGTGGCGTTAAAGGACACTTTTTAAGTTTTTCTTAAATAACTCGAAAACTGCTACTTCTAGCGAACATTTTTCCCAGTACAAAATTAAACTACATTAAATTTCACGTACACAAGGTGCTATTCATTTTTTTCCCTAGGACTAATAGATTCCACGCTGCAGTGGATGAAAAATTAGCAGATTATTAAAATGTAGTTTTAACGGTATAAAATTTATGTTTATCATTAAATGAAGTGGATTACAAACAAATGTTCAATGTGTGTACCACGTCTAAGCGCACCAGATCCGTACTAAGAGTCAAATTGCGAACCTGGGGTGGAACAAGGCGGATGTGGGGTTGTGTGGACTAATTGTACGAGGAGAGGTAAGTCGCCGAACTGTGTTCGTACACTTCTCTGCTTCATAGTCTGTAAACTGAAAAGCCTCACTCCGTATCTTCCAGTACCTCGCAAGTAGCTACTACAAGCTGTATAAAAGTTATACCGACCCACCACACTCCGCCTTATGAATCACTGGCGATGAAGTACACAGACATGCCCGAAGGGTGTTTATTTTCCACAAGTCTGTTAACACCACATGGAGTGTAGGCATGAGTTACTAATAATACTAAGGAAAGTAACGCATATAGACAGAATCTACATAAATCTCTGTACACTATTCTCCACTGCTAGAGGGGAAATTGTGTGTTAGTCCTCCTGTAGGGCAGCAGTAACATTCAAAATAACTCCACTGAACGTTGTTTGTGAAGTGGAGTTAATTTCGGTTTATTAACTGAGTACATATTTGCAGTTGTATTTAAAAAAAGGTCAACACCCGGAGCTGCCAGCTGTTTGCCACACTGAAGACTCTGTCCCAATTGTACGATATTCGACAATATCGATTTCAAGGTCTTCACAATCATTGTCTAAAATACATTTCACAACATAAGATATCAAACTCATCAACCCTGCCTCAGCTTTCCCAGAATCTGAAGGGGCCTGTAGGCTTAAATTGACTCCCTCTGCAACAGAAATATGTCATCTAGGTGTTACAGAACTTCAGATATTTCATCGTAAGCCGAGCAATGGATTACAGCAGGTTATTGTTCTAGATTTTGGCATGATCAATTCCATTCCATCAGACCTATTCACTCACATACTGAAAGATATGCTGTGGATGTGTGGTATGTGTCTTCACCCAGTGCATATCACCGTACAATTCCCGAATGCAAAAGGTCTGTGAAGTCTACTATTAACACAATTAATAGTGAGAGAAGTGCAGTAACTTTCTCAACACTAATAGGAGACTGGCTACATCACACTCACAAGGGAACCTCCCCATCGCACGCCCGACAGATTTAGTTATAAGTTGGCACAGTGGATAGGCCGTGAAAAGCTGAACACAGATCAATCGAGAGAACAGGAAGACGTTGTGTAGAGCTATGAAAAAAATAAGCAAAATATACAAACTGAGTAATCCATGCGCAAGAAAGGCAAGGATAGGGTGATCTCAGGAGCGTCATGGTCCCGTGGGTAGCGTGAGCAGCTGCAGAACGGGAGGTCCTTGGTTCAAGTCTTCCCTCGAGTGAAAAGTTTAATTTTTTTTAATTTTCAGAAAATTATTATCTGTCCGTCCGTCCGTCCGATGCAAGGTAGCTGCGCCGTAGTATGGGGACGCCACACCTAAACAAACATCGAAACACACGACGTCAGTCGACTACAGCCCACGAAAGAGAGAGTATTCCTGCTAACGAGGCTCCCTGGGTGGCAGTTGGCTGTTCGCTACTTTGGGAGAGAGTGCATTAAATACGTGAGATGTATTCCGTGGGAAATATGAATCCAGCAAATATAGCTCGCAACTTCAATAACAAGGTCAATGAATATTTTCGAAGTCTAAGGAATCGGAAAGTTCCTTAAGGAATCGAACGATTGTCGAACATTTGTATGATTATTTCCTACATTTGTTGATAAACAGTACGTGTGGTGATGACGATACCTTGCTGATTGCTGCGGAGCTGTATGTACCAGACGATGAGATTGTTGACGATCCGTACGAAGAACACGAAGAGGAAATACTGCGACTTCAATCTGATGGTATTTCTTTGGGTTACATGAAGGAAATGCTCCAATATAGGTTACTGTCCTAACCAATTAAAATACGCAAATATAGATTATGGAGTGAAGTAACAAATAAATTTAAGAAATTTAAAGGGATGGAGGAAAAAAGCACAATTAAATATTGCAAAGAAGTCGTGGAACAAGGTGGAACCCGAAGACAGAAGTTCAGTGAACTAGAAAACCATGTATACCGACAATTTATTAAAGCCAGAAATGAATTAAGTTCAGTGCATGATACAGACCTAGAGATTTGGGGATTGCATTATGCTGAACAAATCGGCCTGGACTTCAAGGCTTCATCTCATTGGCTTGTCACGTACCGATTTGACAGAAAATCCTAGGAAGTTCTGGTCTTACCTTAAATCAGTAAGTGGCTCGAAACAGCATATCCAGACACTCCGGGATGATGATGGCATTGAAACAGAGGATGACACGCGTAAAGCTGAAATACTAAACACCTTTTTCCAAAGCTGTTTCACAGAGGAAGACCGAACTGCAGTTCCTTCTCTAAATCCTCGCACAAACGAAAAAATGGCTGACATCGAAATTAGTGTCCAAGGAATAGAAAAGCAACTAGAATCACTCAACATAGGAAAGTCCACTGGACCTGACGGGATACCAGTTCGATTCTACACAGAGTACGCGAAAGAACTTGCCCCCCTTCTAACAGCCGTGTGCCGCAAGTCTCTAGAGGAACGAAAAGTTCCAAATGATTGGAAAAGAGCACAGGTTGTTCCAGTCTTCAAGAAGGGTCGTCGAGCAGATGCGCAAAACTATAGACCTATATCTCTGACGTCGATTAGCTGTAGAATTTTAGAACATGTTTTTTGTTCGAGTATCATGTCGTTTCTGGAAACCGAGAATCTACTCTGTAGGAATCAACATGGATTCCGGAAACAGCGATCGTGTGAGACCCAACTCGCTTTATTTGTTCATGAGACCCACAAAATATTAGATACAGGCTCCCAGGAAGATGCTATTTTTCTTGACTTCCGGAAGGCGTTCGATACAGTTCCGCGCTGTCAGCTGATAAACAAAAGAGCCTACGGAATATCAGACCAGCTGTGTGGCTGCACTGAAGAGTTTTTAGCAAACAGAACACAACATGTTTTTCCCAATGGAGAGACGTCTACAGACGTTAAAGTAACCTCTGGCGTGCCACAGGGGAGTGTTATGGGACCATTGCTTTTCACAATATATATAAATCACCTAGTAGATAGTGTCGGGAGTTCCATGCGGCTTTTCGCAGATGGTGCTGTAGTATACAGAGAAGTTGCAGCATTAGGAAATTGTAGCGAAATGCAGGAAGATCTGCAGCGGATAGGCACTTGGTGCAGGGAGTGGCAACTGACCCTTAACATAGACAAATGTAATGTACTGCAAATACATAGAAAGAAGTTTCCTTTATTGTATGATTATATGATAGCGGAAGAAACACTGGTAGCAGTTACTTCTGCAAAATATCTGGGAGTATGTGTGCGGAACGATTTGAAGTGGAATTATCATATAAAATTAATTGTTGGTAAGTCGAGTACCAGGTTGAGATCCATTGGGAGAGTCCTTAGAAAATGTAGTCCATCAACAAAGGAGGTGGCTTACAAAACACTCTTTCGACCTATACTGGAGTATTGCTCTTCAGTGTGGGATCCGTACCAGATCGGGTTGACGGAGGAGATAGAGAAGATCCATAGAAGAGCGGCGCGTTTCGTCACAGGGTTATGTGGTAACCGTGATAGCGTTAAGGAGATGTTTAACAAACTCAAGTGGCAGACTCTGCAATAGAGGCGCTCTGCATCGCGGTGTAGCTTGCTCGCCAGGTATCGAGAGGGTGCGTTTCTGGATGAGGTATCGAATATATTGCTTCCCCCTACTTATACCTCCCAAGGAGATCACGAATGTAAAATTAGAGAGATTAGAGCGCTCACGGAGGCTTTCAGACAGTCGTTCTTCCAGCGAACCATACGCGACTGGAACAGGAAAGGGAGGTAATGACAGTGGGACGTAAAGTGCCCTCCGCCACACACCGTTGGGTGGATTGCGGAGTATAAATGTAGATGTAGAATATAGATGCAAAAGAAAATACAAAATTACGAGCAAGAAGATTACGAAATATGTAAGCAAGAACTACGCGAATAAACTGGAAGAACTTTTAGAGTGTTCCAAGACGTTTGTTACAGAAACTAACGTCAGATTCCAACAGTATGAAGACGCATATATTATCAACACAGATCAGTCTGGTTTTAACTATGAAATGAAATCGAACCGCACGTTATCGTTAGTTGGAGAAGGCGACACGGAATGTACTGTAGACCAACTGCATGCCACTTCACATAGTTATACCATACAATATGCTCTGAACAAAGCAGAATTTCTTTTATCATCATTTTATTTATGTTTACAGGAAAAAAATGATGTTCAGCAACAGGTGAACAGGGTACTTGCGCAATCGCCGAATGTCATTGTAAATTGCACTGCGTCAGGAAAAATGGAAAAAAGGCTAGTGAAAGACTTTAATGAACGTGTGCTTCCTCCTTATGCTGACAAAGATTTTGCCTTACTTCTTGACAGTTATACAGGACAAGAATGATCAGGCATTGTACAATTTTAGTGTGGGAGTAGACGTGATTACCATTTCTCCAGGTTGTACACCTCTTGTGCAACCGTTAGATGAGTTTGGTTTTCGGCAAGTGAAATACTTTGTGAAAAGATTCTATGATTTTGCGAAGCTGCACAGGTACACAGAACAGTATAGTTTACTTGATAGTGTGTCAGTTATCAAAGTTCAGGCACTCACACATAATAAACTTCGCTCTCCAAAATTCCAGGACATGTTCAGACTTGCTTCGACATATGCAGGATTTGACATCTACACACGGAAAAATTTGAAAACGATAAAAATATATGTTTTGACAGAGTGTAAGTAGGCTGTATAGGTTTTTATATTGGTAACGCCAAGTAGCGCTCTGTATGAAAATCACTGGTTGCACTGTGCGCAGTATGTGGCCTGGTGGCATTGTTGTAATACTCGCTATTGTAGCGTTGGGCTGTTGGCTGTTAGCGGCGCGTAGCTTTGCGCAGTTGGTGGTGAGCCGCCAGCAGTGGTGGACGTGGGGAGAGCAATGGAGGAATTTTGAAATTTGTAAGACTGGATGTCATGAACTGCTATATACATTATGACTTTTGAACACTATTAAGTTAAATACATTGTTTGTTCTCTATCAAAATCTTTCATTTGCTAACTATGCCTATCAGTAGTTAGTGCCTTCTGTAGTTTGAAATTTTATTTAGCTGGCAGTAGTGGCGCTCGCTGTATTGCAGGAGTTCGAGTAACGAAGATTTTTTTTGAGGTAAGTGATTTGTGAAAGGTATAGGTTAATGTTAATCAGGGCCATTCTTTTGTAGGGATTACTGAAAGTCAGATTGCGTTGAGCTAAAAAAATATTGTGTGTCTGTTTAAGCACAGTCTTGTATAATTGTTCTAAGGGGACGTTTCATATGTCGATCCTTACCCAAGGATACCTCACTGGAATCTTCTGATTTTTTTTTCTTGTAGTTTGTGTAATTAGTGTAGATTTTGTTTATTGCTAGCGCGTATTTGTAGAGAGAATCTCCTTTGTAGTTGTAGTCTTTCATTCTTGTACAGTAAAACAGTTGTGACGTGCATATAGATTTGCACCAAGTATTTCGCAGCTGCGCTTGCAATTAACTAGATATTATTTTCAGTGCTATGTTAATGTGTTCTCTTATATTTGCTCTTCAAACTGTGTTTTTCTGTGCTGTCATGTAAAATATTGTGACAATAATGGCGTGTGAAAAACGTAATACTAGGCTCCAAAGTAAACTGAGAAATGACAGTGAAGACGAAAGCAGTGTGTTAGCTCCACCATGTAATGAATTAACTAATGTTCAAAGTAATAATTTGGTAATTGTGCATAGGGAAATGGAGCGGGCTGCAAATAATGCTGTAGGCAATGAAACAATTAGTGAACAGGGAAGCATCATCGATCGATCGGTCGGCAACAGCTCGCCTCAGGAATCCGAAATAATGAGTAGTGTTTAGGGACTCTGGTTTGTGAAAAAGGTTGTTGAAAACCAAGAATCGTACTTTAAGAGTTATGAAATGTATGTAAATGCGTGAATGTATTACAATGCCGACGGAACTTTTTTGGACGCTGTTATATCAATAGGATTTTGTTTCTACAGATTTGTAACGTAAATTCTTGACCTGTGAAATTTTTTATATGAGACTGCCACTGTAGCGGAAACTGGTGTCGTAAATATTTCGGTAAGAAAGTTAAGTGACCACCTGCATGTAATGCGTCGTGGGCACCCAGCTGCGCAACAGCCACCTGGAAACAAGCCATTAGTGTGTGTCTTTCAGAGGTACATGTGAAAAAAAAGAGGCCATTATCCTCGCTATTGACATTCCTTTGTAGAAAGCATCGCAAATACAGTACGACACGCTCAAACTTGAAAACATATGATTACACTATGGAGCTCTTAATTTATGATATTTACTAAATTGCCTAATGAAATGATGAGAAACATTTTTACATCTATTGTCTTTCTAGTTGACAGATTTTTTACTGACTTTGGAGACGCCATCTAGTGAATGACGTTTCACACATTGTTTTGTATATATTTGCTCATTTTGTTTAATATTTAGTTTCTAGCTGCACTGCAGCATTGGTTAAAATAAAAATTTGATAGATGTACTAATATAAATATTTTATGCCTACAGATCCAGTACATAATAACTTTATAATCTACTTCAAAAAAACGAGGGAGCACAAAAAGACATTTCCCTTCACAAGAATTGCATACAGAATTTTCTTTTCAAGTACTTGGTAATTTCTTTTGTAGCACAAGTTGTGGTGCACCACTTTACATAGACATTAAGATGTGAATTTACATTTCCCTTATCTGCATTGTGGTCTGTAGTGTAATTTTTTTTCTGCTTGAGCTTTGTCATGTTTAGATATAAGTTATAGCATTTGCTGCTGTTGTTTGCCAGTCATAGTACTACTAAATTTCACTTTGTATTACTCTGTTGAGCCAGTTTTACTACTGCTTTATTTTTCTTGTTTGCTGCACAGTGCCTTATATTAGTTGTAATATTGCAATTCTCTGCTAATTTAGATTTGCTGCTGCTTGCTTTGACGATTTCCATTTTTTTCATTGCTGTTTGTATTAATTGTTTTGTGCTGCTGCATTGCCTCGTCCCTTAGTTTACCATCTGAGCTCAGTAGATTTAAGTTAGCTTAAGAGAGGGTAGACTATATAAGAGAATGAGTTGCGATGAATTAGAAGGAATGCATTGAGAAGCTATAAGAAAATGGTTTGGCCAAAAAAGTAGTGTACAGTGGAGAAAAACTATTTTTGAAAGAGAATGTGAACAGAATACAGAAAGCATGCTTCGATAGGATATTTTTTGGCTGGAGCAAATGTTGAAATAAGAGGGACGATCTATGGAATGAAGTTTTGGGTTGGACTGCAGTACCAAATGTTACACTGAAAACAAACCTTCTCCTTTCCTTTTGTGTTATCCCACTATGTGTTTGCCCTTGTGTATTTGTTTTCTTCCTGTCTCTCTGTACTGTTTCTTAGAATTTTTTCTCTTCTAATACTAAGCTACATTCACTATGATGAGGAATACTGTTATCCTCAAATATAATTTGCATTAATAATATGTTATTTACTTTGTAAAGACGTTTAGACATTATTTATTCGGTTCTGTTTTAACGCTCATGTGTGAAGTTGATGTTTCAAAAGTTATTCTGATCTTTTATGTATGTACTTATGTCATAATTCCTGTAACACTGATGTATATGCTATTTCTATTCTTTTGTAATGCCCCTATTACTACAAATGTTATGTGTATAATTATGCTTTTAATGATTTGTTTTGTACCTTTGTTATTGTATTCTTATGTTATAAAATTGTAATTGACACCAGTTCATCAAATTAAGGAACTTGTAAGTTACATTTCACTGCACAGGTTTCTGTTGGTCATAGTATATGGACAATATGTGAGAAGTAGGCACTGACAGTGTTTACACATATGTTAATAATTCAGCAAGGGACTGGTTAACAGCATTGCCAGTTCTAAGGACATTTCAAAAAAAAATTTTGTGAGTGGACAAGTGGTGGTTCATGGACTTGCTATATTCTCTGCAAGACTCTTCGATGGTGATTGTGCACCTGCACAGTCGCAACACATGGCTGCTGGCCATCGCTACAAGGACTACAGTAGGTCCACATCTTTGATGACTCACCAATACCATTATTTCTACAAGGACTGCAGTGGGTCTGCACCTCTGGTGGCCCATCATTACCATAATCTCTACCAGGACTACAGTGGGTCTGCTCTGTGATGGCCTACCTACCAATAGTCTTCAACTTCGACTGACTCTGTTGTGGGTTTGCTCTGTTGTCGCCCATTACCTGTCTGCATGTCAAGAGTCAGCACTGTCTTTCTGTGGGAAGGACAACACTACTTCTTCAAGACTGCATGGAAATCCATTACTTCCATGTGCATTTTCTTTTACTGCTCAGACATTGAGAAAACCACTGCTATTTTACTGTGATAAACGATCAGGACTGTCTTTATGGACTGTGAAAAAATTTTAGCTTTTGACCAACATTGTATCGATAAATGTGTGCATTTGATTTCTTTGTTATTGTAATTATAATTATGAAAACATTTTTCAAATCTGTATTGGCCAGTGCCGAAAACAATTTTGTAAAATTTTTTGTGTTGAGCATGGGGGCTATGAAAGTAGGCTGTTTAGGTTTTTATATTGGTAACGCCAAGTAGCGCTCTGTATGAAAATCACTGGTTGTGCTGTGTGCAGTCTGTGGCTGGGTGGCATTGTTGTAATATTCGCTATTGTAGTGTTGGGCTGTTGGCTGCTAGCGGCACGTAGCGTTGTGCAGTTGGAGGTGAGCCGCCAGCAGTGGTGGATGTGGGGAGAGAAATGGCGGAGTTTTAAAATTTGTGAGACTGGATGTCATGAACTGCTATATACATTATGACTTTTGAACACTAGTAAGGTAAATGCATTGTTTGTTCTCTATTAAAATCTTTCATTTGCTGACTATGCCTATCAGTAGTTAGTGCCTTCCGTAGTTTGAATCTTTTATTTAGCTGGCAGTAGTGGCGCTCGCTGTATTGCAGTAGTTCGAGTAACGAAGCTTTTTGTGAGGTAAGTGGTTTGTGAAAGGTATAGGTTAATGTTAGTCAGGCCCATTCTTTTACTGAAAGTCAGATTGCGTTGCGCTAAAAAAATATTATGTGTCTGTTTAAGCACAGTCTTGTATAGTTTTTCCAAGGCGACGTTTCAAGAGCACAGGGAAAACCGTGCGACTGTGAAACTGTTGCATTCATTTGCTGCAGTTTATGTGACAAACTCTTATGTTTTCATCACTTTTTTGGGAGTGATTATCACATCCATAAGAAAACCTAAATCGGGCAAAGTAGAAGAATCTTTTTACCCATTCGCCAAGTGTACAAGTTAGGTGGGTCGACAACATATTCCTGTCAAGTGATGCACATGCCGTCACCAGTGTCATATAGAATACATCAGACGTGTTTTCCTGTGGAGGAACCGGTTGACCGATGACCTTGCGATCAAATGTTTTCGGTTCCCATTGGAGAGGCACGTCCTTTCGTCTACTAATTGCATGGTTTTGTGGTGCGGTAGCAAAACACAGACACTAAACTTATTTCAGTGAACAGAGACGTCAATGAGCGAACGGACACATCATAACTTTGCGAAAATAAACAAAGTAAACTTTTCACTGGAGGGAAGACTTGAACCAAGGACCTCTATTTTATTTTATTTATATAGATATCAATGTGCAAACCGTCGTAGTTAATCAGGCCTGGAAAACTAAAACAGAATGAAGACACCTTCGAAGATAGTAAACATAAATAACATGAAAATAAAGCTACCACTTCGTAGTTAGGCTTCCGAGCAACTGTGCCCACTGATAAAGATTGTTCAATATATGATTGTTTGCAGTTCGTTCTGACCTCATCTACCACTGCCTGGAACATTCCAGCTGCACGGTGGGCTGTGAAAGGCACTCAATAGGTAGTTTGCGAAGCACTGTCGATATCTGGTAAGCCCGGAAATAGCATGATGTCTTTCTTGCAAACAGAGCCAGAAGTCAAGTAAATTCTTGTGTCCTTCACAACAGAGATAATGGACCGCATGTCCACATATCCAGGTGACGCAGTTGGTTCGAGTCTTGGGGTAAAATGTCTCATCTGGAAACAATAACGTGCGTGGAGATATATGCTCCGGCCTAAGTCGCAAGAGATAAGCCAGCATCTGCCGCATTAGGTGCCAAACTGGTTCCGCCTCTCCACAGCTGAGGCGGTGCTCATTAGAATCTACTGTATTACAACCCACACAATTGGGAGATTCTGCCATGTGGATATTGTAAAGACGTTCTTGTGTCACCAGCTTCACATTAACGTCTATGTACCATTGGGAAACAACATTGGAATCAAGCATGGCATTGTGTACAGTCTTCCACACTACGCGCCACCGTACGTCGGGATATTTTTGTTCGACCACATTTATGGGGTGGCGTTGCAGCATGTTGTGATATAGGCATCGAGTTGTGGCCATTCATGGTGTCGTGAGCGCTACACTGCAATAACTTTTTTTCTGAATAGAAACATCCTATATAAAATAGGGGCGCTGGGATTTCCTTTAGTGGCACCGGCGCTCTTAGTGAAGCAGGTTGTAGAGCCGTCACAAGTAGACTCGTGAGGCTCGTAGGACAAGGGCGCACCAGACATAAATGTGAGCCAACATAGAGGGCAATGACCCTATCATGGACGTTAACTAGGCCGAGACCACCTTTTTCCTTGGGGAGGGTAAGAAATATGTATTTGATCTTCAGTAACATACCTGTGGTGACAAAGTATCCCAGTGCTGCCATAATGCTACGAGCCAAGGGTTTCGGAATGGGTAGTGTTTGGGCGACATGCGGTATGCGGGACGCAAGGTATACATTTGCATAATACGCCCGCTGAACGAAGTTGAGGGATCTCAAGCGCTGATTTTCAATTCCGGCCTTAATTTGATTAAGAAGGCGTCGATAATTGATCGTCGTCGCGCGTCGCATGTCGTTCATGAAATCTAAGCCCAAGCAGCGGACAGTATCACTGAAGCGTAAGGGGGCAATGTGTTTCTGCGGTAGCCCAATCCCGATGCTCAAGGTGACAGACTTGTCAACGTTGAGTTGGCTACCAGAAGCTGTACCGTAGGTTGCAATCCAGCTCCAAGTATGACGATCATCAAATCATCCGCATATGCGGTGCAGCAATAGATGGAGCCGCTGAACTGTATCCCAGTGAGCCTGTCTCGGAGACCACACAACAAAGGTTTTAAGGCCAATGCAAATAACAATGTTGATAATGGACATCCCTGTCATACTGATCGGCGGATCAGCATGGGTGCCGTCAGTCTTCCATTAACAAGAACTCGAGAAGTAGCACCATGCAGAAGGCGTGTCAACACTGTGATAAAGGGGGGAGCAGGGTATTCCATGTGCCTTAGAACAGCCATGAGGAAAGTGTGGCCCACACGGTCAAAAGCCTGGGGCTAAAGTTGATAGACGCCAGGGCTGCCGGCAAACATCTCACCCCTGCAAGGGAGATGAGATCTCTGTAACGATAGAATGCAGTTCTGATGTTGTTGGGTCCCCCAAGGACGTCTGATCGCTTGATAGGACGTGCGATAGTGTGCCTCGAATACGTTCTGATAGCAACCTTGAAAAGATCTTAAAGTCGCTGTTCAGTAACGTTAAGGGGCGATAATCGCTGACATGATTCCGTCCCTTCGGCTTATAGATGGGGACAATCAGTCCTTACAAGAACGGTGCAGGCAACAGTATACCTGGGGACATCAATTCCTGACAAACCTCAACCCAACACGGTACCAACAGTTGTTTAAAGGCTCGATAGAACTCTAATGGTAATCCATCGATTCCTGGTGATTTATGGGAAGCACCTTTACCAATGGCGTCGAGCACTTCCTCTTCTGTCACTTCTCCCAGTAAAGTCGGTACCATGTCTGGTGAAACTGTACCATGGACACGTGCTGAAATGGTGTGTACCGTCGCCATATCAAGGAGCACTGCTGAATAAAGGTGAGCGTAATACCCATAGAAGGTTTCTGCTATACGTGCTTGTTCTACCACGTGTTGACCGTCATCTGTTATCATGTCGGTTACCAGTGCCCTATGGCGCCTCCTGCGTTCTAGGAGCATGTGGTGCATAGATGGCCTTTTTGATTGTATCGTGTCTGGAGCACGTGACCGTATAACAGTGCCCTGTAAATGATGGCGTGCTAAGGAGACGAGCTGCGCTTTCGCGCCACTGACTATGATCTGCCTGACAAGTAAGGGCTCCATAGTAAGACATTCCCGTAGGACGGTGTAATAAAAGTTTTCCGTGCTCCTCCTCCATACCGCCGCTTCCCGGCCATAAGCCATGAAGGTGGGCCTAAGAGCAGGCTTTGCACATTCAATCCACCAACTGAGGGTCGATCGGTAACGACCACGACGCTGTAAGGATGCGTTCCACGACTCTTCGATAGCACCTTTACATGCCGGCTCGTCGAGATGGCCGACGTTCAGTATCCAGGGGGGGGGGGGGGGGGGGCTACTGCGCCACACACGTGCAGGCTGGAGGGCAAAGGTGCAAATATACGCTGTGTGGTCGGTGAATGCAGTGGGCCAGAGCTCTGCTCGTCTCGTCGCCGTCGAAAGGGTGCTTGCGACATAAATGCTGTCTAACCGACTTGATGAATAACTTGTATAATGGGTGTAACCATGAGCTGGGCCATGGATGTGGCGCCACGTGTCAATCAGGTCGAGGTCACGCACTAGCATTTCCAATTCCGCATACGGGATGTGATGAGGCTGCTGATCAGTTGGAGATAATGTACAGTTAAAATCTCCTCCTATCACCATATCGTCTATGCGGCCCATAAATAGAGGCGTAATATCTTCAGAAAAAAAGCAGGCCTGATTTCTCCGTCTCCCTGATCCTGACGGGGCATATACATTGATGAGCTGTACACCATTGACAGTTACTGCCACGGCTCTTGCACTACTCGGTAAGTACAGTACGTCCGTAGCCGCCAAGCCGTCCCGTAGCAGGACAGCCACACCACAATCGGTAGAAGAGGCATGGGAGATCTGGGCGGTATATCCGTAGAAGTCAGGGAAACTAGCAACACATACTTCCTGTAAGAGGGCCACGTCGATGTCCGCCACATCGAGCATGTGTTGTAGCATTGTCAGTTTGTGTGGTGCCCCTTATCGCGTTGATATTGATTGTGGCAAGGCGGAAGGTGTGCTGCCTAGCCTCTTCACCTAGAAGATAACTGCAAGAGATGCCAAACCCACCGAACCCATTAAAAATTATTAGTCTTTCACGCTAGGAGTGGCATCCCCAATGCCACCCCTTCCCATGTCCCTACCCTGTCACCCGTGCCCTCTTCATGAAGTTTCTCAACATCGTCTGACCACAGTGGGTGCAACACGATGCTGTGTAGCTGATCGGCACCTAAATCTCTCTCACGCGTCTTTGGTAGAGGTAGACGGAGCGCCATCCTTCGACCCGACCTGCTGCAGCTGTGGTGCAAGAAGTAACTGGGCACTCGTAGTATGGGCAAGTGAACCGTCTATACCACTTAGATCCTCAGCAGTCGCAGCATCCATGCCGTCTGATGAGATGTCACCTTCTTGACTGGCCGTGTGCAGGAAGCAATCGTCAGAAGATGTCCACTGACGTCGCTTGCGTCGTCGAGGCGAACGTTGCTTTTGAACATGGACATCCGTATCCAAATGTGGGAGGCAATCCAGCGTCGTATCACCTTCCGCTAGGAAAGCCACGGTCGGGACAATGTTCGCGTCCACATCCATCGCTTTCTGAATGTTATTTTGTGTCTGGATTCTGTGGGACTGTTGCTACTGTTATTGCTGTGGAGGGGGCGACATATTGGTTGACATAGGGGTTCCTCCTTTTCCTCCCTTGGTCCTTCTGACGTCGATGGATGTGCCCGATCACCCGTTTCGTCCTCATCTATGGTGCGCATCATCGTCTGAGCCCACGTGAGGGGCAGGATTGTCGTCCCCGTCGGGGAAAAAGAGTCTCCTACTGGTGTCTGCGTAATTCTGTGTTATAAGCAGCTCGATCGAACATGGCCTTCCTGCCCACATCCGGAACAGGTACGTGGTTGACTTTCGTACATTATGATTGCACGACAGCCACCAATGTTCAAATAGGACGGCATATGTTTCTTGAGCTCAAGTTTAATTTGGCCTACACCATTGTAGACCTTATACGTCGAGAAAATTTGCCACTTTTCTGCAATGTGTCTGATGACATTGCCATATGGTAGGAAAGTGTCCTTGACAACTTCCTCTGGGACCTCGAAGGGGAGCTCAAAAACCCTTACAGTCCTTAGGCCCATGCCTACATGATCCATCGTCACTGCACTGATATGCCCGTCAGAATGTTTGAATCTAAGTGAGTTCGAGTATCTAGACACCACTGTCGCGCAGACCTCTGCACTGGTCATTTTAACATAAACCACGCTCGCCGTTATAGAAAAATGTATCCGACGACAGTCGCCGGATCTAAACGTAGATCGTCGCGTATGAACTGTTCTATTTCATAGGCTCGAGGATGCACGTGATCTGGTTGGAAAGTAATTTTGATCATATCGTGGCGCCATGTGTGTGCCATAGTCGCACTGAAATTGGTACAAATACAACTCGCGGCGCGAGAAGGTAAACACAAGCAAGCGCTCACGGTCGCGCACGGCGGGGCACAGCGGACGTCCTTGTCCCACTGCAGCTGAAAGCTGACTGCTTCTCGTTTTGCAGCTGCTCACGCTAACCACAGGGCCACGGCGCTCCTGAGCTCACATTGTCTTTGATGTTGCCTATCTTGCGCATGGACTACTCAGTTTGTATATTTTGCTTATTTTTTTCATTGTTCCACACAACTTCTTCCTGTTTTCTCGATTGATCTGTTTCAGTTTTTCAAGGCCTATCCACTGTGACAGCTTATAACTAAATCTGAGGGGGTGTTTGAAAATAGCTCCACTACATCAACACGTGCTCAGTGAAGTTATTTTGTCCGTTCACATAAGAGAACTGAACAGAAAATGCTGCGGAAGTAAAGTCTGTCTGTAAACTGAAACTGAGCAGCGCTCGTTGTGGAGGAAGCGGCCTTTCCCAGAAGAACATTACAGCTGCTATACGGGATGACTATGAATCAGTTTCCCCTCTACCAGAGTAGATCAGTGGTAGACAATTAACGAGATTCTGTCTATACCTGCTTTCCATGTGGTGTTAACAAACTCTTCGGAAAATAGACACCCCTCCGGACATATCTGTATTCTGCATCGCCAGTGATTCATAAGGTGCAATGTGGAGGGTCGGTATAACTTGGTGAAACACCTTGTAGTAGCTTCTTGTGCCACACTAGAGCAAATGGTGTGAGGGTCTTCAGTTTGCAGACTTGTGAAAGAGGGAAGTACAGGAACGCAATTCGGCGACGTAAATTTCCTCGTACTACTACCCCACACGTCCCCACATCCGCCTTGTCACACCCCCAGTACACAATTTATCTATTAGCATGGCTAAGCTACACTTCGATGTGATACTCACAGTTAACATTTGTGTGAAATGAAGTTCAGTTAAAGATAAACATTAGTTTTACACCTTTTAAAACATATTTTTAATAATCTGCTCTTTGTTCCATCCCTTGCGATGTGGAAAGTATTGCTCCTATGGAAAGAATGAATAAGCCCTTCTTTGTACGAAATGTAATGTTGTTTACTTTTGTTCTGAGAAACGTTTTTCCTAGAAGCAGCGGTTTTCGAGTTATTCAAGAAAAACATAAAAGAATGATCTTTGAACAGCCCCCTCACTGCCCCCCCCCCCTCCCCCGCCAACTCACACCCTGTCCATCACATCTCTGTACAATAATTTGCGACTGCACGATTTTTTCCCCTAATTCCTTGCACCAAGGTACCGACGGCCAGGAACCGTCAAGCATTTCGGATGGTTGCTGGAAAAAACTGCATGAAACCAGCGAAAGGAATCACACGTTAGTTCCAAAGCGCTACCAGCTGTTCAGCTAGCAAAATGAGTGTTGGTGCACAGTTAAAAAGAACATCACCTGATAAGTTGCAGCAGTTCCTCATAAGCCACACATTTATGTAGCCAATTCTAAGTGAAGATTGAGATGGTATAAATAATGAAGCCACTGGACAGTGGATGACTGGAAACGAGTGATCTGGTGTGATGAATCACGCTATGCCCTGTGGCAATCTCATGGAGGGGATTGGCTTTGACGAATACCTGGAGAAGGTAACCTGCCATCATATCTAGTGCCAACAGTGAAGCACGTAGGAGGTGAAAAAGGTAAAGGGGTATTTTTCGTGGTAAGATTGTCTGATTATGGAGGTTAAGGAAATGCTAAATGCAGGAGGATATAAACAAAAAATTGTAGCGTTGTGTAATGCATACAGTAAAAGTACAGCTCGGAGACGATGGTTGTTTGTATCAGCATGGCAATGCACCATGTCATGGAGCAACATCTGTAAAGTAGTGCTTTGTGAACGTTAACATTCCTGAAATAGAATGGCCTGTGCAGAGTCCAGACATGATCCCAATGGAACTCCTTTGGGATGAGTTAGAACGTCTCCTTCGCTCCTGACCTTCTTTGGTTTCGGTTCTTGAGGATGAATGAGCTACCCTTCCTCCAAGGACATTCAGTCACCTCACTGAAAGTATCCCCAGCAGAGTTCAAGCGGTTATAAAAGCGAAAGGTGAAACCACTCCATATTAATGTTCACTAATACATACATCCGTATATTTTTCATATTGTTTCTACATATCAATGACAGCAATATTAGTAGGTTATTGTCTGTTCTCAATATGTGCGAGCACAGGCTCCTGCTAGAACCCTTCCACTACTACTGTAATTTAGTATGACTTTACCTAAATAACAGAAAACCCTGACACTATGTTGACACGTATACTATACCCCAACAAAGCAAATAGTCATGTCACGGGAAAAGCCTCTTACTAAAATTTAGTTTACTTTCCAAATAAAGTACACTATGAGAGGAAAGTTCTGTTAATAGGAAAAGCTAATCAATAGAGTTCCCCTTTTTACAGGATTTGACTGTGTGTTGTGTCTAATAGAGAAGTAAATCAGACTATTCAATTCATTTCCTAATATCTTACCCAGCCGTTAGATAGAAACGCAGTATGAATAATATTATACTGAAGCTAGGACAACTCAGTTCCAAATTCATTTAATGTTTTATAACATGTACTACTGCTCGCCAGCCTATCCAGGCAATGAAACAGTGAAGTACTTAAAAAGCAGAAGTATGAATTTTGCCTGCTCTCTTGCTAATGTTTAAGTTGTTTCTTCAAATAAATATTACTCCACGTAAACAATGTTGGACTACATCCTTATACATTACGTTTTTAAAAAGAGAAAAAGCCCAGTAGATGACTCCTAGGAAGCTAAAAAAAATTAGAAAAGCATTTTCTATAATCAACAAACTTAAATACTAAAATACTTAGATACTAACGCACACACTTTTTATACTGAACGTTTCACTTGAAGAAAACCTCTTTCTTTCTGGAGTTTACTTTCAAAAGCTATTATTCTTTGAACTAATGCTGTATAGTCATTTAACAGATTCTAGTAACTTGGCTACACTCTGAATGAATTTTACTTAAGTATCTTTGCAGCACAAAAACAATTTAAATATTGCCTCTTCATATCAACTTGGCACTTCATAAGTTTTTAAAACAGGATACACGGATTAACCAGAGACCAGGGAGGAACCCTATATAGGTGTGTGATTAGGGTGAAATAACAGGGTGAACCAGTTTAAAGTAAAATACAAATAATACATATCTGGTGGCTGTAGGCTTGGGTGTGCTGAACAATTATGACGGCTACACTCCCCAACAGTACGGCCTGCAAGTAACTTGCTATATGGGCTCAATTTATCTTTTTGGTGTCGCTCAGGTTTACATATAGTAGCCCAACAACTCGCAGGAATTCCGTGAGCCGTTTGCAGTCTTCATCCGAGGCATTTTTGTGCGAATTTGCAGGCAAAGCTTTTCCTGCTCCACAAAGGTGTTGCCTCAATCACTTCTGCCTACAGACTGTGTGACTTACTTCCCGCACTTGATCTAAGTAACGCGCCAATTCGCCCTCGTCACCTTTTCCACTCCCCAGATCCACTTTCGTTTTAAACAAAAGCACACTGTCTTTTACATAACACCTATTTCTTACATTGTTCCTAAGCGTGATCATTTCTTAAATTATCAAATTTACATCAACACGAACAATTTATGGACACAAATATTTTAAAAACCAAAATGTCATCAGAAAATTATTTAACGTAATAAACAATTTGCATAGTATTTTACATACTTCACTCACATACAATGCAAAGAACTTCAAACTCCAGTATAGCACACTTTACATCTACAAAAGATATAGTACCAATATGCGAAAATTTTAAAGCAAAAAAATTTTAAAAATTTAAATGAACAATAAACAAAAATGTTATACCGCAACCATTGTCAAAATGAATAAACATTTTAAGCGCGTTGTCATGTTATTTAATAGACTAAAGTTTACGCCACTGTTGCACGCGGCGCTCATCAGGATAGTGTACTTTCTACTGGGCCATGGTAGCGTTCAGATCATGTGTAGTGCAATTTTATCCTGCTCGTAAAATCTGCTTGCCGAAAACGTCATTGATCTCTAGTTTTGGTTGAATGATAGGAATGGAGAGACGGGAAGTGATGTACTTTATCAAAAAACGGTTCAAATGGCTCTGAGCACTATGGGACTTAACTTCTGAGGTCATCAGATCACCTTAGAACTACTTAAACCTAGCTAAACTAAGGACATCACACACATCCATGTCCGAGGCAGGATTCGAACCTGCGACCGTAGCGGTCGCGCAGTTCCAGACTATAGCGCCTAGAACCGCTCGGCCACCCCAGCCGGCTGTACTTTATCGTCAGTAGTTTTTATTTAATTCCTGTTGGATGGTATCGACAGTATACTCACGTAGTTTTGTTGCTCCCGCATTGTCCTATGGAGGTGGAGACAACACATTCCGTCACATGCCTTGGGCTGTTAAGAAAACTACCGCGCATGATTATGTGGTAAGGTCTTATGGGACCAAACTGATGAGGTCATCGGTCCGTAAGCCTACACACTATTTAATCTAACTTAAACCAACTTACGCTAAAGACAACACACACACACACACACACACACACACAAGCCCGAGGGAGGACTCGAACCTCCGACGGGGGACCGCGCTGACCGTGACAAGGGCCACAGACCACACGGCTACCCCGCGCGGCCTACCGCGCATGATGTAACAGCCTCAGTATCATTGTATACTCTGGCCACAGGGCGAAAAGGAACTGCATAGATTCCACCACCACCAGTATACCAATGTGCGTTTCACGATGGTAACTGAAAAGAATGGCTGCTATGTGGAAGTGTGTGGGAAGCCTGATGCCTCGCTCGACCACAAGTGTACAGTGAAATGCCTCTTTTAGATTCGTCTCATATTATTTAACTTGTATTTCGTGTTGTCACACTGAAGTCATTTGTGATTTAATTTTGTAGTTCATGTTTGTCCCCATTCAGTGGTATAGAGCTACGTTAAAGTACAGATTTCTCCAATAAGCACCCAATCCTAAGTCTATTCTGCATGATATTTTACTGATCTTTGTGGCTTTACGATCTACATATTTTGTGTTGTTGAAGTTTTCACCCCGGGAGTTGTGGCCGAGCGGTTCTAGGCGCCTCAGTCCGGAGCCGCACTGCTGCTACGGTCGCAGGTTCGAATCCTGCCTCGTGCATGGATGTATGTGATGTCCTTAGGTTAGTTAGGTTTAAGTAGTTCTAAGTTCTAGGGGACTGATGACCTCAGCAGTTAAGTCCCATACTGATTAGAGCCATTTGAACCATGTTTTTTTGAAGTTTTCACGAGTATTGGTACTTTTGCTTTTTTGTTGAATATCCACGGCATTTGCGGGTGTTTCACGCTAGCGTGAAGATGTATGGAAGATGATGCACATAAATTTCCTTTCAGGAAAGTGTTCCATAGTATTCGTATTCACAATAATTCAATCACAGCTATAGAGATGAACTTCTGAGCTGGCCAAGGCACCAGGGAGACGTTGGTGACGAGCAAATGCTATCATGTCTCGGTAATGGTAAAGGGCCATACTAATATTGTTGTCGCCTCCTAGAAAAATCTGATCACTGGAGGTAACGCAACGTGCGATCTTCTTGAGTCGCGATGCCTGCAGCCATGTAAATACTATCATCTCGCTGCTCAGCAACGCGATTGGTCGATAATCGTGGTCACTTGGTCGCCCGTGCAGTTTGTGAATGGGTAGATGCCATCGAGAAAGGTGTTAGGGACCACTGTCATTGGGGACATCGGCTCTTGCGCGTTGGTCGTCCATGTGGAAGCCAACAAAGAGTTAAAACTTTTGTAATATTCGATGGGGATACCATTGGACCCTGGGGATCTGTTTTCAGATCCCACCTTGACAGCATCGAGTACTTCATCTGTGGTCATATCTTCTTCGAGTTCATGCACTACCTCCAGCAGGACAGTGCTCGTAGTAAGTTGTGCGACCTCTGCGATCAGTTCCACGGAATGCGGTACAGCTGCATACAATCCGGAGATCCGAGATCGGATTACAGGTGACGGCGCATTATCAAGGAGATCTGTGCCTTTGTTCGGTGTACCACCATCTGCCTGGCTGAGGAAAAAGGCATTATCGCAGTCACAAAGAATTGAATAATAAACTGCAAGATACTGGTACGCCAAGCCTTAGCTTCCTTACCAAAGCTCATCAATGTTTTACAGAGGGTCGGCTCTCCTCAGGACAGCAACCAAGATAAGGTGGACTCATAGGTGTCACGACGACGCCAGCCAGCATTGTGCCCGTGCTTCCTCGACCATACGGCGACACTCTGGGGAGGGCAGGTGGACAGCGTTGAAGTTCCACAAACCACGACTATGCCACACACGCTGTCGGGCGAGAGTGACGTCTCAGAAGTATGCTTCATGGTCTGGAAAGGTCATGGGGCAGATTTCTGCAGGCGACATCACCGAGCGGGCGGGTGAGGTAGATGCGGTCTATGCGGCTTGGTGAGTGAGCGGTGTAAAATGTGTAACCTGGTTGGGTTCTGTGGAGCTTTGTCCAGGTGTCAACGAGTCACAGGTGATCGATGACCATCGAGAGCGACGAACACCTCCTGTAGGAGTGCAATATCAACACTCACAGAGTAGATGGTGTCTTGGAACAAGGCCAGTTTTAGAGGGGCTCGGATGGTGGCAAGATTCATTGCAGCGACGCGATATTGCTCTGTATAGTCCCTTGCGGTTGATTCAGAATGCATGATGGAAGCATCCTATAGTTATAGACCCACCAGGTCTGCCGCAGTGGTCGTGATTACTGGCAGGGCGCCGGCTCAGGCGCCTTCGTGGGATGCTCTCGCTCGGATATGCTGGTGGGCTGAACCGCTCCTTCTTCAACATCACAAGCCCAGGATGCTGACGCCGAAGACATGTGACAGCCATTTACCGTCAGAGCGGGGAAGCAGGCACTATGACAATAGCCCAATAGTTGCGGAGGATCTGTCGTCCTCATACATGGGCAACATTGAGTTCGTGTTCTGGATTGAGAGAGATTCGTCACAGGAGGAGCTTCAAGAGTGGTCGTACCATGCGACTGGACGCAAAATGGAAGGTCATCATCAGACATCCCGTCGTAATCTCGCAGGTCGTACCATGCGACTGGGCGCAAAATGGAAGGTCATCATCAGACCCGTCGTCGTCTCGCAGAGGTCATCTGAAGAAGAGCGTCATCGGAGAGTGTTCGTCGGCGTTTCTTGCGGTTTCTTGGCGTTCGCTGTTTCCTAATGTGTTGTTCCGAATAGGAATGTGATCGTCCATTGTCCGACGCTCTATGTCCATCTGGATAAAGGCAGTTGTTGGCACGACATTAGTTCGACGTCCATGGTTCGATCAGGGTAGCCCCCCACGGTGCTGAGAGTTAATGTTCGATGCTGGTGTCGTCGGCGTGTTGTGGTGCGATGGGTGGCGTAGACGATGCTTCAAGCGTATCCTGAAGTGGCATAGCAGGATTCCGTGCTACCGTCGCGCAGGTGAAAGATATGGACGTGAATCTCGTTGCCAGGGGCACTTCATCCAGCGGTGTCTGTACCAAACCTCGGCGTAAACATTTGGATCGGACATGTCCTTCTTGGCGACATCTGGAACACGTTCGCGGCTGGGTGTCGGGCATAACGACGGTCCGCACACCGCCAATCATCAGGTATGATGGAACGTGTTTCTTCAGCTCAGTTTTGATCTGCCGGACGCCATTTAACACTGGGTAGGTCGTAAATGTTTGACAATTCTCCGCGAGGTGATCCAAGACTGTTCCATATGGCTGGAACGCGGCAATGACCACTTCTTGAGGCACCTCGAACGACAGCTGAAACACACGCAAACTTCGGAGGCCGAATCCCACGTGGTCCACTGTCACTGCACCTGCGTGTCCATCAGTGTTTAAAGTTTAGTCCGGCGGCGTGTCGTTGGACAGCTTCAGCTCATAGAGCCTCCGTCGACATCTTGATGTATACAACAATTCCTGTGATGGAAAAATGCATTCCGATCGCGTCCCGAGGTTTCAAGCGCAGATCATTTAGTATGAACTGTTGAACTTCAAAAGCTCTTGGTGGTGGATGATCGGCCTGAAACGTTACTTTGATCGTTACACGGTGGTAAAAGTGAGCCATGAGGTATGGCAGTACTGGACTCTGTAAACACGAGTACCGCAACGCGGAAGTAAACAACTCCGAGAGCGGAGCGCTGGTAGGCGCGCGGAGCAGTTCCATACGCTACCACGGCTGACAGCGAGAGTCGACTACCCCTAGGCCACGCGTAATATGTTCCGATAAATCACGATTTTGCACCTTTCCAAACGATGAAAGGCATCGACTACGCTAACAGCCCAATGAGGAACTTAACCCGCAGTGTTTGGAAGATGTAGTTTCTGCAGGAGGTGGTCCCACAATGTTCAGGTCCCACTCATTCAGATATACATAAACATGAAACAGGATGTAAGCGTAGGCTTCCGCGGCCGTTGTCACTGTCAATAAAATTCTTCCGGGCTGTTAACCGTATTGTCAGTATATTCTGACAGTATTGTCCGACGTTTCAGCCACTGTTGCAAATGGCCTTCCTTAGGGCCTTGTGCTGAGCTTGGTCAGCTCAGCACAAAGTCCTGAGGATGGCCATTTGTAACAGTGGCCTACATGTCGGACAATTTTATGTTTTGGTAATGAAAAAAAAAAAAATGGCTCTGAGCACTATGGGACTTAACATCTAAGGTCATCAGTCCCCTAGAACTTAGAACTACTTAAACCTAACTAATCTAAGGACATCACACAACACCCAGCCATCACGAGGCAGAGAAAATCCTTGAGCCCGCCGGGAATCGAACCCGGGAACCCGGGCGTGGGAAGCGAGAACGCTACCGCACGACCACAAGATGCGGGCTTTGGTAATGCAGTCAACAGTCCAGAAGAATCTTACTTATTGACCATGAAAAAAGATACTTATTTCAACATTTTCTGAGACTAAGTGTTGCCCATTCTTCTATATCTTCATGATGAGTATGCTCTGGACAATCCAGTCTCCCAAAATAACAGCAGCCGTGATCACAAGGCTGCATGCCTATGTTTCTGGTTTGATTAACACCCAGGAGCCCTCTAAATCAGCCGGCCTTAATCTCCTGTTACGTCTTCCTGTTACTCATCGCACTGTGACTGTCGTCTTCGGCTGCGAAATGTGTGGTCTCAACACTCCAGGGAGAAGGATGTTTTCATTGAGGTTCTTTATGTGCCCCCCCCCCCCCCCCCCCCCCGAGGGGCTCCTTCACTTGCCGATTCTGAGCGGTGGATGTCTGGAATGTTTCCCTCGGCCTTGCAGAAGAAAAAGTGTGATTTCGACGCTGGAAGTAATTGTTATAACCTCCACCATAGAGACGCCAAAAGAACGAATGAAATACCAGCAAAAGGGGCTGTGACGACTTGCCCACCGTGTGATACGTCCACGGTGTCACTGGGCAGAATTGTGGTGAAGTTTGGTGCCAACGTGACATCATTAACCCACTTTACACATCACATGAACTTCTGAGCTGTGGCCTTTCTTTCGCCCGCTGTTTGAAGCGTTATCGAGCTCAAGAATGATGTCATAGAGTACAGGAAGACTGTAGGCACCTTTGAACCAAATTTCAAGCTTAAGCGTAGTGATAGGTGGGAAGTACGGGGTTTCGAAAAAGTGATCCTTTAATTCCGTTGCGCGACTATTATTGAACTATATGAAATAAAATCGTCACAACTTCTGAACAGTTTGCATTAGAAAGTTCAAACTGCACGGTTGGCCGCGGGGCATGATGAGAATTAGTATGCGCTGTATGGTTTTGTTTTGCGACGAAACCCACTTTCATTTGGATGGTTACGTCAATAAGCAAAACTGGCGCCTTTGGGGGACTGAGAATCCGCATTTCGTGATCGAGAAGTCTCTTCACCCTCAACAGGCGCCTGTGAGGTGTGCAATGTCCAGTCAAGGAATAATCGGTGCGATATTCCTTGATGGCACGGTGACTACCGAACTGTACTTGAAGATTTTGGAAAAAGATTTCTTCCCTATTATCCAAGATGCGGTTCAGCAAGACGGAGCAGGAGAGTGATGTCCTGGAGGACAACTTTGGGGACCGCATTCTGGCTCTGGGGTACCCAGAGGCTTCTGGCATGGGCCTCGATTGGCCCCCATATTCTCCGGATCTGAACACGTGCGACTCCTTTTTGTGAGGCTATGTTAAAGACAAGGCGTATAGCAATGACGCAAAAACCAATGCTGAGCTGAAAATAGCCATTCAAGAGATCATCGACAGTGAATCATACAGAATTTCGCCATTCGTCTGCGCCATATCAATGCCAATGACGGTAGGCATATCGAACATGTCATAACCTAAATCCGAATATCTGTAGTAACGTTTACATATTGAATAAAAAGTGAGCAGTCCGTATTTTATAACTAATTTAAGTGTTTTTCCATATGGTTCAGTAATTGTCACCCTACATAATCATCAGTTAAAGGCTTCAACTGGATATGGCAGACCAGAGGACTCTTTCTTGCCGAATAGAGACCACTCTCAAGGCTAGGGGCGATGTTACAGGGTAACAGCGAAATGTTTCGTGGCTGGCACTAATTTTTTGTGCGGTATGCTTGCATCGAAGTAACTAACGGAATGAAGCGAAGTTTCGTGCCTGTGTTTGGGAGACTGTAAATCATTTCGGTTCTTTACTTTGACAACTCACCGTGCAGTGTCTCTCCGCTAGTGCCGGAGCGTTGTTGTCCAAACAAGTCATACCAATTCTGTACTATCCTTTCTATAAATGTATTTCGTCTGACACAAACAAACGTCTTGCTTAAATAATAATAATAATCTAGTAAGAATTCTAATTTACGATATTGAAATACGTCAAGGTGATGTCATCAGAGGCCTGAATACATCCGAATCTAAGGTTTTCGGCAGATATGACTCGAGACACAGTTGTGTATAACGGTGAATAGATACACACTTATCTTATTTTGACTAATATTAACACATCTCCAGTTACAGCTTCCTAACAACAGTCTTATCACTTTCTTGCGTAACAATTAATGTTTGTTCTTGAAAACTGACATAATAAAGAACATTGAGAAGTTCAAATGGCTCTGAGCACTATGGACTTAACTTCTGAGGTCATCAGTCCCATAGAACTTAGAACTACTTAAACCTGACTAACCTAAGGACATCACATACGTCCACGCCCGAGGCAGGATTCGAACCTGCGACCGTAGCGGTCGCGCGGTTCCAGACTGTAGCGCCTAGAACCGCTCGGCTACCCCGGCCGGCGCTGCTTGCTACATGGAGCTATGTAGTGAATTAGTGACTCAGAAAGAAATTAGTTAACGTGATGACAGCGAGAAGACGTAGGGTCAAGATCACCCTACATGCCACACAATTTGCACTATGAGACCCTAAACCGCCAGAATATTACATCTCCCATCAAAATCACTATATTCGTGGTTTAGACTGTAAAACATGTATCCCAGGTATTTCTGCAATCCAAATATTGAATATAAATATAAATAGTCTTTCTGATTTAAGTACTAGTACCTCAGTGGGAAAAATAAAAAGCGGTGGTCGGTGTCAGCGAGCATCACGTTTTAACATCTGTTGCGGTAACATTCATTACGAGAGTTGTGTTATGCTGTAAGATGCTTGCACGTTTTGTTTCACGGCGATCACAGCGTTATTTTTTCAGAAAAAAGTTGAAAGTAAATAACACTCTAGTTTATTGTGTTCATAAGGGCACCAGTGTCGGTTACCTCTTGCAATATTCCTATTTTTAATAAGACTGTAATTTCACATTCTAGCATCACTAGTTGTTCGTTGCTTCACTGAATCTTGATGCAGCTGCTCTTGTGATCTAAACTGTTACTAACACCTTCCATTCAAGGTACTGCTAATGATTTTTTTCCCTTAAAGAGCTTATATGAACCATCAAATCGTTACGTTTCGTTTCGCCTAAACATATCTAGTTCCAGAGGGAAGCGCAGCAAAGATGCAACACGTCGAGATACTCATACATACTTGCCTTCCGTAGCTACCAGAGAATTGGTTGCTGATAAGCTAAAGTTCATGACGTCATAAGATAGAAAGTCTGTAACAACGCTGACTGGTGACTGGGACTGTAATAATCTATACAGATATTGTCTCTTAGGTTCCTGCCGAATCACTGCCTCGAAAATCGCGACGTATTGGGAAAAACACTCAAATATTTGTGATAAGTCAGGATACAAATGCCATTACTGTTCGTTTCACTCGCAGCAATTTCATCTTTCGTTATTTAGCCTCACTGAAATTACAAAATCGAAGAAACACATTCCTGGGAGAGCACACTTTTGTATGTAAATGACATCGAATATTGCAGAACACAACTTTATTGCATTAAAAAGAATGTCCCAGAAACTGTAACAAAGGTGATGACGAAAAAAATTAACATATATCAAGACATGAACGTGATTTAAAAAAAAGGGGGGGGGGGGGCGGTGGGGCTCTGAGCACTATGGGACTTAACATCTGAGGTCATCAGTCCCCTAGAACTTAGAACTACTTAAACCAAACGAACCTAAGGACATCACACACATCCATGCCCGAGGCAGGATTCGAACCCGCGACCGTAGCGGTCGCGCGGTTCCAGACTGTAGCGCCTAGAACCGCTCGGCCACATCGGCCGGCTTGAACTTGATTCCATTGGCTCTGTAACCGCATGCCTCTGTTCATTTAACTACAATGATCGCATGCTAATCTTGACATTATCTTTCTTCTTACAATGTCCAGAAGGTTTTCGCCACCAATATGTTATTAACTGACATTGAATTATAACAAATCGTACCAAGAGGAATGTGTCTGTGATAAGTCTTCAATGCACTGTTTTCTTGAAGCGGCATACTATCATAACTCACGTGGTCACATCGAGTTACGCAATGACGTCATGAATGTTAGCCACTCAGCAAAGCCAATTGCTTGACGTCTTCGAAATGTTGTGGCTTTTACATGGTCTTTATTAAGAGTCAGGAATCTTTTGATCTTTTTAAAGCTATTGTATGTAGAGCACTGCAACGTAAAAAAAGACTCCACTAACAAAGGCGCCTTAGCATTCATTGTCTTCCATATGCCATGAGTTATTGTATTTTTACTAATATGTGAAGCCAGCTTTTTCGTAGCTTCATTAACTTTATTTACAATTGTGTAATTCCATTTCTACCATTGGTAGTTCATACTGAAGTTAAAAGATACGCTGTCTTTGTCCTTAATGGTGTAGTCCTCTTCGTAAACATGAAAATTAGGTGATTTCGTGATTTTTTTGTGTCAAGTAAAATAAAAACTAATGCTAAACCTAGTGGTAGTGTTTTTTCTTACATTTTTGTCTTTAAGAAATCATTTTTCTGTCCACATCACAGGATCTCTGTAAGCGCTGCCCCAGGTGGGATTCCCGAAGCCTTCTTATTGGACCCGTAATAATAATTTTGTATAACAAACTGCCTATTGGCTTCTGTCTCGGGTTCTTCGGCCGACGTTCATCTAATGATTTTTCTGACGATTCGCCAGCACGAGTAGCTGACATTGTCAAAGCTTCACCCTCCATTGCCGGTGGTGAACTGGAGCAGAGCTCGCGGCTGCAGACTATATGTACGAGGTGCATTCAAGTTCTAAGGCCTCCGATTTTTTTTCTCCGGACTGGAAGGAAATAGAAACATGCGCATTGTTTTAAAATGAGGCCGCATTAATTGTCAATACGTCCCAGAGATGGCAGCGCCTTACGGCAGATGGAATTTTACCGCCAGCGGCGAGAATGAGAACTGTTTTAAATACTTAAAATGGCGACGTTTTCCTTACTTGAACAGCGTGCAGTCATTTGTTTTCTGAATTTGCGTGGTGTGAAACCAATTGAAATTCATCGACAGTTGAAGGAGACATGTGGTGATGGATTTATGGATGTGTCGAACGTGTGTTCGTGGGTGCGACAGTTTAATGAAGGCAGAACATCGTGTGACAACAAACCGAAACAACATCGGGCTCGCACAAGCCGGTCTGACGACATGATCGAGAAAGTGGAGAGAATTGGGGGATCGCCGAATGACTGATGGACAGATCGCCTCCAGAGTTGGCATTTCTGTGGGTTCTGTGCACACAATCCTGCATGACCACCTGAAAATGCGAAAAGTGTCATCCAGGTGGGTGCCACGAATGCTGACGGACGACCACATGGCTGCCCGTGTGGCATGTTGCCAAGCAATGTTGACGCGCAACGACAGCATGAATGGGACTTCCTTTTCGTCGGTTGTGACAATGGATGAGACATGGATGCCATTTTTCAATCCAGAAACAAAGCGCCAGTCAGCTCAATTGAAGCACACAGATTCACCGCCACCAAAAAATTTCGGGTAACCGCCAGTGCTGAAAAAATTATGGTGTCCATGTTTTGGGACAGCGAGAGCGTAATCCTTACCCATTGTGTTCTAAAGGGCACTACGGTAACAGGTGCATCCCACGAAATTGTTTTGATGAACAAATTCCTTCCTGCACTGCAACAAAAACGTCAGGGAAGGGCTGCGCGTGTGCTGTTTCACCAAGACAACGCACCCGCACATCGAGCTAACGTTACGCAACAGTTTCTTCGTGATAACAACTTTGAAGTGATTCCTCATGCTGCCTACTCACCTGACCTGACTCCTAGTGACTTTTGGCTTTTTCCAACAATGAAAGACACTCTCTGTGGTCGCACATTCACCAGCCGTGCTGCTATTGCCTCAGCGATTTTCCAGTGGTCAAAACGGACTCCTAAATAAGTCTTCGCCGCTGCCATGGAATCATGGCGTCAGCGTTGTGAAAAATGTGTACGTCTGCAGGGCGATTACGTTGAGAAGTAACGCCAGTTTCATCGATTTCGGGTGAGTAGTTCATTAGAAAAAAAAAAAAATCGGAGGCCTTAGAATTTGAATGCACCTCGTACCTGGCGCGCCCAACGTCTGAGGGTATCTCCGCGGTCATTTCCGCTGCGGTTCTCCTCTTGCTACCTGCGACGGACGTCGGCTGCAGTACGGGAAGCCAGTATCCGCTTACCTTAAGGCTTTCCTCTTTCTTGTTGAAACTGTTCATGTGTTATTTGCATTTCTACAGCTTCTCTGAACAAGCGCGTGTGATAGTGCTTCTCTACAGCCAGAACTTCCGTGTCGGCGAATCTTATTACGTGGTCGGTCTCATTCAGTGCGTGCTCTGCCACGGCCGATTTCTCCACCTGCCCCAACCTGCAATGTCGCTTATGCTCTTTGATCCTGGTGTTAATTGATCGTCCAGTCATTCCGACATAAACTTTTCCGCATGTGCATGGTATACGGTATATTCCCGACATTGCAAGTGGGTCTCTCTTCTCCTTCGCCGATCTAAGACACTCTTTGATCTTCCTTGTCGATGGCAGAAAGGCCGTACCCGACATTTCTTTTTCTGGTTCCTTACTTCGCCGAATGTTTGGCTCTGTTACACGTGGGGAAGACCGACACATACATAAAGGACTCAGGATATTTCATTGAGAAGTTGAAGAAACTGAAACTTGCACCAAACGACATCCTGGTCAGCTTTGATGTTGTTTCGTTATTTACGAAAGTGCCACTCAGTGACGCACTGGAGCACATCGGTTCCATTTTCCCGCAAGACATCAAAAAGCTCTTCCATGCATATCTCACCACGAGCTATTTCACGTAGAATGGCGATTTCTACGAACAGCTGGAAGGCGTCGCCTTGCGTAGTCCTCTTAGTCCAGTGGTGGCCAACTTCTTCATGGAACAATTCGAAGCACAGGCACTGGACTTGGCGACTTGCAAACCTAAGGTGTGGTACAGGTACGTCGATGATACTTTCGTGGTGTGAAGCCATGGTGAAGAACAGCTCGGTGACTTCCTAAGGCATTTGAACAGCCTCCATGCCAGCATAACATTTACCATGGAAGTAGAAAAGGACAAGAAACTTCCATTTCTAGATGTGCTGGTTACAAGGGACGGCGAAAACCTGGGACACAGCGTGTATCGAAAACCGACACACACGGACCGATACCTGCACAAGCTGTCAAACCACCACCCGAGCGAGAAAAGAGGCATGATTAGTACGCTCGTAACGAGAGCAGGACGAATATGTGAGCCGCAACACCTCAAACGAGAAATGCAACACCTGGAAACTGTTCTGAGAAGCAATGGGTACTCCACAAATCATATTAGAAATGTAACAGAGGCAAACATTCGGCGAAGTAAAGAACTAGAAAAAGAAATGTCGGGTACGGCCTTTCTGCCATATATTCCCAGTGACGGAGAGAATCGGCCGTATATTGCGCAAATTGGCGTAAAGACGATTTTCAAACCGACAAGGAAGGTCAAAGAGTGTCTTAGATCGGCGAAGGAGAGAGACCCACTTGCAATGTCGGGAATATACCGTATACCATGCACATGCGGAAAAGTTTATGTCGGAATGACTGGACGATCAATTAACACCAGGATCAAAGAGCATAAGCGACATTGCAGGTTGGGGCAGGTGGAGAAATCGGCCGTGGCAGAGCACGCACTGAATGAGACCGACCACCGTAATAAGATTCGCCGACACGGAAGTTCTGGCTGTAGAGAAGCACTATCACAAGCGCTTGTTCAGAGAAGCTGTAGAAATACAAAAACACGCGAACAGTTTCAATAAGGAAGAGGAAAGACTTAAGGTAAACGGATACTGGCTTCCCGTACTGCAGCGAACGACCGTCGCAGCTGGTAGCAAGAGGAGAACCGCAGCGAAAATGACCGCGGAAAAACCCTCAGACGTTGGCGCGCCAGGTATATATAGTCTGCGGCCGCGTGCTCGGCTCCAGTTCACCACCGGCAATGGAGGGTGAAGCTTTGACAATGCCAGCCACTCGTGCTGGCGAAATGTAAGAAAAATCATTAGATGAACGTCGGCCGAAGAACCCGAGACAGAAGCCAATAGGCAGTTTGTCAACAAGTGGCCACGAAAGCCTTAATAATTTTGTATAAGTCATTTTCAATGTATTTATGTATTGAAACATTTGTCGTTTCCTTTGCCCACAAATCCGAGACAAAAAGTGCACCTAAAATAGAGTTTTGGAGATATCGCAAAACGGCTACGTATGCTGATATAGAATTTAGTTGAGAATGCTGATACCAAATTGCAATCAAAATCGTATGTACCGTTCTCAAGTTATGTTTCCCAGCAATTTGAAAAATACTTTTAAAGATACAAGTTACAGTTTTTGTAGTTGTTTTAAACTAATCAGCATTCCCTACATCGTACGGCAATCCTTCTAGCTCCGGAAGGTAGTGTCCCCCCATCTTCTTCGTGGCCGAGGTGGCCCCGAGGACCTCTTTGACAGCTCCTGTCTTCCGCTGCTCACCTCGCTCGATACGCTTTCTGTCCGTTTTTGTGCAGAACTGTGCCACATCTGGCTGGTCCGATCTCAAGTTAGAGTATGATTATAATTTCCTTAATGCCTCTTAGGCCGTCGTTGAAATTATATGTTGTTTATTTCGTTCCCACTGTGAATGGTTTTTCGGAAACACTTTTCCACCAATCGCCTAGTAACTCGATAACGTAGTTTCTAGAGAATTTGGGATCAACGCTACAATAAAGGAGACATCCTGAAGCACATTTTAAGCTATAAATAAAATTAAAAAGATTTTTAAATTTTGGAAAGAGGGGACTACTCCCTTAACAGTGTAACTGTTACCACGATGTGGGATCTGACACAGTTTCTATAGTGTGTGCAACGTCTACATTGTTGGTGCTAAAACTGCAACAGCAGGAAAGTTAGGAAATGACGAAATTTTACTTATTGGGCGTGTACAGCATGGTAGGAAAGAAACGTGCCCAAATTTGTAGGGGATTTGGGATATACAGAGTGCGAAATTTTGTACAGGGAGCTACCACCTCTGGCAGCAATGATGACTCTAACCCTGCTGCAGAACGAGTCGAAGAGAGCTTGAGTGACAGGAAAGAGAACGCCACTGCATGCTGCTTCAAGTCATTGGCAGAGTTCGTGAACCACAGTGGCTGCCAAGAGGTGATGTGCTAGTCTTTCGGTAACCGTTGACCAAATGTTTTCAGTGGTTGAGTGGTCTGGATAACGTGCTGGCCAGGGAAACAGTCCAATACGCTCTTTAGTGAGGGTAACCAGGGCAGCACAGGAAATATGTGGTTTTGCATTATCTTGTTGAAAGACAACGTCTTTAAGTTCTCGAACATAGGTAGCAACCATCGGCCTGAAAATTAAGGCCTGTTGTCTAAATTACCAGCTTTGAGAACCAGAGGTGATTGTGCTGAGAACCAAATGGCATCCCATGCCATTGCACCAGGTACGTTCATGGTACGAAGATGACGAATGATGTCTGGCAACTTTCGTTCCACTCGGAGCCTCCACCACGATTCTGTGTGCAAAACTGATACATGTCTGAACACACGGCATGCTGCCAACTCTGTATCTAGTGTTGTCGTTGGCAGTACCATCGCCAATGCACCTCTCTTTGTTGGAGCCTCTTGAGGAGCCTTCACTTTGGTCAGCACGCTGGCAGCCCATGGTACTCCAGACATCATCACACTGTTCATGTGGATATAGCTGCAAGCAGACCCATTTCCTGACTCAAGATATGTGAAGTGGTTGCACGATACTACATGGTCTAACAAACAATAAGCCTTTGCTCTGTGGTGCCAGGCACGAGGAGCCACTGAAGTCATGTGTGGCATTGAGTATTACTCTCCTGAACTTGTGGACTCCATATTCAAATGACAGTTGTGGTACCTGGACCAATATGAATGGCAGTATCACAATACTATAAAATTGCATGCTCGATAAGCCGCGAACCTGGCACAGTCGAGTTCTGGGACATACTGGTGATGTTGCTCTTATCTTACGTAAAGTGCAACGCAATTTTCTCATGAGCAACCAACGTCCAACAGTGATTTCTGCATGAGAAACCTACAGTGCAGTTTTTCCCTATACTGGATGTTATTAGGAGTGTAGGTAAAGATATTGTAATCATTAATATTTTAATATATACCCACTTCAATACTTGTTGCTCAATACAATGTTGCTCTTGTTCTGCGTTTAACAGCCTTCCCACAAAAACATCACATAATTCACTATCCAACACCTTCTACATGGTCGTAACTGCGCCGTAAAGTGGACTACGTCTGTCAGTAAAAACTAAACATTTTGCATCAGCACACCCACACTTCAATCACTGATCTGCTGGCCAGGCGGAAATTAACGTTAATGGCCTGCTTGTACCATGCGTAATTGGGGGTACTAAGCAAACTAAAAAAATATTACTCGTTATAGCTATAATTATGAATTTGCAAATGAAGTAAATATTGACATAATGTTGTTCAGTATGCTGTTTCAGCCACCAGTAGAAATATTAGGTTGGTGCATAATGTAGAAGCCTTTTTCTTTCACATGTAGGTTATTCTGGTTGCTACTGGTTTATTTATCGATTATCACTTTCATTTATAGTTCACTGTTGCTATTTGAGTTCACATGTTGTCATTTTGTCAGCTGGAAGGAGTGAGTGGCATTTTGGACCTTAGAAAATGGAGTGTCAAGTTGAGAAAGTGGAACATTTCCGTCATATTCTTCTGTTTGAGTTCAGTAGGGGGTGACAGCAGCAGAAGCAACCAGAAACATTTGGGCCTTGTATGGGGATTATGCCATTGGACAGAACAAGGCAAGAAAATGGTTTTCTCGTTTTAAGGGGAATCGTTTAGACATTTATGACTCTCCACTTTCATGAAGACCTTCGGGGTTTGATGAAGGTTGTTTAAACACATTCATCCACAATTATCCTCGTCATTGAACTCGAGAACCGGTAAATGTGATTAACTGCGATCATTCGCCATCACGCGACTTTTGCTGTGGTGGGGGTAGGTTTAAAAATTAAATGTATGTATACCGCATGTTCTAAGCCAAAAATCAGAAAAAATAGCAGGTGGCCGGCCATATTGCATCTCTGCTTGCTGGTCACCAATTGGCTCATGAACAACACTTATGCTGTATAGTTACTGATGATGAGAAATTGTGTCTAAATGCTAACTTAAGGAAAAGAAGGGAATAGCTGAATCCAAACAAAGCAGCAACTCCCTGTACAAAGACCTGCATGCACATACATAGTTCACTACACAGACTTTCCATCCCAGACCCATAACCTGTCAGAATGTGCTGGTATTTACAATAGTAAACATAAATAACAGTTACTTTGTTCACAATACACATGTATTCAGATATCAGCATGACAGACAAACGCAATGAGACAGTCCACATCTTACAGACAGCAATGACAAAGAGATAAGGCACCACACTACGAGCACAGCAACAGCATGGTAAACATTTGATAGATGTTTTATCACTGTTGTTGTTCTTCTTCTTATTATGGCGAATGATCGCAGTTAATCACATTTACCAGTTCTCGAGTTCAATGACGAGGATAATTGTGGATGAATGTGTTCAAACGACCTTCATCAAACCCCGAAGGTCTTCATGAAAGTGGAGAGTCATAAATGTCTAAATGATTCCCCTTAAAACGAGAAAACCATTTTCTTGCCTTGTTCTGTCCAATGGCAAAATACCCATACAAGGCCCAAATGTTTCTGGTTGCTTCTGCTGCTGTCACCCCCTACTGAACTCAAACAGAATAATATGTCGGAAATGTTCCACTTTCTCATCTTGACACTCCATTTTCCATTTTCTAAGGACCAAAATGCCACTCACTCCCTCCAGCTGACTAAATGACAATATTTAAACTCAAATAGCAACAGTGAACTATAAATGAAAATGTGTGCACAATTGATTGGTAAATGTATTCACGGTGTGTACTGTTAAAATCCCTATTGTTATGAACAGCACTTTACAATGAACTAGATTCTTATTTTTGGTTATTATTCTTACAGCCTTTTTCAGCAGTTAAAAAACTTTATTCTTATTTTGTATACTCGTTTCTCAGAAAACAATTCCATAGTTAAGAACTGAGTGTGCATGTGAACAGTATGTGAAAAAACCTGCCTGTTACACATTGATGACAGGACCCTTCAGGCATAATATGTTGATGACTTTTTGTCTGAACGTATCTTTGTGTGTTTGCAAAACTTTAACAGAAAATCAGTACACATTTCTGAAAATTTTGTGTTTATTATGTAGTCTATAGAGATGTTTTCTATGTTGAATTAAACAGTGTCATTTTTCGTCTTCAAAGTGAAACTCTTGGCATTCGTTTACTTTGTGTTCAGTTTCACTTTATTGCTTATTGACCAATCGTAAACGTCTTTGATTTCATTTGCTTTCTCTTACTTTCTCAGAGGCTATAATTAATACTGCTCTCATTAATAAAGAGATTTTTCCCCATGACTAACACTATTGGGAAATCTGTTGATGTTTATCAGGAACAGTATTGGTCCTAGTATGCCACTCTGAGTGACTTCTGTGTAATTACTGTCTTTAAATAAAAGTGTCACTCTTTGAGATAAGTAAACTGTTATTTCAAGTAAGTCTTTGGGTTTGAATGCGATAGTTTTGTTTGGTGCAAAAGCTGAAAGTTGTATTAATGAACTAAAAATACTCATTTTTTAACACTCTGACTGCTCTTCTTTAAATGTTATGGTTAAATTTTAAAGTGAGTTGAGTTTGGTGGATAATCCTCCAACACTTTTACCTCCATTTAATCACCCATACATTTTACACGCCAGAAATCACTCAATTGCTACTCACACAAAGACTGTATTTAACAGTTACACGGTATCCACTGGAGGCTGTTGATACTGATATTTTCAAATCATTTCTTGATACACTTCTGAGTTCTTGTAATGCCGTAATATTAAAGTTTAACTTAATTTCATCTTCACAAAATATCTTGGATGTCTGCTGTGTTTTTACTGAACAATTAAAATCCAACATCAAGACAACACCTTGCATTCCTATTGTGAACACTGACAACATCCCACCATAACACAAAATATTAACCTTACTCTCAACCTTTATCTGCATACACCATTCACTTGCAATGACCCTTACATAAGACAAAACCAATAATTTCATACCTACCAATTTACTAAGATACACAGGTACTATGGAGTTAATTCTGGACAACTTGTGTCAACTGTCCTGTCATTTTCAAACTACATCCTGCAACATTCGAGCACATGTTCCAGCACTTACGATTTTGTCTTGGAGAAACCACATACAGTGTGCTGCTATTACACAATGGAGACCACCATTACACTCCACTGTTTCTGGAAAGCTCTTTCAGGTACCCAACGCAGATTAGCCACAGAAAATGTAACAAACTCCTAATTCTAATGGCCCCGGGTTGCTGTCTGTGCCACAAATATGCACACGTTAGTCAGGACACTGGTATGTGGAGAGTTACGCTAGAGGAGGCAGAGGAACTCTTGATGGTTCTGTCCAGCTGTCTGCAGTGTTTTGCTTGAATGAAGTTCTACTAAAAAAATAAAATTTATTTCAAATAAAAAGTATGAATATACAGACTTAGTCATGTACAATAACCCATGATGCAATACCGACAAATAAATGAAGAACATATCATCACTATTGTCAAGTTTTTGCAGCAGAGCTGTGAATGAAAAGCAACATTTTTTTTCACATATTCTTTGTAGCTGTTCTTTGAATGTAGAATGACAAATCTTTCATGCAGAATCAAAAATAACATTTTACTCCACTTGTAGTCATCAGCACAAAGCGCCCTATGGCATGACTTTTGCAGAGCCACACATTACATTGAAAAACAACATTTAACATTTTTAAGTCACAAAATGCATGGGAAGTCAAAAAACTGTTTTCTTTACAGTTCCCACCATGTCAGCAGAAAATGTCACTTTAAAATTAGAGTGTAGGAAGCAAAAAGAAACACTAAAGTTATGAAACACTGGCCCTTTCTGCATCAATCACAGACGGTATGGAAGGTTCTGATTCTGCTCTCTTTTTGGAAAATTCATCACTCTTCTGTGCGGCAGATTCATCCTGCACCAATGAATCACTAGCACCATCAACATTTAGATTAGCCTGGATATTTGGAACACTTCTAGTTAGAACTTCATGTTCAACAATGCTTGCAAGACCAGTCTCTGGACTTCGTTCATGTCGCAACAATTCTTCATTCAGGCAGACACTATCAATGCTCACAGCACTGTTAGAAAATATTGCTGCTGGACCCAGGCTGCGGTCAGAAGGCGCTTGGAGTGGAGGTTCTTTTTTTTCTACCTCAATAACTCCAAAACCCTGTTTTAGAGAACTTGCATCAACAGTCACTGATCTCTGCAAAGTATGATGTGCTGGGCTTGCTGATATGCCACCATCTGGTAACAGCTGGCGCACTACATTTGGTCTGCAACAAAATAAATTTTTAGTGCTTAGAAATAATTTTTAATATTGTTAAAGATTGCCAGATATGTCCAACATTATGTACTGAAGAATACGCGTATAATGTTTATAAGTGGCTTATGTAGAAGCTGTCCTAATGATGAAGACGGAAGTCCATACAATGTTCTATAAAGTTAATGCTGTATTCACTGATAAAAGATAAAAATTATCACAGAAGATATAAGTCAATAAATGCCTTCCATTGCACCATTTAAAACGAGAATTAAACATTCATAATTCTTTGTATTCATCTCTAACATCTGTCAAAGAACTGTTGTATTGCAATCATCACTAATAACCATTTTGTGTGAGTATCGTGATTCAATTTTGGTTGAGCTGACACCATTGCCTTTATTAAATCCTGATACTGTATCACTGAACAATAGTACTTGTAGTAATAAAAATTTTACAATACTGTTTTTTAAATTGATTTCCTCACCTGCCATTTATAGGACTTGTTGCTCGGCTTACAGTTGATGAAACTGCAGGGGTCCCAACTTTCTCTTGCTGATATTGCTTTATTAATCCACATGCTTTCCCAAGCATTATAACACTGTTGAGAATGCGAAAAGAAGCAAGACACAAATATGAAAGCAGTAGGAGTATGAATGCTGCAGGTCCTTCGATGTGCAATGCATGACCAAGCACTCGCATCATCACAACTCCAAGAGGCAGAGGTATAAAACCCATTCTTCGGGCCACAAGATCAGATGGATCTGAAAAAGCCTGTACAAAATAAACATACAATAGGATAAGTTGTTTTACAAATGAATAACACTTTTTAAAAAATCAGTTGTACAACATTGTAGTTAAGATATGGTTTCTCAAAAGCAATGTGCCAACAATGTAATACTTGAAAAAGACAGGAAATTAAATGTTTTGAATGTTTTTTTTTTAATATAGGAAACACTTTCATGCTGAGACATACACTTATTCATACACTTTACTAACAGTTATTTCAGGTTGTGTAAAATTCCAGGAATCTGCATTTTAATTCTATGTATATATTTTCCAATGTCATTGAAGATTTTTCACTGTACAGGAAACTATGCAGCTTCACATCCCAAGAACACACAATTGTTCAAAACAAGGGTGATAGCTGGCCTCCATTATCTCACAGAAACTCTTATAAGAAGGTAACACGTAATATGGTGTGGTAATAGGTCAACAATACTGCATCCCTACATTCAATAAAAGCAGGAGGCAATTTGAATCCGAGATACACATGTGCCAAAAACTTAAGGATGAAAATAACTTTCATATGATGTTCACTGCCAAGTGACAAGAGCTCGATAAAACTTGGACAATACGTGGAAAGGGCTGATATAGTATAGTACAGAAGCTGACTGAATGAAATATGCAATGAGACAAACAGAAATGGCACTTCTGTTCAAAGACAAGACAGTGGTTGGTGCATGTGGTCATACGGCAATACATCTCCCCAACATTCGCCAATATCCTCAATGGGATTTAAGCAACCCTGAAAAAGACACACATGATGAAAGAGTACAATGTCACAACAATGTGGACCGGTGAGTATACTGTATTCAAAGAACTGGAGGTCAGTACACGCACACAATACTAAACCTCCCTACACCGTAACACCTGAACCACCAAAACAATCACATTCGGCAATGTTCTTGGTTGCATTACATGTACCCGCCTCTCGTCACATAAGGGTGTAAGCAGCATTGTCAGACATGATTGGTTTGGACTTGGGACGTGCTGGTTGTGATATAGCATGGTCGATTCTTTCCAATTTCCCCCCCCCCCCCCCCCCCAAGTAACCAAATATTTTTGCTTTTTTTTTTGGCTCATTTTCAATATTTTTATATGCTAGCATGAAACATTTCCCTCAAAATTTAAGTCCTTATTTAAGCTGTATTTCATTTAAATTTATTTTTAATTTTCTTATTTTCATTTTTTTATTCTACTTGGTGGTTAATTTTCATTAGGGCACTCATAATTAGAAAATACAGTTAACTGATATAGTTTGCTACAAGCAGAAACCCTATGAGTTAATAAAAATATTTGAGGAAAGTGACTTACACCAGTCAAAAATTAAGCATTGCGACTTTTCAGTGACGTATTTTAAATTACCTAGAATTAATTACTTTCTGCACTAATTAAACTTGAAGCTTAGAGCCACTACCATTTTCAATTGCAGATTTTGTCATAACCACTGTTACATTCATACTTGACTATGTACTTTTGTTGCCTTAATTTTTCAGAACAAGATGACATACAGCATTGAGTCATTGACTCACTAATCAATAGTTTCATGTAATTAAGTATAATTAAATCACTCATACATGTAAACAAGGGGATGTGCATTGCACAAGGATAGTAGTGAAAATGTACTTTTCTAAATTTCTGACCAGTCAGACATTTCTATAAGCCAAAATCACCTTAGTTCTTGCAGTTAATCAAAAACAGTAAAATGCAATCTAGTCAATTTTCAATGTATAACATAATTTGCAAAATAACAATTTGTTCTTATGCCCATCTGTAAGTAATCAAACATCACCCAATATAGTTACGTGGTTTGAAAACTCACAAGACCTTTGTTTCAGCGCACTCTCAATGTTAACTCACATCACAGATATGTTGTTCTGCAGACAAAAATTTGTGCACCAATCACAGAGAAACTCAAGAACTCTAATGTTTAATAAGTTTTGAGTGACCTCTGTAAACTAAATTACTGGCTATTCTAAATAGACTGATTTGTGGTTAATGTATGTGCGGAATGTCAGCAAGGTGAGGTATTATTGGACTCTGATGTGCATTACGGACTGATTTAGTTAAAGTGCTGGGGTGTATGGTATTCTAATAAATTACAAAGGCAGTGCAGAGTACAAGCTGGAAATATCATGTAAATGTGAACTGTTTTTAGGTGCCACTACTGAATATTCAACTTTTCCATTGTGGCTCTTAGGTACTGTAGGGGCTATCCTGATGTATATGCTAATTATTCGTTTTATATCCGATAAACTGGCCATTGATTTAACAAAGCTTGCTAAAGATGAATAAAAGTGCTAATTGAAACTAAAATTGTTGAGTTGTGTACATTATTGAATGAAAACCCCCCAATAGCCACTAAGATTTTTGCAGCTTCATTTCATCTATGCACTGAAGATTGCCAGCAAGAGGCCTCAAGACAAGCACCTCAAGTTTGTTTTACTAAAGCATTATGGTGTGGAGAGGCATAATGTTCCATGGGTGTACTCACCTTCAAATCTTTGAACACGGCACAAACACCTGTCAATGTTATTGTGACACTGTACTCCTTCTCCATGTGCATCTTTTCAGGGATGCATTTAGTGCCAACTTCATTTTCAGGGATGACTGTGCACAACCATACAGAACAGCACAGGTGAAGGAGCTCTTGGAATGAGAGGGTATTAAGCAAATTGACTGGTCTGCCTGTTAACCTGACTTAAATCCCATCTAGCCCATGTGTGGAGCACTGGGGAGACATATTCTGGCATATCTACGTGCACCAATGACCACCCAGCAGTCGTCAGCTGCACTGGTGGAGCAATGGAACACACTACCACAAGCACTCCTTACCAACCTTGTGGCCAGCAGGGGAACACATTGCAGAGCATGCACTGCTGCCTGTGGAGGTCACACAGTTTATAAAGAACCATGTCCCTCATTTTGCAATGTCCAGGGACCATCATTGATCATGGTGACTTCAGTGCAATTATTGTCTTTAGATAAAAAATGTGATTTCTGTTTGTCTCATTGCATATTTGTTCAATTTTCCTCCTATACTATATTTGTATCAGTTATTTCTATGTACGGTCCAAGTTTTATCAAGCCATGTTACCTGGTAGTGAAACAACATGCAAAAGTTACTTTTGGCCTTAAGTTTTGGTCTCCAAAGCAGAAGACAACGGTAAAACTAAATTACAAGATTGAGTGTAATCATAACACGGCAGTACTTTCTTAGTTGGCAGTTACTGATGTATGCAATGCACTAACATTGCAGTTATAGCCACCACAAAAAGCCAGTGCCCAGATGAGGATGAGAAAACCATCCAGATATGTATGTTTTGACAATACAGACCAGTGCAATTTGTTATGAATTACAATTTTGCTCCTTGGTATTAGTTATACTTTGTCAACTGAAGTTAATATGACTACAACAAGCAGTAATTTTCATCTCCATAATGGAATTATTTTAACATTTTGTTGTTTATCAGATTAATTTCTTAATTATCTGAATTTTTAAATTAGCCATTAGTTTAATCATTGTCTGCCACATTATCTACATTGCTACTGTCTGCATATTACTGAATCCAGTCTTGTTATATGAGGTTTAACAGAAATCATAATAAGACATCCACTGCCATATCATCAAAACTGCTTCTGTCTGCACACTGTTGAATCCAGCCTTGTGATATGAGGATTAACAATGTTTCCATTGCTATTTCCTTGCTCCAGTCCTTGCTATCTGTGATCTGATGGTAGGACACTATTACTCTGCAGATAAATGCTCCACTAAAGTGATATTTGATTGCAGGAAGTATGTGGCAGATGCACTTCAGAGAACACCAAAGCTCTCATATATATATATATATATATATATATATATATATATATATATATATATATATATATATATATATATATATATAAACCTTAAGATATTTACTTGTTCATCAGGACCACATTCCTTCCATTAAGACAACTGTACAATATCTTAAAAGCCCAATGCCTCTCACAAATGCCCCCAGAAAAATCCTTACACCTCCTGACAAATTTACTTCTATTTCAAATGCAGTGTTACGCAAAGAGGACCAGCTTGGCAATTCTGCTGCAGTAGACTTCAAAGTCCTAAATAAATTCATTTCCATACTGGTAGAATGTCACTTCCTAGCTATCACAGAGGGCTTCCCATACTACACAAAAAACATCAGCTACTTCCAAGAATGTATCAAAGCCATTCCTAATCCCCTCCCATCCGAAACCTTCCTTTTCGACCTACTCTACGCCAACATTCCCAACATGTATGGGCATTAAATCCTTGAATGCTACCTCTTTCAAGCAGGATGGCCCAGCCCTACTGCAACCTTCTCAAGCAACCAAATGAAAAAGGCTCTCCTCATCCAGAAACTGAGCTCCCTAGCTTGATAAAGATCCATCATCTTTGTGGTCTGGAGTCAAGGTGAAGAACAACTCCTGACCCTTTTCAAAACACAAAGCTATCTATTTGGATGTTGACCTCCACCTCACTGAGTCTTGAATCCCAACTTCACTCCACATCTGCTTCCTTTCCTACAGTGTATCCATGATACACGTATCTGTTATAACATCAAATCCCTAAACATATGTACCAATAATACCTCTCTGGCTTTTGTCTTCTGCAACTATCCCACTGACTCTGATCACAAACTAAACTCCCAGGCAAGTTGTTCTTTTGTTCCAATAACCAATATAGCTCTCACTTCTGACAAAATCAGAAGCCACTCACTAGCCAGTTAGTACAAACTAGGTCTTGAACACACGAAAGATTACTCCTTTTCAGATATAGCCCTGAAATTATGTTATCTCCTTCTTATATCCTCCCTCACTGTTCTCTGTCACCTTCTTAACCTATGCAAATCTCAAACTCATAACATTCCCATATCATTGTCCATGCCCCAAGATTTTCTTAATGCAACTGCTTACACATAATATTGGCGCCCAAACATCCTCCCGCAATCATTTATTCTGGGCCCACAAATGGATAATTGTACAACATCAAAGACAAGGGAACATTTAAATCAATAACACTGTTTACCCACTGAACTGTATTTACTACACAGCTACCTATTCAGGCTGACTAGCAGAATGCATAAATGTGCATGTTCATCTGTGGGACAACCAGTAACCAGTTGCTGAGCACTCTCCACTGTAGACCAAGGAGACCTAATGACCTGTTATATCAAACAGACCATTTGGATTATCCCTCTGAGCAATAGTTTCTCCAAACTTCAGATATGGATTCATGCTTTCTACAAATCTTCTGAGCCTACCGCCCTCTTGGACTTAAGACTGTCATGTATTGCCTATTTTTTATTAGTTTAAATTTCACCTTCTTTCATTACTGACTCTTTTAACCCCCCCCCCCCCTCCCTCCTCCCTCCCTCTCTCTCTCTCTCTCTCTCTCTCTCTCTCTCTCTCTCTCTCTCTCTCTCTCTCTCTCTCTCTATGTTTTGCACAAAAAATAAGGGAAAGGTGGTCACTTATCTATCTTTTCCTTCATCTTGTCCCGCCCTCTTCTTATGTTAAGGTCTGAATGTGCTGCTCCCACCCTTCAATTCTGCCACCCCTCAAATCCGTCCTTCCTTCCTTCCTGAAGAGGGAGTTAACTGCTCTGAAAGTTATTAGTGCTGTATTCTGTTTAAAGTGGTTCTATACACATTACTATTAGTTGTTGCTTGAACATAAGTAATTGTCTGCCTTTCCATCTCTAGTTAATTTAACCATGAAGAAAACCTAAAAACAATCTGGATTTACCAATAAAAGTAGGTGCAGCCGAGGTATATATAGTGTGTCATTTCAATGTACTGTAGAATGAGAGCCACTGATCAGAATGACATCAAATTTGAACTGCATATTATTGATGCAAGAGGAAACATCATGGAACAAAAGAAATTAGCAAAAATTTGAGCAGTAGATGATGCTGTAAGTATTAGAACATAAATATCAAAAGATGCACAGCACACAGCTGTTCCTTAGCTTGCGTCCAACGCACTCAATATGACTGTCTCCATGAAGGATCGTGCACTATTAGCAAAGCTCTTTTACATGAATGTTGATTGTGCACCAATAGCCCTGCAGAAGTTCCGGACACTCAAGGTTACAAAAAAAGCATCGGTCTGACATCTGCTAAGGGTTTGGAGAAAATTATTACACAATTCAAACACACAGTTTTTTTAGAGTTCAATGTGGCAGAGGGAGGAAAGTAGTTGATCCAAAGTCTGTCGAAGATGTGGCCGTAGCACTGCAGTAGCAGTCAAGTGGTGATGTGCACACATGCAGTGGACAAAGAACTGCCCGAACCCTGGACACGCCTGTGAGCACGGTGCATAAAATCCTGTGAACAATCTGCACTGTTATCCACAGAAATTCACCGATGTTCCGGAGTTACTTCCTGCTGACCTGCCAGCAAAACAAATGTTCGCTCTGTAATTTCATGCTCAGCTGGGAGTGGACAATGAATGGCCATGGAACCTTCACTGGACTGATGAACCGTATCTCCAAGGATAGGTCAATATGTGAATTGCAGAATATTGTCAATGGAAAATCCATAGACACATCAACTAATACCATTTCATTCTGCAAAGGTGACTCTGTGGTGCAGATTGACTGCATTGTTTATTGTAGGGTCATATATTTTTGAGGAAAAGTCCTGTTACCTGTACCATCACTGGTAAACAATAAGAGAGTCATGTATGCACCAATGTCATTCCAACCCTTCAACAGTGTGGACCTGTGGGTAGGATCATTTTTATGCAAGATGGCACTCCTCTGCACATTGCACTGCCAATGAAGCTGCTGCTGCAGAGGCATTTTGGAAATGGTAGAATTATCAGCTTTCATTTCTCTACAGCCTGACCATTCAGAACACTTGAACTTAATCTCTGTGACTTCTGGCTGTGAGGTTATCTGAAAGATGGCATGTTCAGTGTTCCAATTGTGAACACAGCTGAAATGAAGGCATACATTGCACAACACATTCTGAATGTAACCCTCAAGACACTTCAATTTGCTGTGGAAGATGCTGTTCCTCGAAATCAACTTGTGGCAGCAAATGGTGGACAGTAGGTTGAACATGTCTTGCATGAGTCTCATGGCAATTACAAACCAATGTCATTGGGCTTTTTATGCAGTCTTTTTACCTCAGGACAACTAAACACTGATTTTTCCATCTGATGTGGTACGGCACTGATGTGATGGATGCACTTATCTAACAGTGTCACAACTGTTGACTGCCAAACTTGCGCAGTTATGCACACTGAACAGTGTGGATGGTGTAATGTACAACTCAAGCCATAGCCACTGTATTGCGATTCATCTGTCATTTGTAGCAGACCTGATTTACGTTGAGATGCTTACAGTGCCATCTATTGCTAAAATGTTCATCCTCCCCCGCCATGACGTTTTCCCCTGTGTCAGTAATATCCTGTTCAAATTTTACATCATTCTAATAGTGGTCCTCTCTCTATACCATTTTGAAACTGGAACTTTGATTATGGACACCCTGTATTTAACATAGAAGGCAGCATGCACTATAGCCATGCACAAAACATGTACTCATTATACCTGCATTAAGGCAACTGCTTGCCAGAAAGAACTAATGTTAAATTTTTGCATGCTGGAAATTTCATATTTGTTTATGCCTATTTTACAGACTGTGGCATCAACAAAATGTGGCACACTATTTTTCATTCCATTATGCACTGAATTCGTACTCTATGTTTCCAATTATTTCAAAAATTATCCCATAGTAATAAATCACTACATAACTTTAGCACAGAAGAATGCACCCGAAGGCACATGCAGGTGAAGATTCTTTTTGTCACTGGAACTGGTCATCCTTTGGCAACAGGAGGGCAATTTAAAAATGTTGACTAGTGTTTCAGAGAAATGAAAGATCAGATTCTCTCAGAAGAAAAAGAAGGCGGCGGTGAATACCAATCAGGAGTAATTCATTTAAGAGTAAGACTGATAAATGCTTAAAGCTATCATTTGAGATAAGCCTGAAAATACTCACTACTAGTCACAACCACTATTCACATGCCTAATGCTTAGAAAAAGGGACATCTTAGGACTCCATAAGCTATGGTGAAACGAAATCCAAGCCATAGCTTCCACTTCTGTAAGGCGTGAATCCATATAGTTCTGTTCCTATCTGGTACATAATAATGCCTGTCAGCTTAAGCTGTAGACAAGTCTCATCACAGCAGTCCTTGGCAGTTATGATACACTGCTGCAAAATGTATAATTCTGTGAAAGACCAATATTTAAGGTAATATTTTCTAGATTGTTAGGCCATGTCATGTTCCACTTCAGTTTCTTCTAACACAACCAATATTTTGACCTCTTTGCTGGAATCTTCTTCAGGATCTTCTGTAACCAGGTGATCCTGAAGATGATCTCACAAGAGGGGTTGAAATGTCAGTTGTGTAAGAAGAAACTATGGAGGAACATGGCATGGCCTAACCAACTAGAAAATTTTACCTCGAGACCTGCAGATTCAATTAGTCCTATATATTTGTAATAATCATGGGTGGGTGCACAAGGCTATGTGGTGAATATTACAACAGTATGTGCCATGAACCATTCTGAATAAATTTCATAATACTTCTGTGAAGTCTGTATGGTAGCTGATATGTCAGCATGACCACTTTTGTGTGAAGAAACCAGGTTTAATTTCTGGTATTGTTAGTGGTTTTTCCTGGTTGGGAAAAGGTGCACTCAGCTTCATGACACCAACTGAGGAGTTTTGAGAGCTGCCTGAATGAAATGAAGTAGCTCCAATGTATAGAAAGCTGACAATAGCCGGGAGAATGGTATGTCCCATATCCTCCATTCCATATCCAAATGATGCCATATGGCAGAGGATGACATAACACAGCAACCAGTGAAATACAGTTTCTCTCTGTGCCTGATCATGGTGATAATTTGAAACAAAATGTATTTCCAATTTGAAACTTCAGTTGAGAGAGAAAAGTGTGTGTGTGTGTGTGTGTGTGTGTGTGTGTGTGTGTGTGAGAGAGAGAGAGAGAGAGAGAGAGAGAGAGAGAGAGAGAGAGAGAGAAATCCTATTGATGAGATCCACATTCCTCAAAAGTAAATATTATTGTGTTTGGGGTATAACAAGTATCAGCAAGCCAAAGACCACATTTTTTTCTCATGTGACTGAGCAATGTGTCAAAGCAGTTAGTACACTTGACTCACATTTGGAAGGACACCAGTTCACAATACAGTTTAGCCATCCAGATTGCAAATTATCAGTGGTTTCCCTTAACTGCTTGAGGAAAATGTTGGAACAGCTTCTTTTAAAAGGATACACCAATATCCTTCCTCATCCCTTCCCCAATCTCAATTTGTGCTCTGCCTCGATTGACCTCATTGTCGATGGAACATTAAACTGTAATTTTCCTTTCTTTTTTAGGCACCCTGTAGTTTATCTGTTACATGTCTCTAACTGCACTGTTTTCTTAATAGAAATTTGAAATTTCGTCACCCTTATAATTTTAGATCTCCCATGCAGTGAGAAGGGGTTTGGGGATGGGTGCTGTTGATGTGATTTAACATTGGGATACACAAAAAATTTATTAACAATCACAATAACTCACATATTCTCATAATGGCCACCACTCCTTTATCCTTTCACCATGATGTATTCATCTATAATGGTGTGCCAGTAAGAATTCGTTTCACCCTAGTCAGTCAGTCAGATTCATTCCAGCTGTCCTGCTTACATACCAGCAAAGCAGCAAGTTATGTATTTACGTTTTTCAGTGTTTTCTTTGTAAGTTAATTCTTAAATTATGTACATGTTTTTATGTTTTAGAGGCATAATCTAAAGTTTTTTGAATTGTTAAGTTTAGATTCGAACATTCTGTAGCCAGTTGTAACTTCTTTTGAAAAGCCGGCTACATTTCTCAGTAAGCCATCAGCCCCCATTGGTGACACGTTAGGAGGGTAACAGTTTTGATATTTAGGTTTCACTCTGTGCTTTTATATTTCAATTCTTAAATTAGTCATGGTGGCATAGATAGGAGGTGCACATGCTGTGTGCTGATGCACAAAGAACTGCCCGCAGTTCGCCAACAATTGAAAGGACTTTTGGCTGCAGCCAGCTGTCTTCAGGCTGCTGTCTCAAAGTGCAGCAGTGGCAGTGGATCTGGCGCATTGTGTGGATCACCTCAGGTTTTGCTTGTTTCACCCATGGGCTCTGCTGCTGATCACCTTCCAAGTGTATTCCACTCAGAGTATCTGCTCTCACTGCATGATATGCTGTGGATGTTAGTGTCGCTCAAGGGGGAGAGTCAATGTGGAGGCTCACTGTCTGGCCTCGCTCCTTCAGCTGGGTCTGAGCAGGCAAATGGGGATGGGAGGTTGCTAGTTATTGAGAGTTCCAATGTTTGGCAGTTATGGAGCTCTTTAGGGAAATAGCATTCAGGGCCAGAAAGAAAAACAACGTGCACTCGGTACATCTGATGTGAAAGAGACCTAGCCTGCAGCTGTCAAGCGTGCAGGGTGCAGTCATCTGAAAGTTGTGGCTCATGGCATATCTGACGTCTTGGGTTCTGATACCATCCTCAGTTCATACAGGCCATTGGCAGAAGTGGTGAATACTGCTGGCCTAGCAAGGAGGGTGGACAGAGTGCTCACAATTTGCAGCATTGTTCCCAGAGTTGACTGGTGTCCTTTAGTTTGAAACCAAGTGGAGGGAGTCAGCCAAAGGCTTCATCGACTTTGTGACGGTCTCAGTTGCCACTTTCTGGACCTGCATTAGGGGTGCACTACACAAAGGAAGCAGTACTCAGCTACCAGGGTACCTGTGTAATGCACAAAGGGCTTTTTTTTAGGGTAGCCATTAGTTTGAGATCGACAGTCAACACACAAAATTGCAAAATCAGACCATATTCAGGGTAAAGACACTTACACCCTCAAAATTTTATCAATATTCATAACAAAATTTCCAAGTTTACAGCCCCCCAGGAAATTCTTTGCAGTCAATTATTTTCTGCACAACATTTTGAGAAATGGAATAAAAGATTATACAAACATATTAGTGCCAGTGGAGAGTACACTGAAGGAGATTGAAGGTTTGTGCTTAAAAAGTGAATAAATAAGTTGAAAAAATGTTAAGTTTCTTTTGGATACCCCCTTCTATAGCTACGGCCCTAAATGCTTTTGTAGATTTTTCTTAACCATCAGATCTCATGACATGTTTAAAGCTTTTGTCCTTAGAATGATAAAGTATTCGTTCTTCTGGGGGTTGAGTGCTGGTATGTACTTCTTTCAGGTATTACAACTGCATTAAGCATTCATTCTGATCCACCATAATCATTTCTGTCCTGAATATAGGCTCAAGATAAAACATACAATTTAATTATTGTAATATGAAATGTAATTACCTACCAGTAATAACTAGCTTTCTATCACAGTGGCCAAATAATACTTGCTTTCTTTTGCAAATGGTATACCTTTGGTGATACACACACCAAAAAAAGTTTTGCATCACCTTGGTTCTGAGAGTTCTGGAACCTGAACAGAAAACGGGAATAGAGATCAACATAAACATCATTTCAGCCATTTTTATGGCTCATGAAAATCACATAATGCTTGTTGTACCACCATGCAGCGAGACCTTCAGAGGTGGCGGTCCATACTGCTGTCTACACCGGTACTTCTCATACCCAGTAGCACATCCCCTTGCATTGATGCATGCCTGTATTCATCGTGGCATACTATCCACAAGTTCATGAAGGCACTGTTGGTCCAGATTGTCCCACTCCTCAACAGCGATTTGGCATAGATCCCTCAGAGTGGTTGGTGGGTCACATTGTCCATAAACAGCACTTTTCAATCTATCCCAGGAATGTTCAAATGAGTTCATGTCTGGAGAACATGCTGGCCACTCTAGTTGAGTGATCTCGTTATCCTGAAGGAAGTCATTCACAAGGTGTGCACAATGGGGCACGAATTGTCATCCATGAAGACTAATGCCTCGCCAATATGCCGCCAATACAGATGCACTATCAGTAGGACAATAGCATTCACTTATCGTACAGTTGTTTGGGCGCCTTCCATAACCACCAGTGGCATATGTCAGCGCCACATAATGCCACCCCAAAACATCAGGGAACCTCCACCTTGCTGCACTCGCTGAACAGTGTGTCTAAGGTGTTCAGCCTGACCAGGCTGGCTCCAAACATGTCTCCGATGATTGTCTGGTTGAAGGCATATGCGACATGATTGGTGAAGAGAACGTGATGCCAATCCTGAGCAGTACATTCAGCATGTTGTTGGGCCCATCTGTACCGCGCTGCATTGTGTCATGGTTGCAAAGATAGACCTCATCATGGATGTCTGGAGTGAAGTTGCGCACAGTTTGAGTCATAACACTGACATCCTGTGGCTGCATGAAAAGCATTATTCAACATGGTGGCATTGCTGTCAGGGCTCCTCCAAGCCATAATCAGTAGGTAGTCGTGATCCACTGTAGTAGTAGCAGCCCTTGGGTGGCCTGAGTGAGGCACATCATCAACAGTTCCTGTCTCTCTGTATCTCCTCCATGTCTGAACAACGTCGCTTTGGTTCACTCCAAGATGCCTGGACACTTCCCTTGTTGAGAGCCCTTCCTGGCACAAAGTGACAGTGCAGACGCGATCGAACCACGGTATTGACCATCTAGGCATGGTTGATCTACAGACAACACGAGCTGTGTACCACCTTCCTTGTGGAATGACTGGAACTGATCGGCTGTCAGACCACCTCCGTCTAAATAGGTGCTGCTCATTCATGGTTGTTGACATCTTTTGGTGGGTTTAGTGACATCTCAGAACAGTCAAAGGGACTATGTCTGTGATACAATATCCACAGTCAATGCCCATCTTCAGTTCTGGTAATCGGGATGACGAAAACCTTTTTTTTTTTTTATTTGTCTAATATAAAACAGTCGTCATCAAACTGCAGCCCAAATCAAATATTCATGCAGCCCTTGGTTCTCAACCGTACTTTATAATAATATGTGTCTAGCAGCTTAAATACAATAACACCAGCTAATGTTAATACCTACATGAGAGTGTAGTTCTGCTGCTCAGTAACAAAAAAAGATAATAACAGGGACAGCAACAGTTTAAGATGTGCTCAGTTGTAATTGATGTTCATGAATTCAGCCTTGAGCTGTGTAAAATAGGCTGCCTAACCTCAGGGACAGAAGGGTAAATAGTGCTGCAGAGGGGTAAGTAGCACTACCACTGTTTAGTTTGGGGACATTATCAGGGGACTGTTTTATTGTGCGTCTTCCGGTGCTGACAACCCACAGCCATATGTGCCTCATACAGACTATCTGCAAGTATGGATTTCAAACAGAAGTAGCACTGATTTGTGAATGCATTTTATAGAGATAGTTATCTTCAAATGTGATAAGTATCTGCAGCAAAGAATATCCAGTTAAATAAGGCTGTTGTAATGCAGTACAATCAACAGAAGAAAAATGACATTGAAAATATTTAGTAAAAATTTCTGATAGTTTTTCATACTGCATTATGCATTCCAATGTAAGTATAATTGCTATTATTAATCAGTCACTGACATAGATAATATAACAACAATTCATCAGACAATTACAATGTCACAAATTTTGTGTCACTGAGGATGGAAGCAAACAGATGACGACAGGAAGTGTTCAGAATTGCCCCAGTTTTAATTATTAGTACATGGTGGATGATGGCCAAGTTATTGCACCATTACTATAATGGCTCACAATATACTAATTTACATGGGTTAGCAATTAATATGATTATGACATTGCAGTGCCTGTGTTGCATGTCCAAATGAACACTGCATCATATTTCTGAACAATACAAGCAATGCAATATCATATTTATCCACTGACACCAGGTAAGTGACTTTCAATTAAAATGTCTCTCTTGTACAGGAATAAATATAATGAATGTATGGGTGCAGGTAGTAGACACAGGGTGGACAACATACGAAAGTTTTGGTCTGGCCATGAGTCATGCTTGGATAGCCTAAGGATAAGGCGATTGCTCATGATAAATGGGAAATCCAGGTTCAAGGCCTAGTCCAGCATAAATTTTCATTATCATCCATTATACGGCTGATGGTTGTCTGCATTTACAACTGTGAATGCATTGCATGTAATAATAAGATTGATATATATGTGGCCTGAGGTACCTCCCCTGGCTCTTGAACACAAAACTTTGATGACCACTGGTATAAAATATGAAGAACTGTTCCACTTACTGAAATGAGTTTTCATCATATGTACTTAAGATCTGTTAAGTGCTGAAACATATTTTTTCACTTTTTGGTCACAATAAAATTTAAAAAAATTTAGACATTTCATCCGAATTGTCTTCCACTTAATTTAAACTTTTTATTTGTCTATTTGATTTATGCCTTGCTGTCACCTTCTTTCTCAATATGTGAAGGATACAAACATATTCCATAATATATATACCTTTTATACTTGAGTGTATGAAGTTCACATGCACATGCACTTAAATCCACATTTCAATGTAGGAAAAAAACTGAAAATATACAGATCACAGGAATCAATAATAAATATCTTACATGCTTCTGTCGTGTTTCAGCCATATCGTAGGCCAAACTAGTTGTGTAATCCTTATACACATCAACAGGTAGTTCATTGAACCGAGTAATAAATGCATGCTTAATCCAGTCAACGAACACTTCTGCCAAAAGCACCATCATACAGTCTGGTAAAAGCACCCAAAATCTTTCTGTGGGATGAAATAAACAGTAATCAAAAATTAATAAACAGACAAAATTTGAAAAAAAAAATCAAAATTGGGAAGTAATCTTCCACAAACTATGTGCAATACAAAGGATGCCAAGACATTTTGGCAATCTGGGCTACAAGTGGATACGTCACAACTTTTAACTAATGAGTTTTTAATCACATGATTAATAAATAATATAGTTTTTTATGTCTAGCCAGACTGACAATTCCACTTTAATATGTTGGATGTTCTGGCAGTGATCACATCTAGAACCATCATCATAGCATTGGATGAAGACTACTAGCCCAATCATCAAAATTCTGAGCATCAATAAAGAATCATCAACCCGTCTGGGCACCTTAAAACATATCTGCTTCTGAGACTGTTCTAACTGTTCACATATGCACTGTCAAACAGGCCTCAATTTTTTTTAATAATACTCTGTTCTGAACCACCCGAGACTGTAAAAATATTAAGAACACAAGTAGGCAAAAAACCAATCAATAAGACATTTCTTGGTGGACGAAGAAGTGACGGAAAAGATGTGAATGGGCATCCTTGGCAGCACGGGAAGGAATGGAAGGTTGCCTGACACATAATCAGAAATATGTGTGTGTGTGTGTGGGGGGGGGGGGGGGGGTTACAAGCTTCGCTCCTCATTTTGCTTTTGTTGATGTTCATCTTATATCCACCTTTCAAGACACTGTCAATTCCAATCAACTGTTCTTGCAAGTCCTTTGCTGTCTCCGATAGAATTACAATGTCATGGGGCAAACCTCAACATTTTTATTTCTTCTCCCTGTATTTTCATTACAGTGACCAATTTTCCTTTGGTTTCTTTTACTGCTTGTTCAGTGTACAGATTAAATAACATTGGGGATGAGCTACAAGCTTGTCCGACTCCATTCTCAACCACTGCTTCCGTTTCATGCCCTCGACTCTTATAACTGCCATCTGGTCTCTGTAGCTCTTTGCTCCCTGTATTTTAACCATGCCACCTTCAGAATTTGAAACAGAGTATTCCAGTCAACACTGTCAAAACTTTTCTCTAAGTCTGCAAATGCTATCAACATAGGTTTGCCTTTCCTTAATCTATTTTCTAAGATGAGTCGTAGGGTCAGTATTGCCTTGCTTGTTCCTACATTTCTACAGAATCCAAACTGATCTTGGCTTCTAAAAGGCTTTTTCAACTTGTCTGTAAAGAATGTGTGTTAGTTCTTTGCAACCGTGACTTATTAAACTGATAGCTCGGTAATTTTCACACTGTCAGCACATGCTTTCTTTGGAACTGGAATTATTATATTATTCTTGAAGTATGAGGGCATTTTGCCTGTCTCATACATCTTGCCCACCACACAGAAGAGTTTGGTCATGGCTGGCTCTCCCTAGGCTTTCACTAGTTCTAATGGAATGTTGTCTACTCCAGGGCCTTGTTTCAACTTAAGGTCTTTCAATGCACTGTCAAATACTTCACGTAGTATCATGTCGCCCAATTCGTCTTCATCTACATCCTCTTCTATTTCCATAATATTACCCTCAAGTAAATCATCCTCGTATAGACCCTCTATATACTCTTTCCACCTTTCTGCTTTCCCTTCTTTGCTTAGAACTGGGTTTCCATCTGAGCTCTTGATATACATACAAGTGGTTCCCTTTTCTCCAAAGGTCTCCTAAATTTTCCTGTAGGCAGTATCTATCTAGTGATATACGCCTCTACATCCTTACATTTGTCCTCTAGCAATCCTTGCTTAGCCATTTTGCACTTCCTGTCAATCTCACTTTTGAGACGTTTGTATTCCTTTTAGCCTGCTTCATTTACTGCATTTTTATATATTCTCCTTTCATCAGTTAAATTCAATCTCTCTTCTGTTACCCAAGGATTTCTACTAGCCCTTGTCTTTTTACCTAATTGATCCTCTGCTGTCTTCACTATTTCATCTCTCAAAGCTATTCACTCTACTTCCACTTTATTTATTTCCCCCGTTCTTGTCAATTGTTCCCTAATGCTCTGCCTGAATTCTCTACAACCTCTGTTTCTTTCAGTCCATCCAGGCCCCATCTCCTTAACTTCTTGCCATTTTGCAGTTTCTTCAGTTTTAATCTACACTTCATAACCAATAAATTGTGGTCAGAATCCACTTCCGCCCCTGGAAATGTTTTACAATTTAAAACCTGGCTCCTAAATGTCTGCCTTAACCATTATATAATCTGAAACCTTCCAGTGTATCCATTTCTCTTCCACGTACACAGCCTTCTTTCATGATTCTTAAACCAAGTGTTAGCTATGATTAAGTTATATTCTGTGCAAAATTCTACAAGGCGGCTCCCTCTTTCATTCCTTTCACCTACTACTTTCCCTTCTTTTCCTACTATCAAATTCCAGTCCCCCATGACTATTAAATTTTCATCTCCCTTCACTATATTCATTTTATCTCATCATACATTTCTTCAAACTCTTCATCATCTGTGTAGCTAGTTGGCATGTGAACGTGTACTACTGTGGTAAGCATTGTGATGTTAAAGTAAGAAATCTTTTATACTCCCAACAAAGACAAATAGAGATGCTTAAGAAAGAAATATTTATCTTTGTTGGTAATACAGAATCCAGGAACGATTTTTTGAACCATTTATTTGACATCTCCTGAAGCCCTGAAAATCATTCACTCTATGTATTAAAAAATTTCCTCCAAACTTTTAAGCGTGGAGCACCATCAGATAAAGTATGAAGCGTATGAAGCACCTGTCGTCGTCTCACTGAAATGAGCACTGTGAAGACCATAAATAAATGAATTTTACAACCAACAACAATGTAGGGAAAAAAGAGATTGCTGCTTACCCTACAGATGACACATTAAGTTACAGACAGACACAATTAAAATACTGCTACACATACCTTTTCAGCCATGGACTTCATCAGAAAAAGAAAGAAAACACACACCATTCATTCACACAAGCCAGCAAACCTCATGCCTGTCTTCTGCAATTTAATGTGTCATCTTTATGGTAAGTAGAATCTATCTTTTTCTACATTGCTCATATTCTAATCTAGAGTTTCCATCATTTGAACTTTACAACTACATACAAGTTTTACATACCACTATACTTCCACCTTACTTTCACTTGATTAGTTATGTCACTGTTGCAGCTTGGTGCTGGAGCCATGTAAGATAATGTCTATCGGTAGAAGTCAATCATCAATACTAATAGTAACTTTTATCAGAAAAGGAGAATCATCAACATAAGGGACGGCCAGTTGCTGAGAGCAGAAATTTTTGGAAATTTGTGGTAAGGTTCCTTGGGGCCAAACTGCTGAGGTAATCGGTCCCTTCTTAACGTGCATATTTCTGTCAGTCATCAAAATCTTTTACTCTCAAATAAACATATATTGAATCATTATGCTAAATCTAATGAAGTCCAATGGCTACAATTACAGCTATCTACTGAAAAATAGAATGCAGTTTTGTGAGAACTCATGCCTGATGCTGTACCAAACACTGGTGAACACTACACAAGGTTTGCTAATTAGATGATGGTGGTCACATTTCATGTACAGACTATGAAGTGTGGTACTGTGTGTGACATGATGAATTTGAAAAAGACTTGTCCTATTAAGAACTGGTTCCAATTAAAGGCAATGCCACTTTGCAGTCAGAAGAAGGGCATTTCTGGATGAGGTATGTAATATATTGCTTCCCCCTACTTATATCTCCCGAGGAAATCACGAATGTAAAATCAGAGAGATTCAAGCGCGCACGGAGGCTTTCCGGCAGTCATTCTTCCCGCGAACCATACGCGACTGGAACCGGAAAGGGAGGTAATGACAGTGGCACGTAAAGTGCCCTCTGCCACACACCGTTGGGTGGCTTGCGGAGTGTAAATGTAGTAGATGCTGATGTGACTGAAGCAGGATACCAAGTAAGTAATGGTCAAAACAATAAGTTGAGGCAATTGATGAATATGATAATAAGCACCAAGAAGATATGAAGTCAAAGTAGGATGACTTGCTAAAAATGAATGAGGCCATGCATTCAGAAAATTCCTTACTTACATTGCAATTTTTTAAAAAATAGAGGATTTTAAGGTATGGAACTGTGAAACAAAAATAAACAAACAAATGTAATATATATTGAAACTGTTGCTTGATTAGGAAACAAGTGCTCAGATGAAAACGGGAAAGAGAATAATTGTAGTAGTGGAAATGGGCCAAAAAGGATAGAATGAAACAATGTTCTCCCACTTATATGGAGGCACAAACAGTGAAATCGTATTAGGGAAACTACCAAATTTATCTTGTCCACAATGGAAAGAGATGACTCAGGCAGAAGAAAGAAGAATTGTGAAACAGAAAGAAGTGACACAGAACAGTCAAATAAAGAAGAATAGGCATGGAGCAAAGAAAAGATTCACTACCATTCATTTAGGAGATAAGCTGTTGGTCAAAATCCAAGAAGGTGCTGAAACCGCAATTTTTCGAAGCGAACATGGGATCATCTGAATTAGTGAATATTCCCACATTAATGCTTTATATTTTATTTGTCCTAAATACAGAAAAAAGTTTGGAATGATAAATGCTGAAGATTTTAACTGAATCACGAAAGGAAGAAATAAAGGAAGGAGTAGGGGAGTTTATAACTTAAGAGAACCCACATGTAGCATACACGGCTCCCCAGTGTGTTTGCAGTCTTATTTAATTTTCATCTTTCAAACTGCTTTCCCTTAACCTTCACACCCTTCTCTACATCTGTTGGTAGTCTTTAACAGTATTCGAGAGAAGGAAGGGAGAAAGCTTAAGGTTTAACACCCTGTTGACATCGAGGTCATGAAGGAAATCGGCTGTATCCTTTCAAAGGAATCGGCCCACATTTGCATGGAGAGATTTAGGGAAATCATGGGAAACATAAATCTGGATGACCGGATGCATATTTGAACTGTTGTTCTCCCAAATGCGAGGCCAGATTCAAGAAAAGAAAGGTAAGAGGATTATTAGCTGACAGAGGATCAGAAGAAAAAACTGAGAGTAGATGATGTAATTGTTAAGCAAGGAGAATAGAAAAGAGTTAAGGAAAATCAGAACTTAGAAAGAAAAATTGGCTGTGAAAGAGATTCTCAATTGAATTAGAAGGGTTATAGTAACATTAATGATTTCAACCAAAGGTAAAGGTATGTAAAGGAAGGTAGGATAACATGAAGGAAAGCTATGGGAAGGATTCCAAAATGCCAGCAGATAAAAGCTGAACCTCTCATAAGAAATGAAAAGCATAAAATACTACAGGTTAAGCTAGAAGCCAAGAATGAAGAGAAGTGTGATGAGATAACAAGATGATGTGACTCAAAAGGATTTCAGTGAGAAAGATCGGGAATAGAGAAATAGAATGAGAGAGATTCTATTGAAGGAGTAACAGAATATAAAATAAAAAACTGCAATTAAAAAAGCTAGAAGGATGAACTGAGTAGGAATTTATGAAGGAAATTTGACCTGCAAGGAGTAAATGGAGAAAGAATACGGTGTTCCAGATGATATACATCTTACAAATGGGAGACACCTTCCTGAAACTTTAGTGAAGCACACAAACTGAAGGAGGTAACTTAAAGAAAACAGGTGTGAAAATGACCAGACTATCAATTTAATAAGTCGTGGTTTCAAAACACTAACACGAATTCTCTACAGACAAATGGAAAAACTGGTAAAAGCCGACCTTGGGGAAGATCAGTTCAGAATTTGTAGAAATGTAGGAACATGCGAGGCAATACTGATCCTACGACTTATCTTAGAAGAAAGGTTAAGGAAAGACAAACATACATTTATAGCATTTGTAGACATAGAGAAAGCTTTTGACAATGTTAACTGGAATACTCTCTTTCAAATTCTGACAGTGGAAGGGGTCAAATACAGGCAGCAAAGCGCTATTTACAATTTGTACAGAAGCCAGATGGCAGTTATAAGAGTCGAGGGGCACGAAAGGAAGGCAGTGGTTGAGAAGGAAGTGAGACAATGTTATGCAATCTGTATATTGAGCAGGCAGTAAAGAGAACAAAAGAAAAATTTGGAATAGGAATTAAAATCCAGGGAGAAGAATAAAAACTTTGGGGATTGCCGATGACATTGTAATTCTGTCAGAGACAGCAAAGGACTTGGGAGAGCAGTTGAACGGAATGGACAGTGTCTTGAAATGAGGATATTGGAATGTAGTCAAATTAAATCAGGTGATGCTGAGGGAATTCGATTAGGAAATGAGACATTTAAAATAGCAGATGAGTTTTGTTATTTGGGAAGCAAAATAACTGATGGTTAAAGTAGAGGAGATATAAAATGCAGACTGGCTATGGCAAGGAAAGCGTTTCTGAAGAAGAGAAATTTGTTAACATCGAGTATAGATTTAAGTGTTAGGAAGTCTTTTTCTGAAAGTGTTTGTATGGAGCATAGCAACATGCAGAAGTAAAATATGGATGATAAATAGTTCAGACAAGAAGAGAATAGAAGCTTTTGAAATGTGGTGCTGCAGAAAAATACTGAAGATTAGATGGGTAGATCATGTAACTAATGAGGAGATACTGAACAGAATTAGGAATAAGAGGTATTTGTGGCTCAGCTTGACTAGAAGAAGGGATCAGTTGGTAGGAGATGTTCTGAGACAACAAGGGATCACCAATTTAGTGTTGGAGGGAAGCATGGAGGGTAAAAATCATAGAGGGAGACCACGAGATGAATACACTAAGCAGATCCAGAAGGGTGTAGGTTGCAGTAGTTACTCAGAGATGAAGAGGCATGCACAGGATAGAGTAGCATGGAGAGCTGCATCAAACCAGTCTTTGGACTGAAGACCACCACCACCACAAACAACAACAACAACAACAACCTAAGGAATAGCAAAGAAAGAAAAATGTGATAAACAAGCATTTAGAGCAATGAAAACACATTTTTGAGAAAGAATAGTTGTGTGTGTGAATGGTTCAAACAGTACAACCTGAAATCATACCAATAATGAAATAAAATGCAGGCCACACAGAAAGCAGCCACTGCTGCAATTAACGGAAGCACTGGGTGTATAGCTGACAAAAAATGATGATGTTATCCAAGGAACATGAAGCAGCTCCAGTCGGAAATCACTTAGTCTACAACAAGAGATATGGAATGCTCTAGGAGTCTTCTGTAGCTTATCCATAAGAGGCACTGAGTAATTATTCCAAAAAATTAGAAACTCAGCCTTCCAGTTGTTGTGATACTCAAACCAATGAACGGTGAGATCATAGCCACCATGCTTACTTAATAATGTATTTCAGACCACACACCAAAAATGGATGTGTGTTATTTCACTTACACTACAGTCTTTTAATGCCACAGATCCAATTCATATTTTTATTTCACATAAAGATTGAGGTTCATTTCTTATAACTAAGAATCAAGATTAGTATAAATGATCAGCAATCAGGTGACATTAAGGCCTGTAATTAAATGGAAGGATACAGGGGTTGGGCAAAAATATGGGAATACTACAAGAAATGCATGTTTGATTATAAATGCAGTTGCTGGTCAAATCTGCCCATATGGTTCCAGAATAGGGGCAAAAAAAACCTCTTCAGTAGTTGCATGGGCAACACCCTGGATGATTGGCTAATGTGGCCTAATAACATCAGCTAACACAGCCTTGCTGTGCTGGTATTATGAACAGCTGAAAGCAAAGGGAAGCTACAGATGTCCATTTTTCTCAAGGGCACGCAGCTCTATGGTATGGTTAAATGATGATGACATCCTCTCTGGTAAAATATTAAGGAGCTAAAATAGTCCCTCATTTGGATTTCAAGAGAATGTCGCCTTCCGGAAAAACAAAATTGGACCTCTATGGGTTGGAGTGTGGAATGTTACATCCACATCTACATAGGTACTCTGCAAGAATAGATTCGATTAGATTAATACCAGTTCCATGGATAATGAATACGGTATTTCGTAATGATGTGGAACAAGTCAAATTTTCCAATACATGACATAATTAAGTTAATTTAACATCATAATTAAGTTAATAGAACAATGTTTTTATTTTTATTTATTCTTTTTGTTTGTTTGTTTGTTTGTTTTTTCTTAATTTATATCTAAAAATTCCTCTATGGAGTAGGAGTAGTCATTCAGAAATTCTTTTAATTTCTTCTTAAATACTTGTTGGTTATCTGTCAGACTTTTGAAACTATTTGGTAAGTGACCAAAGACTTTAGTGGCAGTATAATTCACCCCTTTCTGTGCCAAAGTTAGATTTAATCTTGAATAGTGAAGATCATCCTTTCTCCTAGTATTGTAGTTATGCACACTCCTATTACTTTTGAATTGGATTTGGTTGTTAATAACAAATTTCACAAGAGTGTCTATATACTGAGAAGCTACTGTGAATAGTGGCAGTATAATTCACCCCTTTCTGTGCCAAAGTTAGATTTAATCTTGAATAGTGAAGATCATCCTTTCTCCTAGTATTGTAGTTATGCACACTCCTATTACTTTTGAATTGGATTTGGTTGTTAATAACAATTTTCACAAGAGTGTATATATACTGAGAAGCTACTGTGAATATCCCTAGATCCTTAAATAAATGTCTGCAGGATGATCTTGGGTGGACTCCAGCTATTATTCTGATTACACGCTTTTGTGCAATAAATACTTTATTACTCAGTGATGAATTACCCCAAGATATGATTCCATATGCAAGCAATGAGTGAAAATAGGTGTAGTAAGCTAATTTACTAAGATGTTTATCATCAAAATTTGCAATGACCCTTATTGCATAAGTAGCTGAACTCAAACGTTTCAGCAGATCAATGTGTTTCTTCCAATTTAATCTCTCAACAATGGAGACACCTAAAAATTCTGAATATTCTACCTTAGCTATATGCTTCTGATTAAGGTCTATATTTATTAATGGCGTCATACCATTTACTGTACGGAACTGGATGTACTGTGTCTTATCAAAATTCAGTAAGAGTCCGTTTACAAGGAACCACTTGGTAATTTTCTGAAAGACATTATTGACAATTTCATCAGTTATACCTGATGGACCGTGTTAATGCTTAGTCTTACCCAGACGCACGGACAACATCACAGCCCAGCATCCTGTGATCCACTTACTAGATAGCTAACATGTTTACGGAGGTGACAGTAGAACTTTTAGTTTGGTCACCACGTTGGTGCGGGCGTGGAGGGGCCCCATCTCTATTTAAAGTTAATTCTTGTTTGTCAGGTGTGATTACTATACTTGTATCATCAGCAAAGAGAACTAACTTGGCCTCTTCATGAATATAGTATGACAAGTCATTAATATATATATTAAGAACAACAAAGGACCCAAGACCAACCTTGTGGAACCCCATTCTTGATAGTTCCCCAGTTTGAGGAATGTGCTGATCTTTGCATATCATGAAGACTGCTTATTTCAACTTTCTACACTCTTCCAGTTAGATACAAATTAAACCATTTGTGCACTGTCCCACTCATGCCACAATACTTGAGCTTGTCTAGCAGAATTTCATAACTTTCACAATCAAAAGCCTTTGAGAGATCACAAAAAATCCCAATGGGTGGTGTTCACACCCTTCTCTACATCTATTGGTAGTCTTTAACAGTATTCGAGAGAAGGAAGGGAGAAAGCTTAAGGTTTAACACCCTGTTGACATCGAGGTCATGAAGGAAATCGGCTGTATCCTTTCAAAGGAATCGGCCCACATTTGCATGGAGAGATTTAGGGAAATCATGGGAAACATAAATCTGGATGACCGGATGCATATTTGAACTGTTGTTCTCCCAAATGCGAGGCCAGATTCAAGAAAAGAAAGGTAAGAGGATTATTAGCTGACAGAGGATCAGAAGAAAAAACTGAGAGTAGATGATGTAATTGTTAAGCAAGGAGAATAGAAAAGAGTTAAGGAAAATCAGAACTTAGAAAGAAAAATTGGCTGTGAAAGAGATTCTCAATTGAATTAGAAGGGTTATAGTAACATTAATGATTTCAACCAAAGGTAAAGGTATGTAAAGGAAGGTAGGATAACATGAAGGAAAGCTATGGGAAGGATTCCAAAATGCCAGCAGATAAAAGCTGAACCTCTCATAAGAAATGAAAAGCATAAAATACTACAGGTTAAGCTAGAAGCCAAGAATGAAGAGAAGTGTGATGAGATAACAAGATGATGTGACTCAAAAGGATTTCAGTGAGAAAGATCGGGAATAGAGAAATAGAATGAGAGAGATTCTATTGAAGGAGTAACAGAATATAAAATAAAAAACTGCAATTAAAAAAGCTAGAAGGATGAACTGAGTAGGAATTTATGAAGGAAATTTGACCTGCAAGGAGTAAATGGAGAAAGAATACGGTGTTCCAGATGATATACATCTTACAAATGGGAGACACCTTCCTGAAACTTTAGTGAAGCACACAAACTGAAGGAGGTAACTTAAAGAAAACAGGTGTGAAAATGACCAGACTATCAATTTAATAAGTCGTGGTTTCAAAACACTAACACGAATTCTCTACAGACAAATGGAAAAACTGGTAAAAGCCGACCTTGGGGAAGATCAGTTCAGAATTTGTAGAAATGTAGGAACATGCGAGGCAATTACTGATCCTACGACTTATCTTAGAAGAAAGGTTAAGGAAAGACAAACATACATTTATAGCATTTGTAGACATAGAGAAAGCTTTTGACAATGTTAACTGGAATACTCTCTTTCAAATTCTGACAGTGGAAGGGGTCAAATACAGGCAGCAAAGCGCTATTTACAATTTGTACAGAAGCCAGATGGCAGTTATAAGAGTCGAGGGGCACGAAAGGAAGGCAGTGGTTGAGAAGGAAGTGAGACAATGTTATGCAATCTGTATATTGAGCAGGCAGTAAAGAGAACAAAAGAAAAATTTGGAATAGGAATTAAAATCCAGGGAGAAGAATAAAAACTTTGGGGATTGCCGATGACATTGTAATTCTGTCAGAGACAGCAAAGGACTTGGGAGAGCAGTTGAACGGAATGGACAGTGTCTTGAAATGAGGATATTGGAATGTAGTCAAATTAAATCAGGTGATGCTGAGGGAATTCGATTAGGAAATGAGACATTTAAAATAGCAGATGAGTTTTGTTATTTGGGAAGCAAAATAACTGATGGTTAAAGTAGAGGAGATATAAAATGCAGACTGGCTATGGCAAGGAAAGCGTTTCTGAAGAAGAGAAATTTGTTAACATCGAGTATAGATTTAAGTGTTAGGAAGTCTTTTTCTGAAAGTGTTTGTATGGAGCATAGCAACATGCAGAAGTAAAATATGGATGATAAATAGTTCAGACAAGAAGAGAATAGAAGCTTTTGAAATGTGGTGCTGCAGAAAAATACTGAAGATTAGATGGGTAGATCATGTAACTAATGAGGAGATACTGAACAGAATTAGGAATAAGAGGTATTTGTGGCTCAGCTTGACTAGAAGAAGGGATCAGTTGGTAGGAGATGTTCTGAGACAACAAGGGATCACCAATTTAGTGTTGGAGGGAAGCATGGAGGGTAAAAATCATAGAGGGAGACCACGAGATGAATACACTAAGCAGATCCAGAAGGGTGTAGGTTGCAGTAGTTACTCAGAGATGAAGAGGCATGCACAGGATAGAGTAGCATGGAGAGCTGCATCAAACCAGTCTTTGGACTGAAGACCACCACCACCACAAACAACAACAACAACAACAACCTAAGGAATAGCAAAGAAAGAAAAATGTGATAAACAAGCATTTAGAGCAATGAAAACACATTTTTGAGAAAGAATAGTTGTGTGTGTGAATGGTTCAAACAGTACAACCTGAAATCATACCAATAATGAAATAAAATGCAGGCCACACAGAAAGCAGCCACTGCTGCAATTAACGGAAGCACTGGGTGTATAGCTGACAAAAAATGATGATGTTATCCAAGGAACATGAAGCAGCTCCAGTCGGAAATCACTTAGTCTACAACAAGAGATATGGAATGCTCTAGGAGTCTTCTGTAGCTTATCCATAAGAGGCACTGAGTAATTATTCCAAAAAATTAGAAACTCAGCCTTCCAGTTGTTGTGATACTCAAACCAATGAACGGTGAGATCATAGCCACCATGCTTACTTAATAATGTATTTCAGACCACACACCAAAAATGGATGTGTGTTATTTCACTTACACTACAGTCTTTTAATGCCACAGATCCAATTCATATTTTTATTTCACATAAAGATTGAGGTTCATTTCTTATAACTAAGAATCAAGATTAGTATAAATGATCAGCAATCAGGTGACATTAAGGCCTGTAATTAAATGGAAGGATACAGGGGTTGGGCAAAAATATGGGAATACTACAAGAAATGCATGTTTGATTATAAATGCAGTTGCTGGTCAAATCTGCCCATATGGTTCCAGAATAGGGGCAAAAAAAACCTCTTCAGTAGTTGCATGGGCAACACCCTGGATGATTGGCTAATGTGGCCTAATAACATCAGCTAACACAGCCTTGCTGTGCTGGTATTATGAACAGCTGAAAGCAAAGGGAAGCTACAGATGTCCATTTTTCTCAAGGGCACGCAGCTCTATGGTATGGTTAAATGATGATGACATCCTCTCTGGTAAAATATTAAGGAGCTAAAATAGTCCCTCATTTGGATTTCAAGAGAATGTCGCCTTCCGGAAAAACAAAATTGGACCTCTATGGGTTGGAGTGTGGAATGTTACATCCACATCTACATAGGTACTCTGCAAGAATAGATTCGATTAGATTAATACCAGTTCCATGGATAATGAATACGGTATTTCGTAATGATGTGGAACAAGTCAAATTTTCCAATACATGACATAATTAAGTTAATTTAACATCATAATTAAGTTAATAGAACAATGTTTTTATTTTTATTTATTCTTTTTGTTTGTTTGTTTGTTTGTTTTTTCTTAATTTATATCTAAAAATTCCTCTATGGAGTAGGAGTAGTCATTCAGAAATTCTTTTAATTTCTTCTTAAATACTTGTTGGTTATCTGTCAGACTTTTGAAACTATTTGGTAAGTGACCAAAGACTTTAGTGGCAGTATAATTCACCCCTTTCTGTGCCAAAGTTAGATTTAATCTTGAATAGTGAAGATCATCCTTTCTCCTAGTATTGTAGTTATGCACACTCCTATTACTTTTGAATTGGATTTGGTTGTTAATAACAAATTTCACAAGAGTGTCTATATACTGAGAAGCTACTGTGAATAGTGGCAGTATAATTCACCCCTTTCTGTGCCAAAGTTAGATTTAATCTTGAATAGTGAAGATCATCCTTTCTCCTAGTATTGTAGTTATGCACACTCCTATTACTTTTGAATTGGATTTGGTTGTTAATAACAATTTTCACAAGAGTGTATATATACTGAGAAGCTACTGTGAATATCCCTAGATCCTTAAATAAATGTCTGCAGGATGATCTTGGGTGGACTCCAGCTATTATTCTGATTACACGCTTTTGTGCAATAAATACTTTATTACTCAGTGATGAATTACCCCAAGATATGATTCCATATGCAAGCAATGAGTGAAAATAGGTGTAGTAAGCTAATTTACTAAGATGTTTATCATCAAAATTTGCAATGACCCTTATTGCATAAGTAGCTGAACTCAAACGTTTCAGCAGATCAATGTGTTTCTTCCAATTTAATCTCTCAACAATGGAGACACCTAAAAATTCTGAATATTCTACCTTAGCTATATGCTTCTGATTAAGGTCTATATTTATTAATGGCGTCATACCATTTACTGTACGGAACTGGATGTACTGTGTCTTATCAAAATTCAGTAAGAGTCCGTTTACAAGGAACCACTTGGTAATTTTCTGAAAGACATTATTGACAATTTCATCAGTTATACCTGATGGACCGTGTTAATGCTTAGTCTTACCCAGACGCACGGACAACATCACAGCCCAGCATCCTGTGATCCACTTACTAGATAGCTAACATGTTTACGGAGGTGACAGTAGAACTTTTAGTTTGGTCACCACGTTGGTGCGGGCGTGGAGGGGCCCCATCTCTATTTAAAGTTAATTCTTGTTTGTCAGGTGTGATTACTATACTTGTATCATCAGCAAAGAGAACTAACTTGGCCTCTTCATGAATATAGTATGACAAGTCATTAATATATATATTAAGAACAACAAAGGACCCAAGACCAACCTTGTGGAACCCCATTCTTGATAGTTCCCCAGTTTGAGGAATGTGCTGATCTTTGCATATCATGAAGACTGCTTATTTCAACTTTCTACACTCTTCCAGTTAGATACAAATTAAACCATTTGTGCACTGTCCCACTCATGCCACAATACTTGAGCTTGTCTAGCAGAATTTCATAACTTTCACAATCAAAAGCCTTTGAGAGATCACAAAAAATCCCAATGGGTGGTGTTCACACCCTTCTCTACATCTATTGGTAGTCTTTAACAGTATTCGAGAGAAGGAAGGGAGAAAGCTTAAGGTTTAACACCCTGTTGACATCGAGGTCATGAAGGAAATCGGCTGTATCCTTTCAAAGGAATCGGCCCACATTTGCATGGAGAGATTTAGGGAAATCATGGGAAACATAAATCTGGATGACCGGATGCATATTTGAACTGTTGTTCTCCCAAATGCGAGGCCAGATTCAAGAAAAGAAAGGTAAGAGGATTATTAGCTGACAGAGGATCAGAAGAAAAAACTGAGAGTAGATGATGTAATTGTTAAGCAAGGAGAATAGAAAAGAGTTAAGGAAAATCAGAACTTAGAAAGAAAAATTGGCTGTGAAAGAGATTCTCAATTGAATTAGAAGGGTTATAGTAACATTAATGATTTCAACCAAAGGTAAAGGTATGTAAAGGAAGGTAGGATAACATGAAGGAAAGCTATGGGAAGGATTCCAAAATGCCAGCAGATAAAAGCTGAACCTCTCATAAGAAATGAAAAGCATAAAATACTACAGGTTAAGCTAGAAGCCAAGAATGAAGAGAAGTGTGATGAGATAACAAGATGATGTGACTCAAAAGGATTTCAGTGAGAAAGATCGGGAATAGAGAAATAGAATGAGAGAGATTCTATTGAAGGAGTAACAGAATATAAAATAAAAAACTGCAATTAAAAAAGCTAGAAGGATGAACTGAGTAGGAATTTATGAAGGAAATTTGACCTGCACGGAGTAAATGGAGAAAGAATACGGTGTTCCAGATGATATACATCTTACAAATGGGAGACACCTTCCTGAAACTTTAGTGAAGCACACAAACTGAAGGAGGTAACTTAAAGAAAACAGGTGTGAAAATGACCAGACTATCAATTTAATAAGTCGTGGTTTCAAAACACTAACACGAATTCTCTACAGACAAATGGAAAAACTGGTAAAAGCCGACCTTGGGGAAGATCAGTTCAGAATTTGTAGAAATGTAGGAACATGCGAGGCAATACTGATCCTACGACTTATCTTAGAAGAAAGGTTAAGGAAAGACAAACATACATTTATAGCATTTGTAGACATAGAGAAAGCTTTTGACAATGTTAACTGGAATACTCTCTTTCAAATTCTGACAGTGGAAGGGGTCAAATACAGGCAGCAAAGCGCTATTTACAATTTGTACAGAAGCCAGATGGCAGTTATAAGAGTCGAGGGGCACGAAAGGAAGGCAGTGGTTGAGAAGGAAGTGAGACAATGTTATGCAATCTGTATATTGAGCAGGCAGTAAAGAGAACAAAAGAAAAATTTGGAATAGGAATTAAAATCCAGGGAGAAGAATAAAAACTTTGGGGATTGCCGATGACATTGTAATTCTGTCAGAGACAGCAAAGGACTTGGGAGAGCAGTTGAACGGAATGGACAGTGTCTTGAAATGAGGATATTGGAATGTAGTCAAATTAAATCAGGTGATGCTGAGGGAATTCGATTAGGAAATGAGACATTTAAAATAGCAGATGAGTTTTGTTATTTGGGAAGCAAAATAACTGATGGTTAAAGTAGAGGAGATATAAAATGCAGACTGGCTATGGCAAGGAAAGCGTTTCTGAAGAAGAGAAATTTGTTAACATCGAGTATAGATTTAAGTGTTAGGAAGTCTTTTTCTGAAAGTGTTTGTATGGAGCATAGCAACATGCAGAAGTAAAATATGGATGATAAATAGTTCAGACAAGAAGAGAATAGAAGCTTTTGAAATGTGGTGCTGCAGAAAAATACTGAAGATTAGATGGGTAGATCATGTAACTAATGAGGAGATACTGAACAGAATTAGGAATAAGAGGTATTTGTGGCTCAGCTTGACTAGAAGAAGGGATCAGTTGGTAGGAGATGTTCTGAGACAACAAGGGATCACCAATTTAGTGTTGGAGGGAAGCATGGAGGGTAAAAATCATAGAGGGAGACCACGAGATGAATACACTAAGCAGATCCAGAAGGGTGTAGGTTGCAGTAGTTACTCAGAGATGAAGAGGCATGCACAGGATAGAGTAGCATGGAGAGCTGCATCAAACCAGTCTTTGGACTGAAGACCACCACCACCACAAACAACAACAACAACAACAACCTAAGGAATAGCAAAGAAAGAAAAATGTGATAAACAAGCATTTAGAGCAATGAAAACACATTTTTGAGAAAGAATAGTTGTGTGTGTGAATGGTTCAAACAGTACAACCTGAAATCATACCAATAATGAAATAAAATGCAGGCCACACAGAAAGCAGCCACTGCTGCAATTAACGGAAGCACTGGGTGTATAGTTGACAAAAAATGATGATGTTATCCAAGGAACATGAAGCAGCTCCAGTCGGAAATCACTTAGTCTACAACAAGAGATATGGAATGCTCTAGGAGTCTTCTGTAGCTTATCCATAAGAGGCACTGAGTAATTATTCCAAAAAATTAGAAACTCAGCCTTCCAGTTGTTGTGGTACTCAAACCAATGAACGGTGAGATCATAGCCACCATGCTTACTTAATAATGTATTTCAGACCACACACCAAAAATGGATGTGTGTTATTTCACTTACACTACAGTCTTTTAATGCCACAGATCCAATTCATATTTTTATTTCACATAAAGATTGAGGTTCATTTCTTATAACTAAGAATCAAGATTAGTATAAATGATCAGCAATCAGGTGACATTAAGGCCTGTAATTAAATGGAAGGATACAGGGGTTGGGCAAAAATATGGGAATACTACAAGAAATGCATGTTTGATTATAAATGCAGTTGCTGGTCAAATCTGCCCATATGGTTCCAGAATAGGGGCAAAAAAAACCTCTTCAGTAGTTGCATGGGCAACACCCTGGATGATTGGCTAATGTGGCCTAATAACATCAGCTAACACAGCCTTGCTGTGCTGGTATTATGAACAGCTGAAAGCAAAGGGAAGCTACAGATGTCCATTTTTCTCAAGGGCACGCAGCTCTATGGTATGGTTAAATGATGATGACATCCTCTCTGGTAAAATATTAAGGAGCTAAAATAGTCCCTCATTTGGATTTCAAGAGAATGTCGCCTTCAGGAAAAACAAAATTGGGCCTCTATGGGTTGGAGTGTGGAATGTTACATCCACATCTACATAGGTACTCTGCAAGAATAGATTCGATTAGATTAATACCAGTTCCATGGATAATGAATACGGTATTTCGTAATGATGTGGAACAAGTCAAATTTTCCAATACATGACATAATTAAGTTAATTTAACATCATAATTAAGTTAATAGAACAATGTTTTTATTTTTATTTATTCTTTTTGTTTGTTTGTTTGTTTGTTTTTTCTTAATTTATATCTAAAAATTCCTCTATGGAGTAGGAGTAGTCATTCAGAAATTCTTTTAATTTCTTCTTAAATACTTGTTGGTTATCTGTCAGACTTTTGAAACTATTTGGTAAGTGACCAAAGACTTTAGTGGCAGTATAATTCACCCCTTTCTGTGCCAAAGTTAGATTTAATCTTGAATAGTGAAGATCATCCTTTCTCCTAGTATTGTAGTTATGCACACTCCTATTACTTTTGAATTGGATTTGGTTGTTAATAACAAATTTCACAAGAGTGTCTATATACTGAGAAGCTACTGTGAATAGTGGCAGTATAATTCACCCCTTTCTGTGCCAAAGTTAGATTTAATCTTGAATAGTGAAGATCATCCTTTCTCCTAGTATTGTAGTTATGCACACTCCTATTACTTTTGAATTGGATTTGGTTGTTAATAACAATTTTCACAAGAGTGTATATATACTGAGAAGCTACTGTGAATATCCCTAGATCCTTAAATAAATGTCTGCAGGATGATCTTGGGTGGACTCCAGCTATTATTCTGATTACACGCTTTTGTGCAATAAATACTTTATTACTCAGTGATGAATTACCCCAAGATATGATTCCATATGCAAGCAATGAGTGAAAATAGGTGTAGTAAGCTAATTTACTAAGATGTTTATCATCAAAATTTGCAATGACCCTTATTGCATAAGTAGCTGAACTCAAACGTTTCAGCAGATCAATGTGTTTCTTCCAATTTAATCTCTCAACAATGGAGACACCTAAAAATTCTGAATATTCTACCTTAGCTATATGCTTCTGATTAAGGTCTATATTTATTAATGGCGTCATACCATTTACTGTACGGAACTGGATGTACTGTGTCTTATCAAAATTCAGTAAGAGTCCGTTTACAAGGAACCACTTGGTAATTTTCTGAAAGACATTATTGACAATTTCATCAGTTATACCTGATGGACCGTGTTAATGCTTAGTCTTACCCAGACGCACGGACAACATCACAGCCCAGCATCCTGTGATCCACTTACTAGATAGCTAACATGTTTACGGAGGTGACAGTAGAACTTTTAGTTTGGTCACCACGTTGGTGCGGGCGTGGAGGGGCCCCATCTCTATTTAAAGTTAATTCTTGTTTGTCAGGTGTGATTACTATACTTGTATCATCAGCAAAGAGAACTAACTTGGCCTCTTCATGAATATAGTATGACAAGTCATTAATATATATATTAAGAACAACAAAGGACCCAAGACCAACCTTGTGGAACCCCATTCTTGATAGTTCCCCAGTTTGAGGAATGTGCTGATCTTTGCATATCATGAAGACTGCTTATTTCAACTTTCTACACTCTTCCAGTTAGATACAAATTAAACCATTTGTGCACTGTCCCACTCATGCCACAATACTTGAGCTTGTCTAGCAGAATTTCATAACTTTCACAATCAAAAGCCTTTGAGAGATCACAAAAAATCCCAATGGGTGGTGTTCGGTTATTCAGATCATTCAAAATTTGATTGGTGAAAGCATATATGGCATTTTCTGTTGAAAACCTTTCTGGAAACCAAATTGACATTTGTTAGTACTTCATTTTTACAGATATGTGAAGCTACTCTTGAATACGTTACTTTCTCAAAAATTTTGGATAGCGCTGTTAGAAGGGAGACTGGATGGTAATTGTGGATGGTAATTGTTGACATCAGATCTATCCCCTTTTTTATGCAAAGGTATAACAATAGCATATTTCAGTCTATCAGGGAAAATGCCCTGTTCCTGAGTGCTATTACACAGGTGGCTGAGAATCTTACTTATCTGTTGAGAACAAGCTTTTAGTATTTTGCTGGAAATTCCATCAATTCCATGTGAGTTTTTCCTTTTAAACAAGTTTATTATTTTCCTAATTTCAGAGGGAGAAGTGGGTGAGATTTCAATTGTATCAAATTGCATAAGTTTGGCATCTCCCATTAACAGTCTAGCATCTTCAAATGAACACCTGGATCCTACTATATCCACAACATTTAGAAAATGATTATTAAAAATATTTTCAACTTCTGACTTTTTGTTCGTGAAGTTTTCATTCAATTTGATGGTAATACTGTTTTCCTGTGCTCTTGGTAGACCTGTTTCTCTTTTAATAATATTCCAAATTGTTTTAATTTTATTATCAGAGTTGCTGATTTCAGACATGATACACATACTTCTGGATTTTTAATAACTTTTCTTAATATAGCACAGTAGTTTTTATAATGTTTTATAGTTTCTGGGTCACTACTCTTTCTTGCTGTCAGATACATTTCCCTTTTCCGGTTACAAGATATTTTTATACCCTTAGTAAGCCATGGTTTGTTATATGGTTTCTTACGAGTATATTTAACTATTTTCTTGGGGAAGCAGTTTTCAAATGCATTTACAAAAGTGTCATGAAATAAATTATATTTTAAATTGGCATCAGGTTCATGGTACACCTCATCCCAGTCTAACTGCTGTAGGCTTTCCCTGAAATTTGCAACTGTTAAATCGTTGACTGAACGTACTACTTTGGAGGACTGTTTAGTACTGCTGAATGGAGCTATGTCATATATTGTAACTAGCTGTGCACCATGATCAGAAAGACCATTCTCAACAGGCTGAGCATTTACCTGGTTAAACTTATCTTGGTGTATAAAGAAGTTATCTATCAGTGAGCTGCTATCCTTTACCACCCAAAGTAGAAAAATCAATAACGGGTGTCAAATTGAAAGAACCGAGTAATACTTCAAGGTCATTTTTCCTATTACCCTCTTTCAGAGAAACTACATTGAAGTCCCCACAAATGATAATTTGCTTCCCCCTTTCTGACAGATAGTGCAACAAGGGGTCCAAATTTTTCAGAAACAGATGAAAATTTCCCGATGGTGACCTATATACAGTTACAATTATAAATGTGCCTTTATTTAATTTAAGCTCACAGGCACATGCTTCTATATGTTTCTCTACACAAAACTTTTTTGTTTCTATACTTTTTGCACAATGATAACTTTTGACATATATGGCAACTCCTCCTTTCTCCATATTTTCTCTAATTGCATGTGCAGAGAGCTTATATCCACTTACATTTACCTTATCCATATCAGTAACAATGTGATGCTCAGACAAGCATAGTATATCTATTTCATCCTCAGCTTCTAAATCTTCTAAACAAATCAGAAGCTCATCTATTTTATTCTTTAAACTCCCAATATTTTGATGAGATATACTCACATTATTTTTAATTATACTTTTATGAGAACCTTTCCTTATTCTAACATTTGCAGTACTCTCCTGTCTGAGTTTCTCATTGTGCTTAGGCCTAGTTCCTATAACAGTGGTCACATGGTGTTCAGAGAGACAGATTATGTCAACTGGGTTGGGTGACTTTAGTTCATCAATGCAATTACCTAGGACTGAGATACAACTTGGTGGAGATAAAATTTCTGGTGATTGGTGAAAATTTATAATTGACAGCTGTGATTGGTAATCCAATGTGCTAGAATTGTGCTGTTTAGTTTCTTTCTTAAACTGAAGATTTGTTTCAATCCTGACCTCTTGTAGAACTTGACATCTTTCTGTCTTACCTATCCTAAAAAAGGGTGCTGCTCCAACACCTGTAACCACTGGTATTTTACCATTCATGGCAGTGCCTCCCCCCCTTAAATTTCCTGCTATTACCCCAGCCAGTTTACCCTTCCCTTTACTGTTGAGATGTAGGCCGTGCATGGTATAGTCCCGCCTACCGAGAGAATCAACAGGAACCACACCAATATGAGCCCCCGCACCCGACCCAAGCAGCCGTTCCAACTCCAAATTAACTCTCCCAACAGAAGAGTGTGTCTCGATGCCGACGCAATCTTTACCAGGTCACACTCTATACTGTACCCAGGACCTCTATCAATACTGTTCCCTGGCCCTCCCACAATAACCACGGTGTTTTCACTGGTAAATCCTTTACAGAGTGAACCTAAATCCTCTGTCACCTGATCCAGACTAGCACTTGGTTTGAAAAAAATTGTGACCTGGTATTCTGGTCCTAATTCCTCCTGCAGAAGTTGGCCTACACCTCTGGCATGAGACCTGCCTAACAACAAAACTGTCTTCCTTTTCGATGACTTTCCTACATTCTTTTTCAATTTCCTATTGAAAGTTTGTTGTGTCCTGTCTACACCTATCTCTGCTTGAGGCTCATCAGTTTCTAACTGAAGCAACAGGTCAAATTTATTTTGGACATTCACCACAAAACTGTCAGACTTAGTCCTAGGCCTGTTCCTTCTGTTACCTGTTGCCACTTCCCACCTCTCTTTGCCCTTCTCCCTCCTTAACCTGTCCAGATCTTCCCTAGCCTGATCTAGCTCAGCCTGAAGAGCAGCAATTTTCCCCTCCTGTTCCACTATCTTCCTATCTCTGCTGCAAATCCTACATAATCACTGATGAGCTTGATCCACTTTCCCGACACCCACACCACTGCAGTCCCCCCAATGAAAAAAACTACTGCATCCATCACACCAAACCCCGGAACTAACAATTCTACGGCAAGTCAGGCACTTCTCACTCATGGCAAAAATAATACTTTAGCTAGAATAAATCAATTAATTACCGAAAATCAAAAAAGACCTTACAAGAATTAAGCCTATTCACAAATGTATATAAGCAAGTTTCTGAATTAAAATTCCACTGTTTTTCTGAAATCTGTATTAAAATAATGAAGTTATACACTATTTACGGTAGTTTACTTATTTGTTAACGAGAAACTAGTCAAATTATCGTGAAACAAGAAACAAACACGTTTACAAAATTTAAGCCTAAACACGACTTCGCGAAGTTACGATCTTTTTGTGTTTTCTGAAAAAATACGCAAAGAAAAGTGAAACCTTTAACAGCAAGACTAAATGATACACTAATGCACGTATTTAATTTGTTGTCGGTGTTAAACTAAATTATATTCCTGTCTAAATCACTTAACTTTCTGGAAATAGTTTCTGGTGTCACTTACTCGGCGGCCGTCTTTGTCTACCTAAGTACGGCACTTGGCAGAGGGTACCCTGTACCACTATTTGTCATTTCCCCTCCTGTTCCACTTCCAAATAGAGAAAGGGAAAACTGATTGTCTGTACGCCTCCATATGATCCCTAATTTCTCGTATCTGATCCTTCCAGGGTTTCCCATTTGTGTTCCTGAAGCATATCTGTAACACTTACGTATTGTTTGAGCCCTCATCTAGCAGCTCACCTCTGAATTGCTCCAATGCCTTCCTTCAATCTGATCTGGTACAGATCCCAAACACTCAAGCAGTTCTCAAGATTATGTTTAACGAGCATCCTATATGTGGTCTCATTTACTTGTGAACCACTCTTTCCTAAAACTCTCCCAATAAACTGAAGTCGACCATTTGCCTTCCCTACCACAGTTTTCACATGCTCGTTCTGTTTCACACTGCTTTACAGTATTACACCCAGATATTTAAATCACTTAACTGTGTCAAGCAGGACACTATTAATACTGTATCTGAACATTACAGGTTTTTCTTGCTACTCAACCACATTAACTTACATTTTTCCACATTTTGGGCTAGCTGCCATTTTTCACACCAATTAGAAATGTTGTCTAAGTCATCTTGTATCTTTCTACGATCACTCAATTTCGACACCTTACCGTATACTATGGTATCATCAGCAATCAACTGCAGATTGCTGTCCACCCTGTCCGACAAATCACATATGTATAAAGAGAAAAACAGCAGTCCTATCATACTACTCTGGGGCACTTCTGACGATATCCTTGTCTCTTACGAACACTCGTCATTGAGGACAACATACTGGGTCCTATTATTTAAGAAGTCTTCGAGCTACTCACATATCTGTGAACTTATTACATATGCTCATACCTTCGTTAACAGCCTGCAATGAGGCACCGTGTCAAATCCCTTCCGGAAATCTAGAAATGTGGAATCTGCTAGTTGCCCTTCATCCATAATTCTCAACATATCATGTGAAAAAAGGGCAAGCTGAATTTCGAATGAGTGATGCTTTCTAAAACCATGCTAATTTATGGACATAAGCCTCCTAGTCCCAAGAAAGTTCATTATATTCGAACTGAGACTATGTTCCAGGATTCTGCAGATTCACGATAAATCCAATGCCAATGTCATATAGTACTCTTTGTAGAATCAAACTGCTCTTCCATCCGGACCTGGTGATTTATTTGTTTTCAAATCATTCAGTTGTTTCTCTATGCCAGGTATGCTTAATTCTATGTTGTCCATAGGAGAGTCTGACTGATGGTCAAATGACTGCATGTTTGTATGGTTCTCCTATGTGAATGATTTCTTGAATGTGAAATTTAAAACTTTGGCTTTCGTTTTGCTATCTTCAACTGCCACACCAGACTGGTGAACAAGGGACTGAATGGAAGCCTTAGACCTGCTTAGTGATTTTACATATGAGCAGAATTTTCTCGGGTTCTCTGCCAGATCTTTTTCTAAGGTGTGACAGTGGTAGTTGTTGTATGCTTCATGGATAGATCTTTTCACAGATGCATGAATCTCTACTAACCTTCACTTGTCTTCATTTGTGCGTCCCCTTTTGCTTCCTCAGCATCTGCCAAATTTCGTTATTGGCCAACGGAGGGTCTTTTCCATCCTCCATCCACTTACTAGGTATGTAACTCTTCGGACAATGATTTACAATCTGCTTAAACTTTGCCCATAATTCCTCTATATCCATCTTACTGGATGCTAATTCACTGTCTAAGTGAGATGTTAATAACTGCTTATCTGCTCTATCTAGCAGAAACACTATCCTAGCCTTCTTGGCTGATTTATTAACTGTCGTTAGCATAGTCGGTATAATGACATCATGATCACTAATCCCCATTTCTATACTGAGTTAGTTAGTTAGTTATATTACTTGTTCCATGGATCATGAACACGATTCTTTCGTAATGATGTGGAACGTGTCAAAGTACACAAGATTCATTTATCCCAAATAATCTTTGTTAGTCTTATATACGGTACAATTGTTAATACTTACTGTATTTCTTTAGCCTATGTCTAAAAATTCATCTATGGAATAGAAGGAGTTGTCATTCAGGAATTCCCTTAACTTACTTTTGAATGCCGACTGGTTGTCTGTCAGACTTTTGATATTGTTTGGCAAGTGACCAAAAATCTTTGTGGCAGTATAATTCACCCCCTTTTGTGCCAATGTCAAATTCAATGAACGGTAGTGAAGGTCACCCTGTCTCCTAGTATTGTAGCTGTGGACTGTGCTATTAATTCTGAAGTGATCTGGGTTACTAACAACAAATTTCATTAGGCTGTATATATATTGTGAAGCTACTGGCAATATCCCTAATTCTTTAAATAATTGTCTACAAGATGATCTTGGATGAGCCCCAGACATTATTCTGATAACACGTTTTTGTGCAATAAATACTTTCTTTCTTAGTGATGAATTGCCCCAAAAGATGATTCCGTAAGAAAGCAACGAATGAAAATATGCATGGTAAGCTAACTTACTGATGTGCTTGTCTCCAAAATTTGCAATGACACTAATAGCATAGGTAGCTGAGCTCAATCGTTTCAGTAGATTGTCAATGTGTGTCTTCCATTTTAAATTCTGATCAATACATACACCCAGAAATTTTGAACAATCTGCTTTAGCTAAAGATTTTCCCCCACACTCTATATTTATTTCCAGTGTTATGCCTTTCCCTGTACTGAACTGTATGTACAGTGTTTTTTCAAAGTTCAATGAAAGTCCATTTGCGGAAAACCACCTAATAACTCTTTGAAAAACATTATTTGCATTTTCCTCAGCTGATTCTTGCTTTTTAGGCTTGATTACAATACTTGTGTCATCTGCAAAGAGAACCAAGTTTGCATCTTCATGAATATAATTAGGCAAGTCATTGACATATATTAAAAACAATAAAGGCCCCAATACAGAACCCTGTGGTACCCCATTCTTGATACATCCCCAGTCTGAATAATCTGCATTCTACCAGTTAAATATGAAGTGAACCATCTGTGTACTGAACCATTCATTCCATAGTACTTCAGCTTATCTAAGAGGATTTCATGATCCACACAATCAAAAGCCTTAGAGAGATCACAGAAAATCCCAATTGATGATGTTCTACTATCCAGAGCATTTAAAATTTGATCAGTGAAAGCATGTATAGCACTATCTGTTGAAACACCTTTCTGAAAACCGAACTGACATTTTGTTAAAACGTTATTCCCACTGATGTGTAAAGTTACTCTTGAGTACATTACTTTTTCAAACACTTTTGAGAAGGATGTCAGAAGTGAAATAGGACGATAATTGTTGACGTCTGTCTTGTCACCTTTTTTATACAAGGGTTTAACTATGGCATATTTCAATCTGTCAGGAAATATTCCCTGATTCAATGAGCTATTACATATGTGGCTAAGAACTCGACTTATCAGGTGTGGACAAGATTTTAGTATTCTATTGGAGATACCATCAGTTCCATGTGAGTTTTTATTCTTAAGTGAATTTATTATTTTCTTAATTTCAGGCGGTGAGGTGGGTAGGATTTCAATTTCATTTGTTTGCACCGGGAATGCCTCTTTCATATAGAGTTCTGCCCTATCTGGTGAGCAGCTAGTGCCTATATTTTCCACTACATTTATAAAATGATTATTAAAAATATTTTCAACCTGTGATTTTTCATTTATAAGCTTTTCATTGTGCTTAACAGTAATACTGTTGTCCTGTGACCTTGGTTGCCCTGTTTCCCTTTTAACGATATTCCATACTGTCTTAACTTTGTCATCAGAGGTGCTAATCTCAGACTTGATACACATACTTCTGGATTTTTTTATAACTTTCCTTAGTATATTACAATATTTCTTATAATGGTTGAGCTTTTCTTCATCTCGACTTATTCTAGTGTCTTGGTATAGTTGCCATTTCCAGCTACAAGAAATTTTAATCCCTTTAGTCACCCATGGTTTTTTATCAAGTTTATTTGAATTATGATTCACTAATTTCTTAGGAAAACTGCTTTCAAATATACCCACAAGTTTATCATGGAATAAGTTAAATTTAACACTTGCATCAGGTTCCCGATAAACATCCTCCCAGTCTACCCGTTTCAAGCTTTCCTTAAATTGATGAATTGTTATATGGTTAATTGGGCGTATTATTTTGTTTGTTTTTTTCACATTACTGTATGGAGCAAAGTCATGAATTGAAAAGCAAAGTCATGAATTGACATTGTCAATAAGGTCTGGCCTATTCGTAGCTACAAGGTCCAAGATATTTCCATTTCACACAAGCTGGTGTCTAAAAACAATTTTCAGAAAATGTGTTCAAAAGTATTTCACGACTGTCTGTAAACTCCTCCCCCGCAATGAATCCATAGATATCCCAGTCCATATACTCAGCAGGCTAACGTCACCTCCAATTAGTATTGCATGATCTGGGTATTTATGTGCTATAGGCCATAAACTATCTTTGAATGACTCTAGAACCGCCAGGGCAGAATTGGGTGGAAGGTAAAAAACATCCAACAACTAACTTAGTTTCACCTACACCTACCTCTTACACACAACTGAGTGACTTCACAGTCACACTCAACTTCTGACCTCAATGTTGTTGTTGTTGTTGTTGTTGTTGTGGTCTTCAGTCCTGAGACTGGTTTGATGCAGCTCTCCATGCTACTCTATCCTGTGCAAGCTTCTTCATCTCCCAGTACCTACTGCAACCTACATCCTTCTGAATCTGCTTAGTGTATTCATCTCTTGGTCTCCCTCTACGATCTTTACCCTCCACACTGCCCTCCAATACTAAATTGGTGATCCCTTGATGCCTCAGAACATGTCCTACCAACCGATCCCTTCTTCTAGTCAATTTGTGCCACAAACTTCTCTTCAATAGACACAATATTTTTGTTAACTGCAATGAACACTTCCCCTCCTATGGCCTCTAATCTCTCTTTCAATATACGTTCCATGGCTTGCTAAATATCTCAGAGCTTTCCACTTCAGGTTTCAGCCAACTCTCGGTCTCAAGAATAATTTGAACACAAGAACTTTCCTGGAAGGCAGTAAATTTGAGAACTTTACTTTGAATACGTAGAAAGATTACTGATAAAATTGTGACGTTGAAATGTCTTTATTCTGAACACTGTCTGACTCCCCATGCTGTGAATTGACTGGCAATTATTCATCAGAACACCTCCAACTACCGCCTAGCCACAAAACCCTCATGTGCACTCCACAAGTACTCTGCTGCCCAAGTAGCTGCTTCCTTTGTGTATTGCACCCCTGACCTATCAAGGGGAGCTCTACAAATCTCCACATAGTGACGCAGGTCTGGAAATCTGCAACCAGGACCATCAGAGAGTTGATGAAGACTTCTGTTGAGACCATCCACACAGCTCCAAATCAAAGGACTCCAATCAACTCTGGGAACAGTGCTACAAATTGTGAGCTCTGCTTGCACCCTTCACTCGAGACCAGCAGTCTTCACAACCTCCACCAGCCACCCATTTGAACTAAAGATTGTCTCAGAACCCATGTAACAGGTGTCATTGGTAATGACATGAGCCACACCTTGCAGACAACTGCACCCTGCAAGCTTGATAGCCAAAGGCTATCTCAGATTATGCCCATAGGCGGACATACCGAGTGCACACTGGCTTTCCTTCCAGCCCTCAATGCTATCAGCTCAGAGGCTACATAAGGCACCAAACAATGGAGCTCCCAATAACAAATAAACCGCTCTCCCTGTGTGCCTGCTCAGACCCTGCTGAAGGAGCACCCACCTGCCCACTTACAGGGTGAATGGGCGAGGCCAAGTGGCCAGTCTCCACATTGGCCCTCTGCCTCAAACAGAGCGAGCACATTACCACCCGCCACTCTCCTTGCTGTGAGTGAGAATCCACTGTGTCGGGTGCACTAGGAGTGTCTTGGAAGCAGAGCCAGCGGGCAAAACAAGTTACACCTTAGGTATCCCATGTGAAGTGCCAATTCTCTGCCACTGCTATACCGCGAGGCAGCAGCCTGAAGGTGACTGACCGTAGCCAACAGGAAGTTCAGCTGTTCGTGAACTGAGGCCAGCTTCTCCTGCATCCGCTCATAGCATGCACATATCCCACCCATCCTAGAAGGACTGAGAAAGTGAACTATAAAAGCAGATAATCCTACAGCTGCGACTTGCCACCATCCTGATGTGTCACCAATGAACGCTGATGTGTTAAAGAGCTCCACAGCTGGCTGTTAAATGAGCAATTATTACGCTGAAGACTGAATGAACTTACACTTACAAAAACGCAAGAGTAACCATTATAAACACAAACATGCATGAAATGTAATAAATAAACTACGTGGAAAACAGAAAAGGTTAAACACTTAACTTGCTGCTCTGTAAACGTAATCATATCACAGTCGAGAGCTGGAGCCTGTTAAATCCCTTAATCCGGCAGGTAGGTTAGAAAAATTAAAAAGGGAAATGGATAAGTTGAAATTAAATGTAGCAGGAATTATGGACACGTCATGGTAGGCAAAAATGACACAAAACCAACGTCCATCACAGCAGTACAAGTCTAAGAATTATTGAAGCCGAATCAGTCTTTGCTTATCACCCTGACCAACAGGTGTCCACCGACTCTTTTTTGGGGATTTTGGGCAACTTTTCTACAACTCTCCCCATTTCCTAAGCCTCGCCAGTCCTTTCCCTTCACCCCTCTTCCTTTCCCTTCCACCCTTCTACCAAAAGAAGGAGCCAATGACTCTGAAAGCTTGTGCATTTCCATATCTCTCATTTGTATTTTCCTCTGCTGCCACTTGATGAGTAGATACTTTATCTATCCATACTATATTATGGTGAAATAGTTAATGAGTGAACAGATGGGAATCAGTGTCCATCAGACACAATAATGTAATTTATGGAAATATATGTACTACATTTTTATTTAGAACCTTATGCATGAGTAACTGAATTTTCATGAATGTGATGACTTTACAGGAAAAATAGGAAGCGTAGAGTATAATATACGATTGATGATGAGCTCATAAGATATGGAATAGTTACTTGTACTTGAAGAATGGGATCAAGAAGTTCATCTCTCAATCAAGTCTTACCTGTTCAAGTAAACTAGGGATAATGTCAAGATATGTGTCCAATAATGTGTCCAATAATAAGTCTTACCTGTTCAAGTAAACTAGGGATAATGTCAAGATATGTGTCCAATAATGTTCCTTATCCTTACAAGTGTATGTCATACAGGCAAAGCTAGAAGCAGTGAATTTCAACGACTGTGTCACAAATTCTTGATCAACAGACAATTGAAGCTGAATTTATTTGATATAACAGGTCACTCATCTGTCAGATCAAAATGTTGAACCGACAGTGAGGACTTGTATATATCTACATCTAAGTTGGTTCTAGACACTTTATAAGCCAGTTTTCATGGAATAGTTTAAATCTATCTACACGCATCTGCAATTCAATTCTTTCATCATTTTTGTGACACACCCCCATGGGTCAAACAAACCTGTGGCCAATCGTGTTGCCTTTCTTTGCATCTGTTCAATATCCTCTAGCAATATTCTGAGGTGGATCATACAAGTGTTTTGTATGGGATACCACATTATGAACACATTGATACCACCTTTTGGGAAATTACAATGTGAACAGATCAATACTAGTTCTTGGGACAATCCATTATGAATAGACAAATTCCAGCTCTATTGGAAACTGCCGTACCTACATAACTGGCTGCATATGTGAAGCAGGACCTACATTCAGTTTTCGACTCTCTGTATCAATGTTATTCAAATAAAATAGGAAGTTTTTGGTGCAATTAGTGAACCTACTATGTTATTTCAATGGACCTGCACGTATACTGTACTGGAAAGATCTTCATAGCTGTCATCTAATGATACAAACACAGTTTGTGATATATTTCGAATACTGGTACAAAAATAACAAATACAATAAATAACATATGATGAAATTACAGCAAAAATATGTTAGGAACACTTATTTTTACATAATATTGAAATAATTAAATTTTTATGTGAAGCATTGTTCAGACAAATAAGATCTCATATCTATGCAAGTTAGTGAGTGTAATTCTCCTAAACTGTTATAATGTATTAAAGTTTATACAAAAATGTACCTGGATTTATTAATCAGCTATCCAGAACTGTAAAACTTTAATTATAATCTGAAGAGGCTGAAAAAAATCAGCCAACCATTTCAAAAGATTTATAAGCCCTTGACCTATGTTTTGATATTTCTAAAAATATCTTCTTCAGAAGGAATGGGCCTTGTTACATCACTCGGTGGTACATTACCACGATATGATGTAATAAGGCCCACTCCTTCTGAAGATATGTTTAGAATTATCAAAACCTAGGTCAAGGGCTAATAAACCTTTGTTTTGCAACTTGCTGGCTGATCTTGTCCACCTCTTCAGATTTATACCGTTGTTGATTTGAAGCCATGTTTAATATTTTAATTATAATATGTGAAGTGTACTTTTCGGCATTCAGTATTCTAAAACTGTAAAAGAAGCATGGTGGTAGCCACACTTGTGTCAGTGTTGTAACAGATTTTGTGATGCCAAGACTGTGTTACACGATGCTAATATTTTTTAATTAATGTTTTTGAAGTTAAATTCTCATTTTGGTGTGAATCATTTTGCAGTTAGCACATCACAAATCATCTGATATTACAAGGAAATAGATCAGAGGCAACAAGTTTAAATTAGGAGCTATAATATCAAATGTGTTACACCAACCTTTATTTCACCAACAGACACCAAGTTACGTATTGATCTGTACCATTCAACCTGGGAACATTTCACAGTCTCCTTTGCAGACTGACTGCTTTTTCCTGGTATTCTACCAAAAACAGCTGTATGCCACATACTTTACCAATGACTGAGACTGTGTGATCGGTCCATTTTATATTGCAATGAGATGTTATTTCCAGGTATTTGTATGAGTTGACAACTCCAGCTGTGACTCACTGATATTACAGTCATAGGATACTGTATTTTTTGCCATTCTGTGAAGTGCACAATTTAATAATTCTGCCCATTTAAAGCAAGTTACCAACATTTGCATCACTTCAAAATTTAATCCAGCTCTGAATCATCTGCGAAAAGTCTGAGGTTACGAAAAGTCTGAGGTTACTATTAATATTGTCCAGATGCAAAATTGAGTAGCAAAAGCCCCAACACATTTACCTGGGCGCAACCATGGTTACCTCTTACATCTGTCAATGACTCTCCAGTGAAGATGACTTATTGCAGCCTCCCTACCAAAAAATCTTCAATCCAGTGATAATAAGCATAAATATGGGATTGAGTAAAATGCTGTTTGGAAACCGAGAAATACTGTATCTACCTGACCACCGTTATCTATGTGACATGAGTTGGGTTTCACACAATCAATGTTTTCAAAATCAATGCTGGTTGGCATGGAGGAGGTCATTTTGTTCGAGATACCTCACTACATTTGAGCTCGGAATAAATTCTAAGATTCTACAATAAACAGATGTCAAGGATATTGGACATCAGTTTTGTGGATCACTTTTGCTACCTTTCTTGTGAACAGGTGTGACCTGTGCTTCATTCTAACTACTGGGAAATGTTTTTCGTTCAAGGAATCTATGGTAGATTAAAGTTAAAACATGGATTAACTCAGCTGCAAATTAAATACAGGATGTGACAGGGATTCCATTGTTCCCTGGAGCTTTGTTCAATTTTTAACAATTTCATATGTTTCTCAATGCCACTGACACTACACTATATTTCACATATCTTCAGTGGTAAGAGAATTAAATTGGGATAATACTCTGGGTTTTAGTGGTAAGAGAATTAAATTGGGATAATACTCTGGGTTTTCTTTTATAAAGGATCACTTGAACACTGATTTAAGCATTACTGCTTTCGCTTTGCTGCCCTCAATTTCAGTTCTTGTCTCATTCTTGAGTGACTGGGCATTAACCTTTGTGTCAGTAACAGCCTTTACTTCTGACAGGAATTTGTCTGGGCTTTGTAAAATATCTTTAGACAATATTCTGCTATGGTATTAATTGAAGGCTTCATGCATTGCTCCCATGACAGCCAAATGTGTTTCATCTGTAGCCTTATGCTTTGTTTTACACTATTATGCAGTAGTCTCTATTTACTTAGAAGTTTCTTTAAAGTAACTGTATACCATGATGGGACCATCTCATCATGAACTGTTCTTTTAGGTATGTATTTATCCAGTGCATGGCCAATTAGCCTTTTAAACCTGAGCCATAATCAGTGGTGGCTAGTGACTAAAATGACTGAGAGTTCACAACCTCTACAGCATTATGCAATTTCATTGCAAATCTGTCTATGGCCCTCTCGTTGAAGTCAGAAGTCTGTGGATTGTTTTGTTTTCCAATGACAGCATCCACACTACCGCTAACAAACATTTTGATCCACAGCAAAATGGAAAAAAACTTCCCTGTTTTACACACTGTCACTGATACAGTAGCTAATAATTTCAACGATTTCATAATGTCACCAAAAGGTTCGTGCAAGTTATTTTCTATTATAAACTTCAGAATAGCTACTCCACTTCTCATTTCTTGAAAATAACTTCAAGAATAAATGACCTGTAGTTCTGTTTTTGATTTAGCTTTATTTAAAAATAGAATGGACAGCACCACAGTAGAAAGAATTTCTTCAGAACATTTATTTTTCAGTGAAGGGAAAAAGTGCTGGTCAAATGGAAAATTAGAGGCCAAATGGAGAATTCAAACCTTTCTCTGCTCTGCTGAATTATTATGTCTCATACTTTCTTTGCTGCTACATTCCTTGTTAACACGTCCTTGCATTTGCTTTTTGCTACATTTGGTTCTTCCTCAATTACAATATAACCAATGTCATCTCTGATTTTCAAAATGATTCTACTGCTTCCTTTTTTGTGGTGGGATCACTGGTGCACTTTTGAAATTGCCTGTACAAAACATTCATGTGGGGCAATATTTTACAAAATACCTCTAAAGAAAAGGAAAATTTTGGTTGTTGCAGTTTCTACCTTAAACTATATGCTGGATTCACAGTTGTCATCTGGTTGCTCATATCTTGAATGTGCTGAAGGGAATATAGAACAGCCTCTTTATTCTCATGAACTGTAAGGACTTTCTCGATTTAAAGTTCCATCTTCTGGCTGTTCAATGGGGGTCTCTTCATTTCACAATTGCATTTAGAACAATCTCCCTTTGAGGTGAACGAGAGAAGACTATTGGTACTTCTGCAAGTTCTGAAAAACAGTTTTACTTGTTTATTTTGACTTGTAGCTTGGACAAGAATTAAGTTCAGTTGGTGTTTGTAATGATTCACATAATACTTGAAATGGTACTCTTCTCTTACAATTGCTTGCAACCCTCCATGTTGGCTGCATATGACGCAAGCACCACATAACTTTAAGTTATTACTTTTCCTTTCTGTTCTTGGCCTGCATTGGCGAAGACATTTTTAATCCAAGCCACTAAGGTGGTGGTGGAGGAGGAGGAGGAGGAGATTAGTGTTTAACGTCCAGTCGACAACGAGGTTATTAGAGATGGAGCACAAGCTAGGTTAGTGAAGGATGGGGAAGGAAATTGGCCATGCCCTTTCAAAGGAACCATCCCAGCATTCGCTGGAAACGATTTAGGGAAAACACGGAAAACCTAAATCAGGATGGCCGGAGATGGAGTTGAACCGTCGTCCTCCCGAATGCAAGTCCAGTGTGCTACCACTAAGCATCAAGTATCATCACTAGATGGATTTAAAAAGAACCAAAACCTTTCAACAGGCTCTCCAGTAAATAATAGATAACAAACTACTACAACCACCTGAAATTTAGAAGATAAATGAGAAGTTTCATCTGATATCATAAATGCAAAATGTTCCTTAGTTATTTCTGTATTAATTCCCTCGTGGTACACGCGGTACATAAACTCTAGTAAATCATTTCGCATATCCTTGGATGCCCCCTTAAAGACTGTAGCATTTTTCGTGTGCTTTTCTACAGCTGCATATGAAGCTGAAGTGCAATTAAGTAGCCCTCAGGATTGTTATAGAGTCCGATGTTTCATCATGTCCACATGAGGCAAGTTCAAACACACCGCAGAACTTAATACAGTCAATTATTTTGGGACGAACATAGCAATTAGCAATTTTTCCTTATGTTGTCATTCTGTTTTTCTACATTGTGTCTGAAAGCTGAGCTAAGCGGCTGCTTAATTTCCATTTTTCCAAGAACTGATAAATCTAAATATGCACCCTTAGGTGCAATGAATTTGTCGTGTCAATTAACTTTGTGTGTTCATGTCTAGCTTGTATCTCTACCCCTGGCAAAAATCAAACACAGAAAACAAAACAGTTACTTGTATAAATGCTGTCATGAATCCAACTACTTCGTTTACATATATTTATACTGTCACATAGAAGAAGGTGTAATTAGATGAATGATGAACACTAACTCCACTTAACGAAGGTTTATTCAGCACTTGCACATACAAGAGCGTGGAGCTAACTACCTCCAGCCAGAACACATAGTGCATGTACAGCTACAGAACATTCCAGTACAATGATTCTTGACATTTGTGGATACTTCTATAATGTACTCGAACCAAATGTACAAATTAAAATTGTACAGTCCAGCTGAGTTTTGAACTCATGACCCTCCATGCAACAGTTTAGTATCATAACCACTACACCATTGTGCTACTCAGCTTCTTCTGTGACACTGCTCCCTCCTTAAGTGAACAGCATCTCGGTGTTACGTCATCCTAGTCTGGGAATGAGTCATTGGTCCTGCATACTCCGACTCCCGATGACTGATTCTCGCCCTGGAGGTGATCTTCTTAGAACTTCTTTTACCACTACATTCCTCATCAGCTTTTCGCTTGTTGCCTGTCACTGGAGCTTCGAATTTACCCTGGGTTGCAGGATCCTTATAGGGCTTCATTTGAAGGATGTGGACCGTATCTCTGATCTTTCATCATCTTGTGTCAGGGTCGAAATCTTCAACTTTATAAGTAACATCAGACAACTGTCTTACAACCTTATAAGGTTCAAAGTAGCACCTGAGGAGCTTCTCAGAGAGACCAACCTTCCAAACAAGAGTGAAGATCCAGGCGAGGTCACCAGGCTGGTAGACAACAGGGCGGTGGCTCGCATCATACCCTCGGTGATCGTTTTCTTGAACCTGCACCATGCGGAATCGAGCTAACTGCTGAGCTTCCTCAGCTCTGGTTAACACCTGGCCAATGTAGTTGTCGTCCACGTCATAAGGATGTAACAGAAACAAAGTGTTCATCGCCGTAGTCGCCTCACACCCAAGCACCAGGAAAAATGGAGTAAATCCTGTGGTGTCTTGTTTGGTGGTGTTGTAGGCAGATGTCACATCGCAGTTGCTCTGCTCAACATTGATGAACATTGATAGCGGCCAAGGTCTTATTAAGGCATTCAGTAAGCCTGTTAGTGTGTGGATGGTAGGCAGTCATCATGTGGTGAGTAACGTTGCACTGACGGTGTATCTCTGTCACAAGATTCAATTGAAAAACTTTCCCTCAATCCGTAATTAACGACCTTGAGGCACCACATTTTAATACAATGTCTTCCATGATGAATTTGGCTACCTCGGATGCTTTGGCTGTTTTCATGCTTTTACAACGTCATAGTGTCAGATATTTAGTGCAAACAATAATCCATCTATTGCCACTAGCAGACGGAAATTGTCTGCAGAGGTCAATCCCAACACGCTAAAAAGGCATTTCAGCTGGTGGAATTGGTATGAGTGGACCAGGTGGTTTCTGAGGAACTGCCTTCCTCCTCTGGCACACTCAACAGTGCGACACATAGTGACGGACACTCCTAAATAAACCTGGCCAGAAAAATCACTTGCGGATTCTATTGTATGTATTCATAAATCCTAAATGTCCAACCTCAGGTGTGTTATGGAATTTCTGTAGAACATCTAAGTGCATGTGTCTAGGAATCACTTGTAGCCACCTCTTTCCAAATGGATTAAAGTTTTTCTTGCAAAGTAATCCATTAACTACCTTAAATTGTCCTTTCACTTCCTCTGACTGATTTAAGGCAAGCATAATTTGAGATATCTTGGCATCCTTCTTCTGCTCAGCAGAGAGATCCTGGAGAGCAGCAAGACAGTCACTATCTTCATCAAAGTCTTGCACACGGGTCCTTGAGAGACAGATGGCATATTGGTGTTTTCTTCCACTTTTGTACACTAAGGTAATGTCATACTCCTGAAGACATAGTGCCCACCTGGCGAGTCAGCCAGTTGGATCCTTAAGACCTGTCTATCAACAAAGTGAATGATGGTCTGTAACAACTGTGAATGGCCTTCCATAGAGATACTGTCGACAGCTGCACATGGCCCAGATCACAGCAAGACATTCTCTTTCTGTAGTTGAGTAGTTTCTCTCGGCTTTTGAAAGTGTCCGAGAAGTATAGGCTATAACTTTCTCTATTCCATCCAAAATTTGCACCAGAACAACACCAATTCCATACCTGCTGGCATTTGTGTGTAGTTCCGTAGGTGCTCTCTCATCATACAGACCAAGTACAGGGTCAGTCGGCAGAGGTTTTTGCAGCACATCAAAACAATCTTGTTGAGCACCACCTTAGATAAACTTAGCATCAGCTTTTAACGACTCTTGGAGTGTCCTGGCTTTGATATAAAAGTCTTTGATAAAACGATGGTAATAAGAACACAATCCTAGGAAGCTTCTCACATCTCTAATACTTTTAGGAATAGAAAATTCCATTACAGTTATCACCTTTTCTGGGTCTGGCCACACACCTTCATTTGACAAAAGGTGTCCCAGTATTTTGATTTCTTTAGAGACACTTTCTTGAATTAAGTTTCAATCCGCCTTGTTTGAGACACTTAAGAATGGCCCTCAGTCTTTTTATATGTTCATCAAATGTCTCTGAGAACACAAAGACACATGGTCCACTTCAGGTGCCTTAGAAGATTATCCATCATCCATTCCAAAGTAGCTGGTGCATTGCACAAACCAAACAGCATTACCTTAAACTCATACAGGCCCTCAGGGATGATGAATGCAGTTCTCTCACGATCAGCCTCATCTACTTCAATTTACCAGTATCCCGAGTACATGTCCATGATTGAGAAAAGCTTAGACCCCTTCAGACAATCTATTGTATTGTCAATTCATGGAACAGGGTAAATGTCCTTTTTAGTTATCTTAAGCTTCCTGTAATCAACACAAAAGCGCCAACTGCCATCCTTCTTCCTGACAAGGACCAATGGTGATGACCATGGGCTCTGCGAAGGCTGAATGATGTCGTTCTTCATCATTTTCTCTACCTTGTCGTGAATTATTCGACGTTCAATTGCTGACACACGGTATGCTCTCTGGATAATTGCTTTATTGTCTCCAGCGCTAATCCAGTGCTTCAGCATCGATTTGTCTAATTTGTTCTTCACCTGTGGATTGAAGCATTCAGAGAACTCTTGAAGAATGGAAAGTAGCTTCTTCTGTTGTTTCTTAGTGAGATATGGTGATAGTCATGCTAGAAAATCTTGTCTCGTAGTGGTAGCGCTAATTTCACCCACGGGCTCGGCATGGAAGGTTTCTATGATGCTCAGCTGTTCTTCAATTAACGGCTCAGCCTTTGCTATGCACAAGCGTCTTGGAAGAATCTGCGGTTCTCGGCGACAGTTAACTATCCACAATCTTCGAGTGACCACAATCTGTAATTGCCTGAGAAGCTTTCAAAAAGTCCCATCCGATAATGATGTCATGACTACACTCTTGTAAGATGATGAAATCTAAGGGCTGAGTATGACCACTTATACCCACATGAATAGTACACCTTCCTGTAGATTTTACATATTTCCCATTAGCCACCTTCAGCAGAGATGTTTTGTTGCCAACGAATACCGTTTTCTGCAACTAGCGACGGTAGTTCTCCGAAATGACTGAATACAATGCTCCAGAGTCCACAAGAGCTTGGGCTGGCCGGCCATCCATGAGGATATGATGTAGATTCCCATCATTTTTGTAGTGATCGACAGCAAAGGATTATTCTCTTCGGTGGCCTCACCTCCAAGGAAGGTTGCACCCTTTTAGTTTTCCAGGTTGCGGCAGCTAGGTGATCGGCTGGAGCTTCTAAACGACAATGGAAACCTTGATCAGCATGTTGGGGAGTGTCCCCTCCAGCAGCTAGCTTGCGGCAATGGTAACCTACGTCGTCCTGCACCCACATCTTCCTTGTTCATCTTTGTCATCCCAGAGTTGACATCGGCTACGATCAGTCTGCTATCTACTGGTACGGGCGTCATCAAATATACACCGCCTTTCTCAACAATAGCGCACACATGTCCTGGTCATCCTCAATGGAAACATACTTGTTGGTTATCCTGGGTCCTCCACACGTCAGTCTTCCTTGGTGCCCAAACAGGTTCCTCATGCAGCATTGTAGGAACGTGACTGCACCTGGGTCTCAACTTTTTCACCTTCTTAAAGGGACATGAAGGACAAGAGATTGGGTTCAATGTCTGTTCCACTCCCCCCCTTATGACCTCTCGAAACGTCTCGGTTTCTTGCTCGCCATGCAATCCAAGTGCCTTCTGATCTTCCTCTCTCACTATCTGACGAAGAACACTTGTGAATTCAGTTGCTTCCTCCATCACAGACATCGATACGACGTTCTGGAAGACGTTCAAAATTCTTGTGTGTAATTCTTTTTTGATGCATTGTCTTGATATACTAGCACCATTTTATGAAGTCGTCTGCTGCCAAAACCTCCTTCAGGAGTAGAGCTTGATACATGTTCTCAGCAAGACCCTTCATGAGATGTGCAACCTTATGTTCCTCCTGCATTCTAGGATCCACTATTTTGCACAGCTCCAAGACGTCCTGAATGTAGGATGCTGTAGTTCCTCCTGGATGCTGTGCCCTTCACTTTAATTTACCTTCAGCTTTGCACTTCTGTTGCCGTGTGGCACCGAAATACTTGTGCAGTTCCACCTGAAATACTTCCCAGCTTGTGAACTCCTCCTCGTTGGTCTCATATCATTGCTTGGCAGTGCCCTCCAAGTAGAAAAATATGATAGCCAAACACATGGTGTCATCCCATTTGTTAAATTTGGCTATACGCTCATATACCTTCAACCACTTGTTCGGATCTTGGCCATTGTCGCTAGAGAACCCGGAAAGATGTCTCGTGTGGAGGCTCACAGTTGCTGTCATCATAATGTCCTCCTCTTCTTCTGTCTCCGATACATTGCGATCTGTTGAATACAGCTCGAATTCGGGTTTATCGCCATGTAAATGACAGCTCTGTCGTGGCCTCATGGGAGCCATTGTGTCGGCAATAATGTGCGCTATCACAAGGTCCAATACCCAGCGTCTCCACCAGAATAATCTCACATAGAAGAAGGTGTAATTAGATGAATGACGAACACTAACTTCACTTAACGAAGGTTTATTCAGCACTTGTGGATACAGGAGTGCAGAGTGAACTGCCTCCAGCCAGAACACTGACAGTACATATACAGCTACCAAACAGTCCAGTACAATGCTTCTTGACATTTCTGGCCACTTCTAGATGTACTCTAATCGAATATAGAAATTAAAATGAGTTTTGAACTCATGACTGTCCATGCAACAGTTTAGTATCATAACCACTACAACACGGTGCTACTCAGCTTCTTCTGCAACAATATTAACAGACCTGGTAAAAGTCTTACCTTGGCTTTTTTTGCACTAGTTTTAATTTGAGCTGAGGCATCAGCCTACTAATCTTCTTCATTTCACACTTCTGTTCCAAACTTAAAGCTGAGAAATTTGTTTCTAAAAGATACTGAACACTGCTGATTACTCCTTAAAAAAAACTTCGAGAACAGATGAATATGCATCAGAACACTAGATTGCTACTAATCATAAAGATAACACACTAAATTGCGGATAGGCACAATTACAAGACAGTTACACAAAACTTTCAGCTACAGCCTTCATCAAAAAAAAGAAAAAACTATACCATTCATTCACACAAGCAAGCGCACCTGACACACACGACCACCAACTCTGGCAGCTTGGGCCAGAATGGAAACATCACACGGGATGGAAGTAGCAATCTGAAGGGAGCGAGGAAGGGGAAGGAGTAGCAGTGTATGGGTGGGGAAAGAGAGGAACGCTATCTGGTGGCATGTGCAGGGATCAGAATGCCACAGATGTAGCATCAGAAGGTTGTGGGGCAGGAGGTGGGGAAAACTGAGCAATAAAGAAAGAAGAGGAGCAAACATAGAAGGACAGATCCTTTGGTAGAGGGTGGCAAACAAAGAGTGTAAGAGATAAGAATGGGGAGGAGGTGATACGACAGAGTCGGTGGAAACTGTTGGGTGGAGGGTGTGGGGACAGTCTGTTATCATAGTTTGAGGCCAGGATAGTTACAGGAGTGGAGAATTTGTTGTAAAGATAACTTTCATCTGTGTAGTTCAGAAAAACTGGTGGCCGAGTGGAGAAACCTGATGAGGATCCTTGACACATGAACTTGGATTCTCAAGCTTACCCATCCCCCCTCCACCTCCGCTTACTCCCGCACCTCATCCATTCCTTTTCTCCCATGTTTCAGTACACTTTAAAAATATTTGTGCAAAATTTTATGGGCTTTCATGTGGTTTCATGCATTTTTGCATATTTTTATGTATATGTGTGCATTTTTGCATATCTTTGCGTGTTTCTGCATCTCTTTATGTATTTTTAAGTGTGTGTATTTTCTCTTATTCAGCTTCTCTCATCACCATCAGGGCCTACTTTGCCCATTTACACATCATTCCCGCTTCTTTTACAAACTTCCTGCCACAATGGACCCCAGCTCCATCTTTCTGCATCAGTTCAGAAAAGTATCCCTTTCCCTTGCTAAAACCCTGTCCCACATCCCATTTCTTAAATGCTATCTAAACTAGGGGATCCCTCCAAACCACATAACCATAAAAACTACTTTCTCTGGATCCCACCCCCTCCTTTCACAATGACCTTCACCTTTCCAGATTCTGCCAGTCCCTGGCCCTCACAAACCTAGTACCTCAAAAGCACATCTCCATTGCACAGGCATCCCAGAGCCACCTATGCTTCCTCCGAAAGATACTGCTACTGTGCAAACCCTACTTCATACATCACATCTCTGAAGCTGAATCCCTTATTCTCCAACACCCGGAGGAGCATTCCAGATGCCACCTCTGTAAGTTATCCAACGTCTATCCTACCCACAGTGTTTCTCATTGTCCACCCCTCACAGCAGCAACTTACCACATCCCCCAAATACAGAGCTGAAACATTCCCACAACATGATTGTTTATCTTTCCATCAAAGCCCTGAGCTCCACAGATGTTTCTGTCCTATCCAAAGGCCTCACCTTTAGCAACACACCTAAATTTAACCTTGCTGGACTTGTCAAAGACCTACACCCCTTCTCCCAATCCCTGCAATGGGAACCCTTCTTTGCTGCCAATCTCTCTAACCAAAACCAACCTAATTCCAACACTGAAACCTGCCTCTCCCAGTTCATACCACCATCCGCCTGTGATCCTTCCCCACTCCCACCAACTACTTGCTGGTCACCTTCCAGGAATTCCTTACCTTCAGCTTAGTCTCACCATCCTTCCCCACATCCCTAACTCACACCACCAACCTATCAACACAAGAAAGAACAGCCATACACAAGCTCAAAACTAATCCTTACCTATCATCCCACCTGCAAACGAAGGTTCACCATTGCTGTTATAAATCACAGTGACTACCTGGCAGGAGGCCTCCACCAGTTATCTGACTACTCCGCCTAATAAACTCTGTCAAGAGTGATTCCATCCCAGAAGTCCAACACAAACTCCAATCCCTGGTTAAACTTTAGGCCCTTCACAGAACCTCTGCCATGAATCAATTTCCCTCCTCACCCCTATGACACTCTGCTCATCACCTTCCACATTCTCCCCAAAATCCACAAACCCAACAATCCTGGACACCCCTTTGTGGCTTGTTATTGTGCCCCCCTACCTCCCTCCCTCAACTGAAGGAATTTCGGCCCTCATTGACCAACATCTCCACTCAAGTGCCCGTGATCTAGTCTACTACATCAAATATACTAACCTCTTCCTTTCCTGACTTTCCACCATCCCTACCCATTTACCTGGATCCCTACCTGTCCCTGCTGACATCATCTCCCTATACACCAACACCCCTTATGCCCATGGTCTTACTACCATCGAACACTACCTTTCCCAGTGCCCTTCAGACTCCGAACCCACTACCTCATTCCTCATAAACCTTACTAAATTTATTGTAACCCACAACTATTTATCCTTACAATGGAAGGTATACAAACAAACCAATGGCACAGCCATGGGCACCCATAATATGGCTCACTCCTATGCCAGCCTGTTTATGGGGCATATAAAGGGGAGAGCTTCCTGCCATCCCTAAACGTCAAACCCCTAACCTGGTTCAGGTACAAAGACAATATCTTCATGACCTAGACTCAGGGCCAAGACACCCTATCTTCGTTCCTTCACAACCTCAACAACTTCTCTCCCACCCACTCCACCTGGTCCTCCTCGAACCAGTGTGCCACATTCCTAGACATTGAACCCCCCCCCCCCCCCCCTCTCTCTCTCTCTCTCTCTCTCTCTCTCTCTCTCTCTCTCTCTCTCTCTCTCTCTCTCTCTGATGGCTCCATCCACACCTCTGTTGACATTAAACCCACGAGCCATAAAGATTACGTGCATTTTGACAGCTGTCATCTCTTTCACACTAAAAAAATCCATCCCTTAGAGCCTGGTCACCTGGGGATGGTGTATCTGCAGTGACAAAAATTCCTTTACCCGGTATGCTGAGGGTCTCACCAAGCCCTGCCATTTCCCCTCACACCCCAAACTCTCCCACCGCCCCCAAAAAACTAGTCACAATGTAGTGCCCCCTTTGACACCCAATACCACCTCAGACTGTAACAAGTGAACCACTTCCTTCACCAGGGCTTTGATTACCTGTTATTATGGCCTGAAATGAAGGGCTTCCTACCTGGGTGGCGTCCCATTGCCCACACAACCTCCAGAACATCCTAGTTCATCCCTACGCCATTCCCAATCCCAACCCCTTGCCACAAGGATCATACTCCTGTGGAAGACCCAGGTGCAAAACCTACCCAATCGACTCACACAGCACTTCTTATCCCAGTCCTGTTACAGGTTTATCCCACCCCATCAGGGGTCTGGCCACCTGTGAAAACAGCCATGCCATTTACCAGCTCTGCTGCAGTCATTGCACAGCTGGAATGACTACAAACCAGTGGTCCATCAGGATGAATGACCACTTCCAAACTAGGGCCAAAACCAAAGTAGACCACCCTGTGGTACAAATGCAGCTGAACACAACTTGCTCGATTTCAATGGCTGCTCCCCTCCATCAGCAGCTTTTCTGAACTGTACAGAGGGAGTTATCCTTACAACACATTCTCTGCTCCATAAATATCTAGGCCTCAGCCTGTAGTAACATACGGTCCCCGTGCCCTCCACCCAACAGTTTCTGTCCCTCCTGTCCTATCACCTCTTACCCATTCTCGTCTCCTACACTCTTTGCTTGCCACGCTCTGCCAATGGACCCATACAGCTTTCTCCAATCCTCTCCTTTTTCACTCAGTTTTATCCACCTCCCTGCCCCACAACCTCCTGACAATGTGTCTGTTGGCATTCTACATCCTACACACTCTGCGGAACAGCGCTCCTCTCTTCCTCCACCTATACACTGCTATCACTACCCCTTCCCTTCCCCCATTCCCTTCCCCTTCCCCTTCCCCTTCCTCTCCAGATTGCTGCTTCTGTCTCACATGATAGTTGCATTCTGGCCTGAGCTGCCAGAATTGGTGGTCATGTGTGTATGTGAGGTGTGCTTGCTTTTATGAATGAATGGTGAGTGTTTCTCTTTTTCCAATGAAGGCTGTAGCCAAAAACTTATGTGTAGGTGTCTTTTAATTGCACCTGTCTGCAACTTAGTGTGTTACCTTTACAGGAAGTAGCAATCTATCTTTTCCTACATCGTTGATATTCCTACCTGGAGTTTCCACTAGTGCAATTAAGACACACATGCTATTAGCTTTGGTTGTGACCCACATCCTTTCACTTCAGATCAGCTCGAGCATTTCTGCCAGTGTCTGACTGACATTTGAGCTACTTCTTCCATGAGTAGAAATACATGTGATGTGTGATGTTTCCTCTTGCCCTTCCATGCCAAAGGAACCTCATAAGCTTATTCATGAAGGTTCTGAAGTGCCTGGGCAGTGCTTTGGCACATATCCGAATGACTTAAAAATAATTTTCATCTTGTAAAAGTACTTTGAAAATGTAGATAAAATGATCTAACATGAAAAGGAAACTAAAAATGATTGTTTAAATATATACATATGTAATTTGTGCACTCAGCTTTTTTCCCAAGTTTCACTGAACCACTGAATACATAACACCATGCCAGTGGCTATAATTCATCTAAGTGCTCCTGCACCAAGCTAAAAGTTTCAAGTTCCTCACCGAGAAATGATACTACTGCTTCATTATCTAGTTTACTGAACATATAAATCTTTCTCCTTCACTTAACTGTCCTTTATACTTTGGTAATTGTTTTTGCTACAACTGCCTTGTGGACACCATCGGAATGCACAATACACATGAATGGATGCAGGTGATCAGACAGGGTGCTTATGTACATGTCACCTATCACAGTCGTATCTAGATGTATCGCGGGTTCCATACCATTCCAACCGCCCCCATGCCACACCATTAAGAGCCTCCACCAGCTTGAACAGTCCCCTGCTGATATGTGAGGTCCATGGAGTCATGAGATTGTCTCCATATCAGTACATGTCCATCTGCTTGATACAATTTGAAACGAGATTCGTCCGACAGGGCAACATGTTTCCAGTCATCAACAGTCCAATGTCGGTCTTGATGGGCCCAGGTGAGGTGCAAATCTTTGTGCTGTGCATTCATTAAGGGTACACAAGTGAGCCTTCAGCTCTGAAAGTCCATATGGATGATTTTTCATTGAATGTTCACACATTGAGGCTTGTTGATAACCCAGCATTGAAATCTGCATGAATTTGCAGAAGGGTTGCACTTCTGTCATGCTGAATAATTCTCTTCAGTCTTCGTTGGTCCCATTCTTGCAGGATCTTTTTCTGGCCACAGCAATGTCAGAGATTTGATGTTTCGACAGATTCCTGATATTCACGGTACACTCGTGATATGGTCGTTGGGAAAATCCCCACTTCATTGCTATCTTGGCGAAGCTGTATCCCATGGCTCATGCGTCTACTATGACAGAACTTTCAAATTCACTTAAATCGCCTGCCATTGTAGCAGCAGTAACCAATCTAACAACTGCGACAGACACATGTTGTCTTATATAAGCATTGCCAACTGCAGCACCTTATTGTGCCTGTAAACATCTCTCTGTACTTGAATACAGATGCCTATATAAGATTCTTTGGTGCTTCAGTGTAGCTCATTACTCACACAAAGTGTTGAGTGCTACTGACAAGGGATTTCATATTGATTCTGTATTTCTAGATTTCCAGAAAACCTTTGACACTGTACCACACAAGCGGCTTGTAGTGAAATTGTATGCTTATGAAATATTGTCTCAGTTATGAGATTGGATTCGTGCTTTCCTGTCAGAGAGGTCACAGTTCATAGTAATTGACGGAAAGTCATAGAGTAAAACAGACATTATTTCTGGCATTCCCCAAGATAGTGCTATAGGCCATCTGCTGTTCATTATCTATATAAACAATTTAGGAGACAATCTGAGCAGCCACCTTAGGTTGTTTGTTGATGATGCTGTTGTTTATTGTCTAGTAAACTCATTTGAAGATCAAAACAAATTGCAAAAGGATTTAGAAAATGTATCAAAATGGTAAAAAAATGGGCAACTGACCCTAAATAATGAAAAGTGTGAAGTCATCCATGTGAGTGCTACAAGGAATCCATTAAATTTCAGTAACATGATAAATCAGTCTCATCTAAAGGTCGTAAATTCAACTAAATATCTAGGAATTACAATTACAAACAACTTAAATTGGAAAGAACACACAGAAAATGTTGTGGGGAAGCCAAACCACAGACTGCATTTTATTTGCAGAACACGTAGAAAACAGATCCACTAAAGAGACTGCCTACACTATGCTTGTCCGTCCTCTTTTGGAAAACTGCTGTGCGATCTGGGATCCTTACCAGCTAAGATTCACAGAGTATCTCAAGAAAGTCCAAAGAAGAGCAGCACATTTTGCATTATCGCAAAATAGGGGAGAGTGTGTCACAGACATGATACAGAATTTGGGATGGAAAGGACACCATTAAAAGAAAGGCGTTATCTGTTGCGGCAGAATCTTCTCATGAAATTTCAATCACCAACTTCCTTCTCCACATGCAAAAATATTTTATTGATGCCTACCTACATAAGGAGAAATGTTCATCATAATTAAATAAGGGAACCAGAGCTCACACAGAACGATATAGATGTTCGTTTTTTCCACGTGCTGTTTGAGACTGGAATAATAGAGAATTATTATAAAGGTGGTTCGATGAACCCTCTGTCAGGCTCTTAAGTGTATCCATGGAGATGTAGATGTAGAGAAGGAGAACAAAAATTTAATGATTCTGCTTGTCTCTTAGCACTTATGACTGTACTATATGTACTTCAAACCCCTCTGACCACCTTCCCCACAGCAATCACACACCCAGCATCAAAATCAGCACCATTTGCCGAGTTATACATGGGTCAGTATACGCTATCCACAAGACAGTTGCCAATTTTGCACACATGCTTTGGATTATAACATGAAATATAGTCATTTATCACCACATAATATGTTTTTCCACAAATCATGGTCCTATCTCTGGTACTGACCCACACACTATATGAAGTAATGTCTAGCTATTCTCAGAATTAAATGTGGCAGCTTCTTGGCTACGTACACCTCTTTTATATTACTCATACTGCATAGTGATAGAAACAGACATATTCAAAACAAAGATTCCAAGACTTACCAAGCGGAAAAGCGCCGGCAGACAGGCACAATGAACAAAACAGACAAACACACACACAGAATTACTAGCTTTCGCAACCGATGGTTGCTTCTTCAGGAAGGAGAGGGAAAGACGAAAGGATGTGGGTTTTAAGGGAGAGGGTAAGGAGTCATTCCACTCCCGGGAGCGGAAAGACTTCCCTTAGGGGGAAAAGGACAGGTGTACACTTTTCCCCCTAAGGGAAGTCTTTCTGCTCCCGGGATTGGAATGACTCCTTACCCTCTCCCTTAAAACCCACATCCTTTCGTCTTTCCCTCTCCTTCCTGAAGAAGCAACCATCGGTTGTGAAAGCTAGTAATTCTGTGTGTGTGTTTGTGTGTTTTGTTCATTGTGCCTGTCTGCCGGCGCTTTCCTGCTTGGTAAGTCTTGGAATCTTTGTTTTTAATATATTTTTCCCATGTGGAAGTTTCTTTCTATTTTATTTACAAACAGACTATTCATATATACAGCATTCAATCTTAGTCAGAATAAGACACAGCACTTCTGAAAATACTTCTGAGAAAGAAGCTACCGTCAAGAATTATCAGATCCCAAACACTTAATCTGAGTGTTGATAAGCATAAATGACAACATTCCACACAGACTTCATTCCTCGCATTATGGCGAATCCATTCACTGAAATAACATACTGCAAATTTCTAATAACTGTTTTGTCTTAAAGTCGCCAGTTGTGATTACAATGAAATCAGACAATGCATAACAAATACTGCAATATTTCAAGGTGTTGTCAGTTGTGTGTCTTTAAGAATGCAATGCGGACAAAAGCACATGCACAAGTGAATATCTGAAAGAGATGTATGGAGAAGCTGAAATGCAGTGAATGTGATGGAATTTCAGAGATGCATTTCAAATGTATATGAAGAAAGCAGTGCTGGTTACAGGGATGCAACAAATAAACCACAGGATAGAGATAAAGGAAGGAAAATTACAGTTTAACATCCCACTGAAAATGATGCCATTAAGAGACAGAACAAGCCCATATTGTGTGAAGGATAAGGAATAATACTGGCCATGTCCTTTTAAAAGGAACTGCTCCAGTATTTGCCTTATGTGACGTAGGGAAACCACTAATAACATTAAGCTTGATAGCCAAACTGGAATTTAAACCAGTGTCCTTCCAAACATGAGTCAAGTGTGCTAACCACTGTGCTACCTTGCTTAGTCACTTGTGTCAAGGATGACACACACACACACACACTCACTCACTCACTCACTCTCTCTCTCTCTCTCTCTCTCTCTCTCTCTCTCTCTCTCTCTCTCTCCCAGAGACAGACAGATAAACACACACACAATTATTGCATGTTCAGGACCTCTTCAGGAGTTGTCTAGCAGACACAATTTCAGCTTGTTTATGGGGTCAAAGATTTTCATGGCTGAATAGCTCACTCCTTCTTGTGCCATACTTATGCTGAGTGATGAATGGTGTAAATAATTTTTTACTTCTGATATTTTATTTATGAATGTTGGCATTGTTTTCAAACTGTGATTAACAGCTAACAACAAACTTTGTAAGGGAATAAATGTATTACTGAGAGGCTGTTGTCAGTACATGCAAATGTTTAAAGAGCTGTTTGCAAGAGGCGCTAGAGGGCACATCATATATTATGCACATAACACACCTCTGTACAACAAATGTGTTCTTCCTCACTGATGAATTACATCAGAATATGATGCCATAGATCGGAAATGGAAGACAATATGTTGACATTTTCACCTCCAAAATCCGATATTATCCACAAAGCAAAACCAGCGCAGCTTAGATATTTTAGAAGATTTGACTTCCAGTTCAGGTTCTTATCAATATAAATACCTAAGAATTTAAAATATTTTGTTTCAGTTATTGATACTATCCACATGCATTACTCTTAATGATGTGGTTAGGACGTGTAGTACAGAACTGCATGTATTGTGTTTTGCCTAAGTAAAGTGACAGTCCATTCGCAGAGTGCCATTTTCAGGATGCTATTTACAATGTCAAGTGTGTATAGTTTATTCACTAAACTTTATTACAATAACTGAATTGAAAAAAAGATAATTATTTCTACTTCTTTGATATCAGAAAAATGCGTGCAACCCCCCCCCTCCCCCACACACACACACAGACACACACACACACACACACACACACACACACACACACACACACCTCTGTGCAGTTATTGTTTTACTGTTCCAACTGAACACACCATGCTGGGACTGCATTTCGTCAGGTAGACTGGGTTGAGGGATTGCGACGAGTGGGGTGTTTACACGCAGCAAAAAGACAGAAGGCAGGAGCAGGGGTTGGGGTTGGGGAAGGGTGGCTGATAGTTTGGAAGGAGGCAGCAGGTGCATGGGATAAGAATGTAGGAGGAAGAAGAGGCAACAGATCCATGAGATAGGAATGCAAAATACGGACACCACCACTGGCACACGATGACAATGACATGGAGAAGTAGATCGCGAGAGGGTGACAGGACAATGGAAACAGAGGTTATTGGGCAAAGGGTGAGAGGCCTGTATGTTAGTGGACATTGAAACCAGAGGGGAAGGATCCAGATGGCAAAGGTTGTGAAACACCCACTGAACTCAAACATATTGGGCTTAGCAGTGTGTTCTGCAACTATATGTTCAACCCTGCTGCTGGCCACAGTTCATTAATGGTCATTCATTATGGCGGACAGTTGGCTGTGGTCATACCCACAAAAAATTCTGTCCCGAAATTGCAATAGAGCCGATATATAACATGGCTACTTTCACAGGTGGCCCTGCCTTTGATGGGATACGATAAGCCTGCAACAGGAGTAGAACAGGATGTGCTGGGGAGAATCAGACAAGTCTTGCATCTGTGTCTTCCGCATGAAAATAACACCTGCCGTAAGGGATTAGGAATGAAAATGGCATAGGAAGGGACCAGGGTGTTGTGTAAGCTGGGTGTGTGACAGAATACACCTTTAGGGGAGATGGGATGCACTGTGGGAAGGAAGTCCCTCGTTTCCAGGGAAGACGACAGACAAGCCCTGGCAAAGGACATGGTTTGGTTGCTACAGTCTGAGATTATACTGGGTGATGACGGAATGTTCCTTTGCAGCTGCTCAACACGTTGGGTGTGAGGTCGATGATGTCGCCAGTGGTCGGTGCAAGGTGCACGTGCCCGTCGACCTGGGACCGGACCGCAGCGACGCACGGATGCACGCCAAGACCGTAGGATCCTACGCAGTGCCGTAGGGGACCGCACCGCCACTTCCCAGCAAATTAGGGACACTGTTGCTCCTGGGGTATCGGCGAGGACCATTCGCAACCGTCTCCATGAAGCTGGGCTACGGTCCCGCACACCGTTAGGCTGTCTTCCGCTCACGCCCCAACATCGTGCAGCCCGCCTCCAGTGGTGTTACGACAGGTGTGAATGGAGGGACGAATGGAGACGTGTCGTCTTCAGCGATGAGTCGCTTCTGCCTTGGTGCCAATGATGGTCGTATGCGTGTTTGGCGCCGTGCAGGTGAGCGCCACAATCAGGACTGCATACGACCGAGGCACACAGAGCCAACACCCGCCATCATGGTGTGGGAGCGATCTCCTACACTGGCCGTACACCTCTGGTGATCGTCGAGGGGACACTGAATAGTGCACGGTACATCCAAACCGTCATCGAACCCATCGTTCTACCATTCCTAGACCGGCATGGGAACTTGCTGTTCCAACAGGACAATGCACGTCCGCATGTATCCCGTGCCACCCAACGTGCTCTAGAAGGTGTAAGTCAACTACCCTGGCCAGCAAGATCTCCGGATCTGTCCCCCATTGAGCATGTTTGGGACTGGATGAAGCATCATCTCACGCGGTCTGCACGTCCAGCACGAACGCTGGTCCAACTGAGGCGCCAGGTGGAAATGACATGGCAAGCCGTTCCACAGGACTACATCCAGCATCTCTACGATCGTCTCCATGGGAGAATAGCAGCCTGCATTGCTGCGAAAGGTGGATATACACAGTACTAGTGCCGACATTGTGCATGTTCTGTTGCCTGTGTCTATGTGCCTGTGGTTCTGTCAGTGTGATCATGTGATGTATCTGACCCCAGGAATGTGTCAATAAAGTTTCCCCTTCCTGGGACAATGAATTCACGGTGTTCTTATTTCAATTTCCAGGAGTGTATATGTCACCGGAAAATTCAGATCAACAGATGGAACAAACAATGTATAAAATAAATTGTGACCCAATGGGAAGAATATTGTCAAATTGACACTCAACATTCCAGTTCATTATCATCATACATAATGAAATATTTTCTTGACCAAACTTATACTAATCTGCCAGACATTATTAAGTCGCTGTACAGAATTTCAACACTGGAACCATATGCCTCAGTTACTTCCAGAACATCTAGTACCAATTCCTTCAGCAGTAGCCCCATTTCACAGGAATGTAATTGAAGTGTCAATGGAAATGAATGGATAATGGTGTATACTCATTATCTCACCCACTAAGCTGTCACCAAGGATTTCACAGAGCCCAGGCCCACATGCAATGATATCTTACTGTGTAGAAGTGTTTCAGTCAAGATTGGTATCAGAAGTATTTTCTAATCAACATTCTCTACAAATGTCAACCACCTGGAAACGAAAGGCCTCAGTGAACATTTTAATAAGACGTTGGCAGATTGCTCTTTTGATGTATGTTATCACTTAACAGGGAGACTGCTTGTTCTGACATACGCACACAATACTTGCAATAGACTACAGGTTTCATGTAATTTTTACTGATAGGAAGTCAGGGAGCTGACACAATGAATGGATACTTTGTATTTATTTCAGCCTGACAATGGTCAGGATGATTATATATAAAAGCTCATCACTGGAACTGAAGAAATAAAAAGCTGGCATGCATACGGAGCTAGGACATTGTCTCTGCACTTTGTAATGCCAAAAACTAATCTGTAACCTATGACCTAGGTGACCTAATAATGATTCTTATAACTGTGTGGAACAGTGGTACAAGCCAAATCCTATATTGTTTGTCAGACATTACCAATGAAGTGAAGACATCTATGCCCTTCACGTGAAGTCATATAATAGTCGTCTCGCACAGATTGACAATATGGGCTTCCGATGCAAGGAACATGAAGACCTGCTTAACCTGTCCAATAAATCGAAGCCTTAATGGAGATAACTCTGTTTAAGTGTTGCAGTGACCATGAGGACATGTGACGTTTATAGAATATGAATGTTTACTCATACATAGGACCACAGACTATGTCCAGATGATCTGGGAACATATAGTCCACTCCAAAACATTAAGTCACTGTTTTGCAAGGAATGGAGAAAGATTAGAATTTAATGTCTCACTGACAGCGGGGCACTAGAGATGGGGTACAAGCTTAGATCATGAAAGGATGGGGAAAGAAACTAGCCATGTCCTTCCAAAGGAGCCACACCAGTATTTGCCTTGGGCAATTTAGGAAAATTACAGAAAACCTAGTTCTAGATGGCCGGATGGGGAATGGAACTGTCATCCTCCCAAGTGCGAATCCAGCGTGCTAATTACTACAAAACCATGCTTAATCACATCTTGTATAGTGACTGTCATGGTTTAGCAATTATAGTCACTTGCTGGTAAAATGAAGGCCTCCGATTTGATTCCTGCCTCTTGCAGTTAATCATCATTTAACATTCCTAGTTTCTAAAGCTTCTGGTACCTGCTTATTTATGGGCATAACATGGAACATAATGTGGGATACTACAAAAGATTGATACTGAGCCTAATCTTGTTTTCCAGCTGTCTAAATAATTTTGTAACAGTTTTAAAGGGCAGTTCAAAATCTGTAATGTTTGCTGATTGACAAAAGCCTACTAATTAAGAGTCTGAACTTAACATTGGGAGAGGCAACTTAGACGATATGTAAACAGATCTACAACTGGTTTAAAGGTGTTGCTATTGTTGTTGCCTTCAGTTCAAAGACTGGGTTGATGCAGCTCTCTATGCTATGCTATTCTGTGAAGGCCTCTTCAGCTCTAAGTAGCTACTGCAACCTATTTCCTTCTGAACCTGCTTACTGTAACCATCTCTTGGTCTCCCTCTACAATTTTTACCCACCATGTCTTCCTCCAGTATTAAATTGGCGATCCCTGGATATCTCGTAATGTGCCCTACCAACAGATCCCTTCTTCTAGTCAGGTTGTGACACAACTTTTCTTTTCTCCCCAATTCCATTCAGTACCTCCTCATTAGTTACAGCTACAGATCTAACCTTCTGTATTCTTCTGTAGCACCACATTTCAAAAGCTTGTAGTCCTCTCTTGTCTAAACTGTTTATCACCCATGTTTCACTTTTACACATGGCTACACTCCAGACAAATACTTTCAGAAAAAGACTTCATGACACTTAAATCTACATTTGATGTTAAAAAACTTCTATTCTTGAGAAATGCTTTTCTTGCAATTGCCAGTATAAATTTTATATCCTCTCTACTTCAGCTATCATCAGTTATTTTGCTGCCCAAACAGCCTCTTTAATTTGATTACATTCCATTATCCTCATTTTGGTTTTGTTGATATTCATTTTATATCCTCATTTTGGTTTTGTTGATATTCATTTTATATCCTCATTTTGCTTTTGTTGATATTCATTTCATATCCTCCTTTCAAGATACTATCTATTCCATTCAACTGCTCTTCAAAGTCCCTTGCTGTGTCTTACAGAATTATAATGTCATCAGCAAACCTCAAAGGTTTTATTTCTTCTCCCTGGATTTTAATTCCTACTCCAAATTTTTCTTTTGTTTCCTTTACTGCTTGGTCAATCTGCAAATTGAACAACATAATGGATAGACTACAATATCGTATCACACCGTTCTCTTCCACTGCTTCCCTTTCATGGCCCTCGACTGTATTTACTGCACTCTGGTTTCTGTACAAGTTGTAAATAGCCTTTTGCTCCCTGTATTTTCCCCTTGCTGCCATCAGGATTGCAAAGAGAGTATTCCATCAACATTGTCAAAAGCTTTCTCTAAGTCTAAAAATGCTATAAGCACATGTTTGCATTTCATTAACCTATCATCTATGAGAAGTAGTAAGGTCAGTACTGCATCATATGTTCCTACATTTCTCTGGAATCCAAACTGATCTCATCCAAGGTCAGATTCTACCAGTTTTTCCATTCTTTTATAAAGAATTCATGTTAGTTTTTTGCAACAATGACTTCTCAAACCTCATGGTTTGGTAATTTCCACATCTGTTGGCAAAGTTCAAAGGTATGACTCAATATCACAAAGGCTTATAGTATACGGTTTTGAACAAGCAATAATGACCTGTTAGTGCCAGGAGAAGATGTTAATGGTCATACACTAAATGAAATACAGTGCATAAAATTCCTTGGAGTCTAGTCAGGTAAGGATTTAAAAGGGAATCAATCTATAGACAAACTAATCACAAAACTCAGTTCAGCATTTTTTTTTTTTCCCCTAAGAAGCATCTCTACCTGTGTTAGCTTACTTTGTAAATTTTCACTCTCTGTTGCCTTATAGAATTAACTTCTGGGACTGCGCACCAGAAGGACATAGAGTGTTTATTCAGTAGAAGTGAGCAGTTAAAGTATTGTGTGAAGTTGACATACGCAAATTTTCAAAAACCTTTTTTAAGGGTTTTGGAATTCTTAGACACACTTTACAAGGTGTTAGCTTGTCAATGGTTTTTGTTGCCTATAATAAAAATCAGTTGCAGATGCACTACTACTGCACAATCACAACATGAGAGACAAATAGAGTTTTCGAGTGGACCTTACCTGCCATTCAGAATCAAGATGCATACTCTCGTGATAAGACATTCAAAAAGCTCCCAGTTCACCTTTTATACAGAGTGTCTGGATGCTTGAATTCAGGGATTCAAAAATTTTGTTATCTACATAAGTAGATGTTCATTGGAAAGCTGCATGACAAGTGGTAATGTACCATAAACAGGACTATGTATTTACAAATGCAGTTAAGTATTTTCTTTGAAAAATACCATTGTGATCAAGTACACATTAAACCACCAATAGCAGGTACAGAACAGTTATACAGTTTAAATGAGGAGGGAGCTGTTTTCAAAGCAATAGCTTTCTTTCTAATTTAATTGATTAAATCCAGTTAGTATTATATTTAGTAGTGTAATTTTGTACGACTGTTAATAAAATGTGCAGATTAAGTTTCTGTGATTTCCTTGTCTTTTGTCCGTGTATACCTTGACTCATTCCACATTATGGAAGGTTATCCTTCCTGATGGATCTACAGAACACAATGGATAAATAATGAAAAAAATATCGGTGTGTGTAAACAAGAACACATTCTGTTGAGATAGACTGTTCAGCTCCACGTGTTCTTTCATGTGCACTCAGTAAACATCATTTCTGGTGAAGTGTTAATACTTGACATATCTGCTCTCATAACTGGTATTTGATTCTGGATAATATAAAATGATATTTTCTAAGAAATTTCTGTAATCCCCATAGAAACCAATTGGGGCACTACTTGTGATTGTTATGGATAACAAAAGGTCAGATGTGTTGACAGTAGTTGATATTTTGTGACAGGCTGAAGCATAGAGAAAATTGCTGTTGTGGTCAGAAATATACAATGCATCTGCTTCCACGAATGATGAGAGTACCTAGCAAAGCAACTTTATAAACATGTAAGATATTTGTCGTCACAGCAGCGAATAATGCACGTGTTCAAGAAGTAGCGACAAGTGTTCATAAGTGTGCTGTTATGTGAAGTAGATAAATATCATGTTTGCAACAGAGAAAACCAAAACTTATTTTTACAGAAAGTCTTTTGCAAGATGGGTGCTCAAAAACATACCATTTGGTCACAAGCAGATATTCCTACTGGTCTGAAAATGGACCAGAATTAATGTACAGTATGTTCTACAAACTTCTCAATGTGTAACAAGTATTCTGGTTTCTCTTCATCCCAGCACAATGAGCCATCAAATTTGTAAGTGACAAATGAACTACACCTGCTCCATTTTTAGTTATTAGGTAATGACTGTGGCAATTCTATCAATATTATATGTTCCTTTCAAACAACTAGAAAAATTTTAAATGCGAACATTTTTAGGTTAGGCTTTACCGTGACTGTTATTGACATTAAATGAAACAATAAGTTTACTGTTACCAGTCACTGTTTATTTGTTTCCACGACGCGTTTCAAAGGTTTAAACCTCCATCATCAGGTGGATATACATCAGTTAATATGGCATTTGTGTGTTTGTGTTGTGTTACGATTTCTTTGGAGGAAGTTGTGACACTGTCTAGTGGAGAAAACAAAACAGTATTTCAGAACTTGGTCTGTTTTGACAAAAATTGAACTTGTATCTAGCAGTAAACATAAATTAAGTAAGGTAAAGTACCTCCAGTGGTCACAGGATCCTTTCACAGTCGTAACACATCACATGAACACTATCATATTGTATAAACAAATATGGCGTCGTAATCTATTAGGTGCATGGATCGTACAGCAAAAGAGAAAATGTTCTCACAAAGTCCAGAGAATATACGTCCTAACAACATTATTACAGAAAACTTTTTTAAATGATTTGGAGGTGTTGAATACATTTGTTGGAGTAAATACTTCAGGCAGTAAGTAAATACGATTTTGACAGCTTAAAATAGCATAAAGTTCATACTCATTTATACAATCAGGTGAGGTGTTAGAAACTTTAAGTACAATAATCATATTGGCTACAGTGATAAAATAAAATAAAATAATACACAATTGACCATTCTTATAGGGGTTCATAGGTAGATATGAAAAGCTGGAGGCAGAGGGGAAGGAATATAAAGAGAACATGAGAGGGAGGGAGAGGGTGGAGAGAGAGATTGTATGACAGCAAACTTTACAAGGCAAAGGATCTTAAGATTATATCTGTTGCATGTATTAACTGTCTAAAGGTTGTGGTAATACATTGCTAAATGCTTAAAAAGTGCACATGGATGTGCATTTGTATCAGCAGTTGTATACATAGTTTCAAGCTGACAAGTGGTACAAACTGTTGGTGTGCTTGTATATCTGTAAATGAAGTCAATCTCCTGTACACTCAGGGCTGTTATGGTAACATAAATAAATATTAGTGGTAAATCTTAGGGTGTGTGTGTGTGTGTGTGTGTGTGTGTGTGTGTGTGTGTGTGTGTGTGTTTGTGTGTGTGTATGCTTAGCAGTTTTTAATGACGTAGGCAGTTGTTGAAAACGGAGATGATACTACTGTAAATATTGTCATTTTTGTCATTTAAGATGCATTCAGGTTGTTTAGTTTGATGTTTGTATATTTGGAGTGTTTCAAGGATGTCTAGTTTTCTGCCTTTTGGTTGGATGTGTAGGATGCTGATACTTGTGTTGTTGACATGGTGTTTTGTTTCATGCAGGTGGGTGGCAATAGCTGATGTGTGGTATTTTTTGTTTTTTAGTGCTGCCATGTGTTCTTTGAACCTAATCTCAAATGATCTCCCTGTCTGGCCTATGTAGAAGCAGTCACAGTCTAAACATTTAATTTTGTATACGCCTGTGTGATGCAGAGGGTTTTGTGTGCTGATGTTGTGGGGTAATTTCTGTCCGATCCTGTTGTCTGTTGTGAAGGATATGCTTATGCCTTTTCGTTTGAAGACATTGGCTATCTGATAGGAAATCTTACCTAGAAAGGGGATTGTGTGGAAGATGATATTTTCTTTTTGTTTTTTGTGTTGTGATTTCTTTGCCATTATTGAGTGTTTTAGGGTGTCTACTATGGAGCTGTTATAACCATTTGCAATAGCTGTTTGTTTTATTATTTGGATTTCTTGATCACTTTTGTCTTCAGAGAGTGGTAGTTGGATAGCTCTATTGATCATGTACCGGAATGCTGCCATTTTGTGGGCATATTTCACAACAGACAACAGGATCGGACAGAAATTACCCCACAACATCAGCACACAAAACCCTCTGCATCACACAGGCGTATACAAAATTAAATGTTTAGACTGTGACTGCTTCTACATAGGCCAGACAGGGAGATCATTTGAGATTAGGTTCAAAGAACACATGGCAGCACTAAAAAACAAAAAATACCACACATCAGCTATTGCCACCCACCTGCATGAAACAAAACACCATGTCAACAACACAAGTATCAGCATCCTACACATCCAACCAAAAGGCAGAAAACTAGACATCCTTGAAACACTCCAAATATACAAACATCAAACTAAACAACCTGAATGCATCTTAAATGACAAAAATGACAATATTTACAGTAGTATCATCTCCGTTTTCAACAACTGCCTACGTCATTAAAAACTGCTAAGCATACACACACACAAACACACACACACACACACACACACACACACACACACACACACACACACACACCCTAAGATTTACCACTAATATTTATTTATGTTACCATAACAGCCCTGAGTGTACAGGAGATTGACTTCATTTACAGATATACAAGCACACCAACAGTTTGTACCACTTGTCAGCTTGAAACTATGTATACAACTGCTGATACAAATGCACATCCATGTGCACTTTTTAAGCATTTAGCAATGTATTACCACAACCTTTAGACAGTTAATACATGCAACAGATATAATCTTAAGATCCTTTGCCTTGTAAAGTTTGCTGTCATACAATCTCTCTCTCCACCCTCTCCCTCCCTCTCATGTTCTCTTTATATTCCTTCCCCTCTGCCTCCAGCTTTTCATATCTACCTATGAACCCCTATAAGAATGGTCAATTGTGTATTATTTTATTTTATTTTATCACTGTAGCCAATATGATTATTGTACTTAAAGTTTCTAACACCTCACCTGATTGTATAAATGAGTATGAACTTTATGCTATTTTAAGCTGTCAAAATCGTATTTACTTACTGCCTGAAGTATTTACTCCAACAAATGTATTCAACACCTCCAAATCATTTAAAAAAGTTTTCTGTAATAATGTTGTTAGGACGTATATTCTCTGGACTTTGTGAGAACATTTTCTCTTTTGCTGTACGATCCATGCACCTAATAGATTACGACGCCATATTTGTTTATACAATATGATAGTGTTCATGTGATGTGTTACGACTGTGAAAGGATCCTGTGACCACTGGAGGTACTTTACCTTACTTAATTTATGTTTACTGCTAGATACAAGTTCAATTTTTGTCAAAACAGACCAAGTTCTGAAATACTGTTTTGTTTTCTCCACTAGACAGTGTCACAACTTCCTCCAAAGAAATCGTAACACAACACAAACACACAAATGCCATATTAACTGATGTATATCCACCTGATGATGGAGGTTTAAACCTTTGAAACGCGTCGTGGAAACAAATAAACAGTGACTGGTAACAGTAAACTTATTGTTTCATTTAATGTCAATAACAGTCACGGTAAAGCCTAACCTAAAAATGTTCGCATTTAAAGTTAATCTGCCCAGTCAGGCAATCAAGGCTATTTTCGAGTACAAAAACAGCGCAGAAAAGCTCGCAATGACAACACAGCATATTCACTTCAATAGAAATTGTCTCAGAAATAACGTCATTCCAAATTATGTAAAGATTGACGTCAAAATAAACACGACAACTGCAAAGAAAACACTGATAAACGCACGGAAATTCTGGGTGAAAAACGAACTGAAAGAACTTTATATTAAAAAACAAATGTTCAACACGCAGCTTTATAATGCAGAATTACAGTTGGGAAAGTTGCTTCATAGACTAGACTACGATTCCATAACCGAAAAAGTCAGAAAGTACATCGAGTTCATTGTACAGAAAACAAAAACCACACAGAAGAAAAAACTAGCCAGTCTTATAAATCAACAGTTACCTCCCAAACTGAACCAAAACAGCCAAAGGAAACACACATTCTACACACCTTTCCTCAACAACACAGACATAATATTCACTGCAGAAGAAGAAACACTACTCTGCAAAGGTTTAAAACACAATGTTCAAGCTCCACTGGACCCAAGGAACCAAGAAAAGCTCATCACTAGTGCCACACAGATCTCAACCATCGCCCTTAAGAAGCAAAATGACAGAATAGCAGCCTGCCACAAAATTAATGAAATTATTGAGAAGGAAATTGCAAAACCATTCCCAGCATACAAGAAAAGAGAAGAAATCCTTACACGTACCATTAAGACTAAATTAAACATGAATAATGCAGTAATTGTAAAAGCTGACAAGGGTAACACAACTGTTGTAATGAACAGAGCAACATATGTAGAAAAAACTTTAGACTTCTTCCAAACCAACCACATAACAGAGATACATAAAGATCCAACAGCCAGAATTCAAAAAGAGATTAAACACATCTCAAACAACATCAACTTTCTACTCACCATCCAAGAAGCAAGAAATATTGTAACAATGAGCCCACAAGCACCTTGCCTTCGGTCACAACCCAAGATACACAAAAATGGGACCCCCATAAGACCTATAGTGAACTGCAGGAACAGCCCAACATTCAAACTCAACAAAATGCTCTTCAAAATTCTCAAAGAAGCATACACATTCAATAATGAGAGAACACTTAAAAACACAACAGAATTCACACAACATGTCAAAGACATAGAAGTACCTGACGGAGCCACACTTGCCTCATTTGACATACAAAACCTTTATTCCTCTGTGCCAATAGATCCCACACTACAGATAATCAATGCCAACCTACAAAAACATAAAAAAATCCCTTCAACTCACATTACTGAGCTAATGGACCTGCTCGAATTCACACTTTCACACAACTACTTTAAATTCAACCATAAAATCTACATACAAACAGATGGCCTGGCAATGGGCTCGAATCTTTCTGGGTTGCTAGCTGAAATATTTATAAGTAACTTAGAAGACAAAATCCTGAATTCTGATCACCACCTCCTCAAAAATATCATCTACTACTACAGATATGTGGATGACACCATCATTTTAATCAAAGGCACTAAAGATGACATCAGTGAGTTGAACCAGTTATTCAACAGCTCCCATGAAAACATAAAATTCACAGTTGAACACCAAACAGATGACAGTATAAATTTCTTAGACCTCACAGTTAGAATAAGGAATAACAGACATGAGTTTGAAATTTACCGGAAGCCTACCACAACACATACTACAATCCACAACTCCTCCTGCCACCCCACAGCCCACAAAATGGCAGCATTCCGGTACATGATCAATAGAGCTATCCAACTACCACTCTCTGAAGACAAAAGTGATCAAGAAATCCAAATAATAAAACAAACAGCTATTGCAAATGGTTATAACAGCTCCATAGTAGACACCCTAAAACACTCAATAATGGCAAAGAAATCACAACACAAAAAACAAAAAGAAAATATCATCTTCCACACAATCCCCTTTCTAGGTAAGATTTCCTATCAGATAGCCAATGTCTTCAAACGAAAAGGCATAAGCATATCCTTCACAACAGACAACAGGATCGGACAGAAATTACCCCACAACATCAGCACACAAAACCCTCTGCATCACACAGGCGTATACAAAATTAAATGTTTAGACTGTGACTGCTTCTACATAGGCCAGACAGGGAGATCATTTGAGATTAGGTTCAAAGAACACATGGCAGCACTAAAAAACAAAAAATACCACACATCAGCTATTGCCACCCACCTGCATGAAACAAAACACCATGTCAACAACACAAGTATCAGCATCCTACACATCCAACCAAAAGGCAGAAAACTAGACATCCTTGAAACACTCCAAATATACAAACATCAAACTAAACAACCTGAATGCATCTTAAATGACAAAAATGACAATATTTACAGTAGTATCATCTCCGTTTTCAACAACTGCCTACGTCATTAAAAACTGCTAAGCATACACACACACAAACACACACACACACACACACACACACACACACACACACACACACACACACCCTAAGATTTACCACTAATATTTATTTATGTTACCATAACAGCCCTGAGTGTACAGGAGATTGACTTCATTTACAGATATACAAGCACACCAACAGTTTGTACCACTTGTCAGCTTGAAACTATGTATACAACTGCTGATACAAATGCACATCCATGTGCACTTTTTAAGCATTTAGCAATGTATTACCACAACCTTTAGACAGTTAATACATGCAACAGATATAATCTTAAGATCCTTTGCCTTGTAAAGTTTGCTGTCATACAATCTCTCTCTCCACCCTCTCCCTCCCTCTCATGTTCTCTTTATATTCCTTCCCCTCTGCCTCCAGCTTTTCATATCTACCTATGAACCCCTATAAGAATGGTCAATTGTGTATTATTTTATTTTATTTTATCACTGTAGCCAATATGATTATTGTACTTAAAGTTTCTAACACCTCACCTGATTGTATAAATGAGTATGAACTTTATGCTATTTTAAGCTGTCAAAATCGTATTTACTTACTGCCTGAAGTATTTACTCCAACAAATGTATTCAACACCTCCAAATCATTTAAAAAAGTTTTCTGTAATAATGTTGTTAGGACGTATATTCTCTGGACTTTGTGAGAACATTTTCTCTTTTGCTGTACGATCCATGCACCTAATAGATTACGACGCCATATTTGTTTATACAATATGATAGTGTTCATGTGATGTGTTACGACTGTGAAAGGATCCTGTGACCACTGGAGGTACTTTACCTTACTTAATTTATGTTTACTGCTAGATACAAGTTCAATTTTTGTCAAAACAGACCAAGTTCTGAAATACTGTTTTGTTTTCTCCACTAGACAGTGTCACAACTTCCTCCAAAGAAATCGTAACACAACACAAACACACAAATGCCATATTAACTGATGTATATCCACCTGATGATGGAGGTTTAAACCTTTGAAACGCGTCGTGGAAACAAATAAACAGTGACTGGTAACAGTAAACTTATTGTTTCATTTAATAACTAGAAAAATATATAGAAAAAATAAGAACACATTACCTTCTTTCCAGGAGTACTCCTTCATAGTCTGCAGCACTACAATAAATAACAGCACAAATAAATGGAAACGTTCACGGACATCACTACATGACACTTGGAACAGATTATTTTTATCAAATTTCTTGAAGACACTTCCCTTCAGTTCAACAAACTGAAAAAAATGTTTAAGTAAGACACAAAAATTTTGTTTCAGCTTAGATTTAACACCAATTTCACTTAATGGTACACTGTCCTATGGTTAACAGTAAAACAAAATTTCATTTCATTATGGCACATAACTGAAGACAGAACCATTACCATTTCCAATTTTGGCTGTGAACTACCCATCAATTTTAGTCATAAAATTATAAGTTAATAATGAATTGCACTTACATTATTTGACATCATAATTGTTAATAGAGCTTTATTGTTGGAGTTTATAGCTACATTGAGAGTTGTAGCTTGAAACAGCACAAGTAAGCTGTGTAATACTGCTATAAGTCAAGGATTAACAACACAAAAATGTTCCCTAACAGTTTCTCTCCACAGAGACAAATATAAATGTTACAACATATACTTTTTTTAATTTTTTGCACCTCTTCCGAAGAGTTTATCAATAAATTAAAACACTTCACTTGACGATTGTACATACTGGAGGTGAAAGCATTCATCATATGTTCTATGCCCCTTGAGTGCTGATGGTAAACCAGGTGCAGTTGAGAATTAGCAGCACTAATAAATTCAACACTAGGAAATAAAGGAGAAGAGAAGGAATAAAAATTAAGATTTTACATACCACTGACAACAAGGACATCAAACAGAGCAAAAGTTGGACAACAATATGCAAGAACTTGCCAATGGACTTTTCAAAGAAAACTTCTCCAACATCCACAAAGAAATTCATGAAAACTATGGAAATTTTAAATCATTACAGCTGTAAAGGAATTTGAGCCCTGCTCCTCTAAAATGTGAATCAAATATCTCATCCACTGTGCTGCCTCACTCAGTACAAACGACTACCAAACCAGATGGATCTAATATACACTAAAACACTAAATTGTTAGAATCTTTACTTTTATGTTCATGATTATTGTAATAAAGGAAAAATGTTTAAGGGTTCAGTGTAAACTATTATGCCATGGTATTTTCAAAATGTCTTTTGTATAGAAACTCTTTATAATACATTTTCAGGATAATCCTCATTTATTGCTCCATCTCAGTTACACATTTTTAATTAGATTATATGTTTTGATCGCTCAGGATTATCTTCAGAGCTAAGTAATTGAGTCAGCAACCTGTCTTATCTTCTTTAAGAAGAGTAGTACTCTTGATATATGGTTCTGAGCACATAAGACAGGTTTTTGATGCAACTACTTACCCCCATACGAACTTGAAGCCTTTAGTTATGGTATGCACAAACATGTGGTGTTGCCATAAGAAACAATTACTGAACCATAGGCAACAATGAAAAATGGGAAAAGGACAATGTCTGATAGCAAGTGTGCTAAGTAAACCAGTTGTTGAACTACGTTAATGTGCAATAATGCTACAGAAACATGGGACAAACTACAAGCAGCACGATTTGAACAGAGCAGCATGCAATGCTTAACAGGCTAATTGAATATTCCCCCTCATGTCTGACATGACAAAACAGAAGATATTAGCACACATGCAGCTAAGCTGCAGAAGTTATTTATAGATCTATATGATGAAGTAGCAAAACATGAAGAGAATGCATTGTCTGAAGGAATTTTAAATGGTCAAGTCATGCCTATGCTGGGAATGGAATACGAAAATTTAAAGATCTATGGCACACAATATCGTCAGAACACCAGAGTTTGAATTTCCTCACTGGATTGAATGAACAAAATACAATGCAATCTTTTGCATCCGTTGTTTCTAACACATGAAAGGGAACAAAATAATAATTTAAAGAAGATGACAAAAGAAAGATCAGATTAAAAATGTCTACGTAATAAGTGCAAAAAAACTAGGGGACTGGGGAGCAGACAACACTAACATGTGGCAAAAGGAGAAGATAAGCAGAACTGCTGCATTTACTTCATGCATCTCACGTGCATCAACTGGAAACTACATTGATGAAAATAAATGGTATAGAGGCAGTGGTGCTATGAAGTATATCACTTTAAACTAATGTAAATTGACACACAAAAGAAATCTCTTCACCTAGTGGCAGCAGGGGAACACATACAAAAAAGTATTTAACTTCCACAAGCTTTAGGAACCAGTGGGTCCTCCTCCTGCAGGAAGAGTTGAAGGGGAAGAAAGAGGGATGTTCATTTATGTTATAATATCAACACTTCAAATAAACAGTACTTTCAAATTTAAAGAAAAACAGCAATCACAAAATCCATCACTTATTGGAACAGATTTACATTTTGAATGTCACATAGTCATCATTGGTGCAATTAGTAAAGCATTGACACTGATACATGACGCAAAAATTGAGTTTCTTGTCAGTCACATAAGGTCTGCGTCATTTATCAGTTTTTATGCTCTGGCATGTTGGTATCTAAGTCACTCTTTGGTAATTGCACCAATAATGACAACATAATAGTCACAATCCAGATCTGTTCCAATAAATGATGGATTTTGTGACCTATTGCTGGCTTTTAAATCTGAATACTCACTGAGAATCTAATGGATTCCAACTTAGTTAAAACAGCATTCTGTTTTGTAAAGTTGATATTCTTGAAGTCGTTTCACTGGGAACACAAGGACTAATATGGGTGCATTTGATCAATAAATAGTTAATATTGACATCCTCTGAAAGATTCCAGGTGTACCACATAAGATTTGGTGATCAAAATAACCACCACATGAAGAATATCTAGAAGAAACGTGATATCAATATAGAACATTACGAGAATGAATTTTTCAAAGGTTGTACATTACAAAAATGCACAGAAAACCATTCAAACAACTAATAAATCATTCCACAGTTGCCGGCAAATTAAGTCATGGAGCTGTCACTGGACCAATGACTACAGAATCATTTGGAGGTGCTAAATATTAATTATGTCTTAAAGCTAATTACAGTAAATTCTGTGAAATTTTCTTTCTGAAACACGAATATGAAACCACATGACGCACTTAAAAGATTTTTAAATGAAGCACAAAGCAATGGACATAGACTTAAACAATTAAGATGTGATTGAGACAGGGAATTTTATAACGAGAAAATCTAGGAATTTCTCATAGATAAGCTCGTGATGTTGCAGTAGCGTCCTCGCTTCCCGAGCAGGGGGTCCCAGATACGATTCACAGCAGGGTCAGGGATTTTCACCTGCCATGAGATGACTGGGTGTTACTGTGTCATCTTCATCATCATCATCATCATCATCATCATCATCATCATCAACATCAAGGGAACAGAGTATTGATTCTTCCAGCCTACATCCTTGAGCAAAATGGTACAGTTGAATATGAAGGTACAACAATTGTTGATGCTCAGTGATCAAGGCATGTAAACTGCCGAAAGGATTGTAGGCAGAAACTTGCAACACAGCATTTATGTCTTAAACCACACTGGAAGTTCTTCATTTCCAGAAAAAAACCTTTATGAGCTGTTTCTGTATGTCCATTCTTTTGACAGGTAGTCTTGGGGATGACGGCCATTTACTATTGTGAGAAAATGAAACTCCTACAGTCGTCCTTATTATTTTATTTATTTTGTATCTATCAGTTTTGGCACTTCAATGCACCATATTCACGCTGTAGTTGATGCTCAAGAGGAGCTTATGAGCTGTGGTACAATCAAACAACAGGGAAATTTGATCACCTCAGAATTTTTGGCACAGGTTGACATATTAGTACAAAAAAAACTTTCTATTCAGTTGATGACAAGGCTGTTTTTTTGGACAAGTTGCTAGGTAATTACCAACCTGTTTATTGCTGATTTTTCCTTTTGTAGCAGGTGTTGTAGTAAAAGAAAAAAATGTTTAAGAATTCAGTGTAAATTGTTATTCCATGGTATTTCCAAAATGTGCCTGAATTTTATAGAAATTCTTTGCAATACTTTTTGATACTGAACAGTTTGTTTCCTGAGAACAAACCATTTGTTAATACAACTGTGATTGTTGAAAATAATAATTTTTGCAATAATAACTAACAAATATTTCATAACTGAGAATAATTGTGTGTGTGTGTGTGTGTGTGTGTGTGTGTGTGTGTGTGTGTGTGTGTGTGCGTGCGTGCGTGTAGGGGGGAGGCATATGTAAGCATGCCCACGTCCCATTCTTATGCACAATAAAAGTTGGAAAACTAAGTACAGTACCATGTGCAGCACTTGGTTTATGAACCTATCAATCATTAAACTTCTACGTGGTGACTGGTTTCATTTACAGAGAATGTTTTGACGTTATGTTTACAGAGGTTTCATTTGACCTTCCAGTTTCGTACTGATATAAGAAGTGAATGGGACGCTTTTTACATATTGGTGTTTCGCCTTCAAAAGCTAGAGCATTTCTTCTCTCATAAAAAATATTTACTACTTATCATTAAAATAAACAAATAAAGGTAGCTTAACAATTTAGTGTTTTGTGCATATTACTTGCATTTATTTCTTTACTCCTTCATTCTCTTCTGAATGATTCAGAACAGTGGGTCAGATACACGGGAAAGCTTGTATTTGGTTGAGAAGTTTCTATCTGTCTATTGCCTATGTGTGTGTGTGTGTGTGTGTGTGTGTGTGTGTGTGTGTGTGTGTGTGTGTGTGTGAGGACAGGGAGGGGGAGGGGGAGAGGGAGGGGGAGAGGGAGCAAGGGGGAGAGGGACGGGGAGAGGGGGGAGAGAGGGGGAGGGGTGGGAGAGGGGAGAGAGGGGTGAGGGGGAGAGGGTGGGAGAGGGGGGCAGGGGAGAGGGGACAGGGGGAGGGGGAGAGTGTGGGAGAGGGGGCAGGGGAGAGGGGGGCAGGGGAGAGGGGGGTGGGGGAGAGGGGGGTGGGGGGAGAGGGGGGAGTGGGAGAGGGTGGAGGGGAGAAAGGGGGGAGGGGAGAGGGGGAGGGGGAGAAGGAGAGAGGTGGAGAGGGAGAGGTGGAGAAGGAGAGAGGGGGAGAAGGAGAGAGGTGGAGAGGGAGAGGTGGAGAAGGAGAGAGGTGGAGAGGGAGAGGTGGAGAGAGGGGAGGGGGAGAGAGGGGGAGATATTTGAAGCTAGGCTACAACATTTAATATCTTGTTTATGTGCCTGTTTGCTACTCATCATCATCTATGGAGAAGGGGTCAGAGAGAGAAGCAATATAAGAAATTCTTCTTCATTTGCCTAAATTCAGAAATTAAAACTTATTTTTGTTTGGCAACTACCTTCATCAATTATGTCTGGAAAGTTATACGAATGAACTACTGCCTCAGGCCACATTAACCAGTAAACAGTGCCCAAGGAACACTTCCAATTCTATCCCAGTTCCACTCTGATATAATGCCACTGAAACTGAACATTGTGCATCATTGAGATGTTCATGATCACTTCACACAGTATCAACCATGTGGAACCAATATGCCTCAAATTTTAAGTGAAATGACGTTCATGTTTAGTTGATGATTATTCTACAGCACTATAATTATCACAAGAGTAAGTGCACATGTAGTAGTGTAACAAACATAAAATCTTTGGTGGTAAATTGAAGAAAAACTTAACAAAATGTTGATTATCAAAGAAATTAAATGACAGAAAATCCAACATGAAAAGGATAGATTGCTACTCACTACATAAAGACGGCATTGAATTGCAGACAGGCACAAAAGAAAGAATACTAAAAATATTCAGCTTTTGGACTATGTACTTCTTCAGAAATAGAAAACTCTCACACATTCACATAAGCACAACTCACACTCCCTGTCATCTTTGGGTGCTAAGGCCTGACTGTAACTGTGTCTAGCTGGGGTGGGCAATGGGAGTATGAAAGAGTTGTGGGATTGAGGAGAGGGAGGGGTTACACAATACAGGTGGGGAAAGATTCTAATGCTGCCTGTAAGCCGATGCAGGACATTTAGGAGATGGCATTGGATAGCTAGATGGAGCATCAAGAGAATGCACTTTGAGGGAAGCAGGAGGACAGAGGAACTGGGGGGGGGGGGGGGGGATGGAGCTGGGAAGGGGATAGGCAAGTGGAGGGCTGAGACTAATGAAGGTTGAGTCCACCATATAGTGGAGATGCTGAGTTGCAGAAAGGCACAATAAAAAGACTGTCACACAATTAGCTTTTACCCAACAAGGCGTTTGTCAAAATTAGAAAACACACACACAAGCACTGTCTCTGGCAGCTAGACCAAGGAGAGGTAAGCAGGAGGCTGAGGCAGGGAGGGGGAGGGATAGCAGGATGGGGGTGGGGGAGAGCAAGTGCTGCTAGGAGCATGCAGGGTTGAGACAGAGAGTGGGGCAACTAGGTGCAGTCTGGAGGCTAGACAGAGTGTGGGGGGGAGAGAGGGGGGAGGGGCGTAGCATAAAAGGAGGTAAAAAGACTCATTGATGGAATTGAGAGTTATATAGTGCTAGAATAGGAACACAGAAGGGGCTACATGGGTATGGACAATGACTAATGAATATTGAAACCAGGAGGATTATGGGAACATAGGATATACTGCAGGGTGAGTTCCCACTTGCGCAATTCAGAAAAGCTGGTATGGGGGAAAGGATCCAGATGGCACAGGCTGTGAAGCAGATATTGAAATGAAGGACATCATGTTGAGTGGTGTGCTCAGCAACAGATTGGTCAAATTGCTTCTTGGGCACAGTTTGTTCGTGGCCATTTTACGAACAGACAGCTTGTTGGTTGTCTTGCCCACATAGATGGTTCAAATGGTTCAAGTGGCTCTGAGCACTATGGGACTTAACATGTGTGGTTATCAGGCCCCTAGAACTTAGAACTACTTAAACCTAACTAACCTAAGGACATCACAAACATCCATGCTCGAGGCAGGATTCGAACCTGCGAACGTAGTGGTCGCGCAATTCCAGACTGAAGCGCCTAGAACCGACCGGCCACACCGGCCGGCCTTGCCCACATAGAACTTAGCACAGTGGTTGCAGCTTAGCTTGTAGATCACATGACTGATTTCACAGGTCACCTTCCTTTGATGGAATAGGTGATGTTCGTGAAAGATTGAGTCCAGAGGAATTTCAGGAACAACAGGTATGTAGTAAGAGAGTTCCCATTCACGCAGTTCAGAAAAGCTGGTGTTGATGGGAAGAATTCAGATGCCACAGGCAGTGAAGCAGTCATTAAAGAGAGGCACATCATGTTGGGCAGCACGCTCAGCACCTCTGTGGTCCAGCTGCCTCTTGGTCATAGTTTGCAGTAATAATTCATGTAGACAGACAGTTTGTAAGTAATCATACCCACATGGAAAGCAGCACAGTGGTTTCAGCTAATTTGTAGATCACATTACTGATTTCACAGCTTACCCTTCGCCTGATATAGTAGGAGATTCCTGTGACAGGACTGGAGAAGTTGGTGGACAAAGGATGTGTGGGACAGATTTTGCTTCTAGGTCTATTGCAGGGATATGTGCCAAGAGGCAAGAGGTTGGGAGCAGGGGTTCAGTATGGATGGAGAAGGATAATGTGTACATTGGGTGGGTGGCGGAATATCACTGAAAGGGTAGGTTAAGGTAGGGCAGTGGGGACGATATTTCTCATTTCAGGGCATGACAAGAGGTAGTCGGATTCTGGTGGACCAAGTGATTCAGTTGCTCCAGTCCTGGATGGTACTAAGTGATGACAGGAGAGCTCCTTTATGGCCAGACAATGGGTATGCAGGCATATGGTAGATGATTGGGAGACAAGGCAAGGAAGATCTGTTTCTGGACAAGGTTTGGAGGGTAATTTCAGTCTGTGGATGACTCAAGGAGATCCTTTGCATTTTTGGAGATGGACAGATCACCACTACAGATGTGATGACTCTGTGTGGCTAGAGTGTATGGAAGGGACTTCTTGGTGTGGAATGGGTCCTTTATTTGAGGTAGAGATATTGTTGGTAGTTGGTAGGTTTGATTTGAACTGAGTACTGATGTAGTCATTCTTGAGGTGGTCTACATCAAGGAAGTTGGATTGGTGGTCTGAGGAGGACCTGGTGGAACAAATGGGGTGAGGCTGTTGAGGTTATGGAGGCATGTGGATAGTGTGTCCTCCCCTTGGTCCAAATCATGAAGATTTCGTAAATGAAGGAGGTTTTAGACTCTGGGTACTCAGGAAGGATTCCTCATTGGATGTTGTAATGCAGGTGCCCACTGCTGTACACATTCTCCACTGGGGTTTCAACTATCCCTTTCATGTCCTGAAGTGAGAAATATCCTCCCTACTATCCTACCACCCATCCCACAGTGAGATTCTAACACCCAACTTAAGCAATATCCTCATCCATATGTACTGAACCCCTGCTCCCAACCCCATGCCTCATGGCTCACATCCCTGCAACAAACTTAGATGCAAAACCTGTCCTACACATTCTTCTACTACCACCTTCTACAGTCCTGTTCACAGGCAGTTCCTACACCACTGAAAGCAGGGCCACGAATGACAGCAGCCATGTAATCTACAAACTAGCTGCAACCATTGTGCTGCTTTCTACATGAGCATGACTACTTACAAGCTGTCTGCCTGCATGAATGACACCACCGAACTATCACCAAGAGACAACTGGACCACTGAGGTGCTGAGCATGCTGCCCAACATAATGTGCTTCACTTTAACAAATGCTTCAAAGTCCACATCATCTAGATTCTACCTAACACCAGCTTTTCTTAACTGTGTAGATGGGAACTCTCCCTGAAACATAGCTTTTGTTCCTAACATTGCTCTGGCCTCATCCTTCATTAGTCCCTGTCCTCCACTTGCCTATCCCCTTCCCTCGTCCCACTCCAGAACGCACACACCTTATAGCCCACCAATATACAAACATAATTTTTACCCATTCTCTAATTCTCTCCTCTGTTATCCCTTTCCACTTCCCATCACATACCCTTCTGATGCTGCAACTATCAGCCTTTTGCTGTTCTCTACTCATCACCGCATGCTCCCAAAAGCAGCACTCACATCTTCCCCCACCCGTACAATGCTATCTCTCTTCTGACTCGCCCCAGACAGAGGCTGCTAATCTCAGATGCAGTTGCTGCGGCCTTAGCCCCTTAATATGACTGTGTGTGTGTGTGTGTGTGTGTGTGTGTGTGTGTGTGTGTGTGTGTGTGTGTGTGTGTGTCTAAATACTTTTAGCATCCTTTCTTATTGAGCCTTTCTGTGATTATGAAAGAAATGTATTTTTAAAGCAAAGTTACTGGAAAATTAGACACAACACACTCATCTCACCCCCCACACCGGGCGTGCGTGTGCGCGCACACACACACACACACACACACACACACACACACACAGTAGATAACTTCAAAACTACATAACCAAACTAAAGGAAGAACTACACAACTGCAAGAGAACAGTAGTTAAGTTCCTGAGAAATGGTATAACATGTATTAAAATTTGGGTGGCAGGTACCTGCAAATCTTGCCTCCTGTAATGATACCTACCTTGTCTTATCTTACACAGTTTTGGCATTTAAACTCACCAATTCACCCATAAAATTATTTATCTCTTTCCACTGCTAGAATCTATGCTCTTAAAATAACGACTTTTTCCCACTTTATCACATTTCTGTGATGACCTCACACTGTTACTGAAGGATACATACATATACCATGGCAAATAAGAGATGAGGTATTACTCCTAAATGCTCCCTTTTCCGATCACGAGGTTCTGTTGCCGTCCAAAAGAGAGCATCTATAGTATCTTGGCCAAAAGCGGAAAACAATCTATCACCAACCTGAAAATTGGTACAACCATTTATACAAGATAATATGCACAAAAGCAAAAAAAAAAGTTAGGTGACTTACAGACAACTTTACCTCCAGCATATTGTAGAAGATGTAGAGTTTAATGACAGACTGACTCTTAATAAGATGATACATCATAGATGTATCAATATATGACATAATCATACTACACATGACCAAAATACAAGCTTTCAAAAGATCACAGATTTCTGCAGGTTTCAAAATCTTCTTTGACTTCGAGTTCTTCAATCTGGAATCAGAAATTATCAAAAACTTTTTCAGTTCATGTCATCTGTCTTTTGACACCTCAGAATAAATTATGATAAATGAATGAGTGAATCTGAATGTAAAATAATTATAAAGATATTCATCTGTCTTAAGTTGAGGCACCGCAGAATGGAGGGAATTTTATATGGTGGAATGGTATGTGGGCGGGGGGCTTGTAGAGGAGATCAAAGCTTTACTACAGTAAGGAGGATCATGTGATTGTAGCCTACAGACTTACACAGAATAAACTAACATGGAGAGCTGCATTAAACCATTCTCAGCAACAGCTGCAGCTGCAGCATCTTTATCTTGAGCACAAATCATTACTTCCTACAATGAACATTGACACAATTTAGAGATGTTAACAGCCTGACGGTAACACCAAAATTTGAGAGAGCAAAGTCTCAGGGAGAGTTGACTCCCCACCCAAATCCCTACAGCAACACTGCATAGCATACTGTCTAGCTGAAGGCCTTCCCAAAAAATTCATAAGAAATGCAATGACTAATTGATATTATTGAAATATGAAACAGTTACCATAAATCAGCAACTTACTAAGAACTTCTGGGTATGTCAACATTTAGGAGAGCAAGTTCAGGCCACCTCTCCATACCAGACCCACAGAGATAGCCAATTCTCCCAGACACTACCAAGTCCAATAACAACTGTCATAGTAATATCAGAGGGTGGGATTGCACCGCAGCATTCCTTTACATAACTGGGAAACTAACATTATGGGGGAAATCGGTTTTTTTAACCTCAACAACCATTCATCCCACCAGCATGTATTACACTTTGAGGATTTGTGGGCAACTGGGACAAGAGCCTCATTCCCTGTAACTCACAATGTAATGCCAAAGAGTGGTTACTTAACCTGGCAGATAGTTTAAGTAAAGGAGGACTGGTGGTGCTGGACATTCTGCAGCCCAGGATGCCAGGACTGCCATGCCTGTCTGTACTCAACCATTACTTGCTAGTTCCCTGAGGGTAGTATAAAGGACAGTCAGAGGTTAGACTCGCACCACGGAAAGGGACATAGTACTGTAAAGACTTGAGACCTAATTTTCTAATTTTCACCAATTCTATGCTCATAGCAAGTAATGAGCCATCTGGAGGAGAAGAGGGGTGGGGTGGGTGGTGGGGATGCTACAAAATAAAATGTGGTTACATCGATGCATGATTATAGGATAAATACAAGACCTTCAACAAATAAAGTTTGTTTATTTCTTGTTTGTCTGCTAATTAGTCTGTGGCTGAAAAATTTCACAAAAACATATCTCTTTCTATAAACCTTAATTTTATACAGATGCATAGTTTTCTTTTACCAAGAAAATAATTTAAAATCACATGCAAAATGTCACTTGGAGGTATTTTTCACTGTAGGGTTAATATTATAGATGGTGTTGGATAATATGACTTGCTTTTAAGAAGGATGCAAATCTCCTCCATTGTTGTTGTCGTCTTCAGTCCAAAGACTGGTTTAACGCAGCTGTCAAAGTTAGTCTATTCTGTGCAAACTTCTTCATCTCTGCATGACTACCACAACTTATATCCATTTGAAACTGCAAATGCATTCAAGTATTGGTCTCCCTTTATAATTTTTAACCTCCCCCTCCCCTCCCCCCCCCCCCCCCCCCCCCCAAAAAAAAACACATACATCCTTCCATTAATGCGTCTGGATGTGTCCTATCAATTGATCCCTCCTTTTAGTCTATTCTGTGCAAGCTTCATCTCTGCATGACTGCCACATCTTACATCCATTTGAAACCATTAATGTATTCTAGCACTGGTCTCCCTTTACAATTTTTACACCCCCCCCCCCCCCAAAACACACATGTCCTTACATTAAGAAACTGACAATTCCTTTATGCCTGTGGACATGTCCTATCAATCGATTCCTTCTTTTAGTCAAGTTGTGCTGTAAATTTGTTTTCCCAGATTTGATTCAGAACCACCTCATTTATCGATCTCCCCTTTCAATCTTCGGCATTCTTCTATAGTACAATATTTTGAAAACTTCTATTCTTTTCTACTCTGAACTGCTTATCGTCCATGTTTCATTGTCATGCAATGTTGTGATGCAGACAAATACCATTGGAACAGACTTGCTAACACTGTTATTAAATGTTATCACATTCCAGAATTTCAGAAACGGTTTTCACGCTAATGCCAGTCTGCATTTTATTTCCTCACTATTTTGGTCATCATGAGTTATCTTGCTGTCCAAACAGAAAACTTCATCTACTAATTTTTTTAGTGTCTCATTTCCTAATGTAATATCCTCAGCACCACCTGAGTTAATTAGATTACATTCCACTAGCCTTTTATTATGTTAATCTTACAGTAATATAATGAAAAGGAAAGTTGCCCCACACCATATAGTGGAGAAGCTGAGTTGCAGATAGGCACAACAAAAGGGCAGTCACAAATAAACTTTTGACCAGCAAGGCCTTTGTCAGGAATAGACGACAAGACTGAGTTCAGTTGCTGGAGACAGCAGTCATGTGCATGTGAGGGGTGGGGGGGGGGGGGGGGAGGGAGGAGGAGGAGAGGAGGAGAGAGAGGGAGAGAGAGTGAGAGGGAGAGAGAGACTGTCCTCTACTTTTGATGAAGGCCTTGCTGGCCAAAAGTTTATTTGTAACGGTCTTTTTGTTGTGCCTATCTGCGACTCAGCATCAAATATCAAAGTTTTTAATTCTTCTCCCTGGATTTTAATCCCCTTTCCAAATTTCTGCTTGGTTTCCCTCACAGTTTGCTCAGGGTACATAGTGAATAAAATTGGGGATAGGCTACAACCTTGTCACACACCCTTTTCAATCACTATTTCCCTTTTGTGTCCTTTGACTCTTACAAGTGCTGTCTGGTTTCTGTACAAGCTGTAAATAACCTTTTCTCTTCATATTTTGCTACTGCTACCTTTGGAATTTCAGAAAGTGTAATCCAATCAACATTGTCAAAAACTTACTCTAAATCTATAGATGCTATAAATGCCAGTTTGTCTTTCTTCAACCTTTCTTATAGGATACGTCATATGGTCAGTATTGCCTTGCAGTTTCCTATGTTTCTAATCTTGGGCTGTTACCAGTTCTTCCATTATTCTGTAAATAATTCTTGTCAATATTTTGCAAACAGGGCTTAAACTGACTGTTCAGTAGCATTAACACCTGTCAGCACCTGCCTTCTTTGGAATTAAAATTATTACTGTCTTCCTGAAGTATGAGGGCACTTCCCTTGTCTCACGTATCTTACACACCATCCTTTGTCTCCCAGGGATGTCAATAATTCTGAGGGACTATCTGCTACTCCAGGGTTTGTTTACAGTGTTTTATCTCCCACCTCATTATCATCTACTTCCTCTTTGTTTTCCACAATATTGTCCTCAAATTTATTTTGCCCCTCTATAAATTCCTTGCACCTTTCAGGTTTCTCTTCTTGACTAAGTACTGGTTCTCTATCTGAGATATTCATATTCATACGGCTGGTTTTTTTCCCTTCTTCAAAGGTCTCTTTAGTTTTCCATGGTTGTTGTCTATCTTTCCCCTGTACATAGGTACTTTTATAGCCTTGCATTTGTCTGTGAGCCATTCCTCCTTAGCCATTTTACACTTTCTCACAATCCCATTTTTTGCCTTTCATCTGCTTCATTTCCTGCATTTTTATATTTTCTCCTCTCATCCATTAAAGTCAATATCTCTAGTGATATCTGAAATTTTTACTAGACCTTGTCTTTTTATCTATTTTGTCCTCTGCTGCCATCACCATTTCATCTCTCAAAGCTACCCATTCATCTTCTACTGCATTCCTATTGCATCATTGTCTAATGCTTCCTTTGATACTGTCAACAACCCTTGGTTCTTTGAACTCACTCACCTCCATCTCCTTAATTTCCTACCTTTCTGCAGTATATTCAGTTTTAATCTAGAGTTCATAACCAATTAATTATTGTCGGGGTCCACATTTGTCACTGGAAATGTCTTACAGTTTAAAATCTGGTTCCGAAAACAGTCTTACCATTAAATGTAATCAGTCTAAATGTTCCAGTTTCCCCATCTCTTCCATGTATACAAACCCTCTTTCATCATTCTTAAATTAGTGTTAGTGATGATTAAAAAATTATGCTCAGTGCAAAATTCTACCAGGCAGCTTCCTCTTTCGTTCCCACTATCTGTCTTAAATACCTTTCTCACGTCACATTCTTTCAATCTCATCAGCATATAACTCCGAAAGCTTTTGTGTGTGTGTGTGTGTGTTTTTTTTTTTCCCCTGCTGTTTCCAAGTGAGTAGATTTTTATATGCATCCAATTTACATTATGCCATCATAATCATCTGAGGAACTAATTGGCATATAAACTTGCATTACTGTGGTGGGTGTTCGCTTTTTATCTATCTTGGCTACACTAAAGCGTTCACTGCGCTGTTCATGCTACCTTAACCAGATTCCTACTTTTTTACTCAGTATTAAGCCTAATCCTTCAAAACCCCTACTGTGTTCTGTGTTGACAACCCATCAATTCCCATTGTATATACTAACTCCAACATACCAAAACCTCTTTTTAAATTCCCTAACATAACTACCAGATTAAGGGACTTAACATTCCATGCTCCGACATGATAAATGCCAGTTTTCTTTTCTCTCATGATGACATCTTCCAGTGAAATTCTAGTCCAAAGATCAAAACAGGGTTTGTTTTTCTCCAGAATATATTACCCAAGAGGATGCCTCCATAATTTAACCATACATTAGAAGTGCACACCCTATGAAAAAGTAACAGCTGTGGTTTCCCCTCGCTTTCAGCCCTTCACAGTATCAACACAGTTACATTCACCAATGTTATAATGCAAGATCAGTCAATCACCCAAACTGTTGCTGGTGCAACTAGTAAAAAGGTTACTACTCCTCTTCAGGAACCACTGGTTAGTGTGATGTATCCACAGATAATCCTCCATTGTGGTTGCACCAACAATATAGCTATACATATCATGTGGGACACAAGCCATGCCATCCATCAAGGTCCATGGTTTATGTGGGGGTGCCTACCTCACTGGAAATTATTCTCACCTTTGGAGAAGTATTAATTATTCTTGTACTGTTTGATTACACAGTCCCATATAACATCTCTAAAATGTTGTTCAATGAATGTTTATATATGTGCTGAAAATTAATAAGGAGGTAAGGTGGTAAGTACAATCAAACAGCAGTGCTGTTTGATTGAAGTAGTTTCAGTCTTGGATTTAAACTGAAACTTCCATCAGTACCTCTCCTGCCTCCAAACTACATAGAAGTTCTCCTGCACACTTTGTAAGATCTAACACTCCTCAAAGCCATTCCTTAGGCTATCATTCAATAATTTTAACAATTCCTTAGGCTATCATTCAATAATTTTATCTGCATTTCCTATCCTCCAATCCTCCAGGAGTTCTAGTCCCACAAGGTGATGTGTGTTCGGTAGTGCTTGTTTGAATGTGTGTGTGTGTGTGTGTGTGTGTGTGTGTGTGTGTGTGTGTTTTCTACATTAGAAGAAGTGTTTTTGGCAGAAAGCTCAAATGTATAGTTGTTTCACCTGTCTATGACTCAAAATCTCCTCTATATGATGTGTAACAATTTATCCTTTTCATAATATTGTTATTATTCAATTCTGTATTTTCCATTGTTAGGCTTATTCTTTGGTCAGAATGTGTTTTCTGGTGCTCAGTCTTTTGCAGCTGACTAATTTTCTCAATGTTTTCTTTCAGCAGCTTTTGTTTCAGCCTACAATGACTTCACATGACATGGTTTTGTACTGTATTGAAACGTAAAAGCTCTTCCCAAGCAACCCCTGAAATTACTAATATATCTGTGTCAGTAACAACATGTAACAATTGTCTAAAGAAAGCCAGTTCCTTCTCGTCATTTACTTTCTTCTTTCAAGGTGAAGAAACCACAAGATAATTTTTCTTTAATTGATTTAAAATGTTGTTTAATTTACACATTTTGTTTGCTAATGACACTGATTATGCTAAGAAACACCTGTAAAATATTCACAGTTAAAGTTTTATGACACTTTTCCCACATATGTCTAGGTTAGATAACACTAATATATTTGTTCTTCGTTATAGAGCTATCATTACACACGCTAGGAAGCTTTATGCTGTAAAAAACGCAACTGATATGGTCAGATAATGCAATTTCTTGTGATGTATACTTTTTAACACTTTTTGATACCAGGCACCTTTAATATGTTTAATGCTTTATAAATATGATTTATTACCTATGTTATTACATATGTTTCTTTATTAATGTTCACCCTTGACACTACACAATGTTGCACATTGTCTGATTTTTAACAACTCGAAGAACAGTTAACTTGTTTGTTACGAAACACCTCATTCATAATTCATATGACAATTGTATAATACACATTTGAGACTAAACTTATGTTAATGGAAAGTCTTACAGATTCTGTCTGTGAAATAAATATTTTGTTTACAGCTATTACTTGGTATGGAAAGATAGGTGTTGGAAATGCCGATGGTGTTAGGAAGTTAGTGAGAGGATTTTGAAGTATTTGCTTAATGGAGATAATGTAAGAAGTTTGTGATAGAGGGGAAATAATGTTACAAGAAGAAGATGATGATGATGATGATGATGATAAAGATGATGATTACCATCAGTTATGATTGCAGAAATATAGTAGATAACAACATTATGATAAAAATAGTATGTTTTGAAGCTGTAAAGTTAACTATTATAAGAAGTATGTTGTTGTGAGACAGAGAATATAAAGTAATATTTGACTTAGTATAGCTTCTACCTGGATTTTCAATCAAATTTTGAACTGAAGGGATGCTCAGGCTAGCAGAAAGATCTATGGTGTAGTGGTAAATGTTAATTTATAGTGACAATATGAGAAGGACACACACACACACACACACACACACACACACACACACACACACACACACACACGGCCACTGTCTTGAGGCACTAATGCCTGGAGTCAGTGGCCACATGTGTGTGAGTTGTTCTTGTGTGAAAGTGTGGTTCTCTACTTTTGAAGAAGGACTTTGTCTCAAGCTGAAATATTACTAGCACTCTTGTTCATTGTGCCTGCCTGTGACTTGACAGTTCATCGACGTGGTGAGCAGTAATCCCAGTACTCTTCAGTTCATTTTACCATTTTTGTGTGTAGAATTCAGTAAATCATTAAATACAGCTTCTGGGGTAACAGTTGTGTAAGTAACGCTTCTGCTTGTGTCATTCTTACATATAAAACTGCTATTAATATTTCAAACAATGAAAAATCCAAGATGGAATGTAACAATATTATGAGAAGGAAACTTGCTACACACCATATAGCGGAGAGGCTAGGTCACAGATAGGCACAACAAAAAGACTTTCACAATTAAAGCTTTCGGTCATTAAGGCATTTGTCAAGAATACACACACATAAGCACATACACACACTTACACAAACACAACTCACAAACACAACTGCAGCCTCAGGCTACTGAAACCACACTGTGAGCAACAGCACCAGTGCATGATGGGAGTGGGGACTGGGTGGGGATAAGGAGGAGGCTGAGGTGGGAAGGGGTAGGGATTGGGGGAGGGGGGGGGCAGACAGTGAAGTGCTGCAGGTGAGACGGAGGTAGGGGTGAGATGCGCAGGGGGGGGGGGGGGGGGGGGAGGAACTCAGTGTGGTGGTAGAATTACGTCTGTGTAGTGCCGGAATGGGAACAGGGAAGGAGTTGGACGGGTGAGGACAGTGACTAACGAAGGTTGAGACCAAGAGGGTTACAGGAATGAAGGATTTATTGCAGGGAAAGTTCCCACCTGTGCAATTCAGAAAAGCTGGTGTTGGTGGGAAGGATCCATATGGCACAGGCTTTGAAGCAGTCATTGACATGAAGGGATATTGTGTTTGGCAGCATGTTCAGCAACATAGTGGTCCACTAGTTTCTTGGCCACAGATTGTCAGTGGCTATTCATGTGGACAGAGAACTTGTTGGTGGTTATTCTTACACAGAATGCAGCACAGTGGTTGCAGCTTATCTTGTAGACCACATGACTGGTTTCACAGGTAACCGTGCCTTTGGCGGGATAGGTGAGGTTAGTGACTGGACTGGAGAAGGTGGTGGTGGGAGGATGTATGGGGCAGGTCTTGCATCTAGGTCTATAACAGAGGTACGTACCATGAGTTAAGGGACTGGGAGCAGGGATTGTGTAATGATGGGCAAGTATATTGTGTAGGTTCAGTTGATGGAAGGCTACCACTGTAGGAGGGGTGGGAAGGATAGTGGGCAGGACATTTCTCATTTCAGGGCACGGCGAGAAGTAATCAAAACCCTGGCAGAGAATGTAATTCAGTTGCTCCAGTCCTGGGTGATACTGAGTTACGAGGGGAATGCTCCTCTGTGGCCGGATAGTCGGACTTTGGGAGATGGAGGGAGACTGGCACTATAAGGCACAGGAGATTTGTTTTTGTACAAGGTTGGGAGGATAATTACAGTCAGTGAAGGCTTCAGTGAGACCCTCAGTATATTTCGAGAGGGACTGCTTGTCAGATGCGACGACCATTGGTAGCTAGGCTGTACGGAAGGGGCTTCTTGGTATGGAACGGGTGGCAGCTGTCAAAGTGGAGGTATTGCTGGTGATTAGTAGGTTTGATATGGACAGAGATCCTGTTGCAGCCAACTTTGAGGTGGAGGTCAATATATACAAAGGTAGCTTGTTGGATTGATTAGGACCAGATGAAGCAAATGGGGGAGAAGTTGTTGAGATTCTGGAGGACTGTGGATAGGGTGTCCTCCACCTTCGTCCAGATAGAAAGATGTCATCCATGAATCGGAAACATGTGAGGGTTTTAGTATTCTGGGACTTTAGGAAGGATTCCTCTAGATGGCCCATGAGTAGGTTGGCATAGGATGGTGCCATGCGGGTGCCCACAGCCCCGACCTTATAATTCTACCTGCGGACTGTTGTTTTGAACCGCAAGGATTACCTGGTGGAAGAACTCCGCCAGCTGTCAGATACGTCCACATACAAAACTTGCCACGATGACCTCATTCCAGTATTCCAACAGGCTCTCCTTCTACATGCTTCCTAAAGTCGATAAACCTAACCACCCAGGACGCCCCATTGTGGGCGCACACTGTGCCCCCCACTGAGAGAATCACTGCTCTCATAGACGAACAACTGCAACCTATTACCCGGGTCCTACCCTCCTATATAAAAGATACCAACCATTTCCTGCACCGACTGTCCACAGTTCCTGTCCTGTTGCCACACGGTGCCCTGCTCATCACTCTTGATGCCACCTCCCTGTACACTAACATTCCTAATGCCCATGGCCTTACCACTATTGAACACTACCTTTCCCAATGCCCCACAGATTTCAAATCAACAGCCTCCTTCCTAGTCGCCAAGACGAACTATATCCTCACCAACTATTACTTCTCCTTTGAAGGCATTGTCAACAAACAAATCCGAGGTATGGCTATGTGCACCCGCATAGCACCATCCTATGCCAAACTACTCATGGGCCATATAGAGGAACCCTTCCTAAAAACTCAGAATCCTAAACTCCTCACATGGTTCCAATTCATTGATGACACCTTTCTATCTGGATCGAAGATGAGGACACCCTATCAACATTAAGTTGGCTACAGCAAGACCTCTATCCATATCAAACCTGCTAATCACCAGCAATACCTCCACTTTGACAGCTGCTCTCTTTCCATACCAAGAAACCCCTTCCGTACAGCCTAGTCACCCGTAGTCATTGCATCTGCAGTGACAAGCAGTTCCTCTCTAAATATAATGAAGGTCTCACTGACCATAATTATCCTCCCATCTTGTACAAAAACAAATTTCCCATGCCTTATCGTTCCAGTATCTCACAACCTCCCAAAGTCCCACTGTCTCCACAGAGGAGCATTCCCCTCATAGCTCAGTACCATCCAGGACTGGAGCAACTGAATTACATTCTCCACCAGGGTTTTGATTACCTCTCATCGTGCTTTGAAATGAGAAATGTCCTGCCCACTGTTCTTTCCACCTCCCCCACAGAGGTATTCTGCCCCCCCCCCCACTGAACCTACACAATATCCTAGTCCATCCTTAAACAACCCCAATTCCTAATCTCCTACCTCATGGCTCATACCCCTATAATAAACCAAGATGCAAGACTTGTCTCGTACATCCTCCCACTACCACCTACTCCAGCCCCGTCACTAACATCACCTATCTCATCAGAGGCAGGGCTACCTATGAAACCAGTCATGTGGTCTACAAGCTATGCTCCAACCACTGTGCTGCATTCTATGAAGGTATGACAACCAACAAGCTGTTTGTCCACATGAATAGCCACCAACAAATTGTCGCCAAGAAACAAGTGAACCACACTGCTGCTAAACACTCTGCCAAAGTCAATTACAGTCATATCAATGGCTGCTTCACAGCCTGTGCCACATGGATCCTTTCCACTGACACCAGCTTTTCTGGACTGCGCAGGTGACAACTTTCCCTGCAATACATCCTACATTCCCATAACCCTCCTGGTCTCAACCTTCGTTACTCACTGCCCTCACGCATCCAGACCCTTCCCTGTTCCCATTCCAACACTACACAACCGTCATTCCATCACCACACCCAGTCCTTTTATTTCTCTCATTTTCCATACTCCCCACCCCATTGCACCTCTCCCCTGCCCTCTGTCTCACCCACAGAACTTCACTATCAATATTTCATTATTTTATAGTCACAATATAAAATTAATATCTTTCAAATAGTTATTTCTTTTTTATTTATGTACATTTAAACACAGATTAAAAAGATACAGAATCCTGCATTGCAAATTAATTATTTAAAAATTAACATTTATAGCACTCATCATGTAATCTCTCAAATCTCTAAAAGCCTGAACTATTTTTGGCAGGATCCTGTATTTAAAAATGACCCAGTTCTAGAATGGATCCATTTGAGTTCATATATTATGCGACTACAAACAACAAGTTGTATATAAATTGGAGTAACATATGTTTTTGAGTTTTTCTACCTTTAGCAAAACACTATTTTGTTTTTGACCCAGACATGTTTCACTGCAGTTGCATCATCATCAGTGGTTTTTTTATTGTTATGGCTGTTAAACATAAGGAATGTTCTTTACTGTTTAAATACATACAAATATTTGTTTCTAAATTGTAATAACAGGTTTCTGAGGAGCACATAAAATTGTGTATTTATACCTTCTTATGAAGGGTGTATTTTCAATTTTGTTTTAATTTTGTGGTTAAGTTTATCTATAGTGTTTGTGTCATGTCCATTCTCTACAGCTATTTGTCTGATTGTCTGTAATTCATTGTTGCTTTCAGTCAGTGGACTTTTGTTCAGTCGGTGTAGCATATATTGTAAACCAACTAGTTTGTGTGTAGTTGGATGATTGGAATGTTTGTGAATGGTTGTATATTGTGAGGTTTAGGAAATTTAACATTTTGTTGTTTTCTGTTTCTAATGGCATATGACATCATCTACATAACGATACCAATATATTATCCTGTATTGTTTGGGTCCTACTATTGTTTCAAATATTTTATTTTCAATGTGATTAAGAAAAATGTTGGCTAGAAGTCCACTGGCTAGTGAACCCATTGGAAGTCCGTATTCTTGTGAGTAGAACTGAGTGTCAAATGAGAAATAGTTTTGCTCTGTGATTAGTTTTAGAATGCTAGCTATTTCTTTGGGAATTTCTTCCTGTTCTTCTAATTGTTGTTTGATGATGTTTATGGTTTCTGTGGTGGGGATATTGATGTACATGGATGTGATGTTAAATGATGTGAGTGTGGCTGTTGTGGGCATGTTGATGTCTTTGATTTTTCGTATCAGCTCTTCATTGTTGTGTATGCTTCTGTTATTTGTGTATGTGTAATGTTTCTGTAAGTATGTGTGCATTTCTCTGGCTAAGTGGTATGTGGGTGCACTTCTGAAGTTGACAATGGGGCATATTGGAATGACCTCCTTGTGGAACTTTAGTAGGTGTTCAGTGTGGGTGCATGGGTGTTCTTTTGTTTCAGCCATTTCGCTTTCTGTTTTGTGATTATGTGTGAGATTTTTTTAGAAGTGCTTGTGTGTTTTACTTGTTTGGGTCACTGGTTAGCTTTGTTATGTTGTTGTCCTCCAGAAATTTTAAGGTTTTATCTTTGTATTCATCCTGTTATATAATTACCATGGTGCTGCCTGCTCTTGTAATTAGTGTCTTGATGTTTTTAAGTTTGTTTTTTGTTTTTCTGCATGTTTTTCCTTCTTCAGTTTTTGTTTCTGTCAATATGTTGTTCTTGTTTTCCTTTATCATGTATCTTATTTCTTCTGCAACTAACTCTCTTGTCAGACCTGCATTGAAGTTTGGGTTACTGTTTCTTTCTTGTTGTTTTATGATGTATTCACTTTCTGTGATGAGATTCTCCACTGTCTTGTGTGTCATGTGTGTGTTGAAATTGTATTTTGGGCCTTTTTCTAGAAAATTTATTTCTTGGTTAGATAGTTGTATGTCAGTAAAGTTGACCAGGTGTTTGTGGAATGTGTTGTTTGTTTGCTTTCTATTCTTATGTGTAATGATTTCACTTTGTTTTAAGGGGGCATTTAGTTTTTGTTGTTTATTCTATTTGGTTTTTATTTGTGTTTCTGTGTTTTGTTTGACTGTATTCATGACATTATTAAATATTTCACAAATTTTGATGTGATTTCCTACTTCCAGGTGAATTTTGAATAGTTCAACATCGAGTTCCTGCTTTTATGTATGTAGGTATCTAATTTCTTGCTTCAGCCACTCAATTTCAGCTTTGTGTTTGGCTCCTCAAAAACCTGTAATTACGATTTGGAAACTAATATTTGTATGTATTTAAACAGTAAACAACATTCCTTATGTTTAACAGCCATAACAATTTTTAAAAAAACACTGATGATGCTGTAGCTGCAGTGATACATGTCTGGGTCAAAAACAAAATAATGTTTTGCTAAAGGCAGGAACCACTCAAAAACATATGTTATTGTAAAATCAAACACAGACAAAACAGCTTCAACATCAAGATGATCAAATTGGAATATTTAACAAAAATGGAAGTTGAAGTTAAATCATAAAAAGAATGCCAGTATCACTATTTCCACTTGCAGAATACAAAAGTCAAGAATAATTCAGAAAAATAATGAAATGTTGCAAGGAAATTTTGACAAGATCTATCAGACAAAAGATAAGTAAAAGTATGTCACACTTTGTGACCTCAGACATTTTAAAAAAACTGCAATATAACCACCTTTGTGTCATACACTGGAATTACAAATGCAGACAGAATTAAGTGCCAGACCACACACTTAGAAATTGTTGACAACAATTAAATCTTTAATGGAAGGTAAAATATTAAGTATTGGAGTGACATGCAGTTAGTAATCTAATGAAATACGTAATAAATGACAATATTATGAAAGGGATAGACTTCTCGTCACCACACAGTGGAGATATTGAGTCACAGACAGCCACAATGAATCCACACATGTGACAGTTTGTTCAATGGGTGTATACCATGTGTTCTGAGGACATTTGTTGACTGCTTTATGCAGTTATTCATGGCATGTGAGTTTTAAATTAATGTTGACAATGTAGCCACATATGCAACTAGAGGCACAGTTGAAAATGGGCAATGCCCAAAACTGATTGTGTGAGAAATAAAAGATTTTATACACAGTGTGGTGGAGAAATGCCATCCTTCAAACTGATAATGTTGTCATTATTCCATCCCAGATTTTCCACTGTTTGAAAATACTTAGTAAATGTTAGATGACAGATAAGCTTCATGGTAATCTAGACAGAGAAGTAATGCAAAGCAGCCATCAACTCAAAGATTAGTTCGAACACCAAAGTGCTTTACTACTCATAATCATATTCCAAGGTGTTATTGACACAGACTGCAGTGGAGGTTCCCACATGCTACAAGATCACTCTAAACATATCTGTACCACCTACTAGACTGCACTGGAATATACTACAATCTCTACCCATAATGTATGTAGTGTCCCCCTCTTCCTTCCCACAATCAGTACAATATTTTTAAAAAATGCCCCACTTCCAAACAGTATAATGGCTAGGAACCTAAAAATGTAGCATCTGTTTTTGGTACACTAGAATATGCTTTCTTAAAGTAAATAAATGATTACACATATAAATTTAAAAGACTCTGAATCTTTCTGTTACTAGCATGTTACATCCTGTAGTTTATAACTGCTTCATTAACTACTACTGTTTCCTCAATCTCTTTGAAGAAAGAAACAAGACAGGTATTTCACAAATAACTTTTAAAAATCTGAATTTTTGCTGCTCAAAAGAAAGTAGTGTGCATATCTCATGATTGCATTCTTTAATATTACACCTCCTATCGGCAACAACAGTAATGCAGTGACAAAATTAGTTCACTGCTGACACTATCTGTTGGTGGTTACAATAAACCCAAACAATGTGGCAAATATTTCACGTATAAATTCAGTCAAAATGGCACTCAGAACATTCATCACATGATGTCTTTTTCTTGTGGTTGCTTTCAGCAAGTTACTTTCAACAAGTTTCTTAAAATAAGCTTGGTCACCAGACACTGCATGTCATTTTATACATGAAATAATAAGAGTCTCAATTTGAGCTTCTTCTTCAATATAATCTAAAATAACATTCCTTGGACAAAATGTATGATCTAAAGCCTGAAATCCCTTAGGATTGGTCTCCTTGCATTTCAGCACAGCAAGTTTACTTTTTTCAGAATTAGGTGTTTTATCAAATACACCTTTTCACATAAGTTGTTTTGATGTAATTAGTACATACAAAGCTTTCCTGTTGCTTCTGGATACTGTCTTTCATGTTGTTGTTGTTGTCTTCAGTCCTGAGACTGGTTTGATGCAGCTCTCCATGCTACTCTATCCTGTGCAAGCTGCTTCATCTCCCAGTACCTACTGCAACCTACATCCTTCTGAATCTGCTTAGTGTACTCATCTCGCGGTCTCCCTCTACGATTTTTACCCTTCACGGTGGCCTCCAACGCTAAATTTGTGATCCCTTGATGCCTCAAAACATGTCCTACCAACCGATCCCTTCTTCTAGTCAAGTTGTGCCACAAACTTCTCTTCTCCCCAATCCTATTCAATACCTCCTCATTAGTTACGTGATCTATCCACCTTATCTTCAGTATTCTTCTGTAGCACCACAATTCGAAAGCTTCTATTCTCTTCTTGTCCAAACTAGTTATCGTCCATGTTTCACTTCCATACATGGCTACACTCCAAACAAATACTTTCAGAAACGACTTCCTGATACATAAATCTATATTCGATGTTAACAAATTTCTCTTCTTCTGAAACGCTTTCCTTGCCATTGCCAGTCTACATTTTATATCCACTCTACTTCGACCATCATCAGTTAATTTACTTCCTAAATAGCAAAACTCCTTTACTACTTGAAGTGTCTCATTTCCTAATCGAATTCCCTCAGCATCACCCGATTTAATTTGACTACATTCCATTATCCTCGTTTTGCTTTTGTTGATGTTCATCTTATATCCTCCTTTCAAGACACTGTCCATTCCGTTCAACTGCTCTTCCAAGTCCTTTGCGGTCTCTGACAGAATTACAATGTCATCGGCGAACCTCAAACTTTTTACTTCTTCTCCATGAATTTTAATACCTACTCCAAATTTTTCTTTTGTTTCCTTTACTGCTTGCTCAATATACAGATTGAATAACATCGGGGATAGGCTACAACCCTGTCTCACTCCTTTCCCAACCACTGCTTCCCTTTCATGCCCCTCGACTTTTATGACTGCCATCTGGTTTCTGTACAAATTGTAAATAGCCTTTCGCTCCCTGTATTTTACCCCTGCCACCTTTAGAATTTGAAAAAGAGTATTCCAGTCAACATTGTCAAAAGCTTTCTCTAAGTCTACAAATGCTAGAAACGTAGGTTTGCCTTTTCTTAATCTATCTTCTAAGATAAGTCGTAAGGTCAGTATTGCCTCACGTGTTCCAACATTTCGACGGAATCCAAACTGATCCTCCCCGAGGTCCGCATCTACCAGTTTTTCCATTCGTCTGTAAAGAATTCGCGTTAGTATTTTGCAGCTGTGACTTATTAAACTGATAGTTCGGTAATTTTCACATCTGTCAGCACCTGCTTTCTTTGGGATTGGAATTATTATATTCTTCTTGAAGTCTGAGGGTATTTCGCCTGTCTCATACATCTTGCTCACCAGCTGGTAGAGTTTTGTCATGACTGGCTCTCCCAAGGCCGTCAGTAGTTCTAATGGAATGTTGTCTACTCCGGGGGCCTTGTTTCGACACAGGTCTTTCAGTGCTCTGTCAAACTCTTCACGCAGTATCGTATCTCCCATTTCGTCTTCATCTACATCCTCTTCCATTTCCATCATATTGTCCTCAAGTACATCACCCTTGTATAAACCTTCTATAAACTCCTTCCACCTTTCTGCCTTCCCTTCTTTGCTTAGAACTGGATTGCCATCTGAGCTCTTGATATTCATACACGTGGTTCTCTTCTCTCCAAAGGTCTCTTTAATTTTCCTGTAGGCAGTATCTATCTTACCCCTAGTGAGATAAGCTTCTACATCCTTACATTTGTCCTCTAGCCATCCCTGTTTAGCCATTTTGCACTTCCTGTCGATCTCATTTTTGAGACGTCTGTATTCCTTTTTGCCTGCTTCATTTACTGCATTTTTATATTTTCTCCTTTCATCAATTAAATTCAATATTTCTTCTGTTACCCAAGGATTTCTACTAGTCCTCGTCTTTTTACCTACTTTATCCTCTGCTGCCTTCACTACTTCATTCCTTAGAGCTACCCATTCTTCTTCTACTGTATTTCTTTCCCCTATTCCTGTCAATTGCCCCCTTATGCTCTCCCTGAAACTCTGTACAACCTCTGGTTCTTTCAGTTTATCCAGGTCCCATCTCCTTAATTTCCCACATTTTTGCAGTTTCTTCAGCTTTAATCTACAGGTCATAACCAATAGATTGTGGTCCGAGTCCACATCTGCCCCTGGAAATGTCTTACAACTTAAAACCTGGTTCCTAAATCTCTGTCTTACCATTATATAATCTATCTGATACCTTTTAGTATCTCCAGGGTTCTTCCACGTATACAGCCTTCTTTCATGATGATCAAGTGTTAGCTATGATTAAGTTGTGCTCTGTGCAAAATTCTACTAGGCGGCTTCCTCTTTCATTTCTTAGCCCCAATCCATATTCACCTACTATGTTTCCTTCTCTCCCTTTTCCTACACTCGAATTCCAGTCACCCATTACTATTAAATTTTCGTCTCCCTTCACTATCTGAACAATTTCTTTTATTTCATCGTACATTTCTTCAATTTCTTCATCATCTGCAGAGCTAGTTGGCATATAAACTTGTACTACTGTAGTAGGTGTGGGCTTCGTATCTATCTTGACCACAATAATGCGTTCACTATGCTGTTTGTAGTACTCTTTCATATATGTTTCAAAATTTAATTCCAAATTTTCAAGCATTGTGATGCCTAGAGTAAAGTTATTTCGACAAGCTGCCTGGCATGAGGTTTCACAAAATTCATATGATTGGAAATACTGTTCACATGTCAACTAGCTTTAGTATAAAATTTACATAACAGGTCTTTATGTTCTTGTTTGTTCATTTGAAGGGAAACCAGAGTGTCTTCATGTTCTGCCACCATTGATTTAGTATGCGGATCAAGCTGTGTGGATCACTCCTGCTTCGCAATGCGTGTATTTCACCTATATACACTCATTCACAGTCCACAAACTAACTAACTAACTCACTAACTATCATAGCTAAACTCATATACACCTTGCACAGATAGGGAGTCTGTAACACCGTTAGCGAAACTCGCGAAGTCCTCTGCCACCGCCCCCCCCCCCCCCCCCCTCTCTCTCTCTCTCTCTCTCTCTCTCTCTCTCTCTCTCTCTCTCTCTCTCTCCCTCTCTCTCCCTCCCCCTTTTTTTTCTCCTCTGGATGGGCTTGATACCCCCTTGGTGTAGTAGCCTGCCCATCCTACTTCTAATGCTTCATCCATACGGTAGGTGAGCGATGTACCATGCTGATTCTTCTTAAACATTCCTTATTTTTCCCTTGTTACCACAGCTTTCTTTGTGGTACTCTTGCTACAGCCATTTACCCTGGACATGATTTGTAGCTTGCAAAGTTAACCCACCAGGCTGTCAGAATTGCAGATTTGGTGAACCCTCATTGTTAATATGTGTACCACTGAATTATTGTGTTTTGGGTTGTGATGAGATAACAGTGTTCAGGTATCTGTCTGTGCTTGTTGCCTTCCTCCTAATCATTCTGTGTCCAGGTTTCCAGTCATACAGACCTCAGTATCCAGGACAGATAGCACATCATACATTACATTTCCATTGTGAACTGTATTATGTCATGTTGTTGTTTACACAGTGGTGGAAAGTGCAACATTCATTTATAACATGTGGCAAATGACAACCATGTCAACCACTCACTGCATTTCATACGCAAGGGAGCAGAGACCCGTCACCTCCTGAAAAGCTTTCGTGAACAGGTCTCACTGCTACACCATCTGTGTTCATCAAACTTTCCACTTTAAATAAGTGGTCATCAGGCAATGTCACACGAGGTCATACATATCTGGTGTAAGACACCCCTGTAAAATATTTACAGTGTCTATACTGGTAAACTGGTAAACAATGATCTGACATTAAAGTGCAATATTCCCAGCAACGAGATTCAATAACCCTCTCTCTCTCTGTCTTGTCTCCCAATCTAAATATAGTATGTCCAGACACCCAGCTACTTTAAAATCTCTTTTTTCATCCTCAAAGAATAAGGAGTTGATCCGAAATCTGCGAACCTAATTCACTCACCAACACAAGTTCTATGGTGAAATTCATGGGCTAAATATCTGAAATTTTCCTGATCAAAACCAGAGTTCAACAGGGCAGCAACTATCTTCCTTCACTCCTCCTTCCACTATTCTGAAAATGTCACCCAAAAGTGGGAAAACGAAATTAAAATTCAAAATTATTGGATAAAGAAGGAAGGGAGGAAGGATATTAGAATTTAACATCATGTCAACATTGAGTTCATTAGAGATGGAGCATGAGCCCCAATTGTTTCAAGGATGGGGATGGAAATTGGATGTGACCTTTCAAAGGAACCATCCCAGCATTAATTTTTGAGAACATTTCTCATGCAGAAAAACAGCACTCCAGCTGAAACGTTTTAAGAATGGATTTTAAAAAAGCCCTGACTTCAATAAAATATTTATTTGTAATGGTTACTCGTTTCAGTCAGAATGTGCCCATCTTCAGACCATTTATACTGAAATGTAGGTACAGAATGGATTTAAAGGGAAATCTGATAATAGTAGTAACATACAAAATATATGATATACAACAAAAATTAAAAGAAGAAATTGTACCAACGATGATATGTGATGATGGTGAATGAATGGAGCAGCTTTTGTGATTCCACTAACATCAACTGCCAAAGAGAGTAATGTAGCTACGTCCACTAAATATCGAATTATGTCAGCGATAACCAAAGAGACACACATGACATAAAACAATAAGGTGCATACAGAATAGTTATACAAAAGCTAATAACAAATTAAGCAAATAGATACATCACTTTATAGAAAATGAACCTAATTGCTCCATTTGTTACTATCTTTTGTGTAACTGTTCTTTATGTATCTCACTGTAACAACTGTTTTACATCCTGTATGCCTGACTGGTTATCACTAGTGTAATTCAGTATGAAATGGGAAGAGCACTGCATATTTAAGCAACAACTACGTTGTTGTCCTTAGTAGCTCACATTCGTTCACCGCCATCACCTACCTCATGGGCACAATTTCCTCTTTCAATTTATGTTATAGACCATGTATTTTATATGTTACTACTATTACCAGACTCCCTCTAAAGCCATTTATCATTTATATTTCATTATAAACAGTCTGGAGATGGTCAAATTTTGATTGAAACTGGCAACCATTGCAAATAAATATTTTATTGCAGCCAGCACTGTTTTTAATCCATTTTTAAGTCTCAGCATTTAGGGAAATAACAAAAAACCTAACTCTGGATGGTTGTGCATGGATTTGAAGCACCGCCTCTTGAATATGAGTCAATTATTCTAATCACACACCTCCTCTTTCAGTAACTTTAGGAAACCCATATACGAAGGCTATTCAGAAAGTAGGGAACGTTTCCAACTGACGCCTCTATGTGTGTGCCAATCGCGTATATTTTGGTATGTATGTGCTCAGCAGCTCAGTCGGAATCCATCAGTGAAGCGGGAACATCTCTGGGCATCTGGTTTTTTCGATATTCGAATTTGACATGTGTGCTGCAATTGAAAATTCCTCCAGTTGTGAAACACAGTCTGTGATATGGTTTTTGTTGGCAAAAAACCTAAAACCTATAAAAATTTATCGTGAACTGTGCAAAGTGTACGGAAACAACATAATGAGTGAATGTTCTGTCCAGAAATTGTGCGTTCGGTTTAAAAATGGCCAAACCAACATTCATGATGAAGAGAAGAGTGGCGCACGAGCATTGTGACTGACGATCTTGTTGTTAAAGTTCATGAAACTATTTGTGAAAACCATCGCTTCACAATAACGGAGCTTTCGCTTTATTTTCCACAAGTTTCACGGACTTTGTTGATTGAAATTGTCACTCAAAAGCTAGGCTGCCACAAGTCTCTCAGGCGGCAGAATTTTACAATGACGGTCTTTCAGACGTGTATAACAAAATGTACTTCTTGTACTTAGTTTTTTTTCTAATGCCAAAACGTTCCCTACTTTCTGAATAGCCCTCGTAACTAAAGCTACAAAAAGATAATATCCAACTTGTATGCTTTCAAGCCTTTCAAAATGAACTGACCATAAGTTGTCTTAAAAACTTCTCTCCAAAAATACACAAGTAAATTCACCCAACAGAGTCTACAGAACTCACATCTACAACAAAAAGTCTCACCCAAGTTGTTTTGTAAGTGGTCGAAAAGTAATATCCCATTGCGCTTTTCTTTTAGCTCATTTGTCTTTTAATTTCATGTATAGCTACTTTTCCTCTTTCTAAGTTGTTTTAGCACATATGATATACAATGACTATGTGATAATTTTAGAGATTATCTCCACATTTGTTTTTTCAATGAGTGTGATATACACCTCTACAATCAGACACTACTACAGTTATTAAACCAGAAGCCCTGCATGCCAGTGAAACCCTCAAGGTTTCACATAAAAGATGACATGAAAAACACCCTAAAAGAAGAAAGCAAAAGTGTAATTAAGGTTCCTGACACCATACAAACTGGGGCCCAAACAAATCAGAAGTTGGTTAAAGACTACAATCCTGAAAAACAGTACAAAAATTATCCAACCCCATGGCAGATATCCAAAAAAGAAGATTAAAATTCTATGGACACATCCACAGACGTTCAACAACAAGACTTCCCCACAAAATTTTGACACACTTGGAACAACTGAAAACTATACCTTTGATTCAACACGTCAAAAAATATCTAGAAACAGCCCAGATTAATTCCATAGACAGAAATTTGTACAGGACAGGCGCAGAATGAAACTATGAATAAAAAGTGAACAAAACAGACTAAAGAAAGAGAATTTGTGGAGGGAAAAAATGAAAATTCAGAAAACTGATTCAAAAAGCTTTGTATGATCCTGTAGGATCCAGTTACACTTAATAAATATACCAAAAGTATCCACCCTGATGAAGGCTGCTTGCAATAATAGCAGAAACACTGGTAATGTTATAATATGCAGTCACACTTCAAGAACGATTTTACTGAAATAGACTCTGTCCATGAAAACCTACACTTTTATATGCACCATAATATCACATCTGAAAAATAAATTACTTAACTGGCAATATTTCTCATGCAGAGTTCTCACATACAATAGATCATCATTCTAATATTCAGAAGTCTGTCACCATCCAGTTGTTTTGGGTTCTGGGAAAACAATAACAGTTCTCTGCCTAAAATTGGTTCTTTTCTTTTAGCACTATTTGAGTTTGCAGCAATAGACAATTGTTTCTATCATAAAGTAGAGGCATTTTCACATAAGGCAACAGAATGATTCACTGACTGAAGGCTTCTCAAGGTTATCTTCCTTTTCCCATCCAACTAAACAATTACAAAATCTGCGGAGCACAGTTTTTGAATTTGTAGCAAATAAACCTTGACTAGCACATTACTGGGCCCTTTTTCATTCATAGCCATATATTCTCATACTTGACAACACTAAAGAGAGAACTGACAAGGTATTTAAAGTGGAAGTAGAAGCAAAATGAAAACTCTTTGGGTTGCCCAGAAAGACTCTCGCAATGCAGCAGATAAGAGCACCTGAAATGACAGAAATAAAATGACATCAAACAGTACTGTTTGGTCTTTAGCTGCTGCCAATGTTAGTTAGCAGCCAACATTATGTTTAGGGTAACTACCGTATTTACCCGATTAGAGAATTAGATTTTTTCCCAAATTCATTATCAAAAAATACACGGTTGTCTTCTAATCGCAGATTAAAATAGTGCTGCTGAGGTTAACATTTTTACATTGTTTACTAGTGTTTATAGGGATCGTCTTTATATTTGTGGATGAAGCTTTGGCTACTGAGGTCACATGCAGATTTATTTTGAAAAATTTGTAAGGGGCAAACGATACTCACTTTCAAACAGGCTCATGATTCGCCCGATGTGACAAAACACTCGATACACTGTCAACATTGTTAGAACTGTCACATGACATTTGACTCATGAAGTGCTAGTGCAAGGGATGCATGAGAATCTATGAACTAATCACCAGAACAATCTATTTCTCTGCTTAAATTCTGATAGTTTTGTGAAACACAGGAGAAAATAGCACTAAATCTGTCATCTTACAAATTCTTGTTGTATGTGAATAGATTTTCAATAAATGTTCTCATACATGTATGGGTATTGTGTACAAACATTACAGTAATCCTGATTTTCAAGTAAAGGTAACATTCAAAAGTGGAAACGTTGTCCCTCAAAAAGCAGTATTTTATTCTGAACCCAGATTGGCATTTTATATGATTACAAGAGACTGTAATGATTTACTTTGTGGGTTGCAAATGAGAAATTTGGATGCTGTTAACAGACGCCACTAGATGGTGGGATGAGTGAAAGTCAAGAGTTGAACCAAATCATGGTTGTAATCTTTTATTTATGTATAAGTTGCTGCTGTTACATATAACTTGCAAACTAGAAGATATTGCAGTTTGTGTCTCACAGTTGCTCAAGTGCAACACTAGGTAAGGTTGGAGGAGAAACAGTGGTATCAACCTAGCTGCGAAGAAGATGAGTGTGGGGAGGGGAGTGGTGAGCAGGCAGCAACTACTGTCTCATTGCCAACTATTGATATCCATACCATTTATTTTGGCCTTTAGGAACATCTACCGTGTTTAAACTGCAGTTTGCCTGAATTCATTTGTAGTTGGAATTGAAATGTCTTCAAAATTGCACAAATACTCAACACTGGTAATTGTTTCTACAGGAGATGGTAAAAGCCTAGACAGAGGCCAATGACATACTTATGTGGTCTGTGCTGCAATGTTGTCAATGCTCACTGGGACACGACTGGAATGAAAGGCGGTGTGTCAGCTGCCAGTCCTATGTAGTCAGTAAAGGGTCAGTGGGCAGATGATATGTTTGGAAGCAAGAGACATAGTAACATTCTCACATCGGCACAGAAGTGAAATACGATACGTATTTGGATAAAAACACCTGTGTTCTCAGGTCCTGCAGTATCCACAAACCTCAGAAATCACAACCTATTTGGAACAAACAGCAAATATGTATGACAACAAAGATATAAATTTCACAGCTCTGCTGTTAGGATGATGATAATGATACCACAGACAACAGGGTTGGTAAGCGAAAAATGTAGAAAATAAAATAGCCAAAAATTAATGTAAATCATTTCTTTTTGTTTATTTTATTTCTCAATGTATTTTCAAACTGCAGATGATCAATAAATTTAGAATAGATATAACATTACCTGTTTAGGCAGATATTTTATGCCAATAAAACAGTTTGTCATTCGATGAGTCAAAACATGTTAAAAGTAAATTTTTCTCAAGAAACTTCAAGAAAAAATGGGGGTCAACTTATACTCAGGTAAATATGGTACATCTATGAAACCAGAAGAAAGAAACAGAGTTAACAATGACTGAAATGTTGAGTTTCATAGACGTCAAAAACATCTTAATTGTTGACACACTGTCTGCATTAAACACTGTGCAACCAGGGAGGTTAGGTTGGTAGCAAACGAAAAACAATACAGGTCAACACATTTCAACATATATCAATTCAGTTACTCCCAAGCAGCTACCTTACAGGCTGAAAGTCCCACGCACATATGCAGTTCTTTAAATGAACCCGCAACTGAGTCCTACAATTCCATATGCAGCATGTATCTTCCAGGGACCTTTCACTTACCTGACAGCTGATGAAGGCACCTAAGCATAACTTACAAGCACCCTGACACACTGCTGTGTTCATGCAGAGGTGCATATTTATTTTATTTTACAAACACATTATTATACACCTACTCTTTCCAAATAAGGCATTGCCAGGATATCAATTTTGTCCAATACCAATACAGCAACCAAAAATTGGTTACTGAGTCAACATCTGAACATCTGTGTACATATATTAAAGCTATTTGAAACTACCACAGGTAAAAGTCACTCATTTGGATACAATCTGCTACAAAATAACATTTGCTAAGTAATTTTTATTTTCACCCTCCAATTTGTATTTATGCCTAGTAATGCCACACTTGAACCTTTGTTTAACAAGCAGAATTTTGCTTGTATTTTTTTTTTTTACTAAGAACAGCATATTTGTTCAATAGGAAGTGATGATAACTTCTGTGTAATGTGCTACAAGAGAGAGAGAGAGAGAGAGAGAGAGAATAAAAGGAGTAAAGATACTCACTGAGTACAGTAATTGAAAAGCACATAGAAATGAAGCTGAATGTGATATTTAGGCTTTCATACTTACAATCAAATCCTGAGAGAAAGATTGTGCGTACACTAATTTTTTTTCAGTGCTAATTGAATATGAAAATATACTGGGTAGGAACAAACTACAATTGTCCTTTCCCATTCCGATCACCAAACAGTGCCAATGTTAAGTAGCTACAGGAATCAAAAGAAGAAGTTTAACAATATAGCTCTGCCTCTGAACTTCTCACATCATCAGAGCTCATGTGCATAAATACAATCTTACCATATACTTGCGACACACACACACACACACACACACACACACACACACACACACACACACTCTCTCTCCAAGTGTGGTTTGTGTATGTGTGTGTGAGGTGGGGGAAGGAAGAGGATGAGGGAGGGGTAGAGGGAGATGGAGGGTGGGAGCAAGGAGTACAGGAGGAGGGTGGGGAGAAAGTGTTCCGCATATGAACATAGATTCAAAGGCTAAGCTAAAATGTTAGTTCTTCTTGGAAACCTATCGGCTACTTAACACTTGTATCGTGTTACCTTAACACACTTTATAGTTGTTTGCCACTGAGATATTTTTCACTGCTACATTAACACTAAAACAAATAATGCATTATTATGATTTTCCATAGTTTTTAATGCAGTTCTGATGCCAGTGTACAAAAGTATAGCTATTACCATGTTTATACAGTTCAAAAAACAGTGAAATTAGACTGCTCATAACAGCTTTTCTATGATGTGAGTGACTCCTGCAAGTTTAGACCTACTCAATACAATTCAAAAGGGAAAAAAAAGAAAAAAAAATTATACGTACCCAAAACATCCTCTGACTGGCCGGCTAATGACAGACCACAATGCCAATATAAATCGTAGTGGAAGAAATGTATACACAAACAAAAATGAATCAGCACACTGCAACAGAAGAAATATTGAACGCACCATCAACAATTAGATAATCAATCCAACAGAAGTTTAATAAAATGAAAGAAATAAATATAACAACAACAAAAGTAAATGTTGCCTGCTGTAACAAAACATAAATGCTGGCAAGTTATCAACCACTTGTTGTTGTTGTGGTCTTCAGTCCTGAGACTGGTTTGATGTAGCTCTCCATGCTATTCTATCCTGTGCAAGCTTCTTCATCTCCCAGTACCCACTGCAACCCACATCCTTCTGAATCTGCTTAGTGTAGTCATCTCTTGGTTTCCCTCTACGATTTTTACCCTCTACGATTTTTACCCTCTACGATTTTTACCCTCTACGATTTTTACCCTCTACGATTTTTACCCTCTACGATTTTTACCCTCTACGCTGCCCTCCAATACTAAATTGGTGATCCCTTGATGCCTCAGAACAGGTCCTACCAACCGATCCCTTCTTCTGGTCAAGTTGTGCCACAAACGTCTCTTCTCCCTAATCCTATTCAATACTTCCTCATTAGTTATGTGATCTACCCATTTAATCTTCAGCATTCTTCTGTAGCACCACATTTCGAAAGCTTCTATTCTCTTCTTGTCCAAACTATTTATCGTCCATGTTTCACTTCCATACATGGCTACACTCCATACAAATACTTTCAGAAATGACTTCCTGACACTTAAATCTATACTCAATGTTAACAAATTTCTCTTCTTCAGAAACGCTTTCCTTGCCATTGACAGTTTACATTTTATATCCTCTCTACTTCGACCATCATCAGTTATTTTGTTCCCCAAATAGCAAAACTCCTTTACTACTTTAAGTGTCTCACTTCCTAATCTAATTCCTTCAGCATCACCCTACTTAATTCGACTACATTCCATTATCCTCGTTTTGCTTTTGTTGGTGTTCATTTTATATCCTCCTTTCAAGACACTATCCATTCCATTCAACTGCTCTTCCAAGTCCTTTGCTGTCTCTGACAGAATTACAATGTCATTGGCAAACCTCAATTTTTTTATTTCTTCTCCATGGATTTCAATAACTACTCTTTTGTTTCCTTGACTGCTTGCTCAATATACAGATTGAATAACATTGGGAAGAGACAACAACCCTGTCTCACTCCCTTCCAAACTACTGCTTCCCTTTCATGTCCCCCGACTCTTATAACTGCCATCTGGTTTCTGTACAAATTGTAAATAGCCTTTCGCTCCCTGTATTTTACCCCTGCCACCTTCAAAATTTGAAAGAGAGTATTCCAGTCAACATTGTCAAAAGCTTTCTCTAAGTCTACAAATGCTAGAAACGTAGGTTTGCCCTTCCTTAATCTAGCTTTCAATATAAGTTGTAGGGTCAGTATTGCCTCACGTGTTCCAACATTTCTACGGAATTCAAACTGATCTTCCCCGAGGTCAGCTTCTACTAGTTTTTCCATTCATCTGTAAAGAATTCGCCTTAGTATTTTGCAGCTGTGACATATTAAACTGATAGTTCGGTATTAAACTGATAGTTCAGTAATTTTCACATCTGTCAACACCTGCTTTCTTTGGGATTGGAATTATTATATTCTTCTTGAGGTCTGAGGGTATTTCGCCTGTCTCACACATCTTGCTCACCAGATGGTAGAGTTTTGTCAGGACTGGCTCTCCCAAGGCCGTCAGTAGTTCCAATGGAATGCTGTCTACTCCGGGGGCCTTGTTTCGACTCAGGTCTTTCAGTGCTCTGTCAAACTCTTCACGCAGTATCGTATCTCCCATTTCATCTTCATCTACATTCTCTTCCAATTCCATAATACTGTCCTCAAGTACATCGCATTTGTATAGACCCTCTATATACTCCTTCCACCTTTCTACTTTCTCTTCTTTGCTTAGAACTGGATTTCCATCTGAGCTCTTGATGTTCATACAAGTGGTTCCCTTATCTCCAAAGGTCTCTTTAATTTTCCTGTAGGCAGTATCTATCTTATCCCTAGTGAGAAAAGCCTCTACATACTTACATTTGTCCTCTAGTCATCCCTGCTTAGCCATTTTGCACTTCCTGTCGATCTCATTTTTGAGACGTTTGTATTCCTTTTTACCTCCTTCATTTACTCCATTTTTATATTTTCTCCTTTCATCAATTAAATTCAATATTTCTTCTGTTAACCAAGGATTTCTACTAGCCCTTGTCTTTTTACCTACTTGATCCTCTGCTGCCATCACTACTTCATCCCTCAAAGCTACCCATTCTTCTTCTACTGTATTTCTTTCCCCCATTCCTGTCAATTGGTCCCTTATGCTCTCCCTGAAACTCTGTACAACCTCTGGTTCTTTTAGTTTATCCATGTCCCATCTCCTTAAATTTCCACCTTTTTGCATTTTCTTCTATTTTAATCTACAGGTCATAACCAATAGACTGTGGTCAGAGTCCACATCTGCCCCTGGAAATGTCTTGCAGTTTAAAACCTGGTTCCTAAATCTCTGTCTTGCCATTATATAATCTATCTGATACCTTTTAGTATCTCCAGAGTTCTTCCATGTATACAACCTTCTTTCATGATTCTTGAACCAATTGTTACCTATGATTAAGTGGTGCTCTGTGCAAAATTCTACCAGGCGGCTTCCTCTTTCATTTCTTTGCCTCAGTCCATATTCACCTACTACGTTTCCTTCTCTCCCTTTTCCTACTACCGAATTCCAATCACCCATGACTATTAAATTTTCATCTCCCTTCACTATCTGAATAATTTCTTTTATTTCATCATACATTTCTTCAATTTCTTCGTCATCTGCAGAGCTAGTTGGCATATAAACTTGTACTACTGTAGTAGGTGTGGGCTTCATATCTATCTTGGCCACAATAATGCTTTCACTATGCTGTTTGTAGTAGCTTACCCGCATTCCTATTTTCCTATTCATTATTAAACCTACTCCTGCATTACCCCTATTTGATTTTGTGTTTATAACCCTGTAGTCACCTGACCAGAAGTCTTGTTCCTCCTGCCACCGAACTTCACTAATTCCCACTATATCTAACTCTAACCTATCCATTTCCCTTTTTAAATTTTCTAACCTACCTGCCCGATTAAGGGATCTGACATTCCACGCTCTGATCCGTAGAACGCCAGTTTTCTTTCTCCTGATAACGACATCCTCTTGAGTAGTCCCCGCCCAGAGATCCGAATGGGGGACTATTTTACCTCCGGAATATTTTACCCAAGAGGACGCCATCATCATTTAATCATACAATAAAGCTGCATGCCCTCGGGAAAAATTAGGGCCATAGTTTCCCCTTGCTTTCAGCCGTTCGCAGTACCAGCACAGCAAGGCCGTTTTGATTATTGTTACAAGGCCAGATCAGTCAATCATCCAGACTGTTGTCCCTGCAACTACTGAAAAGGCTGCTGCGCCTCTTCAGGAACCACACGTTTGTCTGGCCTCTCAACAGATACCCCTCCGTTGTGGTTGCACCTACGGTACAGCTATCTGTATCGTTGAGGCACGCAAGCCTCCCCACCAACGGCAAGGTCCATGGTTGATACTTAAAATTGTTGAAATCACTGGAGTCTAAGTATTGACTGAAGTAAGAGCATGTGGGTGGGTGGGAGATGGGTAGCCGGGATTTGCCGCAAGGCCAGAGCGGCCACCTTGACCAGCAAGTTAGGGGAATGGAAGTTCGGTTTTACCAAGGAACGGTGAAGTGATATTTCATTATAATATAAATACAATAATACCATATACTTGTGGCACTACAATGCATCAGTTGAGACATTGACATTACAAATATAATTAAAGCTATAGACGTTAGTCACAGAAATGAATATTCTTACAAAAATACCCTTAGAACATTAAAAATTGCTTAGCACTTCATGTGATCTTAACAAACAGTATATTGGGTGAAAGCCACACATTTATATGTTTTCATTTATTAAGTTATTGTGTTTTATATCTTTTCAGTTATGTAAGTGTGTTAAATCATTGAATTCCCCACATTTGTGCAACAAATGAACTGGCATCCCCTATGTCTCCACCACCTAACCATATGTCTAGATTATTAATTGAGTTCTAATTTAATTAAAAGTTAATTTAGCAAGTATTAAAAAAACTTGTAATTCAAAAGTGCTAAATTGTTTGTAATATTGGATAGCACCAATAGATAGTGTGTAAAAGGATGCATCTATTGAACAGGCCAACTTTATTGTTTTACATGTATCAACAACTATTTCCTTGTTATTTGTCAAATGCATGTATGCAGAAAATTTATGTTTTAATTAATTGTGCTTAAACTATTGTATACAGAATAATATCTTCAGTCTTAATGGAACTGGAAGAAAAGGAGCTTTTATTTAAGCCACTTATCAAATTTGTAACTTGTTTTTCAAATGGTTGTCCATTTTCTGTAAATTTAATTATACGTATGTTATGGATTTTGATGGCACCAGGTCATTCTGCATCTGGAAGTCAGTCTGTATGGATCAGTCCTAAGGTAACATGCAGGTGAGCCAATAATGAAGTTTCAGGCTGGTGAAAATAATTGAGTTTGGGTGGCAAGCTGCCAAGTGAATACTTTAACATTTGTTTGTACTTATAAAAATTTCTAAGTCACATAGGACTTAGACTCTAAGAGATGGCTGAACTCTAAGAGATGGCTGGAGCTTTAACATATCATGAGCATCCAATGACATGCAGCTTGAACTTGAACTTATTTTGGTTTCATTTTGGAATGAACACTGGATAGATTATGAGAATCGCCTTGAGAATTCACACACATTAATGTAATGATTGGCATAAGAAGAGTTTAAGTGTTACAAGCTGGCGAACATATTGTGTTAATTAACGGAATGGGACTCTTGGTTTCACATACCGGTGACGTTTAGATAGCATTTGGGAACTCTCCTGCCAGTTTAACACATACACACAAACACAAACACAAACACACAAACACACACACACACACACACACACACACACACACACTACATGTCACTGACCACTAGACATACAAGAGACTATCCAAAATTTTCGAGACAGGTGCTGCCATCTGTTGAAATCCTTACCTTTGGACTAATTGTCACCATCACCCTCGAAGTAGTTCCCATCTGCACATGAATACCGGTCCCAGCACTTCTGCCACTGGTCAAACGTTTTTGGAAGTCCTGTTCTTTAAGGGTGTTATTCACCACCAGCGATGCTTCTTGAATCCGTTCTAGAACGTTGAATCGACAGCCTATCAACTTGAGTTTCAGTTTTGGGAATAGCGCGAAGTCGTAAGGTGCCAAATCTGGCGAGTATGACGGGTGGGGTACAACCGCCATGTTATGTTTTGTCAAAAATGTCCTGGTGAGCAAGGACGTGTGACAGGGTGTGTTGTCGTGATGCAGCAGCCAGTTCCCTTGATGACAAATTTCGGGCCGTCGCAAAATGTCCCAGTAGTATGCGGAATTCATTGTTTGGTTGGGTGGGAAGAATTCTTTGTGCACAATTCCCTTTGCATCAAAGAAAACAATGATCATACTCTTCACCTGTCTCGCTTTCTTGGGTTTGGAGAGCCTGGGCTCTTCCACTGGGACGATTGTTGCTTTGTCTCTGGGTCATAACCATAAATCCAGCTCTCGTTGCCGGCGCTAACCCGTGACAAGAATGTTGGATCATCAGATGCGGTCTGACAAAGGTCTGTGCATACTTCAACATGCTGTGCCTTCTGATTGGAGGTCAAGATCCTTGGCACAAATTTTGCGCGGACACGATGCATGCCCAATTCATCAGTCAACATTCGTTGACATGTCTCATAACTAATACCCATTTCATCAGCAAGTTCTTGAATGGTTAGACGTCGATGCACACGAATCAATTGTTGAAGTCTGGCAACAATGACTGGTGTTGTGCGGCTAACAGGCCTTCCAGTGTGATCATCATTTTCAACGTCCTTACGGCTGGCCCTAAACCGAGCATGCCATCCAAACACATGTGTACGGCTCATGCTCTGTCCCCCAAACACTTGTTCCATCATTGCAAGGGTCTCTGTAGCACTTTTCCCAAGATTTGAACAGAATTTGATACACACACACTGTTCTGTTCGCAGATACATCGTAAAATCGCCACACCAAACACAGAGTATTACGAAATCACTGTGGACACACACCTCCTCCCTGCTGAATGCCACTCAGCACACTGACTCATCAGATATGCAGCTCTTGCCTCCAGATGGTAGCAGCAGTCCCGAAAATTTTGGATTCCTCCTCATACTCGTGGCTGCTGCATCTGCTAACAGATTTTCTTGAATTTCCGTTTTCCTGGCATCCTTTCTGGTTTTTTCAACCAGGAGTGGACTGTTATTTGATTTGGGATACTTTCTCTGATGAGTACGTGCATTGATGAAATTATGTGGAATTTATTAGGTCAAAACAGATACAAAATTTCACTGTCATCTACTTCATCCATCACTGAATTGAAAGTAACCCTCTGTCTCTGAGACTTCTTATCATTGTTTGAGTAGTGGTATACCTTATTGGATTAACTTCATTAACCTAGACCAATAGTCTAGTGTTACAAAGCTGTACACGTACATTCGACCTCATTCGCTGAGAGGCATGAACCAAAAAAACCCACAGCCGTCAAATCTCTGGTAACCACTTCCAATTAATGATCTTCCCTTACTGGCTCATCTAAATACTTTGATTTGTTTACATGCCACACACTGTCAGTAACACTCACACTTCTGGTGGTAAGGAGTGGATGAAAGCAGCTCTAATCTTAAGTTACACTAAGCTCATTCTGACCAATACATATTTTTAAATTATGTCTCAAACTCACTAAAATGTAAAATTTGCTGCAACTTTCCCCACTGTAGTGCATCACCCTCTCAGTTACTAATTGCAAATCAAATTCTCCCTAGCGAATCTTCTGTGAATTCCTCCACAATTTACAAATGACTTCCTTAGACGATTTAAGAAAAATTACTGGATGTCCATTTCCATTTTTGGTTAAATGTAGAGAATCTGTAACTTACACTTCTTCCTGCCTCAAGCTTTAATTCTTCCCATACATGCTCTTTGTGTTTCAGTATATACAGGGTGAAGCAAAATTCGTGTACTCGGGCTTTGCAGCACGACTCCTCACATGCCAGTGATAAATAAATGTCCGTCTCAAAATTTCGTCTGGTGAGTACATTCAGCAGCAATAGGACATTAAAGAGTGACAGTCTGGCAACACTGTAACCACATGTATAGTAACTACCTCTGTCGGCACATATTAGTTGTGCTGTATAGTTAGTGCACTGGATAGAGTTTTGTGTTAGCATGCAAGAGATCGATGGTTCGATCCTGGGTTGAGGCATATGTTTTTTATTTGGTAAATGTAGTCCAGCTGTTACGGTATCTGGCATCTTAATTGTCAACAGCGATTGCAGCGGGTCCTCTGAAAAACATATGCCCTTACATACTGCAACTGTAAAAATCATCATCATCATCATCATCATCATCATTATTATTATTATTATTATTATTATTATTATTATTATTATTATTATTATTATTATTATTTTATCACTGGGCTTATAGCGGTGTCGGGATAAACCATGAAGAAAAATATCTGTCAGGGGGGTAATATGCAAAAGGTGGAACAGCGCACAGGACTGAGAGCATGTTTATACTTTATGCACTGTCCACCAGGCAGTGGATATGCTTCTGGCCCTTGGTGCATCTGACAACTGGACTGGTGTTGCCACTTGTGAATATGCTGGTTGATATCCTCGTCGCCGGCATCCAGATAAAAATTTGTTTTGTCATCTGGAGCTGCGCCTTCAGAAGTCAGGTACTCTCCTTCCACCATCGCATGACAGAGGTTGTCCAGACTCACCATACTCCTGCTACTGAGGAAGCTATTCCGGGGGGTCATATGCCAAGAACGTCAACGAAATATCCATAGCGTAGCAAGGCAGCTGCGTTCCATGCAACGCACGGTTGTTAACGTGCTGCACGAGCATGGGCTGCACCCTTACCATTATGGTTTCACGTAACACCTGCATGCTGCAGATCGCCACCGGCGGATGCGACTCTGTGAATGGTTCCAACAACAACAGGAAGCCAACAATGACTTCGTGAACACCGATATATAGTCAGATGAAGCAGCATTCATTCGTGAGTGATCAGTACATACAATGCCCACCACTGTTGTGAGGTTAACCCTCACGTCACCCATGACTGTGGATATCAAGTTCACTTTGGTATCAATGTCTGGCCAGGAATATTGGGCGACAGGTGTTTGGACCCCTACATGTTGCCTGACCAGTTGCCTGCATGAAGGTATCAAGCGTTCCTCTCAAACTATCTGCCTGATGCACTGGAAGTTGTTCCACTACATGTTCGGCAAAGGGTATGGTTCCAATTTGATGGAGCACCTCCACATGCTGAAATTAATGTGTGTCAGTATTTGGATAGAACATTTTCAGGGAAATGGCTAGGGCATGGTGGTCCAGTTGTATGGCCACCACATTCACCTGACTTAAACCCCTTGATTTCTTTCTGTGGGGACACCTGAAGGAGCATGTGTATTCTACACCACCAATGAATGTGGCACACAGTGTAAGACAAATACATAGAGTATTGTAACAAACTCTACTGAACTTTCCCTGGAACAGGAGTAATATTTATACAGGGCTGCCTCACACGTGGTAGTGCATGTTCATGCAGCTCTTATTACTGGGGATGCAGCTTTGCTGCGAAGGGTCCAGATCTGCATGATCCAGTGAGTTGCGCAATGTTTGGACATGCAGGGAGGTCGCTTTGAGCATCTGTTGTTCCGAGGACAACATATTCTGTTGTGAAGGTCATGTGGTCATTAATATGGACATTATTATTGTCACTGGTTGCTAATGTGCGACATCTGAGTGTTCATATTACACGTAGTATAAATAACACGTTCACGAAACTTTATTCACTGCACCAACTGTTCAACGCTACTAACATCTGCTGACAGAGGTACTTACCATACATGTGGTTACAGTATTGCCAGATTGCCACTCTTTAACGTCCTTTTTCTGCCGGATGTACTCGCCAGACGAAATTTTGAGACAGACATTTTTTTATGGCTGGCATGTGAGGAGTCATGCTGCAAAGCCCAAGTGCGCAAATTTCACTTCACCCTGTTTATCTGTTATCATACTTTTTCCCATGTTCAAACTGCAATGACAGGTCGAGTACACCTCTCACTATCAACAATTAAATAAAATGTTCTATTAGACACTTGTGATTTTATTAAATTTCTGATTGATTAATGACTATCTATACGTTCTCCAATCTAAAATATCATGTAACCCATACCTGTTTTTTTGTTCTTTTTTTAAATATCTTTGATTTTTCTTTCTATCTGATTGCATCATCTTTGAATTATTTGCATATTGTTCCCTCTTGCCTAGTCTAATTCTGATCTGCTTAATGCCAGTGTTGCTATTATGCACATTTAAATCTAATTGTAATACCATAAGTTCAACTGCATCTTGGGGTTTTATAGTCTTGGCAATAAGTCACGAATTTGCTCACCTCTACTAAAGGGCTGTACCTGTAATAGTTTGTAACCACTCACCAAAAGCTTTGTCTTTTTAAGAATATCATCTACTCATATATCTAACTGGTCGATCTGAGCTTCCATCTGAGCCTTAAAGTCCTCTGGACACTGCTCAACACAACAAAGATAAAACCTAGTCTTTATGTGAGTTTGAAATTGGTCCATGGTTGGTTGGGTGTGAGATTGAAGGGACCAGACTGCTAAGGTCATCGGGCCCTTGTTCCACGATAAAATCACACGAAATAAAAACTGTCAGTCGTTAAAAACGGAGAACTGAGACAAGGGACGACACAATACAAGAAAGACAGACAAAGACCAGACAAACGGAACTAAAATCACACCGAGTGTGAAGGTGGTTGGCCGACCATGAAAATAAGGAAAAGCCAACCACCAAATGACATTAAAACCCACAGTTTAAAACCACAGGCCAAAGGCCCAAGTCAATACAGGAAATAAAAGGACAAACACTCAAATCATACGATAAAAACCCCCTGCCCGAATAAAACTCAACACGAGGTCCGCCATAGCAACGTCATCACATAAAAGGGCAGGGAGGGTATCAGGCAGCGCAAACGTCTGCCTGAGTCCTGTTAAAAGCGGGCAGTCCACCAAAATGTGGACCACCGTCAGAGCTGCCCCGCACCGACATAGCGGTGGGTCCTCCCGGCGCAACTAATGGCCGTGCGTCAGCCACGTGTGGCCAACGCGCAGCCGGCAGAGGATGACAGAGTCCTTCCAAGAGGCCCGCATGGAGGAGCGCCACACACCGGTCGTCTCCTTCACCGCCCGAAGTTTGTTGGGCGTGGGCAGGGTGCGCCAATCGTCACCCCAGGCACCAATCACTTTCTGGCGCAAAAGCGACAGGAGATCACACTCCATCAGGCCGAGTTCCTGAGCCGTTGAACTCACTGCCTGTTTAGCCAGCGTGTCAACCCGCTCATTGCCCGGGATGCCGACATGACCTGGGGTCCAAACAAAGACCACGGAGCGGCCACAACGGGCAAGAGCATGGAGCGACTCGTGGATGGCCATCACCAGACGGGAACGAGGAAAGCACTGGTCAAGAGCTCGTAAACCACTCAGGGAGTCACTACAGATGACAAAGGACTCACCTGAGCGGGAGCGGATATACTCTAGGGTGCGATAGATGGCAACCAACTCGGCAGTGTATACACTGTTCCCGGGTGCCAGCGACCGTTGCTCACATTGATCCTCTAGAGTAAGAGCGTAACCAGTGCGACCAGAGACCATCGAACCGTCGGTATAGGCCACGGCAGATCTGGGAAACTCGGCAAGGAGAGAAACAAAGCGGCGGCGGAGGGCCGGAGGAGGGACCGAGTCTTTCGGACCCTGTGCCAAATCCAGCCGAATGCATGGTCGGCGCACACACCAAGGGGGCAGACGGAGATTGGCCCGGAAAAAAGGCGGGAGAGTAAAAAACTCAATCCCACACAGTAGAGCCCGGATGCGAACCGCGATCGTACACCCTGACCGGGGCCGCCTGTCTGGAAGATGGACGATCGAGTGCGGGAACAGGAGACGGTAGTTGGGATGCCCTGGCAAGCTACAAACGTGGGCAGCATAAGTGGCCAGAAGTCGGTCGCGCCGGATCCGCAATGGAGGAACACCAGCCTCCACAAGTAAGATGTCAACAGGGCTTGTCCGAAATGCTCCTGTGGCGAGTCGGATCCCGCAGTGATGGATGGGATCCAGCAATTGCAACGCTGATGGCGATGCCGAACCATAAGCCACACACCCATAATCAAGGCGGGACTGGATCAGCGCTTGATACAGCCGGAGAAGGGTGGACCGATCGGCACGCCATCCAGTGTGGCTAAGGCAACGGAGAGCATTTAAATGCCGCCAGCATGTTTGTTTAAGCTGCCCAATATGAGGCAGCCAAGTCAACCGGGCATCAAATACCAGTCCCAAGAACCGATGCGTCTCTACCACAGCAAGAGGTTCACCGTCAAGGTAAAGGCGTGGCTCAGGGTGAACCGTGCGACACCGGCAGAAATGCATAACGCAGGTCTTAGCGGCCAAAAACTGGAAGCCGTGCGCTACAGCCCATGACTGCGCCTTGCAGATAGCGCCCTGCAGCTGGCGCTCAGCAACTGCAATGCCAGCGGAGCTGTAGTAGAGGCAGAAGTCGTCTGCATACAACGAAGCTGCGACGGATGATCCCACCGCCTCAGCGAGCCCATTGATCGCAATTAAAAACAGGGAGACACTGAGGACAGACCCCTGTGGGACCCCGTTCTCCTGGACCCGGGAGGAACTATGGGACGCAGCAACTTGCACGCGGAAGGAACGAGACGACAGAAAATTCTGAATAAAAATCGGGAGCGGGCCCCTAAGACCCCACCCATGAAGTGTGGCCAGGATGTGATATCGCCAAGTCGTATCGTATGCCTTCCGCATGTCGAAGAAGACGGCAACCAGATGTTGGCGGCGTGCAAAGGCTGTACAGATGGCAGACTCTAGGGAGACCAGATTATCGACGGCAGAGCGGCCTTTACGGAACCCACCCTGAGACAGAGCCAGAAGGCCTCGAGACTCGAGGAGCCAACTCAACCTCCGGCTCACCATATGTTCTAGCAACTTGCAAAGAACGTTGGTGAGGCTTATGGGGCAGTAGCTGTCAAACTCCAGCGGGTTCTTGCCAGGTTTCAACACGGGGAGGACGATGCTTTCTCGCCATTGAGACGGGAACACACACTCAACCCAGATGCGGTTGAAAACATCTAGGAGGCGTCGCTGGCAATTCACAGAGAGGTGTTTCAGCATCTGGCTGTGGATGCGGTCTGGCCCAGGAGCCGTATCAGGGCAAGCAGATAGTGCACTCTGGAATTCCCAGTCGCTGAAAGGAGCATTGTACGACTCCGTGTGGCGCGTGTGAAAGGAAAGCCTCCAACTTTCCAACCGCTCTTTCCGGGAGCGGAAGGCCAGTGGGTAATTCGTAGATGCGGAACACTGAGCAAAATGCGCTGCTAACCGGTCCGCAATCGTGTCGGAGTCAGTACACACCACTCCATTCAGCGAAAGCCCAGGGACAGAGACAGGCGGCCGATAGCCATGGAGTCGCCCAATCTTAGCCCAAACCTGCGATGCAGAGGTACGGACGCCAATGGTGGAAACATACTGTTCCCAGCACTCCTGCTTCCGTTGGCGAATAAGGCGTCGGGCACGGGCACGGAGCTGTTTAAAAATAATGAGGTTCTCCAAGGACGGGTGCCGCTTATCGCGTTGAAGAGCCCGCCGGCGATCTCTAATCGCCTCTGCGATCTCGGGCGCCCACCAAGGCACAGTCCTCCGCCGAGGGGACCCAGATGAACAGGGAATCGCAGATGCCGCCGCAGAAACGATGCCGGTGGTGACCGACTGAACCACCGCATCAATGGTGTCAGGGGAAGGAGGTGCGATAGTGGCGAGAGAGGAGAACAAGTCCCAATCAGCCTTATTCAGAGCCCATCTGGAGGGGCGTTCAGAAGAGTGACGCTGTGGTATTGACAGAAAGATGGGGAAATAGTCACTACCACATAAGTCGTCATGGACACTCCAGTGGATGGATGGTGAAAGTCCGGGGCTGCAGATAGAAAGGTCGATGGCCGAAAATGTGCCATGGACTACGCTGAAATGTGTCGGCTCTCCCGTGTTTAAGAGGCAGAGGTCAAGCTGCGAGAGAAGAGTCTCGACATCTCTACCCCGGCCAGTAATCGCGGCGCTACCCCACAGGGGGTTATGGGCGTTAAAGTCGCCCAGTAACACAAAAGGAGGAGGCAATTGTGCTATCAATGCAGCCAACACATGACGCGAGACATCACCATCTTGCGGAAGATACAAACTGCAGACAGTAATAGGGTGAGGCGTCCACATCCTTACAGCGACAGCCTCTAAAGGTGTGTGAAGAGGTACACATTCGCTGTAGACAGAGTTAAGGATGTAGACGCAGACTCCACCAGATACCCTCTCATAAGCTGCCCGGTTCTTGTAATAACCCCGATACCCACGTAGGGCAGGGGTCCGCATTGCCGGAAACCAAGTTTCCTGTAGGGCAATGCAGAAGAAAGGGTGACTGCTGATGAGTTGGCGAAGATCAGCAAGGTGGTGGAAAAAAGCGCTGCAGTTCCACTGGAGTATCGCTTTGTCCATGTCCGAAAAAGGCGTGAAGGGGCCGAGGAGGCAGATCACACCACTGGGTCACCTGCTGCCACTGATGGAGGACCAGTACAATCTGCTTCCATGGTGTCTGAGGGTCCGGCGAGAACCAGGTCCTCAGCGGACGCCCGGATCTCCACCTTATCCTCGGACGCAGAGCCTGTAGGGAGCAGTGGGGTGGATGCCACCGCGTGGTCCTTGGCCTTAGAGGTCTTCTTCTTCGTCTTGTCTCTCTGGTCCTTGGGTTTCATTGGCTGGGAGGGCTCCAGCGAGTCAGTCTCCGGGACGGAGGAGGAGCGGGAAGCCCTGCGACCAGCCGCTGGTCTGCTTTTCTTCCATTGGCTGATGTCACCCTTCCCAGAGGCGGAAACCTGGGAAGGAAGGGACCCAAGGGACCCTTTCCGTGCTATTCGAGCCGGGGAAGTTTGAGGCTTCCCCAGCTTAGAAGTGGGGACTGATGTCCCCGATGGTTGGGGGGTTGCTGCTCATGAGGCAGGTAGTGCAGGAGCAGCAGAGAGTGAAGTGCCCCCCACCATCAAGGGGGCAGGTGTAGCATTCCGGCTCTGAGAGGTGGCAGTCTGAGGGAGAGCTAATGGGGCCATAACAGTAGTAGCCGTGGCGTAAGAGGCAGTCATTCGAACAGGATGGAGGCGTTCGAACTTCTGCCTGGCCTCAGTGTATGTCAGGCGGTCCAGGGTCTTATACTCCATGATTTTGCGCTCTTTCTGGAAGATCCTGCAGTCCGGCGAGCAAGGCGAGTGGTGCTCTCCGCAGTTTACACAGATGGGAGGCGGAGCACATGGAGTATTGGGATGTGATGGGCGTCCACAATCTCGACATGTGAGGCTGGAAGTACAGCGGGAAGACATATGCCCGAACTTCCAGCACTTAAAGCACCGCATCGGGGGAGGGATATATGGCTTGACGTCACAACGATAGACCATCACCTTGACCTTCTCAGGTAAGGTATCACCCTCGAAGGCCAAGATGAAGGCACCGGTGGCAACCTGCTTATCCCTTGGACCACGATGTACGCGGGACGAAGTGAACACCTCGCCGCTCTAAATTGGCACGAAGCTCGTCATCGGACTGCAAGAGAAGGTCCCGATGGAATATTATGCCCTGGACCATATTAAGACTCTTATGGGGCGTGATTGTAACCGGAACATCCCCCAGCTTGTTACAATCGAGTAACCGGCGGGACTGGGCGGAGGACGCCGATTTGATCAAAACCGAGCCCGAGCGCATTTTGGACAAGCCCTCCACCTCCCCGAACTTGTCCTCTAAGTGCTCGACGAAGAACTGAGGCTTCATGGATGTAAAGGATTCACCATCAGCTCTCGTACACACCAGGTAGCGGGGCGAGTATGGTTCGCTGGCATCCTTAGTCTTTCGTTCCTCCCATGGTGTAGCCAGGGAGGGAAACGATTTGGGGTCATATGTAGTTGCGTTGTATTGAGCCCTGGAACGCTTAGAGACTGCTGGCGGCTGGCCGCCAGCAAGAGATGATGTACCACGCTTCATTGCGGGTCATCCGCCCTGATGCCACCTACTCCGACCAAGGGCCCTCCCCACGGGCGCCACCCAGCCTCAGCAACGACCACCTGGCAGGATGGCCATTGCCGGGAGTCCCAATGCCCCAAGGAGATAGGCATCGACTCCTTGGCATACATGGGGAGTTAACGGCGCTGGCATCAGCAGAGCGATCCCTGTGTAGTCAGGGGGCTACAACCAACAGGGTACATGGCGGCCCCACCACAACGGACTGGCTACCGTGCTGGATTTCAGGTGATGTAGTCCAATATCGTCATTGGCGCATAAAGCGACACAGCATAGCAGACTGCAATAAACTGCACCCAAGAACAAATCCACACCCAAGAGATGGTAGGTGAGCGGGACTGCTAAGCGATGACGACAAACCTGGCTAGAGATGGTAATGCATGATGGACACATCGCTCCTTGTAAGGCGCCCTTCCCCAATCGGCTCGCTCTTTGGAAAATTTAGAAGGATGGAGGTCAAACCCGTTAGGGGACCATCTCACAAGGCCAAAACGTTTGAGACTCCTTTTAGTCGCCTCTTACGACAGGCAGGAATACCGTGGGCCTATTCTTACCCCCGAACCCACAGGGGGGGAAAGTGGTCCATCCTGATTTTTAAAGTACTAAATTCCCTTTGGAGGTGCTCAACCACATGCAATAGTAGCACACAGGCATTGCCTTCATTAACAATTGCCATTGTGAACAACTGAATAACTGTTAGCTTTAAAGCCTCATAAAATTAATTAATTGACGAGAAGAGTGATTTTTTTTAAATTACACACGGAAACACATTTGGTTCTCGATTACAATCACATGACACTCATTGTATACAAATCCTACATTTATTTTGTTTTTGTATAATGAAACAAGCAATCCCTGGTACACTCCCAATTCTATAAATCAAATAGATTCCACTGGGGGACAACTCTGGAAAAGGTCCCCACTGTTGTTGTTGTTGTTGTTGTTGTTGTTGTAGCGGCTGCATTGCTCTCCGTTTGCGCCCATGATGACAGCTTGTGACAGCATGATCCCCAAGCACTGCCGACATTAACGTGTAGCATGTAATGTGAAGCACACAAGTTGTAAGTAAAGTGGCACTCCCAGTGCAACCAAGTGTCAATATCAAACAGGAGAGAATATGCGCTTCTTCCCCTTTGAAATATAGGTACTTTCTCACAAGTGTCACTACCTTATCTTTCCTTTTCTTCTGTCTTCCATTCTCTTTCTTCTATTGATGTCCATCATACATTTCAGGTATGCCATTCTCAAGTGAAAAATAATCTCTATTATTCCCTATTTCATTCAATGTTTTATAGAAATTAATTAATTAAAGCTTTCTCTGTCTGCCTCACTTTCTTCTTCAAAACATTTAGCATGAAAGCAATAGTCAAATGTGGTTGAAACTCTTGTTTATATCTGTTGTTCAACAGTTTCTGTGACTTTATTTCAAGGAACTGAAAACATTTCTGATCTTCTCCTAGAAATAACAGATTGCAGTCTTGAATGGTAGCTATTAGAGAAATTCCACTCACTTATTACTTCCTGACTTGTGTTCCTCAGAGTAAATTTCTCCATTAATCTCCAACCTGTAACCTCGCTCATATGCCGTATACACAGTTGCAATCAAATTAATAATTTTCGTTAAAATACCAACTATTACCCAGACATAATTCATAATACGTGCTCACTTTTAATATTAATATCCACATTAACTCTAATTGCTTCATAACATCATATATGAGCACAATCCAGTTCCAATCCATCATAGTCCCATTATCATCTCATTACATCATAGTTGCTTTTCTTCCATGCATTTAAGCATGCTATTACAGAGCCTCTGTCCAAAGGGCAGTGGTCAGTACCCATAGACCCCACCCTACATCTAAACTCAGCAGGTGCATGTCCCAGCATCCATGCCACTGACCACTGACTCAAGAGGAACCTTTTAAACTCACAATGTACCAGAATTAATAGTAACACATCATGATACTGCAGGTGAGGACAACTTCAATCTCTACTCATCTCTCTTAAACACTGGGCCACACTATATACCTCCAGTCACCTATTGTCCTGTTCCTATGTTGTGTTGTTTGGCCCATTCAAAACATGCAGCTTTGCTGACAGCCATGACCTATGATCTTTTGCAACATACCGGACTTCAAGTGTAAATTGTAGACAGTTCCTTCCCCACTGTTCACTCAGCAACTGGTTGGAATGAACCTGTATTAACTTTGCAATCATTGTTGGGTTTCAAACTGATTGTTATTGATAAGGCATGATATTCATCTCAGGACATCGTCAGTTGTGGTCTTTTTACAATCATAGAGATATGTCATGTTTCATGGCTGCATGGAGTACACTATTCCTTGGTGACATGCAATCTGCATTGATTCATCAACAAATCGAGCAAATTAATTCATTCCTATGTCCATATATAGGGTAATTCAGAAAAACATTTCCAAGCTAACATGGCACATTGGGCCTACAACAAGCATCAGTAATCACATGCAAACTGGGGGTCATAAAGACCATCGAGAGCTACTAAATGGCATTGAAGATATAGGTCATATGCTACGAATGGATGTCCAATACAGGAGATGCTCTTTCTTTTGTCCACATGCTTTGAAACACACCTGACATCAACACTGCATTAAAAGGAACACCCTCTCAAAGATATCTGGTGTATCTCAAAAACAACTTGCTACCCCAACAATCCTGCCAGTAGGTCTTCCAGAGATGTAACAGGTGTTTCATACAGAAGGTCCTTCAGATACCCCCAGAGGAAAAAATCTGTTGGTGGCAGATTGGGTGATCGTGGTGGCCGTGCGACTGGCCCAGCAGCTGGGAAAGGTTGCCTGAACATGTGCCCCCAATTGTCTGCTGAAATGTACAGAGGCTCCATTATACTGAAATCAAATGCGGTGATGAATAGGCGCGGAAACATCATTCAGCATGTTCTGCAGAACTTCTCACAGGAATATGAGATATATATGACCATCAAGTCAGTCCTAGAGAATGTACAACCCAATTACACAGTCTCCGATGATGCCAGTCCACTCGTGACTGTAACGTCTGCTCATGGTGTTTGCCACTTCCGGTTCCTATGTGATTACTGATCCTTGTTGTATGCCGGATGTTCCATGTCAGTTTGTAAGCAATTTTTTGAATTACCCTGTACAATATCTTCTTTCTGCTATTCTGTCACACCGAGCCACATTGCTGATTTGGCACGTACACATCATTTCACTGCCATGATTTGCGTCAGCAGTGGATGGTCACATGACTGCTTGGTCCCAGTTTTACACCACATTCAGTACAACAAAGTGATGAGTGTGCCCTTGTATGGGGAGTGACTAATATTTTGTCCACTAAAGTTATTGATGATGTATTCAAACAGTGTACATAGCAAAAACAAGAAAATTCAGTAACAAATAAGGGATCCTCTGCATAGGATTTTTCAGTTTATGATTTTTCAGTCTTTCTCAAAACAGTGCAGTCATAAGATAAAGACCATGCAGCCAACTGGCACAAAACACATCAGCACCTACAGCAAACAAACAAAGGCATCACAAAATGTCAACTGGATTCACATTTTTGGGGTCTGGGACATCCTTATAACAGATTCCTGAGCTGCCTTGATTCATGAATAGGATAGCCAAAACAGGAAAAAGGTCTCATCATTTAGGAAAGAAGACAACCAATACACTGAATAGACTTGGGGAGCAACTTCTAAATTCTGCGCTACTTCCTTTGGAAGAAGATTCATAACTGTTTGGTTGGAACAAAAAATTTTAGTAGGAATTTTGTTTTCATAAAGATGTTTTATCTGAGATGTCATATGTTCTAGTGTTTGGTCATCTTATCATACTCAAGATATAAAATCTAGAGGGATCTTTATTTTTGGCATCATTCTGTCACTTACAGAAACCAGAATATTCTCTCTCTCTCTCTCTCTCTCTCTCTCTGTCTCTCTCTCTCTCTCTCTCTCTCTCTCTCTCTCTCTCTCTCTCTCTCTCTCTCTCTCTCACACACACACACACACACACACACACACACACACATTTCTGTATAAATGTTTATGAAGATGGTATCTGTTCTTTCAGACATGTCCCAAGGAACACATACCACCTTCATGTAGATATAGCTTACCGACCTATAATCTTCTTCAGTGCAGATGCACTCACATTGCCCGAAGTCTTATGGGAATAGGTAGATTGACTGCTGCGAGTAATGAGTATAGTGGGCAGGGGCACTACAATTGTAGTGTGTGGACAGAAAGTTGGAAGTGTGGATCTCACGAGAAGCATGCCAGGGATAAGCCCCTGCAGTCACACTATCCTCTGTGCCCTTGGTGGCTCAGTCAGAGAGAGCGTCTGCCAAGTAAGCAAAGAGATCCCGGGTTCGAGTCCTGATTGGGGCACACATCAATGCCTGCAAGCAGCTAAGTGTCTGGATTTCATTGTAATTTCATATAAATGTTTGGTAACATATGGTTGTAATGACTCAGTTATGTTTTTGAAGTAAAACAACTTGGAGAAAATAATGTTGTACCAGAATTTACAACATACTTGCCTGGAAAAATCCATAGGCCATGAATTTCTCAACTTCACGTGGGATTTTCATAAATGAATAAATTTTCTCCCTCCGTGCAGAGTACCTTTCTTCATCATTCTCCAACAAGTAGCCTCTAGTGAGCTCCACCCTCAAGAAATGTAGTAGTGACACTGTCTCAGCTCCTGTATCCATCAAAATAAAAAGTTACAACACTACAAAGGTGTCTGTAGCTGCTGTGCCAGCTGAGGAAAAATTATTACCAATCATTAATGTACTCAGATAAATTGACATTAAAATAATACAACTCTAAGATAAAATTTACCAATGCAAAGAAACAACAATGAAATAACAATTAACTTTGGTTTCTCTGAAGATGTACACCTCCAGCAGCTTACACGTCACTTTCATATTCTGCATTGTATCATGCTGTTTTAGCTGTTACAGTAGAAATGTTTCTTGTTATTTAGTTTGTTAGCTAGGTGTTCCACCGATCAATCTCACAGTAACCGTTATAATGTGGAACAAGTCAAGTGCATAAGAAATGCACACATGAATCAAGGTTCAAATTAACTTTGATTTCTCTGAATATATACAGCTGCAGCAGTATATGTGCATAAATTTGATGGAAAATACACTTTCATTTGATAAAATTGCAACACTAAGGTGAATACACCTAGATGAAATGGATTTCATACCGCAAGTTAGGTACATGACAATAAAAAAATTCCTACAGTTACAGAACTGTGATTTAACCAAGGCTTTTTAGAGATTGTATCTATGAGGGTGGTTTGAAAAGTTCTCAGAATCACTATGAGAGGTCAGTGCTAGCGCAACAAGTTGTTCATGTAATATTCTTTTGAATATTGCCTGTAAACACATGCCACGTCAGTGCTCTTGAAAGAGAGTTGTGGCAGTGACATGGCCCTGTTGTTGTTCCCGCATAGTCGTTTGTGAAGATCGGGAAAAAAAAAATCATGAATCAAGCAGTGATTAAGTACTTCATAAAGAAGGCATGAAAGGAAAGGACATTCATGCTCAATTCCAGAATACACTGGGGGCTCTGCTCCTTCATATTCAACTGTTGCCAAGTGGACAAATGAATTTAAATTTGGTCGGGAGAGCTTAGATGCTGCTCTGCGCAGTGGTCGACCAAGATGTGTCACTACTCCAGAAATCATTGCAAAAGTGCACAAAATGGTCATGGAGGATCACTGATTAAAAGTGCGTGAAACTGCTCACACTTGCCAGACGTCAACCGTAAGGGTATTTCACATTTTAATTAAAGAATTAGAAATGAAAAAATTATCTGCAAGATGCGTGCTGCAACAAGACAATGCGTGCTGCAACAAGACAATGCGTGCCCACAGACAAGTGCCATTGCCTTGGCAAAATTACACAAACTAAGTATGAATTGTTGCCACACCTGCCTTATTCACCTGACATGGCTCCTTTAGATTTCCATCTCTTCCCAGAACTGAAAATCTTTCTTGGTGGACGAAGATTCACTTCAAACAAGAATTGATAGCCGGAGCTGACAACTATTTTGCAGTCCTTAGGAAACACATTTTTGATATGGGATCAAGGCACTGGAACATCATTGGCCCAAGATAATTAATCTACACGGAGACTACACTGGAAAAAAAAATCTGTGGTGTAAGTACTTTTTTCTATTCCGCTCCAGGAACTTTTCAAACCACCACTGTACATCTTTACCCTGTAAAATACAGAGAAGTGCACAACACAGGGTACTTCTCGTTATACCACTTATTGTGGCCTCTTCCCATGCCATCTGAATAATTTTGTTCCCTGGGACAAACGACAACTGAAACGTCTCTGTGTGGCCTGTAATTAGTTTTATCTTGTTTTTGTGGTGCCTATGGGAGGTGGAGTACATTCCTATATTCCTCATTTAATGCTAGTTCTTGAAATTTTATAAGTAGGCTGTCAAAGAAAAATTTATGTCTACATTCAATCATTTGCCAGTTCAGATTTCTCACAATTTCCATGACACTCTGCCAAGTGTCAAATAAGCCTGCTGCTATACTTGCTGTGGCTCCTGTTATTCGTTCAATATACAGTCTCTTTGTTTGTTTGTTTATGTGTGTGTGTGTGTTTGATTTTTTATAGCGAATTGCCAATCTTTGCACAACTTCAAAATCTTCTGAAGACGTTTCTGAATAATTGTACAGTTTTTTTTTTTTTTCTGGTAGTACTTCATTATAGATATCAGTATCATCTGCAAAAGTTTGGCGTTACTATTAACACTGCCTACCAGGCCATTAACACACAACATGAACAGCAGAAGCACTCCCCTGAAACATGTGTAAAATTACTTCTACATCTGTGAATGACTCTCCATCCAAGGTAACATGTGTGCATCCTACCAGGAAATCCTCAATCCAGTTATATTTTTGCTAGACCCCATACAATCATACATTTGATAATAAGAGTAAGTGTAGTACTAAGTCAAAAACTTTTTGGAAGCCAACAAAAACTACATCTACTTGGCTGTCTTGATCCATGGCATTCAGGGTGTCCTGTGAGAAAAGTGAGAGTTAGGTTTCAATTGATCAATGTTCAGAATGCATGCTGGTTGGCATAGAGGAGAACATTCTATTCCACCTACATGGTCAATATTCAGTGATATGACTGGAATGCTCATTCAAAGCAAGAAAGTCTAATAAACAAGAGCTCTAAATGCACGCCTTAAGAGCTATGAGCACTTGTTTAGTAGAAGAGATGTGTTTCACAGCAGCGAAGCTGAACAGGTTCTCATAGCTCTTAAGGAATGCATTTTAGTGCCCGCATTTTGACATATTTTTGCTTTGAATGACCATTGTCGAATATTAACCATTCCTCCTGGGTCATCCTGCATACCATTACATGTGGGCTAAGAATGTTCTAAAAGTTTACAATTAACTGATGGCAAGGGTATCAAACAATAGTTTTATGCATCACCTCTGCTTCACTTCTTGTAGATGGATGCAGTCAGTGCTTTATCCCCACTACTGGGGACAGTTTTTAATTCCAGAGATCTATGTATAATGTGGTTAAAAAGTGTGGCTAACTAATCTGCAAATTCTGTACGGAATCTGACAGTAATTCCACAAGCCCTAGGGCTTTGTTCAGTTTCAACGACTTCATTTGTTTCTCTATACAAGTGATACTAATATCTATATAACTCATCTTTGCATTAAGAATTTATCTTCCTGTTCCATTCACATATGGAACAGGGGAAGAATGACTGTTTCAATGCTTCTGTGCATGCTGTAATTATACTAATCTTGATGCTGTAATTATACTAATCTTGTTCTCAAGATCCGTATGGTATGCAAACAATCTCCTTTGTAGATTGACAGCACTTCCCCAGTATTCTACCACTAAATCAATGTCTACCACTTGCTTTACCCCTAACTGTGTCTATGTGATCATTCCATTTTATATCCCTACAAAGTGATACAACCAGGTATTGTATGAGTTGACCAATTCTAAATGTTACTCAGTGATATACTGGCATAGGAATACTTTTTTTTTTTTTTCATTTTTGATGTGCACAATTTTACATTTCTGAACATTTAAGGCAAATTGCCAATCTTTGCACCACTTTGAAATCTTATCAAGATGTGACTGAATATTTATGCAGCTTCTCTCACAAGGCACTTTATTATACGTAACTGCATCACCTGCAATAGGTCTGAGATTACTATTAAAACAATCTGTGAGGTAGTTAATACACAACAGACACAGTATGGGTCCCAACACATTTCCCTGGGGCACATTCGTGAAGTTGTTTCCACTTCTGACGATCACTCTCCATCCAATATTAAAATGCTGCATCCTCCCTGCCAAAAAGTCCTTAATCCGGTCACAAATTTGACTTGCTACCCAATATAATCATACTTTCGACAATTAATGTAGATGTGGACTGAGTCTTATGCTTTTCACAAATAAAGAAATACTACAGCTACCTGACTGCCTTGATACAAAGCTTTCAAAATGACATGGGAGAAAAAGTGTGATTATGTTTCACATGATTGCTGTCTTTGGAATCCAGGCTGCTTGGCATGGAGGAGGTCATTCTGTTCAAGACACCTCATTATGTTTCAACTCGAAAACATTCTAAGATTCCATGACAAATTGATGTCAAGGATACTGGATGGTAGTTTTGTAGATCACTTCTACTTTCATTCTTGTAGATGAGTGCAATCTGTCTTTCTTCCAACTACTGGGAACAGTTTTTTGTTCAAGGGATCCATGAAAGATTATAGAAGAAGAGGAGATAACTCAGATGCAAATTTAGTAAGGAATTTGATAGGGATTCCATCAAGCATTGGAGCTTTGCTGAATTTTAACAATTTCAGCTGTTTCTCAACTCCACCCACATTGAAACTTATTTCACTCATGTTTTCAGTGTTGCAGGGATTAAACTGGGGCAGTTCTCTTGAGTTTTCCTTTGTAAAGGATCTTTAGAAAACAGATTTAAGCATTTCAGCTTTTGCTTTGCTAACCTCAATTTCAATTCTTGTCTTATTTGCAAGGGACTGGATACTAACTTTGGTGCCACTAACAACCTTTACATACAACCAGCATTTCTTTGGGCTCCTTGAAGTACCATTTGATAATATTCAGCTATGTTAGTCACTGAAGGCTACACACATTGCTATCTTGACAGCCAAACATTTATCACTAAGCATCTTTCTATCTGCAGTCCTATGCTGTTTCTTTAGGAGTCTCTCCCATTATGAACTGTCCCATTGGATACATATCTATACAGTGCAGGCTCAACTATTCTTTTAAACTTGAGCCATTGTTCCTCTACATGCTCCTGTCTTGTGCTGAAAGTTTCAATTTCCCCACTGAGATATGACATTACTGACTTTTAATATAGTTCACTAAATATATATAATTTTCTGATTGTTTTGGCTGTTCATTGTACACTGATAATCATTATTAACACAAGCATGTCATAGTCACGGATGCCACTTTGAATGTGGACATCCTCAAAGAGATCAGATCTATCTGTTGCCACTAAATCCAATATATTTCCATTATGAGTGGGGTTCTGAATTACCTGTTTTAGTTAGTTTTCACAGAAGGCATTTAGTAACATTTCTCAAGCTGTCTAATCAAGCCCATCAGCAACAAAACTGCAATTTTTCCAACTGATTGTTGTAAGTCTCTATCAATGATTACAATATGATTGGGGAACTTGCGTACACGAGAACTGAGGTTTTCTCTGAAGCTTTCGGTCTTGGCAGCTGATGAATCTGAGTCTGGTGGATGTTACAAGGATTCTATTACCATTTTATGCCCACCCCTGACACGGAGTCTTGCCCAAACAATCTCACAAGCAGCCCAATTTCTGTCTCGGTGAACCTGAGTTTCGTGTCTTCTGGGGTGGCAGCCCCTGATGTGCAGTGCACCCCTGACCCATTTAAGGAGACCCTACTGTTCTCAAGTCTTTGACTCAAGTCCAGGAAATTCCAGTCTAGTTTGCCACAGTCCTTACACCTGACTCAGAACCAAGCCGCCACTGACTGATGGACACACACCATGGATACAGAAACATTTCTCACATTATGGGTACAGAAACATTTAAGGTGGAATGGATGTCTGAAAATTGAAGTGAAAATAGAAGAAAACACTTATAGATTTTTTTATAAGAGTAAATTACTGTAAATATTATATTTTAGGCAGTAGGTGCTGCATAATGGTCCTTAACCAAATCCAATCACACAATAAAGAATAAATTAAACAGCAGCCTCAGGAGTTACATGATGTTATTTCTACAATTTAACACAGCTTTGGAATATAAATAATAACAAAATTGGGTTTCTTCAGAAATAACTTTGAGAGACAGTATACAATGCAGCTCCCCACTCCTCCCCTCTCCCACTCCCACCCCAATAAAAATCTGTTCTACTTGGTAAAATTCTACCAAGTGCTTAGCCAATTATCCTAACACACAGAAAGTCAACAATCAATTTCGTCTGCAACTGTTATTAAAAAGTTATATGGGCACCCTTGGTACCTTCATTTGTGTGGTACAAAATAGATAATTATTTTTACTAGAACTCATAACTGGTGACCTCAGTGTGATAGTAAGTACACAAGACTCACTCCAATCATTATTTCAGTTTTTCTGTGGAAATTTAAATTTGATTTTTAAATGGAAAACGTACCGGTATGGAAATATTGCATAGCAAAAGAAGTGGATCCCCAATTTATTACTGCAAATATTAGCAACGAGCTGACAAAATATCATTATATTTTTTATATCAAGAATGCACATAAAACTTTTAAATAACAGTTGCAATGGAAACTATAAATAGAAATAAACTAATTACTCCAATGTGTATATACAAATTGCACAGAATTTGCATTTCACTGTGTCCCCTGAAGCCACACCATCTTGAGTGAGCTTCCATACTCCCTGTTCTAGGTAGTTTGCAGGGAAAGCATTTAGTAAAGTTTCACAGATTGGCATGTCACACCCACCTCTTAAAAAACTGTTGTTATACCAATTGATTGCTTGATGACTGAAGTCTCTTCTGATGACAGCATGATTGGCGGACACATGTATAGAGAGCCGAGTTCTTCTCAAAAAATTTTAGTTATGCCTGGTGCTGAGATTAATGATCATTTGAAGGAACTAATTATAAATTTATGGTAAACAATTTAAACTGAGTCTTGTCCAGATAATCTCTACTCTGAAACCTAAGGTAGGAGGAAAAGTTTAAATGAAAATTATCATTATGTCAAGTATTGCAGTTCTGTAGTTTCGCTGGAACTTTTTTATTGTCAGCAACAAAAACCATTTAGAAGAACATGTTTCGGGAAGTTAGTGTAAGAATTCAAATATCTTTCAAAAGGCTCCAGCAAGATGTGTGGTTATCTGCTTTAGAAAATATTCAAGCACAGCAAGGTAGATAACAGTGTCCCGTTCAGATATGCATAATATACAGCTGTTAGTACACATCTCGGTAGATATCTCTGCGCAACAAAAATGTAGCTGGGCTACTCACCAACAGCCCACATTCAATCAGCAACGTCGGGGATGCCTGTAATCCGCTTTTATCAGCATGTATACTGGTAATGGTGTTGATCCCAGGAGAGATAAAAAATAGAAAGAAACTTATCACACAGATGTCTTATCTCCACTGTACAATGCACAACAAACACACATGTTCACATGCCACTCATTTTATAAACCTACACTTTCACTTTTCTCTCTGCAGTCTCCCTCTTTTTTAGTTTATCCCCATCACCTTTGCCCTCAAACCTCTCCACCATTTCACTGTGTGTCACATTCAGTTTCTCCTGACTGCAGCAGGACGGGCTCACTAGTAAAATATCCCTATACAATTCATTTCCAGCTGTCAACCTTTCCCTTCCCATCCACACATCCCTCTGCTCTATCCACCCCTAAACCCTCTCTACTTCCCTGTTCCTTTCACCCACTCCATAAAACACATCCCCTCACCGAACATGGCTATACTGCCAGAACAATGGAGACAAGAGGCACAATGTAATTGTGTGTGTGTGCGCGCTAGCCTTTGTTAGCCTTGATCCTTGACTTTTTAGATGGGGATGTGCCTTGTAAAAATCCAGTATCAACACTCCCCTTCTGTTAAAAACTAGCCCACTATTCCCACTATACTCTTACAAATAACCATCAATCTATCTACCATCAGGTCACAAGTAAGCTAACCTCTTTTCTTGGGAGCTGTAAAATTTTCAAGTAGTTTCTCTTTCAGCATAGTTGTTCTGTGACGAAACACAGTTTCCTACCAACTGCAAGGACTTCCAAGAACATTTACTTCATGAATCTGCTAAATGGTATTCTTATGATCTAACAAGCATTCAAGTAGTTTGCTTAAACTGTCTACACAAAACTGAAATGTCATTCAAATTTCCTCAAAAGCATTATTCTTTGCTGCAGAAACCTGAACACACCTTTGAATTCCACACGGCCTGCAGTTGGGAACTTAATTATTGTATCCAAGTTCTCAAGCAATGGGAACTCTTTCTCAGTATTTATCTCGCGCACAGCCTACTGCTCTAATTCATGTAAAGTTCCCTACAGAAGGAAGCCTGAAAGCTTTTGCATATAGAACTGGCATTCTTTAATGTATTCTTCTTCTATCACCACTGACATTCACTTTTGCTAGATCAATTCATTAATGACCATGGTTTGGAGCCCATGGTAATTTGTGGGTCCCCCACAAAATTCCGTCCAAAAGCCAGAAGAAGACAAGGGCATACTACCTCCATTAGGAAAATGCATAGCAGAGTGGTCTTCAAATCAATCTCTGGATTGAAGATAGTTTTAAATTTTTTTACACCAATGTATCTCAAGAAAGACATAGGCTGCTATTCGTGTGAGTGAGTAGGGAGTGTGCAGAAATGCTAAATTTAGATTCTGCAGCATATATTGAAGACCACTGTCAACGCAGAATTTCAGATTGAGAGGGTTTATCAAACTTTACTGTGCATTTAAAGAGACTCCTGCATTTCCATTGTCCAAAAGTCATTTGAGTGAGGGCAGTGATGTAACTAAGGAAGCTGAGAGCATTAATGATAGCCTCATTACTACCATTTGACCAATTGCTGTACCTCTCAATGTGACACAACAATCAGTAACACAAAAACTGTCTACGGAAGGACAATATGAGTCATCTTCAGCATGCACAAACTCTTTAAAAGCATTTTAATATCTGCAACTTATGGTGACGGTTGATAACTACTTTCAGGTTTGTTAAACATGTGGTGTGATGTTCGGTGAGTGGCATGCAGGCCACTAATGTTCATCGTCAAGTATCAAAAGTATACACAACCCTCAAACACTGCTTATATTAACAAAATACTACGAACTAAATTATTCTCTAAATCATCTCTGGACTCTTGGCGTGTATAATCTATACCAGTTAAAACAAAACAAAAACAAAAAAAAAAAAAAAAAATGCTGCTGCTGAATAAATATTAAGTGACAATATTTTTCTACTAACTTACCACGTCGCTGTAATAATTGAGTGTCGCCGACTACTAATTTTCCAAAGCACTGCCACGCCAAACAAAATAATTTTCTTTGGTATACAGTTTATCACACATACATCTAAATACATACTCTCTAAGTCACTGTACAGTGAGTGGCAGAGGGTACTCTCTATGACTCCTGTTCCACTAGCAGAGTGAGTGAGGGAAAAATGACTGTCTATATGCCTCCATATGAGCCCTAATTTCTCATATCTTCAAATTGCGGCTCTCTAAATTTTCTCAATAGTATTCCTAAAAAAAATGTCGCCTTCCCTCCACATATTCACATTTGTGTTCCCAAAGCATCTCTGTAACACCTGCTTGTTGTTCGAAACTACTGATAACAAATCTGAATTGCTTCAATGTTTTTCTTTAATCCGACCTGGTGTGGATCCAAAATACTCAAGCAGTACTCAAAAATAGGTCACACTAGTGTCTTATATGTGGTCTCCCTTACAGATTAACCACACTTTCCTAAAACTCTCTCAACAAACTGAAGTTGACCAATCGCCTTCCCTACCACAATCCTCACATGATTGTTCAATTTAATATCACTCTGCAATGTTAAACCCATATAATTAAATGATGTGACTGAGTCAAGCAGGACACTATTAATCCTGGATCCAGTCATTATATATGTGCTTTCCTTTTGACTAAATTTCTACATGCTATAGAAACTACTGTATGTTGTAGATCGTCTCTATGATATGTTTGAAGTGGTCTCTCTTTCGGGAAGCCAACCCCACAATTTTCAACCACTTATTGATAAGTCAGATGGTCAGTTCCATATTCTGCAGATCATTTGTACAATAAATCATAATGATGTGAAATGGGTCATTTTACATTCCCACCACAAATTAATTTGTAAATATGACTACATGACGACCATTCACAGGATTTTTTATTTTATATATACAGATGTGTGTTAGTAATTCCTAACATCCACCTTTTACACATCACAATAATACAAGGAGTTTTGAGAAACTTTTTCACTTTCTTTTCAAATTTTACTTTGCTGTCTGTCACACATTTAAATGATCAAAATTTTTACTTGCAACATTTTGCAACCATTTCTTTGCTAAAGAAACCTTTAATGTGGAGTAATTAGAGTCATTTATTTCCCTTCTGGTACTGTAATTATGTACCTCACTCTTCCTTTTGACTGCAGTGTATTATTTAGAACAAACTTCATGATGGAATAAATATACTGTGAATCACTGGTCAAAATGCCTAACTCTTTAAACAGATATCTACAAGATGATTGTGAGTGAACAACACACATTTTTTCAGCTTGTTTTTGAGCAATGAATACTTTCTTTCTTAAAGACGAGTTATCCGAGAATATTGTTTCATATGACAAGAAGAATGGTGGAAAGACCGAGTAAAGTGGCAAAGTACCATTGATACCCCAACCTGACCAGACTTTGGATAGAGGGTAACTGATGATGATGATGATACTGAATGAAAAGATGCATAATAAGTCAACTTACTGGTTTGTCTCACCCCAAGATTTGCAAAGCTTCAAAATGTAAGTGCAGATGAACTAAGCTGTTTCAGGGGTCCAAAAAAATTTTCCTCCAGTTTAAATTCTTGTCAATATGGACATCAACACATTGTGAAGTTTCCACCACATTTGTTATTTCCTCAAAATGTATTACACACATCACAGGTGTAGTACTTCTAGAACTGCAGAAAAGTATATGTCGAGTCTCTTTGAAATTGAGAGTGAATTGAGAGTGAGAACATTTGCAGAAAGCCTGTGGCTGGAATTGGACGCTTCCGTTGACCCTTGTAATGTACGCTTGGACTGATTAGAATATTAGTGTGATAAAAAAAAAAAAACTAATTCTGCTTATTGTACATTAGATAGAAGATTGTTTGCATACATGGCAAACAATAGTTAACCACAGACTGAGCCTTGGGATATGTGATTTCTCCCCAGTCAGAATATTCTGCCAAGATTACAATGGCTGTATTACTAAGTACAACTGTTTGTGTTCTTTTGGTCAGACATGGAGTTGGATGGATACAGATAACAAACTACTCCCATCTTTACAATTGAAAACGAAGGGGGCATCCTCAATTTAACCCCTTTTAATATCCCAGAAATAAAAGCAAAATTTTAGTGTTTACAACCGATTTCATGTCAATATTCTCCCCCCAATGTTTCCTCAGCTGGAAAATGTGTAGTTATCTTGCTTTCTGCAATACTCCAGAGTGCTGAATTAAGAATATGCCCTACATGGAAATGAAGTATGACAGTGCAACAAACCCACAACCTAGCTGCAGCAATGAAAATACAAATTATAGTTGTGAACAAGTATAATCAACACCCTCTCCAGAAGTGTAGTTCTCAAAAGACACGTGTTTTATGGTAGTAACTAATTTGTCTTAATGCTAAACGTATGTATTCTCAATCAATGGTCCCAGACGCTACTAAACAAAAGCACGAGTTTGCGTTCGCATAGCTGCTATTACTCGATTTAGCAATCTCCTACTTATGAAGCAGATCTTGGATATTAGCTAATAAATGAAACAAGGTACATGTCCGTCGTTTTTATAAACCGCATTGCAGCACCCACAATTACCAATAACGACAACAAAAATCATTGTGTACACACTTTATGTGTGGTATATTACCATGAGCCAACTAACAAAGTAACTTTAAAAAGGGCTACTGCACAATCCCAGAATTTCATTAATCACTTTGTAACTGCAACTTCCAATACAGCATACAGCAATTATGTACTCAGAATTAGACACGTCTTCGAATCTAATCTCCTGTTACTTGATACAGAGTACTTGAATTTAGGAAAACGTGACGCTCGGTGACTTTTATCTGATTGTTACACCATAGTAATTAAAATACATCACTAACCTCTTCTCTTGTCGCCCTCCTTCGCTCCGGTGGAGTGATCATTTCCCGTGTAATACCTCTTATCCTTTTCGAAGAACAGTTCTTCCACTTTGTTTTCATTGTCGTAGTGAACTTTCGAGGTTTGCTCAAAGCGAATTTTTCTCTCCAACAACACGTTCGACGCTTTATTATTTTCAGGCATTGCACATGCAATAACATCACGTCAGCCGACAAAACAATAAACTGGCCCACCGGCAGAGTGCAGTATTTGAAAATATGACAGGTGCACCAACCCAGCTGACTATAAACATGGCGGCATCTAAAGACAGAGTGGGGAGTAACAGGTGTAAAATACTAATAATCGGCGCAGGTATGGCGGGATTGTCAGCGGCACATCATTTAGTAAAAAATGGCGTAACTGACTTCAAGATACTGGAAGCTAGGAGAAGAATCGGTGGCAGAATTGTTTCTATTCCAACCGGTAAGTTCCTTTAACCTGTCAACAATGTAAATACGCGCATAAATCAAATTGATAAGAAAAGTAACACATTGCTAAATGCTGTATTCAGATTTGGAGTAGTCTGTTAACGCTACAGAGGTCAGTTGATTCTGATTTTTCATTATAGACCATCATAGGGTGGAATTAGGGGCCAACTGGATCCATGGAGTACTTGGGAATCCCATGTACGAACTAGCCATGACAAATGGTCTCATAGACATAGTCCATGTCCCTAAGCCGCACCGAGTTGTAGCTGCTACAGAAGATGGTAAACTTATACCATTCCAGTTACTACAGGTAAAGTGACAGTTTCTGAATTTCATTGTGTTACTAGACACTTTGATTAGAGAACAGTTGCCACTGAATATTTAACTAATTTGTAATTTTGTATTGCAGGAGATTTATGAGGCCTACGTATGTTTTCTGCGACGTTGTGAGGAATATTTCCTGTGCCATTATTTGCCTCCAGCTGGCGTTCACAGTGTAGGAGAACACATTAATCTAGAAGCTGCATTGTACTTAGACCACTGTCAAAATCCAGAAGAACGTCATATACGTCAGTTAATATTTGATTGTTTGTTAAAACGCGAAACATGCATTACTGGTTGTCATTCCATGGATGAAATAGATCTGCTAGAATTGGGCAGCTACACTGAACTTCAAGGAGGAAACATTGTGCTACCTTCTGGTTACAGCAGCATCCTGGAACCCATAGCAAAAGTCATACCACCCCAAAATATTGTTACAGGTAAACCTGTGGCAACAGTGCGATGGAATTGCAGTAACGAAATGCAGTTATCTAATATGACAAGCCCTGGAGGTGACTCGGGTATTGACATTCTTGCAAATGGAGATCCAGGAAATGATTCTGATGACTCTGATAGGACTGTCACTGGTGATTTCCCAAAATGTGTAGAACATTCAAGCAGGGAAGGAAGCTGTGAAGCAGTAGATAAAAGAAGTAGCACAAAATCTCAGTGCAGTGCTGAGAGTGGTGAAAGTTCTGGCACACGTGTTCTACAGTCAACAGTGAATTCTACTTCAGGACAGTATAGTCAACAGGATGACAGTGAAAATTCAGATTCTTGTGTTTTAGCTCCAAGTGTAGAAATTGTGTGTGATGATGGTGACACTTATTATGCTGATCATGTTATATGCACAGTACCACTTGGAGTTTTGAAAGAAAGGGCATCTACAATGTTCTGCCCTCCATTGCCTCAATATAAGACTGAATCAGTCAACAGGCTTCTTTTTGGCACAGTTGACAAAATATTTCTGGAATATGATCGCCCATTTCTCAACCCAGACATATCAGAACTTATGCTTCTTTGGAAAAGTGATGCAGCAGAGAATGGAAATGAAGACTCATGTGAGTTGATTATCTTTTTGATGTGCCTTTGTTTTCTCACGCAATTCAGCTTTTTATTTTAGTATAGTATTGTCATTTGCTAGGCCTCTATTCCTAATGTTAATAGGCCTATAAAAATATAAATAGTAGTTTGTTTGTTTTGAATGCAGTTTTGTGATTCTCTCTCTCTCTCTCTCTCTCTCTCTCTCTCTCTCTCTCTCTCTATATATATATATATATATATATATATATATATATATATATATATATATAAAGTATGTGCGGATGGATATGTGTGTGTGTGTGCGAGTGTACACCTGTCCTTTTTTTTCCCCTAAGGGAAGTCTTTCCGCTCCCGGGATTGGAATGACTCCTTACCCTCTCCCTTAAAACCCACACCCTTTCATTTTTCCCTCTCCTTCCTTCCTTCCTGACGAAGCAACTGCCAGTTGCGAAAGCTCGTAATTTTGTTGTGTGTGTGTTTGTGTGTTTTGTTCATGTGCCTGTCTGCCGGCGCTTTCCCGCTTGGTAAGTCTTGGAATCTTTATTTTTAATATATTTTTCCCATGTGGAAGTTTCTTTCTGTTTTATATATATATATATATATATATATATATATATATATATATATATATATATATATATATATAGTTGTTTGTTTTGAATGCAGTTTTGTGATTTTCTCTCTCTCTCTCTCTCTTTGTTTATTTCGAGTGCAGTTTTGTGATTCTGCCTCTCTCTCTATTTCTCTTTCTCTTCCCTCAAATGCTGACATTGATGCATCCAAAAAATAAATTATTAACCTCTCTCTTTGCAATCAGTTACAAGAGGTGAGTAACACAAACCAGATCTCCTGTATTCAGTAAGCTACACATGCATCCTGGATCATACCAAATAACAAGCACTTCCAGGTTAACACTGATTGGATTCTGGTTTAAGAAAACCAGATTCACCAGCTGGAGGCTGTTCTGTTCCACCAGTCTTGTAACATTGTCCATGCTTCAGTGACAGCTGAAATTGCCACATTTGACCAATAAAACGTATAAAGGCAATAAAATGCAGAAAAATGGCTACAAATACACTGTAGAAAGTGGCACAACACATCAAGGTGGTCAACCATGAAGTGCTTCAGGTGGACTTATAATAGCAAGAACTATGGTTCAAATCCCTGTCTGAATATTCTGATTTATGTTTCCTGTGGCTCTCCTTATCAGTTAGGCCTAAGTTGAGTGTCAAGATTTTTTGCTTCTCAGTCAATCTTCATCCTACCAGATCGTGCTGTGTCACTAATGACCTAGTCATTGACATGCTGTTAAATCATGATCATCTTTTTTTCCATTAGTGGGAAAAAGAGCACCATAAAACTTGTTGCCATTGTCCATATTGAAAGCATTTTAGGGGATAGCAGCAACTCTGACATTGGCTGAATATCTCAGAATCCTATTACAATGTAGGATTCAAAATGACTTAGAGTAATCAGGTCTGGACAGTACTCAGTTGGACAACACCCTCAAGTTAGCAAAGTAATTGTAACATACTGGTACTTGTGGGTTTACAAATGAGCAATTTAAAGGAAGAATAAAAGGCTCGTGGCTTGACTGCCCAATATGATTTTATTAAAAAAGTTCAGTTGCGAAAGCAAAAGATAGGGACGTTTGTTTGATTTTCAACTCATTTTCCAACCAAGGTGGCACACTGGTAAATCCCTGGACTCACATTCTGCAGAATGGGAGCTCATCTCCCCATCCACATTCAGATTTTCTGTGCGTTCCCTACACCACTTAACCAAATGCTGAGATAGTTTCTTTGAAAGGACACAGCTGATTTCCATTCCAATCGCACCACAGTCTGAGCTTGGCCGCCCTCTCTAATGAATTAGTCATTGATAGGATGTTAAATCCTAATCTTCCATACTTCATTCAACCCACCTGTTCATGCAAAGTTCATTAAAATAAGTTTTATTCACTTAAAACTCTGCTTCAACAAACCAGTCCATTTAATGTGTTTTAATAACAGTGTTTCAGATGGAACTTCCAGGCATTAGGTTAAGTCCCAGACTATATGTCTAAAGGTCTTAGCATTTTTTTGTTTGCTTGGCCTTTATCTCATCATTCACCACTGGCAGTGTTTGTCAGTGTGAAAAACCAACAAGGTATCACCTCGAGCAGGACAGTGCCCAGTAAAGTACAGTATTGAAACCAGCCTTTGAAGTGATGTGCCACAGAAACCAATGAAGGTGATCCTGAAATGAATTTCTGCTGTACTGTCAACAATGTAGGAAAAGACAGATTACTACTTTCCATAAATAAGACATGTCAAGTTGCAGACAGGCACAATAAAAAGACACTCGCATGTAGGTTTCAGCCACAGCCTTTGTCGTCAGTAAAAGGGGGTGCGCACACACACACACACACACACACACACACACACACACACACAAAGAGAGAGGGAGAGAAACAGAGAGCAAGCACACCTCACATGCACATGACCGACAACTCAAGCACCTTGAGCCAGAAGGGGAAGGGACAGTGGTGTACGGGTGGGGAGAGAGACAAACACTATTTGCTGGAGTGTGCAGGGACTAGACTGCAAACAGGTGTAGTGTCAGGAAGTTGTGGAGCAGGGAGGTGGGGGGAAAAAGGAGCAAATAAGGAGAGGAGTGGGAAAGATGGGCAGATGCATCAGCAGGGGCTGCAAATAAACGGGAAGAGAGATGAGAATGGGGTGGAGTTGATTGGACAGAGAGGGTGGAAACTCTTGGGTGGAGGGTACGGTGACAGTATGTTGCTGTAGGATGAGGCTGGGATAATTACAGAAGCAGAGAGTGTGCTGTAAAGATAACTCCCATCTGCATAGTTCAGAAAAATTGGTAGTGCAGGGAAGAATCCATATGGCTTGGGTAGCGAAGCAGCCTTTGAAATGAAGCTTATTATGTTCAGCTGCATGGTGTGCCACAATGTGGTCTACTTTACTCTTGGTCAAAGTTTGGCAGTGGCCGTTCATCTATAAACCCCCTCCCCCCCCCCCCCTCCCCCAGACATAGTCTGTAAATGGATCTCCCGTGCCATTTCCAATCACACCCCCAATCCTCCCACCACCCCGCAAGAACCAGCCACAAAGCAGTGTTCCCGTCATCACCCATTACCAACCCAGACTGGAACAACTGAACTGCATCCTTCATCAGGGCTTTGATTACCTATCATTGTGCCCCAAAATGAGAGACATCCTACCTGAGATACTTCCCACTCCTCCTAAAGTGGTGTTCTGTTGCCTATCCAATCTCCATAACATTCTAGTCTGTCCCTGTGCAATCCACCACACAGTGTTCATCTCTCTCCCCACCCTTACACTAGTACCCTTCCCCTCCCTCTCCAGATATTGCTGCTTGCATCCCACATGATGTTGCATTCTGTCCCAAAGTGCTGGACTTGGCAGTCGTGTGTGAGTGTGGTGTGGTGTGTGTGTGTGTGTGTGTGTGTGTGTGTGTGTGTGTGTGTGTGTGTGTGTGTGTGACTTTTACTAATGAAGGCTGTGGCGGAAAGCTATATGTGAGTATCCTTTAATTGCACCTGTCTGCAGCTTGACAGGTCATCTTTACAGTAAGTAGCAATCTGTCTTTTTCCTATATTGTTGATAGTCCTACCTGGCATTTCCATTGTTTGATTTCTGCAGTACTGTGTCAATTGTGGTGGGAGCTATGCCATCTGGCTTTTAGATTGCCCTGCCTACTTGTAAGAAAAGCAGACTGAAGAAATTAAAGTGACTTAAGTATATTTGTTCTAACAAAGCAAAAAAGGTCCACCAGTGTTTCATCTTTTAAAAATTATCCAGCGCTACCATAAAGAAGCTAGTGTGAATAGTTATTGCATTGGCCCCTAGAGATATGGGTGGTAAGAGTGTGTAAGTCTGCGCTTGTAAAAGTGCACCAGCTGCAAAGTACTTCACCTCATCTGAGCAGCTAATGAAGCTTGCTTCTATCAGTAGTGCACAGCAAGCCATGTCTGCCCAAGAGTCTGGTAAAGACAAACATAGCTTATAGTTCTCTCTGTGTGAAATTATATGAATCAGTGCATAGCTAATTGGAAATCTTTTTAACATCATAGCTGGATGAATCTTATTATAAGTGTGGGCTAGAATATAAATCTACATCCCTGCTCTCCAATCCACAATGAAGTGCATGGTAGAGGGTATGTTCTGTTGCACCTGTTATTATGGTTTCTTCATATTCCATTCATGTATGGAGTGTAGGGAGAATGATTGTTTGTATGCCTCTGTGTGCACGATAATTATTCTAATCTTATCCTCACGATCCCTATGAGAGATATGTGGGGATTATTGTATGTTCCTAGTGTCATACTTTAAATCGGTTTCCTGAAACTTTGTTAGTAGACTTTCTCAGGATATTACGTGTATCTTCAAGGGTCTGCCAGTTAAATTTTTTCAGCATCACTACTACAGGTCAAACAAACCTGTGACCATTCATGCTGCCCTTCTCTCTATACATTCAATATGCCCTCTAAGGGTCCCACACACTTGAGCAATCTCTAGAATGGGTCACACAAGTGATTTGTAAGTTATCTCCTTTGTAGACTGATTGCCATTTCCCCGTATTCTACCTGTAAACTGAAACCTACCACTTGCTTTATCCACAACATCTACATCTACATCCATACTCCGCAAGCCACCTGACGGTGTGTGGCGGAGGGTACCCTGAGTACCTCTATCGGTTCTCCCTTGTATTCCAGTCTCGTATTGTACGTGGAAAGAAGGATTGTCGGTATGCTTCTGTGTGGGCTCTAATCTCTCTGATTTTATCCTCATGGTCTCTTCGCGAGATATACGTAGGAGGGAGCAATTTACTGCTTGACTCTTCGGTGAAGGTATGTTCTCGAAACTTTAACAAAAGCCCGTACCAAGCTACTGAGTGTCTCTCCTGCAGAGTCTTCCACTGGAGTTTATCTATTATCTCCGTAACGCTTTCGTGATTACTAAATGATCCTGTAACGAAGCGCACTGCTCTCCGTTGGATCTTCTCTATCTCTTCTATCAACCCTATCTGGTGCGGATCCCACACTGCTGAGCAGTATTCAAGCAGTGGACGAACAAGCGTACTGTAACGTACTTCCTTTGTTGTCGGATTGCATTTCCTTAGGATTCTTCCAATGAATCTCAGTCTGGCATCTGCTTTACCGACGATCAACTTTATATGATCATTCCATTTTAAATCACTCCTAATGCGTACTCCCAGATAATTTATGGAATTAACTGCTTCCAGTTGCTGTCCTGCTATTTTGTAGCTAAATGATAAGGGACCTATCTTCCTATGTATTCGCATCACATTACACTTGTCTACATTGAGATTCAATTGCCATTCCGTGCACCATGCGTCAATTCGCTGCAGATCCTCCTGCATTTCAGTACAATTTTCCATTGTTGCAACCTATCGATACACCACAGCATCATCTGCAAAAAGCCTCAGTGAACTTCCGATGTCATCCACCAGGTCATTTATGTATATTGTGAATAGCAACGGTCCTATGACACTCCCCTGCGGCACACCTGAAATCACTCTTACTTCGGAAGACTTCTCTCCATTGAGAATGACATGCTGCGTTCTGTTATCTAGGAACTCCTCAATCCAATCACACAATTGATCTGATAGTCCGTATGCTCTTACTTTGTTCATTAAACGACTGTGGGGAACTGTGTCAAACGCCTTGCGGAAGTCAAGAAACACGGCATCTACCTGTGAACCCGTGTCTAAGGCCCTCTGAGTCTCGTGGACGAATAGCGCGAGCTGGGTTTCACACAACCGTCTTTTTCGAAACACATGCTGATTCCTAGACACTAAATTTCTAGTCTCCAGAAAAGACATTATACTCGAACATAATACGTGTTCCAAAATTCTACAACTGATCGACGTTAGAGATATAGGTCTATAGTTCTGCACATCTGTTCGACGTCCCTTCTTCAAAACGGGGATGACCTGTGCCCTTTTCCAATCCTTTGGAACGCTTCGCTCTTCTAGAGACCTACAGTACACCGCTGCAAGAAGGGGGGCAAGCTCCTTCGCGTACTCTGTGTAAAATCGAACTGGTATCCCATCAGGACCAGCGGCCTTTCCTCTTTTGAGCGATTTTAATTGTTTCTCTATTCCTCTGTCGTCTATTTCGATATCTACCATTTTGTCAACTGTGCGACAATCTAGAGAAGGAAGCACAGTGCAGTCTTCCTCTGTGAAACAGCTTTGGAAGAAGACATTTAGTATTTCGGCCTTTAGTCTGTCATCCTCTGTTTCAGTACCATTTTGGTACAGAGTGTCTGGACATTTTATTTCGATCCACCTACCGCTTTGACATAGGACCAAAATTTCTTAGGATTTTCTGCCAAATTAGTACATAGAACTTTACTTTCGAATTCATTGAAAGCCCCTCGCATAGCCCTCCTCACACTACATTTCGCTTCGCGTAATTTTTGTTTGTCTGCAAGGCTTTGGCTATGTTTATGTTTGCTGTGAAGTTCCCTTTGCTTCCGCAGCAGTTTTCTAACTCGGTTGTTGCACCACAGTGGCTCTTTCCCATCTCTTACGATCTTGCTTGGCACATAACTCATCTAACGCATATTGTACGATGGTTTTGAACTTTGTCCACTGATCCTCAACACTATCTGTACTTAAGACAAAACTTTTGTGTTGAGCTGTCAGGTACTCTATAATCTGCTTTTTGTCACTTTTGCTAAACAGAAAAATCTTCCTACCTTTTTTAATATTTCTATTTACGGCTGAAATCATCGATGCAGTAACCGCTTTATGATCGCTGATTCCCTGTTCTGCATTAACTGATTCAAATAGTTCGGGTCTGTTTGTCACCAGAAAGTCTAATATGTTATCGCCACGAGTCGGTTCTCTGTTTAACTGCTCAAGGTAGTTTTCAGATAAAGCACTTAAAAAAAATTCACTGGATTCTTTGTCCCTGCCACCCGTTATTAACGTTTGAGTCTCCCAGTCTATATCCGGCAAATTAAAATCTCCACCCAGAACTATAACATGGTGGGGAAATCTACTCGAAATGTTTTCCAAATTATTCTTCAGGTGCTGAGCCACAACAGCTGCTGAGCCCGGGGGCCTGTAGAGACATCCAGTTACCATGTCTGAGCTTGCTTTAACCGTGACCTTCACCCAAATCATTTCACAATTCGAATCTCCGTCAATTTCCTTCGATACTATTGCACTTCTTATCGCTATAAACACGCCTCCCCCTTCACTGCCCAGCCTGTCTCTGCGGTATACATTCCAATCTGAGTTTAGGATTTCATTACTGTTTACATGTGGTTTCAGCCAACTTTCTGTCCCTAGTAATATATGGGCGTTGTGACCATTTATTAATGAGAGCAGTTCTGGGACCTTTCTATAGACGCTCCTGCAGTTTACTATTAGCACATTAATATTTTTATTCCTTGTTGCATTTAGCCTACTCCTGCCTTGCCGCGTCTCAGGAGGCGTCTTGTCGGGCCTAGGGATGGAATTCTCAAACCTAAAAAACAGGACCTGTGTGACTCATTCCATTTCATATCCTTACTGATTCCAAATGTGACTCATTGATATTATAGTTGAAGGATACTACTTTTTTTTTTTTTTTTTTAGTGCACAATTTTTCATTTGTGAAAATTTAAAGCAAGTTGCCAATCTTTGCATCACTTTGAAATCTTATCAAGATCTGACTGAGTATTTATGCACCTTCTTTCAGACAGTGCTTAGAGATAACTGCATCATCTACAAACAGTCTGAGGTTACTATTAATACTATCTTCGAGTTCATTAATATGCAACATAAACAGCAAGGATCCCAACACACTTCGCTTAGGCATGCCCAAAGTTATTTCTACATCTGACAATTACTTTCCAATATTAACTTGCTGTGTCCTCCCTACCAAAAAGTCCTTAATGCAGTCACAAATTTCACTTTGTACCCCGTATCATCGAACCTTTGACAATAAGCATAGGTGTGATACTGACTCAAATACTTTTTGGAAACCAAGAAATACTGCATCTAACTAACTACCTTGATCCAAAGCTTTCCATATGTCATGTGCGGAAAGTGCGAATTGGGTTTGACATGATTGATGTTTTTGGAATCCATGCTTGTTGACATAGAGGAGGTCATTCTGTTCAAGATAACTCATTATGTTTGAATTCAGAATATGTTGTAAGATCCTACAACAAATCAGTGTCAAAGATATTGGTTGGTAGCTTGTGGATCACTTCTACTACCACTCTTATAGGTGGGTGTTACCTGTGTTTTTTCTGACTGTTGGGTGTGGCTTTGTGTTCAAGGTAACTACAATAGATTATAGTTAGAAGAGTTGCTAACTCAGCTACAGATTCAATGCCAATGTGGCAAATTCAATCCACACTGCCCCTGATCCCTCTACCCCTAAGTTCCAAGGTCACCTTCCACACCCAGCCATTGCACAAGAGCCAGGGACTTATCATTCACTATCTGGCAGCAGCTCCTCATAATTTATCAGACTTACAAGTTATTTCCATCCCAAAATCACCGCATACCTAGCTGTTGTCTTTCGTATTATAGAATGTTTTCATGAACCTCCTGAAAGCAACCTGCAGCTCATGGTTTTGTGATTAGTGTTCCAGACTTTCTATCATGGGGCCCCAGGTTCAATTCCCAACGAGTTCGGGGACTTTCTCCACTCTGAATGTAATGTGTGTGTTGCCTTCATTCTCAGTTCACCATCATCAATGCACAATTGGCTGCAAGACATCAAATAAAAAGTCTTGCACCAGGCAGCCAAACTCACCAGAGGTGGACTCCCAGCAAAGAATGCCACACTCGTATTTCATTTTTGTTCCTGCATGCAACAAAGAGATTTGAGCCAAACAGAGTGTGGTCTAGTGGTTCTTGATGTCAGGGAAATATCAAATCTTGAGCCATGCCTTGGTAACTGAAGGCAGCCAGAATTATATTAGATATTTTGAAGTACTTTTGGATAGATTTTTAATTTAATATTTTATTAATATGAAGTTCACAGGTTTCCAGCTGAATGAGTATGTCAAAATAGCACATTTCAAACCAGTCACTCAACTGGGGACTTGAGAGCTTTATATTAGTTCATCTTGCCAAGAAAGAGAATGAGTTTAATATTCTCTACTTTCATTGAATACCACAGTTATGTGACAATATTTGTGCAAGCAATTTAACATGGAGATTCTGTTGCCTGCTGTGTAGTTTTCCCCCGTAGTGTTTTCAACATTCACATGAATTTACAGTGTTGAAAGAAGAGATATATGCAGTCTTGTAGGTCTTATCTGCTGGAGTAAATGAGACACACTCTTGCTGTCAAATTCTTCAGCAACTTCAACTCTCCAAGTGTCCTTCAATCTTCTTAGAGTAGATAAACAAGTGTAAAACATCTGTTATTCCCCTGTCCACCTACAAAGCATGGGAAAAGAGGTTCCTTTCCATTATATACCTTAGTACGTAAGAACTCAAGGAAATGATATGGCAGGGAAAAGGGGGGGGGGGGGGGGCTAGAACCAAGGAAGTGTGTGCAGGAAATACTGTGACATGTTTTTATTGTCTTCTTACATACTGCCACCTCATTATCAAAATTCAGTGTCTTGTGCTGATGGAAAGTGGAGCACCTAGGAATGACAGAATAAGCCATATAGGATGAAGTCAATTTTTGACCAAGACTACCTCATATTTTATGATACTGAACAGGTAAACTCCTTCTAACATGTCTATGAGTAAGAAACAGTGTAATGGCACATGATTTTCTTCTCCAGTGAGTAGATCCTCTAGTAAGTGGTACTTTTGTTATATGGAAATCAGTTCAGTACATTTCAAAAGCTTGTATTTTTCATGTGGACAAGAAGACAGCTGATCTGCCCTGTATTTTAGCTGACTGAGTAAAGTATGTGGCGTTACTAGTGTGATTGGCAGTGGGAGCTGTATTTTTGACATGAGTTCTTGTGTGTTTCTTTCTTGAAGGTACAGTATAATAGTGTTAACCATTAAGATAGAAACACAATAGAACTCGTGCTAAGATAGAAATGCAATAGAACTCATGCTAAAAACACAGCTTCCCTGTGTCAAATCAAAAGAGACACTTAAGGCAACTAGCTTAGCACCTGCCAGTTCTCTCGTGTAGACTGTATGACCTGTGCCGATTTCTTTTTATGTTGCTCGCAAATTACAGCACCTTTTAAATTTTTCACCTTAATTAACACATTATTCCCAAATGTACTTCTGACCTAAAAGTGATCTGGCAGCTGGAGTTGGAGATTTGTGGTGGTATTTCCATAGAAACTCTCATCTCCTAACACACATTTCTTTATTTATAACAAATTTGTTAAATCCCAGTTTTCACAGATTTAGAAGTAAAAATATTTTAATGTAATAAAATATTTTCTTAAAAACCCATTAGGGGTTGAATTTTTTAAAAAATTGAAACACTGATTTTTTTTTTAGATATAGCTTTGAAAATGCTTTCATGATCAAATATTTCCATAAAAACGTTCGTCTCCTATTTTACCTTGCTAGGGGTTGAATGTCCAAAACCAGTGAAACATGTAACTTCTCTATTTCTGACTGAGAAACCAAATACTAGTTTTCACAGTTCTCGCTCCAAAATTACCTTTATAGCAATATATTTTCCAAAAAAACTTTCATCCCCTATTTCACTCCTTAGGAGTGGAACTTCAAATAAACCCTTCTGAAATGATGCCTAGCTGTTGTCTTTCGTATTATAGAATGTTTTCATGAACCTCCTGAAAGCAACCTGCAGCTCATGGTTTTGTGATTAGTGTTCCAGACTTTCTATCATGGGGCCCCAAGTTCAATTCCCAACGAGTTCGGGGACTTTCTCCACTCTGAACGTAATGTGTGTGTTGCCTTCATTCTCAGTTCACCATCATCAATGCACAATTGGCTGCAAGACATCAAATAAAAAGTCTTGCACCAGGCAGCCAAACTCACCAGAAGTGGACTCCCAGCAAAGAATGCCACACTCGTATTTCATTTTTGTTCCTGCATGCAACAAAGAGATTTGAGCCAAACACAGTATGGTCTAGTGGTTCTTGATGTATGTGATTAACACCTCCAAATTTCAAGATTGTATCTATAGTGATTTGGTCTGGGCAAAGACGAGTCAGTCAGTCAGCACATTTTCTTTTATGCATAGAAATGTATGCCAAATTGCTCACATTTATCACCTCATTCGCTGCAGTTTTTCCAAAGTTGATATTTTGCTTTTTTATCTCATTTGGGGCACCTGTGGACCATGTGATTGTATTTTTAGTGTGCTGTTATCGACTGGCACTTCTGGTGTTCATGATGAATTTTGGTAACTATATCCTTGTTTGTACCTTGAGCATTTCTGTTACCTCAGTATTCCTTCATTTTCTGCCTGAACTCTTGTGTTTGCCGGACCATTTCCTGGTCTCATTGTGGTTAATTTCTTTAAAGAAAGGTTGTAGGAAAGGCCCAGTTTCAGTAGCTAAATTGCAGTCATCCCTGTTAGTTATTATGTCTCCTGATATGAAGTTCTGCAATTTTTGTTGTGGTCTTCAGTCCTGAGACTGGTTTGATGCAGCTCTCCATGCTACTCTAGCCTGTGCAAGGTTCTTCAGCTCCCCGTACCTACTGCAACCTACGTCCTTCTGAATCTGCTTAGTGTATTCATCTCATGGTCTCCCTCTACGATTTTTATCCTCCACGCTGCCCTCCAATACTAAATTGGTGGTCCCTTGATGCCTCAGAACATGTCCTACCAACCGATCCCTTCTTCTGGTCAAATTGTGCCACAAACTTCTCTTCTCCCCAATCCTATTCAATACTTCCTCATTAGTTATGTGATCTACCCATCTAATCTTCAGCATTCTTCTGTAGCACCACATTTCAAAAGCTTCTATTCTCTTCTTGTCCAAACTATTTATCGTCCATGTTTCACTTCCATACATGGCTACACTCCATACAAATACTTTCAGAAATGACTTCCTGACACTTAAATCTATACTCGATGTTAACAAATTTCTCTTCTTCAGAAACGCTTTACTTGCCATTGCCAGTCTACATTTTATATCCTCTCTACTTCGACCATCATCAGTTATTTTGCTCCCCAAATAGCAAAACTCCTTTACTACTTTAAGTGTCTCTTTTCCTAATCTAATTCTCTCAGCATCACCCGACTTAATTCGACTACATTCCATTATCCTCATTTTGCTTTTGTTGATGTTCATCTTATATACTACTTTCAAGACACTGTCCATTCCATTCAACTGCTCTTCCAAGTCTTTTGCTGTCTCTGACAGAATTACAATGTCATCGGTGAACCTCAAAGTTTTTATTTCTTCTCCATGGATTTTAATACCTACTCCGAAATTTTCTTTTGATTCCTTCACTGCTTGTTCAATATACAGATTGAATAACATCGGGGAGAGGCTACAACCCTGTCTCACTCCCTTCCCAACCACTGCTTCCCTTTCATGTCCCTCGACTCTTATAACTGCATTTGTATAGACCCTCTATATACTCCTTCCACCTTTCTACTTTCTCTTCTTTGCTTAGAACTGGATTTCCATCTGAGCTCTTGATGTTCATACAAGTGGTTCCCTTATCTCCAAAGGTCTCTTTAATTTTCCTGTAGGCAGTATCTATCTTATCCCTAGTGAGAAAAGCCTCTACATACTTACATTTGTCCTCTAGTCATCCCTGCTTAGCCATTTTGCACTTCCTGTCGATCTCATTTTTGAGACGTTTGTATTCCTTTTTGCCTCCTTCATTTACTCCGTTTTTATATTTTCTCCTTTCATCAATTAAATTCAATATTTCTTCTGTTAACCAAGGATTTCTACCAGCCCTTGTCTTTTTACCTACTTGATCCTCTGCTGCCATCACTACTTCATCCCTCAAAGCTACCCATTCTTCTTCTACTGTATTTCTTTCCCCCATTCCTGTCAATTGGTCCCTTATGCTCTCCCTGAAACTCTGTACAACCTCTGGTTCTTTTAGTTTATCCATGTCCCATCTCCTTAAATTTCCACCTTTTTGCAGTTTCTTCAGTTTTAATCTACAGGTCATAACCAATAGATTATGGTCAGAGTCCACATCTGCCCCTGGAAATGTCTTGCAGTTTAAAACCTGGTTCCTAAATCTCTGTCTTACCATTATATAATCTATCTGATACCTTTTAGTATCTCCAGGGTTGTTCCATGTATACAACCTTCTTTCATGATTCTTGAACCAAGTGTTACCTATGATTAAGTTGTGCTCTGTGCAAAATTCTACCAGGCGGCTCCCTCTTTCATTTCTTTGCCTCAGTCCATATTCACCTACTACGTTTCCTTCTCTCCCTTTTCCTACTACCGAATTCCAATCACCCATGACTATTAAATTTTCATCTCCCTTCACTATCTGAATAATTTCTTTTATTTCATCATACATTTCTTCATCATCTGCAGAGCTAGTTGGCATATAAACTTGTACTACTGTAGTAGGTGTGGGCTTCGTATCTATCTTGGCCGCAATAATGCGTTCACTATGCTGTTTGTAGTAGCTTACCTGCATGCCTATTTTCCTATTCATTATTAAACCTACTCCTGCATTTCCCCTATTTGATTTGGTGTTTATAAACCTGTAGTCACCTGACCAGAAGTCTTGTTCTTCCTGCCACCAAACTTCACTAACTCCCACTATATCTAACTTTAACCTATACATTTTCCTTTTTAAATCTTCTAACCTACCAGCCCGATTAAGGGATCTGACATTCCACACTCCGATCCGTAGAATGCCAGTTTTTTTCCTCCTGATAACGACATCCTCTTGAGTAGTCCCCGCCCGGAGATTTGAATGGGGGACTATTTTACCTCCGGAATATCTTTCTCTATTTGCTTGAACCACAGGGATACAGTGGCTAGGCTACATTGAAGATCTTCCAGCACAGCCTGTGAGTCTCCATTCTGTGTGGCCATCTTTCTTTGAGGGCATCGTTAAGGTTTTGTTGGTGTTGGTAGAGTGCACAATTAGGTTTGTACTGTTGCCTCCCATCTGGTAGGGCCTATGGGCCCACTATATTTCACAGGACTTTTCTTTCTTCTGTTCGAGGACTCTTATTGGGATCTTCTTGGATGTGGACGGGCATTCTGCTGCATCTGACTATGGTGTTATAGTGTCTCAGTTTGATATTCATTAATAAATGTTTCAAAGGAACATTTTTCTGTGGTGAGCATGTTGTGTCCTATCCAATTTGATTTTCATTTGTTTGAGAGCTATTGTTTCACTGAGATCCATTCTCTAAATTTGTTAACATTTTTGGCTCTCTTGTTATGCTTGGTAGCACTGACTGTCATTGTTGTAGGGGCATCTTTATTACGATATTGGAAAATTCTGGGTGAAATACAAACAGCAGAAGGCCAAGGGTGGCCTTAATGCTGGTACGATATACCAGAGTGTGTATATGTGGCCCTGTCGTCTCTGAAGAATAACTCAGTGTCCATGAGCTGAGCTATTGCTTTCCAGTTCTCTTTTATGTGGCTATATGCTGCTCAACTATATGGCAACTGAGTACCAGTTGACCACAATATTATTGCTCGTGGCCATGTATGGCCAATATTGGAAACACACCATGATGTTACAGTAAACAAATACAGTGGTGACTAAGGAAAATGCATCACATTGTGAATGATTTCAAGGCACTTGTGCATATACTATCAAGTATATCGGTGTGTCCTCATGAAATGCCACTATAAAAATTCACAGTAAGCCGAATGAAGCAACCTCACTCTCCCGTGTAATAATATTGTGGTTGTCTAATAACTTTATTTCATCTACATTGGTGCTGTTATTGTTGTGGTCTTCAGTCTCACTACTGGTATGATGCAGCTAGTCCTTTGTGTGCAAGCTTCTACATCACTGATTAACTCCTGCAACCTACATCCACCTGAGCCTGCTTACTGTACTTAAACCATGGTCTCCTTGTACAATTTTTACCCCCTGCCCATACTTTTATGTCCATTACCAAACTGATGACTTCTTGATGCCTTAGGATGTGTTCTGTCAGCTGATCCCTTCTTTTAGTCATGTTGTGCCATAAATTTCTTTTCTCCCCAATTTGATTTAGTATCCCTTCATTAGCTATTCAGTCCACACATCTTATTGTCATTATTCTTCTGTAGCACCATTCCCAAGAGATTCTATTGTCTACTTATCAGAACTGTTTATTGTCCACATTTAGTTTTCGTGCAATGCTACACTCCATACATATACCTTGAGACAAGACTTATTAACCCTTAAACTTGTATTCTGTGGTAACAAATCTCTATTTTCAAACATTTTTCCTGCTATATTGCCAGTGTGCATCTTCTAACCTCTCTACTTTGGCCATAATCAGTTATTTTGTCACACTTTTAGTGTTCCATTTCCTAACCTAATTTTATCTGCATCACCAGATTTAATTCAACCACATTCTGTTATCCTTGTTTTACTTATATTGGTTTTCATCTTACTACTTCTTTTCAAGACACTATGCCTTCCATTCGACTGGACTTTGAGGTCCTGTGGTGTCCCTGAGAAAATTAGAATATTACTGGCAAACCTCAATGTTTTTGTTTCTCCATGAAATTTAATCCCCTTACCAAATTTCGCCCTGGTTTCCTTTACTGCTTGCAGTGTACAGATTAAATAATATCAGGAAGATGTAACAAACCTATTACACTCCCTTCTCAATTACTGCGTTCCTTTGGACTTTGACTTTTTAACTGCTGTCTGGTCCCGTGCAATTTGGAGATAGCTTTTCACTCTCTGTAGTTTATGCTGGCTACTGTCATAATTTGCAAAGAGTGTAAAATAATGATATTACTTATGCCTCCAGAGAGTGTAAATTGAAACACCAGTTCCTGGAAGTCAGCTACAGAAGTGCACTTTTTTCAAAGGCACCAATTCCTTTGAGCATATACTAACAGTATGCAGTTCACAATGTCTTTCCAATAGACAGCTAAAAGTAAGTCATTTATTGTGCTACAACTGCAAAATCCCCAGTGTCATGACTGAAAGCTGAATATTGATATAAATGTCTGAAAGCAAGGATAGTAGATGGTGAGACCGAAGGTTATTGCATTTGTCTGACCCTACTGCAGGATCTACTAGACCTCTGATCCCATCTTAGCAGAAAAATAAAGAAATAAATGGGGATGGTTGCATAATGGGTTTCTTGTCTAGAATTATATATAGTGGCATAAGAAAAAAAGTTGAAAAATGCTGAATGATGACTAGTGTAGTATCTGAAAGTATGTGAGATGTAATTCTGAACTTACATCTAGTAAGGTAGGGAGAAAAAAAACCTGTAATATATGAAAGACATTTGTGGGTTAGAGGAAGCCTTCTATAATTTTAGCTGGAAAAAATTCGAGGAGAATAGAAGTGAGATGCAGATTATCAACACTTTCCAGTAATGGGAGACTTTAACATTGGATGGAGTTTGAGATGAATTAAACACTCAGTTCCAAAACTGTGTTTCATTTACTGTTTGTTTTTATGATGCTAGTCAAGTAGCATAAGCTAAAACTGTCATGCCAAAACATACACACAGAGCAGAACAGAAAGCACATCCAAGTCGAGGGTCTCTACCATATGCTTTGTTGACTCTGTGGCAATCATGGCTGCAGATTTCTTTACCTGTGGTATCATGTGAGGATTTGTAGAACTCCCCTTGACACATCAGGGGTGCATTACACAAAGGAAGCAGCTCTCAGGTAGCAGAGTACTTTTGCATGTGAGGTGTCTTTAGGCTGGATGGTAGTTTGAGGTGCTCTGATGAACACCCATCAGTCAATACACAGGAAGGGAAGTCAGACTGCATTCAGAGTAATGACACTTCAACTGTCAATATTTTAGCAGTAAACCACCAAAGTACTTGAGGTAAAGTTCCTAAATTTATTGATCTCCAGGAAAGTTCTTGTGCACAAATTATGCTTGTGACTGAGAGCTGACTGAAGCTCTAACTGAAAGCTCTGAGATATTTAGCAAGTCGTGGAACATTTATCGTAAATACAAAAAAATGAAATGGGCATATGGCATCGTTGGCCAGGAGGCCCCATCCGAGGGAGTTCGGCCACCAAGTGCAAGTCTTATTTCAGTCAACACCACATTGGGCGACTTGCCCACCGATGATGAGGATAAGATAATGAGAACAACACAACACCCAGTCCTCAAGCGGAGAAAATCTCCTAGCCGGCCGGGAATCAAACCCGAGCCCGCTTGCATGGGAGGCGAGCACGTTACCAGCCAGCTAAGCAGGTGGACATCAGAAAGATAGAGTAGAGGCTAAAGGAGGGGAAATGGTCATTCAGTTGACAAAAATTTTCTGTCTGTTGAGGTTAAAGTTGAGTGTGACAGTGAAGATCTGGTTGTGTATAACAGGTGAAGGTGAGACCAAGTTAATTGTTGGATGTTTTTACCATCCACCCACTAGTGCTGTTATGGTTTTAGAGTCATTCAAAGAATCTTTATGGTCAGTAGTGCATAAATACCCAGATCTTGCATTACTGTTTGGAGTTGACTTTAACAGTATAGACTGGAGTGTTTATGGATTCACTGGAGGGGTACAGACAGACTATCATGTTAGGTACTTTTGAACACATTTTCTGAAAATTGTTTTCAGTTGCTAGTTTGTCAGCCCAAACGCAAAGGAAATATCTTAGACCTTGTTGCTACAAATAGGCTGGACCCCATCTACAACGTCAGTATAGAAACTGAGATTAGCAATCATCATGTTGTTATAGCAACAATGGCTATGAAAGTTAACAAATCAATCAAAAAGGCTAGGAGAGTCTTTCGGCTGGGAGAGAAATAATAAAAAAAAAACCCACACAAACAGATAAGCAGTTGTTAGGATCTCACTCAGATAAGGAAATGACATCACTTAGTTCCAGTGAGATGGACATAAAGGAATTATGAGCAAAGTTTAAGCAGATTGTAAGTCATGGTCTAGACAGCTTTGTGCCTAGTAAGTGGAAAAGAGCCACCATGGTTTAATAATGAATTTCAAAGAAGCTGAGAAGCCAGAGGCTGTTGCACTCTTGGTTCAAAAGAGAATGTGCAAATAATGAGAAGCAAAGGTTAGTAGAGATTCGTGCTTCTGTGAAAAGATCAACATGCAAAGCATACAACTACTACACCATCACACCTTAGCACAAGATCTGGCAGACAACCCGAGAAAAATTCTGGTTCTGTGTAAAATTGCTAAGTGAGTCTAAGGCTTCCATTTAGTCCTTTGTTGACCACTCTGGTGTGGCAGTTGTAGGTAACAAAACGAAAGCCTAAGTTTTAAATTTCGCTTTCAGGAAATCATTCACACAGGTAAAGTCTACAAACATACCATCATTTGACCACCAGACAGCCACCCGTATGGATGACATAATCATAAGCATTCCTGGCATAGAGAAACAACTGAAGATTCAAAAGCTAATAAATCGCAATGTCCAGATGGAATCCCAATTAGGTTTTACAAAGAGTACTCTACGGCACTGCCCCCTGACCTAACTTACATTTATCATGAATCTCTTGCCCAGTACAAAGTAACAGGAGACTGGAAAAAGCACAGGTGACTCCAGTATATAAGGAAGGTAAAAGAAAGGATCAGCAAAATTACAAACCAATATCCCTTACTTCGGTTTGCTGCAGAACCCTTTATCATATTGTCAGTTCAGATGTAAGAAACTTTCTTGAGACTGAGAAGCTTATGCCTGCGAATCAGCATGGTTTTAGAAAGCATCACTTGTGCGAATCTCAACTTGCCCTTTTCTGACATGATATACCATGAACTATATGGATGAAGGGCAACAGGCAAATTCCACATTTCTAGATTTCTGGAAAGAATTTGATACAGTGCTCCATTATAAACTATTAATGAAGGTACAAGCATATGGAATAAGTTCACAGATATGTGAATGGCGCAATGACCTCTTAAGTAATGGAACACAAAATGTTGTCCTTGATGGAGAATGTTTATCAGGGACAAGGGTATCGTCACAAGTGCCCCAGGGAAGTGTGATAGGCCACTGTTGTTCTGTATATACATTAATGATCTGGCAGATGGGGTGGGCAGCACTCTGCGGTTGTTTGCCGTTAGTGGTGTGGTGTATGGTAAGGTGCCAAAGTTGAGAGACTGTAGGAAGATACAAGATGAGTTAGACAAAATTTGTAGTTGGTGTGATGATTGGCAGAAAATGTAAGTTAATGTGGATAAGTAGGAAGAACAAATCCGTAATGTTCAGTTAGTATTATAATGTCCTGCTTGACATAGTCAAGTTGTTTAAATATCCGTGGATAAGAGTACTGGGAGAATTTTAGGAAAGAGTGGTTCACCTTTAAAGGAGACCACATATAGGATGTTGGTCCAACCTATTCTTGACTACTGCTCAAGTGTTTGGTATCTGTAACAGGTCAGATTGAATGAAGACATTGAAACAATTCAGTGGCGGGGTCCTAGATTTGTTACCAGCAGGTTTAAACAACATTTAAGTGTTACAGAGATGCTTCGGGAACTCAAATAGAAATCCCTGGGGAAGGCAATGTTCTTTTCGAGGAATACTATTGAGAAAATTTAGAGAACAGGCATTTGAAGTTGACTGCTACCAACATACATTGTTTAAGGACACAAAAATATGATTCAAGAAATTAGTGCTCATTTGGAAGCATATAGACAGTTGTTTTTCTCTTGCTATTTTTTGCAGTGGAACAGGAAAGGAAGTGACTATAGTTCAATTCTTTTATCTAGGCGGCTCGTGCATTCCCGCCCAGATGTAGGAGATTGCGGCATTGCCAGTTGCACGTGCCAAGAGAAGCAGCGCCATAGTATAGTATAGTATAGTACGTTTAGGGGGGAGCGCGCAGTTTATGAAGCAAAACTGCCACGGCCGCGATAACCCTTTCGCTGCTACAGAGACGTGCTCCCCGCATTCTGCGCTGTGCGCTATTTTGTCATCACTGCACTGCTCACCTGTGCAGACACATAATGTTCCGACTGCTTTGACACACTTATCATTCGATATCACAAAAACTATTTGGCCCAAAAATTTGATTTTTACACATTCTCTTGACTGGTACCTTCCCCCCATAAATGACTTAACTTTGTTTCGATGTTCAACACAGTTATTGTGCAGCATTAAATGTAGTAAACCATTGCACGAAATTTTGAAGAGTTTGCAGAGGTAAAAGTCCACAGCGTATACTTTCCGTATGGTCGAATTTAGTTGCCACTAGAAATTTCAAATTTACATTCAAACGAATAAAATATTAAGCATCAAATAAGGTTTGAACTCGGAACCTTTTGGTTAGAATACAAACACCTTAACCATTACGCTACCGCAGCTCGTCATTCAATTGAATTCCTGGAGGACTTTAAAGAATCACGCAAAATGCCGACAAACACTGTTGATATGACTATGAATTACTCATGTTTCGTCTAAGTACAATAGGAAATTCTTTATTGCAAAAAAGTGGTTAGTGAGAATGAATTTCCTTGCTATCACCTGAATTAGGAGGCTTACTGCTTGTTTGGTTTAATTAATTAATAGAATATGAAGCAATTGGTATAAAGAATGCTTTTTCCAAACTTTATTTTATAGAAAGTCTGCTATCAAGACATTGCTTTTGTTCAGTTACTTTATTTATGACTTAACGTTTCTAAGACTGAAGACACGCATCCGTGCTCTGCACTGCAGTAGAGCTCTGGCAACGTTGTTCTCTTTTCATCGGCTGACTGTATTTTGTCACGTCAGATGCGTAGAACGAGCCTAAACTCAGCCGCTGTCATAAATGACGCGCACTTTAGTAATGGTACAGGGTACCCTCCACCACACCCCATACAACAGCTTGCAGTACATGTGTATGTAGTACCATACTCTTCTCTCAGTTCGTTGTGTGGACTATTTATGGAGGAAGCCACCACACGAGAGCACAGCTATGTTGTCAGTGATGACTGGCCTTCTTCACTCTATTGTCTCTTTCAATTATATTCTGGGAGTTTCTATGCCTGTGTGCTCAGACCTCATAGTAAAAAAGGTGCAGTTACTTTATAGCCAATAAATTAATGAAAAGCTAAAAAATAAATAAGAATATGACTCTTGTAAATACTTTAGGAGTTAAAGTAACAACTCACTGAGAAGTGGAGGCATTGAGTCATCAACAGGCACAAAGGTGATGGAACAAAGGAAGGGGGAAGATTGTGGGGAAGTATGTGTAGATGCAGAAATTTAATAGAGATTAAGGCCCTTAAGATTACAAGAATGAGGCAGTTGTGAAAGCAGTGATGTTGTTTACCACCTCTGCTGCAATGCCTGCTCTGCTTTTTACGTAACCATGATCACCAACCGACTGAACACCAAATTAATGACCACTGACAAACTGTGGCCAAGAGCAGAGTTGGCCTCCCAGTGGTGAAACCTGCTGCTGAACACAACGTGCTCAGTTTCAATGGATGCTTCACAACTTGTGCCATCCGAATCCTTCCCTCTTGGCCTATCTTTTCTGAACTACATAGATAGGGGTTATCCTTACAGCACATCCATTCCTGTAATCCTCCTGGCCTCAGTCTCTGCTAACCATTTGCATCCACACCTTCCTCCCCACATTTCCCCTTTCCTGTGTTTTGTCACCTCCTGCCAATTCATACTTGTGCATTATCATCACCGTCACCATCATCATGCACTGTGTGAACTCACTGGTTTTTGTGCCTGTGAGCTGCATTCCTGTCTTGAACACCCTCTGTCTCCCTCCAAGCCATCAGTCACCCCCTCTCAATCCTCCCTCCCATTTCCTGCCTCTTTTCTCCCTCCACCCACTCAAGTTGACACAAGCCCGTATCCCAGTTTCACTTTCGAACTGCAGTCCTGGCACTGCGTATTCAAGTGTGTGTGGTTGACGACTCTATGCCTCTACTGTGTGGTGGGTTGTTACCTTTCTACTAAATTATGTACATTCTGACTCAATTTTCCATGTCACATTCACAAAATAGCTCCTGTTTTCCTAAAGCTGTACAATTCTGATTAATGTTTTACATTGTACTATACACCATATGGTTAACTGTTAACAACAGATATACAATTTACAACTATTTTCAATAACTGATTCCCCCCCCCTCTTCCTCTCTCTCTCTCTCTCTCTCTCTCTCTCTCTCTCTCTCTCTCTAACAGTAATCAAAGTAGATGAAGAACTAGTGTAGATGTGTAACTGCCAAAGCAGTGTGATGTAGTGTGATTTGAGTTGGAAAAGAAAGATTTTTTTGACTGTAGTCTTGGTGCTGCAGCAAGACAAGTCCTGCTATTCCCAAGATCCTTTCACAGAATTGTAGCAAACCAAAACATAACACCTCTGATACGTGCTAGGCTTGTGTCGCAACATCTGTGATCACTACTTCCGAACATCAGTGCGAAATATAAATAAAATACCTCTCAGTAGTTTACTGCATAAATGTAAATACGCAACAACTGTGTAAATTGCATAGTTTGTTATCACTGTATTCTTTATATCGTACTGTGTGTTGTATCATCTGCAATCCAGTCTATTTGTGCTCTTCATTTCTGAAAACTCTGTTAATTGATTCACTCATGTTTACATCATGTATATAACTATCCAGTAGGACACAACAATTTGTATTCAGTTGCCATTCGCCAACAAAAACTGGTTTCTACAATGGCATATTAAAATCTTTGTTATGTTGAACTGTACATTTCCTTTCCCTGATGCTTCAACTCCATTGAAAATGCAAGTAAATCCTGGAATGCCTTTTGCAATGATGCTATCACAGTTGTTTGTAATATTTCATGATTTTATTCATGTTGTCTTATTGCTCTCCAGATACTACACATACAAGCTCAAATGCTTTTGCAGTGATTCACTGTTTGTTCAGTAGATATTTTCTCCTTTATATTTTCTTCTCCTTCTCTTTTCTTTTACAATCCTTTTCTCGGCTTCCTTTTGTTCTGCACACTGCTTTGTCCTCCTGTTACTTTTCTTCTTTTGTTTTTTTTCCCTCTCTTGGACCCATCTTCATTTTTTAACAATCTTCCACTTCATTTTCCTCTTGTCTTGTATCTGTCTTATTTTGCTAAATAAATAAATAATTTCTAGGTAAATACACTGGTTAGGGTATATTCACTATTTTACTGGTTACAAACCCCCCTAGTATAATTGTTCATATAGCATGCTTTTTAAGTACGACCACTCCCCTTAGCACCTTCTTCAGCTTTCGTCACCTTCTTAAGCTTTTTCTGTTACTTAGCTCACTACCAGGAATATCTTCGTAAGTATAAGTAGTTATTTGAATCTTTTATAGTTACATTCCTTATTTCATGTCTAGCTTCACTCCTAGTGTACAATATTGAGGTTTCTCTTTTGTGTTGATAAGTTAATACACTTTTTTTTGCAAATCCTTCTGCGGTTCTTTTTTTCCCCCACTGCTAGCCGTTAAAACTGCAGCTCCATGAAGGTGGCATACTACAAACATCAAATTGGCATGAAGTGTTCTACATGCATATATGTGCAATACCATCTGCAAATTGTGTGTAATGAAAGATTATGCAGCAGGTTATTCATCCAAAAACTGCATCAGAAAGTTGCTTAGTTGTGAAGTCATGTTATACTTTGTGTAAGGAGGGCAGACATCTACCAGTACTTGTTGGACTTAGACACCAGCAGATAATAGAGTACTGAGACTGCAGTTAGTGTTCTGCAATATCCCTGCTCCATAACTGTTATGCGAATATGGAGTTGATGAGGTCCCTACTCAATTCCATGCAGAAAGTCAGTGGCCCCATGTGACTAGCACCTGAGAGGACAGAAATATTGTTTGCTCAGTTGTGCAGTACCATATAGCCACGCTACAAACTTGGCTCAAGAAACAGGGTTGATTGCAGCAAGATGAGATCTACACATACGTGTGGTAGTATCTGCAGCGTAATGGAATGTCATCACAGTTATCATTGTTGCACTTTCTCAAAACACGCAGCAAAGAGAGGCACACCAACGATTGTGCACCCAGTGACAACACTGGATACAGGAGGGGCACCCCATTGTCTTTCCAGATGAGACGCACTTCTGTGTACAGTATCATGATGGGTCTATCCATGCATAGAAGCTCCAAGGAGAATGAATGTTGTCAAATTGCATTCATCATCATATATTTGCTGAGAATAGTGTGTATTTATTTCATTATTCACCAATTTAAGCAACAGAGCCATTTTCACATGGACTTAACAGTGCAAGTCCTAGTGCCTCTTTGTTCATCAGCAAGAATGGGAACATATATGGCACTTGATTTCGTAATGTTAAAGTTTATATGATGTTTGCCAGTTCTCTGAAACTTTGCATGATTTGCATAGTTGTTTATGCACTGTGGAGGCTTTATGTTGTTTGGATGTTGTGTAATTTGAATTCTTTGTATTTCACTGTCAAGTCCACTTTAAAATAACTCTGCAGTTAAAGATAGTCTGTAAGTGTATAAATAAAACATTGATCTAAGCAAATAAACAATCAAGATGCACATAATTTTGCCCTTAAAAATTTCTTATGAGTGTGGAACCAAATATGAAAAATCTAATTGATCTCAAACCCTGTTTATTTGAAGACAAGTCTTCTTGCACGTTTTCCATACTTGCTCTCCCTCTGATCTTAATAAATTATATTCCGATCCAATACGACTGAACTGAAGAAAGTATTTGTTCAGCAAAAGCAAGCTGGAGGAATACTGTGTAAAGCAAAAGAGGAGGAGATTACTGTTTAACGTCCTGTCGACAACGAGGTCATTAGAGACGGAGCACAAGCTCGGATTAGGGAAGGTTGTGGAAGGAAATCGGCCGTGCCCTTTCAAAGGAACCATCTTGGCATTTGCCTGAAGTGATCTAGGGAAATCACGGAAAACCTAAATCAGGATGGCCAGACGCGGGATTGAACCGTCGTCCTCCCGAATGCGAGTCCAGTGTGCTAACCACTGCGCTGTAAAGCAAAGAACCACACGTATTGCAGATGCTTTTTCAGAGATATTGAAATTCTTGCACTCATACATTTATTCTTCAATAATATTTGTTATTAATAATTAAAATCAGTTGTAGTGTACTTGTAATTTATGAAACCACAAAATGAGGTATAAAAATAGTTGTCTGCTTCCGCACTGTTCAAAGTGGTAGTCTGTATTTAGATGCAATGATTTTTTTTTTAATTATTTATTTATCCATCCTTAGACAATATACATTGTATGGCTGTCGTCAACAAAAGCACAAATTATGGTATGAAGTCTAAATATTTTCTTAATAAATGCCATTTTACAGTGTTTAATAAGCATAGGTATTTTGATATAGAACTAGCATACATAAATACAATGCCCTGCATACATATTACATAAATGAAAAAAGATAATTTATATTGTTAAAATAAATATACTAGAGGTGTTGATATGGAACTAGCAGACATAAATACATAGGCATAAGTACATAATACATGAATAGGGGGGGGGGGGGGAATATGTCAGGTATAACTTAAGCTAGGTGTTCCCAATAATTCTTTAGTTTTCATGAGTCATTCCATGTCAAATCAACACACTTTAAATAAAAATTGTACCTCACCCTCTTAGATTTTGCTGAAAGTTGGTATACTTATAGTGGGTGCTGAAACTAAGAAAAATACCAAATTTCAATTTTTTGTCTCAAACCATTCCTGAAATATGCCTATGTAAACGTTTCAAAAACTGGCCAAAAATGTGTGAACAGACTTTTTTAAATTGCCCTATGAGCTGCCCTAATTGAGCTAGAGAACTGGGAAAGGTGTCATTTTGCATGCTCTTTCCAGTGACAGACAAAAAAAACATAGCTTCTAATTAATAACCATTTTCAAAATATTTCCGTAACTACTTCATACTGTTGTAAATCACATGGCAAAATATAAATCTGGGATAATGATGATGGGTTCATTGTTAAAAAAAAATTATTCTGGACTCTTGTTTTTCATTAACGGCCCTAGTTTGACCACACTGACCTTTAAGGTAGTACATCACTAGAGGACCATATACATAGGGCTTGATGTCTGTACAATAATTCAGAGACTGGAGCCATTGTTGAGATGATGTAGCCTGCATTGTTACCTTCTAAGGCTTTGTGTGCCTACAGTATTATTGTGCACGATGGTTTTAGTGCAAATCAATCGTTACCTCTGTGTTGACCAGTCTGTATCTACTATATTTAATAGTTCATTTTCAAATAAATCTATACATTGAAGGACAGTTTGTAAGTGGTTTTTGTATAAATGTGGAACCAAGTAAAAATGCTCCTAATTACATTGTTCGGCAGTTCCAAAAATTTTTGAAAGAGAAAGGATTCATGGAAGGTCCAAACCCAAAACCAGGGAAGTGTTTACCAATAGAAACTGTCAAAACTGTACATTCATTTAATGAAAATGATGAAGTTAGCAGGGCAATGCCAGGTATTAAAAATTGTGTGACAGTTACAGAAACAAGTGGAAATAAAACAAAAATATCAAAAAGACTTATTTTGTGTAACCTTAAAGAAACTTACAAGCATTTTAAAGACAAGTTTCCTAACATAAAAATAGGTTTCTCTAAATTTGCTGAGTTGAGACCAAAACATTGTGTATTAGCTGGCCGGAGTGGCGCACACACTGTCTGCGTGTGCACAACTCACCAAAACATAAAATTAATGATAGAATATGCCAAACTAAATACAGTAACAAACAGCAGCTTAAACAATTATAAGCAGTGCATTGCAAAAATGTTTTGCAACCCATCATCAATTGATTGCAACATGGGAAACAGTGAATACTGCCCTGGAGAAACTGTCATACGTAAAATTTTAAAAGACTCTTTTAATGAAAACTTAATTGAACAAGTTCAGTTCCGACAGTGGATGTCAGTTGACCGATGTAATCTGGAAATTGTTCAGAAAACTTCTGAAGAATTCATAGATTTATTTTGTAGTAAGATGTCGACTTTGATTCGGCTTGGCTTCATTGCCAAGCAACAATGAACATTCCTTAACTCCACAAGAGAAAACCTTATGGAATCTGAATTTGTTGTCATATGCGATTTTTCAGAAAATTATAGTATAGTTCTACAGGGTGAAGCTCAGAGTGTCCACTGGACAGATTAGCATTCATCCTTTTGTTATATATTACAAACAGGAAGACAAAATTGAGCATATGAGGTTTGTCATTGTTTCTGATTGCCCGGAGCACAATAAAACTGCGGTTTACACCTTTCAGAAGAAGCTAATTTCATATCTAACAAATAAATTTCAAAAGATTCCAAAAAAGATATACTATTATTCTGACAGTTCTGCCGCTCAGTATAAAAATAAGATAAACTTCCTGAACTTTTGCCTTCATGAGGAAGACTTCAACATAAAAGTTGAGTGGCACTTTTCAGCCACAGCACATGGGAAAGGGCCTTGTGATGGAGTAGGGGGTTCACTAAAGAAACTGGCAGCTCGTGCAAGTTTGTAAAGACCCTACCAAAATCAGATCCAAACAACATGAGATCTATTTGTGTGGGCAGTAGATAATATCACAAATGTTGATTTTGCATATTCCACTCAAGAAGACTAGGCTGCTTCAGAAATATTCTTCAAAAGCCGACTTGAAGAGGCATTGAAAATCAAAGGAACACAGCAATTTCATGCTTTCATTCCCAACACTACATCAAAATTAATAGTCAAATACTTCTCAGGTGATATGCAGGGTTGGGAGAGGGAAGTAACTACATCACCAGACAAACTGACCACTGTATATGGCAGGAACTGGTGGTTTGGGTACATTTTAGACAACAACGAAGAACTTGATGAAGTGAAAATAACTTTTCTTCATCCATGTGAACCAGCTAAGTCATTCTCTTATCCTGCACATGCAGATGTCCTGTGGGTGTCAGTTGTGGATGTTCTCACAAAAGTGAATGCATTTACTCCAACAGGGAGAACATACATTCTTAATGAAAGTGATGTAAACCAAACCCGGTCAGCTTTATTAAAATGTAATATGTGAAGTTCCAAGACAATTTATTGGGAAACTGATTTCAAATCAAAACTTAATTTTTGTCTCAGGTTAGTGTTAATGTACACTCCTGGAAATTGAAATAAGAACACCGTGAATTCATTGTTCCAGGAAGGGGAAACTTTATTGACACATTCCTGGGGTCAGATACATCACATGATCACACTGACAGAACCACTGGCACATAGACACAGGCAACAGAGCATGCACAATGTCAGCACTAGTACAGTGTATATCCACCTTTCGCAGCAATGCAGGCTGCTATTCTCCCATGGAGACGATCGTAGAGATGCTGGATGTAGTCCTGTGGAACGGCTTGCCATGCCATTTCCACCTGGCGCCTCAGTTGGACCAGCGTTCGTGCTGGATGCAGACCGCGTGAGATGACGCTTCATCCAGTCCCAAACATGCTCAATGGGGGACAGATCCAGAGATCTTGCTGGCCAGGGTAGTTGACTTACACCTTCTAGAGCACGTTGGGTGGCACGGGATACATGCGGACGTGCATTGTCCTGTTGGAACAGCAAGTTCCCTTGCCGGTCTAGGAATGGTAGAACGATGGGTTCGATGACGGTTTGGATGTACCGTGCACTATTCAGTGTCCCCTCGACGATCACCAGAGGTGTACGGCCAGTGTAGGAGATCGCTCCCACACCGTGATGGCGGGTGTTGGCTCTGTGTGCCTCGGTCGTATGCAGTCCTGATTGTGGTGCTCACCTGCACGGCGCCAAACACGCATACGACCATCATTGGCACCAAGGCAGAAGCGACTCTCATCACTGAAGACGACACGTCTCCATTCGTCCCTCCATTCACGCCTGTCGCGACACCACTGGAGGCGGGCTGCACGATGTTGGGGCGTGAGCGGAAGACGGCCTAATGGTGTGTGGGACTGTAGCCCAGCTTCATGGAGACGGTTGCGAATGGTCCTCGCCGATACCCCAGGAGCAACAGTGTCCCTAATTTGCTGGGAAGTGGCGGTGCGGTCCCCTACGGCACTGCGTAGGATCCTACAGTCTTGGCGTGCATCCGTGCGTCGCTGCGGTCCGGTCCCAGGTCGACGGGCACCTGCACCTTCCGCCGACCACTGGCGACAACATCGATGTACTGTGGAGACCTCACGCCCCACGTGTTGAGCAATTCGGCGGTACGTCCACCCGGCCTCCCACATGCCCACTATACGCCCTCGCTCAAAGTCCGTCAACTGCACATACGGTTCACGTCCACACTGTCGTGGCATGCTACCAGTGTTAAAGACTGCAATGGAGCTCCGTATGCCACGGCAAACTGGCTGACACTGACGGCGGCGGTGCACAAATGCTGCGCAGCTAGCGCCATTCGACGGCCAACACCGCGGTTCCTGGTGTGTCCGCTGTGCCGTGCGTGTGATCATTGCTTGTACAGCCCTCTCGCAGTGTCCGGAGCAAGTATGGTGGGTCTGACACACCGGTGTCAATGTGTTCTTTTTTCCATTTCCAGGAGTGTATATTTTATAGAAAGTTGTTTCAAAATTATTATTAGTACCTATTGTGTTAAATTTAGCTATGTACAGATACCTGTTACTCAAAAACAAGCAGTATGTATTTAATTTGTTTAATAGTTCCATTTCAAACATCATGGACCAGAACTATTATGTAAATACTTGTACTTATTCATACTTTATTTCAGTTTGTAGTTAAATGCTCAATTTCTTGTTTTTGTTATATCGGTTAATATACTGTTAGTGAAGTATGAAATTAAAATAAGCAATCAACTTAATTATAAAATATGCTGATTAGTTTTGGTTTAATAAAGTGATGTTTTGATGTTTCTAATACTTTTTTTACTTACCTTTCAGTATATTTTAAAGGAATTCCTGTTTGTTAAAGGTCAATTTGGTCAAACTAGGGCTGTTAGTGAAAAACAAGAGTCCGGAATAATTTTTTTTGACAATGAACCCATCATCATCCCAGATTTATATTTTGCCATGTGATTTACAATAGTATGAAGTAGTTATGGAAATAGTTTGAAAATTTTCAATTATGTACTTATTGTAAAAAAATTAAATCAAAATATTAATTACCATTTTGAAAATGGTTATTAATTAGAAGCTATGTTTTGTTGTATATCCCTGGAAAGAGCATGGAAAATGCTGCAAAATGACACCTTTCCCAGTTCTGTAGCTCAATTAGGGCAGCTCCTAGGACAATTTAAAAAAAGTTCGTTCACACATTTTTGGCTGGTTTTTGAAAAGTTTACATAGCCATATTTCAGGAATGGTTTGAGATAAAAAATTGAAATTTGGTATTTTTATTAGTCCCAGTGCCCACTATAAGTATACCAACTTTCAGCAAAACCTAAGAGGGTGAGGTAAAATAGGTGTGTTGATTTGACATGGAATGACTCTCATTTAAGATATTCATCCATAGTGTAGAAACAATGCTCATGCAAAAACAGTTTTACAGCTTTTTTTTTCCTCTCTATGTAAATGGAGGCAATGTCTCAACCTTGTCTGATGATAATGAATAATGTTATTCAAGCTACACTTGTCAAGATTTTTTCTGATATACATTATGGTCTGAAAAATAATGCGCAGGTTTTTAAATAATTCTTGGCAATGAGCCCATTTATTGCATTTAGGCATTATTCTTACAGCTCTCTTTTGTAATCTGAAAATTCTTTGTAGATTCTGGATACTATTTCCCCAAAAGATTATTCCTTAGCTAAGGGTGGTAGTAGGCTGACCTTACACAGATGCCACTGCATACTGATACAAGGACTCAAAGCAGGTAGCATGCTGTGGAAACCCTCTTTGAGACAATCATGACATGTTCATTCCATTTTGGTTGGCTGTCAATGTACAGTCATAAGAATTTAGTGTTAGATACGTCTGTTATTGAAGTGTTATGGAATTTTAAATTTGTGGACTTGTTGTACTTCTTGTTTATTCTAAAGTACATGCTGTTTGTTTTCTTAATGTTGAGAGTTACTCTGTTCTCTGTAGACCATTTGTAAACATCTGCTAGTGCTTCATTGGCTTTTCCCAATTGCAGGTCAGGTGTCTTGCTGGTAATCAGTATATTACTGTCATCAGCAAAAAGTACTTTTTTCTCCTTGCTCCACACATTGTGGGAAATCATTAACATAAATTAAGAACAATAGTGCGCCCAAAACACTTCCTTGTGGGACTCCTATATTAACATACTGTGGGTCAGAGAAGTGATTTACCACATATTTGGATGTGCTATGTGAAATTTCTACTCTCTGCAGTCTGTTATTTAGGTACGATTGGAACCATTTAGTTACCGCTCCACTGATTTCCAGAGATTCCAACTTGTGTAGAAGAATGTCATGATCAACGGTATCAAAGGCCCCTCGATAGATCTAGAAAAATTCCAGTTATGTAACTGTCCTTGTCTAGTGATTCAAAACCGATTTTTGTAAACTGAGTTATTGTGGTTTCAGTGCTTCTGCCCAGTCTGAAGCCATGCTGTTCCTTGCAGAGAATATTATATTTATTTAAGCAGCTCATATGTCTATTTTTGATTAAAGTCTTCACTATTTTGGAAAATAATGGAAGTAAAGCAATTGGCCTGTAATTTTCTGTGTTTTCATTGTCACCTATTTTGTGAAGAGGTGTGATTTTAGCTAGTTTCAGGTAGTCTGGGAAGCAGCCAGTCTTAAAAGACTAGTTAATGATGTCAGCTAAAGGGGCTTTAATGCTGTCTAAGCACTATTTTAACACACAAACTGGGACTTCACCCAGTCCTGTTGATGATTTGTTTTTTAATTGTCTTATGGTACTTCTTACTTCTCTCTCAGTGGTGGGGAGCAGAATCATTGAATTTTTTATGTAATTTTTCACTGTAATACCGGTAATTTTGCACTGGAATACCAGATCTTATTGGAAATTTGCCCTGTAGGTCTTTTGCAATACTGGAAGTATGAGTTTATGAAGTTAGCCAGCTCTTTTTGATCACTGTACTGCCTGATTTCTTGATTTTATTATTTGAATGTGTTTTTTCTTTTAATTTCCAGTCTTGTGTTTAACTAAAGTCCAAGCAGTTTTACTTTTGTTATTTGCATTTTTTATCAGTTTGTCATTAGCTGACTGAAGTACTTTTTTTTTTTTTTTTTTTTTATTAAATAGCTTTCAAAACCAGGGTCATTGCATGTATTCTTTGTAGAGCTGAATGTCTGAAGGTTTGATCTCAACAGATCTTAGCAGAAAGATCCCTTGTGATATAAATGAAAGAAAATTAAAATCATATCACATTAGTCCATTCTACAAATTATCTATTTACCTAGATTCAAGATTAGCAATTCCTGTTAGCTGAATGGCAATTATTTACTCTCATTATAAAGAGCCAGCTTTTCTTACAACATTCAGTCAGATGTTGTTCTGTGATAAATATTAATGTTTTCCTGCAATTATTAATGTAACAGTGAGAGATAAGCAGAAGTTGTTTAATATAACAGGAAAAAGCTTTTTAACCACACTCTCCCACTTCCCTGACAGTAGTCACTTCCGTGTTAACTTTGCTTCACGAAGTTTAGCTATGTGAGTACAAGTTTGACAATTTAGGGATAGTTAATTATTAATGCAGTATCTATCATCTGCTTCATTTTGTTAATGTATGTCTTGTCTCGTTCCTTGCTTGAAGATTCTCCTTAGTGATGGGATCTATGGAAAACAATAAATGAATGAATGAACAGCTTTGTGAACTGGACATAAGAATACTAACTTTGTTACTCTACTGAATAAAAAGTAGTGACTGTTAGTCCCACAATGTGTGCTGATGCACAATGTAGCCATCAATTTTTCTGTGATGCAGATGTTGTTCATGAAAATATTTAATGTGCTCATACCTGCAAAATAAAATTGTTGTTGATTGTGCTTAACTGTAAATTAATGTTCATAATGGCAAATCCCATGATGGTAGGCCCAAAACAAAAATCCAGTAAGGAACCTTGACCTTACATCTGTAGTTTTTCTGCATATTTTGTTCAGGTTGTGTACACTAATGTATCACCTACAGTAATTACCTTACGTTTTATTTATGTAATTACCTTCAGTGCATTACGTAAATTATTCTAATAGTAATATCACAAATAAAGTGGAACTTCACATAGCGAGCATAATTTGTTCCAGAATCTTACTCGTAGTGAGGAACACTCATTTTTTTATCCCATATAAATTAATGTAAAATACGATAGTGCATTCCATGCAGAAAAAGTACTAAAAGTTTTATCTTATTCGAGTTATTTATTCAAAGAAAATTTTACATACAGTATTGTGTACTTCCTTATTCACGATACATAACTATTTCTTTTTTACTAGGAAACTATTTATGGTCATTTGTTTCATCTTATTGTGCCAGAAGATTGCTGCTTTGCTGTTACCGCTTCCTCCTCCTCCTCATTCTCAACTTCCTTTGGTAGTCATTTCAAGGCTGTGATCTTCCACAAGCTCATCAATATCATTGTTATCCACTTCTAGTACATGCTCTTGGCCAAAGACGCAATCTCGTTGACTACAGGTTGCACAAGTACTGACTCAAATGCTTCCTAGTCACATACGACAACGCACTCCAGCCAAATCTTCTTCCAACCAGAAGTGAGAGTTCTCTTGGTAACCGCTTCTCACTCCTTTTTGATCAACGTGACGCAGACAACAATGTCGAAGTGATATTTCCAAAACTTTCTGCAAGTGAGATTGGTAGCTTCAGTCAACTCAAAGCAATACTCAAAGAGTGTTTTAGTGTAGAGCTCCTTAAAGTTAGAATTAATCTACTGGTCCATAAGCCGGAGTAATTGAATGGTCTTGTTAGACAGAAAATGGATCTTGATCAATTGAAGTTCTTCGAGGAGGTGGTATTGTAGGCCTGAAGAATGGACAGTAGCATGGAGTGGCAGATTTATCTCAAGCAAATATTTTTTTTACTGAAGGGCAAAACATTTCATTGACCCAGCCTCAAAAAAGATCATGTGTCACCCAAGCCTTGTTGTTGGACCTCCATATGTCATTTAACTTGCTCTTCTGGACTTCATGCTCATGGAGATTCTGAATGGTAACCAAGACGTGGTTTAATTTTCAAATTACCACTTGCATTGGCACAGAATAGCAGTGTGAGATGGTTTTTGAACCAGGCAATGCAGTCTCCTCTGCAGTTATAAAGGTAGGCTTCGGCATGTTTTTCCAGATGGACCCCTCCCGTCACAATTAAAAACCTGTTGTGGCAGATTACCCTCAGAATCTAAGATCATCTTTAAGTCACTGATGAAGTTCTCTGCTGCCTTTGTCGCTGAGCTGGCTGCTACGACATGCCTCACAATGCTGTGGATGCTGGTTCTTCTCTTAAACTTCTCAAACCACCCACAGCTTCCCTTAAACACTTTTTTGGTCGCTGATGATCCTAGCGTCTTCTCAACAAGTTCAGCGAAAATCGTTCTTGTCTTCTCACAAATAATGTTCTCGTTAATAGTGTCAATTTGCAGTTCCTTTTCATTTATCCATATAAGGAGCAACCTTTTGACATTGTCCAGAATAAGCAACCATTCTTTAGATACTCTCGTAACTCCCTTTGAAATATTTATCTGTCTCGTTAATCTTGTCCCTGTTCTTGAGGACAGTGCAGGTAGTTGATGTAGACTGATTGCATGTGTGTACTAAATTAGCAATGCTCACACCACATTCATGTTTCTCATTGATTTTATGTTTCATTTCTAAGGTCACTACCTTTGTCTTATGATCATATTCTTGTGGCTTTATCTTCAGGAACATTTCTATGAAGGTTATTAATATTAAAATTTGCACACAAAAAAACGCTGTGTGTATACAAGTTTAGAAAAATGTGTGATCACAAGCTGCACTAAGATTGTAGCAGAAAGAGTGCTAAACCCAGACTGCAGTATGTACTAAAAACATTGTTCACATGTCGCTGCTGACAATGAAAGGTGTTCATATGGTCGAACATTTCCTCCGCCACGCGCAAACAGCTGGTAACATCACACTAAATCATTGTCACTTGTTGTGCGAAACATCACTCGTTAAGTGAGTCATCTTTTTACAATTTGTTTTGCTCGTTATGCGAATTGCATGTTATGGGAGATGCTCATTAAGCAAGATTCCACTGTAGTACTTTGAACCATTTACTGCAACGGGAACAGCTGGATCCATACTGACAGTTGTGCAGCAGAATGAATGAGAGGAAATGAAAAAAGGCCATTCAGCCATCGAGGAAAAGAGAAGAAATAGGAATTGAAAAGCTGAAGTGTTCAATAATGGGAAGGGAAATGAAAATTGCCTCAACCCTAGGTGCGGAAGAGACAAGATATTGAAAGCAGATAAGATGTTGAAAGCAATCATTGCCCGTAAACACATTGTTCAAGTGGTGGCACTGTACTACTAATATCTATTTCCCCTTTTTGCCCAAAATGCTGTTAATATTCATGTTAGTGTCTTTTTTAATTTAGATACTATCTAATATATCACATTTTATTTTTATTTACTGTTACTGAACTCTGACCGTAATTTATTTGTGATGAACTGTAGACTAAAACTGAAGAAAATTAGGAAATTAAGTAGACAAATTGAAAGCTCCTGCGGTTGTTGGCAGTTTCAAAGGGAGAATTAGGCAATGGCTGATCAAAATGTGGGTAAGGATCACTAAAGAAGAGAAATGAGTAGCTTTGAGAGATGAAATAGGGAAAGTTGTTGACGATCACATGGGTAAAAATATAAGGCTAAATAGAAACTGCTGGATAAGTCAGGAGATACTGAATTTAATTGACAAAAGGAGAAAATATAAAAATGCAACAAATTAAGCAAGTGAAAGGGAAACCAAATGTCTGATAAATGAGATTGGTAGAAAATGCAAACTGGTTAGAGGTTTTAGAACCATGCATTAAAGAAATCTTTGGAAAGAAGAAAATTAACTGTATGAACATCAAGGGCAAGCCAGTACTAAGCAATGAAGGGGATAGGCTGAAAGGTGGAAGGAATATATTGAGGATCTATGTAAGGGAAAGAAACTTGAAGACAATATTAAAGACAGCAAAGAGAATGGACATGGAGGTGAGATGGGATATATGATACTGTGAAAAGAATTTGGCAAATCACTGAAAGAGCTAAGTGGAAACAAGATGGCTGGAATAAGACAACCTTCCCTGAGAGCTACTGGGTTCTGTGGAAGAGTCAGTCACGATGAAGTCATTCAACCTAGTGTGCAAGATACAATATATGAGACAGGCAAAATATCTTCATACTTCAGCAAAAACATAGTTATATAACTTTCGAAGTGCTGACAGGTGTGAATACTAATGAACCATCAGTTAAAAGTCATGGTTGCAAAATACTGACATGAATTATTTACATAAGAATGCAGAAGCTTGTAGAGGTCAATTGTGGAGAAGATCAGTTGGATTCCGGATAATGTAGGTACATGTGAGGCAATAGTGACTACAACTTATCTTAGAAGTTAAGTTGAAGAAAGGTAAACTTATGTTTGTAAATTTAGAGGAAGCTTTTGACAATGTCGACAGGTTTACACTCTGAAATTCTAAAAGCATCAGAGATAAAATATAGTTAGTGAACTGTTATTTAAAGCTTTTGCAAACCAGACTGCATTTAAAAGAGTTGAAGGGCATGAAAGAGAAGCAGTGGTGGAGAAGTGAGTGTGACAGACTTATAGCCTATCCCAATTTTGTTCAGTCTGTACATTGGGCAATGTGTTCTGAAAGCCAAGGCAAAATTTAGAAAGGGGATTAAAGTTCATGGAGAAGAAATAAAAGCTGTGTGATTTGCCAGTGATATCGTAATTCCATTAGAGTCAGCTAAGGACTTGGCAGAGCAATTGAACTGAAAGGATAATGTGTTGAAAATAAGTTATGAGATGAACATCAATAAAACTAAAACAATAGTAGTGAAGTATAGTCAAGTTAAATCAGGTGATGCAGAGGGAATTAGATCAGAAAATGAGGTGCTAAAAGTAGTTGGCATTAAAATAAACGATGGTGGATGAAGTAGCGAAGTTATAAAATTCAGTCTGACAACAGCAAGAGAAGCATTTCTAAAAGAGGGCAATTTGTTAATGTCTTATGTAAATTCAAGAGTTAATAATTTTTTTCTGAAAGTATTTGTCTGGAGTGCATCCTTGTAAGCAGGTGAAATGTGTACAAGATGAGCATAGAAGCTTTTGATATGTGGTGCTATAGAAGAATGCTGAAGGTTAAGTAGGTAAACTGAATAACAAATGAGCTGGTAGTGAAATGAATTTTTTTTGGGGAGGGGGGTCTGTGGCACAACTTGGCCAAAAGAAGGGATGAGGTGATAGTACACCTCCTGAGGTATCAACAAATTGTCAGTTTGCTAGTGGAAGGAAGGAAGAGTGCATGTGTTGTAGTGTAACGACGCATATGACTCAATGATTTTTGTTTGAAATATGACCATGTGCAGACTTCGTCACCTACGTCATTTACTAAACACTTAAAAAAAATTATTTAAATTCTTTTAAAGTTCTCTATAAAAGATTATTGAATGAAACTGTAATTAAAATACCTTCAGTTGAGTCGTTTGTGCAAAATTACATCACTCAGTCAAACCGGTTTGCGCAAAACTTTTGAAATATAGATGTCGTTTGTTTCTTCTTGGAAATTATATTCTTGCAATTTATCTTATTTTTCCCATATTAAAATCAGACTGTAAAACCTTTAAGTTTCAAAAATCGAAATCAAACTCTTCTGAAAATTAATATCTTGGAAAAATTCAGAAATAATTCTTCCTCAATATAACTCTTCATAAATAATTCTCAAACACGTATTTAAGCTTTAGAGCATACACTGTTTTATTGTCTTCATATATGCTACATACAGATGTGGACATGAGACTCGAAAAAACAGAACTGAACAAAATACAACATGAACTAAACATTCTGTGACGTCATTACAATGAAAACTTACAAATTTTTATTTATTTGAATGTTGGAGGTTCGACGCAACAACCCGGTCACAGGATCTTCTGCTTCTCTTTGGCCATTGACCCGCGATGTCTAGTGTCCAGCAATTTTCTTTCTGGTTACGGCAGTGAAGATGCTGTCTCCGCGAATTGCGCTGTTCTCTCCAAACATTAAACATACAAAACAAAAATACAAACTTTAAATATTTTACAAACATAACAAAATATTACAAATACATAAACAAAACACTAAATTAAACTTATATTCACCTGCAAACTGAGCTGATCCTTGTGGAAGGTGACACTTTAATTTTGCGTCCCATTACTGTGTGTGTGTGTGTGTGTGTGTGTGTGTGTGTGTGTGTGTGTGAGGAAGATACAGAGAACGAGAGAGAGAGAGAGAGAGAGAGATTGGTAAAGGGGGGAAATGGTCAAAATTGTACGGGAGACGAGGCTCGAATACAATAAGCAGTTTCAAATGGATTTTGGTTGTGGTTGTTCTGCAGATATGGACTGGCTTGCACAGATAGACTAGCATAAAAAGCTGCATAAAACCACAATCACAGCAATAACATCACCAAATTATGTAGCTCTTTGTTGTCAGTGCTGTGCGTGATGTAAATTAGAACTATAAACTTCTACTGTACATGGAAACTGTAGAGTACAGCTGTATTTTTTGCCCCGCTGAAGAATAAGCTTAAATATTCAGTAGGACATCTGTGCTGTTTTAGTGCTAAAAGTTTTATTGATTTATCTATTTCTTGAGGATCATTTACAGAAAAATAGTCTTCCCACTACCCCAACTATAGTCAGAATCTTCTTATAGTGCACCAGCTCTGAAATCGTTCTTTGTATCATCCTAATAGTGATGTACACCTATGTGTCACTTGGAGGTGTAGAATCAGTGCTACTGAAGTTCTTGTAATATAAATTAAGTTTGTAGTTCTGTCTTCGTGAAATACTGTTGTTGGTCAGTAGGGTTGGTCATTAATTCTTGGTTTTCACCACATTTGTTCACTGTAAGTATCATATCTGTACCCAAAAATCACAATATGAGGTGTGACAATAAAGAAATGAGATTCGTTGTAGTGCGCATTTCTGGCATTGTCCATGACAAAGAGAAGATGGGGGAATAACATTGGGACTCTCCCTGACACGCGTACAAAATTTTGCACAGCTGTGGTTGCCAGTCTAGCTGTGAGCCTTCTTAGAAACAGGTTGTATGTCTGAATTCCGCCATAATTATGCTACGCTCTGAAGTACGACAACATGTTAACATCAAATTCCTCACAAAACTTGGAAAATCCGCCACAGAAACTTGAGATTTGTTGAAAGACGTTTATGGTGATCAATGTCTACCTCAAATGCAAGTTTTCGAGTGCGTCAAGAGGTTCAAGGACAGTAGGAAAGACATCAAAGATGATCCAAAATCAAGCCATCCTTCCCCTTCGAAAACTGAAGAGAATGTGGAGATGATCAGTTGAAGTGCTTGAGAAGACCACTGCCTGAGCATTTTAGCAATTTCAGAACTTGCCTGCATCACTAAGGAAACCATTAGACAGATTTTGCACAATGATCTGGGCATAATCTGTCCTAGAGTAGTGCCAAGGACCCTCACAAACAAGCAAAAGCAACATGAGTGGATTGTTGTGCTGACACTCTTGAAAACATTGAAAATGACACTGATTACCTCAGCAAAGTAATTATGTGTGAAAAAACATGGATATCCCAATATGATCCAGAGACTAAAAGAGCCCTCAATCCCCTAGGAAGAAGAAAGTGTGCATGAGCAAATCAAAATTCAAAACAATGGTGATTGTTTTCTTCAATATCTGAGGGGTTGTCTACATTGATTGGGTACCAAATGATCACACAGTTGATCAAGCTTATTATGTAACTGTTCTGAAGACCCTCCATGAACGAGTGTGATGGAGGAGACCAGATCTGTGGAAGAATTGCTCATGGATTCTTCGTCAGAACAACATGCTGGCCCATAACACTACGTCTGTGAACAGATTTTTGGCAAAAAACAACCAGTGATGGAACATCCACTGTACTCGGCTAATCTAGCACCATGCGACTTCTTTCTCTTCCCAAAACTGAAGTCTGCACCCAAAGGAACCAGATTAGAGTCCATAAATGCAGTAAAGGAAAAAGCAACAAGCCTGTTCAAAAGCATAATACAAAAAGACTCGCAGCAGTGCTTCCAACAGTGGAAAATTTATGTGGAATGGTGCAGATTTCACACAGGGGACTACATAGAAGTTTTTCAATAGAGATTTAGAGCATGAGTGCAGTTTCTTTATTGCCATATCTCGTATATTTCTTCCTTGGTAATGTTCAAAGTGAAAATCAATCTTTACCAAAAATATGGTGACTATGATAACTTAAAGTTCAGCATCCATACATCTATCTGTATAATATTCAAGTGAAAGGTGGCAGAAAATAAGTGTAAATAAATTTAAAATTTCTTAGTGATGGGAGCACACAAGTGGAAATCTCCTCTGTTATATCTGTCAATTGATGTACTTTTACTGCAGTTTTTTACTGCATTACAGGTACATTGTTTGATACATGTAGCAGGGGAGATTTCCACAAGTATACTCTTGTCACTAAGCAATTTCAAATTTATTCTACACTTATTTTCTGCCATGTTTCACTTGAAGGTCATAAAGGCTGATAATGAATGCTGAACTGTAGCTGTCATTGTTGTTAATAGATTGATTTTTGCCTCAAAATACCAACATATCAAGGAAAATGTTTTGTTCCATTTGGGTATAGATGTGATACATCTAGTGAGCAGATGTGATGAAAACCATGCAGTCTTTAAGTGCAACTGATGGTTTCATGCAATTGGGAATTTTTTGTTTCAGCTGATTTAAGTAAATGCTGGTTTCGTAAAATTTACTCGTTTTCCAAAGTATCAGAGACACTTTTACTTGGATGGATATCAGGTAAAGAAGCAGAGTATATGGAAACATTAGCACATGAGGAAGTTGCAGAAAAGTGCACGGAGATACTGAGAAAGTTTCTTAATGATCCATTTGTACCTAAACCAAAGCTCTGTGTATGGTAAGTATACCTTCATTTATTATTTACAAGATTTTTTTTTTACAAACCCCTGAAAATATATAAAAATATTTATTTCTCTCACAGTACCAGTTGGCGCTCTCAGCCTTACACAAGAGGTTCCTACACTGCAATGGCTGTCGGTGCTAGTCAGGTTGACATTGAGAACATAGCACGGCCACTTTATGCCAGCACACAGGAAAAGAAGGTATAGCTAATAATTCTGTTTATTGAGGGGGAATTACTGTGGTATTTCCTCACATTGGTATGGACTGCAGTGTTCGCTCAACTGATACGACATGGTGAAATGTAAAGCTTTGTGTTGCCTTTTGTTTTTATTGTAAGCACATTAGTGTTCTTTGCTTATACAGACTCGTAGAATGTTGTATTTCCTCAGATACTTACTAAAAACACTGCCTGACAAGAAAAGGGAAGCACTATAAAGGGGAGAAGGAAATAAAATGAAACTTCGCCAGGTACATGTACAAAGTTACATTGACATCCAGCCACCACTTTTTTTTGTCAGGCAGTGTACTTATGTTAGTGCCTCTCATGCTGGGATCTGTGTGAGCTGCCCTTCCTTTGCAACTGTCCCCAAAGTATCCCATCCTTTCTAAGGAAGGAACCATGAATTCGCAAATCGAGGGTTGCGTCATTTATTTTTATATGTGCCTGTCAGACTACTAATACACTAATGGCCATTAAAATTGCTACACCAAGAAGAAATGCAGATGATAAATGAGTATTCATTGGACAAATATATTATACTAGAACTGACATGTGATTACATGTTCACGCAATTTGGGTGCATGCATCCTGAGAAATCAGTACCCAGAACAACCACCTCTGGCTGTAATAACAGCTTTGATAGGCCTGAGCATTGAGTCAAACAGAGCTTGGATGACATGTACAGGTACAGCTGCCCATGCAGCTTCAATACGATACCACAGTTCATCAAGAGTAGTGACTGGCGTATTGTGACGAGCCAGTTGCTTGGCCACCATTGACCAAATATTTTCAACCGATGAGAGATCTGGAGAATGTGTTGGCAGGGCAGCAGTCAAACATATTCTGTATCCAGAAAGGCCCATACAGGACCTGCAACATGCGGTCGTGCATTATCCTGCTGAAATGTAGGATTTCACAGGGGTCAAATGATAGGTAGAGCCACGGGTCGTAACAAATCTGAAATGTAACGTCCACTGTTCAGAGTTCCATCAATGCGAACAAGAGATGATCGAGACGTGTAACCGATGGCACCCCATACCATCACACCAGGTGATACGCCAGTATGGCTATGACAAATACACGCTTCCAATGTGCGTTCACTGCGATGTCGCCAAACACAGATGCGACCATCATGATGCTGTAAACAGAACCTGGATTCATCCCAAAAAATGACTTTTGCCATTCATGCACCAAGGTTTGTGTTTGAGTACACCATCCCAGGCACTCCTGTTTGTGATGCTGTGTCAAGGGTAACTGCACCCATGATCTCCGAGCTGATAGTCCGTGCTGCTACGAACGACGTCGAACTGTTCATGCAGATGGTTGTTGTCTTGCAAACGTCCCCATCTGTTGACTCAGGGATCGAGATGTGGCTGCACGATTCATTACAGCCATGTTGATAACATGCCTGCCATCTCGACTGCTAGTGATACAAAGCCATTGGGATCCAGCACGGCATTCCATATTACCCTCCTGAACCCACCGATTCCATATTCTACTAACAATCATTGGATCTTGATCAACGCTAGGAGTAATGACACGATATGATAAACCGCTACAATCCGACCTTTATCAAAGTCGTAAACGTGATGGTACACATTTCTCCTCCTTACATGAGGCATCACAACAACGTTTCACCAGGCTAATGCCGGTCAACTACTATTTGTGTATGAGAAATCGGTTGGAAACTATCCTCATGTCAGCACGTTGTGGGTGTCGCCACCAGTGCCACCCTTATGTGAATTCTCTGAAAAGCTAATCATTTGCATATCACAGCATCTTCTTCCTGTCGGTTAAATTTTGCGTCTGTAGCACATCACCTTCAAGGTGTAGCAATTTTAATGGCCAGTAGTGTATTTCGTTTTCTGATGGTAAGAACCGGTCAGAAATTTTGTCTCTTAATTACTGTTTTCCTGAGTGAATTTTCCTTTTTATACAAGAGAGGCTTCATAATTTTATGTATGGGTCAGGTCTTGTAGACAAATATTCACATGAGTGACTCTTTTCTTTAGAAGTGCGCAGGTTAAGAAAGGGTAAGGTTATGCAGGCGGCTAAGAGTAAGTAGAGTAATTTCATGTTGTTGTAAGACTGCTGATGTTGATGTGATGGCATAGTGCACTTACAACCGCAATTGAAGAAGCCATATTGCCATCAGTCTACTCGATATCATTTACAATCCACGACATAAAATATATTTTTCTGTTGTTTGTATTTAGTGTTGGCACTTAAAACTGTAGACTTTTTGAGGAAATGAAAATGTGGCTTTTTACTCCAAATAAAATTAAGGAACAGTTAACTTGCAACAAAAAACATGAGTTGGAGTTTTTTGTCATAACAATTCTGGCAGTACTGGCAATTCTCTGAATCTCTACTTGGGAGACCAGGAACATGAAACAGCAGAAAAAGCTTGTCAAGTACGAGGAATTGAACAACTTGAATCTGATATAATTACCGGTGAACCTTTTAGCCCTTCATTAGTGACCGATCCATCGCTAAATTAATTTCCAGAAAAATATGCTCAACAACTGAATGAAATCTGATTACCAGTGATCTGAAACTGAGAAGTCTTTAAACCTACCACAAATGTAATGGAGTATTTCAGAAAATAAGAGTTTGGACACCACTGGACCTTTGCAGGTATTCGTGCAGTTTTTCCACTTTCTCAAATCAAATTAAAAGAAGGGAATGTTCAAAATGGAGGAGTCCTACTAAAAAGTCACAAATAACTACATATATTAATTACTTAGAAGGAAAAGAAAAAGATAAACAGCAGCTGCAGGACACAAATTCAAATGAATTGTAGAGCTCTAAAGAAAATATGAAAACAGATGCTAAGTATTAGAGACAAAAGAAGGAACCAGATATGAAGACGCTATTACAGTTTGGAAATGTTGATGGAAAACCTTATGGACACAAAATAGTGCAGCTGAAGAGGACAAATTCACCATTTGTGCAGGAAGGGAGCATTCAGATTCTGAGGACCAGGTACAGTTTATTTATACAAGAAGTGGTGGCATGAGGAGTGCCTTCCATGAAGGAAGCAGTCCATTTACTTGTGAGAAAAGTTAATGCATCCTCTTAATCTCACAGTATACAGCTGATTTCCTTCTTCCTTCCTTTCATTGTTTTATTTTTATTTAATGCAGTGTGATTTCTTGAAAATTAACTATGTTTTGTGATATTCTTCATTGATAAATAACAATATTTCTGTAATATTGTGGAGTTAATATTTTTTTTATAACTTGGGACATTACCCAAACTCCACTAGGTGCAGACTCTTAGCCTCTCTTATCCTTACAATTCTGTATAGAATAAACACATCAGGAACTAAAGTGCATGAGGAAAGCATGTTTGCAGGTTGGTTCATTGGTGGAGGGTATTTATAAAAAGAGAAAAATGTTGAAAAAACTCTGGATTATGGAAAGAGCAGTGAATTTAAGAATACATTAGATTTATTTTAACCTGTGTTATTGCTTACATATTTTAATAGCAGTTTGAACTTGTCCTCGCACATGGAACTATATGTGGCTACATGACTTTATTAGTACAGCAAACAAAATATGATGGTAATGCAACTAATTCATAGGGAATGTGATTTGTCCACACGCAAGTTAAAATATCTCGAACATAGCTGTCCATTCTGTTAACAGCTCTGCAGCCACACAGTTCATGGAAGTCTCTACACAGTTTTAAAAGAGTCTGATAAATGTAGAAACATAACTTGACTATGTAGACTCTACAGTTACCTGTTTTTGTTTTTGTTTTTTACATCCATACAGTAATTTATACTTAACTATGTAAAAAAAGTCTCAGATGTCACTTCAAGTTTATATCATCATCTCCTTTTTTTCTTCAAATCAAAGTTGAGGTTTATAGGCAGTATGAAACTGAGTTGATCCATGAGGCATTTGGGGTTGCCATAAAATTGTCCAAGAAGAATTCTTCTCCACTAGGACTTTATTAATGTTGTTAGAGGCTTACGGACCCGTTCTATCCTATAGAAGCCATCTGTCTTGCCCAATTCAGTCATGTATCCATTTTATGTGTTATTCCTCTAATGTTATGCTGAGGAAATAATAAATAGGGTGGAAACTTCAAAATTTTTAGGTGTTCATACCGATGAGAATTTAAACTGAATAGAGCACATTTCGTATCTCCTAAAACAACTTGGTTCAGTAACATTTATACTTAAAATCATTGCAAATCTTGGGAAGACTTGACATATTCTGCATGTTTCATTCATTAATGTCATATGGAATAATGACCTGGTGTAACACCTCTTAAAGCAAGAAACTCTTCATAGCTCAGAAAATGTGCTACAAGAATAGTATGTGGTGCTCCCGGATCAGGTTCTAGACAACTTTTTTTAGGAGTTTGGCATTCTGACTACTGCTTCACAGTATATATATTTCCTCATGAAGTTTGTAGTAAATAATCCACTGCAGTTCAGTAGGAAGAGTGAAAGACACAATCACATTACCAGAAGCAAAAATGGCATTCATTACTCAACATCAAGGTTGTATTTCGCACACAAAGGGGTACACAATGCTGCTACTAAAACTTTTGATCACTTCTAATTTTAAAACAACCAAAAAGTGTTTTCTTGACAACACATTGTATTCCGTAGAAGAATTTCCATTATTGTAATGTGTAAATTTATAAATTAGATTGCATTGTGGTGTAAAATGACTCATTCCACATCAGTACGATTTATCATGCAAAGTAATCGGTGGAACGTGAAACTAACCAACATCACAGTCTCAGTGTGATACAGTCCCAACTGGCGCCCTACAATTTCATTGAGAAACTCATCAATGATAAAGTTTCAGTGAAAGAATCAATACAAGATAATAAAAAAGTCCATAAGTCACAGAAAATGAAACATGTCAGTTTCCAAGGAATCAATACAATTTAGACTTTGGCCCTCCATTGCATTAGCTGTTTGTGCTTATGAGCTTCTACATCTGCATCTACATCTACATTTATACTCTGCAAGCCACCCAACACTGTGTGGCGGAGGGCACGTAATGTAGCACTGTCGTTACCTCCCTTTCCAGTTCCAATCGCGTATGGTTCGCGGGAAGAACGACTGCCGGAAAGCCTCCGTGCACACTCGAATCTCTCTAATTTTACATTCATGATCTCCTCAGGAGGTATAAGTTGGGGGAAGCAATATATTCGATACCTCATCCAGAAACGCACCCTCTCGAAACCTGGACAGCAAGCTACACTGTGATGCAGAGCGCCTCTCTTGCAGAGTCTGGCACTTGAGTTTGCTAAATATCTCCGTAACACTATCACGCTTACCAAATAACCCTGTGATGAAACACACTGCTCTTCTTTGGATCTTCTCTATCTCCTCTGTCAACCCGACCTGGTACGGATCCCAAACTGATGAGCAATACTCAATTATAGGTTGAATGAGTGTTTTGTAAGCCACCTCCTTTGTTGATGGACTACATTTTCTAAGAACTCTCCCAATGAATCTCAACCTGACACCTGCCTTACCAACTATTAATTTTAAATGATCTTTCCACTTCAAATCGTTCCACACACATACTCCCAGATATTTTACAGAATAACTGCTATCTGTGTTTGTTCCGCTATCATATAATCATACCATAAAGGATCCTTCTTTCTATGTATTCGCAATACATTACATTTGTCTATGTTAAGGGTCAGTTGCCACTCCCTGCACCAAGTGCCTATCCACTGCAGATCTTCCTGCATTTCGCTGGAATTTTCTAATGCTGCAACTTCTCTGTATACTACAGCATCATCTGCAAAAAGCCACATGGAACTTCCGACTCTGTCTACTAGGTCATTTATATATATTGTGAAAAGCAATGGTCCCTTAACACTCCCCTGTGGCATGCCAGAGGTTACTTAAATGTCTGTAGACGTCTCTCCATTGAGAACAGCATGCTGTGTTCTGTTTGCTAAAAGCTCTTCAATCCAGCCACACAGCTGGTCTGATATTCCATAGGCTCTTTGTTTATCAGGTGACAGTGCAGAACTGTATCGAGCGCCTTCCGGAAGTCAAGGAAAATGGCATCTACCTGGGAGTTTGTATCTAATATTTTCTGGGTCTCATGAACAAATAAAGCGAGTTGGGTCTCACACAATCGCTGTTTCCGGAATGCATGTTGATACCTACAGAGTAGATTCTGGGTTTCCAGAAATGACATGATACGCGAGCAAAAAACATGCTCTAAAATTCTACAACAGGTCAATGTCAGAGATACAGGTTTATAGTTTTGCGCATCTGTTCGACGACCCTTCTTGAAGACTGGGTGTATCTGTGCTCTTTTCCAATCATTTGGAACCTTCCGTTCCTCTAGAGACTTGCAGTACACAGCTGTTAGAAGGGGGGCAAGTTCTTTCGCATACTCTGTGTAGAATCGAATTGGTATCCCGTCAGATCCTGTGGGCTTTCCTCTGTTGAGTAATTTCAGTTGCTTTTCTATTCCTTGGACACTTATTTCGATGTCAGCCATTTTTTAGTTTGTGCGAGGATTTAGATAAGGAACTGCAGTGCGGTCTTCCTCTGTCAAACAGCTTTGGAAAAAGGTGTTTAGTATCTCAGCTCTACGCATGTCATCCTCTGTTTCAATGCCATCATCATGCCAGAGTGTCTGGATATGCTGTTTCGAGCCACTTACTGATTTAACGTAAGACCAGAACTTCCTAGAATTTTCTGTCAAGTAGGTACATAGAATTTTACTAACTTTGACATAGTTTAACTTCTGTTTGTCTGATAGGTTTTGGGTGTGTTTAAAGTTGCAGTGAAGCTCTCTTTGCTTTCGCAGTAGTTTCCTAACTTTGTTGTTAAACCACAGTGGGTCTTTCCCATCCCTCACAGTTTTACTCGGCACGTATCTGTCTAAAAAGCATTTTACAATTGCCTTGAACTTTTTGCATAAACACTCAACATTGTCAGTGTCGGAACAGAAATTGTCGTTTTGATATGTTAGGTAGTCTGAAATGTGCCTTCTATTACTCTTGCTAAACAGATAAACCTTCCTCCCTTTTTTTATATTCCTATTTACTTCCATATTCAGGGATGCTGCAACGGCCTTATGATCACTGATTCCCTGTTCTGCGCTTACAGAGTTCGGGTCTGTTTGTTATCAGTAGGTCTCCAAGATGTTATATCCACAAGTCAGTTCTCTGTTTAATTCCTGGAGGTAATTTTTGGATAGTGCACTCGGTATAATGCCACTCGATGCTCTGTCCCTACCACCCGTCCTAAACATCTGAGTGTCCCAGTCTATATCTGGTAAATTGAAATCTCCACCTAAGACTATAACATGCTGAGAAAATTTATGTGAAATGTATTCCAGATTTTCTCTCAGTTGTTCTGCCACTAATCCTGCTGAGTTGGGAGGTCGGTAAAAGGAGCCAATTATTAACCTAGCTTGGTTGCTTGCGCACTTATATGTCACTCAGAACAAATTAACATGTTCAAGAAATTGTTATTAACAGTTTTTGTTTGCCTCCAAGTAGTCATTGACAAATTTGGTTCTCGAGTCCAACAAGATGTAAACCAGTCAGTGGAACAGCATGATAATTTGTATGCTGTGACCAGGAAATCTGGAAAGCTCACAAACGATACCTACCATTAGTTACTGGACAAAGTTTTGTGATCAGTCATGGGATGGGCAAAGCTGTCGCTCCTTATACAATGTCGTGACTGTCAATTCCACCAAAGTGTATGCCATTCTGTCAACGCTACCACATATAGATTTACTGACAGGTGAAGAATTATGCTTGCCCATTACAGAAGTGTTCTGTTCTCATCGCAGTGCAAATGGCAGTCACAACTAGGAGCGATACGACTATTAAAATACACCCTTGGACCTGTAATCAGTTGTAGGCTGTTAATAAAATGCTTCGATATGTTTGTTTTGGCATGAAATTGTCACCAAATTGTGAGGTATTTAGCAACACTGTTTGATTAGCTGGTTTCACATTTCATGGATCGCAATAAATTGTAATGATGTGGAATTAATCATTTTAGTTTCACATTGAAAATTTATTTGTAAATGTGGCTACATGCTGAATGATTACAAGATGGTTGTTTTTTAATATATACAGAAGTATGTTAGTAATTCTTACCCACTACGTTTTACACATTGCCAACAGCGGAAGGAGTTTCAAGAAACTTTTACAGTTTGTTTTCAAATTTTACTCTGTTACACATTTTAAATCACTGGGTAGGCAGTGAAAAATTTTAGTTGCAGCATTTTGCACCCCTTTTTGTGCTAAAGAAAACCTTAATGCGGAGTAATGAATGACATTTTTCCTTCTAGTATTGTAATTATGCATATCATTGTTCCTTTTGAACTATAATGAATTATTTACAACATACATCATGAGAGAATAAATATACTGTGAAGCAGTGGTCAGAATGTCAAACTCCGTAAACAGATGTCTACAAGATGATCGTGGGTGAGCACCACATATTATTCCTACAGCACATTTTTGAGCCATGAAGACTTTCTTTCTTAAGGATGAGTTACCCCTAAACATTATTCCATATGACATTACTGAGTGAAAATAAGCAAAATTTGTTAATTTAATGATTTGTCTCTCCCTGAGATTTGTAGTGATCCTGAGTGCAAATGTGGCTGAACTGAGTGGTTTTCAGAGTTCCAAAATGTACTTTTTCCAGTTTAATTTTCCATCTGCATGGATACCTAAGAAGTTTGAAGTTTGTACCGTATTTATTATTTCCTCACCACATGTTACACTTATAATTGGTGTAGTATGCCGAGATATGCAGAACTGAATATCTCGTGTTTTTTTCAAAATTTAGGTGAGTGTTTTTTATATGTGAGCTTGGATAGATTTGCTAATGTCATCTACAAAAAGAATTAGTTCTTCTTTTCCTAATGGTATTCACTTAAAAATATGTGACTATGATATAACTGCCATGATGCTCTGAATTTCTATGCACTGAATATTTTTATGATATATATCACCCTATGAAATGCACTGGTTCTCTTTAAGTATTAAAAAATTGAAATAATAGGGTTTATATATTTTTCATATAAGATTTGTGATGGTAAAATGTGAAATTCTTGTTTCTTTCCTCAATAATTCCAGTGTATTTCTCAATGTTACAAAAAATATTGAAGTCACATAGTTCTTCTCAAAATAAAAGGAAAAAGAAAAGTATTGGATTTGAGCTCGAGGTGCAAACACTTGAAAAGTTCTCTTAGACAAAATCCTAAGCCTCACTTGGTTTAATGCTGCATGTGTTAACTGATGAAGCAGTGTCAATACTTTGGCTGTCATTTTCTCAGAAACTGTTGGGTGTTGGCTCCTAAGACAAAATAAGTGTCTCTTTTATTTTCAACCTTCTTTCACCAAGCAATGTTCTGACTGTTACAGAAAGCAACCTATGGCAGGTTCCTCCTGTAAGACATAGTTCCAAGAAACTGCTGATGTAACTCCATGCCCGTACAAGGAACCTGGCATTCGTTCAGTATTTCGACACAAGAAACTTAACTGTGCCGATCCCTATGGATCCCAGATATCTTTGTTGAGAAACTAATATGCTAATGAAATTAGTCACCACATCCTGCATCCCTCAGTACTGCTGTGATGATATTAGGCTTGTTAAAGTAAGATTGAACTGTATTGACTCCATGGAAGCTGACACGTTTCGTTTCCTGTAATTTGTGGACTTTCTGTTTCTCTCTCTCTCTCTCTCTCTCTCTCTCTCTCTCTCTCTCTCTCTCTCTCCCCCTCCCTCCCTCCCTCCCCCCCCCCCCTTTCTTCTTCTTCTTCCTCTCTCTCTCTTTTTTTCTTTTCCTGGAACTCTACCATTTCTGAGCTTTTCAGTGACATTTTAGGGTACTAGTTGTTGATTGCATCGCACCGGACCGGGATGACAATAGTATCAGGTGGTGGACACTCCCCACTGCAACCTTGAGTACTCAGTGTTAAATCTTGAGTTTTCAGATGTCACAGTTTGTGAAGTCAGGTCACCAAGTACCTGGTGCTGCCTCTAGATGGCACACCCAGTGAGTCATTTTTTAAGCTGTGGTCGTTCTTCTCAAGAATTGTGAAAGTGGCTGCAGTGTATCGGAGTTATCATTGGATTTATTACACTTTGTGTATGTGTTTGTCCTCTGGTCAGACTGCAGGTTGTACAGATTTTATACCAGTGAGCCTAAATATGAACTTTTATCTGACAATAAGACCTTATGGACTAGCCCTGTTCGATTTTCTTTGCGTGTATTTATAGGACTTGAAAGTCTGTGCTAGAAACACATTGAACAGCAACAATTGCTCATTGTGTGTGCGTTTTTCTTTTCTGATGAAGTCTTAGACCGAAATCTTGTCATCATGCCTGAATGCTATTCAGTGTGTCATCTTTATGGTGAGTAGCAGTGTGTCCTTTTCATGATATCGTTGATATTCCAACCTGCACTTTCCACTGTTAAGTTAAAATTTGAGACAAACATGTGAAATGACTTACATACATCAATAATACTTCAGAATTAATTTCACTCTATATCTTCTCTGTTTACCGCTAACGGCCACTAATTTCTTCTTCCTTCATTCCATGAAGAAACGGGTATACAGAATGCACCAGTATTACTGAAGAAATTTCCTGGAAGATTAACTGGTGAGGAAGTCTCCACTGCAGAGTGAAAATTAATTAGGGACAATTATAATGTATATAAGTTTTTTCACATGTCTATATCAAAGCTTAATTTGTCCATATTGTGAAAAGGATAGACTGCTACTCGCCATATAGAGGAGTTGCTGAGAGACACACACAAGAACAACAAAGAGGCTGCTATATGTTTAAGCTTTTGGCCAACTGACCTCCTTCTAAAGTAGAAAACACACAGTCACACAAGTACAGCTCTCTCACACATCACTGCTGTCTCTGGCTGCTGAGGCCAGGCTGTAGTGGCCACAGACAATTATCACATGCGTGTGAGTTGTGCTTTGTGAATATGTGTTTGTTTTCTACTTTAGAAGAAGACTTTTTGGATGAAACCTTAAATGGATAGCAGTCTTTCTGTTGTGCCTGTCTGCATCCAAAATCTCTCCTATGTTGTGACTAGCAGTCTGTCCTTTTCATAATATTGTCATTATTCCATACTGAATTCTCCAACATTAAATTTTAATTTTTTTCATGTGGCCTATAATTGCAAACAAAATGATCTCAATTGTATTAGAAAATTGTGTTTCAGTATTTCTTTATTATAATTTCTACTTGGCAAAAAATGTAGAATTTCAATTAAAAAAAAAATATTATACAGGAGATTCCAACCAAAAACCCTTCCATTATTAGAGTTCAGTGCTACCCATTCAGCTGCAGGCATCTACGAAATATCTAACAAATGTTTTGCAGTTAACACTGTTTGGAAATTGTCTCCTATTTAAAGGCCACTTTCTCAAATTTTGTTTTCTTAAAATTGTGTTGCGCTGCTTTAGGAAGCTCATATCTGGACACAAACTTTCAAAACCTATAAATACAAACAAAGAAAATTGAACAGGGCCAGTCAGTTAAAAGCTCATATATACACTCACAAGTATAAAATCTGTATAGCCTGTTGTCTCACCACTGTACAAACATGTACACAGTGCGTAACAAATTTGACAATAACTGTTGCAGTCATTTTCACAAGTCCTGAAAAGAGCAACCACTGCTTTAAAAACAACTTGCTGAGTGTGCCAGGTAGTTGGTGGCCTAACATCACAATCTGCAATCCCAGAAAGCTCAGAATTTAATGCCGAGTCATTGAGTTACCAAAATGTTTAAAATGACTCAAAGAGATCATTATTTACACAAATGTGGTGTTTGTTAGCTGAGTAGGGGCAATTTCAAAACAAAAAATTTTCAGAAGAAATGATTTAGGTTTCATCTCAAAATGTTTAATATATTTCATCAACCGTAAGTCATCGAAATTTAATGTCTTACCAGTGCTTAACTTTTTCAAGTTACTCCAGGGTGATGTAAAAATTGAGGTGTCTATTCGACTTGGCTATTTGTCCTCCTATTTTTACCCTATTTATGCAGCCTGGAACTCTTTAGTTAAGCAAGAGACAGTGAGCAATTTTATCAGAAGACAAGTTGATGTACTGAGAATCTATCTTAAAAAACATTATTAAGCTTTTTCAATAGTCTTCAAAATGAAAGAAAATTACAGTTAGCCTTGCCCACTGATAAGGGGAAGACCTAAGACACGGCCAACTAATTCAGCTCGTATTTGGCTGGTTACTTTTGTACAACATAAAATCAAAGTTCTTTAAGATATTTTCATGCAATACCTTCCATTTTGAGAAAACCACTCCTAAATTTTCAGTATGTGCTATTGACTTGGAATTGTTGGGATTCATAGTTATTGAAAACTGAGCATTTTTCACCATCATATATGGAGTCTGTAAAAACATATTTTCCTATAAATCAAGAAAATAAACTGTTACAACTGCCCCTTTTGTATCTATGAAGTATACATTAGTAGATGAAAGGGCTGCTGGCATAGTGACCAAGGCATTTGGCTGGGGTGCGAAGAACCTGTATTTGATATCCAGGGATAGATGGGTTAATAAGGCAAGTAGAACAATAAGAATAATAATGAGGTCAATATAAAGATTTCTCAAACTAACTTTGGTTACTAAAAAATTAAAGTTTTAATCCTGGTCATCTTAGAATGGCTCTTTCACTCACTCCGTAATGTGTCCTCACTTTCCCTTAAGCATCTACATGTATGGTATGTGGCATATAAACACTCAAAGCATAAATACTTGTGGCATCAAGAAATGATCAATACAATCTTCCTGCAACTATTTTGCCACTTCTGGAATTCATTGAAAAACAAACTTGGTTTACATTTAAAGTGTTTATTTTTCAGGAAATCATTTTAATGCATACCAGACATAGTTTAGAATCATCTGAAAAATCAGTGCTGACACATTCCCATTGGGTTTCTAGAAAAACATTTGCAATTTTGAAGCCACGAAGTAAAATTCTGACCTGTAGCTGACTGGAAACAAGCATTGTGCAGTTGGCTGTCTGTAGTCCCTCGTGCCAGATTTGCAGTGGTCTTACTTAACATTGTTTTCATATTAGGCATAAAATTTTAATTCTTTACTCAAGAAAGTCATTTGAGAAATTTATTTGCGTACCTTGTTGTTATTCCTTATTGATTTACTTACTTTATTTTCCCTCCCATTCCTACCAGTTTCAATATGCAAAAAGAGTAGAAATTTTTTTAAAAAAATTTAAGTATTTGTTAGGGAATCAAACACCGGTTCTCCATGCCCCAGCCATATGCCGAGGTCACTATGCCAACAGCGCTTTTGTTCAATTGCGTGTACCTTATTGGTACCTGAGGGGTAGTCATAAAAATTTCTTTCCTTGATTTCTAGGAAAATGTGTGTTTGCAGCCCCCATATATGATGATGGAAAATGCTCAGTTTTCAATTATTGTATGAGCCAAATTGGTTGGCTTTGCCTGATGCCTTCATGCTCAGTTTTCAATTATTGTATGAGCCAAATTGGTTGGCTTTGCCTGACGCCTTCCCCTTGTTAGTCAGTTTCAACAGCAAGTACCGTAATATAGCAGTCTGTTTTAACAATTACTCCACAGTTATTGTTATAATAATTTGTGATTGCCTATGGGAGCCATTAATGTGAAACAGCCAAGAAGTAAACTACACTCCTGGAAATGGAAAAAAGAACACATTGACACCGGTGTGTCAGACCCACCATACTTGCTTCGGACACTGCGAGAGGGCTGTACAAGCAATGATCACACGCACGGCACAGCGGACACATCAGGAACCGCGGTGTTGACCGTCGAATGGCGCTAGCTGCGCAGCATTTGTGCACCGCCGCCGTCAGTGTCAGCCAGTTTGCCGTGGTATACGGAGCTCCATCGCAGTCTTTAACACTGGTAGCATGCCGCGTCAGCGTTGACGTGAACCGTATGTGCAGTTGACGGACTTTGAGCGAGGGCGTATAGTGGGCATGCGGGAGGCCGGGTGGACGTACCGCCGAATTGCTCAACACGTGGGGGGTGAGGTCTCCACAGTACATCGATGTTGTCGCCAGTGGTCGGCGGAAGGTGCACGTGTCCGTCGACCTGGGACCGGACCGCAGCGACGCACGGATGCACGCCAAGACTGTAGGAACCTACACAGTGCCGTAGGGGACCGCACCGCCACGTCCCAGCAAATTAGGGACACTGTTGCTCCTGGGGTATCGGCGAGGACCATTCGCAATCGTCTCCATGAAGCTGGGCTACGGTCCCGCACACCGTTAGGCCGTCTTCCGCTCACGCCCCAACATTGTGCAGCCCGCCTCCAGTGGTGTCGCGACAGGCGTGAATGGAGGGACGAATGGAGACGTGTCGTCTTCAGCGATGAGAGTCGCTTCTGCCTTGGTGCCAATGATGGTCGTATGCGTGTTTGGCGCCGTGCAGGTGAGCGCCACAATCAGGACTGCATACGACCGAGGCACACAGGGCCAACACCCGGCATCATGGTGTGGGGAGCGATCTCCTACACTGGCCGTACACCTCTGGTGATCGTCGAGGGGACACTGAATAGTGCACGGTACATCCAAACCGTCATCGAACCCATCGTTCTATCATTCCCAGACCGGCAAGGGAACTTGCTGTTCCAACAGGACAATGCACGTCCGCATGTATCCCGTGCCACCCAACGTGCTCTAGAAGGTGTAAGTCAACTACTCTGGCCAGCAAGATCTCCGGATCTGTCCCCCATTGAGCCTGTTTGGGACTGGATGAAGCGTCGTCTCACACGGTCTGCACGTCCAGCATTAACGCTGGTCCAACTAAGCCGTTCCACAGGACTACATCCAGCATCTCTACGATCGTCTCCATGGGAGAATAGCAGCCTGCATTGCTGCGAAAGGTGGATATACACTGTACTAGTGCCGACATTGTGCATGCTCTGTTGCTTGTGTCTATGTGCCTGTGGTTCTGTCAGTGTGATCATGTGATGTATCTGACCCCAGGAATGTGTCAATAAAGTTTCCCCTTCCTGGGACAATGAATTCACGGTGTTCTTATTTCAATTTCCAGGAGTGTATGAGCGAAATGCACCAACTGCAAGATTCTGCATATTAACTCTGATTCACGCTCACCTGTGGTAACCTCTTCTTGTAACTTTCATTCCCAACTGTTAAAGCTGTCTAGTAACTGAAAAGCTCATTTGTCAGCCGGTTTTCACTTCTGTTGGCAAAGCATCACTAGCAGCTATATAGTTATCATTATGAGTTGACAGCACTTTTCCTCCCTTTGGTTTTTATAAAATTAATTATATTTGCATTTTTTTGTGTCCTGTTTTTTGGTAATTGCAAAAAATTTTCTTTTGTATGTGTGATTTGAAAGTATTTGTTATTTGCGGCTTAATTAAAAAATGTGACATCCACAAGCATTGTTATGTTGTCTTCTCATTTGTGTTGTTATGTACTAGAGGTGGTGCCAATGCAGTCATTCATAAGGAAACCTATTTTCAAGTATATAATATTAAAATGAATGTTAAAAGCAAACTATGTTAACCCCGGGACGGAATAGTGACAATATATTCCTGCCAACACCAGCTTTTCTGAATTGTGCCTTTGGGAACTCTCCCTGCAATATATCCTTTGTTCTGGTAACCCCCTGGCCTCAACCTTCATTTGTCCCTCTTCTTCACCCACTAAACCCCTTCCCTGTTCCGACTCCAGCACTACACAGCTTTCTGTAGCAACAATGCACCCACTAGCCATTTTTTCCCTACTTTACTTTTCTTCTTTTCCATTCCCTTTCTACTCCCCTTCCCCCTCCTCTCAAACCTCCCAGCTGCACCTAGCTGCCCTGCCCTACCCTGTCCCCACCATGTCCCTGCATGCACACACAAGTGACAAGCGGCAATTTAGCTTCCTCCACCCCTACCCTGCTATCCCTCTCCTCCCCATCCCAGCCTCCTCTTTATCCCCACCACTCACCACCCACATTGCTTTTCCCATTAGGCACAGTGTCTCACAGTCAAGTCTTAGTGGCGAGAGACAGACTTTGTGTGTGGTGTCTACTTTAAAAGCCTTTTAGCTGTAAACTCAACATGTATGGCAGTCTTTTTGTTGTATCTGTCTGTGACTCAATTTCTCCTCTATGTGGTGAGTAAAATGAATGTTATGTACTCATAATGTTAATAGTGTCTGGTGAAGTGAAATGCTTATGGTGAATGAGTGTTTTAGTTTGTAGTTTGCGTAAGTCAGAAAAACAAAAATACCTACAATGGCTACTGAAGTGTGAGAGCCACCTAAACAATTATCCCTGCTCTTCATTTATGCTGCTCAAGTTGCAGGTGGAGCATCTGGATTTTATTCATACATATGCTCTAGACCCAAGCCATAGTTACAAAAATGCAAATAAAATTCATTGGTCTATACTAGGTATTCCTGCTTTGAGTCAATGCACCGGCAGCAGCAGCACTGTATCTTTGGAAGGTGATCTTCCCTAATGCCAGCCAGCTAAGAAAAACATCAGCTGAGCAAATGTATTCTGCCTGTCACTAGTCTAACGGAAAATTGGCAGCATTGTAGAATATGTTTTGCAACTGTATGACCATCAGTTTTCTTTAACCAATGGTTCAGAATTCCCTGGGAAATTCACACAGTATTTTCTTGTCATTTAGATTAAATATTCTGAATTATTCTCACTTAAGGGATGACAGAGGTAGGAATTTTTTTGTCCAAGAAGCTCGTTCCAACAGAAACTTCACTTTGCTTTGCCATTTACTTTGTGTATTCTCCTTCTTGGGCTTATTTGAACAAAAAGGGAGTGCTGTTTTATGCAATGGTATGGTAGCTTAGTGGTAAAGTTTTTGCCCTGCATTAGTTGTTGGTTCTAGTCTTGCTGGAGACAACATGTTTACCCCTTCTGGGAAAGAGCCCCCATAAGTTTTGTTGCTACCTTAATTCCGTACCCTGTAGATAAAAAGGTGAAAAACTTACTGAATTGTGCACTTATTAATGTGTGCTTTTTTTGCATGTCAATTATATTGACTTAATTGTGGCACTGAATGGTTCATTATCTGGATTTCATTATGTACACTTATGTAATCAAAAGTATCCGGACACCTGGCTCAAAATGACTTACAAGTTTGTGGCACACTCCATTGGTAATGTTGGAATTCAGTTTGGTGTTGGCTCACCCTTAGCATTTATGACAGCTTCCACTCTTGCAGGCAATGTTCTATCAGGTGCTGGAAGGTTTCTTGGGGAATGGCAGCCCATTCTTCAGGGAGTGCTGCACTGAGGAGAGGTATCGGTGACCGTAAGTGAGGCCTGGCACGAAGTCGGCGTTCCAAAATATCTCAAGGGTGTTCTATAGGGTTCAGGTCAGGACTCTGTGCAGGCCAGTCCATTACAGGGATATTAATGTCATGCAACCACTCCGCCACAGGCCATGCATTATGAACAGGTGCTCGATCATGTTGAAAGATGCAGTTGCCATCTCTGAATTGCTCTTCAACAGTGGAAAGCCAGAAGGTGCTTGAAACATCAATGTAGGCCTGTGCTGTGATAGTGCCATGCAAAACAACAAGGGGTGCAAGCCCCCTCCATGAAAAACACAACCACACCATAACACCATCACCTCTGAATTTTACTATTGGCACTACACATGACATTCCTTGGGCATTCACCATACCCACACTGTGCCATTGGATCGCCACATTGTGTACCATGATTCGTCACTCCATATGAGAAAATAGAAGATGCACTGACCAGTAGATATGGACATAGACAAGGAGAATAACATGCTAAGTTTCCTGACAAAGACCCCCTTCAGAGCTAAAAAAACAAATCTTATATCGTCTCTCAACACTGTGGCTCAGTTTGGGCAAGTAGTAATTTTGACAACTGCCATGATGACTTCTTCATGCACATGTGTGTTTCATATTGACACAATCTTTCTATACCACTCCCCATCCCCACCTCATTCATTTACCATGTCCCCAACTTCCACTTCAGCCAACATCACTACTCTCCACAATTGGGTTTCAGTGCTGGGTGGCAATCTCTCTCTCTCTCTCTCTCTCTCTCTCTCTCTCTCTCTCTAGGTGTGCAATAGATGTGGCTCTGAGCACTATGGGACTTAAGATCTATGGTCATCAGTCTGCAATAGATGTCTTCCAGTTATTGCAATGTACTTTCTGTACTACCATGTTCACATTATTTCTTTTAATTCTTCATGTGTAATGAAAATGTTTTGTTTGAAGATATTTTTGTATGATTTCTTCTTTTCATTTAGGCCTTCAGATGTTTCTGTTTCGATGTTACTAATTTCAAATCTCTTCCTATTTCCTTCTAATTTCTTTACTAGGACTTCAACTGCTTCCTGTCATGTTCTGCAATTATAGTTCTGTATCAATGTTACTTGTTGTTGTAACAGGTTTTTGTGAAAATCTTGTTTTCATAAAAATTTCTTGTACATTAATCTTCAGTCATATCTTGAAAATTTAATTGTTATTCTTAGTTTCATGTGGCATATTTTAACAATGTTGTGTCATTGTTAGTTTTGAAGTCACCAAATAATTATCTAAACCTGTTTCACCATCACTGTAAATTTGAGTGGCTGTCACATTGACATTTTCTCCCTTGATGACACACTCAGTCAGTGATCACTGTCTCCTTCCTCCCAAATAAGCTTGTGTTGCAAGTCTGCTTCTTCGATAACACAGATTTTATTAAGCACAATTTATTTATAATTAAATCACAAGAAGTAATAATTCCTGACTGGAAATACAAAAAACAAAATAATTGAAGGTGTGGAATGTTTGCTGAATAACTCACACATCGGTGCTGGACAACACTATGTTTAGATTCAACCAGGAAACACTCAGATACGAATTGCTCTCTCTGTGCACCCATATACTGTCAGTCCATTCACTGAAAACACAATGATTGGTTGAATAGTGAACAGAGACAGTCCCACATTAGGTAGAAAGGCAAATCTTTGCAGTAGCCAAATGCTGTCAGTTTTTAACATCAATGTCCAACTCACAGTTGAGAAGAGTATCACTGCACCAGATCTGCAGCAATTCTTAAATCTGGCACTTGTGTTTTGCCATGTGATCTGATGCAAACAGATGTATTCTTCCGTGCTGCACCTAGCGACTTCACCAGGTGTATATGTAATTATACTGAATGATCTAGCAATATTTCCAGTGAGATTATAAAATCCCTCCTCCTTTGAATTGGCCCACAAGTCTGGAACCATCTTAGTCAGTCCAGGGTAGTTTGAGGTGGATGCAGCATGGCCTACTGCAAAAGCTAAATTTCAGTTTCGGGTGGTAAAGGTGCCACATTTGTGTGCAGCCCCAGAGAAGCAGAATATGATGGGGGCTCAGACCCGTGGCTTGATGCTGGTTTCGGAGAAGGCTGTGGGTCAAGGTTCAGGTTCATAGGAGTGATGTGGATGATGGCTGCAGAACTGGGAATGCCGGGCACCCACCACCTGGGATATCGTCATGGAACCAGAGCCCACATCTGCTGGTGTTGGTATGGGGTTGGGCAAGGTTAGCTGGCCTCACCAATGTGGCTGATCTGCAGTTGGAGCTTGCCCCAGATGTCACAAACAGATCTGGCTCTGGCACCAGTGATAGATGGCTCAAGGTGTGGCCAACAAGGCTAGCTGATGGCCTTTCTGGGAGTCGATGGAGACACACATCTATCCAGGCAGTATGTCCAAATGTGTACACCCAAACAAAAACACCCACCTTAAAAGGTGTGGCTGCTTTTACTTCTTGTATTAAGTCAGGACTGCAGCAGATGTAATAAGCAACAGGGAGGGCTTCTGTGCAAGAGCCTTAATGGTATCTCAGTCATAGTTCGTTGTGTTTCGATGACATATGGGAAAGGAGAATATGCTTCTATTAAAGTCAACCACATGACTCCATGGAATGGGCCCACAAAATCCACATGCACCTGGTCCTAAGACTGGGTAGGCATGGGCTTTATTCAGGAAATGCACCTGTGGGACTGATGCAGGAGTCACAGTATATGATAGCACAGCACCTCTGGGATTGCCACTCAGCAATGGCTGTCATCTTGATTCAATAATAGGACAAGTTTGAAAAGATGTAGAGCATGGTGTTGTGGAAAGAAAGAACAAAGTTCTGGAGAGCTGCTGAAGCAACTGCAAACCTGTCTCAAAAGTGGACCCTTCTGTGTGGTTGCTGTGGCATCTCTGGAAGTTATGGGAAACTCTTCCACAGACTGTTTCATTGTGAATCAATATGAAAGCAAAAAGTCTTAATTTCTCATGGCAACCCATAGGGAACAGTGACAGCGTGTCTGCATTCTTGTGCTGTACCATTGTGTGATAATGAATGAAATATTGATAATGTGAAAAGAAAAGAGCCCAGCATTGTAACCTCTGAGATGTCTGGACAACATTAACTGTGGTCCGAATATGGACAGCAGCAGCTTATGATCTGTGAGCAGATGAAATTGATGACCACAAAGAAAAATGCGGAACTCCTGAATACCAAAGATAACTGTCTGTGCCTCCTTTTCTACCTGGGAATAATTTTCTTGCATCTTGGTGAGGGTCTTAGAGGCAGACACGATAGGCCCTTCTGAACTATTCATGTACTTAAACGATGGAATGGCCCTGACAACATGTGATGATGCATTCATGGCCAACACTAGAGGTAGATGAGACTGATATGAGGTCAGGCAGGGAGCAGTTTGAAAACATTGTTTCTGCTTAAGAAATGCTTGGTGACAATACTTAGACCACAGGAAAGGGACCCCTTTAATTCTCAGTAAATTCAGTGGTTCAGCTATTGTTGCAGTTTGGGGACTAAATTTAGCATAATATGTAATTTTGCCCATAAAAACCTGAGGGTCCCTTACGTTCATTGTTGTCGAAATATTGCTAATGGCTACCACATACTCTGACATCGATTTGAAATCTTCACAGTTAAGTATGTATCCTGTATACTTAACTGAGGGCTGAAAGATTGAGCATTTTGACAAGTTACACTTTAACTCAGCTTTCAAAAGGACTGAACATACTTGTTGGAGATATGATATATGGTCCTCCTGAGTTCTTCCCATCACTACTATATCATCCACTCAACTGACACATTGAGAAATGTTGGCAATAGTTTGTTCTAGAAATTTCTAAAAAATTGTCGGTTTACTAGCAATGCCAAAAGATAACCTGTTATATTGATAAAGGTCAAAATTAGTATTTAATGTCAGAATGGGTTTGGAAGTCTCATCCAAAGGAAGTGGAAAGTAAGTCCCCAAAAAATATCAATCTTAAAGGAATATTGATCCCCTTCAAATTTTGAAAATATGGAAGGTAAGAGTCTGTAATCGACTAAGCATTAACATATTTTTGAAGGTCTCACAAAGATGTAGTACACCACCTGGTTTGTGAACAATGACTGAAAAAATGGTTCAAATGGCTCTGAGCACTATGGGACTTAACTTCTGAGGTCATCAGTCCCCTAGAACTTAAAACTACTTAAACCTAACTAACCTAAGGACATCACACACATCTATGCCCGAGGCAGGATTCGAACCTGCGACTGTAGCGTCGCACGGCTCCAGCTTTAGCGCTTGGAACCAATGACTAAAGGTGATGCCCATAAGTGAAGAGTCTGCTGGAAAAATGCATGTGGTGTCTGCTAATTTAGAGCTTCTTCAACATCATAAGGCAACATCAGACATCTGTAAATCATGGATCATAGACTTACAAGGCCTGAGTGAAAAATACAAGTTTACTTGTTCAAGGCACAAGACAGTGAAGTGCATATTCAAGTGTTACAGTAAATAGCTGTTAATTTAGCTAAAGCTATGTGCATTGCTAGAGCATTCAAGGACTGGATCTCTCTCAATCGAGGAGGAATCAAATCCAGTGCCACAACAATTTTTTCACTTAGTCTTGGTGGTATTTTCACATGCTGCCCAGTTGTCCTGATTGTTTTCCGGTACATGCAAGACATAGTTGCCCACATTATAATGATGTCTGTGGACAGTATTTTTGCCAGGACCACATAGCGTCTAATATACTTTGGCAGAACTGGCCACACATCAGCAGTCAAGTGCGCCGATGTAAATAAATGACATCACAAATCATAACTCTTTACACTGTTAAAAACCATTCTTGGTATTCTCATTCTGTTTCTTTTTTGATACCAGGGCCTCAATCTCTATTATTAATCAGCCACAATTGTTTTGTCATGTGCCTGGTGCTGGCAGATGTATTATTTCACAGCACAGTGCAATGTACCAGAGTGGTTTGTGGTGACGAAATTATGAAGTGAAGCTACTTTGTAATCATAGAATGGGCAAACACACAACTAAATACTATTTAACAGCTTGACTACTAGATTGTTGTTGTTGTTGTTGTTGTGGTCTTCAGTCCTGAGGCTGGTTTGATGCAGCTCTAATGCTACTCTATCCTGTGCAAGCTTCTTCATCTCCCAGTACCTAATGCAACCTACATCCTTCTGAATCTGCCTAGTGTATTCATCTCTTGGTCTCCCTCTACGATTTTTACCCTCCACGCTGCCCTCCAATACTAAATTGGTGATCCCTTGATGCCTCAGAACAGGTCCTACCAACCGATCCCTTCTTCTGGTCAAGTTGTGCCACAAACTTCTCTTCTCCCCAATCCTATTCAATACTTCCTCATTAGTTATGTGATCTACCCATCTAATCTTCAGCATTCTTCTGTAGCACCACATTTCGAAAGCTTCTATTCTCTTCTTGTCCAAACTATTTATCGTCCATGTTTCACTTCCATACATGGCTGCACTCCATACAAATACTTTCAGAAATGACTTCCTGACACTTAAATCTATACTCGATGTTAACAAATTTCTCTTCTTCAGAAACGCTTTCCTTGCCCTTGCCATTGCCAGTTTACATTTTATATCCTCTCTACTTCGACCATCATCAGTTATTTTGCTCCCCAAATAGCAAAACTCCTTTACTACTTTAAGTGTCTCATTTCCTAATCTAATTCCCTCAGCATCACCTGACTTAAATTGGACTACATTCCATTATCCTCGTTTTGCTTTTGTTGATGTTCATCTTATATCCTCCTTTCAAGACACTGTCCATTCCGTTCAACTGCTCTTCCAAGCCCTTTGCTGTCTCTGACAGAATTACAATGTCATCGGCGAACCTCAATTTTTTTATTTCTTCTCCATGGATTTTAATAACTACTCCAAATTTCTCTTTTGTTTCCGTCACTGCTTGCTCAATATACAGATTGAATAACATCGGGGAGAGGCTACAACACTGTCTCAGTCCCTTCCCTACCACTGCTTCCTTTTCATGTCCCTCGACTCATATAACTGCCATCTGGTTCCTGTACAAATTGTAAATAGCCTTTCGCTCCCTGTATTTTACCCCTGCCACCTTTAGAATATGAAAGAGAGTATTCCAGTCAACATTGTCAAAAGCTTTTTCTACGTCTACAAATGCTAGAAATGTAGGTTTGCCTTTCCTTAATCTATTTTCTAAGATAAGTCGTAGGGTCAGTATTGCCTCACGTGTTCCAACATTTCTGCGGAATCCAAACTGATCTTCACCGAGGTGAGCTTCTACCAGTTTTTTTCCATTCGTCTGTAAAGAATTCACGTTAATATTTTGCAGGTGTGACTTATTAAACTGATAGTTCGGTAGTTTTCACATCTGTCAACACCTGCTTTCTTTGGGATTGGAATTATTATATTCTTCTTGAAGTCTGAGGGTATTTCACCTGTTTCATACATCTACTACTAGACTAGGAATTTAAAAAGTCTTGACCAAACAATAAATTTCTTTTGTAGTAATCAGTGTCAGTCAGATTTTGACTATCTTTAGAGCTGATACCATGATTGTAGGTGGTGGTGATGACTGGAGCAGTATTATAACTCCACGAATGTCAACTGAGATCCATTCGCTGCCACCATCTACCATCATGGTATCAGGTCTGAAATAGTCAAAAATTGACCAAAACCAGTTACCATAAAATAAATGTTTTTGCAGTCGAGGCTGTGTGAGTTCATTTATAATTCACATTTTGGCAGACTGCTGTTCTCCCTGAGAAATGTTCTCAAAAATTATTAGCCTAGGAGCCAACCGTGCAAAGTTACTTTGTACTCTGAGGAAATCTTTTGAATCATAAATACCCAGCCTAAGGAACAGTCAGTGGTTAAATTGCAAAACACAAATCAGTGTGAAATTCAGCAAAACTGCAGTTATGCATTTCTCAGCTCTATGTTTCTCACACTTGGGCCTTGCATACTGTGCACTTTTTCGATTTTTCATTTTCCTCATATGTTTTCACATTTTTACGCTATTATTTTTACTCCTCCAGAGTCGGTTTTGTTGCACATATGCAGTAGAAAGACCAAGAAATCGTCTCAAAACATTTTGTATGTGGTGTGGCCAGTGATTGTTGGTTTACTGTCTGCATGCAAAGTCGCAGTTATTATTGCAGGCTTTAGCTACAGTACACATGATGAAACTATTGTTGTTGACCTTGTGGCAGTCGGTTTCGGTACTTATAACTTGGCAGAACATTGCTTCCAGTAGTGGCCTTCACATGACATTACTTGGGGGTGCTGTCGAGCAGTGGGTAGCTGCTTATGAACAGATGGCATGAGACGTCAGCAAAAATAGCAGCAACAGCAGAAGCGGCCATGTCGAAGTTGTTAACAGCAACAGCTACACCTGTGTGAATGCACAAGTGCTGCAGAGTAGTGCTTCTCGAAGGAAGGAGAATGTGGCCCGCGATCCAACAATTGCACAATACATACAAGTCGCACTTATCGGTAGTGTAAGCAAGCGGAGAGCACACTGAGTGAAACTAGGAGTGTTTTTGCAAGGAGTGAACCCAATTTTTTTAGTTTAGTTTCCAATTTTTGTGCACCCAAAAATGATGAGTTCATCACAAAATAAAAGATGTCTCTCTACCCAGGAGAAAGTAAACATAATTGAAGAAGTTCAAAGAAGTCCTTGTGAACCTAAAATAAGCATCACAAAGCGTCTCAAAATCCCATATTCTACCTTAACTGTTGTACTGGGCAATGAAATACAGATAATATCTAGTACTTCAAAAGCCGTGTATCCAGGACAGAAAGTTTGCAAATGTGGATAAATGCCTACAGACTTGGCTACAGCAACAGCATACAGCCAATGTACCTATTTCAGGTGCAACACTGAAAGAAAAGGCTTTAGAATTCACAAAAAAGTTAAATGTTGAAAACGTTCATGCTTCTTCTGAGTGGTTACATCACTTCAAACCAAGATATGGCATTACTGGCTGCAGAATTTGTGAGGAGGCTAAAAGTGTGGATAATGTTACCTTATAAAGTTGGAAAGAGCATGATCTCACAAGTAGAATTGCAAAATACAGTTTGAAAGATATTTACAACACAGACAAAACAGGACTTTTTGTAACTTATTTCCAGACAAAACATTGGCATTTAAGTGTGATCCCTCCCTGCTTTGGAGGAAAGAGAAGGAAGCGAAGAGTGATGATACTCCTTACTATAAACACATATGGTTCTGATAACTCCACCCATTAGTGATTGGGAAGTCCGTGAAGTCTCGATGTTTCAAGGACATGAAGGTGTATCCCACCATGTATGTGTCAAACAAGTAGGCATGGATGACTGCAAACCTCTTCAAGAGTTACCTTGATAAGCTTAACGCCCACAAGCATTGTGAGAAGAGGAAAATACTTTTGCTTCTAGACAATTGTTTGGCTCATTCTCTGGCACTGTGCCAGTCAGCAACATAGAACTGCACAAGCCATGTTCAACCTCTGGATTTGGGCATCATTGCTGCTACAAAAGCAAAGTACAGAAAAATATTAGTCCAATGTATTATCACACATCTCAACAGTGAGAGAGAAGATCCTAAATTGGACAAGTTGCAGGTAAACCAAAGAATTGTATCATAGGTTAGGACATTCTTTATACATACACTACATATGTACAGCATTCCCTGTCAGTACCCTCTGAAATTCACTAAAATTTTTAGAACTGATCTATAAATTAAATGTAGCTTTTTGATTTATTTTTCTTACCTAGGCAATGCAGTACATAAGGACTACTTGGAATCAATTGAAGCCAAACTCGATATGCAAGTGCTTTCGAAAAGCTGGCATTACAAAAGATGAAACTCAAGCTAAGCCCTAAAATTTTGATGTAGACTTCAGTATATCAAAAGACAATGACTGGGCTCATATTTCAAATGGAATTGATTTTGATGATTTTTTTTATTGTGATGCTGATACTGCTGTGAGTTGTGTACAAAATGAGGATGAAATAATTAAAGAAGTAGTGCAAGTATCAGCTGAAATAAATAGTCCCGAGGAATCCGAATGGTGAATCTGTGGACCCTCCCACTCTGTCGGAAGCACTTACTGCATTAGAAGTAACACACTGTTATATAAGATCAAGAAACATTTGTGATGACAAGACGTGCACAGTGGTTGTGTATGAAAACATGGTTTATGAATGCAGTGTTGCGTCCAAAAAACAAACCACAGTTGATTCATTCTTTAGATCTAAAAAAACTTTAATTGCCCATGACTATTTGAACAGCTGTATCTATTAATGTACAATATATGTACCTTCTGTTTGCACCCACTTGAGTTTTAATAGAAATATATTAAAAAGTTTCATTTTAATGTTAATCTCAATTGCTCATTAATTTTATTGGCCCCCTTCAAAAACATATAAATAGGGTTTTACTTTATTAAATAAGATGCTATGGAAACAGTCTATTAGGTCAGTTATGTACCAGGACAACAGTATAATATTCAGACAGTTCAAGAAAACAAGTAACATAGGATGATGGCCTTACAGAGGCTAATGTTGCATGCAGTGACCAAGTGTAATTTGAAATAGCAGTGCATTCAGAGGAAGCAGAGCATACACAGGCAATGTTTAACATTTGCTAATGGCATTGTGCACTGCACTTGAATGTTAATTGAAACAAATTCCCCCATTTAACATTTCACTCAAGTCTACCTGAATAACTATTTCATCAACAACACTCATTAGTGAAAGTATCTACCAAAAGCCTATATTGACTCACAGTGAATACACATTACCAGTAATTCAAGCCAGGTCTAGCAAGCATGATCTCTTTTGTTATAAAAAGTAAACAAACACTGTATGGATCATATCTTTCATTACTGACTATCGGTTTCAATCTGTGCTGTGCATCATCTTCAGGTCAAGCACCACAAACTGCAGTTCGTCAACTGTAGTTCTAAAGTGCTGTTGACAGACTGCACATTACAACACCAGACCTGAAGACGATATGCAATGCAGACTGAAACCAATAGTTGGTAATAAAAGTTGTGATCCAGATATTTTTATTACACATTATCAAGTTGCAGACTGATGCATTGAAAAGACTGTCCAAAATAGCTGTGCTCCACACTAACATTTAAACACATATGCGGCTCATAGGCTGCTCAAGCTCTTACTAAGTTACCCAACCAAGAACAACAACCTACTCCCTCCTCAAATATCTCATGTGACTGATGTCCTTAATCAGAATAATTATTGCGTGCCTGGCCACCATTCCAAACATAATTCTGTGCAGGTTTTCTGATGTTCTAAATATGGACAAAATATGTGTTTGAATAGTAATAACTGAGTATCATTTCATTTTATTTCTATCTGAACAGAAGTAACTGAGTATTGTTTCATTTTATATCGATACCATTGAAATATTACATTCTGCACAAACCAGAAGGGCGATTGCTAGTCAACCAACCATATGTATTTTCTCTTGCTGGATTTGCACTGCATTGTTGAGATGTCTTCCTTGTAAATGTTAATCCACAAATTTCATATTAAATGAACATAATAATAAAAATAATAGCATGAACAATTCATGCATTGGTTGACCTTTTCATGTGACTGTGGAGAACTTTTTGTTTTGGCACTCATCAATAACTAATAAGATGTATTTTTATTCAAAATGAATAGATGGTTTTTTTATCTGTATGTCAAATATGCTCATTTTACAGCTGATTTCAGGTGCTAACAGACAATCTATTATATGCATTTGTAGCGTGTCTGTAGATTTTGTTGTTGTCATAAACGATTTCTCATACAGGTGTTAATAATCCCTTACATATTCCCAACATACTGCTGGTTGGAACCGTGATCAATATACTCAGACCGAGCGAGGTGTCGCAGTGGTTAGACACTGGACTCGCATTCGGGAGGACGACGGTTCAATCCCATGTCCGGCCATCCTTATTTAGGTTTTCCGTGATTTCCCTAAATCACTCCAGGCAAATGCCGGGATGGTTCCTCTGAAAGGGCACGGCCGACTTCCTTCCCCAATCCGATGAGACCGATGACCTCGCTGTCTGGTCTTCTTCCCCAAACAACCAAAACCCAATATACTCAGAAAAAAGTATTTGTTTTGGTCTATAGTCATACAGTTTTATTTAGTTCGCATACTGGCTACCGGTTTCAGTAAACAGGTGCTCCCTCGGCATCACATTTGTTTCCCAAGTCGGTGTGTCAAAACTCACACCTACATGGTGGTGGTGGTGGTGGTGGTGGTGGTTAGTGTTTAACGTCCCGTCGACAACGAGGTCATTAGAGACGGAGCGCAAGCTCGGGTTAGGGAAGGATTGGGAAAGAAATCGGCCGTGCCCTTTCAGAGAAACCATCCCGGCATTTGCCTGAAACGATTTAGGGAAATCACGGAAAACCTAAATCAGGATGGCTGGAGACGGGATTGAACCGTCGTCCTCCCGAATGTGAGTCCAGTGTGCTAACCACTGCGCCACCTCGCTCGGTCACACCTACATGAGAAGCAAATGGGATGACTAGGTGTCAGGGAAAGCCCGAGGATGTACTTATTACTGAAACTAGTAGCCAATAGGCAAAATAAAGAAAATAGGGACTATAGACCAAAATAAATACTTTTTTCTGTTAATAACTTCAATGATAAGTATGGTACGAACATGGTAATAATTTTATAGCAATTTTCTCTTTATTGTGATTTTAATATTATCTTTAAATTTCCTGTAGCTCTTTTGGAAGCGAGTTTAGTGTCTTGGTGTGTGTGTATGTGCGCGCGCGTCTGTGTGTGTGTGTGTGTGTGTGTGTGTGTGTGTGTGTGTGTGTGTGTGTGTGTGTGGGCGCGCGCGTGTGTGGGCGCGCGCGCGTGCGGGAAACATTCCATGTGGGAAAATATATATATAAAAACAAAGATGCTGTAACTTACCAAACAAGAAAGCACTGGTATATTGATAGACACAATAAAAAAAACACACACACACAAATTTCAAGCTTTCTCAACCCAAGGTTGCTTCACCAGGAAAGAGGGAAGGAGAGGGAAAGACAAAAGGATGTGGGTTTTAAGGGAGAGGGTAAGGAGTCATTCCAATCCCGGGAGCAGAAAGACTTACCTTATGGGGAAAAAAGGACAGGTATAAACTTGCGCACGCTCTGTGCGCGCGCGCGCGCGCGCGCGCGCGCCCACACACACACACACACACACACACACACACACACACACACACATCCGCATCTGCTTGTGTCTGTGTATGTGCAGATGGATTTGTGTGTGTGTGTGTGTGTGTGTGTGTGTGTGTGTGTGTGTGTACGAGTGTACACCTGTCCTTTTTTTCCCCCCAAGGGAAGTCTTTTCGCTCCCGGGATTGGAGTGACTCCTTGACTCCTTACCCTCTCCCTTAAAACCCACTTCCTTTTGTCTTTCCCTCTCCTTCCTGAAGAAGCAACCATCGGTTGCGAAAGCTAGTAATTCTGTGTGTGTGTTTTGTTCATTGTGCCTGGCTGCCGGCGCTTTCCCGCTTGGTAAGTCTTGGAATCTTTGTTTTTAATATATACACAGACACAGGCAGACATACGTAAATGCAGAGATGTCAGTCGAGGCGGAAGTACAGATTAAATTAAAAATTCTTTTAAATTAATTAAAAAAGATATTGTTAACAAAAGTATTTTTTGGGCAATTTGATGTACATTATTGTACTGGGTGTACCTTATTGACAAAAACTAATATTACATTGATATCGATGACATTTCTGTAACAGGCTGATAACTATTAAGCTTCTGAATAAAACTTATTGTTGTTGCAGCCTGTACTTCTCTTTGCTGGAGAGCATACGCACAGCAGTTTTTATTCAACAGTTCATGGTGCATACCTGACTGGTCGGAGTGCAGCCCAAGTGCTACTTGATCCTGACTCTCCTGAACAATTAATAATGCAGTGTGAAGGAACAAGTGATTTAAGTTCCTGGATTCAGGGTATCTCTCTAGATTGATGTATTGAGTGAAACTCATATACAGCCGCTAGATTGAATGTATTAAGTGAAATTCATGTACGGCTAAGCATTGTGTAAATATTTTTTTATTTATTATTTGTGTGTTCATTTCGACAGTGGAGCAGAGTTGCCAAAGCCATTTTTGCCACAGTTTGAAGAGATTTGATTTTCTGAGAATATTTTGAGTCACAGGCCCGGGGATATCTGATATGAATCCAGTCAAAACTAACTAAAATGGGACCATTGTAGTCTAAAAGGCTTTAATTGAAAAGTCACTGGTATGTAATGACTCATCAGCACATAGTGGGAATTTATTACTTATTAATAAAAATATTCTAGTGTTGTTAAAAAAATCCGCACTTTTTACAATCTTTTGTGACACAATTTATATCATCTGAAATTAATTTTATTTTATGCAGTTACTAAGTGTGTAACTGCTGGTTATTCTATTTTGAGAACATTTAATTTTTAATTAAACTTATTATTCTTTAGCATGAGCAGCAGTACATGACAGTGTGCAGATACTTTCTTGTATACAGAAAAATGACTGATGGTGAAATTACTGCAAATCATTTAACATTTTAAATGAAACTTAACCTTCAGCTCTTCTCATTATAGTTGGTCTTGCCAAACCAAAAATTTTCAGTGAGTTCTGTTTTGTCTTGTCTTTTTACAAAGCTGAGAAAGATGATGTGTGTAAGAGTTTATATGGTTGCATCAGAAATGTTCAGTGTGAATAGAATACTTACGTGCACAGTTTAGTGTCTTACCATAAAAGTTTCATTTGCGGCTTCAGCATTCAAAATATGTAAAAGTAGGTTGAAACATTGCAGCATTTACCTTGGCCACCTGTGAAATATATTAGATGCTTCTGACGTATTTAAGGTGATTTTAATTCTATTATTTAGAAGATTCATTAACTTTGTTTTTGTAGATTTTTATTTGTAACACAATCTGTGCATATGTGGATGCAATCTTCCTTTCTCATAATACACCAGGGTAGCTGTTTGACACGCTATAATGAGTGGTGAACCTTAAAACTTTATATACGTTTTTTTTAAATTTTTGTGGATCCACATGGTATTATGTACGTACCTTTGTCATAACTTTCATTGCTTTCACATAATAGTAATTAAGGTAGAAGTAATGTGCATTTATTATGAAATGAGTTCTCATGCTTTCACATCTAACACACTTGACTATAGAGTACAGACTGAAACCACTACCACCATCAGAAGACACTAAAAGCAGTGCCTTTTGAAGCAACTATCCGTCTTTGCCATGTGTACCATTTAGTTGTAGTTGCTGCAGTTCTTTCTGCAGATAACACTTTCTAATAGGGATGTTCTGGGTCTCCCTCCTGATTTTTCCTTCCAAGATGTTTTTTATGAAGTAGTTGTATCAAATTATGTCAATTTAATTTTGATTTTCTCCTCTGTTTCGTATTAATGAATGCCCTTAGCTCTTTAATTTGTTCACTAGATTTCCTTTTGGTTTAGGTTGTTTTTTTATGGCTCTCTTCCACATTCATATTTCTGTTACTTCTGATTTATAGTTCTCGTCCTTTTCAGAATCTGCTTAAACTACTGTAACGTCAACAAATTGAATACAATGTATTTGTTTACCATTAATTTCGATCCCATTGGCACTGCCTTTCCTCACTTGTATTGCATTTTCTATAAATAAATTATATAAGTAAGGAGAGGGAGGACTGTCTTGACAGACCTCTTCTTATCTTAGTCTCGTTCTTAGTGCCACTGATGTCTATTTCTGTGCTCTGGTTTTTGTATATATCAATCCTTTGCCTTTCTAAGCCATTCTGATTTTATTAAGTGTTGAACCAATTAGACAGTAAAACAAAAATAAGTTGTTTGGGGAGACAAGGTAATTAAGCCCTGTCAAGTAGCTGAAGAAAGAGGAGTTCTAAACTGAAGTCATATAAAAACAAAGATGATGTGACTTACCAAACAAAAGCGCTGGCAGGTCGATAGACACACAAACAAACATACACACAAAATTCAAGCTTTCGCAACCAATGGTTGCCTCTTCAGGAAAGAGGGAAGGAGAGGGAAAGATGAAAGGATGTGGGTTTTAAGGGAGAGGGTAAAGAGTCATTCCAAGCCCGGGAGCGGAAAGACTTACCTTAGGGGGAAAAAGGAACAGGTGTACACTCGCGCGCGCGCGCACACACACACACACACACACACACACACACACACACACACACACACACACACACACACACACACACACACACACACACACCCATCCGCAAATACACAGACACAAGAAAATGTCTGCTTGTGTCTGTGTATGTGCGGATGTGTGTGTGTGTGTGTGTGTGTGTGTGTGTGTGTGTGTGTGTGTGTGGTGGTGGGTGTGTGTGGGCGCGCGCGCGCGCGCGTACACCTCTCCTTTTTTCCCCCTAAGGTAAGTCTTTCCGCTCCCCCGCTTGGAATGACTCCTTATCCTCTCCCTTAAAACCCACATCTTTTCGTCTTTCCCTCTCCTTCCCTCTTTCCTGAAGAAGCAACCATTGGTTGCATAAGCTAGAATTTTGTGTGTTTGTTTGTGTGTCTATCGACCTGCCAATGCTTTTGTTTGGTAAGTCACATCATCTTTGTTTTTAGATATATTTTTCCCACGTGGAATGTTTCCCTCTATTATATATATCAACTCGGTATACACAAATAACAGATGGTCTAAGCTCAAGCTTTTAAATGCAAGTTCCTTTTCTTCTGGCTTAGTATGCTTGGTTTAGAAAGTGGAAAAAATATTAAAGGCATACCGGTTTTTCTTTGAAACGGAAAATCAAAACAAGTACAAGAGAAACATTTGGTGCCATGGGCCAAGAGAGAAATGAAGAGATTGTGGAAGAAATAGTTTGTTTTAATCTCCTTGTACAAAGTTTCCATTGTGGGTATGTCTTAAGTAGCTACCCAGCCCATTATTGCCTTGAAACATACAGCCACAGGTAATTAATGACTTGTAGAGCTGTATGCGGTACGCTTTGTGAGGCTTGTATATTTGTTGCATGGTTTGTCTGTGATTGTGAAATCAAATTGCACTAAGAACTGTTTATTAGCCTCACAGATGTAACCTTCTGCAAGTTCTTTTGAAGTTTGTGAATTGACTTTAGTCAGCTTCAAGAACATTTAATTTTTAATTTCTAACATATCAGTATGCTTCTATAACGTCTTGAAGTGGAGCACAGTCTGCCATAAAGGAATTGATGAGGAAACTTGGTGTCATTCATACACCGTAAATATCCCATTCATTTCAGCAGATTTATCGAACCATGTGACACAAATATAAATGGGATTTCTTATTGTTCGTCTAAATGTGAAGAAAAATCATCCATTATTACCAAGGTAACTGTGACCAGGCATGAGAAACTTATGCTCAACAATTTCAGTAGGTATATGAACTACAATATAGAGCCCAAATCAGACAGTTATTTGCTTTGCAGTTATTTGACTTCTGCTTTGCCCACAACTATCACTGTAGGTAAAAGATGTTTAATTTCAGATGGTAATGATTTTATATATTTCAGTAGGCATGAACCAATTTCTGAAGAGCCATGTGAGGCAATATTTTCATAACACATATACGTGCTACAGTCATATATTCCAAGATTAAATGTCCAAAATTGTCTCTTGTAGTAAATAAAATTGCTTGATAGCATTGGAGTTGGCATTTTTTTTCCTTTTTTTTAAGTTTGCAAGTAATTACATGTGCTGAGTCTTCTTTCATTTTCTGTACACCTCCTTTCTTACTAGCTCTTGCTTGATCAAGTCGTCTTAGATGGAGCTCCTTCTTTAGCACTAAACTGTTTCTTTTAATGCTTTGATTAAATTTTTAATCTGTTACAATTATGGCAGGTGTCACTTTTTAGGCTATAAAATGATATATTAAATTCTGAATTGAACAGTTTACAATAAATGCAGACCTTGACAGACAAAAGATTTTTTTCCTTCACACACTTTTCAGTATAAGGCCCATGCATTTTTGAGACAAATAATTCCTGTGACAGGTATTTCCTATGAGGATTATGTTTATGAGAATAATGTCTTGTGTAATTAGGAAAGCTTTTTATGTGGTTTCTTTTGGTTCCAAGGCACTCTTCTGCAAATTTATTTCGTGGAGCATGTTTACTACATTCATCAACAGAAATAGGCCTTCCACACTTGATTTGCTTAGCACAGCTGTGGTAATGGGTAAATTGACAATTACTTATAGTTAGTGTCTTCAGAAAGAACTCCTTACACACTTACTTATGATCCAGGTTTATCACAGTACTTTGTAGTTTTGACTTCTTACAATTTAATCTCGGGTGTCTTTGTTTGGTAGATGAAACAAATTTTACTATAAGGGATGTTTGTTGTTGCCAAGAAACAGTGTTCCATACTTTTCATGGATAATTACTCTTGTCAAAGATTTCTTAGCATAGTTTTTTTATTCACTTCATAACCCCAAATTTCTGTTTTCTTGAGTTGCTAAAGGACATGGTTTTACGCAAAATTTTTCAGCAGTGGTTTGGATTTTGTCATTAACTTTTGTTTCTAGCTTGCTTTGATCTTCAATTTCACCTAAAGATGATGCACCTGGCTGGAAGTGAAACCACAGCACTAAACGATATATAAAGCTAAAACCAATATAAAAATCAGCTTTATACATAAAACACACTTCATAATCATTTTGGTGGTGTAATAGGCTCAATTGAATGTGAGTGTACCTTAAAGCATTTCAATGATGTCAAAGGTATCAGACAAAATTTTTGATATATAGTTCTCGTCCTTTTCAGAATATGCTAAAACTACTGTAACATCAACAAATCAAATAAATGTATTTGTTTATCCTTACTTATGATCCTATTGGCAGTGCCTTTCATCACTTGTATTGCATTTTCTATAAATAAATTATATAAATAAGGAGAGGACTGCCTTGTCGGACACCTCTTCTTATCTTCGTCTAGTGCATTGACATCTATTGCTGTACTCTGGTTTTTGTTTAGACTGAGACTCAATCTTTTGTCTTTCCACTCTGTTTAATTTTGTTAACTCTGAAACCAGTTCCTTAAAAAAACAGCTCAGAATCTGCCAGAAAAGGTGTGTGAACATGGTAGCTTCATTTACTGGTCTACGTCCACTTACAACTTGCTAACAAGTCCACTGGATCAATTTGTTTGCTCTCGGATCTTTAGTCACACTGTATGCATCTATTTGCATGAATAGCTGTTAGTCAGTTCCACAGAGCTCATACTCCACCATAACATTTGAGTTGTTCTATTCTCCTGATGATTGTTATTTTGCTTGGCCTTCTGGCGCTTGTACCGAAAGTCTGTATGTCATTACAGTTGTCATAGTTCCATTTGTTAAGCATGCAGAGGGCCTTTGCTACCTTGTTTTCATTTTACCTTAGCTTTTATTGTGGTGTATTAGCAAACAGTACTCTGGAGATGTGTGTAAAAGAAATGACTGTTCTAGTTTTGCAGTGACTCAAAAGAAATATGTAGCATTTGCTTTTGTGTAAGCAAATAGTGTTAATGTGCACAAATTTTTCTAGGAAGAGTGTACTGTAGTTTTTATTTAATCATTATGTCAGAGTACCTGGAATCACGATTTTTGTAACTTTTCATAGGCTATAATAAGTCAGCCATAACATGCACTTTGTCATTATATTCTTTTATTGTAGAAAATTCGAATTTTGCTTTTGTAACATAACATGTACATAAGCTGTTTCTAGTCATGTATTTCAATTCTGTAATGTAAAATCTTTAACCTAATAGTAAAATCCTGAAAATCAAATTATTTCTGTACACATACATCCATAAAAAAAAACTACACAAACATTAAGAAAATTGTTCATCTGTAATACTTATGAAATTTAACAAAAATTCTGTGAAAATAAACTGTAAGCAATACACAACATTGGGAAACATGTTAACACAAGTGGTTTAAAAACGATATGTTTCAAAGGTAACAGTGATTTATTTCAACAGATGAAAGTTGCATATACAAAATGTTTGCTATACATGAATTATCACATTAAAAAAATGGAAGTGAATTTCACAGTCAATAAAAATGGTACTCTTTTGCATGTAAAGGCATTACAAGTATTGAAATAGTTAACATATCCATATACAGATCAACAAAAAGATTATGAGTAACAAACATCAGACAAAGTAAACATGCAACAAAAACATTTTTATTTTCTACCAACATAATAGTGGGCTCCTCAGTACATACACACATAAGATAATTTCAAAGAGGTTATTATATGAGAATGGCACAATAATCTGATGGATCTTTAATTTAAAAAATGTGACTGCACTCTCCACAATATATATATTCTTTTTTTTTCCTTTAGGACGAAGTAAGAAAGGGATAATGTTGGCTTCACTAAAATTACATTTGCTATACTAAATATTTGCATGAAGGAAAAAGAATTCAGTTTACACTTTTGAATAAAAGGTGGACCGGGATATGAAAACCCTTATTTCACTGAACAATGACAACAAAGAAATAGAAGCACTAAACTAGAATGAACATTCATTTTTATATTCCAAAAGCACAGCCATACACATATTTGTTTAACATAATTTTCAGGGCCCTGTTACAAAGTCCTGGTTTTACAACACTTTTCATGTGATACCACTGCTAACTGGGCAGGTCATAAATGAATTATACATAGAACACACATATACATGATAACGTACAGTGAAGAAATGAAGACACTACAACAACGTGTTGCAAAAGAAAGTTACATATGTGTAAGTGGGGTTCAGAAAACTTTTCCATTGTACAAGGCAGACAGAAACACAATTAATGGATTAAAAAAAACAGGCAGGGAAATACGGTAAATACAAAATCCACAAACATTTGGTTCCGGTAATGGACAAACCCATTCTTCAGATCGGCTTTTACCAGTATGTTCTTGAAAAATTCCTCTATTTTCAGATATACTGTTTTAAGTAATATACCCACATATAAAGTGGTTTCTTCCTATAGAGACCAACTGAACACGTAATTTCCATAACATCATATAAAAGTACAGCTTTAAATAAACATTGATTCACTTACTGGTTCTTGAAATGTATATTTGGCAGGTCACTGTGACATTATACCTCAAGAAGTGGCTTTTTGCCTTAAAAAAAAGGGTGGTTGTAATAATAAATTTAGAAAATTGTATTTCAGTTCAATCTGTAGTTGTACTCATAAAAGAAATTTCTGAAATGCTGTGTCTACCTTTCCAGTTTAATTTCATTACTCTGTGCTGTGTGTTAACACCACAGTTTTTAATGAAAATGCCTGTGACACTTCCCATAGCAATACTGAAAAAACTACTACTTCATAAGCATGTAAATTACATGTATTATAAAAAAATTAATGAGCATAAGAAACTGATTTCAAATTTTGTACAATTATCAGGAACTGTCCACAGTTTTTATACTTCTGAAAGAACTGTCTTTGGAGTCAGCATTCTATGTTTAAAAAATTAGCTGGAACATGAAAATATTGCTATCACTAAGACCAGAATCATGTTTCAAGCACTCTGGAAATCAGATGTACAAGTTAACTTTTGGAAATATTGGCATCTGTTTCAGTTCTTAATGTGCATTATGGAATGTTAACAATTAACAGAGAAGGAATACTGCAACCTTTTGCGAGCTACTACTACTCCTAAATTGTGTTTCCATTTGTTAAGTTATTTAATAGTATTTCTATGATTTCAGAAACCCAAAAGCAGCACATTCTTCAAATTACATTCTGCTTTACACAGAATAAACATATCAACAATGTGGAATTTTGTTTACTGCCTTTAAATAAAGAAAAATGTTCAGTCATCCAACTCCAAAAGCAATTTAAAGACTAACAAAGAAACACTTTTTAGTGCTCGTTTTTCTCTACAAGACCTTGTTCGTTTATAAACACCAGAATGTATGTACTGTAGATGATGAATGAAATATGCAAACTAGAGGGAGAGCTGCTGCAATATGGTCCATTTGTTCATACAATTATTGTTTATTTTGGAACAGGAGAGAGAGAGAGGGGGGGAGGGGGTGATAATTTTACCAGACATCACCTACAGTACATGTGGTAATAAATGTCAATTTATATATATAATGTCTTAATTAATATCAATTTTACAGTTGTTACAACCCGGCTTCCCTGTGAAGGGAAGGGGGTAGCCTTGCTTCAGACAGCAAAGCAAAGCAGCCATATCCGGGCAGAAAGCCAAACAGGAAGAGAAAATTAAACTATTTTCTGAGGCTGAAAATAGTCCACACTATGTATCCCAGGAAACTACATACTACTTTCCTCACTTTCACTGGTTTGGCAGGATGTCCATCTTGACTTAACAGCACGTCTTACAATAATGGTCAACCGAAAAAGAACACTGAATTGAACTCACAGAAAATAGTAAATACACCTGTACCTTGAAAAATAAGTAAACTAAGCACAAACCTTCAACTGAATGTTATCGGTGTCTTAGTAAAAGTGGTTTGTGCACATCAAAATGTTGGCAGTCTTTGACAATTCTATCGGGCTGCTATTCTGACTTTTCAAACACCAATACATTTGGTAAAGCTTAAATTTCACACCGAGCAATTCTGTTTGCCAAATTGTGAACAAGATTGACTGAATCATGGAAAGTATGTACATGAATTATATTAAAGGAGGGAAAATTTATACAGGAGAGATGGACTCGGTCGTCAAAATTTAATATATTCCAGCACATACTAATTTATTCAAACAAAGTCAGTTTTCCTGCACTGAAACAAATTATATAGTTCTTAATGGAAAACACTATTCTAAAAATAATCAAAATTTGTGTGCTGCCCAAAAACACTCTCTGATACACTAACCAACAAAGTACAGTTGGAGGATTTTTAGCATCTTAAAATTATTTACTAATATTGGATTTCCTTTCAGGAAACACAAAGTATCAACAATATTCCTCCAGGTTCATAATAAATATAAGATATAACATAATCAGAGCTCACTAGGTGCCTAAAGAAATTCCCTTAGTATAAAGACCTTCAGTGTTGAAATGGAATTTGCAGGTCATTTATGTTTACTACCAATGCACTCCAAAAGAAATAAGGAACAAAACATGTACTAATGAATAATAGTGTAAATACTGTGTTTTTGACCCATAAAACAGTAGTTCTCTTCTCCAGTATCCCAACCCAAACGTGTGTGTGTGTGTGTGTGTGTGTTTTGGGGGGTACCTATGTTAGGGATTCAGTGCTGATAATGCGCAAAAACAATTTTGCACAAATAAAATGTATGACCCACAAATGTGCTAAACGATGGGAATGAACAACTCGCAACAGAATTACTTGACAGAACTATAATTACCTGGTTTTCTGCATGTTGTGTGTTCAAATGTACGGATACCACAAATCTTTTGAGAGTAAAATAATATGTTATAAAAAATATAGTATGTCCTGAAAGTTCACTTCTCTAACACTAACCTCCTAAAATTATGCCAAAATTTGAGTAAAAATTACAAGACATTTCAGTTTGTGACTGGGTGAACAAATTAGTCTTCAAGTGAAAACTAATTGAGAAAAGAATTAGTGTCAACCTTAGAAATCTTGTGAATAAACTGAGAACTTATTTTGGTATATTGATGCCTGTATATTGCACAGGGATAATCAACAATTCAGAGACTGTCTTACACAGTACGATTTCCAGAAGTTTCTACCTACGCATCACCACAATAATGTGAACATCATCTACAAAAAAGCAAGTTCAATTTCAAAGAAATAACAATGACAGATGCATTTTCTGGATACCAACAGGAACAGGTACTCTAACAATCATATTCAATCAGCCACAAAAATGGGTTAGAATTGTACATGAAATGTGCACATATAAGGAAACAGGATAATGTTTATGGCTTCAAAACACAGCAGTCATTTATTACTGTTTAACAAGATTTTTGTACATGAAGGCAGTAAATTAAAATTTGTATCTATTTACATAACATCACAATTATCAGTTGTGCATTAAAATAGTTATTTACATAGCTGGCATACAATATGACTGAATAGTATGACTAGTTGACACTTTATAAAAATATGTTCTGGCTCTGAAGTAATACATAAATTTGACAAATACTACAGATATGGAGGCCATGTACGATACAAAGAATGTTAGCCGATTCATGTCAGAGTAAAAAAAAAAAAAATAATAATAATAATTTTAAAGCACACATATACACAAAAAACTTTCAGAACAGAAATAAACTTTTGTAAGTACTGTACAAACACATAAATAATGTCTCATTACATATAAGTTTACATGTAACAACAATTGCCACACTACAGAAATTATGTACACATTGGACATGTATACTTTTAGGAACTATTTATTAAGTTACTGCACAGTTTGTGATCAGCAAAATGCAGACAGTATAGCAGCATAAGAAATCAGCTTGATACTGTACCATATTCAGATAGCAATATAAAAAGAAGCAGTGCAAGAACCTTGTTGCTACCTTGCTAATTACAGATTCAACTTAAGAAAGAAAATATAATATTATAAATTGCAATTACTTTTCTACTAGAAAATTAAAAAAAAGAGGTCATTTATTTACAAATACTGAAACCTGTATAACACTAATAAATTCAGCTTTCTATTAGACACTGTTTCATAGCATTATCTACCTGTAAAATTCTGAAAATAGTGGTTTTCTGTAAAACTGTACAATAAATATTTCTTCACATTCATTCCTCTTACATCTCTCTAAATTTGTAAATCAATAATCTAAAAAGTACTAAAAAATATCCTTGCACATCTTCAAAATACGAATATATAAATACACACATCTGTATAGAATATCACAATTCACTATCACATTTTGTGAAGTCACACACTATGATGAAAAAATCTTAGTGCTACAACAGCAAACTGTACTGTTACAAATTACCTTATTATTCACTGCTCTTTATGCTCTGCCCAGAAGTAAGCAAAAACAAAAAGAAAAATACTGTTATAATTTCTCCCCATTCCCTGTTTGTGTCAAACTGCAGTAAAGAGCCAATTATGATACCCACAATGGCATTCATTTGCTGATATCACACCAATTTCACCTCTACTGGAATTTGAAATTATACACAATTATTCTAACTATTTAAAAAAGGAAAAAAAATAAGTAGCAAAATACAGTTTCCACTCTAGATGTGAAAGCAACTTTGAAATCATACATAAGTTTCCTTCTGTATCGTCATACTGTTAATTATCTACATACTACATGTAATTGCAAACAACCATTCAATCCTAACATTTATTTAAATGTCTTGTAGGTGATTTTTAGATGAATATTAAATGTTTACACACATAGAAGCAATACTTTTATATCCAAATGCCAATTTGCATTCCATCAAAATACTATTCCTGATACCTACTAGATAATGCTTCCCACAAATTTATACATATCTGAGAATATACATTACAATATTGATAAAAATGTATATGAAATATATTCACAGGGTATATTTAGCTCTATGATTATATAATTGTTCCACTGCAGAATATAGTTATCAAACTAACATTGAGTAATTGAATGTTATAAATTCTACTTAATCCTTCTGATTTCTTCATTATTTACTAAACACCATACATTATTTTTGTCCTTCCTCTTACAATCAAAAATAGGCATTTTTCTGCCTTTGCTTTTATGTTTTATTCTTAATGACTATACATGTCCCAGATATTGTGTATAATAGTTTCTTCTTCAATATTAGTCATTATTAAGAACTGCTCACTTAAAGAATTATCAAAAGAAGTAGTGAGAAAGCACTATATCGAACTGATATGCTAACTGTGATAAATGGGCAATACTGACACCTTAGCATTTTGTTATTCACAATGAGACCAACTTTGCAAGCTTGTTTTTAACAGTTCACGGTACCTGATAATAGAGAACAGTCATGTTTCGTTTTGTGTCAAAATTAACTTATATTTATGTCAAGTCATGCACGTGCCAATAGCTCAGCGTAATCAGTAAACACCAACATTTGAATTTAAAAAATTTTCTTCCAACACTCCATGTAAAACATATAGAAGCCCACATACGAAATACATATGACAACTATTTTTAGTGGCTGTCAGTCAGACAGCTTCATCTCAATGTGAAGTTAACAGTAGCAAAAAAAAAAAAAAAAGTTTATTTGCAATGCCATCATGTCAATGTCATAAAAATATGAAGCAAGCAAATAAAATGAAATACTGGACAGCAGAATTAAAATTATTTTCAATACAGTTGACTGAACAAGTAACACACTGCATACTCTCAATTTGGTTTAAATATTTTTGTATTTTATTGCACATCAGTCACAGTCACAAACTTCCATACTACAGAAAGTTGACCATTTTTGCCGTTCAGCATCTTCATATAATGCTAATGAGAGCAGGCACCACTCCGTAGACTTATAAGCTGTTTAGCTACTCCCCAAACTGAGGAAAACAACATTGGTTAGAACTGGAAATCAGGGGAAAGAAGAGCACTACACAGACAATTAGCTGAAGGGAAGATGGATTAATACTATAAATGCGACACTTTCTGCATCCACAAAGGAGACCTTGAAGTAGGATCTGCAATACAGGCTAGACACTGAGGGTAGAGGTTCAAGAAACATATATTGCGAAAAATCTCTTCTGACGGCATTCTCTTAAAGACAGGAAACTTCTAAAACTGAACATGTAACATGTGATAGTTACACATACCGTGCATTGTAGCTGTATCTTACATTCATTTAAAAATAAAGGAGTATTAAACAAAGTGAAGTAGTGTCTGAATCCTTATCAATAACTTGTTTAGCACAGACATCCATGTATTTGCTGAAAAGTAACTACAAACAAATGCTTCAAGATACAGTGTACATTTAACGCATAAAGCCATGGAACCTGTTCTCATTAAGGAAGCTTGAAGCTTTTGTAAAACAAAAGAATCACGGTTTAAAAAATTACATGAAACTGTGACTACGCTCTGTGCAAGAAAATACTGTAAACACATCATTATCCTCCAAGCTGGGCATGTTAAATAACATGTACATTAGTATTAACAATTTTAAAATTTGAGCATACATGCATGGAAAGCAGCCAAAATAGGTATTTATGGCCATTTTTATTTATTATGCTCAAGAATTATAGTCAAAAAAGTAAGCAAGAATTAATATACAGTTAGTGTCAATGTATATCTATCTATACTGTCTCAGGGCACAATATATTTGGCATTATGTGGGGATTATTACAATGAATATAATACAATTAGTAAGGAAACAGAGCATAAAAAGTTTTACATACAGCACAATATTTTTGAATCAGCACAGTGACACTAATTACTAAGTAACACTATATGTGTAAGAGCACTTTGGCCACTGTTTTTACATTACATTTACAATTACTCAGTAGTGGCCAAAGCTGCAGTACATAAAATGGGCATTGAAATTACTTTTTCCAGCATTAGCATAACACTTTTTATCATAATTATCGTAACACTATTGTCATCCATTTCCACGTACCTGGATACATTACATATGTATACTCTGAAGGTCATCCAGTCCACCATTTGGTACACCATTTTTCATTTTCTCCAATACTTTATTGACAAAGTCTGTTGTGTGACCAGCAATCTTGAATTCTGCATCAAACAATACATGAATGAAACAAAATGAGTCAATTGCCTGTTTTACTGTTGTTTTTATTACAAATTAATATTTTAGATGCACTCTTAGCTTTACTGTGATGAAAGGTGGTGTCAGGAGGAGCTGGTGAGCATAAAGAGGAGGTCACACTTAATGCAAAACATAGTATTCTATGGCTACAATGTTAAAGATCTACAACTGCAATCAGTCAACTTATACAAATACCTGTGGCTGTAGCAATTTGTGAGGATATGAAATAGAATTATCACACAGATTCATTCATAGGTAAAGTATATGGTAGACTTTGGTCCTTGGTAGGACACTGGGAAAATGCAATGAGTATACATAGGAAATTGCTTACAAAAGACTTGTGTGTGTCAGCCTAAAATATTGCTCTCATTTCTAGGCCAAGCAGTATGTGGATGGAAAAGCAACCCTGATTATGTGCTACATTGTCATGTATTGTCCATCTGCCATACACTTCACAGTGCTTGATAGAGTATGGACGTGGATATAATGTAGACTTACTGCCACCACTCCCTCTCCATACCACATCCTTTCTCCATTAACTCACTCCATCCAACATGGGTGGAGAACATTGCATCTTGTTTGTGTGCCTCTCAACTGAAAATTACACTTTCCAATGGCTGGACAGTTGTTTGGTTTCATGGCTGTAACCACAGAACCATGACCACCAATAATCTTGGAAAATAAATGTTTGGATCTGTTCTATCAAAACACAGAATGCTTTCACTCAGTGCTCCTTTTACTTATCAATCAGAAACTGAAGCAAAAATTTGCCATTTATCCTTTTCAGTTCCCAAATCTTCTGTTAGAAATCCCTGAGCTGAGTTAAAAAGACAATTCAATTCCCTCTATCATATATTCACCAGTCCATCATCAGTCTTGGCAAAAAGTTCCCAAATTTTCTCAACAATTTCATCTGTTCAGGCACTTGATGGACATCCAGTATGAAGTCTGTCATCATCCTGGGCTTTTTCCCAAGCAAGAAGCAAAATTTCACAGCTACATGTAGTTCACTTAAATCTGCCAGCTTCAAGAACGATAGAACAAAATACATGCAGCTAAAACATTTATTACAAGCAGACAAAACATATCAAACAATGCCACAGACAGTACTGAATCCCCAAGAAGTTGTGCATCACATCCCTAGTGAGTTGAATGTGTACTGCACAACCTCCAACCAAGGCAATACTATTCTGAGAACTTTTGTGAACCGCCTCGTACTCTCAAACAGTCATCCACCATTAAATTTTGAAGATTTTAGGAGAGAGGATTGATTGTGACTGTTTAATTGTCTACGGAAAGCAAAAATCTGGATTCTGGTAACTCTCTGGCACATTATCTGGATGTTACACTGAAGCACACAGTCTACTGGAGGAAAATGTTCAATCTGGATCCACAATTTACAAAAAGTAGCAAGCACCATAAAATAAGAAATTTAAAATAAAGATGAGTTCCACTGTTCACAACATAAAAGAATGATCTGCCATAAACGCAAAAAATAATGCCCTAAAGTAACTTTTTGAGCATTTACTCAATAAATTAAAGTATTGAAAACAACAATAGTTACATGGTTTCTGAGGTCCGACTAATTATGTTTCCAGCTTACCAAATAAACTGACATATACATTTTTCTGTGTGATATTCCAACAAATAACTTATTATCTTTAAATGTCTCAAGTAGCAGTTTTGTGTACTTGAAGCACCTGAAGACAGCTACACTAGTCTGAATACTGCGAAGAAAGTAATTGTCAACTTAGTTGGGAATCTGAAAACATACCGTAAATAAAAGTTATTTTCAATATAAAATCAAGTCTCTACACAACACAGCTCTTTAGTGTTTTCTACTCTATCACAATAGATTGGCAAGGGAACTGTCCAATCGGACATGTCAAAACCTACCCTGATACTTTTCAAACAGGAAACATACACCAAAAGAAATGCACTGTCAAAATTTTAGCTGCCAAGGTGCATTCTGTGGTTGTGTGGGTGTGTGTGTGTGTGTGTTTAATTCTAATGAAGGACTATTTGGCCAAAAGCTTTGCTTGACAGTCTTTTAAAGTTACTCAGTTTTGCTACATGAAGAACTACCTATAACAGCTGTCTGTATTGCCCTTCCTGCATAGTGTGAACCTGGCAAATAAGCACACATAGTCATGACAAAAGAACATAGCATGAAATCCGAAGTGCACACTAGTGAATTTTAAGCACTTAAACCAAACCTAAATTGTCTCAAATTGCTATTTTTTAATAACGTGCAGTGTGTATTGATAGCCAAACTGTTGCAAATGTAACTGTTACACAAGTGACTGGCAGAGAAAACAAAATCAAGGCAGTGCAGTATGATACATAACAGGACTGCCATCAGTTTTAATTTATTGACATGAAATATTTGATAAAACTTCTTGCAGCAAAGTCCTTGTAATTTCTGAATAATATATATTTTGTAAATAATCTTCACGGGTTTGGCAAACCTGTGAAGACTGTTTACAACACATCTGCTGGGAAAACTTGAAGAGTCACAACAGTTCCCTTTAGTCACCAAAAAAATGCTAAGTGTGTATTTATGATGAAAACAAACATTTTTCCTTATACAAAGCACACCTGGTGAAAGCAAAATTAATGTATTAATGCACTCCACAGTAATTACTAGTTTTATTTAGGCAGAAATAGGATGGAGGAAGAAATAGTCGTGGCCTTTACCGTATTTACTCAAATCTAAGACGCACCTGAAAAATGAGACTCAAAATCAAGGGAAAAAAAATTTCCCGAATCTAAGCCACACCTGAAATTTGAGTCTCTAAATTCAAGGCGAGAGAAAAGTTTTAGAACGCACCTTCAAATCGAAACAAAGTTGGTCCTCTGTAACATGAGACACACTTTAGGTCGAATGAATGAAGATACAGCTACAGTAGTTTGGTTCAAGTCGTAAGCTTAGCAATTAAGCTTTATTAGGTAGCCATTGCTATGTGTCAGGCACTCTGTCCATATTTATACAGGTACCCTTCCTTTTCCATGTGCTTCGTCTGGTTTGAATCGATTGCTTATTTTGCCCTGATCTGATAAGTGCCATTCGTTTTGTTATAGGTGTTTACGTCACTCTAAGCTGAAAATGCATTATTGTACTGTGTCACAAATTGTTTTTCGCATTCTGATAATGAGTGTTGACGACCGTCAATGCTCGTGGCATGGCTTGCTTTTGTGCGCTCTACCACCACTTTAAAAAAAGAGAGTGGAATTGTCTCATTAGCGAAACAATGGCAAGAGACTACTATTTGTTGTTACTTACACTGCCGCTTTCTTTGATAATGATCAACAAGAACCAAATAATAGACTGCGTATGATAGAAGACGTTCTGAACGAGAGTTTAGCAAAAATTTTTATCTGTTTGAAAATCTTTGCAGACGCCTCTTTAGTACATTACATTCTGCACAGAAATTAAGTGTCATCTTAGATTTAAAAAGCTTGTCAGTTGCCATGCTTCATTTCTGATTATTACTATTCAGCATAAGAATATAAACATGACATGATATGTATATTCTTCCGCGTTTGCTGTTGTCTCACTCTATTTTCCTACTTTATTAGGCAGATAGGATTTAAATGAGATAGCAGCAAACATGAAAGAAAACATGCCATAATGTTTACATTCGTGTTATTCTTATGGTGAAAAGAATACTGCATGTGATTCACGATTCATAAAAGTTCCTGTTAGCAACCATCTTTTGTCACAGGTAGGAAAAAATTCAGAACGTAGAGTTGGCCACATTGACAAACATCCCAAACAGTCTTGCCAGTCAGATTTTTGTAGCAGATTTTTAGTGATGACTGCAAATGCAGAGTGTGTTGTTGTTGTCTTCAGTCCGTAGACTGGTTTGATGCAGCTCTCCACCCTTTTCTATCCTGTGCAATGGAAAGTAGCAACACTTAAGAAGAAAGAATGAAATAACTTAGAAATTAAACGCTGAAATTTAAAACAAAATTTTATTAGGTTTGTAACACATTTTATACGAAATATTCAAAATATCAGTCATGATTCTGAATCACCACCACTCGATTCTTTTTTTGCTCATTTCTTCATACAGAGCATCATCCTCCGTACCATCTAGTGCATTAGATATCGAACATTTTTTAAATGCTTGTTGCACAGTCTGATTTGGAACACACTTCCAGGCATCATAAATCCATTGGCACACTTGCGACAAACTTGCACGTTTTACACGTCCTGTTGGCGTCACTTGTCTGTCGCTTTTCGAAAGCCAGTCTGTGTACATGCATTTAAGCTTGTCCTTAAATAGTTTATTCAAACAGATCTCAAGTAGTTGCAGAATTGACATCATCCCACCTGGAATTACTGCCAAGACCGTTTTGATTTCCTCTAATTTTTGTTTTACTGCAGGTGCGCATCTAATACCAACAAACTGCGTAAACCAAGCATTGTGCCAGGATGATGATTCCACACACACCTAATACATTCCAGCACCATATTCTCCTGAAACCACCCAGTTTCATTTGCTCGTACAATTACAGTGTTTGGAAACACTTCCAATTTCAGTAAACTCTTTCACTTGAAAACTATGAATAGGGGTAATTTATGTCCATCTGTTGTGCAAGCAAGCATGAAGGACATCCGCTGTTTTTCATCTCCTAATGTAAGAACACTTACGTCTTTCTTTCCTTTGGTGTCACCAGTATAATTTGATGGCTTGTCAAAATATATGGGAGTTTGGTCAACATTTCCTATCTGACCAAGAAGGTATTGCTTTTCTGTGCACCACCTAATTATGAAGCGCTGAAATTCCACAAGTTTTTCTTCATAATTGTTCGACAGCTTCTGTGCAACTGAAGTTCACCTCCAAAGTGAAAAACCCCAGCGCATCATAAACAGATCTTCGATTTTTTGCTCTCTAGCATTTCACGTGCCTTAATTTTTAAAATTCAGCATTCACAGGCAGGAATTTCTGACGCTGTTCCTTAACAAATTCATTTAAAATCACTTTTAGTACATGATATCGTCCATACTTTGGCCCACTAAATGCTTCCTGCGACTTGAACATTTAAATAATTCATCTCTCTGCAGTCATCATCGTCTGACGTTGCTCTCATCAATCTCGTATCGCAAACCTGCAGCACAATTAGAACTTTGTTCGACAAAAGAAATAACTCCCCTCTTGAATTTGGCACTATAATGAAAGCACTGCTTCATTGTGGTTCACTAACACCGACAAGCACTTCAAAAAATTCCACTAAGCAAAAGGTGTCGCAACATGAAATCTTAATGAGCCCCAGCATATCAACTCGTGCAACAATCTTAAAAGAAATTTATTTTTGTAGCTACGAATATTTGAAAGGCTGCCACATTCAAAGATGAATAATACGGAATTTCGATGTATGAAAATGCAGTGATCGAAACTTGGGGCGGAGAAAAAAGCTCGTCTTCTAACTTTTTCTTTCTTAAATCTACTTACAGACGCTGAGGTTCTGGCCCCAGTATATATCTTTGTGCCTGCAAAGCATGCCTGTGCAGCACTACATATATTCGATGGCAGATGTTAGTTGTGGCGGCACCTACCAACATTTTTCAGAACTTCTGCTTACTTTGCCCTCAACTCTAAGCCGCAGGCAGTTTTGCGGATTACAAAATCCAGAAGAAAAGTGCGGCTTAGATATGAGTAAATACGGTATTCTGCATATTTTGCTGCATACAAGTCATACTTGATTAAATTCACAAAACATGATGATGCAAACTGATAAGTTTAACAATACTGTTATGCCAAAAAATATGAAATGCCAAAGACCCATTAAAAATTATACTGCCCAACAATTTTCCAAAAAATGCTTTACACTCTCAAAAAAAATTTTACTGAGGGACTGAATCACACAAGTAGTTCCACGTGGAATCCAATTCTATTAACAGTCTTTTGATTCTCCTCCTAAAGACAAAGGTGTCGTTATGTCCAGGCCAAGAGTCCAACAAAAGTAGAGAATTATTTTCTGCAACTAGTAAGGAGGTATTCTGGATGTAGTATTGAAAATAATTCTTCTCCATTTTTCCAGATTTTACTAATTTTCCTTGAGATTCCTGAAGACAGGTATATAGCTGCAGAAACAGTGATCCACTTATACTTATCACTGGCACTGTTGTGTATAAATGTGTCGTAGCATTCATCGACTGCACAAACCACTCTATCTTTTTTTTATACTCGAAATGATAAAGTGTGGTTTGCAAGTAATTCTTGTACAAAACCAGACTGAATGGCTTATACACTGCATCTTAGGGAATAACACAAAGCTAAATATTTGTCTGTAGTACTACTATGAATGACATCTCCTCTATACATTTACCTGAAGTAAACTTCGTAATTTTGCGACTTCCTTTCCTATACGATTTTCTGAAACTGTTTAGCCAGGTCGAAAAAGCCTGGAAATCAGTAATGTTCATCTAACTTGCAGTTCAGAGGGCCTAGTCTCTCAGATATGTCTCAGTAACAGTGCGCAGACACTCATGAGCAGTTCTAAATATTTACAATAGTTTTCTTCACAGTTTTGCAAATTTCATTCCGGTGTATATTTTGTACTGCACGTAAATCTTTCTTCCATTTAAACAATTCACATTCTGATTTTATGAAATGACACCGGGCTTTCAGATAGCTTAACTTTTTAAGTATTTTCTCGCTCCTCCTTTTAACCAAAAAATTTACAGCCTTTCCTTTGTCACTCAAAGCTATTACTCTCCACAGTTTCTTTGGGCTAGGAAGCTACTGTACTTTTGCTGTGGACTTTAATTACCACAACATTCATCAACTGAATCACAATTTGTGGAATCACCACAGTTCCTTCCTATTTCTTCTAGTGTTTCCACATTTCTTACAAAATGTCAACATAATTAGAATGAATGTGCACGAAATTAACTAATAACTAACAAGTGTAGGTCTTCAGAATAAGTAGGCGATTTTGACAGCATACCACATTATTCTTAATTTATCTTTGCGGTGTTGAAAACAGTAATTGGATACCACATTACTGTGAATGTCTGGAACCTGGACAAAACAGATGCTATTAGCAATCATTCACAAAGAAAACACAAGAAAATCAAGTTTTACCTCCACTGTCAACACTTGCACTATTGCAAAGGCAATTGCTAATTATTATGGATTTTAAATGAGTAGCAGATTTGAGCAAATAGTAACTGTGAACAACTGTGTCAGTGAAATTATCAATGAAACCTGAAATTCACTTTACAAATTACACTCACATTGCGCTGTTTATCTGTTGACCAGTGTACCATAAATGAAGGATATGTGCCTGTCATGCTACACATGTGCTATGGTAGGGCTGTACATTTCTCCAGCCACGTGACGAGCCAAGAATCTGGCATTTTCTTCTTCTTCTTCTTCGCCTCCCCCCCCCCCCCCCCCTCTCTCTCTCTCTCTCTCTCTCTCTCTCTCTCTCTCTCTCTCTCTCTCTCTCTCTCTCTCTCTCTCTCTCTCTAGTGTATCTTAACAGCTAAAATTCTGACATCATGTTTATTTTGCTGTATTCCATGCCACAGCAAAAAAAGAAGAAGTAACTAGTCAAAATGGAGAGTGCTTTCTGAAATTCGGCACCAGCACATATAGCTGCAAGTGCATGTGTGAATCTGTGTACTCTGAAGAAGAATACAGATCCTTAAGCTGAGCTTCTAAGTGCAAGTTATTGTTTAAGTAGCTATTCCACTCTACAAAGTAAATATCTACCTTTTTTAATTCCATAGCTTGAACTTCCCTGTATCGTTACTACTTCAAGTTATGCCACTAATATAGTAAACTCCAAATTACATGAAATAAATCAAACTGTAACAAAGTTCTTGGGTTTACGGCCACTTGATCCGGTCAAAATGGTGCAACATTTCAACAAGCAGCAATCCCCTCATCTTTCTGCCAGAATAAGATGACACTCATCAAAATACCGTCCCACTTCGATCAACTCACTGAGTTGGAAACCAAAAACTTTTATGTTAGGTCAACTCGCTGGGAAAGACAATGAGATCACATCAAACTCTATTCCTATCATGTCTGTTGGCAATGTTTTGAAAAATACTGAAGTGTCAGTGTACACTATGCATTATACTTACTTGTCACAGTTCTGCTTATCTTCTCGATTTGTCTAGTCAGTTCTTCCTGTTTTTCGGGATTTTCGGTAGTGCACTTTGTTGCCAGAAGTTGTTTCACCTGGGATATTCCCATATTTAACCTTTCTGAAAGCAAAAGTAGCAATTTACAGATTTATGTAGCATCTACATAAATGAAGAAGTAAGACAGTAATGACTAAAAATTAATGCAACATACTAGAATGAAATTTTTCTGGTAACCAAGTGCAAATCTGGTGATAATGTAGAGACAGGCTTTTTTCTTAATTGCTCCCTGGAGATATCCATACAGAACATGTAATGACATTGTTCGTATACATCAGTTTTTCAAATTGTTGTTACTGCTAGACACAACTGAAATGAAATGAGAGGATGCAAAATTCTCCTTAGCTAACGTGAATATATTTTTGCAGAAGGCATACGACATTGTCAAGAAAGGAATACTATACAGGATTCCAAACTGGTGGTCAGTTGTTGAGTGAGATAGAAGATATCCAGAATTATAAAATGTGTTAGATCACTTTCAAAAATAATGAAGGTCTGATGCCTAAGAAAGGCAATAAAATTCATACTGAGAAATGTCAGAAACTCATATTAAAGTACTGTACGCTCAAGTTCATGTAGTGTGAAAATATCGTATTAAGGGTTTTGTTTTGATGCCTGATGACTTTTTACGAGGCCCAAAGATCTCACTGAGCCTTTAACATTTGAAATGATGTCCCCCATTCTAATTCTGAACACTGTGGTAAGAGCTTTCTGTAAATCTAAGAATCCCAAGTAAAGCAGTAATTCGTACACATTGTTCTGCCATATAATTTCATTTACAACCTGTAAGTTAACCAACGCTGTCCTACGTCAAGCTTAGAATGAGAGAGGAGGGTTGACCGAGTTGACAGCCAGCTGGAAAACTGTTAAAGGGCAGTGTTAAATAACTGGATTATCTAAAAAAGCCAATGAAACTGGGAGGATGAGATCCTTTGAGAGTTTGATGTTAACTCAGTGAACAACGTATCACACATCCTCAAAGCTTCATCTCAAATATGGTCACCAAAAACACCCAATGTAAGGGCAATCTCATTTCACAAGTGGAAAAATTTACAAAGGCTCCATATCAATTGCATACATAGCACGCTGTAAAAATTAATTCCAGGCATAACATATATCCCCATTTAGATGTCTTGGATGTGAGGTCACACTGAAAGAAAAAAATTACAAATCGGAACATGCGAGTTATAAGACCCACTTACAAGTGGGAAAGTTGGAGATACTGAAGCAGAAAACAAGAAGCAACATAGTGAACATAACGAGAATATCTTAAACGAGTTGGGATACGTAGATGAAAATGTTGATAGCAGTGGAAATCCACAAAAACACTAAAAATCTAGTGATAATACGCAATACACATATGCCACAAAGCAGACAACTTTGTGGACATCTCCAAAAGAAGACCTTTGATTATAAGAAATACACTCTGTGGACAGCACAGAAGAAGATAGGCTTGAATTAGACTAGCTGACCCAAACACCTCACACACACACACACACACACACACACACACGCACACACACGCACATACACACACAAAACCACTATCACCAACTGCATCTGATGTTAGCAGCAATCTGTGAGGGGATGGGGAGGGATAGCATGGTAGAGCTGAGGGGAGAGGCAAGTGCTGCTTGTAAGGACGTTCATGGAAGTGGATGGGAAGAAAGCATAGTTCACAGGCCATTTATAACAACAGTAGTAGAAGTAATCTTCAAAGCTACCATCCAATATTTTTGACATCAATTTCTTGTAGAATCTTAATTCAGCATATACAGAGAAGGGCAGCAGGAATGGTCACAGGTGAGTTTGGTCTGTGGGAGAGTGTCACAAGAGATGCTGAAGAAACTAAATTGGCAGACTCTTGAAGATACTTCCAAAGTTTCATGAACAGGCTTTAAATTATGACTCTAGGATCCCTTACTGCTCCTATTCGGATTTTAATGGCAAGACTTGATTAATTACAGCATGCATGAATGCACTTAAACAATCCTTCTACTCAAGCTCCACATGTGAAGGGAACAGGGAAAAAAATCCTAATAAACGGTACAATCTGAGGTATCCTCTACCATGCACTTCACAGTGAATAGATGAAGCTGGAGATGTAGCTTGGTGCTCAATAGGGCAGTTAGTTGCATCTTTGGGAAGCTGTGCTTGGGGGAGGGGGAGGCGTGGGGGTGTTGTGGTAGAAGGTATGTGTAGTACTTGAATGGGAGCAGAGAAATGCTGTTCAGAAAAGCTGATGTTCTTGGGAAGAATCTAGATGAACAGGCTATAAAACAGTAATTAAGAGTGAAGCGCATCGGATTGGGCAGCATGCTCAGCAACTGAGTGGTCCAGCGCTCTCATGGCCACTGTTTGGTGGTGACCATTCATACAGACAGATAGCTTGTTAGTTGTCACAACAATATAGAATGCAGCACAGCTGGTTGGTCACATGTCTGGTTTCACAGATGGCCCTGCCTTTGATGGTGTAAGAGTCGCCAGTGGCTAGTATGAAGTAGTAGTATGATAATGTAAAGCAGAGGTCTTGTATCGGGCTCTCTTGCAAAGAAATGAGCCATGATGCAATGGGTTGGGAGCAGGAATGGAGCAGGGACAGACAAGGATATTAGAATTATATTAATACCTTCAGCTGCTCATGGGTATTGACATATATCAACGGGGACAGGTGAAAATGTGTGCCCCAACCGGGACTCGAACCCGGGATCTCCTGCTTACATGGCAGATGCTCTATCCATCTGAGCTACCGAGGGCACGGAGGATAGTGCGGCTGCAGAGACTATCTCATACACGCCTCCTGTGAGACCCACTTTCTCACCTTTTATGTCCACACACTACATTCTTAGTGTCCCACCCCAACACACTCATTACTCGAAGAAGACATTCTTCCCAAGTCCCATAAGAGTTCGGAGAATATGTGTGCATCCACACAGAAGAAGGTCATGGCCACTATTACCAGAACTATAAACTTATATGGATATGAAGGTATTAATATATAACTCTAATTTCGTTCTAGATGGCTGCAGGTCATCAATGGTGTCTGCTCTTTCGGACATGTCCAAAACAACAGACACCACATCCATGTAAGTGTATAGTTCTGGCAATACTGGCCATGACCTTCCTCTTCTGTGCATATGCACACATATCCCCCAAACTCTTGCGGGACTTGGTAAGAATGTCTTCCACGAGTGATGTGTGTGTTGGGGTGAGACACTACAAATGTAGTGTGTGGACATACAAGGTGAGAAAGTGGGTCTCACAGGAGGCGTGTGCGAGATAATCCCTGAAGTGCACTACCCTCCGTGCCCTCGGTGGCTCAGATGGATAGAGCGTCTGCCATGTTAGCAGGAGATCCTGGGTTCGAGTCCCTGTCAGGGCACACATTTTCACCTGTCCCCGTTGATATATGTCAATGCCCATGAGCAGCTGAAGGTATTAATATAATTCTAATTTCGCTCTAGACGGCTGCAGGTTATCAATGGTGTCTGTTCTTTCGGACATATTCGAAATAACAGACACCATATCCCTATAATACAAGGATATTGTGTAGTAGATTGGGTGGGCAGCAGAATACCACTGTGGGAGGGGTGAGTATCATTGAGAGACATTCCACGTTTCAAGGTACGATGAGAGACTGTTGAAACACTGGTGGAGAGTGTGATTCAGTTGCTGCAGTCCTGAATATACTGAGTCACAAGATCAGTGCTCCTTTTTGGCTACACAAAGAATATATGGAGTATGGGAGGAGTGGGGGATGATAGGTGACTTATGACACAATGCATAGAAGATATAATATGTGTCAAAAGTATCCAGACACCTGGCTGAAAATGACTTACAAGTTCATGCCACCCTCCACTGGTAATGCTGGAATTCACCCTTAGCCTTGATGACAGCTTCCCATCCGAGAAAAACACAACCACACCATAACACCACCACCTCCGAATTTTACTGTTGACACTACACATGCTGCCAGGTGATGTTCACCAGGCATTTGCCATACCCACACCCCGCCATTGGATTGCCACCTTGTGTACCATGACTCATAGCTCAAGACTACGGTTTTCCACTGCTCAATCGTCCAATGTTTACACTCCTGTGGAACCTGATGCAGTTTCGAATTCCTGTGTGATGGTCTGAATAGATGTCTGCCTATTACACATTACTACCCTCTTCAACTGTCGGTGGTCTCTGTCAGTCAACAGACAAGGTCAGCCTGTGCTGTATGTGCCTCTTCACATTTCCAATTCACTATCACATCAGAAACAGTGGACCTAGGGATGTTTAGGAGTGTGGAAATCTCGTGTGCAGACATTTGACACAAATTACATCCAATCACCTGACCACGTTCAAAGTCTGCAAGTCCTGTCGAGTGCCCCATTCTACTCTCTCACGATGTCTAATGACTACTGAGGTTGGTGATATGGAGTACCTGGCATGGGGTGGCAGCACAATGCACATAATATGAAAAACATATGTTTTTGGTGGTGTCCGGATACTTTTGATCACATAGTGTATGTTTCTGGACAAGGTTGGAAGGATAATTTCGCTCTCTGAAGGTGTCAGTGAACCCTTAGTTTATTTTGGGAGGGACTACTCAGCAATACAGATGCACCGACCACAGATGGCTAGGCTAGATGGAAGAGACTTCTTTTTGTGGAATAGCTGCTACTGTCGAAGTAGAGGTAAAGTTGATTGTTGCTAGGTTTGTCGTGCACAGAAGTAGTGATATAACCAATCTTGAGGTGGAGGTCAAAGACAGTTTGTTGGGCTGAGGAGTACCAGGTGAAGTGAAAGGGGAAGAAGGTGCTGAGGTTCTGGAGGAGTATGTATAGGGTGTCCCCACCCTCTGTCCAAATTGTAACGTTGTCAAAAGATCTGAAGCAGTTAGAGGATGGGATTCTGGGTGATTAGGAAGGATTCTTCTAGATGGCTCATGAATAGATTAGCATAGGATGGTGCCGTGTATGTGTCCATTGCTGTACTATAGATCTGTTTGTAGGTGATGTCTTCAAAGGAGAATTAATAATGGGTGAGGATATAGTTGGTCTTGATGACCAGGAAGGACATCATAGGTTTTCAGTCAGCTGGGTGTACATAAAGATCAAGTTCAATAGTGACAGGGTCATGGCCATTGGAAACATTAGTTTAGAGAAGGTAGCTTCGACAGTGACAAGCAGGATGGGGTCTTTTATGCAGGAAGGTAGCTTATGGGCAGTAGGCTGAAAACATTGGCCCACAAGGGCAGAAATTCTGTCTCTGGGGCTACAGTAACCAGCCACAATGGAGCGTCCTGGGTGGTTCAGTTTATATACTTTAGGAAGCCCACAGAAGGTAAGAGTGCACAGAGTGGTGGGGATGATATGAATACAGACTCAGGGGAGTGGTTTTGGAATAGGCCTAAGGATTTGTCGAGGGACTGGAGATCCTGCTGGATTTCTGAATGGATTCACTGTGTCCGTGATTGTAGGTTGACATATCTGACAGCTGGTGGATTCCACCTATAAGCCCTGTCAAAAGACCCCATTCAGAAATCCAGCAGGACCTCCAGTCCCTCCTCAAATCCCTCATCCCATCACAGAACCCAATCCCTGGCTAAATCTCCCTCCTCCCTCCAACACTCACCTCACTCTTAGCTTCCAGGAAGCTCCCATATGACTTGTGCTTCAACAAGAGAATCTCCACCCTTGTGGACCAACACTTTCATCCTATTACCTGTAACCTACCCTCCTATAGAAAACAGATACACTATCTCCACAGCTGCTGTCACTTTACCACCCAGCACCCTGCTTATCACTATTGATGCCACCTGCCTTTACACTAACATACCAAATGACTATGGCCTTGCCGCTGCTGAACACTACCTTTTCCATGCCCATCAACTCCAAACTTACAACCTCCTTCCTGATCACCATGATCAACTATATCTTCATCCATAATTACTTCTTTGAAGCCATCACCTACAAACAAATCTGTAGCACAGCAATGGTACCATCCTATTCCAACCTCTTCATGGGCCACCTAGAGGAATGCTTCCTGACGATCCAAAATATCAACCTCTAAGTGCTTCAGATCCATTGACAACATCATGATGTGGACTGAGATTGAGTGCACACTTCTCCAGAACCTCAGCAGTCTCCCCCCTCCCCCCCCCATTTTACTTCACCTGGTAACTCAAGATTAGTTACATCAATACCTCCATCCAAATCAAATCTACCAACCACCTACCATACCTCCACTTCGACAGTGGCCTCCCATTCCACACTAAGAAGTTCCTTCCATACAGCCTAGCCACCCAAGGTTGTCGCATTTGTAGTAAGAAGCAGTTCCTCTCCAAATATGACCCCATGCCTTGTCTCAATTGTCATTTATTGTCCCCCACACACTCACTGTTTCGACACGAAGGAGCATTCCTCTCACAACACAGTAGCACCCAGAGCTGGCGCAACTGAATCACATTCTCCACAAGGCTTTCAACTATCTCTCATTGTGGCATGAAGTGTGAGCTGTGGCAGCTCATTTCACCTTCCCACTATCGACAGCTTCTGGCTGGCACCTCACCAAGTGACGCGTATTATTCCGTTGTGCAGCTACAAGTGCCCCAGCTAGGCTTTGAAAGTGGCACTAGAGCAGCATTGCAGAGTCCTTGGAACTGTGCAGTGCGGTGCAGTGCAAGTTTACGTGTAGTCTTCAGCAGTGTAGAGCTGGGGGCCAACGGCAGTGTCTGGAGCAACAGACACACGGTGTGGATTAGCATGACGTCTTTTCTGGGTCATTGTTCACTTTTCTTCATCAGGACTGGATAGAGGGCAAAAGGTTTATGGATTGCTTATGCTGTGTGTATCCAGTTGTTCAGCTCTGTGCACCAATCTCCCACTCTGCACAAAGTCGTCACACCTTTGTTATTTGAGTCAATGTGGCACTGTGTAATCTGCCCAGCTTTCAAGCATAGTTATACCAGGGGCCTATGATTATCTATTTTTTTTTAAATCTTGAATTTGTTTTTGAATTGTTTTATTTGAGAGAACAAACTGTTCCTGAATTTTAATATTTGTTTTCACTGTGTGACCTTAGCGAGTTGTTATCTATATTGCTTCCTCGCAGAATTTACAGCTCCTTTTGTGTAGTTCCCTTCTAAGCCTTAACACTTTTAGCAAGATTTATTTCCTAGGGCCTAAGATCTTACTGGACAGGTTCTTCAAGTAGAATCGTGGTTAAACAATAACTTTCTGTAGTTGTGTAATTCAGTGAGGTATTTGTGTTCAGTGTTTTTTGACAGCACCAACTAAATTGCCACGAATGCGTTTCATGTCAGCAAATTCTTGTCGTGTGGCCCTGGCATGCTAGCGACTGTGTGGATGGCTCTCAAGCATTTCCTAGTGTTGCTTTCTATTTGTTTGCAGTTGCAGGTCCTGACTGTCTGTGCTCTAGTTAAGTTGAGTTTAGTACTGTAAATGAAATTTTGCCATATATCAAAAGGCCTTTATCTGATTAATTGGCTTTGCAAAGGGACTTTTTCTTTCAATGTTATTGTTCTGTTTAATACCTACTGTAACCTTGTTTCAAATTTTATTTCAAATTATTTGGTGTAAACCCTTTGGATAAGCCATAAAGGCGAACTGTTGTTACTTATCAAGTAGTTAATATTTATCTTTTGGAAGTCTGCCTATGTCTTGGTTTTGAGCTTGCTTGCAGAAATTTATCTAGAGCTCAGTTTTTCTGATTTGCTGGTTTATTGATATTTCAAATTTTTTTAAAGGTCGTTACTGTTAAAGTCTTATCCTCTTGCATCTTGTTTAAGACCATTAAAAAGGTGATTTTGCTACTAAACATTTTGAAAACTATTCAAGAGTAAATTTAACAAGACAAAATAACTTGGAACCTTACTACCCGTTTTTCTTAAAGAGGACCTTTAATACTTTGAAAAATAAATGTTCGTTGTCAAAAGGATAAATGATGTTAGTTAACGGGGCCTCGTACTTCTATGACATTCCCCTGATCCTTGTAATTTCTAATTACAAAGTGAAAATATCATCCCCACTATCCTACCCATCCATCTCACAATGGTATTCTACCTGCCCCCCCCCCCCCCCCCCCCCACCCAACCTTTGCAATATCCTTCTACTTCCTTACTCCACCGCTGCTTCCAACCTCTTGTCTCTTACCTGCAATAGACTCAGATCCAAGATGTGTTCCATACATTATCCCACTGCCACCAACTCCACTCGTACTGCTGGCATCACCCATCTAATCAAACACATGGCCACGTGTAAAGCGAAGATGTGGTCTACCTTGCTGCAAACATTGTGTCACATTCTACATGGGAATGACAAGTAACAAGCTATCTGTTTGTATAAATGGCCCTGTCAAGCTGTGGCCAAGTGACAGTTGGACCACATAGTTGCTGAACATGCCACCCAACACAATGTGCTTCACTTTAATGGCTTCTGCCATCTGGATTCTTCCCAACATCAGCTTTTCTGAATTGCATGAGTGGTAACTGCCGCTACAACGTATATTTCATCCCCATCCCCCCCCCCCCCCCCCTCAGCCTCAACCTTTGCTAGTCCCTGTCCTTCAGCTGCCTATCCCCTTCCCTGCTCTCACTCCAGTATTAAACATACCTCCTATCCCCTCCAACACATCTACATAGTCATCGTCATTTCCTCTTCTCTGACACTCCCATCCCCCTGCCCCCCAGCACAGCCACCCAGTTCTGTACTTAGCACTCCTATGCCGTTCCCACAACAGCCATACATCCATACACTCTCCCACAGAATGCACTAGCAGCTTCTCCCATACATACCCTGCTATCCCCCCCCCCCCCCCCCCCCCAAATGCCCCTTTACCCAAGTCGTCTGGACTTAGCACCCCGAAACAGTGCTCATGCATGTATGAGTCGATTTTGTTGTCTGAACATGTGTGGGTTTTCCATATCTGAACAAGGACTTTCTCTGAAAGCTGAAATACACTTACGGAAAAAAATCACAACACCAAGTAGGAGTTGGGTGACATACACCAAATTCAGTATGTGTGTTTCTACACGTGAAAGATGATATGTATTCAAATTTCACTTCAGTCACATAAGAGTGGCACTAGCAGTGCCACAATGAGGATGCAAATCAGGTTTACTCTAAACACACACTGTAACGGTCACAAGCGTTCATTGCCTTTGAGACTGGACTTGGTGGTGACCCTTTAAGGTGACAAAGAAGCTATTATCAACAACACTCCACTAAGTTTGGACATGGTTGCGTGATAGGGCTACGAGAAGCTGGAAGATCCTTCTGGGATATCGCAGAAAGACTTGGCAAAAATGTAACCGCTGTACAAGACAGCAGTATTCACGAGAATGTATGGTTGCAAGAAGACTGGGCTCCAAATGGCCATGTGACACTAATAGAGGGAAGACCACTGTGTTTGGTGTAAGGCTTTGGTGCATCGTATTACATCTGCATCAGAAATTTGAACGCCAGTTAGCACCATAGTGACACAACAAACTGTTACGAATCCATTACTTCAAGGACAGGTCTGAGCCAGGCACCCTGTAGCATGCATTCCATTGACTCGTAACCACCACTGTTTGCAACTTCAGTGGTATCAAGCGAGAGTTCATTGGAGGGCAGGGTGAGGGTCTGTTGTGTTTTCTGATGAAAGCTAGTTCTGCCTCGATGCTAGTGCTGGCCATGTGTTGGTTAGGACGCGGCCAGCTGAAGGCTCGCAATCAACCTGTCTGCATTCTAGGCACATTGGACCTGGAGTATTCACCATGCCAGAGACAAAGGCCTTTGTCTCTGGCATATTGAATACTTATGTTATGCAAATATTTTATTCTTAGGACTCCTGTTATAATTTTATGTAGACAAAAGCCTTTACCAGTGGACAAATACATTAGTGCATTTATTCTGACATACACTGAATGTAATCTGGCCGCTGTCTTCAGCCAGGGCATTGGATGTTTGTGGTTTTTCATATGAATATATGTCTTGTATATGTCAAGAGCCACTTGGCTTCAGTTAATGTAGTTTACCGCACTGTGATGTAACAAAGACCACTCCGCATATGAATATATGTCTTGTATATGTCAAGAGCCACTTGGCTTCAAACAATAAAATAAAGATTAAGAAAGAGACAAAGATACAAAATCCACTACTATAATATGAGTGAGTGCAGCAAGATTACAGTAATTCCCAATGTTAGCAGACGATACCGCAGTCTCCTCTTTCTGTGTGATGTCAGTGCCCCACTTGCAATGTGGTAGGTGGCTGATTGATGTGCAAGCACATGACTTGCACTCTCACAACTAGCAGATTTTGACCAGTCTGTGTAACACAGGCTTTACCAAGTAACAGATTTTGACCAGACAGTCTGTTTGTGCTTTACTAAAGGAAGAACTTGCATTCAATATTGCTTTTCTGCTTATCAATTCAGCATTTCCTTGGATACAGCCAAAAAATAAAATACATAATTTTTGAAACTTCCTGGCAGATTAAAACTGTGTGCCCGACCGAGACTCGAACTCGGGACCTTTGCCTTTCGCGGGCAAGGGCTCCACCAACTGAGCTACCGAAGCACGACTCACGCCCGGTACTCACAGCTTTACTTCTGCCAGTATCCGTCTCCTACCTTCCAAACTTTACAGAAGCTCTTCTGCGAAACATGCAGAACTAGCACTCCTGAAAGAAAGGATACTGTGGAGACATGGCTTAGCCACAGCCTGGGGGATGTTTCCAGAATGAGATTTTCACTCTGCAGCGGAGTGTGCGCTGATATGAAACTTCCTGGCAGATTAAAACTGTGTGCCCGACCGAGACTCGAACTCGGGACCATTCGCGGGCAAGGGCTCTACCAACTGAGCTACCGAAGCACGACTCACGCCCGGTACTCACAGCTGTGAGTACCGGGCGTGAGTCGTGCTTCGGTAGCTCAGTTGGTAGAGCCCTTGCCCGCGAATGGTCCTGAGTTCGAGTCTCGGTCGGGCACACAGTTTTAATCTGCCAGGAAGTTTCATATCAGCGCACACTCCGCTGCAGAGTGAAAATCTCATTCTGGATACATAATTTTTAACAACTCTGAAACAAAAGTATCATGGATACCTGACATAAGAAGTGTGGATACAAAATATCTATCTGCAACCTACCATAAACAAAAATTAGTCATTTTTTTACAGCTTATGAAAGTTTGACATACTAAAGTTCGTGCCAAAAACAAAACCTGAATCAATTAAGAATTAATTACTGTAAACTTAGTTTTACTTGAGCAATTCCTGAAGAATGTATGTAAAAGTATTTTTCACTTACTGTGCTCATTTTCCAGTCCAAATAATTTCAGCTTGTTAGCCTCATGTTGAGCTTTCTTCTTAAGTCGGCAAGCTCTGTAAGGAATAAAAATATACTCGTGGATTGTTTTATCACAACCTGGCAGAAATGCATTACAGTTTTTTTAAAACATAGTAATTAACTGGTACGAAGCAATATAATAAATGCCAATAAATAACTGTGAGTGTGTGTGTGTAGAGAGAGAGAGAGAGAGAGAGAGAGAGAGAGAGAGAGAGAGCACGCACATTGCGTTGCATGGCGGTGAGGAATAGAACCGAAGATAAGAATTTATTGACACAGTTTAATATGCTGAATACAGGGGGTGCCAGCTGAAAGTTACCCAGTGCATTTTCTCTAGTGTTTCTGAAAATATTTACAGTTTTACTGAATTGTTCCAGACTGTGTTTTTTACTAGTAAATATTTTCAGTCTTTTTATAGTTGTGAACAGTGGAGTTAGCACTGTGTGCTGCAACACAGTACAGTAGTCACATCTATTTAATCAAGCTTATGGTTTTGCTGCCAAGGTCAATAAATGTTCTTAACCGAATATCAACAAACAATAATATGAGATTGCCCCATAGATTTGGCGCACAAAGTTACACTTAAAATAATATTTTGTTATTAAGAAGAACGAAAAGGACATTTTCCAACAACATTGGATGTTTAATGTAATATCACATGAACAGTCTGGGTTGACTGTACCCACAGATCCTAAAAACCAAATTTAAAATATTTTTTAAACCACTGGCTATGCTACGCCACCACAATATCCTTTCTTCACGAAGTGACAGTACAGGGCTTCATGAATTGCGCCAGGATTGCTTAGTCAGTAAAAGCATCCCAACAGTTGTATGGACTTACAGTAGATATTACCTCTTGTCTACATACCCAATTCCCGAACCACTTTCTCGAGTGCGAGCCTGAGGAGTAGGCAGGAAAGCCCATACCCTTGTCTTAGCCCCCCAAGTTCGTGTGGGAAACTGGGGTGATAGTCTAGATTGCACTCGCACAGTACACTGTGGCTGCCTTAGCCTCTACCAAACGCACAGACTTCTCAGGCACTCGAAATTCCCACATTGCCTCACAAAGTTTATCCTTATTTATTGTTTCATATGCAGATTTGAAATCAATGAAAAGATAGTGCACACCGACATTAAATTCACTGGTCTTTTCTTCTAATTGGTGGAGACTAAATATCTGGTTCACAGTTGACTTTCCTGGTATGAATCCACAATGATACACTTCCAATAATGTTTTCTGCTATGGGTGAGAGTCTATTAAACAAGATATTCGACAATCCTTTATATGCAATATTTAGGAGTTTTATGCCTCTGTAGTTGCTGCATTTAAATATATCAGCTTTCTTGTCTATCAAACACACTATACCTACATTCCATTCTTCTGACAAATCTTCCTTTTCCCAGATATAGCACAAAAACGTGTATATCCTGTGATTTAACCCAACTCCTCCAGCTTTCAATAATTCCAATGTTATATTATCAGTTTCTTGTGCTCTATTGTTCTTCAGTTGGGCTATTGCTCTATCTACTTCTCCTTGAAAGAGAGAGGGGGGAGGGGGTTGGAAGGACTATCGTCTCATCATCTTCTTCTGGGTGGGTTAGGATCTCTTCAATAGGGGGCTCTGGAGCATCCAACAGTTCACTTAAGTATTCTAGCCATATTCCAATATCTCTTGGTGATCAGTTAGTAATTCCTCATTTTTACCTTTACATATATTAATACGCGTGTTCTTTCACTATTAATTTTCTGATCTCTCCTCTTTTTTTTTCCCTAGTTCTTCAATCTGTTCTCTTTCCCATTCCCTTTTCCTCTTGTCATGCAGTTTCAACTCTTCTTCCCTTTTATCTTGATAATATCTTTCCACTTAACATGTATATGATTTCTCAAGCTACTTTCTATAATCAAAGTTTTTCTTGTGACTTACAATCCTCCTCAAACCAGGAATTCCTTGGCTGTTTTCCTTCTTTCCCTAACACCTCTTCTGCTGACTTAAAGACTGTGTCCCTGCAAGTACTACGTTCCTAATCCAGAGTATCACTTACACTCTCATAACCTTCTCTGAGTATGTTTTAGCAATCTCTGAAATTTTTTAGCTTTGATACCATATACTTTCTTTGAGGTGCTCCTTTCACTTACCTTACATTAGATATTTGAGCTCTCAGTTTCGCAATTACAAGGTGGTAGTCTGAATTCACATTAATTCCTCTGCAGGTACGAACATCTAGTAAGTTTTAGAAATGTCTGCCATCAATAATTACATGACTGTTTTGGTTGAAGGTAGGCTGATCAGGGCTACACCACGTTGCTTTAAGGATCCTTTTGTGTGGGAACATAGTGCTACCTACAGCCATGTTATGCGATAGTGCAAACTGAACAACTCTGTGTCCATTATCACTTGTTCATTTGTGTATTCGTGGAGACTATGCTTTCCTATTGCTGGACATAATGATCTTCGTTTCCAATCTGTGCATTGAGGTCTCCAATAATTATTTCTATATCATGCCTATGGCATCCATCATAGGCTCCCTCGGGGTTCTCATAGAAGTGTCTTTATCCTGGTCACCTGCTACTTCTGTAGGTGCATGTACATTGATCAATGGATAGTTTGCAAATCAGGTCTTCAAACTCATTTGTGAGATTCTAGATGTTATTTCAGTAAGTCCACACACCATATGTTTAAATTTTTGTCTTACTCTGAACCCTGTACCAAATTCATGGTTGCTTTCCTCTAGCACAACTACGCCAGCCTTGTTTTTATTGAGCTGTTCTAGCAATGACCTCAAGGCCCCTGTCCTGTGTAATCATCTTACACTCCAGCTTCGAACAAACAACATCATTTTTCCTTTTTTGTTTGCCTTTGCCTTTCCCATTAACAGTGCTGTGTCATCATCCATGCACCAGTGTGGCTTACAGGAAGGAGTTGTTAGCCACTTGCCCAACCCCCAACTTGGAGACCACGATTTGTGTTGTGTTTACTCCTTTAGGGAAGTTGGCTTCACTACACCTCTAGAGCCCTTCATGCCCTATATTGTGGGACTCCATTTTTGTCTGGCTCCTGTGTCACGGCCACTCCAGCTTGGGTGACCCTGCCAATAGCTACACTACCACCGGTACAGCTCTTGACTTCGACGGAATATGCAAGCCCTCCTGCGCCAACAAAGCAGCATCACCTGGGATGCAGTCCATTCTTTTACCCTTCTTACATACAAGAATCACCTGCACTTTATTTCCAGTGGCTTGGGATTTTGAGCTGGGCAAGAGATTCATGATGAATGCCTGCTAAGTAAGGGACCTATCCATAGAGTACTCTTTGTAAAATAGCTGTGATTCCACCCTGACCTGGTGACTTATTTACTTTCAACACTTTCAGTTGTTTCTCTACACCAGGTACACCTATCACTATGTCCTCGGTATGGGAGTCTGTGTGATTGTCACACGATGGTAAGTTTTGGACTGTTCTCCTGTGTGAATGATTTCTTAAATACCCAATTTAAAACTTCAGCTTTTCTTTTGCTATCTTCTGCTGACACGCCAGACTGGTCAACAAGTAACTATACAGAACTTTGCGGCTTTACATGGGACCAGAATTTTCAGGAATCCTTGGTAAGATCTTTTATTAATGAATGACAGTGGTTGTAGTTGTACACTTCATGCATCGCTCTATTTACAGATGCACATATCTCAACAATTTTAGCCTGGCATCATTTGTGGATTCTCTTTTGAGTTAAGAGAGTAACAGCCTTTGCTTCCTTAGCATTTACTGAATTTCATTGTTAAACTGCAGTGGGTCTTTTCCTTTCTTAATCCACTTACTCAGCATACACATTTCCAGTGCACAATTTACAATCTGTTAAATTCTGCCCACAGTTCTATAAGTCCACTGTATTGAAACTAAATGATGTCAATTCATTGTTTAAGTGGGTGCTAACAACTACTGATCTACATACATACTCCGCAATCCACCATACGGTGTGTGGCGGAGGGTACCTCGTACCACAACTAGCATCCTCTCTCCCTGTTCTACTCCCAAACAGAACGAGGGAAAAATGACTGCCTATATGCCTCTGTACGAGCCCTAATCTCTCTTACCTTATCTTTGTGGTCTTTCCGCGAAATGTAAGTTGGTGGCAGTAAAATTGTACTGCAGTCAACCTCAAAAGCTGGTTCTCTAAATTTCCTCAGTAACAATTCACGAAAAGAACGCCTCCTTTCCTCTAGAGACTCCCACCTGAGTTCCTGAAGTATTTCCGTAATACTCACATGATGATCAAACCTACCAGTAACAAATCTAGCAGCCTGCCTATGAATTGCTTCTACGTCCTCCCTCTATCTGACCTGATAGGGATTCCAAACGCTCGAGTAGTACTCAAGAATAGGTTGCACCAGCGTTCTATAAGCGGTCTCCTTTACAATGAACCACATCTTCCCAAAATTCTACCAATGAACCGAAGACGACCATCTGCCTTCCCCACAACTACCATTACATGCTTGTCCCACTTCATATCGCTGTGCAGTGTTACATCCAAATATTTAATCGACGTGACTGTGTCAAGCGCTACACTACTAATGGGGTATTCAAACATTACAGGATCCTTTTTCCTATTCATCTGCATTAATTTACATTATCTATATTTAGAGTTAGCTGCCATTCTTTACACCAATCACAAACCCTGTTCAAGTCATCTTGTATCCTCCTACAGTCACTCAACGACGTCACCTTCCCGTACACCACAGCAAACAGTTGTAATGAACTAACTTGCATTATGAGGAAGTTACAAGTGATCACACAAATAACATGTTCACTGATAGAATACAAAAAATACTGCAAGACAGAATGGCTGCTGGTACTGAGATGACAAAAACTGAGAGTAATGAATCATAGGTATGAAAGACTGAATATTGTGGCAACTGGCTGCAGACTACTTCATGTACTCACTTTGACAACATATTGACACTAAGCCCATTTATGGTAATTACTGTGACATGTAGGTATCCACTTCATGCTCTGCTGCAAATGATCTTAGCCTTTAGATTGATTTTTTCACACCACCTAAATTTGCACTGGCATTGGTTGGAGACTCAAGACTTACATTCCTCTGAGTATTTACTTAACTGCAGGTGCATAATGATAGTGACACTGCTCCATATCAGGCAAGTCTGTGGCCTCTTGTTACCTATCTGATTACTCCAATACACTCATTAAACATCCAAAATAAACAGGCGTCTTTCCACCAATCATGCTCTACGTGACAGCCTATGCTGACAAATTTCACTCTCCCACGTGCTAGATACAAGCACAAGGGACAAAAAATTAGAAACCCACAGGAGACATCACATTGATGTCACATAAAATTTACTTTAGTCTTAACAAAGCCGTAAATTAGGTGAGGACATAAGTGGACAAGCTTCTTCAGGTATGCCATACCCAGCTGAAGCCACTCACTGATGATCAGATCCTGTAAAGCTAACACGCTGCGGGGATCTTGGGCACCACGTTTCAGTCACTGTTAGAAATAGTCCCAGGCACTTTGTACTATGACCGAAGGAGTTAGTGGGTCATCTCAAAGTGGACAGGATGTCTGAGAGTTCATCAAACCAGGCATGTATGTGTGCAGCCTGTGAACATGGCTGTTGTCATCTTGGTGCACTGGAGTGTCTGCAGAAAACTCATTATGAAGATATAAGAGAAAGGTATTACTTGTAACTTCCTGGCAGATTGAAACTGTGTGCTAGATCAAGAATCGAATTTGTGACATTTGCCTTTGAGAGGCAAATGCTCTGCCAACTGAGCAATCCGAGCGTGACTTAAGATTCATCCTCAAAGCTTTACTTCCAACAGAGTGCTAACCCTGCAAGTCGGAAGCTAGGAGACAAAGTACTAGCAGAATTAAAGCTATGAGGACGGGTCATGAGTCGTACTTGGGTAGCTCAGTTGGCAGAGAACTTGTCCACGAAATACAAAGATCCTGAGTTCGACTTTCAGTCTGGCACACAATTTTAATCTGCCAGGAAGTTTCATATCACTCCACTGCAGAGTGTAAATTTCATTAAGGTAATACCTGGTCACCAAGAATATTTCAATAAACATTCTGGTCCACATTTATTATAATGTGCCAAGTCACAGTAAGGAAGACAGGTCGAAAACATCAGAGAGCTATATCTAGCCTGAAGTAAACAATCCTCACACTGTGGATTAAACAACTCATCGGGCTGTCGGTGCACTTGAAAATGTGCATTTGAAAAAAGGAGCAAGACCAAAACTCGCCCCACACTACAAACCTCTAGTCAGCTGCTCTCCAGTTTGCAGGTTGCTTGTCTCACTTCTGTGCTGCTAAGAACACTAACCTTTAGTGAAGTATTTGACTCCAAATTTACACTGCATACAATGTTCACTAAGAAACTGTGATGTGCCTTAACCACTGTCAGCTACAAATACTGTCAATTTTAAAAACTATTATCTCTGGTCTCTGTTGATTAGGATCTTCTTTGACCATTGTTCATACATCCTGTTACAAGGATGCAACTGGTAGACCATTCCTTGCAGACGTGTTGGAGAATCCACATTAATACTCTGAGCCATCGGGCAACTTCAAAAATTATAGCTATATTTTGCCTGCCTATATGAGGCCCATCTTACAGCTCAATTCCATTTGATCTACTGACATGTACACACCACTTCACTGCCTTGACACGTTCGCAATAGAGGGCTACGCAGCAGGGAAAAAGAATCCAGTGAAATTTTTTAAAGTGCTTTATCTGAAAACTACCTTGAGCAGTTAAACAGAGAACCGACTCGTGGCGATAACATATTAGATCTTCTGGTGACAAACAGACCTGAACTATTTGAATCAGTTAATGCAGAACAGGGAATCAGCGATTATAAAGCAGTTACTGCATCGATGATTTCAGCATTAAATATAAATATTAAAAAAGGTAGGAAGATTTTTCTGTTTAGCAAATGTGACAAAAAGCAGATTTCAGAGTACTTGATGGCTCAACACAAAAGTTTTGTCTCAAGTACAGATAGTGTTGAGGATCAGTGGACAAAGTTCAAAAACATCGTACAATATGCTTTAGATGAGTATGTGCCAAGCAAGATCGTAAGGGATGGAAAAGAGCCACCTTGGTGCAACAACCGAGTTAGAAAACTGCTGCGGAAGGAAAGGGAACTTCAAAGCAAACATAAACATAGCCAAAGCCTTGCAGACAAACAAAAATTACGTGAAGCGAAATGTAGTGTGAGGAGGGCTATGCGAGAGGCGTTCAATGAATTCGAAAGTAAAGTTCTATGTACTGACTTGGCAGAAAATCCTAAGAAATTTTGGTCTTATGTCAAAGCAGTAGGTGCATCAAAACAACATGTCCAGACACTCTGAGACCAAAATAGTACTGAAACAGAGGATGACAGACTAAAGGCCAAAATACTAAGTGTCTTTTTCCAAAGTTGTTTCACAGGTGAAGACTGCACTGTAGTTCCTTCTCTAGATTGTCGCACAGATGACAAAATGGTAGATATCAAAATAGACGAAAGAGGGATAGAGAAACAATTAAAATCGCTCAAAAGAGGAAAGGCCGGTGGACCTGATGGGATACCAGTTCGATTTTACACAGAGTATGCAAAGGAACTTGCCCCCCTTCTTGCGGTGTACCGTAGGTCTCTGGAAGAGCGTAGCATTCCCAAAGATTGGAAAAGGGCACAGGTCATCCCCGTTTTCAAGAAGCGACGTCGAACAGATGTGCAAAATTATAGACCTATATCTCTAACGTTAATCAGTTGTAGAATTTTGGAACACGTATTATGTTCGAGTATAATGACTTTTCTGGAGACTATAAATCCAGTCTGTAGGAATCAGCACGGGTTTCGAAAAAGACGGTTGTGTGAAACCCAGCTTGTGCTATTCGTCCACGAGACTTTTGGTAAAGTTTCGAGAACATACCTTCACCGAAGAGTCAAGCAGTATATTGCTCCCTCCTGCGTATATCTCACGAAGAGACCATGAGGATAAAATCAGAGAGATTAGAGCCTACACAGAAGCATACCGACAATCCTTCTTTCCACGAACAATACGAGACTGGAATAGAAGGGAGAACCAATAGAGGTACTGAGGGTACCCTCCGCCACACACCGTAAGGTGGCTTGTGGACTATGGATTTAAATATAGATGTAGATGTACGTGGCTGCCTGTTACCAATCCTCACCATCTACAGCACTCCAAAGTGACCAGTGCATTCTTTTAATGGGACAACATAGACCTGGTGAGCTAAGTCAAGTACAGAACCATCAGTAAAAATTATGCTAACTCATTTCTTCAAGTTTATACATTCTTAATTTTGTCCATTATTGTCAGTACCGTAATACTTTCATAAAAAATAAAACTGTCCTTCCTAAAAAAAAAACTGATTTTTCTTTTGATACACCATGCATTTTAAACCCTGGGGGCTCAACTTACAGTGCTTGAACAGTCTACATAATTTTCTTAAGAAGGTTTCTAATGTTGCTGTCAGAGAGTACATAGGTGTCATTACGAGGTGACACACTGTGACTACAATTTTTAAAAAAAATTGTAAAATAGTGAGAGTGAATCACTTTGTAATACACCTACATACTCTTAACACGAGCAGCAGTCGCCTGTTTTTAGAAATGAAACAGACTGTTCAAGCACTGGAAGATGAACCACAGGGCTTGAAATCATCATGTGATAAAATAAAAATCACTTTTTCTATTAAAGGTGGCTTTTTTGTGTTTTTTAAGTATACTGTGGAGTAGGTATTAAAATCCATGGAGCAGAAATAAAAACTCTGAGGTTCGCCAATGACATTGTAATTCTGTCAGAGACAGCAAAGGACCTGGAAGAGCAGTTGAACGGAAATGTCTTGAAAGGGAGATATAAGATGAACATAAACAAAAGCAAAACAAGGATAATGGAATGTAGTCGAATTAAATCGGGTGATGCTGCCAGAATTAGATTAGGAAATGAGACACTTAAAGTGGTAAAGGAGTTTTGCTATTTGGGGAGCAAAATAACTGATGAAGGTCGAAGTAGAGAGGATATAACATGTAAACTGGCAATGGCAAGGGCAAGGAAAGAGTTTCTGAAGAAGAGGAATTTGTTAACATAGAGTATGGATTTAAGTGTCAGGAAGTCGTTTCTGAAAGTATTTGTATGGAGTGTAGCCATGTACGGAAGTGAAATGTGGTCAATAAATAGTTTATACAAGAAGAGAATAGAAGCTTTCGAAATCTGGTGCTACAGAAGAATGCTGAAGATCAGATGGGTAGATCACATAACTAATGAGGAGGTAATGAATAGAATTGAAGAGAAGAGAAATTTGTGGCACAATTTCACTAGAAGAAGGTATCGGTTGGTAGGGCATATTCTGAGGCATCAAGGGATCACAGATTTAGTACTCGAGGGCAGCGTGAAGGGTAAAAATGGTAGAGGGAGACCAAGGGATGAGTACACTAAACAGATTCACAAGGATGTAGGTTGCAGTAGGTACTGGGAGATGAAGAAGCTTGCACAGTATAGAGCAGCATGGAGAGCTGCATCAAACCAGTCTCTGGACTGAAGAACACAACAAGTATACTATTACAAGTAACATAATTGGCAAGGCCCAGCTTTTTACATTTCTCAATAAAGTAAAATAAAATATATGCCACTAAGGAAATTGAATAAAGGATCATAGCACTTAAGTATTAAGATGAATTCTTACATATTATTCTTTCTATGTCCCAACGCCTAGAAAAAGAAATATCTATTTAAAACATAATACTAACAATAAGCACTAAAAATATAGCTATATCTTGGATAAATCCTTCTGAAAGATCACTTACCTGGAAGCTAGCTTATTTTTTTCCTTGCGTGTTTTGGGCCTCACGTTGAAGGGCAGTTCACTGACTGGAGTCATATCATTAATAATTCGGTTCAGTTTGTCCAATTCTTTTCCAATATTATATAGTTTACGTGGATTTGGAGTGAGATCATTTCCATCGCCCTTTCTTGCTTTCCCACTGTGAATAAGATTTTATTTTTAGATTATAAAACTCACAGAGAAATATGAAACAATTACAATCCTTACACGCACCACCACTTTTACATCAACTCAGTGACATAGTTTTGATTCTACAGCCCTAGTCTTACACCACACAAGTGTTACACTTTAAAATTGACATACATGATTAAGAATAATTAGTAGTCTCTATTACATTACCTATGGAGTACTCAAAATGAACAAAATTCAAATTATCCCAACAAATCATTATGGTCATCTACCCTTCTACTGAAAAATGACAGAAATGGATAACTGTTCTAGGCAGAAACTAAACTCACTGAAGTTATGTATTCTAAATATTATAAAAAATTACAAGCAAACAATAATTCTCAAAACTAACAAGAAGAACAGAAGAGAGATTAAAAATCAATGTGCCATCATTAATGTAGGTATCAGAGACTGAGCACAAGCTTGACAGGATAAAGATTAGGTAAGAAATGTGCAATGTCCTTTTCAAAATAAGCATTCCAATTTCTGCCTTAAGCAGCATAAGGAAACCACTGAAAACCTAAATTTGGATGTCCAACCTCACAAATGCAAGACAAACATCCTAACCATTGTAACAGTTTTGTGGAATACTATTCTCTTTCACTTAAACATATAGTGAAAATTTGCTGTTGATTTATAAGTGAATGAAAACAGAGAGAACACATCTTCATTTAAAGGGAATGACAGATGTATATGGAGAGGGAGGGAAACAAAAAAACAATGAACAGTTTAAAATATGAACAGAGTCGAGGAGACAGTGAATTACTAAAACAAAGAAGAGATGGAGAGATGGGTGGAAAGAACAGGGAACATGAAGATGGTGGAAGAAAAGTGTGACAGATACGAGAGGTGGAAAGAGTTGGTAACATGAAGAAAGAGGAAAAGAAGACCGAGAGATAAGAGGGAGGAAAGGAGAGACAAAGGAAGGTGTAGGGAGAGAAGGAGGGAGGGGGGGGGGGGGGGGGCAGAGAGAGAGGGAGAGAGAGATGGGACAAAAGAGTATAGCATATTATTTCGGAAACACAAAGAGTAATTTTCAGGCATGTTCTATTTCCTTCATAATCAACAGCAGATGCAGCTACTTAAACTCCACTGCTAACAGTTCTATGGTTTTTCACTGCCTTTACTGCCACCTACAACAATTACAGCACTGTTTCAGTTCTGAGGAACTAGCTTTCTCCACTGACATTTCATGAATAATTTAGTATGATCTGTTCTCCTGCAGCTTTAATATTTTATTACTGAGAGCCATTATTTGTAATTGAATAACTGTAATTCTGACTCACCTAAATCAACATAACAATTAAATACATTTTCAAATAATTGTACAATTTGTCTTTGTTTTGAGTTACTGCACGAACTGCCATCTTAACTGATGAAATGTAATGTCTACCTGCAAATTTCCAAGTTTCTCTTTTGTTTCTTTCATACTCACATAGTTTTCAAATCTGTGGTTTCTTCAATCCTCATCCATTTCTCATCAAACGCTAAAACTCTCTCTCTCTCTCTCTCTCTCTCTCTCTCTCTCTCTCTCTCTCTCTCTCTCTCTATGAAAAGTCTGAATAGTTTGTCTAATTCAGCATATTAACATGTTCCTTTTATCATATGCTTGATTAAAATAATTTGGGATAATCATAATGTGCACAATTTCTTAACTGTCTGCAGCAATACAGTGAATATCATTTTTAGTTCCATTTGGTCCTTATCAAGCCAATTTTCTATTTACATTATTCTCAAAAAAAATTTTAAGAAAAAACTTGTTGCACTTCATAAAACCTACTGAAGTATGGAATCAGTCATTCAGTTGTTAAAACTGAAGTTTGCCACAAAAAGACTCATTCTGTACCCTTTGTTTTTCATTCACATTTAAATCCCCCATTATCATCTTACAGTGGGACTTGCTCTCGTTTAAGTTCAATAAAGCATACACCTGAATTTCCTCCCTGCACTGTTCCTCGTTGCTAAAACAAGTCTTCAATTTATTGTTATTAAATAGACAGTAGTAGAGACAGTTGAGTTTCAAAGATCTATGCCATTTTTGACTGTCTAGCCAAACTTTGTGTTGCAAGTGCATCACACAAGTAGCTGAGCAAGTTCCATGGTTTAGGACAATTACCCAAGTTCCTTCAGTCCACTGCCCAAATGTTCTTTAACATGGCTCAGAATACCAATGGACAGGAAGTTAGTTGTGGCAGCAGGGCTTGTGACCACCATACCATGCCCGAAAGTTTGACAAGACATATGAACACTGCAAAACGTCAGTCAGAACTATACACACAGAAATCTCAGGCCAGGCCCCAATGCTGCTAAATCTGACAGTACTGGAATAACGCAATCTTTTCAAAGACTGGTCATGTGCCAGCACAGCTCACAAGTTAATATTATCATTTATAATCAGTCATTCTTTCTGTGACTGGTGAAGCATTCCAAGTCCAGAGGCTTGTAGACATTGACTCACCATGCTGTAGCAGTACATGCCCCTTCATATTTGTGTCCCACAAATCACTCTAGGAAGATGGATACCTTATGGGAAGTCCCTTTAATCCTCATAAGGATGTAATTCTTGACTTGTCTCAAGAGCTCCCAGGTAGAATCACCTTCTGTAGCCATTAGTTTCTTATATTTTGTTCTCTTGCTATTAATTTTAGTGTCAAAATGATACGGAGTTTGCTGGTGATGGATGTGCCACAGTTTATATGGGATTAAGTTCACAGCATACACTAAATATAATTTCCATTAAAATTATTCTATATTCCTCTACAGCTGCCCTGAGAAAACAGCACAAATCATACAACTTCATTACATACGAGGAAGAAGTAGGACATAAAGCACCTCTAGTGAGAATGTCTTACTCTATTTTCATAATACTATTCTTTGTTGTGATGTTCACTCCATACTCAAACACTATTTTGTCCCTTTGATACAGTTTAGAGTACTTGGAAAAATTGACTGCTCTCTTCATTATTGTCCACAATTACCTGTATTTTCATATCTCCTCAATTGCATTTCATTGACTTCATACAAATTCTCTCCCATACATTATCTCTCTCACTTTCCAATTTCTGTCCTCATAGTATACACTCTTCTTTCTCTAGACCCCATAATTATTCATCAATGCAGACCATGCAACAAAAATGTACTGCGAAAATACTGAAACAATATATTTTAAAATATTTTGTGTGCAATGCAACAAATGGCTAATGAAAGGAAAATTTACTGCAAAAGTTTTGAGGGATATGGAAATGCCAGCCGTCCACTGAGACAGAAGAATTACAATTGATACAGGAAACGAAATAAAAATTTTGTGGAACAGAATCATTATTCCCGTTCAAAAAAACAATCTCATGCAAAAGAAATGTGATCAACTTGTATCAAAGGTTAAGGGGAAAATGTATTTTTCTGGAAAAATTGCAATTTCAAAACAAATGACGTCCACTTAAGTTTAATTAAGCTGTTAGTGACTGGAGTTTTCTCTGTGACTATATATGGTAATATATAGAAAAAATTACAGTATTTACCTGTGCTTAATGCCTCGAACTGAGCACTGAGGACTAAATACAGGATCTGTTACTTCATTCAGGACATGCGGGTCTTCCAGCTTTGTCTTAAGCACAAGCCGCTGCCCTTTTGGTCCTTTTGCTTGTACATTATACTGCCAGAAGTAACGTTCTTTCTTTGACATAGATCGTGAAGGTCCATCTTCTCCATCACTTGAATCTAAAATAAAAAGTAGTCTATAAATAATTTTCATGCAGATGTCCTTTCCACATACAATTTTCATCAGCATCTTTCCAAAATGTATATCAATAACTTTAGCTAATTAAATACAGATCTTGGAATACACTTAACTCCAATTTGCATTAAAATTATTCTCTCTCTCTCTATCTATCTCCTCTTCTGCTCTGAGAAAACAAAAAAAAATTACAGAAGCTATATTTGACTGTTGAGGCATACTATATTCAATAATGACTTCTGTGGGAACACACTGGGACAATGTGGAGGAAAGGATGGTGGACAACTTGGTGCAAGGACCAGGAGAGTTGGGCTGGGGGAGGGAGAAGAACTATATGAACTATTTACTGTCTGCTGTATGAAATAACTGCATGCAGATTTCTTAGGATATTAACCTCTAACAACAGTTACAATCCTTTTACTTAGGCTGTCTCCAGCATTTACTTTTTAGCAATATCTGTGTTGCATATTATAACAGAGATATCAAAATGAACAAACCATACAACACACCCACATCCTTTGGATGTGGTTACTCTCTGTGACATGATAATCTTATGCTTCTTGAAGCATTTTTCCCCCTTTCTTAGCCTGTATAACTTATCTTGAAAAAACAATGATGTTTTATTGAACAGAAAAGAATACTTTTACAATGAGAAAAGAACTCAAAAAGTGTTTGGATTTGTATCGTAATAACACTGATTTAATTTTTATCTCCACGAGTAAAAGGGAGATTTCCTTTTATTTTATGTCACTTGTTTCATCTTCTCTTTTTACATGTTCTTAAGGTCTTGGCTATCTTCGCTCTGTGTTTGCACAAAACAGGTACTCTGATAAACACTACAGAATGATTTTCAACCTTCCTGCAGTAAAGCTCACAAAGAGCGAGTAAAAATGGAGAACTACATAAGAATGGTTCTTCTACCCTATGGTGATTGCGTGTTCTTTAAGACTGACAGGATGTTCAAGAAACATCAAACAAAATGTGTCTTTCACCCTACAGTGTGAGTGAAAACTATCTGGGTTCTGTTAAAGACAACCTAGGTCTAATGAGACCAAGGATATGTAAAATCCTGTGCCAGTGTGGGAAATCATAGATTTGTCAGACGTGTTGCACTATTAAGGATAGATTCACTGAACATATTGATGTCACACCAGATTGGGTCAGCTAGAAAAGTCTGCTGTGGCTGAACACTGTCTCCTCCTTACTTGTATCTGTATGGACATATGGTCCATGTAAGTCTTCTTGAATAATAAGTAATGATAAATGAAATTCATTGTATTATGCTTCTTCATTTTAATATCAACATCACATTTCAAGAGCTCATTTAATGGATGTAGCCATCTCATCAAGATAATTACTATTTACATACATATAACATACAATCTGCTTGTGTTATCTTGATGAACAGAAACTGGCACACTTATAACTCTTAATTTTCAGTCATAGAATTTCTAACCAAGTTAGTTAACTATGAAGGTAATGCATCCTGTTCTCATTACTTAGTTACAGCATGAGGGAAATATATTTTATCACTAAACATTTGTTATGAAAACAATTCAGGGAAGTTTTCTCTCTCACCAATGTGACGGATGTTTTATGTGATCTGAATTCACTAATGAATCGGTCCAACTTTGCACATTATTTAATCTGAAAGATTTTTCGTATTTCCATCTTGGCTCAGATTGCATGTAGTGGACGTTAAATTGTCTAGTGCTGCAATCAGGTTGTTGAATGCTGTTGTATCCATAAAAGCAACCATCTGGTGTGCACAGATAGCAATAAAGCTTGCAGTATTAAACAGTGTTTTTATATATACAGGGTGTTACAAAAAGGTACGGCCAAGCTTTCAGGAAAAATTCCTCACACGAAAATAAAGAAAAGATGTTATGTGGACATGTGTCCGGAAACATTTAATTTCCATGTTAGAGCTCATTTTAGTTTCTTCGATCTATGCTCAATGGAGCACGTTATCATGATTTCACACTAGATACTCTACCTGTGCTGCTAGAACATGTGCGTTTACAAGTACGACACAACATGTGGTTCATGCATGATAGAGCTCCTGCTCATTTCAGTTCGTACGCTTCTCAACAACAGATTCGGTGACCGATGGATTGGTAGAGGCGGACCAATTCCATGGCCTCCACGCTCTCCTGACCTCAACCCTCTTGACTTTCATTTATGGGGGTATTTGAAAGCTCTTGTCTATGCAACCCCTGTACCAAATGTAGAGACTCTTCGTGCTCGTATTGTGGACGGCCGTGATACAATATGCTATTCTCCAGGGCTGCATCAGCGCATCAGGGATTCCGTGCGACAGAGGGTGAATGCATGTATCCTCGCTAATGGAGGACATTTTGAACATTTCCTATAACAAAGTGTTTGAAGTCACGCTGGTACGCTCTGTTGCTGTGCATTTCCATTCCATGATTAATGTGAATTGAAGAGAAGTAATAAAATGAGCTCTAACATGGAAAGTAAGCGTTTCCGGACACATGTCCACATACATATTTTCTTTCTTTGTGTGTAAGGAATGTTCCCTGAAAGTTTGGCCTTACCTTTTTGTAACACCCTGTATATATAGAGGGAAACATTCCACGTGGAAAAATATATCTAAAAACAAAGATGATAGGACTTACCAAACAAAAGCGCTGGCAGGTCGATAGACAAACAAACAAACACAAACATACACACAAAATTCTGGCTTTCGCAACCAACGGTTGCTTCTTCAGGTAAGAGGGAAGGAGAGGGAAAGACAAAAGGATGTGGGTTTTAAGGGAGAGGGTAAGGAGTCATTCCAATCCCGGGAGCGGAAAGACTTCCCTTAGGGGGAAAAAAAAGGACAGGTGTACACTCGAGCGCACGCACGCACGCACGCGCACGCACGCACACGCACACACACACACACACACACACAGACATATTTAAAGACTATATATATATATATATATATATATATATATATATATATATATATATATATATATCTCCGCACATACACAGACACAAGCTCTGTATATGTATGGATGGATATGTGTGTGTGCGTGTGTGCGCGAGTATGTACCTATCCTTTTTCCCCCCTAAGGTAAGTCTTTCCACTCCCGGGACTGGAATGACTCCTTATCCTCTCCCTTAAAACCCACATCCTTTCGTCTTTCCCTCTCCTTCCCTCTTTGCTGAAGAATCAACCGTTGGTTGCGAAAGCTAGAAATTTTGTGTGTGTGTTTGTGTGTTATTTTATTGTGCCTGTCTACCGGCGCTTTCACGCTTGGTAAGTCTTGGAATCTTTGTTTTTAATATATTTTTCCCATGTGGAAGTTTCTGTCTATTTTATATATCTGCTTGTGTCTGTCTGTGTGTGTGTGTGTGTGTGTGTGTGTGTGTGGAGGGGGGGGGGGGGGGGGGGCGCGCTCGCGCATAGGTATATACCTATCCTTTTTTCCCCCTAAGGTAAGTCGTTCCGCTCCCGGGATTGGAATGACTCCTTACCCTCTACCTTAAAACCCACATCCTTTCATCTTTCCTTTTCCTTCCCTCTTTCCTAACGAAGCAGCCGCCGGTTGCGAAAGCTCGAAATTCTGTGTGTGTGTGTGTGTGTGTGTGTGTGTGTGTGTGTGTGTGTGTGTGTGTGTGTGTGTTTTATTCACTGTGCCTATCTATCGGCGCTTTCCCGCTTGGTAAGCTTTACTGAGGAAGCAACCATCGGTTGCGAAAGCTAGTAATTCTGTTTGTGTGTTTTGTTCATTGTGCCTGTCTGCCGGCGCTTTCCCGCTTGGTAAGTCTTGGAATCTTTGTTTTTAATATATATATATATATATATATATATATATATATATATATATATATATATAGTTGTGGTCTTCAGTCCTGAAACTGGTTTGATGCAGCTCTCCATGCTACTCTATCCTGTGCAAGCTTCTTCATTTCCCAGTACCTACTGCAACCTACATCCTTCTGAATCTGCTTAGTGTAGTCATCTCTTGGTCTCCCTCTACGATTTTTACCCTCCTCGCTGCCCTCCAAAACGAAATTGGTGATCCCTTGATGCCTCAGAACATGTCCTACCAACCGATCCCTTCTTCTGGTCAAGCTGTGCCACAAACTTCTTTTCTCCCCAATCCTATTCAATACATCCTCATTAGTTATGTGATCTACCCATCTAATCTTCAGCATTCTTCTGTAGCATTACATTTCAAAAGCTTCTAATCTCTTCTTGTCCAAACTATTTATCGTCCATGATTCACTTCCATACATGGCTACACTCCATACAAATACTTTCAGAAATGACTTCCTAACACTTAAATCTATACTCGATGTTAACAAATTTCTCTTCTTCAGAAACGCTTTCCTTGCCATTGCCAGTCTACATTTTATATCCTCTCTACTTCAACCATCATCAGTTATTTTGTTCCCCAAATAGCAAAACTCCTTTACTACTTTAAGTGTCTCACTTCCTAATCTAATTCCCTCAGCATCACCCGACTTAATCCGACTACGTTCCATTATCCTTGTTTTGCTTTTGTTGATGGTCATCTTATATCCTCCTTTCAAGACACTATCCATTCCGTTCAACTGCTCTTCCAAGTCCTTTGCTGTCTCTGACAGAATAACAATGTCATCGGCGAACCTCAAAGTTTTTATTTCTTCTCCATGGACTTTAATACCTACTCCAAATTTTTCTTTTGTTTACTTCACTGCTTGCTCAATTTACAGATTGAATAACATCGGGGAGAGGCTACAACCCTGTCTCACTCCCTTCCCAATCACTGCTTCCCTTTCATGTCCCCTGACTCTTATAACTGCCATCTGGTTTCTGTACAAATTGTAAATAGCCTTTCGCTCCCTGTATTTCACCCCTGCCACCTTCAGAATTTGAAAGAGAGTATTCCAGTGAACATTGCCAACTGCTTTCTCTAAGTCTACAAACGCTAGAAATTTAGGTTTGCCATTCCTTAATCTAGCTTCTAAGATAAGTCGTAGGGTGAGTATTGCATCACGTGTTCCAGTATTTCTATGGAATCCAAACTGATCTTCCCCGAGGTCAGCTTCTACCAGTTTTTCCATTCATCTGTAAATAATTTGCGTTAATATTTTGCATCCGAGACTTATTAAACTGATAGTTTGGTAATTTTCACATCTGTCAACACCTGCTTTCTTTGGGATTGGAATTAATATATTCCTCTTGAAGTCTGAGGGTATTTTACCTGTCTCATACATCTTGCTCACCAGATGGTAGAGTTTTGTCAGGACTGGCTCTCCCAAGGCCATCAGTAGTTCTAGTGGAATGTTGTCTACTCCTGGGACCTTGTTTCGACTCAGGTCTTTCAGTGCTCTGTGAAACTCTTCACGCATTATCGTATCTCCCATTTCATCTTCATTTACATCCTCTTCCATTTCCATAATATAGTCCTCAAGTACATCGCCCTTGTATAGACCCTCTATATACTCCTTCCACCTTTCTGCATTCCCTTCTTTGCTTAGAACTGGGTTTCCATCTGAGCTCTTGATGTTCATACAAGTTGTTCTCTTATCTCCAAAGGTCTCTCTAATTTTCCTGTAGGCAGTATCTATCTTACCCCTAGTGAGATAAGCCTCTACATCCTTACATTTGTCCTCTAGCCATCCCTGCTTAACCATTTTGCACTTCCTATCGATGTCATTTTTTAGACGTCTGTATTCCTTTTTGCCTGCTTCATTTACTGCATTTTTATATTTTCTCCTTTCATCAATTAATTTCAATATTTCTTCTGTTACCCAAGGATTTCTACTAGCCCTCGTGTTTTTACCTACTTGATCCTCTGCTGCCTTCACTACTTCATCCCTCAAAGCTACCCATTCTTCTTCTATTGTATTTCTTTCCCCCATTCCTGTCAATTGCCCCCTTATGCTCTCCTTGAAACTCCGTACAACCTCTGGTTCTTTTAGTTTATCCAGGTCCCATCTCCTTAAATTCCCACCTTTTTTGCAGTTTCTTCAGTTTTAATCTACAGGTCATAACCAACAGATTGTGGTCAGAGTCCACATCTGCCCCTGGAAATGTCTTACAATTTAAAACCTGGTTCCTAAATCTCTGTCTTACCATTATATAATCTATCTGATACCTTTTAGTATCTCCAGGATTCTTCCATGTATACAGCCTTTTTTTATGATTCTTGGACCAAGTGTTACCTATGATTAAGTTGTGCTCTGTGTAAAATTCTACCAGGCGGCTTCCTCTTTCATTTCTTTGCCCCAGTCCATATTCACCTACTATGTTTCCTTCTCTCACTTTTCCTACTACCAAATTCCAGTCACCCATGACTATTAAATTTTCGTCACCCTTCACTATCTGAATAATTTCTTTTATCTGTTCATACATTTCTTTAATTTCTTCGTCATCTGCAGAGCTAGTTGGTATATAAACTTGTACTACTGTAGTAGGTGTGGGCTTCGTATCTATCTTGGCCACAATAATGTGTTCACTAAGTTGTTTGTAGTAGCTTACCCGCATTCCTATTTTCCTATTCATTATTAAACCTACTCCTGCATTACCCCTATTTGATTTTGTGTTTATAACCCTGTAGTCACCTGACCAGAATTCTTGTTCCTCCTGCCACCGAACTTCACTAATTCCCACTATATCTAACTTTAACCTATCCATTTCCCTTTTTAAATTTTCTAACCTACCTGCCCGATTAAGGGATCTGACATTCCACCTCCGACCCATAGAACGCCAGTTTTCTTTCTCCTGATAACGACATCCTCTTGAGTAGTCCCCGCCCGGAGATCCGAATGGGGGACTATTTTACCTCCGGAATATTTTACCCAAGAGGATGCCATCATCATTTAATCATACAGTAAAGCTGCATGCCCTCGGGAAAAATTACGGCTGTAGTTTCCCCTTGCTTTCAGCCATTTGCAGTAACAGCACAGCAAGGCTGTTTTGGTTATTGTTACAAGGCCAGATCAGTCAATAATCCAGACTGTTGCCCCTGCAACTACTGAAAAGGCTGCTGCCGCTCTTCAGGAACCACACGTTTGTCTGGCCTCTCAACAGATACCCCTCCGTTGTGGTTGCACTTACGGTACGGCTATCTGTATCGCTGAGGCACGCAAGCCTCCCCACCAACGGCAAGGTCCATGGTTCATGGGGGGATATATATACCCTCAGTTGATAACTGCGGAAGCACTGACATTTTAAAGCGCCATAGTACTTTATTGACTTCCGTGTATTCTGTTTGTGTGTTGTGTGTCAACTCATATTTCATTGTTTTGCCATCAATTTTAATGTCACAATGACAAAGAGTTTATACCAGTAGGTACAATGAAAGCTAGGAAACAGATCATAACATCAGCCAGAAAAAAAAATAATAAAAATAATAAAAATAAAAAAAATAAAAAAATATAGGTAGTCTACACAGTTCTTTCTAAACACAAAATCATGCAATGAGCAAATGTTAATTCCTTTACTTTATAAACAAAATTTTTATTTGTATATAAAGACAGAGCTGCTTGCTTTTATTTTCTGTTATGGAAGGTGATTATAATTTTGTGTATACTGACTTGTAACAACTTATATTTTACTTTCAACCCTTTGCAGAAGTTTTTGCACATGTTCTGTTAATTTTATATATCTAACACATTCTCATATTACTGAAAATTAATAGTGCTTTATGATACCAGTCTCTCTCTCTCTCTCTCTCTCTGTCTCAGGTAATGTGTGTGATCTCTGTTTGTTATGTCCACTGTTAACAAATACATAAAAATATAGTTAATGTAAAAGTAAAACGTGTAAGTATAAATACGAATATATACTGGTATGCGGCATGTACTGGCTGGTTCCGTAGCCTCTTCTCTGCAGCTCCAGTTGGTGGGAAGCCTTGGCATTGAACTGTTGTGTTGTTACAGTGTACAGTATGGAACCCTGTGCCAACAATTAGTCAATGAGATTTAAGCAATGTGCAGTCATTGAATTCTTGACAGCAGACAGTGTCACCCCAAAGGAGTTTCATCAGAATGAAAGCAGTTTACGGTGATTGTGTTGATGTGAGTACTGTGCGTCGTTGGGCCAGTAAGTTTAACATGATGAGATGAGAACATCTGACCTGTGTGAGAAACAAAGAGTTGGATGTCCTGTAACAGCAATCACCGAGTTTCACAAGCAAAATGTTGACAGATTGATTCAGGACGATCATCGTATCACTCAGAGAGAAACTGCAAGCACAACCAGCATTTCAGACGAACGTGTGGGTCACATTATTGCTTTACTTTGCTATTGGAAGATCTGCGCACGACAGGTAGCATGGATGCTGACTCCTGAAATGAAAGCACACAGACTTGTAATTTGCTAGGAACTCCTCTCGCATTACAAGAACGGAGGTGACGCCTTTCTCACTTCAATTGTGACAGGAGACAAAATGTGGGTACACCATTATGACCTGGACACAAAACGTCAGTCTGTGGAATATCAACACAAAGACTTGCCCCAGAAAAAGAAATTCAAGACGCAGCCCCCAGCTGGAAAAATCATGGCCACAGTGTTCTGGGACGCAGATGGTGTTATGCATGTTGATTTCCTTGATCATGGAACAACAATACATTCAGAGCGTTGTTTCACAATGCAGCGAACTCTGAAACGATGGCTAAGAAGGGTCCGAAAGAAAAAATAAATGTTTTCTTGCAACATGACAATGCCAAGCTACAAACTTCATGTGCCACCAAAGCAGAACTTCAGAGACAGAATCTCACCATCGTACGGCATCCTCCATACAGTCCATATTTAGCACCGTCTGACTTCCACCTGTTCCCGATAATGAAAGACGATCTGTGGGGACATCATTATGCTTCTGATGAAGACTATGAGAGAACTGTGAGACTGTGGTTGTGGAAACAGAGTGGTGATTCTTCCATGGCAGCTTCAGTAAACTTGTTCATTGTAGGCAGAAATGTATCCAATTGGCTGGTGATTATGTGGAAAAGTGAATATTGGTATTTAAAGATAACATTCTAAGGATTATTTCTGTGTTTGATTTATTAAAATACCCCCATCCAAACCCACTTAACGAAGGTGGAGGCATTACTTTTCATTGAACCCTCATAGTATAAAGTCTGTTATGTTTCATTTAAAATGTTGCTTTATCTTTGGACAAGGATATTTGTAACATTTTCAATAAAATGTTTTGTTTTACAGGTCAATTTGTTCATTCAGAAAAATAGTCTGAAATTTCTCCCATGTGAGAAAAAAATTCTAGTGTTTATCAGTAATGTGTAGAATTGATATGCATTGTGCTACATCTGTCTTTTCGTGTTTTTGCTTTTGCAAATGTGTACTGAATGCTGATGAACTCTTTTTTACCCTGTTATTCACGAGTTCTCAAAATCTCATTTTAAAATTCTTGTTTGTCCACTGCATATTTTTTCACAGTCTTTACATTTTAATTATCTTGTTGGTCATTCTAGTGAATGGTATGTTAACATTTTACTGTGTTCTCTTATCTGAATCCAAGGTTTAAATTGGCTTTTTGAAGGGTGTGCTGAGTTCTTCCTGATATTTGTGACCACTGTGGTAAAACAATGTTTTTAGCTCTCTTTGTTTTGAATTTCTTCAAATGCAACTTTTTATTTTAATTTACTTGTATTAATATTGTTTATTTTGGCAAGAATTTTGTCGACAACTGCAGGATTAAATCTGTTGTTTTGTGCAATAGTTTTAATTATGGAAATTTCTGATTCAATATTGTCTTGAGTCAGTGTATATTTGTATATTCTTGTAATGCAAGATAGAAAATTCTTTGTAGCTCCCAGAATTGCAAGAGTTTTGGTTCACCATAACTGTAATTTGGTTTCTCTGAAAATGTTGTTAGTATGTGGCGAATTTTCTTTCTCAATTTCTAGGCCTAAAAAATTTATTTTGTTGTTCTCCTCGTGTTCTTAGTTTCACTGATGAGGACTACAGTGGCATCACTATATCTTCATTAGTACTGTGAATTAAATTCCGCACTGTATGCTTATCGAAAAAATCATTTTCAATTTTATTGAAGGGCATATCTGTTACAGTGCACGCACAACCATTTTTCACTGCAAGGCCCTTGTGTTGTCTGTATTACTGGAAATTAAAAATAAAATAGTTGTGTGATAAAGTATGTCAATATCATCTCTTCTATTCAGCCATGTCACCAAAGATTTTCTTCAATAACGTGGATAGTTTTCAGAATGAGATTCTCACTCTGCAGTGGAGTGTGCACTGATATGAAACTTCCTGGCAGATTAAAACTGTGTGCCCGACTGAGAATCGAACTCGGGCCTTTCCCTTTCGCGGGCAAGTGCTCTACCATCTGAGCCACCGAAGCACAACTCATGCCCGGTACTCACAGCTTTACTTCTGCCAGTATCTCGTCTCCAACCTTCCAAACTTTACAGAAGCTCTTCTGCGAACCTTGCAGAACTAGCATTCCTGAAAGAAAGGATACTGCGGATACATGGCTTAGCCACAGCCTGGGGGATGTTTCCAGAATGAGATTCTCACTCTGCAGTGGAGTGTGCGCTGATATGAAACTTCCTGGCAGATTAAAACTGTGTGCCCGACCGTGAATCGAACTCGAGACCTTTGCCTTCGCGGGCAAGTGCTCTACCTTCTGTGCTACTGAAGCACGACTCACACCCGGTACTCACAGCTTTACTTCTGCCAGTATCTCGTCTCCTAACCTTCCAAACTTTACAGGCTGTGGCTAAGCCATGTCTCCGCAGTATCCTTTCTTTCAGGAGTGCTAGTTCTGCAAGGTTCGCAGAAGAGCTTCTGTAAAGTTTGGAAGGAAGGAGACGAGATACTGGCAGAAGTAAAGCTGTGAGTACCGGGAGTGAGTCATGCTTCGGTAGCTCAGACGGTAGAGCACTTGCCCGCGAAAGGCAAAGGTCCCGAGTTCGAGTCTCGGTCGGGCACACGGTTTTAATCTGCCAGGAAGTGGACAGTTTTGCCAATCGGGATGTTAGCATATAGACTGGTAATGCCTAACGAAGATAATTTAGAATTTGCTGGGATTTTAATGTCTTTTATTTGATGTATAAGCTCGGTCAATTTTTTAATTGTACACTGCTTGTCATAAATATAATTCCTATCGAGAATATCATTTACTACTTTTGCTGAGATGGTAGGCCAGGCTGCTCATACAGAAAACAACGGGCCTGGTCGGATGCTTTCATCATTATACACCACCACTATTTACTTTTGTTGAGTATGATGACTGTGTTGTTTAATGCTGTTTTGATGTTAGCCTCAAATTTGCTTGTTAGATCTCTATCAACGTGTTTCACGTAATTCTTATTTTTAAAAATATAGGGTAATTTCATGTCAGTTCAACCAGGGGCTCCAGCTCATAGTCTCAGATTTGACTGAAATTCAGCACACTAATTCTACCATGTTTGGAAAACTCGTGTACAAAGTATTCGTTTCCCCTGCCAATTAGTTCCAGAACTATGACTTGTGAAAGAAGGTGGCATGACATGGAAATTGCAACCTGCATCTGGCAATCTATCTTCAGACCCAACTTCAGGTCTTAATAACTTTGGAACTAGTCCACATAGTCCAGTGAAATTTTTACAACCCAGTAACATCCATTTAGAGGAAACACTCCATCAATCAAAACACCAACAACATATTTCTGAGGGAAAATAAAAAAATCCAAAATGTGATTTAAAAAATGTAATACGTTAAAAGGTACATATTGTAGGTGCCCTCTTATAATTCAATCAAAAAGGGTATAAATTTTTTGTGGTAAGCTTAATGTTGCCTAAACACACACACAATTCATCGTGCCCACATCAGTCACAAAAACTGAGTTACATGTACACAAAAATTTGAAAAATGACCTGAGAAAACATGGCTTTTCGAAGCGTGGTAGCACAGAAGGGACAAGTGGTAACCAAGCAAAATTTCACACACTGCATAAATAGACCATAATGATATATATCTCAAAATTTCAGCATGTTATTGCAAGACATTTTTGTACAATGGAAGTTGACAAATGTATTTGGTGATGTGGCCTTTGTTCCACAACACAATTTTGTAAAAACGTATCGTAAACTGTTCTGCCTCTTCTTATCCTCTCCCACAATTGTTTAATCACTAAGCAACAACATATATAAAGATTAACGCAACATACCATTAACGCTTACTGCACATTAACTGCTAAAAACCAGTTGATTGTGCTTCGAACAGAAGTTCTCCTACACTTTAGCTACTGTTCTCTGTACATTGAGTGGCAAATTGTACTGTCTTCCTGACACTGTGGTAGGAACTAGAACTGTCATAAGAATATGTTCAAAAGGAATCTAACACCTGTCTGCCAAACATGGCCAATGAAATGATCTTGCTGGTGCCATGAAGTTCACAAATACATCACCTTCTGCTTCACAGCACTCTGCAACACATCCTAAGTACCTTTTGTCATCATGAACAGCAATAACATAGCAACCTGGTTGTATGTCGGCTGCTTTTGCTTCTGAATCCTAAGTCAGACACACTGTGAAGACACATGTGCATGAACCTATAGTTATAACCAGACACTCTGCTCATCTGCACATTGTCAGAATTCACTGGAGAAAAGTGATGATGGCTCATTGTGCCTGCAAACAGTTTTAACGGGTTCTAGTTTGCTTTTTAGCACCTCTTTGACTGATTTCACCTCATCTTTCGAAACATAGAATGATTGTATGCCAGAGATATTTTTCTGTACCCAGGTAAATAATTGAAGAGGTGTGACCTTCTGTACGGTGCTGCAGACTAGCTTGTAAAGCCATGCGCTTAATGGTAGCACCAATACCATCACATACATTTTTACCATGACTTGTTGCGAAAAATTCCATTCTGTGTGAATCTGAAAATCATGGTAATGCATGCATAAATTTTTGAGATTTTTACAGCTTTTGTACTGACTAGCTCCCCCCATCACTGAAGTATTTCGCAAAATGTATGTGAGGCAGCTTGTTTTTCACATATGCCATGACAGTACGAATGTGGGCATGAACTGCAATGGCATCATGAATTAAATAGTCACTAAAAATGCACAGGTTCATGACAGACACATCACCTGATTCACCTCTACAGTAAATCGCAAATGGCTGGAGAGTTGCTTGACTGTTGTCCCAATGATATCCTTGGATGGCATCTTGAACTGTAAATGCATAATTTTCAGAAAAGTCTAGTATTACTATAATTTCATCTTGTTTCAAATTATCCTTACAAAACTGGAGATAAGCCGATTGTGCTGTTGCTGTGAAGCTGTGGGTGGTCAGTTTGTCTGTTTTTTGACAACACATTTCAACAAAATCTTCCACTGTACTTTGCTTTGTTTCAAGACTTGGGCAGTCCATGTGTGTCCATTGTTTCTGAGAAACAAATTCGTCGCCATCCATAAGGAGTTCACCATACAGTTTGTTATTCATGTGTTCTGCAACATTTGCCTTACCAGGACACTTTTCACAACTTTGTATCATGCACTGGTAGGAACTGATTGTCACACAGTAGCAGCTTCATTGCACCTTTGTAATCCAGACCAGAATCCTTTATAGCAGCAAACATCAGCTTAGCATTTTGATGGGTCTCACATACACAAACATGGCGTGTGCCCCTTGCATTTACAGGCACAGCCCATTTTGGCCGAAGACTGAAAAATGATGATGAACCTACTTTGGTATTGGGATACTTTTCCTTGAAGTCTACATATAGTTCTGATATGTTTCATAGCAATGGTCTTTTTTGCATCTGTACACTTAGATTTCCCATTTTCACCATTACATAGTCTTTTTTTCCAGGGATTATTCGGCTGTAGTCATTATTTTCATAGAACTCCGACACTAGCACCACTATTTCTGAACTCAATTGCTTACCCTGAGCCTGCTGAATTGTGGAAGCACTCCTTGGGTTGCTTTTATTTTCTTAGCTTGCTTTATCATATATGTAGAAACATTGAATTCCTTTGCACTGTAGGCAATAGACCAGCTGGGAGGTGCAAGGGTAAGAATAGCTACTTTTATTCTGGTGTGTGGATATGGCACATTTTTCTTTCAAATCATGCACAATTTTGTCCAAATCAGAGCATTTCTGGCACGATTTCTGTTCCTTTGGAGCAGATAGTTCTTCCTCTTCCACCATTAGTGTGTCAACTATTTTGTGTTTTAATTCCATTTGAGCTTCTTGTAGTTTTCTTCTACCATAGCTGGGCCTGTCTCTGTTCCCAACTTTGTGTGTCTTCATGGGAGACAAACCAAGGGCAGTCACTGAAGTATTTAATTGCTCATCCGCTGTGGTTGTAGGTGGCTGATACTCTTCATCACTGTCGTGTAAATTATCTGAATATTCTTCATTTTTTAGCAGTGTAACATACCTGGAACATAACTTTAGTCCTGGTTTCATGTTAAGTCCCATGCACTGATTCACTTTCAATACTGAATTTTATACCAATTTCTCTGAGACCACACTTCACTGTCTTCTTATGAACCCGAAATGGAGCAAAACGATTTCTTTGTAGGAAAGAACACTTATCCAGAAACACTTTCATATGATGATAACAAACACTAAAAGTTTCCTGGAACTGTACTTCTTGTGCCCACAGGGTGTATCCCATATCTCGATAGCAACAAATCTTGGTCCGATTCATCCAGATCATACAGTACAGAGCGAATGCCAAATTTTGTTCCATATGTTGTTTTATGACATTCAGATGCTTGTGCTCTACCAATACTGCAGATTGTTTGAACAAAAGCACCACTAGTACACTCTTATGCCTCCATACTGACTTTCCACACAATAGTGACCAGCCTGAACTTGAATCTTAAAAAGATGAGTAACCTGTAATTGTTGATTGTTTCCTTTGTTGTTCCTGCCTAACAATGACTCATTCTGTCCCTGAAAACTATCATTGTTTAACTTTCTGTTGCCTAATGGTTATCTGAAACAAGCTGTCTGCATCATCATTATTACTTGATAAATCATGTTAAAAGAAACATAACCAAATACATCTCTGTCAACTTTCATTGTACACAAATGCCTTGCAATAACAAGTCGAAATTTTGCCACATATTATATTATGGTCTACTTATGCAGTGTTTGAAATTTGGCTTGCATATCACTTGTCCCTTTTGTGCTACCACACTTCGAAAATCCATGTTTTTCTGGTAATTTTTTCAAGTTTTTGTATTTTCGTGTGCATGTAACTCTGTTTGTATGACTGATATGGGCAAGATGAGTTCTGTGTTTGTTTAGGCCACATTAAGCTTACCACAAAAAAATGTATAACCTTTTTGAGTGAATTATATTAGGTATGGAGGGCACCTACAATATGCACCTTTTAACATATTACATTTCTTTAATCACATTTTGGAATCTTTTACTTTCCCTCAGAAATATGTTGTTGGTGTTTTGATTCATAAGAGTGTGTTCTCCAAGTGGATATTACTGGGTTGTAAAAATTTCACTGGACTGTGCAGAATAGTTCCAAAGTTATTAAGACCTGAAGTTGGGTCTGAAGATAGATTGCCAGATGCAGGTTGCAATTTCCGGGTCATGCCACCTTCTTTCACAAGCCATAATTCTAAAACTAATTGGCAGGGGAACTAAAAATTTAGTACATGAGTGTTCCACACTTGGTAGCATTGGTGTGCTAAATTTCAGTCAAATCTGTGACTATCAGCTGGAACATTTTCTGAAATTGATTGAATTGACATGGAATGACCCTCTAGTGTTTTATTAATTTATTCCTGTTTGTTCATTATTATGATAGTGTTTCCTTTGTCTGCTTTTGGAAGCACTTCATTGTTATTTCCTATTTTGTTATTAACAGCATAAATGATTTTGGTTTCTGTGGTCAATAGGCTGTTATTGCAAAGTTTATTATTATGTTTCTCGATTGTTTTTAGTATTTTATGAACTGCATTATTTTGCTTCATTGCTTCACAGGCGTCACATCGGATAATGTTGTGGAAGCAGCAAAATATTTCAACAAGACAGCTGCTCATCACCTTCAGGCATTTTCAAACATTCTGCTGTAATGGCTGACCAATAAATACACTGACTCATTAAAAGTGCAGAAACCTAGTGGAGGGCTATAATTTCATTGTAGGTGAACTATACAGCACAGCAACATACAGTGCCCCCTGCCAGAGAAACAAGTCATAGTCATCACATTCACGATGTTGGACAAGCACAGCTGCAAATTACAGCCCAGAGTGTGCACAGGGAAAGTGATGATGGCCAGTCTAAGTGGGCGAATTCAAATTCTCTGTCTGTGTTGATTCGGATTTGTTCGACAGTGGCCGATGCTGCCATAGTAACATTCATGCTGGTTCCCATGCCTTGCTGAGTTGAAATCCTGTTTCTCTGTTAATCAGTTAATTAGTTATACATATTTCAGCTGCTGCTTTAATGACACAGTCCCAACACATGGAAGCAAGTGACAAAGCAAGTAGGGATAATTTTAATTCCCCTCTTGTTTTGTCATCTGCCTATTTAAATGCATTTTTTCACTTTTAACTATTTACCAGTAACGTACATGAATGTAATCTGCATTTTCATAAAAGAGAAAGGTTGGCCGTCAGTTTTAAAGAATATAACACGAGATCTCATTGTGTGCTTAGTTTTATGAATGTAATTGATTGCTTATTTATTTTAACTATTCCTAGTTATGCAGACCTCGGGGAGGATCAGTTTGGATTCCGTCGAAATGTTGGAACACGTGAGGCAATACTGACCTTACGACTTATCTTAGAAGAAAGATTAAGAAAAGGCAAACCTACGTTTCTAGCATTTGTAGACTTAGAGAAAGCTTTTGACAATGTTGACTGGAATACTCTTTTTCAAATTCTAAAGGTGGCAGGGGTGAAATACAGGGAGCGAAAGGCTATTTATAATTTGTACAGAAACCAGATGGCAGTAATAAGAGTCAAGGGGCATGAAAGGGAAGCAGTGGTTGGGAAAGGAGTGAGACAGGGTTGTAGCCTCTCCCCGATGTTATTCAATCTGTATATTGAGCAAGCAGTAAAGGAAACAAAAGAAAAATTTGGAGTAGGTATTAAAATTCATGGAGACGAAGTAAAAACTTTGAGGTTCGCCGATGACATTGTAATTCTGTCAGAGACGGCAAAGGACTTGGAAGAGCAGTTGAACGGAATGGACAGTGTCTTGAAAGGAGGATATAAGATGAACATTAACAAAAGCAAAACGAGGATAATGGAATGTAGTCAAATTAAATCGGGTGATGCTGAGGGAATTAGATTAGGAAATGAGACACTTAAAGTAGTAAAGGAGTTTTGCTATTTAGGAAGTAAAATAACTGATGATGGTCGAAGTAGAGAGGATATAAAATGTAGACTGGCAATGGCAAGGAAAGCGTTTCTGAAGAAGAGAAATTTGTTAACATCGAATATAGATATATGTATCAGGAAGTCGTTTCTGAAAGTATTTGTTTGGAGTGTAGCCATGTATGGAAGTGAAACATGGACGATAACTAGTTTGGACAAGAAGAGAATAGAAGCTTTCGAAATGTGGTGCTACAGAAGAATACTGAAGATAAGGTGGATAGATCACGTAACTAATGAGGAGGTATTGAATAGGATTGGGGAGAAGAGAAGTTTGTGGCACAACTTGACTAGAAGAAGGGATCGTTTGGTAGGACATGTTTTGAGGCATCAAGGGATCACAAATTTAGCATTGGAGGGCAGCGTGGAGGGTAAAAATCGTAGAGGGAGACCGAGAGATGAGTACACTAAGCAGATTCAGAAGGATGTAGGTTGCAGTAGGTACTGGGAGATGCAGCTTGCGCAGGATAGAGTAGCATGGAGAGCTGCATCAAACCAGTCTCAGGACTGAAGACAACAACAACAACAGTTAGTATCTTTTGTTATAGGGTGAAATCAGTAATTGTTTCATAACGTAAATTCTATTGTTGACATATAAACAAAAATAAATTCTGTAGTAATTATAAACATTTGGAAATACTAGTAATCTTAAAGTATCTATTTGGCTCTATTTGAAAACATGTTAGCAAAACCACCCCTTAATTAATTCCAAAGTAATTAACAGTTATGTCGAAAGTATTGTCGGCATAACCATATTTGTTAAATTCATCATTTACACATATAATTCAGAATTACCCTTGTAATAGAAGAAACTGTTAAAAGAAACGAAATTTTTGATGTATTCAGTTAATTTCATGAGTTAAGATTTAGTTGTAATTTCTGTAAATTTAACTTTGAACAGTGTGTAGTTTCAGTACCTATTATTGTGATGATATATATATAAGGGCCTGATTTTTGGTCACGAGACAGTCAGTCCATGGATGAGTTTCAGACGAGGGACCTGTGTTGCTTAGAATGACAAAAATGTATGAACTTAACAGTAAAATAAGTGTTACACAAACAGGCTGTGTGTTAAAGCAATGAGAGTGACTGTTCAATTTATTTGAAGGACTGTGAATTATGTGGTGTTTTTACTGCTAGTAAATGTTCAACAGAAAACTATTGAGGCAGTATGTGGAGTTTCGCCTGCAAACTATTAATGAGGCTTATGGAAAGTTTAAACAATAGTGCACTGGCCGTACATATATACTTATGTATTTTTTTTGGGGTGGGGGGTGGGGGGGGGGGGGGTGCAAAGTGAAAGTAAAACACAGTGAAAAACACAAATGTGTACCTGCCAGCTACGTTTTTTACAGTAGTCAGTGTTCAAATTACAAACCCCATTTTTCAGCCACTGTAGCAACGCATACGTCGACACCAAGGACAACAAACGAAGAAAGTAAAGCAGGTGGGAATTTTTTGGGAATGCACTCCACTAGTTAACCAGGTAAGAAATGTAAGTGAAATAATGGTGCTGACAGACATGCTTGAGTAACGAAAAAGATGACTGTATACAAACAAATGTGGTGTCGCTGCGTTGGTGATCTAATTGTGAACTAGGCAACATTGAGTACTGTTTATATTGTGCATCAATGACACTGCAGCTGGGAATAAGAACTTAACAGAAATAGCAATACTTTATTTAGGTACAAGTCATATAATGCTGAATAACTGGACCTATATCTTATCTGAAAACTTCTATATGTGCATCTCAGGAATTATGAGCTTAAAGTGGTAAGTGGGATGAAGAAAAGTAATTTTGCTGATTAACTAATAACTGTGGTGCTAGGCTGATGTGAATATTCTAATAGATCAACAATTTGATAGCATTTTGTGAGGCTTTAATTTTCTGGTTGAATGAGAGCAGTGCTCAGAGTTGAGTAGAGAAGTGGGGCAATGATTTGGTACAACTTCGTTCCCCTTAATTTTGATTTGAGTAGTAATTAAGTTATGTAATGGTGACTCTATTCTTTTTTCATAACGCAATGATTAGTAAATCTATGCTACTGCACATCTTGAGTTTTTAGTAGAGGTAATGTACATATTTTAGGCACTAAGATGACTTTTTTGCAAATGGGAAAGAAAAAAAGTCTTCTAGTTTAACCAGTATCAGACAGTTATGACTTAAAATAATGTTTTGTAGGGTAATGTGTACTTGAATTTAAATTTTTACTAGTCCACACCTTTTGTAATATAGTCAATTTTAGTGATAAATATTGTAATGTTATGAGAACTATGTTGGATTGGGTTGTTTGGGGGAAGAGACCAAACAGCTAGGTCATCAGTCTCATTGGATTAGGGAAGGACGGGGAAGGAAGTCAACCGTGCCCTTTTAAAGGAACCATCCCGACATTTGCCTGGAGCGATTTAGAGAAATCACGGAAAACCTAAATCAGGATGGCCGGACGCGGGATTGGACTGTCATACTCCCGATGCGAATCCAGTGGGCTAACCACTGCGCCACCTCGCTCAGTGAGAACTATGTAATGTATATATATTTATGAAGTAATGATTATCATTTGCCATTAGTGTTAAACAATTTTTTTGTAGACTTAAGTTAGAGGTAAAAGTAATTGTACTAAAATATGACATTTTTTCTAATTTTTTCATGTACTGTAGCGGCGGAAAAGCACCTCAGAGGGAAACTGATCGCAGTGCATTTCCTAACCAACTGCCACTTGGACCTGTTGAAGGCGTGGGCAGCTTGGTGAAAAAGTGTGTAAAAGCTCATTAAAAGTTTGAAAGTGCTTGTGAAAAATACTAAACATTGCGCAAGTGAAATTTTTTGTCTAAACATGAACTGCAATGCAAAGTTTAATTTAGTTTTTTGCTACCCAGGAGGATTAATTTTTTGTTAAGCAAGATAGAACTTGTATAAAATGATATTTTTCTATAAATGTAAAAGGACATCACTTATGATAGAGATGCACAATTTTTGTTAAAAGTATAACTTGTGGATATTTTCTGTAACTGTACAATGGACTGAATGTAAATATTTTGTATGAGGATTTTCATATGGCCAGTTCATACACGTTAGAACATGAAGAACATGTGTCCTGCAGTTTTTGATAACACTTTTTGTATGGATTTTTAACCCCATTTCTGGCATCACTTGTGGTCACTGAATTGCCCAGTTATCCACTTGCAATATCTGCCTGGTCAATTCAATGAGGGTGTTATGTGACAAGGCAAGTAGGGGTAATTTTAATTCCCCTCTTGTTTTTTCATCTGCCTATTTAAATGCATTTTTTTCACTTTTAACAATTTACCATTAACATATATGAATATAATCTGCATTTTCATAAAAGAGTAAGGTTGGCCCTCAGTTTTAAAGAATATAACACCAGATCTAATTTTGTGCTCAGTTTTATGTATGTAATTGATCTCTTATTTATTTTAACTATTCGTAGTTAGTATCATTTGTTATACGGTGAAATAAGTAATTGTTTCGTAACGTAAATTCTATCATTGGCATATAAACAAATATAAATTCTGTACTAATTATAAACATTTGGAAGACGAAATACTAGTAATCTTAAAGTTTCTATTTGAAAACATGTTAGCAAAACCACCCCTTAATTATTTCCATTAACAGTTTTGTCAAAGGTATTGTTTGCATAATATATTTGTTAATTTCGTGATTTAAACAAATAATCCAGCCTTACCCTTGCAATAGAAGAAACTGTTAAAAGAAACCAAATTTTCGATGTATTCAGTTAATTTAATGAGTTAAGATTTAATTATAATTTCTGTAAATTTAACTTTGAACAATGTGTAGTTTCAGTACCTATTATTGTGATGATATATAAGGGCCTGATTTCTGGTCACGAGACAGTACATGGCTGAGTTTCAGACGAGGAACATGTGTTGCTTAGAACGACAACAATGTATCAATTTAACAGTGAAATAAGTGTTAAACAAACAGGCCGTGTGTTACAGCAATGAGAGTGACTGTTCAATTATTTGAAGGACTGTGAACTATGTGGTTATGTTTTTACTGCTCACAAATGTTCAACAGAAAGCTATTGTGGCAGTATGTGGAGGTTCGCTTGCAAACTATTAATGAGGGTTATGGAAAGTTTAAACAATAGTGCACTGGCCATACATATATAACTATGTATTATTGGAGGGGTTGTGCAAAGTGAAAGTAAACTACGGTGAAACGCAAATGTGTACCTGTCAGCTACATTTTTTATAGTAATCAGTGTTCAAATTACAAACCCCATTTTTCAGCAAGTGTAGTAATGCAGTGTGTCAACACGGAGGACAACAAACGAAGAAAATAAAGCATGCGGAACCACTACAAGCAGACAAAAGGATCTTTGTCTCTCTGTAACTCATGAGATGTCCTGTTCCAGTGTGTTCAGCCAAAGCAGACTTTTCTGGCTGACCCAATTTGGTGAGTCATCTATATTCAGTGCATTTATCCCCCAAGAACCATGGACCTTGGCATTGGTGGGAAGGCTTGCGTGCCTCAGCGATACAGATAGCCGTATCGTAGGCGCAACCACAACGGAGGGGTATCTGTTGAGAGGCCAGACAAACATGAGGTTCCTGAAGAGTTCAGTGGTTCAGTAGTTGCAGGGGCAACAGTCTGGATGATTGACTGATCTGGCCTTGTAACACTAACCAAAACAGCCTTGCTGTGCAGGTACTGCGAACGGCTGAAAGCAAGGAGAAACTACAGCCGTAATTTCTTCCGAGGGCATGCAGCTTTACTGTATGATTAAATGATGATGGCGTCCTCTTGGGTAAAATATTTTAATAGTCCCCCATTTGGATCTCCGGACAGGGACTACTCAGGAGGACGTCGTTATCAGGAGAAAGAAAACTGGCGTTCTACGGTTCGGAGCGTAGAATGTCAGATCCCTTAATCGGGCAGATAGGTTACAAAATTTAAAAAGGGAAATGGATAGGTTAAAGTTAGATATAGTAGGAATTAGTGAAGTTCGGTGGCAAGAGGAACAAGACTTTTGGTCAAGCATATACAGGGTTATAAATACAAAATCAAATAGGGGTAATGCAAGAGTAGGTTTAATAATGAATAAAAAGATAGGAATGTGGGTAAGCTACTACAACCAGCACAGCGAACGCATTGTTGTGGCCAAGATAGACACAAAGCCCATGCCTTCCACAGTAGTACAAGTTTATATGCCAACTAGCTCTGCAGATGATGAAGAAATTGAAGAAATGTATGATGAAATAAAAGAAATTATTCAGATAGTGAAGGGTGATGAAAATTTAATAGTCATGGGTGACTGGAATTCGGTAGTGGGAAAAGGGATAGAAGGAAATGTAGTAGGTGAATATGTATTGGGGCTAAGAAAAGAAAAGGAAGCTGCCTGGTAAAATTTTGCACAGAACACAGCTTAATCATTGCTAACATTTGGCTCAGGAATCATAAAAGAAGGTTGTATACATGGAAGAAGCCTGGAGATACTGACAGGTTTCAGATAGATCATATAATGGTCAGATAGAGATTTAAGAACCAGGTTTTAAATTGTAAGACATTTCCAGGGGTAGTTGTGGACTCTGACCACAATCTATTGGTTATGAACTGTAGATTGAAACTGAAGAAACTGCAAAAAGGTGGGAATTTAAGGAGATGGAACCTGTATAAACTGACTAAACCAGAGGTTGTACAGACTTTCAGGGAGAGCATAATGGAACAATTGACAGGAATGGGGGAAAGAAATACAGTAGAAGAAGAATGGGTAGCTTTGAGAGATGAAGTAGTGAAGGCAGCAGAGGATCAAATAGGTAAAAAGACGAGGGCTAGTAGAAACCCATGGGTAACAGAAGAAATATTGAACTTAATTGACGAAAGGAGAAAATATAAAAATGGAGTAAATGAAGGAGGCAAAAAGGAATTAAAATGTCTCAAAAATGAGATCGACAGGAAGTGCAAAATGGCTAAGCAGGGATGGCTAGAGGACAAATGTAAGGATGTAGAGGCTTATCTCACTAGGGGTAAGATAGATACTGCCTACAGGAAAATTAAAGAGACCTTTGGAGATAAGAGAACAACTTGTATGAACATCAAGAGCTCAGATGGAAACCCAGTTCTAAGCAAAGAAGGGAAAGCAGAAAGGTGGAAGGAGTATATAGAGGGTCTATACAAGGGCAATGTACTTGAGGACAATATTATGGAAATGGAAGAGGATGTGGATGAAGATGAAATGGGAGATACGATACTGCGTGAAGAGTTTGACAGAGCACTGAAAGACCTGAGCCGAAACAAGGTCCCAGGAGTAGACAACATTCCATTAGAACTACTGGTGGCCTTGGGAGAGCCAGTCCTGACAAAACTCTACCATCTGGTGAGCAAGAAGTATGAGACAGGTAAAATACCCTCAGACTTCAAGAGGAATATAATAATTCCAATCCCAAAGAAAGCAGGTGTTGGCAGATGTGAAAATTACCAAACTATCAGTTTAATAAGTCTCGGATGCAAAATACTATCGCAAATTATTTACAGATGAATGGAAAAACTGGTAGAAGCTGCCCTCGGGGAAGATCAGTTTGGATTCCATAGAAATACTGGAACACGTGAGGCAATACTGACCCTACGACTTATCTTAGAAGCTAGATTAAGGAATGGCAAACCTAAATTTCTAGCGTTTGTAGACTTAGAGAAAGCAGTTGGCAATGTTCACTGGAATACTCTCTTTCAAATTCTGAAGGTGGCAGGGGTAAAATACAGGGAGTGAAAGGCTATTTACAATTTGTACAGAAACCAGATGGCAGTTATAAGAGTCGGGGGACATGAAAGGGAAGCAGTGATTGGGAAGGGAGTGAGACAGGGTTGTAGCCTCTCCCCGATGTTATTCAATCTGTATATTGAGCAAGCAGTGAAGGAAACAAAAGAAAAATTTGGAGGTGGTATTAAAATCCATGGAGAAGAAATAAAAACTTTGAGGTTCGCCAATGACATTGTAATTCTGTCAGAGACAGTAAAGGACTTGGAAGAGCAGTTGAACGGAATGGATAGTGTCTTGAGAGGAGGATATCAGATGAACATCGGCAAAAGCAAAACAAGGATAATGGAACGTAGTCGGATTAAGTCGGTTGATGCTGAGGGAATTAGATTAGGAAATGAGACGCTTAAAGTAGTAAAGGAGTTTTGCTATTTGGGGAGCAAAATAACTAATGATGGTCGAAGTAGAGAGGATATAAAATGTAGACTGGCAATGGCAAGGAAAGCGTTTCTGAAGAAGAGAAATTTGTTAACACCGAGTACAGATTTAAGTGTCAGGAAGTCGTTTCTGAAAGTATTTGTATGGAGTGTAGCCATGTATGGAAGTGAAACACGAATGACAATTAGTTTGGACAAGAAGAGAATAGCTTTTGAAATGAGGTGCTACAGAAGAATGCTGAAGATTAGATGGGTAGATCATATAACTAATGAGGAGGTATTGAATAGTATTGGGGAGAAAAGAAGTTTGTGGGACAACTTGACTAGAAGAGGAGATTGGTTGGTAGGATATGTTCTGAGGCATCAAGGGATTACCAATATAGTATTGGAAGTCAGCATGGAGGGTAAAAATCGTAGGGGAAGACCAAGAGATGAATACACTAAACAGATACAGGAAGATGTAGGTTGCAGTAGGTACTGGGAGATGAAGAAGCTAGCACAGGATAGAGTAGCATGGAGAGTTGCATCAAACCAGTCTCAGGACTGAAGACCACAACAACAACAACAACAACAACAACAACAACATCCTTAACAGTGCGACACATCTGGCCAATGCACGATTTCCCTCACTGGCATGGGATTTTATGTATCCCTGATCTTGCACTCAGGTTGTCTTCCGCTAGCGTTGGAGGGCGCAAGACATTTTATTTGATGTTTCCTCAACATCCTGTCAATCTTCAAGGACACGCCACCACCACATGATACAAAACACATCCTCATGGATTTCATTTTTACTGGCTCTTCGTGAGCTTTACAGCATGCAGGTCAAAATGCATTCCAACTCTGTTTATCAGAGTACTTGTTTGCAGAGCGAAGATGGCCAAGCACTGCTGATAAGCTCCCTGTATCCGAGACAACTCTAGCGCTATGAACAAGAGTCTGTAACATGTCATTGCATTGAGACGTGTGTTGGCAGCTTGTAGCTCATAGATATAGGTCAGTGTGAGTTAGCCTTCAGAACACACACTGATACAAGGAATCATCTCCTTTTCTGCAGACCAAAACTTCTAGGAATGAGAGGTCTCCATTTTTCTCCACTTCCATGGTGGAGCAAATGCTTAGATGGAGGGAGTTAGGGTGTTCCAGAAATGCAGGAAGCGTTGCTGCTCCATGTGGCAAACTACAAAGATCACTGATTGAAGTGCTTTTCCTCAAAGTGTTCCATAAAAAGGTTAGCGATTATAGGAGACAAAGGGCTACCCATAGCAGCACCATCAGTGTGCTCAAAATACTGTCCATTAAATAAAAAGTAAGTCCAGGTACACACATGTCTGAACAGATGTAAGACGTCCTCCTCCAACTTGGTTCCTGTAAGTTGTAATGAATCCACCGGAGGTACTCATGTGAACAAAGAGACCACATCAAAACTCACAAACACTTAAGTGGTTAGTGACTCAGTCTTCCTTTGTCGCATAAAAGCTTCTGAGTTTCAAATGTTATGTTCACATTTTCCTATCAAAGGGCTCAGAAGAGAAACTGGATGTTTTGCTAGGTGATATGTTCGGGCACTTATATTGCTCATGATAGGGTGAAGCAGAACCTTTTCCTTATGGATCTTGGGCAGTCAATAAAGTCATGGTGCAACTGGTGCTTGTACTCTTAAACTCTTTTTAAGATGTTCAGGAAACTGATTGGATCTGACAAGCACAGATGTCTTCCATTGAACTGCATTAGTTGGACCCTTCTTTAGCCAGTGACACTCTGAGTCCAGCAGTAACTCCACCACCTTGAAAGATGTTGCAGGCAAAAGAACAGTAACTCCACCACCTTGAAAGATGTTGCAGGCAAAAGAACAGTAGTGTTTCCCTTGTCTGCATGTAAAATCAATACTTCTGTGTCTTCTCTTACAGAACAGAAAGCTTTCCTTTCTTCAGTGTTGATATTCTGCTTCGGCACGGGCATTCTGGTTATGGCTCTGCAAGCCTCTCGCCTTATTTCTTCAGCAGTCTCACTCACAAGCTTCAAGATGCCTTGCTCAATGGCAAAGATAAAATCCTTGAAAGGCAAGTGCTTTTGAGTGGATGCCAAATTTAATCCCTTTTCCAACACCAATATCAGAGGATCACTCAGTTGTGTATCTTTCTCCAGCAGGGCCACTAGATGTCACCATGCTTTAGGATTCGTCTGCAATGACGATCTAGCCCCATCCCTTGGCACCTGTGCTTTCCTATCGAGTCAGCATATATACTGGAAAGTCATTGCAGCAACATGACAGTAAGCACCTGAAGAAGACGAGCAGCTGTCTCATTAAAATATTGTGCAGTTTCCACAACATTATCCAACACGACAACCATGAACCAATGAAACAGTTCATTGGGAAAGTCTCAAACAGTACATTGTTTTGTTTTACTGCTGGGAGGTCTGCTGCATTTGTTGCAATTTTTACAAGTCAAAACATTTCTACTGTACACAGTATTTGTAAATGCTGTAAGTTAATCCTTTGTGTAATAAATTTTTTGACACTAGAACTGAAATTCTGTATTACAATTGGTTTATGGTTTCACGAGATATTCCTTAGCGAGCAATGTTTAAATTTTCTTGCAATATCAATGTCTACCTGTATTCTGTTTCTTTCTGTTATACGCAGTGATAATGTTCATCATAATGTCAAAATATTGGATCCTGTAGAAGTTTGCCTATTTATGGGTGTTAGGTATAATATAGTACTCAGATATTCAGTCTTCTTGTATTTTTCTCACTTTCTTCTTTCACCCACATTACTTCACATTTATGTTTTATTCATCTTGCTATGAACGAGGCTGACTTGATGTTGGCTTCCATTCCATTCACTATAAAATTAACTACACCCCAACATCATATTCACAATAAAACATGAGGAGAACAACAAAATAAATTTTCTAGATTGAGAAATTGGGAAAAAGTTCAACATATACCTTCACCACTATCAGAAAACCTACAACTACAGATAGAGCGATCCACAGCAACCTCTGCCATCATAGAAGCAAAAAAGAAGTGTACCTTCAATCTTGCATTAATATACTACGCAAATATTCTCAAGTAACAACAATGTCAAAACAGAAATTGATACATTACACTTGAAGCGCAAAACAATGGAGATAATCCCACGATTGTCTACAAAATTCTTTCCAAAATAAACAAAACAAATAAAAGTAAATTAAAATAAGAAGCTACATTTAAAGAAATTCAAAATAAAGAGAGATCAAAATACATTGTTTGACCGCATTGGTGACAAATATCACACAAAATTCAGCATGCCCTACAAAAAACAAATTTAATTGGATTCAGATCAGAGAACACAGTAAGAACACGAACATACCACTCACTGCAACCAACAGCACAATTTTTCATATCTGAAGGATATAAATTAAAAATGTATTTTTTTTTTTCAAAGTCTTTACATCAATGAAACAGAGAGAAATTTTAAAATGAGATTCCAAGTACATGATAACACCTGCGAAAAGAATCCATCACCATTAAGTACACATTTCACAGAGCAAAATCACCAAACAACACACACAGCACAGTGCAAGTCGATTCTACACATGGATGATAAAGGCAAATATCTGAAAATCCTTAGGAACTAGAAACTTTTATTCACATGAAAAACAGATTGGAGTGGTATATTAAACAAACAAACTGACCAAAACAACAAATACATTATCAAAAACGTCACAAATATCCTTGTCCAAATAGGAAGCAACAATTTAGACATAACATAATACACTTCCTACATTTTATATTAACATATTCTACTTTTATTTTATCTACATTTTCATATACTTATGGGCAATGGGTGGGAAAAAAAAATAAAATAAAAACTAGAGATTGTGCGCATTACGTAAACCAAAAAAATTGCTCTAAGCACTACGGACTTAACATCTGAGGTCATCAGTCCCCTAGACTTAGAACTACTTAAACCTAACTAACCTAAAGACATCACACACATCCATGCTCGAGGCAGGATTTGAACCTGCGACCGTAGCAGCAACACGGTTCCGGACTGAAGCGCCTAGAACTGCTCGGCCACAGTGGCCGGCCAAAAACCAAAGAAAAGATACACAAGAATCTATATCACTGGCCACAAAATATGCCACTGATATTATAAAGCACTATTGTCTTCATTTATACTGAAATGTGACTGTGCTAGAAACCACATAAAATTAACAGAATATCCGCAAAAACTTCTATGACAGCTTAAAAGTAAAATACAATAAAGTACTAAACAGTCACACACAAAGTTATAAACATGTTCCAACTTCCATAGCGGATCGCCTATGGCATGTATTACGGATTATTTTTATGTAACTTCTACAGGCCTGCTGATGATCATATGCTCAATACCTGCTTTGTAAATTTTTAAAAAATTATAAAAGCAAGCAGCTTTGTATTTACACACAAATGAAAATATCATTTTCAGCCATATGAAGACTGCACAATACCTCAAATACAAAATGTTAATTCCTTTAAGTGTTTTTACCAACAGCTGATAATTCGTTCATCACATTTCTGCACTGGACATAAGCCCATTGGGTAAACTAGCAATCAGAGTTTATTACGAAGGAACTGTACACAGAGAGAAACAAAAAGCCTCCTTGTGCCAAAATCGAAATAGCAATTTTGAACTAAAACAGGTCTCTCTTTAGACACCTCTAAAATTGTGGATTTTTGCTTTCAAGAATATTATCCTTTTGACTTGGAGAGGTGGAGATGATGATCCACAAACAAAGGAGAATATAATCGGAGCAAAATATTGTGACTGTAAGTGACATATGCTAATTACCTTTAAGCCTACAATAGCACCCTTTTATTTGAACGTTTATAAAGTTTTAGCAATAGCAACAATCTCTTTCAAAGAAATTCAAGAATGGGAAACAGGAACCAAAATCCCCCCCGTCACTCTCTCTCTCTCTCTTTCAAGGTTACTATCAGAAGCCAAAGAATATAAGCAAATATTACACAAAAGGAAAAAATGGGGATTAACAAAGATAAAAATATCCTTTGTCCCTTTGTGTGTGTGGGTAAATTGATGGCACACAATGTATCAGCCAATTCTATTCCATCAGTTTCTAAATTGTAGGATAAGAAATTTTGATTAATGGACCTCCAATTCATGTTCTTCACATAAAGCAACTGAGGTGTCAGTCATTCACACTATGCAAGTCTGGCTTCAGGGATGATAAATTCATGAAATGAGTTTCTGGTTAAAGTACCCTATTATACCATAATAACTGTGGTACTGGACCCTCCTGGCAGTAACACCCCTATGTTCTGATATAATAAGGGAAAAAGGATTATATTTATACTCTTTAAAATGACTAAATATGTGCTCTTCCCAAGTAAGTTATCAAAGCCACAGCTACAACTAACAGAATATTTCATATTCTTGAAATTCTGAGGTAGCGGAGCAAAAAGTAGAATTTAACTACTGTTCTGTAACATGGCTTTGTACATTTGTTTGTTTGAAGTCAATGACACACCATAATTTTCTGCAGAATGATTCAAACACAGACAAAAGATACTCAGTAACACTACTTCCTCTATATGTAAAAAATCTATGTTGTTATGATTGTGACAAATGGCAACCAAAATAAAATTCTGGAGTTTCATACTTGTTGGACACAGAAATCTAAAGCTCCAGGAATTCGTACCCAGTCAGCCTAGGACTGTATACAGCCTGAAGGAAGCACGGACTGTCAGGACAAGCTCAGCATTATTTTACCAATACAAACATATTACTTGTGCACAATCAATTCAATGTGAAATCACCACCCATATAATTGTACTGGACCAGGTGCACTCAGCCTCGTAAGGCCAAGTGAGGAGGAATTTGAATAAGAAGTAGCAGCTCCAAGATTGAAGTAAAAGACAAGGCCAGGAGAGTACCATGCTGAACCCACAATCCTCCACACCGCACCCAATGAGGCCATTGGTACAGAGTAATAACAGCAGTTAGTCAATCCCAATAAGTACAACAGGACCAGATCAAGGAGTATTGTTTATGCTACAATCATCGTTATGTTACTTGACATCCACTGCTGGATGAAGGTCTCCTCCAGACTTCTCCATGCATCAGTGACACCCCCCACCCCCCCCCCCTCTCTCTCTCTCTCTCTCTCTCTCTCTCTCTCTCTCTCTCTCTCTCTCTCTCTCTCTCTCACACACACACACACACACACACACACACACACACACACACACATGTTGCAATCTGCAAGTGCACATTTTCCAATGCTTCTTCCTGCCGTCCACTAGTCTGCAGTCTCCGTCTTCTTCTGTGTATTGGGATCTGGAAAGAACTTCTTTGCTCCACCTATCATCAGTTCACATCACAACTTGTCCTGTCCACTCCCATTTCCCTTTCAGTACAATGAGTTCCTCTCCAGTGTGTACCATTATCCAAATTCTTTTCTCCTGTGAATCTCTGTAATGCTAAACATAACACTCTCCTATATGAATGTGTGGTATCTGTTCTTTTGAACGTGTCTGTAAGAACAGACAGCACACATTTATATAACTGATATGCCTCAATGGGCAATGGATCCACAACAATCAGTTCAGATGCACATTTACATTAGACCTCTGCAGCGGGAATTTAAAATCAGCCAGCAAGGAAGACATGGATGGGGACTGTGGATAAGAGTTGGTGCTGGGTGGAAATGTAGAAAACAAGGTGACAGGATTTTGAACAATAAACTGTATATTGTATGCACAACACATCTCTCTCAGTCAACTATGGGTACCACTTCATTCGAAAGTTGTTATGTAAATAGCTACCAGAATGACTGAGACATATACCTTCCATACATTGTGTCAGCATATGACACAGCAGTGCTGGATTCTCACCACACGAGACAATATACGGTAGAAAGATGCCTTCATCTTTGGAGGTAGTTAAGCCTACACTCTGGAGAAATGGGGACTCAAAAATTCACGAAAATATTATGTTATGTGAGACAAAAGATGAAAAAAGCAAATACAAAAGTGCTACAGTGACAGGAACAGATAGGACATGTATTACTAATTTACCAAAATGGTTCTGCTAATGTATCCCTAGACACCTAAGGGTAAAACAAAGTAATTTCTGACATGATACCAAGGATTGTATCAAGGTCATAGAAATGACGCTGCATTGCAATTTGCCAATGAAAACATCCATTGGGCATTGGGGACATGTTAAGCCACTTAGAGGGGCTGTAGATGCTTTGCCAGAAGTACCACTATCATCACCAGTATGAGTTGTTAAATCTAGGAGTAAGAAAATGAGAGAGGAAGCTTATGATCAAGGTGTGTAGGAAGTGGCTTATGCATTTAGGTCACGTCACTAAATAACAATGTAAAATGTTTTATAGAAGTGTTTTTGGGATAGTGTTTTAATATATTCAGAGTGTATTATGAGTATATGTTGTTATTAACCCTGTATTGCTACTGGTGGGTCTCCGGGACCCTGACTTGTGTGAGCGATTCATTTTCATTAGGTTCACACCACTGCACATGAGCAGCGTTCCTTGTAGCTTCCTACCTGATGCAGCTGTGACATTTGTTCATCAAATGACGGTGTAAGTGCAATGTCTAGGAGTGCTTATAGTGTGTTTGTTTGGGTCTGCCAGACTGACCATAGCAAGCAGGTGTACTTGTTGGAGCTATAGGATCCAGAGTAGCAATGATGGTATCATTTGTCCCAACACAAATGCGTTTGTAGCACACATTCAAACTGCTGAATCAGCCTATTTATTTCAGAGGAGGGCTATAATGGATGTAACAGAAGATCTGTGTAACGATTCACTGTGATATGAAATCTTTAGTGATGAATCAGGTGATGAAGGTGGAGATGTAGATGTCGAACTATATAGTGAACACGATACGGAAAGCGACGAAAGTGGGAATGACAGTGATGGATGTCAGAACAATAAGAAATATTTTGTTGGTAAGGACAAGCGTACTAAATGGATGAAAGACTTGCCTACTTCTCATATCAGAACGAGGTCACATAATATTCTGTCACATATTCCTAGTGTGAGGGCAATGGCAAAGAATAAAAGGACAGATGTAGAAATATGGTGGCTGTTTTTCACAAATGAAATAATGGATGAAGTAGTGATACATACTAAGCAATGTATTGAATCCACTAAGTCGAGATACTCTTCGTCTCAGACCTTCATTCATGAGGCAGATAAAGGTGAAATTAAAGCATTTCTTGGTCTGTTGTATTTGGATCGAATTTACAATGTTGGTAGGGTTAATTTAGAAGAACTCTGGGACAGAGATGGAACAGGATTGGAATTATTCTACTCTACGATGACCTACAGAGATTCAGGTTTCTCGCACACTGTCCGAGATTTGATGATAAGTCAACGAGGTCCGACAGGTGAAAAGAGGATAAATTGGCTCCTATAAGAAATATATTTGATTTGTTCACCAAAAGCTGCATAGAACACTATTCTCCTGGAGAATATGTCACTGTAGATGAAATGTTTGTCAAATTTCGAGGACAGTGTAGTTTTAGAATATACATTCCTTCCAAACCTGGCATATATGCAATAAAAGTGTTCAATATAGCTGATGCAAGAATAGTGTACATGTCAAATTTGAAAGTTTATTTAAGTGAGCAGCCAGATGGACTGCATAAGTTGAGTAATCATCCAGCTGATGTTGTCAAAAGGTTGTGTAATCATATTTCCAAAACATCAAGCAACATAATGATGGATAACTGGTTTACGAACTATGAACTGGCCCTGTCACTTCTCAAAGACCATAAATTAACACTTTTGGGAACAGTAGGGAAGAACAAGATGGAAATTCCCCCAGAATTCGCGAACACAAGAGGTAGAAATGCTTTTACAGGTATCTTTAGCTTTCAGAAGACATGCACATTAGTGAGTTATGTACCAAAGAAAAACAGGTGCCTACTTCTAATGAGTACTATGCACCATGACAACGAAATAGATGCAAATAACTAGGGAAGAAATGAAGTCGGAGATAATAACTCTGTATAATGCTACTAAGAGTGGGTAGATTTAGTAGATTAGATGTGTGCCACCTATGATGTAGCAAAAACAACTAGGAGGTGGCTGTTGGCCTTATTCTTTTGCTTACTGAATTTAGCAGGCATAAATAGTCTCGTCATCTTCAGAGCTAACAACCAGGGGGAGACCAAGAGGATAGAATTTCTGAAATCGCTTGGGAGGGCTCTTGTCGGAGGCCAATTACTACACAGGGCTGGCAGTAAGCATATCAACCGACCTCTCAAAAGATCTGTCAACAGACTGGTGGGGGTCGAACAGCAAGAAGATGGGAGTGTGAACCAGAGTACAGTGTCTAAGAGAGGATTGTGTTATGGGTTTGAAGATAGCAAAATGCAATATATTTGTTACAAATGTTCTAAGTTTGTGTGTCTCTAAAAACATTCAAGTTAAATTTGTAAAGACTGGTGCTGTGAAACAACATGTGGCAACAGTACGTTCAAAAGACATTGTGGAGACACTCTGTTTACTTACAACATTTTCGTACATGTTTTCTACTCATCTGTTCATACCTGAATTTGGTTTTTGTAGTTTTCACTGTTCTAATCTGTGTGCTACGACACATGACAGTCGCATTGTGTACTCATTTTCATCCTGTACGGTATGTAAGTGTTAGAATCACTGTCTAATTTGCTTATGTAGTAATAAAGGACAACAATTTACTCAAACCCAAAGCAAAACGCGTTTGTTTACATCATCTAGACAACATAACATGAATGTGAAGCCCTTTTGTGTTCCCTATCCTTAACAAATCAGACTGTTATGCAGGTCGGGTCTGCAATACCTCTTGTAGCAACAGTGGTACAAACGAAAATGTTCTTGTTTTCAGTGTTTTTTACAGTAGCGTCTGTACAGGTTGTAAGGCTACGGTATGAGATACTGTCGAACAATGTAAGTCTATTAGTGACTCCTGTATGTAGACTTTTTGAAAAGGGGAGGGAAACTGATGCAAATTCCTTTCGCTCAGGTGGCATATCTCCAAGAGCATCCCCATTGAGTGTCTTAATTCTGATGATTTTCCATCTCTTCAGGGGCGAAGTAGTGAACACATTACAAAAATCTGACACTTGAAGCAGAACTGTTGTTTTCAAGACAAAGAGACATCACACTAATTAGTCACCATTGGATGTTACGATTGGACTGTAATATGTGGAAGTGAGAAATGAAATACAAAGATTGGTGGAGACATTTGTCAAGCTAATAAGCAAGCAGAGAAAGGGAAACTGTTAACATAAGTGCAAAGAGAATATTGGGGAGCGAGGTGGGGTTGACTTTCATACAATAAGTTGAGAAATCATTTATGTTAAATATAGTGGACTTGTTACCACAAAAGCTGACACGAAAAAAGGGGATGGTTAGATGTAGGCAGGAAGCTACCACACAGTGTTTGGTACTTGGACAGCGACAACGTTCAAGAGTTGAACAGCATGCTGGGATAAGTACAAGCAGTGGCAGAGGCAAACATGGCAAATGTTGAATCTCGAGTGTGGTATGTTGTATCACACTAGGGTAGTGTACAGAATTGACATGACATACACAGAAAAAAATGGTACACCTGCCTAATATTGGGTAGGGTCCTCACGAGAACCCAGAAGTGCCACAGCATGACACAGCATGGACTCAAACAATGTCTGAAGTAGTGTCGGAGGGAACTGACACCATGAATCCTACGGGGCTGCCCATATATCCACAAGAGTACTAGGGGTTGGCGATTTCTTCTGGACAGCACATTGCAAAGCAACCCTGATATGCTCAATAATGTTCATGTCAGGGATGATTGGTGGCCAGCGGAAATGTTTAAACTCGGAGAGTGTTCCTGGAGCCACTCTGTAGCAATTCTAGACGTATGGGGTATCACATTGTCCTGCTGGAATTGCTCAAGTCTGTCGGAATGCAAAATTGACATGAATGGATGCAGGTGATCAGACAGGATACTTACATAAGTGTCACCTGTCCATGTCATATCCAGACATATCAGGAGACCCACACCACTCCAACTGCACATGCCGTTACAGAGCCTCCACCAGCTTGAACAGTCCCCTGCTGATTTACAGGGTCCATGGATTCATGAGGTTCGCTGACCCTTGTTGATCACCCAGCACTGAAATCTGCAGTGATTTGCAGACAGGTTGCACTTCTGTCACGCTAAATGATTCTCTTCAGTTTTTGTTGGTTCTGTTCTTGCTGGCCGCAGTTATGTCAGAGATTTGATGTTTTACTAGATTCCTTATATTCACGGTACACTCGTGAAATGGTCATACAGAAAAATCCTCACTTCATTGCTATGTCAGAGGAGCTGTGTCCCATCGCTAGTGCGGCAACTATAACACCGTGTTCAAACACACTTAAACCTTGATAATCTGCCACTGTAGCAGACACTTGTTACAGAAGGCATTGCTGACCAAAGGACCGTATTCTGTCTGTTTACATATATCTGTATTTGAATACGCATGCCTATACCAGTTTCTATGGCGCTTCAGTGTATAAGGAATATAACAGAAACAATAAATGATGACTTGGATAAGGTGCAAACTCAGCAAAATTCAATGAAGAAAGAATGGTTGTTGCAATGTTACTACACTCTCTGGCAGATATTTTCAATCATGCAAGGATTGAATTTGCAATACTATAAGAAGTACTTCATCATGTGGTGCACGGACAATTAAGTCCTATACACAGCAGTTCCTAATCAGACTATGAAAAGTACATTGAGAGGTACCTACAGGGTTGCAACAAATAAGGGGACCAACGGAACAAAGTCTGCCACTATTTGGTCAACTGTCAAAATCTTGAATTAACATAGATGTAGCAATAATACATGTGTTGATGCCGTTCCCAGTGGTGGGTACGAATTCACGCTAAAAATGCTTAGCAGTAGGCCTACATCCCTTCCCGATGAAATGGAAGACTGAAGGAAAACACTTACAGCTAAAGACATATTAAGTGTTGCTAGTTTCAGAACAGGGGGAGATCTAAGTAAATGAGCAACAATGATACCAGAGAGAGGGTTTTGTGGTCTGTTTAGCTAAGGAAGAAAGAAGGAGCCAAATGTCAAAGGAATGTCCTCTCACTACAACTTTATTTTAAGAAAGTGGGTGTGCATTAGGTTTATAACAGAACAGTGATAATGTCCACATCCATTGAGTGTTGTCGAGATCTGACCTGCTTATTTAATAATTTTTGTAAAAGTTTAATTAGAATGGTAAATGCATGATTAAATTATTGTTGTTGAATTAAGAATATAAAACAAATCATTTCTGTAAACTCTTAGCTCCTCCTTAACTTGGTGTTAATTATCATTATGTAAAGTGTAATAGTGTGTAAGAAAGAAGGAAGCCATTAGACCTGAGGGCGGTCAAGCTTTTGCCCTTGTTGTTTGTGTTTGGTAAATGCCCTTTTTTACATGGGAAAAGGCAATGATAGCAGATCCAGCAGGCACTGTTGAGATAGGGGTGACAGCTAGCCTTGTCACATTCTATTTGTGAGAAGATCGTTTATGTGGAAAAAAGTTTACCACAGACAGACTGAGCAGTGAAGTCAGGCAGTCAGCAGTGATAGTGGGAGGTAGTGTTCTGGTGTGCTCTGCAAGATATTACTATTTGTGCTAATACAGGCACAAAGTTGTCTCTTGTAATTATTAGCCGTGACTGCAAAACTTACCCGTCTGTATTCTGGTGTTGCATGGTTTGTACAACTTGCCTTCAAACAGGCTTAATAAGGGCAGTCATTGCGACACCACTGTCATATCATTTTAACCAGACATGGTGAACAAGTGTGTTTTGAGTGAATATAGATAAATTTAATTTCTGTAACTTGTCACCATTTAATTCCAACCATCAATTCCAATTTTCTTACAACCTACATTAATTTTTATCAATGCTGAGTGTAACAGCAGCAACGGTAGCTGCTATGATATAATCAATTCACTGATACAGAGCATTAAACATCTTGGGTGCGTCTCTTCGCTGCAGTACTTGAATAAATTTGTTGGCATAAAATCATCCCCACCCCTTTCTCTATCTACCCCGACCCCCCCCCCCCCCTCTCTCTCTCTCTCTCTCTCTCTCTCTCTCTCTCTCTCTCTCTCTCTCTCTCTCTCTCTCTCTCTCTCCTTCCTTCCTTCCAATACTAAATTGGTGAGCCTTTGATGTTTCAGAATGTGACCTATCAACCAATCCATTCTTCTGGTCAAGCTGTGCTACAAATTTCTTTTCTCCCCAATAACTCCTCATAAGTTAAGTGAACTAACCATCTTATCTTCAGCACTCTTCTGCAGCACCACGCTTCAGAAGCTTCTATTCTTTTCTTACCTAAACTGTTTATTGTCCATGTTTTACTTCCACATATGGCTACACTCCATACAAATAAAGACTTCCTAACACTCAAATCTATATTCAATGTTAACAAATTTCTCTTCTCCAGAAATGCTTTTCTTGCCACTGCCAGTCTACATTTTATATACTCTCCACTTTGCGCATCATTAATTATTTTACAGCCCGAGTAGCAAACCTCATCTACTACTTTAAGTGTCTCATTTTCTAATCCAATCCCTTCGCATCACCTGATTTAATTCGACAATATTCCATTAACCTTGTTTTGCTTTTGTTGAAATTCATCTTATATACACCTTCTGAGGTACTGTCCATTCCATTCAGCTGCTCTTCCAAGTCCTTTGCTTCGTCGGAATTATGTCATCAGCAAACATTCACCCTGGACTTTAATTCCTACTCCAAATTTTTCTTTGGTTTCCTTCACTGCTTACTCAATGTACAGAATGAGTATCACATCTCTACCACTGCTCTCTTTTCATGCCCCTTGACTAACAACTGCTATCTGGTTTCTGTCCAAGTTGTCAATAGCCTCCCACTCCCTGTATTTTACCCCCTACTAGCTTCATAATTTCAAAGAAAGTATTCCCATCAACATTGTCCAAATATTTCTCCAAGTCTGCAAATGCTATAAACATATGTTTGCTTTTCCTTAACCTATCTTCTAAGATAACATGTAAGGTCAGTATTGCCTCATGTTTGCCTACATTTCTCCAGAATCTAAACTGATCTACCAGTTTTTCTATTCTTCTGTAAAGATTTTGTGTTAGTATTTTGCAACCAGTATGACCTATTAAACTGGTTGTTCCGTAATATGCACACCTGTCAGCTCCCGCTCTCTTTGGAACAGGAATTATTATATTCTTCTTGGAATCTGAGGGTATTTGGCCTGTCTCATACATCTTGCATGCCAGATGGAAGATTTTTGTCATGGCTGGCTCTCCCAAGATGTCGTTTACTCCCGGGACCTTGTTTCAACTTACTTCTTCCAGTACCCTGTCAAATTCTTCTGCACTATCATATTTCCCATCTCATATTCATCTATGTCCTCTTTCCATTCCCATAACATTGTCTTCAAGTACATCTCCCTTGTATAGATGCTCTACATACTCCTCCCACATTTCAGATTTCCCTTCTTTGCTTAGGACTGCTTTTCCATCTGAGCTCTTGACATTCATCCTCAGTTGGCTTCACTATTTTAACTTGTAAAGCTACCCATTCATTTTCTACTCTATTTGTTTTCCTTTTTCTAGTCAGCTGTTGCCTACAGCTCCTTCTGAAACTCTCAATAACCTCTGGTTCTTTCGACTTATCCAGGTCCCATCTCCTTAATTTCCTACCTTTTTCCCATTTCTTCAGTTTTAATCTACAGCTCATACCCAATAATTTGTGGTCGGAGTTTACATCTGCCCCTGGAAATGTCTTACAATTTAAAATCTGTTTCTGAAATCTCTGTCTTACCATTAGATAACAGCTAAACCGCAGAAGATAGTATGTTGATTGTTTAAAACTAATCTTGTAACTCAGCAATATAACAAGAATAGATTGCTGCGCACCACACAGAGGAGGTGCTGGGGTGCAGACAAGCACAATGAAAACGACTGCTAAAATATTAAACTTTCAAACAATGTTCTTCTGAAATCACACACACACACACACACGCGCGCGCACTTGTGAGAATGTGTGTGTGTGTGTGTTTTCTATTTCAGACGAAAGACTTTGTCAGAAAGCTTAATATCTTAGCAGCCTTTTTTATTGTGCCTGTCTATGACTTAACACCTCCTCTACCGGGTAAGTAACAATCTGTCCTTTTCATTACGTTATCATTCCATCCAGGAATTCCCAACCATTTAAAAAAAATCTGTTGCTAATAGGTTCAGTAAATATTTTGGCTTTACAATGAGAAAGCTGTCACCAGAATGGTTACAGTACTGTTACAGTTTTGGAGAATTTCCCTATTCCCTTGAAACTTATTTTTAAGTTTCACTGTTTTTTTTTCTTCCATTTTGATTGGAATATCATCATCTCCATTTTTCTTGTTTGCTAACCAGTTGGTATTAATTTGTCAAGAAACCAGATCACACGCATTTTCAGGACAAAATGTGCTGTGTAAACTGGTATGTTAAGGAAGAAGCAATACACACTGTGCATCAGGCAAACCTTCAATAGATGCCCAGGTAATGTTTTGTAAGAAAATGTTAAGAGCACATTGAATGGAGGATCTTCCTTTGACCTCTAACTCCTCTACATAAGCTGTACACTACCAGTAATACCTTCCACTGAGACAGAATAATGGTCTAAATTTTCAATTGGAACACAAGAGTTCACAACATTTCTATATAATGCATAATAGCCTGTGTCTATTTCGAGTCAAATCAGCAGCTGCTTGAAAGTAGGATATGTTGCGAATCCAGAAATCACCATCTGTATTCGTGTTGGCACAATAGCAACAAAACAAGCTGAAAATACGATATTATTTATAAGCTTCACTTGTAGAACATGAAGCCATTACTGTGTTGTTATGTGCCAATATAATACACACTACTTGAATTCTGCAGTCAAAGGCACATTATACTGGGCACAAAATAGTGAAAACCAATATTTATACTGAAATTCACATGCTGTGTGACGTAGTAGCAAATGAAAAGAGTAATCTAGGAAGCGCAGAATCTCTTTTTCCAGTGCATGATCATTTTTTGTTTATTTACCTATTTATTTATTTGTTTTTGTCCTCAGGCTATCAATTTCAGTCAAAGTAATAATCGACAGACGCGTTTAAAACATATACTAATACTTAAAAGTCAGATCTGAAGACGGTCACCAATGACAGAAATAAAAAGTCTGAGACCAAATTTCTCGTTTTGTCACAGACTGGAGTAAAAGGAACAAATTCTATACTGGAAGTCGTCAGTACCAGCTAATAAAATTGTGTTTTTTGATGTCTGAGTTCTGCGCACAATGTCAGCATTTCTTAGCTACATTAGTGAATACTACAAGACTACATTCAATACTGTTTTGCACAAACAGCTACACTCTCGATACCATCCATATTTTTGGCACTCAGAAGATTTCCCACCATATGCAGATTCCAAATAATTCATGTCCGGGAGCTTATATTCCCACAAACTGTAGCAGAACATGAAATATAGCAAAACATGGAATATACTGTAGTGTAAATAATTAGTTGAAGCAGTCTCAGATATCAAGTATAACATACTACAAAAATCCATCCTGCATGTGGTATGCACCACATAAAAAAATTAATAACTGTAAAGCAGTGTGACATTGCACCCTCCTTCTTCTACCATCAGTATCATTACAAAGCAGAATTCAGTCATTTACAGCCTTACAGTGATACAATAGTTAATTATGATCCTTACATTTCCAGAATTAGTTTGAAACTGACTACATCTATCATATGTTACAAGTGTTATCTTTGTTTACAGCAAATTCAGCAGCTCTTTTATATCTGACTATATGCTGGATGAAATTATGAACTGCATTAATACTAAGTGTTGTAAACTGCTACATCTTACTCATCCAGAAACTTAACAAGAACAAAATGACGTGAACCACATCACATTTTCATCGTTTTCATGACATCAATGTTCATACATCTATCAATTAACATTTCTACTACGTAATATCCATCCTTTCTGATTGCTGTGATGGATGTTTCTGATGACTTTACCACAAATGTCTAAGTCTGTCCACAGCTGAAAGCCACTGATTTTCCAGCAGGACAACCTGGTACTATGGTTCACACTACTGGAGAGTCAATTTTTCTTGATCCATATCACATCTGACAAATCAAGACAACTATACAACTGCCACTCTCAATGAATACTGGGCATAGAAGTACACAGCATCTTTGTCTCGTCCCACACTGCAGACAAATGTAATCGCATCAAACACATGCTGGTCAGCTGTTTCTCAAAATGTCAGGCTACGCAGCTCAACAAGACCCCGTGAATGAAAAATAACAGCAATCACATGCCATCTCAACTACTTTGTTGTCTTCAAACACTAGCTGCTAAGGTAGTGAATGAAGGTTTAATCTGCCAGGAAGTTTCAATTCAGTAACACTCCACTGCAGAGCAAAGATTCATTCTGGAAATAATCCCCCAGACTGTAGCTAAGCCATGTCCCTACAACATCCTTTCTTCCAGAAGTGCTAGTCCTGCGAGGCGTGTAGAACTATTGTGAAGTTTGGTACATAAGAGATCAGATATTGGTAGAAATAACACTGTGAAAGTGGGTGGCAAGCTCAGCCAATAGGGAACTAGTCCACAAAAGGCAGAAAGTCCCAGGTTCGAGTCCTGGTCCAGCCCACAGTTTTAATCTGCCAGGAAGTATCAGTGAATGAAGACAACCTGAAAATCTTTACGGTGTATACCACAGACTTTGATGCATATAATTTGATCGTGGAGATGTACCCCTCCACAGGCGACCCAACTTTGTTGAAGAAGATAACAGCATTTCATTACAGCATTCCAGACAATAAGCCCCAGCCAAACACCACAAAAGTGTCATTTGACAAATAAGGACTAGCATTCAGCAACCACAAAACAGAGTTGATATTATCAGAAAAAGGTTTTATACTGAAGCTCAACAATGCTGCCCACCTTGCAACACAGCATTTGTAGACAGGAATCATTAGTGATGGCAACTAAATGAAAACACAAAAAATGTCAGCTATTTATAATAGAAAATACAACAAAACTGCAATTCCTTATCAACAACACATACACAGACACAAGCAGACATATTTAAAGGCAAAGAGTAAGGGCAGAGATGTCAGTCGAGGCGGAAGTACAGAGGCAAAGAAGTTGTTGAAAGACAGGTGAGGTATGAGCGGCGGCAACTTGAAATTAGGGCGGATATCGAGAAGAGAGTATATACTGAAGGGCGAGTTCCCATCTCCGGAGTTCGGATAGGTTGGTGTTGGTGGGAAGTATCCAGATAACTCTGACGGTGTAACACTGTGCCAAGATGTGCTGGCCGTGCATCAAGGCATGTTTAGCCACAGGGTGATCCTCATTACCAACAAACACTGTCTGCCCGTGTCCATTCATGCGAATGGACAGTTTGTTGCTGGTCATTCCCACATAGAAAGTGTCACAGTGCAGGCAGGTCAGTTGGTAAATCACGTGGGTGCTTTCACACGTGGCTCTCCCTTTGATCGTGTACACCTTCCGGGATACAGGACTGGAGTAGGTGGTGGTGGGAGGGTGCATAGGACAGGTTTTACACTGGGGGCAGTTGCAAGGGTAGGAGCCAGAGGGTAGGGAAGGTGGTTTGGGGATTTCATAGGGATGAACCAAGAGGTTACGAAGGTTAGGTGGACGGTGGAAAGACACTCTTGGTGGAGTGGGGAGGATTTCATGAAGGATGGATCTCATTTCGGGGCAGGATTTTAGGAAGTCGTATCCCTGCTGGAGAGCCACATTCAAGGTCTGATCCAGTCCCAGTGGGGTGAATTTTAGGATTCACAAACCCAAACATCCCTGGCCGCCCCATTGTAGCTAGTCACCAAGCCCCCACAGAACGTATCTCTGCCTACGTAGATCAACACCTTCAACCCATTACATGCAGTCTCCCATCCTTCATCAAAGACACCAACCACTTTCTCGAACGCCTGGAATCCGTACCCAGTCTGTTACCCCCGGAAACCATCCTTGTAACCATTGATGCCACTTCCCTATACACGAATATCCCGCACGTCCAGGGCCTCACTGCAATGGAGCACTTCCTTTCACGCCGATCACCTGCCACCCTACCGAAAACCTCTTTCCTCGTCACCTTAGCCAGCTTCATCCTGACCCACAACTTCTTCACTTTTGAAGGCCAGACATACCAACAATTAAAGGGAACAGCCATGGGTACCAGGATGGCCCCCTCGTATGCCAACCTATTTATGGGTCGCTTAGAGGAAGCCTTCTTGGTTACCCAAGCCTGCCAACCCAAAGTTTGGTACAGATTTATTGATGACATCTTCATGATCTGGACTCACAGTGAAGAACAACTCCAGAATTTCCTCTCCAACCTCAACTCCTTTGGTTCCATCAGATTCACCTGGTCCTACTCCAAATCCCATGCCACTTTCCTAGACGTTGACCTCCATCTGTCCAATGGCCAGCTTCACACATCCGTCCACATCAAACCCACCAACAAGCAACAGTACCTCCATTACGACAGCTGCCACCCATTCCATATCAAACGGTCCCTTCCCTACAGCCTAGGCCTTCGTGGCAAATGAATCTGCTCCAGTCCTGAATCCCTCGACCATTACAACAACAACCTGAAAACAGCTTTCGCATCCCGCAACTACCCTCCCAACCTGGTACAGAAGCAGATAACCAGAGCCACTTCCTCATCCCCTCAAACCCAGAACCTCTCACAGAAGAACCCCAAAAGTGCCCCACTTGTGACAGAATACTTCCCGGGACTGGATCAGACCTTGAATGTGGCTCTCCAGCAGGGATACGACTTCCTAAAATCCTGCCCCGAAATGAGATCCATCCTTCATGAAATCCTCCCCACTCCACCAAGAGTGTCTTTCCACCGTCCACCTAACCTTCGTAACCTCTTGGTTCATCCCTATGAAATCCCCAAACCACCTTCCCTACCCTCTGGCTCCTACCCTTGCAACTGCCCCCGGTGTAAAACCTGTCCTATGCACCCTCCCACCACCACCTACTCCAGTCCTGTATCCCGGAAGGTGTACACGATCAAAGGGAGAGCCACGTGTGAAAGCACCCACGTGGTTTACCAACTGACCTGCCTGCACTGTGACGCTTTCTATGTGGGAATGACCAGCAACAAACTGTCCATTCGCATGAATGGACACAGGCAGACAGTGTTTGTTGGTAATGAGGATCACCCTGTGGCTAAACATGCCTTGATGCATGGCCAGCACATCTTGGCACAGTGTTACACCGTCCGAGTTATCTGGATACTTCCCACCAACACCAACCTATCCGAACTCCGGAGATGGGAACTCGCCCTTCAGTATATCCTCTCTTCTCGATATCCGCCAGGCCTCAACCTCCGCTAATTTCAAGTTGCCGCCGCTCATACCTCACCTGTCTTTCAACAACTTCTTTGCCTCTGTACTTCCGCCTCGACTGACATCTCTGCCCTTACTCTTTGCCTTTAAATATGTCTGCTTGTGTCTGTGTATGTGCGGACGGTGTGTGTGTGTGTGTGTGTGTGTGTGTGTGTGTGTGTGTGTGTGTGTGTGTGCGCGCGCGCGCACGAGTGTACACCTGTCCTTTTTTTCCCCTAAGGGAAGTCTTTCCGCTCCCGGGATTGGAATGACTTCTTACCCTCTCCCTTAAAACCCACATCCTTTCGTCTTTCCCTCTCCTTCCTGAAGAAGCAACCATCGGTTGCGAAAGCTAGTAATTCTCTGTGTGTGTTTGTGTGTTTTGTTCATGTGCCTGTCTGGCGGCGCTTTCCCGCTTGGTAAATCCTGGAATCTTTGTTTTTAATATATTTTTCCCATGTGGAAGTTTCTTTATATATATGTGTGTGTGTGTGTGTGTGTGTGTGTGATGGTGAAAACCCCACCTTGTTGTTTCCATAATACAGAAAAAAATTATTTTTGAGGAACAGAAGACTGAAAGAAGAGTAGCAATAAAAGAAAAACACATTACTTAGAAGACATGACAAATGAAACAGAGAAGGTTTGGCAGAGATACTAGGAAATTTTGAGAGATAACTCATCTTGTTAAAATGCAATACAAAATAAAATCACATCACCAGTAACAAAACAATCTTACTTGTAAAACGTTTTTCATTTTTTGGAAAAGTAAAATTGCAGACAATCAATCACATTTATTACAGAAGATGCCAATGGCACTGCAGAACATTGCAGACCGAGTGGCGTATTGCTTCCTCTAACTGTTCAGTATTCCCACAGCAATTTGAGTAGACTTCAGCATACAGAACCATGATTATCATCCAACTGACATCATTTGCCAGATAAAAGTGTCCACTTAATTTCTCCATCGAATAGTCTACTACACTACACACCCATGCTGCTCTTGCATTTTTTTCTATTTCCGTCTACCCACATTCCATTACATTCTCAGGTTGTCTTTTCTTTGCTCTACAAATACAGCAATGAACATCCATGATTCCTTCATCATTTTTTGCCTCACTAGATGTCCAGCCCATCCCCATTTCCCTTTCATTATAGTCATAAATTCCACTCCAGTCTAGTTCCTTGTCAATGTCCCCATTCTCCATGTAATTCCAATATACTTCTCTCCATTGTTTGCTCAGCAACCTGCAGTTTTTCACAGTCCATTATACCAGTCAACAAACAAAAAAAAGGTCAATTAGTGCAAAAATTTCATGTAGTCACCCACATTGTACAGTGATAGAGAGGGGAATGTCATGATAAACTAAAAATCCTGACCTGTGAGGTGTGAGTGGGTGTCGGAGAGCGTTTAAAGGTCACTTTTCTACATTTTTCGTGAATAACTTGAAAAGTGTAGCTTCTAGCAAAAATGTTTCCTGCAATAAAGTTTCTACTCTTTTTTTTCTTCTCTGGAAATAATAGTTTCTGCAGTGCAAGAGGTGGAAAAAATGCAGATTATTAAAAATGGTATTTTAATGTATGAAACTAATGTTTATTATTAAATGATGTGGGATAAGGACAAATACTTTATGTATGTACCACTTCTAACTGCAGTAGAGCCGTATTAAGAGATAAACTATGTTCTAGTGGTATAACAGGGTGAAGCAGGTAGGAGGGTAGAAGTTTGAGGTTAGGTAGGGCGCCAGATTGAGATCATGCAGTTCTCTCCATCATAGGTCTGCAAACTAAAGAGCAGGTAGTGATTACCCATTTTAGCTACCCCACTATGCCACAAGAAGAAACTACACGGTGTTTCACAAAGTTATACAAATCCTCTCTTACAAATCTCTAGGGACGAAGTGCACAGACATGCCAGGAAAATGTATATTTTTCAAAAAGTGCATTAACACTGCATATAACTCATACATGAGTTACTAATAACACTATCGCAAAAAAGCATGAGGACAGAATATACGTTAATCTCTGCACACTGTTTTCCACTGCTAGAGTCATCCTGTTCAGCAACTACAGTATTCTTCTGGGAAAGGCAGTTTCCCCACCACAAGCACTGTTTCCTTTTCAGGTTATGGGCAGACTATTTCTCCAGCATTTCCTGCCCAGACTCTTACGTGAGTAGACAGACTAATGTCAATGAGTCTGTGTTTATATAGCGGAATTCCTTTCAGTTTATTAAGTGAGTACTTATTTGCAACTGTTAAATAGGCTTTTATGTAAAATATGTTCCTATAACAATGCTGAGAAGTGTATAATTTGAATTACTGACTGTTGTCTGTGACCTCAGTAGTGTTGGTAGAAAATATATTCGAATGGTAAATGTGCTGTTTATTGTTGACAGCATAATGTAAGGCCGTGTAACTGTGTTGTTGTCACTTGGTGGTGAATTAATGAATAGCCAGAGAGTTACTGCACTTCTCTCACCATTACCGGGAACTGAATAAATGATTTCCATTCAGTAACTGCTGGAACTTGTAGCGTGGCCTGCACTGACACTTATCATACATCCACATTGGGTCTCAAATGGTGGGTGCCAATATTCAAGTCTACAACATGACACTGCTGTAATGCAGTGCTTGACTTATGATTAACTATTACAGCTGGTGACCTTCATTTCAGAAGGAAAGAGTTTAAGCCTCTTTCGATTTTGAGAATGCTGAGGCTGGCATCATTCATTTGATGCCCCTCATGCTGTGAAAAGTATTCCAGCCAGAAATGGTGCATACAATGAAAACAATGTGTCAAATACATAGTGACAACACGTAACATTGGGAAAGGCTCTTCAGTGGTAGACAGTTGGCAGCTCCAGCTGTTGACCATTTTTACATAATAGCACACTTGACAACTGCCAATAAGTACCCACTCAATAAAATGAAAATAATTCCAATATATTACACATTCTCAGTGGAGTTATTCTGTCTATTCACATAAGATTACTGGAGAGGAAATGCTGGAGAGATATAGTATGTCTGTAAACTGAAAACGAACAGTGCTTGTGTTGGGAAAAGTTGCCTCTACTGGAAGAGTGCTACAATTGTGCTATGATTCCTGTACTGCATGACTATGAATCAATCATAAACTAGTAAAGAGTTCTTTAAATATTTTTCAAATAACGAAGTTTCCTCAGCAACCTTACCTGGCATCTGGTATCAGGAGATTTAAATTAGATCTAGTATCAAACAGTAATTACTTTAACTTCATAATCATTTATTATCAGTCAGTCTCAGTTAACCTGTAGTAACTGGGATGTTTAAAGATATACACACACCTGCATCTGAAGAGAAGTCCTCATAATGATCGCTGTCATCTTCAGAGTCAAACCCCTCATCATGAGAAAATTCATGAGACTCGGGGCTTAAAATACCACCTGCAGAAACAAACAACAAAAATTAGACTGGATATTGTTAACAAGCACTAATAGATCAATGTAAGCATCCAAAGTTTTTTATGTAGGAAGTAAAATGTCATTTTTCTTGCTGTAGGACACCATTTAATTAATCATAAAAAACATGGAAACTGTCTGCTAGTTTTTTTTTTTTTTTAATTAGCCCAGTGTTGCATAAATACAAGACAATCATCAGAATTTTTTCGTCACCTCCACCCCAACAAATACGACACAGAGACCACTACACATCAGATCTTATTAGCAAAGGGAAACACCAGGTATAACTTCAATCTATTATGTATGTGATACCTTCAGATACAGAAACAGGCTCTAATATGACCACAGTGAATATTAGAAAAAAGGAGAGATGAAAAAGTGTCAAACTACAACACACTACATATGGTAACTGAGGATTTAAAATTATATGATTCAGGTACCTTGGCTCTGTAACCTCAATCTTTCACTGATTCAACTATCTACCAAAGTGCACTGCCATATCGTATCACCTATGTCTATCTTCAACATTCTGTTCAATACTGTAGCTTCTTTACTTGTGACAATTTCAGTGCTATGAACTACTATGTTACATTCTTCCATTCAATTTAGCCTATACACTGTAACTAATCTGGCAGATCTAATTACACTCCTGGAAATTGAAATAAGAACACCGTGAATTCATTGTCCCAGGAAGGTGAAACTTTATTGACACATTCCTGGGGTCAGATACATCACATGATCACACTGACAGAACCACAGGCACATAGACACAGGCAACAGAGCATTCACAATGTCGGCACTAGTACAGTGTATATCCACCTTTCGCAGCAATGCAGGCTGCTATTCTCCCATGGAGACGATCGTAGAGATGCTGGATGTAGTCCTGTGGAACGGCTTAGTTGGACCAGCGTTCGTGCTGGACGTGCAGACCGCGTGAGACGACACTTCATCCAGTCCCAAACAGGCTCAATGGGGGACAGATCCGGAGATCTTGCTGGCCAGGGTAGTTGACTTACACCTTCTAGAGCACGTTGGGTGGCACGGGATACATGCGGACGTGCATTGTCCTGTTGGAACAGCAAGTTCCCTTGCCGGTCTGGGAATGGTAGAACGATGGGTTCGATGACGGTTTGGATGTACCGTGCACTATTCAGTGTCCCCTCGACGATCACCAGAGGTGTACGGCCAGTGTAGGAGATCGCTCCCAGTCCAGTCCCAGGTCGACGGGCACGTGCACCTTCCACCGACCACTGGCGACAACATCGATGTACTGTGGAGACCTCACGCCCCACGTGTTGAGCAATTCGGCGGTACGTCCACCCGGCCTCCCGCATGCCCACTATACGCCCTCGCTCAAAGTCCGTTAACTGCACATACGGTTCACATCCACGCTGTCGCGGCATGCCACCAGTGTTAAAGACTGCGATGGAGCTCCGTATGCCACGGCAAACTGGCTGACACTGACGTCAGCGGTGCACAAATGCTGCGCAGCTAGTGCCATTCGACGGCCAACACCGCGGTTCCTGGTGTGTCCACTGTGCCGTGCGTGTGATCATTGCTTGTACAGCCCTCTCGCAGTGTCCGGTGCAAGTATGGTGGGTCTGACACACCGGTGTCAATGTGTTCTTTTTTCCATTTCCAGGAGTGTATTTCCCATTTTACAGTACAGCCTTATCACCCTCAAACCAGGTGTCACTAAATGTAATATATTTGTTCAATCTGTGAATCCAATGCTGCAAAAGATTTTTTATACTCATCTGCAGTGGTGGCTGGGATCTCCTCCCTGAAATTGATTCTCTCACTTCCGTATCTGCTTCTGTGACACAAAGAAGTTGGATAGAGCCATGACACGTGAGTAACAAGTGTAGGGCCGTTTTGACCAAAAACTTGTGCAAAGTGATGGCTGTGCGACCAGCACAATTGTCATTGTGGGAAAGCCCTTATCCACATAGGACCTTATTTTGGCACTCATCGCTACACTCTCTCTGATACCTCCAAATACAATATTGATTAACAGTCTGATCTGGATGCAACACACAGTGAATGCACTATTCCCCTCGCACGCGCATGCGTCTAAACTTGAATTCCTTTATGTTGGTTGTCTATGTTTTTTCGGTTAGGTTAGGTTAGGTCCCAAATTTTCTTCATGTGTTCACTGTGTTGTTTCTTTCGCTCCGCTGTCAATTTGCATCCTTGTCTCTTCTGTGTTGTGGTGTCAAAATTTGTGTTTTTTGATGACGTTCCTGAATTCAGTTCTATTTTCTGCATCGTTTACTGTTTTGTGTGTTTGTCTGAGGTCCTCTTCAACTTCTTTTATCCATTTTGTATTTCCCCTGCTTGAGTTGATGACTTTAAGAATTTGCTTTGAAATTCTGTTCTCATTCATCCTGTTGGATATGTCCGTAGAACTGCATTCTTCTTTTCCTTACTGTATCCGTATTCTTGTCTGTGTATATATATAATTCTGATGTTGGTCTCTTCTTCCAGATTCCTTGCTCTTGTATCGGGCCAAAAAATTTCCTGAGAATTTTCCTTTCTTGTTTCTCTATTTCTTTGATTTTAGTTTGCCCACCTATTTGTGTTGTTTCAGATGCATACAGTGCCTCCGTAAGTACAACAGTGTTGTAGTGCCTCAATTTTGCGTTAATGGATATGGACTTTTTGTTATAATAGTTCCATGCGAGTTTATATGCTTTCTGTAGTTTTTTTTATTCTTTCCTCATTGGCCTTTAGGTTGATCCCTGATGGCTGGATGATTTCTCCCAGGTACTTAAAATGTGGTACTTGTACAATTTTCCCATGGGTTGTCACAATAGGCAATTTGTCTTGTGGTGCTCTTTCTATGTACTGGGTTTTCTCATATGAGATTTGCAGGCCGGTTCTTTGTGCAGTTTTGTGTAGCTTCTCTATGGCGTTAGTGACTTCTTTTCTATTATTTGTGAGGATTGCAAGGTCATCTGCAAACACTAAACACTTCACATTGAATCTATTATCTTTTCTAATGCCAATTTGGATTCCTTTGACTTCTTTTTCCCATATCCTGATAATTTTTTCAAGAATGATATTAAAGAGTAATGGTGAAAGTCCGTCACCCTGTCGCACTCCAGTTTGGATTGCAAATGGTTCCGAGATATCCCCCATAAATTTAACCTTGGAGACTGTATCAGTTAATGTTTCCCGAATGATTCCTCTTGTCTTTCTGTCAATGCTGAATTCTTCCAGCATCTTGCAGAGTGCTACTCTGTCTATTGAGTCGTAGGCCTTTTTAAAATCTACAAAAGTGACCACTGCGTTTCGGGTGTTTTTCATTTGGAGAATCATTTTCAGATTCCAGATCTGCTCTATGCATGATCGTCCCTTGCGAAAACCAGCCTGGTATTCTCCTATTTGTGGGTCAGCTTGTTCTTCTAATCTATTCATGAGAACTATTGATAGGATTTTATATGTGACCGGTACGAGTGAGATACCCTTGTAATTATTTGGTTCAGTTTTGTCCCCGTTTTTGTGGAGTGGATGGATGAGCGCGCATTTCCATTCAGAAGGGATCTGTTCTGTTTCTCAAATGTTTAATATGATTTTGTGAATTTTTCCTGTTAATCTTTCAACATTTAGTTTCCATAGTTCTGCAATAATTCCATCTTCTCCTGGGGCTCTATTGTTTTTCAGTGTCTTGATAATTTCTACTATTTCATTGATGGTTGGCAGTTTAGTGTCAGGATTTGGTGTAGATGTCTGATAGTGAATATCCTCTGAAGGTCCTTCGCAGTTGAGAAGTTTGTTGAAATAGTCTGCGAGGATTTGGCAGTTATTCTTCGTGTTAGTTTCTAGTGAACCATCCGATTTCTGTTTATTGACTAAGGTGCCTCAATCGTACAGTGAGCTGTTACCTTTACTCCTTGAATTATTCAAAGGAGAAACTGCCACAGAAATGAACAAACAAGAGGTATTAACTAGAATTTTGAAATTCTGCCAAGTCAGAGAATTACAAAATTACACTGCAATTCACATTTCACTGTTAAGCATAGGGTGCACAGAATGACTTTCAGACTATTTCTCTACCTAAATTTTTGTGGGCGAGTTCTTATTTCTCATACTTTATAGTGACGGTCATTTCTTCCTATGTAGACAGGAGTAGGAAGTTGGTAATCAGAATTCAGTGAAAAGTTCTGGACGCCACAAGAAATGCCTTTGTTTCAGTAATTGCCACCCCAAATCGTTCACCACGTTCATGACACTCTCCCATATTTCATGACAATACAAAACGAGCTACCCTTCTTTGAAATTTTTCCATGTCCTTCGTCAATGCTATCTGGTAAAGATCCCATGTGGCATAGCAATGCTCCAGGAGAGGACGGACAAGCATTGTGTAGGCAATCTTTTCAGTAGATCTATTTATAAATGTTCTGCCAATACAACGCAGGCTCTGGTTCGCTTCTTCACAACATTTTTTTATGTGATGGTCCCAACTTAAGTTGTCTGTAATTGTTATACCTAGGTATTCAGCTGAGCCTAAAATCTTTACATTTGTGCGATTTGCAGTGTAACACAAATTTAATGGAATTTTTACAGTACTCATGTGGAGCACCTTACACTTTTTATTGTTCAGGGTCAATTAGTAGTTCTTGCACCCTGTAGGTATCTTGACTAAAGCATTTGCAATTTGTTTTTCTTCTGATGGCATTACTAGGTAGTAAATTATTGTGTCATCTGCAAAAAAAATCTAGGAGATCTGCTCAGACTGTCTACTAAGTTGTTTATATAGATTAAAAAACGTGTCAATTACTACTACATGAGATCTTTCTGACAGGGAATGGTTAATTCAGATGCACACAGCTGAGATGTTACTCCATATGCATACAATCTGATTAAGGAACTGTATGAAAATGCTTCTGGAAAAACAGAAGTGTGGAAATGACTGAGATCCATTGGTAATAGCACTTTTATTTCATGTGAGTAAAGAGCCAGTACTGCCTCATAGGAATGGTATTTTCTGAAATTGTGCTGATTGTGTGTCAACAGACAGTTTTCTCCAAAGTATTTTATAATGTTGGAACATAATACAGGTTCAAATTGCTAATAAAAGTCTCTGCCAATGTTATGGGGTCTACAATTCAACAGATTACTTATACCTCCTTTCTAGTGTTTTGGTGTGACCTTTGCCACTTTGCAGTCTTTAGGTAAAAATTGAACTATTTCATCCGCATACCGTTGTTACACAAACTCAGCCAGGAGACTTTCCATTATTACGTTACCGAAGTTGCTTTGCTACAACATGGGTATCTATTTCCGAATTACTCATGCTGGCAGCAGTTCTTGAGTCAAATTCTGAAACATTTACTGATTCTTTTTTTAATGAAAGAATTTTGAAAAACAGTGTTTAGTAAATACGTTTTACTGGTACTTCCGTGGCTAACATTACCACTGCTGTCATGTTGTGAAGGTAATGGCTGTCTCCTGCCACTAGTATACTTTACGCATCACCAGAACTTCTTAGGATTTACTACCAGATTTCAAAACGAAGAAAGCAGCTCACAATGAAGTCCACATTCATGAGAAGTAGAGTCCAAATTTCTGTCTGGCCATATAGATTTAGATTTTCCATTATTTACCGAAATCAGTAAAAGCAACTTTGAAAAGGACACTGCTCATATGTCCTTTAACATCTTTGCCAATTTTGAGCTTGAGCTGGACATGGCATCCCTAAGACATCTAATCTTAACCTTCTGCCATCCACACTCAGATTTCCAGGCAAAAGTACGAACAGTGAAATGGTATGTCCTTAAATGCATTCAAAAATGTTAATTGTAGATAGCACTGGTAATCAGTAAACAATGAACAAAGAAAAACAACAAAGAAATTGAACATGTTCTATTCACAGAGGAAAAAAAATGTTATCAATACAGAATTAATGACTTATACTGAAGCAGACATATGGTACGATGTACACAGATGCTCTCAAAGAAAGCATAAACAAAATCTGTGCAATTGCTGCAAAGCTTTATAAACACCTGAAGGAAATACAAAATAAAACCACATTTTCCAAATATAGTATACTTACTTCAGTTGTGGATAGAAGCAAACGCAAGCCAGCGAGCAATCAAACACAATTAAAACTCAAAATGCATTAACAAGATATAAGCAAGATTGACAACACAATCTCCAAGTGATTATAATGAAAGTTGGGAGCATGGTGGATCCAAAAATAAAACTAAATTTTGCTGAGGGCAACATAAAACATTAAGCAGGGATGAAGAAAGCAAATTTACCAGATATTTCACGATGATGACACTGCTGTGAACATAGCATTTAAGTAAATGTGCATGAAAAGACGAGATGTAATTTCAGAAGTCAAGGCAAAGACAAACCAATAGTTTACAAAATAACAATGTACATGATAAGATAGTAGTTTACAGAATACAACGAAAATCACAATGTACATGATAAGATTAACACAATGCAAGGGCTACCAAGTACTACGAAACAAGAATCACCAGAAATTTTAAAATGTTATTCAATCATATTTGCTTCTAAGCTAGCATGTATGTGTTGTTGCATTTGTAAATTCAAAGTATGTGACCAACAATCTTTTTATGTTAACCCATACTCCAATCCACTGCCAACAAAGAGTACAATAGAAGCTGACACCAAGAACATGTTGGTAGGGAAAATCATTAAATAAAAACACCGTTCTTTACTGGATGGAGGGAAACAAAACAATACCAGTAGATCTCAAAAGAGACAGACTAGGAAAGGCCTATTATAAACATTTAAAGATATAAAATACTCTCTGGTCATACTTAACAATCACTTATTGGTAGCTAGAACTTTATAAAGGAAGTCAGAGGGACTTCTATAAGGAAAGAAGTTAGCAAATCAGAACAACTTTCACTCAGCAATTCTGTTTCTGCCTTCATGAGTGTTGGATGAAGTTCTATGTGGAGAGTACTTCCGGAAGGTGAGCGGGTTACATCAGCAATACTGTCAGACTGACAAATACCTGGGAAGAATATCTGAAAATTTTAAAGGAAATCCTGAAAGCATTTGAAAAATCACGACTACACTGTTTTCAGCAAACTTTTTAGATGGTCCATGAATGACTAATCCAACGCATACATTATAGATTTGGGCAAAGTTTTACTTACAGCAGTGGTGGAATAGTGTGCTGATGTTGGCAACAATCACTGAATGCTGGGAATTCATGACAACCAATAACTTGAAGCAAATAACTAATGCTGTACCTGCTCTATGGGTGACAGGTTCTTGTATGTAGCCTTACCCACTCAGCAAATTAATTATTTTTGTAAATTAAATATACTGTGATAAAACATTTTCATCAATAAGAAGAGACTGACATGAAAAGAATTCCGCCAAAACAAAATAGCAATTGTCGTTGGATACTGTATACTATCACATGACTGGCTAACACCAATGACACGTAATAACCTAGATTTGGAGTAAAGCTTCAAACAAATTAAGTCAAAATTATATCCCGCACTAATATTACATTTCCAGCCATGGGTAAAAAGTTTTATTTTGGGTTTGACAGCAGTGGGTACAGTGAAAGTGGAAAGCTGTATCAGCTGTGCGAGGACAAAGGCAACACAGAACCACTGCATTCACAAGCTATCCATTAACAGTGTGCTAGGTGAATGTGTAGCACAATGGGATTGTAATTGTAAAGTCAATGGTTCAAATCTCACTAGCAGCAAGCACATTTTTACTTTTTTAAAAAAATCCATTTCTTAAAAAAAAATAATAATTTAAAAACACTGGATTATAATTTTTAATAATAGCTGGTCATATGAAAACAAAATATGACACAGACAAATCAATGCCTTCTTGCTAAATGATATGAATTATGTACAGCATTAATACTTCTTTATCTATAAACAAAAACAAATATTTGATTTTATCTTTGATGTCTCAGATTTTGATACAAAATTTTAGTTCACTGTGAATATTTGTATTTTCATACTGACAGTAATTAAAAATAAAAGGTGTTATTTTTGTTGAAAAATTATGATTCTATATTTGTTAACTAATATTTTTATTTGCCAATAAAGATGAAATTAAAGAAAGAATGCTACTAGCAAGATTTGAATTAATGATCATACAAGTACAAGCAGCTAATGCCATGCACTGGGCCAACAATGATTTCATTAATTATCTTCAAGTGTTTAATACTTAGCTGGGATCAGAAATCATCTAATCTCCAAAGGCCACTTTTTCCAGCTCTCTCTCTCTCTCTCTCTCTCTCTCTCTCTCTCTCTCTCTTTCTTTCTTTTGAAAATTACATTCTACAGCTTTAGCAATTTTATGTCCAGATACTAACCTTCAGATCCTTTAAGCACGAAGAAAATCTGAGAGACTTAGTCCACACACAGCACAAATAGTACCACTGGACAGCGGGTCAAATATGTTTATGGTTTACAATTTCTCTTTCTTTACCACCGTCACACCATGACTTATTTTACTCCTGGTGTTGCATTACAAATACTATTGCTGTTTTCAGTTAACCCTTGTTTCATAGCTCATATTCACAACACACATAATGATATGGAATATGTCAATTGAACATAGGGTGGCATAAAACATTCAAAAAATATATTTAGATGGCTATATGCTGGCCATTGTAAGTTTGTAATTGTCTACTCATTTCTACTCGAGAATCCTTCTACAGGGTGGAGAAAAATTGTGCCACAAAATTTTAACCCTGGATAGCTGATGCCAGTGAGAACCAGGGTTACTAACGATGCGTAGGTCGACAATGCATTTTTAAACTACAGAAACTTGGTGCCACGCACTGATTGGCCACGGGATTGAACTGTTGTCGGATGCTCTGGACATGAGGATTTATCTTTGCTCAGGAAAGGACATTTAGAGTGTTGTAAAGGTCATCCCGATGAAAGGTGCACTTGATGGTAAACAACACAATGATGGGGGAGTCGGTATCTCATGCAACACATCACAGAAACAACCGACAAAACCCTAGCTTGTGTTCATAGTCCGCCACCGGATTTAGATCCTGGACAGGATGGATGCTGACTGTCATCCCTCAAAGCCTCCCAGACTAACCCATTAGTGACCCCAACTCATGCTGAACTGCTCAAGTACTTGTCGTAAGTGCTTCCTCAAAGCATTCGAGAACACTGTCTTCAAATGCAGCATCCTGTAGCATTCGAGTTCTTCCAGCATCATCACAATATCCCGCTAACGAGCCTGATTCGCTAAGTCACTGGTGAATTGCTGAAAACATCTGCAGGTGTGGGTGGAGTCTTGCTGGGTACCGTTCCTCATACAACTGTGGAGCTTCATGTGCATTACCATCAGCTAGTCCATAAACAAAAACCATATCTCATTGTTTCAAACGAATACTGTGCCATCATGCTTACTGTATGACTAAATTTCAGGTGATTTGTGTGTGCTCCAAAACGTAGCTTACGTGTGAATGCTTCTGACGTGAGGTGGTGACAAACAGCAAGACCTATTCAACATGTGCGCATATCACCTCAGGGCAATAACGGGGCAAGGAACATTTGTATGTGTGAACAGACAACCATAGCGCTGCCCATCAACCGACAAACGGCAACAGGACAATCTCACGACCAGTCGGAGTGCATGAAGCCACATTTCCTCAGTTTAAAAATGGTGTGTTGTCAACCTACACAACATTAGTAATTTTGGTTCCTACTGGCATCAGCTATCCAGGGTTAAAATTTCATGACACAATTTTTCTCCACACTGTATAATAAAGGAGTAGTTTTCAATAAGATACACAACTTTAATCCACATTTTAAAACATTTCTACTGCCTGTAAGAAATTTTATTTCCGTGGGAATATTATTATGTACTTGTACATTTCACTCATATCTGTGCCGAAGATCCAGCCGAGAGAAGTCTAAAGGTTTTTTCCCCCATCTAGTACTGTATTTGTGAATATTTCTATTACTCTAAAACAGCAAAGGATTGTTCACAACAAATTTCTTCAGCGAAAAAAAAAAAAAAAAAAAAAAAAAAAAAAAAAAAAAAAAACTGTGGGGCTGTGATGAATATTCCAAAATATTTAAACTGATCAGATGGGTACATTGCTCATTCTTTAGATTCAAAGTGAGGAAATCATTAGGAACAGATAATATGTGTGGAAATGAGAAAAAATGAAAACTACATATTACAAACGAAATGATGTCCTTTCCACTGACATCAGGAGACAGTTTTCTAACTTATGGAAAGTTTAGACATTTTTACAATACTTTAGGAAAAGATACATTTCTACCTATTGTAAAGCAGACACATGAAGTCCCAGACAGGCATGATTAAAAAACACTCACATATAGCTTTCGGCCATAGCCTTGATCAGTAAAGAGAGAGACAACATTCATACACACAGAGAAGCAAGCATACCTCATGCATATACAACTGTCAACTCCATCATCTTGGGCCCAAGATGCTGGAGTTGGCGGTCGTGTGTGCGTGAGGTGTGCTTGCCTGCAATCTGTCTTTTCCTACATTGTTGAAATTTATACCTGGAGTTTACATTATTTGATTAGACATTTTAACACATTAATTAAAAAACTCATCAACAAACACCGAAATACACAAATACTAAAGTGAATAAATTAATACCAAGGTTATTGCAGCCAAACTTCTTGAGAAACAAAAATTGTTTGTGACTTACACAGACTGTAGTCTAACATGACATTTTGTTACAACTGGTGTGGTGGACGTGTTATTCCATGCAGCCACAGACAGAAGGTGCTATGATGGTCCACCAAAGAATAACTAAAGAGCACAACAATGAACATTATGGAAAATATGTAGTATTCGATTTACTCTATTGTATACAAATCAGATAGGAAGACGACCCTGGCACTCACTGTAAAGAATATTGTATTAATGGTTACAATATTATGAAAACAAAAGTAGCGGAGATGCTGAGTCGCAGATCGGCACAACAAAAAGACTGTCACAAATAAAGCTTTCAGCCAGTAAGGCCTTCCTGAAAAATAGACAAAGGTCTTACTAGCTGAAAGCTTTATTTGTGACAGTCTTTTTGTTGTGCTTATCTGTTCCTCTATATGGTGGGTAAAAACTTTCCTTTTCATAATATTGTTACATTCCATCCTGGATTTTCCACAGTTTGGTTGTATTAATGGTTAATCTGACAATATATGGTTGAAATGATGGAACTCTTGTTATGAATTCTTTACACTGGTTGAAGAAGGAAATGAGTCCTTTTTCCAGCTAATTGATGAAATCTTCAGGGAAGAGGACCTGAGCACAATGAAGAGAATTATTAGCTGGGACTGAATAGCAGGACCAGCTTTACAAGATAAATTTATGGGTGACTGTAGTATCCAAATATAACAGCAAACGAATTGACTCTATTCCAGGAGGACATATGTAACTGGTAGGTTTTAAGTCTCGCTGTGAGAATTACACACATGACAAGATCATATTACTGGACTGCACCTGTGTCAACTTCAGGAATTATATAGCAATCATGTAATGCGATATAGTTAATATCACGTACATTAGGTAGTTCTTATCAGTTAGTTCTGTTATAGAGTTCACAATCAGAGCAGAAGGAGAACACTGTGCACCACAAATAATCTTCAAAGAGTAAGGGCTGTGTTATGTTGGGCGTGAAGGAGTCCCTTGTCCCAAAGAATACCTTAGACCTACATCTATTGCCCCACAATATCATTCCATAATTATGCCATTAATTACTCAAAATATGCACAATAAAATAACCTCCTCACATTATGATCACCTAACTCATTAATCAAATGAAGAGCAAATGTTGCTGAAGTTAACCATGTGAAAGTGATTTAAGTGCATTGCTTACAGATCAAACTCTTATACATATATACTCTGAAAATTTGATTTTACGTATTCTTTTTCTGCCATATTCCACTATTATTATTGAAGATACAAACTGTCTTGCACAAAATCGCTTGAAATGTGTTTTTCAATGCGGTAGTTCATTAAAAACTGTTTTTTATCTATTCTTTTACTTATGAGCCTATCATAGACTCCATTATGATGCTTGAATTACGTCGCAAACAATTATTTTATGCTGTACTGGTATACAATGTGTGTGTGTGTGTGTGTGTGTGTGTGTGTGTGTGTGTGTGTGCGTATACCTGTCCTTTTTACCCCCCAAGGTAAGTCTTTCCACCCCTGGGATTGGAATGACTCTTAACCCTCTCCCTTAAAACCCACATCCTTTCGTCTTTCCCTCTCCTTCCTGATGAAGCAACCGTGGGTTGCGAAAGCTTGAAACTTGTGTGTGTTTGTGTGTTTTTTGTCTCGATAGAGACAAACCAACGCTTTCGTTTGTTAAGTTACAGCATCTTTGTTTTTAGATGTATTTTTCCCACGTGGAATGTTTCCCTATATTATATTCACAATATTAATTTCTGTAGAACTCCTGTAGTGACTACTCCCCCTTCTAAAAATTCTGTTTCACTGTGTACAATCTGTGGGTTCATTAATGCAACAGTCAGACAGAATAAGAACCAATTACCAGCCAGATATTAGATATCATAACACGTGAGTTTCTCAAAACAGTGTAAACAGCACACACTACTGCTTTTGACAAGACTCAGAAAGTAACAGCTGGCACTATTCTGTCACTGAAATTTGTATAATTTGATTCATGAACTAAGAAACAGAATGTTTTAGGACAATTCTTACTTAATAATGACCATCAATTTCCTCTGAGGTATCTACACAGTGAAACTGAGAAGATGGCTCATAAATAGTGTGTAATTCACAATCATCATTAGCCAATTGAACAAAAACTAAATTAAAAGGTAACTTTTGCCACATTATCTTTTCTTTTGTTGTTATTATCATCACCATTTTCCTCGAACTGATACCAGATCTTACTGTTGTGCAGCATCTATGAAATAAAATATTTCCTCCATAGCATCCACAGGAAAAATAAAACAAAGAAAATGAGATTGCTACTACAATGTTTTTAATAAAAGGAGTCCATCCTAATCCCTTTCTGGCTCATATTTTACCCACATTCTTTAATATTTGCTTTTGTACCCCATTTTTCTTTATTCTCTGTTTTTCTGCCTTCTCTCACTTACTGGACATCTATAAACTATTATTACCGATACTCTAGAATTAGAATACGAATTGTTTAGTCCATTACTACACTTCCTAAGTAACAGCTGATCAATGAATCTGTCTTAATTCACAGACTGGTATGACTTTCCAATCCCTCTAGATCCTGTGCATGTACGATACTTTTTCTTCAGCAGCCGATATGGAAATGCTTTTATTTTGAAGCCATTTTGACTTTTTCCATTGTGACTGTCTCAAGAAATATGTAAAGGTTTTTTTAAATCACTGCTACCAGTCACAACTTTGTTGACTATCGTATTATTTATTTATTTAGCGACATGTTTCGAGGGAATACCTCATCTTCAGGCTAAATGGCATTACAAAAACAATTTTAAAATAAGATCATACTGATGTTATATAGTCTTTTCATAAATGGTGTGGTTATCCAGTGGAAGAAGAGAAAATTTAGTAAGAGGCGATGTCACTTTGGAAGCTTGACTGATGTTTGCATGAAAATGTTTTGTAATGGTCACTCACTTTGTTCTCCTGGCAAGGTAGTCTCATTGTGATGGGGTGAGGTGTTTCCATTTCCGTGGCTCTCTTAAAGAAAGCCAAAAGAACCACAGAAATGGAAACCTCAGCTCTCTTGGCTTTCTTGAAGAGAGCCACAGAAATGGAAACACCTCAACTCATCACAACGAGACTGCCACGCCAGAAGAACAAAATGAGTTAACTGTTACAAACCATTTTGATGCAAACACAGTCCAGCTTCCAAAGTAACATCGCATCTTACTAAGTTTTCTCTTCTTCCACTGGATAACCACAGCATTTATGAAAAGTCTATGTAACATCAGTATCACCTTACTGCAAAATTGTTTTTGTAGTGCCATTTGCCTGAAGATGAGGTATTCCCTCCAAACAGGTCACTAAATAAATAATACGACAGTCAACAAAGTTTGTGACTGGTAGCAGTAATTTAAAAAACCTTTACAAATGCTTTACTCCATTATAAATCACATAGAAATATAAAAGGAATCATATCAGATTCTATGCATAAGCTATGCTATAAATATGTATACTCGATGAATGGATATCAATTTTCTTGTATATTATTATTCTATCCAAACATAAATATTTACCTGTAGAGATTGAAGAAGTGGATCCTGCTTCAGCTAATGATCCAGTAGAAAGAAGATGCTGCCGAGGTTCCCTGCGCTGCCAAATTTGTTCCAGTCCAAGATGAGTTGGAGCTGACGACGATAATCTTGATCCATATCCTGTATTACCGCTTCTTGTTATTCTACTACCTGATGGCACTTCTGGGACAGGACTTACAGAGTTAGTTGGGCTGAGTGGTCCTGGAACCGACTGAACAAAAAGCTGCCTCTCCGGTGATGCTGAAGAGTATGTTTCCTTTTTGAGTAAAAGTTCATGTAGGGTACTGTGTTTCTGCTGCAATGGGCTGACTCCAAGAGGTGGAGGGGTGACAGACGATGCTGCTGAATGCAGAAGCAATGAAGAACTAGAGCTGTTTTGACTCCCTGGTGAAAGAGCATCAACTGTCTGAACACCATTACTAGGTTTGCCACTCAAAAAAACGTCCAATGGACTGGATGGCACACTTGACGATACACTGAATGCATCCTTGTAAAAACTAAGTCCAGCTGGTGGAAATGAAGATGGAACAAGGCTCTGGGAAAGTTGTGCTACATTATTGTTTCCGAAATTAGAGTTCACATTTGTGACTTGGACAAGTGGAGGAGCAGCAGATGTCCTTGACTGTGATGCAAAAGGCGGCACATTGATGTAGTAGCTATTTTCTTCTGGCAATAACAGATCATCAAAATTCAAATCATCCAACAAGTTCTCATCATTTGCATTCAATTCTGCAAGCGTAGGTCCTTGAATAAGATCTGCTTTATCAACTTGGAAGATATCATCATCATCCATTCGAAATGTATCACTTCTACTGGTTTCACAATCACTAGGCAATTTTGTGGTCCACACTGGAGACTCTGCATACAGTTCTGTGACACTAACAATATTGGTAGCGTTTGGTGTATTGTCTTGAGATACAGAAGATGGTGAGGAGATGTCCACAAAGTCAAACCCAAAGTCTCTAAAATCTGAAAGATCCATGCCTCTACGATGTGGTATTGGGACACTAGCTGTTGTGCTACTAGTGCTGTCCATTACCAATGGCTCTTGCTTCACTGTTACTCCCTGGTCAATAAATAATTCCCCTGTATAAAAAGGATCAGCCATGTTTTTATTGTCTCTTATGTCATTTATTTTGCTGATGAAAGCTAACCTGTAACATACCATAAACAATAGTGTTTAATACTATCTTTCTCACTTCAGAATTATATAAAACTTTAACTTTTCATTCATTACACTGAGTATAGCTTTGGGCAACGTGTTAGCTATGTAAATATACCTAATGCACATGTTTTGATTCAAATGCCAAACACCGTCCTTGGACTTATTTTTAACCTTGGCAGAGAAGGCATAACACTCACTTCTAAAAGCTTTTGTCTAAATGGTACGTTAAAATCCAAGAATAGAATGGAATAATGAAGATGACATCGTGCAATCTGTCTCTGTGTTTCATAATTTCCTTCATTCTTATCAGCAAGCGTCCAAAAACAACATGTTGCAATACAGTGTTGCCTAGACAACAACAAAATCTTTGTTTTGATTGCACAACATCATGTAGGATAACAAAGAAGGTAAGAGTTTCTGGAACATATTTGACATCGCTGTCACGAAATTTTCGCTCCTATAATACTATTTCTTTCCATGAAAATATCTGTTTACATGAATCATTTCCCGATAAACACTGTTGTAAATTTAACACTCAATATGACAAACTGTTGGTACGAAGTTACCTTGGACAGCTGAAAATACATTACGCTACTCGTTTCCCGCGCTAATCATACTGCACACCAAGACAGCAGCACGACCATGACTTTCAAAATAACATGTCTCAGCTGAAAGTCAGTTTAACATAGTAAACAATCAGGACATCCCACTCATCTTCGACAGTGCTCGCACAATATTGTTTTTAATAAGAATCGAATATCACTTCTGGTATTACCGATTTAGTTACGCATGACAACACTAAAATATCAACCTGTAAACTTTGCGTTTACTGAAGAAATCACTCAAAGGTCACATGAGCACGATCAATCGACTGACAACCTAGCCAATGGCAGCGAGGTCATAGACACACCGACCAATTGCAGCTTTTGTTGTGATCCTTGGGCCAGCCTCCCAAACACAAACGTAGTACGAGAATCTAGAAAATGTCAAACTCATGAATTTCATGAAAGTAGTAGCACTGATCCTCTTATAGTATATTGTAACAACTGTAAGCTGGTTTTTTACACTTTGGGTATCATATAGTAAATGACCAATCTATATTTCCGCTGAAGAAATTTACGAAGAGGATAAAAAATAGAAAATAAACAATGTCCAGAGAATGTAAGCATTTACTGTTTCTTGTTCCGGGCCAGTGAGCCCCGTCACCGCAACGTCGAGCGATGGCGTTCGTGCAAGACACGTGAATGAGAAGCGTGTTTCGAAAGCAATGGGAACAATCAAGATTTTTTTTAGTCTTATGCTCCAATTAATTTCCTGTTTAATTACTAATAATTACGCGACTGGTTGAAACAAAACAATAAACACACTGAAAGCAGTCTTTCCCTATTTGGGGCTTTTGCAGTTTTTTTGCTTCACAGAATGCAAAATTAGCAGTCAATAGGACGCAAACTAAATGTGTTAACAATCACATTTAATTTTTTAACATCCCAATTAATGTCAATCAGCGTAAGCCCTGAGGTAGCCATTTGTTGCGAAATTGGTTGCAGACTGCTTTCGTGTCATGGTTTTTAGTGTGTAATCATATTCGGAAAAAAATGTAATCATACTTGGAAAAAAATAATAATAATAAGGCTCAAATACGCGACCTTTTGATGAGTATATAAAAAGGCGAAAACGCAAACAATTCACTAGTAACGAGGGGCTAAGAACTTGTGTTACTTGTAGTTAAACTTTGGTTGTCAATGAGCGAATTAGCCTGATGGCAGGGCTTGAGGCTACTGGGATCATGCCTTTTAATAACGATAAGTTTCTGTAAAACCCACCAAAAGGAAATGGAAGTAATGCAGATGTGGAATTTGATCTGACAGCTTAAAACAGTTTCTGGAGTAATTTAAGAGATCTGAGACCCCACACACCAGTGCAAAATCTTAATCAGCCAGTGCACCAAACCACAGTCTAGGAAGAAGAAGCGCCCTGCCACAACACCTGGTTCCAGTACTGGTAAACAGAAGAAGAGGAGACTGAATAAACCATCTGAGGAGCAACAAATGCAATCTGGACAACATCAGGTTTAGAGCACTAATAAAATGAGGGAACATAATAGACCCAAAGTGGTATGAACTGGCAGTGATGCTGATGATTATTCTGTGCATGACTGTAGCAGTGACATAGACTTTGCTGGTAGTTCCCCTGAACATGGAACTGAAGAAAATTACTACCAGTACAAATATGAAAATCAGTTTCATCAGCATACAACACGTGCAACTGCAGGCCCTGAAAATATTGACCACAGAAAGCTAAAGAGCCAAATGATTTCATCTTGGTGTGTCTTCCCTATATTCCCTCAAGACGAAGATATAGGTTCCAGTACCATAAAAAATGTTATCCATGTTGTTACCCCTTTATTTGACAAAAGAGAATGTTACTGTTTTCTGTTGGAAATATAACATCAACAAAAGCAAAACGAGGATAATGGAATGTAGTCGAATTAAGTCGGGTGATGCTGAGGGAATTAGATTAGGAAATGACACACTTAAAGTAGTAAAGGGGTTTCGCTATTTGGGGAGCAAAATAACTGATGATGGCCGAAGTAGAGAGGATATAAAATGTAGACTGGCAATGGCAAAGAAAGTGTTTCTTAAGAAGAGAAATTTGTTAACATTGAGTATAGATTTAAATGTCAGGAAGTCGTTTCTCAAAGTATTTGTATGGAGTGTAGCCATGTATGGAAGTGAAACGTGGACAATAAATAGCTTAGACAAGAAGACAATAGAAGTTTTTGAAATGTGGTGCTACAGAAGAATGCTGAAGATTAGCTGGGTTGATTACATAACTAATGAGGAGGTATTGAATAGAATTGGGGAGAAGAGGAGCTTGTGGCACAACTTGACTAGAAGAATTGATTGGTTGGTAGGACATGTTCTGAGACATCGAGGGATCACCAATTTTTGTATTGGAGGGCAGCATGGAGGATAAAAGTCGTAGAGGGAAGCCAAGAGATGAATACTCTAAACAGATTCAGAAGGATGTAGGTTGCAGTAGGAACTGGGATATGAAGAAGCTTGCACAGGACAGAGTAGCATGGAGAGCTGCATCAAACCAGTCTCAGGACTGAAGACCACAACAACAACTACTACTTTATTATGGAAGTACTTCTGTAATTATTTTGCACTTTGTACTGCATTTTACTGTCATGTATTGTACCCAGTTTTGTATTTTTGACAGATGAAAATATATCACATATCTTCTTTTGTAATTAGTTCACTGTTGCAAGTATCCCACACTAATTTAAACTTGCAAAACTGCAAGTTTTCGGTATAAAAGAATAGATGTTTCAAATAATGCCCTCTCATGGGGGAACATAAAACACCAATATTTTTGTAAAAAATCAGCATAAAGAAGTTTAAGAAATAGTTTTTTTCTGCCAGCAGGATCTTCGCTGCAATTTCACCTCACTCAAAATTTTTGTAAAATTGAAAAAGCTAGATACTGAGGAAATTCAAGTGTTTCAAGTAACCCCATTTTACGGTAGTTAAACTTTTGTTGCCAATGAGCGAAAGCAGATACTGCATAAGGCACACATTTCTGACACAGAAGGTCACCATACTTAACTGGAAAGAGCTATTAGTTCAACATCATCATTTAAAGCATTGACTATGGTTCCTTGTACTGTTGATGTCAAAATTGCACAGATGGCAGAATCAGTACAGTACAGTATGTCTGGGTTTTGTGAATTGGCCCATTACTTAAAGAATACATAATTATTATTCTGGGATTGATCATATGATTGTCTTATTAGAAAATGAAACAAAGTTCTCATCAGAATGGCATAGAGGATTACCACTAATGTAACATTTTCAACATAAGTTACAAGAAGGATGAAAATAACACATTGGATAAGCAGAAATAACTGAAACACAGTTTGCTGTAAATTTTGTCAGGATTAGAACTTTTGACCTATTTACGATAATTTGAATGAGTAGCAGGGAAGAGAACCCAATCGTCAAAACATGATGAAATGCTTGAATAAATATATTAAAAACAAAGATTCCAAGACTTACCAAGTGGGAAAGCTCCGGCAGACAGGCACAATGAACAAAACACACACACAGGATTACTAGCTTTCGCAACCAATGGTTGCTTCTTCAGGAAGGAGAGGGAAAGACGAGAGGATGTGGGTTTTAAGGGAGAGGGTAAGAGTCATTCCAATCCCGGGAGTGGAAAGACTTCCCTTAGGGGAAAAAAAGACAGGTGTACACACACACACACACACACACACACACACACACACACACACACACACACGTATCCATCCGCACATACACAGACACAAGCAGACATATTTTCTTTCTTTTTTTCCCCTAAGGGAAGTCTTTCCGCTCCCGGGATTGGAATGACTCCTTACCCTCTCCCTTAAAACCCACATCCTTTCGTCTTTCCCTCTCCTTCCTGAAGAAGCAACCATCGGTTGCGAAAGCTAGTAATTCTGTGTGTGTGTTTGTGTGTTTTGTTCATTGTGCCTGTCTGCTGGCGCTTTCCCGCTTGGTAAGTCTTGGAATCTTTGTTTTTAATATATTTTTCCCATGTGGAAGTTTCTTTCTATTTTATTTGCTTGAATAAATAGTTATACAAAGGAATAAGTGTCGAGACCACTGAGTATCATCATCACAGAGGAACAGAGCAGCAATAAAATGATGTATAGGCTATGTTACACAACTGGAGAAATCTCAGACAGCATGATAAGAACTGTTTTAAAAATAAAAAAATATTGCATGGGTAGCATTAATACTCACATTATAATGAAATGACAGAGGAGCTTTATGAAGAGTTAGGGAAACACAGAAGGCAAGATTATAATAAGGAATTTCAATGCAAATGTAGGAAAAAAGAAAGAACAGTACTTAATGGAAACTTCGTGTGCAATACTGGATGAGAGATGAGAGCAGAATTTAATCAGTAGGCAGGTAAAGAGATACCATACTTTGTTCCACAGACCCATAGTGAATACATACTCAAGATTTTGAACATGTCAGAAAAACAAAAGCTAACCGCAAATAGGGCAAAGGTTGTTGAATCTCTCTCGTCTACGCATTCCCTAACCATTATGAAATAAGTGTTTCCAACGTCCATTCCATACATCCTAAGTGAAATTGTTTTGTGAGTTATGTAAGTTGATAATTTGAAACATATTTTTGTTAGCAAATTAATGAAAAAATACCACTGTGTACTATAAAAGTAAGTGTAAACATATTAAAAACAAAAAGGTTTATCTTAACACCTTCCTCGCAGAAACAAAACAGAAAATGGACTTGGTAAGAACCAAATGGAGCCAAGTATGAAACTGATTATATATTATCAAACTATAAGGAAACTGATCAACATTTAGTACCAACAGACATATCACTTTTGAAGTGAGAATGATAGTAGACTTGTAAGACAGAGTAAGAATATGGTGGGCTACTAGGTTCCGTGAAAGAACTAAGCAAATGCATCAGATGGGAAATGGGATGATGAAAGACGTGTGAGGCTGGATTGGGAGCAAGGAAAGAGACTGAGACAGGTGGTTGAAGGGACTAGTCAAGGCTGAAGTCGGGGTTTGTCGGAACAAAGGGTCAGTAGAAGGATTCAGGCCCCACCTGTGCAGTTCAGAAAAGCTGGTGTTGGTGGAAATAATGCTCATGGTGTGGGCTATAAAGCTTAGTTGGTCTGCTGTCTCTTGGCCACAAGTTGGTGGTGGCCACTCACGCAGAGATACCTTGGTGGTAGATGTGCCCTGTAGAAAGCCACATAGTGGTTCCAGCTAAGTTGATCGACCAGATGGCTGCTTTCACAGGTAGTCCTGCCTTTGGTAGGGTAGCAAATACTTGTGACAGGACTGGAGCAGGTGGTAGTGGTAGGATGTAAGGGAGAGGCCTTGCATCTAGGTCTCTTACAGGGATAAATGAGAAGGGATTGGGAACAGGGTTACAATAGCATTGGGCAAGGATATTGACCCTGATGGAGAATTTGATTCAGTTGCTTCAGCCATCGATGGTACTGAATCATGAAGAGGGCAATCCTTTGTGGCCAAACCCATGTTTTCCCAGAAGACCACATCATATTTAAGTGTGCTGTTTATATATGCATTCAATGCTGCAACAGTCCTAAAGCATTCTTAGTATATAACAACATTTACTTAGTTTTTTATTCAGAAATTCTAAATGCTCTATCCATATCAAGTGTTTATGCATCCATATGCCTGGAAATTTTGTGTATGGGGCTTGTGAAATAGTGCAGCTCCTAATTAAACTCTCATGCTGTTTCTCACTTCGCTTCTGATATTACCAAAATACTTCCATGCCTTTCTCCTCCTTATTTACAACCAAAGCATCATCCCTAAGCTATTTTCCTGTCTCATTGATTGTCTTAGGCAATCTTGTGTAGCTCGTCCTATGTGCATCCTTTTATAAAAATGTTTGTGTTATCAGCAGACATAACTGCATCTACTGTCATCAAGTGGTTTGGCAAATCATCTCTATACACCAGGAATAACAGAGGGTCTCACATGGATCTCTGATGTACTTTGTAGCTACAATGGTTGTACTGTTTTTTACAAATAGAAAACATTGTTGATTGTTATTAATTTATTCTTAATTGAAAAGCTTACACTTTTATCTATTTTTCAAGACAGTCTCCATTTTTTCGACACACTTTTGAAGATGGTGCTCCAGCTTTTGTATTCCTATGTCGAAGAAGTCTCCTGCCAACCCTTTGAGTAAGCGTGTGACCTCTGCTTGGATTTCATCGTCGCTCTTAAAGCCTTTGACACCTAAGTGTTCCTTTAGCTTGGGGAAGAGGTGATAATAACTGGGGACCAAGTCTGGGCTGTACAGGGGATGGAGCATAACAGTCCACCCAGATTTCTTCAAAAGCTCCTGTGTTTGATGAGTGACATGAGGTTGAGCATTGTCATGAAGAATCACTGTTCCCTCTGTCAGTTGTTTGTATTTGTTTCACAATATCTGTCTGAGTGTGTTGTCATCCCAGGTTGCATGAAATTGATGAGGAGTACCCCATTCCGATCCTAAAACACAATGGCCATAACCTTTCCTGCCGACTGCATTTGTTTGAATTTCTTTGGTGGTAGTGAACCAGAGTGACACCACTGACGAGATTTTTGTTCTGTTTCGAGGGTGTAATGAAACACTCATGTTTCATCTCCAATGACGATAGAGTGCAACAACTTCTCCTTGTTGCCTCCCCCCTCATATCGTTGAAGAAACTTGCAAGCACAATTAAGGCGTTGCTCCTTGTGTCCATCAGTCAGCATCTCGGGGACCCAGTGAGCACACACCTTGCAATAACCCAATGTTTCTGTTAAAGTTCCTTCAATTGTGCCATGGTGAAGCTAGGAATGCGTTCAAAAAGTTCGCGGACAGTGACCCTCCGATCTTTGAGTAGCTCATTGTTGATCTTCTGGACAATCTCATCCGAAACCGGCGGTCTTCCACTCCATTCTTCATTGTGAACTTCCATGCGACCCTCGGCAAAAGCCATGCATCATTTCCGGATGTGCTGAATGAATGTGCACTCTTCACCATAAACCTCAGTCAGTTGCTGATGAATCTCCATGGGCAGTAACTTCCTTGCCTGGAGAAACCGGATTACTGTTCGATCCTCACACTTGGCAGGAGCGGCGATCAACACTTCCATATCTGACAGCTGTCAAGCCAACACTGAATGATGTAGCGAATCACAGAGAGGCGGACTCGAGAGTGAGAGAACCACTGCACGCACGGCACTGTTGTTGGATTTAGCCTAGCACCTTCCCTCAAGGCTGTAGCTCATTGGGAATGCTACAGACACTGCATAGTTTTTATTTTGATGTGACTACCAGCTGTCTACCAGGGTGAATGGCCACCTTCAAACTGTTGTCAAGATCAAAGTTGACCACCCAGTCGCACAACATGTGACTGAGCATAAAATGCACAATTTTAAAGGCTACTTCACAACCCAAGCCATCTGGATCATTCTAGATCCACATCTGTACTCTGAAAACCACTGTGAAGTATATGGCAGAGGGTTCATCCCATTGTACCAGGTATTACGGTTTCTTCTCACGCAGGAAGAATGATTGTTTGAATGCCCATGTGTTTGCAGTAATTATTCTAAATTTATCCTCATGATTTAGTATGTGAGTGATACATAGGCCTAAGAGTAATCATTTAAAGCTAGTTCTTGAAGCTTTGTTAACCAGCTTCCTTGGGATAATTTATGTCTCTCTTCAAGAGTCTGCCAGTTCAGTTTCCTCAGTATCTCTGTGACACTCTCTTACATATCAAACAAACCTGTGTCTATTCTTGCTGCTCTTCTCTGTACACATTCAATGTCCTCTTTTATTCCTGTCTGGTACAGGTCACAAACACTTGGGCAATATTCTGAAACCAGACGCTCAAGTGATTTGTAAGCACTCTCCTTTGTAAACTGACTGCACTTCCCCAGTATTCTACCAATAAACCAAAGCCTACCACCTGGTTTACCCACAACTGATCCTATGTGATTATTTCATTTCATATGCCTAAAAAATGTTGCACCCAAGTTGTATGAGTTTATGATTCCTGCAGTGACTCATTGATATTATAGACCTATTCTACATTTTTTTACATTTTGTTAAGTGCACAGTTTTCCATTTCTGTGTATTTAAGACATGTTGCCCATCTTTGCACTACTTTGAAATCTTATCAAGATCAGAATATTTATGCAGCTTCTTTCAGACAGTACTTATAGAGAACTGCATCATCTGCAAACAGTATGAGGTTACTATTAATGCCTGCAAGATCATTAATATACAACAAGAACAGTGAGGGTCCCAATACACTTCTCTGGGACACCTTCAAAGCTACTTCTACATCTGACAATGACTCTCCATCCAAGATAACATGCTGTGTCAATCGTACCAAAAAATCCTTAATCCAGTCACAAATTTCACTTCATATCCTGAGTCAAATGCTACAAATGCTATGCAGAAATCAAGAAATACTGCATCTACCTGACTGCCTTGATCCAAAGCTTTCAATATGTTATATGAGAAAAGTGTGAGTTTGCCTTGATCCACAGCTTTCAGTATGTCATGTGAGAAAAGTATTGGTCGGGTTTCACATGAACGATGTTTTCAGAATCCATGCCAGTTGGCATTGAGGAGGTCATTCTAGTCAAAATACCTCATTACGTTTGAGCTGAGAATATGTTCTAAAATTCTTCCCTCCACGACCAGCTCCTCTGAAGTATGTAGTCCTTGCAACACACCATTTGCTCCCGTAACAGTCCTGACCTCAGTCTCCAGTAACCCACTGTCCCCACACCATCAGTCCTTTCAGCTCTCCCAATTCTTGTCACCTTCTGCACACACAGCTCCCCATTGGCTCTGATAACTGTGCCTTACATGCTTAGCTTGTCCATCTCACACCATTCCCTCCCATATTCCTAGTCAGAAAACTGGCTGCTTCTCTCTGAGCAGCTGCTGGCACCCATCCTAGTCCCTCTCCCAGTCTCATGCCTCTCTCTTCTTCTACCCACCACACCAAACACAACCCCCATCCCACCCCAGTCCTCCTGTAGAAATGCAGCACAGACATTGTGTATGCAGCCAGTGGCGCGTGTGTGTGTGTGTGTGTGTGTGTGTGTGTGTGTGTGTGTGTGTTTTACTCTTGCTCAACAAAGAATACTGAAAGCTAGTACATCTTCTTTCTTTAATGTCTTAACACTTGTGCTTTTCAGTGAGCAGTCTCCTTCACTCCTTTTTTACAGCTATCTGAAAACAGGAGGTTATAATTAAACTTTCAATATGTAACACATTATAACATGGAAACTAATTATGTACAAGCAGTAAACTTGGTAGCAATAATGCCCAGAGTATGGAATGCATTATTTCCATACATCACAGCATCACTGTCTAGTTCTCACCGTGGCCACCAGGTGCCATGATCAGTCATTGTGATTCATTGTCTCGCACATCTGACCAGTCGCAGTACACTTGTTGATGTGTCAACATGAGCTTGGACAAAAGGAGCAGGGCATCATTATTGGTGAAGCTCTGTTACCAAAACAACAGTTATGGTCTAGCTGCACTTCGAGAATATCACTAGCTGAAAGGATTACGGAAGAGTCCTCTTTCTCCACCTGCTGTGCAGAGCATGATGAAGAAGTTTGAATGAACTGAAGAACTGGGTGTCACTCCAGGAACAGGCCGACCACCGGTTGCCCCACAGGTGGTCAATGAAATCGCTGTTGCCTTGGCAGACAACACTGTGCGCAATTCCCAATCATCAAGCAGTGCGCCTGCTGTGTCATGACAGTTGAACATCCCATGATCCACTGTATGGAAGGTGCTTCGAGCCAATCGCAGCACTGGGGGCTGCATCACAGCTACAACATCTGAAGATGGGCTTACAACAGTCAGAAACCGGTCATGTGTAAATAAAAAAAATTAAACTGAAGCAGTATTTTCAACCTCTGCCATTCTCAAATGGTTTCTGTGCAAGATCCATACTGTACAGCAGCTTGCACCACAGGACACACAACAACGTGTTGACTATGCTCTCCACTTTCTCGCAAATATTGAAGTTGACGAGGACTGACCCTGAATCATCCTACGGACAGACAAAGCTCATTTTATTCTGATGGGCGGTTGCCAAGTGTGGGGATTTTCACCTCCAAGCACTTATTTATTTTATTTATTTATTTATTGTTCCATGGGACCAAATTAAGGAGAAGTCTCCATGGTCATGGAACGAGTCAATACATGAAATTATAACACGATATTAGAAACAGATAAAATGAAATATAAAAAAATATTCAGGTGACAAGTAGCAAGTTTAAATAAAGAAAATCAACAAACACTGGAATTTTCTTAATTTTTTAGCTCTTCCAGGAGCTCCTTGACAGAATAGAAGGAGTGAGCCATGAGGAAACTCTTCAGTTTAGACTTAAAAGAGTTTGGGCTACTGCTAAGATTTTTGAGTTCTTGTGGTAGTTTATTGAAAATGAATGCAGCAGAATATTGCACTCCTTTTTGCACAAGACTCAAGGAAGTGCATTCCACATGCAGATTGGATTTCTGCCTAGTATTAACCGAGTGAAAGCTGCTAACTCTTGAGGATAAGCTAATACTGCTAACAACAAATGACATTAAAGAAAATATATACTGTGAGGGCAATGTCAGAATTGCCAGACTATTGAATAGGGGTCGACAAGAGGTTCTCGAACTTACACCACATGTAGCTCGAACAGCCCATTTTTTAGCCAAAAATACCCTTTTTGAATCAGAAGAATTACCCCAAAAAATAATACCATACGACATAAGCTTATGAAAATATGTGAAGTAGACTACTTTTCGTGTTGAAGTGTCACTTATTTCACATGCTGTTCTAATGGTAAATAAAGCAGCATTTAGTTTCTGAACAAGATCCTGGACATCGGCTTTCCACAACAGCTTACTGCCTATCTGAACGCCTAGGAACTTGAACTGTTCTGCCTCGCTTATAATTTGCCCATTCTGTCTGATCAAAATATCGGTTCTTGTTGAATTGTGAGTTAAAAACTGTAAAAACTGAGTCTTACTGTGATTTAGCATCGAATTATTTTCCACAAGCCATGAATTTATTTCATGAACTACATTATTTGATACTGTTTCAATATTACACACAAGATCCTTCACTATCAAACTGGTGTCATCAGCAAACAGAAATATTTTTGAACCACCTGTAATACTAGAAGGCATATCATTTATATAAATAAGAAACAGCAGTGGCCCCAGCACCGACCCTTGGGGAACGCCCCACTTAACAGTACCCCATTGGGACTGAACATCACTACCACTCTCAATATTGCGGAGAATTACATTCTGCTTTCTGTTCTCAAAATAAGAGGCAAACCAATTGTAAGCTACTCGCCTTACTCCATAATTGTCCAACTTCTGCAGTAATATTTTGTGATCACCACAGTCAAAAGCCTTCATTACATCAAAGAAAACACCTAACATTCGCAACCTTTTATTTAATCCATCCAAAACCACACAGAGAAAAGAGGATATAGCATTTTCAGTTGTTAAGCCATTTCTAAAACCAAACTGAACATTCGACAGCAAATTATGTGAATTTAAATGCTCCAGTAACCTTGTATATACAACCTTCTCGATAACTTTAGCAAACACCGATGGCATAGAAATAGGTCTAAAATTGTCAACATTATCAATGTCTCCTTTTTTATAAAGTGGCTTCACTACTGAGTACTTCAATCAGTCAGGAAACCGACCACTCCTAAAGGAAATGTTACAGATAAGGCTAAGTACTGGGCTAACATACATAGAACAATACTTCAGTATTCTGCTAGATACCCCGTCATATCCATGAGAGTTCTTGGTCTTTAGTGATTTAATTATTAACTCAATCTCCCTCTTGTCAGTATCATGGAGGAGCATTTCATGTAACAATCTCGGAACACTTTTTTCTAAGAGCGCTATATGATTCCCTGTTGGGAATAGGTTTCTATTTAGTTCACCTGCTATATTCAGAAAGTGATTATTAAATACTGTACATATATGTGACTTATCAGTAACACGGACATTCCCACTGCGCACTGGTTCTATATCCTCGGCCTGTGTCTGCAGACCAGCCACTTCCTTTACGACTGATCATATGGTTTTAATTTTATCCTGAGACTTAGCTATTCTATCTGCATACCACATACTTTTTGCCTTCCTAATAACATTTTTAAGCACCTTACAATACTGTTTGTAATGGGCTGCCGCATTTAGATTGTGACTGTTTCTAACGTTTTGATATAATTGCTACTTTGTTCTACAAGATATTTTTATCCCTCTAGTCAGCCACCCAGGCTGCCTGTTTGTGCTAGTACCCTGTTTTGAACATTCTAATGGAAAGCAACTTTCAAGGAGCAAGAGAAAAGTATTGAGAAAAGCATTATATTTATCATCTACTGTATCAGCGCTATAAACATTTTGCCACTCTTCTTCCTTGATAAGGTTTACAAAGGTCTCTACAGTAACTGGATCAGCTTTCCTAAACAGCTGATGACTATATTAACACATGTTGCAGCACAAAAATCTTTTAGAGTTAAAATTTGTGCATCATGATCTGAAAGGCCATTCACCTTTTTGCTAACAGAATGCCCTTCTAGTAATGAGGAATGAACAAAAATGTTGTCTATGGTTGTTCTACTGTTCCCTTGCACTCTCGTTGGAAAGAATATGGTTTGCATAAGATTATATGAATTAAGGAGGTCTACCAGCATCCTCTTCCTTGCACAATCACTTATACAATTAATATTGAAGTCACCACATATAACTAACTTTTTGTATTTCCTATAAAGTGAACCAAGAACCTCCTCTAGCTTTAGCAAAAATGTTGTGAAATCAGAGTCTGGGGATCTATAAATAACAACAGTTAGAAGTTTAGCTCCATTAAATTTAACCACAACTGCACAACATTCAAACACCTTTTCAGTGCAGTACTTTGAAACATCAATTGACTCAAATGGGCTGCTGTTTTTCACACACATGGTTACTCCCCCACACCGCAAAGAGCTCCTCGAAAAGCTGCCAGCCAACCTTGTATCCTGGTAAAGGAAGCCTCTGAATTAACCCCTTATTTAAAAAGTGTTCAGATATACCAATAATTTCAGAGTCAACATCTATAAGCAGTTCACTAACTTTATCTCTAATACCTTGTATATTTTGATGAAATAAACTAATTCCCTCATTACGCGGATACCTAAGCTTTGTCAAAAGTGGTTCCTTTGTTAGAGAGGCTTCCCTTAAGCAGGAACACCTATCAGCTGACTTCAATCTAAAAAAGGTGCACTTCTAACATCAACTACTGCAGGAATTTTCCCATGAGTGATCCCACCAACCCCACCTATGCTGTCACCTATAAGCTTTGCCAACCTCCCCTTCCCATACTTTGCAGGCCATGTCTAGTGAAACCCATCCTGCTGATAGACTCCACTGACACCACTGAAATGTGACCCATGCTTTCTGTCATCAGCGCACCCCAAGTCTCATGTTATTATGCCTGACGGCTGTATTAAGATGAGGCCAATCGTGATGCTGAAACAGTTCCACGAAATGCACATTCATGTTGCCAGTCTGAGTGGCTATCTTTTCCAGATCACCATCTATGTCATACTCCCCATCCCTATCAATACTATTACCAGCCCCACCCACAAACACTATCTGATCCTCTTTAGTAAAATCCCTGCATAACCCCCCTATGTTAACAGTCACCTGAGCCAATCCTGCATTAGGCTTCACAATGCTGGTGACCTGGTACTCACTTCCTGCAACTGCTGGCCTACACTTCTGCCATGAGAACTACCTAATAGTAGAAACTTCTCCTTCCTCTTCGACTTTTCAACTGTTCTAGCCACTGTAACTACTGAGGTCTGCTGCATACTTCCTACATCTACAGCTACTAGAGATTCCTCTCCACTAGACTCTGACAGTTGGTCATATCTATTGTAAACACCAATAGTAAAACTATCTGAAAATCTTCTTCTCCTAGTAGATCTCTTGCCAACAGCCAGCTCCCATTCCCCAGCCCCCTTCTCCCTCCTCATCCTATCTAGCTCCTCCTGTGCGTTTTTCAACTGCACCTGAAGGGCACAGATCTTACACTCCTGCTCCTCTATCAACTTACTCTTGCTACATAACCTGCAGTTCCAGGAGGGGATCTTGCCAGAATGCCCACTGGCTTCCCCACTGCATTCCCTCCCAGTGAAAATACTTCGAACAAGTCTCACACCGCAATCCACTACTCACGAACCTAAGGCAAAGCCCCCACTTCTCACTCATGGTAAAATTTTACTTTTTCTAAGTTCCACTACTACAATAAGAAGATGTTAAAAACCTGACTACAATAATTACAAACTTACTCTACAAGGGAAGTAACTACTATTATTAACATTATTAATAAACAGCAAATGTGAATATAACAAAAGACTAATACAGAAAGAGAATCAAACTTCTAATGACACAGTAACGAAGCTGAAAACAGTTCCCAAAAGGTTCTTCTGAAATTATTTCACCAGAAAACACAAAAAACACCAGTTGAAGACTACTAAAGTTCCTAAATAAACCACTATACACAAACAATTAATTAGTACTTAGCTTTCGATGCACCGCTACAGCTGCAACTGGTCAGCGCGGAATGTAAACACAGGTAAGAAGTTATTTTGCTCAATACAAAACGCTCACAAATATCAGGTCACAACACAAGAAAGGCAGAGGTGAATGAAGAAACCACTAATAAGTCACTTATATAGTAAATATTACACGCAGTCACTCGCTTATCCACTATGCATGAAGTTCCTCGGTATGGTGAATGTGTCACTATATGATGTGGTTTTACAGCTACATTCATCATTGGCCCGTTATTTTTTAGCTAGTTAGTACTCAAGGACCAAAGATGTGCATTGTGACTGGCCAGCATTACTGCAATATGCTTCACCAGCATGTCATACCCGGTTTACAGGAGAGAGACACATTGAACTCAACAGTTTTCATGCAAGATGGGGCACCACCGCATATCGCTTGTGAAGTTCACCTGCTTCTCTAAAACACATTTGGAAACGATCGAATTATCAGCCAATCACTTCCAAATGATTGGCTGACACACTCATCTGATCTCACTCCCTATGATTTCTGCTTGTGGGGCTACCAAAAGGACAGGGTTTACCAGGAGAACATTCACACATGTGCCGACCTGAAGTGCACCACATCAAGAGAGATAGCCAGTATATCTACGGACATGCTTTGGTCTGCTGTGCAGAACGCAATCCTGCACTTTCAGACTCCTTATTGAGCCCCTTTTGTAGCAGTAATGGTATCGTCAGTATGTAATGGTATGAGAGACTATAGCAGTACATTACAAGTACCCCTCTCAAACAGTTATAATTAGTGGAGACTTCAATCTATCCTCGATTTGTTGGCGAAAATACATGTTCAGAAATACATGTTCAGAGCTGATGGTAGACAGAAAACATCTTCTGAAATTGTACTAAATGCTTTCTCTGAGAATTACTTTGAACAGTTAGCTCATGAGCCCACATGAATAGTAAATGGTTACGAAAACACACTTGACCTCTTACCCACAAATAATCCTGATCTACTAGAGAATTTTGCACAGAGCATAACTTAATCATAGCTAACACTTGGTTCAAGAATCATAAAAGAAGGCTGTAAACATGGAAGAAGCCTGGAGATACTGGAAGGTTTCAGATAGATTATATAATGGCAAGGCAGAGATTTAGGGACCAGGTTTTAAATTGCATGACATTTCCAGGGGCAGATGTGGACTCTGACCACAATCTATTGGTTATGAACTGTAGATTAAAGCTGAAGAAACTGCAAAAAGATGAGAATTTAAGAAGATCGGACCTGGATAAACTGAAAGAACCAGAGGTTGTACAGAGTTCCAGGGAGAGCATAAGGGAACAATTGACAGGAATGGGGGAAAGAAATACAGTAGAAGAAGAATGGGTAGCTTTGAGGAATGAAATAGTGAAGGCAGCAGAGGATCAAATAGGTAAAAAGACGAGGGCTAGTAGAAACCCTTGGGTAACAGAAGAAATATTGAATTTAACTGATGAAAGGAGAAAATATAAAAATGCAGTAAATGAAGCAGGCAAAAAGGAATACAAATGTCACAAAAATGTTATTGACAGGAAGTGCAAAATAGCTAAGCGGGGATGGCTAGAGGACAAATGTAAGGACGTAGAGGCTTATCTCACTAGGGTAAGATAGATACTGCCTACAGGAAAATTAAAGAGACCGTTGGAGAAACAAGAACCACTTTTATGAATATCAAGAGCTCAGATGGAAACACAGTTCTAACCAAAGAAGGGAAAGCAGAAAGTTGGAAGGAGTATATAGAGGGTCTATACAAGGGCGATGTACTTGAGGACAATATTATGGAAATGGAAGAGGATGTAGATGAAGATGAAATGGGAGATATGATACTGCGTAAAGAGTTTGACAGAGCACTGAAAGACCTGAATCGAAACAAGGCCCCGGGAGTAGACAACATTACATTAGAATTGCTGACGGCCTTGGGAGAGCCAGTCCTGAAAAACTCTACCATCTGGTGAGCAAGAAGTATGAGATAGGCGAAATTCCCTCAGACTTGAAGTAGAATATAATAATTCCAATCCCAAAGAAAGCAGGTGTTGACAGATGTGAAAATTACCGAACTATCAGTTTAATAAGTCACAGCTGCAAAATAGTAATGCAAATTCTTTACAGATGAATGTAAAAACTGATAGAAGCTGACCTCAGGGAAGATCAGTTTGGGTTCTGTAGAAATATTGGAACACGTGAGGCAATACTGACCCTACGACTTATCTTAGAAGCTAGATTAAAGAAAGGCAAACCTACGTTTTTAGCATTTGTAGACTTAGAGAAAGCTTTTGACAATGTTGACTGGAATACTCTCTTTCAAATTCTAAAGGTGGCAGGGGTAAAATACAGGGAGCGAAAGGCTATTTACAATTTGTAAAGAAACCAGATGGCAGTTATAAGAGTCGAGGGGCACGAAAGGGAAGCAGTGGTTGGGAAGGGAGTGAGACAGGGTTGTAGCTTCTCCCCGATGTTATTCAATCTGTATATTGAGCAAGCAATAAAGGAAACAAAAGAAAAGTTCAGAGTAGGTATTAAAATCCACGTAGAAGAAATAAAAACTTTGAGGTTTGCCGATGACATTGTAATTCTGTCAGAGTTAGTTAGTTAGTTACGATTCTTTCGTAATGATGTGGAACGTGTCAAAGTACACAAGATTCATTTATCTCAAATAATCATTGTTAGTCTTATATACGGTACAATTGTTAATGTTTACTGTTCTTTGGCCTATGCCTAAAAATTCGTGTATGGAGTAGAAGGAGTTGTCATTCAGGAATTCCCTTAACTTACTTTTGAATGCCGATTGGTTGTCTGTCAGACTTTTGATATTGTTTGGCAATTGACCAAAAATCTTTGTGGCAGTATAATTCACCCCCTTTTGTGCCAATGTCAAATTCAATGAACGGTAGTGAAGGTCACCCTGTATCCTAGTATTGTAGCTGTGGACTGTGCTATTAATTCTGAAGTGATGTGGGTTACTAACAACAAATTTCATTAGGCTGTATATATATTGTGAAGCTACTGGCAATATCCCTAATTCTTTAAATAATTGTCTACAAGATGATCTTGGATGAGCCCCAGACATTATTCCAATAACACGTTTTTGTGCAATAAATACCTTCTTTCTTAGTGATGAATTGCCCCAAAAGATGATTCTGTAAGAAAGCAACGAATGAAAATATGCATGGTAAGCTAACTCACTGATGTGCTTGTCTCCAAAATTTGCAATGACACTAATAGCATAGGTAGCTGAGCTCAATCGTTTCAGTAGATTGTCAATGTGTGTCTTCCAGTTTAAATTCTGATCAATACAGACACCCAGTAATTTTGAACAATCTGCTTTAGCTAAAGATTTTCCCCCATACTCTATATTTATTTCCGGTGTTATGCCTTTCCCTGTACTGAACTGTATGTACGGTGTTTTTTCAAAGTGCAATGAAAGTCCATTTGTGGAAAACCACCTAATAACTCTTTGAAAAACATTATTTGCATTTTCCTCAGCTGATTCTTGCTTTTTAGGCTTGATTACAATACTTGTGTCATCTGCAAAGAGAACCACGTTTGCATCTTCATGAATATAATTAGGCAAGTCATTAACATATATTAAAAACAATAAAGGCCCCAAGACAGAACCCTGTGGTACCCCAAAGGACTTGGAAGAGCAGCTGAATGGAATGGACAGTGTCTTGAAAGGAGGGTATAAGATGAATATCAACAAAAGAAAAACAAGGATAATGGAATGTTGTCAAATTAACTTGGGTGATGCCGAGGGAATTAGATTAGGAAATGAGACACTTAAAGTAGTAAAGGAGCTTTGCTATTTGGGGAGCAAAATAACTGATGATGGTCAAAGTAGAGAGGATATAAAATATAGAATGGCAATGGCAAGGAAAGCGTTTCTGAAGAAGAAAAATTTGTTAACATCAAGTGTAGATTTAAATGTCAGGAAGTCTTTTCTGAAAGTATTTGTATGGAGTCTAGCCATGTATGGAAGTGAAACATGGATGATAAATAGTTTAGACAAGAAGACAATAGAAGCTTTCGAAATGAGGTGCTACAGAAGAATGCTGGAGATTAGATGGGTAGATCACATAACTAATGAGGAGGTATTGAATAGAATTGGGGAGAAGAGGAGCTTGTGGCACAACTTGACTAGAAGAAGGGATCGGTTAGTATTACATGTTCTGAGACATCAAGGGATCACCAATTTAGTATTGGAGGGCAGCATGGAGGGTAAAAATCATAAAGGGAGACCAAGAGATGATTACACTAAGCAGATTCAGAAGGATGTAGGCTGCAGTAGGTACTGGGAGATGAGGAAGCTTGCAGAGGATAGAGTAGCATGGAGAGCTGCATCAAACCAATCTCAGGCCCGAAGACCACAACAACAATTTAGTGCCTTCTTATTAGTTGTTTTACCTACCCATCTAATCCTCAGCAGTCTTCTATAGCATCACATTTTGAAAGCTTCTATTTTCCCCTTATCTGAATTGCTTGTCATACATGCTTCATTTCTGTACAAGAGTACACCCCAGATAAATTTTTCAGGTGAGGCTTCCTAACATTTTAATTTATATTAGACATTAATACACTCCTCTTTTTCAGAAATGCTTTTCTTGATAGAGCCAGTCTGCATTTTATATCCTGTCTACTTCAGCCATCACCAATTATTCATCTGCTACTTTTAGTGACTCATTTACTAGTGTAATTACCTCAGCATCACCTGATTTAATTCAATTACATTCCATTACCTTATTGTACTTTTGTTGATGTTCATCTTACAACATCTTTTCAAGACACCATCCATTCCATTCATCTGCTTTTCCAAGTCTTTTGCTCTCTCTGAGAGAATTACTAATCATCAGCATACCCTAAAATTATTATTTTTTTTCCCTCAACTTTAATTTCATCCCTAAATTTCTCCGTGGTTTCCTTTACCACTTGTTCAGTGTGCAGACGGAATAAGTTCAGGAATAGGCTATAACCCTATCTCACTCTCTTCTCAATTACTACTACTCTTTCATGCTCTTTGACCAACACAGCTACAATCTGGTTTCTATGCAAGTCGTGAATAGCGATTTGCTCCCTGCAACCTTCAAAATTTCAAAGAGTTTAGTCGAGTCAGCACTGTCAAAACCTTACACTAAGTTGTCAAAACCTTACTCTAAGCCTACGAATGCTGTAAATGGGAGTTTGCTTTTCTCATCTTTCTTCTACAACAAGACATAGTATTAGAATTGCCTCATGTTCCCAAATTTTTCTGAAACCAAAACTGAACATCCTTGAAGTCAGCCTCTACAATTTTTTCCATTATTCTGTAAGTAATTAATGTAAATATTTTGCAACCATGATTTATTAATAATAAACTGGTGGCTTGTGTTTCCTCATACCATATTTATAATTCCATTTTAGCTACAATTTTGAGAAGTGTTCCTGTCATTATCTTCGCATTTTTTCGTGCATAGAAAACATTGAAATATTGTCAGCAAAAGTGAGACATTTCACCTCAAATCTCCTTCTTCCTTGTCCTAGATGGATTCATTCAATGTTTTTTCTTAAAGTTCTTCATCCCATTCTCTCATGATCTTGTCTAAGACCAGATTTAAGAATACTGGTGAGAGCCCATCACCCTGCTGAACATCTGTGTTAATTCTGAAGGGTTCAGGAACTTCACCTAGGAATTTAACTTCTGAAGCTGCTTCTGTGAGTGACTGACTGACTAACTGTGTGGTGGTTTTGTTGATATCTGCTTCTTCCAATGTTAGGAATATTGTCTGTCTGTCTACAGAATCACAGACTTTTTTGAAATCAGTAAATGTTATGAATGTATTAAGGGTCCACTTTGTTCTGACCCTGAGGATTATTTTCAAGTTAAAAGTTTGCTCTGGCATGATCTATTTTTTCTAAACTCCACTTGATACTTGCCAGTTGTGTGTTCTGCTGGGTCTCTTATCTTATTCAGTAGAATGTTGTACATAATTTTACAGGTAACAGGCAGTACATATATGCCTTGGTAACTGTTGGTGTTTGCCCTGCATCCTTTCTTATGTAGAAGATGGATTGTGGCTTGTTTCTAGTCATACAGTATTGTTCCTTTGTCCCAGCAGTCCTTAATAATCTCATAAATGGTTTCAGATGAACACTTCTCTTCTAATTTCTACATCTCAGTTAATGTCCTATCTTCACAAGGCACTGTTGTTTATCACCTTGCTAATATGTTGTTCAATTTAATGCAGTGACAGTGGTTGTAAAGGTGGATTTTCATTTCAAGGCTGTCAAAAAATTAGTCTTTGTGCTAGTTCCTCACTGTTAGGAAGATTTTTGAAGGCTTTTGCAAGTAACTCACAGTTGTCTTTGTTGATGGAATTAGTTTGCTTGTTGATTTATTGCACCCTGTTATTTCTTCTTTGAAAACTTTGTAGTAGTTTCTAGTGTTGTACTGTCTCTAATTTGTATGAATTTCCTCTATTATTATTATTATTATTATTTTTTGGCATATTATAAAATCTTAAACAAGGCTTGAAATTCATTAATTGTGTGATTGTAAACTTGGAATGGTGGATATAACAGCCATCCAGTTGCAAATAAAGTTTTCTTGGAACTCTTAAAGTAGTAAAGAAGTTTTGCTATTTGGGGAGCAAAATAACTGATGATGGTCGAAGTAAAGAGGATATAAAATGTAGACTGGCAATGGCAAGGAAAGTGTTTCTGAAGAAGAGAAATTTGTTAACATCGAGTAAAGATTTAAGTGTCAGAAAATCGTTTCTGAAAGTATTTGTATGGAGTGTAGCTACGTGTGGAAGTAAAACATGGATGATAAATAGTTTGGACAAGAAGAGAATAGAAGCTTTTGAAATGTGGTGCTACAGAAGAATGCTGAAGATTAGATGGGTAGATCACATAACTAATGAGGAGGTATTGAATAGATTTGGGGAGAAGAGGAGCTTGTGGCACAACTTGACTAGAAGAAGGGATCGGTTGGTAGGACATGTCCTGAGACATCAAGGGATCACCAATTTAGTATTGGAGGACAGCATGGAGGGTAAAAATCGTAGAGGGAGACCAAGAGATGAATACACTAAGCAGATACAGAAGGATGTAGGTTGCAGTAAGTACTGGGAGATAAAGAAGCTTGCACAGGATAGAGTAGCATGGAGAGCTGCATCAAACCTCTCTCAGGACTGAAGACAACAACAACAACATCACAGCACAGGCCTACATTGATGTTTTAAGCAGCTACTTGCTTCCCACTGTTGAAGAGCAATTCAGGGATGGTGACTGCATCTTTCAATGCGATAGAGCACGTGTTCATAATGCATGGCCTGTGGCAGAGTGGTTACATGACATTAACATCCCTGTAATGGACTGGCCTGCACAGAGTCTTGGCGTTATCATATAGAACACCTTTGGGATGTTTTGGAACACTGACTTCCTGTCAGGCCTCACATATTGAATTCCAGCATTACCGATAGAGGGCACCACAAACTTGTAAGTCACTTTCAGCCAAGTGTCTGGATATGTTTGACCACAGAGTGCATTTGTTTAGTGGTCACCAGTAGCCTCAGTGAGCAGGTACTGTTCCTCAAATACTTTCTCATTACAACATGTAATAAAGTTTCATCTGTATCACAATTTTTATACAGACATAGGATTATTCTTAGCCTTCTCGACACATGCTAGTAATACTTTCATCCTAACCTGATTCTGAACTTTGTTGGGTGTTCTGTTTCATCTGTTGTTTGTATGCTCCTTTAACACAAAGTTAAAGTTTCTCCATTTTAGCAGTTAGCTTCTAACACAAATTTTACTAACTACCCCCTTCTGTACAAAACTGATAACATTTAATAGCATTATGTTGTAAATGCATGGAGACATGTTGTTGCAATGTTGCTCAGCTATGAGTTCTTGTTTGTAAAAGTTTTAATGCTAAACATAGAATCATCATTCTTAAGATGGATGTTTAGCTGTTCTGCTTCATCTGGCATTCATAAATATCTCTAATGCTAAGCAGAGGTGGCTCCATTTTTGCAATTAGATTTCAACAAATTTTAATTTGTGGTACCCCTTCCTTACAGTATTAAGTACTTTTAATATCACTGTCTAATGTAAATATGGCAAACTGTTGCAATGTTACTCTATTACAAGCTGTTGTTTGTAGCTTTGTGTAATGCTAAGCAGAAATTTCTCCATTTTAACAATCACTTTTTAAGAAATTTTAGTTTATATTACTCCCTTCCCCTTTTATTATGGTATTTATTACTTTTGCTACCACTGCTTACTGTACACAAAGCAAAATATCATTGCAGTGTTGCTCTGTGTAAGCTACTGTTTATAAACTTCTTTAATGGGGAATGGAAGGTTCTCCATTTTAGCATTTATGTTTAATAAATTTAGTATGTTTGATGTCTTGGTCTTGAGAGCTAGGAAGAACAGAACCTAAATAAGTAGGTGCATCAGTTACAAGAAATGAATACTTTTATTGTTAATATGAAAAATAAAAAATTCATGATTCTGATATGAAATTTGAAAAGTAAAGCCACAGGAGCTGTGGCATGCTGGTGGAGGAGAGGGCAATGGCAGCAGCGATGCTATACAGAGGGACAGGCAGGAGAATCACAGTCAAGGCAGGGCCAGCGTGGACAGCACCAGCGCTGGTGGAATTGCCGTTGTGTACATGTGTGGCTGGAAGAGGGAACACCAGGCTCACCATGGCAAGGGCTGCAGAGATGGTGCCAATGATTGCAGCTGTGGTGGCAACACTGATAGCAAGAGATCTAGAGAGTGTGAAGACACAACAGAGAGACTGTAATCTGAAGGCACAGAGAAACAAAAGAGAGATGCAGAGTGACAGTGCAGAAGGGCATGCACATAGGAAGAACACAGTAATGGACTACTTGAACTATGTGGAAGAGAGAAGAGAAGCAAGAATGGGAAGCTGCCAAGACAGAATGGGAAATGCAAAAGAATGCAGACCAGAAGAATTAAAAAAAAAAAAACCCTCACAATCTACTGAGAAAGAATGAAACTGATCTCCGGCAAAATAATTGAAAACATAGTCATAAACAGGGAAGCAGGTGGGAACAGTGGCCTCAATGATATCATCATTGCCCTATCCAAGCCCTGTCATGGGAAAAATCTGGTCATGACTGCATTGATCAGGCAAAATGTGAAACAGCATGGTGGTGTTGGGTTTGTTGTGGCAGAGGGGAGGTGGATGAGTGATGGATGAGTCCTTCACCTGGTGCAGCAGCCATTAAAACATGTGCAGGCACAGAAGCAGATTGTGCCGGTGCAGACAGCAAAAGAGCAGGTGGTGCCAGAAGGGCAGGGGGCACTGGAACAGCTGATGGCAAATGATCCAGTAGCACCAAGATTCCAAAGCACAGGAAATGTATGGACACACAAAGCAGGAACCAATAGCCCCTGAGGTGCAGGAATCAGGAAGAGAGGCTGAGGAGAAGGCAGAGTAGACTGCATGCAGGTGTGTTTGGCTGCATAGGGATGTGACAGCTTGTCAAGGTTTGCATTGGTGTGCTTAGGTATGCAGAGATGACAATGCCAACTGGTCAGCAATGTTCGGGGCGACAACACAGGAACCAGGAGCAGGCAGGCCAATGGGTGAACCTGTTGGTGATGGGCAGGCCATTGATGTGCCAACTGGCAATGGTTGGGCTGGTGACGTGCATGACAGCAGTGAGCTGGCTGGCAAAGAGTGGACCAGTGATGTGTTGGCAGCCATGTTCAGGTTGCCAAAGTGTATGTCAGTGCAGTGGAGCCAGTGAGGCATGGATCTGTAAAGAGCAGAATGGTGAAGCATGGGCTGGCAGCAGCAGGAGGCAGAGTGGAGCCAGGACTGGGTGGTGGAGGCAGCAGAGGAAGAGGCATCTCGATAGGTGCCTGTCCTGATACCATTGTGGCTTGAAAGTCTGCAGTCTGCCTGCATGTCATCTGCAGTAGCTCATTTTGTGAGACCCACAGTTGTTCCCACTGTTGCAAGAGATCAGAGTCCATGGTGGTCATAGAGAAGAGCACTGCACTGAGAAACCACAAAAAAATGATGAGTGTAACAAGAAACTTTTATCTTCGTTGCCAGTACTATCTCTTAGTCTTGCGAGACATGACAAGGACAGGACATATGCAGGTGCATCTGTTACAAGAAATAAACGCTTTTATTGGTAATACGAAAAATAAACAACTCATGATTCTGATGTGAAGGTTGAAAAGTAAAGCCACTTCTGTTAGAAATAAAGAGACCTTATAATAGCCCAAATAGGTGTCCTGATTCATGCTGCATTGATGTCTGGTTGGAGTGCTGGATGGTGATATGATCTGTGTTTCAGCAGATGTCTGGCTCAATTGGGTGCCAGCTGATGATAATGTCAGTCAGAATCCCTGGGTCTGGCAGAATCGATGTCCAGTCAAATGTCGCTGCTGATTGATGGACTGCAGGCTGCAGCCAGCAGCAAGCCCAGAGCAAGAGTGCCTAGCCATGACTGCGCTGTGCCTTATGCAATCCAGCAGATAGATTTACATGTGGGTCATGTGATGTGCATATAAAATGTAGTGTTGTTGGCTGTATGCGCTGCTGGTGGCGCTGATGGTGCCTCTTGTGGAGTTTTGCCTGTGCACAGAGGAAAGTTTATGTCTCAGTTGTTCTTCAACTACACATTGGGAAATGGTTGCTGTTTTGATCTGGCATGTACATATTGTGGTATATATGACAAGAGTTTGGATAGTCATGTATCCCTGATTTTGATAGGAGATGCCTAGGAATTTGGGAACCCACCAGCCAATGGTTTGTTTCATGGTGGTATATGGCCAGGTGAGTGGCTTGATACTGCAGTATGTACCCTGCTCTATACAGTATGTACTAATTTTAAAACAATCTTACTAGATGCATGGCAAAAATCATTGCTGTCTTAAGCTGTTAAAAGAATGTTTTCACATTCCATTTTTATACACACTTTTAAATTTGTTTAAGATTATATCATTTTAGATTAACAGTAGCCTAATACAAGACATTATTTTTCCTTTCTTTTTGTATTGCATTTACATAATTACTCAATGCAGTCTATATGCATTCCTTGCACACAAACATTTAGTGACCTCTGTCACTAGCTTGCCTTAGCAGTACAATCTGTACATTTGAGCAGTTGACTTTCACTGTCCTTGATGTAAATACTACTATAATCCAGATGGTAACACTGTGCCCCATTGTATACAAGTCAACTTTTACACCAACAATAGTCTTATGTTAATGGGCCACTACATTTTGCATTTGATCTATACATCTGCACCTACAGTGCTTCAGTCCTGAATCATGGTTCATAGCTATTTTTGAACTTAAGATGAGTGTTGAATATAAATAACTGTTTGGCTTTCTTCAGTGTACTTAATCAGCATCTGATGTAACAAGTGAGTATCATCATCATACAATCTTTTGCCTAAAGTTGTTACTTTGTTCTGTTTAATGGCAATATTATGGAAAGGATAGATTGGTACTCACCATGTAGTGGAGATGTTGAATCACAGGCAGCACAACAAAAAGACTGCTAAACAAGTATGCTTTAGGCCAAAGGGCCTTCTTCCAAATTAGGCAACAAACACACACACACACACACACACACACACACACACACACACACACACACATATTCATGCAGACACAGCTCACTCACACAAGACCAGTGTCTCTGGCTGCTGAGGCCAGACTTAGTATTACATAGTTGCATCCCTGTAGGGCTTGATGGATGAAGATTTTATGAAAGTTGTGTGCTTTCTGGGGGAGGGGTGGGGGTATTTCAGATGAGCGATACACCACATAATGCTAGTTATAGTGTGAGCGGACATGCAACAATTTTAAATTGAAGTGATCTCAGTTAGACTCAGTGATGCTCTTCCCACAATGGAAGGACATCACAGTGAACAGCAAAGGGACTCCTCCAGTAATATACTCTCACCATTACAAAATTACACAGGATGTCAACCCAGACACCACTTTCTTCTCAGTTGTGTTCAGATAGATCCCTCACAGTCACAGCCACTAAGAAACAACCACAACCTTGTATTTGCAAACAGAACGGGATATACCTGCAGCCACAGTATTTTCACCATTCCCCACCCCACTCCAACAATGCTCCGCAGTCACTATATGGACAACCACACTGACCTCTCTCTCACCTTGTGCAATATTATCTTTATATCATCTTTACCAACCAATAGCAACCACGTCTAGCTCCAGCCATCCAGCCACTCAACATTGTAAGAACTTATCTAGCTGTGTTGTGCTTAGGCAGCCAGCCACAGCACTGCTGGTCATGTGTATCTATGTGAAGAGGAGTTCAATGGCAGTGTTGAGTTGTTGACAGTTGCAGACAAAAGAGAAAGTAAAACTGGTAGGCTGGGGATGTGTTGTGGGAGGGAGAGGTGGCAGCTGTATGGGTTAGACATGTGATACACAGATATTAGAGCTGATATTAGAGCAATGAAGATGATGTGGAGGTGTGGACTGGGGGGGGGGGGTGACAGAACACAGCAAGGGGAAACTGATGGATAGTTGGTGTGGGGGCAGTGACTTTGTGGAGACTGAAACCAGGAGGGTAAAGAGATTGAAGGATATGTTGCAAGGATAACATCCATCTGCATATTTGAGAAAAGCTGGTGCTGGAGGGGATGATCCAAATGTCATGGGTTGTAAAGCAGCCATTGAACTCAAGAATGCTGTGCTCAGTGGCAACTTGTGTCTCTGGGTGGTCAACTCAGTTGTGGCCACAGTTCAGTGGTGGCCATTCATTCTGGTGGACAGCTGGTTGGTTGTCATACCAACATAAAAGACTGTACAGCGATTGCAGCAGAGTTATACCAAGAGTGGAATAGGAAGTGTTCCACTGGTGGATTGGGCATGCCTTGCACCTAGGTCTTCCACAGGAATATGGCCCCTGTGGCAAGGGGTTGAGAGTGGGAGTGGCATAGCAATGGAACAAGATGTTGTGTAGGTTGGGTGGCCAATGGAATACCACTTTAGCAGAGGTGGGAAGAATCTTGGGTAGGATGTCTCTTCATTTCCAGGCATGATGGTAGACAATAATCAAAGCCTTTGCAAAGAACATTGCTCATTTGTGGGTGATACTGAGCGATGAAGGGGCACTCCCTTGTAACTGATGCTTGGGGACTGTATGAGGATATGGCACAGGAAATCTGTGGACTAGGTTTTGGGTAATGTCTGTCTGTGAAGGATCTCATGAGAACTTCAGAATACTGGAGATACCATTCATGGGTGGCCAGGGTGTGTGGGAGTGACTTTTTGGCATGGAAGTGCTGACAGCTGTCAGAATGCAGGTACTGTTTGTGGTTAGCGAGTTTAATATGGACAGAGGCGTGGATGGGGCCATCATAAGGGTAGAGGTCAATGTCTAGGGAGGTGCCTTGCTGGGTTGAGGGGAATCAGATGAAGCAGGTGGGAGGGAAGGTTTTGAGGCTGTAGAGGAATGAGGATAGGGTGTTTTAGCCCTAAGTCCAGATCGTCAGGATATCATCAATGAACGTGAACCAGTTAAGGGGTTTGGGGTTCTAGGGGGCTAGGAAAGTTTTCTCTAGATGGCCCTGAAAAGGTAGGCATAGGCAGATGCCATGCAGCTGGTCATGCTTGTACAATGGGTTTGTTTACATGCCTTCCCCTGGAAGGAGAAGTAGTGGGGCTATAGTTGTTAAAGTGTTTGAGGAATGGGGTTTGGAATCTGAAGGATGTTGGGAGACGTAGTGTCTGATAGTGTCATGCCCATGGGCATGAATGATTTTGGTGTATTGGGAGATGGCATCAGTAGTGACAAATAGGGTTCCAGCTGGTAAAGGAGTGCAGATGGTGGAGAGTCAGCAAAGAAATTGGATTATATCTATATGAGACTCTAGGCTTTGGGTAATTAGTTGGAAGTGTTCATCAACAAGAGTGGAAATTCTTTCATAGAAGCCCAATATCCATGGGACATATGGGGTTGTTGGGTTTGTGGATTTTGGGGGGTACATGAAAGGTGGGTGTGCAGGGTACCATTGAGGTGAGGAGGAAGATGGAAACAGAGGACAGGTTGTGGGATGGGCCCAAGAATTTCAGTATGGATTAGAGCTTATGTTGGACTTCAGGGATGGGATCACTATTGCCTTATAGGCAGAGGAATCAGACAGTTGGCAGAAGCCTTCTGTCAGGTAGTCATTGCAATTCATCACAACTGTGGTGGAGCCTTTGTCTACAGAATCTGTTTTGACATTGTGAATGCCTGTTCTTTCTTTTGCTGAAAGGTTAGTGCTCTTGGGAAGGGACCTGCAGACAGATGGTGAGGCAAATTTGAAGGTAAGGAATTCCTGTCCTCACACCCTCTGTCCAAAGTTTCCCCTTCTTCTGTCCTGTCTTCCCTTCAAATTTCAAACATCAACATTATTCCCATTGTGTGTCACACATTGCCAGCTCTGGTACCCTTGCATCACATGCCTAGCCCACACACCTGTCACCTTTCCTTCCTGCATTTCTAGTCAGCAAACCTGTTGCCTCTGCCTGAGGCAATAGCAACCTATTTCTAAATCCTGTTCCTGTCTCTCACCTTTGTCTTCCTCTACCTGCCCCAACCCCACACTAATCCACCTGACAAAATGCAATCAGAGTACTGTGTGTCCAGCTAGCACAATGTAAATATAGTGTGTGTGTGTGTGTGTGTGTGTGTGTTTGTTTGTACTCTACATCTAGATGACTTTTCTGCAGTAAGAATTAAGTGCCTGGAACTTCATTGAACTTTAGAAGGATTTATTTTGAAAGCTAGGAAATTTTCTTTCTCTTTTGTGTGTGCCTGCCAACAACTCAGCACTTCTGCTATTTAGTGAAAGGTCTCCTTTACTCCAAAATCATTCACATTCTACCAGAACTTTCCTTACTACATTTATACCCATCAGAAAAACAATTGAGGATCACATTCATCTTTGGCATGCTGGAATAATAAACAATGAATCTGCTAATATATTTAGAAATAGTCTACAATAGAAATTATGGGAATAAGTCCATCATGAAGACACAAAGGATAAGAAATTTAATTCATTTTAAACACTGTGAAACTTTTTAAGGGGAAAGATTGGATAATAGCTGGGATTAGAATATCATATGACAGAAAACCTGAACTTTATTTACAACAAATCACAATAAATACAAAGCAGAGGAAATACACTATAATGGATATTGTAAAATCTTAAACTGTGTAATCATGAAAGTCAAAACATGTTTTCTGTACAGATAAGTATGAGATAAAACAAAAACCATAAGGAAAATCATAAAATCTGAATCAAATATGGACAAAAAATTAGAACAATCAGGAGTAGCACAATTCATAGAAAATGGAAGCGGCCATAATTATCTGAAAAGTGCAGCCTCTGAATTCAATAACTTTTTCCTCTCTGAAAATATAGGCACTTAAAACACTCATCCTCCCTCAGAAACCATAAATCTGCTTACCCTTACCCAACAGACACCAATGATGACTCTGCACTTCAAATCCACAACACCTAATGAAATTATAAAAGTCATCAGATCCCCAAAAAGAACCAGCTCTTCTGGGTATGGAGGAATATCAGACTTAGACAGCAATATATTGTGCTATTTATGCAGCCAGTCTATGGAAACTGGGGTATTTCCTTATAGATGAAAACATACTACACTACATCAATACACAAATGTGGTGATATTCATGCAATATCTGTCAGAATTTCTGTTTTCTGCTAGTTCTTTCAAAAATATTTGAGATGGTAATGTACAACAGACTATATGAACATTTAACACAAAATGGCTCACTGACACTCCCCCAGTTTGTCTCTGAAAAAGGGCTCTCACCAGCAAGAATAATATTCAATCTCACAAATAAATTCTAGGTGAACTGAAATGTATAATCTAGCCTGTGCTGATTTTCTGAGATTTCACTAAAGCTTTTACTGCATAATACTTGTTACTTCACATTAAATATGGAATTTTTCTACCAAGAAGTAATGGAAGAACCCCTAAATAAAACATAGCACAATAGTACACAAACTCTCACACTCTGGCATCCAAGACCAACCACTAGAATCATATTTACATAACAGGAAACAGCATTGTCCTGCACTTGGAGGTGAAACAATAAAAACAGAGTGGCAGACTATGAAATAGGTATTTCCCAGGGCTTGATATTTGGATCACTGACCTTTTCAGTGTACATTAGTGATCTAGCATCATCAGTAAATAATAAGGCAAATATAGCCATGTTTGCCAATGATACCAGGTGAGGCATACAGGAAAAACAGTTTTATTTTCAGAATAATACTCAAATGATGTTGCCATTTTACAGAATTAATGATTGAGGACAACATTTCCCGGTGATGAACGTTTTCAGTGATGTACTTCTAAAGTCACTTTTGGAAGATGGCTTTCACTCTCTCCAACATTGCTCTGTCAGTTTGAATGACTTCCACCTGAGTAGCTTCCTTCAGTTCACCAAATGTATGTGGTCTATGCTTGTATGCACATGACTTCAGGTAACCCCACAATAAGTAGCCACACGTGGACAGGTCTGAGGAAAGAGGAGGGCAATTAGTGTCACCAAAACTGGGAAATGATGCAGCCACGAAAAACAGTCCTAATAGCTTCCATGGACATTTCTGCTGTGTGAGCTGTTGCCCCATTCTGCTGAAACCAAACTTGCTGGATAGGGATAAATTTTCTTCTTAGTTCAAGTAGGAAGAATTCAGTGATTATCTGTCTGTAATATTCCAAGGTTCCAGTTACAGCTTTCCCATTATCACCATGGAAAAAGTCTGGAACAATAACATCTATACTGGTTACAGCACATCAGTCACCTTGTGACTATTTAATGATCTCTCATGCATTAGTTTTGAGTTTTCACTGGCCAAATAATAACAGTTTTGCTGATTTACCATGCCATTCAAGTGAAAATGAGCTTCACCATTTATAAACAAAATAATAATGTCATTTTGCTCAAGTATGGCCTCCATTTCTTGACTAACATTTAGCTGCTGTACATAATCTCTATGGTACAATTGTTGCACCATGGCCATTTTGAAGGGATGAAACTGTATATCAATATGCAAAATACACCTCACTGAACGATTACTGAGATGCAGTTCAGAAGAATGTCTCCTAGCAAACAGACCAGGACTATGGAGGATGGCCTGCTAAACTCTTTACAATATTTTCTGCAGTGCATACAGAGCAAGGAGCCCGTGGTGGTTTTCTTTTCATCACTGTTCCTTGTAAGCAAAATGATTCGGCCCAACATAAAATAGTGTTATGAGTGGGAACACTATAACGTCTCACAGGATTGAAATGGCGACAAAATTCAGCCTGAACTGCAACAGTAGACTCATTATTACACACAAAACTATTGTAAGCAAACATGTAATGTTGCATAGGCCACATCTACATGACCTTGACTAAACAAAATGGCGGGTGCTACCAAACACATGACCACACCTGTCCCCCCACCACTCCTCCTACCTGAGCCAGAATACTATCTGTTCTAAAAGCCTCATCTTTTCTGCCTCACCCTGTACAAGTACCTTGATCAAGGATGTGAAAGTCTCAGTGCAGGTACAACTGAAACAATAATGCACCTAGTATACAAACACTGCAGAGCCTCAGTAGTCACAGATGGCATCCATGTGTGTATGAGTTGTGCTTGTGTGTGTGTTGTGTCTTTCTGAAACTCAGAATATCCTCTCTATAATGATTAGAAATCAATCCTTTCCATGATTTTCATGGCAAATACTCAATCCTTAAATGTTTTTACTAAATCTAAGGCTATTTCAACAGTGAAAACAAGCTACACACTCTTTAAACTGACATCAGTGGTTAGAAAATTAATGAAACTCCACATATGAGATTTCTAGGCACACAAATGGATAATCAATTAAAATGGAATCAACATACTGATCACCTGGTCAAAAAATTAAGCTCAGCATGCTTTTCACTAAGAGCTGTTTTGCACTGTTTTGACAGGGAAATGATGATGATTTCATATTTTGCATGTTTTCACTCTTTTGTCTCCTATGGTAGGTACACTATCTTGGGGAAATGCTGCAAATGTGGAAAAAATTTTAAACTACAAAAATGATCTGTGAGGCAGATCTGTGGTGTTACAAATTGGAGATCTTGTAAGCACCTATTCAAGATGCTTAGGCTAGTGACAATCACAATTCAAGATATCAGTGATGATATTTGTAGTCAGCACAAAAGGAAATTTTCCAGACTAACTGTGACATTCACATTCATGACACAAGGTATAAGGAAAGCCTTCACAAAGACTCAATAACTCTCAATATAGTGCATAAAGGAGTTATCATGTCTGTAATAAGGGCTTACTATAAACTTACATTGAATGTAAAGAAGGACATTGACAATCCTTACATATTCAAGAAGAAATTGAAGTAATTCTTCATAAACTATATTATACAAGATGAGTCACTAACTATAGCCACCAAGAATAACTCTGAAAGTTTGATAGGAGTTGAAAAGTTTGTGGGCGAAACATTGCGTGGGATTGCTTCAGAGATATAAAGGTCAACTTTGTTTTTTTAGATGGGATGCTGTAGTTTGATACTTATTTTCTGATAGCAGCCATCGAGACGAATTCAGTGATGTGTAGCAGTAAGGTCTTTTAATGTCAACTAAGTCCACAAAGGTGGCATGAACGTCCATTTACAGAAGCTGTTCAAAGTGATGACCATTGGTATCAGTGCAATGCTGCAATCTTCTTATCATGGATTGAGTGGTATTCCTTATCACATTGGCACTTATTGAAGTACATGCTCTAACAATTCTCTCCTGCATATCTTCAGGTGTAGTTGGAATGTCATGATAAACAATATCTTTTACGAATCCCCACAAGAAAAAATGCAGAGACATCAAGTCCGGCGAATGAGCCAGCTATGACACATCTCCTCCGCATCCAATCCAACGATTTGAGAATGGTCTCTGCAACTCATTTCTAGCCATCAGCGAAAAATGTGCCGGACCCCATTGTGTTGATAACACATTCTGTTCCTTGTTCGTAAAGGTATTTCTTCCAATAACAGACCTAATTTTTCTTGTAGGAATGTGGTGTACTTCCTACCATTAACATTTCCTTTGATGAAATAGGAGACTATAATCCTGTCCTCCAGAATCCCACACCATACATTCACCAACCATGGTTTTTGGTGTGCAACTTGCCACAGGCAACATGGATTTTCAGTTGTCCAATAATGCATGTCATGCAAATTAACATTTCCATGATTTGTAAATGTAGCCTTGTTGGTAAATAAAGTCAAATTAATAAATGTGTCATCCCTCTGAATCTGAAGTTGAGCCCATCGGCAGAATTCAATGTGACACATACAATCCATATCAGTTAATTCTTGCTGGAGACTAATGTAGTAAGGGTGATATTTATGGCAATGCAGGACACGAACAACACTACTCTGACTCACGCCACATTCCCTTATGATTTGATGTGAATTAATACAAGGATCTCGAACCACAGTGGCAAGCGTACCAATTTCCATTTCCTTGTTAGTAACTTTCCTTCACTGGATATGTTTCCAATGCGTTAAAGATCAATTTGTTCTCAATTTATCATACACATATTTAAATGTATAACATATAGGGTGAGTACAATTAGGATATCTTCCAGTGTATAAGTCTCTAGGTCTCACTGAATTTTGTTGGCATCCTCCATAAATACATATCAACTTGTTCTTTGAAGGAATAAATAATTCACATTTGCTTGGTTTGGCAATACTAGTCTTACTGTTCCTATTAGTGTTGTATTGAAAAACCATCGAATGGTGTTTACATGCCAACGAGACATTAGAAGGATATGCCATATTCGGCAGATATTTACTGTTTTCACAATATATGAGAGAGAATTGTCAGTGCATGTGCTTCAATAAGTACCAATGTGATAAAGAATACCATTCAATCCATGATAAGAAGATTGCAGCACTTTATTGATACCAATGGTCATCACTTCGAATGGCTTGTGTAAATGGACATTCATGCCACCTTTTTGACCTTCAAAGACCTTACTGTTACACATCATTGGATTCACCCCTATAGCCACTATCAGAAAATAAGTACCAAACTTTAGCATCCCATTTAAAAAAGCAAAGTTGACTTTCATATCTCTGAAGCGACCCCATCTAACAACAAAAAATCAACATCATATTATGGCCCCCATTGTTCCATGCAACATTTGTCCCACAAACTTTTCAGCTACTATCATACTTTCAGAGTTATTCTAGGTGGCAATAAATAGTGACTTGCCCTGTATATAACTTAAATGAATTTCTAGATATATGATTTATGTAAAAGATGTATCTTATTATAAATGATATTTTCATACTGTATGTTACGTGCATGTGCGGCTATTGTGTGCATATTGTTTGTAGTATTGTTTTTTTTTCTCTCTTTCTCCATGTAATAATGTACTCTTTGTGGTGTCCAACATACAGTATAATCTTTGTGTGGAATATAATTTAACAAGACCAAATAAAAGTCAAATCAAGAGAGGTATGATACATTTCTAAACACATTCATGTAATATTTTCACATAGTCTACTCAAAAATGACCTCTCAGAGAAAGCAGAGCCACTGTAGACAAAGGATTATCAAAGAAATAATCAAATTCTGGACTAGAATAAAAGATCTCAGACAACCAGTGAATATCGAGATCAATGACCACTACTAGTGAGTGAGGACTGCAGTATCTATGACTTTAACATTTGAAACCATGTCTGTGAATGGATGTGCTTCTTGTATTGGGGTTGTCAATAAATCGTGTTCCTACATCATCATTCCCATCTCATTACTGGTGTATTCCTACCACCTCATAGCAAATTCTTCCAAAGTGGTGGCCAAGGTTACAACTGCAACACACAATACACAAATTTTCATCACAAATGACCTGTTATGCACTAACAATGTACCCATCTTTTGTTGGATTCTCAATGCCTGCAATTCCATGCACCACCACATCTGAATTAACATCATGTGAAGTGTACTGACAGTGTAATTACTGTGCACAAAGCCACAAAGTAATAAAACACAAATGGATCTCAGTGTTAAATGATACATCACCTGCTGAATCAACAACCACAATGTGACAATAATGCCCAATAACAACAACCTATTGCCAGACTTTGAACAAGATTACCCTGTGAATTCGCATCCCAGTGTAGTGAATCAACAAGTCGCAACTACGTCTAATAATGAACAATATCCTGAAATGACCACACCTGCCGCAACCGTGTTTTGCTCAAAAATGTGTGTGTTCTGCATTCACATCCCCAAACAATCAGTTACTATCCACATCAGAGTGTACTGACCCATCAAGTGGAACTAAACACTAAATGTGATGTTTCACAAATTGTCTGTGCCTTCTAGGCAATGTAGTGTGTCTGAAATCCCTCCCATCTCAAGCCTGCCGACACAAGCTGTTGAGTGCAACAATGCTCCAGATTTCACGTTTGTTACCTCACCACAACCTCTCATGTTTTCAACAATGAGCTGGCCAACTCTGGTCATGTTGCCCTAAGGATGTTTGCTTTGGTACAAACTTTGATTTCAACTAAGACAACTACCATACAGAATGGAACAGACAGTGATATGTTTTCCCACTGCTGAATGTAGGTTCAGTTCACTAAATATCATCAACAACAACACCAAATAAGTTACCGCTCATCAGTAATTTCATGGAACAGACCTACTCAACCAGTGTCACATTTTGTTGCCAACCGCCAAAAATAAATACAACACAGCTAAGACAGTGCTGTCACAAGGACTGTCAAAAACACTGGAGCAACAATTGCAACAAGCCTGTATGGTGAACATCCCAGAGACAAGATACTATTATAACTTTGGCATCATTTCTGATCCACAGTTGACATGAATCTTATGATGAATGACACTTTGTGGGTGCTCTGGGTCATTAAACTACTGCAGCAGTTACAACTAACACTGATACTAAATGAAACAGAACTGCTGGATAAACATTTGTCCCTCACTGATAGGTAGTTTATGCGATTACAGCACAGGCACCACAGCAGCCAGGGAGCCACAGCCCCCAAACAGCACTCTACAAACTGGCAACCAGACCCCCATGCTGGATACCACCAAATGCAGCCAAATTCCACTGACGATGAAGTCACCACCATTGCACAGTGGCAAACTGCACATGGTACCAGTCCAACCCTGCACAACACAACAAAGGCCATGGTGGCCAATTCAAGATTACAATCCTGCTGGTTATCACAACCACTTTTATGATGTCACAAGCAAATGGCACACCATGTTTGATTTCCCAAACTGGAAATGTGAGCAACTGCTACCTGTGTTGCAAACACACACCTCCTCACACGCCCATCAAGGAGGCAGATTATACATCATCAACCTCAAACCTGGCAAATACTTGCTTGTCAATACTAGTTCCAGTATCAGCTCTGTGCCACAAAATGACACATTCAAGCTGTCAGTTCACAGTCACTCCAACTGCATGCAGCCAATAACTCCATGATTGGATTGTACCGCTCTGCGACATGCAATTTACTTATCTCAAGTCAACACAAACTCACATGGACAGTTCACATTACCGATGTTGCTGAACTTGTCCTGGGCATAAATCTTCTTTATCATTTTTTATTCTTACCTGACATCACAACTGCTTTCCTTGTACAACATAGTACTGGAGAACGCATCCCATGACTTTTTGCCCTGACCACACCTCCATCCTTGATCCAGCATGCTGCCCTACCCGGCAGCTCGACAATGGTTCTATGCATGCCCACATACTCCATGAGTGTGTTACAATAGCACAGTACCCTCTCATAACCCATCAGCATTACAACAACTGCCACGTTGATAATGATGTGCTCTGCACAGAAAATGCTTTCTTACCTCATGCACTGCCTCTACTTCATTCTCTAAACCACACTTACTCAAATACAATCCACAATGTCACTGTGCACTGAATCTTAACAACCAATTATCCACCTGTATAGCATAAAGCACACTGACTAGCACCAGCCGACTTATATACCACTAAAGAAGTAATTGACAAGATGCTGCAAACTGATATTTTTCATCTGTCCAATAGCCCAAGGACATCGGCTATCAAATTAGTACTAAAAAGGTGGTGCTTTTCCCCTCTGAGGTGATTATAGAGCACCTGTACAGTGCATGACAGTTATCCAGTACCAAATATTTGAAACTTTATTTATGCATTGGCAAGTGCATCCACATTTAGTGGGCTTGATTGTAAAAAATGCATATTTACAGTTCCCTAAGCACTCCAACAATATCATGAAAATAGCATTTATCACACTCTTTGGTCTGTACAAATGCCTTTTCATCCTCCGCAGGATGAAAAATACTGCAGATACTAGGCAACAATTTATTGACAAGGTCCTCTTCTACCACAATAATTGCTCTGTATACCTTAATCACATCTTTATTTCTTCTGCCACCCCTGAAGAACATGAGCTACACCTTAAACAAGTTCTCAGGACCTTACAAGACAATGGTGTGTTGATCAGTCATGACAAATCTCAACTACACCAAAAAGAATTCACTTTCCTTGGACACTAAGTCAGCATCACAGGCATCAAATCTATACCAGACACGGCAAACCCTGTTTGACAGCTTTCATTACCACTAACTTACCACAAACTATGACATTCCTCAGGATTTTATGTTTCTATTAATACCATCCGCCACAAACAGCTGCCTTGCAAGTGTCACTCACAGATATTATCAGGTCACAACAAAAATGGAAGAAGGGAGGTGGAACAGACCAAAGACTTGTCAAGTGCTTTTGATCATACAAAATAATGTCTCCACATCCCATCCAGGATGCTCAACTGACTGTTACCACTGATGTCCGTGACACTGCCCTAGGCTATAACTATTGGTGGGCAGTGAAGTCCAACCTCTCCATTTTTCTCTCACAAACTGACAGCTTCCCAACCCAAATGGTTGGCATCCACACTTTTTGAGGCACTCAAAGGAAGTCACCACACAGTGTTTTTGACACCTGGATTTCACCTCACAGTACTCAACAGATGTACAGTACTAACACAGTATTGACAACATCATTGCCTATAATCTGTTGAGAGTTAATATCACCTCCCTGTGCTTCAACTATGAAGAGCTAGCTGCCACCCAACAAACTAACACTAGCATTGCCAAACTGTAATGCAGCAATGACACCAGTCTCAAAATTGAAAAATGCACCATGCCAGGCAGTGGAACATTGATTCTGTGTGATGTCTTTCTAAAAAAAAAAATGGATCACTTGTACAACTAACCCTACAATGTGAAAAGCACTCTGTCTTCAGGACACAAGTGGCTCATCAGGACCATTCAACCACCATGTCATCCTCAGCTGAGGATGCGGATAGGAGGGGCATGTGGTCAGCACACCACTCTCCCAGTTGTTATGATGGTTTTCTTTGACTGGAGCCTCTACTATTCGGTTGAATAGCTCCTCAATTGGCATCAAGAGGCTGAGTGTACCCAGAAAAATGGCAACAGCACATAGCAGCCCAGGTGGCTGCCCATCCAAGTGCCGGCCATGCCTGACAGCTCTTAACTTCAGTGATCTGATGGAAACCGGTGTATCCACTGTGGTAAGGCCATTGCCCCTACAATGTGAAATCTTTTACTAATTGCACGGCTTTCCACATCCTGGAGCTTACCCCTCCATCTGTCTGAACATTTGTGGGATTAAACATTAATGGAGAGACTGCTGCATCTGGGAACAAATGTATAAATTTTGTCACTTTAGCAAGGCAGGATGACTTGCCCATTTCAAGAAACCCATCACTCATTTCTGTTACTTTCAAGTTGATCTCATAGTCCTCTTACTGAGTTGGAAGGTTCCTCCTCTCTATTATAGACAGGGCTTTATGGATAGTCAAAGCAACACCCATTTGTGACTTTACAGCTGAAACAACAGCACATGCTTTTGTTTACATTAGGATATCATGATTTGGCACTCCAGAAACCATCACCACAGATCAGAGCCACCAATTTGAATAGGTGGTCTTCACAGTACTTTGCAGTCTCAGCAGGACTAAATGTAACCACACCACCACTTACCACCCGCAGAGCAACAGCCTGGTTGAGAGGTGGCATAGGACCCTTAACACCCCTATCATATGACATGTCAGATCTTGGATGGAGGCTCTGCCCTGAGTCCTGCTTGTTGTATGCATAACCTACAAAGAAGACCTGCAAGCACTATTGGCTGAAATCTTGTATGGTGAATGTCTGGTCCTCTCAACAGACATTGTATTTCGAACACAAAACGATGAATATCCAACCCCATGGGCACTTGTACAACATGACAATGAACACATCTGATATTCCCATCTACCACCATCCAACCATTACAACACACTTCAGGTATTTGCACAAAAACGCCTTTTCATACTGCAAATATATTATGTTGTTTGATGGTACAGTGCTGCTTGTGCTCTAACCATCTTATTCAGGTCCAAACAAGCCATCAAATGAAACATGCAAATTTTTTATATTGCTATCAATGATAAAACTCTATTGTTGCCATCAGTTGACTGAAACTGGTGAGGGTACTTCAAGTGGACAATACCTCAGATGATTTCAATAGCATCGGGTGCCACCTACCTCTAACTACTGTGCTGATGACCACATCCAAAGCAACACCATCTCTCACCATCCAGCTGATTGTATTGTATTGTATTGTATTTTTATTGATCTAGGCAATCATAGTATTGTACAGCTGTACATATGATATTTTACAGGTCAAGAGAGCTATTTACAAGTAATTTTTACAAATTGATTTTTACATTATTTTGTAGCAAGGAAATTATCTATCTTAAACAAAACAGTTAATGCAAATCACAGAATTTTAAGGCTGTACATACGATATTGGACAGGTCAAGAGAACATACTTGCAAGTAATTTTTAATAAATTGATTTTACATTATTTTGCAATGAGGAAGTTAGCTATCTTTAACAAAAAAGTAAATACAAATGTTGTATGGTAAAATACAAACAGCCAATACAAATGTAATAGTACAGTAGTCCAATGTATTTCATAGATATGCACAGTATATAATAATCCAGTATATTTCATAGACATGCACAGTATATAATTTTCAGACCTAATTGAACATTTATCATATTGTTTACATTTTTAACCCCTTTAAAAAAAATGATCAACTGCATAAAAGCAATGGTCCAAGAGATATTTTTTTAACTTATGTGTGAAGGCTCTTGGGTTCTTTGTTGCTTTGATTTCATTGGGTAAATTATTATACATTTGTATCCCAATATTTAAAACACTTTTTTGGTAGCATGTAGTTCTGGACTGAATCATATGTAGGTCAGATTGCTACCTTGTTGCATGGTTATGAATATCTCCATTGAATTTTAGTGTGCAGTCTTTGTTTAACAGGTATGGCTTGACAAATGAGATGATATTATAAATGTAAGCAGAGGGCAGTATCATAATGCCATTTGTTTTGAAATGTTGTCTGCATGATTTGTTATGTCTTAGATTACATATTATACGTACTGCCTTTTTTTTGCATTTTGAAAATATATCTACCACCAGGTGAGTTCCCCCAAAATATGATTCCATACTGTAATGTAGAATGGAAGTAAGCATAATATACATGTATGAGAACAGATTTTGTGACTGATTTTTTGAGTATCCTTAAAATGTAACACTTAGTTGAGAGCTTTTTTGAGATATAATTTGTGTGAATCTCCCACTTAAGATTTTCTTCAAGCCAAATGCCAAGAAACTTGACAGAGTCCACACACATAAGCTCTTGGTTATTTAGAATAACATCAGGCATTTCTTGTTTTTGGGATGAGAGTCTGAAGTTGATGTAGGTTGTTTTCTGTATGTTTATAATCAGTTTGTTCTCGTTGAACCATTTGCTGCGTTACGACATAAGCGGTTTAATTTTTTGGTTGTGGTCCTCTGTATCAGTATGTGGCGTCGACACACGGATCGATACGCCAAAACATGATACGTGTATAGTATCTTCAATTGATGTTCTTTGTAGGTTGACTTCCGGGAATCAGTTCCCATCTGTACCCCGTGCTGTACAGTTGATTATGAATAAAGTATTGTGATAGGAAGCTAGAGACGTGGTTATTACCTTCCCACCCTTGCACCTTCCTCAAGTACCTGTTATTAGTATACTTGTGTCATCGGCAAATAGTGTGGTATGTCCTGTAGCAAGCTTCGTGCTTATATCGTCAATGTATACCATAAACAGTATGGGTCCCAGGATTGAGCCTTGTGGCACACCATATCTAATAGGCATTGTGTCAAAGGAGTGGACAGTAGATTGATGGGTGGTTGTATTCTTTTTTTCAAAATTAATTTCGACTTTTTGAAATCTGTTTGACAGGTAAGATTCTAACCATTTGTTTGAAATTCCTCTTATACCTTTATTTGCTAACTTCTTAAGGAGCATGGTATGATCAATTGCATCAAAGGCTTTGGATAAATCTAAAAAGATACCAGTAGTGATTTCCTTATTACCCAGTGCTTTTAAGGTTTTGTTGAGATACTCATAAATAGCTGTGGTAGTTGTCTTTGGCTTTCTAAAACCAAGCTGGTGTTTTGTTAATAAGGATAGTTTATTAGTAAAGTCTTCCAATCTGGTGTAAAATAATTTTTCAAATATTTTTAAGAATTTGTTAATAAGGATAGTTTATTAGTAAAGTCTTCCAATCTGGTGTAAAATAATTTTTCAAATATTTTTGAGAATGAGCTGAGTTGTGCTATGGGCCTGTAATTGGCTACATCATTTTTAGAGCCCTTTTTGTGAAGTGGGGTAATTTTAGAAGTCTTTAGTAGGTCAGGGAAAACTCCATTTGTAAAGGATGCATTTATTATGTGAGTTAGGGGTTCTACAATGGATTCTCCACATTTCTTTACAATTAAATCAGGAATGTTGTCACTACCACTGGTGTACTTATTCTTTAGTCCTTTTATAGCTGTAAGTACTTCAGTATTGGAGACTTTGTGAAGAAACATTGATGCCTGTACTGGTATGGTTTCTATTAGTGTTTGGTGTTGAGTATTTGGTCTGTGGCTGTTGTTCTTTATCAGGTTTTCTGCTATTTTGCTAAAATAGTAATTAAAACCATTTACTATTTTTTGGGGATCTGATGTGACTTCATCATTTAGGTTTAGTTTTAATGTTTTCTTTATAACATGCTGCTTACTGTTTGTTTCATTTTTTACAACTGTCCACAAGCCTTTCATTTTTTGGTAGATTCCTTTATAAATTTGTCATTGTATAATGTTTTTGCTTGTTGGATGCCTTTTCTGTAGATTGCAAAATAGGTCTTACAATATGACCTAAACTGATCATCGATGCCATGGTGTTTCATGTGATTTTTTAAGTCATGCTTTTTTTGGCTGCAAATCCTTATCCCTTTTGTTACCCATGAGTTTGTGTGTTTGTTTCCGATTTTCCTGGATTTCAGTGGAAATGCAGTATTGAAGTGGTGGAGAAATGTTCCATGGAAGGAATTAAATACGTAGTTTACATCATTTTCTTTATAGACATCTGCCCAGTTTTCAGCCCTTAACAGACAGTTAAAAAGCCTTATATTATCATCATTAAATTGCCTTTGCATTTTAGTTATTGTGGGATATTGTCCTATGTAATTTAAATTCGCTGTTAGTATTTGGGCTTCATGGTCACTGTAACCTGTGCTGATGACTTCGATTGAGTGGTGTAGTTTGTCTGCGTTTATGAAAATCTGATCTAGAGCTTATTTTTGAATTTTTTGTGATCCTGGTTGGTGTGTTTACAGTTGGGGATAGATTGAACGAATTTGTATTATTCAACAATTCATCTTTGTTTTTTCCAGGTGTGAGGAAGTCAATATTAAAATCTCCACTTATTATTAGATGTTTGTTCAGAGAGTGAATTTTTGTGAGTAGTGATCTGAGGGAGTGTTTGAAGGTTTGGATTTTCCCATCAGAAGCTCTATATACATTCAGTATCAATAGGTTATAGTCTGTTAAGATAATTAAGGAGAATTCAACGTCTGTTTCTATTTGCATATTATTGTACTTTGTGAGGCTTTTGTATCTTAAATTTTTTTTGCATAGATTGCTGTACCACCTCCCTTACTTTTGTTCGGACAAGAATAACCAGCTACAGTAAATTCACCAAGTGGCGTTTTTTTTAATTTTGTCTTCTGTCAACCAGTGTTCAGTAATACAGAGAACATTTAAGTGTGACTTTGTTTTTAGGAAGAGATCTATTTCTAGTAACTTATTAAACATTGACTGCACATTATGGTGTAATATTTTAAAGGATAATAGTGACTGTTTTCCAATGGGATGATTTTTGACACCACTCACCGGGTTTTCTTGTGGTTTTGGTTCATGAAGATTTTGCCCTGCGTCTGTTTTCCTTTGGTTTGCTGCTAGCAGGGAGCTACTGGTGTTCTTGCCCATAAAAAATCCTGGCTGTAGGCTGGAGGTCTGCGTTTTTGTGTTGAAGATCTTGTCACAGTTTCCAGTGGTACTGATTTGGAGTGTGGCTGCACATTTTTTGCTCTTTCCACTTGGATGTCGTGGGCTGACTGATTTGTGGCACTTGACAAGATATTTGCATAGGATGCTGGTGGTGACTTGGTGCTGACTGTGGATACCTTCTTCTTTTCTAAAACTGTTTCTGATGTTTTCCTTGATGACCCTGACTGCATATTCAATTTTGTTGTTGTTACTGACGGCTCTTCAGCTCCTGGTGTTGCTGTTGGTTCAGCTGCAGTATTGCTCATTCTTCTGAGATTGTCCACCAAATTAGCTTCATTGGACCACAAATATGTTTGATATCCTGGTTTAACACGTTTTATGGCACTTCTTGTTACCAGTGGACTTTTGATGGCATTCATCAGATTAACACACAGTTTCTTTTTCCCATTCCCATTCCCCATTTCCATTCCCTGGTGAAGTATTTTCGTTGGCGGAAGCTATTTACCTCTAAAACTCTGATGTGTTCACTGTAAGATGCCTTCTGCATCAAGTAACTGTTCATTTGGTAGATTTTGCAGTTTGACTGTCTTGGACCCTAATGATGTTGCCACCAAACTCTTGCATGACAGCTTAATTATAACTGTCCTTAACAGTAACCCACCTGTGAATGCTGCATGTATCCAATAACTGGAACACACTTATTCCCTTCCAGATGACACTGATTAAGCAAGCATCTTTTTCAAAGTGTCTGAGGACACCATCCTCACTATTACCTGCCCTAGGACCACTAGTCTGCAACTAACCAATTCATCCACATTGCACAACACATGGGATGCATCAGCAGGAAAAGCTGCACCCCTAACACCTTCTTTGGATCTCAAGCATGCGCCAATATCTAGGTACAGCACTCATGATGCAATGATACCATCTGTTTGGCATAAGCACCATGCCCAGCTCCACAACACCTACCACTGAGAAATGGTCTGACTGTGCCCCACAAAAGCGCCAGCCCCACACAGTCACTCATGAGCACCTGCACTACTGAACCAAGTTCTCCAGTCACATCCCCACAAAAATGCTCCCTTCAGTGCCTGCACTATGATGGAGCAGCTATATGGAGGTATTGATACCACCACTAGCAGACAAAGACAGCAGTATCTGTGATTTTGCTAAGACGGCACCACATTCCGAGCTGTCGATTTAAAAGAGATTGGGGATCCAGTATTAGAATCAGAATTTAAGAGAGCTTTGGAGGACTTAAGATCAAATAAGGTAGAAGGGATAGAAAAAATTCCACCAGAATTTCTAAAATGTTTGGGGGAAGTGACAACAAAATCACTATTCATGTTGGCATGTAGAATGTATGAGTCTGCCGGCATACCATCTGACTTCAGAAAAATATCATCCACACAATTCTGAAGACTGCAAGAGCTGACAAGTGCATGAATGATAGCACAATCTCATGCATCCAAGTTGCTAACAAGAGCAATATACAGAAGAATGTAACAGAAAACTGAAGATGTGTTAAATGGTGATCAGTTTGGCTTGAGGAAAGGTAAAGGCACCAGAGAGGCAATTCTGATGTTGTGGTTGATAATGGAGGCAAGACTAAAGAAAAATCAAAACACATTCATAGGATCTGTCAACCTGAGAAAGCATTTGACAATGTGAAATGGTGCAAGATATTCAAAATTACAATAAGCTGTAGGGAGAGATGGATAATATACAATATGTACAAGAGCCAAGAGGGAATAACAAGAGTGGATGGCCAAGAACGAAATGCTCAAATTAAAAAGGGCATAAGACATGCATGTAATCTTTTGCTGCTACTGCTCAATCTGTACATCAAAGAAGCAATGATGGTAATAAAAGAAAGGTTCAGGCTTGGGATTAAAATTCCAGGTGAAAGGATATCAATAATGCAATTCACTGATGACATTGCTATCCTCAGTGAAAGTGATCTGCTGAATGTCTACTGAATACAGAATATGGACTGAGAGTAAATTGAAGAAAGACAAAAAGATGAGAATTAGCAGAAATGAGAACAGTGAGAAACTTAACATCAGGATTGATGGTCATTAAGTAGCTGAAGTTCAGGAGTTCTAGTACCTAGGCAACAAAATAATCAATGAAGGGAGCAAGGAGGACATTGAAAGCAGACTACAACTAGTAAAAAGGGTATTCCTGGCCAAGAGAAGTCTAATAGTATCAAACATAGGTCCTAATTTGAGGAAGAAATTTCTGAGAGAGTATGTTTGGAGCACAGCATTGTATGGTACTGAAACACGGACAGTGGGAAAACTGGAACAGAAGATAATCAAAGCATTTGAGATGTAGGGCTACAGATGAATGTTGAAAATTAGGTGCACAGATAAGGTAAGGAATGAGGAGGTTCTGTGAAGAATTGGAGAGGAAAGGAATGTGTGGAAAACAGTGACAAGAAGAAGGTACAGGATGGTAGGACATCAGGGAGAACTGTAGAGGGTAAAAACAGTAAAAGAAGACAGAGATTGGGATACATCCACCAAATAATTGAGGATGTGGGCTGCAAATGCTGCTCTGAGATGAAAAAGAGTTCCTCCACAGGACTTTGTACTTGGATGTACTGCATGGAGTGCTGTACAGCTCTGCAGACTCCACGCAAAATCTTACGTTGGTGTCATCAAGCTGGCCACTGTGGCTGAGTGGTTCTAGGTGCTTCAGTCCAGAACCGCGCTGCTGCTACAGTCACAGGTTTGAATCCTGTCTCGGGCATGGATGTGTGTGATGTCCTTAGATTAGTTAGGTTTAAGTAGTTCTATGTTCTAGGGGACTGATGACCTCAGATGTTAGGTCCCATAGTGCTTAGAGCCATTTGAACCATTTTTGATGTCATCAAGGTGAACAGAGGTCCCCAACAACCACTCAGAGACCCAGGAGGATCTCAAACATAACAATACCAAACATCCACAGAATCATTTCAACAACTTTAACCTGTATATTAAGACATAATCTGAATAGATGACTGCTGAATCTTACACTTGCTCATTTATGTCCAAGTTGGAAAGTTCCCCTGTAACCTCACATATGCTAACCCTACAAAGTATGGAAACTACACTCCTGGAAATTGAAATAAGAACACCGTGAATTCATTGTCCCAGGAAGGGGAAACTTTATTGACACATTCCTGGGGTCAGATACATCACATGATCACACTGACAGAACCACAGGCACATAGACACAGGCAACAGAGCATGCACAATGTCGGCACTAGTACAGTGTATATCCACCTTTCACAGCAATGCAGGCTGCTATTCTCCCATGGAGACGATCGTAGAGATGCTGGATGTAGTCCTGTGGAACGGCTTGCCATGCTATTTCCACCTGGCGCCTCAGTTGGACCAGCATTCGTGCTGGACGTGCAGACCGCGTGAGACGACGCTTCCTCCAGTCCCAAACATGCTCAATGGGGGACAGATCTGGAGATCTTGATTGCCAGGGTAGTTGACTTACACCTTCTAGAGCAAGTTGGGTGGCATGGGATACATGCGGACGTGCATTGTCCTGTTGGAACAGCAAGTTCCCTTGCCGGTCTAGAAATGGTAGAACGATGGGTTCGATGACGGTTTGGATTTACCGTGCACTATTCAGTGTCCCCTCGACGATCACCAGAGGTGTACGGCCAGTGTAGGAGATTGCTCCCCACACCATGATACCGGGTGTTGGCCCTGTGTGCCTCGGTCGTATGCAGTCCTGATTGTGGCGCTCACCTGCACGGCGCCATACACGCATACGACCATCATTGGCACCAAGGCAGAAGCGACTCTCATCGCTGAAGACGACACGTCTCCATTCGTCCCTCCATTCATGCCTGTCGCGACACCACTGGAGGCGGGCTGCACGATGTTGGGGCGTGAGCGGAAGACGGCCTAACGGTGTGCGGGACCGTAGCCCAGCTTCATGGAGACGGTTGCAAATGGTCCTCGCCGATACCCCAGGAGCAACAGTGTCCCTAATTTGCTGGGAAGTGGCGGTGCGGTCCGCTACGGCACTGCGTAGGATCCTACGGTCTTGGCGTGCATCTGTGCGTTGCTGCGGTCCGGTTCCAGGTCGATGGGCACATGCACCTTCCGCCGACCACTGGCGACAACATCAATGTACTGTGGAGACCTCACACACCACGTGTTGAGCAATTCGGCGGTACGTCCACCCGGCCTCCATCATGCCCACTATACGCCCTCGCTCAAAGTCCGTCAACTGCACATACGGTTCACGTCCACGCTGTCGCGACATGCTACCAGTGTTAAAGACTGCGATGGAGCTCCGTATGCCACGGCAAACTGGCTGACACTGACGGCGGTGGTGCACAAATGCTGCGCAGCTAGCGCCATTCAACGGCCAACACCGCGGTTCCTGGTGTGTCCGCTGTGCCGTGCATGTGATCATTGCTTGTACAGCCCTCTCGCAGTGTCCGGAGCAAGTATGGTGGGTCTGACACACCGGTGTCAATGTGTTCTTTTTTCCATTTCCAGGAGTGTATTTACCTACTTAACTGATCCACAAACTAATGCAAGACCACAGCCTCAAAGTTACCTAATTTATACAATATTACAACATAACTTATTCAACACTATATACACATCAGATCTTGTCAGCCAATAAACTGCAATAAAGGCCCAAACACATAATTAATGCATAACAAGCTTCTAATCTGAAGTAGCTTGCATGAATACTCCTGATATAATAATTAATTCAATCAGAAGATTACATCAGTATTACAAATATTTATTTATCATGTGGATTTCCCCTTGTTTTAGGCACCAGTGACATAATTCAGTCAGAAGCAACTGTTCAGGCTCACTCAAACTTCAGTTAGTGGAATACAAGAGCTCTGATTCAGTTGCCAGAACAGATGTGAAGGAGTGAGCATTACATCCATCTGACAGCATGAGTATAGCTCACTACTTGTTGGACAATGGAATATCCAGGATGGAATGAAACATTATTATGAAAAGGATAGTTTCTACTCACTATATAACAGAGATGCTGAGAGACACAGATAGGCACAAGAAAAAGAATGTCACAAAATAATCTTTTGGCCAACAAGGTCTTTGTCAACAATTGACCCCCCCCCCCCCCCACACACACACACACAAACAGGGTAGGGATGGGTGATGGTAAAGTGCTCCTGGGGAGCATGCAGGGATGAGGTGGAGAGAGAGTAGGGCAGCTAGGTGTAGCCAGGAGGCTAGATGGAGAATAGGGGAGAGAGGGAGGGGTAGCGGAAAAGGAGAAGAGTAAAAAGTCTGTGTGCTTTGGTGAAATAGAGGGCTGTGTAGTGCTGGAATGGGAACAGGGAGGGGCTAATGGGTGCAAACAATGACTAACAAAGGTTGAGGCCAGGAAGGTTAGGGAAACATAGGATATATTGCAGGGAGAGTTCCCAGCTGAGCAATTCAGAACAGCTCCTGTTGGTGGGAAGACTTCATATGGCACAGGCTGTGAAGCAGTCATTGAAATGAAGAATGTCATGTTGGGCGGCGTGCTCAGCAACAGGGTGGTCCAGTTGTTTCTTGGCCACAGTTTGTCGGTTGCCATTCATGTGGGCAGACAGCTTGTTGGTTAACATGCCCACATGAATACAGTGCAGTGGTTGCAGCTTAGCTTGTACATCACATGAATGGTTTCACAAATAGCCCTGCCTTTGATGGGATAGGTGATGTTTGTGACCAGACTAGAGTAGGTGGTAGTGGGAGGATATATGGGACAGGTCTTGCATCTACGTCTATTGCAGCGATATGAGCCATGAGGTAAGGGGTTGGGAGCAGAGGTTGTGTAAGGTTGGATGAGTATATTGTGTAGGTTCAGTGGATGGTGGAATACCACTGTGGGAGGGGTGGGAAGCATAGCGGGCAGGACATTTCTCTTTACAGGGCACAATGAGGGGCAGTTGAAACTCTGACAGAGAATGTAATTCATTGCTCAAGCCCTGGGTGGTACTGAGTTATGAGGGGAAAGCTCCTCTGTGGCCTGACAGTGAGACTTTGGGAGGTACTGGCTGACTGGAGAGAGAAGGCATAGAAGATTTGTTTTGTACAAGGTTGGGAGGATAATTACGGTCTGTAAAGGCCTTAGTGAGACCTTCGGTATATTTTGAGTGGGACCACTCATCACTACATATGCAACAGCTACAGGTGACTAGACTGTGTGGAAGTGACTTCTTGTTATGGAATGGGTAGCAACTGTTGAAGTGGAGGTATTGCTGGTGGTTGATAGGTTTGATATGGACAGAGGTTCTTTGAGGTGGGGCTCAACATCTAGGAAGGTGCCCTGTTAGATTCAGTAGGACCAATGAAATGAATGGGTAAGAAGGTGTTGAGGTCCTAGAGGAATGTGGATAGGATGTCCTCAAACCTTGATCCAGATCCCAAATATGCTATCAGTGAATCTGAACCAGGTGAGGGGTTAAGGATTTTGGGTGTTTAGGAAAGATACCTCTAGATAGCCCATGAATAGGTTGGCACAGGATGGTGCCAAGCAGGTGCCCTTAACAGTACCCTGGATTTATTTGTAGGCAATGCCTATGAAGTAGAAGTAATTGTGAGTGAGGATATAGTTAGTCATGACAACTAGGAAGAAGGTTGTTGGTTTGGAATCCATCAGACATTGGGAAATGCAGTGTTCAATAGCAGTAAGGCCATGGGCATTAGGGATGTTCGTGTAAAGGGAGGTGGCTTGTGACAGTCTTTTTGTTGTTCCTATCTATGACTTAGTGCCTCTGCTATATGGTGAGTAGCAACTATCATTTTCATAGTATTTTCACTACTTATTGACATCGACATATAATTCATTTCTTAGAGACTGTTGATTCAACCCACGCTAACAGCACGTGAGCATTATGTTCACTCTGACCTGACAGTCGCGCAGGATTTTCACAACTGATATCTACGACAACACTAAATGTTTGCTATCTCAATACATAGTTTGGAACAATACGTTTAAAATTTTCTTTGATGACTGGGAATTCTATTTCATTTCTAAGGCAATAGGATTTGTACTGCACCCCCTCCCCTTCCCCCCATTATCCTACATCTACCTTTACATGACTCTGTAATGCCAAACTTAATATTAATTATTCTCATTGCAATTACCACTTCTAGAAAAGTGTACAAACTCAGCCAGTAAACTAAAATATCTCCAAAAGTAGAAATTCCTTTCACGCAACTTAACACAGCATACATTGTAGTTTTAGTATCTCCTTCATTTGACACATCTATCATAGTGAAACAAACATCAGAAGTTGTTAGGAGATTGACAGTTCTTAATACAGGTATGACTGTCATAGCAGTTGTGTTATGGACCATAACCAGCTTCGTTCACTTTTAGCAATGCTAGCACCAAAAACTCTGCAACAACATTCCTCCAATCAAGACTTCTCTCATAATCACACCTCTTCATAAACAATTGGATATCTACAACCATGTCAGGTCCCACTTAAGGGTGCTAGTCTGGAAGTGGAAATGGTATCTTGACCACTACTGGTTGTAGCAACTACATATTTAATTAAACATTTAAGGCACTTCATTGAGCGCAGGCACATACCTCGAGATTAATGGTCCTCAGAGTTTACTACCATCTACTGTGAATAGTTACTGTGATGCAACAGGACATGGCAAAGCTGGATTGAGTGGTGAGTGATCATGGCAACAACATGGCAGAAATTTTACATTATAACCAATCTTTAAAGAAATGTATAAGAACAATGTATTCAAGTTCAACAAGTAGTTGAATAATAGCAAAGATCCAGTAATATGATAATGACCTCTCAATCAAGGCAAAATGCAAGAACCAATACATTTAAATAAAATCCAAAACCAGGTAACAGGCCTCAAAGATATTAGCAACATCAAGAACAAAGAACATAATAAACTACTCTGGGACAATCCACAGAATAAGAACAATTTAAAAACACCTACCAGATTAAAAAAATGGATTGACTGCAAAAATGGGCCAGAGCACCAAATACAATCTTATTATAACAGTGAGAAAATACATATGAAAGTCTTATCTGGATAATCGTGCCCACAGTCTCTGCCAAATAACACACTGGTAATAAATCAGAAATATAACAACGCATAAGGAATTTCTTTACAATTCAAAATTACAACAGGATGGAAGAACATTTACAAATAACTTCCCATAATAGCTTCCCAAAACAGTTTTAGGCCTTGTACTCCAAAGCAGCATAATGAACAAAAACATTAAAAAGAATATGCAAGATTCATAACTCACTTGCTGCAAAAGTAATTCATAACTCACTTGCTGCAAAAGTAAGTAGAGCAGTAATTCAGCTACAACAAGTTTATTCAGCAACACTAGTTCGAAGACACCAAAATATGCCAACTGTTTGCTTTACTTAGACATGCTTACACTGCCCGACAAGAGATACAATAAACTAACCTAGTGGTTTGCTGGGTATTACTGCATAACTGGACAAAATGATAACAATACAGATACTCAGAATTAGGGGTAATCTATTACAAAAATGCTTAACAGCCCTGCAATAATAAATAGTCATCCTCGCTTGGGCTAAGAACCAGAGTACACACCAATAACATTATCTGCTCTTTCCTGCCAGCATGATACCAGTCATATAAGGGAGAGCGAACAACAACTTGTTCCAGAGATGAGGGAAGCATTGTATGACAACACACTCAAACAGCTCCAGATAATACCCCAATTTGTGTTTTCCAGGAAACGCTAGGAGCAGACTGCTGTATAGCAAACAACAGCACTAGGTGTGTCATACTTCCACTGCCCATACAATACACACACTTCTTATAAGCTAGTGACTAGATACCAGTTACCCAGATGTCCAGTCAGATCTGTCCTATTCAGCTGCTCTAGTTGAGAGCCCAAAGGGAACACAACTGTGCTCAAACAGTTTCCAACCATTCACAAAAGTGGTTATTTGTTTTGACCCTTCTGCTGAAAGTAATAAGAAATAAGGCCAGTTAACATCAAAAGTGGTGAATACCTTACCGTTCTGTAGCCATCAAAACAGAAGTGCAAATCTGGTAGTGGAACAGACTGAGTGTGCAGTAATATACCACAGGTCACAATCCACCCTTATGTTTTTGGACCAGAAAAATGGGAAACAATTATGGAGTCTCAGCATTTCATCCACACTGACCTTTAACTGTTTCATGTGCAGTGAGGACAGATGATATGGAAGTTGTCTAACTGGAACAGTATCACTGCATTCTGTTTTATACTCCCTGCTCTTTACCAACCCTTTGAAACTCCTCATTCAAGTCCTCCAGCTGTTTCCACTGGCCGGTGCACAAATGACTTAATTAGTAATCAAATATGGTTCTCGAATCACTATTGCTAACCACCACACGAACACCAACTTGTGCAACATGCTTTCCGGTAATAGTGTGGGCCTCAAAATTGAAGGCTGTTTTCTTCTCATGCCAGTTGGGACCTAACCCAAAATGGTGAGCAAAAGCCATGCCCAAAATCATTGGTACAGGTATCTCTATCATGACCTTGATCTTAACTGGTCATTTAAATTTATTAATACTTAAGCTAATGTTCAGATTCCACAACAAAGACATTTCATTTAAATTAGCCACCTTATGTGATTCCCTTTTCCCAGATAGAGAAACAAATTTACAATTGTCCTTATGAACATTATAAAATTCCTTACCAATCAATGTTAAGGAACTGCCCATATTGAGCAATGTGCATACATGTTCTCCACTAATCCCTGTACTCACCAAAAAGAACCCAAGGGCATATTGCAAATATCCTATAACGTTCTGGCACTAGTCACAGTGCCTGGTTTCTCTGGTGTCAGCCATTGGTAACCTTATCCACATCAGGACAGTTCCTTGCCAAGTGACCCAGACAGTTACATCCATAAAATCTTATTTTATCCCTATTATAACCTCTAATTGGAGATTGCCAATCCTTCTCCGAGACCAACCCTAAACTATTCTCATCCAAATGTTTCCTACCAGCTTATCTCAAGGCCTCAATCTGTGGTATAAGCTGCTCCAGTTGCATAAAACTCCTTGGTTGAGTACTGAACATTATTTGCATCCTATCCTCTGGGCACATACCCTTCAATACATTATTAATAATTTCCTCCTCAGAAACAGAAAGGGGTGTACATCTAGCACTCTTCCTAATTCTATAAGCATAATTCTCTAGTGGTTCTTGTGAATATTGTACCCCAAGGTATAATTTAGATACTAACTCGTTACAAGTTGTACTGTAGAGATTTCTGTGGCAAATCAGCTCAAAAAATTAGATAAACAGTAATTTTCTCCATAGCTACCCATAACGCCTATTTTAAATGACCAGAGGCAGTTGGCACCAACAACTGATAAAACTAAAAGGCCTTTAATCCTAACCTCTCTCCTTTATCCTGTAATTAAAGAAGGAAGTGTAGAGTTTAATGTCCTTACAACTTTTAAGTAATTGGACCCCTCCTTCATGCAATAATCCTATCAAGGGAACAGGCCACCTTGTAAATAATTCAGAGATATGTTCGATGTTCCACTTGTTCCCTATCTTCTACTCCATTGACACAATATCTTTCACATCCACCAAATGTTCCAAAATGTTACTCAGCAGTGCTTTCATGTGATCTGGCAAATGCTTCACTTGATTCTGTAATGAATTATAAAGTTCTCAAGAGTTTTCTACTTCCTTGATCCTGTGCAAATCCTACAGTCTGTTCATATAATGCAACACTCATGACAGAATTCTGCCAACATGAGAATGTGATGGTTCACTGACTTCTAACATGCCCACTACTGAATATGGGAGATGGCAGTACTCGCCTCTGTCAGCTGCACTTCCTGTGGTAACTGTGCTCCTAATCTCGAGTTCGTATTTAAATTCACCCTTGCAGAGCTCCATCACCATTGTATCTCCCTTCTAGCCATACAAAACAGAGCAGCAAGCAGAGTAGTATTTCCCAAAGTATACAGAAACCAAACAGTTATACCAAAGCAAATTCTCTAAACTGATTGTATTACTCATAGCTCACCACTCCTGCAACTAAAGTCTGTTACCAGAGCATGACATAAGAGCTGAGTTGAGGAGTGCATGATCTTAATTTTAAAACTTTTATTTAACAACTTGGCAGAGATTTTATATTACAACCAATCCTTTTTTTTTTTTTAAAAAAAAAAAAAGCATATAAGAGCAATGTGTTAAAATGCCACAAGTAGCTGAATAACAACAAATATTCAGTAATGCACTAATGTCATATCAATCAAGGCAAGATGCAAGAATCACTACAGTTTATTAATATGTAAAACCAGTTAACACTTCTCAGAGATATGAGCAATATCAAAGATAAAAAAACAGTAAAATTACACTGGGACAACCTGCAAAATGAGAATGATCTTAAAACACCTACTAGATTCAGAAAGTGGATTGATTGCACATGGGCCAGAGAACCAAATACAATCTTAGTACAACAATGATTTTATGGAAAATCCAGAACTTAATGTAACAATATAATGAAATGGATAGAAGCCACTCACCTTACAGTAGAGATGATGAGCAGCAGAAAGGCACAACAAAAAGAATGTCACACAATTTGCTTTTGGCCAACAAGGCCTCTCTCAAAATCTGACAACACACACACGCACACACTCATGCAAACACAACTTACATGCCCATGATCACAGTCTCTGGTAGCTGGAGCCAGACTGTGAGCAAAAGGGCGGCAAGGGAGAGGCAACTGCATGGAGGTAAGAAACGGCTAGGGCAGGGAAGGAGAGGGATAGCAAGGTATGGGTGGAGGACAGTAAAGTGCTGCTGAGAGCATGCAGGAACAAGGTGGAAAGTGGGGCAGTTAGGTGCAGTTGGGAGGTTTGATGCAGGGGGGGAAGGGAGAGGGAGCATTGTAGAAAAGGAGAGAAGTAAAAAAGACTGGGTGCATTGGTGGAATAGAGGGTTTTGTAGTGCTGAGATGGGAACAGGGAAGGGGCTACATGGGTAAGAGCAACAACTAGTGAAGGTTGAGATCAGGAAGGTTATGAGAAAGTAGGATATATTGCAAGGAGAGTTCCCACCTGCACAGTTCAGAAAAGCTGCTGTTGATGGGAAGGATCCAGACAGCACAAGCTGTGGAACAGTCATTGAAATGAAGAATGTTGTGCTGGATGGCATGCTCAGCAACAGGGTGGTCCAGTTGTTTCTTGGTCACAGTTTGTCGGTGGCAATTCATGTGGACAGACACCTTGTTGATTGTCTTGCCCACATAGAATGTTGCCCATCGGTTGCAGCTTAGCTTGTATATCGCATGACTGCTTTCACAGGTAATGTTTGTGACAGGATTGGTGAGGATCATGTATGGAACAGGTCTTGCATCAACATCTATTGCAGGGATATGAGCCATGAGGCAAGGGGTTGGAGACAAGAGGTAGTCAAATACCTGACGGAGAATGTAATTCAGTTGCTCCAGTCCTGGGTGTATGGAGTCATGAGGTGAATGCTGCTTTGTGGCTGGACAGGAGGAGGGGGGGGGGGGGCTTTGGGAGGTGATGGTGACTGGAAAGACTTGGCATGGGAGATCTGTTTTGTACATGGTTGGGAGGATAAATATGATCTGTAAAGACCTCATTACGGACCCTCAGTATATTTCAATACTACATATGCGACAATCATGGGTGGCTAGGCTGTATGGAAGGGACTTCTTGTTATGGAATGGGTGGCAGCTGTCGAAGTGGAGGTATTTCTGGTGGTTAGTAGGTTTGATATAGACAGAGGTTCTGATGTAGCAATCTTTGAGGTGGATGTCAACGTCTAGGAAGGTGGCTTGTTGCACTGAATAGTACCAGGTGAAATGAATGGGTGAGAACATGTCGAGGTCTTGGAGGAATGTGGATAGGGTGTCCTCACCCTCGATCCAGATTGCAGATATGTCATCAATGAATCTGTACCAGGTGAGGTGTTTAGGATTCTGAGTGTCTAGGAAATGTTCCTCTAGATGGCCCATGAACAGGTTGGCATAGGATGGTGCCAAGCAGGTGCCCCTAGTAGTACCCTGAATTTGTTCGTAGGTAATGCCTTCAAAGGAGAAGTAATTGCAGGCAAGGATATAGTTGGTCATGGTGACTACGAAGGAGGTAGCTGGTTTGGAATCCATTGAGCACATGGAAAGGTAGTGTTCAATAGTTGTAAGGCTATGGTTCTGTCTAGGGATAGGGAAACTTTTCAGTATTGTCGCAGATGGGAGGAAAAGGATCCATAGTGGCGGAAAAAAAGAGGAAAAATTACGTAAATAAGGCAGAATTACGTCCAAAAAACTCTCAAAAATACACCCAAATACATGGGAAAAGTTACAAAAAGGACAAAACGGATGAAATATGGGGGAACAGGATGAAATCTGAGGGAGGAGGCTGATACTGAGAGGTGAAAACAAACTGAAATTGGTGTGAAGTCACAATGAGATCAAATTAAAAATATTTATATTTGTAATGTGGGTTGAAAGTCTGTGGGTGGATTTTCCTTGGAAAATTAAGCTGATTCCTGTGTTATATTGTTGACTGCGTTTACATAAACTTACGGCTTGTCTTTTGTGGGTTCAAAAACATTTTATTTGATCTGTTATTAATTTTATGTTGTAATTTCATGTACTCACATGTTCCATCATATTGGAGATTTGCTCCTCAATTTGGTCCTATGGAAAAGGTGTGTAAAAGAAAAATATTAAAACTTATATGTATCTCAGTTATGATTAAACTAAGTCAAACATTTCCCATCTCCCTTTGTTCCCCCTATATGTGGAAGTCTCCAGGACACACTCCCACTTTAAATTTAGAAACAAGATATGTGATCAGGTAGGTTTTGCTATGTAATGTTGTAAATCTTGATTATTGAATACACCCTTAAGTTTTATAGTTGTTGGGTTGGTTTGCACTGTTGCTTTTGTTACCAAAAATGGTCCTTTGTACAAATGATGGAACTTACTTATTACCTTTTCACACTTTGGACTTTGCACAAATGATGGAACTTAGATTCAGATTCAGATTCAGATTCTTTATTGGTCATTCAGCATTATTACATGCAATAGACTTCGTCAGTTCACTTAACCTAATATTTTTATTAAATATATTTAACACATTTAACTTAAGTTGATATTGGGTATTTCTAAAAATTCTTCTATTGAATAGAATGGGTTCATTAACAAGAAGCTGTGTAGCTTTTCCTTAAATAATTTGATTGGCATGCTTGTGGCATATTTGTACAATTTGTTATATATTTTAATTGACATGTACTTATGGCTATTGTTTGTTTTTGCTAATCTATTCTGTGGCAAGATCAGAGAAGTACAGTTTCTTGTATTGTAGTCATGTCTTTGATTCATTACACTTAAATTAGGTAGTTCCGCAAGTATGAAGTTAACACTATCAAGAATATATAGATTAATAACTGTTAAAATTCTATATTTAATGAACAATGGTTTACAATGTGTCCTATTATCTACCTTTGCTATTACTCTGATTGCTTTCTTCTGGATCACCAAAATTTCATTTATTTTTTTGCTATTTCCCCAGAGCGTTAGCCCATACCTTAAAACAGACTGAAAAAAAGCAAAGTACGCTGTCCTTACATATTCCAATGTCACACAGAACATCAGCCTCTTCAACAGGTATATAACTCTTGACAGCCTAACTGCTATGTGTTCTGCATGAGAGTCCCATGTTAGTTTGTTGTCCAGGATTATACCTAAAAATTTTGCACTTTGTTTTTCTATTTTTGTAGTCTTTGATAGACTGAACCACATGTTCTGGGTCTTTGTCTCATTTAATAGTAGCCCATTTGCATTAAACCATGATGTTGCATTTTCTTTTGCCAAAATCATACTGCTTACAAGTTTATCAAAATCATGGTTTACAGACAGCAGAGTTGTATCATCTGCATACATATATGTCTTTACATTAATATTTGCCGGTAGGTCATTTATATGTATGAGGAATAGAAGTGGTCCTAATTTAGATCCCTGTGGCACTCTGTGTTGAACCTCAAGTGTGTTTGACACATTACTTCCTGAGCTTACCACTTGCTTCCTATTATTAAGGTATGATTTGACGAGTTTTAAACTTTTGCCACATATTCCATAATATTCGAGTTTAGAGAGTAAAACAGAGTGGTCAACACAGTCAAAGGCCTTGCTCAGGTCACATAAGGTTACCTGTATGTGAGCCTGGTCCTCAAATGCTGCTAAAATGTCACTCACTAAGAGTTCTATGGCATGTATGGTTGACCTTTCTTTCCTGTAACCAAACTGTGATGTACTCAGCATATTGTTTAGTTCTAGGTACTCATAGATCTGCTGATACATTATGCCTTCAAAGACTTTGGCTAGTGTTGGAATTAGTGAAATTGGCCTGTAGTTAGCAGGCTCAGCTTTGCTTCCCTTCTTAAAGATTGGAGTCACCTTGGATAGTTTGAGAGAATCAGGAAAGACCCCTTCTCTAAGACACAAGTTTATAGAATATGTTAATGGTGCTGCAATGTAAGGTATTACTTCTTTCAGTAAATTGTTTGACATATCATAAATATCTGTACTATGTGAATTTTTCATTTCTTTGACAATTTTGATAACTTCGTCTTGACATACCTCATTAAGGTGTTTCAATGAAGGTCCGGCCTGATTATGATTTCGGTTTGCAGTATTAAGATAATCTATATGCGTCACATTGTGTTTACTGATCAAGTTTTTTATTTCATCTACACAGCCTACAAAATATTTGTTGAATGTATCTACTGGTATTGGGACTGTCTCATCAAAGTTTCTTATTTGACCTTTAACAGTCTTAATTATTGTCCAGGCAGTTTTGCACTGGTTTCTACTACTTTTTATGAGATTAGTGTTGTATCTTTGTTTAGCCAATTGTAGCTCTTTCTTATACCATTTTTTTGCGTTGATTTCAAGATCCTTAATTTCTTTAGAATTAATTACTTTGCCTAGGCGCTTTAACAGCATTAGCTTATTTTTTAGATTCTCCAACTCTTTCGTGTACCACATTTTACCCTTTCTTGTTTTATGATATTTCTTTGGTACAAGATGAGCTTTTAAAACCCCTATTAAGTAATTGTGGAATGTTTCATATACTAACTGCGCATTAGAACCACATGTTTGAAATAATTTGTCCCAGTTAGTTATGTTTAGTTGGTGTGTTAGTTTTCCGAGATAGTATAAAGGTATTGCATTTTGATATTTTTTGTGTGGCCTTGTTCCCATTCCTTTTCATAATATGTCTTAATTCTACTGTTAGGATAGAGTGGTCAGAGAAAGCAAATTCCTTTACATTGGTGGAGTAAATATCACGAGTACAGTTGACAAAAGCATTGTCCAGGCACGCTTTTAGTCTTGTCGGTTCAGAATTTACATGATGGAAGTTGTGCTGCCTTAGCATGTTTAGTAACTTATTTACACTTGGTTTGTTACATGTTACATCAAAGCCTGAATTAAAGTCTCCCCCAATTATAGTTACATATTGTTTCCACTTTGTTATATGGCAGAGTATACTGTCTAACTTATCTAAGAAAGTTTTTTCATCTGAGTCAGGGGTATGGTATATACATACTAAGATAAGTTTCATAACATCACATATGATTCCAGCAATTTCAAAGTGTTTCTCTTCACATGCCCAACTAAGATCTAGTGGTCTAAACTCTATTTCCTTTGAAACGAAGATAACAGTACCTCCTTTGCGGTACTGAGATCTGCAAAAACTGTTTCCATGTTTATAGCCTTCTGGTACATAGTATTCAATTTGTCCTGGTTTAAGCCAATGTTCAGATAAACATAGGAAGGAGTACTTATTATGTAGCATTGCCTCCTCCAGTATTTCAACTTTACTTTCAAGACCATGAATGTTTAAGAATATGATACTACTGTTACTTATCTGTGAGTTTGCAGGCAGTTTTTTCACATTATTACCTTTTCACACTTTGGACTTTGCTTATGTTTCTTAACTAAAACTGTATCAATTAACTTTTAATGCACCACAATGCCTTTCTCCCATATCCTTTTTTGCTTTTATACTTCCTTGGTTAACAACTCATTGATATTATTTATTGATATTGGTTGAATGACTTAAGTACCTTGAGGCCATTTGATCCACTTCAGGATTGGTTAGCCATCCACTTTTCCACCAATTACTTCCAGTGGTGAAATCTAACTGATGGAGTGTGGTAGTTCATTTAAAACATTGTTTCATTCCAGTTCTAGTGCTGTCCATTTGGAATGTTTGTTTGCACAATATTATTTATCTGTTGCTTATTTAGCATGACCAGGTTAGGGCCTTAAGGCTCTGAAAAGGGACATCCTCCTCTAGCACTTCTTTTCCTCAGCAGAAGCAGTCGAAATGAAAAATACTTGCAACTTTTTAAACAGGTTGATTTTATTTCAGCTGTTTTTTAAATGAACTTCATATGATTTTGTACATGATGTAGTATATTTCAGGCTATAACTGATAAAAATAAATTACTTTATTTTCATTGTTAAAGTGCCAGGTACTAGCTCTGTATGTACAGTTAAAATACTATTTTTTAGATATATTTGGAATTACAAAATATCTGACATACTTAAAACTCCCTATTATTAATTGCCCAATCTGATGATACGTGTTATGTTTACTTCTGGATTCATTTACAAAATGATGATATAAATTGGTGGAGATCCATTTGTCACAAAAATTTGTAAACTCTTTGGAATATTGTTAGTACCACAGAATGGATGAGTAATAGTGGGCATTTCTCTGATGTGAATAGCCGTGTTTTTATTTTTGGCAATAACAATGTAATTTTCAGTTATGCAGTGGAAATTGTAAAGACAGTGTGGCATAGAAAAATGTGAGAGAATAAAATTAACTGCTCAGGCAATACTTCAGCATTATTTATGTCAATTGGAACCATGAGAACCAGCAATGTCAAAAATTTCAGCTTAAAGAATCAGCCCCTAGACGTGAAGAACTGGAGACATCTATGAGAAAATAAGATAAGTAAAAAGCTTATTGTAAATCTTACTCCTCGTAAAGCTTATTAAAAGAGTTAATTATGAAGTCAGTGACAGTCAACAAATGATGTGACATCTGACAAGCAACAACACATAATAGAGATATCACGAAAACATTAACAATAATACATCCAGCACAATGTACCGAGCTCATGCGCTAGTTTTTCTACTGTTCTAGTATGGGGACAGTACCTAGAGATTAAATTGTGTTTAACATTCTACCAAGCTAAAAACTCCTTAAATTGTTTGGCAGTAAACTGGGCTCTATTATAGCTCAACAAATTCTTAGGCTTCCCAACATAGTGATTTCTTAATTGAAATACTGCACTATTAGTCATGACTCTTCTTATAGGATATAGTTTTATTCACTCTGACCAGCATTTTAAAACTGAGAAATTGTGCACCATACCTTCCAGGTCTTTAGGTGGTGGATGGTGTAGAAGTCTACTACCACTAACTCCCAGATCGCACCCAGAATTATGGGGTACAGTAATGTGCATACTCTTAAGGTTTGTAGTTTTAGTTGCTAGCATGTAATGCGGGATCTTAATATCTTCTTTGCTTACCAAGCCATGTTTTTAAAGTAATAATACTTTCCCACAGGCATCACATACTTCTTTAGTCCAAAGTGTGTGTAACCTAAGTTTATGTACCACACTAATAATTTTCTTGTCTCTAGGTATATGTAGTAACCATTTATTTAGTTCATTTTTCATATAAAATAAGATTCCTTTCTGAGAAATTTTCAGTGCATGTTATTCTCCATCTGATTTTGTTCTAAATTTTTATGTGAACATTTAAACCATTGTCTTATCTTTGTGCTATATATTAGAGGCAAACATTCCACGTGGGAAAAATATATCTAAAAACAAAGATGCTGTAACTTACCAAACGAAAGTGTTGGTATGTTGATAGAGACAATAAAAAACACACACACAAATTTCAAGCTTTCGCAACCCAAGGTTGCTTTATCAGGAAAGATGGAAAGACGAAAGGATGTGGGTTTTAAGGGAAAGGGTAAGGAGTCATTCCAATCCTGGGAGCGGAAAGACTTACCTTAGGGGGAAAAAAGACAGGTATACACTAGCGCGTGCGCGCACACACACACACACACACACACACACACACACACACACACACACACACACACACACACACACGTGTCTGTATATGTGCGGATGGATATGTGTGTGTGCGAGTGTATACCTGTCCTTTTTTCCCCCTAAGGTAAGTCTTTCCGCTCCTGGGATTGGAATGACTCCTTATCCTCTCCCTTAAAACACACACCCTTTCATCTTTCCCTCTTTCCTGATGAAGCAACCTTGCGATAGCTTGAAATTTGTGTGTTTTTTATTGTCTCTATCAACATACCAACACTTTTGTTTGGTAAGTTACAGCATCTTTGTTTCTACACTCCTGGAAATGTAAAAAAGAACACATTGACACCGGTGTGTCAGACCCACCATACTTGCTCCGGACACTGCGAGATGGCTGTACAAGCAATGATCACACGCACGGCACAGTGGACACACCAGGTACCGCGGTGTTGGCCATCGAATGGTGCTAGCTGCGCAGCATTTGTGCACCGCCGCTGTCAGTGTCAGCCAGTTTGCCGTGGCATACGGAGCTCCATCGCAGTCTTTAACACTGGTAGCATGCCGCGACAGTGTGGACGTGAATCGTATGTGCAGTTGATGGACTTTGAGCGAGGGCGTATAGTGGGCATGCGGGAGGCCGGGTGGACGTACCGCCGAATTGCTCAACACGTGGGGCGTGAGGTCTCCACAGTACATCGATATTGTCGCCAGTGGTCGGCGGAAGGTGCACGTGCCCGTCGACCTGGGACTGGGCCGCAGCAACGCACGGATGCACGCCAAGACCGTAGAATCCTACGCAGTGCCGTAGGGGACCGCACCGCCACTTCCCAGCAAATTACGGACACTGTTGCTCCTGGGGTATCGGCGAGGACCATTTGCAATCGTCTCCATGAAGCTGGGCTACGGTCCCGCACACCGTTAGGCCGTCTTCCGCTCACGCCCCAACATCGTGCAGCCCGCCTCCAGTGGTGTCGCGGCAGGCGTGAATGGAGGGACGAATGGAGACGTGTTGTCTTCAGCGATGAGAGTCGCTTCTGCCTTGGTGCCAATGATGGTCGTATGCGTGTTTGGCGCCGTGCAAGTGAGCGCCACAATCAGGACTGCATACGACCGAGGCACACAGGGCCAACACCCGGCATCATGGTGTGGGGAGCGATCTCCTACACTGGTCGTACACCTCTGGTGATCGTCGAGGGGACACTGAATAGTGCACGGTACATCCAAACCGTCATCGAACCCATCGTTCTACCATTCCTAGACCGGCAAGGGAACTTGCTGTTCCAACAGGACAATGCACGTCCACATGTATCCCGTGCCACCCAACGTGCTCTAGAAGGTGTAAGTCAACTACCCTGGCCAGCAAGATCTCCGGATCTGTCCCCCATTGAGCATGTTTGAGACTGGAGGAAGCGTTGTCTCACGCGGTCTGCACGTCCAGCACGAATGCTGGTCCAACTGAGGCGCCAGGTGGAAATGGCATGGCAAGCCGTTCCACAGGACTACCTCCAGCATCTCTACGATCGTCTCCATGGGAGAATAGCAGCCTGCATTGCTGTGAAAGGTGGATATACACTGTACTAGTGCCGACATTGTGAATGCTCTGTTGCCTGTGTCTATGTGCCTGTGGTTCTGTCAGTGTGATCATGTGATGTATCTGACTCGAGGAATGTGTCGATAAAGTTTCCCCTTCCTGGGACAATGAATTCACGGTGTTCTTATTTCAATTTCCAGGAATATATATATATATATATATATATATATATATATATATATATATATATATATATATATATAACAAAGTGCTCTAACATATTTCCCATGTCTATTTACATTTTAAAAAAGTATATTGCAAAGCTGCCTCTGTTCCTTATCTCCTCATTCACTTGTAAGCCTATATGTAGCCACAACAGCGCATTGGACAGTATGTTGCGTCGTCCCTTTACGTACTTGATTAAATTTTTAAATTCTTGTAAAAGTGGAGCCCACCTCAGGAGTCTACTGTGTAAAAGCCTAATTTTCCACAGGAACATTAATGTACTAAGGTCACTGTGTATTATTGTTTCATTGCTGCTAATAGATAGTTAAATATCTAAATATCCTTAAGGTCCACAGAGTATTAGCATTGTAATAACAAACAATATTAGACAGTGTTCTAGTAGCCCTTGTGTTAGATGTTCCTTGAATATTTGACAGCCAAGACTGTGGCCCCGAGGCACCTTTTGCCAGAATGGAAAATTAAAAACTGATTTGAATTGAACTGAATTTTATTTGATCCTGTAGGGTTACTTGATGTACAGTGAACGTACATGTAATATCGGGCATGATAAAATACAAAATCCTTCATTGTCACATACTTCCTAACTATTCTAACATCATTGGTTATAATTAGCAATATCTGCAAATTTAATGTGAATAGTACTCATCAACACTGTAAAATTACTTTTCCACAAGAAAGTCTTTTAGGTTCTTTGAAAACTTAGTGTCATGTATGTTGTCACACAGTTTTTAGGCAGACCTCATAGTAATTTGATGCACAAGTACTGGGGTCTATTTTCAAGCATTGTCAGGCACAGGGGTATGCTTCGTACATCTTTTTCCTCAGCGAATCAACTACTCATGAAACTTCTCTTTGCAGTGTTTAGTCCGACCCTCTGGTATGATTTGTTTTAATAGTTTCACCTTGTGTGGTGCATTTAACACTGAAACGGGCAGAAATTTTCTATAAAATACTACCATTCCTAGGTATTATTTTAGTTATCTCTTATTTGATGATTCAGAATACTGTCTAATGGCATATAACCAATGTGCATCTTGTATGATTCCTGTTTTAGTTACAATATTCCTACAAACTTGAAATTAGTGTAATCTATCCTCAAATAAAAATACCTTTTATTTTATGGATTCTTTATGAAGTGGTATCTACGAATAGCCTGTAGTTTGGTCCATAGTGCCAATGTATTTTGCCCCTCATCAATTACAAGGGGTCTGTTTCTTTTGGGTTATATTATTCTGTTTATAGTTCTCACATCTAGTACCAATGCGAAATCCCGAAGATTGGCTAAAATTTACAGACGCGCGAAATTTGGCACGAACTTCATTGCGAGATGCCTTAAATAGGTTCCACAATGAAACATTGTCTCGAAATTTGGTAGAAAATCCAAAGAAATTCTGGTCGTATGTAAAGTACACAAGTGGCAAGACGCAGTCAATACCTTCGCTGCGCAGTGCCAATGGTACTGTTACCGACGACTGTGCCGCTAAAGCAGAGTTATTGAACACAGTTTTCCGCAATTTCTTCACCAGGGAAGACGAATGGAATATTCCAGAATTTGAAACACGAACAGCTGCTAGCATGAGTTTCTTAGAAGTAGATGCCTTAAGGGCTGCGAAGCAACTCAAATTTCTTGATAAGGGCAAGTCTCCAGGTCCAGATTGTATACCAATTAGGTTCCTTTCAGATTACACTCATACAATAGCTCCCTACTTAGCACTCATATACAACCGTTCGCTCACCGATAGATCTGTGCCTGCAGATTGGAAAATTGCACAGGTCGCACCAGTGTTTAAGAAGGGTAGTAGGAGTAATCCATCGAACTACAGACCTATATCATTGATGTCGGTTTGCAGTAGGGTTTTGGAGTATATACTGTGTTCAAACATTATGAATCACCTCGAAGGGAACGATCTATTGATAAGCAATCAGCATGGTTTCAGAAAAAATCGTTCTTGTGCAACGCAGCTAGCTCTTTATTTGCACGAAGTAATGGCCGCTATCGACAGGGGAGCTCAAGTTGATTCCGTATTTCTAGATTTCCGGAAAGCTTTTGACACCGTTCCTCACAAACGACTTCTAATCAAGCTGCGGGCCTATGGGGTACTGTCTCAGTTGAGCAACCGGATTCGTGATTTCCTGTCAGGAAGGTTGCAGTTCGTAGTAACAGATGGCAAATCATTGAGTAAAACTGAAGTGATATCAGGTGTTCCCCAGGGAAGCGTCCTGGGACCTCTACTGTTCCTGATCTATATAAATGACCTGGGTGACAATCTGAGCTGTTCTCTTAGGTTTTTCGCAGATGATGCTGTAATTTACCGTCTAGTAAGGTCATCCGAAGACCAGTATCAGTTGCAAAGCGATTTAGAAAAGATTGCTGTATGGTGTGGCAGGCGGCAGTTGACGCTAAATAACGAAAAGTGTGAGGTGATCCACATGAGTTCCAAAAGAAATCCGTTGGAATTTGATTACTCGATAAATAGTACAAATCTCAAGGCTGTCAATTCAACTAAGTACCTGCGTGTTAAAATTACGAACAACTTCAGTGGGAAAGACCACATAGATAATATTGTGGGGAAGGTGAGCCAAAGGTTGCGTTTCATTGGCAGGACACTTAGAAGATGCAACAAGCCCACTAAAGAGACATCTTACACTACACTCATTCGTCCTCTGTTAGAATATTGCTGCGCAGTGTGGGATCCTTACCAGGTGGGATTGACGGAGGACATCGAAAGGGTGCAAAAAAGGGCAGCTTGTTTTGTATTATCACGTAATAGGGGAGAGAGTGTGGCAGATATGATGCGCGAGTTGGGATGGAAGTCATTAAAGCAAAGACGTTTTTCGTCGCGGCGAGATCAATTTATGAAATTTCAGTCACCATTTTTCTCTTCTGAATGCAAAAATATTTTGTTGAGCCCAACCTCGATAGGTAGGAATGTTCATCAAAATAAAATAAGAGAAATCAGAGCTCAAACAGAAAGGTTTAGGCATTCGTTTTTTCCGCGTGCTGTTCGGGAGTGGAATGGTAGGGAGATAGTATGATTGTGGTTCGATGAACCCTCTGCCAAGCACTGAAGTGCGAATTGCAGAGTAATCATGTAGATGTAGATCTGTCAAGTTTTATGAACTACTGCCAATGGATTGTTATAACAGCTGTCTGAAGCCTCAGTGATATACAACTGTATTAATCTATCAGTTTCCTTTCGTACCAAATTCTTTGTTGCTACTAATATTGGATATGTCCTTACATAGAAAGGGTCATGATATTTAATTTTCAAAGTACAGAGAAAATCTTCAATACTTCCTGGTCACAATGAGGAACTGTCTCTGTGTAATTAATGCTACCATATCTTTTTCTCTTTTATTCTAAGACTAGCTGATTTCTGATTCTGTCAACTATGTTGCCTTCGCTTATTTGTAAATCATAATCCTGTGGTTGACTTTTTATCTTATTCATTAGCATGGCTTCTACTGCAAATGTTAAATTCAACTTTACAATAACGGCAACGCAATGGTGAAAATTGAATATTTGTGCTGGACCGACACTCAAACCCACATTTACCGCTCCTCAAGAGTGGCTGCATTAACTGCTTCGGGCATCCAGACACAATCCATGAGTAACTCAAATTTACAACTTATTGCACACTGCAGTGCAACATCCTTCATTCATTAACCCCCTACTTACAAATTATTGATTCCCGTATAGAATTTAAATGATAGTAGTGCATCTGCACTGAAATAAACATCAAGGAGCCTTCATGCTGTTACAGAAATGTACTTATTTCAATACTGTCTGGTTAATGGATGAGGGATGCCGCACTGCAGCATGTAATAAGTTGGAAATTTCACCAGGTCAGGTACATGTCCAGATAGCCAAAGTGGTTAAGGCAGTCACTCATGAGAAGCAGTAAATCCTGGTTTGAGTCTCAGTTCAGCACATATTTTCAACTTTCGCCATTGCATTGCATTAATTTCCTGTGCAGCTGAAAGTTACAAATTCCCGCTCATCCCTTCCCTCCCTCTGCCTGTTCTCTGTTTGATATAAATACATGCACCAACTGCATCATCACGAGTGGTGTCTGTTGTGTAAGATATGTCCTACAGAACAGACGCCACTCAAATACAAATTCTATAAAATCTCTGTACCTTCTCCAATAGCTATTTTTATAGAGCTTAGATTTAGTTTCTTTTTGGTGTCTTTGCTGCAATATTTTGATTTAAAAGTGACTCAAAATCTTGATATGTTGCAAAATAGTCTAATTGCAGCATACTCCATTGATTCATCTCTGGTTAAATGACTTACAACAAATCTAATTTTATTGTGATCAGTCCAAGTATCTAGTAGCATTCATTTAATTCTTTTCAAAAATAAAACTGGGTGTGCATCAGCAGATAGTGTAAATTTAGTGAATTTATGATTCAGTCCTTATTTAATGAAGTTGTTACCACTTGTATCATATTGTAACTCATCTCTAGTTAATAAATCCTTTCTTATTTCTGTTTCAAAATAATCTAGGTTTAACATATTATTACTGTTACTAGGAATTACGTGGGTGCTATCCACCATAGTCTTTTAATTATAAGATGATGATTATCTGTTGACAGGCTTCGTACTGGTAGTTAATAGTACTAAATAATAGTGGCAACATCTTGATTCTTGTTATATACTTCTCAATACCTGTGGCAGTTATCAGATGCTAATCATTTTAGTCTAGTTTTGGAACTGTTAGTTACATAGTAAACTATATCTCTATTTTTAACCCTTTGTAAGATAGCTTTTGTTTCTAAAAGTTCCTTTTCCAACAATTCAGCTCTTAACTAAGTTATCATAATCTGATTTAAGTGAATGTAAATGTTCTGTTTTGTTGTCTAGTTTCTCTCAACACACTCTGAATATTCCTCTATATCCTCAAACTGTTTTAAACTTAGATCTTGTTTTTTTCTCAAAGCAATATATTGTGACAACAGTTCAAGCAAATTCCTGATCCATTTTTGGTGACTTGGGCTAATCGTTGCAGTATTGTCTACATAGATGATTCCATTGTCATTTGCTCATCTAGAAAACCCATATTTATGACATACTTTACTACTGATCTACACAAATAAACTAAATAAGTAATAATGATGGTCAAATGTTCTCTTATACTGTAGTTAATCCAAAACTTAATATAATCATGGGAAACTGGTAATTCACTAATTAACACTACCTCATAATTTATGATCACTCCACTGATCACAATTTAACATTAATAAGACCCATCGGGTTGTTGGTTGAGCTCTGTGGTGGATGCATTGAAAGTCGCTGGCTGCATCACTGGTCTAAGATTGCTGCATTGTTACATGGTGTTATGCTTGGATGGAATGTAGCTTGTTGAATGCTGCTGCTAATTTTTGAAGTGCTCTTAGATGGTGATGATGTAGAGTCACAATCATAGTCACAGACTTGCCCCCCTTCTTGCAGCGGTGTACCGTAGGTCTCTAGAAGAGCGTAGTGTTCCAAAGGATTGGAAGAGGGCACAGCTCATCCTCGTTTTCAAGAAGGGACGTCGAACAGATGTGCAGAACTATAGACCTTTATCTATAACGTCGATCAGTTGTAGAATTTTGGAACACGTATTGTGTTCGAGTATAATGACTTTTCTGGAGACTAGAAATCTACTCTGTAGGAATCAGCATGGGTTTCAAAACAAAAAAAGACGGTCGTGTGAAACCCAGCTCGCGCCATTCGTCCACGAGACTCAGAGGGCCATAGACACGGGTTCATGGGTGGATGCCGTGTTTCTTGACTTCCGCAAGGCGTTCGATACAGTTCCCCACAGTCATTTAATGAACAAAGTAAGAGCATATGGACTATCAGACCAATTGTGTGATTGGATTAAGGAGTTCCTAGATAAAAGAACGCAGCATGTCATTCTCAATGGAGAGAAGTCTTCCGAAGTAAAGAGTGATTTCAGGTGTGCCACAGGGGAGTGTCATAGGACCGTTGCTATTCACAATATACATAAATGATCTGGTGGATGACATCGGAAGTTCACTGAGGCTTTTTGCAGATGATGCTGTGATGTATCGAGAGGTTGTAACAATGGAAAATTGTACTGAAATGCATAAGGATCTGCAGCGAATTGACGCATGGTGCAGGGAATGACAATTTAATCTCAATGTATACAAGTGTAATGTGCTGCGAATACATAGAAAGATAGATCCCTTATCATTTAGCTACAAAATAGCAGGTCAGCAACTGGAAGCAGTTAATTCCATAAATTATCTGGGAGTATGCATTAGGAGTGATTTAAAATGGAATCATCATATAAAGTTGATTGACGGTAAAGCAGATGCCAGACAGAGATTCATTGGAAGAATCCTAAGGAAATGCAATCCGAAAACAAAGGAAGTAGGTTACAGTACACTTGTTCGCCCACTGCTTGAATACTGCTCAGCAGTGTGGGATCCGTACCAGATAGTGTTGATAGAAGAGATAGAGAAGATCCAACAAAGAGCAGCGTGCTTCGTTACAGGATCACTTAGTAAACGCGAAAGCGTTACGGAGATGATAGATAAACTCCAGTGGAAGACTCTGCAGGAGAGACGCTCAGTAGTTTGGTACGGGCTTTTGTTAAAGTTTCGAGAACATACCTTCACCGAAGAGTCAAGCAGTATATTGCTCCCTCCTACGTATATCTCGCGAAGAGACCATGAGGATAAAATCAGAGAGATTAGAGCCCACACAGAAGCATACTGACAATCCTTCTTTCCACGAACAATAGGAGACTGGAAAAGAAGGGAGAACCGACAGAGGTACTCAGGGAACCCTCCACCACACACCGTCAGGTGGCTTGCGGGGTATGGATGTAGATGTAGACTCTTCTTGATGTAACTCACTCTTGATGTTAGCATGGAAATATATGTTGTGGTTAATAATTATGTTTCTGAAAAATCTCTAGTGTTTAACTGAGGTGGTTTCCTCAATCTGCTCAATCAGGGGCACCGAATAATACAGGTGCTGATTCACCAGCGAATTATCAAGCACCTTTCTTCGCAAATGAAAGAGAGCTAAGAAACAAAACAGCAAAACAGATATAAATAACTACAACCACAAATATGACTAGAGAGCTTTCACACACTGTAATGACTACTTCGAAGTCTGTATCATTTATTTTCTTCCTACTAACACCAGCTTTTCTGAATTGTGCACATGGGGGTTCTTTCTACCACATTTACTTTGTTCCTTTAAATCCTCTTTCTTCAACCTTCGATAGTACCTGTCTTCCACCTACCTATACCTTCCCTGATACCACTCCTGCACTACAGATGCCTTCTATCCCATCGATGCACCTACTAGTCCTTTCCCATACACTCCCACAGGCTGCATGTCTTTCCATCAACACTTCCCTGCTATTCCTCTCCCTCCCCACCTTACGCTTCCTCCTTAACCGCGCCATCCTGCCCAGCAGATTGCTGCTCATTTCAGACATAGTCACAGACGGCTGGCTCCCAGTGCCCATGTTTGTATGAGTTGTGATTGTGTGAATTTTTTATTTCTTTAAAAGGGCTTTGCCTGAAAGCTTAATATTCCTGTGGTATTTTTCATTGTGCCTGTCTGTGACTCAACGGATGCTCAATGTGGCAAGAAGATATCTATCCTTTCCACATTGTTGGAACAATAATATCTGAATCACTAACTGCAGACAGGAAAGATGTCCAAACTTTGTTTACTGCATCGAAGAAGTCCTGCTGGGTATGAACATCGTTTATGGCAGCTATGGAACTTGTCCTATCAATAAAGCCAAAGATAAGGATTTTAGCATCTTCAGGAGCAAACAGGAATGATATTACACAGTTCGTGAGGTGTAAGACCTCATATTGAATTGTTCACAGGAGAAAGATAAATTTTGTGTTGCTCTCCACAGATTACAGTAACCGGTGGCCAAAAGTCTACACAAATTTCCTTAGTAATAATTCTTAATGAAAAAGTGTTCCAAAGGCAAAAGATTTCTTTTGACCCATCAAAGTATTACGAATCTAGTCTCAGCAAAGGTAGCGCAATGTAAGATTGACAGCAATGCGCTGCAAGGTGATATGAGTACTCAGATGAATCCATGAATCTTAGAAATTCCCAAGGAACCTGCCAACAAAGCCAAACTACACATAAATACATTAAAAATTTATGATGTTAGAAACAGTTCAATTTATATTCCAACAGAAAAGATGCAATTTTTGAATGAATTTTACCAATCTCATAACAATGAGACATAACTAAAGAGAATGTTAAAGGTCATAAACTTATTTTGATGCAATAGTGTTAAAATGTGTTTGGTTTGAAGAAAATACGTAAAATAAATTTTTATCCTCAAAATATAAAGCTTTAATTCATGTTGCACAATGTTTACTACAAAAAGGGGGAAAATATAAATTATTTTGCTTTGGAGTTTTTGTATATCATTCTTAAGCGCATGGTTGGGACTATTTATCAATATTATTAACTTTTCACCACAATCCATTCACCTATTTCTTGGTACCTACTGCAATCTCTTATCTTGCGTCATTTTCCTGGTGTAGCTATGTTAACAAGTAGTGGCATTTTGAAGTAGTTGGACACATTTCAAATATCCATAAACTCCCTCCAAATTTTAATAAATATAGGAAGGGGACACTTTGTAAAGGATCTTCCATCCACTATTATTATAAATGATTTATAGAAAATGTGTGCCCTTCTAGCCACTATCATCCCAGAAGGTAGACACTGAAACATGAACATGATTTCCGTGCACTAAAAGACCGATTACTTCAGGCTGTGTACACATATCACTCCAGTTAAGACTTTCTGTTGTGGCTCTATTCACCAATACAAGTGATGTCACCCATTTTTTGGACATCCAGCTCCAACTTTTATACATCTGGTTTTTTCCCCTGCAAATGTACACTTTATTTTTAGTTTTATGTCACATGATGTTCTATTACAGCCAAATCACAAAGTAATTGGTTATGTAAGCTGCTCAGTAAAGATGGAAGTAATTCTGAGAGATTAAATGATGGGTGCATATGCTGTAGAATCAGGTAACACCTATGAGGTATGAGAGAAAAAGTAGACTAATACTTTATCTACCAAAGTTTTAATTTTTCAAACGACAATATTGTCCCCTTTGGGAGATTAACACCAGCAGAGTTGTTATTCCCAGTCTTGCTAACAGCACCGACAGGCCTTTAACATGTCTGTCACATTCTTTTGAACATTCTCCAGAGTCCCAAAATGACATTTTTCAATTTTGTGAAAAGAAAAAAGTCACAAAGGGACTCAGATCAGTTGAATAAGTGGACTGCAGAACTACAGGAATCCCTTTTGAGGTCAAAATTTCCAGGATGCAAGTGGCTCAGCAGTGAGGTTTCTTTGCACAATTTCGACACAGACCTTTCACATGACCAAAACTTTGGTCAAATTTTTACTGTACAGTACAAGTGTTTAACAGGTGACCTAACCTTTTTGTTAAACATCAGTCTGATCTTACAAGAGCGCTCACACAGGAGCATGCGCGCACACACATTTTTGAAGTTGAAGGTCTCCATGAGTGAGGTTCGGCTTAAATGTGTTCTCAGCCTTCCAAACATGATTTGTGCCAGCAAAAAATGTTCTTTTCAAGAGACTTTGCTTCAACTTTTCAAAGGTCACATGCAGGGGCTCCGCAAGTTTAAACACAAAACTTTATATGGTATAACGTTTCTCTAAATTCTTCTGTTCAATTTTCAAAACATACAGCAAAAAACACAGCTTCATCGACTGCATTCTCAAAAATCGTGTGGTAGCTGTATGTAACTCTGACTGAGCCTCTAGAAGGTCTACACAAGTAGAGCAACACAGCGTTGCCACATTGTTCACTATGTTGTCCATCCCATTACTTTTCCAACACACCTCATATCATATTACTACTTTCTTACCTTTTGTCTTGCAATAATGTGGAATGCCCGTTCTCAATTGCTTTCCACCACAACTTTGTCATGCAGAACCTGATGTTTGATATCAGCAAATATTAGTTTCTTTTAAATTCATATCATACTGCACTTTCTGTATTTGACATGGATGAAGGAACATTGCACTGAAATTTAGACAATGCACTAATATATTTCATGCCAAAGCCAAGGCAACCTGTTGAGGAAACTAAATGTGTCTCCCTATGCAAGAATTACATAATTGTGTGAGCATTTTGGGAAGCAGACACTGGGACATTTGAAGTCTGAGTCTGTCCATGAAGCATGCATGGACAGAAGAATTTGTCAATGGAACTGCTCAAATAAAGTGTGAAATCCTTGTTAAAGTCCCAGTCTAGTGCAGTACAAATTTTCATTTGCTTCCTGTAGTGGTCCAATATTTGCAAATACATCCCTTTTTATAAAGTTATTAAGAGATCTAAAATAAAAGCAGTCCAAGAATCATGCCATAGATGTCACTTGTAACCTTTCCAACTACTTTTTTTTAAAAAAAAAAATGTGTGTGGAATCATACTGTAAAACTACTACCATGCTGGGGAAAGCACTTTCATTACTACCATAATGATTTAGCTTCTGTTGTAAAAATTCGATGTTTGTATATATGAGTGTCTAAACTACCTAGGACTTTGAGATATGTCAATTTTACCATCATCATACTGTTCATTATATACAACTTTCTTAAATGGGGACAGGATTGAACTGTAAGGAACAATAATGTAACAGAATTTATTTATTTTTCCTGCATTGTAGCACAATGATACATTTTAACAATTATGTTAATTTTCTCATAACCCAAAAAGAAATTCCAAAGCAAAATAACATTCCTGGCTGCAGTTGGAGTGGAATTCAAAGAGAATGTTACCTGTAAGATGCAATATTAGGCTTCCACACGTAACAAGAAGCCATTTTTATTATGCACAGGCCCCTGACTAACACATCCAACAACATACAGGAAATGAAATATATTTTAAAATAAGACAAAATTTCAATAAGCCTGTTAAGCAATCCAGACTTTTCTTTTAAACTGACTGACAGGTAATTTACTTTCTTCCATACACTTGAAAAACAAATGATTATTGCTTTTCTTCAACATTTTTCCCATTTAATTTCAGGTAGGAAAATTTTTAATTCAACAGCAGTTTATTTGTTACTGATAAGACAATTACAATTGTAGCCTAAAACAGTTTATATCATTTTAAGAAATTTAGGAAAGGAAAATTTTCAGACTCATTAAATATAACGATTTTACATTAGAAGCTAACACCCAAACAAATTCTTCAAAAAGAAATTTTTTTGTTTGCTTCTGATTTGAAACTGCTTTCAATGAAAAAAAGAAAACAAAAGAGTGGGCTCTGGTGACAATCAAATACTGGCCTGCTTCTACAGAACCCCGACAATTTGTGAATTTCAAACGTACCATAGACCATTAGCTAAATGGTGAAGAATAACTACTGGTTGTTAAAAACCAAAGTTTTCTTAGTACGCAGGTTAATCTGATACCTATCAAAACATTGAATTCCCAACAATGTCACCAAAAAATGCAAGTTAGTAATGCATCACAGCGATGGGACAAAAATTCATTCTACTGTTGCAGCAAGCCCTCTAGCCACAAGGCAGGTCTCACAATGTATTTGGTGGGCTTGCTAAATGCCATGATAACCTGGCTTATATTATTAACATTATACAATTTCATATGTACCAAATACATCTCTCTCTCTCTCTCTCTCTCTCTCTCTCTCTCTCTCTCTCTCTCTCTCTCTCACACACACACACACACACACACACACACACACACACACACACACACTACTAGTTTCTTCCTCCTTTTCCTCAACAATCTAAACAACAAAGGAGACACTTTTCATGTCCCCTCCCATCTCTACCTCTCTCTGAAACCATGGAACACACACAAAAACATGAGAAAATGTGGCAGAGGTTAAGAAATATTTGCCAATAGGAGAATCCAGTACTATCCTGAATTAAGTTACAAAATAATCTCAAGATACGCGTATGTGAATACTAACTGCCTGCATGTCCCCCTCTCTCCCTCTCACTCGCTTACAGAGACAGAGAAACCAAGCAGGAGATAAGTTACCCCTAGAGGGAAATTTCAACATACATTATGTTCCATGGTTTCCACAAAGTAAATTATTAACTTGTGAAATGTGGCTGCAAATGTACACATTGGATGATTTTCCTTAAGCAATCATTTGTAGTTTTATGATTTACTAACACACTACAGAAGCCATCTACAGCCACATATCACATTAGATCTTATTATTACATTATACTGGATTAACATATATACAGAAGATTAAACAACAGTGCAATTTCATGAACTGTCAGATATCAATCTGAAGCTTCTACTCAACACTGACCCTGAATGGTAATACAGATTACCAAACTACAAGGAAACAAATCAGAGTGCCAAATCTTATACATAATGAGATTATGAAGAAAAAGGAGTGAATTTAGATTTCACACAGAAAAATAAATATGATAAATATTTCATTGCAAAAGAACATTAAACTACTACTTTTTTGCACATCTCTGCTGTAATATTTGCATCGACTGTTAAAAGTGAGTTTTCAACAAACAAATGTTTCTCTACAGATGTCTGGTAATGTGCCATAAAGTAGAGTGGAGTAAGGATTTAGCCAAGTCTAGCAAGGAAAAAAAAAATTAATGTCTCTGATGGTACACTTAGGTGGAACAATAAAGCGAGCTTGGAAGTTAAGATGCAGAATATCCAAAATATAGGATAAAACAGAATGGTACCACTTAGTTGCACAAATTTTTAAATTGCCTTAAAAAATTCTATAACGTCAGGACAGAAACTATAACACAATCCTCACAATATTACAGAAAACAAATGACTGACAATTAGAATACAAAATCCCAAACATCTGTCAGAATACAATTACACTATTAGTTGTAATTCAACCACTCTTAAAACATCCTGGTAACAGTCAAGTTGCAGCAACAACTAAAACAAGATCTCTAACAAAGAAAAAATGAAGATGTCTAACAGCACGTGACAGAATTTTCTGTTACAACATGAGCTCCAAGTAAGTCCAATGAAAAATTAAGAGCAATCTTAAAAAAAGTAATTGCCCTCCAACATATGCATTTTTTAGTCACACTAATGATTTTTTTTTTTTTAAGTGGACATATACAAATAAGTTTTTAAGATTGTTCTAAGTGTAGGTGTATTCTGACACTTGCCAATGGGAAACCTCCAACACTATGTGATAAATATAACAGATAACATTTACAATGTGGTGCAGTGAAATATATGATATACATAAATAACAATGATTCATATGCACCAGCTACTATGCTCATTTCTTTTCTTCTCATAAATGTGAGCACAAGTTGACACAAAAATATTTATGTATGAGATAAATATGTAGGATTCACTGGAACATGTTTACCAGTACCCTACTAGTACTTGTACTGCTGATGATTTCCACTACTAAACTATTTCATCAGCAGTGCCATACACAAACAATGATTTTACATTAACACAATAAACAGAATATGTATAAATCAATTTTCTTCAGTACATTTTAACAGATTACAATGATTGCTTTCCGTAAATAATTGATCATATGTTAGTGTCAAGTATTTTTCCATGCCAATGGCAGCTGTTCCAGTGTTATTAGCTTGAAAAATTATGTAATTCAATGCATTTATATGACTGTAGATTCTGAAGACAATGTACAGTCTTATAAATTAGTATGTAGTAACTATATACACAAAGATGCTACTCATTCTCATTCCTAATGAAATATTCTCATGGTTACTAACTTCCCTTTTCTAAAAACAAGGGAAATGTACTGTCACTGGCAAGGAAAAATATCCAATTAACAGTTAATAATGTGCTTATATTTTCCAATTACCACTTGTTCTAATTTTTTTAAACAGATATCACACCATGCAATTGCTTCAATGGGCTGCATACAAATTATTTCTCCCAGCACTTGGCACATTGCACAATTCCAGCTGCTATGATGAAACATCAATATTTCTCAAAACAGACAGGACTATATGCTCTAAAAGATAACAGTGATAACTGTACTCCGTCCAATACAGATTTTAAAGCAGCCTCACATCGAAGAAAGAAATTTAAACTGTGAAGCGTGTGTCAGATATTCACACGTTATAGTTGTACACACACACACACACACACACACACACACACACACACACACACACACACACACACACAGAATGAAATCCACAACATAAAATAATTTTAATTGATCTAGTACCACCTATTACCCTGGTATCAGGTTCACAAGGTAACAGGACGAAGCGAACGGGGGACACAGGATCCCTTCAAGCGAGTTGTGTCCGGTATGGTCCGAAGACGGCACCCCATGGCAGCAGAAGGTTCACGTCCAGCAGGGAAGCCAGTGCTTGGGGCTTCAAAATGCTGATTGTCGCTGACCTGTCGCAGGCACCCGGAATGCCGCCTGCACACAGAAACTGAATCCGTATTTGCAAAATTTTTAATGTATTTGTGCACATAATAGCAAGATAATTTCATTTACACTTGCCCCCCACCCTTTTCCTCTCCTCCTCCTCCACCACCACCACCACCAACCCAAAACTCTATAGTGTGTATGGTATTTGCCTCTGCTTTTCCTGTTCCACTTTTGAAACGAGTCTGTAAATTTTCACTGTAGACCTTGGTACACACCATAATATCCACTTTTTATTTTTACAGATTCTCAAGTGATATAATTATGTATGTAGTAGAATAACTTTACAGCCTGCCTAATATGGTTCTTTTTTTTAGTAGCTCAGCATCATTTTACAAGAAAAACAGACTCCTGAGAATTTCAGACACAAGCAATATTTAAAAACAGAATGTTGTATTCCGGCTTTGCTGCTGCATTAATTTCCCTGAATTATTTTGATACACCAATTGTCCTTGTGTCATCCTTTTTTATTTTGTGTTTTTATTCCATTTCATATCACTTTCCAATAATACACACAGTTGCTAAAGTGAGAACTGAGTCAAGTAGCATTCCTGTAGCGTTGTTCTTAAAGGTTACTACCTCTATATCTCACAAATTATCTTGCATTTTCCCACATTAAAAGGAGCCACACTCCAGCCATTTACTATACTGATTGCTTTGTCTTTTCCTCCTTGCTTATATAGAACTACATCAATAGACACAGTGTCATACACTGTGTTTAACTATAACACAGTGTAACTATAACACAGTGTTTAACTATAACACAGTGTTTAACTAAACAGACAACAAGGATAGTTGTCATGTAATCTGCAATCATTTGCAATCAGTTCGAATGTTTACTGTAAAATTGATTCTTAATAAATGTATGGTAAGAATGGGACTAATTTTGATGAGTATTCAAGGACGTATGTGTATAGTTTTACCAAAAAGTACAATGGAATAACTGGTTGGCCCCTGCTGTGTGGTTGGGAGGCGACCATCTTGCTAGATGTACACACCAGTTGGTTGCATCAGCATCTGACACTGTCACAGATGAATGCTTTATTATGCAAGATAACTCCAGGCTCACACTGCACTGACCCTAGCAACTATTCCCATCTCCTGAATAAAGAAGCTTTCCTACCAAGAACTACAAGACTGATGGTGACCAGGCCACAGAACAAGGCGGCTCTAACAGACAAGGGCACACACCTGTTGATGCCATATAGAGTCTACATGCAAACCGTCTGTTTTTGCTGCAGCCACCTTACTCCTCCGATGGATTGCTGTAGCCCTCGCCAAACCACTGAACCCGTAACATACAAGTGAGAGAGCCGAATGCCATCCTGGCAAGTAAAAACAACAGTTTTTCGACACCCTTCCATAGCAATCATTGCACACCGGGCCATTACAAAATACAACAAAAAAACTAAAAGTTAGGATGAGACATCAAATGAATTGGTGGATGAGAACCAAGGAGAGGGGAAAAAAAAAAATTGAGCTGAGCAGTAACAGCATCAGTAATGAGCAGTATGATAGAAGGAAACTAAACAGGCATGAATGATGTGTCAGCAGAATAGGTAAAAGTAGCTTCAATTATAAGGAAGCAGTGGCTATATTATAGGATGAGGGTAATTTAAAAGGAGAAGGCATCCCCTGAAAACTGGAAGAAAGGAATAACTGTCCCACTCTTCAAGAACATTAACAATAGGGAATTTCATAACTTTAGAGGGGTGATAGCAGTGTTTCACTATGCAAAATATTTGAGAAAATTCTAGGGAAGAGAATAGGGGGATGAAGCTGAGAGGAAAAATGAAGGAACAGCAGCACGACTTCAGGATGGGGAGATGAACAGCACATTTTACAGAGTGTACCACGACTTCAGGATGGGGAGGTGAACAGCACATTTTACAGAGTGTACCACGACTTCAGGATGGGGAGGTGAACAGCACATTTTACAGAGTGTACATCAGCGGTAAGATAGCTGAAGGAGAAATATGAGTGTGGGCAAGAACTGCTAATGGCTTTCCTGGATCTTGAGGTGTGTATGATAAGAGTGTGTTGTAAAGAAACACAGGCGTGTATAAAAGTCTCTCAAAAAAAGCTAGCTTATGTTAAAATTGGAAGAGGGGCACAGATTGGATTAAAAACAAAGAAGTCCATTCAAAAAAAAAAAAAAAAAGAAGAGAGAGAGAGAGAGAGAGAGAGAGAGAGAGAGAGAGAGAGAGAGAGAGAGAGAGAGAAAGATGGTGTCAGCACCAAGAAGCTCCTCATAAATTAATGGTGAGGGAGGGGGGTGGGTGGGTGGGAAAGAGACAAGCATACCACAATAATGACTTTTCTTCCCTCTTGGCTGAGCAATATACCAGCCAGAAGTGATAGTTTAACCACAGTTTTTAAGCAAAAAAATTTAATATTATTCACATAATTAACACACTTTGAAATATTAAGTAGTTTAAAATTTGTCATTTATAAAATTCAATAACGTCAAATTTCAGTGCAAGGTTAGAAATACAGAATTCCGTAGTTTTTTCAGGTAAAATATAATTCCCTGAGAATTCCAGATTTTCCAGAAGGATCGCCACCCTCTATATGAGGTAATGCACAAACTGGCAGGATTTAGAGTTAACGGTCTTCGCAGGTGGCCTACTGATCTGGAGGAATGAAGAGGCTGTAGTTCAGTAGTAATTATATAAATGGACAGATACTGAATTAAATTTAACGTGAGAACAAGTGCATTTGTGAATGAGAAACCAAAGGAACAATATCAAACCTAATGTGTACATATTCTGGCCTACACTCGTGAAATCAGGGAGATGGAAAAAAGGGACTTAAGCAAAGACACATGCACATGAATGAAATTTCACACAAGCAGAGAGGGAGTACAAAGATGGACAGCATACTGCTTCTTTTGGATATGATGTGGAAGGGCCCATCGAATCAGGGAGATGTAAAGGAAGTATCAATGCAAGAACCAGGTAGAATCAGCAAGGCTTAAACGATACAGACATGTAAAGAGAATGGCATGTGAAACAACAGCAATGAAAATACAGTGCAAAAGGCCAAAAAGACAACCAGATGGAAGCTTGCTGTTAAAAGAGGAGGAGGAGAGAATTTGGATAAAAAGGACAGGACTGGAGCAGGGTGGTGGCAGTGCAGTGATGGGAGGATTGAAAAGAATGAAGAGGCTTATGCACAAAACATACCCAGCCAATGACTAAATTGTTTCTGAAGACTGATTTTGAACAATACAATTAAGAATAACATCTAAGTTATATCATCAGTCAAGTTCAAAATGCTTGAAAGTTCAGCCAGTATACACAATAATACATTCTTTTATCATATTAGTTAGTGAGGGGAAGGGAGCAGAAAAAGAAGGAAGGAAGATTAAACCAACCTTCCATTACCCTCACAGTATTAAGGCGAATAGAGGATCGTCTAAAGCTATTAAGGGAAACTACCAAAAACTCTAGCAAGGGTACACAGATGGGGAATTTAATGCAGTCCTCCACAGTGAGAGCTCAGAGCCTTAACCACTGCAACATCCCACTTGGTGAGAGTAACACAAATTCAAAATTAACACTACTAGAAAGTTAGCCTCAGCTTTGAGTGGACAAGGTCTGGAGAATGACCCCTTTATAACTGTAAGAAAGCTCCATTCTAGCATTTTACCCTTAAGTTATTTAGCAGGCCATGTTAAATCTACATCATTATGACTTTACCAAGGAGAATGGGACCTGTTTAAAAACAGTGTTCCTTAAGTAAGCAACTCTAACACAGCATACAAATTTTAATGTTTTGTGTGTGAAAAATACCTACATATACACAATGCAACCCTGGTTATTCTAAGCCATGTATTTGTAATACTAAATCAAAAGCCAATACAAACTTTTCACTAATTAATATCCGACCAAATAAACATACTGAATGGATATGAACACCAGAACATTAATACTTTTTTAATTTTTCATTACCTTTTTCTGTCTTTTGCTGGCATTTTTAGACTGAAGGGTCGTTCGTTCATTTTCTTTTCTGCACCCACTTCCATGGATAACAGAACCTTATTCGACAGCATCCTCCGAGAGTTTGTTGCACCAAAATCTTCAAATGACTGAAAATACAACCATAACTTAAATTTTCTTACCCCAGGTAATTCTTAATTTAACTATCCTTATAAAATAAGGTTGACAAACTCATCCAAATACAGTCACACCTGGATAAATGGGACCTGTATAAGACACAAAACTCTCTAAATGAGACTGATCAACAGGTTCATTCATTTTCACTCCTTAAAACCTTTGTTAACCGATAAGGTAGAAACCTCTATGAATGAAACCACCTGACATTCCACTTACATAACAGAGAGACTTGGGGGAAATGCAGGGAAGCAATTTATCTGAACAGATACTTTATCGATAACTTTGATATTCTCTGCGCAAACAAGATAAACTTATGACCTACAGGTTTCAAATATATGTTCAGTAAACCATATCACTTTAATGTAATGTACTTTGTGCCCCCTTTACTACGAGACTGTGTGCACTTATTGTCCAAAAAGCAGAGACAATGCATCTCTTGGAAAAATAATCAGATTATTCATTCACAAAATCTATGTTTGCATAAGTCACAATAATACAATCTGCGTCTACACATAGCACGCCACTTTACAGTGAGTGGCATAGAGTACTTCTGGTACTATCTTTTATCTTTGTTCCATTCACAAATGGTGCATGGGAAGAATGACAGTCAGTGAACATCTGAACAAGCTCTAATTTCTCCATTTTTCTCAACATTTCATCTCGGAGGGAGAAAGTTTCTTTAGATTTGGAGATATAAGTTGAGGTCTTCTATTGAAGGATTACTAATTGATACACAGAGAATGAAATGAGATCGCATACCAAACAAATAACTTCAAATGTCAAAATTTTAACAGTAAACTATTGAAGCATTGGAAACAAAAGTCCTGGAATTTACTGATCCCGCAAAATGCTGTCACATTTTACTCTGAATCGAAGCTAGACGAAATTTGAGGTAGAAAGATTCATAATATTAAATGAGACATGGAACTACAGCAAAAATACAGGTTAGACACATTAGGAGCAGGAGCGTTCATTGCAAATGCCAAAAATATTGCATCTATCAAGGTCGAAACTGAGTGACTACAATGTTATCTGGACATGAATAACCAGGCGAGATGAAATTAAGTTAATCATCAGATGTCTTTACCGAAGACCTGACATTTTCAAAATCATTCCTAGAAAGTTTACACACAGTAGTGCAGAAATGTCACAATTATGCAATATTAGTGGGAAGAGCCTGAACTACCAACTACAGATTGTAGAGTCATGAATTAAATGCAAGAGTTAAGGGCAGGCACCTTTGCAAAATAATTACAACCACATTTTCCAAAAAGTGTATTGTGTAACTAGTTCAATAATCAATAGAAACATTTTAGACCTTATAGCTACAAGCAGCCTGACCTTTCCAACAGTCAGTCTGATGTAGTGATGATGGATACTAAAGTTAATAAATCTGCCACGGCAGCTAGGAGAGTTTTTATGCTGGAAAAGAGTAGATACGCAGTGTCAGGATCCTACTTAGACAATGAATGGACATCATTTAGTTTCAATATGAGGGATGAAGAGGAATTGTGGGCAAAGTTTGCATGGATTCTGACTAGTACTCTGGAGTCTTACCTGCCGAGTAAATAAGTGAAGGACAAAGAGACACATTTTGGTTTAATAACAAAATTCATAAAATGCTGAGGAGCCATCAGATTGTTGCACTCTAAGTGTATATATATAAATACAGATATACAAATGTCTGCTTTTGTGTGTGTGTGTGTGTGTGTGTGTGTGTGTGTGTGTGTGTGTGTGTGTGTCGCGCGCGCGAGAGCGAGCGTACACCTGTCCTTTTCCCCCCTTTAAGGTAAGTCTTTCCACTCCCGGGATTGGAATGACTCCTTACCCTCTCCCTTAAAACCCACGTCCTTTCGTCTTTCCTGATGAAGCAACCGTTGGTTGCGAAAGCTTGAATTTCGTGTGTATGTTTGTGTGTATCGACCTGCCAGTGCTTTCATTTGGTAAGTCACATCATCTTTGTTTTCAGATATATTTTTTCCACTTGGAATGTTCCCCTCATATATAATCCCAATTTGGTTTTACACAGGGTGCTCTACAGCATTGGTCCTGTTCTTAGCTTGCATTTATCATGACTCTCTCACCCACTGAAAACTCCCAAGGACCTGAGGGGGTGGGGAACAACAACAACAACAGCAATGGCAGCAACTCCTGCATAAAAGAATGGACCTCCAAAATTGCACACCAATACCAATATCCTTAACATCGGTTTGTTCTGAATTCTTGAATATATTCTCAGTTAGAATATAATGAAGTCCCTTGAGACAGAAAAGCTTATCAAAAATCAGCATGTATCTAGCAAGCAGTGCTTGTGTGAAACTCTGCTTTTCCACTTCTCATAAGGCATCCTGTGGTCCACAGATGAAGGGCAACAGGCAGATTACATATGCCTAGTTTCAGAATTGATAAAGTACTACAATGGTGACTGTTAATGAATTTCATAGTAAATTTAATGGTTATTGGTGTCTCAGACTTCTTCAGTAAAAGAACCCAGCACATTGTCCTGAACTGTGAGTGTTCATTGGATACAGAAGTATTGTTAGGATCTGATGGATAGAGTGAGAAGAAATATGTTACTTTTTGCTGAAGTTCATGTGGTGTAAGGTACAGTGGCATTCTCAAGTGACTATAGGAGGTTATGGAATGACTGACATAATTTCTATTTGGAGTGGTGAACGGCAGCTTGCCTTAAATGAGAAAAAAATAAATTAATGCAGATGAGTAGAAAAAATAATCGTACAATGTTAAAACCCATTGTTGGCGGTGCGTTGCATGACAATCCGGTTAATTAAATACCTATGCGTAACATCGCAAAGCAATATGAAATGAAACGAGCACACCAGGCTGGTAGTAATGAAAGTGAATGGTCGACTTCGGTTTACTAGGAGAATTCTAATAAAGCATAGCTCATCTGTAAAGGAAACTGCATATAGACCACTGCTCAAGTGGCTGAGATCTCCACCAGATCAGATTAAAGTAAGACAGTGTAACTATTCATAGTTGTGCTGCTAGCTGTATTACTGGCAAGTTCAATTAACATGCTATTATTACAGAGGTGCTTCTTGTACTCAAATCTGCATTTGCACCTGAGTGCAGGGTGATTCTACTGTTGCCCACAAAGATTTCACCTAAAGACTATAAAGAGACTAAGAGAAATTATGGCTCATGTTAAGGTATCAAGGCAGTCTTTTCCCCTTTCTCCATTTGTGAGTGGAACAGAAAAAGAAGTCACCAGAATGAGATTTTCACTCTGCAGCGGAGTGTGCGCTGATATGAAACTTCCTGGCAGATTAAAACTGTGTGCCCGACCGAGACTTGAACTCGGGACCTTTGCCTTTCGCGGGCAAGTGCTCTACCATCTGAGCTACCGAAGCACGACTCACGCCCGGTACTCAGCTTTACTTCTGCCAGTTCGAGTCTCGGTCGGGCACACAGTTTTAATCTGCCTGGAAGTTTCAGAAAAAGAAGTGCCTAGCAATGGTAAAGATAACCTCCTCCATGCACCATAAGGTGGCTCACCGACTATGTATACAGATACACAACGTTTCTCTTTTAGTATTTGTCACTGGAGTTCGTTGACCATCATCGTAATGCCCTTGCAGCAACTGAATGATTCTGTGACAAAACTCACCGCTCTTCACTGGATGTGCTCTCCCTTCTGTGGGAGAAGGTCTCAGACTGTTGAAAAATACTTAAAAATTGTTTTGTAAGCCTCTTCTTTCATTGATGAATTACATTTCTTTAAGATTCTTCCAATGAATCTTAGACACACATCTGATTCCCCTAAAGTTTTGTTTTATGTGGTTATTGCATTTTAGGTCAGTCTGGATGATTATTCCTTACATTTCATAGTTATTTATCCCAGTTATCTGTGCCCAAGAAGGTAAGGAAACAGTAGTGGATTTCTTCATCTATTTATGCCGAAACTGGTAAATACTAGAGAATTTTTTTACTATGGCAACAGGCAGAAGAGGTCAGGGTTATCACTTAACATACAACTGCTCAGTGTAGGCATTGCAAGGTAAAACTTGACATCAACAGAACAAATTAAACAATAATGAGCATATGACAAAATATTACACCATGCATCCAGTATGCAACACATACATATTACTTTTGATACAAAAGAACTATACCTCATTTTCCTTCCCATCAAGCCCATTTTGACTGGGGCTACAGTGCATAGGTGCTGCTTGACTGACACCAAAATCTGAGTCATCGTACAATTGGACGTCATTGCTTGCTTCTGTTTCTGATGATGGAGAAAGGCACTGCATCTTCTGTCAATGAAGTGTAATGATTAGGTAATTGTATCACAAACTAAGAATAATGACAAGCTAGTTTCTTTTCAATCTAACAAATCTGAAAATTACACTAAGCATAGCTTACGGGCGTTTCAAATACCATTAAGGAGTGGCAGATTTGTTAACACAAATTGAGATCTATCTCTCTCTCTCTCTCTCTCTCTCTCTCTCTCTCTCCCACACACACACACACACACACACACACACACACACACACACACACAAGCCACTAAGTTAAACTCATTTTTCAACATTAAGATACTTGTTAGAATGATTGTGAAGCACATGAAATTACAAACACAGCTGAATATATGCAGAAATTGAAAGAATACTTTGTGATTGCACCACTGTCAAAGGATTGTCATCTTTCTGCTATCTCCAGCAAATGAAAACTCACCACTAAGAAGCACCTACACCAACTCAGCATGATACTATAGCATTTGGAAGCAAAAATTTCATTAAATGGTCAAAATATTTATGCAACAAGAATCACAGAATATAGTGCCTAAACATAGAAATACCTCGGTGCAACCAGCTCCAGAGTCATTCGAGTCTGATCCTTGGTACAAATGTTGCACATAGCGTAAATCAGAAAGCAGTTGCTCTCCGTCCAGACTAAGTTCTTCACGTAGCTTCATGTGCTCAGGATTCATGTCCTGTGATGCAGTGTGATCTACACCAGCACACTTCTTACAAGTGTCTCCAGTACCATCATAAGTACCACTCCAAATATCATACCTGTTCAACAGAAGTTTTTGAACTTCAGAAGCAGTAAATGAACCCAAAGACAGCATAGCACTTTATTTTATATTATTTACTTAGAAGACATAAAAGTGACTAAATCATGCAAAGGAACAACAAGAAAGTATCATTGCAGTATGGTAAAAAATCAACAGATACAGCCTGCTCAGAAATGATTCTTTTAAGTGGGTGGACTGAACTGTATATTCAGAGCTTCCTCAGATTTCAGCAGTAAGAGACTACGTAACAAAAACAAAACACTGTATGAACAAAATCTGTAAATATGGAAAAAGCTGTGGTTTAATAAAAAAAAATGGAATTTACTGATGTAGGAGCCTGTAACAATACTCGATTAGGCATTTATAAGTTTCCTACTCTCTGCTTAAACATATAATTAGAATTCTGAACAAAGTAAGGGAAAATTAAATATATTATTACATTAAGAAAAGTTGTCATTTAATGTTGTTACCAAAAATCTCAAAGCGTTCTTGACCAATTTAATTTAAATTTTTACACGATATTGTAATAAACAGACTTATGTTAAAGGTTTTTATAAAAACAATGTACAGGTTTTCTATTAAAATTGCCTCAGAAAGAAAATGCTGTGCTGTTCTGTGAATATGTGTTGTTTTGTTTTCTTTCTTGCAATCAGTTTTACACACACACACACACACACACACACACACACACACACACACACACACACACACACACACACACACGTTAATTTGTTTTCTTCTTTGCAATCCATTTGCACAGAAAACTGAGAAGTTGGGTTTTTGGCTTACGATTACACCGACACTATTGAATCAATATGCAGTAACAATAAACAAGATAGAGGGAGAGTAGCAGATGGACAGAGTACAGGAGGGAATGGAAATAGGTAGGGGGAAGGAGGAGATAGGACATATACAAGGGTTGGAACTTAAATAGTGGCAACTATTTATTCACAACTGATACAAAAGAGTTAAATGTTTTCACCTGTTACTGTCTTTTACAGTAGTCACCAGCGTTGTGTAGAACCTGTTGCCAGCGATGTGGAAGGTACCATTAGCAGAGCCTGTTCTGTTGATCGTGTGAATGGAGCGGTCTACTGCCTGTCGAATCTCTTAAGTGAATGCCACGAAGTGGTTCCTTCATCTTCGGAATCAAATTGAAGCCACAAGGACGGAAACCAGGGAAGTATGGTGGGTCCCATTACCAAACAGAGCAGCTACAGCTTGCACTGTCTGTAAAATGATGGGTGGGTTAAGCAGGAAGTGCTGCCGCTTCTTTCGCAAAGCAGGTCGTAGGTGGCGCTCCAAAAAACGAACAGTAATACTGTGCACTCGTGGTCTGCCGTGGAGGAATGTAATGCATTAGGATAACGCCATCACAGTCTTACACGAGAATCAAGAGACCGCTCCTTTTGCAGCATCAACAGGACAGGCTCTGTTAACGTCATACTATACCATCCACATCGATGGTAATGGGTTCTACACACAAGGACAATAACTGGTGCAAACAGGTAACTCTTTTGTATCAGTTGCGAATAAATAGCTGCCACGAAGTTCCAACCCTCGTTCCGAATTACAATATACACGAAGTGCCAAAGAAACTAGTATAGGTGTGCGTATTCAAATACAGAGATATGTAAACAGACATAACATGGCACTGTGGTCGGAAACGCCTATGTAAGACAAAAAGGGTCTGCCACAGTTGATGGATTGGTTACTGTTGCTACAAGTAGTGATGAAGTGGGGATTTTCCTGTACGGCCATTTCAAGAGTCTACCGTGAATATCAGGAATCTGGTAAAACATCAAATCCCTGACATAGCTGTGGACAGAAAAGGATCCTGCAAGAATGGGACCAACGGCGATTGAAGAGAATTGTTATACATGACAAAAGTACATCCCTTTTGCAAATTGCTGTAGACTGCAATGATGGGCCATCAACAAGTGTTAACAAAAAATCATCGCTATGGGCTTTCAGAGCCGAAGGCCCACCCGTGTACCCTTGATCACTGCATGATACAAAGATTTACGCCTCGCCTGGGCCCGTCAACACAGTCATTGGACTTTTGACGACAGGAAACATGTTTCCTGGTCGGACCAGTCTAGTTTCAAATTGCATCGAGTGGATGGGCGTGTACAGGTATGGAGACAACCTTATGAATCCATGGACCATGTAAATCAGCAGCAGACTGTTCAAGCTGTTGGAGGCTCTATAATCGTGTGGGGCATGTGCAATTCGAGTGATATGGCAACCCCGAAACGTCTAGGTAAGACTGACAGGTCACACATACGTAAGCATCCTGCCTGATCATCTGCATCCATTCATATCAATTGTGCATTCTGATGGACTTGCGCAATTCCAGCAGGACAATGCAACATCCACACATCCAGAATTGCTACAGAGTGCCTCTAGGAACACTCTTCCGAGTTTAAACACTTCTGCTGGCCACCAAACATCCCAGACTTGAACATTATTGAGCATATCTGGGATGCCTTACGATGTGCAGTTCAGAAGATATCTCCATCCCCTCGTACTCCTACAGATCTGTGGACAGACCTGCAGGATTCATGGTGTCAATTCCCTCTAGCACTACTTCAGACATTAGTGGAATCCATGCCATGCCATGTTGCGACAATTTCTGCTTGCTTGTGGGGATCTACACAGTATTAGGCAGTTTTACCAGTTTCTTTGGCTCTTCAGTGCATACTTCGCAATTGCTACAAATAGCTGTGTTTCCTAGTTTACATGTATAAATAAATGTAATTAAAAGTGGGTTACTCTACAACAGCATATTTTTGTAAATAAACATAATCTAATGCACTTTCTGTAAAAACCTGCCACTGTAACTGAAGTAACCTGTGCATACGACAGTCTATTGGGACCATTTTTCTCCATAGTTTGAGAACAGGATGAGTGCAAATCCTTACCATGCAAACTCAAGCAGTAGTACCAAAATAAAATTGCATATTGAAGTAACTAGAAGTAAGGGCATATTTAAGACAGTAAATAGCATGTTGTATCTATTTTCAATCCTTTCTTGACATCAAACAGAAGTACGTACATAAGCTGGGTGGTACATGTTATTTAATACAGCAATGTGTCACTTCTTGCTGTACCGATGAAAGATTTTCATGGAGAAATATGTTTTTAAATGGTTGTGTAGGAAGAATGACCCACTGTTCATATACTTTTTGGATTTATATATAGATATGAAGAGTGAAATATGAGCATAGTGCATCCACAAAACAAGATGAGCAAATGTCTTTACTTGTATTGGAGAAGTCGTTTACACTTTGGACTTTCACGCACTGTGGGGAACCTGTGGACTACAGAGAAGGGGCCTGATGACAATGGTCTAGCCCCAAAACAAGTGAAGCTACAGTGAAACCCAGCTTTTACACTTGTCAAGGAACTTAAATAAGGTATAAGATATCGCCTTACATTTTTCACACTTTATGTATTATGTATATACGCAACAGACATCAAAATACTTGTCAAGAACTTTTTATTATCTAGTAATAGTTTATTAACTAATAAAAACAGGTGACATAACTGGAACTGATAAATTTCTAGGAAACAGAAATGTGACTCAATTTCATAGGTCACAATCCTTGTTTCCAGAAAGCCTGCAGCTGTCATTCATTATTTAAATAATGAAACACTGCACCAATTACGTATCTTTTCATGTTTCACACCATGTGCTTCGAGAATTTTTTGTCAAGTGCAATTATTTACACAAGTTTTTTGTGTGGTGTTTGCATATGTGTTGTTCTGCGTCTCTTGCACTGTAGTAGTCTTTTTGATGTTATCAAGTACTGTACCTCCTCAGTTACGTAGGGAACCATACAGATGCCAATTATCATTCACATTGTTTGTGTAACATTAAACAAAATACTGGACTTGACAATGAGACTAAATTCTCGAAATATGCTTCTCAGCTTGAAAATATACAAAATTGGAGCTGCCTTTAAACTGAAAACATCCAAGCAATGCAGAGTGGCTAAAGGTGTCAACTAGCGCTGCAGGCGATCAAACGATGAAACATGCTAAATATGGTTTGATAAAAGTGTCAACGATCACAACAATCACAGAACCGCAGATGCACAGCAGAGACAGTTTGGAAATCGTGATTGGTCATGATATCTTTATTCAAAAGGACCTAGTTACTCCCATTAACCACCATGCAGAGTAGAGCTTGGCAGCAGCAGGAGATACAGCACGAATTGTTCCAACTTTACAAGCACTATGTTTACATGTGACAAACCTTCTGAAAGACAACAACTGAATTTCAGAGACGTTTCTTTGCTGCCGTGTTCACACATTAAGGTCTGAAGTGAATCTGCTAGCCCAGATAAATATGGTACCTAGCAAACAACTGTTACATTTTATGATTTAGTCAGCACGATCACTATCTCTCTTTAATTAGATGCTTCAGTCTAATATTTCTTCTTACCCTTCCCTGAACAAAAAGCAACTGTGTCCATATTAGCAGAACTTGTTTTTTTAAAAAGAAGATGAAACCTGACATCCCAAACACATTTCAGAACCAGTTGCCTTTACATGGGACCAAATATCTATTGCAGAATGCAAAACTGGCAACCTGAAGCGGATTTCCAGAATCGTTTTTAAAGTGTTTGCATGACCACTCAAAAGCGGTATTGAGAAATCTGTTTACGAAATCCAGTATTGGGAGCCTCATGCAAATGGGGTGACATTGAATGGTTCAAATCTGCTGAGTAGAGCACCCTGGTGTCAAGAAACTTAAACATGCCATGTTTGTAAACACTACTTGACACCCAATATCATGCCACCATCATTTTACATAGGTTTTTTCTCTGAACATTTTTCATAAAGCGCAAATTGTGGAAATATTATAAATCAGGCGCAAATTAACATTTTGAACACAGGAAATTTGATGGAAGTGATAAAAAAGTCATACACGGTGTGAAGAGTTAGTTCTGGGAACTGTTTATTACACAACCTCTCATTTACTTACTTACTTACTGTCATTCATTCGCTAACTTATGTCTAGACAGAATCTTCACTTCATGTCATTATGGTTTAGGAGATATGTTCAGAAGAGTTCTTCAAAAAGTGGTTATGTGATTTCGCAGCGAGAGAATATGAGTTCTCTCTAAGAGCCCTCAACCCACTGTAGTTGGTAGAAGTCCCATACAATTAGTGGAATTGCAGTAAGAATCACGGAAAATATGACCTTCAGAAGATATTGAAGATAAATAATAGTATGAACAGGAGAAGGGTGACAGATCTCTTCACAAAATAGGTACATCCAGTAAGGCAAGCACAAGCCTGAATGAACAGTACCACTTCAGTATATAGGTTAATAATCTTACCACAAATATTCTGTTAATCATACAACTCTCTTTTCTGTTTGTTTTCTTTTGGAAGAATCTGTGCAAGGACACATTATTCTCAGCAATTTCTACTAATTTATGACCTCTGCAGTTACAAATATCATACCCAGATATTCCCTACTTGCGACAAAGCAAGCTGGGATCTTTTTACTTCCTCTCGTTTAGCCATCTGACGCCTCAGATTTATTTTTTCATTTTGACTAATTACCACTAACATATATAACAGTATTAGATTCATAACAGTATAATCTGCATTTACATAAAAAAATAAAGGTTTGTCTTCAGTCTTAAAAAATATAGCACCAGATCTAATTTTGTGCTTAGTTTTGTGTATGTAATTAATTTCCTAATTTATTCTGACTATTCCTAGTTAATATCTTTTGCTATAGGGTGCAATCAGTAATTGTTTCATGACTGATTCTATTGTTGAGTTATAACGAATATAAATTCTGTACTAATCATAAACATTTGGAAGAACAACAACTAGGATTCTTAAAGTAGTGATTTGACTCCATTCTGAAACATGTTAGCAAAGCCAGCCCTTAATTCCAAAATAATTTTCAGGTTTGTCAATAGCAGGGTTTGCATAACTATATTGGTTAATTTCATTATTTAAACAAATAATTCGGCCTAACCTTTGTGGTAGAATGAATATTAAAAAGAAGGAATTTTTCAATGTATTCAGTTAATAGAACGAGCTATGTTTTAATCGTAATTTCTGCAACTTAAACATCGAACAATGTATAGTTTAATCATCTTGTGGTGTTGCAGTTCTTCTTGTTATGTCCGTGCTTGCTCCAAAATGGGAAAAGCAATTCCGCCTTATGCTACCCATCTTTTTTCTGTTGACGACAACATATAATGGTGGCAAAAGCTCTGCCTATGTTTAGAAAAATCGGAGGAAGTGTAGTGTCAAGCGACCATAGGCCACGAAATCTGCCCATTCACATCACCAACATCATATACAATAACAAAACCATGAGAAGAATAGCTATCAAAATAAATGTCCAATGTCCGCCCCTGTAGCTGAATGGTCAGTGCCATGGAGTGTCATACCTAACAGCTTGGGTGCGATTCCCGGCTGGGTCAGAGATTTTCTCCACTCAGGGACTGGGTGTTTTGTCCTTATCATCATTTCCCCCCCATAACATGCAAGTTGCCGAAGTGGCGTCAACTCAAAAGACTTCACCAGGCGAACAGTCTACCTGACTAGAGACCCTAGTCACACGGCACCACCAATGTCTGATAGTGTTGTGTAAGTAAAAAATAAAAAAAGAACCAACTGAATAGAGCACAAAATGTGTTGAAACATGTCTGGGTAAAACAAAACAGAAAAAATGCATCTTGCATAAGGCGGAATTGCTCTTCCCAATGTATAGTTTCTGTGCCTATTACTGTGAGGACATGTAAAGTCCCAATTTTTGGTCTCGAGACAGTCCACAGCCAATTTTCAGATGAGAAGTCTGAATCAGTTAGAGTAACAATAATGCATTAACAGTGGAATTAGTGTAACACAAATAGGCCGTGTGAGAAAACAGTGACAGTGTCTGTTCAATTTATGTGAGAAATAATGTCACACATACCTTATTATTCTTCAAGAACTGTGAACTGTATGGTTAGGTATTTACAGCTCATAGATGGCCAGCAGCAAACTATTGTAGCAGTATGCTGATGTTTGCCTTCAATGTACTAATAAGGCTTAACATTTACCAACAGTGAACTGGCCATAAAACTGTAATATTGGGGGGAGGGGGATGAGCAGTGAAAGTAAAGAACTGGGAAACACAACTGTGCAACTGTTGGCTATCTGCTGTCAGTGTTGAACTTCCACCCTCCCATTTTTCAGACAGTCCTTGGTGTGAATGTACTGCATTGTTATACTATCAATGAAGAAATTACGCAGGCGAACATCACATACTTAGGAATGTTTCTTGTGCATTTGCTCTCCTTTTGCATGAAAATCCCTTTTTTCCTTTTTGTGGGGTTCACTTACCTCCATCAGGATTTTTTTGCCAGATATTCTAGCTGGGTCATTCTATGTCATTTCAAGCAGGGGCTCCAGGTCATACTCTCAGATTTGACTGAAATTCAGTACACTGATTGTACCATGTGTGGAACACTCGTTTACAGAGTATTCGTTTCCCCTGCCAATTAGTTCCAGAATTATGACTTGTGAAAGAAAGAAGGTGGCGTGACATGGAAATTGCAACCCACATCTGGCAATCTTTCTTCAGGCCCAACTTCAGGTCTTAACAACTTTGGAACTATATTTTAAAACCCAGTAACATCCATTTAGAGAACACACTCCATCCATCAAAACACAAACAACATATTTCTGAGGGAAAATAAAAAATTCCAAAATGTGATTAAAAAATGTAATATGTTAAAAGGTACATATTGTAGGTGCCCTCTGTGCCAAATATGATTCAATCAGAAAGGGTATAATTTTTTTGTGGTAAGCTTAATGTGGCCTAAACACACACAGAATTCGTCATGCCCACATCAGTCATACAAACAGAGTTACATGCACACGAAAATACAAAAACTTGAAAAAATTACCAGAAAAACATGGATTTTCGAAGTGTGGTAGCACAAAAGGGACAAGTGATATGCAAGCCAAATTTCAAACACTGCATAAGTAGACCATAATATAATAAGTGGCAAAATTTCAACTTGTTATTGCAAGGTATTTGTGTACAATGAAAGTTGACAGAGATGTATTTGGTTATGTTTCTTTTAACATGATTTATCAAGTAATAATGATGATGCAGACAGCTTGTTTCAGATAACCATTAGGCAACAAAGTTAAACAATGGTAGTTTTCAGGGACAGAATGAGTCATTGTTAGGCAGGAACAACAAAGGAAACAATCAACAATTACAGGTTACTCATCTTTTTAAGATTCAAGTTCAGACTGGTCACTATTGTGTGGAAAGTCAGTATGGAGGCAGAAGAGTGTACTAGTGGTGCATTTGTTCAAACAATCTGCAGTATTGGTAGAGCACAAGCATCTGAATGTCATAAAACAACATATGGAACAAAATTTGGCATTCGCTCTGTACTGTATGATCTGGATGAATCGGACCAAGATTTGTTGCTATCGAGATATGGGATACACCCTGTGGGCACAAGAAGTACAGTTCCAGGAAACTTTTAGTGTTTGTTATCATCATATGAAAGTGTTTCTGGATAAGTGTTCTTTCCTACAAAGAAATTGTTTTGCTCCATTTCGGGTTCATAAGAAGACAGTGAAGTGTGGTCTCAGAGAAATTGGTATAAAATTCAGTATTGAAAGTGAATCAGTGCATGGGACTTAACATGAAACCAGGACAAAAGTTATGTTCCAGGTATGTTACACTGCTAAAAAATGAAGAATATTCAGATAATTTACACGACAGTGACGAAGAGTATCAGCCACCTACAACCACAGCGGATGAGCAATTAAATACTTCAGTGACTGCCCTTGGTTTGTCTCCCATGAAGACACACAAAGTTGGGAACAGAGACAGGCCCAGCTATGGTAGAAGAAAACTACAAGAAGCTCAAATGGAATTAAAACACAAAATAGTTGACACACTAATGGTGGAAGAGGAAGAACTATCTGCTCCAAAGGAACAGAAATCGTGCCAGAAATGCTCTGATTTGGACAAAATTGTGCATGATTTGAAAGAAAAATGTGCCATATCCACACACCAGAATAAAAGTAGCTATTCTTACCCTTGCACCTCCCAGCTGGTCTATTGCCTACAGTGCAAAGGAATTCAATGTTTCTACATATATGATAAAGCAAGCTAAGAAAATAAAAGCAACCCAAGGAGTGCTTCCACAACTTTAGCAGGCTCAGGGTAAGCAATTGAGTTCAGAAATAGTGGTGCTAGTGTCGGAGTTCTATGAAAATAATGACTACAGCCGAATAATCCCTGGAAAAAAAGACTATGTAATGGTGAAAATGGGAAATCTAAGTGTACAGATGCAAAAAAGACCATTGCTATGAAACATATCAGAACTATATGTAGAATTCAAGGAAAAGTATCCCAATACCAAAGTAGGTTTATCATCTTTTTTCAGTCTTCAGCCAAAATGGGCTGTGCCTGTAAATGCAAGCGGCACACGCCATGTTTGTGTATGAGAGACCCATCAAAATGCTAAGCTGATGTTTGCTGCTATAAAGGATTATGGTCTGGATTACAAAGGTGCAATGAAGCTGCTAGTGTGTGACATCAGTTCCTACCAGTGCATGATACAAAGTTGTGAAAAGTGTCCTGGTAAGGCAAATGTTGCAGAACACATGAATAACAAACTGTATGGTGAACTCCTTATGGATGGCGACGAATTTGTTTCTCATAAACAATGGACACACATGGACTGCCCAAGTCTTGAAACAAAGTGAAGTACAGTGGAAGATTTTGTTGAAATGTGTTGTCAGAAAACAGAAACTGACCACGCACAGCTTCACAGCAACAGCACAATCGGTTTATCTCCAGTTTTGTAAGGATAATTTGAAACAAGATGAAATTATAGTAATACTAGACTTTTCTGAAAATTATGCATTTACAGTTCAAGATGCCATCCAAGGATATCATTGGGACAACAGTCAAGCAACTCTCCAGCCATTTGCGATTTACTGTAGAGGTGAATCAGGTGATGTGTGTCATGAACATGTGCATTTTTAGTGACTGTTTAATTTATGATGCCATTGCAGTTCATGCCCACATCCGCACTGTCATGGCATATGTGAAAAACAAGCTGGCTCACACACATTTTGCGAAATACTTCAGTGATGGGGCAGCTAGTCAGTACAAAAACTGTAAAAATCTAAAAAAATTATGCATGCATTACCGTGATTTTCAGATTCAAGCAGAATGGAATTTTTTTCACAGCAAGTTATGGTAAAAATGCATGTGATGGTATTTGTGCTACCATTAAGCACATGGCATTACAAGCTAGTCTGCAGCACCCTACAGGAGGTCACACCTCTTCAATTATTTACCTGGGTACAGAGAAATATCTCTGGCATACAATCATTCTATGTTTCGAAAGATGAGGTGAAATCAGTCAAAGAGGTTCTAAAAAGCAAACTAGAACACGTTAAAACTGTTTGCAGGCACAAGGAGCCATCATCACTTCTCTCCAGTGAATTCTGACAATGTGCAGATGAGCAGAGTGTCTGGTTATAACTATAGGTTCATGCACATGTGTCTTCACAGTGTGTCTGACTTAGGATTCAGAAGCAAAAGCAGTGACATACAACCAGGTTGCTATGTTATTGCTGTTCATGATGACAAAAGGTACTTAGGATGTGTTGCAGAGTGCTGTGAAGCAGAAGGTGATGTATTTGTGAACTTCATGGCACCAGCAAGATCATTTCATTGGCCATGTTTGGCAGACAGGTGTTAGATTCCTTTTGAACATATTCTTATGACATTCTAGTTCCTACCACAGTGTCAGGAAGACAGAACTTGAGCCTTAAAAACATGAGTAACCTGTAATTGTTGATTGTTTCCTTTGTTGTTCCTGCCTAACAATGACTCATTCTGTCCCTGAAAACTACCATTGTTTAACTTTCTGTTGCCTAATGGTTATCTGAAACAAGCTGTCTGCATCATCATTATTACTTGATAAATCATGTTAAAAGAAACATAACCAAATACATCTCTGTCAACTTTCATTGTACACAAGTGTCTTGCAATAACAAAGTTGAAATTTTGCCACAAATTATATCATGTTCTACTGATGCAGTGTCTGAAATTTGGCTTGCATATCACTTGCCTCTTTTGTGCTACCACACTTAAAAAATCCTTTTTCAGGTAATTTTTCTAATTTTCGTATTTTCGTGTGCATGTAACTCTGTTTGTGTGACTGATATGGGTAAGATGAGTTCTGTGTGTTTAGGCCACATTAAGCTTACCACAAAAAAATGTATACCCTTTTTGAGTCAATTATATTTAGCATGGAGGGCACCTACAATATGTACCTTTTAACGTATTACATTTTTTAATCACATTTTGGAATTTTTTTCTTTTCCCTCAGAAATATGTTGTTGGTGTTTTGATTCATAGAGTGTGGTCTCTAAATGGATGTTAGTAAGACGTGAAGTTGGGTCTGACGATAGATTGCCAGATGTGGGTTGCAATTTCCGGGTCACGCCAGCTTCTTTCACAAGCCATAATTCTAGAACTAATTGACAGCGGAACTTAAAATTTTGTACATGAGTGTTCCACACTTGGTAGCATTGGTGTGCTAAAATTCAGCCAAATCAGACTATCAGCTGGAACATTTTCTCAAATTGGTTGAATTGACATGGAATGACCCAGCTACTCATTACAATATGAGCACATCAGTGCATGGACTGAAATTATTTCCATTAACTTTCTTTTATTTCATATTCAAAAAAACCCACTATACCATCACATTCCTCCAATGCCTGTAATACTGATGCCTCTACTATATATCATTTGACCTACACAGGATTATATCTTTATCACAGTACTGACCATGTGAGCAAAGGCTTCTGTTGTTCACATAAAGCTTTGAGCTACACTGGCAGAGGTATACTCAATGGTAATTCTTCACTGGAGGGATCCCAGCAGATGAAACAGTGAATACTTCACATTATAACACTGTAAGATATCAATCCAAGCAAAGCTGGTGAATAGATACTAACTGGCTTTGCATATTTTGTGGCAAGCGTATGTCTAAAAACTTCCAGACAGAGCACATTTTCTGCAGTAGGAAATCTACGGGCATGATACTGTCTAACCAGTGTAGGATGACCCTTTGTCAGATCAAGTTCAGCATGCGACTGTTAGTATGTCTCTCCAGCTTCAACACTTAGAAAGCAAACAAACACAGGTTGAAATTATTGTGACCCTTGCTCTGTGGAGGTTTAACACTAGCACATGCTACGATAAACTCCTACCAAACGAGGTGGTGCAGTGGTTAGCACATTGGACTCTCATTGGGAGGATGACTGTTCAAACTCTCATCTGGCCATCCACATTTAGGTTCTCCACACCTCCCTAAATCGCTGCAAGAAATGCTGGGATGGTTCCTTTGAAAGGGCATGGCCGATTTCCTTCCCAATCCTTGATACAACATGAGCTTTCATCCTGGCTCTACCGACATCAATGTAGACTGAACTGTTAGGAGCTGACTACTTCTGCCATGCTCTGTCTAGAAATCCTAAATTTCAGGACTGAAGCTAAGCTACTGTAGCTGTATGATACCATGTGGATTATCACTATAGGCTATCAGAGGTACAAATAAAGGATGTGGATTGTACAGAGCTGCTGTAAGCAAAACCAGTAGAGGTAAAGACCAAGAAAGGTACTCTGCAGTAAGTTTTATGACTGGAAAAAAAAAATAATAATAAATAATAAAAAAAAATTGAATGCTGCTTTCAGAAGTAAATTCCAAAGGTCGCTAAAACACATTTGCGCTCTGGTATTCAGTTCCTAAGTATCAATCAAGCAGGAATCCTGGAGATTGAAGAAATTTTGCCACTAATATTTTCCCAGCAAGGGCAAGCAAGGTGGTGGCAAACATTCCAGATCAGGCTTAGCACCAATGTTTCATTAAATTTCAAACCTCTTCGCAACTGAGTTTAGGCATATACTACTGATGTTTATCTGCTTGGGACGTTAAACTCAACAGCCACCTTGGTGCTATTCAGTAAGAGTAGGCCATGTGCTTGCACAGAGTTGTTCTATTCTCTCATCATCATACAACACAGATGTGACAATACTATGTGCACCCCATACATTCACCTGAACTCAACAGACACACTTACAACACAACTCACTAACAGCGTGAGATAAACAGCCATTATGCACACAGGAAGAAAAGCCATTCCTATCAGGAGACTGAACCTAACAACTGTACTTTCCACTACAAATAATAAGGCGTCAATAGGGAGAGCGCCTGCAAATACATACCTCAAAATGGAAGTTACCAGGTGTAGATGTACAAAATATGAATTTCCCTATAGATGGTGCTAGCCCTCAGTGTAGCGCCCATGAGACCGCATCTGCAGCGCTAACTGCTTCCTGTTATGGCTGACGACGAATGTCAACACACAGTAACCCAAGTTCCACGCATCGGTATCTATTTCAAACTCTTAAATATGTCAAGTTCTGTGCCTACGAACTACAATTTGCAGACAGCATTGGTTTCCTGTTATTTGAATGACACTGCTGAAGAATCACATTGAAAGCTTGTCAAAACTTTCAGCAAATATGCTCTTGGGAAAACAATTTTTCAAGTGGTTCAAAACATTTGTGATTTTGATGTGACAAACGAGTTCGACAACAACGAAATGCAGGCCTTATTGGACAAAGATGATACTCAAACTCAACAGCAACTCATGGAACAATTTAATGTGATGCAGGAAACCACTCCTCTTTGGTTGAAAGCAACATGTAGTCATATTGCTCCATGATAACGCCCCATCACACACAGCAAAACAGGTGAGGGAAATGATCGAGGTGTTCAGTTGGGAAACACGGCTTATTCTCCAGACTTGGCTTAGTCTGATTATCAGTCTGGTTGCGTGCATAAACATGTTCAGAGCACACAGGGACAGATACAAAGGCGTGCACATTAACATGTCCAGAGCAGTTAAAAGATTAACCCAGTAAAAGAAACTTCGAAAGAAAACAATACAAATAATGTCTTTGGAAAAGTTATTAATTGGTTTTCTGCAGATGGACTTGCTCTGAACTTTGAAAAAACACAGTACATCCAATTTTCTACTGCAAGGAGTACAGTTGCTTTAATAAACATAACACATCAACAGAAATCAGTAGCCAGGGTGGACATACTAAGTTTTTGGGTCTACATATAGATGAGAATCTTAATGGGAAAATTCATATTTTGGATCTCCTAAAGCAACTAGGTTCAGCAACTTTTGCAATCAGAATAATTGCTAATTTTTGAGGATATAGAAATTATCAAGTTAACATACTTCCCATACTTTTACTATCTACTGTCACATGGAATAATATTTTGGAGTAGCTCAACACTTAGGCAAAAAGTATTCACTGCTCAAAATAAAGTGGTAAGCATAATGTGCGGGGCTCATAATTGCACATCTTATAGGCAGCTGTTTAAGAGGTTAGGAATTATTACAACAGCCTCACAGTACATTTACTCAGTAATAAAATTTGTTCTCAACAATATGGACTAGTTTAAAAATAACAGTGACATTCCTGATGTAATTCTTCATGCTTTCCCGGCGATCTGTTGACATCTTGGATATTCGGGAATCCAGCCGGATGTTCGCGTCGTTCTCGCACGATATTTCAACAGCGTGCCTCGCTGTCTTCTTCAGGTGCTACCTACTGAGACAGCCTCAGGTAGCACCTGAAGTGACATTCCTGATTATAATACCAGAAGAAAGACAGATTTACACTCTCCTGTACTTAACCTACCTTTGGCGCAGAAAGGTGTAAAATACGCTGTTGTAAAAGTTTTTGGTAAATTACCAGAGGAAATAAAATGTCCGCCACACAGCAGTAATAGTTTTAAAAATAAACTGAAATCATATGTCCTTGAGAACTCTTTTATAACACGGATGAGTTCTTGAATAGGAACAAATAAATCTATGGGTATAATATATGCATTTAGTGCCATTTAAGGAAATGAGGTTGGTAATAAAAAATCTGAAGCTTAAGAAAAGCCTTTCTTCATGTGTGCATTTCTTATGAACTTGACACGTTCCACATCCTAACGGTTGCCTTGAGATTGGTCAATGGAACTCTTAATTAACTAATTAACTAACCAACCAACCAGACAACTTTAGGCTCTAAGAACTGAAATGTTACAGAATGAGCAACTCTACATTTTGATTTGAGAGGACTTACAAAAGCACTGTAGTGAATGAGATTCTAAGTGGTTGGGCAAAAGCTCACAGAAATGCAAAAGGTTGGTAGAAAAACTTCTCAGTCTGGGGCTTCCAATGTTTGCAAATTCCTGCAGAGGAACATTAAACGAAATGCATGTTACAGCCAAGCCCAGAAAATTGTGTGAAGGATCCTTTAGAAACTTGAGGGAGTGGACATTCCTTGTGTGGGTAAAATGTCTGTAGTATTTCCAGTTCAAAAAATGGAAGATTTCCTATTAGTCAGGCTTGCTCTGAACAGTCATTGGTAGCAGTCAAGTCAGTTGGTGAGATTGTGGTTGCTGGAGCAGGTTAAACAGGCAGCTATTTGGGGCTGCCCCAGACAGCTTAAGAAACCACACATTTGGCATGAAACTAACCAAAACTGACAGATGAATATCCCATCAAAATCACACTTATAACCAGTTCATGCAAACATCTCAGCAAGCAAAGTAAATCACTATTTCCAAACCTAAATGTTACTGTCATTAATGTGTAGAGTCCTTACGTCTTTACATTTGTAACAAAGTTAACACATGTTAGTGTAACATTTTATGAGACATTGTTCATTTTAAATATATAGTGTTCAGCACCATTTTAATCAGTTTTTGAGTGCACTACATTATGTAATTTTGATTCTACTTCATCCGCATCAATGTTGTCCACTGGTTCAAAGCTGAAAAAACTGGTACTATTGGGTTGGTGCCATGTTCTTAATAAACACAAGAGATACACATACTAGAGACTTTAGTCATTAATAAGATATTCCCCTTCATTATTTACAACAGTCTGCTGAAGCCAGGGTATCAATCCGATTCTGTGACTATACAAATCAAGTGATTTTGTGGTGAAGAACTTGTCCCGTCATTTTCAGAGCACTTCTTATCCCAGAATCCAGTCGTATTCAGAGCACATTTTAATCCCAGAAAGGAAGTTTCTTCTAGGCTGTTCAATAGAAAGCAGCAAAGGTCAAAATCTGAGGGCACAAGACCACGTGAATAAGGTGGGTGTGGAATGACTTCTGGCTGTATGCATTGCTGTCACCCTCTATTGAACTCAAACACAAGGATATGCCAGAAATCTTTTGATTTCTCTACTTGGCACTTCATTTTCTAGTATCCAAAGCACCACTCACTATCTCCAAATGACAAAATAAAAATAAAAACAGTGACCTACAAACAAAAAATGAATCAATAAATAAACCTATAGCATGCAGAATGGCAACATGCAAAACAAAAACTTCACAAACTAATGCACCAGACTAACATATTGCATGTTGCAATTTGTTCTATGGTGTAAAAACAACTAAGATCATACACACCCATGTCAGAAGTGTAGAACATAAAGACAAAAAATGAGTTACAAGTGATTACAGGGTAAGTTCAATTGACGGAAGGAAGGACTGCTAAAAAACAAATACTTTCTCTAGAAGAAAGGGCTTAAAATACGCCAGACACACAATGGAAGTCCTGAACTAAAGATTAAATGTCCTCCATCAATTTACTACTATGGATAAAACACATAACAAGGTTGGCAGCCCACAGGTCATTTGCTAAAACAGCCAATAACTCAGAAGGCAAACATGAATGAGAATATAAAAAATCGTCGGTGCGAATGAAAAAGGCACACCCAACACCAAGTATACACAAAGGTAATCCTGCGAAGTTCCATCCAAAGGTCAAGAAATCTATGGTGATAAAGTGAGGCCCGAGCAGTGTCCTTAGGAAGTGAATGAAGTCCAAGGTGAACATGGGCCACCACAAGAAGCCAAGGCAGTGAATGCTTCACACATACCCATGGGAACCTGCGTGTAGTGTGAAGTTAAGCTGTCAGACAAATAGCTGAAAGGAAACTCCAGGAAGTAACAGAGAAGAGGGATGCACCCCATACTGGCAGTCAAAGTCATCAAAGGAGGGGGCCATAGGATTGGTGGCCAGGCAAGGGAGACAAATGGCATGCATATCCGCTGAGGATAGCAACCTATGTGTATGAGAATGGGAGTTTGGCAGCTTCTGCATTCAGATTCTCAATCAGGCTAGTGTAACGGGTACCACTGATGAAAAGGATGCTATGGTGGTGGATTGTATTGAGATGATGTAAGATAGATGGACGCGCAGATGTATAAACTAAATACCCACAGTCAAGTTTCGAACAGACATGGGATCGGGTCAAACTGAGAAGGATGGTCCATCCGCTCACAAGGAGGTACTGCTGAAGACACACAGGACATTGAAGGTCTGGATACAGTGGGCAGCCAGGTAAGTCATGTGATAGGACCAAGAAAGTTTCCTATCGAGCATGAGCCTCAGGAATTTTATAGTTTCAGCATATGGAGGAGCAACAGACCCATGATGTAAATACTGAAAAAACCCATTGCACTGCCAGAAATTCATACAAATGGTTTTGTCAATGGAAAAGTGAAAGCAATTGTCGATGCTTCACAAATAAAGACAATTGAGACAACACTCAAGGAGACAAGCCTGTGGGGAACTGCAGTAGATGGTAAAATCCTCAACTAAAAGGGAGCCAGAGATGCCCTGTGGGAGACAGGCATAATAGAGTTAATGCCGATAGCACACAGGACGACACTCAGGATGGAACCTGAGGTACACCGTTTTCCTGGATAAAGGGTGTCCTACAAGGCAGATCCCACACTTATCTCGAAAACTCTGCCTTTTAAAAATTCCTGAATGAAACAGGGCATGCAGCCTTTGAAGCCCGATGTGCAGGTAGTATGGAAGATACCACTCTTCCATTAGGTGTCATAGGCTTCTTCCAAACCGAAAAACACGGCCACAGTCTGGTATTTCCACAGAAAACTATTCATGACATGGGTGGACAAAGTGATAAGATGGTCAACTGCCGAACAACACGCTCAAAACCCAAATAACACAGCTGGTGAAAGAAATGGGGCGCTAGCTACAATGAAGCAGTCTGTCCTTACTGGGCTTAGATATGGGTATGGCAGTGGCACACCAACATCTGGGAAACATGCCCTCTACTCAGATGCGATAGTACGTATGAAGGAGAGAAAGTGCCTGCCCACAAGAGAAAGGTGCTGCAACATCTGAATATGAACATCATCTGGCCCTGGGGCGGAGGATCGGGATGAAGTGAGAGTAAAAATGGTATTGCAATACTCACAATTCTGATGGAGGAAGACATGGTGAAAGTGGTTGGGGCTCGAAATCTCCACAAAATAGTGGCCCAAAGTGTTGAACATAGCAACAGGGTCCACTATTACAACATCTGCTATGGCCAGGTTGGAAGTTGGGGAATGGACCTTGGTCTCCGAGTGTCGTCAGAGGTTAGCCCACACAACGGAAGAGTGTGGAACTGGTAAAAGAATAGTAAATGAAATCCAACCAACTTTTTGCCATCCAGAGAAAACCAACTACACTGTGCACCCAACTGTTTATTATAAATACAGTTCACCATCATAGGATGATGGTTAGAAACACGGAGAGCATATCTCCAGTCATGAATTGTGTCGCGGCACGCCTCTTCCCCACTGCGAGGAATGAAACGTTCTGCAACGGTAAATATAATGTTTGTAAGGTACTCTACCAGGTTCATCACGATTGGGAAAATGTTTGTTGAAGTTCGCCAGGGAGGAGTAAAGCCTCCAGTCAGCATTAGAAAGCTTACACGGGGGTTTGCACGTCGGTGGGGTATGAGTCGGAAAATGGATAGCATACAGGAAATGGTCGTTCAACTACGTGTCAGACAGAACAGACCACTCGAGATGATGGGCAAGCTAGGCAGTCCAGAACGAAAGGTCCAAAAGGGGAATAGGTGTGCATGGAGACTGAAAGGAATGTGGGTGCTCCAGTGTTAAGGCAGATGGGGTTGAGTTCACTGAGAAGGTCATCCAAAAAGGCAGATGTCTGAAAGGTTTTGGGGAGAGCGCATTAAAGTAATCGAGCAGCAAAAAGGGGTAAGGGAGTTGCCCAATAATCTGATGGATGTCTGCCCTGGTGACACTGAAGACGGAGAGATGCAAACAGTACAAAGAAAAAAAAGATGAAAATGCGGACTGTGACAGCTTGCAGCCGAGTGTTCAAGATGGTTTGACTATGAACATCACCCCAGATGAGCAGCATGACTCCTCCATGATAAGGAATGCTGTCCTCGAGGTGAAGGTCAAAGTGGACTGGAAAGAAATGTGAGAGGTTGACGCAGTCATAGGGACACAAATTTGTTTGCTGGAGGCAGAGAACAAGTGGACACTGTGATTCCATGAGCAGCCGTGATTCCTCCTTGTTGGATCTAAGGCAGCAAACATTCCATTGGAGGAGAGTCATGATGAGGAATGGGGAAGAGCGAAAAATTGAAGGGTGTAACCTAGGTGGCTTAGTACTTTCAAGTCAGCAAATGAGAAGACTGATTGATTTCTTGGAGCCTTTGCAGTTGGCTGATGGCAGTTCAGATGTTTGTTGGCTGGAGGGACGTAAAAAGTCTTCACAAGACTATTCCTTATGTCCTTTCCGGTCTGCTGGTTGTGTAGCAGGAGGTTTCGCCACCAGAGGCAGAAATCAGGTGGCTTGTTACACAGCTGGAGGAGAAGATGGGGATACTAACGTGACGCTGGACGATTTTACAACTGCAGCGGTGAATTTGAGGTCACATGTCTGTGTGGCCATGTCCTTCATGGAGCGAGACGTACCAAGAATGTACTCTAAGTGCTGGATGGTACAATGCAGTATTTCCAACTAGCCAGCAACTTGCGAGTGACAGGGTAAGGCACTTTTTGCTTTACACAAATCTCCTGGATGGCCCACTCATCAAGATACATAGATTCTTGGGAGGAGGCTGCATGGTCATCATATCAACTGATACAATGGAGATGTGGTAAGTAGCCCATTTGGCTGGGTTTCAACAGGACATCTGAGCGTGGATGCAATGTTAATACTAGTAGCAGCGCATCAGAATGTACGGTCGGACCACGATCACTTCATGGCCAGCTTTGATCTTTGATGAAAGCACAACTCTGTCAAATGTGAGAAAAGGAGTGCATTTAGGCGAGAAGGATGCAGCAACCATTTTCGTCATCTAGTGGACTGCAGTGATGCCCTCATCACAGGGATAAGCTTGGATTTCTGCCTCAGTCAGGCCACTGAGCTGCCTAGTGTAAATCACATAATGCAAAAAATTTAACATTCAATGGGCCTAGACATGAACAGAATAGCATTGGAGGGACAAAACTGCACGCAGTTGTGTTTGAGAATCACCACCAGTCTGCCCGGCAACTGTGTCACCACCTTTCTGAATAATAAATGGATTAACCATAGCAAAGGACTGACCGTCTTCAGTACACGAAACAAGAAAGAACTGAGGAGCAGCTAGGCGAGTCTTTGAATTGTTAGCCTCATTCCATTTACATTCAGTAGATGTCAACAGAGATGATGATGATTGGCTGCAAGAAAATCCTCCATGATCGCCGACATCTCCGATAGCATGTTCCTTCCAACTGAGGCTCTCCCTCAGAGGGGGGCTCACCTGCCTTAAGTGATTGTTCACACCTCAGGTCACATCTCCTGAATACCTGACAGAGGGACTAATTGGCAACTTGAGAAGGTGACAGCTCAGGCAATCACCCCTCCCTGGGTCTGGCGTTTACCAGCAGTTACGTGCTAACCCTACTTATCCACCTCAGGGCTGGGAATTACACTTTACCCAATCACCTGTTATGCGTCAGACGCATGGACTGGCCTTCAGGATCGTACAGGGAGGAAGAAGGAAAAAAGGAACCTCAAATGCCAAAGTGGGGGAAGGATAGGAGAAGGAACGAAAAAACAGTGAAGGGACTGTTCTGATGTCAGGCTACTGAAAATGCAGAACACATTCCCAAAAATATATTAGGCATGTTCCCCAAGGGAGGGGGAAAAAGGATGGACAGAGGGGAAGAGGACAGACATGGAGCACAAAAGGGAAAAGATGCTGCAAGGGCTGTGGCCCCGCAGTAGCCAAGCACCAACTTGCCAAAGAGTGGTGAGCCCGCTGGGCAGCTCTGATGGAGTGTCATAGTGGGAAAGGAATGAGGGGGCAGCCAATATGACAAAGATATCATGGGAACATGGTACAGTGAGCTGTGATTGGATGTTGAGACAAGGGGACTTGTGTTTGAGACTTGGGAAAAGGAGAACTTCTGGTTTAGTCTTTTGAGAGAGTAGGGAGCTCTGTAAGCCTGCTGAATAGTAGATTTTCTGACTGATTTTGGACAGCAGTGGTATGGACTTCGATTATTTTGCTAGACCACCACAACCTAGGATATTTATGTGTTATGGAACCGCAAAGATTTAATTATTTTATGGGTTCATCTAGACTTAAAATTTTCCTGCAAACCTATGGTTACTGCATATACTTATGGATGTACAGTCAAATTAGCAGAGATTGTTCTTGATGACAATATATAGCACACCATTTTAGGCAAAACAACAATGACATAGGTCAATGCGAGACTAACTTTTACATAGGTCAATGCGTAACTAGCTTTTTGCTGCCAGTGGATGACCAGCAGGATGAGAGGTAATAAATTTTAAACACTTCCATTATCTTCCCAACAGATAAGATACCTTGAATGAGATTTTCACTCTGCAGCGGAGTGTGCGCTGATATGAAACTTCCTGGCAGATTAAAACTGTGTGCCTGACCGAGACTCGAACTCGGGACCTTTGCCTTTCGCGGGCAAGTGCTCTACCATCTGAGCTACCGAAGCACGACTCACGCCCGTACTCACAGCTTTACTTCTGCCAGTATCCGTCTCCTACCTTCCAAACTTTACAGAAGTTCTTCTGCGAAACATGCAGAACTAGCACTCCTGAAAGAAAGGATACTGTGGAGAAATGGCTTAGCCACAGCCTGGGGGATGTTTCCAGAATGAGATTTTCACTCTGCAGCAGAGTGTGCGCTGATATGAAACTTCCTGGCAGATTAAAACTGTGTGCCCGACTGAGACTCGAACTCGGGACCTTTGCCTTTCGCGAGCAAGTGCTCTACCAACTGAGCTACCGAAGCACGACTCACGCCCGGTACTCACAGCTTTACTTCTGCCAGTATCCGTCTCCTACCTTCCAAACTTTACAGAAGCTCTTCTGCGAAACATGCAGAACTAGCACTCCTGAAAGAAAGGATACTGTGGAGACATGGCTTAGCCACAGCCTGGGGGATGTTTCCAGAATGAGATTTTCACTCTGCAGCGGAGTGTGCACTGATATGAAACTTCCTGGCAGATTAAAACTGTGTGCCCGACCGAGACTCGAACTCGGGACCTTTGCCTTTCGCGGGCAAGTGCTCTACCATCTGAGATAAGATACCTTGTTAAGCTCTCACATATGAACATCAGAAACAAGTCACAGAAAAAATAGGGGGAGGATGGGTAACAATAGAGAAGGCAGAAGAAGGTGTAATGGATCTGGGAGGTGTGTTATTTTCTACCGGATTTGTCGATACCAAATCTGATGAGGGAGGTTGTAAATGTTTTCTTATATTTTTGTCAGAGTATTTTTTGTGAATTGTAATTTGCCTTATTTTATGCTAATTTGGTTATATGTTAGAGAATGACAGCATATTGATTAATATTAGTAGATGTGACGAAGATATATCAAAGAGACTGGTTACAAGTGGAAGCTTGTGTGTTGTGTGAAATGTCTTTGACACTGGAGTTGTCTTTGACAGTAGTCAGACGGCAGTGAACTCTCGATGTAAGATGGTGGAACAATGTTCAGGTCCCCTTTATAATAATTTGCAAGTGAACAGCAAAAAGAACTTATTTTATTACTTTTTTATATGAACATCGAGATGGAACTACATTTGAAGAAATGGTATTTGAAGCACCAAAAATGAGGCAAACGCATTGAACCAGGTCATTTCGGCAGCCGACGAAACACCGTTGTGGAATCATACTTTCACTAGACGACTGAAGCCAACACAGAAAAGTCAAATATCATCTTATAAACATTTCACGGAAAAGTGAGTACTGTCACAAAATATTCTAAATTCAAGTATATAAAAATAGCGAGTATTTCAAAGGGACAGGATTGCTATCTGTATGTAGCAGTGTCCACTGTTCTTGTGGAAAACAACGAATTAAGTTGCTCTTAGCCTAATGGTGTTTTTAAGCAATTTTATGACTTACTCTTGCATAAAATTTTAAAAAGAGTTATGTTATACATAAACTGAAAATGAAGACAATAGTAATGTTCTATATAGAGACAATCTTGTTCCCTCCCACATTTTTGTGCAACTTCCGTTGATGTTCACTAATCACTTTACAACAGGCAAAGTTCCTTGACTCAGATGCTATATTTTGAGAACTTTGTCTGATTTTCAATTATTGAAGTAGCAAGGTCCACCAAATTGCAGTTCTCTCTTTGAACTATGTACTACCTTCTCTAGTGTCACTGGTGTCCCACTCCCCTTTGCCACAGCTATCTGTCGATTATAGAGTTATTTTATTCAAGCTATACCATTACTTCCCTCTAACTGTGAGAGCTGTTGGCTCCTTAACTGATGAGTCATGCTGTAACAAGAACAGGTTGTTTGTCTTAAACTGTAAGTTAGGGTAACTTTACTAGTTTATGTACTCAAGATTGGTTTTCTTCATTTTTGTAAATGGGTTGAAGAATGCACTGTTTGTAAATTAGAAACTAGATCTCATGTGGCAATGTCTGGGGCTCCACAAATGCTGAAGAGAAAATCGTCAACACAATGGTAGCAGCTATGTTTCTGACGTAAAAATGCCAGACTTTTTTGTTTTTGTCAATTCTGCTACAAAAAAACTGAACAAACTCTTAGGAGAAAATTTGTTCTATTTTGCAACTGAATGACAACAAACACTATAAAGTATACTATCCCTCATTCTTTGCAATGATAAATTTTAAAGTTTTGGGCATAAAATTAAAAAGATTACATTTAATCCCTCAACATAGAATCCCAAATATACTTTGGGAAATTAAGAAGAGACCTTCAAGTAAATAAAACCCCAATTATATCAATTTCATGACTGTTCAGGGGCTAGACAGCATCTGGTACTACACTTTTAGCCTGACTTATCTTGTGGTTGAGGTGGTTATCACTACACGGACATATTTACTATGTATAGCTTTGGATCCCTGACAAAACACACACTTTTAGATGCTCTCCTATATTGTTTAGGCAATGCTTTCAAAAAAAGGATTACTATACTAATTCTGAGTTTGATGTTGAATTTAGCAACTCCGAAAGTGAAGATGAATGTGATGTTACTTTACTAGAGACAAAGTGATGACAATCATCAGGTGAGTGACAAGTGCTTTCCAGTGGTACGAGATAAATACATCAACTGTGCTTCAGCCCGCTCCTTCACAATTTATGTTCACAGCAAACCCTTGTGAACTAATGGTTAGATTTCATAGATGTACAGAAACTAAGAAATGGCTTCAAGCTCCAGGACAAAATCCAAAGCCCAGGGCACGAGTGTACTTGGTAATTATTATTGGCAATCTTCACAATTTTGTAATCACAATTTTTAGCTTTAAAAGCTGTCTTTATGCCATGTCATTCATTATAGCATTTTTCCATTGTTAAAAATATATTTTTTAGACATTATTTGAAAAAAATTGTCTAAGTTAAGGGGTTAATTATTGTCACTCGTCTGTAGCTTACAGCTAGCTCCACAAAAAATAATGGAACATAATTTCATACAGAATGTGCATTTTAGGCTTAACAGTAGAGGAACATCTTACCAGGCATGTGACTGAATGGTGGATACTGATGCGCTCCAAATTTCATCCCGAGACATAGGTAAGCCATGCGATTCTTTCAGCCAACCTGTTTTCCACGCAGTACTGTTACGGTTGCATTTGCAACAATTCTTTACAGCAGCACTCCACCGATATGACATTTCCTCTGATGATACAGACACATTCTCTGATGTTCTCATGGCCTGATACTGCTCACTTTGTTTCATCAGCGGTGTTAACTTACTGTCATTGGTATTGTTGCTTGTGAATAGCATAGAAAATGGCTGTTTGCTCTCCAATGTATGGTCAACATGATCGTCATCAATTTCCAAACAGTTAACAATCTTTTCAGCAAAATGTTCATCTCCTGGGAAGTAAAATTCATTTTCTTTTGACTCTTGCCTGCTTCTTTTAGTATCAACTTCCTCATCACTTGTAGCATTTTCATCAGATGCCTCTGTCTGGCAACATTTTTCAATCTGACGTACTCTAAATTTTGGTACAAAATCTTTTCCTGCTGATGTTACACTATCAGGGCTTCTTGCAGCCTTATGCCTTCCACTATAAAGTTCTTTCTCTTTGTACTCCATGTACTTTTTTGGAGTCTCTATGCCTAAATCTGTTTCCAAATACAGAGCACCACTTTCACTTCTTTTGAAAGGAACAGACTCCAAACTGTTAGGGATTACAAAAGTTGTCCCATCAGCATAGCATCCCGTGTTATTGTTATGGGAGTCTGAGCTCTCCTGTCGTATTGGACGAAAGTGTGTTCTGGTAGAAGTAAGTAAATCTTCTTCTTCCTTGTCCTTAACATTATCTGTCACTTCATTTGTTTTTCTACCTTCTGTTGCTACATTATAAATTCCATCAGAGTGTTTAAGAACTGTACTGGGCGGAACAGCAACAAATTTATTATCTGAAGCAAAATTGCAAAATGACTGTTTTGGAACTACTTCTGTGAAACTACTATCCTCTCTATTATGATTCAATGTCCCAAAACTACCATCTGAAAAACTGCTGCAATTTGGAAACATATTATAATGTGGGAAGTTGTTTGTTAGTATGTTTGAACTCTCAGTAGTTGGCCATCTTCTATTCCAGACATTATTTGGTCTTTCAGGATGTAGGCATTCTTCCAATGGTAAAACAGGTGCCATTGATGAAAATCCATCAAACTTATTCCATTCTGATCTTCCCATCTCCATTTTCACATTTCCAGCAGCCATGTTACTTCCAAGTTTCAAGAATGGAAAATAGTTTTTGGGAGCTATGTTCTTCTTACATACTTGATCTCCTAATTTATTTGATTTACTTCCCACTACTTTTTCTGTGCCATTAATTACTGCATCAAGGTTATCAACATCCTGCTTGGTTTTGTCAATGTACTGACTTTCATCATTGTTCTCTCTGTCACTAACAAGACAACTGCTTACATTTTCTTGTTCTACTAAGTCCACCTTGTTTTCATCTGTGGCCAGAGGTACTGTATCAGATGGCTGACTTGACCATATAGAGCTTTTAATATTCGTACCACAACGTATGAAAGAAGTGTTTAAGCTCCCAACAGGTAAATTCTTACTTCCCGAGTTTTCTTGTTCAGCACAAGTAATGAAAGTGTTCTCCAATGGTGTTTCAGATCCAATTACCCTGTTACTTGGTGATGAATTTTCAGACCTACTCTCTGGACTCCACAAAGCTTCTATACTGTGGTCAAATTTCGCAATTAGTTGGGCCAAATTTTCATCCACATTCTGGCCTGACTCACCCTCATAATCCTGTATTCTTTCACTTTCATTTCCCATGTCTTCTGTTAATTCATTCTGCACGTGATGGCCATAAAAATTGCATGAACCAATATTCCACATTTCTCCTTCCATGCTCAGTGTGTCTTCCAAAGATAGTGTCCCCTGTGGTTCCCCTTGGTTTTGCCTATTGTATTTTGATATTCTCCATCCTGTCGCTATAGCTTTTACGCTGGGAGCAAATGCATTTAAGTCTGTGTTTTCATTACTCCACACTCCTGTAAAACTCCATGAAAAAGGACAAACCAGTTCTTTCTCTGCATTGTCGGTCCAGTCCTTGTCCTTGATTTGGTTTCTAGATCTTATACCATTTGACAAACTATCAACATTTCTCCCCTGGTTCTCTTTGTTCTCAGCACAATTTGTAGCACCCAATGTTTTACCACTTTTTGGTGAAATACTTATCTGGAGTTTATTTTTTCCAAAAGAATTTGCTAAAATTTTCTTATTTCCCCAAGCTGAAGAAAGATCTGAGCTTAAAACTGGTGGTTTAATACTGGAATCACTACACCTGGTTAGAGGTGGAAAAGCAGCATAATACCTGAAATTAAAAAATAAAAACACATTTAAAAATGTATTACCATGAAAACATACATGGAAGAAATCATTACAAATATTTTCCTTACTTCTGCACTAGATCACTTGGTGATTGTGACTGAGGCTCACTGACTGAAGGCAAGGATGGAGTGGAGTGATTATGGTTCTCACCTAATAAAAGAATATAAATCTATAAGAAACCACAACTTTCATTGAACTGGGGCCAAATAAACTAATCTTTCACACTTACCTTCGCTCTGTATTTCCTTTAATTTTGCACAAAGTTCATCAACCAGTTTCTCAATTCCAAATTTCTGGAAAAAAGGGAAAGAACAGTAAATAACTAACAATTTAAATTAATGTTTTGAATTGTCTACTATAATCCTTAAACATTGTAACAGTGAGTGCAACATCCATCTCCTATTGCCACAAAGTGCAAGTTTCAACACCTGAAAGTAATGTAGTATCCAATAATGACCTCTATTTTTAAATTCAAGATGGAAAACTTTTATAAGAAATTAACAGAGTAATTAAACTTAAGTTTCCACTTGTACTGAAACATTACCACCACTCACAGCTGAGTGCGTTTCTGGTAAAATGTGACTTGGAATAGAAGTGTTGTACCATTTTTAATCATTTTTTTTAAACCTATATAACAACATAATATTAAAAAAAAAGATTCCAAGACTTACCAAGCGGGAAAGTGCCGGTAGACAGGCACAATAAATAAAACACACAAACACACACAGAATTTCTAGCTTTCGCAACCGACGGTTGCTTCCAATCCCGGGAGCGCTTTCCGCTCCTGGGATTGGAGTGACTCCTTACCCTCGCCCTTAAAACCCACATCCTTTCGTCTTTCCCTCTCCTTCCCTCTTTCCTGAAGAAGCAACCGTCGGTTGCGAAAGCTAGAAATTCTGTGTGTGTGTTTGTGTGTTTTATTTATTGTGCCTGTCTACTGGCACTTTCCCGCTTTGTAAGTCTTGGTAATCTTTGTTTTTAATATATTTTTCCCATGTGGAAGTTTCTTTCTATTTTATTTACAACATAATATTAGTTATTCCATTGAACTGCATGGATAAACTTGCTCCTATAATACTATTTCACTATGTATGCTTATACAATTTTCACTATAATATTTTTGGGGGCCCAATATGTTCACGAGTATTACTCCTAGTTAGGAAGGGTATTTAGGTAGTATACCCTTACAGCTGCATTACAACCGGTCAAAGTTTTCTGACATTATTTTAAGAACGTACCAATCCATTCAGATGCAACCTGCTCAGAAAATTTATGATTACTACCACACATTCAATACAGAGCACTCATATGACAATACTGATAATATTTTACAGTACCATATACATTAAACCAAAGCCACAAAATGAATTGATGGGAAGGGTTAAGAAATCTACATACATGGCATGAACCATGGGCACAAACCCTTAAAAAAAAAAAAACAGACAGAGGTGACTGACTTACAAAAGCTTTGTTAGCACACTCAGTGATTGACGCCAGCTTGTTACTGGACATTCCTCTGCATAAGACAAATGAAGTTCACTGATTCATTATTAAAATAATGAAAAATGACGTATATGTTTCTATATGAAAAAACTACATTTATGTACTAAATGAAAAAAAAAAAATCACATCTATACACATACTAACTGTATCTGTTGAACTGTTTAAATGACCACCACTATTCACCTTAATATATTATCCTTATATTTGCATAGTAATGCATTGCTCTGACTTGCAAGGCTATGCATTCTTCGTCTGTCCAATCTCTGGAAGGTTTCTGCTCATGTATGCATTCAGGGGTATTAAGCTGTGTGTGATAATGAAATACAAACTGTAGCTTACTGGAACAACCTGTCCGAGTAATTTTGTTATGTTTATAATTTAAGATTCATTGCCATACTGGTGGTATGTATGTATGTATGTATGTGAGTATGTAAGATTAAGTGTCCAAACTGTGAGGTAATCAGTCTCATGTTTGTGGAACACATGAAAGATAATAAAAATGAAGTAAAAGAGGTATGGCCAGGCTGATGAATGGAGCAAACACAGTCAAGAGCTCCCCAGTGTTCAGCACGAGGTAGGATTCACTGCCATAATCTCAATAACCAGTGAAGTAAGTATTTTATATGAAAATAAAATGCAAAGCAGATGAATGGTTGTATGAAGCAGTACCACAAATGTAAACAACTGTATCCAACTGAAGATTACAGCACAAATGCTCAGAAACACAGTGGATATTAACCAAAAAGTTGCTGATGCAGATAATTGTTTCTAACACTTTATGTAAAATGTTTTCGAACATTCTCACAGCAAGCATAATAGCACATATGAAAATACTACTTTAGCCAAAAAGCATTTTAAATGCAAAGCAATTGCATATATAGTGCACAGAACCCAACTTCTATTCAATTTGATTCTTGTCAATGCAATTCCCCCCAAATTTAATTCTCTTTAATTTGTTGTTGCACCTATTTAATTTTAACCACACACAGTACTCCCTGTGGCCATACATAAAATTATTTCTTATGGACCTGCATGCCAGTGAAAACTAGATTGATAGCTTACTGCACTGTTGATATCTGTCTTCTGTCCTCCTGTTACGTCCCACATTTTTACAAAGATGTAGTGGCTTTAATCTATCAGACAGATTTTTTAAAAGTCTTAGCCAGCATTACAAATTTGACCATCACCTTATTTAATTTGACTACATTCCATTATCCTGGTTCTGTTTTTATTGATATTCATCTTCAATTTTTCTTTCAAAATACTGTACATTCCATTCAACTGCTCTTCCAAGCCCCTTTGCTGTCTAACAGAATTACAATGTCATCGGCAAATATCAAAGTTTTTATTTCTTCTCCCTGGACTTTAATTCCTATTCCAAATTTTTCTTTGGTTTCTTTTACTGCTTGTTCAATGTACAGCTTGAACAACGTAGGGGATAGGCTACAACCCTGTCTCACCCCCTTCTCAACTACTGCTTCCCTTTCATACCCCATCGTCTATTACAAGTACTGTCTGGTTTTTGCACAAGTTGTAAATAGCCTTTCACTCCCTGTATTTTACCTCTTACTACCTTCAGAATTGGAGAGAGAGTATTCCTGTGAACATTGTCAAAACAGTTATCTTGGAGAGAGAGTATTCCTGCGAACATTGTCAAAACAGTTATCTAAGTCTACAAATGCTATAAACATAGGTTTGCCTTTCCTTCACCTAGCTTCCAAAATAAGGTTATAGGGTCAGTATTGCCTTATGTGTCCCTACATTTCTCCGGAATCCAAACTGACCTTCCCCAAGGCCAACTTCTAACAGTTTTTGCATTCTTCAGTAGAGAATCCATGTTAGTGTTTTGCAACCAAGAATTATTAAACTCTTAGTTCAGTAACTTTTACATCTGTTAGCAACTGCTTTCTTTGGAATTGGAATTACTCACTACTTCTTTGTCCGGGGGTATTTTGCCCATCTCCCTTCTTTGCTTAACACTGGTTTCCCATTTGAGCCCATCATATTCATACAGTTGCTTCTTTTTTCCTGCAAAGGTCTCTCAATTTTCCTGTAGGAAGTGTCTTTCTCCTAGTGATAAATGCTCCTAAATCCTTACATTTGTTCTCTTGCCATATCTGCTTAGGCATTTTGCACTTCCTGTCAACCTCATTTTTAAGTGTTTTTATTCCCTTCCACCTGCTTCATTTGCTGACTTTTTTAAATTTTCTTCTTTTGTCAACTGAATTCAATATCTACTATGTTATCCATGAATTTCTACTAAGCCTTGTCTTTTTACCTCTTTGATTCTCTGCTGGCTTCACTATTTCATCTCGTAAAGCCACCCATTCATCTTCTACTGAATTCCTTCCCCCGTTTTAGTCAGCTGTTGCCAAAGCACCTCCTAAGATTCCCAACAACCTCTGCTACTTTTGACTTATCCAGGTCCCATCTCCTTAATTACCTATCATTTTCGAATTTTTTCAGTTTTAATCTACAGTTCATAACCAATAAATTGTGGCCAGAGTCCACATCTGCCTGAGGAAATGTCTTAGAATTTAAAATCTGGTTCCTAATCTCCATCTCACCATTATATAATTTATCTGAAACCTTCCAGTCTCTCCTGGCCTTGTCCACATATACAACCTTTTTTATGATTCTTAAACCAAGTGTTAGCGATGATTGAATTATGCTCTGTGAAAAAGTCTACCAGGTGGCTTCTTTTTTTTTCATTCCTTTCCCCCAGACCACTTTCACCTACTTTTCCTTCTCATCCTTTTCCTATTATTGAATTGCAGTCCACCAATGTAATAAAATTTTCATTTCCTTTAACTGTCTGAAAAATTTCTTTTATCTCACCATACATTTTCTTCTGTCTCTTCATCACTGCAGAGCTAATTGGCATATTAACGTGTACTATTTTCGTAGGCAAATGTGTTCACTATGCTGTTCACAGTAGCTTACCCACATTTCCATTTTCTTATTCATTATTGAACCCATTCCTGCATTACCTCCATTTGACTTTTAACCCTTTAGACTATTAGTAACCTTAACCTACCTACCCATTTCTCTTTCTAAGTTTTCTAATACCTAACCTACCTGCTCGGTTAAGACATCTAACATTCCAAGCTTCAATCCGTAGAATGCCTGTTTTGTTTCTCCTGATAACAGCGTCATCCTGAGTAGTCCCCACTGGAGAGTTTACTGGGGGATTGTTTTACCTCCAGAATGACGAGACCCCAATTTAACCATGCAGTAGAGGCGCATGCCCCCGGGAAATAATATGGCTGTAGATTCCCACTGCTTTCAGTCGTTCACAGTAGCAGCATAGAACAACTGTTTTGGTTGATGTTACATGGACAGTAAGTCAATCGTCCCCTGTACCTACTGAAAAGGCTGCTGCCCCTCTTCAGGAACAACTCATTTGTCTGGCCTCTCAACAGATACCCCTCCATTGTGGTTGATATCTGCACCACTGAGGCACAGAAGCCACCCCACAGATGGCACAGTCCACAGTTCACATGACCTTTTAAAATCTATGAATATGAATTTTTTGGGCACACTCTTGACATTCTCCCAGATTATGTTCAACTTCTTGTTCTTATGTTACTGGCAGTATGGCATGATAATTCTCCACTTCTGTAACTATTATACTGTATACTGCAGTTAGCAAAAAGATGTACTGAAACTTATGGATTGATGCCAATTGCGTCCACACAACATATTTCACTCCATGTATGTTTACCAGGAATTTTACTAGTTAAGAAAGAAATTTCACAGTGTCGATCTTGCAATCTGACAGCAAGCTTCTTGTACAAAAATGGATTTTATAAACACTGATTTTAAAGGCAATTCTCTCTATTTCCTTAAGTGTTTATTGATTCACACAAATTAAGAAATGCAAAATAATTTCTCAAAAATTTAAATAAGTAGTTCAGTTCTCACATCTACGAAATCAAGTCAGAAATATTATCAAAAGAGAGAGGAGTAAAGTATTTCAGGAGTAGTGACACATGCAAAAGAAATAAGAAACTGCCTTGCCGCGTTGTTAGATTAAGATACGTAAATTAGGTGAGTACATTTGGTTCTTGTCATGCATTCATATTATTACATGTAAAAATTTGACATTACTGTTTGAGTTTATGCCAGTAGTTAACCGCAGACAACAAACAACATATGTGGGATTTACATAGTATCTACATACAGGGTGCCTTAAGCTCAAACATACAAGCACTCTTTCCCCAGTAACTAAGGGTTATATTTTTGATGTGAAACAAAATATAGGCAAATGAAGGTAAATACAATAGCAAACCTTATACTGTCTGAAAGCCACTGGAACGTGAAGTAAGCAAACTGAATACTACCTTAGGAAATGGAACCTAACGAATCTTGAAGTTCTGAAGGCAGCCAGGCAATGTGCCCCTCCACTCAAGCAAATTGAATGGAAACCGCTTACACTAGCTAGCACAATTTTCATTTCCACTAGATTTTTCCAAATACACTTTCAACGGTTACTGTTGTGATTTTCAGTTTATGCTATACTATCAGTAATGGCACAAACTAACGAAGAATTTCTGATATGCTTATGAGACTCAAATGACATTGCAAAAATAAACTAAGAACATACCATACTTCTGTAGAATGGTATCAGTATCATCCACATAGATCACAAGTTTCTTGACAACTGGAGTCATGGATTAGGAATAGTGGTCAAATGCAACCAGCACACAATGTCTCCACAAACATACTCTAATAGAGAACAGAGAGGATTCCAGTGTCAACAGAAATGCCACCTGGATAATTCTAGATGATAGTAGCTTATGTTGGTACCACATCCATATTCATCAGGCAATGAACTAAGATATTCCCATGCCAAAATTGACTTCTGCACATAGTTTTAAAGTAAAACCGTAACTATGACTGTCATACTGTGGAATGGTAAAACCATTTTACAATTTAGTGGTGATGTAAATATTCAATGTGCTTATTACTGGTCAGAAGAAAACACCTACTTCCCGTGTCAACAAGACTAACAAAAACCAGCATATACAGAGCACTGAAGTGTTGATTCATTCATGATAAATGTAGTCAGATCTTCCTATATTGACGAATAATCATGTGATGAACATTGCTATGAATTTCTGTCACACACTGATGGAGCTACTAGAATATGTTCAGTAGCAACATGGATGCAGCAAGATGCATGACCAGTAAACTTTTCCTTGATGATCAGGCATATCTTCATACAATTTTTTTCTGGTACAGAAATTGGTACACAAAGGCCAGCAAGTCTACCACCAGTCCCCAGTTTTAACTTCACTTTATTATATCTATTGGTGACATATTTAAGCCCTTATGTATCAACAGCGTCCATAGCACGTGATATGGCAAAGAAAATTTGCTAAACACACTGTTTGCTCCCAGATGCAAGGTGCTGCTTCATGATAAAGTGCACAAAAGCAGGCATGATTTTGCTTATAACAATATGGAAAGCCTTCTGAACACCTCTACACTAAACAGAAAAAGAAAACTATTTTAATGCAAGTTTATTCAACATGAAAAGTTTTAAGAAAAAGTTTTTCTATCTCTACAACATTGAAAAGTACATCCACTAACTAAAACTTTCCTTCGGTGGTGTTTCTTTAGCTTTATGAATAGTTTTTAGAACTCTGTTCAACAGCACCATTGTTTTCCTATATTCTCATTCTCCTTAAGACAAGTTGTTTTCTCCATTTTTCAGCAGATTCTAGACAATGTTAAGATTCAGCATTCTATTTGGCCCCAACATTCCGCCTAACAAATTTTACCCGCAAAAGAGACTTGAGCACTGTTTCAGAGAGAAACTGCCTGTATGATATGACTGAAGAATCTGTATATTAAAAACTACAATCTTAAGATTCTATGGTAGCTTTTTATGATCCAACAATGGGTACAGTTCTTACGAAACATTTAAAAAAATTATTCCCATAAACAGGGGAAATGTTATGTATTATGCAGTTACATTCGACACTTAGCTTACATTAAAAGCTTTCTACATTAAACTGCACAGAAAACACTAAAATTTCTTCTTATTTCTTGTAGTATACAGCAATAACAATACACTAAGACCACAACTCCTACGGTGGGCTCTTTATTTATCTGCTAATAAATAAGTAATTCTCCCAAGTTCAGAACAAGCAAGTATTAGTCAATCCATTGATTTTCAGATAATCAAGTTCAAGCGAGTAACAGGAAATTACAGGCTTTTTGTACCGTGATGTTAGAAGACCTATTTGATCCTCACAGGATAGTTCTACCCAAGAGCACCCATATAGCAGTTTATGAGCAGGTGGGGGGTGGTGAATGCACTAGACCTCTGGATATGGAGCAGTTTTAAAATTTTGGTAGATGAATGACACCTTAAGCAGCCATAAAAAGTTTCAGTTCAGACACTCTTAAAAATCTGTATAATATTGACTTTTAAATCATTATCTTGAGTGCCCTTGGTCCTACAGAGAATTCAGATTTTAATGTTAACAATGGGCATATTCTACAATCAAGTAGCTGCCACTGTCCACGTTGTTAGTAAAGCAGACTCTGGCAATTCATATTAGAATGACTAAATTACACGACATCAAGGACGACTATGATAATTACTTTGGTTTTAGGTCATTCAAAAACTCCATTATCAGCACTGTCACTAAATATATACATATGCATTTGTGAATATATATGTGTGTGCATTTGTGACTTGACATACGTGTAAGGGTTTTAACCGACAAAATTTGACTGATTGGGCTACAGAATAACATAAAACTTCAAGTGTTTGCCCATTTTAACCAATAAAAAGTGGTTACTTGGTTTGAAGTTAGTGTATCTAATACCACCTTTATTAGACTTTACAAAGAAATAGTAATGTGTATGCAAGTTTCAAATGCATAAAAAGCCTTTCTGGAATTTCTTTATGATGCAGAAGGAAGAGATGGGCTGAAGGACAGTGTTCTGTTTTAAGGTGAACTAAAACGATCTCTTTACCAAGGTTATGAACATGGCAAAAAATGGTTGGAAATCATCTATTAATACCCAAGTGTTGCCTAGTTTATTACAACAACACATTATAACACAAAAGGAAATACTATGACATTTCAGTACCTTAAATGTTTTTATCCCAATTATAGACAAAAAGTCATATGTGACAGACAGTTGGATGAGAAACAATACTAAGTTCTGTACACAGTTGCATAGAAGTTTCATGCATCACCTTTCTTTTAGGCAAGAAATCACGTGTTCAACAGCTAAAATTTCAAACTACTGCAATTTCTTTACAGCATGAATTACTGTTAAAAACAAATAATGACAAACAGAAAGCTTCAATGTAATAGCAGCCATGTTACTACAGGCAAGTGCGAAAAGCAGGCAACAGAAAACAAGATAGCCACACCATAAGATACAAAATAAATGTGTCAACTCAAGCTTCTGTTATCTCAGTGTAAAAAAAAAAAAAAACGGCTTTGAATCAAACCTAAGTCTTATACCTGATCAGAAGCAGACATGAGGCATTCCACAGCAGCAGAGCGCTTGAGTTGCTCACAGTCCCAAACATCCCAGTATTCTTCCCTCCGGCCACGTTTGCGGCCTCGACGACCAACCTCCTGTTCAGATTTCCCTATTACACATCACGCTTAATCCTATTCTTTGTCATCTCAGAAAAATTACAAGTGAGCAATTTGTAATCAAATTCATTTAAAATCTGAGAACATATGAAATAATATAACGGAACTTAACATTTCTTAATACATACTGACCCATAATTTTAAGTTGATTACTCAGCTTAAAGCATTTGACTTAACCTTCTTAAGCCACAATTATAAAGTCTGAAAAACAAAAATAAACCTCATTCATGTGCTGAAAGGTGCTTCTTTGGTTGTGTAAGGGTGGACAAAACTAATTTTACCCTTCCTAACATATACTGTGCAGCACATTTAATCTTGTGTCACACAGTAAAGGTGCAAGGGTGGAGAACAATGAACATTTCGAAGAAGCCATCCCAGCATTTCACCTATGCATAGAAAAACAACCTCTATGGGAGTAGCAGTATTTGAATCCTGTTACACTGGAAAACGTGTCAAGGGCCTTACTTAAAATGCCACATGACTTGATAAAAAGCGCTGAAAAAATTATGGTGCAAGAAAGTCTGCAAGTAGAAAATTTAAGTTACCCTCACTATAGGGGTCATTAGGTTGTGTATTTTTGTTGCGCAGTAACAGTTTCAAGATTTATCAGTAACAAGACTTCTTCTCACATCTGCAAAATGTCATTAACAAGAATGTTCACCTAACTGTAAGCGAGCTCAAAGCATTGAATGGAAAGTTCTTACAAGGACACAGATAAAATAAATAAAAGAGTTAAATGTCTTTGGATAAGTCCGTCAAAGTGATAAAACGAAGAACACGAGCAGCTGCTTGAGCATCATCAGCTAAAATTTCCTGTAGGTTAGAGGGCAGAGAAAGGACAACATGAGATTGATTAAAACGGGGATATGACAATAAAACATGGTGGACTGTCAATGCATTACCACAAGGGCACCACGAGGCGGGGTCACCGGATAGCAGGTAGCGGTGGCTGAACCAGCAATGCCCAGTCCGCAACCTGGTGAAAACGACCTCCTCTCATCGAGATGGTCAGGAGGAGGTTGTTCAAGCTGTTGGGAACGGTTTTATGGCCCGGAGCTTATTTTCTTGAAGTGACAACCAAGTGTCCCACCATAATGACACAAACCTCTTACAAACAACCCCACTAATGTCAGATGATGGGACAAAAAGGGAGGCTGGTCAAGGCAGGACGACTGCAGCCTTGGCTGCAGCATCAGCTGCTTCATTCCCAGGCACTCCTACATGGCCTGGAACCCACATAAAGGTAACAGGAGAGCCATAATCAGCAAAAGAATGGAGTGATTGCTGGATCCGCTGCACCAAAGGATGGACCGGACATGAAGCTCCAAGGCTCTGAAGAGCACTGAGTGAATCGGAGCAGAGTACATACGAAGAATGGCGGTGGCGGCGGACATACTGAACGGCCTGAGAGAGAGCAAAAAGCTCGGCCATAAAGCTGGAACACTGGTCAAGGAGCCGGTGTTTAAAGGTGACGTCCCCGACGACAAAGGCACAGCCGACACCATCGTCAGTTTTGGAGCCATCAGTGTAAATAAAAGTGTTATTGGCCAGGCGCGCACAAAGTTCAACAAACCATGAGCAATAAACTGCATCCGGAGTAGCCTCCTTCGGGAGTGAGCGGAGGTCAAGATGAATGTGAACTGGAGCCTGGAGCCAAGGTGAAGTCGGGCTCTCACCCTTTCTGAAGGTGGTAGGCAGGGCAAAATCCAATTGTCGAAGCAGGCGACGAAACCAGACTCCAGGGGGCAGCAGGGCAGACACATACAACCCATACTGATGGTCGAGAGAATCGACGAAGAAGGACTGATAAGAGGGGTGGTTGGGCATTGACAACAGCCGGCAGGCATACCAACAAAGCAGTACGTCACGCCGGTAGATCAATGGTAAATCGGCAGCTTCAGCATAAAGACACTTGACGGGACTGGTATAGAATGCTCCAGTTGCAAGACGTAACCCCCGATGATTGATGAAGTTGGGACGGCGTAAGAGGGATGGCCGAGCAGACGAGTCTCCCATAATCCAGCTTTAATCGGACTATGGAAGTAGGGCAGTGCGATCCGCTCCCCAAGATGAATCACTAAGAACACAGAGGACATTAAGAGAATGTGTACAACGGGCAGCCAAATAAGAGACATGCAGAGACCAACAAAGTTTCCTGTCCAGTGTGAGCCCTAAAAACTTCGTTATCTCCACAAAGTGGAGAACAACGGGACCGAGATGTAAGAATGGTGGAAGGATGACTCGACGACATTGCGCTCGTACTTCTGTAGAATTTTGAAAAATGGAGGTCAAATCCCAATGGGGACGATCAAAATGAAGGCCGAAATGGTTGAAACTCCTTTTAGTCGCCTCTTACGACAGGCAGGAAAACCTCGGACCCGCAGAGGGAGGTGGAGGGAGGGGGGAGGAGGGGGCGCAGGAATAGGTTGTAACAGACAGACACCTAAGAGTGATCCAAAGCTTGAAGTTTCTTTGAAAGCAACCATTACAAAAGTCTCATGTCTCAGAGATTGAAGGACAAACATGTCTGTTTGAACATAAGACCATGATAGAGATATATAGGACGGGAAGGAAGGGTGGAAAGGGAGGGAGGTTAATGACATTTATACAAAATGGAATTCAGAATGAAAATGGGAAAGAGGAATACTAAAAACAAACAAGAATTGTGTAAAAAATTTCACAGATAATCCTGGAATGTAGACATATAAAACTTCGCATAATTCACGTCAAATGAAAACAAACCTTGTAAGATAACTATCCTGCTCAACAGAGGAAACAGGTGCAGCATACTGACTTCTGTCAGCCCAGTGGTTCGGCTTTCATGCTGTAGGGGACACCAATATATTGAGGTGGGCAAAGCTTCATAATAAGGATTAAGGAAGTCTCAGTACCTGACACAAACACTTCTACATTTCTACATCTACTTTCCACAAGCCACCTTACAGTGTGTGGTAAAGCAAGCATACAATCCCAATCCACCACGCAAATTAAAATCTGTATCAACTATTACAACGTAAATATTTAGGTGTAAAGGAGGCCATTCACCAAATACAATCCTTCCGTGAGTGTTAATGTCATGATCATTTCAAATGATGAACAATCTAAATTATGTACACACACACACACACACACACACACACACACACACACACACACACACACACACCAAGAAAGCTGCATAATTACAAACCACAGTTTTGCATAGTCACCTGGTATTCATACTGACTAAATTAGTGAGTTTATATGAAGAGCAGATCAATTCATGACTTGCTACATCAGAAGTGGCTTATGTATACTCTAGCACTTAACAGTTTCCAATAACACTGCATCATGTGTGTAGTCTCTAAAAGTGTCTTGCATAGAGCCTTTATTTCCACACTAAGCAGGTGTTCCATATTTGTTCATTTGGAGTCCCTGTGGGCATTTGCTGCTGTGGTTCTTTTTTGTTGTTTTTTATTTAGTTTGTAGTTATTGCCAACTGGAGAAGAATCATTTACAAGAAAAATTGCTCAAGGTAAAAAGTTTCAAGAGATTCCAGTTGCACTGAGAATGAACTGCTCCATTTCGATGGTAGTAATGATTCCCCGGACAACCACTAAGGAACAATTTTGAGTCATATGCAACAAATGGTACAATCTATCGTCTTACTTTCTCTTTTCGTTTGTACAAGAAGTTTCACTTTGTATTCATCTTCCATTTTTCCGTAATCTACCATACATTTTACATCTCTGCCCTTAACTCTTTGCCTTTAAATATGTCTGCTTGTGTCTGTGTATGTGCGGATGGATATGTGTGTGTGTGTGCGAGTGTACACCTGTCCTTTTTTTCCCCTAAGGGAAGTCTTTCCGCTCCCGGGATTGGAATGACTCCTTACCCTCTCCCTTAAAACCCACATCCTTTCATTTTTCCCTCTTTCCTGACGAAGCAACTGCCAGTTGCGAAAGCTCGTAATTCTGTGCGTGTGTTTGTGTGTTTTGTTCATGTGCCTGTCTGCCGGCGCTTTCCCGCTTGGTAAGTCTTGGAATCTTTGTTTTTAATATATTTTTCCCATGTGGAAGTTTCTTTCTGTTTTATTTACATCGTCATTAATTTGAACCCAACAATTACGTTTGTTATTGTCTCTGTTGCATTTCGAAATCTTCTCTATCGTCTTACTTTCTCTTTTCGTTTGTACAAGAAGTTTCACTTTGTATTCATCTTCCATTTTTCCGTAATCTACCATACATTTTACATCTCTGCCCTTAACTCTTTGCCTTTAAATATGTCTGCTTGTGTCTGTGTATGTGCGGATGGATATGTGTGTGTGTGTGTGTGTGCGAGTGTACACCTGTCCTTTTTTTCCCCTAAGGGAAGTCTTTCCGCTCCCGGGATTGGAATGACTCCTTACCCTCTCCCTTAAAACCCACATCCTTTCATTTTTCCCTCTCCTTCCCTCTTTCCTGACGAAGCAACTGCCAGTTGCGAAAGCTCGTAATTCTGTGTGTGTGTTTGTGTGTTTTGTTCATGTGCCTGTCTGCCGGCGCTTTCCCGCTTGGTAAGTCTTGGAATCTTTGTTTTTAACACATCTGTTTGGTTCAACAAGGGATGAAAATTCTTCATAAACTTAAGGCCTGCAAACACACGATTTAGCAACACATCTGAATGATTTGTGCATATGTTTCACAATTCACCTCCAGGCACAAATACAGATTATGGTGGAAGAGAACATTTCTTTAATTTTTTCTACACCAAGACATACACCAGTATCGGAGCGTTCTCAATTGTACAGGCTGAAAGAACAGGGGTTTGAGAACTTTATATATCTTCATTGCTATTTGTCTCCTCTTGGCTCACATGAAAATACTGAAAATTAGTGATATTCTTGGATGAATGTGTGTTCAGCAACAGTATTCAGTTAATTTTGAGAATGTTTAATTTTAATAATAACTCTGCTAGTAACAAAGCGAAAGGTTATTCAAGACCAGAAACATTTTTGATAAATTTTGTGTATTACCCACAGCACTGACTAAAGCCATTTGTTGTCAAAAGGGCAATTATCTTAGAAACAGAACATTCTGTCCAGGCTGGTTATGTTCTGGATTTTATTGTGTACACAGGCATTACACTGGAATCTGTCTTCAACAATTTGGTGAAAGTGGCAACACATATGAAAGTATATTTGGAACAGAGACGAACTTTCTATGTTGACAATTGGTATTCAAGCCCAGAACTATCCCTTTGGTTTCCCAACCATGTAACAACCACATGTGATACTGTTCATAGAAACTATGCAACCTCCTACACAGAGCAAACTGAAGCAAAGAAAGTCCAGTTTGCCCACCCTTAATACCAGAGAAATATTCAAGACAGGACACTGATAAAGATCGGTGAAAGAATCAAAAAACCACAATGTGATGAAGGCTTCAACTAAGGGGTAGGAGCAAGTTTACCACATTTTCAGGCTGTAAGTAGAATAAGTAAGGAAGACTGAAGATGTACAAGTAGTTCTTTTTGCACAGGTGGCAGATAAATGTGATCAGATTGCAAGATTTCCGTTTTCCTACCAGGACTTTTCAAAATGTTTTGACAGTCAACACTCAAAGAAAGCTACAACAATGTATAGATGCACAGTTTGAAACAGGATGTGTGTATGGATGCAGACATAAAATATACTAATGTGTTGTTCCATGTTTTGAGATTAAAAACTGCATGAAAAAACTGTATTAAAAAAATCCCAGTGCCAGTCAAAACCCCAATTTTTAAAAAAAGGATGAAAAATACAGAAAGTTTTTTACTTTGAATCTACTCATCAGGTGAACAGGTTAACTTCTGCACTGAAACCCTCAAATGTCACAAATTTCAGACAATTTTATACTTGTTTGATACATGACATACAATAATTAGTGGTTTACAATGCATCAATGAATCAAAGTCTTACATAATTGTCTATTTCTGACAAGTAACTGGCATTCAGACACCAATAAAATATGTTTAGAAAACTTGATTATTCCATTTTGAAAATTGCCTAGGGAAATTTGTATTGGAGCTAAAATTGCTAGAAATGTAATAAATTATGGCACACAGATATCTTCCGTTGAAAGTTGTGGGTTTTTTTTTTTTTTTTTTTTTTTTTTTTTTTTTTTTTTTTTTTTCAGGAAAGTTACTGCATTGGTACAGATTAAGAATAATAGTTTGACACTTTAAATTAAGCAGCATTTATTTTGATTATGTAAACAAAACTAAAATTTAATCATCACTGAGTTAAAGATTTACACCAAATAAATTAACAAACAATGGAGCTGATTCCCCTCGGTACACAAGTAATGGGTCAGAATACTGTTGCGGAAACAATGGAAAAAAGGCATGCCAAATTTAAAAAAATGTAAAATCCCAAAATTAATAATCTTTTATTGAAGCTCGAAATTTAGTGCAGACTTCACTATGAGATGATTATAATAGTTTCCACAATGAAACTGTCTCAAAACCTAGCACAAAATCCAAAGATATTCTAGTCCTACTTAAAGTATGCTAGCAGCACAAGAGAATAAATGCCTTCTCTCTGCAACGGCAATGGAAACACTACTGATGCCAGTGCTACTAAAGCAAAGTTACTAAATGCAGCCTTCCAAAATTCCTTCACCACAGAAGACTAAGTAAATATTGCAGAATTCAAGTCAAGAACAGCTGCCAACATGAGTTACTTAAAAGTATATATCCTCAGATAGTGAAGCAATTTAAATCACTTAACAAAAGCAAGTCTTCTGGTTCAGACTGTGCACCAATTAGATATGCTGATGCATTATCTCCATACTTAACAATCATATACAGCCACTTGCTCATGAAAAATCCATACCAAAAGACAGCAAACTTACACAGGTCACACTAGTATGCAAAAAGGGCAATAGGAGTAATCCTATAAATTACAGGCACATATCATTAACATCAGTATGCAGCAGGATTTTGGAACATATACTGTTTCAATTACCTAAAGGAGAACAGGCTATTGACACACAGTCAAAACAGATTTAGGAACAGGGCATATACGCGTACAAGGAAAAAAATTCCTGGATCTCCCGGTTAAAAATACATTTTCTCCCTGGTGAAAATACTCCTTTTGCATGTTAAGTGACAGTATACTTTCTGTTGCAACTGTAAAACTTACCAATCCTTTGACTGGATATGGTTTTATACAGCAGTGTAGAATTTCTCAGTACTTTAGAAAACGAAACTCGGGAGAAGTAACACGTTTTGGAAAGATCTTTGATGTGCAGCAACATGTACACCGCATGTTTTCGTATTACGAAAGTATAAATTCAAATTCAACCAAAAGGAAAAGCTAATGGTTTAAGTTAATATACATAGTGTTACTATAAGAAAAGAAAAGCTCTCGCATATAATGTTGATCTGTTTAGCGCATGTTTCACTTTAAGATGCATCACACAAATATGCCAGTAAAATTTTTTAACACCGAAAAAAATCTCTGATCTTCTGGGCTCAAAATTCTTCCAAATGGCTCGTCATCAAAGAGTTGTTTTTTGAATGAGAGCAAACGCTATGTGATTTAAGAAATTCATCGTACATTCTCACACATAGTTCATCTTGCATAAAAGGAAATTAACCTGGAAAACAATGGTTTTTGACTCACAATTCCCAACATTTTCCTGTGACCTGTCGGAAATAGATTCATTTCAGCAGTGTCAGAGAGAGCCAGATAAGAGGCATCACTGTACTTATGCACGTACGGCAACGTAAGAATCCAGTATGTTCGTACATGTAAAACATTAGAAGATCTTTCTTACATTTTGTCATAAAAGAAACAAGACATTAGAGGATACTCCAAGAGCGTCAGAATTTCATGAACCATACTAAAATGCATAGTTCACCTTAAAGCGCGCATTCGTATGTCCAGATTCCCAATGACAGTACCAGTACTGTATTATCTCATGTTTGGTTCTTTATTATGGCATTGTGCCATACTTGCTAGAAGATGAAAACGTGAACTTGAAATGCAGCAAACAGTTGAAACTAGCCAATAATGTGGAATTGAACAATTCATTTCAAATAAATTTACAGCTTCAGCAGGAAAGCTTAACAAAAGCCAAATTTCTTTAGCGAACCAACAAAAATAACTTTATTGTTCTGCAAGGCGATTAATGCTTTACTGTCAGAAAGGTGGAAATAAAACAAAATCTGAAACTACCAACTTATTTTAGCCTTCCACAATTATGAGAATGTATTTTAATTCACTTGATAGCTCCAAGCCACAGAAATCCATCTTGTTTTCATCTGATGGGAAAGCAGTAAACTAAGAGGAGACAGAAAAATCACTAAATGTAAACATGGGTCACGCTCTGCACATCAGAACGTAATAATAATAAATTTAAAAAAATCGCAATTAATACTGGATAGGGTTATTTGTAACCCGGAGAACAAGAAGTCTTCAGAAAATCTGAAGTCTTTATTGCCTATTAGCTAGTAACTTGCTCTTCTGTGACAAAATTAAATATAGGTTACCCAAACCCTAGTGAAAAAGCTGTTAATACAAATAGTACCCAAGATTGGTGCAGTTTCTCAATCTGATTACATCTATTATGTCATTGTGTGCTGCATAAAATTGTTGCGGCAATTGTAACACACACCAAATAAGCGAGACTGTTTTGGCAATAATGATCATTTTTATAGTATGACAATATAACTCACGAAGTACAAATACAAAATACATATTGGGCCTAATACAGTCAAAATACTTTATGTTAGGAAATAGTTTAATATTTCATTCATACACTCCAGATTCTCATGCAAGAGACCAAAAAGTAGTAGAATCAACAACATAAACAAGCAGCAGTTGGCGTTCACCGGTTCGGCTTTATTCCGCTCAGCTCGTATAGCCCCGTCCCGTTTTGTCTGCAGGAAAGTTCATTTCTAGATGTGACGAGGATTCCCCTGGCAGAGACACCACATACATTATCCACGCATTCAAAAATAATTCATTCAGAAATCAACGTAGAATGTGTCCAAAAACGTCAAAAAACCAGCAGGGGAGTGTTTCAAAATCTTACGAATAATCAATAGACCGACATATGCTGGATGCTAGGTGCTCTGTGAAACAAGATTTTTTTTCTTCAAGAATATGAATTTGACCCTTCCCCCGAAATTGCCTCGGTTGCCTCCCCCCTCCCCTCCCCCACTAGATCCGAGCCCGCTGTGCATGAGTGAATCTGGCAGCTTGGGTGTGCCAGTAAAATTTTTCTGAGTATACCATGCAGTTGCTTGCTGCCACTGCTGCTTACACAGCCAACAGCCACTTTTTTCGTAACTAGAAGTAGGAGAAAAAGTTACTCATAGGCAACTCAACTGCGTGTGTGCATGAGCCCGCTTGTAACTGCATAAATTACTCTAACGTAAACCGTTATGACATCACACTCATCTGAGGCAATTTGTTGTTATGAAGCATTTTATAGTCTTGCTGCAGTCTTTGACACATTTTGTTGTTGGCAGATGCTTGTACATGCACTGTATTACTTTATATGCCACATTTCCTTTGCAATTTAAGTTTTATTTTAATTTTTTCTCTCATTCATTTTTTAATGCTGCAGTCTTATTCTGCAGTAGATGGATACAGTAATATCCTTTGTTAGAGTATTGATTATTCCCAGTCAAAATTACAAAAATTTAACTGAAAACTAAAACAACAAAGAATTCACGGAGTTCTAAAAAATTCCAAGGTTTGTCCCATATCTACCGGGTTGTATACACCCCGAGGAAACACCGTCTCATGAAACACAAATAGCTCTTTACCAATTTGAAGTGCCAAGTGATACTGACAAAGGATTTCAAATAGATTCCCAATTTTTGGATTTCCTGGAGGCTTTTGACACTGTACCTCACAAGTGGCTTTTAATCAAATTGTGTGCTTATGCAAATCCTCTCAGTTATGAGACTGGATTTGTGATACCCTGTCACAGTAGTAACATTTCATAATGGTTTCACTGTATAGGTCAGGAATCCACAACACACAGGAAGCGACCACACAGCTAGCAGGGGATGTGTCATGTGGGCTGTTCAGTTTTCTAGGTTACAGGTCTCCAGTAAACACAAAAAGGGCTTCAGTCGCAAAGGGTGCAGGCCGAACACAGGAAGAATGTAGATACAGGAACCATCAGTATAACAATTGCAAATTTTCGTAGCTGTGTTGGGAAGTACCAGAGCTCTGAGCGCTAATAGGAAGCACTGGTGCTTAAATTGTTATGGGCACTGAAAGCTGGCTAAAGCCAGAGATAAGTTCAGCCAAAATTTTTGTGAAGAAGCAAATGGTGTTCCGAAAAGAATAGGCTAAACACAGTTAGCGGGGACGTGTTTGTTTTTGTTTGCAGTAGTTTACCTTGTCGCAAAATTGAAGTAGATAGTTCCCGTGAGTTAGTATGGGCAGACGTCATTCTTGGCGACTGGAATTTAATAATAACTGGATCCTTTTACTGACCTCCCAGATCATATAATGCAATTGCTGAAACGTTCAAAGTAAACTTGAGTTTGACTTCAAACACGTACCTGACTCATACAATTATAAATGGTGACAACTTTAATTTACACTCTATATGTTGGCAAAAATACACATTTAATTCCGGAGCTAGACATAAAACATCATCTAAAATTGTGCTAAATGCATTCTCTGAAAATAATTTCAAGCAGTTAGTTCATGAGGCCACGCAAATAGTAAACGTTTGTGAAAACACACTTGAACAAATAATCCGAGATAATAAAGAGCATCAAAACGTATACAGGACTCGTGAACACGGGGTTGTCGTAGCGAGATTGAGTATTGTAACCCACAAATCCTCCAAAAATAAATGAAAAATGTACCTATTCAAAAAGAAGATAAATACCAGATGTGGCTTGAATGCAAAGAAATATTATCGGCAGCAATTGAGAGATTTATACCAAATAAATTTACAAACAACGAAGCTGATCATCCTTGGTACACAAAATGGATCAGAACATTGTTGCAGAAACAATGAAAAAACATGCCAAATTTAAACAGACGCAAAATCTCCAAGATTGACAATATTTTATAGAAGCTCAAAATTTAGCACGGACTTCAACGTGAGATGCTTATAATAGTTTCCACAACAAAACTGTCTCGAAACCTGGCCGAATATTAAGAGAGATTTTAGTTGTATGTGAAGTATGCTAGTGGCAAGACACAATCAATACCTTCTTTGCATGACAGCAATAGAGATACTATCAAAAAACAGTGCTGCCAAAGCAGAGATACTAAACACAGTGTTCTGAAATTCCTTCACCAAAGGAGATGAGGTAAATATTCCAGAATTCGAATCAAGAACAGCTGCCAACACGAGTAACATAGAAGTAGATATCCTCAGAGTAGTGAAGGAACTTAATTCACTTAGAAGCAAGTCTTCCTGTCCAGATTGTATACCAGTTAGGCTCCCTTCAGAGTATGCTGACACAATAGCTCCATACTGTATCATATACAATCATTCGCTTGATGAAAGATCCATACCCGAAGACTGGAAAATTGCACAGGTCACACCAATATTCAAGAAAGGTAGTAGGAGTAATCCATTAAATTAGAGTTCCATATCATTAACGTCAATATGCAGCAGGAGTTTGGAACATATATTGTGTTTGAACATTATCAACTACATCGAAGAAAATGGTCTAATGACACACAGTCATCATGGATTTCGAAAGCATAGTTCTTGTGAAACACAACTAGCTCTTTACTTGCACTAAGTGTTGAGTGCTATTGACAAGTGATATCAAACTGATTTCGTATTTTTGGATTTCTGGAAGGCTTTTAACACTGTACCACACAAGCAGCTTTTAACGAGATGGTGTGCTTATGGAATATCGCCTTGGTTATGTGACTGGATTCCTGATATGCTGTCAGAGAGGTCACAGTTCGTAGTAACTGATGGAAAGTCACTGTGTAAAACAGAAGCGATTTCTGGCACTCGCTAAGGTAGTGCTATAGGCCCTTTGCTGTTCCTTATCTATGTACATGATTTGGGAGACAATCTCAACAGCCTTCTTAAGTTGTTTGCAGATTATGCTATTGTTTATCGTCTAGCAGTAAAGTCATCAGAAGATTAACAAAATTACAAACTGATTTAGAAGAGCTATCTGTGTGGTGTGAAAATAGGCAATTGACCGCTAACGATGAAGTGTGAGGTCATCCATGAAAGTGCTTTATTGGCAGAACACTTAGAAGATGCAACAGATCTATTAAAGAGACTGCCTATACCATGCTTGTCGTCCTCTTTTGGAGTACAGCCACACGGTGTGGGATCCGTACGAGATAGGATACATCGAGAAAGTTCAAAGAACAGCAGCATGTTTTGTATTATCTACAAATAGGAGAAAGAGTGTCATGGATACGATACAGGATTTCAGGTGGACATCATTAAAACAAGTTTCTTGTCCAGGTGGTATCTTCCTACGAATTTTCAATCATCAAATTTCTCCTCCAAATGCAAAAATATTTTGTTCACACCGACCTACATAGGGAGAAACCATCATCATCATAAGATATGGGAAATCAGTGCTTGTGACTAAATACTCAAATTTGCTAAAATTTAAGGAAAAATCTTACAGGAAATTACGAAACAGATCTCATTAAACTAACTAAAGCAACATGAAAAGTTCTTGCTATAGTTCACAGTAAGTGTTGGTACATTAAAGTGGTATAACAGATGGTCATGTATATTCCTTTTGAAATATGGTGTGCACATAAGAAGGCAGGTGGTGGGGTGATGTACAATAAAAATAAGCAGTTAACATGTGATGCTTCAAGAAATAAGATCATTCCAGCTGTAGCATGCGCTTGAAACATGTTATATTGGTTAGCCACAATAGTGTTCACTAGGGATGGCTTAAAAAAAGAGGCAACTATTAAGCCAGGAACAAATCACAGTATATTTCTGAGTATGTAAATTATTCTAGGTAGAGTCAGAAGCAGAAACAGAGACCTGCTGTGGCATTTGCCACTGAGTTGCCAGTAAGTAGGGCACACAGCACCTGCGATGTATGTTTTGCGACAGACACAGCACACGGGCAACTGTACACAAAAATCCACTGTCCTAAGTGCAGAATGCATCATGCAACCTCCTCTTAGTAGCACATCCCTATAATAAAGCCATGACAGGAGATTTTGACATACAAACACACTAAGCAAGCATGCGTTATAGGGAAGAGCATGGAACAATGAACTGTTTAGGAGAATAAAATGTAACTCAGAGCCCAGAAAAGCAATTTCAATGACTGAGTCTGTGCAGTAAATCATCTGAACAGCAACTTCAAAATCAATAACTTTAAGCATCCAAATACCTTACACAAACCCTGATTTAAGCTTTCTAAGAACTGACCAAACACAAAGCAACAAACAGAAGAGCCACTGTACCCTAGAAAATGCTCAGTACAAGGGAAGGTAGGTCATGGGTGTAACTCAGTCCCAGTGCACGGATTTTGCAAACAACTGGACAGATTGCCAATAACACCAACAGGGCCAACACAACAAGGGACAAAACAAACTGCAGCAGTTTAAGGGTTAATTATTACTAGCTACCTAATAACATTTATGTTCCTTGAGATCACATGAGAAGCCTTGTACCCCACCTGACCACAATGCATGCAATGCAACATTTGATGGCGATACAGTGGTTGGACATAAGGGGAAAGAAAAGGGTTTGAGAATGATTTAGGAACTGACGTGTCCTTTCATTAAGCAGTAAACCTGTACAGCATGGTTGATATTTGTCGAATATGTGCTGCATTCTTCATACTATTATTATATAGGCAAGATCACTTTGACCGGTACCATCACCGCTACAGGACCCACCACTACAGTTGTTCTGCTATATACCAACAGCTTCGTGCAGGCAAGTTTCAAACCAATCACAATAGAGAAAAAATCTGACTTTGATGATGTAACAACTGTCAATTACTGAACTAGACTATTTACCGACTACCACACAGAGGTGCGGCCAACATGGCAGGCATCTTCTAAAACTGTTTTTACACGGGATAACACAGGTAAAAAAATTATACGGAAAACAAGATACATTCCGCCATTTTACAGTGCACTATGGTGGGTACACACATACAAGTTGTGATTTCAAATCAAGGTTAACTGAGAAAAGATACTTATGCACTACAATAATTTAAGATTAAATTATGTAAAGAGGCACAGTGAATTTAAAAAATGCAGCTCTGCCCAAGTAATTGATTTTATGGATAAACATAACAGAAGTACGGTGCTGATCTTCTGTGTATTTCACTTACAAGGCATGAATGTATCTTATACTACAATGTTTTGTTTTGCATTATTAATGTACCACTTATATCCTACAAGTTCAAAGTGAAGAGCATGAAATGTGCTAACTATTAAGAGATTAATGTCAAATACTACAAACCCTTTCAACAAACTCTACTCTACAAAATTTTTCTTTTCCTGGTCCATGTGTTTCACCACAGGAAAAATGTTCTACATTTTTAGCACAATGCAAAGTTCCTGTTTAGTTACATGTAGTAATAGCAATTTAAGACTGAAAATTTTGATGGAAATACGCCAAAATTGCGCTATATCTCTTACGTTAACTGAAAACTAATTCCCTATCAATAAAAATTCAGACAATACATAATTGCATTAAATGGCTTCAGTAATATTTATGTTACTTCAGTTACTAAAAGAGATATTACAATCAGCAAAATGCTCATCTTGCTTCCACATGCAACTGATATCATTTTCACCAGTTTTTCTGTGGTGTCACAGATGTCTCACTTCACAGCAGAAAGTTTAGTTTCCAGTATACCTACCTTGCTCTTGCTAGAAGAAAGAGTAAGGAGATCGTCAGACAAGTCCAAGGTATCTCTTTGCAGAAGACTGAAGATGTAGCGGGTATAAACCACTGCATCAATGCCACGAGCTTCAAGCTGCTCGTCAAGCCAGTCCTGGACAGTAGAGGGCATTGACACCAGCTGTGGATACTTCATGCTACTCTAATCCTGAAAATGAATATATACAGTAGCATTATACTGATGAGAACATAGTCCCTGTGTTAAAAAGGAAAAAATTGTAAGTTTTGTGTGTGTGTGGGGGGGGGGGGGGGGGGGGTGGGGGGGGGGTGCAGTGCATTTAGCATGCGTTGGCTCCTCCACAACACGTTCATTATAGGTGAGTTATGCACAGATCTGGGGCCTCATTGAAAGAATGTATCAAAATTATATGCACTCCTTTATAAACTGAGAAGTGAGTTCATTCAAAGCCCTATGCAGTCAAATGAAGCCCAAAATCTCAGTACAATATAAACGTAACAATACAGTCTCAGGCTTTTAGAAGGTTTACTAAATCACATTTTACATACAAAACAAAATATTAAAAGCTATGTAATTTCAGGATGTATGCAGCCAATTTAAGGACAAGGTATTGAGTTTTATGAACTGGGTAGTAGATACATTAAGCTGCAAAAGCATATTTTGTATTGCTTCAACCCACAAGGTCAGAGATTAAAAATTTGTGGGATATGTGACTACTGGAGGCAGTGAAGAAAGAAAATTCCTTGTTAGAAAGAAACCTATGTGAGTATGAAGCTCGGATGATACAAGAACAATTTAAAAGTGCTTAGTCATTGGTGGATTGAAACAGGAATCTATGGATGGAGAGGGGGGACGACATAGCGATCATGCCTTCAAGGAACTGACAGAAGTATTTAAGAATATTATGCAGCCAATCAACTTCGAGCAATGCACTCTCAACAAGTTTTATTAGTAAGCACTATGTAACCATGAGGTTCACACTTAATTCAGTAGTTGCACACTATAAAAAAAACACTAAATATCAAAGTTATGGACAGGGTCACTGTTGTTAACACGTAACACATTATAGACTTGAAAAACCAAGACAGTGACGAGAAACAGGAGTCTTCAGCTGGGACAAAAATTAATCACAGGATGCACAATATAAAAGAGAGCATCACATTAAATTTATTCTTTGCCAGATTTCAACTAAACCTTTGCCTACAGAACTATCTTAGACCTTGTGCTACATTAGGGGTCAGCCTGTTATCACAATGCTTCTGACACATTCACTTGCTTCATCACCTCACAACAAAACTATCACATCCTAACCTAAACCTTTGGATACACTGCAAACCTGTCATCATCATAACCTTCACTTGAAAAAATAACACCAACAATGTCAAAGCAGGATGACAGCAATGGACACAATAAACAATTATTTTATATATTATTTAGGGAAACCAACACAGAACTGAAGCACACATTTTTAAGGCACTGCAAAGACATGAATTACTAATGATGATGGTGACGATAACAATAAACTCAACAGGTTACAAAAACTACAAAACCTAAAGCAATGAAATACACCCTAATCGAAAAATCATAAGGGTGGTGATTTCTCTCATTCATTATATAATGTAGATACCAACAAAGAGAACCTCAGATAATGTGGAATAAATCAATGCATGTGTCAGCAGACAACAATGAAATTGTAGAAACCATCTGAGCACACACATTAGTAAAAAATATCCACACTCATTTTATTTCTCTAAATCTGAAAAGGAGGAAGAAATGTACTTTACAAGATTTGCACAGTATGTACTTGACAAAAAAAGAAAATAAAAAGTTATATCCACTGCCTCTCATCAAACAGTGCTTGAAGAAGAGGTATACAATGAAAATGTTCAGAGATAGCTTTAACTTTTAATGCTTCAGAACGATTGAAAACCAGTAAGTCAAGTTACACTAATTCCAATCTTTTCTCTTTAGTGTTCAATCCCAAGCTTGGGTTACACCATTCCCCTCTTCCGTGTGCCTTACTCTTCATTTCTGTGTATGTAGTGCCTTCCACATCATAACATGCTGCATGTATGACGTCCCTTAGAATTCTTTCCCTCAATAGTTCCTTCTGCTAAAGGTCCAATGGTGTTGTTGGGCCTCAAAATGTGTCCTACAAGTTTTGTCTCTTCTTTGGACATGTCTTGTTTCTTGTGTTCCTCTCAGCACCGCTTCACTGGAAAATGTCTCTCCAGCTGCTCATCCTTCTTACGCCATCTCAACTCCATCCATCATCGGGGGTTACGACTTGCAACTGGAGCATTCTATACCAGTCCCATCGAGAGTCTTTATGCTGAAGCTGCCGAATTACCATTGATCTACGGGCACGACGTACTGCTTTGTCGGTATGCCTGCCGGCTGTTGTCAATGCACAGCAGGTAATCTTGGTTGGCACGTCAATGTCAAATGTGGAAGTAATTACAGGTGTGCCCCAGGGAAGTGTGTTACAACACTTGCTGTTAATGTTTTATATTACCGTATTTACTCAAATCTAAGCCGCACTTTTATTCAAGTTTTTGTAATCCAAAAAACCGACTGCAGCTTAGAATCGAGTACAAAGTAAGTGGAAGTTCTGAAAAATGTTGGTAGGTGCCGCCACAACTAACTTCTGCCGTCGAATATATGTAGCGCTACACAGGCTTGCTTTGCAGGCACAAAGATAAATACTGGCGCCAAAACCTCTGATCCGGTAAATAAATTAAAAAAAAGAAGATGAAGACAAGCTTTTTTCTCCACCCCAAGTTTCGACCACTGCATTTTCATACATTGTCCAACGAAGTAAATACAAATTCCGTATTGTTCATCTTCGAATGTAGCAGCATTTCAGTGTACTACGAAAATCTGACTGGCAAGACTGTTTGAGGTTTTTGTCAATATGGCCATCTCTACATTCTGAATTTTTTCCTACCTGTGGGGAGAAATGGTTGCTAATAGGAACTTTTATGAATTGTGAATCACATGCAGTATTCTCTTCACCATAAGAATAATATGAATATAAACATTTTGCCATGTATTGTTTGGTGTTTGCTACTATCTCATTTAAATCCTGTCTGCATAATAAACTACGAAACTAGAGTGAGACAACAGCAAATGCGGAAGAATATACGTATCACGCCATGTTTATATTCATATTATTCTTACAATGATAGAGAAATGAAGCACGACAACTGACTAGATTTTTAAATCTAAGATGACTAATTTCTGTGCAGAATGTAATGTACTGGTACTAAAGAGACACCTGCAAAGATTTTGAAACTGAGAAAATTTTTTGCTAAACTCTCGTTCAGAACAGCTTCTCATACGCAGTCTATTATTTGGTTCTTGTTGATCATTATAAATGAAAGCAGCAGTGTAAGTAACAACAAATAGCAGTCTCTTGCCATTGTTTCGCTAATGAGACAATTCCTCTCTTTTTTTTTTTTTTCCGTTGTAAGCGGCGGTAGCGAGCACAAAAGCAAGCCATGCCGCGAGCAGTGACAGGACATAAACACTCATTATCAGAATGAGACAAACAGTGCATGACACAGTACAGAAATGCATGTTCAGCTTAGAGTGACGTAAACGCCTATAATAAAGAGAACAGCACTTACCAGATCAAAGCAAAATATAGCAATCGATTCAAACGAGACGAAGCACATAAAAAAGAAAGGGTACCTGTATAAATACGGACGGAGCACCTGACTTATAGCAATGGCTACTTGGTAAAGCTTAAGTGCTAAGCTTGCGACTCGAACCGAACTACTGTTGCTGTATCGTCATTCATTCGACCTGAATTGTGTCTCATGTTAAAATGGACCAACTTTGTTTCGATTTGGAGGTGCGATCTAAAACTTTTCTCTCCCCTTGAATTTCAAGTCTCAAATTTCAGGTGCGGCTTAGATTCGGGAATTTTTTTTTTCCCTTGACTTTGAGCCTCATTTTTCAAGTGTGGCTTAAGATTCGAGTAAATACGGTAATGTTATTGCAGACAATATAAATACAGGATTGCCAAAAGTTCCCCCAAGTAAAATTCCCTGATTTCCAGACAACTTTAAGCTTTTTTCCCTGACAGATTTTGTGATCTCAAGGGTGGTAAAGACTTAAGTTGACAAAAAATATAAGGATTTCTGTATTACTAAACATGTGAGGAAATATCTTAAGTACTAACATCAACATCTTTTGTTACAAATCATTTTAGATGGAGAAAGCAAGCCAAATGGTATATGCATTTCATTAAGACCACTGTTGTTATTTTATTTCAATAAAACTAAACACATTTTGTGACAAAAATATGCATTTCCTTGAATCACAAGACAGATTTCAAATACAGTCAGTGATTTAAGAAATAACCTAACAAAAAAGTACGGCTCTTGGAACAAGTGTGTAAGGCGAGGAAGAGTTGTGTAAACAAACAATACAGGTGACCACCAATGAAATGTTGGCTCTACTATGTTTGTTATTGTCTACTATTACCCACTGTGTTACGTTAATTATTTTAGAGGTATTATGTGTGCACCCGCTTAGCAGAGTGGTAACGCATTGCCTACCATACAGCAGGCCAGGGTTGGAGATTTTCCCCACTCAGGATTGGGCGTTGTGTTGTCCTTATTTCATGACCACCAATATGCAAGTCCCCCAATGCAGCATCACCTGAACGAAGACTTGCAATTCAACATCCGAATATACTTTCTAATATATCAACTACTTTCAAAGTCCCAAAATGCAACAAAATAAATAAAATGTCTATGAATCACCACACTGTGCAATGTAATTGTGGTGAGAAGTCGCAATTCCTGAAATCCGTTGCCCATGGCCTCTGACGTGCTGAGGAGTACTACGGTCCTGGTGGGTCCATGGATATACCACAAAAATTCGAAGCATTATGCCACACACAAACAGACCTGGCCTACGGCCAGGTGAGGTCAGTGCAGTGAGGCTGGATCAGATGGACAGGGCCCATGCATCAGTGGGAAACGATAGGTTTCAGAATGGCAAGCCCAATCCGTTAGAGATACCCGCAGAAATGGGCTGCAGTTTTGGCCCATCGTGGAAGTCCACTTGTGTGGCCAGCTTTTCATGTGTCACAGACACTTTATTGACGAAATGAGGCTTTGATGATCAATCCATGCAAGAGATAACTTGCGCAAATACTCTGAGTATCAATACTCCTGAGGATAGGTAGCAACTCATCATCAAGATTATTGCTGAACCACAGACAGGCACGTAGAAAAGACAATCACGCTCACAACTGAATTTTCTGGCACAGCCTCTGTCAGAAAACTAGAGGACGCACACTTTCACATAACAACTCCGACAACGCATGCACACATGCTGCTGCATCAACAGTCCCGGAATGAGATATATACAAAGCACTCCTCATGCTTCCCTGCCTCTTGTTGGTAGGTGCTAGGCTAGTGGCAAAAAGTGGTGACAGCACTGACTGCAAGTTGAGGGGAATGGTAGGAAGGCAAGAAGCAGTAAGAATGAGGAAGTATGGAAGCAGTGCACATACTCAGTTGCGCCCAGCCTGTGACTATAGATGACATCTGAGTAAACAAACCATTTTATCTACTGAGACAAATTTCCATGACTTCCCTAACACATTAGAAATTCCCTGATTTCCAGAACTTGTGGCAACCCTGAAATAGTAATCTCAGCCTGTTTGCAGATGGTACATCTATAAAGAAGCTGCATAAACAGTCAGTCAGATCTTGGTAAGAAGTGGTGCAAAGATTGGCAACTTGTTTCAAGTGTTCACAAATGCAAATTTGTGCACTTCACAAAACGAAAAAAAACTTAGTACCCTATGACAATAATGTCAATGAGTGACTGTTGGAATCAGCCAACTCATACAAATACTTGAGTGTAACACAGGATCAATTGTGGGTAAAGTAGGTGGTAGACTTCGGTTTATTGGTAGAATACTGGGAAAGTGCAGTCAATCTACAAAGGAGATTGACAGCAAATTATTCGTGCAACCCACTCTAGAAATTGCTCAAGTGTGTGGGACCCTTACCAAATAGGACTAACGGGGGATATTGCACATATACAGAGAAGGTGGAATGAATGGTCACAGGTTTGTTTGGTACATGGGAGAGAGTCACAGTGATGATGAAGAAACAACTGGCAGACTTGAAGATAGATGTAAACTATCCCGAGATAGTCTACTAACGAAGTTACAAGACCTGACAATAGGCCTAAATAATGATTCTATGAATATACCACCACTCCCTACATACCATGCATATAGGGATTGCGAGGACAAGTTAAGAAGAATTACAAAAAGCACGGAGGCATTCAAATGATCATCCTTCCTGCATCCATAAGTGAATGGAATGAGAAGAAACCCTAATAACTAGTACACAGGATGTACCCTCTGCCATGCACTTTGCAGTGGTTTTCAGAGTAAGGTTATGGACACAGATTGACAGTATCTGGGGAGTTGCATAGCATAATGGTTTAACCTGTCCACTGTAGTCAAATGATTAACTAATTACTTTCCCAGAATTAACAATATGACATTAAGATAATCTTCTGTCTGTGTCTGGCAGGGGCTGACAACTGAATGGCACAAACACAGGTAAAATGACATACAATGTCCTTGTATTATTTGCAAAGGAGACACAAAAATGGGTGGTGGTATTATTATTATTGGTCAGATTGGACCACTTTACTAACTCCACATTCCACTTCTCTTTGCCCCACTACCCAAAAGTTTCCAACCCTCTGTCTTATCACTCACTTCCTATTCACATCCCCACCCTTATTGTGTGCCACTCTCTGCCAATGGACCCACTCGCCTTTCCCCTTCCCCTCTCCTCTCCTTTGGTTGGTTGGTTGAAGGCGTGAGAAGGGACCAAACTACAAGGTCATTGGTCCCTTGCTCCTAATAAAACAATGCCAAAAGTGTAAGAATAAGACGGACGAAACATATAACACAAAACAGAAAGAAAGGAAAAGCCACAAGAATGAAGGGAAGGCAACAAACACTAAAAGGAACAAATGAGGACAACAACAGAGACACGCTAGGGACAAAAGAGAGTAAAACGTGAAAGTATATTACAGTGGCTGGCCAACCACGAGAATAAAAAGGGAAAACCAGCCACTCCGCAACACATTAAAACCTCCACCCTAAAAGCACTAGGGTGGAGAACACGTAAGGACAAAGGACATGCGCTAAAACCTATATAGAAGTGTAAAACCCACTCTCTCAGATAAAATGTAAAACCAAAGCTGCTGTAGAGGCATTGTCACCCAACACCAAAGGCAGGGTGCTGGGAAAGTTAAAAGTCTGCCGCAGAGTGGTTAAAAGTGGGCAGTCCAGCAAGAGGTGGACGACTGTCATTCGGGAGCCACAACGACAATGAGGTGGGTCCTCGCAATGATGTAGGTAACCATGCATTAGCCATGTATGGTCATTGCGGAGCCGACAGAGGACAACTGATTCCCTGCGAGAGGCCTGCATGGAAGACTTCCACACATTCATAGTCTCCTTAATGACACGCAGTTTGTTGTGCGTGCTGATATGCCATTCCATCTCCCAAAGCTGGAAAACCCTGCTGTGTAAGAGAGAACGCAGGTCAGCTTCGGAGATGCCTATCTTCAGAAGCGGTTTCTGTGTCGCCGTTTGGCCAGCCTGTCGGCAAGTTGGTTGCCGGGGATTCCGACGTGTGCCGGGACCCACACAAACACCACAGTGGGACTGTTCCAGGGCATAGATGGACTCCTGAATGGATGCTCCTCTCCTTTCCTGCTCCCCATCCCCCCTCCTCCCCAACAGCTTCCTCCTGCTGGACCTCCACATAGGCCCCGCACACCTCACCAGGCAGAGCTCTTCTCTCCCCCCAACTGTACCACGCTATCCCTAACCGTCCCCTCCAGATTGTTGCTTTTGTTCCACATAGCAGTTGCATTACGGTCTGAGCTGCCGGAGTTGGTGGCAATGTCTTTGTGAGATGTGCATGCCAGTGTGAATGTGTTCCTTTCTCAAGAAGGCTCCTGATAAAAGCTAAGTGTGTAACAGTCTTTTCATTGCATCTGTCTGCAACTCAATTTGCCATCTTTACAGCGAGTTGCAACCTATCCTTCCTCCTGTATTGTGGTAGCATCTGTGGCAAAACATCAACACAATGTCTGCCACCCTGTCAAGTCTGTAGTCAAACTAAATTCTTCCACAACACGTCAAACTATGTTTCACAAACATGTAAAGTTGACCATACATCGGCAAAAATTTGACCAATCTAGTACAATTTGACAAATTGTTTAACCATGTACAGAGGCCTTAACAGTTGACTTCTATTACTGATGATGTGAAATAACTGCAACCAGGATTGCAATTAGCTTCTATCCATTTCCAGTAACAGTAGGCCAGACAAAATTACCGACTCCAGTTATATGCATTTCAATCTTGACAGATATTGACACAGTTTTGCTTACATAAAGATATTAAATTTAATAACTATAAAGGGCACCTGTAAATTATACCCTTTTAACTGCACTCGACTTCTTCGTTCTCTTCTTAGTATTTTCATAACATGTTTTCAAACACTCTCAGTCATGATCTGTCCTGATGTTCTGTGAATTGAAATCAGCAGCAACGTCTTTTTTGCCTTCATGTACTTTGACAAATATTTTTCATATGGGGAGAATTTTTTCAGTGTACTTTCCTCCATCTTTTAACACAATACTTTTGATGACAAATAGTGTTTATTGATGACTACAATCAATACCTAGGGTTGAAGCATGGTAATCATGTCAATAACCACGCTAACTTAGATCGACACTGAACCCCTTTTGCTCTGCAGAGCAGAGTCCTCAACAGAGTTCCATTTCTGAACTTCTATCAAATTGAGCAACAATCGGTGTTGTTTATACAATGGGCCCACTCTAACATTACCAGTCTGATAACAAAACTAAAGCTGGGTCTTCATGTAAGTTTGTAGAACATACACCACTGCAACCTAACCCACACCTCAGACCAGCCCTTCAGTCAACACCTATAGCTGAAAAAATATTGAAACAAAATAGTGTTAGTGTTCTAACTCTGAAGATTTTTTAACACTCACTCTCAACTTTGTCACAAATGGACTACCAGTCCTACTTCACAAACTTTCTGCAAGAGGCGCTACTGCTGCACATTGACAAGGTTACTAAGTTTTTTTTTAAAGTTTGGAATAGTATTGAAGTTTACCCTAATGACAATGTGGCAATACATGGGCCTACAATTTTGTAACAGTTAGGCAGATTGAATACATACAGATACAACAACGAGCAGTCACAAATGTGAAGGGCACACAAATACAAAAAAGACCACAAAATAATAAATGTGACTAACAAATGGAGTATCAGGCAAAGTTTCAGGTAAGGTGAATGGTGACAGCCAACCACATACCACAAATAAGTTCCAACGTGACAGCCAACCACATACCACTAATAAGTTCCAACTCACTCTGTTTTCAAGTGCTGCTATTGCAAAGTGGCAAATGGGCTGGGCATGTGTTGTGAAGATCACATGACAACTAGTTTTCTCCCACAAGTTTCACTACACAGCAGTGATCTCCAGTAGAAATCCTGCCCAATCTGTGACATGTTACTAAGCAATATGCCAAATTAGAAATATAAGCTGTGCTTCATGTACAGAATTATACATTTATACTACTTTTTTAGAGTGATTGAACCCAAGTTATGTATAAAGCACTATATGGATAAAAAAAGGAAGAAGTAGTTGCTCAAAGACAGTCTGTACAAAGTCAGGATTCTGCCACATTTTTCACTGAGAAAAAGTTCTAAAATAATTCTACATTGTAGTGAGAAGTGACAATTATCATCCATGAAACATGTGAATAATCAACAGCAATTTGGGGTAAATTTATAAACAAACAAGGCACTCACCTCAGCATGTGAAACATGACGGCAATGAAGAGCATAAGTTAAAAATCATTGATTCTAGCTCACGAGATGTTCGGTAATGTGGAATGCTGGAGTGAGCTAGTACAGCAACTTTCCGTTTATTCTTCATGTCCAAACAACTTCTAGCTAAGAGCAGTTTCAAAGTGGCTTTCCAAATGGCATAAAAGTTCCATAAAATAGTTCTAGTGAATAATACTCATGTGTGGCATTGTTGTTTATTGACAATGCTACCTTGATATAAGTCTGCAATAACTCAAGCACACATACTAATATAAGAAATATCTATAGTATATAATCGTCATTCCTGTTTCTTCATATTTATCCATGTCCACATGTGTTTTAACACTAAGATGCCAACATCTATTTTTCATCTAATTATGCAGATGGACTACACAGAGGCTCCATCCCATTCTGAAACTGGAACAGAAAGAAATATATGTATGTATAACTTGTCCTACAAGAAACAAGCTGAAAATCTACACTAAAACAACGTCAAAATGTTAATAATTCCATGGCAGTAAGCACAGAACAATTTATTTCAATGATCTATAATCCTGAACACAAAGGTACATAATTAATTTTCAACAGCAGCCTTCACACTATAATTGCATTAAAAGTATTTTCAACAAATAGATAAGAAGGTGGTTAAATAATGATGGCTTGGAGCAAAAAGGGACCCATAATTACCTATTCAACCTCCACTCTTTAACTAACACACTACATGTACTGAATACTGACAAAGCAGCACTGCCAAAACACAAACACACACACTCACTCACTCACTCTCTAAACAAAATAACACAACTTTCGAAAGGATTAGAAGAGAGGATTATGTTGGAGAAGGTTAGAAAGAAGGGGCATGCCACTCTTAGACACAATGTGAGGGATCCACCTCCTTTGAGACAGAGGGGAGTTTGCAAACCATAGAAACCTTCATATCCAGCATTAATTGATCACAAATACTCTCTTTTCACACACATAATAAAGTCTGATAACTAATGAAGTAAGGCTCCCTATCAACAACACAGTAAATGCTTTCGAGGGGTCTTATCGCAACGAACGCACCCTTGTGGAACCTACATTACAATACAGTTATTTCAGTACATTCCTCAACTTATTACGGTACATATCTTAAATGTGGATAAAACGAATTAATGCCCGATTTTTAACGGAATTAATCGCCTGATACGTTTTGGTCCTAACTGCTGACATTTAAGTGAATTAATAAATAAAAGGTTCCGGGCACACAGGCATCTGTGACTGACTAAAAAAATAAAAAAAAAAGCAATAGTACTAACCAGTTCTTATGACTGTCATTATCTACATTATGTGTCAATGTATATTCCAATTGTCCCACTACAACACTGGTATTAACGTTCATCAACTTTTGAGTGTATATAAACAACGCCTGCAACTTTTTTTTTAATACAATATACACTACTAAAAGATCAAAACAAATACGGCTAATATGAGTCTAGCGTAACTACAGATCGGATATGTCTTAGCACGTTGAAACTTCAGGAAAAACGTCGGTCCATGCAAGATACGTGCGAAACAGAACTATAACATAGTTCATCTTCAAGTAAACAGCATAGGAAACATCATAGGCTCCTAACGTGATGAATTTAAGTATGGTAGTCGTTCTTTTCTGGTAATGACAAAAATGTTTTCGATTTAAACAAATACCGTCACACGACGAACTACATCTCCGTATCAGTGCGTTCTAAAACAAAAACAGAAAAAGGTCTCCTGAAGCCACATCCCTAACAATCCACACACAAAACACTTCATGTTTCAACACTGGCTACAAAAATTGACGATTCAAAAGTGTTTGAAAATATCAGCAGCTTTACCCTCTCGGCGGATGATTGCGAAATCCGTATTCACAATATATTTGTCCAATACGCGAATGTTTACGGGTTAAGCATTAAACAACTCAATATTTGTGAAGACAGTTTGGAACAAACCTGTGTGTTTTCATGGGATGATAAACCACCCCACTATGGGTCTACACACCCCACTGGAAAGTAAACATGGCTGATTGGCTGCCTTGAATTGCTACTGACCAGAGAACAATGGCGCCACTTGCAGCAATACCGCTGGCCTGAGATGTTTTCCCGCTAACGGTACGAAGTCCAGAAAACTAGAAGTATAAAGTCTGTGACATATAGTCTGAAAGTACTTACATGATTCACATTAGGATTTAAACAATGGAAAACACAAATGCAAAAGGAAACGGAATCACACATTGTGAAATACAAAATGAGCAGATGTTTTTAAAATTAAATTGTTCAAAGCTGACTTTCGATTACCCGAATGCCGATTCACAAAGCCATCAGCGGGTATCGTGGCGTCATTACAATAAACAAAGTAACAGAACTACAAGACAAAACGTATATTGCTTAGTCCACTATCACAGCCTGAAGTTGGCCACGCCACTATAGTCTGTCTGTAACTTCGACCATATCCTATGGTCGAAGGTCTGTAAACTCATGAGCGAGCAGCAGCGGTGGTGAAAGTGGCCTTTCCCGTACGATCTCTGCGACTGCTTTACAACCACACCCAAAATCAGTTTTCCATTTTCTGTCCAGTGTCCAATATTGTAGCGCAGCGAGAGGTGATTCATTAAGCCGAGTTTCCACAGGCACATGCTTGCCCCCACCACTGCACTCACATGCACTAAAGTGTTTCTACACGCCTGAAGTGGAAAGGCTGTTTACGCGACTTTCAAGATGGCCACAAACGAGATTATTCGTACGGGAGTTGCGCAGTGAAACTGATGAAGAAAAATCGGGCCCACATATGATGGAAATAGAAACGGGCACTTGGTACGAATCGTTTGGGACTATCAAACATGATAATAAGGGAGTTGTCTGATGAGGATTATGTTTCGCACGAAAAATTTTTCTAATGAGTAAAATCAATTTTGAAATATTCTGAGCTATATTTCTGGTTCTGTATAAAAGTCTAATACAACAAATATGCAAGATACCTTGCCAGCTCGCATTACGTTACGAGTACCATTGGAATATCTGTAAATGGGATCACTGCATTCTGAAGAGCACTATTTCTAAAATTTTACATTACCTTCCATGTACTGAAGGTAGATCAGAAAGTAAGGTTTTTGTCTCAACAAGTCAGCTCTGTTTTTATTTTTAGATCTTGTCAAGGTTCTGATAGTTCACTCTACCACAAATAAGCGATTATATGGAGTTTCTGTACAATTGTTTCGCCGATATGGTATCGGTAATTCATTTTGTAACCAAACTTTGTAATATTGTGCAGAACAGTCATTACTCATTGATAGAGCCCACATCAACGCTGTTATATTCAGACAGAATTTTACTGAGGGGCAACAGTAATTTTAAATGTCTAAAACTGCAAATAAATTTCTATTTCAAGGTAATATATGAACTCAAAGATGCAAGAAAAAAATTATCATCATTATACTGAAATAAAAAAGTACCTTTGTAGCACTGGCTGTTCTGTAGTAATATGAACTTCAGCAAGTTACCACTCACAGTTTCAATATTTTACAATCCATTTTGTCACCTCAAAATATGGTGTCTTACTCTACCACAAATAAGTGATTATATGGAGTTTCTGAATCCAAAATGATATTCCTATAGCACCATTTAAGAACATTTTGCCACTTTAGAAAGTACTTACATACTTAGTTGCAGCCTAACCCTATTACTTTGGCAGGGCAGTAACTTTGCGTATGTATAACCAAACAATCATAGATCTGCACTGTCAAATGAACCAGAACAGATGCCTCCCCCTCCTACTGGAAGCTGCTTGCAAGCGATGGTGGAGGAAGTGACACCGTGTAAGAAAGTAGAATACCTATCAACTTCTGCATAAGTTGGCATGACAGTGTACAAGTTAAGTGTTTCTAGATATAAGTCGACTTATTGAGTCCTCATGAGGGTGTACACTTGTAAGAAATTCATGCCTTTCGAAACCTAGCTTATTCTGTTTGTGTGATTATAGTTAACCAGTGATAGATAGTCCAATTACTATATTTTGTAATATATTTAGTTATTCAGAAGTGATGGATAAGTGTACTACATCACATGAAAATGTGCACAACACAAAGAAGAGGTGCCTCTGGAGTAAAGTGCGTTCAGGTGTCCCTGAAGTAAGTACAGCTTTTATTAAAGAGTTGCCACAAAAAGAACTCAGGGCGAATATTGCCTAACCCAAGTAAAGGGTTGCAACTTATACAAAAGTCGACCTTGCCACGGTAGGATCCACCGGAATGGAATGATAAAATAAACAACTGGGTTTAGTAGCATTGCCAAGAAAGAGCATTAAGAATTTTAGAAAGAAATGCATTTTTGTAAACAGCTTCCCAAAATCGGTAATTCGGCAAGTGCTGGGGGACTTTCACATAGACAAAAACACAGTGCCTGAATTACGAAAATTACTTATTGCCACAAGACCCTGTGAAATGGTATTTACTGTAAGGTGACCTGTATGTAAAAGACACATTCTGGTAAATAGAACTGATGTAACCGACAGGCAATCCAAATACTTGACACAAGTAAGGACATTAAGAGACCAAAGTGGTAAGTTCTTTTATATCGATGAAACTTGGGTGGACAACACACAATGTTACTCTTACAAAATGTTGGCAGGATCGTGGTGCTGACGCCAACATGGGCAATGCAAGTAAAAGCAACAGTGATGAATACTGGACACAATACTGAGATTATTTTTTAGTCTACATCAATGTGTCCGCCCCCATAGCTGAGTGATCAGTGTGGCAGATTGCCATCCTATGGGCCCGGATTCGATACCTGGCTCTCTCAGGGACTGGGTGTTGTGTTGTCTTCATCATCATTTCATCCCCATCAGGCGCGCAGGTCTCCCAGTGTGGCGTCAAATGTAATAAGACTTGTACCAAGGGGCCGGACCTGCCTTGCAAGGCACCCCCCGACCAATGACGCCAAACGCTCATTACATCAAATATTTCCATAACATATTATAGATTTATCGGAGTGTTTTCCCAATTTCTGGAACACTTCTAGAACACTGTATTTGCGATGTTTTTAGATTCAGAAGTAAATTCTTTACTGACCATTGAGCTTTTGTACATGCAATAGATATCATCAGTACATTTATTTATTAATTTTACAAAATATTTACATTGTTATATTTGGCATTCTAGAAATACTTCTAAAGAATAAAATGGGTTAGCTAACAAGAAGCTGTGCAGTTTTTCTTTATATTATGTGACTGGCATGCTTATGACATGTCTACACAGTTCATGTTGTTTGCGTGTAGGTATGACTATTATTTGTTCTGCCAGTCTGTTTTGTGGTATCGGCTTAACAGTACTGGTTCTTATTTTATAGTCATGTCTTTGATTTGCTACACTAAAATTTGGTAGTTCAGTGGGTATGTTACCAACACTTGCTATTACTGAGATTAGTGACTATGGTATATAGTTTGCAGGTTCCAACTTGATTCACTTGATAGTAGTCATGTTGGATAATATGAGAGGATCAGGAAAAACACTTCCTGTAACACAAGCTTATAAAATATGTTAGCGGAACTATAATGTAATATATTACTGTTTCAGCAGGTTCTTTGACATATTAAAAGTATCTGTATTATATGAATTTTCCATGTCTTTGAAAATTTCAAGAACATTCAATGGGTTTATCTTGCCAATTCTTTTGACAGCTTACAAGATACTGGTTGAATGTGTTTGCTGGCACCAGAACTGAATTATCACGAGTTCCTGACTACTCCCTTAATATTATCTATTACTGACCAGGCTGCTTTGCTGTTTTTACTACTTTTTTATTAAATTAGTGTTGCATGTTTCTTTAGCCACCTGTAACTCTTTCTTGTAGAGTTTCTAGATAATTTTTTGCAGATCCTTAATTTCAAAAGAATTATTAACTTTGCTTAAGCCCTTTAGCTGCAGTAGTTAATTCTTTACAGTCTCCAAGTCTTGGGCATACCATGGTTTCGTCTTTCTAGTTATGTGTTTCATGTTCGCAACATGATGAGCATTTAATATACTAATAAAAAACTGGAAGATTTCATAAACAAGTTGGGAACTGGAACCACATCTCAGAAATAATTTGTCCTAATCTCTAATGCCAATTAGTTTCCTCAGCGATCTACTTTATATGTCATCTATATTTGTAAAAGACCTGCACTTTAAATTTTTCCTTATTTAAGGGAACAAAAACTCACATGAGGCAAATATGGAGGAAAGCATATTACTACAGTATTGTTTTCGGCCAAAAATCATGAAAATCATGATACATTGTCTGAATATAACAAATTTTTCACTTAAGGGACATTTTGACAGATTATTTTAAAGTTTACATTTAAATCTCCATCTACAATAACATTGTATTTAAAATTTCTTGATTAACTGAAGTCTTTCTAGACTCCCCAAAAATGCCATAAAGTTGCCTGATGGGGATCAGTATATGCACAAAATGGTTATTTTTGGTTCTTTAAGTTTGCAAACTCAATATTCGAATACTTTTCCAATGTTATTATCTTCCTGAGCTCAATTTCTTTGCATTCACTTCCTTGCTGAACATATATGTATGTTCCTCCACCTATAAAAGTCTCTCTATAGAAGCTACTAATAATTTCAAATTCTGTTATTTCAACAGTACAAACTTGGTTTCCCTTTAATCAATGTTCACTTACACATAAATGATATATCCTTTAGGTGGTTAAGCAAAAGTACTTCCATTGCAGCAGTTGTATTAGTTACGCCCTGAAAATTCTGGTAAAAAATTACTAGTGATTAATGGTCCTTGGAACTGTCACGCTACTCACTTCAACGTTGGTTGCTGCTTTCTTCAATAAAAAGATCCTTGTAGTAGCCTGGTGGTGACATTCTTCTTTTGTTTGATGGGTGTGTGGTTTTTACTGCTTCATGTGGTTTAGTTGATACTGTCGTTGTTAGCGTCAGTGGTGTAAGGTCTGAAGATGGTGATTGCTGTGCAGTGGAGCATGCTGTTGACTCTGAAGTAGGATGTGAGACAGTGCTGGCGTCATTCTTCTTTTCAGACCTGTTTACCAACACAACAGTTGTGTAAATTTCACTAATAAAAAACACAAAATTACAAAGTACCCATTACTTTTGAACACTCTTGTTGTAGCAAGAATTGTTGCATTCCAACACTCCCTGTCAAAAAACTTCTACCTCTTAGCAGAAACGCAGAGTAAGAATAAGCCTCAAATTCTGCAGTTTAATTGCACTATATTATGTTCCAAATCCTGTTGGAATATCTATATCCATCTGTTTAGGAGATGATAGTAGTCCCACATACATTCAGATGAACAGGCATTCGGTTCTATGTTGGTAATAGATAAAGGAACACTGACATGTGACTTCTGCTCCCACATTAATGTAATTGATACTATAACGTTAAATTTTTGAAGAGGGCAATCGTCTTCTGTATTCCAGTACTGTTAATGCTGCATTGATGTATCTCCACACTGTGTCTCTACTATTCTAAATCATGCATCACAGAAGGGTTTGCTACTATGTTGTGAAACGGCATGTAGAAGCACCTTGTGACATAGATGGGTGGACAAAGTTGAGACTTACTCTTTCGTTCATGAGTTTACCAACACACTACACAAAGCAATGCAAGAGAGGTTATGATATATCATTCGCCATGAAAAAAATTGAGATGTGCTACCAGAATGAAGAAACTAATGATGATAAGTTCGTTAAAAGGCAAAGCAAAATTCATGACGGATGTTCTCCACAAAATGTTTGATGGTAAATGGCTGAGAAGTGAAAGACTAGGAAAAGAATCATCCAAATACTTCAAAAATTACTAGGCTATGTACACACACATCAAATGTTACTTGGAACATAATGTACTATCATTTTTACTCTAAGAGCGACCAAAATGCCTGTATTTTTGAAACTTTCTGGCAGATTAAAACTGTGTGCTGGACTGAGACTCGAACTCGGGACCTCTGCCTTTCGCAGGCAAGTGCTCTACCAACTGAGCTACCCAAGCACGACTCACGCCCCGTCCTCAAAACTTTACTTCTGCCAGTAGCTCGTATCCTATCTTCCCGACTTTACAGAAGATCTCCTGCGAACCTAGCACTCCTGAAAGAAAGGATATTGCGGAGACATTGCTTAGTCACAGCCTGGGGGATGTTTCCAGAATGGGATTTTCACTCTGCAGCGGTGTTTGCGCTGATATGAAACTTCCTGGCAGATTAAAACTGTATGCCGGACCGAGACTCGAACTCAGGACCTTTGCCTTTTGCGAGTAAGTGCTCTGCCAACTGAGCTATCCAAGCACGACTCATGTCCCGTCCTCACAACATTAGTTCTGCCAGTATCTCCTCTCCTACCTTCAAAACTGTACGGAAGATCTCCTGCGAACCTGGAAACTGTCTTTTTGTCCTTCAATAGAGGTGAAAGTTTCGCTGTCATAAAAGATTATTTAATGAAGATTATTTTACCAACTTATGTTCTTGTCTAGGCAAAGGTAGGCTTTTTATTTCTCTGTACATTGCAAAACATAAATCAGTTCTCGATTTCAGATGCCTGGCCTCTTTTGTGGAAGAACACTTAATAAACCTGTTTTAAACAAGCACTACGTTGTACTTTTCGACTACTCATGGCAAGTGAGTCTACTGTAGTGCCTTTGGCGGTTTATTTGCATAACGAGTCTTGACTGTCATCAGCGGCCATTTTCGTTTACACATCAGCACTAAAATTGCTTGTGTTGTGAGAGTTGTCTGCGGCGAAGTCTGGCATTGAACGATTATTTATATTAGCATGTTGCTAGTACAGACATACACATATATAAATGACACATATTTACAGACAACGAGTGAATAGTGAAAATGAGGCTGTGAGGGACCATCTTTTGCACAAAAAAATCGAAATATACACTCCTGGAAATGGAAAAAAGAACACATTGACACCGGTGTGTCAGACCCACCATACTTGCTCCGGACACTGCGAGAGGGCTGTACAAGCAATGATCACACGCACGGCACAGCGGACACACCAGGAACCGCGGTGTTGGCCGTCGAATGGCGCTAGCTGCGCAGCATTTGTGCACCGCCGCCGTCAGTGTCAGCCAGTTTGCCGTGGCATACGGAGCTCCATCGCAGTCTTTAACACTGGTAGCATGCCGCGACAGCGTGGACGTGAACCGTATATGCAGTTGACGGACTTTGAGCGAGGGTGTATAGTGGGCATGCGGGAGGCCGGGTGGACGTACCGCCGAATTGCTCAACACGTGGGGCGTGAGGTCTCCACAGTACATCGATGTTGTCGCCAGTGGTCGGCGGAAGGTGCACGTGCCCGTCGACCTGGGACCGGAACGCAGCGACGCACGGATGCACGCCAAGACCGCAGGATCCTACGCAGTGCCGTAGGGGACCGCACCGCCACTTCCCAGCAAATTAGGGACACTGCTGCTCCTGGGGTATCGGCGAGGACCATTCGCAACCGTCTCCATGAAGCTGGGCTATGGTCCCGCACACAGTTAGGCCGTCTTCCGCTCACGCCCCAACATCGTGCAGCCCGCCTCCAGTGGTGTCGCGACAGGCGTGAATGGAGGGACGAATGGAGATGTGTCGTCTTCAGCGATGAGAGTCGCTTCTGCCTTGGTGCCAATGATGGTCGTATGCGAGTTTGGCGCCGTGCAGGTGAGCGCCACAATCAGGACTGCATACGACCGAGGCACACAGGGCCAACACCCGGCATCATGGTGTGGGGAGTGATCTCCTACACTGGCCGTACACCTCTGGTGATCGTCGAGGGGACACTGAATAGTGCATGGTACATCCAAACCGTCATCGAACCCATCGTTCTACCATTCCTAGACCGGAAAGGGAACTTGCTGTTCCAACAGGACAATGCACGTCCGCATGTATCCCGTGCCACCCAACGTGCTCTAGAAGGTGTAAGTCAACTACCCTGGCCAGCAAGATCTCCGGATCTGTCCCCCATTGAGCATGTTTGGGACTGGATGAAGCGTCGTCTCACGCGGTCTGCACGTCCAGCACGAACGCTGGTCCAACTGAGGCGCCAGGTGGAAATGGCATGGCAAGCCGTTCCACAGGACTACATCCAGCATCTCTACGATCGTCTCCAGGGGAGAATAGCAGCCTGCATTGCTGCGAAAGGTGGATATACACTGTACTAGTGCCGACATTGTGCATGCTCTGTTGCCTGTGTCTATGTGCCTGTTGTTCTGTCAGTGTGATCATGTGATGTATCTGACCCCAGGAATGTGTCAATAAAGTTTCCCCTTCCTGGGACAATGAATTCACGGTGTTCTTATTTCAATTAACAGAATGTAGAAATAAGCAATGGTTAATACGGATTATTAATGACCAATGCGAAACTCATAGTGAATGTTCTTGACAAAGGTCAAATGGTAAACTCTCCACACTTTTGAGAATTGAGAGAATGAAAACATTTGGTCCAAACATTTCAAAACATCTACATTCATCTGCTCAAGAAAATATATACTTGCAAACACTTCAAATGATATTTACAACTCAGTAAATAGCGACTTCTAACTTTCTTCTTTGTATCTTGTTTTTCTGCTAAGTGTGAAATAGCATTTAAAATTACTTTTCTCATCAAAAAAATCTGTCTCTTTCACTGTTGACATAATGTTCATTTAACATTCTTATCCCTTTACATTTTTTTAATTTATGCATCGTGTAGGCTTTTTCTTTGTACTGGCACTGTAAAACATAAATACCTTTTTGCTCTCAGGTATTTCGTTTCTCTGGGCAGGAGGACAATAGTATGACAAGTACCAGGACATTGTGCAACCTTTTCAGTGTATGGTAAAAGCAAAGCAAGCAGTATGATAATTAAGGACACAGTACTACGAAATTTCTATAATAAGAAGGAGATTGGCGAGAATAGGTTAACTTATGATGTCAGCAGACGTCGACACAATCCCCTGTTTCTGCATATGTGCGGTCTGCAGCTTAGTCAAGATTTTAGGATGACACATTCATCACAGTCAGTTGATCAGTGACATCACTGATCCACTGACCATGTGACTGGTTGCAGATTTACATGTAGGCACAGATGCACACCCATGATGTGTAGTCGATTTTCCCCCAAAGTCATTCATGTAAAACGAACTTTATAGGAAGAATATTCTAGCTGTCATAGAACATCTGCATCTATGTTTGAGAAAGGAAGATTATTGTTTAATGTCCTGTCGACAATGAAGTCTTTAGAGATGCAGCACAAACTCGGATTGTATCAAGGATGGGGAAGGAAATTGGTTGTGTGCTTTCGAAGGAACCATTTTGGGATTTGCATGGCACGATTTAGGGAACTCATGGAAAACCTAATTCAGGATCATTATATGTGAATCTGAAACGTCATGCTCCCGAATTCAAATCCAGTGTGCCAGCCACTGTGCTACCTTGTTCTGAATCTACAGCTGAGAAACCAGTGTAAAGTGCTTAGCAGTGTGTACTTATTTTGTACCAGTTATTAGAACATCTTTCTGTTCTACTCACATATGGTTCACAGGAACAATGTTTGCTTAAACACTATGAGGTGATACATAGGGGCTGTAGCACATTTCTAAATTCCTCACTTAAAGCTGATTCTAGAAACGCTGTGAGTTACCGTTCACAGGATAATTTGTGTTTTTCTTCATGTGACCAGCAATTCAATGTTTTTAGCCATACTGTCATCCACCGCCAAGGTTCAAACAAATTTGTGACCATTTGTGCTGTCATTTGTATGTGTTCAATATCCTTCATTTGTCCTATTTGGTATGGGCCCTTCAAATATGGAAGTATGGTTCACATGAGGGTTTGATAACCAATCTCCTTGTTAGAGCGATTGTATTTGCCCAGAACAATTGTGAAGAATCTAAGTGAACAGCCTGTTATATCTAAGGCTGAGACTATATGATCGTTCCACTTCATATCTCTACAAACTGATACATCCAGGTATTTGTATGAGTTGACTGAAGCCAATATAGAGACCCTGATATTTTAGTCATAGCATACTATGTTCTATCGTTTTGTGATGTACACAATTTCACATTTATGAACACTTTAAAAAGTTACCAGTAGTTGCACCACTTCGAAGTCTGATCAGGTCGTGACATAATATTTGCCCAGCTTTTTTCAGACAGTACGTCACTATAGACAAATACAGCATCTGTGAAATATATGAGCTTACTATCAGTGTTGTCCACCAAAATTTTAAACGTGTGTTGTGAACAACAGAGGTACAACACACTTCCCTGGACACAACTGCAGTTACTTCACCATTCAAGTTAGGATACGGTCCTCCCTGCCCAGAAATCCTCAAATCAATAACAAAATGAGACTTCCTGGCAGATTAAAACTGTGTGCTGGACCGAGACTCGAACTCGGGGCCTTTGCCTTTCCTGGGCAAGTGCTCTACCAACTGAGCTACCCAAGCATGACTCACAGCCCGTCCTCAAAGTTTTACTTCCGCCAGTACCTCGCCTCCTACCTTCCAAACTTTACAGAAGCTCTCTTGCTATGGCTGTGGCTAAGCCATGTCTCCGCAATATCCTTTCTTTCAGGAGTGCTATTTCTGCAAGGTTCGCAGGAGAGCTTCTGTAAAGTTTGGAAGGTAGCAGGCGAGGTATTGGCGGAAGTAAAGCTGTGAGGACAGGGTGTGAGTCGTGCTTGGGTAGCTCAGTTGGTAGAGCACTTGCCTGTGAAAGGCATAGGTCCCGAGTTCGAGTCTCGGTCCGGCACACAGTTTCAATCTGCCAGGAAGTTTCATATCAACGCACACTCTGCTGCAGAGTAAAAATCTCATTCTGAATAACAAAATGGTTTGCAACTCTATATGATAATATGTATGTTAACAAGTGTTGGTTTAGTACTAAAGTATTTGCTTTTTGTAAGTCATGGAATGTTGCATGTAACTGATTTCATTAATACTTGGCTTTCAGGATGTGATATGAGAAAAACGAAAGTTATGTTCCTCATGTTCGATCTGTTTCGTTTTCAAACTGGTGTACGTAGAAGAGAACAGTCTGTTTGGTAGATCTCATTATATTTGAGACCAGAATATATTCTGGGGTTCTATAACAGATGGACATCCATTTAGATTGGATATAGTTTCGATCAAGGGTTCCTCCACCCTTTTTGTAGACAGACACAACTTGCACTTTCTTCCGATCACTAACCGAAAGATTTTGTTTGGTGGATCTGTCTCAGAGACACATACTAGACTAGCAACACTGTATATAGCACTTTAGATTCGCAATATATGGCTGCAAGCGCAAAGGACGCGTAACAGACATTTATTTGCTGATAAAACAGTCATATGAAATGAAAGGATTAACTGACATAACGAATTTCCCTTTAGAATTCTGACATAATGCATGATACACATGTCATACTTGTCTGTAATTTTGCATGCAGGAGACGTAAGGTATAAGGAAAGGAACCTGTCTTGAAGCAAGCATAACATTTTATGTATTTTCAATTTTGTACTGTATGCAGGCCTAAATCATTGCATTGCAGTTTGTCTTATCTGAAACACTGACAGAGTTTAAATAGTTTATGTATATTTAAAGGGGTTAAATAAATCTATTATTAACAGAAACAGCTTAGTGATATGTTGTTAACCACTTTTGATCAACTTCTACTTTTCTTCGTATAGTAAACTCGATATGAGTGTCTTCCTATAAGTATAGCGTTCTATTTGCTGTCGATAATAGGTGTCTTCATTCATTTGAGCGTTCTTACAAAAACTACAGTTTGATATAGAAATGTCTATATATCTAACTTAATGTTCTTTCTATAACGCATTTCTACAATGTGTATGTTAAGCTTAGCTAGTATGCAAATATTTGCTCAACTGCAGAACTTGCTTAGACCATCGCATAAAGCTTCCAGCGTCATTTCGTTCCAGGGAATAGTAGTGGTCCCATACATGGATTTCCTGATGCAGCCATCTTACCTCACCAAATGTCAATGTTCAATAAATGCTAGTTTACATAATGACAGTGAGTTGTTTCATTGTTAGCTTGAAACGAGTTGCACCCAGATGGTTTGTACATGTCTGTAGACATGGCGCCATCACTGTAGACTTCAATTTCATCATTTTGTAAGCGCCATAGTCACGTTTGAAATGAAATTTTTAGCAGTGGCACGAGTTGTGGTGGAGTTAATACTAGTTTGTGTGAAACTTCTGCATGAGAAAAGAATTAAGAAACGTGTATGGGTTCATGACTGGTTAAAGAGAAGGTGTCACCTTCATTTCTCTGCGACCTTGCTGGAAGAAATTGTAGTGGGAGACCCTAGAATTGGTTTTAATCATCTTAGAATGACACCAGAACAGTTGAAGTTTCTTTTGAATAGAGTTACTAATGCAATAAAAAAGCCAGTTCCATTACGTCTACAAGTAGCTGACAGTATCGTCAGTGTTACATGTGTGGTTCACAACCAACAAACCCAACAATATGCACAACCACAGCTAATGCACCAGGATCATGTTGTTAATGGTGTTTACCAGCCAGCCTGGACCACGGAGAATCAAAAATTCTGGCAGGGGGGGGGGGAGCTGATGGATGCAAAACTGCAGACAGGTAACAGGTAATAATAATTATCTGAAACATGCTGCTTTTAGAAGAAAACAGGTTGCAAACTACTTTCTTGAAAATGGATCTGTACAGTCATAACATTTTAAAGTTTAAAAATATGTAATAGAATTTGTGAATTCAAAGCAGTTCAGTGACATTTTAAATAAATGAATATTAGTGAAGAATTCAGTTTTCTAGATTAGGGTATCCTTTCTTTCTGTCAACAACTGTCCTTCAGAAAGAATCAGGTAACTCGAACCGTGGGATTTTAGTCTTATACATATGAGCTGTTCCACAGATAGATGTTTTGCTTACCTATATTTTTTTCAACTGGTTTGTATATGTACTCCTGGTTGAATGACCTTTGCTCTGCACCTCTGATAATGTCATCCCATCTATGTTCAGATCACATGAAGGCCTCAAGTACAGTAACATTTTGCTGCTTGTTTTTGTAGTCAAAACCATTTAAATCCCACAGACACCTACACATAGATGTCCAACAAGCAAACAATTTCATATTTCAATTTCTTTACACCCTACACCTAATATCAATACTTATGCTACTAGTGTTTTAGAGTATATATATCGCAGAAGTGAACAATTTCCTTCATTCCCCACTTCATATTTCAATTTGTTTGCACTCTATCAAAACATCTACTCTCAATACTTGTGTAATTAATGTTGCCAAAGTTGGAACAAGCCAAAATTGCTTAGTTTCATCGAAGTGTTATGGAAACATGTGCCATGCATGCACTGTGGCTGGTATCACAGTTGGGTGCAATCACGTGTCAAGTGTAAACTGGGCTTAAAAGATGAACCTTTGCCAGTCTAGTAATGTGTGACTGTGGCATCTATGGCATATTATGGATTCTTTGCAATGTGTCACACAAACAAAGCAAAAAATTAAGACTGAGAACACAAAATTCAATGCTATAATCTGAGTCAATACGACGAAAATTCGTTAAGAAAATGACTACATATATACTGTGAAACAGCTTTCAAAACAGAAATGTTTTTGAGGGTCTTTTTTCTGGATGTGCTAGTATTTACATAAGGTGTACATATTTCTGCATTCTGAAAATACTCTTCTTTTGTAACTCATTAGGAAATGGAAATATACAGAATAAACTGACACACTTTCATATCACTTACAGTAATTATCATTTTTACTGCAAATGAAGGTGATGCACTTCATTAGATGTAGGATTTTGATTAATAAGTTAAGGCTGCAATGTATCTGTAGCCTCAGTAATTTAATCTTTTGTACTTGTTGTATTTCATTGCCTGAGTACAGTATATTTATTGCTTGTTAAATTGTATGGGAAGTACTAACTTGCATTTAGCGAGTCTTGTCAAAGTTTAATGATAATTTATTTACATGGAATCATCTACAACTTTATACATACTCTGCAAACTACAGTGGAGTGCATGTCAACTAGAACATCATGTGACATTATAGATATTTAAATGAGCTATTTGACCTTCTATGGTTGATACTGAGTAGAGGTGAATTTGCTTGCTTGGCTGGGTGAGAATTGGCAGGATGAGGATACCATGCAGCTGCTTCAGGTACCAAGGCAGCCACCACATGGCTGGATATGGGTAATTTCAAAGCAGAGGTCTATGAACAATGGTTGCTTGTGTGACTTCAATGCAGAAGATGCACAAATAATGGTGGCATTTAAGGCAGACTAAAACATGACTACATACAGCACTTATAAATTCAATAATAAATCATAGTTTCATAATAGGACAAACATGGAGACATATGCAGTATCACAAAAATGAGGTGCATCAAATGAAAAAATGATGTTTTCAGCATCTGAAAAATTACAAAAGTTAATAATTTATAGTGACTGAATATTTTCACAATGAACCTTAAAATTAATAGCTTATAAATGCTTCATGCAATGTCAACAAACAATGTTGTAGATCATAGCACTGCACTATAGTTATCATCCTTGAAAGCTACACAAATATATCTATTTTCTTTATTGACTTATTATGTTTCTTATTTCTTTTTCATTATGCAAATGTTTGTTGGAACATCATATTCCTCACAGTAACTCAAAAAATGTATGAAACATCGCATGCCTTATATTTTTTTCCTTCTTTTGCAGTTATCAAATGTATATTTTATTATTTTTACCAGTAACTTTATTTAAATGTTGATTATGCCTGACAATAAAAATCATTCTATTTTAAAAGTGATCAATCACAATTACAAACTGACACCACCAATGAATAGGGCGCCAAAGGATACTTCTGTTAACCAGCCAGAGTTAGTGTTTAACAAATGTTTAATAACGTTTTACTGTCATTTAACATAAGAGCACACAGGCAAAAATTCTCTCGTGTCTTTATGGTCAAACTATTAATTACATTTATTGTAAATAGCCTGAGTGGGACTGAATGTTAATAACATCCTGTTTATGACATGTTGTAATACCATGTTAGTTTAATGTAGAAGGTGGTAAAGCTAAGTCAAAACGAGTCTTTAGAACCTAAGAATACTGTACATTTTGATGGGGATGGCCTTCAGCCAATGGGAATCAGACAGTGGTGATATGCTATTGCAGCACTGAGCTGAGCAGGGTGCTAAAAGGGAAACTTAGTTCTGAGAGCTGAATGAAAACATAACTGCCTGAGGTAATTTGTGGTAATCAGTAATGAAGGTTATAGATTGCATGTGGTAAACAGTCACTCGATTATTATAATTTTCAAGGGAACTTCAATGTTCATGACTTCTAAATGTGTTCCAGTTCTCACATTCAATTTTTTTCTCTTGCATTGCAGAATAAGACTAGACAGAGCATGAGTTTCTACTCTTTGTCTTGGATACATAGGTATGAAGTTCATCATTTTGAATTCTAAATTACTTTGAGCTGGAGAATATTTAGGGTTTTGTGAACACAGAATGGGACTTAGTTTTTGAATATCTTTGAGGACGAGTTAGCTTTTGGGGATTCTGCTTTTAAATAAGGTTTTATTTCTGTCTGTTAATTGTAGGACTGTCCTTCCATATATATCTGATTATGTGGTTGACCGAACCAACAGTTACTCACCACAAGCCTCTGGTGTCATCCACATGAGTTTCTGACATTAGAATAAAACTCTTTGTACTTATTTTTTATTTGTCCTTTGTATTTAATATATCTGATTATTTTATTAATTCGCAATTCTACCCAATGCATAGACAATTTGGCTGTAGGATCACAGAAGCAAATTATCATTTGCAACGAGTTTAGCTGCTAAATATAAAAAAAGATATGTGTGCCTCAGTCGAATGGCTTCATCAAGCACCACGTGGTATAGTTCACAATCTTAGGAGCCTTTCGCATGGCTTCCCCTGTCGGATGTTCGAGTCCTCCCTCGGGCATGGGTGTGTGTGTTGTTCTTAGCATAAGTTAGTTTAAGTTAGATTAAGTAGAGTGTAAGACTAGGGAACGATAACCACAGAAGTTTGGTCCCATAGGAAGTTACCACTTTCATCAAGCCTTCTTTTTGTAAACGGTGCTGTGCATATCCCAATTACTGGTTATTCTGTTTAGCCAGTTTGAAACTGTTACAAAAAACTAGTAACATCGTCATTGGGGTTTTCTCATCTGAGATATGAATCTGATCCCTTTAGAACTGCAATTGTAATATGAACCATTAGAATATTCTGTGATCCAGGTCTAAAGTTACTGCATTATAGGTAGTTTGGGTGGGGGCTCTAAGTATAAGATTTTGCAGGAGTTATGGATGTGTAAAAAGGTAGCAGAAGTAAAGGGTGTGGAATCAGCAAGTCGCTATATGTGTGGGACTGAAAACTAACCTGGGCATCATCAGACAATTTTCGATAATGAGGTCGAATATATTGTTGACAATTTCTCTGGTATGTTTGTCTGCTTTGTTCAATAATGTAATGGGAAACACTATAAATATGCATTACACTAATAAAACTGGTGCCTCGTCATAATACCATACAATGAATGGCTATCTTAATTGAACATGTCATACTCAACTAGCGTTACCGGACTACAGCGCAAATACGACAATGAGGCTGTGAGTGCAGTTGCTGAATGAAGCGCAGTTGACAGAGTATTCAGTTATATGATTTCATTACCAGATTTGTGTATTTTCAGCAACAGTTCCAAAGTATTTTATGTTTCCTACATCTAGATCTACTGGTTACTGAACGTAGCTAGGGATCTTATGATGACAAAATTTCTAAAGATGTCTTCTGAGTTCGATGTAGCGGTTTGTAGCTCTGTCACAGTGGAGGTAAAATGTTACTCTCGCGCTAGTTTCGAACTGAGAACTACTACCTCTTACTCTTCACAGTGTGTTGACATTTTCATGGAGCAAGCGACCAACTGCAGCGTTCTTTGCCTCCTCATTGCCCTTGTAATGGCTGATGCAGATAATTCGCAATATAGACAATGAGGTTAGTTGTAGTTGCTGAATGAAAGCAATCTCCCTCATCTGTAAACATGTATTTGATAGTCGAAGACACATTATAACGATACAGCCTCCCCCAAAGATTAATATGCAGTGTCTGATACAACCTTTTTTTTATATGCACCAGGTAGTTACCTGACAATACCATGCTTCCTAAGACCTTGTATTTGTTGTGCAGGAACGGCTCCGTTGGGAAGGGCCAAAGCGTTTTGAAAGACAGTGTTCTTTTCTTCAAATGAGGCCATTTATTGGCAGAGAAGCCAAAAATTCAAATGGGCAACACGAGCCAGGCCTGGGGAGGTGAGGGTGAGCCAAAACGTAGTGATGGGCGAAACATAATTCGCAGCAAACTTAGGCAAAATTAAAGAAAAGTGTGGCAGCTATTCTGGCAAGTCCTAATGGCGTGTCAGCTACTGATACAAAGTCCTTGGCGCCGCAGCACCGGGAAGGGAAGATGATGTTCACAGCTACAGGGCTCGCGGCAGAGAGGGCGTTTTGGCTGTCGGGCGGCAGGGCACCTCCAGCACGGCCACATGGCTTCCTCTTCCCTGATTGGTCAGGAGCCGAGAAAACCATGGGGGTGGCATGGAAAGTTCCGAAGCATGGCCAGGTCAGCTTCGCCTAAGCAGCGTTACGTTGTCAGCACACAAGGGAGGCACATGATCGAGATTGCCCACCTCGGTGCTGATGTGGTGTTACCAGATCTTGGGACGAGAAAATTACAGGCAGCTGAAACTACAAGCTGATGCTTGACTGTAGCAAGAAAATGAAATAAACCTTTTGAAATAAAATAAAGATAGAATCCCCTACTGTCTGGTTCAACCTTGCACTCCTTCCCCTTCCGTGGGAGTGGAAAACATATGTGATTTTGCCCAACGTGATTGTCATTTAAATGTTGACAATTTCAGTTTGCAAAGATGAAATAGACATTATTGATTGTTAAAGGTTCCCACGGAAGATGGCAGGGGCCTTAAACTACAGGTGGGAGTAGAGACTTTGAAGACCTCCTAGGAGTCTCAAAGGGATTTACACACTTCAACAATAGTATGTTTGCACAAGAACAAGAAATAAATATTATAGCCAGCTGGAGTGGCCGTGCGGTTCTAGGTGATACAGTCTGGAACTGAGCGACCGCAACGGTCGCAGGTTCGAATCTGCCTCGGGCATGGATGTGTGTGATGTCCTTAGGTTAGTTGGGTTTAATTAGTTCTAAGTCCTAGGCGACTGATGACCTCAGAAGTTAAGTCGCATAGTGCTCAGGGCCATTTGAACCATTTAGAGCCAATAAATATTATAAAATATCAAAACAAAATTACATCAGATAAAAAGTGTGAATAAAACACACTGGAAAGTAATAGTCTCTTAAATGAATTTAAAAACATATATGTATCACCACCGAGTTACACACAAGGCTGAGTGCCGTGACATGGCACGTTGTCTTGTCCTCGGAGGGCAGCATACAAGCCGCCGGCTAGAGAGGGGCGTGGCGGTGGCCAGACCCGTTCACTGGAACTCAACACAGTGGGGTATGAGGAGAGGTTCACACGTTTCACACACAATTAAAAAGGGTTTAACACTAGGGGAGCACTTCATTATGCTGCACCAGTCTTCACATTAGTTAATAACACAGTTGAACTCTCCAAACTAAAGGAGGACACATGCCTTGACAGGTTTTTCTTTCGAATCATGGGCGACATTCGCCATGAGGCTGGGGTTCTGGGACTATTGGAGGGGATGGTCGTAACTGTTTGCAAAATCCCTTTTTATACGATATCCGTATCAGTACAATAATAAAAATAGCAGTGACCGGGGTTACTGACACTGGGTATAATAGTTGTATGTAGATTAGTGGTTGTCTGCCATTCACTTAAATGTACTAACAGGCGATCGTAAGAAATTTGTCCTCTCTCATGTTTTAAAAGGCCATTGGTTGATGTTAAAAGGTGATCATTCGATATATTAGATAAAACATGTAATTCAGTTGACAAAGGAACCACGAATGAACTTTTAGGTAGAAAAACGTAGGTGGGCTGAATACTGACAGAGTAAGCCATACTGGCATGAAAGGTTACAAGTTGCGTAATAACATCACAACAGGAACTGTTTGCTAAAAATCCGCTGTCTGAGATTTCTATCTCGTATGTTTGTGACTGGAAATTATATTCATAGCAACTAAGTGTTAATATTGTAGTTTGGTCTAATGCGTATCGGAGGTTTGTGCTAATAAAAAAATGGTTCTAATGGCTCTGAGCACTATGGGACTTAACTTCTGAGGTCATCCGTCCCCTAGAACTTAGAACTACTTAAACCTACCTAACTTAAGGACATCACACACATCCATGCTCGAGGTGGGATTCGAACCTGCGACCGCAGCGGTCGCGCGGTTCCAGACTGTAGCGCCTAGAACCCCTCGGTCACCCCAGCCGGCTCGTGCTAACAGTCCTAAACCAGGGTTCCTCCATGTGAACGATGATTCGTGAACAGGTTGGCGGTTGACGCTTTCCCAAGAAAAGGCTAATCTCACATCCTGTAGAAACTTCCTGGCAGATTAAAACTGTGTGCCGGACCGAGACTCGAACTCGGGACCTTTGCCTTCCGCGGGAAAGTGCTCTGCCAACTGAGCTACCCAAGCACGACTCATGCCCCGTCCTCACAGCCTTACTTCTGCCAGCATCTCGTCTCCTACCTTCCAAACTTTACAGAAGATCTCCTAGTGGCAGAAATATGGCTGTGAGGACGGGGCGTGAGTCGTGCTTGGGTATCTCAGTTGGCAGAGCACTTGCCCGCGATAGGCAAAGGTCCCGAGTTCGAGTCTCTGTCCGGAACATAGTTTTAATCTGCCAGGAAGTTTCATATCAGCGCACACTCTGCTGCAGAGTGAAAATCTCATTCTGGTCACATCCTGTAGAATGGTTTCGAAGGGCGATTTCACGGTACATGAAATCATGAACATATATGCATTCATTCAACTGATTTTGGGACATCGTAGTATATTTTTGGCGATCCGGACTAATGACCAGAATGTCTGGTTGCTGACCACGCAATAGGGAATACATGTGTCTTGTAACACTCAAATTGACAATACGAACAGGCAAGTGGTATAAGTGTACAGAACTCTAGGTGGTTGGCGCGTCTTAATAACTGCGTCTTAGCCACAGCGTAATAATTGGGTAACATAGCTTCATGTATGGGCAACCCTAAAATGCATTGACGGTGGCAAACCGGTGGTAACATTCCGCAGTACTTGAATAAATTGTTTGGGAGGTAAAGGTTCTAAACTCAACACTCCTCGCAATCCTAGTTGTATTGTGACACGTAAATTGACAAGCAGCAGTTGGGTACCCTGCACATTATGTGATAGCTTTTGTATAGCATCAGATACTTCAAAGCTTAGCGTAAGGTTGGATATCTCGTCTTGTGTAGTCGTGAATTCCCGTTGCACAGAGCTCTTAAAAATTCATATTGGTGAAGTATCATAGCTGCAAACTGCATATTTGTCTGGTGGCTGATAAAAGATTGTCTTCAATGTTCGATAATCGTACTTGTTGGCGTAATAATATCTTATGGTTAAGTTGAGTGAACGTGTCGATTTGTCTGATTTTTTTGTTCCAATGTTGGTACCTTTATGACCAGGAACTCCGAACACAGTTTTGAGTATGGCGCCTCCGGCGTCGAACCAGACTCGTTTTACGCGTGGGACTGGTACGGTTGGATCTATACTACGCATTTCGCATTAAAGGTGATCAATATTTTGCCTAAGATCGTGTAATACAACTAAAGCTTTCTTCTGACCCGTTTGTACAAGCAATGAGTTGTATCCTAACATTTGATCGGCAGTTTGTTGCAACAATAACTCTTCCTTTATGACGGGCATAGTACCAAGTACAGTGTTAGTCACTAGATGATGTGGGCTATACCATAGACTTTCGAGTTTTTCAAACATGATGCCTGACACTGATGGGTGGTTCGTGAATGGTGGGGCACTGGAAACCAAACAATAGCTGACAGCAGAAGTATTCTCTTCATGATGTGGCGATAGTTGAAGACAATGAAGTGGCCAGGTAGTGGAGCGCTTGCGTCCACGTGATTTCAAACGTCCAAAATCTACAAATAAACGATGGTCTGAAATCCTTCAGGCAGTCCAGAATGGCAAAAATACATTGCATGAACAACAGAAAAAATGACAATCATTTGTTTTATTACCTCAAGTGTAAAGCAGTGAACTAAGATAGAATATACGCACCAATAGGACTTGTAGACACGGTACGAAAGACGTGACTGAAGCTTACAAGGAAAGCTCATCTCCCTTTATATGAAGTGGGGGCAGATTATTTGCTGAGCAACGAGTTGGGTCAGCGATTTTTCAAGTTAATGGCCGTTAAACTGCGAACTACACAGTATACAAGGTGCTCGACATCGAAAATCGTGGCGGTAGCAAAATATGCGCGATGGTAAACGTCAACGTTGTGCAATAGGCAGAAGCGTCACTTAGACGGGAATAATATATGGTTATGGACATGTATTTGTTATTCATGTTTAATTTTCAGTTCTGAAAAATGGTTCAAAATAGCTCTGAGCACTATGGGTCTTAACTGCTGAGGTCATCAGTCCCCTACAACCGTAGCGCCCAGAACCGCTTGGCCACTCCGGCCGGCTCTGAAAAATGCGTTGTTACCCAGTGTTCTGTTTAAGTCATCAACTGCAAAAGTAAATTGCACATTTCTTTGTAACACTATTGAGAAAATACTTGGTAGATTAGTTGCCGCGCTGCGATCTGTTGAGACTCAGCCCTAGCTTGGAGGATTCCTATACAGGTAATGATAAATAGTATGTGGTATGCGGCGTATCCGAAAGCACAACGAATGAGCAAACCAGTGTACTGCGCATTTACGCTGGGTTGCATCCCGTGCACGAGTCGCTACGATCACATTCTCAAAATTCTCTACTGAGGGTGGAATTAGAATTTCAGTCAGGAGTTCGGTGTTTGTTGGCATGTTACGTTACGACAGGCGGGAACATAAATAAGTGGAATTTTGCTTGAATGGATGCGGGCTAGTACGGCAAAGAATAAAATGAAACGGCCCAAATGGCCGGTAAACTACGTTGTGCTGCTGTGGTGTTACTTCTGAGTGGCCAGCGAGAGTAAAATTGCTGTTATGAGACGAGTGAAATTTGAGACTAGAACTGCTCGTAACACTGCAGGTGTGTAAGGGTAGTGAGTAACATCGTGGTAGCCACATCAGAGCGCGGCAGATGACTTCAGGGCCGACTCTCGCACTACGTCACTGCGCTACGCAGGAAATAAGCTGTGAACGTAAAAACGAGAGGGAAATAAAGCATGCTGACTCTGAAACTTCCTGCTAGATTAAAATTGTGTGAGTCGTACTTGTGTAACTCAGTTGGCAGAGCACTTGCCCACGAAAGGCAAAGGTCCCGAGTTCTAGTCTCGGTCCGGCACACAGTTTTAATCTGCCAGGAAGTCTCATATCAGCGCACATTCCGCTGTAGAGTGAAAATCTCATTCTGGCATGCTGACGCTGTTTACTGTGCTGGCTGCACTTTGCACTCTCGACTGCTTGCAGAACGGAAACTCCACATGGTGTGGGATCCTGCACCCGATTAACGAATTTATGTGATGCAGAGTGAGAAGACTGATTCATCGGTGATATCCATTAGTTGCGGGGCACAAAGATAAGAGATCGAATACACGCGCCTACTGTGTGATCGGACAGTTGCTTGGACAACTAGCCGAAACGCGGAATTTTCCCAACGGCAAGAAAGTAGTTAATGGGCCACTGCAATTCAGGGAGGAGCGACACCTCTATAAAATGGCTGGAAAAGCGTGTCTAATATACAGGATTATATTAGTTCTCGTTGTCCTGTCGGAAGGTATAGCCAAGATACCCTTCCCTGGCAGAAGAAAGAAAAAAGACAGAATAGAAAATTTGACCCGGCAGAAGGGTAAGAGGAAAAGGGGGAGGGGGGGGGGGGTGGCAAAAAAATCTGCAGCGACTAATACGGCAGTAGGGCGTACCGTCCACAGGGACTTCCACAGCAGAATCTGTCGCCTGCTGCCGGTCTAGCAGGAGGGTAAGGAACCAAGTCTATGAAATTTGGCCTTTACTAAACTGGGTTTACTGTGGGTCTTAGTTAATCGGCAGTGAATCGACTGCGTAGCACCTTGGGAAAGGTATATGACTTCCTTACAAACAAGATAGATGGGGCACAGGTGAGAGTCAGTTGCAAAGTAACGATCATGTAGTAAATTGCTCATCGGTGCAGGTAATTACTAATACTATACGAAGATGGGTGCTGGAATTTTGAGAAAACTTGTCGGGCGGCTCCTGAGCCATGCAGTAACATATGCTAGCTGGTTTGGGAGTGGGGCATCTCGTTGCCTGTGACTATGAAAGTCGCATAGCCTCGACAGTAGGAAGTGTTAGCGTGGGAGGACAGTGTCAAATATCTGGGGTTACTAGTGTACGAATGTATGTTTGTGTTGTTGGTTGAGAAATAGCTCTGCTTAACTCCGATGCCAGGGAAAAGTGGTAGGAGTGCTGTGAAGCAATTCTGCTTAACCCTCTCGCCAGGGAAAAGAGGGGGGGGGGGGGGCAGTGTTACCGCAGTGGTACACTGAGACTGGTTGAGCCTCGGTTTACAATATGTGAATAGCCTAAAAGCAGGCAGGGTGCAAGACAAATGCTAGAGATGCCCAGAAGGCTAAACGCGGCGACAACAGAGAAATTCCGACTGTAGGAGTCGTATTTAAATATAAAAGGCTGTAACTAGATTGTACAGTCAGGTTTGCATACGAGCGCCTGAGCAAGAATGGATGGATAGTCTAAGTGCGTGACACTGATTGGACCTCTGGTTACAATAGGAGAATAGCCTAAGATTAGGCAGGGTGCAGAATGAAGACTGTAGTAGTCATATTGAAATATAAAAGGCAATGACACACAGATAAAAGAGATAGGCGATCGATTTAAGAAACCGAAAACTGAAAGAGTAAACCTATCAGCTGGACGCTCTGTGGGTGCTAACCGCAACGTGTAAGGTACACAGCCCTAGCCGGCCGGAGTGGCCGAGCGGTTCTAGGCGCTACCGTCTGGAACAGCGCGACCGCTACGGTCGAAGGTTCGAATACTGCCTCGGGCATGGATGTGTGTGATGTCCTTAGGTTAGTTAGGTTTAAGTAGTTCTAAGTTCTAGGGGACTGGTGACCTCAGAAGTTCAGTCCCATAGTGCTCAGAGCCATTTGAACCATTTTTGAACGCAGTCCTAGAAGAAATACTTTTCCTGTATGAAGGTAAGGTGTACAGCTCATCGTTGACACGAGGCTATCGCCTAATTAACCGTTTACACAATACTGCGATTCCAAGATAGCTGCTACGTACTTCTTCTTAAAACTCGACGTCTCTCCAAAAAAGAAAACCTTGTTATGCTACCAAATTCGCCATCTTCATCCTCTCACCATTTTGCGTCCAAATTCGCCGTCTCTATAATTCCTTAGTGCTGGCCTCACTGGGCATAGCAAGTTGCTTAAAACTCACACCTATCCTTGGATATACCGCAGTGCCCTGGGACCCCTCATACAGTTAACTACCACTGCTTCAATAGTCGGTGATCCTTCAGAAAATACAGTGGAAGAACAATTTCAAAGAATACACTGGTTTTGAACTGAGATTTTCGCTTACTGGCGGTTAAGCTGCGAGCTAGACACGTTCGCATCTGACAGTGCTTGAACAGCGATCGTCAGAGAGCACTGAACACTGTTCTCGTGAATTCTTCTTTGACACGAAAGATTAAAATACATGGAGTGGGCTTCGCACGAAAACGAGCCGTAGAGATCTGGTTGCCCTCTGGTTTATCTAACAAACAAGACGTTCGGGCAAAATCTCTTGACCTGTGAGGGTTATTCACTCCATTTACAATTATCTGTAGTGGGGAGGCATGCGGCATGTCCCTCCAAATAAACATTCAAATACCAATGAAATAGAGCAATAGTTTCTTATCTAGAACATTATTAGTAAACACTTAAAGAATGAGCAATACTAGGGAACTTACTCTAGCACGATTGAAGTCCCACAAAATAAATAACTACCCTCACAACCCTGGAAACAAGTGAACACATGGAAATATTAGGCTCATTGACACAAATGTTAAATTACTGGTACTGGCAAAACTCTAGGGGATTGTCTTGGTAAATAATTGATAACAAAGCATAGACAAAATGAATACTTAAAATAGTATATAGACATAAGTAATTGGCAACCCATCGTAGCGACTCACGTGGTGGCAAAACCTTGATAGAAGCAAAAGTACAAAATACTAGCTCTCTTACATAAAACTCCCTTATTCTCCAGTTATACTTCGTAGCAAAATAAGTATAAGTTGGTTGGTTGGTTGGTTGATTGTTTTGGGGAAGGAGACCAGACAGCGTAGTCATTCGGTCTCATCGGTTTAGGGAAGGATGGGGAAGGAAGTCGGCAGTGCCCTTTCAGAGGAACCATCCCGGCATTTGCCTGGAGTGATTTAGGGAAATCACGGAATACCTAAATCAGGATGGCCGGACGCGGGATTGAACCGTCGTCCTCCCGAATTAAGTATAAGTATTCTCTATTATTCTCTTCATGCTTTTGTTTGTATATCCATACTAACTGACATGTCTTTGGTGTGTCTACCTACATGAACGCTGTCGTTAGGTCGTGCCAATGTTATTAGTAGCGCTGTATAATAGTACAATGTCAAGTTAATACTTCCTCTAGCAATGTTTTAGTTTAAAGTGGTTTCCCGTCTCCTTCAGTTTTTAGATCGATAATTGCCATTATCCTCTTTGATATTATTAAACGTTAATTTCTTTTGTACGATATCTCTGCATTAATTTGTACTCCTTGTCTCTCAACTATGTAATCTTGAGTGTTGGTAGCCTTCTAACCAATTGTGCTGAGTTATAATTGTTGTTTCTTTTGTTAACTGTCTCACCTACCTGCTCCCTAATACACGTTGACGGCGGTTCGACGATACTGGTTGCCTCTCGATGACGTCGGCATAACTTAATTGTCGGCTTTTTGATTTTTGAGTAAAATTAGAGTCCATTTGCCATGTGTAGAGTGTATGGGAAGGAAGGTAATTTCGTTAGTGTTGAAAATGTGCTTAAAGTTATACCAAATATTCGTTGAATAGTGGTTAAGAATTCTGTGTTGAGAATCAGTGCTGCTTGAGGTGCTGGAGATGCAGCAGGTGAAGCGCTCGCAAGCTTGCAGAGTGCTGACATTACAAATATGACTGGATCTAACAGGTGTGGGAGCAGTGCTGGTAGGCGCGGCTAAGAGGTCCATCCCACTTGCTGGACGTCGAGCACTAAATAACTCCAGAATAATTCTGTGCAAAAGGCAGGTTCAGTGATTATTTTATAGTACTCTTGGGGACTGTGAATGTAACCCATATACCTAATGTCGTCGGCAAAGATGACTTATGACTTCTCAAGTAACTCTTTGCAGGTCATGGGTTTGACGCAAGTAGGAACTGTCTCTTTCCCAAGTGAAGTATGCGACAGTTTCAGTTTTTGCTTGGACTAGTACTCTGTTGAAAGTTACTTGTGTGGTGTTCAATTGGGGCTTTTATCTCTCCCTTCTTTACAACTTCTGATTAGTACATACATAAAACACTCTCGATGACACTGTGGCAACAGATTAAAGATTAAGTTCAGTAGCAGTAGTACTAGCGAAAGTAAAAATGGTCTTATATAAGGTGTGGATGTTTTGTGTACTTCTTACTTTTGCTAACGTTTATCATAGCCATCGTTGCTAAGTTCCTCTGGGTGGTTACCAAATTTCTTCCAGGCTTTCCTTATGTCGTTCACGACATTTATTCATGGAGGGCCTTCTTTTCAAGGGGCGCAGATAACTCAGTCATTAAAATTCACGGAACTGTCACGATTCATTTACTCACTTAGACACTCTGATCTTCTAAAATGTACGCAATTGATAGGTTTTATACTTCTGCATGAATTGTGATGACAACTTGACACTCTTAAATATAGTTTACTTGAAACTTGGGGTAATAACTTCTGAAATTGACAGTGGAATGTGCACTTAGGACTGTTATTCTGGACTGGTATTAACTCGGTTTTTTCTCTACTTTACACTATTTTAAGATGGCATTTCAAACTCGATCCTAGCTGACATGTTTCCCACACTGTGATCACATTACAGAATAAATATCACGGCAAGGGCCGGCTTTCTTGACGCCATATAGATCTGTATATTAACCGCGAACGTGGCAATACAACATAGCTGGAGACCGATTTGAGACCCCAACGTCTCCTATATGGTGCATTGGGCGGTATTTACAAAAAACAACTTTTTTTCATACTGAAAATTCAAATAAGTGACACAAATAGATTTCTAGCCTAGAGTGAAACTGGTAGAATCTGTAGGGCAATATTAGGCTGGTGAGTTTATTTTTATAACTATCTACCCAATACTATTCAATTTGTATATTGAGCAAGCAGTAAAGGAAACAAAAGAAAAGTTGGGAGTAGGTATTAAAATCCATGGAGAAGAAATAAAAACTTTGAGGTTCGCCGATGACATTGTAATTCTGTCAGAGACAGCAAAGGACTTGGAAGAGCAGTTGAACGAAATGGACAGTGTCTTGAAAGGAGGGTATAAGATGAACATCAACAAAAGCAAAACGAGGATAATGGAATGTAGACGAATTAAGTCGCGTGATGCTGAGGGAATTAGATTAGGAAATGAGACACTTAAAGTAGTAAAGGAGTTTTGCTATTTGGGGAGCAAAATAACTGATGATGGTCGAAGTAGAGAGGATATAAAATGTAGACTGGCAATGGCAAGATAAGTGTTTCTGAAGAAGAGAAATTTGTTAACATCGAGTATTGATTTAAGTGTTAGGAAGTCGTTTCTGAAAGTATTTGTATGGAGTGCAGCCATGTATGGAAGTGAAACATGGACGATAAATAGTTTAGACAAAAAGGGAATAGAAGCTTTCGAAATGTGGTGCTACAGAAGAATGCTGAAGATTAGATGGGTAGATCACATAACTAATGAGGAGGTATTGAATAGGATTGGGGAGAAGAGGAGTTTGTGGCACAACTTGACTAGAAGAAGGGACCGGTTGGTAGGACATGTTCTGAGGCATCAAGGGATCACCAATTTAGTACTGGAGGGCAGCGTAGAGGGAGACCAACAGGTGAATACACAAAGCAGATTCAGAAGGATGTAGGCTGCAATAGGTACTGGGAGATGAAGAAGCTTGTACAGGATAGAGTAGCATGGAGAGCTGCATCAAACCAGTCTCAGGACTGAGGACCACTACAACAACAACAACAACAACAACAATATCTTCTTCGGGTCTGTTGGTTAGGTTGCAACTGTATGATTGAATGTTCGGAAGTGTAGCATGAGGACTTACTCCAGTGAGTTGTACTGCATCACAAGGCAGCATGGGGAGGGGCGGAATTGTAATGGCCGCCATCTAGGTGGGGAGGACAAGGTCTGTAAACAAACTGCGTGCAGTTATCTTGCCTGGCATTAACCAGCGACTTTCTCTTTTGCACTTGATATACAGAAACACGTACTATTATTAAGAATTACATTATTGTTTCTCCAGCGGCATATTAAGAATCAATGTAATAGCACTTAGGGAAGGCTCCTTTTACATTTAAAATAACGTATTTATTGTTTAACTTGCACGTAGGTATTCTTGTTAATTGAAACCACTGTCTCTCTAGTCTGGTGTTCGAATTGTTTATTCTCTTTTAACATTGTCATTATGGATGTCTGAGCTGTTAGCATAAACATACGAGTAATTCGGTGTTCCACTGTAAGTAGAAGGTGGCAAGTTGTCTCTGATCTTGTGTTAATGGCAGTTACGAATACGTGTTATTAACATGCTTTTATGGCAAAGCTGTAACAGCTGTTCCTGTTCACCGTTCACTAAATCAATATGTTAAGTGTCATTCTATTTGACATGTAAAAGATTAATTGATTCGCACTCTGTGTGTTCTACTGACATGGACAACTTTTCCCCTTAATTTCCTTAGTAAAGAGTGATAGTGTTTCCATCTCTTTACCGCTACAACAACATTACTGAATGATGCAAGACGAAATGATTACGAAAAACTCCAATCCCTTCCCATTACATATGACATCCTACTTCTATTACAAATTGTTACCAATACTTATGACTACTTACAATAACATGCACAACTTAAATGAATACATTGCAACGACTGTGGTTTCCCGTCAGTTGCTTCTTTTGCTTCACTAAAGGCTTTTCAAATTAAGTACATGGCATGCTGGACCTAGTCCCTAGATCGTAATCCATAGGGGTGTTTAGACCTTAGAGTATAGGCGATTGCACTACTTTCTTTCTTGTCTTCTTGGCTGGGGAACTTGTGTAGCAGGCTCTGTTTTACTGTCAAGTGGAGGTGGCTCGGAGCCCTTATACAACTTTAACCTGTCAAAATGAACGATCACTGTCCAGTTTGCTAACTGAATTTCTCCATTTACCAGCGAAGTAAGCCGTATGATGGGGTATTTTCTTTGTCCTTCCTTTCTTAACTACTGGATTGCGTAACATCACTAAATCTCCTACCTTGTACTCGGGCATTTTTGTTCTCTCATTATTCCATTTTAGCTGCTGGGCCATAGGTTTTGCATTGTTTTCCTTTACCTTCTTCCAAATAGCTTTTAAACATTGTGTCAAACCTTTCATGTCCTTGGATCTAATCCCTGGGGGTAGTTCATCAATTTCAAAAGGTGAATTCATGGGTCGGCCATATATGGCCTCATAAGGGGAGTATTATATGCTGACGTGACGTATTGGACATACCTGCCCCAATCAGAATGATTTTTATTGACATAACAAGAAAGCGTAACTGTGTGGTGGACTCGCTCTAACTGTCCTTTAGCCTTAGGGTGAAATGGGGTCGTCCTCCACTATTTGATTCGCAATAATCGACAAACTTCTGTAAATAATGCTGACATAAAGTCCGTGCCTTTATCTGTAAGTACAGCTTCAGGACTTCCATATGGTAACACCAAGTGGATGACAAATGCTCAAGCTACAGTTTCTGCTGACATGTCCGGTATGGGGACAAGAATTAGGAATCTGGAAAAATAGTCTATAATTTACAATACGTATCTGTTATTCTGTGGACTCAAAGGAAAAAAGACCGACAACATCTGCTGCTACTGAGGCCCAGGGGAAAGTGGCTTTTGGCACTTGTTGCAAAGGTACCTTTCTTCGAGGTGGCAATGACCTCCTAAAGAAGGGCAAACAATTTTGTATATGCTTTAACACGTCTCGTCGTCTGCCTTCCCAGAAATAACGGGCGGCTATTCGACAATTGGTGGCGTGAAGACCACTATGACACGCTTGCCGGCCATCATGGCATTGTGCTATTATCTTAAGACATAATTTTTTCGGGATTACTACTCGTTTACCCAGTTGGGTTTTTCGATACAAAATTCCATCTTCAACAGAAAATTCGGCCAAAGTTTCATACCTCTGGCATTCAACATCTCTTTGCTGCCCTTCCCTCAATTCTTCAATAGAAATATCATTGGCAACAACTACTAGAACCTTCCGGCTTAACGCATCGGCGTGTTGGTGCAACTTGCCTTGTTTATGTTTCAACTCGTATTCAAATTCGCTCAGTTTTAAAGCCCAACGACTTAACCTGCTGCTGGGATCTTTCAAGCTTAGCATCCACTTCGAAAGTAAGTTACATCAAACATGTGTGCTAAAAGTTCCTTCTCAGTTGTACTGTAATTCTGTTCCGCTTTGTTAAGCTGTCGAGACGCATAACCAATTGGTCGCTCTTCTCCATCGATTTCCTGCGACAAAATGGCTCCTACGGCATAATCTGAGGCATCTACTCACAGAATAAATGGTTTTTCAAAATCTCGGTAGGCTAGTACAGAGGCTATAGTCAAAACCTGTTGAATTTTTTGAATCGCTTCATCATATTCTTTGGTCCAGGTGAAGCTAAATCCCTTCTTCAATAGTTTAGTCAGGGGCTTAGCAATGGTAGCATAATTGTTCACAAAACGTCTATAATAATTTGCAAGGCCTAAGAACGACTGTAATTCTTTGGTAATTGTTGGTGTTGGAAAGTCCTTTACTGCTGTGGTAAAATGGGGATCACATTTGACATCTTCCTCACTTATTATATGTCCTAAATATTGTACCTGCGATTGAGAAAAGGCACACTTCTCCAGTTTGACACTCAGGTGGACTCCTTTCAACCTTTTCAATACATCCCTCAATCTCTCTGCATGTTCCTTTATGGCCTTAGAAAAAATGACAATGTTGTCTAAATATACTAAACATGTCGTGGGTTTTAGTTCGAGTAACAACAAATATGCAAATCTCTGGAAAGTGGTGGGTGCATTCCTCAAACCAAATGGCATTCTTACAACTTCATATAGTCCCAGAGGTACAATGAAAGCAGTTTTATGGTGATCCTGAGGTGCAACAGGGATCTGCTGATATACAGAATGCAAATCAAGTGTGGTGAAAAACTTACAGTTGCCTAGTAGGTCCAAGGTTTCATCGATACGTGGTAGGCAATAAGTGTCCAGAGTAGTTTCTGGGTTCACCACCCTCATATCGAAACATAGACGATAGGCTTTCTCACCATTTGCTGACTTCTTCGGCACGACGACCATGGGAGACGCCCACGAACTTGAGGAGGGCTGAATAATTCCTGCTGCTAACTGCTGTTGAATCATATCTTCGATTACTGATTAGATTAGATTAGATTAGATTAATACTTGTTCCATAGATCATGAATACGACACTTCGTAATGATGTGGAACGTGTCAGGTTAATGAAAGATGTCTGTACAAGATATTACATTACACAAAATATTGCATGACACTAATGCTTAAGTTAGTTCCCCCCCCCCTTAATTTATATCTAAAAATTCAGCCAATGAGTAGAAGGAGTTGTCATCTAGAAATTCTTTTAATTTATTTTTAAATGTTGGTTGACTATCTGTCAGGCTTTTCATGCTGTTTGGTAGGTGACCAAAGACTTTTGTGGCAGCATAATTTACCCCCTTCTGTGCCAAAGTCAGATTTAACCCTGCATAGTGAAGATCATCCTTTCTCCTGGTGTTATAGGTATGAACACTGCTATTACTTTTGAACTGGGCTGGATTATTAACAACAAATTTCATAAGTGAATATATATACTGTGAGGTTAAGGTTACTGTGAGGATCCCTAGATCCTTAAATAGATGTCTGCAAGATGACCGTGGGTGGGCTCCAGCAATTATTCTGATTACAAGTTTTTGAGCAATGAATACTTTTCTACTCAACGATGAATTACCCCAGAATATGATACCATACGAAAGCAGTGAATGAAAGTAGGCACAGTAAGCTAATTTACTGAGATTCTTATCACCAAAATTTGCAATAACCCTAATAGCATATGTAGCCGAACTCAGACGTTTCAGCAGACCATCAATGTGTTGCTTCCAGTTTAACCTCTCATCAATGGATACACCTAACAATTTTGAAAATTCCACCTTAGCTACAGACTTCTGTTCAAAGTCTATATTTATTACTGGAGTTGTGCCATTTACTGTACGGAACTGTATATACTGTGTTTTATCAAAATTTAAAGACAGTCCGTTTGCTGAGAACCACTTAATAATTTTGTGAAAAACATCATTTACAATTACATCACTTAGTTATTGGTTTTTGGATGTTATTACCATACTTGTATCATCAGCAAAAAGAACTAACTTTGCATCTTCATCAATATGGAATGGTAAGTCATTAATGTATATCAAGAACAGTAAAGGACCTAAGACCGAACCCTGTGGGACCCTGTGCTTGATAGCCCCCCAGTTTGAGGAATCAGCTGTTGTATTAACATTACATGAACCACTTATTTCAACTTTCTGCATTCTTCCAGTTAAGTATGAATTAAACCATTTGAGCACTGCCCCCCTCAAACCATAATGATTTAGCTTATCTAAAAGAATTCCATGATTTACACAGTCAAAGGCCTTTGAGAGATCACAAAAAATACCAATGGGTGATGTCCGGTTATTCAGAGCATTTAATATTTGATCAGTGAAAGCGTATATAGCATGTTCTGTTGAAAAGCCTTTCTGAAAACCAAACTGACATTTTGTTAGTACTTTATTTTTACATATATGGGAGGCTACTCTTGAATACATTACTTTCTCAAAAATTTTTGATAGAGCTGTCAGAAGAGAGATTGGGCGATAGTTGTTGACATCCGACGTATCCCCCTTTTTATGCAATGGTTTTACAATGGCATATTTCAGTCTATCGGGGAAAACACCCTGCTCCAAAGAGGTATTACATACGTGGCTGAGAATCGTACTTATCTGTGGGGAACAAGCTTTAATTATCTTGCTGGAAATGCCATAAATTCCGTAAGAGCTTTTACTTTTCAGTGAGTTTATTATTTTACTGATTTCAAAGGTTCTGATTGCAAATGATACGGTAAACGATATGGCTTTTGCGCAATAGGCCGAGCTTCAGCTGTTGGAATTTCGTGCTGAACCAAATCCATAGCTGGTAGAAACTGCCTTTCTTCAAACAACCAAGAAACCTCCTATAACGCTGGCTGTAACATCTTTTTCTCCTCGATCTCTAGATGACTTAACTTCTCTGACAACTGATTCCGTAATGGCGATGCTATATAATGCAATTTTCTAGCTGGAAATTTGTTTTTCTTCTGTCCCTTCTCGTCTTTACTTTATTGAATCTCGGCTCGTCCTACTTCTTCCACGATCTCCTGTCCACTAGCGACAATAGCACCCTTTGGTATTATAACATCTTTCACGCCAAAATTATCTGTACTCAGAGGTATGCCAAAACCTTTCTGTTTTCTTTCCGGTTGACAAATACTTCTCTTAACGTGAACTTGTTGACGACCTAACACATCATTCTGGGTGAGTGGGTCCACCTGAATGTCTGTTCTCGGATGCCTCCGATTCTTGACATCTATCCAAAAAAAATTCAGCTTCCGACTTTTATCCTTTCAGGGTCGGTGGTTTTTATCGCCCAAATTCACGGCTTTATGGGAGACTGTGAACGGCGCCTTTAACGGCTTCCTAGAGCCTGATGGGTCAGTGCACGGTCGAAACGATGAATTGGTTCACCTAACTGCACAGTTCACGTTCGATAATTTACTATCGCCCGTTAACGGTGCAAGAAGTCATACCCCAATATGAAGTCGAATTCGCGTTTCTTTATCCTCACTGTTTCAATCTCCTGACTGTAACTATTCTCATCTAATTACAGTTTCACCACACACGTACCTGCAGGGGTACTTGTTTCTTCTCCAAGACCTCTAATATAAAATCGGGGTGGTTGCAGCACCCTTCGATCATTTTTATCTACAAATAACACACTCACTTGTGCACCAGTATCAATTAGAATCTTAACTAATTTGTTCCCAAGTATCCTACTTGCAATAATAAGTTCCACCTCTTTACTCTCTCTGGTCCTCAGCAGGTGTATTATTCTAGTTGGGGGCGAGGGTGGGTGGCGGAGCCTGCCCCCCACTCGTTTTCCTGATTCGACCCCGAGTTGCAGTGGTGACTGCGCATCTGATTAGAAAATAGTGACTTTGTTGGGCAAACATTATTGAGATGGCCATCGGTCTGGCAAATAGTGCAGAAAGGTGAGCATCAGCTGTAAGTAGGCTGTTTAGGTTTTTATGTTGGTAACGCTACGTAGCGCTCTGTATGAAAATCACTGGCTGTGCTGAGTGCAGTCTGTGGTTGGTTTGCATTGTTGTCTGCCATTGTAGTGTTGGGCAGTTGGATGTTAACAGCGCGTAGCGTTGCGCAGTTGGAGGTGAGCCGCCAGCAGTGGTGGATGTGGGGAGTGAGATGGCGGAGTTTTGAGAGCGGATGATCTGGACGTGTGTCCATCAGAGACAGTAATATATATATACGTACGCTACGTAGCGTTACCAACATAAAAACCTAAACAGCCTACTTACAGCTGATGCTCACCTTTCTGCACTATTTGCCAGACCGATGGCCATCTCAATAATGTTTGTATATATGTAATGACTTCTGAACACTATTAAGGTAAATACATTGACTGTTCTCTATCAAAATCTTTCATTTGCTAACTATGCCTATCAGTAGTTAGTGCCTTCAGTAGTCTGAATCTTTTATTTAGCTGGCAGTAGTGGCGCTCGCTGTATTGCAGTAGTTCGAGTAACGAAGATTTTTGTGAGGTAAGTGATTTGTGAAAGGTGTGGGTTAATGTTAGTCAGGCCCATTCTTTTGCAGGAATTATTGAAAGTCAGATTGCGTTGCGCTAAAAATATTGCGTGTCAGCAGCCCAGTCATTTACAATTTTTCTAAGGGGACGTCTCACTGCGCATTACCATGTGGTTGAGTCTCCCACAACGCTGTCAACTTACTTCCGTTAATAATACTGGTAATGGCTCCGGCGGACATGCTGTGGCAGTGCAGAAGCGCAATACATTTTCACGTACTATTGCCAAATGAACAGCATCAAACAGAGAGGTGGGGGAGGTCGCGTAAACTTCTCCACCAATTTGGGAGTCAATACCGCGAATAAACACGTCAATAGCTCAAGCTTCTGATTCCAAGCGCAAAATCCTATTCTCACTGGAGTTTTCGCTGAGTTTGTTGATATGACAAGATACGGCTCGTATGCGACCTGCGAAAGCATCAAAATCTCGTTAGGTGAGTTGATAACTGATCTCAGTGGTATCCAATACCTCTGGTGTCGGAATAACGCGTAATTAATCCGCGGGCCAAAACTTCAATATCATGCGTTATCACGCAATTCGTCCAATGTCTCTATGAACATTCTTGCTTCCCCTGTCATAACCTAAGCCAGCAGTGGACGGCCCACGATGCTAAGGTTTGAAGCAACGCTGCGACTTACATTGAAGTTAAGTCGGCACGACTTGTTGGCGGCGGCGACAGCGTGGTGAAGCCGCGGACGGCAGGATCATTAGCGGCTGTCATAGATGCAGGTTGGCTGCTACTGGACAATCGGGCGGCGGCGGATGTGTTGGCGGCCGATGACGGTGCCCCGCCCAGCACCAACACCGACTCAAAGGAAGGCCTCGGCGCTTGTTCGTGACGTCACGTCAGCTAGGCACGGCGGACGCCAGGTCTGTTGCAGGCATACTCATAATGGCGGTGTCCCCTCCCTGACACAGGAAAATGTGAAACTATTGGCTGTAGTTGACCTACACACATTGTTCTGAGAAATTTCTGCAATCAATTAATTGTGCAATTCATTACACTTCTCAACAAATAGTGTACTCCTGAACTTAAATTTGCACCTGTTTTAAGGATTGACATACAAAAACAACTTCATGGTCCAGCAGCAACAGAATTCGTGCTTCTTTACCTTATTTGTAAATCGAAGAAGTTACGTTTGTACTGGGTTGCTTTTACAAGAAACTGTGAAGATATTGGTGCTCTTCTTTAGGTACCTTGGTTGACTATGGCCTGAAGAGCATTGAATGTTAATGAAATATCTTGCGATTGTACACGTTGGGGGAGGGGGTGGGGGACAGAAGAAGAAGCAAAACAGAGATACTTGTTTTATCAAATAAAATTTTTTTATCTTATAAAGTTTCTCCTTTCAGTTGCAAGAGGGGGATATTTATCTTTTCTAATGCGCATGTTTAAAAAAGTTTTTTAAGCTCAGCAGTATTTTCGATGTATGAAGCTATTGTGTTTCCTGTTTAGAATTCCTTTCGTTGAAAACGACTGTAATCTAATGACTGGCAACAGTTGGACATTTACACATGTAAATTAGTTCGCATTTCCAGTGACGATGTCAAACAAAAAATAAATGAATAAATAAATAAATAAAAGAAACGAGTTCAATGTAAGGGGGTTGGGGTAAGTTTCGGTAACAAAATGGGTCAAGTAAATAAAGTTACTTGAATGTAAAATTTCCGAAGCTTGCAATGGGGCAGAGCGTCTTCTCATATTGATCTACGTTTGTTTCGACAGTATTCAGTAAAACAAAACCATGATCTTCATTTGCAGCTTTACGATAGTAAGAAAATCTTTCATCTAAATAAAATTGCAGACTCCAAAACAATACCAAACATTTTGTCCAAAAATAAGAGATTTATAGTGATAAGCACGCCCAGGCTTCTCTGCCTGCAACAGACCCGGCGTTCTCCGTACCTAGCTGACGTGACGTCACCAACAAGCGCCGGGTCGGTGTTGCCAGCACGCGCTGCATCCCCTTCATGCAGCGGCAGACGGCGCGACGACTTCCATCTCACTTCGCTGGTTATCGCGGACTCTGGTGGCTGCGGCACTGCACCGCGCGCCCTGTGTGTTTCTACTGACACAGCCATGTCCCGTGCGGTGAGAACGAGGCGGCCGGACGACGCATTCTGTAAGCGAGAGATGCTCAGCACTGGAATCGTAATGAAGTGGAAGTGTCCCGCCACAGATACCACTCATTGTCCATAAAGAAGTGCTAATGAAGTTATAGCATGGGGCTACTGGCAAGATACTGTCGCCGGAAGAATTTAAATTAGCTACAAAGTCGCTACGGGAACGAATCCCCCTCCTGACACCAATTTGTGCACGAACGGCTCTGTTGCGAGCAGTCAAGACATATTAAAAGACAGTGTTCTTTTCTTGAAAGGAGGCCATTTATTGGCAGAAAAACTAAAAATTCAAATGGGCAACATGAGTCACGCCTGGGGAGGCGAGGGTGAGGCAAGACGTAGTGGTGGGGGAAACAGTGAAAGGGTACAGTACCGCCCGACATTGAAAATAGGTACAACATTCTCCGTTATTCCTGTCATAACAACATATTTTTTTAAATAATAACTCAATTTCAATTAATACAGCGAAGCCGGATACCAGTGTAGGAAAGAATGACAATTTATTTATTTAATTGATCACATGTGCACTCCCACAAAATAAATCCCTATATCCAATTTGGTGAGATCTGCAAAATGAATGAATGTATGGTCGTTTGCTAACCACAGATAGTGAATGTGCAATATATGATCATCTTTGAGACGGTGCTTTGGTCACTTTTGGTGGAACCAAAGAGATGAAATTTTCCTGAACTTTGAGCGCCTGAAATGTGGCTGACCAATGGGTAGCATGGTCTTCCCCCACCTCGACAGAGGTGCGAGATGACCTGTAGAACTGCCATGTTTGAGCACTCTGCCGCTGGATCTAGTGTTGGTAAGACCTCTCTTAGGTGTACTCTGTAAAGACAAAAGAGTGGAGACATGGTATGCATGTGAAATACTTAAGAGTAGTTTGAAATAATAATTCCTCTATTTCAGGAACTTTTGTGGGGAGAATTAAATGTCAGGCAGGTAATATTAAGGGATCGTAGTAATCTTCGGAAGTGACCAACGGTCACAATGAAACCATGTGTAGCAATAAGTTAAAATACTTCCGACTGCCTAAGTTAAGCTGAATTATTAGCGTGTGTACTATAAGCTGGAAATATTTAAGAAATGGCGTGTGCATGACTTGAAATTAGAGATGAGTACTTCCACGTGGTGAGTACTGTGTGAGTCTCAATCTGTGTATGAGACAAAGGATAAAGAAAAATACTCATCCATGGTATCAGTTGTGGACTCGCGTGTGTGATGAAAGTGTTCTTAATATTACTTTACGTGTTATGTTTCCGTGTGACGCTTAATTCAAACTATAATACTCTGAGAGAGAAGCAAGGTGAATCAGCCGTCTATCCAGCAACGCCACTTGGCTTGCATTGCACAGGAAGACGTGCATATATCCTCCAGAGTTCATAGTAGGAAAGAAAAGTTACGAAGTGTGGCAGTGTCGTGTGAAACTGGGATAAATACGAATTGAAATGGGAAAGCTGAAAGTGTGACTATTCTTTGTATTGTATGTTGCCAGTGTGAGGTATTTCATGAAATTTAAGTATGTCTGGTTGTCATGGGAGAGTAACAAGATAGTTTCAGAGGCAGTGGGTTATGCATGTTCCTTATTGTACCACTTGGTCTGGAGGAAATTTTCGTGATGATGGGTGTGAGAGTCGAAGTGTGAGATATAGCAAAAGATCCACCATCCTTTCCAGAAAGTGCACTGTAGCGTTAAATAATTACGAGACCATAAGATAGAGAAGCACCAATGTAAAGCCATGCCCGCTGGGCGGAATTTCTCATGTGTTATTGTGGTAGGTTATAGAATTTGTGTGTTTAGGTTACAGAATTTATCGGAGTAAATAAGATAGCGAAAAGAAAAAGATTGGTGGCCTTTTCCTTCGAATAGTGTGTTGTCATGATACCCAGAATTTATAATGTGTGTGCCATTCATATTCAGTGCGATGGCCACGTGTTGATCAAAGCCATTAAATAAGAAAGAAAATGTGGTATTGCCAGTGCGTAGTGAACAGTCAGAGTTGTGTAAATTACTAATAGTCAGATGTGCGTTTCCGTTTCCGTTGCGTAATATTCAAACAGGAGAATAATTTGTAACTTAATTGTGAGTACTAGAGCTCATGTTACTTGATAAATAAGAATGAATTCACTCGCTTGGCAGACCACTCATCTAGCAGGCCTGACTGCTTGATGCCACAGTATGAGCAAGGCATGTGGGTGTCTCTCAACAGTTCGCAGCAAACTTAGTTAAAGAAAAGTGTGGGTGCCATTCGGACAGCTACAGAAACAGCTACAGAAACAAAGCTACAGAAACAGAGTGGCAGCTACAGCAACAAAGTTCATGGCTCTGCAGCACCAGGAAGAAAAGACGATGTTCACAGCTACAGGGCGCGTGGTAGAGAGGGTGTTCCAGCCATCGGGCGGCTGGGTACCTCCAGCACACCCACGCGGCTTCCTCAGCCCTTATTGGTCAGGAGCCGAGAAAACGGCAGGGGCGGCATGGAAAGTTCCTAAGTGTGCCCTAGTCAGCTTCGCCTAAGCGGCGTTACCCCGTCAGCACATGAGGGAGGCACGTGATCGAGATTGCCCACTTCGGTGCTGACGTGCTGCTACCAGATCTTGGGGCGAGAACGCTGCAGGCAGCTGAAGCTACTGGCTAATGCTTGACCGTAACAAGAAAATGAAATAAACCTTTTGAAATAAAATAAAGATAGAATCCCCTACTATCTGGCTCAACCTTACAGTGTATCTTATCCCTCCAATTGTTTACATCACACAACTTTCCAATTTCCAGAATTTTATGTATGTAATCGGATAAAGCATGAGTTCTGTACTGCCATTGAATGTTAGTAATCCAAACTGAAATTAATTATTTAACTAAAATAATACAAGAGACATTGTTATAATTAAAGTTCAAATTGATTCTCTTATGGAAAACTACAGATATTACAACTAAAAATTATTTCATTCGATATTGTATTTTACAGATTATTCGACTGTAACATCAGTTTCTTAACGTTTGGTTAATTTTAATTGTAACATCAAAATTATTCAAAATTAATAATGTATTATTTTGAAATTTACTATTAAAATTCTATATAAAGCTACGCAGCAATGGTGCGAGGTGGTCACCAGTCAGTGTTTTGTTTACGTGTAGAGTGCGTAATTCAGTTGTCAATTAACGTAAATAAATTTTGTGAACCTTGAATCTTTTGTCTTCAATCATTAATGAATCCCAGGCAAACGAAATTTAAGTTAAGTATTAACGATCTGAAGAGAACGTTACAATATCAAAGTGGAATTCATTCAGAATCTTCGATTAGTATACGGCGAATCTATCAATGAATCTTGCAAGATGATTCTCTGCCATTTCAGGAAGTAACAAGACTGTCTCAGTAGACATGTTTTGCTATGTTGTCATGACCCTAGAATAATCGTAAAAGGACAGCTATGTTTGTATAGGCAACATTTTTATTGACTAGGCCAAAACTTTTGGAGTGCATCTTATACATCAATGATGCAATGGTTTAATTATCTTTCACGAAGAGTATTCTAGTATTTATGGCATGTGAGAAGAATGGAAAGTTGCACAGACTACCGCAAAATGCACGAAATAAAATAAATGCAATCGACTCAGTTACAGATCCAGTTAATTGTCATTGACAAATATTTTGTACCAACGTTATGAAATACCCCGTAACATATTGCCTATCGACATCAAACCAGGATGGATTTGGGAAGGATCACTCTTGCGAGACGCAGCTGGCACTTTATTCACATGACATACTGCGTAGAAGGGCTCTCAAATTGATTCTGTATCTATAGAGCTTCAAAAAGGCTTTTGATATAATTCCTCATAAGTGGCTTCCAACCACATTGCTATCCTACGGACTAAATCTTAGTTGTGTGACTGGATTCGTGATTTCCTGTCCAGAAGGTCACAATTCGAAGTAACTGATGGGACATCACCTAGTGAAACGCAAGTGATGAGTGTGATTCCACAAGTAAAGTGATGCAGACCCTCCGCTATTTCTAATAGATATAAACTATTTACTAGACCATCAGAAAACATTATAATTGACCATAAACAATAAAATGTGTGAAATTCTCCACATGATTACTGATAAGGTTTCGTCAAGCTTCGAGAAACCGATAAGTAAAACAAATTTTAGGGTTACAGATCCAATGAAAGGCCTAGGGGCTACAAACATAAACAACGTAACTGGGAAACAACACTTGCTGAGTTGGAAGATGGAATACATTTTGGGTTATTGACACGATTCTTAAAATGCCCAAGAAGTCTACTAAAGATACTGCCACCACTACAGTTGTTCGATCCCTTCTGGAATATTGCCGAGCACTGTCTGATCATTACCTAATAGGACTGACAGACGATATCGAAAATCTTTTAAAAAGCCAGTCAATTTTTTAGCATAGCGAATTAGGGGAGAGAGCCCAAAGATGATATTCTTTCTTTATTGAGGTTGGTTGGACAGGTGGGAAGGAGGCATGGGGATGAATTCGAGACCAAATATTAAAAGTAAAACACTTTTTCACTGCACCACATTATTTCCATGACAATTCAGACAGCATCTTTCTCCTCATAATGCAAAACAGTTTTTGTTGTCACTGCTGAACAAAGGATGACATTACAACTCTAATAACATAAGAAAAATCAGAACTCGCACATAAAGATTTTAGTGCTCGTTTCCTTGAGTTTCATACATGAGTGGAACAGTGGAAAATTGAAGCGATTCTGCACACCCTTTACGAAACACTTAACTGTGAATTACAGAGTAATCGTGTATCATTGCAGTGTAAATGAAGTTCCTCAGCAGGACGTTATTTCCGTCGTGTAGCACTTATTGTTTCAGAGACACTGAGTATACTTTATAAGTACTCTAAGTGTGGTTGATGTACTACGTATGCACAATTATTTGGCAAGGTTGCCACCAAAACAGTTTACTTTCAAAATTCGCTTACAAGGAAAAAATAGTTTCCTGCAGTGTGCAACTGATTGGTGGTTGAAATATTTTGTTGTGGCTAAGTTTACATGGGTGTATTGTTTAACTTATTTTTCGTTAAATGTTTTAATGAAACGTCAAAAGTAAATGTGCCTGCTCATGTTATAGCAAAATAGCTCTAGCAGTGTTAGTTTATACTACAATCATGGGTGGGGTAGATGAAACATTTGGTCCTTCAAGGACTGAGCGTGAATTTCCAGCTTGGGCCTGTACTAGCCGGTGAAGGCGATCTACCTGGCTGGGCAGCTGTCGTCTGGTGCCAAGGCGAGAGCGAAGCGAGTGAACCAGCGGTGCCAGGCCAACAGTCCTCCCCCTACCCCACCCCCAACAGGGATGGGCCAGCACAGCCGCAGCCTTCGACCATAGATACTAAGAGACTGGGCAAGCAGTGCAGCGGCTATACATCTGGCGTGGCTGCAACATGGAATCACGTGACTGTTGGCAGAATGTCGGCGGGAGTTCAAGGCAGCATTCTGATTCCTGATTTCACTTCCAGTATTTCTCAGTGGATTTCCTGCTAACTTCACCACATTAAATGTAGCTTATGTAAACAAAGCTAGAAGAGATAAATTATTGCGTAACCACTGTAAAAATTTAGTTTTACAGCCATTACTTCACGATGAACTTTGTGAACTGCTGAAATACTTTCGATGTTCGGCAATATATTCGCCGTGCATATTTTAGTGTTACAGATTATGAGATGCATTCTCTACTAACAATACGCATTATGTACTGCATAAAACGTAAATATTGTGTGTGTGTGTTTTAGTGCCTTGGCTGTAGAAAGTGTTATAGACTTCATAAATCGGCATAAACAACGAAACTTGTAACATAAAGACACGTGTGCACATCGAATGTAACGAACTCAATTGTGTGGTTCACCCACAAAACGTAAAGCAGTTTCATTTGAAAGCTCTTTCTTGGTTTAAACAGTTTGTTTCGTAGATGTATCAAATATAATAGAATTTATATCTACAAAACCAGTACCTACTTACATAAATACTTGTTACACAGATCATGAATACGATACTTCGCAAGATGTGTCAGTTTAATGAAAGGTAGACCTATCATCACATGACAATTCTTCCAATCACTTATTTATATCTAAAAAATCGTCTACTGGGTAGGAGCTGTCATTCATAGATTCTTTTAGTTTGATTTTAAATGCTGGTTGGCTATCTGTCAGACTTTTAATGCTTTTTGGTAAATGACCAAAGATTTTTGCAGCAGCAGATTATTTATCCCATACATTACAGCTTATTATCTGGAAACTAACATAGGCCATACAATTACCTTTTTGCAAATGGTATTCAGTATCTGTTTCTGATATATGTTTTGTAACTGGGAAGTACAAAATAAAAGTAAACCCTGATGAGAAAGGAAACCCCTAAATTGTTTTTGCAAATTATTCTTTATTATTTATAATAATGGCAGCATAATTCGCCCCTTTTTGTACCAAAGTCAGATTTAATCCAGGGTAGTAAAAATCATCCTTTCTTCTTGTGTAGTAGCAATGCACATTGCCATTGCTTTTGGAGTGGGAAGGGTTATTGGTAATAAATCTCTCTCTCTCTCTCTCACACACACACACAAAAATATATATCTCGAATTGCAAGGAGCTAGCTCCTTGCAATTCGAGACACTAATATAAAATTCCAACTATCTGTTTAAACTGGCACAGCCCAAATAGCAAACGATTAAGTTATTCTTTCTCCTGCAAAGTATGTTAAGAGTTCTTCTCTTAACTGTCTATGGCAATCTGTTACTAGACTAGGAATATCACATCTTGAATGACAAAGGTATGAGCATAATATACACTCCTGGAAATGGAAAAAAGAACACATTGACACCGGTGTGTCAGACCCACCATACTTGCTCCGGACACTGCGAGAGGGCTGTACAAGCAATGATCACACGCACGGCACAGCGGACACACCAGGAACCGCGGTGTTGGCCGTCGAATGGCGCTAGCTGCGCAGCATTTGTGCACCGCCGCCGTCAGTGTCAGCCAGTTTGCCGTGGCATACGGAGCTCCATCGCAGTCTTTAACACTGGTAGCATCCCGCGACAGCGTGGACGTGAACCATATGTGCAGTTGACGGATTTTGAGCGAGGGCGTATAGTGGGCATGCGGGAGGCCGGGTGCATGTACCGCCAAATTGCTCAACACGTGGGGCGTGAGGTCTCCACAGTACATCGATGTTGTCGCCAGTGGTCGGCGGAAGGTGCACGTGCCCGTCGATCTGGGACCGGACCGCAGCGACGCACTGATGCACGCCAAGACCGTAGGATCCTACGCAGTGCCATAGGGGACCGCACCGCCACTTCCCAGCAAATTAGGGACACTGTTGCTCCTGGGGTATCGGCGAGGACCATTCGCAATCGTCTCCATGAAGCTGGGCTACGGTCCCGCACACCGTTAGGCCGTCTTCCGCTCACGCCCCAACATCGTGCACCCCGCCTCCAGTGGTGTCGCGACAGGCGTGAATGGAGGGACGTATGGAGACGTGTCGTCTTCAGCGATGATAGTCGCTTCTGCCTTGGTGCCAATGATGGTCGTATGCGTGTTTGGCGCCGTGCAGGTGAGCGCCACAATCAGGACTGCATACGACCGAGGCACACAGGGCCAACACCCGGCATCATGGTGTGGGGAGCGATCTCCAAACTGGCCGTACACCTCTGGTGATCGTCGAGGGGACACTGAATAGTGCACGGTACATCCAAACCGTCATCGAACCCATCTTTCTACCATTCCTAGACCGGCAAGGGAACTTGCTGTTCCAACAGGACAATGCACGTCCGCATGTATCCCGTGCCACCCAACGTGCTCTAGAAGGTGTAAGTCAACTACCCTGGCCAGCAAGATCTCCGGATCTGTCCCCCATTGAGCATGTTTGGGACTGGATGAAGCGTCGTCTCACGCGGTCTGCACGTCCAGCACGAACGCTGGTCCAACTGAGGCGCCAGGTGGAAATGGCATGGCAAACCGTTCCACAGGACTACATCCAGCATCTCTACGATCGTCTCCATGGGAGAATAGCAGCCTGCATTGCTGCGAAAGGTGGATATAAACTGTACTAGTGCAAACATTGTGCGTGCTCTGTTGCCTGTGTGTATGTGCCTGTGGTTCTGTCAGTGTGATCATGTGATGTATCTGACCCCAGGAATGTGTCAATAAAGTTTCCCCTTCCTGGGACAATGAATTCACGGTGTTCTTATTTCAATTTCCAGGAGTGTAATTCACATAAATTTTTCATAAAACATTTATTTTGCAACACAATACAGTTTTTTGCAACAAACTCAGCACTGAACAAATTTCTATTCTTTTAAAAAGGTAGACTAACAGTACACATGAACCTTTTAGTGTCCCTTAAATAATATTGGTTTCGTAAGCAAGCTCCTTACACATCCTTTCTGTAAGGTTTCTGCTACAGTCTTCCCCAAATGGTGATTTCTTATCTTGAAATACTCAATAAAATGGATTTTATAAGAGTTGTACGATGGTTTTCTGTGGGGTCAATGCTCATTATATGTTCATTGATAGATGTAAATACATTGCTGTCAATTTCTGCCATAGCAGATGACAAGAGCACAAGCATTACATTTTTTTTTGTCAGCATACCTTTTGCCTGATGCAAACGATAGGCTTGTTCTGGTACTTTACAGATTTGAACAACATCCCTGGAAGGTGTTACTAAACCTCCCATATTCTTTCTCATCAGGAGTTCATTTTCGCTTTCTAATAATCCATATAAAGAATTTGCACATTCAGTACAATATATGGTGTTCTTCAACTTACGTACTATAAATCCTGCAATGTACACAACAACATTTGTCACATACTTTGACAGTTTTTTGAAACAAATAGAAGGGATACTGTAACAGTGATCATGAGACACGTTTTCAACATCAGGAATTTCAGCTCGGAAATTTATACATGAAACAAATGGGTTTGTTTGTACCTTACCCAGTGCTGAAGATACATTCAGAATAGAGCACTCTTCAGTGTCTACACAAGTTCCAAACTCTGAACCCCTTACTTGCTGATGTATAAGTAACCTTTTGTAAGCAGCTTTGAACTGAGTTGCTGTAGGGTTATTGTTATCACCACCATACCTCCTGATTGAACTAAAAAAGTCTCGATGTGATCTTGTAACAACTTGTATGTTAGTAAGAATTTAAGTTGTGGATTAGGACTGCTTATCAGAGAATTGTATAACCTTTTGAGACTTTGAATTGACACAATAAAACCAAGGAAACCAGTCTTTCTGTTTGTAAACAAAACAGAGGGGCCATTTGCATCCAGTCTTACATTTTTTATATATTCTTCAGCTTCGTCCAGAAAAGACAAAATGTGGCTAGAAGTCTCCAATGACAGAGGTGCTTTATAACCTTTCGCTAACAGATTTCTACTGTTGAAGCAATCAAAAACATTGTTCATAATCCTTATGAACCAAACTGTTGGATCACAGTCTTTAAAATCATCTAGCTGCGAATTTTTGGCAAGAAATTCAAGGGCATTAGCTACACTATTACTCAATGTCTGTGCAGCAATTCTGACATTCATCTTACGGCGATACCACTCAACATGCTTCATTCTTACTTTTGTAGCAAGATGAAGTGTCTCCACACATTGCAAATCATGTAACTTGAGTACATAATCCCATTTAATAGGATTTCTATCGCCATCAAAAATTGTGCCCTTACCAGCTAAGGTATTACTTACTAACTTTAGCATGTGACATGGGTCAAGGAAAATACATATTTCATCATTATACAATGGGTGCTTAAAGAAAGATTTTATGTTAGGTAAATTAAAAGAAGCACCTAGCTTTTCTATCATTGCAGTATTTACATGTGTTCCATCAAAAGTTACTGATATCACCTCAACACCAGCATCAAAAGTAAACTTTAGAGCCTCATTCAATAGGTTAGATTTTTCTAGTGCAGTTAGTCCATTGACTAGAAAGTAACCAATTGGAAGTTTTCAGGAACTGTTAACATCAGTTACCATAAACGTTAGTGCCTCATTTGCAACAGGAAGGTTATCATCATCAAGCTCTGCCCCATAATCTACATATCCAACGAATTTATTTTGACGAAATTCAATGTGTTTCCTTATTGCAATTTCATCAAATGACATAGCACACAGCAATTTCTTGCCCTTGTTCATAAGCTCTTGACTCTTTATTCTGAGAGCAACTGCTGCTTCTTTGCTGAAACCTGGATTTCCATCAACCACACTATACCACCTTCTCAGTGTCCGTGGATGTGGCAGGGATGTATTGAAATTTCTCCTTACATAACTATAGGCCTTGCTGCTGTAGAAATTAAGAGTTAAAGCAAAGGTCCGAAGAGCTGCTGGATACTTTTCTCTTGTTTGACCTCTGCTGACACGCTTTAACAACTCTGAGGTACCTGGTGGCAGCATCTGAAAGCAATATGATACTCTCAGTAAAGAACTGCAAGAGCTAGGCTACAAACTGTCATTCACTCAACATGTTCTGAATATCACATCATGCAGAAGACTCTACATTGATAAGGAATGAGAAAACAACTCATAATTAGCAGTTACAAACTAAATTTGTGCATAGAAGGAACAAAATATCAAAACTGTTTCTACTACTTGTGTTCATGTATGGTAGATCTAACATAGTTAAGTTTCCAAGAGAGTCTCCACTTTAATAAAAGTTACTGCTTTCTCATTTATATTAAATTATGGTGCTTTCTCCTACTTTATTTTATCCATTGTGGTTATTGAATACCACAACTGTTTTTGTAAATTACACTGTAGGAAATAATGCAACCAGTCACAAGTTTCTTTTAGTAGTGATTTGTATTGTAACATTACTAGTTTTGAGTCTGAGCCCATTGTCAGATGGTAGCATTGATTTCTTGCAAGTTTTATGTATGTATCCCAAAATATAACAAAGTTCTAAGAGAGGAAATGTAAAGGAGAGAATTTTATGAAGTAAGTGCAATGTGTACTGTCTATATACAATCTAGAACCTTTCAAGAAATATGTAATTTCACAATTTTAGGACACACACGTAAAATTGCTAGGAATTAGTGGTATTGCATGGCAATGGGTTCCAGGCCGAAACTAGCAATGTTACAATAATCATCACTGCTAAGAAACTTGTGGCTAGTTGCAGTACTTTCCACAGTGTAATTTTATCCTATTATTTACATGAACATGTTGGTATTTTTCAAAACAGTGCCTCTATTTGCGTGAATAGAGACTTTCTTACAATCAACTATGCCACTTGTCATGGAACCATAAGACAGGTACAATACTAGAATGTACACCACCTGGTATTTATAATAAGAATGGCAATTTGGTATGCTTTAATGTCACATGTCAAGAAATTATAAGTACTACTTGAAGTACATAGTTCTATCTTACCTTCAGCAAAGTACCCATGGATTCACTTATAAGATTATTCTTTTGAAGGTCACTTATTAATGATTCAAAATTTAAAATTTTCTTCCTCATCCTGTGGGCTGATCGCTGCAAATTACTTCATTTTCTAGCTTTCTTCTTCAGCTGCTTTTTTGCAACACTTGCCAGTTTACTAGCTATGCCAGGAACAGCCAAATCATCTTCCTTAAAATCTCCTATGTATCTAAAACTTTTGCTTGTCCCAGCTATTACTTCAGAAGCTTGTATAGCGGCTGCAAACAAAATACCAGTCCACTGAACGAAAATGTACATGAAAGAATTTCCCCTCAGTCTAAAGCATAATACGACAATGTTACTTTAAAAAACGCTGTTACATTTTTGCATCCACTGCTTAACACTCTCCTTCTTACGTTAAAATATTAACACAAAGTAGATATCTAGACTTACGAGAATTACGGGAAGTTTCTGCACATGAAATTTCGTCTAATGACTCTCTCTTAGACGGAGGTTTACGAAGCTTGGGTCTCTTTGCTTGCAGATGCTCAGGGAAATCGAATTTTGTGGGCAAGGTGTCACTGTGAAGCCAATTCCCACCAGTCTTTTCTTTGTCGAAACAATTTTCTTCAAAGTGCTTCGAACAGATGCGTGTGTGCGTAGTAGGCTTGAAATCTTTTCGTTTCACTGCCTGTATCCACATCTGCCTGCGCCCTTCATCCTTTGGAAACCTATACGAAAGAGAAAATGTAGCTTTATAGCCTATCATTTCAAGAAATACATAGGATTGCAATGTGCGCCTGGAAACACACACAACACTTCAAACCGCCAATTTACGTAACTGTGACGTTCTGGGTAAGGGTATGATATACACAATAGTTTACCAATATTCAAGAAACGCCACTAAATTAAACTAATAATACTTACACGTGAAATTTAATGTTACTTCCCTTCACAAAACGCTCGGTACAACCATAAGCACAACAGGATACCACCATTGTTTTGCCAATGGTCACGTGGTATAGCAGTAGAGATGTTGGTGCCACGAAATTTACGTCATGACCAGTCTACCAATATCTATGGTCGAAGGCCGCAGCTCATAGCTCTGCCTCTGCCTCTGTCCCTTATGACGTAAATAAATTTACTTCCTCTCCTGGCACCACTATAAGAGCAGTGAGCAGAAATACACATGAGGCCGTCTGTTGCAGTGGCTCAGTGCAAGAGATCAATGTGAGATACAGTCGTCGCTATTATTGAAGAACGTTGATATTCCATCAGAGAATCTGGCAGAAGGTATGGTGTGCCACATACCACTGCAACGAACTGGTTGAGGAACTACCTTGAAAGAAGTGTTGGCTCATGCTGCAAGTAAAGCTGAATATAACAACATCCAAACTCTGTTAAAGAATAAGGAAGTGGAAGAATCTTATAATGCAGACTTATGCCTAGAAACTGAATCGGAAACAACGACACTACCTCAGTCAGATGTTGTCTTACCTACTCTTTCCCCAAGTTCATGTAGCAGGCGTGAAACAGGGCTCCCAAAAATTTCACTTCCAAAATTCCGTGGTAACATTTCGATACATTTAAGGCACTAGTTATTGTCAGTGAAGTCTCAGCTGATGTCCAGCGGTATTATTTGTTGTCATGTGATTTTGGTGAAGCTGAGTGAGACTCTGGTTCTTAAGAGAGATAACAATCCCAAGTTGAGTGTTAGTTTACACACAAAAACATGTCTGAATACGCCCAAAGGCAGAACTCAATCTACTGAGTACTTAAGAATGTTAATCAGCCAGATAATGAGAAATGGCTCTGAGCACTATGTGACTTAACTTCTGAAGTCATCAGTCCCCTCGAACTACTTAAACCTAAGTAACCTACAGACATCACACACATCCATGCCCGAGGCAGGATTCGAACCTGCGACCGTAGCGGTCACGCGGTTCCAGACTCTAGGGCCTAGAACTGCTCGGCCACTCTGGCCGGCTAATGATAAATGTTAAAGCAACAAAGCTCATACAGGTCGGAACACCATTGCACAAGGAATTTGGGAAGATGTTATATGCTCGTACACTATGACATTTCTTAGAACCGAAATTCTCCTCTGCAAACATTGGCATCAGTTCTGGAAACAACGATACTAGTAGGGTAAGGGTAGCATGGTCACACTTTTAATACCAAATTGATATTCAAATTAATTAAACTTATCAATTAATTACCCCATTGCCACGACCACCCAATCCCCCACCGTCAGATAACGTCATGTGTTTTCACCAGCCTGCACGTGGGTCCCAGCCCCCTCTCCCTCCACACCTCTCCCCATCCCCCATCTACTGTAATTCGAATTTTCACGGTATTTCGAATTTTGGTGGGGTTTCTTTGTCCCAGGGATTTGCTGACGTCTGATAGCACCACCACCCCGGAATTGGCTGGAAATTAAAAATGGAGGTTCCCTTTCCAGGGCTTGAGGTCTGGTCCTTCTGGGTGGAAAACCCAAGTGAACCCTCCAACAAATAAAAACTTCCCAGTTGCAGGAGAGGAAGGTTAGGTTGGTGTACTTTATCTATTTTGGTTGGGTAGCTGAAGTAAAGATCGGCCCTAATTACGTAATTAATCAGGAAGTTCAGCCCTAATTACACAAGTATATGTTAGCACTACAAGATGACTGCCTAAAATCGTAATACAGCTCAAAAATTGATGATGGCACACAAATGGTGTTATCCTGTTGGGAAAAAAATATCACAAAATCAATCAAAACTAATGGCAGACCTACGCAGACTCTACTCTTCACCTACAAGCTGGTGGAGAAAAGGATGGAGTGTAAGATAGTTTCTTTAGTTTTTTACTGGGAATTTATTCAACTGACGAGATGCTGGTGTTGCACAGAGAGGATCCTTCGTAAGCAGTTGAATATATTGTTTTTGTGTATAACTAAGGCTATGTACACCGCAATATACTTTGTTTTTCTACCATGACTTCAAGGTCTTTGTCAGCTGCTGAACTGACATTAACACGTTTCGATCTGTTGGCTCTCATAGTAAGCTGAACATCTTATGGTGTTAACTATGCAGCTCCCACAACACACAGATTGGTAGAAATAAACCACAGTGGCGATGTTTCTCATTGACAAAAATGTGGAAGACATCAACATACGGGAACTGGAAGACTTTATAGCACTGTGGATTGTTTCCAACAGCTATCTGAAGGTGATGGTTAAGCCATACAGTTAATCTCATCTTCCACAGCTACGGGGTATCAAATGACGTGGTGGCCCATTTCAAAGAGCACTGTTTCGTCATTCTGCAGTCATGTACATGATTACTGTTCCGCTGTTGACCATCACCAGAAGGTGCTGTTCACAACACGCTCAATGTAGTAGAAATAAAAAGAGATACGACATCTTAATGATGACAAAAAAGCAGGGATAGGGTATCGCAGCATAAAGAAATAGGATGTGTCTGCAGAATTGAGATACACTTCCAAACAACAGTCTGAAAGTGATGACCTCTATATTTAATACCATGCCCCACAGCGACAAGTAGCGGATATCCAGTGTTTCGCCAAGGCTCTCTCCTTCTCAACCAAGTAGTTTCTGTCAATCATTATGTGGCAATCAACAGCGTACCAGTGGCACAGTATGGGAAAGACACAGTTGATATAGGACGATGTACTTTATTTTGCACCACAGTTGATTGTGCAATCAATTTTAGCAATTTAACCAACTGTTTTGGAATTTTCATGTCAGCCATTGACATGGCAGAATCCTTCCAAATTTCGCATTATCTCTAAATCAACCCTCCACTACTCTCCAAGTTCCATATACTAGATTCCTAATGCAGATAGATGACTGTACAGTACATACATTTGGTCATATACATTAAAGTATACCAGTTGTTTCGTAATTTCAACGGCAGTCAGTGACGTGGCAGAATGCTTCCCAATCATTGGTAACTCACCCTTCCTCTACTTTGCAAGTACCATATACCTGCGAATGCAGCTAGATGACAGTGTGATATGTCGATTCGACCATAAACACCAAAGTCTACCAGACAGCGATGTATACTCATGCAGTGAGGCTATCTACATATTTCCAGCGTATTGATCACAGTGCATAATTTATGATTACAACTGGTCATCTTTCCTGTGTGGATGGCCGTCACAGAGTATTCTCTCGTTCGTAGGACGAAGTCGGAGACTGACAGATCCCTCCCACATTGTCCTTGAACAAGCCTCCCTGCAACACCAATCTTACCCATGGCAAGCATCCAAAAGTACATGATCTCTCCAGATGCATTCATTAGAAGAGGGTATAACCTCTTATCTGTTTATAGTAGCCATGAGTGTTGCAGTGATATAACAGATGGTTATGAAGAAACGTGCGGTTTGTACGTGATAAATCTCCAAACGGATGAAGTTTGAAACATTTCACATATATCAACTGTGCTATCAATTCTGAGGCATTATTCCACTGACTGGAGTCAGTACCAGGAAAGTTGCGACATGAGAGAAATGACCATAAAGCATAAACACACACTATGCTATATTTTTAAAGCCATATGTGCTTCATAGTATTAGCTATGTGGAATGAAATACTATTGATACTGTAATGTCGGATATATTTGTCCAATGTCAGACATAGAACCAGCCCGCAAGTTTCCTGCCCCAGTCACTAAGGTGACAAAGTTGAAATTTAGAAAACTACTTCCTTCTACATTGTTCTTGTGTCCTAGGATGGCATTGTTAGTCCACATCCACCACTTGAGCTGCTTATAAACCAACTAGAATGAAGTTCGGAGACTGCAATTCTATTCTCTTAGGAAAATAATCGATTTTATATCTCTCTTCTGCTTACAGTAGCATCATCACAGCTGTGATAGCATTCCTGTTGCACAAAGAAGTCCTGGTCTAATGTTAGGTAGTTTTGCTGATGTGTAGGATAATACAGCATTTTCATCCTAACACCACATTTATGAAGTACACTCCCTCACACTATTAAAGGTGACACATGTGACAATGGTCCACTCTCCTAGAGATTACTCTAGGGAATAAACGCATTGATTTTTTCCTTAATACTTAAGTAATAACATTGTTTGTGAGAACCAGCCGTAATTCGGTAATATATACATATATTCGACTGCATGTTTGAGAACACAGTTATGCATTAGGATACATATGTTTTGCCTGCTTTAATATGGCGCCTCTGTGTAATAATTATGTCGCCTTTGTTGGAGTATGTGTCACGAAAAACCATATAGTATACAGGGGGAGGGGACAGATTAAAAGTGAATAGAGCTAGAGAGTAATTTTTAAGCTTTTCTCTGTATTGAGTGTCTGGGTGCCTCCAATCCACAGCAGTTCTCCGCGTTTCGTGGTACTTTTTGTCCAATTTTATGTAGTTTCATTCAATGTTAAGTATTTTTCCAAGTTTTTTTCGCGATTTTGCTTATTTCGCCGTGTTTCCCTCAATTTTACACATTTCCCATCAGTTTGTCGTATTATACCACGTTCTTCGCTATTTTTACCGATTTACATCATTTTCTCATATTTTGCCATATGTTGCCGAGTGTATATTGTCATATTTCCTGCATACCCATGCGTTGTTTTATTTTATACGATGATATTTGCGTGTCCTGTGTGCCAGCCTATTAAAACATCCTAAGAATTTCCCTCTTTCCAATGATCTACATGCATGCTTTTTGGACAGGAAGATCATGAAATGTATAATAACACTCACCTCGTACCTAGACGAGACTCAACGAGTGGTGCAGATTGGAGACTCGTAATCTGGAAAATCCATGTACTGCTACGGAACATTCGAGAGCTTGTCTGCAGACTCATGTGGTGACACGCTTGATGGAAACTGGCACAGTTCTACACATTCATTAGACTTCCACTCTACCATGTAGGGATCTGCAACAGACACCGAGCCAAGCAGCACATGTGGCATGGGGTATGTCACCTCAACCCTCAAAAGAGCTATGAGGCGGCGCCCTTTCATCTCAAAGCCTGGAGTAGAGCAGGAGGCGTTAGGCATGTCTGGTGAACCAATAAACCTTACCCACTCCTCTCACTGGTGGATCAAGAAGGGTGTCTAGAGGATGAGCCACAATGCAGTACATTCAGGATAGGATTTGAAGATGGATCTACCAGTTAGAGGTCTAGGTTTATGCCAGCCATCCACAACACACAATATACAAAACAACAGAGCAAATGCATTGTATCTGTAGAAGAAATGTGTGTGAATTCCTAAGGGACCAAACTGCTGAGGACATCGTCCCTAGACTTACACACTACTTAAACTTACTCAACTGAAACTAACTTACGCTAAGAACAAAACACACACCCATGTCTGAGGGAGGACTCGAACCTCTGGCTGGAAGGGCGCCTCAAACCGCATGGCCACTCTGCGTGGCTGTATCTGTAGAGTACTTGAGATTAGATTAGATTAGATTAGTACTTGTTCCATATATCATGAATACAACACTTCATAATGATGTGGAACGTTGTAAGTAGGCTGTTTAGGTTTCTATATTGGTAATGCACGTAGCGCTCTGGATGAAAATCACTGGCTGTGTTGTGTGCAGTCTGGCTGGTTGGCATTGTTGTAATATTCGCTATTGTAGCGTTGAGCAGTAGGATGTGAAGAGCGCATAGCATAGCGTAGTTGGAGGTGAGCAGCCAGCAGTGGTGGATGTGGAGAGAGAGATGACAGAGTTTTGAGAGCGGATGATCTGGACGTGTGCCCATCAGAAAGAGTAAATTTGTAAGGCTAGATGTCATGAACTGATATATATATTATGACTTTTGATCGCCATTAAGGTAAATACATTGTTTGTTCTCCATCAAAATCTTTCATTTGATAACTATGCCTATCAGTAGTTAGTGCCTTCAATAGTTAGAATCTTTTATTTAGCTGGCAGTATTGGCGCTCGCTGTATTGCAGTAGTCTGAGTAACGAAAATTTTCGTGAAGTAAGTGATTCATGAAAGGTATAGGTTATTGTTAGTCAGAGCCATTCTTTTGTAGGGATTTTTGAAAGTCAGATTGCGGTCCGCTAAAAATATTGTGCGTCAGTTTAGTGTTGATCAGAATAAGTAAAGAGAGTAATGCCCGAGTACGTTCAGTTTTGTTCAGCTGTTTGAAATCAAATAACGTAGAGGTTTATCAGCACAGTAATTCATTAATTTTTCTAAGGGACGTTTTAACGTGTCAAGTTAAAAAAAGGTGTCCATACAAGATATTACATTACACAAAAGATTACATGACACTCAAAATTTTTAATTTTTTTGTGAGGAATGGGAAATTAGCCACTTACTATATCCAAAGATTCATGTAATGAGTAGAAGGAGGTGCCATTAAGAAATTCTTTTAATTTTTCTGGCAGCATAATTTACCCCCTTCTGAGCCAAAGTTAGATTTAACCTTGTGTAGTGAAGATGATTCTTTCTCCTAGTGTTGTAGCCATGTACACTGCTATTACTTTTGTGTTCATTAGGATTGTTAATAACAAATTTCATAAGTGAATATATATATTGTGAGGCTACAGTGTCTGCAGGATGATCTTGGATGAGCTCCAGCAATTATTCTGATTACACGCTTTTGTGCAATGAACACTCTTTTACTCAATGATGAGTTATACTTGGTTGTGAGTGACTGGGTCCATTCGAGTACAGTACTCTACTGCCTGACTCATGTGCTGTTCTGTACCGTACATAAGAATAATATCCACGATGGAATATCTCCCTCCATCCAACGGTCATCTAGCACACAAAATAGCAGATTTTGGATGATTATGGGCTATCATCATGGATCTTTAATACAATAATATAGGGTTCGAAGATGGATCTACCAGTGAGAGGGCTGGGTTATGTTCATGCCAGCCATCCACAATACACACAGGGAGTTGATATGTGTAAAGAGTTGATTTCTGCTGATGCTCTGATTTCCCCCCCCCCCCCCCCCCCCCCCAGTAAGTATTTGCTGTTATTGCTTACCAGATTAGCTTCGCCACTTTTGTTTACATTTTCCATCTCTGATATGTCCCCACAATCACGTCAGCACTGTAGGCTTTGGATATTTTTTATCCTGTTTTATTTTTTTATTCGTTAGTTGACAGTGTGTCAACTACACTTATCATCCTGGACAGTGAGAGTTTCTCCTCCCCATTCCTACAGAGTGCACACCCCCCGGCAACATAATTTATAGACGAACAGTTAGCAAGTTACGCATGCAAACTGCAACTGTCTGCCGCTGACAGCTCTACACAAATATAACTATGTATGCATATTACCAATCACGAAGTCTCGATTTCAACCACCTGTGCTTTTATTTTCGACAGTGCTACAGCCCTGCAAAGAGCGAAAAACTCTTTGCAAAACGGTTCTGCAAGGGATGTAAGCACACTTAAATTCATCCTGCTAAAGAGCATAACATCTTCAATGCAAGTTATATTAGCAATATTTCGTAACAACATTGTCTAGGTTCTCCAGTAATAGTAACAAATTACAGCATTCTGCTCCGCCTATCAACCCTCCTTTTATAGTATTAAAGGCCCATGATTACAGCACATAATCATCCCAGTTCCGCTGTTTTGTGTGCTAGATGCCCGTTGGATGGAGGGAGACAGTTTAGTGAATATTATTCTTATGTACTGTTAAGGACAGCAAATTAGTCGGACAGTAGCGTACTGTATTCGAATGGGCCCACTCACTCATAACCAAATATGCTACAGGTACAGCCACACGGAGTGGCCGCGCGGTTTGATGCGCCATGTCACGGATTGCGCGTCCCTTCCCGCCGTAGGTTCACGTCCTCCCTCAGACATGGGTGTGTGTGTTGTTCTTGGCATAAGTTAGTTTGAGTTAAGTTAGTTTAAGTAGTATGTAAGTCTCACATAGATGTGATCTAACGAAAACAACAACATATATTTCGAGGGATAAAGCTGCCATTGGGCATAACTGACTATCTATCTGACTCGGAATGAGCAAAGGGTGTTTTTCCAAAGGTAGTAGATGCGTCCCATTTTCCAGCCACTTGCCAGCAATCAAGGATGCTTGTCTCAGATTTTTTTTTTCACTCGCACAACTGCGATGTTTCTCAAACACTTGCACCAAGCCCGACTAATTTGTTGTTCTGTACCACACATAAGAATAACACCCACAAAGCACTGTCTCCCTCCCACAGCGGCCATCTAGCACACAAAATAGCGGAATTGTAATGCTTATGTACTGTCATCACGCATCTTTAAGAGTATAAAAGGAGGTGTAACAGGCGCAGCAGGATGTCATGGTTTGTTGTTGCTATTGGAGAATCTAGACAACATTGTTACGAAATATAGGTAACATCACTTGCATCGAAGATGTTATACTCTTTAGCAGGATGAATTTAAATGTGCTTACATCCCCAAAGGAATCGTTTTGCAAAGAGTTTTTCGCTCTTTGCAGGGCTGTAGTACTGTCGAAAATAATGTGCAAAACTTCGCGATTAGTAATGTGCCTTCATAGTTGGATGTGTGTGTAGAGCAGTCAGTGGTGGGCAGTTGCGGTTCGCATGCATAAGTTGCTAACTGTACGTCTATAAATTACTTTGCGGGGGTGTGCACGGGGAGGGGAAACTGTCGAGGTCCAGGATGCTAAGTGTAGTTGACACACTGTCAACTAACGAATAACTTATTACTAGGATAAAAAAAACCTTAAATGTGTAGTTTGTAGATGCTTTGACATGATTGTGGGGACATATCAGAGTTAGAAGGTGTAAACAAAAGTAGTGAAGCTAATCTGGTAAGCAAACAAGAGCATAAACCTATGTGGGGAAAAAAATCAGAGTATCAGCAGAAATTATAAAGTAGACGCCGTTCGAATTGTAGCTCGTTGTGGAACCTAGAAATAATAGTGTTTTTTTCCGTCATGTAAGTAGATTGCGTGAAACAGGCTGTGATAATAAAATTGCTTACAAAACTAGAGCGCAAGAATTTGCTGTATGATAGAAACTTTACAGACATGCCGGTAGAGGTGGAGCAAAAATATCAAATGTGAGCTTACAGACTGTGATTGGTTTGATGTAATGGCAGAGAGAGAGACACGGTAAAATCTTATAGGCAATTCTATTACAAGTCAGGGCCGCACGATTTGTTTCGTAAATGCAGGTGTGACGTAGTATCACACTGACAATATGGGATTGCCATAGTGTACAAAGCAGCAACGTAATCTTGAATTATAGCTTGTTGTTATCGAACGTAGAATGTTGTGTTTTTCCCGACACATGAGCTAATGGGTTGAAATATTGTATTCTCTAACGTTATTTTACGTGTCTGAAATGTCTGTAATTCACACGTATATGACAGTTTATTTACAGAGACTGATTTGAACTCGAGAGATGCTCTCAGGTCGTGTAATTTGTCCATCAAGTTGAAAAAAATGTTTAACATAAATGTTTTTTTCTTTAGAGCTTAAATTCTCGCTTTTGCTTTACTTCGATGACAATTTCCAAATAACGAGGAATTCTGCGGTGATCAGTAATTTTCGCAGCAAAATAGTGGAAGTTTCTTTACCCACCTTTACGCAGGGTGGGCGTATATAGCGGTGACCTATGTAATCGGAGGCGGCGCACTTTAAAGGTGCGTTGACATTACAAAGAAGTTGTAAGTAGGCTCTTTAGGTTTTTATGTTGGTAACACGACGTAGCGCTCTGTATGAAAATCACTGCCTGTGCTATGTGCAGAATAACGAAGATTTTTGTGAGGTAAGTGATTTATGAAAGGTATAGGTTATTACTAGTCAGAGCCATTCTTTTGTAGGGACTTTTGAAAGTCAGATTGCGTTGCGCCAAAAATATTGTGTGTCGGTTTAGTGTTGATCAGAATAAGTAAATAGAGTAATGTCTGAGTACGTTCAGTTTTGCTCAGCTGTTTGATAATCAAATAACGTAGAGGTTTATCAGCACAATAATTCATTAATTTTTCTAAGGGGACGTTTGAAAGGGTTCTCCATCGCAGGTCGGGGATCGCTTGTGGTGGCGGTGTGGATACGATTCAGTGTGTGTGTGTGTGTGTGTGTGTATGTGTGTGTTGGTGGGTGGGTGATCGCTCTAGGCATCTGTGCCCGATCAGGCGGGGGGTGGGGGGGGGGGGGGCAATGCCGCTAGATTCCCTTTTGCGTTAGCGAAGAACCGCGGCATTGAGAATCCTGCTATGTGCCCTGCCCTGGGTCCGCAGCTGGGAAGACTCTGCTCTCAGATACGACAGGGGCTGTGGTCAGTAGAGGCGGCGGAGGTAATACGCCTCCTGTTCTCCAAGCTGTGGACTTTTGAAAAATCGAGCATGAGAGTTCTCCAGAATTTTGTTGTTGTTCCAGAGGGGTTCAGTCTTACTGAGGAACATCTTTTCCAGATTGCAAGAAGCGTTTTCTTCTTGCTTTTTGTCTGTGTGTGACTGATTTTCTCAGATGACTGATTTCCTCAGACTGGAGACAGTATATCAATACCACCAAAGGGCCACCAGTGGCAATACAGAAAAGGCCTTTATCTCTCCCTATAGTGTGGTGAGGGCCAGAGGGAGGGGGAAACTGGGGGAGAAGGCTAAAACTGCCTCCAAGGTGATTAGTTCATGAGCGCCTATCGAGGATAAAGCACATTCAGCTAGCGCTTCTCTGCAATCTTTTGGGATCGAATTTTGTTGTAGCTCTGTTATTACGATGATATTTCCCAATTTGTTGCATTATGTCCCATTCACTACGAGTGATGGATTTTTCATGACAATTTCGATGTGTAATTAGAACACTTATCACATTTTTCATCAGTTGTGGTAGTGTGTAGAGGCGATGATTACCTGGGCTTCGAGGTGTTTGTCGAGAAGGCGTCTGTAGCGAACTTTGACGTCAAAGAGCGATAGACACAGTCCTCAGCTGTATGTTTCTAGGTAACACACTTATTAAACTCCTCTCTGTCCAAACTAGCATCTCTTAAGTTGAATAAATTCCCACCAAAAAAATAAAGATAGTACCTTACACCCAGCCTTTTTCCCACCAGCTTGTAGGTGAAGAGTAGAGTTTGAGTTCGTCTGCCACTAGTTTTGAGTGGTATTGTGAAATTTTTTCCCAGCAGGATAACATCTGTTGTATGGTACCATCAATTGTTGAGCTATATTGCGATTTTAGACATTCCTTGTGTAGAGCTGTGCATGTAGTTGTGTAATTAGACCTCATCTTTATGACTATTTACGTAATTAGGACCGATCTTTACTTCAGTTTCCCAACCAAAGTAAATAAATTACACTATCCTAACCTTCCTCTCCTGCATCTGGGAAGTTTTTTTTTTTTTGGGGGGGGGGGGGGGGGCGGTTCACATAGGTTTTCCGTCCAGAAGGACCAGGAAAGGGCCGGCCGAGCGGTTCCAGGCGTAGTCCGGAACCGCGCTGCTGCTACGGTCGTAGGTTCGAATCCTGCCTCGGGCATAGGTGTGTGTGATGTCCTTATGTTAGGTAGGTTCTAAGTCTAGAGGACTGATGACCTCAGATGTTAAGTCTCATAGTGCCCAGAGCCATTTGAACCAGGAAAGGGCACCGCCATTTATAATTTACCGCGAATTCTAAGATGGGGGTGGGGGTGGTTTTGACGTCAGCACAGGCCTGGGATAAAGAAATTCCCGACAGTAGGTTACGTGGACAGGGAGAGGGTGGGAAGGGGGTACGAGGACTCACGTGCAAGCTGACAAAAGCACATGCCGTCAATTTGGGATGGGGTTTTCGTGCGCATGATTTTTTTTTTTGGGGGGGGGGGGGTAATTAATAGATTAATTAATTTGCACATCAATTTGATATTAAAATTGCACCCATGACGCTCTTAACCTATTACTAACAAAAACGTGAAACCCAGCTCACTATGTTCCTCCACGAGACCCAGAGAGCAATAAATACTGACGCCCAGGTTGATACTGAGTTACCCTACTTCCGGAAGGCGTTCGACACAGCTCCTCACTGCCTTTCTAATGGACAAAATACGAGCGTACCGAGTACCAGACTAGGTGTGTGACTGGAGTGAAGAGTTTCTATCAAACAGGAAACAGCATGTCACGCTCATGTAAAAGTAACTTCGAGAATATTGTAGAATCATTACCTTCCACAATACATGTAAATGACTAGCGAATAACATGGGAATCCGTGAGACTTTTCGCGGATCTCGCTGTTGTATACAGAGAAGCTACAGTGCTAGAAAACTATAACGAAAAGCTGGAATACCTGCAGAACAACGGCGGTAGCGGCAGCGAATAGGAATTGACCCTCAACATAAGCGAACGTAACGTATAGCGCTTGAAAAGGCAGAAATATCCGTTATTTTACGAGTACATCATTTCAGAATAGTCACCTGAAGCAAATACATCCATAAAGTATCAACAATATTCGTATGGAGAGATTTAAAGTGAAACGACCAAAAAAAATTTGTGGCAGGTAAGGCGGATGCCAAATTGAGATGTTATTGGAAGAATTCTCACGAACTGTAGTCACCCACAGAGGGGATAGCTTACAAAAGAGTTGTTCGACCAATACTTGTATATTGCTTGTCAGTCTGAGATCCGTAGCAGACAGGAAATAGAGAAGGTGTAGAGAATAACAGCGCAGTTTATTACGCATTCATTTATTAAGCACGAAAGCGTCAAGGGAACGCTCAGCCAACTCCAATGGCAGACACTACAAGAGAGGCGTCGTACATCCCGGTATGATTTACTGTTAAAGTGCAGAGAGCGCACTTTGTTAGAAGATTAATAGATTCAACCAATAAATTGCTGACACTTGTTCCAATCCATCATTGGCTGTCTGGTACAGCAAGTGGTTATGATTTTTTTTTTTAATAAAGGTAGTCTCGGTTGCAAAAAATAGTTTTTTTTATCCATACAAATTAGAGTTTCGTCTTTGTGAGGCATAATGACATTGTCTGAAGAGAATATAACAAAATATTTTTAATGTGACAAATGGCAACGTAATGAACCATGATTCTAAGCTATGGAGCATTGAGTGAATTGATAATAATATATGTCTAAACTCACGTAAAAATGTAGAAGAAGAAACTTCATTTGTCAATTGCCACTTCAGGGCATAAAATAAGAATAGAAATCATCTGGATTAGCATCCACTCATCAAAAGTCTTATCGGAACCGAAACATTATTTTTCTGTAAAATTCAACTGTTACCAGTAAATAATTTCTTAAGACATCTTGCTTTTTTAATAATATGAAGTCATTCATTTCTTACAAGGTAGCAGGCTAATGTTATTTTGAGGATGATGATGATTATTATTACGTGTTTAAAGGGACTAAACTACTGAGTAATAAGTCCCTTGCTGTTATTTTCTTTACGTGGTTTCATCTTAACTACTTTTGGTTATTTATAGACACTTTTATGCATTTTATTGTGATAACCTCTTAACTCTTTCATAACAGTATTACGTACTCCACTTAGGTTTAATGGCCTTAGTTATGATTTAAGATCCTGTTATATGTATCTGCAAGTTTTCCTTCCTGGCAGTTTTGTATTTTACTTTTTACTATCCCCAAATGCTATCAGCTAATTTTTATAACCTTCCATAATTTTAATAATGCATGTTGTCTCTTAACCTTGCAAATACGATTACATATATTTTTATTAGTTTTAATTCAGATGATTCAAATGGCTCTGAGCACTATGGGACTTAACATCTGAGGTCATCAGTCCGCTAGAACGTAGAACTACGTAAACCTAACTAACCTAAGGACATCACACACATCCATGCCCGAGTCAGGATTCGAACCTGCGACCGTAGCGGTCGCGCGGTTCCAGACTGAAGCTCCTAGAACCACCCGGCCACATCAGCCGGCCTAGTTTTAATTGTGCTTGTCACTATATGATGCATTTTGTGTATTCAGCTGTAGTTGACACTTGCGCCACCTATCCCACACCAGTGGTGTTACTACTGTACCTCCTGTCGCATTACCTCATAGTAATTTTTTCTGAAGTCTTGTAGACCTGTTTCACTGGAACTCTTGCAGCATACATGTTATACACTGATACCATGCTGCTGACCCGATCTTACAACATGTAAGGCGTCCAAATGTCCATGTATTTTATTTGTTTTACATTCTTATTATCTCCCATTAATTTTAATTTCCGTTTGGATTATTTTCTGTTCCGGTAAGACTTTTGACGAGTGGGTGCCTAATCCAGATGATTTCCTTTCTTATTTTATGCCCCGTTGTGGAAACTGACGAAAGAAGTTTCTTCATCTACAGATTAACGTCATTTTAGTCACATATTACTATCTCCGCTTGCATTGCAGTACAGTTTAGAATCATGCTTCATTACCTTACCTTACCTACCATCAACCTTACCACGAAACATTAGCAAATGGAACAGGTACAGGAGAAATTGCAGTGATTTTCAAAGTATCCCCCATCACACACTGTAAGGTGGCTTGCAAAATATATATGTAGGTATAGAGTATATCTGCACATCTTGTTTTTTCACAAGGTGGCAAATCCGACGAAACAGTGATAATCTAAAAAAGCTGACATCACATTTTCCCATGCGAAAGTTTTGTGGCATTTCTAGAAACCAGCTGCCAGACTTTAGAGCTTATTCGTTAAGACCAAATGATGCACTAGTCCAGCAGCTTGCCACGAAGCGTACTAGTGCAGGAAGGTATAGATCCCGATGAGCATTAAAAGCCTCTGCTCCTGACTGTGGACTTTGTAACACACCATGCTAAGTGGATGTCCTAAGTTCAAAGAGAGTGATACTGCAAGCGGACGGATGAAAGCTTAGTTTCAGCTGTGTAGGATCTATGCATAGGAAGGAGGAATACCATCCTGGTGTTTGCTGCATTTATAACAAGCGTTATAATACGCTACTCCAAAAAGAACAAGCCACATATAGTGGCGATAGAAAGCAGTAAGCGCTTATACAACAGTAAACAAATTGCAAGGTGAAACGAAACCAGCGATGTGCATAACCACTAGTGTCAACAGCCCTTGTAAAAGTGTTTATGTAGTAGTTTTATTCATCCGTAGATCTCTTTTTACAAGGATATAGGACATGTCAAAGTATTTACAAGCTTAGATCAATTTACAATAAGCTAATTCGTATACACATATATTTACAGACTTCTAGTTAGAGACAATCATTAGATTTTACTCCTGGTATACAATAATTTATTTACAAATAACTCATTAAATAATGTAATGCAAGAATTGAAGGTGTAAGCAGTGGGGAAAAGGGCGTAGTGGTCTTGGCTGCATTATTGCCATATTTCTGATGATCACATCAACGATGTTAGCGAATAACACAATGAAATGTCACCCCTTTCACGCCACAATCCACTAAGGCAGACCTAGGCCAATTGACCTGTATTTAAAATGTTGAGGAATTCAAAGAATGGTTGGAAATTAAAAAATCCAACAACCCATCGTTCTAACTTTAAAACTGTGTTTCTCACCCTCTCTTCTGGCATCATCTACATCTACACGATTACTCTGCAATTCGCATTTAAGTGCTTGGCAGAGGGTTCATCGAACCACAATCATACTATCTCTCTACAATTCCACTCCCGAACAGCGCGCGGGAAAACGGAAAACCTAAACCTTTCTGTTCGACCGGGCGAGGTGCGCAGTGGTTAGACACTGGATTCGCATTCGGGAGGACGACGGTTCAATCCCGCGACCGGCCATCCTGATTTAGGTTTTCCGTGATTTCACTAAATCGCTCCAGGCAAATGCCGGGATGGTTCCTTTGAATGCGCACGGCCGAATTCCTTCCCCATCCTTCCCTAATCCGATGAGACCGATGACCTAGCTGACTGTTCTCCTTCCCCAAACAACCCAACCCCTCTTTCTGTTCGAGCTCTGATTTCTCTTATTTTATTTTGATGATCATTCCTACCTATGTAGGTTGGGCTCAACAAAATATTTTCGCATTCGGAAGATAAAGTTGGTGACTGAAATTTCGTAAATACACTCCTGGAAATTGAAATAAGAACACCGTGAATTCATTGTCCCAGGAAGGGGAAACTTTATTGACACATTCCTGGGGTCAGAAACATCACATGATCACACTGACAGAACCACAGGCACATAGACACAGGCAACAGAGCATGCACAATGTCGGCACTAGTACAGTGTATATCCACCTTTCGCAGCAATGCAGGCTGCTATTCTCCCATGGAGACGATCGTAGAGATGCTGGATGTAGTCCTGTGGAACGGCTTGCCATGCCATTTCCACCTGGCGCCTCAGTTGGACCAGCGTTCGTGCTGGACGTGCAGACCGCGTGAGACGACGCTTCATCCAGTCCCAAACATGCTCAATGGGGGACAGATCCGGAGATCTTGCTGGCCAGGGTAGTTGACTTACACCTTCTAGAGCACGTTGGGTGGCACGGGATACATGCGGACGTGCATTGTCCTGTTGGAACAGCAAGTTCCCTTGCCGGTCTAGGAATGGTAGAAAGATGGGTTCGATGACGGTTTGGATGTACCGTGCACTATTCAGTGTCCCCTCGACGATCACCAGAGATGTACGGCCAGTTTGGAGATCGCTCCCCACACCATGATGCCGGGTGTTGGCCCTGTGTGCCTCGGTCGTATGCAGTCCTGATTGTGGCGCTCACCAGCATGGCGCCAAACACGCATACGACCATCATTGGCACCAAGGCAGAAGCGACTCTCATCGCTGAAGACGACACGTCTCCATTCGTCCCTCCATTCACGCCTGTCGCGACACCACTGGAGGCGGGCTGCACGATGTTGGGGCGTGAGCGGAAGGCGGCCTAACGGTGTGCGGGACCGTAGCCCAGCTTCATGGAGACGGTTGCGAATGGTCCTCGCCGATACCCCAGGGGCAACAGTGTCCCTAATTTGCTGGGAAGTGGCGGTGCGGTCCCCTACGGCACTGCGTAGGATCCTACGGTCTTGGCGTGCATCCGTGCGTCGCTGCGGTCCGGTCCCAGGTCGACGGGCACGTGCACCTTCCGCCGACCACTGGCGACAACATCGATGTACTGTGGAGACCTCACGCCCCACGTGTTGAGCAATTCGGCGGTACGTCCACCCGGCCTCCCGCATGCCCACTATACGCCCCTCGCTCAAAGTCCGTCAACTGCACATACGGTTCACGTCCACGCTGTCGCGGCATGCTACCAGTGTTAAAGACTGCGATGGAGCTCCGTATGCCACGGCAAACTAGCTGACACTGACGGCGGCGGTGCACAAATGCTGCGCAGCTAGCGCCATTCGACGGCCAACACCGCGGTTCCTGGTGTGTCCGCTGTGCCGTGCGTGTGATCATTGCTTGTACAGCCCTCTCGCAGTGTCCGGAGCAAGTATGGTGGGTCTGACACACCGGTGTCAATGTGTTCTTTTTTCCATTTCCAGGAGTGTAGATCTCCCCGAAATACGTCTTTGCTTTAATGACTTCCATCCCAACTCGCGTATCGTATCTGCCACACTGTCTCCCCTATTACGTGATAATACAAAACGAGCTGCCTTTTTTTGCACTCTTTCGATGTCCTCCGTCAATCCCACCTGTTAAGGATCCAACACCGCGCAGCAATATTCTAACAGAGGACGAACGAGTGTAGTGTAAGCTGTCTCTGTAGTGGACTTGTTGCATCTTCTAAGTGTTCTGCTAATGAAACGCAACCTTCGGCTCGCCTTCCCCACAGTATTATCTATGTGGTCTTTCCAACTGAAAGTGGAAATTAAGTCATTTGTGCTAAGTATAGAATGTAAGATGAAGGACACCGGCTGTGTTCTACTATGTTTTCCTCAGCCCTTTGACGTCAGATTTCAAGACCGCCCTTGTGCTAAGTACAGAATCCAGGGCATTGAACCTGATCATAGTGGGCCAGTAAGCATGGCTGCCGGATCTCCCAAGTATAGAATCAATGATGGCCTGGCCATTTGCGTTAAGAATAAAATCCAAGATGACCAATTATGGTAAATTCAAAACTGTGATGTTGCAGCTTATATAGCTGCCAGGTCTTGTACTAAGAGACCACTTGCGCTAAGTTTAAAATCTCAGTTTAAAATCATTTCATGTTAAACATTTACAGTGTGTATCGTGGGATGGTATGGGATGGGATAGAAACAATTGCACTATCATTTTAGTTATTAAAAAAATGACACACTGGGGAGATCACACACGCTATGATGGACAGAGCTTTTGCACTTGGCCGTCCACCTTTGCTGCTGTGTCTCCGCCTACCTAGTGGCAGCTCAGCGCCAGACCTGATGACGTCATGCAAAGTTGCCAGATTTTGTCATCACTCGCGATATCCATCTGACATCACAATCCAAGACAGTGGAACTAGGCCAACAGTCGTATAAATTGTGAAAAATTCGAAAAATGGCAGGAAATTTAAAAAATTCAGGATTTTCCCCATTCTCTGTCGTCGCTGTGGACATAGGCCAATCGCCTTAACTATAAAATTGGCAGTAAGTTCAGGAAATTGTGGGAAATTCAGAACAGCCAAATGGTCTCATATATAAAACTGGGTTTTCTTCCCGTTGCTCAATTCACAATCCAAACAAGATAGTTGGCTTAGGCCAATTTTGAAACCACAAACTGAAGTGAAATTACAAAAAATCGGGAGGAATTAGGGCACTGTAGATGGGGACTCGTACAAAGTTTAAAATTGACAGAAATTTTAAAAACTCAGATTTTCTCCTTGCGCTGAAGCTGGTGGAACCCTGATGGTGGCCAGGGCACTTGTGATAAACTTAGGATCCGGTTTAAAATTGTGTTACATTATAGCTCATTGGCACAGTTCCTGGTTTCCCGGAAATGAAAATTATGTCCACACTTCTGCTGTTTAAACACTTAGCACAGTGTGTGCAGTTGGCTAGGATTGGAGTGTTTCTATATTTGTTTAAACATTTGCCGCTCATGCTGTACTGCCATGTGCAGGCTCCTCCTGCATCCACAGAGGCGAAATCACTGCTTTGCACCATCACTACAACAACTAACTGATAGTCCATAATTGTTGCGCTGTGTGCTACAGGTAAGCCACATCCTGTCAGCTTGATGGCTTAGTGTAAAATGGCTCCATCGGCATGACTGCAGCCAGCATACCACATTATATCATTGTCCCCCTAATCAGCGATCGGAATAAACAAGACTGTTTGATTGAACTAAAAAATAAAAGCTTTAAGGCGTGTGGCTGCTTACAGTCAAAAGATAAAAGTTTCTATTTAAGCCAGATAAAAACATTCCCTACATTTATATCCATGTATTTATTTGTCCGTTTCTTGGCATGGCTGAATTTCTGATAAGTTCTTTTATCCATTTGTAAGTAATGAAGCGCCTGAAGACGCAAATTTAATTCGTGAACCCAGTCGTGTTCTCCAATAAAGAATTCTAACTATCACGTCGGTCTTGTTTATTCAAATCATGGAATGTCTCGACTGTGATTGCCCTATATATAAAATAGCCCCTCATCAGTGGCCAATTTTTCTAACTGCTGATGCAAGCCTATAAGGCAGTGCTTACACAGGTGTATGTTTAAGACCCTAGTCCTGTCCCAGTTTTATAACTGGACACAGGCTCTGTCATAAGGTGCATGCCCTCTGACACACCATGTGTGCATGCATCTTCAGTCACTACCTAACATGCGATCACACTGATATGAAGCTATTTCAATCACCAGTGAGGAAACAACAGAGAAATGCACTCAACCAGAGCTGTTCATAGCAATATGTTATGCTAAGGTGGCGCCAACAGCTTTCTAGCTACACATAACGAGTCTGCAGAAGTAAATTATAGTTAGATACCACACGACATAGGTGTTAAAGGCACCACTCAGTTCATTATTTGGAAGGAGTTGAGGAATGTGCCTGGGTATTTAATTTTTATGGCAGTAAAATATTGAGATGTTATTATCTGTATTGGTTTAAAGTTCTCTGACTGGTTTGTTTCTAAGGAAAGACGAAGTGTAAGGAGTAACTGAGAAATGTGATTGTATAAGGTGATATGGAAAAATGTCTGTAACACAGTTATTTTCTTAGAAGCTCTGTGACTAGTCTATTTCTAAGAAAGGGGGGACTGGCTTAGCAAGGATTTGAAAACTGGTATTGACTGTATCACTTTCATGGCAGTGAAATACAAAGTTGTTTTTGGAAGAGTTAAACTGGTCAACATAAATTGTTCATAAGCTCTCTAATCGACCTGTTTACAAGAAAATTGCGTGGTTTACAAAATGGAGGTGATGAGAAGGGGAATTATTTAAGATTTTGGTGGAGGGAGTATGTAAGACAGGGGGTAGGAGCGAGGGATATGGGGTAGGGGAGAGCATACAAAGAGTCGTCTGGGGGATGAAAGGGGAGTGTGGAGAGAGACATGGAAGGAGAGGAAGAGAGGGATAGGAAGTTCAGGGTCAGATTTTAACCAGTATGTCTGTTGTTCTCCTACTTATTTCTTTATTGCAGGCTGTCACTGTAGCCTTTTCTCGAAGCATTGCAAGCGTGATCTAAAATTATTTATGGAATCTCCAGGTATTTCGTAGACCATATATTATCAGGCTTATCGAATTTTGAATCTGCCAATGCTATGTGCTAAGGAAGTTGCCAGGTGAAGATATCAAGGTATGCTATGGGGACTCTCCCTATCATACACGCCAGTAATGTCAGACAGCGTTTGTGCTTTCGCCAGCAACTCTTGGACAAATATACACCACACAAACATAGGACAATTCTTACTGGCATCAGATACCAGCTGAGCTGTAGTCCTATCCAATCTGCTAAGCTATTAGCCATGATGTTCATTTGCAAGGCTCTACATTGTTTCACAAGTGGTGAGGAAATTGGCATGCTGGGCCAGGCTCTATTGTTGTGAGATATCCGACGACATCAACGATGATGTCACACAGTGACTTTCCTAAGTATCAAATGGCGGGAAATTAAAAAAACGTCCATAAATCTGAGTCCTCCTGAGTGGTGCCACGAGCAGGCAAATGATAATGTCTGCATGGCCTGACAGCTGCAATGAAGCTATGTTGACAGCCCCTATATTGACAGTTGGGCATGGTGGAGTGTTGTACAGTGGGGGAGAGCAGCTGGCTGCTGCCAGATGCTGGGTTGATGTAGTGGTGATGGCAATGTATGATGACCCAGAACACATGACAGGTGATTAGTAGGAAGCTGCACTGAACTGCATGGCTGAAGGTGTGCCTGATATGGTGTGACATGATTGGGACTGCTACTCAGGATAGAAGGCGTTGAATAGCAAAGTGATGACACAGCAGCAGCATACAGCATTGATTCCGGGGAGCTGGAGGAGCTTTGCCTGTGGCTCCGTCAGGTAGTTGTGGTGACACATTAGGCTTACATAAGGCGCCATGTGCTTGGTGTTGAGCTCTAAGTGCTTAGAAGTGGGAGCAGGTAGGAAGCTAAAATGAGTGGTCTGGCTGCATCTGTGTCCCAGGTGCTGGCCAGCAGTTAAGCAGTGCCAGTGGTGGTGGTGTCACGTGTGGCAGGGGCAGGGGCAGGGGCAGTGCCAGCATTGGCATCAGGGGTGGGGTCAGTGTTGATTGTAGTGAGCATGAAGATCTCAACTGTCGATGGCATACAAGAGGCGTCGAGAGTGAGCATCTAACCTAGATGTAACGTGTCGATGGCATGTGGGAGGCATCAAGGGTGAGTACATAATCTACATGTAACCAGTTGATGGATGCAACTGGTAGGCAAAGATGGGTACCAGTACATGAGTGCATGACATGAGGTCATAGTGCACAGAAACCTTGCAATTGCCTTGGCGCCTTCAAGGTGTCTGTTGTAACAGGGCCATACAGTGTTGAAGCTGCTGGACAGAAACTGGAACACAGGCACTGTAGGGTAGGGGGTGTTGTTTGATAAATTCACCTGGTAGGGCTAGGGGCTGCCCATATAGCAGCTCAGCACTGGACGCCTCCAAGTCAGCCTTGTGGGCCACCTACAAATCTAACAGGATCAATGGTGGGGTGGTGAAGTATTTTGTTTCACAGAAGATGAGGGTGGGTTTTATAGTGTGGTGTAAATGTTCCAGTATGCAGCTGGCTGCAGTGTGGAAGCAGGTGGTAAAATGAATGAGGGTCCCATGAGTCTCAGACAGGGTTCCAAACAAATAGGAAGAAAATTGACACCCACAGTCCAACGTTATATGGTAGGGGCGCCTAAAACGTGAAACCCAGTCGTTGATGAACTCTGTGACAAAAGTTTTGGCCGAAATGTGTGGCAGGGGGATGGCTTCCTGCCAGTATGTGAACTGTAAGTCATTGTGAGAAGATGGTGACAGGCATATGAGCCATGCAATGGGCCGATGATGTTGATGTGAACAAGGAAAAACCAGTGCACAACCTGGGGAAATGGGACAATGGACGCATGAAATGACAGGCCACTTTAACGTGTTGGCATGGAATGCAGGTGCAGGCCCAAGTGTGACAGTTCCATTGGATGCCAGACCAGAAGAAGTGTTTCTGGATGAGGACAGTGGACACATGGACAGTGGTCTGTGCCAGGCCATTCAAGTGGTCAAAAGCCACTTACTCCATCTGTATGACAAAACTGTGTTGTGAGAGGGTGGTGGTCAGTGAAGATGATAAAGGGCATCCAAACATTCTCAATTGGTTAGAGGTCCAGTGACCTTGCCGGCCATGGTAGGGTTTGGGAAGCATAGAGACAAGCAATAGAAACTCTCAGTATGTGCAGGCAGGCATTATATTGTTGAAATGTGAGCTCAGGATGTCTCGACATGAAGGGTAACAAAATGGGGTGTCAAATATCACCGACATACCGCTGTGCAGTAAGGGCGCCTTAGATGACAACCAAATGGGTCCTGCATCTGAAAAAAATGGTACCCTAGGCCATTACTCCTGGTTTCTGGGACGTATGAAGGGCGACAGTCAGGTTTATATCCCAACGCTGTCCAAGGCGTCTCCAGATGCGTCTCTGTTGATCACTGGGGCTCAGTTTGAAGCGGCGCTTACCGTTGAAGACAGTTTTACTCCATTCAATGAGATTCAGGGGCGAAGACATGTGTGGAGATACCCCAAACAGTGTTGGGATAGCAACCTGATTTACACTCTCCATACAACCTGACAACCTGGAGTCATGATCTGGGGTGCTATTTATTTTCATAGCTTGGCCCCTTGGTTGTCATCTACGGCACCCTTATAGCGCAATGGCACGTCGATAATACAGGTATTCTATGCCCCGATTTGGTGCCCTTCACGGCCAACCATCCTGGGCTTACATTTCAGAAAGATAATGCCTGCCAAAACAGCAATAGATTCTACTGCTTGTTTTCGTGCTTGCCAAATCATACCTTGGCCAGCAAGATCGCCAAAACTCTCCACAATAGAGAATGTTTCGAGCATTATAGTTAGTGCCCTCCAACCATCTTGTGAGTCTGATTATCTAAGCCGCCAATTGGACAGAATTTGGCCCAATATCCATCAGGAGGGCATCCAAAACGTCTATCTATTAATGTCAAACCGAATAACTGCTTCCCTAAGCACCAGAGATGAACCAGCGTGTTATTGACTTGCTTAATTTGTGAAGTTCTTTCTCTTGAATGAATGGTCAAATTTTTCTGAAATTGTAATAATTTGTTTGTCTATACATGTACATCACATATACCGATTTCCGTACCATTTAGATAGTTTCTTCATAGTGCACTGTCTTTTTTTTTTGTCTTGGAGTGTAATTCTATATGGTCCTTCCAAGGCTTACGTGGCTACAGTGACTGCCAGAATTAAAAGAACAGATAGGACAACAGATATTATGGTTTAAATTTTACCCTGACTCTCCCTTCCCTCCCCTCCCCCATTCCACACATCTCACGTACACCTCTGCTCCCCAACACCTTTCACCAGTCCACTCCCCACATCCTCTCCCCTATCTTGCACCCCTCACCTCCACCCTCCCACATAGCCCTTCCTTCTTCCCCACTCCCAAATGGTGGTAAGTTTGGAAATTTGTGGTACCTTTCTATGGGACCAAAACGCTGAGTTCATCGGTCCCTGGGCTTACACAATACGTAATCTAAGATAAACTTATTCACGCTAAGGACAACACACATACCCATGCTTGAGGGAGGACTCGAACCTCCGACAGGGGCAGCCGCGTGCACCGTGGCAAGACGCCTCAGACTGCGTGGCTACCCGGCGCGGCCACACCCAAGTCACGCCCTTTCCCCTCACCTCCATTTATTAAGCTAGATGGCTTCCAAGAATTTTTAACTCTCTCAATCACAATTCAGCATTTCTTAAATGGGAAATTATATATGATCCTCAGATACTGATTCGGTGCTACTCAGTTCACATTTGATTGTATGATGTGTAGTCATAAAGCAGATTTCTCTTAATTGCAGGAAAACACTTCACTAATTTCCTTGACCGTGCTTGCAGATTCACCAGCAAACAACACAAACCAAATGTGAGTTGAATAGCACTGAATTGAATAGCACGAGGATTCTATATAATTTCCTATTTATAAATTCACAGATGGAGCAAATTTCCAAGGTCATGGAACGTGTCAGTACATGAAATTACAACATAAAAATGTTCATGAACCTGAAAGAAAATCAGTACATAAGTTTAAGCAAACGCTATCAGCAATACACTGAGAATCATCTTAATTTTTCAAGGAACTCCTCGACAGAATAGAAGGTGTGACCCATGAGGAAACTCTTCAGTTTCGATTTGAAAGCGCGTGGATTACTGCTAAGATTTTTGAATTCGAGTGGCAGCTTATTGTAAATGGATGCAGCAGTATAGTGCACACCTTTTTGCACAAGAGTTAACGAAGTCCGATCCAAATGGAGGTTTGATTTCTGCCGAGTATTAACCGAGTGAAAGCTGCTTATTGTTGGAAATAAACTAATATTGGTAACAACAAAACTACAATAAGGAATATACATATTGAGAGGCCAATGCCAAAATACCCAGACTCGTGAAAAGAGGACGACAAGAGTGTCGTGAACTCACACCACTTATTGCCCGAAACGCCCGTTTCTGAGCCAAAAATATCCTTCTAGAATGGGAAGAGTTACCCCAAAACATAACACTATACGACATAAGTGAATGAAAATAAGCAAAGTAGACTAATTTACGTGTCGAAATATCACTCACTTTCGATACCGTTCGAATAGTGAAAATGGCAGTATTAAGTCTTTGAACAAGATCCTGAACGTGGGCTTTCCACGACAGCATACTATCTGTCTGAACACCTAGGAATTTGAATTGTTCAGTTTCACTAATCATATGCCCGTTCTGTGAGATTAAAACGTCAGGTTTTTTTTGAACTGTGTGTTAGGAACTGTGAAAATTGAGTCTTACTGTGATTTAACGTTAGTTTATTTTCTACAAGCCATGAACTGAGGTCATGTACTGCTCTACTTGAAACCGAGTAAATGTTGCACACATCATCCTTTACTACCAAGCTAGTGTCATCAGCAAACAGAAATATTTTAGAGTTACCCATAATACTAGAGGGCATATCATTTATATAAATAAGGAACAGGAGCGGCCCCAACACTGATCCTGGGGCACCCCCCCCCCCCCCCCCCCACTTGACAGTACTCCACTCAGATCCCACATCAACATTTTGAATAATGACCTTTTGCTGCCTGTTGCTAAAGTAAGAGGTGAACCAATTGTGAGCTACTCCCTTTATTTCGTAATGGTCCAACTTCTGGAGCAATATTGTGAGATCAACACAGTCAAATGCCTTTGTTAAATCAAAAAAATACGCCAAGCGTTCGAAACTTTTTGTTTAGCCCATCCAGTACCTCACAGAGAAAAGAGAATATAGCATTTTCAGGTGTTAAACGACTTCTAAAGCCGAACTGTACATTTGATAGCAAATCGTGTGATATAAAGTGATCAATTAACCTTACATACACAGCCTTTTCGATAACTTTTGCAAACACTGATGGTATAGAAATAGGTCTAAAATTAGCTACATTATCCCTTTCTCCCTTTTTATAAAGCGGCTTTACTACTGAGTACTTTAATCGCTCAGGAAACTGACCATTCCTAAAGGAAAAATTACAAATATGGCTAAATACAGGGCTAACATGTGCAGCACAGTACTAGACACTCCATCATAACCATGAGAGTCCTTAGTCTTCAGTGATTTGCTTATTGTCTCGATCTCCCTCCTGTCTGTATCACAGAGGAGTATTTCAGACGTCAATCTTGGAAAGGCATTTGCTAAGAAATTTATATGATTTCCTGTAGATACTAAATTTTTATTTGATTCACCAGCAATGCTCAGAAAATGGTTGTTAAATACTGTACATATATCTGATTTATCGGTAACAGAAATGTTATTACTGCAAATTGACTTTATATCGTCAACCTTGTGCTGCTGACCAGACACTTCCTTCACAACTGACCATAAGGCTTTAATTTTATCCTGTGAATTAGCTATTCTGTTTGCATACCACATACTTTTTGCCTTGCCTATAACATTTTTAAGCACCTTACAATACTGTTTGTAATGGGCTACTGTAGCTTGATTGTGACTACTTCTAACATTGAGTCTTACTGTGATTTCCAAGGTCATGGAACGTGTCAGTACATGAAATTACAACATAAAAATGTTCATGAACCTGAAAGAAAATCAGTACATAAGTTTAAGCAAACGCTATCAGCAATACAATGAGAATCATCTTAATTTTTCAAGGAACTCCTCGACAGAATAGAAGGTGTGACCCATGAGGAAACTCTTCAGTTTCGATTTGAAAGCGCAGTAGAGCAGTACATGTGCTCAGTTCATGGCTTGTAGAAAATAAACTAACGTTAAATCACAGTAAGACTCAATGTTAGAAGTAGTCACAATCAACATTTTGATATAATTCCCAATTTGTTCTACTACATGATATCCTTATCCCACAAGTCAGCCAACCGGGCTGTCCATTACTGATAGTACCCCGTTTAGAATGTTCTAATGGAAAGCAACTCTCAAAGAGCATGAGAAATGTGTTATGGAAAGCATTGTATTTATCATCTATATTATCGGCACTATAAACATCTTGCCACTCTTGTTCCTTGACAAGTTTTGAAAAACTCTCTATTGCTCTTGGATTAGCTTTCCTATGTAGTTTGTAATTAAATGTGACATTGGTTAGAGTACAAAAACCTTTTAGTGTTAAAATTTGTGCATCAAGGTCTGAAAGGCCATCCACCCTTTTACTAACAGAATGCCTATCTAGTAATGAAGAATGAATAAAAATATTGTCTGTGACTGTGCTACTGTTCCCCTGCACCCTAGTTGGAAAAAACACAGTTTGCATCAGATCATATGAATTTAGGAGATCTACCAACATCCTTTTTCTTGCACAATCATGTACAAAATTAATACTGAAGTCACCACATGGAACTACTTACTGGTACTTCCTACAAAGTGAAACAAGAACCCTCTCTAGCTTAAGCAAAAATGCTCTGAAGTCGGAGTTAGGGGACCTATAAACAACAGCAATTAGAAGTTTAGTTTCACTAAATTCAACTAATGCTGCACAACTTTCAAATATCTGTTCAGTGCAGTGTCGTGATACGTCTATGGACTCAAATGAAATACTGTTTTTTTACATACAGAGCCACTCCCCCACCCTACAAGGAACTCCTTGAGAAACAGCCAGCTAATCTGTAGCCTGGTAAAGGAAGCCTCTGAATTATCAAATTATTTAAGTGGTGCTCTCATATACCAATAATTTCAGAGTTAACATATATTAGCAGTTCACTAACTTTATCTCTAATACCTCTTATATTTTGATGAAATATGCTAATTCCTTCTCTACTTGGAAACATTACATGCTCTGGAGGTGAGCCCTTAGTTAGAGGCACTTCCTTTAAGCAGGTATACCTATCAGCTGACTTCAGTCTAAAAAAGGTGCAGCTCTGACACCAACTACTATAGGAATTTTTCCATGAGTGATACCACTACCACCACCACCACCCACTGCACTGTCACCTATAAGCTTAGCCAGCCTCCCCTTCCCATACCTATTGAGGTGCAGGCCATGCCTAGTGAAACCCCATCTACTGATAGACCCAACTGGCACCACTGAGATGTGATCCATGCCCTCCGTCATCAGTGCCCTCCCCTGCCCCACATCAACGCGCCTAACAGCCGCATTAAGGTGAGGCCGATCATGACGCTGAAACAGTTGCACGAAATGCACATTAGTACCACCAGTTTGAGTAGCTATCTTAACCAAGTCACCACTGACATCATATTCCCCGTCCTTATCGAGACTGTTCACTGCTCCACCAACTATCACTAACTGATCCTCTTTCGGAAAATTCTTACATAACTCCCCTATGCTTTCAGTCACTTGAGCCAACACTGCACTAGGCTTCACAATGCTGGTGACCTGGTACTCACTCCCCAACACTTCCTGCAACTGCTGGCCCACACCTCTACCCTGAGAACTACGTAGCAGCAGAACCTTCTTTCTGCTAGACTTTGCAGCTAACCTAGACCTCCTACTTGCTGAGGACTGCTGCAAGTTACCTACATCTACGGCTGCACGAGGCTCCTCTCCCCTCAACTCTGACAGTTGGTCGTATCTATTGGATGTATGCAAAGTAAAACTGTCTGAGTACCTCCTCTTCCTAGCTGCCTTCTTGCCAACTGCCATTTCCCATTCCCCACCACCCTTCACCCTCCTCAACCTATCTAGTTCCTCCTTTGCGCATTGTAACTGCACCTGAAGGGCACAGATCTTACGCTCCTGCTCCTCTATTAACTTGTTTCTACTACAAATTCTACATTCCCAGGAGAGGATCTCCCGAAAATGACCACTGGCTTCCCCACTGCATTCCCCGCAATGAAAATACTTTGAACAAATCCCACACCGTAATCCACTATTCACAAACCTATGACAGAGCCCACACTTTTCACTCATGGTAAATTTCACAGTTACTGAAAAAAAAACTATGTCTACATTACCAAAGTTCAGTTACACCAGTATAACTATTTAAGAACTAACAATAATGGTCTCGAAATTCTCTGCCTACTAAGAAAGCAGCTTGTTTTCTCGGATAGCTAAAGAATATACAAGTTAGTCTTATTAATGGAGTTTGTTACACTAAATTGAATTGACAGTACTTAACTTTGCCTTTTTACAAAGCGGTGTCACAAGCAATTGGCGACATGCAAATAATCACTGTCCTTCGATGCATACAGTTTACATGTAAGCAATTAATATAGATCACAAGTCACGGCTCGTATTTAGTGCGGCTCTTCCAGTGTGACCCCCCATGAACCATGGACCTTACCATTGGTGGGGAGGCTTGTGTGCCTCAGCGATACAGATGGCCGTACCATAGGTGCAACCACAACGAAGGGGTATCTGTTCAGAGGCCAGACAAACGAGTGGTTCCTGAAGAGAGGCAGCAGCCTTTTCAGTAGTTGCAGGGGGAACAGTATGGATGATTGACTGATCTGGCCTTGTAACATTAACCAAAATGGCCTTGCTGTGCTGGTACTGCAAACGGCTGAAAGCAAGGGGAAACTTCAGACGTAATTTTTTCCGAGGGCATGCAGCTTTAATGTATGATTAAATGATGATGATGTTCTCTTGGGGAAAATATTCTGGAGGTAAAATAGTCCCCCATTTGGATCTCCAAGCGGGGGATACTCAAGAGGACGTTGTTATCAGGAGAAAGAAAACTGGCGTTCTACAGATCGGAGAGTGGAATGTCAGATCCCTTAATCGGGCAGGTAGGTTAGAAAATTTAAAAAAGGAAATGGATAGATTAAAGTTAGATACAGTGGGAATTAGTGAAGTTCGGTGGCAGGAGGGAACAAGACTTTTGGTCAGGGTGAATAAAGGGTTATAAATACAAAATCAAATAGGGGTAGTGCAGGAGTAGGTTTAATAATCAATAAAAAATAACAGTGCGGGTAAGCTATTGCAAACAGCATAATGAACGCCTTATTGTGGCCAAGATAGACATAAAGCCCACGCCTACTACTGTAGTACAAGTTTATATGCCAACTAGCTCTGCAGATGGTGGAGAAATTGATGAAACGTATGATGATAAAAGAAATTATTCAGGTAGTGAAGGGAGAAGAAAATTTAATAGTCATGGGTGACTGGAATACGTCAGTAGGAAAAGGGAGAGAAGTAAACATAGTAGGTGAATATGGATTGGAGGGAAGAAATGAAAGAGGAAGCCGTCTGATAAAATTTTGCACAGAGCATAACTTAATAATAGCTAACACTTGGTTCAAGAATCATAAAAGAAGGTTGTATACATGGAAGAATCCTGCAAATACTACAAGGTATCAGATAGATTATATAATGGCAAGACAGAGATTTAGGAACTAGGTTACATTTCTAGGGGCAGATGTAGACTCTGAGCACTATCTATTAGTTATGAACTGTAGATTAAAACTGAAGAAACTACAAAAAGGTGCTAATTTAAGGAGATGGGACTGGATAAACTGACTAAACCAGAGGTTGTAGAGAGTTTCAGGGAGAGCATTAGGGAACAATTGACAGAAATGGGGGAAAGAAATACAGTAGAAGAAGAAGGGGTAGCTCTGAGGGATGAAGTAGTGAAGGCAGCACACGATCAAGTAGGTAAAAAGACGAGGGCTAATAGAAATCCTTGGGTAACAGAAGAAATATTGAATTTAATTGATGAAAGCAGAAAATATAAAAGTGCAGTAAATGAAGCAGGCAAAAAGGAATACAAACGTCTCAAAAATGAGATCGACAGGAAGTGCAAAATAGCTAATCAGGGATGGCTAGAGGACAAATGTAAGGATGTGGAGGCTTATCTCACTAGGGGTAAGACAGATACAGCCTACAGGAAAATTAAAGAGACCTTTGGAGGAAAGAGAGCCACTTGCATGAATATCAAGAGCTCAAATGGTAACCCAGTTCTAAGCAAAGAGGGGAAAGCAGAAAGGTGGAAGGAGTATACAGAGGATCTATACAAGGGCGATGTACTTGAGGACAATATTACGGAAATGGAAAAGGATGTAGATGAAGACGAAATGGGAGATAAGATACTGCGTGAAAAGCTTGACAGAGCACTGAAAGACCTGAGTCAAAACAAGGCCCTGGGAGTAGACAACATTCCATTAGAACTACTGACAGCCTTGGGAGAGCCAGTCCTGACAAAACTGTACCATCTGGTGAGCAAGATGTGTGAGACAGGCGAAATACCGTCAGACTTCAAGAAGAATATAATAATTGGAATCCCAAAGAAAGCAGGTGTTAACAGATTTGAAAATTACCGAACTATCGGTTTAATAAGTCACAGCTGCAAAATACTAACTCGAATTCTTTACAGATGAATGGAAATACTGGCAGAAGCTGACCTCAGGGAAGATCAGTTTGGATTCTGTAGAAATGTTGGAACACGTGAGGCAATACTAACCTTACGACTTATCTTAGAAGAAAGATTAAGAAAAGGCAAACCTACGTTTCTAGCAAATGTAGACTTACAGAAAGCTTTTGACAATGTTGACTGGAATACTCTCTTTCAAATTCTGAATGTGGCAGGGGTAAAATACAGGGAGAGAAAGGCTATTTACAATTTGTACAGAAACCAGATGGCAGTTATAAGAATCGAGGGGAAGCAGTGCTTAGAAAGGGAGTGAGACAGGGTCGTAGCCTATCCCCGATGTTATTCAGTCTGTGTGCTGAGCAACCAGTAAAAGAAACAAAAGAAAACTTCGGAGCAGGAATTTGTGGTTCGCCGATGACATTGTAATTCTGTCAGAGACAGCAAAGGACTTCGAAGAGCAGTTGAACGGAATGGTCAGTGTCTTGAAAGGAGGGTATAAGATGAACATCAACAAAATCAAAACGAGGGTAATGGAATGTAGTCGTATTAAGTCGGGTGATGCTGAGGGAATTAGATTAGGAAATGAGACACTTAAAAGTAGTAAAGGAGTTTTGCTATTTAGAGAGTAAAATAACTGATGATGGTCGAAGTAGACAGGATATAAAATGTAGTCTGGCAATGGCAAGGAAATCTTTTCTGAAGAAGAGAAGTTTGTTAACATCGAGTATAGATTTAAGTGTCAGGAAGTCGTTTCTGAAAGTATTTGTATGGAGTGTAGCCATGTATGGAAGTGAAACATGGACGATAAATAGTTTGGACAAGAAGAGAATAGAAGCTTTCGAAATGTGGTGCTACAGAAGAATGCTAAAGATTAGATGGGTAGATCACGTAACTAATGAGGAGGTATGCAATAGAATTAGGGAGAAGAGGAGTTTGTGGCACAGCGTGGCAAAAAGAAGGGACCGGTTGGTAGGACATGTTTTGAGGCATCAAGGGATCACAAATTTAGCATTGGAGGGCAGCGTGGAGGGTAAAAATCGTAGAGGGAGACCAAGAGATGAATACACTAAGCAGATTCAGAAGGATGTAGGTTGCAGTAAGTACTTGGAGATGAAGAAGCTTGCACAGCATAGAGAAGCACGGAGAGCTGCATCAAACCAGTACCAGGACTGGAGACCACAACAACAACAACTTCCAGTGTGAACGTGGCTAGCTGGAGCGCCGCTTATATTCTCTTCGCATAGGCACCGCTCCTGTCATGATGTTGTACTAAGTCAGTGCTCTATTGACTAACAGCATCTCACAGCCTTCTCTGCTGCAACATTTCGGGCCGACGTTCCGGCGCTTGATGTTATACTGGAACAACACCAGTCTAGTCTACATACATAATTTATCAGAGAATAGAACTAGATTGTGATTTCTGCTTTTAACATTTAGTTAGATGAGTGTTATTTGCAGGTGTAGCTTGTAGACAATAGTCACTTGGAAAATGGTTTGTGTGAGGTGTTTAAGAATTTTGTGCTACAGGATATTGTCAGTGATTTACGTCATAAGTTAGGTTTTTGGGTAATCCCAGAGTGCAGAGGTAAAGATTAAGGGAATCTAGTTGTGTTATGGTAAAAACCAGATCATGTCATAAAATGCAGATGAAACAAGAAGCATAACGTCAGAAGAGAGGTGAGGAACCCAACTCAGAGCAAGCAGTAGATATAAGTCAGTGAGAGGGTAACGATCCCCTGACAGAACTATTAAAGCAGATGAATTTCTTGTTGTCAACACTAATGAACTTAGCTACCGAGCAATCGAATATTTCGACTACAGCAAGAAATTAAGCAAGCGAGCAGTCGAATATTTCAACTATAGTAACAAATTTAGCCACTGAGCAGCCGAATTTGTTGGCAATGGTAAACAATATAGCTTCAGAGCATTCGAACATTGCGGCCACAGTGTTGAATTTATCAACTAATGTGGAAAGGTAGACTCGCCAAGGTTTTAGATAAAGTTAGTATTCTGTACAATGAACAAACAGAAATAAAGAAGCAGATAACGAGACTACAGCAAGCTCAAGAACAGTTTTCAATAATGGTGTCCAGAATGAGTTAGGAATTAGAAACCATACAGGGAAGACAACAGGCGATGGAGGTGGAAGTGCAGAATATTTTCACAGTAGTAAAGGAGATAGCTTCAGGATGTGAAGTGCTTATGGAACAAAATCTCCAAGCACAAAAACAACAATTCAACGAACAGATGACTGGGTGTCAGGTAAGAAACAAAAAGTTTTGCCGTGTTTTAATAAAGGTATTGAAGAGGCAATGGAAAACGTAATAAACATAGGCTTACAAGTATATAGGAAAATGAATCAAGAAATTAAGGAAGTCTGAGATCAAATAGAGATGAAATGTGATAAATGAAAAACGGAATTCACACAAAATGCACAAGCATGTACACAAGGTTTAGAGGAAATGTGAGGGGCAATTGGAGAAGGTGAGAATAAAAAGTAAATAGACTGGAGACCATAAGCTTTGGCTCATTTGTGTTTATGTGACTATGCAAATATGGATTAATACCCTTCTAGGAGAAAATTAACATACTTACAGAAGTGTGTTACCATCTGTTGATTATGCAAATTCGATCAGGGAGGAAAAGGTATTAAAGTAAAGTCAATTTCAACACTTCTTCTGGAGTAGGGGACACTCAACCCAGTCGTAATTATAATAAGATTTAAGGGTGTGTTCCTATAAGTGAGGTCAGAAACACTAAGGATTGATTACATAGCAGGACATATCCTAGGAGACGGTGGTTTATGGTGGAGAGACACGATAGGTAAGTGCAAAACACATGGAGAATTTGAGAAGAGGTTGTTAAATCGTCATTGGTCATGAAGCATTTAAGAGATATTGAAAAAGGAGGTTTTTAATCCCAAACCATTCTTATAAACAAATGGAAAGCTAAGAAGACATCTCAAGAAATGCTTGAATAAAGCACTGTATTGGGGTAATGTGATAGAGAACCAAAGTATTCTAAGGATCCTGAAGGCAAAACTACTGGTGGAACTTAGGCAGAAGTTAGTACATGCGTCTGAGGAAAATTTGGAAGATTTTTTGGTCAGCTTTAGAGACATCGATATGTTGCAAGAAGACCAGAGATGGAGGATGAACTACAATAAATTTTACATACAGGAGAATATGCAGTCAATTATAATGACAACAATGGCAGAAACAAAGTGTGAGAGGAGGTCGCTGTAAGCGAGGTATGAATTAACACTTTGAAAGAAGCGGTGTGCTCGCCAGCCACTCGCTATATGTAGCGCAATGCTAGTTTTTAAGAATTTTTGTAAAGAACTATACCCCTTGTAATTGTTTGTCAAGATCGTTCTCAGAATATAGTTAACTTCTACCAGATTAAATGCATTAAGAATTTTCTATCCCAAAATCATTCATGTAAATGCTTTACGGAATTTATTGTTATCTTAAAAGAAAAGTCTAAACTGAGCTTCAGCTTTTATCAAATCTAAATTAACTTCAACTTAAAGAATTCCAGTCACAAAGTATTATGAAACTCCACCAGCAGCTTATAATTATGTTAAAGAGAAGTAAGTATATTCATTCCACAGTTTGCTGTAGCAGTCAGATGGCGATCCAGTATAAATAATTAAAGGTAAGAATCAGTCTTAATAATTTCAGGTAACGACTGAGGGCCACGGCGACAACACATTTTATGTTTCGTCGTAATAATCAGCAGGTAGTCTTGACAGAGCAGCAGTTAAAAGATGTTAAGAGACGCAGCGTTCAGTCAGCAAGCAAACGTTCATCCAATATTAGACGGGAAGGTTTCACTTGGCGACCCTGCCAGGATTATGTAATTATGTAATAGGCGTATTTAAACTGTTTTAGCATGTAATTATCTGAACTGTTTCTTATTTAAATTGTTTTGTTAATTAAATTGCATTGTGTATTATTGAGAAAGAGCGGGAAACAGCGCGCAGTAATACATCTGTAATGGTAGCAGGGATTGTCTGCACCAAAAACCATTGTTGGCGGCGAGACCGCACTTTTGTGGCATTGAGCGTTGGAAGCGAGCAGTTGCAAGTAAGATGTGAGACGAGGCAGTCGTAGCTAGCGAGACATGAGAGGAGGTCGCTGTAAGCGAGGTATGAATTAACACTTTGAAAGAAGCGGTGTGCTCGCCAGCCACTCGCTATATGTAGCGCAATGCTAGTTTTTAAGAATTTTTGTAAAGAACTATACCCCTTGTAATTGTTTGTCAAGATCGTTCTCAGAATATAGTTAACTTCTACCAGATTAAATGCATTAAGAATTTTCTATCCCAAAATCATTCACGTAAATGGTTTACGGAATTTATTGTTATCTTAAAAGAAAAGTCTAAACTGAGCTTCAGCTTTTATCAAATCTAAATTAACTTCAACTTAAAGAATTCCAGTCACAAAGTATTATGAAACTCCACCAGCAGCTTATAATTATGTTAAAGAGAAGTAAGTATATTCATTCCACAGTTTGCTGTAGCAGTCAGATGGCGATCCAGTATAAATAATTAAAGGTAAGAATCAGTCTTAATAATTTCAGGTAACGACTGAGGGCCACGGCGACAACACATTTTATGTTTCGTCGTAATAATCAGCAGGTAGTCTTGACAGAGCAGCAGTTAAAAGATTTTAAGAGACGCAGCGTTCTGTCAGCAAGCAAACGTTCATCCAATATTAGACGGGAAGGTTTCACTTGGCGATATCCATTCAGTACGACATTTTAGTGAATCTACTGTGGATATGAATATACTGACTTTGATAATAGTGTGAATAAGTTACCGTTAAGTGGCGCAACGTATATACTAAAGTGTATAACTTTTATTCACAGGTCATCGGCAATTCTGTTTGCTTTATTGATTCGGCGTTGAAAAGTGTTTGTTCAGTGTTGAATCCGCTTTGAACAGTGATATATTTTGTTGCGTGTGATGATTATAGACAATGTCCCGCAGAATAATTACTCGTTCTCAAACTGATAAAACTTTTTGTTGCGTGTGATGATTATAGACAATGTCCCGCAGAATAATTACTCGTTCTCAAACTGATAAAACTGTACAAAATACTGACGAGAGATTCTTTTCTGGAATAGGCAGTAATAATACGTGTGAAAACCCTGATTCTGAAACGTTAGGTGAACAGACATTTAATAACTGTAACAATATGGAAGCGTTTAACGAACAAGTAACTTCAGAAATGCCCACAGACAATGAAACGGTAGTGCAAAATAATTTGGCATTAAATGCAACAGACGGTACACAGTCACAAATTCCGCATAGTAGACATAACAGTTTCAGTAACGAAACCACTACAATGCAGTCAGACAGAGAGACTCCATTAAGCACTGATTTAGATTCAAACGGTACACAGCTACACAACCTGCGTAGCAGATCCAACAGTTCTCATGACCAAAATTCCGAAATTACGGAAAACGTGACGCAGTCACAATCATCTGAGGATGTTCAAATGAACACAGATCTACAGCCTTTAACAACGAATACAAATACACACAGAAGTCAATCCGAAACGGATCCAATAATGGCATTTTTGCTACAAATGAGACAAGACATGAATCAAAACTTTAACAGAGGGTCACAAGAATTAGAAAAAAGGTCACAAGATCTAAAAAACGAAATTAAGGCAGAACACGCACACACAGATCAGAAATTAGACAACATGTACCAAAATCTAAAACACGAAATCAAAGTAGAAATTCAAACAGTCGCTGAAAAATGTTCACAATCAACACAAGAATTACGCGACAAAATTCAAGAAATATCCTATAACCAAGCAACATTTGCAGTTAGTATACGGGAAACAATGACAGAAAACTTTGCTAAACAAAACGCTCAGATTGATGAACGTTTTAACAATCACACAGAAAACTGTTTGATACGTCACCGTAAACTGGTGCGATCGCAGGATAAAGAACGAAAAGAATTACTACAAACAATCACTAAACAGCGTCAGGACGACAAAAAGAAAGTGTTTGCCCAGCGCAAAACATATGTAGACAATCACATACAGTCGATCTCGGAAGAAATCGAAACGGTCAAAGAAACAAATAATCAAATACAAGACAGGCTTACAGAAATCCAAACACAGACAATCGATGTGAAAACTTCTACAGACACTGAAATCCAGAATGTTAAAGATAAATTAACAGAGGACGTTCAGACACTAACTGACAAAATAGAACACATAGAAATTAACCATGACACAGAAAATTTAAAGGCAGATTTTAAGAAAGTCACCAAAAGCAACCGTAAATTACGAAACGAACTGACAGAAAAGATCAATGAACTCACTACAAGAATAGATCTTTTAGATACTAACAATGACGAGAGATCAGACGACACTGCACCAGTCCCAGTGCAACAGAACTCAAATAGTAATAACACGCCATTGACAAATATACAACAAACTATCACAGATCTAAAATCGCGTAATGATTCATTGCATCAGCAAATAAATTCTCTACAGCAAGAGATAGCGGACGCACAAGAAACCGCCGCACATAATCATTTTCAACAGAACACACACCGTTACGAAATGCCTCAGATCCATAATACATATAATGTTGGTAGACTTCAGAGAGTAAGAGATTTTACCCAGGAAGAAAGACACCCGAATCCATATTCAAGACAATACGACAACACTTACACACACAGACATGACAGTTTTGATCACAAACATTTTCTTTCAGTTAGAAAGTTTAAAACATTTAAAAACGACAGGGCGCAAATACATCCGTTGGATTTTATCCAACAGTTCAGGGGAGCGCTTCCACCATCATGGCCAGTACAACATAAGTTAGAATTTATTGTCAGTTTTCTTGAAGGAGAACCAGCACGACGAATGCGACCAATTGCTAGACAATGTTTTTCCGTAGAAGCATTTGAGGAAGCATTTTTATCAGCATATTGGTCTGACACTACACAAAACAGCATCAAAGATCGGCTACTTAGTTTGCCAAACTTTGAAAATTCTACCTTTCCAACAATCACACAATTTTTCGAGTACATGGTGGAACAGAACCAGTACCTCAACGAGCCATACAGTCAATCGGCATTAATACAGCTTTGCATTTCAAAACTGCCCAGAGCTTTGAAAGTGTCATTACTGACAGGGCAACAAAAGGACAATGTATCCGCTTTTAGAGACATCTTACAACTATTAGAAGCACACCAGGCAGACTACGCATTTGTTAACAAAAATTTTCACGACAGAACGGAAAACAAACAAACTCAGCTACTTTTGAACAAACACGATTTGGTAATAACAATCCGAGTAAACGCTTTCGCAGCGAAAATGACAACGAAAACAGGAGTAATGAAAAACATTATACTGACACGGTAAATTTATATTCAGAACAGCAACAGAATCCGAGACTTAACACGCAACCGAATAGGTCAAATTTCCATATGAATCATCGCTCAGATAATGCGACCGGGGAAGGCCATTACGCGGGTCGACCGCAAAATGAACAAAAACAAACGTTTCTACGGGGTGCAGGTGGGCTGCCGTACAGTCACAGTTATAACGACAGGAGAAAAGAAAACGAACACAGACCGCCGAGGACGTTCCACAATGACAATTTTAATGGAAACTACAACAGGGCCCAACAGCTGCGTTACCGTATGAATGTACCAGACACCAGATTTCATCCACCAGACACTGCTAATAATCAAAACGGCAGAACTGTACAGTTGATAGAACACATACCAAACTCCCAAGCTGAAAATCACATATCGGAAGAATTATGACTAGAGAAAACCTGCAATGAATCTCTTAATGTCGATACTATGAAATCACACAGAGAAAACATAACGACCGAAAATGCCATTACATTTGACGACGTGAGAGACACATTGTTACAGGAAAAACCAATCCTACAGAAAACAATATATCACCCAATAATAGAGATAAATTTACAGTCGCACAATATTTTAGCGATAATTGATTCAGGTTCACCTATGTGCGTAATTAACGAAGACACATTTAACAGATGCAATAGCAATAATGATTACCCAGTATTTCCTTTAAACAGAACGAAGGTCAAGGGAGCTTTTGCAGGAAAAGGCATTGAAGTTAAAAGACAGACACAATTAACATTTGTTTTTGCAGGGGAAACGTTCCGCAGTGATTGTTGGATAGTTCCGAATTTAACAACAGACATGATATTAGGAATAAATTTTCTTGTTCAGTACGATGCGAAGATTGACTTCAAATCGTCATACCTCACACTACAAAAGGAAAACAGGGAAGTGATCGTAAGATTTCAAAACACAGTATCCTCCGAAGAACAAAATATGCACAGGATCGAGATTATTACTGATTCTCAAGATAACGATTGTTATATCGCACTATACACGAACACACTTAATAATGACTTGGTAGAGGAACAGGAGTACAATATGTTCGAGACAATTACACGCAAGGTAGACAATAGTGTAGCAAAATGCGACGCAGAACGCACAGAACTTGAAAATATTCTGGTACAACACAAAGCAGTTTTTGCCAATGTTCCAGGAACAATGACAGGATTTATGTACGAATTTCAGGTGAAACCACACGAGACTTTCAAAGCAAAGCATTATCCAATCCCACACATACACACAGAAGCAGTTAAGAAAGAATTACGAGCAATGATCGATCAAGGAATAATAGAACCAGCAGCCAGCCAATATATAAATCCACTACACATTGTTGAAAAGAAGGATGGATCACTACGTTTAGTTTTAGATTCACGTCAAGTTAATAAAATAATCATTACAGAAACCGACCGACCACAGACGTTAGAAGAGTTACTGCAAAAATTTCATGGCACCTCCATTTATACTACACTCGACCTCAAATCAGGGTTTTGGCAAATCCAACTACACCCAAATTGCCGAAAATATACGGCATTCCTTTGCTTTGGGGAATGCTATCAATTTTGTAAACTTCCGTTTGGACTAACGATTTCGTCTGCCGCCTTTATACGAGGCATGAATACTATTCTACCACAAGATCTGAAAAACAAAATTACTACATATGTCGATGACATTTTAATTGCAGCAGAAAACTGGGTACAACACAATCATACTCTTCAACAATTACTGAATACATTGGAGCAGAATGGTATAACTATAAACTTGCGTAAATCTGAATTTGGTAAAGCGTCAATAAAATTTCTAGGGCACATTATCTCACAAACAGGTATCGCACCAGACCCTGACAAATTGCAAGCACTGAAAGACATCGACGTGCCAACAAACAAAAAGGAACTTCGGAGCTTTTTAGGTCTTATCAATTATTTTAGAAAATTTATCCACTACAAAGCATTAGACACGCCCTTGCTATACCAGCTTACAAGTAAAAACACATTTTGGTCATGGAATGAAGACGTTGAAGCTGAATTCGAGAACTTGAAAGAAGCATTATTAAAAGCACCTTTGTTATCACACCCTGACCCAACACAAAACTTTTCCGTTGCAACAGATAGTTCAACCACAGCACTAGGAGTACACATTGCTTTTGCAAGCAGGATACTTTCTCCAGCAGAGCGCAATTATTCTGTAACAGAATTAGAGACACTATGTGTAATTTACGCTTTTAAGCGATTCCGTCATTTTCTATATGGCCGACATACAACAATATATACCGATCACCGAGCAATCCAGTTTTTATTGTCAGCAAAACTTACGCACGATAGATTAAGCCGCTGGAAATTATACTTACAAGAGTTTGATTTTACCATTATACACATTCCAGGCACGCAGAATACTGTTGCCGACGCATTGTCGAGGTCCATTCACAATAAACGCATGGAGAAAGAAAATACCTTTTGCTACAACAACCATAGTATTATGTATATTAAACAAGTAGCTTTCGAAAACTTTATATCAGCAGCATTACAGGATATAGAGAGAGAACAGCAGAAAGATGAAACACTGAAAGAGATTGTAACGCTTTGGAAAGACAGAAGTAACGCTCAAGTCAGACTTCATTACACTGTACATCAAAATATACTCTTTATTCGATCATACCGAGACGGTGATAATTGGCTTTTATGCATTCCGGAAGGGATCGTAAATAAACTGATATGGTATACACATCTAAGTTATGGACACTACGGAGCGAGGAAATGCTTTCTGATTCTGCGACAAAATTGCCACTTTAATAACATGGAAAAACACATAAGAAAAGTAATAGCATCATGCAAGATATGTCAAAAAGCTAAATCATCAACAGTGTCACACATTCCACCATTGTATCCCATCATACCGGTTAAGTTAAGACACATGGCAGCAGTGGATCTTTTCGGTCCAATCCCCAGAACAAATAATGGTTATAGTTATATTTTTGTAGCTGTAGAACTAACATCCAAATTTGTAACATTTTCTCCACTAAGGAAAGCAACAGCAAGAACAGTATCAAGAGCGTTTGTAAGAGATTTTCTATCAGTAGTAGGACGTGTACAGAAGGTTATTTCGGATAACGGTCCGCAGTTTAGGTCAGACGTATGGAAGAAAATGTTAGAAAGTAAGAACATAACACCTATTTACATATCAAGATATCACAGTTCTTCCAACCCATCAGAAAGAATAATGAAAGAGATCGGGAAGTTATGCAGAATTTATTGTCATAAAAGACATACAACATGGGATAAATATATTTTACAGTTTCAAGAAGTGATAAATGCAATACCCAATGAATCTACGATGCTATCACCAACCGTAATACTGACAAATAAAGACCCACCGAACAAAATTACCGAACTAATTACTTTTCCTAAGACGCGTAGGCTTCGACATTGTGAAATAATAGACACAGCATTAGCAAACACTAAAAGAGCTGCAGATCGGCGGAAGAAACAACAGAAGCAGGTAAGTCGACTACAGAAGTACGAGATTGGCGACAAAGTACTGATTCGCACTCATTTTCTTTCCAACAAAGGTAAGCACAGATGCCGTAAATTCGAACTTCTGTATGCAGGCCCTTACAGAGTTCGTAATATTCCACACGCTAATGTAGTGCATGTGGAAACGCTACGTAAGAAGAAATCATTAGGGAATCATCATGTATCCAACGTGAAACATTTCTTGACTTAAATTTTTGCATTTCAGCTGACGAAAGGACGGCGTGACACGTAAGTATGCAACAATGGTAGTTTCAGCGCGCTTCAGTAACAAACAAAGCCGCGACACGCAGCGGGCCGCTAATATTTCACCGTACCTTAAAGAACACAGCAGTACTTAATGATGCTACGCCAGCCAAGACAAATAAAAACACGAGAAACATTTCCTAACTTAAAGAGAACATGCAGACAACGACACGACGTATGAATTTGTGCACTGAGAGCTCATAAATGAAAGAAATTTTTTTTATAACGTGACATAATTACTTAAGAAAATGTCGATTTTTGCAATAGCTAAACTGATAATATAGATCGTTCATTAATCAATTATTTTAGTGGTAACATTAACATGTACTCTTTATTCCAGAATGCAGCATTGTTGTCACACGTCATCAAAATGAAACGTAGTTTTAGTTAGAATAAGGATGTGAATCTTTAGGTCACGCAGATAGCTGACGCTAATTGTCATTACAGAAATTTTATAGGTCATGCCGGGAGCTGACGTGATTTTGCAGCAGTTAATATTATGATAAAGTGTTTTATAGGTCATGCCAGGAGCGGACGAGAAGTACCAGAAGATGTTTATTGAAGTCATGCCGTGCACTGACGATAATTAATACTGAATGTTTTATAATAAGTCATGCCGTGCACTGACGTTAATTAATGCTGAATGTTTATAACAGGTTATGCAGAGAGTTGACACAGATGCAGAAGAAGAATGTGTATGTTGTGTTAGTATATAAGAAATGTATAATGTTAAGAAATAATTTTGCTAGCATGTGACACATTGCAACACTATGGATGGGGACCACACATTACAATGTCTAACCAGAATAATGTTTACCTTAATTTTCAGCTGCAAAAGAATACTTTAAATAATTTTATGACAGTAATTTTATTGTATATTATGACCTGACATTTGACGACTCATAACTGACGACTACACCCCTGAATGGAAGATAAAATTTTAGGACAGTAAGTCAAGAAATGCATTGTCAACAAAATTTATAATTAATGATGTTAGAAACTAAGATATGTAAATACAGAATAAGTAATAATGTACTTGTCTATAACAAATCTGTATACTATCAAATACTGAATAAGTAGGAACTTTTATGTCTTTTATATATGGGAATAATTTTCTGGAAGAATTCTTAAATTAAAACTACATATTGTTACAAATTACGACACAACATATTTTGTCATAGGGAAAATTATTTGGTAGTCAAATTATGGTACCAACAATGTCCGTGAACCCATTGCCAAAACAATTTTACCCGTACCTTAATTCCTGTGCATCCCCATGGTTATTGAGCACAGAATCAGTGAATTGTGAAACACGTGACTTCAACCAATGATGTTCTCGACGAGGTGTTTGCATACCTAGATGCACACCACAGCCCGATGTATGTCAATTGGTGCCTGCATACCTAGATACACACCACAGTATGATGTACGACAATAGGTGTTTGCATACCAAGATGCACACCACCAACCTTAATGGACCATTGGAGATGGAACTTAATCCTGATGTGGCTGCGGCAACTCAGGCTATTCGACGACGTACTTAGTGTTTGGGTACACTAAAACTATGGAGCAAGGCGATGATGGAACCACATAGCGAAACCTGGTGTTGTGCTATGTGAGGGAAAGGAACAGACTTTTGAGTGCATTCACAGACAGTTGCCAGTGCTTTGACCATGCTATCCAATTCCTTTTGTACCTTCCTTAATTGTGGTACTAAGAGATGCCAATTTGAATTAAATGTTTCATAATGTAAACTTTCAATTGCTTCATATGATCTGTATATTGATTTTCACATTTACTCTTATTCTTGTTGTTAAATTTAAGGGAACCAAATTTTACTTGATGTACAATTCCTACTAAAACCCTTTCTATTTACATATTCTCTTTATTAGAGATAGACAAATCATTTCGTATGACAGCATTTGTGTATACACTTTGTTCAAACTATTTTCTATAATCAAATTTTATACTTATGTTGAGTCTATATGACTCAACAACGTAGTAAAATTTTAAGAAAGCCGAGTAGCGGCATATGTAATTATGTAATAGGCGTATTTAAACTGTTTTAGCATGTAATTATCTGAACTGTTTCTTATTTAAATTGTTTTGTTAATTAAATTGCATTGTGTATTATTGAGAAAGAGCGGGAAACAGCGCGCAGTAATACATCTGTAATGGTAGCAGGGATTGTCTGCACCAAAAACCATTGTTGGCGGCGAGACCGCACTTTTGTAGCATTGAGCGTTGGAAGCGAGCAGTTGCGAGTAAGATGTGAGACGAGGCAGTCGTAGCTAGCGAGACATGAGAGGAGGTCGCTGTAAGCGAGGTATGAATTAACACTTTGAAAGAAGCGGTGTGCTCGCCAGCCACTCGCTATATGTAGCGCAATGCTAGTTTTTAAGAATTTTTGTAAAGAACTATACCCCTTGTAATTGTTTGTCAAGATCGTTCTCAGAATATAGTTAACTTCTACCAGATTAAATGCATTAAGAATTTTCTATCCCAAAATCATTCACGTAAATGGTTTACGGAATTTATTGTTATCTTAAAAGAAAAGTCTAAACTGAGCTTCAGCTTTTATCAAATCTAAATTAACTTCAACTTAAAGAATTCCAGTCACAAAGTATTATGAAACTCCACCAGCAGCTTATAATTATGTTAAAGAGAAGTAAGTATATTCATTCCACAGTTTGCTGTAGCAGTCAGATGGCGATCCAGTATAAATAATTAAAGGTAAGAATCAGTCTTAATAATTTCAGGTAACGACTGAGGGCCACGGCGACAACACATTTTATGTTTCGTCGTAATAATCAGCAGGTAGTCTTGACAGAGCAGCAGTTAAAAGATTTTAAGAGACGCAGCGTTCAGTCAGCAAGCAAACGTTCATCCAATATTAGACGGGAAGGTTTCAAAAGAAAGGAAGGTAAATAATTGTAACAGGTCAAAGAAAAATAATGGCAATATTAATGGACAGAACAACAGCTGTAGACCCCAGAAATACAACAACAATTTCAGACCAAACAGTAACAGACACAGGCTAAATAAAATTTGCCAGAGCCAAGACCAGAGAATAACCAAGCATGGGCAGAACCGACATCCATAGTATCAGAAATGTAAGACGACAATTACCGAAACAGACATAGAAGTGTAAATTAAATATGACTGGGTCACTCCCCTGAGGTTTGGTCAACAAAGAGGTTACAAGGGGCGAACAACAATATACAAATAGTTTTATGTACACTAATGGCTTGAACATAATAGACGAATTAACTGTGGATATGAATCCATGTGAGCAAGTTTCTCAATTGGTACTGGTCTCTGCTATACAGGCGGAAATCTTAGGTAACCCTATTAAACTAATTCTGGAGAATGGCGCTTCAGTGCATGCAACATCCAATATTTTTTTTAAAAAAGATTATCACACAACACAGAGCTACCAACATTTCCAGGACACAACTGTAAGAGCATTGGAGCCATAGGTAGTTGATCACAAACCGTCTGGATACAGACTACATTAGAAGAGAGAGTGAGAAGTGCTGCAATTTTGTGCATGTTCCTGATGATTCACAAATTAATTGGAGACTGTATCATCAGGTTGGATACAATGAGGGAGAACGACTTGAAAACAGACTTCTCAAAGGGTAAAGTCAGTTTTTGCGATAGCAGAAAATTAGTCCAGTTTGATCTTATCAGGGATGAACAAAGTCATGAAAGTACTGTCAGGGTCATAGAATTAAACTTACCAGAAATCGAAAGCGTCCGGAAGAAGGGAAGGAAAGGAAAACACTGGGAATATCTGAACAGGTGGATTAGAGGTGGAACAAAGGAACCAGCTGTCCAAGATCCTGGGAAAATTTATCTGGGTTTTGAAGAAATATCTGGGATAATCCGTGCCTTTAAATACCACTTAGAAATGTTTCCGCGTAGGACATACTATCACAAATCATATCAAATTCCATGGAGATGGAAGAAGTTGGTAGATGAAAAAAAGGATAGGAAGAAATTTGGGATATAATCTGACTATTGACAAGCCCATATTGTACCCCTTTATTAGTTATACCTAAAGCAGAAGGGCAATTAAGGTTGGTATTGACCACATGAGTCACAAATACTATCGTTGTGCCAGTGAGGACTCACTCAGAGAACACTGTCATATTAATACAAAAATTTCAAGGGACCAAGCACTTCACTAGAAAAGATCTGCATGCCTTATACGACAGTTTAAATTAGATCAACAAACGAGGAAATATACAGCCTTTACATATGCCAGAAGAAGTTATCAATTTAAGACACTGCCCTTCGGCCTTAATGTAAGTTCAAGGGCATTTATAATGACATTAGATGCGGTTTTAGGCCTGCAGCCAAGAAGTCAGCTAACACTGTTTGTAGATGGTATATTAACAAAACAGCATGTGAACTTGTTCATCTGATTATTAGAAACCTTTTCGAGATCCAGAATCAAGGCGAATTTAAATCTCACTTTGGAATAAAAAGGATAAAATTTTTGAGCCATTATTATAGACAGAAAGGAAATTTTACCAAATATCGAGGAGATCAGTGCCATTAAGAATTTCCCTGCACCCAGAACTAAGAAACAGCTTAAAGAATGTTTAGGGTTAGCTTCGTTTTTTTTGTCAGTTTATTTAAGACGAAGTCATGAATGTAGAACTGCTAATCAGTCTTCTGAGGAAGAATGTATCTTGGCAGCAGACAACTGACGCCTCTGAGGAGATTAAACATGCCTCAGTAAACGCAAAACTATTTCACACCCTACATATTGAACTCGAATTTCGCCTGATGGCCGACTCTTCAAATGTGAGGCTAAGAGCACATATGGTTCAAATCAAGACAACTGAAAACCAACCAACCTTCTGCCCAACAGCCTTTGCTAGGAGGGTGTTATTGAGTTGTGAAAGGGTATATACAACCACAGAACTGGAACTATTGGTTGTTGTCTGAGCTGTCAAGGAGTTCGACTATTGTTTTATGGAGTACAGACAGTAATATACTGCGATCACCAATCCCTTACTTTCTTGCAGTTGTGCAAGTTACTTACACTAAGACTCTTAAGATGGACTCTGACGCTGTAGAAATATAGGTTCCAAATACAATATAGAAAGAAAGATAAGAACCAAATTGTAGATGCCCTTTCTGGGCTTCCCAAAGGGTTAGAAGAAAAATAATCATCGATAGAGAATTGAGGAGAGTTTCTGGTATTGTTGGTCAGAGAACAAACAGGCATGGAAATACTATTTTGAGCTATGTCAAAATTTGTATTTGTTACAGAATAAAGATCTGTGCTGGCATGAAATATGCAGAAGTTGGAACAGCCTGAGTGTCAGAAACTAGACCAGCATTTTCGGTAGCGAATGAAGTACTATCCCACCAAAGAAGTACTGGAAACGATAATTTGTGTGTTTGCATTCCAGAGAGCCATTAAAATAAGTTGATGCCATATAATCATTTGGCGTGAACCATTTTGGAGTAATTAAGTGTGCATATAAATTACAGGCATATTTCTTTTCACGTAACTTGTGACGAAAGGTACAGAGAGTAATCAGCTCATGCATGATGTGTCAGAAAATCAAATAAAGTAATAAAGATAGCATGGGACTATTCTATTCAGATTTGCTGGAGAAGCCATTAGCTCTGGTATCCGTCGATGTCTGTGGACCATTACCTAGAATGAGAGGTGGATGCAGATTTATCGTAGGTTCCCTTAAGTATTCAAAAAATACATAAAATTATATCTGTTAAAAACAACCACAAGTAAGACCATTCTTAGGAGGCTCATACAGGATTATATACAGCAAGTGTGCAAACCACAGTCGATTTTATCAGACGATGTCAGCAATTTCTTCTGTTATACCTGGAGGAAAACATCAGATCAGAGTGGAATTAAGCAATTATTAAGATACCACCACCAAGCATGCCAACAGATAGGGTATTTTGAGAGCTAAATAAATTTATGAGGGCATATTTTTCGATTTTCCGTACGATGTGGATATAGTACTTACCGGATTTTGAAGAAATTGTGAATAATCTACCCCCACATCTTAACAGAATTCACACCTTCTGAACTTATGCTAAAGAGAGAAGAAAATAAAGTATCGATTAACAGTCTATATAGCTGCAGAGTTCTAAACTAAGTTGGGAAGAAATGCCATAATTGACCTTATTTAAAGTGGGTAAGAAGGCAATAAAAGGAAATTATAGTACAATGGTAGTAGAGGAAGAGTTCAAACTTTTAATGTGGGGAATGGGCTACTAATACAGATCCATCCATAGGCAATCTTACTGATGAGATGCAGCAAGAAATAGCAGGTATTGTTTGTAGGTCCACTTGAGATCCTGTACCCAGGTGCTTACTTGTTAACTAAGCCAGCAATGGGAAATGTGAATGAGCTCTATCCTCATCAAGACATAAATAACATGTAAAGATGAAGAAAGAATTATTCACAGTGTGTGTAGACATTTTAAAGACATGCTATAGAACGATGAACTCTTATGAATTAAGTTTGAGAAGGGATCAGAGGGGATTTAATTTATTTCATTTTAATACATTAGAATAAGGTGTTTATATTAAGTTAATGTGATTGTTTTTATTTCTACAATTAGTCATTGGTAGCACACTACTAGTGCAGTTATAATTATGTATAGTGAGTAATCATGTTTCCCTTTAGGGATTAAATTTCAGTCAAGTTATTATCTGTGTATTGTTCGAAGCACTAATCTTAAATTATTCCAAGAGTCATCAATTTTAATTTCTTGAGGATAGACGCTTCTAACGAAATTTTGACATTAATTTTATGCAGATATTATGGATATATGTAAAATAGGTGGTTATACTTAAACTCTTCCTATTTAATACGTTATAACATGGAAACAAATTACGTTATGAGTGCCAAACTTTGTAGCATTAATGTCCAGAGTATGGGGTGCATGATTTTCATGCTTCACACCGGTAGCGTCCAGTTCCAACTATAGCCACCAGGTGCCGTGATCAGTCATCGTGATTCACAGTCTCACACAGCTGACCAGTCGAAGTGCACTTGTTGACGTGTCAACATGAGCTTGGACATAATGAGCAGGGCATTATTGGTGAACTCTATTATCAAAACAACAGTAATGCTGCAGCTCCACTTCGAGAATATCGCTGGCTGAAAGGGTTGCAGAAGCGTCCTCTTTCTTCACCTGTTGTGCGCAGCATGAAGAAGAATTTCGAATCAACTGGAGAACTGGGCGTCTGGGAAGAGGCCGACGACTGGTTGCACCACAGGTGGTTGATAAAACCATTGTTGCTACAGCAGACAATGCTGCACTCAATTCCCGATCGTCAGGCAGTGCGTGTGCTATATCAGGACATTTAATATCCTGTGGTCCATGTACGGAAAGTGCTTCGAACCATTCTCAAATGGTGTCTGTACAAAATCCCTATCATACAGCAGCTTGCACCACAGGACGCACAACGACGTATTGACTTTGCTCTCCACTTTGTCGCAAGGATTGAAGTTGACAAGGGCTGGCCCTGTACCATCCCGTGGACAGACGAAGCTCATTCTTCTCTGAAGGGTGAGATGAACACGCAGAATTGCCGAGTGTGGAGATCTTCACATCCAGTCACTGTGCATGAAGTTTCTCTGTATGGTGAACATGTCACCATGTGGTGTGGCTTCATGGCTGCGTTCATCATTGGCTCATTCATTTTTGAATGGGATGGCGCTCAAACACCACAGACGTGCAGTGTGACTGGCCAGCGCTACTGCAATATGCTTCGTCAGCATGTCATAACGGCCCTGCAGGAGAGAGACGCTTCTCCAGCATATCATACCAGCTCTAAAGGAGAAAGACGCATTGAACTCAACAGTTTTCGTGCAAGATGGGGCCTACCGCACATCGCTCGTGAAGTTCACCTGCTTCTCCGAAACACATTTGGAATCTATCGAAATATCAGCCGATCGTTTCCAAATGCTTGGTCAGCACGATCATGTGATCTCACTACCTGTGATTTCTGGTTGTGGGGATACGTGAAGGACAGGGTTTAACAGGTGAACATTGACACATGTGGTGATCTGAACCGCAGCATATCAAGAGAGGTAGCCAGCGTACTTACGAACATGCTTCGTTCTGCTGTGCAGTCCTACACTTTCAGACTCTTCTGGACACTGATGGGCACAGTATTGAGTCCCTTTTGTAGCAAGAATAGTACCAGTATGTAATGGTATGGTGTACCGTAGCACTATATTAAAAGTACTTCAGTTGAAGTGCTTCTGCATTATTTCTCTTCCCCGTGTCCTTGATGTTAATGCTAACAAGTTTTGTCCTTGTATGGTAATTAGTTTCCATGTTATAGCGTGTTAAATATGGAAAGTTTAATTATAACCAACCGGTATATCGGATATATTACTGCTTGTTGGAGTTCCTTAGGTTTCTTTTCTTGTTTCTATATCTGCAGATAATTCTAGGCAGTATTGGTGTGCATGCTTCTTCACTTTGTTTCAGCAGTTTGACATGTTATTGGTTCCTGAAGCCTTATTGTTATTCATTTGTCGTAGAACTTCATCCATTTCTTTCATTGTATGGTTCCCGAATTTTGGTAGGGTCTTTCTTAGGGCTTACTTTCCTCAGTCACCTCTTTTTCTACAAGGACATTTTTACAGTTCTTCGAAATATTCCTTCCACAAGTTCGTGGGCGCCCACTAAGTCATCCCCTTTGTTTTCCATCCCCACAACTTTTCGCTAGTATCCTGTCTTGAAATATCTTGTACATCTGTACAATACTCTTACATTGTCATTGTTACACAAAGGATAATTAATTTCAAATTAACATGTTTTTCTTCAAGAAAAGTCATTCTTTGAAGATGTACGAAAGCCGTTGTACAACCATCTTAGAGCTATTGTAGTGTATGACAATAAGCATGCAGGAGTTCTGAAAAGCGAGGAGCCTTTTGTTGTCATACAACAAGTGTTTGTCATTAAAAATCTTTCAACATTTGCTGAAACAACTGGACAGTACACTTTGACGTTTCACTGTAACTTAAAAACTAATCTATAACATGGACACTCGGTATCGATATTTCACAAATAGCCATTACGTTTAGTACAATACCAATACAAAATATCGAAATTTTTGTTTCAATAAGCATATGGGGTATAAGTTAACAACATAAAGTGACAGGACAATGTCAATAAGCAGATGAATCATCAGTTTATTTCAAAGATGTACGAACATATTCTTGAGCAACACTGTCGCATTTTCCCTAGAGGATCATTCTTGGCAACATAACAAAATGAAGTGTTGTGGCATAAATGAAGTAAAATTTTGAAAATGTCATAATCGCTGAAAAATTAAATACAGTTCAGTACCTACAAAACGAAAAATGCATCATTATATTTACATTTCTTTAACCAAAACACAATGGGTTTTAGTACTTGTTAATAATGCATATCTCATACGATAAGGAAAATCTCTAAGTACTCTGGGCATTAATAATAAGTTATAATGAAATGAACTGCAGCTGCTAATAGACATGAGCGCGGACAAAACGAGCAGAGCATTATTGGTGAAGCTCTATTATCGAAATAACAGTAATCCTGCACCTGCACTTCGTGAATATCGCTGGGTGATAGGATTATGGAAGGGTCCTCTTTCTCCACTTGCTGTTTGGAGCATGTTGAAGAAGTTCGAATCAACTGTAGAACTGGGCGCTGCTCCAGGAAGAGGCCAACGAAAGAGGCCAACGACCGGTTGCACCACAGGTGGTTGATGGAATCGCTGTTGCTATGGCTGAAAACGCTGCGCGCAATTCCCGAACGTCAGGCAGTGCGTATTTTGTGTCATGACAGTTGAACATCTCGTGGTCCACTGTATGGAACGTGCTTGGAGCCATTCTCAAATGCTATCCATACAAGATCCAAATCGTACAACAACTTGCACCACAGGATGCACAACGACGCACTGACTTCGCTCTTTACTTTCTCGCGATGACTGAAGTTGATGATGGCTGGTTCTGGACCGTCTTATGGATGACAGATGAAGCTCATTTTTCTCTGAAAGGTGAAGTGAACAAACAGAATTTCCGAGTGTGGAAATCTTCACCTCCAGTCACTGTGCATGAAATTCCTCCGTATGGTGAATGTGTCACTGTATGGTGTGGCTTCACAGCTACATTCATCATTGGCCCATTCTTTTTTGAACAGGCCCACGTTCAAGGACCAAAGATATGTAGTGAAACTAGCCAGCATTACTGTGACATGCTTCACCAGCATGTCATACCCGCCCTATAGGAGAGATTAGATTAGATTAGTTTAGTACTTGCTCCATAGATCATCAATACGACACTTCATAATGATGTGGAACGTGTCAGGTTAAAAAAAGGCCGTCTATTCAAGATATTACATAACACAAAACATTAAATGACATTTATTTATTTATTTTTTTATTTTTGGTGGGAGGTTGGGAAATTACCCACTTACTTTATCCAAGAATTCATCTAATGAGTAGAAGGAGTTGCCATTCAGAAATTCTTTTAATTTCCTTTGAAATGCTATATGGCTATCTGTCAGACTTTTGATGCTATTGGGTAAGCGACCAAAGGCTTTTGTGGCAGTATAATTTACCCCCTTCTGAGCCAAAGTTAGATTTAAGCTTGAGTAGTGAAGATCATCCTTTCTCCTAGTGTTGTAGCCATGTACACTGCTATTACTTTTGAATTCGTTCACATAGTTAATAACAAATTTCATAAGTGAATATATATATATATATATATATATATATATATATATATATATATATATATATATATATATATATATATATACTGGGAGACTACAGTGAAGATCTCTAGGTCTTTAAATAAGTGTCTGCAGGATGATCTTGGATGAGCTCCATCAATTATTCTGATTAGACGCTTTTGAGCAATGAACAGTCTTTTGCTCAGTGATGAGTTACCCCAGAATATGATGCCATACGAAAGCTGTGTGGTAAGCTAATTTACTCCCATGTATATCGCCAAAATTTGCAGTGACCCTAATAGCATAAATAGCGGAACTCACACGTTTTAGCAGATCTTCAGTGTATTTCTTCAAGTTCAACCCTCACCAATGCATACACCTAGAAATTTTGAATATTCTACCTTAGCTATCGATTTCTGATCGAAGTCTATATTTATTAATGGTGTCATTCCATTTACTGTGTTTTGTCAAAGTTTAATGAGAGCCCATTTGCAGAGAACCACTTAATGATTTTCTTGAAAACGTCGTTTACAATTTCATCAATTAATTCTTGTCTGTTGGGTGTAGTAGCTACACTTGTATCATCAGCAAAAAGTACCCACTTTGCGTCTTTGTGAATATATAATTGCAAGTCATTAATATATATTAAGAACAGCAGAGGCCCCAAGACCAAACCTTGCGGCACCCCATTCTTGATTGTTCCCCAATTTGAGAAATCACCAGTTTTTTTTGCATATTATCTGACCTCCTTATTTCAATTTTCTGCGCTCTTCCAGTTAGGTATGATTTAAACCATTTGAGCACTGTCCCATCCATACCATAGTACTGGATCTTATCTAGAAGTATTCCATGATTTACACAATTAAAAGCCTTTGCGAGATCACAAAAAATCCCAACTGATGACTTCCAGTTACTCAGAGCATTTAATATTTCACTAGTGAAAGTATATACAGCAGTTTCCATTGAAAAACCTTTCTGGAAACCAAAGTGACATTTTGTTAAAACTTTAATTTTACAAATGTGTGAAGCTACTGTACAATATATTACTTTTTCAAGAATTTTGGATAAGGTAGTCAGAAGAGAGATTGGGTGGTAGTTGTTGACATCAGACACATCCCCTTTTTTATGCAGTGGTTTAAGAATGGCATACTTCAGTCTATCTGGGAAAATACCCTACTTCAGAAAGCTGGTCCATATGTGGCTAAGAATCCGTCTTATCTCTTGGAAATGCCATCAGTTCCATATGGGCTTTTATTCTTGAGGGAGTTTATTACCTTCCTGATTTCAGAAGGAGAGGTATTTGGAATTTCAATTGTATCAAATTGTGTGGGTAAGGCCTCATCCATTAACTGCCTTGCTTCTTCTAATGAACATTTAGATCCTATTTTCTCTACATCATTTAAAAAATGATTATTCAAAATGTTTTCGACTTCTGGCTTGTTGTTTGTCAAGTTTCCATTAACTTTGATGGTAATGCTGTCATCCTGTACTCTTAGTTGCCCTGCCTCTCTTTTAATAATATTCCAAATGGTTTTGATTTTGTTATCAGAGATATTAATCTCAGACATGATGCACATGCTTCTGGACTTTTTAATAACCTTTCTTAATGTACCACAATAATTTTTATAATATTTGGCTGTTTCTGGGTCATTACTCTTTCTTGTTGTTAGATAAAGTTCCCTTTTGTGGTTACAAGATATTTTTATTCCTTTAGTAAGCCAAGGTCTTTTATATGGTTTCTTATAATTAGATTTAACTACTTTCTTGGGGAAACAGTTTTAAAATTCTCTTACAAGTATGTAATGAAATAAGTTATATTTTAAATTAGCATCAGGTTCATAGTACATCTCATGCCGGTCTAGCTACTGAAGATTTTCCCTGAAATTTCTAATTGTTGAGTCATTAATTGAACACACAACTTTGGAGGGTGGTTTTGAATTACTGAACGGAGCTATGTCGTATATTGTAACTAGCTGAACACCATGATGAGATAGGCCATTCTCAGCAGGACAAGAACTTCTGTTTTTAAACTTATCTTGGTCTATAAAAGTCTCATCTATCAATGTGCTGCTGTCGTTTACTACCCGAGTAGGAAAATTAATGACAGATGTCAAACTGAAAGAACATAGCAAGATTTCCAGGTCATTCTCCCTATTGCACTCTTTCAATGAATCAACATTGAAGTCCCCACAAATAATAACTTGATTTCCCCTATCAGACAGATAGCACAACAAGGCATCCAAGTTTTGCAGGAATAAATGAAAGTTTCCTTAAGGGGACCTATATGCTGTTAAGCCGGGTTCACACAGGCAACAAAAGTATGGCCACTGCTAATGGCGAACTGTAGTTGGTTTGTAGTTGCATGTGTGAACTCTTAGTTTTCGGTGGCGCCATTTAAGAAGCGCAACTTTTGTCACGCCACAAAAAGTTGTAGTTGGTTCTACTTTGTTGCGCCATTTTGCCTTCTCCACAATCGAATACCGTCATTCGATTGCTACCTTGCAGCTGGATTCAAACCTTTCTAGTGCGTATTCGTTCGCAGATACTGCTTTTGTTTGTGCGTTTGCTGTTAATTTGTAGAAAAAGTGGTCAACAGCGGACAATTATAAGATTCTTGGAGGTTATCAAGAACGAGAATGCCTTTGGAACCACAAAAGCGAATCATACAAAGACAGAAATTTCAGAGACGCTGCATTAATTGAAATAGTAAGCAGTATGCGTGAATATGTACCTGGAATTGATAAAGCTACAACAAAATTAAAAATTCGAAGCATTCGAAATGCTTACATGAATGAACATAAAAAAGTACTGAAATCACTTAAGAGTGGTGCGTCTACAGACAGTATTCATAAGCCCAGCCTAGCTTGGTTTGAAGCTGCAGACCGGTTCTTAAAACACGTAGTCGAGACAAGAGAGACGAGAAACACTTTCGTAAGTAATATTTTACATTTATTATGTTTCCAAGACATCTTATTTAGTCATATGTACAGCCGTTTAATCAGCTGAGACAGATGACGCCATTTTGCAAACTGCGCAATTACGAAGAATTTGTGGCGTCCTGTGTGAACGGTAGCTCACAGCGCCACTCCAGAATGGCATGACTTGTGGCGATACTTTCGTAGCGTGTGTGAACCCGGCTTCACCATTATAAAAGAGGCCTCCTTCAGTTTAAATTGACAGGCACATGCTTCTATTTGTTGCTCTAGACCAGGCTCGTCCAAACTGTGCCCCTGGGGTGCCAGCACCCGCGGTCGCCCGCGGCCAGCTCCCCGGGCGAATTCGTACGTTGTCGCAGTGGCCAAGCCGTGTCGCTTAGCTGGCCGTGCGGACCGCCCGCCGAGCCTCGCCATGCCGCTGTACGCGCGCTTCGTGCTCACAGAGTGGAAGATATGGTCTCAGATATGGAGCAGAATTAATGGAGAGAGACGCAAACTTGATTTCACTTTCTATCGCTCTTGACGAGTCCGCGGGCGTTGCGGACATATCTCAGCTCGTCATATTCATTCGAGGTGTCGACGACAATCTGCGTGTCACTGAAGAATTTCTCGATCTTATACCATTAAAAGATACAATCACGGACTTGGATATTTTTCTAGCCGTGGAAAACGTGTTAGAGTCAATGGGCTTAAAATGGGAACGCCTGACGAGTGTAACAACGGATGGAGTCCCTGCGCTACGAGGGATATGGACTGGGTTCATGGGTTACGACAGTTGGGTGGTCGTTATTCGCGGCAGTCCATTGTCTGATACACCAGGACGCACTTTATGCGAAGATTGTCAACATAAAAAATGTTATGGACACAGTTCTTCGAACGGTTAATTATCTTCGCTCGTATGGCTCACACGTCGCCAATTAAAAGAATTTCTGGCTGAATACTCGGAAATCCCCTACCACGTCGAAGTAAGATGGCTGAGCAGAGGAAAGGTGCTTCATCGGTTTTCCTCCTTGAGGGGCGTAATAAATACCTTTTTGGAAATGAAAGGACGTCCAGAAGAATTACTTTGTGATCCTAAGTGGGTGGCGAAATTGGCTTTTTTGAGTGACCTTATTGGTCATTTAAATACTTTGAACATTTCACTCAAAGGCGAAAATCACTGTGTTGTTGATTTAGTGCAGACGATTCAAGCATTTAAAAAAAAAAAACTTATTTTGAGAGAAAAATAATTGCGCAAGAAGAATTGTGAACACTTCCCTGCCTGTACTAGACAGCGTTAAAGAAGATGCAGATTTTTCAGATTATGTCGACATCATTTGCGAATTACAAGAACGGTTTGAAAACAGATTTTTGGAGATTAGTGAGCTTCAATCGGCCTTAGATATATTTGTCCACCCGTTTTCCCTTCGGCATAGGACGTCTCACAAGTGCTTCAACTAGAGCTGATTGACCTGCAGTGCGATATCTGCCTGAAGGACCACTTTCTCATGTGTAAAACTTTGGATGACTTTTACAGCGAGAGAAATATCCTCTTTTGCACAAGCATTCGGCCGAAGTTCTCTCAATGTTTGGTTCCACGTATATCTGTGAGCGCTTTTTGTCTCTTTTAAAGCTTGCTAAAACTAAGAACCGTTCATTACTTGGCGATAAAAATTTGGCTAATTCTTTGAGGTTATCAGTTTCATGGAATATTGTATCAAACGTAGACAAAACCGTTTCTTCGAAAAAGAAAAATGTTAATTGTCTTCTTTAACAATGTTGACTGCAAGAATTAAAGAGCTTTATAACCTTAATTCAATTTTTTATAAGTTTTCAAGCTTGGCCGTTTAAAATTATTATGTACAAAATAGAAAACTAAGGATCCGATTTCTAAACTCTGAAAAGGGATACAAAAAGATCTAGCCTGAAGTATAACAAAAAATATTTACTTGTAACTGCTAACAGTAAGAATGAGACTCTATATCCCTTACATAAAGTTATTTCGAAAATAGAATATTTATGACTCTAGTTCATTTAAGAAACATATATTTTTCAGAAGACGCCTATTGTACATATGACGAGTGTGCATGTGCAGTACTAATAGAATGAACCTGTGAGTCAGAAAACAACTAAGATGTTCTTCGATTCTTGTTTTGGATATTGTTGTCTGAAGCTTTGCGTAGTAATTCTGCCAAACGAACGCTACTTGTTACCTAAACGGTAAATGGTTTGCTTTGTTTACCGCTCATCGGCCTCTTTTACAGAGGTGCGCTTCATCTGTTATTTTGTTTGCGTTGGATCTGACTGCAGGACAGTCTACTGCAGAGCAGTGGTGTGCGGTCTCACTCGCTTCGCAGCTGTCTCTGTGTCACGGAATATTTTAGTGAAAATGGTAACATTATTTTTTTACTTTACTTTTGTGAGAATCTACTTTGTTCTTTATTTCACCAATATTTTAGTAAATGTGGTAACATTATAATTTACGTTGCTGTTGTGCGAATCTCGTGAGTTTTGGGCCTCTTTAGCACCTGCCTGCCTGAACTTTTCATTGGACACTGCTATCAGGCTACAAAAAGAGGTACATCCCCCCTTATGGATTTCGCTAACAACCCTGCCAGTTTACCCTTCCCTTTCCTTCTGAGGTGTAGGCCATGCCATATGAAATCCCCACTATCAATAGCCTCCACAGGAACCAATCCAATGTCTGACAGAGTGGCTGCCCTACGCAACTGATCCAACTCCATATTTACCGTCCTGACAGAGCGGTTCAACTGGGCCTGATCACGCTGCATGAAAGCAGGCACCAGCCCAACATTGGTATGGGTCGTTGCAGAGGCTATTTTCTCCAGGTCACACTCAATACTGTAACCCTGATCCCTATCAATACTGTTTCCCACTCCACCCACTATCATCACAGGATCCTGCTTTGAGAAACCCTTGACAAAGGAACCTATATCCTCTACCAACTGGCTAAGACATGCACTTGGCATGAAAAAGTTTGTGACCTGGTACCTGTCTCCTAATTTTTCCTGCAAAATCTGGCCCACACCTCTTCCATGGCTGCTACCTAGCAACAGAACATTCCTCTTACTTCATACTTTTTTTTAGAACAGTTGGTTTCCTAGTGAGATTCTGTTGCATGTTAACTACATGTAATTCTACTTCCTTACTTAACTGTGGTAGCAAGGCAGATCTATTGGTTGTGGCAATTGGGAAACTGTCAGATACTGTTCTCTTTCTGTGTCACCTGTTCCCGGATACGATTTCCCACCACTGTTTACCCTCCTCCACTTTAACCTCTTCAGTTCCTCCCTCGCTCTGTCTAAATCAGCCTGAAGGGCTCTAATTCTCTCCTCGTGTTCAGCTATAATTCTATTTCTTAAACAAACCCTCCAAAAGAATGGAAGAGTCTCGTTTGCTTCCATAATTCCCGCACCGCTACAATTTCCCCAATGAAACCACCTGTCACCACAGCTGCACAAAATCCCTGAACTAACTTGCCTACTACAGCTCACACACTTAGTATCCATGGTAGTTTGGAGATTAGTTTAGAGATTTACTAAGTGATAACGATAATATATTAAATACAGATGTAAAAGGACACTAAATATGTTTTGGAAACTAATATGTAAGTAAACTATTAGCAAATGCAATTAAATTTGTGGTATAATGCTAAATATGCACGTTCAAAAATCAGGTCTATGCAGCCGAATGTAACCAAAACGAGCTTTCTACGATTAGTGGAAGAATACGCAAATAAAAGAAAAATCTTTAATGGCAAGCTTGAAGAGCATACTAATGAACGTATTTAATCAGTTAATCTGTAGCAAATGCACTTACGATTGCGGTATAACGCAAAGTATGCACACTCGGAAAGTAAGGCACAGGCGCGAAATGTAAACAAAACGAACTTTTCGCGATTACTGGAACAATACGCAAATAAAAGAAAAACTTTTAATGGTGAGCTTGAAGAGTACACTAAAGAAAGTATTTAATTAGTTAAAAGTGCATATACAGGGTGGTCCATTGATCGTGACCGGGCCAAATATCTACCGAAATATCCGTCAAACGAAAAAACTACAAGAAACGAAACTTATCTAGCTTGAAAGGGTAAACCAGATGGCGGAATGGTTCGCCCGCTAGATGACGCTCCCATAGGTCAAACTGATATCAACGGTGTTTTTTTAAAATAGGAACCCCCACTTTTTATTACATTTTCGTGTAGTACGTAAAGAAATATGAATATTTTAGTTGGACCACTTGGCTCTGTAATAGTCACAAACATATGGCTCATAATTTTAGACGAACACAACGTAGGTACGTTTGAACATTTTATTTCGGATGTTCCATTGTAATACATGTATCTTTGTGGAATTATCATTTCTGAGTACGCATGCTGTTACAGCGTGATTACCTATAAATAACACATTAATGCAATAAATGCTCAAAATGATGTCCGTCAACCTCAATGCATTTGGCAAAACGTGTAACGACATTCCTCACAGCAGCGAGTAGTTCGCCTTCCGTAATGTTCGCACCTGCATTGACAATACGCTGACGCATGTTGTCAGGCGTTGTCGGTGGATCACGATAGCAAATATCGTTCAACTTTCCCCACAGAAAGAAATCCGGGGACGTCAGGTCCGGTGAACGTGCGGGCCATGGTATGGTTCTTCGACGACCAATCCATCTGTCATGAAATATGCTATTCAATACCGCTTCAACCCGCACGTGAGCTACGTGCCGGACATCCATCATGTTGGAAATACATCGCCATTGTGTCATGCAGTGAAACATCTTGTAGTAACATCGTTAGAACATTACATAGGAAATCAGCATACATTGCACCATTTAGATTTCCAGCGATAAAATGGGGGCCAATTAGCCTTCCTCCCATAATGCCGCACCATACATTAACCCGCCAAGGTCGCTGATGTTCCACTTGTCACACAGCCATCGTGGGTTTTTCTTTGCCCAATAGTGCATATTATGCCGATTTCGGCTACCGCTGTTGATGAATGACGCTTCGTCGCTAAATAGAACTCGTGTAAAAAATCTGTCATCGTCCTGTAATTTCTCTTGTGTCCAGTAGCAGAACTGTACACGACGTTCAAAGTCGTCGCCATGAAATTCCTGGTGCATAGAAATATGGTACGGGTGCAATCGATGTTGATGTAGCATTCTCAACACCGACGTTTTTGAGATTCCCGATTCTCGCGCAATTTCTCTGCTACTGATGTGCAGATTAGCCGCGACAGCAGCTAAAACACCTACTTGGGCATTATCAATTGTTGCAGGTCGTGGTTGACGTTTCACATGTGGCTGAACACCTCATGTTTCCTCAAATAACGTAACTATACGGCGAATGGTCCGGACACTTGAATGATGTCGTCCAGGACACCGAGCAGCATACATAGCACACGCCCGTTGGGCATTTTGATCACAATAGCCATACATCAACACGACATCGACCCTTTCCGCAATTGATAAACGGTCCATTTTAAATCGGGTAATATATCACGAAGCAAATACTGCCGCATTGGCGGAATGTTACGTGATACCACGTACTTATACGTTTGTGACTATTACAGCGCCATCTATCACAAAGCGAAAAAAGTGGTCCAACTAAAACATTCATATTTCTTTACGTACTACACGAAGATGTATTAAAAATGGGGGTTCCTATTTTAAAAAACGCAGTTGATATCCGTTTGACCTATGGCAGCGCCATCTATGCAGATAATTAATTCATTAATTTTATTTCTCAGACCTCGAATATTTTGATGCAATAAAGATAGCTGACATTTCACATTGGCGTAGTGAAAATTGGGTAGAGTTAAAATGTCTGCTGACTGTTGAAAATTCTTAACCAATAGCTGTTTATGCTGATGTAATAAGCTAGAATTATCTTTTTGGTTTCTTTCTCAAACTGAAGCTTTGTCTCAATCCTAACCTCTCTTAAAACTTGGTTTTTTTCTGTCCACCCTAGCATAAAAAGGGTCTTTTCTTAACCCTATAACCACTAGTATTTTAGCACTCGTGGCAGTGCCTCCCCCGTTTAACTTTTCTGCTATTTTCCCAGCCAGTTTACCCTTCCCTTCCCTGTTGAGGTGAAGGCCATGCATAGTATAATCCCACCTAGTGAGAGAATCAACAGGAACCACACCAATGTGTGACCCTGCACTCAACATAAGCAGCCGTTCCAGCTCCAAATTAACTCTCTTGACAGATGAGTTCAAATGAGGTCGGTCGAGGCGCCCAAGAACAGATACAAACTCAACACTAGTATACTTCAATGCTGGTGTAAACTTTGCCAGGTCACACTCATTACTGTACCCAGGATCTCTGTCAATACTATTATCTGGTCCACCCACTATAACCATGATGTCTTCATTAATGAAATCTTTGCAAAGTGATCCTAAATCCTCTGTCACCTTCTCCAGACCAGCACTAGGTTTAAAAAAATTGGTGACCTGGTATTCTGATCCTAGTTCATCCCGCAAAAGTTGGCCAACACCTCTTCCATGGGAACTACCTAACAACAACACTTTCTTTCTCTTTACCGATTTCCCTACATTCTTACTTTTCAATTTGATGCTGAAAGTTTGTTGTGCCCTGTCTACACCTGCAACTGTTTGAGGCTCACCAGCTTGTAACTGAAGCAACAGGTAAAATCTATTTTCCACATTCACCATGAAGCTCGCAGACAAAGTTCTAAGCCTGTTCCTCCCGTTGCCTGTCGTCACTTCCCACCTCTCTTTACCCTTCTCCCGCCTTCACATGTCAACATCTCTCCTGGCCTTGCCTAACTCAGCCTGAAGGGTGGCAATTTTCCCCTCCTGTTCTAATATCTTCCTATCTCTATTACATACCCTTCGAAACCACTGATGAGTCTCATTTACTTCCCCTATTCCCACATGACTACTGTCAACCACAGGGAAAAAACTACAGCACCTACCACACCAAAGCCCTGACTTAACAATTGTATGGCAAGTCAAGCACATTTCACTCACGATAAACGTAATAGTTTATTAAGAATAAGTCAGATCAATTACTGATAAACAGGAAAATATGAGTCCACAAATTTGGCTTATAAGCAACTGTAGGTAAACAAAATCAATAGTGCAAAGTTTCTGAAACAACAACATAAACTTGACGCTACTTTCCGGAAATGTGAGTTACATAATGAAGAGGTACGCTACAATTAAATTGCTGGAGAGAGCAAAGAACAGTTAAACGAAGTTCTATAGATTTGCTGTGGCAAAACGTAAATAGAAAATATGACTGTAACCCGATTGTACGATCTTTTCGCTTTTTCTGCTATAATTCGCAAAGAAAAATGAAACCTTTAATGGTACGCTTAAAAAGCACACTAATACATCTATTTACCATGCCGTCAGTACTAAACTAAATGTTATTATAATCTAAAATGACATATATTTACGAGAACACCAAAACTCGCGCTAGTCGCCTGGCCAAAGGTTGCTTATAACATATATCTCCCTTATTTTTTTAGCACTGTCCTAGGCAAGTCTAGACTTGCTAATGTTTGCACATGTACGTTGTGTGAGCAAAGTTTGTCTCGTCACCTGTAAGCTGTGCAGCTTCAAGCAACAAATTTGTTTCAGACATTCGTAACGATACTCTTGTTCTTCCAGGACTTTCCTTTCCTTTCTGATACTTTTAGTACTTCACATTTCTTCGATATTTCAATAAGATTTCGATACTTTTCTATACTTTTTGACAGTTTTTGATTCAGGCCTAAATGGTTTATAGTATAACAAATCGCCTTATAGACACATCAGCTGGTTTTATAGCAACAACCAATGGCTTTATAGAAATATCATTGAGAGTAAAGTCAGCTGGAATTTCGTCCAAAACATATGTGTTGCTTGAAGTTAAAGCCGGGTTCACACACGCAACTAATGTGGCGCCAATTGACGTGCCTTTATATAGTAACATCATTAGCTAATATTCACGCAGTATGCCACAAATTCTAAGTGGTTGCACAGCTTTCAGTAACCTGTCAAATGAAAACATTTGAGTGGCTATGAATGTTATAGTGCACGTTACGGCATTAGAGGCGTGAAAAGAGTTAAATACAAGGAAGTGGAAACTCAAATATAGGATCTGAAAATAGATTTCGTACAGGGATAAATCAGGGGCCACAAACACATTTATAGACGAAATAACACTCGCAGACGAAAATGTTGTTTGCAGTGGCAGATCAAGCAACATCTGGCATGCCAGTATCATATTCTGACATGCCACTCTTCCAAGAATCTGTAATCTATTTGTATTATTTATTCTTTATTTGTTCATGTATCATTTCTTACAACAATATTGGGCTTATCATATTTACATAAAGCTTACATATATATAGAGAAATACAGTGTCACATAGCAGTTAATGTATTACTGCATTTATAATCTGACTGGTGCATATATCTGCTTGTTACAAAAAGATACTATATATATATATACATATATATATATATATATATATATATATATATATATATATATATATATATATATACATTAAATGTTTCAGAATTTTCACCAAAAGTTTCATATTCTCAGCACTGCCAGCAGGAAAATGGAGAAAAAATAGAGGACAGCAGAATCGACAGTTTGACACAAAATATTATTTCGTGCATTTTAGATATTTGAACTGATTCTATATACAGTTTTAAATTTATAACAGTTTCCTTTTACATGGCATACTGACATGCTAGTTAATTTTTTACTTCAAAATAATCTTTAACATTGTAAGGGTAAACATTCATCTCAGGGCTTTTTAACTTTCTTTTAAAAAGACACATACTTTCTATTATTTTTATACACTGCAGTTAACTGTTGTACACTACATGTCCAGAATTTACAAGTACTTTGTCTGTTAATTGTAGCCTAGTTCCTTCTCTACATTACCCATTTTTTCTTCTTGTATTGTGATCATGATATTCTCTGTTTAGCAATGCAGTGTAGTTAGTTTTTAAGTGGATAATTGTTTCATATTCTGTTGGTGATACTTTTGTGTTGTATCACATGGCTCTCTATTGTAACCTTAATACCCTTTGTCTGTGCACATCTGCAGAATTTTCCCAAATTATTATGCCATATGAGAGGTGTAACTGGACTACCTCATAGTACATTGTTTGTGGAGTGTTTCTATTTACTGACTTTGACATATTTCTCATCAGGAATATGCTTGAACTTATTTTGCTGCAAATGTTATTTATGTGATTCTCCCGTGTCATATATCTAGCCACTGTTAGTCCTAGAAATTTATAGTTTTCTGTCTCCTTTAGTTCAAGATCTTCAAGCCTGACAGTTATGTTGTTATAAGCTGCGACATCACACTAGGTATCTATTTCGTAAATGTAATTCACACTTTATACAATCTTACAAATCATCAAGTTTATACAATTCGCTTTTCTGGTTACATCTATTAATTTTAATTATTTATTCATCTATAAATCGTTTAAGATTGTGCTATACATCATTAGTTTGCAAATATAGCCACACCCCCCTCCCAAAAAATACACATTCTGCAGAACATCAAGTATAGGTTGCTGTTCTTGTAGTTCTAGAAGCTGTAAAAGTGTGCCTGAGAACCGTTGTTTTCAATTGTTTTCAGTAATAAAATGAAAACACACTGTTATGTAGTGGATTACAGCAGCACCTGCTCTACGATAACTGCAACAGAATGCATGTGTTCCGAAATACTGCCGCTAGGGAGCAGTGGTGGAAGGAAAGTGGCACAACAAAGGACAACCAAGTTGAACTTCCTATGGCATGACAAATATTGCATCTTTTATTTTGTGTCACTAAAAACTGGGAGTTCACACATGAAACGTCATTGCAACTGCAGCATGCTGCTAGCTGTGGCGACACGTTTCTTGCATTTGTAAACCTGGTTTAAGGCCAATTCATGCCAGCCACCAAGTTGTGTCATAGCATCATCATATTAAGGTGTACTCACACTGTCCATCACTTCATGTCCAGTACCAAACTGTTAAACGAAAATTATCTTTGATACAAAAAGTCAGAGTATAGTATTGGATGCCTGAGCCAACTCCATAATGTATGTTCTTGAACAATTTTGTGTGGTTAAGCACTGAGAAATGATAGAACATTTCAAAACATTGCAACGTATTTGCTTGCAAAAATACAAACACATCAAACAGTATTTATAAGGGTATTAATGGAGCCTATTTACTTTAGTCATTGTTTTTTTTCTGATGTGCCTAATAAAGTCATAAATAACTGTATTTTTCCCTTCATTAGAGCTGAATTTTTCAATTAAAATTGGAACGGTAGGCAGCTAGATTGATGGGTGGTAAATGAATTGACACAGTTTCAATTAGTTTATTTAACAATAAGATCAAACATCAGAAACAACAAGAATTTTAGGTCCCTTAATGTTCCAGATGGACACTTTATAAAAACAGATTACACCCTATTAACTTTTCCACACTGGTAAACACCTAGAATAATAAAGGCCCAAGCAATAAAATATGGAAAACAATTACAACTATTCACTGCCTTGAAAGGCAATAGAATAGAGTAACACAGTAATTAACTACGACAAGAGCATCTATGGTGACCAATGTGTTTCAATATAATTTTAAAAGCCTCGATTTAGTACTTTGCCTTTGTTGGCAACCAATACGAGGAACCTTAAAAAAGGGGAAAAAAACATCTGCAGCTAGCCATGATAACAAGCAGATTAAATTATCCAAACAATGAACAGCAGATTTTAACTATATGCAGAAGGTGGCCAACGACATTTCAAATGAGTTAACAAAACCTCCAAATCAGCACTTAAACAGAAGGCTTTAGGAAACAAGGCCTTCCACTGGGTTATCTTTTAAGATTTAAAATTCCTTATAGTGTCAAGGTGCATAAACAGTAAGGGCAATTCACACTGGCTGTCACGTCACTTCACATCCTGTCCAATCAAAACATTTTGCAGTGCATTACAAATGGTGGCATCCACAATGGTTATGCCATCCCATGCTGTCCCATCACATCACCTCATACCACTGTCAAAGTTTCTCAGTAAAGGCCAACCATACTGGCCATCATGTTACCATCTCATCATGACACCATCACATCGCAGCATTGTCACATCAAGGTCTATTCACACTGCCCATCATCTCACAGCACGTCAAGTCATGTGATCTCAATTCTCATGGCTCTTCTCAACTTTTTTTTTCGCAGGAATGGGGCTGTTCACAAGATAGTTTTCAACTCTTTTTACACAGGAAGTGCACAAACACAATTTGGTAGCTCATATATACGGATGCTGGGGTCCATATGCATCAGGTTTTTCATTTGTTATGTCAAATTGCTCTCAGAATTAATAAAAGGAGCAGAGTGTTACAAGTTACCAACACATTGGTTTGTTTAACATTTAGTTCAGTTGCTGGGTTTAGTGCAAATTTTTTTGCAATAGCCATACCTCCCTCAATACGTTCCCCTTCAAGATTCATGGGTTTTATTTACATCTTGTTCTTGGCTTCTAATAGCGCAAGCCCCTTATTTGTACTGGGGTTAGCCAGTGAAACCAAATAAAAATTGACAACTGACACTCGCTAGACTGTTTCACACATAATCCACAGAGCAATTTAACAATAAATAAGCCTGCCACAAACATACATTTAAACAAACAACATTGTCTAAATACACTCCTGGAAATGGAAAAAAGAACACATTGACACCGGTGTGTCAGACCCACCATACTTGCTCTGGACACTGCGAGAGGGCTGTACAAGCAATGATCACACGCACGGCACAGCGGACACACCAGGAACCGCGGTGTTGGCCGTCGAATGGCGCTAGCTGCGCAGCATTTGTGCACCAACGCCGTCAATGTAAGCCAGTTTGCCGTGGCATATGGAGCTCCATCGCAGTCTTTAACACTGGTAGCATGCCGCGACAGTGTGGACGTGAACCGTATGTGCAGTTGACGGACTTTGAGCGAGGGCGTATAGTGGGTATGTGGGAGGCCGGGTGGACGTACCGCCGAATTGCTCAACACGTGGGGCGTGAGGTCTCCACAGTACATCTATGTTGTCGCCAGTGGTCGGCGGAAGGTGCACGTGCCCGTCGACCTGGGACCGGACCGCAGCGACGCACGGATGCACGCCAAGACCGTAGGATCCTACGCAGTGCCGTAGGGGACCGCACCGCCACTTCCCAGCAAATTAGGGACACTGTTGCCCCTGGGGTATCGGCGAGGACCATTCGCAACCGTCTCCATGAAGCTGGGCTACGGTCCCGCACACCGTTAGGTCGCCTTCCGCTCACGCCCCAACATCGTGCAACCCACTTCCAGTGATGTCGCGACAGGCGTGAATAGAGGGACGAATGGAGACGTGTCGTCTTCAGCGATGAGAGTCGCTTCTGCCTTGGTGCCAATGATGGTCGTATGCGTGTTTGGCGCCGTGCAGGTGAGCGCCACAATCAGGACTGCATACGACCAAGGCACACAGGGCCAACACCCGGCATCATGGTGTGGGGAGCGATCTCCTGCACTGGCCGTACAACTCTGGTGATCGTCGAGGGGACACTGAATAGTGCACGGTACATCCAAACCGTCATCGAACCCATCGTTCTACCATTCCTAGACCGGCAAGGGAACTTGCTGTTCCAACAGGACAATGCACGTCCGCATGTATCCCGTGCCACCCAACGTGCTCTAGAAGGTGTAAGTCAACTACCCTGGCCAGCAAGATCTCCGGATCTGTCCCCCATTGAGCATGTTTGGGACTGGATGAAGCGTCGTCTCACGCGGTCTGCACTTCCAGCACGAACGCTGGTCCAACTGAGGCTCCAGGTGGAAATGGCATGGCAAGCCATTCCACAGGACTACATCCAGCATCTCTACGATCGTCTCCATGGAAGAATAGCAGCCTGCATTGCAGCGAAAGGTGGATATACACTGTACTAGTGCCGACATTGTACATGCTCTGTTGCCTGTGTCTATGTGCCTGTGGTTCTGTCAGTGTGATCATGTGATGTATCTGACCCCAGGAATGTGTCAATAAAGTTTCCCCTTCCTGGGACAATGAATTCACGGTGTTCTTATTTCAATTTCCAGGAGTGTATTTCAGTCCATTTCTTTATGAAACGGTACAAATGCTTGATATACAAAGTAAATTCACGTAGCACCAATCTGATACTACTCACAATACTTTTTTCACTTAAATTTGGAGACATATTGCAATGCATTTCATTGCAAGGTATTAAATACCCATACTGGTTTTCACTTTATAAATGCTGTAGAAGGCAAGTAATTTAGTATGCTCATGTTGTACAGTTCCTACTGCTGCCTCACTGCTTCAATTAATCCTTGTCATTTATTATAAATTTTAACGAATGAAATAATGAAGGAAACAATTAATAACTTACAACTAATTTGTTTTATAGCAAATAACAAACAAAAAACAATGTATTAAACACAAAAACCACAACAAAACTAATTATGGAGATTAATCTAATCTAATCTAATCTAATCTAATCTGTGCATGGCCATGTATCGAGAGGAAGTGAGCTTGGGGATCACGTGATCAATGGAGGGGTGACAACAACTGGCAAAACTTTCTTCCTGGGAAACCTTGACAGTGTTGTGATGTGATGGAATGGCCAGTGTAGGTGCATTTGAAACGCATCACAGAATGTTTTGATGGAACAGGACGTGACGTGACATGACAGTCTGTGTGAACTGGCCTGAAGAAAGTTTTGGCGGCTGACGTCATCCATCAGTTGCTGGTCATGTGATCCCCAAGCTCTATACACAGCCATGCACAACACAGATCCTCATATTTCGTCTCGTAGTGGTTTTTGTGGCTAATACTGGTTGTTTGGTTGTTTCTTGTTCGTTGTTTGCTATACAATGCTCTATGGATTGTGTATGAAACAGTTTCGCGAGTGATGGTGGTCAATATTCATATTGCTTCACCAGCTAACCCCAGTACAAAAAAGGCACTTGAACTATTAAAAAGACGAATACAAGACATAAAGAAAACATATAAATCTTGAAGGGAAAGGTATTGAGGGAGATAGGACTATTGCTCACAAATTCGCACTGGGTCAGCGACTAAAGTTAACCTTAAACAAACCAATTTTTCGTGGTACGTAATGGCAACTCGTAACACTGCGTTCCTTTTCGTTATTCTGGGCGCAATTTGTCTAAAAAATGAAAAAACTGATGCTTCGACTTCCTGAAATATGAAATGAAGATTTCTCGTCCTTGAGCGGTCTTTGTATAGTGTATCAAACTCCCATTCTGTGTCACTTAATGACGTTTTCTAGAACTACACTCTTCTTGGGTTGGTTTGTGCTTTTGTCTTTCTTCTCTAATATATATGCTATCCATGAAGGATGTAAACCTATGGAGTCTAATAAACTTCATTTTCGTACTAATGTGGACTCCAGCATCCATGTACATGAGCTACATTGTGTATGTGCACTTTGCACATAAAGCAGTTGAAAACCATATTGTGAAGATCGCAATTCCCACGAAAAGAACAGTTGAGAATAGCCATGTGCGTTGAGATCACATGAATTGATGTGATGGACAGAGGGAACACACCTTGATGTGATAGTGCCATGACATAATGACCCATATGAACTAGTATTAAAATGATGCAACACTCAAAAATTGAAGATTTCCAGACAACTTTAATATGTTAAAGTAAGGTCGATTTTCTGTCAAGCAGTTTTGTGGTAGAATGCTCACCTGTGATGTAAGAGTCACACATTCGATTCCCAGCCAATGTAAAGTTTTAAACAGAGGCACATGTTCTACTAGCATTTCTGTGAAACATAAAATACATAAACACGAAAAAAAATCAGTAGCACTCAAGACTGGTAATCTACTTTGAGTCTTGTTTCTGTCATCTTTTTTGCTGTTCCCATTCAGATCTACCTATGTCATTGAAACATAAAATTCTCCAAATATAGCATATATTGACATACATATAACTGTAAGTGTTACGAAAAATGAATGTCTTCTTATTTATAATTACATATTCTACACAGAAATCTACATATAAATTCATAATTACTTATCGTTTATAAAAAATTGTTTAAATTTTTAAAAAAATTACAAATTAATTTTTTTCACCTTTGTCCATTTTATGCATTACCAAAATGTACACAGAACATTGAAACTTAGTTTAAAATTATGCCAGAGATGCGAATAAAACCCAGACCACCCACTTGTGGTATGTGAGTACTCCACCACAGAGCCAGTCATGTGGCCCTTCTGTAAGAGGACTCATTATAAGGTATTAAGGAAGCTTGAAAAACTTCAAAGCCGATTTTCTCTGGAATTTTTGAGAGTTGCTTGGATCTGCTTTGGATGATTGACATTTGAATTCTGAACTTTACGCACCATAAATATACACTGAAGCGCCAAAGAAACTGATATTGGCATACATATTCGAATACAGAGATATGCTAACAGCAGAATATGGCACTGAGGTCGGCAATGCCTATATAAGACAACGAGTGCCTGGCGCAATTGTCAGGTTGGTTACTGCTGCTACAATGCCTGGTTACCAATATTTAACTGAGTTTAAATGTTGTGTTATAGCCGGTGCATGAGCTATGGCGCACAGCATCTCCAAGGTAGCAGTAAAGTATGAATTTTCCCAAATGACCATTTCATGAGTGTACAGTGAATATCAGGAATCTGGTAAAACATCAAATCTCCAACATTGCTGCCGCTGGAAAAATATCCTGCAAGAACAGGACCAATGAAGACTGAAGAGAATTGTTCTACGTGACAGAAGTGCAACCCTTCAACAAATTGCTGCAGATTTCAATGCCGGGCCATCAAAAAATGTCAGTGTGTAAACCATTCAATGAAACATCATCAATATGGGCTTTTAGAGCTGAAAGTGCACTCGTGTACCCTTGATGACTGCACGACACTAAGCTGTACACTTCACCTGGGCCGTTAAACACCGTCATTAGACTGTTGATGCCTGGTAAAATGAGTCTCATTTCAAGTTCTATTGAATGGATGGATGTGTACGGGATGGAGACAACCTCATGAGTCTACAGACCCTGCATGTCAACAAGGACTTGTTCAAGCTGATGGAGACTCTGTAATGGTGTGGAGAGAGTGCAGTTGGAGTGATATGGTACCTCTAATACATCTTGATACAACTCTGACAGATGGCACATCTGTCTGAACACTTTATTACTTTATTACTATATCTTCGTCCATTGCCAGCCATGGCTGGACGGACTGCGTCACATATACAATGTTTATCAACTAACATTTATACAACACCATATACAAAATTTATGTTACAAATAAAAGAAAATATTTATGCAGTACACAAAAACACATAGAACATAGAGAAAATGAAATATAACTAGACAGGAAAGTAATACTTCATAGCAGCAAATGAAAATACCGTAAAGCAAAATGTTTACAAGACCATGTAGATCACACACATAAAGTTTCATTTTGGCAAAATATGTACTTTAAGTGAAACACAAAATTAAATTTGCAGTTAACTGAGAACATAAAAAGAAGATTAAATTTAGGCAAAATTATGTATAAAACATAACAATATTTATTATTTTGCCCATTCACTAGAACCACTGTTGAAAAACTCTTCCAAGGAATATAGGGGATGTTGTTTCAAGTCCTGAGCAACTTTTTTACGAAACAATTCAGGTGGAAAGGATTTCACTTCTGGAGGCAGTTGATTGTACATTGTTAGGGCGACTGTTGGAAAGCTGTCTTGTGTACTTGATAGGCATCACCTTGGCACTTCAATGTTCCTCTTATAGCGAGTGTCATGATTATGTATTTCTTGTCTTATGCTAAAATTCCTTTGATTTTCTTTTATGTAAATGAGGCAGAAAACCACATACTGGCTAAAAACGGTCATTATGCCTAGTCTGGTGAAAATAGGCTTACAGTGGTCCAGTCTTTTACTAGAGGATATGATCCTGGTGGCTTTTTTTTGTAATAGCAACACATCTTTGCTGCCTGAGTAGTGTCCCCACAACAGTAGTCCATAGCTAATGTGGCTGTGGAAGAGTGCATGGTAGACTATTGTGAGAAACTGGTCAGTTATTACCCTCTTCAGCTTCTTCAGGAGGTATATCACCAGAGAAAGTTTGGTGCATACATATGCAGTGTGATCATTCATGGAGAGTTTGCTGTCAATCTTGAAGCCCAGCAGTGTGACAGTCTCCATGTTTTCTTGGTCTTCAATGTTGGTTAGACTGCATATCAGATGTTGAGCTTTTTCTTCATTTATCTTCATTTTGTTTATGATGAACCATTATTTTATTTCTTCCAACATCAAATTTGATGCACCAAGAGCTTCTGGAGCTGTATGTCCTTTGGCAATAAGGGTAGTGTCATCTGCAAACTGCAACATTTGACTATTACAGCTCATATCATTGACATATATGAGGAATAGGAGAGGTCCTAAGACTGATCCTTGGGGCACTCTATGTTCCAGTTTTTTTTTCAAGAGAAGTTGCTCCATGCACTGATACTACCTGCTTTCGGTTTTCCAAATAAGATTGGAGTGTTAATAAAATAACACCTCCAACACCATACCTTCTTAACTTGGCTATTAGTGTTGTGTGTGAGATGCAGTCAAAGGCTTTGCTGAGGTCACATAGTGTCAGTGCCTCTCTCTCTCTCTCTCTCTCTCTCTCTCTCTCTCTCTCTTCAAAACTCTATCGGATCTTTTTAATAAGTCCAGTGTGGATGTCACTGTTGATCTCCCTTTGCGGAATCCATGCTGTGTGATTTGGAATAAGTTGTTTTCCTCAAAGTAATTCAGTATCTGCCAGTGCATCACAGACTCAGTAACTTTGGCTAGTACTGGTACCACTGAGATTGGTCTGAAGCTGTACACCTCGCATGGATCCCCTTTCTTATATATTGGTACTGTGCATGCCAGTTTAAGGAAGTCTGGGAAGACACCAGAAGATAGACATTTGTTTATTGCTATGGCTGAGCTAATTCTGCAATAATTTTCTTTAACAGTGTGCAAGACATGCCATAGATATCTATACTTTCTGAGTGTTTGTAGGAGTTCACAATTTTTATCATGTCTTCAGCGTGTACTTCCTTCCAGTTTTGAATACTGCAACTGTCTGCATTTCTTATATTTGCAGTCGGATCTAGGTCATAGTGTGGAATTTCACTCACTGTCTTTTCCACTATTCTGACAAAATATTCATTGAAGTCATCAGGGCTACATGAATTTAAGCAGGAGGTAGTCTTCTTTCTGTTCTCATTTACAAGATTCAAGGCAGCTCTACAAGGATTTTGGGCCTCTTTAATGTATGTATCATTATATTTCTTTTTTTGCGTCCCCTACTGCCTTCCTATAAGCTTTTTTGGCTTTTAGGTAGTTGCAGTGATGTAATTCTTTAGCTGGAATGTCTAAAGCTGATTTCATTCGGTCCTTGAATACTGTTACAGTACACTTCAATTTATTGAGCTCGGCAGTGTACCATTGTTTCACATTTATAACTTTCTGCCTGCCTTGTGATTTGTCCACAGGATTCTTCACTGGTCTTACCGGAAACATGTCATCAAATATTGCTTTTAAGGTTTGGAGGAACAGACATAAGAAAGAATCACTACTTACTAACTCTGCAATTGTCTGCTGCCAGTTTACAGAAGACAGAGCTGCTTTGAGATCATTTAGTCTCTCTTCTTTAACAAATCTTCTTTTGAATGTGTAGTTTGAATGCCATGTGCTTATCTGCAGTTTGCTCCTCATACTGGTTTCCATTACTAGCACGCAGTGATCTGCTATCATAGGTTCCACTACACTGAGTTTATAATCCCAGATGTTGAGGTTGGTGATTATGGTGTCCAGACATGCACCACCCCTTGTTGGGAGCTTATTTGCAATAAACAACCCATAACTGGTAATTAACCTCATAAAGACCCTCTCTCAGACATCTCCATCACCTATGTGTATGTTAAAATCTCCACACAGTGCTATTTTTGACTTTAGACATGTTAGGTAACACAAACAGTTCTCCATATGTCCAATAAAATTCTCAAAGTTACCATCTGGTGAATGGTACACAGCAACAACAAGTAAATCAATATTTCTTAATAACAGTGCAGCCAATTCAAGATCAAAATCCACACCAAAACTGCTTAAATCAATTTCCTTGATGCTATGATCTTTGTTGGCATACACAGAGACCCCACAATGGGTTGCAGTTCTTTGAAACCAAGCACTGGCCATGTCTAAGTATTCAACAGATTTATAGAAATCACCTTCTGCTTCAGATAGCCAGTGTTCACAAATACATAAAACATCTGGTTTAATTTCTTCGATAAAAATGGTTCTTATGCACTGCACATTTACACTTGCAATGATTACAGGTGTATGGTTTTCAGTACTCGCAACATTCTTTTACAGTGATCCTTGATCCTTGTTTTTAACTTCGTAATCTATTTTATTGGCATAATGGTGGGTCTCCGAAACAAAAAACGTTTAAATACAACATTTTTTGGCCATACAACAGTGTCCATTAACTAGTCTTTTAGATGAAAGTCTACACCATTCTTAAAACTACTATTTACACCTTTAGATTCCAATTTTTGTACGTGAAAGTAGCTATGACCTGGTAGGATTCTCTTCAAAAAGTTAATTACATTTTCTGCTGTCGTTCCACTTTTCACCTTTCCTAAATGAAACAATGCTCTCTTTTTACCATACAGCATTCCCTTTGTAATCACCAGTGCCTATTATTTTATTTTTCATGTCACTAACACTTGAATTTCCAACTACTGAGATGGTATTGGTTGGAGGAGTTGATCTGATAGTCACTGTCTGTATCCATTCATGTCCATTGCGCATTCCGACAGACCTGGGTAATTCCGCAGGACAATGCGACACCCTACACGTCCAGAATTGCTACAGAGTGGCTAGAGTAACACTCCCCTGAGTTTAAACATTTCTGCTAGCCACCAGACTTCCCAGACATGAACATTATTTATCATACCTGGGATGCCTTGCAAAGTGCTGTCCAGAAGAGATCTCCAACCCCTCATACTCTTATAGATAGCCCTGCAGGACTGATGGTGTCAGTTCCCTCCAGCACTGCTTCAGACATTAGTCGAGTCCATGCCACATCGTGTTGCGGCACATCTGCGTGCTTGCGGTGGCCCCACACGACATTAGGCGGGTGTACCTGTTTCTTTGGCTATTTAGTGTAGAAAAAAGTACCACAATTTGACTGCCATGGGAACTCCTTGTTTGTCTTCAGACAGTAAAGCCAAAGTAAAGAATACACCAAAGAGCAGTCACCAAATGGCCACCAGCATGAGTGTCCACAAGAATCAAAATAATGTAAATACCAGTGAAGGCCAAAGTGGTGCAGAAAAAGACGAAAGCCACATCATGATGAACGTGAGCAGTACTTCGGTCAGTGCAACAGGCCTCAAGCAATTTTACATAAAATTTAAACAAAAATAAAATAGATTAGAAATGGACTATGTTTACCATCATATCGCATGTACACTAACAAGGCAACCCTTCACCAAATGTGAAACAGAACTTTATAAAACTTCAAGAAGTAAAACACTTGCTTATTATAATGATGGCGATAAATGGATAAAATAAATAATTCACGTAGGAGGATCGCTCAAAAACACTATCGTTTCACCATCACACAGCCTCCCTTATGGAAGATAAAGTAATAGGCGCTTCTTGTACAGAGGAGCACCTGGAAGAGTTGAAAACAAATACGTTGCCACGCCATATGGAATTACAGTTCGCTATTACAAAGAGTACTCTACGCTATTGGCACCTTTTTAAGCTTGCATCTATCACGAATCTCTCGCAGAGCGCAAAATCCCAAATGACTGGATAAATGTGCAGGTGACTCCTGTACATAAAAAGGGTAAAAGAACGAACACATGAAATTACAGACAATATCCTTAACATCAGTTTGCTATGCAATTCTTGTACAAATTCTCAGTTCAAACCGAGCAAGGTGTCGCAGTGGTAAACACACTGCACTCGCATTCGGGAGGAGGACGATTCAATCCCGCGTCAGGCCATCCTGATTTAGGTTTTCCGTGATTTCCCTAGATCACTTCAAGAAAATGGCAGGATGGTTCCTTTGAAAGGGCACGGCCGATTTCCCTCCACATCCTTCCCTAATCCGAGCTTGTGTTCCGTCTATAATGACCTCGTTGTCGACGGGACTTTAAACACTAATTTCCTCCTCCTCCTCTCAGTTCAAACATAATAAATCTCCTTGAGATGAAAAAGCTTCTGTTTACAAAAAAAGTTTGGATTTAGGAACTATCGCTCATGAGAACTCAGCTTGCCCTTTTCTCGCAAGATATGCTATGAACCATGGATAGAGAGCAACATGTAGATTCCACATTCCCTGATTTCCAGAAACCGGTGTTACAGTGCACACTGTTAACGAAGGTCCAAGCGTACAGAAATGATTTCCAGATATTTGAGTGGCCCTATCGCAAACGTTTTGAAAAGTGAATGAAATAAATTATTCTGTTAAATTCGGAATGAAATGTTTTGCTAAAAATTCCCTTTTATGTTTGTTAGAAGCAACGACTAATTTTTCTCAGGGCGCTTTCGCCAGGATTATCTTACGTATTCCAACGTGAAGACATCTGTCTTACTAATGATGGATGAAAAAATCTATCTTTAATGTTACGTGATAAGCCAATTAAACACAATGCTAATTAGTTCCTTTTTCTGTGAGGCTTGATGCCCCAGTATAGCTGCCTATGTGCAATGGCAGCGTAGCCTATACATTTATAGAAAATATTTTTTAATAAAACTGTATCTCTGGCCTAAAAATTGAATTAGAAAATATTACAAGATGCCGTTTTGTATTTATTGAGATTAACTAATTTAATACTTTCGAATTAAATGACTATCAAAAAAGTTTTTATCATTTTATCATTAATGGTGTCGCTTCAACAATGCACTTACACAAAATGGCCAGGGCAACATTTAATTATTACATAACTAAATCATGGATAAGGAAGGTACTTTCTTGCTACTAAAAAGCACTCTACAGTAATTATTTGGATATATATTTAACAAAAATTATAATAATGCTACAGATAACTGTATTACTTACAGATCGTGATATACATGCGTCCCTCAGTTAGGACATCAGAACCAAGAAGACACAGAAGACAGTGAAATAAAAAACATGCTGTTCTTTTATACCACTAGATAAAGATTTCAATTAATACGATTCTAAGAGTGCATATAGCGCTTTTTTATTGTTGAATATCGATAAGTTAATTTTGTGGATGGGAGAGAGATGATGTTTTTCTCATGAGCTCTCTTGCCAGTGCAGGGTAGCTGGGGACAACAATACATCCTTGTCTCCACATCTCATTTATTAATTTTTTTAAAATAAAATGAATTTCCTGTACTGCACCTTTTTCTTGTGACAAAATTGCTTGCACTTTACTTTTTAACAAAGTTTTGAGACATTCCTGCAGTAATACGAGCAGCATCACCAAAAGAGAATGGTTGGTTCATGCTGCCTTCAGAAGCAGGATGGTTTTATTGCAGAAGAGGTGAAGTATGAGGGAAGTGAAGATGAGCAAATTATCTTTCTGATAAACATAACACAGGATGTGAAGCATCACCGAATGTTTACCCTTCTGGGTCGATGTAATCTATAATTATTTATTATCTGCATGCCACATTACAGGAATGTTTCAAATTTTTTGGTGCTTTGGCCAAGGATGTGCAACAAATAATTTACCAGTGATTACCAAACCATCCTCACCAAACGGTGTAAAAAAACTGTAGATGCTGTCGCCAATGATGACGAAAATGTTTAAGCTATCACTAGTGGCAGGGCGAAAATTTTGACTCCTGGAGCCAAACGAAAACACTGTCTACCTGGGATGGATGACAAAATGAGTTCAAAAGAAAATACTTTATTGCAAAATGTTCTGGGACAAAATTTGGAGAGGGTGCACTGGGGTTAAAAATAAATCCTTGTTAGCATCTTTCTGTACATAAGCCATTCATGCCTTTTGGCAGAATATTGTATGAATAGTTATGGTTAATCACAAGGTGTTGAGGGATGGTTCCAATTCTACTTTGTACAAATCACCTTCAAATTTTGGATTCATTACTTTGACAGAACCAGTCTTTTTTATTTCAATTTTGAATTCTGAGGATTCATCATCAGACACCTGTTCCATGTTAATTTTCACAATACGTCCTTGTCTCCACATCTCATTTATTATTATTGTTTTTAATAAAATGAATTTCCTGTACTGCACCTTTTTCTTGTTACAAAATTTCTCGCACTTTACTTTTTAACAAAGTTTTGAGACATTCCTGCAGTAATACGAGCAGCCTTACCAAAAGAGAATGGTTGGTTCATGCTGCCTTCAGAAGCAAGATGATTTTATTGCAGAAGAGGTATGTGGGAAGTGAAGATTTAACATTAAATTATAATAACGCTACAGATAATTGTATTAATTACAGACTGTGATTTACATGTGTCTGTCAGTTAGCACATCAGAACTGAGAAGACACAGACGACAATGAAACAAAAAACGTGCTTTTCTTTTATACCACGAGACAAATATTACAATTAACACTATTCTAATAACACATATAGCGCTTCTTTATTGTTGAATATCGATAAGTTAATTTTGGACTCCTTTTCCTGGAGGCTATGCTATAAAAGCCCCTGGAATGCCATTTGCATAGTCACATACAGTCTTGTAAATGGCATTCCACGATAGCATATTTCGTTTTATTATGTGTACGTCCAAACAGGTGACAGTAGACGTATTGTTTTAATCATGGGATTAATATATTTTAAGTTTCTCTGCATGACAAATTTATGTGATTTATTTTTATTATTGATTGATTGATTGAGTTTATCTTCGTCCAAACAGGTGACAACAGTTCTATATGATTTATAGTTGTGATAATGCAGAATTTGAGTACCTTCTTACAGTTGTAGTTCGTGCACATAAATGAATTTTCTCTGAAGTTGAGTGCAGTCTTTTTAGTATCTTTCTTCAGAACTGTGTGTTTTATGCTCCCCCATTCGGGATTTGGGTAAGAGCCACTGGGAAACCGAAGGAAAACCAGAGCAGAGCTATAAGACTGTACCCTTATTCAACATTTAAAGACATAAATACAGATGTGTGTGTGAAATCTTATGAGACTTAACTGCTAAGGTCATCAGTCTCTAAGCTTACATACTACTTAACCTAAATTATCCTAAGGACAAACACACACACCCATGCCCGAGGGAGGACTCGAACCTCCGCCGGGACCACAGTCCATGACTGCAGCGCCCAGACGGCTCGGCTAACCCCGCGCGGCATAAATACAGATACAAATGGTTTCAAATTCTATCCGTCGTTAATGTTTTACAAGATTTAGAATGTTCACTGTTAATCTTCTTCCGCGGTAAGCTGGTGAAGAGATGAGAGGGTGGGCACCGCATTGTACCCCCGACAGCGCGTACTGCGGATAGTGAAGCCACCGAGGGGAGTGCTCAGCTGACGCGCGACAGCGACAAGGCACACCTAACCGTGTGCCAGACATGCGTTGCCTTCTACCCTCCTTGCAGGTGTTCTCCACCACCGCCCCTCAGTAAAATTTCAGGAAATTCAAGAACTGCAGCAGCATCAGTTCATTATAAATCAATAGATGTTTATTGTTGTGGATGGGGAAAACACATGATTACTCATCTTGTTTTATTGCTCCATCCAGCACCAGTTAATGTCAGTTTGCGTATGAATTAATCGCTCATTTGCTAGTACATACGAAATCCCCTGTGTGACACTGTCTAAGTACAGTTTGTCACACTTTTGTTGAAGTTTACATTGCAGTTTCGTATTGCTGTATGACACTCTTTAAATCCACAGTTTGTCACACGCTAAATTTAGCTTAACACAGTAGTTGTGCCCCCGAGTAGGCGGTTTACAGTTTCACTACATCGGTCACACACCACACTATTTATTATGTCACAAACAAGTATTGTTGGGTACGTCCAGTCCATTCATTGATTTGCTGATGACCGTTTAAATCAGATGTGCTTCGGCAGCGTTAAATAACGTCCTTGTCTGAAACACACTTCTTAGTTCGCCACGGTCTGTAAGTTACTACATTTAACCTTTATACACTATAATGAAACCAACGTCTCTGGCGTTGTACCGTTTATATTGTTTCATGAACACTGTTCATTACACCATAGTTCCCGTGAATGACGTTATTTTTTGTCATATTGCATACAGTTTCTTGACACAACATTCATTTGGGTCTATGCACACACAGTCTTTGTCCTTTATAGTCTTTTGTGGTACATTAAACAGTTCATGAAAAATTTACCATTTTGTGTACATGACGAAATACACACACAATGTATTCCTATGAGCATTTAACTCATTACAGTGTACATTAGGTTGTTGTTGTTGTGGTCTTCAGTCCTGAGACTGGTTTGATGCAGCTCTCCATGCTACTGTATCCTGGTGGTGGTGGAGGTGGTGGTTGTTAGTGTTTAACGTCCCGTCGACAACGAGGACATTAGAGACGGAGCGCAAGCTCGGGTTAGGGAAGGATTGGGAAGGAAATCGGCCGTGCCCTTTCAAAGGAACCATCCCGGCATTTGCCTGAAACGATTTAGGGAAATCACGGAAAACCTAAATCTAGATGGCCGGAGACGGGATTGAACCGTCGTCCTCGCGATTGCTACTCTATCCTGTGCAAGCTTCATCATCTCCCAGTACCTACCGCAAGCTACATCCTTCTGAATCTGCTTAGTGTATTCATCTCTTGGTCTCCCTCTACGATTTTTACCGTCCACACTGCCCTCCAGTACTAAATTGGTGATCCCTTGATGCCTCAGAACATGTCCTACTAACCGATCCCTTCTTCTAGTCAAGTTGTGCCACAAATTTCTCTTCTCCCCAGTTCTGGTCAATACCTCCTCATTAGTTATGCGATTTACCCATCTAATCTTCAGCATCCTTCTGTAGCACCACATTTCGAAAGCTTCTATACTCTCCCTGTAAAAACTATTTATCGGTCATGTTTCACTTCCATACATGGCTACACTCCATACAAATACTTTCAGAAACGCCTTCCTGACACTTACATCTGTACTCGATGTTAACAAATTTCTCTTCTTCAGAAACGCCTTCCTTGCCAAAACCAGTCTACATTTTATATAATCTCTGCTTCGACCATCAGCAGTTATTTTGCTCCCCAAATAGCAAAACTCATCTACTACTTTAAGTGTCCCATTCCCTAACCTAATTCCCTTCACATCACCCAATTTAATTCGACTACATTCCATTAACCTCATTTTCCTTTGTTGATACTCATTTTTTCCTTCTTTTAAGACACTGTCCATTCCACTCAACTGCTCTTCCAGGTCCTTTGCTGTCTGTGATAGAATTACAATGTCATCGGTGAACCTCAATGTTTTTATTCCTTTTCTATGGATTTTAATATCTACTCCGAATTTTTCTTTTGTTTCCTTCAGTGCTTGGTCAATATACAGATTGAATAACATTGGGGAGAGGCTACAACCCTGTCTCACTCCCTTCCCAACCACTGCTTCCCTTTCATGCCCCTCAACTCTTATAACTGCCATCTGGTTTCTGTACAAACTGTAAATAGCCTTTCGCTCCCTGTATTTTACCCCTGCCACCTTCAGAATTTGAAAGAGAGCGTTCCAGCAACATTGTCAAAAGCTTTCTCTAAGTCTACAAATGCTAAAAACGTAGGTTTGCCTTTCCTTAATCTATCTCCTAAGAGGGTAAGTATTGCCTCACGTGTTCCAACATTTTTACAGAATCCGAACTGATCTTCCCTGAGGTCAGTTTCTACCAGTTTTTCCATTTGTCTATAAAGAATTTCCCTTACTGTTTGGCAGCAGGAATTTATTAAACTGATAGTTCAGTAATTTCCACATCTGTCAACACCTGCTTTCTTTGGGATTGGAAATAATTATATTCTTCTTGAAGTCTGAGGGTATTTCGCCTGTCTCATACATCTTGCTCACCAGATGGCAGAGTTTTGTCAGGGCTGGCTCTCCCAAGGCTGTCGGTAGTTCTAATGGAATATTGTCTACTACATCTACATTTATACTCCGCAAGCCACCCAACGGTGTGTGGCGGAGGGCACTTTACGTGCCACTGTCATTACCTTCCTTTCCTGTTCCAGTCGCATATGGTTCGCGGGAAGAACGACTGTCTCAAAGCCTCCATGCGCGCTCTAATCACTCTAATTTTACATTCGTGATCTCCTCGGGAGGTATAAGTAGGCGGAAGCAATATATTTGATACTTCATCCAGAAACGCACCCTCTCGAAAGCTGGACAGCAAGCTACACCGCGATGCAGAGCGCCTCTCTTGCAGAGTCTGCCACTTGAGTTCGTTAAACATCTCCGTAACGCTATCACGCTTACCAAATAACCCTGTGACGAAATGCGCCTCTCTTCTTTGGATCTTATCTGTCTCCTCCGTCAACCCGATCTGGTACGGATCCCACACTGATGAGCAATACTCAAGTATAGATCGAACGAGTGTTTTGTAAGCCACCTCCTTTGTTGATGGACTACATTTTCTAAGGACTCTCCCAATGAATCTCAACCTGGTACCCACATTACCAACAATTAATTTTATATGATCATTCCACTTCAAGTCGTTCTGCACGCATACTCCCAGATATTTTACAGAAGTAACTGCTACCAGTGTTTGTTCCGCTATCATATAATCATACAATAAAGGATCCTTCTTTCTATGTATTCGCAATACATTACACTTGTCTATGTTAAGGGTCAGTTGTCACTCCCTGCACCAAGTGCCTATCCGCTGCAGATCTTCCTGCATTTCGCTACAATTTTCTAATGCTGCAACTTCTCTGTATACTACAGCATCAGCCGCGAAAAGCCGCATGGAACTTCCGACACTATCTACTAGGTCATTTATATATATTGTGAAAAGCAATGGTCCCATAACACTCCCCTCTGGCACGCCAGAGGTTACTTTAACGTCTGTAGACGTTTCTCCATTGATAACAATATGCTGTGTTCTGTTTGCTAAAAAAACTCTTCAATCCAGCCACACAGCTGGTCTGATAGTCCGTAGGCTCTTACTTTGTTTATCAGGCGACAGTGCGGAACTGTATCGAACGCCTTCCGGAAGTCAAGAAAAATAGTATCTACCTGGGAGCCTGTATCTAATATTTTCTGGGTCTCATGAACAAATAAAGCGAGTTGGGTCTCACACGATCAGTGTTTCCGGAATCCATGTTGATTCCTACAGAGTAGATTCTGGGTTTCCAGAAATGACATGATACTCGAGCAAAAAACATGTTCTAAAATTCTACAACAGATGGACGTCAGGGATATAGGTCTATAGTTTTGCGTATCTGCTCGACGACCCTTCTTGAAGACTGGGACTACCTGTGCTCTTTTCCAATCATTTGGAACCTTCCGTTTCTCTAAAGACTTACGGTACACGGCTGTTACAAGGCGGGCAAGTTCTTTCGCGTACTCTGTGTAGAATCGAATTGGTATCCCGTCAGGTAGAGTGGACTTTCCTCTGTTGAGTGATTCCAGTTGCTTTTCTATTCCTTGGACACTTATTTCGATGTCAGCCATTTTTTCGTTTGTGCGAGGATTTAGAGAAGGAACTGCAGTGCGGTCTTCCTCTGTCAAACAGCTTTGGAAAAAGGTGTTTAGTATTTCAGCTTTACGCGTGTCATCCCCTGTTTCAATGCCATCATCATCCCGGAGTGTCTGGATATGCTGTTTCGAGCCACTTACTGATTTTACGTAAGGCCAGAACTTCCCAGGATTTTCTGTCAAGTCGGTACATAGAATTTTACTTTCGAATTCACTGAACGCTTCACGCATAGCCCTGCTTGTGCTAACTTTGACATCGTTTAGCTTCTGTTTGTCTGAGAGGTTTTGGCTGGGTTTAAACTTGGAGTGAAGCTCTCTTTGCTTTCGCAGCAGTTTCCTAACTTTGTTGTTGTACCACAGTGGGTTTCTCCCGTCCCTCACAGTTTTACTCGGCACGTACCTGTCTAAAACGCATTTTACGATTGCCTTGAACTTTTTCCACAAACACTCAGCATTGTCAGTGTCGGAACAAAAATTTTCGTTTTCATATGTTGGGTAGTCTGAAATCTGCCCTCTATTACTCTTGCTAAACAGATAAACCTTCCTCCTTTCTTTTATATTCATATTAACTTCCATACTAAGGGATGCTGCAACGGCCTTATGATCACTGATTCTCTGTTCTGCACTTACAGAGTCGAAAAGTTCGGGTCTGTTTGTTATCAGTAGGTCCAAGATGTTATTTCCACGAGTCGGTTCTCTGTTTAATTGCTCAAGGTAATTTTCGGATAGTGCACTCAGTATAATGTCACTCGATACTCTGTCCCTACCACCCGTTCTAAACATCTGAGTGTTCTTGTCTATATCTGGTAATTTGAAATCTCCACCTAAGACTATAATATGCTGAGAAAATTTATGTGAAATGTATTCCAAATTTTCTCTCAGTTGTTCTGCCACTAATGCTGCTGAGTCGGTAAAAGGAGCCAATTACTAACCTAGGTCGGTTGTTGAGTGTAACCTCCACCCATAATAATTCACAGGAACTATCCACTTCTACTTCACTACGGGATAAACTACTACTAACAGCGACAAACACGCCACCGCCTGTTGTATGCAATCAACCCTTTCTAAACACCATCTGTGCCTTTGTAAAAATTTCGGCAGAATTTATCTCTGGCTTCAGCCAGCTTTCTGTACCTATGACGATTTTAGCTTTGGTCCTTTCTATCATTGCTTGAAGTTCCGGTACTTTACCAATGCAGCTTCGGCAATTTACAATTACAATACCGATTCCTGCTTGGTCCTCTCATGTCCTGACTTTGCCCCGCACCCGTTGAGGCTGTTGCCCTTTCTGTACTTGCCCAAGGCCTTTTAACCTAAAAAACGCCCAGCCAACGCCACACAACCCCTGCTACCCGTGTAGCCGCTTGTGGTGTGTCGTGGACTCCTACCAGGGGCTTGTTTTGACATAGGTCTTTCAGTGCTCTGTCGAACTCTGCATGTAGTACCATATCTCCCATGTCATCTTCATCTACATCCTCTTCCATTTCCATAATATTCTCCTCAAGTACGTCGCCCTTGTACAGACCCTCTATATGCTCCTTCCACCTTTCTGCTTTCCCTTCTTTGCTTAGAACTGGGTTTCCATCTGAGCTCTTGATATTCATACAATTTGTTATCCTTTCTTCAAAGGTCTCTTTAATTTCCCTGTAGCCAGTATCTATCTTACGCCTAGTGATGTATTCCTCTACATCGTTACATTTGTCTTCTTAGCTATCCCTGCTTAGTCATTTTGCACTTCCTGCCTATCTCATTTTTGAGACATTTGTATTCCTTTTTGCCTGCTTCATTTACTGCATTTTTATATTTTCTCCTTTCATCAATTGAATTCAATATATATTCTGTTACCCAAGGATTTCTATTAGCCCTCGTCTTGTTACCTACTTGTTCCTCTGCTGTCTTCACTATTTCATCCCTCAAAGCTACCCATTCTTTTCTACTGCATTTCATTCTCCCATTCCTGTCAATCGTTCCTTAATGCTCTCCCTGAAATACTCTACAACCTCTAGTTCTGCCAGTTTATCTAGGTCCCATCTCCTTAAATTCCCACGTTTTTGTAGTTTCTTCAGTTTTAATCTACAGTTCATAACCAATAGAATGTGGTCAGAGTACACACCTACCTCTGGAAGTGTCTTACAATTTAAAACCTGGTTCCTAAATCTCTGTCTTATCATTATATAATCTATCTGAAACCTTCCAGTATTTCCAGGCCTCTTCCATGTATACATCCTTCTTTCATGATCCTTGAACCAAGTGTTAGCTATGATTAAGTTATGCTCTGTGCAAAATTCTACCAGTTGGCTTCCTCTTTCATTTTTTACCCCCATTCCATATTCACCTACTATGTTTCTGTCTCTTCCTTTTTCCACTATCGAATTCCAGTCACCCATAACTATTAAGTTTTTGTCTCCCTTCACTATCTGAATAATTTCTTTTATATCATCATACATTCCATCAATCTCTTCGTCATCTGTGGAGCTAGTTGGCATATAAGCTTGTACTACTGTGGTAGGCGTGGGCATGTCTATCTTTGCCACAATACTGTGTTCACTGTGCTGTTTGTAGTACCTTAACCGCACTCCTATTTTTTATTCAGTATTAGACGTACTCCTGCATTACCCCTAATTGATTTAGTATTTATAACCCTGTATTCACCTGATCAGAAGTTTTGTTCCTCCTGCCACCAAACTTCACGAAATCTAACTTTAACCTATCCATTTTCCTTTTTAATTTTTCTAACCTAACTGTCTGATTAAGGGATCTGACATTCCATGCTCATATCCGTAATACTCCAGTTGTCTTTCTCCTGAGTAGTCCCCGCCCGGAGATCTGAATGGGGGTACTATTTTACCTCTGGAATACATTAGATAATGGTAGCATTAGAATCTTCCTGTTACATTTGCTTGGCCAATTAGACATTTCTTGGACTTCTCAACACTGCTCTGGTTTTTACAATAACTCAGATTGTTACATATTAGGAAACATACAAATAGATACATATATCAACTGAATGCAGGACTCCTGAATATGTCTCTGCTTTCATGGTATTTTTCAGAATCACTGTACATGACAGTTCAGTTCACTCAAAATGTGAACGGATCTTAGTGCCATCGTATCTGTACTAATTTGGTAGATAAAACTACCTAGTTCCTATTTATGGGTCTTTTCAATTATTTTTATTTTTCATTTAGTTGATTCATGGCTTTTACCGTTAAGTGCACTGTGCTCGTGACACATTAATAAATTCTTTAGACTCTTTAAAAAGGTTAGCTATACCATTGCATTTCTCATTACATATTTTTAACAAATTCTAAAACTTTCATTTTGACTATAAATTATTAAACCTAAACTTACATCTATTGCATACATACACATTATTTATAAAAATTTTCAAGTTCTTATATCAGTATAAACCCATTGGTTTCTTGTTCTCAGGATTAATGAGAAAATAATTACATCTGTACAGTATCTTTTCATTGACATATGGTCCACTATACAACAATTGCTATTTCTTTTATTTATCAGAGAGGCCCTTGAGTGGTCTTTTAGCACTACCATCTCACCTACTTCAAACTCTTGTACTTCCCTTAACCGTTTGTCATACCTCCAGTTCCTCATTTCTGCATTTTTTTATAGAAGTCAAAGCTTAGTTGATCTTCTCTTCTCTTGTCGGCTGCCAACAGCTTAACTTCGGCGATGAAGTTACCCACTCTTCACTTTCATCCTCAGGCATCAATTCTGCTGGAGTGTATTGGGTGGCAGAATGTGATAAATGGTTAAATTTGTTTTCAAAGAAGTTTACATATTCAATCCACTTTGTATGCTTATTCAGCGCATATGTCCGCATGAATCTGTTAAAATCCTTGAATATGTGTTCTACCGGACTGGCTTCCTAATGGAATCTAGATACACTATGGTTTCTCAGAAAATTTTTCCACTTGTAAACCCTAAAATATTAAGCATTATTTGTAATGATAGCTTCTAGTTCAACTATAAAAAAATGTCATGTGATGAGGGCCTTCCATTGGATAGACCACCTTCCTGGTGCAAGACTTTCGATTTGACGCCACTTCGGCGACTTGCGCGTTGATGGGGATGAAATGATGATGATGATTATGATTAGGACAACACTACACCCAGTCCCTGAATGTAGAAAATCTCCGACCCAGCCAGGAATCAAACCCGGGCCCTTAGGATTGACAGTCTGTCGCACTGACCACTCAGCTACCAGGGGGGGGGGGGGGGATGGACAGTTCACCTATTATATGTATATAATCTTTTGAGCAGATACATCCTTAGATACTTAGAAAACAGATCATAAACTGCCAATATATACTTGCACACTCCTCGAGCTGTGGGGAGTGGTCCAGTTAAATCCAAAGAAACTAGTTGCAATGGGTGTGTCGGTACAGTTGTATGTAATTCGTTTTTTGCTGAATGGTTGCTCGGATTTGTTTTCCAACATATAAGACATGTTCTGAAATTCGAGGGACGTACCTTACCAAATTCGGGGTAACAACAAAACTGTTCGATTTTAGCAACAGTCTCACACACACACACACACACACACACACACACACACCACTGTTCATCATCTTTCTTAGGTTTGTGGTACAAAATGCCATCTTTTATTTTGAATTGCTTGTGTAATTCCAAATTCGAATTTTCAGTTATTATTTGCACAATGTTTTTCCACTTAGAGTCAGTAGTTAGCAATTCAGACAAAAGTGTACACATGTCAAGAAAATTACGTTTGTATGTTTGATCTTTAACTAACAGTACTTTGTACTCTGATGCCTGTTCGATAAGTTCTGCCCTGTGGCAACCTGGACAAGGCATCAGCAATGATGTAATCCTTCTCATCAATGTCTATGGATTTGGAAGCGATACTCTTGCAACGCTATAGCCCATCTTTCTAAGCATGCAGGTAACAGTTTACATGTTAATAAGAAACTTAATGATTAGTGGTCACAGTACACTTTTATCTTTTTACCATGAACGTAAAAATGAAATTTCTTGAAAGCCCAAACTACAGCCCCAATGCTTCAAGTTCTGTTCCTGAGTGTGGTCGTTCACATTCTGGTAGGGCACGACTCGCAAAACTAATTACTTTAATCTGTTGTTTGCCGTCTGTTTCATCCATTTGCAACAGACAAGCTCCTGGTCTTGTATTTAAAGATGCATCAGCAGCAATGCAAAAGTCTTTCTCCATGTTGGGGTGATACAGAATACCTGCGTTGATTAATGATTGCTTGATTCAATTGAACTCACTCTCGCAGGACTGCCAAACTATATTCTTCTTGAGCAGATTTAATAGTGATCGGCAACAACGCGCTGAAAGAAAGGGACTCAGCCCAAGAACGCATTCAATTGCCTCTTCGTTCTAGACGATGGAAAGCTTCTTATGGCATGTATTTTCTTGTCATCTGAGACATTGCCTAAAGGTGAAATTAACATGTTCCAGGAATTTAATCTGTTCTCTCCCGAATTTTGATTTGCTGAGGGTCGCAGTGAGTCCAGCTTGTTCGAAGTTGCTCAATATTTTATTTATTATTTCCATGTGCTCCTCCCAGGAATTGCAATTATTTATTTATTTATTTATATCCCATAAATCCAATACTGCGAGGCATTCGCATGGATGTAGGACGTGTCAGAATTATTAGAAATAATACAAAAGGAATACATAAAAGTACCTCTTGCAAGAGGATATCTTGTATAAGACAAAATACACATTAATAGGTATAGAAAAAAGACATTAAAATCTGGCGATCTTAATAGCAAAATGAAAAACACAGTAATGTTAACAGTGATTGTGAGTATCGTAACGCACACAGGGTGTATACGGGGACAAGGGAAAAAATTCCCGGATATCCCGTTTAAAAAATATGCTTTTTCCCGGTCGAAAATACACTTTTTCCGTGCAAAGTGACAATATGTTTTCCGTAGATTTTCCCTCGGAACTGTAAAACTTATCAATCGTTTGAATGGTTAACGTTTTATACAATCGCGTAGAACTCCCCGGAAAAAAAAAGAAAAGACGGGGCAGAGAAATTTTGGAAAGACCTTTGTTTTGCAACATATACGCTGCATATTTTCCTATTACGAAAGTATAAATTCGAATTGCACCAAACACAGCGCGTTAGTTTCCGCAGCGTTGAAACTGAAGGTTGATATGTCCTTTTGTAAGCGAGTCATATCTCAAGCCAGCCGATGACAGCAGATATTCAGAGCATAGTCTTTTAGTCACCCAATAACAACATCACTTATTACATAGCGCGAACACACAAGAGGAAAAGTTAACGGTTTACATTAATGTACACAGTACCGTATATCTACAAGAAAAGCTAAGCTTTCACACATAATATTGGTCTCTAAGATTAACACGCTACAACAGAAGCTAAGCTTTCACGTGTAATATTGATCTTTTTTGCGTGTGTTATACTTTAAGATACATCACACAAATGTGCCAGCGAATTTAAAATGATGCCATAAATGTCTCGCGGCTCGAAATTTTTGTAAGTGGCTGGTCCTCAAACTGTTCAGTTTCGAACGATCTGTGATTTAGATATCCATCCCACTTTCTCACACGTAACATAATTCATCTTGGGTAAAAAGAAATTTACTTTGAAAGTAACGCTTTTCTAACCACCGTTCGCAATACTATCCGGAGACTGTTAGAAATAGGTTCGATTTACCAGTTTCCAGAGAGCGCCAGAAAACAGATATTATTGTGCATGTGCAACTGCAGTGGTGTAGGATGCCCGCATGTTCGTGTGTATAAAGCACTAAGAGAGCTTAGATTACACCATAAAAGATACAGGGAATCAGACTATACTCCAAAGAGCATCGGAATTTCGTAAACCATACTAAAATGCATAATTCAGCTTGAAGTGCAAATTGGCTTATTCCACATTCACAAAGAAGCAGGTCCCATCTGATATTAAGCTTTTCAGTGTGGTTTTTGGGATGTAAATTTTCTTGGAGTACCAGTACTATATACGATCTCATTTTTGGTTCTTTATTATGGCACAATGCCACACATGGCAAAAGATAATAACGTGCATTTGAAATTCGGCGAACAGTTGGAACTAGCCAATACTGTAGAATGAAACAGTTCGTTTCAAATAATATGATCGCCTCAGCGGAAAGATTAATCAAGCCAAATTTCTTTAGCAAACTTGCAAAAATAACTTCTTTGTTCTGCAAGGCGATTAATGCTTGACGGCTACTAACTTGGAAATAAAATAAAATCAGAAAACTGATAATATATTTTTGCCCTCCGTAATAATGTGAATGTATTTTAATTCACTTGATAGCTCACGGCCAAAGAAATCCGTTTTGCTTTCATTTGACGTGGGAGCTGTAAACAAAGAGAAGCAGCGAAATCACATAACGTAAACACGGGTCACGTGCAGGTTAACCCCCTCCCCACTACAACTCAGTGCAAGCGCGAATCAGGCAGCTAGTGCGCGCGAGAAAATTTTTTCTCGTTTGCATCTGGCAGCTGCTATCGATACAGCTAACAGCCAAACTACAAGTAGCGCCGTAGCGGGAGAAGGTACTGCTTATACGCGAGTCAAATGCGCATGCGCAACAGACCGCTGGCAATTGGTCAAACGAACCTAATGTGAACAATTGTGACGTCATGCTCGTAGCAAGCCAGTTCATTGTTACGAAGAATTAACGGTCTGCGTCCTACGGCCTTTGACATATTTTTGCTATTTGCAGGCGCTTGTGCGTGCACGGGATTTCGTTGTAAATTGCACATTTCCTTTGCCACTAAAGTTTTATTTTTTTCCCTCTCTTTTATATTTTATTGCTGCAGTATCATTCTCCAGTAGCAGGTTACTATAACGTTCTTTGCTAGAAAATCAATTCTGTAGTCAAAATTACAAAAATTTTACCGAAAGCTAAAGCAAATTCCGAAAAATTCCCGGGTTCTTCCTGGATTTCACGGGTCGTATACACCCTGCGCACAATAGCACATCAAATTAGTAAATGAAAAAATCAACTACAGTTACCTCTACTGAAATATTCTTCTACTCAATAGAAGGAATTATCTAATAAATACTGTTTGAGCTGCTTTTTAAATTTGGGAAGCTCGTGGATAAGTAATTTCAGTGATGGGAGAGCAATGAACACCTTGCAGCTCATGTAATGGACTCCTTTTTGTACAGTAGTAAGGTTTTTTGATTCATAGAGGAGGTTCATCTTCCTCCTGGTATTGTGGGTATGGTATGAATCATTGGTTTTGTACGATTGTCCATTTTTACCAATGAAACATAACCGGGAGTAGATATATTGGCATGCAGTTGTCAGTATCCCTAATTTTCTGAGAAGGTTCCTACAAGAATGTCTAGGCTGGACTCCGCTCATTATCCTAATAACTCTCTTTTGGGCAATGAATATTTTTTTGGATAGTGACTGACTACCCTAGAAAACTATACCATACAGCAACAATGCATGGAAAAACTAAAATAAGCAGTTTTTGTGGTGTCTCGGTCACATACAATGGAAATAATATGAACAGTGAATGTTGCTCAGCTGTGTTTTTTGTGGAGGTGCAAAATGTGTTCAGACCATTTTAGACTTGTCAATGTGTACACCCAGAAACTTGGTTGACTCAACTAATAGTAACTCACTACCATTCAATGTAATACTTAATTGATCCTCAACTTTTTTCTTTACTTGGAAATGCACAAACTGGGTCTTACTAACATTTAGCGATAACCCATTATTTACAAACCATTTACACACGTCACTAAAGACTATATTGGGCGATTTCTCAAGATTGAGGTTGGGAATTTTGTTGATGAGGATAGAGGTGTCATCAGCAGAAAGAGTAAAGTGAGTTTTAAAGCTAGTATGCAAGCGAAGGTCAATGATAAAGGTGAGGAAGAGAAGGGGGTCAAGTACAGAGCCCTGAGGAACACCACAGCCAGTACAACCCCAGCTAGGTCACACAGAGTACCCCTCAGAGTCGTTCAACATGACCTCCTTTCTTCCAGCTAGGTAGGATTTAATAAATGAGCCAACTGAGCGACTTATACCATAATATTCTGTCTTTGCTAAGAGGATTTCATGATTAACACTATCAAAGGCCTTAGAAAGGTCACAGAAAATACCAACAGGAGATAATTTATTATTAAAAGACTAAGATTTGATGGGTGAAGGAAAAATAGCTTGTTCTGTTGATACACCCTGTTGAAATCCGATCGGCTACTGTTTAATACCTTATAATGCATGAGGTGTTCAATAAGACTTTTCTGAACCAATTTCTCAAGAATTTTAGAAAAGGTTGTTAAATGGGAGACAGGCCTATAGTTGGTAACGTCGGCTTTACCACCTTTTTTAAAGAGAGGTCTGACAATAGCATACTTTAGTCTCTCAGGAACAATCCTGTGCTGGTTGGATTCATTGAATATGTGGCACAGTATTTTGCTTATCGGCTTATAGCACTCCTTCAGTATTCTTGAAGAGATATCATCTATGCCAACAGAATTCTTGCTCTTCTTCTCTCTAATTATATTCTCAATTTCATGCACTGTGAAAGGAGACACTAATCTGCTTGTTTTTTTATTAATAGCTTTTTGAAGGGATAACATGGTTTCATTAACAGAACATGTTTTCCAGTTTGTACTGCTGATGCCAGAAAGTGGTTGTTAAAAATGTCAGTGGTTATTTTATTGTCATTAATGGTATTATTTGTTTTAATTTCTATTGTGTTTTCTGCAGCAGCAGGGATTTTACCTGTTTCCCTTTTTATTATGCCCCATATGGTTTTAATTTTGTTATTAGAGACATCAATTTCTGATTTTATAGAAATACTCTTTGCCCTTTTTAGAACTTCTTTAAGGATAGAGCTGTATAATTTGTAATGTTTTTCCTTTTCTACACTATAACTGGATTTGAGTGAGGCATACAGATTCAATTTCCTTCTGCAAGACGTTTTAATGTCCAAAGTTAGCCAGTTTTTATTAGAGTAGGTTTCGCGTTTGGATATGACAGCCTTTTCAGGAAAGGCCGCTTCGAATAGGCAGATAAATTCATTTAGCAAGGCATTGTACTTCTCATTAACATTGTGAAAGAGCTCAATCTGGTCCCAGTCTGTTTCTTGTAGGAAATTACAGAAGCTATGATAGACTGTGTGTTAATTACTCTGAAAGTTTTACTGCAGGAATTGTTCTTACAAAGAGGGCTAACATTATCAATTGAAAGTAGTTTACCATCATGGTCTGAGAGCGCATTCAATATACATTTTACAGTTATTTTAGAATTCTGTCTAAGAAGATGTCAATTTGAATTGTAGAATTAGCTGTGACTCTAGTGCGAAAATCCACCAGTGCTGTTAAGTTAAAAAGAGTTCATTAAATATGATAAATCATTTCTTCCCATGTTATCTGTAAGAAAGTCAACATTAAAATCACCTACAATTATAATATCTTTTGTTCTTGCAAAGATATGAGTTAACAGAGATTCTAACTGTTTCAGAAATTAAGATGTCTTATACAAATACGGTGGCTATCAAGTAACTCTGGGCCTAATGCTGAATCAAGAGCTGCTATGAATACTCCAGCACTCATATTTAAACCGTATGGGAGTACTTTAAACTGGTAACTCCGATCAGCGAAAATAGAAACTATATATTTTCTCGATTGTTCTGTCAAAGGGATTTGCCAACATGAAAATCACAAATCAATGGAGAAAAGATACTTTACTCTACAGAACTTTTGCAACTATTCCTCCAAATTCTCTGGTCTAGTCCTTACTGCGAAAATAATTTTAATAATGTCACAAGTATCTAACACCAGACGTATTTTTCCACTATCTTTTGTAACTGCTAGCAAACGGGCTGCTGTCAGGTGACATTGACAGCTCAATTATTCCCCATTCTAGCATCTTACTTATTTCTAGTTTTACTGCCTCCTTTTTCGACCATTGTATGGAGTAAGTAGCATTACAAAATGTTTTGTGTGGTATCACATCAATATTGTATGTATAACATCTGATGACCCCTGATCTCTCAGAGAATACCTCTGTATGTTCCGTTAACAGCTGGGATAACTGTAATTGTTGCTCTGGTGTCAGATATATGGATTCCTTTACACTTTATCACTTACTAATTGACAGGGCTCTGTGCTACTAACATTCTCTCAACTGTGATGGTTATGATTTCGCCCCCCAAAACACTGCTGCATGTGCAGTATGTTTGGCAGGTTACTCTTGACTTCAACTTTGTGTCAATATTTTCCATGTATAGCTTTAGTGAGCAGCAATTCCAGTTTCACTCTAACTTCTCCATTCTCTAAACTGCAAATACCTTGGAGAGAGGTCTGTGTAGGAATTCCTTTCCCTCGAAAGCTCCCAATCCAGAATACAGGAGACTCACAATTTCTTTACAACTAGGAACATGCAATTAAATGCCCCATTTTCCATAAATACGTCCACCTGTACCTGGCTCCTAACTACCTGTGCTTGGGCACCTGATACTTTGCAATACTGAACAGGCAACACTGGCACTTTATGCAACTGGCACAATTTCCTATAGAAATCATAACTCATTACCGTGACTGTAGCTCCTGTATCAATTATGATATTGACCGGTATTCCGAGAACTTTAACCTGAACCACAGCCTATATCAACTCACTATCTGCTTGGTTACATCCCTTATTCTCAGTCAAAAGTTCCTCCTTCAATCCAAAACCATCGTTATATCTTAACATATTGACTATATCCTGTTTCTCCTTACTCTCCTGCGAGCTCTCCCTCCATCCCAAGGCCAACGACTGAGAGCTAATTGTAGCTGTCTTTAGTTTGTTGAATCGGTTGATATAGTATGATTCTCATTTGTCACATCAACTATTCTGACACTGATTCTGGTTCTGCCAAGCCGGGTTGTTTGAAGTACCTGCTTGACGATGTTCGTTCCTACTGTTTGAGTATCTCTCTGTGTTATTCTGATTATCCTGTCTTTGATACCATGGCATTGCAACCTTATTCTTCCCTTGTGGTCCTGCATCTCGCATTTGCTGTTGACGGCCACCTCCTGGACAAAATCTTTCCTCATATCTTCGTTTTCGTCTATATTGAGGTGGACTATTTCCCCAAGCCTGCCTATTGTTATTACCTTTGTCATCGTTCAGATGACTGTTAAATGACTGATTTCCATTCATAGGTTTACCATTGTTGTTTCGCCCATTAAAACAATTCCCACAGTTACTCCAACTATTTTGCCTATTATTGTTCTTTTCTTTCTACTCACAACCATTTACATTGCTACTTTGGAACTTTAGGTTTTCCTGGATTAGATCTAATGAATCCAAGACAGACCAGAAATTATCCAAATCATTGTCAGGTACATGGGTTAGTTTCTCTCTAATATTGTGTGAAAGCCTGGATTTTAATAGTCTGATCACATAACAATTTGAGATCGGTTCATCCCAATATTGCATTTTTTAAAATATATTTTTCGAAATACAGGGTGACCAGTATTTGTTTAGAAATGCTTTTTCAAACTGTTCATAGGTGTAGCTAGTTTCAGCTGCATCTGTTGCCCATAGAGCAACATATCCTACTATGTGCGAAACAATAAAGTGTATCTTGTTTCTCGGTCCATGATCTGGGCAGTATGTTTTGAAAACTTTTTATGAATACAACTGGGTGAATATTTTTCTTATCGGTTAAGGAAGTTTGAACTGGCAGTGTTTGATTAAACTCTCCTCTGTCATTATCGAAGATTCAGTAGGCACAGCCCCCACACCAATATTTCACTGTGCAGACTACACGTTCCTGTCTGTACCCCACAAATTGTATTATAGGTGGCAGTGAGCAGAGGATTTTCGTGTGAAACATGAGAAGCAGGTATATAATTGTCCTCCATTCTCATGTTATTTATTCTTTCCTGTTCTGTATAATGAATCAGACCAGTCGAGTGAACTGCGTGTCACTTCTGTCTGTATTTTTTCGTCTATATGTTTCTCCTTGTCATCTATCAATTTTTCTACTTTATCTATGACCTTTTTAGTATGTTCCGTGAAGCAATTCTGTAATTTTTTCCTCATTTCCTATCTCTATGTTTCCTACCCACTCGGTTATGTTTTGAATATCTTCCTTTATGCTAATTTGCTCTATCCATAGATTTTGTACATCTGTGGTTAAACTAGCTAACAAATTTTGCAATTCTTGGTACGATTGTTTTAAGCTGGGTAGGTCTGATTTCATGACTTTGAAACTTTTAAGTTGTTCATATATTCTGTTTTCCTCCTCTTTTTCCCTTTCTTCTATCTCTCTTTCTCTCTCCTCCTGATGTCTCTTCCTTTTTTGGACAGCTATATGTGTCTTTCATAAAGTGTACAGTCAAATGTGGTGACATGAACATGCGTGTGCAATGAATAAACTTATGAATATTGTGGCTCACAACGCTTGACGCATGGACAAGTTGTTCGGGCAGGTACTCACCTCATTGGTCAGGGTTCTCTCCGCTGAAAATGTGAGTACGACAGGTAGTAATGATGCCCAGGCCGTAAAAATGGAGAACTTGAGTCACAGCATCGGATTATGGAACAGTAAGCACACACTCACTGCACCCAGAATGAAGACAAACGCCACAGCAATTCTTCGATAAGTGGCACTCAGGTGAAAGTGTGACATTCAATGTGACATCAACACCAATAAAATGAGAGCACGCACATGCAGCGGTAGCATACAGCATGTTGACCATTGGCAACTAGTTCTCGCTGCCAAATCAGCCAGTGCACCAGCGCGAAACCCGGCAGCAAGAATGGAGCAAACTGGACATTATTGCTAGCGCACTAAATTCAAATATGTAATGAACTCACATATTATGTTAATAGGATAAGCTGACATATCCATTCCATTAACAAAAAAAAAAAAAAAAAAAAAAAAAATCCGACAATAAAGAGCATATCGACCCCTATCGGCAAATGTAAATACAAAACAAACACAGTACGTCTCCAGACTATGCCAACGTACAGTGTGGGGGCAATTGTGTAGATACATGATGAAGGACCCCTAGGAACCGTAAAGTTAATGTTTATTTAAAAAAAAAAAATTGCAGCACGGATCGATAATAAGCATTGGCAAAGACTAATTGTGAATGTGCAGTGACGTGCAGACAAATAAAGTGACTTTCACTGCATTATTTGTATACGATGTTTTTTTGACAGTCTCAGTCTCTCGTATGCAAAAGTTTTGTTACGCTGTACTGCTTTGAGTATGATGGGCTACGGGTCTTTTGTATCATATGTATTTTCAGAATAAGAGAAAACTTAATGACAGTGTAAAGCATTTTTATTAAAGTGAAACAGAACCAAGTCAAGAGAAATTACTTCATATTTTGCATTATATTGGGAGTCGCTGGTATTCCCTGGAGTCGTCTGCCTGCGACTACAATTTAAATGGAGGAAAAGAAGTCTACTGTCATATTTTTGTAAAATTAACTGTAGGAGAAGCTTTCATTAAAAGATGCTGTGACTTACCAAACAAGAAAGCGCTGGTAGATAGACACAATAAAAAACACACAAACACTCACATAAATTTCAAGCTTTCGCAACCCACACTTGCTTCATCAGGAAAGAGGGGGGTAAGGAGTCATTCCAATCCCGGGAGCGGAACGAGTTACCTTAGGGGGGAAAAAGGGACAGGTGTGTACACACACACACACACACACACACACACACACACACACACACACACACACACACAAATCCATTTGCACATATACAGACAAAGCAGTCATATGTAAAGGCAAAAAGTTTGGGCAGAGATGTCAGTCGAGGCGGAAGTACAGAGGCAAAGATGTTGCTGAGTGACAGGTGATGTACGAGAGGCGGCAATTTGAAATTAGCGGAGGTTGAGGCATGGTGGGTAACGGGAAGAGAGGATATAAAGAAGGGCAAGTTCCCATCTCCGGAGTTCTGATAGGTTGGTGTCAGTGGGTAGTATCCAGATACCATGGATGGTGTAACACTGTGCCAAGATGTGCTGGCTGTGCACCAAGGCATGTTTAGCCAAAGGATGATCCTCATTAACAACAAACACTGTCTGCCTGTGTCCGTTCATGTGAATGGACAGTTTGTTGCTGGTCATTCCCACATAGAAGTCTTCACAGTGTAGGCAGGTCACTTGGTAAATCAAGTGGGTGCTTCCACACATGGCTCTGCCTTTGATCGTATACACCTTCCGTGTTACAGGACTGGAGTAGGTGGTGGTGGGAAGGTGCATGGGACAGGTTTTACACAGAGGGCGGTTACAAGGGTAGGTGCCAGAGGGTAGGGAAGGTGGTTTGGGGATTTAATGGGGATGAACCAAGAGGTTACGAAGATTAGGTGGACGGCGGAAAGACACTCTTGGTGGAGTGGGGAGGATTTCATGAAGGATGGACCTCATTTCACGGCAGGATTTGAGGAAGTCTTATCCCTGCTGGAGAGGCACATTCAGAGTCTGATTCAGTCCCGGAAAGTATCCTGTCACAAGTGGGGCACTTTTGGGGTGGTTCTGTGGGAGGTTCTGGGTGTATATATATATATATATATATATATAGTGATAGACACAAAAAAGAAATAACGCAAGGTAAAGTCAATGAACAATTTTGTACATGCATAACATTTCCTAATAATGCAATTGTACTAATATTCTCTCTTCATTGCAAGCAAAAGGACAATTACCAAACAATTTCTTTCATTCCTTCCTTTAAATTTTTTTATTATGTTGCAGAGGATGGGGGAGGGGGGTCACAAGGGCAGGAACGGCCATTTCAAACATGGTGCCACCCGCTCATGCCATGGTTACTCGGTCCTGTGGCACAATGGGGCCGCTAGGAGCTACCCAACTTGCCTACGGTACGTGTGCCACTCTGGCCCTGCAAGGTTCCATACACTGCCATCACATGTATACAAGCAGAACAGATGGATGATTTTGTCACATGTATACAAGCAGAACAGATGGATGATTTTGTAAGAGTGTGTGTGTGTGTGTGTGTGTGTGTGTGTGTGGAAGGGGGAGGGGGAATCATGAAGGGAGACATACAGATGAACACAGTGAGCAGATTCAGAAGGATGTAGAGACTGTGGCAGCCCCTGCCGTCAGTGATTTCAACTCCTAATGACAATGGCGGAGACAGCTGTCAAAAGCTCAAGTGTTTTATTGAAACAACATGGCTTGTAAACCAAGAAGATTTTATGGAAGCCTGAAAATTGATTTCTCTTCTTTTACTATGAACTTAATTGTTAGTGTATGTTCATGAGGACTGTATCCACAATTTCTCTTGTTTTGTCACGTGTTAACACTTCCCACAGCACATCTGAACTGCTGGGTGTCTTTGTGATAGAACTAGCCGTCTCCTAACTCAAACAAAGGCTACAGAATTCACTCAGATAGACCTCCTCTGAGCCTGAATAAGTCTATTTAAAAAGCCATAGACTGTCCCCTAATAACAGTTTTGTCTCAAAAGCTATCCGTTCCATTGGAATCTAGCTCCTGATGATTAAGTGTGTGTTTTTACCACCTCTGCAATCTAGACAGTTTGACCAAGACCCCTAAGATCACTGTTAAATAAGACAAGCCAACTGGTCCCACCTCAGGAACCACAGGTTCAACAAACTCTTACTTGACCAAAACAATAAGGGCCTGTTGCTGTTTTATCATATGGCAAGACCAAAGAAAAATTTGTGGCTGTTAAATGAAGAGGATGCTTGCCCCCCCCCCCCCCCCTCCTCAAACACACACACACACACACACACACACACACACACACACACACACACACACACACACACACACACACACACATTCATTTTCAGTCTTCCTTTTTTGAAACAACATTTAATGTTAATAGCCAGTGATTGATAGCCAACCTTAATTTCTGTGGAATTCACGGTTACCATTCATTACTTTGTGAAGAAGCAATAACTTCCATGTACACTTAACATGACCAGATGTATACGAACAAAATGAATGGATTGAGTAGAAAACAATTACATATGTACAGACACTCATTAACAAATATAAATTAATTGTAATAGAGAAGTGTGATTTTTTTGAAAACTTAGCACTACATTTTGCAGTTGTAATACATTTTCATACAAACTGAGTAGTCTCAAATTTTGATAAAAATTATACCACCTCTATAATTATTGGCAACAAGTAAAAAAATTCTGGATTTCCAGGTAAGATTTGTGTGAAACTTACTTGGTAATACACACTCATACACTAAGAAATCTTCTGACTATAATAAAGGGAAGTGGCTGTGACATTTTTATTTTATCAGTACTACACAGTATTTTAATGAAGAGCACCCTGAACACCACAAATATTTAGTTTTGTATGTACCAAACACAATATATTAGTAACTATATTACACTGGCATTGGACAATAAATTTATTTCTTTTTTGTGGATAAAAGTTAAATATGGCTGTTAGTTTCATTCATTTCACATTCTTACTGAAAGTGATAATATTTATGCACCATAATTCATTCACTAATGTCATCTATTGTCACTTACAGGAAAGGAACAGGAATCTGCATTTGTAACAGTGTGAGCGCACTTAAGAATGTCAGACTGAATGTATTTATACTGATCTGTTACTTAGTATTTCTTTTTTCCGTGTCTATGCTGCAACATGTTAAAACAATTACATGGTTTTTTCTTAATTTGACACTGAGAAATACATTCTGTATTTAAACTGAAAACCATTTATAAATAAATCATTGAATTCATAACAATATTGTACATTTTTGACATTATTCACAGGTATCCCTTTTCAGTTCGCTTCTTATTCTCTACCTAAAGTCTCAACATTATTTAATCTCTTTGCACACACTTCTTGCAACATTTCATTAATATATGTTTATTTTCTGCTAAGACTATAATGGAAAGAGAAGCAGGAAGAAATTAAATGCATCTAATTTAATTTAAAATAGGAAGCATAGCTAAATCAAAGAAACTGCAGACTTTCAGTATTACTGATGAAAAAATAAGTAAATATATCTCTCCAAATTTTGAACTGCTTTGAAAGCAATCATATTTGACACATTACAGTTATTGTTACTTAGTGTTATTTGCATGTCGATCAAAAGCTAGAGTACAGTTTAAGAGTGAGAAGAGTAAGAGCGCGCGCGCGCGTGTGTGTGTGTGTGTGTGTGTGTGTGTGTGTGTGTGTGTGTGTGTGTGTGTTGGGGGGGTGGAGAGGAAGAGAAAGAGAGAGAGGGGGGGGGGGATGTAAGTGAACAATGGATACTGAATTTCTGATGTCAGTACTAGAGGTCCTCCTTTGTCCTTTGTCAACTCAATTTTCTAGAGAAATCGTATAAAACAAATAAATCTTATTTTTTGGTCTTGGTCTTGGGTTTTGGTCTTCAGTCTTCTCTCTGTTGTACCTGATGTTACTTCTGAGTACTGCTTATTTTGTCATTCCTGCCCTTGAAAAATTTTGGAGATTTGGGATAATTTTCTGCAGGTATTGTGACTCAAAACTCTTGTGCCCAACAAATGTATTGTAAAAGTAACCAATGTACTGGTAATAATCCATACTGAGCAAACTCTGGTTCCTAAAACTAGTAATCACGTCACCTTCTATTTACATCTGCTTCTGCCACTGCCTGGCAAACATCAGTTTTTGGTTGTGAGAAGGAAAGTTGCTACTAACCATATAGCAGAGATGCCGAGTTGCAGATAGGCACAACAAAAAACTCTTTTTGTTGTGCCTATGTGTGACTCACAATCTCCGCTTTATGGTGAGTAGCAACTTTCCTTATCATAATATTGTTACATTCCATACTGGATTTTTCGTTGTTTCTGTTTTTGGTTGCATATTCTTCTCATAAAAAGAAGTTTCCCCAATTGTTTGTTTTTATGTATATTAGCATTTCCTTCATAAGTTGTACGTAATCTAAAAATCACAAAAAATCCATTTACTTAAACACGCAACTGGATCATTACTGATACCAAAATAAGGTGCAAAGGTATGCAAAACTTAAAGAGTTATACATCCTTTGTAATGTCACATGTGGTATTTTCAAAATGGTCCATTGTCTCAAGTTTTAAGATTCTGATTCAATTTTTTGTTTCGGAAGGAGTTAGTATTTCATAACATAATAAATTCATTAGACTTTCCTTGATTTTCAGTACTTCAGTTCAAAAATTAAAGGAGGATATAAGGCAATCATTTTAGCATGAAAAAATGTTACAAATCTTTAGAGTTGTAACACAGAAATATCTGCCCTCTTTCAGCCTGTTCCAAGTATGACATTTACATATACATAAATTTGTCAAGACAAATACTCTTATGTATCCACCAAAGCTATTTTGCCTATGTTCAGGGAGTCAATAGTATATTTAGGGGGAAAAACCACACCTTTGATCTACAAAGTAAATAAAAATTGCAGAAACATTAACTGTTATACCATATATAAATCACATGTGACCTTTTTATTAAATTTTCCCTGCTCCTTACACCAGCAAAGTTCTGTTAGAATGAAAGTAAGATACCGAAAATTATCAGGTTAATGGACCGGAATGTTTACAACTTGTGAAAGTCTGCAGCTGTATTCACTCAATTTAAACAAGAAGAACTAAACAACTTTAGCCAGCACTCATTATTGAATACATTATAGCACTGAAATTAAATACTTTCCACAAAAATTTAATGTAAGTTCATTTGGTACATAGTGCTCACAAAGGAGCTATTAATACTTGCTGATGGAACTTGATCCCATTCTAATATTTACTATTATCTCAGGTACACTCTTGTAATGAATATCTGGTGGAGACATACAGAGTTAAAAGTGAACTGCACTGAGTTACAGAAAAATCTTACACAATTATTTACATCTATACAAAAAATATAATATGAAAAGCCGAACACTGCACTTGTTCCAACAATAAGAATCGTATAAATTAAAAAATAAATTATACTTACAAGTATTAAAATGAATTTAAATACTACAGCTTTTTACAGTTTTTATCTGTGCCTGGTGCTTTGGATGCTGTGACTGCAGCAGCAGGCACTTCACATGATTGTTTATTCACATTATCTGGACAAGGTTCACCTGCCTGCGTTGCTGTGCGACGTGTGGCACCTTTCTCTAACACTTTCCCCATCTGCTCCTCCAATTCAATTAATTCTTCCTTCTTTATTAATTCTACAATTTCATCAATCTGCTTTTTGTTGAGCTTGACATTTTCTGCAGCAACTAACTCAATCACCTGAAAAAGAAGGTCAATCTTTACATTATTTTACATCAGGAACCAACACAAAAGGACAAATTTTTAAGAAACTTATACAAACCTTAAGCACATCATCTACACGAAGTGAACCATCACGATCAGCATCAATTTTTGCTAACACTTCTGATATTTGTTCAATAAATGAATCATCAGGAACTTTCTGGATCTGCCTGATTGCACTAATTAATTCTTCTATGCTTACCAGCTGCTCCCTGGAGAAAAGGAACAGTTTATTATATCACAAATGTTTTTTAAAAAAATGCAAGCTTTTATGAATATAAAACTGTGACAACATTTCACAGACAAACATTGTACCTCGTTAAGAGAAATTCTTTTGTGATTATGCCATTTGCAGACTACTTAAGGCCCCTCCCCCCATTTCCTTGCTTAGTTTCTATTATTTTCAAACAGTGCACTTTTAGATTAAGAAGTGGAAACCACTGTGGTCCCAAGAGCAGTTAGAAAATTACAAACTGATTCACACAAAGTAATGTACACCTGTGCAATACAAAAGTTCACTCCATAAACAATCATAGATAAATAGAGCGTAAACCAGCTGCCGCCTCCCCCCCTCCCCCCAGCCGAACACACACACACACACACACACACACACACACACACACACACACACACACACAGAGGTGGTTTTTTAACCCAATTATAAGATGAAGTTTTTCCCCAAATTTGTCACTGGAAAAATACAAGGTTGTCTTATTCTCGCCGAATGAACTATTGCTGCTAAGGTTGACATTTTTTATGTTGTTTGAGAGACTGATATAGTGGTCATCTCCCATTCACAGGTGAAGATTTGGCTATTGAGATAATGCGAAGATGGGTATGTTGGGCAAACGATACTCGTGGTCCAACAGGCTCCCGATTTCTTAATACGCCAAGGCACTCGATACAGTATCGATCTTTCTTCTACAGTTGTGACATCTGTCTCGCACAGCACTAATGCACGGGATACATGAGAAACTACGGAGTAGTCACCACAACAATCTACTGCTCCCCTTAAATTTTGTGGAACATAAGAGGACATAGCATTAAATTCTATTATCTTTCAAACACTTGTTTTATCTTAAAAGTTTTGCAATAAAAGATCTCATATGTGTATGTATACTGTATACAAACATTTATGGTGCTTTTTAAGTGAAGGTAATATTAAGAAGAAAGAATAAAAAAAAAAAAAAAAAACATTATTTTATTCTGGACACAAGTCAATATTCTGTTTGGTTATTGAAGATTGTAATTATTTACAAAGTGTCTTGCAAACGAGAAATTCAGTTGCTGTTCACATATTAGAATATCGCATAAAAATGTTAACACCTTTTAATCAGCTTTAAGCAATATGGTGACATTCAGACAAAATAAGAAAACTAATCCAGGATTAAATGTCTAAAAAATGAATCATATTAAACTGACTGTAATTGTTATCACAAGAATAAAATAAAAGTGGCAAGACCCGTCTTGGAGATAATATGGACAGATGTCACTATGTTGTGGGATGAATGAAAGTTTGAGAACTGGATTGAATTGCGATTGCAATTTTTTATTTATATATTAGTAGGTTTTGTTACATATGACCTGCACCCCACAAGGACACTGCAGTCCGTGTTTAGCAGTTCTTGAGGCACAGCACTATGGAAGGGCTTTTACCACCTTGGCTGAGAGCTCGGAAGATTGAGGGCAGGAGTGAGTTGAGTTGTCAACCAAAGGAATTAATACTGCATACTTTTGCTTTTTATGAACATCTACCATGTTTAAACTGCAGTTTGCCTGACTCCACTTGAAATGACTTTAAAACTGGACAAATACGCAACAACAGTATACATATACGTAAGAGATAGTAAAAATCTAGGTAAGGACCAGTGACGTAAGTCAGGGATTGACTTAAAATGTTTCCTGCAGCAATATTGTTCAACACACACTGTGGTGTATGACGATAATGAAAGGGGGTGTGTCAGCTGCTGGTTCTAGATAGCCAAGGAGAGTGTGGTGGGCAGACGGTATGTTTTGGAAGCAACAAACATTGTAACATCCTCATGTCCATCTATAAGTGAAATCCAATATGCATTCAGCAAAACAGAGCTATGTTCTCAGGTGCTACCACAATCACAACCTCAGAAATCACAACATATTTGAAAGAAACAGCCAAATATTTGTGAAAATGAAGATTTAAATTTCATAGCTGTGTTATTAGGACGATGGTGACAATTTCTCCTTGTATTATGAAAATCAAGACAATCAATAAATAGCCTAAGTTTTGAACAGGTATAATGTTAACATTTTAGGCAGATACTTTATGTCAAGACAACAGTTACAAATAACAGAGTGCAGCAATCAGTCATCCTTTTTAGATTTTATTACGCAAATCCGGATTTCAGCTAGTAACTAGCCATTCTTAATACGCTATTTTTTATTCTCAGTGCATGTAAGTTCCTGTTGTTTAGGCATCAGTCACAGTTCTTTGAATACTACTATTCAAAGTATTCAAAGAACTGTGACTGACGCCCAAACAACAGAAACTTACATGCACTGAGAATAAAAAATAGCGCATAAAGAATGGCTAGTTACTAGCCGAAATCCGGATTTGCATAATAAAATCTAAAAAGGACAACTGATTGTATGTGACTTTTAAATTATAGAGTGCAGCAGTCACTGAGCGCATCCACTTTCCAAATGGAAGGTAACCTGATGAATACAACAGTATGTAATTTAGATTAGTCAGAATACATTAATTCCAGGACTTTCCTTTGCTACCTATCATACTTCTTTTTAGCTGTTCCAGTACTGCTGGGTCTTAAATTTTATTAATTAAGTTTTAATTTCAATTTTCAGGTGTACTTTTCAATTTACTATTTACTTGGTTTAAGCATAAATAAGTTAGTTTCAGTGCAAAATCAAATGCAGAAAATATATTTGAACAATTTAAGAGTACCAGTTTTGAGAATAAAGATGGGATTAGTAGATTTACAAGAATAAGAAACTGGTAACACAAACAGGGAAAAATTTGAGACCACAGCAACAATGTTTTAAACATTCTACAACAAGAAAAAAAGGATAGGAAGGTAGGATTTATTTCTACGAATCGCCACCACAGAGTTGCCACAGAAACAAGTTCAAAGATTACTATAATGAATAAAGCATAAAACTATCAACTTGAGACAGTTATAACCCACATTTGTGTACAATTTTCCCAACTGAAAGCAGCAAACTTGAAAAAAAAACATGCTGAATCTGGACAGTGGCAATCTTTAGTTCATACATAGGTTTCTAAGAGAAGAGTGTTGTTATGATCCTACAGGATAAATGAACAATACTGTCATTCAGATTAGCATTGTTAAAACAACATAGTTGATAGTTTTACAGCTATTTCAATGTCACGGAAATTTTTGACTGTTCTGACAGTGTCTGTTTTATAAAGGGTTAGGCAAAATATGAAAAATATTAAGATTTACATTTATTATCTGATTTATGGTGACTACGACAAAAAAGTTCTGAACCTGCAACTCACGTTTTTTGTTTTGATTCCTTTTCCTCCAACTCTTCTTTAGCTTCGAGATCTTTTTTGAGTTGTTGTTCTTCACGTTCAAGTTCCTGCAGCACGCAGTCCATTTTGTTGATCATGTTATTTACTTTATTGAAAAGGCGTTTTGCAGCTTTAGTTTCTTTAAGCTCTGCTTTTGACACATGGGCTGACTTTACTACTTGTCGCAGTTCATCAACATCCTGGAAATTTAAAAAGCTCAAAATAATAATAATAACATCAACAATAACAACAGTTACATAATGTATATCATTGCACCTTGAGAGGTAAGGTAACCAAAACAATGTCATTGCGACACAACAGATTGCACAAATGGTTAAAGACTGCAAGAAACAACTGTTCGTAGATACCTATAACACAGAAAAGCAGTCAAACGGCCTCAAGACTGTTAAATCCTGATGCTCCTGAAACAATGTACTGTATGGAGTACACAAACTACACAGAGCAAATGCATAGACCAGTCAAGCTATAGGTAACAATCAAGCCATCTTTCAAGTAGTGAACAGTCTGTTTATTTATCATTTTTTGTAGTGCTATTTATTTTGTTGTAAGAGTCTGGGGCTTTTTTTATCATTTGCGTGAAGTGAGGTAAATTTGTAGAGCAATTTTCTTCTGCAGTAATCACTAGTGTCACTTTAATTACTCTTATCTACTTACATTTGTTTCTCTGCCACTGAGCAGTGAACTAGTGCCAGTGTCATGTTCCTTGTATTCTAGCAACTTGTGTTCATGTTTTTAACAAGTCTGGTAGTGCAAATCATTCTCTAAAAGGCAGGAAGGCTTATTTTTATCTACATTTTTACCTCCTGTTTCCATTTGATGCTTTGTGGTAGGATTGACAGGGAGTGTGCATGCTGTGTGCGAAAACATGAGTAGTTGGCTGTAGTTTGTGAACAGCTGAGGATGTTGTTGACCAAAGGCAGTTGTCCGCAAGCTGTGTCTTGGGGTTCTTGGAGTGTAGTGGTGGCAGACACACACGTGTGTTGCACAAGCTTGCTTATGTTGGCACCAATGACACCAGTCACCTGTATTCTGAAGCCATTCTCAGTTCATATGGGAGGCTGGTAGGAGTGGTGAAGACTGTTGGTCTCTCTTAAGGGTGAAAGCAGAGCTTACAATTTGCACTATTGTGCCCAGAATTTATTGTAGCCCTCTGGTTTGGAGCCTAGTGGAGAGTCTCAACCAGGGACTCAATCAATTCTGTGATCGTCTTGGCTGCAGATTTCTGGACCTGCATTATGGGGTGTAGAATTGTAGGGTTCCCATTGATAGATCAGGGGTGCACCACATAGAGGCTCCGCTGCTTGAGAAACAGAGTACTTGTGGAGTGCTCATGTTTTTTGAGGTTAGGTAACAGTCTCAGGCCCCTGAGGAATGCTTGACAGTCAATATGTAGAGAGGGAAATCAAATCACTTACCGAGTAAGGACACTTCAAATATCTAAACGTTAACAGTAAATTGCCGAAACATTTCGCCCCTAAATTTATCACTTTCCAGGAAAACCGCCTAGTTCAAATTTTACTCAGAAAGGAGAATTGGATGGAGTAGAAAGCTCCAAAATATTTAATAAGGAATGGAATGTACACTGACAAGGTTAGACTCCATAGGATGGGGAGTGTTCATACCAATTGACAAAAATACTGCGTCTATCAAGATCTAAATTGGGAGTGACAGCGAAGTATATGGAAATCAGGAACCGGCCTAGGTCAATTGATGTTAATCGGCTGAGGTGAACTCAGGTTGATAATCAGACTTTTTTTTTGACCTTTTTCTTTTCTTTTTTTCTTTACCAGACACCCGATTCTGTTCAAACAGTTATAGAATTGTACAAAGACAGTCTACTCTCTGTATCTTAGAAGTAACCTGATCATGCAACATTAGTGGAATGTGGATTCAACTGACTGACTATAGATTGTGGTGCCTAAGACATCATCGCAGGTAGTAAGGACAGACAGTCTTGTTAAGTAAATCTGAACACATTTCTCGAAAACATTCTGGAGCAGCTCCTTCAACAAACCACAAGTGATGGGAATATTTTACATTTTGTAGCTAAAAACAGGCCTCACATTACTGACAGGGTGAATATAGAGGCAGGCATTACTGATAGCACAGTGATGATGGTTACTAAAGTTAATAAATCCATCAAGAAGCCTAGGATAGTTTTTATGCTGGAAAGTGCAGAAACATGATTGTTAGAATCCTAAACAATTAATGGATTAGGTTCCAGTATTAAGGACATAGAGCAATTATAGGCAAAGTTTTAATTAAACTGATTTTAAATCACACTGTGGAGAAGTACGTACTGAGCAATTGGATTAAGTCTGGCAAAGATCTACCTTGGTTTAATGACTAAATGCGGAAAATGAGAACACAGAGATTGTTGCAATCTCAGTTAAAAAACAGCACAGACACGTCAAAGACAAAAATGCATGTGTCTATAAAAGTTTGAATCAAAAATCAAACAAAAACTTATACCACAAAACCTTAGTGTGTGATTTGACTGATGACCTGAGAAAATTCTGGTTCTAGGTAAATCGCTACGCATGTTAAAGGCCTGTATTCAGTAACTGGTCAACCAGTCTGATATGGCAATAGAAGACAGCGAACAAAAAAGTAATAGTTTTAAATTTAAGAAATCATCTATTTAAGAGGATCAGACAGACATACTGTCATCTGACTATGCACAGACTCATGTATGAAAGAGACAGGAATATGCATCCCTGGTACTGAGAAACAACTGAAAGAATTGAAAATAAATAAGTCGTCAGGACCGGATGGAATCTCAACCCAATTTAACAGATATTACTCTTTGGCAATAACTACTCAGTTAGTTCACATTTATTATGAATCTCTCACCCAGCAAAAAAGCCTCAAGTTATCAGAAAAAAGTGCAGGTAACTCCTGTGTATAAGAAGGATAAATGAATGGACCTACAAAATTACAAGCCAATATCCTTAGTGACAGTTTGCTGCAGACTTCACGAGAAAATTCAGAGTTCGAATATAATAAATTTCTTCAATGTAGAAAAGTTTCTACCCACAAATCAGCACAGATTTAAAAAGCACTCCTCATGTGAACCTCTTCTTACTCTTTTCTCACATGATATCCTGAGCCCTATGGATCAAGAGCAGCTGATAGATGCCATACTCCTAGATTTACAGAGACTGTTTGACACAATGACACACTGCAGACTGTTAACGAAGGTCTGAGTGTAGAGAATATATTACCAGATATGTGAGTGGTTCACAGAAGTTTTAAGTGATACAAACCAGTATGTTGTTCTTGATGGCGAATGTTCATTAGAGAAAAGAGTATGGTCGGGAGTGTGCCAGGGAAGCACGATTGGAATGTTACGGCTCTCCACGCACATAAATGATCTGACAGACACGGTGAATGGCTGTCTGAAATTCTTTGCTGATGAGACTTTAGTGTATGGGAAAGTGTATTCGTTGGGTGACTACTGGAGGATATAGGATGACTTAGACAAAATTTCTAACTCGTGTGATGAATGACACCTACACTTGCACCAGCAAAAAATTGCACAACAGTTTATGTTATCAAGTTAGGTTCATTATACTGCAATAGTGATGTTGCAGACAATATGGGTTTCCATTCCACCCCGTAAATGTAAGCTCTGAGCAATAACAATTCATTTTTGAGTTGCTATCATAATGACAGCAAATAAACACTGTATAATACTGTAGCTATAAGTACAACAAAGCACACACTTTTGATAACAAATACAGGACAAAAGCATTTGATGATGACTGATATCTTGAAAACAATATGGTGCATAGTTTACAAAATAAAGAATACCGAGATAATAACTTCTTGCTGTATGTTTTATTATGTCGAATATGCAATAAATAACTGATGTTCATAGCTTTTCACTCAACAATTTACAGCGACAATGGCACAATTCCATTCAGCTCCCATTGCCACTTGTCAGAATAAGCACCAAAACCATATTCGTCATTCTCATCAACATGACAAATCATTAGCTGTTCATGGTCACTAATGATATCTTCCACTGACTGTGCTGCTCAAATATGTTTTTCAATGTGTTTACCTTTTGTCCTCCTTGAGGCAGCATCCACAGTTGCAAGAGCTTCACACAACTGCCTTCCCATCTCTGTTACTTGTTATTGTAAAAGACTTATTGTTTCTCATGAATGTCTTCACATCACTCCATACTAACTCCCTTATTACAGTATGATGCTGCAACATGCCTTATTTTCTTTAACAAGTGAATATAGCAGAAGTTTCATCATGCTCATATCCGCAGGAATCTTTCATGCCTGTAACCAATGCACCATAACTTCTTTGCAGTCCTTTGTGGTTGGGGCTTCATTCAGTATCACTGAATGATATGGAGTGGTGTTCATTACAATTGTTGTAGGGACAGAAAAGGTTCCTGAACCACTCAACAAATCATGTATGATCTACATTTTCCTTCATGATAATCATCTGTCTTTTTGGACCAAAAAACTAAAGTGCATCAGGAACAAAACCACCGCAGGAACCTGCACGGATCACAATCTTCCTGTCAGCTGACGATCACTACTACATGGATTGTCATCCAGCCATCATTGACTGACAGCTTCCTGGCATTAACACATGCTTTGTCTAGCTGTATTATAGAATGAACCTCCTCATCCACAATACTGTGCAAGAATATGCATTGAGCTGTTACAGTATGTGCCTTTTCTAACAGGACTTTGCGTCCATCTAGCACTTTGTAATGCAAACCCAATCGCAAAATGTTTTGACACTTCTCCTGCTCCTGAAAAGTTAACTTTCTTTTAGTGACATTAGTAACTTTGCTACGGCAGCATACTCTTCCTTGCTATAGTAAGCATAAATACTTCTTCAAATAACATTGGCCCGGAAGGAATACCAAGTATGTGAGTGTGTGGCTGCTTTTTCTTCTTTCCAGGAGTCACTAAAAATACATTATATGATCAAGACGCCTCAGAATCATTATGGCTCACGTCTAAATCCCACTTTTGCAGTAACACTCTGTTACTCAATACTGTTCTTGCACTAATTCCAAGAGTTTTTTATGTGCGTCCCACTACTTCATTTGCGGGAACTGATAGATGTCAAGATACTTTCACCTGCTCGTAAAACTCATGAGTTCTCCACATTAAATCCAGTGCCTTGCTGTGTAACGATACACATCGATGGAAAAGACTGTCACTGGGTGAATAAACACTTCTGTAGCATTTTTCACATATCATAATTTTCTAAAGTATGGAACAATATAAGCACACAGTAGAAACCAACAACACGTTTTTTATGTACACTCAAAGCAAAGTTGACAACCGAAAGCGGTTACTGAGCTGGGAATGGTTTGTGCCGCAAGCGTAGTGTCTCACGCTTTTCATTCTTTACTTGTTAAATTGTTATGCTGCCAACCTGAAACGCATATATCAAGTTCAAAATTTCAGCGGACTTGGTAGAGCTCTTAACATTTTTGAGCACTACTTGAGTGTTTGGGATCTCTTGGATTGAAGGAAGACATTGAGGTAATTCAGAACTGTATTGCTGTATTTGTTACCAGTACAAGCTTTCACGAAAGCATTATACAGATGCTTTGTGAACTCAAGACAACATTCTTTTTGCGAACACTATTGAGAAACTGTAGAGAACTGGCATTTGCAGCTGACTGCAGAATGATCCTACCATCACTAACATACATCGCACATAAGGACCATGAAAACAAAGTAAGAGAAGTTAGGGCTTGTACGGAGGCATATAGATGGCTGTTTTTCCCTCACTCCATTTGTAAGTCAAAGAGGAAAGGAAACGACAGGTAGTGGTACAAGGTGACCTCTGCCACATATCGTATGGTAGCTTATGGAGTATGTATGTAGACATACATAATTTTCTATTTCATAATTTTCTATTTTATACTCGAGGAATGAAGAGATTAATGTTAGAAGTTAATGTTCAGTTAACACTGAGGCAATTAAAAGTGATTAACTAACTTAAATGGATAAGAATGAGCAAGGAAATTGGTTACACTTACTTATATGAACTAGCAGAGCATTAATAAAGTGATTCATGAAAACACACAAAGAATTACACATTGTTAGGCAGATGGATATTTGAGCCTTACTCTTCTCACAACTGAGTCTAGTGGGCGTATCATACTCAATACATCCACTTTCAATTACTTATCCATATTATAGAAAAGAATGAACAGTAGATATTTGAAGGTTAGGTTTACATATGTTTCAGGTGTCACTTCTCACAAGAAAATGATACGCAAAACATGCATAAATAGTACATCAAAGCCTGTAATTCTTTGTACAAACCAGTAAGAGCTCTCATTCTTGTTGCGACTGAAAAGTGTCAACAAAGGAAAGGAATCTCTGTGATGAGATTACATTTAAGTAACAATAGAAAAATTTTCTAAATGAGCAAATTTCAAGTCACTATGAAAAAACAGTGAGCAGGACGCTATGAGCAAGTGTACTTGCCAAACTGCTCGACAGCTCAAAAGTTACATAGGATTGATAAATGAAGAAACGGAGAGATAAGTTCAGTTTGTAGCTTTTCGGAACTTCAATTACTGTCTTCGTACAAAGAACAGCACCAGAATATGATAAAAAGTAACAAGACCAGAAGAAATGAAAATCACCCAGAAACTATAGTCTGTGAAGAGAGAATTTTAGTTAAGATTTTTTTCTGAACGCTGTTCATAATTCCTCTTCTCTCTGTCCGTTGTGCCTCTCCCGATCCAGGAACTGTAACATCTGATAATCCCTTCCATCACCTACACATCCTCCACTTATATTTATGATATCCACTATATCACTTTCTACTTACAGAAAAAAATCTGACATGCTACCAATTTTAATAATCTGTTTCTAGTTGTGTGCACACTGTACATTTCAAGAAAGTGATTGCAGGTGCTCTTGTCCTGCCCCACAGTGTTACATATCATCTCAAGAACTGTTAAACAATGAGGAAACAGGGATGGTATTACAGTATGGTTTATGTCTATGAAAGTTGTTGCAATGAGTCAATGCAATAAAATCTTAATGGGTTTCTTGCTGCAGAAGATTGCAGAATGAGTGAGGTATTTAGTAAAGAGTACTCTCCCTTTGCAGAAGATGGAATGAGATAGTTGCCTTTCTGAAAAAGTCACACGCACACTGCGATCTTAAGCAAGAAACCAGTGAAGCTGTTATTGCAATATGAGTTAAACAGGTTGCTACTCACCAATTAGAGGTGGTGTTGAGCACAGACAGCCACTTTTGAAAGTAGACTGCTGGATGTTTCTTAGCTATCTGACAATGTCCTTCAACAGATGAAGGAGGAACACACACACACACACACACACACACACACACACACACACACACACACACACACACACACTAATTCATACCTGTACAACTGTGTCCCACTTTTTTAAAATGAATAATCATTATCAAACTTTAATTTGAGTTGATAGCCAATTTACTGAATGATGATTTGCTCACAAAGTATGTAAATATGACAAAAATGAACACATGTTATTGGTCTAGCACTGTATTTCCACAAAAGTAAAATAAACTAAACTGAAATATTATTTGTATCAGAGTCTGCAAAGCTTCCTATTTCAAAAAACCTTTCAATCTCATTGGAGTAATTTGGCAGTAATAAGTGAGCAGAGTGTCTCTTAGTGTCAGGTGCCTAACATTTAATTTATGGGAGAGAAGACATAATGAAAATATTAAACAAATATTCACCCTTTTATGCTATTTTATTATCGAGAAGTGCAGCAAGTTGCAGATTATCCAGGTGTCGATTATCCATTCTGCAAGTTACCCATGCATATTTTGGTGATTTTTGATGCTATAAGTCTTCTGTTATAATTATAATGAATATTTGCATTTAGAAAATACTATTATATAAGTGACATTTTACCACATAAATGACACAATGAAATACACTAATATATTAAAGTATGCAGGACAAAATTTGTTTGAGTTTCCCAATGTTTTTACTCTCCAGAAAGTGGAAAACATCACCAAGAAAATAGTGAACGAAAAACAAACAGAAAAAACTAGATTACTTCCTGGAACTGAATAGTAAGCAAATGATGCTAAATACATTGTGTTTTAAGTGTAATTTTATAAATAACTTATTGTTTCTGGTGAGTAATGTCAAAGTAAAGCAGTGAACGTTCAAATGTACCATATAGCATGTTTTGAAAATACAATAAATAGCAATTTTTGGCAAAACATGTATTTAGGATTATACATGTTTTCTGATTGTGCAATCTCAGATCCGCAACAACCCAGATAATCAGAAGATTTCTGTAATTTATTAGCACTTTTCAGAGTTACAAATTGAATTTAGTTGCAAGCTATAGTACTATACAACCAAAATAAGCTACAAAGTAACATTAAGCTACATAATGGTTAATTTACCTCTTGATACTCAGCCAGTTCTTCCTTGAGGTCATCAAGTTCCTCCTTTTCTACGAGCAACTTCTTCTTTTCTTTTCCAATGCTGTCTAAAGCATCTTCTAGCTTCTCAAAATCAATGGAACTCAGTTCCTAAGTAATAAGAAAAATATTTTTAATTAAGTACAGGATTTAAATCTGACTGCAGAGGGAAACCAATAGCTGAAGTCCCTTCCTCTGGCAAACATAACAGAACAAAAAGACAACAACTAGAGTAAAGGAAAGTAAACATAAGGATATATACCACTAAAACCTGAAATTATAACTTATCCAACTGGAAAAATGAAGTTAACATTAATTGTGTCTAAAGTTTGTGAACAGCCTGTGCAAATAAGAAGGTGAATGGTAGTAAATCCATGCAGGATTTACCAGTGTTTGATTTAGTATATATGCCGAGTTCAATACAGCCTTATAACACCTAGTAGGACGTATAGAGTATTCAAGCCAGTATCTAGAGAGAAGTTGCTCAGACTCTAGAATAATTAATTAAATGTGAGCACAAAATATTTTTCACATGTCAAAAACAAATTAACAGCAGTCCTGGTTGTTTCTATCTTTGTGCATTTAGTAATCATTTTCCAAACAAATCTGAACAACAGAAACACATTTCCAATCACATGGAATACTCTGTTGCTTCAACAGGTTTTGACAAACTAATGTTGGATGAATAAGTAGAGCAAAAATCAAACAGTTGTATTTCAATCAGTCCTTATTTATTTTTCTTTAAGCTACCTATTTCTGCACTTCACAGGTGCCATCCTCAGGCCCCTATGCACGCTGAACAGATGTTCTACAGGGCTTGGTGCAATACAACAGGAGTCACCAAATAAATCTGGATTCCGTAGATATTTTTCTGAAGTGAGTACCCCCAACAATTCGACAAGAAATGTTAGAAGAGGTTCCAGTTTAGCAAGGATCCCATTACTGCCATCAAGCAATTTTTATTGCTTTTGAACTCTTATCACATAAAGTTTGTAATTTATATATAATCTAATGGACCAAGGACGGAGCCTTGGGGAACTCCAGAGCGCACGTTTTTCCATGATGACTTTTCCGACCCACAAATGACTTGTTGACTTTTGTTTTTGAGGTAGCTGTCAAACCAGCGTATTGCGCTTTTTGAGAAATTCTGCTGTTTCATTTTAATTAGTAATATATCGAAGTCAACTGTGTCAAAAGCCTTACTAAAGTCAAGCACTGTTATGATAGTAGCTTCACGTCTGTCCATAGCATGTTTAATGTCATCAGTTACTTTGATTAATGCAGTTGCTGTACTATGGTGCTTTCGAAAGCCTGACTGATATTCGTCATGGATGTTATGAGTTTTGAGGTAAGCCGTCAGCTGTTCGTGGACGATGTATTCTAGGGCTTTAGATATTACAGGTAGTATGCTGATCGGCCTGTAGTCACCTGGCGACTTAGGGTTGTCAGTCTTGGGTATAGGTTGAATTAAACTTTGCTTCCACTCAGTAGGATATGTACTACTGACAAGAGACAGGTTGAAGATGTCTGTGATAACTGGAATAATAGTGTCTACGACGTTCTTAATCATGCCAATGCTCACTCTATCATTTCCTACTGCCTCAGAAGAGATTCTCATAATTGCCTTGTGTACTGTGCCGGTAGTGACATGTTTTAGGAAAAACTTGTCTCTCGAGAGATTGATATCTTGGGGCTGGTAATTTGTCGCTGCGTGGCAGTTTACAGCTGTTGAGAAGAAATCGTTTAATTCTTCTGCAGACACTTGATAAACAGCGTCAGATCTTCGCTTCCCTATACCGAAACTGTGCAGCTTTTTCCACAGTGGAGCAGGTTTTGATATGCCGCATACGGCAGAGCGGGCATGTCTGATTTTGGCATTCCTCACGCTTTGCTTGGTTCTGTTTAGGAGTTTCCTATAAGCTTCGCATGCCTCGGGAGTTGGGTTATGCTTGAAGGCCCTATGTGCAGCATCACATTTATTCATTAACTTTTATGTACAAGTGTTTAGTACAAATTATTTTGCTTACTTTTCTGATCAAGTCGTGGTATTAACATGTTTTTAAATCTGAGATTATGAAAGTGCTTTCGGTCCCATTCTAGTCCAATTACAATTCAGTGATTAGTTTAAAAATACAGTTAATAAACAATTAATAATCATATAGTTATTTTTGCTCAGATAGTGAGCTGGCAACCATTCTTATGTAATTTGCTATCCAAAATAACGAATTCAGTTTGTTTATTTCAAAATTCATTAAATTTTTCTTATTTTTATCTTTTGTCAAAATTTCTTTCAACCATTATCATGTGAAATTAGTCACATGATAACAATTCAGCTATAACTGTATCTGCACTTATCTGGATATTTGTATTTCTTCGGAATAGATGCCTTTCCCTAACAGAGAATATTAGTTGCGCATGTAATTTAGAAATTCTCACTAACTGAAAGTATAGGTCTGTTATATTCTCAAGTCACTGTAGATTCATTCTGGCCATGGGACACAGACAGTTATCCTGCTTGAATATGCCATTGCTGTTGGGGCAGACAAGCATGAAGGGATGCAGGTAGTCTGCAATAATGTTCATATGTGCTTCATTACTACCACAGAGCTCATGGAAGTACAGGTGAATACTTTCTATAGTATAACCTGCTCACTATTATCTATGGACAATACCAGTGAGTAATAATCAAAACTGTCCTGGGTTCCATCTCATGGCACCCACTTATCCTTGGGGTGCGAAACTCATCCTGTAAGATGGAAAAAACAGCAATGATCAATGGCATGAGGATGCAGAAGGCAATGGAAACCAAAGCATTACAGACAATGTGAACCATAGGAAATGTGGCTTTTGCTAAAAAAGGGTCATGATCTCTCCATTAGCAATTGAGTCCAGATTAGTCCCCTATTCAGATTTCTAGGAGGAAACTGTCAATGGGAGGGGGGGGGGGGGGGTGTCGACATGAAAAAGACTGAGAAAAAAATCAACAAAATAGTAACGTTCTATGAGTCAGAGTGTGAAATGTCAGACTTCTGAATGTGGTAGGAAAATTAGAAAATCTGGAAAGGGAAATGCGAAGACTCACTCTACATACAGTAGGAAATGGTGAAGTGGAATGGAAACAAGATACGAATTACTGATCAGATGATTACAGGATAATATTTACAGCAGTAGAAAATGGTATAATTGGAGTAGCATTTGTCATGAATAGGAAGGTAGGGCTAAGAGTGAGCTACCTTGAAAAACTTCACGACAGAAATTGTCCATTAGCATTGACAGTAATTCCAACATTAGTACAGGTTTACTTGCTGATGTTAAAAGCTGAAGATGAAAGGATAGAGAATGTTATGCGGCTGTTGACCACGTAATTCGGTGTGTAGAGGGTAGACAAAAATCTGAATCATGGGTAATTGGAGCACAATAGTAGAAGAAGGAACAGAAGATAGGGTTCCAGGAGAATATAGGCTTGGAAGTACGAATGAGAGAGGAGAAAGACTAATACAGTTCTGCAGTAAACTTCAATTGGTAACAGCAAGTAGACTGTTCAAATATCACAAGCAAGGGTGACATACTTGGAAAAGTCTGGAGACAAAGGAAGGTACCACCCGGAGCACATCAGGTTCAAATCAAGATCCCTAATGGGAGGAAGTGAGTGGGAGGAAGTGAGTGGCGTAGTAGGGGAGGAAGTGAGAGTGTAGTGGGGGAGGAAGTGAGAGTGTAGTGGGGGAGGAAGTGAGGGGGTAGTGGGGGAGGAAGTGAGGGGGTAGTAGGGGAGGAAGTGAGGGGGAGAGAGTGGAGGATGTTGGGGGGGAAGTGGGGGAGAGAGTGGGGGGAGAGAGTGGGGGAAGTGGGGGGAGAGAGTGGGGGAAGTCATGGGAGAGTGGGGGGAGAGAGAGTGGGGGGGAGAGAGAGTGGGGGGGAGAGAGAGTGGGGGGAGAGAGAGAGTGGGGGGAGAGAGAGAGTGGGGGGAGAGAGTGGGGGGGGAGAGAGTGGGGGGGTGAGAGTGGGGGGAGAGAGTGGGGGGAGAGAGTGGGGGGGAGAGAGTGGGGGGGGGCGAGAGTGGGGGGGGGCGAGAGAGTGGGGGGGGCGAGAGAGTGGGGGGGGGCGAGAGAGTGGGGGGGGGAGAGAGTGGGGGGGAGAGAGTGGGGGGGAGAGAGTGGGGGGGAGAGAGTGGGGGGGAGAGAGTGGGGGGGAGAGAGTGGGGGGGAGAGAGTGGGGGGGGGAGAGTGGGGGGGAGAGAGTGGGGGGAGAGTGGGGGGGGAGAGAGTGGGGGGGAGAGAGTGGGGGGGAGAGTGTGGGGGGAGAGTGGGGGGGGCGAGTGGGGGGGAGAGTGGGGGGGAGAGAGAGGGGGAGAGAGAGGGGGGAGAGAGAGGGGGGGAGAGAGAGGGGGGAGAGAGTGGGGGGGAGAGAGTGGGGGGGAGAGAGTGGGGGGGAGAGAGTGGGGGGGAGAGAGTGGGGGGGAGAGAGTGGGGGGGAGAGAGTGGGGGGAGAGAGTGGGGGGGAGAGAGTGGGGGGAGAGAGTGGGGGGGTAGAGAGTGGGGGGGGAGAGAGTGGGGGGAGAGAGTGGGGGGGAGAGAGTGGGGGGGAGAGAGTGGGGGGGAGAGAGTGGGGGGAGAGAGTGGGGGGAGAGAGTGGGGGGAGAGAGTGGGGGGAGAGAGTGGGGGTTGGAAGAGGGGGAGGGAGGAAGTGGGGGGGAGGAAGTGGGGGGGAGGAAGTGGGGGGGAGGATGCGGGTGGGGGGAGGATGCGGGTGGGGGGAGGATGCGGGGGGGGGGAGGAAGCGGGGGGGGGAGGAAGCGGGGGGGGAGGAAGCGGGGGGGGAGGAAGCGGGGGGGAGGAAGCGGGGTGGAGGAAGTGGGGTGAGGAGGAAGTGGGGGGGAGGAGGAAGTGGGGGGGAGGAGGAAGTGGGGGGGAGGAGGAAGTGGGGGGAGGAGGAAGTGGGGGGAGGAGGAAGTGGGGGGAGGAGGAAGTGGGGGGAGGAGGAAGTGGGGGGAGGAAGTGGGGGGAGGAAGTGGGGGGAGGAAGTGGGGGGGAGGAAGTGGGGGAAGGAAGTGGGGGAAGGAAGTGGGGTGAGGAAGTGGGGTGAGGAAGTGGGGTGAGGAAGTGGGGGGAGGAAGTGGGGGGAGGAAGTGGGGGGAGGAAGTGGGGGGGGAGAGTGGGGGGGAGAGTGGGGGGGAGAGTGGGGGGGAGAGTGGGGGGGAGAGTGGGGGGGAGAGTGGGGGGAGGGAATGGGGAGGCGGGAGAGAGGGGTCTATCACAGGGAGAGGGTGGCTGATGCACGTTGAAGGGAATTGTGGATGCGAACTGGGAGGGGGTGACAGGACGGAGGAAGGAGAAACTTTTAGGTGGAAGGTGCATGTTATCTCAGTTTGAGGCCAGGACAACTACAGGACCAGAGGATGTGTTTTAAGAATACCAGCTACATATGCATAGTGGAGAGAAACTGATGGTAGAGGAAAGGATCCTGGTGGTACAGGTTTTGAAGCAACCACTTAAATTGATGCTCAGCTACATGTTCTGCCACTGGGTTGTCAACTTATTTCTTGCGGCAGTTTGATAGTGGTCATTCATCCTGATTGACAGCTGGTAGTTACATTGACATAAAAAGCTGTGAAGTGTTTGCAGCAGCAGAGTTTGTACATGACAGGGATATGATGCTTTTTACAGGTGGCCTGGCCTCTGATGGGGTAGCCAGTGAGAGGACTGGAGTAGGAGGTGCTGCGAGAGTAGATTGGGGGCAAGTCTTGCACCTTGATCAGGCACAGGGATATGATGCTTGTGGCAATGAATTGGGAGTGTGAGCAGCATAAGGAAGGACTTGGATGTTGTGTATGTTTGATGTGCAAAGAAACCCATTTTAGGAGGAGTGGGAAGTACCTTAGGTAGGACATCCCTCATTTCAGGGCAAAGTGAGAGATACTCCAAATCCTGAAGAAGGATGTAATTCAGTTGTTCCAGTCCAGGATTTTAACGCATGCTGAGGGAGGAGGCACTCCTCTGCAGCCAATTCTTGGAGGTGGTGGAAGGACTGGGTGAGTGTGACAATAAGACATGGGAAATCTGCTTGTGGACTAGGTTTGGGGGTATTGGCTGTCCATGAAGGCCTTCAGAATACTGGACAATGAAGTTCCCATTACTGCAGGTACGTTGTCCGAGGGCAGCTAGCCTGTATGGGAGGGAATTTTTGGTGTGGGGAAAAATGCCAGCTATTGAAATGCAGATACTGTTGTTGATTAGGGTGTGTGTGTGTGTGTGTGTGTGTGTGTGTGTGTGTGTGTCCACTAGCTCATCAAAGGGTTTGTGTGAGCCTATTCATAATTCAATGCTTCTGCTTTAAATGGAGTGGTCTCCTTTGATCCAGATGTACTAGGTGATCAAAAAGTTAGTATAAATTTGAAAAATTAATAAACCACGGAATAATGTAGATAGAGAAGTACAAATTGACACATATTCTCGGAATGACATGGTGTTTTACTAGAACAAACAAAAAGTATTGCTAGACGGGTAAAAGATCTCTTGTGCCCGTCGTTTGGTGATCGTGTGCTCAGCCGCCACTTTCGTCATGCTTGTCCTCCCAGGTCCCCAGACCTCAGTCCGTGCAGTTATTGGGTTTGGGGTTAACTGAAGTCGCATGTGTAATGTGATTGACCGACATCTCTAGGGATGCTGAAAGACAACATCCACAGCCAATGCCTTGTCATAACTCCAGACATGCTTTACAGTGCTGTTCACAACATTATTCCTTGGCTACAGCTATTGTTGAGGAATGATGGTGGACATATTGAGCATTTCATGCAAAGAAAATCATCTTTGCTTTGTCTTACTTTGTTATGCTAATTATTGCAATTCTGATCAGATAAAGTGCCGTCTGTCAGAAATATTTTGATTTTTGTTTGTTTTGTTTCTAATAAAACCCCATGCAATTCCAAGCATGTGTGTCAATTTGTACTCTATATCTACAGTGATTTATTCAGTTTTCAAATTTATACTGACTTTTTGACTATCCGGTATTTACATTCTATAAGAACTTTCCTTCAACATTCATACCATCCACAAGTTTTAGTCAATTTTCCTTATCATGTAAAGAATAGGTGCGCATTTATTAAATAAAAAAAAATGTCTATCTACTTACAGCACCCTTCTAAACTTCTATTTGCTAATGTTATATTTACATTAATAAATGGAACTACGACATTTTACACTCACTTCTTTCTTCAATCCTTCTTTTGTGCAGACATCAACAGCAGGGATCTCAATGACACCTGTGTCACATGTCATAACAGGAGCTTTGTCACTAATTTCTTCAGTTTCTTTCTGCAAGGAAAAAAAAACTTGCTATTCATTTACTATGCCAAACAAGGAATAATGTAAAACGTACATTTTAAAAAATGTGGGACTACTAAATCTGGACTTATTTACAAGCAAAGCACACACAGGACCAACCAATTCAATATCAAAGTAAAACTAAGTCTCATTTTTTTTCTTTTAGAATTAGAAAAAGTTGTAGCTGACGCAATTTTTTATGTTGGTCCTGAAATTTCTTCACATAATTGATTAGGTTCTAAGATACAAATAGAACTGGCAACATACTTGTTATCCTGGGAAAATAGACCATAATATGGAAATTCCATTAGCTTCCATTTGTATCAAGCCATGCATTTCCTGTGAACATTACCAATCTGGCTCCCAACACAACATCTTCCGCCTTTCCCTCTTCTTAAAATTTATACAGACCATAGTTAAAATACTTAATCCAGGATGGAATAACAACAATATGAATTAAGTTAGATTACTACCTCCAACAAAGGAGAAGAGCTGGGCAGCAGATAGGCACTTTTACAAGTAGACTAAACTATTGGTGTTTCTGAAGAGGACAGATGCTGTGGGTGCAAGTTGTGTGTGTATGAATGTGTGTGTTTTTCAAAATCTGAAGGAGGATTTTGTCTAATAGCTTAGTCTACTTTTGAATGTGACTGACTGCCACTCAATGTCTCCTCTATGTGGCAGGAGGCAGCCTATCCCAGTTCATATTGTTATTAAGAAGTTTTACCTTTTAGCATAAGTTTTAACTTCCAGTTCAGACAGGAATAGTTATTATTTTTTACCACTTGATACTGAGTCATTTTAATCCTGTACAATTTTAGCATCTATTTCTCCTGCATTCACAATCAAAGCATTTCCTTCACTTTTTTCTTCCTCTTATGAAGAAATAAAACTGTTTAACTTTGCTGGTGATACTGTAATTCTTACAAAGGTGGCAAAGGACTGGAGGATTAGAATGGAATGGATGGTACCTAGAAAAGAGGGAATAAAAATAAACACTGAAAGTAAAACACAGGTAATAGAGTTTAATCGAATAAAATCGAGTGATGCTGGAGGAATTGTATCATGAAATAAGACACCAAAAGTAGTAAACGAATTCTATTGTCCAGGAAAACAACAGAAGTAAAGAGGCTATGAAAGGCAGACTTGGAACAGCAAGAAAAGGTTTTCTGCAAGAGAGTAATTGATTAACATCGGACATAAATTTTCATAACTCAATTTATTTTCTGAATCCATTTATTTACAGTGCAGCCTTATACGACAGTATATCATGAGTAGTGTGTTCAGAGGTTCTACCGATATGAGTGAATTCCTGGGCCATTGGTACTTTCTGTGTTTCATTCCCAATAATCAGCCACATGGATGGCTCCGTCATTTACTATGATACGGTATGCCACTTAACATTTTACCTCTTTTTGGGCATATCATTAGATGTTGATGACCTTTTACTGCACCACACTCACTGGAGTTGGTCTCTTTATACCCCCATTTTTTCAGGTTGGCACAGCACTGTGCGAAGCCAATTCTTAAGCAGTTAAGTGCCCTCCGAGTTAGAAACAGTAGGTGATTCCCAGCAGCCAGTTGTTCTTTAGGCTTTATTAGCATCTGAGTAATACAGCTTTGCCATTAATTTTCACACTGTATTTAAGGAGGCTCATACACAGGGTTTGTCATTTGCATAAATCTTTCATATAAATGCTGCCTATGATCATCAGGTTGTTTCCTTCTTTCAGACTCAGCTGAAACTTGCCTTCTGATTGTGGGTGGAACTATGCTGACAATGGAGTGTATATGTTCTCAACTGGACTGTGTGTGCTGTCTCATTAATTGCTACACTGACATATTTGGCAAGCGCAATTATACCATACAGGTGCTGTGTAATCTGCTGGAGAGAAACATAGTGTGAGAACAAATTTCAGGTTTAGCTCTGCATACCGTGCTGGTGAGTTTTCACATGATATTTCCTTGCACATACTTTTCCAGTAACGTTTTTACACTGCTTCCGAAATGTCAGAGTTCTATCAAGTCCGATACTCTAATAATTTGGTGATTTATCAGGATTCAGCTCCTGACCAACCACATCACTTTCAAGTGCCTGTGTGCATATGTTTCTAATGTGGAAGGCTCACACTTGACTTTTACACGGATTTGACTTGAGGAAGATTTTTTTCTAGAGTAGACAGTTAAGTCTTGAAGAGTTCAAACCAATTTACCTCCCCCCTTTCTCAATGATTTTCTTGGTATGACAAACATATATAATGTCTTGTCTAGGCATTTATAGGCTGATCATTTTATAGACGTTATATGAAATTAGTGACAGGACAGTGCCTTGGGTAGGCCTTTATTTCCTACGGTTATTCTTCCACTGTAGTGGTTTATTAAGGAGAATTTCCATTAATTTTGTAATTCAGAAGTCCTTAGTAATGTTATGAAATTTAGCGAGCAGCTGTTGGCGGTTGACAGTATGATAGGTAGCCGGGAGATACATAAAAGCAACTCCAATTATCTGCTTCCATTCAAAGCTGTCCTCTACGTGTTGGGTGAGATTGATTATTTGGCCAAACATGATTTAGCAAGCACAAATCCCACTTGTTCTGGTCTGAGTTTGGTCTCTACAGTGCCACAAATTCATTTAAGAACCATTATTTCAAGTGCCTTGTAGAGATGACACAGAAGTAACACAGGCCTAAAGCTTTGTGGAACTGTAGGTTCTTTCCCTGGTTTTAGCAGGTCTGTCACCTTGACGTTCCTCTGGAGTTTCAGAATATGCATGGTAGTCACGCGACTATTCATAAACTTTATAACCCATTTTAGAATTGCATGTCCTAAATGCTTTTTTTTTTTCAGTGTGGATATCATCCAAGCCAGCAGCTTTTTGCTTCTTTATTTGGTGGATCGTTCTTCTTAACACTCTAATACAGAGTGACGTGGCAAGGGTGTCTACTCCATTACGAATATCGCACTGGATTTTCCCTCTTTCATCACTTTAGATGGTATTTCCCCATTTAACAGAGGGCAGTAAGCCATCCTGAGTTACTCCAGTCAGATCAGGTGCTGGAGTTAAGGATCATTGCAGAGAGCTTTTTACAATGCGTGCACACTTGCCAGCTGTTTTGTTTCATGTCAAGATTCATTACTTTCAGTCCAATTCTTCTGTAAAATCCTTTCTTTTGCTTTTTCAAAATTAAAGCATATCTTAAAAGAAACAACTTCAGATCCAACAGCCACATTGACTATGCAAGTTGTTGGTCCTTGTTTCATCTATGGTAGCAAGTTTCCCACAATTGTATTTGTCTAGCCACTCATTCTGTCACTAACAAAGATATTGTCTGGGTAGTATCCTCTGTGCCTTCTTCTGCTGTTGAAGGATGTAGACTGTTTTGCATCACATATTACTTTTAAATCTACTCTTTCAGCCCACTGTTCTAGTCTCTCACCATTTGTATGTTTCGGAGTACCCCCAGGACGTGCTATGCCAGTTTAAATCACCTATAACAAATGACAAGAAACTCCCAGTAGGAATATCAACAACATAGGATAAGAGAGATTGCCACTTACTGTAAAGAACACACTCAATTTGCAGATAAGCACAACTAAAAGACATTTACATCAAGCTTTTGGCCACAGCCTTCATCAGTAAAACACACACACACACACACACACACACACACACACACACACACACACACACACTATTCAACCACTCAAGGAAGCGTGCATGCACACACAAACACTCAAGACTGCCAACTCCAGCATCTCAGACTGGAATGCAACTATCACATGGGGTGCAAGCAGCAATCTGGGGGAGGGGGGGGGGGGGGGGGCGCAGGGATACTCGTCTACAGTGGGAAGAGACACAAATGCTGTCTGGTGGAATGTGGAGGGACTAGACTGCCAACAGGTGCAGCATCAGGAGGCCTTTGGGGTGGGAAGGTGGGGGAAAAACAAGCAAAAAAGAAGAGTAGTGGGGAAAGACAGGTGGATGTGTTAGCAGAGGGCTGCAAATAAACAAGGTGGTAGATGAGGATGGGGAAGACCTGACAGGACAAATGGAAACTGTTAGGGTGGAGGGTGCAGGGATGGTATCTTAACATGGGTTGAGGTCGGGATAAATGCTGTGAAACTCAGAAAAGCTGGCAGTGGAGGGAATGATCCAGATGGCTCGGGTGCTGGAGCAACCACGGAAATCAAGTGTGTTATGTTCAGGGACTACTTGGATCTTGGCCACAGTTTGGATGTGGATATTCATCATGGTGGACAGCTGGTTGGCAGTCATACCAGTAGAAAAAGCTGGGCAATGACTGCAGCAGAGCTCGTACATGACATGGTTGCTTTCACAGGTAGCCCGGCTGCTGATGGGGTAGGATAAACCTGCGACAGGACTGGAATAGGAACGGCAGGTGGGTGGATTGGGCAGGTTTTGTGCCTGGGTGTTCCACAATGGTATGATCCTTGTGGCAACGGGTTCAGATAGGAAGGAGGATGGTATGATGCAGAGGTCGAGTGTGTTATGCAATACCACTTTAGGAGGAGTGGGAAGTACCTCGGGTAGGATGGCCCTCATTCTGGGGCACAATGATAGGTAATAGAAGCCCTGGCGAAGGATGTGGTTCAGTTGTTCCAGTCTGGGAGGTGTGAGGGGAAATGGGACAGGAAATCTGTTTGTGGACTAGGTCTGGGGAATGGTGTGTCTGTAAAAGCCTTGGTAAGAACCACAACATACAGAGGAAGGGACTTCTCGCCTCTGCAGATAACGCCGTCCCCGGGTGGACGGGCTGTGTGGGTGGGATTTTTTGTTGTGAAAGGGATGACAGCTGTCAAAATGCAGGTACTGTTGGTGGTTGACAGGTTTAATGTTGAGAGGGGTGCAGATGGAGCCAGCAGAGAGAAGCAGCTCAACATCTGGGAAGATTGCACGCTGGGTTGAGGAGGACCATATCAAGCAGATAGGAGAGGTGTTGAGATTGTGAAGGAACGAAGATAGGATGTCTTGGCCCCGAGTCTAGTTTATGAAGATATCATCGGAGAACCTGAACCTGAATAGGAGTTTGGTGTTTTGGGAGGCTAGGAAGGCCATATGGCCCATAAATAGGTTGGCATAGGATGGTGCCATGCTGGTGCCCATGGCTGTGTCGCAGATTTGTTCATATACCTTCCCTTCAAGTGAGAAGTAGTTGTGAGTTAGGATACAGTTAGTAAGGTGTATGAGAAAAGAGGTATTGGGTTTGGAGTCTGAAGGATGTTTGGAAATGTAGTGTTCAATAGGGGTGAGACCGTAGACATGAGGGATATTGAGGGATGTTGGTGCATAGGGAGGTGGCATCAACAGTGACAAGTAGCTATCCAGGAAGTAAGGGATTGGGGTTGGTGCAGAATCAATGAAGGAAGAACCCAGCCTTAACCTACAGCAACATACTGTCCCTGCACCCTTCATCCAACAGTTTCCATCCTATCTGTGCCATCATTTCCTCCCCATTCTCATCTCCCACCCTGTTAATCTGCAGCCCTGCCAGTACATCAACCCATCTTTCCCCATTCCTCTCCTTTTTTGCTCCTTTTTCATCCACCTCCCTGCCCCGAAACTCCTGATGCTGCACCTGTTCGCAGTCTAGCCCTGCACGCCCCACCAGACAGCATTCAACTCGCTCCCCACCTGTACACCACAATGTTTTCTCCTTCCAAAACCCCTCCAGACTGCTGCTTGTATTCCAAGAGACAGTTGCTTTCCGGTCGGAGATGCTCGAGTTGGTGTGTGTGTGTGTGTGTGTGTGTGTGTGAGAGAGAGAGAGAGAGAGAGAGAGAGAGAGAGAGAGAGAGAGAGAGAGGGGTGTCCTCCCTTGTGAGTGAACGGTGAGTGCCTCTCTTTTTACTGATGAAGGCGGTGGCTGAAAGCTTTAAGTAAGTGTCTTAATTTTGCATGTCTTCCTTATGGTAAGTAGCAATCTGCCTTTCCCTACAGTGTTGAAATTTCTACCTGGAGTTTCCATTGTTTGATTTTTGTCAAATGGCTTTCTTCCCTTGTACAACCCTGTGACGTTTTCCTTTGTTACTCTTATCTATAGCATTATTCTTCTCAGTGTCCGTTCTCTCTCTCTCTCTCTCTCTCTCTCTCTCTCTCTCTCTCTCTCTCCTTTCCTGTGTTTAATCATCGTCTACCAAAGCGCATCTACTCCGGAGCTACACTGTATCAACGATCGTCCATGCAGACTGTTGATGCACCATCTAATGCCCCATATTCTTTCCTCCTATAGTTATATTTATTCCATTGTTCTGACTTCACCCCCCATCTTGACGTACTTTAGCATTTTGTTTTCCGCACCTGCCCTTGCCACATGAACTTTTGATCCTCGACTTAACCCATCCCCTCTCTCTCCGCTTCGCTTATTGCCCTGCACGAGCATGCGTGTGAGAGAACCAGCGCGCGCACGACCGCGCACGCAAGCACGCACGCACACACAGCCCATGTTTCTGTATTTTTGTAATGTATTTGTACATATTTTTATGGGATTTCACATATTTTGTGTATTTTTTTACACATCTTTATGCATCTTTTCACTTATCCAGCTCCTCTCACAATCATCAACCCCTATTTAGCCCATTTCTGCATCATTCCCATTCCCTTTACACCATTCTTGCCACAATAGATCCTTTCTGCAGCTTTCTGCCTCAGTTCAGAAAAGTATCCCTGGCTAAAATCCAGTCACACATCCTGTTTCTCAAATGCTGCCTAATTCATGGAATTCCCACAAACAGCCAAACTGCAAAGATTCCTTGGCATCCCAGAACCACCTCTGCTTCTTCCACACAGTACTACTGCACTGCAATCCCTTCTCCGTTCACCACATCTTTCAAACTAAATCCCCTGCTCTCCGGCACATGGAGGAGTATCTCAGACACCACCTCCATAAGTTTATCCAGCCTGCTGACATCCTACTGCCGCCTTGGGGCACCACTATCCAACCATTATTGTACCTACAGTGTTTTCCTCGTCCACCCTCACAGCAGCTAAACATTGCCTAGCTGACCTTTTCACCTTACCACATCCCCAAAACATTCTACCAACACTCCATCAAATCCAGTGCCAAACATACCCCTAACACAGTTATTAACCTTTCCACCAAAATCCTCAGCTCCAGAGAAGTTTCAGTCTTATCTAAAGGCCTCACGTTTAACCTCACACCTAAATTTAACCATGCTGGACTTATCAATGACACACTCTCCTCCTCCAAATCCCAGAAATGGAAACACTTCGTAGCCAACCCCTGCAACCACAGCCAACCTAATTCCATCACTAAACCCTGCCTCTCCCTGTTCATACCATACCCCCCCTCCCACCTGACCAGCTGCTGGTCACCATCCAGAAATTCCTTACCTCCAGCTTAGTCTCACTATAGTTTCCCATGTCCCTACCTCAGAACACCAACTTTTCAGCAAAAGGAAGAATAGCCATACACAACCTCAAAATTAATCCTGACCTACTCATCCTATCTGCAGACAAACTTTCCACCACTGTTGTTATGAATTTCAGTGACTATCTGGCAGAAGGCTACTGCCAATTATCTGATTCCTACACCTATAAATTCTGCCAGAGTGATCAGATCCCAGCAGTCCAACACAAACTCCAATCCCTGATTAAAGCATTAGGCCCTTCCCAGAACATCTCCCCTGAATCTGTTTCCCTCCTCCACCTGAATCTGTTTCCCTCCTCCACCCTATGACAACCTGCACACCCACCTTCTACATGTTCTCCAAAATACATAAACACAAGAACTCCCCATTGTGCTTGGCTATTCTGCCCCAACTGAAAGAACTTCAGCCCTCATTGACCTACAACTCCAATCAACTGCCCATAATCTAACCTCCCACAACAAAGGCACCAACCACTTCCTTCACCGACTCTCCACCATCCCCAACCCATTACCTCCTGGATCCCTACTTGTCACTGTTGACACCACCTCCCTAGCACCAAAATCCCTCACGCCTATGGCCTTACTGCTACACTACTTTTCCCAATGTCCTTCCGACTCCAAGCCCACTACCGCAGTCCTCATATACCTTACTTATTTGAAGGGAAGGTGTATAAAGAAATCTGCAGCACAGCTGTGGGATCCTGGTCCCGCATGGCACCGTCCTATGTCAACTCTCTTTATGGGCCACCTAGAGGCCTTTCTAGTCTCCCAAATACCAAACCTTGTCTAGTTCAGTTTCATTAATAATATCTTCATGATCTGGACTCAGCACCAAGACACCCTACCTTAGTTTCCTAACAATCTCAACACCTTCTCTCCCACCCGCTTCACATGGTCCTCCTAAACCCAGCATGTCACTTCCTAGTTGTTGACCTCCTCCTCTCTGATGGCTCCATCCACATCTCTGCACACATTAAACACACCACTTTGACAGCTGTTATCCCTTTCGCACCAAAAAATCCCTTCCATACGGCCTGGCCACGTGGGGACAGTGTTATCTTCAGTGATGAAGTCCCTTGCTCAGTATGCTGATGGTCTCACCAAGGCCTTTACATGTAGGCACTATTCCCCAGACCTAGCCTGCAAGCAGATCTCCCGTGCCATTTCGCCTCACACGCCCGATCCTCCCACTAACCCCAAGAACCAGACAAAACACAATGTCCCCTTATCACCCAGAACCACCCCAGACTGGAATAACTGAACCATATCCTTCACCATGACTTTGATTACATATCATCATGCCCTGAAATGAGGGTCATCCTACGCGAGATACTACCCCCTCCTAAATTGGTATTATGGCACCCACGTAACCTCCACAATATCCTAGTCCACCCCTGTGCCACTCCCAATCCCAACCCCTTGCCACAAGGATTGTACTGCTGTGGAACACCCAGGTGCAAAACCTGCCCAACCCACCCACTCAGTATTTCCTATTTCAATTGTCACAGGTTTATCCTACTGCATCAGCAACTGGGCTACCTGTGAAAGCAGCCATGTCATGTACCAGCTCTGCTGCAATCACAGCACAGCTTTTTATATTGGTATGACTACCAGCCAGTTGTCCACCATGATGTACAGCCTCTGCCAAACTGTGGCCACGATCAAAGCAGACCACCTGTGGCACAACATGCAGCTAAACGTAACACACTTTATTTCAATGGCTGTTTCACTACCCAACTCATCTGGATCCTTTCCTCAGCCACCAGCTTTTCCTAACTGTGCAGATGGAAATTATCCTTAAAACTTGTTCTCCACTGCATAATTATCCCGACCTCAACCTATGGAACATACTGTCACACCCTCCACCAAACAGTTTCCACTCCACCTGTTCTATCATCTCCTCCCCATTCTCATCTCCCACCCTGTTTTATTTGCAGCCCTCTGCTAATGCATCCACCCACCTTTCCCCCACTCCTCTCCTTTTTTGCTCCTTTTGCCCCCACCTCCCTGCTCCACAACCTTATGATGCTGCGCCTATTGGCAGTCTAGCCCCTGTACACTCCACTGGACAGCATCTGTCTCTTTCCCCACCTTGTACACTACCATCCCTTCCCCTCCAGACTGCTCCTTGCATCCCACGTGATAGTTGCATTCCGGCCCAAGATGCTGGAGTTGACGGTCATGTGCGGTTGAGGTGTGCTTGCTTGCGTATCTGAATGGTGTCTCTCTCTCTCTTATTGACGAAGGTTCTACATCTACATCTACATCCGTACTCCGCAAGCCACCTGACGGTGTGTGGCGGAGGGTACCCTGAGTACCTCTATCGGTTCTCCCTTCTATTCCAGTCTCGTATTGTACGTGGAAAGAAGGACTGTCGGTATGCTTCTGTGTGGGCTCTAATCTCTCTGATTTTATCTTCATGGTCTCTTCGCGAGATATACGTAGGAGGGAGCAATATACTGCTTGACTCTTCGGTGAAGGTATGTTCTCGAAACTTCAACAAAAGCCCGTACCGAGCTACTGAGCGTCTCTCCTGCAGAGTCTTCCACTGGAGTTTATCTATCATCTCCGTAACGCTTTCGCAATTACTAAATGATCCTGTAACGAAGCGCGCTGCTCTCCGTTGGATCTTCTCTATCTCTTCTATCAACCCTACCTGGTGCGGATCCCACACTGCTGAGCAGTATTCAAGCATTGGGCGAACAAGCGTACTGTAACCTACTTCCTTTGTTGTCGGATTGCATTTCCTTAGGATTCTTCCAATGAATCTCAGTCTGGCATCTGCTTTACCGACGATCAACTTTATATGATCATTCCATTTTAAATCACTCCTAATGCGTACTCCCAGATAATTTATGGAATTAACTGCTTCCAGTTGATGACCTGCTATTTTGTAGCTAAATGATAAGGGACCTATCTTTCTATGTATTCGCATCACATTACACTTCGCTACATTGAGATTCAATTGCCATTCCGTGCACCATGCGTCAATTCGCTGCAGATCCTCCTGCATTTCAGTACAATTTTCCATTGTTGCAACCTCTCGATACACCACAGCATCATCTGCAAAAAGCCTCAGTGAACTTCCGATGTCATCCACCAGGTCATTTATGTATATTGTGAATAGCAACGGTCCTATGACACTCCCCTGCGGCACACCTGAAATCACTCTTACTTCGGAAGACTTCTCTCCATTGAGAATGACGTGCTGCGTTCTGTTATCTAGGAACTCCTCAATCCAATCACACAATTGATCTGATAGTCCGTATGCTCTTACTTTGTTCATTAAACGACTATGGGGAACTGTGTCAAACGCCTTGCGGAAGTCAAGAAACACGGCATCTACCTGTGAACCCGTGTCTAAGGCCCTCTGAGTCTCGTGGACGAATAGCGCGAGCTGGGTTTCACACGATCGTCTTTTTCGAAACCCATGCTGATTCCTACAGAGTAGATTTCTAGTCTCCAGAAAAGACATTATACTCGAACATAATACGTGTTCCAAAATTCTACAACTGATCGACGTTAGAGATATAGGTCTATAGTTCTGCACATCTGTTCGACGTCCCTTCTTGAGAACGGGGATGACCTGTGCCCTTTTCCAATCCTTTGGAACGCTTCGCTCTTCTAGAGACCTACGGTACACCGCTGCAAGAAGGGGGGCAAGTTCCTTCGCGTACTCTGTGTAAAATCGAACTGGTATCCCATCAGGACCAGCGGCCTTTCCTCTTTTGAGCGATTTTAATTGTTTCTCTATCCCTCTGTCGTCTACTTCGATATCTACCATTTTGTCAACTGTGCGACAATCTAGAGAAGGAAGCACAGTGCAGTCTTCCTCTGTGAAACAGCTTTGGAAGAAGACATTTAGTAATTCGGCCTTTAGTCTGTCATCCTCTGTTTCAGTACCATTTTGGTCACAGAGTGTCTGGACATTTTGTTTTGATCCACCTACCGCTTTGACATAGGACCAAAATTTCTTAGGATTTTCTGCCAAGTCAGTACATAGAACGTTACTTTCGAATTCATTGAAAGCCTCTCGCATAGCCCTCCTCACACTACATTTCGCTTCGCGTAATTTTTGTTTGTCTGCAAGGCTTTGGCTATGTTTATGTTTGCTGTGAAGTTCCCTTTGCTTCCGCAGCAGTTTTCTAACTCGGTTGTTGTACCACGGTGGCTCTTTTCCATCTCTTACGATCTTGCTTGGCACATACTCATCTAACGCATATTGTACCATGGTTTTGAACTTTGTCCACTGATCCTCAACACTATCTGCACTTGAGACAAAACTTTTGTGTTGAGCCGTCAGGTACTCTGTAATCTGCTTTTTGTCACTTTTGCTAAACAGAAAAATCTTCCTACCTTTTTTAATATTTCTATTTACGGCTGAAATCATCGACGCAGTAACCGCTTTATGATCGCTGATTCCCTGTTCTGCATTAACTGATTCAAATAGTTCGGGTCTGTTTGTCACCAGAAGGTCTAATATATTATCGCCACGAGTCGGTTTTCTGTTTAACTGCTCAAGGTAGTTTTCAGATAAAGCACTTAAAAATATTTCACTGGATTCTTTGTCCCTGCCACCCGTTATGAACGTTTGAGTCTCCCAGTCTATATCCGGCAAATTAAAATCTCCACCCAGAACTATAACATGGTGGGGAAATCTACTCGAAATATTTTCCAAATTATTCTTCAGGTGCTGAGCCACAACAGCTGCTGAGCCCGGGGGCCTATAGAGACATCCAATTACCATGTCTGAGCCTGCTTTAACCGTGACCTTCACCCAAATCATTTCACAGTTCGAATCTCCGTCAATTTCCTTCGATACTATTGCACTTCTTATCGCTATAAACACGCCTCCCCCTTCACTGTCCAGCCTATCTCTGCGGTATACATTCCAATCAGAGTTTAGGATTTCATTACTGTTTACGTCTGGTTTCAGCCAACTTTCTGTTCCTAGTACTATATGGGCGTTGTGACCGTTTATTAATGAGAGCAGTTCTGGGACCTTTCTACAGACGCTTCTGCAGTTTACTATTAGCACATTAATATTGTTATTCCTTGTTGCATTTTGCCTACTCCTTGCCGCGTCTCAGGAGGCGTCTTGTCGGGCCTAGGGAGGGAATTCTCTAACCTAAAAAAACCCCATGTGCACTCCACACGTACTCCGCTACCCTCGTAGCCGCTTCCGGCGTGTAGTGCACGCCTGACCTATTCAGGGGGACCCTACATTTCTCCACCCGATAGCGGAGGTCGAGAAATTTGCACCCCAGCTCTCCGCAGAATCGTCTGAGCCTCTGGTTTAAGCCTTCCACTCGGCTCCAAACCAGAGGACCGCGATCGGTTCTCGGAACGATACTACAAATAGTTAGCTCTGATTCCACCCCGCGAGCGAGGCTTTCCACCTTCACCAACTCCGCCAACCGCCTGTGCCAAAAACTTTTTGTAAGCAGCTGAAGATGCCAGAGATGCAGTCGTGTGTGTGTGTGTGTGGGGGGGGGGGGGGGGGGGAGGCAGTGGCAGCGCATGTATTTTTGACAAAGGCCTTGTTGGCCAAAACTTACTTTGTAACAGTCTTTTCATTATGCATATCTGTGACTCTGCATCTCCGCTACATGGAGATGATATGCTAAATAATATTGATACGATATATAAAGAACCATATAAGTTAAAGGCATATAAACTGCTAGGAAGAATACTAAGTATCAAGTTACAGAGCTCTGAAACCTTCAATTTTTCATCAAGACACTTCTCTGAATCGAACAAGAAATACATCACAGCACCTATCTCCCATCATGAAAATTCCTCTGCTACATGTGACACTGTGGATCTGCAGATGACTTTAGATTTGGTTTTAAAGGGTTGTGCTCATATGGGTCTATAGGGATCACAAGTTAGCAGAGCACAAGTTGCAGTGAACAGTGCTCACATGTTTCTAAGAATAAGGGGGGGAGTATTTTGCTTTTGACTTATTCTTGGGTATTTTTACATTTCATCACATGAAAAATAGAATTTACAACTGAGTTTTGTATGAATATGAACATTTATGTAAAAGTTACTTTATGTTACCTTGACAGAATCTGTTTTCTTCAATTCTTCTCTCATCTCTTGCCTTTCCTCCTTTATTTTGCGCTCTTCTTCTCTAATTACTTCTATCTTCATTTTGTTGTCTATCTTGCCTTCACGTTCACCAATTGCTGCTTCAGTTTGTGTTACCTGCACAGAAATTATTCACAAAAATAGAAAGATTCTCATTAGTTTGCGAGAAATTCTGTTGGAAGAGATAGCTCACCAAAGTATCTGGCAATGATGATATTGTCGCCTTTAGCTGATCACTTGTGGGTATTGTATCAGGCAACAGAAGAGCACGGGACAGCAACAATAGCGATGGAGGTACTTTCTTATTCAGGCTCAAATCCAACCACTGAGCTAACTGTAATTTCATGCGCTCTTCTGACATACCATATGCTCTCATTCCACGGGCCCGGCAAGCTTGTTGTAGCTCCGCAAGACTCAAGGAGTCTATTCCCTCTTTTTGAATAACCTGCAAATCCGTATAGATGATAGCACACAATTTACATTCTGTTACACTTATTAACTCAAAACAGAGTCACTTCTACCTTGTCATCAGCTGCCAAACTTCGGAGTCTCATTCTGAGCTGAAACCTAAGAAAATTGTTGGTTCCTATTGGCTGTATCTCAAGTACTCTACACAGAGCAGTCAGCTGAGCCCGTGACAACGAGTCTAATGTTATTTCATCCTCAAAGAGCTTTGAAAATTTCATTATTTCCTCATTTGTGGCCTGTTCACCAGATGTCCGGACCTAATAATACATAAGAAATAAAAGGATATACACAACACTGTGAGAGAACACTAATTGTAAAATACAAGAAAATATGTAAATAACAACACAGGATTTATCACGTATCTTGGAAGTGGAATTTATAAACACTGGATGGTATAATTAAAGTGACAGTGTTCCGAGTGCTTCAGTGTGAGCTGGATGCTGAAACAACATAGTTATGTTCATTAATTGGTGCGCTCATAGAGTATGCTGAAAAAAATAATAGTTCTGCTTTCTAAAACAAGCTGAAAAATGGCGCAGCAGGAAGAAATTGCAGGAGAAGGGGAGGGACGATCAAACACACAACTGTGGTTCTGGCATGTGTATTAGGACATGGTCGCAAGTTACAATATGTGTGAATTAGGGTGTCCCTACTCAGCAACATGCTGCATCTGTAACACAGCATGGTCAACAGTTGCTAACAGCATATCCCGTGTAATCATAGTCATATGGTGCAACAATATGTTGTTGTACGGTACACTTTACATCAGAAATCCCTGACAGACATGATCTTTCAGATATCTGCATAACCAGAAGTCACATGGTTTCAGGTCGGGGAGGATCTGGAAGGCCAAACATCTTGAAACTGCCTAGAGATGATGCGATTGTTACCAAGGCTTTCTCTAAGAAAATCTTTCACCTGGCAAGCAGCATGTGGTGTTGCACCATCTTGCATGAAAATAGTGGTGTGGAAAGAGATGTGTTCTTGCAAGATGGAACCATATGTTACACAAAGAGGTCCCTGTATCATGCAGATGTGACTGTACATATAACAGGTCTGCTAGGAGTCACCTCCTCAGAGAAAAACAGACTGAGAATGAATGAAGGAGCACATACGCTGCATGCTGTGGATATTTATGCACAACATGTGGTGGAGTAGAGCCCCATATGTGACCATCCCGTGCTTTCATGGCATTGTGCAGAGTAAAATGTGCCTCATCTGTCCAAGGAATATTCCATGACAACATGTCATCTGTTTTCATAGAAGCAAAAAATTTAAAGGTAAAGTCACAGGATTGTATAGCCTATCTTGGGGCTTCATCTGGTGCACATTCTGAATTTTGTAGGTATTAATCTTTTGAACTGTTTACCAGGGTGAGACAATTCCCTTGCACAGCTTCAGCACTGCAGAATTTGAGGCATGTTCTTCACAGTTGGCTCTAGCAACAGCAACTTCATGGGAATGAGCCACCTACATCTCCTTGCTGCACCAACTAGTTCACCTGTTTCTTCAAACTTCTTGACCATATCTTCAGCCCATTTATTGACTTGGGACCTCTTGACAGCTGTTTCTGCCAGCGATATTCCCACAATGCAGTGGTGCCACTGCTGCTGTTCTGATAAAATAACTTTACCAGCAGCGCATGGTCTTTCTTCTCAATAGCCACCGTGTGTGTTCTGCACAGAAAACTTCAACCTTCTTAAGTATTTACACCAACAGCCACTTCACAAAAGAAGTCAGCTTGATTAGCCAAGCGACAAACAGCATACTGACATCAAAACAGAAAATATTTCACATTCTGACTGCTTACAGCACCATATTTTCACCTGGTGGTAAAAAGTGGAACTATTATTTTTTCGAGCCTACCCCATAACAATACCGATTAATGAACATATCAATGATGTTTCAGCATCCTGCAATGTTTCAGCACCCTGAGATGTATACTGCCTGCACTGCACCACTCAGAACACACTTAGTTTACTTATAACCACCTGGTATATTTATCAGTTAACCACTATGCAAAAGATGTTGGGAACTGCAGTCAAAATATAATTTGAATAAGATCTGACTCAGCTCCTAGGACACAAATAGGCAAACTATATCTTACATAAAACTGTGCATGTGTGTATGTGTGTGTGTGTGTGTGTGTGTGTGTGTGTGTGTGTGTGTGTGTGTGTTCTCTAACCAACAGGGTGGAAACACTTTTTCATTAAAATATTTCTCCTTACATTTTCAGGTCAAAATTCCAAAATTTTCCTGAATCTTTTTTTTAGTATGTGGGAGACATTACACTTCATTAGTTTCCATGGCTGTAACAAATATTTTCAATTGCCCCATCATTTATTAGTGATTATTCCACCTTCAGTTAAGACTGGAAATAAGATGTACACAAAACTGATGATTTTGTTGTTCAACAAAGACTGTTCACTCATAATACTTTGCAACACACTTGCTGCAGGTAAATTTAAAATGTTTTATTTATAAACTTTTTGCACTGATGAAACTCCTACTAGATATAGACTCAGCATTGTTTTATCATTCAGGGTTATTGAACATAGTTTAAAGCCACAACAGAAGAATACACATGATTACTCAGAAATAGGGACTTTGATACACTAATAATACTTTATATACTGCTATATGTCTATAAATTAAGAGCACTTGCCACCCACAGAAATTCAGTCATTAGTGTCGTCAATCATCGTTCCATGCCACTGTTTGATATTCTGTAATGTAAGAGAAATTTTTGCAGGAACATCAACTGCTTTTGCTGAAATGCAATACCAGTAGACTTTGATAAAAATGGCTTATGTTTTAAACTGGACAGTCTTCCATCATGGGTACCATTAATGTGAAGACACTGCTAAAGTTGGTCAAGTACTACTTTGGAATGAAAAAAAAAAAAAAAAAATAAAAAATAAAAATAAATAAATAAATAAATAAATAAATAAATAAATAAATAAAAAATTGGCTTCATGTTCTGTTGAATTCATAACTGTGAGACAAATTGTAATGTGCATGTTGCACTCTGTCACACTCACAGTTATGCAGTGGTAAACTGACTTGGAGATCAAGAACCTATAAACAATAATGAAGATTTCCAAGATTGGCTAATCTTGCCAGACACAGCCATTATCAAGCAACAAATATTACAACATTTCAATACATTTCTTCAATTTTCATTGGGTGAAATTACAATCAATTATTTCTGAAGCAAACTCTCAGAGTGATTTAACAAATTTCTCAGAATGCACAGAGTATTTAAAGATTTCACGAGATTTCCCTTACTTTCTCTCCAAATTTCTCAGGTTTACCAGACAAGGGGCGTCCCTGATGAAGTGTAACATATCATTCCATAAAAGTGATACATTACTATCTGTATCTGTTAACAACAAATGTTGATCATCTGCCCACAAAAATTTTGTCATGCGGGTAATAAATGTGAATACACAGAGTGCGAGAATTTCTTTATATGTGCATGAGATCAAGAGACTGGATGCCACTTTTATATAAGAAGGAATGACTGACAGCTGGTAACCACCAGATGACATTTGCTGGGTCAGAGGTTGCTCCATGGTGGCGGGTCCTTTCTTGGAGACATGCAGCACTCCATGGAACCCTGAAACTTGTGACAATAAAAGAATGGTGTCATGAGGACAACAAAAGATTATTTCTGTATCTATTACATTACGTGGAAAGGCAGTTCAATTAATGTACCAATATTAAAATTAACTGGCAGAAATGTATTAAAAGATCTGTTTCTGCTGTAATATTCAGTTAACATGTTATTTTTCATGAAGTAGCTATATCTCTTGCTTTGCAGATTCCAGAGATAGTTTGACTTATGTTTTCAGCCTCGAGATTTCAGTCCACACAGATGAAGGCAACGACAGGAATAAGCACAATACATAATAACGGCAAAGCAAGAGGGGATATCAGGTGAACATATTATTGCTTCCTGTATCCTTTCAGCTCTGACTCTTAACTACAAAGTTAACAGGTAGTTACACAGGTAATGCTTCAGCTGATTGCTAGGAAGAGCTTGTTACATCACACTAACCAATAGAACAGTAAAGGCAAAATGTATCTACAGAGTTTTAAGAATATATAAAATTATTGCTAAATGAGCAAATATCTAAGTGTCTTTACTATTATGTTATTTATCTGCACATTCTGTTGATCAGAATTGTGACCTCTCACTATGATGTAGAAAGACTCAATTTTAAAATTACAGTACGCTATCTCAGAGGAAAATACTACAAAACACGAACTGCTTACGTGATTTCTTAAGTTATGTTGCAAATCCAATATGCATTTGGAGAAAACAGCTGTGTTCTCATATCCCACCATAAACACAACGTCCGAAATTGCAATACGATCAGAAGAAATAGCGAAATATTCATGACAACCAAGATTATAAATTTCACTGCTGCTTCTATACAGAAATACACTTTCCCTTTTCTCGCTTCCCATTGTTTAGGTTGAGCTGTTGTTCCAGATAAAGATACCAGTGTAGATGATTAAAACTAGTGATACCAGTAATGGTGATTAAAAATGATGAGACCACAGAAGACTTTGGTAGTAAGTAGTAAGAAAGTGAAAATAAAAAATTAATGCAAGCCTTTTTTGTTTATTTTATTTCTCCTGGTACTGCCAAAATGAAGACAATCAACAAATGTCGTATATTTAGAATAGGTACAATTTTCACTTTTTAAGCAGATACTTTATATCAATGAAACAGTTTGATTAGTTTAGAAAATTTGAGAATAAAATTTTCTTAAAGAACCTCTTTAGAAAGGATGGGCCATCTTACACTCGGGTAAATTTGGTAATATACAAATTTCTCTACGAGAATACTGTGAAACACACAATCAAATGCTTTTGACAGGTCACAGAAAATATAGGTTGGAATGTTTTGTTATGTAAATTTTGTATAATCTGATTAGTGAACTGAAAAATAACACAATCTACTAACACACCTTTTTGGAATCCAAACTAAGACTGATCAAGTATCCCTTTGAGAAAGGTGTGTTATGTTTCATGCATACTTAATCTTTTCCAGTATCAAGGAGGAGGTAAGCAGTGAGACTTGGTCAGTAATTATTAACCCTTCTTGTAAAACGTGTCGACAATTGCATATTTCAGGCTGTCTATAAGTATCCTGTGTGATAGTTGTGTACTGCATATGTTACTGAAATCATTGTATATGTGTGGAGAACATAGTTGTAGCATTTTACCTGAGATATTATAAACTCCATAAAAGTCTTTGGTATTGAGGGAACAAGTTACCTTCTTAACCCTTTTTCAGAGCAGCGGACTGTATTTGTGATTAACCTGCATGTATGTGGCAAGGCAGAAACCCCTATTATTACTGGAGTCATAGGGGTACTTGTTTTTAGTCAGTCAACTTAAAACTTACATCTTAAAAGAAATTAGAACAGCAAAGAACAATAATACATGCAATAGTTTCCAGAAAAGTAACAGTAGTTTGTCTCATCAGAACATTAGGGGACTGAAAACCAAGATAGATGAGATTTTGGCATGTCTTAGAGGACATGCTAAATCCTGAAAAGATAGATGTTCTGTGCCTCTCTGAACATCACATAACCATATAAATATTCAAGTTAAATATCAGGGATTATAAGTTAGCATCATTTTTGTGTACAGTTGACATGGAAAAAGGAGGTGTAACATACGTAAAAGTTGGGTACAAAATAAAAAAATTCTGAAACAAGCAATTTTTGTTTAGATCAGAACCTACAACCATGTGCTTTTGAACTTTAACTGTACAATACTTCTCTTTTAATTTGAACAGTCTATAGATCCGTAACAGGAAACTATCAAATACTTATAAGAAATCTAGAATCATTACTGAGATATCTGATGGACGAGAAGAAACATTTAGTAGTTTTTGGGGATTTCAATGGAGATTTCTTAAAAAAACTCTAATAGAAAGAATGAACTGGAAACATTAGACTGATAGAATCTCATTTCAGTACTGAAATTCCCCAACTTCAGACAAATAGCAGGAACTGGACTGATATGTTTTTGTAGACAATGCTCAGGCTGAAACAATTAATGTACCCAACTGTTAATGGTGAATTTACCATGGTGCACAATTAATGAAATAAACAATGTGCCACCTTACAGCTCTGAAGCTTATTAATGATTAAATGATATAATTCTTTAAGAATCAGAAGAGATGGAATGAGATAAGGTGTTTGTTTTAAGTGCCAAATTTGTGTGTGTGCCACTTCATAGTTCGCATGTGCAGTTTCTGCTTGATTCAGCGATTAGAGACCACACAGCCTGCTAGTATGACAGCAGTTGTCTGTGCAGCCTGCAGCTGCATCCCATGTTATAACTAATGACTATATAGGCTGGAGCGCACGCTCTGCTGACCACTTGTGTGTTGTCTGTTGTACGTATTTTGTCTCTCATGTTTAAACTTTTTTGCGTATAAAGTTACAGTGTTCTTGGGTTAGAACACTTTGGCGATTAGTACAGTGTTCGACTCCGTGCGTTGCACTACAGTCATTGGTTCTTTGAGTTTAATTTCCATGGGACAGTGCTTCAATCTTCTCTTGAGCAACAAACAGGCACTGACAACTGCTATTTCCAATTTAACTACTAAATTGGCACAATGTACGGCCCCACCAATGTCATATCCACTGCTGTTCCTTGCACATGACGATGCAACAGAAGACTGGGATGCTCACAAAAAGTGCCTGTGACATTTCCAGGCATTTGGGGGTAACAGCTGTAAACTTGCGCAAGGCTCTTTTTTAGTCGTGAATCACCCCTCATGTGTATCAGTAGTTGTGTCAACTCACCCCTGTACAAGAACCTTCAAAGTCTTTCCCTTTTAAACATACTCATGTTATTGCTTGTCATGTAGGGTTTTACCATTGCCAAGAGCTGCCAAAACAGTCATACACTGCATGGGCAGCAGGATTGTATGGACTTAGGTCACTGTCACAATTTTGTGACAAATGTTCATAAGGAATCCTATGCAGATCAGATGGTTCGTGATGCAATCACTTCCTGACGGGGAAGTGAGAGAGAAAGCACCACAGTGTGAAAATCCTACACTTATGGAAGTATTGAACATAGCTCTTAGTCATTTAAAGTTTCACGAGCTGTAGGCAGTCAGACAGACAACTGGTCTGAAGTTTCAGAAATTAGTTCCTCTCACCCCTCCCATCCCTCAATCAGCACGTAAGCGAACAGAGAAGTTATTTCAGCAGCCCATCACACATTTCAATGTCATGTAGGTCATTGTTGTTCACATCACAACAGCAAACAGCATCATGCTCCACTGCCCTCATGCCCATACTGCTTCACTCAGCACAAACAGATCGCAAGCCACAAGCACTGGCCAATATGTAACAGGTGCCAATGAAAAGGGACACATTGATGTGTGTAACACTCTTCCGAACCTGAGTCAGGATGAAATGAATATGGATGTGTACAGTATGTCAGCAATGATGGCGTCTCCAAGCAAGTTACACACTTAAGCGCTTATGCTTAACAAGCCACAGAGAATGCAGGTGGACACAGGTGTAACAGCAATATCGGTGAATTCTCAAACTTACGTAGATTTGGGTTGTCTCTCCCGAGCTCCGGTGTCACAGACACTGGCACGTTTTAACAGACAACAGATTCCCATTCTTGGATAGTTTTCTGCACCTGTGACTTACAATGCTATGGTTCATTCATTAACATTTGTAGTTCTGGACAATACTTACACTGAAAATCTGTTTGATTTGGATGCTTTTAAACTTTTTGGATTCTCCATTAATGACAAAGTGCATTTTGTTCCTGATCAAGTTCCACATCAACAGTTTATTTTCCCCAGGATTGCAACAGAATTTCAGGCTCAATTACGACGAAACAGTCTGCCCATTCCCATTTTTCTGGACCCGGTACCAGTAACTTTACAGCATCAAGTAAAGGCAGAATTTTCGTCTTCAATCCCTTGATGTTATTTGACATATTCCTTCCCATGAAGAGTGAACACCACTGGTGATAGTACAAAAACATACAGGTAAATTATGCCTCTTCGGTGATTTTAAAAATCAATTAACACACAGTCATTATACCTATTCATTACCACACCATGATGAGCTGTGAGCCAAATTAGTTGGAGGAGGGCATTATTTTTCAAAAATAGAGTTAGCAGATGCGTGTTTACAGCTGCAGCTAGGTGAGGAATCTCAATGCCTTCTAGTTATTAATACATCATTTGGGGTTTATCAACAGCAGCATTTGCCTTTTGGTGTTGCAAGTGCCACAGCTATTTTTCAACGCTTTTTAGTGCAACTTCTTGCATCAGTTCCACGCTGCAGCAACTGCTTAGATGACATGGTAGTGTCTGGGACCTCTACTGAGGAACATATGCAGAAGTTTTGTACTCTACTGTCTGTTTTTACAGTTTGCAGAGTAAAAGTGCAGTTTGGACAAGACACAGTTTTTTCAACCATCCACTATTTTTTTGGTTTTTGAAGTGTCACACACTGGCAATGAACCATTGCTCCAACATATTGATGCTATTGCCGCATTTCCATACTCCATGTTCTTCAAGGAACTGCACGCATTTTTAGACAAAATCACATACTACCACATATTCATACCGGATGCTGTTACTGTGGCACAACCACTCCATGCATTTTTACGTAAAAATGTTCCTTTGCAATGGTCCCCATCTTGTTACCAGGCATTCAAGTTGTTGAAATCTAAGCTGCAGTCGGCCTCTTATTTGGACACTTTGCAGCCAGGCCAGCACCTTGTGTTAGCCATGGAGACATCTCAGTTCAGCCTTGGTTCTGTCCTTGCTCATATATGCAGATGGATCAGTATACCCTATTGCATATGCCTCTAAAACCTCAAAATCAACACAACAGTGTTATTCTCAGATAGAGAAAGGAGCTTCAGAGATGCTATATGCTCAAAAAAACTTTCAAATTTTTCCATGCAGGTATAAGTTTCATCTGATCAAAGGCCACAAACCAGTAATGTCTCTTTTTAATCTTTCAGCATCATTGTTGGACAAAGCAGCACATCTCTTACATAGTGGCCTCTTTCCTGTTACGATACAATTGCGCCATACATTTTCGACCTATGACACAAAAATGCAAACACTGAGAAGTGACGTCTGCCAACTGGTCAAGAGCCAGAATTTGATGAAGAGGAACTGCATTTTTTTCATTTAGACATGTAAGCTCAAAAAGTTGTTGATAGTTTTCCTAACACTAGCATTAAAATTGCAGCTGCAATAGCCACGAATCCCGTTTTATTTAAAGTTGTTTCTTCTGTACAACACGGCTGGCTGGATGCACAGCTTGTAGGGAGTAAGTGCATTGCAAAACCATCTTTCTGTTTGGGATGGAGTTCTGCTGCTAGCTACAGGGCACACCACTCCCTGGGTTGTAGTCCCGTTCACACTTTGGCATGAGGTAATGAATTTATTACATGTGAACCACTGGGGTGTGTCATGTACAAAAGCATTAGCATACAGACATGTTTTTTGGCCAGGCACTGACGAGGAAACAGCACGAATTGTTGCACACCGCCTCAGTGTACCACCCATCTGGCGGCCTCCCCATCTCCAAAGTTGCCTTGGGAACGAATTCATGTAGATTTTGTGGGACCTTTGCTGAATTTCCATACTGGCTTTTTGTAACTGATGCATATTGTAAATTTCCATATGAGGCACAATGTCTGTCTACTTCCGTAGCCACAACAGTTTAAGCTCTCTCAAAAATTTTGGCAATGGCAGGTCTGTATATGTTAGCTGCATACACTGGCCCCCCAGTTCATATCTAAGGAATTTGAAGATTTTTCGAAATAAAGCACTATTCACCATGTCATGGTGTATGTTATTCTTGTTGGTTTAGGGTTTTATGCATCTGCCGGCTCACTCCTTGAGGTTGAAGCTGAGTCTGAACACTTCAAGAGATCTGTCACCTGATGTAATATCTGATGTATTTATTTACTTTTTTGTTTTAATCCGTTTGCTGTTGTTGATACTCTTGAATTAGAGGTCCTGCTAATCAGTGCCTCTGAAAAGGCTTGGCAATTTCATGTTCTTCATCTGTTATTGGGACAAAAGAAGATAACTTCTGCTAATATCATGAAAAAGCATGTTCCTTGAGAGGGTGTAAACAGCATTAGAGTGACACATGAATTAGTGGGGAACACAACTCTTCATATGGCATGTGCCTCGAAGGCTCAACATGACATTCAAGATAACAATATATTTTATTTGTCACAAAACCATCTTGTCTTTTGTTTTCATTCTTGGAGAGTGTGGTTGCTCCTTGACAGTCAAGCCACCACAAAGTCGTGACGCCAAAATGTGAAAGGTTCCATCTACAGCAGGTGAAGCTGTTTACTAGTCGTCAGACCTTGCTGAAATAAGAGTATTTCACACCTCCCATTTAACGTCTGCACATACAAAAACAAACCTCCACACACAGTCCATGTTCTGTGACTTACTCCCTACTATGTTATTCTGTCACGGTCATCTTTCCTTGTACTAGTAAAGGAGTGTAAAATGTCATTTGCCTGAACAGGGTTTAACACTTCAACAGCTCCTCCTTTCCACCTTCAATCAAATGAGGAAACAGAATTACCAGTACAAAATTTAAGAATCAGAAAAAAAGTACGTTTCGGATGAGTCACTGGAAGTGGCTCTTGATTGGATCTTCATTTCTTATAGGTTTACCCCTGTTGGCGATGCGAGTCCGGCAGAGTTGTTGCACAACTGTGAGCCCTGGACTGTTACATCTGCTTCAAATCACACCAAGACATCTAACAACAATGGTGCCACAATGCTTCCAGCCTGGCACAGCTGTTTGGGCTTGCGGCTTTACCTGCACACCAGAATGGGTGCTGGGTAGCCACTGAGAATGACCATGGCTGACGTCTCTGGTTCATCCACACTGCTGAGGGAAGGGCTCATGACACTTCAACTAGCTACGACCTGGTGTGGGCAACTGTGCACTGGGAACGCCTGCACTGCCCTCTTGTCATCTGTCTGGTACATTGCGGCCAGTGCCCTCACCTTCTCCACCACTGACACCTTCACAACTGTCTCCTCTGCTATGGGTGCCCCCTACAGTTATTGAATGCCAAGGCAGGACCTCAGCTCCGGCACTGTAGCTGCCAATGCCTCTTCTGCTGCCATCACCACTGCAGTCGGCACTACCTGTTCAGTCGCCTTCTCTACAGCCTCCTTCACTAGGGTTGGACTTATATGTAGAAATGGAAGCCACACTAGCACTGCCTGTTGTTCTGCCACACAGTCTCTCATGGGAAAGGGGGGGGGGGGGGGGAGGGGTAGGTGCTGCACCAGAGGTAGTGTGTAGCAAGATTCAACAATCAACGTCAATGACATAAAATAAGAAATAGAGTACAGTGCTCACTTCTTTGAAAGGAAGAGGAATGCTGCTAACTATCAAATGTGTGTGTGTGTGTGGGGGGGGGGGGGGGCGGCAGACGCATGCCCCACTTCATATTTTGCACGTGAAGTTTGTGCTTCATTCAGTTACTAGATGCTACCCTGGCTGCTAGTATGACAGCAGTTGGATGGGCATCCTACTGGCTGTGCCCCCTGTTAGAATTAATGACTTTACAGCCCAGAGTGTAATGCTCCAATGGCAACTTGTGTGTCATCTGTTGTATGTACTTTGTCTCTCATGTGTTTATGCTTTTTCATATAGTAAAAGTTACAGCATTTTTGGGTTAGAACAGTATACCTGGAAATAAATGCTAATGTGAAATTCAATATACTCCATAGTAAATTAACACCACTATTTGAAAGTAGCTTTCCTGGAAAGTTATCCATAAGTCCACAATAAAAAGTAAGCCATGCATAACTAAAGGGATTAAAATATTATGCAAAAGAAAAAGTTATATAAAGGTCAAAACAAAGCAAGGTCTCGTGTTACTGGAACTAAAACCGAACTGTAATATTTTAATGCAAGTCATTAAAATTTCCAGAAACAAGCACATCATTACAGATATTGATTATGCAGATAAGTTAAAAACTACATGGGATACTGTCAAATGAGAGAAAGGACAAGCAATTAGTGCAAAGGATACCATCATAATTAAACTGAATGACAAGGTGACTGATAAATCACACATTGCAAGTACTTTTTACAGTCACTTTCTAAATGTAGCAGAAAAAATAGCAGTAAATGATTCAGTTGAAGAGACAAGAGAATACATTTAAAATGATTCCACAATACACACACAGCGTGTCTCTCCAAGAGGCATCAGGAGCATTTTCTCTGGTGTTTTGGCAGATATTTGCAACTTTGTTTCATACTGTGTGGCTGTGTTCAGCCCAAAGAAATATTACTCATCATGTCTTTTATGCGACACCCACAATCAAAGGAATGCATAGATTTTTTCCCATTACAAACAAAGTCATTTTTTAAAGCTGTATTTTATGTGACCATTTGATAATGATTCAAAATTAGTCGCCTAGTGTAACATTCATTTCATTAACCCTCGCATTACCAAGTAGGGTATTCTCACTACCCCAGGTTGATTTTTTCCCTATAATAATGTTATCTGAAGGGCCACATGCCTGTGGTTTCATGACTTTGTACTAAAATGATTGACATTGAATTCACACTCACAACTGTCTAATTTTTTTGGCTTTGTCATTGTTATTCAAGTCATTTATTGGTGGGATTGTGAGACTACCCTGCTCGGTATGAAACTTCTTATTTTCTTATCTGTAGAAAAAGAAGATTTTGGGAAATAAATCTGTCATTCATCTTCTTTGTTGAGTTTTGCCATAGATCCTATGTTTGTTGTTGTTGCTGGTCACTATCGTTGAGTTGAATTTGACGTTCACTGTTGAGATGAAATTACACGAGTCAGTATTTCAACTACAAGTAAGGATGTCCAAAGGACTTTCTAGCGAAGAGATCATGGAAATTCTACACAATTCTGATGTCAGTGATGGTGAAAATGAATGGGCCATTGATAATGAACTGAATGAATACATGGAACCTCTTGACAAAGACCATATCATAGCAGCAGATAAAGCTGATTATGAAATACGAGGGTCAGTCAAAAAGTAATGCCTCCTATTTTTTTTTCTACGTTTAATTGTCAGGAAATTTAAATGCAATTACATAGGTTGAAAACCACAACATTGAGGATCATTTTGTCATTTTTCAATGTAATCTCCGCCCATCTCTACAGTTTTGGTCCATCTTTGAACAAGGGCATGTATCCCAGCACGGTAAAAATCACAGCTCTGCTTCCTAAGCCATTGACGCATGGATGTTTTGACGGCCCCCTCATCTTCAAAATGAATCCCACGATGAGCTTCTTTTAGTGGCCCGAACAGATGGAAGTCTGATGGTGCCAGGTCAGGGCTGTATGGGGGATGAGGCAAAACTTCCCATCCAATTTTGACAATCTCGTCAGAGGTGTGACGACTGGTGTGTGGTCTTGCATTGTCATGCAAAAGAAGAACATCTGCCATTGATTTTGTTGGGCGAACTCGCTGAAGACGTACTTTAAGTTTTTTGAGGGTTGTGACGTATTGAACAGAATTTATTGTGCATCCCTGCTCCAAAAAATCAACCAGAATCACACCCTCTGTATCCCAGAAAACTGTTGCCATAACTTTCCCTGCCGATCGCAAAGTTTTGAATTTTTTCTTCCTCGGCGAGCTTGTGTGACGCCACTCCATTGACTGCCTCTTTGATTCGGGTTCAAAAAAATGCACCCATGTTTCGTCCCCGGTCACAATTTTTTTCAGAAACTCATCTCCCTCCAAACGGAAGCGCTGCAAGTGTTGGGAGGCTATTGTTTTCCTTGCCTCTTTATTCTGATCGGTTAACATTCTTGGAACCCACCGTGCACAAACTTTTGAGTACCCCAATTGTTTAATAATCGTGATCACACTGCCTTTACTAAGAGAAATAATGCGACACACTTCATCTGCAGTCACCCGACGGTCACCACGAATGATGTCATCAACTTGCTGAATGTTGTGTGGAGTCACTGCACTCACCGGCCTGCCGCTCCGCTTTTCGTCAGTCAACGGTGTTTGCCCTTCAGCTTCCTTACAACGACGAACCCATCGTCTAACAGTGCTGACATCCACTGTCACAACACCATACACCTTCTTCAGTCTTTCATGAACGCGTATGGGCGTTTCACCTTCTGCATTCAAGAATTCAATCACACAACGCTGTCTCAAACGAACATCGATGTCGGCCATCTTACAAACTTCTGCTGTGCTTCCACCTGTTGACACAGAAAGTTACTACTGCAGTGGATTGCAGAAGAAGGTTTGAGGAATGGCGCCAAATTCAAATTTTTCACTTAACTTCGACCCTCGTATCAGAAGACACTACGCTGCTCACGTGAACAAGAAGACGAAGAAGAACAAGATGATGAAAAAGACACTGGAGATTTGTTTGTTTCTAGAAGTGGACTACAATTTTCTAATGAACCACCAAAGGGTGGGCGGCGTCAACATTGCAACATTTTGAACATAGCACCTGGCCCAGTGAATGATGGAAAAACAATCAAAAGAATAACAGAGTCATTTTTCTTATTTATCTCACCGGAAATTGTGAGCATCATTGTAGAAGAAATGAACAGGGAAGCCAAACGAGTAATTTCTTTGTGGAATGCACCTCATTCTTCGAACAAAACGACACGGAGAGATATAAATGCAACTGAAGTGTACGCTGTCTTAGCAATTTTAATTGGAGCTGGTCGAACTTGTGGACATCGCACAAGTGCTTTCAATCTGTGGGGAGGTAATGTTGCCTTTCGGCAACCATTCTTTTCTGCTGCCATGTCACGAAACCGATTTTTGTCTATATTGAAATTCTTGCGATTTGACAAGACACACAAGAGGACGGAGAATTGAAGAAGCCAAGGACATGCTACAAGCCATCAGGATAGTGTTTCACAAATTTCAATCTAACTTTTGCAAGAACTTCTACCCTTATGAATACTTGACTATTGATGAACGATTAGCAACATATCAAGGAAACTGCCCTTTTAGGGTTTATATGAAGAGCAAGCTTGCAAGTATGGTATTAAAATTTGGGTTTGTGCTGATGTGAAGACATCTTATTACGGATCCAAATTTACACAGGAATGGTGGACAATGCTCAGGAAGTGAATCAAGGACAGAGTTGTTTTGGATCTGATGGAACCATTTCTGAATAACGGTCATGGTGTAACAACTGATAATTTTTTCACCAGTTTTCCATTGGCTGCTGAACTACTAAAACGAAACACGACAGTGGTTGGTACCTTGTGTTCCAATAAGAAAGAGATTACGAAGGAATTCTTGCCATACAGAAAGAGAGAAGTTCACTCTTCAATGTTTGGTTTCACAAATGACTTGACCCTATACCCCGGCCGCTGAAACACTGCACTTGACATTTGCGTATGAAGTTGGCAGCGTAACAGAGTAACAAGTGAAGAACGATAGGCGCTAGGCGTTCAGCATGGGGTGCCAGCCAATCACAGCGCAGTGAGCACTGCTGTTACTCACGTGCTGTGACGTCGAAGTTCCCGCGTTGCTGGCTTTGTTTGGTGAATGTGTATACAACGTGAGTTGTATGTTGTTTACCGCGTGTTTTCGTTGTACTGTGTGCTATATCGTTGTGACTTTTGTTACGTTGTGAGTTTACATACTTGGAAAATGCCACCGAAAAGACTTCGTTCACCTAGCGACAATCCTTTGTGTCGAGGGGTGCCGCTAAACAGCCAGACACTGGAGTTGCTACGCAGAACTCTTGAGTTTTACGAGCAGGAGGAAAACTACGTAAGCATTCATGGACAGCCATCAATTCCTGCCGACAAAGTGGTGGAACGTACGTCGAAAACTCTTGGCATTAGTGCAAGAACGGTAGTAAGTAAGGGAGTATTACTACAAAACTTGGAAGATACTTAAGTGAGCCGTAATGATTCCGAGCTGTCTGGATCAAATAATACATTTTTATCAACCCCGGAAAAGAAGAAAAAGCGGCCTAGTCCTATCACAGATTTAGATTCTTTCCAGACTGATGCAGTTCGTAGGCATGTTAATGCTTACTACAGCAGAAAAGAGTATCCGACTGTAGCTAAGTTATCAATCTCTTTAAAAGAAAGTGAACTCTTCAGGAGTGGTAAAACATCACTAAAAATTGTGCTAAAAATATGGGTTTCCTTCATAAAACGCTAGATGGACGCAAAGTACTGTTGGAGAGGGCACATATTGTTACCGCTCGTAGCATTTTCTTGCACAAAATTGTGGGCAGAGACATTCATTCCATAATTTGGCTAGACGAAACGTGCGTTAATGCCGGGGAAGCTGTCAGTAAATGTTGAACGGATAACACACCCAGCAGTAGCGGCCATCAGCCGACGGGAAGAGGAGCTAGATTAATTGTGGTCCATGCAGGCTCCTCCAGTGGTTTTGTCCCTGACACACTTTTAGTTTTTAGATCAAAAAAGACTGGTGATTACCATGAAGATATGGATCACACCTGATTTGTTGAGTGGTTCAGGAACCTTTTAAAACAATTTCCTGTCCCTACAACAATTGTAATGGACAATGCTCCATATCATTTGGTGATACAGAACAAAGCCCCAACTACAAATGATCGGAAAGAAGTTATGGTGCAGTGGTTACAGGCTCGAAATATTGCAGCGGATATGGGTATGACAAAGGTCCTGTTATATTCTCTTGTTAAAGAAAATAAGCCTATGACACCTACATATGTAGTAGATGAAATTGCCAAGGAGCAGGGTCATACTGTAATAAGGCTGCCACCATATCACTGCCATTTCAACCCTATTGAGTTAGTATGGAGTGACTTAAAAATGTATGTAAGGAACAACAACAAGTCCTTTACAATAAAAGAGATGGAAAAGCTGTTGCGTGAAGCTCTTGTGACTGTGGATGTAGCCTCGTGGAGAAAAAAAGTAGAGCACGTCGAGAAGCTTATACGAGCAGCACAGACAATAGAAGGCATTATCAGTGGCCATGAACAATTAATGATTTGTCTTGCTGATGACGACGATGAAGGCGGTTTTAGCGATGAATCTGACAACAGTGACGATGGTGAGCTGGATGGAATTGCGCCATTATCGCTGTAAATTGGTGAATGAAAAATTACTAACATTGGTTATTTATTGCAATCTCGGTTATTATTTACTTTGTAAACTACGTACATTATTGATTTTAAAGTACCAGTCGTCAGATGCTTGTTTTTTGTATTTCTTTGCTCCGTTATCGAAAGGGTGCGCATTGTTATGCTTTTTACATGCATTATTGTATGGTTGTTTACTTCCTGTCATTGTAGTACAACTAACAGCGAGTTTTTATCTGCATTGTAATTGCTCAATCGCTTGCATTTACGAGACGGGACGGAAAACTGTATCGTCTGCTGTGTGTATAGAGGCTGCTGTTGCAACATCGCTATTACAGTATAGCCAACTTAACTAGACAAAAAGTGAACTGTCAAGTGCAATGTTTCGCCGGCGGGGGTATAGTTTCCTATTCTCCAAAGAAGGGAAAGGCAGTAATACTACTCTCTACTCAGCATAATGAGAGACAAGTGAGTGGTGAAGAAAGTGAACGCAAACCCAAAATCATACTGCACTTCAACAAAACCAAAGGGGCTGTAGATAATGGAGACAAAATGACAAGAGAATACAGTTGTGTTAGAGGAACAAGGCAGTGGCCACTAAGAATCTTCATGGAAATTATAGATATTGCAGCACTGAATGCATATATTCTGTACACTCAAAGATTTCCTGAATGGCAAAAGAATAACTGAAGCCAATGTAAACTCTTCATGATTGAACTGGCATTTGGACTCAGCAAAGGCAACATGGAAGAAAGAGCCAAATATATCAATGGTCTTCATAAAGATGTACAAGATGCACTGAAAGCTTGGGGTATTGCAATTCCTACAACAGTGATCCAGACCCAGTGTTCCAAGTTACCAACGCCACAACGATGTCAAGAGTGCAAGAGAAACAAAGATCAGAAAACAAGATTCTGTTGTGTAATGTGCAAGAAACCTGTTTGTAATATACATAGAGAAAAAACTGTTACTGTGAAGTGCAGTGCAAAAATGTACTTGACTGAAAAGTTGAAAAAAGTCTTGTATTATTTTACTGCAGTGACTGTTGAGGTACATAGATTATTAATTTTCTGTTAGTTGAGTACTGAATTTAGTGATATATATATATATATATATATATATATATATATATATATATTTTGTACTTTGTATCTGTGATCTGATTAAATACTTCTAATAACCTGAAAAGCTGTTTTTCAATACTAAATAAACCCATTCAATGGAAATAACTAAATCTGAGGACAAATATTACAATAAAACACAAAACTCTTTTGAGGTATTTTGGTAAAATAGAGGTGTGAAAAAGCTTGGAAACGGAAGGGTCAATGTACTGTACTGACAGGAGCAGTACAACACGAAGAATAACAATTACTGCAGCAGCGGCTCAGCAGCACTACTGCGTTGTGGTAGCTGTCAGCGCAGGTTAGGGTGGTACTGTTCCTGCTGGAATACTATTGTTTTACTGTTTCTGTTAATACATATTGATAAAATGAATATCACACTACACTAATTCAGCTCCCATCTTATCACATGGGCATGTAAAAGCCTACTTCAAAAATTATTTTGATTGTAACTGGAAACAAATTGACACTTCAGTAGACAGAGGGCACCAACATAAAAGACACAATGAGCAGTACTTGTTTGGGCTCACTCCAACTTCACACTGTGAAAAAGAAATAGCAAATATACACCGAAACACCAGAGACAATGCTTCTGATGTCTTAAGCTGTCCTCACATGGGATGTGTTTCTCATTGCGAGTGTGGTTTCAGGTGCTCGAGACTGCCGTCATGTGTGAGAGTTGCGTTTGCGTGAGTGTGTGTGTGTGTGTGTGTGTGTGTGTGTGTGTGTGTGTGTGTCTCATCTATTTTTGATGATTGCCTCCTGGCCGAAAGCTTTATTCGTGACAGTCTTTTTGTTGTGCCTATATGCGACCCAGCATCTCCGCTATATGGTGAATGGCAAGCTTCCTTTTCATAATATTGTTTCACTGTGAAGCATTCCAGATATAGTGTATGTCGAGGTTGCCATATGTTTTGAAACAATCTACTACAGCTTACGGAACATGCTCCTCTTCAAGATTTGTGACTCCAGTGAGATTCTGTGGCATCTGGCATGTAAATCACAGTTTCACTGTGAAAATATACATGCGTAAAATAGCTGTGTTAACACTGTTAGTGACTATTGAAGAAAAGTGGAGGAAATTGCAAAGACGATTCTGGGCTCGCCGATAGCTTGAACAGTGAATAATGCTGTACAACGATACAATACACATACTGGAAGAAGTTTTTCATTAGCTCAATTGAATCTTCATCCCATTTTTGGTTTTAAACTGAATATAGTTTCTAACATCAGTCTACATCCGCATAGTGTCCATAGCATTGATGTTGCATTGACTACCATCAATCTGAAGCAACATAATTCATCACAAAGATCGAGATTTATTTCGTAATTTAATTTGAGTGGAAGAGGAGACTTTGTCAGAGCTGCTCATCACTGCCCATTGACGAAGGTATTTACTGACAAGATAAAAATGTGAGCAGCCCATATAACCAGTAGCTATGTATACTTATTTTCCCAATGTTTCATCACAGAAAAAACTTTGTGTGTAACCTGAGTTTACTTACTGGTACAAACTGGCAGTTACATTAAAATTCCTGACTATTGCAGAAGCATTCCAATTGTTGGTCTTTGCACCAAGAATTGCAATAAATTTATTATTTATAATAAGAAACACCAACTACTGAAGGTAATGCTTCTATTAAATTAATGATAAAGACTCAGAATCTTTTAGAAAACATTATGTGAAAAATATTTTTTTGGAAGGAGGTTGACATAAACCTGCTATCTTTCACCTTACAGCTCACAGCAGTTCAGCTCAGCTATGACTTTCATAGCATCTAGGTCTCCATATACATCTACATCTACATGACTACTCTGCAATTCACATTTAAGTGCTTGGCAGAGGGTTCATCGAACCACAATCATACTATCTCTCTACCATTCCACTCCCTAACAGCGCGCGGGAAAAACGAACACCTAAACCTTTCTGTTCGAGCTCTGATTTCTCTTATTTTATTTTGATGATCATTCCTACCTATGTAGGTTGGGCTCAACAAAATATTTTCGCATTCGGAAGAGAAACTTGGTGACTGAAATTTTGTAAAAAGATCTCACCGCGACGAAGAACGTCTTTGCTGTAATGACTTCCATCCCAATTCGCGTATCATATCTGCCACACTCTCTCCCCTATTACGTGATAATACAACACAAGCTGCCCTTTTTTGCACCCTTTCAATGTCCTCCGTCAATCCCACCTGGTAAGGGTACCACACCGTGCAGCAATATTCTAACAGAGAACGAACGAGTGTAGTGTAAGCTGTCTCTTTAGTGGACTTGTTGCATCTTCTAAGTGTCCTGCCAATGAAATGCAACTTTTGGCTCGCCTTCCCCACAATATTATCTATGTGGTCTTTCCAACTGAAGTTGTTCATAATTTTAACACCCAGGTACTTAGTTGAATTGACAGCCTTGAGAATTGTACTATTTATCGAGTAATCGAATTCCAACGGATTTCTTTTGGAACTCATTTCTTCAGATTTTCTACTAAATTTCGAGACAATGTTTCGTTGTGGAACCTATTAAGGGCATCTCGCATTGAAGTCCGTGCCAAATTTCGCGCGTCTGTAAATTTTAGCCAATCTTCGGGATTTTGCATTCTTCTGAACTTTGCATGCTTTTTCCATTGCCTCTGCAACAGCGTTCGGACCTGTTTTGTGTACCACAGGGGATCCGTTCCATCTCTTACCAATTTATGAGGTATGAATCTCTCAATTGCTGTTGCTACTATATCTTTGAATTTGAGCCACTTCTCATCTACATTTGCATAGTCAGATCGGGGGAATGGAGATTGTCTCTTAGGAAGGCTTCTGGTGACACTTTATCTGCTTTTTAAATAAAATTATTTTGCGTTTGTTTCTGGTGCATTTGGAAGAAACTGTACTGAGCCTAGCTACAACGACCTTGAGATCACTAATCCCTGTATCAGTCATGATGCTCTCTATCAGCTCTGGATTGTTTGTGGCTAAGAGGTCAAGTGCGTTTTCGCAACCATTTACAATTCGCGTGGGTTCGTGGACTAATTGCTTGAAATAATTTTCGGAGAAAGCATTTAGGACAATCTCTGAAGATGTTTTCTGCCTACCACCGGTTTTGAACAAGTATTTTTGCCAACATATCGAGGGAAGGTTGAAATCCCCACCAACTATTACCGTACGAGTGGGGTATTTATTTGTTACGAGACTCAAATTTTCTCTGACTGTTCCGCAACTGTATCATCGGAGTCTGGGGGTCAGTAGAAGGAGCCAATTATTAACTTAGTTTGGCTGTTAAGTATAACCTCCAATTCGCACGGAGTATCTACTTCGACTTCACTACAACATAAACCACTACTGACAGACACAAACACTCCACCACCAATTCTGCTTAATCTACCTTTCCTGAACACCGTCTGAGACTTCGTAAAAATTTCTGCAGAACTTATTTCAGGCTTTAGCCAGCTTTCTGTACCTATAACGATTTCAGCTTCTGTGCTTTCTATTAGCGCTTGAAGCTCAGGGACTTTCCCAGCACAACTACAACAATTTACAACTACAATTCCGACTGTTCCTTGATCCAAGCACGTTCTGTATTTGCCATGCACCCTTTGAGATTGCAGCCCATCTCGTACTTTCCCGAGGCCTTCTAACCTAAAAAACCGCCCAGTCCACACCACACAGCCTCTGCTACCCGTGTAGCTGCCAGCTGAGTATAGTGAACTCCTGATCTATTCAGCGGAACCCAAAACCCCACCACCCTATGGCGCAAGTCAAGGAATCTGCAGCCAAACGGTCGCAAAACCGTCTGAGCCTCTGATTCAGATCCTCCACCCGGCTCTGTACCAAAGGTCCGCAGTCGGTTCTGTCAACAATGCTGCAGATGGTGAGCTCTGCCTTCACCTCGTAAGCTAGACCGGCAGCCTTCACCAAATCAGATAGCCGCTGGAATCCAGAGAGAATTTCCTCAAATCCAAAGCGACACACGTCATTAGTGCCAACATGTGCCACCACCTGCAGCTGGCTGCACCCTGTGCTCTTCATGGCATCCAGAAGGACCCTTTCCGTATCAGGAATGACTCCTCCCGGAATGCACACGGAGTGCACACTGGATTTCTTCCCCCCCCCCCCCCCCCCCCTTAGCCGCCATATCCCTAAGGGGCCCCATTACGCGCATAACAGTGGAGCTCCCAACTACCAATAAGCACACCCAATGCGATTGCCCGGACCCTGAAGGCTGAGAATGATCCTCTGAAACAGGGCAGGCAGCTGCTGCTGGCTCAGCCAGAGACAGTGCCTGAAACCTATTTGTCAGACGCACCGGGGAGGCTTGAAACCTATTTGTCAGACGCACCGGGGAGGCTTTCTGATCAGCCTCCAGGGATGTCTTTCGCTGCCTGCCATGCCTTGGAACGACCTCCCAATCAACCACAGGCGAGGGCTCAGCCCCACTGCGGGCAGCAACCGGGGCAACCACAGCGGCAGACCGATCTGGGAACAGACGGGATAAGGTTGACATCCCCGTGATACCCAAGTCCGGCTCCCCACAGTGGTGCCCATTGGCAACAGCCTCAAGCTGTGCGACTGAAGTCAGTGCCGCTTGCAGCTGTGAGCGAAGGGATGCCAACTCAGCCCTCATCCGAACACAGCAATTGCAGTCCCTGTCCATTCTAATCGATGTTGAACAACAGTTACTGAAACATGAGTCCGTGCCTAAGTAATGCAAGCAAAACAAGCAAAGAATGTATTAACTAACCTGTACAAATGCCTAATGACTGCGCTACAATATGCCTGAATTTACGATTACAGTAACTAAAACTCAAAATTACACCTCCTATACGAAACTCACACGCAATGTAAGTAAGAATCTACAAGTAAACACTAAAGCGCGATGCTACAGCTCTCAAATACTATAATACACCCGAAATTTATGAATTAAACAATGCAAGTACCCAAAAACACACAAAGAAATTAAGAATTAAACTATGTAACAAATAAGTAAGCTAGGAGTATACGACTTGCTGCTGGCAGCTGCTTATCCATACGGTACACACTGCCTAAAAATTAACTCCACATGTCATTATTTGATATTTCACTATGATAAATTGTTTTAAAATGAGAATTTTTAATAGATCATCATTATGCTGCAGCATTGAAACAGTATACTTTCATAGCACACACGTTATAATAATGAAAACACCAAGCATATAGAAAGTCTTTGACTACCAATAGTAGTTTCCTGTCATTTTATTACAGCAAATTGTGGCTAAAATGAGAGAGCCTGAATTTTCTGATGGTTTGAAACAGCTTATATTAATATCAAGTACTCTATGACCAAGAAAGCCCACCAAATATGTAGTGTGACTCAATATAATAGATAGCTCATAAATTCTGCTTGTGGCATAAAACGATGTCGCATCTCATCAGCCGCATTCCTCTCCACGAGTCAGAAGTTCAACATCTCAGATTTTTCATTTTACACCCCACAGTGTAGTGGAACATGGAATTCAATGCTGCAACTTCACCGGCTCCTAGTCCACATGCATTTTCATGTCTTGGGAGAAGATGGGCTTTTGGAGACACACTGTATATGACCTTTCACTTATTCATCAAGCAGAACTTGTACTTTCTGAGATGATGTTAATACTATAATAAACCCTGTGTGTGTGGAAGAAATTGTTAATAATGTTTTTCAAAGAATTTTTGAGTAGTTCTCTGAAAATGGACTACTACTTAATACTGAGAAAATACATTCACTTCTGTACAACAAATAGTCATACGAAGAAATGTAGCAAATGAACAGGTATCAATAAACATGGTAGGAAGTTCCACATTGACAGAAACTTGAAATGCGAGAACCATATTAGTGAGTTGCTTAGACAAATCATTTTAACAACTTACGCTCCTTGTACAATTGCTAGTCTTGGTAACAAATGAACCAACATCCAAACACATTTTGCATCTTTTCACTCAATAATTTTCTGGGTAACTCATAACTTAGAGAAAGTACTGACTGCACAGAAGCAAGCAGTAAGAATCAACTTTGATTCCCTATTACTCTTGCTTATCTAAATTTTTGTTATGAATAGCCATCTTGAGTGCTGAAATACAAGGAAATTACAGAATCAGAATTAATTTATTTTAAACAGAACAATAAGAAAAACACCACATTATCCACTGGCAGCTGCACATTCTGGTCAACATATCATTTGAGTTACACTCCAATAAACTCATGGCAGTACCACAACAAGATCTTACTGAGATATAGGGAGAAACAAACTGATGTTGATCAGAGACAACACTTTTTTTAATTTTTAAAATTTCTATTCCTAAAGTGACGCAACAATTTTGTATAACAGTTATCTGAACCTATTAATGATTCTTTGCATATATTTTGGTGGATTGCTTCACCACTAAAATACAACCAAGAATGTTATAAGTTGGCATTTCTTGAATATTTCGAAACAATATGCAAATATACTTGTTGATTTTGGAAATTTAAAAAAAAAAAAAAAGGGTTTGAAGCTACTTTATTGAAATGAAACTCAGTTAATTTGGAACATAGAGGGTGTTGCTTGCACTACATGACTTAAACTAAGGCACCTACTATTGCTGTAAACAATTACCTCAGTTTCGTTCTCCCTACACATCAATAAGATTGTATGGCGACATGTACTGCCGTGAGTTTGTTGGATTGTAACTCAAATGGTATGTTGATCAGAATGTACAGCTGCTATTGGACAACATGGTATTTTTCTTATCATTATGTAAATTACATTAGTTCTGATGCTGTATTTCCCTTGTATTTTAACACACAAGATGGTTATTTACAGCCAAAATTGAGACATGTAACAATAATAAAAATTAAAGGGATTGCAACTGACTGTTAAGTACCTCTCCTTCCTAGCAGTAGGAATTTTATGTGGTGTTAATCCGCAGTCATCTTGTATTTATCTCTTCAAGGGGTTGGGCATTTTAACTGCACCTTTACAGTACTGTATACAAACTCACTAACACATAATCCTTTACAATTTAGAAGCATACTGATGTCAACACTGATTCAGAAAGATGTAGGTTGCAGTAGGTACTGGGAGATGATGAAGCTTGCACAGGATAGAGTAGCATGGAGAGCTGCATCAAACCAGTCTCTGCACTGAAGATCACAACAACACAACAGTGATTCCATACAGACTTAATTTTATTATCCAAGCTATTAACCTCAAACAGTATACAAAGATTTTTTTTCTTTTGCCTTTTGATCACCTTCTTTTCTTGTATGGGTGCTCTGAGTTTTGACATGTAAATTGGCCATGTGTAATGCAACTACACGTGGCACGAGAAACAGCATTCTATGATTGAGTTCTGAATTTGAAAGAGTTTGTCCACCCATGAAGCGCACACTCTTGCAGCAAGACAATGCCACACCACAGACAAGCTGCAACATCTGCAACGATCTGACCATTAAGGACTCCACTTTGACTGTGATGATGTGGTGCAAATAGAGGTGAGGTTGTGGCTCCATCAACAAAGCCGAACATTCTACAGAGATGGTATCAACAAATTGGACTCTTGTTAGAGGTGTGTTCATTGCTCGGTGACTATGTTGAGAAATAACTATGTAGATATGAAGAAGAAAGCTGTAGAATGTTAGTAGCATTTGTTTTATTTAAAAAGCTTTAAGAGTTTTCACATAAAAAATTCAAAGCCATTACTTTTCAGCATGCTGTTGTAATATGTAATGGCCCTACTTCTCTGTTTATCCAACCGATTCAAACAATTTCCTTTTCATTTAGCATATTTTGATTCTTTTGTTATCCAGGGCTTTTCTGATGTCACATCAGCACCATACTTTTCCCCTTGGGAAAACATTTGTCAACAATTAAAAGAAGACCAACTATAAGTACATTAAACCTGGAACTGACATCAGTCACATTATACACATTATTCCCATCAGCTTCCTGTCTTGCAGCCTGGTAACCTTCTGTTGTTTGTTTGTTAATTATTCTGTTTATCATGATACCATTTCACTGTAATCATGTAAATTGCTTAGTCTGGTTAGCTGTGCAACATGTTCAGAGATTAGTCATCACTGGATGAACATTTACGTCGGTATGTGTTCACTTAAACAGTTTTGGCAATTGGAGTCCTGCTCCTGTAATTCTGATGGAAAATTGAACAACAGTACTAACTTTATAAGTGTTGAGTAACACTTTCAAATTTTCTCTGGCATCCAAACCCTATAGAAAATTAAAATTAGAATTTCCACAGAGTAACATCTGCACTGTGACATAATAATGACACAAAATTTTGTAGGAATATTTGAAAGCTTCCTGGTGGAGATCCATGTATTGCAAGAAATATAAATTACTTTTATGATAGCAGCAATTCACAACCACAGGTTTCCAATTGTTGATCCAAGCAGAAACTACTGGTTTCAACAGATTTGGAGGAGACGGAGATTAGTTTTTAAAATCCCATTGGCAATGTCGTCATTAGAGATGGAGTAAATGCTTGTATTAGAGAAAGATGGGGAATGAAATAGGCCATGCCCTTTCATTACAGCATTTACCTGAAGCAGTTGAGGGAAATCATGGAAAACCTGAATCAGGATGGCTAGACGCAGGTTTGAACTGTTGACCTCCCAAATGTGAAGCCAGTGTGCTAACCACTGCACACCACCTCGCTTGGCCAACCAGATTCGGTCCTGACATCATTAAGTTATATGACAACTCATCTTATTTCCATATTTTCTTTACACAAATTGACTGCTAATTTAATTTCCTACATGTTTAACATACAGATTCCTATATTTACACAATGTTCAGTGAGGCATAATACATCAACTTTCTTTGACATTCTAGATCATATAAAAAAATACAATGTTCATTAACTTTGTTTTCTAGTCATCTAACATTCTGATGCATAATGGTAAGCTTATCCATACAAGTTCTTTCCATGTGTCACTCAACTTATCTGGACCCCTTTTAAAGCTGTCTGTCTGAACGGGGCATTTAACGTAAAAAAGGCTCATCTTTCAAACCTATACTCACAGGAATTCTAACACTGGTGACTGTGCCACCATCCCCCCTACATATATTTTCAACTGTTGGTTCTGTTTACCCACCTTCCTCCTGTTGTTAAGGTGTAGGCTGTGTCGTGTGCATCTCTTTTCCCAGTGGCAAAAACTGGTGTGGCACCAGTGTGAGCACCACCTGAACTCAGTAGCAAACCTGTCAGTTCATGATTAACTCATTTGATGGCTTTGTTAATCCAGAATTGTGACACTGCAGAACCTCAATGAAGTCCATATTTATGTGTGAGGTTGCTGCTGCTAGCTTCCCCAGATCACTGCTGATATTGTATTATAATGTGCCAGGCTGTTTCCTGCTCCTCAGCTATCGATATCTAGTCTTATTCACTCAAATCTATAGTCAGTACCTTAATATCCTCTATTACCTGGCCACACTTCCACTAGGTTTTGCAATAATTGTGACCTGGTACCCTGATCCTAGTTTGCTTTTTTTCTATAGCTGAATGAAGCTCTTCTCCTTTGACAGGTAACACACTATATCTGTTCCTCAGGGTCTGTACCCTCTGGTGTAGATCTGTGTTTAAATACATGCATGCAGTCCCGTAGAACAACTTTTTTGTTATATCTTGAAACTTTTAGACTGTGCCATTTGACACTGTGAGTGACTAGTGCTTTTTGTATCTTATCTCTCTCTCTTGGTATTCACTTGTGAATGTTCTAGAATGCTTACGATAACCTTGCTGCGTTTTGAACTCTTGTTTCTAGCCAGCTGTTTCCCACGTGAACTTAGCCATTAGTAACCACTTAAAACTGTCATTTGTTCCACTGTTCACAATGTCCCTCCACACTGACTGATACTGAACTTTTGCTACCTATTCTGTGTAGGACAGTAAAGCAGACAAGACTATTACTTATACTGTTGTTGTTGTTGTTGTTGTTGTCTTCAGTCCTAAGACTGGTTTGATGCAGCTCTCCATGCTACTCTATCCTGTGCAAGCTTCATCATCTCCCAGTACTTACTGCAACCTACATCCTTCTGAATCTGCTTAGTGTATTCATCTCTTGGTTTCCCTCTTCGATTTTTACCCGCCACACTGCCCTACAATGCTAAATTTGTGATCCCCTGATGCCTCAGAACATGTCCTACCGACCGGTCCCTTCTTCTTGTCAATTTGTTCCACAAACTCCTCTTTTCCTCAATTCTATTCAATACCTCCTCATTAGTTATGCGATCTACCCATCTAATCTTCAGCATTCTTCTGTAGCACCACATTTCGAAAGCTTCTATTCTCTTCTTGTCTAAACTATTTATCGTCCATGTTTCACTTCCATTAATGGCAACACTCCATACAAATACTTTCAGAAACGACTTCCTGATGCTTAAATCTATACTCGATGTTAACAAATTTCTCTTCTACAGAAACGCTTTCCTTGCCATTGCCAGTCTACATTTTATGTCCTCTCTACTTCGGCCATCATCAGAACACTGTTAAATTGAATTAGGTATACAATTAATTTAGTTTGTGGTCTCTCTATAATGTTAATGATTTCTTCCAGTATTTGTTTATTGAATATTCTTTCAGTTCAGGATCTTTTTGCAGCTGTTCTTCACACCCACATCTCTGCTGGTACTAATTTCATTCTTTTCCTCTTTCCCCAGTGGTCACTCTGCATATCAGTGACTTAAAATGCTCCAAATACATGTCTTGATAATTTTTTTCTTGTTTCTGTATTGAGATAAGTTGTTAGTCAATAAATTATTCTTATTTCTGAAGGCTTATTTGGTTACTGCAACTCTTCTTTTAATATTTATTATTCTTCTGTTGTCATTGGTTACCGTTCTTCCAAAATAGCACAATTCATTTACTTGCTTTTGTATTTTTAACTGTCTTTCACTATTATTTCAGTATTGTTTGTTTGTGTTTATTTTCCATTTATGGTTGTCCACAGCATCAGACAATAGTTTTAATATATAGTTTGTGCCCCCCTCAGAATCTGCTATGACTGTTACGTCATCACCCATACTAGTAATAATAATGAACTTGCAGATTTAGGGGAATCTGAAAGGGTTGTAAAAGAACAGAAATAATACACTGAGGGAAAGGGAATAAAGGTAAGCTAAGGTAAGGTGAGACTGTGAAAAAAAAGTGAGGAGCTTATTAGAATTTCTTTCATCAGCAGTCATTAGGGGTAGAGCAGTAGTTCAGCTCAAGGAAGGATATGGTAAGGAATAGCTAATGATCATAGTAAACGAATTGTCCTGGTGTTCCTACAGACTGATTTGATCAATCTTGCTTAGTATCAATGAATGGTGTCTGTATGCATGCTTCCAAAATGTGGTTCCAGAGTCAAATACTATTCCTTCACACTTTGTGAACAGAAATTCTGCAATAAAATTGAACTGCATATAATTAATGGAGTAAAGTTTCCCCACAGGCAGATATGAAAAATAAAATATTAAAGGCTTTTCTTTTATATGTATAATAAAAAAGGTGACTTCTGCGTCATGTGTACTGTGAAATGAAACTTACTGGTTGACTGGCGAAACAAGAGCTCATTGTAAAAATACACTACATTAAGAGGCATTAACAAAAGGAAGACTAAAAGATGGCACAGACACTCAGGTTGGGGAAGGAAATCAGACCTTTCCAAAGACAGTATTTGCCTTAAGCAGTTTATGGAAACCAAAGAAAAGTCAAATCTCGATGGTCAAACAGGAATCTGAACAACTGTCTACAACATTATATGCACATTCACATAATCAACATGCCCAATGTGTCATGTTTAGTGGCGCAATTACAATGAGGTGGCATGAAGTGCTGAAATTGTCAAGCAATACACTATTAAGAGAGTACCCAGCAGTTCACAATTTTGTCAATATTTTCAGGAAACTTGTTCTGGATCTCCTTCTTGGAGGGTACCATAGCTGAATATTTATTTAATGAAGGGAGCATTTTTCTTCACTTATACTGTTATTTATCTGTCAGTATCAGTGCAACTGATGAAGCCGTCTTTAAATCTGCTGAATATCTAAATTGGCAGCATTTTCACAATCTGTGTCTCAATTCATATTAGTTTACAATCTGTTCTAGGTGTTTAGATTTTTAATTTGTGCATATTTCCCCATTTTATATGCACAAAATAAATAGCAAAACACCTCAAACAGTGTGTAAATCAATACAAATTGAGACTTTTGGCAAATTTATTCAGAAGACAATGGCTTAATAGGCCACAAACCAATCATGAAAATAAATAAATGACAGCCTAAGAGAAGAAAAAAATACCACATACACTATTTTGAGAGCCAATAAATCTGTGACTGGTGGCACTGCCATTTTTTTATCCTCTTTATGTGTACAGTTATTCCAAATAACATGGATCCAACCCATTTAGCAGTATTCCAGTACAGGTTTTTATATTCAATTTCTTCTGTAGATGAACCAAAATTTTTCAGTGTCTTAGCAAAAAACCAAGCCTGTCACTTGTTCTACTTGTAACTGATTCTTGGCTCAGCATGTAGTGAGATGCCAAACTATTACACTTAATGAAGTGCACAAAATTTGCATTAACAACATTATTACTAATTATACTATGCTTAAGTAGTCCATACCTCCTAGAAGATCCAGACAATTTCATGCCTCAAGCAACATCCATTCATATTCAACCAGAAGGATATGCCTATGCAATTCTCATGATGAATTACAGGTAAAATGGAATGTGTTAGTGCTTTATTTTGATAGCAATCCCTCTACACCAAGATTCATGCTTTCTTTAGCTTTTGTGTAGTTTGTCCCAATGCTGTGAAGAAATGCTTGGACTTTAATTTTTGTGTTACTAACAGTCTTGGTATGTCCAAGAATTCTTGAGCTTACGAGAGGGATCCTATTACAAGGATCTGCTACAGCATTAATTGAAAGCATCGTGCATTCGTTATCTGCTAACTGAGCATTTTCCAGTTGAAAATTGCATATACTCATTTAGAACACTCTGCTTTATGCCTACTGTCTTACAGTTTCTTTTTTGTTTACAATGGAGGGTCTCCACCACATCTGTTAACTTATAATGTAATTTTCATGTAATGAATCAACATATATCTGAAATTCTAGCACAGTTCCTTCATTATGTTCTTTGATATAACAGGTGGATTCCTGAACTATTTGGTTTAAAGAGAAGACGTTCAAAATGGCTTTACAGAATATTCAATATTATATAGCACTATTGAGAAAGGAGAATCACATATACAGCTGAATGGGTAACATTTCCTACTTTGAAAGGTTATTGTAAGTGCTACTATGTGACTCTCAGGTTTTCTGTTACTTTGGTGAACAAGTCTAATATTCAGCCGAACAAGCCTCTCACAACTTCTAACTACTATTCAGACCATTTCTATATAAATATATCTAGGACTATTCTGTGGTTCAACAGATATACCATGTCCTAATGTAATTAACCTGTCATTTCAATACATATCACTGTTTTAATCAAAGACAAGGAAATGAAATTTAAGAACCTCTACATGTTAAATGCACTTTAATTTAGGACATACTTCTTGTAACTCTTGTGTAGAAGAGAGTGCAATTCCAGAAGCTCATGGAGAATCTGACTAACTTAAGAGTTTCAACATACTTATTGAAATAAACAGTTACTCACAAATTCTTTTGACTTTTCATTTTCCAAAAATCACCATTTAAAATGATATTAACTAATACAGTTTTCTTCTCACCAAGTAATTTGCACTCACCTTACTTACTTGTAATAGCCATATGTTTAAGAATTTGGACTGGAGCAATTGCATCTCTTACTGGAAGAAAAAAATGTGAAAGTAATTATACACCTAACACTACCTTTACAAAGAAGTCATGGAATTCTTTAGCTCTTTCAGACTTGTGTCCCTTTCCTTGAACAGCCATGTCATCCAGCGTTTTCTGAAGAAATTTTGCCATTTCAAGCTTCACTTTCAATGCTTGTTTCATTTTATCCTCCTGAAAGGTAAACAAAATGAAATATTACATTGAAAGGTACATGCTATGACAACCAAATGAAAATTTAAAATTATGATTAACTTCCCAAGAAATTTTTAGAGACACTAACACTTCCACTTCATAGAGAAATCACTGTAAAAGAGGGTAGATTGTCATTAGATTTCATACACGTCACATTAAATAGCACTGAAATAAACTCACAGAGCTGTCTATAAGAGAGTCAAATAAGTACAAACAATTTTTTTCCTGTTCTACATCACTGTAATTCTTATTCTTACATTTGTGGTTGGAATCTTCCTTATGTCGGGATGCTGAATTACTTGCTTAAATTCAGCACATAGCTGTCTTCCGTTCACAGTATGCCTAGAAGTTGCTTGGCTGAAAAGCATGCTCTTTCTTATTTCCTTTCAGTTACAGAGGATAACATGAGAATTACCTGAAGTATCACTAACTTTTTATCTTTACTGCACTACTGTCATATTCACTTCATTAATCAATACTATTTTAATACGCATTTACAAAGTATGGGATTTTGTTTCTAGCTATCCATTATTGAAAATTGTTTTATGATTTATTATGTACATTTCAAGGATATTTCTGGGGAAATACTAAATATATATGTAGCCTAATCTTTTATGACTGAACTTCAGTTTTGAAGGCAAACATATTTAACTTACCTTCTCTCTTGCAGTTTGAAATGTTGATGGTAGCATTCCAGGAAATAATTTTATTGCCACTGGTAATAACAGCTCCATAAAGGGTACAATGATGAATACTGAAAATGGGACCAGTCGAAATAAATCTGACACGGTTCTCACCAACTGTAAAGAGAAATTTTTTAAAACTGAATTATCTCTCGCTGAAGCAAAATTTATCATCATAATTATTTTACAGCATACAGAAAAATCTGACACACACATTTCATCAACAGTTTAAAAATGGCGATACCCAGTTACATGTTACTGCAAAATGTGGTAATTTGAGGGAGGTTAGGAATAATGACTGAAGTCGAGGACAATGTTCAATCCAGACACTCATATCTCGCAGGTGTCAGTACCTCTAGGGCAATTTAACAGGATGGACTGCCATACAGCAGACAAATGAGATGGGCTGCTCACCAAACCGGTGATGTTGCTTCCAGGCCCTGAGATATAGAATTACTCAATTTTAGTTGAAAACTGATGTCAGTATAGATCTTCCTACTCACATATCAGGAAATTCTTTGGATACGGACAGGATTATATACCGTAAGTAGGGCTGTGCGATTTCCTGGTACATCAATATTCTGACCCAGGTGGAAGAAGAAGAAGAGGAGGAAGAAGAAGAAGAAGAAGAAGAAGAAATTGTCATGTGACCAAACATGGCGAAAACTGAAAAACGTAGTGACAGCTAAAATTCCCAAGACAGACTCTGTATTGAACTTGATACGTTTGGATCTATAGTCTGGACTGAGTCACACCAAGTAATTAAAAAAAATTTTAAAAGAATGAAAGTACAAGCAGATACATATGGAAAGCCGTCATTGGACTACAAAACAATGAGCAAATCTTTCAGTGGCAATAAGACATGCATTCTGTGAGCTTAGACTGAAGTCCAGACAATTCACAAAATCTTAAGAGCTATGCTACACTTGCTCATAATTAACTAAAATAAAGGCAATATTACCACAAACACAACAGACTGGAAGGTCTTCCCATCAAAGTATGAAGCATTAATGGGCCATTTCCAATTCAGAGACAGAGTTACTTTCAATTACATCTTTGCAAGAAAACATCACCGTTAAAGTTCAAGGATGTGTTGACATTCTCATAGGCACTAACCTAGTTGGATTCTTGTTGAGAAGTAGATGTTTCTACAAACAATGTCCCACTTCTCAAACATGTAACTGATATTAACAAGTAATAAGTGCTAGCTTGTAACGTGACTATGTAAATAGCATCCACATTCCTAAAGTGTTCATCTGTAAATAATAACCTGTGAGATTGATAATCCCTATATATTCCAACTCAATCTTGAACACCAAGTAATAAAAGATAATTAGTCAGGATCTTAAGTTCATGTTCATAAAATTCACAACTTTTCAATTCAGTTGTCACATAAATGGAAAGAATTTTCTTGTATTGATTGATTTTATACTTTATTTACTCATTTGATCATTTCAAGTACTGCATAAATGAGAGCCTATTTTCTTAAGACAAGTCATAATGCAGGTCAGTTCAGAGTGAAGTGTAACCATAGCTTGGAAACTTCTAAAAGGTTTTTGTGGAGGAATACTTTTTCTGTGGTGAAGATACTGCATAGAAAATGTGAGAGAACGTCCCTTCTGCAATAATGGACTTGACCAAAAGAGGTAGTCATGAGGTAAAAAGGAAAATAGGAAGGGCCTTTAAAATGTATTTAAAAGCATGTTTCCAAAGAAACATGGTTATATTTAGTGTGTTGTTTTGGCTATTTGCAGATACTGTTAAACAACTGAGAGGCAGCCATTTAGCAATGTAGTAAATTAAAGTCATATCTGTGTAAGTTCCATGTGGCAAGACCAATAGCACAAAATCAGATAACTGAGTTTCATGGTGCCACTCACACACTAATGTGTTCTCTGGTTACAATTACATCATTTAGGAAATGGTGACAGGCATAGTGTACAAGAATACACTGTCAATATATTAATGTTTTTTTTCCCTCTTTTTATCATCAGTCTTGATTGAAACACAATAAACTGGTAGCCAAGATTGCAGGAATTCTTTTCAATCCATGATTACCGGTTTTGATGAAACTAAAGCCGCCATCATCGGATCTTTGTCGTAGCACAAAGGCTTACAAGAGAGATGACATTATAAATGTTAATAGTCTCTATCACGTACCTATGTGCTACTCACGACAATTTTGTAAGGCCTGCATGTTATAGGCAACTATTAATATCATCACTGTTTGCTCTGATGTTGTAACCTTTATGTGTCCTAAGATCCAATTATGGTGGCTTTAGTTTCACCAAAACTGGTAATCATGGAATAAAAAGAATTCCTGCGATCTTGGCTACCAGTTTATTGTGTTACCGCATCTAGATCGCTCCCACATGAGCACAATGCGCTCCCTACAAAAAAGTTTTGATTGACGTGATGCAGTCCAAGGTAAATTTCTCTCATATTAACATCTTCTCAGAGTAGCACTTGCATCCTTCACAATTATTTATTGAATGGATTCTAATCTCTGTCTTCCCCTACAGTTTTTACCTCTTACACAGCTGCTCTAGTACCATGGAACTTATCCCCCTATGTCCCAAATGTTTCATTATCCTGTCTCTTTTGCTTGTCAGTGTTTTCCATATGTTCCTTTCTTGATTGTTTATTCTCCAGGTCCACCTAATTTTCAACATCCTTATACAGCACCATAGCTCGAGCACTTCTGTTCTCTTCTTTTTCAGTTTTCTCACTGACCATACAATACTAGGATCAAAATGTACATTCTCAGAAATTTCTTCCTCAAATTAAGGCTAATATTTGGTACTAGTAGACTTTGTTTGGCCAGAAACACTATCTGTGACTGTGCTAGTCTACTTTTTTTGTCCACTTTGCTTTGTTGTGTGTTACTTTGCTTCCTAGGTAGGAGAAACCCTTAACTTTTATTCCTTCATGGTCACTAATTCTGAAGATAAGTTTATCAGTAATCTCATTCCTGCTACATCTCATTACTTTCATCTTTCTTCAGTTTACTTCCATATTCATTAGACTGTTCATTCCATTTAACAGTTCCTGTAATTGTTCCCCATTTTAATTGAGGATAGCAATGGCATCAGCAAATCTTCTCAGTGGCATCTTTTCACTCTGAATTCCACTCTTGAATTTTTTAATAGCCAATGTCTAGACCAAACAGTACGTACAAAAGACTGCATACCTGTCCTACATCCTTTTTAATCCAAGCACTTTGTTCTTGGCCTTCCATTCCCACTGTTCCGTCTTGGTTCTTGCACACATTGTGCATTACTTGTCTTTCCCTACAACAGTGGAGTCAACCTGGTCCCTAATGCCCGCCCACAACCGGGAGTTCCAGCTTTCATGGTGAGTGGTAGAGATTTTAAAAACATGTTCAATAGGTTTTCTTAAAGTTTTGAAAAAGTTTTTCTTAAATAATTATTATTATATGGTTTAACTTGCTGTAATGTAAATTATATGAAGCTACTTCCCCACATCACCATTACATTGGAACTGGTGGGTGGTTAGAACATTTTAATACTAACAGAAAAACAAAAGTTGGTGGGAGGGGGGGGTAAAAAAGGTTGACTATCACTACCCTTTAGCTTACTTCTATGTTTCTCAGAATTTTGAAAACTGCGCACCATTTTACATTATTGAATGCTTTTTATAGGTCCATGAATCCTATTTATGTGCCTCTACTTTTCTTAAGTCGAGTTTACATTATCAAGAGCAATGTCAAAACTAGCTTTGGTGCCTTTAATCTTACTGAAAGTCCAACTCACAGTCATCTAGCATAGCTTTAATTTTGTTTCTCATTCTTCTGCGTATTGCTCTAGTTAACATCTTCGGTGCACCTGCTCATAAGCTGATTGGATGATAGTTCTCGCATTTGTTTGTCATTGCCATATTTATGATTGTGTGGATGGCAGTTTTCCTAAGGTCTGATTTTACATGTCTAGTCTCAGATTCTATACAGTAACTTGAATATTTGTTTGGTTGAACGTCCCCAATGCATTTAAGAATTCCCAAGATATGCTACCTATCCCTTCTATCTTATTTGATTGGATTTTCCCAAGGCTCTGTTAAACTCCGACAAACACCAGATCCCTGTGTCTTCCATATCTATTCCCATTTCTTCTTTTATCATTTAATCAGACATTTCCTTCCCTTTGCACAGGACTTGAATCTACTCCTTCCACCTATTTGCTCTCTCCTCTGCATTTAGTAGTGGAAGTCACACTGTCCATTAATGTTGATGCTACTGCTTTTAATTTCAGTGAAGCTTGTTTGGGCTTTTCTATAAGCTGAGCCAGTGCTTCCAATAATCATTTCTTTCTGTTGCTTCACATTTTTGCTGCAGCTAGTTCACTTTGTGTTCCCTGCACTTCCTATTTATTTCATTCCTGTTTTTAACTGAACACATTTGTACTTCCTGCTTTCATTGATCAACTGAAGTATGCCATCTATTACCAAATGTTTCTTTGCAGTTACCTTCCTTGCATCTAAGTTTTTCTGTCAAATTTCTGTATTTACTTTAGGACTAAAGGAGACTACTCATCAAACAGCAGAAGCATGTTGTCATTGACAGGCACACACAAAAGAGAAAGAAAACTTGCTAGCTTTTGGAATAAATCCTTTGTTATGCTAATGTACAAATACACATGCACATATACGCACCTATGGCCCTACACTGTGTCTGCTGGACACACAATTGCGTTTCAGCAGGTGTACTAGGGTGAGATCGGGGTTGTGTCGGATGGGGTGGGTAGGAGAGAGAGGGGGGCAGAAGGCAGGAAGCATGGTTGAGGCAGGAAGCATGGTTGGGGTGGGCAGCTGGGTGGCTTGGAGGGAGGTGGCAGGTTTGCTGGCTAAGAATATGAGAGGGAAGGGTGGCACAGTTACTCAGGCTAGGAGGGTTACAAGAGCAAAGGATTTGTTACCAGAATAACTTGCGATGGAGGCAAGGATCCAGAAGGTCCAGATTCCACTGGATGATAAACTTTGTTCTTGGCAACAGTTTGGCAGTGGCCATTCATTCTGGTGAACAGTTGATAGACTGGTTGTTATTTTTGCAATTTTTTGTTGTGGAAGGGATGTACCTATAGCCTTTGAGAACTTCAAATGCATCTCATCATTCTTCAGTACTTCAGTATCCCTTTCTTTGCACATCGATTCTTCTGCAAAATTCTCCTAATCTTTAGTCTACTCTTTATCATTACTTAATTGTGAGCTAATCTACATCTGCTCCTGGAAATGCATTACAATCCAGTATCTGATATCAGAATCTTTGCTTGAGCATGATGTAACTATACCTCATCCACATATGATTTTTGAACAGTGTCTTGATATGTACTGCAGAACTCAATTAGTCTTTGTCCCCTCTCATTCCACTACCAAGGCCATATCCTCCCATAATTGTATCTTCTAGCCCTTTCCCTATTACCAAACTCCAATCCACCATGATTATATCTCCCTTTAGACAATGAAAATTGTTGTGATGACCTCTGCCCTACCTTACTATTCACAACTAATCCTCCCCCATTACATTGTTTTCTGCTGCCATCGATGTTACCCTATTTTTGTCTCACCAGAAATTCTTGCCTTCTTTCCATTTCACTGCACTGACAACCACTATATCTACACTGTCTTTACAGTTTGCTTTTCAGGTTTTATAACACCCCCACCGTGTTCAAGCTTCTAACAATCCATACCCTGATCCCTGGAACGTTACTCTTTTGTTGGTTATTAATATTTTTCTCATGATTACCTCCCACTAGGCAGCCCCCTCCCAGATATCCAAAAGGGGGGCTAAACCTGAATCTTTTGATAGTAGAAATATCATCATTGCACTTTTTCAATTAGAGGCCACATGTCTTTTGGATACACATTATACGTCTTTAGCACAATAGTTTCAACTGCATTCTCATGCATGTTTCTTACTTGCCACCTTCATGAGAAGTGTTGGGTTCATGTCTCGTATGGATCTTTATAGCCGCTGGACCACAGGCTTCTCTCCGCTCTTGGTGCTGCTCTGGCCAATCACGTGTGAGCACAATCGGCACGGCAGCGGTGGCAGTGATGTGGTGGGGAAGAAGTGGAGGTACGAGACATGATAACCTGGTCAACTGGGATCGTGACTTCCAACTCAGCACCGCATGGGGGGAAAACATTAGCAAGAATATGAAGTAAGCGCACTGATGGAGGCAGGACGGTGGTGGCAAATGGAATAAACAAGCTCACTGAAAGAAGATGCTGGGACATGGTACCTGTGGCTCCCCCCCACCCCACCATGCACCGCCACGCCAATACCGCTCGCGCCTGATTGGCCCGACTGCACCGTGGATGCAGAGAAGCCCGTGATTCAGTGGCTATAAAAATCCAAACGAGATGTGAACCTGACACTTTGTCTGAAGATGGCACGTAAAAAACTTGCTGAAACGTTGTCGGAATGATACATTGACTCAGCTGTCAACCCAAGAAGATTATATCAGCCCGTATGCTGATTAATGAAAACTGTAATGCACTGATAATCCAGTAGTGTATATCAAAAGGACAACAATGACTATTATTATATGAGGATAAGTCAAAAAAATTCTGCAATGTTGACATAACTCTTCTCATGTTGTTCACACTGATTTCTCTCTCACATATTTTAGAGAGATGCCGTTCTGCTTCTGCTATGAAAATTTGATCCTAATTCCTCCATTTGTCTTCCTCCTGTTGCAGATAGACTGTGGCTGCTCCATACGAAATTAGCAATAAAGAGGAATAACAAGCAGTAATGCAATTTTTATGGTCAGAAGGTGTATCGGGAGTCACAATCTATCTGCAACAGTGTCTTGCCACAACAGAGTGTCTAGGAAAGGACTGCAAAATTCAAAAATGATCACACTAGTGATACATATGAGGAAGAAGCCAGATGACCATTCATGGCCATGAATGAAGACAACATTGTCCTTAAATGATTGTTCTCGTAGACAGATAAGTGACTATTGATAAAGTGGCACATTGTCTGCAAATTAGTCATGTGTCTGCCTATGAAATCGTTCACAACAGACCTGGGTTTCATCAAGTTTGTGGAAGGTGAATCCCAAAACAACTCAATGTTGCATGCTTTGACATCTGCAAAAATATTTACAGTTAGACTGTCATGATAACGAATGTGATGGGTCCACAATCAGAATCATCACTGATGACGAAACTTGGATCCACCACTATGAGCTGGACAGTAAACGGAGTAGTATGGAATGGAAACATCCAAAATCGCCCAACAGGAAAAAGCTCAAAACCGAACCACCTGCAGGAAAACTGATGCTTACCAATTTTTGGGATGCATAAGGCCCAGAACTGGAACATTACCAGGACAGTGGAACAACAGTAAAACCGTGTGTATTACGGCAAGATGCTTACTGACAAGCTAAAGTCTACAATCTTCCTGATGAACCATGGACCTTGCCGTTGATGGGGCTTGCGTGCCTCAGCGATACAGATGACCGTACTGTAGGTGCAACCACAGCGGAGGCGTATCTGTTGAGAGGCCAGACAAACGTGGTTCCTGAAGAGGGGCAGCAGCCTTTACAGTAGTTGCAGGGGCAACAGTCTGGACGATTGACTGCCCTGGCCTTGCAACATTAACCAAAACGGCTTTGCTGTGCTGGTACTGCAAACGGCTGAAAGCAAGGGGAAACTTCAGACGTAATTTTTCCTGAGGGCATGCAGCTTTACTGTATGGATAAATGATGATGGCGTCCTCTTGGGTAAAATATTCCGGAGGTAAAATAGACCCCCATTCGGATCTCCAGGCGGGGACTACTCAAGAGGATGCCGTTACCAGGAGAAAGAAAACTGGCGTTCTACGGATCGGAGCGTGGAATGTCAGATCCCTTAATCGGGCAGGTAGATTAGAAAATTTGAAAAGGGAAATGAGTAGGTTAAAGTTAGCTATAGTGGGAATTAGTGAAGTTCGGTGGCAGAAGGAACAAGACTTTTGGTCAGGCGAATACAGGGTTATAAACACAAAATCAAAGAGGGGTAACGCAGGAGTAGGTTTAATAATGAATAAAAAAATAGGAGTGCGGGTAAGCTACTACAAACAGCATAGTGAACGTATTATTGTGGCCAAGATAGACACGAAGCCCACGCCTACTACAGTAGTACAAGTTTATATGCCAACTAGTTCTGCAGATGATGAAGATATTGAAGAAATGTATGATGAGATAAAAGAAATTATTCAGGTAGTGAAGGGAGATGAAAATTTAATAGTCATGGCTGACTGGAATTCAAGAGTAGGAAAAGGTAGAGAAGGAAACATAGTAGGTGAATATGGATTGGGGCTAAGAAATGAAAGAGGAAGCTGCCTGGTAGAGTTTTGCACAGAGCATAACTTAATCATAGCTAACACTTGGTTCAAGAATCATGAAACAAGGTTGTATACATGGAAGAATCCTAGAGATACTAAAAGGTATCAGATAGATCATATAATGGTAAGACAGAGATTTAGGAAACAGGTTTTAAATTGTAAGACATTTCCAGGGGCAGATGTGGACTCTGACCACAATCTATTGGTAATGAATTGTAGATTAAAATTGAAGAAACTGCAAAAATGGGGGAATTTAAGGAGATGGGACCTGGATAAACTAAAAGAACCAGAGGTTGTACAGAGTTTCAGGGAGAGCACAAGGGAACAATTGACAGGAATGGGGGAAAGAAGTACAGTAGAAGAAGAATGGGTAGCTCTGAGGGATGAAGTAGTGAAGGCAGCAGAGGATCAAGTAGGTAAAAAGATGAGGGCTAGTAGAACTCCTTGGTTAACAGAGGAAATATTGAACTTAATTGATGAAAGGAGAAAATATAAAAATGCACTAAATGAAGCAGGCAAAAAGGAATACAGACTTCTCAAAAATGAGATCAACAGGAAGTGCAAAATGGCTAAGCAGGGATGGTTTAAGGACAAATGTAAGGATGTAGAGGCTTATCTCACTAGGGGTCAGATAGATACTGCCTACAGGGAAATTAAAGAGACCTTTGGAGAAAAGAGAACCACTTGTCAATCAAGAGCTTAAATGGAAACCCAGTTCTAAGCAAAGAAGGGAAAGCAGAGAGGTGGAAGGAGTATATAGAGGGTCTATACAAGGGCGATGTACTTGAGGACAATATAATGGAAATGGAAGAGGATGTAGATAAAGATGAAATGGGAGGTATGATATTGCGTGAAGAGTTTGACGGGGCACGGAAAGATCTGAGTCGAAACAAGGCCCCGGGAGTAGACAACATTCCATTAGAACTACTGACGGCCTTGGGAGAGCCAGTCCTGACAAAACTCTACTATCTGGTGAGCAAGATGTATGAGTCAGGCAAAATACCCTCAGACTTCAAGAAGAATATAATAATTCCAATCCCAAAGAAAGCAGGTGCTGACAGATGTGAAAATTACCGAACTATCAGTTTAATAAGTCACAGCTGCAAAATACTAACGCAAATTCTTTACAGACGAACGGAAAAACTGGTAGAAGCCGACCTCGGGGAAAATCAGTTTGGATTCTGTAGAAGTATTGGAACACATGAAGCAATACAGACCTTACGACTTATCTTAGGAGCTAGATTAAGGAAAGGCAAACCTACGTTTCTAGAATTTGTAGACTTAGAGAAAGCTTTTGACAATGTTGACTGGAATACTCTCTTTCAAATTCTAAAGGTGGCAGGGGTAAAATACAGGGAGCGAAAGGCTATTTACAATTTGTACAGAAACCAGATGGCAGTTATAAGAGTCAAGGGACATGAAAGGGAAGCAGTGGTTTGGAAGGGAGTGAGACAGGGTTGTAGCCTCTCCTCGATGTTATTCAATCTGTTTATTGAGCAAGCAGTGATGGAAACAAAAGAAAAATTTGGAGTAGGTATTAAAATCCATGGAGAAGAAATAAAAACTTTGAGGTTCGCCGATGACATTGTAATTCTATCAGAGACAGCAAAGGACTTGGAAGAGCAGTTGAACGGAATGGACACTGTCTTGAAAGGAGGATATAAGATGAACATCAACAAAAGCAAAATGAGGATAATGGAATGTAGTCGAATTAAGTCGAGTGATGCTGAGGGAATTAGATTAGGAAATGAGACACTTAAAAGTAGTAAAGGAGTTTTGCTATTCGGGGAGCAAAATAACTGATGATGGTCGAAGTAGAGAGGATATAAAATGTAGACTGGCAATGGCAAGGAAAGCGTTTCTGAAGAAGAAAACTTTGTTAACACTGAGTATAGATTTAAGTGTCAGGAAGTAGTTTCTGAAAGTATTTGTATGGAGTGTAGTCATGTATGGAAATGAAACATGGACAATAAATAGTTTGGACAAAAAGAGAATAGAAGCTTTCGAAATGTGGTGCTACAGAAGAATGCTGAAGATTAGATGGGTAGATCACATAACTAATGAGGAGGTATGCAATAGAATTAGGGAGAAGAGGAGTATGTGGCACAACTTGACAAAAAGGAAGAACCGGTTGGTAAGACATGTTCAGAGGCATCAAGGGATCACAAATTTAGCATTGGAGGGCAGCGTGGAGGGTAAAAATGGAAGAGGGAGACTAAGAGATGAATACACTTGCACAGGATAGGGTAGCATGGAGAGCTGCATCACACCAGTCTCAGGACTGAAGACCGCAACAACAACAACAACCATAATTTGAAGCAAGTGCCGAGAACTACTGTTGAAAGGCGTTGTGTTGTTACAGGACAATGTCTGTCCATATATCACTGCCCACAATGCTGAAATGCTCTGGAAATGAGATCGACAGGAAGTGCAAAATGGCTAAGCAGGGATGGTTTAAGGACAAATGTAAGGATGTAGAGGCTTATCTCACTAGGGGTCAGATAGATACTGCCTACAGTGGCTTCTCCTCTGTGTAGTCCTGATCTTGCCCCTTTCAACTGTCACTTGTTTGGTCCACTGAAAGAGGCATTAAGGGACCATCAGTTCACCTTTGATTAAGTTGTAAAGGATGGGGTTTGTTTTGATTTATTTTGGGGAACAAAAACAACTAGGGTGACATGCACCTACGTCAGAACAACAGAACACAGGAGGAAAAAAGAAAGGGAGTTAAAAATGACTACACATTAAGCCCAGTTAACTGAAGAAAAGGTCCATAAAATATACCATAGAGAAACGGACCTTCAGTTAAGTTGTAAAGGATGTGGTTTGTTTTGGGGCACAAAAACAACTAGGGTCATGTGCACACATGTCAGAACCATGGACACGAGGGGGGCGGGGGGAAGAAAGATAGTTACAAAAGGACTGCACGTTAAGCCCAGTCAATGGAAGGAAAGGTCCATAAAATACACCATAGAGAAACAGAGATCCTGAACTAAAGATTAAATGTCCTTTATCATCTTCCTACAATGGATAAAAAGTAAAACGCATCATTCTCTAAAACGGCCAATAACTCAGACAGCAAACACAAATGAGATCATAAGTGGTTAACAAAAGGGATTCTGTTAGGAAATGGTGAATCATCATAGGTTGAGGGCAATGAGCATAAGGCAGCACCACTAGCAAATGGCAATGGCTAAAAAGACAGTGCCCAGTATGCAACCTAGCTAAAATGACCTCCTTGTGGCGAGAGAGGGCCGAGTGGAGGTCATCTGAGCTGCTGAGAGAGGCTTCATTCCCCAGAGCTTGTTCCCATGAAGGGGGGACCAGTGGTGATGCCAAAGTGACATCACCTGCTGACAGACGGCAACACAGAGATCATAGGAGGTAGTGGAAAGCCTAGCAAGCTGAGGTATGAGGACTGCAGTCTTGGCAGCAGTGTCAGCGGCCTTGTTTCTCATCAGACTGAGGTGACCAAGAACCCACTTAAACATCACTATGGTTCCATGAAGACTGAGCAAATGACAGTTTTATTGGACCAGTTGCACAAAGAGATGGACAATGTACAGCACACACAGACTCTGAAGGGCACTTAGAGATTTGGAGCAGATGAATGCAATTGATAAGCCTGTGTCACCGGATGTACTGATGGCCTGATAGAGGGTGAAGAGCTCCGCTGTAAACAGTAAGAGTATTCCAGAAGCCGACACAAAAATTGTTGGTGCCAATGGTGAAGGCACACCTGACTCCACAGTCAGCTCAAGAGCTATCAGTATACACAATGATACTATTGCAAAGTTCCGTGCAAAGGTCAAGAAACTTATGGCGACAGTGAGTCTCGAGTAGTTAGTTGGTTTGTGGTGTAAAGGGACCAAACTACAGGGTCATAAGTCACTTTTTCCTGATGCAAATGAGGCTCAAGGTAAAACAAGTACGTTTTGGACAGTAAAAGGGGAAAAAGGAATGGGGAACCACACCTAAAATGGAAATGAATGGAACGAACAAAAAACGAGGAAAACATACCACAAAGAAAAGTAGAAGAAGGTATTAAAACTATAGAGCAGATGGTCTGGCCTGGCTGATCACAAGAATAAAAGAGGCCACTCTGCAAGACACTAAAATGTCTGCCCCAAAAAGACAAGGCGAGATGAACACGTGTAGGAAAAAGATGAACAACAAGACAAATAAATGGAAAGAAACGGTGACAGACAGTTGAAATGGAAGGAGTGTGGAGGCCTTGGAGGGATGGCCAAATGCCGACCCTTTGATGGTATGATAACCGCCCCCCCCACTCATGAACAAAATATAAAACTAAATCAGGTGTTGAGGAATTGTTGCCCAACACTTTAAGGTAGGGTGCTGGTAAGGTTAACAGTCCGTTGCAGAGTGGTTAAAATTGGGCAGTCCAGCACGATGTGGATGATGGGAGTCACAGCAACACCAAGGTGGGTCCTTGTGATGGAGAAGTTAACCATATGTTAAGTCACTTGTGGCCAACATGGAGCCAGCTAATGTGAGACCATTGATGGCAATTAAAAAGAGTGGGACACTCAGGACAGCTCTGTGGGACCCCAATTTATTGTGTATGGAGTGCACTGTGGGAAGCACCAACTTGAACTCTAAAAGTGCAGTGCGACAAAAATTTCTGTAGAAAAATCGAGAGCAGGCTCCAGAGACACCATTCATGCAGAGTAGCGAGGATGTGGTGTTGCCAAGTGGTATAATAGGCCTTCTTGAGGTCGAAAAAGACAGCAATAAGGTGTTGTAGCCGGGAAAATGCTGATTGAACAGCAGACTCCAGGTACACCAAGTTGTCGATGGTGGAGCGTCCTTGGCGAAAACTGCCCTGGGACGAAGCCAGAAGGTCCCAAGACTCAAGGAGCCAACACAACTGCCAGCTCATCATACGTTCCAGCAGCTTGCACAGATTGTTGATGAGGCTGATGGGAGGATAACTGTCAACTTCTAGTGGGTTCTTCCCGGGCTTTAGCACTGAATGATTATACCGTCCTGCCATTGTGATGGGAATTCCCCATCACTCCAAATGCAGATGAAGACAGCAAGGAGGTGGCACTGGGAATCCACAGACAAATGTTTCAACTTTTGCAAATGGATGCGGCCTGGGCCAGTGGATGAGTCAGGACGGTCAGCGAAAGGGCACTGAGAAATTCCCACACACTGAAGGGAGCATTATATAAGGCTCAGAGTGGTGTAGAGTGAAAGAGAGCTGCTGTTCTTCCACCCTCTGATTGAGGAGATGAAAGTTCGGGTGGTAGTTCTCAGATGCTGAGATGCGAGCATAATGCTGAGCAAGACGCTTTACAATTACTTCTGGATCAGCAGATACAGCTCCATTTGTGGAAATTCCTGTTACACCTGTTAGGTTCTGATAGTCGTAAAGTCGGTGGAGCTTGGTCCAAACCTGGGAGGGGGAGGTTCGTGTCCCAATGGTGGAGACATAGCTTTCCCAACACTCCTGCTTCATTTGTTTGATGAGAAGGCAAACCTGGGTATGGAGTTGTTTGAAGACAATGAGGTTCTCCAGGGAGGAGTGGCACTTATGATGTTAGAGGACCCGCTGTTGTCTCTAATGGCCACAGTGATTTACGGCAACCACCAAGACACTGACTTCTGCTGAGGGCAACTGGAGGAACATGGGATTGCTGATTCAGTTGCAGCAACAACGACATTAGTGACGACATGGATTACTTCATTGATGGTGGCATACAACGGATACTCAATGTAAGTGCTCCAGTCAGCTTTGGGAAGAACCCACCTGAGCAAGTGTGAAGATGAGGGACATTGGGGTAGGAGCATGAAGAGTGGAAAGTGGTCGCTACCACCCAAGACGTTATGTGCTCTCCAGTGGAAAGATGGGAAAGGCCAGAACTGCAGACCAAGAGATCAATGGCTGAATATGTGCCATGTGCCACACTGAAATGTGTGGAGGCACCTGTATTTAGGAGGCGAAGGTCAAGGTGATTTAGTAGGTCCTCAAACATCTTTGCCACGGCCATTAACCTTGGCTCTACCCCACAACGGGTTATGGTGTTAAAATCACCCAGAAGGAGAAAAGGTGGGGGTGGGGGATGTGAAATGAGTGCAGCCAAAACATGGAGTGGTGCTTCACAATCTGGAAGGAGGTAGATGTTACAGATGTTAATTTCCTGCATTGTCCTCACCCTGACAGCCACAGCTTCTAAAGGTGTTCGAAGGGGTACAGGTTTGCTACAGACAGAGGTAGGGACGAAAATACATACTCCACCTGACAGTAGGTCACAGGCAGGATGGTTTTTATAGCAGTTCCAATAGCCACAAAGGGCGGGGAGCAGCAGGGGGGAGGGGGGGGAGAGGGGGGGGAGAGGGGGGGGGGGGAGCAAGGGTGGTCCGCTTTGTAGGAAACCAGATCTCTTGAAGGACAATGCAGAAAGCAGATGTACTGCTTAAAAATTGACATAACTCAGCCAGGTGGGAAAAAACCTGCCTCAGTTCCACTGGAGATGATGCTTTCTGTTGTCTGGGGGGCTTGGAGTGACCAAGGAGTCAAATTAGGCCTCAGCATCACCTGTTGCCACCGGTTGAGTGTTGGCCTCCGGTACCATTGCGCTCTGAGGCGTCGGCAAGATCAAGGCCCTCAGGGGACACCAGAATTTTCCACCTCGTCCTCGGACGCAGAGCCAGGGGGGAGTGCTGGTTTAGGGGGCATTGGAGACTCCTGTTTCTCAGAGGACTACTTCTTTGAAGTTTTGCCCTCCCACCACTACTTAGAGGCTTGCTGGGAGGGCTTCACAGAAGTAGCTTCAGGGACAAAGGAAGACCTTGAAGCCCTTCAACCAGCAGCCAGTGGCTCTTTCAACTACTGGCTGGTGTCTACTGGACTACTGGGAGGGGAGCATGGAAAGTAGAGTCCCAAAGTAGAAGCTTTGAGAGCAACAGAAGATGTGCCCCCAGCCAACTGGAGGGGGAGGAAGATGGGCAGCCCTGAGGGCCCACTGGTGTAACCTCAGATGTGGGTGTGATGGCGTCATCGATGGTGATGCCATCGTGTGGCAACATAAGAAGATAGCATGGGATAGGGTTTACTCTTTCATATTTGAGTTTAGCCTCGCAGTTAAGACAGCCTGTCCAGGATCTTGTACGCCATAATTTTGCACTCCTTTTGGAATACTGGACATTTGGGCAAGCAGGGGGAGTGATGCTGTCCACAGTTCACACAGGTGGGAGGATGTGCACACGGAGTATTCGGATGCAGCGAACATCCGCAGTTTCTACATGTGACGCTCTAAGATCAACGGGAGGACATGTGACTGAATTTCCAGCACTTGAAGCACCGCATAGGGGAGGGACATAGGGTTTGAAGTCACATCGGTACACCATCACCTTGACCTTTTCAGGTAATGAATCACCCTCAAAGGTCAAGATGAAGCCACCGGTGGGAACCCTATTACCTTTGGGTCCCCTGTAAATGCGCCGTACGAAATGAACACCCTGCCATTCCAAACTGGCATGTAGCTCGTCATCAGACTGTAACCGGAGGTCACCATGAAAAATAATTCCCTGGACAATATTGAGGCTTTAGTGGGGAGTGACTGAAACAGAAATACCAACCAGCCTGTCACATGTGAGTAACCATCCAGGACTGGGTTGGGGATGTCGCCTGAATCAAAGCCGAAACATTGCGCATTTTGGACAGCGTTGTCACTTCCCCAAACTTATCCTCCAGGTGAAAAAAGCAGATGCTTCATTTCCAGAAAGGAGTACCCATCAGTTCTGCTGCATACTAACGAGGTGAATATGAATCCTGTCGCTCTGAAGCCCTATGTTCCTCCCAAGATGCTGCTAGGAAGGGGAACAATTTAGGGTCACACCTGTCAGCAAGAAAATCAACCTTTTCTTTCTTCGAGACTGCTGGTGCCATTCAGTCCCTAGAAAAAGATAGCTGGGTCCACTTCTTCACGGGTCATCTGCCCTGATGCCACTCACTCTGATCAGGGGCTCTCCCCATGGGTGCCACCCAGCCACAGCTAAGAGCACCTGGCATGATGGCAGTTGTTGGACAGACATCTACTCCTTGGCACACATGCAGAGTTTACAGCTCAGGCATCAGCAGTGTGATCCCTGTGTTGTCAGGGGGCTACCACCAAATGGGTACATGACGGCCCCACCACAACGGACTGGCTACAGTGCTGGATACTGGGCACAGAGAAATCCAACAGTTTCATGGGGGCAAAAGAGGACAGGAGACAACGTAAGGAGATGACAAACCCCAGAAAGTGTCCTCACCCAAATAGTGGAATTACAGGTAGAGATTCAAAGCCAAGATGAGAAGAGGTTAAGGAGATCAAATCTAATGGCACTATGGATAACTGGTGCACCACAAAAGGCGTTCTTTCCAATATGGCCTGCACTTCTGTAGAATTTGGAACATGGCAGGTCAAACCATAAAATTGGACTCAAAGTTACAGGGCCGAAAAGAGGGAAGACTCCTTTTAGTCGCCTCTTACGACAGGCAGGAATATCTTGGGCCTATTCATCCCAGGACCCACAGGTGGGTCTCGAGTAGTGTCTTTAGGAAGCGAATTAAGGCCAAGGTGAACATGGACTGCCGCACGAAGCCAAGGTGGTGAAGGGTTAACATGTAGCAGAAAAGTGGCATGTAACGTGAAGTTAAGCTGCCGGAGAAAGGGCTGAAAGTGAATTCCAGGATGTAACAGAAGAGGGACACACCCAATACTGATGATCAAAGGAGCCATTTAAGGAGGAGTAGGATGGGTGGCCAGGCATGGTAGACAAACGGTAGGCATATTTAAAAGGCTAGTTGTCAAACGGACGCCACAATGGTGGACGGTACTGAGGAGGCATAAGAGGGACAGATCTGGAAGATGCATAAATGAAACACCCATAGTCTAGTTTCGAATGGACAAGGGTTGGATACAAACCGAGGAGGGTGGTCTGATCCGCTTCTCAGGAAATACCACTGAGGACACACAGGACATTGAGGGGGCACATACAATGGGCACAGGTAAGACACATGGGAGCGCCATGAGCCCCAGGAATTTTGTAGTTTCTATGAATGGAAGTGCAACAGGGCCAAGATGTAAAGACGGAGGAAGAGACCAATTGTCCTGCCAGAAATTCAAAGAAACGGTTTGTTCATGGAAATGCGAAAGCCACTGTTGGTGCTCCATGGGTAAAGAAGATTGAGACATCGCTGATGACGCCGCTCAAGGACACTAGTCCATGGAGAAATACAATAAATCGCAAAATCATTAATGAAGAGGGAGCCAGAGTTGTCTGGGGGGAGACAGACCATTACATAGTTGATGGTGATAGCAAAGAGGATGAAGCTCAGTACAGAACCCTGAGGCACATCGTTTTCCTGGATAAAGGTATCTGACACAGCAGAACCCACAAGTACCTTGAAAAATATGTCTTAAAAATTCCTGAAGGAAATGGGACATGCAGTCACAGAATCCCAACATGTAGAAAGCACGGTAGGACAGCAGTTCTCCAGCAGGAGATACAGACTTTCTCCAAATTGAAAAACACGACCACAGTCTAGTATTTCCGCAGAAAACCATTCATGACATTGGTTGACAAAGTGACGAGATGGTCAACTGCAGTAAACAGCACACTCAAAATCCACAGTGTGTAGTGGTTAGTAAATGTGAGACTCAAGCATGAATCATATGTTCCTTCACCTCGCCGACAACTGTTAAGAAAAATAGGGCGATAACTAGAGAGAAGGTATTTGTCCTTGCCGGACTTAGGTATGAGTATCACAGTGGCCTCACTGTCAGCATCTGGGAAATGTGCTCTCTGCCCAGATATAATTGTACTTATGAAGGAGAAAGTGCTGCTTGCAAGAGAAAGGTTATTCAACAGCTGATTGTTAACATCGTGCAGCCCTGGGGCGGAGGTTGGGATGAAATGAGAGCACGATCCAGCTACCTCATAGTAAAAGCTGCATTGTAGCACTCATAATTCTGAGACAAGAAAGGTATTGCCAGGGCCTCCTCCAGTCGTTTGTGATGGAGGATGGCAGGGTGATAATGGGTGGAGCTCGAAATTTCCACTAAATAGTGGTCCAAGCTGTTGAAGATAGCAATAGGGTCCACTATGACATCATCTGCTACTGTCAGGCTGGAAATTGAGGAATGGACCTTGGTCCCAGAGAGCCATCGGAGGTTGGCCCATGCGATGGAAGAGGGAGTGATATTCTTAAAAGAACTAGTAAAGGAAATCCAGCTAACTTTTCTGCTATCCTGAAGAATGTGATGATACTTTGCATACAACTGTGAGTCATGAATGCAGTTTCTTTTTTCTTATTTTTTTTGTGGTTTTAGGGCGCACAACTACAATGGTCATTAGCGCCCTGACTAATTTAGGAATGTACTGCGAGGCACAAGGTTAAAACAGCAACTAAAAGGGACAACACTATAAAAGACGTATTAACAGACATAGGATTAAACAACTAAAGCATAAGCAAACGTCCTTAGACAGGTGTGTCAAGTTGATAAAACTAAGAACGTGAGCAGCAGCTCCTGGGTCATCCGCTAAAATGGCATCCAGAGTACATGGCAGGCCAAGATCAAGACGCAGCGTAGTAAAATCTGGACAGGACGTTAAAATGTGGCGGACCGTCAGCAATTGCCCACATGGACAGAACAGCGCTGCCGTCAGCAGATGGCGATGGCTGAACTGGCAGTGTCCAATTCGTAGTCGGGCCAAAACGAACTCCTCCCACCCAGAAGTACGTGAGGACGACGTCCAAGCTACGGGAAGAGGTTTCAAGGCCCAAAGCTTGTTGTCCCTAAGTGCAGCCCAATCGGCATGCCACAGCGATAAAATGCGCCGACAAATGACCGTGCTACAATCTGATGAAGGGACACAACAAGAAGCCGTCCGAGGCTGGAGGACCGCAGCCTTGGCCATGGCATCTGCAGCTTCGTTCCCAGGGATACCGACACGGCCAGGAACCCACATAAAGCTAACTGGAGACCCGTCGTCCACCAGCTGCTGAAGAGAGCGTTGGATCCGGTGCATGAAAGGGTGAACCGGATACGGATCACTGAGGCTCTGGATGGCGCTCAGAGAATTGGAGCAGATGACATAAGCAGAATGTCGGTGGCGGCAGACGTAAAGAACAGCCTGGTAGAGGGCAAAGAGCTCAGCTGTGAAGACCGAACAATGGCCATGTAGCCGGTATTTGAAACTTTGTGCCCCGACAATAAAAGAACACCCGACCCCGTCATTGGTCTTAGAGCCATCTGTATAAATTAAGGTCATATTAATGAACTTCGAACGAAGTTCAACAAAACGGGAGTGGTATACTGAGCCGGGGGTAACCTCCTTTGGGAGCGAGCGGATGTCAAGGTGAACGCGAACCTGAGCCTGGAGCCAAGGTGGCGTGTGGCTCTCGCCTACTCTAAAGGTTGTAGGGAGTGAAAAATCAAGGTGTTGAAGGAGGCGATGAAAGCGAACTCCAGGAGGTAGCAGGGCAGAGACATACAACCCGTATTGACAGTCGAGAGAGTCGTCAAAAAAGGAACGATAAGATGGGTGGTCGGGCATTGACAGAAGCCGACAGGTGTAATGACAAAGCAGCATATCGCGCCGGTAGGTGAGTGGCAATTCACCGGCTTCAGCATGAAGACTCTCGACGGGACTAGTATAAATCGCTCCGATCGCAAGCCATAAACCCCGATGTTGTATGGAGTTGAGGCGGCGTAAGATGGACGGCCGTGCAGAGGAGTATACAAAGCACCCATAATCCAGCTTGGAGCGGACGATCGACCGATATAGGCGAAGTAGGACGGTTCAATCCGCTCCCCACGACGTGCCACTGAGAACACGGAGGACATTTAGAGAACGGGTACAACGGGCAGCCAAATATGACATGTGGAGACCAACGGGGCCGAGTAGTAACGACGGTGGGAGAAACTCTTTGTAGCACCAGAAGTTAATACAGACCGTTTTCTCGGCAGAAAAACGGAAGCCATTGGCGACACTCCAGGAATAAAGACGGTCAAGAGAACGCTGAAGAGAGCGCTCCAGGAAACATGTACGCTGCGCGCTGCAATAGATGGTAAAATCGTCCACGAAAAGGGAGCCTGATACATCATCTGGGAGGCAATCGATTATTGGATTGATCGCTATGGCGAAGAGAGCGACGCTCGAAACGGAGCCCTGTGGCACCCCATTTTCCTGGCGAAAGGTGTCTGACAGGACAGAACCCACACGTACCCTGAACTGTCGATCCATTAAAAAGGAACGAATAAAAAGAGGGAGGCGACCACGAAAGCCCCATGTATGCATGGTGCGGAGAATGCCCGCCCTCCAACAGGTGTCGTAAGCCTTCTCCAAATCAAAGAACACAGCCGCGGTCGGGTGCTTCCGCAAGAAGTTATTCATAATGAAGGTCGACAAGGTAACCAGATGGTCAACAGCAGAGCGGCGCCTACGAAATCCACATTGTACATTGGTAAGCAGGCGTCGAGATTCGAGCAGCCAAACCAACCGAGAGTTAACCATTCGCTCCATCACCTTACAGACACAGCTGGTAAGCGAGATGGGTCGATAACTGAAAGGCAAGTGCTTGTCCTTCCCCGGCTTAGGAATTGGTACAACAATAGACTCGCGCCAGCATGCGGGCACATGTCTCTCAATCCAGATGCGATTGTAAGTACGAAGAAGGAAACCTTTACCCGCAGGAAAAAGGTTCTTCAGCATCTGAATATGAATAAAATCATGCCCCGGAGCGGAGGACTGTGACCGGGCAAGTGCATTTTCGAGTTCCCGCATGGTGAATGGGGCATTGTAGTTTTCACAATTCGAGGAGTGGAAATTAGGTGGCCGAGCCTCCTCTGCCTGTTTTCAGGGGAGGAAGGCAAGGGGGTAATGAGTGGAGCTCGAAACCTCTGCGAAAAAGTGGCCGAAGGCATTGGAGACATCCTCAGGGGCCACAAGGACGTCATTCGCGACCGTCAAGCCAGAAACTGGTGAGTGGACCTTAGTGCCAGATAGCCGGCGCAGGCTACCCCAGACAACAGAAGAAGGAGTAAAACTGTTGAAGGTGCTTGTGAAAGCAGCCCAGCTGGCATTCTTGCTTTCTTTAAAAATATGACGACACTGCGCACGTAATCGTTTATAATTGATACAATTCGCCACTGTAGGGTGGCGATTAAAGGTGCGTAGAGCACGTCGAGGAGCACGTAAGGCGTCTCTACATGCTGCGGTCCACTAGGGGACCGGTACGCGGCGTGGAGAAGAAGTAGTGTGAGGGATGGAATATTCAGCAGCAGTGAGAATGACTTCCGTGAGGTGTGCGGCCTGACTATCGCAGCTTGTGAAGGTTTGATCCTGAAAGATCGCCCTGGAAGTGAAGAGCCCCCAGTCTGCTTTGGAGATGTTCCAACTAGTTGAGCACGGAGAGGGGGTATGATGCAGGAGATGGATAACACACGGGAAGTGGTCGCTCGAATATGTATCAGAAAGCGCATACCACTCAAACCGGCGTGCAAGTTGGGTAGTACATACAGAGAGGTCTAAATGGGAATAGGTGTGAGAGGTGTCTGAAAGGAAAGTAAGGGCGCCAGTATTGAGGCAGACAAGATTGAGCTGGTTGAAAACGTCTGCTAACAGGGAGCCCCTCGGACAGGATGCTGGAGAGCCCCAAAGAGGATGGTGAACATTGAAGTCTCCAGTTAACAAAAATGGTGCAGGGAGCTGAGCAATAATTTGCAGCATGTCTGCCCTGGTAACGACAGACGGTAATGGAGTGTAAACGGTACAGATGGAAAATGTAAAATTGGGGAGAGTAATGCGGACGGCAACTGCCTGCAGGCCGGTGTGCAATGTGATGGGATCATAGTAGATATCATCCCGGACCAGCAACATAACCCCTCCATGAGCCGGAATACCTGCCACAGGGAGTAAGTCAAAACGCTCAGAGGTGTAGTGTGCCAAGGCAATTTGATCGCATGGGCATAGCTTCATTTCCTGGAGGGCTACGATGAGCAGACGGTGCGAGCGGAGCAGCAATTTCAAGTCCTCTCGGTTGGAACGAATGCTGCGAATATTCCAGTGAATAAGTGCCATCGTGAGAAGAAGAAGATGCAAGAAGGGGTCATCTAGAAGGCCGCTGAGGGCCCGGCTTCGAGCGAGCACTGCCGCCTCTAGCAGGAGGTGGACAGTCATCATCCATTTGTTCTATAGGTTCATCGGCCATCTGGTGAAGATGGCTGGAAGGGGGAGCTTCCTCCGCTGGTGAAGGGCCAGATGTTCGGCTACCAGTGGTGCGGCCAGGCGAAACGGATGACGGCCTGGTGCAGCAACCGCTGGGGAGGGGGAGGGGGGGGGGGCAGGAGGAGAAACGCGCCGTGGCGGGGAAGGAGAACTGTGCTTCCTATGAGCCTTCTTGGAAGGCCGTTTTGTGGAAGGATTGGTCGATGGCTGAGGGTTCGAGGTACGTAGAAGGTCTGCACGAGACGGTTAATTTTTTAAGGCCCATGCTTCTGACTTCTGGGTCTTCGTCCTGGCAGAAGCTCATAAAAGTGCTTGTGTCGGAGGGGCGACGGGAGGAAGAGGAGACGTCGACCGGGCGATCTTAGCACTGGCGGAACGGACGACCGTAGTGCTGAAGGTCATATCGCATGTCTGCGTCGCCACCTCCATGGTAGTCTGAGGAGAGGCGAGAACAGTACTGTACTGTACTTCCCCGCTGGGAGCAACATGGGCTTCCTACTAGCGAATAGCTTGCGAGCAGCCGAGGTGGAGACTTTCTCTTTGACCCGAATTTCTTGGATACAGCGTTCTTCCTTGTAGACGGGACAGTCATGGGAGGATGCTGCATGGTCACCGCGACAGTTCACACAACGAGGAGACGGAGGTGGACAGTCACCCTCATGGGCAGCCCTGCCACAAGTCACACATGTAGCCGCATTGGAACAGGAATGGCGAGTGTGATTAAAACGCTGACACTGGTAGCAGCGCGTAGGTGTCGGGACATAGGGGTGAACAGAAATAACCTCGTAGCCCGCCTTGATGCGCGACGGCAGCTGAACACTATCAAAGGTCAAGAAAAGTGTCTGGGTCGGTACAAGGTCATTGTTGACCTTTTTCGTGACCCTATGGACAGCCGTCACGCCCTGCTCAGTGAGGAAAGACTGAATCTCCTCGTCAGTCAATCTGTCGAGTGATCTAGTATAGACCACACCACGAGACGAATTCAAAGTGCGGTGAGCCTCCACCCGGACAGGAAACGTGTACAGGAGTGTGGCCCGAAGCAGTTTTTGTGCCTGAAAGGCGCGCTCAGTTTCTAGTAACAAGGTACCATTACGCAACCTGGTACAAGACTTGACAGATCCGGCTATGGCATCTATGCCCTTCTTGATAACGAAAGGGTTGACAGAGGAAAAATCCTTTCCGTCCTCAGATTGAGAAACTACGAGGAACTGTGGGGCAGGCGGTAGTACTTTTGCCACTGGTGGCTGGTCAAGTTTCCGTTTGTGGGCAGAAGTCGAGAGAGAAGAAGAAGAGAAATCCATTGCGGAGGAATCCCCCATGATTGCCAGTGTCTCCGATGGCGCGATCCTTCCTTGTGGGGACCCTCTCAAAGGGCACTCCCGCCTTAGGTGATTGTTCACACCTCAGGTCACACCTCCCGAGAAACGGACGGAGGGACCAATCGGCATGGTTGGAAGGTGTCAGCTCAGGTAATCACCCCTCCCTGGTCCTGGCCTTTACCAGGGGGTACGTGCGTGCCTTACTTGTCTACCCAGGGCGGGGAATTACGCGTGCGAACGCGTGGATTGGCCTTCAGGCACGCACAGGGAGGAAGGAAGAAGAGGACAAAAAAGGAGAGAGGGAAAGAAAGGACATACTGTCTCAAACGACGAAGCGGAGAACAGAGAAGGAGAAGAAGGCAAGGAGAAGAAGGCAAGGAGAAGGAGGCAAGGAGAAGAAGGCAAGGAGAAGAGTAAGTAAGACAGTGAGATGGAGAAGAACAAAGAAAGGAACCAACCAAAGGAGGGAAGAAACCAGAAGAAGTGAGAAACCAAAATGAACGCAAATATAGGTCGTGAAACCGTCCATCTCCGGACGCAGGCGCTAACTACCCCCTTGAGGGGGAGGGACTCCTTTTAGTCGCCTCTTACGACAGGCAGGAATACCTCAGGCCTATTCTAACCCCCGGACCCGCAGGGGGGAATGAATGCAGTTTGCCACTGTAGGATGACTGTTAAAAATGCAGAGAGCACACATCCGTATACAAATTGCGTCGCGGCACACTTCAGTACACCAAGGGGCCAGGGCACGGCATAGTAAAGAGCAAAAGCGAGGAATGGAACATTCTGCGGCAGTAAGGATAATATTTATAAGATATTCTACCTCGTCATTGAAACTGGGGAAATATTGTTCATCAAAGGTAGCCAGGGAGAGTAAAGCCTCCAGTTGGCCTTAGAAAGCTGCCATTTGGTGTGCACGTAGGTAGGGTAGGAGACAACAATTGGATAGCACGTGGAAAGTGGTCGCTCAAGTACATGTCAGACAGAATGGTCCACTCAAGACGATGAGCAAGCTGGGCAGTACAGAAGGTGAGGTCCAAATGGGAACAGGTGTGAGTGGAGTCTGAAAGGAATGTGGGTGCTTCTTTGTTAAGGCAGATGAAGTTAAGCTGATTGAGAAGGTCTGCCAAGAGGGCACCTCTTGGGCAGGTTCTGGGAGAACCCCAAAGGGGGATGGTGCGCATTAAAGTCTCCGAGCAGCAGAAAACATTGACGGAGTTGCCCAATAAGCTGGAGGAAGTCTGCCCTTGTGACATAGAATGACTGTCCCTTGTTCCTAATAAAACAATGCCACAAGTATGAGAATAAAACGGACGAAACATTGAACACCAAATGGAAAGAAAGGAAAAACCACAAGAATGAAGGAAAGGCAATGAACACTAAAAAGAACAAAAGAGGACAAGATAACAACAGAGAGACTCTAGAAACAGAAGAGAGTAACACAAGAAAGCAGATTACAGTGGCTGGCTGACCACGAGAATAAAAAAGAAAAGTCAGCCACTCTGCAACACATTAAAACTTCCACCCTAAAAGCAATAGAGTGGAGGACACAGAGAGACAAAGGACATGCGCTAAAACCTACATAGAAGCATAAAACCCACTCTCATGGATAAAATGTAAAAAAGCTCCTGCTGAGGCATCGTCGCCCAACACTGACAGTAGGGGCCTGAGAAAGTTTTAAGTCTGCCGAAGAGCGGCTAAAAGTGGGCAGTCCAGCAAGAGGTGGACAACTGTCATTTGGGAGCCACAGCTGAAACGGAGTAGGTAACCATGCGTTAGCCACATATGGCTATGCGAAGCCGGCAGAGAACAACTGATTCCCTGCAAGAGACCGCATAGAAGGCTTCCACACATTCGTTGTCTCCTTAATGACATGCAGCTTGTTGTGCGTACTGTTACGCCATTCCGTTTCCCAAAGCCTAAAAACCCTGTGGCGTAAGACAGAACGCACGTCAGCTTCAGAGATGCCCATCTCCAGAAGCGGTTCCCGCATCGCCTGTTTGGGCAGTCTGTCGACAAGTTCATTGCCTGGAATTCCGACATTTCCTGGGCTCCACACAAACACTGCTGAATGACGGGGCTGCTCCAGGGCACAGACGGACTCCTGGATGGATTTCACCAGAGGATGGTGAGGGTAGCACTGGTAGATAGCTTGTAGGCTGCTCAATGAGTTGGTACACAGGAGAAATGATGCATCAGGGCATGAGCGGATGTGCTCAAGAGCACGAGATATGGCTGCCAGCTCTGCAGTGGAAACACTGCACACATATGGCAAGGAGTGCTGTTCAATTTCAAAGACTACGTGACCATCAGCCACCAAGCCATCGGTGTAAACCATGTCAGAGCCCCAGAACAAGTCAAGAATTGAGAGGAAAGTGACAGCGGAGAGCGGCGAGGTTAACAGAGTCCTTAGGGCTAAGCTAAAGGTCCAGACAAAGCTGCGGCCGAGGCATACACCATGGAGGAATACATGAATGGACCGCAGGTAGAATTGGTAAAGGGAAGGACTCCAGTTTGGAGAGAAGGGACTGCATAGCGCAGCTGATGGTGCAAGAACTGTTGTAGCAGTGGCGCAAGACGATGTCATACGTACAGGATGCAGGCATCCAAATTTTCTCTTAGCCTCAGTGTAGGTGAATCAGTCCGTGGTCTTGAACTCCATTATTTTTTTTCTTCCTGGAGAATCCTGCAGTCTGGTGAGCAAGGAGAATGGTGCTCTCTGCTGTTGAAACAGATGGGAGGCAGGGCACATGGAGTATTGGGATGCGACGGGCGTCCACAATTACAAAATTTGATGCTGGAAGTACAGCGGGAAGACATATGGGCAAACTTCCAGCACTTAAAGCACTGCATCGAGGGAGGGATATAGGGCTTTACATCACAAGGGTAGACCATCACCTTGACCATCTCAGGCAATGTATCACCCTCGAAGGCCAAGATGAAGGCACGAGTGGCAACCTGATTATCCCTCAGACAGCAGTGGACGCACCAGACAAAATGTACACCTCTCCGCTCTGAATTGGCACGCAGCTCATTGAAAAAGAAGGTCCCTGTGAAATAGAATACCCTGGACTATATTTAAGCTCTTATGGGGCATGATGCTTACAGAAACATCCACCAGCATGTCACAAGCGGGTAACATCCGAGACTGAGCAGAAGATGCTCTTTGATCAAGACTAACCCAGATATCATTTTGGACCATCCCTCCACCTCCCCAAACTTGTCCTCTAAAAAAGGCTTCATTGTCATGACAGATTTCCCATAGCTCTTGAACATACAAGGTACCGGGGCGAATAAGATCTGCTGCCATCCTTAGCCTGATGTTCCTCCCATGGTGTGGCCAGGGAGGCTAACGATTTGGGGCTGTACTTCTGTGCGTTGAATTGAGCTTGTGAATACTTAAGAGACTGCTGGTGTTTCGCCACCAGAAAGATATGATGGACTATGCTTCATTGTGTGCCATCCGCCCTAATGCCTCCCACTCCGACCAGGTGACCTCCCCATGGGCGCCAACCAGCCGCAGCAAAGGCCACCTGGCAGGATGGCCATTGCCGGGAGTCCTGATGCCCACGGGGGATGGACATCTACCCCTTGGCATACGTGGGGAGTTAACAGCGCATGCATCAGCAGAGCGATCCATGTGTGGTCAGGGGGCTACAACCAACAGGGTAAAAGGAGGCCCCACCACAACAGACTGGCTACAGTGCTGGATATCAAGTCAAAGAAGTCCATTGCCATCGAAGACACAGAAAGCGACACTGCACAGTGCATGGTGGAAAATGAACCCAGGAAGGTGTTTTCACCCAAGAGATGGAGAATGAGTGGGACTGAAATGCGACAAGAAAGTGGGCTAAAGATCTCAATGCGTGATGGACACAATGCACCACGTAAGTTGCGCTTCACCAATTGGTTCGCTCTTTGGGAAAATTTGGAAGAATGAAGGTCAAACCCTACAGGGGCCCATCACATAAACGCCGAAATGCGTAAAAATCCTTTAAGTCGCCTCTTATGACTGGCAGGAATACGTCGGGCCTATTCTTACCCCTGGAACAACTGGGGGGGGGGGGAGGGGGGGGGAGGTGAAGCAAAAGAATGAGCAGGCTTCGCAGACTCATTGCTACAGGGCACAGAGGCTAGAGGATCCTGGTCCATGAGATCCACTGAGGCGTTGGCATTCTTCTTCGGCTGGGCAGAAAATAGGTTGGTGTTGTGCACTGGTGATATGGAGTTGGCCGAACGATCGTGTAACGTGGCAACACCATTGTAGATGACCTCTGAGTCGGCGAAGGGGAAGACTGTTTGCCTTTGTTTGACTTCTTGCAGCTTTTCTGGCTGGCAGTCTAAGACTCAGATGTTTGTTGGCTGGACGTACATAAGAAGTCTTCATGTGAGTACTTTCGGCCTGCTGTGACTTCGCCCTATGAGGGGAAAGTTTGGTAGCTTGTTGCACAGCTGGAGGAGAAGATGGGGATGCTACCATAACACTGGGCAAATTTACAATAGCAGTGCTGAACTTGAGGTCACATATCTACATGGCCATGTGTATCTTGGAGCAAGATGTAGCAAGAACAATACTGTAAGTGCCAGATGGTAGAACACAGGGTTTCCAACTAGCCAACAACTTGAGAGCAACCAGCTAAGGCACTTTTTTCCTTCACCCTTATCTCTTAAGACAGCCCACTCTTCGAGATAGACAGGATAATCTCGGGAGGAGCCAGCATGTCACAATTGCAGTTGATACAGCGGGGAGAAGGAGGTGGACAATCACCCTCATGGGCATATCTACTACAAGCTACACATTTGGTTGGAAGTAGACAAGACACTTGAGTGTGGTTGTGTCGAAGACACCAGCAGCAATGCATCAAGTTCAGAATGTATGGTTGGACTGTGATATCTTCATAACCTGCTGTAATCTTTGACAGAAGCACCACTCTATCAAAAGTGAGAGAAAGAGTGTGTGTGGGCACTAAGGATGTATCTATCTTCTTCATCACCCAACTAGCTGCAATGACATCCTGATCAGAGAGGTATGTTTGAATTTCTGCCTCAGTCAGACCATCGGGCAGCCTAGTATAAATAACACTACGGGAAGAATTCAGTGTTTGATGGGCCTCGCCATGGAGAAGATAGCCATGGAGGAGTGAAGCTGCAAGCACTTGTGCTTGAGAATCAGAAGTAGATTCCAAAAGCAACGTGCCATTGCATAAACAATAGCAGGATTTCACAGGACCAGCTATTGCATCAACACCTTTCTGGATAATAAACGGGTTTACCGTAGCAAAGGACTGACCTCCTTCAGGATGTGAAACCACGAGGAACCGTGGTGCAGCTGGGAGGGTCTTTGAATCATTAGCCTCATTTCGTTCACCTTAAGTAGATGTTGATGGTGAAGAAGACTGGCTCATTGCGAGAAAAGCCCTCATGGCTGCCAGCTCCTTCCAACTGGGGCTCCCCTCAGAAAGTAGTGCACCCGCCTTAGGTGATTGTTCACACCTCACGCCACGCTTCCCAAACATCTCACAGAGAGACCAGTCACCCCTCCCTGGTCCTGGTTTGTACCAGGGGGTACATGCAAAGTCTGTCAACCTGGGGATGGAAATTACGTGTTACCCAGTCACCTGTTGTGTGTCAGACGCATGGGCTGCCATTGAGGAGTGCACAGGAACGAAGAAGAAAATGAGGACCCTCAGATGCCCACATGGAGGAAGGACAGGAAAAGTCAAATGAAGAAAGAACAAAGGAACGAAAAACAGTGGAAAGTCTATTCTGATATTGGCTACTGAAAATGCAGAACACCTCTCCAGAAACATTCCACACATGTTCCTTGACAGGGGGAAAAAGAATAGTAAGAGGACAGACATGCATCAGGGAAGAGAAAGGATGCTGCAAAGGCTGGGGCCCTGTAGTAGCCAAGTATGAACTCGCCAAACAGTGGCGAGCCCCCTGACGGCATCAGCAAGCTTGTGCAATGATGGACCAAGTGTGCTGAAAAATGTTTATGTACATGTCCTACATGCATTGTAATAAAAGGTATAGGTACATTATGGATAATTTTTTACTTACCCCCATATCAGATGACAACTGTCTCTCCGAGAGTAGTGTAAAAAGAGGGAATAGGTATTCAATAAACCCATTCTTCTTTAATGAGTTTAATACTTCATATATTAAGAGGTCATTTGTAACAGAGGTTTGTATGTGGGGGGGGGGGGGGGAGGGGGGGCTGGATGGGGGGGAGGAGGGGAGGAGGAAGCGGCAGCATGTGCTTGCATCTCACATTTAAGAGCACTCAGCTGTGAGATTATCTTTGCCCTATAGTTAAAAAGCAAAAAACGAAGTGCAACTAAAATTTGTTGAAATTTTACTCACTGTCTTATGTCCAACCATACATTCAATTCATCATTCAAACTCTAAAAAAATTAAGTTTGTCCATTGCCCTAAAATCTTACTGAAAAGCATATCACAAATCTGAAAATTTGTACCAACTCTATCTCGTTGTCAACTAAAAGGGCTGATCCATAGGTAGACGAACCTCTGCTTGCATGACAGAATATAAACACAGTCAGTTAAAACATGGAGTTGATTGGCCCTGGGGGAGGTGGTATGCCGTTGCCTTCCTCTGACCTCTGAAGCAACGTACCCAGCCTGTTGTAGATGGACCTACAGTTTAATGTCGTCTCTGAACCAAGGTGCAAGTCAGCATTTTTACATCAACAGATGTAGCCAGAGGTGAAAGAAGAGATAGGCGACACGCAAAAATCTTAGGACTGACAAGGGATCAAATCAGGGACCTTGGGATTCATAGTCCAGCACTTTATCACTGAGCCACTGATCAGTTCTTTAGTGTGCCCTGAATCATCTGATAATCACAACGTGCCTCCTTAGTTGTCACATCTGCTGATTCAGTTCCCTGAATATCAATGTATTTTGTTAACCAGCAGAATAACACTTCGTTCCACAACCTTTGTAGCTATTGGGTGCAAATACTGCGGATATTAAATGGCACCCAGGGAACCAATGAAGATGAGGACTTTTGCAACCGGAATAAATCTTGGCTGCTACAGCTTGAGAGAATGTGTGTCATTCTACATCCTACAAAGTAAACTCCTTGTGTAGATGGATTTTGATAACATACAGATGGAAAACCACGTAGCAGCCGTGTGAGTGTCCCTGCTTAGACTCATCTGTGAATACACAGTTCTGGAGCTCATTTAAAATTTCACACGTCACTGAAATCTCCCCTGCACTCCAAAAATGTAAAATTATTATAAGCCTTTTATAGTAATCAGAATGGCATTTCATTCCAGTATGAGTGCCAATGGGTCATATTCTACACAGATCTGAAATGGTCACATTGCTTGTGATAATTTGTGAACAAAGGATCCATATCAGGGTGAACAATGATTTACTATAGAGATGATTCTGGAATGATAAATTTTTGTACCTGACGCACCATGAGGAGCTGCCACTGCATGATATGTGGTGGCCACCTAGCTTCACTGCAGACACTAGGTAAGGGTTGGTTGTGGATTAGGGCACAAAACAGCAAGGTAATCAGCCTCTCGGTCAAGAGGTAACATCTTCAGTTTGTAACATCAACCAGAAATTTAATCACATTATTAACATACATATGAGCGGTAAAATTGAGACACTTGAAACCATACTGATACCAGAGCTGAAAATAATTTATGGAGAAGTACAAAGGTTTCGTTGGCTGAGAGGCCTCCCTGGACTCATCTGTGGTGATAGAAACCCCACCTGCACCTGACCCCATCACCAACCAATAAAGGGTGAAGACAATTACAGGGTAAAGGGTACATCCTGTCCAGGAGATTTTTAATAGTATGACTGAGAAGGCTAAAAATGCAATTGACATCAGACTGATGACAATAAAATAAGGTGAGAAATAATCAGGTCAGCAGGAGGGTGAACCAGGTAAGTGTCCTCTGGGACTCTGAATGTGACGAGGGCATTCACCATCAGTCCCACAGACGTCCCATGTCCAATCTAATTTGTATCAAGGTAATAAAGAGGGAAACAGCACCTGCTATTCATCAAAGTGCTAACTCTACAACGAAAAACAGGCTGCGACATAAAAAGGGGATAATCAAATCGGAAACAAATTAAAAGAGAGTAAAACTGTGACAATGTTATTTTCAAATGTGTCCAAACAGGACCAAGGCGCCGTTATTCTTTTCTTGGTCGCCGAAGGACAAACAGCAACAGACGCCCACCAGAGAATGAAGGATGCTTACGGGGCACTATGCCTGTCAAAAGCTACCACTGTGGAATGGTACCCCAACTTCATGACAACACACATCCCCATACAGCAAGTGTCGTTTTACCAACTCAAGTGAGACACATTTGAGCACCCACCCTTTAGTCCTTATCTCTTCCTACATGATTATCATGCCCCCAGTCCCTTAAAAAAGGATGTGAAGGGTCAACGATCCCTGTTGGATGAGATTCTCTATCAGGCAGTTACGACTTCTTCATACAGCAGGACATGGAGTTTTAGCAAACAGGTATCTTCAACATGGAGCATTGGTGGTTGATTGATTATTTGGGTCGAGAGGGCACTTCACATCATGGTCATCAGCACCCTGATGAAAGGTCAGCATGTACATCTCATAGAGGAGGAGGAGGAGGAGGAGGAGGAGGGGGGGGGGGGGGGGGAGAGGACTCTCCCCACATACAGAGCAATTTATAATGTATTAAAGTCCGCCTGTCAAGCCAAAAGGTTATGTTGCTGAATCCAGAGTTGTGGTTCATCAGCCTCTGCACACAGACTCTGAACTGGGCTGGTTCGAAAGGCTCCAGTCAATATCCGAACGTCCTCATGGCGGACAGCATCTAACATCCTGAGGCAGGAAGGATGGGCCAATCCATAGACCACACTGCTATAATCTAAGCATGATCGAACAAATGCCCTGTAAAACTGCAGGTGGCGGGGCCTGGCAGCTCTCCCATCAAGACATTTCAAAACATTCAGTGAGTGGACGCCCTTTGTCCGTAGGTCTTTAGACGTGGGAGCACTGGTTGGTTAAAATTCCGAGGAGTGTCGTTAAAATTGACGCATGTAGTCTTCTCTGGTGAGAACCAAAAACCAGTTATCCGGACCGACGTTTCCAGTCTCTTAATGGTCAGCTGCAGCTGCCTCGCCGTCGCTGTAAGATCAGGTGAAGAGTATAAGATTGCTAACTCGTCCACAAAAAAAGAGCATTTGACAGGTCTCCTGACTGCAGAGGAAATGCCATTGATAGTTATGGAGAACAATGTGACATTGCCCTCAGGCACCCCATTCTCCAGAACATAGCAATCAGACATGGCATTGCCAATGCGATAATGAAAATACCGGTCCTCAAGAAAGGATTGGATCAGAAGCGGCAGGCATCCACATAGTCACTATCCATGAAGTTGGCAAAGGATGTTGCACATCTAAGTAGTGTCACGTGCTTTTTTGAAGTAAAAAAACACCCAAAGCAAATGGTTTCAGCGAAAGAAGGACTCCTGTATTGTAGTCTCCAGTAGAATTAAGCTGTCAAGTGTGGGACAATAGTGCCTGAAACTGCACTGGGAGCAGTTCAGGTGATCCTGGGATTCGAGCACCCAGATGAGGCAGCAGTTGACCAAGTGTTGAAGAGTCTTACCCATACAACTGGTAAGGGCAACACGCTGGTAGCTATCAGGGGTGCTACGTCCTTGCCTGGTTTCCAGAATTGTATTAATATTGCTTCCTTCCAAGCCATGGGGTACTGTCCATCAAACCACATCTGAATGAAACAAGAGAGGAGCTGTCCTTTTGCTTCAGGGCACAGATGACAAAGCGTGGCATAATGGATCTCATCAGGACCTGCAGCAGTGTCTCTGGCTGCAGACAAAGCTGATTCCAGTTCCTACATGGAGAACAGAAGGTTGTAGACTACCTCATTATATGAGAAGAAATTTAGCTTCCTCATCTCTGCAGTCCTATGGAGCAACTGAAAAGTGGGAGTTTGTCTGGATGACTTAGTAACAGTAAAGAAGTGTTCAGCTAAAAACTGAGCCATGTCTTCTGGCATGTCCACCGAGACCCCATTATTTGACAAGGCCATAAGGGGACGTGAACTACCATTGCCTGAAATCCGTCTTATTGATTCCCAAACTTGCGCCACGGAAGTGGACCGTTTAATGGAAGTCGTGAATTCCCTTCAGGAAGTCCTCTTCCGTCCTTTGATCATGCGCCCTGCATGTGCTCTTGCAGACCTGAAGGCATCAAGATTGTAGTCGGGTTTGAAGTTCCGAAGAGCTGTTTTTTTTTTTTTTTTACTCTGATTGCCAATTAAAAGTCGTCATTCCACCAAGGTACAGACCATCGTCTGAGGTGGTTACTAGACCTGGAAATGGATCCTGCAGCAGCCCGTTGGATCACACAAGTGATATGGGCCACCACCACCTGTGCACAATTATTTTGTTCAAAAATAGCCTGTCAAATGTACTGTAACCAATTTGCCCTTTGTGTCATCCATCTGCATGGTCTCCTGTTGGCCACCGTCCTAGTTGGACGATGGATTCACAATGGAACGTGGTCAGTAGAATGTAAATCTGAAGCCACTTCCCACTGAACTGAATCTGTGATTGCTGGGGAACAAACAAAAAGGTCGAGGGCTGAAAAATACCATGTAGACGTGGAAAAGTGAGTCATCCGACATAAGTTTAGATGGCAGATATTCTCAGAATGGATGAGTTGTTCGATCATCTGACCCCTGGAGCAAGTTGTAACCAAGCCCCACAGCACATTGTGTGCACTGAAGTCCCCCCACAAGGAGGAATTTGTGTGGGAGTGCCCAGAAGAGTTGTGAGGGAGCATCTGCATCCAAAGCATCATTAGAGGGCAGGTACAAAGAACACAGTGTGATATTAAAGGGTGCGAAAACTTTCACAGAAATTGCTTGCATGGTCGTGGTAAGAGGACAGGCGTCTGCCATCAAGGAATATGGTCACTCCACCTTTAGCCCTGCCTCCAGTAGTATTGTCCTTCCTGTACGTGTGGTAGCCCATAATCCTGGTTTGTCTGTGACTAAGATGCATTTCTTGTAAGCAAACACAGAAACGTTTCCCCTGGACCAGTAGCCGAAATTTTTCCAGATGTGGTTGATATCCATTCAAATTCCACTGCAAAACAGAAGTACCTGTCACAGCCATTGATTAGCGATAGTTGTCCTTTTCCTTCTCACTTGGAGACAGTGATTTACCAGGAAGTCAGGAGGAACATTAGCCAGTTCCTTGCCCTGCGGTTCCTCTGACTGGAAGTCCATATCCTCAAGAGCAAAGTCCCTGTCAGAAAGGGAGAGAGCTCGCAGATCCAGAGGTTTAACTTCTGCTTTCTTGGACTTAGAACTACTTTTCGAAGGATGCCTTTCTTTACTGACAGGAGGAGCTGGTTGCCTGGGTTGTGGGGATGACTTAAGTTGGCTTCTGATGTTGGGTAGTGGTATGTGGCTTAGGTGTTAAGCCTATTGCTGACAACTTCTGAACATCAGTTTCAAGTAGAGTGTTTCCCCCACAGGTACACCGGCAAGTGCATGTGCTCGTATTTGAATTTGTGGTATGAGTTTGTGTGGAGGCAACACACTTAGCGACTGGTGTCTTAAGGGCTGATACAAAATAAGTAGCAAAAACCAGTGGTTGCACAGCTTGGAAAGCTTTTTTAGTTTCACCATATGGTATGCATCTCTTTACTTTCAACTCCTGAATTTCGCTTTCCTTGGTCTAAACCCCACACTGGGTGATCCCCAGAGCAGTTTACACATTTCAGTGGAAGTGTGTAACAATTACCTGACTCTTGAGCTGAGCTTCCACAATTGCCACATGTAGCCTTCCCATTACATCCCATAGTGGTATGGCCAAATCTTTGACATTTGTAGCATCACATTGGGTTAGGAACAAATGGGCAAACCTTAAGATGGATATAGCCTGCAAGGATATGTTCAGATAATTCTGGAGTGCTAAATTGTAGAATAAATGTTGTCGATTTTTCCAACTTGCCATTGACTTTCTGCACTTCCCCGATGACCATATTTTTTTCATTCTTCACATAACTCCGTGGGGTCCACATCCATTATATCTGAGAAGATAACCACGCATTTACTAAAGTGGTTAGTCACCTAAGGCCTTAGGATCCCAGAAGCTTAGATATTTGGTAGGAAGTAGCAGTTTCAACTAAATGTGTTCCATTACGAAGTCATTTAAGACTTTTCAGAGACCCAGCAATACCTTCCAATGCCTTGCGAATATAGAAACGGGAGATCCTCTCAAAGGTTCCCTCTGTTCGCTTGATTACAATGAAAGTGTTCTGGCACACTAATGCCCTGCTACAATGATTCTGAGACTTCTTTTTGGGAGGACTGACCAATCGAGCTCTCTTTGAGGAGTGGGTGTAGGAACTGCCTGACGGTACACCTGTCCCATCAGGAGTAGTACTTTGATGAAACCGTTCTATAAGGATCCCAAAAGACACTAGGGAAACAATCGTCGACCCAGGCACAGCCCTGCATGCCTGAACAAGCCTTATACAAGTGTGGAGACTACCTTAATAACCATTCACATCAACAAGTAGCACACCTTGAGGCTGAGGGATTTTTATAGAGGTATGTACCTTCCTCGCAGCACAGGAGGTGAAGCCAAGACCCCTGTTCTCCAGAACACACAACATTCCACTGACACGTAGCACGGTGGCCGCTGAATTATGCCCGGAGCATATGATGACAGAGGGCTGGTGGTGCTTACCAGTCTCCAGCTCACGAATCCTGGGGCCGCCAAGGTCGTACCCAGCAAACGAATTCTGAGGGGGGTGGGGGTGGGAGGAGAGCATTGGTGGGATGACTGTCTCAATGCTCATGGTGATTTTGCCTGATTGGCATACTGATTCTGTACTGTATGGCATTCAAACAGAAATTTTTTGGTTGCCTCATAGTTTAAAAGTAGAATAAAAACCACTTTCGGGGAGAACTTATGGTGTCCGCAGCAGTTGCAACACTTGAGAAGGTAATTTTAACAACACGTGCAATAAACAATGGCAACTGAACACAACGAAACAAAAGTTAACTGCCAATCAAAATGGTCATTTATAATTTCTTATGGTCCCTAAATGAAGTTAGAGGATATTTTGTTCACATTAGGTTACAATTTAATCACATGAAAACTTTCAGCAAAATCAGAAACAAGACACACAAGTAGGTTACTGAACAATGACCTTGTCTTGGGCTATGCCACACACAAATTGCAGCAACCTTAACAATAATGGAAATTGTTGGACAGAGCAACACGTAAAAGAAGGGAAATGCAAACACTCATCTATAGAAGATTGATGTGCAGTGCACAGTAACATGTAATCAATCACTAGCCCTTGCTCCTTCTCTAGAAATAATACACACATTCTCACACACAAGCTCACTTCATTTGGGTGTCTGTACAGCTGTATGTACGAATGTGTGAACTGTTGTTGGAAAAAAAAGCCACTGCTTGAAATCTAGTCTGAATGCTGTTTTCTGATCCACTACAGGTAAGTGGTTGCCTTTCCCTTATTTTACGAATTACAGCAATAATATTTCTGGGTTGGGAGTCACCGGCTTCACAAACTCTCATGTAAACTGTCACATTCCAACCTAACCTAAGGCTACAATTGGCGCCTAGTTCTAATCAATTTGTTTCTGCTGTTGATAGAAATCATTAGATTCAGCAATTCTCACTGGCTATGATAGATGTCAATAGATTGTCAACGTTAGTATGAAATGTTAGAGACATGGACACTGTAAGTATTGGCAACTTCACAAGTTATTTTATGACTGCTCAGTGCTGGCTTATGTACATTAAGACTTGGGTATGCCATTTAATACATCCATGGGAGAATAACAGGTCCAGATCCTGAGGATTTTAAGTGTTTTGTCACATGTGTAATTTTTATTTTTCTTTATTTTGTAAACAGTATGTCCAGAAGTGAAAGAATTAGTTTTTGTCTCTCTATGCACAGCAGTGTGCGATTATCAAATTCAGGAAAATATTCTAGAGGCTGCAATCTGCTTGCATTGCATGTCAAGCATGGTTGCTATTTTTTTTCTCTGTTTACAAATCAAAGGAAAAAAGCTCTCTTTTTAACAAACCATTAAAGAAGATTTGAATAGGTTATGCAGAGATGTATAATATGCCATGAAAGCTATTAGCAAGAACTAGGAAGATGTGAGAAAAACTAATTTCCCTTCCAAGTGTGAACAATCATATAAAAAATTGTGGATCACATTTTACTGACACAGAGTGCTCAGTCTCATGTGACATCAAGTGGAAAGAGCAACTGACATCAAACTATAACAATAACAACAAGCTGTGCAGTCCTGTGACTGTTTCCTCCCAGCTTTTTTCTGGATCTCATAGCACTGTATTGCATTGCTATAATTAGAAAACTAGTTTATATTTCTGATTCAATGGGTGGTACTATCAGTAACCATTTACCACTCTTCTGTGTATCTGTAATGCACAAAAAATTGCATCAATTTAATGGTAAGTCAATTAAAAAATATATTTTATGGAAATAGTAATTAATACCTAATTATTTGTTCTGCATCCCTCAGAGTTTCTCTACATAAAGTGCAATGTTAAATATTTAGTGATTAATAGCTCAGGAGCTATAGTGCAGAGTCTGACCACTGCTTACAAATTGTTACACCATGTCTACACTGCAAACTATACAAAGAACTACTGAAACCTGATACACCTATCACAATGTTGTTTAGGTTCAACTAAGTGACAAATTACAGGCTGAAACTGCCAAGATTGTTGGGGGTTGGGTTTCTAGTAGTTATCATAGTTTTACCAAATGTTGTCCTCCAAACGGACATGAGATTTTCCTTTCGCATAAGAAACATGAAGCATTCAGGAAGTGTGTGATTTTGAGAATAAACGCTAATAGCCTGTGTACATTTACGAGTGAAACACGTTCAATGACGTTAGATAAGACATTTACTAATGTTACAAGCATGAAATGTGAGGTGGTTTGCTGCTAGGTCTACTAAACTAACAAGAACTATAGTGTTATTTAGAAGTATCGTGAAACATGTTTCACATACGGTACTGTAATTAATATGAAAAGTGAGACTTACAAGCCTATGTTCCCGTCTCGTTAAACTCTTGCCCTGCAAAATTCTCCATGACAGTTTCAGAGATATTTTAATGTCAATGAACAGTAATCTGAATCCGTGGTAATAATGAAGGACTTCATCCACTATCTTCTGTCTTATAGTTTTCTTAACTTTCACTGGCACTGGAGCATCTGGTGGCTTCTCTCCCTCCTTTAGTTTACTCTTTATTGCTTGCACCGTTTCTTCTACCTTTGACGATGGTTTTAGGGGCGCTTCTTTCCGAAGAATCGGGCCGGCATAGAATCTTCTCACAAAAACAGCACTGTGAGGTCTATTTGTTCCGGCAACATAGCCAGAACTGAATTTACCTCTAGTATTCGTTTGTATGTAAGCGAGAGAGCTAGTCCGTACTATTTCGGGCAGTAACCACTGTATATTCGTTGTGTAACAGTGTTTCGGTGTTAATAGTAATGGAGCTAATCGTAACGTTGGATGTTTCGCAATCACATTTCGCTGATGACAACCACAGCATCCTGCAATACACAAACAGGCATGTCAGTCCGAAACAAAAAGTAACAGTATGACAACAAATTACAATGATAAACAATGACAAACACAGAAGAAACATGACATCATTTCGCCCATGCTTCTTAGATAATCGCACATGAAATTGTTGAATACGCATACAGACACGTGCGTACATACCTTTTGCAATATTTTTCCACTGACGAACTAATGACTTTTGGGGGATGACCAAACTATACATGTTTCACCTAGCCGCAAACACCCACACGCACAAGAACACTGCCATCACTGATCATAGATTCCGTATTACTTTCATCGAAGTACCACAAACTCGAATGAACTAAATTACATATCGATAGTAACAAAATTGAAAATCTTCAGTTGGCTCGTTTCGGATTTATGTTTTCCATACAAGTATAACAATAATATTTAAGTTACGTCCTCTGCGAAATCAGATCTCCATTTCATAATATTATATGGCACGTCTCTGCGATGAAACACACGAAAAATCAAGTGAATAAATGAAGAAAATTTCTAACTCAGCCAGGATGTCAATTTGTTATTCACAATCACTGCAAAAAATTTTCAGAATAAAAATTAGAAACCAGTCCTTTTTGCAAGCAAAAGTAACAACTGACAGTGCAATCTTCCATATATAGTCGGACTGAAATACAGATGCCACATACAAACATTTAGATAAAATGTAAGGTTTAACAAATTATTAGTATTCCATTCTAAAACAACAATATGGCTGGAATGAAACTTTCACTCAGAGAATTCTGTGATACACACAATATAAACTTTGGTTTTTAAAGTGAAATTAAAATTTGTTATCATTTTAACATTACGCTTGAAAGCTAATGTGATGTGGGTCTTCCTAGAGCTCTTGAAGTTAGTCAATATGTGCAACGACAGTTCTTATCATATTAAATAGCAATGTAAAATCTTAGGATGATAGTTAGTCGGGCAATGTTGGTTTCACAAATCCTGCACACCAGACGTAACGCGCAATATCCAAGACCGCATAATCGGGTATCGACTTCGTGACAAGGAAGAATATGTATAATATTGCTGCACAATTCACTCGCAGCAGTTTAAGCTCTCCTCTTAGGTTCCTGACTAACCACACTCGGAAGTCGCTGCTTATTCTGAAATAAAGAGCCAAATCTTAGTGACAAGGCTAAATATGAATATTATCGCTTCTTGATTCACTCGCAACAATTTAAATTGTCCTCTTAGGTGCCTGCCAGACCGCACAGTCGGAAGTTGTTACACACTAGGAAATAAAGAGCCAAATATTAGTGAAAAGCAGTATATGAATTTCATTGCTGCTCGTTTCAGTTGCAGCAATTAAAACTATACTCTTAGGTTCCTGGCTAACCACACCCACGGAAAGTGCCACATTCGAAAATAAACAGCGAAATATTTGTGGTAAAAAAGAATATAAATGTTAATGCTCGTCGTTTCACTAGCAACAATTTAAACTGTTCTCTTAGATTCCTACCTTAACGCACACTGGAAAGGCGGCACATATTCGGAAATAAAGAGCCAAATATTTGTGAGAAGGAAAATATGAATTTTATTTTTTCTCGTTTCAGTTGTAGAAATTACACCGTCTTATTAGGTTCCTGGCTAAGCACATGCCCGGAAATCGCTAAATATTTATTTCATCCTTCGCTCTTAGATCAGACTGAATGTAAATAAATCCAGTATTGCAAAACATACTTGAATCACATTCAAAAGAAAGTAACAATGTGTTAACAACACTAACACGAAAAAGAAAAATTGCATACAATGGGATGGGAACCAACAACTTTCGACTCTAGAAACCATGACATTATTTACCACGCAAGGAATTAACCATGTGGGGTTTGAATCTGGTCTTTATTTATTTATTTTATTATTTATTTCACAGATCCTTGGTGCGAGTGTGTCGGGTATAGAACATTTCAGATTATTACAGTAATAACCATATCTAAATTGTCATGAGCCTTACAAACTAAACCATATACAAACAGATACATGAGTTTCAAGTGTTTAAACAACCCCACAGATTTTAGCAGTAATGATAATTACACAAACAATTTGTAAGTCTACATTCTAATAAATATAAAAAGCATTCTGTCATCATTTGATATGCCAGTGCTGTATAATCAGCTGTTATAGGAATGCTTAAAATTAACTACATTATACTAATTGTTAGACACTCTCAAATGATTCCTGTAAAGAATGGAAAGAACTATGTAAAAGATCGAGTTTCAACTTTTTTAAATTTAGTCAGATCCCCAATGATTGATTTAACATAAAATGGAAGTTTATTGTATCTTTTATGTTCAGATAATGTACTCCTATCTGTACCATGCTGAGATTTTTTATATCTTTGTGAAGATCATGTTTACTTCTTGTATCATGATCATGATATTCACTGTTTGATTTTGTCAAGTTTATGATTATGGTTCAGAAAACATTTTACAGAAAAAATGTACCGAGATGGCTTGGTGAGGATCCCAAGCTGTTTGAATAAGTTTCTGCAAGAGCATCTGGATTGCACTCTAGCCATAATTCTGATGACTCTTTTTTGTGTGATAAAGACTTCGTTGTGCTCGTGACTGGTTGCCCCAAAATATGATGCCATACATCATAAGTGAATTGAAATATCCTAGGTATGCAGCTTTAATTGTTTCCAAGTGACAAACAGAGGTAATTGAGGGAATAGCAAATGTTGCTGAATTCAGTCTTTTGTGTAGGTCATTGACGTGAACTGACCAATAAAGACTGTTGTTTATTTGTAATCCCAGGAATCTGGAAGACTTAATTCTCAATATTTCTTTGTCACCATATTTTATTTCAATATTTTCCTGTTTTTTATTTGCTGTTTGAAACTGAATGAATTGAGTCTTGTTTAGATTGAGTGGCACACCATTTGAAGTGAACCAATCTAGAGCTTCTTTGAATACAGTGGTCGCAGTGTTCTCTTGTCTACAACTGGATGTTTTGTCAATCGTAATAGTCGTGTCATCAGGGAACAGGTTGAAGTGTGCTTTTTGTGTCATACAGCATGCCAGGTCATTGATAAAGATGAGGCAGAGTAAGCGACCCAGCACCGAGATCTGTGGCACTCCACACTGTATTGTGCCCCAGTCAGAGCACACAGGTGCCATTACAGAATTGTTCAATACTGTCTTCTGTCGTCTAGATATGACTTAAGTCACACCCTTACTTTACCATTTAAACCATAGTGCTCAGCCTTTGTAAGTAGAATTTTGTGATCTACATATTGGAATTCTTTAAAAAGATCACAGAAAATTCCAACTGGTGACATTTTATTTTTTATGGATTCGAGTAGTTGGTTGAAAAATGAGAAAATGGAATGTTCAGTTGAAGTGCACTTTTGGGTTTCAAACTGATTTTTATTAATGATTTTATTTTTATTAAGATGATCTATGATACTTTCGAATATTAGTTTCTCTAGGATTTTAGAGAGATTTGAAAACACTGAAGTTGGCCAGTAGTTGGAAACATCAGATTTATCACCTTTTTTGAAAAGTCGTTTTACAATTCCATATTTGGGCCTATTAGGGGCAGTTCCTTGGTTAATGAACTCATTAAATATGTGACAGAGAACTTCAAGTATATATTCAGAGCACTGCATCAGTACTTTGATAGATATAATATCCAACCAGTGGAATGATTAGTTTTCATTTGCCTTATTACCTTCTGCAATATAGGGTACATGCATCACACTAATTCTGTTCTCCACTGATATTTGTAGAAGATTCATGGTTTCATCTCTAGACGCTTTACAACCAATTTGATCCGCTACTAGCAAAAAAATTGTTGTTGGTGATACTGGCCACTATATCACCTTCGTCTGCCATGCTTCCACTATAACATGCTTCGATACTGTCTGTATCTTCCGTAATTTTCCCTGTATCCCTATTGACGCCTTCCAAATAGTTTTTATTTTATTATTTGAAATGTTAATTCCAGATTTAATAAACATTCTCATGGATATTTTAATGACACTGTTTAGGAGGCTACAGTGCAATTTGTAGTGCTTCCTATCCTGAGGTTTGTTAGAATTTCTGAGTGAGACATAAAGAATTCTCTTTGTTCTGTAGGATATTTTGATTCCCTTAGTGAGCCTTTGTACCTGCAATCACTCAAACTGGAGTTTTTTGAAATTCTCTTGGGAAATACAGCTTCAAAAATGGTAACGAATTCATTAAGAAATACATTAAATTTATCATTGACATCTTTAGCCTGATATACTGTGTTCTATTCCAACTGCTGCAAATGTCTGCAGAAAGTTTCCAGATTCTTACCATTGATTAGTCTGAAAGCTCTATTGGTAAAACTACTATTGTTCACTGGGTTTACATCATACATTGTCAACAACTGCCCACCATGGTCAGATAGGCCATTTAAGATTTGTGTTATACATAAGTTATCAATTATGTTATTGTCCAAAAAATATTGTCAATAAGACTTGTGCAGTTTTTCATAACCATTGTGGGAAAATCAATAACTGTCCACAGATTAAAAAAGGTCATTACATTCTCAAAATCTGTTATTACTATTACAGGTATGGAAATTTATTAAAATCGCCAAGCATGATTATTTCTTTGTTTTTTTTCTTTTTGAGAACAGGAGAGCTAAAAATAATTCTTTTTGGTTGAGGAATTTACTGAGCTTTCCTGCGGGTGCTCTGTAAACAGTAATAACATAAACAGGCAAAGTATTGGAATTCAATGCAACAAGCCTCAAAATGTTGATCAACACAGTAATTTTTTTACATCTATAGACCTGTAAACGGTATTCTTTTTAACATAAATTATTGCTCCACCTTTATCCTCTGTATTTTTAATATAATAAGATGCTAGGTTGTACTTATATGGTTGCACCGTTTCAATCTTTTCCTTAAAATGATGTTCAGTAAATCACAATATGTGGGCACAGTGTATTGCATCGGTGTTATTAGTGCAAAGATACAACTTGTCCAGTTTGTTTCTTATACCCATTATATTTTGATGAAGAATACAAAGTTTGTGATGTCTTAAATATATGGGCATGGTTTATTGCATCAGTGTCATTAGTGCAAACAGACAACTGGTCCAGTTTGTTTCTTACATCCATTACATTCTTATGAAAAAATGCAGTTTGTCATTTCTTAAACTCTTTGTTCTGATGTCCCTGTGTTGTTGTAAACTAAAATCAGGGGTTATAGGCAGTGTGCCTGCAGGTTTTTGACATAAGTTAGTCCTGGAACTGAGGCTGGATCCCAAAAATCCTGTAGAGTTATCCGTTTCTAGGTTATTATGCTTCTTCTGGTTGCCTCTGTTAGTGCTGACGATGGTGGAGACACATCAAGTGAGGCAGGGCCTTGTACTGCTCTAGACTGTGGAGGGTCTAAGACCGATGAAGTGTCTTGAGTCACTGACGTAAGGTCAATAGTAGATTATCATCTTCTATCTAGAATCGTTGATGATACAATGATAATGGTGACATCTAATGATAATGCTGATGTGTTTTTGATAAATTTTCTGTGCTCCATTACAGTGAAAAGGAATACTGCAAATTACAAAACAATTGTGTTTCATTCTTAATTTGTAAATTATTGACGATAATAACTAACTTCTAAGAGAGAACTCTTACATGAAGGAGTCAGTCATCGATAAGTTATCACGCGACATTTTATTATAGCAATAATTATAAAAATCATTCGAGGAATGATGTGGTTTTGTAAATCTCCAGTTCGTGCGCATGAAATCTCGTAAGAGGCCAGTATCGAGTGCTAACGAAAGTCGACAATCGATCATACAGTAGTCGATATTGTGCGTAAGGTCAAAATGACGTCATATTTGAGGGAATTAGTGTGAAACGAGCATTACCTTAGCTGACTTGATCCAACAAGGTGAGCCAGCTACAGCTAAAACAAGTGAATACTTTTTTCTTTTTAACACCACTGTTTATCAAGCTCCGAAATATTTAGTGAGGCATCTAACGTGTATCGAAATATAGACCAGATATGAATCACACATATATTTCACAACATTTATTTTTCTCAGTCACAATCAGAAGTCAAAGTTCTAAATAAGCAATTAATAGAAGTCTTACTCTAAAATCCACTACGTTTGCAAGGAATAAACAGTGCAACACATGTTAAGTGGAGGGGCGCTTAAAGTGTGGAGCACCTGCGATGCAGAGGTACTTGAATCTGATTTGTCTTCCGGCTCTAGTAGGGACGACCATTCGTAGTACCGGTTGAGCTCAGACATACCAGCTGTTCTGTGATCCTCTGGCATTTTGGCTTTGACTCTTCAGGCCTACTGGGTGTAGTCTCATTTGAAACTCGATCTTCCTCAACCAAAGGAGCTCTATCGAGCGTCGTCGATGATAAGATCCATGCTGGCTTCACTCTAGAATGGACACCCTAATGTTCTTTTCCATTTTGCAGCATGTCTGTAGTATGGGTATCACATCATAGTGCTTGGTAAGGCTCAGTATATGGGGGTTACAGAGGAGCCTGGACAGTGCCTGTGCAGTGTGACAGGCAAATAATCCTCTGACACCTTGTGCATGAAGGACGGCTGTTCACTGTGTTGGGATGCATGTGGCACTCTCATCCTTTTCCACGTGGTATCGAGTCTGCTGCACAAGCAGTGGTAGCTCCGTTCGTGCAGGTAGTGGTGTAGTTGTTAGATATTCTGCTGGAATTCTCAATGACTCCTCATAAATCAACTCCACCACAGGGGCACACTGTCTGTAAACCTAGAAGAAGTAACAATAATTCCTTCATCCAACACTCTCAGTGACACCTGAGGGCAGCCTTCAGTGTTCTGTTGAACCTTTGCACCATTTCGTTGCTCACTAGATGATAACTGGTTGTGCGACAGCACTGGAACCCACACAGTCTAGGCAGTTCATTGAGCAGATTAGTTTCATATTGTTCATGCTGATCTATCGTAATATGCAGAGAGCATCTGAAAGATGCTAACTAACGTGCGATGAACGACTTTGGTATCATCCCAGCTGCTATTTCTGTGACTGGTATGGCCTTTGCCCATATTGTGTGTGCACCCATCTACTGCCTTGAGCAAGCATCTATAATCCTCTGAGGGTGTAAGTGGTCTCATTAAGTAAAAGTGTATGTGACCAAACACTACTGGTGCTCCCGCAAAGCTTCCGACCTTTGCACGGTTATGTCGTCCTGCTTCACAACGCTGACATTGATGACATGAGTGAGTCCAATTCCTGTCATCCTTCTGACCATAGGCCACACAAACTACTCATTTAGCAGCTTGGCAGTGTCATTTGCCCTTGTGTGCACTAGGCTGTGGACTGTCAAATACCACTTTGGAGAATTGCTTGGTAATGCAGGGCCATGCCTCTATCGTTAATTGTTGCACCATATCTTCTTGCTTTCCAACATGTCTTTTTGCACCAGTGTGCGCCGATTTGTCAATAAGTCCTACAGCTCTTGATATGTCTCTTGACCTGTGACAAAGTCGCTGTAAGGTAAGATGCTGACCAAACTGTGTACTCACAAAGAATAGTCGGCGACTTTATTCTCTGCTCCTCTAACATGCCTTATGTCCTTGGTGAAGTGGCTGACGAACTACAAAGGCCAGAACTGTCGGGGCAAACATTCATCACTGATGTTGCGAAGGGCTGACATGATGGGTTTATGGTCCATGAAAACTTTCCCTGGCTGTGCTTCAATGTAAGGACGATAATGTCCTACACTCTCGTGTATTTGCTAGCAATTCCCTATCGTATGCCTTCCACTTTCTCTGTCTGCACTTAGCTGCTTTGAAGAAGGAAGAAAAAACCTCAAAGGCTGCCAGTGTCCATTACTTCTTGGTGTAGTGTTACTCCAATCTCTGTTTGGCTGACAACTGCCACAATATTCAATAGAGCTGACAGGATGGGGTGGGCAAGCAACACTGCCACTTCAAGGGTGGCTTGTAATTGGCTGAAAACTTGCTCATTTCCAGCGTCCATTGTAATATTCGCTTGCTCTTAGTGTTCTTACCTGCAAGTGCATCCATTAGTGGTGGCTAGATGGCAGCTGTTACCGAAAAAACCAGGGACAAAAATTTACCATGCCTGAAAACCGTTTAGTTGGTTATAGTCCATTGGCTTTGGCAGATTATATGACATGGCTATTTTTTCAGGCAAAGGTCAAATCCTGTCAGCCATGGTGTAGGAAAGTTACCTTAGCTTTGCACATGACGCACTTGCCCTCGTTTAATACCACCTCATAGTTACACAACCTCTGCCATACTTCGTGAATGTACCTGTAATGAACTTGTGCTTTTTCTGAGAATATTAATGTGTCAGCTCGACATGAGAAGCAAAATGGCAAGCCTTGTAGCAATTAACCAGCGGACTTCTGGTAGGTCTGTGATGCATTTTGAAGTCAGAAAGGCATAAACAAAAACTCAAAAGAGCTAAAAGGCGTAATGCTACTGCCTTTTCCATATCGGTATGTGCCAGTGGGATCTGTGGGTAATATTTCCGACAATCCAACACTGAGAAAACTTTTGTGCCCTCCAGGGCATAGGTATAGCATTTGACATTAGGAATTGGGTATTTATCTGGGAACTTTGTTTCTTTCAATCTATGGTAATCGTCACAGGGACGCCATGTGCCATCCTTCTTGCGCACAAGCTGCCTATAGACTGTCGGAAGTTCTCAAAGCACTACCTTAGAGCATCTCTTCGAATATTGCCTTAGTCTTAGCCAACCACATCACAGCTATTCTACAGATACGTTGTGAAACAGATGGGGCTGCAGTTGTGCATATATTATGCTTAATGCTGCTTGGGTGCATCTAACCTTGTAGCACAAACAGTTTACTCGATTTATTGCTTGCACTTATTGTGTTGCCCACAGAATGTCTCTGAATTCCCTTTACTCCGCCGCTTTCTTTTCTGCATGTAAGTCAGGCAATTGCCAAGTCTATGACTAGTGCAAAGTGTAACAGGAAATCGGCACCTAATATAACTTACATGATGTCTGCCACCCTGAAACTCACTTGTATTGAGTAGAAGAACTAAATCATTTCGTCAGATCTTTGTGCCCATATGTGCCAATGCTAGAGTTGTTCACAGACAGCAGCGGTAAGGGCTGACACATTGTCATTGTAACTGTGCTCATGACCAGACGACCGAGCGAGGTGGTGCAGTGGTTAGACAGACACTGGACTCGCATTCGGAAGGACGACGGTTCAATCCCGCGTCCGGCCATCCTGATTTAGGTTTTCCGTGATTTCGCTAAATCACTCCAGGCAAATGCCGGGATGGTTCCTTTGAAAGGGCACGGCCGACTTCCTTCCCCGTCCTTCCTTAATCCGATGAGACCGATGACCTCGCTGTCTGGTCTCCTTCCCCAAACAATCCAACCCAACCCATGATCAGACGAGTGCTGATCTCTGAACCGGTGTCTATTAAAAACCTTAAGCCCAAAATGTTATCAAACATGTGCAAAAGATTGTGATGCTGTGCTGCGACTTTTTGGAATAGAAAAGATTGGATGTACACGTCGAACATATGCTCTTGTTGGAGTCTGTCCACAACTCCAAATTCTGTAACTGTGTGACAATCTCTCCAACTGTGATCTTTAACTCTCGGAGTTCCTCAGTGGTGTTTAGTGATTGTAGATAAGCTATCGTACCACAATTCAGCATGGGCTCTACCAAGAACTCCAGTCTCTGTTTGCTGCCTTCTGCTGAGGCACTGGTAGTTATCACTGCTGTAAATGCCACAGCAGCTGACTCCAATACGCAGATGCTCTGTCAGCTACTTGCTGTAGCTTATCCAACAGTTGTCCTTCAAACGTTATTTATGTCAATTGCACTCGAGGCGGAAGCTGTTATCACCAAATATATAGCAGCACCTCATTTGACATTACGTGAACATCTACAGTCGTGTGCAGGTGCCTCCAAAGTTCCAATGGGTTTCTGATTGCATGGTTCTCTTGGTAAAGCACTTGTAAAAGCCTCTTCACAGGTAATTTGACCCAGCGTGTGATTATCGAAGTCTTCACTGAGAGGTATGTTTTTTGGAGAGATGGGTGTAGAATTACGTTGAAAACTATCACCACTCCCTTGTCCGAATTGCTAATTGCCAGGGTAAATTGTCCACGATATGCATTGATCTGTTGTCATGTGGAATTGTTGTCCAAGATAGCAGACCATATGTCTGGTTATGATATATAAATGGTAGTGTTCACAATTGTAGATGCAGTGTAGTTGACATGATTGAGCCGGCAACATATTTAGTGTGGACATACACTCGTGGAGCGACTGCAACTGTTGGAACTAGTGATCTCGTCATGTTCATCTTGCTATTGTCTCTCAACGTTGAAAGTTCTAAAACTTCAGTCTTTTTTGCAGTTGCCTGATCGTATCACCAATGAAGCGTAAACAGATATTTGAACCTTCCATGTTTAATGAATGGAATGTGGAAAATGTTGTTGTAACTGAAACCATTCTTCTTCTCGGGTCATCAATTAAGTAGCCCAGAAACGAAAACCATGTATATTTCACGTTTATTTTTCTTGATCTCAATCAGAAACCACAGCTCAAGAATAAGCACGAAATAAAAGTCTTATTATAAAACTCGCTATGGTTCCTAGAAATAAACAATGCATCTTACTGCCTGGTTTCTCGTTCCCACAGAAAGAAAGATTCAAATTTTCAAATGTGTGTGAATTTCTAAGGGACCAAAGAGTTGAGGGCATCGGTCTCTAGACTTACACACTACTTAAATTAACTTATGCTAAGAAGTACACACACCCACCCATGCCTGACAGAGGACTCAAACGTCCGGCGGGAGGGGCCAAGCAGTCTCTGAGATGGTGCCTCAAACTGCGGCAAAGGCAGATCCAAAGTCGTAGGAGAGGGAGTGTCCATTGCTGTTGACAAAAATATTGTGTCTAACAAGGTCAAAACTGTTGCAATTGTAATAACATTGTGCAATATTACTGACGTTTTCACCAGTCTGCTCGATAATATTGTCAAATATTTGTATATCGTCGGTAATATTATGCAATAATACTGTATTTCAGAATATTGATCAAGAAAGACATTGCTGCTGTGATAATTGCTCTAATTTGTTGCAAACAGAAAAAAAGGTGGATTAAAAGTTGTTTCAAGGAGATATAACTTTCTGTGTGTTGATGAGCCTACATTTGATACATTGCTGAAAATGGTTTTCACCTTACATTGGCATCCCCCTACATTGCCCCTCGTCCTGTAACTCCCCCCTCTGCCATCCGCCCCTAAAGAACAAAGCCCTGAGGAAGGTCGCTTGTAATAGTAACTGAACAATTTTAGATACTGAAGATGTGTTCAACAGCCCAGAAAATTTTTATTGAAAATGAGAGACGCAGTTCCACCAGGTCAACACTTATCTATTACACTACAATACCTTTCTCTTGCCAATTATTTCAAATACTTGAAAATTACGAGTGCAGTTTCGCCTTACTGTATTTGAGTTATATGGAAACATGTTGTGCAATAATATGTGCACTAAAGGATTTAATTCAGGGAAGTAATGTATATACAGGTATAAATATCCAACTATACTTTCATTGATAAGGCGAAAAATTAATTTTTTTGAAAACGTCTTGATTCATGTTTGTTTCATATATCTTCTGAACAACAAATCATAAGATTCATCATTCTTAACAGCTGTGTTTTTATACCCATTTCCCCAATATCCTACAATGACGGCAATGATTTGTATATTTCAATGCACTTTAACAATAATGCTCTTCCATTTTGTTTTGCACTCACTTTCCACACAACAACTGTGAAGGATATTCTCAATAATATTCCACAAATGGCACAATATTTGCAGGCAGCACAACATATTTCCAAAGTTTTTTATGTTCTCTATATTATTGCACAACCTCTCAATCTCACTCTTAGATACTCAATATTACTGCACATCTGGGAAATATTGTTAATATTATTGATCGTCTTACCAAGGAATAAAGTTCTGAATGCAATGAAAGATCTTTGGTTGCAACAAAGCTGACGCAGATGTTGGTAATTGGCATTTCTTGCACTACTACTTAGCAGCTCTGATGTGAAGTCCCAACAGTTAATACACCCTAAAAATATATTATCTGTGTCTTCCACTTGATCGCAGTAACAAAGTGGAGGTGGTCTTGTGCTTATGTAGTGTACATGTTGTGCAAACTGACCAAGAGTGAACTTAAATCGTGTTATGGCAAGTGAAATGTTGTATGATAACATTAATCCGTGATACCAAGGCCAGCTTGGTAGGACCGGTGCTATTTTTGCATAGTATCTTCCTTTATTTTTCTGGGAATCATGTCATTCTTTGTCCCACTCAGTCTGCATCCTCTTGTTGTAAATTGGTAATAAATCTGATGTCTACAGGTTGTCTGAGTAAAAAAGGTCACACATGTTGTATCAGGTTTAGTTGCTTCGAGGTGGACGGAGGAACTGAGACAGTGTAAACAAATTAGTGAAACAGAAATATACACTGTATTGTGCTGTGATACTTAACTAAAGTTGTGCAGCAATTCGTTGGATGTAGACAGATGCTATAAATAAAGGAAACTCTCCATCACACCCCCATCAGATTTAGTTGCTAATGGCCCAATGGGAAGCCTGTCAAAAACAGATCAAACATGAAAACAGGTAGAAATTGTATCTATCTATGAAAAAAGAAGAAAAATAGAAACAGTAAACAGTTCAAGCTGAAGATGTGCAGCACCACGGATGATTGTGCAGCTAGGAGTTTGTAGTGAGACGGTCATGGCGTTGAGGTGCGAAGGAGGGATCCGTGTTCAAATCTCACTCTTGACCCAATTTTTTTTTCACATGGTTATGAACTTTCTGTCTGCTCGTTGACATGTCTTTTCTCCTTCTGCAGTCTTGGCAGCTGTCATGCAATAGACTGGTTACAGAGTATGTCATGTGGTAAGAATATATTACTGTCACAAGTAACTGTGATGTATAGTGAGAGCAAGCATGATGCCGCATGGACCTTTCACTGAAATGAAAACAACAAATAAGCAGTTGTGAACAATGCTACAACCAGTGGAGGCCTACATTCTGGGCGTTCACAAATTTTTAAATTCAGATAAATTTGATGGTGTAAAATTAATAGCATCTGCTGTATAACAGTTATGCTGATCATCAAGTTTTTACAACTACAGCCACTGTCAATAGTAATAAGAACAATAATATTAATAATAATATGTATAACTTATCTGACAAAAGAAACAATTGTTTTGTGGAATTTTGTTGTTTTATACATAATTAAGTACAGTTTAGGGCAGTAAAGAAAAATGTGTAAGTTTTCGCAACTATCAATTTCGCATTTTTGTCTAAGTGGGAGTTTTCGTGCTTTTCCATCCTTTTCAAACAAAAGAACAAGATTCCTAACAGATGTATTAGTTCACGAATTTACTTCTGGGCTGAAAATCAGATATTCTCAAGCTACACTCAACTCGTACTATGTGGGCATTTCCTTGTTAAATGTTTGCTTGTAGTCGCGCTTATCTGATTTCATCACTCTCTCAATCAAAGGACCTGTTCTTGGAGGCCCTAGTTCCTTTGCGGCTAACTGTTATTGGTAATTTACTTTTCTGTTCCCAGAATGAGATTTTCACTCTATATCAGAGTGTGCGCTGATATGAAACTTCCTGGTAGATTAAAACTGTGTGCCAGACCGATATACGAATTAGAGAACTTTACCTTTCGTGGGCAAGTGCTGTACTGACAGAGCTACCCAAGCATGACTCACAACCTATTCTTACAGCTTTACTTGTCTGTTAGTATTTAAAACATATTCAACATAGTTCATGTTTACACTGTAAACGAAAGCCAATTCTCTCACAGTAAACAACCAACTCCAAGCACAAAGTGCTGTTTGTGAAATGATTAAACTGCAGTAGTAATGTCTACCAACATGGTCACTTACTAGAATATAAACGAGGTGCTAAGCTTCATAAGGACCTAAAGCATACTGTCGTTGATCTCACATTTAAGTAAATATCAGAGAAACGAGTGATACAGCTTTTCGTGAATTTTCATATATAAAATGTGGGCCTACAACGCAGATAAACTTGATATCTCACCATAAGATCAACAGATTTCGAAAGCATTAGTAAATGCTACAATCTTACAATCTAAAATGAATTACTGTACGATAAAATGCGTACCTTAGTATACTATAACTCATTCAGAAACCCACAAAATAGGTTTACTGTCAGTACAGCTTTAACATATACGGACGTCTGGTTTAATTTTACTACAATCTATAGTGAGTGAATCAGTATATCTGAGATGTGTGCTATCATCTAGTACGATTTATGCTGAGCGAATGGAGATGAAAGTCTGCCGCAGAGTGCTAACACAGTCTAACAAAACAGTCGCGACACTCACTGCTGTAAAAGTTGTTACCGTTTGACAGATGGAGCGACACTAGCGCTCCACGCGGCGATTGAGATGAACGTCAGACGTGTCGTAAGCATAATGTTTGTTTTGCATCCATTTCGTACGTAATTTACGAAATATTTCAGTTACTTTCTTTCCTCTAAGGGTTTGTGTAGTATCAGGAGGAATATATGTTTCTAAAAATGATTCTAAAATAAGCGCAAGTATGAACAAAAACCGTGAATCGAGTGGCAAGCTACAACACATTCGTGAAAAAACACTTGTGACATTGGATAGAACTGCAGTTTAGCACGTTGATATCAAAAGAATATAAGCACACAGATTCACTTGTAAGAAGCACAGACATGAACCTCTACATGCAAAAGCGATCGACAGCTCATTTATAGTTCTGTAGGCCTAGGTACTGTGTTTGTCATTGTTGTCGCGTGTTGCCACAAGTACGACCTTCATCTTTATATTATTCTAAGTGGGACAAGCAACTGCCAAATAGTGGGAGAAATATGTTGAAAACATTATAATGAGCTGATTACATTACATTTCATGCAAAACTAAGGTGCTAACAAAATAATGTCATCACACGAAGGAAGGAAAATTAACCTTCATGCGCTCGTGCTAGAAATAGTCACGGGAGCGCTCGCGAGGGCGGTCCGCCGACCGCCCGAGAGTTTTCGTCAATCTCTTGAGGTTTTCCATTTTTAAATGGCATATTTCCGTAAAATATCGACATAGAATATCTCACACAATATTGCAAACACTTTTACAATCAAAATTATTTATTTAACAATAAAATATACAATGTAATACAAAAGGAAGCCAAATACCCAAATGGAATTTAAGAACATTTTTTAATTGTAATGTTTTAGGACTACATAATGTAATACTTAAGACAAGAGTTATTCACTGTCTTAACTCGTCACAAGAAAAGCTAATTTTGCTATGAAAAAAGAGTTTTTGATTGAAAACGTCACAAACATTTCTGTCAGATGAAAAATGCTGATCAGTCTGTATCCATTTAATTTTCGTTTGGAGACTGACAACAATTATTGCACGTAACTGTCATGGTTGAATGTCGTAGACAAACGTTTCTTCCACATTCACCCCATTCTCGCTTTGTTTTTATATTCTTTTTTGAGCTACATAAATAACATATTCCTCTCCTTGTAGTGGACGATAAATCTGGATAAACTACGTCACTGTCTCTGTAATTTTCCAAAAATACTAACAAATCTTACCCTAAATGAAAGAAGACAAAATTTTTCGTATAGGAGCAAGTTTGTCCGTTGCTTGACGTTCCAATCTCGTGTTTACGTCATCAAATCTTATAGCTTGTAGCAAAAGTCTAAATCTATTTAGGCTGAAACTGGTGAGCAAAATTGTCAGACCTGATCCATTGCTACCGAAATATTCAGAGAAATTTGAACGGTTTCCTCTTTTGGCCGCAATCAAAAACAGAGGACCAAACAATGCTAGTATTTCAGCCATTGTTGTCGGCTTATAATCCTTTTCACATACTTCAGAGTTACTACCAGCTTCTTCCAGTGCTCGACGAGCCAATTTTTTCCTTTCAATATAAATATTCGTGTACCTTACGATCCCTTCTACCATTTTGGGAGTTATTACACACTGAAAACTTTCACATTGTCTGGCTTCTCCTCTAGGACCTGGTAGAGTTTTGATTATATTTTCTGACTTTGATGTTGTGCTGGTAATATTGGCACTACTAGCCCAAATAGTTTCCATGTACTTACCTACACAAATCTGATGTCATTTGTTGGTAGCTCCTGTTGATCTATGTCATTTTCTCCCCCGTTTTTCAAATCAATTTCCGACTCACTTTGATGTATATCATCTTCAATCCTTTCTTGTTCATAATCTGGGTCATCGGAAATGTCATCTGTGGTGTCACCGCCAGACACCACACTTGCTAGGTGGTAGCCTTTAAATCGGCCGCGGTCCGGTAGTATACGTCGGACCCGCGTGTCGCCACTGTCAGTGATTGCAGACCGAGCGCCACCACACGGCAGGCCTAGAGAGACTTCCTAGCACTCGCCCCAGTAGTACAGCCGACTTCGCTAGCGATGGTTCACTGAATATATACGCTCTCATTTGCCGAGACGATAGTTAGCATAGCCTTAAGCTACGTCATTTGCTACGACCTAGCAAGGCGCCATTATCAGTTATTATTGATATTGAATCATGTACCGTCAAGACCGACGTTCGTCGTTAATGGATTAAAGTTAAGTGTTCCACCAGCTACGTCCGTATTTCTAAATTTTTATTTCCTTGTCCTGTTCCAGACCTCACGCCAGCCTGCATGAGCTAAAACGCGTGCCTTTCGGCCTCCTCTAGTAACACGGTGTAGGTTCTCCTGCCAACCACAACATCATCTTCTAGGGATCCCTCATGGCCTTTCCTATCTGCTTCCTCTCTCTCCAATTCATCGAAGATTCTATGTATGTTACTAGACGTAAGGTTTCGTTGTTCCCTTTAAGAAATAAAATTTATTATTACTTTTGCCCACAGAAATTCCTTAGAATGACGAAGTGCTAAAGTAGAAAGAAAAACAGAATTTGTGAATGGCAAAATTTATAGAAAGTAATGCACATTTAATAGAGAATTGGAAGAGTCTATAAAATTGAGGAATTTTAGGGGAATCACAAAAAGAAATACTTACATTCCGAAGTAGACGAGTAGAAAAAAAGTGTCGTAAGCGCTCGCAAGGCAGTAACTGACCGTTTTTGTAAGTGCCGTAAGCGCTCGCAAGGGCGGTAAACTGACCGCCGAACGTGTTCGACCCTATTTGAACTTGTCCTGAGAGGCAGAGAGGTGCGAGTTGGACGAACTTTGAGCAGCATCTGTCGGAAAAATGTGCAACTAGAGAATACATGTCTCTCCCGACACCTCGTTACCTTTGTGGTGTAAGTATGGTGCGAAATTGCAAAAAGGCGGTCACTTCACCGTCCGCGCGAGCGAGTGAAGGTTAAGTGACTAACAACAGAAGTGAATGAAATACAAACCAAAAGCTTTTGTAAGACACGAATAACTCCACTTAATCTAACCACTTCATCGTCAAAGCATGTCTGTGTTGACGATTCACAAGAATTTGGCACTAATACATGGAGAGTTGAATTGGCTGCTTCTGTGTCCTAGGACTGTTTTACAGCTTTAGATGGATTGTCGAATCTTTGTGGCAGTATCCTCTCCATCGTCGTTGAGGTGGCTTATTTGGGATGTCAGTGTAGGCACTGCATTCTACACGAGTTTATTATTGTCTTCGTTCATGAAATGGTTTTGCTCGAAATGTAGCGAACAAAACCTAATATTATTATACAGGTAAACTGGGTCTTTTTTCATAATGTCTTCTCGTCTTCTACTAACTAATAATTTTCTGCTCCTAAATTTTTTTTTCTTTATTGTAATTTTAATCACCTCATACAAGGCTGGCTGTCAGCAGCATATTACGCTGCTCTTCAGCCTTGAGCGGTACAATAATATGACATATAGGTGGCACAGACAGTACAATAAAAACGGCGGGCAAAAAATGTAGATACAAAAAACAATAAACATGAAGCCGTTCACGCTGGATGAGAAAAAACACTAACATTTGTTGACACAGCGCACAGAACACGGATGACTGCGACGGCACACGTGAACAGTGGTGGCGTGACGGTGAAAGAACACTAAACACAAAACGAAGGCACACACACGAGACACTGATGGCGATGATCTCCGGTGCGCGAATGTTCACTCAACATGTGCGAGTCCTGGGACCTGCCAAGGGAGGGGGAGGAGGAAGGGGAGTGGGACAGGGAGAGGGGAGGGCAGATGCCATGGGCGAGGGAGACAGGGGGAGGGGAGGAAAAAAGGGGGGAGCCCGGGGGAAAAGGGGTGGAGGAACAGGACGGGGGAAAAGGAAAGAGAAGGGAGGGAGAGTGCCAAGAGGAGAGCACATGGGAGTGGGGGTGGGGAGGATCAAAGTTGATAGGAGGGGTAGGAGGACATCATCAGGGAGGGGGAGCTGGCGGAAGCCACCTTGGGAGAGAGTAAGGAGGGTGGAGAGATGGAGAACAGGTGGGACGTAGGAATACAGGTGCGGCAGTGGGCGGGGGTGGGAGAGGATGGACAAGACAAGTGGGTGAGGTGGGTCGAGTTTGCGGGAGGTGTACAGGATCCGTATCCTTTCAAGGAAAAGGAGGCGGTGGGGGAAAGGAATGAGATCGTACAGGATCCGCATGGGGGAGGGGAGATGGATGCAATAGGTGAGGCAGAGAGCATGACGTTCAAGGATTTGAAGGGATTTATAAAAGGTAGGGTGGGCGGAGATCCAGGTCGGATGGGCGTAGCAGAGGATAGGGCGGATGAGGGATTTATAGGTGTGGAGGATGGTGGAGGGGTCCAGACCCCATGTACAGCCCGAAAGGAGCTTGAGGAGACGGAGTCGGGAGTGTGCCTTGGCTTGGATTGTTCGGAGATGGGGGGTCCAGGAGAGGCGACGGTCGAGTGTGACGCCAAGGTACTTGAGGGTGGGAGTGAGGGCGATAGGACGGCCATAGACGATGAGATAGAAATCAAGGAGGCGGAAGGAAGGGGTGGTTTTGCCTACAATGATCACCTGGGTTTTGGAGGGATTGACCTTGAGCAACCACTGGTTGCACCAAGTGGTGAACCGGTCAAGATGGGATTGGAGAAGGTGTTGGGAGCGCTGCAGGGTGGGGGCAAGGGCAAGGAAGGCGGTGTCATCGGCAAACTGGAGAAGGTGGACAGAGGGTGATGGCGGCGGCATGTCTGCTGTATACAAAAGGTACTGAAGGGGGGAGAGGACGGAGCCTTGGGGCACACCAGCGGAGGGGAAAAAAGGTGTAGGAATCCGTGTTATAGATGGTGTTGTAGGAAGGACTGTGGGAGAGAAAGAAGCCGATCAGATGGACGTAGTTAATGGGAAGGGCGAAGGTTTGGAGCTTGAAGAGGAGACTGGAATGCCATACACGGTCATAAGCTCATTTGAGGTCCAGGGAGAGGAAGATAGCAGAGCGACGGGAATTAAGGTGGTCAGAAAGGAGATGAGTGAGGTGAAGGAGAAGGTCGTCGAAGAGAAGGGCGGCCAAAAGCCACACTGGGTAACCGGAAGGAGGCGGTGCTGGCGGAGATGCTGGTGGATGCTCAGGTGAGGATATATTCCAGGACCTTGCTGAAGACTGAGGTAAGGCTGATGGGATGGTAGGAAGAGACGGCGGACGGCGGTTTGCCAGGTTTAAGGAACATCAGGATATGGGAGGTTTTCCACAGGTTGGGGTAGTAACCGGTGGACAGGACTACATTGTAGAGCCTGGCCAAGGTGGAGAGGAAAGAGGCAGGAGCTTCATGAAGGTGACAATAGGTGACACGATCGTGACCAGGAGCAGTGTTGCGTTTTGTGCGGAGTGTAGCAATGAGATCCTGTGTAGTGATTGGGGCATTGATTTCTGTGTGTGTAATGTTGTCCAAGTACTGGAAACCAGGTGCGAGGGGAGGGACAGAGGTGTCAGTTCGATCGCAGAGATCTGGGAAGAGGGAGTAATCGAACTGGGGATCATCGGGGATGGAAAAGATATCAGACAGGTAGGAGGCAAAGTGATTGGCCTTACTAAGGGTGTCAGGGAAGGGGTGATCATCATGGAGCAGAGGATAGTAGGGGGAGGGTTTAGTTCCGGTAAGGCGACGGAAGGCTGACCAGAACTTGGATGAGTTGATACGTAGGGTAGCATTTAAACGGGTGCATGTCTGTCGCCAGTCCCGGCGTTTCTTGGCCATGAGCAAATTACGAATGTGTCGTTGGAGTTGCCGGTGGCATCGTAGTGTGTCCGGGTCACGTGTGGAGGAAGGCACGGTAGAGACGGTGGGATTCATGGAGGAGGAGGACAGCCTGTGGGGGTAAGGCAGGACGGTGGGGGTGAATGGTGACAGTAGAGACGTGGGCCTCCACGGCCTCAGACAAGGTCTGCTGGAGAAAGGTGGCGGCATGGGTTACATCGTCAGGTTGACGGTAGGTAAAGGGGTGGCTATCGACCTGGGTGGAGAGGGTACCCCGGTAGGCATTCCAGTTGGCACAGGAATAGTCATGGACGTGCTTAGGGGGAGGGTCATGACGAGGGTTGGGGCAGGGGCGACGACCGTCTGAAACGGTGAGGAGGACAGAGAGATGGTCGCTACCAATAGGTTCCAGGACATCAACCGTTATGCGGCCAAGGAGGTTGGCGGAGGAAAGGACAACATCAGGAGTGGAGTTGGATTCGGGATGGGTGTCCTGGGGGTTGGGGATGAGGTCGCCTTGAAGGGAGGAGAGGAACCGATGCCACCGCCGTAACTGGACGGCGGAATGACTGTGGATGTTGAGGTCGGCGGCGATCACGTAGGAGGAGAATGTACGGTCAACGTGGGAGAGGAAGTCGAAGGGAATAGGGGCATTAGGGCGGACTTAGATGGTGGGGCAGGTAATGGTAAGGCCAGGGAAGAAGAGACTAAGGATCAGGTGTTCGGTGGGGTCGGGAAGGAGAGGTTGGAGCCAAACAGGGATCTGGCGGAGGTGACCAATGGCAACTCCGCCACGCGCAATCTGGAGGGGATTATCAGAACGGTGAAGGAGGTATGGCGAAGTGTGGACGGTGTGGTGGGGTTGGAGGAAGGTTTCATTGAGGAGGAAGGCGTCCATGCAGTGGGTGGCAAGGGTGTGCAGGAACAGGTTCTTGTTGCCGGGAAGGGAGCGGATGTTGTTGAAAAGGATACGGTGCTGTCGCGCCATGACAGGGATTTAGACAAGGGTGTCATGGTAAGAGAAGGTGAAATAGGCCTGGTTGTTGGAGTAGGTGGCGTACATTTTCAGGTGGAAAACGGAACGGGCGGCGAGGGATACCTGTTGGAGGATGTGGGGGCGCTGAAAAGGATGAACATTCTGAAGGACGATGGTGAGGAATCTGGTGATGTCCTCAGAGGTAGGGGGTGCATGAAGGGAATTGCCGGGAGAGGTGGGGGCGTCCGCAGGGCAGACAGGAGCGGTGAGCTCAGGAGTGGTAGGAGGGGGTCGGGCTTTACATTTCTGGGAGTAAGTGGGGTGAGGGAGGTTACAGGTATTACAGGAGGGGGGGACAGGAGATTGGGGCACTGCCTGAGAAAGTGGGCTTGCCTACAGTGCGGGCAGGTGGAGGACTCGCAGCACTCAGATGCAGGGTGCGCATTATACCGCAAGCGCCTCTGGCAGCGGAGGGATTGAGGAGGGGAATGGGAAGGGTCAACTGGGTAGCGGCGGTGAAAGAGAAGGGCACCCTCCTTCAGGAGACTATCAATGGAGGGGGCGTGCTCGGAAAAGACCTGCATAAGGCGGGTGGAGCCGGCGGAGTTATGAATGCGGTGAACTGCACGCACCTCCAGATGGGGATGCACATTGAGCTCTGCCAACACCTCCTCCTCCGTGATCGCTGGACTAAGCCGAGTGATCACGGTGGTGAGGGTCGGCGGGCGACGCGGGGGTTGGGATTGGTGGGAGGGAGATGGGGAAGGAGCAGGGGTGAGGGAGGCATTAGGGCCAAAGCGGGTGACAGGGATGCGGGGAGGAGATGTGCACCGAATCACAGCAAGGAGTGAGGAGGGAGATGGGGGCACCAGGAAAATTCTGGCGAAGGAAGAGGATGAGGTTCCGGGCTTCAAGAAAGGAGGGATCAGGACGGGAGAGGAGGTAGCAGTAGGAGGGGGTGGAGGAAGAGGATAAGGGGGGTGCAGGCAGGGAGACATCCATGGCATCATGAGTTGGGGAAGGGGGACGAGGCGGAGCCTTTTTGGGAGTAGAGGAGGCAGGGGTGCCACTGGGGCACTTGACGGCGATGGAGGAGGTGTGGGGGATGGGAACGACTGGAATGTGGCAGGGAGTGACAGGTCCCGGTGCTGGAGTCCGCACTGGAGACGGTGAGGGTGATGGCGAAGGCAACGGTGAAGATGATGACGACGAGGTTGAAGGGGAGAGTTGAGCATGAGCTGTAGCTCTCCGGGCAACCACTCTAGCGGGGGCCGCAGAAACAGAAGGAGCAGGGGGAGGGAAGGGAGAGAAAGGATAAGAGGAGGCACGGGAGGGAGGAGCCAGGGATGGGGTGACAAATAGGGAGGGAGATGGGAGAGTGAGCAGTGGGGGGATGGACTGAGGGGGGAGTGATGCAGCACACCATGTGACAGTGGTGGCAGTGGCTGAGGGGGAGGTGTAGACGAAGGCGGTGGTGGTGGCTGTAGAAGAGGTGGTGGGGTTTGACATTATGATGAGAGGAAAAACACAGGACAAGACAAGGAAACAAATGAAAGACGGGCAGGGCGACGAGAGACACAGAGTAGAAGGTGACGGAGAAAGACGAAGGACGTAGGAGATTGGGGCCGAAGCCCCACTCTGCTGTCGTCGGCGGTAGGGGCGACCCGGCTGGCTGGCCGGTGGGGACGCCTCCGCTGCTGCTGCTGCTGCTGCTGGAGGCAGCTAGGACCACCGCTGGCTGCTGGCTGCGACCAGGGCTGGCGGGGACCGGCGCTGGCGAGGACCGGCGCTGGCGGGGACCGGCGCTGGCGGGCTGCTGGTGGGGACCGCTGCTGGCGGGAACCGGCGCTGGCGGGGACCGCTGCTTCCGGGGACCGCTGCTGGCTGCTGGCTGCTCGCTGCTGGCGAGGACCGCTGCACGTTGACCGGCGGGCTGGCTGGCTGGCTGGCTGGCTGACACCTGCAACACCTATCGCTTCAACTGGTACCGCAACAGCACAATCGAAGGGCGGTATTCAATCGAATTACCGCCGGAGAATGCTCTGCTCCTAAAACGAAACATTAATCATTAATACACATGTAGTTTGCAAGAGAATCCTGACGATACTGTTTGTAACATGATGGTATATATACCTCTCAGGATCCTTATGAAAGGTAAAAAACAGCTGTGGTGTCTTCTTCCTGTTGTTGCTGCAATTTATTGGGCTACAAACGCTCCAGCTTGTAAAAACCATTGTAGAAATCAAAATAAACAACCACTATTCGCTTTCACGATCGCGCCGAAATCACAGTTTTAGTTACTGGCCGCTTGGGGTGCTGCTGGTGCGGTAGGCAACAAAATCGAGGCGAAGTGTAGTGACTGTTATATTAGACTCTGGTGCTACCATCTGGTGGCACTGACATAAACTTCTAGTTGAGCTGCAAGGACTAGTCGCACACATAGCGAATCGCGCACGTTGTTAATCAAATCCGTATGTATTTGGCCCGAAAGGCAATTACATTACTCGACTTGCACATGCGCAAAAGCTCCTTAAAATGTGCGCACGTGAAGCTGTGCTCACTACCCTGTTGTCAAATTTCACAGAGTCTAGAGAAGCAGTAGCGCGGTAAATTCAAATGCAGTATCTTTCAGATTGCAACATTCAGATTGCAGCATCTATGTTACGCTTAACAGCATTCAAAGAAAGATAACCAATAAATCCGCAAGGTGTCCGAAGTTAGGGTGTTCACATTCACTTCTGCTTTTACACAGCAGCTGCCACTGGTTACAACAAAGGAATTCAAAAGTCAAAACTTCAAAAACGGAACACAAAAGTCATAACATATGGCACTTGAGTAGGACAAAATAGGAGGTACATACGTCTGGAGGTCCTTTTCTTACGTTACACAATGACATAGACACAAATTTGAATACAGAGAGCAGACATTTTAATAACTGGTCGAACAGTTCATAATTTTGTGAAAAAATTGAATCCAGATCTTTCAATTCACTGTCCAACACCGTAACCACATAGCTACAATGCTATCGCTACACAACTCTGCTCGCTGCTGTACATTTTGAGCTTGGACCATTCACTGTTCCTTCTTCCTGTTTTTATACTTGGTCTGTGTGCATCCACTAGGCCATTTCACGACTAAATCTGAGGGAGGTGCGATGGAGAGTTTCCTGTGTAAACACTGACCTGTCAAGGCATGTGTTACTGATTATGTCAACAAGACTATGTCCACCCTGGGTGCCACACTTTCAATCACCATAGTCAAAACTTTTCCCTATGTGAACGCTATGCACGACTCCACTTATAGACTAAGTATCACGGGCTGATCTCCGCTACAAACTGTGGCTAAGAACCGCAACCCCGGAACTCTATAATAGAACTCTCGTACGCTAACATCAAACACGAACCGTCCGTTGCTGCGCGTGGCCCCTGCTTGTCACAATGCAGAAGTCCATTTCGTTGGCAGCAGTACAGAGGTTGCTGATAGGGCTGTGCCTTTGTTTGGTGATGAAGAAACTTCAAAGTGCCACCGGTGGCACCAGTCAGAAACTGTCTCAGCATGCCAGCTCCGGTTGCATCCATTGGCGAGGACACAACTGTCCTCCCCCCCCCCCCCCCCCCCCACTTTCAAATTTCCTCACCTTTAACGTGTAGTGTCGGTTGGTGTTACGATGGCGGGAGGGGCGGGGAGGGGGGGGGGGGGTTATGTACAAATGCAGCAAGCAACGATGGAACGGGACCAAAGTCTGTGGCTGGGTTGAGCCCTACTGCGGCGGAGCACTGAGTGAAGCAAGCCGCAAATTAATGTACACCTACCTCAGTACAGCGTTCGCTCACCATCCGTCGCTCTGCATTCGTACTATGTAGATGATGTTAAAAGCAGCGTTGAAGAAAACCACCATCCATACCTAAGAGTGCATAGATCGCGTAACTCAGGTAACAAAGTAAACCTGTAAATCTCTAGTAATAACGGGCAAAAGGGGATGCTTCCTTCTTTCATTGAAAATGTCCCCTTCCCAATACTAATGTTTTTTAATGTCTTTTAGTTATGGTGTCAACAAGCCCACATTTAAGTCGATAGCACATCCACTACTAGTTCGTGCAGCTTATGTCACACACAAGACAGCCAGAAATGTACTAAGTCCAACCAGAAATATTACGAGATTAATACAGTCAATACTCTGCCATGAAATGAGTTTCACACTTGGTCCCTTTCTGTGGATTCTTCAAAGGAAGATGCTCGCCAAAAAATGTTCTGTAAATGCGTACAGAACACGCCACGCACAATTCTTCACAAAGGCCGATAGTTTCACACGCGATTTTCTCTACAACAAAGACTCAAAAATCTCCCGAACTTCACATAACTGTCCGTAAATGTACCTGTTTGCGCGGCGAATAAACCGAACGCGAAATGACAGTCAATTCTTCATTTTACAAATAACTTTTTCGGACACGTCTAAGATGACCTTCTCGTCCGGCAGCTAGTCCATGACTGTCTGAATGCCGTTGCTATCAGGGCTTGTAACTCATTCCAGTGCATGGGAAAGACTTTACTCTGATTGGTTGATCAAAACGAACAGTCAATCAGAACAATCTTTCAAGATCATATTCGCGCTTGAACTGTTTTACTCCAATCAACGTTCACAGATGCATTTACGTCATTCACGCTGGTAATATTAACAATATGTTCCACCAAACCAAACCAAACGTAAACTAAGAGAAAACTATGCTTGAAATATACTTTAGAGTTGATTGTCCTCTTATTACCTTTCTGGCTGCCTTATTACAAAAGCAAACACTTGTAGACATACGTCATCCGCCAGTCATGGGGATCTACAATTTTCATGACATCCTGGTGGCATAACACTTGCTAGTTACGTAAGGTGTAATACAATACAGAATTGAAATTTGACGCATGTCCCACATACACACTCCCATTACTCTCACCCTAACACAACATATGAATATTAACGTTTATACTGTCATTTTCACTACGAAAGAAAAATTATCGAAAGTTTAGAATTGAAAATCTTTATAAAATAAATCAGCACACTTAGAGCGCTATTACTGTTTTCAAATAACAAAAGAAATGTAAACTGTTATTGTCTCTATCTGAATTTACTTTCTTAAGTGTCAGTTAAGTACATTTATAACTGGTTTTTTATATCTCCGAAACTGTTATGTGTAGCTGTATCAAATTTTGACACAAAGTTCGTCATGTACCAAATTTGGAATAAAAAAATAATATTTAATATAGTTACTTAGTTTCTTAGGTGAGATGAATAAGTGAATTTGGTACGCTCCGCTCTAGCGACAGGTGCGGTTATGATGCTTTCGGCAGGCCACAAGTCCGCCGCAGCTGATTGCTACCATACTGCAGGCTTCCAAAACAGCTTGCCATAACGTAGCAAATCTTACTGCAAAAATCTGCAGTCGCATAATAGCTGCAACGCTACACACCCCCTAAGAAACTAAAAATTTTCCTGGTCATATGTTTATGTTACTTACAATTTTTGCTGTAATGTTTTTCTTTAACTCCCCATCACTTCTTACAAGGGAACCTCCCCATCGCACCCCCCTCAGATTTAGTAATAAGTTGGCACAGCGGATAGCCCTCGAGAAACTGAACACAGATCAATCGAGAAAACAGGAAGAAGTTGTGTGGAACTATGAAAAAATAAGCAAAATATACAAACTGAGTAGTCCATGCGAAATATAGGCGACATCAAGGATAAAGTGTGTTCAGGAGCGCCGCGGTACCGTGGTTAGCGTGATCAGCTGCGGAACGAGTGGTCATTAATTCAAGTCTTCCCTCGAGTGAAAAATTTGGTTTTTTCTTTTCAGACAATTATTATCTGTCCGTCCGTCCGATACGATCAGTTTTTTGGGAGTAATTATCGCGTCCACAAGAAAACCTAGATCGGGCAAGGTAGAAGAATCTTTTTACCCATTCGCCAGGTGTACAAGTTAGGTGGGTCGACAACATATTCCTATCATGTGACGCACATGCCGTCCCCAGTGTCGTATAGAATGTATCAGAGATCTTTTCCTGTGGAGGAATAGGTTGACCTATGACCTTGCGAGCAAATGTTTTCGGTTCCCGTTGGAGAGGCACGTCCTTTCGTCTACTAATCGTACGGTTTTGCGGTGCAGTGTAAAACACTGACACTAAACTTATTACAGTGAACAGATTGGAACGAACGGACAGATCAGAACTTTGCGAAAATAAAGAAAGTAATCTTTTGACTCGAGAGAAGACTTGAACGAAGGACGTCTCGCTGCATAGCTGCTCACGCTAACCACGGGACCACGGCGCTCTTGAGCTCACTGTATCCTTGATGTCGCCTATATTTCGCATGGACTACTCAGTTTGTATATTTTGCTTATTTTATTCATAGTTCCACACAACTTCTTCCTGTTTTCTCGATTGATCTGTGTTCAGTTTCTCAAGGGCTATCCACTGTGTCAACTAATAACTAAATCTGAGGGGGGTGCGATGGGGAGGTTCCCTTGTTAGTAAACTGTTTTTACAAAAACAAATCATATGATCAAATTATTTAAATTACATAACATCACAACATGATATATCCATTTACATCAATTGTTAATGGCTAGGGCTTGATGACGTACAGGAAATTAATTTTATAAAATAAGTTATTTTTCACCTGCTGAAAAGAAATAACACATCTAATGTTCTTACAGGATTCTCAACAATTTAACAAAATTCAACTTTTAAAATTTACGCATTATAATATTTTTTCAAAATTCTTTAAATTCATTCATTAAGAAGATTTTTTTACAAAAGTTTTTGAAACATAAACTCTTTTTTAAATCCAATTCTTTCATTAAAAAAACCACACAAACTTTGTTTCGTCTCTTAATAAGAGATTCGCGGAGAGAGGACCTCGGGTGGCTGCGTTGGACCGGCGGCGTGTGCGCCTTGGTCGGAGTAGCGGTCGCCCCCGGGGGCCGCGTTCGGTTCTCGGTGTAAGCATTCTATCTGCGTCCGCGGCGGAGAACGTTGACAGGCGTGCTCCCGACGGACTGCCGCTATCGCAGGGTTCCGTGCTACGCTGAGTTGGTATCCCTCATTCCTGTTGACCAAGTTGTCGCGAATCCTTGTTTCTAAGGATTCTTTGATAGTACTTTTCCAGAAGCCAGATGCTCGGCACAGCACCTTTTCGACACTTCACCAGAAGAAGGGTAGTATGACACTTCTAGAAACGTCACAATACATCAACGGTACCACCCAGCTGGAGATCCGAGAAACCTTCATCAACAGTTTACGCCGGGAAACTCTACAGTGACATAAACATTCTCATTGATGAATTCTTCTACACTCTTAAACTCATTTGTCATAACGTTAACAAAAATACTCGATTTTTCAACTGTATCTATATGCCTTTCGGAATACATATGCGTTCTTCCAGATTCGTGAAATATTTTGAAATTGGTGAATGGATAGCTTACGAATACCCCACGATGACTGACTGCCTTGCCTTATACGTTTCCGGAAAAACCCACACAACTTACAGGGTGCACTCCTAACTGCTCTAGAGTAAACCAGCCATGGATATAATGACGACCAGTCCAGTAGGCATGTTCTCTTTGTGCCTTCTACGTCATTCCTGAAATTGTAATTTTTGTAAGGTGGCAATGGAATCAACAAAATACTATTCGTTGTGGAAAAGTCAAGCTTCCTTTTTACGACGTAGTTTCTAACATCAGAAATTCTGACCTGGAGACCACTACCCTTTTGATCAAAGCGCCTGAAGCCGCCAGAGGTGCCGGCTAAGTCAATATTTTCTCTAGCAGTAGAATTAGTGTGATTTTAGTAGAGATATCTGCGTTTCACTTATTCTTTTCCTGACATATTTCATCGTGGGTAGCATATTTTTCGATTCCCTCTCTTTCATTTTCGGTTTTCATTCGTTTATGAGCTACAAAAAAACTTACGGAAATCGCTAATTTTTTCACTGTTTTCACTATTCCTATACACCATTCAATGCACAAAATTCTAAGTAAATCACAGTCACGCAGCAGTGCTCACTTACAACTCGTTGGCCGTGGAAAAAAATGGCTAAAATGGCTCTGAGCACTATGGGACTCAACTGCTGTGGTCATTAGTCCCCTAGAACTTAGAACTACTTAAATCTAACGACATCACACACATCCATGCCCGAGGCAGGATTCGAACCTGCGACCATAGCAGCTGCACGGCTCCGGACTGCGCGCCTAGAACCGCGAGACCACCGCTGCCGGCGGAAAAAAATTAGTACTTCATTCATAGCTGACAGTCTCATGCCGTACTGACCAGCTGAGCTCAGTAGCACTACATTGTAGAAACGACCAGGCTCAACTGGGTTGCTTGTTTACAGTACTGATTATGAAATGAAGGGTGAATCAAAACAAATTACTCAATGAGTGCCACTCACTATGATATCGGATAGGTTGGTAGTAGGTCCAATGATGACGACTTCATACTTTCGCCAACAAATACCGATCAACACCCTCACAGAGAAAACGAACACCCCTTCAGGAAGTGAAAGGAAATGTAACACAATGTGCTACTTTAAATTAGCACCTGACAGTTTTTAACTACTATTTGAATTTCGAAGGAGTAAGCTTTTGTCAAGTGTGTTTTTAATGCATTTTCTTTTGTTACGCCAGTAGCCACATGAGGTTTATGAAGACGTACTTACCTAATGATCTGAAAACTGGAAGGGTGACTTTTTGCTTCCCTTGGAAGGCAACATCTGCGAGATGGAACTCTCACCATGGATACCCTTCGTAATAGGACTGCATACCCATGTATAAGTTTCGTCACTTAGTCGATTAGCAGCTGCAGTTCATTTCATTATAACTTATTATTAATGCCTAGAGTACGTATAGATTTTTAATTTTCCTTATCGTATGAGATACGTATTATTAACAAGTACTAAACCCGTTGTGTTTTGGTTAAAGAAATGTAAATATAATTATGCATTTTTCGTTATGTAGGTACCGAACTGTATTTAATTTTTCAACGATTATGACATTTTCAAAATTTTACTTCATTTATGCCACAACACTTCATTTTGTTATGATGCCAAGAATGGGCTGTGCTTATGCCTCTAGGGAAAATGCGACAGTGTTGCTCAAGAATATATTCGTACATCTTTGAAATAACCTGATGATTTATCTGCTTATTGACATTGTCCTGTCACTTTATGTTGTTAACTTATACCCCATATGTTTATTGAAACAAAAATTTCCATATTTTGTATTGGTATTGTACTAAACGTAACGGCTATTTGTGAAATATCGATACTGAGTGTCGATGTTTTAGATTAGATTTTAAGTTATAGGAAAACGTCAAAGTGCACCCTCCAGTTGTTTCAGCAAATGTTGAAAGGTTTTTTAATGACAAACACTTGTTGTATGACAACAGAAGTCCCCTCGCTTTTGAGAACCTCTGCATGTTTATTGTCATACACTACAATAGCTCTAAGATGGTTATACAACGGTTTTCGTCCATCTTCAAAGAATGACTTTTTTTTAAAAAGAAAAACATGCCAAATTGAAATTAATTATCCTTTGCGTAACAAGGACAATGTAAGAGTATTGTACATACGTACAAGATATTTCAAGACAGGATACTAGCGAAAAGTTGTAGGGATGGAAAACAAAGGGGATGACTCGGTGGCCGCCCAGGAACTTGTGGAAGGAATATTTCGAAGAACTTTGGAAATGTCCTTGTAGAAAAAGAGGTGACTCAGGAAACTAAGCCCTAAGAAAGACCCTACCAATATTCAGGGACCATACAATGAAGGAAATGGATGAAGTTATAAGACAAATGAATAACAATGAGGCTCCAGGAATCAATAACATGTCAAACTGCTGAAACAAAGTGAAGAAGCATGCAGAACAACACTGCTTAGAATTTTCTGCAGATATAGAAACAAGAAAAGAATCCTAAGGAACTCCAGCAAGCAGTAATATGTCCGATATACCGGGTGGTTATAATTAAACTTTTCATATTTAACACGCTACAACATGGAAACTAATTACCATACAAAGACAAAACTTGCTAGCATTAATGTCAAGGACATGGGGAAGAGAAATAATGCAGAAGCAATTAAACTGAAGTTCTTTTAATATAGTGCTACGGTACACCATACCATTACATACAGGTACCATTCTTGCTACAAAAGGGACTCAATACTGTGCCCATCAGTGTCCAGAAGAATCTGAAAGTGCAGGACTGCACAGCAGAACAAAGCATGTTCGTAAGCACGCTGGTTACCTTTCTTGATATGCTGCGCTTCAGATCAGCACATGTATCAATGTTCCCCTGTTAAACCCTGTCCTTCAGGTATCCCCACAACCAGAAATCACAGGTAGTGAGATCAAATGATCGTGCTGACCAAGCATTTGGAAACGATCGGCTGATATTTCGATAGTTTCCAAATGTGTTTCGGAGAAGCAAGTGAACTTCACGAGCGATGTGCGGTGGGCCCCATCTGTTGAGTTCAATGTGTCTTTCTCCTTCAGAGCTGGTATGACATGCTGGAGAAGCGTCTCTCTCCTGCAGGGCGGTTATGACATGCTGACGAAGCACATCGCAGTAACGCTGGCCAGTCACATAGCACGTCTGTGGTCTTTGAGCGCCATCCCATTCAAAAATGAATGAGCCAATGATGAGCCAATGATGAACGCAGCCATGAAGCCACACCACATGGTGACATCTTCACCATACAGAGAAACTTTATGCACAGTGACTGGATGTGAAGATCCCCACACTCGGCAGTTATGCGTGTTCATCTCACCGTTCAGAGAAAAATGAGCTTCGTCTGTCCATAGGATGGTCCAGGGCCAGCCCTCGTCAACTTCAATCCTTGCGACAAAATGGAGAGCGAAGTCAATACGTCGTTGTGCGTCCTGTGGTGCAAGCTGCTGTATGATAGGGATTTTGTACAGACACCGTTTGAGAATGGTTCGAAGCACTTTCCGTACATGGACCACAGGATATTAAATGTCCTGATATAGCACACGCACTGCCTGACGATCGGGAATTGAGTGCAGCATTGTCTGCTATAGCAACAATGGTTTTATCAACCGCTTGTGGTGCAACCGGGCCGGCCGCGGTGGTCTCGCGGTTCTAGGCTCGCATTCCGGAACCGTGCGACTGCTACGGTCGCAGGTTCGAATCCTGCCTCGGGCTTGGATGTGCGTGATGTCCTTAGGTTAGTTAGGTTTAAGTAGTTCTAAGTTCTAGGGGACTGATGACCACAGCAGTTGAGTCCCATAGCGCTCAGAGCCATTTGAACCTTACTTGTTTTTTTATTGGTGCAACCGGTCGTCGGCCTCTTCCCAGACGCCCAGTTCTCCAGTTGATTCGAAATTCTTCTTCATGCTGCGCACAGCAGGTGGAGAAAGAAGACCCCTCCGCAACCCTTTCAGCCAGCGGTATTCTCGAAGTAAAGCTGCAGCATTACTGTTGTTTTTATAATAGAGCTTCACCAATAACGCCCTGCTCCTTTTGTCCAAGCTCATGTTGACACGTCAACAAGTGCACTTCGACTGGTCAGATGTGTGAGACTGTGAATCACGACGACTGATCACGGCACCTGGTGGCCATAGTTGGAACTGGATGGTGGCGCTGTGACGCGTGGAAATCGTGCACCCACTGCCCTGGACATTAATACTGCGAAGTTTGGTACTCTTGTAGTTATTAGTTTCAGCGTTATAACGTATAAAATAGGGAAAGTTTAATTATAACCACCAGGTAAAAGAAAGGGAACAGAACCAAGTCTGAGAACCACAGGAATACATCATTATTGTGTATGACATACAAGATCTTTCAGCGTATTCTCTTACTAGCCTTGTAGATTACCAGATTAGATTTCGCATAGGGCTTGTCAACAAGAGACTCAGTATCCATTCTCAGGCAAGTATTCGGAACGATGTGGGAGTTTGATAAGAAGGTATACTGCCTCTTTATATATTTCAAGAAAGTCTATGATATTGTCCATATAGAAAACATATGGAGGATAATAGAAGGGGTGCCTTCGAAACTGCTCTGTCTAACCAAAATGTGTATTTAGAAAACTAATGTGCCGATTTACGGCACGATTGCGTTCCGGCCGCGAGTGTTAAGGTCGATATTGGCCTCGCCAGAGATCCTGGGGCGCCGAGTTGGCTGCGAGTGGCCCTCTGGCGACGAGGAGAGGAGGGTTTGAGAGTACCGAGCGAGGACAGAACGCTAGAGTGTTGGGGTCCTGACGATCCGAAGTGTGCGTTAATAGTTTTGACATTCTGTGGTAATGATCTGATGTTGAAACCGAGGCGGTTGGGAATTCAACGCTGCTGTGGGACAAGAAGCAGTGGACTGCATGTATGGACGCAATTTATGGTGAGCTGTGGCCGATGTCGTTGGTGGATGTTTTGCCACGGCAGATAAACAACACAGCGTGGGCCCAACCCGCTGTGGCATGTTCGCCCACAATAAGGATGTCATGATATTGGAGAATAAAGCAGTGGAATACAGTTCGTGTATTAACCTTCAATGAGTTCTAAGGTGTTAATTTACTTAACTGTGTGGAGATCGAGCAGTAACTGCCACTTTTCAACGAAATTTACGATTGTGTAAAGGTGTGGCCAATGCCGGATGGTCGTTGTCATAAAGTTCTTATTTGTGAACATAATTTTCTTGTATCAGGATTACCCATTGGACAGATTTGAAGTTGTCATCTGTGCTTTAGTTCAGCGGGTTATAAATACTGCAATTTGACAAATATGATAACTGTGAGTTTTGGATATGTTTTTATATCTGCGTGTTAAATGAAAGTGAATTTTGAAGTTTGTCAGGTACCTTTCTACCATTACGATTCTGTAAGTTTTTATTTTGAATGATGTGGTTTGTTACAGTTATCGGTTGATTCACCGATTCACCAGACTTTCTATGAAATGTTTTAAGACTTGTTTTTCAGTGAACTATCATTAATAAATTACGTAAACCAGTAATGTTGTGTAAGCAGTTATTGAAAGCACCCATCTCCATTAGCCAATCAACCATGGCCAGTTGGGAACGGGCATTGATGTAACATTAGGGGCCTAGAGGCTATTTGTTAAGTTGCGGCAACGGTAATCCTGTTGTTTGTTTTTCTTGTTGAAGTGTTTACTCGCCCCTAAATTAAATACTAATTCCGCACACTAAATGCAAAGTGAGGGTTGAAGGCAGGGAGTCTGAATGTTTTGCAGCGAGGACAGAAGCCAAACAACGTGGCTGTATCTCTCCCAGCCAATTTAACCCTATTAATGTCTGAATAAATTTCTGGAAGAAAGGTAAAAATCATAAATCGTCGAGCTTTAGAGTTACCTGGAGCACACAAGAAAATGAGCTCTTGTCAGAATCGATGGTAGCTTATGAAGAATCAACACCTTCTCATTATAAGCTCAGCAGCGGTATGATGCGAATTCGCGACACTCGGCATTAGGGGGTTAACCCAGTATTGAAAAAGGCCCTAAAACTTGCGTCACCGTTTGGAAGGGCTGTAAATATGGCTGGTGAAGTGAAAGTTTTAGCGTTTGCCAATGACATTGTCGTGATAACGGGAGAGACAGGTACAGTAATGTGAGTGACTAAAGAACTAGTAGAGGCACAAAAAGTGCGTCTGAGGATCAGTCAAGGTAAAACCGAGTGTGTGGCTGTAATGTGAAACAATGAAAAGGAAATGGCAATAGAAGATAGGAAATTTCAAAAGACAAGGTCCGTCAGATATCTAGAAGGTACTGTCAGTGCGAACAACAATATGGGGGAGGAGATAACGAACCAGGTAAAATCCGCAGAGGGGTGTCTATTATCAATGAGCAGAACTCCTCATGTACAAGACAACTGTACAGCCGGTATGTACATGCCTGAAAAATGGACACTGAGTAAGTGTTAAGATAAGTATTTAGACCTGTGTCATAAAATGGATTTCCTAGAAGAAGGGAAAACATAGATATCCACGCGCTATTTATTGAACCACATGCGACAGGTGCAATACAAATTAGAAGAACTGAAATGTCTGGGACATGTACTGGGAAGAGAAGAAGGGAAGATGAAGGCGGTGCTAGAAGGGAAGCCACAAGGGACGAGATCCCTTGGTAGACCAAACCTGACGTGGACAGATGGCTTTAAGAAAACCAGGAGACCTTGGGAGTCCACAAGTACGTGGACAGCGACAGAGACCAATGGAAGAGGCTAAAGAGTGAGGCAAAGAACCGACTTCGGTTCGTGTGGCCAACTTAATAGTTAGTAGTATCCTTTTTTTTCCTACAAAGTGTTACATTTAGTTCATTTTATAACTCACTTTACACATCTTTTACTTTATGTTTATGACACTTAATCTGTATTTCCATGTCATTTTAGGTATTTAAGATTATAAAAATCCGGGTCCTACTGCTACAGGTCTTTTTTTAACTTCGTAAACCTCATGTATTCTCACCAGGGGCAGCTGTCCCCTTGGTATCCAACTGCGGTCGCCGCTGGTTTGTAGGATATCACGCGAGGAATGCACAAGCGGAGTTTTGTACGATCGTTGTCATCTAAATACGTGCCGATTTGTTGACAGAAGCTTTTCTGCCTCAAGGAAATTTATTACATTCGAATTCAGAACGTGTTCAAGAATTCTGCAGCAAACCAGTGTTAAAGATATTGATGTGTGTTGTGCGTTTTCGTTCTTTTGCCTTTATTATAGCACAGGAGTCAACTGCGCTTTCTTCCAATCATGGGGAATTCGCGCTCGGCGAGATTCGCTATAAATTCAAACAAAGTAAGCGTCCAGTACCGCAGAGTACTCTTTAAATAACCGAATTGGTATTCCATCTGGACATGGTGATTTATTTGTTTTCAACACTTTCAGTTGCTTCTCTGTCCCAGGGATGTCTATTTCTACGTCCTCCATGTGGGGATCTGTATGGCAGTCAAATGAAGCATCGTATGTTTGCATGATCCTCCTGTGTGAATGATATCTTAAACGTGAAATTTAAAACTTCAGCTTTCGTTTTGCTGTGTAGAAGCACTAGCCAGTATTTTAGGCAAAAATTATTAAATCGTTAGTGTAAGCGACTGAAAATAGCACGGGGACCGCCACAAAGTATCATAGTAACAGCACTGGCCGTCAGCCATGCTATCTCGGTACGCAGAGCACAGTGATAGAGGTACAAGGGAGTTGCGAAGCGAGGATAGCTTAGAGCAGCGGTAAGCTGCCCGACGCAGCAAAGAACGATGTGGTAAGTGAGCTATTGCCACCATACTCGAGCGAGTCTCTTTGTTAGGGGCGACGTCACTAGACCAGATTTTAAAGAAACGCAAGGGCAGCAACAGAGTATAAATGAGGCTGAATTTGAGGACAGGACGTCATTCGATTTGGGGACTTGGTCATCACTGAGTAGCTGCACCGTGATGCAAGAGCACCGCCGGACCGCGTGACGACTGGGCAGCACTAGCAGCAGCCTCCGTTTCGAGACCAGGCTGCGTCTTCCACCGCACTGGGTCCTTCATGGGACTGTGCCTGCTGTGCATGCTGCGCCTGGTGCCACTGACATTGAGGCCCAGGGAGGTACTCGACGTCACAACATCAGCTGCCGTCCGCTGCCTGTTTGAGTGGCACGGGTCGAGACTGCGCACAGCCGCCTCCATCATCGCAGAGCAAAGAGTAGTGAGGCTACCGCCTGGCGTGTCACTCCACTAGGAACCGTTGTTGTCGCAAAAGGCCGTGTCCTTGCCCTCGCTGCCAGGCCGGAGTCCTGACACAGGTGCCACCATTAAGAGCTCTCATAGAGAGACGTGCCTGTCCCATGTGGAACTGAAGATATAATAAAGTTATAGTATTAAACTGTCCACAGTGTTTTCACTGTTTCCCCACCACGTATGGTGTCACCACCAGAGAAGGATAAACTAGTTCATCCTTGAGAACTAGTTCACTGGTGATCGCTCTTTTTTGGAAACCGTTCATTTTTACCCGTTCACAGTTCATTTGTGCATGGTATACGGTTCTTACAAAAAACTGAAAATTAGTAGCATAGGTGACTGAAGGATGGAAGGCGTCAAGAGGGGCTCTTGCCTATCCCCAGCAGTACAGAGTTTTTATTCGTTACAGAATTCTCACTCAGTTGCATAAGTAATTTCCTTGATTCTGCACAACCTCTCGTTTAGCCAACTATAGGGTTATGTGGCTGATCGTAGTGAAATAATATAAGGTGGCGCACGAAAAACCGGCCCCGAGTACAGACTGCTCGCCAATTTACGCACGATTTGTTAATCGTAACTGCAAGAATAGATAAACATGAAATAATTAGGCAGTAAAGGAATAACAAATGAGCTAATGCAAACAACAACTTCGAAACAGCAGACGACGACTGGTGGGTGACAGTGGGCAGTCTATTGCTCGGGACAATTTTTCGTGCGACACCCTGTACCACTGAAGTGATATTGTAGAAGTTATCATATTCTCTTTACAAAATATGAGACCAAACACTCGATTATGGAACGCTGGCTTCATTTGGTTGTAAGTCGGTCTGCCTTCCATAACAACAGACATGCTGTTTTACAAGGGATAAAGAGACAGGAAAAGGCCATACGTGTGTGCCGTGACGACTTCCTTTGAATCTGTAATAACAGAACACTTGCCTTTTTGGTAGTATGTCTTCTGCTGTTTATCGAAATAATGAAGTAAGCTCATACGCCCTTGCGGTCTTTCTCGGCGTATTCCACTCATTAATTCTTCTCGGGTTATCAGCCGAGTGGTGGTGTCGTCTTGTCGCAACGTTTCAATGAATTTCGTACCCATCAGCTTCTGGCGTAGATGACGGGTACGAAACTCATTGAAACGTTGCGACAAGACGACGCCACCACTCGGCTGATAACCCGAGAAGAATTCATCACTGATACGCTCTGTTAACTGAAAAAATGTATGTATTACATATAATGAAATTATTATGTAATTTACGTAATTATAAAACACATTTTAATTACCTGTCGTAGAAGCTGAATAGCATACGAAAAGTACCAGAAGTTCAGAATTCAAGAAAGGTTTGAAACAGATCTAGAAAGGGCGTGTGCAGAGAACGAAACGAACTACAACTCTATACTGAACTAACTGGGCGCAGTTAGCAGTGGAACTGCGACGAGTGGCCAAGCGAAGAAAGACGAGTCCGGCCAAGGGAGATCGAGACAGAGAGGGGAACGGGGCCGAGGCTGGAACGAGACCGGCCGAAGTGCCACTGCGGGAATGAGACCGACTGTTTCCCGTTCCTGGAAACTATGTACAGAAAGCCGCAAACGAAGTGAACTATGAAAGACCGTTCCTTAGAATTCGTTCCTCGCTCCTTCCTTTCATCTTGGTGAATGGTTACTTCGGACCCGTTAGTTCGGAACGACCCGTCTATACTCACCACATCCTGTAGAGATGTGCCACTTCAGAGTGCTCTTCCATCGCCACCTGTGGTGTGCGTACTGTAAGACGTTCGGTACACACACCATCAGATTATTTGACTTGTCGCTCTAACGAAGTAGGCGAGTGTCAGCAATGTGTCTCGTGGTCTTATCGTGCCGTGTTTATCTTCTGTCGTTAGGTCAGACGATAGAAATGCCACTTGCACGCTTAGAGTAGCAGATTGACGGTGGCCAACTATAAACAGAACTTTATTAATTTTCACACACATTTATTAAAATAATAAAAAGGATAGACATTACGTAACTTGATTCTGGATGCTGTTTACAACTGACAATCTGAAGTTCCTTTGGTCTTGGTACGTTAATCTTATTCTCACATATCTCTGATACTTGACAAAGTGTCTATACATTTCTCTTCATGGCTATGTACAGGAATATGATAATCTTATTAGGTGCAGACTGAAACTTGACTACAGACAGGTGCAGATAAATGCAGACTCGTACACACTAGTGCAGACTGACTAATCGCAGGTCTGTACACTCGTTATAATACCTCGCGCGTTCAGGGGTATCACTGCGTGAGTGTGATCCGCGAGGAGCAAAATGTTCTACGTCAGCAGCTATCTCATTGGCTGCGTTACATATTAATACGCGGATCGGCGGAAGCAGAATCTGGTCCGTCTCTAAGACAGCGCCATCTCGTAGTGCGGAGATAGACGAGCGCTGCGCCTGCGCTGTTGTGCTTAGCAGGGCGCGCTCTATTGGGAAAGTTGTGTACGCGCTGATTACGTGGAACTATGTACACAACACGACCCAAGAGTGGTCGCCGACCGACTGGATAGAAGTCTGCTTAGAGATTTTACATTCGACCGGAATTTTCTCAGCAAGGTCTATCGCTTTTACGTTTCCAGAGTGCTACAGGTATTTACAACAACTTCAAAATTTGCCGATAATTCCTCATATTGGAGCTAAATTATGCTCATTCATTGTCTAAATGGGTTTGCTAACAACTGCTTATTTTCGTTCTCTAGCCTTCTTGGTGGATTTATTAACCATCAACGCTATACTGACATCATGATCACTAATCCTTGTCTCTATACTGACACTGTGGAGACGGTAAGACCTGTTTCATGCTACGAGGTCCATAAAATATTTCCACAGCAAGTGGGTTGTCTAGCTAGTTGTTCAAGGCAGATTTCGGAAAACTTGTTCAAAAATACTTCACAAGACTTTCAGTCCATACTAACTGCAATGAATCGATGAACGTCCCAATCCATACTCGGTAGATTGAAATTGCCCCAACTAATGTTGCATGATTAGGTGTTTCAGCGCTAATGAGCGTAGACTTTCTTTGAACGATTCTACAACTATTAGGTGCAAACGTGTTGCTGGTAAAAACATACGATAATCAACTTTACTGCACTTAGACCAACTACTCATGTCCATATCACATTGCTGATAATCCCAATAAGGAAGAAATTGTCTCAGCTATAGAAGATTATACACGTTTCCAGTGGGCGATTTATTGTGTCCTCACCAATGGACACAACCGGAGCTGCCCCCACGAGCAGCGCTTCGAAGTTGGCCACCAGTCACAAGTGTGGCCCAATCAGTAACCTCCGTACTGCTGCCAATGAGGTGGGCTTCCACATTGTGATAAGCGGCTACCAAAGGCAGCAACGGACGGTTCATGTTCAGCGTTGGCGTACGACAGCTCTAGTACGGAGTTAGAGTTGCAGTTCCTAGCTACGGTTTGTAGTGGATATCAGCCCATGAGACTTCGGCTACAGCGTTCGCATAGGGACAAATTTTTACTTCAGTGATTGACAGTATTTCTCCATGGATTGACGTATTCCTGTTGTTGAAACCAATCAATAACACACACTCCGGCTGGAGTGACCGAGCGGTTTTAGGCGCTACAGTCTGGAATCGCGCGACCGCTACAGTCGCAGGTTCGAATTCTGCCTCGGCCATGGATGTGTGTGATGTCCTTAGGTTAATTAGGTTTAAGTAGTTCTAAGTTCTAGGGGACTGATGACCTCAGATATTAAGTCCCATAGTGCTCAGAACCATTTGAACCATTTTCAGTAATAAACACCTTGACAGGCCACTGATTCGTTGCATCTGCCCGCAAGCACATCCAACGAGTTGATGTATCAACTTTAATTAAGCATTAGAGCACAACTTTGTGTGGCACTAATTTGTTTTCACTGTCACTGCTCCTCCGTCCACCACTGAGCAGCTAAAGCTAATACGACGTGTGTGAGCTGTTCTACCCAGACGACCCGTACACGTCGTCCTGCGACGAGAATTACAAACTCACTTGGCTGCATCATCTACAGCGTCGCTTTAACTTTTCATGCTTGTGAAATTTTCTGTTACAGATTTTGTGTACCCCCCGTGGTACACAAAAAAGGTCCGAACGCTGTTGCAGAGGCAACGGAAAAAGCATGCGAAGTTCAGAAGAACGCGAAATCCCGAAGATGGGCTAAAATTTACAGACGCGCGAAATTTGGCACGTACTTCGATGCGAGATGCCTTTAATAGGTTCCACAACGAAACATTTTCTCGAAATTTGGTAGAAAATCCGAAGAAATTCTGGTCGTATGTAAAGTACACAAACGGCAAGACGCAGTCAATACCTTCGCTGCGCAGTGCCGATGGTACTGTTATCGACTGTGCCGCTAAAGCGGAGTCATTGAACGCAGTTTTCCGAAATTCCTTCACCAGGGAAGACGAATGGAATATTCCAGAATTTGAAACACGAACATCTGCTAGCATGAGTTTCTTTGAAGTAGATACCTTAGGGGTTGCGAAGCAACTCAAATCGCTTGATACGGGCAAGTCTTCAGCTCCAGATTGTATACCGATTAGGTTCCTTTCAGATTCCGCTGATACTATAGCTCCCTACTTAGCACTCATATACAACCGCTCGCTCACCGGTAGATCTGTACCTACAGATTGGAAAATTGCGCAGCTCGCACCAGTGTTCAAGAAGGGTAGTAGGAGTAATCCATTTAACTACAGACCTATATCATTGACGTCGGTTTGCAGTAGGGTTTTGGAGCATATACTGTATTCAAACATTATGATTCACCTCGAAGGGAACGATCTATTGACACGTAATCAGCATGGCTTCAGAAAACATCGCTCTTGTGCAACGCAGCTAGCTCTTTATTCGCACGAAGTAATGGCCGCTATCGACAGGGGATCTCAAGTTGATTCCGTATTTCTAGATTTCTGGAAAGCTTTTGACACCGTTCCTCATAAGCGACTTCTAATCAAGCTGCGGAGCTATGGGGTATCGTCTCAGTTGTGCGACTGGATTCGTGATTTCCTGTCAGGAAGGTCGCAGTTCGTAGTAATAGACGGCAAATCATCGAGTAAAACTGAAGTGATATCAGGTGTTCCCCAGGGAAGCGTCCTGGGACCTCTGCTGTTCCTGATCTATATAAATGACCTGGGTGACAATCTGAGCAGTTCTCTTAGACTGTTCGCAGATGATGCTGTAATTTACCGTCTAGTAAGGTCATCCGAAGACCAGTATCAGTTGCAAAGCGATTTAGAAAAGATTGCTGTGTGGTGTGGCAGGTGGCAGTTGACACTAAATAACGAAAAGTGTGAGATGATCCACATGAGTTCCAAAAGAAATCCGTTTGAATTCGATTACTCGATAAATAGTACAATTCTCAAGGCTGTCAATTCAACTAAGTACCTGGGTGTTAAAATTACGAACAATTTCAGTTGGAAGGACCACATAGATAATATTGTTGGTAAGGCGAGCCAAAGGTTTCGTTTCATTGGCAGGACACTTAGAAGATGCAACAAGTCCACTAAAGAGACAGCTTACACTACACTCGTTCGTCCTCTGTTAGAATATTGCTGCGCGTTGTGGGATCCTTACCAGGTGGGATTGACGGAGGACATCGAAAGGGTGCAAAAAAGGGCAGCTCGTTTTGTATTATCACGTTATAGGGGAGAGAGTGTGGCAGATATGATACACGAGTTGGGATGGAAGTCATTACAGCATAGACATTTTTTGTCGCGGTGAGACCTTTTTACGAAATTTCAGTCACCAACTTTCTCTTCCGAATGCGAAAATATTTTGTTGAGCCCAACCTACTGAGGTCATCAGTCCCCTAGAATTTAGAACTACTTAAACCTAACTAAGTTAAGGACATCACACACATCCATGCCCGAGGCAGGTTTCGAACCTGCGACCGTAGCGGTCGCGCGGTTCCCGACTGAAGCGCCTAGAACTGCTTGGCCACTCTGGCCGGCTTTCTTGTGTTTGTATTAGCATTTGTTTACTACGTTCACACCCACCGTTCCAAACCCCTCATTTGCGTCCCTCACGATTAGCGGCGCCGCAAAAGCAAACGGCTGCGGCGTAAATCCGTTTCTTCAGTTACAGACGCAGTCCATGAACTAGCTGACGGAACTGATGAGGGAGCATCCAAATGGAGGTGGCAGCAACTGAGATACAGAATGAGACTCCGTCACACACTACACCGCCACAAGCAGCACAGCCTTTGCTGCTGCCTCCATTTCGACAGTTTGAAAAAGAAAAGGAAGACTGGTCGGAATATTTGCCACAATCTGAAGCGCACCTGGCCGCTCACCAAACTGAAGGTACCGTCAGTGTGAAGCAGTCTTTTTTTCTCCCCACCGTTGGTGTCGCCGTTTACCGCATTTGTCCGTAGTTATTCCCTACTGTGAGGTCAGAACTAGATAGCTATGAGGAAACTATTCAAGCACTGAACAAATATTACGACAATGAGATCAATGTGGTGGCTGCCAGATTTAAATTCTTTAGTCTCAAGAAACAACCAGGTCAAACGTACATTCAGTGGGTGACGGATTTGCAGGGGCCCACACGAAAGTGAAAATTTAAGAGCGTATATGGAAAATAGTGCACTGACTTGATGATTCGTGACACTTTTACTCAAAACGTGGCAGGTAGTAGAATCCCCTAACAAATCTTAAAATACCCTGGCCCCACGTCGGAACAGGTTTTGCAGATTATTGACTTTCAAGATTCTTGTGACTGTGCGGTTGATACTTTTTAAGCAGGAAACATTTGTGCTGTAGTCTCAATATTGCACGACAACGTAAGCAGTTCATTTCGAAGGTAAACATCGAACTGCTCAGTCGGGTATGTCACAGTTCGCCACTTAAAAACCGGGCCGGAAATCTACTGGCGTGGAATCTTACCCGCGCTACTTAAAATCTCACAAACGTGCCGGTGCCCATCGAGTTACGCGACATGTGGTAAGAACGGGCACACTGAAGCACTTTGTCTGCATGTGACAAAGACTTGTGCTCAGAACAAACGTTCACATAACTAGAACTTTCGGGTACATGTTGTCCATTCTGAGCCGAGCTGCGATACTAGTGTAGAACATACCAGTGAAACTCTGCATTACAGCGAATCAGAAGATTCTTCAGTGCAACACTTCAAAAACTTTTTGTGGATCTTGTTATTGCTGCCCAATGTGTTCAATTACAGTTAGATACGCGTACTTCAGCTTCATTGCTAAGTTGCAATACTTATGACCTGCTTGGCAAATCTATGTTACAGATGTCAATAACAACACTGACAGCGTATTAAGGAGAGGATATTCCACTATTAGAATCTAGTAGCCTTCCAGCCGTCTATGAAAACTTGTAAAAGACTGTGTCATTCCAGGTTTTGTGTTCACGGAAAAGTGCTAATATATTTAGCTGTGATTTGTTTGTCTTGCTTGGATTCTGTATTGTAGATAATGTGCTTGCAGTTAATGTGTTTGACAATACGGACAGTGTTGCTCAGTTGTGTGACGAAGTTAAAGATTTGTTTCCTAAGGCCGTTAGTAAAGCTACCAGTTTTGTTGCTCATCTGACGGCGAAAGACAATGCACAGCCCAGCTTTTGCAGAGTACCATACGCGCTCCGTGAAGGTGTTGCAAACGACCTTGCGCAGTGGCAGGAAAATGGTGACATTGCACTCATCATAGCCAGTCTGTGGGCATCCCCGTTAGTTTTCTGGAAGGAACCTTCAGGGAACTTGAGAATCTGCACAGACTTTCAGACGACAGTGAATCCTCAGGCAGTAGTTGATTCATTCATACTGTCGCGACCTGATGAGCTTATGAACTACTTAGGAGCGAGTCGCTATTTCTCCAAGATTGATTTGCGCGATACCTACCTACAGATTACATTAAACAGACAGTTACAAGAAGTGTTTGTGATTAAAATACGCATGGGACTCTACAAATTTCTTCGCTTGCCATCCCGTAGCGCATCTGCACCATTAATCTTTCAGAATTATCCGGAACAGTGAACTGCATCTGTGCCTTCACGTACAAATCACTTGGATGACTTATGGTATCAGACGGCACAGTAGAAGAGCGCTTTTGCGTTCACCGTTCAAATTGTTAGAAAGCCTCAACTGTAACAAAGACAAGTGTGCGTTCTTCCAGGCTGAAACTGAGTATTTAGGTCATGTGATAAATTCCCAGGGTATTCATCCGATGCAGTCGCATTTTCAGGCTATTCAAGACCTCAAACCTCCAAGAAATCTCTCTGAATTGCAAAAAGTCCTAGGGAAGCTGACCTCCTACATCCGCTTTATTTCTCATTCATTTCCTATCGCTGCGGCCTTGCATCGTCTTCGGCGCAAGACTGTACCTTTCGTGTGGTCCCACGAATGTGACATTGCATTTCAGATACTGAAAGACTCTTTGCTCAGCGATCGTTGTCTGGTCCATTTAGATCCTCGCAAACCAGTTGTCTTGGCCATGGACGCATCCTCGAGCAGCACTGGCGTGGTACTTCTTGACAGAATTGGTTCTTCAGACAGACCAATCAATAGCTTTTGACTCCAAACTTCTCAACAATGCTCAGAGGAGTTATTCTTAGATAGAGTGGGAGGCTCTTCCAATCATTTGTGGAGTGACTGAATTTCAACACTACCTGTATCGAAGGAAATTCTATGTAGTCACTGACCACAAACCGCTGCAGTCACTCTTCAACCTGGCCAAGTCTACTCCAAACCGCACTGCACAAAAATTGCAACGACGAGCTCCTATTCTCACACATTGTCAGTACAAGATAATTTACAGACCCACATCCAAGCATGCCATTGCAAACACACTTTCGCTTCTTCCTGTGGGACCAGATGAAGACTTTCGCACATTGAAAGCATCCTGTTTTCACGTAAGTACACAGGAGCTAGATGTTATAGACCAGTTCCCCTTAGATCAGCAGAAGGTCGCCGAGGCAATGGTAGCGTACCTAGACTTCCAGATTTTGTTTTGCTAAGCCCACACAGTTTAGCTTCGCTCATTGGAACAAATCATTAGTCTGGTGATCTGCCGATACTTTGCAAGAGCCGACCGCGGTGGCCTAACGGTTCTAGGCGGTTCAGTCCGGAACCGCGCGACTGTTACGGTTGCAGGTTCGAATCCTGCCTCAGGCATGGATGTGTGTGATGTCCTTAGGTTAGTTAGGTTTAAGTACTTCTAAGTTCTATGGGACTGATGACCTCAGATGTTAAGTCCCATAGTGCTCGGAGCCATTTTGAACTCTGCACGATGGCATGACTTGTAAGTGCTTCAAGAAAGATCGTGTGTGGTAATCCCAAACGTTCTATAGAGACATGTAATCGGCTTGATCCACCAGGGTCACTGGGGCGATTTACACAAAACAATTACACTGCAGAAACTGCACCTGGTTTGGCATGGCAACTCAAACAGAACAGATGACGGCACAGTGCCATGCTTGTGCACAACACCAGCCAGCCCTCCTCAACGTTTATTTCATTGGCCAAAACCAGGAGTGTCTTGGCAGCCCATTTATTTGGATGTTGCTGGACGCTACTGGAATGTTCGTTGGCTGAATGCTGTGAATGCAAATAAGATGTTCCACTTGTTGTGCCCATGAATTCAATATTGCCACGCTTCACACTCCATTCTTTGCAGTCCATATTTTGCACTGGAGATCCTCCAGAGTTCTAGTAACTGATAATGGACCTCAGTTTGTGTCGACAGAATTTGAGGACTTTTGTGCAACCAACAGCATTAGTCACAACACCACTGTGCCTTACTGCCTTCAATCAGATGAAGTAGTGGAGTGCTTCGTGTGCACTTTCAAACAGCTGATGGACAAGTTACACACTCACTGTATGCAGGAACAAGTTTTGCTGTTCTTCCTCTCTCCCTACAACTTCCAACCTCATAACAGCCCTTCACAGTGGAGTTGATCCATGGATGGCGTCACCACACACTGCTTCAGTTGCTGCATCCACCACTGTGGCCAGCGCCTAATCCGCTCACTGAGGCAATGTATAAAGCTAGTCAACATTTTTTCCAGTTATAAGCCAGATGGAAGACCTGTGAGAACGACTGTATTGTAAAATCATTAGGTAGATCCATGTTTCTTGTAAGGGGTCCAGGAGGTTCGCAGTGGTGGCACTGGATCGAACTTCACTCTTGTAACTTACGTGATCCAGCCACTGAGTCTTTGTTTAAAGATTCTTTGCCTGCACAGATGATGCAGCCTTCATTACATCCAGCGACCTGGTGTTCCACGTCGTCACTAACAGGCCCCAAACTAATAGACCTGGACCTGACGACTCAGCCAGCACCGAGTGGACAACAGATGTCTTCTGGGAATGGACCACTCCATGCTGCAGTCTACCAGTCATCCCACATAAGAACGCCATTGTGGATCAACACCATGGAGTTTGAGCGCTATTGTCAGATGCAGGAGTGTGCCCTCCGCCGCGTTTTTCAACTGGCGTTCTGGGGCAGTCGCAAGGTGAATGCCGGGGCATGAGCAGGGCTCGACACCATCTACAGACTCAGGTCCCTCCCCCCCCCTTCCGCCATTGTAACACTGTCCGACACTACACAACAATGATGAGGAAATTTGGAAGGGGGCATGGGAGGACTGTTGTGTCCTGGCCGCTGGGTGCAACTGGTGCTGGCGTGCCGAGACAGTTTCTGACTGGCGCCACCGGTGGCACTTTGAAGTTCATCATCACCAAACAAAGGCACAGCCCTATCAGCAACCTCTGTACTGCTGCCAACGAAATGGACTTCTGCATTGCGACAAGCAGGGGCCACACGCAGCAACGGACGGTTCGTGTTTGATGTTAGCGTACGAGAGTTCTATTATAGAGTTCCGGGGTTGCGGTTCTTAGCCACAGTTTGTATCGGAGATCAGCCCGTGATACTTAGTCTATAAGTGGAGTCGTGCATAGCGTTCACATAGGGAAAAGTTTTTGCTATGGTGATTGAAAGTGTGGCACCCAGGATGGACATTGTCTTGTTGACATTATAATCAGTAACACATGCCTTGACAGACCGGTGTTTACACGGGAAACTCTCCATCGCACCTCCCTCAGATTTAGTCGTAAAATGGCCCAGTGGATGAACACAGACCAAGTATAAAAACAGGAAGAAGGAACAGTGAATGGTCCAAGCTCAAAATGTACAGCAGCGAGCAAAGTTGTGTAGCTACAGCGTTGAATCTATATGGTTACGGTTTTGGACTGTGAATGGGAAGACCTGGATTCAAATCTCGCTCATGCACCAATGTTTTCTTAAAATTATGAACTGTTCGTCCAATTATTAACATGTCTGTTCTCTGTATTCAAATTTCGAGTCTGTGTCATGGTGAAACGTCCATTTGCAGTTGTGAGGTGTAAGAAAAGGACCTCCAGACATATGTACCTCCTATTTTGTCTTACTCAAGTGCCACATGCTATGACTCTTGTGTTCCGTTTATGAAGTTTTGACTTTTGAATTCCTTTTTTGTAACCAGTGGAAGCTGCTGTGTAAGAGCAGAAGTGCACGTTAACACCCTCACTTGGGACACCTTGCGGATTTTTGTGCTGAGAGAGAGTAGGAGAGAGACAGTGATGGTGGTGCACGAAGGACACAGTGGCAGTAGGGGAGAGAGAGAGAGAGAGACAGAGAGAGAGAGAGAGAGAGAGAGAGAGAGAGAGAGCGAAAGGAGATAGTGATGGAGGAGAGAGAAAGTGTCATTGAAAGAGAAAGAGAGATGGATGAAGACAATAGTAGTGAGCACCAAAGAGAGAGAACATATTCACATTTCCTTTGTTTTTTGACACGCATTTCCGCCATGTGACCGTTAATTTTTCATTTATTTTACACCGTAATGATATTAGACTTTATAGCCATCCTCGAGTGCATATTGAAATATTATAATATGTTACAGATCAGTTGTGGTTTTTCACTATTCACAGTGTCAGCCATAGTATGTATATTCGATATGTACTCGTTTCCTGCAATGCGGCAACTCATCTTATAAAACCAGAAACATGTCTTTTCGACGATGACAAGTCACAGACAGGACGGAAATATTTTAACATTTCATCATGAACGGAGAATGGCTACAAAACCGAAACCATGACTGTAGAAAACAAATGAATAGTTAACAGTGAAATGGTGGAAATTTCCCTTAAAAAGAGGGGATATTGATGGTCAGTGAGAGACAGTGACAGTAAAAGAGAAGGAGAAATGCATGGAGAGAGAAAGATGAGAAACAGTTTGTGGGTGGGTGGGGGGGGGGGGGGACAGAGAGGAGAGAGTGTAGACGAAAAAGAGAAATTAGTGGGATTTGGGGAGAGGGGTTCGGACCCTCTCAGATTGGCGAACTTTAACACATAGGTATGAAGGATGGCACATTTTGGACAGTAATCTTAAACACGTAGGTATAGGGGAAAAAATAACTTGGATGCCCCAGAATTTTTGAGCTGCCGAGGTGTTGTGTAGACAGTGGCAGTGGCAGTGGCAAAGAAAGATAAAAGGAGACCGTGCAAGTGAGAGAGGAGACAGTGGCAGGATTGAGGGAGGACATAGAAGTAATTCAGAGGCGGGCTCCTAGATTTGTTACTGGTAGGTTTGATCATCACGCGAGTGTTACGGAAATGCTTCAGGTACTCAGGTAGGAGTATCTAGAGGAAAGGAGGCGTTCTTTTCGTGAATCGCTATTGAGGAAATTTGGAGAACCAGCATTTAACGCTGACTGCAGTACAATTTTACTGTCGCCAACTTACATTTCGCGGAAAGACCACAAAGATAACATAAGAGAGATTAGGGCTCGTACAGAGGCATATGGGCAGTCATTTTTCCCTCGTTCTGTTTGGGAGTGGAACAGGGAGAGAAGATGCTAGTTGTAGTACGAGGTACCCTCCGCCACGCACCGTATGGTGGATTGCGGTGTATGTATGTAGATGCAGATGTAGGATGATACACTGTAAATTAGTGGGAGGAAAAATGAGACAGTGGAAGGGAGACATGGACAGTGGCGCTGAGAGGGAGATGCTGATTATGAAGGCTTCACTAAAAAGAGAGACTGGGTGGAAGAATTTGTGTTAAAAGAGCGAGAACATGTTAACATTCCAAAATTTTTGATGACGGTGATAACTGGTCCCCACTTTTCTGCCAGTCTTCTAAAGGGCATCATATTCGTCTTTTGTGTGCTCCGACAAGAGCATTTTTCTGCTGGTTTATACTACGCTGGCAAAATTAAAGCGAATTAATGATTGTTCGTGGTGCGATGGGTTGAATCAGAGAATGCGGTAGTTTATTCCCATGTATAACATTAACAGTACTCTTTCGGTTGCACTTTGAATGCAGTGTTATCTTGTATTGCAGAACACGTGAGCATTTAAGTTTCTAAGTTTGATGTAGTAGGACAAGAATGTAAACACTGGAAATGTAGTTCCATGCTTCTTGACAGAGGAGTATGGGAACGATGCGGGAGACCCGCACCGCCGTACTAGGCAAGGTCCTAAAGGAGTTGTTTTTCTGTTGCCTTCCTCCGACCGTAATGGGGATGAATGATGATGATGAAGACGACACAACAACACCCAGTCATCTCGGGGCAGGTGAAAATCCCTGATCCCGCCGGGAATCTAACCTGGGACCCCGTGCTCATGAAGCATGGACGCTGCCGCGAGACCACGAGCGGCGGACTCTGTAAACATTACTTATCAATAATACAATGTCCGCCGATGCTTCAGTTTCTGTACAAAAACCACCCTTCATCACTCCGATTTTAGATGCTTTTGCTTCAACAGTTTTTCTTACCACGGAAACAAGAAACTACTGAAGTTAATTTGTTACTATCGGTCGCAGAATATCTTCTGTGAATTTTTTTTACTTATTTTCGAGCATTAAAATATTTAGCATTATTTTTCTACGAAAGTGAGGAAAGAAAGGGTTCCTAGTTACAGAACTGACATTGAAAATTAAATTTGCTTGCTCCAGTAAATAACTTTTTCCAAACACATTTTCTATATTCACATTTCTGGTTTCTACATTTTCAGTCAGAATTACTGTAGACTACGCTGTCTACAAATTTAAATAATATTTATAAACATATTTGCAAATTTCATTGAATTTCATTGCAATAATTTCATAAAAAGGAAACACCAGTATACCTGCGTGATATGCCATTGCTAAGATCGTGCTCTAAATTTCACACTTATATTGCAGTGAAGTACTTCCAGCACTTTAATTATATAATGCAGTACTGGACACTGTTTTATTAAGAAAAATATTTTATTTCATGCCCTCTATTACTTCAGAAAACTAGTAATAGTTATTATGGTACATAATGTATAATGCACTATTAAAATTAAAATTATTTGAAATCTGGCAAAACAAAAAATAGTCGTAAAACATATCTCCAGCTTTCCACTGCGGCCTTGAAACAACAGATAAATTTTTACAAATAGAAATATTTTGTTTTGTGTTACTTCTGAATGCAAAATATTTTCTGTATACTCGTTTTTCGTGACATTTAAAGAAAGCACCTTTTCTGCTCCACGTGGTTTTAGTGCTCAATATTTTAAAAAAATATAATTCTTTCAAGATTAAATATGAAATAGAGTTCTATGCAGTTGAGCTGTATAACCCATAAAACTGAAGAACTGAAGCGGAAAGGAAGATTGGTTATTCTGGTGCTGGAGTGATGTCCTTCTATTTACAAAATGACAAAATTTATTTTACAATAGTTGGACGATTTTTGACAATTTAGTACCTTTGGGGATCCGAACTCTTGACAGACTTGGGCCCCCAAGAGGCTACGGTCCCGGGTTTTTACTCCTCCTCCTCCTCCTGCCAACCCCTCTCGTTGGACCTGGTCATTGGCATATGCTGCGTAACGTTTCTTGACGTTCCTGCTTGTCACACGCTCAATTTTAAGATGCTTATTCAAATGCACATTGATCAGAGCTTGCGATGAAGCGTCTGCAGTGAGGCCTTTATTTAATTTCATGTGACGTGCCACCTATCCCATTTTCTGACCGATTTTGCAGTGATATTCATGACTGATGAGATCGTATTTTATTTATTTATTTATGCATTTATTTTACCTGGCAAGATAAGGGCCTTCAGGCCCTCTCTTACACCTAACCAGGCATTCTCAGATTGAACGATTTTCAGTTTCTACAGAACATTAAGGACATATAACGTGTTATACAGTATTAATGTTAAAGAAAAAAAAGATTATAACAGTAGTACAATGATAATTATAACAATCAATAATAATAATAATAATAGAAACTAGCAAAATACACAAAGCAATCACTCATATAAATACATTGGCTACACCATTGCAATTTCATAACCACTTCTACAACCCTTTAGATCACATAACATCAACAGATACGAAGAAAGTAAATTGGAAAAAGAAAACACTACATGGCATGCACCCGTATCATCTAACACAGCCACATATCGATCAAGATGCATCCAACCCATGGCTAAGAAAAGGCAATATATACAGTGAGACGGAAGGATTCATGTTTGCAATACAGGATCAAACAATAAACACCAGATATTAAAGCAAGCATATTATTGAAGATCCCAATACCACAACAGATAAATGCAGACTTTGCAAACAACAAATAGAAACAGTAGATCACACCACAAGTGGATGTACAATACTAGCAAATAAAGAATACGCCAGAAGACATGACAATGTAGCAAAAATAATACATCAACAACTTGACATACAACATAAACTAATAAAACAACACGTTCCCACATACAAGTATGCACTACAAAATGTACTGGATAATGATGAATACAAATTATACTGGAACAGATCCATTATAACAGATAAAACAACACCACATAACAAACCTGACATCATACTCACCAATAAAAAGAAGAAATTGACACAACTAATCGAAATATCCATACCCAATACAACAAATATACAGAAGAAAACAGGAGAAAAAAATTGAAAAAAATACATCCTACTGGCTGAGGAAGTCAAAGACATGTGGCATCAGGATAAAGTTGACATCATACCAATTATACTATCAACTACAGGAATCATACCACACAATATCCACCAGTACATCAACGCAATACAGCTACATCCAAACATATATATATATATATATATATATATATATATATATATATATATATATATATATATATATATAGCTACAGAAATCTGTAATTATTGATACATGTGCAATTACCCGAAAATTGCTAAATGCAATGTAACATAAACCGTACAGTTAAAAGGAAGTCACGCTTGATCAAGTTCCGAGCCACTTTCCATTTTTAACCAGACATAACGTCTGAGAAAGGAAAGAAATAATAGTAATGACTATGTATATAAAGTAAACATATTTTTCTTTTATGAATGTCAGTCCTATTGCTAGTTGGGAATTGTCTCGTTATGTTCTTGCAGCTTGTGAGGTATTCTCATCGAGCAGAGACATAAGACGATAGAAAGGGGTGAAAGAGATATAGAAGAGGTAGATAGGTTAGAGGAAGAGAAATAGAATGGTAAAATTCGAAGCTGTGATGGAGAGGAGAAAGAAAGAGATGAGGGGGTACAACAATGGTGGCTATGCCGTCCCTAATATGTAAGTTTTGAGTTCCCTCTTGAATGTTGAGTGGTTCTGGATAAGACGCAGATCACAGGGGAGCGCGTTCCATAGTCGTATGGCTGAGATGGAGAATGACACGGAGAAAGATTTTGTGTTATGTAAAGGTACAGCCAAGATGCTAGACGTATCCGATCTGGTATTGCTATTTTGGAATGATGATAGGTGTTTGATGTGAGATATAAGTATTGGGGGCACCAGGGGCTAAGAAATCGATGAATTAAGCACATTGTGTGGAGATCGCGTGCCTTATGTGAGCGTATCCAACCTAGCTGGGAGTATGAAGGACTGATATGATCATACAATCGTATATTGCACACGTATCTGACGCAAGCATTCAACACTAGCTCGAGGCATCTCGAATTTTCACTATTTGTGCCGTGTTGAACTACATCACAGTAGTAAAAATTAGGCAAGACTAGTGTGTGGACTAAGTTTTGTTTAACATCGGTTGGAAATATATTTCTAAATTTTTGAATTGCATGTAGGGAGGAGAGCGATTTCCGGCAAGCTGTGACTGTTTGTTCTTCCCAGTTTAGATGTATATCCAAGATTATTCCAAGGTATTTTACTGTTTTTTGGTATGGTAGTTTGGTACCATTGAGGAGTATTTGAGGGACTGTTTCGCGAAAGTACCGGCTGATTAACGTTGGATGAGATATAAGTATGACCTGGGATTTCTTTTCAGACCTAGGTTCTGTGCCCATCGAGAAACAGAGCAAATATCTGCGTTCATACTCGCTACTGCGTCAGCAATGTTCTTGGGGCTTGCACTTATGTACAGTTGGATGTCGTCGGCATATAGATGGTAGTTGCAGGAGTGAATTACTGAAGAAATATCATTAATGTACAATGGAAGAGCAATGGACCAAGGACGGAGCCTTGGGGAACTCCAGAGCGCACGTTTTTCCATAATGACTTTTCCGCCACACAAATGACTTGTTGACTTCTGGTTTTGAGGTAGCTGTCGAACCAGTGTATTGCGCTGTTTGAGAAATTCAGCTGTTTCATTTTAATTAGTAATATATCGAAGTCAACTGTGTCAAAAGCCTTGCTACAGTCAAGCAGTGTAAGGATGGTAGCTTCACGTCTGTCCATAGCATGTTTAATGTCATCAGTTACTTTGATTAATGCAGTTGCTGTACTATGGTGCTTTCGAAAGCCTGACTGATATTTGTCATGGATGTTATGAGTTTTGAGGTAAACCGTCAGCTGTTCGTGGACGATGTATTCTTGGGCTTTAGATATTGCAGGTAGTATGCTGATAGGCCTATAGTCACCTGGCGACTTAGGGTTGTCAGTCTTGGGTATAGGTTGAATTAAACTTTGCTTCCACTCAGTAGGATATGTACTACTGACAAGAGACAGGTTGAAGATGTCTGTGATAACTGGAGTAATAGTGTCTACGACGTTCTTAATCATGCCAATGCTCACTCCATCATTTCCTACTGCCTCGGAAGAGATTCACATAATTGCCTTGTTCTGTGCCGGTAGTGACATGTTTTAGGAAAAACTTATCTCTCGAGAGATTGATATCTTGGGGCTGGTAATTTGTCGCTGCGTGGCAGTTTACAGCTGTTGAGAAGAAATCGTTGAATTCTTCTGCAGACGCTTGATAAACAGTGTCAGATCTTAGCTTCCCTATACCGAAACTGCGCAGCTTTTTCCACAGTGCAGTAGGTTTTGATATGCCGCATACGACAGAGCAGCATGTCTGATTTTGGCATTCCTCACGCTTTGCTTGGTTCTGTTTCGGAGTTTCCTATAAGCTTCGTACGCCTCGGGAGTTGGGTTACGGTTGAAGGCCCTATGTGCAGCATCACGTTTATTCATTAACTGGCGTAGTGCAGTGGTGAGCCACAGAGCGGGAGCTCTCTTTACCTTGACAGTGCGTTGAGGAGTATGTTTATCATACAGTGCAATATTTTTGCGACATAATTCTCGAATTTTTCCGTCTAAAGTCGGTTCATTGCTTATATCATGCCAAGGGATGTCTGAGCAATCCTTTTGAAGAGCGTCATGGTTAACATTTTTTAGGTTTCTGTAGGTTACCAGGTGAGATTTTTCTTTGGTAGTATGCATTGAGTAATTTAAGAATATCACGTCATGAGCAGAGAGTCCCGGAGCGGATGTCTGATTGGCGCGAATTATTTTATCCGGTCGCTTTCTTGCTATTATATCTATGAGTGTATGGCTGTGTGGCGTGTGATGAGTTGGGTCCAGCGGTGTTAAACTCATATCATTGGAGTGGAACAGTCTCCTTAGTTTATCTGCAGAGGGAGATTTTAAGTGTAAGTCGATGTTTGTGTCGCCCATAATGATTATGTGTTCATACTGTGTCACGAGCGAGGACAGGGCAGACTGAAAGGAGGACATGGCACCGACGTTTGGAGGTTTATAGATTACTCCAATTAGCGGTTTCTAATTTGATGTATTTATTTCGAAAAACAAGAACTCTGCTTCTCCTTCGCCCTTTGCATCCGATGTGGATAGTATAGTAGGTGTCAGATCAGAGCGAACATAGGCACCCACATCACGATCTGCCCTTAGGAGAGAGTAACCAGTGATTCGGATAGCGTTGGAAGAAATGTTTGGTTTCAGCCAAGTTTCAGAGACGAGGATAATATGGAACAACGATTGGCAGAACAGGTCACAGAGCTCGTCGAAGTGTGCCGTTAGCGTTCGTGTGGGCCACAAAGAGCCCGCCGCCGGAACCGGCCTTCTCAACGTCCAAAAATAAAAGGAAAAGCAACCTCACTGTGTGCAGAGGCACTAATTATGTCGTTGAGACCACAGACGGCAGATGTTACGCTTCCATCGCCTAGGGCGCTGTATTGACATGGGCCGAAATTCCTTTAAACTAGTTGCATTCGCAGTTGAAATGCTCTAACCGTTACTTTGTAGTCAGAATTTGAGAGAGTGATAGGCTTCATTTTATTAATAAACTTGCTTTTGCACTTCTTAGGTAGTGCCATGAGACAGGGATGGGAAAAATCGACCGGTTAAAACCGATACTGGTACTTTAGGACTGAATAACCGGTAATATTCGACGTTTGTTTGGTCTCGGTTACAACGGATGTTTTTATTTTTTACTAATACCCGGTAAAAAATCGAAACATAAACTAGCAGTGTTACAATTTTTGGTGTTTAATGAAATTTTTTTAAAGAACGAGCAATTTGTACATGTTAAATTAACGTCGCTTCGAAATATTACTTTATTATAGAAAGTGGGGAAAAGCGATCTGTGCTATTTTAATAACAATTTTGACAGAAACATACAAGAGACAAAGGGCAGAGGAATTGGTACAGCACTGCTGAGTCAATAATGTACCTCTTACTACCAGGTGTGTCCTATTAGGTGGTACACGTGTGTGTGCAGTGTCCAAGACTTGTCACATAATGTCTAAGTGGTAGTTTCTCACTGTCGGCGGAAATCAGCTATATTACAAAACAGCACCATTCCTAGTCTGCAAGTATTTTGCGAAGTGCGGTATCAATGAAATACAATGCTCGATATGCTTTGAAAGATTAGAAACGGAGGGAGCCACACGAAACTTGCGACATAGTATAAGGAGAAACGTTAAAACTGAAAAGTTTATTCATATCTAATAATAAAAACAGAAAGCAGGCGATATGTTGCCTGTGTCTACACAACATTCCTTTATCTTTATCTGCTTTTAGCCTTGAAAACAGACAAATTAAGACGAAAAATAGAGTAATTCAGCTTTAGTTTTCACTCTTTAACACTGAATATTTTCAATGTCCAAATATTGGATCGATTACAAAGGTTTTTGAGTAGTATTTTACAAAACTGGAATCATAGAAGAATACTGGTGGTTTTTTGTTGCACTCAACTCCTTTTCACTTCTGGACAAAATCAGCGAACGGTGGACTGACTAAGTTTTCTTTTATTTGCCTATTCAATATTTTGATTTTATGTATCTTGAAATTGAGGGAGCCAAAATATTTCAACGTCTTTTCAGTTTCTACTTTATTACAGGAAACAAAAGAAATAAAAAACCGCAAATCGGTTGTTTCAGAAACCATTTATTTTGTGCGATTTTCACAGCTGGGTAAACTAGTGTTGAAAAAACCGATATAACATAAAACCGGTTATTTCAGCGATAATCGCCATTCCTAGTCCTAGGTGCCACCTTAGAGTGCAAGATATACATTTTTGGCGTCGCATAAACTTGTTTGCCACCTTTAGCTTGGATCCCAAAAGGCCCCAGTAATGTTAACAGATCTCTCCGGGGAGCATGTTCGGTGCTGGTGGGTTTATTTTGCTAACGGAGACCTTGATCTCGATTCACTGTTTCGTTACCGAGCGAGGTGGTGCAGTGGTTAGCACAATGGACTCGAATTCGCGAGGACGACGGCTCAAACCAGCGTCCGGCCATCCTGATTTAGGTTTTCCCTGAGTTCCCTAAATTACTTCAGGCAAATGCCCCGATGGTTCCTTTGAAAGAGCACGTCCGACTTCCTTTCCCATCCTTCCCTAAACCGATGGGACCAATGACATCGCTGTTTGGTCCCCTCCCCCTAATCAACCAACCAATCAACCTGTCACCAAAATGTTCTTTAAATTCTTGTTTGCTGTAGAGGTTGCTGTAATATTCCTGCGTCTTTATTATGATTTCGCGCTAATTTAGTAATCTATTTCCCGCTTCGTCGGGGACATCGCCAAAAAAAAGAAAGAAAAAGAAAAAATAGAAGAAAAGGAGGGGGGGGGGGCTTCGTCCGAAGCTGCACCTTTTGACTGCGAGCTCACCAAGTTGGCTTCCATTTTCCACCTTTGAAGAGCCGTTACTTTGGCTTTGTACTCTTCGCTATCCCTGAAGACATCAGTGAGACAGTGCTGCGTATATATAAGACCCGAAGACACTGATAATAAAACTCTGTTGTTTCTTTCTGACACAATGCTTCTCGTCTGAGGCATTGTACGATAGTGTTCCTCATTTTACGTTTAGCTACGCATGTCCACCATTGCAGAAGACAAGTGTAGCGCCTTTTGTGTCGCAAGAATTGATACCAAGCTCGCGTTATTTCCTCGTCTAGTTGGTTGCCATGCAAGAGACTGGCGTTTAGCTTCCAAAGCCCTCTCCGGCGATAAAAGTTTGCACGTCGGAGGTTTATGTAGTTCTGATAAGCGCAGTAATCGGAGACACTGACAGGGGCGATATCATCATTCATTACATGTTCACAGAGACCTTGTGAGAAACAAATTCTATCTATTCGGCTCGCGGAACATTAATCACGTAAGTGTAAGCCGAACGCTCAGCATGACGTTTTTGCCACGTGTCGTGAAAACTGATGTCTTGGACAAGTTGCTCTAGCTCTTCGTGTTTATTTATGTTTGGAATTTCGTCACTAACACTTATCACACAGTTAAAATCCCCATCCAAGGACAGGATTTCCTTTAAAAGAACCGAATACACATTGCAAATTAAAACTCCGTTTACACGACATGATTTCCCCTCCTTCTCGTGAGATACTTTGCTTCTGTAAAATTGATCACTTTGCGCAATTATATTTTTCGTGGTCATTGACTCTGATTGTTAAGATTAGTGATTATTAGATATTCTCCAATGGCTACTTTACTAAGTAATTCTTGAAACAGTGTATTGCCCACATTTTTGACATAGAAAAAAAGTCAGTGGTCGTTGTTTTACAGCATTTTGGATCCCCTTTAACTTCAAATTTGCAACATCGGGAGGTTGTAGTGAAGTCATGGCTTTAGAGGATACGAGGATGAGTCAATAAATAAGTCGCTAACTGGAAGAGAAACATCAGAGCTGCGTATACCAGCATGAAATTTATTTTCCTTTCAACACACTCTCCTAGTATACTTATACACTTATCCCAGCGTTCGACAATGCGTTAAAAGCCTGCAGGATAGAATTTTTGTGGCAGCGTTCGTGTCTAACGAGTGACCTCTCGGGATATACCTAGTTTATTTGGTTCCTTAAATTGCTGCAACCCACAAAACCGGTGTGTCCCGGGGGTAACGAAATACCCTTAGATGGGGAAACAATAACCAGGTCCGCCAGGATGCTCCTTGTTTGTAACTTTTTTTTGTTTATTGCTGAAATCTTGCATACAATTGAACACAAATTTTCATGAAATGCAATTGTAACCATATAAGGCATGAACTTCGCGATGAACGTGCTCTACGGACAGTCCCTCGTCTCACAAAAATCGCACTGTTCTAGTCGCGTACACACGCAGAACACACCCACCATCTTCGTTTTCAATCAAATCATTAACCACCGCCCGCGAAATACTGCATATCGGCTACCTTCCACACATTTGCTGCCATCTGCTGGACAAGTACAGGCACAAAATTTAAAACTATATGTAGTATTCTGGCGTATGCGACTTATTTTTTGATCACCCTTGTATCTGTTCCTCCCTCTGGTTCCGGGTAAGACCACTCCGTTCCGTAGCGGCCCATTTCCATGACTTCCGCGCTTGGAATTGTCACAGGATTTTGTTGACTGTTTCCCTCTTCTTTGATGTTTTCTGTTACTCTTTGCACTTTCTTTTCATGTTTTCTTTTGTTCCGGCGCCCTGTCTCTGGATAATTTATACTTTCCTTTTGCCTGGAGATGATTGTATCGCCCAGTTCTTTGGTTTATCCTTTAGAGTCTTTTTAATCTTATTTGAGAGCTGCGTGACGGACTTGGGAGCAACGGTTTCAGTTTCGGTTCGAGAGCCATTTCCGTTGTCTGAGATGGATAAACATATGCAGGCTGTCTGGCCACAGCTTGATTAGAAACTCGCGCAACATCATCTTTAGCGAGCCAGACTTCTGGTATTAGAACGGAAAACTCCTTCATGTCCAAGACCAATTTGCTTCCTGGCGTAGGTGCCTGAGCCTGTTTACTTAAACCCGTAATGGTTGCGTCGCTTGTATCGCTCTCGTCTCGCTCCGAGGCAGCTGTCGGCGAATTCGCGCCACAAGCTGCAGCCACATAGACACTGGGACTGGGCCAGCGTAGCCGAGTGGAACATTAAGCCAGGTTCCCGTGGACGTGAGTTACTTACATCTGCATCTCTCCCACCATCACCGTTACATGCAAGTTATTGTTCCACGTGGCAAAGTTCGAAGCTCTGCTGACGTGGCTTTCAATATGACGACACATGAAGTTATTTGTACGGGAGTTCGTATAGTCGCCCAGCTTTTAGCCGAAGAACTTATAATAACGTTAGAAAAGAAGAAACAAACTTAGAAACGCTGAGTATGGGAATGAGTATCTTGTAGGAATCGTAGGGATACATTAATATGAAAGGTACGTGCGAGAATGAAGTTTCGTTTGAAAAGACATTTTCAGATGAGTAAAATCAATTTTGAATACCTTTGGAGACACATTTCTGGATCTATACGAAAGTCTAATACATCTCAACGAGATACTGTGCAAACTCTTATTAAATAACAAGTATCATTGCGGTATTTGACAAATGGAGACAATTTATCGCCACTGCAATACAAATATCGAATTCCAAAGAGCAATAATTCTAAATTTTTATTTGGGGTAATGGATGCTATCCACAATACACTGAGGGTGGGTCGAAAAATAAGGTTTTTATCTCAACAGTTCCGCCTTGTTTTTATTTTTAAAGTTAGTCAAGGTTCTGATAGGTCGCAGGTGCTGTAAATAAAACGGTTCGTTTGCCCATTGTATTACTTCATTTTGTAACCGAACTTTGCACTACTGAGCAAAACAGTCATTACTCAGTACTTGTGCCAACACAAATAGGTTTCAGTATTTATCGTAAGAACTCCATAAAATCTAGCGAGGTAATCACGGACTCCGAATGTGAATTAATCTAGGTGAAGTTAAATATCAAACATCGGTCAAAAATGATGTTGTTGTGGTCTTCAGTCCTGAGACTGGTTTGTTGCAGCTCTCCATGCTACTCTATCCTGCGCAAGCTTCTTCATGTCCCAGTACCTACTGCAGCCTACATCCCTCTGAATCTGCTTAGTGTATTCATCTCTTGGTCTCCCTCTACGATTTTTACCCTCCACGCTGTCCTCCAGTACTAAATTGGTGATCCCTTGATGCCCCAGAACATGTCCTGCCAACCGATTCCTTCTTCCAGTCAAGTTGTGCCACAAACTCCTCTTCTCCTCAATCTTATTCATTACCTCCTCATGAGTTATGTGATCTACCCATCTAATCATCAGCATTCTTCTGTAGCACCACATTTCGAAAGCTTCTATTCTCTTCTTGTCCAAACTATTTATTGTCCATGTTTCACTTCCATACATGGCTACACTCCATACAAATACTTTCAGAAACGACTTCCTGACACTTAAATCTATACTCGAGGTTAACAAATTTCTCTTCTTCAGAAACGCTTTCCTTGCCATTGCCAGTCTACATTTTATATCCTCTCTACTTCGACCATCATCAGTTATTTTGCTCCCAAATAGCAAACTCCTTTACTACTTTAAGTGTCTCATTTCCTAATCTAACTTCCTCAGCATCACCCGACTTAATTCGACTACATTCCATTATCCTCGTTTTGCTTTTGTTGATGTTCATCTTATATCCACCTTTCAAGACACTGTCCATTCCGTTCAACTGCTCTTCCAAGTCCTTTGCTGTCTCTGACAGAATTACAATGTCATCGGCGAACCTCAAAGTTTGTATTTCTTCTCCATGGATTTTAATACCTACTCCGAATTTTTCTTTTGTTTCCTTTACTGCTTGCCCTATATACAGTTTGAACAACATCGGGGAGAGGCTACAACCCTGTCTTACTCCCTTCCCAACCACTGCTTCCCTTTCGTGTCCCTTGACTCTTATAACTGCCATCTGATTTCTGTACAAATTGTAAATAGCTTTTCGCTCCCTGTATTTTACCCATTCCACCTTCAGAATTTGAAAGAGAGTATTCCAGTCAACACTGTCAAAAGCTTCATCTAAGTCTACAAATGCTAGAACTGTAGGTTTGCCTTTTCTTAATCTAGCTTCTAAAATAAGTCGTAGGGTCAGTATTGCCTCACGTGTTCCCATATTTCTACGGAATCCAAAGTGATCTTCCCCGAGGTCGGCTTCTACCAGTTATTCCATTCGTCTGTAAAGAATTCACGTAAGTATTTTGCAGCTGTGTCTTATTAAACTGATAGTTCGGTAATTTTCACATCTGTCTGAGGGTCTGAATCAGAGGCTGAGACGGTTCTGCGACCGTGTGGGCTGCACATTCCTCGACTTGCGCCATAGGGTGGTGGAGTTTCGGGTTCCGCTGGATAGGTCAGGAGCCCACTACACGCAGCAAGCGGCTACACGGGTAGTTGTGTGGCGTGGTCTGGGCGGTTTTTTAGGTTAGATGGCCTCTGGCAAGTACAGAAAGGACAACAGCCCCAAAGGGTGCTGGGCAAAGTCAGGACATGCGGGGACCAAGCAGCAATCGGTATTGTAATTGTAAATTGCCGAAGCTGCATTGGTAAAGGACCGGAACTTCAAGCGCTGATAGAAAGCACCGAAGCTAAAATCGTCATAGGTACAGAAAGCTGGCTGAAGCCAGAGATAAATTCTGCCGACATTTTTACAAAGGCACAGACGGTGTTTAGAAGGGACAGAATGCATACAACAGGCGGCGGCGTGTTTGTCGCTGTTAGTAGTAGTTTATCCTGTAGTGAAGTAGAAGTGGATAGTTCCTGTGAATTATTATGGGTGGAGGTTACACTCAACAACCGAGCTAGGTTAATAGTTGGCTCCTTTTACCGACCTCCCGACTCAGCAGCATTAGTGGCAGAACGACTGAGAGAAAATTTGGAATACATTTCACATAAATTTTCTCAGCATGTTATAGTCTTAGGTGAAGATTTCAAATTACCAGATATAGACAAGGACACTCAGATGTTTAGGACGGGTGGTAGGGACAGAGCATCGAGTGACATTATACTGAGTGCACTATCCGAAAATTACCTCGAGCAATTAAACAGAGAACCGACTCGTGGAGATAACATCTTGGACCTACTGATAACAAACAGACCCGAAATTTTCGACTCTGTAAGTGCAGAACAGAGAATCAGTGATCATAAGGCCGTTGCAGCATCCCTTAGTATGGAAGTTAATAGGAATATAAAAAAAGGGAGGAAGGTTTATCTGTTTAGCAAGAGTAATAGAGGGCAGATTTCAGACTACCCAACATATCAATACGAAAATTTCTGTTCCGACACTGACAATGTTGAGTGTTTGTGGAAAAAGTTCAAGGCAATCGTAAAATGCGTTTTAGACAGATAAGCGCCGTGTAAAACTGTGAGGTATGGGAAAAACCCACTGTGGTTCAACAACAAAGTTAGGAAACTACTGCGAAAGCACAGAGAGAGTTTCACTGTAACTTGAAAACGTAGCCAAAACCTCTCAGACAAACAAAAGCTAAACGATGTCAAAGTTAGGGTAAGGAGGGCTATGCGTGAAGTGTTCAGGGAATTCGAAAGTAAAATTCTATGTACCGACTTGACAGAAAATCCTAGGAAGTTCTGGTCTTACGTTAAATCAGTAAGTGGCTCGAAATAGCATATTCAGACACTCCGGGATGGTGATGGCATTGAAACAGAGGATGACACGCGTAAAGCTGAAGTACTAAACACCTTTTTCCAAAGCTGTTTCACAAAGGTAGACCGCACTGCAGTTTCTTCTCTAAATCCTCGCACAAACGAATAAATGGCTGACATCGAAATAACTTCCACTGGACCTTACGGGATACCAATTCGATTCTACACAGAGTACGCGAAAGAACTTGGCCCCCTTCTAACAGCCGTGTACTGCAAGCCTCTAGAGGAACGGAAGGTTCCAAATGATTGGAAAAGAGCACAATAGTCCCAGTCTTCAAGAAGGGTCGTCGAGCAGATGTGCAAAACTATAGACCTATATCTCTGACGTCGATCTGTTGTAGAATTTTAGAACATGTTTTTTGCTCGTCTATCATGTCGTTTTTGGAAACCCAGAATCTACTCCGTAGGAATCAACATGGATTCCGGAAACAGCGATCGTATGAGACCCAACTCGCTTTATTTGTTCATGAGACCCAGAAAATATTAGATACAGGCTCCCAGGTAGATGCTATTTTCCTTGACTTCCTGAAGGCGTTCGATACAGTTCCGCACTGGTTCAAATGGCTCTGAGCACTATGGGACTTAACATCTTAGGCCATCAGTCCCCTAGAACTTAGAACTACTTAAACCTAATTATCCTAAGGACATCACACACGTCCATGCCCGAAGCAGGATTCGAACCTGCGACCGTAGCAGTCCCGCGGTTCCGGACTGCAGCGCCTAGAACCGCGAGACCACCGCGCCCGGCAGTTCCGCACTGTGGCCTGATAAACAAAGTAAGAGCCTACGGAATATCAGACCAACTGTGTGGCTGGATTGAAGAGTTTTTAGCAAACAGAACACAGCATGCTGTTATCAATGGAGAGACGTCTACAGACGTTAAAGTAACCTCTGTCGTGCCACAGGGGACTGTTATGGGACCATTGCTTTTATTATTTTTTATTATTTTGAGCTTTTCCTCATTACAGAGACTTATCTCCAACATAATAATCTACTTGGAAATTACAATACAAACAATAACCGTTCTTAAACTATATTCTCAAAATATTTCTCCAGGTGTTTCGATCTTGTGTGTATTCTTCCTCTGCGCCCATTCTCCTCAGTGTGTGCTGTACATTTTGGAGTCAGATGGTCATAGGCCGTCCTCTTCTTCTTCTCACCTCCGGATCCCACTTGTGTATCAATGCTGGTATTCTGGTTTTCTCCATTCGTCGTACATGCCCGTACCACTGCAATTTCTTCCTATCCATTACGTCATATGTTCTTTCTTTTATTTCCATTCTCCTTATTACTTCGGTGTTCCTTATCTTTTCTATCCTGGAGGTTCTTGCTGATCTTCTCTAAAAGTCCATCTCTATAGCTTGTAATATTTTAATGTGCTTCATGTTAATTGTCCAGGTCTCCGTTCCATACAGAACCACACTCTGTAATATGGATTTGTATATTAATTTTTTAGTTCTGCTCATTACATTCCTGCTCCAAAAGACTGAGTTAAGCATCCCAATGACCCTCCGTCCGCTACTAATTCTTTTATTGATTTCTGAATCTGATTTCCCCTCGATTTCTACAATGGATCCCAAATAACAGAATGTGTTTATCTTTTTGATTTTCTTTCCTTCAATGTATAGCTCATCTGAATCATTAGTCAAGTATTCTGTTTTTTGTTAATTAATCTTCAAACCCCAAGTTTTGTATGCTACTGCTAGTTGATTGCAAATCCTCCCCATCTTGTGCTACGACTACTTGCTCATCAGCAAATAATAAATGGTGTAGGTAAACCCCATCTCTTATTTCTAATCCCATACTATTACATTTACGAGACCATGTTCTAAGGCTAATGTCTATATAGATTTTAAATAATGATGGTGACATGGGACAGCCTTGTAATAGGCCTTTGCTTGTTCTAAATTTCTGTGAAAGTTTATTACCAACTTTCACTTGGCAAATGTTATCTTTATACATCTGTTGTATTATTTTAATCAAGGATGAGTTTATGTTTGCCATATGTAGTGCTCTCCAAAGTAATTTTCTTGGAACAGTATCATACGCTTTTTCTAGATCTATGAAAATTAATCCTATATTTTTTGATTTTTCCCTATGTTTCTCCAAAATCTGTCGTAATGTGAAAGTATGGTCTACACATGATCTCCCAGCCGTGAATCCACATTGTTCTTCTTGGGTTCTAAATTTTTTTTCAAGTTTGTTTTTAATTACTTTCGCAAATTCTCATTAATGTGTTTGTAACACAAATTCCTCGATAGTTTGAACAAATTTTCCGATCCCCTTTCTTAAATATTGTATTAATGTAACCTAGCTTCTTCTCGTTGGGTATTGACTCTTCATGTGTCATTTTGTTGAAGAGCTGTGTTACCAGTTTCACAATTTTGTCACCACCATATTTCAGACACTCCAGATTGATATTGCCTGGTCCTGGTGATTTACCATTCTTTCCTGTTCTTAACGCCTGAAGTACTTCACTTTCTAAAATCTGGATCTCATCATCTTCATGTCCTTTATCTTCCCCTGTTCCTTCTTCTAGATATTCTTCTCTGTCCTCATTTAATAATTTTCGGAAATACTCTTCCCATTCCTTTTGTGTTATCAGTTGGAGATTAGTTCTGCTTTTTGTATCCTGTCGAAGCCCTTTCAATACTGACCAGGCTTCTTTTGCTCTCCCAAATCCTAATTTGCTATTCACCTTGGCACATGTTCTTTCCCATGCTTCATTTTTTGCCATCCTTATTTTTTTCATCACTTCATTCTTCCTTTCCTTGTATATTGATCTTGTTGCTTCTGATTTATCATTCAAGCACTGAAGGAACGCATTTCGTTTTTTTCTAACGAGGACCTCTAGTTCGTCTGACCACCACTCTGCTGCACGGTCGTGGTTGCTATCTTTTTTACCCAACACCTCTGTTGCTATGATTTTCACATTAGCTTTTATATAGTCATATATTTCCTCTGTACTTCCTTCAAATGATTCAACCAGTTTCCTCTCCATCCTGGCCGCAAAGAGTGTTCTGATACTTTCGTCTTGTACGCTGTCAATATTAAAGGCAAATTTTCATCTTTCTGAGTTTGGTTCGCTTTATTTACTTGTACCACTCCTTGCATTCTTCCATGGCCAGAAAGACTTCATTTTAACTAGGTAGTGGTCTGATCCACACTGGGCTCCTCTATAAGATCTGACGTCTACTACTTTGAAACTACTTGTTTGCCTAATGATAATATAATCTATTATAGAACAAAGTTCTTTGGCGTTCTTTTGCCAAGTATATTTATGAATGTCCTTATGTTTGAAAAATGTGTTGGTAATTTTTAGATCAAATTGTTCACAAATTGCAATCAATCGTTCCCCATTGTCATTATATTCGTCCTCTCCATGTTTTCCTACTATTCTACAAGGTTCTCTAATTCCTACCCTTCCATTCAGATCTCCCATGACAATCAGTTCCTTTCTTCTTGGGATTTTTTCATTAGACTCCCTGAGGGTGTCCCAAAATGTATCCTTCTCCTTATCTTTTGTGTCGTTCGTGGGTGCATATACGCCAATAACCACAACTTACCTAGAAAATAATGTCATTTCAACAGTTATAATACGTTGATTGATGAATGTCCAATTTGTGATTCTTTCTTTCCATGATTTCTTTATCATAATGGAGACTCCTGCTTTGGCTCTTACTGCTTTTGATACCCCACTCCAGATATGCACATAATTATCCAGTTCTTCTTCTCCTTGGCCTTTCTTCTTTGTTTCAGAGAGTACGACCACATCCATGTTGAACATGTCAAGTTCTGCAGGTAGTAAATTTATTTTAGTGGATATACCTTGCACATTCCAGCATCCAAACATAATTTTCCGTTTCTCATCGCCAGTTCGTCGTCCAAAGCTCAAATTTTTCCGAGGCATATTATTAGGTTTTTTAGCATTTTTATGTTTTTATGTGAATGAGGAGCGGGCTCACTGCACAACCCTCAACCCGGAGGACCAGGTAATTTTTACTCAAGGTTTTCTTCCTTTAGCCTTTGATAAGCCAATATCATACTACAAGGCAGCAGTTGCTAGTTTTGGTCCACCCCGGGTATTTTATTTCCCCGGTACCCACCATATCTGGTGAGCATTCCCCTATCCGCCACCTGGGGAGGCGCCGGTGGGAGATCAGCAAACCCCACACGGGCCATATATATAAATCACCTAGTAGATAGTGTCGGAAGTTCCATGCGGCTTTTCGCGGATGATGCTGTAGTATACAGAGAAGTTGCAGGCTTAGGAAATTGTAGCGAAATGCAGGAAGATCTGCAGGCACTTGGTGCAAGGAGTGGCAACTGACCCTTAACATAGACAAATGTAATGTATTGCGAATACATAGAAAGAAGGATCCTTTACTGTATGATTATATGATAGCGGAACAAACACTGGTAGCAGTTACTTCTGTAAAATATCTGGGAGTATGCGTGCAGAACGATTTGAGGTGGAATGATCATATAAAATTAATTGTTGGTAAGGTGGGTACCAGGTCGAGAAACATTGGGAGAATCCTTAGAAAATGTTGTCCATCAACAAAGGAGGTGGATTACAAAACACTCGTTCGGCCTATACTTGAGTATTGCTCATCAGTATGGGATCCGTACCAGATCGGGTTGACGGAGGAGATAGAGAAGATCCAAAGAAGAGCGGCGCGTTTCGTCACAGGGTTATTTGGTAACCGTGATAGCGTTACGGAGATGTTTAAAAAACCCAAGTGGCAGATTCTGCAAGAGAGGCGCTCTGCATCGCGGTGTAACTTGCTTCCCAGGTATCGAGAGGGTGCGTTTCTGGATGAGGTATCGAATATATTGCTTCCCCCTACTTATACCTCCCGAGGAGATCACGAATGTAAAATTAGAGAGATTCGAGCGGCACGGAGGCTTTCAGACAGTCGTTCTTCCCACGAACCATACGCGACTGGAACACTAAAAGTGAGGTAATGACAGTGGCACGTAAAGTGCTCTCCGTCACACACCGTTGGGTGGCTTGCGGAGTATAAATGTAGATGTAGATGTAGATGTCAACCCCTGCTTTCTTTGGGATTGGAATTATTATATTCTTTTTGAAGTCTGAGGGTATTTCGCCTGTCTCATACATTTTGCTCACCAGATGTTAGAGTTTTGTCAGGACTGGCTCTCCCGAGGCTGTCAGTAGTTCTGATGGAATGTTGTCTACTCCCAGAGCCTTGTTTCAACTCAGGTCTTTCAGTGCTCTATCAAACTCTTCACGCAGTATCATATCTCCCATTTCATCTTCATCTACCTCCTCTCCCATGTCTATAACATTGCCCTTAAGTACATTGCCCTTGTATAGACCCTGTATACACTCCTTCCACCTTTCTGCTTTCCCTTCTTTGCTTAGAACTGGATTCCTATCTGAGCTCTTGATATTCATACAAGTCGTTCTTTTTTTCTCCAAAGATCTCTTTAATTTTCCTGTAGGCAGTATCTATCTTACCCCTAGTGAGATAAGCCTCTACATCCTTACATTTGTCCTCTAGCCGTGCCTGCTAAGCCATTTTGCATTTCCTGTCGATCTCATTTTTTGAGACGTTTGTATTCCTTTTTGCCTGCTTTATTTACTGCATTTTTATATTTTCTCCTTTCGTCAATTAAATTCAATGTTTCTTCTGTCACCCAAGGGCTTCTACTAGCCCTCGTCTTTTTACCTACTTGATCCTCTGCTGCCTTCACTACTTCATCTCTCAAAGCTACCCATTCTTCTTCTACTGTATTTCTTTCCCCCATTCTTGTCAATTGTTCCCTTATGCTCTCCCTGAAACTCTGTAAAACCTCTGGTTTAGTCAGTTTATCCAGATCCCATCTCCTTAAATTCCCACCTTTTTGCAGTTTCTTCAGTTTTAATCTAGAGGTCATAACCAATAGATTGTGGCCAGATTCCACACCTGCCCCTGGAAATGTCTTACAATTTAAAACCTGGTTCCTAAATCTCTGTCTTACCATTATATAATCTGTTTGAAACTTGTCAGTATCTTCAGGCTTCTTCCATACATACAACCTTCTTTTATGATTCTTGAACCAAGTGTTAGCAAAGATTAAGTTGTGCTCTGTGCAAAATACTACCAGGCGGCTTCCTCTTTCATTTCTTAGCCCCAATCCATATTCACCTACTACGTTTCCTTCTCTCCCTTTTTCTACTACCGAATTCCAGTCGCCCATGACTATTAAATTTTCGTCTCCCTTCACTATCTGAATAATTTATTTCATCATACATTTCTTCAATTTCTTCGTCATCTGCAGAGCTAGTTGGCATATAGGCTTGTACTACTGTCGTAGGCGTGGCGTTAGTGTCTATCTTGGCCACAACAATGCGTTCGCTGTGCTGTTTGTAGTAGCTTACCCGTATTCCTTTTGTTTTATTCATTATTAAACCTACTCCTGCATTACCCCTATTTGATTTTGTATTTATAACCCTGTATTCACCTGACCAAAAGACTTGTTCCTCCTGCCACCGAACTTCACTAATTCCCACTATATCTAACTTTAACCTATCCATTTCCCTTTTTAAATTTTCTAACCTACCTGCCCGATTAAGTGATCTGACATTCCACGCTCTGATCCGTAGAACGCCAGTTTTCTTTCTCCTGATAACGACGTCCTCCTGAGTAGTCCCCGCCCAGAGATCCGAATGGGGGACTATTTTACCTCTGGAATATTTTACCCAAGAGGACGCCATCATCTTTTATCCATACAGCAAAGCTGCATGCCCTCGGGAAACATTACGGCCGTAGTTTCCCCTTGTTTCCAGCCGGTCGCAATACCAGCACAGCAAGGCCGTTTTGGTTAGTGTTACAGGGCCAGATCAGTCAATCATCCAGACTGTCGCCCCTGCAACTACTCTAAAGGCTGCTGCCCCTCTTCAGGAACCATACGTTAGTCTGGCCTCTCAACAGATACCCCTCCGTTGTGGTTGCACCTACGGTACGGCTATCTGTATCGCAGAGGCACGCAAGCCTCCCCACCAACGACAAAGTCTATGGTTCATGGGGGGGAGGTCAAAACTGTTAACCGGGTGCTTTTATAGACCGCTTGAGACTGAAGCTGTAGTGGTACAGCACTTCAGAGAGAAACTGCAGATTATCTTTAATAATTTTCGTGATCATGCCGTTGTAATAAGGGGTTTCTACTTGCCAGGTATAGATTGGGAGAGTCGTGCTTTCAAAATTGCTGCCAGAGACAGTCATTCATGTGACATTATTCTGGATGTCTTGTCCGAAAATTAATTCGGGCAGATAATTAAAGAACCAACTGGAGAAGGTTACGTCTTAGAACTCGAAGCCACAAACAGAACTCAACTTACCGAAGCATTTAACGTAGATGAAAGTATCAGTGATCAAAAGGCTGTGATAGCCACTATGACTACGAGTATTACAAGTGATGTTAAGGAAGGTAGGAAAATATTTTTGCTTAGCAAGAGTGACAGGATACAAATTACAGAGTATTTGAGCAGTCAGCATCGAGCATTCAGTGCTGAAGACGAAGATATGGAGCACAAATGGAAAAATTCAAAAGCATTGTTCAGTATTCATTAAACGAGTAAGTTCCGAGCAAGTCCTTAACGGATGGAAAAGATCCGCCGTGATTTAATAGCTATGTCAAAAAGCGGCTACGTAAACAAAGAGTTCTTCGTCACAGATTGAAGAGAAGTCAAGTCAAAACCTAGTCGCCAAATAACAACTGAACGAAGCGAAAAACAGCGTAAGGAGAGCAATGAGAGAAGGGATCAGTGACTTTGAAAGTAAAATTTTGTCATTCGATCTGAATAAAAAACGCAAGACGTTTTGTTTTAACGTAAAACCAGTAAGCTATATAATATCCTCCCTGCATTCACTCAGTTACTGTACTGGCACCGAAAGGAAAGATAACAGAGAGAAAACCGAAATACCAAATTCGGTCTACCGAAACTGTTTCACCCCGTAAGATCGTAATACGGTCCCCTCTTTCAATCACCGTACGAAGTTTGGAATGGCAGATACTGAGATAACCGACCTCAGAATGGGAAAGCAACGACGATCGTTTAGTGGTGAAAAATCCTCATAATCAGATGAGATATCTATAAGATTCTACAAAGATTATGCAAAGGAACTTGCACCCCTTCTGGCAGCAGTTTATCATAGATCTCTGCAGCAACGAAGGGTACCTAGCGAGGGGAAAAAAAGCACAGCTCATTCCCGTTTACGAGAAGGGTTTAGGGCAGATGCACATAATTATAGGCTAATGACACTGACGTCAATCTGTTGCAGAATTATGGGACACATATTATTCTCAAAAACTTTGACGTTTTTGGAGAACGAAAATCTGCTCTATAAATATCAACATTGACTCCACAAACAGATCTTATGAAAACTCAGGTCGCTCTGTTCCTCCGTGAGATCCAAAGCACTGTAGACAACGGCGCTCGGTTAGATGCCGTGTTCTTTGACTTCAGGAAGGCGTTTGCCACCATCCCGCACCGCACTGCCGTTCAGTGGAAAAAAAAAAAAAAAAAACAGATTTACTACTGGATTCAAGACTTCCTTGCAGGCAGAAATCAACACATCACTCTTAACGGAACAAAACGACAGATGTAAAGGTAACATCCGGAGCACCCCGAGGATGTATGATGAGACTGTTACAGTTTGAGTTTTTTATTAATGGTCTAGTAGAAAGCGTCGGAAGCCCTTGCAGACCGTTCGCAGAAGATGCGGTTAACTATAAAAAAAGTAGCAATGCCAGAAGGCAGTATCGATTAGCAGTGTAACCTGTAGAGGATTGTTGAACGGTGCAGGCTCTGGCAGTTGACTCTGATCGTAAATAAATGTAACATATTCAGCATACATCGGAAAAGAAATCCACTGACGTACAGTTAAACTATTGATGAAAAATTGGTGGAAATAGTATCCACTGCAAAATATCTAGGAGTACGTATCCAGAGCAGTCATAAGTGGGATTACCATGTAAAACAAACAATACGAAAAGCAGATGTCAGACTGAGATTCATAGGAAGAATCCCACGGAAATGAAACTCATCGGCAAAGGAAGTGGCTTACATTGCCCTGTTCTAGAAATTCTTCTTCGTCAGTCTGTGACTCTTTCCAGGTGGGTCTTACAGAAGAGATAGATAAGATCCAACGAAGACCGACACGTTTTGTCGGCGCGGGAGCGTTACGGGGATGCTCAACAAACTCCAGCCGCAGGCGTTACAAGAGAGGCCTTGTGCTTCACGGAGAGGTATACTATTGAAATACGGAGTGAGCACTTTCTGGGAAGAGTCGGAAAAACATATTACTTCCTCCCACGTAGACCTCACGAAATGACCTCGACGAGAAAATTCGAGAAATCAGATCTAATACAGATGCTTACCGACAATCATTTTTCTCATGCGCCATTCGTGAGTGGCACATGAAAGGAGGATCACTTCAAAAAATAGCTCCAAGCACTATGGGGCTTAACATCTGAGGTCATCATTACCTTAGACTTAGAACTACTTAAACCTAACTAACCTAAGGACATCACACACATCCATGCACGAGGCAGGATTCGAACCTGCGACCGTAGCAGCCGCGTGGTTCCGGACGAGGATCAGTTAGTGGTACCTTGTGAAGCATGATTTAGATGTAGAACACCTCGTATTTACGTAGGATTTTAATTAGGGCCAAGAGTAGCTTTAACTCTGCAAAGACGCAAAAAATTGTGTTATCACTTCAGGATAATATTTACACAATGACTGAAACAAATAATTATTGTCATTATAATGAAACAAATTATACGTTTACAATATTGACTGTTCTGAAGTAACATGAACCTCAGCACGTCCACTCTCTCATTTACAATACCTTTCAAATTCGTTTCGTAACTTGAAACGATGCTGTGTTATTTTATTAAAAATAAATGATTATTAGGAATTGCTGAACGCTAGAGTGAGATTCGTATAGCTCGATATAAGAACATTTTGCAATTTTACACAGAATTTAGCACGACTCATGCCCTATCCTCACAGCTTTAGTTCTGCCAGTACCTCGTCTCCTACCTTCCAAACTTTACAGAAGCTCTCCTGCGAACGCTGCAGAAGTAGCACTCCCGAAAGAAAGGATAGTGCGGAGACATGGCTTAGCCACAGCTTGGGGGGAGGATGCTTCCAGAATGAGATTTTCACTCTGCAGGGGAGTGTGAGCTGATATGAAACTTCCTGGCAGATTAAAACTGTGTGCTAGGGCAGCTCAGTTGGTAGAGCACTTGCCCGCGAAAGGCAAAGGTCCAGAATTCGAGTCTCGGTCCGGCACACAGTTTTAATCTGCCAGGAAGTTTCATATTTGCGCACACTCCCCTACAAAGTGAAAATCTCATTCTAGAAACATCCCCCATGCTGTCGATAAGCCATGTCTTCGCAATATCCTTTCTTTCAGGAATCCTAGTTCTGCAAAGTTCGCAGGAGATTTTCTGTAAAGTTTGGGAGGTAGGAGGCGAGGTACTGGCAGAACTAAAGCTGTGAGGACGGGGCGTGAGTCGTGCTAGGATAGCTCAGTTGGTAGAGCACTTGCCCGCGAAAGGCAAAGGTCCCGAATTTGAGTCTCGGTCTGGCACACAGCTTTAATCTGCCAGGAAGTTATTACTAGTTATGTTTGTTACGTATTCCTAAACTGCCATACGGCCGGGAAAGCGGTGTGCTGACCACATGCCCTTCCATATTCGCATCCAGTGACGCCTGTGGGCTGAGGATGAGACGGCGGCCAGTCGGTACCGTTGGGCCTTTATGATCTATTCTGACGGAGTTTAGCTTTAGTGTTTGTTACTCAGTACGATCCGCGCTAGAAAAATCTATACTAAAGTTATGTTACAATTTCAGTGTTTCTCTTGCCAAAGTCTACGATTTTGATGTATGGTTGTGTGAACAACTTCTGCGGCGTGATGAAAACGTTCTTGGTCTGTAGTATGAGCTCTTGAAAAAAGTGTTTAACGTCAAGATAAGAAATGATGAACTGAGCCAACGAGTAAGGAATCTAAAAGATCTGTTAACTTAAGAAGCAGTGACGGTGAGATGAGTAACGATCAGATTGCCTTTTCTGGACTGGGTCTCATACTGGTTAAAGTTCATAACCAACGGTGTGGAATAAACGATGGTGCTACCAAGGAATCTCTCGGTCTGGTAATCTTTATACAGTTTCTGCAGAACTTTGGATTGCTTGCAAATAGTTTAATGTTGATATCAGGGCCATACCCCGTCCTTTGTGAATGTGTGATCAGAGCATTACACATATACATTCTATTTGCAACTCGGCGAACCACATGCGAGCCGAATGAAGCTTTAAGTGCCCGAGCAGTTGCTTCCCGCTAGTAAAGCCGGGTTTCTATAGGCATGAATTTCTTACACGTGCGTGCCCCCATCACCATTCATGTAAGTCAGTCACCATTTGGAAACACTCTACTCACTTCGTCGTCTCGCTAACTTACTCGTAAGCTGCGAAAGTTAAAAGGCGTTTAACTTTCTTTCACAAAATCGCTTCCCCACCAACACCTACAAGCTTTAGTAACCGTCGCCGATAAGTCTGCTCTCATTCTGCCTTAGTTCATTCGTCAAGACACGTCTCGAAGTGCTCGTTTTAGTACGTGAATGGTAAATTTCATGATAAAATCATGGGCTTAGTCTTTCACCAAGCAAATAAATTCTTTGTAAAATTGCAAAATGTTCTTATATCGAGCTATACGAATCTCATTCAGTTGTTGGTGCAAGCGCTATTAAAAAACTGTGCTAATTTAAAAGTGGCCCAAGGCATGTGTCAGCGGACACCACAATTGAAAAGAGAACCAAAAGATGCTTCTGCCAAGAAGGTTTAAGTAATACTTGAAACATAATCTAATGACAGTTCCATGTCATTTAATCTGAGCGCACTTGCACAAGCATATTAGGTTATTTATTTATGAGCAAACTTTTATTTGTAATTATTGTGTGTGATCTGGATGTGACTGAATGTTTATAACATTTCTTTATTTAAACATAGTTGTAATGTATCAGTTTAGTCTGGGAAGTGTTCATGTTAAGTCGTACCATATCTGTAGAGCTTGCGAACGATGTATGTAGTGGGGATGGTTTTCAGCCAGTGGTAAAGAAGACAGTGACAGTGTGTTTACATTTCGCGGCATGAGGTTGCTGCTGCAGCGGCTATAAAGCTAAGTACTGACAAAGGTATTTGTGCACTGTTGTACAGTTATTAAATTTAATAGTTTTCAACGGTGTTTCGTGCTGTTTGTGGCGAAATAACGATTTAATAAACTTTTGGAAACTTTCGCTCGGTGTTTTTTTAGTTTTCTGTGCGTTGAAGTCGTAAATTTCGTGCTTTAGTTTTCAGCTGACGCTTCTTATTGTTTCTAGTGAAATATTTCAGTAAAATTTTCATTCAATGTTTTAACTTCGTTGAGTGTTCTATTGGCCGCTTAAATTTCTGGTTTTAGCTAATAAATTTTGTGTAGTTTTGTTGGTATTGGTATAAGTTGTGGTTTAGTAGTATTCGTAAAAGTAGCTGCTTTCTTAGTAGAGAGGGAATTTGGAGACCCATATTGTTAGTTCTATAAATACACAAATAAAAAAAGTTTTACATCACCCCGGAACTCCTTAAGACAGATACTGACTGCGGATACTGTATCACAGACACAGTCCCTTTGACTGTTTAGAGATGTCACTAGCCCCTGGGCAAAGATGTAAACTACCATGCATGAGCAGCGCCTTAGACGGAGGGGGTCCGACAGACTATCAGTTCCAATCATTCCACCAGGAAGGAGGTACACGGCTCATATTGTCTGTAGTTCAAACATGCCTAGACGCCGGCCGTTGTGGCCGAGCGGTTCTAGGCGCTTCAGTCTGGAATCAAGCGAGCGCTACGGTCGCAGGTTCGAATACAGCCTCGGGCATGGATGTGTGTAATGTCTTTAGGTCAGTTAGGTTTAAGTAGTTCTAAATCTAGGGGACTGATGACCTCAAACGTTAAGTCCCATAGTGCTCAGAACCATTTGAACCTCACCTAGACAGTCAACACTGCGGTTCGATCGCGTCCGCATTGTTACTTTTTGCCAGGAAGGGCTCTCAACAAAGGAAGTGTCCAGGCGTCTCGAGTGAACCAATGCGATATTGTTCGGATATGGAGGAGATACAGAGAGACATGAACTGTCGATGACGTGCCTCGCTCAGGCCGCCAAAGGGCTACTGCTGCAGTGGATGACCGCCACTATGTTGAATAATGCTTTTCGTGCAGCCACAGGACGTCGTGTTACGACTCAAATTATGCGCAATGGGCTGCATCATGCGCAACTTCTCTCTCGACGTCCTTGGCGAGGTCCATCTTTGCTACCACGAGACCATGCAGCTCGGTGCAGATGGGTCCAACAACAGTCTGAATGGACTGCTCAGGATAGGCATCACGTTCTCTTCACCGATAAGTGTCACATATGCCTTCAATGAGATGGTCGTCTGAGACGTGTTTGGAGACAACCCGGTCAGACTGAAGACCTAGACACACTGTCCAGCGAGTGCAGCAAGGTGGAGGTTCCCTGATGTTGTTTTAGGGTGACATTATGTGGGGCCGATGTACTTCGCTGGTGGTCATGGAAGGCGCCGTAATGGCTGTACGATACGTGAATGCCATCATCCCACCGATAGTGCATTAATATCGGCAGCATATTGGCCAGGTATTCGTCTTGATGGACGACAATTTGCGCCCCCATCGTGCTCATCTTTGTGAATGACTTCCTTCAGGATAACGTCATCGCTCGACTTGATTGGCCAGCATGTCCTCCAGACATTAACCATATCGAGCATGCTTGGGACAGTTTGAAAAGGGCTGTTTATGGACGACGTGACCCACCAACCACTCTGAGGGATCTACGCCGAATCGTCGTTGAGGAGTGGGACAATTTGGACCAACAGTGCTGTGGTGGATAGGATGCCACGACGAATACAGGCATGCAGTAATGGAAGAGGACGTGCTACTGGATATTAGAGGTACCGGTGTGAACAGCAACCTGGACCACCATCTCTGAAGGTATCGCTGTATGGTGGTAAAACATGTAATGTGTGGTTTTCATAAGCAATAAAAAGGGCGGAAATGATGTTTATGTTGATCTCTATTCCAATTTTCTGTACAGTTTCCGGAACTGTCGGAACCGAGGTGATGCAAAACTTTTTTTGATGTGCATAATGTTTCTAACAAGCCGAATAAACAGATTTCACCTGTCCGCCGTATTCTGATCAAAACGACTGACAGAATGGGAAGCACAGTCTAAAAAATTCTGTCTCAACACTCTGGTGCAAAAGCTGTTACTGTTTGACAGATGTAGCGACACTAGCGCTCCAAACGGTTACAAAACGTGAGTCATTTGCATCGTAAGTTAATGTTTGTTTTTAATTATTTTCTATTAATTAACGAAGTAGTTGAAATATTTTTGCGTCCTGTATGAATTATCGCGAAATACATAGAAAAACAACCGAATCACACTGATTCAATGATAAAAGCTGCAGATCTATTCCACACGCCGCAGCTTTCGGCGGGCCAGTGCGTTGTACCGCGCGGAAATCGCAGATCCGCGTGCCCTTAGAACTATTGTTGCTGCCAAGAGATGCTCCGCTCCGTCCACTAAATTGCGCACCTTGTATCTTCTTGGTACTATACTGTACAAGGACAATAAGTAAAATTTCGTTATTTGTTATCCTTCCTTGTCTTACAATTTTAATTGTCGGCAGTGCACATTGTCGTAATTTTGTGTCGTTTTCCCTTTATCCTTCATGATTCTATTCAAACTTGCATATGTCGTGATGAATGGCGTATTTCAAAATTCCTATGGTATTATCACTGTCAAATTATAATTGCGCTTTTTCTCTCCATTTTTACAGTATTATACGCGTTCAGACAATCGTTATCCCCGAATTTCAATGTTTATCTATGTGATTAAGGGTATATTTTTGGGAATTTTCGGAATCTTACAATTTTCTTGCACAACGTAGTTAGTAACAAACCGATGGTTGTGAGTTACAGTTGTGTATGCTATAAACTTTATCAGTAATATTATCTTTGGAAAACTATTTTCCCATAATTAAAATAGGTCGTTACGTGATTAGTGTAACATTTCCACGTTTTCCGTGTATTGACCAGCTTTTTTTTGCTTTTTTCCTTCAGGAAGGGTTCGATAACTCACTATCGCTGTTTCGTAATATTTATTTGTGCATATTGTAAATGGCATAGTGTGTTCCAGTTAGTTCCCCCCCCCCCCCACCCCCCTCCTCCCAGTGTATGTTATTCCATTATTTTTTTAAACTACTATCGAATATGTTACGAGATGAAGTTTCACGCACGCACTCACGAACAGCTCCAGAAAATTAATAAATTTTATACCATGATTTTCTTCCATTATACAACAATTTCTTCAGCGTTCTAGCTTTCTTTCAAAAAAAAAAAAAAGACTAAATTCCTCCCGAACAGACCATGAAGGCCCAGCGGTACTGACCGGCTCCCGTGTCATCCTCAGCTCATAGGCGTCACTGGATACGGATATGGTGGGGCATTTGGTCAGCACACCGCTCTCCAGGCTGTGTGTCAATTTACGAGACCGGAGTCGCTACTTGTCAGTCAAGTAGCTCCCCAGTTTGTCTCACAAGGGCTGAGTGCACCCCGCTTGCCAAGAGCGATTGGCAGACCGGATGGCCACTCATCCAAGTGCTAGCCCAGCCCGACAGCGCTTGATTTCCGTGATCTGACGGGAACCGGTGTTACCATTGCGGCAACGGCGTTGGATTCTTTCTTAAACAGGACTTGTAATCCTTGTAGCGTAACAGATCCTGAAATTAACAAGAGAATGAGCAAGTTAATTTGAAGTTAATCCTAGTTGTTATAAATAAATACATATCTCTGGTCAGAATGCAACCCCACGGTGAATGCTTTTCTCAGGCAATGGATGAGTTACCTGCTATTCCTAAGCAGATGGAAATCGCCTTGACTGTTGACAAGCGATTCTAAGCTGCTGTGAGTGGTTCTGCTGGACGAATTTCCGCGAGTGAGGTACCAGAAATACCAAAGGTAACACTAACAATATCCCATTTGTGGATACTATCTTCTCTTCAAGAAACACGCGATCTATAACTATTCGACAGCTACGCTCTAAACCCTGAGTTACTGGTAGCTTTTGGGGCCTTGTACAAGCGAGTCAGAGACCAGGGGCCAAGTGCAGTCGACAACTGAAACCAGAATTGAGCCAGTATGAAACACCACTCTTGTTTCGTTTCACGGAGAAGCAAAAGTAAAATGTTAGTGGGACGGTTAATTGTCAGCACATTTTCTTTGCTAGGCAAGTGGCAACAAGGAATAAGATGGATCACCTTGTGCACATAGTGTATGAATTATCTAATGAAAAGCATCGGGACACTACTATCTAATGTGGAAATTGACCACTAGATGTCACGAGAGGCGCAACCGCCAGTAAAAAAGGAGATGGAGAACACTTCGTTGTCAGTCGAGAAGCAGTACCTGCCGAATGGGTTAGTCACAGTAGCTCAGTGACTTCAAACGTGGACTAGTCATTGGACATCACTGAGTTTAAGAAGAAATAGAGGGTGTCCAAAAAGTCTTTTCCTGATTACATAAATTGATAACTCAGTCTAGAAGTAAGATACAAATATGAAACTTGTGTCGAATTGTTTGCAAACTATCAAACTTTTTTTCTGTTTTAGGTTCGCAGTACATAAGTAGTGGATGAGGTGCAGTGCCCAAGAAGCCATGTTAACCAATCAGGAGAAGGCACAGTGTTTCCTGTGGTACCATGAGACACGATCACCAACCACAGTGCAGAGACACTTCCAGACAACATTTGGAAGGAATCCACCTGATGTCAAGAGCATTAAAGCCTGGTATGAGAGGTTCAAGAACACAGTATTGGTTGCTGCCTTCCGAGGTCTGGTCGACCAAGAACCTCAGTAGACAGGGTGGAAACTGTAAGGCAGTATTTTCTGCGAAGTCTGACGAAATTGGTGCGCAGGGCCTCACGTGAATTACAGATTCCAAAAAGCTCTCTCCATGACATTTTACACAAACGTTTACTGTTTCGTGCATACAAAGTGCAAATCGTCAGGCCTTGTTGCCCAATGACTGTACACATCGATATGACTTTGCGGTCGAAATGCTATCACATATTGAGGACAATGATGGTTATCTCAGATGAATTGCCTTTTCCGACAAAGCAACCTTTTTTCTCAGTGGATTAGTGAATCGCCATAATGTGCGAATTTGGGGTTCACAACCCCCTGGCGAGGTCATGGAGTACACTAGAAGCAGTCCAATGGTGAATGTTTGGTCCACACAATTGCACGATCGAGTTATTAGGCCATTCTTCTTCGCTGAGGCTACCATCACATCTGCTGTGTATCTGGACATATTGCAACTGTATGCTGTTCCTCAGCTGCTTCAGTATCACCCCGATGTCTTGTTTCAGCAAGATGGTGCACCGCCTCATTGGGGTTTGGACTTCCGTGCCTATCTCAATATGACTTTTCCTGGGCGATGGATTGGTTGTGATGGGCCAACGGTTTGGCCTCCACGATCTCCTGACATAACCCCATTAGACTTCTTTTTATGGGGTCAAGGACAAGGTCTACTGAACACGTATACCAGATCTTGAAACCCTGCAGCAACGGATGACCACAGTCGTTGAATCGATCCCTCCAGTGATGTTGGCTAATGTGTGGACGGAAACTGAATATCGCCTAGATGTGCTACGTGCTACCAAGGGTGCTCATGTGGAAGTTTACTGATGTGTGAAAAAAACTTTGATAATTTGTAAACAATTAGACACCAGTTTCATATATGTATCTTACTTCTAGCCTGAGTTATCAATTTATGTAATCAGGGAAAGACTTTTTGGACACCCTGTATTAGTGACATTTCGTCCCCTGAAAAAGTGCTCGAGTCCATTGTTGGCGACTTGACTGTGAAGTGGAAACGCTAGGAAAAACCACAGCTAAACCAAGATGAGGCAGACTTCATGTACTGACATACAGGGGTTGGTTGTAAAAAAATTGCATGATATCAGTGAAAAAAAATCACTCGTGAATTCCACAGTGCTACTAGCAGCACAGCTTTCACAAAGTCTGTGCATAGGGAGTTCAAAAGAACGGGGTACAGTGATCGTGGAGCTCCTCATATGCCATACATTTCTGTAGTCAATGTTAAGCGACGCTTGCAGTAGCGTAAAGAGCGACGCCACTGGAACTGAATGAAAGAAAATGACTGATTTGGAGTGATGAATCAAGCTATACCCTATGGTAGTCCCAAAGAAGAGTGTCGTTTGGCGAATGCCTGGAGAACATTAGCACGTAGTGTCAGCAGTGAAGTACAGAGGACATGTTGTTACGGTATGGAAGTGTTTATCATGATCAGGGTTGAGTTCCGTATTCCATTTCAGAGAACGCTAAATCTAGAAGTATATACAGGGTGCATCAAAAAATGTATACACACTCTGAAGTGTCATAGAAAATTTATTTCCTGTTCTACAATGTTAAATTTCTGGAATGGAAAGCTTAATGTCCAATTGGAAAAATAAATGTACTTTGCAAATGTGATTAATGTTCAAACTGGTGGCCTTCAGCATCAATACATTTCTGAGTACAAGTCATCACTGATTCTGTACATCATACCAAAGTGTCCAACGAGATTTCTGTGCACACCATCAGAATCTCATTCCAAAGTGTGTCCAGGTTATGTGGTTTACGTTTGTACACCTCATCTTTTACTGTGCCCCATAAGAAGAAATCCAGCGGCGTGAGGTCTGGAGAGCGTGCAGTAAAACTCGATTGGTCTCCTGCGTCCTATCCACTAGCCTGGCACATTGTGATCCAGGTATGCTCGTACGTCACTATGATAGTGCGGCGGGGCACCATCTTGTTGGAAATAAAACTAATCATTACTGTATAACGCACGAATGGCAGGGAATATGGAGTCAGCAAGCATTGTTAGGTACGTTTCTCCAGTAACAGTACCTTCAAAGAGGAAAGGCCCAATGAGTCCCCTTGCAGACAAACCACACCACACATTTACACCAGGCAAATTCACAGCCTTTTCAACTGTAATGTGAGGATTTTCGTCAGCCCAGTACACACAATTGTGCCTATTGAGAGTTCCATTGAGTTTGAATTGGGCTTCATCCGACCAGGTTATGCTACCCATAAATCCCGGTTCATGTCTCACCATCTCCTGAACCCATTTACAAAATTCTAACCTTTGATCTGGATCGTCATCACTTAGCTGTTGCTCCAGCCTTGGAGTGTACACACGAAACTTGCATTTCTTCATAATGCGTAGCGCACTACTAGCACTTGAAGATTTTTGACGTGAACGCCGAAACAGTTCCAAGACCGCAGTTGTGGAATCATCACTTGTAGCTTTACGAGGTCGCCCTGATTGACCTTTATGAACATCACACACTGTTCCATGAATTTCGAATTTGTCTTGTAGAACTGTAATTGTTAACCTTGAAGGTGGTTCTGTACCATACTCACTTCTCCACAGTCTTCGAACCGCAGCTACATTCTCTAACTTCCAGTACCACTTAATTATCTGCTTCCGCACTTCAAAGCTCAAACGCACGTCCGCCATGTTGCAATTACTTCCTTGCCACTGCTGCCACCTGTTGAAGAAACATAATATTACTTTCTCACAGCTATTTAACCTTGTAGAACGGGAAATAAATTGTCTATGACAGTTCAAAGTGTGTACACATTTTTTTGACTCACCCTGTATATACGCATTTTACAGTATTATGTACTTTCTACAGCAGAGGAACAGTTTGCAGACAATGACAGTTTGTGTCAGCATGACGGTATAGACTGTAATAGTTACCGAAATCTGGACGACTGAAGAACTCACAGAAACTAGTCGACCGGCCAAGGGCCCTCAAAAGTGAGTCGCCAAGAACAAGACGGACAATGGACACGGCACAGGGAATAACAAGTCTATCACCCATGCAAAAGTCAACTCCTAGATGAATTCGGATGGGATATCATCACCCAGCCTCCATACATCCCAGACTTACCACCCACCGATTTTGATATTTCCTCAGTTGAAGTCACGCCTGGGTGGAACACATTTCCAGACTGACGACGACTTGAAAAACAAGATCGAGTGCTACCTGCACAAATGTGGTGGGAAAGTTCACGAAAAATGACATAGCGCATGCAGATGTACATCGATCACAATCGTGATTACGTCGATAAATAGCTGAAAGTCCAACCTTTTCAGCAATTTAACATTCATTGCCGGTGAACGTGTTTCCTCGGGGAAAAAAATTGGAGACCTCATATTATGGGCACACCTCGTATAATTTTCCTGCGTTTATCATGATTACAGTTTATTTTGCAATTTCTTATTTGACTTGCTGAAATATTGAAGACACAGTAAGATTTATCGAACATTCTTACATGAGAGATCAATTAGGAAGAGCTATTATTTTTTCTTTTACAAACCTTTTTTCATTATCTCAATGACGACCGTTTAAACGACTTAATTTACCATAAACTAATATATGTGTTCTTTCTCTCTTGCGTGAAATTCCATCCACAACTTGGAAGGAATATGTCAAGCCCAGAATAAGATCGAGAACTGCCGACACTGGAATAAAAAAGTCAGTTTTCCTTTTATCAGTCGTTAGTCCCCTGCATGCAGTTGCAGTAAATATATATTTTGTGCAAGAATTTTCCAGATCATGTTACAATCAGATTTGCCACTCTTGGCGTATTGTTTTGTGTGTTTATCAATGTGTGTGTGTGTGTGTGTGTGTGTGTGTGTGTGTGTGTGTGTGTGTGTGAGGAGGTAATTCAGTTTTAGAGTTTTCTAAAATGGAATCAGATCATGAAGAAACGCCACCAGTAAACTCTGTTAGTCAGGTAGACGATATGCATCATGGATTAGGAAGTCGTAAAGTAGTGATGAAAAACGAGTTAGCCACACAGGACGAAAGAAATAATGTCGGTGTAGGCCACAATTAAAACTGAATTAGTGATAAAAATAGATCAGGAATCAGCCACAAGTGTAAAAGTTCAGTCATACATTACATATCAAATAGAAAATGTGTTTAAAGAGCAAGAGCAAATTATCATTGAATAGTTCAAACATCATCAGCAGTCAATGAAAAGTTCGACATATTCTATTTCTTTCTACGCGATTTTCGTCATTATCATCACTTTCTTCGGTTTGCATATCGCTTTTAACACTTTGAGTCTCACTATGTTTTTGCCCATTTTCTTTCACTGATTCACAGTTTCCACGGATCCATAAACGTTTTCCATTTAATAGTTTCGCGTTTTCTTGCTTCCAGATTACAATTTCTTTTCTGAGAGTCTCAATGTCACTATTCAGTAACTTGATGATTTCGTCTTTTGAATTTATCGTGCTGAGGAAATCTTCACGTTCATCGCTAACACAGTTACGACATGACCATCTAATTTCGTCATTAGCGAACTTGAGATTCACATTCGCACACTTTTCGTGTCACCAGAAGTTTCATTTTACACAGACGATGCCTTTAATCACACGTTTCTTGCATTCTTTACGCTCTGAGTTGTTATGAAACTTCTTTCTAGCTGAGACTGAACTGTCACTGCACTGTTCTACCGGCGTCATCTTGATCAGAATTTGTCACTAGTACCGATCACGAATCCTGTGCTGATCACATGGGCTGGCCGCAGTGTCCGAGCGGTTCTACGCGCTTCAGTCTGGAACTGCACGACAGCTATGGTCGCATGCTCGAATCCTACCTCGGGCATGGATGTGTGTGACGTCCTTAGGTTAATTAGGTTGAAGTAGTTCTAAGTTCTAGGGGACTGATGACGTCAGATGTTCATTTGATCACATGGTGCAAGATGTTATTATTTTTCTGTCCCTGGACAGGGAAGTTCATGAAAAAGCACTTCAGTGAAAGAATCTGATGCTTACAGATTTGCTCAATACAGCACAGTTATTTGAAGTGTCATGAGCTGCAGGCAAGCAGATTGCTGCATGACGGGAGGTATCAGAAGTTTCTCAGTCATCCCTGATGGCATGATACAGCTGTTCAAGATGATGGGGAAGCCGTTGCAGCAGTACAACCTTTGACTCAGTGTCTTATGGGGCAGCATCGGTTATGGCCACAGCTGCAACAGGCTGCATCACAACAGTGGCCATGCTCTCCTTCCATCTTGCCCACTCTGCTTCATCCAACATGAGTGTGCTGTGTGCCCTAAGCATTGGGCTGTTTGCAGCAAGTATCAGAAGAAAGGTCACATTGCATAAATGTGTAGCTTCTCTTTAAACGTGGGGGACATAGTAGTATTGACAGACTTAACTATATCTCAACAATGAATGTCTCTCAGAACTAAGGGGGACATAGTAGTGTTGACAGACATAAACTATATCTCAACAATGAATGTCTCCCCGAACTAACTGTTTACTGAAGTCTGTGTGTTGAATAAAGCACTAAAAATGCAAGTGGACACAGGGGCTGCAGTGTCTTTAGTAAACACACAAACTTATGTGGACTTGGGCTCCCCTCCCCTCACACAGGTTTTACAAAAGTTGGTTAGCTACAATAAACAGCAGATTCTGATTCTAGGTCAGTTCTCCAGTCCTGTATCCCACAAATTTGTTCTTCACCCTCTCACCTTCCTTGCTATGGATCATTTGAATGTCACAGGATTTTTCAGGTTAGATGCCTCTAACACTTTTGGTTTCTCCATTGCTGATGAGGTTAATTCAGTGTCAGATCAAGTTCTTTATGAGCAACTGAATTCCCTTTGCTCTGCATTTTCGTCAATGTTTTCTCTGGGCTTGGTTGTGCTACCAGTTTTCAGCCCCATTACCATGAAAGAGTCCTCCTGCCCTTATTTTTTTGAATGTGTCAAGTGCCTGTCATACTGCACACCTCTGTCAAGGTCGAATTAGACCATTTGACATCGCTCAGTGTCATTCAGCTTAGTTTTTCCAGTGAATGGGTTACACCACTGAATCATCATTAAGAAGCCGATGGGTAAGTTTTGCCTCTGCAGCGACTTCAGTGTCATGATTAATGCACAGTTCATGCTAGATACATACCCTTTGCTCCACCTCATGAATTGCTCTCAAAATTATTAGGTGTCTACTACTTTTCCAAGACTGGTTTGTCAAAAACATACCTCCAGCCAGCTCCCCTTGGATGAACCTTCTAGGTGCCTTCTCATTGTCAATTCACCTCAGGCCTATACCAATCTCAATGTTTGTCAATCAGTTACCTTGACAATATTATTGTTTCAGGTTCTTCCACCGACGACTACCTTAACAGTCTCTGCACGTTGTTTCTTGTTTTGCAGGTCTTAAGTGCAGTCTTGCGAAATCTCAATTTTTTTCAGCTGTCAATTGAGTGCCTAGCTTTTTAGGTTTTTCACACAGGGGTCAAGCCATTGTGTCACCATGTTGATGCAATTGAAGCTTTGCCACAGTTGGCTTCTGTTAAGGAACTGCAGGCATTTCTACATAAAGTTGTGTACTCGCAGCAGTGGTATTCTGATTGAAAAGGAAGCTTTAGAAATTGTGTTCATCCTCAGGAAATTTCACTTCTTCTTCTGTGGTTCAAAGTTGCATTTAATCATGGAACACAAGCTGTTGGTTGCTCTTTGTAACCCTTCAGCTTCCATGCCAGATAAGGCAGCACACTGTTTGCAGCAGACTCTTCCTCTTCCACTATCATTAACAGATCTGTTACTGGTTGCTGACACAATACACCAATGCTCATCTTCCAATTGGGCTGGACCCATCATTCAGTCAGAATGAGTTTCCTTTTCTTCTGTTTAGATACTGAGAACTAGAATGGGGCTGATGGTTTTAGCATCACTTGTGACATGATAGCACTGGCCATCACTGCAGATCCTGTGCTTAGTGGTGTCCTCTCTTTTGTGCAGCATGATGGCTGGAAAAGCCGCTGGACTGTGCCTCGGATCCCTTGCATAATTACTGTTCCCTCCAGCACTGCCTTTCTGTGTTTGATGGGGTTTGTTAATTAGCTATGGGGGCTGCTGCTTCATGCGTTGTCATTCTCACTTCCTTACCTGGTAATGTACTGTGGTTTCTACAGTTTGGTCATTGGGGAACTCCCCAAGTCAGTGCTGTCATTGGTGTTTTCTGTGACTAGTAATCTCAGTGCCTAATGAGGTCAATGTTTTTCTTTTATTCACAGTATCAGTGCTTTGTGGCTACCAGTGACTTCTGTGTACTAGTGATTTTTTTCAGTGCCAGTGCTTTTCTCGATACCCTGCATTTTTTCTGTACCCTGGATTTTTTTGTGGCTATTGTTTTTTATTATGTATGTCATTTTCCCACCTCGTGGAGGGTAGGAGTGATGTACTTTCACTGATGATGTGTATGATTTCAGAGACTGTGCATCCACACTTCACACACCTGCTTATTGGAGCCACCTGGGTTGGCCCCCTGGCATGGTGTGGTGAGCTGCGAAAGAAACAGTATTTTTAAGCATTCACAAATGAATGCTCAACCTATTCTTTAACCTGTATTACTATTGATCCATAAATCATATTTGTTCTCGCTATAGCAATTTATTTATCAATATGGAGAATAGAAAATCACGAACAAGTAGTAGATAATGTTGAGCAGCACTGATAATGAAAGTGAAATGGAAGTAAACAGTGTGGCAGCTCAAAACCAGATCTGAGACAATGAGGGGGTAGGAAATAGAAATGTGAGTGCTTGTTAACCATTCCTTGGTTTTGTCAAAACTGAAGTTGAAGCACTGAACAGTGGAATTGCAGAATTGTTGTCAAGGTCATTAATCAAAACAGCTAACACTTTAACTAATACCTTAGGTGGCAGTAACACCAAATCAGCCAATACTTTAACTAGTACCTTAGTTGGACAAATTGCTGAAACAGACAGTACTTTGAATGACCTTAAAATACAATTAGAAAATAGTAATACAGGAATTAAAAAAATGAAGTGGAGATCACAAAGATTAAAAATGAAGTACAAACACAGTTACAAAGTTGTTCAGAAGAATGGGATAAGTGTCATATAATGAAAAATGTAATAAATAATAACAAGTCAGACTTAGAATTTAAATTCAAAAAATTAGAAGACCACTGCAACAACAAAGTATCAGAGTTAGACTCCAAAGTCATTAATGTATAAAAGTTTGTAACTACCAATATCAATGCTTGTAGTTGCAAAATGAATAATATGAACAAGAAATTTACTGAAACTTCCTGGCAGATTAAAACTGTGTGCCCGACCGAGACTCGAACTCGGGACCTTTGCCTTTCGCGGCCAAGTGCTCTACCAACTGAGCTACCGAAGCACGACTCACGCCCGGTACTCACAGCTTTACTTCTGCCAGTATCCGTCTCCTACCTTTACTGAGTTGCAGAATAATTTTGTAGCTCAAAGCTTTAGTAATAACTGTGCTGGCTTGTGGGATGAAACCTCAATTAAGCAATTTACCAGTGACACTAAAATTCACCCAGTTTATTTTTTACACCAATGTAGGGACAACCTTGTAAATGGTGTGACTGATAATCTAAAAGTCAAATTTTTCAAGAAGTGTTTGGATGAGGAGGCACTATCATGGACAAATCAAAATATTAATATGAAGTATCTTATTATGAACTTGAGAGGGGTTTTATAAATAAAATTTGCTCTCAAACAGAGAAAGCAAGAATAAATAGTGAATTTTTGAGTGGGCCAACTTATACAGAGTGGCAGAAAAGTATGAAAGCATTTTGTGAAAAACAACTTAGGAGACACATTCATTTAAACAAATCATTGATGAATTCACACAGACTGATGGTTTGAAAAGAAGACTTCCAAATAGACTGCAGTGGGGACATGTGTATTGTTTGGATGAATCTCTAGAGGAATTCTTAAAATATGAAGACAAATTTCACAGAGACTTAGAATGGGATGGAAGTAAAAATAGAAACTTTAGGATGAATAACAGATATCAACTGAACAAATGGAATCAGAGTAATAATTGGGATAACCACGTCAGAGAGTGGGACTAACTTCAGAAAAGATTATCACATGTGGGAGGAAATAGAAGCGATAATCAGTGGAGTGGAAGAGATAGGAGCAGAAACAGATAGCAGGAATAGATTATGGGAGAGAGAGAGAGAGAGAGAGAGAGAGAGAGAGAGAGAGAGAGATAATAGGGAGTGAAAAGGAACTAAAAATGTTGTAATTTAATCTCAAAGAAAATTTGTTCGACTGTCATGCCAGAGGAATACTTTGAAAAACTGTTTTATCCTTGATAGACAAAGGACTAATTTTGAGATTCTTTTATTACTTCTAGTATTAACTACTTTTTGTTCTGATGTGCTGGCGTAAAGACATACGGTATAATTTCATGTCTATGTGTGTGTTAAATGAAGGTGTTAAATGATGAAAAATGTGTTTTATAATTTCTGTCGAGATCAAGACTAAATCCCATACCATTGGAGTACGAATTATTCTGTTAATTCGAGAAGGCTAATTTTAGATGGAGGCGACGATCTTCACGACGGCGCTGCTCAACAATAGAGGTATGTGATTGTTCTTACTACACACCTGGAAATTGAAATAAGAACACCGTGAATTCATTGTCCCAGGAAGGGGAAACTTTATTGACACATTCCTGGGGTCAGATACATCACATGATCACACTGACAGAACCACAGGCACATAGACACAGGCAACAGAGCATGCACAATGTCGGCACTAGTACAGTGTATATCCACCTTTCGCAGCAATGCAGGCTGCTATTCTCCCATGGAGACGATCGTAGAGATGCTGGATGTAGTCGTGTGGAATGGCTTGCCATGCCATTTCCACCTGGCGCCTCAGTTGGACCAGCGTTCGTGCTGGACGTGCAGACCGCGTGATACGACGCTTCATCCAGTCCCAAACATGCTCAATGGGGGACAGATCCGGAGATCTTGCTGGCCAGGGTAGTTGACTTACACCTTCTAGAGCACGTTGGGTGGCACGGGATACATGCGGACGTGCATTGTCCTGTTGGAATAGCAAGTTCCCTTGCCGGTCTAGGAATGGTAGGACGATGGGTTCGATGACGGTTTGGATGTACCGTGCACTATTCAGTGTCCCCTCGACGATCACCAGAGGTGTATGGCCAGAGTAGGAGATCGCTCCCCACACCATGATGCCGGGTGTTGGCCCTGTGTGCCTCGGTCGTATGCAGTCCTGATTGTGGCGCTCACCAGCACGGCGCTAAACACGCATACGACCATCATTGGCACCAAGGCAGAAGCGACTCACATCACTGAAGACACGTCTCCATTCGTCCCTCCATTCACGCCTGTTGCGACACCACTGGAGGCGGGCTGCACGATGTTGGGGCGTGAGTGGAAGACGGCCTAACGGTGTGCGGGACCGTAGCCCAGCTTCATGGAGACGGTTGTGAATGGTCCTTGCCGATACCCCAGGAGCAACAGTGTCCCTAATTTGCTGGGAAGTGGTGGTGTGGTCCCCTATGGCTCTGCGTAGGATCCTACGGTCTTGGCATGCATCCGTGCATCGCTGCGGTCCGGTCCCAGGTCGACGGGCACGTGCACCTTCCGCCCACCACTGGCAACAACATCGATGTACCGTGGAGACCTCACGCCCCACGTGTTGAGCAATTCGGCGGTACGTCCACCCAGCCTCCTGCATGCCCACTATATGCCCTCGCTCAAAGTCCGTCAACTGCACATACGGTTCACATCCACGCTGTTGCGGCATGCTACCAGTGTTAAAGACTGCGATGGATCTCTGTATGCCACGGAAAACTGGCTGACACTGACGGCGGCGGTGCACAAATGCTGCGTAGCTAGAGCCATTCGACGGCCAACACCGCGGTTCCTGGTGTGTCCGCTGTGCCATGCGTGTGATCATTGCTTGTACAGCCCTCTTGCAGTGTCCGGAGCAGGTATGGTGGGTCTGACACACCGGTGTCAATGTGTTCTTTTTTCCATTTCCAGGAGTGTACTTTCCTTTGGTGGCTGCTAAGATTAATTCCGATGTGTTTTTGCTGAGACATTCAGAACCTGCAATCTTCCTTATCTTCCTTTTCGTATGAAAAAAAAGGGGGATAGATCTTTCTCATCAGATCGTAACCACCTGCACGTGAATGTATGTACCCTCCGAATGTGTCTAGTCAGTCGTGCACATTGTTCTAAAGCTTTTCTGTTGATATTCAGTGGACTGCATCTCCGCAATTAATTTTTGTTTATGCCGCAAATAGCACTTCACGTGAAGTATTTATGACGCAAGTTTCAGGCTGCATTTAATGTCAAAAATTCCGAAGTACGGCTGACTAAGCAAACCGCTACAATAATTTCATATCTCTACAACTACAATAACACCAAACTACAATAACATAACTGGGAGGGTACCTTACAGGAGCATCAAAACTTGAGATAAATAACAGATGCAATCAATTGCCAGGGAAACTGAAGGATGCCTCAACATATGTGTTAGTTTGGGATGAGAAAAAAGTCTTAGGAGTCAGGAAAAACACCATAGATTGAGAAAGGTCAATATGAAAGCATACAGATTCAAATGTAAGGGACTCACCAGTTGGGCAGAAAATTTTGGTCAACGGTGAAGACCAATATATACAGTTGAAGCAACTGGAAACTGGGGAAAGATATGAATGTAGACTGGAAGCAGAAACTTTTTGTAATTTTGTATAGCCAAGAGAATAGTAAGAATGTGTGTGTGTGTGTGGGGGGGGGGGGGGGGGGGAGGTGGAAGTGATAATTATGATGAAAAATTTGATCTTCATGTATAAATATGAGTAATGAAGGTATGGGAAGTGTAAAAGGATGTTTGTTCTGATGTTGAAACTAGTGAGTCTGGTGATTCTATGATTTGTGAGGCTGTGGATGTTGATGATGATTTTATTATTTGTGAGGCTGAGGAGACTGACGATGATCTTGTAATTTGTAAAAGTAATGATGTTATGAACGAATATGTAGTAGTTAACATTGACAATGATTTTAGAAGTGAGATAACTTTTAATGATAAGTTAGAAGGGATGATTTATGTGGAGATTGATAATGATGTTCTAAAGGCAGATGACATTGTAAATAGGGGTGATGATTCACTATGGAGTGATGCATATGATAGAGAGACACAAGAGAAGTAGATGTTGCAGGTGGAAGTCAAAAAGGCAGGGAGCACTAATAGTAAAGAAACGGAAAAGGTTAAATTGGATTGATGATGAGATTTTAAAAGTATTACAGAAATGTGGATAATAATGTTATTGCTGTTGAGAAAATAGAATGGATTTTCAATCAATAACAACCACTCTGATTGAAAGAGAAAAATGAGGATAATTTAGAGAGCCCTAAATTATCTGTAGGAGCTTTGCAACCAGTTTTGGATAGCGAGTGTGATAATAATCAAGATGAGGGTGACATTAGCCATGAAGAAGTAGAAAATGTGTGTTATTTGAAAAAGAAGGTAGTGATAAGGAGAGTTACAGGGGAATCGTACACCTTCGTTAAAACTGATAACTGGGAAGGGAATGCTTTGGTAGACATTGGCAGTGCAATCTGTAGAATTTATGAGAAATTGACAGACAGAATTAAATACAGTACAAATTTAATTGAATTACCCATTGTTGGTGTCAAGATTAAGAGAGCTACGGTGAGGCACAGTAAAACAGTGAAGTTTCAAGTAAGCCTAGAGTTTGAAACTCTTACTGAACTCTTTGAACAAGGCTGTCTTCTCACTCTTGAGCTTAATGAGGATTTAATTTTGGGGCAATTTATGGATTGTTAAAGCAAGGATATGTTTTAATTGGGGAAATGAGGAGCTCATTTTTGCAGAGCCAAAAAGTGAGATTATTGGGAAAACAAAATTGTCGATGTTAAATTGCAGCGGTGAAGCTAATCAGATAAATTTTTTTTGTAATGACAGGAATACACTAGCGACAAACAACAAGATGAGGCTGGGTATTAAGAAATGGTAAATTCAAAAGTTAATACAGCTAGTAAGTTTGACCGTGGACAAAAAAGGGAACTGAAAGTATTTTTATTTGAATATCAAGACATGTTTAGTTAGAAACCTGGAAGAGTGAGGAATTACTGCGTAAATTAAAGTTGAAACCTCATCACCCATTATCATAAAACCTTGCTGTATTCTAATTTCAAAAATAGGGGCTGTTGAGAGGAACTTCAAAAAATGAAAAGTTGAGGGGTTGTAGAAATGTGTTGTAGTGAATACAATAATCCATTGGTTATTGTAGAAAAACTAGATGTTTGAGTGAGAATTGCACTTGTTTCCAGACAGTTAAACAGATACTTGCAGAGAGGAACAGACCATCCAGAGAATACAGATGAGCTTCTAAATAAGCTTAAAAACATATCCTATTTGTCGAGTTGTGACCTTACCTCTGGTTTTCATCAAATGTCTCTTCAGCCTCATTCTAGGAAGTACATAGATTTTTTGCATGGTGAGAAATGTTTCCAATATTGTGTAGTATGTTTTGGATTAAATGTGTCTGTGGCTGAATATGTGCTAGATTATGTGTTGGGAAAGGAACTGTTAAATAAACTAACTGTGTACATCGACAACATACTTGTAACTGGAAAAAGTTGGAAGGAAAATTAGAGTATTTTAAGAGAAGTGGGAAAAATTAAGAAAAAGGGGAATGACTTTAAAATTAGAAAAGTGTAAGTTTTGCAGTGACTAAATCAAAGTTGCTGAGACAGTGCATAACAGATCATCAAAAAAATGGTTCAAATGGCTCTAGAACTTAGAACTACTTAAACCTAACTAACCTAAGGACAGCACACAACACTCAGCCATCACAAGGCAGAGAAAATCCCTGACCCTGCCGGGAATCGAACCCAGGAACCCGGGCGTGGGAAGCGAGAACGCTACCGCACGACCATGAAATGCGGGCTAAAACAGATCATCTTTTCTGATGAAGAGAAGATATTGGTTATAGCAAAATATCCTTCACCTAGAAATAAAAAAAGTCATTTTTTGGGTTAACTACTTTGGAAGAAAATGTGTAAAGCCACCCTTCATGCACCACATTTGAATAACCTTCTGGGAGAGGGGAAAATGAAAAAGAAAAGAAAAAAATAGAATTTGAATTTGGGATTAAACTGTCAGCAAGCCTTTGAGGATACAAAGAAAAAATTTAAAATTTTGCAACAATAGAATCTTAGGCAGGTCTGATCTTTCTTTGCCATTTTTGTATAACATATGATAACAGAAAAGTGGATCATTGTTCAATAGCTTTTGCAACTAGAACTTTAGAGAAACATGACAAACATTACACAGTTATTGTAAAGAATGCATTGGCTATTCAGTTGACATTTTTCAAATTGAAGAATTGTCTGTCAGAACATGAAATCATTGCGTCTTCAAATCATAAAGCACTGAGCTATTTACAGGACTGTAAACTATACCGAAACAGGATCACACAGTGGACGTTGTTTCTGCAACAGTTTAATTACCCAGTTGATATATAAAAGGTAAACAAAATGTGATTGTTGATGAATTGCCTAGAATATCTTTGGGTGGTGGGTAGGAAAGGGGAATCTTTTTGAAGAGATAACCCAGACAGGCCTAGACAATGACAAATGGAAGTTATGTTGGTGAGAACAATTTTTTTATACACTTATTTAGTATGTACATGAAAGCTATGGTCACTGTGGAACACTGAAATGTATACAGAAAATTGAAGAATATTTACATTTTTATAGCATGACAAGAAGGGTTGGGAATATCTTAGCAACTTGCGACAGATGTCAGAAAAAAATTGCGCAGGACTTGAAACAACATCCACTATATTCCTTGGAAGAGTTTTTCAACAGTGGTTCTAGTGAATGGACAAAATAATAAATATTGTTATGTTTTATATATAATTTTGCCTAAATTTAATCTTCTTTTTACGTTCTCAGTTAACTGCACATTTAATTTTGTGTTCTACTTAAAGTAACTATTTTGCCAAAATGAAACTTCATGTGTGTGATGTACATGGTTTTGTAAACATTTTGCTTTATGGTATTTTCATTTGCTGCTATGAAGTTTTAATTTCCTGTTTAGTTATATTTCATTTTCTCTATATTCTATGTGTTTTTGTGCACTGCATAAATATTTTCTTCTGTTTGTAATATAAATTTTGTATATGGTGCTGTATAAATGTTAGTTGATAAACATTGTATTTGTGACACAGTCTGTCCAGCCAAGGCTGGTAAACACGAAGATATAGTAATAAAGTAGTAATAATAAAGTAATAATACTTTTCGATCATGTTTCTGTTTTCTTAAATTTTACTGTTGTTCCACGGTCCTCCTAACAATTTCTTTCCTTTATTGTTCAGTTTGTGATGAAGCAAGCTGGAATATTTGTTACTTCCACTCTTGCTTTGCCACCTGCCTCCTTAAAATTAATTTTTTCAATTTTAACAAATTACCATTAACATACATGAATATTCATCTGCATTTCCATAAAAGAGAAGGGTTGGCCCTCAGTTTTAAAGAATATATCACCATATCTAATTTTGTGCTTACTTGTAGTATGTAATTGATTTTAAATTTGACTATTCCTAGTTACTATCTTTCATTATAGCACGAAATCAGTAAATGTTCCGTAACTTAATTCTATTGTTGACTTACAAACAAATATAAATTATGTAATAATTATAAACATTTGGAAGACGAAATACTAGTAACCTTAAAGTACTTATTTCACTCTCTTCAAAAACATGTTAGCAAATTAATTCCAAAGTAATTAACAGTTTTGTCAAAAGTATTGTTTGTGTAACTATATTTGTAAATTTTATGATTTAAGCAAATAATTTGGCCTAAACCTTGTAGTAGAAGAAACTGTTAGAAGAAATGAATTTTTCAATGTATTTAGTTAATTTAATGAGTTAAGTTTTAATTGAAATTTCTGTAAATTAACTTCGAATAATGTGCAATTTCAGTACCTATTATTGTGATGATATATAAGGGCCTGATTTTTGATCCTCAGACAGTCAGTCCACGGCCAAGTTTCAGATGAGAAACCTGTGTTGGTTAGAACAATAACAATGTATCAACTTAACTGTGAAATAAGTGTAACACAATTAGGCCATGTGTTAAAACAATGACAGTATTTGTTCCATACATACCTGATTATTCTGAAAGAATTGTGGACTATGTGGTTATGTTTTTTATTGCTCATAGATGTTCAACAGTAAACTATTGTAGCAGTGTGTTTGCCTGCAACCTATTAATGAGGCTTATCAAAAGTTAAACTATACTGAATTGGCCATATATAACTGTGTATTGGAGGGTCGTGAACAGTGAAAGTAAAAGATTGTGAAATGCAACTGTGCATCTGTCAGCTACATCATTTACAGTAGACAGTAGTTGCACTTCCATCCCCTATTTTTTCAACCAGTTCATCGACACCAAGGACAATCAATGAAAAAAACAAAGAAGGTGAACCACTACAAGTTAAGCTCCTACATTCAGGGTACTCTTTTAGCTCACTGAAAATATTGTTAGGTTTTTGGTTGCACATAATTTCATAAAGAGAAATGCAGTAAACCATTTAAAATGTCTTCCAAATCCCCCACGTAATCTATCCATGTACAATGATTTTTACTACAATATTTTTCTAGACAGGCTACCTAACTCTCTCATGTACCTTTCTGTTGGACTGCTAGCTGGAAAATATACTAAAATTAATATATGTTTTATGCTTTCATTCCTCAAAAAGGTTTTCCTTACTTTGGAAGTGAATTGTGTCTCATTATGTTTCAGTAAAGCTGTGGGTCTCCCTACATTCTAAAAATAGTCTAAACATTTTAGAGATAGTGTTTTCCTTGCAGCTTTCCTTAATGGATAAAGTTATATCAATTTTGAGAATAGATCAACCATCAGAAAAATGTAGCTATAACCACGTTTAGACTTAGGTAACTACCCACAGAAAACCACCCCTACTAATTCTAATTGTGTTTGTGGAAGAATATTTAGCAAATATCCTCTACATGTGGCAGGGATTTCACTTCTAAAGTTACATAGTTCATTATTAGGGACCTGGTTCTTGTGAAGATAAATGAAAGACCTAGAGCAATTAGTAAAGATATCAAAAAGTATTTGACATATACATTGAGCCATTTGAAGTGATATCAAATCCTCATCCAACTGTTTATATTTAGCAAATATCCTCTACATGTGGCAGGGATTTCACTTCTAAAGTTACATAGTTCATTATTAGGGACCTGGTTCTTGTGAAGATAAATGAAAGACCTAGAGCAATTAGTAAAGATATCAAAAAGTATTTGACATATACATTGAGCCATTTGAAGTGATATCAAATCCTCATCCAACTGTTTACACATTAGTTTATCCTAAAACAAGAAACATATTTGGCTTAAGGAATGTAATACAACAAGACGCTTACCAAAATGGAAAGAGAAAGTGGACTGTCATGTGATGTGGAGTGAAAGATTTAGAAATTTTTGCATACTATTTTCTGAATACATAAAGTATGATATATGATTTTATTTTACAACAGTGTCAATATTTGCTGCAGGAAATGTGTTCCGTTTGCACATTAAGAGTGTTGCAACCTTTAGGGACTCAGCCCTTTGCCATTTGTTTATGTACTTTAGCCTTCTGATGGTACTGTTACTCTTCAACAATTCTTTTACTCTACTCTGACTTGTGAATATCAGTTTTCATTTAACTAGTACTGTGGAATAATGATCATTAAAAATTATATAGAAAAGTCACTTAGTAACAAACGATGAAATGTTAATCTTGCAAAGAATCTCAGCCTGTGTGATTTCTGTACAACTACTTAACTATATACTAAAAATTATCACAGATAATATCACGTATGTGAGACACATTTTGCTTGGCACTGGAAGAATTTGTTGAAGGAGGGGACTGTACACACTAAATTACCTATATTGGACACTGTTTAAAACCAAACTGTGCTGGCTTGATTGAAGTGAATACTTGCCTATATACACAGGAATTTATACTTGAAAGTAGTCAGTTGCACTATCAATCTTAAGAAAGAAACCACATACAACAATTACTATTGATACTGGAAGAGATATTTCTTTAGGTTGTCAAGCGATAAGGGAGCTACTTTATTTAAGCATTTACTGTCTGAGAATTACTTTGATACGTGGTACTATATTATGAGGGTAATCCCAAAAGTAAAGACTCCTATTTTTTTATAAGTATATAAACCTGTTTATTTCTACAATGGTTTACATCAGTTTACAGCTTGAACATTTAGCTATTTTTCGACCATTTCTGTCGATGCATTTTTGTAGACGTTGTGGCAGCTTTTGTGTGCCCATGTCATACCAGCTTGCCGCCATGCTGTTCAGAAAGTTGTGAACCTCTTCTTTCACCTCATTGTCGGATCTGAATCACACAATGTTCTTTTAACTTAGGGAACAGGTGATAGTCACGTGGCACCAAGTCAGGACTATAGGGTGGGTGGGTGATTATGTTCCACTGAAACTGTTGCAGGAGAGCAACGGTTTGCCGAGTGATGTGTGGGTGAGCATTGTCATGGAGAATATGTACAACCTTGCTCAACATTCCTCTTCTCCAGTTCTGAATTGACCGTTTGAGATTTTTCACAGTCTCATACTACCTGTCAGCGTTTATTGTGGTCCCAGTGGGCATAATGTTGACCAACAATAACCCTTTCCAATTCCAAAAAACAGTTGTCATGACTTTACCAGCAGACTGTGTTTGTTTGAATTTCCATGGCTTTGGCAAAGAAGGATACTGCCACTGGCATGATTGTTGCTTGGTTTCAGGTGTAAAGTTGTTTGCCCAGGTTTCATCACCCATGACAATTGAGTACAGAAAGTTGCCCTGTTCGGCTGCAAGGTGGTGAAGAAGTGTACGGGAAGCATCAACTTGTTGCCGCATGCGGTCCTCAGTCAGCATGCATGGCACCCATCTTTTGCACACCTTCCTGTAGTTCAGTATTTCCATTAAAATTCTGTGAGCGTTGCTTCGGGAAACCTCAGGAACCAACGTGCAGAGATCATTCAGGGTGATCTGCCAATCTTCATGCATGCTTTGCTCAACCTTTAACACTGTCTCCTCAGAAATTGATGGTCTCCTATGCCTTTGTTCGTCATGAATTTCAGTCTGACCAGCTTCAAACTCTCTACACCACTTACAAACATTTTTGACATCCACGCACGACTCACCTTACACTTCCATCAATAGGCAATGGTTTTCAATCGGCGCAGTGTCCTTTGCATTCAAAAATCAAATAACTGCCTGCAATTTACACTTGGCTATAACATCCAATAGGATCTACATTCTCAATGCCTGCCAATCCAAGACTGAGCACCTCAGCATGGCATGCGCTTGTTTACACAGAGCGCATGAAGCATTCTTCATACTGTCACACAAACGAAGTGTGGAGACCTTACTTTTGGGATTACCCTTGTACAATGAGAATATTGCAGTGAATTTATGTTACATACTTTATGTACATCCTGTGGATAATTTTGTGGTTCAGTTATAGTGAGTAAAAAGGAGATGGCTATTGTTTTGAAATAATGCACACATATTTCACTTGAAACTACTTTATAGATACAAAGTGTCTTCATATGCTATTTCCAGGATTTCTGCTCTACTGATAAAGAAAAAACAAAGTTATTGATACACAATGAGTATGGTCAGTATTACTTTCCACTGTTGTTCTTGCCATCGAGCTGCTGAGTGACTGGTGGACTATTAGCAAGAAATCATTTGAGTTCATCAAAAAAAGTCTCAAACATGTTCAAATGGATGAGTTCTACAGTGCTTATCCTGCACATACTATTAAATAGCGATTTTCATCTGAGGTTAATGTATATAGCCTATTTTATTATTGGTAATATCTTATTGACAAAACATGAGTGATTTATATTTTATGGCACACACACACACACACACACACACACACACACACACACACACACACACACACACACACACATGCAAACACAGACAGTGAATCTATGCAAAGAGATACTGAATAATATATGGAAAACAGTGATTGATGCGAGATACAGCAGTTTGTGAAGCCATTTAGTTAGTGTTCTTGTCAGATACATGAATTCTTAATTTCTTGTACTTATAAGTTGTTCACTGTTCATGTATTATAAGGTCATTGGTCAAGGATCAGGATGATATCAGAGTTTTGTTGTGTATTATGGTGTTTTACTACACATGTATTACACATTTTAGTATGGTAAAGGCAAGGTAGCCTCAATGGCATACTTGTAAATTTATACTTGAGTTCATTTGTTTGGTAAGAGATGCATTAGTATACACAAGTTACATTTAGTTGCATTTTAAAGGGTGTATAATTGTAAAACTCAGGTGAAGAATATATGAGAGATTCCAGAGGTGCTGAAATGCAAGTCTGCTATTGAGCCATGATGTGTACATTTCCATACTTGTATGACAGACAGAATGAATGCCATTTATGCAGTACATTTAAGTGAATTTGAAAGGAATTTTGATGAGCTATGGTAAAGGATAGTTGTTTCCTTACTGTTATGTAACTTTGTTGGCTCATAAGAGGAATTAGCAGAGTGGAATTTGCCTGTAACTATCACCAATAGTGACACACCTGACTGGATTAATAATCATTAATCATATAATTTACACACTAAGTGTATTGGTTTGACAATTTTATTACATATTAATATGAAATACTTGCACAAAATTGTTTGCCTGCACAGTATTCCTTACCCTTGATGTCTATAATTGTACAGTACTGAGAAACTGAAAGAAAGAAATTATTAATTGCTAATTTTTTTACTTTGTGAATATACACATTACTTTGCTGACATAGCACAAAAGCATGTGCCTGCTCAGTATTTTCTTATTCTGGAAAAGAAAAAACCTAATGTTTTTATGTTTTCTGAGTTATGGACTACTTTGCAGGGAGAACAAGTATAATGTCTAAATGAATATACAAACATGCAAAGAAACTGAAAATTACTTGTATAAATTAAAACACAAACTGATTATCTTGCTATCTACACACTGTTTTAACTTTTATTCTGTCCTGGAGGTGATATTTGAGAATATACATGATACCCACAAATGGCATTTCAGGAAGTCATGCACCCATATTGGTAGAATTGACCAAACTTAGCTTGCTAGAAAGCTACTGTGTATGAAAAATATTTAATGATAATGAAATGTGAGACTTTAAGATAAGCACTATATCTACGTGTTTGAGCTTCAAACATGTGTAAGTCTCCTGTTCTGTTTCTTTGTACACTATGCCGTGAATGGTGCAGTGATGAGTAGGGACTAAAGGTCAACTGCATGTATTTTCAGAAATTACTGAACACAGACTGTGTGGGTGAAAGCCCCAGAGGAATATAAAGAGACTGTAAGAAGGAATTACTACAAATGGACTGGAATTTTCTCAAGGAATGAGACACGCATTTATGAAGAATATATAATTTTTTTACTTTATAATTTTGTGTAATTGATTCATTTATTTCTTCGTCAAATCATGTGGAAATGGACAAAGTTTAAATATGAATCTTTGTGCTAAGTTTTGCTCTCTGCATGTTTTCATAATTTTTGCACATTTGATCAATTACACTCAGTGTCACATTTTATGTTCACCAAAGTAAACTATCTTTCTGGAAATTGATTGAAATTCTATTTTTGATGAGTATTATAACTGATTCCTATCTATGAACTGCTGGGAGAAAGTTGAAACATACCCATAAATGATTTTTAGGATAAGTATGAGGCAAAGATTTGACCTCAGGTGTGTGGCTGCCACATTTACAGGTTTATATAAATTTTGTAACGACCTTATTTCAGTTATCTGGTCATTTAGAATTCAATTTATTATACATAATATTCAGATTCTGTCATTAATTTCCTTCCAACTTGAGCAAGCATACATACATCTCCAAACTGGTTTGATGTTAATAAACGATGCTTGAACATAAAATTTAAACAATTCTTTAGTTTTTGGAAAGGCTTGAAATTAGCAGTCTATTTCTGTTTGTATAATAAATTCACAGAAATGTTAGGAACATTTACCAGTTAATAATATTCATGATACAAGCAACTTTTATAAAAAGAAACATTGTTGGCAATACTATTTTACAAATGTCAATATTAAAAGGTTAAAGCCATGTAAAACTTTATGTCACAAAGTGAGAGGAATGTGTGACCCCATAATTGAATGATGGCAGTCTGTATATACTAGTAAGATTTTGACTGGAAATCATAAATTTTCTTTTTCTAATAATGGATGATGTAGGCAGTAATTCTTACAAATATACATAAGGAATGGCAAATCAGCAATATGGGGGGAGGGGGGGCAGTTTTCCAATTTTTGAATCCAATTTAGTTACAGCATCATGCAATAAACATGTGATTTTGAAAGAGAACAGCTTGTCAACATGAATTTCTGGAAATTTCTCTTAGAACTATGAAGTCTATAGCTGCAGTGCCAAGAATGCAGTAAACTGCTGCAAATTTTGCCAGAGCAGATAACTTGCAAATTCCTTTACAGGTACTGCAGGGTCAGAGGTCTGAGAAATGGAGATGAGTATTTGCTGTTTGATTGTTATGCCCTGGTATAGTTCAAGGGTAAGAACGTGTCACCTTGGAATGGAGTTAAACATTTACTGGATCAAGTTCCTCCACACAAGCAGACAATTTAGAGAAACATAAGGAACTAGAGAGGCTACTGGAGGAAAATTTAGAATTGCATAAGTAACTACAAAATTTAAGGAAGAAGAGAAGGGAACAGTCCTCCCTAACTCATCCCTAATTGTCCTACATACCATTACCATCTTGTAAGTAACATCTTTTTCAGTTGGTTGGTTGTTTGGGGAAGGAGACCAGACAGCGTGGTCATCGTTCTCATCGGATTAGGGAAGAATGGGGAAGGAAGTCGGCCGTGCCCTTTCAGAGGAACCATCCCGGCATTTGCCTGGAGTGATTTAGGGAAATCACAGAAAACCTAAATCAGAATGGCCGGATGTGGGATTGAACAGTCGTCTTCCCGAATGTGAGTCCAGTGTCTAACCACTGCGCCACCTCGCTCGGTCTTTTTCAGTCAAATAAGATATTTTGGACTTTTATAGATAATTTACTTATGGCTGCAAAATTGAGAGGGGTGGGAGGGGGGGGGGGGAGGGAGGGAGATTGAATGACTACCACTTATTAAGTATGACACATTTAGAACTAAAATGGGATGCAAGAGTATGTATAATGCACCATGAGAAGTGGTTGAATCTCAGTCTCTTCAGGGTCTATATGAAGGATTAATAGACAATAAAAGAGGTAAAATGGCCCTTGGTTCTATCATGAGCAGCCTAGTAATATACAATGACAGCAAAGAGAGTATGAAGAAAGTTTACTGACCAATACTAATGAGTTAACAGATGATTACAATGCTAACAAAGTCATTCTGTAGGAGACACAGCAGAGGGTGAGAGATATATTCTCACAGGGTTTGCCACCTGAAATTTTGTGCAAAGTATGAGTGAAATTCCTGAGAGCTTTAAACAGAGCTGGAGAAACAGTGTTATTGTTAGCATATACAGACACAGCAATCAGGATGAGAGAAAAACATCTAGTCTTTAATGCAAAAATTGTGTACTATCAATGTGATCAGCCAGGTTACATTCTGTGGAATTGCACGAAGCCTAAGTGTGAGAAGTATAGAATTTAACTTTATTTGCAGATGATACTTCTGCCCTAATTGAAAATGAAAATTCTGACAATATACCACAGAGTGTTGTGAATACATTAAGTAACTTGGAAACATGGTTCAGTCTAAATGGCTCAAAGCTAAACATTTCAAAAACCCTCTTGATGAGTTTTAAAACCAAACAGTCAAAAACTGAAGAAATCTGTATCACTCACAACAATAAAAAAAATGGCAGGCCTTGACTCAGCCATGTTCCTGGGAATAAACTTAGACAGAACTTTGAGTTGGAATTCTCATATAGAGTATGAAGCAAATAAATTAAACAGCCTTGCATTTGCAATGGAAATTTAAACCTGTGCCACTGATATGGCCTCCAGGAAAATAGCATACTATAGCTACTTCCAATCTGTTACTCAATATGGTATAATTTTTGGGGAAACTCAGGAAATGTTACACGAATTTTAAAGTTGCAAAAAAGAATCATTCACAACATGAGCTCTGCACAGCCGAGGGCATCATGTTGACCATTATTTAAAGACCTAAAAATATTAACTGTCCCCTCTTTCCACATCTTTGAGATGGTTCTATTCCTATGCAGCAGAGCTCATCTATTCAAAACTAATAATTTTGAACACTCATACAATACAAGACATAAAGAAAACTTTATGCTCACCTCACATCAATTAAAACTGCGTGCTCAGACTCCTCAGTATGCAGCCACCCATGAAAATGCACAACACAATAAAAGGGTGTGACATAATGAATATGAAGATAAATATTTTAAAAAGCAAGTTACATGATTTTCTAATTGAACGATGCTGCTACTCTGTGGGAGATTTCATGAAGGACAAAGTGATACTTTGAGCTGTATTCCTAAAATGGAATAAAAATTTATGATAGTTGTAATAGGTGGAAATATTGTAAGTTTGACAAATTTTAGAATAGAATAGAATAGAATATTTTTATTAGCCTTTCAGTATTTTTCATACGATAAATAAGTAAATTCTCCATGAAGTATTATTGAAAGTGTGACAAAATTTCAAATACGCTACATGTAACCTTGACATGTCTCCTGTACATCAGACATATGTCTGAAATTGGGTAATTATGAGATGAATAAAACACATTTCACAGTATTCACATGCACAATAAAGGTGGTCACAGGTTAGAGCAAACACCCTAAAACTAAATGAGAAAGGGAACAATACAACCACTGTGCAGTGTTCCCAATAAATGTGAGCACAAGATACCCATGTGCTGAATCAGTGGGAAGCTATTGTGTGATTGTATGTTGTGAAGGGACACGCTCCTCTAGGATTACTTTTTCTCAACAGAAATAGGTGATACCAAAAAATATTCATGCATTTTTAAACATGTTGATATTAGCAGTATGTCAACAGTTTTTCTAAAAGAATTGCATATGATTTTGTACATGATGTATTATATTTCAGGCTAAAGTGAATAAAAAGAAATTACTTTATTGTTGTTGCAATCAATATGTATTAACTCTGTGTGTACAGTTAAAATTACTTTTCTCTTAGAAACATTTGAAATTATGAAATATCCGGCACACTTGAAAGTCTTATTATTAATTTCGCAATCAGATGATATTTATTATGTTTGCTTCTGGATTCATTTATAAAATATTGATACAAATTGGTGGCAAATTATTTGATAAGAAAATTTGTAAACTCTTTGGAATATTGTTAGTATTGCACAATGGAGTAGTAGTGGGCATGTCTCATATGTGATCAGATGTGCTTTTAGGTTTGGCAATAACAACGTAATTTTCGATTTTGAAGTGCAAATTGTAAAGACAGTGTGATATAGAAAAATGTGAACGAATAAAACTTACAGAAACAGAAATTACTTCTAAGGCATTTCTTTCAAAAGTCATCAGGTCAACTGGAACCATGAGAAACCAAAAAGTCAAAAACTTCTTCTTCAGGAATCAGCCCCTAGACGAGAAGAACTGGAACCAACTATGAGAAAAGAATATAATCAAAAAAGATTATTGTAAATCTTACTCCTATTGAAGCTTATTAAAAGAGTTTTTTTATTAAGTCACTGACAATCATCAAATGAGGGTGGGGTAGATTACACAGTGTATGTGGACTGTTCTGTTATGGGGTCACATGTATCTGTAGTAAGGCAGGGTATACTTGGCATAAAGAGTTTGAATTCGCCTCCTTAGAGAATAAGTGGTGCAGGTGGGGGTGTTATTCATTTACTTGGTCTGACATGGGTGAGCTTCTGAGTGGGAGGGAAAGACTTTTGGTCTTATGTGGAAGTACTTCCTCAAACTGGAAAAGTTACAAATTCATACTTCGACTGGATTTCATGAGCAAACATCATGCCTAAGTCGATCTGGAATGGCACATGGTGAGCTGGAAGTTACAACATTCTGTTTAGATATTTTTAGAGGATAAACCACATTCCAGCAAAACAGACCCAGACTTTGGGAAAGCCATCCAAATGGTGTGCACAATTCGTTAGACTTGAAGCATGGGAAAACTACAGGAAGATACAGGCAAACTAGTAGTGGCAAATGTCGGAGTAAGTTTACCATTTAATCAGTTGTGTATAGTTAGATATAGTGGGAATTAGTGAAGTTCGGTGCCGAAAGAAACAGGACTTCTGGTCAGGTGAATACAGGGTTATAAATACAGAATCAAATAAGGGTAATGCAGGAGCATGTTTAATAATGAATAAAAAATAGGAATGCTGATAAGCTACTATGAATAGCATAGTGAACACATTAATGGAACCATGATAGACATTACGCCCACATCCACCACTGTGGTGAAAGAATAAACTAACTAGCTCCACAGATGAGATGAAATAAATTATTCAGATAGTTAAGGGTGACAAAAATTTAATTGTCATGGGGGACTGGAATTTGATAGTAGGAAAAGGAATTAGTAGGTGAATGTCGACTGGGGGAAAGGAATGGAACAGGAAGTCATCTGATAGAATTTTGCACAGAATGTAATTTAATCATAGCTAACATTTGGTTTAAGAATGAAAGAAGGTTGTGTATATGGAAGAGACCTAGAGACCCAGGAATGTTTCAGATTGATTATATAATGATAAGACAGAGATTTTGGAACCAGGTTTTAAATTGTAAGACATTTCCAGGGGCAGATATGGACTCTGACCACAGTTATGAACTGCAGATTAAAACTGAAGAAGCCTCAGAAGGCTGGAATTTAAGGAGATGGAACCTGGATGAACTGAAAGAACCAGAGGTTGTAGAGAGTTTCAGAAGAAGCATTAGAGACCAATTGACAAGAACAGGGCAGAGGAATACTGTAGAAAAAGAATGGGTAGCTTTGACAGATGAAATAGTGAAGGCAGCAGATGATGAAGTGGGTAAAAAGACAAGGACCAGTAGAAGTCCTTGGGCAATGCAAGAGAGATTGAATTTAATCAATGAAAGGAGGAAATATAAAAATGCAATAAATGAAGAAAGTGAAGGGGAATACAAATGTCTAAAAAATAATATTGGCAGGAAGTGCAAAATGGCTAAGCAGCAATGGCTAAAGGACTAATTTAAGGATGTAGAAGTATATATGACTAGGTGTAAGATATATACTGCATGCAGAAAAATTAAAGAGCTCTCTGCAGAAAAGACAACCATCTGTATGAATATCAAGAACTCAAATGGATACCTGTCCTACACAAAGAAGGGAAAGCAGAAAGAATCAAGAATCAATCAAGAATTTTATTCACCATAAATCATTTTACAATGATATTGGCTTTGTCATGCAGGATGTAGTAATACAAACATAATAATAAAATAAACTAGTGTCAATACATTATAGCAAACATTTTAAGCATGGCAGTGTACAAAATTATAACAGGATAGTTTCTAAAAGTTAATGCAAAAACTGTTCTATAATCTAATATAATATAGTATTGTATAGTATAGTATATCTTGTACATAGTGTATTGTGTACTGTATACACTATGTAATTACACACAATTAACCACAGCACACAACAACACATTTAACTAAAAACAACTTTTAAAGCTAATATCCTCCTCAGGCATCTCAAAGAATTCTTTACTGTCATAGACTGCATGATCTGACAGCCAGCTGTACAACTTAATTTAAAAAAAAATAATTATGTCCATAAACTGAACATTAATTGGTAGCTTACTGAACATTTTGAGTGGGTTTACTTTGTGGGAATTTCCTGTTTTTGCTAATATGTGGTGCGGTCTGTGTAAATTACCCTTAGTTCTGTTGCTGTGTTCATGTATTTCCACTCTGGCAATAACTTCTCAAATATTATTTTTAATATAGAGTACAGACATGTAAATGTATAAATTTATAATTTTGAGTATTCTGAGTCTGTAAAAAAAAGGACGACAGTGCTCCATATGACCTCTATTACATATTATGCATAAGACGTTTTTGTAATTTCAAGATGTTTTTGATGTGAGGGGAGTGCCCCTATATAGTCAGACCATATGAAATATGTGACTGGAATAGCCCAAAGTATGTCACCCTAAGGTACTCCCAGCTCACTACCTCTGTCAGTTTCAAGATAAGGTATGCCATCCAAAATATTTTTTCACATCCGTCATTGACATGTTCCTCCCAATAGAGTTTTGAGTCAATGTGAATACCTAAGAGTTTTACTGACTTGTTGCCTACTTCATTTGATATTCCCATTAAAAATTGTTGGGTTTATCAGGATTGCACAGGTGATTATTGGCTGCAAACCAATCCAGGGCCTTATCAAGTGCTTCTTTCGTCATGCTATTCATATATGAAATGTTCTGATGTGTTGGTAAGTAGTGTTGTATCATCAGCATAAAATATGACAGGGTGGGCTATGTTTTTAGGTAAATCGCTGATAGCTACAACAAAGAAGAAGGGTCCAAGGATAGACCATTGTTGTACAGCTGTGCTTATTACAGAATTTACATTTCTGACTGAAACAAATTGTTTTCGGTTACTTAAATAAGAACTTATCACAGCTAAAGTGCTTCCTCTCACCCCATAAAACTCTAGTTTCCTCAGTAGTATGCCAACAGGAATGCAATCAAAAGCTTTGCTTAGGTCACATAATACTAGTGATACCATGTTATTGTTTTCAAAAGCTGGTCAGTGATTTCCAAGATGGCCCCTGTTGTGTTTTTCCCCTTGTGAAAACCAAACTGATTGCTACATAGGATATTGTGTTTTTAAAAGAAGCTGCTTATTTGTGTGTTTATCAGAGCCTCAAATAACTTTGAGAATATTGGAACACCTCAAGCAATACTATCAACTAATGTACTGAAAAAAGCCACTCCTAGCAAAAAACATCACGCAAATGCAGAGGTGAGAATAAATCAAACTTTGTATTTATTCCACCAAAATATATGTAGCCTCAAGAATAAAATAGACCAGTTGCTAATAAATTTAAAAGACAAGTGTGAAAGTGGGCCTGATATAGTGTTTCTCAGAACATCATGTTATGAGTGGGATCCACATGCTACAGATTGAGATCTTTAGTATAGCTACTCATTACTGTAGATCTGTTATGGAAAAAGGTGGTGTTGCAATATTTATAAAAAATACTATAGTATATAAATCCCCAGATTTAAGCAAATACTGTGATGAACAACATTTTGAGGTGTGTGGCTTGAGTTAACAGCAGACAGTGCAACTGTTATTGTTCTGGCTGTTTACAGGACACCTACTGGGAATCTAAATGTATTTCTAAGACAAACTGAATCACTTCTGGCCCACCTATGTAGGAAAACTAAATCTATCATTGTTATGGGTGACTTCAATGTGGACCTTATAACAGAAAATAGAACCAAGACAGACTCTGAATATTTAATGTACTGTTACAATTTAGTATCAGTGGTGGACACTCCAACTAGAGTAACTGCCAGCTCTAGCACTTAAATAGATAATGTATTTGTAAATAAGGATATTTGCAATACTTTAACCATGAAAAATATTATAAATGGTGTCTCTGACCATGAAGGGCAATTCCTCACTCTAAATCAAATGAATGTTCAAAGAAAAGAAAATTTCATTTGGAAAACATTTAGGATTATAAACAGTCACACCACTAAAACCTTTAATCAGCAATTATGGCTTGTGGACTGGTCTCCTGTATGTGCTACAGTTGATGTTAATTCAAAATTTAATATATTTATCAATGAAGTTACAAGCCTTTTTGAAGAAGCATTTCCTAAAAAATCTGTGAGAGAAAACCTGTTCAAATCTGGAAAAAAGCCTTGGATTATTAAAGGCATCAAAATCTCTTGTAAAACAAGAAGAGAACTATATGCTGCAGCCAGGAGTCCAGAATATAACAGTAGGATTACACACTATAAAATCTACAATAAAGTTCTGAATAAGACCATTCAGGCAGCAAAGAACAAGTGCTTGAAGGCAGAAATTGACAACTCGAGCAATAAAGTAAAAACTATCTGGAAATTTGTAAAGAAGGAAACGGGGAAAAATGCAGTTTGTAGTGAAAATATCCAAATCAAAAGTGAGGGTAATCTTGTTAGTGATCCAAAAACAGTTGTAGACACATTCAACAACAATTTTTTAACAGTAAAAGAAAAAATAGGTTTACAAGGGTCCATGAAGCAAGCCATCAATCTTTTGAAAGCTAGAGTACCTGGTCAGTACAACACATGAAGGTAAAAACAGTCACTGTTCAAAAAATTGGAAGAGTTATTAAATCCCTGAAAAATAAAAACTCTGTTGAAATTGACAACATTTCTAACAAATTATTAAAATACTACTCCAGCCATGTAAGTAAAGTCCTTTGCCACATTTTTGATGCATCACTTAAACAAGGAATAGTTCCTGAGAGGCTTAAGTATGCAGTTGTAAAACCGCTGTATAAGAAGGGGGATAAAATGGATACTGCTAACTATAGGCCAATATCACTACTGACAAGCTTTTCAAAGGTTTTAGAGAAAATGATGCATGCAGGATAGTTAAGCATCTCAGTGAACACAATAGCTTCAGCAAAAGTCAGTTTGGATTTCAGAAAGATTTGTCAACAGAAGATGCAATATTTGCATTTACTGGCAAACTCTTGGAATCTATCAACAAAAAACTGAAAGTTATTGGCATATTTTGTGACCTAACAAAAGAATTTGACTGTGTAAATCACCAAATTCTTTTACAAAAAGCTGCACATCTCGGTATAAGTGGTGTAGCATGGAAATGGCTTGACTCATATGTGTCAAACAGGAAACAAAAAGTTGTAGTAGATAGTCAAGATGGTGTCCAAGTATCTTCAGAATGGGTTACCATCACATGTGGAGTGCCGCAGGGCTCAGTTCTGGGCCCCCTACTTTTTATTATATTTATAAATGATCTCCCTCTCTCTACGGAATATTACAGATTCACCATTTTCGTGGACGACACTACACTACTTATTGATAATTCAGTAGATAAACTTGAGGTAACTGCAAATACGGTTTTAAATCAAACTGGTTCAGAACTAATGGTCTTTCTTTAAATTACTGTAAAACAAATTACATTCAGTTCCACAAAACAGCCAAAGATGAGGAAATAGTGGTAAAAATAGGTAAGCAGACAATAACCAGGGTAGATTCCTCAAAATACCTAGGTTTGCATATTTATAGCAAACTGAATTGGTCAAACCACATCGTAGATCTATTCAAAAGACTAAGTTCAGCAACATACACATTGCACGTTGTCTCTTCTTATAGAAATATGGAAACCATGAAGTCAGCATATTATGGTTACTTTCATGCAATTATGACATTTGGAATTATATTTTGGGGAAATCAGCCACTGGCTAAAAAAGTACTGTGTGTACAAAAAAGAGCCATAAGGATAATGAGTGGAGTCCATCCTAGAGCCACATGCAGGAATCTTTTTAAGAAGATTGAAATACTTACATCCACTGCGCAATATATATTCTTGTTGATGTGCTTCCTAAGGAAAAAAAAAACCATCTTTAAGCTGAATAGTGCATATCACTGTCACAATACTAGATGGAAACATGATATCCACTATGAGTAGCCAAATCTAAGTACAGTGCAGAAAGGAGTCAATTTCAGTGGCTGTAAGATTTTTAATGCTCTCCCTTCAAGAATTAAGTGTTTGGTAGATGATGATCTCTTGTTTAAAAAAAACCTTAAGGCAGTTCCTATTGGAAGGATCATTTTATACAATAGAAGAGTTCCTGAACTACAGTGTTTAACATTTCTTGTATTGTAAATTGCAAATGTATGCACAAATTTGTATTTGTGATACTGAATATTTTTATTGTAAAAAAACATTTTGTAATATTTATTTCTCTGTAACACTTATTATTTTGTAATCTTCATCTACTTCTAAAATGAATTTTTTGTAGTGGGACCTAAGTTACTGTTTACTGTTTTTTGTTTTGTAATCTCTATCTACCTGTAAAATGTGTTTTTTGTAGTGGGTTCTAAGTTACTGTTTGCTGTTTTTGTTTTGGTTTATGTGTCACCATAAATTCTGGCCGAAAGCTTGTAAAATTGGCACATTCCATATTATGTGATAGTGTCACAACATGGATCACTGGAACAAGAGATAAATAAATAAAATTAAAAAAGTAAATAAATACAAAGATTGGTCTGTAGCATTGGGGAAGATGTTTGTCCCCTTTCTTAAAAACTAGGATCCAGAAAAACTCCATATTCCACACATTTATTAAAAATAAAAGCTAATGGTTTGGTGATTGAGTGTATTGTCTTTTTAATTATGTTATTTGATAACCAATAACAGTCAATACTTAGAACTTGAAAATTTGGAAACAGCCTTTATAACGTCAGCAGGTGTGACAGCCCTCCATTCAAATACCAGGTTAAAAGGCAAGTATTCGAATAAGTTCCATTGCAGATGAACTTGTTGCTTTGATACTGTTACATATTTTTTAAACTGAGTTGAAAGAGTACTGGTTTAATTCCTTGGGTTCAAGCAGAGCTGTTACTGTGCATTTTGGTGTATTCTCTTGTTTTATTATTTGCCATGCTGCCTTGCTTGTAATCGGTGTCCTTTCTCAATAGTTTTCCTCTGCTCACTTTTTTGTCAGAAGAAGTTTATCTTTGTAGAATTTTTTTGTATTTCAGATATGATCTATGAATGTTCGCACCCTGTTCTGCCCCTTGGTTAGTGGCTTGCTTATGCATCTGCATGTTTCCTCTAATTTCTGCTAGCTCTTCTTTAAACCAGTTCAGACTTTTCATTTCACTTATATATACATACGGAATCTTTGTTTTTAATACACTCCTGGAAATGGAAAAAAGAACACATTGACACCGGTGTGTCAGACCCACCATACTTGCTCCGGACACTGCGAGAGGGCTGTACAAGCAATGATCACACGCACGGCACAGCGGACACACCAGGAACCGTGGTGTTGGCCGTCAAATGGCGCTAGCTGCGCAGGATTTGTGCACCGCCGCCGTCAGTGTTAGCCAGTTTGCCGTGGCATACGGATCTCCATCGCAGTCTTTAACACTGGTAGCATGCCACGACAGCGTGGAGGTGAACCGTATGTGCAGTTGACGGACTTTGAGCGAGGGTGTATAGTGGGCATGCGGGAGGCCGGGTGGACGTACCGCCGAATTGCTCAACACGTGGGGCGTGAGGTCTCCACAGTACATCAATGTTGTCGCCAGTGGTCGGCGGAAGGTGCACGTGCCTGTCGACCTGGGACCTGACCGCAGTGATGCACGGATACACGCCAAGACCGTAGGATCCTACACAGTGCCGTAGGGGACCGCACCGCCACTTCCCAGCAAATTAGGGACACTGTTGCTCCTGGGGTATCGCGAGGACCATTCGCAACCGTCTCCATGAAGCTGGGCTACAGTCCCACACACCGTTAGGCCATCTTCCACTCACGCCCCAACATCGTGCAGCCCGCCTCCAGTGGTGTCGCAACAGGCGTGAATGGAGGGACGAATGGAGACGTGTCATCTTCAGCGATGAGAGTCGCTTCAGCCTTGGTGCCAATGATGGTCGTATGCGTGTTTGGCACCGTGCAGGTGAGCGCCACAATCAGGACTGCATACGACCGAGGCACACAGGGCCAACACCCGGCATCATGGTGTGGGGAGCGATCTCCTACACTGGCCGTACACCTCTGGTGATCGTCGAGGGGACACTGAATAGTGCACGGTACATCCAACCGTCATCGAACCCATCATTCTACCATTCCTAGACTGGCAAGGGAACTTGCTGTTCCAACAGGACAATGCACATCCGCATGTATCCCGTGCCACCCAACATGCTCTAGAAGGTGTAAGTCAACTACCCTGGCCAGCAAGATCTCCGGATCTGTCCCCCATTGAGCATGTTTGGGACTGGATGAAGCGTCGTCTCATGCGGTCTGCACGTCCAGCACGAACGCTGGTCCAACTGAGGCGCCAGGTGGAAATGGCATGGCAAGCCGTTCCACAGGACTACATCCAGCATCTCTACGATCGTATCCATGGGAGAATAGCAGCCTGCATTGCTGCAAAAGGTGGATATACACTGTACTAGTGCTGACATTGTGCATGCTCTGTTGCCTGTGTCTATGAGCCTGTGGTTCTGTCAGTGTGATCATGTGATGTATCTGACCCCAGGAATGTGTCAATAAAGTTTCCCCTTCCTGGGACAATGAATTCACGGTGTTCTTATTTCAATTTCCAGGAGTAGACAGGCACAATAAAAAAAACACACAAAATATCGAGCTTTCGCAACCGGCAGTTGCTTCGTCAGGAAAGAGGGAAGGAGAAGGAAAGATGAAAGGATGTGGGTTTTAAGGGAGAGGGTAAGGAGTCATTCCAATTCCGGGAGTGGAAAGACTTACTGTAGGGGGAAAAAAGGATAGAGGTATATACTTGCACATACACACACACACACACACACACACACACATATCCATCCATACATACACAAACACAAGCAGACATATTTAAAGGCAAAGAGTTTGGGCAGAGATGTCAGTCAAGGCAGAAGTGCAGAGGCAAAGATGATGTTGAATGATAGGTGAGGTATGAGTGGCAGCAACTTGAAATTAGCGGATATTGAGGCCTTGTGGATAACAAGAAGAGAGGATATATTGAAGGGCAAGTTCCCATCTCCGGAGTTCGGATAGGTTGGTGTTGGTGGGAAGTATTCAGATAACCCGGACGGTGTAACACTGTGCCAAGATGTGCTGGCCGTGCGCCAAGGCATGTTTAGCCACAGGGTGATCCTCATTACCAACAAATCCTGTCTGCCTGTGTCCATTCATGCGAATGGACAGTTTGTTGCTGGTCATTCCCACATAGAAAGTGTCACAATGTAGGCAGGTCAGTTGGTAAATCATGTGGGTGCTTTCACACGCGGCTCTGCCTTTGATCGTGTAAACCTTCCGGGTTACAGGACTGGAGTAGGTGGTGGTGGGGGTGTGCATAGGACAGGTTTTACACCGGGGGCGGTTACAAGGGTAGGAGCCAGAGGGTAGGGAAGTTGGTTTGGGGATTTCATAGGGATGAACCAAGAGGTTATGAAGGTTAGGTGGATGGCGGAAAGACGCTCTTGGTGGAGTGGGGAGGATTTCATGAAGGATGGATCTCATTTCGGGGCAGGATTTTAGGAAGTCGTGTCCCTGCTGGAAAGCCACATTCAGAGTCTGATCCAGTCCCGGGAAGTATCCTGTCACAAGTGGGGCACTTTTAGGGTTCTTCTGTGAGAGGTTCTGGGTTTGAGGGGATGAGGAAGTGGCTCTGGTTATTTGCTTCTGTACCACGTCGGGAGGGTAGTTGCGGGATGCGAAAGCTGTTTTCAGGTTGTTGGTGTAATGGTTCAGGGATTCAGGACTGGAGCAGATTCGTTTGCCATGAAGGCCTAGGCTGTAGCGAAGGCACCATTTGATATGGAATGGGTGGCAGCTGTCATAATGGAGGTACTGTTGCTTGTTGGTGGGTTTGATGTGGACGGATATGTGAAGCTGGCTATTGGACAGATGGAGGTCAACGTCAAGGAAAGTGGAATGGGATTTGGAGTAGGACCAGGTGAATCTGATGGAACCAAAGGAGTTGAGGTTAGAGAGGAAATTCAGGAGTTGTTCTTCACTGTGAGTGCAGATCACAAAGTTGTCGTCAATAAATGTGTACCAAACTTTGGGTTGGCAGGCTTGGGTAACCAAGAAGGCTTCCTCTAAGCGACCCATAAATAGGTTGGCATACGAGGGGGCCATCCTGGTACCCATGGCTGTTCCCTTTAATTGTTGGTATGTCTGGCCTTCAAAAGTGAAGAAGCTGTGGGTCAAGATGAAGCTGGCTAGACGAGGAAAGAGGTTTTAGGTAGGGTGGCAGGTGATCGGCATGAAAGGAAGTGCTCCATTGCAGCGAGGCCCTGGACGTGCGGGATATTTGTGTATAGGGAAGTGGCATCAATGGTTACAAGGATGGTTTCCGGGGGTAACAGACTGGGTAAGGATTCCAGGCGTTCGAGAAAGTGGTTGGTGTCTTTGATGAAGGATGGGAGACTGCATGTAATGGGTTGAAGGTGTTGATCTACGTAGGCAGAGATAGGTTCTGTGGGGGCTTGGTAACCAGCTACAATGGGGTGGCCAGGATGTTTGGGTTTGTGAATTTTAGGAAGTAGGTAGAAGGTAGGAGTGTGAGGTGTCGGTGGGGTCAGGAGTTTGATGGAGTCAGGTGAAAGGTTTTGTAGGGGGGCTAAGGTTCTGAGGATTCCTTGAAGCTCCGCCTGGACATCAGGAATGGGATTACCTTGGCAAACTTTGTATGTGGTGTTGTCTGAAAGCTGATGCAGTCCCTCAGCCACATACTCCCAATGATCAAGTACCACGGTCGTGGAACCCTTGTCCGCTGGAAGAATGACGATGGATCAGTCAGCCTTCAGATCACGGATAGCCTGGGCTTCAGCAATGGTGATGTTGGGAGTAGGATGAAGGTTTTTTTTAAGAAGGATTGAGAGGCAAGGCTGGAAGTCAGAAATTTCTGGAAGGTTTGGAGAGGGTGATTTTGAGGATGAGGAGGTGGGTCCCACTGTGATGGAGGATGGAACTGTTACAGGCAGGGTTCAATTTGGATAGTGTCTTGGGGAGTTGGATGATTAGGATTTAACAGCCCTTGTGCAACATTCAAATATTTGTTCAGTGCAGTGCCATGATATGTCTATGGGCTCAAATGGAATACTGTTTTTTACCTACATGGCCACTCCCTCACTCCACAAGGACCTCTGAACTGTCAAATTATTTAAGTGGTGCTCCAATACACCAATAATTTCAGAGTCAACATCTATAAGCAATTCACTAACTTTATCTTTAATACCTATTATACTTTGATGAAATATGATAATTCCTTCTCTACTTGGAAGCATGATGTCTTTTGAAGGTGAGCCCTTAGAGGGACTTCCTTTAAGCAGGTATACCTATCAGCAGACTTCAATTTAAAAAGATGCAGTGCTAACACCAACTACTTCAGGAATTTTCCATGAGTGATCCCACCACCACTCACTACACTGTCACCTATAAGCTTTCCCAGCCTCCCCCTCCCACACCTATTGAGGTGCAGGCCATGCATAGTGAAACCCGATCTACTGATACTCAGCTGCCACAGCTGCAATGTGACCCATGCCCTCTGCCATCAGTACTTCTCCAGTCCCATGTTAACACACCTAACAGCAGCATTATGATGAAGCCCATCATGATGCAGAAACAGTTGCACAAAATGCACATTAGTGCCACCAGATTGAGTAGCTATCTTTACCAGGTCACCACCTACAACATATTCCATCTACAACATATTCCCCATCCCTATCAAGACTATTACCTGCTCCACCCACTATCACTACCTGATCCTTCTTCTTAAAATTTGTACATAACTCCCCTATGCTTCAGTCACCTGAGCCAATGCTTCACTAGGCTTCACAGAGCTGGTGACCTGGTACTCACTCCCCAACATTTTGTGCAACTGCTAACCCACACTTCTACCATGTGAACTACCTAGCAGCAGAACCATCTTCTTTCTGTTAGACTTTGCAACTGACTTAGGCCTCCTAACTGCTGAGGACTGCTGCCTATTTCTTACACCTACAACTAAGACAGGCTCCTCTCCATTCAACTTTGACAGTTGGTCAAATCTATTGCAGATACGCAAGGTGCAACTGTCTGAAAACCTCCTCCTCCTAGCTGCGTTCTTGCCAGCTGCCAGTTTCCATTCCCCAGCACCCTTCACCCACCTCAACCTATCTAGTTCCTCCTTTGTGTATTGTAACTGCACCCAAATGGCACAGATCTTATGCTCCTGCTCCTCTATCTACTTGTCTTTACTACAGATTTTTATTCCCAGAAGAGGAACTGACTAGAATGCCCACTGGCTTCCCCACTGAATGCCCCCTAATGAAAATACTTTGAACAAATCCCACACTGTAACCCACTACTCACAAACCTATGACAGAGCCCACACTTCTCACTCATGGCAAAATTTTTACAGTTACTGAAAAAAGCTAAACGTCTATGTTACATGAGTTCAGTTACACCAGTAGAACTATTATAGAACTAACAAAAGCTCTCTCAAAATTCTCTCTCTACTAAGAAAGCAACAATTTTTATGAATACTACTAAACCACAACTAATACCAATACCAACAAAACTTCACAAAATTTGTTAGCTAAAACCAAAAATTCTTGTGGGCTCTGGAACACTCAATGAAGTTAAAACAGTGAATGAAAATTTTACTGAAATATTTCACTAGAAACAATATGAAGAGTCAGCTGAAAACTAAAGCAAAAAAATTACTAAATGGCTTTAATGCACAGAAAACTCTAAAATACACAGGGAGCGAACAGATATCTTTTCCGTAAAATAAACATGTTTTACAACCAAAAGATGTTTAAGATCTGAAGATGACAGCAAAGACTGTTAAAACTGATTGTCTTCAATAAAGAAATATTTTATGTGATCTTGATTTTTGAATGGTTTTTAACTATTAAAGCAGATCATCCTTCAATACCCTCAAAACGGCAAAACTCAATGTCATTTTATATTGAAGGAAGTTCAATGTCTGGCCCCATGTTACTGATCAGGATGGTGTTTGAACAGACACCTGGTACCTACAAGCTGTGTGTGAATTCCCTACTCCTATTGTGGTAAAAGAGCTTCACTCCTTTTTAGGTTTGACTAACCGTTACAAGGATGTTTGGGCTAATGTTTTCAGAGATAGCAAGGCCTCTTATACATCTGTTAAAGAAGAGAGTAAAATTATGATTGAATATTGCAAGCAGGCCTTTGTGTTGCATTTTATTTTATTTTTTATTTACTGGCTGGATGATGAATTAAGAGTTTTTGAATGGGAAAAATTCTATGACTTTTAACTGTGAAGTTATAAATGAAATGCTTTCATGACAAGCTGCCAAACAGACACTATCAAACATATGTGAAATAAAGCTTCTAGTAAATTTAATAATAAATGTTCTTTCTTGTCTTTTCTTCTCAGTGGGAAACTTTACCTCTTCTTTCTACTGTGATGGTCATCTTGAACACAGCTACTGTAGAAGTTGATAATTGTTGATTGTGTCACCTTATGAAAGAAATTCATACTTCAATGCAGTGGGATGAACTGTTTGTCAAATAAATAGACAGGCACTTTAATTCACTTCTTTTTCGTTATATTAACCCAAAATCCAATCTTCCTAACGAAACTATTACAATAACTGAAACATGATGAACTTAAGCAATAGTGCAAATCTCCATTGTACAGTGATGTGGTAATAGAAAATCTGACTAGTAAAATTCAGGCGACAGGACCAATAAACATTGTCAAAAAGGCCAGAAAAGTGTGAGACGTGGTGTTGAGTGCACGGAATGTGGAAATATATTTCATTTTCGATGTGGAAAAGTAGATCCCTCACTAAAGAGACAGGAGATCATAATAAAAAACTGGAACTATGACGAATGTAGATTGAAAACTATTAGGCCTAAAGTATGTAACATACCTGATTATAATGGACCTGAAGATAATGAAGTTCACAAAATTACTTCTGAAGCCAAACACACAAAGCAGAACAACATGGATTGTGGCACAAAAAGCACAGATGCATTTAAATCATTGAAAGAGAAACACACCAAAAAATCTTGCAGTAATGCAAATTTGATGGTGCCTGTTTTGAAATTGAATAAAACAAGCAATGTATCAAATGCAACAGATAAAGAACAAGATGGAGCACAGAGTCAATTTAATTGAAACATCATGTGTAGACAGAGAAATAACCAAAGCTAACAAATATTTTGAAACAATTTGTAAACACTTTAACAATGTAATGCTTTTAGATATTAAGGAATGTATCAGTTGTAACAATGAACCCTCTGACAATTGTAACTGCTCGAGAACTTGTCACACAAGACATGGTCAAGGCCTAAGTGGAATAGGAAAGACACTGCTCGCCCAAAAATACTTAGTACAGTAAATAACAAATTATCTTGTATCAGCAATTTGGAACATATGTCTCAAAACTCAGAACCAGATCAGGGAAACGTATAAGGCTGACCAAGCCTTAAATGTGTGATTTGGTCAAAACCAAATCTAGGTGGCTTGACTTTGCTGTATCAGAATGTACAAGGACTAGGTAACAAAATGTGCGAGCTGGAAGTAATTTTAAACTGTTATCTTAAGGAGGTTTCTGAGCTGTGTATCAGTGAGCACTGGCTTTGGGATACTCAGATTAGTGCAGCAAATATACCAGACTTTGATTTAATAAGTAGCTTTTGCAGGGAAACTTGTAAATGTGGAGGTGTATGCATATATATTAGAAATAATGTTAAATCTAAGGAGGTAAAACTTAGCAAGTTGAAGTGCACAGAAAATATTTTGAATGTTGTATTTGCAAACTATCATTGCTTGCATCTATAGGTCCCTATCAGGTGACTTTACCCAGTTATATAGATGATCTTTTAAATGAACTTTGAGGCAGATCAAAATGCACATTACTTCTTGGTGACTTTAACATTAATTTTAACAAAAGTAATAAGAACAAGGTACAATTATTAAATCTGTTTAACACATACAACATGCAACCTACAGTGCAGGAAATTACCAGATATGGGGATGTGGTCTGAAACAACACTTGATCAGATATTTACCGACAAACAAAGCTGCATATGGCTTTAAAAATGATGATAAGGAATGAGAACAATAAGAAATACACAGTCTCTGAAAAATATGTACAAAGAAGACTTACACTACTGGCCATTAAAATTGCTACACCAAGACGAAATGCAGATGATAAACGGGTATTCATTGGACAAATATATTATTTGTCAGTACATGTGATTACATTTTCACACAATTTTGGTGAATAGATCCTGAGAAATCAGTACCCAGAACAACCACCTGTGACCGTAATAACGGCCTTGGATGGCGTGTACAGGTACAGCTGCCCATGCAGCAACAACACGATACCACAGTTCATCAAGAGTAGTGACTGGCATATTGTGACGAGCCAGTTGCTTGGTCACCACTGACCAGATGTTTTAAATGGGTGAGAGATCTGGAGAATGTGATGGCCAGGGCAGCAGTCGAACATTTTCTGTATCCAGAATGGCCCGTACAGGACCTGCAACATGCGGTCGTGCATTATCCTGCTGAAATGTAGGGTTTTGCAAGGATCGAATGAAGGGTAGAGCCATGGGTCATAACACATCTGAAATGTGACATCCACTGTTCAAAGTGCCATCAATGTGAACAAGAGGTGACCGATACGTGTAACCAATCGCACTCCATACTATCATGCCAGGTGATACGCCAGTATGGCGATGACAAATACACACTTCCAATGTGCGTTCACCGCGATGTCACCAAACACGAATGCAACCATCATGATGCTGTAAACAGAACCTGGATTCATCCAAAAACATGATGTTTTGCCATTTGTGCACCCAGTTTCATCATTGAGTACACCATCGCAGGTGCTCCTGTCTGTGATGCAGTGTCAAGGGTAACTGCAGCCATGGTCTCTCAGCTGATAGTCCATGCTGCTGCAAATGGTGTCAAACTGTTTGTGGTTGTTGTCTTGAAAACGTCCCCATCTGTTGACTCAGGGATCGAGACGTGGCTGCATGATCAGTTACAGCCATGCAGTTAAGATGCCTGCCATCTCGACTGCTAGTGATACTAGGTCATTAGGATCCAGCACGGCATTCCATATTACCCTCCTGAACCTACAGATTCCATATTCTGCTAACAGTCATTGGATCTCGACCAACACGAGCAGCAATGTTGTGATATGATAAACCTCAATTGGAATAGGCTACAATCTGACTTTTATCAAAGTTGGAAATGTGGTGGTACGCTTTTCTCCTCATTACATGAAGCATCACAACAACATTTCACCAGGCAATGCCGGTCAACTGCTGTTTGTGTATGAGAAATCGGTTGGAAACTTTCCTCATGTGAGCACATTGTAGGTGTCACCACTGGTGCCAACCTTGCGTGAATGCTCTGAAAAGCTAATCATTTACATGTTACAGCATTTCCTTCCTGTTGGTTAAATTTCATGTCTGTAGCACGTCATCTTCATGATGTAGCAATTTTAATGGCCAATAGTGTATTAATGTAAACAACATAAGGGTATTTAATAGCATGCTAAAAGGGGTGCAGTGGGGCACAGAACAAACTGATGATGCAGACAAAAAGTATGACAGTTTTCTCACTGATTATAAATATTGCTATGAATTAGCATTCCCATTAAAAAGAATTAAAGCCAGTGAGAAGACAGACACATGGGTAAATCAAGGGATTAAAAAATCAGCAACTACCCTTAGGGACCTAAGCAAACATACTAAAATAAATACAACAATAAATACATATTATAGGAAATACAGAAGGGTCTATAGGAAAGTTTTACAGGCAGAAAAAAGGCTAAGCAATGATTCATACATTAATAAGGGAAGCAATAAATCAAAATCTATTTGGAAGGTTATAAACAATAGCATAGGAAAATGTAAAACCAAGACCCATAATTTCAAAATTGAAAGTGAGGGCAAAGTGATAGAAGATGCTCAACAGGTAGCCAATATATTCAATGAACATTATGTGAACATAGCATCAATCATAATTAAAAGTCTGCAATTCAAACAACAAAAACATAAAAGCACCAACTTGTCAAAAAGACAATGTTTCTGTACACAGTAACAAGAGTTTGAAGTTGCAAATACTATTAACAAACTAAAAAATAAAATGTCTTTTGGTATTGACAGAATTCCAGACAAGGTAATTAAACCTAGTTCTACCAGTATAGATACTCATCTAACTGACATTATTAATACTTCTTTCAGGACAGGAGTGTTCCCATCAAAACGAAAACTCTCCATAATAAAGTCACTTCATGAAAGAATAGTACAGCTGACATAAATAATTGTGTCATTATTGTCAGATTTCTCTAAAGTAATTGAAAGAGTAATATATGAAAGGTTAGCTGACTTCCTGATTAAAAACAAAATACTGACTAATGCTCAAAATGGGTTTAGAAAGAACAGATCCACAGAAACGGCATTCTTCCAGTTCATGAAAATGGTTCTAAATGCCTTGGCAAGAACGAAATAAGGTGTGGAATATTCTTAGATTTATCTAAAGCATTTGATTTAACCAGCCATGGCTTATTGCATATCAAACTAGAATGTTATGGGCTCTGGGGACTTGCCTTCAAATGGTTCAAGTCTTATCTCTCTGATAGACAACAGAAAGTACAAATATGTCATGAAGGCAAGGAGTATCTTTCAGATTCTTTTTTTTTTTTTTTTTTTTTTTTTAAACTAACTATGGAGTGCCCCAGGGTTCTGTGTTAGGACCTCTGTTGTTCTTGCTGTACATAAACGGTTTGCCAAACCATCTGACAGTTGCAGAAATGGTGATGTTCGCTGATGACACTAGCATTTTTATAAAAGGATACACTGAGGATAATCTACAGCAGAGGGTCTCTAGGACAATAAACGAGACAGGAAAATGGTTTACTGATAAGGTTTTGATCATAAATAAGGATAAACGGTATTGATGAATTTCAGTAATATTGATAGTATAGAGAGAAGGAGAGTAAAAGCTGAGTTAGGGAACTATGTTATTGCACAGGCTCCATACCCAAAATTCCTTGGTATATGGGTGGATGAGCACTTGAGATGGGAAAATCATCTAGATGTTTTGAGTAAAAAATTAAGTAAATGCTGCTGAAAACTCACCAGGAATTTTCAACATTAAATATTCAGGTTCATGACCATGAAACAAGGAAGTGGATGGTTTTCACAGAGACACCCACAAAGGAGCACTGTAAACTACCAGTCCAAAATACTTTTTAGTGCATTGCCTTCTACAATAAAGAAAAAAAGAATTTCATAAATTCAAGGCAGATCTTAAACTATTTTTACTAACTTATAGTTTTTATAACATTGAAGAATATCCGAATATGGAAAAGTAATATTATTTATATATACTGATATAAAATATTTGTTTTTATTATCCAAGTTTTTGAAACAAATTAAAGATAAGAAACTATATTGTAATTGACTTCATCCATACAATGAATATTGTTAATGGATGACTAAAGAGATTGATTGATTGAGTGATTAATAAAAATGATCACATCCTCCCTTCCTGAAGACACACCACGGACTACTCTCTTTCTGCAGACTTAAGAAAAAGTCATAGTCATATCTCTCTCACCTAACAGCATCTCTGCTACAGCACTTTGCTTTCTTTTTTATCTTTTGTATACCTCTTTGGAAATATATAGCTAGTGCCATTAGAATGTGTTCAAAGGACCTATTGACCTTTTGTCCTGTTTCACATTCGTGGATTATTAAAAACAATTTATATTATGTTGTGATGCCTGCATCCATGCCTGAAGATGGGTGTTATGCCAAGAAATAAGTGGGGCTGAGTGCCTGAAAGACTATGCAGCTGAATAAGCAGAAAAGAATTACTCAACTACAGAGGAGATGCTCTGCCAGATTTATAGTATCACATATTTTTGTGCTACATATGTGGTGAGTATTCCAAAGTCATAACAGATTACACAAATGCTGATGAGCTTTCACCCCAGATAGCTCATGCACATTGTTAACACACAGTAACTCTCATGTTAGATTTTTTCCTTAGAAAGAACTTTTACATTTTTTAGCTGTAAGTTTCATACAAAAATATATTTCAAAGCAAATAACTTCTTTATTATTACCAAAACATTACAAATATATAAAAAATAAAATATAACACATATGTTGCTCGATTGCTTAACCTACAACTATTTCAATATGCAATTGTTATACACCGTTTATCATTTCATTCACATCTTTTTTAACTGCACTTTGAAATAATCATAGTGAATGAATAACTGAGGTCAACTTCATTCCTATTTTACTCATCTGTGTGAGATAACATACCTGCAATATATAAAACACCAAGAAAAGCAGATAATCCATCAAAATCTTTCTCTGGGTAGGCACTCCATGAATGAGCTGCTGCCATTCTGTGATTTACAATGCAGCAATTGCACTGTCTGAAAAAAATAGCTTCCAGCAATCCAGAACCATTTTCAAAATTTTTTCTCCCTTTTTATCTGTGGAATCTGCCAACATACTGTGACAGCTAATTTTTGCTGGATGAGCTTTGTGCTTGAATCTTTTTGTGTGTGTGTGTGCATGTGTGTGTGTGTGTGTGTGTGTGTGTGTGTGTTTTCCCCCCACCCCATACTTTGGATAAATTATGGCTAATACATGTAGTTTCAGAATTGCTGTCAGACTGCTCTCTTTTTGTGCTGATCTCTTCATACTCAGACTGTGTGTTGATACTGGAAGACAGCCCCCTATGTGGATTGCCTTATTTAATGGCTCCTCTAGCTACATCAACAGCTGCCTGTTCACCTGACATGACTTCTTTACTCTAAACTTTTATATATGACCACATCTGACAGAGCTGATAGAGCATGCCACATATTCAGTGTACACAACTACTTCGAAAATGGCTCAAATGGCTCTGAGCACTATGGGACTCAACTGCTGTGGTCATCAGTCCCCTAGAACTTGGAACTACTTAAACCTAACCAACCTAAAGACATCACACACATCCATGCCTGAAGCAGGATTCGAGCCTGCGACCGTAGCAGTCGCACAGTTCCGTACTGCGCGCCTAGAACCGCGAGACCACCGCGGCCAGCCACAACTACTTCATTCAGTATGTAAAACCCAATAAGAATACTTAAATTGAATATTAAAGGCATAACACATACAGAATATATCCAGCAGAAAAAAATTAGTATATCTGCATCTTACTAACACAAAGAAACAGACTAAAAGAGAAGCAAGGTGGTGTTTCAGCAATGGACAAGAAATTGTTATGTAATAACCCCACATGTGAGGAAAAATCTAACAATGTGTGCTGCTTCAAATAAAGCTGCTACTAGCAAGATTTACTTGTAATTTGACTGATGAAAGATGTGTGGAATGCAGGAGAGATGTCAAACAGAGCATTCCTGGATCAACACTTCAGTAGCATTAAAATATATTCAAATATCTCAATACAATCATGAATGTTAGATTTTTTCTCAAGTGTGAGCAATCATGGTTTCAAGTTTCAACTATTTGGTTGAACAGGTGGGCTTTTATGGCTTAGGAAGTTTAATTTTGAAGTTGTATACTGCCCTGGGAAAACAAACAGCAATGGCAATGTATTAGGTTGCAAAGTACACTTGGTGGAAAGTGTTTGTGTTTCTGCTGACAAGTGGCTTAGTGCTCTTGCCACTGGCCAAGATTGTCAACAGTTTGTGACTCAATGCCAGTTCTGTGCTGTGGATGGAGTATTATAAAACTGTGGATGACTTATAATGATGATGGCAAGTTTACATGATGAAGTATTGAGGCAGGCCTATGTCTTTCTCAGGAAGGCATTGGCATCATGAACTACTGAGCACCTCATGCAAGCAGTATATGGAGCAGGTGTGTGAAAAACTACAAACTCTGTGCACAAAAGTATGAACTTAGTCACCAGAAAACTGCATTACAGAAATTACAGAGGCCAAAAACCATTCCATATAAATGATATGGACATTCTCAAACCATTTTCACAGAGACTGGTGAGGAATTAGTATGTTTTAGGTATAATCAATCACTTTTCACCTTATCTGGAAATGATTACTGTCCTGAACCAACACGCAGAGATAGTAGCTCAGGGACTTGTGAACCACTGGATTTTAAAGTTTGGGACACCAGACAATGCAATAACTGATCAGGGTACCAATTTCATGTCAGAGTTAATGAAATTCTTTTGTAGGCTTCTATTAATTTGGAAATTGAAAGCAATAGAAGTACATCCGCAAGCAAATGAGGGGGTGGAACAGATGCATGGAACCATAGGGGAAACATTCAGTTATTTCATTAATAGTGATCACAGCAACTGGGATACTCTAGTATCATATGTGATATTACACTATAACTAAAAAATGTATCTAACAAGGAACTCCTCGAGTGTGAGGTTGCAAAAGACCAATAATGTTTACAGCATTCGGTGCCCCATGTATTGTCTACCATGCAACCACAATATTGGCTGCTAATGACAACAGGGGAGGGGACTGTGGAGATATCCTATGGTGAGCACAGTATGGGGCTACAAACAATAGTTGAACTGCATAGTCAACATGTAACTCACAACAGTTCTATAGTGCTTGTGGTGTTGATACAAAGGAGAGCAATGGCAACAATAAATACAGCAAACATTCATTATATCCTCAACAACAGTTGTTGAAGTTGACATTTTGTCAGGAAGGAACCCAAGGAATTTCACAAAATGGAAAAGAAGTGACAGATGAAATATTAGTGTTTCTGCAAGATGGGTCAGTGAAATGTATGGTGCCATATATGCTTGACTGTTGTTGTTTTTGAGGAGAGGAGACCAGACAGCAAGGTCATTGGTCACATTGGATTAGGGAAGGAAGGGGAAGGAAGTCGGCCATGCCCTTTCAAAGGAACCATCCCGGCATGTTCCTGGAGTGATTTAGGGAAATCACGGAAAACCTAAATCAGGATGGCCGGACGCGGGATTGAACTGTCGTCCTCCCGAATGCGAGTCCAGTGTGGTAGCCACTGCGCTACCTCGCTCGGTATACGCTTGACTGTGTGGGCCTTGGACTGAACTTGTGAGCTTGCATTCAAGGGGTTCCTTGTAAGTATGGGACTGTTTCTGTAAGAGGTTATTTATGGTAAGAAGATGTGCTCCTCTTTGAAATTGTGTAAACTACCCCCTTGGGAAGACATATCAGCTTTTCATGATTTTGCTAAGAGATTGAGAGGCATATGGTCCCAGGCTAAAAAAGCAAATACAACACCTCTGGAGTGACAGGAAGGCAGCCAATAAAAGGCCAAGTTGCCCAACTAGATGTCAGGCAATGAGTTCTGTTGACCAACCCTTACGAACCTAAGAGAGATACAAAGAAATTCATTATGCGATACCAGTGGCATTATCACAATAATCAAATAATTGGAGTCACATCTCTGGTCAACTAAAGTTACAATTCCCACCTTGAATCACTGTGGTGTATATGGGATGAGTCTGCCCATTGAAGGGTGCCCTAGAAGCCCTGCTTCTGTTACCAGTGGCTTCTGTGAAAGAATGGAAGGAAGCAGGGGAGAAGATTAGGAAGACCCTAGTGTTACAGCAGCTTATAAGTATCCACTAATGTGATGATGTGGCCTAGTGAGTTAACTGGGAATTTCCTCTACGTCTAGGGTCAAGATATTTGTGAACTTTATCTGACTTTTTAATTATGAGCTTTTGGGATTATGGATGCATGTATGTTATGGTTAAGTTTACATGTGCAAGTATGGGGATTCAAATCATATAATGTTTTCCAGGGGAGTAGACAACACTCCATTAGAACTACTGACAGCCTTGGGAGAGCCAGTCCTGACAAAACTCTACCATCTGGTGAGCAAGATGTATGAGACAGGCGAAATACCCTCAGACTTCAAGAAGAATATAATAATTCCAATCCCAAAGAAAGCAGGTGTTGACAGATGTGAAATTTACCTAACTATCAGTTTAAGAAGTCACAGCAGCAAAATACTAACTCAAATTCTTTACATACAAATGGAAAAACTGGTAGAAGCTGACCTTGGGGAAGATCAGTTTGTGTTCTGCAGAAATATTCAAACATGTGAGGCAATACTGACAATATGACTTATCTTAGAAGATAGATTAAGGAAAGGCAAACCTACTTTTCTAGCATTTGTAGAATTAGAGAAAGCTTTCGTCAGTGTTGACTGGAATACTCTCTTTCAAATTCTGAAGGTGGCAGGGGTAAAATACAGGAAGGGAAAGGCTGTTTACAACTTGTACAGAAACCAGATGGCAGTTATAAGAGCTGAGGTACATGAAAGGAAAGGGAGTGATACAGGGCTGTAGACTCTCCCCGATGTTATTCAATCTGTATATTGAGCAAGCAGTGAGGGAAACAAAAGAAAAATTCAGAGTAGGTATTAAAATCCATGGAGAAGAAATAAACACTTTGAGGTTCATTGATGACATTGTAATTCTGTCATAGACAGCAAAGGATTTGGAAGAACAGTTGAATGGAATGGACAGTGTCTTGAACGGAGGATATAAGATAAACATCAACAAAAGCAAAACGAGGATAATGGAATGTTGTCTAATTAAGTTGGTTGATTCTGAGGGAATTAGATTAGGAAATGAGACAAAGTGGAGCAGATATAAAATGTAGACTGGCAATGGCAAGGAAAGTGTTTCTGAAGAAATTTGTTAACATCGAGTATAGATTTAAGTGTCAGGAAGTTGTTTCTAGAAGTATTTGTATGGAGTGTAGCCACGTATGGAAGTGAAACATGGATGGTAAATAGTTTGGACAAGAAGAGAATAGAAGCTTTTGAAATATGGTGGTACAGAAGAATGCTGAAGATTAGATGGGTAGATCACATAACTAATAAGGAGGTACTGAACAGGATTGGGGAGAAGAGGTATTTGTGGCACAACTTGACTAGAAGAAGGGATTGGTTGGTAGGACATGTTCTGAGGCATCAAGGGATCACCAGTTCAGTATTGGAGGGCAGCATGGAGGGTAAAAATTGTAGAGGGAGACCAAGACATGAATACACTAAGCAGAACAGGTGAAAATCCAACACAACTGTCAGAAGGAGCAAATGAGGCTCTCAATGATGTCCACAACTGGTCATTAAAAAATAAAGTAACCCTAAATGTAAAGGAAACTAACTATATTAACTTCCAATTGAACAAAAAACACAATGTCACTAGAATAAAAGTTAATAATAATGAATTGAAAGGTGTAACAAGTACCAAATTCTTAGGGATGAATGTAGACAGCCAACTGAAATGGACAAACCATGTCAACATTTTGGCAAAGAAATTATCCACAGCATGCTAAGCTCTTAGAATCCTTGCTCCGGTATGCAATAATACCATTCTTTAAATAACATATTATGGATATCTACACTCAATCCTTAGCTATGGGATCATGTTTTGGGGAACAAGTGCCAGTAACATACAAACTGTGTTCAAAGTACAAAAAGGAGCCATCAGGATAATAACAAACAGCAACAACAGGGTCCACTGTCTAGAATTATTTAGAAAGCTAGGCATTCTAACTGATTCTTGTGAGTATATCTTTCAGAACATAATGTTCATTAAGAAAAATCTCAACATGTATAACACAAACAGTCTAATATATGACCATGAAACAAAATCTTGTCAAAGAACAAGGCAAAGACGCAAAAAAGTATATTTTATAATGGGATAAAACTGTATAACAAATTACCACAGGAAATTAAAGAAATAAATGAGCCCCTCACTTTCAGACAAAAGCGTAAAACCTTCTTAGTAAGTAAAAGTTGTTATATGGTAAAAGAATATTAAACATAGATGTAGATTATTAGCAACATATGACATTATCACCAAAATATGATGTAATTATAAATGTGTGTATGGCTAGCTATAAAAACTACACACACACACACACACACACACACACACACACACACACACACACACATATCCATCCATACATACACAGACACAAGCAGACATATTTAAAGGCAAACAGTAAGGGCAGAGATGTAAGTCGAGGCGGAAGTGTGGAGGCAAAGATGATGTTGAAAGACAGGTGAGGTACGAGTGGCGGCAACTTGAAATTAGCGGAGATTGAGGCCTGGTGGATAACGAGAAGAGAGGATATATTGAAGGGCAAGTTCCCATCTCCGGAGTGGAATCACCTCTAGATTTCATGAAGACAACAACGCAGCCATCGATATGAGTTAAGTACCAACCTGTTCGTACTTGTTAACAACCTCGGCCTATAAATTTGAATCTCCTTTAGTGCCTGAAGTCACTATGTGGACAAAGGAGTAGGACAACTTATAGACTGTGGAAATCCTAGGAAGAGGTCCGTTAAACTTGGGGAATTGTCCGGGATATTACAGTTAAATGCGATGAGACTAATTGTGCTTCATTTGCGGAACATTATGAATTTTATAATTCGTAAAACATGAATAACATTGTACACATTTCCTTCACCAGAAAAAGTAGTGTGAGAACCAAGAAAGTGCTGGCTTATCGGAGAGGTGGACCTGTGATCGACATCGTGGTGTGAAAAGATAAGTACAATTCTGCTTTGTTTTAAACTTTTCGTCAATACTGTGTCCAAACACTTGGTGCCATCATGACGCTATCAGAAGAAATTAAAAAGTAAGTGGGAGAAATGTTAGACTCGAACATGTGTGGTGTAAGTGATGATCCAGATGACTCACAAAATGAAAGAAAACCAGATCAACAGGACTGGGTAAGTTTACTCCTTGCCAGAATGGGACAAATGCAGTCTGAATTAACAATGGCAATGAATTCAAATAGTGAATTCCTAGAATCAAAAATAAATGCATCCAGTGAGTGGCTAGAAGTGAAATTAAATTTAACTAATGAATCGCTGGAAGCAAAAATGAAAAGCAACAGTGATGTACAGAAAGAAGAGATCTCAAATTTAAAACTTCAATTAGGAGAAAGTTTGAAGGGCGTGAACTCCAAAATTGAGTCTATAGAATATAAGTTTGTGACCTTAGAAAATAAATTGGCCACAGTTAGCTCAAGTCAAGGAAAAGAGATTGAAAAGTTAACTGCAGCTCAAAGAACTGTGGAGGAGAGAGTAGACAAATTAAGTCTAGATACACAATCAGAAGTTAACACCTTAGATGATGAATTAAATAAGATACAAGAGTCTGTAACATGTAATTTAAGTGTAATAGACAAGAGATTCACTGAAATGCAAGATAATTTTGTGTCTAGAAATTTATGTATGAATGGTGGGAGTGTGTGGAGTAATTCACCTGTAAAAAGTTTTCCTTGTGATAATTTACACCCTGTAGACTTTTTACAACACTGCTCTGACAACCTTGTTCCTGGCATGTCTGATAATCTAAAGATAAGTTTGTAAAAAAAATTCATTGAGGGAGAAGCTTTGTCTTGGGCAAACCAACAATTTTATGAGTGGAAAACATTTGATGATTTTAAGAAGAGTTTCTTAAATAAGTTTTGGTGTGAGACTGAACAGGGTAGGAAAAAAGTGAATTTTTAAATGGGCCTAGTTTCAGGGGCAGAAACCACTCAATGAAAGACTTTTGCAGGGATCAACTTAGGAAATTGGTGCATCTAAATAAACCCTTCGATGAAATGATGCAAATTGATGCCCTTAAAAGGAGGTTACCTGAAAGAATACAGTGGGAATTAGTGCATGGACCTGATGACTGTTTAGACCAGTTTCTAAAATATATAGACAAATTAGACAGGGCAATGGAGAGAAATGTGCAACAGTTTATCAATGGAAACCATTACAGTGGGAGGTGGAATTCTGATTACCGTGGGGAGAACACTAGAAGGGACGATAGAGATTTTCGGAATGAACACCAATATGATAGAACAAGAGAGTACAATGTTAATGGGAGAGGGAATAACTGGGAAAACAGTGGTGTAACTAGGAACAACAGATGGGAAGGTAACAACAGAATGAATACAAATTGGAGGAGTGACAATAGAGGTAGACAGCCGGAAAACTCCGGTCCGCCTCAATGAGGGTCCACAGCTTTGGGGCGAACAGATTTAAACATAATAGAATCGCTAACGTTCACACAAAACCCAATAGTGTAAATAACTGTACCATTAACAAACAGGTTAAAAACCAGGAATATCAAGTGAATTATATAAATTTTGATAAAAAATTTTGGGATGCTATGTGGCACAGTAGACCACCACAAAATAAACATAGGGTAGATCAAAGCTCTGACTCAATTCTGGATGAGGAGATGTTAAATGATTTTTACAGCTGGGCAAAAAGGGGAGAGCAAGCTACTGATGAAGAGAGTAATAAATGGTTTAGTTCAGAATTGGGGGGGGTTGTTCACACAAGAAGGTAATAGTGAATCAGCTGATGATATACCTAAGCAACAGGAAAAAGAATCAACCATAGAAAGTGAGAAACAGAGAGAAATAGATGAAACTGGCAGTAAAGTATACCATAGTAGTGATGATGTTAGTATTATTGATGTGAAAAGTATGGTAAGCAAACCAGAAGGTGAGTACAATGTTTTTATTGAAATAAATAATGAAGTGTTGAAACTTGATCATAGTTGTGGTGATGAATCAAAGGAATATGACAAGAATAATGAAGTGACAGCTGAAAATCAATTGCTACATGTCTGTCCTGATGATTTCATGGTTAATCAAAGTGGTGATAACAAAAGTGAAAATATTGTGAAAGAATTAGATTTGTGTGATATTGAAAGTAAAGGAAGCCAATTTTTAGAAATCCTGTGGAACCAGTATAATGAGAGTTGTAGTAGCAAAGTGTTTTTGTATCATATAAGTATAATTAGTAGAGTTTTATGCCCACGCTGGTGGGAGAGTAAAAGAAAGAGTCTGAGTGAAAGGTACATAAACAGTAGGGATATATTTTGTGCGCAGCCAAAGTGTGAACTTGACACTGGTAACTTAGAATCTGAAACTCAGGTAAACCTGATGAAGACTGAAAGGGAGGAAGGAGATGGAAATTATAAAGAAATTGAAAAAGATTTATTATATGAAGTCCCTGATGGGAAGGCAGATGAAAAGGAATTAGGCTGTCCATACATTAAAATAAGAGTCAATCAATGGGAAGGACACTGTCTTGTTGATACAGGAAGCTCCATATGTGCAATATCAGAAAAATTTTGAGATAAAATTAGAGATGGTAAGAACTTTGTAGAAATGCCGGTTGTAGGGGTAAAAATCAGAGGTGCCACTGGTAGGCAAAGTAAGGTAGTTAAGAGTCAAGTGTTGTTAATGTTTGAAATTGAAAATGTGGAGTTTGAGCAGGGTTGCCTTGTGGTCCCAAGGTTAGAAGAAAATATCATTTTTGGCATGGATTGGCTCTTAAATGTGGGTGTAAGCTTCTCTTGGGAAGATAAGAGTGTTATAATTACTGAACCTGAGAAAAATAGTATTCTGAAAATAGAAATGTTCATCCTTAACTGTAGTAATTCTTGCAACCTTATCAAAGCTCTTGTAAGCGAGGTAGATAATCAACCCATAAGTGATAACACACCTTTTGACCTTATAAATGAACAAAAATTTGAAGAATTAGTCGAAGTCAAATTGAAAGAAGCTGTAAATCTAAGTGAAAGTCAGAAAAATCAGTTAAGAGAAGTGTTGTGGGAATTTCAGGATACATTTAATGAGAGACCAGGGAAGGTAAAAGACTATCAGTGCAGACTTCATCTCAGAGATCATCATCCTTTCTTCTTAAAACCATATGGCATTCCATTCTCCAGGAAAAAAGATGTAGAAAGGGAAATCCAAAAAATGGAAACTTGGGGGATTATAGAAAGAAGTAGAAGTGCTTATAACAACCCATTAGTAGTCTAAGAGAAATGGTGGGGTTAGACTTGTGCTTGACTCTAGGCACCTTAATAAGTTCTTGATTAGAGAAAATGACCATCCTGACAATATGGATGAACTTCTGCACAAATTTGATAATGTAAAATTTATGAGTAGCCTAGACTTGACATCTGGTTTTCACCAAATACCACTTGAACTTGATTCTAGGAAGTATACTGCCTTTTTGTATGGTGGCAAAAGTTACCAATATTGTGTTGTCCATTTTGGATTGAATGTATCTGTGGCTGAATTTATCAGGGCATTGGATTTTGTATTAGGTGATGAATTGTCTTCAAAATTAATAGTATATGTAGATGACATTCTTGTAACTGGAAAAACCTGGGAAGATCATCTAAACCTTCTGAGACAAGTCTGTTCAAAATTGAGGGAAGGGGGAATGACTGTAAAATTGGAAAAATGTTGTTTTGGAGTTAATGAACTGAAATTTTTGGGGCATAATATTTCAGAAAAGGGAATCTTACCTGTTAAGTACAAACTTGAGGCCATTGTAAACTTCCCTACCCCCAAGAACAAAAAACAACTCAAGTCCTTTTTTGGTCTCACTGAATTCTATAGAAAATTTCTTAGTACCCAAGCTTTAAATGCAAACTGCTTATGTAACTTACTAAAAAAGAATACTGTTTGGGATTGGACACAAGAATGTCAGGATGCATTCGTGGAAATAAAACAACAACTGTCCCAAAGTCAGATGTCGGATAGACCTGTTATGTCGTTACCATTCTGTAAAATGACAGATAGTTGTGAGACAGGTTTAGGGGCACACTTGTTTCAAAACATAGAAGTTGAAGAACACCATTCTATTGCTTTTGCTATCTGGGTTTTACAAAAGTATGAAAAATCATATACAGTCACAGAGAAGGAACTACTTGCCATCCACTGGGCATTTAATAAGTTTAAAAGTTATCTGTTAGGGCACAAGGTAATTGTTTTCTCTGACCATAAAGCTCTATTTTACATTCAGGAGTGCAGACTCTATCATGACCATATAACAAGGTGGGTTTTATTCCTTCAACAGTTTGACTATGAGATCAAATTTATTCAGGGTAAACATAATGTCATTGCAGATGCCCTTTCCAGGCTACCAGTAGGTGCAGATGTTGAAAATACTTATGGAAAAGAGGAGAAAGAGTTCAAACTTATGTACTTAAAGGGTGTAAAAGATGAAGCTGAAATACTGAAAATCTGTAATGATATTTGTAGAAACCAAAACCATGATGAAAATTGGAAGTTGGTTAAAAGTTATATAGGGAAAAAGGGAGGAGAAAAGGTAGATCAGTATTATAAAGTACAAAAAGGGATTTTGTTTAGGAGACCTAGACCTGACTAAGCAATTGGAAACTATGCTGGCCTGAGTAATGTATTGACACGTTAATCAGGTACATACATGAAAGCTTCGGACACTGTGGAGCAACAAAATGTATACAGAAGATACAGGAAAACGTATACTTCTATAATATCAGTAGGAGAGTGAAGAAAAAACTTGAAACCTGTGATCGTTGTCAGAGGGTAAAAGTGAGTAACCAGACTTCTAAAGGATTGATGCAAAACATGTTACCAAATAAAAACCTTGAATTGACAACTATTGATCTATATGGACCACTACCAAGATCAAGGGGAGGGTACAGTTACATCTTCATTATAGTTGATGTTTTCTCTAAATTTATAAAATTGTATACATTAAAGAGAGCAACCAGTAAACAAATTATCATCAAGCTGAAGAATCATTATTTCACAAATGTTGGTATACCCCAGGTCATCATGTCTGATAATGGGTCACAGTTTACATCTAAATTATGGAAAAATTTTACTGAAGATACAGGAATAAAACATATTTTGATTTTGGTTTGTCACCCATCAAGTAACCCAGCAGAAGGGTACATGAGGGAAATTGGAAGGCTCTGCAGAACATACTGTAGTAAAAATCATGTTAATTGGATTGAAAATGTTACTGACTTTGAGGATATAATGAACAGCCTAAAGCATTCATCCACTGGTTTTTCACCTTATGAAGTAATGTTTAATAGACAACCTGCAAATTTGATTTCTGAGAATGTTGATTTCTCACCTTGTCAAACTATGACACCCCAGGAAAGGGAGACAGCTGTTAGGAACACTATGAAAAGGCAGAGAGAGGTAAGAAAATGGAGAGATGATGCAAGAAGTAAATGAGTACAGTTCAGGACGGGAGATCTGGTTTTAGTAAAAACACAGGAAAAATCTAAATTGATGAGTTCTGAAATAAAGAACTTTTTTGACATCTATATAGGCCCATTTGAAATCAAGGAAAACCCGCACCCTAATGCCTATAGGCTAATCTACCCAAAATTCAACAAGTTATTTGGACTGCGCAATGTTACAGAGTTAAAACTCTACAAACATGACCCTTTAAATAGTCATTAATAAGTAAAATGCTGGCCCAACTATATCACTTTATTGCTTTATCATTCAAGGAAAACTTCATGTCAAAGTGTGGGACTATGTCAACTAAAAGTATGAAGTAGATTTTGTGTATGGGAATTATGTCTGTACTAATGTCTCTTTGTTCTCTAATATACCCATTCATTAAATTTGGTATGAGATCAGTGTGTCAGACGATGAACCAGTCTACAGTGTCATAGTAATATCTCTTAACAGAAACCAAAGTTAATGATGTGGACACTTTTAAAGTAATAAGATATGAATAATGATTGTGTGTAAGACGACAAAACCTTATCATTTGTAAGCTATGTCAGATGGAACATTTTTAATGGATAAAGCAAATTGGAGGTACTTGTCAGATTATGAGAGTGTGCACTGAAAGACCAGGCATATTATAGTGTGTTAAAAATGTAGTGATAGTCATGAAATTTAATTATGGAAATTAAGAATATATTGAGGTTTAGAGCATTATGGAGACAGATGTTGGTGTGTTACTTTTGAACCCCTGTGATGGATTGAAGATTATGTGATACTAATTTTGAAGTTTATATTGTGGAAGAATATTTTGTAATAGTTTAGATAATTTAAAGCTAAAGTGAATGAAGAGTTGTTAGGAATTTATCCCATACCCTTTTACACAATTTGAAATAATTTCTATTCATGGCAATATGCTATTTGAGCACAAGAGAGTAAATAAAAATGAAACACTGTTTAATAATGATGTAAAGTTAAGGTATAAATACTAACAATCTTACACAATTTAAGTGTAGAGTTTGTCATAGTTTGACCTATATAGCTGACATAGATGTACAATGTGAGGATACTGCAATGATAGTCACAATCATATATGGAACGTCTCGGCTACCTCATTATAAAGGAACATTAAATCATAAATATGTAAACCAATCTGACTCTGAAAATACAGTGCTGATCACACATAATTGAATTTGCACTGGATCCACCATGTGATTATATTCATCACATATACATGAATTTTCCCTAAGAGACAACCATTTAACATTGTGTATAAGTATTACAATATTTTGAGCTATGTCTATTTTATGTATGTGGTAAAAGAACCTGTTTATTTTAGAATAATGATTTCTATAGATTTAATGGTTGTTTTGGGCACAAGCCATGCCATAAGGTATTTTATTGAAGCAAAAATATTAAAAAATTGTGAGAGATACATCATTTCACAGTTCACTTAATACATTCTAAAGAAACCACTGATAATGTTTCCTGCTATCAGAAGAGTGAGTTTAACTAAGATGCATTAAGTCAGTATTGAAGTAAACTTGAGTTTATACATATACTATATAATTATGTACCCATCTTAACATGGCTCTGCAGATACAATGATCAATTAAATTTAAGGTGCCATAATTTATTGTTAGTTACAAACTCATTACACCTATTACTCAATACAGCCAATGTAACCTTCAAATTGTATATACATATATATATATATATACATAAAGAAACTTCCACATGGGAAAAACGTATTAAAAACAAAGATTCCAAGACTTACCAAGCGGGAAAGCGCCGGCAGACAGGCACAATGAACAGAACACACAAACACACACACAGAATTACTAGCTTTCGCAACTGATGGTTGCTTCTTCAGGAAGGAGAGGGAAAGACGAAAGGAAGTAGGTATATATATATAACTAAGATCACTTGGGAAACCAATTATATTACTAACTTTTGGAACTGGAAATTTTATCATGATGTGTGTATTAGATTATTTTATTCCATAGTGACACACAATCCCATGCATGCCATGCATGGACTTGTGTGTGTGTGGGGGGTGGGGGGTGGGGACTGGGAGTGTAACAACTAAGAGACGGTTAGCTTTCGTCATGGGGAAGGAGGGCAGGCTTTTGAAGGTGGTGGTTGAGGGTCTTTGGATTGGGAGTGTGGGTTGGAGGAGGTGGCGATACAGATGTGGTGTAAAACAATGTCTTATTCCATATTATTGTAGAAGTGTTAAATGTGAATAAATGAATCAAATAGTGATGTGCAAAAATAATGTAACGTTAGCTCTCTAAAAACCAAAATACCACGGCGCCCTACAAACCAGTTAGTCTCATCCTAACACAATGAAAACCGTGGGAATATCACAGTGGAACCACCTCCAGACTTGACGAAGACAACAACGCAGCCATCGATATGAGTTAAGTCCCAAACTGTTTGTACTTGTTAACAACCTCGGCCTATAAATTTGAATCTCCTTTAGTGCCTGAAGTCACCATGTGGACAAAGGAGTAGGACAACTTATAGACTGTGGAAATCCTAGGAAGAGGTCCGTTAAAAGCTGCAGGGGAATAATATGTTGAAATGTTGAAACAAGAATTCTAGAAAAATGAAAGAAATATACAACTGAAATGTTCCAATAAGAAAGACTAAATAAGGTAAAACAAATTTTTTTAAAAAAATGTTTTATTTGTGAAGAATAACTTTCTAAAGGAGAAGAAAGTAAGAGATTTTTGTCATTTAAGAGGAAAATGAACATGAAGATTGTAATCTTAATTATCAAAAACCTAAATTTATTCCAGTTTATATTCATAATTTAACAAATTGTTGTTGTTGTTGTCTTCAGTCCTGAGACTGGTTTGATGCAGCTCTCCATGATACTCTATCCTGTGCAAGCTTCTTCATCTCCCAGTACTTACTGCAACCTACATCCTTCTGAATCTGCTTAGTGTATTCATCTATTGGTCTCCCTCTACGATTTTTCCCTCCACGATGCCCTCCAATGCTAAATTTGTGCTCCCTTGATGCCTCAGAACACGTCCTACCAACTGGACCCTTCTTCTTGTCAAATTGTGCCACAAACTCCTCTTCTCCCCAATTCTATTCAATACCTCCTCATTAGTTATGTGATCTACCAATCTAATCTTCAGCATTCTTCTGTAGCACCACATTTCGAAAGCTTCTATTCTCTTCTTGTGTAAACTATTTACCGTCCATGTTTCACTTCCATACATGGCTACACTAAATACAAATACTTCTAGAAACGACTTTATATGAAAAGAACACCAATAAATTCAATAAACCATTTTAAATTGGAATGTATATTATAGATATTTCGAAAATAAATATTTATAATTTTTATTATATAGTAATGAAATGGAAATATATTGGAAATGTTGATTTATATTATATCGATACAAACTGTTTTTATTTATGATATGAAAACCGAATATTTTTATGAAGATATGAATTCAATGACAAACAAATCTGGTACAAGTGATGATCCTCAAAATAATATTTATAGTTTTAACAAGAAACATAAAGGATAGATGAAAATTGTGGAAAAATGATCTTATAACAAGTTAGTTTATGATTGAAAATGTATGTCTATAAAGTTGGTAATAAAGAAAAAGAACAATCAAATGGAGTTAAAAAATCAGTTGTAAAAAGTGAAAATAAATTTGGTGACTATAAAAGTCGTTTGAACGATCAAAGAAAACAATATAGATAAATAAATTTAAGTCGATCATTTCAATGTAAATTGTAGACAGCTGATTGTAATAAAATGGTTTAAAGACCTCATGATGATAAACATATTATATTACAAGAGGGAATAAATGCTATACCATATGGCTATCGTAAAATAAAATAAAAAATTAAATCTGAACCCTCAAAAAGTACAAAGTATAAAAACTTACCAAAACTTGCTGAACTGTGGAACTACACATGACAGTGTAACTCGACTGAATGTGGATGGAGAAGGTCTCATACAGGATATGCCAATTAACTTAGAACCACCATTCGAAGAAGAAATCACTAAAGCAGTCCAACAAAAACGAATGGAAAAGCTCCAGATCTGAACAACATTAGTCCAGAGTTACTTAAAGTCGATCCCTGCATAACAGCAGAAATTTTAGATCTTCTTCTGACAGCCATATGGCTTAATGAAAAAGAACCAAATGATCGAAACAAAGGTTTGCTCATCAAGCTCCGCCAGGAAGCAGACCTATCAGTTTGTGATTATTGTAGAGGCAGAGATATGATGGCCAGCGCAATACTCTTGGGAAAAACCAGCCAGAAGCCAACTGTGCTACACATAAGAAGTAGGAAGAGGAGACCATTAGGTCAGGCACTTAGGAGGCCAAATGAACATATTGTGGAGGAACCACATTTGGATCCCATGGGGACGACGGAGAAAAGACAGGCCCAAAATGATGTGGAGGCAATCAGTTGATGCAGAAGGTCTACTCATAGTGTGTTGTGCCTTCCACAAATCACTCTCTCTTTCAGACAGCTCAATCTTATCCTGTTCCTTCTCCTTGTCTCTAAACTCACACCCAGGCTACTATTAACAAATCATCATTCATAACTTCTAGGCTCGAAGTTCTCTCCTGCATCTCATCCAGCACAACCCTAGTCTTCTCTTCAATACTCCCAACAAGTCATTAATTCTATTCCTACACTGTGTGGCACTTGCATGTAACCTACACACATGAACCTGAGAAAGTGACTCATATTGTAGGAATTGCATTACAGATTTAAACTGAGAGATGCCAGAACAAATAGCATTAATCTCACTACTCACATCCCTGTGCTCTCCCATCATCAACTGCATCCACTCACCCATAACCTACTGAAACAGATGGGATAGTTCTGCCACTGTGCACAATAGCCACCTGTCCCCATACTCCCATTTCATAGAGTAGTAGTAGTAGTAGCAGCAGTAGTTGAGGGTTTTTTGGGCACACGACAGCAAGGTCTTCAGCGCTCACTCAGTAACAGGTTGAGACGGATGTCAAGAAAATACTCAGAACAGTAAGATAAAACAGAACGTAAAACACAGGTAACAAGGTTTTAAAAATATGTGCCTACCCACACCAAAGCGTGGGACGAAGCATGTCGTCAGCAGTAAAACATGGACAACACAGGAAGAAAGTGGTAGAGGGAGCTAAAACAATATAGCATATGGAAGTGGCTGGGTGACCGCAAGGAAAAAAGTGAGGAGTCAGCCACTCCGCAATACACTAAAACCTCCATCTTAAAAGTTTAGGCCAGAGTCCAGTCATCACAAAACTTTAAAACCCTGGACACACATGTCTCATCGTTAGCTCAAACCCAAGGCAAAACCCCATCAACTTGTGCTTCTGGCCTTCCATCTCGTAGAATAGCTCCTCCCTGCTTAGTCATGTTGCGTCTGGCTCGTCCCTAGCGGCCATACTTGTAACAGCACATCGAAATCTATATTCTAATGCTACCTGGCTACAGGTCGCACACCAGTATAATGCACAACCATTCCCTGCTAGAAATTGCGGCATAGTACTTGGATGCAGTAGGGATTTGTGCTGGGGACTATGTAAGTGTGGGCTCAATTTATCACAGAAGTTGTTAAACATTAAATATCCTTCTTGAAATCTGAGAAATAGAAACAAAAAAAGAACTTAATTTACCGGCTGATACAGTTCTTGAATGCAAGGCAGAACAGAATAACAAGAAATAGCTTTATGAGAATGAAAACAAAATTCTAGACTTCACCCGAGCAGGTATAATTGGGTCAAAGATAATAATGGCTTACAATTTATGGCAGCTGGGCACAGGTAGAAAAATGATAATAAATTACTACAAGTAAGCATGGGTGATTACATTACCACCCATCTAAGCAGATATCAATGACCACTTTTTTAACCAACTTGTCACTAAAGCAAAGCTGCTACCAACCATTTACAGGTCTGCCTAAGTAAAATTTTCAATACAATTTTATGTTCAATATGACTTCCAAAACAGAGTAACAATGGCATAGACAAATCAGCCACGCTCATTGCGTATTAAACAGTGTGCGCGTAATATTAATGTGCAATCAATAGATTAAAGGCACAGACTTTACTTTCCTGTATGTTATGTCACATAGTGAGAAAACAACTGCTGTCACTCACTGAACTACCCAGTTAGCAATCCACTTGAACTCTGGAAGCCACTGTCTGGATGTCTACTGAAATTGCTGTCCTCTTACCCAGCCAACAACAATCGCCACTCCGAGTTGCTTTGGTCCACACAGCAGCTGCTCCCTGTGTTGCCTTACTGAAGAATCACAGACAGCTCCTTGGCGCACCAGCTTCGAGAAGAATTCCCATTCTTGGCTCTCAACCAACTGACTGCATGTGTCCACAGCTCTTTACTCCTCGACAAACGGTTCAAATGGCTCTGAACACTATGGGACTTAACATCTGAGGTCATCAGTCCCCTAGAACTTAGAACTACTTAAACCTAACTAACCTAAGGACATCACACACATCCATGCCCGAGGCAGGATTCGAACCAGCGACCGTAGCGGTCGTGCGGTTCCCGACTGTAGCGCCTAGAACCGCTCGGCCACTCCAGCCGGCTTACTCCTCGACCCCAGAGGTACTCGTGTCAGTCACCCTGTAATGGTTCTAGCACAATATGCTACTAAGCGTAATTCCCTCGCCTCAGGTGAAACAAGTGTGCTGCTCAACACAGTGCATTGATTATTCGTAAATAAACAATAATGTAACAGATGGGAAATAGAAAATTGTGTCTGGTCTTTTAAGACCGTGTGGCATATGTTTGCCGATTTTCATTGTTTCCACTAGTCTCTTCTATCCGATTTTCTTAGCAGTATATTAAATTTCACACACAGTTCTGCATTCTGGAAATGAAAATATACAGCACAGAATACCAACTTAGTATAAAAAACAGGTAAGCTGCTAGTAGGACTCACACACTGAGACTTACCTACAAAATTGATTATGTATACCAGTATTTAAATAGACAGTTCATCCTTTCCAGGAATCAAGGGTCTCGACGATTTTTCCATGTTGTGACGCTGATACTGGCAAGATATCAGTCCCAGATATTCCAAAACTTTCGAAAACATTTTAATCTCAAGTCTGAAATTGGATAACAAATGACAAAACAAATATTTTTTCATGTGATATAGTTACAAATTAACAATTTTATGATATATTTTTCCTTCATTCGACCTGTGAAAACATTTTCCTTGCCAAATTTCATGATTCTATGTAACATAAATGGTTGTGCCTTTTTACACCGCCAAGGGGCCATAGATCTTAATAAATGACACAAATTTCAAATTGATACATCTATATGTTCCTGAAAAAATGGTTTAGAACTGTTGGACAGACAGATGGCCAACAAAATGATCCTATAAGGAAAGAAAACAGACAAATGACATCAGCTGCAGCAGGACTTCCTGCCTAATCGGCGGCGACAAGTGAAAATGTGTGCCAGGCAGAGACTCAAACCTGGGATCTGCTTACTGAGCACTTGATTTCACCTCTGTACCATCTGGACACAGTGTTTATCGCAAATGCGCAGACTATCTCACCACGCTTCCCTTCACATTCACACGTAGCGCCACCTATCTGCAGTCCTGTCTGTGTCCTCCATGCCCGCTGATTTTAGATTCCACCACAGAGATTGACTGAAATGTGCTTCCACACTGGAAGTTGTGGATTCATGTCCATCGAGGCAAATCAATTATATGTTGCATGGTGTCTGTTATTTAGGACATGTCTGAAAGAACAGTCACCATGTGGAATCCATAGTTATGATACATATTATGTACAACATGTTATGTATAATACGTATCACAGCTGTGGGTTTTGTATGGTGTCTGTTCTAAAGAACAGACACCATGCATTCATATAAAAGTGATCATATAAGGATTCCATTTCTCCCGACTGAGGTACAGAACCTTAACGATCAGACACATTTTCTTTTTCCCCCTCTGTTAAATAAAGTTTTAGTTAAAAATAGATTTAAATTGTAATTTAACTTTATTTTTCATCAGCTGTTAAATGTATCTCCGCATAAAAATTTTTTTGTTTCCTTTATTAGTTAACGCAACTACAGATTGTTTGAAAAAGAATGACCTGATTTAAAAATTCCATATTTATTGGTAAAAACATACTATGAACATGGAAAGGAGTGCAAGAAGCTCACAAAAACTTAAACTTTTAGATATGCAATTACAAATGTTCTACATGTCCACCTACAGCAGCACAAACAAAAATCTAGACGGCAGTTAAATTCGTCATAAAATTTACACAATGTATCCGCTTTTACAGAAGTAATGATGGTTGTTATTCTGTCCACCAACAGCAGCACAAACAACATGTAGACGACATTTAAATTCGTCATAAAATTTACACAATGTGTCTGCTTTTACACCAGAAGTCACGAGAAATGGCATAGAAAACATTTACTTTAGGCGAGTCTCTTTCATGCTTGGTAATGTCATGAGGGTTCTGGTGTCTCCATATGTGCACAATATGTTGGTTTACTTTACCGTTAACATTAAATGTCGCTGCATCACTGAAAATTAACCATGGTAAAAATCATAGAATGAAGGCTTTCACGGCATGTGTTGTCGTCACTTAACACTTCCAGGTTGAGATGCCGTGGTCCACACATAAAACCCACAAACATACAAAAAAGTATTGTCCCCGTCTAGGAGAGAGCTGCTGAAATTAACCCATTTCTTTTATCACCAACTGAAGAGTTTGCACTAATTGCAGTCTGTATGGTTTATAGACCAAATGACGCCTTAACACTAGGCAGAGAGTCGTATGAGGCATTGACAGTTATTTACTAGCGTGGCGAGTAGACTTTCGTTGACTCCGCTTAAACTTTTGCCGAATTCTTTCCACCATGTCATCAGAAGTACAAGGCGGACCCGAACTCTTATCTTTGCGCAAGCCTTCTTCTCTTCAAACTGGCGATACCAACAACGAACGTTTTTGGGTACAGGCGGATCAATGTCAAAACTCGGCCGAAAAGCACCTGAAATCACTGACTCATTTTTCGCAAACTGCAGCCCACAAAACACAATCTGTCACGTGGACGCCATCTTACTTCTGACTGACTGCAAACTGAGAAGACACTAGACTGACTTTCTGAAACTCTAGGCCATGTCCATTCATGCAACACACATTTTCTTGCTGGCGCATCGCATGTTTCGTAATTATTATCGTCTAGGACCAAATCATGCTTTTTTATGTAAACACACTACATGTCTTAATTTATGTGTGTTTTATATCTTCTGTCTAAATAATACCTTTGTGAGTAGTACTTGTGCGTTATGTCATTTGTGTTTGCTACATCAAGCTGTCACCTAAAGATGGCCTATGAAGCTGATAGCCAGTTTGTAACAAAATAAATATAATTTGCGCAAAAGTAGGAAGTGTTTCCTATTTAATATTGTTGAACATTTTGTTGAATACATGCTGGATTTAATCATAGAGGTAATAGGTTAACTGAAAAATGTAGTACCCGCAAACATATTAACAATACCATCATCCAACTCATGGAATAATATAAACTAAAAGAAAGGTGGCAGGGGTAAAATACAGAGAGTGAAAGGCTATTTACAATTTGTACAGAAAGCAGATGGTAGTTATAAGAGTCGAGGGGTATGAAAGGGAAGCAGTGGTTGGAGTGAGACATGTTTGTAGCCTATCCCCGATGTCATTCACTCTGTATATTGAGCAAGCAATAAAGGAAACAAAAGAAAAGTTCGGAGTAGGTATTAAAATCCATGGAGAAGAAATAAAAACTTTGAGATTCGCCGATGACATTGTAATTCTGTCAGAGACAGCAAAGGACTTGGAAGAGCAGTTGAACGCAATGGACAGTGTCTTGAAACTAGGCTATAAGATGAACATCAACAAAAGCAAAACGACGATAATGCAATGTAGTCGAATTAAGTCGGGTTATGCTGAGGGAATTACATTATGAAATGAGACACTTAAAGTAGTAAAGGAGTTTTGCTACTTGGGGAGCAAAATAACTGATGATGGTCGATGTAGAGAGGATATAAAATGTAGACTGGCAATGGCAAGGAAAGCGTTTCTGAAGAAGAGAAATTTGTTGACTGTTGAACAGATCGCCTCCAGAGTTGGCATTTCTGTGGGTTCTGTGCACACAATTCTGCATGACGACCTGAAAATGCGAAAAGTGTCATCCAGGTGGGTGCCACGAATGCTGACGGACGACCACATGGCTGCCCGTGTGGCATGTTGCCAAGCAAAGATGACGCGCAACGACAGCATAAATGGGACTTTCTTTTCGTCGTTTGTGACAATGGATGAGACGTGGATGCCATTTTTCAATCCAGAAACAAAGCGCCAGTCAGCTCAATGGAAGCACACAGATCCACTGCCACCAAAAAAATTTGAGGTAACCGCCAGTGCTGAAAAAATGATGGTGTCCATGTTCTGGGACAGCGAGGCAGTAATACTTACCCATTGCGTTCCAAAGGGCACTACGGTAACAGGTGCATCCTACGAAAATGTTTTGAAGAACAAATTCCTTCCTGCACTGCAACAAAAACGTCCGGGAAGGGCTGCGCATGTGCTGTTTCACCAAGACAACGCACTCGCACATCGAGCCAACGTTACGCAACAGTTTCTTCGTGATAACAACTTTGAAGTGATTCCTCATGCTCTCTACTCACCTGACCTGGCTTCTAGTGACTTTTGGCTTTTTCCAACAATGAAAGACACTCTCCGTGGCCGCACATTCATCAGCCGTGCTGCTATTGACTCAGTGATTTTTCAGTGGTCAAAACAGACTCCTAAAGAAGCCTTCGCCGCTGCCATGGAATCATGGCATCAGCGTTGTGAAAAATGTGTACGTCTGCAGGGCGATTACGTCGAGAAGTAACGCCAGTTTCATCGATTTCGGGTGAGTAGTTAATTAGAAAAAAAAAAAAAAAGTCGGAGGCCTTAGAACTTGAATGCACCTCGTATTCTTCCATTCCTCAGATACACACTGAGGTGATAAAAGTCATGGGTTCAATTGACTCTGAGCACTATGGGACTTAACATCTGAGGTCATCAGTCCCCTAGAACTTAGAACTACTTAAACCTAAGGACATCACACATTCATGCCCGATGCAGGATTCGAACCTGCGACCGTAGCGGTCGCGCGGTTCCAGACTGAAGCGCCTAGAACCGCTCGGCCAAAAGTCATGGGATACCTCCTGTTATCGTGTCGGACTCCTTCTTGCCCAGCGTAGTGCAGCAACTCGACGTGACAACTCAACAAGTCGTTGGGAAGTTGGGAAGTCCCCTGCAGAAATATTGCGACATGCTTCCTTTATAGCCGTCCACAACTACGAAAAAGTTGCCAATCCAGAATTTTGTGAATGAATTGACCTCTCAATCATGTGCCGTAAATGTCCGATGGGTTTCAGGCCGAGCGATCTGGGTGGCCAAATTATTCCCTCAAATTGTCCAGTATGTTCCTCAAACCAATTGTGAACAACTGTGGCCTGTGAGAAAATGAAGTACATGAATGGCTGGAAATTGTTTCCAAGTAGCCTAACATAAGTATTTACAATCAATGATCGGTTCAGTTGGACCAGATGACCCAGTCCATTCCATGTAAACACAGCCAGCACCAGCTTGCACCTTGCCTTGTTGACAGCTTAAACCCATTGCTTCGCGCGACTACTACGGTCGCAGGTTCGAATCCTGCCTCGGGCATGGATGTGTGTGATGTTCTTAGGTTACTTAGGTTTAAGTAGTTCTAAGTTCTATGGGACTGATGACCTCTGATGTTAAGTCCCATAGTGCTCAGAGTCATTTTGAAACCCATTGCTTCGTTAGGTTTGTATCACACTTGAACCCTACCATCATCCCTTACCAATTGAAACTGGGATTCAACTGACAGGGCAAGGTTTTTCAGTCGTCTGCGGTACAACTAATATGGTCACGAACCCAGGAGAGGCGCTGCAGGTGATGTCATGCTGTTAGCAAGGGCATTCGCGTAGGTCGTTTGCTGCCATCGCCCATTAACGCCAATCTTTCCCACACTGTCCACACGGATACGTTCGTCGTACGTCCCACATAGATTTCTGGGTTATTTCACGCAATGTTGCTTGTCTTTTAGCACTGACTACTACATGCAAACGCCACAACGATCGCTCGTTAAGCGAAGGCCGTCAGCGTCTGCCTTAACCATGGTGAGAGGTAATGCCTGAAATTTGACAGTCGCGGCACGTTCTTGACAGTGTGGATCTAGGAATATTGAATTCCCCAAAGATTTCCGAAGTGGAATGTCCCATGGTTCTAGCTCCAACTATCATTCCACGTTACAAGTCTGTTAATTCCCATCGTGCAGTCATAATCAAGTCGGACACCTTTTCACGTGAATCACCTGAGTGCAAATGACAGCTCCACCAATGCACTGCCCTTTTCTAGCTTGTGTACTCGATATTACCGCCAGCAGATTGCTGGCCAACGACTTTTGTCACTTCGGCGTACACGATCATTAGCAGTGATCAGTAACTGAAGCGGCCGGAGTGGCCGTGCGGTTCTAGGCGCTACAGTCTGGAACCGAGCGACCGCTGCGGTCGCAGGTTCGAATCCTGCCTCGGGCATGGATGTGTGTGATGTCTTTAGGTTAGTTAGGTTTAATTAGTTCTAAATTGTAGGCGACTGATGACCTCAGAAATCAAGTCGTATAGTGCTCAGAGCCATTTGAACCATTAGTAACTGAGTATAACAATAGACTGACTAGAAATAATTTTCTGTTGGAAGACAACATGCTAAGAAGAAGATGAGAACCTTACCAGTTGACCGACAGCCAAAAATAAACAAAAGCAAAGTGGAGAAACCAAATGTTGTGGATTAGACTTTCTTCTCTGCTGTCAATTCGTCACATGGGATTTTTCAGTCCGTAATGTATACTGGTTCGTAGACGATACTCTAGCAGATATCTGAAGGCAAATATGTAGCTGAGAGCTCGTACAGGAGTGAATAGGATGCCATGAAAAGCTGCCGGTCTTAATTTAACGCGAAAGGATTATAACTTGGAGGATGGTGAGTGCGCCGGCTGCGGCCGCCGCCGGCTTGAGTTCTGTGAGAATGGTACAATGTGGCGGGAATAAAAGAGCTTATGCGATCAACACTTGGCCGCAAGTTTGCCAAGTTAGGCCCGGTGTTAAGCCCTCTGCACCTCGCCGCGAAGTGTACAGAGGGGGGCGCAAGTTTGTCACCGACCACGCTCCGGGAATCTCAAAGCAGCCACACTCATTTTCGATAAAAATGGGAGGCCCCTGCAGAAAACCCTTTCAGAATTCTAGAACGAGAAAGCAGTGATATTGCAAATGATAATCTATACGTGCTGTCGTGATCACTGGCAATATTAAAATTTTAACAGCTTGCAAAGAAAATGTATTTTTGTAGTAATTTATCAGTCGAAATGAGACAAGTATCTGTGGCAGATGTACACTCAAGCGGAAAATTTCAGTAACTCCGTTTCGTAAAATAATCATAAATGATAGATTCTTTTTAGGTATTTGAGAAACCAGACACTGAAATAATACGAAAACAATTAAGAATTGTAATATTTTGCGAAGGCTAGAGGCGATCTCTAGAGACAACACTCAAGACATTGCTTAGGGACGATGACAGAGAGAAATAAGCAGTAGTCCCCAGTTAGTCGTTTCTGAATATTGTATCAGTTTTCTTTTTCTTCCTGTATTTTATTGCTTTTGAAGGGTCAATTAGCCCAAAATTCACTGAAAATATCCTGCTACACTTATTGCAGTTGTATAACATTTTCATGAAGTGGAACCCTAATATGCTTTTCAGTCGACGTTAGGCAAAGCGTTTAACGTGCAGTGCGGCTGAATTAAGAATTTACTGCGGCGGTGCTGTGTGACAGCAGGCGTGACAATAACTCCTTTACCACTGCCCTGCCATATTATCTCGAATCATGTTATTTTATTGAGTGACTAATAATTAAAAACAATGAGTAATAATGGACACATCGTTTTGTAAAAATCTGTCTAAAATTACACATAATGACCAGATAATGGGTAGATGTCTACAGTTGATTATTTGGAACTGACCACACATTGTTCTGGAGGATCAAGGCTATCTCAAGCAATATGATTATCGGTATCCCCATTGTAAAGAAATATTTCCTGAACTTAGTAACTTCCATTAACAATCATTACATTTAAGTAGGCGTTGGGTACCGAATTCCTTCTCAAAGTTGATGACTGGGGGAAGCTGTCAGTATGTGCTTGGAATCATACAGGAATCTGGGCTTGCTTAATGATCGGTGGGACACATCGGTATATTTTGTTTCCAGAGATCACCCGGCACCCTCTTCTGAGTGATTCTGTGATCGTTTGTTGGAATTTGGACCACGAGGTCAGTTGTTTGGCGTCCAAAGCGCAGATTTTGCTTTGTAGTTACTGTGTTACTTCGGTTTTTGTGTGAAGTAAGGTCAGGCAATATATTTCTTACGTTTATTACATTATTCGCTAGATACATACCGTTCAGCATGTATGTTTGTAACACCAAAGCTCTAATGCTGTACGGATTTATTTTGCTTTTGTTTCATTTCATGTTACATCATTGAGCTTCTGTAAATGTGTTTGATTGAATCGATAACACAAACTTGTATACTCCTTTCTTTGTTAAAACTTTGATGTCGTGGCTTGATTCTATGCAAAGGAGTGTATCTGTCATTTAAATTCTTTGTCTCATTTGGAGGGAACAAAACTTACTGTATATAATTGTAATTTCTGTGTGAATAATTTTTTGTAGAAATGTCAATATGTGCAAATGTTCTGTTTCATTCAGTGCATTTGCTTGCTGTTATGTAAACTGCTGATCCTCACTTAGGGTTCTTAGTTAGTTTGTGTGTAAAAGGTGTTGTGGTTCCCCTCGGGAACGGAACTGTGTAGCGCGCGCAAATTGTGGTTGGCCTAAGTAGAAAAGGTGGAACTGAGAGTCAGTCGGGGACGAGCTACGAGTCGGGGACGAGCTACTAAATCGTGCACTGCCATGTAAATGTTGCATATTGTGCTCGTTCCGAGAGAGGTTTTTCCTGCTACATTTCCTCGGATGGATGGATGGATAAACAGCTGGAACTATTCTGGAATTTGTATCTGTCATCGCCACCAAGAAATGACAGAGTCCAGAAATTCTATCTGCAATTCCACCTACCAACATGCAATCGCCACCACATTGCGCAATCACTGTAATGGAGGAATATAGTAATGTACAGTGAAGGATCAGCTTAATGGATGTGATAGTGTGCTCAAATATAAGGTAATTTATAACTGAATTTATGTACCTACCTTGATTTTTCTCCTTATCATAACACCTCTCAGGTTCCTCTCCGTTTGAAAAAGGGATTACCGAGTGTCCCTACTGAAAGAACATTAAAGACCAGTGTTTTGCTCATTAATGCCTTTTGAACATAGTAAAAAGAAAGTTAAAGTTAATGTGGCAAGAGAGTGTGTTAAAGTTAATGATGCTTGCTGAAAATAATTTTCCTAGTAAAACTGCTTATTAGTGTGTTGTTGCTAACTTTTAAAGTTCTTAAGATTGAGGCTTATAAAGTTTTGCCTTTTGTAAATCGCATAAGGTGAGTCAGTATCTTACATATATGTTAATTTTGTCTCTCAATGTAGTAAAAGTGGAAAACTGCAGTGTGAAACGTTATATACTCATGTCTGCTAAGTGTTTGTCTCTCTTTTGTATTGGAAGTGCATATTAATAATATAACAGGATCCACAGTTTGTCTATTGCGTTAATGCTAGGTAACAAGTAATGGGAAAACCACTAATTACGAAAAACATTATTTCTTTACTCAAATGATAGTGAGAAGCAACCTGTTAGTGGATTCCAATTAACTTTCATTTTAAATAGTAAAGTATTTAACTGAGAGAGACTTAACCTATATCCAATTAATGATTCTGCAGTGAATACTAATAATAACGTTATAAAGACCATTCAGTTTGTGTAAACCCTGAAAGTAGTAGTATGTTTCGGTATCTGTTATAATTTTGCAAATAGTTTGTGCTGCTCTAACTATTAGTTTCAATCTTACCGTAAACAAATGTATGTGTCAAGAGTTCACTGCACTCGCGTGTGACAAAGTATAGGTTGTGTTTATCCATTAAAGTTATTAATAACTATATTCTTGTAAGAGAATGTTAATCATTCTCTTGCCTAGTTAGGCTGGCGACCGTTGGGAAAATTTTGTTTGTTACTGTTCAAATATTTACGTAATTCTGACTTTCATTTCCGATAAGCCACCTTCGTTAGGTACAACACGGTCAACATAACAAAATTACTCTCAGAGGGTAACACTGCTCTGTTACTTTATACCATAATTGCTTTAACAAGACAGTTTTATTTCACGACCTGCTTCCAACTTTAAGGTTATGGTATAGCAGTAGCAGACGATACAAGTGTTATATGTTGACTAACAAATTACTCTTGAAGTGGTCTGTTGTTTTTAACCTTGTAGCCATATTGTGTTGAAGAATTCACGTTTTAGCCTTTTATTTTATGTTGTATATGTTTCTGTGAACTACTTTTCTCCTCTTGTGGAGATGTGTGCTCAAATAACCACATTTCGTATGTGCACTGCATTTTTGAAACCAAAAAGTAGTCTCATAATGCGGAACTGCAACAGTAGTGGACATTGTGGCAGAGGGATTTTTCGTCTTGGTCTTGTGAGGCAGCCTTTAGTTGAACGAAAGATGAGATGGAGGAGACGGCAAGCTTTTAACACAAAAACCAAACCAGGAGTGAAGAGGAATTCCTCACGATGCAGGGATACAAAATGTAGGAATGTATTTTTTAGTAAAGAGCGCAGGGAGGTGATACGAAAGCAAGAAATAAGAACTAACACTATATGTAGTGATTACAAAAGGACTTACTTTCAAAAATTTCATAGTACTTGTGGGAGGCCCACCTGTTCGTGGAGCCCGATTTTGTAATGTAATTCATGAAAAATGACCTGAAACGATTGTCGCATGTATAAGGGATTGTATATTTGACAACATTGAACCAAAGATGTTGCCTGAGTGGCAGAATAGATTGTAAGTAGGGGTGTGCGTAGCGCAGTAGCAGTTGCTTTTGTACTCTGTTATAGGTAGGCTAGTGGCTAGGTGTGGGAATTTAGTTGTTGGTCTACAGACGGAGCATAATACAATTTTTATATGAATGGTGTTTTTTGTGCTCACACAGAGCCCATAAATGTTCGGTTGTAGCTATTTCTATAGAAGTGTAAACAGTGTATTACTAATTTGTAAGGCTGTAAGATAATCAAAGAATTGAAGTGATACTTATCGTTAACAAATGTTGACCACTATCAATGGCAATTAGAGAAGAGTAATGAATTGATACTGTAACTCAAAGGGAAAGCAACTGGAACAAATTTGTGAGGTAATGAAGTTTTGTATATTTAGTTTTAAGTATGCAGCAACATGCCCGCCCAGTTGGCCGTGCGGTCTCAAGCACGGCTTTCCGGGCAAGAAGGAGCGCCGTGGTCCCCGGCACGAATCCGCCCGGCTGATTTGTGTCGAGATCCGGTGAGCCGGCCAGTCTGTGGATGGTTTTTAGGCGGTTTTCCATCTGTCTCGGCAAATGCGGGCTAGTTCCCCTTATTCCGCCTCAGCTACACTATGTCGGCGATTGCTGCGCAAACAAGTTTTCTATGTACGCATACACCACCATTACTCTACCACGCACACTTGTCTGGTCTGAGACGTTCTCTGGGTGGTCCATCCGGGGCCGAACCGCACAATAACCCTGGGTTCGGTGTGGGGCGGCGGAGGGGTGAAGTGGACTGAGGTAGTCGTCGTGGGGTTGCGGACCACTGCGGCTGTGGCGGGGCGGAGCCTCTCCGTAGTTTCTAGGTCCCTGGTTAACATAACTTAACATAACATGCAGCAACATAATTTGTGAATTTCGCTGAAATTTTAAGGAACCCTTGAATGTAGGAACCAAGTATTTTGCATCAGATTTAATGTATAGGTTGATTAGGTATACCCGATTGGTAATATTTTGTGTGTTTTGTAATCCTGATACAAAGAAGCTAAATTTTGGAATCTATTTTATCAAACGATGGCATACTTTTTTCATGTTACAAACCAAGTGTTTTTAATTACGATAGTAAGTGAGAATTGTAGAACAGTTGAGAAGTTAACTGATTTTGGAGTTAAAGTAGGATGTTTCGTATGAGATTCTGTGAAGGAGAAACTTTGGAGAAACTTTATTTTGAATACAATTTTCAAAATGAAGCATACTGTCTTTGCACATCCCCTTATAAGTACCTCATCCTTTTTCATGTCGTGTTTATTTAAATCCAATGAATATTTTAAAAGAAATCTTTTTTCAATAAGAATCGCAAAAATATTAATGTGCCAGAATCACGAAGGTATTAATGTTTGTAATAGTTTCAATGCGGGCAGCATTGCACAGTGCTGAGCCTATAACAAATATTTTCACTGAAAATTTGCAAAGTTACTTATTTATCAACGAATCTACCGATGTTATTTGTATGAAGCTATTATACGGCTGTGCCAAGATTGAATATTTTCTATGTCTACTGTGGAGAGAACAGAATACCAAGATTACATCCGTTGCGACTCTATAGCTAAGGAAAATTTATTTGATTGTTTATTTGCACAAGGAATTTTGTCAGTTTTTTGTACAGGGCCATAGAACTCGGTGCTCACGAGACTGAGTAAATTTCAGAGGGATTTATTTCATTATAGGTATTGCATACTGGTTTTTCAGATAAAGTTTTTTTTATTGCAGTAAAACTGATTCAACACACAATGTGCTCAACAACACATCACACAGTAAATTTGCATGACATAAACATTACGCATTTCATTTTCATTGGCAAACAAAAACAAAATCATATTACAAGTACATTACATACTCTACTGCTGAGTAATTGAATAACTTTAACGCAATATTACTCCTTATCCTCATCTTTTTACAGATTGAACTTAATTTTCCTAAATTTCATTTCATCCCGAGTTCAGTGGAACATGTAAGTCTGACACAAAACACTGATAAAACTGTAAATATCAGGGGAGAATTACAAACCTAGGGTTAGGCATTGTGCATTCGAGAAATAATCCAATAATTATTACAGCGACATGAGATATGGAAATTAATTCAGCCTTGAAAGGGTTAGGGGGTCTCTAGCAGCTGATGCTGTGAACCTGCCTGCTAGGCAAATGCATCCGTTGTGAACCGGCATCATTGTGGTGTGGTCCTTGAAAGTATGCGAGAATCTGACGCACCACTGTGCAAACTCAGGTTATCACTGTCCATGTAACAGCTGCTGTAATGGAACAATACCTCTTGAACGTTACAGGAATGTACATATCAGTATTAGGTTATTTCATTAATCGCGTAAATATTGGTACCCTTTTGTTCACATTCTTCATTACTCACAATTGTAGGTCAGAAGACGATTATAAGTAGTTTAATTTTTGTTACTGGGCTGTCGGACACCATGTTTAACAACCTGAGCGCCCAGGGAAAATAGTAGCAGTCTAACATTTAAAAGTAACAAGGCACCTGAAATTCCCACATTCTTGTAGAAAAACATTTTACCGACGTCTCTGAACAACGTAATCAGTGAAACTGAAAGGTCAGAAACCACATACTGTGTTTGCGCGTCCGACCTTCTGTTACTTTGTTTAGTACAAGATACCGTATATAATTACGATTTTAACAGGTGAGAGTAAGCAACGAGTAGTTTGCTGCAAGAAGAAGAGCTCTTTATATGATGTACTGAGATGTTGAACCAACTACAGTTTTTTCAAATTGTTCGAAGTACACTTGCTAACAGCATATGAGATCTCTTCGAAAGAGGAACGCAATGTTTGTCAACCTCAGCGATTAAAAAATATAGCGTCTTAAGACACCAACTGATAATGAAACTGCACTTTGTCAGCAGCTTCAAGGTTTGTATTTCGTCCAAGCCTTCGCTATTTTTGCTTAATTAACGAGTACTGACGTACTCCTTTTAAGAACTCTCGAATGCCGTTAAGATATGTGCACTGTACCATAAAAAGAACAATAAATGCTTCAATATTTTGATAACATACTCCGTACAATAAAAAACCTATAACGTATACTCACTCGCAGAGAATTTTGTTATGATAACTTGAAGATTTTATGCAATATTAGCGGTCTCACGCTGCACATGACAGCACGAGTTCTTCCATAATCTATGCCCATATCCAAATTAACATTACAAATGGGAAAGTAACTCCCTCTGCCACGCTATCACGTCTAAACTGCTGAACTGATTTTGATAAAATTTGCTGTGGAGAGTGCTTGTATGCTGAGGAAGAGCATAGGTTACTTTAAAAATTGCGTAGTATAACATATTTATTCATTTGAAGAATATAACACGAAATTGGAACAATAAGTACTCTTTGTGAAAGCTATTTGCTCTTTGACTTTTGAACTCTATCACATTTGGGAAAATGTTTTTATTGTTTGATATGTTCTACAAAATACGATTCAACGTAATGCATACAATGTGTATACAATCCTCTACGTGTTTAATCTATAATTCCATACTAATGTCTGTCACAAAAACGTCGCATTTTGGCCGCTGTGCCTCCTGCGTCTACTATAACTTCTTTGTTCAGTTCAAATTTACGAGAGCAGTTCTTGGCCATGGGTTCCCGATTCTATTCCCACTGGGCTCGATTTTTTTCTGCTCACGTCTGGAAATGTGCGTTGTCCTCATCATCATTTCATCATCATCGACGTGCAAGTCACCGAATAGGCGCCAAACAAGAAGACTTAGGCCAAGATCCTGAACATCCCAAGCAGGTCTCCCGACCAATAAAGTCATATACATTGCATTTCATTTTATTGATAAACGACCGCAACCGTGGGTAACAGTTAGAATACAGTAATTATATAATACTCAATGTATGTAATCCATGATAACCCAAACTTCCATACTATTAATATAAATGCGAAAATAACTCTGTTAAACTTTCACGACTAACCCGCTGAACCGATATCCATGAAATTTGACGAGAGATAGCTTGATAGCTTGAACCCCGATGAAGAAGATAGGTTCCTTCACAAAGTGTGTGGTACAAGATATTTAATGATTTGAAAAATATCATGCAAATGGAGGAAAAATATTTGCTCTTTGAAAAAGCCATTTACTCTTTCATTTCTTAAATTTGTCACGTTTGAGAAATTGCAATTGTTGGTTGATATGTTCTACGTAATATGATTCAACGTAGTCAATACAACGCTTATTCAATTCTCAACGTGTTTAATCCATACTTCCATACTAATAACAGTAATATTAATTGAGAAAATAATTCAGTCTGTTATGTTTTCACGACTCTACCGCGGAACCGATTTCGATGGCATTTAGTATGGAGATAAACTGAGGAAGACCATAGGCTCCTTTAGAAAGTTGTTATCTTTTCAATTATTATTAACATTTTTAAATATGGTATACCTGAGTGGCATTCAGACGACGCTGGCGTGGTGGTTGGCGTCTCTTAGTGTCTATAGATTATCCTGTGATGTTATTTTGTTCATTTATTTTATTCGGCTTTCAGCATGAAATCAGTGTTAATGTGAGCGTGGTACGTGATATTAAGTTCCTACACCATGTAGCATAGCTGAAGAGTTTTTTTTGGAGACACAGCAATAAAATCGGACGGTAAGCCTCGCAAACGTAAGTCTGACTTAGCATATAGTTCTAAAAGAGCTCAAGCTGCGGAAGTTACTCGAATCCAGAAAACCTCAGAGCTATCTCATGTCCGCCGTAGCTTGGATGCAGAAGGCCAGGCAGCGTTCAGAGCTACAGAGTCATTAGAACAGTCAAAAGAACGTCGCATTTTAGACGCTGAGCGTCACGCGTCTCTTAGAGCTTCCAAGATGTCTGAACACTCACAATGACGGCGTCATTTAAACACTGTACGACAACCAGAGTATCCTACCTTTACATGAGGAACGTGGGAGGCTTCTGGTGAGACTGCATTTGCTTATGATCTACTAACTGACTATGTTAATAACAAACTAGTCATCGTATGAGGATGGATCAGATATGTAGGCACCATAACGCATTTAAATGGAAGGAAGAGAACCGGTTGGTATGTTTTGCTAGGCAACATCTCACATCCAGTACTAGGTGAGTCAGAGAAACGCCTAAAATCTCTACTTCCGCACGAATGTAATGAATAGACGCATTTTTAAATGTAATTAGAAAATATAATGCATGCTTGCAGATTCGACATACAGAAAAATAGAGACACGTTCATTACGTACTTACATACCGGCAACTCATACATTTTTTATACATATGTCACTATACCTCTGTATACACAGACGTCTCGTAAAATTACTAACTTGCTTACTCACCATCACTCATCATAACAAAACAGCTGATACGCAAAGGAAGCAGTGGTGTCAACTAGTCTGTCTACATATATAAAGAACTGTATCAGTTTGTTCTTTTAATTCATCAAATCTAGAGCTTTATTTCGATTTTGATGAAATTTTGCACAATTTATCTAAAAAAAAAGAAGGGAGATCACTACACAAGATTTCATAGTATAACTTGAAAGCATGTGTATATTGTATATAAAAGGGAAAAGCTGTAATCAAAAATCCTGGGCGATTGATATATACATTACCAAACATCTCTAAAAGAACTTAACCGATTTATTTCAAAGTTCTTGGCCAATTTACTTCAAATTCCTACATTCTTACGAAACAACGAAGAAAATTAATGAACTATTAAATGCCTAACAAACTAAATATATAGTGGTAAATTGACTAGTCCCCATCGCGAGAATAAATTACAACGGCAATACCCGTGTTGTAGATAGTACCGTGAGACGTTACTAGAACGCGGGACGAGTGAAAGCTCGAGAATTTGATAGAAATATGATGGCAGACTCTCACTGCCATTGTTACATATGATGTATACCATAGAAGATATTTTAGTCTTTATTTCACAGCAATTTCTATTAATGAAATCCACAGTGCCGTGCAAATAGTAAACTAGGTCGTAGATATAGAACCATCAAAAGTCACTAGATCGTGTGCCAATCAAAAAATCGAACAGAACTCGGAATTTCCCGAACTTTGACATCAACTATTCGAATACTTCTAGTCGTGCTCAAACACAGCTCTTCCTGAAACAGTGAAAACTGGGCTGAAACAATGGAAGACCAGTTCTCCTAATGATCATTAGGGACTTGCGTAGAAATCTGAAGCAGAGCAGTTTTCATTCGCTATGCATGTGAACAAGGAACAGGGTCAATCACTTTGTGTGGCAGATATTAAAAATTCTGGGCAACGCCGAGCGCTGCAGCTAGTACATTATAAGAGCGCTAGTAAACACAATTGGGCCCCTCCACGTTGCCTCCCGAAATAGCATAGTAGTAAATTCCTAGCTTTCTGGGGGTATTTACTGATGTGAAACTTTCTGGGGAATTAAAGCTGTGTGTCGGACTGGGACTAGTGCCTGCAACCTTTACCATTCGCAGGCAAAGACCAGACACGACTCAATCTGCCCACACAGCTACACCTCAGCCACTACCTCTCACCCTTCTTCTGAACTCGGCCTCGAGTCGCGTTCCGGCACACAGTTTTAATGTGCCAGGATGTTGTAAGCCAATGCGAACTCCACTGCAAAGCGAAAAATTCTTTCTGGATTTGCTGAAAACTTTGCTGTGTGTGTAATACGGTGGACCAACTTCCGACCCAAACTGAGGCCTTGGCCAACATTCTAGGCCTATAGTACGGTAGACCGATGTCTCAGTGCTGGAGAACATTATGAAACATAAAATATCCTTACATCAGGATTACAAGCCTCCCCCAAAAAGTACACTTTACCTTTAACCACGAAGCTTGGTAACCACTTACATCAATGAACAATATTGGTAGTTTCCGTCTTATTTGAAAGCGGTTGGAACTGCACTTGAACTGAGGGTGTTTCAAACTGATACTGAAACCTTTGGGTATTGTATCTGGAGGAAGTAACTGAAAATAGGACGCTATGTACAGAAATATCATTGGTGTAAAACAACGAAAATATAGCAACCAGCACCTCGATCTTCTAATCTGCACCTGCTAGACTTATTACTCTGGGGATATTTGCCAAACCTGGCTTGTGAAAGTCCGGTTGAGTGAGACGAGAACTTAGCAGGTAAGATACATGCAACAAGTGACACGTTTTCAGTAGAACAGGTATTTCGGTCCACCCCGCACGTTAGACGGCGGTACTCAGGTGTGAGGCTAGAGACAGGCTTTTCGAACGTTTGTTTGGAGGCATAGTCAACACTGGTTTCGCTTCTGCCGTTACGTCTTGCAGCAGCAATAGAGTTACCAGGAGATACTGAGGTTTGACAAGTGCTAGAAAATCTCCCGCAAACTGGTTGGACTACTATGACTAAGACCAACTGGGACGTTCTCAGAGTGAATGTAGTCAGCTCGTGTTGAAGGGTGGGAGCCTAATGTCAATTTTGCTACTATGGATTTCGTGCGTGCTACGAAGGATGGTACAGACATTCGGTACCCTACACAATGGTCAGCAAAAATCGATAAGCTTCGTCGGTCTGCGTACAGAGTGAATAGGCAGAACGTGACAAGTATAGTGAAATAGAAATGTCAAAAAATCTACATAAACACCGACAAATAAAATAAAGATTTACACAAGAGCTAATTAGCATTTTAAGAACTTGCAAGGGTAAACAGTATAAGATCATGACAGAGAAATTACTCGGAGGTTATATCCACTATTAACTACAAAGATAAAACAACAGAACCTCTGGAAGGCACAGTAAAAATATTTTTGTATTATATTATTTCCTTATGATTTTCTGGCACAAGGTACCAAGAAACAAAGAAAATTGTAAAATAATTTAAAAGAGTGTAACAACAAAACTGCGCTTCGGCCTTTACCTGTAAACTAAATATTAAGACAAATGCGAAGTTTTCGTAGTAATGAGGTACACGGGCCAGACACGGTAACACTAATATACATTTAAAACCCTCATATCAAATCTGGTCTCAGAACTAAGCTGATCATTGGGTACTTACGTCAAAGGTGATGCCATATTATTTGGCAACGGACTGAAATATTGAAATTAAAAATGGAGAAGCTGACTATTCGATGCGGCCAAACTTTGAAAATGGTCAAATCTTTTACGTAGTATCGTCGTCATGGTTGTGGATATTTTCGGTGTCCATCCTAGGATGTTTTAAGATTATCCGATGGTCTTGTGCCGTCTCCCAGTCTTGAAATTAACAAATGATTTTGAAGAAATTACCACAGGACTCAGTCTGTGGTTTCGCATTTTGAAATGGCAGTACGTAGTAGACACTATTTTTTAATAAAACAATTACCTTATCAAGAAATAAGTCACGACAATTCAAATAAAACCGAGAGTTCGTTTAAAATGAAAGTAAGACTAGTAATGGCTATCAGAGTAGAGGAACAACCAATTCCAACACGAAACAAGGGTGGTATTACGACGCAGATTTCGATTGGAGGTGCACTTTCGTGGTACTCGTAGCGAAAGAAAGCATTCGTCATTACTAGCATTATGCACGTTAATCAGAAGCATTAATTATTCACCTACATCTAAGGCTTTTTATGCTGCTGGATTTGGTGTGATACTTTTAATCTTTTGTACTGTTTTGTCAGTTTGGACCGGTTTAGGATTTTTTTCTTTACAGTTCTGAAGGTGACAATGAATTATATCAATTACGGCGCTCTCCGAAACGACGACATCATCATGTTTCACTAAATAACTGTATAGGTTACATTGTAATAGTTTTATAATGTAACACATACTGTAGACTACGGATTGTGCGTGTGAATTTGTAGGTTCACCTTGACGGAATTTGCCTTGGGGCTAAGAGAAACGCCGAGGACTGTTTTGCTAGATGGTCCATTGCCAGTCTAATGACACTTACAAAGTGATAATGAGATTCAGGCTTTTAGGTATTGTTACATAACGGCAAGCTACAAAAAATTGGAAACAAAAGTTTGGTTATGTAGCAGGTACACAAAGACAGCTTTTCCATAACAAAGGAGACGCGTATTTACAAAAAAAAAAAAAAAAAAAAATGTTGCTATAGGGGTAGGATAAATTTTAAAAGGAAAGCTATAATGGCACGCTATTGATATGCCCTGTCACTTTGCAGAGACTCACGGTGATCAACACTTTCTACAACGCCGTATAAAATAGCTCCTGGCTTTGTACTGTTATGTACAAAATCAAGCTTTCTGAAAAAAGTCAGTTAATCCTTCATCAATATGCAAAGTACGTCCCTTCTTCTCAACATTAACGATCCCTAAACCGTCGCACCAACAGTCTTCTAACAAAGCATCTGAAGGGTATTTAGCTCAATGATTCCAGTTCCAAGATTTCAAAGATTGTTAGTATATGTCAAATATAATGTGATTTCTTTCTTGTAATTAGGTAGAATATTGGCAGTCAGAACAACCCTCAACTGTAACTAGTCCTACAAGACAATCTTATGCAGCCTAGTTGGCATATACCACACAGTTTTGTGACAGGTATACATTTTAATCGTTACTAGACAATACTGTCTAAGAAGAAAGGAATTTGTTGTTTATGAATCGGTTTAATTACTGAATATCTACTAGTATTTTAATATCGTTCCACGGAACTGTGCATCTACGTAACTTCGAATGCGTATCTCTGTAGGCCACCGAATATACTGTACATATTGTTTTATTTTCTTTGAGGTGACTTGTGAAGACAACTATCTTCTCCTTAAAAAATGTTACTGTTTGAATAGAAATGAATTATCTTAATATCGATACTCAGTCGTACCTCCTTCTCATGAACAGCGAACCAATATTTATATTTCTGAGACTGAAAGGAAATTAGCATAAAAAGAATTCGCGTTAAGAATCTGGAAAATTATACTCCTTGTCGTAATGTAATACATAATGCTTTAAATAAATTTAATATTTACTTGATTATTCCCGTTGCCGCGAAACTGGATAGCTTTACTCTGTGTTTTGTTTCTTATCGATATGAGCAAGGAAGTCAAGATATACTTTTTTCCTCAGAGTCAGCGATATATTATTTATGTTTCTTTTGATATTTCATTCAAGTTAATTCAGCACATAATATTTTTTTCAATAGTCTTGAGTTAATAGGTACTTACTAACTCATTGATACTTACCTATCGTAATTATAATTAGTCTTGTACCACCCTGTTAATCTCTCTCCCTTAATATAATTCGAATTGTTCTTACGCAGAAATACCAACTACTCAGCAGTAGAGCACTGATCTTCCACTGTAATACGTTTTTCCTTTTGTTTTAAAATTATTCTCACTATAAATATTAGTACTTTCTCTTTCTTATTAATGCTATTGAGACCAGAGGCGATTCTAGAAGTCGGTCAAGGGGGACGGGGCTAGCTAATTGGGGGGGGGGGGGGGGGGGTGACTGGAGGAATGGAATATGGCTTAACAAAAGGAGTTGTGGTCTTTACCGACAAATTGGTAAAATTTGGTGTCGCTTAAAGTAGTTTTTGGTAAGTGTTTTGGAATTCAGGGTAAAAAATGTGCACTAATAAATAATAAGACGCCTATTTTAAGTTAAATGATTCTTATTGGTTTAGGTAGTAATCTGTTTGCCGCTCATATTCGTTTGCTTAAACGTGTTTGTAATACGTTACAACCTACATTTCTGCATAATTATAAAAAAAGATTGAATCTGTTGGAGTAATTTATTCGCTGATTTCTGAAGTCATTTTATCCACTGTAATATGAAACTACATCGGGAGGGGGGGGGGGGGGTGGCTATAGCCCCCATAGCGCCCTCCCCCCCCCCCCCCCCCTGCCCGCCCGTTGCCGCCGCCCCTGGTTGAGACTATTTTTCATATAATTTTGGTTGTATTTAATTTCTTTTCTTTTTATAATATCCGTTCACTGCTTTTTTAATTTTTTTAAAAAAATTCTGTGGCGTAAAATGACGAAACCGGGAACCTTGGCTTATATTTTTATAAATAACACTATCTTTATTTCTGTAAGTGCCAGTACAATCAATCAGTGACGTACACGAGCGCGCGTGCACCCCCGTACAAATACAGACTCTAAAGAATCACAAAAAAGCCGCCACCGCCACTTTGGAATTGTATTTAACATTAGTAAGCAAAATCTCAGCCACTTTAGGCGTTCACTCCGTACTAACTTTTGATCCTGAGAATTATTTAACAATTTGGCCAGTCGTCACAGATTTTGCTTCAGGTGGGTTATCTTAATGGTTCCTTTAGTGTGCCAAAATACATAATGAAAGCAAGTGAGAGTCTTTATACAATTTCGGGCTAGTTATACTGCACTATAAATCAAACGTTCCGCAGTCATAAATAATAATGCAAGCCTCTATTATAATACGCAAATGAGCTGTCACTACAGACTCACTGCAACTTCCATAACACCAATCCACAAACTATAGTCAGATACGAGTCTGTATGAGCGGGTTCTGGGCCAGACCACTGTTCCAAAATATCGGAATAACAATGGACTCCACACTGATTAAATAATTTCAACAATACGTAATCACAAACCGACAGTTAATCTGACTTTCGTACAACCAATTCACGACAAATTCCCCAAGGATGATAGTATTTATCTGTTCCTAATAATCACCAATTTTTTGTGTAATATATCTCGTGTGATTTAATTGGAACTGTCGAACACAACTACACACCCGGAATCTGTGATAATCTTCGAAAAATTAGCACGCGGTATCTCCAATGGTTTAACTGCAAGAGCCCAACACAGCTGTACATGCGAAACCTACGTAAATCTTGAGAAAATTATCACGGAATGTCTCAACCGCGACAACTTTCGAAGAATGACGCATGGTGCAGGGAATGGCAATTGAATCTCAATGTAGACAAGTGTAATGTGCTCCGAATACATAGAAAGAAAGATCCCTTATCATTTAGCTACAATATAGCAGGTCAGCAACTGGAAGCAGCTAATTCCATAAATTATCTGGGAGTACGCATTAGGAGTGATTTAAAATAGAATGATGAAATAAAGTTGATCATCGGTAAAGCAGATGCCAGACTGAGATTCATTGGAAGAATCCTAAGGAAATGCAATCCGAAAACAAAGGAAGTAGGTTACAGTACGCTTGTTCGCCCACTGCTTGAATACTACTCAGCAGTGTGGGATCCGTACCAGATAGGGTTGATAGAAGAGATAGAGAAGATCCAACGGAGAGCAGCGCGCTTCGTTACTGGATCATTTAGTAATCGCGAAAGCGTTACGGATATGACAGATAAACTCCAGTGGAAGACTCTGCAGGAGAGACGCTCAGTAGCTCGGTATGGGCTTTCGTTGAAGTTTCGAGAACATACCTTCACCGAGGAGTCAAGCAGGATATTGGTCCATCCTACGTATAACTCGTAAAGATACCATGAGGATAAACTCAGAGAGATTAGAGCCCACACAGAGGCATACCGAGCATCCTTCTTTCCACGAACAATACGAGAATGGAATAGAAGGGAGAACCGATAGAGGTAGTCAAGGTACCTTCCGCCACACACCGTCAGATGGCTTGCGGAGCATGGATGTAGATGTAGATGTTCAGCACCCTTGCTCACCTAACCCATAAACTTCGAGCACGCGCACGGTCAGGTAATTATCTATCGGGGACCTGATCCAATCCGTTCCACTTCCAAAACTATACTGTTCAAATAATCAAAACCAGTCAGAAACCAATAAGAAAGAATAAACGAACAGCGTTATTAGCACTTTTAACAATTTCAAATTCTATTGGTGTGTTTCGTGACTTCAGATAGAGGCCAGGTGCGGCTTCCAGTAATATATTTGCCGCTCGGGTTGCTACTTGGTTGGAACATTCGTCACCACCGAGTTAGTTGCGTCCTTTTCACCCATCGCGCTTTTCTGCAACAATACATACACCTTAACTTATAAATGTAACAATAATTTTTACAAATGACAACATTACAGTGTCACACGATGCTAGTTATTTGATCTTAAACCACACCACTCGTATATCGCAGGCAAAGATTCACATCCCCATCCAGACATCTATATTTAGGGTTTCTTTGAGTTCCGTAAATCACTTCAGGGGAATGCATGGTTGACTCCTCAAACATTTCCCATTTTATCCAATCCGAGCTCTCGTCCCTTATTTAATGATGCCAACGTCTACTGGCCATTAAATTGTAATATTTCTTTTCTTTGTTGTCTTTTACATCTAAATCTTTACTTCATAAATCTCCATACAGTTTGTGGCGAAGGATACGCAGTGTACCTGTCCCATTTTCGTTCCCTCTTACACCATTCGTGGATGGTGCGTGGGATGAAGTACTTCGTACCTCTCCTTACGGGCCTTAACTTCTCTGATTTTGGCATCTTGGTACATTGTGCGAGACATGTCTTGGAGGAAGCAGCACGTTTCTTTACTTATTTTGTACCATAGGCTCATCAGATTTTGTAGATAACTCTCTGCAATGTACATCATCTCTCTTGTAGCTTCTCCCGCTGCTGTTCGTTGAGCCACAACGGCCAGCTTTGAGCATCTGTGTGGCACTTTTATAACGAATATTTTCTGTCTCTTTTGTCCATTCATCTTGGTAAGTGATCCAGGCTGACGAACAGTGCTGAAGGAGTGATCAAACAAGGTTTTGTAAATGACCTCTCTCGAATAAGAATCGCCGAAACGCCTTTGCGTCAGTCGGCGATGCGCACCATCTCCCCCAGACAGCAAAACAACTCGGCGCGAGAATGCTACGAATACGCAACCCTGGTAGCCTAATAGCAGTGAACTGCTAGGCGATGGAGTGCGAAGTGTCGAGACAACAAGTAATTCCACATTTTACGCAACGACACATACTTAGCACAATAGGCCGTAGGGCGGTAGGACTGAACCAAAGTAACACATCAAGCAATCACCATCGACAGTTGCACCGAACTATTATTTGGTACCTTTAAACCAGAGGACTTGACAAATAAAACCATCACATGCTTTAAAAATTACCATTAAGGTTTAAATAAATTACTTCAATTTTAAACACTCACAAAAACGCGGCACTTATTGCCTATTACACATTTACTGAAATGATTTAAATTTTATGTACTCTAAATTGTAATCAAGCTGAAGAACAATTTACTAAAATTTAACTAATGTACTCTTTCGTTACGACAGTGATCATTAGTACCAAAATAATTCAGTGTTCAGGCAACAATCAGATACCATGGCACACAACAGGTTACTTAAATGGTAGGAATCACGTAATTTAGCATATAAAATATAAAATTTCATGTGAGCAAACAATCTCGTGCGATTCAACAACTACGCTCAGAAAACGGACGCCCGCCCGCTCAGCTGTTTCCAATACAGGCTCGACATGGAACCCCAGACGAGAGCAGCAACGGTCACGAATGGGCACGAGAAAATCACAGAACTAGTGGGTATCTACAACAGACTGACATCTGCCTTAAATAACTAGGAACACAATAACTCAGTACAACACATCATCAGTAAAATTAATACATGAAATTAATTACAATATCGATCTACTGTCACTGAAGGAATTCTGGTACCACCATTAATAGAATCCGTTTCAGGCTATCAAACACACAATAACAACTGGCCTCTCAATAACTGGTAAGAATTTAGGAAACTACTGATTTCAAAATTATTCAAATGTCTCTCAGACACACTGTTAGTTGAAACAGAAACGTAACAGTAATGTTATTACAATTCAGAGATAAATACTGAGTGATTAAAAAGTCAGTATAAATTTGAAAACTAAATAAATCATGGAATAATGTAGATAGGGAGGTACAAATTGACACTCATGCTTGGAATGACATGGGGTTTTATTAGACCCAAAAAAATACAAAAGTTCAAAAAATGTCCGACAGATGGCGCTTAATCTGATCAGAATTGAAATAATTAGCATAACAAAGTAAGACAAAGCAAAGATGATATTCTTTACAGGAAATGCTCAATATGTCCACCATCATTACTCAACAATAGCTGTAGTCGAGGAATAATGTTGTGAACAGTACTGTAAAGCATGTCCGTAGTTATGGTGAGGCATTTGCGTCGGATGTTGTCTTTCAACATCCCTAGAGATGTCGGTTGATCACGATACACTTGCGACTTCAGGTAACCCCAAAACCAATAATCGCACGGACTGAGGTCTTGGGATCTGGGAGGCCAAGCATGACGAAAGTGGCGGCTGAGCACACGATCATCACCAAACGACGCGCGCAAGAGATCTTTCACGCGTCTAGCAATATGGGGGTGGAGGGCCATCCTGCATAAACATCGTACGTTTCAACAGGTGTTTATCAGCCAGGCTGGGGATGATGCGATTCTGTAACACGACTGTCATGCGCAGTCACTGACGTTTTGCTGTCCAGCGCCATCTGTCGGACATTTTGTGAACTTTTTTTTCGGTTCTAGTAAAACCCCATGTCATTCCAAGCATGTGTGTCAATTTTTACCTCTCTATCTACATTATTCCGTGGTACTTAAACAAGGGCCAGCAAACTGCTTTCAATGGTTGTTAAACCTTGACAGCAGGGATCTAAAATGGAATGTCTCAACACTCCAGGCCCTCGTAAATGTTAATGATATCACCACATACACCTTAAACGTTACGTATTAAACCAATTAAAATCAACACATTGAAGGCCAGACTCGGTAGGAGTAGCGACGGCTGCCCAAGGAAATATAGTCAACTGCACAGAACCCAGAAGTGGATTCCGACCACAATTTACAGGACAAGCAAAGCCCTTACCCTCTTGTTTGTTCGACGAAGCCAGCCGTCGCAGATCCCGATGCCAGGAGACATGAAGCAAGTGAAAAAAACACCAACGGCTTCCCAGTAACGTCTCTTTCAACGCCGGCGCTGTCACCCGGGTAACAGCCCCTTTTAGACGGTCCCTGCTTGCTGGATGACACTGGACCTTAGCTGTCCGCTATAGTTCCCAAAACGCCGTTACTGCTCGGCGTCCAAGAGACAAATGATTCCCTCTTCCTCAGCCTTTCCTCTCGCTCCCGATCGGCCCGGTATGTGGCGCCAGGGCTCGTTCTGCGCACACCGCCGGGAAGAACTGACTATGCGAATGTAGACGACATGTGGCTCAAATTCAAATATATAGTAGCAACAGTAATTGAGATATTCATACCTCATAAATTGTTAAGAGATGGAACGGATCCCCCGTGGTACACAAAAAAGGTCCGAACGCTGTTGCAGAGGCAACGGAAAAAGCATGCGAAGTTCAGAAGAACGCGAAATCCCGAAGATGGGCTAAAATTTACAGACGCGCGAAATTTGGCACGTACTTCGATGCGAGATGCCTTTAATAGGTTCCACAACGAAAGATTGTCTCGAAATTTGGTAGAAAATCCGAAGAAATTCTGGTCGTATGTAAAGTACACAAGCGGCAAGACGCAGTCAATACCTTCGCTGCGCAGTGCCGATGGTACTGTTATCGACGACTGTGCCGCTAAAGCGGAGTTATTGAACGCAGTTTTCCGAAATTCCTTCACCAGGGAAGACGAATGGAATATTCCAGAATTTGAAACACGAACATCTGCTACCATGAGTTTCTTAGAAGTAGATACCTTAGGGGTTGCGAAACAACTCAAATCGCTTGATACGGGCAAGTCTTCAGGTCCAGATGGTATACCGATTAGGTTCCTTTCAGATTACGCTGATACTATAGCTCCCTACTTAGCACTCATATACAACCGCTCGCTCACCGATAGATCTGTACCTACAGATTGGAAAATTGCGCAGGTCGCACCAGTGTTCAAGAAGGGTAGTAGGAGTAATCCATTTAAACTACAGACCTATATCATTGACGTCGGTTTGCAGTAGGGTTTTGGAGCATATACTGTATTCAAACATTATGAATCACCTCGAAGGGAACGATCTATTGACACGTAATCAGCATGGCTTCAGAAAACATCGCTCTTGTGCAACGCAGCTAGCTCTTTATTCGCACGAAGTAATGGCCGCTATCGACAGGGGATCTCAAGTTGATTCCGTATTTCTAGATTTCCGGAAAGCTTTTGACACCGTTCCTCACAAGCGACTTCTAATCAAGCTGCGGAGCTATGGGGTATCGTTTCAGTTGTGCGACTGGATTCGTGATTTCCTGTCAGGAAGGTCGCAGTTCGTAGTAATAGACGGCAAATCATCAAGTAAAACTGAAGTGATATCAGGTGTTCCCCAGGGAAGCGTCCTGGGACCTCTACTGTTCCTGATCTATATAAATGACCTGGGTGACAATCTGAGCAGTTCTCTTAGACTGTTCGCAGATGATGCTGTAATTTATCGTCTAGTAAGGTCATCCGAAGACCAGTATCAGCTGCAAAGCGATTTAGAAAAGATTGCTGCATGGTGTGTCAGGTGGCAGTTGACGCTAAATAACGAAAAGTGTGAGATGATCCACATGAGTTCCAAAAGAAATCCGTTTGAATTCGATTACTCGATAAATAGTACAATTCTCAAGGCTGTCAATTCAACTAAGTACCTGGATGTTAAAATTACGAACAACTTCAGTTGGAAGGACCACATAGATACTATTGTGGGGAAGGCGAGCCAAATGTTGCGTTTCATTGGCAGGACACTTAGAAGATGCAACAAGTCCACTAAAGAGACAGCTTACACTACACTCGTTCGTCCTCTGTTAGAATATTGCTGCGCGGTGTGGGATCCTTACCAGGCGGGATTGACGGAGGACATCGAAAGGGTGCGAAAAAGGGCAGCTCGTTTTGTATTATCACGTTATAGGGGAGAGAGTGTGGCAGATATGATACACGAGTTGGGATGGAAGTCATTACAGCATAGACGTTTTTCGTCGCGGCGAGACCTTTTTACGAAATTTCAGTCACCAACTTTCTCTTCCGAATGCGAAAATATTTTGTTGCGCCCAACCTACATAGGTAGGAATGATCATCAAAATAAAATAAGAGAAATCAGAGCTCTAACAGAAAGGTTTAGGTGTTCGTTTTTCACGCTCACTGTTCGGGAGTGGAATAGTAGAGAGATAGTATGATTGTGGTTCGATGAACCCTCTGCCAAGCACTTAAATGTGAATTGCAGAGTAGTCATGTAGATGTAGATGTAGTTGTAGACCGGCGGCGGGAATACCGCTGATCGAGCCACACGGCTCAGAGTGCAGCGGAATAGTGTGTGAAGTCACACAGATTTCGCTGATCCATCACTAGCCATTCTCTTCAGGGTATGAGGTTCGACGCCGCCGGATGCCCATGGTATCTGTTGAAACCTATTGTGACCGCGACCCGAACGGTCGCGGGGTGGCCGAGAGAGCGTGGCGGGACCAAACGGAGAGCGGCCCGTGCACAAACAAACGAACAGAAAGGACGGAAACGAAACAACGACGGACGATGAGGAGAAACTTTACGACGACAACACGCAAGTCACAACGGAGTGACAGAGACAACCAAACGAATCCAAAACGTCCACGATTAACGAAATCAAAGTACGATAAACACGCTGTCTTGTCGAGAGATGTGCCGAGACTCACGCAACGATTAGATTCGCTGGCAGAGCTTTTTTTTTTGTTTATTGTGATTTCATCTCCCTTCCCCATATAGGCAGAGGAGGGTTGTCAGCAGCACAATCCGCCGCTCTTCAGCTGAGTGACATGACAATTAAAACAAGAATGAAATGCTACATATATAAGGCGGTAAAAAAGGGGAACATAAAACAGAGTAAGGGGAGATAATGGGGGTAAAAACACACAGACAGGGAGACGTTCATGGGGGGACAATTAAAAAAGTCACCATAATGTTAAAAAAACAGTTGGCGATCCATAAAAAACAAAGAAGACACTGAATGCACATGCACAGGTTAAAAGTCGCCCACAGTATTAAAAACACTCGAGAAGAACACACTTGAAACCCACTTGGAGCACACACGGTGAAGTATAAAACTGCCAGGTGGGTCCTGCCGAGAGAGAGGTAGGAGAGGATGGAAAAGTAGGGGAGAGCAAGGGGCAGCAGGAGAGGCGGCGGGATGAAGAAAGTAGGGACGTCAGCAGGTACATGAAGAGGCAGGAGACTGATGGGGCAGGAGATGAAGAGGGAAGACAAGGCAGGAGGGAGAGCAGAGACACTGAAAAGGAGCACAAGAGAGGTGGGGAGTAGGAGGGGGAATACGCTCAGGAGAGGGGACGGGGAGGAGAGGGAGCCCTGAGGAGAAGGCAGAAAGATGAGTTTAGAGTTGGTAGGAAGGGTAGATGTCACAGCGAAGCTCATCATCCGGGAGGGATAGATGGTGGAAGTTGCGTTGGGAAACGAGGCGGAGTGTGGGGGTGGAGAGGATGGGAGACACCAGGGGGTGAGGGGGATCAAGGTGGCGGACAATATATAGTATGCGGATGTGTTCAAGGAAAAGGGGAAGGTGGGGGAAGGGGATAAGCTCGTAGAGGATTCACGTGGGGGACAGAAGGTGGATGCGGAAGGCGAGGCGGAGCATATGGTGTTCGAGGATTTGGAGGGCTTCATAGAACCGGGGAGGGGCGGAAATCCAAGCTACGCTGGCATAAAAGAGGATGGGTTGGATCAGGGATTTGTAGGTGTGAAGGATGGTGGAAGGATGCAGATCCCACGTCCGGCTGGACAGGAGTTTCAGGAGGCGGAGTCTGTTGTGAGCGTTGTTTGGGGTGGTAAGGAGGTAGGGAGTCCAGGTGAGGTGGCGGTCGAGGATGAGGCGAAGGAATTTGAGGGTAGGAGTGAGGTGGATAGGACGGCCATAAATGGTGAGGTAGAAATCATGGAGACGGAATTAGAGGGTGGTGCGGCGTATGATGATCGCCTGGGTCTTGGAGGGGTTGATAGGGAGGAACCACTGGTTGCACCAAGCGGTGAATTGGTCAAGGTGGGTTTGGAGGGTACGTTGGGACTGTTGAAGGGTAAGATAAAGGGCTAGGAAGGCGGTGTCATCAGCAAACTGGAGAAGATGAACAGATGGGGGAGGTTTGGGCATATCAGCAGTGTACAGGAGGTAGAGGAGAGGGGAAAGGAGCCTTGGGGCACGCCGGCAGAGTAATAGAAGATACAGGAGTTGGAATTGTGGATAGTCACATAGGAGGGACGATGGGAGAGGAAGGAAGCAACGAGATGGACGAAGTTGATGGGGAGAGCATAGGTCTGGAGTTTGAAGAGGAGCCCGGGAGCTGGCAGAGCGAGAGGCCGGCTATTAAATACTCTATCGGGGGCGCCGCTACTGGCTGATGGGACCACGTGTTCCACTGTGGCGCTCTCACACTACATGCAGGCCAGTACGCGAGCGCCGCCACAGCTTACGGCGCGATGATTCAGAGACCTCTAGGGGTCTTCAACAACCATGACGTCTGGTGGGGATTGAGATTCAGCGGCGCGCGGTACCAGAGTATCCAGTGAAGCCGACGCCTAGCCACCGCCGGTTATGCTATGCATAGTCGCTCCGTCCTGGAAGAATTCCGCGCTAGCTTTAACTGGCCTCTTCGCCACTGGTGCTACTCAGCGATGCTTAAGCGGACTCTGCCAGCAGCGTGAGTAACCTTCAGGGCTGACCGCTACCACGACACCGGTAGGAAAACTCCAAGGATCGGTGCCAGGTTGCACCCACCGGTCGAGGGTGTGCACATGTATCTGCTCTACCTTGTTGAAAAATAAAGAGTTTTCTTGAACTTTATTCATCTCGCTGCAGCCACCTCCGCCTCCGATGGATTCCTGTAGACCCCGCCAGCCCTTTCAACACACAACGCCTAGGTGCGAGAGTAGAGCGCTGATGTGACAGACCCGAACAACAGCTCTCCACCCCTGCCTAGCTGTTGTGTCGCAAAGCCGACCAATACAATTTATTTATGTTTATTCAGTTACGGAACCTTACACCAGGCGTTGAATACCTGCAAGTCGCACTGCATGTCTTAACGAATTTCTAACGATCTCACCTTCGGTACAAAACTGCACTGTCAGCTTTATAGAGCTATGGACCTTATCCACTAAATCATTTATACGTGTTATCCCAGGAGTTGTTAGTACTCACGTATATGACAGGAACAATCATTTGAAGCAAACAACTTCATTTTGATATATGCCCTACTCAGAATGGTTTCCGAGATAGAACACATTTAACGTACATTGTTATTTATGTTCTGTATTGTTCAACACATTGTCAGGTTTACACGTGTATCACAGTTAGTAAACATTACAATACGCGCTTTACAAAGTATCATTTGAAAAACGTGTATCTTAACACACTCACCTCTAAGCGCTATCATACATATTTCATTACAGCTGTTCTACAGTTTAATATAAATGTTAGAATATAACATCGCCAACTTCAACTTATTTGTGATCTCTCGAGAGAACATGTCTTAACTGTCTGAGTGCCTCTGCACGTTACCCAATGAGGGCAGAAGCGTCCAAGATGCCACCAAGCATTTCATCTCACATATTTACCTTACTTTTGTACGCATCAGATTTCATCTAGCTCCATATGGCGTAAGGTCTGACGATCTTGAGAGGCCAGTTAATTACACTGCCATTAGCAATCGAGCGATTAGGGTACTTGCGGTTGAAATAAACCCTCACACGTCTCGTAAAATGTGTGTGTGCGGAGAAGGGGGGAGGGGGGGGGTTGGCTCCGTCATGCCGGAAGTACATTGCAGTCCACGTGGCCAAAGGAATATCTTCAAGGTGTTCAACAAGCGAAATTCCCAAAAATACGCAAGTAATTTGTCCATTCATTCGCTCTTCTCAAAAGACTGGATCTATCACCATGTTACCGATCACGTACATTAAAAGCGTTCTATCTCGGAAACCATTCGCAATAGCGTAAATGTATATCTCATGGTTTTTGTTTCAAATGAGCGTTCCTAACATATTCCTGAGTGCTGACCATTCTTCCTGGAAAAACCTGTATATGTCTTGAACAACAGCGACTCTACCTTGAGATGCACTAGGCGGTACCCTCACTGCTAACTATGCCTCTCCATTAAAAACGAAATAATTTCTGTTCGTCGGAAAGTCTTCCCATTTGTGTGTCTTTTCGGATATCCGTATGCACATATTTTATTTACAAGGCAAAGGTGAAAAAATGAATCTAAGGCTTTCTGGAAGTGAATAACACTGTGTCAATCTCAGCTCCACTATCTGCTGTCATTTGTATTTCAGGAACTGAGAAAGACGGAGCTATAAACGCTTGGTGTCTGTGGAAACCATGTTGATTTCTACATAGTTTTTCGGCCCCCAGAAAACTAATCACAGGAGAGCTCAAAATATAGCTATGACGCTGTAAGAAATCGATGTCGGTGATATCTGCAGTGAAGAAAATTTTCGGACGTTCTGTACTATGCAACGGTTATAGCGACCAACACTTAAGCTTTCAGTGCGCCAAGCCACAATGTGCCTTGCAATCGGTTTTAGACTTAATTTTACTACGATTTAGATTCAACGGAAGTACATAATTTTCGTACAAGTTCAAATGCAACATAAGTACATGTGATAGCAAGTGCGATTCATCGTCAGCATTTTTTAAATGACTCGTTTCATAAAGATTTCAAATTTCTTCATAATTTCGCTCCGGATGTTCACCGTTAATTCTTCTACGACTGTTAACTTTCCCCCCCACTTCGTTAACAACCTCATCGTCAAAAAAGGAAGATGGTATGATTTGGGATTTTTCCAAAGAGGTATGACATGCTTCGTTTGCTCGTATTGTGGATGTTTCGTTGCGAAATCATTCCATTATTCGGAATTTTGTGTTTGAATTCCATTTTTCTCTGTAAATGTATTGCTGTGTCACGAATAAGTACAGGTGTGGATTTGGGGAATTTTTGTAAATTTCGAGCAGCTATGGCTGGAAGGTAGTAGTTAAGGGACAGACTGACACATCGGATGGCAGGTGCGAGCGACGTTGATATTTTGCAAACAATTCCTTGAGACAGGTTTACGACACCGAACGCAGGCGAGAAGGCGCGGCCCAGCGGGCACAGTATGAAACGTCCCCTTAGATAAATTATAAATGATTGTTCTTAATCTGACACACAATATTTTAGCACAACGCAATCTGACTTTCAAAAATCCCTACAAAAGAATGGCCCTGACTAACAATGGCCTATACCTTTCGTGAATCGCTTACCTCACAAAAGTCTTCGTTACTCGAACTACTGCAATACAGCGAGCGCCGGCTAAATAAAAGATTCAAACTACTGAAGGCACTAACTAATGATAGGCATAGTTAGCAAATGAAACATTTTAATAGAGAACAAACAATGTATTTACCTTAATAATATTCAAAAGTCATCATATATATATATATATATATATATATATATATATATATATATATATATATATATATATCAGTTCATGACGTCCAGTCTTACAAATTTACTGTCTCTGATGGACACACGTCCAGATCATCCGCTCTCAAAACTCTCCCATCTCTCTCCCCACATCCACCACTGCTGGCGGCTCACCTCCAACTGCGCAACACTACGCGCTGTTAACAGCCAACTGCCCAACACTACAATAGCAACTATTCCAACAATGCCAACCAGCCACAGACGTCACACAGCACAGTCAGTGTTTTTCATATAGAGCGCTACGTGGCTTTACCAATATAAAAACCTAAACAGCCTACTTATATAGCCCCCATGTTCCCCACAAAAAATTGTACAAATTGTTTTGGACAGTGGCCAATACAGATTTGAAAAAAATTTTCATAATTACAATAACAAAGAAATCAAATGCACGCACTTATTGATACAATGTTGGTCAAAAACTAAACTTTTCTTACAGTCCTTAAAGACAGTCCTGACCATTCATCACAGCAAAATTGCAGTGTTTTTTTCTCAAAGTCTGAGCAGTAAATGAAAATGCACACGGAAGTAGTGGATTGCCACGTAGTCTTGAAGAAGTAGTGTTGTCCTTCCAACGGAAAGACAATGCTGACTCTTGACATGCAGACAGGTAATGTGCCATAACAGAGCAAAATCACTGTAGTCCTTGTAGAGATAATGGTATTGGTGGGCCATCAAAGGTGCGGACCCACTGTAATCTTTGTAGCGATAATGGTATTGGTGGGCCATCAAAGATGTAGACCCACTGCAGTCCTGGTAGAGACGGCCAGCAGCCATCTGTTGCGACTATGCTGGTGCACAATCACCACTGAAGAGTCTTGCGGACAATGTGGCAAGTTCATAAACCACCACTTGTGCACTCACAAAGTTTTTGGAATTGTCCTTAGAACCAGCAATGCTGTTAACCAGTCCCTTGCTGAAATATTAACACATGTGCAAACACTAACAGTCCTTTTTTTCTCGCATGTTCTGCGTGTACTTTGACCAACAAAAACTTGTGCAGTGTAATGAAACTTAATTTGAAGAACTGGTGTCTATACAATTTTATAGCATGAGAATACAATTACAAAGATACAGAAAACATCATTAAAACATAATAATACAGATAACATTTGTAGTAATACAGGCTTTACAAAAGAATAGAAATAGACATATGCATCAGTGTTACAGGAATTATGACACAAGTAAATATATAAAATAATGAGAATAGTTTTCGAAACGTTAATTTCACACATGAGCATTAAAACAGAACAGAATAAATAATCTCTAAACATCTTTACAAAGAAAATAACATATAAGAAAAATTCTACAACGTATCTCTAATCAGATAAACATATAAAGACAGGAAGAACACAAATACACAAGGGTACACAAACACCTAGCGGAATAGCACAAAAGGAAAGGACAGGTTTTTTTTTTTACTGCAGTATTTTGTAAACAAAACTTTCTTTACTTCTTGGAGATCTCCCTTCATTCATCATTGCTCCCAAAAAGTCCTATCTATGCCTGTTGTCCCTAAACCCTACTGTTTTGTTCATATCCTCGTTCTAAATAAATTTTTCTAATTGTACAATACTCATTTTGGCCCAAATCTTTTTCATATAACTTCGCAATGCATTTCTTCCAATTCATCAAACTCATTGTCTTATATAACCTACCCCATCGTAAGCTAACCTAAATCTACTGAGCTCAGATGCATAAAGTAAGGGACGAGGAAATGCAGCAGCACAAAACAACACAAACAGCAATGACAAAAAATACAAATTGGCAAAGCTAGCAGCAGTAAATCTAAATTAGTAAAGCAAATGCAACACTGCAACTAATATGAGCCAATGTGTAGCAACAAGAAAAATAAATCAGTAGTAAAAATGGCTTAATACAATGTAAAATTCAGTAGAACTATACCTGGTAAACAGCAGCAGCAAATGGAATAACTTATACCTAAACATGACAAAGCTCAAGCACAAAAAATATTACTGTGGAAATAGGAAATGTCTCATACATATGTCAGATCTTAACACTAGAGTGATACATCCAAAAACGTACTCTGCAAAAATGTTACCAAATCGTTGAAAAAATTATGTATGCAATTCCTGTGAAGGGAAATGTTATTTGTGCTCTATTTTCTAAGAAAGTACATCATAAAATTATTACTGTGTCTGTAGACAGAAAATATTTAAATTAGTACATCTATTAAATTTTATTTTAAACAATGCTGTAGTGCAGCTAGAAACTAGATATTAAAGAAAATAGGCAAATATATATACAAAGCAATGCGTGAACCATCATTCACTAGCCATATGGCATTTCATAAGTCAGTAGAAATTCTCTCAACTCTCGTAGAAAGACACTTGTCATAATCAGATGTAAGAATATTTCCCATCAATTCATAAGCATTTCAGTAAGTAGCACAAAGTACGTGCTCCACAGAATAATCATGTTTCCAAGAAACAGCGTGTCATATTTGCGATGATTTCTACAAATGAATGTCAATAGCGAGGTTAATGGCCCCTTTTTTCTCCACCTAATGGCATTTTCTCCAGGCGGCTGGCTCATTACATCAAGGTCACTTAGCTTTCTTACCCAAAAATTTACGACAGCAGTTTCCGCTACAGTGACAGTCTCATATAAAAAAATTCACAGATCGAAAAATTACAGTAAAAATGTGTAGAAACGAAATCTCATGAATAGCAGTGTTGTGATACATTCATGAATGTACACGCGTTTCACAAATCTTAAGATACGATTCTTGGTTTCCAACATCCTTTTTCACATATCAGAGTCCCTAACCACTACTCATTATTCTTTACCTTATTATACATCTACATATTCGTCGACACCTTCAATGTTTGATCATAATAAATATGTAACATAATCAAATTCCTCATATAGCATCAGCTTATTGATCATAAACATACCTCAACAGCATAATACACATCGTCATCGTGATAATAACACCATAACAGATCAATCACATCTCAAAATCGTTGCAGCTTCTTTCAATAATTTCAAGACCTTCAATAAAGTCATCTACCTCAAACGTACTTCAAAAATCATGATCTCTTACCATATATGACATTCAAAGGTCTCATAGTATCACAATGGTTCCGAAAAAAACGAAGCGTTCACAAAGTACAGACAAAATACAATTTCATAAGTGTGAAGATATCCAACTGTGCAATTGCGTTAACATCTGTCACTGACATAGGAAAAAAAAAGTTTGTCTCTTTCAGTTAAATGATCAGATAGCTGTGTTATTTGTGTGTTAGAGAAATATGGTACCGATGCATAAAGTTGTAGTATAAGCAAATACCATACTAGCTAGGGATCCCTGCGCTTACCAAACACATGGTACACAAAGTAGGCGTGTATCCCCTGAGGATTAATGTAATTATACCCTTAGGTGTTACCGATTACAGCAATGGAATGAAATGTATCACGGAAAACCTTTGTATCTTTGTAATTCAAAAATCTTTAAAAATAAATGTTTTAAGTACAAAATTAATCACTCAAATATGTATATTGTAGGGCTAAACTGTGCGTCTTGTTGTAAGATAAACTCTATCATTACTTAAGGGTAAAAAAATGTGCCAGGTATCGTAATTATCGTCGTCCGTAAGCAAAATTCTGTGGAAGTCAATGTACTTACCCCGTAATAAACAAAACTGAAATGCTTTGCATATAGATATTGTAGTTATTACGCTTATTGCCGTGATGAAGTAAGTACTGTACTGTAATGTATTGTTGTGCTACGGAAAAGGCTGACTCATTGCAGCTATACCACAAAGTTACTACTAAAACATGTTTTACTTTCCGGAAGAGTTTAGAAAAACTGTGCAGATATAAAACAGATGCAGCACAAAAGCAACAATGTAAATTGTGTCACACATTAGTAGCGTCGTGATATAATCGTGTAGCTGTCAAAGAAACCAAATACTAAGTCATCTTTAATCTCACAGAAAGTACTTCAAATACAGAATGTCTTTTCAAGTCAATCAAAATGTTGCTTTAAAATCTCATTAGCAGTATATGTTCTAAGTATGTAAGCATTATAGTCGTTATGTATTCGTGCAACTAACAAGCAAGAATGTACACACACAGTAACACTGTGTCCTCTGTTCACTATAACAATGCATTTGTAATTACTTGTCTAAATAAGTTCCCTAGGTTCTTGACTGGACAGTTAACTTTAAAACATAGTTGCATGTTAACAGTTTCTAAGTGTGACAAAGAGTACTAGTAACGTGAAGTGAAAAATTTTATAGCAAAGACTGAGTTAAAAAACAGATTATCTCTCAATAAACGATTTTACATGTGAAACATGGTGTAAACCTTTACTCTTCCTAGTACGCAGAGTTTCAGTTTCAACACAATTATTATGTGGTCTTCGTCTGTAAGGAATACTGGAATTTTTCTCAAGGTTAGCTTATGTTATTTTTCTGAAGCCCAGCCGGCGCACGTGGCTGCCTGCGGTGCGAGTCACTGTCTGTTTCTTTGCTGGCGCGCGTCGTTATTGGGATTAGGAGACCTAACTTCTATAAATTCACCTTGTCGAGAGGGCCCTGCCATGTTTGAATCCCTCCAGTTCTGATGAAATTCAGGTCCGTCGTTAAGTCGGTGGTTTACATAGTTTCTTTTTTGTCGGTCATGTGGTGGAGAATTTCTCCGGGAATCGCAACTGCGCGGTGGACCGTTGCGTCTGAGGTTATTCTGTCTCCCTTGATAATAATTATTTTGGTTCCCATATTGTCTGTTTCTATGATTGTCTCTGTCATAGTTATTACCGGGGAGAGGTGATATTTCCCTGTAATTATTACTACTCTGCCAACGGTTGTCATACGGGTGGTGTCTATCTTGGTCACGATTTGCGTTGTAAGAATAACCTTGTCGTGTCCAGCTATTATTTCTGTCATCGTGGAATTGTGACGGATGTGACCTGTAATTGTTGTGTTCCTGTTTTCGCGTTCCGCGATTGTCAGTGTCAATTTCCAATTCTTGTAACAGTCCCTGGAAAGCTTCAATGTTGTCTTTGCAACGTCCTGCCAAAACAATATGTTGTAAATGTTCAGGCAATTTGATTAAGCAAATTCGGATGAGTTCTGAGGGGCTGTATGGGTTTTTGCATTCTTATGCATTATGTCTTCAAAATATTTGACAAGACTGGAAAATTCAGACTGTTCGAAATGCTTCATCATTATGATGCTATGTTTTACTCAGTCCTGAGTAGCTTGAGACCAATATGATGAGAGGATGGCATGATAAAATTCTCCTTCACTGTGATAATCGTGAATGACCGATCGCATTCTTACAGCTGGTTCATTCTCTAAATAGCCACACATAAATTCTAACCTGTGCTCCAATGACCAGTTGGGAGGAAAGCAATGAGAGAATTGATGAAGCCATGCTTGTGGATGAATGTCGTTGCAGAATACTTAAATGTTTATAATTTACTTGTAGTAATGAACAGCTTATAGTCAAAATCATCATGTCGGCGAGTCGCATATCGGTCATGTTACTTCGTTTCAGCGGTTCCGTCTCAAAATTCAGTGCGCCTTGCCAATTTCTTTCACAATTTCCGAAATGCCCTGAGTTATTTTGTGACTTTTCCGTATTTCTATGTCCCTCTTCCCGTATTGGAGCGCGAGTGTCCTCTGAAATCTACATCTACATTTATAGTCCGCAAGCCACCCAACGGTGTGTGGCGGAGGGCACTTTACGTGCCACTGTCATTTCCTCCCTTTCCTGTTCCAGTCGCGTATGGTTCGCGGGAAGCAAGACTGCCGGAAAGCCTCCGTGCGCGCTCGAATCTCTCTAATTTTACATTCGTGATGTCCTCGGAGGTATAAGTAGGGCGAAGCAATATATTCGATACCTCATCCAGAAACGCACCCTCTCGAAACCTGGTGAGCAAGCTACACCGCGATGCAGAGCGCCTCTCTTGCAGAGTCTGCCACTTGAGTTTGCTAAACATCTCCGTAACGCTATCACGGTTACCAAATAACCCTGTGACGAAACGCGCCGCTCTTCTTTGGATCTTCTCTACCTCCTCTGTCAACCCGATCTGGTACGGATCCCACACTGATGAGCAATACTCAAGTATAGCTCGAACGAGTGTTTTGTAAGCCACCTCCTTTGTTGATAGACTACATTTTCTAAGGACTCTCCCAATGAATCTCAACCTGGTACCCACCTTACCAACAATTAATTTTATATGATCATTCCACTTCAAATCGTTCCGCACGCATAGTCCCAGATATTTTACAGAAGTAACTACTACCAATATTTGTTCCGCTATCATATACAATAAAGGATCCTTCTTTCTATGAGTTCGCAATACATTACATTTGTCTATGTTAAGGGTCAGTTGCCACTCCCTGCACCAAGTGCCTATCCGCTGCAGATCTTCCTGCATTTCGCTACAATTTTCTAATGCTGCAACTTATCTGTATACTACAGCATCATCCGCGAAAAGCCGCATGGAACTTTCGACACTATCTACTAGGTCATTTATATATATTGTGAAAAGCAATGGTCCCATAACACTCCCCTGTGGTATGGCAGAGGTTACTTTAACGTCTGTAGACGTCTCTCCATTGAGAACAACATGCTGTGTTCTGTTTGCTAAAAACTCTTCAATCCAGCCACACAGCTGGTCTTATATTCCGTAGGCTCTTGCTTTGTTTATCAGGCGACAGTACGGAACTGTATCGAAAGCCTTCCGGAAGTCAAGGAAAATAGCATCTACCTGGAAGCCTGTATCTAATATTTCCTGAGTCTCATGAACAAATAAAGCGAGTTGTGTCCCACATGATCGCTGTTTCCGGAAACCATGTCGTTTCCTACAGAGTACATTATGGGTTTTCAAAAACGACATGATACGCGAGCAAAAAACACGTTCTAAAATTCTGCAACATATAGACGTCAGAGATATAGTAGGTCTATAGTTTTGTGCATCTGCTCGACGACCCTTCTTGAACCTGGGACTACCTGTGATGTTTTCCAATCATTTGGAACCTTCCTTTCCTCTAGAGACTTGCGGTACACGGCTGTTAGAAGGGCCGGGGGGGGGGGGGGGGGGGGGGGCAAGTTCTTTCGCGTACTCTGTGTAGAAGCGAATTGGTCCAGTGGACTTTCCTCTGTTGAGTGATTCCAGTTGATTTTCTATTCCTTGGACACTTATTTCGATGTCAGTCATTTTATAGTTTGTGCGAGGATTGAGAGAAGGAACTGCAGTGCGGTCTTCCTCTGGGAAACAGCTTTGGAAAAAGGTGTTTAGTATTTCAGCTTTACGCGTGTTAACCTCTGTTTCAATGCCATCATCATCCCGGAGTGTCTGGAAATGCTGTTTTGAGCCACTTACTGATTTAACGTAAGACCAGAACTTCCTAGGATTTTCTGTCAAGTCGGTACATAGAATTTTACTTTCGAATTCACTAAACGCTTCACGCATAGCACTCCTTACGCTAACTTTGACATTGTTTAGCTTCTGTTTGTCTGAGAGGTTTTGGCTGCGTTTAAACTAGGAGTGAAGCTCCCTTTGCTTTCGCAGTAGTTTCCTAACTTTGTTGTTGAACCACAGTGGGTTTTTCCCGTCCTTCACAATTTTACTCGGCACGTACCTGTCTAAAACGCATTTTACGATTGCCTTGAACTTTTTCCATAAACACTCAACATTGTCAGTGTCGGAACAGAAATTTTCAATTTGATCTGTTAGGTAGTCTGAAATCTGCCTTCTATTACTCGTGCTAAACAGATAAACCTTCCTCCCTTTTTTTATATTCCTATTAACTTCCATATTCAAGGATTCTGCAACGGCCTTATGATCGCTGATTCCCTGTTCTGCACTTACAGAGTCGAAAACTTCGGGTCTGTTTGTTATCAGTAGGTCGAAGATGTTATCTCCACGAGTCAGTTCTCTGTTTAATTGCTCGAGGTAATTTTCGGATAGTGCACTCAGTATAATGTCACACGGTGCTCTGTCCCTACCACCCGTCCTAAACATCTGAGTGTCCCAGTCTATATCTGGTAAATTGAAATCTCCACCTAAGAGTATAACATGTTGAGAAAATTTATGTGAAATGTATTCCAAATTTTCTCTCAGTTGTTGTGCCACTAATGCTGCTGAGTCGGGAGGTCGGTAAAAGGAGCAAGCTATTAACCTAGCTCGGTTGTTGAGTGTAACCTCCACCCACAATAATTCACAGGAACTATCCACTTCTACTTCACTACAGGATAAACTACTACTAACAGCGACAAACACGACACCACTGGTTGCATGCAATCTATCCTTTCTAAATACCGTCTATGCCTTTGTAAAAATTTCGGCTGAATTTATCTCTGGCTTCAGCCAGCTTTCTGTACCTATAACGGTTTCAGTTTCGGTGCTTTCTATCAGCGCTTGAAGTTCCGGTACTTTACCAATGCAGCTTCGACAGTTTACAATTACAATATCGCTTGCTGCTTGGTCCCCGCATGTCCTAACTTTGCCCCACATCCTTTGAGGGTGTTGCCCTTTCTGTACTTGCCCGAGGCCATCAAACCTAAAAAACCGCCCAGTCCACGCCACACAACCCCTGCTATCCGTGTAGCCGCTTGCTGCGTGTAGTGGACTCCTGACCTATCCAGCGGAACCCAAAACCCCACCACTCTATGGCGCAAATCGAGGAATCTGCAGCCCACACGGTCGCAGAACCGTCTCAGCCTCTGATTCAGACCCTCCACTTGGCTCTGTACCAAAGGTCCGCAGTCAGTCCTGTTGACGATGCTGCAGATGATGAGCTCTGCTTTCATCCCGCTAGCGAGATTGGCAGTCTTCATCAAATCAGATAGCCGCCGGAAGCCAGAGAGGATTTCCTCCGATCCATAGCGACAAACATCATTGGTGCCGACATGAGCGACCACCTGCAAATGGGTGCACTCCTGTACCCTTCATGGCATCCGGAAGGACCCTTTCCACATCTGGAATGACTCCCTCCGGTATGCACACGGAGTGCACATTGGTTTTCTTCCCCTCTCTTGCTGCCATATCCCTAAGGGGCCCCATGCGCGCCTGACGTTGGAGCTCCCAACTACCAGTAAGCCCACCCTCTGCGACCGCCCAGATCTTGCAGACTGAGTGGCAACCTCTGGAACAGGACAAGCAGCCATGTCTGGCCGAAGATCAGTATCAGCCTGAGACACAGCCTGAAACCGGCTTGTCAGACAAACTGGAGAGGCCTTCCGTTCAGCCCTCCGGAATGTCTTTCGCCCCCTGCCACACCTCGAGACAACCTCCCACCCTACCACAGGTGTGGGATCAGCCTCAATGTGAGCAGCCACAGTCGTAGTCCGATCGGTGGATGCGTGGGACGAGCTGGCCGTCCCCGACAAATCTCCATCCGGACCCCCACAGTGATGCCCACTGGCAACAGCCTCAAGCTGTGTGACCGAATCCAACACTGCCTGAAGGTGGGAGCGAAGGGATGCCAACTCAGCCTGCATCCGAACACAGCAGTTGCAGTCCCTACCATGCTAAAAACTGTTGTGCAAAGAACGTCTGAACTAATCTACAGAGAGCACAAACAATTCAACACATATTTTAAACGGTTATTAAAATACAAGATTGGCTACTAAATGCAGCAATGCTGATACTTGCGCACTGCTGACACACTGCTCGGCGGCGGAAGGAGACTACGCGATTTTACACTATTCAGGTACTAAAACAATTATATTGTTTATTGCTAGCGCGTAATTGTAGAGAGAATATGTAATTCTTGTATTTCCTGTGTCAACTGATCTTGTGCTTCCCGGATTTCTCTTTTGCACTGTCTATTGATTTGATTTTGATTTTGTCTGAATTTTCTAATTTGTTCATACTGTTGTGCGTCAGTGGAGGGTACGGGTCTTGTGTCATTCAGATAATCTTCTACCTTTGTAGATAAGTTAGTGAACTGATCCGAAAGTAGGGCTACTTTCCCCGATAGTGAACTGATTTCCTCAGTGCGTTTTTCTGAACCAAGTTTCAGAGTGTCCATTTGTGTTGAAATCGTATCTACTGTGTCCTTTAAGTTTTCCTGAGTTTTTGCAAGGTTCGTAACCGAATCGGTCGATGCAACTGAGTCAATTTTAGCTTGCAAGGTGTAGTGATTTTCATGAACAATAGTTTGCAGTTGTTTCATGTTTGTTTCGTGATTCTGTAATGCATTTTCATGACGCGAAAAAAAAATAGGTTGAAAATTCTCACAAATTTGTGTTTTTACGTCATTACAGACTTTTTGACATTTCCATTCGATTTTGAGTAACTCAGCAGTTAAACCTTCACGTGTTTGTTCAAGCGTTTGTTCCATCGTGTCTAACTTTTGAAGATTTTGTTTTATTGTGTCTAACTTTTGAAGCTTTTGTCCCATTTTTTGCATTAATTGTAATAACAATGCACTGGTGTCTGAAACATGTTCTTTAGTGCTATTCGGCAATGCATTTGAAAATCCAATATTCGCATTTTGAAAAGAAGAAAATGTGTCTTGGCTTGATTGAGAAACGGGTAATGACGCAAAACCTGAATCTACGGTATTTGCAAAATTATGTCCTGTCATTTCGGATCCCTGTGGCAAGCTGTTGCCGACCGACGGATCGACAATACTACCCTCTTCACTAGCTGTTTCACTGTCTACAGAATTATTTATTGCCTGATCCATTTCCTATGCACAATTACCAAATTACTATGTTGAACAATAGTTAATTCATTACACGGTGGCGCTAAGGCACTGCTTTCGGCTTCACTGTCATTTCTCAGTTTACTTTGGAGCCTAGTATTACGTTTTTCACACGTCATTATTGTCACAATATTTCACACGATAAAACCGAAAAGCACAATTTGAAGAGCAAAATAAGAAAACACATTAACATAGCACTGAAAATAATATCTAATTAATTGCAAGCACAGCTACAGACACACAATATTTTTAGCGCAACGCAATCTTTCAAAAATCCCTACAAAAGAATGGCCCTGACTAACAATAGCCTATACCTTTCTTGAATCACTTACCTCACAAAAATCTTCGTTACTCGAACTACTGCAATACAGCGAGCGCCACTACTGACAGCTGAATAAAAGATTCTAACTACTGAAGGCACTAACTAATGATAGGCACAGTTAGCGAATGAAACATTTTCATAGAGAACAAACAATGTATTTACCTTAATAATATTGAAAAGTCAGTTCATGACATCCAATCTTACAAATTTACTGTGTCTGATGGACAGACGTGCAGATCATCTGCTCTCAAAACTCTGCCATCTCTCTCCCCACATCCACCACTGCTGGCGGCTCACCTCCAACTGCGCAACGCTACGCACTGTTAATAGCCAACTGCCCAACACTACAATAGCAACTATTCCAACAATGCCAAGCAACCACAGACTTCACACAGCATAGCCAGTATTTTTCATATAGAGCGCTACGTGGCGTTACCAATATAAAAACCTAAACAGCCTACTTACAAGTATACATGTCGTGACCGTGACCAGAGATTGGAGGTAGCTGCAGCGGGCCGGTTGGCCACCGGTATCCATCGCCAGAAAGTCGTCATGGTTGGCCTGCAACTTAAATAATCTCCATTCTCTCCTGTTCTAGACGCGGGCGGAATGACGACACGACTGCCTAATTTGAGCCTCCGGGATCGCTTATTTACACGTCTTTTCCCTCCACCTCTGACGCAGTTCCTTTGGAGGGGATAAATGCAATGCTAGTCAATAATCACAACGTCAACTTTCCTCAGCCCTCTTAGGCCCGTAAACGTAGATCACTAGGCGCTGTTGTAACTGCAACGTATGGGTTCTTCGCAGCACGTCAGTTCCCTGTGCTGCCGTGATTACTTCAACTGACGGGCCTCATCCTCGGTCCGAGATATAGGAGTATAAGCTTAATTAAGCTGTTCCTCCTCGGCTCCTCTCTGGTTGAAGTTGTTATTTTTTACTCTCTTTTTGGTTGGCCCTCTGTGGATCTGAAACAAACAAATTAACGGCTAGTTGCCTCTGCGGCCTTTTATTGTTCTTGTTGTGATGATTGCCTGGCAGACGTGAAGTGTGCACTGGTGGCGTGTTTTGTCGGATGTACCGGACGGCTTGCCCCGTCATGTACCTCCAGTCGTCGTCTCTGAAGATCGGGTATCCATTGATGAGCTCCAGATCTTCACGACGAACGAGCTCCCTCCTGTTGACCTTTTGGTTCAGGGTTTCACATCCCCAGTGGAAAGGGTAGGGTTTGTGGGGTAAGGGAGGGATATTGGCTTCCGTAAACGGATAGGGAGTGTTGTGATGGGGATAGCTGCCATTCCGCAATGAGTCTGCTATCTTCCCTCACACAATTCTTGTTCGGGAGGGGCAGGTACTCGAATTCCAGCTCATCGTCGTCTTCTCCCTCGGTATCCATAGGCTCCACCGTCTGCGTAACTGTAGAGGCAGAGGGGGCGGCCATTTTCTATGGGGGCGGTCTTCTTGTTGTCGGCGGGACTCCGTGTCCACCTCCCTAGCAACCTGCGTTGCCGCATCGGCCAGGGAGGCGGCCGTCTGCGTTGCGGCGTCCACCCTCACCGGGCGCCCCACAGTGGAGGCGGGTGCGGGGGCAGGCACCTGCTTCTTGAGAGGCCGCAGATCTTCACGCAGCTGCTGCTTCACGGAGCCGCGAAGGCTGCTTGGAGGCCGGCCATAGCGTCGTCGGTGACGGCTTCGAGTCGGCGCCGTTCGCACCCCTCGCCAGGGCGAGACACCGCACCAGACGTCGCCGCAGGTCGTGTTGCGGCGTTCTGGCTGCGGGACTTCAGATATCTGCAACTGCGCGAGTTCGCGGAGTGTGAACCGCCGTAGGTCACGCATTTGCTGGCCACCCCTCGTGGCGTGGTGCAACTGCGAGTGTCGTGGGCTGCCGCGCACTTTAAGCACGCAACAGCGTTCGTGCAGCAGCTCGCCGTGTGCTCCAGTTGTTGGCATTTGTAGCATTGAACATCTTTGCGAGTCCGCTGGGTGCACTTCGGCTGTCGTCGGCGGCGGCCGCGGCCGCGGTTGCCACCCATCACATTGAGATTGCCTTCCGGAATATGTTGAACTCTATTTGGCATCTTTAATACTCAACGTTAAATCAAGATAATTTAGTGATCTATCAGCCGATTCCAATTCTTGTGTGAATTTTATTTTTTCATGTAGACTGTTAAACGTTGCTTTATTCCTTCTGAAGAGTTAGTAACCAGTAGAAGAATGTCATCCACCTATCTCGCATAAAAGATGATGTTGTTCATTAATTCCGAGTAATTTCGGAAAAAAACCAATTCCAGAGAATTTGTATCCCGGCCGATTCAACCCAACCCTAAGTGCAAAAAATGGCGTTTTTCTATTCTAGTATCCATCGGGCGATTTCTATCCCGTTGTCAGATGTCAACCTCGAAAAAGAATTACAAATTCTCGAGAGTATTGCACGGAATAATGGCTATGATCCAAAGATAGTGAGGCAATTATATCATTAGAAAACGCGAAAAAGGACTACGAGTTGAGTAAACACAAATACTCAAACCCAAGATCAGACCAAGAAATGGTTGTCGGTTCCTTATATAGGTAATGTCTCCTACAAGATAGCGCGCCTGTTGAAAAATTCAGGCTTTAAAATTTCCTTCTCCACGAGTAATAGTTTAAAGCGAAGTTTGGTTCATACCCTTGAGAAAGATTGTGGTAAATCAGCCAAATCAGGCGTATATAATATTATGTGTGATGATTGCCTATGTTATTACATAGGTCAAACAGCCAGAGCTATAGCAGTAAGGTTTAAAGAACATCTTCCAAGAAAGGGCGTAGGAACACGGGGGTCAGCCTTTGCGGAACATCTGGTGCAAATGACTCATACACCTAAACCTTTAGTGACATAGAGCTACTACCTCATGAAGTTAAGGGATATAAACTCGACATGCTTGAGGAGCTACAAATTTACGCTCACATAATTATAGATAGAAGCAATTTACTGAACCATCAACTGTATCTAAAAAATAGGGCGTACTTCGAAGGCTTCCAGCCTATATTAGGTTTACAATAATTCATAATGCATGTAACCATTACAATTTCTGTAATAATATAACTTTTCCTACAGATGTTCAAACAAGATTTGTTGGTCAGTTTATAAGGCTCTGTAGTAGAATGTAAAACGTAGTCATGCTGCATACTGTAATTAACTTACAATAGTGAAGTATAAAATTAATTCATAGCAAAAATATTATCTGACGTGTGCGTAATAAGAGTTTGATTCTATACGTCTCGCACCTGCGCGCCGCCCTCTGTGAGGCAGACCGCGAAGCTCTAGTGGTCCGCAGTCTCTGTCACACGACAAGGCCCATACAACGGGCTTAAAGTGAATTTGCTACAGCTTGTTTAACAGAAGTGACAAAACCTTATGGTAATGCATCAAGTTTATAAAGTAGACTTAGGACATGGCTTGTTTTAGGCAGACGTTTAAATAATATTTTATGTAAGTACTACACGCTGCATCCTGTAGGATGACCATATCTAATATAATTTACTAGCACATTATAATATTACCTTTTTGCAGGTTCTGAAGAAGACGTTTTTACTAACGTTGAAACCTAGGTAAACGATAAAGTTAACCTGCAACTGTATGCTGTATATTGTTATATAAACAATATCAGTTGCTGTCGCTGCATAAAAATGTTAAAAATTACACCTGCCAGTGTTTCTCTGCATGCTTCATCAGGAGTCTCTCCCACCTCCCAAACCATACCTCTCGGTCGTCTTGACATACTAAAACCCCTGAGCTCCGGGAGTTGTAATAATATTTTTAATCAAATCAGTTCTTTTTTTACTTCTATACAACTTCCATACAAATTCCGTTTTAAAGATTGTCGAGGAAAACCTCAATCAGCCAAAAATATTTTTAAGAAACTTAATTTTATTGCCATTGTGCCTACCTTCTTCAGATATTTTAGTACAGTGTCAGAATCATCAGCAGAGTGTCGTCAGCTCCTGTAATTTGTACTAGTGAACGACGCTTGGTTTGTCTTTTGATTTTACGTATTTTTTGAAGAAAGTGCAAAACTTTCGAACGTAGACAGTCTATGGCCCACACATATTACACAATTAACTGTTGCACGCTATCATTTCATGACAGTTGCACCTTCATACATGTAGTTTAAACATAAAACACATGCCAGAAACAGCAGCTGTCACGTAAAGCACATGTTTGAATCTGCAGCTGTCTTAAAGAATATTATGAAATGTTCGTTTGCTGCAGTTGATTGCGTAATGTGTGCTCCCTTTCTGCCGTTGAACATTGTTGTGTACATAGTTCCGCATAGTCAGCGCGTACACAACTTTCCCACTAGAGCGCGGCCCGCTAAGCACAACAGCGCAAGCGCAGCGCTCGTCCGTCTCCGCACTACGAGATGGCGCTGCCTTAGAGACGGACCAAATTCTGCTTCCGCCGATCCGCGTATTAATATGTAACGCAGCTAATGAGATTGCTGCTAACGTAGAACCTTTTCTCCTCGCGGATCACACTCGCGCAGTGGTACATGAATGCGCGAGGTATTATAACGAGTGTACAGATCTCCGATTAGTCAGTCTGTATTAGTCTGTACCAGTCTATAGTCAAGTTTCAGTCCATGCCTAATAATATCACCATGTTCCTATACACAGCCATCAACATAAATGTATAGACACTTTTGTCAAGCATTAGAGAGATGTAAGAATAAGATTAACGTACCGAGACCAAAATAACTTCAGATTGTCAATTATAAACAGCCTCCAGAATCAAGTTACATAATGTCTATGATTTTTATTATTTTAATAAATGTGTGTGAAAATTAATCAAGTTCTGTTTAAAGTTGGTCACCGTCAATCTGCTACTCTAAGCGTGCACGTGGCATTTCTAGTGTCTGACCTAACGGCAGAAGATAAACACGCCGCGATAACACCACGAGACATATTGCTGACACTCGCCTACTTCGTTAGAGCGACAAGTCAAATAATCTGATGGTGGGTGTAGCGAAGGTCTTACAGTACGCACACCACAAACATTCTGTGCTTCCCGTCGAAAACAATAAATAAAGAACAAACTACAGGAGGAGACGACATTTTGCTATCGATTCTGATACTACAGTAAAACAGGTGTAGGTATCTGAAGGTTGGCAATAAAATAAAGCTTCTTAAAAATGCAGTGATGAGCCTAAACATTATGACCACATGCTTAATAGCTTGTTTGCCCGTGTTTGGAGCGAAATACATCACTGATTCTGCGTATCAGGATCCGGCGGTTTGTTCGTAACTTTGTGGAGATATATGGCATTTTATATCTACGCACAAGTCATATAATTCTCGTAAATAACTGGCCTCTGATTTGCATACGCGCTGGTGGCGCCCGATAGCGACCTAGATGGGTTCCATAGTATTTAGATCAGGCGTATTTGGTCGCCGAGACATTAATCTGAGTTCGCTATAATGCTTCTCAAACCACTGTAGCACGGTTCTGGCTCCGAGACACGGACAATTATACTGTTGAAAGACGAAATTGCCGTCGGGGAAACAGCAAGCTCCAAGAGATGCAGGTGGTTTGTAGCTGTCAGTGGCTCCTCAATTACTGCCACAGGTCCTATAGAAGTGCAGGAGAATGTCTCCCATAGCATAATACTGCTCCCACCAGTCTGAGCTCGTGGCGCTGCACGTATGGAGCCGCCGCTCATTTCAATGACGGCATCTGTGGAGACGACCATCGACCTAGTGTATCAAAAATGTGATTCACCCGAAGAGCTGACACGTTTCCATTGATCGACGGTCGAGTTCGAATGGTTCGGGTCCCCTTGCAATCGTAATTGACAATGTCGTTGGGTGAACACGTGAACACATAGAGGTGGTCTGCTTTGGAACTCCATGTTCTACAATGTACCATGAACGGTGTGCTCCATAAAACTTGTGCGTGCACCAGCATGCCACAGACCATCGTCTATTGTACTTTACAGAGCAGGCAAACCTCTGTACCCCACGTTCTGCGAAGAGTCGTGGACGTCCAACCATTTAGTGCCTAGTGGTTGTTTTATTGTCCTACCTCTCTCCGTAGATGCTGACGACAGTAGCACGTGAACAGTCGACCAGCTTCGCCGTTTTCGAGATACTCGTTCACAGGTTCTGTGTAATAATAACCTACACTTCGTCAAAGTCGCTTGTCTCGATGGATTTCCCCATTTGCAGACCATTTGTTCGCTAGGGTGATTCCCATCCGTATCTGCTGCTCTTACATACTTCTGTTACCGCGTTAAGTGCCGGCTTCGCCACTAGGCGGCATCCTGCGTCGCTGTGGGCAGTGGTTATAATGTTTTGGCTCATCAGTGTATTTGTTGCTGTTTACTGTCTCCCTCCAGCAATCTTTTAAGTGAATCATAGCCACGGGGTCCAGTAAGATCCATCATGGATTAATGACATGTTTTCTCTCTAGTGGTCGAAACTAGTCACTAGTGCTTGTCTAGGCGCTAATAACTGCGCTCTTCAGAATATTATTTTCTATTAGTAATTGAGATATCCGTATTTTATTTCAGCCGTAACGCTAGCTTGGCTCTTGAATCTGCACGTACTGTACGTCAACGCGTTTAGCTGAGACGAAGCAGGGCTAGAGCGGGTCGTGCTGGGGCTAGATGCCGGCTCTAATTGAGAGTGAAGTTAAACAGGCACGGGACGGGACGGCCGGGGTGCCCCGAGCGCGTGCTGTGAGCGCCGTGGCTAGCCCCGCGGGACACTCGGTAACTAGGTTACGGCAGCCGCTGCCACCTGCCATTGTCCGCCCGCAACTCGGCCGGTCGGGCCTCCTCGCCGGTCTGCAAGACAAACGCCGGCTGAAGGGTCACCCTGGGAGAGCCGGGGTCGCAACTCTGGCACTTGCTTTCGCTTCCAGTGTCCCACAGCGCGACGAGCCAGCTCGTTCCTAAACAGGGCAACGACGCACACAAACGTATTTCTAAAGCTGTTTATTTCTTGACACAGTCACTTTTTATGACACAATCAGAACTGGTTTCGGCGACAATGACCATCTGCAGCTGCTAAAAGCGCCAATCAGTGAACACGTGTTCACAGTTGTCAGTTGTCAATTTGACGACGCATTATGCTGTGTTTCCTAATGCAATTTTTAGGATCTGAAGATGACACTGTGGAAGGAGAGAGGAGGGCTGACACCTGCCCCCTGGCAATATCTGTGAAGCTGGTGCAAGGCTGCGCTTTCTGTACTTCTCTAGCATCATAGTGAACGCGCTTAAAGCAGGGCGGCCATGGCAACTGGCCACATGTTCTTCACTGCAGTTGCAGCACTGTTGGGTGGATCAACTTTTGTTTATGCACTCTCAGCTCTAATGTGAGCCAGCAAAATTGACACAGTGGGATGGTGTCATGCACTAACTCTACATTTTCTGAGGCCCTGGCAAGATTATCATTGTGTCCATCTTCCATTAGCATGGAGAGGTTCCACCTCCCCAGCAATGTTGGCAATCCTGGATATCTGGAATATTTTCCTGTTATTAGCGTTGTTGAACAGGACAATGAGAAACTAAAGCATGTTTCGTTGCTTCCTGGGCGATCACATGATTTCAGTGGCCTGGAAGCTAAACCCTAAGGCCAGCAATTCTTCTCTAAGGTGGGCTGGATCCATCTCGAGAGGGAGGTAGTGGAAGACGACCTTCAGCAGGCAGAGGGTCTCCACATTGTGGAGGAAGCAGTGGAGCCTCATGGTGAGAATATATTTCATCAGTTTTGTGTGGTCATTGGTGGTGGCCACGCGGACCCTGCACATATCATCCAGAGCGACTCGAATCTTTGTGATGGTCGTGTTTGTCTATACCATCATCTGGAAGTCTTTGTAGGCTCCAAGCCAGAGGATAACGATTGAATTGGAGGGGGGAGAAGGTTTCCTCACTGGAGGCGCCGCATCATCTTTGTCTGTAGCTGCTTCAGGCATGGCCTTGAAGCAATTCCCTTTCTGGACTTGTGACGGTTGCACTTGCTCGAACACATGGGCTAGAACAGTCTGTTTCTGGATGATGAGGTTATCCTCATCTGGCCGTGGAGGAGGAGGAGGGGCAAGCCTCTGTGCCCTCTTCCTTGGCGTTTGTGGGGTAGATGTGGATGAAGACAAGGAATTGTCTCCAGACGCCACTGCATGCTGCTTTCATGAAGCCTGAAAAACATCCATTCAGTTATCTGCAGTGGTTGTGTCTGCCGTGACAAACCCTTCAGGTCAACGAAGTTTGCCTCTGGCAGATCAATATCATCTTCATTACCATGTCTGGCTGGACAGTTGTAGGGACTACTGTGACCTTTTATGGAGCCACGACTGGCAGCGCTGTACTTGGCAGTACTGTGGCTTCTTCTGGGAGAGCCACAGCTGGCAGCATCTCCTTGGGCAGTACAGTGACCGCTTGAGTGGCTGCGAGTGGTGGAGCATTCGATGGTGGTGCAGAAATGTCTTGTGTCGCTACGACTGGCTTGGCCAATCCAGGAAGTGCAGTAGCTGCTTAATATGTCATGCCTGGCATTGTAGTGGAAGACTGCTTTTTTGTGCAGTGCTGAGCCTGTTTTCCTCATCCTTGCAATGGTATAGGGCGCCATAGGTGGCGAGATGCTGCATGACTGAGATCGTCTCGTGTTAGCGCGTGCGAGTGTGGCATCAAAACAATTCCATCGTCGGTGCCTTGTCTGGGAGCTGTAAGCAGGGTCGTCGTAGATGGGGGGCCAGATGGAGCGGCTGATGACGCAAGCGCCACTGGACAGTGATTTGCCACACCCTTCATTGCAACACGCTCCTAGTCGAAATCTAACTTGGACCTGTATTTTATTGTTTTTATTATTAAAATATTAGGCACCAATGACATGTTAAAAGTTGGGCCGACAGCAAGTTATATTGGACAGGACTGGAAGGGAGGGGGGATGGCAATACTGGGACATAGCCTACTCCTCTAGAATGGCACCATGAGAGCTGTCGAACGTAATGTCCCTATCTAACAGATGGATCACCACCAAGAGTGTCACGCACCCTCAGTTTATGAGACACTGTGGAGGTGTATGGAAAGACTGGTGATCGGTAACTTTACGTCACCACCTCTCCTCCCCTTGCCAGTTAAGTACTGGGAATAAAATTTTCATACATCATCAGGATTCGAACCAGGTTGCTTCTGAGCTGATTGCAACCACATAGGTGTGCATTTGCGATCTTGGCTATTAAGGCAGGTATAGACACAGAATCACAACTACTCATTCTTCTGGAGAGAAGAATGGTCGCTCAAAGTGCTACAATTATGGAGAAAAATGCGATACATAAAATCCAGCACGAAAACTATCCAAGGAAATTTCTAAGGAAAGCCAGCAGCCAAAGATTTTAACATGCCATAGGCGCCTAACAACAACAAAATATTTTAACACCATATTAATTTTTTTACACTAGTGCCTGGTAGAAAATCAGTTTAGGACGCCATTAACAATATTTCCCACTGAGATCAATGGCCAGCGGAGCATGACTTGTCAATGTGTTGCCGTTTCTTTCAGTCATTTCCGTGTATGGTTTGGGAAGTCATTCTTTCGGTAATGTTTTTCTTTGCAGAGGATCTTCGCCTCCTGTTTTGCCTACTCAGCTCCCTATGGTTTACTGGTTCTGCCGTGGACCCATGAACCATTTCAGTTTTGTTGCTGAAGCAGATACAGTCAGCCAACGAATGAGCGTCTATACCAGGCCGGAAGGTTTACTGCAGCTGGTCAGGTCGCAAGTCCATTAACGTAGCTAACTGTGAGACAAATGGTGAGCCCGAGAAATATATTTTCTGCAGATGTGAAAATTTTAAGGTTTCCTCTGGACTCAAGGCAAAAGTCAAGGCAGGCTAATATGCAATATCTAGATTTGAATGACAACCGTAAAGAGCAGCTGATGTTGCATGCAGCATAATCACACCATTGAGCTAAGCTGCCACAAACCAATAATCTGGAGGACCAAGGTGCTGATGCTGCAAAGTGACATCGTAGAGAAGGGAAAATAATGTCATTCTGTTGTGCATGCATAATGAAGCAACAATGCCGAAGTTGTATGCAAGAACAGCTTTCAGCACACAGATGCTGCAAAAATAACTGAACTGAAAACCTGAATAAGTTGGAGTTGGGACATGTGGTGTGGTGCAGAGTACTGACGGATTCTGAAAACAAGGGCACATTCAATCATTCTTGCCATCAGGATAAAATCATCAGCATAAGGCAACTGGTACAAATTCCCTGACTTTCAAAACTTAATTCTCATTTTTTAGCTAACCAACATAAAGTGAGATCTATGTTGCTCCATTTACAGCTCATCTAGATGACTACAATCTACAATGCAACAGCTAGCCTGACCCGAAGAACCTCGATGCTGTCGGACACTGCTCCTCACTTCCGCATTTGTCGATGAGAAGATTTGATTGCTTCCTACCCACAGAGCACCAGAAGGCCTAGCTGATGGTACTGGGTAATTTACTGAACTATTATTAACCAGAGGACTGCAGCAGCTGTCCCCTCCCCCCTCTTGACGTATATCTGCAAATGGACATTGGTGTCAATGACCAGTCTCTCACTGAGAGGCTGTGGCATAACACATTATGAGTAGGACCACCTCATGCAGAGCTGCCAGCCGTCTCTATAAGGTGCAGTCCGAGACTAGTAAGCTGCTGGCTGCCAGAGGCAGCACAGGTAACACCGGCCAAGTTAAAGCCAGCTGACTGTGACTTTGTGGGGTGCTGTGTATTTGCCTCCCTTTCAGTGGCAGCCAAAGCTGTGAGAAATGCTTCTGTCAGCGCATACTGGCTTACCAGCGCCCTTCTGCTTATTCTGCTGTGGCATTAGTGAAGGGAGACAACTCTGTCTCCATGAATAATAAATGTGAATTCTGAAAACAATGTTCATTAGCGGTTTTGGGCATCCAACATATCTTCACCAAAGCGCTCCTCTCTACACTATCGTGGCAACAAAAAGGCCACAGCTCTGGCCCTCTGTACAAACAATTGACGACTTTTATAATTCTGTCAGAGACAGCAAAAGACTTGGAAGAGCAGTTAATGGAAGATGAACATCAACAAAAGCAAAACGAGGATAATGGAATCTAGTCGAATTAAGTCGTGCGATGCTGAGGGTATTAGATTAGGAAATGAGACACTTGAGTAGTAAAGGAGTTTTGCTATTTGGGGAGCAAAATAACTGATGATGGTCGAAGTAGAGAGGATATAAAATGTAGACTGGCAATGGGAAGAAAAGCGTTACTGAAGAAAAGAAATTTGTTAACATCGAGTATAGATTTAAGTGTCAGGAAGTCGTTTCTGAAAGTATTTGTATGGAGTGTAGCCATGTATGGAAGTGAAAAATGGACGATAAATAGTTTAGACAAGAAGAGAATAGAAGATTTCGAAATGTGGTGCTACAGAAGAATGCTGAAGATTAGATGGGTAGATCATATAACTAGTGAGGAGGTGTTGAAGAGGATTGGGGAGAAGAGGCATTTGTGGCACATCTTGACTAGAAGAAGGGATCGGTTGGTAGGACATGTTCTGAGGCATCAAGGGATCACCAATTTAGTATTGGAGGGCAGCGTGGAGGGTAAAAATCGTAGAGGGAGACCAAGAAATGAATACACCAAGCAGATTCAGAAGGATGTAGGTTGCATTAGGTACTGGGAGATGAAGAAACTTGCACAGGATAGAGTAGCATGGAGAGCTGCATCAAACCAGTCTCAGGACTAAAGACCACAACAAAAACAACATGTGTTAAATACAGCATTCAGTCTTCCAGAGTTTGTTGCCATTTTTTAGACTCTTAGTTTTCATGTTACTTTATTCTTCGAAAGTTAACTGACAAATTTGGAAACTGGTACCTAAATGTTGAGAGAAAATGCAAGTCCACATTGCTTGTTGTATCACAAAATAAATTTAAGTCCCAACTGAGGCTAAGACTAATAATTGCAAGTTCTGGTTGACTGACCAGTCGCAAATAAATAAAAATCCACACTGATCGTCAGACCATTGGCCCCCATGACGTCTCCCCACTGATGAAAGTACATAGAATGGCAACAGTGTTTGAAGTGAGATCATAAATGGAATGTTACCTCATCAGTACGTGTACTCAAACAACACGAGTAACTGTGAGGATATATGTTCAAATGTGTGGGAATTCCTAAGGGAGCAAACTGTTGAGGTCATCGATCCCTATACTTACACACTACTTAAACTAACTTAAACTGAATTATGCTAAGAATGGCACACACACCTATGCCCGAAGGAGGACTCGAACCTCCTGCGGGAGGGACCGCACAGTCCGTGCCTTAGACTGCGAGGCCATTCCGTGCGGCTGAGGTTATATCACCTAAGCTGCTCACAATGGGGAAGTCCCTTTAAGAGCTACGCCATCAACTGTCGCCATTTACAAAAGAACCACCTCATATCCCGCCTTAAGATCAGTTGGATTTATTGAAGTTAACTTGACATGGGCTGCCCAACAGGAAGATTCCTTATCACCAAAACTTCACTGCTGGCCACTAAAACTGCAAGACCAGGAAGGACAGTTGAAATCTAAATTTTAGTTATTATGAGTACACAGGGTAGTACAGTGTATGCCAATTTGTTTTTGTTCAAGAGCCAATACTGACACTGTTGGATGGCTCCTCGGGCCACATATGTACATACATTAAATAGCACTCTGTGGACTAGCAATAGGAAGGGGAAGATAAGTTGGCCGCCGGCGCCCAAGTACTGATCGTTAAAAGTCAACACTCATTGGAACACCTCGTGTGACATGATAATTGCCTGACTTAATGTTGTTGGTGTGTTGTCTGTGTGATTGGTGGATAACAGGCTAATAACAGTAAATGTACTTATATTTAAATACATTATGGCATCTGAAAGACGATCGAAAATGTTACTAAATGTTTCGAATGCCACTCTTCTTTTACTAATTGCGCTGTAATACAACAGCCTTAATAACAATTTCGTATTCCTTGCTAAAATATGTGGCGCAATTGAAGATGAGTGTCTCTACAGTGTTGTCAGTACTGGAAGACGTACAATAAACATTTCCCCTCTCGCAACCTCTCACCCAACAGTGGCCACGCTACTTACCCGATTGCCTTGAGGAAAGCAGCTAACTTTACTTAGCTCACCGCCGATTACACCAACGTCAATTAAAAGTAAGTATAAAATATTACTGCCTCAATAAGTATTTTTGTTTGACACTGACTGTGAGCGGGGAACAACACTCTTTACATTAGTTGACGGTTTCCGATTTGGCTGTTAGTTGGTAGATGCGTAATATTACAAAATATCGCTGAGAACCGAGGGTCGGACATATATATTTGGTTGAGGCCGCATGCGGCCCATGGGCCGCAGTTTCACGGCCATTAGTGTAGTAGAAAGAATACGTGTTTACATTTTTAGCTGATCTGGAGCCGCCTGGAGTGGCCGAGCGGTTTGAGGCGCCATGTCACGGACTGCGTGGCCCCTCCCGCCCCTTCCTCAGGTATGGGTGTATGTGTTGTTCTTAGCATAAGTTAGTTAAGAAGTGAGTAAGACTAGGGACCGATGACCTCAGCAGTTTGCTCCCTTAGGAATTCCCACACATTTGAACATATATCCTCACAGCTACTCGTGTTGTTTGAGTACACGTACTGATGTGGTGACATTCCATTTATGATCTCACTTAAAACACTGTTGCCATTCTATGTACTCCCTTAGGACTTCACACACGTTTGAACATTTTGGTGAGCTGGAGGTAAACAGGATGAGAAATTTAGTACACTGAGCAGCAACTTCTGGCCGCAACAGCGGCTCTAGTCCTGCTGAGTATTGATTCGAAATGACTTCTAATGACAGATCTCATGAATCGTAGTGGTTGGCATGCCAATCTCTCAGCACATGACCAGATGTTTCCAGCAGATGATGGCTCTGAATAAGTTACTGGTCAGCGAAAGAGTCGATCATTCTGTGTCTTGTGGTAGGCCAAAAGAGCAATGGCAATATTAGTCTTCCTTTAACTTGTTGAAAAATGACGTCAGAGAAATTTCACGTCAGAAAGGAAACGCATGCTGTTCGCATTACCTACTATGTGAAGCAGAAGTGGTCGTGTGGAATCATGCCAGATGCTGAGCCTGTGTGACTATACAGATACGTCATTTCACGCTGTTTCTAGTCTTTGCCAGAGTCCATCGTTAGTACTGATGTGCCGTTTATGTTCAGTGCGCCTTTCTTCAATTATGGAAATGGATTGTCCAAAGTACGCTTCACTGTCAGCAGTTAAAGGAAAGAGCAGTTACTGAACATAGTCTGAATGTAACCCATGAAGTGAGCTATAACCCGGCTAGTCTGACCGCGCCGTTCTAGGCTCTTCAGTCCGGAACCGTGATGCTGCTGCGGTCACAGGTTCTAATCTTTCCTCGGGCATGGATGTATGTGATGTCCTTAGGTTAGTTAGGTTTAAGTAGTTCTAAGTCTAGGGGACTGATGACCTCAGATGTTAAGTCCCACAGTGCTTAGAGCCATTTGAACTATTTTGAGCTACCAAGAAGAGACAACAAATTTGAGAAATACTTCAATTTTTTGGGACTGCGTGTATAAGGATTCCATCGAAATCCTGCTACGAAAGAAGGAGCTCAATAAGGACAATGAATTTCAACTTTGCCAATCGTGGAGCCGACATTGAGGTTGGTGCGAGCGCTGCGGAGGTGGAACACTGTACAGCAAGAAAGCGGAGCGAACAGTGGGTTCTCCCACTCGACCTCCATGAGCGAACCACACTACACAGCGATGAGGGGCTGGAGGGGAGACGGAAGTTGTATACGTGGTGAATCACGTGAAACTCTCACCGCGAATGTTGCGGAAATGAAAAGTGCTATTGGTGTGCGATTTTCACATAATGGATTGGTTTGCATTGTTAATCAATCAGATTGCAATAATACCTAGAAACTATATTTTTTGTTCAAGATACACTTTTTTTAATGGAACAATGTCTATTGACATTAACAGACTAAAAGTAGCGTAAATTCGAATTGTGTTTATTGCAGGAGTCTAGTGCTAGTCGTGTACGAGATATACCGGGTGATCTAAAAGACTGTATAAATTTGAAAACTTAATAAACCACGGAACAATGTAGATAGAGAGGTAAAAATTGACACACATGCTTGGAATGACATGGGGTTTTACTAGAAAAAAAGTTCACAAAATGTCTGACAGATGCCGCTGGACAGCAAAACGTCAGTGACTGCGTATGACAATCGTGTATAAAAGGAGCTGTAATGAGAGACAGAATCCTCCTCGCTCCTTGTTTTTCCCCTTCCTCCAGGTCCCCCCCGCCCCCCATCTGCCTTTGGCTCGGGAGTGTCATCTTTGTGCCACCATTTTCGTGCAGTGTTTTACAGTGAGTGTTCCGTGTTGTGTCTCTTTTGGGAAGTGTTTGCGAACGGCCATCATACTGTCGCTGGGTGTGATTTTTTATCTCTTGCGAACAGAAACTAGACTGTCGCCATGTCTTTTTTAATTGTGTGTCTACTATGTTACTAGTCTGATTCCTGTGTATTTTATTAACATTGCCAACCCCTTTGCTTTCTGTTTTAACTTTCCACATTTTTCCGCCCTTTTAAACTTTAAATCATTGTTTTATCGCCTGTTTTTCTTGTTTCTTTTCTTCTTCCGTTTTTAAAAAAGTCTGTAGGCTGTAGGGCAGCGTACTAAGTTGCTGGCAGCCCGCCCCCTTCTGGGGGAATTGAAAATCAATAAAGAAAAATAAAGAAAAAAGAAAGAGAGAGAATCAGATGCGACAGCAGTCGCAGCATGTTGACATTACCTGAAAAGGCGCTTTTAGTGAAGCTGTTTTATCAGAATGGGGTATGTGCTAGTTCAGCGTTACAATCCTATCGCCATAGGAAGGGGATTCGAACGGGTAAAGGTCCGTTGACAAATGCAGCTGTAGCGAGAATGATTTGGAAGTTCGAAGTCACGGGTTTTTTAGAGGATAGACCCCGTAGTGGCCGACCGAGCAAAAGGCCTAATGCTGCTGAGACAGTTCAGGAAGTAATGGAGACTGTAACGGGTTCGTCTATGCACGGTGAAGACAGCGCTCGTGCATTCACACGTCGAACCAGCATTCCATACACTACTGTTTGGTTGGCACTGAGGCGTACCCTACGATGCTATCCCTACAAAATCCATCTGCATCATGAACTGTTACCTGGCGATTTAGTGAAGCCGAGGGCATTTACGGTGTGAGATGGCGGAAAATGACGATTGGTTGAGTAACGTGTTGTGGACCGACGAAGCTCATTTCACGCTCCGAGAGTCTGTCAACGCCCACAACTGCAGAATTTGGGCCACCGAAAATCCTAGAACTGTCGTGGAAACCCCATTGCACGACGAGAAAGTCACGGTGTGGGCTGTATTTACCACATCTACCGTTATCGGGCCTTTTTTCTTCGAGGAAGTGCGTGATTCTGGTTTTGTAACTGCTACCGTGATGGGTGAGAGGTACGCCGATATGTTACAGAATCGCATCACCCCCAGCTTGGCTGATAAACACCTGCTGGAAAGTACGATGTTTATGCAGAATGGCGTTCCACCCCATATTGCTAGACGCGTGAAAGATCTCTTGCGCGCGTCGTTTGGTGATGATCGTGTGCTCAGCCGCCACTTTCGTCATGCTTGGCCTCACAGGTCCCCAGAGCTCAGTCCGTGCGATTATTGACTTTGAGGTTACCTGAAGTCGCAAGTGTATCGTGATCGACCGACATCACTAGGAATGCTGAAAGACAACATCCGATGCCAATGCCTCACCATAACTCCGGACATGCTTTACAGTCCTGTTCACAACATTATTTCTCGACTACAGTTATTGTTGAGGAATGATTGTGGACATATTGAGCATTTCCTGTAAAGAACATCATCTTTGATTTGTCTTACTTTGTTATGTTAATTATTGCTATTCTGATCAGATGAAGCGCCACCTGTTGGACATTTTTAAACTTTTGAATTTTTTTGGTTCTAATAAAACCCCATGTCATTCCAAGCATGAGTGTCAATTTGTACCTGTCTATCTACATTGGTCCGTGATTTATTCAGTTTTCAAATTTATACTGACTGTTTGATCAGCCAGTGTTTTGAAATGTTCCCAAATTGACACTTGCACAATAATTGTGGTAGCACACACTAAAGAACAACAAGTGCATACGCTAGTGTATGTGGGTTCTGACCAGGATACAACTGACCATTACAGGTCGTGTCCGAAATGACCACCGGCAGCGGCAATACATGCTTCCAGTCTGGTATGAAACAAATGCTGCACGCGTGATAACATTTAAGTGGAGATGTCCCAGGAGTCTGCAGTAATATGTCGTTACACATAATCGGGTCTAGTTATTAAGTCCTGCAACAAACAATACACTACTTTTAGTCTGTTAATGTCAATAGGCATTGTTCTATTTAAAAAGTGTGTATTTGAACAAAAAATGCCGCTTATAGGTATTATTACAATGTGTTTATTGATTAACACTGCAAAGCCCTGACTGAGAATTCATTCTGTGAAAACCGCATATCAATAGCACTTTCCATTTCCGTAATATTTTCGGTGCACATATTACGTGATAAAAGAAGGTTGTACACATGGAAGAAGCCTGGAGATACTGACAGGTTTCAGAAGATTATATAACGGTAAGACAGAGATTTAGGAACCAGGTTTTAAATTGTAAGACATTTTCAGGGGCAGATGTGGACTCTGACCACAATCTATTGGTTATGACCTGTAGATTAAAACTGAAGAAACTGCAAAAAGCTGGGAATTTAAGGAGATGGGACCTTGATAGACTGAACGAACCAGAGGTTGTACAGAGTTTCAGGGAGAGCATAAGGGAACAATTGACAGGAATGGGGGAAAGAAATACAGTGGAAGAAGAATGGGTAGCTTTGAGGGATGAAGTAGTGAAGGCACCAGAGGATAAAGTAGGTAAAAAGACGAGGGCTAGTAGAAATCCTTGGGTAACAGAAGAAATATTGAATTTAATTGATGAAAGGAGAAAATATAAAAATGCAGTAAATGAAGCAGGCAAAAAGGAAAACAGACGTCTCAAAAATGAGATCGACAGGAAGTGCAGAATGGCTAAGCAGGGATGGCTAGAGGACAAATGTAAGGATGTAGAGGCTTATCTCACTAGGGGTAAGATAGATACTACCTACAGGAAAATTAAAGAGACCTTTGGAGATAAGAGAACAACTTGTATGAACATCAAGAGCTCAGATGGAAACCCAGTTCTAAGCAAAGAAGGGAAAGCAGAGAGGTGGAAGGAGTATATAGAGGGTCTATACAAGAGCGATGTACTTGAGGACAATATTATGGAAATGGAAGAGGATGTAGATGAAATTGAAATGGGAGATACGATACTGCGTGAAGAGCTTGGCAGACCATTGAAAGGCCTGAGTCGAATCAAGGCCCTGGGAGTAGACAACATACCATTATAACTACTGACGGCCTTGGGAGAGCCAGTCCTGACAAAACTCTTCCATCTGGTGAGCAAGATGTACGAGACAAGTGAAATACCCTCAGACTTCAAGAAGAATATAATAATTCCAATCCCAAAGAAAGCAGGTGTTGACAGATGTGAAAATTATCGAAAAAAATGGTTCAAATTGCTCTGAGCACTATGGGACTTAACATCTATGGTCATCAGTCCCCTAGAACTTAGAACCACTTAAACCTAACTAACCTAAGGACAGCATACAACACCCAGTCATTACGAGGCAGAGAAAATCCCTGACCCCGCCGGGAATCGAACCCGGGAACCCGGGCGTGGGAAGCGAGAACCCTACCACACGACCACGAGCTGAGGACAAAATTATCGATCTATCAGTTTAATAAGTCACAGCTGCAAAATACTAACGCGAATTCTTTACAGACGAATGGAAAAACTAGTAGAAGCCGACCTCGGGGAAGATCAGTTTGGATTCCGTAGAAATGTTGGAACACGTGAGGCAATACTGACCCTACGACGTATCTTGGAAGCTTGATTAAGGAAGGGCAAACCTACGTTTCTAGCGTTTGTAGACTTAGAGAAAGCTTTTGACAATGTTGACTGGAATACTCTCTTTTTTTGAAATTCTGAAGGTGGCAGGGGTAAAATACAGGGAGCGAAGGGCTATTTACAATTTGTACAGAAACCAGATGGCAGTAATAAGAGTCGAGGGACATGAAAGGGAAGCAGTGGTTGGGAAGGGAGTGAGAGAAAGCATAATTCGATGATGAGGGACATGAAAGGGAAGCAGTGGTTGGGAAGGGAGTGAGAGAAAGCATAATTCGATGATGATGGTGTTGGTCATTGCGTCGTTGAAAATTTGTTCTACAGCGACCAATATGTCCGGCTGGACGTCCGAAAGCCTTTCAGTCTGCTTTAAGTTTTCCAGTCGTTTTGCCTTCTTGGGGGCTTTGTAACGTATAAATAACAGTTTTGCTTGATCATGCTCTTGGTGTGTTTATCCAACAACTGCGAGACCACGACGCAACACGCAAGTGAGAGCAGGCCGGAACAGGATGGGCAGGTGGAAACTGCCCCTCCGGATCTGCCCCCCTCCGCTGCACCCTCGTCTCCGGCGCCGGCGTTCCAGAGAACTACCCGTGGGCGGACAGCTCTTCCGCGGAGATAAATTGGCGTGACGCGGGCTGGGAAATGCAGTTTCCTGCCGTCAGATTAGCACCGGCTGCGGGCAGGCGGCATGCCGCGTCGTGCCGACCAGCCCTGCGCCGCCTCCAATTGATTACAATTATCCTGCGCCCTTCCCACGGCCCGCCTAGCTCAGGCGGCATAGCGCCGAGTCTGCGGAGTAAACAGCCTTCCTTTGTGTTTCCTAATCAGGTAACAGGAGAGTTTCTCAAACGAGCACGGTTTTAAAACAGTACTTTACAATTAGATAAGCCCGACGTTTGACGCCATTAATGCAGTGTGCAATTAGCCAGGCCCAACATTGGGTGCCATTTATGCTGTGATTGGATTCAGTTACCCCGATCTTGGCAGTTAATTTAGTTTAGTTACATTTATTAGTTTCAAAATAATTGTACTTTTGTGTAGCATTTGTAATTAACAAATAACAGGATAAGGTGACCCAGCTAAATGAGTGTAAATATAGTATTTACTACTACTACTACTAATACGTGATCAGGCCCAGTGGACCGCACGCATTACGAGTTTCCTCCTCCACCGTATTCTGTCCATTGCTGCTATCCGCCATTCGTCCACTTCTATTGACACTTGGTTTAAATCTTCATCGAGTCCATCCCTCAAACGCTTCTTGGGTCTCCCTGGCGGTCTCTTTAATGAAGGTGTGAAATCCAGGAGGCCATCTGTGATCCTCCATCCGGACCACATGGCCGGCCCACTGCATTCGTTTGGCTTTGACAGTTGGGCTGCTGGTATAGTTCCTCAAGCTCTTGGTTTTATCTGATCCTCCATTCCTCTGTATCTGCATCCAGAACCGGACCGAAGATCTTACGAAGAGTATTTACATTGCTATTTACTTTTACAAATTATTCTGTTTTGCGATTCGGCCATTTAATGTCAGCTACTCTTTGTAAAACATAATTGAATTTTTAAACAGGCTTAAGTCAACCGATACACATTTATGAGAGATTGAGAAAAACTGTTTAATAATGACTTTATATGGCCATCTTTGTTGGCATTGTTACGTTTTATGATGAAAATGTAATTGTCAGACGTGAAATTGAATTCTGATAAAGCAGGTAAGATTAGGTAAGTGTAAGCGTTTGGTAAAGAGTTCGCAGTGGCATTTTCTCTACATCGGTAATACTGACCAACAATGGAAAACTACATTCAATTATCCTTCTCTAGCGACGCCTTCACATGTAATCTTGAAGAGCTCCTCCAGATTCATTGGTTATAGCTCGTAAGTATAAGTTTTTCTTTCAAATTATGTAATCTTTAAATTATATATATCGTAAGCAATAAGCATCTAGGTACGCACTCGGAGATAATATGAATTGCCAGAATAACTGTTCTGTGAGGAACAAACAACGGCACGCTAAACTGTACAACCTAAAGTTCTATATAAAGGAAAGTATGGCCATCCTATTCCCCTGCGTCCGCAGTTCAGGATTGGCCGAAACCGCGTCACGTGACATTAGCAGCCATTGTGGGCCCAAGAGTTACGTGTGAAGCATATGAAGTGTCGTGTATTTTCGAAGCTGTAGGTAGAATAATGCGTCAGTGCTGTGCTTTTGGCTGTTCCTTTCAAGGCGAAAAGGGAGAAAAACTGTACAGAATTCCATCCGAAGGGAGAGTTGCAACTAGAAGGAGAATATGGCTGATGAAAATCAGCAAAGCCAACTGGCGGTAAGCAAAGTTTTTATTCATTAGTGCAAATCATCTTAAGTTTTAAGATTCACTGTGTAACAAACTTGCTGTATTATGCCAGCCGGGTTGGTCGAGCGGTTCTAGGCGCAACTGTCTGGAACCGCGCGACTGCTACGGTCGCAGTTTCGAATCCTGCCTCGGGCATGGATGTGGGTGGTGTCCTTGGGATAGTTAGGTTTAAGTAGCTCTACGTTCTAGGGGACTGATGACGTTATAAGTTAAGTCCCATAGTGCTCAGAGCCATTTGATCCATTTTGCTGTATTATGACTCACTTCGTGATCAGATTTGGTGCATAATTATATGTGAATAGCCTAAAGTCGGTCAAGTTTGTCTTGAAAAGGTACATCGTTTTCAAGCCTATTCTTTTCGACAGACCCTAGTAAAAATATTGCAAATTTGTGTTTCAGAGGTTGGAGAACCTTCAAAAGTGACCACTGACTTCAGTCCTGCAGAGAACTTGGACACAACAGAAGATGAACTCACCATCCTGAAGACCCTAGTACAACAGCTTCAGGCTGTAATTGCATGGTTTATTCGATGCAAATCAGTTTGCAGTATTAAAAAAGCGGACATGTAAAGTTAGCAAATGGTCAGTGGAAACACTGCAGAAAGGGCTAAAAAAAAAAAAAAAAAACAAGACTAGCTTGTGCTAGTACAGTTACAAAGTCCTGCTGGAAAAATTAAGTTCCATTTCCTTCAGGAAGACCCCCAAAGAATTTAAAATTTAGATCTGTTGTGCTGAGGGAACTCGTGAGTTCCACAAAAGTCAAGCTTGACCTCATATTACCAGAGGAAAGACATGCTGTTCTCATGATGGATGCGGTTAATATCACTCCATTATTGGAGCATGATTCAAGCATTGGCTGCATCATTGGTAATGCTATCATAGCTGTATCGAATCTTGCCCTTGCAACAACCATAGCTTCTCATGCATTAGTGTTTATGCCGCTTGGTATTATCTCAAGATGGAAACAAACAATTGGTTACCATTACATCATATATTAACCTTTAGTAGAGAATCTGAGGCACTCGGTAGCAATGTTCTCTGCTTCGTGTCAGATATGGGGGGGGGGGGGGGGGCGGGGGGGGGGTGTAAAATGGGGGAGGCTAAAATCAAGCAGTATGGTGAGAATTTGGAATTGTTGTTGGTAGGTTTTCAAAATTAATCAATTTCTGCCAGCATCCTTGTGATAATAAGAGGAAGTTAACTTTCCTCGCAGATACACCACACATTTTGAAAAATGTGAGGAATCACTTAGTCAGTGGGCAGTCAGCCTTCCTTCCACAAAATGTCGAGGAACATTGTCTACCTTGTAATGAGGCACAATGTAATCATGTAAACAGTTGCTTGAGACATACAATGGTTTAAGTCATAAACTGGCACCACAGCTGTGTGAGAGGTATTTAATGCCAAACCATTATGATAAAATGAAAGTTGGCTTGGCTACTGCCCTAATTAACAGCCAGACAGCAGCACCCATCGAGCAAGCTGTTAAGACAGAGAAACTGCAGAAAAATGCTTTAACCAGAACACGTTCATAAGTGGTTTTACCCCTGTCACGCGTTATGGCGCCCCTTAGGACATGGCTGCCAAGAAGGGAAAGAAAACCAATGTTCACTTCGTATGCACACCGGGTGGAGTCATTCCAGATGTGGAACGGGTCCTTCCGGATGCCATGAAGAGCACAGGGTGCAGCCAGCTGCAGGCGGTTGCTCACGTCGGTACCAATGATGTGTGTCACTTTGGATGAGAAGAGATTATCTCTGGTTTCGAGCGGCTAACAGAAGTGGTAAAGGCTGCAAGTCTTGCTTGCAAGATGAAAGCAGAGCTGACCATTTGCAGCGTAGTCGACAGGACCGATTGCGGACCTCTGCTACAGAGCCAAGTGGAGGGTCTGAATCAGAGGCTCAGACGGTTCTGCGACCGTGTAGGCTGCAGATTCCTCGACTTGCGCCAAAGGGTGGTTGGGTTTCGGGGTCCGCTGAATAGGTCAGTGTCCACTATACGCAGGAGGTGGCTACACGGGTAGCAGGGGCTGTGTGGTGTGGACTGGGCGTTTTTTTTTAGGTTAGAGAGTCTCGGGAAAACACGAGAAGGGCTTCAGAGACGAAAGGCGCGGGCCGAACACAGGAAGAACGTAGATACAGGAAAAACGGTATAACAGATCTAAATTGTCGTAGCTGTGTTGGGAAAGTAACAGAGAAGGCTTTCACGACCGGATGTTTCAGCTGCCGAGAATTCTTCCAGGTTGTATGGCCGTGGTCCATGGAACTCTTCAATTCCTGACGTTTCATCCAAAGCTACGTTGGACATCTTAGGAGGTGCTCCTGGTTGTGCTGAGTCTTGCCGACCAAGTTGGCATGGACCACGGCCATGCAACCCGGAAGAATTCTCGACAGGTGAAAGTACCAGTTCTCCAACCGCTAATAGAAAGCACTGATGCTCAAATCTTTATAGGCACTGAAAGCTGGCTAAAGCCGGATATAAGCTCAGTCGAAATTTCTTGCGAAGAACCTAACGGTGTTCCGAAAGGATAGGCTAAATACGGTTGGCGGTGGCGTGTTTGTTGCTGTTAGAAGTAGTTTATCTTGTCTTGTAACGGAAGTAGATAGTTTCTGTGAGTTAGTATGGGCAGAGGTCATTGTTGGCAACCGAAATAAAATAATAATTGGATCCTTTTACCGACTCCCAATTCAGATGATACAGTTGCTGCAAATCCACCAATTAAGTTCCACAACCAAACTTTGTCTCGAAACTGGGCAGAAAATCGAAAGAGATTCTGGTCGTATGTGAAGTATGTTAGCGGCAAGAAACAATCAATGCTTTGTTTGCACCATAGCAATATAGATACTATCGAGGACAATGCCGCTAAAGCAGAGTTACTAAAAACAGCCATCCGAACTGCCTTCACAAAAGAAGATGAAGTAAATATTCCAGATTTCGAATCAAGAACAGCTGCCAGCATGAGTAACGTAGAAGTAATTATCCTCGGAGTAATGAAGCAACTTGAATCACTTAGTAAATGCAAGTGTTCTGGTCTAGACTGTATACCAATTAGGTTCCTTTCAGAGTATGCTGATGCATTAGCTCCATACTTAACTATCATATACAACCGTTCGCTCGACGATGGATCCCTGGAAAGGTGCACAGGTGACATCAATATTAAAGAAAGGTTGTAGGAGTAATCCACTTAATTACAGGCCCGTATCATTAACGTCGATATGCAGCAGAATTTTGGAACGTATATTGTGTTCGAACATTATGAATTACTTCGAAGAAAACGGTCTATTGACACACAGTTAACATGGGTTTAGAAAACATCGTTCTTGTGAAACACAACTAGCTCTTTATTGGCTTGAAGTATTGAGTGCTACTGACAAGGGATTTCAGATCGATTCCGTATTTCTGGATTTCCGGAAGGCTTTTGACACTGTACCACACAAGCGGCCTGTAGTGAAATTGCGTGCTTATGGAATAGCGTCTCAGTCATGTGACTGGATTTGTGGTAATCCTGTCAGAGAGGTCACAGCTCTTAGTAACTGGCGGAAAGTCATCGAGTAAAACAGAAGTGATTTCTGGAGTTCCCCTGGGTAGTGTTATAGGCCCTTTGCTGTTCCTTATCTATATAAACGATTTGGGGGACAATCTGAGCAGCCGTCTTAGGTTGTTTGCAGATGATGCTGTCGTTTATCGACTAATAAAGTAATCAGAAGATAAAAAAATTACAAAATGATTTAGAAAAGATACCTGAGTGGATCGAAAATTGTTAGTTGACCCTAAACAACGAAAAGTATGAGGTCATCCACATGAATTCGTTAACTTCGGTTACACGATAAATCAACCTAATCTAATGGCCGTAAATTCAACAAAATACCTAGGAATTACAATTACGAACAACTTGAATTGGAAGGAACACATAGAAAATGTTGTGGAGAAGGCTAACCGAAGACTGCGTTTTATTGGCACAATACTTAAAAGATGTAACAGATCTACTAAGGAGAATGCCTACACCACGCTTGTCCGTCTTCTTGTAGAATACTGCTGCACAGTCTGGGATCCTTATCAGACAGGACTGACGGAGTACATCGAAAAGTTCAAAGAAGGAGAGCACATTTTGTATTATAGTGAAATGTGGGAGAGAGTCTCACTGAAATGATACAGGATTTGGGCTGGATACCATTAAAAGAAAGGCGTTTTTCTTCTCACACAATTCCGATCACGAACTTTCTCCTCCGAATGCGAAAATATTTTTTTGACACCAACGTACAAAGGGAGAAACGATCACCACGATAAAATAAGGGAAAGATATAGGTGTTCCTTCTTTCTTTGAATTATAGAGAATTGTGAAGGTGGTTCGATTAACCCTCTACCAGGCACTTATTCTCAGAGTATCCATGTAGATGTAGATGTACCTCATGACATCAAGAGCTCCAGTTATGGCTCTGAGTCGTTCTGATGAACAGACAAACAATGAGTCTCTCTGTCATCTTAAAGACACTCTGTGCTTATTTGAAAACTTGAAAATTAGCCCGAGAAGTGCCTGGAAACCAGTTCAGTCTGGTGTAGTTTTGACAACTGCAGGTACACTCCTGGAAATGGAAAAAAGAACACATTGACACCGGTGTGTCAGACCCACCATACTTGCTCCGGACACTGCGAGAGGGCTGTACAAGCAATGATCACACGCACGGCACAGCGGACACACCAGGAACCGCGGTGTTGGCCGTCGAATGGCGCTAGCTGCGCAGCATTTGTGCACCGCCGCCGTCAGTGTCAGCCAGTTTGCCGTGGCATACGGAGCTCCATCGCAGTCTTTAACACTGGTAGCATGCCGCGACAGCGTGGACGTGAACCGTATGTGCAGTTGACGGACTTTGAGCGAGGGCGTGCGGGAGGCCGGGTGGACGTACCGCCGAATTGCTCAACACGTGGGGCGTGAGGTCTCCACAGTACATCGATGTTGTCGCCAGTGGTCGGCGGAAGGTGCACGTGCCCGTCGACCTGGGACCGGACCGCAGCGACGCACGGATGCACGCCAAGACCGTAGGATCCTACGCAGTGCCACAGGGGACCGCACCGCCACTTCCCAGCAAATTAGAGACACTGTTGCTCCTGGGGTATCGGCGAGGACCATTCGCAACCGTCTCCATGAAGCTGGGCTACGGTCCCGCACACCGTTAGGCCGTCTTCCGCTCACGCCCCAACATCGTGCAGCCCGCCTCCAGTGGTGTCGCGACAGGCGTGAATGGAGGGACGAATGGAGACGTGTCGTCTTCAGCGATGAGAGTCGCTTCTGCCTTGGTGCCAATGATGGTCGTATGCGTGTTTGGCGCCGTGCAGGTGAGCGCCACAATCAGGACTGCATAGACCGAGGCACACAGGGCCAACACCCGGCATCATGGTGTGGGGAGCGATCTCCTAAATTGGCCGTACACCTCTGGTGATCGTCGAGAGGACACTGAATAGTGCACGGTACATCCAAACCGTCATCGAACCCATCGTTCTACCATTCCTAGACCGGCAAGGGAACTTGCTGTTCCAACAGGACAATGCACGTCCGCATGTATCCCGTGCCACCCAACGTGCTCTAGAAGGTGTAAGTCAACTACCCTGGCCAGCATGATCTCCGGATCTGTCCCCCATTGAGCATGTTTGGGACTGGATGAAGCGTCGTCTCACGCGGTCTGCACGTCCAACACGAACGCTGGTCCAACTGAGGCGTCAGGTGGAAATGGCATGGCAAGCTGTTCCACAGGACTACATCCAGCATCTCTACGATCGTCTCCACGGGAGAATAGCAGCCTGCATTGCTGCGAATGGTGGATATACACTGTACTAGTGCCGACATTGTGCATGCTCTGTTGCCTGTGTCTATGTGCCTATGGTTCTGTCAGTGTGATCATGTGATGTATCTGACCCCAGGAATGTGTCAATAAAGTTTCCCCTTCCTGGGACAATGAATTCACGGTGTTCTTATTTCAATTTCCAGGAGTGTATTTTGAAATTGCATGACAAATTCCTGAATGAGAAGAAATTTAAATTTGTGCTAAGAAGTAGATTTACACAAGATGCCGTAGAAAATCTGTTTCCAATGGTCCACTTAAAAAATCCAATGTCAACACCATGAGAACTGAAATGAGCACTAAGGATTATTACTCTTTCTCAGTTCTTTACTACTGCCACTGATAATAATGAAAATGAAAACAGTAGTTTTCTGACAAAATTAGTGGGGGAATCTCTAAGTGAGGATTAGGACTTGTGTGCTGAGGAAGCTGATGAGCCGCTTTGTAGCATGGTGTGCACAGGCGCCGACTCCATGGGGCCTGAGGGGCCCAAGCCTCAAAAATTCGCTGGGGGGGGGGGGGGGAGGGGGGAGAGGGGGGTCTGCCCCCCCCAATAATTTAAGAAAATTATTAATTATATTATGTTTGTAAAATTACAAAATTATTTTGGGAGTTTTATTTTCCTTCTTTGATGATAGTTACCTTTTAAAATACATTCAGTAATGAGTGAAAACAAATAATTATTATGGTAGTAAGCAGATTAACTGAAAAGGAGTGGTGTGAATCATGATAGTGTTACGGTGCTGCGGGCACACGTAGAATTTGCCCCGGTGCGCGAACCTCCGGGTAAATTTTGAGCGCCGGCGGGCGGACTGGAGCAGATGCTCATGGAACCCTCCGCCTCGCTTCGCCTTGATGCTTCGAGACATTACAATGCCACGGTTATATAAAGCCCACCCTGCTGTTGCAATCATTCAGTGTGGATAGTTTCGTTCACTGCATGCTGCAAGAGTGTTGAGTGTTCCAACTTCAGTGTCTAGTGGAGTTTTTTACATGAGTATATTTTATTTGTTTACTTTACTCTCTCAGTGTATTGACAATTAAGTTTGCAATGCATAAATTTGTTACCAATAACGCTCGCTTGGAAGTTTATGATACTGCAAGTCATCCTCCAACAATTATTGTGTCATCAATTGCTTCGTCATCTTCAGGCGATGACCGTACACATGTGAAACCTGGACAGTCTGGTAAGGGAAGATAATTTCAGAAGTCTTTTTTGATCAAATATACATGCCTAGAATATGAGGCATCTACCGAAAAAGTTTTTTGCAAAACCTGCAGAGAGGCAGATGCTAAAAATCTATTATAATTTTCTTCAAAAAAGGAAGATGCATTTACTTCTGTAGGGTTTTCTAACTGGAAAAAGGCTTTGAAAAAATTCCATCTCCATGAAAATACGTTTTCGCATAAAGAAGGTGTTCTGGAACTAAATTATATCACTATCCGATGTGTGGCCTCCCAATTAAATGAGCAGTTAGAGAGTGATATGACAAAAGGCCGTTTAGCTCTTGAGACAATTTTTACTACCGGGAAATTTCTATGCCGACACGGTCTAGCAATTAGAGGGCACGAAGGTGTAAACTCAAATTTTTGCAATTGTTGGAACTTCGAAAGAATGGCATACCAGAGTTTAAAGATTGGTTAGGGCGTTCGGGGTATAAGTGGACGTCACACGATATTCAAAGCGAGCTCATTGATCTACTAGGAAAGTATGTGTTGAGAAAGGTATTGACTTCAATCAATAGACTGAACATTTTTCTATTTTGATTGACGAAGCAAGTGATTCTTCGATTCACGAACAAGTGTCATTTTGTATTCGTACTATCGATGATTCCTCAATTATCAATGAAGACTATTCGCCTGTATGAGACCGTCAACACTGAGTAACAAACTCTGTTCAGTATTTTAAAAGACGTTTTTGCTCCTCTTGATTTGTCAATGGATAACTTAAGAGGACAGTGCTATGATAGTGCCTCGAATATGAGAGGTCTAAAGGACTAAAGGACTTTTGGATATAGAACCAAAGACACGTTATGTGCATTGCACTGCTTTAAACTTGGCATTTGTAGACAGTCTCCGCCATCTAACGTCTATGAGGGATATTATGGCTTTAGCCAAGGACTTAATAAACACCGTAAGGGAATCCAACAAAAGGATTATTATGGTATAAGCAGATTAACTTCAGAAGCATACACTGTGAGAGCACCAACGAACAAACTGGTCTACGACCCCTTTACCTGACTCGATGGTCTATGCGAGCTTCTAGTATCTTGAGAATACTGAAAAACTTTGAAGAACTTCTAGAGTTTTTTCAAACATTTTCTGCAGAGGACAATGCAGACGCAGGTTATAAATGTGCATGATACTTTGAGTCAATGTTACAATTCAAGACTTATTTTTTTACGTCTTTATTGCCATGCAAGGAACCCAGTAGAGGGTTTCAATGAAAAAATTCAAAGCCTTCATCTAAGCATTGGTGATCTGTAAAAAATATATGAGGGCATGATTTGTATATTTAATGGAAGTCGTGATAGTGATGAACACGTTTGGGAATTGTGTTTAGAAGGAAAACCTTCACAAGTTGATGATCCTTCGCTTCCTCGGAATTGAAGTATAACGAAGAAGTATGAAAACAACGAAGCCAACTCACCACATACTTTCAAAACCCCAAGGAATACTACAAAGCTATTTACATTGAAGTTTGTGAAACGGTATAATCTTGCATTACTGAGCGGTTTGCTTCAGCTGGACTCACACAGGTCATTGCAGTTGAACAAGAGTGCTTGCTTTTAGGAAACAGAGGTGAAACAAATTAAGAAAAATCAACTTAGTTTTTCAAAAATTACCTACACATTGAGAGACTGCGCTTACACTTGAATATGTTAGCCGATATCGCTAATAAAAAACAACTGGTCTTAAAAACACGCGTGATGTAAGAAAGTACTTTACACAAGAGCCTGCAGTTGGAGAAATGTAATGTGAAGTAGTGAAGTGCATAAAGCTTCTCCAAGTACTTCCAGTCACGACAGAAACAGCAGAACGGTCATTCGGCGCCCTTATACGTCTGAAGTCATATCTCCGATCAACAATGGGACAGAAACGATTGAACAACGTGGCTATTCTTCACGCCCACCGAGATGTTTTGGATGAATTGGATATCTGACCAGTCATCAATGACTTCATATTCAGTAATACAGTCAGACGGTCGACATTTGCACCTTTTGAAAGACACTCTAGCGCTAATAATGGCATTTAGAGCAATATCAAAAATCTTTATAAAATAGAGAGTTAAATACATACATAATGATAAATTTTCAGTTCGAAATATTAGTACTAGTTCAATACTGTAGTACTATGTTACTATAGTGCTGTATTAGTTATTTCAAATACTTAAATATGTTTAGGGTGTAAGACCCAATTAAAACCCGCTATTTACTTACTTTTTGACTGAAAGTATTAGCTATACTGTATTAAAGCATTAACTTTGAGATACTGTTTTTATTTAATGAACCTTGAGCTTTATTCAAAGTAAGTCTAAATTAGCTATTTCACTTATTAATCAATGTGCTATTACTGTGCAACAGCAATATTTTATGTTTTACTCTTTTAATGATAGTTTAGGATTTATTTAAATATAATTTCAGTCTTTTCAGAGCTATATATTTACTGCTTTGTAATAATCTATAAGCATGATTGTTAGTGTAAATTAAATTAACTTTTTACGAAAATACTGTGCGTGTTTATCTTCTGTTTCATTTTTCAAAGCCAAGAAATTTGTCAGGCTTCTCGAGTTTCCTGGAGTGTCGAGTTATCGAGAGTCCAGTTTTCGGGGTTCTAATGTTGATCATTAAAAAACTTTAAAACTCCTTATTTTTCATCTAAAATTTAGAAAATTTCTTGAGGCAAGACCCCGGAATGGGCCCCCTCAATATTTTTTATAAGTCAGCGCCCCTTATGGTGTGTGATGGTGAACAGCAGTCCCTATACTATTTATGTGGTCACACTGTTAGGCAAGTTATGGAGCGCCAAGCACTTTGAAAATTTTGTGACGAAAGCCTAATAGCACCTAAAGAAAATCCCTGTATGTCTGTGAACATCCTTTTACATCTGAAGTCCCTTGCTGAGACCTCACTTATTCAGCCCTCAAGTCAGGTTTCCAGTGTATTGCGACCAGCAGAGATGTAATTGAGAAACAAAAAGAAGAAATTACTCACAGGTGAATTGTTGCTCTCTGATATAGCCACTTCTGTGGTTGCATCAGCGAAGGAGAAAGTAGTTTTCCCAGCCTGCTACAGCGTACAAGAGAAAATAATTCACAGTTTTTTTGGGAACAAGAGTTCATCTGCTTCTAAGGGAGGAAAATAAAAGATGTCATGGTGTAGTGACACAATGCAGTAGAAACATGGCCATGAGAAAACTAGTGCAGAAATTGTCACATCCAAAATCACTTTTTAGTAAATAATTTGAAAAATTGACTTTCAAACTTCTTTTGGTTATTGTTAATTATCTTGAGACACAAAATCTGTTTTAACATTTTTTCTTCAAATGGTCTCATTTTTGTTTTACTTACAGTGATTTTTATAATATTTTTGTTCTATGTTTCATTCTCCAAGTGTGGATTGTTTTTATTATCTCATGTAATATTTGCTACATTTTGCAAGTAGAATATGTCCCTGTCAAGGGTTCAGAATGATGCACATATAAATAAAAACTTCATCCTTCAACCTGTGTGTCGGGGCGTGGAATGTCAGAAGCTTGAATGTGGTAGGGAAGCTAGAAAATCTGAGACGGGAAATGCTAAGACTCAATTTAGATATGGTAGGGATCAGTGAAGTGAAATGGAAAAAAGACAAGGATTTCTGGTCAGATGAGTATAGGGTAATATCAACAGCAGCAGAAAATGGTATAACGGGAGTAGGATTCGTTATGAATAGGAAGGTGGGGCAGAGAGTGTGTTACTGTGAACAATTAAGTGATAGGGTTATTCTTATCAGAATTGACACCAAAACACTCCGACAACGATAGTTCAGTTATACGTGCCGACGTCGCAAGCTGAAGATATAGAGAAAGTTTATGAGGATATTGTAAGAGTAATACAATACGTAAAGGCGCAAAGGAAGATGAAAATGAAAATATAATAGATTTTGGGGGGAGGGGATTGGAATGCAGTTGTAGGGGTAGGAGCAGAAGAACCGGTTCCAGGAGAATATGGGCTTGGGACAAGGAAGTTCTCTAAGGCTGTAGATACAGCAATAAAGAATAGTCCTGTAGGCAGTACAGATGAAGAGGAATAGACATGTCTAAATAGGGCAATCACGGAAGCTGGAAAGAAAAACATAGCTGCATAGAAGGTAACTGCAAAGAAACCATGGGTAACAGAAGAAATACTTCATCTGATCAATGAAAGAAGGAAGTACAAAACCGTTCAGGAAGATCCAGGAATACACAAATACAAGTCGTTGAATGAAATAAATAGGAAGTGCAGGAAAGCTAAGATGAAATGGCTGCATGAAAAATGTGAAGAAATAGAAAAATAAATGATAGTAGGAAGGACTGACTCAGCATATAGGAAAGTCAAAACAACCTTCGGTGAAATTAAAAACAAGAGTGGTAACATTAAGAGTGCAACCGGAATTCTATTGTTAAATGCAGAGGAGAGAGCGGATTGGTGGAATGAGTACATTAAAGACTTGTATTAGGGAGATTGGTCCCCTGTGACAGAAGAAGAAACAGGAGTCGATTTAGAAGAGATAGAGAGGATCCAGTATAGAATCAGAGTTTAGAGAGCTTTGGAGGATTTTAGATCATATAAGGCAGAAGGGATCAATTACATTCCATCAGAATTTCTAAAATCGTTAGGGAAATGGCAACAAAACGACTACTCACGTTGGTGTGTAGTGTGTATGAGTCCGGCAGTATACCGTTTGAAATTCGGAAAAATGTCATCCACACAATACCGAAAACTAGAAGAGCTGACAAATGCAAGAAATATTGCACAATCAGCTTAAAAGCTCATGCATTCAAGTTCCTTACAAGAACAATATACAGAAGAATGGAAAAGAAAATTGAGGATGTCTTAGATGATCATAAATTTGACTTTAGGAAAGGTATAGAGACCAGATAGGCAATGCTGACATTTCGGTTGATAATTGAAGCAAGACTAAAGAAAAATCCAAACACATTCATAGGGTTTCTCGACCTAGAAAAAGCGTTCGACATTGTAAAATGGTGCAAGATGTTCGAAATTTTGAGAAAAATAGGAGTAAGCTATAGGGAAAGACGAATCATACGCAATACGTAAAAGAACCAAGAGGAAATAATAAGAGTAGGAGACCAAGAACGAAATGCACGGATTAGGGATGTAGTCTTTCGCCCCTACTGTTCAATCTGTACATCGAAGAAGCAAAGATGGAAATAAAAGAAAGGCTCACTAGTGGGATTAAAATTCAACGTAAAAGGGTATGAAAGATACGATTCGTTGATGACATTATTATCCTGAGTGAAAGTAAAGAAGAATTACATGATCTGATGAGTAGTATGGACAGTCTAATGAATACAGAATATGAATTTAGGGCAAATCGAAGAAAGACGAAAGGAATGAGAAGTATCAGAAATGAGAACAGTGAGAAACTTAACATCGGAATTGATGGTCAAGAAATAGACGAAGTTAAGGAACTCTGCTAACTATGTAGCAAAATAACCAATGAGGACATCAAAAGCAGACTACCACTAGCAAGAAGGGCATCCCTGGCCAAGAGAAGTCTACTAGTATCAAACACAAGCCTTAATGTGAGGAGGAGATTTCTGAGAATATACGTTTGGAGCACAGAATTATGTGTTACTGAAACATGGACTGTGGGAAAATCTGAACAGAAGAGAATCATAGTATTTGAGATGTGGTGCTACACACAAATGTTGAAAATTATGTGGACTGATAAGGTAAAGAATAGGGAGGTTGTGCACAGAATCGGAGAGGAAAGGAACCGGTGGAAAACACTGACAAGGAGAACGGACAGGATGATACACATCTGTTAAGACGTCAGGGACTGACTTCCATGGTACTAGAAGGAGCTGTAGAGGGCAAAAACTGTACAGGAAGACGGAGATTGAAATACATCCAGCAGATAATTGAGGATGTGCGTTGCGAGTGCTACTGTGAGATGAAGACATTGACACAGGAGAGAAATTCGTAGGGGGGGGGGGGGGGCATATCAAACCAGTCAGAAGACTGATGATTCAGAACACAAAAAAGTCACTTTCCGTTCACAAAGTATGAAGCAGCGGATGTAAAAGAGATATTAATATTTGATCTCTGAAGGAAGATTATTGTTGTTCTTATTTGATTCGCAAGGAAAAGGGAAAGTGATCATTTACTATAAAGTATTTTAAGTTTTGGTGAACTTTGGTTCACCATTTTGGACCAGAGTTGAAAAGAGAAAGCTTGGGATGGAAGCGAACCAGCTCACCTGTCCGAAGGAAAATCATAACGTAAGCATCAATGGGAACAATTATGTTGACCATCCTTGGAATGCCCAAGGTGTCGTTTTTTCGATTGTTTCGAAGGTCAGCATACAATAAACAAAAGCTGCTCAGACATGCTGATAAACAAAGTAAAGTCCACAGTGAAAAGAAAAAACCACCGCTGATCTAAAAGATAAGGTGCGATATTGCTACACGATAATTGTCGCCTTCACACAGCCCAGCTGACCCAAGAAACCACGGAAAAATAGTTTGGTATGTACTGCCTCACCTTCCCTACAGTCCATATTTGGCTCCCTCGGACTTCCCTTTGTTTCTTCCATTCAAGGAGGTATTACGTGGATAAAAGTTCAAAGTGGAGGTCAAAGAATTGGTGGGAAAGTGGCTCAAATGGCAAGAGAAGACTTTCAATAAAGTAAAAAGAAATATCTAGTTCATCGTCGGGACGAGTGTATTAATATTGGTGGGGAGAAGTAGTAAACAACTCATATTGTAAAAATACAGTTTTTTCTGTATCAGTTCACCTCTTAAGTTATTCAATGTCCCTCGCATTATACATACTGTATACAGCTTGGCTGAAAAACGAAATTCAGTGCCATTTCAATTTTATTGAGGCAGATGCAGCAGTCAGAACTTGGATTTCTAATGGAGTTGTCTTAAATATTTATTCAGATTGTAACAACCTGTTTTTTACAATAGATGATATTCTAAAAAGTGTTGAAGCCGAAGTAAAATTTAAATTAAATTGTTATTTTCCGCTGTGTGTGACGTCAAACTGAACATTTTTATAATCAAATTTAAATTTATAATTTTTTTATTTCTATTTTTATTCCCTCTGCAACAAAATGATGAGGCAGAGGTGAAGCGAAGTGGGGAGAGAGAGAGAGAGAGAGAGAGAGAGAGAGAGCGATAGGAAATATTTATTTTGTGAGATGAAATTTAGATGACGAGACAATACACGTATTTACATATGTGGTACAGTAGTACATTACAGTGTGTGTGCTCTCGTGTGTGTGTGTGCATGTGGGATTCAGCATGTAAAGACCTTTAACTTTCATGGAAATAGTGAGATTTGGCATCATTTTGTGCTTGAGTCAAATATTATGCTGATTAAATACAGAGATATGTATGTATACGCAGATTTCTTTGACTTTCAAGGAAATATTGCAACTTGATACCACATTTTTGCAACATTTTAATGTTATGATTATTAAGTACAGAGATATGTGTGTATATGCAAATATCTTTGATGTACAGGGAAACGATAAATATCTTTGGACTTGGTGCCAAGCGAAAGTTACGTAGTTTTTTACAGCACATCTTCGAGCTTGGCTCTGTTTTTACGCAACCGACTGTTTCGTATTAACACTGAGGTATGATTGGCTGGAGAGGAAGGGAAAGCAGCAAAAAGCACAAATGGGCTAGTTCCACCATCTTGGATTTTGACTGGTAGGGAGAGGCTTCATTATGTAGTGAAAAAAGTAAGATTAGGGCTTAACACCCCAACGATAGTGAGTTATTAGAGATGAATGCAAACTCAGATTATGGAAGAGTGGGGAAGGAAACTGACTGTCCCCCTTTACGAAGGAACCTTTCTGTTTTTGCCTTCAGTGATCATAGGAAATCATGGGAAATCTAAATCTGGTTGGTCAAATGGGGAATGCTAGTGCAATGTGCTAACCACTGTGCCAATATGCTTGATGATAACATAATTTATTCAAAGTCAAGGTTAAATGTCGAAAGTCATTTCCCTGCCCCTTCATGTATGTAACCCAAAAGTCAAAGGTCATTTTTGATCCAGGATCTTCATTACCATCCTACTACTGTGATACTATAGCTGTCATGAAACTCACACTGACCAGAATACCGACAGTAAATGTTCACAGTGAAATGTGACTGGCAAACGGAACTGCTTCCAGGCTCACCAGACAGAATATTAGTCACCCCTTTCAAAGAGCACACTGGTCGGTTAGGAGCATTGTGGATGGTGTAGAACTGGTACCACGCTGTCATTCAACCTATACATCTCACGTTAGGTGGCAGTGAAATGGCGTGTACGTGTCAGTCGCTTGTATTGAATAAGCGCAATAAGATGGAACGAAGTGGAGACATGATAGAATGGCAGAAAAGATTTATCGTGTTTGGACACGACCGTAACCACATTGTGAAAGAAATTACCCGATTTGTCGGTGTGACGACGCAGATGTCCAACGTGTGGCTCGCAGTGGTCAAGGAAGACTACAATAAACAGAAAACAAAGACAACTGTCACTCTTTGTCAGTAACAATCGGTTTCAAACCGGACAAGAATTGTTGCTGTGAGCGTGTGCAGGCCCATCTTAAACAGTTTACGAGCGAACTTTGCTCAAGAGCGAATTTTGCGAAGGGAGCTGCATGAAATAGAACTCCGGGGTCAAGTACCTCGGAAAGCACCACTGCTCATAGTGGCAGTAAAAGTTGCACGTTTTCAGTAGGCTAACCAACACGGAAACGAGACAGCAGCTGACTGGAGGTGTGTAGGTAAAAAAAGTGTCGATTCCGCATCTTTTCAAATGATGCGAGGCATGAGTGCACTGATAGCTAAATGAGCCGTTTAGCTCACAGTGGGTTGAGGGTTTACTGTCGACAGATGATGGGTTTGCGATGGTTTGGGGATGTTTGTGCGCCATGTCTTGGGTCCCCTTATTCAGTTTGCCGGGAACGTGAACAAGGAGGTTTATTTTAAAATTATCGGTGATCGCATATGGCCCATTCTTCTACAACTTCAAGATGAATATGGTATGGACATCGAGTCTTCCAAGATGACAACAGTCCTGTTCGTAGAGCTGTACGCATGCAATCCTGCTTGATGGAACACGCAGGCACCCTTGTCTCGCTACATCGTCCGATCTAAATCCTGTGGGACAAGTTTGGGACTTTTTGGAACATAGAGCTCATATTAGCAAATAACATCCCTTCTATTTAGTAGTTCTGCGAGACATAATTATCACTGACTATCCCTAGATAGGGCTATCCTCAGACAATTTGTGGACTCATTTCCTCGGCTAATTGTGGCCATTGTCACTGTGTTACCATGACGTGTCCTGCTATTTCAATAAAGTTTCGTTTCCATCTGCAGAGGACATCTTCAGAGATGAAACAGTTGCCAGTGTTTCCCACGATTCATCTCTGATGTTGTCCCAGTCGACGGGTCCAAAACTTTACTGCATTGGAAAACTACGCTTTTCTATTTTTTTAATTACGTAAGACTGAAACCAAGCTTGTAATACTACCTGTGAACTTCCGTCGCGAGTTAAATCGAACGCACATAAGTTAAGCCCTGCTCTGCTCTGTACAAGAAGTAATCTAAATGATGTGAGCTTATTCCTTGAAAAAGACACGTAACTTTAACATGGACTTCATGATCATCATTTAAGCCCTTAAACAGAGACGTATTGGAAGCTTGACCTGTGATATTAAGCGCAACGGAAATTCTGTGTCGCTGTCCCGCCTCTTGTAGACTCGTTAACCTTCTACTCACCTTATACGCCAAAAGAAAAGTCGTTAATGTGGTGATTCATTTAATGTACACAGCTTCACATGTTAGAGAAGGACGAGGTAGGTGACCTTGAGAAAGCAGGGACGGGATCTACGGAATGTGCAAAAAAATTACCAACCTCTTTGAATGAATATAGGTATTAGAGAGAAAAATAATAGCCAAAAACAACGGGGATACCATCCACAAACGTTAATTTAAGTACATGTTCACAATAACTGAAGGCACACAATGTGTGTCTACGTGTCACTGAGATATAACCTGCACAATGATATGCATTAATTATGATTACAGAAACACACATGAATGGAAAGCGTAAGATATTATGAAGGAACAACACGAGAAACATGGATATTCATATCGGCTTGAACATTCGCTGAATTACCAATTGTTCGTTATAGCGTTATACACGTTACACTTCAGGTACAGCAAGATTAAATTGTGACTTAAGTTTCTCTCATTAATTGACAAAAGATATGGCAATAGTTATGAAAGTTACTGGGCTCGCGAAACATACAATCATTACGTGATTTGCTTCAAGTGTCAGTCCTGAAGCGGCTAGAATAAGTAAGGTTGAAAGGTGGTATATCTAGAAAATATTGTATTTGCTCTCTACTGTTAAACGAGAGGTAGGCTGAAACTAGAAAATGCAAAGGCTCGATCTAGATATAGTGGGCGTCGGTGAAGTTGAAACGTCCCCTTAGAAAAATTATACAAGACTGTGCTTAAACTGACACACAATATATTTAGCGCTATGCAATCTGACTTTCAATAATCCCTACAAAAGAATGGCCCTGACTAACATTAACCTATACCTTTCACAAATTACTTACCTCACAAAAAATCATCGTTACTCGAACTACTGCAATACAGCGAGCACCAGTACTGCCAGCTAAATAAAAGATTCAAACTACGGAAGGCACTAATTAATGATAGGCACAGTTAGCAAATGAAAGATTTTAATAGAGAACAAACAATGTATTTACCTTAATAATCATTATATATATATATATATATATATATATATATATATATATATATATATATATATATCAGTTCATGACATCAATTCTTACAGATTTCAAAACTCCGCCATCTCTCTCCCCACGTCCACCACTGCTGGCGGCTCACCTCCAACTGCGCAACGCTTCGCGCTGTTAGCATCCAGCTGCCGCTGCCCGACACTACAATGGCAGACAACAATGCAAACTAGCCACAGACTGCGCACAGCACAGCCAGTGGTTTTTCATACAGAGCGCTATGTGTCGTTACCAATAAGAAAACCTAAACAGCCTAACAGCATCCCTTTCGACACCTCTTTCATTTCGCATGCGACCAGCAGGCGCTACTTCAGCGACGTAATGGCAATCAGCTGAGGGGCATCGAAATGGTTGACTGTCACACCGGCACCTAGAAATCACTCACTGGCTGTCTCTGCACAGAAACATTTTTAAAATCCCCAATGAAGGTGCGTGGGCGGCAGTGAAGATGTTACCGAACTGTGGGGTCGTAAGAGGTACTCTTTGCCATTCGATTCAGGTATGTGTCTATGTCGCAACCTATCGTGATCACGCAACAGGAACGCACGAAACGGGAAGGCTGAAGAAGCATAAAATTCATTGGCTGCTTCGGATCACATTCAAATGGCGTCGATGGTATTGAACGTTTTCTGGTAGTTCCAAACGGTATATCAGAGCAAAAATTACGGTCGCGCGTCTCTCCAAAGGGGTCACATCACGTTTAATCGGGCCTCAGCCCCACGATGACCTTAGAGGAAAGTTAAATCGTCCGGGGGTGCTAGCAGTTTCAAAGATTGGCAAGAACATCGCTCTGCTGCACACTGAACTGCCAACTGTCGTTTTCGATCGCGAAGTATGTGGGAATCAACTCCCCAAGAGAAAGGGTGATTCATTGACGCCACTGAGGCCTTTTCGTGTCTATTGTAAGCGGCGGTGTGTCTGAAACGTTTTTGTCGGCCACCCCTTAGAAATCTGAGTGATTTCAACGCTAGACGCCGCGGTTCTGACCCCCATCGCAGAAGCGTCCAGAGAAAGGGTGGAATGAGTGGAAACGGTATGTGGGGACGTACCCATAGTGTGACACTTTCATGGTGGCGATGGGCAGAATTATGGTGCAATTTGGTGACAGTGCCACATCATTAACCCACCTTATACCTGTCATGGATGTCTGAGCTCTGGTTTCTTTTTTGGATGTGTCGAGACCTTGCTGTCTGAAGCATCGCTGATCCCGAGGGTGACGTCATCGTTACAGAGGAAAATTGTAGCACCTTTGCGTGAAATTTCAAACTTCTGCTTTGCGATGTGAGACAATTACTCGGTTTCGAAAAAGTGACTCTTTGATTGTGTTGCACACTTTAGTAGGACACGATACGAAGTATGAGGATCTTTGGCTGGCACTCTTAGACAACTGGAGTACGACATCGAGTTAAGATAGAGTTTACGTGGGCTATGTGTCTCAACTCAGGTACCGAAGATTACGGGTATCGTTTGTGAGAGAGTCAAAGGTACGAGGGACATTCAAGAAGTAACGCTATACTTGCTTCTGAAAACAGCTTGTTTTTATTTGGGACTCCAATACACCATATTATTTTGCACTCTTTTAGCTTCAAAACACTATTTTTCAACATAATCTCCATTCAATGTGACGGCCTTAGGCCACCTTACTGGACGTGCCTGTGAGTGGCTATATGCTCTCATGGTAACTCTCTACTGCTCGTCGGTTCCAACGTTTTGCTGCATCAATAACCCATCATCCATGTAGTGCATCCCGCGGAGTGCATCCTTCACTGGGACAAACGCATGGAAGTCGTTAAGGTGCGAGATGCGAGTTATAGGGTTCCAATGATTCTTTATGAGCACCTCTCGGGTGCGCCGACTTGCATGAGGCCATGCTTTGTCACGGTGAAGGAGCAGTTCGTTTGCATTTTTGTGGCGACGACACGCTACTGTCGTTTCTTCAGTTTCCCATTATAACTGCCTCAGAGCTCCAGAAGACTTTCGCCATGACTTTATCAGCAGAAGGTGCGGTTTTGAACTCTTTCCTCGGAGGAGAGGTAGTGCGGCGCCATTCCATGTATTGCCGTTCTGTTTCCAATTCGAAGTGATGATCCTATGTTTCAGCGACTGTTGTGATATTCGACGGAACACTGTTACGATCAGATTTATAACTCGCAACCATTTCCGGGCAGATAGCCCCTCATTGCTCTTTATGGTCTTCTGTTAGGCTGCCAGAAATCCAGAATGCACAGACCTTTGAATGCATCAGCTGGTGGACGAGCGTGTCAGCACCACCAACAGAGGCGTCCAGTTGAGCAGCAAAGAGTTTGATTTTGGCACGTCGATTACCTCGAATGAGAGAGCCCATACACTCCAGCACTGCAGGAATCACAACTGTGTGCGGTCGGCCGGCACGCGGGAGATCGCACAGGGATGAAAAACCTTGTTGTGATGATGAGTGACGCCTCGCTCAACGACTCACCACGCTTCTGTTCACCACCAGATCTCCGTAGACATTCTGCAAGCGCATATGAATATCTGCGATGCTCTGGCCAAAAGAAATTCAATCTCAGCTATCTGCTTGGAACGCACTTCTGTTACAGATGGCACCTTGAAGATTTCGTACAGCTTCACCACCTATCGCTCATGAAATTATAGGGGCTGAAGCGAGAATACTACACAATGTCCTAGAGTAAATCTCGCGTTTTTATAATGGAAACTGGTTGAGAAAAAAAATATTGCACTTCTTACGGAACATTTCTACACATCACTAAATTGACGTAACTACACTACTAGCCATTAAAATTGCTACACCACGAAGAAATGCAGATGATAAACGGGTATTCATTGGACAAATGTATTATACTAGAACTGACATGTGATTACATTTTCAAGCAATTTGGGTGCATAGATCCTGAGAAATCAGTACCTACAACAAACACCTCTGGCCGTAATAAAGGCCTTGATACGCCTGGGCATAGAGTCAAACAGAACTTGGATAGCGTGTACAGGTACAGCTGCCCATGCAGCTTCAACACGATACCACAGTTCCTCAAGAGTAGTGGCCACCCTATTGTGACGAGCCAGTTTTCAATTGGTGAGAGATCTGGAGAATGTGCTCGCCAGGGAAGCAGTCGAACATGTCCTGTATTCAGAAAGGCCCGTACAGGACTTGCAACATGTGGTCGTGCATTATCCTGCTGAAATGCAGGATTTCGTAGGGATCGAAAGAAGGTTAGAGCCACGGGTCGTAACACATCTGAAATGTAACGTCCACTTTTCAAAGTGTCGTCAATGCGAACAAGAGGTGACCGAGACTTGTAACCAATGGCACCTCATACCATCACGCCGGGTGATAGGCCAGTACGGCGATGACGAATACACGCTTCCAATGTGCGTTCACCGCGATGTCGCCAAACACGGATGCGACCATCATGATGTTGTAAACAGAACTTGGATTCATCCGAAAAAATGACGTTTTGCCGTTCGTGCATCCAGGTTCGTCGTTGAGTACACCATCGCAGGCGCTCCTGTCTATGATACAGCGCCAAGGGTAACCGTAGCCGTGGTCTCCGAGCTGATAGTCCATGCTGCTGTAAACGTCGTCGAAATGTTCGTGCAGATGGTTGTTGTCTTGCAAACGTCCTCATCTGTTGACTCAGGGATCGAGACGTGGCTGCACGATCCGTTACAGCCGTGCGAATAAGATGCCTGCCATCTCGACTGCTCGTAATACGAAGCCGTTTGGATCCAGCACGGCGTTCCGTATTACCCTCCTGAACCCACCGATTGCATATTCTGCTAACAGTCATTGGATCTCGACCAACGCAAGCAGCAATGACGCGATACGATAAACCGCAATCGTGATAGGCTACAATCCGTATGCATTTCTCCTCCTTACACGAGGCATCACAACAACGTTTCACCAGGCAACGCCGGTCAACTGCTGTTTGTGTTTGAGAACTCGGTTGGAAACTTTCCTCATGTCAGCCCGTTGTAGGTGTCACCACCGGCGCCAACCTTGTCGAGACTGCTCTGAAAAGCTAAACATTTGCATATCACAGCATCTTCTTCCTGTCGGTTAAATTTCGCGTGTAGCAATTTTAATGGCCAGTAGTGTAGTAGATGTAGTGACGTTCTACTGCAAAGATATTGCTACAGCTCAGTGGTTTTATACAACGGTCATGGCCTCTCCTCCCCAAAGTTTTAATAGAAAGGAACTGTGGTAAATAATGAATTCGGAGACACCACTAAATTGCGACCTAGCCTTTGGAGACAGGTACTGGGCAGTCTAGCAGTCATGGTGTTAGAGGGTTCTCTCTCCTTCTCCCTCTGGCGGCACCGCGCTGAGTCTGCTGACGCCACCGCCCCCTCCTACCGATATATTGGCGCGGACATGGGCCCCCAATCGGCCGTCAGCCGCGCCCGCCCCCGACGGCGGCACCTGTGCGGACGGACGGGCTGCCCCGGCCCGGCCGGAACTCATATGTGACCGGGGACCGCCGGAAGTTATCGCTTTTTAAAGGCAGCCCGCGCCGGCAAGGTGGGCGTCGCTCCGGCCCAGATATTGATGCCATGTATCACGCCGCCGGCGGGCGAGAGTTACGGCCCGCTGCCAGCTGTTGAAAATATTCTTTGCTCTCTCTCATATATGATAATATTTCAGTTTTCCTCCCGGCTGTACAGATGGCGACGTCACGAGCGGGCTTTTATATAAATTTGAGAGTCTTCGCTGTCAGCTAATATCTATCAATATCCCAGCTGCTTGTGCTGCCACTGATCCTCATCGAAAGCCGTGCTTTGATGGCTGTATACTGGACGGCGCCATGTGACTACTGTCAGAAGTTTGCATACAGCTACCCTTACGATGAGAATATTGCACACAGTCAGCACCAGCACCTGCGATAAACGTAGATTGACGTTCTTTGCATGCTTCCATTCTGAGGCAAATCCGTCAAGTCGCAAATGAATAATCTCAAAAGCATGCCACCCTGGTGTTAATTCAAGAATCTCATATAAGCCTCTATTTAATAAGATGAGAACACCAACAATAGTGCTGCTGTATCTTCAAAACTCTCACTTTTCGCCTGTATTATGCACGCATCTATCTGAAAGGAAAAAAACCTGAACCTAATCAAGGAACACAACGCGTTACCAAATTAGCTAAGAAGGGACAATAAAGAATGTGGAAGGCAGGTAAGAAAGAGGTGATACGGGTCAAATTACCCCTCTTACAGCCTGGACTGAGGGCGTTGTTATGTACAAGGGAAAAATTGCACCAAATGATTTTGGCAACAAGTGGACATTGTATAACTAGCTTAAGCCAATGACGCAAAGTGCGAACACGCTCCATGTAGAGAAATAAATCCTTGGAGAACTGAGGGAGTACGCCTTCAGGACGATTCCTAGAAGCTCAGATACTTCAATATATCCAAACGACTTAGATGACACAGGTTTCAACGGACATAGCAACAAGATCTACTGTCTCCGATCCGGGACTGATCTGTCCCTGAGAGGATAGGTGCAGAAGGCAGCCTAATCAATATTAAATGAGATAGACTTCCAAATTATAGATAACCACGCAGAAGTAGCTATGAAACTCGCACAAGATGAATATCTCAGCGCTGAGACGAGCTCTTGGGAGCAGAGCAGAACGGCGAGACGAGCAGTGTGGAACCACTGAACCCAGAGCAAGTATTTGTTGCTGGCATTCTGTTTTTAGTACTTGTTCGTTATTTTGCACATTGAGTAAGAAAATTCGGATATGTGCGAGCAGGAATCACGCACCGAGGGTTGCGTACAAACTTTATTGTGTATATACGTTAGATGGCTTATCCATACCGGGAACAGAGAATTTCGACAATTTCTGCCTGTTATCTATGTCGATACTGACAAGACATTAAAATATGTGACATAAATGTCTATATCTTATGGTTGCATTGACATAGAAGCTGCAATTTTTTACATTGCCAACGGGCAGTAGAATTTAGTATGTGATTTACAGTTCAACTTATTACTTCTGCCTGTTACTGAGAAAAAGAGTTTGTAACGGCCAGACACCCAGCCAAACAGACAACAAAGTGATCCCACAAGAGTTACGTTTTTACAGACTGAGCTACGAAGCGCTAAACATGGGGACAACTTCAGAGAAGGGTTTTCTTGTTGAGAGAGGCCCTTAGTACTGAAAAGGTGTAGTACAGGAGCTGCAAAAACGAAAAGAACCCCCAGGGGGGTATAGCATGAACCAGAGGTATCGAGGACAAATATAATGACCGTCAAACGTAAATAAGTGCAGGTAAGAAGCGAAGGTGGTTGCTTGGAATGAAGACTATGATCAACTGGAGGCAAAAGAGGGAACTTCATGGCGTTCTAGAATAGCTGTGGTAAGAGAGAGGCAACCAACGAATTACACACCATACGCAAGTAAAGATCAACGTTGCATTCGGACAACAAAGTGAGTGTAAGGTTAAAGAAAGATGACAGCTAACTAAAGAAAACCTAAGAACATCCTCAGACTTAAGATATCTGTGAAGAAATGCAGATGACATCCCAAAGAAGTTTGAAAATATTAGAATATGGTAGGAATAAAGTTACAGTGGAATCGAATGAGGCATGTCAGTATAGAAGAGAGAATGAAGACATTGCATGAAGGGACAGAAGACATATGTGTGGTTCAAATAAGACATGTACGAAAGAGCAAGAGTAAGAGAAAGAAGCACTGCACCCACAGTGAGCGAAGACAGCAGCAGGCGATGATGGTGACGGCGACCTGAGGGAAATTAAATATATCGATGAAGATGCAATGCCATTTACCAAAATATGTTCAGTAACACTGAGAGTAGCAGAGGGAAATGCTGTATATTTTTATGAAGGGATACAACCTTCGGATCTGTTGTCACCGAATCACTTCAACTCATTTAAGGGTACCCGCTGTATGCATATGGTTTGTTCCATACGCCTGCAAAACTTCTGGAACAAAGGTGGAAAGAAATCTCTTTGTCAGGCAGAAGAGAATCTGCATCTGTCGCAGACTATGCACGCTCCCTTGATAACTGTGGTAGCGTGACTGGAAAGTGCATGTGGAACTCCTGATCATATTATTGGGCACTGCAGGGAGGACTGCAACTTGTAATACTGTCGTGGTCGGAGTATGGACTTACGGAAGCAAAACGAACACAAATAGAGAACTCGAAAATTTGTGGTTAGTTGCCCGGTTGTGAGGGGCGTTCAATAAATAATGCAACACATTTTTTTCTGAATGCAAAATTGTTTCAATCAGGATTACAATTTACACTATATTATTCCTCACTCTTTTGGCTATAAAATCCTGCTTTCAAAATAATCTCAGTTCAGAATGTTGCCCTTACGTCACCTTACTGTATGCCCGCATGGTACCACCCTGCTGGCCGATGTCAGTGCCAACGTCCTGCTGCATCAATAACCTCTTCATCAAACACGTACTGCTTTCAGCCGAGTGCGTTCTTCTTTGGGCCAAACAGATGGAAATCGGAAGATGCGAATTGCAGACTACGGGTGGATGAGGAAGAACAGTCCAATGAAGTTTTCTGAGTTCCTCTCGGGTTCGCAGACTTGTGTAAGTCCTTTCGTTATCTTGGAGAAATTCAGTGGCATTTTTCTGATTACGAATTTCCTGAGAGTAGCAAATCACACTTCTGAGTTGATAGTTGCACCACGAGGGTGGAAATGGTTCTAATGGTTCAAATGGCTCTGGGAACTATGGGACTTAACATCTCAGGTCATCAGTCCCCCAGAACTTAGAACTACTTAAACCTAACTAACCTAAGGACATCACACACATCCATGCCCGAGGGAGGATTCGAACCTGCGACCGTAGCGGTCGCGCGGTTCCAGACTGAAGCGCCTAGAAAAGCTCGGCCACCAGCGGCCGGCAGGGCGGAAATCAGACAGTATAATCTTTTCAGAGTTCCCGAAGACCGTCGCCCTGAATGTACTGGCTGAGTAAGAGGCTTCGAACTTTTTCTTCAGAGGAGAGGGTGTGTGGCGCCACTCCATGTGCCGTTTTGCTGTTCGTAGTGATGACCCCATGTTTCATCACTTGTGACGATGTTCGACAAAAAATTGTCACGATCAGCCTCGTGATGCGCAAGAAATTCTGGACAAATGGTCCTTCGTTGCTCTTTATGCTCTTCTGTTACGAGGCGAGGAACCCAGCTGGCACATACCTTCGATTGCCCCAACTGGTGGATAAGTGTTTCAGCACTACCAGACGTCCAGTTGAGCAGCGAAGTGTTTTATTGTGATCTGTCGATTACCTCGAATGAGAGTCTTCGCATGTTGCAACACTGCGGGTTTCACAGCTGTGTGCGACCGGCCGTCACGGTGGAGATCGGACAGATTTGCGCGACCTTGCTGAGATGATGACAGACGCCCCACCCATCGCCTCTCCGTGCTTTTGTTCACTGTCAGGTCTCCGTTGACGTTCTACAAGCGTCTGTGAATATCTGCGTATATCTGTGGATATCTTCTGATTTTCCACCAATAGAAACTCAATGATAGATCTCGTCTTGGACCGCACCTCCTTTACACATGCCATTTTGAAGACTACGTGTAGCGCCGCAACCCACCAGAACTTCATGAAACTATAGGAGCCGAAGGGGGAATGTTCCACGATGTTCCACAATACAGTCAGATTTTCTGCCCATCCGTTCCTGTTTATGAGCCACAATTAAGATTACGCTATTTGTAGCTACTATTATCATCGAGATCGCTAATGCAAGTTGGTAACGTGGTCTTCGACTCAATGGACGTGGTTCGAATTCGAGAGAAGGAACAAACGTTCATCGCCAAAAACTGGCGAACGAAGGTGGAAAATGTAGCGGCATGGTTTTCTCCAGTAAAAGAAAGTGTGTAAACGTCCACAGTAAACCAAAAATTTCTCTGCGTCTGACGTAGCGAAGAAATGAGACACTGGTGTGGTGATCTAGCTGTCAGATGGGGACGATGAGCTAGAGCTAGAGCTCTGTAGCTAGGACTGTTACAGCCTAGTTTAAGCGCCAGTGTCAGGTTTCACTATTTCCTTCCTTAATATATATATATATTAAGCTTCGTATTCGTAATTCCAGGATCAGAATGTGAGAATGTGTATACCTCTAGCAGCAGAATAGGTCGTACATTTGGACTGCGTCTTTTCGTTTCTGACTTTCTTCTTTTCCAATTTCGGACAAGTTCAGTCAAAAATATACAAATTTTTTAGTTTAACTAAAACTATATAATCCTTTATACAAGAGGATCCGCAGGCACATAAAGGCTACTGCCTTGCAAAACAGTTATTGTCAGCTTCTTAAAATACCTGAAATGTACTAAACCGAGATAATACACAGATCATCGATTTTAATGAAGTAAACGATACTGATGGAAACCAAGTTTGGGCTGAAATCAATAATCGAGAGTTTATTCCTCCAAAAGTGGTTCGATGATGTAGACCTTAAGTTGTTTCCTCATATGTTTTGTGTAAATAAAAATAAATATTCAAAATGTTTGCGACATTTCGGCTCAGCACGAGGAAATGCGAAACAATATTTTAAGAAATCAGTTCCTCTTCCCCTTGTACCATTACTTTTTTTTCTTTGTACCTGATGTGTATTTTTTTTCCTCGAAGCTGCGGATGTTCTTTAAAGTAATGCGCAGCTTGTATTCCAGTATTTCCCTAGCACTCAGACACAGCTTGGCAATTGGTATCTAGAGCGACCTTTCACCTGAGGCTGGGCGACCGCAACGTTTAAGCCAGAGTTCGGAGACTCGTTTCCAGAACCGTTCTGCAGAAATGCCAGTGTCTCGCGGGCTAATGCTTGTCCATCAGGCGAAGTGTTTGTCGATCCTTTGAACATTTTCTCGAGTGATATCTCGAAGTTTCTGTCGTTTCCTCCTTCGCTGTTGTCAGAAGAGCAGACAATTCTTTCACGTACACTGAAATATCAGGTAGCACTTCAATATTTCAATTGACACAGTTTACTTCAATGAAAATCTGGCATCCCACCAGTAACACTCACAATACATTGTTGATGATAAGATGATGCTGATATTATTCCTTTTTAAAATATGAAATGGTTGCTGCCATATGATTGTAAGATTGTATAGTTTCTTTGTTTCACTACCGCAATTTGAAGTGCAGCGCTGTAAACTGAAAACAATAAAATTTATGAAAAACGAAGTGCGATGCACAATGTGAATATGTTTGGTAAACACATATTAACGGGCATCACTTACGAGGTCAGTAACTATCAAATACATCTGAACAACGTGTGGTTGCCGATATATTACAAAACATATGTTGACATATACACCAGCCGTCTCATCGTAAGAATTATAGCTGACATTAAGTACGTCAGAAACTCTTCAACGCCTTGTCCTCTGATAATGGTGGCCATCGCAGTTCCTTCGTAAGCAAGAACTAACAGTGGTATTCATCTGTATCACTTCAGAGATCATTGTTTAAGCACAATTGCTTTCTGAGTTACATAACCTTCTGAGTGCTAGCACCATAAGAAAGGGGAACAGATTGTTAATTCCAACTGGCGTTCGACATAGTTTTATATATTTATAATCATACTAGCATCTCCCACAAACTCAAGCCATGAAAGGCGTTCTTAATGTGTAGACGTAACCTACATGCAGTAAATTCAAATTATTGCTCCCTAAACAGTTTTCATACATACACTACTGGCCATTAAAATTGCTACACCACGAAGATGACGTGCTACAGACGCGAACTTTAACGGACAGGAAGAAGATGCTGTAATATGCAAATGATTAGCTTTTCAGGGCATTCACACAAGGTTAGCGCCGGTGGTGACACCTACAACGGGCTGACATGAGGAAAGTTTCCAACCGATTTCTCATACACAAACAGCAGTTGACCGGCGTTGCTGGTGAAACGTTGTTGTGATGCCTCGTGTAAGGAGGAGAAATGCGTACCATCACGTTTCCGACTTTGATAAAGATCGGATTGTAGCCTATCGCGATTGCGGTTTATCGTATCGCGACATTGCTGCTCGCGGAGGTCGAGATCCAATGACTGTTAGCAGAATATGGACTCGGTGGGCTGAGGAGGGTAATACGGAACGCCGTGCTAGATCCCAACGGCCTCGTATCACTAGCAGTCTAGATGACAGGCATCTTATCCGCAAGGCTGTAACGGATCGTGCAGCTACTTCTCGATCCCTGAGTCAACAGATGGTGACGTTTGCAATACAACCATCTGCACGAACATTTCGACGACGTTTGCAGCAGCATGGACTATCATTCGGAGACCATGGCTGCGGTTACCCTTGACGCTGCATCACAGACAGGAGCGCCTGCGATGGTGTACTCAACGACGAACCTAGGTGCACGAATGGCAAAACGTCATTTTTTCGGATGAATCCAGGTTCTGTTTACAGCATCATGATGGCCGCATCCGTGTTTGGCGACATCGCGGCTTAGGCACATTGGAAGCGTGTATTCGTCATCGCCATACTGGCGTATCACCCGGCGTGATGGCATGGGGTGCCATTGGTTTTCGCATTGATGGCACTTTGAACAGTGGACGTACATTTGAGATGTTTTACGACCCCTGGCTCTACCCTTCATTCGATCCCCGCGAAACCCTACATTTCTGCAGGATAATACACGACCGCATATTGCAGGTCCTGTACGGGTCTTTCTGGATACAGAAAATGTTCGACTGCTGTCCTGGCCAGCACATTCTCCAGATCTCTCACCAATTGAAAACGTCTGGTCAATGGTGGCCGAGCAAAGGCTCGTCACAATACGCCAGTCACTACTCTTGATGAACTGTGGTATCGTGTTGAATCTGCATGGCCAGCTGTACATGTACACGCCATCCAAGCTCTGTTTGATTCAATGTCCAGGCGTATCTACGCCACTATTACGGCCAGGAGTGGTTGTTCTGGGTACTGATTTCTCAGGCTGTATGCACCCAAATTGCGTGAAAATGTAATCACATGTCAGTTCTAGTATAATATATTTATCCAATGAATACCTGTTTATCATCGGCATTTCTTCTTGGCGTAGCAATTTTAATCGCCAGTAGTGTGTAATGTTATAAAACCCGAAATAGAGTTTGAGATCACGATGGTGAAATAAAGAAATAATATAAACTTACTGACAAATGCCAGCAATAAGTTGATTCTAGAAACATGTCATGGCTCTGGTCCCCAATCCAGGAAAAATCACAAATTGGTGTTATTCATCTCGAGCAGGAAGATGGTTGAATGTACCACAGGTGTAGGATACTCAGTATGTGCAGACATTCAACTATCTCGGATACTGATGGTGACAGTTACTAAGCAAATAGAAATATTTATAGCTCACAAAGTCAATAGCAAAAGTAAGTTTTATAGAGCTTCTAATACTCGTGCATATTGTATTTAAGAAACAGCGGAAGCACTTATTTCTGAGATCTCAAACTTTTCCCTAAAAAATTAACATGCATGGTGAGTTTCTTTCTGACAAACAGTCTACATCTACATCTACATCTACATCCATACTCCGCAAGCCACCTGACGGTGTGTGGCGGAGGGTACCCTGAGTACCTCTATCGGTTCTCCCCTCTATTCCAGTCTCGTATAGCTCGTGGAAAGAACAGTAGTGGAAATGCTTCCATTTTGTTCCAGTTATGAGTCTTTATCTTTTCAATTCTCAGTCGGTCATATTAATTTCTTTTTCCCTCGTTTCAATGCCTGTATTCTTTCACATTACTCTTTCTCCTCTGTCTCTTCCCCTCCCTCTCCCCCTCTTCCTCTCTCTCTCCTCCCGTCTCTTATGTTAATTGCTGCCTGAGCCCTTAGCCTATATGTCATAAATCTAACTTTGTTGTTCTGCTTTTCATGAACTTATATAGATTTCGCTCTTTGCTTCTATAGTTACTACTGTTTACCACTATTTATGTTTTAGTTATTCGTGAGTGTTGTATCCTTCATTAGATACAAATATTCTTATAGCGTGTGTCGTTGTGAAGATAATGTGAAAAAGAAGGAATGCTTGGTTACATGTGAGAGAGGGCCCGATGGCTGTATTATTACCAGGATAAATAAATAAGGTAAACTTACTGTGTGATCAGGTTTATTTACAAATGCTACTAAAAATGTATTTCGGCTGTAGTAAGGCCTGTTACATAGTTACAGTTCATCTCAAGTATCTTCGGTACCGTTTAAGGTTTCATGATTCTGTTTTCAGCCAGATGAATTGTAAGAAAGACCACAGTAAAAGGCATATAGTTTCTGAAATGACATCCTTTCCGCCGTCGACTGTAATTTCTGTTCATTTTACACAAACGGCCAATTTAGGCTATCATACCATTTTCAAGCAGTTGTTGACGTCCATGTGGACAAGCCGCCGAGCTTTACAGACACCAGTACACGACGGGCAAACATAAAACTTATGACAAGTAGTCAAGCCGTTTCCGTTGGCGGAGGTGTTGTCATTTCCCCAAGTTTGTAAAACTGTGGTACATGTCCGAAGGAAAGTAATACATATATAGTTTCTTGTGACAGTTATATTTATTACAGAGGCCGCCTCTCTACAAAGTAAGGCTACTGAGGATGGCAGAAGCTAAGGAAGTAACGGAAGAAATTAGTCACAGACGAAGAAAGCTGCTTTCATCAAAAACTATCTACTAATATCTAACATTGACCCGAATATCAGATAGATGCTTCTGAAAATGTACTCCTAGAGCAAAGCATTGAGTGAAAGTGTAGCATGGACAGTGGGAGAACAAGAGAAAAAGAGTCTGTCATAATTTTAATGATGGATAACAAATAACTTAGGTGACATTACGTACCAAACAAAATCAAACAGTGACGGAAAAAATCGCAGTACTAAAAAATAATTAATGCAGAGTAATGAAATTTCGGTAATACGTTTGCATGCGTAACATATTTAAGTGATTAATATTACGAGATCGCGGGTTAATGTAAGCGCGAGATATGCCACTCCAGTTGGGCGGAATGACCGCGCGGTTTTGGGCTCCATGTCACGGATTCCGCGGTCTCACCCACAGGAAGTTCGAGTCCTCCCTCGGGGATGGGTCTGTGTGTTGATGTTAGTATAAGTTAGTTGAAGTAGTGTGCAAGTCTAGGGAGATGACCTCAGCAGTTTGGTCCCTTAGGAATTCAAACATAAGCCACTCCAAATGTGAAATGCTGGTACATTAATAACCGGTGTAGCCGCCAGAATGTTGAACGCAAGGATGTAAAGGTGAACGCATTGTCTTGTTCAGGTGCCGGATGTCAGTTTGTGGGACAGAGTTCCATGCCTATTGCACTTGTTCGGTCAATACATGGATGGGTAATGCTGGTTGTGGATAACGCTGAAATTGTCGTTTGATGATGTCCGACATGTGCTCCATTGGAGACAAATCTGGCGATCGAGCAGGCTAAGGCAGCATGTAGACTCTCTGTAGAGCATGTTGGTTTACAATAGCGGTATGAGGATGAGCGTTACCCTGTTGGAAAACACCCACGATATTGCTGTTTATGAGTGGCAACACAACAGGACGAATCACCAGACTGACGTACAGATTTGCGGTCAGGGTACGTGGGTAAACCATGAAAGTGCTCCTGCTGTCATAGAAATCGCACCCGAGACCATGTGACGGTACGTCACATAAATATTGACATTTTTATCGGTTGTAAACCGTAATTAACGTATTTTATGAATATAATTAGTTTAAAAGATACAGTTAATGTTCTTGAAACAACTGATATGCAGCGATAATTTAAGAGTAGCATCTTTATTTAATGTCTATGAAAATAAAAAAAAGGATCAAAACAGACGCGATTGTGCGACCGAGGAGGAAGGACGTGTTTTATGGCACGCACACTGTTTTGTTTCGCGATACGGAAGGCAGCCACTGAGCGGCTACATATATTTTATGTAAGTTATTCTGTATTCTGCTGAAATAAACTAATTATTGTTACCACAAAATGAATTTACTTGTAATAGTTGTCACCTCAAATGCTCGCAGTGGCTAATTATTTGTAATAAGCATTTTTTCAGTAATTTGCACTGTGAGAAGCTCACCTTCCGATGCAGCTCTGGTCGGCCATTACGCGCCGAAGTATTAATTTATTTTTTAAAAGTGTAAAGAGTAACTGTAAATGCGAGAGATTTCGTTGTAAGAATCTTTGTAAATTGCAACAAATAACTAATTTACGTTAAAGTTCATTTTTAAAATTATACATATTCCATGAGTTTAGTAAGTTTTATCTTGGCCGCTACAGGGTAACAGTCGAAATTCTCTCGAGCCTTGCTTTGCAATCAATAAACAGAAATTAACAAAATTACATTCAATTCAGTCAACGGCGACTATATTTTAGTCAGCACGTTCAAAAACTAAAGTTGGTACATGAAGAACAGCGGCCCTTCAAGAACCCGTCTCATATTTACTTACGCACGTAAGTAGAAGTGATAAGAAACCTTCTCCTAACCAAATCACAGCCGCCACTGGCTTCGTGGCAGATCCAGCTTCCATCAGAAAACACAACAGACTTCCATCCTGCCCTCCAATGAGTTCTTGCTTGATACCATTGATGTCGCAAATGACGGTGGCCTGGGGTCAGTGGGCACACGCTGCAAGACATTTGGCTCCAAACTGTCCTTGAAGTAAGTGATTTCTAACAGTTCGATGTTTCACTGTAGTGCCGACTGACGTTCAAATTGGCGCTGCAGCTGCAGTACGATGCGCCAGAACAAGACGCAGAACACGATGGTCTTCCATTTCGGTAGTTCCAGGTGGCCATCCGAAGCCCAATATTTCTGCGACCACACATTTTCGTGACAACCGCCACCAACAATCATGTTCAGTGGCTACATCCCTTCTTAGTCTTTCTGAACCATCGCAGAAGGAATATCCATCTTCTCGTATCCCTTTTTAACTCAATGAGGTGTTGATAATGGCGTCTTTGTCGCCTTGAAGGCGTTCTTTACTAAAATCAGCTCCCCACGTCCAGTGTGAAAGGTAACGCTCACCATCATTACAGTGTATATTTAAGGAACCCTGATTTGCATCCTTTTAGTGGGGCTTCTAGCACCACTTTTATGTGACTGACGCGAAATTTGCATAGTCGTCATGTTTCAGATGTAGAATCCCGCCTTCCAACTTTCGTTTATGTCCCAGAAGTCCTTCTTGGTATTACGATTTTTTTTCATTAGTGTAGACGAAAAAATAAGGGAGAAAAATCTGTGTAAAATCCCTTTTAGAAGAAAAAAAAAATTAGTGGAGCATCTGAATAGCAACGCAGTCGTAATTAACTCGGCATTGGAAGCAACGATAGTGGGGAAAACTTCTAGCTGCATATAATGATTAGAGTATGTAAAACCGAGTATTGAGGCTTCTGTATCCAGCAGTGATCTAGAGTTGACATTAGCAGGGAACAGGAAGAGATGAATGGCAGCGTCGGACCGGACGAAATGGTGGTTAAGATGACCGAAAAAGAAAAAAAAAAGGAAAAAATCTATCTAAGCAGAAGGCCTTGGTACGACAAAAGTGAATGAGCAGAAAAATCTTGGTTGGAATCGAGCAACAAGCGGCCAGGCACGTCGCTTCCCTCCCCGCCACACCGCCTCCCTGCGACAGCCCCTGGCGTTCTCGAATATTATTCTGCGCAGCGAAATACGCGCTGTCAGCTGGAGCGAGACGCCGCCAAGTAGCAGTTTACGTGCCGCTGCGGGAAAGGCACTAAAGTTTTTATGACCAGTTAAAACTTTCTATGTGTGCCATGCTCTCTTGTCGAAATATTAGCTTTCAAGTGCAAGACACACCGTACTTCGCGTTACGCGCCTTAAAAATACAGCAACGTTGCAAGACGGCGGGTACACGACCCACGTGTTGCACAGTTTCATTTAATTTATTATTTTGCTCTCATTTTCAGAATCCTGCGGGACGACGAGATCGTCTGTAGCACAACGTGTTGACATCCGTCCTATGGGCGCAGCGGGATGGGAATAACATGTTCAGGTTTCAGGCTGTAACATTGGGAATAGCGCAGTTGTAATCTGAACAGAAGAAAGTCCTTGCATTTTTTTGCATGATGGAAGCACTAATATCCTCATTAAGTAATTCTATTTCATCAAACACTGTATGATGGATTGGGTATTAAGTTAACCACAACATATGAATGTTTTGGCAGTTGCTGAGACAAGTAAATACTGCATTATCATGACTGTTATTGGGCAAATTAATTAGCTTGTTACACTCGTATTTAGGTAACTGAGGATCAGAAAAGTTAGACTACTAATGAGTGATGTCCACATTAGTCGTACGTATTTTATTAATGAGAAAATTTATGTGTATGTTTGTTGCTCCTTCACACTGAAACTGCAGGACGGACTTGGAAAAATAATTTGAAATGGAATTAGCTTGTACCCTAAATCAACACATAGGTTATTTTTGAAATATATAGTATAAGAAATTTCTAGGTTTCAAGAACATAGCTTGAAATGTGGAACAATAATTACTCTTAGAAAGAGCTGTTTGCTTTTTGACTTTTGAACTATATCGTATTTATGAGTATACTTCTATTTCTTTATATCCCACTCATAATACTTAATGAATATAATTCTTACACAGTCCTCGAAGTGTTTAATCCATGTCCATTCAAGCACATCGCACTTCAGCCGCTGACCGTCAGGCTCGTGGAGGGGAAAAAAAAAAGAGACGCTATAGAACTACAGATTTCCGCTGTACGTTGTTTTGAAGCCTGACTGCGCGGGGCCTGCTGCCATCTTAAATAACCCAAAGCATTAGCTACTATTTACAATTGCTTCTTGGTCATTGTTTTTGTCGTATGCAGGCAACACCTATTTTACATTCAAAAAATACAGTCCTTACATAAGTAATATTGTATCAGGCAGGCAATTTCGATTGTTTTTCTGTTCTAGAATGTGTGTTTGCCTTAGTAATGCAATAAATTTGGCCTTGTTAATGTAACTTGTTTTTTCTTGATACATTTCGCATAACCAACAAGAGAAGGATGTGATGTGAAAAGGACTCTTTCGTGATCCGTTTAATTACGCCATTGTCGTTTTTGTATCGGTAGCAAATGAAGCTGGGACTCCGAAACCAATGTTTGATTACTGGTACTGTTTCTTGGTCGTTACGTTTATAGCTTTCAACTAGTATGCACAACATTTTTAATGTTCACGTTTGCAAAAGTCTTAGCCATGTGTTCTATGTTAGCACATAAATGCGTGCAATGGTGAAACAAGCAAGGTGTGTTATAGTATAGTATCTTGTGCATGTCAACAAAGTGAACGATTGTTGAAATGTCAAAGAAATAGATTGTCAGTGTATTAGTCTCACTACAGTTCACACATCTTCTCACTTCGAAATCTTACATATGCTGCGTCATCCAATATGTGGCCCATAACAGTAGTTTACGAAGTAAAAAACGATATAATTTTTCTAAGCATGTTTCAGCATTGCGCAGTGCTATAAATGTGATTAATGGAGTGCTCCATTGCTTAGACCCCGTAAATATTTTTTTATAATGATAGCCTAATCTGTGTAATATGTACGACTACTTTTCTAACGGTAACCTATTTGCTTTTTTCCCCTTAAAATTTCTCGTCAAGTCTGTTTTTCGAGAATAACCAAACATATAACAATTGGAATGTACATCTACTTTGGTTATATGCTTCATCTTACTTTTGAATTTCATTTTGAGGTTTTCAAAGTGTATAAGCCTGAACCATGCTTTCTGATATACTAGTAGTTAGTTTCATGTTCAATGTATCATTTGCACAATAAATCGTAATGATACGAAACGAATCATTTTAGATTAACATCAATTTTTTCAAAAATATGCCTCCATGCTGAACATTTGTTAGTTTTTTTGGTTTTTTAAATTGAAAACAAACAGATATTGCTAATTCCTACCAATCATCCTTTACACAGAACAGTAACAGGTAGTCCTCTGCGGAATAGGACTAACTAAAAGAGAAACATTTTCAGTTTAGTTTCATATTTTACTTTGTTCTCTGTCAGGCATTTTATATCAGAGAGTAAGTGACCAAAACTTTCGGTTACAGCATTGTGTGCTTATGCTACAGACAACCGTGATGTGGTGTAATGAATGTCATTTTTTCTTCTGGTATTGTAATCACTGTTCCCTTTGAAATGCAGTGGATAATTTAGAATAAAAATCATGAAGAAATAACTATAGTGTGAAGCGGAGAGACTGTTACACCCCAAGCATTAGGAGGGTACGACGAAAATAAATTTGATGAATGCTTTCGGCTAAAGCATTCTTCAGAAAGGAAGCAAAGCACACACACATGCACACGTTCATGCAGTCATATTCATAACACAACGCTCGCACACGCACACACACACACACACACACACACACACACACACACACACACATGACTGAGTCTCCGGCTCTTCTAGTCAGAATCTTTCTTAAAGAGGGATAAATTGTAAACAATCAATAATAAGCGGCGGTAGGAATGTAGGGCACGAGATGCTGCAGCAACAACTAGGGCGGTCACGTAGCCGGGGACGAGAGCGTTGATACAGAGTTACCCTGATGCCTGAACGTTTGCGGTTTGTAAGACAATAAAAAACAGAGGAAAGTGGAGAAGGAACGGACACCCTGTAAAGTAAAACTTTAGAGGGTAGTAACAAATGAAAACCATTGGTTTATGGTACAGAAGAAAAACTGTTATGCAGTTTCAAACAATGGGATGCCCAGGCTGAAATATCGGCAATATTCGTTGATTCTGGTTACAGCAGTCGGAGACAGCGGTCATGGGTGCATGAGTTTTGTGTGTATGATCGTATGAATGTATGTTCTGGAGAATGGTTTGGCCGAAAGTTTGTGTGAACACCCTTTTCGTAGTGCCTGCATAGTGCTTGACGTCTCTTCTTTACGGTGACTAGCACGCTATTATTTTTCACAATATTGCTAATATTTCATCCTGTAGTTTCTGTTCCACTGTTTGCCTAAACATCCTATACAGATGTCTGCAAGACGATGGTTGGTGAACACCAAAACACCAAATCATGTTCTCGCAGCATGTTGTGGACCAATGAATATCTTCTTTCTTAAAGATACGTTACTCAAGAACATTATTCCATACGCCAATACTGAATGAAAATTTGCAAAATATATCAACTCACTGATTTGTCTTTTCCCAAGATTTGGAATGATTCCAAGTGCAAATGTGGCTGAACTAAGCTATTTTAGAAGTTCCTAAATGTGTTTTTTTTAGTTTAAATTCCTTTCAATAGCAACATCTTAGAATTTTGAAGTTTTCATCCTGTTTATTACTTCCTCACTATGTTACACTTATCATTGAAGCAGTACCTCTAAAGGTACAGAACTGAATGTATTGTGTCTTTTCAAAATCGAGGGTGAGACCATTTGCAGCAAACTAGTCAGTGATACTTTAAGGAACACTGTTTTTTATTTCTTCTGTTAATGTATGTGTACATGGATTGATTATAATACTACTGTGACACTCAGAAAGAACTAATTCTGCTGCAGCTATCTGCATTTCATAAAGTTTTACAGGTCTCTGGTAAATAAAATCCATTTTAATGTATAAAAATTGCTTTGTTGGACAGTGCCTCATAAGTTCTAAGGACCATTTCTGAAATTTCATTTATACATGATGCTTTTTCCAAAATCATATTCTAGAACACCCGAAAGATTGAAATTAATAATAGTATACTGCTACACAAAAAGATTCACTCGCAACTATTGAAACAATGTTTTACATTTATTCTTTGAACTGAATATAATTCATCTGTTCTGGATAACGGAAAACAAAGGCAAGAACTCTTTATTAAGTTCTTTTACCAAATTAATTAATTCCATGTAAATGTAAATAGGATAAGAGAAAACAACGAAATGACATCTTACATACCACAGTATATGACGAATGAGCTCCTCTTACAACTCATCCAAGTACAATCAAAACTGGAAAGGTCGCTGCACTGTATGTAAGAACATCAAACACTGGAAAATCAAGGACGAAATATTAATGAAAAAGCAGGATCCAGTGAACCTGCCCCCCCCCCTCCCCGAAAAGAGCTGACAGAGTCGTGTAGCACAAGTTCCATGTTAGGCTGAAAGGTGACAGTTTGGTTGCAAGTTGTTGGCAACGAATGTCAATGTCAAAGCATTTACCATTCTGTTTCATGCATTAGATTCACATGTGGAAAAATATTATGAGCTATGAGAAGGAGAACACTGTTAACTTGTCCTTAAAAAGTACCTACAAGTTTGGTGTAGTCTGATATTATTTTTTGCATGTAATGCATCTGGTGCACATTGTTGTGGAGTTTTTCCCCCGTGTCAGCAAGTATCTTTCCAGTCGCCTTGATCAGTGTACATGATTGTTTAATGGATGCTGATCCTTCATATGACCAGCCAAGTCAGTGAACATTGGTCTGAACAGAAAATAGACAATATCTCTGACATTCACTTAGAGAAAAGATTTTTTCTGGGACTTTCCAATTTCCGGTACTGTCCTTTTTAAATGTTCTTTTTGCACAAAGACAAATGTCTACAACATCATTTGATACTCAAACTAAACCACCTCTGGCCTTCCTGAGCGCAAGAGAATCACAAATAGTATGGCTCACACCGTAGTCTATTTTCTAAGTGCCGAAGTAACAAATTCTGCAATATCATCATCGTCATCGTTTTCCAACACCAGTTTCCCGGCTGTGCTGTACAAGCTCTCGCCAACTACTTCAGTCTTCATACGTCTTCTATTCCAGGACATCTTCCCATTTGTGTCCTTTCTCCTCCACATCTGATATTACAGTCTCTATCCAGTTTATCTTGGTCTTCCCCGTAGCCTACTTCCTACGAGTGTCAGGTTGAAATACTTTTTGCCACGTCTTTCGCTGTTCATTCTCATTATGTGCCCTTACCACTTGACAAGAAGAGAATAGAAGCCTTCGAAATGTTATGCTACAGAAGAATGCTGAAGATGAGATGGGTAGATCACATAACTAATGAGGAAGTATTGAATAGGATTGGGGAGAAGAGAAGTTTGTGGCACAACTTCATCAGAAGAAGGGATCGATTGGTAGGACATGTTTGAGGCATCAAGGGATCGCCAATTTAGTATTGGAGGGCAGCGTGGAGGGTAAAAATCGTATAGGGATACCAAGAGATGAATACACTAAGTAGATTCAGAAGGATGTAGGTTGCAGTAGGTACTGGGAGATGAAGAAACTTGCACAAGATAGAGTAGCATGGAGAGCTGCATCAAACCAGTCGCAGGACTGAAGACCCCAACAACAACAACAACCACTTAAGCCTGCAGTCTTGTAGCCGAGCGGTTTTAGGCGCTTCAGTTTGGAACCGCGCTGCTGCTATGGTCGCAGGTTCGAATCCTGCCCCGGCCATGGATGTGTGTGATGTCATTAGGTTTAAGTTGTTCTAAGTCTAGGAGACTGATGACCTCAGATGTTAAGTTCCATAGTGCTTAGAGCCATTTGAACCATTTGAACATGCGTTTCCTTATGGCAATGGTAACAAGAACCTCAATACCAGCTACTTTTCTATTTGCCTCATTCCTGATTTTGTCCTTTCTAGATGTCTGATTCATACTTCTAATGAATCTGATTTCTGTTGCCTGAATTGTGCTGAGGTCTTTGTTTAGTAGGGTATATGTTACTAAACAATATGTAAGGAATGGTGCGAAATAGACTTTTGCTTTTCGTGGTATTTTATCATCCCAGAGAAGATTTTTGATTTGAATTTAAAAATTGGATGCTTTTTGCGTCCTTCTGAGTACTTCCTGATCAATGTTGTTGTCTTTCGAGAGCATGCTTCCTAAGTACTTGAAATGATAAACAGATTTTACTTGGACTCCTTCTAGAAATATATTTGTGATTATTCCTTGCCTGTTGATTGTCATTTCTACTGTCTTTGTTTTACTTATTTTTAGTCCGAAATATTTGAATGTTTTGTTCCACTCATTGATTTTCTTCTGTACTTAAGCTTCTGTCTCTCTCCACACTATCAAATCGACAGTGAGAAGCAGGGCGTTTGATTCGGTGTCTATTTTCTTGATAGATTTAATGAATTTGTCCATTACTATTAGAAACAGGAGTGATGATAGGACACCTCCTTGTTGGACACCTTTCTTTGTTTCAAAACATTCTGATCGTCCGTTACATATCTGGACACAGCTGTAACACATTTTTAGGTATTTTGGCACCTTTAGATATTCCAAACATTCCCATATCTTGTTTCGAGGAACACTGTCATACGCTTTCTCAGTGTCCACAAATACGATCACAAGATTTCTTCCTCGTTACCAGTACTTTTATGTCAGTATCCCTACTGCAGAAGTAAGACCCATAGTACCTCTGTCCTTCCTGAATCAATGTTGTTCTTCCTCAAGCAAAGGTTCTACTATGTTTTTGAGTCTCAGTTCTATGATATTTTCTAACAGTTTCAGGATGTGTAACAGCCGTGTGGTGCCTTCCGTAATTTCCAAATTTTCGTCGATTGATCTTTTTGAACAGATGGATGATGACTCCTTTACTCCAATCTTCTTGGATTTTATTTTCTTCCCAAATCACCGATAACACTCCATACAGCGAATTTAAACCAAATACTCCAGCTGCCTTTATCATGTTTGAGCTGAGATCATTCAAGCTTGTCAATGTTCCATTCCGCATGCTCTTTAATGTTTTTCGACCTAACGCCATGTTAATGGATGCCTGTTGGTTTGGATTTCATTAATTACTCTACAGTCGTTGATGGTTGTGTTTTCCCATCTCCGTTTAGCAGCATGTTGAAGAACTTTTTCATTTCATCCCTGATCCTGCAATATACACAACAATATAGGTCGCCACTTCAGAGAGAAACAGACGAGATGCAACATCGTCATGATCACGAGTCACCAAGTGGCTCTCCACATCTACTAATTGTGAACGATCTGAATTGACATTAATGTTTTCCACAATAAATCAGAATAGAAATTTCCTCCAGTGTTACCCAGTAGCTTTTCTCAGACCCACGCATTTCATTATGTGCTAACAGTCTCTTGTAGGCGGACGTGAAATGACTATGAATGGCACTGAAAAACATTTCTAAATAGCCTGAGAGTACTTGAGTGGGAAGAAATCTGAGTGCGGATGCCAAAGACTGAGTGTCAGCTAAGGTTGCGCAAAGATGTAAAACAATTGAAATAAGGAAACCAACAAAGCCTGTCTTCCTGTTCGAGTCCACAACTCTTGGACCTTGAGGTAATGGAGAATGTAAGCATCTGACGCACTTCTGTGCAACAAAAAAAAAAAAAAATCTTTCCACAAATCTAAAGCTCTGAACGATCAAGGGCCGCTTCCTCTGATTCTGGATAATGTTTCTCGAATTCAGCACGTGAAAAAGGCGGTTGAATACGCAGAGGAATTTTTTAGTTGCAAATGCATCGTTCAAACCAGGTACCTTCATGCCACGGCGATATTACATTGCACCTGCGACAGAGATGCTGAGCAGGTGGGTTGCTAACCTCACTTTCATTTAATTATTGAGGAAATAAATGTAACAGCTTACAATCCCGTTGCCGAAACGGAATCATTCTTTTACCTGCACATTATGAAGTAGTTCAGAGATACCATGAGGTGATATCACCTTGCTCATCCCACAATTGATTATTTCCTCCTAAAGTGTTCCTAACGTGTTCCAACATGTGTGGTGGATCTAACATAAATGCCACTTCATCGTTGATATCTTAAGAAAATGTGGTCTTAAGATCATGGGGTCATTTGGGCGTGGACAGGTTAGTGGACAACCATCACAAGAATGACACACTACCCAAAAGCCACTGGAACAGGCAAGGCTGATGCATTGTTAGCTTTCCGCTCCCCAGTTATGACACTGGTCAAAAAATTTCCCACTGGAAGTTTCCAAGAGCCATTAATAGCAACCAGCTTCAGTAAAAATGCCTCTTTAGTGACAGGTAACCCATCCATGACAATAGTGGATCCCTTGTCAACATAACCATAGCACTGAGTATCGTCAATTTCAAAGGGTTGCCTGAATGCTGTATTGTCAACTAATAGACTGCAGAGAATGGCATTACTGGATCCCTGATGGAAAGCTTTTGATATATTTATGGAAAATGCCTCGGAGGTAAAATCAGGTGCACCACCACACATTCGAACCATCTTGATAATGTTCTGTATTGGTAGGCATGTGGTTCAAATGGCTCTAAGCACTATGGGACTTAGCATCTGCAGTCATCACTCCCCTAGACTTAGAACTACTTAAACCTAACTAACATAAGGAGATCACACACATCGATGCCCGAGGCAGGATTCGAACCTGCGACCGTAGCAGCAGCGCGGTTCCGAACTGAAGTGCCTAGAAACGCTCGGTCACAGCGGCCTGCAGGTAGGCATATGTTAAAGCAGCGTGTAACATACGTATATACCCTTGATAAGTAAAAATGCAAAGTGAGGACAAATGAACAGATTTCTGATTGGTATGTTTTTGGCACACTCCGACAGGTAGCCTTTTCAGATTGTTGCATCAATTCTTTGTTCATTATAGGCATGTTTTCCAGAGTACTAAGGCCACTTTTGCAAACGAGATGTTTTCGTCTCATTTCATCAATATTACTGTGTTCAGTAAAACTTTCTCCTTTAGTTGACGCTTTGATTCTTGAAGAGGCTTCATTCTTTTCTTGAGTTCTTCCTTTTTTGCTAGCAGAACACTGTAATCAACTCTAGAGAATTTTCACAGCTATTGATTCTTCATTGAGCTTTTCTCTCAAACCTAAAGGGCAGTAGCAGCAAGGGGTGACACTTCACTGTCAGTTCCAAAGACAGCAGGTACATTGACAATACTTCCCCTATCTGCTGCTGCTGTAGTGGTGGGGTAGGCTCTTCCGCTCATTCTAAAGACAAAGACAAAATAGAAACTATTGTAAGCAAATGTAATTAAAGATGCTGCATGTTACGAAATCTTCAAAAATAAGTCACATATAATTACATATTAATTCTGAATTAACGTACATAGCAACATAAAATAATGTCTGAAACCTTGCAGAAAGGAAGGAGCTGAGTTCAAAATTGATATTCTACACTTTACTTACCATTTCTAAGCGAGGAGAAATCGCAGGAAAAATGGATACTACAGCATTTTCCCTAATAAGCACTATCGAAACTGTTATTCGGTCTGTGTTCTCTTCCTGAAAATGCTGTGAACATATTTTACCAAATCGAGTTGGTTTCCAGTCGTCTTTCCCGCAGAATTCACCCAGAGGGGTTTGCCAGTTGGACTGATAGGAAATGTAAAGTCAAATGACAGAAATGAACCACTACAACAAAAATAAATAGCGTAAGCACAACTCTCGTATAAAAAAGAAAATATTGCTTGAACAGCTCCACTTACGAATGAAATTTGATTTCTTTAAACTTTAGATTACGACGATCAGGTCGATTAGTACACCCAAAAGTGAAACAAACTTGTATTTTTATTGAAACAGCTACGTCTCCACACAAACAAGGCACCAGATGCTATTTCGGATACGACCACGAAAGTCGGTAGATATCCCCAGCGGCCGAAACTGGGCACGGTTACGTCTGAGTGACGTCAAGGGGTAGCATCACCGCGGTGAACCATGGGGTTATGAATGCGGTGAACCTAATTTTTTTACGTAAGATGGCGGACGATGGCTTCAAGTTTTCAACGTACTGAAGACGCCCTTCTTTTTTTTATCACCATGGTCAGGCGTATCTTACAGCTTATGAGACACTTGAAGACTCACAACAACTGTGTCATGTAAATGGTGTGCGACAGAGAGACATCATGCCTTTACGTGTAGAATGTGGTAGGCTTTTAGTGAGCCTGCATCTGATAATGATAAGCGAGGGTATCTGCTGGTAAGAGGCACACGCATAACAACAAGTGACGTCGTTGCACGCACAAATATTATAAAATTTGCTCTGCATCTAACTAGAAATTATTTTCTTTCTTCGTCGAGTTTGCATGTTTCTTACTCATAACGCTGAAGCAGCTGGACAGATCTGAATGAACTTTGGAATGGAGGAAGCTTATACCCTGAATTAACACATAGGCTACCTTTTACTCCGAAAGCCACTGTTCCCATGGGATGGTCAACATGATTACTGAAACTTCCTGGCAGATTAAAACTATGTGCCGGACCGAGACTCGAACTCGAGACCTTTGCCAACTGAGCTACTCAGGCACGACTCACGCCCAGTCCTCACGGCTTTACTTCTGCCAGTACCTCGTCTCCTACCTTCCAAACTTTACAGAAGCTCTCCTGCGAAACATGCAGAACTAGCACTCCTGAAAGAAAGGATATTGCGGAGACATGGCTTAGTCACAGCCTGGGGGATGTTTCCAGAATGAGATTTTCACTCTGCAGCGGAGTGTGCGCTGATATGAAACTTCCTGGCAGATTAAAACTGTGTGCCCCACCGAGACTCGAACTCGGGACCTTTGCCTTTCGCGGGAAAGTGCTCTACCAAGTCTCGGTCCGGCACACAGTTTTAATCTGCCAGGAAGTTTCACATCAGCGCACACTCCGCTGCAGAGTGAAAATCTCATTCTGGAAACATGATTACTGTTCCTGTGGGAAGGGTAACGTGACTGAAAAGTGATCCATGAAAGTTAACTATCAAATGAATGAATTACATTTAGCGTAGAGATTAGGTATTTCCTTAAGTAAACGAGTGAGCTGTGAACGACAGGTATTCTGTTAGCTTTTCTGTTGTCTCCAAATCTCGTGTTTGTTTCCGATGTCGCGCGGTTTGCTGGGCCACAAGTGGCTCGCTGATTAATATATGCAAGAGATATCTTTTGTGATGACGAGTACGTGGATAGTGAGTTTCGACATTAACGTGTCAAGTAACTGTTTAACTGCGGGTAACACCATCGGTTGCAGTTAATAAGCTCTAAGGAGCGGAGACGAAATGCATGCAGTCTGAACCAGCGAAAAACGCTCGAGAACCGAACTGTTATTTCTTCATTACAATTCATATTAATGAAATGCTTGTGTTCTTTTTTTAGTATCACTAGGAAATGTTGAGTAAAAAACTAGAACCAAAACTTCTCTGCCATATGGAACCATTCGAGTGTAGTGTGGAGGGTATGGCCTGTCGGCGGCTTTCCAGGCGCTGGAAATGCTACTCCTCTTTCAAATACCTAAACTGACACCACCAGTCTCAAACGACGCCATCCCAATCCTCCTACCAAGGAAAAATTCTTGTCAGTACCGTGAACTGAAGCCGGGCACTCCATAGGCCAGTGAGACGCGTTGCTCACTCAGCTGCAGAGTCGGACAAGATCCGTTGGAATACATATAGAATATTGAGAAACAGAGCATAATTTTTCACTCATAAAATAGGTACGTGAAGTTGAATGAAAGCTCAGAGAAAACAGTGTACAATTCAAACTTTTTCGAAATTACGACTTCACTTTTACTTTACAAAGCCCCTCTACGTTTATACACCTCGTAGCACCACTTAGTAAAGACCCCACTATACGACTTCTTTTATGTGCTCTTCATGGAAGCTTCGCTGGCAGACAGAGATGCAGAGAAGAACAAACGATGTCAAAAAACGTCATCTTGACCTTTTTAGAAGAAAAAGAACATTTTAATAAGCTCTGGATGGATACTTGATATGTATAGATTCGGAATTCCTATTCCTCAAGAGACACAAATGTTTTGGCTGCACTGTTGAAAGTGCGTTGTCGTGGATTATTTCTAAAAGCTCAGGGAATCCTTCTCCATCATTTCAGCGTTTACTAAGTGCTTGCGGTCCGTGTTCATGAGTAACAAATAACGTGATCACTCGAGCGAAACAACAAATTTACTGTTATCAGTCACCATTTATTTATATCTGCAACACGTTTCAAAGTGAACCATGTTAGACGGTTCGAGATTTCCGCTGGGAACGATTGACTGGTTTGTCTTCATAGAATGTCTTTGGTGGTGCGAGGCCATCGAGACAGAGAGCGCCCGCGGGGGAGGATAGCAGGTGGCTCTGCAAGCGCAGGAAGCGTTTGCGTGTCTAACGGATAGCCGGTGGATGTGCTTCGGTGAGTCTGGTGGCAGCAGAGGAGCGTGCGTGTGTGAAGGAAGGCACATGCACAGTGTTTCTCTAGTTCGAAGGAAGAAGACGACACGCCATGGTAGCCAACTTGCGTAAAATGATGGTAAGTCGCTTTTGGAACTTTTGAAACTCATACCCATTGAAAACGAGGGAACTGATTTCGTTTTCACTCGATGAAGTGGCCTTGTTCTAAAACCTTGTATAACTGGGTTGTGAAGCTGATCTTCTAAGAGGGGGAGAAACATGGACAGCGCGAATAAGTTGATTTCTTCCGGTGGAAATATGGCTCGAACTGTAACCTGCTGTGTGGTCGAGAAGGACCTGTTGTTCTGGTAGTCAGATCTGAGAAGTGTGGTAGTAGTGGCTCAAAGGCACGACAGATCCAAGGGGTGAGTCCATATTAAGTATTTTTATTTAAGGTTAGTCTGTACATGGCACTTCGTAAAAGGTGGTCTTTTTCTGTTATCTGTAACATCTCATTGTGTACGGTTATAAAGTACACTGGAATTTTTCTTAGGTCAGACTGGATTTTATTATCATCCTTTAATGAAAGAGAACGTTTGACTTCTTTTCCTTTGCAGTCATTATATTTCTTCGTCTTATCAGGAGAGGATAGGATAGAAATGATGCATTTGACGCTCTTCAGTTAAGTGTATTTTGGAAATACACACGTATAAAATTAAAATGTTAAAACGATGAAGTATTACATGGCTTCTCCATATTATTACAAAGAAAAGTTGTATACTGAAGATATTTAAAAATTATTTGCTATCCTTTAAATCAAATTCTGATGGCAGTTTTTGCAACGTGAAAGAAGCTCTTCACTAAACTGTAGGACCCGCGCCAGAAAAGGATAAATTGAATTTAAGAGAATTAAGTGCTGCTACGAGGGATGAGTAGCAATGGAAAAGACCGAATCGTTATCAAAACTTGTAAGGCGACTCACTGCGTCTCGAGTGGGGATAATGGTTATGTAGTCAAAGCGGCATTTTTGTAACGGATAGCTATAGAACGAGCTCCGTTTGAATAAGAGCGCCGACTGTTGCACACCAAATGAAGCAACGGTCGCATTGCCAATTGAACTGAAACGAGTTATTTATTGAATAAGGAAAAATGATATTTTTTTGTTTTATACTTCTGTGGTCTTCTTTTTTCGGTTTTAAATTTTCCCATTAGCTTTCTGTGAATAATGTAGCGGTTCGTTCCATGACCGAATCGTTTTCGCTCACATATTCCCATTAAAATGGATTAATACAAATTAAATGACAAAAGCAAGAGGAACTCTCATATTAACGGTGTTTCTGTTGTCACTAGTTATGTAAGCTAAGCTATGTTCCATATCGATCATCTGAGGACATTCTGTTGTTCCACCAACTACCCCCATCTATGATTGTCGAATACAGGTAGATAATCAGGCCTTCAACATCACGTAGACCACCTTCTCCCTTTCCCCACCAACCCACAGACCTTACACCTACACGTTTTCCATACCTTGTTCCAGCAGCACTGCCTACAATCTCATCTTGAAATTCTGCGAGACATTTATCACTTATCTAGATTCCTCTCTACACCTGGGCTTCCTTAATCTTACTCGTCCCTCCAACTGTTTGGTTTAGGATCCTCTTTGAAACCATCCTCTTCTTGCCCTGTTGCAAACCATCTCTAGTTCCAACCAAACCACCGTTTATCCAGCGTTAAACTCACTACAACTACGTACACACACTATATACAAAAAAGACAGTGCACCAAGAAGGAATTATCCCAATGGGACACAAATCGATAATGTGATGTACATGTAAAGACAAATGATTAAGAATTCAGAAAAATTGGATGATTTCTTCAAGAGGAAAAGCTTCACAAACTGAGTCAGTAAAGCTTAGATACACCTCTGGCCTTTATGCAAGCAATTGTTCGGCGTGGCATTGATTGATAGAGTTATTAGACTCTCCCCTGGGGATAACATATCAAATTCTGTCCGACTGGCGCGTTAGATTGTCAAAATTCCAAGATGGTTGGAGGTTCCTCCCCATAATGCTCTAAACGTTCTCATCTGGGGAGACATCCGGCGACATTGCTAGTCAAGGCAGGATTTAGCAAGCATGAAGACAAGCAGTAACAACTCTCGCTCTGCGCGGACGGGCATTATCTTGCTGAAATGTACACCCAGGATGGCATGGCATGAACTGCAACCAAATGGAGCGCAGAATAACGTCGACGTACTGCTGTGATGTAAAGGTACCGGTGGTGACAGCGAAGGGCGTCCTGCTATGTAATGAAATGGCACCCAAGACAATTAGTCCTGGTTGTCAGGCCACAGGGCGTCCGCTAGCTGGAAATCCCACCATTTTCTGAGGTGTCTCCAGGCACATCTTCTAAGGTCATCGGGTCTCATTTCGAAGCGGGATTCATCACTGAAGACATCTTTACTCCAGACAATGAGGTTCCAGGCCGAGGACGTGTCTAGCTCACGCCCCAGGCACAGATATCAACCTGACTGTCACCTGCCACGCAGCCCAACAACCAGGACTGATGGTCTGAGGTGCCATTTAATTTCACATCAGGACCCATTTGTTTGTTATTCGCAGCACCCTTACAACACAGCGATAGGTCGACGATGTTCAACGCCCCGTTTTGTTGCCCTTCATGGCAAGCTACCACGGGCTTACATTTCAGCAAGATAATGCCCGACTACACATTTCCTTGGTCAGCAAGGTCGCCAGATCTCTGCCCAGTTGAGAATGTCTGAGCGCTATGGGCACGGCCGTCAGACCATCTCAGTATTTTGACGATCTAAAGCGCCAATTGGACAGAATTTGTCACGATATACCTCAGAAAGACACACAAAAGCTCTATCAATAAATTCCAAGCCGTATAACTGCTTGCATAAGGGAAAGAGGTGGACCAACGTGTTACTGAAATGCTGAATTTGTGTAGCTCTTTCTATTAAATAAATCATCGAAGTTTTCTGAATTTTTAATCGTTTGTTTGTACATGTACATCACATCTACCGATTTCCGTCCCATTCCGATAATTACTTCGTGGTGTGTCTTATTTTTGTCTTAGATTGTACTTCGCAGACCACTATACAGCTCCGGGTGGAGACTGTTTTCATAAGATTCTTAGCGATTTTCCGTCCAGTTCCATTTGCCCGAGGCAGGATTCGAACCTTCGACCGTAGCAGCAGCGCAGTTCCAGACTGAAGTGCCTAGAACCGCTTGACCACAGCAAGAACATCTTCTTTCTTCCAGACATTATCATAGTAGTGTCCTGACAATCTTCATTACACTTTTGTATTGGACCTGTTCTGATCCTAGCCGCGCGTAACTGAATTCGTCCAGTTTCTGCTACCACGCCTACTGGGAAAAACTCCCAACGATATAACAGTCATCTGTAAATGGTCACTCTCACCTTTTGTATGCAATTAACTTAGAGCTACGCTGGAGTTCCTCCAATCTAAGTTTTTTATTGTCTTCCTTATTCACTCATTTTATGTTTTCAACCCAAGTTATGCTGCTCCTTAGTATTACCCTTAAATATAAGACAGAGCGACTTACTGCAGATGTATGCAACTGCTTTGCTAAGGGGTTACTGTCAGATTCATCCAACCAAACCCTCCCCAAAACATTCTTACAAAATGCCTCTAATTTTTCCATTCTATTCGTAATGATCATTATCATAAAAAACGTGATATATATAAAATCCAAAATCATAGAAATTCCAAGTATATTTCAAATAAATCACAAAACTCCACTCTTTTTGTTGATTACACCACCGTAAGTCATTTATATTATATATTTAGAGAATACATTTTAATATTCGCTTAAACCCCCGCTTCACAGTTGACAGCCCATTCTCAATTGACTGGCCTTGACGAGGAATATTAAATGGAAACATAGAAGAAATAATTAGCTATCATCAGGAAAAACCATCGAGTGTTGTATAGTCCGAGACAAATACTGCATCTTCATAATTTCCGCAGCCAATATTCATAAACGCAGTATATGAATTAAAAAACGACAGGCGTTCAAATGCTGATGAAACTTAGACGATCAAAATGTACCACATTAGCAGCGACAGTTACTTTGGTTTAGATTGAATTATTGATTTAAGTAATGAAAACCGCACGAGTTACATATTTTTTCATGCTCAGGACGACGCATTTATAGAATTTATTCTCATTGTCAAGTACATTTGTTTACATAAGTAGTTTTTCTAATGTTTTTATGTGTGTTTTTCTGTCTCTCTTTCACTGAAGCCGTGTATCGAGGTTGTACTACAATCGGAAAATCGGGCAAAATAAATCTTGAGATGATTTTTGTACGCTAATGTTAGAAATAGTATTTTTGTCTGTCTTCTCCATTACTCAGAATATCACAAACATGGAATACAACACTGATCCTGCTTATTTTTGTAATCAAAATATGTTACAGAAAAATTACGATAGTATTGTTTCACAAGGAGTTTGTATACACAGGTGTTACATTTTCTGTGAGTTATATTATTTAGAAAGAACTGTCAATTAAAAAAAAATTTTACCCATCAGTGACTACTACTGGCTATTAAACTATCGCTTGTACGTAGTATTGTATTTTGTCTGAAATGTTGAAATGAGTCTATGAAGAAATGAAAATATTTATGGAAATTACTAGTTACATACTGGAAAACAGTTGAAAAATTTAAGTGGTTCACTATCTAGTTTATCACTGAGAATTTTTCTCCTTCCTCTTTGTGGTGTAAAAAGGTTTCCAGCTCCTAAATTAAATCCATTATAAGAGATTTTTGGAAGTGTTGTAGTATCTTTAGATGTTATTCTATTTTTTTGAATCGGTGTCCATTTTTTTATGTGTGTTGCTATCGCCCATTATGTGAATTGGTTATCTTTGTAACATTTGATGTGTTCAATATATCTAATAAAAAAATTGCTGCCAGGTTGCCCAAGACAATAGCTTGAGCAAGTTTTACATGCGATTTTGTATATTCTTAACTCTGAGAATGCTTTTTTTTTGAGACGATCATAGTTTCTGTTCTAATCTCTTGTTTGTGAAGAAAGCTACTTTCGCTTGATGTGATCTAAGTGGGTTTGCTATTTTTTGAGAAACATTACGTACATAAGATATGGTGGCCATACATTTGATTGTATTGTTAATACCATCAAAAGAATCAGGAATTTCATTCTGTACTTGCATAACTAATTCACAACACACACAAAAAACAATGAACACTCATTCAAGAACATAGAGGAAGATCAGAAGATACTCCAACATTTCCAAAAATCACATACAATGAAGCAGATGAAAATTTTTGTACACCATAAAAAGCAAGGTGAAAAATTTCTCTGTGACAAGCTAGATAGCTAATCAGTTCATTTTGTCAAATGTTTTTCCTGAATTGACAGTTCTACGCAACTAATGTCACGGGTGAGTGGTACGCCGATGTGTTACAGAATTGCCTCATCCCCAGCCTGGCTGATAAACACATGCTGGAAAGTACGATGTTTATGCAGGATGACACTCCACCCCATATTGCTAGACGCGTGAAAGATCTCTTGCGCGCGTCGTTTGGCGATGATCGTGTGCTTAGCCGCCACTTTCGTCATGCTTGGCCTCCCAGGTCTCCAGATCTCAGTCCGTGCGATTATTGGCTTTGGTGTTACCTGAAGTTGCAAGTGTATCGTGATCGACCGACATCTCTAGGGATGCTGAAAGACAACATCCGATGCCAGTGCCTCACCATAACTTCGGACATGCTTTACAGTGCTGTTCACAATATTATTTCTCGACTACAGCTATTGTTGAGGAATGATGGTGGACATATTGAGCATTTCCTGTAAATAACATCGTCTTTGCTTTGTCTTACTTTGTTATGTTAATTATTGCTATTCTGATCAGATGAAGTGCCATCTGTTGGACATTTTTTGAACTTTTGTATTTTTTTGGTTGTAATAAAACCCCATGTCATTCCAGGCATATGTGTCAATTTGCACCTCTCTGCCTACATTATTCCATGATTTATTCAGTTTTCAAATTTATACTGGCTTTTTGATCACCCGGTACATTTCGCAGGTTAGTTACACTGTCGCCAAATTTTAAAGTAGAGTAGCTACTGCACTTCAGTTGGTTTTATACAATAACGCCAGTTGCAAAATGACTGTGTGGACGATGTGACCTATTTCACACCCTATTTCAGAACTACATGACGATGCTGTGCTGGGTGTATTTATATGTTTTGATGATGCCATTACGGATTTATTACATTAAGACATGGTGTAGAACAGATCTGAAGATGGTCATTACTGACTGAAGTCGGTCATCGTCAAAGGAATTTATATTGTGATCATAGACTGGAATAACAAAAAGACTACTGATAGCCTTGGAAGAGCCAGCCATGCTCAAGCTCTACCATTTCTTGAGCAAGATGTATGAAACAGGCGAAATACCCTCAGATTTCAAAAAGAATATAATAATTCCAATTTCTTTGGAAAACGGGTGCTGACAGGTGTGAAAATTACCGAACTATCAGTTTAATAAATCATGGTTCCAAAACGCTAGCACGAATTCCTTACAGAAGAATGGAAAATCTGGTAAAAGCTGATCTTGGGGGAGACCAGTTTGGAATCCGGAGTAATGTAGGAACACGCAAGGCAATACTGACACTACGACTTCTCTTAGAAGACAGGCTGAGGAAAGGCTCAAATGGCTCTGAGCACTAAGGGACTTAACTGCTGTGGTCATCAGTCCCCTAGAACTTGGAACTACTTAAACCTAACTAACCTAAGGACTTCACACACATCCATGCCGGAGGCAGGATTCGAACCTGCGGCCGTAGCGGTCACGCGGTTCCAGACTGTAGCGCCTAGAACCGCTCGGCCACTCTGGCCGTCGCTGAGGAAAGGTAAACCTACTTGTATAGCATTTGTAGACTTAGAGAAAGGTTTTCACAATGTTGACTGGAATACTCTCCTTGAAATTCTTAGGGTACAAGGCTAAAATACAGGTAGCGAAAGTCTATTTACAACTTGTATCGAAAGCAAACGGCGGTTGTAAGAGTCGAGAGGTGTGAAAGTGATGCAGTGGTTGAGAATCGGGTGAGATAAGGTTGTAGCCTATCTCCGAAGTTATTCATTATGTACATTGAACAAGCAGTAAAAGAAACCGAAGAAAAATTCGAAGTGGGAATAAAATTATAGGGAGAAGAAATTAAAAGTTTAAGATTTGCTGATGACATTGTAATTCTATCAGAGACGGCAAAGGATTGGGAAGAGCAGTTGAACGGAATGGAAAGTGTTTTGAATGGAAAACAGAAGATGAATATGAACAAAAGCAAACTAAGGATAATGGAATGTAGTAAAATTAAATCAGGGGCTGCTAATGGAATTAGATTAGTAAACGACGCACTTAAAGTAGTAGCTGAGTTTTGCTATTTGGGCAGAAAAATATCTGATGATGACCGAAGTAGAGAGGATATAAAATGTAGACTGGCATTGGCAAGAAATGCGTTTCTGAAGATGAGAAATTTAACATCAAGCATAGATTTAAGTGTCAGAAAATCGTTTCTGAAAGTATTTGTATTGAGTGTGGCCGTGTATGGAAGTGAAACATTGACAGTAAGCAATTTAGACAAGAAGGTTTTGTAATGTGCTACAGAAGAATGTTGAAGATTGTATGGGTAGATCACGTAACTAATGAGGAAGTACTGAACAGAATTCGGGAGCAAGGAAATTTGTGGCATAACCTGACTAGAAGAAGGAATCGGTTGGTAGGACATATTTTGAGACTTCAAGGGACCACCAATTTAGTGCTGGAGGGAATCTCGTGAGTGTGGGGGAGGTAGGGGCAGTAACCAGATTCAGAAAGATACGGGTGCAGCAGTTACTAGGAGATGAAGAGGTTTGCTCAGGATAGAGTAGCACCGAGAGCTGCATCAAAACAGTCTTTGAACTGAAGCCCACTACCACGAAAACAACTTTTACGTATGGTCTTTCATCATGTTATTTGCAGTTATTTTTATAGCGTCGACACAGTCTGTTGAATTTCGAGGACAGGTGAAGCTATTAGTACTTATTACACATTTTGAAAATTTTATGTGAAGTGTAAAGAGTTGTGAAATTAATAAAAATTAATATGACATCAGTTTCTGTTTTATTATCTACTAACTGACGAACCCAACATTGTTCGGATATTCATTTTGCCAATTTTCTATTAGAAACTGTGTTTGTAGTGTCCTATCGAGAAAAAATTCGTTCCCTTGTATTCATGAAAATACCTTTGAAACTGACAGTCGTGCAAAAAATTATGCATAATGTACAGATGTGTAAGTACAATACCCACATTGAGAAACACAGTATTACTGTACGCTGCGTGCAGATGCTTCGCGTGTCTACAACACGATTTTGTAAACATTTCTACCGCAACGTGCTTCATATTCTATAGACGGCCATTGTTTTCGTCTATAGCTATTTGCGCTTCGCAGTTGAAAGCTGTCAGAAGCGATGCCAGGTCTTAGGGGTTTCCGTAAGTTGACTCGACTGCAGGAGTGTCTTAGTAGTACAGAATAAATGTTTGAAAACGTTTTGCATGGTGCGGCAATTTTGACGCATCTCAGTGTTTATGACATCACATCTCTTGAACTGTGTGTCGTTGAATGATATATTTGTCTAGATACAACAAAGAAGAAATACATTTAAACGTTATATTTGATGCGGCAGTTTTTCGTGCATCTCATTGTTTATGAAATCGTATCTACTGGTACATATACTCATACAGTGATATAATTTTGTACGTACATTCAGCTGGATATGTTCAAAAATGGTTCAAATGGCTCTGAGCACTATGGGACTCAACTGCTGTGGTCATTAGTCCCCTAGAACTTAGAACTACTTAAACCTAACTAAGGACATCACACACATCCATGCCCGAGGCAGGATTCGAACCTGCGACCGTAGCACAGCGGGATATGCAGATACTGTCTGCTAAATTTATTGCGAATAAAGTTAGCAGCCCAGAAGTAATAAATTTAAACGTCATCCATGAAGCGGTTGTTTTTCACGCATCGAAATCTTACAGACGTCATATCTTCTAAACTATGATTGGCAGTTGGATCTGACCTTATAGCGGTTGTTACCTGACAGGGAGGGATACGCGTCCCAAGTTTGGTTCAAATCAGTCCAGTGGTTTAGGAGGTGACGTTTCGCTTGCGCGCACACACACACACACACACACACACACACATATATATATATATATATATATATATATATATATATATATATATATATATATATATATATACGCTTGAGTATTTCTCAACTGTAGATTTTTCATATATCATTTAACTTTAGGACTCTGTATCTCAGAGTAAACAAAAATGGACTTGTACCACTATTTAAATAAGCCCTTCATATGTATACATAGTAATATGTATGGATGCAGTTCGTTCCATGTTTGTATTGTATGATGATGAACAAAGGGAGAGGGTGAAACCCGCTGCCGGGGCACAGCCTACTCCTCTTGAATAGCGCCAATGGAAGCGCCGAGCTTAACGACATTTCATATAATTTAAGTAAACTACGTAACAGTCAAAAGAGCGAGCCCGTACGAACCTCTCTAGAATATCAGTTGAGTGTTTTAATCCCTGTGTCCTCTTGGAAGACTTTGCTGGTTAATCTTAAATTGGAACACATCATGAATAGCACTGTCATGGAATTCCGGCAACACTAAATTTTCAGTTGCAAGGAACGATACCAGCTAACGTCATGTGCGATTTTATGTATTGATGCTCCTGTAAACGATCAAAATTGTTTGTCGAATTCGCTGATTCGTATCCATGGGTTTGTCAAACGAGCGCGCAGATGCACAGTACCAACAAAGTTTGTTAGATTGAACCTCAGTTTTGTAGCAGCTGTCACGAACTATTTTGACATTAGTGGGACTGACTATCAGTGTCCTCTCTTTGCTGCTGATGCAGACAAACTGTGTATAAAGAAGAAAAATAAATCAAAAAGCTGGTCCAGAAAATGACTGAAATTGAGAGGTAAATATACCCTTCAAAACGTAATAAAAGTTCGTTAGATTACCATGACGCGGCAACATATACATCGTCCGTGGAAGACTCGGATACCTCCTATTTCTTAGATTTTTTGCAATGTCGCTTGTATGTTCTGAGGTTTAATTTTCTTAACGTTACCGCCGTAAAATATGGCTGGGAAAGATGCAACACCTGTGTCATTTTGGTATCTGCCAGTGCTCTTTTGTTTTTACTTTTAAACTCTCTGAGTTGTAATTTTCACATTTATGGAAACTCACTATACAGTGAGCGAAACTTTTTGTCGTTAAACATCAACACAAACAATGTCCGACATCTTTTCTAATATGCCTTCAATCATAGTTTATGTCAAACATATCACTCATAGTCCGTGTATGACAAGCACGTCAAATAAAATAGCATACTGTAAAATAATTTTACAAACTAGTGAAGTTTGACAAATTGTTCGATCGTTTACTGGGGTCTTTAGACTGCTAAATTGGTTCGACGAAACCTTTCGTACCTCAAAGTGTATCCCGAATGATACGACGTGTTACTGAAGTAATAATAGATTTTACGTCTTTGGGTACTGGACGAATTAAGAGATGTATTCTGTTCGCAAACAAATATAAAATGATTGACATTTCACACGCTTCGCATGAGGGTCGCGCACACAGGTTTCCTCCATTAGATATAATGCCGAATAAATTATGTGCAAGTTGAGAGTGTGGTGTATCTAATGACCTGAATGCAGTGAGACGTTAAACAAGGATTTCATCTTGGAACGGACGTAACTAAGCGGAGGCTTTACGAGCACGATTTTCCAGAAGTTGTCCTTAGCGTGGTCCAGGAAAGTAGGGAAGGTGGCTCTTAGAGCGAAGTGCTACTTGGAGCCCAGCGGCACTTCGCCGACAAGATCGTTTATAATACATCAAGGGTTTCACCATCGAGCCGCTTGTATCTTGAGATCCATGCTCCTGCTAATGTATTCCGAGAAGGGGCACTCTTTCTAGATGAAACTGATATACACGACACGGCGCTTCAGCAAGCGCTACTTTCTTCTTTCCTGTCTGCCAGATACAAAACTATAAGCAGCTTCAGTACCAAAGTTAGTTTTATGATGTGACTAAGACTAAGGTACTGACTTTTTTCTAGTACGAGAGAGATACTGTTTGTGTTTCCAGTGATACTGTTAAATGAAGAATCAGTTAGCAGTAAAAGCATGAAGCAATACATACAAAAGATGGTCTCAGGTTTGTTGAACAAATTTCATTTCTATTTTTTTCTCCAAATACATATTTAGCTGTAAATCCAAATATAGGGGCTTTATAGATGAAAGTGAAGGTGAGTTAATGTTTCATAAACTGATTTCAAAAGTAACTTATAAAAACAGCGAGCATATTTCAGGAAAGGGAATAAGTACTGCACTCAAGTCCATTGTTGAACAGACTCTTCCTGTGCATGTCGTATCGTGAAATACTGATTTTCTTAACTGTAAGGTTTGGTAAAGGTCGATACGTTTGTAGGAGTTGTTATTGAGATTATCATGATCACAGAACTCAATAATAAGATTGACCTATTTAAACTGCTCTCCTTCCATCATCGGAACTAAAGAACAGAAAGGACAGAATAAAAATAGTTACTGTAAAAGATAAAAAATAAAATATAAATACATATTGTAGGAAACAGTCATTATGTTTGTTACCGAATAACATGTCACAGTAATAATCACAACCTCAGACATTGCCTGTCGTGCTTCTGTGTCGCGTTTGTAACAGAGAGGTGAACTGTAGTAATGGAGAGCGCACAGATACAATCTCGGGTTGGATAGGTTTATAAGTAACTTTTGAAACCAGTTTATGAAACTTTAACTCACCTTCACTTATATATATATATATATAGCACCAAGAACAGGTTGTGCTACAAAAACGAAAGTTTGTAGGCATGTTTCTCCATCTGAAAGATGATGTGTATCAAAATATCGCGCCAGTCGCCTATGAGTGACGCTAGTACGCTAGCAGCCCCAGTATTAACATGAAAATCAGGTTTTCTTTAAATACAAATTGTAAGGTACGTGAGCGTTAGTTACCTTTAAGACTGGACGTGGCGAGTTGTCAGTCAAGAATGGGTTTAAGCGACATAGAAGCCATTATCAACACCAAACTGAGTTTGAATGAGGTCGTGTAACAGTTTTGCTATTTGGGGGGCATCATAACTGATGATGGTCGAAGTAGAGAGGATATAAAATGTAGACTGGCAATGGCAAGGAAAGCGTTTCTGAAGAAGCGAAATTTGTTAACATCGAGTATAGATTTAAGTGTCAGCAAGTCGTTTCTGAAAGTACACTCCTGGAAATGGAAAAAAGAACACATTGACACCGGTGTGTCAGACCCACCATACTTGCTCCGGACACTGCGAGAGGGCTGTACAAGCAATGATCACACGCACGGCACAGCGGACACACCAGGAACCGCGGTGTTGGCCGTCGAATGGCGCTAGCTGCGCAGCATTTGTGCACCGCCGCCGTCAGTGTCAGCCAGTTTGCCGTGCCATACGGAGCTCCATTGCAGTCTTTAACGCTGGTAGCATGCCGCGACAGCGTGGACGTGAACCGTATGTGCAGTTGACGGACTTAGAGCGAGGGCGTATAGTGGGCATGCGGGAGGCCGGGTGGACGTACCGCCGAATTGCTCAACACGTGAGGCGTGAGGTCTCCACAGTACATTGATGTTGTCGCCAGTAGTCGGCGGAAGGTGCACGTGCCCGTCGACCTGGGACCGGACCGCAGCGACGCACGGATGCACGCCAAGACCGTAGGATCCTACGTAGTGCCGTAGGGGACCGCACCGCCACTTCCCAGCAAATTAGGGACATTGTTGCTCCTGGGGTATCGGCGAGGACCATTCGCAATCGTCTCCATGAAGCTGGGCTACGGTCCCGCACACCGTTGGGCTGTCTTCCGCTCACGCCCCAACATCGTGCAGCCCGCCTCCAGTGGTGTCGCGACAGGCGTGAATGGAGGGACGATTGGAGACGTGTCGTCTTCAGCGATGAGAGTCGCTTCTGCCTTGGTGCCAATGAAGGTCGTATGCGTGTTTGGCGCCGTGCAGGTGAGCGCCACAATCAGGACTGCATACGACCGAGGCACACAGGGCCAACACCCGGCATCATGGTGTGGGGAGCGATCTCCTACACTGGCCGTACACCTCTGGTGATCGTCGAGGGGACACTGAATAGTGCACGGTACATCCAAACCGTCATCGAACCCATCGTTCTACCATTCCTAGTCCGGCAAGGGAACTTGCTGTTCCAACAGGACAATGCACATCCGCATGTATCCCGTGCCACCCAACGTGCTCTAGAAGGTGTAAGTCAACTACCCTGGCCAGCAAGATCTCCGGATCTCATTGAGCATGTTGGGACTGGATGAAGCGTCGTCTCACGCGGTCTACACCTCCAACACGAACGCTGGTCCAAGTGAGGCGCCAGGTGGAAATGGCATGGCAAGCCGTTCCACAGGACTACATCCAGCATCTCTACGATCGTCTCCATGGGAGAATAGCAGCCTGCATTGCTGCGAAAGGTGGATATACACTGTACTAGTGCCGACATTGTGCATGCTCTGTTGCCTGTGTCTATGTGCCTGTGGTTCTGTCAGTGTGATCATGTGATGTATCTGACCCCAGGAATGTGTCAATAAAGTTTCCCCTTCCTGGGACAATGAATTCACGGTGTTCTTATTTCAATTTCCAGGAGTGTATTTGTATGGAGTGTAGCCCTGTATGGAAGTGAAACATGGACGATCAATAGTTTGGACAAGAAAAGAATAGAAGCTTTCGAAATGTGGTGCTACAGAAGTATTCTGAAGATTAGATGGGTAGATCACATAACTAATGAGGAGGTATTGAACATAATTGGGGAGAAGAGAAGTTTGTGGCACAACTTGAGAAGAATAAGGGACCGGTTGGTAGGACATGTTCTGAGGCATCAAGGGATCACAAATTTAGCACTGGAAGGCAGCGTGGAGGGTAAAAATCGTAGAGGGAGACCAAGAGATGAATACACTAAGCAGTTTCAGAAGAATGTAGGTTGCTGTAAGTACTGGGAGATGAAGAAGCTTGCACAGGATAGAGTAGCATGGAGAACTGCATCAAACCAGTCTCAGGACTGAAGACCACAACAACATATAACTGATGGCACTGGTGGTCACGAGAATGTATGATCACAAGAAGACAGAGCTTCGGGCGGCCACATCACACTGCTGAGAGGGCACACCATCGTGTTCGGCCTATGGGTCTGGCACATCGCACTGCAACTGCAGTAGCAATTTGAGCTGCAATTGGCACCACAATGACATCAGGAGCTGTTATAAATCGGTTACTTCAAGGAGTGCTCCGAGCCAGACGCCCTATAGTTTCTATTCCACTGACCCCAAACCAGTGGTGTCAAGCGAGAGCTCATTGGAGGACAGGGTGTAGTTTTGCTGTGTTTTCTGGTGAAAGCTGGCTCTGTCTGGTGCAAGTGAAAGCCGTGTGTTGGTTAAGAGGAGGCCAGTTTATAATCCTACCACTACTATTGTAATTTAGTATGCTTTTCCTTAAATAACAGAAACCCTGTCCCTATGTTGCCACGTATAAACATATTACTAAAATTAAGTTTAGTTTCCAAATAAAGAAACTAGGGGAGGGTAATATTGTTAACAGGGAAAGCTAATCAATTTAGCCACCCTTTTTACAGGACCTGAGTGTATGTTGTCTAACGGATAAGTAAATCAGACTGTTCACTTCTTTTTCCTAAAATCTTACCCAGCGATTACATAGAAACACATTATGAATAATATTATATTGAAGCTAGGTCCACTCAGTTCCAACTTCGTTTAGCGGTTTAAAACATGTACTAATGGTCGCCAGCCTATCCAGGCAATGAAACAGTGAAGCATTGGAAAAGCAGATATACGAATTTCGCCTAATGTCTTGCTAATGTTTAATATGGTTCTTCAAATAAATATTACTCCACTTAAACAATGTTGGACTACACCCTTATACATTACGTTTTTAAAAGAGAAAAGCCCATTAGATAACATCAAGAAAGCTACAAAAAATTTTGGCTAGGGGGGACCTCTAGAAAATACTTTCCAAAACCAAAAAAACTTATTCTAAAATACTTGCATACTAAGGCACATACTTTTAATGGCTCAAATGGCTCTGAGCACTATGGGACTCAACTGCTGTGGTCATTAGTCCCCTAGAACTTAGAACTACTTAAACCTAACTAACCTAAGGACATCACACACATCCATGCCCGAGGCAGGATTCGAACCTGCGACCTTAGCAGTCGCACGGTTCCGGACTGCGCGCCTAGAACCGCGAGACCACCGCGGCCGGCACATACTTTTAACGCTGAACATTTGACTTCAAGAAAACCTCTTTCTTGTTGAATTTTACTTCCAAAAGCTGTTAATCTTTGAACTAACTTTATATATTTATTTAATAGACTTTAGTATCTTTGCTCCACTCTGACTGAATTTTGACGTAAAAAATTTTTGCTATGCCACTTTGCAATGGTTAAGAAAACTTTCTCATCATTTATAGATAACCAGTTTAAGTGGTGCCTCTTTATATTAATTTGGTACTTCGTAAGTCTGTATAACAGGATATTCGGATTAATCAAAGACCGGGAAGGAACGCTATACAGGCGTATGATTAGGATGAAATTACAAGGTGAACCATTTTCTTTAAAGTTCAAGAATGAATATTCACAATTTAAGTTAATGGTTCACGCTGCACAAAAGGAAAATACAAAAAAAAATTAGACTTAAGAGTGGGGAACAATTATAGCGGCTACTATCCCACTGTACGGCCTGCAAGTATCTTGCTGTATCGGCTCAATTTCTCTTCTTGTCGTTCAGTTTTACATACAGTAGCCCAACAACTCACAGCTATGCCGTAAGCAGTTTGCAGTCTCCATGCGAGGCATTTTGCGCGAATTCGCAGGCAAAGCTTCTCCTGCTCCACAAAGGTGTTGCCTCAGTCACTGCTGCCTACAGGCTGTGTGACTTGCTTCCCGCGCTTGCTCTAGGTGGCGCGCCAATTCGCCCTTGGCATCTTTTCCACTCCCCAGAACCACTACGGTTTCAAACAAAAGAACACTGGCTTTTACGTAACGCCTATTTTTTACATTGTTCCTAAGCGTGACCATTTCTTACAATTGTCAAATTTTACATGAGCATCAATAGTCAACACACATAAATATTTTTAAATTCAAAATGTCGTCAGAAAATGATTTTACGTAATAAACAGTTTACATACTATTTTACATACCTTACTCACATACAACGCAAAGAACTTCAACCTCCAGTGTAGCATACTTTACATATGTAGAAAATATTGTATCAATATGCGAAAATTTTGAACCAAAGATAATAAAAATTCAGATGAATCATAAACAGATCGTGTTATAAGTTGAGGGCCTGCAACCAATCTGTCTGCCTGCTAAATACACTTGACCTACCCCTGGAGTTATAATATGACAGCAGGAGCGGTCTTATGGTTATCCCACGCACCTTGAATGAAAATTTTTGTCCATTTGGTGATTCGACAAGTTGTCCTGCCATTCATAGACAGCATTCCAGCAGGCGTTTTCCAACAGGATAACTGCTCTTGTAACTCAACATGCTGTACAGAGTATCATGTTGCCGTGGCCATCTCGATCCCCAGACCTGTCTCGAATCGAGCAAATACGGAACATCATGGGACGAGAACTCCAGCGTCAACCACAACCAACATTAACGGTCCCTACATTGACCCATCAAGTGCAACTGGCATGGAATTCCATCACGCAAACTGACGTCTGGCATCTTAAAAAGACAACGCATGCACTTTGCGTGCTTGCATTCTAGATTCTGGTGGTTACACTGTTTATTAATGTAAAGTCACATAAAATTCTAAAAAAAAAAGTTTTTGAGAGGATAAATGTATGAAAGCAAAACCCACATCACAGACACAGATAAATGTATTACATGGTAATCATAATGCAACCGGGAAGGGAGAGGGTAATTAATCTACGGAGGATCACTGAATGAAGTCATGACAGTCCACAAAAGATATAAAGCATCTAAAAAAATAGTAGCAAGCAACATATGAAACTTAAGACGTGATGGTAAGCTGTTGCACTGTATCACTTTGATACTCTATTATGTCATTTACGTAATACTGGATAAACAAGTTCGAACAGGTGGATTGTCAATGTATGGAAGGTATTTGATGTATCTGTTTACGTTACTCTATAGTTTGACTGCCCCCTGTTGCTATCGTAGCTGAATATAGGTTTTAGTGCACGAAAGAGATATTGTACACAAGCGTTTTTTAGTTTTATTGCGCTGACTGGCTATTTTATCACAACGTTTCCCTAGTTCTTAATGGAATGCTCACACGTACTCGTGACTTTCAATAAAAGAAGTAACAGCACTAAAATGTAATCACAATTAGCTACATGGTTATGTAAACATGGTCAAGCAAATTTATCTGCTTAATAACACTGTCTCTAGCCGATTGGAGTTTATCTCATTGTGGTAAGAAACTTAAACTCGCTCTCGACAATTAGCGCAACCAAGACTACCCGTTCAGGACTTGACTTCTCGTTCGGTGTTAATGATACTACCTGTCTAGACCATATGAAGAAGGATGGGAACCATTAATTTTGAAAAATGTACAGCGGCACTATTCCATTTAGCAATTTAACTGTTGTTGTTCGTGGCCGTCGGCTGTACGTCCAGAGGCCAACCATCACCGTAGGCTGTTACATCTATGGACTGCATGGTGACTGGTTGTGCACTGCAGCAACTCCCATACATGCACGTACTTCATATCGACATTATGAAATCTACAACACAGTTACAAAACACATGTTAGAAAACTTTTACAAACACTTTTTTACATTTGTTTGCATATTAACTTATTTCTGGATGAAAATTTCAATAAGTAAAGGCGAAATTGCTCTGCTCAAAAGATTTAGGCAACATGACTTTGGGCATGTGCCATACTCCGCTGAAGAATAATTTAGCACTGGGTATGTTACCAAATTATACCTTTATTTTTCACAAAATAATCAACGAAACACTACATCATCGCTCATTTACATAAAACAACTGAAATGAACGTCAGGTGTCGAAAACAAAGTGGAAAGAACCATTCATCCAGTCATCCTGTATGTTTTTCATTGGACTTTGAGAGCTCAAGTAAGATACATACTTCCCACGAGCGTTTATAATTGTCTAACACTTACATGAGATGCGCATTATCCGTTTTGGTATCCGTTCCCATTCTCCAGTGGCAGCTCATGAGACGTTTTGGGGAGTCTGTGGTGAAATCGGACGATCACGAACAAGCCTGTCAAGCATGTCCTCCACAAGCACGATGGGGTTTAGGTCGGGACCACCGCCGGCTATTCCATTACTCTAATTTTCAGGCTTCGCAAGAAATTTCTGCTGATACCCGCCACAGAGGCCTTGGAATTGGAAGGAATCCAGGACCACCATTGCATGGAAAATGACAAGATCCCTGTGGCTGTCAAAAGTGAAGTCACCCCACAGTATAACACAACCTTGGAAATCTGTCCATTTCCTGGACAACATCTGCCAGGTTGCGCTCATCACGAGTCTCCGCACGTGAATACCGCCATCACCTTACGTAAAAGGATATCTGGACTCGCCTGTGAATAACACATTTCGCCAATGACAAAATTTCTAGTTGACATGGAAACGGTAGAACTGAAGGTGAGCTGCAAGATGTCGTGTGAAGCGGGGTATCCGAACAAGACGTCCTTGTCGGAGGATTCTTTCTCGTAACTTGTTCATTACATCTGATTGGACACAGTGATTCCTGTGGACCTTCTGAGATCGTCTTTTAGCGCTCCGGCGGTGTCCGAACTACACCGCAACTCAGATATGGCCACATATTGGTCTTCACGTGCGGTTGTAATGTAACGAGCGTTTGAAGTACAAAGCTAGTGGTTCTGGAACCACAATCAGTGGGAAATGAATTGTGATTATTTTATCCATTCGCCTTGTATACGGGCTTGTCTCCGGGTAGTGTTTCTTAAACTTATGGATGGCATTTGGAGAGACATGGGTATCTTTAGCAACAGTACCGGAAGTCCATCCTTTTTGGGTCAAACAGAGAGCCCTTGCAACTTTCGCTGCATTAAGATGTCACATTTCTTGTGCTTAGTTAAACACAACGTCCACAAATGATAACTACCACATGTGTACCTTACTAAGTAACATTGCGACATCGGAACTCACCTGAGGGGTCACCTGACATTAGTGAATAACAACCAATAAATGGTGAATGTTTTTAATCGTTACCTGCATTGAAAACGAAGACTCTAGTTGTGCAAAATGACCACAGGAAGGCCCTGTATCAAAATGGTTTTAACATACCGGACGTTGATACACGTGTTCCCCTAACACTTTGAACAGTGTATAAAAAGAAATGCGTTTTGAACTTGACACAGCACATTTACAGAGGTCGCAGTTTTTCAAGTGGACCATCCGCGTCCCGCAGACCACACACTTCGTCAAGGGAGATGCAATCCACCAAGCCCCTCCAAAATAAACACAAGAGAGATTTAAGGTGCCGGCACAATATACACAAAAGTTCATGGCCGTCAGGCACGAAGATCCTTTGTACGCTCGTCGCCAGTTGTGGTGTCTTGCCCACTCGTCGCTAATAGGGTTCCTAAGGGATGTTGCGTTCTCGGAATGCTGTACAACAATTCAACAATTCAAACAAATTATATTAGTAATTTTATTTTTAGAAAGAAAAATGACAATACTTAACTTTACTACTGTAAATCTCGCTAGCGAAAGGCGACATGAAAACAGCACAGTTCTTGATATACACCGAGTCGAAGAAAACTCTTGATACTAGTTACAACAATCAGACAGCGTAGCACTAATCACGTTGCAGACTCGGGCCGATTTGAGGGCCCGAGACTGGCAGGAGCCGCGTTTATATCCTCTCCTTCTATGTGTCGCTCGTGTCGCGGCGTGGTCCAATTCCGCCCACTATTGGCCGACGTTTCGCCTTTTCTGCTGTTGCGTGCCGCATATTTGTTCCATCACTTGTGGTTACGCCAAAACAGCTAACTTACGTAAGCTGGGCTCGCTTCTGCACCCTCTACTGATATAGTTCATCTCACTTTGACTAGTGTGATGATGAACGCGAAACGCTGTTGCTAATGTTGTGGCCATTACTGTGACACGCTACTGTGTAACAAGTTTAATGGTTACGAGAACAATGGTTGTGTTTCCTCCAATATGAGAGCATTTATTTTTCATGTTTTACAGTAAGTATCTGCATTTTATCTTTTCTGTTCTCCAGTTCTAATCATGACTGCTTGGCAGCTGAAACCGATCAACATCGTTGTTAATTTTTACAATTGAAACAATGTCAAAAAACTTCTGCGAACATTAGATCGAGAGCTCCATAGACAATATCTCGTTTCAGTACAGAGGATGTCATGAGTATAAGTGCAGATATTTTTGTATGTGATACTTTAATATCTACAGACATCTACTTATTGGTTGTTTTTTTCCCTACATTGAACAGTCTTCCCGTAAACACTTCACAACTTTTCTGCATGTTCTTACCTGCATCACTAAGTGGACTATGCCTGTTAGTATAGACTAACTGTTTTGCATCTATGTGTCCACTCTTTGCAACGGTACCTAACGGAGTAGTTGCTTTTCTAATCAGCACTCGTTACGAGCAAACCAGTTGTGTCTTTACCTGTGATTACTTGTACTTTAGGTATCGGGGCTACGCACGTCTTTGTTTAAAAAGAACAGGTCGATGTAGTCATATGGTGGAGCCCTGCATGTCTGCTTTCATGCCGGAATGCTAATTCGCTGTAAATAATAATCTATAGCTGTAATCCTGCCGGCGGCGGTGGTCGAACCGTTCTAGGCGCTTCAGTCCGGAACCGCGCGACTGCTACGGTCGCAGGTTCGAATCCTACCTCGTGAATGGTTGTGTGTGATGTCCTTAGGTTAGTTAGGTTTAAGTAATTCTGAGTTCTAGGGGACTGATGACCTCAGATGTTAAGTCCCGTAGTGCTCAGAGCCATTTGAACCATTTTTTTTTGAGCTGTAATCCTGCAGTCAAATAGTCTAATGCATTGGGTAGAATTGCGAGTTAATAAAGAACACAGAAATACAAAATAAAAGTTAAATGAATAATTTAATAAAAAGGGTTCTATTCTGATGTCTATAATTTATGTAGACGACAGAGAATATATTTAAATAGTGTTTACTAAAGAAAACATTTCGAATAAATGAGATATGCTCCTTTGACAGTCAATTATAACACAGAAAATACCCTTACCAAATGTAACAAAATTACATTGAAACCATTACGAGACTGGTGAATTGCGAAGTTATAGGACTGCTGGGAAACAAGACACAAACTGTAAAGTACCAGACACAGGTTGAGGTTTCCTTTGGAAATGATAGTATTAAATGCACGTTCCTATAAGTGGAAAACTTATCAATACCGGTGTTACTGGGCTTTGAGGTTTTACTAGACAGAGAGGCTATAATATCTACATCTACATCTACATCCATACTCCGCAAGCCACCTGACGGTGTGTGGAGGAGGGTACCTTGAGCACCTCTATCGGTTCTCCCTTCTATTCCAGTCTCGTATTGTTCGTGGAAAGAAGGATAATCGGTATGCTTCTGCGTGTGCTCTAATCTCTCTGATTTTATCCTCATGGTCTCTTCACGAGATATACGTAGGAGGGAGCAATATACTGCTTGACTCTTCGGTGAAGGTATGTTCTCGAAACTTTAACAAATGCCCGTACCGAGCTACTGAGCGTCTCTCCTGCAGAGACTTCCACTGGAGTTTATCTATCATCTCCGTAACGCTTTCGCGATTACTAAATGACCCTGTAACGAAGCGCGCTGCTCTCCGTTGGATCTTCTTTATCTCTTCTATCAACCCTATCTGGTACGGATCCCACACTGCTGAGCAGTATTCAAGCAGTGGGCGAACAAGCGTACTGTAACCTACTTCCTTTGTTTTCGCGTTGCATTCGCTTAGGATTCTTCCAATGAATCTCAGTCTGGCATCTGCCTTACCAACGATTAACTTTATATGATCATTCCATTTTAAATCATTCCTAATGCATACTTCCAGATAATTTATGCAGTTAACTGCTTCCAGTTGCTGACCTGCTATTTTGTAGCTAATGATAAGGGATCTATCTTTCTATATATTCGCAGCGCATTACACTTTTCTACATTAAGATTCAATTGCCATTCCCTGCACCATGCGTCAATTCGCTGCAGATCCTCCCGCATTTCAGTACAATTTTCTATTGTTACAACCTCTCGCTATACCACAGCATCATCCGCAAAAAGCCTCAGTGAACTTCCGATGTCATCCACAAGGTCATTTATGTATATTGTGAATAGCAACGGTCCTACGACACTCCCCTGCGGCACACCTGACATCACTCTTGCTTCGGAAGACTTCTCTCCATTGAGAATGACACGCTGCGTTCTGTTATCTAGGAACTCTTCAATCCAATCACATAATTGGTTTGATAGTCCATATGCTCTTTCTTTGTTCATTAAACGACTGTGGGGAACTGTATCGAACGCCTTGCGGAAGTCAAGAAACACGGCATCTACCTGTGAACCCATGTCTATGGCCCTCTGAGTCTCGTGGACGAATAGCGCGAGCTGGGTTTCACACGACAGTCTTTTTCGAAACTCATGCTGGTTCCTACAGAGTAGATTTCTAGTCTCCAGAAAAGTCATTATACTCGAACATAATACGTGTTCCAAAATTCTACAACTGATCGACGTTAGAGATATATGTCTATAGTTCTGCACATCTGTTCGACGTCCCTTCTTGAAAACGGGGATGACCTGTGCTCTTTTCAAATCGTTTGGAACGCAACGCTCTTCTAGAGACCTGCGGTACACCGCTGCAAGAAGGGGCGGCAAGTTCCTTCGCGTACTCTGTGTAAAATCGAACTGGTACCCCATCAGATCCAGCGGCTTTTCCTCTTTTGAGCGATTTTAATTGTTTCTCTATCCCTCTATTTCTATATCTACCATTTTGTCATCTGTACGACATCTAGAGAAGGAACTACAGTGCAGTCTTCCTCTGTGAAACAGCTTTGGAAAAAGACATTTAGTATTTCGGCCTTTAGTCTGTCATCCTCTGTTTCAGTACCATTTTGGTCACAGAAGGTCTGGACATTTTGTTTTGATCCACCTACCGCTTTGACATAAGACCAAAATTTCTTAGGATTTTCTGCCAAGTCAGTAGATAGAATAATACTTTCGAATTCATTGTAAGTCTCTCGCATAGCCCTCCTAACACCACCTTTCGCTTCGCGTAATTTTTGTTTGTCTGCAAGGCTTTGGCTATGTTTATGTTTGCTGTGAAGTTCCCTTTGCTTCCGCAGCAGTTTTCTAGCTCGGTTGTTGTACCACGGTGCCTCTTTTCCATCTCTTACGATCTTGTTTGGCACATACTCATCTAATGCATATTGTACGATGGTTTTGAACTTTGTCCACTGATCCTCAACACTATCTGTACTTGAGACAAAATTTTTGTGTTGATCCATCAGGTACTCTGTAATCTGCTTTTTGTCACTTTTGCTAAACAGAAAAATTTTCCTACCTTTCTTAATATCTCTATTTACGGATGAAATCATCGATGCACTAATCGCTTTATGATCGCTGATTCCCTGTTCTGCGTTAACTGTTTCAAATAGTTCGGGTCTGTTTGTCACCAGGAGGTCCGATATGTTATCGCCACGAGTCGGTTCTCTGTTTAACTGCTCAAGGTAGTTTTCAGATAAAGCACTTTAAAAAATTTCGCTGGATTCTTTGTCCGTGCCACCCGTTATGAACGTTTGAGGCTCCCAGTCTATACCCGGCAAATTAAAATCTCCACCCAGATTTATAACACGGTGAGAAAATCTACTCGAAATATTTTCCAAATTATCCTTCAGGTGCTCAGCCACAACAAGTGCTGAGCCAGGGGGCCTGTAGAGACATCCAATTACCATGTCTGAGCCTGCTTTAACGGTGACCTTCACCCATATTATTTCACGTTTCGGATCTCCGTCAGTACTAATAGTTCTCGCCCAGGGAACATGTGTACTTAAGTACCGGCAGCGACCAATAACGTTGATGCTGAATCGGGACTTCGGTGCGAGCCTTCCGCTGACAAGAGGATTAGACGTATCTGTGGGCAAACAAAAATTGTTGGTGTCAGAGTATGATAACCCACAAAAATGTCATACTAACCGAAACAGTGATGCACCCAATACCGTGAGTGACATCGGCGCAACAATAGAGGAGAAGGTGAAACAGGCATCTTGCATTGACGCTTCACACGCTGAACAATTAATAAAATTGCTATCCAGATACCATGAAGTATTTATCGATCGACAAAGTATCATAAAAGATTAAGTTTATGATATGAAAGTCTATCTTCATAAGACCTATTGCAGAGCTTCATACTCGCTGCCCTGGTCAAAGAAAATGGTAATTATTATACGGAGCATCATTTAAAATAATCTAAATCCCGCGTGACGGGTGTTATCTACTAGAAGATGTCAGTACAGCGAACCTAAAAGGACTGTATTGTCTTAGAGACATTAAGAAATATTTGCTGTAGGAAACTACTTTTCTGTCTGCGCAAAGAAAATAATACGTCCAATACAAATTCAGAATAGCACAAATGTAAATATGTAAATAGTAGTTATAGTGAAAATGTTGTCATAAGTAAATTTCATGAATTTGTATGTATGTCTCTGTAAGCTCACATGTTAGTTGTTAAACAGTGGTATTCATGAAGTATAAATCCCAAAGGGGGAGAATAATGTTTTTTATGATAAAATTTTTAAAGAGGGTAAATGAGTCATGAATGTTTCTATGAACCTGACCTATGAAAACGTACACACGTAACAAATGTAAATTTTGCGTGTGAGTTCGCGTGTTCGTCTGCATCCGCATTCGTTCTTCATGCAAAATTTTCCTGTTGTGGACCGTTGTGGGTACGCTTTCCCTTACGCGGTTATATTTGCAGATTGCTGTCATGAGCTTTTGTCTTCTTAGGTGAACCGAACATAGATATCTGTCCCATAATCTGGTAATAATTCTAACAAGAAAATGAATGAATGAGTATAAGTGAACATAAATAAAATGTATGTCATTAATATGGAAATGTACTGGTGTCTACACAGTTCAATGATGATCCTATGGTCAGAACAAGGTAGAGGATTCTAACAGTCATCTTGTCTGATATTTTGTCACAGTATATGATCTTTGTTACCATCTTATTAAAATATGGAACAATGTGCACATGAATAAAAATTTATTACTCTCTAAAGTGTCAATTGTGATAGAAGATTGTCTGTTGTGTGGTTTATGAAACACTAGCAGCAACCAGGACAATGAAGCATGTCTCACGAGAACTATGAAAGTCTAGTGGACGCGTGAAAAACAGTGTTTTGTTTAAGAAAAGTGATGATCAGTGATTATAGGTGTCATTATTGAACATATGAACGCTCATAGGGTGTTAATGTTAGCAGCAACGACATGGACATTGAAAAACTGTTGACAGTATTAAAACGGATATAAAATTTCAGATCTCAAATAAAGATGCTAAGAGTCATCTTCGCGTGCCACATGTTGTGAGACAGTCTGGGCAGCCAGCCGCGCAGCAATATAATGAAACGCTGGCTACGCAACGCCTCGCGGAAATGTTTGCTTATCGCAGGAAATAAACAGATCACACGATGGACACCAGAATGAAAAATGGTGCAGTGCCGTGCATGTGCATAGCTAATTAAAGTTGACAATGAATCACTACAGTCAAATGAACAGAGTCAAAATGCAGAACATCGTCCGAAAACAAACTGTATGAATCCATATGAACGAAAGTGAATTGAAACTAATACTTCTTCCACAGGATGTATATAATAATTACCTTGTTACTGATACCCCTTTTAGACATCCCATGTACCTACCCTGTACGAGAAGGACGTGGATAGAGCGAAGCAGGACCTGCTGCAGTAATACTTCCAGGCAACAAAAGATCCACACCAGGGTGCGGCTGAAGGCAGCCGACGCTCCACCCACGCGTTCCAGCTGCGGTCTCCACCTGCCTGCGATCCAGCGGTCCGACGAGGGGGACGCTACGCGACGTCGTCGGGGAATCGTTATAGGAACTTTAGTTATTTAAAACTACAAGAACTTTTAATTTTCATGTTATTCCTCCGTGAAAGACTCTCTTGACCTTTGACACAACTAAAAAAAAGATAAATACTCCTGTTCAAAATATTATCTGTTATAATTATATCATGCCTGACATATAAGAGTAGGTAACTATATTTTCTTGAAGCCCCTTGGACGGTTTTGTTCCGGGTTTTTCGAATCCAGTGAACCCTGACTGGGAGGGGGGGGGGGCTAAATTTAGTTAAACCGGGAAGCCTTTTCCAAGATTTTGCAGGTACTGAAGTCATTTACACAGTAACATCAACACTAATTGTTTCATGAGCTACTCAGTGTTATATGTGAACATTTGTGTGATGAGAACAGTATCTTAAAGAAGAAAAGAGAACAATAAGCAACGTGGATTTGGTGGACTGATAAAAAATTACAATACATAAACTGTTTTTTTTTTCTCAGCCCAAGGGGCAATGTAATATCCCCACCCATATTTTATTCAGAATCATATTCGCGACAGCGTTGTGTGTGGAATTCGAATGAACATTCTCGTGATATTAATAGAAAGGACTGCATCGGTAATAAAATAATAATTATTGTCAATGACATAATTTAATATTCTGTAAGACATTTTATCTCAGACAATACTCATTAAAAAGATAACGAAAATCTCCGTCTTTTGTTATCTATGATTCTTCTAGAATAATCCTTCTTCTTCGAGCTGTTGTATTGATCGGATGTGTTGATGTCTCGTAACACAGAGATCTGTAAAAAAAACTGTATTATGTTGTTAATTTAATATTGAAAAACAGAGTTTATGTGTCATCGAAATGAACCTTCTTTGTTTGGAGTTTTATTTCATTATGATTCTCATCTTATATAAATGTTAAGTCTTTCTGATCAGCTACAAAGGAGCGCAGCCATTAGCGCTATTGACCTTCAGCGCGATATATGGGTAAATGCTGAATAATAAGTGATTAACATTGAGAAATGTTTTTAAATGTTAATGCATGTAGTAAAGGTACAAAAAGATTTAATATATATTATTTGTTAGTAGTGAAACAGAGCTCGGAGGAGAATCGATAAGTGATTCTCTTATTTTAGCCACTATCTTAGTAAAATACTGCAGTGGCAGTCATAGTTGAATTTTTATACAGATATAAATATAGTTGGTCATTACTGCGATAAAAATTGTGTATTGGTGGCTCAGAACCCACGCTGAGCTAATAAATCCCACTTAGATTGTTAATAATCTCTGAATATAGTGAACTTATGTTAATGCAAACAGCATTTTACGCGATACCAATTATAATATGCTAATGTATGAAGCCCTGTATTTCGTAAGAACTTTTATGAAATATTTTAACAGGAATAAATACATTAGTGTTGTGTGTGTGTGGTATCGTGTCGCAAAACTGTTCATTTTGCTTAAAGAAAACCACCTCGAATAATAGTAGTATAAATTTTGAGAAACGATCTCCAACTAGCATAGAATCTTTTAAATAACAGCACTGAAAATACTAAAAATCATTACTCTTGTTTAGTTCATATTACTTATCACATCACACATTTAGTTTGTCTGATGGTTATATATGATTACTCTTGTGAACGAGCTTAGTGTCATTTACACTACTTGATAGGCAACATTGCTACACATTCCCACGTGGAGATTTCCTTAGCAAAATAACGATTATTAGCAGGGAAAATCAGTGATTAAATAAATACATTAATAATAAGTAACTGGTTTTGTTGTAGAGTTACTGAAATAGCGCAATACACACACTGTCCGGAAACGACATCCAACGACACAAGAGAGCATTCATTCATGTTACTAAGACCAGTGATTGCCGTAAAGTCACCACTCAGCAGCAAACTTGAGTTCGAATGCTGACGCCTTAACTGATTTTCGGCGTTGCTGCAACGGTCGTGGACACGGCCGACGTCATTTAAATTCCTGAATGCTGCAGGTCCATCGTGGGTAGTTCCGTTACCGTAAAAACTCACGTTTGCTGACGGAGGGGTGGCCTCTCAGCTGATTTTGACGCCTAAAACAAAGTTTAGTGTGCTTCAGCATTGAAATACAAACAAAACTTTCTCTAATCCCATTCACCAGTAAACTCACAGGCACTGCCGTAACGGATGTGGAATATGGGGATGCAGTCCCTGATTTAGGAGAATATTCTAGATTACACATCGACAGCGAGATATACATGTTCGCATACATTTTTGAGAAATTCCGTAGTGCACGCTTGTACACTTATACTGTCTTTTCGGGGAGGTAATGTGAAAAACGACAGATGTTAGCACCGAACTGTTGACCGATATTGACATGTTGCTTATTTTCAAATCAGGAATTCGTGTGGGACTTCGCCGTGTGGACCACCATGCCAAGGTGAATAACCCACAAATGAGCGAGGAGGCGTACAGACCATCTGATGATTTCAGTTACATCATTTACTTGGACGTAAACGTGTATGGGCACGCTGTCAGCAATCTCTGCCGACTGGAGGGTTCTGACAGCTCCACAGAGTGGAAATCGCCAGACTTGAAAAAATGATCCAACATGTGGCTGTGTATTCCGGTGAAGGATATGTCGTGGAGGCAGACATGGCTTATCCTGACCGTTTGCATGACGCTTATAGTGACCTGCCGCTCAGTTCAGGGCATCTAGTCCTACTCAGTGGTTCCATTCCCAAGCTGATCGCAACACTGAGGAATAAGCAGAGATAGTACTTCTGCACTACAGAAACCTACAACAACGCCTCAATTTAGGGATGAAACTTATTAGTCACAACACCATCCCTTTCAAGCAGTTACGCTGACTGGAGAATATTGACGTAAATACCAAAAGGAGGGCTTTTGCGATGTGTGATTTTCACAAAATATTTTTTAATCTAATGAATAATTCTGTTTTCAGCAAAACTGTGGAAAAATCGGCCAGGTTGCTGGTGGAGACACGCATCTCGCTGTAGGTACCTAAAATACACTGTCCTGCGTCTTTCAGATGATGACGTACCCTCTGCACTTACAGTGGATTCGCTAGACCCAGGATACGGATGAATGGCTTTAACGGTACAGAATGATGTGGAGCCTGACAGGAGTTCGTAGTCAAATAATAGCGCGCACGTTTCTTGAAGGGATGCCATTTCTTTTCTAGTAATTTCCTTTGTCATGGTTTACAAAACATATTTATACAATTACTATATTCGATATGCACCATATGAGGATTACAATGGTCTTACAACCGTGTATCGAGCTAAAAAAATGACAGTTCATTTGACAATCTCTAAACAGTGCCATAATTTAACTGATAAGGCATATTGTAACGTGATCAGAAGGTTATAGACCAACAACACAACCGCTTATCTCCGCTGTATCTTCCCGATAGCCACTTTGGTACCTTGACACAGGGTAGGAAACTGCTTCCCTGTGGTTTGGGCCAATCAGAGCTCTCCGTTTTGTTGCCTATATATTGCTTTCTGGGATCGACCAACGGCCGTCTCCTTACGTGGCTTCCACCACGTACGCTCTGCGGGACGTTCTCTGTTCCCAGTTTATTTGCCATGTCTCTCACACAAACCAGTGGCAACATACTGCTCAGCACTGCGTAATCTTAGGTATCACTTATTGATTATATTATGCGACCAATGAACATTACGGCACAACAAGTCTGAAAAAGAAGGTAATCGGTCTGATGAAATGCAAGGCAAATGGGTCATGGTCTGTGGTTTTTGGGGTTCAGGCCTAACACTTTTGTATACCTTATGGATGCAGGTGCCACTCGAAGGCGGGATAAGGGTGTGCATCGTGCAGGCTCAAAGGCTTTTACATTGAAGATTACAAGAATTACAAGAAGTACCTCCTCAAGGGCATTGGCAGTGCTCTACATATGGTATGTCAAGTAGTCATTTGATTGTGAGGCAGCTGAAAGTCAGACTGTCGCATCATGGTGAAGAATGGTTCATCTGTGAGGATGGGATTGGGCTCCTCATGTTACCGAATTTTTCACTTAAGTGGTTGAGTGTGCAGATGTGTAGTTATTTGTAAACACTGGCTGTATGTATGGAACACGTGGCTGAACCGCATGTCATAGGGGTGTATGCATATGTATGACTGATGACACACTGTATATTACTGGCCATTAAAATTGCTACACCACGAAGATGACTAGCTACAGAAGCGAAATTTAACTGACAGGAAGAAGATGTTGTGATATGCAAATGATTAGCTTTTCAGAGCATTCACACAAGGTTGGCCCCGGTGGCGACACCTACAACGAGCTGACATGAGGAAAGTTTCCAACCGATTTCTCATACACAAACAGCAGTTGACCGGCGTTGCCTGGTGAAACGTTGTTGTGATGCCTCGTGTAAGGAGTAGAAATGCGTACCATCGCGTTTGCGACTTAGATGAAGGTCGGATTGTAACTTATCGCGATTGCGGTTTATCGTATCGTGACATTGCTGCTCGCGTTGGTCGAGGTCCAATGACTGTTAGCAGAATAAGGAATCGGTGGGTTCAGGAGGGTAATACGGAACGTCGTGCTGAATCCCAACGGCCTCGTATGACTAGCAGTCGAGATACGTCTCGATCACTGAGTCAACAGAAGGGGATGTTTGCAAGACAACAACAATCTGCACGAACAGTTCGACCACGTTTGCAGCAGCATGGACTATTAGCTCGGAGACAATGGCTGCGGTTACCCTTGACGCCGCATCACAGACAGCAGCGCCTGCGATGGTGTACTCAACGACGAACCTGGGTGCACGAATGACATACTGGCATATCACCTGGCGTGATGGTATGGGATGCTATTGGTTACACGTCTCGGTCATCTCTTGTTCGCCTTGACGGCACTTTGAACAGTGGACGTTACATTTCAGATGTGTTATGACCCTTCATTCGATCCCTGCGAAACTCCACATTTCAGGAGGATAATGCACGACCGCATGTTGGAGGTCCTGTACGGGCCTTTCTGGATACAGAAAATGTTCGATTGCTGCCCTGGCCAGCACATTATCCAGATCTCTCACCAACTCAAAACGTCTGGTCAATGGTGGCCGAGCAACAGGCTCGTCACAATACGCCAGCCAATACTCTTTATGAACTGTGGTATCGTGTTGAAGCTGCGTGTGCAGTTGTACCTGTACACGCCATCCAAGCTCTGTTTGACTCAATGGCCAGGTGTATCATGGCCGTTATTACGGCCAGAGGTGATTGTTCTGGGTACTGATTTCTCAGGATGTATGCACCCAAATTGCGTGAAAATGTAATCACAGTTCTAGTATAATATATTTGTCCAATGAATACCTGTTTATTATCTGCATTTCGTCTTGGTGTAGCAATTTTAATGGCCAAGAGTATATATATATATATATATATATATATATATATATATATATATATATATATATATATATATGAGACCTCTGTACTGGAGAGTACCAATGACTAGACCCATGCATCTGCAGAATAGGAGGCACTGAAATTAATTTGGTATGTAAATTGTAAGTACTGAAATATGAAGGCCTACACTTAACATTAGAAAGCTAAATATTTACAGCGTGCAGTTACATCTTCGTTGCGCAGGTCTTTTTTTACACGAATGGATGCACTTTACAGGTTTTTTTAAAAGACAGGTAAACATTTGCATAAGATTTTTTTTTGGTACAGTCGACAGTTACATCTGCATTTTGGGCAGTCCTACCAGTTTGACAATTCTATAATCTCTCCTGCCAATTTTATGACCTATCCTGACAGTTTTCCAATTTCACCAATTTCCTGAATGCTACCACACAGTTGGCCTAATTAATTATGATCCTTTCATTTCAGAGCACAGAGCTCGAATAGCGAGCGAATTGGCTGAGAGCAGAGTGGTGAAGAATTACAGGACCTGTTGAAAGGGATGCACGGTCTAATGAGTGGAGAATATGAACTGAGAGTAAACCGGAAAAAGATAGCCAGCAGCAGTGACCGAGCGGTTCTAGGCGCTTCAGTCTGGAACCACGCGACCGCTACTGTCGCAGGTTCGAATCCTGCCTCGGGCATGGATGTGTGTGACGTTAGGTTTAAGCAGTTCTTTCAAAAGGATGTAGGTTGCAGTAGGTACTGGGAGATGAAGAAACTTGCACAGGATAGAGTAGCATGGAGAGCTGCATCAAACCAGTCTCAGGACTGAAGACCACAACAACAACAACAATAACAGGGGACTGATGACCTCAGATGTTAAGTTCCTTAGTTCTGAGAGCCATTTGAACTATTTTTTGAAAAAGAAAAAAATGATTGAGTACTATCAGAAATGAGAATAGCGGGAAAGTCAACATCTAAATTAGTGATCACAAAGGAGACACATTTAAGGAATTCTGCTACTTTGGAAGCAGAATAGCCCACGACAGACGATGAGCAATGAGGACATAAAAAGCAGACTAGCACAGGCAAAGAAGTCTTTCTTGGCCAAGAGAAGTTTGGTGGGATCTAACATAGATCTTAATTTGAGGAAGACATTTCTGAGAACGTACTTCTGGAGCACAGCATTATATGCTAGTGAAGCATGCACAGTGGGATAACCGATGAGAATCGATGTACTGAGATGTAGTGCTGTAGAAGAATATTCAAAATTATTTGACCGATAATATAAGAAGTGAAATGGTTATTCTCAGACTCAGTGAAGAAAGAAACATACGGAAAACACAGGCAAGACGAAACAATAGTACGTTAGGAATTATGTCAAGATATCAGGAAATAACTTCCACGGTACTTGAGCAAGCTGTAGAAGATACAGCTGTGGAGAGGGATGGAGATCAGAATATAACGAACAAATAACTAAAGACGTTCACTACTTTTAGGTGAAGATGTTAGCACATGAAAGCGGCTGAACGCTAGACAGCGTGAATGTGCCTGCGGAAGTGGTGGGTAAAGCTCGGCCCCAGGCGCAGAAATGTGGAACGAGTAGCAGGAAGCGCGAAAACCGGGTTAGGGGTATTTTGATAGCTATCGCTCGTTTAAGAGGAACGGCTTACAGCTGTTTGAAATTCTGCAGTAACTCATAAAACAGCAAAGCTGAGTACACTGGCGATCTGCCAAGATGAGAAACATAGAAGAAGATATCCTGTGTGTAACAAAGCAGCTTAAATCACTTAACAAAGGAAGGCCTCCGGTCTAGATTATATACCAGTCAGGTTCTTCTCAGAGTGCGCTGACAAAATAGCTCCATATTTAGCAATTATGTACAACCACTCGCTCACAGAAAGATCCGCACCTAAAGACAGGAAAATTGCTCAAGTCACACCAATATCCAAAAAGGGAAGTAGGACTAATCCGCTGATTTACAGGCCTATATCACTAACGTCGATTTGCAGTAGGGTTTTAGAACATATATTGCATTCAAACATTATGAAGTACCTCGAAGAAAATGGTTCATTGACACATAGTCAGCACGGTTTCAGAAAATATCGTTCTTGTGAAACACAACTAGCTCTTTATACACATGAAGTAATAAGTGCTATCGATGGAGTATGTCAAATTGATTCCGTATTTTTAGATTTCCAGAAGGCTTTCGACACCGTTCGTCAAAAGCGCCTTCTAACCAAACTGCGTGCCTACGGAGTATCGACTCAGTTGTGCGACTGGATTCGTGATTTCCTATCAGAAAGGTCACAGTTCGTAGTAATAGACGAAAAGTCATCGAGTAAAACAGAAGTAATGTCCGGCGTTCCCCAAGGAAGTGTTATAGGCTCTTTATTGTTCCTGATTATATTAAAGACATAGGAGACAATCTGAGTAGCCGTTTTAGATTGTTTGCAGATGATGCTGTCATTTACTGTCTTGTAAAGTCATCAGATGATTAAAACGACTTGCAAAATGATTTAGGTAAGATATCTGTATGGTGCGAAAAGTGGCAATTGACACTGAATAAATAAAAGTGTGAAGTTCTTCACATGAGTACTAAAAGAAACGAGCTAAATTTTGATAGTCACACAAATCCGAGGGCTGTAAATTCAGCTAAATACTTAGGGATTACAGTTATAAATAACCTAAATTGAAACGATTACATAGATAATAGCAAACAGAGAGAAAGAGAAATCAGGGCTCGCACAGAAAAAATTAAGTGCTCGTTTTTCCCGCGTGCCGTTCGAGAGTGGAACGGTAGAAAGACAGCATGAAGGTGGTTCAGTGAACCCTCTGCCAGGCACTTTATTGTGAATAGCTGAGTAAGCAAACCAAAGACTGCGAATCATTGGCAGAACACTTAGAAGATGCAACAGGTCTACCAAAGAGACTGCTTACACTATTCTGGAGTATTGCTGTGCGGTGTGGGACTGACGGATGACATCGAAAAAGTACAAAGAAGGGCAGCTCGTTTTGTATTATCACGCAAAATGGGATATTGTGTCACAGACGTGATAGGTGAATTGGAGTGGCAATCATTAAAACAAAGGGAACGTCTCATGAAATTTCAGTCACCACTTTTCTCCTCCGATTACGAAAAAATTCTGTTGGCGCTCACCTAAATAGGGAGAAATGATCATCACGATTAAATAAGAGAAATCAGGGCTCGCACAGAAAAAATTAAGTGCTCGTTTTTCCCGCGTGCCGTTCGAGAGTGGAACGGTAGAAAGACAGCATGAAGGTGGTTCAGTGAACCCTCTGCCAGGCACTTTATTGTGAATAGCTGAGTAATCACGTAGATGTAGATGTAGATGCAGATCTCAGATAAATAAGGCATATCAATTGAAACAATAATATTTTCAGTATCTTCAAAGCAATAAAAATTAATATTTTTCAGTCTTAAATATTTTCGCGATGAACCTTTGAGTAAACAACTTTTAAATGCTCCTCCAGTTTTACCAAGCAATGTCTCAGATGACAGCATTGCACTATAGCTATCATCCCTGGAAGTCATATTGTATGTCAAGTAGTATTTTGATCGTGAGGCAGCTGAAAGTCAGCCTGTCACATCTTGGCGAAGAATGGTTCATCTGTGAGGATGGGATTGGGCTCCTCATGTTATAAAATTTTTCACTTGAGTGATTGAGTGGGAAGATGTGTAGTTATTTGTAAATACTGGCTGTGTGTATGGAACGCGTGGCTGAACGTCATGTCATAGGGGTGTATGCATATGTGTGATATATGAGGCCTCTGCTAGACTCATGCATCTGCACAATAGGAAGAACTGAAATTAATTTGTAATTGTAAGTACTGAATTATGTAGGTCTACACTTAACATTAGAAAGCTAAATATTTACAGCGTGCAGTTACTTCTTCGTTGTAATTCTTTAAGGATTTATTATGGTTTATATCTTTTTCATTACGTAATAGTCTTTTAGAACATCATGTTCTCCACGTAACATGACAACTGTGTGCAGTATGAATACCGCACACCTTGTCATACTTGTGTATTTACTTATTGAACATGTTACTAATTCTGCCAGCTGTTTATTTAATTATCTATTACCATTGCTTACACGAAATCACAGGTATTTAAAAAGTGGTCATTCGCGTGTGTTAAGTGACACCACTACTGTAATACTATTGTAAAGTGTTGCAAAAGACGATACTACAAGGGTTGCCCAGAAAGTAATGCCCCGCATTTTTTTTCTCAGCCAAAACCAGTGCCACGAATGCGAAACGTTACGTACGAGTACGTATTATTTGATGACTCCTGAGAGAAAGCGCCAAGTTTCCGTCACTTCCGACTGATAGCGTAGCTGCAGGACAGTTTCAAAACGGCGTCAGCAGGTGACGTACTTTACAAGCAACGTGCCGTCATTGAATTTCTTACTAAAGACAAAGGAACTGTGGGGAATTTTCACAAAAGCTTGTGCAAAGTCTATGGAGCATCTGCAGTCGACAGAAGTACAGTTAGCCGTTCGGTACTGAGGGTGGCGTCATCAGAAGGCGGTTCGGCGAGCTCCATGATTTTCAGCGGTCGGGGAGACCATCCACGGCTGTCATATCTGACATGTTGCAGCGAGCTGATGTTTTCACTCACGGGGACAGAGGCATTGTCAATCAGCAAAGGAAGTGCGGATGCAGTTATCCGCATTGCATGCAAGACGGATCACGCGGTGTCTAACGGTGGTTCACAAGTCCCAGAGAAAAAAAACATTTGTCTTGATCTGTTGTAAGGTTTCCAAGGCGAGGTGGATGCCTTCGTATTCCGGATTGTGACAGGTGGTGAAACCTGGGTTCACCATTTTGAGCCCGAAACAAAACTACCGTCGATGATGGAGTCATTCCCACTCCCCACAGATAAAATATTCAAAGCAACTGCTTCCAAGGCTAACGTCATGATCAGCGTGTTCTGGGACTATGAATGTGTGATTATCACTGACGTGATGCCAAGAGGCGGTCCCATTAATTCAGAAGCATATGTCGACACATTAACAGAACTCAAGAAGCGTTTCCGGCGACTTTGGTGCCACAGCAACCCAGGAGATGTTTGACGGCGTAACGCTCGGGTCCCACACAAGTCTGAGGATTGCTGAACAAATCGCAAAACAGGGTTGGACAAATTTACACCATCCACCCAACAGCCTTGACTAACCCCATCGGACTTCCACTTGGTACCGACAGGGCGTACATGCCCTTGTTTCGCACTGGAGAAAGACCATAGAACGGGATGGAGATTACGTGGATAAAAAGGGAGTGTAGATAAAACAGCATTCTTTCGTGTGTAGAATTCTCATTATGTTCAATAAATAATTGTCAAATAAAAAAAATGGTGCATTACTTTCTGGGCAACCCTCGTATCAAGCAGATCTACATTATTGTTTAAGAAGGATTTAACGACAACCTGTTATCACTTAATGTGAGTGCATCTTCACAAGAATAGTGTGTTCTTTGTTTATGAAAAAACTATTATTTATATCTATTGTAAATGATCTTAGTGTGATCGAATGTTTATCACATTTATTTACTTCATATTGTTGCAATGTATTAGTTTAGTGCGGAAAATCGTCAATTTGAATCCTATCATGTCAGTAGAACATAAGAGCGATGTATTTTTGATGGGGACAACCTTCAGCCAATGGAGGAGCAGATAGTGGCACATCATTGCTATTTAGGGGGAGACAGACGATTTTCGAGTGAAGAGCACAAGTGAGCGATTTTGGACACTTAAATTGAATTTCAATTCCCCCCGAAGGGGGTGGGCTGGCAGCAACTTAGTACGCTGCCCTACAGCCTACAGACTTTTTAAAAACGTAAGAAGAATGGAAACAAGAAAAACGGGCGATAAAACGGTGACTTAAATTGTAAAACGGCGGAAAATTGTGGGAAGTTAAAACATAAACCAAGGGGTTGGCAACTTTAATAAAATACACAGGAATCAGACAAGTAACATTTCTGTTCGCAAGAGATAAAAAAATCACACCCAGTGACACTATGATGGCCGTTCGCAACACTTGGCTCTGAGCACTATGGGACTTAACATCTATGGTCATCAGTCCCCTAGAACTTACAACTACTTAAACCTACTAACTTAACGACAGCACACAACACCCCGTCATCACGAGTCAGAGAAAATCCCTGACCCCGCCGGGAATCGAACCTGGGAACCTGGGCGTGGGAAGCATGAACGCTACCGCACGACCACGAGCTGCGGACGTTCGCAACACTTCCCAAAAGACACACAACACGGAACACTCACTATAAAACACTGCACAAAAATGTTGGCACAAAGATGACACTCCCTAGCCAAGGGCAGATGGAGGGGGGGTGGGGGGAGGGGGACCTGGATGAGGGGGAAGACAAGGAGGGAGGAGAGGAAAAAACGAAAGGGGGGGAACCAAAGGAGGGAGAGGACTCATAAGGGTGGGAGAGGGGCAGGGCAGATGCGAGAGGGAATGGGAAAAGGAAGAGGATGGAAATGCAAAAGGACTCGGGGGAGAGAAGGGGGGCAGAGAGAGGGTAGGTGGGTAAAAAAGAGGATGGAAGTTAGGAGAGGGAGCCCTGGAAAAGGACAGAGGAAAGGAGGGGGAATGAGGATCAGAGTTGATAGGAGGGATAAATGGAGGGAGAGAGGGCATCATCCGGGAGGGTGAGCTGATGGAAGCCACCTTGGGAAAGGAAATGAAGGGTGTAGAGATGGAGGGAAGGGGGGACACAACAGTAAAGACGTGGCAGACACTTTTGTTTTTGATTTTTCTTTCTTAAAGAAGGCACATCTGCCTGTAATATAATGCTTTACCCAGTCACGTATCTGACAGATTCTGTAAAATGGCTGCAAAGAGGTTTTCACGTTTTTTCTTGAAGGCAGATCTGCTGGTGATCTAGTGCGATTTTCGGTCGAGTAGATGATACACTATGCGACCAAAAGCATCCGGACACCTGGCTGAAAATGACTTACAAGTTCATGGCGCCCTCTATCGGTAATGCTGGAATTCAGCATGGTGTTGGCCTACCCTTAGCCTTGATGGAAGCTTCCACTCTCGCAGGCAAACTTTCAATCAGGTGCTGCAAGGATTTTTGGGGAATGGCAGCACATTCTTCACGCAATGCTCCACTGAGGAGAGGTATCGATGTATGTCGGTGAGGTCTGGCACTGTCAGCTTTCCAAAACATTCCAAACGCCTTCTATAGGATTCTGGTCAGGACTCTGCGCAGGTCAGTTCATTACAGGAATGGTGTTGTCATGCAGCCACTCCGCCACAGGCATCTCATTTTGAACTGGTCTCGATCGTGTTGAAAGACTCATGCACGAATTGATCTACAACAGTGTGAAAAACATCAATGTAGGCATGTGCTGTGATAGTGAACCGCAAAACAACATGATAAACACGACCACACAATAACACCACCGCCTCTGAATTTTACTGTTCGCACAAAACACGCTGGCAGATGACGTTCACCGGGCATTCGCCATACCTACACCCTGCCATCAGATCGCCACATTTTGTACCGAGATTCGTCACTCCACATAACGTTTTTCTAGTCCAATGTTTACGCTCCTTACACCAAGCGAGGCGTCGTTTGGCATTTACCAGCGTGATGTGTGTGGCTTATGAGCAGCCTCTCGACCATAAAATCCAAGTTTTCTCACCTACTGCCTAACTTCATGGTACTTGCAGTGGATCCTGGTGCAGTTTGGAATCCCTGTTTGATGGTCTGGATAGATGTCTGCCTATTAAACATTACGACTATCTTTAACTGTCGGCGGTCTCTGTCAGTCAAGAGACGAGGTCGGCCTGTACCCTTTTGTCCTGTACGTCCCACTTCACTATAGCATCTGAAGCAGTGGACCTAGGGATGTTTAGGAGAGTGGAAATCTCGCTTACAGACATATTACGCAGGTGACACCTAATCACCTGACCACGTTCGAAGTCCACCCCAATCGGCCATCTCACGACGTCCAATGACTACTGAGGTCGCTGATATGGAGTACCTGGCCGCAGGTGGCAGCTCAATGCACCTAATATGGAAAAACTTTGTTTTTCTGGATGTTTGGATACTTTTGATCTCATAGTGTACATTCTGGGTGGTGGACGTCCGCTTAGATTAACTTTTTAAGGAGTTTACATTGAAATCTGATGGAAGACAGACCTGTCTGTGCTAATGTGGGTTATTCGATCACAAGGATAACCGATTCTGAGCGGTAACAACCACTGCAATACTTGAACTTTTATAACAAATTAGTTTTCACGAGACTGAATGTGCTCCAGTGCAGGACTCTAGCTTTTTCTGATTGCACTACGGGATTGAGAACAGACAGAGAATGAGTTTCTACTCTTTCTTTCTTTCTTTCGTCTACACCATAGTCCCGCAGCGACAGCAGGGTCGGCGTGGTTACAACGGATATGGCAATGTTAGTGTGAGGAATGACCCAATTCCCTTCCTGCCGCCACCTCATACCCCCCAGGACGCAATCGGTGTACCCCAACTGTGTCGAGTGTAAATCGTGAAATAGTGCGGAAGTGTTTCAAATGTCTGCGACGCGTGTAACTAAGGCGGAACGTGGTGACCAGCCCGGTATTCACCTAGAGAGATGTGGAAAACCGCCAAAAAACCACATGCAGGCTAGCCGGCACACCGGCCCACGTCGTTGAACCTCCGGGCGGATTTGATCTGGGGCAGGCGTACCTACCCGAGTCCCGTAAGCAGCCCTTTAGCGCTCTCGGCTACCCTGGCGGGTCCATTTCTACTCGTTCTCTCACTTGTTATTGTGTAAATTGCCATACTGAACTCTGAATTATTTTGAGTTAGTAATATGTCATGTCCTGTGATCACTTTTTCCGCCCATCTTGTATGACAATTTAACTAGGAGATTCTGTTACTATTCTCATAGGCCTTTCAACTCAACTTCAGAGCATTTATAAAGTTATTTTCTGCCTATATTTTAATTTGATAATGTAGTAACATTTTCCATTTATTTGGTGGGGCATACACACTAGGCCAACTTAGGTCAAAGAAGACCAAGGAAGACCATCGAACGACAGCCAACCACTTTGGTGATCGAAATTCGCTTAGTATGTATGGGCGGCAAATGGGAACGAACGAAGTAGTTGGCCTTGATTGCGGTTCGGTCTGCTGGCGTTAACATGAAAGCGTTGGCGGCTGGGTGGCGTTGGGATCACTTCCCTAGTGTGGACTCCCGGTCGAATGTTCGTTGGTTCAGTAGCGATTTGTTGTTTCTCTAGAACGGATGTGTACTTTTTCCTGGACAGCCACAAGCCACACATGGTACATTCTATTTTAATTTAACAAGAGGATCATAAGAAAGTCTGAATTTACAGTTTAAAGTACAGTTGTTGGCTGTTGAATAAAAGAGGGAAACCAGTCAATAAAACATATAAAACGTACTGAGAACGACTTGTGGCTGTCCTGGAAAACGTAATTTCAACAGTCACTGGCAGGCAATGCGTACTCTCGCCAAGGGTATGTATTTATTGTGTTTAAAAATACTAGAGTACAGAGTGGAATATGGAGAAAGCATTAAACCGGATAGAGTTTTGTCGTGAACGGGAATGTTTATGGACTCCTACAAGCAGCGACTATAAAAGCAAACTGAAAAGATTAGATTCAGCTATTAGAGAGTGACTGCATGATGTGAAAAAGAAAATGTTGTCTTTACTAACATCATTTCGCCGCAAAAGACAAAGAGAGATAAACGAAAGTGGGATTCACCATTAACATTCTGCTGCAGGTACAGCATTCCTAAAAGAGACGTTATCTTTGGAAACTTTCGAGCCTACACAATTCAATAACAATTCGAATTATGCTGCTTTCATTAGGGAAAAAATTATGAAATAACCCGTATTCCAATTCAGTTTTAAGGTCTGACATCAATATTGCCCAACCACACTGCTCCCTACATTTTGAATCAGATGTCGTGCATCTGTGTGGTTTCTTCTTCTTCCCTTTCTGATGACCATATTCTTACCGTAAAATAAATGCTGCACCTGTGATGACTGCTAAATCCTCTTCTTCTCTCATAATATTGTGATTAGACCACTACTTTATATCAATAACAAAACGGGAACAATGTCAGTAAGTTATCAGAGCCAACTGCGATGCGACATGGCCCAATTCTTTGATCCCAAGCCCATCGTTTGATGTGGATCAGAAGCCGAACGCCAATGCATTGGCGACTAAAGTTCGATTGAGTCCAGTATCTGTCGTTCGTTGGCTTTCATCGGCTTAGTGTGTACGCGCCTTGAGATGTACTTTGTTGAATAAATATTATTTAACATAATTGTCTGCCACTGCATCAATTACAGACGTTAGAAAAGAACCCTTTTATTATATATTCATTTATATTTTATCTAATGTCCATCTGTACATTATTAATTGTCAATTCTAGCGAACGCATAGAGTACTCGACTGCAGGATCACAACGACGGGTTATTACTTGCTCCTTGTAGCTTGCAAGATCCCCTCGCTTCTTAACTGATACTGTTGTTACTCAGCTTAGCCGCGAGTCCGTAGAGGATGCTATATGTGACGTACAGTATAACCGGTCAGCATGTCCACTCGTAATTTGCGAGTGTAAGTCGGACCTTCCTTGATCCGCCTTGGTGGGTCGTGCTGTCGGATTGCCTCCTACCTGTGCGCGGTGCAACTCCCGTAAATGTCGTCCCGTGCAGATTCTTCACTGGCGCCTTGGATGTCTCTCTCGGTGGAAGCTAATTATCTGAAACTGCTGTCGATCAACTTTGGGGTATCTATTTACTCGAAATTAACATTCAGAATGCCGTAATATCACTTTTATTCCTATTAGATCAACAATGAAACAAACTACTCGTAACCGAGAGCATGGCTACCATCGAACAAGACAGGAAGAGCTCTTAACGCCGACTGCCGACATTGGAGTGCAGTGCGTATCTCTTACTAGTTTCATCACAGTTCGTCGATTTCCGATCAAGCTCGTACTTACTAAGATATGCATTTATTAATGAACGGGTGTCAATTTTAACGAGGCAAAATTATGATAAACATCCAGAGGCTCCTCCTAGTATTCATGCTGTCATAAATGACTTTAATTGTTAAATATAAATAAACAAAATCGGTGACTTTGGCGCCAAGATGGCGGTACATCCCGTCATGTATATTTCCCAGGCTGACGCTTGTTGCTAGGGTCGCTTCGTCACCTAGCCAGCCAGCTTGGGAAATGCTCTCCCACTCATGGCTGGCTACGGACTACAGCACTACCTAACTATCGTGAATACATCAATAAGAGACAATAATTTATTAAAATCTGGTAAAAATGTCTTCCTCACGTAAGAGGCACCTTACAAGCTGCTGGGCATGAAAGAAGACGCGTGCGGTTCGACCCTACAACATTCTGGAGGTAATCTTTTCAAACATAGCTCTATATTGCCCAATTACCTAAGGTGTGAGCAACATCAGATAGAGTTGCAAATGGTTTGCTCGTATAGCGCTGGTTGCACAGCCGCTACTCAACAGAAAATGTCTATCTAACGTCGCAGCATTACCTGCACAGGATCAGACTCCGTTCCGGCACTCACTTCCAATCTGTCAGGAAATTTCATTTCAAGTCCTCCTAGATACACTACTAGCCATTAAAACTGCTACACCACGAAGATGATGTGCTACAGACGCAAAATGTAGCCGACAGGAAGAAGATGCTGTGATATGCAACTGATTAGCTTATTCACACAAGGATGGCGCCGGTGGCGATATCTACAACGTGCTGACATGAGGAAAGTTTTCAACCGATTTCTCATACACAAACAGCAGTTGACCGGCGTTGCCGGTGAAACGTTGTTGTGATGCCTCGTGTAAGGAGGAGAAATGCGTACCATCACGTTTCCGACTTTGATAAAGGTCGGATTGTAGCCTATCGCGATTGCGGTTTATCATATCGCGACTTTGCTGCTTGCTTTGGTCGAGATCCAATGACTGTTAGCAGCATATGGAATCGGTTTGTTCAGGAGGGTAATACGGAACGCCGTGCTGGATCCCAACGGCCTCGTATAACTAGCGGTCGAGATGACTGGCATCTTATCCGCATGGCTGTAACGGATCGTCTCGATCACTGAGTCAACAGATGGGGACGTTTGCAAGACAACAACCATCTGCACGGACAGTTCGATGACGTCTGCAGCAGCGTGGACTATCAGCTCGGAGACCATGGCGGCGGTTACCCTTGACGCTGCATCACGGACAGCAGCGCCTGCGATGGTATACTCAACGACGAACCTGGGTGCACGAATGGCTAAACGTAATTTTTTCGGATGAATCCAGGTTCCGTTTACAGCATCATGATGGTCGCATCAGCGTTTGGCGACATCGCGGTGAATGCACATTGGAAACGTGTATTCGTCATCGCCATACTGGCGTATCACCCGGCGTGATGGTAAGGGGTGCCATTGGTTATACGTCTCGGTCACCTCTTGCTCGCATTGACGACTCTTTGAACAGTGGACGCTACATTTCAGATGTGTTACGAGCCGAAGCTGTGCCCTTCATTCGATCCCAGCTAAACCCTCCATTTCAGCAGGATAGTGCACGACCGCATGTTGCAGGTCCTGTACGGGCCTTTCTGGATACAGAAAATGTTCGACTGCTGCCCTGGCCAGCACATTCTCCAGATCTCTCCCCAATTGAAACCGTCTGGTCAATGGTGGCCGAGTAGCTGGTTCGTCACAATACGCCAGTCACTACTCATGATCAACTGTGGTATCGTGCTGAAGCTGCATGGTCAGCTGTACTTGTACACGCCATCCAAGCTCCGTTTGACTCAATGCCCAGGCGTATCAAGGCCGTTATTACGGCCAGAGGTGATTGTTCTGGGTACTGATTTCTCAGGATCTATGCACCCAAATTGCGTGAAAATGTAATGACATGTCAGTTCTAGTATAATATATTTGTCCAATGAATGTTCTTCTTGGTGCAGCAATTCTAATGGCCAGTAGTGTAGAATCCAACTCATTTTCCGCGTTGTCGTCTCGTACACTGCGTGAAATATTCTCGCTCAGTGCTTTCAGCGAGGCGTTTAGTGGTGCTGGACAGTGGCTAGACGGACGGCGGTCTGCCCTGGCGCAGTGTCCTGCCCGCTGCCAGACGTCTCTCATTACGGCGAGTAACGTACGGGAAGAGTGGGAGAGGTGCCGGCGGGGCGTTAAGCTGGCTGCGCGGCGGCGCGGCGTGACCCAGATGCGCGCGCTTCCTGTGTATGCAGCTCATAACGCGCGCCGGCCGGGTTATTACCTGCCGGACCGGCGCGGCTGCAGCCACTGCGCAGCGGCGGAGACCGAGCCACGCCACGGACTTCCACGCCGCGCCACGCCATGCCACGCCGCCTGCTGCTCGTCGTGCTCGCAGGTCTGTGCCGCGGCACGCTACAGATACACCTGTCCCTTTTGCGTCGCGTCCCCAAATCCTCTCATTCATCACGCGTTAATCCCACTCGTCTCGTGCCACGTCGCATTTAACGGATCACCTCACCGCGAACCACTTGTCATCACCATGTGTATGTGGTGGTTTCCGTGACGATGGGCAAGCTTTGAGGGATTATGGAGACACACAAATGAATCAGTCTGTCGTAAAGAACCCTGGGTCCGGACAAGACCGAGTCAAAAATCACGAAGCCAGACAGGTTGTAGAGTAAGTTTCCCAACGAAAAACGAGAACCTCAGAATCGTTGTGTGTACTACGTAACAAAGTGATTTGCTTACGACACTACAGTGCACTGGGAAGCGACGTCTTTGAGCGACTGTAGGAGGTTCCCTCGTCAGACGAAAAAGTTTGGGAATGGATTATTAAAAATAATAGACAAGTTAAGATGGTGGTTTTTATACATCATGTGCGTTGACAACACACAGAACTTATATAAAACGATGTGAAACTGTCAGAAAAGTAAATACATTATACACAACTGCAACCAGTCACTTTTTTTGAATAATAACGCTTTATTCCATGAACCGGTTTTCGAACCTTTTCAGGTTCATCTTCAGATGGTTTCGGGAGGATCCGAGAAGTTACATCATTACTGGTAGTAGCATAATGCTGGGTGCTGGTTTGTGACAGGATAGGCGGCTTTTTTCGGATCTGTCTGCCTCCATTTTGATGTCCAGAACACTTTCACACAAACTATATTAGTGTGACTTAGAGTCACGCCTTGGGCATGGATGTGGATCTGCAATGCTCCTTTACAGTATATGTCCTGTTTGTTCATCGGCGCAGAATTTATTATGTTCTCTGGAACTTCATGTGAGATACATTAAGGTGACAAAAGTCTTAGGATAGCGACATTCACATATAAAGATGGCGGTAGTAATGCGGACACAAGGTATAAAGGTGCAGGGCATTGGCGGAGCTGTCATTTGTATTCAGGTGGTTCATGTGAAAAGGTTCCCTAAGAGTTTATAGCTGCACAACAGAAATTAACAGACTTTGAATACGGAATAATAGTTGGGGCTAGACACATGGGACATTCCATTTCGAAAATAGTTAGGGAATTGAATATTCCGAGATCCATAGTGTCAAAAGTGCCGAGAATACCATATTTCAGGCATTACCTCTCACCACGGACAACATAGTGGCCGACGGCCTTCATTGAACTACCGAGAGCAGTGGCGTTTGTGCAGAGTTGTCAGTGCTACCACAAAATCAAAATTGCGTGAAATAACCGCAGAAATCAATGTGGGACGAACGTCGAACGTATCCGTTAGGACAGTGCTTCGAAATTCGGCATCAGTGGGATATGGCAGCAGATGATCGACGTGAATGCCTTTACTGACAGCACGAAATCGTTTGCATCGCCTCTCCTGGATCTTGTAACTATATCGGCTGAACTGTAGACGACTGGAAAGCCGCAGTCTGGTCACATGATTCCCGATTCCTGTTGGTAAGAGTAGACGATAGGTTTCGAGTGTGGCACATAATAGTGTGGGCTGTGTTTACACGGAATGGACAGGGTTCTCTGTTCAAACGGAACCTGCCATTGACAATAAATGTTTATGTTCGACTACTAGGAGACCATTTACAGAAGTCATGACCTCATAATCTCAAACAATGATGTCATGTCACAGGGTCACAGTTGTTCGCCACTGTATTAAAGAACATTCTGGACAGTTAGAGCGAATGATTTGGCCACCCAGAATACCCAACAGGAATACCATCGAACATATTTTAGACACAATCGAGAGGTCAACAACATCTTGCAACGCAACGCCTTCAAAATTATGGACGGCTGTAGAGGCAGCATGGGTCAATGTTTCTGCACGGGACTTCCAAAGACTTGCTGAGTCCACGTCACGCCGAGTTCCTGCATTACGCCGCGCTAAATGAGGTCCGACAAGATATTGGGAGGTAGCCCATTACTTTTGTCACGTCAGCGTAGAGTAAAAATGAAAAATAAGCCATAATATGTTTTAAAAGGCAACGAAAGGCCAAAATAACTATAAAAATAGTAAGCCGTATACTATTCAGACGCCGGCCGCGGTGGTCTAGCGGTTCTAGGCGCTCAGTCCGGAACCACGCGACTGCTACGGTCGCAGGTTCAAATCCTTCCTCGGGCATGGATGTGTGTGATGTCCTTAGGTTGGTTAGGTTTAAGTAGTTCTAAGTTCTAGGGGACTAATGACCACAGATGTTAAGTCCCATAGAGCTCAGAGCCATTTGAACCATTTTGAACTATTCAGACGAATGAAGGGGGTGAAGAAAAATTAGTCTCTCCCAGAGAACATCACCCTAATACCGTATATAACCGCCAGTAACCATAAGTCTTATAGTTTGTGCCACATCTAGCTGAAGCACATGCTTAGACCCTTTAGAGCTACAAAATTTAGGAGGTGTTGTACTTTACGTTTCACTCGCTGCTCGAAAGTGACCCAGACCTTTCCTGTGGGGTTGAGACCAGGTTATTTACTGGGCCAATCGAGTGTTCCTGAAACCAGGAACATGCGCGCATATCTGAGAACGCGACTGTTGTAATCCTGAAAGATGGAAGTATCCACAGGATACTCGTTCTAAAGATATAGAAGAAAGGGCAGCATGTGGTCACCGAATACTGTATCTAACGTTGTGGTTCATGTTCACGGTCACCTGAATGAATGATCTCTCATCATGATATAAAACACCATCAAAACATTATAGAACCATCTCTAGCCTGATATACATCCTCTGTACACTGCTGGATAAACCACTCATTGGGACGTTGGTACGCTGGACGCCTTGCATTATTTGAAAAGAGGCAAAATCGCGAACTCTTGGACCGTGCTACGTTCCTCCAGTCAGTTACTGTGCAATTTTTGTGTTGTTTGGCCAGCTGAAGATTTTCAGCTTCAAATGCTACTGCGAACAACAGCCTTTTGAGCGATACTTGACCCCAAAAATCCCCTGCATGCTGTCTTCTACACAATATTTGCTCGGCAGTTGGTCGAGATGGAGCTGAATTCGCTGACAACGATTGTGGTGTGGCACTCGTATCCGGTTACTGTCGCTTATGTTCTTTTTACGATTACTGTTTTTATGGCGTGTGGCATGGCTGTGAGTGGTACACGATTCATTGTGGAAGCGTTGGGCAGTCTGTACTGATACACTGACAAATCTTAAATTTACAGTGTGGTCATGGGCACTTTCACAATCGATGTCTCCTTTTTGGCACTGTCATGTCTCCACGCCGACTACTCTTACGGTGCTCATTCCATGCAAGGGACTGGCAAATACACACTACTAAACTGCCTTAATTTACGTCAGCGATGGAGTGGCTCTACGTAATCTACAGCGTTCCAAATCGACCAGCGTGCTCTTTTAAGAGGTTGCCAAATATTTTGTTGGTTGAGATTACGTAACGTGATCACGTCTAATAGGAGGAGCGTTCAATAAGTATAGAAACACATTGTTTTTCTTGGCCCGTTCCTGTTCAAAATATGCGGAATTTGTTGTGGAACATCGTGGAATATTCCCACTTCAGCTCCTATAGTTTCATGAAGTTTAGATCGGTGGTGGCACTATACGTACCCTTTCAATATGGCGTCTGTAACGGAGATGCCTTTCAATCAGAGAGCTGTCTTTTGTTAGAAAACCAGAGCATCACAGATATTCATAGGCGCTTGCAGAATGCCTACGGAGCCCTGGCAGTGAACAAAAGCTTGGTGAGTCGTTGGAAGAGGCGCCTGTCATCATCATAGCAGTAAGGTTCCCATACCAGTCCGATCTCCCGCGTGCCACCCCCGTACTCAGCTGTGACTCCTGAAATGCTCGAACGTGAGGACACTCTCGTTCGAGGTGATCGACGGATCAGAATCAAACACCTCGCTGCACAACTGGACGTCCCCGTTGGTGGCGCTGCCACAGTCTTTTACCAGTGGGCTACTCAAAGGTGTGTCTACCCGCTGGGATCCTCACCGCCTAACAAAAGATTACTTGCTCGTTACGGGGCTGATCGTAAGCACGTCGATGACGGGGAGGTTACAGATGCAGCATGAATTTGGCTCCAACGTCGACCAGTAAAGTGGTACCATACTGACATGGACGCCCTCCCAGTAAGGTGGCGTAAGACTGTTGCACTGAGCGAAGACTATGTTGAAAAATAGGGTTTTGTTGCCAAAGGACCAAAAGAGTGAAGAATAATGTAATGTATTGGACTCTGAATAAAACTAATCTGCTTTCAGAAAAAATGTGATGCATTACTTATTGAACGCCCTTCATAGTGTATCGGAATGACAAGTATGCTGAACAGGTAGCATGGGACCTTTTGATTAATAACAGTCGCCTTCTTTTAGCGAAAAGATTAACTGGAAACCACCAGTAACGTTACGTCCTATTCGAATTATTTCGTCAAAAATCACTGTCTCATTAAAAAAAATAGGGTTTAGTTAAAACCATAACGCAGAACAGTCGCACTATCAATTAAGGTATTTCGATTACTTGAAACGTTTAGAAAACTTAGGAACATCTACGTTATGTAGGTCACAGTGTTTTTAGAGGGGAAGAAGACGAATGTTAATTCAATGTAATATAGTGGGTCACATGGACTTCTATTTCGAATTCAGTATCAATTGGTGGGTCACATGGACTTCTATTACGAACATTACGATTCGTTTCACAGATCGTAAAGAAGAAGAATGTGAAAGTGTGTGTCCGTATCGTGTAGATAGTAGTGATGACTCCTTGACTGTTATCTACATTTATAGGAATGACAGCAAAGGAGAAATGGAACCCGATGCCAACGTACAGCCCATTGCTTTCCAGTAGCATCAAGGTATCAACGAGCTCGCCGTCCCAAACTGCGTAACGTGCACTCACTTTAGGAGATGCTGCGAGATTTAAACGACTGCTGCACGTCTGTTAATAAAATCCTGTTCGATATCAGACAGTGTCATTCTGATGAAGACCGCTGAACAGATGTCGACATGTCGGTTTCGTCTTATTGTTGCTTTTAATATACCAAATGTTACTACTTAAACCCAACAATATTTTTCGAGTATTTGTAGGGGCACCAACCAATTAATGGTCTCCGGTATGGTGGTGAGATTACTGCTTAAAGACAGGCACTAGTAACTTTTAACAATCGAGATCTCGAAGACATGGGACTAGCAGCTCATAAACCGGCTCCAAAGCTCCTGCCAAACCCCATACACAAGCTTTTTGTTCTTAGAACGGAAACACGCCTTGCTGCTGTTTTTTTACGACATCCAGCGAACTAGCACACGGATTTAATGTTTTCTCTCCCAAAAAATATATGACAGTTTTCTAAACTATCGTTCACTGACAAAATATGAACTTTAAGACCTTCTTATGGGATCTGAAACACAATAAGGAATTGTTCATAAGCAGAGTTGAGCTTTTGGGGGTACAGTGGCAAACAATAGCGATCTTCATACTGCGGGAAACACAACTGAACAGCTGATGTTTGCAATAATTAAAAATAGCAGAGAACATGGCATATTCTCAAAGTCTGCTTACAGATGGTGGTGCTACGTAAGGAGGGGGTGTTTCAATATCCATCTGAAACATCAGTTCCTAATTTTTAGAATAAATAATTTCAGGTAAGCTGCAAATAGTTTAATTCGTATTTTTTTAAAACACAAAACTATTCAGTCACACGTATGCACAAAGCAAGTACAAAGTCCAATTTAGTGACACACATCAAGAACATCGAAGCTAAAATATGGATAAAACAAGAAATCAAGAACAAACTACGTGACAACGAAGAATTGAGCGAAATACTGTATGTAGCTCACTTACGCCTAGTAATCGTTTAATTTACAGGTGAAGAAATAAGTCTGCTTAACAAAGGTCTATTGTACAACATGGACCTAAACCTTCATAACACATCCATTAAACACGTAATAGCTACAACGAAAGATGACATCGATATGGCAAAATATCCTAGAAGAAAATATAATGAACTGGCAGTAAAAGTTGCAAAAGTAAAGAAAAACAATACTAATTAAACTATTTGCAGTTTACCTGGAATTGTTCATTATAACATGTCGTATTATGACGTATTCTACGCTGTGGGCCGGGTTGGAAAGAAAATATTAGCACCTAATTTAATAAACGGTAGTTGACGATGAATATAAGCAAATGACCGGAAACTGGCAGTACTTACTGAAATTCTGAGACATTATTTGCTTACAGATTCAGCAGCAAATAAACAGCTGGTCGCGCCAGTCAAAGTTGTAAATATGTAATTAATTCGCTGTGCGAATAACCGAATAAATGTCTGTTTGCTTTCTTAATTAAAGAAGGTAAACATAACTAAGGAGAAGGACTCCGTAGTTTGTTGTTGGCCCTCACCGAAAGTCATAGCATGAAAACGTAGTCTTCCCTCCACAAACACAAGTACCGGAAGGTGTCTTCAGTGACAGATAATGTACCTCAGCTGTTTCATGTTACAAACACTATAAATGATGAGCTCCGAATATGAAACATACGTGCTTATATAATTAACATTGGCCTGATTCGGTCTATTCGTATTAATATTCCGAATTAAACAGCAACATAATATAAAACCGTGAGATCTATTCCGATCTGCAACAGAAGCGCCGAGTTTGACCACTGGCGCAAGCAGTGTGATGCCACTGATATATCTCGACCGCTCTCAGAACTGCATTGTTAAGAAAATATTGTTGTTGATGGTAATATATTCATAATAAGATACACGTACTGTTTTGGTTTGTAATAAAGTAGTTTGAATCTTTTCTTATCCATAATTACAGGCGTTTTCATACGGTCTCGTAAAAAGCCTATTGCGCTTTGGTGTCTTACATTAAATTATGCTGTGGAGACATTTCATTTATTCAGTACGGTTTTCCGATTGTTTTTATGAGTATCTATTCTTTATTTACCGCTTCTTTTCGCCTGGGACGGTGGTTGCTGATTCTGGCATTTCCTCAAGTACTGATGAAAAGCTCCTCAGAACCACAGCAAGGATCTGTTAGTTCTGTTCTTGTTTGGTTGAGTTCTTCATTTTCTGTTTTATTCTGTGTTTGCCCTTGTTTTCTTTACCCTGCGCTTCGTTTTCTGCGTAGTACGTGCTATATCTTGCCCTCATCTATGTCTGTGGCGTCTACGTTATCCGTGTACTAGGTGTCTTAATGCACGTTCTGATGATTTTAGGCGGATATGGAAATTTGTATTTAGGTTAGCTCTGAAGTTCATTTTCCTTGCTATTCTTGATATTCTGTTATTATTTTTTTTGAGTGTTGGGCGGCCCATAGGCCTACTAAGGTGGGCCGGCAAATGTTATGCAGATGTACACAATATTGTCTTTTTTTCCTCCATTTGTTCTGCCTCATAGCATTCGAAGTAGGTCTGGTCTTACTTTCGCTTTTGTTTTTATATATATGGAGTGCGTTTGTCTAGGGTGATCCCTAAGTGTTTCGGAATATCCTTTACAGTGACTTCCTCCATAGTTTTTGTTTCCTTCCTTGGGTTTTTTACAGTCTGGAACCAGGCGACCGCTACGGTCGCAGGTTCGAATCCTGCCTCGGGCATGGATGTGTGTGAAGTCCTTAGGTTAGTTCGGTTTAAGTAGTTCTAAGTTCTAGGGGACTTATGACCTAAGCAGTTAAGTCCCATAGTGCTCAGAGCTATTTGAGCCTTGGGGTTTTTCTTTCGGATTTCGTGATTTTTCTTGTGTTTAAATAGTATTAACAGTGCTTTCGTTACATTAAGTTTAATTTTCCACTTGCTGATCCAGTATTCCAGATGGTTTACGTAATCCTGAGTTTGCTGGTATGTTTCCTCTGTCGTTGGTGGGTGACACCAATAAGCGGTGTCGTCAGCGTAAAGCTTTAGTCCTCCATTCTACTTATTTGGGCCTTGTATATGTGACGTGAAAGGCTACACAGCAGAGCCGTGAGGGGTAGCCGCGCGATCTGAGGCGTCTCGTCACGATCCGCGCGGCTCCCCCCGTCGGAGGTTCGAGTCCTCCCTCGGGCACTGGTGTGTGTGTTGTCCTTAACGTAAGTTAGTTTAAGTTAGATTAAGTAGTGTGTAAGCTTAGCGACCACCGATGACCTCAGCAGTTTGGTCTCATAAGGCCTTACCACAAATTTCCAAAATTTGCTACACAGCAAAGGAAAGAAGTTGGCCCCCTGTTGTACACCTGCCTATGGCCTGAACGTTTCCATTCGGATTCATTAACGACTATTGTGGACGAGAGCTGTCTATAATATTCGACAAGAGTGCCACACTCTGTCGAACGCCATTTTTATGTGTAAGAAAACTGCGGATGTGCAGTCCTGACTATTGAGACACTACACGTCACTACAAAAGGTCACTAAAGGGTCGACGGTTCAGTGGTGCTTGCGGAATCCCGCTTGGCAGTCTGGCTTGATGTTCGTTTTTTCAGCGAATGTCGTGAGTCTGTCGTTGATGATCTTCTCAAAATAGGCCAATATGATCATGGATCATTAGATGGCTGGCGTGGTTTTGGTAGTGTAATAGTTTTAGCCTGCTTTCACTGTTTTGGGATGTAGCTTAACTTTGACTGATAGTCTTTATAGGCTTGTGATGATATTTTTCCCTGGATACTTGGGGATTAAGTGCTGCTTTATGCCATATACTAATGGCACACTGTTCTTCGCTTTTAGTATGGCTTCTTCTATTTCTACACTTTTTATGTCGACTGTGAGAGCTGCTTTTTTCGGCGGTATCTCAGTAAGTTTTTATCTGTCTTGGCTTTCTTTATTCACCGTGTCTTACATCTTCGAAAAGAAGGGAACAATTTATGCTTTTTTATGTTTGGGTCGACTCATTGATTAAAACTATAATGTCGAGTAGTTTCTAGTCAAAATTGAATCTCAGTTTATTTGGCATAGAAATGGATGTTGTTGTTGGTGTGAGTGCAGAGTCTCATTAAATCGAACAGGATACTGCGGAATGATCTGAAGTTGGTTTTTCCCAAACATCTGGGTATCACGTTCGGTGTTTTAGCTATAGAGGTCAATTTCAGTTTGCGATACATTTATTATTCTCATACTAAATTATTCGTGTTATTTGTGTGCTATTCTCTTTTTGTTTACAGACTAGTTGAAAAACACCCACAACGCTTGGTTTTTATTTTGATTTACTCTTAAGAACATTCCAGATCACTCGAGAATATTATGTAACATGATAAAAATTAAAATGCAAAACAATCGTAAGAAATATTAACACTGCACACTCAAAAATACTTTCTAACGCTCACTAATACTCTTAAGTACACTTAAATTGAGTAAAGTATTCTGTAACACACACATTCAATACTACGTGGACTCTACTCTGTCACTCACCTTTTCGTTCCTTTGCAGAACACTGTGGACATTCCAAAACATTCATAGACAGAACTCTCTAGAACCTTTTCGAACATTGCAGAAAATGCTAAAACATTCATGAACCTAGTAAACATTAAAGAATTTGCCAGGATATTCTAGAACACTGTGGATCATAGCAGAACATTCGAAGAGAATACTTTAGAACATTACAAAGCATTCGTTGACATAGAATAATATTAATCAAGGCTCGAGAACATTAGATTAATCTCAAATTTTTTCTCTTGTAATATACATTCACGATAAGAGACGAAATATGTCCTCGTGATAATCTCCAATTTTTTCTCTTGAAATATACATTCATGAGAAAGAGACAAAATATGTCCTCGTGATCACCACAATATGATATCGACCACTTCAAACACTCACACCCCCATAACCAGAAGCACTATACAAGGCGCTGCAAATGTTATGGAAATGAAAAGTACGGGGCTCGTACGGTTAGCTAAGCAAAAGATTGTAACAGTACTTCGAAAGTCTATTTTTGTTTGTTTGCATAATTCACTTAAGTGGAACAGTGCCTATTGACCTTAAAAAACTAAAAGTAGGGAAAATTAGAATGTCAGTGGTGTTTGTTGCAGCAGTCTAGTGCTAGTTGTTTACGAGACAGTATTTTGTATGTTTGGACAAAAAATACACTTTCTAAGCTAGATTAAGGAAAGGTAAACCTACGTTTCTAGCATTTGTAGATATAGAGAAAGCTTTTGACAATGTTGACTGGAATACTCTCTTTCAAATTCTGAAGGTGGCAGGGGTAAAATACAGGGAGAGAAAGGCTATTTACAATTTTTACAGAAACCAGATGGCAGTTATAAGAGTTGAGGGGAATGAAAGGGAAGCAGTGGTTGGGAAGGGAGTGAGACAGGGTTGTAGCCTATCCCCGATGTTATTCAATCTGTATATTGAGCAAGCAGTGAAGGAAACAAAAGAAAACTTTGGAGTAGGTATTAAAATCCAGGGAGAAGAAATAAAAACTTTGAGGTTCGCCGATGACATTGTAATTCTGTCAGAGACGGCAAAGGACTTGGAAGAGCAGTTGAACGCAATGGACAGTGTCTTGAAACTAGGGTATAAGATGAACATCAATAAAAGCAAAACAAGGATAATGGAATGTAGTCGAATTAAGTCGGGTGATGCTGAGGGAATTAGATTAGGAAATGAGACGCTTAAAGTAGTAAAGGAGTTTTGCTATTTAGGGAGCAAAATAACTGAGGATGGTCGAAGTAGAGAGGATATAAAATGTAGACTGGCAATGGCAAGGAAAGCGTTTCTGAAGAAGAGAAATTTGTTAACATCGAGTATTGATTTAAGTGTCAGGAAGTAGTTTCTGAAAGTATTCGTATGGAGCGTAGCCATGTATGGAAGTGAAACATGGACGATAACTAGTTTGGACAAGAAGAGAATAGAAGCTTTCGAAATGTGGTGCTACAGAAGAATGCTGAAGATTAGATGGGTAGATCATATAACTAATGAGGAGGTATTGAATAGGATTGGGAAGAAGAGGAGCTTGTGGCACAACTTGACCAGAAAAAGGGATCGGTTGGTGGACATGTTGTTCTGAGGCATCAAGGGATCACGAATTTAGTATTGGAGGGCAGCGTGGAGGGTAAAAATCGTAGAGGGAGACCAAGAGATGAATACGCTAAACAGATTCAGATGGATGTAGGTTGCAGTAGGTACTGGGAGATGAAGAAGCTTGCACCGGATAGAGTAGCATGGATAGCTGCATCAAACCAATCTCAGGACTAAAGTCCACAACAACAAGTGTTATTACAATCTGTTGATCGGCTAAAAATACGAGCCCCTGAATACCAAACCATTTTGTCATTTTGTGAAAACTGCACATCGATGGCCCTTTCCATTTCCGCAGAATCTGCTGTAGATAACACATATATAGTCTATCAAATGTAACCAACATTGCCACATGCCCTCGGTTCATGAGTCACTGCGGAGAGGTTTGAAATTTGATGCACAACATTTGCACAAGGAATGGTGATCAGAACTTCTTCTCATCGTGTGGGCAAAATATTGGTAATGACGATTTGCCACCATCAGGATTTGAACTCGCTTATCTCCGAGTCGACTGCTACTGAACACGAATATGTTTGCGACCTCGGCTAGCGATTCAGATTCTTCGTTAGCCCTTGACCACGTGCAGTGGAATGGGCTTTAGATTGAGGCTGGTGGTACTCTTAAACAGTTTTATTTAATTTACTAAATGAAAACTCTGCTTTACCTTCACTTTATTTCATACTTCTTTAAGTTATTCTATCACAATGTTTGCTTACGAACGAGCCTCAAATTATAAAATCATAAGTAAAAGAACTCCTAAACCCAGAATCGAACGCTTGAACTACAGAATTCGACACAAAACTCTATCCACTGTTCTAACAACGTAGCACTTCTCGTAAACGTGATTACGCTATTGTCAAGCTGCCTTCAAATGACGTTCGTTTTCTGCCGAAAGTATGCGCGGGACGATATGTTGTAAACAACATTTTTGCACAGTTAGTATGCGAGGAACTGCGTTGTGGCGTCCGAGCGCTCGAATTTTGATTCACCTTGTATAAATTCTTTGGTTCCCCACTCTACGACAAGCTGCTTGTAATTGAACGTTATAGAGATTTTAAGTGCTACTTTTACTGGAAATTGCAGTCTTTTGTATTGAAACGGAAGTTCGGTAGATATGAGCGGAATCATCTGTATAAATGTTGTTTTTTCTTCATCATTTTCTGACATTATTTTTGCTTCAATTATATTGTTTGATAAGTGTTTCACGGTCATAATTTTTCCTTTAAAAGTCTTGGTAAATCTAAATTTCTCAACAAAATTAATTTTCAATCTTAAAACATGAAAAGGCATTGCTGACAGTTGCACTCAACTCAAAAATTCGTTGGGAAAATTTACAGGTTCGTAGGCACCAACCATTGAAGCAATTGATCTACATATTCTATTCTCGCCAGGCATATTATTTTGAGTTTTTGAATTATTTTGTCAACTGATTCATTTCTTACTGATAAAATGGCTCTTTCAGGTACCCGATTTAAATATGTGTAATTTTGAATGAGCTCTGAATGAACTTTATCTATTGATTCATATGGACTGCTGAGAATGTTACACAAGTCATTTGTAAGTTCAGTTTGGTTAGTTACACAACTATTCACCAACATGTAAGAGTTTTCTGGTAAAATATCTCGCTTTTTCATCAACGGAAAGTTGGACTCTCATATTTGTTCTTAATGGTCTTTTATTGAAAAAAAAAGGAAATTCGTGGTAAGTACTATGGGACCAAACTGCTGAGGTCATAGGTTCCCAGGCTTACGCACTAATTAATCTAGCTTAAACTAACTTACGCTAAGGACAACACATACACCTATGCCCGAGGAAGGACTCGAACCTCTGACGAGGAGAGCCGCGTGAACTATGACAAGACGCATCAGTCCGCACGGCTACCCCGCGCGTCTTTTATTCATTCGAGGTGAAAAAAATGGTTACTTAAAACACGCACTCATGTCACTTACTGGAGTTGGTTTTGGAATAATTGGAAGCGTTTGCCGAAAACCCCCAGGAAGTATAACTGATGCGCTTCCCACCAACTCTTAATTACCTCAGAGATCTTGTGTTGTTCTGTCTCGGCTTCGTCTCATATGAAATGAAATGATCGTATGGCATTATTGGCTGGGATACCCCATCTGAGGTTGTTCGGCAGCCTAGTGCAAGTCTCTCTGTTTGACACCACTACGGCGACTAGCGCGTCGATGACGATGAAACATTGATGAGGACAACGCTACACCCAGTCCCTGAGCGGATAAAATCTCCGACCTCTGACCGAGAGTCGAACCTGAGCCTCACCTGTTTGTGTTTTATAAGGACATAGATTCATTACTGCTCTGTTTCTTGTGTAATGACGTACCCATCTTTTCGACGTTTTCGGGAACTAAATAAGTTTGTTATCAGAAAAAGTATGCCAAAGAATTAAATATATACTTCTTCTTCTTCTTGTCTCGAGAGTCTGATAGGGCTTCTAGCGAATGTGAAAGTCATGTACCACTAAAACTGAGATCATTTAGGTTTTATATGATTAAAGTAATTTAAGGCGTCTTCTCGCCTTTAAAACCCAGAAAGAAACGTAATAAGTGAAGTTAAAGCCTATAATAGGAAAAAATTAATAAGAGAAACCAGCTCTCTGGGAATATGAAGAGAGATATAATTTTTTCCGGTTTATGTTCTTGCTGTGAAATCTTCTTAATCCCTGATTCAGTATAATCTATTTATGTAACACTTAATTCTAGGAATCTGGAACAGTTATTAGTAAAATTTCTTTTTGTTGAAGGTAGATGGAGTTGGTATGCAACATATACACAGAACTCATACCTTCTTTTGGTAGCGTCTGATATTAAGTAATGGCCTGAATGTCCCTTCAACCAGTTAACGGAATTCCGATTTGCGTTAGCGTACGGAACTGAGTCTGGTTACAAAAAGTCATTAGGAGTAATGCACACTATGTGATCAAAAGTACCCGGGCACCCCCTAAAACCCACGTTTTTCACATTAGGTGCATTGTGCTGCCACCTACTGCCAGGTTCTCGATAGCAGCGACCTCAGTAGTCCTTATACATCGTGAGAAAGCAGAAAGGGGCGCTCCGCGGATCTCACGGACCTCGATCGTGGTCAGGTGATGAGGTGTCACTTGTGTCATACGTCTGTAAGCGAGATTTCCACACTCCTAAACACCCGTTGGTCCACTGTTTTTGATGTGATAGTGATGTGGAAACGTACATCAGGCCGACCTCGTCTCTTGACTGACAGAGACCGCCGAGTTCAAGAGGGTCGTATTGTGTAAGATGCAGACATGTATCCAGACCATCACATAGGAATTCCAAACAGCATCAGGATTCACTGCAAGTACTATGACACTTAGGCGGGAGGTGAGAAATCTTTGATTACATGGTCGAGAGGCTGCTCATAAGCCACACATCACGCCTGTAAATGCCAAATGACGCCTCGCTTGGTGTAAGGAGCGTAAACATTGGACGACTGAACAGTGGAAAAAAGTTGTGTGGAGTAATGAATTACGGTACGCAATGTGGCGATCCGATGGCAGTGTGCGGGTACGGCGAATGCCCGGTGAACGTCATCTGCCAGCGTGTGTAGTGCCAACAGTAAAATTCGGAGGTGTTGGTGTTATGGTGTGGTCGTGTTTTTCATGAAGGGGGCCTGCACCCTTGTTTTGCATGGCAGCATCACAGCACAGGTCTACTACATTGATGTTCTTGCTTCCTACTGTTAAAGAGCAATTCGGGGATGGCGATTGTATCTTTCAACACGCTCGAGCACCTGTTCATAATGCACGACCTGTGGTGGGGTGGTCACAAGACAATAACATTCCTGTGATTGACTGTCCTTACAGAGTACTGACGTGAATCCTATAGGGATGTTTTAGAACGCCGACATCGTGCCAGGCCTCACCTACCTCTCCTTAGTGCAGCACCCCGTGAAGAATGGGCCGCCATTCCCCGAGAAAACTTGTAGACCTGATTGAACGTTTGCCTGCGAGAGTGGAAGCTGTCATCAAGGCTAAGGTGGGCCAACAGCATACTGAACTCCAACATTACCGATGGAGGGCGCCACGAACTTGTAAATCATTTTCAATCAGGTGTCCGGATACCTTTGATCACATAGTGTAATTCGGGGAAGTTCTTGCGATGGTTGCTATCGTTTGTCGAATGAGATCCTAGACATTTTCAACACTGGTGTACACAAAATGATGTTCTTCATCAACTAATAAGTTGTACGTTACGCACAGTGGTGAGTCCACCACGTGCATGGACTAAAGCTTTGAGTTGGTATTTTTCTCTTGACTGCTCGGTACCAAGATGCTTTCACCATCGTTGGCAGAGTAAACAAAAAAAAAGGTTCAAATGGCTCTGAGCACTATGGGACTTAACTTCTGAGGTCATCAGTCCCCTAGAACTTAGAACTACTTAAACCTAACTAACCTAAGACATCACACACATCCATGCCCGAGGCAGGATTCGAACCTGCGACCGTAGCTGTCGCGCGGTTCCAGACTATATCGCCTAGAACCGCTCGGACACCACGGCCGGCCGTTGGCAGATCACGGGGTTGTATATTCTTCCAGAGTACAGGCCACCTGTAGTTTGGGTATTTTTGTTCGATAATGTTCCTGTTTTTGTTTTCCATCAGTTTCCTTTAAACTGTCTTCACCGTCGTGAGCTCCTTTTCTGGGACGTTTGATTTGATGTCACCTCAATTAAAAAGGTTTTGAGGTGAAACAGTTCATTTGGAATATGTTGTACATTAGTGGGAGGTTGCAGACTGGTTGACGCTGTTCGGTTGGGTTCTCCGCTGTTTGTATGTGCTATACACACATAAAACCAGTGATTTGTTTCTAACACCTATTATATTTAAACCTGCGTCTCCTGTGGCCAATATTAGCAATAATACTTGACTTTAAATTCATATTTTCATGTGACAAAATTTTCCTGAAGCTGACATGATTCACTTCATCGTCTCTTCCGATAACGTCAACACTTTTGCAACGTAATTTATCTTTGACGTTATTTAGGCGTTTGCTAAGGTTACTTTCTTTATTTCATCAAGTTTCCCGATAGAGTGCGTCTGTAAAAAGGCACGCATGCCCTCAGGAAGACCGGTACTTAACAGCGATCGTGTGCCTTATGTTCCTTTTGTATTAAAAGCCTAGGCATTTCATTTTAGAAAGTGGTATCAGCTGACCGTGATGCAGAGGTATGCCGCATCCTGTATTGGTAATACCAAACTTCCTTATATTCGGCTTCACTCCTGAGGCAAGTTCGTCTTTATCAGTTTTCTGAAAACCTTAGTTATGTTCCGTGCGCAGGCATTAAAAACAATCTTGTGTCCATTGATGGTTAAGCCTCGTAAACGTTAGGCCAATGTGGCAAGTAAAGGCTCAATGGTGATCTTAAATAGTGCCATCGATATCGGACAACCCTCTCTCAACGAGAGAGCTGGCCATTAATCATTAGTGTTGTAACTCCTTTACTGAGAATTTCACTTATTAAGTTAGCAAACTGTGGTGGAAATATATTAGTGGTCTACTCTGTCGAATGTCTTTGCAAAATCAAGTGATACTAAAGCACACTTTATCTTGCAAGCATCTGTAGTGGCAATGACATCTCTGTACTCACATAAGTTGTGAATGATCTTTCTGTCAGTACCGGCGCTCGTCTTGGTACCGGCCGATAACTATATGCATCAGCGTTTTAAGGGAAGTAATTTGTGCCATGTTTTTACAGTCACAATTTAGTAAAGCAAGCGGTCTAAAATCATTAGTAAAACTGCTTCTTGGGTGTTTAGGGATTAGAAAAACAGTGATACTTGCCATGAGATCTTTAGGACATTAAAATTCGGTTACAGTAATTCATTGTACATACATAATGACATAGGCTTCAATTGATCTTAGAAAACAGTAAAATTCTGCCTTGAGACCATCAAGTCCCGGTGATTTATTTTTACAGTTTTAGAGATATTTCGTTGTCTCGGGATGTTAAAGTTCGGTCAGTTGATTCACGTATTCAAAACAGCATTGGATCAAATGATATCCCAGTTGATTCGAACCGTCCAAAGACCAGTTGGATAACACAAACGTCGATACAGCACACCTCAAGTCAATGAAAGTGCCACTGCAATTGCAGACCTTGTGTACACTAGTGTTGTAGAACTATTCGAACAAACAAGAGAAGAATAACAACATATCACACAAACGCGTCGTTCTCACCATGCACTGCAATATCCGTTACCTTTTATAACAGAATATGACTGTTACCGTTACAGTTTGAAACAACTGAACCCAAATGCGGGCGATATTGTCTGAAACACGCAACAAAAATGAAAATTCCAAAGGGAGCCAAAAAGAAACGGAGGCTTGCACATCAGGGTGGTAATGAAGTAGCTCCACTATTTCGCGAAAAGGTTAAAAGAACTGGTAGCCATTGAATCGGCAACTCCTAAAACTCCTGACTCCAGCCACCCTACGCCAGATCGAATGGATGTCGATACGACAGCAGCCTATGCAATGGGTTCACAGCATGAGGCGCTTGGTGAAATGATCTGCAGACCTTCCCAACATCCAAAGCCGGATCATCATGAACTAGTTAAAACGGGAAATATTTTATACCAGACCACACAAACAAGCAGTTGGGCAGAGGAAATAGAAGAAACTGGTATGCATTCCGACATGGCTGCAATCGCGAAAACTGAGTGGGAATCTTTTTCATCACGAACGGAGCATCCCACAACTATAAGAGGAAGTTCCAAGGACACCCTGACTTTTGGAATGTGGGCTTTCTGTGGATTGCCACCAAAGTAAGGAATATTATCCTCGCAACACGTACCTTACAACATGATCAGGCCTCAAACATATAAAACTGCCAATTTAAATATAAATAAGATCCAGTCTTATCTGCACCTTCGCATTCTACCAAAACCTCTTATATACTGCAGGTATAGATATTCTGTTACTACAAGACGTAGCTGCCATTGAGCTGGACCGAATAACTGCATACAGTGTTACCACTAATTCGGGCTTTGGAGCGGATTTAGGGACACCTTTTTTAGAAAAAGAATGGATTATCATGGCAAACGTCGAAAAACTACCAAACTGCAGAGGAATCGTTGTCATCGTCAACCACACACGTATAATCAATGTAGCAATAGGCGAGGAAGGGCAGACTTAACAGCGAAATAGTCCCACATTTTGGGAGGAATCACGACCATCTAATATTGGCAGATAATTTCAGCTGTGTGTTAAGCCCAAAAGACCAGACGCCTAATTTCAATAAATCAGTATCACTAGAACGTATCGTTCACGAAATTCGTTTAACTGATACATGGGAATAGACGCATGCTACGACCCCTTGTTTCGCACAAGATACAGGCCACTCTGCCATCGGCTGGACAAAATTTATGTTTCGGAGCAACTGATAATCCAAATCCTACACTCCGAAGTTTGACAATTTTTTCGGGTCATGTCGGGGCAGAGTTACATGGAAACTCAACAACTCTTGGATTAAACAGCGGAAAATTTGTAAAAATGCTATCCGGTGATACCAATGTTGACCATCATGTCGTACTCACGGATGGGGCGGGTGGGGGCTGAGGGGGGGGGGGGGAGAAACTTTGAAATCTAATCTTAAATAGGATTTTATTTCAGCTTCGGATTCTACGGGAAAAATATTGAACTTTTGTATGTAACACTTCTGTCGTTGCGCGATAGATATCGCTTACCCTTTCTCTGCAGTTTTTTAATAATTTCTTGTCCCGGTCCATTTGTATTTGCTCACTGATAAGGTAACAAAGATCCCACTCTATGACGCTCTTGGATTTGATCAGTATACTGATCTTCTTCACTGTTCATGAACACAGCACTAGATGGTGGCATTTGAAAACAAGAATTATACGCCCTCGTATTTTGTAGAAAAAATTTTGATGCTGGAGTTCCTCCAGTCATGTTATGAAATAATAATGACGGAAGTAAGCCGGCCGCGGTGGTCTCGCGGTTCTAGGCGCGCAGTCCGGAACTGTGCGACTGCTACGGTCGCAGGTACGAATTCCTGACTCGGGCATGGATGTGTGTGATGTCGTTAGGTTAGTTAGGTTTAAGTAGTTCTAGGTTCTAGGGGACTGATGACCATAGATGTTAAGTCCCATAGTGCTCAGAGCCATTTGAACCATTTGAACTGATGGAAGTAATGGTGACATCCGAATTTTTTCTTTCATGTGTTTCTCTGCTGACAGAACTGAGACACTTGTTCCATTTTACGCCTTAGAGGAATCATAAAGGACCATTCATCTCACAAACTATAATCTCTACTTCTTCTGCTTTGTACTTCAGTAAACAAATTTTTTGTTCGAGTGCTTCCTTCCATTAGGTATTTTTCGCTCATTGAAAATACACTTAGTGCCTTTGGCAATCGTGTTGCTTCAACAGTTTCCGTATGTTTGCTTGCTGAGTATCTCGTTCAATCATTCTCTGCACTTTCACCTCGTTGTTCGTCGGTTAAATTCTCTCTCAGTGTATTCATTCTCTTTCGTGATGAAGCTAACCGTGTTTCTCACTCCTCATCTCTTCCTTTTCTTCGCCGTTATTTCTGTTTCCTTGTTTTCATTTCACCACTGGTAAAATCTGCTATTTTACGTTTCAGCATCATGTTAAATGTTCAAAGGCAGCACAGTAAAAGTAAATTTAATACACAGTTCACTACCTTAAGCAATTCTCTTTTCTTACATTTATTTCACTTTCTATCACTTTCACTTTTACTTCATTCGCTCTAAACGATTTTCAGATGTACGATGAATCATCGCTCTTTGAGCTGGAACGTATCCCCACCACAACAGGACAGTGGAACATCTGAGAACTTTCACGAAAATCTTGGAACATTTTACAATAATCTAGAACCTTCTGGAACATCTATACCATTCAGGAACTTTCTTGACCACTATACAATATTCTCAAAAATTCTACAAAATTCTCCAGCATTTTCGAACATTCTCGAAGGACAAACTGGCCAGTCTTCGACACTCGTGTCCCACATGCTTTACTTTTTTCCATAAGTAGTCCATTGGTGCGATGCTATTATTTGACAGCCATATCTTCGAACACAACCGCCGTACTGTTTAATCCTCACGGGGATGCGGGGGTGGGTTGCAGAATTACAGTGGCACGTGCAAACAAGCCACGCTTACATTCATTATATATAGTGATTATAACAATATCCCCTCCCATAACTCTTTGTTTCGTAAGGGAGTCCTGATATTAAAAATTTGTAATGAGTGTTAATCCGCAGGCTGCTTTTTATAACCCGAGGTGATGTAAGGCGGGGGATGGCCGCAGTATCGCGCACGCAAGATATAAAACGGCAGTGTTTTGGTGGAGCAATCATATGTACTCAGTTATTTATGTGAAAAGGTTACTGTGTCATCACGGCCGCACAACGGGAATCAACAGACTTTTACAGGGAACGGTAGTTGGAGCTAGACACATAGGTCATTCCATTACAGTAATTGTTACGGAATTCCATATTCCGAAATCAACAGCGTCAAGAGTGTGCTGAGAATGCCAAATTTCAGGCATTACTTCTCACCTCTGACAACACAGCGGCTGACGGCCTTCACTTAACGAACGAGAGCAGCGGGGTTTGCGTAAAGTCATCGGTGCTAACAGACCAGCAACTCTGTATGAAATCAATGTGGGGGTACGACGGACGTATGCGTTAGGGCAGTGCGGCGAAATTTGGAGTTAACGGGCAATGGCGGTAGATGTCCGATGCGAGTACCTTTGCTAACAGCTCAACATCGTCTGTAGCGCCTCTCCAGGGCTCGTGACCATATCGACTCGAAAACCATGGCCTTGTTAGATGAGCCCCGATTTCAGTTGGTAAGAGCTGATGATAAGGACGGTAAGGTTCTAGTGTGGTGCAGACCTCACGAAACCATGGACCCTATTTGTTAACAGGGCGTTGTGCAAGCTGATGATAGCTCCGTAAGGGCGTGGGATAATTTACATGGTAGTTGTTAGGCTACTTGGAGACCATTTGCAGCCATTCATGGACTTTATGTTCCCAAATAACGACGGAACTGTCACTGGGCCACAACTATTCGCCATTAGCTTGAAGAACATTCTGGATAATTCGAGCGAATGGTTTGGGCACCCAGATCGCCCGACTTGAATGAATCCCATCGAAAATTTGTGGGACATAATCGAGAGATCAGTTCGTGCACAAAAATTGTGCACCAGCAACACTTTCGCAGTTATGGATGGCTATAGAGGTAGCATGAGTCAGAATTTCTGCAAGGGACTTCCAACGACTTGTTGAGTCCATGCCACTTCGAGTTGCTGTACTACGTTGGCAGGAGGAGGTCCGACATGACATTAGGAGGTATCCCATGGCATTTATCACCTCAATGTATTTATTGATTAATATTTTAGCGCTAAAACTCATTTTTCCCTCTGTCTCGATAATTCAGAGTTTGCAGTATCCGAAATAATGTGACGTCAAAGACGCCCACATCAGTTACGTACGCATGACAAATAGTCATCTTGTTGATAGGATCAGTGATCAAAGCAAATAAACTGCACTGAAATATGGAATTTGACGAGTTATTTTATGCATGCAGCGTCACAAGGCTGCATTTTGTGCCACATGACAACAGTCTCTACGTCTAAATTATTATTGGGGTAACGTGTCCAACCGAATCAAAATATTACAGTCATCACAAGGAACATGTAGTTTGTAACCTACGATAGTTCTATGAATTATAACAAGTTTGAAAGTATCTTATGAAGGGTATCTCGTTAACTATTGTCCACAATAATTGTAATGCTATAGCTATTTGTTTGACTGCAACACTAGAAACTCGAAACCTCTATTTTGTCTCACTTTCATCGGAAATAGGTTTCAGTTGTATCGAATCTCTCCATGTGGGGCTAAACAAGTGGATCGAAGTGAGTGGCGACATTTTTGAGAACTTACTGTGAAATAGTTCTTATAGACAAGTACCCTGTTGATGAGAGGTGAGAAGACACACCTCAAACAAAGTTTTTTTTTAAACAATTACTGAACACGTCTGGCTTTCTTTTTCGATCCGTTGCATTTTTCGCGAGATAATACCGTTTTGAACTAAATTGTGTTTTTGTCGATTACAGCGCCCTCTACCGGTCAACGACAAAAGTTACGTATCTTTTCCCCTTTTCCCGTAGAATCCGAGTCTGCAAAAAAGTCCTACTTAAGGTTTCAAAATTCCCGTCCTCTGGAGATGGGGCAGGGTTGTCAACAATAGTATAGCCGGATAGCATTTATACAAATATTTAACACGTATTTTTCCGTGTTTAATCACACGCGTATTTTTTAAGACATATCGTTGTCTCACGAAACTCACTATTGGCTTGGGTCATTATGGAATGTATATTTGTAAAGTAAACGAAACTCTAACCGAAAACGGATGAGTCAGTTGAGTTTCTTAAATTGTTAATTGTTCCTGCCTGTCCTAATACACAATCAATAATTACGAAAAGAAAAAAAACGTTTCTCCATGCTTGTCAGTGGTGTGTGATGTAGAAATCTAAAATCCGTTTGACGACGATTCGTTTGTAGCTAATAGTACTCAAAGCAGGCTAAATTTTCATACTATAGCGTTACATTTTCTACTTGTCCCTTTTACCCGGTTCCTGCTCCTTCCCAGACCTGTGCAGGTACTTCTATATTAGACTATGGTGTTTTAGGCTACAAATTCGTACATATGCTTCTCAGATACGTTGGTTTCCCGATCAGTTCGTTTGTTTCCATAGAATTCTGCGCTTTTAGTCGAGCTTGCAACGTTATCCCGAAGTATCACGCCTCCACGAAATTTACACAATCATAATAACAAAAAATGGTTCAAATGGCTCTGAGCACAATGGGACTTAACTGCTGAGGTCATCAGTCTCCTAGAACTTAGAACTACTTAAACTTAACTAACCTAAGGACATCACACGCATCCATGCCCGAGGCAGGATTCGAACCTGCGACCGTAGAGATCGCGCGGTTCCAGACTGTAGCGCCTAGAACCGCTCGGCCACCCCGGCCGGCCATAATAATAAAATTAATATTTACTAATGATAAACATTTCTTAAATCAGAAGCAAAACAAAATTCGCAGCATGGATTAAAGTAAATATGGAGTAAATCATAGCACAATTTTCTTCTGTGTCGTCTATATAAGTGCACTTTGAAAACTATTAGTTGTCTCTTGGGGTTCGTACTGAAATTCAGGTCGCGAAACGGCTTAATTCTGGCCAAAGATTTTTTATTATATATGTTAGAGGTCTCCTGAAACATGTCAACGGCAGGCTAGTGCTGTCTTGCTATGTTTCCACACGGCATAACTAGAGTTTTATTTCTGAATACGAGATTAGCCCGAAACCTGAAAACATCGTTCTAATTTTTTCAAGTTGCTAACAATGTTTTACGATGAACTTGACCTATATTAGAACGAGTTAAATACGACACATTTGAAATATTACAATTTCGATCCATATTTTCTTCTTTTATAACTACTCAAAAGCTTTTCTAACTCAGTGCTGTCTTTACAGCTACCTCTAGTTACAGGTTAAAAATACTACTGAAAGCCGTGTGTACAGTAGTTTCTGGAAGTATTTTAGTGAAGAGCTGCGCCGCAGGTATCTCGTACTACAATGGAATTGTGGTCTGCTGCTGACATTAAAATAACTTGTGTACATTTATCTATAATCGAATGGTTGTAGCTGATGCAGATACAAGTACGATAACCATCCCGCATTCGGATGAAAGTGGAAATATTTTTTATTATATATCTTATTTATCAACATATCAGTAGGTTCTTTCACAAAATTGGGTGCCGAAACGTTTTAGTTAGCCATTGTTCCGCTATTTTTTTTATCAATAATTAATCTTCTACTATGCGCTTTTTACTGTGTTGATGTAAAGAATTGGTTGTATCTTTCAAATATTTTTTCTTTTCTCAAACTTAGTTCTTGAGTTAGGCGACTCAAAAAAACTTTATATCTATAATACACCCAACAGTCACTTTGTTTTACCAGATGTAGTGGAAAGTGACACAGAAGCCACACACGAAAATGTGTATTATTTATAATATTATTTTTTCGTTCTTGATATTCGATTCAAATAGCGCTTTCCTCGTAAATTTAACTCAAGCAAGAGGAAATCCAGAGGAGCGCTTATAAACATTGAGGTGTGAACAGAACGGGATGCTGCGGCTGTTTCGGGCAGAGCTGACTGGATGCACACAATAGGAAAAGCTCTTAGGTTCCAGTAGCCTTTACAGTAATACACAGTTTTGACTGACTGTTTTAATTTCGGTCATATTACCATTATCAGATGCTATAACTGTGCATTAGCACATGTCAAAATCTAAAAATCTTTTGACAGCGATACATGTCATCGTGGTATCTGTATGTTGGTCTTTTAACGTTGTCAACAACATGAATCCCATCAAATCACAATTCGCATGCACTGTTTCCATGGTAACTGTTATAACTCCCTTGTCGTGTAATCAGTAGACGAGTAATGATTTGGCGGCTTTCATATTAAGGCACCTCAAAGTCAAAAGATCCATCATACGGATATGACGATGAGATGCATATGTATATGAGAAGATGCTTAGATTTTTTCATGTCCTAAGGTACATTTATATCCCTCGATAATGGCCACATGGTCGAGAATGCAACAGTGCAAACAAATAATTTTATAGTCAAAAGTGACTGTGACGTCATTTACAAAATTTTGCGTGACTGTGAATTTCAGTCAAGAGAAGCTGATCATGTAGTTTGGAGTTTTTGGTTCTTTTACCTGAAGTTGATTAGCATCAGCAGAGATAGATATTCAATGTTTCTTCATTGCAACGCTCTTACTAAGACAAAAGCGCCAATTTGTATCAAAACATATCTCATGCGAATCGTAGTTACAGATTTTCCAGTATTTCAGGAAACACTAGCAACGAAAAGTCACGGCTTCTACTGTGTTTCAAAACGACATTCATAGAAAAACTGTGTGAAGGTCGTAAATAGCAGATCGCGTGCGAGTGACAGGATGCAGCTGTATGTGGCTCAATGTCGTTATGCGCCCTGCACACGACGGTATCAGTTTTAAAACTATCCGGGTATACGAAACTCAGCCACGAAATAGTGGTGGCAGATTTTTTATGTATGTAGTAATGGCTCCTTAGGGAGCATTCCTCATCTCGTTGTACGGTCGTCTGCAAACTGCTCAAACAGCCGCACGTGTTAGCACGGCATTTCTGGGATTCAGGGAGCTGCGCCGTCCGCGGATCGAAAGATCTGACGGTTTAATGACGAGGGCCGGTCTGCCGGCCACCTTGAGGGAGGTTTTTAGGCTGTTTCCCATATACCACCCCTTAAATTAGCTGTATCCAATTCAACAGTAACTATGCCCAACCCGCTTAGATGGAGGACAAAGAACAGAAGAACAAAATGTTGTACAGTTGTCTGCAGTAAGTGCATTTTCTTTTAATGATACCGCAGTAGATAAGAAAGTTACTAAAAATAACACCAATGCAAAAAATGAGAAAGTTTGTCATAATGTTCAGCAAAATAAATTTCTTTCGATAACTCAGATGACGCAGAACACATAACTAGGCTTCGACTGTGCGTAAATGTTGATGGAAACTATTGCTTGCCACGCACAATGGTCACTCCTTTCGACGTGCTTTCGAAAAAAGGGCTCTTTATGAAATCAGTCTCTGACGACAATAGTTAGGAAGTGGTCTTTCTACGAAGATAATGTTAAACACAAGAACAAAGAATGTTAGAGATATATGCTCTTGTTCTGAAAAAGAGAATGCACTTTGTGGACATGTATTTTTAAAGAGATGTAACTTGTGTTCTCGTTGCTTGTGCAAAAACTGAGAAAAATCCTCAAATTGCTGTTTTTAATTTTTAATTAATGAAGAGACTTCAATTTTCAGCAGTCGTTACTTAATTACCCAGATTTACCCGCAAAGATATCGATTATTTCCCCCCGCCCCCTCCTCCCCCCCAAAAAAGCTTCCCTGTTCAGTTTCTCATCCACGTGCGAACGTTACCTGTGGTGACCTATCCATATATGTTGTGCGACATAACATATGGTAAACCTCCCTCTGTAATCGAAGTCGCTGATTCACGTCTGTGCGGGGTCACTCAACGCGGTGGGATGCTGGTTCAAATTTTCGAGGGGGAAGATATTTTCACTTAATAGTGTCCCTATGTTTGCAGAGCGCCGCCGCTTCACTGAAATCATGAACAACAGCTCCAACTGCTGATAAGTTCTTTATTTTATTGCAAGACCTATTATCCTTTTATACTGAAACTAATTTTTTGAGTCATCAGTCTTCTAACAGGTTTGATGCATTCTGCCATGATTTCCTTTCCTGCGATTACTTTTTCATCTCAGAGTTTACATGCAATCTGTGTCTTCAATTGCTTGTTGGATGCATTCCAATACCTGTCTTCCACTACAGTTTTTAACCCTCTACAGGCCTCTCTAGTATCTTGGAGTTTATTTCCACATGCCTTAACATATGTCCTACCAGCCTGTCCCTTGTTCTTGACAGCGTTTTCCATAAGTTAGTTACTCCCCCGATGCTGCGGGGAACCTCCTTATTCTTTATTGTACCATTCAACCTAATTTTCAACATTCGCCTGTAGTACCACATCACAAATCCTTCGATTCTCTTCTGTTCCGGTTTTCGCCGGCCGCGGTGGTCTAGCGGTTCTAGCCGCTGCAGTCCGGAACCGCGCGAGTACTACTGTCGCAGGTACGAATCCTTCCTCGGGCATGGATGTGTGTGATGTCCTTAGTTTAGTTAGATTTAAGTAGTTCTAAGTTCTATGGGACTGTTGCCGTCAGAGGTTAAGTCCCATAGTGCTCAGAGCCATTTGAACCATTTTGTTCCGGTTTCCCCATCACACAGTGGTGTGTTCCAAACGCAGGTTCTCGGAAATTTCTTTCTCAAAGTACGTCATATTTTTTATACCAGCAGACTTCTCTTGGCCGAGAAAGCCTTCTTTGTCTATGCTAGGCTGCTTTTTTCTCCTTCTTGCTTCGTCCGTCATGGTTTTTTTTGCTACCTATGTACCAAAATTCCTTAACTGCCTCTACTTCATCATCACAAATTTTCGTAAGTTTCTCGCTATTCTCATTTCTGCTAATTATCATTACCTTTGTCTTTTTTGGTTTACTCTCGATCTATATTTTGTACTAAATAGACTGTTGATTTAGTTCAATACGTCCCATAATTCTTTTTCACTTTCGCCGAGGATAGTCATGTCGTCAGCGAATCTTATCATTGTTATCCTTTGACCTTGAATTTTAATCTCACTCTCGAACATTTCTTTTATTTCCATCATTGCTTCTTTGATGTATTCTCTGAGCAGTAGGACTGATAGCGTACATCCCTGTCTTACACCCTTTTTAATTCGAACACTTCGTTTTTGGTCTTCTAATCTTATTGTTCCTGTCTGGTTCTTGCACATACTGGATATTATCCGTCTTTCACTATAGCTTACTCCTGTTTTACCTGAATTTTGAACTTTACGCGTAATTTTACATTATCGAGTGCATTTTATAGATCAGCAAATCCTATGAACTTGTCTTGTTTCCTTCAGCCCTGCTTCTATTATTAACCGCAACGTCAGAGCTGTCTCTCTGGTGCCCGTACCTTTCCTATAGCCAAACTGATCATCATGTAACAGAACCTTAGTTTTCGTTTCCATTTTTCTGTACGTTATTCTTGTAAGCAACTTGCATGCAAGAGCTGTTAAGCTGATTGTGCGATAATTCTCGAACTTGTCAGCTCTTGCTGTCTTAGTAATTGTGCGTATAATAGTTATCTGGAAGTCTATGGTATATCGCGAGCCTCACAGATTTTTACGCATTAACTCGAGTAGGCGTTTGGTAGCACCTTTCCCCAGTGATTTTAGAAAATCCAATGGACTGTTATCTATTCTTTCTGTCATATCTGATCTCTTTTACCATTTATTCCTAATACTGGATCCCCTATGACTCCAATATCTCCTTCAGTCATGTCATCAGATTAGTACTACTCCTCATAGAGGCCTTCAGTCTACTCTTTCCACCCGTCCGCTCTCACCTCTGCGTTAAACATTGGAATTCCCACAGCACTCCCATGTTACTGCCGTTGCCTTTAAATTCAGCGTAGGTTGTTTTGACTTTTCTGTATGGTGAGTCAGCCTTTCCGATGATCATGTCTGTTTCGATTTCTTCACATTTTTCCTGCAGCCATTTTGCCTTGCTGTCCTCCTCTTCCCCTCTTCCTCTTATTTCATTCCAAAGTGATTTACATTGCTGTATTCCCTCTCATTTCCTGTAAACTTTTTTGCTTCCTCCTTTTGACAACCAGTTGAAGTATTTTTTCCTATTACCCAAGATTTCTTCTCAGTTACTATCCTGGTATTTATGTTTGTCTTGCCAATATGTGTGACAGCTGTTTTTAAGAGACGTCCAGTCCTCTTCAATCAACCTGACTACTGTGGTACTCCCTATTGCAACATCCAGTCCCTTAGCGAATTGCACGTGTGTCTCATTATTCCTCAGTACTTCACTATCCCGCTTCCTTCCACACTGATTCTTCTGTAAAATTGTCTTAAACTTCAGACAACTCTACAACTTTAGTAAATTTTGATCGGAGTCTATATTTGCTCCTGGGTGTGCTTTACAATTAGATATCTGATTTTGGTGCCTCTGCCGACCGTGATGTAATCCAGCTGGAATCTTTCCGTGTCTTCGGGTCTTTTTCAAGTATACCTCCTTCGATTGTGATTCTTAAACAGAGTATTCATCATTACCATATGAAATTTGTTGCAGAACTCACCGCTGTCTTTCCTACTACCAAGCTCATGTTCTCCTGTAGACGTTCGTTCTATTCCTTCCTGTACAATCGGGCAATGTCGGTGTTGACAGGCCCAGGCGAGGCGTAAAACTTTGTGTCGTGCACAAGGGTACACGAGTAGGCTTTTGGCTCCGAAAGCCCATATCGATGATGTTTCGTTGAATGGTTCGGACGCTGACACTTGTTGAAAGCCCAGTATTGAAATCTGCAGCAATTTGCGGAAGCGTTACAATAATGTCACGTTGATCGATTCACTTCAGTCGTCGTAGGTCTCGTTCTTGCAGCGTCTTTTCCCGGCCGCAGCGATGTCGGAGATTTGTTGTTTTACCGTATTCCTGATATTCACGGCACACTCGTGAAATGGTCGTACGGGAAAATCCCCACTTCATTGCTACCTCGGAGATGCTGTGTCCCACTGCTCGTGGGCCGACTATAACACCACTTCCAAACTCACTTAAATCTTGATAACATGCCATTGTAGCAGCAGTAACCGATCTAACAACTGCACCAGACTTGTCTTATATAAGCGTTGCCGACAGCAGCGCCGATTCTGCCTGTTTTACTTATATCTGTATTTGAATACGCATGCTTATAGCAGTTTCTTTGGCGCTTCAGTGTACAACTGTTCGCTTGACGAAAGATCCTTACCCGAAAGAGTCACACCAATATTTAAGAAAGTCAATATGGTTCAAATGGCTCTGAGCACTATGGGACTCAACTGCTGTGGTCATCAGTCCCCTAGAACTTAGAACTACTTAAACCTAACTAACCTAAGGACATCACACACATCCACGCCCGAGGCAGGATTCGAGCCTGCGACCGTAGCAGTCGCACGGTTCCGGACTGCGCGCCTAGAACCGCGAGACCACCGCGGCCGGCTTACTTCCGTCATTATTATTTCATAACATGACTGGAGGAACTCCAGCATCAAATTTTTTTCTACAAAATGCGAGGGTGTATAATTCTTGTTTTCAAATGCCACCATCTAGTGCTGTGTTCATGAACAGTGAAGAAGATCAGTATACTGATCAAATCCAAGTGCATCATAGAGTGGGATCTTTGTTACCGTATCAGTGAGCAAATACAAATGGACCGGGACAAGAAATTATTAAAAAACTGCAGAGAAAGGGTAAGCGATATCTATCGCGCAACGACAGAAGTGTTACATACAAAAGTTCCGTATTTTTCCCGTAGTATCCGAAGCTGAAATAAAATCCTATTTAAGATTAGATTTAAAAGTATCTCCCCCCCCCCTCTCAGCCCTCACCCGCCCCATCCGTGAGTACGACATGATGGTCAACATTGGTTCCGGTCTGCGCGCCTAGAACCGCGAGACCACCGCGGCCGGCAAGAAAGGCAATAGCAGTTTCCATTAAATAACAGGCTCATATCATTAATGCCGATACGCAGTAGGATTTTGGAATTTTGGATTTGGATTTTTGTGGATTTGGATTTTTGTGTTCGAACATTATGAATTACCTCTAAGAGAACGGTCTATTGATACTTAGTCAACACGGATTTAGAAAACATCGTTCTTGTGAAACACAACTAGCTCTTTACTCACACGAAGTTTGAGCGCTATCGACAAGGGATTTCAAATTGATTCCGCATTTCCAGATTTCCAGAAAGCTTTTGACACTGTACCTCACAAGCGGCCTGTAATCAAAATGCATGCCTACGGAATATCATCTCAGTTATGTGACTGGATCGTGATTTCCTGTCAGAGAGATCACACGTCATAGTAACTGACGGAAAGTCATCTGTTGTTCCTTATTTACACAAACAATTTAAGACAATCTGAGCAACATTCTTAGGTTGTCTGCCGATGTCGTTCACCGCCTAGTTAAAGTCATCAGAAGATCAAAACAAACTGTAAAACAATTTAGAAAAATATGGTGAGAAAACTGGCAATTGACCCTAAATAAGGAAAAGTGTGGGGTCAATCACAGGAGTACTAAAAGAAATCAATTAAGCTCCTGTTACATTATAAATAAATCAAATATAAAGGGCGGAAATTCAACTAAATACCTAGAAATTACAATTACTAACAACTTAAACTGGAAAGAACGCATAGAAAGTGTTGTTGGGAAGACGAACTGAAGACTGTGTTTTACTGACTGAATACTTAGAAGACGCAACAGATTTACTGAAGAGACTGCCTACGCTACGATTGTCCGTTCTATTTTGGAGTACTGCTGTGCGATGTGGGATCCTTACCAGATAGGATCAACGGAATACATCGAGGAGGTTCAAAGAAGTGCAGCACGTTTTGTATCGTCTATAAATAGGAGAGAGAATGTCACGGAATTGGGGTGGACATCATTTGAAAAACGGCGTTTCTCATTGAGGCGGGATATTCTTACGAAATTTCTAACACCGACTCTCTCCTCTGAATGCGAAACTATTTTGTTCAAGCCTACCTACACAGGGAGAAACGATCATAATAAAATAACGGAAATGAGAGCTCGCACGGGAAGATTAAATTGTTCGTTTTTTCCGCGCACTGTTCGAGAGCGGACTAACAGAATTATTGTGATGGTGATTCGATGAACTCTCTGCCAGGTCATTAACTTTTATTGGCATAGTTGCCATGTAGATGCAGATGTAGATGTAGACGTAATCATGTCATTTCTTACAACCCATTCCCCTATGGTCGGCGGTCCCTGTCCCTCAGTACAATCTACCCCTGTTGACGGACCGGTCCATTCTGTTGTTACTGTTTCTCTACTGACGTCACAACACTCCTTGCCAACCTTTATACTGGCGGGTATGCCTGTGGTGACATCTACTGGTCAATTTCGCATTACATTGGGGTTTCAGTGTACTTTTGTTCAGATACACCATTAGGAAGGAGCAGGCTACGTGCTGGAAACGGTTCCACCCTCTCCCTTCCAACATCATCATGAAACACGAATTTGAAACTACACAACAGACAAACACTCATTACAGTCACTCACACTTGTCACACAACTCTCACACTTCGCGAACCAACGGTGGTATTGTGCACGAAGGAAAGAAATACTACCGGTGAGTGAACCAAGCTCTTGTAGTGTATTCATTGTGGACTCGTATGCGGAAGCTGCGGTGCAGGCTTCTGACCAGCTATCTTGATTTACATTTTCTGTAATTTCGCTGCTTCAGTTAAGATGTCAGTTCAGTCAGAACCAATTCTTCCTCCCATTCTTTCACAAACGAGTTAGTTCTGTCTCCGACTACCTTGAAGTAGACGAAGAAAGGAATATTACGTATTAACTATCCATCAACGACTATGTCATCTGATTAGATTAGTTACACTTGAAACACAAAAACCTAGAACGAGCTCGGATGGTCAAGGATAAATAGGCAAATTGCTGGTGTCTTTTTCAAAGGGAACATCCAGGTGTTTGCCTTACGCGATTACGGTAATTGAAAAGTTTCGCTCTCATGCAGAAGCCTACCAACACAGATTTCTCTCGCGCACCGCTCACAATTGGAACAGTAAATGTTTGGGGGGGGGGGGGGGGAGGGAGGAGGAAGGAGGTTATGGTAGTGGTACACGAAATATAATCCGTTACACATCGTATAGTGACTCACGGAGTCTATATGTTGATCCAGGAGAGACGTGGGAAAGCTAAATCAAGATGATCGGAAGAGTGTTTGAGATCCGATTATCACGAATGCGAATGCATTGCTTTAGACACTGGCTCTATGTGGAAATGGCAGAGTCTGTCTTTTCCTTCTTGTTCATTGTCGTTCATTGTATCCTAGTTAATACCAGTCGTCTCAAATGGTTCAAATGGCTCTGAGATCTATAGGACTTAACACCTGAGGTCATCAGTCCCCTAGAACTTAGGACTACTTAAACCTAACTAACCTAAGGACATCACACACATCCATGCCCGAGGCAGGATTCGAACCTGCGACCGTAGCAGTGGCGCGGTTCCAGACTGAAGCGCCTACAACCGCACGGCCATCGCCACCGGCCCATCGTCTCAATATTCAGCATGCAGAGAAAAAGTATTCTGCCATTCAAAAAATGTAGTGATGTGGATCGTGATACGCGTTTACTGTAATACGATCTCGGGTTTATCTGGCTAATGCTTAAACCAAAATGTGTATTAATCATGATTACAGATCTGAATGGAAGAAGAAAATGGTACGTGTTCTTGGCGGAAATAACAAATCTTTGACCTATGTAACAACTGGAAATAATATAGTCTAGCTCTATCAGTAATTTTAGTGTTCTAGAACCGCAAGAGATGACATTATCCCGTTTACTTGATCTGTTTTCATGAACGCCTCAACGGCAGTCAACAGATACCACGAGGGGCTTTCTATGCTTTCTGTACCCTAATTGAGGCATTAATGAAAACTTAACGATCGTCCCATTACATTCAGGCAACAGGAAAGAGAGAGAAAAAAAGAAAGCGTCGTTCTACGGTGTTGACTGGTGGGGGGGGGGGGGGGGGGAGGGGTGGCATGAGCGATGGGTTCAACCACCTAACCAGAAACGCTTTTCTTCATCCACGCACAATAGCCCTTTTCACTGCTGTGCGTGAGAGATATTTCAGTTGAGTAGCTGTGCATAATGTGGTGTCATGTTAATGTTGTATGACGATGAGAAACGGAACAGCATGAGACCCGGTGCTGGCACAAAGCCTACTATTATAGAATATAATCGAAGACCTCGTAAGGTCAAAAATCTTCATGCTGCGGACGAAACAGCTGTACCAGACACCATGCAGAAGTTTGGAATATATAGAAACGAAGATGGGCACGAACGCTTTGATCAGGAACCTTACGACGCCTCCACTCCTTCCCTTTCCGGCCACAGTACCGACAGTGAAAATTTTTTTCACAATCAGGTTTCGAACTCGCTACATCAGAGTCGAGCGCCGCCGCACAGGTGTGCGCTAGCCACTGTGCTGGTTTTCTCTGCTTTGTCGACTTTGTTGTGATGAAGTCGATTCTTCTGCACTTTGCTTAACTCTGGTAGTTTCTGCAAGACAACTGATATTTTGTATTTGGACTATAAGGGGTGGTCAAATGAAAACGAGACCAGATATCAAGATATTGTTTATTATACACTCCTGGAAATGGAAAAAAGAACACATTGACACCGGTGTGTCAGACCCACCATACTTGCTCCTGACACTGCGAGAGGGCTGTACAAGCAATGATCACATTCACGGCACAGCGGACACACCAGGAACCGCGGTGTTGGCCGTCGAATGGCGCTAGCTGCGCAGCATTTGTGCACCGCCGCCGTCAGTGTCAGCCAGTTTGCCGTGGCATACGGAGCTCCATCGCAGTCTTTAACACTGGTAGCATGCCGCGACAGCGTGGACGTGAACCGTATGTGCAGTTGACGGACTTTGAGCGTATAATGGGCATGCCGGAGGCCGGGTGGATGTACCGCCGAATTGCTCAACACGTGAGGCGTGAGGTCTCCACAGTACATCGATGTTGTCGCCAGTGGTCGGCGGAAGGTGCACGTGCCCGTCGACCTGGGACCGGACCGCAGCGACGCACGAATGCACGCCAAGACCGTAGGCTCCTACGCAGTGCTGTAGGGGACCGCACCGCCACTTCCCAGCAAATTAGGGACACTGTTGCTCCTGGGGTATCGGCGAGGACCATTAGCAACCGTCTCCATGAAGCTGGGCTACGGTCCCGCACACCGTTAGGCCGTCTTCCGCTCACGCCCCAACATCGTGCAGCCCGCCTCCAGTGGTGTCGCGACAGGCGTGAATGGAGGGACGAATGGAGACGTGTCGTCTTCAGCGATGAGAGTCGCTTCTGCCTTGGTGCCAATGATGGTCGTATGCGTGTTTGGCGCCGTGCAGGTGAGCGTCACAATCAGGACTGCATACGACCGAGGCACACAGGGCCAACACACGGCATCATGGTGTGGGGAGCGATCTCCTACACTGGCCGTACACCTCTGGTGATCGTCGAGGGGACACTGAATAGTGCACGGTACATCCAAACCGTCATCGAACCCATCGTTCTACCATTCCTAGACCGGCAAGGGAACTTGCTGTTCCAACAGGACAATGCACGTCCGCATGTATCCCGGTGCCACCCAACGTGCTCTAGAAGGTGTAAGTCAACTACCCTGGCCAGCAAGATCTCCGGATCTGTCCCCCATTGAGCATGTTTGGGACTGGATGAAGTGTCGTCTCACGCGGTCTGCACGTCCAGCACGATCGCTGGTCCAACTGAGGCGCCAGGTGGAAATAGCATGGCAAGCCGTTCCACAGGACTACATCCAGCATCTCTACGATCGTCTCCATGGGAGAATAGCAGCCTGCATTGCTGCGAAAGGTGGATATACACTGTACTAGTGCCGACATTGTGCATGCTCTGTTGCCTGTGTCTATGTGCCTGTGGTTCTGTCAGTGTGATCATGTGATGTATCTGACCCCAGGAATGTGTCAATAAAGTTTCCCCTTCCTGGGACAATGAATTCACGGTGTTCTTATTTCAATTTCCAGGAGTGTATATTAGTATATTGATTATTATTTCGAAAGTAATCACCATAATTGTTAATACATTTATCCCGCTGTGAGATAAGAAGATTACTGTCTTTATGGAAAAATGTTTGCAGTTGCCTATGGCAACATGATTGTACGCAGGCGTGCACCTCTTCGTCCGAAGCAGATCGACGGCCACGAATGTCGTTCTCCAGGGCTCTAACAATATGGAAATTATATGGGGAGACACCAGGACGGTACGGAGGAAGTGTAAGGACTTCCCAGCGAAACTTCTGCAACTTAGTCGCAAAAATAATCACGCCAGCTCCCTGAAAGTCATGATGACCATTTCTTTGACTGCAAGTGTCTGCTACTCCTTGGCTTTTTTTGAGCACGGCCCCAAAATTAACGCACAGAGGTACGTGGACACTTTACAAAAATTGAAGGGCCCCACCAAATCAAACGCCTGGGAATGTTGACGGACGGCATCATTCTGTTGCAGATTAATGCCAGCCTACAAGCTGCCAAGGTTGTTTCGCGCACGCTGCGTAAGTTTTTCAGGGAGACCCGTACTTGTCCCCCATACAGTCCCGACCTCTCCCCACACATGTAATTAGTCTTCTTTTGGTAATGGAGGGTGTGGAAGCCACGGTCGGATGCGGAGGGTGCGCCTCCCGTCACATGTGTTCCGGGCACTTCCAGCTCCTTTCTGTGTTGGACAACTCTTCCACTGTCACTCTTTTATCCCGCTCGCACCTCTTCTTGCTTCTATCTCTTGTTTCCTCGGATAGGGACGGGTTCATTGTGATTTTCGTTCTGTGGGAACTATACCCTCCTTGACACAAAAAGGATTGAGGGACAAATGACCTAATCTAGTCCCTTTAACCCCATAAATCTATCCATTTCTTCTGCAATGCTAGGGTACTGAATACAATTTCTTGCACAAGAACGCCTAATACTGTGGACTCTTGCGCCATCCTTCCTATGAGGTTCTGTTGCCGAGACACTTACAGGACTCTGCGGCATCGCCAAGAGCTGGGTAGTTGTGCAACAAATAGTATAACAATGTAATAACAATACAGCAGTCTGGGACTTTAGTTTCAAATCGCTTCAATGTTCAAATACACAATGTGATGAAATGTATCCGGACACTTGGCTGAAAATGACTTACAAGTTCGTGGCTCCCTCCATCGGTTATGCTGGAATTCAATATTGTGTGGGCCACCCTTAGCCTTGATGACAGCTTTCGCTCTCGCAGACATACGTTCAATCAGGGTTCTTGGGGAATGGCAGCTTATTCTTCACGGAGCGCTGCACTGAGGAGAGGTATCTACGTCGGTTGGTGAGGCCTGGCACGAAGTCGGCGTTCCAAAACATCCCAAAGGTGTTGTGTAGGATTCAGGCCAGGACTCTATGGTGGCCAGTCCATTAGAGGGATGTTATTTCCGTGTAACTATTCCGCAATAGGCTGTGCATTATGAACAGGTACTCGATCGTGTTGAAAGATGCAGTTGCCATCCACGAATTGCTCTTCAACAGTGGGAATCAAGAAGTGGCTTAAAACGTCAATGTGGGTCTGCGATGTGATAGTGCCACACAAAACAACAAGGGTTCTAGCCCCCTCCATGAAAAACACGACCACACCATAACACCACTGCCTTCGAATTTTACTGTTGACACTATACACGCTAGCAGATGATGTTTACCCGGCATTCGCCATTGTAGTTGACATCGCACTGCCGCATTCCCATAAGTTATTTGAACAACAACACAACAGTATAAAATGTCCTTCAGTACATCGAGTAAAATGGTGCAATGGCTAAGATTCTAAGCACCCATTCGAGAGCAAATACTTCAAAGCCCCATTCGACCATCGATATCTAAGTTCTCCGGTGTCATTTAACACGAATGACGGGATGGTTTCTCAAAAAACGATTAACCCTATTTTCATCGCTGGCCTTGTCCAGATATATGTTACTAGTTATGCCTCATGCTCTGACTAGTTCTTACATAAATTTTGCTGCTTCTGTTGTTCTGTCAATTATGATAACAGAAGTACAATGTATATTAAAAGAAAAAAATTGACTAAACAGTAAACAAGCTTTAAGAAATAAGAGTACATCATTGACAAACTGACACCTTAATATGGAAATAAGTATGAAATCCATCACGATGCTTTCATAAACTTAGGCTGCTGTTGTGAATCTCGAGCTATCAAAAGAAGGAATAGAAGCAATAGGAATCTGAATATAGGGGAGACTCTCGAAAGCGTCCCTATGAGCAATTATTTTAAGAAATTAACGAGAAAAGGATAGTTAACACTATACCAAAACATATGGTCTGACAAGTCCATTGAAAACATTCTCGAAGAAATAATCCGAGGAAAAAACTCTAGAGGTCCAGAACTTCTATGCTGAAATGTGTGGTCAGTGGTAAGAACTGCAACAATCACAACGATATAAATAGTGTTCGTGAAGAATAGCTGCAATGAACGAATGAAGATGATATTTATCTGAACTGAGAATATGTTCTGCATACAACGTGCTCAGCATCGACTGACCGTAAAACTCTGATCTTCATTTATTTCTTTTTTGGTTAACAACGTACGTTTATCAGGAAAGCAGTGATCTGGCCCATGAGTTCTTCCACGCGACGCTTTGCATATCCCTCCAGAATGTTGATAGCAGCGTCTGTATTATGTTCCAGTTACACATAATATTACGATGTGTTTTGTTGAGAAAACGAGGTGGTGGAAGTTTGATTTTTTACTGTAAAATACTAATAAGTCTGGCTGAGTATAACTTGTCTTGAAGACAGCACACACTTTGATGTCTTCCAACTATCCTATTACATACTGTATTGTATATTTTCCTTTTTCTGATCTGAAAACTGAGTCACCTTACAGACATCTAGCAAACTAAAGATGTGGGGCCTAAAAGTTCCATTTACACTGTAAAATATCTGAAACAAAAGGAAAGTTGTTAGAAAAAACTGGGAATCGAACTCCGAATTTTTTGATGCTGTTCTAAGCCCCACCATGAAACCTTAGGGCCGAAATATCCATGTGGAGTCTGTGTATGTGTTATTATCCAGTGTTACTGAAAGCTTCAGTTACGCAAGTCTATAGTCAGAATTGGTAAGTGAGGTTAATTAAACAGTACTGGGGGAACTCTTCCGGGGACGCAAGTGCATTTAACGAGCGTTTACGTAACTCCACTTCTGGGGATTTGGTTTATCAATACAACTAGTGAACTGGTAGGGTGTTTCATTTTACTTGTGCAGGCTCTCTGAAGCGCTGCGTACTTCGCCAGTCTGATCACATAACATCAAACGAAGTTATTTAACAGTGTGAAACGGATGAAAGAAACCTCATCTAGCAATATCGTAAAAATGTGGAATATTACTGAGCACACGTTTTAGGGTTTCTCAGAATTTTGATACGAATATTTTGAGTCAAAAGTGGCAATGCTTTAATTTTAGAGATAATTTGTAAAGTAGCAATGGTACTCTTCTGCAGACTGTATTCGTTTTTCTTTTACTGCGTCTAGATTCACCTGATTGACTGTAACGATGTTAGTCTTTGTAAATTGTTGACTATTTCAATCGGAAGCGCAGGTGTAATCAACTTTATAATCATCGAAGCAGTGTGGCTGCTTTAGAGCGTACACGAGATAAAATAGTATGTTAAGGAGAAAATACGTGGGCATTCGATTTAGTTCAGAGAAACTAGATTTAATTTATATGAGCAGACCAGCTAATGGAGTCTCCAATAAAATTAATCGGTCAACCAGAATATTGTTAACTTCGGTCTTGTGTGGAAATTACTGTTTCTAGCAACGAAGGAGGGCTTCGCCCGTCGTAAAATAGACATATCAAACCCTCTAGTAATGGCCAATCAATCTTAACCCCATTTACAGATAATGAGAACTGCTGAGTTAAGCGGTTCTGAAAATTGTATGACGGCTAGGAACAATCTGTGTTAATAAGCGACTCTCTCGGAGTCCAGAACCTGGTTAGAGTTGCCGGTTGCCTATCTGACACCCTCCAGGGGCAACGAAAATTTGATTTTCAGAACTTAGTATAATTATTGAACGAATTTAAAAATTTAAAATTTGTCATAATCTGCTCATTAAGACCCTATTTTAAAAGTTCACCACAATAAGGCAAGTATTAGTTTTAGAAACCGTGTTTGTCTTGAGCCAGCGTTATTGGAGACGAGCAAATATCAATACTTCATTCATTCAGTATTTGAGAATGAGATCACTTAGCGACTTCCACCAAACTTTACACATAAATTTAAAATTTTATGAAATTTTTTTCTCTCTGACATTCCCTACAAAATGACGATAGGAAGAACGTTTATTGCTCATTACATTTTCACTATTTATGCAGTAAAACTTTAGCAGCCAGAAATGGCGTTTTAATTTATTGCTTCTTCACTGCCTACTCTATCAGTAACACAGTTTTCAGACAGTATTCACATTTACCATGAATGTACTTGCAAAATTACATCATTGTCATACACATAGCTTAACAGGAGTGACGTCACAGACATGTAGCTGCATGAGAAATGTATGAAACGCAAGCTTGTGCTGAAAATAGCGTGCAGTAAATCTTCAACATCAGGACGACATTTTAACGTCTTTCTTCTTTGCTACTAACTTTGCTCGCAACATACTTTGCAGAAAATATCCACATACATCACTCACTGTATGTACCTGCGAATTATATCATTGTACGCCACGTAGTTCAAGAGATATGATGACGATAATATTGAGGTGTGTGAAAAACTTGCTTTTGCTTGAAATGGAGCGCGAATTATCCAGAGTATATTTATCCAGTATTTCATAATGAGACCACCTAGCGACTTCTAACAAATGATACAAAGGAAAAGAAGACATTACCTGCCATGGGGCCTTAAAATATATCAAGGAGCAAAGTTGAAAATTTGTGTCACACACAAAAAACGGTCGTCTTGACCGCCTATAACTTTTTGTTTTGTTTTTAGAACACTTGCCTTCGCCACCTTTCTTAAAATTTTTAGTTGCCCTCATTTCTTTAGTTACCTTAAGGAAATAGAGCTGTCAGCTTCAGGCTGATGGAGACAAGGTGGGCAGAGGTCGAAACAGAAGCCTGGCCACAGTGCCTCCCTGTCGCCGTCCTGGACCACGCCATCCGATTTTGTGTAATTGGGTGTTAGAAATACAGGTTAAACAAGAAATCTTTTTTCGTATAGCTGTGCCCTTCTAGGGGTAAAAAAGTATACAGACAGCAGAAAGAAAATTAAAGCATAAATACAACGTAAAGGACTTCCTTCCGGCGGAAACGGCGTTAGACACTACACCTGCGGCTACTAGCGACAAGACGTTCTGAGATCCTTCTAACCTGCCGTGTACGTCTTCTCAAAGCAAGGTGCCATATGGTTCTGACACTTGTTCCGGTCAGTAAAACTGACATGCGCACGGGATTAACTTATCATACCCAGCACACTCCAGCTAAGGGCAGGGTTCCATATAATTTGCAGAATATTGGCGGATGGCGTCGGAGACGAGTGAATTGTTCTAACAGGAAGATTCAAAACACGAGAAAGTGCTCGTTCCGTTCAGATAAAACCCTAGATCCATGTCACTGCACGCATCTTAGTAAGTGGATTAAGCATCATATCTGGGAAGACAAGAGAGAACGGTGTCAGTGCAGCTGGGGCCATGTACTTAATGAGGTCCAGTACCAGTTTCGTGAACTTCTACACTTTCACGGCAGATCCACAGTCCAGATGGTGTTCATCCGCACTTGGTCGATGGAACAGGAGACATAATGAAGACTATGCCATACATAATGAATGGATCTCTGGCGACTGATGTATTTGTGGTTGACCACCAAATACCAGGTGATTTACACTCGGATAGGGAAGAGCGCTGTGCAGTGAACACTAAACCATTCGCCAAGTAACCGAGGGAAGATGGTTTTCAGTTGGACACAGGGATGGACTCGCATTATCACTGGTGAAGTAACCAAAGACTGCGTGCTTATTGTCTTTGGCATCGCGAAAACCTTAGTCAGATAGGCTTTCCAGGACGCCAGATAGACGATGACCTAAGCCGCCCACTGGATCATGCCGAAACACTGCAGAAAGTTGCTGTGGACATCCATACATATGACTTGAAGGAGGCGAGTAGTACAAGTAAGATGAGCCATCCATTGACTGTCACACTTAAAGATGATTCCCAAGTATTTGACCATAGCCTGGAGACAAGGTGGGTCTTCTGCGAGAGCACCACCATAGCCATCGCCCCAGAGTCTCCAGATTCACGCAGTTTCTGGCTATGACACCATATTGGGCAATCCAGTCCAGTGATCGTTGGACGTTGTCTTGCATACACACTAAAATCAGCAGATCGTGCACATACATATGACAGACGAAGGTATGTTCTCTCAACGTAAGTCCCTGCAGCAGACCATAGTCTGTGAAACAGCAGTTGCCTGGCAAGGGAATGCTAACCATCGACAAGAGGTAACCTTGCCTCACAAAGTGAGTGATAATGTACAGTCATTGATCGTAAATTGTGAAGTCGCACCACACAGAAGGCATATTAGAATGTTAATGAAGCACTGGGGAAGGCCAGCCATCGCGGCACCTTCTCGAGATAGTCATGGCAAACGCTATCCAAATCGTAATCACAGTCCATTAATACCAATGTCCTGAGCACTCGACACGCCCCCACCAGTGTAATAACACTGCAGTAATCAACAGGCACCGTATAAGTGCAGCTTTACCACAGCTGTTCTCTCCTGATCTGTTGCTAACTGCATGTGTGCGCGAGTGTAGTTTCGAGACGGCGTCATATAAGTGTAGTGAACTTCGCTTGCAATCGCCGAACCTCAGCCCGACGTCCTGGCGATGGCAGTTCGGCGGACATCTTCCGTAGTAGCATAAAATGGTATTCTGTTGGCTCTAGATTGCATTGCACACTGCACAGGAGGTTTTGTGCTATCGAGCCACCTCTGGATCGTCGAAAGAAGTGGCGGACGCCGCATCTCACGGTTCCTCCACATCTTACTTATATCTGGATCCTCGACTATTCATCTTCCATGAGCTCCCGCTCCGCCACATGTCTCTGCCATACCTCCATGGGAGACACAGACTCAGTCAAGGCGACTCGTCGAACGTCTTGTAATGTAAGTGTAACCCTGTCAGACGCCGTGAATGCTCCGCCAGGTTTTGAAGAGGTGAAGGTCTGACAGAACTCAACTTGAAGTCGCTCCCTAGGATAATAGGATCGTTATGTCCCTCGTTAGGGTGACGATTGCTTGATGCAATGTTGTTACAGCTTGCTCTGAGACATCCCTCTAACCTGCAACTTGATCACGTCTTCGGCTGACCATCGTAAATTACGATGACACAGCAGTCGCCTATATTCAAATAGGATGGGAGACGTTGAGTATGTGCACCTCATACAGGCTCTTCAGAACCGGGCATACGGTAAATTGCCATTTTTCCGCTGTGTGGTCTCAACACTGCGATCATCATCTCTGCTAGCACCTCAAACAGCAGCTCGAACACACGGAACATACTCTGACGGAGATCTGTATGTTCTACTTTCACGGGATCAATGGGTCCACGCGAATGTCTGAACTGAACGTCACTCATCTAGTTGAGAATCCTTTCACGAGTTGCGTCATCTACCAGTTTAACGTACAAGTATACCACGCTACTCACAATAAATAAGTGAAACCCTACTAGCTCATGAAAATCGACGCTAATGTCATTTCATAAAAATTGTTCAGCTTACAACGCATTTTGTTGCACATACTCGGTCATAAACTGAGATTGTCGATTTTCGTGGTGAAAATGTCATGGTGCACTGAGGGAAGGCGACTGTAAATCACAAACTACAGCGCAGCGCTTGTGTATGCTGTCGTGGCATGGATGTAGACAGGACGTCTACGACACTTTTCTGCCAAAGGAAGACTTATTTCGGAACGTCGGATACACTCACCCACGCACCCCCCCCATATATATATATATATATAGCGGTATGGCCCAATAGCCATTTGTATGCAGATTCACAACACGCTTATGGGAATGAGCGATTCGCTCTAAGTAGTGCAGGTAATGGGCAGCGGCACTACGTAAGTGGTGTGTGTATAAATTGGCAGTTTGAATCGGTCAAGGGTTGTGTCCAGGTGGCCGAGGTGATCAAGACAACAGTTCGAGAGAAAGATAAAAAACCTGGATTCGAATACAGGTCAAACACAAATTTTCAACTTTCCCCATTGATGTATTTCAATGCCCAATGGCAGCTAGTGTCTTCCGTTCCTTTGCATCGCGTTTATACATGGCTGCAGGCTCAAAAACACCCAGTTATGAACAGGGTGTGTCAGATGCACATATTTACTTCAAACAACCTTTAAGCGCAATTTCAAACATGTTCTTAACTTTTTCTCATTTACATGCTCAAGTATCTACCAGAATAACTTATTTATAGAGTAATGAGGTATTTGAAGCTGTTTTAAACATCGGAGTTCTATTTTTTAAAGAATCGGGGATTTACTGGCTAAAACCGTAGTGATAAGCATTGTGGATTTTGTACTACTGTAACATCCAGTGAAAGTAGGCAAGTGACAGTGCAACCACTAGTTAATGACGAAGTACGTTGAATTCTTCCAGGAACGTAATTTCGTAGGCATGGCTCTCCTGTTAAACAGAAAAAGGAAACGTCAAGAACAACTGGCAGCGAGGAGAAACACTTTTGAAGCCATAAGCATTTCGGAACGTACAATTAACAGCGTATTGTTTGCAGATGGGGAGACGACCGTACGAGTTTGTCCTGATTAATACGGGAAATTACTAGGAGATAGCGAGAAATTTTATTAAGCTGCATAACAGCCGACGTGCGTGATTTCTCTATCGCCTTGGTTCAATATTTAAAAAGATACATGGGTCAGCTATTTATTTGGAGCTTATCTAATTAACAGGGGTCAAATTTCTCTTCGAAGTAGATCAGCACAAATGTCGTGCAGGGATGAAAACATTAGTGACCAGACTCAAGTCCAATTGCCAGCAAAGAATTGAATTTAATCGTAATCGTACTACTGTAACAGATATGGCGCTCGACTGTGATCTGTTCTGAATGATGCATACGTATTATAAACATGAATGTGTGTATGTACGCGCGTGGGAACGTGTGTTCCACATCTCCTCCTAAACCACTGGACAAATTTCGACAAAATTTTGAACACATATTCCTTAGTAACAGGCACCAATCATTGTTGAGGGAAAACTACCTACCTATCATAGGAGATATGACGTCATAAACACTGAGATACTTGAAATAATTCCACATCGTGTACGACGGTCAAATTTATTACTTCCGTGGTACTAACTTCATTCGAAATAAATTTCGCAGACAGTGTCCAAATATGCCGCTAAATGGACTTACAAAATTATATCATGGTACCAGAAGATATGACGACATAAACACTGAGATGCGTGAAAAACTGCGGCATCATGCATAGAGTTTAAATTTATTGCTTCTTCGCTAACAACCGTATTCGCAACGTATTTCGCAGACAGTATCCACATATGCTGCTGAATAAATCATAGTACGATACATAGTTCAATAGATATGACGTTATAAACACTGAGATGCATGGGAAAATGCCGATCGTGCTCGAAGTTTTCATACATTTATTCTTTACTACTAAGACGTTCCTACGGTTAAGAGGACTTACGGAAATCCTTGACTTCTGGCACCGCTTTTGACAGCTTTCAGCAGCAAAGCGCAAACGGTTTTAAGTGAAAACAATAACCTTCTATAGAGCTATGAAGAGGCGTAGCCATAGAGATGTTTACAAAATCGGGCTGTAGACACACGAAGCAGATGTACTTATGCATTTGTACATTATACACATATCTCTGTACGACTGGTTCATAGTTTCAGTGGTGTTTACACGCATACATGGAAGTGAAACTTTTTCGATATTACACTACAAACACACTTCATTTTTTCCCGTTTCTAATAAACAAGTGAAAAAATGAAATCCCCGGGCAATGCCAGCTGAGCCGTGTGCGGCTCGCGTTGATGCCACTCATAATTGGCGTCATGTAATAGCGATAGTGCCGTCTCGGTTTCTTAGTGTGTTCACTGGCGCCACTACGTTTGCTCCCCTTGTCTGTCCGTGAGTGGCAGCTTCAGAGCTTATCGATAGCGCGTACTGTGGCACCATATTTGGAGCGGTCTCTATTATTTCTGGGTTGTCGTGTGTCAAGATAGATGAGTTGGGATGGAGCAGCAGTGAGGTCCAGACAGCCAGTATCCACCCGACCACTGACGACACACATGCACTGTCCGACGGAAGGATGTGGTCGTGAGAGTGCACGACCACGCCAAGGACCGGATTCAGCGAGTTTTGGTCGAATGGACCGTGACATTCGAGTAGTGCAACTTCCATCTGTGGGAGTGTATGTGTTAGCCCGGCGAAGTGCCCTCATGACAGTAAGTTGTCAGTTGACGATTTATACTGCGGTCTTTCCCGTGCCTGACTTGAACGGGGACGACCGTTGTTTGGTCGTTCGGTCTGTCATCACAGCGCATTTGGTCTTCCGACCGCTCCTGGCTTCTCTGTGTTCGTGCCAACTTATAATTCGTTCGTCTTGTTTCACAGTGACTGGTTTTAGTATTGTGAGTGTTGGTGGAATTGTTTTCCTGGATCCAAGTGTATCTTGTGGTTTTGAATGAGCAGTTCAAAAAATGTGTGGGAAATCTTACGGGACTTAACTGCTAAGATCATCAGTCTCTAAGCTTACACACTACTTAACCTAAATTATCCTAAGGACAAACACACACACCCATGCCCGAGGGAGGACTGGAACCTCCCCCGGGACCAGCCGCACAGTCCATGACTGTAGCGCCTCAGACCGCTCGGCTAATCCCGCGCGGCGAATGGGCAGTTATTTTAATGCTGTCAGCGTACTGGATTTGGTGGTGGTAGTGGGGGGGGGGCGGAGGGGGGGGGGGTTGCGAACGGACATCAGGTCGGTTGGGGGCGCAGCAGCGTTAGGTCCGTGCAGCACGGGGCAAGCCGGGGCCGCTGACATCGTGCTGCCACTGCCGGATCGAGGAGGGGTGGCTGCGAGAGCGACGACTTCGTTGCACACCGAACCCTGGACGTTTAAGGTGAGTGAAGAGTTAATTGCTAATGCAACCTCGACTATTATGAGATCTAATCTTTGGTCGGCGGGTTGTTGCTCTCAGGGCCGCTGAGCCGGGCAGCAATGAATGAAGTGTTTTGAGGCGGTGACATGTTGCAGCCGTCTTTCTCTATTTGTTATTCATCATTGAATTTAGTATTCTTCTTATTAGTGAAGCGCAACCAGCGGTATTTTCTCCCTTGTGGCCGTTAACGCCCCAGTTACCTGCCCTGAAGGTTAGCGTACTTTTCCGGCAGTGTACCTTTCCTCGTCGTGTTGATGCTGTCCGACACAGCGTGTAGTTCGACAGCCTCTTTTATTGTACTGGACTTTTTTTGGGAGGTTTTCCTTGGTTCTAGTGTTTCCTTCGGCCTTGGGTGTTTTCTGAAGACGTAGTGCTGTCTGTCTGTCTCTTCGCCCTTGCCTAAAAGTATTCCATCGTTTTACCGGTGATCGGACGTTAGACGGGTTGGTTAGTCGATCGGTCGGCGCTTTAGCTGTCCCTAGTTGGATTTGCCACCCTGTTACGTGAGTACAACTCTTGGATGTCTGTCTCACCTTACCTTATGTTTGAGTTACCTTCCCAGGTCAACGCTTGGAACACTTGCTGAGAACCGCTTGTCCTGATTCTTTAGATTGTGATGTTTGTAATTTTCCAATTATTGTTGGTGTTGGCCTTCAGCCAACAAATAATTTCACTTCTTTGGTGATAAGGACTGAAGCCGTGTTACAGTAAGTTCTTTTTAAGCAAAGTTGTTTTAAGAGCAAGGGATTTATTTTAAAAGTGCTATTAGGAATTCCTGACTTCTAATTCAGGCCTTCAGCCGTTTGTAATTTGAAATTGTTTGTGGCCTTCAGCCGAGTAGTAATTTCACTTCTCATATAATAAAGCCTTCAGCTTTGTTACAATAAGTTTTTTAAAGCAAACTTGTTTGAAGGCAATGTAATTGTTGAAATGTATGCTATTTGGAATTGTTCTTCTGACTTCTAATTCAGGCCTTCAGCTGTTTGTTATTTGAAGTTGTGTGTCGCCTTCAGGCGAGCGATAACTTGATTTCTTTCGTGGTGAGACCTTCAGTCGTGTTACAGTAAGTTATTTTTAAGTAAACTTGCTTTAAAAGCAAGATATTTATTTTAAAAGAGCTATTTGGAATTGTTCTTTTGACTTCTAATTCAGAGTTTCAGCCGTATGTGATTTGAAATTGTGTGTGGCCTTCAGCCGAACAACAATTTCACTTCTTTCATAATAAGGCCTTCAGCCGTGTTACAATAGCTTTTTATAGAAAACTTGTTATAAAAGCAAGGTATTTGTTGAGATGTGTGCTATTTGGAATTGTTTTCCTGACATCTAATTCAGACCTTCAGCCTGTTGTTATTTGAAATTGTTTGTGGTAATTTCACTTCTTTTATAATAAGACCTTCAGCCGCGTTACAGTTTGTTTTAAAACGAAGTATTTATCTTAATATGTGCTATTTGGAATTGTTCTTCTCACTTATAATTCAGACCTTCAGCCATTTGTTGTTTGAGGTTGGTGTTGGTGGCCTTCTGCCTTAAATTGTGGAATTTTTTTGTAATTTTTTTGTAATACAGTCAACTGTGGTTTTTTAAGAGGTTGTTTTAAATTTTAATTTCTTTAAATAAAGTTTACGTATTTGTTGTGAAACCGGGAGTAACTGATTACGGCCCCATCCACAATCGTAACCTTATCCTGCCCCATCTCGAGAATCCAACTCTCACCGGATTTGTCAGATAGTGAACCTATGAAATTCGGGGAATTATGATGGATAATCATCAGAATAAGATTAGTGAGAAAGGTTGTAAATTACCTTAATAAAAATGAAATAATAAACTTTACGATTACGCTGAATGAAGTCTGATCTGTGGAAAGGGTACTGAACTCGAATTGTTGTGTTGCGTGTTGTAACACCAAGTGGAGTGCTTACTCGGTGTTATTGTCAGCAAAACTTTACGAATCGATTGGACAATGCAACTCCCAATACCAATAAAGAAATACAGTCACTGCAAAATACATTCAGCCCCTTAAGCACTGAATACTAAGGCCTTGTTCGAATAACAAATAAATTAAATTGTCTTATCTCTAAAGAAGCAACGGAGTAAGGCGATAAGGTTGGTATTCATCTCAGATCGGATCGATGTTAAAAGGTGTTTCAAAAGGTTTCATCTGATTTCAAAAGACTATGTCTTCCACCTTAACGAGTATAGGAACTTGTGGCGAATTTTAATTTGCGCATCGATACTAAAAGTTTACCTTGGCACCAGCTGTAAGTTGCTGGTTAACTTGATTGTCGACAGGGGTCCTCGTGGTACAGTTATCTCGCTCTCTCGTTCATTACACAATGTCCATCGAGCCCAGATGATAGTAATACGGCAACAAAAGAGTTTGTCGCTCTCCGTTTCAACAGATGCAGTTCAGATGCAGTGGGGCGTGATGGCGTCAAGATCACGGGACTACACCTCCTCGGCCATTAGGGGTATACGGATGTCAAACTGTATTTTGGCCTCGTGTGCCGCCCTATGCACGCGATTTTTTTTCTGGGTTTGCGAAAGACTTAATCTATTCATCCAAAAATTTAGGTTAACCGTGACACCGCAGACCAACATCAGTGACTGCAGTAGCGCGAGACTTGATGGCAAAAGTGCTCAACTAGTTTGACTGTGGTCGGGATGTCTGTCGTGAACCTGGTGGAGTGTACGTTGAACGTTTGTTGGATATAAATGAAAACTTTGATTCTAAATGTGGTTGCAGACGGTACCTTAAGCTGCTATACAGGGTGTTACAAAAAGGTACGGCCAAATTTTCAGGAAACATTCCTCACACACAAAGAAAGAAAATATATTATGTGGACATGTGTCCGGAAACGCTTACTTTCCATGTTAGAGCTCATTTTATTACTTCTCTTCAAATCACATTAATCATGGAATGCAAACACACAGCAACAGAACGTACCAGCGTGACTTGAAACACTTTGTTACAGGAAATGTTCAAAATGTTCTCCGTTGGCGAGGATACATGCATCCACCCTCCGTCGCATGGAATCCCTGATGCGCTGATGCAGCCCAGAAGAATGGCTTATTGTATCACAGCCGTCCACAATACGAGCACGAAGAGCTCTACATTTGGACCGGGGTTGCGTAGACAATAGCTTCCAAATGCCCCCATAAATGAAAGTCAAGAGGGTTGAGGTCAGGAGAGCGTGGAGTCCATGGAATTGGTCCGCCTCTACCAGTCCATCGGTAACCGAATCTGTTTTTGAGTGTGCAGGAGCTCCATCGCGCTTGAACCACATGTAGTGTCGTACTTGTAAAGGCGCATGTTATAGCAGCACAGGTAGAGTATCCCGTATGAAATCATGATCTCGTGCTCCATTGAGCGTAGGTGGAAGAACATGGGGCCCAATCAATACATCACCAACAATGCCTCCCCAAACGTTCACAGAAAATCTGTGTTGATAACGTAATTGCACAACTGCGTGCGGATTCTCGTCAGCCCACATATGTTTATTGTAAAGATTTACAATTTGATCACGTTGGAATGAAGCCTCACCCGCAAAGAGAACATTTGCACTGAAATGAGGATTGACACATTGTTGGATGAACCATTCGCAGAAGTGTACCCGTGGAGGCCAATAAGCTGCCGATAGTGCCTGCACACGCTTACATGGTACGGGAACAACTGGTTCTCCTGTAGCACTCTCCATACAGTGACATGGTCAACGTTACCTTGTACAGCAGCAACGTCTCTGACGCTGACATTAGGGTTATAGTTAACTGCACGAAGAATTGCCTCGTCAATTGCAGGTGTCCTCGTCGTTCTAGGTCTTCCCCAGCCCCAGTCATAGGCTGGAATGTTCCGTGTTCCGCAAGACGCCGATCAATTGCTTCGAACGTCTTCCTGTCGGGAAACCTTCGTTCTGGAAATCTGTCTCGATACAAACGTACCACGCCACGGCTATTGGCCCGTGCTAATCCATAAATCAAATGGGCATCTGCCAACTCCGCATTTGTAAACATTGCACAGACTACAAAACCACGTTCGTGATGAACACTATCCTGTTGATGCTACGTACTGATGTGCTTGATGCTAGTACTGTAGAGCAATGAGTCGCATGTCAACACAAGCACCGAAGTCAACATTACCTTCCTTCAATTGGGTCAACTGGCGGTGTATCGAGGAAGTACAGTACATATTGACGAAACTAAAATGATCTCTAACATGGAAATTAAGTGTTTCCGGACACATGTCCACATAACATCTTTTCTTTATTTGTGTGTGAGGAATGTTTCCTGAAAGTTTGGCCGTACCTTTTTGTAACACCCTGTATACATTTAAAAAAAAGATACAATCATGTAAAATCTGATGGTCATTTTTTTAATAATATTTTTGTACTTTTACGTTTAAGTTAAATTGCATCCCAAGTTTCCATCTTTAGTCACGTACAACATATAGTCACGTGTCATAGAATGAATCTCTTAGAAACACGCTAATTGTAAATGAGCATATGTAGAAGCTGAGTGTCTGATAAGTACCCTACCACCGACTGTTTCCTGTAGAAAGAGCATGCTAGAGGATGCATACTCCGAGATCATGTTGGGAAAAAGGGTAGCGTAATCTGAAGACGCACGGCGCAATTTTATAGCTTTGTACGTAAACAGGATCAAACAATGCATCCTGCATACTAGAAACGCTGCATTGGACACTTCAAGCCTGTAAATAGTTGCGGCCCACCTTGGTGGGCGTCAATATCAAGATATAATTAAGTCGAAAACAACGAAGAAATATATCTTGCTTTATCACGCGGACGTAGTTCAGTCAGGTTGAACAGGTTTTCGTGAGTGATTTTTGCAAAAGATGAAACGGGTGTCTTCTTCCCTCACTGGTGAACGTTACACAAACACTTTGTTGATCGACTGCATCCTGCAAGTGAAGTGTGCAGGGGTTGGACGAAAATGTGGAAACGCCGCGAGAAATTCACGCTTGAACACAAATGCAGCTGCTAGCCAAACCTGCAGGTTGAGCTGTGCAATGCCCTCAATACCTTGAAAGTGTCAATTGTTGTAGGAACATTACGTCAGAGTAAATGAAGTCAAACGTGGGCAAATTGTTGGTGCTCGCACGGTGGATGCTTTGTAACCTAGGTAGCCGACGTTGAGGCGTGACCGAGCGAGGTGCCGCAGTGGTTAGCCCACTGGACTCGCATTCGGGAGGACGACGGTTCAATCCCGTCTCCAGCCATCCTGATTTAGGTTTCCCGTGATTTCCCTAAATCGTTTCAGGCAAATGCCGGGATGGTTCCTCTGAAAGGGCACGGCCAATTTCCTTCCCAACCCTTCCCTAACCCGAGCTTGCGCTCCGTCTCTAATGACCTCGTTGTCAATGGGACGTTAAACACTAAACACCACCACCACCACACGTTGAGGCGTGGCGCCTTATACCGCTCCTGTCTAGAGCCTGTGTATTGGGAGAATTACTCAAGCGTGCACAGTGACAGACAGATGGTCTAAAGCGGGTTCAGTCGAGTGCGTAGTTCATCTACCAGAGTCTACTAGTGCACAGAGACATTCAAGAAACAGGTCAAGAGAATGTTTTTGTGAATTGTTCTATTTCTTGAAAGCTTTTTTGTTTATTTATGTTTGTATGGTTTTGTATGTGCTTCTAGTAGTGTGTATGATGCGTGAATGTGGTCTACAGTAAATATGTAGATCATTGTTCCACTGATAAACGCTGTACGAACTAGCGTGGGAAACTTATAAGACGGTGTGAACGCAAACGACGGGGAATTTTGTATCACAGTATGTTACGTAAGGTTATGCCGAAAGGAAAGCTAATTCGAGTGCAATGAAAATGGTTAAAAACGTAAAGTATAAACACAATATCAAAATGTTAAAAATTTATTTCAGGAAAAAGTGCAGTTCGAAACTGTTATTTTTTGATTGGTTAGTCATAAAAAGCGCGGACTAACGCTCGAGAATAATGTTTTTCTATTGGCGTTAAAGAAAACTGACCAATCAGAACGGAGTATTCTTCGCGCGTCTTTCCTCTTGGAGATATAGAATGCTTACAGCAGTCTAAAGTAGTCAGAGCCCAGAGTTTTAATAGTGCGGTCATGTGTAGTATGAACTCCGAAGGAAGTTATAGTTTGCCGGTTTTAATTGTGCTACATACCTCAAAAGCGTTTTAAAGTGTAGACATATTTATTCCGATGTGTTTTTTTTAGAAAGTATGGATTTTTTAAGAAATTTTGTGTACGAAGAAAGACAATAATCCCGCGTGGCATATTCAGCAGATCGGCGACTAAAATTCTTAGTGCGTTAGACGCCGATAAACTTAATAGTATGGCGAGCATTTTCATTTATGAACAATCCGTGCTTAGTAGCTGTTAAAATTTCGGGAAATACATTACCATAAATTTGCTACCGTGGATGAAAGGGTTTTTGCACGACTGGGTTAAGATTATCACGGGCTTGGCAGTGAAAGTGTACATTACCTAGTTTCAAAATATACCGATGTTTTGCCAGTATATCCACCTTTCATTCAAAATTAAGACCTTTTCCCGATTCTTGGAATAGTTAAACTGTATGCAGCCTGTAGCGAGCTGCAATGTGGTAGGTTTCTGCTCGGCTTTCCTACCGGCGACCAGTTAAAACGAGTTCACAGGTAGCTGCAGGTAATGGACGAAAGAAACCGCGCCGACGCAACGTGTTATACTGATCAAGAGGCACCGTATCGAGGATTTATACCGCGTACAGGGAAAGCTGTAAAACATCATACGCCACTCACAGCGTGGACGAAAGATTAACTTTAGTCATCGTGACTGACGGTCAATGGGACTGGAGTGTGCCGAAAAATGAGAGGACGACGGCTGCAAAATCATTGCAGAAGTGAATGTCAGCACCAAAACAACTCGAAGAGAGGTCCATATGCACGGAATTGCAGAGGGAGATGGAATTCCATAACCCCCATCAGTGATACAAAAGCCCGTAAGAGAAAAATGTGGCGCCGAAGCTATAACATCTGGCCTACGGAGCAAGGGAAGGAAGTCACTTGGTCAGATGAGTTCTATTTCACTCTGTTTCCAACTTCTGGCTGAGTTAATGCCTCAAGAGTGAATCTTGGAGGCGTTTAAAGATTTCAGCAGATGTATCGTGGTATTCCGTGGTACCCTCTACAAGGTTGTATTACTGCCAAGAACTGTGTGGCAGTTTTGGCTGCTTAAGTCCTTCCCATGGTACAATGTTTGTTTCTCAATGGTCATGCTGTTTTCCAAGACGACAGGGTCCCTGTTCACACAGTTTTAATCATCTCAGACTGGTTTTTTGAGGACAAGGAGGAACTTTCGAATATACCCTGGACACCACAGTCACCAGGTCTCAGTATTATTGAGTGTTTGTGGTGTACTTTGGAGAGAAGAGCGCGTGGTTGCCTTGCAACTTCAGCATTGCCGCCTGGTCTGAGGCGCCTTGCCAGGGTTTGCGCGGCTCCTGCCATTGGAGGTTCGAGTTCTCCCTCGGGCATGGGTGTGTGTGTTATCCTTCGAGTAAGTTAGTTTAATTTAGATTAGGTATTGTGTAAGCCCAGGGACCGATGACCTCAGCAGCATGGTCCCATAGGAACTTAACACCACCATCTTAAGCATCGTTACCTGTACTTGGCGCTACTGTGCAGGAAATATTGTATAAGGTTCTCTTTGAAACCTTACAGCGCACGTACTTGCTGATTCTGAGGTGACTGGAAGCTGTGTTGAAAGCCGAAGGTTTTCTTACACCGTATTAGTCATCTGTAGTGTTTTTGATGTTTCCATATTTTCGTTCACCCGCTGTATATTCAGCAAGACAAAGCATCTCTTTTGTATCCCGCCTGGAAGGCGGCTCGTGGGTCTGCTCTTTATGTCCTGTAAACTGAATGGGTAGGCCGAATGTAGGAAGTGAGCAGCAGGTGAGGTAAGACTCTCGATACTGCTAGAAATTAAAAGTGGTTTAGTGGTGCATGAATATATACAGGGCATACATAACTTTATAGTGAGGTGCGAAGCCTTAGACCCGTCGTAAGCAGTACATAGCCTCAATCGCAAGCAGAGGCTAAAGCGATGTTTCCAGGCCGTCCGCTCCTGATGAAATGGGCAGAATCTGCAGCGGAGCTCGTAGACCTCCACAGCACCGGCTAGAGGGCGCTGTCGTCGGTGTCTGCCGTAGTGCCAACTTAGCAGAGCGTACCTACGTTGTGGCATCATAGCTATCGATAACGAAAATCTCATCACGTCCAGGTTGTGTCGGAGTGGTTTGAAGAATATTCTATTTACATGACGGCGCGGTCATGCCACTTTAATCATATTGTGCATTTACGGGAAGCCATGGAGTTAGATATGCATACCTGCGACAAATTGTCACTGCTATCAGGTCAAAATGATTTCTACATGCTAAGAGATACTTATAACCAATTACTCGTTAACGTTTAATGCATATTACCTTGATTATAAAACTGAGGTAGGTCGAGGAGAACCACAAAAGTAGTTGTTATTCATTTACTTATGTGTTGTATTTGATAAAACCTGGCTGAAGTGTACAGGTTATGTCACGTGCCACTGCAAACTGTCGTTCACGTGAAAAGTGGTGAAAAGTGCATAAGTTCACATTTGATACCACCTTCCTGACGCATTTGTCGTATAGAACTCCATTGTTTCCGGTGGCTGCAGCAAAAGTAGACCTTAGCTGGTACATGGCGCCTCACGTGAACACTTCTATAGAAACTGGTACAGTCTTTAAAGTACACGATGGCAGTTGTGTGAACTGTGCTCGATCCGTCTCCAGTCTGCCAATGATTCTGTATCGCTGTCTGTTGTACAAACGATGGCACTTCGCCATTAGACGAAATCCATCCACCTTAAATGTACCACCCATCTCTCTTCTCTCAAATATGCATTCGCTATGGCAGGATGACACATTCTGATTAGCAGCGTCAATGGTTTGCGTGATGTAGTTTTGTACAATTTTGCTTTCCCGCCATCTCATTTATGTTTCGCTGGTTATTGATGTCTTGGTAATTTATACCACATTTGGCGGAACCGTAGCATGTTGACTCAAATTTCCTTAATTGCTTAAAAACTTTGGTAGTCCTTCCGAGGTGGTCAATAAGTGCTCGTTTAGCTTACCTCTCTTTCTGTTCAGCGAGTTGTTAACATTCTCCACCGTACTGATTCGAGCTGACAAACCTAAGAAGTTCACTTCCCTTCGGCATTATATCCCAAACTGGACGATAGTGGAAAGTAAACAATAATTACATCAGATGACGAAAATTGTCATTTAAGACACGAAATTCAGGCTCTGACGAGAACTTTATATCTTGTATTGTTGGGCCTAATTCAGATAAAGCGAAAGCCGTCGGCCCACGGACCGTGCTGTCGAACGTCAACGTTGAGAATTCAACGTGCTGCTGAACGCTCAGAAACGACGCGACTTGGGCATACGGAACGGGGGCCCGAATGTGGTATACTGGATCGCAACGCACTCCATTGGCAGTTGCTTGATGTTTCTAGTTCCTAAATCACACTGTTTACTTAAACTGGCGAGAGTAAAATTTCCACATTAGCTCTATTAAAACACAAATTTCCTCCATTATGCATATGCTAGTCACATTGTTCTATATGGAATATACACAAATAAAAACTTCAATATCTACGTAAATGTTTTAAGACGAAAAGTAAAGCACCATGTCCAATCAATAAGGACACAGACTTGTAAAACTTCCTTTACAAACAGTGCGACACAAATTTGCAAGGTCCTTCTTACTTTTTCACTGTTCCTACCCAGAAGCAGAATATTTACAAAACGAGACTTAAAAGAAAAAGTAGCAAAATCTCTTTATACAAGCACCGCAAGCTGTCTTGTAGATTGAGCCAATCGAACTAACTCATTCCTGAAAAAACGGTGAAATTATTTTTACATAACTTCAAATATTATGGTATATACTTATATTAAACTAATAATAAAGCATCATAAATATTAGGAAAAAAATTAAGTGGCGCGAGACGCGAACCAATGATATAGCACGTTTTTCGTGGGAATCGGTTAGGCTGTTCACTACGCTACATCGACGACGAAACTTAGAGTAACCAACTACACACTACACTAAACCGACATATTTTGGATAACCAAAACTAGTATGTTTCCACTTGTTAAAACTTTAATCGTAGCTATGTTACTAATTGAAAATTAATTATAACAAATTGTACCAAGAAGAATGCGTTTTTGGTGGATCCTCAGTGTGTCGTTGCCTTCAAATGGCATAATTTCATAATACACAAGTTATAATAATTCTTTTGCCACGAATATGTTTCTCATTATTTTATTGCACCGAATCACTCAGGTAACAACGGGTTTTCGCGTGATTCTCAATCTGCTGGTGCTCAGAAACGGCATATATATACGTGTAGACTTCAACTGAATGCCAATATGGGGCCTCACAGCTTTCTGCTGAAGGGAAATGGTGTGCATGTGGCGTAGGTGGCGTTGTGCTATCTCATTGGTCAACGCTCAGACGCACGCTCAGAATATCTGACATGCTAGAAATTGTGTGCCAGACCGAGACTCGAACTCGGGACCTTTGCCTTTCGCGGGCAAGTGCTCTACCATCTGAGCTACCGAAGCACGACTCACGCCCGGTACTCACAGCTTTACTTCTGCCAGTATCTCGTTCCTACCTTCCAAACTTTACAGAAGCTCTCCTGCGAACCCTGCAGAACTAGCACTCCTGAAAGAAAGGATATAGCGGAGACATGGCTTAGCCACAGCCTGGGGGATGTTTCCAGAATGAGATTTTCACTCTGCAGCGGAGTGTGTGTTGATATGAAACTTCCTGGCAGATTAAAACTGTGTGCCCGACCGAGACTCGAACTGGGGACCTTTGCCTTTCGCGGGCAAGTGCTCTACCATCTGAGCTACCGAAGCACTACTCACGCCCGCTACTCATAGCTTTACTTCTGCCAGTATCTCGTCTCCTACCTTCCAAACTTTACAGAAGCTCTCCTGCGAAACCTGCAGAACTAGCACTCCTGAAAGAAAGGATATAGCTCTCCTGCTTTTGTAAAGTTTGGAAGGTAGGAGACGAGATACTGGCAGAAGTAAAGCTGTGAGTACCGGGCGTGAGTAGTGTTTCGGTAGCTCAGATGGTAGAGCACTTGCCCGCGAAAGGCAAAGGTCCCGAGTTCGAGTCTCGCTCGGGCACACAGTTTTAATCTGCCAGGAAGTTTAATATCAGCGCACACTCCGCTGCAGAGTGAAAATCTCATTCTGGATGCTAGAAATTGCTCTGCACGTTCGGAAAGACACCCGGACGTGCTATTCCACGCTAAGACGTCGGAAACTGGGCACGCTCAACGCTCAACGTTCGGATGCACGGTCCGTGTGCCGACGGCTGAATGCCGCAGTGATTGCCAAGCTTTGCCCTTTCATCTCTGATGGCGCCATCTTTTGACAGCACTTGAACTCACATTCCCATCTGCCAAACATTCGTGCCTCCTTGCATTAAGGTGATGGCAGCTCACAGTGGCCACTGATCTGGAGTCCAGCAAGGCGGCCACGCAGAACGAGTAGGAACTCTGGGTCCGGCCGCTGGCCCCCGTTAGCCGCAGACAATGGCCAACGTGGTCACGCGGCAGTTCCCACCCACCGCGCTTGGCACCGTTCCCCACCTGCCCTCACAGTCCACTGCACCTGAAAGCCTGCAAAGCCCGTGCCTCTCTGACTGCCTACGTACCGTTCGTAACAAAGCTCCAGCACAAAAGAACAACGATTTACTACAGATTGTGCCTTAAAGGTCCTTATAGCCAAGAACTTCAACGTCACGAGATTATCACTCCATGAACGCAATTGCCGAAACCAGTTTACATTGCAGCCGAATTCTCTCATGCTAAACTATTGTTTAATAGTGGTAACTATAAGAAAACACCCTTTTTGGTCGACTCGCTTGATTACCGGTGATACGATAGAGTAAACATTACACTGTAGCGACTGCAGGGTTGTTAACCGTAGGGACGTGAAACAGTCTTACTGTTATAGAGGCAATCGACACGTCTGCAGTGACTGCGTTTAAGGACTGGTAAATTATTTCTCACTTTTTTTCCGGTCAGACTGTGAGATAGTTAAAAAATGGGTCAAATGGCTCTGAGCACTATGGGACTTAATTTCTGAAGTCATCAGTTCCCTAGAACTTAGAAATACGTAAACATAACTAACCTAAGGACATCACACACATCCATTCCCGAGGCAGGATTCCAACCCGCGACCGTAGCCTCTGGAACCGCTCGGCCACTCCGGCCGGCCAGTGAGATAGTCACACACCAGATGATCTTCTGACTGCGTAGCCATCCGTATTCTTCTCCAACCGGCAGAGGGGTTGGTTGTCTAAACGTTGACAGAATTAATAGAAATAGAAGTCAGTGAAAGGCCTTTTAAAACGTTAATTTGAAAACAAGTGGGCGTTCAATAACTAATGCAACACATTTTTTTCTCAAAGAAAGTTGGTTTTATTCAGGATAACATGGTTATTTTTCCCCACTGGTTTGGCTACCAGACCATATTTTTGAATATAATCTCCATTAAATTTATTTTATTATAATAAAACAGCTCCAACCGCATAAAGAATTTTATTTACACTACTGCTCATTAAAAATGCTACACCACGAAGATGACGTGCTACAGACGCGAAATTTGACCGACAGGAAGAAGATGCTGTGTTATGCAAATGATTAGCTTTTCAGAGCATTCACACAAGGTTGGCGCCGGTGGCGACACCTACAACGTGCTAACATGAGGAAAGCTTCCAACCGATTTCTCATACACAAACAGCAGTTGACCGGCGTTGCCTGGTGAAACGTTGTTGTGATGCCTCGTGTAAGGGGGAGAAATGCGTACCATCACGTTTCCGACTTTGATAAAGGTCGGGTTGTAGCCTATCGCGATTGCGGTTTATCGTATCGCGACATTGCTGCTCGCGTTGGTCGAGATCCAATGACTATTAGCAGAATATGGAATCGGTGGGTTCAGGAGGGTAATACGGAACGCCGTGCTGGATCCCTATGGCCTCGTATCATTAGCAGTCAGGATGACAGTCATCTTATCCTCAAGGCTGTAACTGATAGTGCAGCTACGTCTCGATCCAACAAGCGTCTGCACTAACAGTTAGACGACGTTTGCAGCAGCATGGACTATCAGCTCGGAGACCATGGCTGCGTTTACCCTTGGCTGTGCATCACAGACAGGAGCGCCTGCGATGGTGTACTCAACGACGAACCTGGGTGCACGAGTGGCAAAACATCATTTTTTCGGATGAATCCAGGTTCTGTTTACAGCATCCGTGTTTGGCGACATCGCTGTGAACGCACATTGGAAGCATGCATTCGTCATCGCCATACTGGCGTATCACCCTGCGTGATGGTATGGGGTGCCATTGGTTACACGTCTCGCTCACCTCTTGTTCCCATTGACGGCTCTTTGAACAGTGGACGCTACATTTCAAATGTGTTACGAGCCGAAGCTCTGCCCTTCATTCGGTCCCTGCGAAACCCTACATTTCAGCAGGATAATCCAGGTTCTGTTTACAGCATCCGTGTTTGGCGACATCGCTGTGAACGCACATTGGAAGCATGTATTCGTCATCGCCATACTGGCGTATCACCCTGCGTGATGGTATGGGGTGCCATTGGTTACACGTCTCGCTCACCTCTTGTTCCCATTGACGGCACTTTGAACAGTGGACGCTACATTTCAGATGTGTTACGAGCCGAAGCTCTGCCCTTCATTCGATCCCTGAGAAACCCTACATTTCAGCAGGATAATGCACGACCGCATGTTACAGGTCCTGTACGGGTCTTTCTGGATACAGAAATTGTTCGACTGCTGCCCTGGCCAGCACATTCTCCAGATCTCTCACCAATTGTAACGTCTGGTCAATGGTGGCGGATCAACTGGCTCGTCACAATACGCCAGTCACTACTCTTGATGAACTGTGGTATGGTGTTGAAGCTGCATGGGCAGCTGTACCTGTACACGCCATCCAATCTGTGTTTGACTCAATGCCCAGGCGTATCAACGCCGTTATTAAGGCCAGACGTGGTTGTTCTGGGTACTGATTTTTCAGGATCAATGCACCCAGATTGCATGAAAATGTAATCATATGTCATTTGTCCAATGAATACCCGTTTATCATCTGCATTTCATCTTGGTGTAGCAATTTTAATAGCCAGTAGTATATTTATTGGCGACCGGTTTCGACCACTGTTCTGCTAATCACGAGACAGCTTACTCCTTGGGAGTTTGCTAAATCTGCTAAGGAGCAGGCGCCACTCATGGAGAGTTATATGCTGATTGAATGGCGCCAGCTCCTCGACAGACTCCCGTGGAGTAAGGGGTCTGATGATGACCACAACAGTGGTCGAAACCGGTCACCAGTAAAAAAAAAATAAACATCTTTATGTGGTTGTCACTGTTTTATTATAATAAAAAATTAACATTTTTTTATAATTGCTGACCTTCCAATTATAACGAGGTAAAATATTTCAAAAAATTATAATCTCAGTTCAGTACAACAGCCGTATACCACATTACTGGGAGGGCCCATATGTCTACATAGTGCCATTCCACCGGCCGAAGTCGGGGCCAACGTTTTGTCGCATCAACAACCTTCCCATCATTCACTTACTTTTTCTCGCGAAGTGCAGCCTTCATCGGGCCAAACAGATGCCTGTAGGGTGGATGATTAAGAAGACTCCAATGAAGTTTTGTAAGCTCCTCTCGGATGCTCAGACTTGAGTGGAGTCTTGCCTTATCACGGAGAAGGAGAATTTTTGTGACAGCGAACACGCTGAAGTCGCTTTTTCAGTTGTCTGAGGGTAGGACAACATACATCAGAGCTGATTGTTGCACCATGAGGGAGAATATGAAACGTGTAACCCATTCAGAGTCCTAGAAGACCGTCGCCAAATATTACCCCGACTGAGAGTGCGGCTTTGAAGTCGTGTGGCGCCATTACATAGATACCATTTTGTGTGCTTTTAGAGTGATGAACCCGTGTTTAATCGCTTGTGACAATGTTTTACTAAAATTTGTCACAATCGGCCTAGAACGCTCAAGCAATTCCGCACAAACGGTTCTTCGTTGCTCTTTGTAGTCTTCTGTTAGGCGGCTAGGAGCCCAGCGGGCACAAACCTTTGAGTACCCCAACTGGTGGACGAGTGTGTCAACACTGCCAAGAGAGACGTCCAGTTGTGCAGCGAGGTGTTTCATTGTGATCCGTCGATCTCTTCCAGTGAGAGTGTCCGCACGTTCCAACATTGCAGGAATCACGGCTGCATCTCGGTGGCAAGTACGCAGGAGATCGGACAGATTTGCACGACCTCGTTGCGATGATGACAGACGGCTCGCTCAAAGGCTTATAGCATTTTTGTTCCGTCTCAGCTCTCTGTAGTCATTCTGCAAGTCCGTGTGAAAATCAGCGATGCTCTCGTTTTCCTCCAAAAGCTCAGTGACAGCTCTCTGCTTGGAACGCACGTCCGCTACAGACGCCATTTTGAAGGCTAGGTATAGCGCCGCCACCTATCATAAATTCATGAAACTGTAGGAGCCGAAGCAAGAATGTTCCACTATGTCCCACAACAAAATCCTTAATATTTCAACCGGCACTGTCGGAAAAAATTTTGTTGTATTACTTGGTGAACGCCCCTAGTTTATTTTAACCATCAGGAATGCTGACAGAACTGGCGAGCTTCCATGCCAGTGAATGTCAGGTAATGTACAAGACAGATACATAACAACGTCAATGAAACGATGAAATCGAGGTGTAATCAGTGGAGTGAGAAAGGGAGATTACGAGAAATATAACTCGACCATTGTAAAAGCCAACCGCGTGAGTTTGGGTGTGACAGCAGATATAAGGTTCAAAATGGCTCTGAGGACTATGGGACTTAACATCTGAGGTCATCAGTCCCCTACAACTTAGAACTACTTAAACCTAACTAACCTAAGGACATAACACACGTCCAAGCCTGAGGCAGGATTCGAACCTGCGACCGTAGCGGCCACACGGTTCCAAACTGAAGCACCTAGAACCGCTCGGCCACATCGGCCTGCCAGAAATAAGGGGTGGTTCGTTGTAACTTACATCAGTGCTGAGGGACTCACAGTACAAGACGCGAGCGTAACATTTCGTGTAACAGCGCATGAGCAACCACCATAATTGCTGTAAGCTCCAATCGGTAATCTTGATACTCGACAGCAACAGAATGTCACTCGAGGCTGTTTCCAAAGTGGTAGAAAATCGGCCTTCAACTAAGAAAGCTGCAACTTCGGTGTACCGAAAAAATGCGAATAAGTGTACAATTGAAAGTTATTCTGCCAGAGAAACACGTCGCGATAATAACGACAGAAACCGTTAATTGGTAATAGTACTAATTGATTTTGAGTACTTAAAGTAAATGTTAGTAATTTTGAACTGAAATTTAGCAAAACTGTAAATGTTTTATGAAATAATACGCTCGCCAGCTCATGTAGGCAAAAATTAGGGAACTGGTTATGTTGAAGGAAAATATGAATTTACGTGATAAATACTGAAATTTCTATAGGCACTAATGGCCACTGAATGCGTGAAACTCAATTGGAAATGAGAAACGTTATTAAATAATTGAAAGTTAATTAACATGACAATGAATAGTTACCAATAGTTCAGAATAAAAAATTATTTACTAATTCAAAAAATGGTTCAAATGGCTCTGAGCACTATGCGACTTAACTTCTGAGGTCATCTGTCGCCTAGAACTTAGAACTAATTAAACCTAACTAATCTAAAGACATCACAAACATCCATGCCCGAGGCAGGATTCGAATCTGCGACCGTAGCTCGGCTCCAGACTGTAGCGCCTAGAACCGCACGGCCACTCCGGCCGGCATTTACTAATTATGACACGTAATGCGAATATGATAGAGAAACTTACTTCACTAAAAGGCTTGCTTTCTTCAAGATTCAATAATCATTTCTTTTTGAACACACCAAAACTCATTGTTAGAAACACGATAAATGAGCACTGAGTACGTCAAAATCATCAGCAATCGAAACGGGAAACGTCTCAAATATGAAAGCTATGAATAGATAAACGCAGATTTGCATAACACTCTTTCTTCTCATTGATGTAACAGACTTTAAGATGACAGTCTGTCCCTTCCAAAAAATTAAAAAAAACCAAAAGTCTTTTCATTTATGTGACACTTAGTTACTTCAATACTCGGAACAAGAGTCTATTCCTGGTAGTGATGATTCGGGATAATTATTGACACTGCCAAAATTTGATGTTAACCAAATATTAAACGCACTGAGTGAGGTGACGAAATTCATATAACGATATGCAGATATAGGGATGGTCGTAGTGTCACGTACACAAGGTATAAAAGGGCAATGCATTGGCGGAGCTGTTATTTGTCCTTCGTTTTTTTCCGACTTAACGGATTTGCACACACATTGCGACAACTGGTTAATGTACTCAGTAAGGGGTGTGACCACCTCTGGCAGCAATACAGGCCTGACAACGACGGAGCGTGCTCTGAATTATGTCACCAGTCTCATGTTGGGGAAAAAACTCCCATTTTCCCTGCAGAGCTGCTCGCAGTCTTGAGGAGTTGTTGGTGGATGCTGACATAATGGAAGCCGTCTCCTTAGTTCATCCCAGACATGCTGTTGTGCCCTTACAGCGAAATAACGGTCCTCTCTTTGAAATCAGACGTGGTCAGCTCTGCCCTGACCTTCTGGATACAATTTCGGTATTTATACACTGTCGCCGCTTCCGAGAAACAACAGAACGATTCTCACTAAGCCATCGGCCCACATCAGTTTGCGACTGTCCTGCTTCCTTTCTTTCTCAGGCCCTCCACCGCAGAGAGTCTGGTAGGCATCTTCTCTGCGCCATACTGCACGTCTGCGACTGTGTACATAACGATTGTGGATGTGGGGCTACCCGGCAAACGCAACATCGTTTCACAGGTGCTCTGACGTCATCGTTGTCCACTGACCGGAATGACATCTTCCGTGCAGAACACGACCGTACGGGCATCTGGTTGACAGTTTGTATTATTACATCGGGAATCAGGACGGGGAAATAGCGGTTTGTTGCTTTAATTTTGGAGACCGCTGTTTATCAGTTCGATCCTGCATAACTGGAAACTATGCCCTGATCAGATCAGATATGATCTCAGTTGGGAGGAGCTGATGGTAGAGTTCGAGTGTGGCAGAGACCGTATACAGCCATGGACCCAAGTTGTCAACGAGGCACTATGAAAGCTGGCAGTGGCTTCGTAATGGTGTGGACTGTCTTTACATGGAATGGACTGAGTTCTCTCGTCCAACTGAACTATCACTGACTGGAAATGATTATGTTCGGCTTCTTGGAAATAATTTACAGCCATTTATGGACTTAAACAACGATGACATTTTTAAGGATAACAATGCGCCATGTTAAAGGGCCAAATTTCTCGTGAATGGTTTGAATAACATTATGGATAGTTCAAGAGAATGATTTGGCCACCCGGATCGACTGACATGAATCTCATCAAACATTTATTGGACATAAACAGTTCACGCACAAAATCCTGCAACGGCAACACTTTCGCACTGCTGGACGACTGTAGAGGCAGCATGGCTCAGTATTTCTGGAGAGGACTTTCAAAGACTTGTTAAGTTTATACCACATCAAGTTGCTACACTACGCTGGGCGAGAGGATTGATCCTACGACTTCTCGTCACCTGTTTGTAATATCCAGCTGCTGGTTGTAATACATTGGAAAGTCCTTTACATTTATAAATTTCTAAAATGGCGCAGTCTTACTCTGATGTGGAGTTTTTGTGTGCACAGTGTGACGATTTGATGACGACAGTCATTAGGCAACAGGTTTTCCCTTTCATTTACAATGTGGATTCAATACACTTGGCCATGCATTACTATTATTTCATTAATAATCTCGAAATTCTTCTAAAATAATAATTGTACTGTCGTCCACACCATTGTCTTTTGTTTTCACAATGTCTTTCCCAAAGTTAGTTACAGCAGCGATCAAATACAAATTTTTGCACACACTTTCGCCATTTCTTACGTCCAGTCCCTCTTGCTGCCAACTTGCAACTCTTGTGTGCATGCTCTGATGTACCAACTCATCACCCTTCTTCAACAACTGTGAAAGCCATTGTGCAATATCCATAGATCCCTTCATGAATTTCCTATAAAAATTTGAAAGAGCCAGGAAAGATTGCAACTCCTTGGTTGTTCCTGATACTGGGAAATCTTGCACTGCTTGCACTAATCTAGAATCAGGTCTTACACCATTCTTACTGATCACATGACGTAAATAGTTGACGTCTTCTAATGCAAGTGACATTTCTCAGTACTTACTGTCAAATGAGCTGCTCGTAACCTCTTGAATAGTTCCCTCAGTTGATGTATGTGCTGCTGTGTATTCCGTGAATAGACCATTATGTTGTCGAGATACGCAGACACTGACACGATCCCTTCAGCATCCCATCCAATAAACGCTGGAATGTTGCCGGTGCATTTTTTGATCCAAACAGCATGCTTCTATATTTAGCGCCCCCAAAGGTGCTGATAACGCCGTTTCCGTTTTACCCTCCAGAGCAACTCCTAAATGATGGTATCCTTTCTTCAAGTCCATTGTTGGGAAGTACTAGTATTGTCCTGGATTATCTATCATTTCTGTGAGATTTGGAATTGGGTAGGCATCTGTCGTAGACTTGCTACTCAAATAGCAGTAATCACAACAAAAGTGATACTTCTTTGAGCCACCTATAGACTTCTTGGACGGAATAGCAATTACTGCCCCCAGGGGCAGTTATCCTATAAACCAGTTGTTAATTTATAAATTCTTCCAAAGCTGGTTGTAGTGCTCATGGTATTATTACAGTCTCTGATACGCTGGTCCTTTGTTCCCTGTCGGGATCTTGTGTTATGACAGGCAATGGTCCATGTGGAAAAAACAGATCCATCTGTGTGCTTTCTGTCTACATTAAATGCTTCAGTTTCTCATGAAATATAGTCCTAGCAATTATCCTGTGTCCTCTTGTGGCCTGCATCCTCTGCGTGACAATCTTTCTCATCTGGATTCTCCAGCAATGTTCACTTCAACATTGTAAATTTCTTGACGCCAAAATTATCCACAGTGATGGATACTACCTTGCCTCTATGCCTCTGTTGTATGCCTACAACGCTACGTTTCACCAGACAACACGATGCGTCCTTTATCTCATTACCCTTCAGCGATTCCGCTGCACAAATCTCTTGGCAAGTCAGGCTCCACATTCACCCATAGAACTTCCTGGTGTGACTCAACACATAATCATGTGAGTTAAGACATAATGTCGTTGCTCACAGTATAACTGGACTGTTATGTGGACTAGATGCTTGTCATGACCAGATCAACATTGACACCAGCTTTCTCTAGCAGGAATGTCTTCCCACTAAGATGTGCTATACATCGGCGAAGGTAAATTATGGCAAGACTGATGCATAAAGTCTAATCCTAGGGTCATGCTGTAGCCCTCGGTTACATGAGACACCACTTGCACACGTTGAATAAATATGACTGTTTGAAACGAAAAATACAGCGTTACCGACTACACTTGTCATATATCACTATCCTCTACTTCACGCAAATTGTGACAAGGTGGTTTCGAAAACCTCATTCCCACTAACTCTCTTGAGGCCACTGACACACTTGCCCCTGTGTCCAACAAAATTTTATTTTCCCTATCATCTATTACATATCCTATGGCACCTTCCATCTCTGCATTCGTCTCGCTGCATTTATCTTTACTGGGAAGTCCTTCCAGTGACTCTAATGTTCCCTCATGAGTTTAACGTATACTTCTTACTCCCAATACCCACTCTCCCATTACCCCTACATCCCTGCCGTTGATCCGTACCACTCCTACTTATACTTCCATTGTTGAGAGTCCACGCCATCCCTTTTTACCACTCTGTGGCTAGTAGCCTTGCCTCTGCAAATGCTCCGCACGTCCATGATTAAAGCATTTTACGTTCGAAGCAAACACGTTTCTTCATCCACTTATATCTATAGACACATCAGTGTTCTCATACTCCAATGCTAATTTAACCGCTGCATGGAGGTCTGTAGGCGTCTCAGTGTGAAACTACCTAAACATCTCTGTTAACAAACAACTCAGAAAAGCACGAAACTCATGTTACTCGGCTTCCTGTAGCAACACTTTGTTCAGCACCTCACTCTGCCTTAGCTCATAAATATGTATATTTTAAGTTTCCTAATGCTATGTGGAAAACCTTCAACAGCTTCAGTGCGCCTTTTGAAAACTATACTCAGCTGCTCATGGAAAACCGTGCACTGTTTTGTTTCTTTTACCTTTGGTGTAATCCTTGCCTGACTTGTTCAAAATACTCTGGATTGCGTGGCACCTCTTCACATCGCGCAAATGACTTCGCTTCTCCTGTTAAATGTAACCTTACTATTCGCAATAATTGTTTAGTTGACCAACCCCTTATGTTAGCCAATGACCCGAGATACTCCACTTATACCAACACATTCACGACGTACCAAAAAATGGAGAAACAAGTTTAGCAATAGCTGGATCCACTCCTAGAGCCTGTGACCTTAACACCTCTACTTCTTCCTTTTTTCTGCTAGTTTATCATCTGAAAATACCCGCTCTTAATTGGGATACCTCATTAGCCAATGACTGTATAGCTTTCTCACTGCTGACACCTTGTGTCCTTGATTTTGCCACTGCTTCTCTGTTACTCATCTTCAAGACTCGGAAGAAATACTCCAAAATGACATAAAAATAATAACCCACCAATAACCGAGATGATACAGTCCGCAGCTACCTAACCTACTTCTTTTGTCTAATCGTGAGATACCTGGACTCTATATACTGTCTAGACATGTACTCAAAACTATTACACATTAAGCAAACAACTGCTACAGTGTCGGCACAACGGTCGGCATGCACTGTGTGTAATGCACAGATACGAACCGCTCATCTCAGGAATTCCCCTTAAACTGCAATAAGTCCTCTGGTTCCTCCGGTTTTACAAAAGTAATCCTACTATTACGACGTCCCTTAATCCTCAAACCCACGATTGTTACCACAAAAAACAAAATAGTCTCACTTACCCAAAATGACGATACTGTAGGCTGTGGTTCAAAATGGTACAAATGGCTCTGAGCACTATGGGACTTAAACTTCTGAGGTCATCAGTCCCCTAGAACTTAGAACTACTTAAACCTAACCTAACCTAAGAACATCACAAACATCCATGCCCGAGGCAGGATTCGAACCTGCGACCGTAGCGGTCGCGCGGTTCCAGACTGTAGCGCCTAGTACCGCTCGGCCACTCCGGCTGGCACTGTAGGCTGTGGTTTGGACACTTCAGTACATGACATGTCACACCTCAGCAAGACAAATACGCCTTCTTCTGCTGTCCCTGGCTGGGGCTGAAGTATGGGCGGGGGGGGCGGGGCAGTTTCAACCTTGCATGCTGATGGCAGTCCCATGGTAGTCTTTCAGCCTCTGGGGGCCATGGTCATTGACGTCAGAGGCGTCTTACTTCCCTCAGTGGCGTGGAGCCGTGGCGGCTCCTCAGCTCTTCATACATCACCGTGATGGTTTATGGAGACGGCAGTGTGCGGGATTTGACTTACTGTCCGCTGGTAGGAGTTGGATAGTGGCTGGTGCTGATGCACCAAGTTCCTCTAGAAACTCAGCATTGGTGGCAGCAGCCACGGATTGCCGGATGGTGGTGCTGTGGCATAAAGTTATCATGAAGAATTTAGTGCCGATGGCAGATGGCGCAGCCCAGTCTCGAACTCATGGCTGTGTAAGAGATTGTTTTATATTTTATTCTTTCTTTGACACTAAGGAGCGGGGGGGGGGGGGGGGCTACAGGCATCGATAAAACGTATACAAAAGTGCTCTAGAAAACTGTGAAGAAGGAATCTACGAATGTTAAAGGAAACACGGTTGATAATAACTTGGGCTTATTAAAATAAAATGAATCTGAAACAGTGGCAACTTGTGACAATATTAACAAGACAAAATCATACACAAATAAATAACCGAATGGCTACCTGTGACAACTTTAACAACCTTGGTATAACTGACAGGGAGATTGGTGGATGGGTGGGGTGGGGGGCGGGGTGGGGGGAAGGTGTGTTTATGGAGGGAAAGGATGTAAAAGTAGGGCTTTTCGATTTATCTGACAGAATCAAAGACATTTAAACCAAAACAACTCGATACATTCGCGCTTCTTGACGAATTACTCCTACTTCCCAAGCGCAGTGAACCCTCTTAGCTGCATGGCGTTTGCACACCTACGTGTTGCAATTTATAGCTTGAAGTCCTAGATCCTGTGCACAAAATCCATAAAATCCGTCAGCCATAGTAAACAATATATAATATCTATTTACTGAAGTGTGCATATGTAACATCTAAAAAAATTTTTGGCCGGGGATACACTTTCTGGGGGTTGATAAGTTCCTGAGGGGGGAGGGGGGGGGGGGGAGAGAGGACGCCAAAACAATTTTTTTTTCTCTGGGAAGCCGGCCGGAATATCCGAGCGGTTCTAGGCGCTACAGTGTGGAACCGCGCGACCGCTAGGGTCGCAGGTTTGAAGCCTGCCTCGGGCATGGATGTGTGTGATGTCCTTAGGTTAGCTAGGTTTAAGTAGTTCTAAGTTCTAGGGGACTGATGACCTCAGAAGTTATGTCCCATAGTGCTCAGAGCAATTTTTTCTGGGAATTGGGGGGAGGGTTGATTTCTCCCCGACGTGAAAGAATCTACAATAGTAAGTATCCGTGAATCAGGGTGCATCTATAATAGGAAATATGCCAGAGTGGGGAAGAATGCATCCTAAACTCTAATGTTACGTTGTGTCATACTGTACGACATGACAAAAGCCATGCTGGATGACATGATGGCATGTGTCGTGTTATACGACATGATATCATGTATCATGTTACTTGAATTAACACAATGCATTGTTTTACATGATATGGGTTCTATCACTAACGAGTAAAAGAGCGCTATATGTCAAGATGATATGATTTAAATGTCTTTGAAGCTGCTAGATGAGCTGAAAAACTGGTTCCCTTCTTTTACATCCCTAACTCTGCCGCCCAGTACGTATACACCTTCTTTCGTGCTATGATAGTAGCATTTTTCACTCTAGTCTAAATATACCGACTTAGTGTTTTGCGGGAATCACGTCGTCTGTCTTTCAGGGATTGCTATTTAACATCCCCAGACATTTATGTCACAATATCATGGTGGCTGTATTGACCTGTTACGATTCTAGCAGCACGTCTCTGATTTCATTCGAAGTGTATTCTATTTCATTAGGACTAAAAACGCTAGAACAATACTTTAGAATTGGTCGCCCTATCGTCCTGTATGCTATTTCCTTTATAGGTACACAGCAGTTTCCTCGGACCCTACGTACAAAGCTTGGGTTCACTTTTCCATTTGAAAAGGTCAATGAAATGAAAATGACAAATCGGTTGCCACGGATTAGGGGATACAGCACCATAGCGCAAAGTTTGGGAATTAATACTACAGCCAGAGAGACAATTTTTCCGACTTTGGCAAATCTTCCACGTATGAGAGAGTTCCTTATAACCATAGCACAGAAATTCATAGTGTTTTCAGCGCTTTATGACACAATTCTTATTTGCCAAAGATTTTTCTTTGTTCGAAATTTACAGGATACGAGCATTTGAAATAGACGGACAAGGCATCAATTACTTATCTGAAAGTGGGTATAGACTGAGAAAGGTATACAGCTATTGTGAATTTTTCCAACGTAGTTCTCATTCCCTTGACAGAGCACCGCTCCCATCAATGAAGGAATGGTGAGTGCCTCTGCGTAGTATACAATGAAGCGAGAAGAGCCTATGTGAAGCTGAAGCTTTTTGATGGTCCGGGAGGCATGCCTGGATGGCGTAAATGCTAAACAATGAAAGGTAGGCATCCGGGTTCGAATCTCTGCCGAGAACACAATTTTATCTTATCACATACAATTCAGATAATTTCATTAAATCATGTTCCTCCTCCCTGCACGTTTCTGTAATTCTTTTGCTGATTCCAAAGCGATATTTGAAATGGCGGTATGTTCTCCCCTATTTAGTTTTTCTGATCGTCAGTTAAATGAATTGTAGTTACTTATTACACATATTCACAATTTACATGAGAAGTAGATTTTGTGCTGTTATTTCCAGAGACCAACATTTTTCAGCATTCTGTGATAACTGAAAAAGCTGATTTCCGACAGCAAAGCTTATCCCTCACATGTTAGATTCCTGCTGTCAGATACAACATGCACCAGGTCAGAGTGATTGTTCCACTGATACTGTCTGTCTAAATTTTCTGCCGTCGGTTTGCTAAATGTCGAACAGCAACCGAACACCGACATTGCAACGGAATTCACAGTGCTTCAGATTCATATACAGCTTCTTCTCTCTCGATTCGTTTTCCTGTGTCCATATCTTATAATACGTAATGCAAAAGGAATATTTTTGACTGCTGATATTTATCCATCTTCTCATGTAACGTAACAAAATTTCATGGAGTCACCATAAAACCACGACATTAATATTTCCCACCGAAACACATGCAATGTGTCGTTGTCCCTTTTTGTGACTGAATTAATCAACTTTTTGTCAGTTTATGAAAAAATTTAAGAAAATTGCTCATCATATTATTTGCTCGTTAACAAAGGCAGTTTTTGCATATCATGAAACAACTAGTTTACAGCCTCGCCGAAAAATAAGCATAATTGCAAGACTCTCACACGTAAATGTAATATTAATATACATCAATTAGTGCAGGCACTAAATATATGTTTACTGGTTGCTTCCGGGGAAATAAGAAGTGCAACTCAAACTCTGTTGACAGTATTTCTGAGGTTGCTTAAGGATATTTTCTGGGTATTTTGGTTTAAAGAACTCGTGCTCGCCAGTATCTCGTTACAGATTCAGTGCATTTTGCTTGTTTTTTCCTCCCTTTATTGTTTTATCAATATTGCACTGAAAATATGTGCAAAACAGTGCAAATTCCGACGGCATTCGCTGAGTGTCTTTCTCGAAATCAACCTTGCTCTATCCTCTCATGGTAACTACTGTTGACAACTGTAATGTACGCTTCACTCTTCGTCGTAGACCTTTCATTAGTAGTAATTGGTTCTGTCCCGGGTTTGTTTTTCGGGCATTGTTAGTTCAACGTTAATAGTGACACACGATAGTATGTATAGGTTTACTGATGAAAAACTGGCCGATATGCACCTTGCGTACGGCTTCACTGAATGCAATGGAAAGACAGCACAATGATGTTGAGCTTTTCCCACAGCAATGGTAACCACACGACAGTACAGGGTGATTCGGAAAGAAAGAACAGATTTCGGTTCTTTATTACAAACTATGAAAGACACAATGAACATGTCACCGGATAGAGGAAAGTTCAAAGTTTTATGTTCACACAGACGCCATACCATAGACCCAATTTGAGTACCACGTGTTGCTCAAAAAACGTGTAAACGGTAGTTCATTTCATTGCACACACGAACCAGCAGGTTCCTATTTATTGAATCGTCAGCGACAGTTCGATTTCTAAGCTCTTGAAGCTGCCTTAGGTTGGACAAACAGATTGTCTTCTAAGTATCCCCACAAAAAAAAAAAAGAAATCGGTAGGTGTGAGGTGTCGTAACACGTTCCCATACCATCCCACAGGCGTCAAAGTTGGCAACGGAACTGTAAATTTCCCTCAGACGCCGATAGCGGCCGTGCAGGATCTATCAGATCCAATTGAACTCGCTCACTGATCCACGCCTCCACCGGCTCCGACCATGAGCGGCCCATGCCGCAGCGATATGGGACGGTCGGTGGTAGCCACACAGCCTCCTCGCACTTGGTGCTTCTTGCCACGTGACCCTTTGCAGACGCCACCTTGTCGCGACTCCTACACCATCGTTCATGATTATTTAAGAGACCCTCATTCTTGCTGACAGTGTGGTATGTGGACTCTGCTTCCTGCTGCATAATTTGTAATGAGTCTTCATACGCTTCGAGAAACACAAGCTAAGTTCATTTCCCATTTACTGTGTTAACCTGTTTGCTGATCATTACTGCTCCTGTCCAGCTTCCCTACGATGACAGTCACTGCACCATTTTGTAGCCCACATCTCCTTACCGTTGTGTTCAAAGTGGTACACAACATGAGATCTGATGACCTGAGAAGCCAAAAGCAAGGAAAGAGATCTTGTTGTCCATCTCTTCCAATGTAGCACTGTGGGATGATATTGTTAAGACAACGTCACGCCTCAAGGGGAAAGCGAGGCGGGACGCCATCATGCATAAAAATAAAACCATTGGAAACTTCATGAAGTTGAGGAAATTTTTCAGCATGTCCAGGTATGACATTCCTGTCACAGATCCCTCCGCAAAAAAGAGAGGTCCACAAACATTGTGAACTGAAACGGCACAAAACAAATTCAGTTTCGGTGAGTCTCTTTCACTTTCAACGACGATGCCAGATTTTGTTCAAATGGTTCAAATGGCTCTGAGCACTATGGGACTTAACATCTGAGGTCATCAGTCCCCTAGAACTTAGAACTACTTAAACCTAACTAACCTAAGGACATTACACACATCCATGCCCCAGACAGGATTCGAACCTGCGTCCCTAGCGGTCGCACGGTTTCATACTGAAGCGCCTAGAACCGCTCGCCCACACCGCCAGGCCCACGTTTTGTGACCGCTATATTTTTACATTACGGCCGATTACTTTAGGCGATGCATGAAACGTAGATTCGTTCGAAAAGAGGAATTGTTCGTAAAAAAATGTGGTCTGCCATATCCTGGAGAAGTGAAATGCAAAATTCATACCTTCTGTTATGGTCGCTGGAACGTAACTGCAATTTGTAAGCTTCATATGCAGGTGTCGTTTCAGAACATCGTTTCAGAACACGTCACACGATTGTCTGAGTACGCTGAAGTTCCTGGCTCTAAAGGAGGGAGACGCATTGAACTCAACAGTTTTCTTGCAAGATGGGGGCCCACCACACATCGCTCGTGAAGTTCAAAAAATGGTTCAAATGGCTCTAAACACTATGGGACTTAACGTCTGAGGTCATCATTCCCCTAGACTTAGAACTACTTAAACCTTACTAACCTAAGGACATCACACACATCCATGCCCGAGGCTGGATTCGAAACTGCGACCGTAGCAGCAGCGCGGATCCGGACTGAAGCGCCTAGGACCGCTCGGCCACAGCCGCCGGCGTTAAGTTCACCTGCTTCTTCGAAACACATTTGGAATTATCAGCCGATCGTTTCCAAATGCTTGGCCGGCACGGTCACCTGATCTCACTCCCTGTGATTTCTGGTTGTGGCGGCGCGGAGCGGCCGTACGTTGGAAGCGCCATGTCACTGACTGAGCGGTCCCTTCCGCCGGAGGTTCGAATCCTCCTTCGGACATGGGTGTGTGTGTTGTTCTTAGTATAAGTTAGTTTAAGTAGTGTGTAAGTCTAGGGAAGGGTGACCTCATCAGTTTGGTCCCTTACGAAATCATACACATTTGAACATTTTTCTGGTTGTGGGGCTGCATGAGGGACAGGGTTTATGAGGACACGTTTACACGTGCCGATCAGAAGCGCAGCATATCAAGAGAGGTAGCCAGCATACCTACTCACATGCTTCGTTCTGCTGTGCAGAATGCAATCCTACGCTGTCAGACTCTTTCGGATACTGATGGCCGTCACATTGAGCCCCCTTTGTAGCAGGAACGGTACCGGTATGTAATGGTATGATGTATTGTAGCACCACATTAAAATGCTTTAATTGAATTGATTCTACATTATTTCTCCTCACCCAGTCTTTGAAATTAATGCTACGAAGCCTGGCGTGAAGTCGATAATTAGTTTCCGTGTTATAACGTGTTAAAAAGGGAAAGTTTAATTCTAACCATCTGGTAGAACTAACTTCCAAGAATTTTGTAAGCCATATCCAGTCATAATCTACTTGTGTAGAGGCGGCTTCTTGGTGAATCAATGGCGGAATGTACGTTGCACTTGAACAGTCGATTGACTTCGCGCAAAATTCCAACGCACAAATTGATTTATCTTATGGTGTGGTCGCCATGTTGCTACAAACAAGCAACAGCGCAGCTGTGTGAAAACTTTGTACCTTCCTCTATTCAGTGACATGCGTAATGTGTTTTTCTCTTTTATAGTTTGACTGTAATAAACGATTGAAAGACAATCTTACTTTTTGAATCACCCGGCACTTCAGCGCCTGAAAGAAGTTGCGCTACCCTGTGTTTTGTGTTGTATATTTTGATTTCTTTGTATCAAAAGCTTTGCGAAAGTATTTTCACAGAAATAAAGGCAATTGTAGTAACAAACCGAATAAATCGTAATATGGTTATTAGTGTGTAGCGTGCCGTAGGGGACCACGAGTCTCTTAGTCCGCAGTACTCAGAAAGTACCCTCCGCCACACACCGTCAGGTGGCTTGCGGAGTATGGATGTAGATGTAGATGAAAATATCACCGAGTAGTCTCTGAAACCTTCTTAGCGGAGTTCGGGATCTTGCTGTATAAGCACAAGAGCAGCTGCATTAGAGTCCTCTACCTAGGAGCGTGCTGTGACCGCCACCCTCCATCCCCTGCCCCCCGCCCCTTCGTCTCTGGAGTTAGTTAGGTGCACATTTCATAGGACATTTGATGCAGAACGATTCGGTTTACGGAATATGTATACACGAATAGCGTTAACGTTAATAGAAACATTACACTTAAAAACTACACTTAAAAACAGTGTGTTGCTCTTTTCAGGCTACCAGTTTTTAAACAGAAATTCGTCCATGGAATAGAAGGAATTGTTCAGGAGAATTAATTTTAGGTTGGATTTAAAACTTGTAATGCTATCAATAGACGTCTGATATTATTGGGGAAATCATAAAAAAAATTGTTTTTGCATATTGAACTCCTTTCTGAGCCGCTGACAGCTTTAATAATAATTAATAAAGGTCATTTTCTCACTAGGTATGTAGGTACCGATATCACTATTCTTTTCAAATTGTGACTGAGTATTTCCTTTGTGAATATAAACACTGTGAAGGTCCAGTTAAAATGCTGCAGTTAAAATGTCTGACTATTTGAAGAGGCCCACATGATGTTCGCGAGTGAACAGCTCGGTTTTGTGCAATATTTTCCTTCTAAGGAATCAGCTGACATGAAACCATGGTAACAAATGGTTCAAATGGCTCTAAGCACTATGGGACTTAACATCTGAAGTCCTCATTCCCCCAGACTTAGAACTACTTAAACGTAACTAACCTAAGGACATCACCCAGGCAGGATTCGAACGTACGACCATAGTAGCAGCGCGGTTCCGGACTGAAGCGCTTAGAACCTCTCGGCCACCGCGGCCGGCTCCGGCTCATGGTAACACCTTACATTAATAATCGAAATAATAATCAAAATGTGGCAAGAGGTACATAAAAAAGCGGTGTCAAGTTAAAAACAAGTTGGAATGGTGGCTGATGCAAGATAAGGCTACTATTCGAAATTAATTAATCCAGAAAGCTGACCGGCTCCTATTCTATCAGAGTTGTTTGCAAGATCTCGTCTGCAAAATAACAGTTCTGCCAAACTTAATCGGAAATGGAGACAAATTACGGCAAAATTTTTTCTGACTTTCGAAGGAAAGCTGAACGTACCGTTGTAGTGAGTCTACCGGCACGTGGGAAGCCGGGGAAACCTATTTCAATTTACCACTCAGAAAGGGAACGGAGGCGAGGCAAAAACTGTTATACACTGAAGAGCCAAAAAAACTGGTACACCTACCTAATACTGTGTAGAGCGGCAGCGAGCAGAAGTGCCGCAATAAGACTTGGCATGGACTCGAATAATGTCTGAAGTAGTGCTGGGGGGAAATGATACCATGAATCCTGCAGAGCTGTCCATAAATCCATAAAAGTAGGAGGGATGGAGATCTCTTCTGAACAGCACGTTCCAAGGCATCCGAGACATACTCAATAACGTTCATGTCTGGTGAGTTTGGTGGCCAGCGTAAGTGCTCAAATCCAGAAGTGCCACTCTGTAGCAATTCTGGACGTACGGGGTGTGCCTACCGGAATGGCCGAGCGGTTCTAGGCGCTACAGTCTGGAACCGCGCGACCGCTACGGTCGCAGGTTCCAATCCTGCCTCGGGCATGGATGTGTATGATTTCCTTAGGTCCGTTAGGTTTAAGTAGTTCTAAGTTCTAGGGGACTGATGGCCTTAGAAGTTAAGTCCCATAGTGCTCAGTGCCATTTGAATCATTCGTACGGGGTGTCGCACTGTTCTGCTGGAATTGCTCACATCCGTCGGTATGCACAATTGTCATGAATGGATGCAGGTGGTCAGACAGGATGCTTACGGACGTGCCATCTGTATAGTCGTATCTACAACTATCAGTCGTCCCATATCACTCAAAATACACACGCCCCATACCATTACAGAGCCTCCGCCGTCTTTAACAGTCCCCTGCTGACATGCAGGGTCCATGGATTCATGAAGTTGTCTCCATAACCGTACAAATCCATCCGCTCGATACAATTTGAAACGAGACTCGGCCGAAGCGGCAACATTTTTCCAGCCATCAACAGTCCAGTGTCGGTGTTGACGGGCGCAGGCGAGGTGTAAAGCTTTGTGTCGTGCACTCATCAAGGTTAGACGAATAGGCCTTCGACTCCGAAAGCCCATATCGATTATGCTTAGTTGAATGGTTCGCACACTGACACTTGTTGACGGCCCAGCATTGAAATCTGCAACAATTTACGGAAGGGTTCCTCTTCTGTCATGCTGAACGATTCTCTTCAGTCACCGTTGGTCCCGCCCTTGCAGGATCTTTTTACGCCCGCAGTGATGTCGGAGATTTGATGTTTGACCGGATTCCTGATATTCATAGTGCACTTGCGAAATGGCCTCATGGGATAATCCCCACTTCATCGCTACCTCGGAAATGCTATGTCTCATCGTTCGTGCGCAGTCTATAACACCACGTTCTAACTCAAATCTCGATAACCTGCCATTGTAGCAGCAATAACAGATCTAACTACTGTGCCAGACCGTTATTGTCTTATAAATGTGTTGCCTACCGCAGCACCGTATTCTGCCTGTTTATATGTTTCTGTACAGAGTACCCGAGGTCTAGGGGTAGCCGGCACGGTAGCTCAGCGTGTTCGGTCAGAGGGTTAGCTGCCCTCTGTAATAAAAAACTGAGTTAATCGAGCAACAACTAACATAAACAGATGTCTCGCGACGTCTGCACCGAGCAAATACAACGAACGAAAACGATCAAAATGAGATTTTTTTTTAAAGGGGGTAGCGTCTTTGATTCATAATCCAAACGTCTTCGGTCCCGGGTTCGATCCCCGCCACTGCCTAAATTTTGATAAATAATCAGCATTGGCGGCCGAAGACTTCCGGCATAAGAAGTCAGCCTCATTCTGCCAACGGGCTTGTCAAAGAGGGCGACGTCTGCACCGAGCAAATACAACGAACGAAAACGATCAAAATGAGATTTTTTTTTTAAAGGGGGTAGCGTCTTTGATTCATAATCCAAACGTCTTCGGTCCCGGGTTCGATCCCCGCCACTGCCTAAATTTTGATAAATAATCAGCATTGGCGGCCGAAGACTTCCGGCATAAGAAGTCAGCCTCATTCTGCCAACGGGCTTGTCAAAGAGGGCGGATGAGCGGATAGAGGTTCAGGGCACTCTCTTGTCATAGGGGTGGGAAATTGTCCCTAAAGGCGGAAGAATCAGCAATGATCAACGACATGAGGATGCAGAAGGCAATGGAAACCACTGCATTAAAGACACGTAACATGTATCCACAGGTCATGTGGCCTGTAGTTGAAGAATTGTCATGATGATCTCTCCATTGGCAAAAGATTCCGGAATAGTCCCCCATTCGGATGTCCGGGAGGGGACTGCCAAGGGGGAGGGTACCATGAGAAAAAGATTGAATGATCAACGAAAGGATAATGTTCTACTAGTCGGGACGTGGAATGTTAAAAGCTTGAACGTGGTAGGGAAACTAGAAAATCGGATAAGAGAAATGCAAAGGCTCAATCTAGATATAGTAGGGGTCAGTGAAGTGATGTGGAAGCAAGACAAGGATTTCTGGTCAGATGAGTATCGGGTAATATCAACAGTAGCAGAAAATAGTATAACAGGTGTAGGATTCGTTATGAATAGGAAGGTAGGGCAAAGGGTCTGTTACTGTGAACAGTTCAGTGACCGGGTTGTTCTAATCAGAATCGACAGCAGACCATCACCGACAACGATAGTTCAGGTATACATGGCGACGTCGGAAGCTGAAGATGAACAGATAGAGAAAGTGAATGAGGATATTGAAAGGGTTTTGCAGTATGTAAAGGGGGACGAAAATCTAATAGTCATGGGCGACTGGAATGCAGTTGTAGGGGAAGGAGTAGAAGAAAAGGTTACAGGAGAATATGGGCTTGGGACAAGGAATGAAAGAGGAGAAAGACTAATTGAGTTCTGTAACAAGTTTCAGCTAGTAATAGAGAATACCCTGTTCAAGAATCACAAGAGGAGGAGGTATACTTGGAAAAGGCCGGGAGATACGGGAAGATTTCAATTAGATTATATCATGGTCAGACAGAGATTCCGAAATCAGATACTGGATTGTAAGGCGTACCCAGGAGCAGATATAGACTCAGATCACAATATAGTAGTGATGAAGAATAGGCTGAAGTTCAAGACATTAGTCAGGAAGAATCAATACGCTAAGAAGTGGGATACGGAAGTGCTAAGGAATGACGAGATACGTTTGAAGTTCTCTAGCGCTATAGATACAGCAATAAGGAATAGCGCAGTAGGCAACACAGTTGAAGAGGAATGGGCGTCTTAAAAAGGGCCATCACAGAAGTTGGGAAGGAAAACATAGGTACAAAGAACGTAGCTGCGAAGAAACCATGGGTAACAGAAGAAATACTTCAGTTGATTGATGAAAGGAGAAAGTACAAACATGTTCCGGGAAAATCAGGAATACAGAAATACAAGTCGCTGAGGAATGAAATAAATAGGAAGTGCAGGGAAGCTAAGACGAAGTGGCTGCAAAAAATGTGAAGACATCGAAAAAGATATGATTGTCGGAAGGACAGACTCAGCGTACAGGAAAGTCAAAACAACTTTTGGCGACATTAAAAGCAACGGTGGTAACATTAAGAGTGCAACGGGAATTCCACTGTTGAATGCACAGGAGGGAGCAGATAGGTGGAAAGAATACACTGAAAGCCTCTATGTGGGTGAAGACTTGTCTGATGTGATAAAAGAAGAAACAGGAGTCCATTTAGAAGAGATAGGGGATCCAGTATTAGAATCGGAATTTAAAAGAGCTTTGGAGGACTTACGGTCAAATAAGGCAGAAGGGATAGATAACATTCCATCAGAATTTCTAAAATCATAAGGGGAAGTGGCAACAAAACAACTGTTTACGTTGGTGTGTAGAATATATGAGTCTGGCGACATACCATCTGACTTTCGGAAAAGCATCATCCACACAATTGCGAAGACGGCAAGAGCTGACAAGGGCGAGAATTATCGCACAGTCAGCTTAACAGCTCATGCATCGAAGCTGCTTACAAGAATAATATACAGAAGAATGGAAAAGAAAATTGAGAATGCGCTAGGTGACGACCAGTTTGGATTTAGGAAAAGTAAAGTCACGAGAGAGGCAATTCTGACGTTACGGCTAATAATGGAAGAAAGGTTAAAGAAAAATCAAGACACGTTCATAGGATTTGTCGACCTGGAAAAGCGTTCGACAATATAAAATGGACCAAACTGTTCAAGATTCTGAAAAATGTAGGGGTAAGCTACAGGGAGAGACGGGTCATATACAATTAGTACAACAACCAAGAGGGAATAATAAGAGTGGACGATCCAGAACGAAGTGCTCGTATTAAGAAGGGAGTAAGACAAGTCTGTAGCCTTTCGCCCCTACTCTTCAATCTGTACATCGAGGAAGCAATGATGGAAATAAAAGAAAGGTTGAGGAGTGGAATTAAAATACAAGATGAAAGGATATCAATGATACAATTCGCTGATGACATTGCTATCCTGAGTGAAAGTGAAGAAGAATTAAATGATCTGCTGAACGGAATGAACAGTCTAATGAGTACACAGTATGGTTTGAGAGTAAATCGGAGAAAGACGAAGGTAATGAGAAGTAGTAGAAATGAGAACAGCGAGAAACTTAACATCAGGATTGATGGTTACGAAGCGAATGAAGTTAAGGAATTCTGCTACCTTGGCAGTAAAATAACCAATGACGGACGGAGCAAGGAGGACATCAAAAGCAGACTCGCAATGGCAAAAAGGCATTTCTGGCCAAGAGAAGTCTACTAATATCAAATACCGGCCTTAATTTGAGGAAGAAATTTCTGAGGATATACGTCTGGAATACAGCATTCTATGGTAGTGAAACATGGACTGTGGGAAAACCGGAACAGAAGAGAATCGAAGCAATTGAGATGTGGTGCTATAGACGAATGTTGAAAATTAGGTGGGCTGATAAGGTAAGGAATGAGGAGGTTCTACGCAGAATCGGAGAGGAAAGGAGTATGTGGAAAACACTGATAAGGAGAAGGGACAGGATGAGAGGACATCTGCTAAGACATGAGGGAATGACTTCCATGGTACTAGAGGGAGCTGTAGAGGACAAAAACTGTAGAGGAAGACAGAGATTGGAATACGTCAAGCAAATAATTGAGGACGTAGGTTGCAAGTGCTACTCTGAGATGAAGAGGTTAGTACAGGAAAGGAATTCGTGGCGGGCCGCATCAAACCAGTCAGCAGACTGATGGAAAAAAAAAATGAATGGTCATGCATTTACCAGTGTATAAGAGAATGAAAAAAAACTATAAACTATAAACCAATCGCTCGGTGTATCGCTTTGATATTAAGGCAAATCAATTAGGGATTAGTCCGAATCAAATATGTGCCGTTTCGGACAGAAACATTTACGCCGCCTTACTATCGTGAGAGACTGTATTTCGTAAAAAACAGACCTATTAAAGTAGGCAGCAATTTTATTAATAGACTTTAAATGTTTGGAAAAGGCATTGATTAAAAATTGCTTTGGAAGCAATTTCGTAAGTACAGTTCAGAATATTTTGCGTAATGTTGTGTCACAGGTTATTATTAATGACAGAATAAATGGGAAAATTCCCATCAACAGGCAGACAAAGTTCCCGTTATGTACGGTGTTATTTGGAATAGCTGTAGATACTCCATACCATATGCTGTGAGTGTCAAGGGATTTCAGTGCGAAATGAACGGCTCTCATGTAGAGCTTAGCAAATGACTTAGGTGTTTTCACGCAAAATTCAAGAGTATTGATATCTTACATAACATTCTCCGACATTACGAAAAAGTTACACGTTAACTGTGAAGTTCAAAAAGATTGCGTTGCTGCCGATTTCAAGTAATAAATCGAATACACAGCGAAATTGTCCACCGGAAAAGATTGACACCAAGCCATAGGCCTCATTATGACAAATAACCCGAAAAGAATGGAGGCTCCCAATTGGCGCACGATACAACATAAAATATCAGTGGCAGCAAAAATTTACGTGGGTGGGGATTTATCTACGACAGAAAAACTCAATTTAACCGAAAGGCTAACACTCGCGGAGGCGTGTTACTTAGCTCTGGTCCTCCCGGTGGGCTATACAGAAAGTGATATATTGGTTTACACGGAGGTGTGACGTTTTTAAGGTTTTTCGGCTTGAATTAGGATGGACGAAAACTAACGCTCTTGCACGGAAATGTGCTGAACTACTCGTCAATAGAACTAAGCCTCTGCTAGCAGAGGGACCACTCTCGCTCACTGCTGCACTGTTTCGTAAATATTGCCCTACATCAGCGTTAGCGCAAGTAAATGTTGACGACATCCCACACTCATTCAGCTTCGGCAGAAATTATCATCTCTATAAAATGTACATATCAACAGATGTCTTAAAAGAAGAAAAAGTTCGTAAAATGACCTACCTCTCAAAGGAATTCCAATTCTTGTAAATGGGAACTGTGATTACCACAGCGCAATTATAAAATCATGTAGGAAAATTTTGCAATGAAAACTATACCGGAAGGTGCAGATCGACTTGGTACAAAGTGATAAACCGGACAACAGCGACCAACTCTAAGCCTTACAACATGCAGCTGAAACCGTCGGCCGCATGTAGAGACTCTAATTCTGAGGACCCAATCGAATATAATTTTGAGTACCCAAAATTTATCGTGATATGGAGCACAGCAGGAGACATGATTCGATTGATGAATAGACCGGCTATCTGCAATATTCAGGCCCGTAATACCATGGTACCCGAACGGGAACTTTTTTCCAAAGCAAAGCGACATACAACGACGTGATCATGTCGCACAAAATTCATAGAAATTTTGGACTTAAGTTAATGGACAGCCAGCTGTGCCGTACAGTACAGTATCTGGCATACTTATGGGATGAACACGAGAAAGTAACTCGTCATCTAAAATATAAGATCACACACGCTAATTTTTTCAAGTTTCCAATACGTAAAGCTTATAACAATATTTTAATATTAAAAAACCAATGTTCATTCTGCATTAGTGTTACCTAAGAAATAACTCTATAGACAATGGAACGATTTCTTGCAGATTTCAATATTGACGACTGAAATGTAAATGTGTTGTAGAGTATATAATTGTTTATCTTCGTCTTCTCATGGCGCTACAATCCTTCATGGGTCTTAGGCTCTTCAACAAGTTACCTCCTCTCTAGCGCACTTCTTCGCCATACTCTAACTCTGGGAGATTTCATATCGTCTTCCTTTCCCTTCCAGCTGGCCTCCATTCAAAAACCTTCTTAGTTGTTCGTCCAGTATCCGTTCTAAGGACATGTCGAAGCCAGGAAGCGCTACTTTTTATTGTCCTTACTATGTAAATTTCTTGTCCGAGGCTGTTCATTTCAGTGTTTGTTATGGGTCTCAAGAAACGTTGTTATCCAGAATTGCCCCGTAGATCTTCCGCAGAGCCCTGTATTCAAATATCCTGAGTTTATGCTCTTCAGCACTCGTTAGTTTCCATGTTTCACATCCGTAGGTCACAACTGACCTGATCATGACCTACGCTCAGTCCCTCAAGCTGGAAGGCCAGTGTTTCATTTCAAGGTTGACGATCTGGTCTACAGAGCCGCTTCCCCCCCCCCCCCCCCCCCTCCCCTACTCTATGGTGTGGGACACGCTTCGTCTGGCACTTCCACTGGGGCAAGCCCAGATTGGATGACAATGCCAACAGCAGCTTCTTCAGAGCTCAAAAGCCTCCCTGCGAGTCACATAAGATGCCAAGGCGGTATCCTCTGGGGAGGATATAATTATTTATGGAGTACATAATTATTTATATTTACAACAATAATTTGTTTTCTATTATGTTCTGTTATGTGATGCTATTATGTGAAAATGTTAAAGGCTATATAAATATTTTAAATATTTTGAAGAAGAAGAAAAGAACGCTTAAATTTTTTATAATTTAGAGCATTCTACCCTGTTACTGACTGCTGCTCATGTGCTATATCGATCGTTAAGTGACTCTATTTGCTGTATAGAACTGGATGTAATGCACTTTTTTTCAAAATTTAGGGAGAGTCTATTTTCAGAGGATCGTATAATAATTCTTTGGAAAATACCATTACCGTTCTATTCTGTTGCTTTCTCTGCAGTGGGATTTACCTGTGTTGTAATAAAAAGTACCAGTTCTGCTTGTGGCATGTTAAGTGGAAGATGAGTCACATTATTACGTGTTTCTCCAATTTTATCTATTGCATCGGCACATACTTAGGTTTTGATGCTTGTAGCTGGAGTCAGCCCAAGCAAATTCTGCTCATTACATCTCACATACAGCGCCCAGTATCCGCGGAAAGCGTAATGTTACGTTACCATTCGATAGTGCAGTCCCAAATTAGCCCAGTGCATTATTTGTTTTATCGACATCAGCAAAACAAGAAGAATAACCTAGTACTCCAGCAGCAACAGACCAGTGCTTCTTTATAGCGAACAGCCAGCGCGGTCCAGGGCGGTGCTTTCGCTGCTGGAGGAGTACTGGCTATTCTTAGCGTTTTAATGCCCCTGTTAACAAAGATCCACGAAAAGAATAACATACTAGACTAATCTGGAAGCACTTTATCGGGTGGGCATCTAAAATTCAGCTTCAAAAAGCGGGCTGAATCTAGTTGCACTTTCCATATAAGAAAATGCCGATGTGTGACGAAACACCTGCGCCTGACGACTCGTGGCAGAGACACCCGATATGAGAAACAGGAGTGGAACCTAAATTCAACCCTGTGTGACTCTGTGACTCCCTTTGTGATTTATCCTCAGTCGTTACAGTTCTTAAGCTTCCAACATTGTCTGAATTAGTCAGCACAACATTTTTCGTTTTGTTTGTTGAGTATAATTCAAACCAGTTGAGTACATGTACATGTCGTGTGACTAGGGCCTCCCGTCAGGTTGACCGTTAGCCGGTTGCAAGTCTTTCGATTTGACACTACTTCGGCGACTTGCGCGTCGATGGAAATAAAATGACGCTGATTAGGACAACACAACACCAAGTTCCTGAGCGAAGAAAATCTCCGACCCAGCCGGGAATCGAACCCGGGCTCTTAGGATAGACAGTCTGTCACCCTGACCACTTTTTTTTTTCAATCTCAGTTTCTTCGACAATGTTCGTTGCATTTGTTCGAGGCGGACGTCCCCTGACACTCATTCAAGTTCACTGTTGATCCTTATACTCAGTTTTTATTTATTTATTTATTTTTATTTTTTTAACAGAGGGCAGCTAACCCTCTGACGGAACATGCCGAGCTACCGTGCCAGAACCACTCATCTACTACGGGCGGACCGTGTAAGGCCTTCAGTTTCATAAAAGTTTTTCTTAGAGTGTAATATGATCTACAGTACACAATCAAACGCATTTAAAAGATCACAGAAAATACCAACAAGAGATATTTAAATCAAGGCTTATAATATTTGATGAGTGAATGTGTAAACAGAGTTGTCAATCGAGCAAACTTTCTGGAATCCAAACTGTGATATGCTGACTTAATATTCCTACTTAAATATGACGCTACTCTTCAATACATTGCTTTCTGAATGTTTTTGTAAAAGATGTCAGTGAGGGAATAGAGAGCGTAAAAACTGTAGACGAAGATTGGAGTACATCCAGCAAATAAGTGAGGACGTAGGTTGCAATTGCTCCTCTAGGATCAAATGCTTGACATAGGAGAGGAATTCGTGGCGTGTCACATCAAACTAGTCGGAAGTCCACATAACCACCATCGTGTTGGTGGAGTGTTTCTCAAACCGTTTTGACACAATTCGGGTCTTGCTGAAGATACTCCTCACCCGCTGGGTGCTATAGGCTAAACCACAGAAGCACATGACCAGAAAATAGTCTTATTTATCGTTTGCTGGTGAGCGACAAAGACCCTAATTATAAAAGAATGCCTCTAGAAAGTTGGTGAACCTTATCCCGTTGGAAAGCGGAGACATTCCCACAATATTACGCGACGTTCCACAACTCATCAATCCATGAGAGCTTATTTCACGGTTCTAGCGTCCATTGGCGGTGTTCTCTGACGCCTGTAACCTACTGCTAGCGGGGATTCGCGTTTGGGGCGGTGGTTACTGGGTGGTATGGCTGCCCGTTTTCTGTTGTTGTCCATCATTGAATTGGTAAGTGATTTGTTGCACTTTTACCTGCCTATAAGCTGTTACATTTCGTAATAGTCGCTGGTGACCTGCTCTGTCTACACAATAAAACAAATCGGACTACCTGATTCCTCTGTATACAACAGCACCATCGGCAAAAACCTTCATGACACTTCCGACTTTATCAGCTATGTCATTTATGTAAATTGTGAAAAGTAATGGTGCTATAACACTCTTTTTCCGTAAGCTCGGATTTGCTTTTACGTCCGCTCTTTGAGCGTGACATGCTGTGTTCTGTTTGCTAGAGAATATTCAAGCCAATCACACAACAGGTCTGGTACTCCCTACGATTGTGTATATGTATGTTTTTTTCTTTTTGTTTTTCATTAGACGGCGGTGCGAACTGTATCGAACGCATTCTGTAGGTCACGAAACATGATATCGGCCTGGGCGTCGGCATCTATTGCTTTCTGGGTCTCGTGGATGAAAAGGGCGACCTGGGTTAAACGCTGTCGTTGTTTTTAAAACTCAAATTGATTTCCTCAGAGGAGATTTTCGGTTTTCAGAAGTATCACTCCTTCTATCGGATTGGCTCAGTGTACAGCGTGATCCATCACTCCAAGTCACTCGTTCCCACTCATCCACTGTTCAGTTGCATCGTTCTTAACAGCACCTCAAGCGTCGCTCAGCATTTACTACAACGATGTGTGGCTTATGAGGTGCTGCCCCATCATCGTTCTCCAATATTTTTAACTCCCTACGCAGTCATTGTGCTTGTTCGACTGCTGGTTGCACTTTGGAATTCACGATTGATTTCATCCGCTGATTTCATGCGCTTTTTTTACAACCACTCTCAGCAATGCTGGATGGTCAGTACATGAGGTCCGCATGGCCTTAGCTTGGCTGCGGTTTTCTCTTCATGTTTCCGAGTCACCGTCACATAAAAAATAGTCGATTTTGGCAGCTTTTGATGGATTTAAATATCCCCTGCGGATCTGTTGATCAGGTGACATCCAGTGATTAGTCTATGTTCGAAGCCACTGAGGCCCCCTGACTGACACATTCTGCTGTTACTGCCTCTATACTAACAACACGCCAGACCCCATCTTCTTTTATAATGACGGGTCTGCCTGTCCCTTCAACTAATGATCAATTTCATACTACAGATGTGTATCGGGTTACTTCGATCACTGTAATTAACTCAAGCAACACATATTTCGTAAAGGTTACGTGAGGTAGGAGGTTACGTTAGACGTCATATTTAAGTTTAATCCTCAGACCGCTAGGAAGTGTTCCCGGCTATTCTAAAGTCGGCACTGAAGACCCAAAAGGTAGAGCATCCAAAAACTCTTCCACCATTTATTTATTTATTTGCACGTCAACTTCCGTAGGACCAAATTGAGGAGCAAATCTCTAAGGTCATGGAACGTGTCAGTACATGAAATTACAAAATGGTTCAAATGGCTCTGAGCACTATGGGACTCAACTGCTGTGGTCATCAGTCCCCTAGAACTTAGAACTACTTAAACCGAACTAAGGACATCACACACATCCATGCCCGAGGCAGGATTCGAACCTGCGACCGTAGCAGTCCCACGGTTCCGGACTGCGTGCCTAGAACCGCGAGACCACCGCGACCGGCCATGAAATTACAACATAAAAATAATAACAGATAAAAATAAAATGTTTATGAACCCAAAAAAAGTTAAGCCATAAGTTTCAGTACACGCAATCAACAACTTAATGTAAGAATCAGCCTAATTTTTCAAGGAAATCCTCTACAGAATACGAGTGACCATGAGGAAACTCTTCAGTTTCTATTTGAAGGCGCGTGGATTACTGCTAAGATTTTTGAATTCTTGTCGTTGCTTATTGAAATTGGGTGCAACAGTATGCTGCACAAGAATTAAGGTTGTCTGATACAAATGTAGGTTGGTTTTCTGCCGAGTATTAACTGAGCGAAAGCTGCTTATTCTGGAATAAGCTTATATTGTTAACAAGAAACGACAGTGAAAAGACCAATGTTGAAATACCAAGACTAGTGAACAGGGGTCGAAAAGACGTTCGCAAACGTACACTATTTATTGCCAGAACCGCCTTTTTCTGGGCCATAAATATCCTTTTTGTAATGGGAAGAGTTACCGCAAAATATAATACCATGCGACATAAGTGAATGAGAATATCCAAAGTAGACTAATTTTCGTGTCAAACAATCACTTCCTTCAGGTACCGTTCGAATAGTAAAAATGGCAGCATTAAGTCTTTGAATAACATCCTGAACGTGGTCTTTCCACTTTAATGTCCATCCGAACACCTAGAAATTTGAACTGTTTAGTTTCACTAATCATTTGCCCATTCTGTGAAATTAAACCGTTTAAAAATGTTTTAATAATACCAATACGCTCTTTAACGAGTACTCTCCATACATACGCAACCGGTACAGATGTCACACTTTTCCTGTCTCCGTTGGTAGGTGCGGCATCGCTACTGCAGCCCAGCCGGTGGTCTGTGCACGCGAACAGCGACGCCATCTGCCTGGAGGCGGCGCGCAACGCCACGCCGGACCCCGTGTGCGCCTCCAATGGGCAGACCTTCCACAACTTCCTCGCCTACCGCTGCTACATCCGCTTCTTCAAAGGTAGGCCCCTAGATTAACTTTTCTTGAACTACACTTGATTGGTAAACAAGAAAACTACATTCATCAGACTCTCAGCCACACAAAACAAGCTCACTGGACAAAGTCACACTCTTACAAGAGCTCTCTGGTCGTTCTGGAGAGCCTTCACCGTCACTCCCCATCTCCTTACCATCTAACATAAAGCTCACAACAGACTCTGACTCCTGAAACTCCTCTCCAGCTGGACATGGGGTCATCATCCTTCCACCATCCTTCACACCTACAAATCCTTGATCTGCCCATCCTTTGTTATGCCAGCGTTGCTTGGATTTCCCCCCCTCCCAAGTTCTATAAAGCCATCCAAATCCTCGAACGCCATGCACTCTGCCTCACCTTCGACATCCTCATTCCGTCGCCCACGTGCATCCTCTATGACCTCATCCCCTTCCCCCACCTCCTTTTCCTTGAACACATCTGCACCCTATACATTGTCCGCCGTCTCGATACCCCTCACCCCCTGGTGTCTCCCTTCCTCTCCACACCCAGCCCGTTGCCGCACCTTTATCATTCTGTCCCACCCTCTCTCCATCTCCACACCCTCCGCCTCCTTTCCCAACACAACTTCCAGCATTTAACCCTCCCGGATGCTGACATCTACCCTTCCTTCCAACTCTAATCCCACCTTCCTCCTGCCTCCTTCTCAGGGCTCCCTCTCCCCCCTCCCTTCTCCTGAGCGGCTTTCCCCTCCTATGCCCCCTCCCTCTTCTGTGCGCCCCGTCAGTGTCTCTGCACTCCCTCCTGCCTTGTCTTCATCTCCCGCCACAACTGTATCCTGGTTCTTGGTGCACCTGCTGACGCCCCTACTCTTTTCATCCTGTCCCCTCCCCTGTTGCACCTTGCTCTCCCCTCCTTTTCCATCCTCTCAGGCCTCTCCCTCGACAAGTCCTAACTGGCAGTTTTTTTCTTCATCATGTATGCTCCAAGTGGATTTAAAGTGTGTCATTCTGGAGTGTTTTCAATACTGTGGCCAACTTTTAATCTGTGCATGTGACTTCAGTGTATTTTTTGTGCTCTGAAAATCGCCATCTGTGTTGTTTTACTTTGTGTTGACTTTTTTAATTGTCCTCCCATGAACGTTTCCATGTCAGTGTATTTTTACCTCCATTATCTCCCCTTATTCTTTTTTATGTCCCCTTTTTTTATCGCCTTTACATGTAATATTATCTTCTTGTATTAGCTGTCATGTCACTTGGCTGAAGAGGGACGGATTGTGCTGCTGACAGGGGAATGAAATCACAATTAAAAAAAAAACGGTTTTGAGCGCTGCGAATGATCTGGGACTGGTACCGGATGGTCCACATGATTACCAACCGCTGACGCAACGAAGTGGCGTTATGTAGTAGTCTGTTTTATGGAATCAGTGCATCAAAGCAGTAACTTGGGTCGGCTTGCAGCCGTGACTGAGGTACAAAGGAGGTATCGTGTTTTAACCTACCCAAGGACACAGCATGGATGAAGTTGCCAGATTTTTTGGTGGAACAACGCAAAATGTCCATCCTGCCTACAACGCATAATGGCCACTCGTAGCCATGTGATGAGGGGGAGGAGATTAGTGTTGAACATTCCGTCCACAACGAAGTCATTAGAGTCGGAGCATAAACTGGCATTAGAGAAGGATGGAGACGGTAATCGGCTGTGACCTTTCGAACGGATCATCCCGTCATTTGCCTTAAACGATTTAGGGAAATCATGGAAAACCTAAACTGGGATGGCCGGACGCAGGCTTGAACCGTTGTCTTCCCGATTGCAAACCACTTCGCTACCCCACTCGGTGCCATGTACGAAGGCGTAGGAAGCGTGGTCGTAAGCACATTCTAACTGACAAGGACCGGAGACGTGACACCTTGTCAAAGACTATCGCTTTCAAACGCGGCAGGAAATACTATTGTCACTGAATGCAGCTCCATCTGAACCAGTTTCCGAGCGTGCATTGCGAAGGGAACAGATTGTAATGGAACTTTCTAGTGGGGTACGCTGACACGTTTAGCTGGACGCCGTCAATTGGTCAAATAATACAGAAACTGCATGGTATCCGACTGGAGGCGCCTAGTGTACAAGGAGCAGTTCAGGCCGCAGGAGGGTCTGTGATGGTTTGTGCAACTTTTTCGCACAGTGATTTGAGCTCCTTCATTGAGCATGTCGTGGACGTGAATCGCAATGTTTATTTCAAAATTCCCTCTGACAAAATGTTGCCTCTTGTTCTACATCTCATCACATTCCAGTAAGACAACAGCAGCGTTCACAGTGGTGCAAGTATACGTTCATAGTTCCTATTTGGAACAGCAACTACAGTGTAGCAATTAACACCCCCTCAGTTCAGTAGCTCACCGGGATCCAGCGATCAATTACACTCCTGGAAATTGAAATAAGAACACCGTGAATTCATTGTCCCAGAAGGGGAAACTTTATTGACACATTCCTGGGGTCAGATACATCACATGATCACACTGACAGAACCACAGGCACATAGACACAGGCAACAGAGCAAGCACAATGTCGGCACTAGTACAGTGTATATCCACCTTTCGCAGCAATGCAGACTGCTATTCTCCCATGGAGACGATGGTAGAGATGCTGGATGTAGTCCTGTGGAACGGCTTGCCATGCCATTTCCACCTGGCGCCTCAGTTGGACCAGCGTTCGTGCTGGACGTGCAGACCGCGTGAGACGACGCTTCATCCAGTCCCAAATATGCTCAATGGGGGACAGATCCGGAGATCTTGCTGGCCAGGGTAGTTGACTTACACCTTCTAGAGCACGTTGGGTGGCACGGGATACATGCGGACGTGCATTGTCCTGTTGGAACAGCAAGTTCCCTTGCCGGTCTAGGAATGGTAGAACGATGGGTTCGATGACGGTTTGGATGTACCGTGCACTATTCAGTGTCCCCTCGACGATCAGCAGAGGTGTACGGCCAGTGTAGGAGATCGCTCCCCACACCATAATGCCGGGTGTTGGCCCTGTGTGCCTCGGTCGTATGCAGTCCTGATTGTGGCGCTCACCTGCACGGCGCCAAACACGCATACGACCACCATTGGCAACAAGGCAGAAGCGACTCTCATCGCTGAAGACGACACGTCTCCATTCGTCCCTCCATTCACGCCTGTCGCGATACCACTGGAGGCGGGCTGCACAATGTTGGGGCGTGAGCGGAAGACGGCCTAACGGTGTGCGGGACTGTAGCCCAGCTTCATGGAGACGGTTGCGAATGGTCTTCGCCGATACCCCAGGAGCAACAGTGTCCCTAATTTGCTGGGAAGTGTCGGTGCGGTCCCCTACGGCACTGCGTAGGATCCTACGGTCTTCGCGTGCATCCTTGCGTCGCTGCGGTCCGGTCCCAGGTCGACGGGCACGTGCACCTTCCGCCGACCACTGGCGACATCGATGTACTGTGGAGAACTCACGCCCCACGTGTTGAGCAATTCGGCGGTACGTCCACCCGGCCTCCCGCATGCCCACTATACGCCCTCGCTCAAAGTCCGTCAACTGCACATACGGTTCACGTCCACGCTGTCGCGGCATGCTACCAGTGTTAAAGACTGCGATGGAGCTCCGTATGCCACGGCAAACTGGCTGACACTGACGGCGGCGGTGCACAAATGCTGCGCAGCTAGCGCCATTCGACGGCCAACACCGCTGTTCCTGGTGTGTCCGCTGAGCCGTGCGTGTGATCATTGCTTGTACAGCCCTCTCGCAGTGTCCGGAGCAAGTATGGTGGGTCTGACACACCGGTGTCAATGTGTTTTTTTTTTCCATTTCCAGGAGTGTAGTTGCTTTAGATAGAAATGGGGTACGTTCCTAAACGTATCGGAAATGAGGTCATTTTCGATGCAAGAGGTGGTGTTAGCGTGGTGTAACCTGTCCAGTGTGCTTCCCATCTTGCATGAGAGCAGCAAAAATTTATTCCATTAAGACAAACATGCTGCTTTTAAACAACAAACGTGTTACGTTTCGCTCTGAATACGCTCGTGGAGTGTATGTGGCATCAGACTTCGTCACACTTCAAAGACTACATCCAATAAACTAAATAGACCTTCAAATTTTTTGCTTTTACAAAGTGTAGACTAGTTTCGTAACCAGAATATTCTCAGTGTAAACTGGAACATTATTTGCGAATGGTAGATTTTAAACGTCAATTGTAGAAACCAGGAGTGATTTAAATTGTCGTTTGTCATGGTTACGCGCTCTTGTGCAGCGTTAGTTCACTTGTTACTGTAACGAATGTTACGGCGGTTGGCAGAGAATGTATGTGAGTTGAAGTGTTGAAACTGAAGAGTTGTGTTATTGTGCGTGTGTACGCTTTTCACAAAAACTCATGTACCTGCAGTAATAAACCTGATAACTTTATTTACATTTCTGCAGTTGTTATTTGTGGTTTAGTTAGTCGACCATTAACTAAAGCAGTGAAACAAGCATACGCCTTGTATTTCGGGCGTTGAGTTGAAAACCAAGATAAATTATGGACTCCACATATGTGCTGGACATCGTGTTCCTCTGCACTGAATACACGGATGCGTGGTAAAAACTTCTCCATGAAGTTTGTTGTGGCTGATATATAGCGTGAAACCAAAAATCACGCATCGGGTTGCTATTTTCGTGTAGCACCTCCCTTCAGGAAAGGAGTTCTCCGAGAGGAAGAAGAATACTCAATATCCTGACATCCTATCTGTCACTTGCTCTGTGGCTCATGGCGAGGACTGTCTGTTCCTTTTTCCCCACATACACTATCATCAAGCAATGATAGCGATGATTCCAGAAAGATATTTTCAATCAGCAGCGGAGTTTTCGCTGATATGAAACTTCCTGGCAGATTAAAACTGTGTGCCGGGCCGAGACTCTAACTCGGGACCTTTGTTGGAAGTTTGGAAGGTAGGAGACGAGGTGCTGGCAGAAGTAAAGCTGTGAGGACTGAGCGTGACTCGTGCTTGGGTAGCTTAGTCGGTGGAGCAATTTCCCGCGAAAGCCAAAGGTCCCGATTTCGAGTCTCGTCCCGGCACACAATTTTAATCTGCCAGGAAGTTTGATAGTGATGATGCTGAACCGACACAAAGAGCCGACAAAGTTCAGTCACAGGACAGTGTCACTGACCCTACATTAACACCAACATCGTCATCTGGAGAACCACACAAAATCACACAGTATGAACACCGTAATATGATTAGGGATTTAGATCTGGCAAAGGATAAAACTGAAATCGTGGCCTTGTGACTGCTGTAGTGGAATCTTCTTGCTGATACAGTACGTATGTCTGTGTTTTTGGAGCGTCCAAAAAAAAACTTATTTATCGGTTAAGTACTGAAGGCGAGCCCGCATCTCGTGGTCGCGCGGTAGCGTTCTCGTTTCCCGCGCCGTGGTTCCCGAGTTCGATTCCCGGCGGGGTCAGGGATTTACTCTGCCTCGTGATGGCTGGGTGTTGTGTGTTGTCCTCAGGTTAGTTAGGTTTAAGTAGTTCTAAGTTCTAGGGGACTGATGACCATAGACGTTAAGTCCCACAGTGCTCAGAGCCATCTGAACCATTTTTGAACTGAAAGCGACATTACATTCTGCATTGACAAGGACAGTTTGTTGGAAGACCTTAACATTACATACACTCCAGGCGAGTAGAGACTCATAATAGACGTCTCAAAGACATACCTGGAAGCAGTACTATTACACAATAGTGATGAAGACCACCCATCCCTGTTGCATATGCTGCCTTAGTTTAAAAACTTATACCATGTTGATATTAGTTATAAAATGTGGTAACTACAATAAGCGTGAGTGTCTGGTATGTGGAAATTTCAAAGTAATTGTGATGCTGTTTGGTTTGCAACTGGGTTACACTAAGCGTCGCTGCTGCCTGTTTGAGTGGGACAGTCGTGCAAAGGAAAAACACTGCACACGGAGGGAATGTCCTCCGTGAATAGCTCTGGTATTTGGGTCAAAACTATATTGCCAAAGAACCTTTAGTGAATCTGAACAGTATTGTTCTACTACCATTACACATTAAGATCGGACACATAACAGCATTTGTTAGAGCTGTGCACTGGAGTGAAGCAGCTTTTTAGTATTTGTGTAAGAAGTTTGCATGACTCTTCGCATGAAACATCGCAAAGGGATTTTCATTGGTTCCACAGATACGCCAGCTGTTTGTGGACACACATTTTGAGCACAATCGACCCCTGATCAGCTGCATATGTCGCACTGTTTTCGTAACGTGACAACATTGTACTTGGGAAAGGGCAGAGCAGAAAATTAGAGAGACCTTGTGGACGAACTCATTTGTGCGTATAATCACTCTGAAGATGCACTTCCTTTACTCGCGTCTCTGTTTGTTCCCACAGAACTGTGGTACTTTCAGTAATGAGCACGGCGAGAGGTTCCACCAGGACATTTCTCTAATGGCACAACGATACACAGGACGGTGGTCTACTTCTATGATGGCTAATTTCTTCTGGGTGTTACAGCCACCAACCAAATAGGGAAAGCAAAGAAACGGTGCAAATAAAGTTGGCAAATTCAATTAATGCATATATCCTATGGGAATATAAGTGAACAGTAAATTCCAACTTCACTTGTAACAATGAGCTAGGAGATAATATTAATTGTGACATTTGTGGTTAGCGCATGGAAATATATAAAGACCGCCTGAAAAAAAAACCACTATGAACCATTATATTGCTCATGCAAACGAAGTTGTCAAATACTGAGTGTTTCACATACGACGAACTAATATCCAGGAGACAGGGTCCATGACGGTTCGGTCCGTTCTCGGACTATGGTAGGTGCTGTATCTGTTTTAGGCAAAACGAGAAGTCAGAACTGACCTGGGAAGTAAGACCGAGAAAAATGATGTGTCATTTATCACTTCGGAGTCTTGTGTGAAGAGCATCTGTTCACCGACAGGTACACAACCTCATACTCAAACCACACAAAGAAACGGCAGTGCGTCTACTGACTGCGTCGTTTGGCAATAGAGTGTAGTGTACAATTAGTGCAGTACGAATTGTTCGATTGAACTTTTTCAGCGAGAAATAACGATTAACGGAAAGACCTTAGATTATTTCATACAGTGCAGTGCATTAATGTTTCTACGACAGTGCTACGGCGACAGCTCCCTTAGTCAAAAGCATCTCACGCTAAATGGTGGAACGATTACGTGTCCTTCTTCCAAGGCAACTGATATTTCGTCTCCTGCGGATAAACAGATATGCCACCTTCCAGAATCCATGGAACGGACTAACATATCACCAGTGATCGAAGCTGGTTTCCCGAGTACAAGTACGACACAACTCCAGGAAGATCGCTTGCGTCGTACGCGAAAAACGGTCTACGGTGCTCACAGAATGCAACCGAAAACTAACCTAGTTTATTATCAAACTGCACCACGAGCGGTAACTGTAAGATCTCCAGACTCTGGCCATGCCGTCAGCGAAGAAGAGTTTATGGAGGCGTGTGGAGGTGAGAAATGAATGGGCCACAACTTCTGTGAGAACGAAGCGGGCACCGAGGACACAGATCAAGACCGGCACGTGTGATGATTGCCACAGCAGTGATGCAGATATCCCACAGTATCGGTGTACAAGACAAAGCGTCAGGCTATGACAAAAATTATTTACAGGCGACCAACTGTTATGGTAGGTTCAAATTCAGTTACATGCTGATTTACTCCCTGTGACTCGTGTTGGCACTTTACTTTCATGTTTCCGTTTCATGTGACAGCTATTGACTGTGTTTGGAGTAAGACTGCCATTTCTTGCCATGCAGGATAGGATATTTTTGAGGCAATACCAACTGTCTGCAGTCTTATTCAATTGCATAGGTACACTATTTTACTCATGAGCCGAATTTGTTTCCACGCTGACCGTTCTTTATATGTGTCGTGATTTCGACTCAACTTAGTGTAAACGGTTGGCATCATCTGCCATAATAATCAGTTTCGTGTGGGTCAAGGGCCGGGTGTAACCCTTTTAGTTGGACTACTCTTCGGCGACTTGCGTGTTTCTGATCTACATTAGATATCCAGCCAAGGAAATGAGACCTACAATTTAACGTGAAATCCGAACAATTTCTGGCTACTCGATAGGTGAAGGACAGATTGAAGAGAGATGGAAAATTTCCGGATTCTAACATGCGACGTCTAACTTTCCAGGCACTAGAGCACCAAGTCCGACAAGCTGCCATAAACGTACTAAAAATGCACTTGTAAAATTCCTTGCAACTGCGATGTACTTGGATATTTTAATACCCGACACCGTGATCAAGATGCAAGGAGCCTATTACTTAAAAATATTCTTTTTAGTCGACTCCTATATAGAGCATAGCTCGCAACGCCGGCAGTATCTTAATACAGTCCTCAAGTGCCTCAGAAAGGCAACCGAAACACAGCGCGATGCTCCAGTCGATCCGTGATTGGTGTCGAGTGGTCTGCGCCACCGAGTCTAGACGTAAACACTTCTAAAGGGTCCGGCGCCGGGGAAGCTTAATCCAAATCCTATTAGCCGACGCTCCACCAGTTGTTTCAGCCGCTGGGGAGCTCTTTCCAAGAAGTGTGCAATTAGCGATGTTTTCCTGCCCCATTCTCGAATCTCCGGAGATTTTCAAGTTGCATTAGGCGACAAGCGATGCGCGCATGTACGCCGTTACGACAATGAAACAGTGCGTTGTTTTTTTGTGTCTGTTTGATTGTTTTGGGAAGTAGAAGGTTAAATCTGAATGTTTTCAGTTTTCACAATGACATGCTTTCAGAAAATAAGACTTTTTCCCTAAGACTGCTCTATTTTTAATAGAAGACGGACTAGAATCCCTCAAACGCATCATTCAGTTGTAGATTAAGAGACTATAGTTTCTGCTCTGTTATGATACATTCTTTTAGTGTATTTTTATATCTATTTCCGCTTCACGTAGTTCATAAAACGCTTTTATTAGAAGAAACATGTTTAAATAGTCACTTACAGTGTTTCGAAAACACTGATGGGTAGTGGTGTTCAAATGGTTCAAATGGCTCTGAGCACTATGGGACTTAACATCTGAGGTCATTAGTGCCCGAGAACTTAGAATTACTTAAACCTAACTAACCTAAGGACATCACACACATGCATGTCCGAGGCAGGATTCGAACCTGCGACCGCAGCAGGAGTGCGGTTCCGGACTGATGCGTCTAGAAGCACTCGACCACAGCGGTCGGCGTAGTGGTGTTCAGCCGTAATAATGTTACTTGTGGTTTTGTGGCTACACTACTATTCTATTAGCCATAGTTTACACACAACACATTCTCTACTGATTCGGTTTAAAATTTCGCCTCCTAACACTACACATACACAGTATACTGGGCGATTATGAACTATAAGGAAATGCACTGGGCAGTCCGTGTGAAGAAAAGATATACCACGTCATACAGCTAAGCTATTCACCTGAGATATTTCTTGAATCATTTAAGATACCGTAATTCTGTTTGCACTAAAATAAATTGTGAAAAAAATCACCACTACACGACGAATAGTTCCTTTTTAATAGTCATACGCGGTCAAGTGGCAATGTGACTACGGCCCATGTTCGACGTCAACGTGCAATAACCACTAGCAGACGGCAGATAGCAACACCAGCAGTGGAGGGTATATAAAGCATGTCGGGTGGGGGGAGGAGGGGCAGGGATGGGGTGGCGAGAACACGGAAAACAGTTGTAAGGCGGAAACAAAGCGATTTATCTGACATCCAAAAGAACGTGATAATTGGCTTCTGGGTCAAGGATGAGATCATTTCCGCAACGGCTAAGTTTGTACACTAACCACGTGCAGCGGTGGTTGAAGTATACAGTGCATGGCATAATGGCGCTATCCAAAACCAGCACCAGAAGGCTTTTGACACTGTACCACACAAGCGGCTCGTAGTGAAATTGCATGCTTATGCACTATCGTTTCAGTTATGTGACTGGATTTGTGATTTCCTGTCAGAGAGGTCACAGTTCGTAGTACCTGAAGGAAAGTCATCGAGTAAAACAGAAGTGATTTCTGGCGTTCCCCAAGATAGTGTTATAGGCCCTCTGCTGTTACGTATTTATATATACGATCTGGGAGACAATCTGAGCAGTCGTCTTCAGCTGTTTTCAGATGACGCTGTCGTTTATCGACCAGTAAAGTCATCAGAAGATCAAAGCAAACTGCAAACCTATTTAGAAGAAGTATCGGAATGGTGCTAAAAGTAGCAGTTAACCCTAAATAACGAAAATTGTGAGGTCATCCACGTGAGTGCTAAAAGGAACTCGTTAAAATTCGGTTACATGATAAATCAGCCTAATCTGAAAGCCATGAATTCAACTAAACACCTAGATATTACAATTACGAACAACTTAAATTGGAAGTAACACATAGAAAATGTTGTGGGGAAGGCTAACCAAAGACTGCGTCTTATTGGCAGGACACTTATAAAATGCAAGAGACCTACTAAGGAGACTGCTGCACTACGCTTGTCCGTCCTCTTTTAGAATACTGTTGCGCGGTGTGGGATCCTTACCAAATAGGACTGACAGAGTACATCGAAAAAGTTCAAAGAAAGACAGCACGTTTTGTATTATCGCGAATTATGGGAGGGAGTGTCACAGGAACGATACAGGATTTGGGCTGAAAATCATTAAAAGAAAGGCGTTTTTCGTTGTGACGGAATCTTCTCACGAAATTCCAATCACCAACTTTCTCCTCCGAATGCGAAAATATTTTGTTGACACCGACCTACATAGGGAAGAACGATCACCACGATAAAATAAGGGAAATCAGAGCTCGCATGGAAAGATATAGGTGTTCATTCTTTCCGCACACTATACGAGATTGGAATAATAGAGAATTATGGAGGTGGTTCTATAACACCTCTGCCAGGCACTTAAATGTGATTTGTAGAGTATCCATCTAGATATAGATGTAGAGACAACTGTGGTGCACCACGGGCCGTAAATGAGAAAGGTGAACGACAGCTGCGGAGATTAGTATTGGCAACTGTTGAGCCACTGATACCACAGATGAACCTGGGGGCTAACAACAGTGTCTCCTCAACGACCGTTCAGCGTTTGTTGCTGCCTAAGGGCCTCCACAGCAGGAGCCTGGTTCATGCACCCATGCTGACTGCTGTTCACCGGCGACGAAGACTGCATTTGCACGCCAGTACCGCAACTGGACGCCCACTGAGTGGTGACACAGGGCACTTTAAGGTGAATAACGTTTGATGCTCATCGGACAAATGGCCTTTGGCGTGTACGGCCCTACAGCAGTCGTCGGAAGAATCCAGGACAACGGAGGGAAGTTATAGTATGGGGAATATTTTCGTGGCATTCCTTGGGTGATCTCGTCTTTCTTTAGGGCACAATAGATCAACACAAGGAGGCGTATATCTGGGGGACCATGCAGACCTCTACATGCAACCAGCCAGAGTGGCCGGGCGGTTCTAGGCGCTACAGTCTGGAACCACGCGACCGCTACGGTCGCAGGTTTGAATCCTGTTTGAATCCTGCCTCGGGCATGGATGTGTGTGATGTCCTTAGGCTTAGTTAGGTTTAAGTACTAGTTCTACGGGACTGATGACCACAGATGTTATGTCCCATAGTGCTCAGAGCCATTTGAACCATACATGCAATTTGTTTATGCCTCGGCACGATGACATTTACCAGTGGGACTATGCAAAGCTTCATACAGCTCGCAGTGTACGGGAGTGGTTAGAAAAGCACCAAGATGAGTTTACCGTACTGCCTTGGCCACCAAACTTCCCCGATTTAAACTCAGTCGAAAATCTATTGACCATATCGATGGGACCGTTCGGGTCAAATATCCTCAACCGAAAATCTAACACAGCTGGCCATGGTACTGGAGTCGACATCATTCCACATCCCCGTCAATACCTTCCAGAACATCACTGACTCTCTTCCTGCACGTCCGCGCTATAAAAGACGGTAATTCAGGCATATTACAGGTGGTCACATTCATCTGTCTGCTCCTTGTATTAATCATAGAGAGAACACCATCGCCTTTTCTTTTTCATACCAAACTGTAGTAATTTCGGCTGCTAGCATCGTCAGTCTAAAAAAGGCAACTGCGACTATATTTTACCTCTTCCAAATCGATTAGTAGCATCGGAGAAATTACACTATTTATGACTTAGGATTTAATCTTTTTTGTACATGAAAACTGTGCGGAAGGTCATATTGTTTTTACGGAATTATCATATCAGACTGATGTGGTTCTCCGGCTTGATGCAGCTAAGAATGTCTACTTGCAAAAACAATAATCACACTTTGAAGGTCGTGTGTTAAACTATATCTTTCGAAACATTCGTTCTTATGCAAGCTGTACGTCGCTAGTTAGTGCAAAGAAACTCTATTGTTACATAACAGAAACGTATTATGGGAAAATGCAAAATCTTCTCGAAGTCTTCTCCGGCCAGCACTATGAAAGGCATACCATCCCAACGCCCCGTGTTGCCACCTGTTGCGGCCACATGTTATAAGCGTTGCTTCATGCAGTGGAGAATGGCAAAACAGAGGCACGCTGGCAACTGAGGCGTTGCGAAATAGGCGAGCACATGTAGCCTTGCTGACAGCACCAGTCTACAAACAGGTTGATGCAAGGACGCACACAGACCGAGCGCCGAGCGAAGCCTGGAGAGTGCTGAGTAAGGGGAAGTGAGGCCAGCACGCTAAGTTACACTTCAACATACTGCAGGAGTAATAAAAGAAAAGCTACCACCAAGGGTAAAAAACGTCCTCCTGCCGGATATAAATAGTGGAGCGCATGCAGCAACAGACAGAAGCCATTAGGAAGCAGTTCGGATCTGAGGACGGACGTGGTCTTTGTCCGAATGTTCAATTTCATAGGTGACAATTCCGGAAGTCTATTCCAGCTCACAGGAGTCATCCGTTCGCCGCAAGATGTCAACTTCAGCTCTGGAGGTCGGCCCGAGTTCGGTCGGCACCATGGCTGACTAACTACAGCGAGAACGTACAGCAGGACCGGCCGCAGAGCGGTCTTGGTCACAGGCGTCGCCGGGGACTGACGCCCGAACTTCACGGCAACCCGGTCCCATGGCGCGTGGTCTGTCCGTGACGGGACCTCGCGGACATCGCGATCGACTGCTTCCCAGCCGCCGGTGCAGCAGGCGTCGGCAGCTGATCTCACGGTGGCGAGTTCATCTCAACCAGAGGGCATCCTGGCATCAGCGGAGCACTGGTGGCCTGAGGCTCCCGAGTGTGATCAGCGGCGCGTGTTGCGCGCATTGTCGGAGAATCTACACAGTAGCAGCCAGGCGGAGGAATCCGCAGGGCTGGGCAGCGACGACGATGGAGTATTTGTAAAGAAAGTTCCATAAATAATTGTAAAACTCCACGCCGTCTCAGTCTTAGGCGCAGCCAGTGTGCCTGATGCTAACAAGTGGTGCAGAAGGTGTAACACACCAGAGTAACAAACAGCCAGAAAGTCGGAATTGTGAACAGCAGAACACACCTGAGAGATATAACTCATCTCATGCGAGCGAGAGGCCTGAATCGCAGACTCGCCAACATTGCCTCGCCGAGGAGGAGACAGAATGTCATTCTGACAGCACACTGATGAGCGTTTTACAGGAACATATATCCGCTTGCTGATATGGGGGAAAGGCAACAAGCTGAAGTCCTGAAAACCATTCTTGCGAAATAATGAGGTTGTGAAGACAGTTGATCGATTCAGGAAAATAGGTCACATTCGCTCATCGCCAGCCAGGAACAACATAACTGCGTTGCTGGGGCTTCTGAGCCTTCAGAGAATTATGCTGCATTACACCAACAGTGAGGCCGAACATGTGACGCGGTACTTCCATTTGTCAAGAAGACTTCCACCTTCGAAACTGCTGTCTGTCCGGTCTGCCACACTTGGTCGCTGTGAGCTGTTAACCTCGCGAAGACGTCTAGACTTCTACCTTTGCCTTGCTGAGTGGAAATGATGCTGTTTGGTGCGCTGCGAATATGTTGCAGTAATCTAGAGGCGTGTTAAGCGTTGCAGCCCCGACTAGTAAGAGTTCATCAACATCCGTGGCCTTCCTTGGCGGAAGGGTTATGCTATTGTTCCTCTCTACACTGTGCGGAGCTGCTAAGAGATTACTCAGGAACACCCTTTAGATGTCCAATAGAGTGTTCTGGTGATACGTAGTCGCTGTCACTAGCAGCAACGCCTCCCGTACGAGATACACCGGCCGTCAGCGAGATCTGCCACCAGTCCGACTCCATTTTTACGTTATCGGGTGCAGCCGGGGCGACGCCCTCTGAAGGTTGCTGGGGCAGCGTCAGCCCACCCCGAGACCGCTGTCGCTGGCCTGGGGCACCGCCGCGGAGAAGAACGGACGACTATAAAAAAAAACTGTTGTTCCGCCAATACATCATTAGTGACCACGGTACCGACCAACCCCCTTCAGTGCACTCCACGCTCCGTCATCATAACAGCATAAAAGTAGGCATATTAACCTAGACTCCTGCATTTTATTAAAGCATGCTGCAATCTTTGCCTGACTCGTGAAGATATGCCTGTACACTTTACTTTGGAAGAACAGCTGACTGACCCATCAGGTGTCAACACCTGAGAGATCGCAAGAAGGTTCCGCACTCTCTGCCTCTGCATGCTATTGTGGTCTGTCATGCTTCAAGAGTTTCCGACACTATGCGCATCGGGAAGGTGCTGCTAGTCCTTACGAGATAATTTGTGTCATGTTCTATTTCGACGGTTATTTACAGGCTGCAATGCATTGGAATTTATGGGGAAACCGTTGCTAGCAAGTGCAGCTTCGCCAGTACTCGGTTGTCGGATTTTCTGTTTTATACATTCTTTTGTACCCAAGGCTAAGACCAATTGCTTAAAGAGAGAGGCTTTGTTCCTTGTTCAAGTTTCAATATTTGTGTTTCGTTTATTCATCTGCGAGTGCAGGCCATGACGAACGTTAACCTCCCACTTATTTAACGTTATTCGCCTAGAACTTAGAACTAATTAAACCTAACTAACCTAAGGACATCACACACATCCATGCCCGAGGCAGGATTCGAACCTGTGACCGTAGCGGTCGCTCGCCTCCACACTGTAGCGCCTAGAGCCGCACGGCCATCCCGGCCGTCATTTTTGCAGGAATTTCTGGTTTGTTCTGAGTTTCATATGCTGTGGTATTACACTGCACGCCGTCTGTTGAATGGCAACTGTAATTTTGAGATTATAATTTCTTACTGGATTTCTGAATAATAACACAAATCGTTCTAAATTTATCTTCTGTATTTGCTTCACATGTCAGTTGTGGAATTTATTACTCTTTTATAGGTTGTTCTCACATGCTATTATATACGTAAATCTGCAGTTGATGCGAGTAAAAACTATTAAATCCATTTTACCTTCATCAGAAACGTTATTAAAAGAAGCTACCATCAGCGGCACCATTTGTCGATTCCTTGAGTGTGTATTACAGCCGGTGTAAGTGTGTGAAATGCTCACTGTCCACTGAAGTTCACATTACCAGTCGCTAGTGCAAGAACTTCTGGATAGACTGAAGAGACTCCTTCGATATTATTCCACCCGCTACGATAACGTGACATTTTAAATTCTCTTTGGTTGCCGAGGCTATGAATATTACGCTAGAATTAGAAGTCCAGAGGCATCAAATCAGGCGGAAGTACAGGCCAAGTGGCAAATCCTTCACGTCCTATCCAGGGGCTAGGAAAGAGCTAGGTGAGCGCTTTCCCAACCAAAGGCGAGCAGTGAGCTGGGCATCCATCGTGCTGGTACCACGTACCCACTTATTTCAAGTGACATTTCCTCTACGAGAGGCGGTAGAACTTCAGTAAGAAATTGGGCGAAGGTTTCTTGAGGTTTCCTCAATGAAGCAAGGACCAATCATTAAGTCTTTAACAACCCAGCATCAGATATTTAGACTCCACCGCCTCTAGTGTTGAGTCTGTCACAAGCCAGTGCAGATTCGCGATGGCTCAGTAACGCCTGTTTCTTATAATCCGCTTTCCCTTGATCTGTAAAGGTAGCTTCATCCGTAAAAAGAATTCTTTGAAAACAATTTTTGTCCTGAAGTCGTATCAGAACCGAAGCACGGAGTTCCAGGGGTTTTCTGCCTGGAGGTGAAGTGAGACACGACACAGCAGTAAGCTGTTTGGGCGCAAAAACGCTTGGCTGACTTATTACAGAGACACTCGCAATCTCTCTGTAACTAGCAAGCGCATTGCGAGAAACAGCTGGCAGATCATCTATTTCGTCCGCTTCGCTCTTTGTAGGATTGCTCCTCACCCTCTGCATGGTATTTTAGTGTCCATCCAATAACATTATTTTGCACATAGTGTGCAACTAGTCACGAATCGGAAGTTCTTCTTTCTTTTGGTTCAATTTAACGGCAGCCAGTGCAGGATTTCAGGCGGCGCTTCGATTGAAAACATTGCACACGGTTTTTCTTGTTGGACATCATCTGCCGAGATGCCTTTTTTATGTACAAGTCAACTGTTCTCATTCCTTCTGGATTCTCCGCAAAGAAGTAGCGTATTAGTTCCTCTTTGTTTGTGACAGACTTAATGTTTTCAAACCAACCTGCACTCGATCCACGTGAGCGACTGAGACAGAATTAAAGTTATATATCTCGAAGCCCATTTGAAATCGGTGTTCCCGCGACTTAACATTCTTTTTCCTTCCTACATAACGTGAAATATTTTTTATTTGGGACTTTAATTTCTAACTTCAGCATAAGGCAGTATTTTGTTTTATTCGTGACTTTTCAGGCTTTCCCGACGATTCTGTTGCAAATTCACTTCTCGACTTTGCCGCTGGACCATATCAGCCAAGTCTTACAATATTTCGTCGCTATAGCTGCCTAACATCTTCAGGTGGTGGTAGAGGCCGTTATCACTATCTGACAAGACGCGACCGACGATAATCGAGTGGCGGCGTCGACATGTATCAGGCCAGAGGCAGACAATTCGCCTGCACGGGAAGACGCTCGCAGCTGTAGCAAAACGGCGCTCATGAGCTCCTGCCGGGAGCCTCAGAAACGACATCCGCTTGCGTGCTGTGGGAAAAGACTGTGCTTCCGGACACTCCACTTGTTAAAAACTGAATTAAATATCAGCAGTGCGCTGCGTTGAGTTACGAGTCGGAAGCTCTTGTTTCTTCCGTTTTAATTTAATGGCAGCCAGTGCAAGATTCCAGGTGGTACTTAATTGGAAACATGCATCCCTCTACGGATCTGTATGGTCTCCTTAAGAACAAAGTCCCTGAAAGATGATGCTGAGGATAAACCTCAACCTTATCAAAGACATGCGATGTCCCGTGTCCAGGAATTCTCCGCTACTGCTGATTTCTCACGTTGCCCCAGGCGTGTGTGACGATTGTGTCCAACACAACGTTCTTGCACGGGTCGGCATGTCTGCCCAATATAAAATATCCCTCATTGACATATGATCAGTATACACGCCACTTTTCCTAAGGCAAAGATCGTCTTTGACCGAAGACAAAAAAATCCCTCAATTTTGCTGGTGGCAGAAAAACACACTTGATGTCGTGTCTCTTGCGGATTCTTTCTATTCTTGAAGATACGCAGCCAAAATACGGAAGGCACGCCGTTGCAGTGAGTGCCTCCTCATCTTCATTTACATCCCTGCTCTGAGCTTGTTTAGAACGGAATGCATGGCGTATCTGTCAGAACAGTCGTTCTGTTGGGATACAGTTCTTAGGTGTTGTAGCTGCCCAGGCAGACTGTTGGTATTTGAGACCACATGTGTTCTATTTGCCAATGAGCGTAGGACACTACAGCATTGTGCTGGATTATGCCAGCTTATGCCCGCAGCACAAGCTTCGTGGGCCTTTCTGCGGTTGCCGCCGGTAGATTATCATAAGTCGCGTCTTGTAGCAGTGATAACAGCGTCTACCATCACCTGAAGATGTCGGACAAATATTGTGGAATTCGCACAATATGATCCGGCGGCAAGCCCGAGAAGTGTATTTGCATTTGGTTTCATGTTCAAAACAGACAAATCATAAGTTCTAAATAATGCTGTTATTACTCGAAAACTAACAATTTTGATGAGTACAATGGCGTTGGATTAGTTTATGTTAAAACTACGTTACTTCAGGTAGAAATTAGTGCATATCCAAAGCGAAGTTGATAGCGATAACTCCGACATGATCTCTGAAAAGAGATTGTACTTCGTTTTATGACAATTTTCGCAGGATTCAAGTTGATTAAAAGAGAAGAGAATTACGCTGTCTCAAACAGTCCAGAAATAATGAGAGGTGGCCCTGATTTTATTCATTCTGTTTTGTACCTTGCGCAGTATATTTTAGCGGACGACACGGTGCTTTGTGGTATAAAGGAGGTGTTCATGGCAGTCCACAAGGGCGTAAAGGCACCTATGCACAGGTAACAAAATGAGTTCTCTAATCGCCCATAGGCACCAGTCTGTACCACAAACAAGCCACAGGCACTACACTCCGATGTTTCAGTGCACACAGGTCTCAGACTGACTCAGAAAGAACTACTGAAGTATAGAAGGTAATTGAAATACGCAATGAGGCGAACAGAAATGGAACATCTATTCACAGACAATAGTTACGGTGAAGTCACCGCGATTCATCATGGTCCCCTGGACATAAAAAAGGCGCGACATGGTTCTTAATAGGGTGTGCGATCACCACAGATGTCAGTGTATGATCTGCACTGATTGGCGACAAGGTTGGTAAGGAGTTCTTGTGTTAGGGAGTTTCATTTGTCCACTATTCCTCCACCAGTGAGATTGACAATTGGTGGTTGTTCGTTGGTGTATGTGGGCGTGCTACATTCTCTTATCCATATAAATGAATTAAGGGCTGAAGGCAACTCTAGCAAGGCACACATGGGGAAGGAGTACAGTGTTATAATAACATTGACTGGTGGGTGTACCGTGATAAAAAATCTGGAAATTAATAAGCCCATGCAACATTACACCTGCCCGCTCCGTAACACCTGGACCACTTCAAAGATCATGTTCGATAACTGTCGTGGGTGCATTAGTTGTTTCCAGTTCTCGTCATGTGAGGATACACCTAGCAGCAGGATTTTAGGTGCAGCAGGATTTTAGAACATATATTGTGTTCGAACATTATGAGTTACCTGAAAGAAAGGCTGCGGCTAAGCAGTGTCTCCGCAGTATCCTTTCTTTCAGGAGTGCTAGTTCTGTAAGGTTCGCAGGAGAGCATCTGTAAAGTTTGGAAGGTAGCAGACGAGATACTGGCAGAAGTATAGCTGTGAGTACCGGCTGTGAGTCGTGCTTCGGTAGCTCAGATGGTAGAGCACATGCCCGCGAAAGACAAAGGTCCCGAGTTCGAATTTCGGTCCGGCACACAGTTTTAATCTGCCAGGAAGTTTCATATTAGCGCACACTCCGCTGCAGAGTGAAAATCTCATTCTGGAGATAGGGAAAGTGTTTGAAATCCAGCAGAATGGTGCACAAGTGCCCCAACAAGGATGGGTCTCCAACAGGCGCAAGAAGAGGTGGAAGGACTGCGAGAGCCAGTCCGGCTGCATGTACGAGTAGTGTCTACGTCGTGACACTGGAGGCAATCGTGCGACTGGAGGCAGCGCTGCGACTGGAGGCAACGGGTCCAGAGTCAGCGGTGCCGGGGCGATGCTGTCAGAGACGTGAAGGACGCTGAGAAACGGGTTACGAACGGATGAACACTGAGAATTGGAGGAGAATGGATGGCCATCGAGGATGGCGCCTTGAAGTGTGCAGTGTCCGTTAGAGCACGTAAATTGTCATCACAGGCTTTCAATTGGTCCCACAAGTGGACATAGGACAGGGTAATAAGATCTGCTCCTGTGTCATGGAACTGAAGACTGCGATAGGTACGGGCACCAGAATGAGCGAAGGAAAACAAGAGCCTCTAGGATAGCAGTACTTTTTTCAGCTGCGCAGACCATGGCGTCAACTTTTCATTGAATTTCCGCTTGAACGCGGTACACTCACGGGTCAACGTTATTGGGACGGTGCACTCCTTCCCGATTTGCGTCTTTTTGGGGTACGTTTGGCCCTGACTTACTTTTTGTGGTTGTCAATGCGACACCGCATCACACAGTGCTGGTGGAGGAGCTCTTGGAACGAGGGAATATCTGGCGAATGGACTGGCCTACCCATTCTCCTGACTTATATCTCAGAGACCACTTGTATGGCGCGTTGGGGAGTTGTTTTGCAATACGTCCACATTCACCAAGGGCTATCCGGCAGTTCTCGACCGTCGTCGTCGAGGAACGGAAATCCCCGCCACAAGAACTCCTTACCAACTTTGTGGCGAGCATGGAGGCACGTTGCATGGCATGTGGTGCAATCAATGGTGATCATACATCCTAATAAGAACCACATCGCACCGTGTCCAGGAGACCATCATGAATCGCGGGAAATTCACTGTAATTATTCTCTATGAAGAAAAGTATCGTTTCTGCTAGTATCATTGCACATTTCTTTCAATTATCTTCTGTACGGTGCCTTACTGCAGCATTTCTTTCTATATATGGTCCAAGGTTTATCGAGCTAATTTAATGGAAGTGACACATCATGCGAAAGTTAATTTCGTTCTTTAATTTTGCACACCAGTGAACAAAGGCATAGTGATGCAGAGAACGACAATTTATCACCCACAGAAACTTACCTTATAAGAAAATGCATTATTATTATATTAATTTCTCATGTATAAAAGGTTACAACAGATCATGCATACGTATTGCAGGCTGAACTTACAGGTACTGAGGGATGAAAGGGAGTGATTACATTAATTTCTGTGCATTGAAACTGAAAATATGTTGTAACAGTTCTTTAAGTTCTTTATCAAAGCCTTTGAAAGAAATTGGTTGATCTACATCTACATCTACATGACTACTCTGCAATTCACATTTAAGTGCTTGGCAGAGGGTTCATCGAACCACAATCATACTTTCTCTCTACTATTCCACTCCCGAACAGCGAGCGGGAAAAACGAACACCTAAACCTTTCTGTTCGAGCTCTGATTTCTCTTATTTTATTTTGATGATCATTCCTACCTATGTAGGTTGGGCTCAACAAAATATTTTCGCATTCGGAAGAGAAAGTTGGTGACTGAAATTTCGTAAAAAGGTCTCGCCGCGACGAAAAACGTCTATGCTGTAATGACTTCCATCCCAACTCGTGTATCATATCTGCCACACTCTCTCCCCTATAACGCGATAATACAAAACGAGCTGCCCTTCTTTGCACCCTCTCGATGTCCTCCGTCAATCCCACCTGGTAAGGATCCCACACCGCGCAGCAATATTCTAACAGAGGACGAACGAGTGTAGTGTAAGCTGTCTCTTTAGTGGACTTGTTGCATCTTCTAAGTGTCCTGCCAATGAAACGCAACCTTTGGCTCGCCTTCCCGACAATATTATCTATGTAGTCCTTCCAACTGAAGTTGTTCGTAATTTTAACACCCAGGTACTTAGTTGAATTGACAGCCTTGAGAATTGTACTATTTATCGAGTAATCGAATTCCAACGGATTTCTTTTGGAACTCATGTGGATCATCTCACACTTTTCGTTATTTAGCGTCAACTGCCACCTGACACACCATACAGCAATCTTTTCTAAATCGCTTTGCAACTGATACTGGTCTTCGGATGACCTTACTAGACGGTAAATTACAGCATCATCTGCGAACAACCTAAGAGAACTGCTCAGATTGTCACCCAGGTCATTTATATAGATCAGGAACAGTAGAGGTCCCAGGACGCTTCCCTGGGGAACACCTGATATCACTTCAGTTTTACTCGATGATTTGCCGTCTATTACTACGAACTGCGACCTTCCTGACAGGAAATCACGAATCCAGTCGCACAACTGAGACGATACCCCATAGCTCCGCAGCTTGATTAGAAGTCGCTTGTGAGGAACGGTGTCAAAAGCTTTCCGGAAATCTGGAAATACGGAATCAACTTGAGATCCCCTGTCGATAGCGGCCATTACTTCGTGCGAATAAAGAGCTAGCTGCGTTGCACAAGAGCGATGTTTTCTGAAGCCATGCTGATTACGTGTCAATAGATCGTTCCCTTCGAGGTGATTCACAATGTTTGAATACAGTATATGCTCCAAAACCCTACTGCAAACCGACGTCAATGATATAGGTCTGTAGTTAAATGGATTACTCCTACTACCCTTCTTGAACACTGGTGCGACCTGCGCAATTTTCCAATCTGTAGGTACAGATCTATCGGTGAGCGAGTGCTAAGTAGGGAGCTATAGTATCAGCGTAATCTGAAAGGAACCTAATCTGTATACAATCTGGACCTGAAGGCTTGCCCGTATCAAGCGATTTGAGTTGCTTCGCAACCCCTAAGGTATCTACTTCTAAGAAACTCATGCTAGCAGATGTTCGTGTTTCAAATTCTGGAATATTCCATTCGTCTTCCCTAGTGAAGGAATTTCGGAAAACTGCGTTCAATAACTCCGCTTTAGCGGCACAGTCGTCGATAACAGTACCATCGGCACTGCGCAGCGAAGGTATTGACTGCGTCTTGCCGCTTGTGTACTTTACATACGACCAGAATTTCTTCGGATTTTCTACCAAATTTCGAGACAATGTTTCGTTGTGGAACCTATTAAAGGCATCTCGCATCGAAGTACGTGCCAAATTTCGCGCGTCTGTAAATTTTAGCCCATCTTCAGGATTTCGCGTTCTTCTGAACTTCGCATGCTTTTTCCGTTGCCTCTGCAACAGCGTTCGGACCTTTTTTGTGTACCACGGGGGATCCGTTCCATCTCTTACCAATTTATGAGGTATGAATATCTCAATTGCTGTTGCTACTATATCTTTGAATTTGAGCCACATCTCGTCTACATTCGCATAGTCAGTTCGGAAGGAATGGAAATTGTCTTTTAGGAAGGCTTCTAGTGGCACTTTATCCGCTTTTTTAAATAAAATTATTATGCGTTTGTTTCTGATGGATTTGGAAGAAATGGTATTGAGCCTAGCTACAATGACCTTATGATCACTAATCCCTGTATCAGTCATGATGCTCTCTATCAGCTCTGGATTGTTTGTGGCCAAGAGGTCAAGTGTGTTTTCGCAACCATTTACAATTCGCGTGGGTTCGTGGACTAACTGCTCGAAATAATTTTCGGAGAATGCATTTAGGACAATCTCGGAAGACGTTTTCTGCCTACCACCGGTTTTGAACAAGTATTTTTGCCAACATACCGAGGGTAGGTTGAAGTCCCCACCAACTATAACCGTATGAGTGGGGTATTTATTTGTTACGAGACTCAAACTTTCTCTGAACTGTTCCGCAACTGTATCATCGGAGTCTGGGGGTCGGTAGAAGGACCCAATTATTATCTTAATTCGGCTGTTAAGTTGATCCTGTTTCACTAATTGCTGTTGTGTAGATGTTCCCCAAATTTTTTTCTGTATATGTAGATTTCAAGTACCTCATATAGAGATCTTCTGTATCCTCTCTTCAGTGTATGTAATACTTCAAGATGTAGTACATCTGGAAACAAAATAACAAATATGTCTTCCAAATTTGCAGGAAACCAACCACCAAAGACATAACCATACATGCTTCCTCCTGCCACCCCAGCATGTACAAACTAGTAGCTTACCGGTCAATGATCCATAGAGGTCTAAAAATCCCAGTGACTGATGGCAGACTCCAGAATGAAACCATAAAACAAAAGGCTGCAGCTAATGGGTATGAACCCACACTAATCGACTATTTACTTACCCTTAAAAAGAATAAAAAAGAAGACGAACATATGAACCACGAGGAACCAAGGACATGCATCCCCTTCCTCAGTAATATCTTCAAAAAATTTTTAGATATCTTTAATCGACACAAAATAAGAACTGAATTCCAAACAAACAATAAAATTTGTCAAAGACTTCCTCATAACTTAAAAAACAGTTTAGACAAATTTTCATCATCTGGCATGCATAAAATCCGATGTAGTAAATGCCCAGCTCAGTATGTACGTCAAACAGGCCGTAACTTTCACACCAGATTCGAAGAACACATCACCGTCTACACACCTCACAAATCTGCAATAGGTTCCCATACAAAAGACACAGGACATCCCTTTGACAACGTAGAAATCAACCTTGAAGTACCATGTATATTGAACAGAGGATACAGAAGATCTCTATATGAGGTACTTGTAATCTAAATATATAGAAACAAATTTGGGGAAGATCTCCCGAAGGACAGTAGTGAAACAGGATGAAAAACTTTTTCAAAGGCTTTGATAAAGAACTTAAAGCACTGTCAGAATTTACAGTTTCAATGCACAGCAATTAATGTAACGACTCCCATTCATACCACAGTAAGTTCAACCTACCGTGGCTGTATGCCACCTGTATTGCCCAGCTCTCCTAAATCTGACATGTTAATGCCGTTCTGATTCTGTTCATCTGAGTGAATTATTGTCACGAGGCTAACAAGTAAATAACAATAGACACTGTTCCTCGAACATTAAGAATTAGTTGTAGCGCACGAAAAATGGCTTCGAACTGCAGCGTTACTTGGTAACAGAAATTATATTTAGAATGACATATCTGTAAACTTTATGATATCCCCTGTTGCCGTTTTCTGTCTCAAGAACAACTGTATTAATTCATAAACAATTTCCACTAATGTAGATTGATCCGCGAGTAAAGTTTGTGTATGGTGTTTCGAGTGACATCTCGTGACAATGGTGGAACCTATGAGCTGGGTAGCTACTGGGGAGGCGGTTTATGGCAGGAAGAGCAGTAAACAGCCGCCACAACTTCAGAGAGCTACTAAGCTTGACCAGAATCAATACTTGTCTGTCTGGTTAATAGATACTCTAGATTAAAGCCTCGACCCCGCATTTTCGTCTGTTTCTAAAGAATAATCTCAGGTATTAGTGTAGGAAATTGGAAACGGTTTTCACAATAGGTGACTAACTGGCAATGAGGATTTGTATACATAATTAATTACCACTACGCCAGCCAAGTCGTCTGGTCGCATCAGTCGACCACAGTATTACTGCATCTTGGTGTGAGGGCGCTTCGGTGTGCTCGTGTGTTTATCTCTGTGCTTGAAGGCCATCAGCAGAATGTGTTCTGCTGACGCCCAGACAACTTGACCTCGAAGCTATTTGGATTTCCGTAGTGCCGTGACCCGTAAGCCCACTCCCCCCCCCCCCCCCCCTTCCACCAAGCGCAGTAACATCGATGTTGAGGTAAGCAGATGTTGAGACGTTACAGAGGTACAGATTAAAAGAAGTTTGTCCTTCTTCCATTGAATACTGGCATTTCTAAAAAGAAAGTATTGCGATATATGCATTGGAAATTTGGACGATAAAGACAGCATATCATCGCGTGATTGATGCTCTGGAAATGTGGTGCAACAAAAGGTTACTTAGAAAATGATGGACAGCGCGTCTCGAACTAATGAATCGTTCCTGAGGCAGCTCGGCATCAGAACAAGACTGTGGTATTTTAAGAGGCAATGGAAAGAGCAATCATAAAGGGAGAAGTTGACCGTCTAAGATCTTGAGGACGTGCACCATTGTCGTGGATAGATCAAATTAAGAACTCGGTATGGGCTTGCAGCAAGCAAGCCACACGAAGTCCAAGACAGAACTTCGTGCAGACAGGTCGTGATGGAGCTTGCCGCGTAAAGTCACTACAGCCTCGAGTAGGATTAGACCATAGAGAGAGAGAGAGAGAGAGAAAGTTGTCGATAATGCGCCAACTGGAAGATTCACTGTAAGGGCCTGTGATGGAGTTTCTTCATACGACTTGGAACATGCTCTGTTGTAATTTTAGGAATGAGCCTTGTTATGTTGCTCAGTACATTGCTTGTAGACCCTTTCTCTGAAGGCCGCGGAAATTTTTGTACCGTTCTGTCACTGACTGATCAACACGGGGTGAATGTCGCATCCGTTCTTTGAATCTTCCTTATTCTTTCTCCTTACTAAACATGTAAATAGCAAAGATACCAGATGTAACAGTCGATGTCCTTCGTGGAGGAAAACATTTTATTAGTATTCTTTCACTAATTAACATACGTTTTTGTAGGAAACTATAATGTTAGAGGAAATCCGCTAGGATCGTAATTGTAATTTCTGTTTTCGCTCTTAATTGTGCAACGGTACATCGATTTTCCGGTTATTTCCGGATGTTTTGTTCGGAGTAAAGTATTCACAAGAATAAAGTCACCGGATTAGTGATAGCGCGTCGAAACGATCCTAACCATCCGTGTGTGAGTTACACAGGGTCTCCCGAACTTGTCTGGATGTAAATCACTCTTTCCAAATCGAAGGTGGACTGTTTACAAGAATGCGTTAGTGCATGATAGAGATCTTATAACTTCCAGCACGAAACACTTCAGAGCTTTAAGAAACCACATTTTCTTCCTGTTTCCCTCATGCTTATGCAACAGATGTTGCCATTTTTGACTTAAGTTAATGAGTATTTGTGCATCAGAACAAGGCGTTGCCTTACAAGGAGTGTTTTTTTTTTTCTTTTTAAAGCAGAAGTGCTTGCTGCAGTTACGCAGGGGCCGGTATTATTATTCCGGCCTGCGGCGCAGCAGGCATAACACACAGACACACACACACACACACAAACGAGGGAGGGGCGAGGGCCCATGCATTTCTGAAACAGGCGCGGAGCCATTTTCTCCCTCGCTCGTCGCCGTGCGCTCGGTCAGACGGCGTTGTTCGCCGCGTCGAGCTAAGTAATGGCCTATTGGGAAATAAATCTCGATTCAGACAACCAATACACTACAGCACGCACAAGGTTCCGAATAAACAGCAATTTGTCGCTTGAGTCGCAGCGGTAAAATGAACATTATTGGCCCCGTCCGATTCCTTTTCGTCCTTCTTGCATCGCTGAGCCTCAGATTCAGTGGCGCATTGTTGTACACGCGGGTAAGAAAAAGGAGCTTCTTTCGCAACACCTGAACGTGCAGAAAACCGAATGGGACTATCTGGCAGCGCATAATTACGCTTTTGTGGAATAGCAACTGGACGATGTAGGGGATTCGCCGAGCTACGGCGAATGAAGAAGATCTTACAGGGTGTGACCACTGCTATCTCACTAATAACCACATAATAAATAAGCATTTTCCATGATAAACTTACGAAGTGTTAAAGATATCACTCCGGAAAAAGATAATGGGACGTTCTGAATAATCGCAATAAAAATGTTTTCTCAGTGTAATTAATATTACAGACGTGTGTTTAGATTAATTGCAGTATTATCATTTTATAAACAATAAGATGTACGGATTAACTTCGAAGGGAAATCTGAAGCACGTTCGTCCCAAATACACTTTGTTTTGAGCTATGGATCAGTAGCTTAGGTAGAGGCGAGCTAGAGACAAAACTTTTGAAGACATTTCTGTCATCTACAAACAGAAGATCTTCCAGTAAGACTGATTATGTTTCGTCTTATTATTTAGAGGGCTAATATCCAACAAATTTCATAAATATTGCCCGATAAATATCACATGGCAGTACACATTGCCGTCACATCAGCTCAATTATGAATGAAAATCATGTAACACAACTGTATGATGAGGACTTTACAGTTGCAAAGCATTGCGTCTGTGTGAATCATCCTTATCAACATCAAATCCCCTGGTGAAATATATGTACAGGAATGGCAGAGTAAGAATACAGAGACATCACAACAGTGGCCTGCGTGAAGTTCGAAAATTGACACTACAGATCAGTCTTATGACCTGTTTCTGGGATAAAAATGTTCTTGGCCAGCACACAGAGTTTGCAGCGAAGTATAGATCCATACAAGGTAAAAGAGTGAAAGTAAGCGAGGAAATAGTCTTCGCATTTCAGTTTCAGAGACAATGGAATTAGTCTTGCAGTGGTTATAGAAACTTCAGTTTTCCCAGAAGATTTAATGCTATGAGATTCTTCGTTAGTTTTAAGGTTAAACATCACCTGGGAAATACATTCATCAGAAACAGATCATCAGATAGGAACTGGGGACGTTATGTAACGAAACTGTAATTCTTTATAAGGCATCACGTTTGTCTAATACTTTTGGGGAACACCGGGCAGATAAATCTGGAGGTTTGAGAATCAAACTATGGTCGTTCCCATTACGAATCCATCTGATATCACTAAGGGCCTCTTTAATAAGACATCATCATCACCGTCATTATCACCATCATATTTATCTGCCAATCATATGTAGTATTTAAAAAAATTTTTGTGACTGATCCGCCAGTTTTCTAGCATTACAATGTCTTTTGAAATTCATTTGCAAATGTCTACACATAGTTCCCTTGTATAATCCACATTATCCAATATATTCTGTGAGTATCGAACTGTTACCAATTTCGATCAGCAGAGATTTTGCGAAGATGTTAAAAAAGCTTCGCAGTCTATGAGTCTTATCTTCATCTTCAGATTTCGTGAGAAGTGTTGTACATCATCTGCAATGAGGCAGCACATGCAACGCATGCTCGAACTGGAAAATGATGCGGAAGGAAACTCCCGTATTCGTTTGAATAGGTTTATACACTCCTGGAAATTGAAATAAGAACACCGTGAATTCATTGTCCCAGGAAGGAGAAACTTTATTGACACATTCCTGGGGTCAGATACATCACATGATCACACTGACAGAACCACAGGCACATAGACACAGGCAACAGAGCATGCACAATGTCGGCACTAGTACAGTGTATATCCACCTTTCGCAGCAATGCAGGCTGCTATTCTCCCATGGAGACGATCGTAGAGATGCTGGATGTAGTCCTGTGGAACGGCTTACCATGCCATTTCCACCTGGCGCCTCAGTTGGACCAGCGTTCGTGCTGGACGTGCAGACCGCGTGAGACGACGCTTCATCCAGTCCCAAACATGCTCAATGGGGGACAGATCCGGAGATCTTGCTGGCCAGGGTAGTTGACTTACAGCTTCTAGAGCATGTTGGGTGGCACGGGATACATGCGGACGTGCATTGTCCTGTTGGAACAGCAAGTTCCCTTGCCGGTCTAGGAATGGTAGAACGATGGGTTCGATGACGGTTTGGATGTACCGTGCACTATTCAGTGTCCCCTCGACGATCAGCAGAGGTGTACGGCCAGTGTAGGAGATCGCTCCCCACACCATGATGCCGGGTGTTGGCCCTGTGTGCCTCGGTCGTATGCAGTCCTGATTGTGGCGCTCACCTGCACGGCGCCAAACACGCATACGACCATCATTGGCACCAAGGCAGAAGCGACTCTCATCGCTGAAGACGACACGTCTCCATTCGTCCCTCCATTCACGCCTGTCGCGACACCACTGGAGGCGGGCTGCACGATGTTGGGGCGTGAGCGGAAGGCGGCCTAACGGTGTGCGGGACCGTAGCCCAGCTTCATGGAGACGGTTGCGAATGGTCCTCGCCGATACCCCAGGAGCAACAGTGTCCCTAATTTGCTGGGAAGTGGCGGTGCGGTCCCCTACGGCACTGCGTAGGATCCTACGGTCTTGGCGTGCATCCGTGCGTCGCTGCGGTCCGGTCCCAGGTCGACGGGCACGTGCACCTTCCGCCGACCACTGGCGACAACATCGATGTACTGTGGAGACCTCACGCCCCACGTGTTGAGCAATTCGGCGGTACGTCCACCCGGCCTCCCGCATGCCCACTATACGCTCTCGCTCAAAGTCCGTCAACTGTACATACGGTTCACGTCCACGCTGTCGCGGCATGCTACCAGTGTTAAAGACTGCGATGGAGCTCCGTATGCCACGGCAAACTGGCTGACACTGACGGCGGCAGTGCACAAATGGTGCGCAGCTAGCGCCATTCGACGGCCAACACCGCGGTTCCTGGTGTGTCCGCTGTGCTGTGCGTGTGATCATTGCTTTTACAGCCCTCTCGCAGTGTCCGGAGCAAGTATGGTGGGTCTGACACACCGGTGTCAATGTGTTCTTTTTTCCATTTCCAGGAGTGGAATAAGATGTATGTAATTTATAAGCAAAATAAAATGCAATTCCAGGTTGTTCAGCTACTGACTGTAAAAACATGCCTTATGCTTACTACCTGAGCCGCCTTCTTACTCTGTTACTCGCTCCTCTGACCGGGAACGCGTTATGCAGAACTTGGTTCCTCTCACGTCCATCTAGAAAAGATAACCTGAAGATGCCTAAATAAGGCGAAAGGCGTCGTTGAAAAATAAAAAAAAATAAAGTTGCATTCAAGACTGTTTTTAACCAATACTGGCGGTTGTATTTCCAATAAATGACAAAATTCCTCCCTCCATGAACCATGGACCTTGCCGTTGGTGGGGAGGCTAGCGTGCCTCAGCGATACAGATAGCCGTACCGTAGGTGCAACCACAACGGAGGGGTATCTGTTGAGAGGCCAAACAAACGTGTGGTTCCTGAAGAGGGGCAGCAGCCTTTTCAGTAGTTGCAGGGGCAACAGTCTGGATGATTGACTGATCTGGCCTTGTAACAATAACCAAAACGGTCTTGCTGTGCTGGTACTGCGAACGGCTGAAAGCAAGGGGAAACTGCGGCCGTAATCTTTCCCGAGGACATGCAGCTTTACTGTATGATTAAATGATGATGGTGTCCTCTTGGGTAAAATATTCCGGAGGTAAAATAGTCCCCCATTCGGATCTCCGGGAAGCTAGTGAGACAGGGGTGTAGTCTCTCCCCGATGTTATTCAATCTGTATATTGAGCAAGTAGTGAAACAAACAAAAGAAAAGTTCGGAGTAGGTATTAAAATCCATGGAGAAGAAATAAAAATGTTGAGGTTCGCCGATGACATCGTAATTCTGTCAGAGACTGCAAAGGACTTGGAAGAGCAGTTGAACGGAATGGATAGTGTCTTGAAAGGAGGATATAAGATGAACATCAACAAAAGCAAAACGAGGATAATGGAATGTAGTCGAATAAAGTCGGGTGATGCTGAGGGAATTAGATTAGGAAATGAAAGAATTAAAGTAGTAAAGGAGTTTTGATATTTGGAGAGCAAAATAACCGCTGATGGTCGAAGTAGAGAGGATATAAAATGTAGACTGGCAATGGCAAGGAAAGCGTTTCTGAAGAAGAGAAATTTGTTAACATCGAGTATAGATTTAAGTGTCAGGAAGTCATTTCTGAAAGTATTTGTATGGAGTGTAGCCATGTATGGAAGTGAAACATGGACGATAAATAGTTTGGACAAAAATAGAAGCTTTCGAAATGTGATGCTACAGAAGAATGCTGAAGATTAGATGGGTAGATCACATAACTAATGAGGAAGTATTGAATAGGATTGGGGAGAAGAGAAGTTTGTGGCACAACTTGACCAGAAGAAGGGATCGGTTGGTAGGACATGTTCTGAGGCATCAAGGGATCACCAATTTAGTATTAGAGGGCAGCGCGGAGGGTAAAAATCGTAGAGGGAGACCAAGGGATGAATACACTAAGCAGATTCAGAAGGATGTAGGCTGCAGTAGGTACTGGGAAATGAAGAAGCTTGCACAAGATAGAATAGCATGGAGAGCTGCATCAAACCAGTCTCAGGACTGAAGACCACAACAACAACAACAAATGAAAAAATACTCAAATTGCGGGTAGTTAATATTCATCTGGCAGATGGGAATCACAACGGTTGTTTATGCCAACCGACAAATTATTCCTTTTTTTGTGAACTACGAATTTCGTGCTGTGGTGCCCCATTAGTAACTTCTAACCAATAACATTTCCTTGTATCTATTATTGTTTCAAGGCTATTCAGTGTTGCAGGGTGCAGCTAGGAAAAGAACAAATAGAAAAACCACATTTTCAGAATTAAAAAGTTGTCATACAATGATTTTTGGTAGTTTGGCTACAAACCTCATTAAAATTTTTCGTTTGTTGCATAGCACACTGTGCCTCGTAAGTACCAGGTGATCGAAAAGTCAGAATAAATTTGAAAACTGTATAAATCACGGAATGATGTAGATGGAGAGGTACAAATTGACACACATGCTTGGAATGACATGGGGTTTTATTAGAACAAAAAAAAAATACCAACGTTCAAACGCGGGATTAGGATAAACAAGTGGACATATACTCTACCAAAAAGGGAGAACCTGTACCCGTGAGGAAATACAGTAGGAGAGTTAGCAGAGAGAAACTTAGAGGTTCTGTAGGATTATAGGATGTGAGTATAAACAAAGGGACCACAAAGGGGGATGAGGTGGTTGTAATATGGATATACAAGTAGGTGAGGGTGAGGTGTATGACAGGAAACAGAACTGAGTAGAGAACTAGGGCGTGGATCAGTGCATTGTGTGAAAACAGAGAGAAGCGTTAGAGATGACAAAATGAACTAACAATGAGCCATGTATTACAATTTACAAGATGGCGCCTCTTCTGAGCAGAATAGCAATAATTAGCATAATAAAGTAAGGCAAAGCACTGTAAAGCATGTCCGGAGTTATGGTGAGGCATTGGCGTCGGATGTTGTCTTTCAGCATCTCTAGAGATGTCGGTCGATCACGATACACTTGCGACTTCAGGTAACCCCAAAGCCAATAATCGCGCGGACTGAGGTCTGGGGACCTGGAAGGCCAAGCATGACGAAAGTGGCGGCTGAGCACACGATCATCACCAAACGGCGAGCGCAAGAGATCTTTCACGTGTCTAGCAATATGTTTTTTTTTTTTTTGTTCTAATAAAACCCCATGTCATTCCAAGCATGTGCGTCAATTTTTACCTGTCCATCTACATTATTCCGTGGTTTATTAAGTTTTCTAATTTATATTGACTTTTTTATCACCCGGTATTTAACACCATAGTTTAGACTGCGTTTTCGTAGCTAACTGATATAGCGTCAAAGACTTTCGATCGAATCCTCAGTCAGTTTCATTTTTTTTTTTCAGGTACAGCTTTCAACTCTAATAGCGACCCGTTAATGTTTAAAAATCTGATTTTCGATTTGTGAGATATATCTCTAGCAATACATTCAATTTACAGTCCCCGAATTATTTATTTACAAACTGAATATCAATACACTGAAATGTAAAAAGTCACGCAGCAAATTGCGAGTTACGGAAAATGAAGAGTAAGAAATATAAACATGACAATGAGGAATTTGCTATTGTATATAACGTGGGTAATTAACTCATCATCCAATATTACTACTGTGTGAGTGTAGAAAGTGCATGTTTATACTTCTAAAATTGGCTACTCTAAAATTGCTTTCTAAATTTTCATGTGTGAACTTTTCTAATTGTCAGAGTAGAAATACGGCTCCTGGATTTCGCCAATTTACGAAAAAGTTATTAGGTCCACAATGAGACACTGAAAATATGTTATGCAGGAACGAAAAGAGATATTCAAAACTTAGAAGCTACTAACTTCAGCGATGAATGTCTCAGTAGGAGGAACTGAAATGGTTTCAGAACATCTAAAATTAAGTAAATGTAACTGTATCTGGTCGATTCCCATTATTAACAGAACATGAAGAAAATTGTAATACATGACTCACAGTTAACTACTCTTGGCGTCAGGCAGACGTATACAGTGCTTCCCTCTATCAGTATACTCCACAGCTACCATAAGCTCCAACAACGTACTCCGCTTTAAATGTATAACCACATGGAATGGCATTTTCTTTATCTACGACCAAATAATAAACTGGAAGTGCTGCTTTGGGGTCACTTGTCGTATAGATGTCATTTTATAGCCGATGGGCGGCTGCATTTCAGTTGCGACAATTGCTACAGTAGAATCGGCAAGATTAGACTCCTGACTGCTGACACCGCTGTTGCCAGCTTTCAACTGCGAAGTCCAGATGGCTGCAGGAGAGAACAATAGTCGTCTACATACCTACTACAACACCGAGGAGTTGCCAGGGAGACACATACAGAATGGCTTTATGTGCTCGGTTGAGGTGGATTCTTGAAGCAGTGGCGCCAAACCCACTGCAACTGTCAGGAATCTTCATTTGTCGACTCTACTTGCTGTAATTATAGGTGTGGTGCACGATCAGGAATGAACATGGCGGCTGCCTGAGGACTGGCCGCTGTGTCTATGCAGGCTCTCTAAACGAGGGACGTCACGTGTGCCATGTGTCTGTGAATCGTATAAACCTTGTTGTGTATTATCGTCTAACTTTTTATGTATAGTATTTTCTGAGATTGGGGACCAGTCCTCCATTTGCCTAAAAGATTGTGGAAAACCATCTAACAATTACACTCAGATTGGGTGGTACACCAGATTTACCATCTGGCTGACCACCTCATTTGGATAAGGACACTGTGAATTTAAGCTGCGGGATTAGGTTAAACAAATGAACATATATTCTACCAAAAAGGGAGAACCTGTACCCGTGAGGAAATACAGTAGGAGAGTTAGCAGAGAGAAGCTTAGTGGTTCTGTAGGATTATAGGATGTGAGTATAAACAAAGGGGTCACAAAGGGGGATGAGGTGGTTGTAATGTGGATATAAAAGGAGGTGAGGGTGAGGTGTATGGCAGGAAACAGAACTGAGTAGAGAACTAGGGTGTGGATCAGTGCATTGTGTGAAAACAGAGAGACGCGTTAGAGATGACAAAATGAACTAACAATGAGCCGTTTATTAGCCTGGAAGTGGGATGAGGTTGACATTTCGTTGGAATAACGTTGACATAAGCATGGATATTTCATTTTATAATATTACGGCCGATATTGTTCCATACGTGGAGTATCATAATTAACAGCGCAAAGTGACATAGGTGGAAGAAGACGACAATAGAACGGCAAACGATCGAAGAAATGTGGGTCTGGAAAAAAAACCAGTTTTCAAGATAATTGCGATGTATACTTATTGACCTTCACTAACTTCAGAGTGAAATTTTGTTTTAGTGAGTAGAAATTCATTGGGAAAGTAAACTTCTCGATTACGTCTCCATCTCACTGAGATGAAATTTTACCAGTGACCTGCTTCGATAAGAAATGATACACTGTTTCATTACGTTAAATGCTACAGAGAACTACATCTGTTTAAGATTTCCCACGTGTCACCGTCGCATTTGGGTGCAACAATGCGTTCCTTTCTTTCTAACAACCGTAGGGTATCTCGTAAATCTTAACAGGACTGTACAATTTGCTGCCCGAGTTTCTTCAACCATATCAGCTGGATTGCAGTTTTTCAGATGACCACAAGGAGAAAAATGTAGGGCATTGACAGGTGCTCTTGGAGGCCAAGGGAAAGTCGCTTCTAGACTTATTTGTCTTGCACTATAGTGGCGCTTCAGATGGCGTCTTGTATCAGCTGCAAAATGTTTCAGTGCTCCATCATGTATCTGTCACTGTCTCTAACCATGTGCCACAGGTGAAATTTGAGCCCAATTGGGGTGATATTTTAATAAATACATTTATATTAATTTGGGTGACTCTTAACCATACATTTCAAAATACCCCTTTTGTGGGATCAGGTTTATTGCAATGTTTTTGTTCCCATTATCTTATACATTGTTGGCAAAAATTTGCTACACCCTTTTAGGGGTTTCCAGGGCAATCAAGATTTATTGTTACAACACTGCATATGGAGTACGTGATATGATCATCAGATTTGTAGATCAATAGCACAAATGGCTCTTAGTGCACTGTTTTAGAGGTTCCCAATTCACTCAAGCTTTATTGCTGCAATAACGCATACGGAGTTCGTGAAATGATTGCACCTAGAGATCAATACCACAAGATACTCTGAGGTACCAGCTATCGACCTGTGGAAGCTGTACTGTCTGCCACTGCTGCCCTTACAATAAGACGATCCTGTCGGGTTACTGCGCTGCGTGGACGTCCAGCTCATCGTCTACAGGTGTGAGAACGTTCACGTGACCAATGATACCAACATCGTTACACAACTGACGCAGAACGTCCTGCTTGTGTGACGATTCTCCGAAAGGACCATCCCGCCTCTCGGTAAGCCAATACTTGGCCCCTTTCAAACTTACAAGGTGACGGCACGACTCTGGGGTCGGGGATTTGTCCGAAATTTTGTGTGCTGAGAGATGACCCCTAACACCTCACGTGGTTAAAATATTACGACGCACTACCCGGAAAATTCCGGGAAAAATCGATCCAAAGTTTCTTACGTGCCATATGAGTATAAAATGTTAGTTAACTGCCGAGCCGCCGTCTGTCCTAGATGTTTAGGGCTCGGACTATTATGCCAGAGTTGTCGGGTTCGATTCCGCAACTGGCACTTTTTTTTCTACTGTTTAATTTTCTTTTGTTATTCCACCAATCACTCAGAAAGTTTGCCAAACCTACATTATCTGTAACAAATTAGTTACATTATTGAATAAAAATTATTTTCTTTATGTCCAACAACACAATTCATGGCGGTGGGTTTTCCAGTTTTCATTGTAAAGTATATGAGGAAAAAACATTGAGTTTTTAATCATAATAACAAAGTGAATTGTGAAACATTGAATTTTTATACATATAACAATTAAAAACAAGAACCGCAGTGGTAATTATCGTAAAAACAAACAAAGCAATAATTTTTGCGTCATCTTGCGCAACATATAAAGGCGGATTTTTTACAATCACAGGGCGTTTGCAATAAATCTATACAAAAACATGCCCCATTAACATTTACGAAAATGTTTTGAGTTTCTGATAATTTTGAGGCAAACCAGGACTATTGAATCATGTCCTGGAATATTGGTGACGATAATTGATGGTGAATTATAGAATGAATTTTTATATAATCTTCCCGGGAATTAATTTCACGATTCTCCTATATGCGCTGCAATTTTTCTAGCAACAGAAGAAAAAGAAAGCAAAGTTTGGGAGGAAGAATTGAACCCGAGACCTCTGTCGTAAGGGTCCGAGCGCTAACCATGTAGGCCAAACGGCGACTCGGGAGCGGACTACCATTTTATACTCATATGATACCTAAGAAACTTTGCATCGATTTTTCTCGGTATTTTACGAGTAGTGCGTCCTAATACTTTAACCACGTGAGGTGTTAGGGGTCCTCTTTCACCACACAAAATTTCGGACAAATCCCCGACCCCACGGTCGTGCCGTCTCCTTGTTAATTGCCTGTAAAGAGCAGGAGTACGTCTCCGTGCCATGGTTGCCTGCTCGCTCACAATTTTACACTACACTGAGCCTTCCGGCCGGCCGCGGTGGTCTCGCTGTTCTAGGCGCGCAGTCCGGAACCGTGCGACTGCTACGGTCGCTGGTTCGAATCCTGCCTCGGGCATGGGTGTGTGTTATGTCCTTAGGTTAGTTAGGTTTAAGTAGTACTAAGTTCTAGGGGACTGATGACCGCAGCAGTTGAGTCCCATAGTGCTCAGAGCCATTTGAACCATTTTTTTTTCTTTTTTAGCCTTCTGGCTGTAATCACTCCCCATTAAAGACTAGATACAGATGGCGCTCTGGTAGCTATGCAACTACGCTATTTTTGCGTGTGATGTTGAAACCATTATCAGAGCATCTACTATACCCTGGGTGGCATATGCTGTAATCGGATCATAAATCGATATCGTTCCTACAGGTGCATTATTTTTTTTTTCCAGGAGTGTGTTTTTCAAGCGTATTAGTTTTCGCCATTGATCGTATGTACTACATAATATTATTTCGGTCGTGTAACATATCACTCAGAAATTTGCTTGATACAGTGTACTGTTTCTGCAGCAAAATTTCGAACACGCTGCGCGTAGCGTAACTCTGGCAGCAATGATTACCATCGTCCGTTTGCCACTTTGTAGAAGGTCTGAACCACTGACTGAGCACTTAACGGCGGGTGATGGTCACCCTGGTGGCAAAGTGCGAAGCTGACGACCTGCCGCCTCCCCTCTCCCCTCTTCGCCACTACCACCTCCACACCCCGCTGGCTCCCGCTCGCCGGATCGCTCCTTGGCACTCTGTTCACGCACTGCCTTATTAAAGCGGTTAATTAGTTGCGAGGCAATTTGTGCTGTGAAAAGAGCCGTTAGGCGGGTCCGGGCGGGCGCGGACGTGTACTCCATGAAATGTGCATGCCGGTAGGGTGGGGGGAGAGGTGGGGAGCGCTGCCTAAATATTAAGCCCTAACCGGCGCCGGCTGGCTAGATAGGCGTGTCGCAGACCGCACGCCTCACCGGCGATAGCTGGCTGGCACTTGGCCACCGCCCGCAGCCGAGGCCAGTGGACAAGAACCGAGTCTGCAGTTTGTTTTGTGGGGACGCATTACAAACGGGAGACAAAAACAGCATTAGTGATATACACAGATTACACCAGGTTAATATTGGTTTTGGCACCGTGGTGGTACTGAATAATCAATGGAAAATAAAAGTGCACTAGAGGAACGTTGCCCAGCATATGCTATGTGATCAAAAATACCCGGACACCTGGATGAAAATGACTTACAAATTCGTGATGGCTTCCATCGGTAGTGCTGACATTCAATACGGTGATGGCCACCCCTTAGCATTGATGGCAGCTTCCACACTCGCAGGCATACGTTCAATCAGGTGCTGGAAGGTTTCTTGGGGAATGGAAGCACATTGTTCATGGACTGCTGTACTGAGGAGAGAAATCGATGTCGGACGGTGAGGCCTGGCACGAAGTCGGCGTTCCAGAACATCACAAAGGTGTTCTATAGGATTCAGGTCAGGACTCTGTGCAGGTCAGTCCATTACAGGGATGTTATTGTCGTGAAGCCACTCAGCCACAGGGCGCTCATTATGAACAGGTGCTCGATCGTGTTGAAAGATGCAATTACCATCCCCGAATTCCTCTTCAACGGTGGGAAGCAAGAAGGTGTTTAAAACATAAGTGAAGTCCTGTACTGTGATAGTGCCACGGAAAGCAACAAGCGATGCAAAGCCTCCTCCATGAAAAAACGACCACACCATAACATCACCGACTCCGAATTTTACTGTTGGCACTACACACACTGGCAGATGACGTTCACCGGGCATTCGCCATACCCACACCCTGCCATCGGATCGCCACATTGTGTACCGTGATTCGTCATTCCACACAACGATTTTGAACCGTTCAGTCGTCCAATATTTACGCTCCTTACACCGAGCGAGGCGTCGTGTGGCATTCACAGGCGTGATGTGTGGCTTATGAGCAGCCGCTCGACTATGAAATCCAAGTTTTCTCACCTCCCGCCTAACTGTCATCGTACTTGCAGTGGATCCTTATGCGTTTGGAATTCCTGTGTGATGGTCTGGATAGATGTAAGTCTATTACACAGCGGGCCAGGGTGGCCGAGCGGTTTCAGGCGCTACAGTCTGGAACCACGCGACCGCTACGGTCGCAGGTTTGAATCCTGCCTCGGGCATGGGTGTGTGTGATGTCCTTAGGTTAGTTAAGTTTAAGTAGTTCTAAGTTCTAGGGGACTGATGACCTCAGAAGTTCAAACGGTTCAAATGGCTCTGAGCACTATGGGACTTAACAAACATGGTCATCAGTCCCCTATAACTTTGAACTACTTAAACCTAACTAACCTAAGGATATCACACAACACCCAGCCATCAAGAGGCATATAAAATCCCTGACCCCGCCGGGAATCGAACCCGGGCGGAGGAAGCGAGAACGCTACCGCACGACCACGAGATACGGGCCCTCAGAAGTCCCATAGTGCTCAGAGCCATTTGAACCATTCTATTACACATTAAGACCCTCTTCAATTGTCAGCGGTCTCTGCCAGTCAACAGACGAGGTCGGCCTGTCTGCTTCTGCGCTGTATGTGTCCCTTCACGTTTCCACTTCACTATCGCATCGGAAACAGTGGACCTAGGGGTGTTTAGGAGTGTGGAAATCTCGCGTACAGGCATAAGACACAGGTGATACCCTATCACCTGACCACATTCGAAGTCCGTGAGTTCTGCTGAGCGCCCCATTCTGCTCTCCCGCGATGTCTAATGACTACTGAGGTCGCTGATGTTAAGTAACTGGCAGTACGTGGCAGCACAATGCACCTAATATGAAAAACGTATGTTTTTGGGGGTGTCCGGATACGTTCGATCACATAGTGTATTATATAAAAACCATGCATGTTGGTACTTGTGTATTATACGTTTATAAGTTATTGTACTAAAAAAAAGTCTGTTTCACGTGACAATAGAACTAGAGAAACAGAATCTAACTTCGTGCTCATGTGATCTACTAACTTAAAAAAAAAGAAGTTCATCCATAATCGTGCCAGAACTGTACTTTACGAGGTCGTAATCTGATTTGTGGCAGTGTATATGATATTTAAGCCGTCGTTCATCAGATAGAGCTATGTGGGACTTAGAAGGAAGAGAATGTGCAAGTACACATATTCCTGCGGTTTTATGATAATAAAAAAAAAGAGTCCATCTTCCCGTACACAAAAATAGATTCAGGTCGAGTTTATGGAGGTCGGATAAAGAGATGGAGAGTAATTAAGAAGATATTACATTCGTGTGCAAAATGTAACGAAGAAGGTGATTTCGCTTTATGAGTTGTCACCAAGTATCAAAGGTCGTCGAAACTTGGCCCATACATAGAAAGAACCATTAGAATATTGCACAGAAGGCAACTGAAAGAAGTACTCAGTGAGACGAATAGAAATCACACTTTCACTCAAATACAATAATTACATTGAAGTCAACGTGATTTGCGGTTCCTTGGATATTGCAAAAGGCGGAATATGCTTCTTGATAGGATGTGTGATGACCGTGGACGGCAGTGCTTGATATGAAACGTGCCTCCATGCTGGCCACAAGGTTGGTTAGGAGTTATTGCCGCAGGACCTTCCAGTCCTCCACGAGCGTTGTTGACAACTGATGGATGGTTGTTGGTGCATGTGGATGCTCTGCAATACGTCTCCCCAACGCATCCCGTAGGCGTTACTGCGGCTTAAAGTAGAGCGAACGTGCAGCCCCGTATTTCTGAATACCGCAGGGACGGCAGTATTGTATTTATCCCCAGACACAGGGCAAGTAAAATATCTCCCCTGAACCGGAATATAAATACGACATACGGAAGGTTGGGTCTGGCCGTGAGTCGTGCTCGGATAGCCTAATGGTAGGGTTAGCTACCTTCTATAATAAAAAAAAAAGACTTAGTGAACGGATCAACGAACAACCTGAAGCCAGCCGGTGTGGTCGAACGGTTCTAGGCGCTTCACTCCGGAACCTCTCTGCTGCTACGCTTGCAGATTCGAATCCTGCTTCGGGCATTGATGTGTGTGATGTCCTTGGGTTAGTTAAGTTTAAGTAGTTCTAAGTCTAGGGGATTGATGACCTCAGACGTTAAGTCCCATAGTGCTTAGAGCCATTTGAACCATTTGAACAACCTGAGTGAGTGTCATGGGACGTCTGCCCCGAACAAATACAACGAACAATATAGAACAAAATGGGATCAACTAAGAAATTTAAAAGAAATGTAAGGCGTCTGCTCGCGACAAGCGGGAAATCCTGGTTTGACTACCGGTCCGGCACAAATTTTCATAGTCGTCATTCCGTTATACACCTGTTGGTTGTCCATATACGCAACTGCGAGTACATTTAGTGTATTTCATAACGGCTGTAATCACTGCAGTACCTGTTCCTTCGGACATGCATGCATATCCGAAGGAACATTGCATCGTATTTCTCAATAACACAGGAATAGCAATATCGTATCCATGTGCCCACAGAATGGTGAACCTACACTTTCGGCAGTTTTAGATTAAGAGAAAGCCTTCGACTATTTGAAATAAAACGCAGAGGCCGAAAGTTTATCTACGATTAGCGCAAAAACCACATTGCAATATTGCGATACCTCTTAATATTGTGTCGGACCTCCTGTTGCCCGATTTAATGTAACGACGCGACGTTTCATGGACTCAACAGTTGGTTGAATGACCCCTGGAGAAATATTGATTCATGCTGCCTATATAAACATCCGTAAATGCGAAAATGTTGCCGTGGCAGGATTTTGTCGACGAACTGACCTTTCGATTTTGTACCATAAATGTTCGATGTAATTCATGTCGGACGATCTGGGTGGATAAATCATTCACTCGAATTGTCCAGAATATTCTTCAAGCCAGTCACATAAAACTGTGGCGTATCGCTGTTTGGGATATAAAAATGCGGAAGCGGTTGCGGAAGAACGTGCAGAACATTCGCAGAAGCGGAAGCAGAGATCTGCCGCATCATTACTAGTGGCCATTATCAAGGGTACATACAGGCTATGTTACGTGATATTAACATAGTATTTCTTGTGGAAACTAGCTTTTTCTTCACTCTTCATTGTTGTTCTAACTCTGCTCAGAACACACTTTCCTCTCTCGATCTGCTGATTTCTCAGAAACCAAGTATAAAATGCTTTGGTTCAAATGGCTCTGAGCACTATGGGACTTAACATCTGAGGTCATCAGTCCCCTAGAACTTAGAACTACTTAAACCTAACTAACCTAAGGACATCATACACATCCATGCCCGAGGCAGGATTCGAACCTGCGACCGTAGCAGTCTCGCGGTTCCGGACTGCAGCGCCTAGAACCGCACGGCCTCCGCGGCTGGCTAAAATGCTTTATGAGTTATGATATTTACTCATATTATTCCAACCGTCGAAATAATATCAGATCCAGATATACAAGCCTTAATAACAGTAGCAGTCAAAATAATATTCTGTAAACTGTTGCCTTTGAACCCAATCTCCTGCTAATGGTCTCCAATTAGCCGAACGTAACTAGTTCCAATCAGTGATCGGTTCAGTTGAAGCAGAAAACGGAGTCCATGTAAATACAGACCCACTATTATGGAGCCACCACCAGCGTGTACAGTCCCTTGTTGACAACTTGGGTCCGTGGCTTCGTGGGGTCTCCACAACAATTGAACCGTGCCATCAGTTGAAACCAGCCGAAATCTGGACTCATCTAACCAGGCCACGGTTGTTTGCCTAGGTCGCACCGATATGGTCAGGAGACCAGAAGAGGCAGTGAAAGTGATGTCTTGCGGCTAGCAAAACGCACTCACATCGGTCGTCTGCTGCCGTTGCGCATTGATGCCAGATTTCACCGCCCTGTACTAACTGATACGTTCGTCGTACGTCCCACATTGATTTCTGCGGTTATTTCACGCAGTGTTGCTTGTCTGTTAGCATTGACAACTCTGCCTAAACGCTGCTGCCCTCGGTCGTTTAGTGATGGCCGTCGACTGCTGTCCGTGGTCAGAGGTAATGTCTGAAATGTGGTAACCTTGGCACACTCTTGACACTGTGGAATTCCCTGACGATTACCGAAATGGATTGTGCCATGCATCTAGCTTCAACTACTATTCGGCGTTCAAAGTCTGTTGTTTCCTGTCATGCGGCCATAATCAGGTTGGAAACTTTTTGATACGGTCACACATGATACTTCCGACAAAGCACCGCCATTCTATACTTTGTGTATGCGATACTGTCGCCATCTGTAAATGCGCAGATCGGTATCCCATGACGTTTGTCACCTTAGTGTAAGAGTCGAAATACATGCAAGGGAAGCACTGGTTGACAAAAGTGGGGTAACAGACTGTACTCATTTAAGTAGTTATTCAACCTGTACATTGAGCAAAAGGAAAAGGAGCAAGGAGAAATTTGGAAAGGAAATCAGAGTTGGAGGAGGAGGACTAAAACAACGAGGTTTTTTGATAATATTGTGTTTCTGTGAGATAATGAATTTGGAACATCGGTGGAACAGGGTGGATGTCTTCAGGGATTTGTTTACGATGATCAACCAAAGTAAAACCAGAGCAATGGTTGGTTGGTTGGTTGGTTGGGGAATGAGACCAGACAGCGAGGTCATCGGTCTCATCGGATTAGGGAAGGAAGGGGAAGGAAGTCGGCCGTGCCCTTTCAAAGGAACCATCCCGGCATTTGCCTGTAGCGATTTAGGGAAATCACGGAAAACCTAAATCAGGATGGCCGGACGCGGGATTGAACCGTCGTCCTCCCGAATGCGCAAGAGCAATGAAATGCAGTCGAAGTAAACGAGGCGATGATCAGGGAAGTGGATTATGGTGGGAGACACCATATGTAATAGATGAGTTTCGTTATTTGAGCAGAAAAAAGCTGACAACGTTCGAAGCAGAGCGAATGTACTAGTAAAATGGAGACTGGCAACAGCATGAAAAGTGTTGCTGAAAAAGAGATTTCTTAATGTCAAAGCAAATTTGAATGTTAATATTTTTTTCCGAATTTCTGTGGAGTGTAGCCATGTTCGGAATTGAAACGTAAACGATAAACAGTTCAGAAAAAAGATAATAGAACCTTTTGAAATGTTGTACAGTAGAGGAATGCTGAACATTAGGTGAGTAAATTACCCACTCTAAATGACTACAAAAGAGATTTATGACGCAATTCGCTAAAGGAAGGGGTCGCCTGATAGTACACACCCTGAGGGATCACGAAGGCGTCAAATTGGTAATTGTTGAAAGCATGGTGGGGTGAAATTTCGAGATGCGACCAAGGCCTGGATACAGTGAGCGGGTTCAAATTTAAATAGGTTCCAGTACTTATGCCGAGATGTAGAGACTTATTCAGGATATACTAGCTTAGACTGAAGACTACACAACATCAGTACATAATAATTGGACAGCGCATTGCTACTACAAATATCGTACGACGTAGATAAGTAAGTTCAAGATTGCAATGATGGGGTTTCGGAGCCTGTCTCACTAATAACGGCACTATGTACTGTGTTGGCGAAGACTGTACTTTATGTGTGATCTTCTGGTAATTGACATGCATCTGTAGAAGCACATCTCGCTACAGGCTACCCGGTCTTACTGTTGATTTCTCTCGATGTATAGCAGTGTAGCTGAAAAATGTACGTAGTGGCTGCTAAATTACGGGACTGTCAAAGACATCAGTTAGTAACAATTACATAAGAAAAATCGCGATGAGATCATACTCGTTGAGAACCACACGGTGTCGTGTTTCCATTGTATTATTTTCTGCATTCAGCTGTCCTTTCACCTTTAGAATATTTTCCAAACAGTCTTATGAAGAGGACCACAGCAAACATTAAGTGAGTTGTCCTTTTCAAGTGCGCTCGAGTACCGCTGAAAAATATTGGGAAGCAGGCAGAGAAAAATTTATTCGTTCAAGGGTACAAATTCCGGCAAAAGTATTTTAGCTGAAAAATATATTTCACAAAAACAAGTAGTTTACATGTTTCACTGATCGGAATTTGTGTTGTTGTTGTTGTCTTCAGTCCTGAGACTGGTTTGATGCAGCTCTCCATGCTACTCTATCCTGTGCAAGCTGCTTCATCTCCCAGTACCTACTGCAACCTACATCCTTCTGAATCTGCTTAGTGTACTCATCTCTCGGTCTCCCTCTACGATTTTTACCCTTGCTGTGCTGGTACTGCGAACGGCTGAAAGCAAGGGGAAACTACAGCCGTAATTTTTCCCGAGGACATGCAGCTTTACTGCATGATTAAATGATGATGGCATCCTCTTGGGTAAAATATTCCGGAGGTAAAATAGTCCCCCATTCGGATCTCCGGGCGGGGACTACTCAGGAGGATGTCGTTATCAGGAGAAAGAAAACTGGCGTTCTACGGATCGGAGCGTGGAATGTCAGATCCCTTAATCGGGCAGGTAGGTTAGAAAATTTAAAAAGGGAAATGGATAGGTTAAAGTTAGATATAGTGGGAATTAGTGAAGTTCGGTGGCAGGAGGAACAAGACTTCTGGTCAGGTGACTACAGGGTTATAAACACAAAATCAAATAGGGGTAATGCAGGAGTAGGTTTAATAATGAATAGGAAAATAAGAATGCGGGTAAGCTACTACAAACATCATAGTGAACGCATTATTGTGGCCAAGATAGATACGAAGCCCACACCTACTACAGTAGTACAAGTTTATATGCCAACTAGCTCTGCAGATGATGAAGAAATTGATGAAATGTATGATGAGATAAAAGAAATTATTCAGGCAGTGAAGGGAGACGAAAATTTAATAGTCATGGGTGACTGGAACTCGTCAGTAGGAAAAGGGAGAGAAGGAAACATAGTAGGTGATTATGGATTGGGGCTAAGAAATGAAAGAGGAAGCCGTCTGGTAGAATTTTGCACAGAGCATAACTTAATCATAGCTAACACTTGGTTCAAGAATCATAAAAGAAGATTGTATACATGGAAGAACCCTGGAGATACTAAAAGGTATCAAATAGATTATATAATGGTAAGACAGAGATTTAGGAACCAGGTTTTAAGTTGTAAGACATTTCCAGGGGCAGATGTGTACTCGGACCACAATCTATTGGTTATGACCTGTAGATTAAAACTGAAGAAACTGCAAAAAGCTCGGAATTTAAGGAGATGGGACCTGGATAAACTGACTAAACCAGAGGTTGTACAGAGTTTCAGGGAGAGCATAAGGGGTCAATTGACAGGAATAGGGGAAAGAAATACCGTAGAAGAAGAATGGGTAGCTCTGAGGGATGAAGTAGTGAGGGCAGCAGAGGATAAAGTAGGTAAAAAGACGAGGGCTGCTAGAAATCCTTAGGTAACAGAAGAAATATTGAATTTAATTGATGAAAGGAGAAAATATAAAAATGCAGTAAATGAAGCAGGCAAAAAGGGATACAGACGTCTAAAAAATGAGATCGACAGGAAGTGCAAAATGGCTAAACACGGATGGCTAGAGGACAAATGTAAGGATGTAGAAGCTTATCTCACTAGGGGTAAGATAGATACTGCCTACAGGAAAATTAAAGAGACCTTTGGAGAGAAGAGAACCACGTGTATGAATATCAAGAGCTCAGATGGCAACCCAGTTCTAAGCAAAGAAGGGAAGGCAGAAAGGTGGAAGGAGTATATAGAAGGTTTATACAAGGGTGATGTACTTGAGGACAATATTATGGAAATGGAAGAGGATGTAGATGAAGACGAAATGGGAGATACGATACTGCGTGAAGAGTTTGACAGAGCACTGAAAGACCTGAGTCGAAACAAGGCCCCCGGAGTAGACAACATTCCATTAGAATTACTGACGGCCTTGGGAGAGCCAGTCATGACAAAACTCTACCAGCTGGTGAGCAATATGTATGAGACAGGCGAAATACCCTCAGACATCAAGAAGAATATAATAATTCCAATCCCAAAGAAAGCAGGTGCTGACAGATGTGAAAATTACCGAACTATCAGTTTAATAAGTCACAGCTGCAAAATACTAACCCGAATTCTTTACAGACGAATGGAAAAACTGGTAGATGCGGACCTCGGGGAGGATCAGTTTGGATTCCGTCGAAATGTTGGAACACGTGAGGCAATACTGACCTTACGACTTATCTTAGAAGAAAGATTAAGGAAAGGCAAACCTACGTTTGTAGCATTTGTAGACTTAGAGAAAGCTTTTGACAATGTTGACTGGAATACTCTTTTTCAAATTCTAAAGGTGGCAGGGGTAAAATACAGGGAGCGAAAGGCTATTTACAATTTGTACAGAAACCAGATGGCAGTCATCAAAGTCGAGGGGCATGAAAGGGAAGCAGTGGTTGGGAAAGGAGTGAGACAGGGTTGTAGCCTCTCCCCGATGTTATTCAATCTGTATATTGAGCAAGCAGTAAAGGAAACAAAAGAAAAATTTGGAGTAGGTATTAAAATTCATGGAGACGAAGTAAAAACTTTGAGGTTCGCCGATGACATTGTAATTCTGTCAGAGACGGCAAAGGACTTGGAAGAGCAGTTGAACGGAATGGACAGTGTCTTGAAAGGAGGATATAAGATGAACATCAACAAAAGCAAAACGAGGATAATGGAATGTAGTCCAATTAAATCGGGTGATGCTGAGGGAATTAGATTAGGAAATGAGACACTTAAAGTAGTAAAAGAGTTTTGCTATTTAGGAAGTAAAATAACTGATGATGGTCGAAGGAGAGAGGATATAAAATGTAGACTGGCAATGGCAAGGAAAGCGTTTCTGAAGAAGAGAAATTTGTTAACATCGAATATAGATTTATGTATCAGGAAGTCGTTTCTGAAAGTATTTGTTTGGAGTGTAGCCATGTATGGAAGTGAAACATGGACAATAACTAGTTTGGACAAGAAGAGAATAGAAGCTTTCGAAATGTGGTGCTACAGAAGAATACTGAAGATAAGGTGGATAGATCACGTAACTAATGAGGAGGTATTGAATAGGATTGGGGAGAAGAGAAGTTTGTGGCACAACTTGACTAGAAGAAGGGATCGGTTGGTAGGACATGTTTTGAGGCATCAAGGGATCACAAATTTAGCGTTGGAGGGCAGCGTGGAGGGTAAAAATCGTAGAGGGAGACCGAGAGATAAGTACACTAAGCAGATTCAGAAGGATGTGGGTTGCAGTAGGTACTGGGAGATGAAGCAGCTTGCACAGGATAGAGTAGCATGGAGAGCTGCATCAAACCAGTCTCAGGACTGAAGACAACAACAACAACAACTACAGCTCGGTAGAAAAATGTCATGATAACAAATATACAGGGAATTTATTTCCCCTTTGTAGATAATCACTTACCGAAAACTTCGTTTCGATTTCTCGAACCATTTGAGGGATACAAGGCGGTACCGTGTTATTCGAAACACTGTACAGCTTTGCTCCCAAAATACGAATGGTACTCTTCTAAGCTTAAAGTTTCATCAGGTGCTGAAATATTTTAGATACTTTAATACTTTTTGTAGGTTTTAGTCACCTACAACTAAAGGAATAACAACAATAATAATAATAGTAATAATAGTAATGGCAAAACAAAATACTAACTAGTATCGTGCAGTCCATTGATATATCATACAACAGGGTTTCTGCAATTTAGGATGGTGAAGTTTTTTTATCACGTAGCTTACAACGTTCACAAGTTGCAGATGAGAGAGTCTCCCAGATTCCATAGATGTTTGGATCCCGACGGTGCTGACGTCTGTTGCCACATTTGACGCCACACAGTTCTAGCAGAGGAGTTTCTAGTGGGTAGCCAGATACTGAAAGACAGTAAAGTATAAACCTTCGGACGATGCTCACCGTAGTTGTAAGGCACTGAGACACGAGTAGTTAATTAAAATGCATCCCATTAAAAACGGAACACCATGAAATAGTAATGTGACGAAATCCGTATTGTCATGAAGTGCACTACATGCTTGGATATGTAGATTAGTGTAATCACTCAAAATATGTAGGAGTAACGCCATTTAGAGGGGTGTTCAATGAGTAATGCAACAGATTTTTTTGGTCAATTTCAGTTGAAAAAATGCGAACGTGGAATATTCCCGCTTCAGCCCCTGTGGTTTTACGAAGTTTCGGTAGGTGGTGGTGCCATACATAGCCTTCGAAATGGCGTCTGTAACGAAGGTACGTTGCAAGCAGAGAGCTGTCATTGAGTTGCTTTTGGCGGAAAATAAGATTATCACAGATATCCATAGCTGCTTCCAGAATATCTACGGAGCCCTGACAGTGAATAAAAGTACGATGAGTTGTTGGGTGAGACTGTTCAAATGTTCAAATGTGTGTGAAATCTTATGGGACTTAACTGCTAAGGTTATCAGTCCCTAAACTTACACACTACTTAACCTACATTATCCTAAGGACAAACACACACACCCATGCCTGAGGGAGGACTCGAACCTCCGCCAGTGAGACGTCTGTCCTCATCGCAACAAGCTTGCGCAAATCTGTCTGATCTCCTTCATGCCAGCTGGCAGTACACAGCTGTCTCTTGCAATATTTGAATGCAAGACACTCTCATTCGAGGCGATCGATGGATGACAAACGAACACATCGCTGCACAACTGGGTGTCTCTGATGGTGCTGCAAATAACATATAGATATAAAGTGTATTACATGCTTTGATATGCAGATGGTTATAATTTCTGTGGTATACTCATTGGTGTGTGTGTCTGCTGGGTTCCTCGCGCCTAAAAGAGGACCACAAAGAGCAACAAGGGCCATCTGTGTGGAATTCCTTGGGCGTTACATGGAGCATCGTAACAATTGTTTGTCGAACATCGTCAGAGGCGATGAAACATGGGTTCATCATCTCGAACTGGAAACAAAAAGGCGGTCCATGGAGTGGCACCACACCACCTAAGTAGGGGGGACAAGGCTGTTTTTGGTGCATTTTGTTAATGCTGGTTGCGTACATCAGGGGCAGGTATGCACTCAGGGGTAACTGTGTTGTTCTCCTTTGATTGACAGAAGAACAATAGGTTAAGAATCTGTCAATCAAAGGAGAACAATAGGTTTATCCCTAAGTGCGTACCTATTCCTCATGTAGGCAACTCACACTCACAAAATGCACCAAAAACGGCCTTATCCCCCTACTCACCTCCCCAGTGAAGAAAATGTTGAAAGCTGTAGCCTTAGCCAATAAAGTCATGGCAACGGTCTTCTGAGATTCTGAAGGGGCTATTCTGTTTGGTGTCCTCCCTCATGGTGCAACGATCATCCCCCTGAAGCTGAAACTGAAGAAAACACTTCACCATGTTCATCGTCACAAAAATGCAAACGAACTTCTTCATGACTACGTAAGACCTCACACAAGTCCATGTACCCTAGAGGATGTCGTAAAACTTCATTGGACTGTCCTTCCCCGTCCATCCTACAGCCTAGATCTAACACCTTCTGACACATCTGTTTGGCCCAATGAAAGATGTACTTCATGGACGATGGGGAGGTCATTGATGCAGCAAGACGTTGGCTCCTACGTCGACCAGTAGAGTGGCACCATGAAGCCATATAGCTCCCCCACCACTTTCAAGTAAGGTGGCATAAGGCATAAGTCCAGACATATTACAGCGTTTCTCCTTCTTTTTTATTGTTCCTTTGTCAGACATCGGTGCAGGGCTGGCATTGTTACTGAAGTATGTGTCATGATTAATTTAAGGGATGGCTGGATGCCCTTCCCATCACCACTCCATTAACCCCCCTCCCACTGGGACGGAAAATGTGTACCCTAACTGTCTGCATGTACAGTTATGTATGTGAAAGAGAGCAAAAGTTTTCTAAATGTTTGTGAATTATTTAACTGAGGCGGGATTTGGGTACCAGCCTGGTATTCACGCAGTGAAATGTGGGGAACCTCCTAAAAACCACATCTAGGCTGGCCGCCACACAAACAGTCTTCGTTAACCTGCTAGGCGGATTCGATCCGGGACCAGTGCATCTCCTCATCTCTGAAGCAACAATGTAACATGCATGGCTATCTGGACAGGTAGACGTGTTCTGTGGATTACACTGTGGAAATGTCCCATTTGTTACCATGCTCGTGAACGGTGCGACAAGAGGATTTACTGATCTCGCCAAATACGGGCGAGCATTCAGCCTCCATTAATAAGTTACCAGATCAGTGCTGTTGTATCCGGTAGCTCCTACACAATTATTCCATAACAGAAGCGAGACTGATCGCTGAACACCACAGAATACAACTCAGTGCCCCAACTGAGTAGTTGTACGCCGTGAAAATCTCTGTTGTTTACGAAAAGGCAGCGGTAAACGACCATTAAAACTCGTTACTCGAAGTGGCGCATGACAACTAGAATTCTCAGCCTAGTTTCTCTTAATCTATTAGCAACGGTTCATGGCGACACACTGCCTGCGACCTCCGCCTGGGGTCAAGCTGTTGTTGTCCGTCGTTTCGCCAGAACCAGTCTAAAATCGCACTACCTTCTCATAGTGCAGTTCTTCTGGAAGGCCCCATAACATACTCTTGTCTTGAATCTTTATGTCACTAACTCAGAGCTCATTGCACTTCCGCCATATGTGTGTGTGATCTGTCGGTATGATGTCCCCATGTCCCTCATGCCAATGATTTGACCTTTATGTCACTAACTCAGAGCTCATTGCACTTCCGCCATATGTGTGTGTGATCTGTCGGTATGATGTCCCAATGTACCTCATGCCAATGATTTGACCTTTCTCGAAGACCGAAAGATGGTGATAAGCTGCACATGCAACTGGAGTAACGTTAGTCACATTCAACAGTCGTCACCTACCCAAACCTTTCTTCATTTATTGTAATGGCTGGCATAAGGAAGAAAGTTTAATGACGACTACACACGTATCTAAATACTGGTGTTCTTGATGTGACACTCTCCATTTCCGTCCATATGATTTATGCACTAGCTAACAAAAAAGTGAATCTCCCACAATATTCTGTCAGTCACCACTATAACTTCGTACACGTAACCACCATCACTGTGTATGTAAAAAATTAAAGTGCAGTTCTCTGTGACAGATGGACAGCCACCAGAGTGCATTACTGCTGTCTCTTTCATAGTGTTTTCACCAGACCAGAGAGGTCACGTAAGAGCTGTGAACAGAGTCCGAGTGTTGTGTGATCACTGTAAAGGACACGGAGATGCCGGGTACTCCTCTCAGAAAGTGTTATCACCAATAGACACCTTCAGGAAAGGCCTTCATTGTAGGTCTCCATTTGGCAGACTTGTCGAATCATGCGTTATCCAGATTTGTGTGGCTTTTGAATGTGACAGTGGCCCAAATTTCGCAACCACCGTAGGGCTCGTGGCGGAGGGCTCATTGTACTACTACTACTCATTTCCATTCCTATTCCACTTGTAGTTGTACCAGTGGTCTCGGAGTAGCATCTTTGAATAGTAATTAAAAAGTCCTGGGTTCGAAACTCGCCACCGCTTAAATTATTGATTGATAATCAGCACTATCGGCCGGAGAGTTCAGGTGTAAGAAGTCACCCTCCTTCTGCGAACGGCCTTGTTAAAGAGGGTGAAGGAGCGGATGGAGGTTCACGGCAATCTCTTGTTCTTCGAGTGGGACACTGCCCCTAAAGGCGGAAGAATCAGAAATGATCAACGGCATGAGAATGCAGAACGAAGTGGAAACCACTGCAATAAAGACGCATAACGTGTATCCACAGGACATGTGGCCTGTAACTGAAAAAGTGTCATGATGACCTCTCCATTGGCAAAAGATTCCTGAATAGTCCGCCATTCGGATCTACGTGAGAAAAAGATTAAATAACCAACGCAAGGATAACGTTCTGCGAGTCGGGGCGTGGAATGTCAAAAGCTTGAATGTGGTACGGAAGGGCAGAAAATCTGAAAAGGGAAATGCAAAGGCTCAATCTAAATATGGTCGGTATCAGTGAAGTCAAATGGATAGAAAGCAAGGATTTCTGGTCAGATGAGTATACGGCGAAATCAACAGCAGCAGAAAATGGTATAACAGGAGTAGGATTCGTTATGAATAGGAAGGTAGGTCAGAGAGTGTGTTACTGTGAACAGTTCATGATAGGGTTTTTCTTATCAGAATGGACAGCAATCCAACACCAACAACGATAGTTCAGGTTTACGTGCCGACGTCGCAAGCTGAAGAGAAAGAGAGCGAGAAAGTGTACGAAGACATTGAAAGAACACTACAGTACATAAAGGGAGATGAAAATCTAATACTCATTGGGGACTGAAATGCAGTTGCAGGGGAAGAGGTAGAAGAAAAGGTTACAGGAGAATATGGGCTTGGGACAAAGAATGAGAGAGGAGAAAAACTGAGTTCTGTAATAAATTTCAGCTAATAATAGCGAATACTCTGTTGAAGAACCACAAGAGGAGGTATACCTCCTCGTGGCGTCTTGTTTTCGTGTCTGAATTCATCGACCGTCATGGCGTTTTCCTCTCGCTAAGCCACGAATAAATTAACTTTTCCTTTGGGTCATGAATGGCAAGAACTTTGTGAGGTAGAACAGTTAATACGGGACGAAATGCGTCTGTCGCCACAAGGTGTTCTCAGAATTCATGTTTTGTTTCTTAGTTCAAAAATGGTTCAAATGGCTCTGAGCACTATGGGACTTGACTTCTGAAGTCATCAGTCCCCTAGGACTAAGAACTAATGAAACCTAACTAACCTAAGGACATCACACACATCCATCCCCTAGGTAGGATTTGAACCTGCGACCGTAGCGGTCGCGCGGTTCCAGGCTGTAGCGCCTAGAACCGCTCGGCCACTCCGGCCGGCTGTTTCTTAATACCACTGTGTGCCATAAATCTGGCGAATGAAGAGGCGTGTGCCGACTTGTGAGGCGCCATGAGAACGATGTCAACCTCCGATACTGTGACGGTCATACAGGGGCTGCCGTGGTTGATGGCGCTGCTTTTGTCCTCTGAAAGTTGACCGTTATTGGTCTCCCGTTTGAGGTTCCAGCGAACGTAGTCGTGGCCACCTTTAGACGTTACGGCAACATCGTCAGTCACGTTGCCGAAACGTGTAAGATGCTTGAAAACTACTGTGTCCTCAATGTGTTCGTCAGATAAAAACTGAACTGAGGAAACGCGTGCCTTCTTACTTGGTTTTCGATTGCCGTAGTACGGCAGCGCTGTTCTTTCCGTCCCTTTGCAGCGAACCTGCACCTACCTGTGAACATTGTCTCTGTATATCATCATCAAGGAAGCCGAACGAAATCTACTGTAGTTCGACGTGAACTAGGCTGCAACTAAAATCACTAATCTACGTTTCGGGAGAAAGTTTTCACACGAAATGAAAGGTTGGAAATTTTGTCCACAATTAATATATTCTGAAACTTAGGTGAACAAGTATCACTGCCAGGCCGTGCTAGTCTTAACACAGTCACTCACAATCCTTTTCACTCACGTTTGCAAGTTTATGGTGTTGCATTTCCCGAAAACGTAATAGCTACAAAAATACTGATTGTTTTTGATTGAGAATGCTCACCAAATATTAAGTCTGTCGGTACCAAATGCAGTCACAGTATTTAGCCACCGACCTGCTCAATACGCCACACGGAATATATGTCCTTTCTCGTCACAAAATTCACTTAAAAATTCCGAAATTTCTACACACCCATCGGAATAATTATACCGTCATTTTACCACACGTTTGATGTATGAAAGACTGCTAGATCGGGAAACTTATCGTTTCCATCGCAACTACTACTACACACGTCCGAACTGTTTCATGGCTAGGCCCCCACTCTTCTCTAGAATACTCTAAGTCTTTTCTACCAGCAGAGAAAGGCGCGCGAAGAATATTGCTTTACCATCGGTCAGTTTACTCGACAGCCAATAGCAAAACAACATTCTCCCGCGTCAGTCCGCGCTTTTCGTCCATAACTAATCGTAAAATAGTAAACCTCACGACTGCACTTTTTACCCACGTAACTATCTAATATGCTGAAGTTTTGTTTATGCATAAAGTTATTTACTATTGTTATATATACCTGAATTAACTTTCCCTTTACCATAAACTTACTTTACAAATCTATTCTATAAAAATCCTCTTTGTCCATATCCATACTTCTTCGAAACGTTCCCACTCTAAATCCTACTACCTAACTCGTTAAACAATTATCTTCATATTAACCTTAAACCACACTCTCGCAGCACTGATACTGCTAAAATACATTTATAACATTTTACATACACAAAAAGACGTAATAACACTTTATGAAAATACTAGAACAGTTTATGAAAAACATTCTATTACTTTAGTGCACTCTAGTGGGAACAATCAAAACTAAAATGACAGTTCCCCTATCCAATGTTGTCCTCTATCGGCTGATACTACGTGCGCGTCCAGTCTCGCGTCACCGTCTGTCACTATCCAGCTCTGACACACATCTCCCACTTAACCGCTTCCAAGGCAGGGTCGTTATACGGCGTTACGCCTCAGTAGGGCTGTCGTCATCTACGGTGACCATACGCCTACTTGTTCAGATTATTGCCAGGAAGACCTCGTCAGTTCTGAATGTCTCCGACGTAGCAGACTGGTTGAGACGCCGATCGGAGAAGTCGCTCTTCCTGCGGCGCCCACTGTGTTACCTCTGCCTTAGAGGCGGGCTGCCTGTTGTGCAGTCTCTGAATCAGTCGGTACCTGTGTTGACTCCTCTCGAAGACGCGATGGACGTTTTGCGTGTCTCACCTTTACTTTTATGGAAGTAGTACCAACGGACTATGGCCGTCGGCAGACGCCAGCCGTCTGAGTCACCCCCAATATTGTTGATCGACCCTCGCTTTTCTGCCGTCTGGCCGCTTGTCGGACGACAGCCGTTGGTCTTCCGGCACGGAACAACGTGCTAGGAAACAACGGTTGGCGAGGAAATGGAAGAGACAGCAACGTACCGCTTCTGATGACTGCCTCCATCGGATGTGTGCTCAGGATTACGGCCTTCATAATGATGATGCGCTGTTCTCCGACGCCCTGGCACCGGACAGAGCGACGTCTCTCCGCCTTCGGAGAACGCCATTCCATCGCCTGCATCTGATGCAGTTGTCTCCCTTACTGTGTCTGACAGTTCCTGTGGGCGCGTGGGCGCACCGCTGGTAGAATTCCACTGAACCAGCCCAGTGAGACGTTATCTCGTGGATGAACGTCGTCGATGCTGAGGATGGACTCTCTGGAGGTGTACAGGCCGAAGGAGACCCCTTGCGACGGTCGGGTCTCTCCTCTTCCCAATGATGTACCCTTCCACAGGGGATTAACAGGGAGGTCTCCGTGCTTCCTCCATGTCTGCATCGCCCACCCTCCTAGACATGTCCTCGTTGTCGACGGGACGTTAAACACTAACCACCACCACTTAGAGATGTCAGCATTCAAAACTTATCGCGTAGCACTGTCAATCTCAATACCATTCGTGCTCTCCATAATCAGGTATTACTCCATAAAATGATGTAAATGTTGTATGATGTGAACGTCGACTTTGCCCTCTTTCAGTAGCTGCATGTTCCAACCTTTCATGCTCCCCATGGTTTTACGGCACATGTCTCCCAAGCTTCCCCTACTGGTAGTGGGGTGGCCCTTCTCTTACTTGACGGTATCCTCGCTAATGTTATTCCCGGATGCTAGAGGTATGTTTGTTGGAGTCAGGGTCATCAACGTCTTTTCGCCGTATGGTTTGAGTCGCCACCGCAAACGTTCCACTTTCTTGTTCAAGACTTCTTCCTTGGTCGGCAGCACACTTTAACCGTGGGAGGCGACATCAACTGCAATCAGGCTCCCAAAGGCCAACTGCCATGTCACTCTGCATGCGCGGCGCTAGCGGCAAAGGTCCAGCACCTCAATCTTGTGGACTCTTGGGAGCATATCTATGTGGTCGTTCAGGGTTCGTTTATTTCAAAAACCATCCTTCCAGTCACCTCGATCGTGTTTATATCCCCTGTAGTATTATCTGTGGGGTGCAGACTGCGGAAGTCTGGCCCTTTCCATTCTCTGACCATGTCACCTGTATCTGCGCCACCAGTCTTCGCCTCCGAAGGGTGTCGCGGGGCCAGAGACGATGGAAATTCGTTTTACTTCACCCAATTGCCGGAAGCTCTTCTAGACTATGTGAACAGCTTGTCGTCAACGCCATGATCCAGATCAATCTGCCCTGTCGCAGTGGGTTCTCTGCGCAAAGCCTGCCCTCCGCAAGGGTTACGCAAGGGAGGTTGTGGCATGGCAGCAACGAACCTAGGATTTCTACTTTACCATTCTGCAGAAGTATACTGTGATCCGGTATTTTTCAGAGTGTCAGACGACGGTGACTCGTACCAAGACAATGCTCGCTGCGCTCTCTCAACGTCACCTCGAATGAGTTATGGTCAGCGTTAGCGCAGGAGCGCCTGTCCATGTACCATTTGACAGCAAAAAGGCTCCGCCATCGGAGGATTGTACTAACGTGGTTACGAGCGATGATGGGCGGCCCTTAGATACCCACTGCGATAAAGGGCCTGCTCTCCAGGCACAACATTTTATGCTGTACTCTGCACAATGCCACCATCGCCACCTTTCCAACACCAAGGCAGTTTCTCGACTCTCCTTTGGCTCGGTTCCTGGGGTTTAACAATTGACCTGTTTGCCGCCATCATGGAGACCGAAATCCATGATGCTGTCCACGCGGGTCCTATGAACAAGTCGCCGGCCTTGATGGCGTCCCACCAGAGTTTTGCCGGATATTTCGTCCCCTACTCGCGCCACTGTTGGTAGAAATTTGTCCGGATCTTCCGTCACCTATCGTGCAGATCTAGTCGGTTTCCTTGATGATCTTCTCATTCCCATCCACAAGGCTCGGGGTACAACGCGGTTATGCGATGATTGCCCCTTGATGATGCTCAGCGGAAACACGAAGATATTTACCGGCAGCCGGCTGCACGGCTCAAACGGACGGCCCAGAACATGGTTCCACTTAGTCAAACCTCCTAGGGAGGTGCCAATAACATCAACATTGTCCTCTATTTCAAATGATTCAAATGGCTCGGAGCACTATGGGACTTAACATCTGAGGTCATCAGTCCCCTAGACTTAGAAACTACTTAAAACTAACAAACGTCATCACACAAATCCATGCCCGAGGCAGGATTTGAACCTGCGACCGTAGCAGTCCCGCGGTTCCGGACTGAAGCGCCTAGAACCGCTCGGTCACTGCGGCCGGCGTCCTCTGTTTCTATTGAAACATAACCGCTCTTGCTCAAGCTCGTCGTGTGCTTGAAATCAACAGAGCAACTTTATCCTGGCGTTCAATCGGGTCGATCACAACTAACTGGGAGGCGTGCTCTGCAATGTGGTATACTCTGATACTACCATCGACGTTACAATGCGTCTACTTCGCTGTGCGACGTCCCATCCTGATCCTTCGTTTGGAGCGCCTAGGCTGTCCGTCTGGAACGTCTCTCCGTGGCCACATATTCAGATGCACTGATGCGGACGATCTTGTCGTCGTTATTCGTAACGGCGCTGAGGTCAGAGAGCCACTAGCAAGGGTTACCGCGTGCGGCAAAGCATCTGATAGCTGTCTTAACTTCCGCAAATAGAGAGTTATGGCTGTAGTTGCGGGTATTGGGGTTTCTGCAGAACAGTGGTGCTCCACTACATGTAGCTACAGCTATCCGATACTTAGGACTCTATTTCTCAAGTGATCTGCGGCGTACGATCGTCCACAACTGCGGGCGCCTACTGTTCAAATCACTAGCTGACTTTAGATCATCGTTTGGGAGCCCTCGGTCTCCCATAAGGGACATAACATGTAAATGTTTTGGCACAGAAAGTTCACATTCCGCCATCCATGGTCAGCTACATGATAGCGGCACTGGGTTCATACGTTTGCACGGCTAGGTGTTCGAGATAAGAGTCTCTACCTTCACCCTCCCATAGTGCAGGGGCGGTTTAGACCTGTATCATGTTCCTGACAGACCAATAGTCCTGTTCGTCAACTCTAAAATGGTCCTGTGGCACCGTTGCCATTTGTGCCTTACCAGACTATTGCTGGAGGCTCTTGCACTACGCTCGCTCTCAGCCCCAGCTTTCGAATGTCCCGCCGCCTTTCTCTTACTACCGCTTTTTTATTTTGCTCAAACTGAGATATGCCCTTACTTAGATACTGCCAACGGACTTGATGTCCATGAAGGCGACCTACGGGCTTTTTCATCAGAACAAGTCACCAAATGTGGTTGAGGGGCAGCATCCCCACGTCGACAGGCGTGCAGTCTGGCCTCTCCTGATCTTGCCACTGACGTCCAGTCTGCATAGTATCTTACGATCAATGGGAAACAAGTATTCCGGTCCCGCCTTCGCGGGGTTCACCTTGCAGACATTCTGTTGTGTGTCACCTGTGATGTTCTGGACATGGACGAGAATCGCCTGATGAGCTGATTTGCTGTAGGTGTGTGGTTCTTAGTCCGACAGATTCTTGCTTTAATTACCCGTACGGCTTCTCATCAGATACCTCGTCACCCGCTACTCTTTTCGGATTCAGGATACGACCCACAGACGAAGATGAACTCCGTGAAGTGGATTTTTTTGACACGTAGTTCACTACTTGGTTGCTGAAGTCGAGAAAAATGTCTTTGAATTTTGGCAATTAATTAATGAATGAGGTTCTGCAGTTGTCCTCAATTTCAAATGCGGACAATTTTACCCCAATTTTCCTTATAGTGTCTTTATTAGACCACCTTGGATCTGGGGTGTTACTGCAGTGAGGAGATGATCCACGCCTGTCCACTGTTAGTACCGGTTATGCTCTGGTCATGGAATGTTCTTCTCGTCGATAGTCCCACCGAGTGTGGTGTGTCGCTCTCTCCTGCTCGTGACGTCGGTTTCCTGCTTCGCATATATACCCTTCGTTTCTGCGAGAAGAAAAGGGTCATGGTGCCCAGGCCTCCGGTTTTGACCACTGCCAACTTTGACCCCACTCCTGCCTCTGAGCATCAGAACGGATCCTTCGGATAAAAAAGAAAAAAGAAAATTAACAGCCACGCACAGTGCGGATGTAGCTGCTAGGATCCGTTTCGGTATTACTAAGGAATAGGCACTGTAATTCTCCATGCTGAATGTAGCAACCATACATTGATAAGAGACGACAAAAAGCCTAGCGCCTTTAATTAGTAATCAAAACATCCTCGGTCCGCTTTCGAGCATCACCGCGGCTTAAATTTTGAATGCAAATCGTCAGAAATGGCGGCCGAAGGCATCTGTCATAAGAAATCATCCTCAGTCCACCATCGAAAAGGTGTCTTCATGATTTCTTCACTGGCAAAATATTCCGGAATATTTTCCCAGTCGGATCTTCTGGAGGGGACTGCGAAGGGGCAGGTGACCACGAGGAAAAGACTGAATAAGCAACAAAAGGATAACGTTGTACGAATCTGTTGGTATAATGTTAGAACAGCATACGATGAAGAGATGATAATGTATATGTGCACACTGACTGGGTAATTCAGTACCTAAGGGATACTGGAATGTGTCTGTAGGGGTAGATGTAGAAGAAAGGGCTACGGGAGAATTTGGGTTTCGTCGAAGGAATGAGGGACGAGAAATACTGAGTTCTGGCTATGGCCTTAGCGAATACTCTGTTCAAGAAAAGAGGAAGAGATATACTAGGAGAAGGCCAGGAGATACAGGAAGATTTCTGTTACATTACATCATGTTCAGGCAGAGATTCTGAAATCACATATTGGATAGTAAGGCGTACCCAAGAGCAGATACAGGTTCCAATCACAATTTCGTAATGATGAAGGTAGACTGCAGCTCAAGAGACTAGTCAGGAAGAATCTATGCGCAAAGAAGTGGTATACCTAAGTACTAAAAAAGAATGAAGAGATTCGCTAAAAGTTGTCTGAGGCTATAGATACTGTACTAATGAATAGCTCGGTAAGCATTTCAGTAGAAGAGAAATGGACATCTATGTAATGGGCAATTCCAGAAGTTGAAAAGGAAAAGTAAGTGCAAAGAAAGTAACTACGAAGAGAGCACGGGCAACAGAGGAAATAGCTGAATTGATCGACGAATAGAAGGAAGTACAAAAATGTCTAGGAAAATTCAGGGATACAGGAATACAAGATACTTAGGAATGAAATAAATAGGAAATGCGGGAAAGGTAAGGCGCAATAGCTACGTGAAAAATGTGGATAAATCGAAAATGAAATGATTTTCGGAAGAACTGGCCGAACATATAGAAATGTCGGAACAACCAAATCAAAACAACCGTAAGTGAAATTAAAAGCAAGTGCAGTAATATTAAGAGTGACATAGGAATTCGGCTGATAAATGCAGAGGAGATAGCGGGTAGGTGAAAAGGTTATATTGAGGGTCTCTATGAGGGGGCGTACTGACTTGATGATGTAGTAGAAAAAGAAACAGGAGTCGGTAGGGAAGAAGTAGGGGATCCGCTATGAGAATCAGAATTTAAAAGAGCTTTGGAAGACTTCTACTCAGATTGGGCAGAAGGGTTAGATAACATTCCAAAGGAATAGAATGTACGAGACTAGCGATATACCACATGACTTCCGGAATAAAATCATCCACACAATTCCCAAGATTGCAAGAGCCGAAAAGTGTAAGAGTGATCGCACAACCAGCTCAACAGCTCATGTATCCAAGTTGTTGACAAGCATAGTGTACAGAATAATAGAAACGAAAATTGAGGATCTGTTAGATGACGATAAGTTTGGTTTTAGGAAAGATAAAGGCGACAGAGAGGCAGTTCTGACGTTGCGACTGATAATGGAAGCACGACTAAAGAAAAATCAAGACACGTTCATAAGCTCAGTCGACCTGGAAAAAGCGATCGACAGTATAAACTGGCGCAAGATGTTGGAATTCACAGAAACTTAGGAGTAAGCTATAGTGAAAGACGGGTAATAGACAATATATTCAGCAATCAAGAAGGAACAATGAGAGTGGAAGACCGAGAACGAAGTGCATGGGTTAAAAAGGCTGTAAGACCCGAATGTAGTCTTTCGCTCCTGCTGTTCAATGTATACGTCAAATAAGTGATGACGGAAATAAAAGACAGTTTCACGACAGGGATTAAAATTCAAGGTGAAAGAATATCAGTGTTAAAATTTGGTGATGATATTGCTGTCCTTATTCAGAGTGAATAAGAATTACAGGACCTGTGGTGTGAAATGAACAGTCCTAATGAGTAAAGAATAACGATTGAGAGTAAATCGAAAATGACAACAGTAATGAGAAGTAGTAGAAACGAGAACAGCGAGAAACATAACATAATTGGTGATCACGAAGTAGAAGAAGTTAGGGAATTCTGTTACCAAGACAGCAAAATAAACCATGATGAGCCGAGCACGAAGAACATAAATAGCATACTAGTAGTATCAAAAAGGACATTCCCGACCAAGAGAAGTTTACTAGTATCAAACATGGGTCGTAATCTGAGTAAGAAATTTCTGAGAATGTACGTTTGGAACACAGCTTTGCGTGACAGTGAGACAAGGACTGTGGGAAAAACTGAACAGAAGAGAGTCGAAACATTTGAGATGTGGTGTTGCAGAATAATGTTGAAAATTATGTGGACTGATAAGGTGTGGAACAAGGACGTTCTCCCACAATCGGCGAGGAAAGGAATATATGGAAAATACTGACTAGAAGAAGGACAGGATGATAGGACATGTCTTAAGACGTCAGGGAGTAAAATGATACGCAGGAATTCTCCTACTGTCAATCACTCGAAACTCCTTCAAATCTGTGCCTGCCATGTGACTGCAACATTCTGTGTCATCCTGAACTTTTGGTCGGAACAGCCAGCAAGAAGCCAGACTAAGAAAGGGTGTCGCATTATGTTCTGTGGTGAGTCTCGGTTGTGCACTGCTCCGTCTGACCATCGTTGGAGAGTGTGACGGTGAAATGGAGAGACGTCCAAATATTCCAATGTTTTGGACAGGCACAGCGGCGATAGTCCTGGTGTCATAGTGAGGTGGCCGACGGATATGAGTTCAGGTCACGGCTAGTAGTGACTGAGGGAACTCTAACAGCACAATGGTAGGTCATGGACAACCTGAATCCTCATGTGTTGCCTTTCATGCGACAGTATGGTGGTGCCATTTTTCAACAGAACAATGCTCTCCATAAATGCTAGCTGTCTCTGTGAATGCGTATTGTTGCAATACTCATGTGGCCAGCAAGATCCCCAGATCTCCGATAAAACCAGCTCGGACATCAACTCCCTCCTATTGCCAGTATCTAGGACAGGGGTTCCCTGGCGGTGGTGCGTGTACTACTGGTGGTATGCAAGGATATTTCAGGTGGTACACTTGCAAGTAAGCAAGACAAGTACTGATGTAAGTAATATATTCCCTCACGTTGCTTTCTTTTTGAAGCAAAATGATAGTCGGAAAACTCACTGATAAAGTAGCATCCGTGTAATATTAAACAAATTGGATTTACAGCACGATGTTTGTTTCGGACTGTATGCAGGACACAGAAATGGCGGACTGTAACGTCCCCAACGCTCCCTTCATCAGTCGTCACTGCCTTGTTGAGAAATAATTTATAGTCTTTTGACGGTGGTGATGTTATGATCGGACCATGTCTGTTTTTATTCGAAAGTTTTCGTATCGCTTTGCAAGTGCTGCTAACTTGCACGGTGTTCCAGTGTGCGTCGCTGCAGCTGTCATTACACACCAAACGGTTTATTGTTGTTATTGTCGCTTTGTTGGGCGTTACCTCAGATGGCTTGCGTCTTGAACCGGAGTGTGCGTATTGAACGAGCTGATTCTTGACTACTAGATCTGTGATGTGAAGTTTAACTTGTCTGTGTGTTTTATATGCGATCGTGTTTTAACTTAACCACGATGACATTTTTGCGCCAGGAATCTCCTTCTATCTCGAAGGATTAAGTTAAAAAAAAAGCGAAACCAACACGTAAGCGCAACTACAGCATGACAATTATTGAAGTATATGAAGAAAGCGTAAATTAGTTACAAAACTACGGCGTGCACAAACTTTATCCAACATGTAAACTATAGCTATTCGGATTTCGGTTATGACGTGTTCGTTATGCCTGCCATCGTAGGCGATTATGTGGCACTGACGAATAGCGAAATTCTGCATGAGCCACTGAAGTGTCGGAACATCGATGCTGCCGATGACTTCCTGAATGGTTGGTTTTAGCTCAGTAATAGTTTTAGGGTTATTGCTGTACACCCTGTCTTCAATATACCCACCAGAAAGGCCGCATGCGTTGAGATCCAGTGATTATGTCGGCCAATCGATGCCCACGGCAGTGGCCCCTGGGTACCCTACAGCCAGAATGCGGTCCCCAAAGTACTCCACCAGGACATCAAACACTCTCCTGCAGGAGTGCTACGGTCGCAGGTACGAATCCTGCCTCGGGCATGGATGTGTGTGATGTCCTTAGGTTAGTTAGGTTTAAGTAATTCTAAGTTCTAGGGGACTGGTGACCACAGCTGTTAAGTCCCATAGTGCTCAGAGCCATTTGAACCTTGGATCAACGACATCTTGTCGAAATCAGGGTCAGTTTGGATAATAGGGATGAAATAATCTTCCAAGACCTTCACATAACGTGCCATCAAGGTATATCGCACCGATTATTCCGGGATTGGACATTGCACACCACACTGTCACCCGTTGCGGGTGAATTGACTTCTAGATCGCGAAATGCGGATTCTCAGTCCCCCAAATGCGCCAATTTTGCTTACTGACGAACCCATCCAAATGGAAGTCGGCTTCGTCGCTAAACCAAACGATACTAGTTCCCATCATGTCCAGCTGCCAATCGTGCAGTTCGAACGTCCTAACACAAACCGTTCAGAAGTCATGACGATTTTATTTCATATAGTCTAGTAATTGTCTCCCTGTATTGTGAAAGTTACTTACAATTTGCATTTACAGCAAAGGCCGGTACAGAAACCGGTGAAAATCCAATTTCCCCAATGAGTTGTTAGTTTGGAAATGTTTCAAATCAAAAGATGAAGCCTTCTTTTTGAAAACTCAATCAACATTATAATCACTTTGAGTAAGTTGGTAAACCTATTAACGTTATTCACAGGAAATCTGCGTTTTATAAAGAAAGAATGCACGTGCATGGCAAATTTTATTAACACATACTAATTTGATAAAGTCTTGTTCTTTGCTAGTTTTAGAATTGCAGAGGAAGGAAAACCTAACACAATTGTTGAGTCTCTCTTACTGCTCGTGGTTAGAGGCACGGTGCAAGTAATTTTTGGCTAGAAAGGGATCGAAGAAATACGAAAAGTTCAGTTATCCAACAATAAGGTGTAAAAGAGAAGTGAAATCTTTTATAATATTGAAGGAACATTGTTATTTCAACTGCAAGAGTGCACTTCTTTCGCTCTTGAACAAGTACCACATTCGAACACGAGCGAACCTGTGAAAAAAAGTGGTTCCACGAAACCTTATCATGTGTGTGTGTGTGTGTGTGTGTGTGTGTGTGTGTGTGTGTGTGTGTGTGTGTGTGTGTGTGTGTATGTGTCACAAAAACTGAATGTGTGTGTGTGTTGCCGAAACTATTTAAGACGGCGAAAGTTATTCCCAATGTACCGTTGTTCACCCCTGCGGCAGTCGTGGCTCAACCGGCAAAAGCCCTCCCCCTTCCGAGTGCCACACCTCAGGGTTTGTTAAAAGTGAACATGGTATCGTGCAACGCGTAAATTGTTTAAAATCTCAAGTGGAACACTGTGACAAAAAAGTCTGAGAACCTCTGATCTAGGATAAGAGGGACCAGTTGCAACTGTTTTGGGTTATCTTGCGTCAGGGAGGGCTGTATGGCACCATTTACAACCGAATTGGGGTATACTTCCAGGTGAGGGGGAGGGGGGCGCAACGTCTCAATAATAAGTCCGCTCATCCAGCCCACTTCTTTGTAAATCCGACCCTATTTTGTAATCAGTGAAATACATGGGATAGTCAAAATAATATAACACCTGTATTCAGTTGGAAATGGTTTATTAAGTAGTAGTTGAACCCCCATTTGCCTGTAATACAGCTGCGATACTTCTTTGAATACTGGCATATAATGATTGCATAGTCTCCAGTGAAAGCTTGTGCCACTCTTCGATAAAAACCTCTCCTAACTCCTATATTGACGAGGGAGGTGGAAATCTGTTCCGGAGTCTCGGCTCCAATACTGCCTACAAGGGTTCGATAATGTTCGAGTCCGGGAGCTGCAGTTCAGCCAGTTCAGTTGCACGATCCTCATACCACTATTGTACTGTCCTGGCTGTGCGAACGGGTGCATCATCGTCCTGAAATATGGCATCATTTTTGGGGAACAATATTTAAATCACAGGGTGCACCTGACTACCTAAAATGTTCACATAGTCGTTGGATGCAATACGGCCCTTGACAGTAATGATGGGACCAGCGGAATACCACGAGAGAGCTGCCCACGCTATCACACTACCATCTCCATGCTTAACCGTTGGAATCAAGCAGTCAGGATTGTAGGCTTCTTTTGGCGTTCTCCAGAGGTAAACCCCACCCTGTGTTGGAAATAACGAAAACGTTGACTCATCGAACCACATGAAGCGTTTCCACTCATCAGCCGTCCAGGATTTATGATCCTGACACGATGATTTACGTTTTTTGTTTTGGTTGTCGTCATTAATAGTTTCGGTATTGCAGCTCGTTCATGAATATTCGCTTTATGGATTCCTCGGCGGACAGTGTCGGTAGATACGGGTGTCGAAGATGGCTATGGAGCTCTGCAGTCACTTTAGCCGCCGTAGTTTTTTGTTGTTTTCACACAATTCGTGTTGGAGTACGATCTCTGTCATTTAGTTCTGATTTTCACCCACTATTACGTTTACAGGATGATGTCTTTCCATGTTTTGTATAGACTGTCATGACTGTTGAAACAGTTGCTCTTGAAACATTCAGTAAGTTGGTTGTCTTGGTTACTGATGCTCCAGCTAATCGGGCCCCGACAATCTGCTCTCTTTGAAACTCTGATAGGTCTTTCATTCCACATCGACCTCGCCCTCTGAATGCAAATACGAAGTGTACATATTCTCGTAAACAACCTGCGCTGATGCCTAGACCGTACTGAACTCGCACAGTCCAGAGCGACAGGTGCCTTACCTGTGTTGTTGACCGTCAAACACAACCATCCCATTACTACCTTGCCGCGAAGTCTTGGGCGCCTTGCCACGGTTCGCGTGGCTCCCCCCCCCCCCCCCCCCCCCTTCCGTCGGAGGTTCGAGACCTGCTTCGGGCATGGGTGTGTCCTTAGCTTAAGTTAGTTTATGTTAGATTAAGTAGAGTGTTAGTCTAGGGTCCATGACCTCAGCAGTATGGTCCCATAGGAACTTACAACAAATTTCCAAATTTTATCCCATGTAACTTCACGTTCCATTTCAACCTGTGAAGCTTCATTTTGTTTTCTCCTTTGCTTGTGGGTGCTTCACGTCGGACAGTGTATTTCAGTGTGACGGCGAAGTGACTGCAGCAGTGGTGACTGACGTTGCCGTTGGTGTGTTGCTGTGTGCAGTGCGAGGTCTGAGCGTGCGTCGCGGCGCATGCGCGGCTAACCCAGAGCCGGAGCACTGCGCACTGGCGTTCGCCGTGTGGCGGCGCGTCTGCGGCAAGGACAACCGCACCTACTCCAGCGTCTGGGAGCTGCTCTGCCACGCCCAGACCACCGGCATACGTGAGTACCCGCTCGTCTGCGGCCAAACAACAGAGAAAAAGAATTACGTACTCCGTGGACCACTGAGGCACCTATTCCAGCATCCGGAAACTGCTCTTCCGTGCGATATTTCAGGTTTTCTCGGCGTGACTGAATAACAGTGTGGTTTCTGGCTACAGCCGAGCTGTTGATTCCATTTCATGCACTATAGTCGATTCCCGACATAATCGTAACTTCAGATGCTGCGAGCTGTGTTAGCTTACTCGCTGTCTGGACTCCAAACAGACTTGCAGCCGAATTCGACTGCTCGCTATGCTCTTTGATGCTCATATGTTTGTCAGGGGTTTCACTGTTGTTCTTTGATAAGCATATTCTCTCAGAGTTTTGTGGCTCTGAAGAAATGGCCGACGACATATTTCCATAGAGGTAGCAAAATTCTTGCCGTTTTTGGTATAACTGATGCGATGAATTAAAAACTTGTCGCTCCTGAAGCACTATTTTTGACAGGAAGTATACAGAACTAATTATACTCACTTGATTGATAAATATTCACACAGTAATTTTAAGGTAGGTTACTTTCATTTGTAAACGTTATCCATATTTCAACAGTGCACACAAGTTTTGATACTGTTAATATGAGTATGGACACGGTATAGTATGACATTTGTTATTCATTTTTCTGAACTAATGAGTTATGAAACGTATGTAGAAACTATTCGCAAAAGAACTGTTATATTCTTATAATATTAGGTTGTCACTAAAAAAAAAAAAGGCTCTGACCACTATGGGACTTAACATCTGAGGTTATCAGTCCCCTAGAACTTAGAACTACTTAAACCTAACTAACCTAAGGACATCACACACATCCATGTCTGAGGAAGAATTCGAACCTGCGACCGTAGCGGTCGCGCGGTTCCAGACTGAAGCGCCTAGAACATCTCGGCCACCAACGGCCGGTGGCTGACACTGAAAATAGAAATCTAAAATATAAGCGTTCTGTCGGATGTCAACTAAAATAACCAACTAAGTACCAGTTTAAGGTTGCATGAAGAGAAAACTTTGAAAAACACTCAACTTTGATGACATCTGCAACACTTTATTTGCTCACGAAACTTCACTTCTGATCACGTTAATCGACTTATTGCATTCCTTTCTTGCTTTTTTTATTTTTAATGTTCACTGCCGTAAGTAAAGTTGAATAAAATGTATTTTCAAAACATGCGTTTTTTTAGGTTGATTGGAAAAAGCGTGATCAAGGGTCAGCATTCTATGAATGCAGGAAGCCTTCCAAAACCAAACTGAAACTGGCCTCTAGGAACTGGTTTTAACAGCCTAAGATTGAACCAAAGCAGTCCTCATCTCTTCACCTTGTGCCATTATTGTCTAGCTAGGCCAATTGGAAAAGAGTTCATAGCTCTGTGATTATATTTGGTGAAGTGTTGCACCCCTTAGAGTTTGAGAAGTTCCGAGCCGCTGGAGGGGACGTATGTTTCCACCTTGAAATTTCACACATTTTTCCTCTACTTTGTCGCAGAAAAGGGTATTATCTTTTTCAGCTGATGTATTTAGGTCCGAAGAATAAGTAATGATACCCATGCCTACAGTAGACCTGGATCGTGTTGTTCAGGGAGCACTACGTAGCTTTGCCGTGCGAAACTGAATGCACAGGATACGGCAAAAAAAAGTGTTCCGCACGAGTGAACACGACTGGACCTGAATGTATGCATGTAACAACACCCCGCGACACCTACACTACACTCGCTATGTGATCCACACCGGTTCAGAGGGTAGTTCGGGTTGTTTCACTGTGGGTAGACAGTGCAGAGGAGACGATAGTAGTAACAGTGGAGCAGCAGGTGTTCGTTGCGGAAAGTCAAGTGACAGCAGAATCGTGGTAACGGTGTGGTCAGTTGTTAGCTGAGAAGTTTAATGGTGTCAAAGTGCCAGCAAAGAGTGCCATGCAACGTTTAATCAGAAAATGGCGTCAGACAATATATGCTTTAAACAAGTGCAAGAACTTCTCATGGTTGGGATTCACAGTCATATAATATTTCTTAAAAGACATCATTGTCGCCGTTGACTGTATAAAATATTTATTATTACAATTGCAATTTCGGCTCTAGGGCCATTTTCAAGTAACACTGCAAAAGTTACAGTGTGTCAGAATATACTCATTTCAGATAGTCTTATATTGCAATTTCGGTCCTATGGCCATTTTCAAGTAACACTGCAAAAGTTACATTATGTCAGAATATACTCATGTCAGATAGTCTTATATTGCAATTTCGGCCCTATGGCCATTATCAAATAACACTTTAAAAGTTACATTCTGTCAGAATATGGTCATGTCAGATAGTCTTATATTCTGACAGAATGTAACTTTTGCACGGTTACTTGAAAATAGCCATAAGGCCGAAATTGTAATCGTTATAATGAATATTTTATACATTCACCAGCGACTATGACGTCTTTTAAGAAAAGTCCAAGAATATTCCGAAACATGCGCACACACCAGAAAAATGTGGCTGCACTCCACCAGAAAATGCTACGAAATCAACCCGACGCCTATGATCCTTTTTATCCTGGAACTCTCTTCTTCGAGCCATTTTTATTTGCCCCACCCTGTATATTTAGCAATCCATCACGGGTCTTCTTCATCGACAGGAAGCGGTAGGCTACTGTTGCGATTCCGTTCTACATCAGAGGAGGGAGACGTCTTTATGCCAACTGAGAGGCGAATGATGTGCACGTATACTGCCGTCATGTTTATGTTGTTACGGGAATTGGTGTCTCAATCTGCGCTCCAGGTGATCTGCAGTTCGGTAAGGGTTGTTTGAGGGAGTGACAGAGAAAAGTTTGAGAACACTGTTCCGACAAGGTTCCGTAATGTCTCACATCGATTTTGTTGCAAAACAGCGCCGAAACTGTGAACAGCATAATAACCAAAAAATACAATACATAATGAATGCTGAAATCATAGTATGTCCAAATTCATAATCACTGCTATAAAAGTGTGAAAATTCTGTAACGAATAAAAAGCCGTTATCCAGATTCTAGGACAGGCGGCCGCTTGGTCGCCCTCCCTGACCCCTCCCCCCTCCCCCCATCCTCTCTCCTGATTGAAGACACCTACGGTCGGACACCAGTTCAATTGAAATCATTATTTAGGTAGGCTCCTTAACTATTCTGTCATAGAAGCTTGACGTAGGCACCACCATACTGGTCTCTTATTAAATTTCACGAATAAGTTCGAGGTAATACTATTGGAAACGCCGAAGAGAGGTTCGAGGAACATCAACGATATAGCTAACTAAATAAACCAAGAAACTGTGCTGTCAGGGAAAATTGCCTCGAATATAATCGTGAAATTAAATACGACAAGAACAGTATCGGGCTGCAAAGGCCAAATTTGTGTGACGTTATGAGTCAGTAGTCTATCGAAATGTATAAAGGCATCGAAAACCTAATAAATCATGATGGAAGTTTAATTTTAAAGAAAGTTCGAAGTCCAGCACTCACTGTATGGAGATCTCACTAGCAGTCCCACCCACCAGACGTGGAAAACCCCGCATTTCACGGAATAACTGTGCGGTCTCTGAGAAAGAAATGAGCTTCGAAGTGCGTAGTGGGCTCAGAGAGTCGAACTCAGCTGTAAATGGCAGCGTCAGACCAACAACAGTTGAAATTTTGGTTGGAATTTAGGCACCGAGTAACATGAGGTCGTCGAAATACTATGCATAAAATGAAATGTACAGTTCGGCTGCGTGCCCGGAAGGACACCATTGCTGCTCAATGTGCAACTGAAATGAAGTTTACAACTGACGGTTAGAACAATATTTTTCTCGCAAATGTTTGATAATTTACATCATATTACGACACACAATACTCGATACAGTCAAGAAAAATATTCAGATATGGTTCAAATGGCTCATACTTAACTTCTAAGGTCATCCAAAACTAGAACTTAGAACTACTAAAACCTAAATAACCTAAGGACGTCACACACATCCATGCCCGAGGCAGGATTCGAACCTGTGACAGTAGCGCACGCGCAGTTCCTGACTGTAGCGCCTAGATCCACTCGGCCACCCTGGCCGGCTATTGGGATATGACACGGACAGTAAAATATTAGAATCTGAAGTATGAAACAGTCTCATACAAAGCAAAAATCGTATGACGGCTTATGTATGTAAATAGACAACTGAAATGAAAGGCTTTTGTTGTTAGGAACACATTGCATAGAGCGTCTGCACCAAGGATAACCGCAACTAGGCCAGAGTCTTGTATCTGATGTGACACGCACAAACCACCTGCTACCGAACTCTATCTGCATAACTGTAAATCTTAGAGGCTGCAAATTTCGAGACGTCGAAGATGCGTGCCTTTTCGTGTGGGAATCTGAACTGAAATTGCTAAATAACATGTGTACATCCTCTTTCGACTTTCACTAATTTTAATTTTCATACTTCTCGCAAGGAATCGAGAAATGCCTTCCGTATCTAACAAATTACGCACAGAATTTTTGTGGCCATCTGTTTCCTATATTTTTCAATATAAACTAGACGTCAGAAAAAACACAGGTTGCTGTTTAACGTCTCGTCGACCACGTAGTCCTTAGAGATGGACACAATCCCATATTAGGGAAGGTGCTCGACTGTATCATTTTCAAAGCTATCGAGTCCTAAATAGTCTTAAACAGTTCAGAGAGATTACGGAAAGCATAGATCCGACAGATCGGATGGGGATTTGTCCCACCATACTGCCGAAAGCGAGTCCAGTGTTACAACACACCACCGCCTCCTCGCTATTAAATGTCTAGGCAGCACTATTGTGTCTGAAGATCCACATCCTCTAAGAGTGTCCGTTGTAGGCTGTATTTTAGTAAAGCACAATACAGTCTACAGCGGACAATGTATTCTTTTATTAAACTATTGTATACATTGACAAAAAGAAAAGAACTGATTTTACTCTCCCTTTTCAAACTACTATTTGCACATACTGAAAAATCACCTTTCATATCCTATTCTTGTAGACCCTACATATCATTTCCAGTGGATCTTACAACTGAATATCTATAAAGACATAAATCGAACAGTAAACACGCTTCCGTACGTAATTTTCCCTCTTTCTTCTGATGCATACAGTTTGCGCAACTCAGTTTTACTTTCTGCCACTACCAATGAACCGTCAGCCAAGTTTTATGTTTTCTACGACACAACGGACATGACATAATGATAGCCCTGTGTAGATATGTGGCACCATCGCATATGGGGGTCCGCGTATTAGAGCACAAGACACAACCCAGTCGACATGTATTGTATGTTCACTATCCGATGCCAGTTCACTATTACTTGCTGACAACTAGCCTTAACGGGCACTAATCACTAGACCGACAGATGGAGGAAGTTACGGCCTTACAAATTGTTTCAAAGAAGAATATAAGGAGAATAGCGTCGTATAAAGATTAAAATCTAGGAAAGTCTCACTCAGTTAAAGGTTTCTGGTACCTAGAAACAACATTTCTAAGACGGGGGTACCAAAGGATAAAAAAGGAATCGTCAGGCCATGTACCTTTCAACAAAGGAGCACTACTGATGTTATATTCAGAAATGTAGAACAAGGTTCTAAAACTGTTTATCTTGCTCAGTATTGCTCCCTATCTTAATCAATCCACTTGAAATCTGGTACACAGGGAGTCCAAGGAGGAACCGACAATATTCGGGGATATGACTGGAACGTTCATTTAATCCAAAAAGCTTGATATGGACATATGACCTATCAGCGGAAAAATGCTCCTGTCGGAGCACAAAACAGGTTAATATGCTCCTCTTTATTTAAAAAAACCTGATTTTGAAGTGGGATGTCAGTTGTCTCATTCTACCTTCCTCAGCACCTTTAAAAATTTTCGCTAAAATATTGGCATGCGAACATAGCCGCGCTCTTTTTAACATGCAACGCATCTCTCACTGCCACAAGCTGTCCTAACTGTAACTCGCTCACACCTACTAGTCCACCGCTGTAAGTATCTCATGCTCATCCACTCACAATTGCCCATTCTCAATCTCATCTGCCAAGCTCATTACCTCTTTGTGGTTCCCTTATGGTTCTCCTTCAACATCTGCTGTCTCACAGCCATAGTCACCTGCTTTCTGTCCCACTACTACTACTACAACAACAACTACTACCACTACTACTACAACTTCTATCTTCTCTCGCTGTCACTGTTTCCATTTTATTCTCTTTTATAGCTGATATCTCATTCTTTCCTTGCCACTGTTTCACAGTCACTGTCTCTCTATTCCTCAACGTCATTGTCGTAGACTCTCATCAACACTACTTCTCACCCACTTTTTCCTTATATTTTTTCCTCTCCCACTGGCACTGTCTCCTTTATTCTTTCTCTAGAATTGTTTTCTCCCTGCCTACTATTTTCCACTGCCATTGTGCCCTTATCTTTATCTCACAGTGCCATTATCTCCACTTTTTTTCTACCACAACCAATGTCTACTATCTCCCACTTCTCCGTCTCTTTCCCACTGCCACTGTCTTATTCTCTCTCAGCCTAAAAAAGCGCGAATATACTTGTTTGCCAATATTTTTGCGAAAACCTTTGAAGGTGCTGAGCAAGGTAGAATGAGGCAGCTGGTACCCGACTTGTCGCTCAGAGTCTTTTAATATGGAGGAGCATATTCATCTTCTTTGCGCTCCGTTTGGAACATTTATCTTCTGCTTTCTTCTTTTCCCTGCCATGTATGAAAAGAACTCGATTGCACAATTGCACTACATTGCACAATTTCAACAATGTGTTGTTGTACCTGCACAAAAATTGGCAGCATTGAAGAAACAACTGCTGCACGCAATGACCTGAAAACACTGGTGACAAATTCTACGATCAGGAATTTGACGAGTCGGAAAGCGTCGACGGTATTCTTCGGCAGCAGCAGGAGCACTACCATCGCAGAGGCCGTAAACGCATATCATTTCCACGCATTCTTCACCTGTCTAGATGAGTCGCATTTTAGCCAACGCGGGTACAAATACACCTATCTGATGCTCCTCTGTAAAACACTCTGAGTTTCTCGATCTATATAATTCACAACGCACCATGCACAGCTGCGAATTTAACGAGAAAGTTTAATATGAGAAAGACACCCAGAGCAAAGAGGTTAAAAGCAATGATGTATGTTGGGCTAGAATAAAATGTCAAAGATTTTTGGGTGGGTGAGACACATGCGTGTACGACACTAGCACTGGGCAGAGGGAGGAGGTGGAGGAGATGTTCAGAGGGGAGAGGCAGGAGATGGACAGATACACATAACAGAGACGCAGTCATCAATAATATATTCTCCTTCACTATTAACAACAATCTACCATCACTTGGGTAACTTTTCGATTGCGGAAAGGAAGTCCGGTGAAGACTGTTCGATAGAGAGGAAAAGGTGAAAATCTGAGGGCGCAAGTTCCGGTTAATAAAGTGGATGCGGAATAACTTCTCAACTCCCACATGGTGTTTTTGTCGGTCTAGCAGAAAGCGGGAGAACGTTATCGTGGAATAGCACCACTTTATGCAGTCTCCCTGGTCGCTTTCTGGGACTGCGTCTGCAAAACGTGTTAGTTGTTGACAGTAAATGTCAGCAGTGATGCTTGCACGTTGGGGAAGTAATTCGTACACATCACACCCTTGCTGTTACACCAGATGCGTACTATTATCTTTTGTGCGCTCTGTTGCTGATTTGTTTGGGGGCTACAATTGCATTCTTTTTCTTATTTTAGTATAAAGGCACCGTTTCTAGTCACCAGTAACGATGCAGGATAGGAACTGTCGATGTTGGTTCAAAAAATGGCTCTGAGCACTATGGGGCTCAACATCTTAGGTCATAAGTCCTTTAGAACTTAGAACTACTTAAACCTAACTAACCTAAGGACATGCCCGAGGCAGGATTAGAACCTGCGACCGTAGCAGCCCTGCGGTTCCGGACTGCAGCGCCAGAACCGCACGACCACCGCGGCCGGCTGTCGATGTTGTTCACGGGCCAATTGATGAAAAGCAAGCAGAACTACACAAATGGCCACCCGCTGATTTTTGTGATTTTTGTTTATAGAATGCGGTACTCATAGACCCGATTTTCGAATCTTCCACGTTGCATGCAAATGTCACAAAATGGTGGAGTGATAACAGTTCATCACATTTGCCCGTTCTCGGGAACACTGACATGGATCATTGCTGATTAACGCGATTAAACGATCTTAATCAAAGAAGTGCTTACTGAACCTGGATAGTCATTAATGTAAAACGATCCTCCTTGTAAAGAGAAAATCATTTTCTTGTTGCCTTCTGTCCAGTGGCATTATCTCTATACACGATGCAAATGTTCCGCTGGTCTCTGCCCCTCTATTGAACTCAAACAGAAGAATATGTCAAAAATGTTCCGATTTCTCCGCTTCGAACTCCATTTTCTAGCGTCCACAGCTCCACTCATTTTCTCCGGATGACGAAATAACTATATGTAAACTCACATAGCAACCGTGAACTACAAATAAAACATGGCAGTAGATAAATAAACTCATAGCAACCGGATACCAACATTCAAGACGAAAACGCTTCGAAATTTTCACCAATTTAATATATATCCACAACAAAGCAACGGCCCATAAGGCAGCAAGATGCAAGGAAGATATACCTCTAGTAACACCATGGATACTTAAGTTGTCAACTGCTTAAATTACAAAAAAGTTTAGTGATGTTTATAAAGCTTTTTAACCTTGACAAACTACATCTTTTGATTAAGTAATTCCGAGAACAGTATTCTCAATAAATACAAAATTATTATTAATTCAGTGTGGGTATATATCTTCTATTCAAATGTGACACCTGTTGGTAGAAACCGTGAAGGCTGTATTAATGGACTGCACCCAGTATCTTGTGGCGTAGCATGTAAATTTATTGTCTATAAGTTGGACAGTTTACCCCTGTAGCCGATGAGATCTGATTCCTGCCGGTACAGTTGACGTTTGATTGTCCTATGGTAATATAAGAAAGTTGTATTTCGTACAGAATTGCTCCCTAGGAGTCTGAAGATTGTTCATTTCGAACCGAAACCCATAATTTAAAAAAATTAAAGTAAAAAGAATAAAATATATAGTTTCTAGTCAAGAAGTGTGCATGGAGCTTTCGAATGCGGTAGAGAGAAATTATCGGAACAACTCAACCTCACCGCGTTGTTGGTGACGTGTGGAGGAGAGCTATTAAAATCTACTGCCTGGAACGGGTGACTGGTAGCAGGATAGATATAGCCTCTCACAGTGGCGCGTTCTAAGTTTGGGAGCGCGACTTAATGGGCCTGCGCTCCGGAGTGGACGCAGCTCAGCGCGGCGCAGCACGCAATGCGGGCAAGTTGCGCGGGCGGCCTAAGTGATTGCCGAAGTGCAGGCCACGCTGCGCCGTCCTGATGCATAATGCAGAGCGCGCCGCGATAATTGTTGCGCGAGCGATAAGCAAGTTGTTTGCCTACTTGTTGCCAGCCGCCTGCTTATCTGGCTGGCGCCAGATTTACGGGCCGGCCGGCTGCCCGCCGATATATCATTAGCGGTGGCGAGCTTAGCATAGGGACGAGTGGACGCGGGCTCGGCAATTTTGGGCGTCCGGTGGCCGAGGCGCCACCCCTTACCCTCAGTTCGGCCTCCACTCGGCTGAATATTAACGAGAGCGTCTGGTAATTAACGCACTGCCGCGATCCCGCACGGATAATCTATCGCCGTGGCTACCAAGTGAACAGCCGAGCGCTGCCCGGCTATTTTCCTCCCTCTCACTCTTTCACTGAGCACCACGGATTAACTGCGGCGCTTCTCTGTCTTATCTCGTAAAGGTACAAAAGCTCCGACAATAGACAAGCGGCAGTTAACGAATTTGTCTCGTACCCGTTTGACAATCCTGAATGAGGTTATGCATAAATCATTCCAGATAATGCAGAACTATGGAATGTAGTCGAACTAAGTCGGGTGACGCTGAGGGAATTAAATTAGGAAATGAGACACTTAAATTAGTAAAGGAGTTTTGCTATTTGGGGAGCAATATAACTGATGATGATCGAAGTAGAGAAGATAATAAAATGTAGACTGGCAATCGGAAGGAAAGCGTTTCTGAAGAAGAGAAATTTGTTAACGTCGAGTATAGATTTAAGTGTCAGGAAGTCGTTTCTGAAAGTATTTGTATGGAGTGTAACCATATATGGAAGTGAAACATATAGTTTGGACAAGAAGAGAATAGAAGCTTTTGAAATGTGGTACTACAGAAGAATGCTGAAGATCTACCCAGATCATATAACTAATGAGGAGGTATTGAATAGGACTGGGGAGAAGAGAAGTTCGTGGCACAACTTGACTAGAAGAAGGGATCGGTTGGTAGGACATGTTCTGAGGCATAAAGGGATCACCAATTTAGTATTGGAGGACAGCGTGGAGGGTACAAATCGTAGAGGGAGGTCAAGAGATGAATACAGTAAGCAGATTCAGAAGGATGTAGGTTGCAGTAGGTACTGGGAGATGAAGCAGCTGGCACAGGGTATAGTAGCATGGAGAGCTGCTTCAAACCAGTCTCAGGACTGCAGACCACAACAACAGCAACAACAATAATGCAGGACTTGTTTTTTAAACAAGGGTTCTTGTGATTTCCTTACTATTTCTTCTCCATTCAGGCCGTATTATGTGTCTGTAATGACCTCGACTTCTACCAGATGTTACCCCTGGCCCTCCCTCTCCCCTACTAAGCATGGAAATGTTCATGTAACTTTGCTCTTTGTGCTTGGTTAAATGGCGAGAACGTCTTGAAGTTATGGTAAAGATGCTTCGTGCTGTGTGTAACTCCAAGTCAGAGAAGGTATGGGTTTTCTTGCAAAATCGCCGCCTATTGTCTCATGTTTCATTTTAGCACAGCTGGATTAAAGTTCGTAATTATCTTTCCAGCAACTGGTCAAAATACAAGTACAAAGCAATATTTCTCAGTATACGGTATTCTGATAATGGTATTAGCTCAATTATATTCCTTAAGGAGGGCAATAGCTAACCCAAGACGATGTTGAAATCTTAATAATCCTACTAATTCTTTTTTCCTTCCATGACATCCTGTTGTAAAGAAATTGTCTTGATTGAGGCGCAGTCTCTAACCAGTGATTAAAGGGATCATCCAAAAGCAACAGAATGAAAAAAAAACAACAAGAAAGTATTGCTAAAAGCAAATGAAAACTTCACAGATATCTACAAAACATCTCAAAACATCTGTAATTTTGTCTGACAATGAAAAGCAAAGTACGAAAATACTTAATTTTTTGTCAATACATGAAGTCGTAGTTAATTCTGTAGTTTGTATATTGGTGTATTTTATACTACAGAACTGCACATTTACACTTCCATTAACTAAAACATGAGCGTCTGTCGACAATACATTTACGCTCGGTGTTAGTTCACGTTTGTACCCAGCAGCATATATGTTTGTATAACTGGAGGCAAGCGCTGTGAGGCCACGTCAGGAATACATATCTGTGGAACAACATTGTTGCTATTAAGAATTATAAAGAGTCGTTCTTACATTTCTGTAGAAGTTGCCCAATTCGATCACCTAGGAACTACACCTTATATAAACATAATAAAGTTAACGACGATCTTCTGCTATATCGAATATAATTAAATTGAATCAAATTGTAAAACACTACTTAAATAGAACAATAAAACACAGTTACAAGAAAAGAATGTAATTCCTGGTTTAAAACACGTGTTAATGTGTTAATTACGTTTGTTGATTTTTTGTAGTTCTTATAACTTCAATAGCATTGTGTAATGCTCTGAATGATGGTATCTACGGGAAGTTTCATTCTTCTTGCAGAACAGATCTCAGAGCGACAGACTGAAAGTAGCATCACACGCCTCCAGAGCATCACAGTGATGCAACTTCCGACTGAGGTCGGCATAGGACGCTGGTCATTTCCGTGTTGTTGTTGTGGTCGTCAGTCCAAAGACTGGTTTGATGCAGCTCTCACTATCCTGTGCAAGCATCTTCATCTCCGAGTAACTACTGCAACCTACATAATTCATCTCTTGGTCTTTTCCTACAATTCCCCCCCCCCCCCCCCCCCACTCTTCCCTGCGTTATTAAAATGTCGTTCCAAGCATGTGTGTCAACTTGTACCACTCTACCTACATTATTCCGTGATTTATTCAGTTTTCAAATTTATACTGACTTTTTGATCACCTGGTGTATTGTAGGTGTATACTTTCATATAATGTTTCGGAAACGTAAGAGAATTCTTGCTATACAAATTCAGAGTTGTAACACATTACCTCAGTGTAACCAATAATCAAACACTAATCTAAATTACATACGACAGGGGGGCACAGTGTAGTTCCTCTGCACTTTTCTCATTGATGCTACTTGTTACCTCTTGAGCTGCTGTCACTCACATGGCGTCTTTACTTGTGAGCTACAAAAGTAAAAGATATATCGTACGAATTCTCGTAATCTAGGTGGGCAGTGTAAACAATTGCTGCTCTCCAGAATGAATCTTCCACTCTTCCGCGACGTTTCCACTCTTTTGAAACTTGCCTTCCCTTTTTCCATTTTAAATGGCTTCCATGACGTGTAATACTTGTAAGAATGTTATAAGGAAATCGATGGCTATAATTGTGCCACAATGTTTGTGTGAATTACAGTGAGTCAGCTGCCCTATCCACAGGTTTTCACAACCCGAAACACCTTCAAATACCACATGCGAGATTTTGATATTCTCTCGCTCGCCACACACAAACTATTAATCCTACAAAAATAAATAAATAAATAAATAAATAAACTGGATCGTAGGAAAATTTTGTGCAGGGATTACTCTAGAAAAACTTTCAAAAGTGATCTTCAATAACTTTCAAACGCGTTTGCCTTGAATAACTCGGAAACCTTTTGTAGTAGTGCATCAAATCTCCTACAAAATATCCTGTTAACAATTTCAGTAGGGCTGACGGTTTTCACATAGCGAGTGAGAGAACATGTAAATCTCACATGTGGTTTTTGAAGGCATTGTAGGTTACATCAAATCTACGTGTAGGGGCAGGTCAGCCACCTTGTATATGTGGGTCCTACCAGAAACACATAAGGAAGAAAGTGAGAGAAAAAAATGAGAGAAAACTCTACAACAAATTGCAGCAGTGGACGACATGCTGCTGATGAAAATAACACCAAAGTACAACAAGTGTAGCCATCTAAAGATGGGCATTAAATCCTAATGCCAGTCACTGCTAAATTCATTTGTAATATCTAATACACTGATATTGTTAGAGTCATATCACAGCTAAATTTAAAATAACAGGTAAGTCTCATACTTCCACCATATTTGCAAACCAGTAACATTACGTTTTTCTCTCCGTCATATCCAGAAAATTTGATAAATCTTTGCATATCACTAAAGAAGCTTGTTTAACTCATAGTGTGTAATGGAATCCACATACAGAATGAATAAAAATTCAAGTGCTCGGACGCTACATTGCGAATCCTTGCATAATAACAGTACGAAAATATCTGTAATGAAATTTTGTCCCATGCCTATTTTCGGTAGTAAACTGACGACAGAGAAAGACAGTTTGTTAGCACTGTAATTATACGTGCAAGAAGTACCTTCATTCAATGCTGCTTAAATATGCTGCCCAATTAGTGCAGTGAGTAGAGTAGGGGAGTAGAATTAGGAGAGAGAGGCGAACGTCACCCCAAAGATGTGGATTGCCATCCCTTCAGGGGCAGTGTGCGAGATTGACTACCCTTAAGGGGCAGTGATGACAGCTGGTGACGCGAGTACGTGGCGTCACGTAACGTCAGCTGAGGACGCGATTGACGTCATTAACGATGGCTGCTGTGTCGTCAACGGCTTTTGGCTGGAAGTTCGAATTTTGGTAGGAAAATGAATTATTTGCTTCAACAGGTCACCTGGCAGTGTCCACTGGCGCGTGGAAAACGGATGGTAAATTTGAATTTTGGAGGGAATTTTGCTCTAAGTCCTTACTATCACAGCTGAGGATAGTTAGTGCGGTGTTGCCGTCACCAGGGTGTGCTAGTGGCACCAATGGCGAGAAACAAGAGCCTGAGTGATCAGTACTTGCTGAGCTGCCCGTGAGGAAGGAACATGTGTTCGATCATCGAGTTGAATATGAAGGGTAGAGCAGCTTTAAATAGCTGCATTACATGTACACATTCGAAGGAGGACTGTAGCCACAGTTCACTACATGAGGTGCGGAAGAATATGATAATGGAAGAGTGTAGGAGAAAGAAGCGGAAGAATTCAGTTCAGCAGATGGTGATAAAGCAGAGGGATAAAGCCAAGATGAATGTCGTGGCCGATACATACTGATGTGCATGCTCAAACTGTCGAGATTTCCAACATGAAGCATTCACTCTCCCAAAACGGAAGAGGCGGACAGTTGAGGTCAATTCGCTCCAGTGGAAGCATATTCGTTTATGCGATATATACCATTGAAGGATAGCTGCCCATCCCCATCCTCGTGGCTGTGCGGAATGTGTTCTATCGAGGAACTATTGGTGTTTGACCGGGTGGAGTTTAAAAGCCATGTTGCCTGTAAGCATACAACCGAGAACTGTCCCCATAGCTTCCTACATGTAGAATGGAAGCGAGCATTAATGCTTGAACATACGAAGAGGAAGAATACAGTCCTGAAAATAAATGCTTTGCATCGAGATGCATTAAGGTTGCATTACACAACACATGCAAACATCGGTCTCTGCTGGAACTGTCTGTCATTTCTAAAACCTTCATATAAGCTCCTGCCCCACAAGAGACAACTGCCTCCGCTTCAGTATGCTGAGAAGCTGCGCTGGAAGGTCCTGCCTCTTACTGGCCTCCATCGTGTGCACCTTCCATTGAGCAACACACAAGAGAAATTCCAGCATCAATGAAAGAAAAGATGGCTAACCGCGCTTGTGTGGGTGTTGTGGATGAGAAGGTACCAACCCCTCGTGCACCACCTCCTTTACTAGTCACCTCAAGCTGTGTGTTAACGGTTAGAGGTTCAAAACGTCTTCATGTCGAAACTGAAGTTCCACGAGACTGTTACTTGTCAACTGTATTAGTGCTCGAAAAGTGCCGAAAAATATTGAAGTCCGGTTTTCAGACTATGAGTGGGTGAACTCTGTTATGCAAAAACATACATCAAGAAGCATACGACTAAAGAATATGTTCCATCTCACTCCTACCAGGACATCTACTGCGGCATTCTAACAGTGAGTACATTATCAACGTACGGTGATGCTACACTAAGAGTTAAAAGTGGTGAGGTTCAGAGTATTTACATGCAGCACTCGACTGTGATAACTTTTTCAAACTAGACTCTGCAATTATTACTACTATGGAGAGACTAAAAAGATTGTTCCCATACGTTCAAGCCATATACAGTGATATCAGCAACTGGCTTCACACATGCAGCATTCACATAGAAGATATAGATCATTATGTTAGTACCTTTATAAGTGCGCTGCCGAAGTCTTGTGGTATTCGCCGAACGGGTGTGGAAAATGTTGAACTCAAATTTACTGATGTAGTACCAGACTATTGCAATGTGCCGATAACATTCCGAGAGATAGGTGCAGAATTTGAGGGATATAAGAATCAGCTTTTCCAAATACTGTACTGCTGTTGCACCGATTAAAAAAGAAGAAAGTGATTTTTTCAGAAGTTTATGATAATGGCATGTGTAACTATAGATCGTAAATAATCAAATATATTCATAATCTCAAAATTGTGTTTGTGTTATTTCTCTAGACAAAATGATCCTACATAGAAATTTGATGCACGTTCACGCACGTAAACGCACTTTTAAACACGTTTACGCTGCGTAAAAGCCTATTGCACGCCAGTACATAACACAGAAGGTATCATGACAGGTTGGGTGAAACACTCTCGTCAGAAGGACTTTGTTGTGACTGCTCGTGGGATGATGATGAAGATCTTGCTTGGAACATAAATTCCTAAATACCACTCGCGGTACGCAATACGATAGGCGAACGAAGGGTAACAGGTAGAAATCCATATTTTCTAGATTTACGCAAAGCATTTGACACGGTGTTCCATCGCACCATGTTAACGAAGGCACGAGCATATGGAATAAGTTCACAGACACGTGATTGGCTATATGAAATATGTTGTCCTCGTCTACGCGTGTTCATCAGTGACATGTTATAGCTAGTAGTATGATAGGGTCGATGCTGTTGTGTTTGTATATAAATGATTTGACTGATGATGGCGAACGGTCAGGTGTCGAAGTTGAGTGACTGATTGTATGAAGATACAAGACAAAGTTTCCAGTTGATATGATGAATGGTATACAGCTCTAAATTTGAAAAAAATTTAACTTAATATGGATGAGAAGGAAGAATAAACCTGCAATGTCCGGATATAGTATCACTAGTGTCCAGTTGACATAGTCAACTCGTTTAAATATCCGAGCATAACGTTCCAAATACGATATGAGGTTGAGCGATATCGTGAAAACTGGCGGATAGGGGGTGGGGGTGGCGGCAAATGCTCGGTTTCGGTTTATTGTATGAATTTTAGGAAAGAGCGGTTAAGATGTAAAGGACCTCGCGTACAGGATGCAGGTGTTTCCTATTCCTGAGTACTGCTCGAGTGTTTAGGATCCCTACCAGACCAGATTGAAGGATAACATCGAAGCAATTCAGAGGAGGGCTGCTAGATTTGACATCTTTGTTTGAACAAAACGCAAGTGTTACGGACATGCTTCAGGAACTCAACTCAGAGTCCCTGGTGGGCCACGTTCTTTTCAGGAAACACTGTTAAGAGAATTTAGGGAACCGGAATTTGAATCTGAATGGCAAACGATTTCTAACGCAGCCAGCATACATCATGCGTAATGACCATGAAGAACAGATACGAAAAAAATGAGCACTCTTATGCATCCGTACAGACAGTCGTTCTTTCATTACTCTGTTTGCGAGTGGAACAGGAGGGGAAATGACATGCAGTGGGTATACTGACAGCACGCTTCGCATTTCATGGAATTCAATTTATGAGTTACCTATTGGTATTACCAGTGCTGGTTCGGTGCAAAAGGTCTATTGTTCAGCCACGTGAAATAACTTAACCATTTAGACTTCTTCAGGCAGACTAAATGCGAAAACATTAGCGCTCATATTCATGCGTTCAGATCGTCGTTCTTGCCTCACTCAATTTTAGACTAATTGTTCATCGAGCACACTGAACTTAAAGAATTCCAAACATGCAATGAGCCGTGCGCGGCTCGCATTCATGCCGTTTCTTGCTTGACAGCTTCTCTTTATGGAACTGTCGATTTACTGGCGTCACTAAGTTGCTGGCTTGCCTGCCCGTCAGTGGCAGCAGCAGCACGTATCGATAAGAGCACTGTCGTATTATCTTTGCAACGACTGCTAGTGTTACCGGCTCGTCGTGTGTCCGGGTTTGAGTCGGCACGCAGCGCCAGTGAGGTCCGAACAGCCAGTACTAACCGACCGCTTGCGACACACATGCATTGTCCGACGGAAGGAGACTGGAGTGGGAACGACAGTTCGTTGGTCGTTCGGTCGGTCGTCTCATCCGGCGACGTGTATTTCGTCTTTTGACCGTTTCTGGGCCAGGTCAGTTGGTCATCTTGCCGGACATGGCTCGGTTCCTTCCTTGTGCACAGATGTTGGGTGGCCAATGGGCAAGTGTTACCTCTGCATGGCTGAGTCCGAGCCACTGTGCCTGGGTGGCTGTGTCCCCTAGTTCCAAACGGACATGGAGTTGAGTCGGGATGGAGCTGCAGTGAGGTCCGGACAGCCAAGACTCGCCCGACTGTTGCTGACACACATAACTTGAGTGGGGACGACCTTGATTGGTCGTTTGGTCGGTCGTCTCATCGGGCGACGTATATTTGGTCGCCGACCGCTTCGGATTCTCTGTGTGTGTCGACTTGTCATTCGTCCCGGTTGTTCCACAGTGATTGCTTTTACGATTGTTAGAGTTCTTGTGGAAGTGTTTTCGTGGAACTGTGTCTAGCTTGTGTAATTTCGACTGAGCGTTATGTCAGGGCTGTCTGCGTATTGGAGTAGGCAGTCGGTAGATTGGTACAGTGCAGCGAGGAAGTCTCCGCGGCGAGGGCATTATGTTCCGCAGTGTGTTTTTCCTCGCCGTGTTGATGCTGTCCGTACCGCGTGCAGTTTGACAACCTTTGGTGTTGTTCATATTTTTGAGTGGTTATTGTGCCTTGGCTGTTTTTAGATGTGAATTTTGAAGACGTAGTGCTGCTGATATCTTCGTCCTCGGCTGATGGTGGTAGTGGTTTAGTGTTTAACGTCCCGTCGACCCGTCGACAACGAGGTCATTAGAGACGGAGCGCAAGTTCGGGTTACGGAAGGATTGGGAAGGAAATCGGCCGTGCCCTTTCAAAGGATCCATCCCGGCATTTGCCTGAAGTGATTTAGGGAAATCACGGAAAACCTAAATCAGGATGGCCGGAGACGGGATTGAACCGTCGTCCTCCCGAATGCGAGTCCAGTGTGCTAACCACTGCGCCACCTCGCTCGGTGTCGTCCTCGGCTGACTTTTTCCGTTGTCGTGCCGTTGGTCGGGGCAGCGAAATTGATTAGGTTGTTGGTCGGTCCTTCAGCCGACCGTGGGTTTGGTTGCCATCCGATTTCTTAATCTTATTCTCGGCTGCCTGTCTCACCTAACCTTACGTTAGAGTTACCTTCACAATCCGACCCTTGGAACTCTTTTGAGCAACATTGTTCTGTTATTTTTAGATTGTGAAATTTGTCTAAAGTACGGTGCGAGGGCTTCAGCCGCTATTAATTTAGTTTTAATTTTAAAATAAGGCCTTCAGCCGTCGTAAGTTAAAACTTTGAAGATTCTGGTTTGAACTAACTTTTTATAAAAAGAAAAAAGGGGAATTTCGCTCTATTGCAAATCCTTGTTATCTAGGTCTTAAGCCGTGAGTTGCTCTATCTTCAGTATGTGGCCTTCAGCACATCTTTTACGTAAAATATTTTTAAAATGAAATTTGAAAATTCACTTGTTTAAAATCTTTAAAAATTTTCTTCTCTATTGGAAATTCTTGTTATCCAGACCCTAAGCCTCAGTTCTTCTGTGTCTAGTGTGTGGCCTTCAGCCGAGTATTTACATAAGATTTTCTTTTTTAAGTAAGGCCTTCAATAGCGTGTATTCCTTAAAGGATTTGTAATAACTTGTGTTCGGCCTTTCAGCCGTATTGTTTTGAATCCCTTTAAGGGTATGTGTGATTAAGTACTTTTAGGAAAATAAAGTTTGTGTGTTTTGTGCAACTGACAGTCACTGGTTTTGGCCCCTTTCCACAACGATAACCTGATCAGTTCTGTCCTGCGAAACCAGATTTCATGCAATGCTATATACGTATACAAAGAAAAAAAATCTCTTATAATTCCTCCTCTACAATGCATTAAAAACACGCATACGTGAAAAGTAATAAATTCATCCATCTCATTCTTACCTAATATCGACCCCGGCAGCGACCAGATGCTGTGATTCAAATGACTTGTGAAAGTGAAAACTGTAAGCGAAATGGAAACATAGGATGGGCTAGACGGAAAGACGTAGACATAAGATGGTCAATTCGTTGGTCTTGATAATAATAATAATAATAGTAATAATAATAACAGTGTAATACACTTACCATCGACACCCTCCATCTCCTCCTCCTCGTCCTCCTCCTACACCGCGCGCCCTCGCAGCTCCTCATCTGCAAATGATGTGGAATGGGATATGTATAGTTCAAGTTATTCAACCAATTGCATGAATGGATAGGTGGAAAGCATGAAGGACGAGATCCTTTTTTTTATTAAGCACTGTATTAATAACATTAATAAAGCAATGGTAATTTAACTTCCAAATTCGTTGAGGATCGTTACGAAGGCAAGGACCTATCTCATGTCATGATACAGGAAGCAGGAGTCGATATAGATGGGAGATTTAAGAGAGTACTAACATCAGATTATAATTTCTAAAAATAAATGAGGTGATGAGAATTAGATTATTCGCAATGATCTGTGGAACGTGTGAGTCCGACGCCACACAACCGAAGACTGCATGAACTGATCAGTCTGGGAATTGTAATACAATCAGCTTAACAAATCATGTACTCAACTTGATGACATGTATAATATATACAGAAGAATGGAGAGGATAATTTAAAGGGGTGTGTTGTATGGCTGTCAGTTTAGCTTTAGGAAAGCATAAACAGAATTCCAACCCCGAAACTGATAATGCCTGCAATGCAATTAATCACTACATACAAAATTGGTAAGGCTTTCGTGGCCACTTGTTGACAAGCTATCTATTTGCTTCTGTCTCGGGTTCTTCGGCCGACGTTCATCTAATGATTTTTCTGTCGTTTCGCCAGCACGAGTGGCATGCATTGTCAAAGCTTCACCCTCCATTGTCGGTGGTGAACTGGACCCGAGCTCGCGGCCTCAGACTATATGTACTTGGTGCGCCAACGTACGAGGGCTTCTCCGCAGTCATTTCCGGTGCGGTTCTCCTCTTGCTACCTGCGACGGTCGTTAGCTGCACTACGGGAAGCCAGGATCCGTTTACCTTAAGGCTTTCCTCATTCTTGTTCAAACTTCTAATCACTACATGTTCATTGGATAGACTTTTTTAGACTCTTCTCTGTCCAACACCAGCATCTAGTCAGTTGAACGTATTTCCCACCAAAAATAATAATGATTGTACCTTACACCCCAGTCTTTTCCTCCAGAGCTTGTAGGTATAGGGTAGAGTTTGAGTGTTTTTGTCGCTGGTTTCGAGCGGTATTGCAAGATCTTTTTCCCATCAGGATAACGCCAGTTGTCAGTTTTGCAGAGTGTTGCCGTCCTTGTGAAGCGTTATGCATATAGCTGTGCAATTATGTCTGATCTTTGTGATTAATTACGTAATTAGGATCTATATTTCCATATGTTTGGAATGGTATATTTTTGCCCAGCAGGATAACATCAGATGTATGGTACAGTCAGTTTTTGCGACTTTAGGCTGTCCTTGTGCAGGACTATGTATATAGTTGTGTAATTAGCACCGATATTTGTGATTAACTACGTAATTAGGATCGATATTTGCGAACGTTTGGGGAGGTATTGCGAAATTTTTGTTCCAAACAAGATTTTCATCATCATCGCAAGACCAGTCACAACAAAGTCCTTGTGACGAGGACGGTTCACCCAGCCTGCCACGATACCTTCGGCGTTAGGTCCTGGCACGCAATAGGCTTTTACGTAGCGTAAACGTGTGAGTAAACGTGCATTTACGTCCGTAAACGTGCATTAAATTTCTATGTATAATCATTTTGTCTATAGAAATAACACAAACATAAATTTGAGATTATGAGTATATACTGCTGGCCATTAAAATTATTACACCAAGAAGAAATGCAGATGACAAACGGGTATTCATTGGACAAATATATTATACTAGAACTGACATGTGATTACAAATTCACGCAATTTGGATGCAGAGGTGTCCGCAGCTCGTGGTTGTGCGGTAGCGTTCTCGCTTTCCACGCCCGGGTTCCCGGATTCGGTTCCCGGCGGGGTCAGGGACTTTCTCTGCCTCGTGATGACTGTGTGTTGTGTGAAGTCCTTAGGTTAGTTAGGTTTAAGTAGTTCTAAGTTCTAGGGGACTGATGAACATAGATGTTAAGTCCCATAGTGCTCAGAGCCATTTGAACCATTTTTTTTATGCATAAGTCCTGAGAAATCAGTACACAAAACAACCACCTCTGGCGGTAATAACAGCCTTTATTCGCCTGGGCATTGAGTCAAACAGAGCTTGGATGGGGTGTACTGGTACAACTGCCCATGCAGCTTCAACACGATACCACAGGTCATCAAGAGTAGTGACTGGCGTATTGTAACGAGCCAGTTGCTCGGCCACCATTGACCAGACGTTTTCAATTGGTGAGAGATATGGAGAATGTGCTGACCAGGGCAGCAGTCAAACATTTTCTGTATCCAGAAAGGCCCGTACAGGACATGCAACATTCGGTCGTGCATTATCCTGCTGAAATGTAGGGTATCACAGGGATCGAATGAAGGGTAGAGCCACAAGTCGTAACACATCTAGAATGTATCGTCCACTGTTCAAAGTGCCGTCAGTGCGAACAAGAGGTGACCAAGACGTTTAACCAATGGCAATCCATACCATCACGCCGGGGATACGCCAGTATGGCGATGACGAATACACGTTTCTAATATGCGTTCACCGCGATATCTCCAAACACGGATGCGACCATCCTGATGCTGTAAACAGAACCTGGATTCATCCGAAAAAATGACGTTCTGCCATTCGTGCACCCAGGTTCGTCGTTGAGTACGCCATCGCAGGCTCTCCTGTCTGTGATGCGGCAAGAGTAACCGCAGCCATGGTCTCCGAGCTGATAGTCACTGCTGCAAACGTCGTCGAACTGTTCGTGCAGATGGTTGTTGTCTTGCAAACGTCCCCATCTGTTGACTAGGAGATCGAAACGTGGCTGCAATATCCGTTACAGCCATGAGGATAAGATGCCTGTCATGTCGACTGCTAGTGATACGAGGCTGTTGAGATCCTGCACGGCGTTCCGTATTACCCTCCTGAACCCACCGATTCCATATTCTGCGATTCATTGGATCTCGACCAACGTCAGCAGCAATGTGACACTGCAGAACATTTTCTTGTTTTTCGTGACGTTAAACAAGCTAGAACTGCTGTTGCTTTATTCACTCTACTCACTGACGTATTTCGGAATTATGAACGAAAAACAAACTGGTGGTTCAAACCTATGATGGTGGTGCCATTCTGTCAGGAGAATTAAATGACCTGCGGTGGAGCCATAACGCCAGAATGATACCTGCCATTTACGAAAACCGTCCGGAACTAATTGAGGTTTCAGATGAAGTAATTGACAGAACTTTTACAAACGCTGAATCTCTTGAGGTTATTCAGTTCAGTTATTCGAGCAAGGATAGGGGCGTGTCTGCTCTAGGGCGAATGTAATTTTTTTCTTGTCCTATGTCATATTGCATTCAGAGTGTTTTTCTGCAATATGGATCTCAATACCGTCGACAAAACTTTGGAGGTACTTCAAGTCTATTATCTGAGTATTTTGGAATACGTAGCCCGTGGTATCTGATGGCTTGTTACAGTGTAATTCCATTTTGTTTGGTTTATTACCCCTGTCAGTCTTTGTATCTGCATTCTATTGACAATATTCACCCAACAGCGGAAGTGTGTTGTACCCTTGTTTGGAAACAAACTTATTCTGTTCCCCCTGGGTGTGTGCTGTTGACAACAGCAAGACTCAGTTTATTCTTCGCTCTCAAGCATGCATTTAGTACTGCTCTATCCTCTGTCGAGTTTCCGGAGGCTCGAGTAATCCCTCGGACATGGGTGTGTGTGTTGTCCTTAGTGTAAGTTAGTTTAAGTAGTGCGTAAGCTTAGAGACCGATGACCTCATCAGTTTGGTCCCATAAGACCTCATGAAAAATTTCTAATTTGTGTCGAGTTTGTTTTTTAAGCCGTGTTTGTTACTCGTTAACGGTGATACGCAATGGATAGTTTTATTGCTGAAGATTTGTACAACGTTTAACTTGTATATGAGATCACTGAATGAACTGGACGAGCGACACAACAATACTAAGCTTGGCCCCTCCTACAGCGACGCAAACACATCACAGTACATTTGTGCCTGACGATTGTCGATTGTTGCATTACTGGGTGTTTTGCGATGTACATTTTGGTGATTGCGTACTACAGGCTTCCTCGCTTATGTGAAGGTTCTTTCATAGCAACAAAGGTAACTTGTATAGGGTAAAGCTGAAGTTAAATTTGTGGTGCAAGCTCATGGCCGGCCGAATGGCCTGACAGCAGGTAGAGTCGAGCCTTTTTTCAGCAAGACACTAGGAGGAAGATGTCATGTTCGTCACTCCGACCACATTTTACCAACAGGAAAGACACCTCCTACTCACCTAATAGCAGTTTGAGTGGATCTGGGGCTGTGTTGGAGGGGATTACAACAAGAAAGAAGTCCCTGCCGTGTCTGGGATGAAACCGAGACTTCCAGGGCCGGAATCTAGTGCTCTTCCCCCTCTACCATCGAGACCGCTGCTGGAGTAACAAACATACTAATCATTATTACATTATTACTCTGTAATGGGCCACAGGCCACTTACACAATCACCCTCTACGTTAAACTCATGTAAGCAGAATATCTACATATACATCTACGTCCATACTATGAAAACTACTGTGAAGCGCACGTCAGAAGGTACCCCGCATAGTACCAGATGCAGGAATTTCCTTACAGTTCCATTCTTATTCGAAGAGCAGGAAGACAGATTGCTTCACTGCCTCTGTGCATGTTGTAATTAGTCTAATATTGTCTTCGTTCTCTTGCCATATGACCTCACGATTCAAGCGAAGTGCGGAGAGAATAAAAACTGTCAGCTCAGCAAGAATGTACAGCAAATGGACAAAAACATGCAACACCAAACACATGACGCATTACCATGTCTAACCCGGTGTAGGAAACCCACTGACATTCCAAGCAGCTTCCAGTCGTCTCGGAATGGATAAATACAGGTCGTATTAGGGTTTCAACTCACTCATATACCATTTTTCCTGCAAAGTAGTGTCAAGTACAAGTAACGATTATGGATAACCATCACACACCAATCTCTCCAAAATAGACCACAAAGGCTCAATAATAGTGACATCTAGCGATTGTGTGGTCAGGGGAGATGCGACGATTCAGCCTCGTGCTCACAACCAGTCCTGGACGATGCGAGCTTTGCGAACCGGGGCCCTGTCATCTTGGAACACACAGCGTAACCACTGAGGGCACACATTGCACCATGTGATGGACATGATCAGCGAAAATAGTCACTTAATCCTTGACATTAATGGGATCTTACAGAGGGAACCCAAGGAATACTACAATGTGGCTGCCCAAATCATCATCGAACCCCCTCCGTATTTCACTCCTGAGATGTAAACTTGGACAGTAGTTCGAAACAATGTGAAACAACTCTCATCGTGGCAAATGACGTTCTTCCGTTGATACATAGTCCAAGTTCTATGACTGGCCGCAGTGGCCGAGCGGTTCTAGGCGCTTCAGTCTGGAACCGCGCGACCGCTACGGTCGCAGATTCGAATCCTGCCTCGGACATGGATGTGTGTGATGTTGTTAGGTTAGTTAGGTTTAAGTAGTTCTAAGTTCTAGGGGACCGATGGCCTCAGATGTTAAATCCCATAGTGCTCAGAGCCATTTGAATCAGGTTTTATGGCTTCGACACCACATTTTCCTATTACTGGCATTTCCATCGCTGATGAGTGGTTATAGAATTCCGGCTCGCACTGCAGTTCCCTGCTTCTGGAGCTCCCTCCATGTTGTTTTGAACTGACAGTTTGATATTCAGTTTGTGGCACAACTGCAGGTTCGGTCGTTTCGTGAGCTCAGGAGCGTCCGCGATGCCTTCTTCGAAGCGCGCGATGTTGTTTTCAGCACATCGTCAATCCTCGGCTCGTCTTCTCGACGTTCTGCTTGCGCAGTGTTACCGATCAATCTTGACCACTGTCACGGACTTTCCGTCAATTGAGTTTGTTCTCCCGAAGCAAGCTTCAACTGGTTGCTGCGGTTTCCCGAGCATTGAGTTGTGACTTCTGTAGCTCTGGATCGACGATTCGCCGACGTTCTCTGCACTGCCATCTTGGTAAAGTCCACAGCTCGACGAAGGCATCGCAGGCGCTCCTGAGCTCACGAAACGGCCAAACCTGCACTTGTACCACAGACCTCTCCCACACAACGGCCTCCCAGTAGCTTGGATTACAGGAGCGCACCAACGCTCCCAGCCACAGACTGCACACAGCACAGCCAGTGATTTTTATACAGAGCGCTACGTGGTGTTACCATTAAAAAACCTAAATAGTCTACTTACAAGATCTGCAACGACTTTAGCAGCTGTCGTCCTCTTCGTTTTCGTCACAATCGTCCTCCACGAGTGTCTGTCAAAAGTACTCAATACACGCTTTCGTCCGCGTTGTGACTTAGCGTATGACGCTTTTCCGATAACCCTGTGTGCCGTATAAGTCTTGGATATGGTGTTTCTTCAGACCAGTATCAGGGAATATACATTTCCGAATATATTGAAGAAAAGTATAGTTAAACCTGGGCATAAAAAAGGATCGAAAGAAGAGCTATCAAACTTGAGGCCCATATCACTAATACCAATTTTCAGTAAAATATTTGAAATTGTTCTGTTGACACAACTTATTGATTATTTCACAAAGAATAATTTACTAACAGAAACACAGCATGGCTTCAGAAAGCATCACAGTACCATTACGGCAATTACCGAATTTCTCCACAAGGTGTATGATGCCCTGGATGAGGTAATGCAGACAGCAGGTATATTTCTAGACCTTACTAAAGCATTTGACTCAGTGAACCATGAGCTGTTACTAAGCAAACGGGAAACTTACAACATAAATGCCACATCCATACAACTACTGATCACTTATCTAACCAATCGTAAGCAGTGTACAAAGCTGAGTTAATAAATTAATGGTCAGATCAAACATTTCCAATCCAGCTAGGAAACATTAAAACGAGGTATACCTCAGGGCGCCGTATTGGGCCCTTTCCTTTTCCTAGTCCACATTAATGATTTAGAGGCACCTCTTTACTTCCAACTAGTACGTTGAGCAGGTGATACCTCGCTTTTGTTTTTTTGCAAACAAACAAACGACCTGACATTTGCTGCAACTTATGGCTTAAGTCAAATAACTACTTACTTCCATGATCAAGGTCTAAAAGTCAATATTAGCAAATCCCAGGTATTACCACTTAAACTTGGTGATTCATACCAAACCTCCGCCACACATCGTCAGGTGGCTTGCCGAGTATGGATGTAGATGTAGATGTATTGATAATATAAATGGCATAAATAAGGTAGAAACTGACAAATGTGAACGAAAATCTTAGATGGGTAGAACATATCAATGTTGTATGCAATAAAATCAGCAGTTCACTGCTTTTAATTAGCAAACTATCAAAATTAGTCTCTGAACAAACATTAAAAACTATGAGACTATATTTGCATATATTAATTATGGAGTAGAGGTATGGGGATGTGCTGCTGACAGACACATGAACAGAATTCTAACACTGCAGAAAAGAGCAATCAGGACCATGCATCGACTAGGATACAGAGATTCATCTAGGGAAACCTTTGTACAACATAAATATCTAAGAGTATACTCCTTGTATCTGTACAAAATAATACCATTCTTTGTGTACCTTAAAAATAATGAAGCTAAGTGCTCTGATGTGCAAACCCACAACACAAGACAAAAAGATTGCTTCTTCAGAAACAGAACTAAACTAAAGACAACCGACCATAGTCCTTGGATAAATGGCCAGATATGGTTTAACAAACTGACAAGTCCTATAATATACCACAGAGGTCAAGTATTCAAAAGGGAATTAAAATCATTCTTAACTCTCAAATGTTTGTACCCACTGAAAGAATACTGATATCAAAATGTTGCTATTCTTAAATATAGGGTTAACACTTCTATCTATACGTTTTACTATTCTGAGGTGATTGTAATATATATTATTTTTGTAGCAACATGCTGTAAATTCAGATACCAATACTATGTAACAACTGTATGTTGCATTATGAAATACTGTACCATATATTGCCAAGTGTCTCACTCTTAAGTGGTTAATTGTAAATGTGATTTGCAAATTCCTACTGTTTGCACAAAAAAGTATAAAAATGCTATGACGTTTGCAAAAGTCACCACGTGGTGACCATATGCAAAAAAGATAATAAATAAATTAAAAAACAACGGATATCATGATTACGGAAACACCACAGAAGCACGAACAAGTTTGATGTTCAGATGCCCTTTGTTGTTGTTGTCTTCAGTCCTGAGACTGGTTTGATGCAGCTCTCAATGCTACTCTATCCTGTGCAAGCTTCTTCATCTCCCAGTACTTACTGCAACCTACATCCTTCTGAATCTGCTTAGTGTATTCATCTCTTGGTCTCCATCTACGAATTTTACCCTCCACGCTGCCCTCCAATGGTAAATTTGTGATTCCTAGATGCCTCAGAACATGTCCTACCAACCGGTCCCTTCTTCTTGTCAAGTTGTGCCACAAACTCCGCTTCTCCCCAATTCTGTTCAATACCTCCTCATTAGTTATGTGATCTACCCATCTAATCTTCAGCATTCTTCTGTAGCACCACATTTCAAAAGCTTCTATTCCCTTCTTGCCCAAACTATTTATCGTCCATGTTCCACTTCCATACATGGCTACACTCCATAGAAATACTTTCAGAAACTGCTTCCTGACACTTAAATCTATACTCGATGTTAACAAATTTCTCTTCTTCAGAAACGCTTTCCTTGCCATTGCCAGTCTATATTTTATATCCTCTCTACTTCGACCATCATCAGTTATTTTGCTCTCCAAATAGTAAAACTCCTTTACTACTTTAAGTGTCTCATTTCCTAATCTAATTCCCTCAGCATCACCCGACTTAATTCAACTGCAGTCCATTATCCTCGTTTTGCTTTTGTTGATGTTCACCTTATACCCTCCTTTCAAGACGCTATCCATTCCGTTCAACTGCTCTTCCAAGTCCTTTGCTGTCTCTGGTAGAATTACAACGGCATCGGCGAACCTCAAAGTTCTCATTTCTCCTCCATGGATTTTAATACCTACTCCGAACTTTTCCTTTGTTTCCTTTACTCCTTGCTCAATATACCGATTGAATTACATCGGAGAGAGGCTACAACCCTGTCTCACTCCCTTCCAAACCACTGCTTCCCTTTCATGTCCCTCGACTCTTATAACTGCCATCTGCTTTCTGTACAAATTAAAATAGCCTTTCGCCTCCTGTATTTTACCCCTGCCACCTTCAGAATTTGAAACAGATTATTCCAGTCAACATTGTCAGAAGCTTTCTCTAGGTCCACAAATGCTAGAAACGTAGGTTTACCATTCCTTAATCTTTCTTCTAAGATAAGTCGTAAGGTCAGTATCGCCTCACGTGTTCCAATATTTCTACGGAATCCAAACTGATCTTCCCCGAGGTCAGCTTCTACCAGTTATTCCATTCGTCTGTAAAGAATTCGTGTTAGTATTTTGCAGCTGTGATTTATTAAACTGATAGTTCGGTAATTTTCACATCTGTCAGCACCTGTTTTCTTTGGGATTGGAATTACTACATTCTTCTTGAAGTCTGAGTGAATTTCGCTTGTCACATACATCTTGCTCACCAGATGGTAGGGTTTTGTTAGGCCTGGCTCTCCCAAGGCTGTCAGTAGTTTTAATGGAATGTTGTCTACTCCCGGCTCCTTGTTTAGACTTAGGTCTTTCAGTGCCCTGTCAAACTCACAGTTACACAGAACACCATTCCGATTACGACTGACATTGGGAACATATTGAGTAGATTCCACAGGTGCCATTTGTGGTCAAATACAACAGTGCAACTTCTAGGCTTGGCTAGCATCTGCATTTATGTTCAAGCATGGATTTCTCGCGGTGTCTCCGTATTTTTGTCCAACTCCTGTACTTGTGTTGCAGCCAACAGCGTGCAGTACGAGGGTCCGTGCCGCGTACGCTGCGCCGTCGGCCTCCACTTCGAGCCGGTGTGCGGTTCCGACGGCGCGACCTACCCCAACATCGAGGCTCTCAAGTGCGCTGCCCTCATGGACGGCAGTCAGTACCTCGACTACTCACAGTAACCTGAAGAACAGTAGACCATTCCTTATAGCCATTATTGATAACTACATGCCACACAAATGCTTGCTAAAGTACGACGGGAGTCAAAGGTTTTAATTACGACCTCGGAAAAATAAAATTTGACAATTATCTTATTGTTTGTTTGCAGTGACGTCTGTACTCCTGACGCACATTGAAATGGCCTGCTGCAAAATATCGCGGCACGCTGCTAGAGGCGCCACTGTGAAACTCGAGCATCGCGCGGTAATTCGTTTCCTGTAGCAGCGGAAATGCTGCAGCCGTGTCAGGCCAATCTAATTGACTTCCTTAGTCATCATTTTCTTTTGACTTCTCTAGCAACGTATTATGGTGCTGGGATTTCAATGTTCACCATGAGTGCAAGTATATACAGGCAAACAATCAAAACTCAGTTATGCAACTTTTGTTTTGGCCATATTTTTTATATCCACTCATCGTAAAGGATTCGTCTTATTTCAGGAGTTACGTATCTCATATAATGACAAATATCGGCTAAGACCTTCGTCTGTTGTTTAAGAATAGGAGTGTAAGAAGACAAGCATGTGAATGTACTATCATTATTGTAACCCTTGGTAATTCCCACTTAAGGAGTGCGATAAAATAGAATCAATATTTGTGCCAGTTTTTCCGTCTCCTTCTTCTTTCTTACCAAAAATCTCTCATATATTTTTCATCTCCGTCTCTTCTGCCAACTTCTTTTTGTGTTTGCTCAGATATATTTTCAGACTTTTTCTCTGTTTTTTTTTCCTGTCTGTTATGTCTTCTGTGGAGATGTTTAGTTTCCTGCGGTCATCCATGGTTTTCTTTACCCAGCTGATTTTCAGAGCATTAGTCGTCACTATATTAAAAAGCTTAGTCATCCCGTCCTTAGCCATGCTATGTGAGTGTCCATAGAACTTTGGCCTTCTTACACTGAACGTATCTGACTGTACGTGGGGTTCTTTTTTGGTCTCTTTATCGAGCTCTCTTCTTTCTCGACTGGTCCGCAGATGTCTCTTAGCACTCGCCTCTATTGCTTTTCTGTCTCCTCGATTTTGATTCCTGTTGTTTCTGAGGCGTACAAGCACTCTGGAAACACCACTGTATTGTAGTGTCTTATTTGCTATTGACAGAGGAACTACTTTTGTTACAGAGGTTCCAAGTAACTCTGTATGGTTTCTGCAGTTTCGTGATTCTGTCTTCGTTCGATGTCGAACTGTGTCCTATTTCCTTTAAGATGATCCTCAGTTACCTGCAACTTTATACTTGTGTTATCTTTCCATGTTTGCTTCACTAAAATTCTAGTAACTCGTATTTACGTATAACCTTTCCTCCTCCCGAGCTGACTGGAGGAAGTAAAGGTAAACTCTTTCTTCCTACGCAAGGAACCAAGCTAGCATTGTGAGAATCAAATCTGTGTATTGGTCTATAACCCGCGAGGGAACGATCCAGTATGTATATTGTTTTTAGGAGAGTTCCCACACTCATACATGCGATCGACTGGAGGCTAGCACTTCACATACACGTTCTTGGATGACTTACGTAGCAAGATAAGATAACGAAGTATTTATGGCTCCCCTGCGCACACCCTTTTTTTGGTATGAACTCTAAGGTAAAATAACTCAAAGACAACTCACCTCAAATAAACTTGTTGAACTAGGTACCGACCCAATTAGGAATTAAAGAAGATAGAGAACAAGATTCAAGTTACTACCCGTTACTTGAAGGCATGTCTAAGCTTTATTACGTATATGGTGGTTTCCAGATATCACTATGGCTGGGACCGGCGCATGCGCAGACGAGGCTGGCGCCGTGGCGGCAGCGGAGTGTCGCGGCGGAGGTCCCGGCAGGGCGCATGCGCAGCAGCCCGTCTGCGCCAACAACGGCGTCACCTACCCCAGCCTAGGCGCCCTGATCTGTCTGCGACAACACAATCCCAGTGAGTATGAGCGTAGTCCTTCACGCACAGCCAATCACTTCTTACAAAGGAAGGAGGAAGATTAATTAGGTTTATTAACATTAGCAGCTGGTGGTCTATTGGTTAGCCGCGCTGCCTCTAGATCGCAGAGTTCTGTGCATTTCCGCAAAGTGTACTCCCATAAAAGTCCTCCTAGGATAACACCAAAGAACTGATTTCCTAATTAGATACGAATATTCATAGCGGTATAGATCGACTGAAGTTAGTGAATGTGTAACTGGAATACATTGATGTGACAAAAGTCATGGGATATCGTTTCGGACCCCCTTTTGCGCCGTAGTTCAGCAACTCGACGTGGCATGGATCCAACAAGTCGTTGTTAAGTTTCCCGCAGAAATACTGAGTTATGCCGCCTCTACAGTTCGTAATTGCGAAAGCAAGTGTGGCTGGTGCAGGATTTTATGCACGAATCGACCTCACTATTATGTCCCATGAATGTTAGATGGGATTCATACTGGGCGATTTACACACAGCCCACACCATTATGGAGCCATCAACACCTTACACAGTACCTTGTTGACAGCCAGGGTCCATGGCTTCGTGGGGTCTGCTCCACACTTGAATCCTACCATCAGCTCTCACCAACTGAAATAATAGCGACTTGGACTAGTTTTTACAGTGGTCCAGAGACGAACCGATGTGGTCAGGAGCCCAGGAGAGGCGCTGTGGGTGATGTGCTGTTAGCAAAGACACTCGCCTTGGTCGTCTACTGCCGTGACCTTTAACGCCAGATCTCGCCGCCCTGTCGTAACGGATAAGTTCGTAGCGTAGTACCTCCCACACTGAATTCTGCGGTTACTTCACGTAATGTTGCTTGTTTGTTAGCACTGGAATACCTGTTCCCCTGCCGTCAAGCGAAGGCCGTCGGCCACTGCGTTGGCTGCGGTGGATGGGAATGCCTGAAATTTAATATCGTCGGCCCACCCTTGACGCTGTGGATCTCGGCATACTGAATTCACTGCCGATTTCTGAAATCTAATGCTTGGACGGCGAGCTCCAGCTACCATTCAGCGTTTAAAGTCTATTAATTCTAGTCCTGCCGCTATATTCACGTCGGAAACCTTATCATTTCAGTCACCTGAGTACAAATGACACCTTCCTCAATGCACTGCTCTTTTATAATTTGTGCGCGTGATACTACCGCCATCTGTACATGTGCGTATCGATACCGCATGACTTTAGGCACCTGACTGTAAAGTAATTGTACTACTGTTGAGTATTTAATTTGTACCGTAAAATCTTTTATTGTTTATAGGCTTGTTATATCCATTTAATCGTTTGTTGTGTAACGAGTCAACTTTTTTAAAATCTCATAGCGTAACATAAATAAAAGGATCTGCGATATGCAGTGTCTACACCTGAATGCAGAATTCCGTTGTTTTCATGTTGAAAGCGTGCCTTGATCTGTCCTCCATGCACTAAGTGATATTTCCCGGAATCATTCTGATACTGTGATCTGTTTTACCTGTATCAAGACAGCGGGCCATGATTGAATGCGTCACCTCCATCATGCAACGTCACCAAATTTTTGACTTAATGTTCGTGAGATGATGCTTACGTTAAATAAGAAACGGACAACTGTATGCGTTTCTGAATTACAAATTATTATTATTCATGTAGATTCACGACACCAACTGTTAATGTATAGAGCTAGTACCAGAGGCATCATCCTTTTTTCAATCACGTTAGAAATTTCGTCGAAAATTGAAACGTGTATTGTCTCTTGCCTGTTTTGCAGTCTCGACATTCAGCAGACACACACACACACACACACTCCCGACCATAATTGCAAGCTATTCACTGTTACCCCTCTGCCCTGTTTCTCTTCTCTGTCTCTCTGTGACCGTCACCGCCTTCAGAATGCCCCACCGGCGCTTATGTAACAGACAATCTCCAACTGCCTCTCGTACGTTGATCACGTGACCCGACAAAAGGGTACACAGTTGCAAAACATGCGCTTCTTACTTGATAATCCGACTAGCAGAGTACGTTTCTGAACGATTCCTTTTCTCATGTTACTTCGGTAACTAAGGAATTAAATCGATAACATCAGCATAGGGGCATTTTGATATATTAATTTACTTATTAAAATTAATTGTATCCGTGTTAACAAAAATGCAAGGTGACACCTTACAAAGAAGTAAACTTAGATTAGAATTTATAGAATTTGTTGAAAAATGTGCAAAACGCGGATCATTCGCGGTAGGTTCTGTGAGAGGGAGGTAGCGGCGGAAAACTCAGGAGAGACAGAGAGATACGCTTGAGTCGTGTCATTACAAGACAAAGATTTACGAACCAAAAAGGACACAAAAAATTAAGAAATCCAGAAACGATTACGAAATGTTTAACGTGAGCAGTGGTGAGTCTAGGCAAAGGAGCGAGGATACATATGTCGAAAATGGAAGGAACATTATCAATGAGGAAGTTTGTAAGATCGAATGAGTTGCTACAGAGTAAGAAAGTGTAGATATAAAATCTATGAGGAAAACGGCCACGTATGGTTGGAAAAAATGAACGCAAGGAAATATTTGTTTCTAAAACGATGTCTATAATGAACATGTCACCTACGAATTGTACCTTTGCCAATTACAAACATAAAAGCTGAGTGGCTTAGATAAAAGTGTAGAACTAAAGAAAAAAATGATTAAAAATTTAAAAAAGTCATTGTTCGGAGAATTTCTACTGAATGAGAAGTTAAAGGCAACTGAAAAGAGAAGATATTTGGAAAGAATTGTTGGAAAGTGTGTGCCATGGGGGACAGAACTGCAGCAAGTCGAGTAATCATGAGTTAAGAATAATGTGGGAAAAGATGCCTGGCGGAGGTCTTAGATGTCTTTTGATAGAATAATAAGGGCAGAATCCTCCTGAAACACTAAAAACCTTAGCCGTATACTATAATAATACTTAATTCGTTGTCCGCAGCTCGTGGTCTTGCGGTAGCATTCTCGCTTCCCGCGCACGGGGTCCCGCGTTCCATTCCCAGCGGGATCAGGGATTTTCTGTGCCTCTTGATGGCTGGGTGTTGTGTGTTCATCATCATTTCATGCTCATTGACTCGCAAGTCGCCGAAGCGGCGTCAACTAAAAATGACTTGCAATACGGCGGCCGAACTTCACCGCATGGGGCCTCCCGGCCAACAATGCCATACGATCATTTCATTTCATTTAATTCGTTATCCAGAATCTGTGAAATATGGTGCGCCGAGACAAATTTCGAGGAAAGAAATATGAAGCACATAAATTTTGAAATGATTTCCTACAGTGACTTTAGTGCACTGTGGTACTCAAAAGAACGCAGAATCATACTGAAAGAGGATTTAAGAGTAATCAGCGAAACATAAATTAGTCCGAGGAGCAACTTCGATGATTCACGTTGTAATGGAAAGAAATAACCTAGAGAACCCTTGCAAACAATGTAAGAATTTATATTACATTTGAAATTCTGCGGAAGATAAGACCTAAGGTGACAGACGAGTAACCCAAATGTCAGTCATAAATATTTAGGTGAATTTATTTTGTAATAGAAAGAACACTGGACAGTGCTGTTAAAATTGTGTGGGTACTTGGCGTTACCAGAGAGTCGCTTTCGGCACTTAACACCCTCCACCTTTCGACTTCAGTACTCCAAAAGATTCTCTTCCTCCTGCCGAAGACGAATGTCAGTCGCCTTAGAGTCACAGTGAATGATCTGCTACCCTAAAGGTGTGGTTCAACTACGGTACTAGCTTTCGCGTACCATACTTTACCATCCAACAGTTTCCAGTCGGCACATGGCCTTACTCTCATTATAGCACTAGCGCGGATCTAGATGCCGGTACTCTCCGAGTATAATACCGTAGGATCAAAACGTGAACTTATTTTGTTTTCCCTATTAGAGCCTAGGTGCACGACAAATGTCTCAGTAACTTTAAACACTGTCAGTACCTGTACGCCCTATCTGTGCACTAACTCTCTCTAGTATTCACTTGTAAAGTAATGTGAGGACTGGGCTGAGATCGAGTCGTCGTCTTCTCAAAAGTATGTATCCGCATTCTCCGTAGTGAATTAGGATGATAGTGGAATACCTAAGTCTGGATATCCGATAGCAGGTTCCAAGCTCGTTAACTACTGCATCACCTGCCGTAAAAAGTAGGCGTCTTCGTATGGATTGGTTAATAGCCGGGTACTGAACTTCTTTCTATGCCTTTACCCACCACAGCTCGCTTTAACAATGATTCTGTCCCCGACTACCTAACAGATACAGCTCATTACAGTATGCTGGTGCATGTCACCCTGTAGACTCCTCTACTAGACGTCCGTGCAGTGGTGGCCCCTGATATCTGAAGTTGGGTGTTCCACCGAAGTTTCAACGTTGCATTTTTTATTGAGAGGCAAACGAGGGAGAAAGTTCTTTATCTCGGCACCTAGTTTTTCGATTCGTTACAATGCTAACACCCCTAAAATTCATGGTGTATGGTCACAAAATTCTGTTTTTCTAAAGTCTGCATTACGATCCTGTGAAATGTTAGCGATATACGAGTAATGGAAAAATATTCGTGACAGTGAGAATGCTACAATTTATCGACTATCAAGAAAAATCGCTAACATTACATAGTAAGCTACATTTCTAGTAGAACTTAAATTCGTCATTTAAAAGACTGGAAATCACAAGCAAATTATACACTCCTGGAAATTGAAATAAGAGCACTGTGAATTCATTGTCCCAGGAAGGGAAACTTTATTGACACATTCCTGGGGTCAGATGCATCACATGATCACACTGACAGAACCACAGGCACATAGACACAGGCAACAGAGCATGCACAATGTCGGCACTAGTACAGTGTACATTCAACTTTCGCAGCAATACAGGCTGCTATTCTCCCATGGAGACGACCGTAGAGATGCTGGATGTAGTCCTGTGGAACGGCTTGCCATGCCATTTCCACCTGGCGCCTCAGTTGGACCAGCGTTCGTGCTGGACGTGCAGACCGCGTGAGACGACGCTTCATCCAGTCCCAAACATGCTCAATGGGGGACAGATCCGGAGATCTTGCTAGCCAGGGTAGTTGACTTACACCTTCTAGAGCACGTTGGGTGGCATGGGATACATGCGGACGTGCATTGTCCTGTTGGAAAAGCAAGTTCCCTTGCCGGTCTAGGAATGGTAGAACGGTGGGTCCGATGACGGTTTGGATGTACCGTGCACTATTCAGTGTCCCCTCGACGATCACCAGAGGTGTACGGCCAGTGTAGGAGATCGCTCCCCACACCATGATAGCGGGTATTGACCCTGTGTGCCTCGGTCGTATGCTGTCCTGATTGTGGCGCTCACCTGCACGGCGCCAAACACGCATACGACCATCATTGGCACCAAGGCAGAAGCGACTCTCATCGCTGAATACGACACGTCTCCATTCGTCCCTCCATTCACGCCTGTCGCAACACCACTGGAGGCGGGCTGCACGATGTTGAGGCGTGAGCGGAAGACGGCCTAACGGTGTGCGGGACCGTAGCCCAGCTTCATGGAGACGGTTGCGAATGGTCCTCGCCGATACCCCAGGAGCAACAGTGTCCCTAATTTGCTGGGAAGTGGCGGTGCGGTCTCCTACTGCACTGCGTAGGATCCTACGGTCTTGGCGTGCATCCGTGCGTCGCTGCGGTCCGGTCCCAGGTCGACGGGCACGTGCACCTTCCGCCGACCACTGGCGACAACATCGATGTACTGTGGAGACCTCACGCCCCACGTGTTGAGCAATTCGGCGGTACGTCCACCCGGCCTCCCGTATGCCCACTATACGCCCTCGCTCAAAGTCCGTCAACTGCACATACGGTTCACGTCCACGCTGTCGCGGCATGCTACTAGTGTTAAAGACTGCGATGGAGCTCCGTATGCCACGGCAAACTCTCTGACACTGACGGCGGCGGTGCACAAATGCTGCACAGCTAGCGCCATTCGACGGACAACATCGCGGTTCCTGGTGTGTCCGCTGTGCCGTGCGTGTGATCATTGATTGTACAGCCCTCTCGCAGTGTCCGGAGCAAGTATGATGGGTCTGACACACCGGTATCAATGTGTTCTTTTTTCCATTTCCAGGAGTGTACATTATGAGTAGACGTATTCTATTGAAATCTTGCTCTCCTGCCTTTTTCTTTATACAGACTTGTAGTCACTTGCTGATTGAAGTCTGCGACCTCCACCGCGAGATCTCCTTCAGTTGAAAGCATCGCCAAGGCCGACAATGTTTCCTGACTCATAGAGCTGCTCCAGAACGATTTTAATTTTTTTCAAAGTTGAAAAGTATCTTTCTGTTTCGACTGACGCCATGTGAATTGAGAGAATTAGCTTCAAAGGTTTCGAGCACTCAGTGACTGGGCTGTTGGTTATATTGTAAACTCTGCTACACTAACGACACTAGACCTGAGCTAACTTTTTGTGCTAGGCAGACAGAAGTACTTCATGGCGTAGCGCCAGCTTATCCAGAATCGTATACACTGAACACATTTTCTTTAAGATATCTTCAGGAAACGTACAACAGTACAGACTAAACGTTTCTGTAAGAAACACTGACGAACTTAATGACAACCTAAGAAACTAAACCGATCTATAGCCTCGGAAATTATCACATCGTATACGCCCTTTGCTTATCTTTTCCACGCAGTGCTGCCCAACTTCCTTTTGTTAACAGAGCAACCAGTAGATTCTTTATCACTAGTGACGTCGGTTTCTTCTCGGGTCTTGATAATATTCATTTCAAAGGTTGAAATTGCCTTGTGGGCAGAGCACACATTTGTGTCTTTATGCTGTAGCTGAACGAAGAGTACTTTGACTAACGGTATAATTTAACCGCAGAATTCCAGCCAGTAATTAAAGCTAAAACTGGAAAGAACTTTTCTGTAACCAAGAGTTGGCGAATTGCACTTTCAATCATTATAGAATCATCTTCCAATATGTTACTCATACAGTCAACAACGTGTTTCTTGCAGTCATGAACTGTGTAGGCGGATCAAGGTTGAAAATTCCAAGTAGGACAAGATCAAGGGAAATGCTTTTTCGCCCCGTCATCGAGGATATGGGCAGCCGTGGGTTGTTTGAGAAGAATCACATATTCCATGTGTAGTGTCCCGGCTGTGGGGACTTTTACAGTAATTCAGTGATTCACTCATAAATAATCAATTTATTGACACAATCAGTTTATTTCACAAACTTAGTTCTGTGCTCTGTTAGCAGTTCAAAACAAATAAGAAAAATTCTTCTTGAAAATAAAGGAATGATTTCTTTGACAACTTAAAGTTCTTGGAAAACAACGTAAATAAATCCTTGCGAGAGACTATCCTCTGAAATGTTCTCTTTCAAACAAAAACGACTGTCTTACAAATGCACAGTGGGGTGAAAACTAAGACCCCATCTCACAAGCAACACAAGGATTTTCAGCTCTGAGTTCACAGCCGGAGCAGAGGGTCGCGACGCGCGGTGGTCCCGGTTGGCAAGGGCGACTTCAAGTCCTGACGGCAGCGTAGTGCTGGCGAACTTCTGATTCCGCTGGCAGAGACGGAACTGCCTGCTACTCGCCGGGCGAGGACAGTTATACCCACGTGACGGACGACTGAGAGGTAGCTATTGGTCTAGCTATGTGGGCTTGGATTGGCTGAGGAAAATGGCACGGCGGATGCACCAAGAGGTCCGTATATGTGGCGGCCTTAATTGCACCTTTGCTCTTCCTCTTTACTAGCCTGCTTCTTACAGGCCAAGCGATGTTCGGCTGTGCGCCTGCGGAGCTAGAGCGATGAACCGCATGGCAGTGCGTCGTTGCGGGTTGCTGGCGCTGTAGGAGACCATCGAAAGTTCACCCTCCAAAGTAACGCCTGCACGGTAGCTCAGCGTGTTCGGTCAGAGGGTAAGCTGCCCTCTCTAATAAAAAAAAACTGAGTTAATCGATCAACGACGAACTGAAAAGTGTGTCTCACGGCGTCGCAGATGCAACGAACGTAAACGAACAAAATGAGATTTGTTTTTATAAAAAAGAGTAATAAAACAAAAAGAAAAAGAAAAAAATCACATTGCGGTTGGTCGATACTCATTATAGAATTACCGATGTACATATTTTGCATTAGGATAGAATTTTTTCTCAATAACTTGTACCCGACCAGAGGAACAAGTCATAACGGATTCCCCATCATAGATCAGCGGAATTATTTTTTTTAAGGCGGGGTCTCATTTACGTTTTGCTTGTCTAAGTCTTCTAACAAACTCGCGGCTAACGCCTGCGCGTCATATTTGGAAAGAGACAGGAAACTCTAGAACCTTTCTATTGCTTTACTTGCTAATATGGAACAGTGTAGAACAGCCATTTGAAATAATTTTTATTAACATCAGTTTAACGTACTAAAACAACTCAAAACTCTGATTCCCTTATTTACTTTGAAATCTCTTCTTCGCATACTTCCAAAAAATTTGAAAAAGTTCTTTTTAATTGTTTTGGATGTTCCTCTGAAAATAGTTCCCTTTTCCAAATGAACTTTCAATGCTGTATACAATTCAGGAAGATGATTCAGAGTCATTATGACGCCTTAATGCCAATTTACTGCAACCACAGAAACAGATACCTATTACACCTAGCTCCTTCGTTATACTCCACAATTTTCCTTCTATACGGGCTATCCAATTGTTCAGCTATTTATATAGTTTTATATGTGAACAGCTCAAGATTCATATTTCTTCACTTCGACACAAAGATGAATTATTTCCATAGCTTCCACTTCCGTCCACAAGAGTTACGCTCCAAACATCAGGCAGACTAATGCGTTTTTAGCTACACAGCTGCATAGCCAATAACAGTTTTTATAAATGTCCATTTTAAAATCCCTCTCAAACTGTCGATTTCATTATTAATGTTTTGCACAATATTGATAACTGATAACGAGCGTCCTAGTTCTTTAGAGCAAGCTTCTCCTCATCAGAAAGTTGTATTTCTACAATAATGACATATAATCTGACGCAGATGTTTTTTAACTATACAGGATGTTACAAAAGGTACGGACAAACTTTCAGGAAACATGCCTCACACACAAAGAAAGAAAACATGTGTGGACATGTGTCCGGAAACGCTCACTTTCCATGTTAGAGCTCATTTTATTACTTGTCTTCAAATCACACTAATCATGGAATGGAAACACACAGCAACAGAACGTACCAGCGTGACTTCAAACACTTTTTTACAGGAAATGAAATACTGTGATCGAATGAAAGCTTTCTCTTAGGATTTTATCACTTCACTTCAACAAATTACCACCGAAACCTCGTTTTGTAAATTGGAACCAATTGGAATACCTTCTCAAGGTGGGTGTGACTTCATACGTTCAGCGAGCTGTCCTGCATCAGAGCTGGAATGCGCTAATCATAGCACATTAACAAAAAGTTTTACTCTTCCGTTCTGCGTCGTGATTATAAGTAGCATCGCTCCTCATTTGTACCATTGTGGTGCTCTGCATGGAGAATGATCGAGTTATTAATTAGCTGTACTAACTAAATGAAGTTACTTAATCATATGAATTATTAAAAGGGCAACAGCCGTGAGATGCAATCTTTAGTTACTAGTCATTCTTCACACTTCCCCACAAGTTCCGTAGAATTTAATCTTTAAGCAGAGAAACTGGATTCAGACAATTGCAAGAAAAACGCTGCACAGTACCTGAAGCTTAATGACATACGTTCTTAAAATAAGTCCTAACAATCCCTAACAATTATTAGTCACAGTTCAAAATTCGTCCACTGTCGGACGTAATTCTGTCAGTTACAAGTTTACGGAGGCGTCCACCCAGAATAATATATTCTGGCAATTGCATTCAGTATCTCCACAAAATATCACGTAGAATTAATCCCAGTTCATTACAGTTATATGCATCTTTATATGAATAAATTATGAAGAGAAAGTATTCTCCATTTTGCAGAGAGCACAACCCCCTGTTGCAATAGTATGTGGTATGTTATCTGTGGCTGGGCGCTATCACGCAGCGTATCGTTACATACAGCTACATATTTTCACAATTTCTACAGAATTCATAGTTTCTTTCTACACAGAACTAAACAGGTAACTAAATATAGTGGGAAAAATATCACAGAAAAGGGGATAGCCCAGTTACCAAAAAAGAGCATTTGGAACCGTCTCTAGTCAGGGAGCTAGCATGCGGGTTGCAACACCCTGTGATGTCAGTGGCCAGTACGCCAAGGGCAGGCCTCGACTCGTCCCTGCTCTACGTGGAAGAGGCCGCGCTGTCCGCATCGAGTTGCCGTAGGAATGCAAAATCACTGAATTTGGTCCTAGCTCGGCGGCGGTTCTGGGTTCATTACGAGGCAACAGGACGTTGGGTGACCAATGATAATTGATTGTAACAAATTCAAGGTATATATTACGTTTCCTAAGCCTCAAATGATGTACGAAAAGGGGAAATATGAAGTGTAATATAATTGGGATTTGTGCAGCATTGCAACAATAGCATGCACCACCACAGCGTAAGTGGACGAATGATGGCTATCTGGAGAGTGCTGTAGAGTCGCAACTGTTAACATCTGAATAAATTAAATTGGTACTGTGACTGAATGAAGTCCTTACGCAACTACTGACAATCACTGTTCCTCTGGGAGCCAGAGAGTAACGTAAGTAGACGAGCTACTGTTCGGTCCACCTCATGGATTGTTAACTACACCTCCTAACACTGCCAGTCGGTGCGGTAGAAATTTCCAGTACGTATTTCCCGCAAGCCTGACGTCAGTGAGTACGGATTTCTTTGGCGAGCCTCTAAACACCCCCGCGATTTAATAAACGCCAAGTGGACACCTTTCACCCTTGATTTGAAATGTAGCCTCCTGCTTTTCGGTTTAACATGACCGCAATGGTTGTCTCTCCCCTACCGCACACTAAACTTCACGTAACTGTGAAGGAAGTGTCATTACAAGGAAGGCTTCAAGACGACTACCTACGATACTCGTACATTCTGTATGAATAATTTGGTTTATAAGTACCAGCGAATGTAGCGTAACATTTATGAAAACCAAACCATCAAGCAGGGCGAATAATTTAATTAATTTTTTGACGCAGTGTGTGTGTGTGTGTGTGTGTGTGTGTGTGTGTGTGCGAGAGAGAGAGAGAGAGAGAGAGAGAGAGAGACAGAGAGTAAAAAGGAAATAAAAATATTGGATCATAATTCGCTTTTATTGAGAGCTCAGTGCCTGTGTTTGTCCTATTGACGTCCCATCTCCACGCCACGTCCTTTGCAACGAGTCAAGCGTGACGCAGAATTTTCACTGAACTCGACTGCAGTAATAACAACGCACCATTGATTAACGCAAACTTTGACGAGAACTTTTGCGCTATTTCGGTCAAATGTTTTGTAAACAGTGAACTCGTTTGCCTAACATTATTGCAAACGCCACGTTGCAGCCAAAACAGAATCACAATGCTATCAATTCAGCCAGGCTACCGGTAATTTTTTTTCTTTTTTACTAGCAGTTGATATTTTCGTAGGCACTTAAAACAAAAAGCTAAAAATTTTACGTTTTCTTTCTCATGCAGTGCTCCCAACTTAATTAAATTCCCCAAATTACATGATTGTGGTTTCGCTTTCAAATGAGCCAATTACACATTGTTGCAAGTCTTAGTGTGGAACGGAATGCCTGGCGCGCATGAGCGGTGTGTACACACAACAAAGGCGTCAGAATCCTACACCGCAAACATTCACGTAAAACGCTTTACAAACCTAACAAATAGTTTCCACTACACTGTTATGTTGCTTACAGACCGATGAGAACGAAGTGTAATACACTGACACGACATACTTTAAAATTCATTGCATTATATACTTTAATACAACTAACAGTCCTTGGAGGGAGTCCACTAGTTCTTTTAGGTCCAATCCATCGAGAAAAGTAGATTAAGATGAATTACTCAGGCTCTAAGTCATTTGCTATCCAATTTCACCTATTTGAATGACAGAACGCAGTTGTAAAATTTACTTTTGCCTGAATACTCTCACCTAACAAACGTGCACGCTGTAACATGCTTTTACGTTTGACCTCACAATGACCGTATCTATTTATTGAAATAGCAAAACATACCGGAAAGATTCTCGTTCTGACCACTGCCATGAAACGAAGTTGGAGGGCCCATCCGGTCTAATTGTTTCGCAGGGCCACATTTATTGTGCTTCAGATTCATTTCGAAGTGTAACTACTTTTTGAAACAAAGTCTTGGGAAGTTCCCTGAAACCTTATTTTGTTAAGAATAATAGTAATGAAATCCATTCACGTAGCACATATTTCACTTATTTTCACGTTATATTTTCTGCTCAGTCCTCAGTGACTCCATGCTGCATATGGTGTGACTACGTTTGGTTCGGTCATATTGATTTCAAACAGTTATCTAATCCTGTCGCTTGCCAACTATCCTACATGTTTCAGCACTACTACGTCACCGACAACTTACCTTATGTTTAGAATAGATCCTGCGATTATTTTCTTCCATCATCTATGCACTGTAGTTTCAGTAGTGAATCATGTACCCTTCCAGCTCTCGGATTTATTATATCCTTTGTTATGCAGATTTTTTTGTTCACCCGTTACAGATCTTCCGTCCATACTCAGCTCGTTGGACTTCCCCCTAGTCTCATCTAAAACATGTTAAAAAGGTTGTTAATCATTTCGTTTCTGTTCCGTCATGTCCATGTTTCGCCACCATGCAGACTTCTGCGTCAAACATAGCTTTCATTAACATTTTTCTTACAGCTTCTTGCAAAACGCTGACCTAAATACGAAGTTTTCTGTACTCGAAATTAATGTAGATTTCAACCACGCACTGTGCTTCTCCTGTGTATACAGAAGTGCGCATGATCTGTAGGAAAAAGAATTCGGCAATGGATTAGAGATTTCCAGAGGCATCGTTTGCTTTGTAAATGGTAGAAAACAGTTAAGAGATTTATTTATTGAGACGTCATATCACGGATGGAATAGGCATATGTAAAAACAGGAGTGGGTTTGCGTGCTTCTCTTTCAATACTGCCAACTGCTTCATGCGGAAATTTTGTCAAAGATAATCTTTTGTTTCTTCACTTCTATATAATGGGGATGGAATTACTGATCTAATAATGACAGCTGTCAAGTTAATCGATATGGTGCGAAGCATTTGAGTGACGTTATCATGACGCCTTGATGTGACACATCCTGCAGATGGCTCCTACATTGAATACTTGTAGCACAGGAACCAGAACGTGAATGTCAATGGAATATACGTTACTGGGAAAGAACTGAGCAGGTTATTTTCTTATCGTTAAACGGCCGAGTAGATAAAAAATCATTAAAATTCTCAGAGATATGACACCGTGGCTGAGATCTATTAGGTGACCCAGCGTTTTTCGTCCCCCTCTGCGGAAGGGACCAACATCGAAGCCACCGCTAATCCCTTGAAGATATCCTCCACAGAAATCATAGCCAAAACCTCTCCCACCCCCCTCCCTTCCCTCCCACTCCTCCCTTCCAGTCCTTTTCTCCACCTGACGGTTTCCACCTCAAACCTAGAAGCCACGATCCCCCTGTAGATGTCCTTCGCAGAGGAGCGATACTTTGGGTTATCTAAGAGATTCAAGAAGATTACGGCATAATAACCTGGAGAATTTTAGTAATTTTAGTTCATTTTCTTAATAAAATCTAACTACACAGAAAATATTTGTATTATGAGTAGCCCTCAGTTTCAAGATGTTTTCCAGGAGAGAATTAAAGAGACAACGTGGCCCGCCTGGATAGTTGTGGATATTAGGACGCCGCTTTCGGGATTCGGGGAGGCGCGCCGGCCCCGGGTCGAATCCGCCTTAGGGATTAACGACGAGAACCGGTGCCCTCTCTAGCCTGCATTTGGTTTCTGGGTATTTTCTTGTATCAGACTAGGTGAATGCCGGGTTAGTAGCTGTATACTACCTAGGGCACATGATTCGGAAACATTTAGAAAACGTCCGCCCACTTTCACACTGGATAACACTAGAAGCAGACAGATGGAGTACACGATTTCCGTCGAGGAAGGGAAATGGGTGACGACAGGAAAGGCATTCGGCCACCCTCTATCTCTAACGCTGCCAAATCCGAAAATTAGCACACGATTATTAGTAGACGAAAACTAGTAGACGACGACCAAATTAACTCTCCCTCATTAATATTTTGTGGGCTGCACCAAACACACAGTATGTTAGTGAAGATCCCACAATGACAGACGAACAGAAACGCCGAATTCCAGAGGCTGTACAGGAATTTGCAGCACAAAGAGAAAAAAAGTTGTCTGTAGAACGAAGACGTATGTATATTGAACATTTTTTCCTATTAGGTTATCAATCATTCGACTGGTTCAATGGTCTCCTCCATCTGTTCCTATCATGTGCTAATCGTCCACTGCGACAGTACCTAATGGTTACTGCTGCGTAGTTGCTCTTCCAAACGAGCATCTCGTACGAGCAAACCAGTTGCATGTTTACCTGCAGTTACTGGTACTTCAGGTACTCGGGTTATGCACGGCTCTATTTAAAAAGAATAGCTCGATGTAGTCATAGGATCTAGCCGCGTACATCTGCTTACGTGCCCCGCAGCTTAATCGCTTCAAGTAATAACTTCTTTCTGTGATCTTGCAGGGAAATAGTCTATACATTGCCTGGCATTGCGAGTTAATAAAATGCACAGAAATATAAAATAAAAGATAAGCGTATACTTTAATAAAAAGGGCTCTGATCTGACTTCCGTAATTGATGAAGACGACAGAGAATTATAGTGAAAATATTTATTCAAGAAAGGACATCTCAAATAAACGAGCAAAGTGGTCCTACGATAATCGATTGAAATAAGTAAGGAAATATACTCATTAAGCGCAGTAAAGTTTCGTTGAGAGCGTTACGAAAATGGTAGCAAAATCCACAAACTAAATAGTCATCAAAGTCCATTTCGCAATCAGAACATACGAAATATTCTCCCGTTCAAAACTGTTCAGAGCTGAACGCGATGATTTACAAATTATCACACGCTACACAAAGAATAGTTATTCGTATTCTTTCTATTATCATTTCCCTAAAGAAAGCGGCAAAAGTTCGAATCCTGAAATGGGGCACATTCAGACCTCTCGAAATGTAGAGACCCTTGAGAATTCTAAGTATGGTAGCGGCCGTTCACCGTCCAGAATCGACCACCTATACGACCGAATCACGCACGTTACCTCAGACAAGTCTACCTTCTTCCAAAACTCGCGTAAAAGTGCCCAGAGTCGCTCCTTGAGCTGCTCACTTGAGAAGTTGCCATCTCCACTTGACTCTAGCGGTGTTCCGCCACTGCCCAACTCTCATTGGTTGAAGGCCATCCCCACCAAAAATACATCGTCCTCAGGCTCTGCGGTCGTGATTCGATTCAATATGACCACTTCCCGGACTGAGCTAATATGTTACAACAATATTTCAATAAAGAAACGTGATAAGCTTTCTGTTATACTCAGATAATTTACAATAATTATAAATAAAGGTTTGCCTATAAATATGTCAGTGTTCTTGTACGAAAGCGCTCACGTTAATGACTACAGATTATCGTTAAACGTTGTTTAAACAATTACTTATGCATTCTTAATAAAATCATCTTTTGGTAATCTTTTTCAGCTGTGATCTCCGCTAACACAAGCAATTGACCAGTTTTATATTACCGTAGTGTTTTAATAGCACTTGCGACCAACATTTAATTAAAGTGACTGGAAAATTACTAAACGGTTCAGTAAATAAATACACGAGAATGTTGTAATATGAGGTACTGATGCTGTATTCATTTGTTGAGCAAAGATGGAGGATAGGATGTTCTGACAAACATTTGCATAATGAAAGCGATATAAAAGATATTTAGATTCGAGCAATGCATACTTCCTTCTTCATAAAGATTCTTCATTTCTGTTACACTCTCTTCTTCAGAGAGCCGGTATGTACATGCACGAGCAACGTTCGCTTTAGAGAAGATGTACGAAGCGACCACCTTGCATTTGCGAACACTTCCCCGCTTTGTGGATCATACTTTAATGGGCCCTACGCAATACCTGCTTCCATCATTGCTGAATTTGGGTGATCATAAGATATTAGCTCCTATACATCCACGGATGGACTACTATAAACATTTCCAGAATGAGATTTTCACTCTGCAGCGGAGTGTGCGCTGATATGAAACTTCCTGGCAGATTAAAACTGTGTGCCCGACCGAGACTCGAACTCGGGACCTTTGCCTCTCGAGGGCAAGTGCTCTACCAACTGAGACACCGATAAACATGTTCGTTTAATCCAGTGGAGTGAGGTCCGGGCAACATGGAGGCCAGAAAATTGAACCTCCATGATCTATCAATTTCCATGGAAACTCTTCTTTTAAGTAGTTTACGCACATTCGTTCCAAAGTGTGGCGGTCCACCGTCACGCTGAAACTATAGCTGTCGCCGAACGCGGAGTGGGACGTTTTCTAATGTGTCAGACAAAGTCTCGCAAAGAAACGTAAGATATGGGGGTACATCCAAAATGGCCAGCAATAGTTAAGGGCCCAAAACCATTCCTCCCACGAACCGAGCCCACGGGTTTACGCTAAAGCGTGCCTGGATGACATGTTTACGGGTGATATGTGGGTTGTGTTATAACCAATAATGGCTGTTGTAGAGGTTGGAAATACCTTCACGAATGAAGCTAGATTCGTTAGTCCACATCGCGGTATTTGTAAATTGTTTTATAACTTGCACTTGATGCAAACGGATGCGGTCTTCTGGTAGCGGGCATTAATTTAAAGTGCAGTGATATGGATGCAGTTCTTCATCGTGCAACAGTTCAACGACTAGATTTAAGTCCCTATTATAGCAGCATCATTAAGAAACATATTCACGGAACTGTGCATATTCTCTGGGTAGCATTCTGCCACTATAAATCCATAAAAACATCCGATCACAATGAATGATCTGACTTCGATGTTTAACTTTACCCAGTTTATATCGCACACGGGACCTCACTCGCCATTACCGAATGTTTTAATGAAATAAATACCCGTCCACCACAGAGGTATAACCTACCCTTACGATACACACGGCATGAAGAAAGGTAAAGCACATGGTTGGATATGAATGCAACTTTGCATACGTACACAACATCGACGTGTATCTAAAAGATTAAAGGTCCAATTCTCTATGACGGACACTACAGTGCATTAGTGTTGTTCATGTTAAGCGTTGTTATCAGGCCCGGTAGGGTATTTTTTTCTTGAGTTTTCAGTCTTCTGACTGGTTTGATGCCACTAATTTCTCTCATGTACCAAACCTTTCTTCTCAAAGTAGCAGTTGCAACCTACGTCCTCCATTATTTGCTGGATGTATTCCAATCTCTGTTTTGTTCTGTTGTTTGTACTCTCTACAGCTCCCTCTAGTACTATAGAAGACTATTCCCGATGACTTAATAGATGTCATATCGTCCTGTTCCTTCTTCTTGTCACCGTTCGCGATGTATTTCTCTCCTCACAGATCCTGGACAGAATCTCGTCATTCCTTACCTTATCAGTCCACTTTGTTTTCAACGCTCGTCTGCAGCACCACATCTCAAATGCTTCTTTTTCCTGGTTTTCCATAGTCCATGCTTCACTGCCATACAATGCTGCGCTTCGGACATACGGTCTCAAATTAAGGCCTGTGGTAAGTAGGCTTCTCTTGGCCAGAAATATCCTCATTACCTGTATCCTCCTTGCTCCTTCAGTTATGGGTTATTTTGCTGCCTGGGTAACAGAATCGCTTAACGTCATCATCCCCAACTCTGATGTCAAGTTTCTTGCTGTTGTCTTCTCTGCTACTTCTATTTACTTTCGTCTTTCTTCTGTTTACTCTAAATCCATATTCCGCACTTACTAGACTGTTCGTTGCATTCAACACATCATCTAATTTTTCTCCACTTTCACTGAGGGTAGCAATGACATCAGCGAATCTTGTAACTGATATGCTTCCACCCTGAATTTTAATCCCACTTTTGAAACTAACTTTTATTCCCGTCATTGCTTCATCGAAGTACACATTGAAGAGAAGCGATGAAAGACCACATCGATGTTTAGACCATTTTTAATCCGAACACATCGTTCTTGGTCTTACAGTCATATTATTCCCTCTTAGTTTTTGTACATGTTGAATATTATCCTCCTTTCCCTATAGCTTGCCCTATTTTTCACAGAATTTCGAACACCTTCCGCCATTTTACATTGTCGAACTATTTTTCCAGGTCGACAAATCATATGGACGTACCTTGATACTTCTTCAACCTTGCTTCCATTAACAGTCGCAACGAGAGAACTGCCTCTCTGGTGCCTTTCTATATTCTAAAGCCACTCTGATCGTCATACAACACATCCTCTTTTCTTTTCAATTCTTCTGTGTATTATTCTTGTCATCAACTTGGATGCGAGAGCTCATAAGCTGGTTGTGTGATAATTCTCGAATTTGTTGGCTCTTGGAATCTTCGGAATTGCCTGAATGTCGTTCTTCCGAAAGTCTGATTGTATATCGCCAGCCTCATACATTCTACGCATTCATGTGAATAGCCTTTTTGTTGTCCTGCCCCAGCGATTTTAGAAATTCCGATAAAATATTATGTATCCTTTCCGCCTTATTGGTTCTTAAGTTTTTCAAATGTCTTTTAAATTATGATTCTAATATTGGATCTCTTATCTCTTCCTTATCGACTGCTGTTTCTTCTTCCATCGTGTCACCAGACAAGTCTTACCATCATAGACGCATTCAATGTACTCTTTCCATCTAGCTACTATCGCCTCTGCATTTCACAGTGGAATTCCCATTGCACTCTTGATGCTACCACCCTGTTTTCACTTTTGTGTATGCTGTTACTCAGTCTTCTTTCATTCGTTGATCAAATGAAGTATCTTTTCTGTACCCATGTTTTCTTCGCACTTATCTTCCCTGTACCTGTTTTTTTCTTTTCAACTTCTGTGATTGTCCTTTTTAGTGATGTCCATTCCTCTTCAACCGAACTGCCTCGTCAGCTATTCCACATCTTGGTATCTACAGCCTCAGAAAACTTCAAGCTTTATCGTCATTCTTTAATACTTCTGTATCCCACTTCCTTGGGCGTTGCTTGTTCCTGACTATTCTCTTAAACTTCAGCCATACTAAATTATGATCTAAATCTATATCTGGTCGAGGGGACGCCTTACAATCCGATACATGATTTCGTAATCTCTGCCTGACCATGATTAATGTAACTGGAATCTTTCCGTATCTGCCGACCTTTTGCAGTTATACTCCACTTGTGGTTCTTGAACAAAGTAATCGCTATTACTAGCTGGAATTTATTGCAGAACTCGATCAGTCTTTCTCCTCTCTCATTCCAACTGGCATGCCCACATTCTCCTGCAACCCTTTCTTGTACTCCTTCCTCTACAACCGCAGTCCAGTCCCCAATAACTATTAGTTTTCATCTCCCTTTGCGTACTGAGTTACCCGTTCAGTATCCTCGTATACCTTCCCTGTCTGTTTGGCTTCTGCTTGCGACGTTGTCATGTATGTTGTTGTCGGGAACTGTTTACAGTAACACACCGTCTGCCTTATCTTCCTATTCATAACGAATCATACTCCTTCACAGTGATTACTCAACTTATGACGCTGTTCATGGGACACGAGTACGCGTTGTTAATTTTGGGACATAACCGTTCATGTTTCTTGGGACATAACCGTTCATGTTTCCGATCTGCGAGGATGAACGATCTCTGATAATAATGTGGCTGTTCTATCTTTGATTTCAATACGCAATTTATCTTATTTGAAAACTGACCTTTACACTGTATTCGAGGAGCCTCAAGTGTGTAACAATACCGTGCAAAACATATGTATTAACTTAAACTTCATTTGACACACAGTAATAAAAGTAATCCACGCCTTTTAAATGTTGCAATCACTTCTTTGAAACTCCGTGCACAGAATGAAATGCATTTTTGCACCACCTATCTTCGGATTATTTGTGTTTGAACATAATATTGATAGCTGTTATGTCTCCTTGACGCTTCAGCATTTAATTTGACCTGAAGATACTCTCTCTCAAAGGGAACATACCTAACTGAAACAAAAAGATAGGCATTTGAACATTTTGATCTCCTAATTTACAAAAGCATTAAAAAGTTCTTTTTTCATGTCTTCTGCAATATCTCTGAAGCTACACCATTCTGTTTTGCAGCAGTGGACGCCGTTGCCCCCTCTTATGTGCCTCCTTCCCGCTATATCATTCCACTTTTCTGGATTTCTCTTCCTCTTTCTGCCCTTAATTTCTATATCTTCGTCATTTACAATCAAGCTATCACTTTCTGATAAGCCATCTTGATGTATGAGCCCAGTGCATGAAGCAGGTCTCCCAAGTATCAGGGAGATGCGAGATATACCCATAATCTACTCAGAATGTGAGACTGCTTTGTAAGACCTGAATTTTATCCCTTTTAGTAGTAAGATGGTGCTGCCCCCACTCTGGTGGGTCAATAAACTGAGGGTACGGGCGCAAACCACATAATATGCACATTGTCCAGCTTTCACCAAATTGAGGGATAGCTCCTTAATTCCACCAAGCCCTTCCGTTCTCCATCCGATAGCGCAGCTCGAAAAAATCCCATCCGACGTCGCAGAAACTTCTGTTGCTATCGTTTAGACCTTTCACTCTAATTCAAACCAAAGGAACGGGATCGACCCTGGGTACGATTCTGCAAATATGAAGGTTATACTGCATCCCACGTGCGAAGCTAGTTGCCTTCATCAAAACAGCCAAGTACCGAAAGGAACTGATGAATGTCCATTGTTCTTGTTTTGGAAGACGATCATTCGTGTGGGCGTCGCACGCTGACTGACAATATAAGTAAAGGCAGTGGGGCACCACAGAGGTATTTTCAAAGTATCTATCATTCAGATGACTACTTTCTAAGCTACATTTGTGTCATTTTCAGGTCCTGCTACAAACCAAATAAGTACTTAAACAGTGATTGGTTCACGTACGATAGAACGCATACAATAACTAGGTTCTGTGGACCGCTTTTCATCAGGAGTGTATATTTCGAACGTGTAGGAACGGAGGACGGCGTCAGGCGTCATTCCTGACGACGAGAGACACTTGCAGCTGGTTGCACCCAGTGCGTTCGATAGCCGCAGGCAGAATCTCCATCACGACTCGGACTAGACCTCCCAGCAACACACCGAGTGCACACTGGCATGCTTTCCCGACCTGCCTGCTATATCCACGAGGGGCTCCTTTATATGCTTAAGTTGGAACTGCCAATGACTAGATTACGTGTCTTCAGCGCTTGTCCGGACTAGGGCAGTAATGTTGACTGGCCAAACAGAACAAGCATCCCGTGCTGGTTCATTTGTGATATGAACAATGGGTAGCAACTCGTACCTGTTGCTGAAGCGTTAGGAGTCAGCCGTGTGGCTATTTCCCATCTTCATCCTCCGTCCAAAGATACGTGAATCCACCACTGTCCCCCACTTACTTTCAGGCGAAGACAGACGGATCAGACATTGCGTATCGAAAGATGCAGTGATAATGGCGTTACGAGGTGATTTCAGCGGCAACAAACGTGTGACAGGCTTCGCCACTTTTGCCCCAATGCCGCTGCAGCTTTGAGCATGTTAAAAACTTCTCAAGTTTTTAGAAAACATTAATAAACGTTAGACAACCCCGTTAAAAACATTCACTTCTTGTCACAAGCTCACAAGAAAAGCACTAAATTAAATGCCTTGTGAAACTCAAAACCGCTGTGCAGTTACCGCTGTTGCTACTGGATATTGCTCCCTCGTGGGCGGCGGAAATGGACTGACGTCATCCTCTGTAATCTGTTACGTCCATTCTAGTCTTTGTAAACTCCTACTGTTTTTATCTCTGCTGCAGTTTCCAGCACAAAGTACGACGAAATCTGGTTGCCATCACAGACATCTCACTAATCTACTTCTGGCAAAGGTCTACCACAGATTTGTTTCCTGAATATTTCTCGTACTTCTCCAATATATGCCTTATCTGTTCAGTCCATTTTTAACAGTCTTCTAAGACATCACATTTCAGTTTGCTTCTGTGCTTTCATGTCCAGATTTCCGTTGGTCCACGTTTCATTTTCGTACGATGCTGCGCTCCAGACATAAGCTTCCAAGAACTTCCTTCACAAGTCTATTTGAACCTTTAATACTAGAGCCCTTTCATTGAAGAACGCATTAACCATATATGCTAATATACATTTGGTGTCTACCTTGTTTCGGTCATCCTGTGTAATCTTGCTTCAACGGGAAGACTTGTTTTATTTCGTCTACTACTGTGTCCCGCTCTTATCCAAATACACTCTCTGATCTTGTTATTTTGGAAGAGAATATTCAATATGATCAATTGAAACCTGTGGAAGAACTCTAGAAATCTTTGTAACTTCCTCTCTAATATCTCTTTCTTCTTCGCCTCCTACAGTATTTTCCAGTAAACCTACCTTCCATTTCTTTTACTGTAATAGTAAATAAGCGACTTATGACTATAAACTTTTCATCCCATTCAAATTTTTTATCATCTCCTTTGTTTCCTCAATTATTCTCTTACTTCCTTATCAGCTGGTGATGCTGCCATGTAAGCCTCTAAATAGTGGTTATATTAGATTCAGTTCTCAAAAGAATAATTCAGTCAATTTGTTGCTCATAGTAATTTACGCATTTAACTACCTTTCTATTCATTACGATGCAAATATCTGTTGAAACATTCTTTGATGCTGTTGTTATTACCCCATAATCGACGCTCTTTCCACTTCACGTCATTAATCCGCACCAAGTCTAACGTAAGTTTGCTCACCTTCCTTTTTTTATAATATTTTTTTATATCATCACTCGATTATAAGATTGGTCGTCTCAACCGGCTGCTTTGTTTTCCTTTTTCTTTCTTTTCTTGCAAAGGAAGTAGTCATTATAAGATAATTCCGAAAGTCTGCACGAGCTGTTAACATACTTAACGTGTCTTAGTGTAACGGTCTCCAGTTCCTTCTAAATCCTCAATCCACTGATCATATCTGATTCTTCCGCCTTAAGAGGCATTTTCCCATACCAAGGGCAAGAGTACGTGTAGAACCTCTATCCAATCTTTCGCCAGTTTCGGTCAGTGCTATGACTCCTTACAATGGCCGTCTTCGATCAATGTAGCTGCTGGATTTTATTCAAAATCTAGGAAGTACATAAGATTTGATCTGAAACCCAGGGCGTCTGGGTTAGTAGTAGACTTCATAAGTTGTCTGCCGGTAACAGACCCCTGTCTTCATTTCTAATAACTTCCAAACAAAAATTAAGTTATAGCTTAATATAAATTTTGCAATGTTAAATCGGCTAAATATGTTAATGTAAGGTCTGCAAGAAAGTCAAAACTTTTTCCTCATTGCAACAATGAAAGTCCGTTCGTAAGAAAATTATTTATTCTATCAAATGTCTGTTTCTTTTCTTCAGAATAGCACGATTCCCCAGCACGAGGAGGACTTAATTTAATAATAGCATCTAACTATTGCACTGTACCAAAAATATGTACTGACAGAAACACTTCATTTATAAGGATATTAATTTTGTACTATTTTTCCATGTGATTTTTCTCCCGGTTGCAAGTAAGTTTCAGGCAACAAGAGATTCACCAGTCAATTCATTTGTAAGGTTTTACATAAAATGTATTGTGCTAAATAATAATAATAAAAAACTGGGACTCACTGTGTTCTAGAGAAAGAAGGACCTGATGTTATATCTCCTATTTCTAAAGATAAAGATATTTGAGACTGCTATAGCGAAACATATTTCGCAACATCTCTTTGAAACCGCCTCTTTAATGTTTGAATATCACGCAATTTTCATGTTGGACTGATAGTGCCCGAGCACCATGAGAAGTGCAGCTGTGACGGTAGTGTCCTCAGATCTTACCTGATCGTCTTATACTCACGCGGAGGATGGACAAGACACGAGATTTGATTGGTCACATCACATTATCATAGGCATATACATGAAGGACGACATTTCGTTCAAGAGCTACACTTTTCACGGAGTGCTAAGTAAAGGATGGAACACGGTTCTCTCGAATTTTATTAGGACTACAGTTATCTTTCTTCGTCAAAAGTACGTGAATGGCAGGGTCGCCAGAACGAGACCTCATTGTAACTGTGACTGTGTAAGTCACAGAATGTCAGATCACTCTACAGTTCAGCGCCGGATAACAAAATGAGCAGTTACTTCCTCGGTCTACGACACAGAGGTGACAATCTCGCGCTAGTAGCACTTTAAACTATATGTTATATGGCATTGTGATTAGCAAGGGTGCTACTGTAACGTCATTGAAAACACCTCAGTGTTGGTTTGAGGTGATGCAACTCCTTACTTACATGATGTGTGTTAGTGTTTAAATAAACACGCAAGCTACTAATGAGTGTGACTTTCCAGTGGGATGATTTTATTAGAGCTCATTGAAGGAAATATGTATTTGGATTAAGACAGTCATAAGGATTGTAGAGTGCACTTTGACATAGTGAAGAGAAAGAGAGGATGGAGTGGGTTTCAGTAGTGGTACGTGTGCGTGTGTGTGTGTGTGTGTGTGTGTGTGTGTGTGTGTGTGTGTCTGTGTGTGTGTGTGTGTGTGTGTGTGTGTGTGTGCGCGCGCAAAGGAAGTCAAGTTCCGACGTTTCCCTTACAACCGAGAAGAATCTTTTGAAAACTCTGAAGTTATATATTGTGGGATTGAATTTGAAATTTCTGATGAACAGAGAACGTCGCATTTTATATTTAGCTACTACTTTCCTGCAGAGGAGGCTAGTTTTCGGCAGGTCTAACACGTTAACGATGCTGTAGGAGGCGACTGTGCATAAGAAGAGATTTAAGAGCAGCTGAAAGAGACATTAAAAGTTTTAAGTGATCAGGTCTTAATCAAATAACGTCTTAGCGAGGGTTAATTGGAACGATAAAATTCCTTAAGTCTGAGAGAAGAGTTTCTTGTGGTTAAGTATTTATACTGCTTGAAAGACGTGCACTAATTTACACTTTAACCCCGAGTCCATAAGAGACTATAACGCTTGTTTTTAATGCCCAGAAACATTGTCCCTTTGTATGAAATCTGATCCGTCTGTTAATAAACGGAATCTGATCGGCTTAGTTTTAAATTTGTAACGGCAGTAACATTCTCATAGTGCAACAGAAAAATTAAAGGTGTCTTTAACAAGAGTTAAACCAACACGCTCAAGACATAATACGTTAAACAGTTACTCACTACACACTTGTGTTTGAGCTACACTTTAGCAGATGTGATTCGTGCGATGGAAATACTTTTGCACTGTGTATTCAAGAACACCTAATAAATGGAAAAGATCGGAGCTAGTGTCATTCTCCGTAAGCACTGTTGTAGAAATTCCATAGTGAGACGAACTTACCTGGATAGTTGAAAATTTCGTCTAAAACTAAAATTTTGTCCATCATGAAAGCAGTTACTTCTCTCTCAGATTTAAATGTAGTTAAAGCGAGGGTTGTACGTTCGGGAACAGTGAATACAGAAAACTGGTTATGAAAGAGCGCATGAGTGCACGGCATGAAAATGACGTAACACCAGATAACTCGTCGCTCTCCCTCTCGTGTAGAATGATTGCCCGGAATGTTTTCCGCTGATCCCATAGCGAAGGACATTCCTGAAGTTGTTTGAGATTTCCAACATAGGCAGTTACAAACGTGATTAAAATTACTTCCAAAGGCTTTGCCATCTTCAAATCTGTAAATCAGACAGAAGAGAGCCCGTGTGCCTCATTGTTAATCAAAAATACATCGAGTCGTCATAACAAATAAAATTTGAAATACCAGAGTTTGCGATGCAGAAATTGTATACCATAGCATCTCGCTAATGATCACTACACTTACATAAATATTGACAGTAACTCCACAGTCAGGACCAGAGGACTACGTGTTACCGACCGGCCGGCGTGTCATCCTCCGCCATATGGTGTCTCGGTTGTTGTCGGCTTTCTTAATCTTGGAGCCGCAAATTGTCATCCAAGTAGCTTCTCAGCTTTTATCACGAGGCTGAATGGACCTGTTCCAATCCTTCTACCAAGGAAAAACCCCTGGCGGTACCAGAAATCGTACCAGGGTCTTACACGTGGCAGTCATCCTAGTTGACTACTAGTTAACGGGACGGGCTGATTATTAACAATTGGATTTAAAAAATAATATGTTTGTGGCAGGGGAGACTGTTACTCACTAACAACACTGGTCCACAAATTTTCACTTTTTATCGTTTACAGAAACGAAATCAGCTGCACTTTATACAGGGTGTTACAAAAAGGTACGGCCAAACTTTCAGGAAACATTCCGCACACACAAAGAAAGAAAATATGTTATGTGGACATGTGTCCGGAAACGCTTACTTTCCATGTTAGAGCTCATTTTATTACTTCTACTCAAATCACATTAATCATGAATGGAAACACACAGCAACAGAACGTACCAGCGTGACTTCAAACACTTTGTTATAGGAAATTTTCAAAATGTCCTCCGTTAGCGAGGATACATGCATCCACCCTCCGTCGCATGGAATCCCTGATGCGCTGATGCAGCCCTGGAGAACGGCGTATTATATCACAGCCGTCCACAATACGAGGACGAAGAGTCTCTACATTTGGTACCGAGACTGCGTAGACAAGAGCTTTCAAATGCCCCCATAAATGAAAGTCAAGAGGGTTGAGGTCAGGAGAGCGTGGAGGCCACGGAATTCGTCCGCCTCTACCAATCCATCGGCTGAAATGTGGAAGGAGCTCTATCGTGCATGAAACACATGTTGTGTCGTACTTGTAGAGGCACATGTTCTAGCAGCACAGGTGGAGTATCCCGTATGAAATCATGGCGGTGAATCGAGGAAGTACAGTACATACTGACGAAACTAAAATTAGCTCTAACATGGAAATTAAGCGTTTCCGGACACATAACATCTTTTCTTTATTTGTGTGTGTGGAATGTTTCCTGAAAGTTTGGCCGTACCTTTTTGTAACACCCTGTAGATTTAGATGTTCTGAACATGAGCATTAAGGTTAAAATTTTCAATAGCTCAGAATTACAAGCAAATAAGGTCTTTACGATTTACAGTCAAAGTTGTGGGACATTATAAGAACTACATGCACAGGCATTTTGAGGAGTGCGCCTCTGCTGTAACTGAGATGGGCATTTACAGTTCAGTTTGGCGGCCCTGCTTAACGTCATGACTCACGTGTAATCATCCACCAGTGACAGGTCCTACATTTACAAGAACATTGTCATCTGGAAAGCCACACAAACTTACACAGTGTGAACTCAGTGATCTGGTTAGGGATTTTGATCTTCCAAAGAATAAAGCCGAACTTTTGGCCTCACGTTTGCAGCAATGGGATCAGCTCACTGAGATACTACGTTTGTCTATGTTTACAATGCATCAGAAGAAACTTGAGTGTCATTTTAGCACTGAAGACAACATTACATTCTGCACTGACAATGACGATTTGTTGGAAGATCTGAATATTTACATACATACTATACAAGTGGAGATTCTGTATCACGGTTCAATGATAAGCCTGAAGGCACTAATGTCACAGAAAAGTGATGAAACGCCATCCATCTCTGTCGCATATGCTGCCTTAGCTAAAGAAAGTTATATCATGCAGAAATCGGTTGTAAACAATGTTAATTACAGCAAGCGTGAATGTCTGGTATGTGGAGATATCAAAGTCATTGTGACGCTGTTGATTTAGTAGGGGATTGCAGTAACAAATGGAGGCCACGGCGTATGGGGTCACAGATTTACTGCAAACACTGTATAGTTTTAGTAGGCCATTAAAACAACATAATGTTCAAATAATAAGATGTACTACTCAGGCAATTCAGAGAAAATCGCAAGAGAAGTTTTAAGAGGCTACTATGTAACGGATGGCCAACGGCCTTGCCGCAGTGGCGCAGTGGTAACAGTGGTTCCCGTCAGAGCACCGAAGTTAGGCGCTGCCGGGCTGGGCTAGCACTTGGATGGGTGACCATCCGGTCTGCCGATCGCTGTTTGCAAGCGGGGTGCACTCAGCACTTGTGAGGCAAACTGAGGAGCTACTTGATTGTGAAGTGGTGGATCCGGTCTCTGAAACTGACATACAGCCGGACATACATTTACATACACATGTAAAATGTGTGCTGACCACATGCCCCTCCATGTCCGTATCCTGTGACGTCTGTGGGGTGACGATGACACGACGACCGGTCGGTACCTATGGGCCTTAATGGCCTGTTCGAGAGGAGCTTAGTTTAGATTTTTATGTAACGGATGTATCTGTGCGTAGATACTCGATGTTTAAGTTCAGGGTAGAAGAGTGGTTAGAGTTCGAGTTTCACAAGACGAAGGCGTATGAAGCGACTGTTCGACGCCCACTGAAACTTCATTTTCAATCTTTCTTTCATCATTGGTCACACTATTTAATTTATATGACATCTGAGAGGTCACGTATATTGGTAAGAAGTTTTAGTGAATTTCATGTTGTTTGACTACTCACTATTTTTAATTAAATTAATTGTTACAACAAACATATTCATAACTGTCGACAGGTTAATGAAAAACACATGTAGTTTACCTAAAAATATATGCCTGTCGTGATTTGCGAAATTCTTATACCTGCAATCTGCTAAGGCACCAGTAACTACTTCGCACATTGACGCTATGAGCTATACAGACATAGAGTCAGGCCCCATATGGCAGTTAATCTTCGTAGCTATGGGACGTTGATAATGTAACAAGAACGAATAGCGTAACTGCAATTTTTTTTGAATATCACAGAAATTGCACTTGAGCTACAAAAAATGAATGTCTTAGCGGGAGTCGAACAGTCGCCTCTTACACATTCGTCTTACGAAGCTCAGATGCTAACCACTTGAGCACCACGAACTGTGATGTCCGGCACCTACGCACAGATACAAAAGTTACATAACAGACGAGTGAAACTTCTCTAAATGGCCAGTGTAGTGCACCTTACTACTTGCACATTATATTGTTTTAATGGCCTACTAAAGCTGTACAAAGTTTAAAGCAAATCCGTGTTCCCAACCTCGTGGCCCCCCTTGCAAATATTTCTGCTACTTGTGTAAGCGGCACAGTTGCGTAAAGCAAAATACACGGATCCAATCATCTTCGCTAACAGCTTTAGTCTCTAGAACAAAAAATATTGCCGAAGAACCTCTAACGAATCAAAAAGAATCTATTCTCTTATCCGCCGGCCCCTACGGCCGAGCAGTTCTAGGCGCTTCCGTTTGGAACCGCTCGACCACTACGGTCGTAGGTTTGAGTCTTGCCTCGGGCATGGATGTGTGTGATGTCCTTAGGTTAGGTGGATTTAAGTAGTTCTAAGTTCTAGGGGACTGATCATCTCAGATGTTAAGTCCCATAGTGCTCAGAGCCGTTTGAGCCATTTTTTATTCTCTCCACCACTGCACATTAACTTGCGACTCATGACAGTACTTGCTAAGGCTGTGCACACGAATGAAGCAGCATTTCAATAATTGCGTAAGAGTTTCCACAGCTCAGCACAGACAAGACACAAAGGAAATATTTATTGGTCCACAAATACGCCAGCTGTCTGGGGAGCAAATACTTTGAGTCTCCTCTAAGACCTGATCAACTGCTTGCATAGCGATTTTTTCCTAAAGTAACTAGATTTGTCTTGCGAAACAGGAGAACCAAAAATTACAGGCACTTTGTGGACGTACTCTTCCGTGCCTTCAGTATGCTGCAACATAACCCTGAAGGTGCACCTCCTTTATTTTTACCACGATGTGTTTCCTGAGCTGTGGTGCATTCAGTGATGAGCAACACGACATTTCTCGCATGAAACAGCAGTATACAGTACTGTGGAGTACTGCTACGTCGGCTGAGTCCTGCTTAGATTCAACAGAATGACGCTCCATCCACAAGAGGAACACAAAGAAACAGTGTAAATAAACTACGTAAATTCTAGAATGAGGTTTTCACTCTGCAGCGGAGTGTGCGCTGATATGAAACTTCCTGGCAGATTAAAACTATGTGCCCGACCGAGACTCGAACTTGGTACCTTTGCCTTTCGCGGGCAAGTGCTCTACCAACTGAGCTACCGAAGCACGACTCACACCCGGTACTCACAGCTTTACTTCTGCCAGTATCCGTCTCCTACCTTCCAAACTTTACAGAAGCTCTCCTGCGAACCTTGCAGAACTAGCACTTCTGAAAGAAAGGATACTGCGGAGACATGGCTTAGCCACAGCCTGGGGGTGTTTCCAGAATGAGATTTTCACTCTGCAGCGGAGTGTGCGCTGATATGAAACTTCCTGGCAGGAAGCTTCTGTAAAGTTGGGAAGGTAGGAGACGGATACTGGCAGAAGTAGAGCTGTGAGTACCGGCCGTGGGTCGTGCTTCTGTAGCTCAGTTGGTAGTGCACTTGCCCGCGAAAGGCAAAGGTCCGGAGTTAGAGTCTCAGTCGGGCACATAGTTTTAATCTGCCAGGAAGTTACGTAAATTCTATTAATGTGTACACCCTACTGATAGCTGTAGCAATATGTATGAAATGTAAAGTCAGCAATTTATTTGCAAGCTTGAGCAAGAAGACAATTTTAATTGTGATATTCGTATACAGCGCACTGAAGAATAAAAAAAGGTCTATTTCAGTTTGTGCAAAAAATCCACTATGGACCAGTTAATCAAAACTCATACACAATGATTGACAGTAGAAAATTACCTCTGTGAAGCAGTCAGAGGAGATTTTGTTTCTCGAATAATCATGATACATACAGGATTATTCACATCAGAAACAGCGAAGCCGCCAAAGGTGACTGTAGTCTCTCTAATAATCAGCACACATACATTAAAAATAATATATGCGTGTATGAAGCAGGCGGACGGGTCTTGTCTCACTAGTCTTTAAGGAACATGTATCATTAGCACAGATCCCCTAAAATAAATGGAAAACAAGTCTGTGAAGCATACAACGGAAACAGTTGCCTCTGTATTATTAATAAAAATCATAGAAACTAAATGGAAAACGACTCTGAGAAGCAGACAAAGGAAGAGGGTGACTCACTAGTCTTTTGGCTCAAAATAGAAACCATTAAATAAAATTTGTTTACAGAGAGAGAGGGAAATTTGCTTTTATCCAACGCTTGGTGTTAGGTTTCGAGCACGGGCACGTACACAGGAATGGGTCTTTGGAGGGTACTTACGACAAGAGACGACTTCCACTGTGGTAGCGGACTTTAGGAATGACTTCTAGCGGACTGTTGTGGGACTTCGTTATGACGTGGTCCTTGTTGCCTTGTTGACCGTGGAGACAGTAGAACAGTACACGCATGTGATTTCCATGCAGTCCCGGGATGACAGTTTCTTATGCTGAATTATATCTGTGTGTGACTGGGTATAGCTCAACTCGTCACACCATACCTCAGTGGCGAGTGTCGTGCGCACTATAGCAGATAGTACATCATCCTACTTGAATGAGTGATTACATCGTGATTCCTGGGGGTGTATTTCTCCGTAACATCAGGATAGTGTAATACTGGTCATCCACAGAAGCCACCACTTCGTTCGTAAGTCCTGCACCAATTTGCTTACGTGACGCCCTTATATTACCACGTAGAAATGTCCCCAGGAGAGAGCTTGTCTCCTAGGTATCGACAGGCTACAAATTTTGTTCACTGTGCTGCTCATTTGTGGATACTTCCTCAAGTATTGAAGGATGTTGAAGGCATATGCGAGACTGGTCTGTGAAGAGAACGGGATGCCAATCCTGAGCGGTCAATTCGGCATGTTGTTGGATCCATCTGTACCGCAGTGCATGGTGTCATGGTTGCAAAGATGGACTTCGCCATGGACGTTGGGAGTGAAGCTGCAACATCACGCAGCCTATCGCGCACAGTTTTAGTCATAACATGGCGACCTGTGGCTGCATGAAAAGCATTATTTAACATGGTGGCATTTCTGTCTGGGTTCCTCCAGTCATAATCCGTAGGTAGCCTTCATCCACTGCAGTAGTAGCCCTTAGACAGCCTGAGCGAGTTATGTCATCGACCCTGTCTCTCTGTGTATCTCCTGCATGTGTGAACAACATCGCTTTGGTTCACTCAAAGATTCCTGGACAGTTGCCTTATTGACAGCCCTTCCTGGCACAAAGTAACAATGCGGACGCGATCGAACCGCGGTATTGACCGTCTGGGCATGTTCGAACTACAGACAACATGAGCCCTGCTCCTCCTTCCTGGTTTAGTGACTGGAACTAATCGGCTGTAGGATTTCCTCCCTCTAATATGGGCTGCTCATGCATGGTTGTTTACATCTTTGGACAGGTTTAGTGACATGTCTGAACAGTGAAAGGGAATGTGTCTATGATATAATATCCATAGTCAACGTCTATCTTCAGGAGTTCTGGGATCTGGGGTGATGCAAAAATTTTTTTAATAGTGTGTATATTATCATCTCAGGCGTTTTCCAGAAGTTAAGATGTTCTTTTTAAATTTCTGCTATCTGCTGTGCTTCACAAGATGCGTGTCTGAAGAAGCGTGCATTCTGTCAGTTTACGTTTGACAACACTGGCTTCAACATTAACACACTGAATGGAGAAGGTAGATTTCGTGCACTGGGAGGGATCATAACTGTTTCTTCAAGCACCTTTGTGGTCCTAGGTCGAAATATTCTACGTGTTACAAAATGTTCATCTGAACAATTATTATGGCAAATTAGTCCTATTGAGATGTGAGTGTAAGAGAAAGAACCATGGATTGGAAACAAAAGCTGCTGAGGACACTGAGCAACTGCAAGCACTATCTGGCAAAACTGTGCTTTGAACCTGTGATTTCATGTATTTTTATTGAAATTGGTCATACTATTTCTAATTTCCTGAGTTGAATGTCTTCATGGGAGGTGTTATGGCTGATCAGTAATATGATACTTCAAAAAATTGTTTTTATGTCACTCATAAATTCCCCACCAATTAATTATGATACAGTTATATCATCTCTTCTTCATGCCGTCGATAAATGTATGTCTCTTGAACAGAAGAGTTGTATTGTAACCTCTGAGCAACCAGTGCACTTACACTGTAAGTAGTTGTGAAGAACCATGTGGTGTGCATACTGTAAGAGCTTCGGTATACACACCATCAGATTATTTGACTTGTCACTCTAACGAAGAAGGCGAGTGTCAGCAATATGTCTCTTGGTCTTATCGTGGCGTGTTTATCTTCTGCCGTTAGGTCAGACGATAGAAATGCCACTTGCACACTTAGAGTAGCAGATTGACGGTGACCAACTTTAAACAGAACTTGATTCATTTTCACACACATTTATTAAAATAATAAAAAGCAGAGATAGTACGTAACTTGATTCTGCATGCAGATTACAATTGACAATCTGAAGTTCATTTGGTCTTGGTGCATTAATCTCATTCTTATATATCTCTGATACTTGACAAAGTGTCTATTCATTTATCTTCATGGCTATGTACAGTGTGGCGATACCTGTAAGACACCGCTAGCCCACGCCTCTCGCGGTGTGCGTTTAACCCCATTTAAATGACGCGCCAAGCGCGCGCCCAGCGGCTGTACGATTAATTAAATAATCGGCGTGCTAATCATTGAGGTCTCTGGTCCAGAGGGACGTGAAGAGGCTGTGGTCCAGAGAGAGAGTAGAGTCAGTCGAGTCTTGTTCAGTCTTAAGAGTCAGTCGAGTCTTGTTCAGTCTTAAGAGTCAGTCGAGCTAGAAAGTGTCTTGTGAAACGATCATAGTGTGATGATTTCTTTTATATGTGTTGTGTTGTCTTCTTCGATGATTGAAAAAAAAAATATAGGTAAAATAAATTTTTGTGATGTCCATCAATAAGTTCAGTCCAGTAAAAATAGAACCACTTCCCTTCACCTTTATTCACCCTTTTTTCTTTCTTTCCTTACAACAAAACAAAACAAAAAAATTACCACCCCCCCCTTTTTTTTAAATTCCGGACATCACAACAGGAATATGATAATCTTATTAGGCGCAAACTGAAACTTGGCTACAGACTAATGCAGACTAATGGAGGTCTATACACTCGTTTTAATACCTCGCGCGTTCATGTATCACTGCGCGAGTGTGATCCGCGAGGAGAAAAGGTTCTACGTTAGCAGCAATCTCATTGGCTGCGTTACATATTAATACGCGGATCGGCGGAAGCTGAATTTGGTCCCTCTCTAAGGCGGCGCCATCTCGTAGTGTGGAGACGGACGAGTGCTGCGCCAGCGCTGTTGTGCTTAGCGGGGCGCGCCCTAGTGGGAAAGTTGTGTATGCGCTGCCTACACGGAACTATGTACACAACAAACCGATAAGGACTATTACTGTTCGTCTCCGAGAGATTCACACAATATTGTCATTTGTGGGAGGAGCAGACTACATTATGGCTGGTAGCAGTCTGAAGGAACTTCGGTAATGTTTTTTAGCGGAAAATGGCCTTGAGAAGATGATGCTTGATCATGCTTATACTGGAGCTTTGAGAGCTCATGTTTTATTTCACTGTGCTCTATTCAGCTTAACATCCGATGTTATTCAAATTACTCCTGATGGATGTGCTGGTTTGAAAAAATTATTTACGATAAAGATTCATGTGTGTGATTCTCGATGCTTTCCAAGCTTACTGAATATTCTATGAGGTTTCGGGAATACAGTCGCATCATGCTGTAATTTTGCCACAATATTTCAGCTGGCAACTATCCAGTCATCTTCAGGTGAGTGTCAGCCACTGGAGACTGCTGGTTTTTATACTTTATTGTTATGTAATGTACCTGTCTCTTGTGGGCAGGGGAGGGCTGGAAGCAGCACAACTCGCCGCTCTTCGGCCAAGAGACTATAAAATAAGACGTTACAGACATAAAAGACTGGGATAAAAGATGAAGTTTATACATGAGAAATGGAAACAACGGGAAGTAAAAAATACAAAAAAGGTGTAGTTTCACGAGGCAAGTTTACTTAAAATCCACATATAATTAAAATTACATTCGATGAATTCGTAGCACCTAAACACCAGCAGCATGAAGACCACAATTAAAAATGGCGTTCACAGTAATGAGGGATACACTGGACGACGACACTAAACACACACTGCGCTTACGTTAATTATAATTTTAATTTTAGTAATTAACAGCCTTATTTGCAATGTTTGCCTAGAATTTACCTAGGTTTCAGTCGGGATAACCCAACCTTCTTCAGAATAACAGTGACTACGGTCTTTCCATAGTGGACATCATCAAGCTAAAACTACAAATCCATAAGTTATCGTCAGACTATAAAACTTACCTGGAACTGCCTGGGCCCACTTCGCGACCGCCATGCGGCAGCCACGAGTACTGTACTGGAACTGCCCCCAGTGTCATGAGGCTTGCCTACGCGGACACAATGCCTTGCGCCTGCGCATAAACTGTGTGATAGTTACTTGTTGTGACAAGACGTGAACTAAACTCCTGACCTTGAATTTACTAGTAAAGTGAAATAAAAGGTATAGCTGAGGAAAAGGGTGTACATGTTAACCTGCGCAGAACGTAGTTAGATCGACTGTCTTAACATTTGTGAGGGTTCATTGGTCAGGATAGGAGGAAGACATATTCTTACAAGCCGACATCGTCATTATTACGGCTAGGTCTAGAAGTTTTTAAGACGTAACTTTTAAGCACTTGCTTAGCTATGGTTACAACGCATGAACATCTTATTGTCTAGCACATAAATGGTCGTGATTCAACTTATGAACAAGTCTATATTTAATCTGTACCCGGCAATACGGGCCATATAAAATAGATGGTCGTTATTCAAGACTAGTATATTTGACCTGAAAAGGTTAAGAATCAAGTCAAAAACTAATACACGTGCCTGATTGAGCTTCTTAGCGAATTTATGGTTATGAGTTGCAGAAAACACTAAAGTAGGGGAAATGTGGCGGAAATGGGGTACTGAATTTGCCTCCATGGAGGTGATCCACACAGATACTGTAAAAACTGTGTGCGGACCGCTGCCACCATAATTTGGGCCTGGTGACCATCGTCATTGAACTTAGGGAATAACAGCGGAAATATGCTTAAAGCTAAAGTGTGACTTGGCGAACATTGTTCCAGTCAACACACTTAAAAACTATTGACCGACGTAGATCAATTATGCTCAAAGCTAAAGTATGACTTGGCGAACATCGCTCCGGTCAACACACTTACAATAATTGACCGACATAGTTCAATACGTACTTGAAGAACCAGTCTGAATTATGTGAGGATGACAGGAAATTCATAAATTATGTGATTTGGCAAGCAACGCTCCAAGGACCCCTTTAAACCTACCCTCTCGTGATGCTTATATGGATATGACCGCCATTAATTAAGTTAATAAAAAGTTGTGTATAACTAGGTGATGGCGTCACTGCTATCGTATACACATATTATTGACCACAATCGGTCATATTGAAGGATTATGTGGTGGCACCTATATTCGGTAAAGAAGCAGTGAGTTGGAGAACCGTCATTCCGGTTATTACACGTACGTGCTATTGACCAATAAAGTTATTACCCACTATTTAAATCAAGTGTTGAAACCGTTCTTAACTCTAGAAAGTGCATACCGAATATCGGTTGACCATCTGTGTGTATATTCACGGTGTTCAATACGCCAAATATTAACCATTTACGCTGTTGCCCTAAATAATAATGAAATATTAATTAGGTAATTGACTATTCCCATATAAGTAATAGACAGCTTCAGAGATGTGTCCAAAAATGTTTACTGTGTGAAAGTAATATACCAAAGCTATACAACCTACTGGAGTACAGACATATATTGGCAATGGTAAAGTATAACCCGCATTAACATTACAGTGGATGAAATAATGGTTGTAAACCTTCAAAGAAGCATCTATTTCGCAGATGCAGCTGAGCGTTAAGAAGGTTGTTTTTGTCATGTAGTAAATGTTTAAAAATTTGCATTTCCTCTAAAATGTCTAACCTTGCGCCTTTTACTTGACTATGCAAGAGATGAGTATTATAGGGAGGGGGGGGGGGGGGGGGGGGTGCATGAGCTCATTGCACTAAATGTTCGAATGTCGAACCACGTGTGCAATCTCCAATTCTGATCGGAATATTCTCGTTCTAACAGGCTCAGAACGTTCCCAATGGAGATTATACCATAAAAGTACTGTGTTTGCTGTGAGGCATTATCTGAAGTATAGACCGCTCCAGGCTCATCTTCCAATACAACATTTTCTTCACTAGTATCACTCTCTGTTTCACGGTGACTATCCCCTGCCACTAAATCTGGATCATCATCAGAATCGTCAAATGTGCCGTCATCGATCCCATTTTCCATCGATCCCATTTTCCTCTTCATCTAAGTCCCGTAACTACGCTTGCACCCAAGCTTCCAAATCTGGATTAGCTGTAGGTATGTTACCCTTCTTAGAAAGTCTATCCATGTTATACCTGAAATGCGGCATAAATTCACGCATAGAAGAAGACGCTATAAAATAACAGCCATTGAAAGTAGAATATGTCGGAATTAGAAACATGCGGTGTGTTGGATCTACCAAATTCTCGTACGTAATACGAAACATGCGGTATCTCAGGCACACAACATAGCGCTCTCCTCTAAACAATATGCTGTATGTCTTCACTGACGAAGTAAAACTGATTGTTGACTGCTGTTTTACAGGTGGCAAGTATTGTGGTGAAGGTACTAGGAAAGTGAAGCCGCGCTTTTTTGCAGTGCTGCCACACTCGACATTTAAAATAAAAGAGTGGTCTGAGAGACCGATGTTTCTGGTTAAGGGTTATGACTCATGTCTAACAGATAATACTGAAAAGTTTGTGGTTCAACTTTTACGGTTTTCATGAATCATGACTAGGGTTGTCAACTTTTCAGAGACAAATAATATAAAGCCACTCAAACATGGAGAGTGAGCGAAAAAAGTTCATGAAAGCGTCATGCCCGCAGAGGCAAGTTTCATTCGGTTGTTTTATTCGACTGAAAAAACCAACTGAACGAGAAAATAATCAACTGGTGAATAAGTTGTAAAACCGGTCGGATGTCCCATCGGTACTGCCGCCTGTTAAACCAGTCATTTGTCCCAGCACTACTGCTGCCTACTTGACCAGACGGTTGTCTACACCTACACCTACATGATTACTCTGCAATTCACAATTAAATGTCTGGTAGAGAGATCATCGAACAGCTTTGAAGCCATTTCTGTACCGTTCTACTCAAGAACAGCGCTCGGAAAAAATGAACACTTACAACTTTTTGTGCGAGCACTGATCTCTCTTATTTTATTATGACGATCATTCCTCCTTATGCAAGTGGGCGCCAACAAAATATTTTCACACTGTGAAGAGAAAGTTGGTGATTGAATTTCGTGAGAAGATAACCCAGCAGCAAAAAACGCCTTTGTTTTAATGATCGCCACCTCAATTCACGTAACATATCCGTGGCGCTCTCGCCCCTGTTTCGCGATAGTACAAAACGAGCTGCCTTTCTTTGAACTTTTTCTGTGCCTTCTGTCGATCCTGTCTGAGGAGGAGGAGATTAGTGTTTAACATCCCGTCGACAACGAGATCTTTAGAGACGGAGAACAAGCTTGGATTAGGGAAGGATAGGGAAGGAACTCGGCCGCGTCCTTCCAAAGGACATTCCGGCATTTTCCTGACACGATTTAGGGAAATCACGGAAAACGTAAATCATGGTGGCCGGACGCAGGTCTGAACCGGTTCCAATCTGATGCGGATCCCATACTGCACAGCAATACCCCGAAGAGGACGTACAAGGGTAGTGTGGTCAGTCACTGTAGTAGACCTGTTGCATGATCGTTTAGTTAACTTAAGCTTATTCATAATTGTAATCCAGAAGTGCCCCCCCCCCCCCCCCCCCATAAACCATTGGTGGGCAGGCTTGCGTGCCTTAGCGATACATACAGATAGCCGAAATGTAGGTGCAACCACAACGGAGGGGCATCTGTTGAGAGGACAGACAAATGTGTGGTTCCTGAACAGGGCATCAGTCTTATCAGTAGTTGCAGGGCAACAGTCTTGATGGCTGACTGAACTGGCCTTGTAACGTTAACCAAAACAGCATCGCTGTGCAGGTACTGTGAACGGCTTAAAGCAAGGGGAAACTACAGCCGTAATTTTTCCTCGGGGCATGCAGGTTTACTGTCTGGTTAAATGATGATGACGTCCTCTTGGGTAAAATATTCCGGAGGTGAAATAGTCCTCCATAAGGACCTCCGGGTGGGGACTACTCAGGAGGACGTCGTTATCAGGAGAAACGAAACTGGCGTTCTACGGACCGGAGTGTAGAAAGTCAGAGCCCTTAATCCAGCAGGTGAGTTAGAAAATTTAAAAAGGGAAATGGGTAGGTTAAACGTGGATATAGTGGGAATTAGTGAAGTTCGGTGGCAGGAGGAACAGGACATCTAGTCAGGTGAATACGGGCTATAAATATAAAATCAAATCGGGGTAATGAAGGAGTAAGCTTAATGGTGAATAATAATAAAAAAAGGAACACGGACAAGCTACTACGAACAGTATAGTGAACGCATTATTCTAGCTAAGGTAGACACAAAGCCCACCCCTACCACAGTTGTCCAGTATTATAGGCCAACTAGCTCTTCAGATGATGAAGAGATTGAAGAGATGTATGATGCGATAAAACAAATTAAGTTAGTTAAGGGAGACGAGAATTTAATAGTCATGGGGGATTGGAATTCGGTAGTAGGAAAAGGAAGAGAAGGTAAAGTCGTTGGTGAATATGGACTGGGGGTAACAAATGAAAGAGGAAGCCGCCTGATAGAATTTTGTACACTTGGTTTAAGAATCATGAAAGACGGTTGTATACGTGGAAGAGACATGGAGACGCCGGAAGGTTTCAGATTGATTGTGTAATGGTAAGGTAAAGATTTAGGAACCAGTTTTTTAATTGTAAGACATTTCCTGGAGCAGATGACTCTGGCCACAATGTATTGGCTATGAACGGTAGATTAAAACTGAAGCAACTGTAAAAAAGTATGAATTTAAGGAGATGGGACCTGGATAAACTGAAAGAACCGGAGGTTGTAGAGAGTTGAGAGAGAGCATTAGGGAACGACTGACAAGAACAGGGGAAAGGAGTAGAATAGAAGAAGAATGATTAGCTTTCGGAGATGAAATAGTGAAGGCACCAGAGTATCAAGTAGGTAAAAAGACGAGGACTAATAGAAATCCTTGGGTAACACAAGAGATATTGAATTTAATTGATGAAATGCAGTAAATGAAGCAGGCGAAAAGGAGCACAAACGTCTCAAAAATGAGATCGACAGGAAGTGCAAAATACTTGTAGCTATATGGGAATGGCTAGGGGACAAATGTAAGGACGTACAAGCATATATCACTAAGGGTAAGATGGACGCTACCTACAGGAAAATTAAAGAGACTTTATAACTGTCAAGAGCTCAGATGGAAAATAAGTCCTAACCAAAGAAGGGAAAACAGAAAGGTGGAAGGAGTATATAGCGGGTCTATACAAGGGTGATGTACTTGAGGGCAGTGTTATGGAAATGGAAGAGGACGTAGATGAAGATGAGATGGGAGATTTGATGCTGCATGAAGAATTCGACACAGCACTGAAAGATCTAAGTCGACACAGTAGTTAGAACTACTGATAGCCTTGGGAGAGCCAGTCATAACAAAACTCTTCCATCTTCTGAGCATGATGTATGAGACAAGTGAAATACCCTCAGACTTCCAGAAGAATCTAATAATTCCAACTCCAAAGAAGTGAGGTGCTGATAGGTGTGAAAGTTACCGAGCTATCAGTTAAATAAATCATGCTTGCAAAATACTGACACAAATTCTTTACAGATGAATGGAAAAACTGGTAGAAGTCGATCTCGGGGAAGACCAGTTTGGATTCCGTAGAAGTGTAGGGACACGTGAGGCGATACTGACCCTACGACTTATCTTAGAAGGTAGGTTAAGGAAAGGCAAACCTACATTTATAGCATTTGTAGACTTAGAGAAAGCTTTTGACAAAGTTGACTGGAATACTCGCTTTCAAATTCTGAAGGTGGCAGGGCTAAAATAAAGGGGGCAAGAGGCTACTTACAATTTGTACAGAAACAGGATGGCAGCTATAAAAGTCGAGGAGCACGAAAAGGAAACAGTGGTTGACAAGGGAGGGAGACAGGCTTATAGCCTGTCTCTGATGTTTTTCAATCTGTACATTAAGCAAGCAGTAAAGGGAAGAAAACACAAAAAAATGGGATAGGAATTAAAATCCAGGGAGAAGAAATAAAAACCTTGAAGTTTGCCGATGACATGGTAATTCTGTCAGAGACGGCGAAGGGCTTGGAAAAACGGTTGAACGGAGTGGACATTGTGTTGAAAGGAGGATGTAAGAAGAGCATAAACAGTAGCAAATTAAATCAGGTGATGTTGAGGGAATCAGATTAGGAAATGAGACACTTAAAGTAGTAGATGTGTTTTGCTATTTGGACAGCAAAATAACTGATTATAGTCGAAGTAGAGAGGATATAAAAGGGAGAATGGCGATGGCAAGGGAAGCGTTTCGGAAGAAGAGAAATTTCTTAACATCGAGTATAGATTTAAGTGTTACGAAGTTTTTTCTGAAAGTATTTGTATTGAGTGTGGTCATGTATGGAAGTGAAAGAAGGACGATAAACAGTTTAGACAAGAACAGAATAGAAACTTTTGAAATGTGGTGCTACAGAAGGATGCTGAAGATTAGATGGGTAGATCACGCAACTAATAAGGAGGTACTGAATAGAATGGGAGAGAAGAGAAATTTGTGACGCAGCTTGAATAGAAGAAGGGGTCGGTTGGTAGGGAAGTCTCTGAGCCATCAAGGGATCAGCAATTTAGTTCTGGAGGGTAAAAATCGTAGAGGTAAGGACAAGAGATGAATACAGTAAGCAGATTCATAAGGATGTACGGAGATGAAATGGCTTGCACAGGATGCATGGAGAGCTGCATCAAACCAGTCTTTGGACCGAAGACCACAACAACAACAAGATTTCAGAAGTATTTAGTTGAGTTTACAACTCTTAGATTTGTATGATTCGTCGTGTAACGGAAATTTAGCGGATTACTTTTTGGTACTCATGTACCATACTTTTCATAATTTAGAGTCAGCTTGCACCATACACTGCATACCACCGCTGCCTGAAAAACCAGTCGGTTGTCCCATAAGTACTGCCGCCTGCTAAACCGGTCGGCTATTCCATCATTGCTGTTGCAGGTCTGCGGATCGTACACGACGGGGCGTGCCAGTTGACCGACATCCATATGCCGAACAACGCGCGCACCGTCTGCTACCTGGCCGACAACCAGGCCATCTACCTGCCCATCTGCGGCACCGACGGCGTAACCTACCCCAACCCCTTCGTTCTGCAGTGCGCCAAGGAGAGGGAGCTCATCCCCTGGCGTAAGTACCTCAGTCTCATACCGAGCGTTTGTTCGTACTTCGAGTGCCATCCCCGAGGATGTTACTTCTTTTCCCAATCACGACCAACTACAGGCTGTGTTATACTTTACTATCACAAAAAACCTCCTTACGACTTTCTTGATACAATGATTTACCAACAGCCATATGATTTGTAGAAGTTTATTTTGCTTTATGAACTTCTATGCGCTACCAGTTTCGGCGTTACATTGATGCCATCTTCAGGCCCCACTCGTCATAGCCGTAAAATCGCTATTCACGGAAGGAGCCATATAACTGGATCCGTGAATCAATCTTGGTGGCCAGGTGACAAAGACTGAGTCTAGTTATATGGCTCCTTCCGTGCATTGCGATGTTTCGACTATGACGAGTGGGGCCTGAAGAGAGCATCAATGTAATGCCGAAACATGTAGCACATAGAAGTTCATAAAGCAAAATAAAAATCTACAAATCATAGGGCTGTTGGTAAATTATTGCATCAAGAAGTTCATGCCAGCCGTCGTCCCTCGATCAATAATGGATCAACGAAGATCCTTATGACTTAGTTTGTCGACTTTTCATTAGTAGGCCTATGTCGAAAACCCCGTGTAAGACACTGGCACCTAGGAGAACGATATAATTTGTTACTCAATGAAAACTGAAGCAGTAAAAATCTAAGCAACGTTTTTTTCCTTATTATACTTATTTTTGTTAAATTTAAAAATATTTGAATAGCATGCTGGTATGTTGTAACGGTTTCGAGTATCCTGCAGCCTTGTTGCTACTGCAGACTTTTCATTTATAAGTAAATAAATTTTAACAGAAGATGTTTTTTCAATGTCATCTACTTAAATTTTTCTCCGTTTCTCAGGATGTAAGCTGTCTGGCTTCAGAGAGATTTTATGTGGCTTATACCGAATGCGAAAAGCAGTTAATACGCAAATACTGAATGTAAGAAAAATGATAAATAATTAAAATTATTAAATAGTTAAAGGATGAAAATGCGTTGTTACTGCTGCTACCAAACAATGGTTACCATATTTTTACATATTAATTACGGAGAAGTGAGATGTGTTATTTCTTGCTGCACTTGCTCCCAGTCGGAGGACTGTATACTTCAGTACTCCCCTAGCACTTGAAAACTGTTAACCAGCAGAAAGACAGCTATCCGGTTATTTTACTACTATTTTTCCTTTCTTAAGACTGTAAATGAGTCACGGATAGGATATACATTTAATAATCATTTCTTAAATTCAGCATAAAGTATAGAAACAAACAGTTCAGAAAAAAAGGGAATTGTGTTGAAAACAACTCTCATAGAATTAAATCGAATGAACGTATCACCAGCTTCTTCCTCTCAAATTAAGAAAATTTTATATACCCTCGTGACTAAAGGCCTCCACGGATTTGATGCTATTTCCAATGAACTATTAAATTTTGGTCACTATATAATAAACCCTGTCTGGTCATTAGCTCAAGATATTTTTTCAGAGAGACTGAAACATGCCGTTGTTAAACTCCTCTAAGAAAAGTTGTAAGAGAGATGTCGTAACTACCCACCTCTTTCTCTGAAGACAGTTTTTGAGAAGGTGATGTATTCCAGATTAGTATCTCACCTGAGCAACGATAATATCCCCAGGATTGGATTTCACAATAGTTCTTCTTCACTGAGAATGAAATTTACACGTTCAGCAAATTTTCCGAGCATTAAATAATAAAACAGTGCTACTTTCTATGACTCATATAAAATATTTGATAGTTAAAATCAAATTTACTCCTAGATAAACTGAATTTTATGGGATTAATATTATATCCAACCGTAGGATAATGTCATATCTAACGAAAAGTATGCAAAAGTTGTAATTTAAACAGTGTAGTCCATGGACATTATTCTAACTGAGGAGAAATCACGTATGGGGTTCCACATTGCTGAATCTTAGGTCCACTATTGTTCCGCAATATGTAAACGATCCTCTATCTAATACATAACTAATAGAATTAGTTCTTTTTGCAGACGATACTAGTACTGTAATCAATCCAAGCATTTTTTCCGAAACAGAAAAAAATAGTAATCAGATTTTTTAAAAGTATCATTGACTCGTTTTCTGCGAATGGTCTCTCCCTCAATTTTAAAGTTCTGCACATCTACGGGTACAACTCAAAATAAAAGTGTAACACATCCTGAGGAAATAATAAACAGGGTGGAAGCTTCAAAAGTCAAAATTCATAGGTGTCTATATACACACATCAAAAAATGTTTTGCATCACCCCGGTTCCCAGATCTTCTGAAGATAGACGTTGGCTATGGATGTCCCTTTGACTGTTCAGAGATGTCACTAGCCCCGCCCAAAGATGTAAACAACCGGAGGTCGTGTTACGACTAAACTGAGCGCAATAGGCTGCATGACGCGCAACTTCACTCCCGACGTTCACGGAGGAGTCCATCTTTGCAACCATGACACCACGCAGCGCGGTGCAGATGGGCCCAACAACATTCCGAATAGCCGCTCAGGATTGCCAACACTTTCTCTTCACCGATGAGTGTCGCATAATCGTCGCAGGTGTGTTTGGAGGCAACACGGTCAGGTTGAACGCCTTAGACACACTGTCCAGCGAGTGCAGCAAGGTGGATGTTCCCTGCTGCTTTGGGGTGACATTGCTTTTGGGCCGATGCACGCCGCCTGGTGGTCGTGAACGGCGTCGTAACGACCGTACGATACGTGAATGCCATCCTCCGACTGATAACACAACCATATCAGCACGATATTTGCGAGGCATTCGTCTTCATGGACGACAATTCGCGCCCCCATCTTGCAAATCTTGTGGATAACTTCCCTCAGGATAACGACATCGCTCGACTAGAGTGCCCAGAATGAACCCTATAGAACATGCCTGTGATAGATTGTAAAGGGCTGTTCATGGACGACGTTACCCACCAAGCACTCTGAGGGATTTATGCCGAATCGCCGTTGAGGAGTGCGACAATCTGGATCAACAGTGCCTTGATGAACTTGTGGATAGTATGCCACGACGAATACAGGCATGCATCAACGGAAGAGGACGTGCTACTGGGTATTAGAGGTACCCGTGTGCAACAATCTGGACCAGCATCTCTGAAGGTCTCGCTGTATGGTGGTGCAACAAGCAATGTGTGGTTTCAATGAGCAGTAATAAATGCGGCAATGATTTTTATGTTGATCTCCATTCAAATTTTCTGTGCAGTTCAAATGGTTCAAATGGGGCTTAACATCTGAGGTCATCAGTCCCCTAGAACTTAGAACTACTTAAACTTCACTAACCTAACGACATCACACACATCCATGCCCGCGGCAGGATTCGAACCTGCGACCGTAGCAGTCCCGCGGTTCTGGACTGTAGCGCCTAGAACCGCAACACCACCGCGGCCGGCTCTGTACAGTTTCCGGAACTCTCGGAACCGAGGTGATGCAAAACCTCTTTTGATGTGTGTAGATGACAAAATGGAAAAAGCTGATTTTGGAACCCCTAGAAAACTTAGCTTAGTCATAGTTGCACTCAGAATCATTTGAGATCAGTAAGGTGACGTATTTCACGAATTTTCATTCAATAATGTCATATAGAATTATGTTCTGGGGTAACTCATCTTTAAGAGAGAAAGACTTCAATGCTCAAAAGCGTGCTATAAGATTAATATGTGGCGCACACCTACAGTCATCTCGTAGACTTTTCTTTAAGGAGTGACACCGCTTTGTGGTGTATTAATTCTGTCATGAAGTTTGTTGCAAATAATCAACTGCAGTTCAGCAGGAACAATGAAGTAAATAATAACAATGCCAGAAGGAAAAATGCCATTCATTACCCCACATTAAGGGTGCCTTTAGCACAAAAAGGAATGCTTAATGCTGTAACAATAATTTTTGATGACTTAGCCAGTGACACAAAATGTCTGACAAATAGCACAGTAAAGTTGGAAAACAAACTGAAGTGCTTCTGCCTGTCAAGATCTTCTATTGTGTAGAAGAATTTATACACTCCTGGAAATGGAAAAAAGAACACATTGACACCGGTGTGTCAGACCCACCATACTTGCTCCGGACACTGCGAGAGGGCTGTACAAGCAATGATCACACGCACGGCACAGCGGACACACGAGGAACCGCGGTGTTGGCCGTCGAATGGCGCTAGCTGCGCAGCATTTGTGCACCGCCGCCGTCAGTGTCAGCCAGTTTGCCGTGGCATACGGAGCTCCATCGCAGTCTTTAACACTGTTAGCATGCCGCGACAGCGTGGACGTGAACCGTATGTGCAGTTGACGGACTTTGAGCGAGGGGGTATAGTGGGCATGCGGGAGGCCGGGTGGACGTACCGCCGAATTGCTCAACACGTGGGGCGTGAGGTCTCCACAGTACATCGATGTCGTCGCCAGTGGTCGGCGGAAGGTGCACGTGCCCGTCGACCTGGGACCGGACCGCAGCGACGCACGGATGCACGCCAAGACCGTAGGATCCTACGCAGTGCCGTAGGGGACCGCACCGCCACTTCCCAGCAAATTAGGGACACTGTTGCTCCTGGGGTATCGGCGAGGACCATTCGCAACCGTCTCCATGAAGCTGGGCTACGGTCCCGCACACCGTTAGGCCGTCTTCCGCTCACGCCCCAACATCGTGCAGCCCGCCTCCAGTGGTGTCGCGACAGGCGTGAATGGAGGGACGAATGGAGACGTGTCGTCTTCAGTGATGAGAGTGGCTTCTGCCTTGGTGCCAATGATGATCGTATGCGTGTTTGGCGCCGTGCAGGTGAGCGCCACAATCAGGATTGCATACGACCGAGGCACACAGGGCCAACACCCGGCATCATGGTGTGGGGAGCGATCTCCTACACTGGCCGTACACCTCTGTTGATCGTCGAGGGGACACTGAATAGTGCACGGTACATCCAAACCGTCATCGAACCCATCGTTCTACCATTCCTAGACCGGCAAGGGAACCTGCTGTTCGAACAGGACAATACACGTCCGCATGTATCCCGTGCCACCCAACGTGCTCTAGAAGGTGTAAGTCAACTACCCTGGCTAGCAAGATCTCCGGATCTGTCCCCCATTGAGCATGTTTTGGACTGGATGAAGCGTCGTCTCACGCGGTCTTCACGTCCAGCACGAACGCTGGTCCAACTGAGGCGCCAGGTGGAAATGGCATGGCAAGCCGTTCCACAGGACTACATCCAGCATCTCTACGATCGTCTCCATGGGAGAATAGCAGCCTGCATTGCTGCGAAAGGTGGATATACACTGTACTAGTGCCGACATTGTGCATGCTCTGTTGCCTGTGTCTATGTGCCTGTGGTTCTGTCAGTGTGATCATATGATGTATCTGACCCCAGGAATGTGTCAATAAAGTTTCCCCTACCTGGGACAATGAATTCACGGTGTTCTTATTTCAATTTCCAGGAGTGTATTACTATAATGTTTACAAGGTCATGGGTAGGACGTACTGAACATATCAAAAACAATACTTTATAATTGTTCAGCATATAGCCATGCTACAACATTAAGTTGCGATTTGTATGTAAAGTCACTCGTTGCGTATCATTAGATAGTAAAGACAAAAAAGGGCTGCAGTCTCAAAGGGTTCGTGGCAAAGGAACGACGAGAATCGACCAGGCAACAGTCGGTAGTGTAGATGTAAATTGTCGTAGCTGTGTTGGAAAAGTACCAGAGCTTCGAGCACTGATAGAAAGCACTGAAGCTGAAATGGCTATAGGAACAGAAATCTGGCTAAAGCCGTAGATAAATTGTGCCGAAATTTTGACAGAGGGGCAAACCGTGTTTAGAAAAGATAGATTATATAAAGTAGGTGATAGTGTGCTTGTGTCTGTTGGTAGTAGTTTATTTTGTAGTGAAGCTGATATAGATATAGTTCCTGGAAATTACTATGGGTAAAGGTTATACTCAACAGCCGTACCAAAATAATAATTGGCTCCTTCTACCGACTCCCACCCCCTCCCCCGCCCCGACTCAGATGATGTAATAGCTGAACGGTTCAAAGAAAACTTGAATCTCATTACTAATAAGTACACCGGTCATACAGTTATAATTGGTGGAGACTTCAATCTACCCTCAATTTTTTGGTGAAAATACGGTTCAGAGCCGTTGGTAGACAGAAAACATCCTCCGAAATTGTACTAAATCCTTCCTCTGAGAATCACTTTGAACAATTAGTTCATGAGCTCCTCACACGAATTGTAAATGGTTGGGAAAACAGACTTGACCTCTTAGCCACAAATATAATCCTGATACAATAGAGACCGTCATGACGGATACAGAGATTAATGAACACAAGGTCATTGTAGCGAGGCTCAAAACCATATTAATCAAAACTACTAAAAATAAACGCAAAATATATCTATTTAAAACAGAAGATAAAAATTCGCTTGATGCCTTTGTAAGGGAGAATCTCCATTCCTTCCAAGCTAATTATGTAAGTGTAGACCACATATGGCTCAAATTCAAAGATACAGTATCGACAGCAATAGATAGATTCATGCCGCATAAGTTAATAAAAGGCGGGACTGATCCACCACGGTACACAAAACACGTCAGAATACTGTCGCGGAAGCAACGGAAAAAGCATGCCAAATTCAGAAGAACAAAAAATCCTCAAGACTGGCGAAGTTTCACGGAAGCTCTAAATTCAGTGCGGACGTCAATGCGAGATGCTTTTAATAGTTTCCACAATGAAACATTGTCTCAAAATATGGTAGAAAACCCAAAGAGATTCTGGTCGTATGTATAGTACAGCAGTGGCAGAAAACAGTCAATACCATCACTGCGCGACAGCGGTGGAAATGTTACCGATGATGGTGCAACTAAAGCAGAGTTACTAAATACAGTTTTATATAATTCCTTCACGAAAGAAGACGAAGTAAATATTCCAGAATTCGAAAACAGAACAGGTGTTAGCATGAGTGACATAAAAGTAGATATCTTAGGTGTTTTGAAACAACTCAAATCACTTAAGAAAGGCAAGTCTTCCAGTGCAGATGGCATACCAAACAGGTTCCTTTCGGAGTATGCAGACACAATAGCGCCTTTCTTAGCAATCATATACAACCGCTCACTTGAAGAAAGGTCTGTTCCTAAAGACTGGAAAGTAGCAAAAGTGACACCAATATTCAAGAAAGGAAATAGCAGTAACCCATTGAATTACAGACCCATATCACTGACCTCAATTTGCAGTAGGATTTTGGAGCATATACTGTACTCGAACATTATGAATCACCTTGAAGGAAATGACTTATTGATACATAACCAACACAGATTCAGAAAATATCGTTCTTGTGCAACGCAGCTAGCTCTTTACTCCCACGAAGTAATGACTGCTGTCGACAAGGAATCTCAGACCGATTCCATATTTCTAGATTTCCAGAAGGCTTTTGATACCGTTCCTCACAAGCGACTATTAATCAAATTGCGTGCGTATGTAGTATCGTCTCAGTTGTGTGACTGGATTCGTGATTTCCTCTCAGAGAGGTCACAGTTCGTAGTGATAGACGGTAAATCATCGAGTAGAACAGAAGTATCATCTGGCGTTTCGCACGATAGTGTCATTGTTTTCTGCTGTACCTGATTTGCATAAATGATATAGGTAATAATCAGAGGAGTCCCCTTAGATTGTTTGCAGATGATGCTGTAATTTACTGTCTAGTAAAATCATCAGACGATAAATTCCAATTACAAAATGATCTGGAGAGAAATTCTGTGCGAAAAGTGCAAATTGGCACGAAACAAAGAAAAGTGCAAGGTCATCTACATGGGTACTAAAACAAATCCCATAAATTTTGGGTATACGATAAATCGCACAAACCTAAGGGCTGTCAATTCGGGAAAATACCTAGGAATTACAATTACAAGCCACTTAAATTGGAAAGACTACATAGATAGTATTGTGGGGAAGGCGAAACAAAGACGGTGCTTTGCTGGCAGAACACTTAAAAGATGCGAGACACCCACTAAATAGACAGCCTACATTATACTTGTCCGTCCTCTGCTGGAATATTGCTGTGCGGTGTGGATCCTTACCAGGTGGAATTGACGGAAGACATCGAAAAAGTGCAAAGAGGGGCAATCACCAACTTTCTCTTCCGAATGCGAAAATATTTTGTTGACACCCACCTATGCAGGTAGAAATGATTATCATAATAAAATAAGGGATTCAGAGCTCTAACGGAAAGGTGTAGGTGTTCCTTTTTCCCACGCGCCATTAGAAAGTGGAATGGTAGAGAAGCAGTGTGAAAACGCTTCGATGAACCCTCTGCCAGGCACTTAAGTGTGAATTGCAGAGTAACCATGTAGATGTAGATGTAGATTATGATTTATCGTGCAGATGACCCATGGAACATGAAAGTAACTGAATAACTAACTAAGGTGTGCGTTTAGCACTCCAGGATATTCTCCTTCCGTACGTGCCGAGGCCACAAATTCTTTATTAAATATGATAAAGAATTTTACGACCAAGGCTTTTCCGTAGTTGCAGTTTTTGTCAAACCTGATTGAGCACCTACCTCTATAGTCGAAGAATTCCTGGATCATGTAATGGACATTTCTTTTTTTTCTTCGTAGAGTTCTAAATTCTTCAAGAGAGTCATATTTTTAATTATTTATGAATGTACTCTTTTATTTCCTATCTCCGTATTATATGGACTGTTGAAGCCTGGCAAAATCTCATTTCATAATATGTAACAATTGCTGTCTGTTACACTCCTAAAGTACATAATTCATCAGATTCTTCACATTCCCACTCATACGTGTCTCTAGGTTGTTAAGTTTACGACTACGTGCAGTGTGTTTTTATAGCGGCCTGCTTTTGAGTTTCCCTTCGTAAAAGTAAGCGGATTTATGCCTGCAAAAACCTTGCTAGTCTCTAATCGTCGAGATAAAGATCATTCATCCATTTTTCCGTTGCATTTAAGAGTTATATTTGTTTGTGCGGCTTCATAATTATCGGCCTCTCCCTTGAGAACTGACCTTGACTGTCGTCCATATGTACACGGAGTGCAATGGTGCAGTGGTTACCCCATGCGAGACGATGACGATTCAAATTCTAGTACCATTGCACACAGTTTTATATTACATCCGGCAGCACTATTTTTAAGGTTGTGACGCTTGGGTACTCTGAAGGCAAGTAGTTCCCCGGGAGAGAAATAAGGAAACAGCAGATTTGAAAATTTGATCTCGTGGAAATGCTGTGAAGGGGCTAAAAGATTTTTGAAACATTCTGTAAGTGCACTCCAGCCGATATTAATTCTCTGTGTCCCTATCAATATTTACGCTTCCACAGGTAAACAAGAGAACAAACATCAGAAATCAGTAATGAAGTTGTGAGTTGCCTCACAGCAAACAATGTACGACACGGCGAACATCGTTACAGTACACACAGCTTCAGAACGTTACAGAAAGCCGTAAACAGTCTCCTGCAAACAAATCGATTGGCCGAGTGTATTACTGTAACACAGACGGTAACTACATTAAACCAGTTGTTGTTGTACGTCAGTCCCCTTTGATAATCTCTAAAATACGCTAGCCATCCTTTGAAACAGATGCAATCATTGGAATTTTCTGCGAACCTCGACAAATAATATTCCTTTCAACAAATACCTGCAGCAAATATTGAAGGGTGTTGTGGAGAAGATCAAGTGAGGATTGTTTGTTAATCAGCTAAATTCAAGTCATGGTCGTGCATCAGATGAGAAATTGAGAGTTCCTAAGAGTCGACTGTGTACTTAATGTCGTATTTGATTACTTGCACTGAACTGCTTTTGGCAGACTGAGAGACGACGTGGAGCAGAAAATTATCCGCGGGAAATTAAATGGAGACAATCCAAAATTCGGACGAAATGATTTAGGCAGACTTAGCCGGAAATAGGGTCGACCAGAAGGCAGTTTTAACGCTTCTCGCTAGAATAACTGTCTAATATGAAAAAGAAACACTACTTGGAATACAAACGAAAGTGAAACTAACACATTATAGCTTTTAAAACTATTTTCCTTAAGAACTCTGTTGTCGCAGAATGTACTGGAAACAACTCCTACAGTTTGGCTAGGAAGATACATATTGACAGAAAAAAAGACAACATGATGAAAGAAAAGTAAAGCTCAGAATAATTGTGGAATAAACTATTCGCGATTTAAATGTAGCGTCATAGTGAATAAAACACTGAAGCATTCGACTGCCGCCGTCAGGCATAAAAATCACTGACTGTCGGGGCTGACACGGTTTTCTGATTATATGGATACGATTGCAGCATCGGAACTGGAGAGGGCCGAAGTGAGACGTGGGCAGAAGAAGAACTGCGCATTTCACAGCACCACCAGTCTGTTGCAGGAGCAGAGACGTCACGTAGCGATTGGGGCCGGCGCCAAGTTTGAAACTGCCGTTCCCGCCTCTTTAGAAGCGTCAGGCATCCATCTTTACTTTCGCTCAATATGTCAAGTCCTTACCCACGCCATATTAGGTGTGTACTCCTAGTCTCTGTATAAGTTGTTGCTGTTCATTCTAAACTGCCTCCTTTATAAAAGCATCTCAAGACGATGATGCGTGAGCCAAGGCTGTCGTGTTTCCATATTTTATTGTATTTTATGCAATTTTTCAGCAATGCTCATCTGTTTGCGTTCTCGGGTTTCCTTACTTCTCAGTAAAACGTTCTGAAAAGTTCGAACTGTTTGACCTATATAGACTCATCCTCATAAATTAAGGATAATGCTGATACATGCTGGTCAAACAGCAGGTCATGGCATGGGCTCTCTGTGTGTCAGAAAGTGTGATCTCAAGTTTATGGCAACGATTCCAACAGACAGGAAACGTCTCCAGGCGGTACAGTACGGGACGTCCAAAGTGCACAACACCACAAAAGAGCAATATCTTACCATCAGTGCCCGCAGACGGCCACGGAGTACTGCAGGTAGCCTTGGCTCGGGACCTTACCGCAGCCACTGGAACAGTTGTCTCCAGACGCACTGTCTACAGACGACTGAACAGACATGACGTATTCGCCCGGGGACCTGCAAGGTGCATTCCACTGACCCCAGGTCCCAGGAGAGCCCGTAAAGCCTGGTGTCAAGAACACAGTACATGGTCATTGAAACACTGGTCCCAGGTTATGTTCACGGACGAGTCCAAGTATATTCTGAACAGTGATTCTCGCCGGGTTTTTATCTGGCGTGAACCAGAAAACAGATACCAACCCTTTAATGTTCTTGAAAGGTCGTGGTTTGATGATGTGGGGTGGGATTATGACTGGTGCACGTACACCCCAGCATGTCTTTGACAGAGGAACTGTAACAGGTCAGATGTATCGGGACGTCATTTTGCACCAGTATATCCGCATTTTCAGAAGTGCGGTGGGTCCCACCTTCCTCGTGATGGATGATAACGCACGGCCCCACCGAGCTGCCATCGTGGTCAAGTACCTTGACACAGAAGATATCAGGCCTGCCTGTTCGCCAGACCTAAACCCCATTGAGCACGTCTGGGTTGCTCTCAGCCGACGTATCGCTGCACGTCTTCAAACTCCTAGGACACTTCAGGAACTCTGATAGGCACTGGTGCAAGAATGGGAGGCCTTACCCCAGCAGCTGCTCGATCACCTGATCCAGAGTATGCCAACCCGTTGTGCGGCCTGTGTACGTGGACACAGTGATCATATCCCATATTGATGTCGGGGTACATGCGCAGGAAACAGTGGCGTTTTGTAGCACATGTGTTTCGGGACGGTTTTCACAACTTGATGAAAATTCATTATAGATACTCAGTATAGATACTGCTGCTGCTCAGTATAGATACTGCTGCATTCGCTCTCCAAGACCTATTTCGTCTTTAGTCTTTAACAGGGCGCACCATACATTTGGGAGGGGGGTGGAGAGGGAGGGGAGGAACACTGCTCTTAGTCCATGTCGATCCAGCATCCAGCATACGTCGTAACTTGCTGCTCGTTGCCCCACAGTACGGCAGAAACGACAAGTCACACAGCATCCTTCATTGGTGGCACCTGAAAGCTGTTGGGATGTCTCCATTGCTGTGACCATTCTCTGTGAACACGTGTCTCAAATGCTAGAATTTAGACTGTAGGTGATCGGCATCGGAAATAATCTTTGCTCTATGTACTAATGTGTACAAGACCGCTTTCTTGCGCACGAAGTGGTGAAGGTTATTGAGGTTCAAGTACCGAGTAGTCTGCGCTGCTTTTTTTTCTACACTGAATGATCAGGCCAGCCTTCCACTCAAACAAGACATCCAAGCCACTGAAATAAAATGTTATACAGGAGGAACGAATTGGTTTACGTTTGTTACATAACAACAAAGAATTGTCTTGCTAGCCGACAAAGTAAAGGTCACTGTGGTTCTCACCACTGCACTTGCTACATTTATTAGAAGATGATACGTACCAGATACTCAGTCAACACAGCCATCATTAGAAAGACAGATAAATTATAAAAAGACTCTGGCTTACCGGACGGTGAAGACATTAATGCCTCGAGCCACCAGACCTCCAAAGATTCATCGATTGCCGAAGATATGCTAGGAAAATGTCCCTCTTGCGCTCGTTATTAGTGCAAACAGTTCGCTCACCTGCAGACTGACAGGGTTATTAGCACCCAAGCTGAGACACTGTGAACACTATGTGAATTCGCACACATTTGTTGACACACTCAAGACACGCTGGATTCTTTGACCCAACATTTTCCATGAGGGATCGCCAAGTTGTTCCATCATGTCCAAACGACTACGTACATCCTGTACAACGAATATTATGATATGGCACACAATATGATCGCTACTTCTCTCTGGCAGTAGTGAATTTCTTCATGGAACACTTTGGGGAGCAGGCTCTGAACTCTGCTGCAACATTGAATCCATCTTGCTTCCTCCGGCATGTTGATGACACCTTCCTGATATGGTATCATGGTGAAAATACACTGCGACATTTTGTTGATCGTATGATTAAACTTTCTATAGACATGGAGAAGGATGATAAGCTACCGTTCTTGGATGTTTTAGTTGAGTGGAAGGCAGGAGGCCGGCTTGGTCATTCAATGTACGGAAAAAAACGCACGCAGATCGGCACTTGAATCCCAATAGGTGTCACCACCAATTACACAAGAAAGCAGGTACACAGACCAAAGATTATTTTCGATGACGACCAATTAGGGTCTGAAACGCTGCGATTTTAACGCGTGTTCGGTGAGAAAGTTTACAGCAAAGGAGTACGGCAGGTGCTGTCAGGTGCCTTTGATGACGGACGCCTTGTGAATCGGCAGAAGACAACAAACCGACTGCGTTCCTCCCACGCTGCGGGGCAACGAGCAGCAACTTAGGACGTGTGCTGCAGAGACATGGACTGAGACTAATGTTTCGGTTCACCCCCAAAATACGAGATGTGATACGCCCTACTAAAGATGACATAGGTCTTCGAATGCCTGGTGTGTATGTTGTCCCTTGCGAATGAGACAGTATTTATATAAGTCAAATAGCTTGAAAATTACTAAGGAATATCGACATATTAACCAAAGGGAACTTGAGAATTCGGCCACAGTTCATCATTTCCTGAAAAACGGATATAAAATACATTTTGAAAAGACGAGAGTCTTGGCTCACGCGTCATAATTTCGGAATGGGAGGCAAAAACCAGAGTCCAAGCTACAGCCTTAGTAGGGCATGGCGTCGATTTACAAATCGAGTGAATGCAGAGACGGGTGCCTGACGTTGCTAGAGAGGCAGTTTCAAAAGTAGCGCCAGCTCTTCTAGCTGCCTGACGTCACTCCAACCCGTAGCGGACTAGAGCTGCTGACAGCTGCGCAGCAACCCATCTTCCGCGCATGCGTCTCTTTGACCTTCTCTGACTGGTTCCAGATGCTGCAGTCGTTCCCATATAAGCGCAAAGCTGAGTTCGTCTCGTCAGTCAGTGGCTTTTACTCATGACAGTGGCGGAAATATCGAAAGCTCGTGTTTTTTATTCGATATGAGGCAGCTTTTAAACTGAAAAGAGATTACAAGAGATGCTGCCACGACGACTTCATGGACACAAATTAATTGCTACCTAATGAGTTTATCGGACACGCCATCATCTGCGGCAGGGGGGGGGGGGGGGTTACACGATATATCTCACTTATGAAGCCCGCTGTTTCTGATACTGCAGTCAGTGTGCATTCATAAGCTTGCCACGAGTGGTGCTGCGATAGGTTCTTACAGTATTTATGGAGCTACAACCCGCAACGTCGTGTCGTACGTGTGGTATTTATGCTTAGCAAAGATTTGCTCTGTTGTGTAATGGATATTAAGCACTGTTAACTATAGATGTACAAAAATATGTGAATCACGTAGTGGGCAGTTCTTGAGAATGTTTCGCAAAAAATAAAATAGCTTACAGTTTGGGCGAGCCTTTCAAGACATACCTTTCAATTTCACTAACTGTGCTGCCTGCAACTTTTCGCGGTTTGGACACAATGCTGTAAATGCTGAGGTCGCAGGATGTTTACACTGCCTGACAAACAAAATAGAGCACTCATAAGGGAAGAAGGAACAGAATGATGCCTCACAGTTTCCTGACAAACAAAATAGAGCACTCATAAGGGAAGAAGGAACAGAATGATGCCTCACAGTTTGAACGAGTATGTAACATTATTTTAATGTTTGCATAATCGATTCAAAATTACAAACCACTTGGCGATCTGAGCCCCACTTATTTGAATGATATTGCACTCCGTCTGCTCTGGATGAATGCATCGTTTCAGTTGGTGAGGGTATCAGTAAGCCGTTAAATCCTCTTTTGAGGCAAATTGGCCCACATTTGTGATACATGGTCGTTGATATCCGGAATACTAGCATTGGGATGGAGTCGATGTCTGGGCTGGTTGATACCAGCTACTGGAGATGGATCTGGGAAACTTACTGGCGATGGGCGTATCTCAACATCACGCGGACAATTCATTGAGACGCGTGCCACCTGTGGACGAGCGTTGACTTGGTCAAAAATGGAACCACTAGACTGTCACGTAAGAGGTAACACATAAGAATCGGAATGTCCTTGACATATTGATGTGCCACCAGACTGCCCTCAGTCACTACCAGCCGTGACCCGTAGTCATGCTCTATGGCTCCCTTCACCATGACGCTAGGAGTAAGAGAGCTGTGCTTATCCAAAACATTGAGGAATGGGACCTCTCCCTCCTCGTCGTCATAAATCCCATCAACGGTCATCTGAGGCAGTGCAGAACCGCAATTCGTCATTGAAGACATTACGACGCCATTAAACATCAATCGATGTTTCCCGGTCACGGCATCACTCCAACAGCAGCGGTTTTTTGTTGTGCGAATGGCAGCATAACATTAGAAGCTAATTTCCTAGTGCGGCTGCTATTAGTCTTGAACCAATGGCCCAGCGTGGCGCATAATATTGCAAGGAGTCCATTATTTGCTGTCGATAGGCAGGTGCAGACGTGAAGAGTTCAATATGTGTTCGGTGCGTTCTTCCCTTGTGGTGGTCAGACGTGGTCGATCAGAATGTAGATGACGGGTACGCAGTCCAACATCGAGCTACTGTTGTAACCAAATACCTCAAACAATCTGGATATTGCAGGATTAGAACATCTGGCTAAATGGAGACACACAGGTGCTGAAAACGCTATTTTACACGAGTATGCAGAATATTGATGTCACTCACAGTGGTAATTCAGCATCTGATGCTGTTCACTCCTCTTATATAGCCTGTCAGATTTGTTAACAACGCTAAACACGAACCTCACCCACTGTGGTGGCTGTTCTACCTCTCACAGTGAATTTCAACTCTAGTAAATTTACTTATCAACAGAGGGTGTGTACGTCAAAGAAGTTACATTGACATCCGGCCATCTCGTAAGGAATTTTCGGTGTTTTCGTCAGGCAGTTTAAATCGGAAGCAGTCTATGCACCGTAGGTAAGGGGCAAGACAGCATTTTGCTATCTAATAGCATATAAAATACCACTTGGTCGTTTGCATAATCAGAGGTGTGCTTTGTGTCTGCAGTTGTGGAAGTGCTTCACGAGGGCGCGTGTGACCGGCCCGTGGAGCGAGGCGAGGACCCGTGCGAGGTGGCGGACCGCCTGCCCGCGGTCATCGACCGGCCGCTCTTCTGCGCCTCCGACGGGCGCACCTACTACAACGCCAAGGCGTACTCCTGCGCCGTACACCTGCGGGGCACCTGGTTCCCCTGTGAGTTGTCCTTCCAGCTTCTCAGTGTGACCAGACCTGCCCCCGGTACCTGCAATGCTCGGATGATAATTGTTTGCCAGTAGTTGGCGTGCCATAGGGGTTTTCTTGCCCAACAGGTTTTGTTCCTGATTTGTTTTAACCCTATATTTACTGCGCGACTGAGGAGTTCTGGTAGATTTTGTAGGAATTATGCAACCACACCGCCTGTTAGAGCAGTAGGATCGGGAAGGTCCCTTCCAAAGAGTCTGTGCTTTCTACACTGGACGTCAGCACAGCCTGCACGCCACTCCACAACCTGGAAAGTGAACAGCTGTGCGGAAAATGGCTTATTGGGGTGTTAAACCACACTGCGGGGTTACGTAAATAAGAGAAGTTTTGTATGTGAACTGAGGTGAGTTGCACAAATTAAATAATACGTTTCGTCTACAGTGGTTTCAGTCTCTATTAAGACGAAATGTACATAATTGTGTAACGAGGCATATTTTCAGAAAGAGAGCATATATTTGTATAACTGATGCTTATAAAATCATTTTAAAGAAACCTAAGACCATACGCGCATTACGAAAATTTCAATCTGCAGAAAAAAATCGGGTCTGGAAGGGTTAACATGTACTCCCTGGAGGGACTTTTTCTGCTACTGGATCTCCATTTTCTTGACCAATACACCAGAAACATTCAACATCTATAGGGAATGTAGAGAGAGATAAAAAGAGAGAGAGAGGAAAAGAAAACAGTATCGGCAACATTTAATAGACTTTGTCGTGAGTGGCGACATAATTTTCAAGCGGGAACCACTAGTCTCCAATGCACAGTTTAGGCGGGGGGATGTCGAAATTTGAGACGGTGGCATCAGAAATTCCTTCGTCTGTAACTGGTATCACACTGAAGCGCCAAAGAAACTTGTATAGAGGAGCGGTCTGAAGGGCGTTGCTACTGTTCGCGCGGCTCCCTCCGACGTAGGTTTGAGTCCTCCCTCGAGAATGGGTAGTGTGTAAGCCTAGGGACCGATGACCTCAGCAGTTTGGTCCCATAGGAACTTACCACCACAAAAAAGATATTTAAACAGGAATAACACGGCGCTGCGATCGACAGCACCTATATAAGACAGTTGTTGGATCGGTTACCACTGCAACAATGGCAGCTTATCAAGATTTAAATGAGTCTCAACGTGGTGTTACAGTCGGCGCATGAGCGATGGGACACAGCATCTCCGAAGTAGCGATGGAGTGGGGATTTTCCCGTACGACCATTTCGCATGTGTACCACGAATATCAGGAATGGGGTAAAACATGAAATCTCCGACATGGCTGCTGGAGGAAAAAGATCCTCCAAGAACTGGACCAACGACGACTGAAGAGAATCGTTCAACGTGACAGAAGTGCAACCCTTCCGCAAATTGCTCCATATTTCAATTCCGGGCCATCCCCAAGTGTCAGTGTGCGAACCATTCAACGAAACATCGTCGATATGGGCTTTCGGAAACGAAGGCCCACTCGTGTACACTTGATGACTGCGCGACGCAAAGCTTTACATCTCGTCTGGACCCGTCAACACTGACAATGGAATATTGATGATTGGCAATACATGTTGCCTGGTTGGACGAGTTTCGTTTCAAATTGTATCAAAGTCAAGTGGCTCCAAGCTTTATGGGACCTAACATCTGAGCTCATCAGTCCCCTAGACTTAGAACTACTTAAACCTAACTAACCTAAGGAAATCACTACATCATTGCCCGAGGCAGGATTCGAATCTGCGACCGTAGCAGCAGCGCGGTTCCTGACTGAAGCGCTTAGAACAGTTGGGCTTCAGCGGCCGGCCAAATTTTGGACGTGTACGGGTATGGACAATCCATGGAGCCTGCATGTCAGTAGTGGACTGTTAAAGCTGGCGAAGGCTCTATAATGGTGGGGGACGTGTGTAGTTGGAGTGAAATGGGACCCATAATACTTCTGGTTACGACTCTGACAGTCGCATAAATCAAAACTGAAATGGATGAAGTTCACGCCTATTCTGTGCCATCATTGAAGACCCTTTACTTTTGGATTAATGAATTTAAACGTGGTCGCTCACCGAAGACGAAGCACGATCTGTCCGTCCAATTCAGGCCACCATAAAGAAAACCATTGACAAAATCAATGACATGGTGATGCAAGACGGCCGAATAAAAATTCGTGAGACTGCTGAGATGTCGGAATCTCACCTGAGCGAGTGCATAGTATCCTACACAGACAAGTGGCTATAAGGAAGCTGTGTGTGAGGTGGGTGCCGGAATTGTTCTCAGTCAAGAAAATGAAGCCTGGAGCAATCATTAGACTTCGGAGTTAAAATGGCAATCAAAATAATGGAAAAAATCCCACGAAAGTGCACTGAAGAAAGCAAAGACCATTTTGTCAGTTGAGAATGGGGGGTCAACAGTGTTTTGGGATTCGCAAAGAATAGGTAGAGTCATAACTAGACCCTATTATGCCTCATTCCTGGATCGTTTTGAAACTTGAGTTGGCTGGAAAAAGACCAAGGCCGGTACGTAGAAAAGTGCTCTTTCACCAGCATACCATTCCACACGTCAGCGACAACAATATTGAAAGTGCATGAATTGTGCTTTGATTTGGACCCTCATCTACCGAGTTAAAGCAACGTAGCCTCAAGTGACGTCTTCCTGTCTCGTAACTTGAAACTTTGGGCTGCTGGGAAAATTTTTTCATCAAACGAGGAAATGATATTTGCTGTCAACGAGAATTTTCCAGTTTGACAGAACCTACTACTCCAATGCGATGAAAAAACTAGAGGATCGCTGAACCAAGTTTTTATCACTCAAAGGAGGCTACGTCTAGAACTAAAGTGAGTTGTTTACGGAACAAGAGGAGACGAGATACTGGCAGAAGTAAAACTGTGAGGATGGGGCTTGAGTCGTGCTTGGGTAGCTTAGATGGTAGAGCACTTGCCCGCGAAAGGCAAAGGTCCCGAGTTCGAGTCTCGGTCCAACACACAGTTTCAATCTGCCAGGAAGTTTCAAACATTTTTTTTTTACCAGACTTTACAAACCAACCTCATAGACGGCAGTTTTGTATCTGGTAACCGTGATGGCAACAGAACAGATCTCCCTCTATCAGGCCATGAATTTGGGTCTGTAACGTCCAGGTGGTGACACAAACATACGTCAAAGTGAACTGCAGCTGCGTCGTTTTGCAGCCACATTACTTGAAGACCGTGTACGAGTAGTGTCACTACATATAGTAGGGTAGGAAGGACGCCTGTGACGAAAATGAAGCTGATCGATCAGGATAGTGTTAGATAAGGGTGAAAAATGTCATCACACTCTGTACCTGTACTGATTACTTCCAACTTATTGAGCAGCGGATTTTCATCTGTTCAACTACTGATTCACAATTCCATTTTCACTGAACATACATTCATTGGTGAACAGCACAAATATTAGATATTGACGCTGATGTGTGCAGCACGTTAAATACCACTTTACTTATCATGGTAATCCTCCGCTGGTATTGCTAGCACCGGGCGGGGTAGCCGTGCAGTCTGGGACGCCTTGCCACAGTTCGCGCGGCTCACCCCCATCGGAGGTTCGAGTCCTTCCTCGGACAGGGATGTGTGTGTGTTGTCCTTAGCGTAAGTTAGCTTAACTTTGATTAAGCAGTGTGTAAGCCTAGGGACCGATGACCTCAGCAGTTTGGTGCCATAGGAACTTACCACAAAATTTCTGTTACTAGCATTTCTGCAGATGGTGAGGACGTAGCTCCGCACGTGAACACAACGGAACTCCAAGAGTGATGTTGCACGGTTCCTCTTTGAAGTGTCTCAAAAAGTTCTCTCAAAGTTCTCTCCTGAAAATAGGATTGACCTTTCCATTTTTCTTTTCGTTTAGATTGCTTTCTTGCTTCAGCTACCTACAATAAACTATTCTTTCAAGATTTAAGACCTTTGTAGAAAGCAAACATTGATCACATCAATGTATTTCATTTCATACGGTAAAAAAAGTTGAAATGACTTTTGTCAGACTTCGACAGTACCATTACTAATTATTTACGTCCCAGATAATAGAAAGTACATTTTGAAACAAGAAATCATCATATGGCACCTGTACTTGTAGTTCAGAACCACATTGCGGTAATGATGTTTTGGTGCTCCTGAACAACTGTAACGCTAAAACTGGCTTCATTTACCGGTGTATTGCTGTTTTCAGTTTTACCACGTTGTCTTATGGTCTGAGGAGTGACGTTATACGGGCTGGGCAAAATGAAAATGCCCAGGAAAATATTTACAGTAGTGCTGCCGCACGACTGATTCTTGTAAATAAACATCACAGAAGATGCTGGAAATCGCCAACGTATATGCAACGCTGTACTTTCTTTATAAAGCTGTGGGACAGCCGCGGCTGCTCTGCGAGAGAGAGATAAAGCAGCAACAGCGTTATAAATGTTCACCTGTAGCTCTTCGAGAGTGTGATGATTACTTGAGTACACGTGATCCTTCAATATATGCCTCACGGATAAAAGTCCGCATGTCGTGGTCGTGCGGTAGCGTTCTCCCTTCCCACGCCCGGGTTCCCGGGTTCGATTCCCGGCGGGTTCAGGGATTTTCTCTGCCTCGTGATGGCTGGGTGTTGTGTAATGTACTTAGGTTAGTTAGGTTTAAGTGGTTCTAGGTTCTAGGGGACTGATGACCATAGATAATAAGTCCTGTAGTGCTCAGAGCCATTTAGCCATTTGAACCATTTGAACGGATAAAAATTACACGGGAGAGAGATCAGGCTGTAGCAGTGGCCAGGAGATTGAACTTCCTATGTATATTATCTCCTCTCCTTACCGAACACCTCATGCAATCATGACAAGATGCAGTGTATGCTGTTGTTCTGACTTGATGAAAATGTCCATGTAAACGTTCATCTTCTGTGAACTAATCCGCAATGGGTATAAAAGTTTTCTGGGTATGGTACCGTGTCAGAATGAATTAAACTACTGCTGCTGGAGAAAAACCAACATTTCAGCCACGGTTGCAGCGGTCTTCTTTTGGGTCTAATGGTGCGTTCTAGCTGAGCTGTGTCCTTTATATTTTGTTGTTTCTGTTCACTGCGCATGCCATTACATCATAATTTTAAAAAGGTAGTTAGTAGCATTGGTCACTTCAGGCAGAAGTAGAGGGAACTATTTTAATAGGTTATTGCATTGGAGGGAGAACATAACCTCTGTTATATGTTGGCTCTTGTGTTATGTGCCATGATTGGTGGTCATCGTCGAATGACAAGTTTGCTGCTGTTTACCAACTGCTGGACGTCGGCCTCGCGGCGGCAGTTACTCGCCGGTAGTGCTCGTGCCTTGTTTTGACAGTGCGATCTTTTCGGCTCTGATTGCTGGCAGCCAGGATAGGGCACGTCTGAGTCCATCTTCCCTATTCATGTTATTAGGATGTTTAAGTATTTCGATGGCCTCTCTGATTTTGCTTTTCGTCATAACCGTCATAATCCGCTATGTTAAAATAGTTTCTGGACATAACACTTAGTATTAAGAGTTTGCTGTAGGAGTGTCGTACATTGCGAACGGCAGACACTGCGCAAAAAAACACCAATTTTGAGATTATACAACGCCTCCTCAAGGTACTGATGGGAATTTGCTGATGCGCAATGGGGCACGTTGTGTCAGTTCACGTAACTTGACAGTCTGCGTCAGGTCTCACCTGAAAGAAACTGATTGTCCGAAAGTCCTTATTCCACTTCAGTTAGAAACCAGAAGTAGAAAACAATACGTGGAAGTTCGTCTCGACGTTTTAATTGATTCACAGCAGCAAATTTGTAAGGGTACTGATGCACGTCCTTTTTGATAGTGTTTCGACACTACAATCTCTTAGTTCCCATTTCCGCAGATAAATGGCGTTGAGATTTCATCGGACTTTGTTCCAAGCTTCCCTGCACTCCAACAGTGCTTTCTGGTGTTCCAACGTTTTTTCGTATTTTTACGGCTTTTATTCTCTAAAGAGCCCTTTCTGAACACTTTCCCACTAAATTTAGCTTTTCATACTTAGCTGTACGTTTTTCCAAAACACTTCCAATTCTAAACTCTTGCTGAAACAGTTCCGCATACGATTGTTTTTACGAATTGTGCTTCTCATAACACACGATAATGAACACGTGCCGCTGTTACGTGAGCACCATTTTGTGCTACATTCAGCCGATCACTAAACACATCTTCTCTCCCATTCAAACTTAATGACGCAACGAAGTACCCTGGGACAGAGCATACGCTGATCGCATATGCGCAGCCACGTGACAGCAAGATTGGTGCTTAGCAATCACGGTTTCCTGCCTTTTCTGTGATGGGCAGTTCTCCTGGCAGTTAACAAGGTTCAGTTGCGCGTCTGTCTTATAAATATTTTTCGAGCTACTTTCATTTTCCCCGCCTCGTACACACAGATGACAGGGGTCAAGGGATACTTCCCAATATCGCGTCGGACCCCCTTTTGCCAGACTTACTGCAGCAGCTCGACGTGGCATAGACACAAAAAGTCGTTGGAACTCCCTTGCACAAATATTGAATCATGCTATCTCTATAGCCGTCGATAGTTCCGAAAGTGTTGCCGATGTAGGATTTTGTGAGCGAATAGACTTCTCCATTATGCCATAAAAATGTTCGATGGGATTCATATCGGGCAGTCTGGGTGACCAAATTATTCGCTCGAACTGTCCAGAATGTTCTTCAAACCAATCGCGGACATTTGTGGCCCAATGACATGGCGCATTGTCATCTATTAAGATTCCATCGTTGTTTGGGAACATGAAGTACTCGAATGGCTGCAGATGGTCTTCAAGTAGCCGAACACAACAATTTCTATCCACTATCGGTTCACTTGGACCAGAAGACCCAGTCCATCCCACGTAAACTCATTTCACACCATTGCGAAGCTATCTGCAGCTTGTACAGTACCTCGTTGACAACCAGAATTCTGCGTCACACTCGAACCCTACTATGAGCTCTTACCAACAGAAAACAAGACTCATCTGACCAGACCACTGTTTTCCATTCGTCTAGGATCCAACGGATACGGTCACGAGCCCTGGAGAGGCGCTGCAGGAGATCTTGTGCTGTTAGCAATGCTGCTGCCACAGCCCACTGACGCCAAATTTCGTTCGTCGCATGTCCCACATAGATTTCTGCGGTTATTTCACCCAGTGCTGATTATCTTTTGGCACTGACAACTCTACCCAAACGGGGCTACTCAAAGTCGCTAGGTGAAGGTCGTAGGCCACTGTGTTGTCCCTGGTGAGAGTTAATGACTGAAATTTCGTATTCTCTGCACACTCTTGACGCTGTGGATCTCGAAATATTGAATTCCCAAATATTTCCGAAATTGAATGCCCTAGGTGTCTCGCTTCAACTATTATTCCGCGTTGAAGGTCCGTTAATTGTCGTCGTGCGGCCATAAATACGTCGCAAACCTTTTCACATGGATCACATGAGTACAAATGACAGCCTCTGTTACTGTCGCTGTCGCTCCACTGGCGAGCTTTCTTTGCTCGGCACGTTGAGCAGTTAAGCATAATCACATTGCAAATCTTTTCACATGGATCACCTGAGTATAAATAGCAGCTTCGACAATGCACTGTCCTTTTATACGTTGTGTACCCGATGCCACCGGCATCTTGTGGTGTTTTTTTTTTAAATATTTTTATATTTTTATCAAATTATTATTCTCTTGTGAAGATTCAGAAATCTGTTATGAGTTTTGCACCACTTCCTGGCAGGAAGAGCAAAGACTTTTCAAAAAACTTAAGTACTGTTAGGGATAGTTTATATTTCACCTGAAATCGTTTCCAGAAAGCGTAGCGTTCTCAAGATCAAGAACAGAGTTTATTTGTGTCGTGATCATGTTCGATCACAACCGGATATGAGACATAGCAACAACGAACAGAGAAATCTAAGGGACCAGACAGAGCTGGAAATTTTCTTTGCTATACTATACCACATATTAAAAGAAGTGGGATTTAAATTACAAACACGGTAAATAGCAATGCGCCTTCTGCCTTAACTACGACTTTTGCCGACATGCAGCCGGCGCCTGGTAGCTGTATAAAAACTACAAAAACACCGTTATTTCTGTTGCTATTAATAGAAGATGGAAAGCATAAAAATACTGTAAGGAATAAGGAGGCACTACTGCATTTGAGAGCAAAATAACTTATTTAATTACCTTAGTCAGTATTGCTAACAATAGGCTCCGTAAAATTTCAATTTTCTATCTTTCTGGCCGTTTCCTTAAGTAAAGTCCTTTAACATATTCGATATTTCCTCTTAGATGCACACACAAATTCTTACATTGCACTGAGCAATAGTAATATTTTATAATAACTAATTAGTGATTGCGGACCACGTCACATAAGCGTCCACCGTCATTAAAAAATATCACGACTGTGGTAACAGAAGAGGATTACAATTCTTCAGCTGTCAAAAAGTAAGAAACACAAAATATCTCTATCGATACAATTTATGAACAATTCGCATTCCGCGCCGTGGAGCGTAAGGTGTTCTGAAATATTAGGTGGTCGCTGCTCAGCGACGATCTAAGAAATTTTTACACAAATTGTATGGCTTTTATGAGCCTGCATGGTTAGATGATCGAAAGTAAGTTTATTTAATGCATCGAAACAGATACTAATATTACAATCTGAATGTGTGCATATTGACTTTTATCACCTCACTGTAGTCTACATTCCAAGTAACTCCTGACTGCTTTGTAATTTATCCAAAAGTGGCTCTAAGTTTACGTCCCAGAAATCGGAACTGCAAAGAGAGCCTTCAGGGCATCCTTTTGAACACAGTTGGTAACTGTTAATGTGAGTCTGGACAGCGTCACGTATCCGCCTGTTCGTTAATCTAATGGACAATGTATAATTAGAATCGGCGCTTGGTAATAATCTCAACTTCGACGCATAAATGTTATCTGTGACTGGTAACACTTTTTCGATTGTGTCACCTGTGACGCGTGTCCATTTTTTCTCCACAATATAGCACTGAATCAAGTAGTTGTGGATGGTGTATAAACACTTACCTTTCGAAATCGGAACTCAGTCGCCGACTAATACTGAGCATGGCGGTAAGATTCATAACCGAAACAACGCAAGAGGAAATGCTATTGTGTATGAGGCACGCCTGAAAATGATGACAAGGCCGCAGTTATTATGCACGTCAATGTGTAGTACAGTCGGCGTTTGAGTTTTCAGAATTTGGCATCTGTTTCATCAGATGCCTCCTTATGATCAGAAATTAGTTGTGTACACTATTATTGCAACACGAATTGTTGGACTTATTATTTTCTACAAAACCGTAACTTCTGGTAGCTGAGTCAATGTCTGTTTATTTGTTTAACTATTTTTTATTATTTTATCTGTTGCTGCGCATCTAACGCCACAGTCTTGTGGCTCTAAACCAGGTCGATACATTCTATCAATTTTAGTTTCATATGAAATATATAACTTTAAAAACTAAAGCCATATTAACAGAAAAAGTAGAAAAGCAAATAAGCAATAAGAGTGGAACTAAAGTAAAACTAAGACTCACAATCAAGTACCCTCTCCTCCTAAACTGTTACAATGGTAATCAGGAATCTTGGAACTGCTCACGACTGCCGACTAGGCAATTTCCTACATCTAAGTTCACCCCTTAATTAAACTACTGGCAAATGATTCTGCGTGGCTCGGCAGCGCTTGATCTTTTGCACTCCAAATAGGGTTCCTGTTTTTCACACAATTTAAAGAACTCTAAATAAAAAGTTTCATTATTAATTTGGGCTCGTATGACTAATTGCTTTGATGAGAATTAAATAATTTTGCGCTATAAATAAACATGTTACGTCATTAACCAGCCTCCTCATCAGCATTGCGAGTCATCAGCATCTCTTTCTGAAATTAAAAAGTTGGATGAGCTCTGCTTCATTGCTGAACTCGTTCTCGAGGTTGTCCTGGTGCAGTTTTTCTTCTTGTACACATACGTTCCAAACCTTTTTGATTGACCCATTTGGCAAACAGGAATATTAGCCAATACTTCGACATCAATATCTTAATATTCCGTAATGTAGAACTCAGACTGTAGTGCTGTTCATTTTCTACACACACCAAAAAAAGTTTTGCATCACCCGGTTCCAGGGTGGCCGAGCGGTTCCAGGCGCTCCGGTCGCAGGTTCGAATCCTGCCGCAGGCATGGATGTGTGTGATGTCCTTAGGTTAGTTAGGTTTAATTAGTTCCAAGTTATAGGGGACTGATGACCTTAGAAGTTAAGTCCCACAGTGCTCAGAGCCATTTGAATTTATCACCCGGTTCCCAGAACTCCTGAAAATAGACGTTGACTGTGTATAATGTATTACAGACACAGTCCCTTTGACTGTTCAGCGATGTCACTAAAGCCACCCAAAGATGTAAACAACCATGCATGAGCAGCGCCCATTAGACGGAGGGGGTCCAACAGCCGATCAGTTCCAGTCATTCCACCAGGTAAGAGTTACATGGCTGGTGTTGTCTGTAGTTGAACCATGGCTAGACGGTCAATACCGCGGTTCGATAGCGTCCGCATTGTTCCTTTGTGGCAGGAAGGATTCTCAACAAGGGAAGTGTCCAGGCGTCTCGGAGTGAACCAAAACGATGTTGTTCGGACATGTAGGAGATACAGAGAGACATGAATTGTAGATGACATGGCTCGCTCAGGCCGCCCAAGGGCTACTATTCCAGTAGATGACCGCTACTTACGGATTATGGCTCGGAGGAACCCTGACAGCAACGGCACCATGTTAATAATGCTTTTCGTGCAGCCACAGGACATAGTGCTACCAGGCTGCATGATGCGCAACTTCACTCCCGACGTCCATGGCGAGGTCCATCTTTGCAAATACGACACCATGCAGCGCTGTACAGATGGGCCCAACAACATGCTGAATGGACCGCTCAGGATTGGTATCACGTTCACTTCACCAATGAGTGTCGCATATGCCTCCAAGCGGACAATCGTCGGAGACGTGTTTGGAGGCGACCCGGTCAGGCTGATCGTCTTAGGCACACACTGTCCAGCGAGTGCAGCAAGGTGGGGGTTCCCTGAAATTTTGCGGTGGCATTATGTGGGGGCGACGTACGCCGCTGGTGGTCACAGAAGGCGCCTTAACGGCTTTACGGTACCTCCGGGCGATAGTGCAACCATATCGGCAGCATATTGACGAGGCATTCGCCCCCATAATGCAAATTTTGTGAATGACATCCTTCAGGATAACTACATCGCTCGACTAGTGTGCCCAGGATGAACCCTATCGAACTTACCTGGGGTAGAGTGAAATGGGCTGTTTATGGATGATGAGACCAATCAACCACACTGAGGGATCTACACCGAATCGCTGTCGAGGAATGGGACAATCTGAACCAACAGTACCTTGATGATCTTGTGGATAGTATGCCAGTACGAATTTTGATGAAAAAAAGACAATATATTATTTATTATTATGTATAAATGTGAATGGATGAAAAAATGAAAATGGGGGAGAAATGGCTTTAAATATTTATGTTATTTACTCTTTCAGTACGAACTTTGTTGTAGACCCCCTTATTTACGTGTGGTAATAAAAATTCATTTAGACAGAATTAAGCACATTTAAAATTACGTGAACCTTAGCAACCCTCTCATGCTGATAAATTTAAACTAACTGATTAATAACATTTATTTGAAACTCATTTAAATTAACTTTTTTACGTATTTCGACCTTGGCACACATTTTCTAGATGCAGTGGATTTTTTAAATATTTACTGAATTCTTTCCCGGCGTTAGCTATGGAACACAAGACTGTCTCTGTTAGTATAAAATGGTTAAATATTGCCAAGCCGATCTGAACGTTTAACTATCATTGACAAAACACACGTCACTATACGTTTAAGTTATTTGCTTTAGAAATGGAAAGAACCTACAGATTAAAAACTTCAACGTTAATTATCCGCCTATGAATGCACAAATGTAAAACCAGTAATAAATTCAGTCAGCCTCAGGATCGCTGTAAAAGAAAAATATTTCGTAATTCAATGCTAATTTTACCTGCTCCAGATTTACGGGTTTGGTTAATTTTATAGCGGAACAATTTTTTAAATATGCCACCGCTGCAAATCGTTCGGTCGCGGCACAGCCCAGGAACACCAACGATAATCGCTAAAAGTGCTGAAAATTCTTTAAAGAAATATTATAGATGACATGGGCAAGCTAATTTACATTAGTAATACATAATTTTGATAAATTATAATGTATTTAAACCATAACAATAATCAAAATTACACACCATGATGATTTCTCCTCTAATGGCGGCTAAAGATAGGTACAGACTAACGAAGTCTACTCATTCATATAATGCTACGTCACAGGTTCCTCTCTCTCTCAGCTCTAGAGGAAGACGACAAAGAATACACATTATGTAGCGCTTTTTATACTACTGCTGATTTTGAAAATCTCTGTAATCTTACAACATTATTTTCATCTGTGGCTATATTTTACATTTTTTCATCGCAGATATTAACATATTTCGTAATTACATTATGAGTATAGAAATATTACAATCGTAAATACATCGAGAATATTATTACAGAAAATATTACAATAATAACCAACGTCCTTTACACAAAATTAAATAACTTTTTGTTAAACAACTACAGTACATACGAACTGCTTCATATCGGCGTACATAGTACAATTAAATGTCATTTCATTTTATTAATAGTGTGTGTGATGCCAGGGAACGTTACAGAATACAGGCATGGATCAATGCAAGAGGACCTGTTACTGGGTATTAGAGCTACCGGTGTGTACAGCAGTCTGGTACCAGCACCTCTGAAAGTCTCGCTGTATGGTGGTACAGCATGCAATGTGAGGTTTTTCATGAGCAATAAACAGGGCGGAAATGCGGAACTGATGTTTATATTGATGTCTGTTCTAATTTTCTGTACAGGTTCCGGAACTCTCGGAACCTAGGTGATGCAAAACCTTTTTTGATGTGTGTATTAGCGAAGAGTTGCATAATTTCGATCCTTTGGTATCATGAATTATTCCGCCCAAGTTCCAATCATTCAGTCTGGTCTCCCTTTCTAGTTGCTGGAAGTTGCAATACAGAGAACTAAATAGTAACGAAAAGACTTGTGATTATTCCTTGCAAGACAACGCGAGAGCACTCGCCGCCAAAGAGTCTATGGCAGTATTAACAAGTTTGTTTGACAGTATTAACAAGTTAGTGCAATGACAGAATTAAGAGCTGTTTTTGATGACAGGATAGTTTCTAATACTTTTAGTTCGCCTGAAACTGGTGCGCCACCTGTGGCAGTCCGAGGAACGGTCGCGGTGCATGTAGCGCTGGAAGCCTGGCTCGCAGTAGTGGGAAGCCACACCCGGCGGTTAGCTTCTTACGTCGTGTATTTTGATAGTTGTTAATTTCTTTGCGAGAGTTTCTCTCGCCGTGTATGAAAAACGAATAGTATGAAATTCGAGTCCTGTCCGTTGCAGACAGCATCACCAAGGTGGGCATCCCGTGCGACTCCTCGGACCACCCATGCGAGCGGCTGCGTCTGGTGCCGGAGGCGCTGCAGGCGGCGCCCGTCTGCGGCAGCGACGGACTCACCTACGGCAACCCTTTGGCGCTCATGTGCGCCATGACCACCGCCACCGACGGTGCGTACATCTCTCTGCACTCGAACTAAGGCCACTCCACTGGTCTGACAATAAGAGCCTGCCACTTGGGGGGAGCTGTCACTAATCGTTCGTACTAGCTCAAATTCATCTGACTTTCTCGTCGAGGTCATTAAGCGAGGAGTAACATGTTTCTCGAGTCTTCCTCTACCGTGATCCCTCGAAATCGTAACACATAGCCACTCCCTGATGCACATTACTTCTCTTGCAACGTCTGCCGCTGACGTATGATATGCGTCACTGTCACCCTCTAGTGCTTGCTAAATCATCCTTTGCTAAAACCTACCCGCTATTCGTTGAAGTAAGATTCAAGATGAAAGGATATCAATGACAAGAATATTGAGTAAGAGTAAATCGAAGAGAAGTAGCAGAAATGAGGACAATGAGAAACTTATATCAGATTTGGCGAGCACGAAATAGATGGAGTAAAGAAATTCTGTTACCTAGGCAATGAAATAACCCATCTCGGACGGAGCAAGAAAGACATAAAAAAAGAGACTTGAATCGGCAAAAATGACATTCCTGGCCAAGAGAATTGTATTAGTATCAAACATAGGTCTTAATTTGAGGAAGAAATTTCTGAGAACGCACGTTTGGAGCACACCATTGTATGGTGGTGAAATACAAGCTCTGGTAAAATCGAAACAGAATACAATCGAAGCATTTGAGATGTGGTGCAACACCAGAATGTTGAAAATTATGTGGACTGATAAGGTAAGTGATGAGAAGGTTCTCCGGAGAATCGACGAGGAAAGGAATATATGGTAAAAACTCACAAGGAGAAAGGACAGGATGATAGGACATCTATTACAACGTCAGGGAATAACTTCCATGGTACTGGAGGGAGCTGTAGAGGGCAAAAACTGTAGGAGAAAGACAGAGATTGGAATACATCCTGCAAATATCTAAGAAGGCAGGTTGTTGCAAACGCTCCTCTGAGATGAAGAGACTTTCGTGCCGGGCCTTATGAAACCCGTAAGATTGATGACTTAAAAAAAAAAAAATCTATATCTGCCATTGACCCAACATCATATGTCCCCGACTGCTGAGAAATAGTCAAGAATCAGTACCCATGAGAAACTTCCGCACTTTTTCATATTTAAATAATGACAGTATTTGTAATAAGAGTAATCGTTGAGATAAGGGTCTTTGTGGGAATGAAGACAAAACACCTTTAAAAACGAACGGAGCAACGGGAAATAATAATCAAGAAATTAAGATAATCCTTGTGTTTACATTTTTAGGTATCCAAAAATGTGTTTTCTATTCGAAGTGTTTGCCTTGGCTTGTACTACGGGCAGAGATCAGAGATTGTCAGTAGGGCCACATAACTTATAACTTTAACTCGAAGATCATTTTCAGGTACAGTAAGCAATTTAGGTCGTGGTAGTAATAGGTAAGTTACAGTTGAGTCGTTCCAGAAAGTATATTTGTTTATAAAAGTCAGCTTCTGCGACAGGTAGAGATAACGGACTATCGCAGTGGTCACGTTTGTTATCAAAGACAATGATGTATACAAATTATCCAGTCAGTAAGTACTTTAAAACCAACAAAACGATGTTTGTAATAATCTAATATAAAAAGGAAACTCTTATTACTGATTAATAAATAAGCATCGTAAAATATAGGTATGAAGTCGGGCATCCATTACAACCATTTTGACTATGATACTTAAGTCTCTTGTATATTGAATTTTTCACAGATAGTAAATTTTGCGCGAAATCGGTAGGCAATATCAGAAGCCGGTTAAAAAAATCTTTCTAACGAAATGTAGAAAGACCAGCAAAGCGTGGGGGATTGACGCAGAGACTGGCAGCTGCCCCCAACGATTATAAATGTAACGTATTGCTCATAAATCAGCAGAAAGACCGATTACCGATTCACTGTAAGTCTGGCTATCAATCACTGGAAACACCTCACAACCGTTAAATTATTGGTAGACTGAACTTGAATAAAACCACAAAAAGCTGTCCATCGCTGATTTATTCACGCAACCAGTTTCACTACGTTGAAGTGGCGTCTTAGTTGATGCTACATGGAAAGAGAACCACTCTTGCAATCGCCACTCTTATATTTAAAAAATTAATTAATGACAGCCAATGAAAGTAAAGCTAAATAAAAACTACTTACACTAGTGTCGCATAGATTAGCACACGGAGACACTCCCAACGTTTCTAGTCGCAGAATCCAACCCTATGAAAAGGGGGAGCCGTCAAAAAACAACAATAGATCATTGGAGCGAAACGTGGATGGGTTGAGGTACTATGACGAAAAGATCAGTGGTTAATGTAATAAATGTGATTAAATTCTAATACAAGAAGCATAAAATAAGACACCATCAGTAGAGTGTCTGACTCAGAAACGTAACCCTCCACCCACCCCTGTTGCTACAAGGATAACAACCCCCAGATGGAGAAAATTAGGCAAGATAAAAAATACGGAAGCAAGAAATTAAGTAAACTATGGGCCTAAGTGTGCAAATTTAATGCAGCTGAGGGACCGGATAGGGTTGATAGAAGAGACAGAGAAGATCCAACGGAGAGCAGCGCGCTTCGTTACAGGATCATTTAGTAATCGCGAAAGCGTTACGGAGATGATAGACAAACTCCAGTGGAAGACTCTGCAGGAGTGACGCTCAGTATCTCGGTACGGGCTTTTGTTGAAGTTTCGAGAACATACCTTCACTGAGGAGTCAAGCAGTATATTGCTCCCTCCTACGTATATCTCGCGAGGAAACCATGAGGATAAAATCAGAGAGATTAGAGCCCACACAGAGGCATACCGGCAATCTTTCTTTCCACGAACAATACGAGACTGGAATAGAAGAGAGAACCGATAGAGGTACTCGGGGTACCCTCCGCCACACATTGCCCGGTGGCTTGCGGAGTATGGATGTAGATGTAGATGTAAATGTAGACTAAAAACATTAAAAATCTTGTAAGGTTATAAACCTTATTTAAGACAGTTACCATTAACCAACTAGTCACAACCAAAAATGAATATATGAGACAATTGCAGACCCATTTATAATGACAAGCCCAGGAAGAACAGACTAATAAATCGCCTTACACAAATTGAATGTCCAAATACACCAACACCACTATACAAAATTTACATATCCTGTAGTCGATTATCGCGAAGATAAAGCCCTGGAGGCGGTCAGCTGTACACTAAACTGGCGGGTACCGCCATAAGATCGGAGGCGTTAGTAGGAAGGAAGACAACAACACGTGACAGGAGAGGCAGTATTTTGAACTCTAAGGTTCGGCGAGCGCCTTAATAGTATAACATTGTATCTAGAGACCAGAGAACATAGTAAAAATCTTGATGTGGCTATCATCATGATAGCTCATTGTATTATAGAGAATGCTACATATGAGTAGTGAGCGAATAAGGACCAAAAGTGAGCATAAAATGCATATTTGTGCCAACAGCTGCACAATTGTATTTTTAATCTTTGCCACGTTTACTTGTAACAACCATCTAATAACTGAAACAGACAGAGGATAAACATACAATCGTACAGCTGGTGGCACAAATATGCTTTTCTAAAAATACTGAACAGCTGTAGACACCTAAGAAAGTTTTGATGAATACAAAAGGTCGTGGGATGCAAGGGGTGAAATTCTACTATTCAAGGAATCGAAATTACTTATAATACCGCAATTTGTTAGCTCCATCTGTGTATTTAAAGTATGCAAGGGGAATGTGTTCTTATGCGAACCATCTCAACCTCTTCAAGGATGTTGAGAATCAGGTCTTTCTCCTGACGATGCATAATAGATAAATCGGAAACCGATATTTTATTAGATAAATCGGAAGCCGAGGTTGTAAATGTATGTCGCCTCTTGCGGGCGGCTGCAGCTTCCTATGTTGTAAAGTTGTATGCGTTAATTTACTGTCCAATAGCATGCGATTTAAAGTGTCAACAAACACACGTAACATGTTATAGAATAGGCATGTGACAGAATGCAGTTAATTCAACGATTGTTAAGGGAATATAATTTATCAACGCAGGATAAAGCTTACATTTCAGTCGTTCTGCCATTTCTTGAGTTCTGATAGTTTGTTTAGGATTCTTACCTGGACGGAGTGACACAAGGAAAACCGAAGACTGAAATAAGAACTGAGACGAGATACTCATCGGAACCCTCTGTCGGAAGAAATGAGGTCGGGATGGTATTATTATTATTAAAATTCCGACTCTGTGAGCAATATATGAGTTCCCATGGCCAGTAGATATCTAAACGATTATACAGGGTGTTTCAAAAATGATCGGTATATTTGAAACGGCAATACAAACTAAACGAGCAGCGATAGAAATACACCGTTTGTTGCAATATGCTTGGGACAACAGTACATTTTCAGGCAGACAAACTTTCGAAATTACAGTAGTTACAATTGTCAACAACAGATGACGCTGCAGTCTGGGAATCTCTATAGTTCGATATTTTCCACATATCCGCCATGCGTAGCAATAATATGGCGTAGTCTCTGAATGAAATTACCCGAAACCTTTGACAACGTGTCTGGCGGAATGGCTTCACATGCAGATGAGATGTACTGCTTCAGCTGTTCAATTATTTCTGGATTCTGGCGGTACACCTGGTCTTTCAAGTGTCCCCACGGAAAGAAGTCTCAGGGGTTCATGTCTGGCGAATAGGAAGGCCAATCCACGCCACCTCCTGTATGTTTCGGATAGCCCAAAGCAATCACACGATCATCGAAATATTCATTCAGGAAATTAAAGACGTCGGCCGTGCGATGTGGCCGGGCACCATCTTGCATAAACCACGAGGTGTTCGCAGTGTCGTCTAAGGCACTTTGTACCGCCACAAATTCACGAAGAATGTCCAGATAGTGTGATCCAGTAATCGTTTCGGATCTGAAAAATGGGCCAATGATTCCTTTGGAAGAAATGGCGGCCCAGACCAGTACTTTTTGAGGATGCAGGGACGATGGGACTGCAACATGGGGCTTTTCGGTTCCCCATATGCGCCAGTTCTGTTTATTAACGAAGCCGTCCAGGTAAAAATAAGCTTCGTCAGTAAACCAAATGCTGCCCACATGCATATCGCCGTCATCAATCCTGTGCACTATATCGTTAGCGAATGTCTCTCGTGCAGCACTGGTAGCTGCGCTGAGGGGTTGCCGGGTTTGAATTTTGTATGGATAGTGGTGTAAACTCTAGCGCATGAGACGATACGTGGACGTTGGCGTCATTTGGACCGCAGCTGCAACACGGCGAACGGAAAGCCGAGGCCGCTGTTGGATCACCTGCTGCACTAGCTGTGCGTTGCCCTCTGTGGTTGCCGTACGCGGTCGCCCTACCTTTCCAGCACGTTCAACCGTCACGTTCCCAGTCCGTTGAAATTTTTCAACAGATCCTTTATTGTATCGCTTTTCGGTCCTTTGGTTACATTAAACCTCCGTTGAAAACTTTGTCTTGTTGCAACAACACTGTGTTCTAGGCGGTAGAATTCCAACACCAGAAAAATCCTCTGTTCTAAGGAATAAACCATGTTGTCCACAGCACACTTGCACGTTGTAAACAGCACACGCTTACAGCAGAAAGACGACGTACAGAATGGCGCACCCACAGACTTCGTTGTCTTCTATATCTTTCACATCACTTGCAGCGCCATCTGTTGTTGAAAATTGTAACTACTGTAATTTCGAAAGTTTGTCCGCCTGAAAATGTACTGTTGTCCCAAGCATATTGCAACAAACGGTGTATTTGTATCGCTGCGCGTTTAGTTTTTATTGCCGTTTCAAATATACCGGTCATTTTTGAAACACCCTGTAACTAGAACATCAGAGAAAATAGAGCTCTCACGGAACATAACAGAAGACCGCTGTTCTTTACCATTTGGAATGAGACAGGAAGAGAGTGAACGGTTAGTAGGGCCAATGAACCCCTTGCCACACGTTATAAGGAGACTTGCAGAGCATAAGTGCAGACGTAGGTCGACTGCGCTGTAAACGGTGCAGACAACTGTTGACATTAATTTACAATATCATCTTATATTGATCTTGACAGCAGCGTAAAGTAAAATGTGTGACCGAGGAACAATATTTATTACATGTTTGCTACGTAATCAACAGTTTAGATAAGGTATGCGGAGAGAAAACAGTGTGGTTACAAATAATAGAAATTAGAAATTCAGCCCGTGTTGTCTTTACGTTTGTGGGATCTCTTCATATTTATTTATGGCTGTCGCAGGATGTCGCTCGCGTTTCTCTTTAGATATGGGCATTATCTGCTTGGATTACGTGCAGCAATATGTAAAGTAGTTTACTTGACGACTGGCAGTAGCAATAGCTGTTGCTTATTTACGTATTATGTCTGCGGGGGAAGAGACGATTACGAGAAGAAAGCAGTTAGTGACTCGGCAGTCCTTCCTGTAATCGTACTCAGATACACACGATTGCCCACAAGATTGTCAAGCATGTAGCTGGTAATGCAGTTAAGAATGTCTCCAGTCTCAAGAAACAAGGTAATTTTGAATGTGACTCCACTGATGTAGTATAGTCTCTCTTGCATACTACAGTTTGTTGAAGACATGTTTCAGGCGATTTCTACCCTTTATCAAAGTTCCTACAATAACAAAAATCTGTCGTTACTGACAATTGTGAAAGTTCTACAAAAAATCTTCTTACTTAATCAAGTTGGTAGACTCCTTACAAATAGTAACGAAGCCAATACTTCAGCACAGGAATTATGCAAAGTGTTTACACAGCCTTACTACAGAGCTTAAAGTGCAAAATACCAGTCCAAAATTACATTAACCATGATATAAAGTACACGGTAGTTTTATCCATTTTTTACAGTTGTGTACATGACTGTATTGAATGCACAGGAGTTACGAATTATTATGCCTTCAGTCACAATTTTTTCGTGTTTTCTTGAATCATACAAAGCATTCCGGACGCTATATGTACATCATCAAGTGAAAAGAGTGTAACACAGTATTTATTTATCCCCATGAGTAAGGTAATCCGAAATGTTTATTCCTTTTGTGGGAAGGTTAGGCCAACCCATGTGGCCGAGTGGTTCTAGCCGCTTCAGTCTGTAACCACGTGACCGCTACGATCGCAGGTTCGAACCCTGCCTCGGGCATATATGTGTGTGATGTCCTTAGGTTAGTTAGCTTTAAGTAGTTTTAAGTTCTAGGGGACTGATGACCACAGATGTTAAGTCCCATAGTGCTCAGAGCCAATGAACCATTTTTTTTTTTTTTGAGAAGGTTTGATGTTCATTTCGAAACTCGCAAATCAAATAACTGAAACTGCTATGACAAATCACCTCGCTCAAGAGCAAAAGTAAATAATACATTAGAACGATTTTCACCCGGTGATGAACCTACAGAGTTCGAAATGAATCGTGTGATTCAATAAAACACGAATAAATTGTGACTGAAGGCGTTATTATTTATACTTGCAGTGTATAAAAAACAAAGTTCAAATTATGTGAGACAGCAACATTTATGTGAGTAACATTACATTTGGGGTTTCTGTAGAAAACTTGATTGCTGGTGGACTAGTGTCATCTGAAACAGGAAGTCAACAAACATTAATTTGTAACTGCGTCTATAAACTACATGTTATATTCTATATGTTCTCAGTAACTGATGTTTCGTGTCACCGTGGGAAAAATGTTGACTCTAGCGACATTAAGACTGGAGGGGAAGAAGAGTGTAGGAGTATAGAGCTGAGCTGTCACCGATTTCTGTTCTTAGTTCACTGCAATTAAAAATGACAGATGATTGAAAAAATTTTCCTATTCGAATACCGGAAGATTATTACTGAAAAATTTGAGGAATGAATAATGAATAATCTCCTTAAGACGATAATCGGTGACATATGCATGTAAGTTACGAAAACCAGGATCAGCTGTAATAAAAAACAGAACTGATTAAGGACTGCTGAAAAATTGGCATTTTATTGTTGATAAGGAAAACATCTTAAATTCTACAGGTCGACATAATTTTTATATCCACGCTCGTATGTAGAAACTGATTGCGTCGATGTCCATCTCCTTCTTTTCACTGTGCAATAAATGATACATAAAATTTCGGACCTACAATCGCAGAAATTCTGTTTGTTCAGATGACATTATGGCTGTATACTTCCCGTCTATCAGAATGCAGCGACAAACTGATTTTACACACGGAGTAACATGCAATATTACTTTTTTGGCGTGCACTGCTACAGTCGGTTGGAGTCAACAGTCCCTCACAAGTTTTTTCTGAGGATATATTTATTCTTAAAAGTTAGAATATCATGACAATAGCGGTCGAAATTTCTTTCACACGTACAATTTTTGAACGTAGTATTTATCACGCTCTATGGCCTTATTCCAGAGTTCGGCCAAGAGCAAGTACTCCTTGTTGGTAAAAGCTCTTGTCCCGTCCTCGTAGCAATGTAACTGCGTGAATTACTCTCTCGCCATGTTGAAAATGTGTCCCACGTCAAGACCGATTGTGTGGCCCAAACAGATGGATGTACGACAACGCCCTGGTTTCTTGGCCTGTGGGGTGGATTTGACAGTTATGTCCAACCCAATATGGCGATGTGTTTCCGGATTCTGGGACCTGCGTGTGGGCGTGCACTGTCGTGTTGGAGCAGGGTATCATTTGGTTTCTTGTCACACCGCGCACGTTGGGAACGGTTCTCGAGTTGTTAGAGTCTTCAGATATACTCTGATGCCTTTTGGCAAAACATCTATCAGAATGACCCCTTCACTAATTCAAAAGACTGCCATCATTGCTTTGCCAGCAAACGAAGCTGTCTTGGATTTCTTTTTCTTTTTTTTATCATTGCGGATGGTGCCGCTCCAGTGGTTGCCTTTTTTTCAGCTCAAAGTGGTACACACAGGTCACGTAGCCCATAACAAAGTGTGACGCAGTAATCTCTCCATTGGCCTCAAATTGCTCCAATTTTCTTCGAATCGTGTGGTTTGTTGTGAGCGTACGTGGAACCCATCTTGAGCACAACTTTAAAATCAAAGAATCCCCCGATCATTGCACACATACTTTCAGTGCTCACTGATAGCTGTAGAGCCGATTGTCGAGTTGTGATGCGCGGGTCTGCACGAATAATGGCAGCCGCACGATTCCCCATGTTGGGAGCCGTGACTGTGACAAGACATCCCCAACATGGCCAATCGTGGAGCGCAAGTTTTGCACCTTCGGACGCTTTCACTTTCTTTATCTATCGCCCAAAAGTAAAGGGAAGAACGGATAATTAACTTTTAAAGTCCGATTCCTATATAATCTCTTTCAAATAGTGACAAAATTGAGCATTTGCACCTTCTGACGCTTTCACTTTCTTTATCTATCGCCCAAAAGTAAAAGGCAGAACGGATAATTAACCTTTAAAGTCCGATTCCTATATAATCTCCTTCAAATAATGACAAAATTGAGTATCAAACCATTGCTTGACAAACCTCTTTCTTTTTTCAGTGTTCTGGCTTGCGTGAATTTTTTCAGTTCCTTAAAAAGCACAAAAAAGAGATTGTGATTACGATATCTATTTTGATTTTACTCTGAATTTTAATGATTAAATTTTCCAATTCTTGGCACAGCTGGTCTTGCAGTACCTTTCTTTTCCAACTGATAAAAAAAAGTTTTTGGTTTCAGTTTTGTCACATGAATTAATTTTTGAATAAAAGGTCACAGGAAGTTATGAGTAATTTGAATCTTGATTCATTTTAATACATCCTTTATAGCTTCACTACACCAAATACAACGTGTGCGATATGTGGGCACATCAACAACGTAACATACGCGACTGCCAACTCACAGCTACTTGATATTACCAAAAGAAAAGTAAACAAAGATATACCTAAATGCACAAAGACGCAATTTGACAATGAGATAACATCATCGTTGTGTGTTATACGTTTACATTTTAGTATTTTCATTTCATTATTTTTACATTTAAAATTAATGCTGTAAGTATTAGAGAGAATAGTACAAAGTAATAATAGTAATAACAAAAATAATAATAACAATAATAATAACAATAATAATTATCACTGTTACTGATGTTTTCAAGATTACAATATTTGTTTGATAATTTTTTGGTATTATGACATTTCTTTAAAAATACATTTGTACATAAATACGAGGGTAATCCCAAAAGTAAGGGCTCCTATTTTTTATAAGCACATAGACCTGTTTATTTTTACAATGATTTACTTCAGTTTACAGCTTGAACATTTAACTATTTTTCCACATAATCACCATTTCTGTCGATGCATTTTTGTAGACGCTGTGGCAGTTTTTGTATGCCCATGTCATACCCGCTCCCCGCCATGCTGTTCAAAAAATTATGAACCTCTTCTTTCACCTCGTCGTCGGAGCTGAATCGCTAGGACCACAATTAACGCTGAAAAGTACTGTGAGACTCCGAAAAAACTCGAACGGGCAATTTAAAACCGAAGGAGAGGAATGTTGAGCAAGGACGTACACATTCTCCACGACAATGCTCGCCCATACATCGCTAGGCAAATCGTTGCTGTCCTGCAAGACTTTCAGTGGAACATAATCACCCACCCACCCTATAGTCCTGACTTGGCGTCCAGTGAATTTCACCTGATCCCTAGGTTAGAAGAACATATTGCCGGAAAGCAATTCAGCTCCGACGACGAGGTGAAAGAAGAGGTTAATAACTTTCTGAACATGATGGCTGCGAGCTGGTATGACATGGGCATACAAAAGCCGCCACATCGTCTACAAATATGCATCGACAGAAATGGTGGTTATGTCGAAAAATAGCTAAATGTTCAAGCTGTAAACTGATGTGAACGATTGTAGAAATAAACAGGTCTATGTACTTATAAAAAATATTAGACCTTACTTTCGGGATTGCCCTCGCAATTACATTCATGCATAAATAACTATATTTTAACATCTCTTTCTACATAAATGAAAATCAGTAACTGATGTGTGAAAAATGTTAATGGCTTGTGTGCTGACATTATTGCATGTATTGTCTTGTGTACTGGTAAATAAAAGTTTGTCTTTCAGCAGTTCCATTATACCGTCATCTACCAGATCATTAGAGACGGAGATCTACATCTACATCCATACTCCGCAAGCCACCTGACGGTGTGTGGCGGAGGGTACCCTGAGTACCTCTATCGGTTCTCCCTTCTATTCCAGTGTCGTATTGTTCGTGGAAAGAAGGATTGTCGGTATGCCTCTGTGTGCGCTCTAATCTCTCTGATTGTATCCTCATGGTCTCTTCGCGAGATATACATACGAGGGAGCAATATACTACTTGACTCTTCGGTGAAGGTATGTTCTCGAAACTTTAACAAAAGCCCGTACCGAGCTACTGAGCGTCTCTCCTGCAGAGTGTTCCACTGGAGTTTATTTATCATCTCCGTAACTCTTTCGCGATTGCTAAATGATCATGTAACGAACCGCGATGCTCTCCGTTGGATCTTCTCTATCTCTTGTATCAACCCTATCTGGTACGGATCCCACACTGCTGAGCAGTATTCAAGCAGTGGGCGAACAAGCGTACTGTAACCTACTTCCTTTGTGTTCGGATTGCATTTCCTTAGGATCCTTCCAATGAATCTCAGTCTGGCATCTGCTTTACCGACGATCAACTTTATATGATAATTCCATTTTAAATCACTCCTAATGCGTACTCCCTGATAATTTATGGAATTAACTGCTTCCAGTTGCTGACCTGCTATATTGTAGCTAAATGATAAGGGATCTTTCTTTGTATGTATTCGCAGTACATGACACTTGTCTACATTGAGATTCAATTGCCATTCCCTGCACCATGTGTGAATTTGCTGCAGATCCTCCTGCATTTCAGTACAATTTTCCATTCTTACAACCTCTCGATATACCACAGCATCATCCGCAAAAAAGCCTCAGTGAACTTCCGATGTCATCTACAAGGTCATTTATGTGTATTATGAATAGCAACGGTCCTACGACACTCCCCTGCGGCACACCTGACATCACTCTTACTTCGGAAGACTTCTCTCCATTGAGAATGACAAGCTGCGTTCTCTTATCTAGGAACTCTTCAATCCGATCACACAATTTGTCTGATAGTCCATATGCTTTTAGTTTGATCGAGGAGGATGTAAAAATTATTCAAATATCCAGACATGTCTATTTCAGGGGAACCATTGCGCTATTTATGTTCAGGGAGTTAAATGGGATTTTAAAAGCTGTTATCCTCCAGAATCGAAACCAGTGTTTCACCACTGCGCCTCTTTTTTCGGTCCAAAACACTTGGTAGTGATTAATGAAGTGAAATGGAATGAGGTCAGAGATTTCTGGCCATATGTGTGTTTAGCGATAAGCAAGCATCAATGTGTGGTACAGCAATTGTCGTACAGCTCTTTACCTTATTTATGGATGATTGTCTCTTCCACTAACATGATGTGGTCGCTGCTCGCAGACCTGTCTGCTGTGCACAAAGGAGTCTGCCTGCCGGCTGATGATGAGGACGCCGGAGAGGAGGAGCCAGGAGAAGGAGAAGGCGAAGACGTGGAGGAGGGCAACACCGGCAGCGGCGGCGCCGGCGGCAGCAGCGGCGACGAGCAGGAGGGGTCCGGCGCGCAGACACCGCCGGCTCCAGCGGCTGGCGACCCGGGGGACGTGCCCGCTGCCAGCTAGCAGCCGCCACTGGCGCCAGTCGGCTACGCTGCGGTCAGCTACGAGGAGCGCCATGGGCGTGCTCCAATATTTCGCATTAGGGACAGCCGAGTCAGTCGTCCGCTATTAAACGACATCTCAGCGACTTGGTTATCTGCCGTGCAAGGCTTAACACTGTCCTGCCTGCAGTGACCGTAAAACCCAGTGCATTTATTTAGTGGTTACAAGACTCGCCCATTGGGATCACAAGACACACTTAGTTGCAGCAAGAGACGACAGCAAGGATCGAATATCGCGGACGCTCATTAGTCTCGCCACGCGCGGGAACCGCGCTGTCTAGGGCGCATTGCCACAGTTCACGCAGCTCCCTCCGTCGGAGGTTCAAGTCCTCTCTATGGCATGGGTGTGTGTTGTCCTTAGCGTAAGTTGGTTTAAGTTAGATTAAGTAGTGTCTAAGGCTAGGGGACGATGACCTCAGCAGTCTGGTCCCATAGGAACTTACCACGAATTTCCAAATTTCATTAGTCTTAGCAAGTATAAATAGTTGATGGTGTGCTCTAAATGCACAGGCTGATCCGCAATTGGAAAATATAATACTCTGACCATTAGTTGTCGCTCCTTCTCGTTTCTTTAACATATAATAATAGTGTGGATATATTTAGAGAAAAAAAAATTGTATGAAATAAATTAGGGAGTACAATCGACACTCTAGGAGAGAACGTACGCAAAATGAATCTGCAGTGGGAAAAGTTGTGTTTGTAAAGTAATTAGTCACATTACTTATAGTTGTCTAGATTACCATTCTAGAGTATCTCCTGTTGATGTGTTTGAAGAGGAGTTATTTTTAGAGATTTCAGTTGATGGAGACTCTGAAACTAATTTTAGCACAAGTAATGTGCTAACAAACTGAAGATTTCCTAATGACAACAGAAGAACCAACACCTAAATATTTTTCTGAGCCATTGGTCATTTATTATCCGAACACAAGTATATGCTTCCCAGCTGATTTAAATAACGTTACACTAGCGCAGACGAATATTGTAGTATAGAGAAGTGAAAGCTAGTTTTACAAAATGGAGAATCAATTATGTCATCGTATTAAAACCTGCCAAAGAATGCAAAATTATTTTGTTAGGATTACATGAAGAAATGCCAACCACGCAGTATTGTTAAATAAAGATTATTACTGATACCTGAGTCTCCGGCATTGCCCTGTTCTGTATTTATTTCAATTCTATTAGTCCGTCTCCTCTTTCCTTCTCTCTCTGTCCTATGCTACCCCTCCGTCTTTGTGTCCATCCCCTCTTGCTTCCTTTCCATGTTCACCTCGTCCCCTCTCCATCTCCTCCTCTTTTTTTCTCTGTCCATCTCCTCCTCCTCTCTCTCCTTCCATCTCCTCCTACCCTCATATATCTTGAACTGTGTCTTACAATGATATAATTTCATAGGTTCATTCAAAAGCGTGTATGGATACCGTCTGCTATGTGTGTTTTAACAGCAGCAAAGGACAAAAAAATGTAAACATCATAACTGATGCGACAGTTTTACTGTGAGAATAACGAAAATGTGGTAAGTGATAAACTTCCTTCCTTTCATCACTTTGTGGGAGTTGTCAGCGAGAAAAAGGTTTTTAAAGATTTGAAATTAAATGTAAAGTTTGCTGCAAGTCACTAACTGCGCTCCTTATCAAATATTGATTGAATAAAATCTTGGTATTCGTCCGTCGTGTCATGTACTTCTTTTTCACCCTTACCCCTTTGATATGAAGGTAGTTCTTACTGCTACAGCGACTCTTCCTAGAAATTAATCGATGTGCGTGTCAAGTTGGGTTGCAATCGATCCAGCGATTTCGGAGGAGAAGTGGAAAAGTATACGTAAATTTTTTTTCCACTATCGGATTTTCATGAAGTATAGCCTACACGGTGCCCCTAGCCACACTGAAGTTACCAGTGAAAATCCCTTTAAAAATCCGTCTACTAGTTTTGGAGATTAGTGTGTTCCGGCAGACAGATGAGAAAGTTCTAGTAAAACTTTAAACCACGATATCTTCTTTTTCGTGATCCTATTTTGATCACTAAAACGTATATGGTGTTCTAAAGTATGCCCAAGATACCAGTAAAAACCCCATGATAACACATCTAGTAGTTTTGGAGATTTTACCATATTGAAAGACAGACAGACACGCCGGTTTTACGATTTTTTTATTAGTATAACTTCAGATTTACTACGTTTTTCCCACAGCTCTATAGTCTAATAGGTCCATGCTGACTTCTCTCAACATCTCATCCATTTCTAAAACAAAAAGTTAATGGAATTAACTTTTGTATTAATGGGATCATTTCAAAGTAAAAAAAATCGATTTCGTAATGAGATCCATAAAGCGGAATGAAAAAACTCAATGCAGTGAAAGTAGTCAATAGGCTTGACTGGAATGTATTCTTTGTACATCGCAAATCCGAAAATCAAGTATCAGCGGTTTCTTTTGTGAGGAAGGTAACGTTTTTCAAATGCAAATTTATTTTCATGCATTGCAGATGCCTTAAACTACATAGCCCCCTAATATGCGTGATTTGTCAGCCACAGCCACTTGTCGCAACAGGAACCCAGTATTCGCCCCTTCGTGCAGCACTATTGACGCTTATTGCTGATGGAGGTGAATTTCATACGTCATGCAACTCCTCTGATGATGACAACCTCATGGCAACAATGAGAAACTACATCTATTTCAGATGAAGAAAGACATGTAGATCGCATAGTGGCGTTTGGTTTGCAAGGAAAACGGGAAAATCCTTTTCGGCCAAATGATAAAATTTCTTCTATTATTTCTACTCTCGATCTTCATTAAATTCCAAGGCATCGCACGCCATTGCTTTACTCAGTACCATCGCTACACTTAAGAAAAATAAACAGAAGTTTACTCACCCTTGAACGCAGGAAAGAAATTACAAAACGGATTTTACCCATGGCGGTCCGGCCAGTTCTCTACATTTTGAAAGCATACGACAGTTCTGTGACAAGAATCAGACTTCCTTCATCACTGCTAGTGCAATACATCTCGCTCAGACTTTCAAAGTGATTGACACCCGGAAAGCGGCGATGTGATCGATTCGCAGTTACATTTTCTCACGGAATGGATGTGACAGGAACAGCTGCACAGTTCCATAAAGAATATATTCACATGCTCCCTGTTAACATGACGTATTCTCCTTAGTACCTTTTCTAGGACAGTAACAGCCTTATCAATTTCTCTTTCCCAACATCCACTTTCTGAAAAAGAATTGAAACAGCAGCTGTATATTTGTGTACAATAATATCTCTGGCTGTGAGTGTTAGATTTTGTTCGTTTGTGACTGGTTTCGGAGATAATATCCACCATCTTCAGGCCCCTAGGCATGCCAAATGTGTAATTTATCACACCATACAAAAGATAGCATCATAAGATCTAAGTTACTTTTTTAAATGAGGTATTAACTAAATTACATGAATGACAGCAGGACACTGGCTGCTGCAGCGGGAGGACTGAACTTAAGCAGAGGGTACACCAGAAATACGATGTTTATTTTGTCAAAATATTGCAAACAACATACATTGGTATCATGCATAGAACAACTAAGTCGAAGGTTGTCTACAGAACAAGGTTAGCAATCTAGATCACTATTAGATTATGCAATCTTTAGGTGCTATTAAAATAAATAAAAAATAAATAAACAAAAAACGGGTGGCTAGAATTAATGCTTAGGCAGAAGTCCACTGGAATTAAATTCTATAACGAAAGAGCACTGAAATGATTTCAGCGTAACAAGACTTCCAGTAAAATGAAATTCAGAAAACATACTTGCACATAAGCTCAGTATAACCTTATGTAGGGTTCCACAAAACATATGGTAGTGTGCAACATATTTATAAAACCAATCCTTCGCACCTACTCGACTCATCTCGCCGCAGAATAAGCTTCAGATGTGCATAATTTACTTGCTAAATTATTAATGGAAAGGAATTTCCTTACAATGTTAAACCTTGGTGCCTCAGGTGTTGGACTTATTAACTGGTCTAGGCACATAACTATGCCTGGAGTAACTTCCAGCACTATTACAAAACAGATTAAGTTCGTCTAAAAGCACCAAACTGCAATTAATACATTATACTTTTACTTATTCCAACCAACACGTTAGTGTGGACCAAGTAATCAAACCTATACTTGAGGTTAAGATAACCACTAACAAGAGCATATACGAAGACTTAACAGCATAATTTTGAGTCAATGTTCACAATTTTAAAAAAAAATTACACCGAGCTTCCTTTAGGAGGTGAATTAAAACCCTTCAGGACTTTAACTAAATGTTCACAACAGAGAAAAAATTATAATGAACAATCTTTAAGAGATGAATAAATCTTTTTTTAAAGATCGCCCTTAGTGACAGAAGCTTCTGAATTACAAACATCAAATTACCAATTAGTAAGAAAGAAGTTCCATAGAACGTGACACGTTTACGGAACTAAGAACTCAGGCATAACCAAGGCAAACCAATTGTAAGATACACCAGCGTGACATGTTAGAATGCAGTGCAGTGCGGGCGGGGGAGTTTTAACGGTAACCATTAATCATCAGAAGCAAAGAACAGCTTCCGAACCAGTAACGATCGAATAAATCAGTTCACCAAAGAACAGCAGTAGCGAGCAGGGCGGCGAACCTAACCACAAACGTCTCAATCGTAGTGCACTGCAGCTCATACGAACTCAACACCGAAGAGAATTACGAGAGACACACCTCACAGTGCCACGACGAAACCCAGTTCCGCCATACGGCCCGGTGCTCATGCGTTGCGCTCCAAGCGACCACTGCACGTAGGGATCACTTCTAGAAAGCGACATTCCGTCCAAGACCCGTCCTGTTCCACAGACGTGGCCGTTGGCCGTTGTTTAAGCCGACCTGCCCTCTGTGAACTCTTTGCCAACCCCCTAGCTCCCTCTCCAGGCTTCCTTCTCAGCTCCCCGATGACCAAGACCTCGCCACACCAATGAGCCCGATGAGAGACATACAATTGCAGGACAAAATCCCTGGCCAGACGACGCCGGCTCTACATACACGGAACGCACGTATCAATTAGAGCGAACCAGTTATCATTGCATGGAGCTGAATGTATTACCATTATTCCACATACTGCACATTATCACTTTCTGTGTTCTTTATTTACAAGTTTATGATTTTATGACGCTCGAAAGTGGCTGCAGTAATAGGTATCTGATACAAATGAGTGAAATGACAATAATAGAAAGAACGGTGTATCAGATTCATTCGCTAGCTACTGTTCCGGTATCTATCCAGTACACCTCGTAAATCACTTTGTTACTCTGATCCAAGTATTACGGGCGATTCAAGAGAGCAACAGTTTAACAGCGCTGCAAAGGGGTTATCGCGATATCATTTTGGTATATTGTATAAAATAAAAAATGACCAGTTAATCCATAAGTAAAATATATATGTTACTTCCTGCTCTCAATACAGTGTTTTGTAGCAACATTACATCGTCGAAATAGCGTGAAACTTACAATAATACGATTCATTTTGCATCCATGTTTATACATGCGGATTAGAGGCCTTCACTAGACTAGAAACGTGCAGTTATTACTACAAAACAAACGCTTTAGAAAATCAGAAAATCGAACATTGAAAAGTGCTATCATTTATACACGCTAAAGAAAAAAATATTGATAGTAAAGTCAGAGCAGCATAGCGGACCTGAGATAATACTAGGTCAGAAATAATATACTGAACCTTGGCCATAAAACGATAGTTTGTCAGACAGGAGCGCGTAGACATGAGTGGATTTGTTCTAACTTGCCTAGCACTTTTGAAGCTAAAGAACATAGTTACTAGCTTCATTGGTTTAATTTAACTGCTTATGCTAGACAGAGATAGGCATCCTCTAATTGATATCCTATATATATATATATATATATATATATATATATATATATATATATATATATATATATAAGTGCCGAATTCTGAATCAGCCATGCTAGGGCCACAGTGACGTCAATAACCTGAGAATGTGATGAAATGCACTGCCGAAACACCACTGGAATGAGAAAGACAACATTGAGGTACCGTAAGTCGCGATTTTGTCAGTAGTTAAATCTAGAGGGCATGTGTTTTAATTTTCGATAATCTTCGGATAACAAAAATGAGCCGTCACTCTAACAAGATCAGTGGCTGCAGACTAAGACACAAATGAAAAACAAAGCACAGACTAAATTTAATAAACACTTCTTTCCTCAAATATTATTTTACGGTTACTGCTCGTAATTTATGCTTGCAACATCGCTGCAAAATTGACACCGTAAATTAAATAATTGGTGAATCTTCTCGGTATTTCCTGAGTTGTAGCGACTGAATCTCTGTTGAATGTGGACGTATCCATTTAGAGGGTGAAACAGAGAAAATATATATTGGTGCACTGAAGTTGCTGTCTGAATGTCCAAGCACAAAAATATTCTCATCATCCACAAATTACAAATCAATATCCTTCTGCGCACGGTAAGAATGAAAGCTATTTTAAATTACGAGCTATGATTAAGTGGCAATTTTTGCTTTATTCTAAGTCCTCAACCCTGATGAGATGTATATGGAGAATTTTTGTCTGCTTCACCTACGTGAAATCAAGCACAAGTATGATTTTTTGTAAGCGTTTTTTGGCTTTCTTCCATCGTTCATCGCTTTAATAGAACTATAGTAGCAATCGAACTTCTTTGCACTCCGAAGCCCAATACTGACGCTACAAAAGATGTTGCAACAAACATGTCGCAATTAAAAACAGGATCAACGGAAAAACATCATAGGGAATGATGCAGCATACGAAACAGTTTAAGATAACCTACCATTTTTTTCGAGGTATGATGATAACGGAAATTTGCTCAGAGAGTATCTGGCAACAAAGATGTGGCTAGAAATATCGATTATTAACGGACGACTATGAATAAAGTTACCAGCAGTTGCAGGACACGTAACGATGCACTGTATACAAAAATTACGAAAAATAAGTCGTTATTTGAAAGTATGAAAATGATTTTTCGGTCACAATCTATTAGTGAGAGCAATTTCACATGGAAGAAAACGGCGACGCTCTTAAGTAGTTATTACGCGGAATAAATGAAAGCAATATGTGCATTCAGGATGTAAAAAGTTATTTGTTGAAGCTAAAATCCGTGTTGGAACTTATATGCTATACAAATAAGCAGTTACAGAAGTTTACATATTGTAAAGGAGAATTCCAAAAAATAGGTTAAGAATTGTACTGAATTTCTACTTATGGAACTTTCCATTTAGCACTGATTTCAGTTCCTAAATAACGCGCTACTGATAAATAAAAATTTTCACAGTCAAATGTCAATCTGGTGTAGGAAACGAAGATAAGCCAGAACTAAATTGCCCCTTTCACTCCACTCACACTACTACACACGGGATGTCCTATATGTAACGTACGACCACTAACTACACATCCAATAAAACGTTTTGCGTCACATCCTACGAGTCTTGTAATGCAAATTACATGTATGACTAGCGAAACCACAGCTATTTTTTAATCTCTGCCGTATTAAGTTCTTTCAGTATACGTATTTTCTCTTAACGGTGGTGCTCACATACATCTTTGTATTATTTTTGTAGCGAACTGGGATGTGGTGTAGCAGTGTACAAAATACTTCCGGCGTATTAATTGGCACGCCTTGAAAATAAGTTCCGAGCAGCGACACTCTTAAGTGCCCCTTCAGAATGTTTCTTTCTATGTCCTTTCACGAAATTTCTCAATAGCTAGACAACAACGGGAGGAGCCGATTGCATAGAAAATGAACTACTGTTACAGCCCTTTAAATAATTTATTTATACAAAAATAGACACAAGTAAACGACTTCTTTACAAGGATGTATGTGTTTAAAGTAATTTAATATCCGTCTGACAGAAGTAAATGATTGCCCTGAAGTTCCAACACTTTTCTGTTTGAAAGACTAAACGTACAACTGTCTATGTGATAGTTACCATAGCTGCAAGTTTATTTACTCCTTCGATAACTGTAGCATTCTTAACAGTCTCATTATTCTAAAAAAAGTAAAATATTCTCTTCCGTGCTCTTGTCGCTAGCGCAATGGCAAAAATTTAGTCTAAAAAATTTTGTTTTTTGCATTTCACTTGAGGATTTCAAACAACCTATGTTTAATTTCCAATTTCATCCTGCCTTTTTCATAACAATTGTCTCCATGCACTGATGGTAGAGATTTTAGCTACAGTTCCCTTACGATACTAAAGGTATCAGTGTTTAAACATTCAGGCTACAAGTATTTGATGCACTGCCATAAAAGTCATGCTTTTCAAGACGGGGACCTGAACATTCCTTCTAATTTCATCAGCAGGAAAACTTATACTAGTCTGAGATTACCTGAAAACAAGTTACTAAGTTCGTAATGTGAACAGGAAAAACAAGAAGACGATGCAGTTAATATTCGATAACTTTTCGCACAAATCTATACGAGGCAGGCCTATAATGACCCTTATCAGACACAATATTTATACATAAATACTCTCAAAGCCAACACCATTCGAATCAATTCGCTAACGATATCACTCTAAGCTCCAGCCTGTAGTTCATGGACTTGATCTCTATAAATGTGTTCGCAATAGATGTGTGTTTTAAAAACTACGTGTGGATCGAAAAAATTTCTTCCGGTCATGTACTGTCTGGTGTAACCAAACGCAACAGAAAACCTTACCATTTTGTTAAAAAGTTCTTCACGTCCCCTCGATTTCTTCTTCTTCTTCTTCCCGGAACGTTTCTGCTTATGCATGTCATTCACTGAGCCATTTTTCCTCAACTACGAATTCTAAATTGATATTCAGATTCATATTTCTTGGTCTGTTTAGCATAATAAAGCGGTTACAGGATATTCCAAGGTAACACTGTGAAGTTCATCAAAGTTTTACAGTAATTCTTCTCCTGGTCACCATGTGAGGTATATGTATCTAGGGAATGATGGAGCTGAAAATCTGTAGACTAATGACAGCTCAAGGATTGCCACAAGATCAAAACGTCTTTGTCATCACTCGAGCATTGATATCGCCGACGAATGTTCATGAGAGATACAGTCTGGATGTCGGAACTGGTCTCAAATCTGTCTCTATCTCTGTGTCTCTGTCTTTCTTTCTCTCTCTCTCTCTTAAACACACACACACACACACACACACACACACACACACTCGGACTACGTCCATTTATGTGCACTATCCGTTCATATCTGACGGAATATGAATCTTCAAGATGAATATTTTGCCTGTCGTATTTCAAATAAAACAGATTGAAACTTATACGTCCAAGGCGCAAACCAAGATGGGGCTAAATGAATTAATTTGAAGATTCTCAGCTAGTTTACTGTAACCTCTTAGCATAATGTGCGCAGAAACATCTCAGAGAAGCGTGCATAAATGTTCAAACTTTCTCTTTAGTGCAGTCAGTAACAGAAAGCTTGAATATCAAAGAACGTATTTCTCCGGGATACTTTCATTATGCAGTCGTAAATTAAATATTAATATCTACGAGCGGCTGCCCTTCAGCTGCGAGGGTCTTACAGAAACAGTTTTACCAGGTCAAATGAAAATTTATTATTCTTGTGACGGAGAAATTTTATTTGAAAACTCTAAGGCAACGGGGACAACTTCGCAGCACAGAGAACTTGCCAGAATTACCTGTCCCCTGCTCTTTTTATCCATCTGCCCCTTCCGCTTCGCGTCAGGCTCTAAAAGAAAAGAGGTGCTAAACTGACGAAAGAGGTATTTCCGTACTTGCGCAAACACAAGCTTGTTTCCCGAGTCTCAATTCCAGAAGATTCTGCCTTTCCATAGAAATCGTAAGTGATGCTGAAATCTCTACAAGAAAAGAAACCTAGCTGTAAAGAGAAAAAAAAGCATTGCTAACGCCGTAATTCAGAATATAGCAGTAAACATTATCAATTTATGAAGACAAGATAAGATACAGCAGTTCCTGATCGTTCCCCCAAGAAATGTGATGATTTCAGGAAATATAGGTTGAAAATCTATAGTAATCAGCATTATATCGTTAGAACACAGCTGATGACAGTATTTAAACGATCATTAATGGGTCAATAACACTGATGATCACATAAGTTCGTGATAATAATACGAGGATTTCGTCCACAGTAGTAGTACACCATGGAGCACAAAAACTGTCACTTATTTAAGCTGGAGAAATAAGTCCCTCAGCTATGAGTTTATTAAATTTTGAGCAAAAGTTCTGTCCGAATAAAAATGGGATGGAAAATCTACCGTTCTTTTTAAAGGAAACCATTCTGCCATTTGCTTTAATCAGTCTAGGGAAATCATACAAAACCAAAATTTGCGTCATATCTAACTTCCTGATTGCTAATACAATGACTTAACCACTACGTCAACCTACTGATACAACTTATCGACTGAAATACCTTTATTGAAACACAGATTTTTTTCTAGATTGTTAATATTGTTGCTAAGTAAGCAATATCAAATTTGAAATTCAGTGCTTTGGTAACAGTATTTATCTAAATGTAATAGCAAACTTCGTAATGTTATTATCATTTTTGTAGATTAAAACTGAAGAAACTGCAAAAAGGTGGGAATTTAGGGTGATGGGACCTGGATAAACCGAAAGAACCAGAGGACGTACAGAGTTACAGGGAGAGCATAAGAGAACAATTGACAAGAATGGGGGAAAGAAATACAGTAGAAGGAGAATGGGTAGCTTTGAGGGATGAAGTAGTGAAGGCAGCAGAGGATCAAGTAGGTAAAAAGACGAGGGCTAGCAGAAATCCTTGGGTAACAGAAGAAATATTGAATTTAATTGAGGAAAGGAGAAAATATAATAATGTAGTAAATGAAGCAGGCAAAAAGGAATACAAACGTCTCAAAAATGAGATAGACAGGAAGTGCAAAATGGCTAAGCAGGGATGGCTAGAGGACAAATGTAAGGATGTAGAGGCTTATCTCACTAGGGGTAATATAGATACTGCCTACTGGAAAATTAAAGAGACCTTTGGAGATAAGAGAACCACTTGTATGAGCATCAAGAGCTCAGATGGAAAACAGTTCTAAGCAAAGAAGGGAAGGCAGAAAAGTGGAAGGAGTATATAGAGGGTCTATACAAGGGCGATGTACTTGAGGACAATATTATGGAAATGGAAGAGGATGTAGATGAAGATGAAATGGGAGATATGATACTGCGTGAAGAGTTTGATAGAGCACTGAAAGACCTGAGTCGAAACAAGGCCCCGGGAGTAGACAATATTCCATTAGAATTACTGACGGCCTTGGGAGAGCCAGTCCTGCCAAAACTCTACCATGTGGTGAGCAAGATGTATGAAACAGGTGAAATACCCTCAGACTTCAAGAAGAATATAATAATTCCAATCCCAGAGAAAGCAGGTGTTGACAGATGTGAAAATTACAGAACTATCAGTTTAATAAGTCACAGCTGCAAAATACTAACGCGAATTCTTTACAGACGAATGGAAAAACTAGTAGAAGCCGACCTAGGGGAAGATCAGTTTGGATTCCGTAGAAATGTTGGAACACGTGAGGCAATACTGACCCTACGATTTATCTTAGAAGTTAGATTAAGGAAGGGCAAACCTACGTTTCTAGCATTTGTAGACTTAGGGAAAGCTTTTGACAAAGTTGACTGGAATACTCTCTTTCAAATTCTGAAGGTGGCAGTGTTAAAATACAGGGAGAGAAAGGCTATTTACAATTTTTGCAGAAACCAGATGGCAGTTATAAGACTCGAGGGACGTGAAAGGGAAGCAATGGTTGGGAAGGGAGTGAGACAGGGTTGTAGCCTGTCCCCGATGTTATTCAATCTGTGTATTGAGCAAGCAGTCAAGGAAACAAAAGAAAAATTCGGAGTAGGTATTAAAATCCATGGAGAAGAAATAAAAACTTTGAGGTTCGCCGATGATAACGTAATTCTGTCAGAGACAGCAAAGGACTTGGAAGAGCAGTTGAACGGAATGGATAGTGACTTGAAAGGAGGATATAAGGTGAATATCAACAAAAGCAAAACGAGGATAATGGAATGTAGTCGAATTAGGTCGAGTGATGCTGAGGGAATTAGATTAGGAAATGAGACACTTAAAGTAGTAAAGGAGTTTTGCTTTTTGGGGAGCAAAATAACTGATGATGGTCGAAGTAGAGAGGATATAAAATGTAGACTGGCAATGGCATGGAAAGCGTTTCTGAAAAAGAGGAATTTGTTAACATCGAGTATAGATTTGTCAGGAAGTCATTTCTGAAAGTATTTGTATGGAGTGAAACATGGATGATAAACAGTTTGGACAAGAACAGAATAGAAGCTTTCGAAATGTGGTGCTACAGAAGAACGCTGAAGAAGGGACCGGTTGGTAGGACATGGTCTGAGGCATCAAGGGATCACCAATTTACTGTCGGAGGACAGCGTGGAGGGTAAAAATTGTAGAGGGAGACCAAGAGATGAATACACTAAACAGATTCAGAAGGATGTAGGTTGCAGTAGGTACTGGGAGATGAAGAAGCTTGCAGAGGATAGAGTAGCATGGAGAGCTGCATTAAACCAGTCTCAGGACTGAAGACCACAACAACAACAACATGTTTTCTGTCGCTCCTTATAAACTATATCACTCATAAAAATCAGCTGCTTCGTAACATCACTACAAAAATGTTAAAGTAACAACAACGAAACACCAACACATGTAGTTCACCGAACTACTGCAGAAAATAAGCACAAATAGTTCGTTTCAAAGAAGCAGTCCATAGCGCTCTGCCTTTACTTTTACGCAACGCGCAACTCTTTTACCCAAAAATTAATAATAATTAGTTATACTATTTTACAAAGAGGAATTGCCTGATACTACGTATGAATTTTGAACCTGGCCTACGTGATCGTTGTCCAAGCAGATAGAGCACAGAAATAATTAAGATACATTTCTGCTTGATAGCTTGAAGTTCATGGCATTTCTTCTTGCCTTGGGGATTATTTGGTGAATTCTCCTCCACTCATACCGAAGGACATGGATCAGAAAAATACAAATGTTGTATTACCATACAAAAAATAATGCAAACAATATTTTATCACTATTTAATGAAACTGCTTTCTGGCCGCGTGGTCTCTGGCGCCTCGTCACGGGCCGCGCGGTGCTCCCTGTCGGAGGTTGGAGTCCTCCCTCGGGCATGGGTGTGCGTGTTGTCCTTAGCGTAAGTTAATTTAATTTAGATTAAGTAGTGCGTAAGCCTAGGGACCGATGACCTCGGCAGTTTGGTCCCATAAGAACTTACCACAAATTTCCAAACTGCTTTCTCGAAATCGGACGTCAATTAAACTACTTCCTCCAGAAAAATTAGTTGCCTCGCAAAATCACTTTCAATCGAAGATGTGAAATTCGATTATTACTATCTTTTTTTATGTTCTTATTTGAAGATAGATCTTCCTATGCTTGGTGGCTGCCGTATCATATCAACGCACACCCAGCTGAAGAGTGAAAATCTCATTCTGGAATGCGTATATAGTTGCACAGTTAGCGCCAGTACATTTTTAATCGTTAGCCGCAGAAAACAAAATGAAATAGTCTCCGCAACTGCAGGATCTAAGGAGCTCTACCATGAGCCGGCAAATATAACCGTGCTTCACAAGAAATTTCGTACAACAGAAAAAGATTTTATGTTCAGTTAAAAAAAACTGTAGAAAAACTGTTAATTACGTAAATTAGTCCCATCACAATTTTATTTCAACCGTCTTCAGAGTAAATGGACAGCTAATACGTTATAATATCAGTTTAGATGCATCGAATAAGTTTGGATGAAAGTGTGAATACGTCATCTCCATCGAAAGACAGAGCCATAGTATTGTTTAATACCTTCCTTTTTTTGGTAAGAATTTGTGCAACTTTTGAAGTGTAGCAGGAATAACAGAACTCGCACAGCGCTCTTACTGTAACCACTCACACAATACCTACTCCGGCTTACATAAACGTAATATTCTTAAGAGTCATTACACTTAGTACCTGCTGCATTGTTATTACTATCATAGTTACTATCTTATTAGAGATGCATCTTCAGTGGGCTGTAATAGACGTTTGTTGTACGTATCTGATAACTGACAAACCTGACATTGCCAGGATATTCAATTTGCCAATTTCACCTGTAATTAAGATGAACATCTTTTTTCGTTTACTATTACCTTACACGCTGATCAGTCAGAACATTATGACCACCTACCTAACAGCCGGTACGTTCATCTCTAGCACGAATAACAGCGGCGACGCGCCGTGGCATGGAAGCAATGAAGCCTTGGTACATCGCTGCAAGGAGTTGCCACCACATCTGCACACAGATGTCCCCTAATTCCCTTAAATTCCGACGAAGGGGGCGATAAACTCTGACGCCACGTTCAGTCACATCCCAGCTGCAATCGGCTTCAGATATGGCGATTTGTGGGGTCAGCACATCAGTTGGAACTGGCCACTGTGATCCTCGAACAACTCCATCAAACTCCTGGCCTTGCGACAGGGCGCATTATCTTGCTGAAAAGTGCCACTGCCACCGGGAAACATGATCATCACAAAGAGGTGTACGTGATCTGCAACCAGTGTACGATACTCCTTGGCCGTCATGGTTCCCTAGAGCATAATGGGTCCGCTGCCAGCTTGTCTCCGTCCCGCAGTACGGTTGTCAAGGAGCTGCTCCTCTGGAAGAGGACGGATTCGTACCCTCTCATCGGCAATATGAAGAAGGTATCGGGATTCACCAGACCCTGAAACGCTTTGCCGCGTCCAGTGCCGATGGTCACGTGTCCACTTCAATCGTAGTTGCCGATGTCGTGGTGTTAACATTGGCACATGCATGGGTCGTCGGCTGCGGAGGCCCGTCGTTAGGAATGCTCAGTGCAGAGTGTGTTCGGACACGTTTGCATTCCACCCAAGGTTAGTCTGACGTTAGTTCCTCCACAGTTCGCCTCCTGGCCTGTTTTACCAGTCTGCCCATACTACGACATCCGACTTCTGTAAAGAGCGGTGGCGGCCCAACCCTACGACGGCTCGACGTGGTTTCACCTTGGTTTCGAAATGCTCATGCTGAGCCTCCAGGCCATCACAATCTACTCTCGGTCAAACTCAGATAGACCGCTCGCATTCCCCACTGGACAGCACGCTGATAGTACATTCGCCGTACGTGTGTCTGACTAGCAGTCAGTCCTTTCCAGGTGATGATGCTATCGCCTGGAGGGGATTATATCGATAGTAGATTGGTGGTCATAATGTCCAGGCTGCTCAGTGTATGTACTCCTGCAATAAACTCGATGTGACATGATTCCCGCCAGTTTCTGTTCAGTGGGGGCAGCTGCTTCGTGTGACGACAACTTGATTTTGTAAATTTCTCTATTGCAACATCTCGTAACGCCTCTTTACATAACTATTGTTATCACGTACTGCCGTTTCTGCTTCGCAGTTGAAAGCTTTCAAAAGCGCTACCTGGTGCAGGGATTTCCTTAAGTTGACTTTACTATAGGAGTGTCTTAGCTGCCAAGAATTAATTTATTAAAACTTCACGCTTGATGTGCCACTTTTTCACGCACTTCAGTGATTATGACGTCACATCTCTTGAACTATTTGTCGTACAACGATATATTTGTGTAAGTACATTCAGCGGCATTCGTGAATACTGTGTGCGAAATATGTTGCGAATAAAGTTAGTAGCAAATAAGTAATACATTTAAACGTCATGCATGACTCGACAGCTTTTCACTCATCTCAGTGTTTATGAAGACATATCTCTGACCTAAGTGTCATACACTGATACAATTTTGTAGGTACATTCAACGAAATTGTGGAAGTTTCCTGCAAAATGTGTTGCGAATACAGTTAGTAGCAAAGAAGTAATAAATTTAAACGTCACGCACAATGTGGCAGTTTTTCACGAATTTCAGTGTTTATGACGCCATATCTTCTGAACAATGATAGTTACGTGGTTCTTATCCCCGTAGCAACTGTTACTACCAAGTTTGGTTGAAATCGGTCCAGTGGTTAGGAGGAGATATGGAACATCCACACATATACATATCCATTTCATATTATGTACGGATTAAATATATTTCCAGACATTTTACTATATTACAGTTTTTCCTTATTTTCTTAGTGTTAAGTTAGCAACAACTTTTGGAACGCCAGTTTCGTGTGTACATGTTTTCCCCATAGATTACGTAATTGTAATGGTATCTATGGTAGCTCTAATAAAGCAAAGCCGGCCGGGGTGGCCGAGCGGTTCTAGGGGCTACAGTCTGGCACCGCGCGACCGCTACGGTCTCAGGTTCGAATCTTGCCTCGGTCATGGATGTGTGTGATGCCCTTAGGTTAGTTAAGTTTATATAGTTCTATGTTCTAGTGCACTGACGACCTCAGAAGTTAAGGCCCATAGTGTTCAGAGAATTAATAGTCAAAACATTTTTCTGTCTGTAGCGATTTAATAAGAAATTCCAAATGGCACCTATGAATTCAGAACCATAATCACAATATTAGTGTTTAATAATTTGGAATAATATTTGGTGCATAACCTAGCAGCGTTTTTGTTTTGCAGGTTTGTATTCCGGTTGCTCTGGTTTTAGTTATCGATTGTGATTTTTTATTGGTAGTTCACAATTACTATTTGAGTTTACATATTGCCATTTCATCATCTGGAGATTCTGAATGGAGCTGTGGACGGTAGAAAATGGAGTGCCACGTGGCGAAATCGAAACATTTCCGGCATACTGTTCTGTTTTAATTGAGCGCAGGGGTGACAGTAGCAGAGCCAGCCAGAAACATTTACACCATCTATGGGGTAATGCCACTGGACAGAGCATGGAAAGTAAATAGTTTTCTTATTCTAAGATTGACCGTTTTGACGTTAGTGATGCTTCACGTTCAGGCAGGACGTTATGGTTTCGATGAAGATCGTTTAAATGCATTAATCCACAATGATAGCTGTCAGTGCACTCGAGAGCTGGCAAATGTGATGAACTATGATCATTCCACCATAGTACGATATTTGTACGCAATGGGGAAGGTTCGAAAATTGGATGTATGAGTACCGCATACTCTAAGCCAAAACCGCAAAAATCAGCGGGTGGCCATGTAAGTAGCTGTGCTTGTTCGTCATCAATTGGTTGGTGAACAACAGCGACCATTCTCATCCAGCACCGTTAACGATGACGAAATATGGTGTCTTTAAGCTAACGTAAGGAAAAGAAAGGAACAGCTGAGCCCAAAGGAAGCAGAAACTTCCCGCACAAAGACCTGCGTGCATCCACAAAAGGTAATGTTACGCGTCTGGTGGAACAGCGACAGTGTGGTATACTATGAATTGCTTCCCCGAGGTATGACTATCATCGCTGACATTTATTGTCAACAACAGAGACTTCTTGCAGACACAATTCAAGTTCAACCGCCAGGAACACTGCATGAAATGATACTACTCCACTATAACGCCCGTGTGCGTTCTGCTTGACTGATAAACACTGCACGTGTGTTGTATTGGGAAGTCGTTCCGCACCCACCTTATTCACCTCATCTTGCACCATCAGATTTTCACCTTTTCCGCCCTCTATCGAATAATCTCCAACGAACTTACTTTCTGGACGAAACAGAACATAGCCGGACGTGTTGTTCGCCTCAAAACCACGTGATTTCAGTATTCACGGTATGGCAAAGTTACACCAGCATTGGCAGACTACCGTAAATAGTGAAGGAGAATACACTAGTGACGGCGAAAGTCTCTGTTATGTGTACCTATCGTGTTTATTAAACTTACGGAAAAACGCTACAAACTTATGCACCAACATAATACAAAAAAAAAAAAAAAATCGCAATGAACTTCCACTCTCCAGTGGGGTGTGCATTGACCTGAAACTTCCTGCCAAATGAAAACTTTGTGTCGGAGCGGGACACGAACTCCGAACCTTTACCTTTTACGAGCAAGTAGTCTACCGGGTGGGCTCCCGAGGCACGATTCACGACGCGGCATCACAGATCTACTTCCATCAGGATCTCATTCGTATTTCCCAAATTCACAGACGTTTTCCTGTATATCTTGTGGGACCTTGAGCTACATTATGGACATGGAACAAATCTAAAAACTCTAGAATGTATTGAAAAAGTACGATTCATAGTTCAATAATTTTGTTGGTCAACAGTATTAATTTTTTTGGAAGACAAAATTCCAACATTGGAGATTTATAGGCTGTATTTTTACGAACGGAAGTGGGATGTCGCCTGCATAAAAATGCCACAACGGTAGCACAATATACGCCGGTTTTGTTACAAGGAACAGCTGTGCTACTCACTCGACATTTTTAACAATGTGACCGACTAAGCTTCATAATACGTTTATTAAAACATACAACAATAGTATTAAACCCTAGCGTACGTGGAACTCCAAGAAACTGCTAATGAAGCTTTAGATTTGACTATACCGGTTTCGTGGAGAAACGTCAAAGCACCTCAAGCACCACTGTGTCAAATTAATTACCTGCAGAGCGACCTAGTTAGGCTACGCAACAGGAAAAGCAATATGACTCCTCTTCTTGTTGTTGTGGTCTTCACTCCAAACGCTGGTTTGATGCAGCTCTCCATGCTACTCTATCCCTGTGCAAGCCTCTTCTACATCTACATCTACATACATACATACTCCACAATCCACCATACGGTGCGTGGCGGAGGGTACCTCGAACCACAACTAGCATCTTCTCTCCCTGTTCCACTACCAAACAGAACGAGGGACAAATGACTGCTTATATGCCTCTGTACGAGCCCTAGTCTCTCTTATCTTATCTTTGTGGTCTTTCCGTGAAATTAAAGTTGGCGGCTGTAAAACTGTACTGCAATCAGCCTCAAATGCTGGTTCTCTAAATTTCCTCAGTAGTGATTCACGAAAAGAACGCCTCCTTTTCTCTAGAGACTCCCACCCAAGTTCCTGAAGCATTTCCGTAACACTCACGTGATGATCAAATCTACGAGTAACAAATCTAGCAGCCGGTCTCTGAATTACTTCTGTGTCCTCCCTCAATCCGACCTGATAGGGATCCCAAACGCTCGAGCAGTGCTCAAGAATAGGTTGTGTTAGTGTTTGATAAGCGGTCTCCTTTACAGATGAACCACATTTTCCCAAAATTCTACCAACGAACCGAAGACGACTATCCGCCTTCCCCACAACTGCCATTACACGCTTGTTTTCATATCGCTCTGCAATGCCACGCCCAAATATTTAATCGGCGTGACTGTGTCAAGCGTTACACTACTAATGGCGTATTCAAACATTACAGGATTCTTTTTCCTATTGATCTGCATTAATTTACATTTATCTATATTTAGAGTTAGCTGCCATTCCTTATACCTATCACAAATCCTGTCCAAGTCATCTTGTATCCTCCTACAGTCACTCAACGACGACACCTTCCCGTACACAACAGCTGCATCAGCAAACAGCCGCACATTGCTATCCACCATATCCAAAAGATCATTTATGCAGATAGGAAACAACAGCGGACCTTAATCTCAGAGTAACTGCTGAAACCTACATCCTTCTTAATCTGCTTCCTGCATTCATCTCTTTACGATTTTTGTTTTTACCCGTCCCACCCCCCTCCCCCATGCTTCCCTCCAGTACTAAACCGGTGATCCACTGATGCCTCAGAATGCGTCCTACCAACCGATCCCTTCTTCTAGTCTGTTGTTCCACAAATTTCCCTTGTCCCCAATTCTATTCAGTACTTCCTCATTCGTTACGCGATGTACCCGTCTATTGCAGTATTATTAATACATATTGGTATATTTTAGAAATAATCAATTACAGAATTAAGTCAAGCAGAACTGAAAGTGGTTTGAATTTAGTTAAAAGTGGACATTTTTGTGATCTACTTTGTTGTTGAGAATAAAAGATCTCTTAACACACTGCCCGACAAAAAAAGTGAAGCACCCAAAAGACATGGTCGGATGTCAGTGTTAACGCCGGACACTTTCACAACATCGGCGTGTATTTAAGTGATCAGATTTGCATTCCCTATGATAAGTAGGATGGCCACCCCAGTGCACTACTGTTGTTCGTATTTACTGTTATTATTTAGTACTGGAGGGAAGCATTGGGGGGGGGGGGGGGGTAAAAACAAAAATCGTAAAGAGAGGACGTCGTTATCAGGAGAAAGAAAACTGGCGTTCTACGGATCGGAGCGTGGAATGTCAGATCCCTTAATCGGGCAAGTAGGTTAGAAAATTTAAAAAGGGAAATGGATACGTTAAAGTTAGATATAGTGGCAATTAGTGAAGTTCGGTGGCAGGAGGAACAAGACTTTTGGTCAGGTGAATACAGGGTTATAAATACAAAATCAAATAGGGGTAATGCAGGAGTAGGTTTAATAATGAATAAAAAATAGGAGTGCGGGTAAGCTACTACAAACAGCATAGTGAACGCATTATTGTGGCCAAGATAGACACAAAGCCCATGCCTACTACAGTAGTACAAGTTTATATGCCAACTAGCTCTGCAGATGATGAAGAAATTGATGAAATGTATGATGAGATAAAAGAAATTATTCAGGTAGTGAAGGGAGACGAAAATTTAATAGTCATGGGTGACTGGAATTCGTCAGTAGGAAAAGGGAGAGAAGGAAACATAGTAGGTGATTATGGATTGGGGCTAAGAAATGAAAGAGGAATCCGTCTGGTAGAATTTTGCACAGAGCATAACTTAATCATAGCTAACACTTGGTTTAAGAATCGTAAAAGAAGGTTGTACACATGGAAGAATCCTGGGGATACGAAAAGGTATCAGATAGATTATATAATGGTAAGACAAAGATTTAGGAATCAGGTTTTAAATTGTAGGACATTTCCAGGGGCAGATGTGGACTCTGACCACAATCTATTGGTTATGACCTGTAGGTTAAAACTGAAGAAACTACAAAAAGGTGGGAATTTAAGGACACGGAATCTGGATAAGCTGAAAGAAACAGAGGTTGTACAGAGTTTCAAGGAGAGCATAAGGGAACAATTGACAGCAATGGGAGAAAGAAACACAGTAGAAGAAGAATGGGTAGCTCTGAGGGATGAAGTAGTGAAGGCAGCAGAGGATCAAGTGGGTAAAAAGACGAGGGCTAGCAGAAATCCTTGGGTAACAGAAGAAATATTGAATTTAATTGAGGAAAGGAGAAAATATAAAATGCAGTAAATGAAGCACGCAAAAAGGAATACAAACGTCTCAAAAATGAGATCGACAGGAAGTGCAATATGGCTAAGCAGGGATGGCTAGAGGACAAATGTAAGGATGTAGAAGCTTATCTCACTAGGGGTAAGATAGATACTGCCTACAGGAAAATTAAAGAGACCTTTGGAGAGAAGAGAACCACGTGTATGAATCTCAAGAGCTCAGATGGCAACCCAGTTCTAAGCAAAGAAGGGAAGGCAGAAAGGTAGAAGGAGTATAAAGAAGGTTTATACCAGGGCGATGTACTTGAGGACAATATTATGGAAATGGAAGAGGATGTAGATGAAGATGAAATGGGAGATATGATACTGCGTGAAGAGTTTGACAGAGCACTGAAAGACCTGAGTCGAAACAAGGCCCTGGGAGTAGACAATATTCCATTAGAACTACTGACGGCCTTGGGAGAGCCAGTCCTGACAAAAGTCTACCATGTGGTGAGCAAGATGTATGAAACAGGTGAAATACCCTCAGACTTCAAGAAGAATATAATAATTCCAATCCCAGAGAAAGCAGGTGTTGACAGATGTGAAAATTACCGAACTATCAGTTTAATAAGTCACAGCTGCAAAATACTAACGCGAATCCTTTACAGACGAATGGAAAAACTAGTAGAAGCCGACCTCGGGGAAGATCAGTTTGGATTCCGTAGAAAAGTTGGAACACGTGAGGCAATACTGACCCTACGACTTATCTTAGAAGCTAGATTAAGGAAGGGCAAACCTACGTTTCTAGCATTTGTAGACTTAGAGAAAGCTGTTGAAAATGTTGATTAGAATACTCTCTTTCAAATTCTGAAGGTAGCAGGGTTAAAATAAAGGGAGAGAAAGGCTATTTACAATTTGTACAGAAACCAGATGGAAGTTATAAGACTCGAGGGACGTGAAAGGGAAGCAATGGTTGGGAAGGGAGTGAGACAGGGTTGTAGCCTGTCCCCGATGTTATTCAATCTGTATATTGAGCAAGCAGTAAAGGAAACAAAAGAAAAATTTGGAGTAGGTATTAAAATTCATGGAGAAGAAGTAAAAACTTTGAGGTTCGCCGATGACATTGTAATTCTGTCAGAGACGGCAAAGGACTTGGAAGAGCAGTTGAACGGAATGGACAGTGTCTTGAAAAGAGGATATAAGATGAACATCAACAAAAGCATAACGAGGATAATGGAATGTAGTCAAATTAAATCGGGTGATGCTGAGGGAATTAGATTAGGAAATGAGACACTTAAAGTAGTAAAGGAGTTTTGCTATTTAGGAAGTAAAATAACTGATGATGGTCGAAGTAGAGAGGATATAAAATGTAGACTGGCAATGGCAAGGAAAGCGTTTCTGAAGAAGAGAAATTTGTTAACATCGAATATAGATTTATGTATCAGGAAGTCGTTTCTGAAAATATTTGTTTGGAGTGTAGCCATGTATGGAAGTAAAACATGGACGATAACTAGTTTGGACAAGAAGAGAATAGAAGCTTTCGAAATGAGGTGCTACAGAAGAATGCTGAAGATTAGATGGGTAGATCACGTAACTAATGAGGGGGTATTGAATAGGATTGGGGAGAAGAGAAGTTTGTGGCACAGCTTGATTAGAAGAAGGGATCGGTTGGTAGGACATGTTTTGAGGCATCAAGGGATCACAAATTTAGCATTGGAGGGCAGCGTGGAGGGTAAAAATCGTAGAGGGAGACCAAGAAATGAATACACTAAGCACATTCAGAAGGATGTTAGGTTGCAGTTGGTACTGGGAGATGAAGCAGCTTGCACAGGATAGAGTAGCATGGAGAGCTGCATCAAACCAGTCTCAGGACTGAAGACAACAACAACATTTGGCCTGGTAGGATACACGAAGGGTGTTCAGTAAGTAATGCAACACATTTTTTCTTATGGAAGAAGGTTGGTCTAATTCACTATTCCAATACACCATTTTATTCTCCATTCATTTGACTACAAAACAGTACCTTTCAACACAATTCCTGTTCAATGTGACGGCCTTACTCCACCTTACTGGGAGGGTCTGTTTGCCCACATGGTATCACTCTTGTTCCGGTGAGGAACGGCGACCTTTGGTTATTTTCATTAATGACATACTTTGGAAACCTTTTTCGAAATTTTCCACTACCTACTGTTAATTAAAAATTAGTTTACAAAATATAAATATACAAAAGTAACCGAACTTGTTACTAATCGTCATCGCTAAAGAGCTGAGCGGTGACGATTCGGTTATAATTTAATCTGCTTCTCTCGGTTTTGTATTATTCTTCGGAGTATATGCCTTTTCCCCACAGATTAGAGACTTGGTCATATAGAAAAGCCAAATTAGCCGGAGAGGTGGGAGGGTTATAGCGTAAGTGGCGTGAAGAGCGTCAGATGTTGAAGACACTAAACTTCCGTGTAATTGTGTAATACAGCGTTATTAGAATCTCAAAGTGTTTGAAATGAACCCCATTCTGAATTTCTTTGTGGGACATCTTGACATGACAGTGACCCGATATGGGACTGGATGGGAACGTTGTGACAGGCATATTCATCGGCAAGGATCCAGTCGATCGTGTGTGACCATCACGAGAGAGGACCGCCATATTGTGCAGCAAGCACATTATAACCTCTTTAATCTGCACCCTCTGTCGTAGAACAAGTACGAGATTCCTTGCAACACTCTGTGTCACCCCGCACCGTTTGTTGGAGACCAGCAGCACCCCAACTAGGAAACTATCGTTTCGTGCATGGACTGATTTAACACCAGAACACAAACGACTGCGCTTGGACTTGCTGTGACCGAGGAGCATGGACTGCTGATCCATGGCGTGTATTATGTTCATCAGGGAAATACGCTTGTGCACTACACGGAATCACCAGCATCTACGAGAATCGTTGTATTGTGTTCGTTCTGTTTATTTTTTTTAACGTTCTTAATCGTTTAGTGAACTTGTGTGATTTTTTGAATACCACAGCATTTTTCAAGGGCCTGAAAAGATGAAGAACGAACTGTTGATAGACTTCAGTACACAGGTCCATCATTCAGCTCACCGAAACTGAAATAAAATGTTCTAACTCTCTAAGTCAAAGGTGTCAGTAACCACGACAATAAACGAAAGCCTGCTGTTGTTTAGCTGAGCAGTATATTCTGACAATAGCTCTCACGCACAAGAATTAATTTGGACAATCACTATGACTTGCCCTGTTGTACTCAGCACTTGACTCAGTCCAGAGACGATTTCTACTCTTTGTTCCTCAATACGTAAAATTACTTGCTCGCCTTGAAAGTGGAAAATAATCTCAGACACTTGCCACGCGGTTTTGTGTAATACAATGGGCGACCCGCGAAACAGAACGCCGAAAACGAAACACTGGGTTATAAGCTAAATTATTCATCCAAGTAAGTTCTCCTTTACGCTACTTCGTAACATTTCGTCATTAACTCCACCCGAGGCTTAAGCGGATACATACGGAGACAGAATCACGGTACATTCTGTAGCGGAGCGTAACAGATTTCACATGGCTGACGACGGAAGAAAAACCTCCCAAAGTGCACACACGTTGGTTTTTCTATAACCGCGGTGAGAATGTGAAGGAAACACTCTCCAAAGCACCTCAAGCACCACTGTGTCAAATTACCTGCAGAGCGACCTAGTTAGGCTACGCAACAGGAAAAGCAATATGACTCCTCTTCTTGTTGTTGTGGTCTTCACTCCAAACGCTGGTTTGATGCAGCTCTCCATGCTACTCTATCCCTGTGCAAGCCTCTTCTACATCTACATCTACATACATACATACTCCACAATCCACCATACGGTGCGTGGCGGAGGGTACCTCGAACCACAACTAGCATCTTCTCTCCCTGTTCCACTACCAAACAGAACGAGGGACAAATGACTGCTTATATGCCTCTGTACGAGCCCTAGTCTCTCTTATCTTATCTTTGTGGTCTTTCCGTGAAATTAAAGTTGGCGGCTGTAAAACTGTACTGCAATCAGCCTCAAATGCTGGTTCTCTAAATTTCCTCAGTAGTGATTCACGAAAAGAACGCCTCCTTTTCTCTAGAGACTCCCACCCAAGTTCCTGAAGCATTTCCGTAACACTCACGTGATGATCAAATCTACGAGTAACAAATCTAGCAGCCGGTCTCTGAATTACTTCTGTGTCCTCCCTCAATCCGACCTGATAGGGATCCCAAACGCTCGAGCAGTGCTCAAGAATAGGTTGTGTTAGTGTTTGATAAGCGGTCTCCTTTACAGGTGAACCACATTTTCCCAAAATTCTACCAACGAACCGAAGACGACTATCCGCCTTCCCCACAACTGCCATTGCATGCTTGTTTTCATATCGCTCTGCAATGCCACGCCCAAATATTTAATCGGCGTGACTGTGTCAAGCGTTACACTACTAATGGCGTATTCAAACATTACAGGATTCTTTTTTCTATTGATCTGCATTAATTTACATTTATCTATATTTAGAGTTAGCTGCCATTCTTTATACCTATCACAAATCCTGTCCAAGTCATCTTGTATCCTCCTACAGTCACTCAACGACGACACCTTCCCGTACACAAGAGCAGCATCAGCAAACAGCCGCACATTGCTATCCACCATATCCAAAAGATCATTTATGCAGATAGAAAACAACAGCGGACCTTAATCTCAGAGTAACTGCTGCAACCTACATCCTTCTTAATCTGCTTCCTGCATTAATCTCTTTACGATTTTTGTTTTTACCCATCCCACCCCCCTCCCCCATGCTTCCCTCCAGTACTAAACTGGTGATCCACTGATGCCTCAGAATGCGTCCTACCAACCGATCCCGAACACACGTTGGTTTTTCTATAACCGCGGTGCGAATGTGAAGGAAACACTCTCCAAAGCTGCTCCGAACATTGGCAGCAATGCATACAGAGTACCCTTTTTGACTGCAACATTATTTACATATTTGTTAGTTGAACGCGTACAATGATCCCAGATTTTCTCTAAGTGGATCTATACGTTGTTTATATTGTTTATAGTTCTTAGGCTGACACCTTTAACCTGACGAATTTTTCAAACAGAACTGATGGTAGTTTGCGGCTTCTAAACTGTCTCTTTCTAATTTTCTATACCTTTATTAAATAACAATATAACAGTGAAGATTGGCTCAGTTTCATTATTACTTTTATTAGTTACAGTGATTTCGTTGTAGATTTGTATGTTACACGCTAAAGTAATTTAACCAAACTCGTGTATATATTTTTTGGCCGAAAATTTGGTTTTATTCAATAATTCAAAAAGTAAAGAAGGTAGCTTCATGAAAACTTCTATCGTAAGCTTTTTTAATAACTGAAACTGTTTCCAAAGGCAGAACTCTCTAACTTCAGTATTACGTGATTTAAAAATTTCGAAAAAACTGATTTTTCGAAGAAACTAGTTATCGTATCATGGCGAGGCTCAGAAACTTCGACAATGGCTCAGTTTTACATAATCTGGCTTGCTTAGGTTGGTTAGATTTAAGTAGTTCTAAGTTCTAGGGGACTGATGACCCCAGATGTTAAGTCCCATAGTGCTCAGTGCAATTTTTTTGTTCGCTCTGTTTACGGCATGTATAGGTGCTGCCGTTTTGACCTTGGCAGAGTGACGCAAGAAAATCAGTATCTCGATTGCCTTACTAGACGTACTCATAAGTGTTGCTTTCCCACGAGGTCACGGCTGCTAGTGAGTACGGGAACCCTGATGGCACAGTGGTATGTGACAGGGAGCCTACGTCCACGTGCGCTAGCTCTCGTGCCACAGTATTGTGGTGCCATTTTTCAACAGGACGATGTTCGTTCACATCCAGCACGTGTCTCAGTGAACTGTGTGCATGATATGGAGGTACTTCACTGGCCAGAGAGATCCCCAGATCTGTCACAGATACAACAAGTGTTGGACCATCTCGGATATCACTTCCTTTTCTTTACCTGTACAGGATATCAAGATGAGGTACAAAATTTGCCTCAGGAGAGGATACAACGCTTCTGTGAACGCTTCCACCCCAGAGGGGTAAAGCATTATACTGACAGTTAGGCCAAAACTGCCAAGTTCTTTGTAAATCTGACTTTGTAAGCTTCTACAGCCTTCGGAAGCAAAAGTGTGTTATAGTTTAGTAATTAATGCAGATTGGTATTATTATACTTACGAGACTGAAATTTACTGAAACTGTAATAAATGATATAATACAGTCCCCATTAAGTTCAAGGTCAATAATCATGAATCTGACGGTGTTGGATTGAAACTGAACTCGCGTAACTGTTGAACGAAAGTACGCTGGTGACAACAGTAATTACATGAATGATAACACCATAAAATTTCCAAAGAATTAGAACATTTTGAATAGGTGACTACTATTAAAATGAGCACTTTAGAACTTTTAAAACAAAATTCACGTGACACGGTAATGATTATGAAATGTGACTTCACTGTATCGTGCACTGTTGCTATATTTTAATAATCACTTGCTTCAGAAGATCAAAATCCATTATCATAAAACATAATTGTTAATTTTAAATGATATCACAATTAGCAGTAATTGAACAAGGTATGGTTGAAAATACGAAATCCAAGCTCAACACCGAAAATTAGTAAATACATACTGAGGAATGATACTACTCAAACATTTTATGAACGCATAACACAGACGATACGTCATTCAGACTATATCTATGGATGTCATACAGTGTGAAGTCTCTGATATCGTCAGCACGTCTACTTACAACATTTACAAAACTGTTTTCAATAATTTGCAAGAATATCATTTCACTATATTTCATTTAACCAGCATTGGCATGAAAACATTGAAGATATATACAGTTATTAACAAAGAATAACACTGTAAATGCAAAACGGAATAATGTACTAAGTGTGAAATATTGTACTGTAATGTTATAACTCGATTTTGCAATGACTGAAGTAACGTTACATATCGTCGATCATAAGTTTCATTTCGTATCCTCATCCTCTTCTGGGTACATCACGTCTTTTGTTAAGCAATGTGCTTATATTTCAACAAGCTGTAGTTATTGCTTAATTTATTTGGCATCGATTTCGAAGCAATTACGGGCACTGTACAGCAGCATCCTCTAGTTTTGGATATATAAGACTGGAGAGGATAAATTTGCGTTGGTATATCACATCATTAAAACAGTAAACAAAGCTAAGTGGGAGGAAAACAGTAGCAAAGTAGCTTTTATTCTGCACAACGCAATACTTCCTGAGCTATGGAAGCAAAAAGAGCTCATATATTGCCTTTTGAAACTAATATGAATATTCCCTTCCATAACACAGAAATAAATTCTTAGAATACAAGAAATATTTTAGGTTTCAAATAAAAAGTAAAGTATCATAAGCACATGCAGTATTTAACGCATGTTAAAAATCGGCACTGCCATCGTCTATTAACAGTCCACAAATATGAACATGTTTCATTGGAGTAAGTTCGGTGAAGAAAAATATCGCTCTCTTACTTAGTTTTTTTATTTCCTAATAGCGCTCTGGAACTTGTTTGGCGCTCAGACTAGCGAGATGTGACCAGTGATGGCGATTTCCGAACTCACAGTCTGTGCCCGGCTACAATCTATTTGGAGAGGCCTTTCACACGCCTGGCGCCTCTCCCCTAATCCCTTTAAGGAGAACGTGTCATCCATTACCTGATGAAAGGCTCTGGAAGAATCTCCGGGAAAGAGTTCTTTGATCTCCGCAGTGGTGTACAAGGTCGAGCGGGGCGCAGCTAACGTGCCAAACTTCTCCACCAAGAGGCGCCCTATTTAACAGCTTTTCCTTTGAAAGTTGCCGGGATCCTTCAGTGTTCGCTCGGCCGCTCCCAAGGCCTAGGCGCAACAATAAAACAGGCCTATCAAAACCGTAGAAAATAGTGAAATGTAGCTACGAGCGCATTAAGAAAATCGTTGTGGAACTAATTGCAACTACACCTGCCATTATTTCCTTGCTCCGTAAACCAGCGTCATGAGTAGAATGAAGGGTAATTTGTATTGTAAGATTTTCTAACTTTTCTTGCCGTTCTATTCATAGACGTATTGTGGGACGAATGCTTATGGATCTTTGTTTCAGTATTTCTTACACTAAAGGTTAATTATGTAGAGAGATGAATCAAGTGCTTACAATTGCGATTTAGTATGGGTGATTCCTGCTCTCGGGTGTCACTAATTATCTTCAGAACTTTTCAGTTTAGCGTCTGTGTAATTACTCGTATTTTAATTTTGAGGGAGCCATACGCGGCTACGAAGTTGACGTGTTAGCCTACAGTTTAAGTAAACCGAAAATATCAGTGGCACCAACGTAATCACCTATTATTTTATTCACAGTTTCTGCTGGTTCGATAATTCTGAGAATATGCAATACTCTTAGGTTCCATTTGTTTATTATAATTTTCACCTCTTCGTGAGATTATTATTCACCTCTTTCCAAATGCAAATAAGATGACTACACAAGTCTTTGTAAGAAATATCTTTTGCAGACAAATTACTGTTACCTGGTATGCTACGATTTACTGTAGGCACATTTCATCCTTTGTCACGGTCCTACTTAACATTGTCGCCCGTTGTTATTTCGAGATATTTGAGTAATATGACAGACTGGAATTGTGACTCGGTAATCATGTGGTTTAAGCCTGCATAACTACAAATTCAGTAGATGTTTAACTTCGAAGATTATATCTCGTCCTAAGAGATTTTTTCCATGTTTTAAAGTAAGCGTTTAAAGTTAATTTGTTTTTCCGTCGATGCTTAGAATACGATATTTACAAATAAGAAGAGTAAAAGTTTGGATGTTCCAAGGTGCAATTTCCTTTCAGAAGTTGCTAAAGACAGCATATTGAGCTATTTCCTAAAATAATCTGCTGAAAATCACATGAAAAATGAATTTAGTTCTGTATTCGGTTCATAATCTTAATGTATCGTCCGTCTTGTAAAAGCAATGACCAGTTGAAATTATTCTGAAAACAAATATTTTACCTAGTTTACCATCACATTTCGTAAGATCCAGGTATTTATTTTTTATCTTATGCTCACGTGTCAAAGTGATCAGGTGAATAAAAAAAAACGTAGTTGTAGTCTGAATAAACTGAAAACGAAGGGAATGAAGTGAGATGACCCTAACAAAAGGTCTGTGGTGAATGCTCAAAAATTTTCCCGTGCGGTGTGAGTGCCTTTATAATTACTTTTCATATTATTTTGAGCTTTTCCTCATTTCAGAGGCTTATCTCCAACATAATAATTTAATCGGAAATTGCAGTACAAAGAATAAACGTTCTTAAACTATCATTTCAAAATATTCCTACAGGTGTTTCGATCTTGTGTGTCCTCTTCCTCGCGGCCATTCTCCTCATTGTGCGCTGTACATTTTGGAGCCAGGATCCCACTTCTGTATCGATGTTGGTATTCTGGTTATCTCCATTCGTCGTAATTGCCCGTTTCAGTGTAATTTCTTCCTATCCATTAGGTCATATATTCTTTCTTTCCTCGAGATTCTTGCCGATCTTCTCCAGATGTCCATCTCTAAAGCTTGTAATTTTTTAATGCGTTCCAGGTTAATCGTCCAGGTCTCCGTTCCATACAGAACGACACTCTCTAATATGGCTTTGTGTATTAATTTTTTAGTTCTGCTCATTACATTCGTGCTCCATAAGACTGAGTTAAGCATCCCAGTGACCTTCCGTCCACTACTAATTCTTTTACTGATTTCTAAAATGGATCCCAAATAACAGAAAGTGTTTATCTTTTTGATTTTCTTTCCTTCAATGTGTAGCTCATCTGAATCATTAGCCAAGTATTTTATTTTTTGGTAATTAATCGTCAAACCCCAAGTTTTGTATGCTACTGCTAGTTGATTGCACATATAGTTAGCATCCTCCCCATCTTGTGTTACGACTACCTGATCATCAGCAAACAGTAAATGATGTAGGTGAACTCTATCTCTTTTTTCTAATCCCACACTATTAGATTTACGAGACCATGCTCTAAGGCTAATATCTATATAGGTTTTAAATATTGATGGTGACGTGGGACAACCCTTTAAAAGGCCTTTGCTTGTTCTAAACTTCTGTGAAAGTTTATTACCAAATTTCACTTGGCAAACGTTATATTTATACATCTGTTGTATTACTTTAATCAAGGAAAGGTTTATGTTTGCCATATGTAGTGCTCTCCAAAGTAATTTTCTTGGAACAGTATCATACGGCTGTTCTAGATCTATGAAAATTTATCCTATTATTTTTGATTTTTCCCTTTGTTTCTCCAAAATATTGTCGTAAAGTGAAAATATGGTCTAGACATGATCTCCCAGCCGTGAATCCACATTGTTCTTTTTGGGATCTAAAATTTTGTTTTTTAATGACTTCCTCAAAAATTCTCATTAACTTGTTTGTAACACAAATTCCTCGATAGTTTGAGCATATTTTGCGATCCCCTTTCTTAAATATGGTATTAATGTAAGCTAACTTCATCTCATTGGGTATTTATAATTAACATCATTATTATAACTACTATCATTATTACTATTACAGAAGCGGTTAATTTGTAATATATATTACTTCAAGTGATCAACTCTTTGGTTAAATTCACTTAAAAATAAGCAAATGAGGAAAAAATTGTAATTTGCTGATTATTCTCTTTAATTTGAAACGGGGAATGGCAGTGGAGTGACTTTCGGTATAACTTTCAGTGTCACATCCACGATACCTAAAGAAATATGAAACGTCCCTGCAGATTAAAACTATGTGCCGTATCGGGACTCTAAACTGGGAGTCGCCTTTCGTGAGCGAAGTGCTCCATTGACATTTTTTGTCTTCTTTGTTTTCGATCTGTTTCTTCATAATTCATTCGTCACCGCTTCTTTGCGAATGTCGCATTACATCTTCCAAATTCCGTCGATGAGGACTTCAGATGAAGTTTTTATTGCAAAAGGTGGGCAGTTCCCTGACCGAACACAATGAGCTACCGTGCCGACTTCGATCGCTCAGTAAGTTTAACGGCGCGGTAGCTCAGCGTGCTCGGTCAGCGGGTTAGCTGCCCTCTGTAATAAAAAACTGAGTGAACGAATCAACAAAGAACCTGAATGGCTGTCATAGGACGTCTCTCCCGAACGAATTCAACGAACAATATAGAACGAATTGAGATCAACAAAATAAATGTAAGTAGGGCACTTGCACGCTAAAGGAAAGGTTCCAGGTTCGGATCCCTGTCCGGCACACAATTTTAATCTTTCAAGAAGTTTCAAATCAGCTCACACTCTGAGCAAAGTGAAAATTTAATCGGGAAATAAAGGAAATATATTAGTACAGAATCTACGGTCATATTTGTAAATTTTGGAGCGAAAACGTTCTTACAGACTGAATGTAGTATAAACGATGACTAACTGAAACCCTCAGCTGCTGACAGGTGTTGTTGATATACCTCGATGTGGACAGTTGAAAATGCGTGCCCCGACCGGGACTCGAACCCGGGATCTCTCGCTTACACGGCAGACACTCTATCCATCTTTCGTTGCATCTGCTCTGGGCGGACGTTGTAAGATATCCATTTATGTTCGTTGTTGATCGATTGACTCAGTTTTTTTATTACATAGGGCAGGTAACCCTCTGACCGAACACGCTGAGCTACCGTGCCGGCCCCATCTGAACCACCGAGGACACAGATGAATAGCGTGACTGCAGGAACTTATCCATTGCACGCTTACCGCGAGACTCACATTCCCAACCGTCCACAATTCTACATATGTAATGTACCTTATATGGTGGATGGGCAAATGTCTTTAAGGTACATTACATATGTAGAATTGTGGACAGTTGGGAATGTGAGTCTCACGGGAAGCGTGCAAGGGATAAGTCCCTGCAGCCGCACTATTCACCTGTGTCCTCGGTGGCTCAGATGGATAGAGCGTATGCCATCTAAGTAGGAGATACCGGGTTCGAGTCCCGGTCGGAGCACACATTTTCAACTGTCCACGTCCACATCGAGGTATATCAACAACACCTGTCGGGTACTGAAGGTTTCAGTTAATCATCATTTATGCAAGGGAAAAGCTGCACGGTCATCAACAATATTCTGTTCTTTCGAGAACAGTTACTGTCTTCACATGAATGTAGTATTACGGACCTGACAGGGCACGATCTGCCAGGATGGCTAGCCTGGTGTCGACCTACGAGCTGTCGGCCGCCAGTGGATCGTGAGCCGCGGCTGTAACTACGACGGAACCTTTGATAGAGGAGACAGCTTCAGTGCGGTTGTCCATTCTTGAACACGCCTGTTCGAAATTCACGGACATTCAGCAGACAGCCAAGACTATGACGACTTCAGTACACGGTAACGCCGGAAATGCATATCCTCCTATTTACATCTGCTGCACTATAAATTTTTTTTCCTTATTTTGTTACCTGAAGATATGACATTTCTGTGTCTTTATATATTGTAATTGTTTTACTGTTTGTATATACACTCCTGGAAATGGAAAAAAGAACACATTGACACCGGTGTGTCAGACCCACCATACTTGCTCCGGACCCTGCGAGAGGGCTGTACAAGCAATGATCACACGCACGGCACAGCGGACACACCAGGAACCGCGGTGTTGGCCGGCGAATGGCGCTAGCTGCGCAGCATTTGTGCACCGCCGCCGTCAGTGTCAGACAGTTTGCCGTGGCATACGGAGCTCCATCGCAGTCTTTAACACTGGTAGCATGCCGCGACAGCGTGGACGTGAACAGTATCTGCAGTTGACGGACTTTGAGCGAGGGCGTATAGTGGGCATGCGGGAGGCCGGGTGGACGTACCGCCGAATTGCTCAACACGTGGGGCGTGAGGTCTCCACAGTATATCGATGTTGTCGCCAGTGGTCGGCGGAAGGTGCACGTGCCCGTCGACCTGGGACCGGACCACAGCGACGCACGGATGCACGCCAAGACCGTAGGATCCTACGCAGTGCCGTAGGGGACCGCACCGCCACTTCCCAGCAAATTAGGGACACTGTTGCTCCTGGGGTATCGGCGAGGACCATTCGCAACCGTCTCCATGAAGCTGGGCTACGGTCCCGCACACCGTTAGGCCGTCTTCCGCTCACGCCCCAACATCGTGCAGCCCGCCTCCAGCAAGGCAAGGGAACTTGCTGTTCCAACAGGACAATGCACCTCCGCATGTATCCCGTGCCACCCAACGTGCTCTAGAAGGTGTAAGTCAACTACCCTGGCCAGCAAGATCTCCGGATCTGTCCCCCATTGAGCATGTTTGGGACTGGATGAAGCGTCGTCTCACGCGGTCTGCACGTTCAGCACGAACGCTGGTCCAACTGAGGCGCCAGGTGGAAATGGCGTGGCAAGCCGTTCCACAGGACTACATCCAGCATCTCTACGATCGTCTCCATGGGAGAATAGCAGCCTGTATTGCTGCAAAAGGTGGATATACACTGTACTAGTGCCGACATTGTGCATGCTCTGTTGCCTGTGCCTATGTGCCTGTGGTTCTGTCAGTGTGATCATGTGATGTATCTGACCCCAGGAATGAGTCAATAAAGTTTCCCCTTCCTGGGACAATGAATTCACGGTGTTCTTATTTCAATTTCCAGGAGTGTATATATATTTATGCATTTATGTTGGTTTGTTTTGTGAACATTATTTGTATTTATACGCTGGGTCTGGCCTAGGGAAAACTATGCTATCGAACGAATACATCGATAGGTCGTGTGGAGAACCAAAGTGTTTAGGATCTTTGGCAGTGTTGACTCTGCCGCGTGGAGCGCGGGCAGAGGAGGGTCTGGCTGGAGTAGTGCAGTGGAGCAGGTGTGTTGTGTGACGCTCCCGCGAGTTGCAGCGCTTTCGGGGTTGCGCAGCATGTAATTGCGCTCGACTTGCTGTGATAGTTTCTGACACGGTGTCGCGGACGGGATGCATTAGCTGGTGCACATGAAGAGTCCATTACGCCTGGTGACCGTGTCGAGAAGAAAGCTTCTGCAACAGCGACGGCCGACAATGAGTGACTGTCGCCCCCTCCTCGATCGACGGCTTCAAACCTTCAATCAACCAACAAGGAAGAGTGGAAGCACCTAAAGTTTTATAACTGTATGGCAGACCTCAGCTTTTCAAACTGTTCCATTTTCGTGACTATAATTATAGAAATTTAGCATAAACATTTGTTGCTCATTGTCCCAATTGCATTACCAAGCAGGGTCCCTTCCTTTTCCGGAATGAACCCGATTGTCGTTGAAATTCAAAAGCCCGCATTTAAGTAATATAATTCCATTTAATTGCTTTAATTTCAAAGTTCAGTTAAGGTATTCATAGGTGGCTACAATATTTAGATTAAGCAAGCGCAAATTATGAGTGAGAGTTTTGTTACCATATTTTAGCTTATTTGTGACTACAGCTCAGCTTGGTACGTACTAAATTTTACTATTGTCAATTGTTCAGAATCGTTGAATTTAAGTTCAAAGTTAAATCTCTTATTTCTAAATTGCGTAGATTCAAGTAGCTTTTGAAATAATTGTTGAGGTAGCCCAAGACTAACCGTATTTGACTGAATTTCGATGTGCTTCAGAAACAAAGCTCACTATTAATTTCAGTCACTAAATTTACTTTCAATTTTCCGGTTTTATTAATTCTTTTGCTAAATTCAGTCAGTGTAGCGAAATTTATTACTTCTGACAAACTTTGTTTTCACACTACACGTGTCAACCTTCAGTTGCCACGCTTCTAGTGCTAATTATATGTGTAATAACCTTTCTTTTTCAGTTACTGTAGTAATTGTCCATAGGACTGACGACCGTAATTTCCCCCAAATCTCAAATATCTAATTACCACTAGTTAATTGTTAACGTAACGGCTTCACATTTACTTTCATTATTAACTTTACCCCTTTTCAAAAATAATTTCCACCAGTTTCATTTGCATTTTTCCTTTATTTAGATGTAACCCTTTCCTCCCTCTTTACCGACAGTTAAACTTCGGTGACGATTGCTTTTTCCCAAATTTCTATTAGGTACACTCGGTTGAATTTTTCACTGTCATTAAGATCGATAACTGAGGGGGAGGTTACAACACAATGACGGACAAAATAGTAACACCGAAAACTAATATCGCGTAATGAAATTTCGGGAATTGATTTATCTAGGTAACATAAAAAGTGATTAAAAATGGAAAATCAGATGCTGATGTAATCGCGAGATAATCCATTGCATATATGTAACTGCCAGAATGTTGAATGCAGAAATGCAAATTCGCATGCATTGTGTTGTACAGGTACTGGATGTCAGTTTGTGAGATGGAGTCCGATGCCTGTTGCTCTGGGTTGATCAATACAGTGACGCTAAGTGCTGGTTGTGGATAACTCTAGAGTTGTCGGCAGATGATGTCCCATATGAGCTCGACTAGAGATAGGCGTTGTGATCCAATAGGCCAAGACAACACGGATACATTCTGTATGGCGTGCTAGGTTACAGCCGTGGTATGTGGGCGAGCGGTATGCAGTTTTAAAAACACCCACTGGTGTGCTGTATGAGCCGTGACCGGCTGGTGTTATGCTTTGCATTAAACCTTGGTTGCTATTCTGTGATTAGTCTTCCGCTATTATCCTTTATCTCTACGAGTGGCAGCAGTAGCGTGTATCGATACTCGCACCCTAGTACTATCTCTAGCCTCGCGCTTATATAGTTTCCGGCTGTGTCGTGTGCGGGCAGTTTGTAGGTTGGGGTGGAGCAGCGAGCAAGTCTCCGTGGCACGTGTGTGGCCGGGGCCACTGGCGGCGTACATGCACTGTCGGAGTGTGAGATGCTGTTCCCATTGCTACGAGGTCCGTCGCTCACCGATGCGAACACCAAAGTTGAGTCTTTATTTAATCTATCAGCCAGCCCCAACTGTTCACATTGTGTCGTTTGAATTTCGTTGTGGGCTGTTGGGACATTCCCGCGCGCAACAACGTGTGTTTTCAAGTTGGTGAAATTCTGGCCGTCCTCCTGTGGAGCTTAACTTGAATATTTTGAATCGAAATGCACCAGATGAATCTTCTGCCTCGTTGCCGTTAACATTCCGGTTACCTGCCCTGGCCGTTGGCGTAAATTCAGGCAATGTATTTTCCTCGTCGTGTTGTGGCTGTTCAGCACGGCGTGTAGTTTGACAGCTGAATGTGTAATTCGTTGTGGGCGCCGGTACCTTCTGCGTTGTGCTATTGAACTCCTTGTTATGTGCTGGTTGGGTGGAGCGAAAGCTATCTTGTCACTTGATCCGTTGCCTGTCTGTCGTTTGGGTTGCCGTCGGACTGAGAATTGTTGGGACGGCTGCGTGTCTCACCTAAGCGAGCGTTAGTGTTTGAATTCCAAGCCGAGCCTTGGAAACTTCTGAGAGCCGTTTGCCCTTCTTTGTCCTTGTTGTTTGTTTATGTATGGATTCTAGCCGATTTTACATTAATGTTGTTTTACCCTTAAGGCGTAAGATTGTTTGGACCTTCAGCATAATTTAGAGAAATGTTTTAAGGTAAGGTCTTCTGCCTTTTAAATTCAAATTCCTGTTTTTGAGTCTTAAGTTATTGACCTTCAGCCGGTTTCAAATTAGTTTTTTGCCTTTGCTGAATGCGATTGAATGGCACATTTAGCCGGTAATGAAGTACTAGATTTAATGTTTGTCTTGCTTTGTTTTTAATGTTTTCTTTACTCTTGTAATGTTTGTCAAATGAGTCAAGTAGTATGTTCGAGTGCAACTGAGAGCCACTCATTTTGGCCCCTTCGCACAAATTAAATTATCTGTCCTGTCATGCGGGTATAGCAGGGGATGTCACTGTACAAGAACGGTAGCACAACAGGTGTAGAAACTAGCGGTCAGTGTGCGTAGCATAACCACGAGAGTGCTCCAGCTGACATATCAAGTCACATCCAGACCACAACTCCAGGTGTATGTCCAGTGCGTCCAGCACGCAGAGAGGTTGGTTACAGGCCCTCAAGTGGCCTCCTCCTAACAAACAAACGGCCATCACTGGAAGCGAAGAGTATTGAATTGGCAGATAGCGGTGGTTTGGGGTCAGTGGCGTGCACGCTATAGGGCATCTGGGTCGGAATAGTAGGTTATGTCACTGTAGTGCCTACTGCTGCTCGAATTGCTTCTGCAGATGCAGAATGATGCGCCAGTGCCGAACGTCGAACACGATGGTGTTTTCCTCTCGGTAGTGACACGTGGCAGTCTGGATCCTGGCCTTCTTATGACAGTACAATCTCCTGATCACAGCTGCCAGCAGTCATGCACAGCGGCTACATTCCTGTCGATTCTTTCTACAATATCGCAGAAGGAGCAGCCAGCTTCCCGTAACCATACCACACGACCTTGTTCAAACTCAGTGGGGTATTGATAACAGCGTCTTAGCCGCCTTAAAGGCATTTTTGACTAACATCAACTCACCATGTCCCATCCCTACTGACGCTCACTACTGCTGAAGCAAACTTGATCTGCATCCTCATAGCGGCGCTTACTAGCGCCACTCTTATGCGACTGGTATGAAATGTGAGTAGACATCATCTTTCAGGTGTGGAAACACGCTTACCAGATTTCGTTTGCATGAAATGTATTTGCAACTGTGAATATGGACAACTGTCAACTGTGTTATGGAAAGACGACAATTCATATGCAGGACTGAAACTCTAAACCAGATTTCCCGCTTATCAAGGACGGGCGCCTTACCACTGGGCTATCCGAGCACGACACATGACCAGGCTTAAACTTCCGTAGGTCGTCAGCTTCTGCTCGTACATCCATTATGTATTTTTCCGTAGAGGCGAGAGATTTTACTTACAGGAGATGAGCTCACATACCTCAAGAGCAGTTTTACATCGAATGGATTTTCTCCGCAACAAATTCGTAGAGCATTCAATTCAAAACCTAGAATGCAGGTAGGTGATGGGGAAGAAGATAGTTATTTCTCCAGATCTAGAGCGTTTTTGCCCGATGTGGGTGCCCTTTCCTCGACGATAGGCCGTATTCTTGAGAAACACTGTGTTAAGGCGATCTTACAGCCCCCACCCACGAAGATCGCAGCTTTGCTCGGCTCTGTGAAGGACGATTTACAGCTTCGTAAAGCGGATATGTATCAGATTCCTTGCGGAAATTCTGTGAAGTCGTACATAAGTCACACAACACGCAGAGTTCGTGAGAGACGTGTGGAGCATCGGAGATACACACGCTCATTACAGCCAGACAAGTCAGTCATGAATCTGTCTTCAAGGAAGCTATAGAGATTAGATTAGCTAATAATTTAATAGAGGTAGTGATTTTAATTTGGACAAAGCATGGAATCCGGCTCTTGAGGCAATTAAAGTGCGGAGAAGTCGTCTTGGTGTCACTGCCGCCGATCATACATCGATAAGCGAATCGAATTTCTGTACGCCTTCGCCACAGGCGGCACATGTGTAAGCGTATGTGTCTGCCGCCGACCAGCATGTGTTACCCGCATGCGCAGTAGCGCCGCGGTGGAGCATATAAGGCCGCGCTTGGCATCTTGTCAGTTTTGTGACTCACTCTGAGGATGGTCGGACCAAACGCGGCCGAAATATCAGTGGAGGAAATTTTATTTGCGTGGCTGTATGTCCGAAATTTAATGGATTACTTAAAGGAAGCATGATCGGTGTTGGCGGATAGATACGATACTGCAGTACCTGTGTTTTCCAAATTACCAGCCGGCCGCGGTGGCCATGCGGTTCTAGGCGCTGCAGTCCGGAACCGCGGGACTGCTACGGTCGCAGGTTCGAATCCTGCCTCGGGCATGGATGTGTGTGATGTCCTTAGGTTACTTAGGTTTAAGTAGTTCTAAGTTATAGGGGACTGATGACCTAAGATGTTAAGTCCCATAGTGCTCAGAGCCATTTGAACCATTTGAACCAAATTACGATTCATGGATGTCCAAAGCAACATTGACTCTTAAGAATTACATAGGCACTGTAATCTCCTAACTTTCGTTTATGCCGCACAATTCCTTGTTGCGATTTTTTTCCAGCAGTTTTTTCATTCAGTACTGTATACAGAGTAACACAACTAGCAGTGGCCACCAAAATAAAGCATAGACCGCAAGTACCCAGTTCTTCGGACAGATCCCACTCCAACGATTGGCTGCAAAGCTGCTTCCTTTAGGCTGGTCAACAGCAGTGTACGTAGCGTACGCCGTAAGACGCAACACCACTTGTATTTCATAAGTAGTTCAAGATATCGAAACGAGATTATCAGCAAATAATAGTAGGCCCCTATGGAAAGAGACACACTGTTAATACTGTTGCAACGACAGTTACATCGAAACAAATATTCTTTTGTACTTTAATTAACGGCATTCGAAAGTAGTAAAGGACGAACTCAGTGGTATAACAATTTTTAACATTGAAGATGAGACTTTTCGCAAAAATATCCGAAAACTGTGATAAAATTAAGCCTCACACGGCCGGAATCGGCTACTTGCTCTCATGCTACGCAATCGGTATATGCAGAAAGAAGGTTAATGGTTCAAATGGCTCCAAGTACTATGGCACTTAACATCTGAGATCATCAGTCCCCTAGACTTAGAACTACTTAAACCTAACTGACCTAAGGGCATCGCACACATCCATGCTCGAGCAGGAGCGCGGTTCCGGACTGAAGCGCCTAGAACCTCTCGGCCACACCGCGAAAGACGTTTAGCGTACGCTACTACAGTGAAACGTAATTCCTCTTGGTCCTATTTGATACGACGTAGAGGCAGAGTAAGCTACGACTGGTGTTAAGGAACTATATAATAACTACTAGTGTATCAGAATGGGCTCAGGAAAACTATATCAAATGTGTCTACTTCTCATGTTTAAGTGGAAATCTTTTGTGGAGACAAGTAAACAGTTGAAAGACTCGATACAACGAAGGAATGTAGCATAAGAGCTCTACTCGGCGCTGTTTACATCGCAATAACCGATCCCGGTCGCCTTGCATTTCAGTTTTAGCACATTTATGAGCTGTGGTAAAAAACAAATCCTATGGCATGAGTGACTTGGAAATCCCGAGGGGCAGGTGCAGCTGCGTGTTTACAGATGCTTTTCCTATCCTTCGCAAAGTGTGAGAGTTGTCTGTTAAGTGTATTTGTTACGTGTAGATTACTGTAATGGATGTGCGTGTAGTGCGGTGCCATGTTTGTGTGATGATGGGACACGGTGAGAACCGGTGCCGGCACATAGCCTGCTCCTCTCGAATGGCACCAAGGGGGCAGCACAGTTAACGTCTCCTTCCGACGGACGAATCGCTATCAACAGTGTCTCACGCGATCGTTCTATAAAATACTGTGGGGGAGTTTGGAACTTAACTCAGGACACTGGCATGAAGTCTGCCTATTAGGAACTTCACGCTGCCGCCCTTCCTTCTCTTTGCCGAAAGAGCAAAGGGAAAACTGTCAACGGCGCGTGGTCGCCCATCCAAGTATCGGCCACTCTTTGCGTTGCTTAAATTTAGCGATCTGATGGGAGACTGTGAATACAGCGAGACGAGGCTGTTGGTAGTCTCGGGGTGGTGAGCTAGTAGCTAGCCGCAGGAGCGGCGGGTGACAACATAATGCTGAAACGGCAAGCACCAGCAGAGCTTCCTGGTTCACTGGCCTTCGCGAAGGTAACATGCCGTTACAGAAGGACGTCATTTTGGGAAGGGCGACTCACAGACACACATGTAATTTCAAGTTAATTGTAATGTTGTGCTATAATGGCTAGGTACATAGTATCAAGAAGTACGACATAATTTTTTAAATGACGTGTTTAGCTACGAGCACATCTTAACTGACAGACAATGTGGCAATATCAGTCGCATCTGAATAAAATATCAACATAGTACATACAATGGAATGTAGCTACGTGCGCTGTAGATATGTGTGATATCAACTACAAGGTGGAGCAAAGTAGGTGTTAGAAGTCATTTGCCTACAGTGATTCAATTGTGTGCCGTAAGTGAGACTCCTTTTGGTATTGTCTTATTGTACCTCTGAAAATTTTATAGCTTACCTAGCGAGTTCACATTTCAGAATAGCACCGTTTGTTGATCATAAAGCTGCTTTAGGCTAATTCTGGACGTGTATTTGTGGTGAGACGCGCAATCAACAGCATTTTTGGTCCATTAACAGCACCATCACAAAGTTGGTGAAATTTTATGGGAAGACCTGATCACTCTGTGATTCTACTATGCACCAGTCAGGAAGATCAGTCTCAGCTGTAGCCCTGGAGAAAGTGGAACAAGTGTGAACTTTAGTCAATGAGGAGCCCATTACATCAAATGACATGCAGTACAGCAAGTCCCACACAAAATTAAACTGCGCCAAACTTTGAAGAACTGGGATGTGGATGTCAATATTCTTTTGGAAATGAGATGACTGAGGCCTTTAAAATGGTGTAGTCGATACGTATCAGATTTGGTTTAGTGATGAGTCACACTTGCACGCCAACGAACAGAACTCGCGCCACTGAGCTACTTATAATCTACACGTTCAATCTGCTGCTCCACCGCATAAACTACTGTTTCATGAAGGGTTGAGCAAGTCCACATAGTACTGCGGACGTCTTTGATTTCCTTTAGGAGTCGTTCAGAGATTAGATCGCTGCCCGGGACATCTTACCATTCACTGGACATGGAGTGGAGTGGCCTCCTTATAGTCCCGAACTCAACTCACGTGATTATCTGTTATGGGGGTATGTAAACGACACAGTCTTCAAAATTGTACCTTCAACACTCCGGGCTGCTCGTACTCCAATTTCCAGAGAGATTCGTGTAATCTACAATGACGTTCTTCATAATGTCATCAAGGACTCCAGTTAAAGGCTCTACACATTCATTACAGCAGAAGTAAAACACTCTGACAATTTTTTTTATTAATTTTGGATTGTCCGCTATAGCATAAATAACAAGTATCTGCCACCTCATGTTATGTCGTAGACTTTCTAACATCTATTTTGCTCCGTCCTGTACTTAACGAAAAATACGAATCTTGTAGCCATTGGTTATGTGCTTAATCACACCTGGAGTCATTCATGTCACTTAAGCAGCTTGCATTAACAATGTGTAGGGACATGAAGCGGAGTGGTAACATAGGCTGAATTAAATCTGAAGCAAATTCCAGACTTTGGTTTGTTGACAGGATCCTGGGAAAAACGCTGTTTGTTTACAAAAATGGTTGCATACGAAACTCTATTACGGTCCTTAGTAGAACACCGCTGAAGCGTGTTGTATGCATAACAGATCAGACTAACATAGGTAACTGAGCATATAATAAGTAGGGTAGTGCGAATACCTATTGGTTTGTGTATCTCGTGGGGAAGAGCAAATCTGAACAAAAACGAAAGTTGAAAGTCTGGTGTAAAGTTATCAGTTAGAAGAAACGATCACAGCGAAAATTGCGGACATTCATATTCTTCCTGCGTTAGACGCTGTATACAATTAGATTGACAATAGTATACACAAAGACGTTTAAGGAGCCATTCTTCCCACGCTCTATTTGTGTATAGGAATGGATGAATACCAGCAGCCGACTAGTATTTGATGTTTTTGATGTTGCACGTTATGTTGGTGTGTCATTTGCGAAGAGATGATTTAGAGGTTCAGAGGAACAAAACTCAGTTATTACTCTATGTAGCCTCACGTCCTTCTACCGAAATTCTTACCAACTTCCCATCATTCGGACAACGGCAGTATGTTTTTAACTGAGATCAGATAAATATTTATAAGTACAGTAATATCTACGGTTTCGTAGTTTTCTTTTGTCTTCTACAGTTCCAGAATTCTATGGTACAAGGTGCCATTACGACATGGTCGACATCTTAGCAAACGGAAATCTCATTCACGCAACGATTTAGTATTAACGATTTGCCAATATTGCAGCTTGTGACTGATTATATCTATACTTTTATTACACCATGCAAAATATAGAAACTTTAGATTACTTCCAAACATATTGACTCAGATAGCTGTGACATTACAGTTTCATTCGAAAATACTGTGCGCGACTGTATGGCTCCGACTAGTAAAACTGGACACCAACAGGTTATAAATTCCAAAAACATGCAGTTACTGAAGGTATGAGATTTAGTAATCCCTGTTTGATCATCATTATTACATATTATTATTATTATTATTAACGTGTTAGTTTTTAATAACACGAAAGGTATGAACACGTATACGATGTATAACGTTGCAGCACAACACCCCTCTACATTGCTTGGACATCGAATACAAGCAAGTGATGTGAGCTTTACAAAGCTCTATGTTGTAGTTCCCTCAAAGCATGTTTGTTTTATGACGCTTTTAATTGGCAAGGTTTACAACTAGTATGTTTTACAGTTTTCCTATTATTGCACTCTCGGACACAGAAATAGTATGTTCAAGTAGTATGAAATACTCTGAAACTGTTAGCCGAACAGAGAATCGAAGTAGGAACGGTGAATTCCGCATTCGTGCACGTCTCACGGATCAACTCGAAATCTCAACTTCTTACTTCTTCACTTTACATTCCTTGCAATCATAAGTGTTTCGTCCGATCTTTGATGTCGTCTTCGTGATGAAATATCTTGCTGTGGGAACATTCCCCAATTGTTCTAAGAACGCTGTCTGTCTTATCATTTTGTCTGTGTTCCAATTGACATGTAGTGAAGTTCACAAAACATTAGCGCTGTAAAAAGAGATGTTAAGTATATTGCAAAAAACAATCACTAGTCATCATTTTGTATTTCGTTTGCACGTTTAAGCACTTATTGGTCCCATTAGTTTAGCCTAAATATGAAATACTTTTTGTTCTTTATGAGTTCTATTTCACGAACGTCCATCATTCTGTATACTCATACGTAGCAAATTCATTGGTCTTCCACAACGAATATTTCACTCTGCCGTGGAGTGTTTTTGAATCTTTGTCATTAAAACCACATGCCGGCCTGGGCTTCAAACCAGCGACGATTTTTTTCGCCGGCAATGTTCTTACCAACATGTAGGTATGAATCATGATTCGCCCTCTGCTTTCCTACTCTTCAAACTTCACAGTTCATAGGGTTTGTTAAAAAATACGTATTTTTAGAGCAATATTGAATATCGATGGCCTTCAGGAGAGTGTCGCTGAAAACTGATGGTAGATCTGGAAACCGACGTCATGTATAGGTTACACTACTGTAAACGCCGCAGGCGCCGCCTAGCGGACGTCATGCTACAACGACTGGGCTTTTCGTTCTGGGATGAAGACAATTGATGTGGTCCAAAATTGCTCAAGATCGTCAGCTACACGAGGCCAGACAAAAGAGGTTAATGTATCCCCAAAAGCACGTCGTTGCAAAGCCGAAGTTCGCAGTGCCTAATCCTTGAAATCCTCCATAAGTAAACTGGCATCTATGGGCGACAAAGGGCTATCCATAGTCATTCCGTCATTCTTTTCAAAAATATTGCCATCTCAATAGTGAATTTCAGCACATGAGGACAAAGCTGCATCGACCCCTCATTCAGTTTTCACTAATAGAACTCAAATGCTAATCCAGAAGGATCTGTGTAAGTAAGGACACCGGCTCCACATCAGAACTTAGGAGTAAATCCGAAGGATACATGTTCCTGACCTAGTACAGGTTGCAATAGTGACCAATACAACAGGGAAAAAAACGTTCTTTAGTGTAAAATGGCTCTGAGCACTTTGGGACTTAACATCTATGGTCATCAGTCCCCTATAACTTAGAACTACTTAAACCTGACTAACCTAAGGACATCACACAACACCCAGCCATCTTTAGTCTATATGAGCGTCACAGACCACACACGTAACCGGGAAGTGACCATGACGACTGCGTGCCATCGAAGGGCCAGATTTTGGGACTTGGTACCGAAGCTGGTAGCTGATATGCAAAACAAAAACTGCGGCTATAGACTAAGGCAAAGAACTTTTTTCCGAAGGTTGGAGCCTCAAAGATTTCAGCCGTCGAATGAAACCCAGCCAACCGGAAATGTGATGTTCACCCTCGCCAATAACGTATGTTAAATACTCCATCAAGTTTTAAGAGGTTTCACCCTGATTACTAATTATACGGCGCAAATCTATCGCTTCCTTCTGTATCTGTGGCAGACCACACAACCTTGGCGGAACAACAGCACCAGGAAGAAGTTTCTTGCACAAAATTTTCTGACAATTTACTTGTTTTCAAAAGTAGAAGAGTCTTGCGTTTAATCCTTTCAGTGGAGTCGCTACGTAACCTGCTATAAGCTACGTCGTTGAGCATTAAATTGATTTAAAAGACGTAATCATTTATTGTTAACGAAATTCCGTAATCAGAAGGCTCTCTAGAGTGCGAGAAAAATTTAGAAATTCATCCAACACTGTCACTGTGGCCCCATCCAACTCCTTACTTGAAAGATTAATCACAGTTTGTCAACGTGCATTCCTTTCTGAAGCCGTTAAAGTTTGGAGGACTGTCTGGTAACGGCGCTCATATGTGCCGAATCTGGAAGTGCCAACGTTGGACAGTCAACCCACAACCAAACATTTCTTCACTTCAAAAGAGAGGACAGCTATAGGGTTCCGGCATGGTGCCTACCCGCTATCAAGAACGCGCATACGCGGCCGCAGCACTGAAGCAATATAAACAACGCTCTGGGAGCGACATCTGCGGAAAATAATATTTTGGGTAAACATTCCTCCTCTCTTGCTCTGCCCGTTTCGCTTCTAGCCAATGATCTGGCATCGCCAAGACCAACAGGAGGAATTTTAACCAATAAATCTTCTCCATCATAAGTGTAGGAAAAATCCTTTCTAATCAATGACAATGGCAGCCACAGTAGTGTCAGTCAGGAACCCCCCCCCCCCCCCCCTTCTTCGACATTAGCGCGGGAAGACTTCTCCTACTGTCCAATGACGGTGACTCACCAAGGGTAGCTCTAGATTTGTAACCAATAATTCCATTTCTCCAGCACAAAAGCGGGGAAAACTTCCCTTTGTAAGAAAACATGATACTCTTGTCTAGCAGTGCTCAAACTATAGAGAACACCAGAAGATCCTGAGAAGATCTAAGCAGTTGAGTCGAAATGCCGATTGTTAGAAGTCATATGATGCGGCCTGACAACCCAGAAGATTTAACTTCAGTTAACTACATTTTTTGACAACTTTGCTGAGAGGCCCGAACGTGAGTAAAATACGATTTCAATAACGAAAAAGTGTACCAGTTACTTATGTTTTCATTGTAGAATGAAGGCTTTCACGACCGGGTGACATGGCTGTTGATATACTTTCCGGGATGTGAGGTCGTGGTCCAAGAACTTTTTCTGCTCCTTACGTTTCGTCCAGGACTGCGCTGGACTTCCTCAGAGGCGCTGCTCCGCTGAGTCTTGCCGACTGGCTGGTCGGGTGTCTGAGACCGTCTTATATTTTGTGAGAAAGGGGGGCGTGGTTCAGGTGACACGTGATGAGGAGTGATAATCCATAGCAAAGATAAGGTTGACTATCGATTACCACCTTGTCAAGATAAAAATTGTTAGCAATTTTGTAGAGCCACTGTCCATATATCGCTGAGTTTCATAGCCTCCTCTTTCCTATTAAAATTATCGTGATGTTTATAAATTTCAATAGCTTCTCTGTATAGGCGTGGATAGTAATTTAACGTTGTAGATAAAACTTCAGTATCCGAAAACTTCACTTGGTTTCCTGGTAGAAGAGCATGTTCCGCTACAGCTGATTTTTCTATTTTTCCAAGTCGACAAACACTTTTATGCTGTTTCAGTCGCGTATTTCAGTCTTTTGGTAGTACCAATATAAACTTTCCCACAGGTACATGGAATTTTATACACACCACATGTCGACAGAGGAGGGCGTTTATCCTTCACAGATCGTAGTACTTGACTTATTTTCTTTGTTGGTTTAAAGACCGGTGTTATGTCATGTTTTCGTAAAATCTTACCGATCCGATCTGTTACTTTTTTAATAAAAGGGAGAACTACTGTATTTTTCTGTCGTTGTGGTTCATTCTTATCTTTTGGTCTTCTGTTCCTTGGACGCAAAATTATATTTATCTCTTTTTTTGAGTAGCCGTTTTTTTCGAAAGCCTGCTTCAGATGTTTCACTCCAGCATCCAAATGTTCAGGTGTACATATCCGTTGCGCTCGATCGACAAGACATTTTATGACACCTCTTTTTTGTTGTGGATGATGATTAGAATTTTTATGTAAATATCTGTCCGTATGTGTTGCCTTCCGAAAAACTTTATATTCCAAACTTCTATCAGACCGTCTCATAACTAAGACATCCAAGAAAGATATTCTGTTATCCTTTTCTATTTCCATGGTAAACTGTATTTTTGGGTGAATTTTATTCAAATAATCAAAGAAATCGTCCAAGGCCTTTCTGGCATGGGGCCAAATCACAAATGTGTCATCTACATATCGATACCAACGAGATGGTTTGTTATTAGCTTTTTCTAGGGCTGATTGTTCAAATCTCTCCAAGTAAAGATTGGCAATCGCAGGGCCTAATGGATTACCCATTGCTACTCCATCAAGTTGTTCATAAAATTCATTATCCCACTGGAACTGACTTGTTGTGAGACAATGTCTAAAAAGAACAGTCGAGTCTTCTGGAAAAATATCCGCTATGAAAATCATAACTTCGTTAACAGGAATCATTGTGAATAAGTACACAATGTCAAAACTTACAAGAATATCTTCAGGGGCCAGGGTTAGTCCCTCTAGTTTTTCAATAAAATGACGCGAGTCTTTTATATATGAGTCCGTTTTTCCAATAAATGGTTGTAAACAAGTTGTTAAATATCTTGCTATTTCATAAGTGGGAGAATTGATGGCACTGACTATGGGTCTTCAAGGAAAATCTATTTTGTGAATTTTAGGTACACCATACAATCGGGGACACATAGCTTCACTATTCAACAAAGTTCTTTTATCTTCTTTTTGGATAGAGGTAGATTACTTAATCAAATTATTAGTTTTCCTGAGTACACTGGCTGTAGGATCTCTCGCAAGTTTTTTATACTGTCCTGACGTTAAAAGGTTCAAAATTTTTCTTCGGTAATCTTCTGTATTCATAACAGTAGCGTTCCTTTTATCTGCAGGAAGAACCACTATTTCTTCATCTGCATTCAAATGGAAAAATCAGCTGTAGCGGAACATGCTCTTCAACCAGGAAACCACCAAGTGAAGTTTTCGGATACCGAAGTTTTATCTACAACGTTAAATTACTATCTACGCCTATACAGAGAAGCTATTGAAATTTATAAACATCGCGATAATTTAAATAGGAAAGAGGAGGCTATGAAACTCAGCGATATATGGACAGTGGCTCTACAAAATTGCTAACAATTTTTATCTTGACAAGGTGGTAATCGATAGTCAACCTTATCTTTGCTATGGATTATCACTACTCATCACGTGTCACCTGAACCACGCCCCCCTTTCTCACAAAATATAAGACGGTCTCAGACACCCGACCAGTCAGTCGGCAAGACTCAGCGGAGCAGCGCCTCTGAGGAAGTCCAGCGCAGTCCTGGACGAAACCTAAGGAGCAGAAAAAGTTCTTGGACCACGACCTCACATCCCGGAAAGTATATCAACAGCCTTATTTTTTCACCCTTAGAGCAACACATTTAGAGAATTTACGAGGGTTGGAACTAAAATAGTGGCAACTATTTATTCACAACCGATACAAAAGAGTTACATGTTTGCACCTGTGCCTGTCCTTCAAATCAGTTATCAGCGTTGTGTAGAACCCGTTGCCAGTGATGTGGAAGGCGTAGTATACCGTTAGCAGAGACCGTTCTGTTGATGGTGCGAAATGAGCGGTCTAAAGTTATGGTGATTCTCGTGTACGACTGTTACGGTTTTATCCTAATTCAATACGCTCCTCCACGGCAGACAGTCAAAGCACAGTATTACTGTTCGTTATTGGAGCATCACCCGCGATCAGCTTTGAGAAAGAAGCGGCGACACTTTCTACGCAACCCACATTTTTCAAGGTATCTCAGTAAAAAAGGCGGAACAGCTTTCCATTTTTTCCGATGTTTACAAAATTCAGCACAAAATGCGCCATATCAACCATAGGCTCTTGATGTGACTAATAGTCTTTCCCGGCGTAATTATTCGTGGTATTCTTTTCGGGTTTGCTGTCGGGTCCTAAAATCAGCATGACTCGATATTTCGGCGATCCACCTGTCGATCATCTTCAGGAGAGATGCTCCTGCTGCTGACCTCCGGCACCAACGATCTATCGCTCTGAAATTCGTCCAGTAAGAAAAAAAATTGTAGACGTTGATTATTAAACATTGATTTAAAGACGAGAACAGAGTTTGAATAATGTTACTCAACAAGAAGTAGGTTGACTGGTTCATATTAGGAAATAAAAGCTGTCGCGGAAAATCTCTTTGAAATTGACGGCACCGACTTAAATGGACAATTCATCGCACCGGCAGAATCATCTAAATTACGTTGTACCTGTGTATCTGCATCCGAAGAGACTCGTTATAATGCCTATTCAACATTTTTGATCTGTTACGTCATTTACAATATCAGACACAAACAAATTTATTAAACTGACATATTTTGATTATTTTGATCTGTTAATATTCTATGGAACGATAACATAAATTAATTGGGTATATAGTTTGGCATAATGAATCAATAAACATCTTTGAAGGAGAAAAATGCAGACTGTGAAAAACTGCAAACAATTCTGTGGAATTACCTTGGTAAAAACCTTTTTTCTTCAGGATGATGATATTTTGCTCCCTGTCATACGTTCCATTCTGCAGTATTATTTATAGACATGACGATGAAACAAATGCTAAGGAAATAAAATTGTGCTGATGACCTGCTATTCAACATTTATTTTAAGAGTGCCCTGCTTTGTTTATTTTCCAACTTTTTCTCCTTTTCACAACATACCATTACCAAGCAACACTCTTCTTGTTTGTACCGTAAACAGTGTATACTTTGACCGCCAAAGTTAGTTTGATCAATCATAAAGCACTGCTAGCTCTCAGTTTGATGTTTAGTTTATAGGTGATAAAGTTCCATCAACATGCGCGTAACATCGCCTTGGAGTGCCGATTTTATCGGGTAACAGTTGGCGAACCGGTTGCGAATTGTAATTGTATACGAAAAAGTGTGCTAAAATCTATTTGTGCGAAATCCACCTATAAAATTTAACTGCAAAGAGATCGTTGTTTTCTACTGTATCACGTATCTTACTTGATTACTTCTCAAAACAGTCCACTGATCAGTTTTTTGTTCAGATGTGTATATGACGACTTCTAAGATCACGTGCATGATTTCTCTGTTTTGGGGTTGCTTTGACAACTGGTCATTATTACGCCAGGATTACTGATACACAATTTATTAAACAGCTTTGATACCAGTGACAGTGTCGAACTAATGAATACATACATTAACCATCGGTGTATAGATGAAGGCTCATTTGTAATTGTTAATGAGCCTACCACTAAGGAAAACAAATGTCAGTCACATATTACACAAACTGCAAACTGTACAACATAAAATGTCAAACATCTCCGGAAACAAAGAAAATTTGGTTGGCCACAGTCTCGATAAATGAAGAACAGGTAACCATAATTCAAACTGCAATGGATGTTTCTAAACCAAGATTCAGGATCCAAGATGGATGATACTGAAGGCATTGTGCTCAGCTAAATTTGGAGCTATGTCTGTGGTATTCTATCCTAGTACCTTTCATTATACTTATAATTTTGATGATGGATCACACTGATTTATATACCGTATTATGATTTTCTTCTATGAGACTTAATAAAGCACTTTAGAAAACTTTAGATTAATGTATTTATTTCTGGGTGGTCAAAGTGTCATTGTGTTGTTGAAATATTGAGCAAATAGAGTGGTAGGTGACAGTTGGTCTGTTAATATATCCTCCAATCTATGCAAAATACAGTTTTTTTCCATCACTTCCTCTGCATTTTGCAAAATGTTTTGTACCATTTAGTGTGTAATCCTTTCATAGAAGCCGCTGTCTTCACTAATATAAATATCACGGAAATTAAAAAAAAAAATCATGATAACCAGATCTAAATCTGAAAATCGGTCAAAGTATACTCGCTTTACGCTATTTAAGATTGAAGCACTTCTCTCGACCACATTGTTAACTGGGAAAAGCGGCACATCATTAAACTTTTATTTTTCGTAGGATGCACGTAGGGCAAACGTTATTTCTCTGCACCGACGTCATACAACAATCCCAAAGCGAGGAGAGCGGCGGCGAACATTATGACCTACCCTATCAGACGACGTAACTTCTGGCGTTATTCAGTATTATACAAGTCACAACAAACCCTTGAGATTTCCTGAATGCTTGGTGCCGTCCCTCCCCCGTGATTCCGTTTCCTTCACCCTTCACATTTGCGTCTCGTTCCACTATTCTCAAGCACGGTAATTCTAAAAGGATAATAACTAAGAAAAAAATTGCAATAACTGGGATCGGAAATATTATTCGATGTAAAATCCTACAAAATTATGGTAATGTTGACTGCATGTCCAGTGGAAACACGAATGATTCGAAAACATAGAAACCTAAAATATGAACCATCACGATCCTGATAAACAGACAAGTATCTGATAAAATCTTACTCCTTGTCATAAGATGTTCTTCTGAGATTGTAAGAATGTGTAGCATATACACTCCTGGAAATTGAAATAAGAACGCCGTGAATTCATTGTCCCAGGAAGGGGAAACTTTATTGACACATTCCTGGGGTCAGATACATCACATGATCACACTGACAGAACCACAGGCACATAGACACAGGCTACAGAGCATGCACAATGTCGGCACTAGTACAGTGTATATCCAACTTTCGCAGCAATGCAGGCTGCTCTTCTCCCATGGAGACGATCGTAGAGATGCTGGATGTAGTCCTGTGGAACGGCTTGCCATGCCATTTCCACCTGGCGCCTCAGTTGGACCAGCGTTCGTGCTGGACGTGCAGACCGCGTGAGACGACGCTTCATCCAGTCCCAAACATGCTCAATGGGGGACAGATCCGGAGATCTTGCTGGCCAGGGTAGTTGACTTACACCTTCTAGAGCACGTTGGGTGGCACGGGATACATGCGGACGTGCATTGTCCTGTTGGAACAGCAAGTTCCCTTGCCGGTCTAGGAATGGTAGAACGATGGGTTCGATGACGGTTTGGATGTACCGTGCACTATTCAGTGTCCCCTCGACGATCACCAGAGGTGTACGGCCAGTGTAGGAGATCGCTCCCCACACCATGATGCCAGGTGTTGGCCCTGTGTGCCTCGGTCGTATGCAGTCCTGATTGTGGCGCTCACCTGCACGGTGCCAAACACGCATACGACCATCATTGGCACCAAGGCAGAAGCGACTCTCATCGCTGTAGACGTCTCCATTCGTCCCTCCATTCACGCCTGTCGCGACACCACTGGAGGCGGGCTGCACGATGTTGGGGCGTGAGCGGAAGACGGCCTAACGGTGTGCGGGACCGTAGCCCAGCTTCATGGAGACGGTTGCGAATGGTCCTCGCCGATACCCTAGGAGCAACAGTGTCCCTAATTTGCTGGGAAGTGGCGGTGCGGTCCCCTACGGCACTGCGTAGGATCCTACGGTCTTGGCGTGCATCCGTGCGTCGCTGCGGTCCGGTCCCAGGTCGACGGGCAAGTGCACCTTCCGCCGACCACTGGCGACAACATCGATGTACTGTGGAGACCTCACGCCCCACGTGTTGAGCAATTCGGCGGTACGTCCACCCGGCCTCCCGCATGCCCACTATACGCCCTCGTTCAAAGTCCGTCAACTGCACATACGGTTCACGTCCATGCTGTCGCGGCATGCTACCAGTGTTAAAGACTGCGATGGAGCTCCGTATGATACGGCAAACTGGCTGACACTGACGGCGGCGGTGCACAAATGCTGCGCAGCTAGCGCCATTCGACGGCCAACACCGCGGTTCCTGGTGTGTCCGCTGTACCGTGCCTGTGATCATTGCTTGTACAGCCCTCTCGCAGTGTCCGGAGCAAGTATGGTGGGTCTGACACACCGGTGTCAATGTGTTCTTTTTTCCATTTCCAAGAGTGTATAGCATTTACTTCCATAGCAAGCTATCAAAAGCACTCTTAATTTGTTCGATCTTGTTCACTTCTCACTTTAAAGCATGCCACCATTACTGGTGACCAGTAATATCTATTTGAATGAAATATTTTTCTTGAAGACTGAACGAAGAAAGAATGGAGATCACGAAGCGTAGGCGACTTTCTCTGTCAGGTACTTGTTGTTTCCTTTGCGATCCTTGTGCCTGATCGGTGTACCTTGTTTGCTACACCGACTGAAGTCACAAAAAGTGTCGTAACTCACAAGTTTTTATGAAAGACCTTCTCACTGCAATAAGACGTAGCCTTCTTGTCTCGAAGCTCATTTATGATCCCTTTAGTACTGCTGGAACATGCCATAAACGAAGCACTAGTTTTTGCAAACTTGTTTGTCCCACAATAAACATGAGCAATAACATTCTGAATCGGATAGTATCACACTGGAAGAAACTACGTACCGCTCACCCATTTATTACGAAATTATAACTTGGTCTGAAACGGGTTTTATTAGCTACTGCATTGCACTACATGTTCCGAGGTATGGAGTGTTAAATGGAGAAAGTTTGCTATACTCTTAGCAAAATATTTCCTTACATGTAATACATATCACTTATCAGAATAATTAAAGGCAAGTTATTTGGTAATTTTCTTGCAAATTAAAAACAAACGAAAGTAGGAAATAAAAGCTCTCGCGAAAAAAAACACTTTGAAATTGATGTCACCCTCTTAAATGGACAGCAAATCATCGCTCCGGCAGAATCATCTAAACTTACGATGTACATTTGTATCTGCATCCGGAGAAACACGTTATAATGCCTATTCAACAGTGCCTATTCAACAGCTACGTTCAACATTTTTTATCTGTTAGGGTATTTCCAGTACTAGACATAAACAAATTTATTAAACCGACATATTTTGATTCTTTTGATCTGTTAATATCCTATGGAACAATATTGTGTGGTATATCATCTAATGGAAAAGAAATTTTAACTGTATAAGAGTTAGGCATTTTAATTAAGCCATCACAATAAATAACACGACCTGGAACTATCTGGTGACTACAGAACACATATCTAGATGAAAAGTTTTCATGAAAGTAGGTATAGAAATTAATCACTGATGAAGGTAATTATAATGTTCATAGTTACTGCACTCTATGGAAGAACGCCCTCCCTTACTTTTCTTTAGAGCTGTCTTGTCGACTGGCAATAATTTATCATAATCAGAGTGTTTTCTATAAAATGTTTCACAGACGAAAGAGTCTATACGAAGAAAACGAATTATTTCCTCATACTTTATATCATACACATGATTTTTAATGAGACAGTGGGAACTTGCATTGTATAAAAGAGCTGTATACTACGAGAAGTAATTTAAATACCTTTCACAATTGCGTGTATTCAACAGTAAATAATCAGTATGAACCCATGCATAGCGTTGTAATATTCATTCCTCAAAATACCTCCGTCAAACTCTACGCTACAACAGCTCTGACATCGTTATCATCAACAGAAACTATATGTATGCATAAGTACGTAATACACAAATTAGACATAAAATTTAATTCTACTGGGGGCTGGACGAAGTTGAACTCAACTGAGGTATCACAGTTAAAATATTATAAAATGTGTTCGATGTGGAGCTCACTTCAAGTTTACTTTGCGGCCGATGTCAAAGTAAGAAATTCTAAATAATATTTTTTCTTCCATTTAGCGATATCTTTAGAAGACGGACACACAGGTCTATCAGCGTTCCAACACTCCAGTCGCTCCTGGGGCTTGATTGATTGCATTGGCTGACAAGCGTCTGGTGTCTCTGGAAGTGTGTTTTGCTCGCTCATCTTTACTCAGCGTAAATGTTTGCATTTTACAATCTGTCCGGCTTCATACCTCCATCAGAAGTGCCACAAGGATACCGTTCAACTTATATGACGCTTCACTTGTGGCTCCCGGCTTTACAGCAAATAGTCGTCCCTCTAATGCAGCTAGAATCTCAAGGGAAGACGAAACTAGTGTATGCTTGGTGCTCTGCTACTTGTCAGTATTTAGTTTTTGGACGTCATTTAGCGACAGTAGCGACCAATACAACCAGGAAACGAGAGTTTGTCAGTTACGAAACATACACAGGACACCACGTGCTCCACAGAGATCCACTTCCATTTTAATATAGTAATGATTTCACACTTGACACACACATTATTTGATGTAGAGCACACACTATATGATGAACTCTATGCTGGAACACCGGTCGGGCAATTGACTTTTACTAAATGCTGTTATGATGCACAGCAAGATGTCTTTTTAACAAGGTAAAGTGAAAATATAGCACTGTTCAGAAAATGTCACAGTAATATTCATTCTGTGTATGTTTCACAGGACCTAATATTGCATGCTCGTCTTTGAAAAGTGCAGGGAGCTGATGTTGAGCGGTAAGCTGGTGAATCAGAATAAGTTTATTCTTGTTTAAACAAGCTTCTTTATTTAAACAAGTAGGAAATTTCACAATCGTAAGATTTACAAGATTAGAACAGCACATACTACCAGAATTTATTTATGACTTTACAAAAAGATACGGGTTGTGCGGTTTCCTACAAAAAACTGAAAATAGCAATTCAGTGACGTTAACATTAAGTAAGACTGCCAACCAGATTTACTACTAAACTTGAGAAAAGCAACCATGGGAACGACAAATTTGAACAACCATTACCAACAGAACTTATTATATTGTTTTACAAATATCGCTGCTGCCAGGATATAGTAAAATGAGCATAAAGTTAAAAAGTAACTACCAACGAGATTTAGTACTCCTCCTCAAGAAAAGCAACAGTCAACAGAATTTAGTAAACTGATCCGGTGAGTTAAATAGGAAATGTCCATCATATTTACTCTTACAGCTTACAGAAAGCAACTATTGGCAGATCTTAACAGAATAACCAATAAGCAAGACTGTTGTAACTTTAACATGACAGCAACTGCCAACAAGACTTACTCTTAGTACTTAAGAATGGAAACTGTTGGTAGAATTTAAAAATGATCCACGAGCATGTGGCTACGCAGATATTAGCAACTAGAGAACTTTTTTTTATTTTGAAAAACCTCTGGTGTTAATATAATTTAGTGCAGCTCTGACAGTGCAATTGAAAGAAACATACTACTCAGAGTGGGTAGTTCACTAAAATACCGGAGGAAATTCGTTTATTAGTACGAGCCCAGCGAGGTCTTTTTAAATTTGAAAAACGAACAGTAGACACTTTCAATCAGACAGTTTCTCACAGAAAAGAAAGTAAAAAAATTTAAGTGATAAAAAAAATCAATATCGTTATCCATACCTGGGAATTTTACCAGATTCCGTCTGTAAGATGGGACTGTGAAGACAGTAGTGGAAAAAAACCCAAATGGGCATTTGAGTTAGGAGCAATCGACTAAACACTTGGCTAACCTAATTAGTTTTTAATTTAGCTCAATTGCCGCAATTTAAGAATAACATAAAGCGTCTAATATCAAGTCACCCGTTTCAGTTGGGGCGTCATTAGTTACATGCTTGCTCCGGATGGACAAAATGAACAGACAGGATTAAAACATGCCCTTGCTGTAAAACAAGAAGCACAGATGAACAGTCAAAATAAATTTACGAACTGTAGATATACAGAACAGACCACCTTGAGATTAAGGGACCACTCTTGCACACGAGGTACAATAAAGAACAACAAATAAAGCTTTAACCACCATTTCACAGGAGTGACTTAAATTACATGCAGCTTTGATATTTTGAAGCGGACCCACGAACCGACTTGGCCTAGCGGCTCCACTGACACCGTAAGATTAATAACAAACAATCGGCAGGAAATCACTTAATCGCCAACGTGAGGTAACTAGTTGACTGCTGTGATTCTTAGAAGTTTTCGGCTGACAAGGAACGCGAGCACAGAGATGAGCAGATCGCACAACGACATAACAGTCGTAAAACATAATGCTCACTGTTATTTATGCGGATCGTTGAGGAAATCAACAGCAGCCCCAAATAACAGAGACTGCTAGCAAGAGGGTGATCTCGACGTCGAACTGTTGTTAGGAACCAACAGGCCGTTCAAATGGCTCTCAGCACTATGCGACTTAACTTCTCAGGTCATCAGTCGCCTAGAACTTAGAACTAATTAAACCTAACTAACCTAAGGACATCACACACATCCATGCCCGAGGCAGGATTCGAACCTGCGACCGTAGCGGTCGCTCCACTCCAGACTAAAGCGCCTAGAACCTCACGGCCACTCCGGCCAGCCAACAGGCCGTAATCCACAGGCAGCCCTAATGACCAATCATCGGAACTGACGGGCAGGTAGCAAACATGCCACCACAGGTGACACAGATTCTTCAAGATATTCTCATGCTGAGCACAAGTAAAGATCTAGCCGTCACATGGCAACATTTTTCCTACCAGGCGACATTCGTTGTCCAAACAGCAACAACAGGCACATCGGAAAGGAGAGAGGCTAACGTTTTAAGCGTAACTGTTGCCCCAGTCCACCGCCGGCCCAAAAGGCACTGCCCTTATTCGCAGCTCACTGCCTGTCCGGAATCGACTGAGAACTTCTCCACCCCCCCCCCCCCCGCGGCTGTCCTTAAAACACATGTGATAAGATGCGGCCTACCATGCGGTGGTGGATACACCGCTCGCTCCACAGTCACTACCAACGCTGCTGCCAACCTGAGCCACCTATTGATAGAATGCGACGGGAGAAGCTTACTCCGCACGCCACGGTATTACTACATGGTGTATTTCATAAATTCTACAGTTGTGGCAGTTAACTCCATTTTACCGGAGTTCATGATTCACAATCTCCGCAAGTTATATCTATTTTTTTATAGGTACCACCCTTATATTGTTTCACATGTTCTTAAGAACAGTACCTACATTTTCTATGGTCATTAATCTTTATACTGTCATTCTGTCTCCTACTAATATTTTCATATGTGGATACTTGTTAAACAGAACTATTTCAATAATCTGTTCTGTATGTTATACCGTGTCTGCACCTACCCTTTTTTTTACTTAATATTTCAAATGTCAAGTATTTCTGAATATTTACAGTATATGGCAAGAAGTCCCCTTTCCTACTTAAGATCGTCGTTAGTATTATTTCTTCACATACTCGAACCTCTTCACTTCGTTCTTTATGTATACACTTATTTTCTGGTCATCAGCCTTCTGACTGGGTTGCTGCGCCCGCCACAAATTCCTCTCTTGTGCCGACATTTTCATCTCACAGTAGCATTTGAACCTACGTCCTCAATCATTGGCTGGATGTCTTCCAATCTCTATCTTCCTTTACAATTTTTATCCTCTACAGTTTCATCTAGTATGATGGAAGTTATTCCTTGATGTCTTAACAGGTATCCTATCATCCTGTCTCTTCATCATGTCAGTGTTTTCCGTGTATTCCTTTCCTCGTCGATTCTCAGGAGAACCTCCTCGTCCACTAAATTTTCAACATTGTTCTGTAGCACCATATCTCAAATGCTTGGATTCTACTCTGTTCTGGTTTTTCCAGAGTCCGTGTTTCACTGCCATACTTAACTTTAACGCAATTAAAATCATCGTGTTTTTTTTCCTAAAAATGAAACGTTCTTCATCTGCTGTACCTCATTGTGTTGTCTTCCTTGTATGTTCTCTACATAGATTCTGTATGACACAGCGTTACCCAGATTAATAGCCATGCTCCTAAACAGCGTTGCTTGAAAATGAATGTTTATAAAGTATTTTAATCTATTTAGATAATGTATTTACATACCTGCATTTAGAACACCCAAACTCTTCATTATTATTCTTAAAATATGTTTAGAGATGAAAGAAAAATCTACAACTACATAACTGGCACACAGCATGGAGCATGACTGTATCAGTCACCTCGTACAATCTACAACGAGTTTCTGTATGTAATTAGTATCTCAATAACTGAGTGATACTTCTTTATCAGCGAATAGTTTCAGCACAAATTTACGAATATATTATTCTACTATTTAACTGATTACCATTCCCCTTCTTTATATGTCACTTTTTAATAGCTCTGAAAATACTTGAAGGATTTAAAACGAAAAATATTGTGGGCATGCAGTACATAATAGTAAGGAGGTGATTTATTAATACAAGAATTAGTAAGTAGTCTAATAGTAAGGAGGTGAACTATTCATGCATCTATTATGTATTGCAAGCTGCGACATCGTCAAGAAAAGACAGTGACCCGTATATGTAATAAGTTTCCTTTAATTTACGTCTATGGTCACAAACTTTTGTTAACAGATTATCGGTTTCGGTCTTTAATGATCATCATCAGATCTGTTTCGTAAAAACAGAAGTCCTAATGTACTGCAGCCATAGTGGCATAGTCAGGTGCATGTGATGTTATTTATATGTATTTGACGATGCTGGTGCTGATTCCGCATTTAACATTTGACGATGCCACTGTGGCTGCAGTACATTAGGTCTTTGTTTTTATGAAACAGATCTGATGATGGTAATTGAAGACCGAAACCGGTAATCTGTTAACAAAAGTTTGTAACCATAGACGTAAATTAAAGGAAACTTATTATTATATATTGATTACTAACCACGTTCCTCGTTTTAAAAATTAACAAGTATTTTCTTAGTTATTAAAATTTTACAATCGTTAAATACCAGTTTTCCGGATATCACCGAAGTTAAGCACTGTGGATTGTGGTTGGCATTTGGATGGGTGGCACGTACTGTGTTAAATTCAGCCTCGTAATACCAACTGAGGAGCTACATGACAGAGTAGTGGCGGCTCCAGTTTACCAAACCTCATAACGGTTGGGAGAGCGATGTGCTGATCCGACGACCCCTCATATCCGCATGCGGAAGACACCAGTTGGCCTAGAACGAAACGGAGGCTGGTCGGTACCGTTGGCCTTCCGAGGGCTGCTCGGATCCAAAGCTTAGTTTAAAATTTCAGAATCACAAATTTTCAGAATTTTCTGTGTGAGTTCGAAATACGTATGGGATTCGGTGAAATTATTTTGTGTGTTTTAGTCTGATTAAACGTGATGCATTAAAATTTTATTTTTATTTAAATAATTGCTTCCTGCTTTTTGGTCTTTTGTATGTGAAATTTTTCAATGAATTTAAACATATTGATGAAACTGTAGGAGAGACATGCATTAAATGTCAGGTTCATTTAAGTGTCTTTTCACCGGATAATATCTGAAACACAATTGTGTTATACCTACCTACTGATGCCAACGGCCTTGCCGCAGTGGTAACACTGGTTCCCGTCAGATCACCGAAGTTAAGTGCAGTCGGACTGGACTAACACTTGGATGGGTGACCATCCGGTCTGCCGAGCGCTGTTGGCAAGCGAGGTGCACTCAGCCCTTCGGGGGCAAACTGAGGAGCTACTTGACTGAGGAGTAGCGGCTCCGGTCTCGTAAACTGACATACGGCTGGGATAGCGGTGTGCTGACCACATGTCCCACCATATCTGCATCCAGTGACGCCTGTGGGCTGAGGATGACACGGCGGCCGGTCGGAACCATTGGACCTTCCAAGGCCTGTTCGGTCGGAGTTATACCTGCCAATAAATCGTCAATCTGCTTAATTGTTAATTTCCTAAAAAATAAAAAAAAGAAATAAGCAAAACTAATTTTATATAATTTTTGTAAGATTTTTTTATTTCATTACCGGCTTTACACCCCTGAAATTGCTCTGCACTCATTTACTCCTCCACCTCTCTCTGCTCATCCATTCCTCCCCTTTTTCTGTCTCTCTCTTTCTCTGCCATCTCTTGGTCCATCTCCTCCCCCGCCCCCCCCTCCGCCCCCCCCCCCCCCCCGCGCCGCCCCAGCTCTCTGACCATCTCTCCCTCTATCCTCTCACTGTCCATCTCCTCCTCCAATCTCCATCTGTCCATCTCCCTGCCCCTCGGAGACCACCTCAACCTCACCCCTCTCACTCTCCATCTTCTCCTCCCCCCTCTGCATAGTCATGCCCCATCGGTACGCATACTCCCTGAAACCCGTGCTGGAACTACACACTGGTCCTGCAGGGTATCTGCAGGGCAGCCCAGATGGCAGTTGCTACCCAGCTTTCTTATCCTCACCTTCATGCATGCTGAACAGACTTGCAAGGCACCAAGTTAATAGTGCATATTGACGCAGTTCTGAGCTATGTTTAAAAGTGTCAGATCTCCAGTTCTTAAAATCAGTTGCAATTTTTTTACCGAGTAGACAGAGAGAAGAAAGTGACCTGATAACAATGTGGTAAAAATGGCGCAAACACGTGAAATCAGAGGGGAAGATGGTTGGAAGATTTAGATTTGTTTCTTTAATTCTGGGACAGTACATTATGTTTATTCAAGCTACCACATCTAACATGCTACTACGACTATACTTACTCAAGAGTAATATTACCATGTAACTACATGTACATTCAGATCGGCAAACAACCTTAACAGCTGTGACCGGATTTTCAGTTACTTCGTCTTAACCTTGTACAGAGGTCAACATAATCGCTTTTGCGTGATGAAATATTGTTGTTGTTGTGGTCTTCAGTCCTGAGACTGGTTTGATGCAGCTCTCCATGCTACTCTATCCTGTGTAAGCTTCTTCATCTCCCAGTACCTACTGCAACATACATCCTTCTGAATCTACTCGGTGTATTCATCTCTTGGTCTCCCTCTACGATTTTTACCCTCCATGCTACCCTCCAATTCTAAATTGGTGATCACTTGATGCCTCAGAACATGTCCTACCAACCGGTCCCTTCTTCTGGTCAAGTTGTGCCACAAACTTCTCTTCTCCCCAATCCTATTCAATACCTCCTCATTAGTTATGTGATCTACCCATCTAATCTTCAGCATTCACCTGTAGCACCACATTTCGAAAGCTTCTATGCTCTTCTTGTCCAAACTATTTATCGTCCATGTTTCACTTCCATACATGTCTACACTCCATACAAATACTTTCAAAAACGACTTCATGACCCTTAAACCTATACTCGATGTTAACGAATTTCTCTTCTTCAGAAACGGTTACCTTGCCTTTGCCAGTCTACATTTTATATCCTCTCTACTTCGACCATCATCAGTTATTTTGCTCCCCAAATAGCAAAATTCCTTTACTACTTCAAGTGTCTCATTTCCTAATCTAATTCCCTCAGCATCACCCGACTTAATTCGACTACATTCCATTATCCTCGTTTTGCTTTTGTTGACGTTCAACGTATATCCTCTTTTCAAGACACTATCCATTCCGTTCAACTGCTCTTCCAAATCCTTTGTTGTCTCTGACGGAATTACAATGTCATCTTCGAACCTCAAAGTTTTTATTTCTTCTCCATGGATTTTAATACCTACTCCAATTTTTCTTTTGTTTGTGCTTGACGTCAGAGGATTTTGCGACGGCAACGTCGTTCCATTGTGGTTTCCTCAGGATTGTGGCCTGTCCTGCACTGCGTTATTACACGATAACTTTGTTTATAACTAATGAAGATACTTTGTCAGCCTCAACAGTTGAGTGGTAAGTCCAGTTGCCTGCCGTATGGAGGATCCTGGTTCAATTATCCGCACTGCTAGGGATTTTTCCTTGGTGTGAGGACGGGAACGGGTTTCACTCAGCATCGTGATGCAAACAGATGAGGTACTTCAATGAGAAGTAGCTACTCCAAGGTCTGCAAAGCCAACAACGGGCGGAAGTACCGTGTGCTGAACCTACGCCCCTCCAACCGCATTCCAAATGATACCGTTGGCTGACCCCGTGGTCTGTCGGTTCCGAACATGCCACCTGTAAACACAGCGGCAGGACTTCTCATTTTTTTCCGATGCCAATTTGGCTTGATCACATTATTAATATAAGACTCATTCTGTTTTATTTTACTGTGTTTCACCACATTTTTAAGCTCTTGTTTTCTATATGCAAGGTGTAAGAAAAATAATTGAGTTATTAGAGGAGATAAAAAGAAACAATTTTTTATGCAACACAAATATCACAGGTGCATCGTTTCCTCGTTAGAAGTCCCTGACAGATGTAATGCCGACTTCCGTTATGTCAACAGCTGCTTTGACCCCGGAATCTGATTTGCCCCATAATTGCATCTTACAGCTAGCAGGGATAAGTTTTAATTACCGCTACCAGTGCCTCTGTATAAGCAATTACATTATTAATGTTTATATTATGTTATGTTTGCGTGAAAGTTTCTACTGATGTTTACAGGTTCTTGATGACTGATTACACTCTGAGTTAGCTGACAAACGTTTCATTTGTATGGAAGCAGGATGCAATGGTTGAGCAGCAACGCACCTGTATGCAGAATATTTCCTAGCATAAGGTCACCAAATAGCATTTCAAAGACTTGGTGGCCGTTTTCGTGGAGTAGTATCCATTAGACCAGAACGACAGGAAACTGGTAAAACCTCGTAGTGTACTAACTCGTCTATTGGAGGAAGCTGTGTTTCAGCAGAACCCCAGCACCACCATACAATTCATACCCAAGGAACTATATACCTCTAGTACCACCATATGGAACGTCCTGATCGAGACGGGCATGCATCCGTTCAAGTACCAGTTTATGGCTATTCCCATCTCGTGGAATTCTTCTGGACTTATAAACTTCCCTGACTTACAAGCGTCTGTTCTGAGTACCGCAGAAACTTTCTTCTATCGAGAAGGCAGCCTCAACAGCCGCAATAGCCAACTCTTGTGTTCCACTCACAACAGTGATTTTCCATAAATGTATGGGCTGATGTTGTTCATGATCATGTGATTGGGCCGTATGTTTGGTTTAAGAAGCTCATTAGAGGAAATTACCGTACTTTCTCAGTGAAGTAGTGCCGAAAATGTTGGAGAATGTTCTGCTACCAACATGATAGGTCCCAGTCGCACTTTGCCGTTGATGTCAGAGAGCATTTAGATCGTGTTCCACAGTTGTTGGATTGAGAAGGATGGGCCAGCACCAAAAACTCGTCCACCACGTTTTCCCAATTCCCGCCAACTGATTTCATTTAGTGGGCGGAGATGAAGCATTTGATGTACGAGAACATCCATAGCCTCTTCAGAAGGACTGGCCGTCCATTAGGCTGAAATTCATGCCGTTATTCGTGAAACGTCTGGTTGTGTTGAGTGTGTTATACAATCATTAGTACGTAGTTATGAATTGATGTAAACTGACGACGTTTTCAGTGACATGGGTAAAATAATATTTATCAGTTTCAACACTATCTCTGGACATCACTAGCGTCAAAAGCGTCGCGGATTCCTAGCGAGGAAATGGTGCAACTACGACGTTTTTGTCACATAAAAATGTTTCTTTTTATCTCTTCTAACCACTGTAATATCCTGTGTACGTTGTTTCTTCACATCATGTGTCATTATTTCATAATTCGTACAACAGTTGGATTTTCTTTCTATTTTCGTGACAGACCTGAAGATGGTCATCATCTTCATCAAATTACTAGGTTGATGACAGTTTATTCGTGATTCGTAGACTCAAGGAGAGAAATTCTATAAAACGTTTTGGCTTAGCGTCGAGCGAATAGTGGTACAGTTTTCAGTCGTAAGTAACTTTGATCGTATACTCAACACCAGTATCTGTTAAATCAAGTATGCATCGTAACTTCCTCCACTTCACAGAAAAATTTCTTAACAAATAACACAATACGTAAGTTTTACTTTGCAATACGAAAAATGGATGTAAATTCAGTTTATCGACATCATAGGATATTTCGGTGTAACTATGATTGAGTAAATGACAATAAATAGCAGCTGAAGTATACGAAAACTTCGTCTTTTGTAGTGATGTTGTAATGCTTGTTTCTGTGTCGTCCACACGTGAGTCGTCTTATGGTGAAATGACGGTATGTTTGTACGATTCTCCCGTGTGAACGATTTCTTGAACGTGAAATTTAAAACTTCGACTTTCGTTTTGCTATCTACAACTGTCGCACCACACTGGGGCTGAGTGGAATCCTTGGAGTCGTTTAGCGATTTTACATAAGACCAGAATTTTGTGGGACTCTCTGCCAGATCTTTTGCTTAAGGTGTGACCGTGATAGCTGTTGTGTGCTTCGCGCATGGATCTTTTCACGGGCGGATGAATCTCTACTAACGTTCGCTTGCCGTCATTTGTGCGTCTCCTTTTGAACCTAGAGCGCAACAGCCTTTGCTTCCTCAACATTTTCAGAATTTCGTTATTAAACCATGGTGGGTCGTTCAGACAGACGAATATGCAGGGAGGTGGTGGACTGTGCGTAGAACAGATCTGGAGGACTGGGTTCCACAAGATATTGGGACGGACATTGGTACAAGCTCCAGATATGGTGTACGCACAGTCCACCTCTTCGTTCCACGTTCGCCTGTCTGGAAGTTCCCATGATCACACAAACCCCCAAAAAGGGTTTGAAATATTGTGATGCCGTTGGCGACTGTGAGGGTACTTGTTTTGTTATAGTTGTGCTGCCTCTCTATCGTTTCCATCTGATTGGGCGTACACAAACACCACCTCGATTTGTTCCCGACGTGAATGCCGGACCATTGCGCTGCGTGCATTACTCTGTAACACTCAAGGCTCTTGGCCAGAGGAACTGCCTCTCGTCAGTGCCATCAATCGTGGCAACGATGCATTTCCGAACAGGTGTTCATTAGATCTTTGTTCCTCTATTTCCCGTCAGGAATCCGTGGCTGCAGTTTGTTGGTTTTATGTTCATCCCGTATCTTATTCCACTTACGCACGGAGACGTCATCTTAATAAAACAAGGAAGATCAGAGTTTTCGTAGAAAGATTGAAGTGTTCGTTTCCCAGCATGCAATTCGAGTGCAAAACAGTAGCGAACTATTCTAAAGGTGGTTCGTTGAACCATCAGCCGAGGGCTTAATTATGAATTGCGGAGTATTCTTGTAGATATATGAGGCTCATTTAAATGAAACGTGGTCATTGCGTCTACCTGTGTCTTACACATAAGGTAACTGCGGATATGGTGGCGCACCCTTTGATGTTGAATAGCGCCAGTGTGGTTTCACGCCGAAGAGAATTTGGTCACCCATGTTATCGTCCACTACCGAACATGCAGGCGAGTAAGGAGGATCAACGAGGGGTGATTCGATTTTTGGCGGTGGAGGGATTTGGAGGCCGTGAAATGTATGGACGGATGAAGCCTGTGTACGGTGAGTACAGTCTGAGTCGTTCAAGTGTTGTGGAATGGCGCAAACGATTCCTTGAGGGGCGGGAGTCACAGGAAGACGATGCTCGTCCTGGACAAACTCATCGTGTCGTCACGCCGGAAGTGGTTGCGGAAGTGAATGCTTTAGTCCTGGAAAACTGCAGAATCACCGTGGGCGAGATCCATCGGTTACTGGGTACTAGCGTGGGCACCACCGACACCATAATGCTACAACACCTGAACTTTCGAAAAATATGAGCGCACTGGGTTCCCAATCAACTTACCACCGAACAGCGTATTGTAACAGGTAGCGAAACATGGTGTCACCGGAAAGCAAGTGTCCGAACAATCAGTGGAAACACACGACTTCGGCATCTCCAAAGAAATCAAAGGCCGTGCACACCGGTTCTGGTAAGGTCATTATGTCCTTTTTTTGACCACAAGGGCCCACTGTTTGTCGAGTTCTTGGACGCGGAACCACCATCAACGCCCAGCGTTACCGAGCCACTTTACAGAAGCTTAGACGAGCCATCAAGCCGAAACGCCGAGGCATGTCGTCCAATGGCGTTATCCTCCTGCATGAAATTGCCCACGCAAACGCGGCCAATACGGTGAAGACAAAATTTCATTAGTTTCGGTGGGAAACGATGGTACATCCACCGAACAGTTCCGACCTTTCACCATGTGACTTTCATGTGTTTGGACCTCAAACAAGCTATTCGCGGACATCGATTCGTAACGGACGACGAAGTGTGTGACTGAGACCAGGCCGGAACCGACAGCAGCCAACGAGCTTCTTCAAGTATGGAGTTGACCGGCTAGTGTCGCAATGGGATAAATATGCCAACAGTTTCGGTGACTATTTTTGAATAGATGTACTGTTTATAATTACATTTTTGAGTTAGTAAAATCGTTACCTTTACTTTTCAATAGTGACCGGGTTTCATTTGTATAATGTAGACACTGTATGTCCTCTGTTGCAAGAATTCTGTCTTTTTGTTTGTATGTTTGAGAGGCAGTCAGGCCTGCAAGATGAGTGGTGTGCCAGGCGAGTGGATTTATTCTTATTTATCGAGTAACATTAATGACTGATTATGAGCTCTAGTACTCACAATTAAGCTACAAATTATTCTCCTGTTTGAATATTACGCAACGGAAACTGGTAACGCACATCTGACTATTTGGAATTTACACAACTCTGATTGTGCACTACGCTCTGGCAATACCACATTTTCTTTTTTACCCAACGGCTTCGATCAATACGTGACCATCGCACTGAATATCAATGGCGCACACATTATAAATTCTGGATATCATGACTACACACTATTCGAAGAACATGGCCACCAATCTTTTTTCTTTTCACTATCTTTCTTTTTCCCATAAATTATATCATGATTCAAAGATAGCCTAAACACACCATTATATTTGATACAACAATTACACGTGAGAAACTCCGCCCAGTGGGCATGGCTTTACATTGGCGATTTTCTATCTTATGCTCTCGTAATGACCTAACGCTACAGTGCACTTTCTGCATAGGATGGTGGATCTTCTGCTATATCTCACATTTCGACTCTCACACCCATCATCACGAAAATTTCGTCCAGACCGAACGGTACAAAAAGGAACATGCATAACCCACTGCCTCTGAACCTATCTTGCTATTCTCCCATGAAAACCACACATAATTAAATTACGTGAAATACATCACACCGGCAACATAGAATACAATCACAAAGAATAGTCACAACGTTTGAATCACTTCACTTTCAGCTTCCCTACTTCAATTAGTGTTCATCCCAGTTTCACACGACACTGCCCCACTTCGTAACTTTTCTTTCCTACCACAAACTCTGGAAGACATATGCACGTCTTCCTGTGCAATGCAAGCCAAGTGGCATTGCTGGATAGACGGCTCACTCACCTTGCTTCTCTATCAGAGTATTAGAGTTTGAATCAAGCGTCACACGGAAACATAACACGCAAAGTAATGTTAAGATCATATTCGTCACACACGTGAGTCCTCAACAGACACCTTGGACGAGTACTTCTCTTTATCCTTTGTCTCACACACAGATCGAGACTCACACAGAACTCACCAAGTGGAAGTGTTCGTCTCTAATTTCAAGTCCTGCACACGCCTTTTCTTAATTATTTCCAACTTACAGTACACACGCCAGTAATTCAGCTTAACTTTAGCACTCGGAAGTATTTCAACTTAGTACTAGCACTCGCAAGTATTTCAACTTATTGCTACAATTGCTTTCATTGTGGCCGTTGGACACTTTCAAAGATTACTACGATCCCCTTAATATTACCTGCCTGTCATTTAATTCTCTCTCCCCCCCCCCAAAAAAAAGTTCCTGAAATAGAGAAATAATTATTCCAAACTACTCTTAAGTATTTCGCATGCATACCATTCTCTTTTGTCTTTACGGAGCACACCTAAGACAGGTCTTACCAACACAAGATCCAGCGCCAGTGCTGAAACATGGCCGTTCTTCAGGTCCTCTCGCACCTCCACCGAGGTGGGGGAGCACCATGCTACCGTATTGGTCAGACACATTTCAGGCGCTCAAAGCTCAGGCAAATTTCAACTCTTTTGTTCCACCAAAGGTGACCAAAGGACCGTCTCAAAGATGATCATATATTGCACATTCACTACCTGCGGTTAGCAGACGACCATACATTCATCCATTTCACAGATCTCACCAAATTGGATGTAGGGATTTAATTTGTAGGAGTGCACAAGTGATTAATTAAATAAATGAATTGTCCTTCTTTCCTACACTGGTATCCGGCTTCGGTGTATTAAGTGAAATTGAGTTATTATTACAAAAATGTTGTTCTGACAAGAATAACGAAGAATGTTGTACCCATTTTCAATGTCGGGCGGTACTATACCCTTTCACGTTGAAGAAAAAACTGAAATGTGTTCAGTATCTGTGAAAATGCGTATCCACAAAATAATAGCTTAAAGCAGTTCTAGAACTTTCACCATACAAAAATCAGCCGTTGTTTTATTCGGAAGACTTGTTGTTTGGGAAACATTACTGCCAGTGCGTGGACAGGTCACAGAGGCATGCGGGAACGCGCCGTGCACCAGCACAGGTCCCCTGTTTAGACTACTCCACCTTGTTTGCTCTCACGCCATTAAATTTAATGGCTAAACTAAACAACAGCGGCGCGACGCCGGTCGGCGGGCACCTGCCAGAATCCACCATCAGCGCTGGGGGGCACAATTTGAGTCCCGCCGCCGCGGGGGCCGGGGAGGTGGCTAACGAGCAGCCTCAGACTACAGCGGGCCAGACTGCTACCTGAGAAGCGGCACGTGCTGCGGGGTGGGGACGCGCTGCAACCGTGGGTCACGTCGCGATTCGCTTCGCATCGCACCGAGTTCCGCGCCGTCGATCTGCGCCTCGGGCGACATCCTGGCTCCCCAAGTCTCCCTGCCGCCAGCTGCGTCTCTCAGTAGCGCCTGCCTCACGTTTCCTTTTGCCTTACTACTGCACTGTCGGAATCGGAGATGGTTACGGCATAAACACTGAGGAGGGACACTACCAAACTGATATTCCAGTACTTCCGTGCCTGTCGGATGTCAGTTTCAATTTCGTAAACGTACGAGCTTAGTTTCGGCTCAGAAAAATCCGTTCGTACGGACGAAGTGTGTTGTGAGCGCACGTTGCCTGCGGGTTGGGTTGGTTTGGGGGAGGAGACCAGACAACGAGGTCATCGGTCTCATCGGATTAGTGAAGGAAGTCGGCCGTGCCCTTTCAGAGGAACCACCCAGGAATTTGCCTTAAGCGATTTAGGGAAATCACAGAAAACCTAAATCAGGATGGCCGGACGCTCGCTTTGCCTGCACGGTGTGAAACTTTTAAAGGGGAGAGCGCAATACAAACTGAGGTGAGAAATGTGATGGGATACCTTCTAATATCGTGTCGGAGTGTGCAGGAGCTTGACGTGACATGGACTCAACAAGTCGCTGGAAGTCCCCTGCGGAAATAATGAGCCGTGCTGCCTCTGTAGCCAACCATAATTGCGAAAGTGTTTCCAGTGCAGGATTTTGTGACCGAACTGACATCTGGTTATGTCCCGTAAACGTTCGATGGGTTTTACATCGGGCGTTCTGGATGACCAAATCATTCGCTCCATTGGCCCAGAATGTTCTTCAAACCAATCTCGAACAATTGTGGTCTGGTAACATCGTGCGTTGTTGTTTGCGAACATGAAGTCCATGCTCTCCAAGTAGCCGAACTTAACCATTTCCAGTCAATGGTCGGTTCATTTAGGCCACACGACCCAGTCCATTCCACATAAACACAGCCTAGATTAGCTTGCACAGTATCTTGTTAACATCTTTGTTGACTCCGTGGGTTCAAAAATGGTTCAAATGGCTCTGAGCACTATGGGACTTAACTTCGGAGGTCAGCAGTCCTCTAGAACTTAAAACTACTTAAACCTTACCTAAGTGCAAGACACACATCAATGCCCGAGGCAGGATTCGAACCTGCGACCATAGCGGTCGCGCGGTTCCAGACTGTAGCGCCTAGAACCGCTCGACCACCTCGGCCGGCTGACTTCGTGTGGTCTGCGATACAGTCGAAACCTACCATCATCTCTTACCACCTCAAATCGGGACTCATCTGATAAGACCCCGGTTTTACTGTCGTTTAGGGTCCAATTGATATGGTCACAAACCCAGAAGAGGCGCTGCAGGCGATGTCGTGCTGTTAGCAAAGGCACTCGCGACTGTCGTCTGCTGTCATAGCCCATGAACGCTACATTTCGCCACACGGTTCTAACGGATACGTTCGGTCGTACATCCTACACTTATTTCACTCAGAGTTGCTTGTCTATTCGCACTGATAGCTCTACACAAACGCCGCTGCATTCGGTCGTTGAGCGAAGGCCGTCGGCCACTGCGTTGTACGTGATGAGAGGTAATGCTTGAAATCTGGTATTCTGAGCAGATTCTTGACAACGTGGATCTCGGAATATTGAATTCCCTAACGACGTAGAAATGGAATGTCCGATGATTCTGTCTCCAACTGCCATTATGCGTTCAAAGTCTGCTAGTTCCCTCTCGTATGGCTACAATCACGATGGAAACCTTTTCACATGAATGATCTGATAAAAACTAACGGCTCTACCAAGGCACTGTATTTTATACCTTGTGTACGCGATGCTACCGCCATATGTGTATGTGCATATTACTATCTCATTAGTTTTGTCCCCTCAGTGTACATTACTGTTTGTGAAAATTGCAACACTCAGAAGTAATTATCTGAACCACTCCGAACTCGGAGGATGCCTAGATCAGTAGATCCACAACACGTGATTAAGGTTGCAGAGAGATAAGTTACACCTAATGCGCTCTTTTGTGTAACGAGACATGTCAGTGGTACACCACACTCCGTTGGTGCAGAGACGTCAAACTAAGTGGAAAAGTGCAAAGAAATGTCTACTTGCTTCGTCGACATCAAATGGCGCATTATCAGCAAGGGAGTGTGATTAGAGCAGAATGATTGGTATCTGCGAATCGGGTTCGTTGTACCATGACATTGTGGGGCATGCAGGACACGGTGCTATGATGATGGTGGGAGTGAGGAGCCAGTGAACAGAAAAAGGATGTATACAGCAACGAGTGAGTACTGTAGAATGTGACCACAGCGCAGGATGACATCGTATCCACATGGACTTAACTGACAAATTCGTCCACAAGGTTGGCTCCATAACAGAGTACTGAAATGGGTGTGGACATTTCTGCATCGACTGTCTGGCACCATCTCTTGAGGGCATTGGTGGCATGCGTGCCATTACATCGAGTTCAACTGATCAGAAATGATCAACGCTTCAGACTGCAATGGGTACACAAATGTCATCGCATGCATACTGAAGGATAAAATATAGTGTTAGCGGACGATTTCCACTTCAACTTTTCCTACAATGATGGGTGCAAATGTATTACATACTATTGCGGCAAACGCCGAGCTGTGCGGACGCGCCAGCAGCGGTAGCAGCAGCAGCATTTGCTTGACAAACAGTAATTTAGTTTACTTTCTGATTTTTTTCACGTGCTTCTAGAATGGAGGGAACTATAGCTGGGCATTGTATAGTGTAGACTAGTGATTAACCAGTTACTGCGAAGTTTTGTTTTGTTTTTGCGTGCATATCGTTGCGTAAGGCGGCTTCCTAGTCTAATTTTCCCGTCGTCAGACCTCCACGTCACGCCACTAAGTTCAAATCTCGTGTTGGTACATAGCATATAGTTTAAACCAGTGCATCCTAGTTTGCATACTTATCTCGTGCAGTAGCTTTCGGGTAACTGTAGGTACATCCAAAAAAATGGTTCAAATGGCTCTGAGCACTATGGGACCTAACAGCTGTGGTCATCAGTCCCCTAGAACTTAGAACTACTTAAACCTAACTAACCTAAGGACATCACACACATCCATGCCCGAGGCAGGATTCGAACATGCGACCGCAACAGTCACGCGGTTCCGGACTGAGCGCCTTACCGCGAGACCACCGCGGCCGGCGTAGATACATCCCCTTCCTCATTATATTCTGTGTACATTCCGAACTGAACTGCCCCATTTGAGAACTTAAATCTATTTTTACACACTTCGATATGGCAAGGAACTGTGATTGTTGTGAGCAGACACACGGAGAATTGATTGCTGCCCGTAAACAGCTTGAAGCAGTGTTGGTACCGTCCACATGCTTGTGACTAACGCGCAAAGTTCTATCGGTGGCATAGGGGCGCTGGGGACGAGATCTGCGACAGCTTTGTTGCCTTTGAAATCCCTTGGTGGCCTGGATGTCACTTGGTGCGTTTGGAATCCCTTGGTGACGCGGATATCCATACATCTTCTGACTCTCAACATCTGACATTGGGTAGCAGACAGTGGTGGGTTCGCGTTTCACTGAACGGAAGGCGAAAGAGCGAGCAAGTCGCTCGCTGGCTCCCTACGCCTTAGCAACAGGTACGAGGTGCCATCCAGTGCTGATGATAACTCTGAGTCAGCACGAGATGCCTCTCCTGTTGGGTCAACGGGCGGTTTTACTTCCCAATCCGCACAAGTGCAGTGGGTAGGTATGCTGGTAATTGGGAGCTCCAGCGTTAGCTGGGTAATGGAGTCCCTCAGGGAGATAGAATGCAAGGCGGGAAAGAATGCCAGCATGCACTCGGTATGTTTGCCGGGGAGTCTTGTCCGCGATGTGGAAGAGGCCGTGACGGCAGCTATCGAGGGCACGGCGTGCAAACGGCTGCTTGTAGTGGCACATGTCGGCACGAATGATGCCTGCCGCTTGGGTTCTGAGGGCATCCTAGGCTGCTTTCGGCGGAAGGTTGGTCTGATGAGGGCAACCTGCGTCGCACGCGAGGTTCAGACTAAGCTGTCTATTTGTAGAATCGTTCCCAGGATTGATAGCGGTCCTCTGGTTTGGAGCAGAGTGGAAGGTCTAAACCTGAGGCCCAGACAACTTTGCGACGGTACCGGATGCGAATTTCTTCACATCCGCTAACGGGTACAGAATTTCGGTGTTCGCCTTCATAGGTCAGGGTTGCACAACACGGAGGAGGCGGCTACTACGATAGTGGAGTATGTGTGCCCTGCACATGGGGCTTTTTTAGGTAAAGGAAACCCTCTTTTAGGGTTGAAGACGATTTGCCTGATAAATTAGCCACAATGTCGTCAGAAAACGTTCGCTGTCGAAGATCAGAGACTGAAAGGGATAATATGATTTTAGCAAACTACAGGAGCATCCAAGAAAATATCCCAGAATTAGTATCACTTACTGAAGGTTATAAGGCACAGATAGCATTAGAAAATGAGAACTGGCTGAAACCGGACGTTAACGACAACGAAATCCTAAGTTCCGATTGGAATATTTATCGTAATGATTGGTCAGCCGCCAGTAGTGGCGGCGTGTTTATTGCAGTAAAGAATTCGAGAAAAACTGTATTGATATTATCACGGATTCCGATTGTGAATTAATCTGGGTGAAAATAAGTACCAAAGATCGATAAAATATGGTAATAGGATGCTTTTATAGACCACCTGGGTCAGAAGCTCTAGTGGTAGAGTGCTTAAGTCAGAACTTGCAGAATATCTTTAGTAATTTTCCTCATCATACCGTTGTAACAGGGGGTATCATAATATCAAAACTGATGCCAGAGACAAGGATTCATGTGACAGCGTTCTAGTTGCCTTGTCCGAAAATTAATTTAAGCAGGTACTTAAAGAATCAACTCCTGGTAACTAAAATAACTGACCTTGTCGAATCAGTTAACGTAGAGGAAAGTATCAGTGATCCTAAGGCTGTGATAGCATCTATGACAATGGGTCTGGAAAAGAACGCCAAGAAAGATGTTTGTGCATAGTAAGACTGACAGGATAAAAACTTCAGAGTATCTGAGCAGTCAGCATCAAATATTGGGTGATGGGGACAGGGATGTCGACAAAAATGGAAAACAAATTCAAAGGAATCATGCAATATGCCCTAGACAAATATGTTCCGAGTAAGGTCTTAAGGAACGCGAAAGATCCACCATGTTATAATAGCCGTGTTAGAAAATCACTACGGAAACAAATGGAACTTCACCTCAGATTCAAGAGCAATAAAAACCTAGCTGACAAACAAAAGCTGTTGTTTCCAGAATGAGAGACGTGATACTGGCAGAACTGAAGGTGTGCGGAGGGGTCAGAAGCCGAGCTTGGGTAGCTCAGACGGTAGAGCACTTGCCCGGGAGAGGAAAAGGTCCCGTGTTCGAGTCTCAGTCGGGCACACAGTTTTAATCTGCCTGGAAGTTTCAAAAGCTGTTGATGTTGTCATCTTCAGTCCAAAGAATGGTTTGATGCAGCTCTCCACGCTTCTGTATCCTGTGCAAGCCTCTTCATCTCCGAGTAGTTACTGTAACCTACATCGTTCTGAATCTGCTTACTGTATTTATCTACTGGTCTCCCTCCATGATTTTTACTCCCCACACTTCCTCCAGTACTAAACTGGTGATCGTTTGATCCTTAGAATATGTCGTACCAACCGATCCCTTCTTCCAATCAGGCTGTATCACAAATTTCTCTTCTCCCTAATTCTATTCAGTACCTCCTCGTTAGTTACGTGATCTACCCATCTATTCTTCAGCATTCTTTAGTAGCACCACATTTCAAAAGCTTGTTTTTTCTTCTTGTCTAACTATGGACACTGTCCATTCCGTTCAACCGCTCTTCCAAGTCCTTTGCTGTCTCTGAATTACAATGACCTCAGAATTTTCATTTATTCTTCCTGGGCTTTAATTCCCTTCTTTTTTTTTCTCCTTCTTCTTCTTTGACAGGCTACAACCTTGTTTCACTCCCTTATTCAGCACTGGTCCCCTTTCAAAGTTCTAGACTCCTATAACTGCCATCTAGTTTATGTACAAGTTGTAAATGAACAGCTGAACTAAGCGAAAATGAGCGTAAGGAGAGCAATGACAGAAGCGTTCAATGACTTTGGCAGTAAAACTTTGTCAACGATCTCAGTAAAAAGCCTACGAGGTTTTGGTTAGACGTAAAATCATAACTGGATCAAAATCATCTATTCATTCTCTCAGTGACCACATTGGGGCCGAAACGAAAATGTCAGGTAGAAGAAATACTGAATTCGGTCTTCGAAGATTGCTTCACCGCGGAAGATCATAGCACGGTCCCTTCTTTAAATCATCATATGAACGTCAAAATAGCAGATATTGAGATAACCGATAGCAGGATAGAAAAACAACAACAGTCACTTAGAAGTAGAAAGGCGTCAGGACCAGATGAGATACCTATAAGATTCTACAAAGGTTATGCGAAAGAACTTGCTCGCCTTATAGCAGTAATTTATCGTAGATCGCTTGAGCAACGAGGGGTATCTAGCGACTGGAAGAAAACGCAGGTCAATCCCGTTTTTAAGAAGGGCCATAGAACAGGTGTACCATATTATACACGTATATCGTTGACGTCAATCTGTTGTAGAATTGTGAAACGTTTTAGGCTCAAGAATTGTGACGTTCTTGGAGAAGGAAAACGTTATAATCAACATGGATCCCTACAACAGAAATCCTGTGAAACTCAGCTCGCTCTGTTCATCCACGAGATCCACAGTGCCGTAGACGATGGCGCTCCGTTTGATGCCGTGTTCATTGACTTCAGGAAAGCATTTGACACAGTCTCGCACTATCGTTTAGTGAGGAAAATACGAGGTTATCGAGTATCGGAGCAGATTTACGATTGGATTCAAGACTTCCTTGCAGACAGAAATCAACACCTCCCTCTTAACGGAACAAAATCGACAGATGTAAAGATGAATTCCAGAGTACACTAAACTTATTACAGTGAACAGAGACGTCAATGAACGGACAGATCATAACTTTGAGAAAATAGAGAGAGTAAACCTTTCACTCCAGGGAAGACTTGAACCAAGGACCTTTCCTTCCGCAATTGCTCACGCTAACCACGGGACCACGGCGCTCCTCAGCTCATATTATCCTTGATGTTACACATCTTGCACATGGACTACTCAGTTTGGATATTTTGCTTATGTTTTTCATAGTTCCACACAACTTCTTTCTGTTTTCTCGATTGATATGTGTTCAGTTTTTTCAAGGCCTATCCACTGTGCCAACTTATAACTAAATCTGAGGGGGGTGCGATGGGGAGGTTCCATTGTAATCAATGGTTTCGCTCGTGGCGCCACACAGATACGAGGAAGTTAGCTACTGTTAAGGAGAGCGCCTTCTCCACTCCTAGCGGACGAGGTGAGTGGGCGGTTTCAGTGGAGGGCGTGTCTGAGTCCAAGAGGTCGGTGCCGGCAGCTCCTTGAGCGTGCGCGTAGGAGCCAAAGCGGTCAGCTGTACATCGGGCTAAAAAGTTGCCGGATCGCGGGAGACGGCCAGAGGAAGGATGGTGTACCAGCGGCCACTTGGGACAGCCTCTGTTCAGCAGAAAGAATTGTACTCAGTAAGCGCGTTTCACAACTTCGCTGGTGCAGTGAGCTTGTGGCGTTAAAATATAGCATAGTTTGTTCAGCGTTACTTGCCAAACTTTGTGTCTTATAAGCGTGGTCGCCTTTTATGTGGTGGTTAATATTTGTCGACAGGCTAGAAAGCAGTGGACTATTTTTCATGTTCAGTGGTTTACACCCATCATTTTGTTCTTCTCATTAAGTGTTGGAATTAAGTTTCCTGTATTAGCGCTTAAATTGGCCATTGATCAGTGCGTGTCCAGGGGAGATACCGAGAATAGTTTGTGTGGTCCACTAGGTCTGACCTTGCTTAGTGAGTGCGTTCGGTCTTAATTTTTTTTTTAAAAGTGATTTCTTGTAACTTGTTTTATTTGACACTCTGCATTACTTAACTTTATTTGATTACGCTCCGCTTATTTGCATTGTCCTTGCAACTTTCAAGCTTGTGCCAAGTTTACCAAGACTCTCTGTGAAACTACTCAGAAGTTTACAGCCATTTCCATGGCCAAAAGCTATAGCGAATAGTGTTATTTTTCACGCATGAAGTTTAAATTGTTTAAGGGGAGACGGAAGGCAAGTGGGCTTCAAAAAAATTATTTTTAGATTTTAGCATATTTGAAATTGAAATGCCTGGCCTTTCCTGAGTGAAACAGTTTTTTCTTTCTTACAAACACGATATGATAGTTTTCCTGAAGCACGGTCTTTGCCCGAATGATCCTGACACTTGGTGCAAGTACAGGAGAAGTGCTAGATATGACCACAAACATTCTTCACCTGCTTCAGCAATGAATGAAATTAAACCCATATTTAGAGATCTTTGTAAGGGTACCTTGTTGAAGAAATGTCTTCATGGGAAAACTCAAAATTTAAATGAATGTGTGAATTCTGTCATTTGGAATCGGTTACCGAAAACTGTATCTTTTCAGCTTACAACCCTCAAATTTGGTGTTTATTATGCTATTTTATATTTCACTGATGGTGTAATTAGGTAACTGGATGTTTTGGAATTATTGGGCAAATAGATAAAGAGAGAATCCGCAAAGCAGATGTTACTGATTTAAAATGCACATAAGAAGCCAGACAGAAATGAAGAGGGACCAACAGAAGAAAATTAAAACTGTGTGCCCGACCGAGACTCGAACTCGGGTCCTTTACCTTTCGCGGGCAAGTGCTCTACCAACTTTTTTTTTGGTAATAATTTGTATTGAAGAAACTAAAAGTACATATATATTCACTATGCAAAGGTTCTTCAAGGTACCATTCCATTTAAACATATACAAATAACTGTTAGTTAAGCAAAAAAATAAATAAATACATTAAAAAGAAAAAAAACATTAAATACAACAAAGTATAACATATTCTGTCTTTTTGCTTTTTTAATTATTTTTTTATTATTATTATTATTTATTTATTTATTTTTTTTTTTTTTTTGGTCGATGCATGGGAACGTGGATAAGGGTGTTGCATCATGTGACAGGTATGCATGGTACACCCCAGCTTTGAGGGGGGTCAAGGAAGACGCTGCGGAGATAACCGGCAAAAGTTTGTCGGTAAGATGGTTTTCGGGTGAGGGTGCTATGCGAGGTCACAACTTTGTACCAGAAGTCAAGGACTGTATGCGGACCATTTTGAAAGAGGTATTCTAAAGCCAGTCCTCGAAACCAGATGAGAGTATGGTGCTTAGCAAGAGGGTAGTGAAAGGTCTGGGGCAACAACAGGAAATCCGGGGTTACCATCGTTGGCGGGGCACGGAGGTAAAAGCCCACGATTCGTTGGATGAGGAGCCATACGTTTTGTTTCAGGGGGCACGTAAGACGGTGCTCGTCGGTGTCTTCGAGCTGACAGTCAGGGCAGAGTGGGGAGGTGGCCAGTCCTATGCGATGAAGTCGACTGTTAGTTGGGAACTTTCCATAAACTAAAACATACCAGAGTGCAGACACAGACGACGGTAAAAAGGGTGCATGCACACACCCCCAAACTGTGCGCCAGTTAATGTCAGGATGCCGTAGCACCATGGGGTCGCAAGGGTTGGACAGCATAAACAAACGATAATAATCTTTTGTACGGGGAGGACGGGCGACTGGAAGATCGGCCCGAACGTAGCTGAGTTCTATGAAACAATTGGCGACGTGGTACAATAATGGAGAAATAGGTGCCACATTGATCGGTGGATCGAGAGAAGCTGGTCGGAGGATATCTAAGAGACTACGTGTCAAGGACGGAACCGTCCCCTGCCAGTGCCGCAACAGAGTGTGGACAAAGAGGGCAGAAGATCGTGCCCGCACGTTGACGAGTCCGAGGCCACCTTTTGCAGGAGGCAATGTTAAAGTGCTGTAGCGGACTTTGAAAAGTGCCCCTGCTGACACGAAATATCCAAAGGCTGATTGGATGCGGCGGCCAAGGAGTAACGGCATTGGGAGGATCTGGACGACGTGTACCAGTTTAGGGGCTACATACATGTTGACATAGGACACACGTTGGAGTAGGTTTAAGTTACGGTGCACTTGACCGCGGACATGGTGCCGAATCGACTGCAAAAGCCGCCGGTATGCCAGGGCCACTGTGCGGTGTGTGGAGCTCGTAAATTATATACCCAAGTAACGAAGGGTGGTACTGACTGGGAGTGGGTTCGGCACCATAGCCGGGAGGCCGCGCCCAATGTGCATCATAGTCGATTTACAGACATTAAGAATGCTACCAGAAAGATGTCCATACTGGTGGATCCATTGGATGGCGTCATTGAGTTCCGTGGAGGATCAGGTGAGAAAGAGGAGATCGTCCGCATAAGCCCTACAGTGAAAAGTGTAGTCACGCAAAGTGAGGCCCTGCAGTCTAGAGGTAAGTCCAGTGATGAGGGGCTCAAGTGCAATGGCATATAGTAAAGTAGACATAGGGCATCCTTGACGTACAGAGCGGCGTATAGGAATCGGTCCTACAAGCCTCTCATTGACTTGTACCATCGAGACGGCGGGAAGTAGTAACCGGCGAATGGCATCGACAAAAAGTAATGGGAACCCCATAGGTGTCGCCACCATGAGGAGGAATGGGTGTCGAACGCGATCAAAGGCACTCGTGAAATCGACGGATACCAGTGCTGCACGAAGGCGACTAACCAACGCCAGTGCAATGAGGTCACGGCATTCTCCTAGCGCTGTTTGTAAGGTGGCCCCACTACCACGTGCAGTCTGCTCAGGTGAAAGGACCGTTTGTAAGACGGTGCGCATGCGCGCTAAGAGGCGTGTGTAGATTTTATAGTCTGCATTCAGGAGTGTAAGAGGGCGATATGCAGAGACATGAGACCCTCCCTTCGGTTTAGGCACAGGTAGAAGATTGCCAGTGACGAATTCAGTTGGAATTTGGAAGGATGGAGTAAAGAGTTCCTGAATCATTTCCGTCCAGCGAGGAAGCATCAACGTGGTGAACGCCCGGTAAAACTCCACTGGGAGACCATCTGGTCCTGGTGATTTGTTCTTGGCCCCTCTGTTGATCGCATCTACTACCTCTTCTGCGGTGATTGCAGACATCATGGACGTTGACTCCGCTACGGTGAGTGTCCGGTCAGGGGAAGGACGGAGATCATCAGGAATGGGCGTCGCCATCTGTTCATCATCATAAAATTGGCGATAATGTTCAGCAAAGGCAGACACCACCGCCGCCTGTGTTGTGTGGTGAACACCATCGGAGGTCGTGATGTGGGAGACGAAGAGTCGACGTCGACGACTGTGGTCGGATGCGGCATGGATTGTGGATGGGGTTTCGTCGTGGAGGAGGTCTTGTCGTCGGGAACGCACCACGACACCATGCAGTCGTGCACGTTGAAGAGAGAGGAGACGAGCTTTGGAACGTTGTCGTTCCCTATGGGTGTCAGGTGATGGAGGGAGTGCATCGAGCTCACGGAGGACGGCGTAGTAAAAATTTGTGGTGTCTCGATGCCATGCTCCTGCTTCCTTGCCACATTGTATGAAGGCCTTTCTAATCGCAGGTTTGGCACATTTGAGCCACCAATGGAACGTGGATGTGTACTGCGGAAGGCGTCTTTCGCAAGACGCCCACGTAGTGGCAATACATTGTCGGCAGTGTGGATCATTAAGGAGGGAGGTATTAAGCTTCCAGTAACCTCTGCTGCGCCACACTGACTGAGGTGGCAGAGCCAGGGAGCAAATGACGGCGCAGTGGTCCGAGAATGCAAGGAGCCACCGTTCAGCTTGGGCGACGTCATTGCCAAGGTGGGCAGAGACATATAACCGGTCCAGTCTGCTCGCAGAATGTGCTGTATAATGGGTGAAACCGGGGGTATTGCCATGAATTTTCTCCCAAACGTCCACTAGGTGAAAATCTTCGATTAAGGTGAGAAGCGCCGGGCATGGCGAATAACCAGGCATTTGGTCCTGCGGATGGAGGACACAGTTTAAATCGCCTCCCATGATAAGGCGATCATAGCGTCCAGAAAACAGGGGCGCCACGTCATGTCCGAAGAAATTGGACCGCTGCCGACGGTTCGTGGAGCCAGACGGAGCGTAGATATTGATGACGGGCGTGTCGAAGATGGTAACAGCCATGCCTCTTCCACAGGGAAGGATTGTCGTGTCCTTGAGTGGGATTCCTTCGCGTATGTAGAAAGCCACTCCACGCCCTGATTGATCACATGTGGACGTGTATGAGTCGTAGCCGTAGACTGGTGGTAGTGTGGCAGCGCGTACTTCCTGAAGAAGGGCGACGTCGACATCAGAGGCCCGAAGCATGTCACATAGGAGTTGCAGCTTGGGTACAGTGCCAATCATGTTGATGTTCAGCGTGGCAAACCGATACGTTTGTTTCAGTGGTGGTGGACGCGCATCTACCATCACCAAGGCAAGTAAGAGGAGGGCACCGACAGGAAGTCCCGTCCCATCAGGTGCAGGGCCTCGCTTTTAATGTTAACAGGCAGCCTTGTCCGGCGGAGGAAACTCATCCGGAGGAGGGGGCGTATCTTCCTCAATCTCGTCAGCCCATGCTCCTATGCCATGGGTCCGTCCAATGTCCATGGGAATTGCGTCGTGGTGAGAGAGATCTGGAGTTGTCGGCGGGGAGACAGGCGTCTCAACCGGCGCACCGATCGTTACATTGTGCGTGGCGACCTCCATAGAGGTCCCGTCCTGCGAAATGTCTTGATCATCGTGAAAGTTGTCCGCCGACCTCTGCATGGAAATGTCGGTTGGTTGGGTGTCGTCTTCGTCGTCGCGGGTGGCGACGCTTTGAGAGCCCGTGGGTGAACGGCGCCGGCGTTTGCGCCTACGTGGCGAGCGTTGTTTGCGCACGTATTCCTCAGTGTCGGACGACGGCAAGGAAGAGCGTCGACCTGGTTCGAATGCGTCGGTGGGTACAATGAAATTGTCAAACAGGTGTTGTGAAGAAGTACTGTTCTCCTCAGCGTCCGGTGCGGGAGCCTGTTCGGCGGCAAGGTTGTCAGGTGGGACGTCCGCACCGTCCATAGGTGACTGGGACGGTGGGACGTGCCGATCGGAAGGAACGGGCGACGGACTGGACGAAACTGTAGACGTGGCAAGAGACGCTGCGTAAGTGACCGGTAGGGCGGTCATAGTGGGTGTGACGGACGCTTCCGACAACAGGAGCTGCGCGACACGTCGTTGAATGCATTCAGACCGTAGGTGACCTTCTTTCCCGCAACCGGAACAGGTTCGAGGTTGGCCGCCGTACATTATAATGGCACGGCAGCCTCCGATACGTAGATAAGAAGGCACGTGTTTCTGCAACTCGATGCGGACCTGTCTAACACCGTTTAAAACGGGATAGGTCTGAAATTGTACCCATCGTTCGGCAACATGTTCCAGAACGTTGCCATAGGGACGGAGCGCCTCGATGACGACGTCTGCAGCTAGTTCGAACGGCAGTTCGAATATCCTTATCGTCCGTGTGCCGAGACCTGCGTGATCGACGGTAACGGGTCCGACGTTGCCGTCGGAATGGCAGAAGCGCAGTCCACGTTTTGCCTCTTGAAGCACCTTGTCGCACGCCGCATCGTTGATCATTTTGACGTAGACGGTACTGCTAACTATCGACAAGTGGATACCAATTAGATCCGTTGGTGGTATCTTAACTTCATCGCGAATAAATCGTTCTACCTCCAGGGCCTTGGGTCGGGCAAAGTCGGAACAAAAGTTGAAACGTAATGTCTTCTTCCGATAGTTGGGCGCCATGGTGGTCTAGAAGGGAAAACGGCACTTACAACGGCCGAAGTAAACACAAACACACCGCGCGCGCCTCGCCCGCAGCGCTCTGGCGCGTGACCGCCTCGCAGCACTGCCGGCGGCAGACTGCCCAACTGAGCCACCGAAGCACGACAGACGGCCGGTACTCACAGCTTTACTTCTGCCAGTACCTCGTCTCCTACCTTCCAAAGCTGTGAGTATCGGGCGTGAGTCGTGCTTCGGTAGCTCAGTTGGTAGAGCACTTGCCTGCGAAAGGCAAAGGTCCCGAGTTCGAGTCTCGGTGGGGCACACAGTTTTAATCTGCCAGGAAGTTTCATATCAGCGCACACCCCGCTGCAGAGTGAAAATCTCATTCTGGAAGAGAAGAAAAGATCAGTATGATTCAAATGATGCTCAGTATGGTGCACGAAAATATTAGTGGTAAGTAATTCCCAAAAATAACTATACTAGAATTACAATGTTAAACTTTAAATGGATTTTTCTAAAAACTACATTTTTTTTTTTACTTTCAGGTACCATTATTTGATAAACTAATGGGGTTACAATGAAATTTGCTCAATTTGTTCTGCAGATGGTAATAAGTAATTACAAGTAAATTGAGAATCACCAAACAATCAGAAATTGTTTTACGTTAATTAATGTACAAAAAAGTTAAATTTTACTAGTGAAAGATTAAATTTTTTTTTCTTCAATGCCATGAGAGGTATTATGTTAATTTTACTTGTAAATTGAGGCACACATGTTATATATATGGAATAAAAACTTCATTGTTTTATCGATTATAGTTATTTTGAAAAGTGTACCTATTCAAAGTGTAAAATAGCATCGGTAGAATAGGGATAAAAATTGCCTTCCATCTCCCCTTAAGGAATTTCCATTAGATGCAAACACTTTTAATATATTCTACTTTTTATTTATGCGATTTAAATTATTCAAACATTTGTTGCTATTTGGTTAACAAGAGCTAACAGCTACTGTCGTAACACACATAGAAACACTGTTGTTGTAATTTGTTTGTTCTATTCGTTGAGTTTAGATTATGTACTGGTATCCTGAATGACACTTGTAAAATGTTTCTGGATAGACGCAATATAATCTTTGATTTTGAAAGACTTAAAAGACGTATTCGCTTCGTGAACTTGTAACTGTGTCCAGAATGAGATTTTCACTCTGCAGCGGAGTGTGCGCTGATATGAAACTTCCTGGCAGATTAAAACTGTGTGCCCGACCGAGACTCGAACTCGGGAACTTTGCCTTTCGCGGGCAAGTGCTCTACCAACTGAGCTGAGCTGAGCTTCGGTGGCTCAGTTGGTAGAGCACTTGCCCGCGAGAGGCAAAGGTCCCGAGTTCGAGTCTCGGTCGGGCACACAGTTTTAATCTGCCAGGATGTTTCTTGTAACTGTGTGTTTAAGTGTACTTCTTGAAACGCGTTAACGGAATTATCGGACAGGAATGCGAGTGGAACATTCGATTGAGTTCAGTGACACAACTCAAAATAAATTTTATTACACAGGTAAGCTCCCGTGTGCACAAGCCACCAAAGACAACGTATGACTCTTCTGATATATGCACTCAGGAGGAGGTTGGTTGGTTGGTTTGTGGGGGTTGAAGGGACCAGACTACAAAGGCCATCGGTTCCTCAAATGAGGAATTTCCTTAATAATCTTAGTAACATGTACCTCAGTTTCCGCAAAATATTGATTGGAACTCCATCCGCAGTTTTATCAATAATTACTCTAAAAAATATGCAAACTAAGCCTATCAGCATTCCGCTGCGTCCTCTTCGCGCCGTCGCCTCTTATGTCCCCCGACCCCACGAGCGCCTCACCGGCGAGAGGAGGCATGACCAACCTAGGCGACTAGAGCCAACCTAAACAAATAGTGCCGTAAATAGTACATTCTATTTTCTGTTCTAGAAGTACAAGTCACTGCGCTACTTGGCAGATCCTGTACAATGTCGCTTCCAACATTACGAACTAACGTTGGGTTCGAGAGCTGCCTACGAAACCTAATTTATTGAACACTGACATTTAATTGCATTGTCATTTGTGGTTGTGCTTAGTACTGGCAAACTTAAACAAAAGTTTCTTTTTATGAGCGAATGATGTTTATTTGAGGAGATGGTCCTACAGCTCCCCAAGCACCTTTCCCTATTTCAGTACGTTTGAAGAAAGAAAGTTAATAAAGTGAAATACATAATTCACGACTTATAATGCAAGAAATTCGCGTTGTCTTTAGCGCCGTCTACATTTTAATAGGCTTTTAAGAGTGCTAATACACCAATGAGTATAAAAAATCCGTTTATTAATTTTTGTCTTAAAAAGTTCTCCCTAGTTTTCTAAACAAGAAAAAAGTTTACTTCGAGGAAATCGTACCGAAGTAAACCCCAAAATTAGAGCAATTTAGAAGTGCCAGCATAGGTGACGACCCCCCCCCCCCCCTCTCCATGTCATTCAGGTAGCTCTGTTAAAACAAGTTTTGTTCTTACTTCTTTGTCAGACCAAATTATTAGAGAAGCAATTACTTTGTAGAAGTCAAAACCCAAATGACAATTTTAACAACTGTATATAGGAACGGATACCAAAAACTCTACTGGTAGGACAAAATAATTCGCAAACAGATGTGCTGGATGCTGTGCTACATTTCACTAATGGGGCATTTCCAAGGTTTAAGATTATGGAATTGATTGGAATGCGTTTTGGACTAAGTACGCAAAGAATCGCAATAGTCGTTTACTGTAGAAGATACTTCGAAGCAGAGAAATCAGTATTGGAAGGCGCCAACGAAGTAAGAATAAAAAGAGAAGCATGAATAAGAAAAGGGTTGGGGGGGGGGGGGGGGGGGGAACAACACAGAAACAATATGAATATGGCCCCGGGATGCATTAGTGCTGTGCTCAGTAGGCAGAGAAAAAGCTTTAAGTTTAACTTCAATTTCCCAGTAGTTTATTTTTTTGACGTTCTAGTAGACATTGGTTTAAAAGTTACGAAAGAGAGAGGACTGAAATTTTGTATACTGTTTTAAAACATAAATAAATTTGAAAATTGAAAACTATGAGTTAATTACGGAAACTTTTGATAATCATTATTTAAAAACCTTTTGAGCCGTAACTTATGACCAACATCTTTTTAAAAGTGCTCTTTAAATAGACTAGTGTAAAGAACATGCAGAAACAATCATGTTTCTACTTTGTTTTTATTTTCAGATAAGTGTACTTACGCTGTACATATATGACATGCTTTATTTCACTTGCAACACGACATACAATTCAGAAAAAAGTGTGAGACCAAAAGCTGTGGTTCATACATAAATATTCCCAGAAGATCCGTTAAGAGATGATAAGCATTATATGGGCTTATAACTCTTATTCTTTGAGTTATACTGTTTAGAAAACTGACAAATTTTTGAAAATTTTCCTCTTGTGTTCCCTGATCAGTGCCCGTAAGTACGCTGAAATAGTGACAGCATACGTAGGCAAAAGAAGAGGCGGAAGGAATTGTTCAATACGCCATAACGCCGACGAATCATTACATAGTGGAAATGCATGAAATCGTTTCGAGACTGGACGGAAAAGATAACCAGTTAAATATGAATAGAGGTGATGGAAGACTTTGTGCTAGAGTTGATTTCGCAGTATGTCTCCTGTGCTGCATGATCTCATTACTCTGTTCTTATATTGTTACTTATGTGTTTCTCTTCTATTTTCGTTCGTCATTTAGTTCTGTTAGTTGCGGAGGACGACAGTCTCTGAACTCGGTGGGATTTATCTTTCTGAGAACTAGTTAATATGCCGACAGTTCCGTAATTGCCTTAAGTGAAGAGCAGAAACTAGTTCCTGCGAGTTCAAGACTTGGTGTCAGGAAGCGAAACTGGGAGCGAGACGTCTGTTGCATCTCGCCCTCATTCAACTAAGGGTGAAGTTTCTATCACCGTGGCCGTTTCACGAAACACAGAAGCCGCTTCGTTGTCGCTGAATTGAACAAAGTTTCAGTTACGTGGCTGCAAAACACCTGCCTTTATGGGAGTCTCAGCGCCCGTACCTCTGACTGACCGAAAGTCAGCATAAAGTGCTATCTGTCGTTCCCCAGGGACACGTTATATGTCGTTTCCGGTTTCTAATCTGTATAAACAATCTGGGAGCCAATGCGTATAGCCCTCTCATACTGTTTGGAGATGATTCTGTTGCTTGTGACGTCATCATAAGATCAACACGAATTACGAAATAATTTAGACAATATATCTGTATGGTGTGAAAAGTGGCATTTGACCCTGAGAAATAGAAAATGTGAGGTCCTCTTCATGATTACTAAAAAAAAAAAAAAATCCATTAAATTTTGGTTACGCTATGCGTAATACAAATTCAAGAGGTTGTTGATTCGTCTAAGAACCTACAAGTTCGAACAGCTTAAATTGGGACCATCACATAGAAAATTTTATTAGCAGAACACTTCAAAGATACAACACGTAAGTTACAGAAACTGCCTGCATTACGCTCGCTTGTTCGTCCTCTGCTAAAGTATTACTGCGCAGTATGATTCCTTACGCTTTACTATCGTCTGAGAACATCGAGAAAGGTTAAATAAGGTTAGTTTGTTCAGTATTATCGCGAAATAGAGGAGAGAGCGTCACTGAAGTGGTACGTGAGCTGGGATAGCAATCACTTCGTTTTGACGAGATCTTTTCATAAAATCATCAACTTTCTCTTCCGAATTCGAAAACATATTGTCGACTCCCACCTATACAGGAAGGAATAACCACCGAAATAAGAAAAGAGAAGTCAGAGTTGGCACGGAAAGACTTATGTGTCCGTTGTTCCCGCATGCTATCCGAGAGTGTAACGGTCGAGTTCTTTCTTTCGCTTTTGCCTTTTCCCGCAGTGAGACAGGGTCGGCATGGTGAATCGGTTTTGACAATGTTAGTGGAAGGGGTGGCCGGATGCCCCCCGTGCTGGCACCCTGTACCCCCCCGGGATGGAAGTAGTGTGCCCTAACTGTCTGCGACTAGTGTAATCCTTAGAATAGTATGAAAGTGTTCAAATGTCTGCGAGTCGTGGAACTGAGGCGGGATGTGGGGACCAGCCCGGTATTCACCAAGGGAGACGTGTAAAACCGCCTAAAAACCATATCCAGGCTGGCCAGCACACAGGCCACCGTGGTTAATGCGCCGGGCGGTTTCGATCAGGGGCCGGTGCGCCTACCCGAGTCCAGGAAGCAGTGCATTAGCACTCTCGGCTAACCTGGCGGGTCAGAGAGTGAAACGGTCGAGTAATAGTCTCAAACTAGTTCTGCGATCCCTCCATCAAACACTTGGATGTGAATTGCAGAGCAGTGATGTAGATGTAAACAGTTCACGAACTGCACGAAATTATTCGTTTCCGCAAATTCAGTGAGCTTAGGATCTTCCTACACTATGAAGCAATAACGGCAGGTCTACAGCCTGTATTCAAATTCAGACACACCAATACAAAAGTGGGCGGAGATTATTGCCCTTTGAATGCAGAAGCATTAACAGCAGAATGGGTCGTTAGGAGAGCTCAGTGAGTTCGAACGTGGACTAGTCACTGAGTGTTACCTGAGTAACAAATCAATCAAAGACAATTTAACCCTTCTAAAGCTGTCCAAGTCGACTGTTGGTCATCGCTGCAAAGTGCAAACGAGAAGGAACAACCACAGCTGAAGCAAGACGAAGCAGACCTCATGTATTGACGTACAGAGATGAATCACGCTGTGATCTGTGGCAATCAGGTGGAAGGGTTGGGTTGGGCGAATGGCATAATGTGGAATCACAACAGTGAAGTATGGGCGAGGTGATCATACAGACTAACGGTATTTTTCGTAATTAGTGTGTGATCCACTTATCGCTTTCAACAAAATGCTAATAGCTGAGGGCTGGCAGCTGTGGCCGAGTGGTTCTAGACGCTTCAGTCCGGAACCGCACTGCTGCTATGGTCGCAGATTCGAATCCTGCCTCGGGTATGGATGTGTGTGGTGTCCTTAGGTTAGGTAGGTTTAAGTAGTTCTAAGTTCTAGGGGACTGATAATCTCAGAGGTTAAGTCCCATAGCGCTTAGAGCCATCTGAACCATCTAAATGCTGAGAATATGGAAATGTTTTACAGCATTGTACAGTGTGTACCCTTAGAGGAACAGTTCGAACACGATGTTCGCTTCAGTCAGCATGACAATGCGCTCTATCGTAAGACAGCATCTGTGAGGCGACGGTTTGTGGACAGTAACATTCCTGAAATGGACTGTCCTGCCACAGTCCCGACCTGAACCCAATGGTATACCTTTGAGACGAGTTAGAACGTCGTCTTCCTCCAGTTTCCAGGGTCCAACATCACTATCTTCTCTTGGTTCACTTCCTGTCACTGAAAGGGTCCCCGGCAGAATTCAAGCCGTCACAAAGGTACACTTTATATTACTGTCCACTAGTAGGTGATCGGGTACTTTTGATCAGATAGTGCATATTGATAGGTCACGTAAACCTAAAGATATTAGTAGAGCACATTAGATTGAAAACACAGAGTGGACCATTCACACTTAATCCCCAAGACTTCGTCTTAATATTGAAGCTCACGGCCGCACTACAGGTATTCAAATGTGGAGAGATAACATATAAGACGACAATCGAGGTGCTACCGAGCGGTCTAAGGCGCTGCAGTCATGGACTGTGCGGCTGGTCCCGGCGGAGGTTAGAGTCCTCCCTTGGGCATGGGTGTGTATGTTTGTCCTTAGGATAATTTAGGTTAAATAGTGTGTAAACTTAGGGACTGATGACCTTGGCAGTTAAGTCCCATAAGGTTTCACACACATTTGAACAACCGGGGTGCTATTAAATAACTGTGTGGTCAACACCACCAGCAACAACTTCTTGTCTCTCAGAGTAGTAAGAGTAGCAGAACTGCGTGGGTGTGGTATGACTTGTGGTGTTGGTAAAGGTGCAATGAAATATAAGACAAAATGCGGCTACCGCTCTGTTTGGATTCGGTAAGCAGTAGGAGGAAGTAATATAACCAATCTCCACAGACGTCTCCAGAATGTGTGACTTCAAATTAGAGCTTGAGGAATAGAAAAGTAAATTTCTTCTTTCCATTTACATAATGGACGAAATCGTGCGGAAATAGTTCTGAATATACAACTAATCCGTGTTACGGTGTGGTTATGTTTGTTTTGTTTTATTTCCACTAATTTTGATGTTTATTTCTTCTAGGTCTTTGTAGCACAGGAGTGTTTGTATTCTTTTTTTAGTTAATTTCCCTTTTGCACTCATCCATTAGTACTGTATTCATTGTTCTAAGGTTCTTTGGTGATGTATTTCATCTGAAGCTAGCACAGTTACGTTATCCGAAAACCTAAGCATTTACAGGGTGTTTCAAAAATGACCGGTATATTTGAAACGGCAATAAAAACTAAACTAGCAGCGATAGAAATACACCGTTTGTTGCAATATGCTTGGGACAACAGTACATTTTCAGGCGGACAAACTTTCGAAATTACAGTAGTTACAATTTTCAACAACAGATGGCGCTGCAAGTGATGTGAAAGATATAGAAGACAACGCAATCTGTGGGTGCGCCATTCTGTACGTCGTCTTTCTGCTGTAAGCGTGTGCTGTTCACAACGTGCAAGTGTGCTGTGGACAACATGGTTTATTCCTTAGAACAGAGGATTTTTCTGGTGTTGGAATTCTACCGCCTAGAACACAGTGTTGTTGCAACAAGACAAAGTTTTCAACGGAGGTTTAATGTAACCAAAGGACCGAAAAGCGATACAATAAAGGATCTGTTTGAAAAATTTCAACGGACTGGGAACGTGATGGTTGAACGTGCTGGAAAGGTAGGGCGACCGCGTACGGCAACCACAGAGGGCAACGCACAGCTAGTGCAGCAGGTGATCCAACAGCGGCCTCGGGTTTCCGTTTGCCGTGTTGCAGCTGCGGTCCAAATGACGCCAACGTCCACGTATCGTCTCATGCGCCAGAGTTTACACCTCTATCCATACAAAATTCAAATGCGGCAACCCCTCAGCGCCTTTACCATTGCTGCACGAGAGACATTCGCTAACGATATAGTACACAGGATTGATGACGGCGATATGCATGTGGGCTTATTTTTACCTGGACGGCTTCGTCAATAAACAGAACTGGCGCAAATGGGGAACCGAAAAGCCCCATGTTGCAGTCCCATCGTCCGTGTATCCTCAAAAAGTACTGGTCTGGGACGTCATTTCTTCCAAAGGAATCATTGGCCCATTTTTCAGATCCGAAACGATTACTGCATCACGCTATCTGGACATTCTTCGTGAATTTGTGGCGGTACAAACTGCCTTAGACGACACTGCGAACACCTCGTGGTTTATGCAAGATGGTGCCCGGCCACATCGCACGGCTGACGTCTTTAATTTCCTGAATGAATATTTCGATGATCGTGTGATTGCTTTGGGCTATCCGAAACATACAGGAGGTGGCGTGGATTGGCCTCCCTATTCGCCAGACATGAACCCCTGAGACTTCTTTCTGTGGGGACACTTGAAAGACCAGAATCCAGAAACAATTGAACAGCTGAAGCAGTACATCTCATCTGCATGTGAAGCCATTCCGCCAGACACGTTGTCAAAGGTTTCGGGTAATTTCATTCAGAGACTACGCCATATTATTGCTACGCATGATGGATATGTGGAAAATATCGTACTGTAGAGTTTCCCAGATCGCAGCGCCATCTGTTGTTGAAAATTGTAACTACTGTATTTTCGAAAGTTTGTCCGCCTGAAAATGTACTGTTGTCCCAAGCATATTGCAACAAACGGTGTATTTCTATCGCTGTTCGATTAGTTTTTATTGCCGTTTAAAATATACTGGTAATTTTTGAAACACCCTGTAAGATCTCACACGCTAATTTTTTCAAGTTTCCAATACGTAAAGCTTATAACAATATTTTGATATTAAAAAACTAATGTTCATTCTGCATTAGTGTTACCTAAGAAATTACTCTATAGACAATGGAACGATTTCTTGCAGATTTCAATATTGACGACTGAAATGTAAATGTGTTGTAGAGTATATAATTATTTATCTTCGTCTTCTCATGGCGCTACAATCCTTCATGGGTCTTAGGCTCTTCAACAAGTTACCTCCTTTCTAGCGCACTTCTTCGCCATACTCTAACTCTGGGAGATTTCATATCGTCTTCCTTTCTCTTTCTGCTGGCCTCCATTCAGAAACCTTCTTAGTTTCCCGAGAATTCTACGTTCTGCCGAAAAGGTGCGACTAAGTCGCAAGGCAGTCCGACACCGACGAAGATCAGATACCGAATGTCCTGCGCCCATGCAGTGTAAGAGCGAAGCCAACATTGCTCAACTGCCCACTACCTTCGGAAACCGCGAACAGCATTCAGTGCTGATTCCAAATTTCCCCCATACTATCTCAGAACATCAGTCGTGCCAATAGCGACCGTTCCCTCCAATTGCGAGCAGGGCTTTATGACGTCAGCTGGCCCCAGTTGACCAATCATGCCTCTGCTATTTAGCTTGGGGCACTGGACTTGATGCTTGACGAGCTACGAAAAGAACATGCATAGACCACTGGCCATCTGGCGCCAGACAGTCGCGCCCAGCGGAGTATAATCCACAAGTATTCTCAGAATCATGAGGACAATGCAGTTAGCTGGCGCCAGTTGTCTTCGTTCCAGACGCGCCGAAACGGTAAACACATATACTGTAGTGAATCTCAGATGGCTCACATGTCGTTTCGCCTTGCCTACAATAGGTGAAACTCGACTGAGGTCAGTCATCCCACCAGTCGCTCAAGACCATTGATGTATGACTCTCTCAGTATTTGCAGAAGTGCAGCTCCCCACCAGAATCGCTGTGTGCCGTGTCCTCCGGTGTCTCGCCTCGCACAGGCCACCCAGGGAAGTAACAGAGGAAACTAAAAGCAAGACCACATAAAAATGGTTCAAATGGCTCTGAGCACTATGGGAGTTAACATGTGAGGTCATCAGTCCCCTAGAACTTAGAACTACTTAAACCTAACTAACCTAAGGACATCACACACATCCATGCCCGAGACAGGATTCGAACCTGCGACCGTAGCAGTCCCGCGGTTCCGGACTGCAGCGCCCAGAACCGCGTAGCCACACCGGCCGGCGACCACATAAGTTTCCAATGTGCAAAAATCAAGTGCAAAAGTATTCTGAGCCCTAAGTGCAAATACCCTCATTAGAATAGCCTTATTCAGCCTGTTGCGACCATGCAATGACATAAAACATTAATAAAATTTATGAAATTGGAGGGCATGGATTCTCTCAGGTGAACCGAGAAATTTTACGGCGAGATTTGTTGTTCGATCTACATTTTCTTTCAATTGTAGTTCACCGAATTTCTATTGTTTTTTTCCCGTTACTCAGTGTTTCTGAATCTGTAACTTTTTTTCGCTTGTATTTTGTACTGCACTGCAACTAAATTCTGGTTGCAGCATACATCAACTGCGCTATGATATACTTTGTTTGATTTGGTTTCTTTGTTTTGACCATAATGTAATGCATTTCATCGTCTGTCCCCTTGTTTTATACATGTATAACGTCTTCTTGGGACATTCTGATTATTTTGACAACGCACTTTTTCTACGCAAAAGCCAAAAAAATTGTCGCACTTTGTAGCTCCTCATCAATGCCATCCAATCACTTCACCTTATTGTTTTTCTCCTACCACAGCATTCCACTCACTCATAATAATAAGACACTCTCCATCTTCCTTTTTTACGAACAAACACGCAGCGCCACGCCAACTTTTGACAGTTAATTAATTATTCATTGATGCTATCGGTCATCTAAGACAGCGGCCGGCTGCTGTGCGTCGGTCAGGCATCATCTTTGCACCCATCTATGGCGAGTTGGTGCCTCGCTGACGTCGCACACGCTCACCACCTGCAGTTTTTATTTTTTATTTTTTTATTTTTTTCTTTCGTTGCCGTTCTCTGACCATCTACAAAATATTTTTTCTTAACACATCGTACACGTATATTTACAGCAACCACCAGGTACTATTATTAAGTTATCGGGTAGGATACTCAGCACTAGTAAGGGCGAACCCAACCCGTGCGTTTTGACACAACACACATGATGGCTTGAAGCATGCAAGTATAAATCTTAAACACATAGAAAAAAAGTGAAATTTATGCGGCTGATTGCCCGAAATTTTATGAAACAGTCATTGCGCCGCGAAAATATGAAGGTGCACGCTTCAACACAGTTTGTACTTACGAGCGAAGATAACGGGTGAAAGCAGTATCAGCGGTAGAAATGCATTCTTATCAGTCGTAAGTCTTGCTTTTTTCTGTAGACTGACGCGAGAGTGTTAGCCACATACGTATTCAGACTAATGCTTACGTTACTATTCACGGAACAACTGAATGTCCGTGTTCTGATGACGAAATTGATTTTAGACAAGAAAACAAAAAGGAAGGTAGGCACGCCCAATCGAGTCACTGAATAAAATTAGATGGATGCACCGCATATGTCGTAGAATTATAGCTCAATTCTTAATCTTGGCGGTTCGCGCATGCTCGCCCAGTCGCAGGAGATTGCTGCGTTGCCAGTTGTACGCGCGAACAGAAGCAGCGCCATAGTATAGTTCGCAAACTTACGTTTGGGGTGGGGGGGGGGGGGGTGGAGCGCAGTTTATAAAGTAAAGCCTCCATGGCCGCATTAACCCTTTCGCTGCTACAGAGACGTGCTCCCCGCATTCCGCGATGTGAGAGATTTTGTCATCATTGCACTGCTCACCTGTGCAGACACAGGGTGTTTCGTGTGCTATGACACACTTTATCATTCGATTTCACAAAATCTATTTGGCCCAAAAATTTGATTTTTACACATCTTCTTGACTGATACCTTCCCCCCATAAGTGATTTAATTTTGTTTCGATGTTCACCGCATTTATTGTGCAGCATTAGATGTAGTAAACTACTGCACGAAATTTTGAACAGTTTGTAGAGGTAAAAGTCCATAGCGTATACTTTCTGTATGGTCGATTTCAGTTGCAGCTAGAAATTTCAAAAAATTACATTCAAACGAATAAAATTCCTGAAGTAAGACACTTTGATAATGTTTTTAAAATAAAGAAAATATTGAGCACTGATCAAAGCTTGGACTCAGACCCTTTTGCTTATAATCCATGCACTTTAACCATTACGCTAACGCAGCTCGTCGTTCAATATATCTCCCATAGGACATTAAAACGTCATGTAAAATACCGACAAACACTGTTGGTATGATTATGTATTACGTTTCGTCGAAGTACAGTAGGAAGTAAACAATTACCGCTGTTCTTTATTGCGAAACAGCGGTTAGTGACAATGATACAAACACCTTTCCTTGCTATCGCCTGAATTAGGAGGCTTATTGCCTGTTTTGTTTAATTAATTAATAGAATATGAAGCAATTGGAATATGACTGAACGTTTCTAAAACTGAAGACACTCGTCCGTGCTCTGCACTGCATTCGAGCTCTGGCAACGTTGTTCTCTGTTCATTGGCTGACTGTGTTTTGTGAGGTAAGATGCACAGAATGAACCTAAATGTGGCCGTCGTCCTAAATGACGCGCACTTTAACAGCACATCCGGTGCATCCGTACTATACATCAACGGATATCGCCCATCCCTGCTCGAAGGGCCCCCGGGGGCCTACGTTGCGCTCTCCCCTCGCCGGCAGCCGCGGCTGGCTGCGCACATCTGGGCTGCCCTGTCGCAGCGTCGCGGATGGCCCGCGGCGCGCTAATATGACGTGTGAGTTATGGCCGTAGGTGCGAAGGCTCGGGCGATGCGGAGCGGCCCTAAGACGGCTCGGCCCCGCCGACGGCAGTAAATCTCCATAGCCGGCGGCGAAAATGTCTGCCGCCGCGCCATAGCCAGGGAGGGACCGCGTGGGTCCCCGCGGGTCTGCCCAATGACACGCGGTCGATAAGCGCCACAAGAGGAGCGCCACATTAGCCTGTTAAGTAATTCACCGGCCAGACGCAACAGTGTGACTGTGCGCGCGCAAACTCATCAACTGTCTGCGCCGCTTGCCGCGTAATCACACACAGGAAGGATTGATGGATGAGGTAATAACACTCTACTGACGGATTAGAGTGCGCTGGAAATTAGATAGCGCGCACAGATTCCGCCCACATTATCGGTTGATGAAGCATGGTGATATGTGGAAGTACAATAGCGGTAATCTAGATCCTTTCCAAAAGGAAATGTTTCATGAACTTTCGACCGTGTCAGAGAAACAGTGTCTCTTCGTCTATATTTACATTCACACGCTAGAACCATTATAACGAACGTAGCAGAGTGTAGGGGAGACGGGGGTATTCCAATCACGCAGACAATCCTGATCACTTTATATCGTAGTAAAAAATTCTCCCTCATGTCCTCTGGTTGGTGCTGCCATCTGTGGTACAGTAATAAGAATTAAAACAACACTGTCAGCCATCGTTTGGTGGTGCAACTCAGAAACGAGTCTTACGGGTTTCATGAATTTTCTTTTAGTTTTGGCTGGCTGATTTAAACGATGTTTGCTTGAGTGTTATTACACGATTTGCAGAATACTTGCGATTCATAACTTGACTACATATAGGAAATCAGTGTGACAATTTGGGGTATCATCGGAACTGAAATATTTCAACTAATTTGCAAGAAACGTGATAACAGTTGGGTGGGGGAGAAATTTTCAAAGAATTTCGAATAAACCTACATGCACATAAGACCAGCTGCAAAATGATATTAAAGCTTGTAAAAATGGGAAACCTGTAAGGTCAGTGGCAAAAGAAACAGGAATTCCTCTCAACGCCCTTCATGAGATAATCAAGAAGGAAATTGAGGAGGCCCTTAAACCGAGTCGGGAAATTATGTTACTGTTCAATATGAGAAAGAAACTCCATAACATATCAAGATGATAGCAGACGTGTTTCATAGCCTCAGTCTTCCGGATCTTAGAAGAGCTGCACATGAATTTGCAGAAAGCAACAAAATAGCTACCAGTTTCAAACCAGTTGGACGTATGCCTGGTTGCTATTGGGCAGAAAGTATTCTGGAGAGAGGGGCGTAAGGAAGCCAGAATCAATCGGCGTGAGCTCGATTTGAGGCATCAATACGGAAGAAGTGTCTACATCCTATGATTCTCTGGCTGAAAGATCCATTAACTCAAATGAAACTTAGGGTGCATTATCTTCCAGTACAGAAAGTCAATTACGGAAATATCGCTAACTCCAGAAGAAATAGACAGGAAAAGTAATAGCAGCACTCACTAATAGTAACTGAGTCCCCCTTGAAGAAAATTCCATCCATTAACTCAAATGAAACTTAGGGTGCATTATCTTCCAGTACAGAAAGTCAATTACGGAAATATCGCTAACTCCAGAAGAAATAGACAGGAAAAGTAATAGCAGCACTCACTAATAGTAACTGAGTCCCCCTTGAAGAAAATTCTTGAAATAAAAAAGGGGAAAGAAGGCGGAAAATGTAAACAAAGAGAAATAGGGGGCTTTGCAGAAGAGGAAAACAATCGTTCAGAAGAAAATTGTAGGTTCAAAAAATGGCTCTGAGCACTATGGGACTTATCTTCTGATGTCATCAGTGCCCTAGACCTTAGAACTACTTAAACCTAACTAACCTAAGGACATTACACACATCCATGCCCGAGGTAGGATTCGAACCTGCGACCATAGCGGTCTCTCGGTCCCAGACTGTAGCGCCTAGAACCGCTCGCCCACGTCCCTGGAGGACGGTAGCTGCTGCCTTTGATGATAGTATACCGGAGAGTGACCTTGAAACATGTGCGGTGGTAATTCGAACGACGACATTGAAACTAGCATGGAAAAGTGTGCAGATAGTGCTGACTATGGAAGGCACGGCGAAATATGGTAAAGGAGTGCAACCTGTAATGTGTGGGCATGCATACTCATGTTTTTCAGGGTAGGACGAATCAAACCAGTACATGTGTGATTTTTGTGTAAACTCAACTGCGCAGTATATAGGAAACAATCACTTATTAAGATTTCAGCAGCTTATATTTTTGTGACTTTCATAATCCTTACATATCATAATACGTAGTTTAAATATGGTTCTCCAAGCAGTCGTCTTGATTTGGGATTTGGTTTTCCTCATCACAGTGTAATAGTGAAGGATTTCCTTGCTCGTAATGTGGTAATTATTTCCTTGCTTGGAATCTGGTAGCATCTATTCTTTAACTTAATTCCATAAATATTTGTCTCGCCGTTATTATCCTCATCTGTGGCTATTGCTAGTCAAGGCGGTATTTTCATTTGATTCACTTTGTACACGACAGCTGATACATAATAATGCAAAACAACATTTCAGTGGATATGAACATACCATTGAATAAACAAGCATTTTAAGTTTTTGTTATTCTGTTTCCTCCTTAAGTGAATGGCATTTCCCCCATCAGTACTTCATTGTATTGAACCACTCATCTAGGCTCCTGCCTATTCAATTCATAAATGAAGCTGGGTTGGTTACTCCGAGGGGAGGGGGGGGGGGGGGGGAGACGGCATCAACCTATTGTGGTAGATATGAACACACCAGAGGATGGTAGATTCCCATTGGGAGGGACGGAAGGAGGAACGCCACGTGGTGAGAGTCGCCTTGATCGCTACGAAGTTTATTACACAGAGATGGCGATTGACTAAATAAAAATAAATTTGACGTGAAGCCGCAAATCCGCCGCCGGTGCGGTCACGGAGAACGGGAGGTAGGTGGCTGCCGCCTCCGCCCCCCTTTCGCCAGACGATCGGTAGGCTTATTACCCCGAGATACCCACGTGGCCACAACCCAAAGGAACAAGAGTGTGTCTAGGTCTGATAGTAGAGCGACCCACTGCGTGGTGTATTGAGGCACCGCGGCTGGCAGTTAAGGCTTGGGAGAGGGAAAGAAATTTTGATTGATAGAACTAGTATTTTAATTAGTTGCAGCTCACAGAGGCAGAGTGGATATTTAGTCTGTTAGGCCCCTATTCATATGCGTCGTTGTGACGGTTGTTTCATCCCAACGCTGAGTAACGGAATGTACAGAAATTCTGGGTGATTTTATGAATAGTCACTGGCGATATTCTGGTTTTGGCGAATTTAGGTCCTCGAGCTATCAATTGATTGCCGTCTTGTGGACAGTTTCGGTCGTAAGAAATAGTTTGCTGTGGTAAATCCAGCGTGAGCCTGGTTAGACAGAGAAGTAGATTTGTAGGTGCTGAGTTTTTGGGAATCGGTGAAACCGATATTCGGTCCGTGGTGTATGATTAGTGGTCGCAGCTCGCCCAGAGGTAATTGGGTTGTTAGCTGTGTAGTTGGAGTGGTTTGTGAGTGATTGGTGTGTGTGTGTCGACAACATTTTTGTTGTTTTTTAAGTACCGTAATCCTACAGCGGACCTAACAGGGCTCGTACAGACTCACCGTTTCTGAGTAGTATAATAGCTCGCACCAGTAGTGCAGCTGATAAGATGCGAAAATAAAGGAATCACTTTACAAGCAACACGCAGCTAAACAAAAACTTGATTAGCCAAAGTGACGAGTGGCTGAATTCAAGGTAGGGAACTTAGCGAGTAGCGTATTGTCAACGCCCGAAGAGGTTCAGATTTGTGAGAAATTTGTTATTTAAGGTTAGATTTAAAGAGGCGGTGGCACCTAGGTTTTTTTTTTTTTTTTTTTTTTTTTTTTGGCTTCTGAATTTCCGTTTTGTGGGGTGTGGTAGTCTTTTATGGCCATCGCGCACATTTATGAACGAAAGTATACTGAAATACCTGGAGACAATAAATTCAAGTTTTCTCGGGTTAACAGAAACCTTACGTGTATTGAATTAGTAGCTGGTGTGTGTGCATATATATTCTGTGAGAAAATCAATCTTAATAACGCTTTGCGGGAGACAAGTATACGATGATATTTGTAAGTGTTGTCCGATCAAAACGGTTCATCAATCGAGTCGATTTACGTTAAATACACAGAGGTCAGGTACGTTAAACAGTTAAAACATTTTCGTCGATGGAAAGAGTGTCCTAAGTGACCTTAGTTTGAATGGAAGTTGTCGAAGTTTATTACGCAAAAGTCAACGATTACACCGATAACAGAGAATGGTACATCTGTGGAGTACGTGCCGTCGTGTTATTTACATAGCAACGCTGGGCTAAGCGGAAAGAGATATAGTGGCAGCATAAACTATTTTAATTTTTATCGATATTGAGGGAAGAGTCTTAACATAAACTGATCATAGCACAACGATATATGGAATAGAAATTTTGTAAGTAATTAAGCAGTTAGAAAACTTTTCCAGAGATAACATACTGCGTTGTGAGAATTTAGTTGTGTGGGGAGTACAACTGCAGGCTAGATGTGACATTTATCTCGACATAATTCCAAAAAAATACTTTATTTAAAGAAGTTTGATGCTTTGATTAGACCCGTAGTGCGGTAACAGGAGTTATTAGCGAAATTGGCGTATCTCGTAAGTAATGCTTGACATTGGTGGTCATTGTCATTAGAATGTTTGGATGTGTCTATTCGTAGTGTAATCGTGTCATTGTTCGATCACGACGTTGTGTATGGTATGGGTGCTGTCTATCATTATTCGATATTCGAACCGGGTGCATAGTCAGTGGATGAGGTTACTGCAGTAGAAATTATACTAAGGTTGATGTGTCTTAAATTTGTCCCTTGAGAGTGTGATTACGACCTAGACTTCGAGTAGTTGCAGGCGCTCCGCTGCGACTGGAATATTCTGAAATCTGATAGCGTTCCATAGTCCTAACATCGACTTAAAATTAAAGCTGTACCAAATTAAAGCTGTAGTGGTCGATTGCTTCGCCCAAGTGCTTTGCGCGGTAGGAAGCCATACATCAACGGCATAGCGACGTTGGTACAGTACGATCCGTTGTCGTTGAGTTCGATCTTGGGTACCGCCAATCGGCGCGTTACACATGCCCCTTCACAACGAAAAGGCATCGTCTTAAAGCCTCCACCCAAAAGAGCTCAGCAACAGTGTTGCAACATTCGCAGATAATTTTTCGATAGAGCGGTTAAAACTACCACCAGATCAAGCATGTCATAAAAACTGAAGGAGACTATACTGCGTAGAGCAAGAGTAGGACTCTGACAGTTGAAGTGGCCTTAGCGCACGTGCTTCACGCGTACACGATGGTCCATCAGATCGTGAGATTTTGTTTACGTTACTGTCGCAACAACCCAGTGTATCGTACTTGCTCTGTCAGTGGTGTCGCGTGCTGTGTTCAGCTTCGTGTGTGTTCGTGCGCCTTCCACTAATTCTCAGAGTTTCTTTGTGTGTGTGTGCGCGTGTGCGTGTGGATGTGAGTGTGTGCGGGTGGGTGAGAGAGAGAGAGAGAGAGAGAGAGAGAGAGAGAGTGAGTTTGTATGTGGCTTCCTGTAGAGCTAGGAAGAGGACTTTTGGAAAAGGAGCTGCGCTGAAATATCAGGCACGCAAATTTATACACACATTGTGTGTTTACTTTGAAGTGGAAGGAGACAGTTGTGTGCGTCTGATAACAGTGTGTGCAGTGATTGACAGAGTGGCAGAAGCATTGAACATTTCCACAGTGACCGTGATATGGAGAGTGCCAATTCAGCTGGGAGCCTTGTTACTGTGACGCCTGGAAAGTCAAGGAAGAGATTGTTTCATGTGACTGAAACAGACAACTATGACGAAAATGCTCTCAGGCAACATATATACTCTTACCAGCAGAAAGGACCCAACACTCAAAAATTTGATGGCATGCCTGTTGGACAGTGGATCGTTCATTTGCAAAATGACAGTTCTCACAAAAAAGTAGCTTCCGGTGGATGAAGTTCTCAGGAAAAAGGTACTAATGGAACATGGAGACATTATAGCATGGATATGTCGTTTCCTGTGTAAGCTGCTAAAAGTGAAACCGGAGAATGTAATATGGATTGACGGAACACGGGTAATCGCGCGTCATGCACGATCCGTTGCGTGGACAGACGACACGCTGCACGAAACTGAGTTTGCCAACTGGTAAGGGAGAGCTAATTATTGTTAACGCAGTCTCTACGAACGGTTTTATGCCCTGTGCTATGTTGATTTTCCAGTCAAAGCTGTCGAGTACCACGACAAATGAATGCAGATGCGTTTAAAAACCGGTTCGTTACTCGCTTGCTCCAAATGTCAGTTCTAGTAGTGTTTTTGTAATGCACAATATGCTGTACCATTATGTACAAGTAAATAAGGCACCAACGGCTGTTGCAAGGAGAAACTAAAAACTCAGCTGGTTGAAAGATAGTGAAATAGGCTTTGAGCAGAATATGCGAAAAGCGGAACTTCTTTATATAGTGAAACTATACAAGCCGTGGACGACGCAGTATGTAGTTGATACGTTAGCAGAAAACCACGGACACATAGTTATACGTCTTCCACCATACTACTGCCATTACATCGCCGTTGGACTTGTCTGGGCAGATGCTTAGGAGATAAATAAAAAATTTACGTCACGAGACACACGAATAACGCCAGCAAATACGAAGAACGTTGTTTACCATGCATGGAAAGACATTGCAAGATCGAACATACAAGAAGGCGTAAGAGAAGAATCCATACCAAATATAGCTATTTCTTCATCAGACGACGAGGACAGCAGCAGAGAAGATACGGAAGCCTGTGCGGTCGAGACGACAGATGATCGTAAAATGACTATGGTCTTGGGATTTCCGTTCTCCCAGACGAAAAGTAAAGGTTAATGTCTACATTATATATTTTACACACAATATTTGTGCTGCTTGCTGTTCCATGTTAGTCAGAAATCTATTTGTGTGTCAAATGTTTTTATTCCAGTCTTTGGTCACAATATCAATTCTTTATACGATGACCGGTTTCAGTCCGGAATGACCATCGTCAGACCTATAATATACAAATATATACACCTAGTGAGCAGTGTGTCTTTCAACATAATATAGCAGTACGTATCACAATATACTATCGTACAATCAGGGAAATGCACAGATAAAATACGGTAAAACGTACCTTTGTAACACCATGTCTAAAGTGATAAGGTCATAATGGCATCTCCAAAACATATAAATATAATCAGCACAGCATCGTCATATAGATCTAAAATAGGGTGTACAATAGGCCACATCGTCCACACAGTGATTATTGCAACTGGATACTGAAGTAACAGTAGCTACCAGAAATCTGTTTGCCTACATTCTACCTAGACGTCGCTACTGTGGGCTTAGGTGATAAAATCACATTATATAAAATACATGGAGCAGACCTTTAAAATTGATAACTATCATAGAAATCAATTGTGATACATTAAAAGACGAATATGGTTACCCATAAAAGGAACTATATGAATATATTTGTATGTGTTTGTGTGAGGAGACAAACACTGCTGGCACATGAGAAGAAACATTTGATAAAGGAACATATCGCTCAGTTGAATGCTGCCAACGCGGATGCTGCAATATATCATGTGGCATTGTTAGGTTCTGTATCCCTGGCTGCTGCAGGGCCAAAGGATGGGAGGGGAAGGTCTGTCACCCTGCTCCACGTCACCCACCCCCTCCTCTCCCTTTCTCACCCACAGTCCTACCGTACTTTCACGTCGAATAGTGGCAACTGCACTGCAGTTTTCAGAGCTCTTCTCTTGCCAGACGAAGTATGAGTAACAACTTGCAGAGGAAGAGGGGAAACCTGTTGTGATAGCGTTTATCGCTTGCGTCGGTAACCAGTTCGTGAAAGATGGCAGAACACACTGATAATTTAAAGTCAAGTATCTTTTTCGCCCGTTGACCAAGACTAAAGCTTTGCTGGAGTCTGGTGTGGACGACCTAGGACTCCGAATACCAAGGAACGTAGAAACGTGGGAAAATGTACCGAGGGTAAACCAGCCAGACGATACACTTAGATACACAGAGCAGAAGCTTTGCACGGCTAAACAGCAATCAAATAAGTCAGCAGTGGTAGAGCACTGGCTCTCTAATGGACTTAGCATAACGACACGATGTTGTTAAAAAAAGCCAACACATTCTGGGATTGTCTGTTGAGATATGGCTACATTAGCAGATAACTAAAGAGAGCAGTTTCCGGCTAATTTATTCTCTGGACCAAACCTTGAGCATGATCAAAGCAGAACGCCCTGTGGATAGACCCGTTCATGCCACGACAACTGAAGACCATAGATCAGACTGCATAGACGTGCCTCCTCTGCACGTGTGGCATCGTCATTCCTTGGAGAGTGGGGACTGTGACTCGTGTCCTGGCAGCACGCATTTCTCCTTCCATCTCATCAGTGGAGCCACCCACAGGTCCCACAGACCGTAGCTCAGCAGCGGCAAGGAGTAGGTAAATAAGACATCACTTAGTGGAGTACAAATCAGTTCTCGGGACCACCCGAAACGGCAATAAGTCAGAAATATCGAACCATTCGTGCGGCACCACCTGGCTGAATACCTGAGGACATTTCAAAAACATATTAATGATATACCACTGTATAACCGAATATTATGGCCTCTAAATGAATAACTTGCACCCAGTCGTTCAGGTATATCTGAACTTTCCTATTTCAATTCATATATTTTTGACAATTTTGTGCTTATATACTCCGCAAGCCACCCAACGGTGTGTGGCGGAGGGCACTTTACGTGCCACTGTCATTACCTCCCTTTTCTGTTCCAGTCGCACCTTCTCGAAACCTGGCGAGCAAGCTACACCGCGATGCAGAGCGCCTCTCTTCCAGAGTCTGCCACTTGAGTTTGCTAAACATCTCCGTAACGCTATCACGGTTACCAAATAACCAAGAATTTTTACATCTGTAGCCAGTGTGACGTGCAGCCTTGTGGTTTATGAAAAAAGTATTTTTGTTATAACTATCTTTTTAGTTCCTGATCAAATATTTCTTAGATAACATAAGTACCTGTCTTCTTTCAGTTTCACAAACATTCAAACAATATTCCACCGTAATAATTATCCATTTATTGGAAACATTGATGTATTTTATGATATATTGTCATAGGATCGATACTACTGTGTAGTATCGGAGGAAAGATCGATGCAGTACTAGGATTTTTATCTGTCACTTGGCGCTTCTTACACCTCTGACAGTGCTTGTAACTATGAAAAATGCCGAGCTGCAACATAGTCTGCAGTCAACGCACACTGGAAATATCAGTATAACATTAAAAAGAAACTATCAATGTCAGTTACGGTAGTCGGTGCTTATGTAAAGCTTACAGCTAATTATAATAAATTAGCAAATAATGAAGTAACTTTTTTTTTAGGTGGTCTTCAGCCCGAAGACTGGTCCGATGCCTTCCATATAATGTTGTTCGTTCAGAATTTTGCGCCAAGATCGGATTATAGTATTTCAAGTATTTTCCCTATTGCTACAAATTTTAATCTTAGTAACTGGAGTGGTGAATAACTACTCCTGCAATGGATGCAAAACCGAAAAATGATAAAGGAGAAAGTTCCTCGTCACAGCTAAGTACCACAAAAGGTCTTATTATACAGTGCAATTCTAATTAAATATGGCGACCACAAACAGCTATTATCATTTAATGTACAGCGATATATCATTAAGAAACAGAGAAGGTAAAAAGAAACTTAAAACATATACTTTACATGTATTTCATGTGATTCTAAGTGATAATTCATTTCGTGCCACGAAAGATATGTGGAGTTGGTTTCAGCAAAGGAGGCACAACACAAGGTCTCGTACGTAACGCCCTAAAATGAAATCTATAAATGGATGTCATTTTCGGGTACATAGGTTCCGAACAGCAGAAAACGGCTTCGTTACGTCCAATAATACCGATCCATCAGTGTGGGAGACGTTGTTTGAAAAGCATTCGAAACTCCATTCCCAAATACGGGGGAGATTCATCTAATTAAAAGATATAACCGGGGAATCTGTATCAAGCTGTGGCATTAAGTGCTCAAGCATGTCCAGCTGCAGTTCAATGAAGGAAACCTGACCGTAAAATTTTGTGCTGACGTCCTCGGAACCCCTGAACATTGACTCACGCCGATGTTCAGTGACACATGAAGGCTTTTCCGTGCCCCAAATTCTTATATTGTGCTGATTAACCTTTCCATTTACGTTGGAGGTTGCATCCGCCAGGGATTCTTCCACCATTACCTCCAGGACTACTAGGGTGTACGTCATACGTTTGACCTAGTCTTCATGTTCCAACTACGGTAAAATATGGTTTACGGGTGGTTTCAGTGCGTCGTTTTCCATGGTCTATGCTCATGATAAAGGCGAATTCTTTCGAGGTTTTGAGCTGAAAAGCGTGGCGGCTCAACTAGACAGAAGGTCGTGGTAGCTCGCACTGCACTGTGCGACTGCCAATTAGATGTTGTCCTTGTGACCAAGGGAATCATATACAACGGATAAATGTACACACGTAAAAAAAATTGTGTTGAGCTTTTCACAGTGGACGAAATTTTCGCACAGACATGCAAGACATCAAACCGAATGGAAATACTATTTCTACGGATCTACATAATTTTTTTATAATTAACAGTAATCCATTTTACAAGTTGTATGAAATTTTAATGAATTTTCTTTTCGAGGCATAAGTCTTCTGACTCGTTTGTTGTGGGCTACCATCAATTCCTTTTCTGTGCCAAGCTCTTCATCTAAGAGTGGCACTTGCAATATAAGTCCTCCCTTTTTTGCTGGATGTATTCCAATATCTGTCTACCCTCCCCCTAGGACCATGGAAGTTATTCCCTGATGTCTTAAGGGATGTCCTATCATCTTACCCCTTCTTGTCAATGTTTTTCATATAGTCCTTTAATCTCCAATTCTGCAGAGAACCTCCTCATTCCGTACCTTAAAAGTCCACCTAATTTTCAACATTAGTCTGTAGCACCACATCTCAAATGCTTCGATTCTCTTTTATTGCGGTTTTCCCATAGTACATGTTGCACTATCATACGATGCCGCTCTCCAAACGTACATTCTCAGTAATTTCTTTCTCAAATTTACAAGCTTGCTATTTTCTTTTGTAAACAAGATTTTAATACAAATGGCGAAGGTAATGTTAATCAGCACACAGGGAGGAGCTGTGATCTAAAGACGAATAGATTTATTCATTCTTAACATCACAAGACAAAAAAAGGCTAAAGAAACGTCACACAAACATTTTCATTTGACAAATGCTTTCACTAATATGAGGTCTATGGTGGACAAAGTGATCAGCTGGGAATCGACACAAGACACTAAACAGAACACTAATCACTTTATCTGACTTCATACACGTGAATCCGGGGTATGGCACAAAGACTACACAACCATCAAAAACCAAAAAGGAAAATATGGTTGAAAGAACAGGATGCTGAGAAACACGTATTGGAGACCGACGCCATAGTAGCGAATACTTTACCCTTCTCTTGGTCAGGGCGGCACACCACGATGCTTTCGGCGACTGAAGTCATGG